>NC_132987.1:50465000-55465000 GCF_048564905.1 Vicugna pacos | reverse complement strand
GAGACTGCTGTATGTAACAGACCAGAAACTTTCTTTCTTCTCTCATCTCTTTCTGCTTGACAACTATTATTCCAAAAATTGAATGTTCTTCTAGTGAACACATTCTGGGAAATTTTTCTATAGTCAAAATCCTTTAATTTAAAAATAAGAAAACTGAAGCAGAGAGAGGAAGTAAAATGCCTAAAGTCGGAGGTAAATTGGTATGGTTTGGGCTTAGACCCAGGTCTGTCTCACAGGCCTGTGCTCTTTGACTACATCTGTCTACTACAAGATATCCTCAAGGACCCTGGACCACTATCAGTCCACACCCTCCTTTCATCTGCCTGGTCCATCACCACATCTACCTCTGCCTCAAAGTGACCTTTCCTCATGTGGACTCCCTTACAGTCCTTCGCTGGCAGCTGGTCAGGTAGGCAGGATGCAACCGTGGCGAGCTCCGAGCTCCTCCACCTGACCCCCACCCCCGCCCCCACCCCCACACTCCCCTAGACAGTGGTGCTCACGCTCCCCCACTGCCCTCCTCCTCCAGGTGGTGGCTGTGCCTTCATGGCAGAATTTGGATTCATCTGAAGCTTTAGGAATGAGTAGTTGAATGACTTTGTAGGTCTCATTCAGGACAAATAGAAACACTGCAAGTCAGCCTCTAGGATGGAGTCTGTGGGGTAACCCTCATGACCAGGAAGGTCATTCTAAATGACCACATACTTTTGCTTAGGCTAGTCAAAACCCAAAGGCGACTTACAAGAGGCTCTGCCGTAACTCAGCTCCTTTCCACCATCCATCATCCCCTCCCTCCCTTCATTCCTTTCACCTACTGATATTCACTGAGCATCATCACGTGTCCAGCTCTGGGCCAGCCACTATAGATACAGTGGTGAACAAAGCCCTCAATCCAATCACTGACCCCAGAAACCAGTGCTCCAGGAGGCTTCATTTCCTGGCCTGGGCCTAAGGTCCTTTCACTGCAGGAGAGGGAGGGAGTGGCTGTTGTTTCCTGGGTTGAAGCTGTGTCTGAGAGGAAAGTTCTAGGCATAGGGATGACTTGGCAAATGTGACCAAAATGTTTTCTGCAAGCACTATGTACACACAGAGGAGCACACAACTCATAAGCCTGATGAATGTTCACACTCGTCTTAACCAGCAACCACATCAAGAAACAGAACCTGACCAGCACCCACAGGAGTCACTGTTCCAGCCACTTCCCCTCCCCTACCAACAGTAACCATAATCCTTCCTTTGAACAACGTGAAATGTCATATAAACGGAACCACGTGTATTAAAAAAAAAATATATATATATATATATATATATATATCCCTAGTGTAATAGATGACAATTTGTTTCGGTCTGGGTTCCCTCAGAAGCTGACCCTCAGACAGAGATATGATAGCAAAGTAGTTTAATCAGGGAGGGGAAAGAAACACCAGGAAATGAAGAAGAAAATGAGCCCAGGCCATCAATATAGGGTGTGTTATCAAGTCAGTTATAACTGTGGGTAACCGGAGCTTTATCCTGTTGGGAAGACTCTGGGGATCAACATAGAACCTGTTGCACAAAGGGACTATATAGCTGGGGTATTTATACACCAACTCCAGTCAGTTATTGTTTGAAGCTGTTTACAGTGTGGGGAGACACATTCATTCCAGCACTTCCAGCCTCCTTCACTGGGCCAAGAAAGCTTCATTGGCCAAAGAAGTCTCTTAATCAAAGAAGTGCAAGTGCTAACAGTTGCAGTCACTTAGCATATACAGAAGACAAAGAAATATTTTCAGGTTCCTGACAATGTCTGCTACGTGTGTATTCATATACATGGTCTGATCTGTAAGCTAGTACACGGCTGATTTGTTTGGGAGTTGGAAGTCTTGGCTCCTCATTTCAATATATTTAAGCTCCTTTTGGTGATCTGGAGCTGAACACCATTTGGAGACTCAGGGAAGTGCTTCTGGAGACAGCAACCAAGATAATGAAAGGTTTGTGAAGCAGGCCAAGAAGGATAATGGCTCTGAGTTTATTTAGCCTGCAGAAGGGAAAGTTGAAACAGAGCTTAATTTTAATCCACTGAACCCAATCATTTTCCAAATTCTGTTAATTCTATGTCCACAGTGACTTTCTTTTTCCTTCAGGCTTTTGCTTAGGCTCTCAATATTTATCACCTAAACCAGTCATTTTTAACACTATTGAATCTAATGCTTTCCTTCTTAAAAAATTAATAAAATAAAAAATATTTGTGATGACTCTTTGGTATACAGAAATGAAAATTATAGATAATATAATCTATCAAAATATATCACTCCACAAACAGCAAAATAATACTCTGAATTTAATACACAGAAATAAAGGAAAGTGGTTTATAACAAAATAGCATATTTCAGTCAACTAGTATATATGATCAAGCAGGCAAATGCTTGCCTCTCTTCATACTTTGACTGTCATGGTTATAAATGCAGATGAGAACAGATGTGCTGTATTAGGACTTAAATATCATTAGTAGTGTGTATGTAAACAGAGTTAAATGCCAGGCTCAGACTATTATAAAAAGGAATATTCAATTTTTATGTGGAACTCACAACAATTTTTAGTTGTTTGCCCTAAAATGCCTAGTTGTCTATCATTCTTGGCTCCTGTTCTCTAAACACTAATAGCAAATCATAAGAGTCTACAAAATTTCAGAAAATGCCTTAGGATCAGTTTTACCCCCACTGAGAACCACTGACTCATTAAAATAAAATCCCAGTGGTTCCCTCGATCTTTAATCTTTATTCTGTCTCATCTGCCCTCCACACAACCACCAGAGTCAACTTCCTAGAATGTAGGGCAGACTCTTTTCCTAAACCTTCTGTGATCCCTTCAGTCCAAATTTCTTTTACATGGTAGGAGACCTAGAGGTTAGTATGGCTGGCGAAGGTTTCAGAGAGCTGGAGCCAGAGCAGTCACACATAGCCATGCTCAATTCCAGGGGGTGTTACTTAGACATCTTCTCATAGAGAGAACATGTGATGTTTAAAACAAAGAAGTGTTCATAGCCTGGAGTCTGTATATAAAAACTCTCTGTATAAAGCAGGACCAGTGTTCTGTTAGCTGATCTGAAAACCCTTGGTAAGCTCTGGGTTGCACAGAAGTATAGGAAGGCTGTCAAAGCCTTATCCCAGATCTATTCTCTTCTGGTACTGGTGTCAGCTGGAACTTGGAAGTTCCTTGTCCATGTGTTTGTGCATATTGTGACCCTCTCTGGGTGGTCTCTGGGTCTGGGTTCTAGGAATACAGTGGGCTGTGGGCTATTTGTGGGCCTGGTGTGGTCAGAAGTGGTGGCAGATGGACAGGATACTATGAAGGATGATAAATGAAAGTGTCAGACCACAAGGTTGACAACTTCTTCCTCCAGCAACAGTCCTCCAGGTTCCTTAGAGGTAGGTGGTGCCCAGAAAAGTTAGAGCTTCCAGCACTGGAAGCTATAACTCCTGATTCTTGGCACCTGTCAGCATATGCCTTTTACCAGTCTGTCAAATGTATTAATCCAAGTGTCCCTGGTGGCCAAGGAGAATGAACAAAGATACTCCACACAGGAGTGAGGAATAAGTGTAGGGAGGAGGGGAGGAGTCAAAGAGGACCTAGAAATTTAGATTAAAGTAACATGCTGCAAACAAAATTTCTTTGAAATCTAATGCTTTATCTTTTAAAATCTATTATTATAAAATCTATCTACATTACAGTGTTTATTTTTTATACATGTTTAGGTGTGTGTATGTGTCTCTGGGTGTGTGCATGTATATGTGTTGGGGGGTGGTGTACAACTTTAGGCCTGGGAATGTTAACTCAGGCATCAAGATACCTCTGTCCCTGGTTAGAGTATTTAATGCTGGTCATGGCAGTCGATCAGGGTGATGACACACCAAAGTGGTGGTTTATAGCTACATGCTTCTGCAGCCAGCATATATTCCACTGAGCAGACTTCTCTATGAGCTGCTCCCCTCTATGGGCTTCTAGATGAAGGTATCTGCCTACAGCCCATTTCACTTCCAGAACTCCACTGAAACTGCATTCTCAAAGGTTACCATAAACCCTATACCCTAAAATGTTAGTCTTCATTTTACTTAGCTGAATTTAACACTGCTAAGCGTTTCTTGGCTCCTTACCTAGCATCCTTCAACACCATTCCTGTTTTTCCTCCTTCTTCTCTGGTTCTTTCTTCTCACTCTTTTCCACTCACCCATTCTCTTCCAGTTGACCTTTAAAACCAGCATGCCCAAGATAAAATTCTAGGCATCTTTTCTTTCCCCTCTATTTTTTCCTTAATTGCATCCACATACCTGGATTTTATTAACATATATTCACTGATGGCTGCACTTTTGCCATCTACTGCTAGCACAAACGCCTCTATTTATTCAACTTCTCACTTCACATATTTGTTTTGTTTTGTTTTTTTTGAAAATTGTAATTCTTTAATATATGAATAACATCCTTTATAATATGATTTTTTTATCATTGAACAATTTAAATCAGATAAGAGAAGTTTATAAAATTACACAAGGTACTACTTACATTATAGATCTTATCCTTCCAGATATTTCTTTCTCTACACAGGCTGTAAGTGATATTCATGAATATATAAAAATTTGCAACCACATTTGGTAATTGGATACAAAACCTGCTTTTATGTTTGCACAACAATATGAGTACTCAATGTCACCAAAGTTTACATTAAAAATGGTCACAATGGTAAATTTTGTTAAGTATATTTCATTACAAGAAAAATACATTTTTCTATGAACATATCTTAATTCATCACATAACATAATTTTTCCAATTATTCATTATTAATAATGTTGGATGGTGTGTCGTGCTGCCCTATTATGATTTTCTTTTTCTTTTCTTTTCTTTTCTTCTTTTTTAACACTTTTTTTTTATTGAGTTATAGTCATTTTACAATGTTGTGTCAAATTCCAGTGCAGAGCACAATTTTTCAGTTATACATGAACATACATATATTCATTGTCACATTGTTTTTTTGCTGTGAGCTACCACTAGATCTTGCATATATTTCCCTGTGCTATACAGTATAATCTTGTTTATCTATTCTACATATGCTTGTCAGTCTCTACAAATTTTGAACTCCCAGTCTATCCCTTCCTACCCCCATTCCCCTTGCCAACCACAAGTTTGTATTCTATATCTATAAGTCTGTTTCTCTTTTGTATTTATGTTCTTTTTTTTTTTTTAAGATTCCACATATGAGTGATCTCATATGGTATTTTCCTTTCTCTTTCTGGCTTACTTCACTTAGTGACATTCTCCAGGAACATCCATGTTGCTGCAAATGGCTTTATGTTGTCCTTTTTATGGCTGAATAGTATTCCATTGTATAAATATACCACATTTTCTTTATACAGTCATCTGTTGATGGACATTTAGGGGTCCAAATTGGAAAAGAAGTAAAAGTGTCACTATATGCAGATGACATGTTACTATATATAGAAAACCCTAAAAGGTTCACACAAAAACTGCTAGAAATAATTAGAGAATTCAGCAAGGTAGCAGGTTACAAGATTAAGGTACAAAAATCAGTTGCATTTCTTTACACTAACGATGAATCAACAGGAAAACAAAGTAAAGAAACAATCCCCTTTAAAATAGCACCCAAAGTAATAAAATACCTAGGAATAAATTTAACCAAGGAGGTGAAAGACTTATACACAGAGAACTATAAAACATTGATTAAGAAAATTAAAGAAGACTTTAAAAAAATGGAAAGATATCCCATGCTCCTGGATTGGAAGAATCAATATTGTTAAAATGGTCACACTGCCCAAGGCAATCTACAGATTTAATGCAATCCCTATCAAATTACCCAGGACGTATTTCACAGAACTAGAACAAATCATAATAAAATTTATATGGAACCACAAAAGACCTAGAATTGCGAAAACATTACTGAAGAAAAAGAAAGAGGCTGGAGGAATAACTCTCCAAGACTTGAGACAATACTATTGAGCTACAGTCATCAAGACAGCCTGATATTGGTACAAAAACAGACATATAGACCAATGGAACAGAATAGAGAGCCCAGAAATGAACCCACAAACTTTTGGTCAACTAATCTTCAACAAAGGAGGCAAGAATATACAGTAGAATAAAGACAGTTTCTTCAGCAAATGGTGTTGGGAAAACTGGACAGCAGCATGTAAAGCAATGAAGCTAGAACACTCCCTTACACCATACACAAAAATAAACTCCAAATGGATCAAAGACTTAAACATAAAACAAGATACAATAAACCTCCTAGAAGAAAATATAGGCAAAACATTATCTCACATTCATCTCAGAAATGTTCTCCTAGGGCAGTCTACCCAAGCAATAGAAATAAAAGCAAGAATAAACAAATGGGATCTAATTAAACTTACAAGCTTCTGCATAGCAAAGGAAACCATAAGTAAAACAAAACGACAACCTACGGAATGGGAGAAAATTTTTGCAAATGGTGAAACTGACAAAGGCTTGATCTCCAGAATATATAAGCAGCTCATATGACTTAATAAGAAAGAAACAAACAACCCAATCCAAAAATGGGCAGGAGACCTAAACAAGCAATTCTCCAAGGAAGAAATACAAATGATCAATAGGCACATGAAAAAAATGCTTAATGTCACTGATTATCAGAGAATTGCAAATGAAAACTACGATGAGGTATCACCTCACACCAGCCAGAATGGCCATCATTCAAAAGTCCACAAATAACAAATGCTGGAGAGGCTGTGGAGAAGAGGGGACTACACTGCTGGTGGGAATGCAGTTTGGTGCAGCCACTGTGGAAAACAGTGTGGAGATTCCTCAAAAGACTAGGAATAGACTTACCATATGACCCAGTAATCCTGCTCCTGGGCATATATCCAGAAGTGTTTCAAAAAGACACTTGCACCCCAATGTTCATAGCAGCACTATTTACAATAGCCAAGACATGGAAAAAGTCTAAATGTTCACATATTTGTTTTGATGAGTCAGGCAGTGGCATGCCAGAGCTGGCTCTTTCTGTATCACGGGAACCTATCGTTAAATTTCCATGGTTTTTTTTAAAGCTGGTTGTTAAACCACTGGTAGTTTGAAATCAGACATGATGGAAGTATCTACATCATGAAAATCAGAACATGTTGCAAGTCAGGGCTCTGCATCTATTCCCTCTCCCTCTGGGAAATGGTTTACAGAGCACCACTGCCCTTTAATTCAACATTTCAGTACTGTTCTATCAGCATCCTCCTTCTCTCAAATCTGGTTCTGTTCCAGCATTTCTTTTCGCAATAGTGAGGGGAACCACCACCTATCTAGTTGCTCCCATTGAAACATTAGAGACGACCTTGATAACATTCTCCATTTTTTCATCTCTACCCATTTCTCTGAATTATTTTTTTTCAATTGAATTCTAACGAGATATAATTTTCATGTAATAAAAAACATAGCCATTTTAACTATATGGTTTGATGAGTTTTTACAGTGGTATATACATTTGAAATATTACCCCGATTAAGAAATAGACTGTATCCACCACCAAGTAAGTTTCTTCACCCTTCTTTATCGTCAGTCACCTTCATAACTGCCCTCATGTAACCACTGATCTACTTTCTACAATATTGATTAGTTTTACATATTGAAATTTTTATAAAAATGGAATTTACAAATACCTTCTTTTGTGTCTGACTCCTTTTACTCGGTGTAATATTTTCTTTTTAGATTAATTGATGTTGTTGCATCCATCTTCAATTTATTTCAGTTTATTTCTTTTTATTTCTGAGTAGTTTTCCACCATGGGTATATACCAGAATTTGTTTATTCCTTTCTCCTGCTAATGCATATCCTGATTCTTACCAGTTTTTATTTACTATAAACAAATATTCTTTAAATATTTGTGTACATTTTTGTGCTACATGTTTAACCATTTTTATGGATGTATGTTTTTATTTCTCTTGAAATTGCAGGTACAGGGCTCTGCGAGGCAGGCAGGATTCAAACAGTGCTGCTGGTGTTTTCTTTTAATGTCTTTGTCTAGTGGCAGGGCAGTATATTATTGCCTTCCCTATTTTCTGCAATATATTATGTAGAATTGTTATTCTTTCTTCCTTAGATGTTTGAAAGAATTCACCAGAGAAGTCACCTGGGCTGAGATTTTTCTTCTTGGAATTTTTTGATAAGAAATCCAATTGTTTTTGTAGATATGGGTCTATTTAGAATTTCTCTTTCCTCTTTAGGTCAGTTTTGGTTGTTTGTTGTTTTTCAAAGGACTCTTCCATTTCATATCAGATGTTGAATTTGTTGACAAAAAGGTGTTCATAATAGTTCTTATATTCTTTTTAGTAACTGTAGACTCTGTAAAAATGTCCCTTCTCTCATTTTTGATAATAATTTGTGTCTTCTCCCTTGTTTCTTTGATGAGTTTAGATAGGAGTTATTAGTTTCATTGAAATGTTGGTCACAGGTGTTCAAAATGGTGACACATCAAGTGGCACCTCTGCAGCCAGTACATATTCCACTGAGCAAACCTCCTTTGTGAGTTACTCCCATCCGTGGGCTTCTACCTGTAGCCCATGGTGAGACATTTAAAGAATCAGCTTTTGGTTTATTGATTTTCTCCATTATTTGTACATTCTCTGTTTGGTTGATTTTTGCTTTTATTTCTATTATTTCATTCTTTCGCCTACATTGGATTTCATTGTCTCATCTTTTTGTAGCTTTTAAATATGAAAGTTTAAATCATTGATTTGATTTGATTATTTTCTAATATAACCATTTAAAGTTATACATCTTCCCTTAGCATTGCTTTAACTGCATCTCATAAGTTTTGATGTGTTGTGTTTCTATTTTCATTCAGTTCAAAATATTTTTTAATTCCCCTTGGGATTTCTTTTTTTACCCAAGTGTTACTTAAAATGAAGTTTTTTATTTTTCAGATTCTTTCTATTTTTAATTCTAATTTAATTCTATATAGAGAATATACTCTTTCATCTTTAAAAACTTACTGATTTTAATCACTTGAAGGACTCATCTGTTTATTTTCCTACTCCCAGTGATTATGATCTCGTGATGTCTGTTGTTGAATGTATGAAAGTGGGTTTTCTTCATATATTTGTCGCAGTTTTCTCCTTGTTTACAGTGATAGTGCAAGTCCTGCATCTGTTGCTTTATCATGACCTAAAGCCTCCCTCACTTACTGAGTCAGGTTCATGATGATTAACCTGCTTTACTCTTCTCTGTTGTCCTTCAGGTCTCAACATTTCCTCTTAGAAGTCTCCCCCAACTGCTCTCCTCCACTGCAAACTTGCCTAGAACCCTCCTTTGTGTTTTTCTTTTCCCAGAGTGCACAATGCTACTCCCTATGTAGTACATATCCCACTCTATTTTATTTGCCTGTTATTTTTTTACTTATTTCCCATAAAGAACATATATTTTATATACAAGTTTGAACCATATGACATTTCTGCTATTTGACCATTTTTTGACCCATAAAACTTGCAATTTCCCCCAGCTCAAAGTAAGATGTATTAAAAATGTTATTTATACATGCATAGAGAGGTTGTGGGGATCCAAAAAAGCCCTGGTCTCTTGTGAAATGTTATTAATTGGAGAGTCTTCATTTATAATAATCCTTTCCCAGAACTTTTGAAAGTGGCCCTCCCACATTCTCGAATTCTTGTTATACGGCTGATGTGGGCATCAAATGAGATAATGTACGTAGAACAATTTGAAAAGTGTCTGGCACAAGAAGAGTGCTCTGTGAAGTTTAGTCACGCTGCTATTTAGGTTGTTATTGTGTTGGTTCAGCTTTGTCTTTGCTAGATGCCAGGCAGAGCCCTCAGACCGTTGCTCACTCCGTAATGTCCCTGCCTTGTTTCTCAGCCTTTTCTCTGGCTCCCTGCTTTGAGTTAACCTCCCAGGAAAGGGAGCCCCTTTCTTCACAATAGTGATTAGGTGCCCTGAGTTTCAAGTTGATTGGGAAAATCCTTGCACTTGATCCCTTCAGCTTTCCCAGAAGCTACTCAGGTTCCTATAATCAGCTTCTTGAACTTGACCAGCTTCTCTCAGTACTGGGGTGCAGAGAGTGGGCTCACCTCAAGCACATTCAGTAGCCCTTTCAGAGTTTTTTGCTTGTTTATCTCTTCAGCAGTGTTTGGCTTTCTTGGCCCGAATTTCTTAACTACACCCTGGTCAAGGATGTATTAGAAATAAGATGTTACCAGTGGCGGGAAGCCCTATCCCAGGGACCTGGCGTTTCCATAACTGCCCCTGTCAGAAGCTCGCAGGAGACTGAATGTAGAAGTGGCATCATTCCTCTCCTTCACCCCCAGTTTAACCAAGGCAAAGAAGGCCCTTGTCTAGAAATCTTAAAATCTGGCTCTTGGCATCATTCACTTGCTGAGTGATGTGGCCAAGTCCTATTCCCTCTTTAGACCCCAGTTCCCCCATCTGTACAGGGCCCTCTTAGTTCTCAGGTTCTGTGACCTGCCTGTTCTTTTGAAATGAATTTCAGGCATTCTTATACAGAATAAATTGGAGGAATACTTTATTTCTGAACTACTCTTTTCTTGGACAAGCTGGTAGTTTATTAGCTGAAGCTTTTGACCCATCTTAAGTAGAGGCTTAATTTATAATCTAGGAAAGAGCCTTGTGCTCTTAGCTTTAAGGAAGGAAATGGATCTCAAAACCTGAGGGACTTACCTTTGCATCCTTTCCCAATCGTGTGAGTGAACATGTCAGCTCCCACTTTGAAGGTACCATTTCTCAAATAATAACATGGGGGATAATGATTCTTGGCCACCTACCCATATCAGAATGTTGTCACTATGCATTACTTAAAAGGCACTCCAGCACAGCACTTCTTTTGGGATAACTAAAGTGGAAAATGGCAGTAATCACAGGAGCATGCGCTTCTGTGGGCTGCATTAGCCGTAGTCCCTTGGAGGGAGGCAGCTGCTTAGCTGATAGGAAAATTGTAGGCGTGTGGGCTCAGGTTCTGTGAGGAGCAATTACAGCCCAGAATACAGAGCAATTGTGGGAGGAAGTTGAGAGCTGTAATTGAAGAGTCTAATATGATAAGTCAATGGAATGAAAAGGAGAGAAATGAGTGAAATTCACAAAAGTGGGATAGCAATGAAATACTTGTGTTTAATCATTTTTGTGTCCTGTTTCTCTGTCTAAAAAGAAGGACTCTATAGAAAGCAGGCCAGGATTGAATCCTGATCTTGCCATTTACTAATAGTACCATCTTGGGCAAATCGCCCTCTCTTAGGCTTAGTTCCTTCCTCTGTGGAAACTAGGATGGTAATGTTTTGCAAAATCGTTTCAAGGAGTAAATGAATTGTATATGTAAAGCTGCTGCTGATAGCCCTTCAAGACAGCAAAAATATTTTCTGAGTTCTTATTATGTGCTAGGCACTGTACTAGCCATAGAGGAGATACACATAGAAATGAGACAATTCCTGATCTTTCAGAGAATAGAAACTACTGGATGAGTTAGACACATACATACAACTACTCAAGATCAAATTGTAAATTACTGATTTACCCTAAAAGAATCCAATTCATTTCAAAATATTTCAGGCAGTTTAAAAATCTGTCTGATTCACTTTTATTATTGAAAAAGATCATTTCCATAGTTAAGTTAAAGTGGATTTATCTGCATATTTCTCTCCTATCAAAATCATCATAAGTGAATTGATTCTTTAATAACAACTGCCACAGCCACAAACCACTCACTGTATTTGTAATGCCTTTCAAAATTCTGAGGATCTGCAGAAATCCCTTTTTTAATATTTGGTAATTAAATTGAATTGTTAGGTAAAACCAATGTTATAAATTGTATCATAACACAAACACAAGTCATCTAAAATGAAGTTTGGCTTCAAGAAAATTTAAGATCTGATTTAAACATCCAAGGAATGTGACCTTAGGGCCCCACCTGGCTGGGCCTAGGCCACTTAAAAAACCTAAGACTTTGGGCAGAAGTTAAGCTTTTTCAAGTTAAGTGTGGCCCTTGAATTCCTAGCCAGAGATAAATTCTTTCTAAGACCCTGATGTAGTCCATGGTGGTCTCAACCTACTCTTTGACCTCCCGGTTCCCCCAAGAATTATTATGAAGACCAGCTTCTTCATGCGTGATTTCCCTCATCCTTACCTTTGCATTGTGCTAGTCTCTTCTGCCTTAAGCTGCACTGATTGCCACAGCCATTCCAAGCCAAACCCAACTAGTTCAGTAGGCTCATGTCTTTGTGAAAGTAGTGGAGTATGTGGCCAAGGTAGAGATACCAAAGGAAAGTTGTCCCAGATGTGAAGAAAAAATATATATTACCTGTGAGGCCTTGGAAAAGAAGGCAGCTTGGAGGAGGTGGAGTTTGAGCAGACCTTTGAAGCAATGTTTTGATTTCAGAAGATGTAAATGACAAGGACAAGACAAGGTTCTCCAGTCATTTCCCTGGGCTCTCAGCCTTGGGTGCAGTGAGACCCTCTTCCCTAGTCCTTTCTAAATGGCAGTAGTTCTACTCTTGTTTTACTCTCCAAGGAATTCTATGCTTTCTACCACCTAGGGAGAGGGGTTTGGCTCTTTCTTTGCTTTTAAAGGGGAGTAGGATGCAGAACAGGTGGCCACCATTGGATGAGGGGGACCAGTGGCTGACCCACTACTTCAAAGTTCATATCTTTCCTGTGACACTCACTCCATATCTTTTCAGTGTCTGAAAGTTCTCTGCTAGAGAGATGTTTCTTTGCATTTAAAAGCCTTTCTATATTCTACAGAACACATAACTGATGTTCAAAAATATTTAGAGAATAAATATATGGCTAAATACCTCATAGAAGAGTGTAACTTAAACCTTGCCAGCTACTACTTCATTGACATTAACTTTACAAATAACTGAAAATAAGGTCATGTGGGAATTAAAAAAAAAAACTATGGGTAATACATTTTTCAGAGTAGATTATGGTTTCAAAAAACTTCCACATCCATTATTTTATTTGATTGACATGACAACCCTATATGTATTAGGTTTTGCTACCTAAGAAACCACCCAGAATCTTAGTGGTTTAAAAACACAATCATTTATTCTCACAGAGCAGGGCTCAGTTGGGTAGCTCTGCTCACCTAAGCTGGGCTTGCCTAGAGGTTGACTGGGGGTCAGTGGACATAGAATGGCTCAGCTGGGACAGGTTGACTCTGCTCCACTTTGTGGGACCAGTGAGCCAGCTTGGGCATAATGTGCTCATGGTGTTGGGGAAGCTCATGAAAATGAGTAGAAACACACAAAGCCTCTTGAGAGCTAATGCTCAGAACTGACATCCTGTCACTTCTTTTTCTTATTTTTTTGACCTAAGTAAGTTATATGGCTGAACTCAGAGTCATGGGGTGGGGAAACATCCTCTTCCCCTTTTGAGGGAGAAACTACAAAACTATGGCAAAGGGCATAGATAGGGGATGGATAAAAAATCGGGGGCCCTAGTGCAATCTGTCACAAACCCTACAGAGTAAAAGGGCAAGTGTTACTATCATTATGCTCATTCTGTGTGCAGAGAACATGTTTCAGAAGTGCAGTGATTTTTTTTAATGGCATAGAACTAGGTCTTTGGACACCAAATGCCTTCCACTTCTACTGCACTGCAGAATAGTTGCCTGGAAACCCACATGGAGTTAGATGGAGGGAACTCTGGGAGAAGACTGGCCCTTGAGAGACTGAATATGCAAATGGTCAGTGGACTGACCACATGGAAAAACAGAACTCTGACCCACAACCTTGGCAACAACCAGCCTGGGAAACCAAACCACATCCTCTGCAGCAATTGGACCCAGAGTGGTCAGGACCTGGTCAAAAATTGCCAGTTTCCCTAATTTTCCCCACTCTCTCCCTGCTTCCAACTTAGGACCAATCAGAGAAAACCAAATATGCTCCCCTAAACAGTCACATAGAATGCCCCTCTTCTGATTAGCCCTCCTTCAGCTTGTCCATGCCAATGAACTCTAATCAGGGCATACCTGAAGCCTCCCCTTTTTTCCACTATAAAGTTTTTACATTCTCGTCTCTGTTTTTGAGTTTTTGCCAGCACATGATGATGATAGCTGACTCTTTTGCTAAAGCAAGCTCTGAATAAACAGCCTTCATTTGTCCTCATTTGGGTAGTATTTCTTTATTTTCAAACTGCCTCCTAGAGGTTGAAGCAGGAGACTTTCGGGTCCTGTCTGTAAGGTCAGGAGGATAAAGATTCTTTGGATTCAAAATAATCACTTTAGATTCCTTCAGCCTTTCTGGGCAAACTTCTTGACTCTGAGGAACGTCGTAGGAAGTGTTTGAGGTCTATGTTGAATAATGTGGCTATGTTCTTGTATCCTTTTCCTGCAATGAACCATCGATTTTAAGTATTGTCATTTGAGTTCCTATGAGTCTTAAGCAATCAAACATTGACTAAATGCCACCATTAATGCAATCCAAAATTGGAACCAATTCATATGTTCATCAACTGGTAAATGTATTTTTAAAAATGTGATATATCCATACAATGGAATACTTTATGGCAATTAAAAGGAACAAACTACTGATGAATGCTAAATGAAAGAAGCCAAACACAACACACCATGTATCGCATACTTCCATTTATATGACACTTTTAGAATAGGCAAACTTGTAGAGACAGACTGCAGATCAGTGGTTGCTAGGGGCTAGCTGTTGGAATAGGGATTGACCACAATCTGGCATGAGGGACTTTTTTAGGAAATGTTCATCTGGAACATTTAAAACATTTGGAAATGTTCTAAAATGGATTATGGTGGTGGTTGCACAACTGTGTAAATTTACTAGAAATCACTTAATTGAATACTTATAATGGGTAACTTTTATGGTATGTGTTTTATACCTCAATAAAGCTGTTTAAAAAGAAAGCAAAATGCCTTGGAAGAGAATAAAAACATATCATGGATGAAAAAGAAATGCTGTCAGATGAATTGCCAAGGAACCAATGTTTGGCACAATATTAGTTTGCTCTGATTTGTGGAAGCTGGGCACTGAAAACTCCCTCTTTAATATAGTTCTTCTAGGGCTGGGACTGTGATTTTCTCAGGAGCCTCTTACTTGACTCCTGTCTCTTTGCCAGCTTTCAGCACACAGAATGTCAGTTTTGGCAGACTCAGTTTTGAGCTCTGGCTCTGTCATTTATCATCAGTGTAACATCATGGGGCAAATAATTTGTCTTCTTTAAGCTTTAATTCTCTACACATAAATTGGGACTGATAATTCATATCTCCTTGGGCAGTGATGAGGATTATATGAGGCTATTCCAATTATCTATTGATGCATAACAAATTACCCCAAACTTAATGGATAAAAACAACCATTATATTATGTCTAATGACCCTGTGGGTCAGAAGTTCCAGAAGGTCTTATTTGGGTAGTCTGTGTCTGATCCACATGGTATCAGCAGGGCAACTGGGACTGGAGGATCTACTTCCAGGTGGCTTCTTCACTCCCAAGTCTGGTACCCCCATAATCCTTGTTTTCTCTTTCCACATGGCATCTTATCTGTAGGGACCTCTCCATGAGGTTTAAGCTTCTCACAACATAATGTTCTCAGGTAGTTGCTCTTCTTACATGTTGGCCGGCCTTCATAGGCAGGACACCAAATCTGCCAAGTGAGTTGAGGCCCTACCTGGTATGGCACAGCATCACTCCCACTCTATGTTATTGGTCAAACAGCCACATGGCCCACCCACTCAGACACAAGTAGGCACCATCTCTCGGTGTCAGTGGAATAAGAAGGTCACATTTTTATCAGAACATGTGGGTTGGGAAACACCCACATATTTATGGACTTATTTGGAAAATACAATCTACCACAGTCAGTGACCACATAGTGCAGACATTGGCACTATTACTGTAGGGGCCAAATGGTAGATATTTTAGACTTTACAAACCATGTGGTCTGTCCTGATTACTCAACTCTGCTGTGCAACTCTGCTGTGCAATGACAGTCATAGATAATACCTAAGTGAAGAGTTGTAGCTGTTTTCTAATTAACATTTATTTACCAATCAGAAGGCCATCATTTGTGACCTTGGATGTAATGCATGATATGCAATAAGTGCTCAGTAATAGTATAAACTATTATTGACATTGTTATTACAAGGCTTTGGAAATCACCCAATTTGCTTCTATTTACAAATGTAACCTGACTTAGCCAACATTCACAATTTGGTGCTGCTGACTCCCTAGATGCTCCCTCTTTTCACTTTGCTCCGTAACTTGCACCTACACTTTAGTAAGTACCACCCATCAACCTCTCCCACTCTTACTGCTAGAGGACTGGAGGTTTGTTAGGGCCTGAAGCCTATAAAATATAGTCAGGTCCTCTTTAAGCAAAAGAAAACAAAATTAGGAGAGAAAGTATTTATTTAGAATGAAAAAAGAAATCATAACAAATAACAAATTTTAAAATAACAGAAACCACAAAATCCAGAAAAATCACATAACCTGATATCCCTATAATACTTTTCCTTAAAATTTGATCAGATTTTCACTTGATTTTGTTATATCATTTACCTTGAGAGAATTGAAAGATAATATAGTTTCCTCCTAATAACATGGTTAATCAAATTTTTCAAAAATTACTGATAGTGTAGGGTGTTCCTTTCTGCTTTATAATCTTTTATTAATAACACCATGAAGAATTTTAGAATTGTTGTCAAATAAGAGAAAACTTTTATCGAGTTTCTTTCCTGTAGGAGCAGGAAGTTTTCAGGGCATTTCAGGCTTCTTTATACAGTGACTCATCTTAAATGCTCTGAGTCAAGCCACTCATTAATGAGTTTGTTGCTGATGTCCTTGTTGCAGTGTATATTAGCAGTTTCATATTATCTTTCATTGATATTATCATTCCAGGTAAAGTCTACAGAATATTTTAAAATTTCCCAGTGTGTTTATATGATTCACTTTACTTTGTTAATTGAATTGGCAAACAATACAAGAGCCTATTTACTAGTTTGATTGGAAAGTTATCTCTTCCTCTTAATGAATTACTTCCCTTGGTAATTTTTGTTTTTGTTACTATTTGCTTCCCAATATCAGAAAATTTCTGTCAATTTCCTTGCTTGTCTTAATCACTGTTGATCTGTGTTCCATTAATTTTTTAAAGTCCCTGAATTTTTATTATGAAAAATTCCAATCAAAAAAAGTTGAAAAAATAGTATGATAAACATCTACTAATTTGTATCTGAATTTTCCTTCAATTCTTCAATAAATAACTTTTTAAAGGATAAAACAAGGAATCCTTCATGTATGTTCAAATGCATAGTCAGTAAATTCTCACTCAATTTACTGAAATGTTCTAATTTTTTTTCAGATTGCAATTAAAGTAGTGTATTTAAATGTTACCAATTCTCTGCATAAAAATTCAGAGATGTGAAATACATTGATGTGGTCCATTCAATACAGGCTAAATGTGTCTCCAATTCACCTTCCTCATAGCTGGACTTCCAAAAAGCCTACAGCCTATCTGATGCCATCTGACACTAATAAACTCGAGATGAAGGCAGATTCAGAGTGGGGAAAGATTGTGCTCTTAACTCTGTGTAATTAAGATACTTTAATTAGAAAATTTGTTGAGAATAACTGAATACATTGCTATCTTCTATCACCATGCCCAGTTTGGGTTTTGGGGTTTTTTTCTTTTTTTAAGAGAGAGAGCAGGAAAGACAGACAATGTAATATGGCAAAAATTGTGGGCTGCCGATCAGCAATCTCTTCCACTAACTGTACTGTGAGATCCACTGTAAATCTCTTTACCTCTCTGATCCTGGCTCTGTGTCTCCAGCTCAGTAAGAATTTACCTTAGCTCAGTTAAGAGTGTAAAGATAACAAAGATTGAAGACGAATACAATACTCATGCCAAAATTATGAGAAACATTTGATTGAAGTGGTTTCTTTGGATTTTCATTCTTTGGGATTATTTTTCTCAAACTTCATCTTTCTTCAAACACAGGATGAGAATATTTTTATGAAGTCTTTGTTTTCTATATCTTAAATATAATCAAAACATAGCCTTTAGCTAGAAATATATTATCCCAGAGGCAAAAAAAAAAAAATTCAGTTTCCTACACAATGACTCCAGAGAACCTTTTGCAGAAGACAATTGATTTCCACCAGCATACTCATTAATTTTCATGACACCCTCCCTAAGTTTTAGAAACAAATGAGCTTATTAATATTTGAAGACACTGGGCAGTATTTTCTGGGCCACCTCATTAAAAAGGCTCTACTGTCAACTAAAGACAAGGAAGGGGGAGTCTAGACCCAAAGTCTAACATTAGAGCAGGTCCAATGAGAAGCCAGGGGCTGTGCCACTGTGAAGGGAAATTGGAATTTAGAAACATTGAAGGCATCATACTGGTTTTCAAAATTGACGTTTCTCAATCTCTGATTGAAGGGTGGTTGGGATTTGGGCTGAGACAAGAGAGAATCCCAGGAATCACAATAAGCCGATATCCAACAGATCAGTTACTCAACACACAGCACCAGAAATAATGCCCCAGATTCTCAGGAATCTCTTTAAGTTTTGCCTTAGACTCTCAATTCCCTGCCTCCTCCTGTGTGATGCTATCTTTGTTCCTCTCCCATTGCTCATTGCTTCACAACATATTCTGCTACCTTATCCAGTTCTTTTAGGTAATGTTTCCATTGGACTATCTACCTGACTCAGTCTTCATCCCTGGATTCCATGTAGCTTAAACAGATGGGAAATTTATTCATGTCTATAACAAGGCCAGCAGTAAGGTAAACCCTAGGGTTCACATAGGCCTGTGGCCCTGGCTCTGCCTCCCTCTGAGGTTTCATCTTCAGCCTACTAGTGAGACAGCTGTGGACTTCCCAGACTTCAAACTCAGAAAGGGATTGTCCAGAGAATAGAGAAGGGTCACTTTTCGGAAATTCTGCTTGGAACGTGAGAAAGGATTTCCCAGAAGCCCTCTGCAAACTCCTCTTTATATCTCATTGACCAACTTTGTGTCAGATGGTCATTTATGAATCAGTCACTGGCCAGGGAATGTGATTTCTCTTGGATAAATCAGGCCTTTCTTTGGAGCTGGAGGTGAAGCATGTGAGCTTTGTGAGAGAAAGGTAGATCCCTGAAAAAAATTGATGATTTTTAAGGAAATATGAAAAATGAACACTGAGCAGGCAACCCACAATGTCCAGGAAGTCAGATATTTAGGTCTCTCTTGGCTCTAAACTCAATGGCTTCATTCCCTTGCCTGTCTCAGATTTTCTGATCCCAGATTGGGTCCAATGAAAATGGCCCTCACTTGTCTAGAAGTGACATTAAGTCACCAGAGACAGAAGCAGAATGAGGAAAGACATGATTTTGAGAAGATGGCATTGTGGGATACTACAAAATACAGTTCTGAAGAGCAGAGTTCAGGAGTAAGACTTACAGCTCTGTTGTCACCAGCTGTGGCATCTGGGGTATTCAATCTCAGTACCCAGTGAGCCTCAGTTTCCCCATTTATTAAATGAAGATAACAGTACTGGCCTCAGTGTTGTTGTGAAGATTAATTGAGGTATTAGAAATAGAGTGCTCTGACCTTGGCACTTCTAATGGATGTTCAATAATAATGGTCATTTTTAAAATATGTCTGAGGAGAAGTGAGAAGACAGTCCATGGGGAAAATGTTGGGAGTGTGGTTGGCAGGAATGATGGTAGGTCCTGGAAGCCTTGAGGGCAAAATCTTGGGAGTGAAGAGGGAAAGTTTTGATTTGAGAAGAAAAGAAATGGGCTGAAATCACTCCTTCCTGTCCCTGTTTGGTTTTATAGCTCAAGTTTCAGGGAAATAAGTCTCACAAGTGGGATAGTTCAGTAGACAGAGTGCTAGCTCTCAACTATTAGAGTTTTGTTCCTCCTACATTATCTTCAATAAATCATAAAAACGTGCACCTCGACAGAGTTGTGTGAACTTGGGCAAATTATGTTCCTTCTCTGAGTCTTTATTTCTCAACCTATAAAATGCAGATCGCTCATATTCCCTGGGCCCTAACATACTGTGAGTTAAACAACAAAATTAGGATTTTGGCACAGTGCTTCCAGAAGGTTTCCATTTCCTTCTCAGACTTGTGGTGTAAGCAGTATATTATGATGGTTTTCAACTTGACTAGTGTTAAAAAACAAAATTGAACTGAGTAAATTTTGAAGATCTTATTGGCTTTATTCAATGAGTCATTAATTGAGCAGATCCCATCTAGCAGATAGAAAGGAGCTCTGAAGACCTGTACAAAATGAAAAACTTTTAAAGACAGAAGGGAGCAGGACGTGGAAATTACACTAGCAAAGAATGGATTGGTTGTGGTAAGGTCACCTTCCTTTAGGGGACAGCAGGGGACTATCAGGCAGATTAAGGCACTAGTGCTGACCAGGTAACTCCATATTGACTGATTTAAGATTCCATTCCTGGGAGAGGCTGAAACTGTAATTAAGTTAGGTATTAAGTCCTGGTTTTATAATATGGGACTTAGCACAAGTGACTCTTTTCTAGGCTCCATTTCTCTCTCTCTCAACACTAGCCACAAAGAAATTCCTCCTTCTTAGAAGTTTTCTCTTCTTTTTATCTAGAAGATAAAAAGAATGCAAACGCAAGCCTCAGAATCAGGGCCTGGGGCTAGACGATTCATTCCCATGCTGTTATCTTTTGAAGGGTTAATAGCTACCCCTGCACTATCCCCATTTCTTACCCACCTGAATTCTATTTCAGACAAACAAAGTGATTATGAAAAAGGCAATCTTCCAGAGACACTGGCAAGTCTGATAAACTCTGGTAATGAAATTATTCCAAGCTCTGCCACCCACAAAGATCTGGCAAGAACAAAAGGATGGGTGTTTGTACACATGCCTTGTCGTACATAGTTAGTGAGCAACTCAGTGTCACTTGTCTCAGGCTTCCAAATCTCTTGGCAAATAGTAACTCGCTTATCCTCAGAGCCCTCCCAGAAGGAAGGTCATTAGTATTCACTCTAATGAAAAGCCAAGAAATTAGAGTTTTCCTAAAGCCAAAAAATCAATGCCAGCTTTGCAAATCCAGTTGAGGCTTCCTAGGTTCTACATGAACTTCTCACTCCCATATTGGGGAGTAAACTATTACAGAATCCTTGAATTTAAGAAGTGGAAGGACCTTCATGGATACCTAGGCCAACCAAGCACATCCAGTCTTAAACCCTTTAGTTAACATCTCCACCAAGATGTCTTCTAGCCTCACTGGAACACATCTAATGAAGGTTCCTATAGAGACTATGCAGGAAAGGAGCCTAGAGACTGTCAGTATGAGGACTGTGTGTGGGGGTAGGCAGTTGGGAGAGGGTGATTAAGGAATTCTGCAGAGCATTGGAGGGAAGGAGGAGAGAACTGAGATCATACCTGGGGTTTGGGAAATATGAGTCTGGGCTTCCCCACTGGTCAGTGTTTCATAAGCAATACCTTAAGGGAGTGGATGGGCTGGGCAGACCAGAGTAGGGAATACACCACTTCCTTAAGCAACCCTTACTTCCATTCATAATTTGGCTCTTGTACATCTTGATCTTTCTGAATTCTGTGGCAAGGACAATAATATTGGGCTGAGCATAATGAGACTTCAGTATCATCCTACATCTGCTAGCAATTACCAGTGTTATCTTAGACAAGTGTTTTAAAAATTGTCTGAAACTTGGAAATAGGCAAGATAAATTATTGGGTGTTCTTTTAGTGTGGATTTGACTTTCTATATATTGGACGATTTTACTTCACTATAAGGCAAAGGCTTATTTGGAAAATTTTGTTCAGTAAAGATGCAAATAATTTCTTCCCAGTGGAAACAGTAGTCTGAAAGTTTATGGTTTATGATCCTGTTAAACATGAACCAGTTTTTGTATAGCTTGGAACCCAGCAAGCCTTTAAATTGCCTATACATATCTAGCTTCTCAAATGTTCTTTGGGCTGGTTTTAAATCTTAATGCTTTTCTCATTAATTAATGAGCTCAGTAAAATTTTTAAAACCTATTCATTTAACATCTGTATGAGAGACATTATTTGTACCTTTTTGAAAATTATGCTTTAACAGGCAATTCACTTCTGCCTCTGAAGATTTGGTTTTCTTGTCTGTTAAAAAAATGCATTAGGACTAGAGAATCTCTAAGAGCTCATTCTAAGGTATCTGAGCCCCTAAGCCACCTGGGCCCCTATTTCCCAGCTTCCCAGGGTCTCTGGAGAAAGGGCCATGTGAACTCTCCAGAGCTGAGATCAGTGCCTGCCAGCACCATTCCCTGCCATCCAGTCCCAGAGAGAGGTGGTCATTTCACACCAGAACACTGCTTGTTTGGACGTTCCCAGGAGCAAGACTATGTTGTTTCCACCTGATTTACTCCCATTCCCCCACCTTTACCTCTCCCAACCATTCCCTACTTCCCAATATAAACCTCAGAAATTCCTAGTTTCACACCCCAAGCTTTTAGGTTAATTCACCCCTGAGTGTTCACTTCTTTGACATCTTTAAATGGAAATTGGTGACATTTGGCCTCCACTGAGGCAGCAGGGGTCAGTTTCTCCCCTCACTCCCACTACTGCAAAGGGCTGGGTCAGGATTCCTCTCTAAACCTGCTTCCAGCTCTGACAGCTAATGAATCTGTCCTTCCAAATCTCCAGAGTCTTCTCTTCCTCTGATTTCCTGGCCTGAGGATGTTCAGACATCATACTTAAACTGAAAGTGCCTTGAGTTAGCCAGGGGTGAAGATATAAAGGATAGATGGAAGCATGGAACAAGAAAGGCAGGTCAAGAAATGTCAGTGGATACATTCAGCATTCCTTGAAATCCATAGCTTTTTGCCCTGGACTATAATTAATGACCAATATTTAGAAAAACTTTTCCATTTCTAGAGATGACTGATTTTGTTAACAGTTTTTTGCTGAGCCTTCCCGGGTCAGATCTCTGTTTGGCTGAGAATTACATCAGTGCTTACAGTGTTCATAAAATAAATATTTTTCTGTTTCTTTTCCTGGCTTGGCTGCCTGGACTGTCTGATAGATAATACTTCCCCATGGCTTGATGAGCTGCTGCTGAATTTCTCTTCATTTCTTTCTTCCCTCCAGTAACATCCCAGTCGGTTATTCATAATTTAATTACCCAGCATGGGGATGGAGTAATGTTTCCTAGGCTGCCTAGGGGTCAAAAGATTTTCCCTTCCTTCCTTCTAGGTTTTTTGCCTGGCCTAATAATTAAATTATAAGACAGATTAACAGGATAAAGTCAAACAAAAGTTTAATAACGTGTATACCTCCTGTATACATGGGAGAAACCCAGGGAAACTGAGTAACTCCCCAAGATGATCAGAGTCATCATGTTAAATACCATCTTCAGCTAAAGACAAAAGAAGATATTGAGGGTGGGGAATCAATTATAGGAGGTGACCAAGAAAAGCACAGGAAATAGTGTAAGGTTGTTATGCAGACTTAAGTCCTTGCCTTCTCCATTGGTAAGAGTGTAAGAGTTTCTCGAGATTTAGAGTCACTCTTCTCTTCCTGGTACAGAGAAGGAGACATCCTCACACAGAGATTTCCCTTATAAATGTAAATATTGTTTACAAAAGGGAACTTCCACTCAGTTCTCAGAGCTTTTCCGCTGTCTGCTGTTTCTTAAAAATAATTGGCCTAAAATAATCCTTTTGCCAAAGAGGCATATGTTAGGATGACAGATTCTGCTCCCCTTCAGTCCTGCCTTTGAAACTTCAAACAAGAAGTTTCACAATCCAGAAGCTAAACTGATAGATTGCTCCATATCTCATTAAATCTGTCTCAGTCTTGAGAATAGGTCAGTTCAGTTGAATAGTTGTGTCTCATTTCAGGAGGTGGTCTCGTATGTGGGCTCCCCAAATTAGACCTATATAATGTGAGAAATGAGGTATTTAATAAGGTTTCTGTGGAAACAAAAGAAAAACAAAGGTTAATGATTACAGCAGACTGAAAACCCAGTCTGAGTTCTGAGGACAGACTGTCGAGAAGATTTCTAGATGGGGTCAAAGCATCTTTTGTAGTTTGAATGTCTCTGATGATGTCATCACACGTTCGGGTAAAGTTTCTGAGTGGCACACACAACGACAAACACAAAAATTGTCTAAACATAAGCTGTTATGTTGATTGCTCTGAAGTTCATATCAAGTCATTCACATTTAGGTTGCAGGGTTTTAGGGAAAGGGGCAGCTTATGTTTGTAGTGATTTCAAGTCAAAAGGGTAAAAGAATTGGAAATACTAGTTTGGAGAGGTATAGCCAGATATTGGAGGAAACTAGAAGAATTCAGGATTCAGTCCAGTTTACAGGTAAATAACAAAACCTCACTATATCTGGTTTTGTTTTTTGTTTTTTGTTTTTTGTTTTTCCCATAGCAGAGGCACTGGGTATTAAACCCAGGACCTCCTGCACGCCAAGCATGCGCTCTACCACTGAGCTATACCCCTCATCCTTCGCACTGGAATCTCATATACACAAAAGTGTCTTACTGAAATATAATTTTTCTCTCTAAAATCACCCTCATTTCTACCAAAGACAGTCAAATTAAGTCTAATTTCTTTGCAAAATACATCTAGTTCCAAAAAAATTTGATTATTTATACAAGTATAGCAAGAATAGCAATTGATCAGAGAGGCTCATTTAAATCTGTTTTGCTGAAACTTTGTTTTTTGCTTTTTGTTTTTGGTGGGGAAGGTAATTAGGTTATTTATTTATATTTAGTTATTCTTAGAGGACGTACTGGGGGTTGGACACAGGACTGCATGTGTGCTAAGCATGCAGTCTACCACTTGAGCTACACCCTCCCCCCTGGAACTTTTCTTAAAAAACAAACAAACCAAAAAAACAGGTTGAACTTTAAAACCTATTGAGGCCAGGAAACCAAGTTAAGGACTTGCCATCAGATATATCCTGCGATACTGATAGATTTCGATGAATTCCTCTTTTCAATTCCTGAGCTTCCTGCACCTGCCAGGAAGTGACTTCCCTTATTCACTTGGTTAGGCTGCTAGGAATTCTGTAAACAAAGGCAAGCCAATATTTCCAAGGGATTTTATTGGCTTCATAAAGTCAGCCTTAGTTCCTTAAAGCTATCTGGTCATATCTGAGTCTATACACAGTCTCAAATCTGACATCTTAGTCAAAGCCTTGATAATATAGTCAGTGTTTCCAATAGTGTCCTCTTACAAGAACAAATTTTTATTGAACTTATGCAAATAAATATATGACTATGAAAG
Organism: Vicugna pacos; assembly: GCF_048564905.1. NCBI lineage: Eukaryota > Metazoa > Chordata > Mammalia > Artiodactyla > Camelidae > Vicugna > Vicugna pacos. Next base: position 55,439,733 of record NC_132987.1, on the reverse strand, counting down.
TAAGAATACTCATTGAGAGTTTCCAAATTCTGGGGCAACTGGGAAGGGAGAAAAAGATAAATGTGTCATCTTTGTTGGTAGCTTAAGATAAAAGGGGGAAAGTTTTCCTCAAATTTGGAAAAAACTAAAACTTTTTTAAAAATTGGTGATGTTTCAAATAAAAAAATCATAGCAATTGTAATCATCCTCATTGGTTTATTCTGTCCCACCTTATTAATTCTTATTCTGCTGGAATCCAGTTTGTCCCTTAGTTCAGTTTTATGACCTTGATATTATCAGAAATATGTATTCTAGAGTACTTGTTTGAGTCCTTTCCATGAATCTCTCTGAAGATGACATGTATTTGCAAAAGCATCAAAGTAAAAGAGTAACTCTGTAAATGACAAAGACTTTAAAATGGCCATGGCTAAAGATCTCATGAAACTTCATTGTAATGCAGTTGACAAGGAAATTTTCTTATTTCTGTGACACTTCAAGGTAATAACTAGAATTAAAAGTGATAACATTCCAGGACATATCAGATTGCATATAATTTCTGGAACACTTATATTCATAACAGCCACATAAATATAACCTAAGGAGGTTTAGTATCATTTATTTGGCAATGCTTCCTATGTAATCCAACATATCAAACAAACCTAATTAATTCAGCATCTCTCCTTGTAGAGGAGACATTCTTTTGAGACATTCCAGAGGCCCTCTGGGAAGTCCCAAAGTTAGTCTGAGGTCAAAAGACTACATTTAGATTTTAATTTTGGGAAATTTGTCAAAAATATCAACAGGTTTGGACTCTTGACTAAATAAGATCACAGATCATCTTGAAACAATACTTAAATCATCTATTTGACAAAGTGATGTTAAAGTATTTCAAAAGCAAATGCAGAAGGTTACATAGTTGTTAACAAAACTTTACTCTTAATACTGAGAAGATTCAGTTATCAAAGATCTTATTGAGACTACATGAAGCACAAGAAATTATTTTGATAGAACATAGAACTTCTGTTTTTTAGCTTGATTACTTAATAGGTAAAGAAAAACTTTTCACAATCTCTTATCAGGAGCATACCAACAATCCAGTAAAACTTTGTCCTTTCAGTAGATTAAAAAAGAAATTCAAGATTTAGTTTTATTTATTTTAAAAACCCTTTTAATAACAATTCAATTTTAGCCAACTTGATTAGACAAGATAAAATCCTTCTCTCTCTCTCTTTTTCTCTAATATATATATATTATATATATTATAATATATATAATATTATAGGAGATATATATATATATATATATATATATATATATATATATATATATCCTTAATTTGTCCTCTGCTTCTCTGTTTTCCTCATTTCATTCTAAAATAGCCAGTTTTACTTTAGGACAAATTTACTTTCTTTTCTGTTAACAAAAAAGCACCTCCATATCTCATACCTTTTCTTAGCCAAAAACACATCCTACTTTCCTTATGCACATAATTGTTCCCCTTATTATTTCTAATAGTTTATATATAGTTGACCCTTGAACAACATGGATTTGAACTGCATGAGTCCACTAACGTGCAGATTTTTTCAATAAATATGTACTACAGTACTACATGATCTGAGTTGGTAATTCCATTGGACAGACCCCCTTCCCCCATTTCAGTATGTGGGGTGTTTTTTTCTTCTGTTGAGCTGATCAGTTTTCCCAATGAGGAACTATCCATTATCCATGTATTTGAGGGGACGATGGGTAGGATATAATGCTGCCTTCTAAGTTTGGTAGTGGGCTAAGGGAGTGCATCTATTCAGTATGTAAACTTTCACTGTCTTTCTGATTGCTAGGTGGTACTCCCTCCCTTAGCTATGCCTGAGTCCCTGAGCCCAGAGTCCCTTTGGGTCAATGTCTTCAGAGAATAGACCTCCACTGTTCATCCTGGAATAAGTTAAGAGTGGTTACCAGGCTGCGTAGGAGTGGGGAAAAGGAAATTTATATAGAGGCTTTCAACCAATCCTTCCACTTCAGGCTTCCTAATACCCACATTCAGAGCTACTTATTGCCTACAGTTTTTTAGTTTTTCTGAAATGGTACCACATCATTTGCCTTGCACCTCAGTTTTCCCTTGCCTAACTTCTATTCCAGTTTTCTCTACTCTGCTAAGTCATTTCCCTATCACTAGTCCATCAGTTTTCTAGCTTCTAGCCATTCTCTTTGCCCTTGTGTATTGATGCTCTTTTCCCCCTTTTACATCACACAGTAGGACTCTAAGCGTGATCAGAAGGAAATGCATATGTTCAATCCACCATGTTTAATTAGAAGTTATTAACCTATTATAGAGATGGAGAAGCTGAGGCTCAGGGAAGGATGATGACTTACCCCAGGTCATATTACACAACCAAGCTAGAAATAAAATCTCTAGTCTCCAGGTGAATGTTCTTTGTGAAAGAACCAAAAAGGTATGAAAACAGGAGGAATGCACACATTTAGTAGCGTGCTTTGGGGATGCGGGAATATATAAAAGCAGAGTACTGATGAGAGTGGCCTGAGAGGAAATGAAAAGAGGTGGTTAGGAAAAAAGGAAAGTTTTTCATCCTTGGGTTTTCCTACATCTTGTGTTTCACTGTCTTCAAATTCCTTCAAGATATTTATTATTTATAAGAATCTTTCTATGTGTTTACCACTCTTCTTTTTCAAGCCAGACTCCTCACTGTTTGTATCCTATACTCTATTATTTCCCAGAAATATATGGTGTTTTCAAAATATGATTCTACTCAGATTGCCCATAGTCTCAGATGTTTGCAATGACTCCCCACTACCTATGAGGTAAAATTCAAATCCCCTCATTATTTCAATAATTCAAATTCCTGAACTGTTTGAGGAGAAGGGTTTATAGGGGAACAGTGGATAAGGAATAACTTGACAGAAGAAGGGACAATAAGCACTGATGACAAGGAGGAGACATTAAATATGACCGAGGTAAGCTTGGATGACGAGGGCGAATTAGAACAGGAAAGTCAGAGACGTTGATGAGCATGGTTTTGAACGTGAAGATGTAGATATGGCGATATGAGAACCATGTGGAAATGTCTAGCAGACATATGGAAATAGGTAGTGAAAGGTGTAGCCATGTGTCACAAGATCTCAGGACTGGCAAGTTCTTACATGCTTCCCACTCCAGTGCTGGAAGGAGTGAAAGAATATGATAGCTCCAAGGGTCACCAAACTACTTAAGCCCACCCAAATATCTCCATCCTAAACAGGTTTCCTTTGATTTGATGACTCTTTAGAAAATCTCTTTAGGATTGGGATATTTGGGTGGGTTTAAGTAGGAGAGGAAAAAGAATAAGAGGGGATAGGTATATTAATATTTCTAATCAATAAAACACTCTTTTGTTGTTGTTAAAACTGAAGCATACCTAAAACATAATTGCCTGATATCTGCAGTGATACTGATAACTATATTAGTTTCCTGTTGCTACTGTAACAAATTATCATAAATTCAGTGCCTTAAAGCAACACAAACTTACTGTCTTATAGTTCTGGAGGTTAGAAATCTAAAATCAGTCTCACTGGGCTAACGTCATGTGTCAGCAGAGCTGGTTCCTTCTGAGGCTGTAGGGGAGAATCTATTTCTTTGCCTTTATGAGCTTCTAAATGCTGCCTGTATTCCTTGACTCATGGCCTCTTCCTCTATCTTCAGAGCTCATCACTTCAATCTCTGATTGTATCCTTAAAATTTTTTTTTCTGACTTTAACCCTCGTATAAGGACCCTTGTGATTACATTGGTCCATTTGGATAATCCAGGATAATCTCCTCATTTCAAGATTCTTAAATTAATTACATCTGAAAAGTCCCTTTAGCCACGTAAAGTATTATATACTTTATATATTACAAACATATTATAGGTTCTGGAGATTAGGACATGGATATCTTTGGGGAACCATTATTCAGCCTACTACAATAACTTTCCGGTAACACTCAGAACCCTTAGTTCTTGTCAACCTACGGTCTACATATATATTGATATCAATGAATGAGTGAATGAATGAGCCAAAACCTTCGAATGATTCAACAAATATTTATTATTGGGTCCATTATCTGATAGGTCATGTTTCAAACTATCTGCAAAGGAGGTCCAGAAACCAGTGCTTATTCTATAAACTTGATCCTGCGTTGGTCTCAGAGCAAATTCTCTGTCAATATTAAAATTGCAGCCAATTCACTGATTACTATGGAATTAAGACAAGAGAAGAGAAGTCTTTTCATTTTTGGTTTCATCATAACGTTTCTTTGTTATAAGTATCTGGATACAAGAAAGGTAAACAGAGCAACAACACAGACATAGCCCAATCTGAACAACTGCTCTTGGCCAAGGGAATCATTTGGTAGCCCTGAGGGAGAGACTCTGCAAATGCCGTCTGAAGCAGCCCCTCTGGGTGAGCACCCCTCCTGCCTGCCCCAGGCAGCTTGGGTTCCACTGTAGGTCCCAGGCCCACATGTGTGGCCTGCCTTCCGTGTGTGCTATGAGTTTGACCCTGGTGTTGGGGTGCCTGCCCTCCCTGTAGCCTGAGTGCCTGACGCTGCTGTGGCCTTTGGGATTGCCCCCCGTGTGTGCTGTGAGTTTGACCCTGGTATTGGGGTGCCTGCCCTCCCTGTAGCCTGAGTGCCTGACCCTGCTGTGGCCTTTGGGATTGCCCCCCGTGTGTGCTGTAAGTTTGACCCTGGTGTTGGGGTGCCTGCCCTCCCTGTAGCCGGGGTGCCTGCTCTCCCTGTATCCTGAGTGCCTGACGCTGCTGTGGCCTTTGGGATTGCCCCCCATGTGGGCTGTGAGTTTGCCCCTGGTGTTGGGGTGCCTGCCCTCCCTGTAGCCTGAGTGCCTGACGCTGCTGTGGCCTTTGGGATTGCCCCCCGTGTGGGCTGTGAGTCTGACCCTGGTGTTGGGGTGCCTGCCCTCCCTGTAGCCTGAGTGCCTGACCCTGCTGTGGCCTTTGGGATTGCCCCCCGTGTGTGCTGTGAGTTTGACCCTGGTATTGGGGTGCCTGCCCTCCCTGTAGCCTGAGTGCCTGACGCTGCTGTGGCCTTTGGGATTGCCCCCCGTGTGTGCTGTGAGTTTGACCCTGGTGTTGGGGTGCCTGCCCTCCCTGTAGCCTGAGTGCCTGACCCTGCTGTGGCCCTTGGGATTGTCCCCTTTGTGGGCTGTGGGTGTGTCACCCTTGTGGCCTGAAGACCTGCCCCTTGTGTGGCTTGTTCCTCCTGTGCCGACTGTTGGCTTGTCATCCTTGCAGCCTGAAAGTATGTCTTCCATGGGGCCTTTGGTCTTGTCCCCAGTGTGGATTGTGAATGTCCCCACCCTGCAGGTAGTGGGCCTCCTTCTTGTATGGGCTGTGGCTCTGTCCACTCTGAGGGAAGTAATCTTGCTACTCGAATGGACTGGGGGCCTGTTCCCCATGTGGCTTGCCGGTCTGCCCCTGGTGTGAGCAGTTGGCCTGTGTCCCCTCTGGGCTGAGGATCTGTCCCAGGCACTTGGATCCTTGCAGCAGCATGGCGAGGCCTTGAGCCCTTATGAGCACAGGAATACCCACTCCCCTGAGTCTCCTTTGCCTCTGCTGACCGGTTCCTGGGTAGGCTTTGGCCACACACATCACCAATGCAATCAGAGGAACTCCTAATCTCCATGTAGGATAGAGGGGATTTGGATGGCTCTGTCATGCAGTTTTGTAAGTTCTTCATACAGAAGCCCAGGATGCATGCCTCACAATTGGCTATGTCATGGGACCCATCCAAAGGCACCTCCAATTTCACTGGTATCTCTGAAACCTTCTTGATGCCATTTCTGTAGAATCTTTCTAGAATATGCTGTACCAGGTTGTTCAGAATCCTCTGGGTGCTATCTAGGGAGAACTCAGGCTTCTCAAATTGAGACCGGGAACACTTCCGGCACCTCTGAGCAAAAGTCCTCATAAGCACCTGGCCCTGGGACTTCCGGGGCTGCAAGTTCATGTGACATAGGATCTGCACTTGGGCAGAAGCCCACCTCCGTTGGCATGAGGAACACTGGAACCTGCAAACAGAAGGAAGAAGATGATTGTTCCCTCAACGGATTGTTGACCTGAGGGAAATGGGCCTGGCTTCAGTCTCTAAGAACCCTTTCAATTTGAGAAAGTGCATGTGATAATTGACAATTTGACAAGAATGAGAGGGATTGCATTTCTAATCAAGCTTTTTCCTGTGACCCACTGAACTTCCACCCATATGTGGCCCCATGTCTACTTCTTTGCCAGCAAAACATCTCTGCATGTCTTAGAGAGAAAAACATTTCTGTCATTTCCAGTGAAATTTGGTCTTCACAAGGTCATAGAAAACTCTTATAAAGTACCCATTTTGAGGCAAGCACTGCACTTGGTGCTTTACAGTGTTACCCAATTTCATCTTTAAAGCACCCCCTGAGGTTGGCATTATTGAGCCCAATATCCAGATAAGGAAACTGAGTCATAAATGATATACAGCTTGCCTAAGGACACACAAAGTAAGTAGAGCCATATTTCCAATCCCAAAGCCATTTGAAACCAACCTTGTTTTATCTACCTACTATAGCACATCACCTCTATTGAAGAACATGGCTAGTTTTGCACCTGACTTAGGACCTGGAGCCATAAACCCAAGTCCATAGTTTACATCAGGAGGAACTTTGGGAAAAGCACTTCCCTTCTCTAAGCCTCAATTTTTACATCCATAAAAAGAAAAATATTCAAGTGTCATATTGTCCACATTAAATGAGATATTATAAGTGAAAACATTTTGTAAACTACAAAGTGCTTTTCAAAAGCTGGTCAGTATTTTTCTAAAACTTTGCTGGTAGGTTGCTTTTTCTTCATTTCAGAATGACTGTCAGGCCAATTTATCTGAACAAGAGAAGCACCTTCCCATTTTGGGGAGTGCATAACTGATAAAAGATATCATGAGTCCCTCAAAGAGCGCTGGCTGGTGCGGAGAGAGACTCTTACCCAGTTCACTGGGTTCCAGGCATAACAAAATGACTGCCATGTGGGCTCTGGTGAATGGCTTGAAAACTGTGTTCTGTAGGGCCCCAGGAGACTTCATGTAAACAATGGGTTCCACAGCAAAAACAATTATATATAAATATATATATTCTATGATATGTAATATATGAATATATGTTATTTATAAATGTACTATATGGAGAAAAGACAGCCTCTTCAGCAAGTGGTGTTGGGATAACTGGTCAGCTACATGTAACTCAATGAAGTTAGAACCCTCCCTCACACCACACACAAAAATAAACTCAAAATGGCTTAAAGAGTTAAATATAAGACACTAAAAACCTCCTAGAAGAAAACATAGGCAAAACATTCTCTGACAGAAATCTTAGCAATGTTCTCCTAGGACAGTCTATCAAGGCAATAAAAATAAAAGCAAAAAAAACCAAATGGGACCTAATTAAACTTACAAGCTTTTGCACAGCAAAGGAAGCTATAAATAAAATGAAAACCAACCTACAGAATGGGAGAAAATGTTTGCAAATGAGGCAACTGACAAGGGCTTAATTTCCAGAACATACAAACAGATCATACAACTCAATAACAAGTAAGTAAATAAATAAATAACCCAATCAAAAAATGGGCAGAAGATCTAAACAAACATTTCTCCAATGAAGACATACAAATGCCTGATAGGTATGTGAAAAAACAGTCAATATCATTAATTATCAGAGAAATGGGAATCAAAATTACCATGAGGTATCACCTCACATCAGCCAGAGTGGCCATCATTAAAAAGTCCACAAACAATAAATGCTGGAGAGGGTGTGGAGAAAAGGGGACCCTTCTACACCATTGGGAATGTAGTTTGGTGCAGCCATTATGGAAAATAGTATGGAGATTCCTTTAAAAACTAAAAATAGACTTTACCATATGATCATCAATCCTACTCCTAGGCATATATCTGGAGGAAACTCTAATTTGAAAAAAAACATGCACCCCAGTGTTCATAGCAGCACTGTTTACAATAGCCAAGACTTGGAAGCAACCTGAATGTCCATTGACAGAGGACTTGATAAAGAAGTTGTGGTATATATACATGTGTATATATACACACACACACATGCACACATGCACACACACACACACACACAATGGAATACTATTCAGCCATAAAAAGAATAAAATAATGCCATTTACAGCAACATGGATAGGCCTTGGAGATTGTCATAGTAAGTGAAGTAAGCCAGAAAGATAAACAAAAATACCGTATGATATTACTTATATATGGAATCTAAAAAAAAATGACACAAATGAACTCGTCTACAAAACAGAAACAGACTCACAGACATAGAAGACAAACTTATGGTTACCAGAGGGGAATGGGGAGTAGAGGGATAAATTGGATGTTTGGGATTTGCAGATACTAACTACTATATATAAAATAGATAAACAACAAGGTCCTGCTGTATAGCACAGGGAACTATATTCAATACCTTGTAATGGCCTATAGTGAAAAAGAATTGAAAATGAATATATATATATATATATATGTGTACACACACACACACACATATGAATCACTGTGCTGTATGCTAGAAATTAACACAACCTTGTAAACTGATTATACTTCAATTTAAAAAAAAGAAGAACATTTTAATAGCTACTAAAAATAAATGAACAAATGTATTATAAATAAATAACATAGATCATACATATATATATAGAGAGAGAGAGAGAGAGAGAGAGATTGAATTAACTTATGGGACTGGAGAAGGAACACTTACTCTGCCTAGGGAGACCAGGACACTTGAGTTGGTCCTTGAGGGATGAGTAGGGAGGGAGGGAGATAAGGGCCTGCTGAACAGGCAGAACTTCATGGACAAGGGTGTAGAAGTCTAAAAATGTATGGCATGGCTAATAATCCATAATGAATGGAACAGAGGGAGGCAGGTAACAGATGAAGTGGAAAGTGAAGGTCCTTTTGTGCCATATAAAAAGAGAAGACTTGATTGTCCAGATGAGCAGTTCTCACCTTCCTGATATTGGCAAGGAAGCTGGCTCCTGCAGCTGGAGGCTCACTGGAAGTTAAAGAGGAAGATAGTCAATAAGGAAGGGGCACTACTTAGGGACTCCAAGAACTAGGTTTTAATTTCTTTCTTATAGCATCATTCCCTCCTGTTATCCTCAGGTCTTTGGTAAAGTGATGTTCAAAGCCATTGCTTGGCCTTAGTCAATTCTTGAGGCTGTACCAGTCCTAGGCTGGTACTGAACAGGCCTAGGGCTCAGAGGGCTGTGGCAGCCTGGGGAAGCCAGCAGGACTGATGAGGGAGACAGCAGAAGTCTGTAGATAGAGGCAGTCTGCTACAAGTGAGGTGGTGAGAGAATAGGAGAACAGATTCATGGCATTCCCTAGGATTTCCAGAAATATTTAGGGAGGAAACCTAAAAAAGAAGAAACTTCCTGCTGTTAAGAAAAATGGAAGGTTAGAATCTTATCTTTTCCATCCTAAAGAAGTGTGATTACAAAAGGATGAAGAGCCTGGTGACACTTATTCTTTTAACAAGCTCTGAAAAGAACTGATCAATGCTCAGCTGAGCCTCTTGGCCCAGAAAGGCCCATGGTGGACAGATTCTCACCTACCTGGCAAATCCTTTCTGCCGATATTGCTTCCACCCTGGGGCCACACAGTCTGGCTTCAGGTTCCCATCCAACTTCAGGGTCCATCTGGCCCGGGGTTTCTCCTGCCGGATCAGTTCTTGAAATATCTGCTCCCACGTCCTGACATCCAAAGCCATTGTGTTGCTCTGAGGCTTGGAGTCCATGTTTATTGAGTAACTTTCAGTTTCCAGCAAGAGGCAAAAACAGTTTCGGTTTCCTAGCTTACACACGTTAGCTGCTGTTTTAACTTTCATTTCAGACTGAGTACACAGAGCAAACCTTCGTTCCAAAGACAGAGGGCAGCAGGGGTTTGCTAATTTGTGAGCAGGCCTTACTAAGGGACGTATGAGTACAAAACTCTGGTCTGGATTCTGGGGCACCTATAAGTTAGCTTTTATTTTATTTTTCTTATATTTTTACACTGGGCAAAGCACTATGCTTGGCACCGGGACAGGTAACATCGACTAAGTAAAGCCGTTTCTACCCTCAGAGAAGCTCATGTTCTCATATAGCCACTGGGGGGTGGATGTGGTGAGCATGTGTCCTCACCACAGTCCTCTGAGGGGGATTATTCCTGGTATTTTTCAGGTGAGTGGCACAGAGAGCTGGGGTACCTTGTTCAAAGCTGGTAAGCAGTATAAGTGAGACTTGAACCTAGTCCTCTGTGACTCTAAAACCTGCGACATCTCCAACCACCTCCCTCCCTGAGGAGAAGCTCAGGACAGAGTTTTGGGTTTCATGTTGGCACTCTGGAGTCCGTGGGAGGAACCATCTTGAAACCCTGACCTAGTGATTTGTTTTGGTGAGATTTCCTAAGTTGTGAGGCAGGACACTAAGCCATATGAAAGGACTATCTCACTCCACCTTTCACTGTGTAAATTATGCAGGGCAGTATACAAGCAGGTGTGGAGGCCACCTTTGGAAGGCAGGATAGAGAGAGTTCCCATTCCTGGGATGAGGAGTTGGGACTAGATGACCTTAAAAGCCGCTTCTAACTCAAAGAGTCAGAGATTCTAGAAAGTAAGCTCTGTCCCTCTAGGGTTTAAATTCAAGACAAGCAAGACACTTATGTGATAAGGATTGAGGGGGTGGGACTGAAAGTCGAGGTGGAGGCCCTGTTTATGGCAATAATCCACTTGATAATTTATTTCAATAATTCCTCTAGCTTGGGAGTGGATGAGGATGGAGGATTGGCTTAGTTAAAGGAGAGAAACAAGAAATGTGGTCCTTATGGAGCAATAATTTTACTCACATTTTAAACATCTCTTTAACCTGTACGTATACACAGAACAGATGCAAAAAAATTTTTTGGTGGTTGATCTGGGGAACACTGAGGCTGGATGATTCCTAACCTAAGTCCATTCTCCTACCTCAGAGCTTCAGAGAAGGGAGAAGAGACTTCTGGACTAGGAGTCCCTGCTGTGTTGGTGATGCCAGACAAATATCACCTCCTGGACCCTGGGATGACCTGCCCAATAAGTGGCAGAGCCAGGACTCAGATTTCTCTGATGCCACACTAATTCTCACGAAAGGATGGGCATGTCTAAAGAAAGAATGGGTTGCTAATAGTAGAAGAACAGGTAGAAGGCACGGGGAGCTGTTTTGGGGCATCTGAGTGGGGGTCTTCGTGCTGCTCCACTAAGGACTGTGCTCACTGAGCTGAGGCCCCTGGGCATGTGCTAGTTAGGACAACTTCTCAGCAAAAGGTCAGCCCGGAGAGGGAGGGAGGTGTTGAACTCACATCATCCTAGAATGTAATGGAAGGAGCTGGTTCTTCTCCTCATTACTGACCCCACTGCACATTACAGATAGTCACAAACACAACAGGGAACAAGTGAAGTTAAGGAAAAGCAGAATTGGACAGCTGCCTTAAAAAGATTCATTAACACATTTATCAAATATGTATAACCTGCTAGTCCTTTTTCTCAGGCAGGATGCAGCCCAGCAGGAAAAGCCAAGTATATAAAAGAACATCTAGTTTTCCTTTGCCCTGTCTCATTTTTCTCAACTTACCCTTTTGGTTAAGAGCATAGATCTGGAGCCAGCTGGCCTGGATTGAATCCTAGTTCCACTGTTTACACCTTGGTGGCCTTGGACAAGTCCCTTTAACTTCTCTGTGCCTCAGGTTCTCCATCAAAAATGTAAGGATAATAACATTATCTACTTTGCCAGTCTGTTGTGAGGATTCAATGAGCTTGAAGATAGTTATTGGCACTTAGTAAGCAAAAAAAAGTGTTTGCTATTTTTCTGTTGTTGCTATGTTGCATGTTTCTTTGTAAGTTTCCATACAGTCTTTCTTAAATATATTGGGGATACAACAAAATAAAATTAAATATAATTGTATATAATTTATTTTAAAAAATATGATACATATATATGTATATATAAATAATAATTTATATATACATATATATATGTAGTAGTACAAGGTGAAAAAACTACAAACAAGCACGTATATAAGGACTCCGAGAGCACAGTAGTCACTTAGGAATCCAGACGGACCGCTAAATATTCCTATCACACCTTGTTATCTGTCCCCAAGCCACTCTGTTCTGTGCACCTCCCTGGCGAGGCCAGCGCTCCCCTAGGACTCACATCCAGCGCCTGTCTGGACAGTCCGCTCCTCTGTAGAAGGTGAAGTAAGACATGAAAGGAGCAGTCAGTCCACAGCAGCTGCCGCTCAGGCCCAGCGCTAGGCCTCCTGAGAACACCACTCCAGACAGCGAAAAATCACACTCAAAGGACAATAAAATAAACCTTTTAGAAAGAACCAGAAGAAATGTGTAAAATCAAAAGAACTAAAACAAAAACTCACAAGTTTTCAAAGGAGCAATTTTTTTCACAGTTTCTGTGAAAACCTGTTTAGTGTCAGGCCTCTCACAGTTCATCTGGGAGGCTGGGGTCTGCCTTGATAGACAACCATTTGGATAATTGGGGGTAGAAAGACCTTCTGTGAGCTTGAAGAAAGCCGGGCCTCAGAGAGGAAGGCGGCCAACCCCAGGTTGCCCAGTCTACAAACAGAGCCTCCACTCGCGTTCCTAACAGCCACCTTCTCCTTTTCACATAGGTGGTTTTAAAACCAGAGCCAGAGCTATCTGGGCTCTGATCCAAGGCTGTGGTGAAGACGTGATAAAACAGAGTCTTTAGGCAACCCTCTCCACCCACCGCAGGCCAAGCCAGGAAACCAGCAGGTGGAAGCTACACCCGTTCCTTGGCTTTTCTTTCGTCCCTGATTCACTTTACCCAGTTCCTCACTCCTGCCCCCAGGGATGACCTGCATATTAACAGCCTGCACCAAGTTTTGTCTCAGGCTGTGCTTCTAGAAGAACTCCAGCCAAGACAAAGAGCAACTGAATTTTTCTTCACTTCCTGCCCATGTGTAAAAAAGCATCTTCCAGTTTGACATGGATGGAGCCTAGAGGTCATCACTCCCTCACAACAACAAAAAGCCAAACAAACTCAAAATCAACAACTAGCTTAGATTCCTGGGAGAATTAGGGTCACAGGGGAAACTGCTGCCCTGACAACTGGAAGGACGGATGCAGGGAGAGAGAGGATCCAGCTTACCATAGTCAGATGCTCTGGTGCAGAAGCCGCCGGGGGAACCAGTACCAGCAGGAACGCTTTATACTGTCATTGGCCACTTGCTGGAAGGTCAGTGGACAGCCTGAGAGTTTAAAAATCCAGGGGGTCCATTCTTGGGAGGGGTTCCCACCCTTTCATGAAAAACTCAGGAAAAACTCACTGCGAACAAGGGGAAAAATTTTCCTGTGCTTCTGGCAGAAGGAAGAGAAAAATAACCATTTTTTAAAACACTCAGAACTCTCCGTTCTTAAAGTCTGCCTTTAAGGAAAACGATTTCACTGGAGCATGACACATTTGGGTTTTACAAAAGCCTAACTGACCCACGGGAAGGGAGATAACCAAGGCTAGTCTCCTGGCCTTTACCGTGAAGGATGGGAATGACCCCACTCCTTCCCGTGTATGATTTCTTCTCTGCCCAGTAATGAGGACAAAGCCCACCAAACCTGAAGTAACGAGAGTGCAAAGTTGGGCATATGCTCAAGGGGGCAGGTCTACCCTTGTCCTGCTTTCTGGGAGAGGAGCCAGGTCCCACACAGGTCAAACTAATTCTCTACTCATCTTATAACATCTGGAGGAGAAATAAAGAATTCAGCCATCAAGATTTCTAAATATACAACTAGAATCATTAAACCACCAAGCCATGGAAAACATTTTAAAGGCCCTCTAAGTCCCAGTCTTTATTTGCTTGCTTTGTAATGGTTAGCATTTGAATTAGTAAAAATTTGGATACTATTTCTTGAGTGACTCAGGGAGAAAAGCATTAGACTTAAAACTAGAGGACGAGGGTATCTGTTCCACGTACCACACTGAGTTATCAAAGCTCTTTGAACCTTAATGTCCTCATCCATCGAACTGAAATAATAATATTAGATCCCATCCCATTAGATTTAATGATATATGTACTGATATGATATAGACATGAACCATAACTACAAAATATCAGATAGGATTATTTCAAGAAAGAATATGTAGAGGCTTGAAACAGTAGCACTTGGGTGGAATAGAGCACTTAAACTGATTATTTAACTGGTAAAGTAGAGATAAAGACCCACATATGGAAAGGAGAGAAATATTTAAGACCTAGAACCCACTGTCTGTGTCTGTATGTTGTGAAGAGGGAAAGCAGAAAGTAAAATAAATAACTAAATTTTAGAGCTCTTTATCTCTGAGTTACATTAATCCCCATATCTGTGTTGTCCCTACAATAGCCCAGTGGCTTATGACTCTTAAGGGATGTTTCAGAACAGATGCCTCTAAGGGAGCTTTGTAAAATACAGATGTCCAGTCTCTCCTCCAGAAATTCTGATTCCACATATCTAGGGTTGGGGAGGCCATGTGTTTTTTGAAAGCTCCAAGAATGATACCAAAATACACACCTGCATAAAAATCACTATAAATTAAAAATCTGAGGCTGAGGAAGCTTGAGCAAATTGCTAAGATATAACATTTGAGTGGCAGAGATAGGTGGTGAATCCAGGTTCTTTAAATCCCACTTGTGTGTTTTTCTCCGTCATGCAGTTCTGGAAGGCAAGGTCAGCCTTCATTAGTCTAGTCATTATGGCTGAGTTGAGCTGGCACCAGAAAGCAGCTTGCTCTCTGATGGATGGAGGCCAGGAGACAGCCACAGTCATAATGTACGAATTTAATTACCAGCAGTGCACACTGAAATCCATGGAGGAGAGCAATGAGAAATGAAGGCAGATTATCCAGGGCCATGACACTGCAAAGCTGGGAGATGCTGCACAGCCTGCTGCTGCTCATACCAAGCAGAACTTGGCTCTTTACCTCTGTAGCTTCAGTGTAACCATAAGGGTGCAGCTCAGGCCTCGGTGAGATTGCCTGGGCCCCCTCTGACATCAATGAGAATTTTAAACCTGTGCAAAGAGCAGCCATGACCCCAAGCCAGTAGCAGGAAACAGCCTCAAAGCCACAGGCCCACCAGGGGTGGTTTGGTGAGTGCATTAAAAGACTCCTGATCTTGACCTCAAGTAGGTGTTTTGCAAAGATTCAGGATTGCCCCCCTAAAGTATCGTTCATGAGATTCATGCTGGAGCAGTTTCACAATCAAACTCGAGTTTCTCACTGAAGTTACTGATTTCTCCCAACATCACTCTGACAGGCCATTGTGACAGCCTGTTTTGTGTCTCTCTGTGGGGTACTCTTCCTTCTCAGTCACAAGATTGAAAATAAGGCTTTCCATTGTTGTGGAAAGAGGTCAATTCTATCTCTCTCCCTGCCAACTCTTTAGAGATTTTTTTCCATTTCATTTAAAAAAATCCAAATACATTATAACCCTGATTCAATGAGAAGGAGCCTGTCTGGCCCTGGGATCACCTTTAATTACTAGGTATCAGTTTGCATGTATCAGGTCTGCAAAGGAGAGATTGGTGAGGGCTACTGCTTCAGAACAGAACCTGCTGTGCACAGGACCTGCTCGTAAGACAGAGAGGCTGTGAGATTATAGGTGATGAGTGTTGCCTGAGGCACCAGCGCTACTGCATGATTTTCTCTCCTTGTTCTTCCCTTACGGCCCCACGATTTATAATGCTCTGTCATGTCCAGTTTTGGTCACAGCCTGATGGATGTCATAAGGCTGTAAAAACCCTGAGGTTTTGCTTTTTTGTGTATTTTCTCCCACTTTGTATTTGTTATTATCCATGTCACCCAATAACGGATTAATTTTTTAATCCATTTTTTGTTCTTGTTAAGCCTCTGAGGTTTGGGAAATGAATATTCAGAGTGCTAGTGTGTGGGACTGAGCTGAAAAATTATTCTGGCATAGGTATTTAGGAAGAAGAAAATGAGGTACTGTTCCAGGGAATTTGATATACATAAAGAGGGTCAGATTAGGGATGAGAGGCTCTGGATTTGAATCCAGGCTGTGCCACTAGCTGATTGCCATGATCTGGACACGCTGCTTCACCTCCCTGCCTCAGTTTCCCTTTCTGCCTAATAAAGCACTGGACTAGATGGTGTCTGAGTTCAGTCCCAGTTCTGGCACTCTGTGGATAGATCAGGACTCTGGTCTATATTAGGAATGCAGAAGAGTCCTTCCATGTCCCACGTTAGTACTCTTGATACCATCAAGTGGTCTAAGTGTTTCCAGTGCATAGTAAAGTAGTGAACTTGAGTGCTGTTCCCCAGAAAATCATATCTCCTGGTAGACTTTTCCCTCAGAGAAACTGGAGAGTATGTGAGCTAAAGAGGAGACCTAGAAAGCACCTGTTGGAAGAGGAGAAAGATGGTGCATATGTGTAAGTCTGTGTCTGAGAAGAGGGAAGAGTAGGGAAGTAAGTGGGGCTACTTACCTTGAGGAAGGGAAGATGCACGAGACAGATGGCTACCTGGAACTACAGAGGTGTTTCATGTACAAGGGGAAGCAACCCTCAAGTCAATGAGCACATCATGGTCCGTATTCATTTGTAGGTCTGTTTCCGTTCTTCTCTGCATGATTTCCTTAAGTGCAAGTACCAGAGAGACCTGAAGTCTAACAGGTACTATTGAGTCTAGATTTATAGATAAAACCCAAATGAGAATCAAAAGCAAAACAAGACATTACTTAGAATCTGCACTTACCCTGAGAGGCCTGTCTACTTTTATTCTGCGGAGACAAGTCAGCTTCAATGAGGAAATTCCATCTTAAATTCCCAACCCCATTCATTTTCAATGACTTTCACCTCCATTTATTTAAGTCACCTGGTCCCACGGTCACATACATGACCTTGTCATGTTCAAATCTGCTTTCTTCTCTTCCACTCTGCTATACCCATTTCAAACTGTGTCCACTCTCTACAAAATTCTAACCCTGCTATTTCACTAGGTCATGCACAGGAGATGGCCATCCCAGGGAAATCTGAAATCTTTAAGTGAGAATTTCCTCAATTTTCTGCCACAAAAATTATAAATTCTCTTTTGTCTGCACCCATTCTTCTGTCCTTCACTACTGCTTTGACAGCAGAGATATCCTTCAACCTAAGTTAAACAATGACTTCAGTCTCTCCCCAAAACCTTGACAATTTCCTTTTTTCTGTATCTCTAATCTTCTTTTTGTCCACTGGCCCCTTCCACTCAGCATTTAAATGTATAGAAATCTTTCTTGTCTCAGAAAGTCTCTATCTGGACCCACATCCCCTTCCAACTACCACTGATCTCTTTCCTCCCTGCCATAGACACATTCTCATGAGTCAGTCACTGCCTCCACTTTCGTACCTCCCACTTACTCCTCAACTCCCTACATCTGACTTCTGTCCCCAACACACCGCTGAAACTGATCTCACCCTGGTCTCCTTCAAACTCCTTGTTGCAAAATCCATTGGGTAATTCTCAGTTTCATATTATTTGATCTCTGTGCAGAAATGTATACTACTGACCTCTTTGAAACAATCTTCCTTTGACTTCTAAGATACACAGTCCTGGTTTGTGTTATTTTGTTTTTGTCCTCAACTTTCTGGCTACTCTCTTAGTCTCCTTTGCAAATTCTCTTTTCTATGCCTTTTAGTGTCCCTCAGAGTAGTTATCTTCTCCTCTCAAGCCACACTCTCCTTAGGTTATCCCAGGAATTCCCACATAGAGCTGTCTTATATACAATGATGCCCATTTAGTTTCAGTCTCTCTTGAGTTTCATAATTTTATCTTCAATTATCCCCTGAATGTCTCACTTTGACTTCCATAGGACTTCCAATGCATCTAGAATATAATTTATTATTTTCTTTCCCAAACCAACTCCTCTACCTTTGTTTCTTATTTCAGTCAATGGCATTACCACCATCCAGCTGCTACCACAAGCTGGAAGTCTAGATGCCAACCTGCCCTTCTTTCTCCATCTCTTCCTGAGCTCTTAATCAAACAAATCACCATACCCTGCCAATTCTTCCTTCTAAGTTAGCATCTCTCAAAACTCTCCATTTCTTCTCCTACCATCCTAACTGGACTATCATTATCTCTGTCTTCCCTATCTCTCCAATCCATTTTCACCAAAAGTGATCTATTGAAAACTCAGATCTCACCATGCCAATCCCCCACCAAACACTATGTTTCCAGACTACTTTTAAGAGGAGCCTTCCTCTTGATTTGACCCCATAACCCTTATGACCTGAACACTGCTTCCCTCTTTAGGCTAAGATTTCCCAACCTCAGCACTGTTGACATTTGGAGCTAAATAATTCTTTTTTGTGGGAAGTTATCCTATGAATTCTAGAATATTTCACAGCATTCCTGGTCTCTACTCACTAGATGTTAGTCATACCACCTCCCCAGTTGTGATGACCAGAAGTGCCTCCTGACAAAGCTGAATGTCCCTAAGAGGGCAAAATCAACCCTGGTGGAGAACCACTGCTTGAGACTAATCTCTCAGTATACTCTGTGCCCTCTATGTTTGAATTTCTAGCCATACTAGCTTTTTTAAATTCCTCTAATGAACCATCTTAAATTTATTTTATATTTGTAGCAGCTTTATTGAGATATAATTCACATGGCACACAATTTACCCAAAGTGTACCAATTGAAAGGTTTTCAGTGTATTTACAGAGATGTGTAACTATCACCACAATCAATTTCAGGACATTTTCATCACTTAAAATAAACTTATATTCCTAGGTAGTCACTTCCCATTTTCTCCCAACCCACCAAGCCCTAGGCAGTCACCAGTCCACTTTCTGTCTCTATAGAGTTGCTTTTATGTACATTTCACATTAATGGAGTCATGCAATTTTATGGTCTTTTATGACTTAGCATGATATTTTCACTTAGCATAATGTTTTCAAGGTTTATCCATGTTGTAGCTTATATCAGTACTTCATTCCTTTTTATTGCTGAATAGTATTCTATATGATTATATTTCTGAGGTTTGTTCATATTTTATGGATACTCTGCATTTTTCTGTCTCTTTCAGACACTATCCTTAACTTCATTACAAGATTCTGTCCATGCACAGTCCAACTCGTGGTCTCTACCCTAAGTTCTAGGAACTGTCATGTTATAGTGTGGACTGACAGGCCACTCGGGATGTCATCTTGCTCTGACCTTATATTAATCATTGAGTTTCTCTTCAGTGAAGACTTTCTTAATCCTTTTTCTCTGTCCTGCCCCCTTCCTTTGCCTCTCCCCTCATCCTTACAACGGGCTTGGTAAGGTCAGAACTTCGGTATTGTTATCATAGTGCCCTGAGCATGTTTTTCTCAAAGTGCTACATTATTTACTGTCTACTTTCTCACCATTCTCACTAATTTAAACCTTTTGAAGGCAAAGACAATGTATTATTATTAATACTTCCAGCACCTGGTGTGTTGTCTGGCACATGTTAAGCATTTTAATATTTTGTTGTTGAATGAATGAAAGAATGAATCACTACTTTGATAACCTGCCTGGCATTGTGGTTTCTCTGGATCTGGGCCTGGCTTAGTCCTGGATGGGGTTCCCAGAGATAGAGTCTTGCCTCTGCATGGGGTCTGGAAGCATTGAGAAGCACCTGCTGTCAGTCTCTCAGACAGTCTTCCTGGATGGCTGACTGTGCTTTGCCCCATCTTCCCCTACCCAGTACACAACCATCTCTGCTGTATCCCTTGTTGACCCTCTTCACCTTGACTTGCTGACCTAGCTGCCATCTCCTGCTTTCACTGTTCTCTTGCAATCTTGTGCTGTAACCTGATTCTTGAGTGCACCAAGAGTTTCGTCCAGGGAAGGACTGAGCCAACAGCCTTGTTCAGGCAGTTGGACCCACTACTGTGGAGCTTAGAGATTAAGCATGGCTCTCTTAAACAGGAGACACCAAAAAGCAACTTCTTTCTTACTCATTGTTGCCTGATGCAGAGCGGAAAGATGTGTTTTATGGTTTGTGTAAGATTTGTGTTGTCTCTTGTGTAACAAATGAAGCACTGTTCTAAATGCTTTACAAATATTAACCTGCTCAGTCTTCATAATGTTAAGAGATAGCTCCCATTCTCAGCCATTTCACAGATGGAAACACAAAGAACTTAACCTGTCCACTGTCACACAGATGCTGAGTGGCAGAGCCTGGAATCAAAACCAGGTACTCCAGCTCTAGAACTGCTCTGCTGCCTCTCTAAGTTCGGGGCCTCAGTATGTCCTGCCCCTCTGGCTAGAAGGCTCCTTCATCTCCTCTTCAGCTGGTCAGGTACTACACATCCCTTAGTTTTTAGCTCAGATGGCTTTTCCCCATAATAAGTAAGCTTTGACTGCTTCTCCAAACCTGGATTTGGCACTTGCCCTGTATGCTCCCAGAGGAGCTCCCTGGTGTTTCTCCTTTTATTTCATACTTACAAACCTATTGACTTTGCTATCTTCTCTTCTATGACTTGAGCTCTTTAAGAGCAGGAATATTTCCTAGCTGGTATACCACTGTACTCCCACATTTAAGAATGAAATACCTGGCAAGTAGTAAGTGCTCAAAAATATTTCATACATAAATAAATGAGTCCAAATGTCTCTATCTAATGTCAAAATTTAGTGTTATTTTATGAGATTCTGCTAGTCCGTCTTCCTTGCTCCCCTTCTCATTGATTTTTGGATTGACAGAGTATCAAAATGAAATGAAATGAAAATAACAGCTAATAGGCTTTCCCAAACTCTCACTCTCAAAAGTGGATTACATGATTTTAATACAGTAGGTAATTAATATAATAGACTCACATAGCTAATAAATCTGCATTGTTTAGACCACTTCTAGAATTTGTCTCCAACTCTGAGAACACACTGAACACACTAAAAGGAATATTAACAATCTTAATATATTATGGAAGACTCCTCACCACCCATTTCACAGAGAAGGGAAGGCAAAAGAAACTCAGCCCCTGACTACATCACTGAGCTGTGGAAAGCAGAACAAAACAAAACCTTGTAGAGTTCACCTTATCTCAGTTAACTGAGCACAACGTTCCCCTTTACTATCTGGAGCTATTTGAATTAGATTTCCTGGTCCTTGTGACATAAAGGTATCCTGGTACTTGGAGCACGTCCAAGGACCTGTTAGTCGGGTGCCATGGGGCCCCAAATGTGGGCAGATGAGGCCACTGCCCCAGCTAACTCCCAGATTACACAAAACTAAAGAAAGGAAAGGAGCCTTCAGGAATGCAAAGATCCTGACCATCACTGCCCCTGGAACTCTGTCTCCATTCCCCAGGCTTCAGGAATTCAGAACTACATTCTGTGAATCTAACCTTCTCCAGTCTCTCCTTTGTTGACAGATCCAGGCTCAACATCTGATGTTGAGTAAGCATAGACTTCTGGAACCACAGCATCATCTTTCTATTAAATAAAATTTCTAGGGAAAGAAAGAGAGGATATTTAATTTGTATTATGAGAACATTTAACTAAATATATATTTCTTCCAACAATGTCTTACAGTTTTATAAAGGAAGGACTGACACAAAGAATAACACCAATAAAATACAAACAACAGGGGATTGGATACCAAGGAAAACTAAAGCAGGAGAGAGAACGTTTTCAAAAATGTCTCCACAAATCCAAGGAAAGGGGAACAACTGAAGAAAAATAAAGACATAGGGAACAACTTTAAAAGATCCCATTTAGGTATATAAAACCTGGAGGAGAAAAGTGCAAATTGAGGAGAAATAATAAAAGAAATTTCTTAAGTCAAAGAAAGACTTAATGTTTTAGTTTGAAATGATTTCATAAAGAGCAATCTAATTAATTAAGAGTCCTAAACTGACACATTGTAACTGACTGTACTTCAATTAAAAAAAAAAGAGTCCTACAGGACTCTTTTAATTAAGAGTGGGAGGAAATGGCTTACCTACAAAGAAACAAAATTGAGGTTGGCGTCAGATAATTTCTCATTAACATTAAATTTCAAAAGAAAAGAAGCAACATTTGCAGAGTTTAAAGGGAAAATATTCAAGACTGAAAAATCTATCTAGTCAGGTTATTTTCACTTGCAGGGGATTGGGGGAAGATACTCTTGACAAGTAAGAACTTAGATAGTATAGACATCTGCTCTTTCCAGATCTTATTAAAATTGTGTCCTGAAAAGTGAATAAAAATCCTAGGATGGGAATGTCTTTAATGCTTCAATATTTAATATAAATTTTACTGTTAGTATCTAACAGATACTTTTTACCATGTTTAGGATAGGCTCATATTCTTACTATTTTGCATGGAGTTTTAGTAACTAATATGTAACTTCCACAAGGCATGAAGTCATGCCCATTTTTTTTCATTCCTCTATCCAATGACTAGAAATGTGTTTAGCACATAGTTGGTGTTTAAGAAATACTTGTTGGAGAAATAACTCAATTAACCAGAAGTAGATGCTGTATCTAGTCCAGTGCCTTTCCCTCACATGGTTTTTCTTTTTTAATAATTAATGTTCTGGTTTGCATTCATGGACTTCTTAATACTGAACCATCCTTACACTCCTGGAATAAACTCTTTTTACTGACTATATACTATTCCTTTAATATACAGCTGCATTCGATTTGCTAAGATTTTTACAAGTAATCTTACATTAGATATTGTTGTTTTATATTTTTTGTTTATTATGTATGTGTTTGTCTTTTTTTTTTCCTATCCTGAATCCATTCTCCCTTCTCTTAGTAAGAGGTTCAGTTTTCCTTCAGAGAATTACTGCTTTCTCCCTCACAGCCCATGAGGATCAGATCAGGCTAACTCTACCTCTGCTCTAGGCCAGCTGGAGCACCAGATCTCCTGGCCACAATGGACAGTTTGGTGATGGGCACTGGAGCCATGCCAGACCAATGATACCTCCTCTCAGGACTTGTACTGTAATTGTCAGTAGAGATGCTCTTATCCTGCTGAAGTTCCAAGCTGGTAGAATGTCAGCTTGTACCTGCTGGTAAATACCTTGCCACAGCCAGGTGGAAGTATGCTTGGAGAACGAAACCAGCACAAAGGGAAATTTTAAGTACTTGTTCCAGCATGCCAAAGAACATACTTCCATATTTTTTGGTAACATGAACGTGAACATAAGCTCCTCTTTCCTCTTAAGTCAGTTGACAAAATTAATATAACATTCATAAGTTAGAATTGTCTATATTTTTATTTTTTATGCTCTCTTTATGTTTTGGTATCAGGTCTATGTTGGCCTCATAAAAAGATATGGGAAAATTTTATTTCATTTACACTCTAAAATATCTTGGAAAGCTAATTATTCATACCTCCTATTCATATTCAGAATGAAAAATAAACACTGGGCTTTAGAGAGGATGAAATACAGTATACCCTGTATTACTGGGAAGGCTGGACTGAAGAACATAGTGAGCTGTGTCGTCCAGATAAGGTCCCCCTGAACTGAACTTCCCAGTCAGTTCCCAGTGCTGGAAGGTACTAGGGAGCAAAGGCCTCTTCCGCTGATGCCCCTGTGCCCACATGTACAAGGTGGGGAGGGCCAGAGTGCCCTGTTGGAAGTCAATTTTAATTATTTCAACTTTCTTAAAGAATTCTGTGTTTCACTGTGCTTCTTTATGTGGTTATACTTTTCTCATTCCTAATGCTTTATATTTTTACTTTCTTCATTTCTTTAAAGCCCACATTCCTAGGGACTTACTTTTTTTATTTGTCTTGAAGGGAAAGCTTGGTTGTTATTTTTGGCCTTTTTTGATTAATAGTAAAAGCACTTAAATCTATGAGTAGTCCTGTAAGTACTGGTTAGCACCGGCCCACAGTTTTTCTATGTACCATTCATTTTTGTTGATTTTTAGCTGATCTCAGAGTATAGTTTTGATTTCTTTTACAGTTTCTTAAAGAAAATTGTGGGATATTTTCTGTTTGGTTTCTGGCTTGTTTTGATCTGCCTTTCATGTGGATCTAGTTCAATTGTGTGATAGTCCCAGGTTGTAGTCAGTAAGATTTTTACATTTTGAAGTGTATTATTCAAGATTTTCTTTGTGACTAAATACATCATGAATTTCTTCAACTCTGGAGGCATGTAAGAGTATATATTCTCTATAAGGTATCAAGTACCAGATTATCTAGTAAGTTTATCCTACTAATTATGTGATTAAAGTCATTTATATCCTTTTCATATTTTTTGCCTATTTGGTCAATCAAATGCTAAGACAGATATGTTTAAAAAACTCTTTAATTATGTTTTTATTAAATTTTATTTTCTGAAAGTTGTGCTTTGTATATTTTGCTATGTATTGTTTGGGGTACATGAAAGTTTGTGACATATGTATAGTCTTGGTGTTTTTAATCAAATGGAAAATATTCTCTTTTCTCCAGTTTTACTCTTGGTCTCAGATTTTACTTTATCTGATATTAACACTGCCAGTTTTGGGTGGTCTTTTTTTGTATTTTAAGGATATACATTAAATTTTCATTATGAAATATACAGAAAAAGATGCAGAGAACATAAATTATGACAAAGAATCACTCATCTGACCACTACCCAGTTCAAGTATCCAAATGTAGAATATTGACAGAAACCTAAAAGCCAACATTTCTTCCCAATCATCCCCTTGAATGTTACCATTATCCTGATTTGTAGGAATTGCCTCCTTTCTCTTCATATTTTAACTCCCGAAGTGTATATTCAGTACTCTATCACTTGGATTTGCCTATTTCTGAAATGTACATAAATAAAATTATTCATACACTCTTATGTCTTACTTCTTTTGCTCAGTATTATATTTTAAAGATTCATTCATCTTGTTCTATGTAGCTACAGCTTTTGGTTGCTGTTGATGATGCTGTATAGTATTCCATTGTATAAATACAGAGCGATTTATTTTTCTCTTCCACTGTTGTCTGACATTTGGGTTATTTCTAGTTTGGGCTGTTTTATAATGCTTCTATGAACATTCTTGAGCAAGTTTCTTGCACACACATTTCCATTGGCTATATAGCAATAAGTAGAATCGTTGGGTCATGGTGAGTTCAAATTTAGTAGGGATTGCCGAATTTATACAAAGGGATTGTGCCTATTTATAACTCCCACACATGAGTTTCTATTGCTTCATATTCTTACTGTTAAAAGATATGATTAGTCTTTTTAATTATAATCATTCTGGTGAATGTATAGTGATATCTTCTAGTGGTTTTAATTCTGTAACTCTGAGGTAACTAT
Organism: Vicugna pacos; assembly: GCF_048564905.1. Taxonomy (NCBI): domain Eukaryota; kingdom Metazoa; phylum Chordata; class Mammalia; order Artiodactyla; family Camelidae; genus Vicugna; species Vicugna pacos. Next base: position 55,414,454 of record NC_132987.1, on the reverse strand, counting down.
TGAAAGTGGGGGCCTTTTTATATGTTAATCTTCTACAAGCTTTCATCTTTTGTGACTGCCTGTTCAAGACTCTTGCTAATTCTTGGACTATCTGCCATTTTCTTATTGATTTGTTTTTTAGTTTTATTTTGGATATGAACCCCTTGAAAAAATATTCTTCCACTCTATAGCTTGCAATTTTACTCTCTCAATGGTGTCTTTTGATGAATGTAATTCCTTCCTTTTAATATACTCAGATTTTTCATGTTTTTTTTATAATTTGTACTTCATATCTTTTTAAAAAAAATTTACCTTCCCTGTTGTATAAAGAAATTTGCCTATTTTATCTTGTAAAATATTCGTCTTTCAAATTTAGATCTCAGATCTTCTTGGAATTAATTTTTGCATATGTTGTGAGATAGGGGTCAAGCTAATACCATTTACTGAAAAAACTGTTCTTTCTCTACTGCTCTTCATTATCACCTATATCACATATCAAGCATCCATGTATGTTGGAGTCTGCCTCTGGACTCTCTGTTCTAGTCCGTTGGGCCATATGCTTGTGCTAACATTACACGGTTTTAATTACTGTAACCTTATTATAAGTCTTTATATTTTGTATAGCATGTCTTCCTACCTTGGTTTCTTTTTCAAAAGTACCTTGGCTATGCTTGACTCTTCATATTTCCATATATATTTTATAATCAGCATATCAAGATAAGCATTAAGATTATCATAATCAGAAACACAATCTTAATCCTTTAAGATTTTGACTGGAACTGTATTGAATATTTAGATCAACTTAGAAGAAATGTCATATTTACAAAATGCCTTCTAGTCCATGAATATATTATAAGTCTCTGTTTAGTTTGGTCTTCCTAAATGTCTCAACAATTCTACACTTGCCTGCAGAGAGGCCTTAAACATCTGTTGCTAAATTCTATCCTAGATATTTCATATTGTTATGCCCTTATAAATGATATACTTTGAGAATTTTATGTTTTAACGGCTTATTGCAGGTATATATGAATACATTTGATTTTTTTACGTTGTATATGCTTATAGTTCCTGAAGAAGAGACTCTTAGAATGCTTTCCCTCACTCTATCCTCTTTCTGCCTGTTAAAATAACCAGGATTTTTAACTTTGAGTTGTTAAAATATTTATTCAGTATTCTATTTTAAGAAACTTGATTTATACTTGAAGATGAGATTTACTGGAGTCATTGAAAAATCAGTATTTTTCTTATATAGTTTATCTTCCCCAATCTGATTTTTTTCCTAATTACATTTTAATGTTGAAGGCATATTTCTTCAAGTCTTTTGTAAGAAGTCCATAGCCACATGCTTTTTGAGTCCTTGCAGTTTTTGGTTGGAAAACCAAGGAATCACAGTCCTTTTCCATTGATATTCTTTGAATATTTCTCAACATCTTCTAGCTTCCAGTGTTGCAAATAAGAACTCTAATGTTAAAATAATTCTCTTGTCCTTGTAAGTAACCTGTTCTCTCTTCTCAAAAACTTGTAATATGTGCTTGTTCCTGGAAATTAACATTTTTCACCAGAAAATGTCTATTTGTATTATTTTTGTTAATTATGTGTATAATTCTGTGACTTTTAACCCGAAAATGTAGGTCTTTTTTTTCAACTCCAGATAGTTTTTATTTTCTATTTTTTATTATTGTTTCTTCATTCTTTCCTTTTTTCCTCCAGAGCCGCTTGTCTTTGTCAATTATATATCCTGTATTTCTGCACCATTTTTCTCTTATTTTCACTAGTAATTTTCATTAATTTGTCTTTTTTGCTCTATATTCTGGAGTATATTTTTAAGTCTGTTTTTTGGAGCATTAATTCAGTTTTCAGTCCGTCCGTATATTTTCACTCCTATGTATATAGTCTTTTAAATTCAGAAATTGTTTTTAAAATTATTTTTCCTGATTTTTGAGTTTTCTTATTATCAGCTTTCTCGTTTGTAAAATCTTCTTGAATCTCATCGAAAATTTGTATCAGAGAGTTCTCCTTCTTGCTCTCTTGCCTCTATTCTATTTAAACAGGCTCTATTTTGATTTGTCAATGTTATAGCTCTCCCTTTAGGCTTCTCATTCTCTCAAATTTCCAGTATTTATTTCTTCTCCTCCTTTTCCTCCTCTTTCTCCTCCTTCTTTTTCTTTTGTTATGTGTGTATTTTTATTTCTTACAAAGACAGGCCTAGACCTACCAGCACTATCAGCGAGTGTAGATTCTTTTAACACTGTTAAATCAGGCTGTTGAGGACTTGAAGGCATTGACTGGAACCTTTCCAGATGGATCAACAGCAAAGGGTAGATAGGTTAAGAGTCCTGAATTCAAGAAGGAGAAAGGGCTTCAGGTTCATGAACTTGATCAGGTTCATGAGAAGAAAAAGGGGGCACTGAAAAAGAGAGTGACCCTCAGCAGGACTGGCCCACCCAGGAAAGCTGGTGCCTACAGAGCCAACTCCCCCTGGGACTGTGAAGAGCATACTAATTGGAAAGCTGGCTGTTCCTGGGCTTTGCTCCATGCCCTCTGAGGTGAAAGCCATCGCTCACTGCAAGCGAAACCCAGGAGGTTGCCTGAATCACCTCCTTGGAAACTGAGGCTGCAGTCAGGCAGGTGAGACCTCCACCAGGCTTCTTTGCTTCCATAAACTTTGGCCACAGGGTGACACCATCTCAAAGGAGTACTGAGACAGGGAGGAAGTTCAAAACACAGTTAGAGTGTTTCTTTTTCCCTCTACATTTTCAGAAAATATACTCCATTGTTTAAAAGTTGAAGGTAAAAATAACTGTTATGTTATTAAAAGGGAACTCATGGCACAGTGGAATCACCTCATGTGTGGAGTCAGAGGCCCTGCACAAGACCCAGGGCCAGGCTCTCTTCCTTATCAGTGAAGGAAGGGCAAGGGAACGAACACACTCAAGCCTCTTCTCAACAACTTTGTGGAACTCAAACATTATGAATGTAAAGATACTTTCTTGGAAGTTGGTCACCACGAAAATGCAAGCTGATGTTACTATTAACATCAGTAAGAATTTGAGTTATAATAAACAAGAAATGGGCTGTCTCATACAGCAGTAAAACTCCCTGTCACTGGAGGCATTCACAGGAAGTTGCACAGCTCTCACATAGAGACATTTGGGGAGATGGATGCATTGGACATTAGAATCGTTAATCTTCAAGACCCTTTTCAATTTTCTAAAAGTCCGTGATTCATCCAGCACTTGGAAATGTCATAGGCCTGGGAACCACAATTTCCCTGAAGTTAAACTCAACTTTATAAATATGAAATCAAGTAAAATCAAATACGCATTCCAAATTGGGATAAAGTATGGCCTCGATATGTGGCTAATGCACACAGACTTCTCTCTCACTTATAATAACAGAAAAAAATTACAGTGGGAATTCTCTGGTAAAATGACTAGCTGCAGTCCACTGTCATCATCCTGGCAGGCTGAGGGAGAGATGGATCCCAGGCTTAATTAACAAAACTTGACAAATTCTCTCTTGAGCCCTAGGCTCCAAGCCCACCTGCTCCTGCTGCCTCCTAGGGATAGAATTTCAAGTCTCCAGTCTGTGCCTCTATGTGGTATAAATGGATGAGTTCATAGGATGCAAGTCATCAAGAAAAACCATCCACTTATACTCAAATGAAACCTGACCAAGTCGCATCTCTGTCAGTTATCCTATCTAGTGTATTCTGGAAGCTAATGAGCCTTGTTCAGCTTCCACTGGAAAGTGACAGCAGAGCCCCATCCCCATGAAACCGAGTATCACAATGCAAAGTGAAAGGGAAAATCAAACCTGGCTGTTGAGGCTCTTCTTGATTTACTGAATTCGTTAATTCAACCAACACTCACCAAGATTCCTTTGTGCGCTGAGGCACTTGTCTCTGCACCATGGAGGGAATCCAGAAAAGAACTGGTGGCATGTTCTGTCCCTAAAATATTTGTAGTATTAGACGCCAACAAACTATGACAAAGTAGGAAATAACCCTGATAAGCAGAAGTAGAGAAAAGTTAAAGGGTGAGTGGGACATAGAAGGTTATTTCTTACCAAGAGGCTCAGGGAATTCTTCCTGGACAATCAGTATTTGAACTCAATCATGAGGAACAGGAAGAATACAAATGGACAAGGATGAAGTGAGCCAAGGCCCAGAGGCAGGAAGTATGAGGAATGTTCATGGGCAAGGAACTAATAATGGGATTTATCAAATGTGTACTGTATGCCAGGTGCTACACAAAACTCTTTAAAACAAATTATTTCATTAGATGGAGAAAACTGAGCCACAGAGAGGTTGAGTGGCTTCTTTGAAGTCACACAGCTTAAAAATGATAGAATTGATAAAATGTCTGATGGTGGTTATCGAGGTTATGTAAAAGCCACTGATGCTAGATCAAGAGAATGCTGGATGCCAAGTGTAGGAGACCAATGAGTCCAGCTCTTGATATATTCTTCTCAGATGTTGTTATTGAATACATTCAACACATCTGTTATTGACTTAATTTTCCTCTCATTGTAATGATTTGGGAAATCTCAAAAAACCTAGACTTCTTTGACAAAGTGAAAATGGTCAGTTCCTATTACCTCCTTCACCATATGGTTCTTAGCCCTGAGTTCAGCAGAACTCTGAGATGCTCTAAGGACAGGCTTACAGTGAGTTGGAATCACTTGTCTCTGGCCGAGGAGGAGTTAGGAGCCTTGGGAAAGTCTCTTCATGAGATAGGCAACTGAGTGGTATAGAATGGAGTCCCATCACTCCCTTCAGACTGAATTCAAAGGTCCTATTATGTGGAGAATAGATAGAATAGACTGAAACAAGAGTCCACAACCTGGGGTCAGCAAACCAAACTCAGCTTGCCACCTATGTTTGTAAATAAGGTCTTACTGAAACACAGCTGCTCATTCATTCAAGTATTGCTACTGTCATGCAACAGTGGCAGTGCCGAGTAGCTGCAACAGAGACTGTGTGCTGTGCAGGCCCCAAAATATCTTACCTTTTACATAAACAGTTTGCTGACCTCTAAAATAGAAATCCTATCACATTCATGTTGGAAGGAAGAATGGAGATCATTTAATCCATTCTCTTCTCCCCTGCCCACTGTTCCCCACGCTCCTCCCCAAACACACAGATAAAGATGCTAAGCTCTACAGAGAGAAAGAGATTTACCTAAAATCACAGAAGTGGTAAGGGACCATGGTTGGGGCACTAACCATTAGACTCATGTTTCTTCTACCACACCAATCCTGAAAGACTAAAGTAGCTTGTTTTCTAGACAGCCACTCAATAACTACGTGCCCAGCACCATGCTTTCTTGGAGTTCTATGGGGGATGAGAGTGGGAGAAGGTCTGGGGCCTTTCCATCCTGTGGTCCTCACCAGCAGTGGTGATAGACCCTGTAGAGGGGAGTTGTACTTCAACACCCTCTAAAATTGGTATATGAGGGAAAATCAAATAGCACCAGAATTTCTCTTTAAAACTTCCTCTTGAGGGCCCCATAACAGAAACTGACTTACTGTCTCTCACTAGGTCCAATGCCACCAGTCAGGCTTTTAGAGCTAGAACTGATTTCTGGTTTCTGGTGATGCCTCAGCTGCAGTAACTGGCTTGTGTTCAACAGCCGTATAATTCCAGATGCCTTACAAGTCTGAGCAGCACACAGGGAATGAGACACGGTGAGGACGTGGCAGGCCCTCACCTTGCACTGCGCCTCAGCTTGGCCGGAGGCCTCTGCTTATTGAGTGGAAGACCAGGAAGCATCCCTATGTTATTCAAGTTATTTTACTGCTGTCCTCCCTCTCCAGCTTTTATAGTTGAGTAAGCGTAAAATGTGCCTTCAGCACATTTTGAAGCAATTTGAGGCAGTGTATGGTCAAGTGTCTAGTAGAGATTGTCCATGTCAGGGGTGTATGTGGAGAGTGTGTGTATGTGCATGTAGAGGATTCGGACACAAATGTGCAGAGAGGTGAGAGATTTTCCCAAACAGGAAAGTCTGTGGAAATAGCAAAGCTTAATGTGGTTTTTGTATCAGAGGTTTACAGAATCTTAGAATTAGAATATCATTTGAGAGCCAAAAACTCCCATACTGTGCCCAGTACAGGAATTGCCCCTGTGGCATCTTGGACAGACAGCCTCTGCCTGAATCTTCTAGGTGACATACTATTTCCTGGGGGAGCCCACCTTGTATCCAAACAACTTCAACTGTCGATTATCTATTCTGAATACTAAAATGAACTGAATGGTTTCTAGTCCTATCTTCCAGGCCACATAGAACGAGTCTCTTCTCCTTTTCCTCATCATGGTTCTTAGGGTGCTTGCCCAAGGCAATCAGATCCACTTCCTGCCATGGTTTCTGTCCTCCTGGAGGACATGGAGCAGCATGGATGGATGGAGTGTGTGTGTGTGTTGGGATGTGTAAAGGAGGGAGGAGAGAAGAAAATTACAGTAGTTCTTAATTTAAAACCATGTGAAAGAGGAGGTTGAAAATAGGCAGGTCATACCGCACAGGGCACAATGTGCCAAACAAAAAATGTTGGGAGAGTCACACAGCCTGATTGGCAATTTAGAAAGATTCCTATATTGCAGCAGAGACATTTGCAGGACCAGGACAGGAAGGCCCATTAAGAAAATACTGTAGGATCCAAATGAAAGATGATGAGGTCTGATCAAATCAGCGGCACAAAGACGGAAAGACAAAGACATTCAAGAAATGTTCTGGAGAGAAGTGAAGACTTGGTGAGGGATGTAGACTTTAAGGTGGGAGGGAACAGGGATGATGCTAAGGGGTGATGGGACAGGAAGCAGCTGGAACATCTCCAAAGGCCTGCCACTACCAGAAATGTTCATTCTGGGGCCTCGGAGCCCTCCCGGAGGAGTCTGCAGAGAGAGAAACGATACATTAACTGTGGGAGTTGGCAAGAAGCAAGGAATAGGAAACACTAATTACAGGCCAAGATAATTAACCAGCAAGTCTGAGATCAGCTGCATGTAACCTCAGCTCATCTGCTCCTGAAAATGGCCACGAGAGGATGTGAGGGAAAGAGTGTGGGCAGGACATTTTGCAAATACTAAGGGAGCAGCTGAGCGCAGACCTTGGTGACATGAGTTTGATGTGCTTGGCACTTTGGCGCCGGTTTCTGGAGCCCTTGGGGTGCCAAATGCACTGCAGCCAGCTGGCCAGTTGTCCAAACGTCACTTCTGCCTCAAGGCCTCTAATTACCAGGCTCCCCTTTGGCCTTATAGCTACACTCCATTAGGGGCCTGCTGGCCACACACACAGGAAATGGATCAGAGGCCATTAGACCATCCAGGTTGAGAAAGGTCAGGTCTTGCCTCCTGGGAGAAAAGCCTAAACTCCAGCTTCATATTAGGGTGCTTGGAGCAGGACAAAGATCTGGAGACTAGGAAAGAGAAATATGTTCCTGGCCCAGCTATATGGCCTAGAGCAAGCAAATTTTTTCCCTTCGCACAGCGTCTCTTTGCTTTTCTGTAACCCGGAGCATAAATAATCCCTCCCTGAGAAGATCGGGTGATATGAGAGGCAGGGGTGTCTGCATTTCTAGAGCTGTGGCTACTGCTGTTGGTGTTAATTGCTAACCTGAACCTGTGAGTTATGGACTGGGAGTGAAGAAGCCAAGGTTTTAGCCTGTTTCTACTAGTGTGTTGTAGGACCTTGGGCAAGTCACCTCTCTATAGGCCTCAGTTTCTTCATCTGAAAACTAAAGGCTTTAGTCTAGCTCAGCGATTCTTAACCAGAAATATAGACTAGAGTTGCCTGCAGAGCTTCTTAAAAATACAGGTGCTCTCACCCAACCCTGATAAGTTGAAGTAGATTCTCAGGGGGTATTAGAATCTCACGTCCACTGAGAACCGCTGGAACAGACAGTCAGGCCCTGCCTGCTTCCCGTCTCTGCATACCTGCTCCTCCCACACCTGGAACTGCTTGGTTCTCACCCTCAGAATAAGCCTGCCCACAGCCTCCAACACTGATACTGTCCTCAAGCCAAAGCTCTGGACCTCAGCATGAAGTCCCCCTGGTACTGTACTGGCTCCAACCTCCTGTTTCAGTCTCACCTCTGAGCCCCGAACTATTGAGATGTGGCATCGCTTTGTTCTCTGAGGGAGCTGCATTGCTAAGCTCATCCAGCACTGACTGGCAGGGCATTGTGTTACTTTTCTCATGATCTGGGTGCCATCCCCGAACTCCAGGCTAACGGGAGAAGACCTGCTATTGGCTGAAAGGTTGCCTTGCTCTCCACCATCTGCTGGGATCATCGAAATATCCCCTGCTGTTGGACCCCTCCTATGGTCATGCCACACCACGTCTCCAGCTGCCTCACAAAGAATCCCACTCCCATCCAAGATTCGTGTTGGACACTGGGATGTGGCTTCCTTCCCAGGACCACAGGTGGCCTGTTGCCCAACCAAGCAGGTGGCGTTTTCTGCCTGTAGCCTGCCTTCGACCTATGGCTTCAGTCCTTTCCTGCTTCAGCCTGATTTGTGCTCTCTCCAGCTGCAGCCACAATTATTTCATCACGTTCGGTCCCATCATGTGATTTCAGTGGTTTCTGATATCCCTCCTGGCAGAAATGTCAGAACCAGGATGGTTGCTTTGGACCTGAGGAAGAGCACTGGTCCCTCTGGGACTGGGTTCGCTCATCTGTGAAACAGGAGTGCCAGCATCTGCCTTGTAGAAACACCATCTCTTACTCGAACGCTCCTCCCCATCAATTAACTGAACTAAGTCCTATTTGTCCTGAGGCCTTGGATCTTAGACATTGCTTCGTAAAGAAGGCCTCCCTTACCAGCGTTGCCCTGCCACTGTTAACATGCTCTGATTGCAACCTGTACTTTTCCTTTTCAACTCATGTAATTGTTTTTTGGGTTTTGGGGGTGTTTTTGTTTTTGTTTTTAGTGAGACTAACTTGTAACATTCCTTTTTTTAATTGAAGTTTTTTTTTAAAATTGAATGATAGTCAATTTACAATGTTGTGTTAGTTTCTGACATATAGCATAGTGATTCAGTTATATATATATATTCCTTTTCATATGCTTTTTCATTATAGGTTATTACAAGAAATTGAATATAGCTCCCTGTGCTATACAGTAGGACCTTGTTGTTTACCTATTTTGTACATAGTAGTGCTCATGTAATTATTAATTACTAGCTTAAAGTCTGTCTCTCCTACTAGATCATAAGATCTGTGAGGGCAGAAACTGCCTTGCTCACCAACATTAAACCCCCCATGCCTGGCACACAGAAAGCAGGAGACGTGTCTAATGACTGATAGATAAGACATTGGTTGTGTCTGTCACAGAGCACATTATTCCCTCTTCTCTGAGCCTAGAGAATACCACTGAGCCAGTACCAAGGTGAGAGCCCCCACCGAGTACAGGGGAGCACCAGCGCAGGGCTGAGCTGGTTCTTGAGGTCCGTGCTGGCCTTTCCTTCTGACCCCTGTGCAACCTGCCATGCTGTCAGGAGCCACAAGCAACGAAAACTCTGGTGAAAGTAATGCCCATATCACCAGTTACCAAGCTGAAATTCTCATCATTGAAAGAAATCCACTTGAAGATCTTTTTAAAAATACCTGTGCCCACACCCAACCATAAAGACTTTGTTTTAATTCATCTGGAATGCGGCCTGGGCTTTGGTATTGCTCAGTAATTCCCTTGGGTGGCCCCTGTGTGCAGACATGGATGAGAATGATTGATCGGGTCCCTTCACCATTTTTCAGAGCTGAAGGTGAACACAGGAGAGAAAGGAATTAGCCCGAGAACACACAGTAGCCATGGCAGAGCTGGAGGGAGCTAGAACTCAGAAGACCTAACTTGCTCTTCCACAGCTCCTCCCGCACCGAGGAACAAATTGAAATCCCCTTTATCAATCGCAGAGGCGGGTTTCCTGGCATCAGACAAGGCTGGGGGCAGAGAGCTTGTTTTTTCTACCCCGGAAAATCTGTTATTAAAAGCCTGTTTATGCAAGAAGGATATAATTAAATGTGAATGAGTGTAATTCCTTTATCACAATGAATATTAATTAGAGGTAAACATAGCATCAATATTCATTTAGAGGAAGAAGGAGGCTGAAAAGCAGACTGCTCATACCAAGGTTGTCAGTCACATCAGAAAATAGCAGGATGACAGGACCACAATAGCAAAATGGTGCTCTCTTTTCCTCAAATCCTCTCAGATTTAGAAGTTAGCCAAAATGCAAATCTGTTGTCAGGTTGGGCTCCATGGCCAGGCACATCTTCATGAGCACAGGTCTGCCCTGCTCAGGGCATAGCCCTCAGAAAGTTTTAAGCTATAAAGACTCCTCATGTAGGGTCAGCATCCTGGAGGGGTAACTGGCCTCTTCAGCCCTCTGGGAGAGGGAGGAGCCAAACTGACCCATGCCCAGTTCTGGACTGTGCGCACGGGGAGAATGGCAAAAGCACATCATTCCCAAGGAAGAACTCCCAAAGCCACAGCAGGTTCCTAGATCTTACAAATCAGACTCAACTGAGGAGGTTTACTGGGAATGCAGATTGTCAGGCCTCACCCTGGTCCTACTGAATCAAAATCATTTTGGAACGAAGCTTGAGAATCAGCATTTTAACAAACTTTAGTGTTAATTCTGATTTCTAGCCAAGCTGAAGATCTTTCTTTTGCCAGGTCAGTTAGGATCTTAAATCATTTCATTCCTTGATTCATCCATTCATCTGATCAATATGTATTAATCTCTAGGCACTGTGCTAGCCATGGGCAAAGACTGAGACCAGTACTCTGTTTTCTAGTTCCTTCTGGTCTAGCAAGAAAAACTACACATTAGAAATGTAATTGTAACACACAGACTGAATATAGGGGCATAGACACAGGTGAACTCAGCTCTGAATGAGGAATCCAGGAACACTTCGCAGATAACATTAGTGGAGAACTCATGTGAGTGGCACATTCTTACAGCAGTGGTGGTGTGGAGCCTTGGAGACACGGTTGGAGAATGGATTTAAGTGGAAGGCAGAGAGTGTGGGTGTTTCATGAGGTGGACAAGTACTAGGTCATGAAGAGTGTGAATGCCACACAAAGACGTTTGGATTTCAGGGGGAAAGAGATTCAGAAGACTGACCTACCCATTGGTGGGGAATGGTGGGAATGCACTCAGACACTGCAGACTTAAATGCCTCTTCACTGGATTGGACTTAGGATCAAACAAGTATCTGGAGGATTTTAAGAAGAAATGCCAAATAGGAGGTTAACATCAACTTAGGAGCCAAGACAGTGAGTGTTTGCCATGAGTTGAGAGAAAGAAGCCATATGTCCCTAGAGATGCCGGGTGTGTCCTAAATAGAATGGGAGGAGAGAGAAGGTATTTCAGGCTGGGCCAGACTTGGCACTGGGACCAGCAGCAGTGCTCTGCAAGGACCCTGACCACTACAATAGATTTTGATAGACTTTTTCACCTGTGGCTGTGGGCAAGCTCCCAACAAGCAGGGGGTCATGTTTGGCCACAGTAGTGCAAACAGAGTGATAATGTGGATGCCAACTCTGATGACCAGGGGTGGGGGAGCAGTGAGCTCTGTACTCATCCTGGTCCCATGGGGTACATTTTAGAACGGAGTAAGCTCATTCTCTTCTCTCTGAGACAGGTTTTATAGAATCAGAGGTCCTCAGCTCTAGCAGGGCCCACAGAACTGCTGTGTACCAACTCTTACAGCTCCGAGAATGTCTGAGGGGACGAGGACCCTCCCCCAGTCACTCTGCCATCTAATCCCACCTGAAGCGTGACCTTTTCCTTAGAAGTACCCTCCTCTACCCTGGTTAGAAAAGTAACTGCATATTGGAATAAACTAGGAATTTTAAAAATGATTGATGCTTGGTTCCCACCCCAAGAGATTCTGACTTAATTAGTGTAGAGCAGGGCCTGGGTGTTGAGAGTCATAAACACTACCCAGGAGATTCTTATGTGCAGCAAAACTTGAGAGTCACAGCTCCATTCTCACTCTTAGTTAAGCATTCAACCAATAGGTATTAGAAGGAAATAAGGAGTTACTCAGTAATAGAGGTGTTAGCTTAGAATGCTGTTCTCATTTTGATGGAGAATTCTTTTTTCCCTTTTATACATATCCTGCTGATTTTCCTTTAAAACTCTGAAAGCAATCCACATTTATTGCTTCAGTCCAAACAATACAATAAATATATTTTTCTGTAATCTAAGACTAAACCATATTTATATTTCCCCCTGTTTGTAACAACAAAAATGGTAACCTCCTCCTCCACCACATTATACATAGGGATCATTTTGGATTTGGAATCAGGCGTAATATTGTTTTTTTTTTATAGTCGACAATTACTAAGATTTAATTAAAATTGCATTTGTTTCTGCAATGATTTTTCTTTTGTATTCCTTTTTCATTTTGCTGGACTGTAGCTTTTAGAAATTCTTAGAGTGAGAGTTGTTGTACAGACTTTATATGACTTAAATGCTTTTATTTTGACCTTGCTTTTTTAAAAAAATTTTTTAATTGAAGTATAGTCAGTTTACAATGTCGTGTTAACTTCTGGTGTACAGCAGTGATTCAGTTATATATATATATATATATATATATATATATATATATATATATATATATATATATATTCCTCTTCATATTCTTTTTCATTAAAAACTGGCAGAATTGCTCAGCTCCGTCTTACAACACACTCATTTTCTCTTCAGTTACGTCCAGTGTGCTCTACACCTAATTTATTCACTTTTCCTCTCAAACAAGCATTTTTTTCATTTCTGAAATCTCTAATCAATACTATTTCATAACATCTTGCTCTTGTTCCATAAATGTAGATATTAATTACATTTTTTCATTTTTATTGATTCTACTTTCTCTTTCCTAAGATACTAATTTTTCTGTTTCTTTTTCCTTTCTTATACAATGTTTGCTTTCCTTAAATCTTTAGCAATTCTTAGTAACATGCTCAACTTTTATTAGAGATTGTCTTTAAGGCCACTTGAGAATGCTTTTTCTTTACCAAAATCTGACTCTAGCCCCATGGTAGAGGGGTGGGATATGCTGTAGACAATGAGTTGTGCCAGTGGCCAGACTTCTGTGTCAGGGAGCTCGCAGTTACTCCTGGATGCCGCAGGCACCACCTTTCCTTGCAACCCCGGCTCTCAGACACACCGTCCTGATCTAAGGGCACTCACCCACGTAGCTTGCTGTTGGCTCACTGAAGGGAGGAGGTGAGGATGGACAGCAGGTGGGTCTTGAGACCATCTGGACCTGGAAAGTATACTGCAGATGCTCATATAAAATAGAGTGTGTCTCTCTTTGAATTTTATTAAAACTGGACTCAGAGACAGATGAGGAGTCTATAGACACAGCCAGAACTCAACTCCAAGTCAAAACGACCTTAAACACTTCACTATATTGCTTCTCCTTATTCTAAGAATTATCTATATCTGTATATAGATAGATATCTATCTAGAGATATATAGATATAGATAGATGTATAGGTATATGCTATGTCTACAAACTCATAGATGTCTATACGTACTATATATAAATCGAGATATATATTTAAATACATAAAGTGTTTTTACATAAGATTTTACCCTCAATAAATGAGAGTTACTATAAAGAAACACCATTGGCACATTGTATTACTGCCACCAAAAGTCATACACTCTTGCTTAGTTTCTGTCTCCACTTTTTCTTTAAAATCAGATTTGAAGTTGGAATTGGCCTCAGAAGCCACTTACTTCAACCGCTTCATTTTTACTTTTTTAAAGGTTAATAAATACATTAACATTTTAAGTTTCATTAAAACCCTCAATGTAGAAAATATGGAAAGTGTAGAAAGAGTTAGATAATTTAAAGAAAAAAATTTATCCATAAGCCCATCATAATTAACAACATCAGCTACATAATTCATGAACTGTGGCCCAGAGAGGAGAAATGGTCAGCCTACAATCAGTCAACAGGCCACTTGCCAAGTGTCCACCATACCAGTCCTCCGTCCTTCACTCTGAAACAGGAAGACTGGGCTTTATTCTGTTGGCTAGAGGAACACACAACTGACTACAAGATTGGTTAGAGTTCCTGTCTCATACAAGAAGGCCAGATGAGCCCTCAGTTCTGCCTGCGATCACGTTGGTCACAGCAATGTCTGTCTCTTGAATTCCGTGAATCTCTCGGAGCTGAAAAAAGTCATTCTGTTCTTCGCTTGTCTTAAACTATTAGTGCAGCATGTGTTTTGTCATTACAGGTGTGGGGGTCATGCTAAGACCAGTCTGAGGGAGAGGAGTGGAGAGAGCTGGGGTGAGGAGGGGTGTGCAATTATTCCCCTGCACTGCCTGGAAAACTTCTCTAAGAAGCTTCAGTGTCACCTCCGACTTGAAGTCTTCCTTCCTCTGCCCAAGCAATTGGTCAGTCCCAGCTCTCTGCTCCTTAGCAGTTCATACATTTCTCCCAACAGCAGTTATAGGGTATTTATTTATTTATTTATAGGTCTGTATCCTTTGATAGATTATGAATTTCCTAAAGACAAGGGTCTAACATCTAACACAATTTCAGACTCATAGCAAGGGCTCAGTAAAAGTTTGATGAATGAATGATTGAATGTTTGAGTGAATAAACTTTACTGAGGAGCTTTACCAAATATTTCAGAAGCAGTTTTGTTGATATACAGAGAATGCCCCAAGAACAAATAAAACAGCTTCACCTACCATACTAAACGTATTAACAATAGTGCACCATAACCAAACTATTTAACTAGCCTTTCTTCTATTAACATGGACTTCTATTCCCTGACTCACCCCAGAGTCAAATATAGAAATTGTGAGTTATCATGTACTTTAACACCACAATTATTGCTTGAATTTATTCTACAGAATCTCAGAGGAGTGCTAATCTAAGTTCCTAAACTTCTCCAGTGTCAGGAATACACCTGCCTTCCAGTTGACCCTATTTATAAATCAGAAAAATAATAGTTTTTAAAGAAAGTATCTTAGGAAATAGGAAGAGAATTGAATTTAAAATGGAAGGTTTAGATTTGAAGCCCGGGTTCTACTACTAACTGGCTGTTTGTTGCATACATCTCTTTGCTGTTCCAAGCCTCGTTCCCTTATGTTGAAAATAAGAATAATAAAAACTGCCAGAGTGGGGTGGCTGTGGCCATGAAGTGTGAAAACCAATATAAAAGTATTTTGTGAACAATAAGACAGTGTATATATTTAAGGGAGGAGAGGAAGGGAGGGTGGGGGCGGGGTGAATAGGAGACAGATATCTGTCTTAAATAAAAGAGACTGTCTGTCAGAACAAGAGAATAGATACTTCTCCGAAGAGGAGGAAATCTTTGGAATCGAGGTTTATTGTGTGACAAGGGAAAGAAATACCACGCTTAAAGTTATGTGGAGGCAGTGGAGAGAGTGACTGCTGATGCCTCGTCCTTCCTGCCTCCTTCCTCCCGCTTTCTGGTCTTGTCTCTAAGAACCCAGGCTCTGAGCCACACTGCCTGGATTTGGGCTCTGATTCTGCCACTGACTGAAGTACCAAAAGTACTTCACTCCTCTATCCATCACTTCCTTCATCTGTGAAATCGGAGTAATCATATACTCTATCTCCATGTAAAGTCCTCTCTCCCCGTTATCCAGTTTTATTTCCAGTCTGTCATTACAGCTTCCTTGTACTCACTGTCAGCTCCCTTGCTGCTCCTTGTCTTCTGGGTGCTGTGGTCACTTTGCAAAAATCACACCCTAGTGAATCCTAACTCCCCACACTCTCTACCTGCCGCTTGTGAAGCTGAGTGGACTCAGCACAGTGCCACTCCCACTGCCCTGCTTTGGACACAGGACCGAGGACGACAGGTGTACCCTCAAGACTAAGCCAGCTGCCATACTGGATTCCCTTAGAACACGCACTCTCCCACCCTGGAAGAAACAGCCTCACAATGCCCCCCTCCTCAGTCTGCCTTCCCCGCCCTCTCAGCTAATGGCCTCGCTTTCCCATCACTGAGAAAATACAAGCAGTCAGAAGAGCGTGTCCATGGACTCCCACAGATCTATCTACAAACCTGCCAGCATTTTCAAACAGGTGTTCCACCCTCCTTCTGTTACTAAAGATAAATTGTCCACCTCCTATCAAAAGCTACTGTGGTTGAATTGTGCCGTCCAAAAGTTTATATTGAAATCTTAACCCTCAGCACCTCGGAATGTGACCTTATTTAGAAATAGGGTCATTGCAGATATAGTTAGTTCAGATGAGGTCATGCAGAAGTTGAGTGAGCCTCTAACTCAATACCACTGGTGTCCTTCTACAAAGGAGAAATTTGTTCACAGACACATACAGGAAGAATCCAGGTGAACAAGAAGGTAAGACCAGGGTGATGTGCCTACAAGCCAAGAAGTGACAAAGATTTCCAGCAAACCACCAAAAGCTAGGGGAGAGATCAGAGACAGCTTCTCCCCCACAGATCTCAGAAGGAACCAACCCTGCCGACACCCTAACCTTGGACTTCTAGCCTCCAGGACTGTAAGACAATTAATTTCAGGTGTTGAAGCCACTCAGCTTGTAATGCTTTGTTATGGCGGCCCTAGAAAACTGCCAACCCCTTTGGACACTGAAAGTGACTAGATTCTACCCTGCTGAGGCTACCCAGAGACACTGGTCCAGCACCATTAGTTTTTTCCTCTCTACTGTATCATTCTCATCGGCTCCACACAGGCTGTTATTTGTCCCAGCTTACAAAAACATGTAACTTTTCAATTTTTTTTAAGTATAGTCAGTTTACAATGTTGTGTTAATTTCTGATCTACAGCACAGTGATTCAGTTATACGTATACATGTATATATTCTTTTTCATTATAGGTTATTACATAGTTCCTTGTGCTGTACAGTGGGGACTTGTTGATTTATTTTATATGTAGTGGTTAGTAACTGCAAATCCCGAACTCCCAATTTATCCCTTCACCCTCGCTCCCCACCCCAGAAATC
Organism: Vicugna pacos; assembly: GCF_048564905.1. Classification (NCBI taxonomy): domain Eukaryota; kingdom Metazoa; phylum Chordata; class Mammalia; order Artiodactyla; family Camelidae; genus Vicugna; species Vicugna pacos. Next base: position 55,397,495 of record NC_132987.1, on the reverse strand, counting down.
GTAAGCTTGTCTTCTATGTCTGTGAGTCTGTTTCTGTTTTGTAAATAAGTTCATTTGTGTCACTTAATTTTTAACTTCCCTTGAGCCTGCTTTCCCTGCCTTCTGCCTCCTCTCTTTGCAGCAGAAATTCTTATGCTGATATACTCGCTGTCTCCGATTCCTTTCCTTCTTTTTTTTTCTAACACTGAAACTAGTCTTTCATGCCCTTTCCTGCACAAATAGTGTTTTGTCAAGGTCACCAAGGACTTCTGCACTGCACTGCCCAATGGCCAATTCTCAGTCCTGCTCCTGTCTGAGCCACCAGTGACATCTGACACAGAAGATCAGTGCTGCCCCCTCGAGACACTTCCCTCCCTTGGTTTCTGGGAGGACCCTGTCTGGGCTCTGTCCTTCCATTTTGAGTGTTCCTGCTCAATCTCCCTGGATGGTTCCTCATCTTCTCCCAGACTCAGAATATGGGAGACCCCAGGGCCCTGTCCTTGGTCCTCCTCTCTGTTCATACATCCTTTCAAGGAGCTCATCCAAGTTCAAGGTTTAATTACCATCTATGTGCCAAAGACATCCAAATTTATACTTCCAGCCAAGCTACTCCCCTGAACTCCAGCCTTACATATCCATCTGCTCACTCCCATAGATAACACAAATGTAACATGTCCCAAACTGAACTCCTGACCTTCTTGCAAAAGCCTATTCACAGCGTTCTTCTCCATCTCAGCTGAGGGTAACTCCATGCTTCCAGGTGCTCAGGCCAAAACCTGGTATTCATGTTTAACTCCTCACTTTCTCTCATGCCACAGATCCAAGTAGTCCTACTGAATCTGTCTCCCTCTTTTTTGGGGAGAGGGGAGAGAAGTAGTTAGGTTTATCTATTATTTTTAGAGGCGGTACTGGGGATTGAACCACGGACCTCCTGCATGTTAAGCATGTGCTCTATCTACCACTTGAGCTATTTCCTCTTTTCCCTACTGAGTCTACATTTAAAATATATCTGGAATCTAAACTATTCTCATCCCCTCTACTGAGCTTTTGTCATCTCTTACCAAGTTTATTACAACAGCCACCTAACTGGTCTCCCTACTTCTTCCCTGGTACCCTACATGCTATTCTCAACTCAGCAGTCAGATCTTTTAAAACTTGTCACCACAGGTCAGTCCTCCAGTGACTTCCCACTTGGTTAAAGAGAAAGCTGGGCCCTTACAGTGCCTCCTAGTTCCTTCATGGCCTCTGCCCACCCTTATGTCTCTAACATCACCCGCCTCCCTCTACTTCAGCCACAGGGATCCTTGCTGGTCTTAGAGCATCCAGGTCGCTCTCACTGCAGGGTCTTTGCACTGGAACACTGGTCCCGCTCACATGGATAACTTCATTACCACCTCCACCTCCACGCGAATGTCACTTCCTCAGTGAGGCCTACCTGGACCAACTATAAAATCATGATCCCTGCTCTCAAATACTCCCTTTCCCTTCAGCTGCCCCATTACTCTGTATAAACAATATAACCTTTTCATTCCAGTTATCATACATTTCCTGGCTCCCCGTGCCAAAATGTAAGCTCTGGAGGGCAGGGATTTATTTTTCTGTTTTGTTTATTTATATATGGATTAAGTGCCCAATAAAGTATTTGTTGAATGAGTGAATAAATGAATGAATAAACGTGAAGTGTTTAGAATAGTGTCTGGCACAAAAGAAGTGCATAATAATGATTAGCCATCATTAATATTACCTCCCATTATTCAAATCAGATTTTGCAGCAGGGAGATCTAGGAACTTGGCTGGCAGAGTGCCCCTCAAAGGAAAGGCGTTGGGTGAGGGGGGAAACTCGCCAGTTAATGAGGCTTATCCCAGGTTCCTTTATTTCCAGTTGACTTTGCATGGGCTCTGTCAGTTTTCCTCCAACTGCTCTCCTGTGCCAGCCTTGCATGGGTCCCTTGGATCTTACCCTGGCAGGGCCCTGCTAAAATCACTGCTCTGTGCTTCTCAGGAGAACTTAGGCCCAATTTAGCTAGCGGGCAACAAAAATTAATAACCTCAAAGAAATCGCAGCCTATTTCTGCTGTTACCTAATTTCCAGGATTTTTCAGTCTTTAAGAGGCTGTGGGAGAATTAGATCCAAACCCAAGAGCTGGTAGTAGTTAATGCTATCCAACAAAGGCCATGCAGATTCTGCACAGCCTGTCAGACATTCCAAAAATCAGCAGAGAATACAAATGGCTTATAATTTTTTTCTGATGGAAAGTTTGCAAGGGAACTGATTGAATGTGACTTTGGTGTTACAGGACCTCCCTGGCTGTAATTTTTAAACAGAGGGTAGAGAGCAAAGGGGAAAGTAGGGAGAATGATTAGGAGGCTGTTGGAATAACCCTGCTGAGAGCTCAGGTCACAGCAGTAGCAGTAGGAGAAGCAAGAAATGGCTGGATTCTAGATACGTTTGAGAGTAAAGAAAAAAGGATTTCCTGACTGTGTGGATCTGTGGCAAAAGAGAGAGGAGTCAACGAGACAGCACAGTTTTGGGGCTGAGCACCTGGAAAAACTGGAGTCTTCACAGCACCTCACATGGCCTGCAGGACACTCTTGGTATTCTGAAAATGTGTGTGGGTGGGTCAGAGAGGCAGAAGAAGGGTTGCATTAACTAAATTGTTTTGTACACAAACATTGCACATGTCTTTAAAGCAGACAGACAAATGTTCTTCAATTTTTCTTAGAAACAACATAGTTTGTCCTTATCCTCAGAATTCATAATAATAAGTTTCTCCTTTCTTCGTTTTTTTTTTAAACTCTATCCAGGAAAATTTGTTTTCTGAATAATTTGCACAGAACAGAATAGCTCAAGCCTAACATATTGTTTAATAAAAATGCAACTTTAATGATGTCCACACACTCACATCGCTTCCTGAGTGAACTCAGACCCTCCACATGCAGGTCTGTCTGAAAGCCTCAGCATTGATTTTTTTTTCCTTGAACTTTCAAAATTTATTTTAAGGGCCCACTTTTAATTATTATTATTTTTTAATTGAAGTATAGTCAGTTATAATGTTTTAACTTCTGGTGTACAGCATGTTTCAGTCATACATATACATACATATATTCATTTTCATATTCTTTTTCATTATAGGTTACTGCAAGATATTGAATACAGTTTCCTATGCTATACAGAAGAAATTTATTTTTTATCTATTTTTATATATGGTAGTTAATATTTGCAAATCTGAAACTCTCAGTTTATCCCTTCCCCCCCCCAGTAACCATAAGATTGTTTACTATGTTTGTGAATCTGTTTCTGTTTTGTAGATGTGTTCATTAGTGTCTTTATTTTTTCTTTTTTTAGATTCCACATATTAGTGATATCATATGGTATTTTTCTTTCTCTTTCTGGCTTACTTCACTTAGAATGAAAATCTCCAGGTTCATCCATGTTGCTGCAAATGACATTATTTTATTATTTTTTATGGCTGAGTAATATTCCATTGTATAAATATACCACAGCTTCTTTATCCCATCATCTGTCAATAGACATTTAGGTTGTTTCTACGTCCTGGCTATTGTATATAATGCTGCTATGAACACTGGGGTGCATATATCTTTTCAAAGTAGAATTCCCTCCGGATATAGGCCCAGGATTGGTATTGCTGGATCATAAGTCTATTTTTAGTTTTTAAGGAATTTCCATACTGTTTTCCATAATGGCTTCACCAAACCACACTCCCAACAATAGTGTAGGGTTCCCTTTTCTCCACACCCTCTCCAGCATTTATCATTTGTGGACTTCTTGATGATGGCCATTCTGACTGGTGTGAGGTGATGCCTCATTGCCAGTGTTGATTTAAAGCCCACCCAGTAAGAGTGGTGGGTATTCAAATGACTGTGGGGGCTACTAGGGACAGAGAGGGGCTGTGCTTTACATTTCTAAGCACTGGGGGTGAGGAGGAGCCCCATTTTCTGGTCCAGAGTCCTCTGGGCTGTCAAACTGACAGCATCTCGCCCAGATGGAGACTGACCTGGAGGAAGGGCATTGTTAGAGATACGAAGGGGATCAGAGTGGGAAATGTGGATCAAGGGTCTCCCGGCTCCCCCTTATTAATATTAAATTATTTTGTATACGTAGCCTATGGTTTGGGAATTGGGAACCACATGAAGCAGTAAGACCAAACGGAAACCTTCAACTGGCTGTTTTAGGAATCAATTTGCCTGGAGGCTCAGGGCACCATGGGGAAGAACCCGTATGATGTAAAAGCATGGCTGTTGCCAGTCCCCATGGCACCCAAAATGGTTTAGTTATGACCAGGAGGGAGCCTGGGGCTCTACCCTGTGACCCTGAGAGAGCCTGCATGTGGCCATGGGTCTCAGGAGCAGTGCTGTGGCTGTGCTCAGAAGGAGCTGCATTGAAGACTTTTCCAGTGATTCACTGCTGTCTAAATCAAGGTGCAGTTGAGGCTGTTCCTTTCATAATGTCACCCTCATCCTCGTCCCACTTGCCTTCTTAACGGAGCAAAAGAAGTAGAATCCCAGCTTCCAGCTGGGAGTGTTTGTAACCCTGGGAAGGTCCACAGGGGCAAAGCTAGCAAGTGGGCCTCATAGGTCATCTGTGTGGAATCTTTATAAAGGTTAGGAGCAGCTGTGTCTGGATGTAGGGACTGGCCTCTCAGACCAGGAGGAGCCTGGTTTATCTCCAGGCAGAGCCAGGAGATGCAGAGGAAGGGTAAACTGAGTGCTGCGGAACCTGCTGTTTTCTTGGAGGGGTCCCTGGAACTGGACCATCACACACCAGTCACCTTTGACATCTGGGGAGAGACTTACGAACTTTCGAAATGCTTCTCAGTGAAAGCAGAGAATAGACATTTGCTACCAGGAAATCTAGTGGGAGATGGACACTTTAGAATGTGAGATGGGAGTGAGTTACTCTGACCAGGTAGCAGATTTCCAGTGTAGGGAAAGAGCCTCAAACACAAAGTCTAAAGATTTTGTTTCCAGTCTTGGGGCTGAGTGGGGCTGCCACTGAGTCTTTGTGATGAGGACAAGTCACTTTCTATCTCTAGGCCTCAATTTCCTTATCTGTGAAATGGACAAGGTAATCCTTATGGCCTCTTCAGGTAATAATCCTGTTCAGTCCAATAATAACATGAGATCACTCTGCCGACAGGGTATCCCCTGGAGGCCAGGGGATGAGTTACCGTTGAGGTGCCGATGAATTACCATTACCATAACCTAAGAAAGACATGAAGATGGTCTGAGCAGCACAATTGTATCAACTAGGTACTGCTGAGTAACAAGTCACACTAACATTTACCATCTACTTTTTTTCGTAGATCTACAGCTCACTTGGAGGTTCTGCTGATCTGAGCCAACTCATGTGTCTGTGGTTGGTCAGCTGGCAGGTTGCCTGGGGACTCTCTGGTTGGCTCTCCTCCATGTGTCTGTGACACTTCACCAGCAACCTGGCTCAAGCATATTCTCATGGCAGTGGCAGAGGTCCAAGAGAGAAATCAAGAACTTTTTAAAAAGCCTCTGCTTGCATCAAGTTTGCCACTATTCCATTTTCCAAAGTAAGTGTCTCAGCTGAGCCAAAATTCCATTGAAGAGACACATCCAGAGGGCACAGATAGAGGGAGACATAGAAATTGATGCTGTCAATCTTCTATAGTGGTGGGCTAAGGAAAAAGGACAGACACAAGAAATACCTGGGGAAAAGGCAGAAGGTGGCTTTAATCAGCTGTGACCTCAGTGCATCTCAAATACTTGGGGTTTGAGCGAAGGAAAGGCTTAGTGTCAGGTCATTTGGAGTTTGTCCTTGGATAGGGTCGGGGTTGCCGCAAGCCTGAGTGACCAGAAAACAAGATGGCACCTGGAAACCACGTGGTACAGAGTCAGTACAGGGACTCGTGTGGAAGACGCTAGGCCAGCTGGGGCCCCACAGAAGGAGACGGGTGCTGAGGAGCAAATATTCCTGAAGAAGGGAATTCACAGCTCCCTGCTACAGCCTCTCCTGTGCAAAACCCTGTCCTCCAAATAACATGTCTCATTTGTACATCTTACCATTTTCTTTTTTCATTTCCTCTCATTTTTAAACAGATTCTTTCGCAATGCCATATTATATCAATTATTCTAAAAATAATAATAATAAAAAATAAAAACGAGAGGCAAAGGTTTGGGATGGGGGAGGGCATGAAGCCGGGCACCCAGCACCAGATACGGGGATGAGACAGAGAAACCTGGGAGCGATGTGAGACTTGGACGTGTCCTGGGCGCTGCCCTGGCTAGCAACATCCCGCCCACATTCTCTGCAAGATCAAGCTTCTCTGCCCAAAGCTCAGAGGAGGACTTAGTGTTTTGTTTGAATAATGGAGGCCCCAGTCCCATCCACTTACCTTCCAAGAGGAAGCCTACCACGAAGGAACGAGGACAGACACAGCCAGCCCCTCTGCACTTTCCCACCGAGCAAGACTGAGGTCTGTCGACTCTGCTTGGAGGTAACTTCCCTATGTTTGTGATGCTCATAACCTTGAGTCTGTGTCTCCTGCCACAACAGGCCGCAAAACCATTCAAACAAAAACAGTGGGATGACTGCACGTCAGCAGAGCACTTTGTAGTTAAAGGGAGGTGTTCAGATATAGTTTCTGATTTGATTCGCAAACTAGCCTAGACTGTCAGGTTCATCAGGACAGAGAAACCATATCTGTCTCACTCTTTGTATCCACAGTGTTAGGAGCTGCGAGTAGCACATAACAAGCTCTCCGTGCATATTTGTCAAATAAATGAACCCTGAGAGGCAAGAAAAGGAGTCATTATCCCCATTATGTATTTGAGGCCCAGAGACTCACAGTTAATAAATGGCAGAGCCAGGACCAGGTAGAGACTCCCACCTCAAAGTCATTGGCGGTTATGTAGTCCTATGATGCTTCTAGGTCACTAGCCTCAGGAAGCAAAGAACCCCAAAGCCATGAGTGTATGGGGCAGCTGTGTAGTGCACAGAAAGGCAGGTAGCATCTCTGGAGTTTTCTAGTGCAAAGACATAACAGGGAAAACCCAGGACTGAGATGTGGACACATAGCTGGCCAAAATTCCACGTCCTCCCTGTGCAGCAGAGGTGCGTTTCCAGCAGGCAGGCCCTGGCTGGAAACATGTGCAGATCTTCAGCCTCCCCTGGAGCAAAGCTTCAGAATGCAGCCTTTCTGCAGGGCTGAAGTGCTAACAGGAAAACCCAGATCCAAACACATCACAGTGATATCTAACTGACCCTTCGTGGTCCGATGTTTAGATGTTAGCCATGCTAAGACTCAGGACTCATCACTCCTGCTGCTTCTTCTCTAGGGAAAATAACCAAGAGTTTAGTCTTACCACAAATTAGAAAGCTCATGTGCATAGCTGGCCACCCAGAGTAAATACATGGCATTAAGTTCTTAAGGCTGAAAGGAACTCTGAGTAGCCCATTGCCTGGGGTCCCTAGGCACAAGGCCTGCGAAGCTGCTGAAATAACATGTATATCGTGAATCTCCCAAAGGACAGGATTCATGTCTTCCATCAGATCCTCACGGGGCTCTCTGATTCAGATATGGCCACACGAATATCTGGAATTACCTCCTCAGCCTTTTAACTGCCCATTGTTGCTCAAAGCCCCAGGGATGGGACATAGGTCCCTTGCAAGGCAGGCAGCCATTTCCTGTGATCAATGCTGCCTAATTACAGCATTCAGGGGTGGGCAGGTTGTCCCGCTAGGACCCAAACAAAACACCTCCCCTCCATGTGTCCAGCACATGGGATCAGAACCAGAGCTGTAGCAAAGCAATGCCAGGAAGGCCTCCAAAGTGTATCAGCAGGCATCAAACGGGCTGCTCTTCAAATGTGTATATTTGAAGACAACTAATGATTAGTTCCCCTAAAGGTTTTTTTTTTTTAATGAGAATTGCTGTTCATGTATCTCAGAAGAGCCTCTTACATACACGCCAGGTCTGGAGATGGTGGCGTCCATCAGCCCCTAATTCAGTGGGCCACCCCCAGGATGAGGCTTCAATGATGGAGGCGAGTCCTATTTGTTCTGAAAGAGATCGTCTACTGCCATCTGGTGGCTAAAACTATTAATGCATGTTTCATAGCATGAATTTGTACCCAGTTCATATCTGTGATCTTTCCAAGGATTTCAGAACTGAACTCAGTTCAAACTTCTCTCTTTACTTACATAACATTCTGGCTCAGCGATTGTATAAGCAATGCATCATGCAGCTTATCAGTGGCAGAACCAAGATTGAGGCTTAGGCCTTCACATTCTCCTCCCAGAATGCTTTCCCATCAGTGTTCCACACTTAACCTTTCCTACTGCTTTGCCCTTTTCCTAGGACAGAAACTTCCCATCTGGAACCAATGTCTGGGCTAACTGTCCTCCTCCATGCTCCCACAGCTCCCCACACTCCCCTCTGTAACAGCATTCCCTACCCAAGTTATTCCCCGTGCCTGTTCTGTGTCTTTCACTCAACGAGAGACCCTTGAGAGCAGAAATCATTCATGCTCTGAACCCAGGGCCCAGCCTGGAGCCAGGCACACGTGAATGGATGAGAACAGTCACCCACTACCCAGCTGAGCAACACAGCCTGCGTCTGGGCCTGAGTGGATGATTGTTGGGACAACTTAGTCTATACTCTGCTTTCTACATCTTTTTGAAGTCACTCATTTGCACATCTTGATATTTTAGCTATAATTGGAAACCAGTTTTTTGTGTTCTAGCTAAGTATTCAGACCCATTGGACTGTGCCTTTGGTGAGTATTGACGCTATGGCTAATTATGGTCTGCTAATGGCATTTGTTGGGATTGCATATGAAAATACTGGAAGACTTGCTTAGATTTCTAAACTCCTTTTCTTAAAAAAGTTTAGTTTTCAATATTAATCTTATCCCTACGTGTCTATTCTTTCTAGGCTTTTCAAATGACTAGTATTTATAAGTGATATTCTATGTGCAGTGATGCCATGGATGTTATGAGAGAGACTAATGAAGCAGTAAGAGGTGGTTTGGAACTAACTCATCATGCTCAAAGAACACAAAACAAATGAGTACGTCATTTATCATCTTTATCCTTTAGCTTTAATTTTATTAGTTGCCATATCTCTTTGAGTTATAATTTACATCCCATAAAATTCATCCATTATAAGTGTATAAGTTTGATGATTTGCAGCAAATTTATATGGCTGTGCAACCATCACCACAGTTTCAGAACACTGCTGTCATCCCATAAAGCTCCCCCACACTGGTTAGCAGCCCTGTATCCCAAGTAAACCTCTGATCTGCTTTGTGTCTTGAATATTTTGCCTTTTCTAGAAATTTCATGTAAATGGAAACACAAAATATTTAGTCTCTCATGTTTGTCTTCTTTCACTCGGCATATTGTTTGTGAGGACCACCCTTGTTGTTAACAAGGTCGTATAGTTGACTCCTTACTTTTAGCTCTTACATGTCAATCTACGATCCTTTTTTTTTATTCATTTGTGTGTATCATGTGACATAAGAGTGTAAAGGTATGTATGCATGTAAGTGTGTGTTTTTGCATACGGATATCCATTTGTGCCACTATTATCCAGAAAGGCTCTCTTTACCCATTAAACTGCCTTGGCACCTTGGTTGGAACTCACTTGACCATAAAGGTGTAGGTTTGTTTCTGGATTCTCTGCTGTTGCATTGATCTACATGTCTATCCTCGTAGGAAGGGAAAGAACTGATTTGTGAAAACTTTGTTTCAATTATATATACTAGGTTCTTTGTGTAAAAGGTATTTCTTACTGAGGATTGTGGTAAAAATATTTTATTGAAAAATATTTACCTAGGCATTGCCAGATAATCTTCACAATAAGACACCCAAAAGAATAGTCCTAGAATAGTCTGTGGGGACCCATAAGGATGGTGGAGCAGAGTGCAGCCTGATATTACGCAGAAGGGGAGACTGAGGCGGGGAGGTGGGGAGAAAGTAACTTGCCCCAGGTTATGCTGGAAGGCAAACCCAGGCCCTTCCTGGATGCCCCTGCCCCCACCCCTCTTCCCGATGCACCAGCTGTCTGTTCCTCCCTGTTCTTTGCCAACTCCTTGAGCTGTTTCCACCTCCCCCCTCCGCTGAGGCCGTGCTGGTAGCAGCTGGCAGAGCCCACATGGGCACACAGCTGGGCCAGAGTCCCGGGGCAGCAGTCCCTGTGCTCTGTCTCCCTAATTCCTTGGCCTCCCCTCTGAGACTCACTGAAAACAGTCTCCCCAGACACCGTGTTGCCAGTGGGACAGCCCCAGATGACCATTCCCTGTGCTCCAGCCCCTCCCTCTTCAGGGACAGTGGAGTTGGGTTTTTTCAGGGACTCTTTTCAGAATGGAAAAAAGAAAGCCACACCATCGACGTCAGAAGGTTCTTACACAACAGCAGCATCTTGCTGGGAATCGTGTAAATAACTCGGGAACATATGAATCGAATTTCCCTTGACTTGCCCAGGAATGTAATAAGTCACGACCATGGAGGAAGGCTGCCACTTGGCCCTGGCACTCAGGACACTTCAAAGAAGCATCTCCCCTCCCCAGGGACCTCTCAGCCTGGAGCTCTCCCTTTCGTCTGAGTTCCAAGGGTTCCTGCCCTCAGCGGGGCTCAGAGGGGGCTGGGTCATGGTGGCAGTGTCCCCGCAAGTCCCCGCAAGTCCCCGCCACCTTCCTTCAGAGGAAGACTGTGCTCTAACCATGCAAACTGTGCAGAGTGTCTGCTCAGTAGTTCGTTCATCCATCCCTCCATTCAACTGGTATTTATTGAGCACTGTGTTGGGAGTGAGGGCAGGGCAAGGAAGGGGGGAGTAGGAATAGCACAGTGAGCAAGAAAGCACAGCCCTGCTCTCATGTCCAGTGAAAGAACTTTCCAGCACTCCAAGGTAGCAAAGCTTGGGAATAGGGGTGAGTTCCCAGCGGAGGTTGGTAGAGACTCAAGCACCAGATGAAGGATTGGCTGGCTGACCTTCAAGATTCCTCCCAAGTGCAAGGTTTTGTGAGGTGCTAAGCTCCCGGCACACTGCTCCTTCCTGCCTGCTGCCTGTGCAGGTCCCCTTGGCTGGCACTGCAGCCGCTTAGACCCGCAGGCTTTTGTTGGAAGGCATGGGCACTCCCTCGAGAAGCAACCGCAGGTCCAGGAAGAGCAGATGCCCATCTTTCCTGCTAAGAAAACCCTTTCCACTGTTACTTCTTTTTCATTTGTTCTGCCTTCTCCGTCTCCTTGAACCTGAAGAGTAAAACAAAAACACACAAACCTGAAAGTTCTAGATCAGTTTTTTCCGTTGGGGAAAACTCCATAAAGGATGTATAGGAATGCTCTGTATATTTTTTATAATTGAATGTAAATCGACAGTTACCTCAAAATTTAAAGTTTAAGTAACACCCCCTCTCCCCCCACAAAAGTTCCTGATAACTATACTATGACAATGTAAGATGTCACCTTTAGGGGGAAGCACAGTGAGGGATGTAAAGAAATCTTCACTTTTTCTCCAACTTTTCTGTACATCCAAAATTACTTCAAATTAAAAGTTTAAAAACAGTTTTAAATTTGTAAGAAAAAGTTAAAATGCTCATTGATAGGGTGGAGAACAGAGCCCCTGGGTCAGGAATTAGTAGACACTGACTTTCTGTGTGATCTTTCAAGTCCTTTCTCCGGGCCCTCAGTTCCCGTCTATACATAGTTCCCAGGTGTCCCTCAAGATGTCCTACCCATCTATAGGCCTGTATTTGTGGTCCTATATCTGTATCACTCCCACCTTATTCTCTTCACACTTTTCCCAGCCCGACCTCTCAGAGTCCCCATCTGTAACACAGTAATAAGTAACATTTACTTTTTTTAAAAATGTTAAATTGAAAATGAGAGGAAACAGTGGATGCCAAGTACCTGCCCAGTAGCAAGTACTCAGTAAATGTGGGATTCCTGCCCCTTTGTGCCTTCCTTTCCCACAGAGCAGGGCTCAGCCTCTGAGCTCCTCCTGCCCTCCTCCCCTCTCCCTAGCTGAGTCTCCCTCCCTCTCCTCACCCTTTCTCCATCCTCCTCCCCACCACCTGTTCCTATAGAGAGCACAGAGCCTTTAACAACTTGAGAGGTTCTCAGCCTGCAGAATGCTCAGGCCCTCAGCTTCCTTTTGCATTGTTCCCCTAGGACAGTGATTTTCACACTTTAGTTGCATCCGGAATTCCCTGGGAAGTTTCTTAAAACACAGGCTGCTGGGCTCCACCCGGAGTTCTCGTTCAGTAGGCCTGGTGCAGGAATGTGTCCAGCAAGTTCTCAGGTGATGTTGCTGCTAGCATGGGTTCTCTGCAAACCCAGAGGCCAGCTACAGGCCCCATGTTCCAGAGGAAAAGTGCACTTGCCAGGGAGCTTGGCCCCGAGAGCTGGAGCTAAGGAGGAGAAGGAGGTGTAGGCCTCTGGGAAGGGGTCAGATGGGACATCAGAGCAAGGCCAAACCCCCAAGAGAAGAGCTACTCCAGCTTTTCCTCTTTCTTCTCCCTTCCCACCTGAAATGCAGCCCTCACTCCCATTCTTGGGAAAGCTGCAGAGCCAGGTGAGAATGGGCCCAGGCTGACGGGCCAACTGCCAGGGCAGAGGAAGGGAAAGGGAGCAGGTAAAAATCTCCAAAACCCAGGACACACAAGCTGCGAGGTGGGTGAAACTGAGTCCATTGAGACTGGTTTATTGCAGGCATGTTCCTGCTGTTTGGAGGATTGTGTAAAAGTGGGAGCTCGCCTGTGACAAATGCTGAGCCCTGAGCTAAGCACATTTCGTCTCCATGAACGTAGGCATTGTCCCCATTCTCACGTAGTAACTGTCCCCGAATTATGCAGCAGGTACCCACCCAGGCTGATGCTGACTTCAGACCGTGCTCTCAGCGCTGGTTCGTACTGCCTCATGATCTCCCGAGCCTTGCACCCTCCACAAGCAGTGAGACTTTGACCAAATCAATCTTTCTGAGCCTCAGTGTCTCTGCCAGTAAAAAAAATAAAAAATAAAAAAAAAAATCAATATTTCATCCCTGAGTATTCCTAAAAGGATTTTGAAACACAGATAAAACAGTAAAACGGCCAGGTGAAACTGTGAGGTAAATGCAGGTAGCTGTGCTGTGTGTGTCTCAGACATCCACCTAAGGTTTAATGGCAATGACCCTGGCCTCTGCCATTCACAGGGGGAGCCGCTTAGAGGTCTAACATTTGATCCTGGGCCTCACAGGGTTAACATTTCATCCTGTTTTAAATAAAATCGTTACTCAACCAGTGTAACTAATGTTTTATTATTACTAATTCCAAAACCATTGCACCAGGGAGCCAGAGTTTAAAAAGAGTTTAACTGAAGACCAAAACATGCCCAGTAGCAATACTTGTTTTATAAATAATTTCTGTTCCAAAATCTAACTTGGTGCAGCTTTTTGGTATGTATCATGTGTGTGATATACAATGTTTTCATTGTATCCCTGAATCCTGAAACATTCAGAAAAATAACAAGAACAATAATAATCCTCATTTTTACAGCACCAAATGGTAGACTGAATGATCGCTCGCGTCCTTGCATTATAGATGAGGCCCAAGCAGTTTACATGGGATGCTCAAGTTCTTAGAGCTGTGGCCATCCACCCAGGTAGCATGGGGGCAGACCCAGTGCTCTTTGCTTCGTCCATACTGTTTCCACAGAGCACTTCAGAAAAGAGCATGCCACCCCACCCAGTGCCATCACTGCAGCGTGTGTAGCCATCCACTGAGAGATGCCCCCTGAGAACCAAGACCCATCCCAACCCCCAGCAGCTGATTTTATAGAGTCCTTTCTGCGTTGTGGTGCTTCTTTGGTTGGATTCTCTGTTAGCATGTCTCTGAGGAGCTGTTTGGTTTCACAGGGCTCCAGGAGTTTCCTGTTAATACCATTGTCCTGGAAAGAGCCTGGAATGACTCTAAAGTGACTTAATTTTTTTTCTCAAAAATATTAGCATGAGGCTCACATGTCCTCTATTTTCTTGACAGCAGAATGTTGTGGTTAAGATTAGAGACTCTTAGAGTCATGTGAATGTCACTTTGCCACTTACTGGGTATATGACATTGGACAAATTACTTAATTTTTCTGGGCCTCAGTCTCCAAATCTGTGTAATGCAAATAATAATAATGCTTAATTCAGAAGATTGTTGAAATATAGTAAGTGCTTGATAGAAGTGAACTGTCATGTTAATTATGTCTTTCTTCACACTTAAAATAATACAGACTCTTCTGCTTCTGTGAAAATATCTTTTAGGCAAAGTAAAGATTTTTCCAGATATATCAAGTTTCAAAGAATTCATCACCAGCAGACGCACACAAAAAGAAATTTTAAAGGAAGTCCTTCAGACAGAAGGAAAATAATACCTAATGGAAAAATGGATCTACACAAAGAAATGGAGAGGACCAGATGTGGAAACTACTACCTGGGTAGATACAGAATATTTTTTTCTAATTGATTAATTCTATTTTAGAGAGAATTTTCTGTTTAAATAATACCAGTGTACCAAGGGGTTTAAAACATAGTTATAAGGAAAATTAATGACAGCAATCATATGGTGACATGAAGGGGAAGGTGGAAGTATGTTACTTAAGGTTCTTACAATACACATGAAGTTGTATAATATCATTGGGAAGTAGACTGTGAAAAATTGAACCCTCAAGCAATGGTAAAATAACAAAACAAAGAATTATAGCTAGTAAGCCAACAAAGTAGATAAAATAAAATAATAACAAATACACTAATTCTAGTCTAACTGAATCTGAAAGAGAAAACAAAGAACAGATGGGACAAACAGAATACAAAGACCTATATGATATATTCAAACTTAACCATATAACATTCACATTAAATGTAAATAATCTAAACACAAAATTGAAAGGCAGAGATTGTCAGATTAAATAAAGAAGCAAGACCCAACTATATGCTGCTTACAAGAAATGCATTTTAAAGATAAGGATGCAAATAGGTTGAAAGTTAAAAGGTAGAAAAACATATACCATGCTAACTCTAATTAAAAGAAAACTGGAGAGGCTATATTAATGTCAGACAAGTACATTTCAGAACAAAGAACATTACCAGGGATAAAGAACATCATAGTGGTAAACAGAAGTGTTAGTCCATAAAGAGAGTATAACAATCCTAAATTTATACATCTCATTACAAAGCTTCAAAATGTATGAACACACAGAACCTGACAGAACTGGAAGGAGAAACAGAAAAATTGACAATATAGAGATTTTAACATTCCTCCCTAAACAGTTGATGGAAGAAGCAGACATAAAAATCAGTAAGAGTATTGACCACTTAAATAACATGATCAATGAGTTGATATTTAAAGATAACTCCACCCAGCCGCAACAGAATATACATTCCTTTCAAGTGCATGTGAAATGTTTACCAAGATGTTGATCATATTTCAGGCCTATAGCTAATCTCAACTTTTTTTTACTGTGATAGACACCTGGATTAAGCAAAGGTTTCCTTGATACAACACCAAAAGCATGATCTATAGAAAAAAAATGATAGACTGTACTTCATCAAAATTAAAAACTTTTCCTCTGCAAAAGACATTAAGATAATGAAAAGACAAGCCACGGATTAGGGGAAAATATTTGCAAATCATGTATCTGATAATGGATTTGTAAGTATAATGGACTCGTGTATAAAGAACACAATAGTTAGAAAAAATAACATAGTTTTAAAATAGGTAAAATATCTGAACACTTTACCAAAAATGATACATAGATAACAAATAAACACTTAAAAATACTAAAAAATTATTCATCATTAGGGGAATGTAAATAAAATCCAATGAGGTACCTCTACATGCATATAAGAATGGCTAAATTTTTTAAAAAATTGACCTTACATGTATTGGCAAAGATGAGGCACAACTGGAATGTTAATTCACTATTGGTGGGAATGTAAAATGGTATAACCATTTTGGGCAAATGTTTGGCAGTGTCTTAAAACATGAGACATGTACCTACCATATGATCCAGCCATTCCACCCCTAGAGATGAACGCAAGAAAAATTAAAGCGTATTTCTGAACAAAGACATATACATCAATGCTCATAGCAGCTTTCTTTGTAATAGCTGAAACCTGGGAACAGCCCACATGTCCATTAACAGATGAATGGATAAACAATTGTGGCGTATGAACTAATGGTACACGCAACAACGTGGGCAAGTCACAAAACAATTACGCTGAGTGAAAGAAGCCAGACAAAAATGAGTACTACTGTATGATTCCATTCACGTAAAGTTCTAGAAAGTGCAAACAAATCTGTACTGACAGAAAGCAGACCAGTTCTTCCCTAGAGAAGCAGGGGCAAGTTTGACAGGGAAGGAGAGGTCACAAAGGGACACTAGGAAACTTTTGGGAAGGATGGATATGGTCATTAGTCTGGTTGCAGCAATGGTGTCACAAGTGTGTAGATATCAGACTGCATACTTTAAATTTGTGTAGCATATTGGATGTCAATTATACCTTACAAATCTATCTTTAAAATAACACGAGCTAATTGAGAAAGTAGGAGTATGAACAGGTGAAAGAAAAATATTCATTGAATGATGAATAAGAATAATTTTTCTTTAAAAGAATCGTAGATTCTAAGAGCTAGAAGACTGCTTGGAGATCATTCTAGACTAATGCCCTGCTTTTACAGATGGAAATACTGAAACTCGGAAAGACAAGCAAAGTTGTAGAGGTAACAAGTATTACGTCCAGTGTTCTTCCCATTAAGCCATCCTGTGGTATAAAAATTGCAGGCAGTGGGAGATTTTAAATGTTTTATTATGGAAATTTTCAAGCATACACAAAATTAAAGAGAACTGTATAAAGAACTGAAACAGAAACTTTAAAGCCCCTGCTTCTACTCTTGCCTCACGCTTTACCTCCCTAATTCTCTTATCTCTAAAGTGGGACTAAGAATGCTTCACTTGTGAATACCTGTTATGATGCCTGGCACATGGCGAGGGCTCAGCAGATGTTCCACACTGATTTCTCACCCTGCGTAATTCCGCCATCACTGATTCTCACCTCCCTTTTTGCCATTGCTGTAGTTCTTGTTCTTCCTTCAGCCTGTGGAAATCTTGCTCATCTTTTTAGTCCCATGCTGAATGCCACTTTCTACATATACCTTTCATGATCTTCCTCCCCTTACTTTCTAATTATATTAAGTATAATTACTATTGGTTGAGTCTCCACGAAGGGCCAGCAGCTTTGCAGGTGTTTTATAAACATTACCAAGGATTAATCACCAGGCCTAAAAATACCAGATACATGAAAATTGTATACTTTTCTCCAGAGAAAGTCGACCAACTTTCATTAGATTCTCAAAGGTATTATGCACTTAAAAGACTTCAAGAATAACTGTGTCCTTGAAACAATATGTAAGGGGAGTGCTATGGTTACTCTTATCTTATGGGGGAAAAAAAGCAAAACAAGTCAGGCCTAAAGAGCTATCATAGTTTACCCCAATACCCGCGTCGTCCTGATGTTTATAGCAGTTACTATCATGTTCTAGATGCTCAGCTATCAGGGTCTGCTGGTACACCTTCAGAAGAGCCGCCTTTTTCACAGTCAGGTACAGGTAAAGACAGATGGTTCTCAGAGTTGTATGCCCATTCATCATCAGCCCTTCATCTGGAGACTGAAAATATTTTGAGGCCCACCCTTTTAAAACAATTGCCTGAGGGGTAGCCAGCTTTCCTGAGATGCTTTTTTGTGAAGTATTTTTGGTTTTAAAATTCTGCATTTAAAAAGTCATTGTCGTCAGATTTGCTATGTTGTGACAACTTAAGTGTTTAAATTAGCCCTGTGGTTTGGCCAGAGGATGCTGATGGCCCCAGGGCCCATGTGCTCCACATACCCCTGGGCTGCAGCCAAGCTGTGCTGTGGGCTGGGTCTGGCCAGGAGGTCTCTCCAGCTCTTTTCCAAACTACTGTAGTTCCGTTAAATTTTTCCTGTCCTGGGAGTGGCCAGGGTACATAAGGTACTGTAGTTTCTGGTTATCCTCCAGTCTCTCCGCAACTTGTGTCCAGCTCCCATACTGCTACCAAACATGAATTTTCTTAAAACGCTATCTGATCTGTCGTTTTCTGTTTAAAAATCATTTCTGTCTCCCTGTGGCCTAAAAATTCAGCAGTCCTTAACCCTTTCAAGACTCTGGATCTGGGATCTGGTCTTGGGGCTGTGGCAGAAATTTGAATTTTTTAAACTCCGCACAGAACTCTGTGGTCCATCCAGAGGTGAAAGTCCCTGGCCTGTGGGGTAGATTTTCCACATCTAATCTGGCACGCAGGCTCCTTACACGCTGACCCCTGCTGACCTTCCACTCTCTTCCCCGTCTCCTGACATGGCACCAACACCATCTTGAGTCAGAATTCTGAGAGTTTTCTTGCTGTCTCCCTCTCCCTCAATTTCTCACTCTCAATTCATTACCGAGGTCAAGCATTTCTTCTTACAAAATATATTTTGCCTTTGCCCTTGGCTCCATGTTCACTACCACCAGTTCCATTCATCCAAGCATTATCTCTCCTAATCTGGGCTTTATTCATAAATAAATATATAAAATTATATTCTAATGCTGCATTGCTATAAAGGTAAATGTAATCCAGGCTGGATTCTTTCTTATATATTCATTATTTTCTTTTAATTCTGATTTTAAAAGAAATAAAAATTGAAACATTTTCATGGGCCGCAGTCTCTGTGCCCACTGTACCTAATGGTCTTAACTACTACAACAGCCTCCTAACTGGACTCCCTGACTCCTAGCCTCCAAATCCATTTTCCCCACAATTACCCAAAGTTACCTTTCATCATTAAAATCCCCTGCCTAAGCAACCCTGACCAGGTAATATAGGTTTTGCTTCTTATAAATATGAATAAAGCCTCTCATCACATCCTCCACACAAGTTACTAGCTGTGTTGGTACATTTCCTTCCACATTTTCTTCAATGATACGTGGAAAATACATGCAAAGTAGCTATAATATGTGCAAAATAGGTATTGCTTGTTGAGCCTATTGCTTTTTTTTAAATAAATGGTATCCTAATATACATAATCATTCTTCAACCTGTCCTTTTCACTCAATAGTAAGTCTTGAAGATAAATCCAGGTTGATGCATATAGATCTTTCTCATCCCTTCTACCTGGTACTCCACTTTCCATAGTTTGATGTTATTATATTTAGCCATTACTTTACTGAGGTCCACTTTTCACCTTAACAAATAATGTTACAATAAGCATGTTTGCACATGAATATTTCTCTAAGACAGATATATTAAGGTAAGATTGTTGATTTGTAGGACATGCACATTTTTATTTTGTTAATACTCCCAAATTATACACCAAGTGGCTGGGCTGCTTTCTATTCCTCCATGCCTGGTACTTATTTCTCCACAATGTCACCAACACTAACTGGCTCCTACATCCTCCAGTAATTCTTTCTGAAAGGGCTTGCCAATGACAGACTTTTTAGAGTCTGTAAATGTCTTTATTTCAGCTTCACTTACATAATCCTTCAGCTAGTATAGAATGATGGGTTTAAAGATACTTCCCTGTGCACATTTGGATATTCTCTATTTCCCCTTTTTTTTCCAGGCAGCTTCTGTGAATGTCTGAATGATACTCTAATTTCATTCTTTCTCTCTGGTAATTTTTAAGATTTTAATTTTATCCTTAATATGCTGAAATTTCACTGTGAGGAATCTAGGTCTAATTTTATAGTAAATCTTTTCAGTCTGAGAATTCATGTCTTTTCTCAATTCTGAGACACTGAAGCAGATATTTCTTCAAAGATTACTTCCCTTTCCTCCTATTTTGTTTTTAACAAAAATTCTATTGAACATTTGTAGGACCTTCTGAATCTGTACTTTACTTTTCTCATACTTCTGATCTCTTTATTGGGGGGAATTTCTCAGCTTGATTTTCCAAATCATTAACTAAGTTTTCATTTGTGTCCATTCGGCTATTTATATTTACAATTGCATTTTATCTTTAATATCAATAATTATATTTAATAAATTATATTTAATAAATTCAAATGTTTTGTTAGAATTTTGTTAATTATCTAATTGCTTCTTTTTGTGTTTCAACCTGTTCTTGTTTCAAGCCTTTCTCCTCTTCTCAATCCATAGATAATATTCCCTCTTTTAGCTTTCTGGAGACAGTTTATTTCAAAATTCCATTCTTATGATTCTGTTATCTCCATTTCCTTCCATGACATTCTTTTCTTGCTAAGTTTATTATCCCTTTTCCATATACAGGCTTTGAAAAATATTTATAGATTCCTGTTTGGCAACTTTTCTGTGGTGAGGATTCTCACTCCTTCCCCAGTGATGTCATGCCACAGCCTTGTCAGCCCCCAACTTCCCAGTGGGACTATGAAGCCTTCCCACATAGTCAGGATGGGTTCCCACTGTGGGAACCTCACTGCTGTAGCTTCTCATCTACCATCCTCCTTTTACAAAACTTCCCATTTCCTCATCTACAGATAATTCTTTTTATTTATTCTGAGTGTAGCTGTTCATTTATTAATCTCATTTCTACATCTTTATTATTTCTATGAACTGGGTATAGAAATGCGGGAATTTCCACACGTGTAGACATCCAGATAGTGTAGTCCATCACTGTGAAATCACTAATTCTTCATTAGCTATCTTGTACTCATTCTAGTCAGCTTAGATACCACATCACCATGGCTTCATTGACCACTATGTATAAATTAGGCCCTTCTCTTAGCTTCGCTCATAAACCTCTGTTCTCTTCCAATGTAACATTCACCACAATTTATAATTATAGATTCAGTTGTATGTTTACCTGTCTTGATCCCATTTTTAAAAATTATTTCAACATCTATGTATTCAATAAGCATTTATTGAACAAAGAGTACAAATGATACTGTTCAGCCCCCAAATTATTGTAATGAAAGAATAATTTGCCACATGCAATTTAAAGTGTAAGGAACAAAGGTAGTGTTTACTTAGCTGTTGGGTGATCAGGGAAGATTTTCCAGAGAAGCTGAGATTTAAACAAGATTTCAAAGGATAAATAAGAGGAAGTTCTATAGACAAATGGGGAAGAAACTAGCATTAAAGACCAAGAGAACCAAGTATATACGTTCACTCAGACATAAGAGATCATGGTGGAATCTGGAATATGCGAGTAGTTTGGTACCAGTTCTAGACATTACAGAGAGAGAGAGAGATTTTGTGAGTGTGTGTGTGTGTGTGTGTGTCTAAGTGTGCTGGTTGTGGGCGAGAATATAGAGGTGAAAGAGTAATCCTATATAAGAGTACAGTGTCAGTCAGGGTAGGCTAGATTATCTGCAGTAAGAAACAATACCAGAAGCTCAGTGGTGTCACAGAAGAGTTTCTTTCTCACTCATGCAAAGTCTGCTGTGGATCTAGGCCATCCTCCAGAATAGCCATCCTCCACGTGTTGGCTGCACACAGCAGGCTACTTCAATCTTATGGCACCTCCTGTCAACATTAGACTTCAGGGTTTAAATGCTATTCTAAGACACTTTATTTTATTCTGTAAGCAAAGGAGGGCTCTGAAAGATTTGACAAAGGGAGAGAATTAGTGAGACTTGTATTTTTACAAGAGTGGTAAAAAGGGCAGAGAAACCAATGAGAAGTTGTTGAAATTGTTCAGTGAAAACTAATGAAGCCCTCCACTAATGCAGGGACAGTGGGGAACAGAGTTTATGCATGATGGATATGAAAGATACTTTCATGTAAACAGTAGGAGTTATTGGTTGATGGCCTATGAGGAGGAAAATAAAAAATAAATCAGAGATGACACTAAAATATCTGGATTGAATATCTGAGTTGTTGGTAGTTCTTCGTGGACATCATTGATATGAGAAAATTAGAAAGCTGGGAATAGAAAAATAATGACCTCTGTCCAATGGAAATGGAGGTGAGAATAGACGTTTGATTTGAGGGGGAGGAACTATGGGGAGACATTTAGGCTAAAGAAATAGATTTGTAAGTGATCAGTGTGCAATGGTATTAGGAATGTAGAAGAAGTATTCAGGAAGAATAGTTAAAATTGAGCTTCTGAGCTTCATGGCCTCAGGAGAGTCATCAGACTCCTGAAATCATATGCCAAATTTTAAGGATATTTTATATTTAAATGTTTCTTGGAAGAAGGCTCATTCCACAAATGTTTATTAAGGTCTTTGTGCATGTCAAAGGCATTATTATTGGTACTGGAAACAGAGCAGTAAACAGAAAATACAAAAATATTTGTTCACTTGGAGATTGTGTTATTCTAATGGGGTGGGGCTGAAGCAACAAACCAACAAATAATTAAAATAAATAACATCTTAGCTGGTGGTTAGTGCCATGAAGACAAATGAAATAGGACATGAGGAAAGCAAGTGTGGGTGGGAATAGAAGTTGTAGAATAAAGTGGTCAGGAAGGACCTCACTGAGAAGGTGACCTTTAGAAAGAACTGAAGGAGTGAGAGAGTGAGTCACATGGCTTTACAGGGGGTATTCCAGACAGGGGGCATCTAGCTTTCATTAGATTCTCAGTGATTCACCATAAAGATGAAAAATCATTCCTCTGAAGTAAGAGAGCTGAGACAGGTAGAGAAAGAAGAGTCTGCAGAGGAGTGCTTAGTGATTGGCTGTGGAATTCAGAAATGATACAAAGCCAAGAGGATCTGATGGGCTGGAAGTGGAGTGGTGTCAGAGGACTGGATAACTTGATGAGGTTGAAGGCCAGGGTTACTGAAGGAGTAAAAGACTTAGAAAAATAGGATAAGTTTAAGATTTCAGAGGTGGATGTGGCTATAAGTATAGTAGAAGGCTATGGTGACACGGAAGAAGTCATCGCTGAAGTGAGAACATCAAGGAATGAGAGCCCAGTGTCACACAGGATGTCAGGAGGAACCGAGGAGGAGAGGTAAGCAATGGCCCCACATGCCTAAGTTCTTAATAAAAGGAACAAAGAATGGGACCACGAGGCTAGAAGGTGACAGTAATAAAAATGAGTAGGGCGTGCCAGAATGGTAGAAGAGCAGGGGAATTTGGAAGGAGGGAGGAAAAGTAAAGTTCATGAAGCAACAGTAGGGAGTTAGGGAGGTTATAACTCCGACTCCTCCATGATCTGAATCCTGCCTTTCGCATGGTCTGACCCCAGCCATCGATTTGCTGCTTATGGCCTAATGAGTCTTGTCCTGTGGTTGTAACTGCTTGGTCCATGCAGTCTTAGCATCTCCTTCTGGGGGAGGGGAGACCTAATACGAGTGAATAGCAACTATAGTCAGTATCAAATGGGTTTAGGTGAGCAAAGGTTAGGGAGGTGTGATGGTGGATTAGCTTCCATTAGCTTCCTGGAGCTGCCATAACAAAATACCCCAGACTGGCCCACTTAAGTAGTAGAAATTTATTTCCTCACAGTTCTGAGACTAGAAGTATAAGATTGAGGTGTTGGCAGGTTTGGTTTCCTTTGAGACCCCTCTCCTGAGCTTGCAGATGGCTGCCTTCTTACTGTGTCCCCACGATGTCTTCCCTCTGTCTCTGTTGTCTGTGTTCTAAGCTCTTCTTCCTATAATTAGATTAGGGCCACTCTGACAGCCCCATTTTAACTTAATCACCTCTTTAAAGCTCCTGTCTTCAAATATAGTCATATTTTGAGATACTGGGAATTAAGACTTCAACATATAAATTTGAGGGGGATTAATTCAGCCCATAACATATGGTCTATGTCTCAAATACTTAAAAACCCCAGGATTTTTTTCCTTACACATTGCCCCTCTTAAGACTGGCAAAACAGGAAAAAAAAGGAAAATGTCCCCAGACCTACCTACTGCCTCACCTCTTGGTATGAAAATAAAGTCTGTTTCAGCATTAGTCAAGGTTTCTGTTATTACCTACCAAACAGAACCTTGACTGACTCAGTATTTCTTAATTCTGTGCATATGGTGCCTGAAGTCAGCTTGACACCACCCGTGGTATGTGCAGATGCTTTGGGAGAACGTCAGTAAGAGAGCCTGTATTCATTTGTAGGGCCACCATAGCAGAGCACCACAGACCAGGTAGCTTAAACAGCAGAAATGGATTTTCTCAGTCTGGGAGACTAGATGTTCAGGATCAAGGTGTTGGCAGGTGTTTTAAGGAAGTACAAGGTCAAGGTTGTTCTTTTGAGGCCTTTCTCTTTGGCTCACAGGTGACCTCCTTCTTGCTGTCTCCTCATACGGTCTTTCCTCTGTGTTGTCTGTATCTTAATCTCCTCCTCTTACAAGGACAGCAGTCATAATGGATTAGGGCCCACCCTAATAACTTCCTTTTAACTTAATCACCCCTTTAAAGGTCCTGTCTCCAAATAGTCACATTCTGAGGTACTGGGGATGAGGGCTTCAATATATGAAGGTTGGAGGGACACAATTCAGCCCATAATAGAGGCTAATAATTTACTTTTCTTTTTTTAAATTTTTTTATTGAGGTATAGTCAGTTTACAATGTTGTGTCAATTCCTGGTGTACGGCACAGTGATTCAGTCATACATGAATATGCATATATTCATTTTCATATTCTGTTTCACCATAAGCTACTACAAGATATTGAATATATTTCCCTATGCTTATACAGTATAAACTTGTTTATCTATTTTATATATACCAGTCAGTATCTGCATATCTCGAACTCCCAGTTTATCCCTTCCCACTCAATTTATTTTTTTAAATGTAACTTATTTCTCCCTTCCTTGAAATCTTTTAGTCACATTATAGCATGGCTCATGGATGCTCAAAGTCCACAGGCAGGATCAGGAGTCTGCAAATGAGGGGGACAGTCCTGGATTTAGGGTCAGGAGGCCTGGACTCTGGATGTCAGTCATCCTTGTGCTGGCACACTTGTCTCTCTGGACTTCAGAGTCCTCATCTGTAAACAGACGCAAATATTACTTGGAAATAATGTATATGAAAGTGTATCTGGTGGATATTAAGAATAGTTCTGAGATGCCATCAACTATAAGATATACCATTATGTTATATGTACCCAAAATTTCAAAATTGTGCCATGGGAGATTTTAAAGTTACAGATTTAGGAGCTCCACCCCAGATTCATTCAATTTGAATCTTCTGAGATGAAGCTCAGGCATTGGGGTTTTTTTTTTTTTATTATTTCCCATATTATTCTGTTGACCTGATAGTTTCTGAAGCCAAGGTTTTAAGCATGCAGTCAAAGTGCTGAATAACCCAAAATTTAATTCTGAGGTGTGATCTTTGGGATTTATCAGTTTATTATATATTCTATAGGAAGCCTTGATTTCTAACTTTGCCAACAAAAACTCTTTGCCCAAATATTTTACATTTTCTGACACATTCATGGAATTCCAGAAAGCCTCCGCTCAGGAGCTGCAAACAGTAAATACTTTGGTAGAACATGGAAACCCGCCTCAGTTCCAGCCGTAGGAATGCTGAATATTTACTCTCCTCGTAGTAGCTTTCTGTTCCCCTTCCCTGATTATAAACTGGAGATGCTGAGCCCACATCTGTCATCGTACACTTTCATGAATCTAACTGACATACTATTAGCTCTTTATAGGCGTATGTCAGTTAACCTTTTTGTCAACATTTTTAAAACCTAATTGAATCTTCTTAAAAATTATTTTTCTAAATGCCCGTGATTGCATCCTGAGTAGTGTAATGCTGTTGCGACCACAGATAAAGCAAGTGTCAAGATTAGAAGGCTACTCTGGACTCCTTGACTCTCTTTTTAGGTCAGTAACAGTTCACCTAACCTTCTCCACTGCAATGTCATTCCACAGCCCTCACACCCACTTTATCTGTGCTGCATGATCTCAGTGGAGTCCATGCTCCTGATTTTACAGTGGAGCAAGCTGATGCCCCTCCTCCAGCAGAGAAAGTAAATGACTTGCCCAAGGTCACATATGAGTTGGCCTACCGATGCTGAGTCTACTCCCAGACTACTGTCCCTTCCATTCCTCCCACTCCCTATGATCTATTCATGACACATTAGGAAGTTTTTATCAAAAGGCCAGGACAAAATCAGCAGTGTAGCCCAAGACGATGGGAAACCGCCCTGCATCCCACTCAGATCAGTCCTGAGCCACGTAGCTCCCATTTTCTTGCAGATTCCATCTGAGCCTTGGCTAAATCCCAGGAAAACACATATCAGATCTGCTGTATATTGGCAGACTTCTGGCTTAGAACATATTTCAGATGCCTCCCATTGAGCATTGGCAGCCTTAAAAAAACATGGCCAGGAAATTATTCTGGGAGGCTCAGTTGCTCTATGTCACTTTACAAGGAGAAGCTGATGGTTTTCCCTCCCAAGCTCTTCCCTCTGTGCCCAGAACAAATAACTCCATTTCCCTGGATGTGCCCTAGATTAGGAGAGGGCCAGCTCAGCTGCAGCGTTAGTGAAGGGTATGTCTTTAGTGGGCAGGGTCCTCTGCACAGTGCAGGGTTCTTCGTGCCAAGTTCTTTCTCCCTTGGTTTTAAAACTCATGTATATTCCAAGAGAAATGTAGTCCATGTGTTTCTGATTCATTTGCACTTAAATCATTAAAATGTTGTTGTTTGGGAGTTATTTGATGGCTGAGGAGCCTGAAAGTCTTCTTAATGGGACTTTTAAAGGGATTTTTTTCTATTCTGCCTAAAACAGAAAGCAATATTTTGCTCAAACAGTACCTAGGTTCAAACATACTCTCTCCTCTCATGAACTTACACCGACATTGTCAATCACAGCCTCTTAATAATGCCCAGCTGAGCACAGCTGATCTTTAAAAGTGTTGAAATAAGAGAAACTAGAGAAAACTATGGAACAAGGAGAATTTTAACGAGATTCAAGCCACTGTTCCCCCAAATGTGCCAAAGCAGTGTTAGCAGAAGGTGGAGAGTGCGTGTGTTTGCCACTTTGGTTAGTAAGGGTGGGAGCCCTCTCTTGGATACACTGAACAGCTAAAAAAGCACAAAGATAATCTCAATTAGGTCTTATAGAAACCCTGATTTTCCAGATGAAGAAACAAGATCAGGTATGTTAACTATTGGACTCAAAGTACACAGCCTGCTTGGATAGAAAGGAAAGATTACACCTAAATTCTGACTCTGAGTCTAGTACTCTTTTCAAATTGAGTCTCTCTCTGAATGTGGTGTGTGTTTGAAATGCCATATGCACTATAATATGTTAGTGAGAAGCAGTACAATATATTGGTTTAAGAACTCAGATTCTTCCCCCTTCACTTTCTAGCAGTGTGATCTTAGGTAACTTACTTAAACTCTCTGGGCAGTTTCTTCATCTGGAAAATAGGGATAATATTACTACCCAGCTACACAAAATGTAAAGATGATTGAAAGGAATTAATACCTTACTAGAACAGTACGTGACACAGAGTGCTCAGTGAATGTTTACTGTTAGCCATAGTAGCAGTAAGGAGTAATAAAGGGCTGGATAATCTTGTCGAATTGGGTAACCTCTGAGCCTCAGTTTTCTCATTTGTAAAGTGAGTATGGCGCTCCCAAATTTGTGGGAGTAATTGAGTTGACGTTTGCACCTAGAACTGTGTCTAACACAGAAAAAGTTCTCAGATGTATTTTTTACACCTAGACGTCTCTCTCCCTATTCGGGACTGGCGGTCATTGTTGTGGGGAAAGGAATTTTCTTCTTATTTAGCTCGGTTTAGATCAGGTGCTGCGTTTCTCCACAAACCCTGGGTGTAGGCATGTGTACAGGCCGAGGTCCCTCCACAGCCATGGGATGCGGGGCTTTCTGGCTGCGGTGGGTCCTCTCCAGGCTGTATCAGGCCTCTGCACACTCTGAGTTGGTAAACAGCACAAGCCTGGCTTTTAAGTGGCAAAGAATGACTAGCCAACTGCAGGGCTGGCTGCCTCTCACATGCCGGGCCAGCCGCTCTGTTCACAGGAAAACCTGTAGTTGTTTGCAGACAGACAAGCTTTGGGATTTGGATCTTTTTCCTTTCCTAGTGTAGTGCAGATGTTAGAATTGCCTTCTTAGTTGGTTGTCCCCATTTAATTGGTGTCCTTTTGCCAGGGTCCCGAAGAAAACCAGAGAACTATAGCCATCTGGCAAGGGAAACCAAAGAGAAATCAGACTTTGTCCCTCTCCACCCTCCACACACACGCACGCGCGCGCACACACACACACACACACACACACACCATGATGATACAAATACCTTATTTGAGACGCTCAGTTATTCTCTCTCAGGGGCTGGAAGCAGCCACAAGGGGTGAAGGAGGGAGCTGGAGGAACATATCTTTTAAGGAAGAAGACAGATTCTGTTCTGTCAGGTTCCTCTGAGTGTGTGTAAGAGCAAGTCAGAGGAGAGAGAGAGAGAGGAAAAGGCAGAGGGAGAGAGGGGGAGAGGGGATCTGTTGCAGGCAGAGGAAGGCGTGACCTGAATGGAGAATGCCAGCCAATTCCAGAGACACACAGGGACCTCAGAACAAAGATAAGGCATCGCTGACACCACACCGGGGACGAGCTCGCAGACAAGTCAGGCCGGGGGGACCAGGCAGCCAGGAGCACCCAAGACAGGAAAATGAGGTGAGTGCCAGGGCAGAGTGGGCACGGGGGTCCCTTCAGGGACCAGGTGTCAAGTTGCCCTGGAGGGTCTGACCTTGTCTACAGGCAGACTCACCTGCGAGTCCTGTGGGTGGTGCAAGGGCTTCTCATCAATCCTTGGGGCTCTGAGAAGGGAGACTCAGGCTGGGGCCTTCCCTGGGACTCCGGAGACATGCAACTTGAAACGGGAGGCTGTGTGTAAATACCACCAGACGCCGCCGGAGCTCGGATTTCTCTCTCTGGCAGCACAGGGTGCTGCCTGCTGGCCAGTGTGACTTTCCTCCTGTTGCCCACACGGCTGAGTTTTTGTTCTCCTGTGCAAAAAGCATTGGTTTAGCTCTTCCAACACTTTGTGAGTTAGATATGTGTTTGTGTGTTTATTTGTTCTGACCGGAAGAAACCAGCTTCCCACAGCTCAGCTCTGTGGTTTCTTAAACCTTCTGAAGTTTGCTATTTAAAAGCTCAATTTAGAAAACTAAAAACCTGTCCCCATTTTATAATCCCCTACAAATATCTACATTTCTCACTGAAATCAGAGGCTGCTAGTGGCATGAATCAGGCTATGAATTGCACCAAGTGGCTCTTAAAGGGATATTACAAATTGGAGAAAGAAATTCTTTGGAGTTCTCAACCTAGGACCTTAAATTCTAATTGTTTCCAAGCTCTTCAGCATTTCATATTCCTCAGCCTATACTTAGAATTACTTGATCCTTGTTACCAGACATTCCTTATAAGTTTTCCTCTGCAAGTCCCAAAATCCAACCACCATAATTATTTTGGCTACTTAAAAGTGCTAATGATATTAAAAATACAAAAAACAAAAACACTCTGCAGATATGTTAAGTCCCTTAACACCTCTTTTCCCATTTATTTTCTTCTCAGTTGGAAAAGGGTTTCTATTTGTTTCTCTTCTGCAAAGTCACCTAGCAACTTTTCTGGGTCTAGGGGCAATGAGGGGCTTCAGCCTGTGATAACTCTGAACTCAGATTACCTGTGGTTCAATGAGATAATCGGGTCTTTAAGGTTAATCCAATCATTCTGTTCTTTTTAAATCCACTGTAATTTTAAACCTGCCATCTAACTCCATTTTCCTTTCTCCTAAAAGAGATGAGATTTATGCCCATCTACATTAAATGACAAATTTGATTAATCTGTCCACCATTCGAATCCCACCCTGACACCCAGTGCCCCAGCCATACCATACTACAGGGCTAGTGATCACTTCTGTGTCCTTGTGTTTGCTCATCCTTTAACCCAGAATAGCTCTCCCTCTTATTTCCACCTAGAGGACCCGATTGTTCAAGCCAGCTCAGACATCTTCTAAGCATCTTCTTTGTGCTGTCTCTGTGCTTGGGAGCTACACCTCTTCTTATCTTTGTAATATCTCCTTGTTAAAATGTCCACCTCCTCTTCCAGGACTGGATGTTCCTTAAGGAACAGGACCTATGTCTTGTTCATCTTTGTATGCCCAGCACCTAACATAATGTCTGTTTTCCTGTTAGGTATTCAATAAACATTGGCTGAATTGAATTCAGTTGTTCAATAGCAGAACTTCTACTGGAAAAGTGCTCCACTAGAAGCCTCTAAAAAGTCTTGCCTCGCATGGACACAGGACTTCAGATTTGGAGTTTTTTGTTGTTATTGTTTTTTGTTAATGGAGGTACTGGGGATTGAACCCAGGACTCCATGCATGCTATGCATGAGTTTCATCTGGGCTTGAAATTTCGAATGAGTGAAGTATTTATGGAGAAATGAGGATAAAAGAGTTAAACAAATTGCCCAGAGCCACACCAATGATCTCGAAAAAGCCCAGACCCATACTTGGATCTTTGGGCTCCAAGTTCAGGGTTTTTTCTACTGTTTTCTGCCAGACCCTCAACCAAGGATGTTATTCTACACCAGTGGCTCTTGATCCTAGCTACACATTAGAACCACCTATGGTGCTTTAAAAAATTACAATGACCAGGCCTCACTCCAAACCAATTAAACTAAAATCTGTTTGGGAGGAGCTTTGGTATTAGTTTGGGGTTTTTTTTGTTTGTTTTTTTGTTTTTAATTTCCACATAAAGCCATGGGTTTTTGAATTATTTTTCACAAGATTAATTGCTTTGGCCAGATGCCTGGGCATGATATGGGCATGGACCCAGCTTCCTCTGTGAGCTTTTGTTATTCCCTTCTTCTGCTGAAGCTAATTCACCATATGGCACTGGACATGACACATCACCTCTTGGGGTATCCTTTTCGTCATCTGTCTAATAAGGATGTTGTCAAAGAGATCTGTACAGTCCTTTTCAACTCTTCTACCCCTAAACAGCCTTGACGTAGTGTAGGTGGAAGTGAGGAGTGAGTGGAAAGAAATAGAAATTGTGAAAAGTGAAATAGAAATTGCTGCTCATTCCACAATCGTTGATATAGGCCAGCATTTTTATGCATTCCTAAGATTCTGCTCCTACAGTAGAATGCATGAAATCCTAGCTTTATAGGTTACTTCTGACATTTCAAGCAAATGTAACTTAACTTTCTGATTAGTTGGAGAATAGATAGCAGGTGTTAGAATTTGTACAGCCGGTGCCTGGTGGATAAGAAGCCAAAAACATTCAGAAAGTGTGATGGGAAATGAAAGCCGCCACTTACATCCTTTGATTTGCAGCCCCGAAAGCAAGCAAGCAAACATATGCTCAGGCTTATTATCTGAAAGGAGAGATTCATTTCATATGTTCGAAACTGTTTTGAGATGCAAACAAAATAGAACAGAAAGCTTCACAGGCCTTCCTCCCACGCTGACCAGTTGCCTACTACACATGGTCCTAGGCCTCAGAGGATAGATGGGGCCATCAGCCGGGGCCAGCACCTGATGGAACCAGCATGAGGAAGCTCAGCATCTCCTCCATGTGGTCTGGAAAAAGCAGACATGGAGAAAGCTGACCTTTCATAAGCTGGGTGTCGCTGTTGCAGGGAAGTCCTGTTTGGGAGCCAAAGCTCATTCCTAACCCCTGCTTTTCGGGAAATAGCCGGATGGAGTAATCAGAACTAATGTTTGTGCCTAGAGCTGGACAGTTAACAAAGTACTTACTTTCCAGTCCTCCTTTACTTTGATGGCAGCCCTGGGGGTGTCATTATTATCACCAGTTAGTGGATGAAGAAACTGAGACAGAGACCTCACATGACTTCCCAAATGGGTTGGATAAATAAAGTCAAAGCTTGGCCTTGAATCCAGCTCTTCCAACCTAAGACCAGTGCTCTCCCCTCCTGAAGCAAAACTGAACCAGAATCCCCAGATATACCCTTGGTATATCTCCTCACTTGAAAATGGGGCTGCCCTGGGTCCCACAAGGAAAAATTTCTAGACCCAGCTTTCCTACTAGTTCATGGGAGAGCTTGGACCTATGCCTTCCCTTCTCTCTGCCTTGGAGGCCCTCCCTCCACAGATTGGTTTAAAAAAATATTGACCCTGGCAATTGGATTAAAACATTTTGTTTCCTTAGTTGCACCTCACAAGTTGCTATTGTAGGGACCTTGGAAATTTTTTAAATAACATTTTTTTAATTGAAAAAATAGCACGAAGTCCTTCTAGACACATTTAAACAATTTATATACACAAAAATAAAGTTAAAAACCCTCATATTACCATGTCAGAGATAAACACTGTTAATACCCCACTGATATCCTTCTAGGCCTTTTGCACTTATGTATTAAACTTTTATGAAAATATTATATAAGACAGCCAGGTAATTTATCTATGTAATTATCTCATTGTGTTTACACACTCAAAAAATCACCTGTGTGCATATATACATTTACATTGCATCTGTTTACTGGGAGGAGTGGAGCAGGTTGGGGAGAAAAAACTTCCTGATTGGCCAAACTATAACTATTAATCTGAAGATGCTAGTATAATTTCCCGGAGGTTACTTTTCAGGCTGTATAAGAGTCTGGCCCCACTTCCGTGGTTTGTTCATTTATTCATCATCTATTATATACTCTCTGTGTAGGCTCTATATTAGGTCTTCTACATACATCGTCTCTAATGTTCATGAGAGGCCTGTAAATTAAAGATTATTATCTTCATTTTACATACAAGGAAATGGGAGCTCAGAGACTAATTACTAAGATTTCACAGCCAGTAAGTAGAAGAATTGGGATTTGAACCCAAATACATCTAACTTCAGGGGCTGTGCCTAAAGCAGTGCAGTGTGATACGTGCTCTGACTGGAAGCATGCACGGGGGCTGGGATCTGGAGGAGTGAAGGATACCCCAGATATCCTGGAAATCTTTGAGCTGGATGGTGGAGGATAATTAAGACAACCAGGTGAGAAACGAGCAGGGCATGCATAATGGGACCAAGGCCTGGACGGGCATGGCGTTCTCCCAGAATGATATGCCAGAGTGTGGCTGCACAGAGATGAAGCTGGATGGGCAGGTCCGCACTAAATCAAAAAGGGCTCCTCAGCCTTCCCTGCAGCAGATGCTTTACCCTGCACGTGCGGTGGAGCAGTGTGGGCACATCTGTGTTTTAGAAAATCAACCTTGGCAGAAGATGGCTGAATGGTATGGGGCCAGGGAGATCAATCAGGATGCAATAGCAATAGTTCAGATAAGAAAATTTAAATGAATGGACTGGAGAGGAGCAGTGGATTTCCAAAACACAAGAAGCAGAACAAATAGGATTTAGGGAAGAAGCTGATGAGCCAGGTTTGGGACATTTGAGTTCAAAGTCCTTGGGTCTTGCTGTGGGAGCAATCTATTTGATGCCTTGTATGGTGTATATTGATCATTAGGGTTTTGACCAGCCTTGGACATTCTGCCTCATTATTGCATCAGCCACTTTGGGTGTGTTCTGTAAGTTTTATTGAATTTTCCTTGCCCCTTATGCAACTCTTAACAGCCCATTATCTCTGATTCCTACAGCTGGAAATAAACTGTAGGGTTTTGATCCTTTTATAAGATCACCTATCTTTTTTACCAAGAGTAAAAACAAAAAACTTGTTTTGCCCATTCCTTCTTAATTCAAAAGTTTACATATCTGGATTGTTTTTGTTAATCCATACTACAGATGGTGATGGGTACTACAGATCCCATCACCAAGTGTAAGTCTCATCTCTATAGTATCGTGTTACTATGGCTTACTTTTTAGAAAACTGAATCAAGAGTTTATGATTCTTAAATGAAGCTGAGATGAAGAAATGATGTCAACTTCCACCTAATTATGAAATTTACATTTTTCAACAGGAAAATGATATGCATTAGAGTCCCAAGTATGGTATTTTCTCGGCAAGTTTAATACTATTTTCAAATCTTTAAAAGAGCACAACTGGAAGAAACTTCAGAAATTGAGTTAGCACACACTGTCAGTCAGATATAAAATATTTCCATCATCATAGAAAGTTTTGTTGGACAATGCTGATTTAGATGCTGTCACAGAAGACAAGGTTTAAAGAACTGAGATGAAAAGTTTTAAGCAGGGAAACACAATAGGTCATTTCAAAAATTTAAATAATCTATTTTAGGAGGTGAGGAATAGACTATGATATTTCAAAAAACAAAACCAGAATATAGCTACCATTTGAGTGCCTGATGTTCAGTGCTATGTTAGGTCAACTTACATATATTATGTTATATAATACCGATCTTGAGTGCGGTTACTGATGAGGAAACTGAGGGCCAGAGAGATTAGTTAACTTTTAGGATTATACAGCTAAAAATAAAAGGCTCAGGTCTACATGATTCCAAAGAACTATACCATACTAGATGTAAGCTTCAAAGATAGAATTTACTTCAGTCTTATAATATAGTTTTCCAAGGATATAAATAAGGTAACTTTTTTTTAAATTCACTTGTTGATGGACATAGGTATTGTTTACTGTTTTGTTTTTTCATTACAGATAAAACAGAAATATTCATGAACATGAATTTTTCCAGACTTACTGAGGCAAAATTGACAAAATTTGTAATATATTTCAAGTATACAACATGGTAACACAATATATACATACATTGTGAAGGAATTTCCATAATTAAATTAATTGATATACCCATCAACTCAGTTATGTTTTTTTTACTTTTTTCCCCTTTTCCAGTTTTATTATGTAGCATTATTATAGTTCAACTGCACATACACATGATATTGCATGTAAATACATATACACAGTATACTGCACATTTTTTTAGTTTTCATGTATGTACTAATTATTGTTTCTAAGAACAGATTAGATCTTTAGCTTTTTAAACTTACGTAGTTATCAAAGGAATAAAGCCAACTACAAAATAAGAATCCACAGAATGCGGTAATCCAATCATAAAGGACAGTCAAATGTGCTTACACATATTTAAGAAATCAAAATAATAATTAGTTCATTTGTGTCATTATTATTATTATTAAATAAATTCTTCATATAAATGATGTCATATGGCATTTTTCTTTCTCTTTCTGGTTCACTTCACTTAGAATGACAATCTTCAGGGCCATCCATATTGCTGCAAATGGCATTATTTTATTCTTTTTTATGGCTGAATAGTGTTCCATTGTATATATGTACCACATCTTATTTATCCAGTCATCTGTTGATGGACATCAGTGTTGTTTCTATGTCTTGGCTATCATAAACAGTGCTGCTATGAATATCAGGGTGCATGTGTCTTTTTGAATTTTATTTATCTCTGGATATATGGCCAGGAGTGGGATTGCTGGATCATGTGGTAAGTCTATGTTCAGTTTTTTAAGGGACCTCTATGCTGTCCTCCATAGTAGCTGCACCAATCTGCACTTCCACCAACAGTGTAGGAGGGTTCCCTTTTTTCCACACCCTCTTCAGCAGTTATCATTTATAGACTTTTCAATGATGGCCATTCTGGCTGGTGTGAAGAGATATCTCATTGTAGTTTTGATCTGCGTTTCTCTGACAATTAGTGATGCTGAGCATTTTTCATGTGCCTATTGGTCATTTGTATGTCTTCATTGGAGAATTGCTTGTTTAGGTCTTCTGCCCATTTTTTGGATTGGGTTGCTTGTTTCTTTGATATTAAGGTGTATGAGTTGTTTGTTTATTTTGAAAATTAGTCTCTTGTCAGTCATATTTTGCAAATATTTTCTCCCATTCTGTAGATTGTCTTTTTGTTTTGTTGATGGTATCCTGAGCTGTGCAATAAATAAGGTAACTTTTGAAGTAGTTAACTATATCATTAGAACAGCTCAAGCTGAACCTGAATAATCTTCTATCAAGAATACTGGAATTGATCCCTCTGTGAGGAATGTTTTAAAATTGTTCTAAGACTCTGTGAATGGATACTAACTATGGAAACAATGAATTGAGAAAGTGAAATATAAAAAAAAAGAAAGAAAGAAATTGAGTTAGCACCTTCCAGTATTATAGCCTGGGTAAGCAAGGCCCAGCGCAAGGGAAGTCCCTGCAGCAGGTCAGTGGCACAGATATGCTGGGAACTTGGTCTCTCAGCTGTTGATTTAGTTAAATGGCAAAGACCTGTGTCCATGAATGTGAGTGAATCTATGTATGTTTTTCAGGTGGCTCCTTCTCTGTCATGCTCTGTGCTTCTCCTTGTTGAAGGCTTCGGCCCACATCGTGGAGCTTAACAATATGTTTGGCCAGATCCAGTCGCCTGGCTATCCAGACTCCTATCCAAGTGATTCGGAGGTGACTTGGAATATCACTGTCCCAGAGGGATTTCGGATCAAGCTTTACTTCATGCACTTCAACTTGGAATCCTCCTACCTATGTGAATATGACTATGTGAAGGTGAGACCCCTGGTAGTCCCCAACTGGGCCAGGTTCTCTACTAGAGAATCTGCTGAGAGTTAGAGGAGCCTGGATGAATTAGATGCTGTTTTAACTTCCCAGGCTGGCAGTCTAGTGAGGGAGACATACAGTGTTACAACATGAGGAATGGAGGTTGGGGGTGGTGTGCTAGGTGCAGGCTGAGTAGCTAGACCTAGAAAGTACCTTGAGGAAACTGAGGCTGACAAAGTGTGGCTCAGCCAGACACAACCTTCCCTTTTCCTTTCTGTTCTCGAAGTCTTTAATGTTTCCACTAACCACTGCTCCAATGTCATCTTTAATTCAATAAGGCAGAAAAGGGCAGAGACCCCAGAATAAGCATTAATCAGAGTAAGCTATCATTATATCCAAAGCTGAAGCATTAGAAAGCATTGCCCAGTTCTCTAGGCAATGATCAAGTGTCTGGAAAATATGGGGTATGCAGTAGGGGACAGTAGGAGGTGAATTTGGAAGGTTGGATTGGGGTGAGATTCTGAAGGGTCTTGAAGATGCTAGAGTTTGGATTTTATCAGCAAAGGGTATGGGCAAGGGTGGGGGTCACTATCAGAGGTGGATGTGAAAAACAAATGAAAAAGGATCAGGAAATGATTACAACATCAAAACAACATGTTCTGGAATTTAGGGAGAACCCATAAACAATGCCATGGATGGGAAGCTATTCTCCTTTAAAAGTGGGGCTAGAAAGCTTGGAGTCCTTCTGAGAGATCAAGTTTATTAAGGTTGTATCTGGTTCAAAAGGATGTGGAGACCTGAGAACCTACTCTCCAAATCCTCTCTGGCTTCCTCAAAGAGGCTTTCATCAAATCACTTTAGAGTAGATTTTCTATATTTTTGGTATTAATATAGTCTCGTGTTTTTAAAGCCAGTAATTCAACAAGAGTTAATGTTATATTAACCAGAATGTTTGATTAACAACAATGTAGTGTGTTTGCAAGGTGCTTTTACACATATAAGTTCATTCAATCTTTGAAACAATCCTATAAGGCAGGTATTACTATCCAATTTATAGGCAAAGAAACAAATCCAAGAAGGTGAAGCAGGGCACCCGAGATTGTACAGCTAGTAAATGATGGATTAAGACTCCAAACCCATGTCTTGTGACTTTCAAACCTGTGCTTTTCTGGCTTTACCAAGCTGTTCAAAACTATTCCACCAGCCCCAGAATACTGCAGGGACTTACAAGACCACTGCAGGATGGAGGACGGGGAGAGGCCAAATGAGTGGAAATGTGAACCCCTACCCTGATTAAACTCATTTTAAATGTTGAGTGTTAACTGATTATAGATGTTGAGTATGCATCAAGTATCCCATTTACAGCAGTTTCGGACCTAAAAACTTTCTAAAATTGGTGCTCCATGGCAGTTTTGTCAGTTTCAGTACTATTAACATTTTGAGTCAGATAATTCTTTGCTGAAGAAAGCTGTTTTGAGAATTAGAGGATTTTTAGCAGTGTTCTGGTTTCTACTCACTAGATCCCAATGGCACCTCCCCTCCAGTTGTGACAACCAAAAATGTCTCCAGCAGTTACCAATATCCCTGAAAGGTGCAAAAATCTCCCCATTTGAGAACAATTGCTCTATGGAATGCTACCTTTCTTTGAATGTCCTGTGCTAGGAACTGTGAGAACTTAAGGACACTAAAGATCTAGTCCCTTAAAAAGAGAGATGAGCCTATAAAAATAGCCATTGCACAAGGTGGAAAAGAGTAATGACAATAAAAGACTGACAGATAAAGAATGAGAAGAGGTAGAGTTGGTAACTCTAAGAAATGATGAGGGTTGGTCATCTAGACTGATGTATAGTTTCTGTAAATTCATTAAAAATGGAGCCAACATCTCAGAGTCACAAGGATCAAGCAGGGAGTGTTCACTGGGACCCCAAGTGTTCATCACCTTAAATGGAGATTTTTTTCAAACAGGTGAGTTATATCTTCCAAACCCCAGGAGAAGATACCAAACCCCAGGAGAAGATACATTCTGGGTAGGGGGCATTAGATTAGCAGAATCCCCCAGCCCATTCCCCCAGCTAATGCTGGCCATAAAAACATGATATTCTCAAATATTTGGGTTGGAAAGTGAACTTCGCAGAAGGAAAATGACCAAACATTGGCTTAATACAGCAGTAAGTTCCATAGATTTAAACAAGACTAGATGAACTTCCTAATTGCTTTTTTCTCTACTTTTAAACATGTCAACCATCTAGAAATTTTGTCAGTGGAAACACTTGCCTTTATTGGTAGCTGAGACCTCAAGACCACAAAAATTACAATTAATTTTTCTTTAGCTGTGACAATGACTTATTTTCTTTTTAATTTTTTTAATTGAAGTATAATTGATTTACAATGTTGTGTTAGTTTTTGGTGTACAGCATAGTGATTCGGTTACACATACACATATATTCTTATTCATATTCTTTTTCATTATATGTTGTTACAAGATATTGAATGTAGTTCCCTGTGCTATACAGTAGGACCTTGTTGTTTATCTATTTTGTATATAGTAGTTAGCATCTGCTAGTCCCAAACTCCTAATTTATCCCTCTTACCCCTTTCCCCTTTGGTAACCATAAGTTTGTTTTCTGTCTGTGAGTCTCTTTCTGTCTTGTAAATAAGTTCCTTCATGTCATTTTTTTAGATTCCACATAGAAATAATATCATATTATGTTTGTCTTTCTCTGTCTGACTTATTTCACTTAGTTTAATAATCTCCAGGTCTATCCATGTTTCTGCAAATGGCATTATTTCATTCTTTTTTTATGGCTGAGTAGTATTCCATTATGTATATACACTACATCTTCTTTATCCAATCATCTGTCGATGGATGTTTAGGTTGCTTCCATGTCTTGGCTATTATAAATAGTGCTACTATGCATATTGGGGTGCATGTATCTTTTCTAATTAGAATTTCTTCTGGATACATGCCCAGGAGTGGGATTGCTGGATCAACAATGACTTATTTTCATCATCCCCTCCTACCTCCACCTCAAGAATTGATTTCAATTCATATGTAATCATTTCTTGCAAGTTCTCCTCTTTTCAGACAGATGCCAAGTCTGACTTGTTAGGACTCCTTTATCAAGATAATAAACACACAACAGAGGATTTAACTAATTCCTTTGCCCTAAATAAATTGCATCCCCCTGGCAAGGCAAATTAAGGAGGTGACATCAGCTACATTTTGCAGTGAAAAACATGATACTTTTCAAGGAAAACAATAGAATCTGAAGACATCTTCTGACCCTGAATTAAGGACACTGCAATACATTTCTACCCAAAGCTTGGCCTTTCTGGCTGGAGGATATTTTGGAAACTGATTGATGGTTTCAATCCAGGGTGGTGAGACACCTTCCTGAAAGCCCAGGGAGATGGAACTAGGCCCTTTGGAAGGGCAGCATGATCTTGGGTTCCTCCCTGGGATTCAGGAAATGTCTGTTCCAGTCGCAGATCTGCCACTAACTTTCAAATGATCTGGAGTAGACAGTACAATCTTTGAGCACTCTCTCTGCTCCAAAATTAGACTTGTGACCTCTGGGCATAGTAAAGAAGCAGTCTGCATGAGGCTGAGCTGCCTGCCTGAAGGGACCTCCAGTTCTTGTATCTCTGATTTAAACACATTTTTCAATTCCTTTAGAAGAAAGGATTAACATATTGGGCAGGGAGAGCATGAGATATTTCTTTGCTTGGGCATGCACTGCCCAATTCCTTCCAGAATGTCATCCCAGCACTGGCACTGGCCTCCCCACAGAGGTTCCAGCAGCCGTGGGTCTGAGCAGTCCATTACTGGCAGGACACTGCACTCTGTCGGCTGACAACCATTGTCCCCGTGGAGACAGGCTGTGTGCCTTCCCCATACATTCCAGGCAGAGTTCCCCTACTGGACTCAAGATCTCACAGAATGTCAAGCCGCAGGGGCCCTCTGGAGACCCCCTAGTCTCGTGTTGTTGTTGTTATTGTTGTTTTTCAAATATTTTCTCCCCAGTGAACATTTCCTTCTAACAAATCTTCTAGCAGGCTTGATATAGAAAACAGAAGTGGGGCTGAAGGTAGCTCAGAAGCTCACTAGCTCACTCATTCTCCTTGGTCCATCTGAAGATCACACCTTGCAGGAATTATAGCTTGAATATTGCCTAAGTTCCCCAGTTCAGGGACAAGATTAGTGCTCTCACCTGTGAGAAGCCTTCCAATCAAAACCCATTGACTTTTTCTAATTGCATTCTTCCCCCTAAGCCTCCACCACTAGAATGAGTGGCTTTCCTGGCTATAAATGAGAAGGTGGCTCTTCCCTTTTTGCCTGAGTAAAGCATGAGCATGCCATGTCATCTTTGGATAAGTCAGCACCTCTTTCCAAAAGTCTGTTTTTTCATATGTTCCATGAGAGGGTGAGATGAGATGATCCCTGAATTCCCTTAAATTGCAGAATTTTAATCCTAATTCTCCTTGCCAGAGCTTGCCAGATTACCCCACTAAGCCCTCATTATCCTAGTTAGGGTGATGCTAGGAAATGGTAATAATTTGTTGCAATGGTGACTTCTCAAAGTTCCGTGGTCATAAGCACTCCATTAAGAGATAACAGTCTGGTGAGGATGCCTTAGTGACACATCATTTAAAGAAGACTTGTAAATGTATCATGCTAGCACTGTCCTTTTCCAAGGAACTTTAAATATCACTCATTTCCGTTTGATGGGATAATATCCTCTGTTTTAAGGCTTTTTCACTCTTTGATTGAATCCCCCTGGCAGGCCTAGGAGTGGGTTTAAAGGACCCTCCAGCTCACAGGAATCCTTTTCGACCCAGCCCCAGTCCACAGACTGCCCTTCCCATCCTGGCCCATCAGATTGATGATGACAGAACTGCTGACACAGCACATCGGTAGCTTGAAGAAGAGCAGGACCCTAAGGCTATGGCCCAGATGCTCTCATTTGATGAAAATTCCTCTCCAGCCTGATTTCCCGCAGTCATTGGTCTTCAAGGCACATGCACATCTGCACAACAGCATCTGCTTCCTTGGAATGTGGCTGCAATGTGTGGATTCCTGTAGCGCACAGATGAGACAAAGGAATCACAGCTGGTTAACACTGTAGGCAAGGGGCAGAGCACAGATGCTGGCCAGGCAGTTGGGAGGCCTGGATTCTTTGTCATTCTCTAAGTAACCCGGGGCGAGTGACTACTTTTAGAGAGGACTCTGTTTCCTCGTCTCTCAAATATGGAGGGTTGAACCTGCTGCTCCCTAAGGCCCACCTAGTGTTGATAGTGTATGCACCTAAGACTTCAGGAATCGTGTTCACCTCCACGATCATCATGACAAGCCCAAGTCACACTGGGACCAGAATTTATATCTCAAAACTTTCAGTCTTTTCTTCTTTTAAAAATGTTATGCGACAGTGGAGTCCCATTTATGGATGCTTAGGTTTTTAAGTGTAATGTAATGTAAGTTAAGTGTAATGTAAGGCAAACATTGCCTATAGTCAAACTTATTCAGTCTCTTAAATATGGCAGAGCACGGTCTTTTAGAATGTCCAGAAGAGACTTTTTTCCCCCAGAAATGCAACAAATTACAGTCCTTTTGGTTGAGTATCAGATGCAGTGGTCGACTTTTGCTGAGAAAGGAGCCCTGGAGCTATAGTTACTGAAAATTGTACTCAGAAACCAGAACCACCAAGGGAACAGCAGGTTCACATGTCCTATTTTCAAATTCGCTTCATGGCATCTGTTCATTGGAAAAGGAGATAATAAAAACCTGCGTTTGGTAAACGCAGTAAAACACAGATTTTTATTGTCTCTCTCTTTTTCTCCTTCTCTGATTGAGTGCGTGTAGCTCAACTGGCACCTGTTAAATGCTCATGTGATGTAATGCCACTTTTCTCCCCTTAACCCCGTAATCTAAATATATTCAACATTTCTTCCATTCTTTCCACCGTTAACCCCTTGTTCCAATTCTTATTCCTCTCACCTAGTTTATTGCAATAGCTTCGTAAATGTCTACCAGCTGTCAGTCTTTCCCCAGCCAGTCCCCCCTCTACATGTACCCAGGGAGATCTTCTTAAACATTGCTTTGATTGTGCCACTCTCAAAACCTTTCGATGGTTCCCTGCTGTCTTTGGAATGAAGTCCAAGAATCCTATTGAAAACCCACCATAAGCTGGACACTGCATCAAAGACAGGGCCCATGAAGATGAGTGAGACAGTACCTGCCCTCCAGGAATTTACAGATTTCATCGTGTGTTATGAGACAAGTATATAATTAATAAGTTAAAGCTGGGCAAAGCAACACAAGGGTATGAGTGTAAGTTGTGGAGTGGTCATTTCTGGGTGTTGAAGAAAGGCTT
The DNA here is from genome assembly GCF_048564905.1 of Vicugna pacos. NCBI lineage: Eukaryota > Metazoa > Chordata > Mammalia > Artiodactyla > Camelidae > Vicugna > Vicugna pacos. Next base: position 55,354,811 of record NC_132987.1, on the reverse strand, counting down.
TGGAAATAGTTGATATTTGAGATAAATCTCGAAGGGTAAATAGGAATTTAACAGTGCAATTTCCTAAGCTTTCCAATCTCCCTAAACATTGATTTTGTCATTGTTACCAAAAAAAGACATTCTTTTGGGGGTTTTTTTGTTGGTTTTTTTTTTTACTTTTTTTTTTACTGCAGTAAAAACATTGGTTTACAATGTTGCATTAGTTTCAGGTGTACAACAAAGTGATTCAGTTTTATATATATTATTTTTCAGATTCTTTTCCATTATAGGTTACTACAAGATATTGAATATAGTTCCCTGTGCTATACAGTAGGTCCTTGTTATTTTTCTGTTGTATATATAGTAGTATGTATATGTTAATCCCAAACTCCTAATTTATTCCTAAAAAAGATGTTCTTAACGATGTAGTATCTTTCTCATGGGTTATAGAGGGTTTAAATGAAATGACAGTAATGAGTGGAATCAGTACTGCAAAAGGCAATCATGCCTAATGTTTCAGAGATCAGGCTCTAGAGCCAGTGAGACCTGGAGTCAGGTCCTGCTTCCACTTCTTTCAGTTAGTAAGGATAGTAATAATGCCTATCTCCTGGGCCTATTGTGAACCCAAGTAGGTAAATGCTTTATTGACAGATGTCTAACACCTGTGCAATTAGTTCAGTGAGTAGTACTGTAGTGGTAATGATGGCAAGGGTGTGAGCACTAATGAGCCTGCTGGTGTGATGGATGCTCAGTGAGTGTCAGCCTTCTCATCGGCTCTGACTCTACCACTAACTGGCTGTCTATGACCTTGCTCATGTCCCTCAGTTTTTTCAGGCAATTTATGGAAAAAGTACTTTGAAAGGACAATCAAATGCAGGCAGTTGCTTATTTCTCCTGTGTGTTCACCTTGTGGCAACACACGTTTATGGCACTTTCTGATCTATTGCCTCCTGTGATTCTCACGGACTAGGGAGAGCAGGGGTTATTACACGTAATTTACAGGAAAGGACGAAGAGCATCAAGAGCTTAAGCGGATTTGTCCAAGTCTTTATAGCCAAGCCGGGTCTCCGTCTCTGGTCTTCCTACTCCCAAGTCATGATCTTGTCTCTCCACTGGGCCCTTCTCAGAGCAGCTTTTATCCTGGTAGGGATTTTGATGTGCTTCCTGGCTATAAGGGAAATTTAGTAAAAGTTCGTAAAACTGAAGGAACTTGAGGGCCCTTGTGTTGTCTAGAGAACTTTATTTTATTAAATAAAGAACTTTCTTTTTTATCCTGACTTAGAGAGAAAAAAATATTTTACAAAAATAATAGGAAATGGAGTCTGAGCTCTGAAGGATGGGAAGGTACTCTGTGGTCCACAAGTCCTAATGGCGAACTCAAGGTCATTACACTAGACTGTCAGCCCCTTGAGTTCAGGGCCTATGTCTGTGTTTATTTCTGGTGGTGAGCACAGTCCCGGGGATAGATCGGGAAAAAGCATGTGTCTTCTGACGGTGAGCATAAAGGAAAGGGCTCTGGTCTGGAAATTAGCCGCTGACTCCTGCTGAGACATTGAGCAAGTCAGTTTTCTGCTCTGGGCCTCCATTTCTCCATCTGCCCAACGAGGAAATTGGACTGGCTGGCCTCTCCAAGACCTTCCAGATGCTCCCTTCCCAGGCTTCACTGGGTCAGTCTGCATCCTGCTGTGTAACTGAGAGATAAGTCCCTCCCATGGCCCTGCTCCAAGACTGACTCCTCTGACCCCCGCTCCTAATTTCTGTGCAATGCTCTGTTTTCACTCAGAGCATGCCCTCGACCTTCAGCTGCTGCCACAGCTCTGCTCATTTTCTGGGAGTAGACAGGAGGGCTTACCCCTGAAGGAAAAGAGAATTGGGTAAATGTTTCTCATGAATTTCAATTGTATTCCCTAGTGGAGTTGTTCCACTCCAGAGACACCTGGTCCCAAAACAAATTCTAGCTGATTCAGAAGAATCAGGAAGTGAAAATGAGCTTCAGAAGAGTGTAATGGAAGCTTATTTTAGGTAGCAAGTGCCAACAGCACAGGCTCTGTAGTGATAGAAAACAGAAGGAAGGTCCCAGCCCTGGGGCAGAGCATGGGGACAAGTGTGGGCAAGTGTGAAGTGGGAGTGCTCTGGGGAACAGGTGTAACCTGGTGTGCAGATCTGTGTGCTTATGTGTACATAGGTTGCTCTCAGACAAACCTTGGTAAAAAGCAGGGCTTGAATTTACTTTGGCGTGCTCATGGAAGAAAAAGTAGGGAAGGGGAGATATTCATTTATTCAACAAATATTCATTGAATGCCTATCATTTACTAGAGCTTGGGGTGTGGGGGTAATTAAGACAGAAACTCCTGTCGGCAGGGTATTTACATTACACTGGGGGGAACAGACAATAAACACTAAATATAATTTAGAAGTTAATTATATAGTGGTAGTAAGGTGATTCACAAAGAAATGAAATAGAGCAGGATAAAGAGGCTCACATGAGTTGGGATGAGAGTTACCATTGCAATATGTTGATCAAGGCAGTCCTTGTGAAGAGGATGACATTTGAGGCGAAAATTAAAGAAATAGAGGAAGTCAGCCACGTGGCTGTCTGGGGAAAGGTGTTCCAACCAAAGAGAACAGCCAGTGCAAAGGCCCTCAGGGGAGAAGTTCCTGGTGTGTTTGATGAACAACAAGGACAGCAGTGTGGCTGGAACAGGAGGACATGGATGGGAGGTGAAGACAGAGAGGCAGAGCTGGGAGCAGGAAGAGCCAGCCTGCTAGCTAGGACATCTGGGAAAGGGTCCCTGCTGAATGCTGATAGGCAATGGCAGACTTTACAGGCTGCTTTCACGCCCCGGTGTTATTTGACCTCCTGACTCTTAGAGAATAGAATTAACGTCCACCTAGTACTAGTACTAGTCTGTGAAAATTGAGGCCTGAACATGTGCTTTAAATGATCAGCTAGGGGATCTGGACTGGGGGGGTGGGCGGAGGAGAAGGTATACTGCAATAGCACACTATTCACCATTCAGATATTCTAGACATTAGTAACCTCAGAACAGAAATCATAGTTAAATGATAGAACAGTTGCACAGTGATGAGTTTTTGTATAATTTATTTCTTTTAATATAATTTAATTGTAAGTTTATGAAACTGAATTTTTCACGATGGCTGTTTAACCACAGCATCGCAAAAATCTCTTGTAAGCTGATACGAGCCAGTTCCAGGGCACCATTGCCTGGGGAGTCTAAAGTGACACATACGAATGGCAGAGCGGTGACCAGAATCCAGGTCGTCTGGTCCCTATTCCAGCTCTGTTGAAAATTTTCCACAGGAAGATTTGAGGATGTACATTGGGGCGAGGCAAGGGGCGGGGCAGGGTCCTGAGCAGTGGCTAACACGCCAGCTCGCACATTCCTGGAAACTGCCTGGTGACACTGGCTCCTGGCGGGTCTGGGTCCCTTCTCTCCGCTCAGCACTTACTTAATCAGTGCTTTCACCCCAGTCCTGACTGTGACATACTGCTGGCCAGGCTGCCTCTGCAGCAGAGGGATACAACAAGGCTTTGTTTTTGCCTGTCCCCAGGCTAGTTTCCAGTCCTGAACAGTTTGGAATTTAGCCTCCCAGTCCCAGAGGGGATTTGCATGTGAATGGGCCTAGCTCTGAAGTCACAGAACGAGTGAGGTGGGGAGGCCAAGCCATTCTCGGGCAAATGAGAGTGAAGTCTTTCCTGGCCCTCCTTCCCAACCGTGATTCCCAGACTCATCCCGCCCACAGCCCCCAACCCTGCCCCACTGAGATGGTAGGCACTGCCAGTTTCCCACCTGCGGGATGCCTGCCTCCCAAGCTTGAGGCCGCCACCCCTCCCCAGCCAGCTCTTTCTTCTCCCCACACTCTGCTGCCTGGAGACCATGTCCTTTTCTGCCCAGAGCCCTCCTAGCAAATGGGCAATCCCTCCTGGTAACAGTGGGATTCTTGGACTCTAAGGAGCTGCCAGCTGTGTCTCAGGCCTTACTCTGTTCAGGGAGTCTAGCATTTGCATGTACACAATACATACCTTCTTAGGGCCTCACCCAGCTCTGTTAGCTCTGATTTTTACTCTGATTAACAAACACACTGTATTGGGACTATCAGTATAACTGGGCCCTAATCCTGGCTCTGCCATTATCTGGCCATGTGACTTTCAGCCAGTTACTCCACTTCTCTGAGCCTGTTTCCCCACCTCAGAAAGGAAAGAGATGCTCTTGATAGCCTTTAATGGCCTTTCTATCTCTGACCTCCCATGGTCGGTCCTCTGATTCCAATTACTGAGCCAGGGCTGGAAGTCAGGACATCTGGATTTTGTCTCATCTGCTACTCCTAGGCTATGAGACCTTGGGGTCTCATGTCACCTCTCTGGTCCTGGAATCACAATGTCTGCCTAAAGTGCATTCAATGCAGGACTGCCATAAGAAGCAAAGAAAAGAAAGAAGGTGAAGATATCCAGTCAACTGGAAAGTTCCACACAGCAGCGGGGGTTTGGGGGGAAGGACTCTACTATTACTGCTGCTAATACAATATTATTATTGTTGTTATTATTATTATTATTTTATGGACAAATGACTTGAGCCTGCAGCCCCTCTCAAATGTGGCCAGCTTGAATCTTAACCCCACTAGCTGTGCTATTTTTACTTAAATGGCTTTCAAGAGCTTCCAAAATGCAATACACACATACACACACATGTACACACACACACGCACATCTCTATTTTCCCCTAGTCTCAGGTTCTTGTCTGGCATCTGGTACCTTCAGTTTGCTCCTTCTCAAGATCTTTAACTCCAGTTTCAGCAGCTGGATAACGTAGCAAGATTGGGCTGTTAACCCCTGGCCCAGTCCCTGAAGGGGACTCACTAGTGCTGAGGGCAACCAGAAGAGCAACGGAGCACTCACTTGTGAGTCAGGAGTCCTGGGCCCAGTGCTGTCACTGAATCACTGGCCTAAATTTGCACATCTAGAGAAATCCTTTAAAACAGAGGAAAGAGTAAGGATTTCTAGATTTACCACTATTCCTTTATGGATGAAAGCTTTTAGAGATCCCTTACTCTAATCCTCTCAAAATTAGGGTAACATCCTTTCTTTGTGACCCACCTCCCAGGATTGTTAGGAGGCTTTTAAAGTGCACAGAGCCAAAGGGACCTAAGATGCCACCTGCTAAATGAGCCCGGCTGTGAGGACTCCCTAGGATTCCTTCCTGCTCTGTCAGCCTAGGACCTCAGGACCTCATAAAAAGGGACGTCTGTGCTGGTGGCTCGAGTGAGATTAGGAATGAAGGTGTGGAAACCTGGAAACAAGAGGGTATCCAGGGGTAGTTTCAGTCTCCTAATTCTTCTCCAAACATGTGAAATTACCCATGTCCCACTTAGCTAGGAATCCAGAAAAGTGTCACCTCAGTTGGCTAAATCTCAGTTGTCTAAAATGGTCCTGTTTTTCTTACTAATCTACAGAATGCTGACTATATTTCAGGTCCCTTTCTAAATATTTTACATATATTAACTTGTGTCATGTTCACAAAGTCCTATGGTTTATTTTTTTTTTACATTTTTTTATTGAGTTATAGTCATTTTACAATGTTGTGTCAAATTCCAGTGTAGAGCACAATTTTTTAGTTATACATGAGCATATATATATACTCATTGTCACATTTTTTTTCTCTGTGAGTTACCATAAGATCTTGTATATATTTCCCTGTGCTATACAGTATAATCTTATTTATCTATTCTACATTTTGAAATCCCAGTCTGTCCCTTCCCACCCCCCAGCCTTGGCAGCCACAAGTTTGTATTCTATGTCTGTGAGTCTGTTTCTGCTTTGTATTTATGTTTTGGTTTTTTTAGATTCCACATATAAGTGATCTCATATGGTATTTTTCTTTCTCTTTCTGGCTTGCTTCACTTAGAGTGACATTCTCCAGGAACATCCATATTGCTGCAAATGGCATTATGTTGTCGGTTTTTATGGCTGAATAGTATTCCAATGTATAAATATACCACATCTTCTTTATCCAGTCATCTGTTAATGGACATTTAGGCTGTTTCCATGCTTATGGTTTATAAATACTGTTATTTTCACTGTTTTACAAATGAAAGATCTTTTCTACAGAGTGTATTCATTTCCTAGGGTTGCCACAAAACTTACCATAAATTTGGTTGTTTGTTACAGTTCTGGAGGGCAGATGACTGAAATCAAAGTGTTGGCAGGGCCGTGTCTCCTCCAAAGGCTGTAGGGAAGAATCCTCACTTGTCTCTTCTAGCTGCCTGGGAGTTGTTGGCAATCCTTGTCATGTCTGGCTGCAGCAACATATCTCCAATCTCTGCCTCTGTCTTCACACTTCCTTCTGTGTGTGTCTCTGTATCCAAGCTTCCCTCTTCTTATAAGAACACCAGTCATTGGGTTAGGGTCTGCCCTAATCCAGCATCTTAACCTAACTGCATGGGCAAAAACCTATTTGGTCCTAGAAGGTCCTGAAGGTCAAGTCAGGTCCAAAAAGTTCAGACTTTAACACATCTTTTTGGGGAATACAATTGAGCCTGCAACACAGAGAGTTTAAATAATTTTCCCAACATCTACTAATCAGTGAAGACTCATGTGCAATTTATACAAACATGAGGTCCCACATGATCCAGTCTCAGTAAAGGGTTACATCCAAAACACAGAAACATAAACAATTGAAGGCAATTCACAATTTGACTCACTGTCTTGAGAACTGAAAAAAAGGCAGAGATGTTCTTATCACAAACATTCTTTTTTTTTTTTTGAAGTATAGTCTAGACATGGAAACAACTTAAATGTCCATCGACAGAAGACTGGGTAAAGAAGTTGTGGTATATTTATACAATGGAATACTACTCAGCCATTAAAAAGAATGAAATAATCCCATTAGCAGCAACATGGATGGACCTAGAAATCACAAACATTCTTAAATGTTCCATCCCTCTCCTACATTTCCCTCTTCCTCTCCCCGCCCACCTCACTCTCTCCCTCCTCCCTCTCTTGTTCCTTCCCCCAAAGTCTTCATGAACTTCACACCAAGGATCTCTTCTGTTTCCCCTCATTCGTTCACTTACAGCCCATCCACTGGCTCCCTGACATGAGACCCACCCTGCCATGCATTGCCATATGTGAATTTTAGTTGTTCTGAGTTTCTTGCTTTTTCAGAATTTTATTTTTCAATGTATTGTTTGTGTGGAGTTAAAGCAAAGATTTTCATCTCTTTTTAAGCTTTGTTGGAACCCAAAGGCTAGAAAACAATGAGAGAAGGTGAGAGAGTGATGAAGAGTCCTCATACCTGACCATGAGGGAGGGAGGAGACTCAGGTGGTTATGAGAGATGGAGGTACTAGAAACCCACCCAACTTCCAAGCTGGTTCAGTTGTCCTGTATGAGTGCTCTCTTTGTTTGTTGACTGGAACTGACTGATTGTATGCCATTGGGTAGAAGCAAAAGGGAAGGAGCTGTGGACCCAAATTTCTTTTTAAAATACTTTTAAAACATAAAAACAGGAAAAAGAAAAATTAAAATACTTATTGTTCCACTAGACATTGTTAAGTTTGCTCTACTTCCTTCCACTTTTTATTTTCTATGCATACTTTCAACAGTTATAATTACACTAAATATACAATTTGTTCTGCTTTTTCACTTAATATAACCAACTAAGAACGTTTCCAGATCATTGAAAATTCTCCATTAATGAGATTATCAATGGCTGCTTAACTAAGTTATACTAGTGTAACTGTGTAACTGTTCCCCTAGAATTGGGTATTTACTATTGTTTCCAGTTTTCTGTTATTATATGTAACTGCCATAAACATCATTGTTCATAAAAGATTTTTTCACAATTAGAATGTCTTCCTCTACATTATATTCCCAGATATGGGGCCAAGGAAGAACTTTCTAAGCCAAGAATAATCCAAAATGGCCTGATCTATCTTAGAAGGTAGTGAGTTTCTCATCTCTGCAACTTATTATAAAAAACTTATTGGAAAAAAAACCCTTATTTTCATAAAGTTGTGGTAGAAAGATAAGAGGTTACATCAGGTAACTTTCAAGGCCCCAGAAACCTATGAGATGGTAACTCTTAAAATTTCAGTTCACCAATGTCAGTCTCACTCTTTGTCCCAAGTTACTCCTTACTTCCCATAACATATCTAGAGTGCTGTGTAACAAACCACTCCAAAATTTAGTAGCCAAAACAACATCGATTTTATTTGTTCATGATGAACAGGTCAGGAGTTTAGGCTAGGCTTGGCAGGATGGTCCCTTTGCTGGATTTGCTTGAGGTCAGTCGTGTGGCTCTAGTCTGTATCAAACAGTCTAGTCAGGAAGACAGAGCCTCTGCGAGTATTGTGACATAATGGCTATTTATGGGAAGGGAACTCATGCCATTATAGGAGAAGCTAGGAAAGTAAAGGTCCCAGATTCTCATAGACAGAGAGTTGGAGGACCACAGAAATTTCACTTATCTGTTCTCCTGAAGCTGTGGCATGAGTGGAAATGTTGGCATTGGCAGGAGAATCTGAGAACTCAAACCCATCGAAGAAGCCAAAGTGGGACAATGAAGGGGGAGCTCAAGGAGAGAGGTCTATGAAAAGCTGTTGGCTCTAAGCAGCTACTGTCTCTGTGGGTTCCCCTGCAAGCCTCTGGTGGGCCTGAGCCACTGTAGGTCATCAGAGCCAGTAGCTGGAAGGAAGAGCTGGATGCAGAGTGGAGGAGAGTGAAGACAAAGTAGAACCTACTGGCATATCTCCATCTGTTCCTCCCTGTATCTGATCATAAAACAGCCTTCAGAGAGTAAGGACTGTTGCCTTCCAAACTCACACACGTTTCTTTTTTGACTAACTCTAACCTGGAACTGTACAGGGAAGGCAATTTGGGGGAACGTAGTTTCCAGCTTAACTAAATGGCCAGCAGGGCAATCCAGACACTCTGAACATCTCTTAATTATATCTGAAAAGCTTTTCAAGGTCCCAGAGAAGATGTCAGAGAGGCTCCAGGATGGAGCTTGGGAACATTGACAAGCAAAGCCCTGAGGCATTTGGGCTTATAGGACGACAGCCTTTTCTTTTTTGCCTCATGTCTTAAAGTAGTATGAGCATTACTGGCTTGGGAATCAGAATGCTGCATTGTGGACCTGAAGCCACTACTCACTAGGTAATGACCTTGCTTGATCCGTTTAAGTCATCTTGGCTTCTAGTTTTTCATTGAGCAGCTGCCAGTGTATTTGTAGGCTCTGTTGAGATGACTTTATGGACATGTGGAGAGCAGCCATAGCTGTCTTCCCACAGAAATTTGGCCAACTTTTCTGCTGCCTAGCCTTCGCTTTGCCTCAGAGCTTTGTGCTGTTTCTACTAAGGCAGAAAATTCATAGGAAACAGGCTCTGGCTTCTCCTCAGAGCTTTCTTCCCTGCCTCTTGTCCCCAACAGAACCCCTTTCCTACATCAGGTGGTCGTGACAGGGGAGGGGCAATTGAGACTCTACATGCCCCAGGACTTCCCAGTTCTCTCTGCCTAGTTGTTCTCTCTACTGCCGCCAGCCCTCCACCTACTATTTCTACCTGCCTAAATCGTACTCACCTTTCAGTCCCTAGCTCAAAGAACAATCTCTCCTTCCTAAGTATTTTCTGACTCCCCTCAGCTGGATGCAATATTTTCACTTTTTAAACCCCTTCGGCTTCCTAGCTTTCACTGCAATACCTATACTCTGGCGATTCCGTAACACATGCACATTTGAGTTCTTATCTTACTCTCCTACTAAATTTTAACATTCCCAGAGGCAGGGGATCTGCACATTAAGCACATGCAACATATAAGTAATTTTTCGCATCCTTCTCATTATAATGCAGACAGAATGTGGTATCTAAGTATTTGTTGAGTTGAGAAAAATATATAAATATTTGTTGAGAACATGCATCCATGTTTTGGTGCCCTAAGTCACAGTAGTCTGAAAGGACACGGCTGTCCATAATAAGAAATAGAAAAATGAAGTCTATGATCCCTAGCCAGATGGTTCTCTATTATTATGAATTTTGTGTTTTCATTTGATAAGGAATTTCCCTTCATCGTGTTAATATGGTGACCTCTAAATGGGACCCTGAAATGGGACAGTCCAAGCAGAAGCCAGGGCTCAGTCCTTGCCTGGACTCAGAAGTCAATGGTTTTGTAGAATTTTACAATCGTAGCAGGGGCCGCATCTATTAAGCAGGGCCAGTGACCCCTCTGTTTAGGTTATGGCTGGAGCTGTCACTGAGCTACATCCTCTCTGGGAGACAGTCCATGCACCCAAGATAAAGTTTCAAGAGGCCCTTGAGCCAGAAAAGTTGTTTGGCAAAGTGCCTATGTCTTTGGTCATATGCTCTGTGGATTGGGGGGTTCCTTTCTCCGGGGTCAGGACAGTTCCAAAGCAAAATTGGTATCAGGAAATGGTCCTGGTTATCTCTCTACTCTTGAGCAAGTCACTGCCCCTCTCTGGACCTCAGTTTCCTCTAGAAGGAAGGGGATTGAAATAGTTCTTAAAGGTCCATCCCTCCCAGCTTGAATATTCGAGAACTCTATTCTGAGCTGCAGGCTGAATTCCCATGGCCCTGAGGCCCTCTCTCCCCTGCTTCTAAAGGTGTATTTGGCTGAGAATTTTCCACAGGCCGTAGCCGGGGCATGCTTACCCATTCTCTGAAACACCCTGGCTCTGCAGGTGATGATCGTTTATCTGCCATTATAAAAAGTCCTTAAACCTGCAAGTTACAAAGAGGGAGGTTGTTTATCACAGCCCTTCATTAGGTCTCTCCCTAATCCAAATTACTCCTGGTTGGTTTCACTTGAAAGTGCCCCTGCTATAGGTACTATGGAACCCAAGAGACCTTGGGGGTACCGAATTACAGGAAGGAGGCTGCTGTCTCTGAAAGTGTTAATGCTCAAGGCATGACTCTTCATTAGTAACTGATTCTGTATTACATGGTTATAGACCACAAACAAGTTCAAGTTCATCAAGTTCTCCAGCAGGAAACAGTCTGAGCATTGAAACTCCTCACCATCCTCTGGTTGGTTTATTTACTATATGAACATGGTGACTTGTTAGAATACTAGGATGTCAGAACTGAGAACATAAAGCTCAGCTGGTTCAGACTCCCGTGGGTAGCTGAGAGCTACCGGAGTCAGCCCTGTAACAGTTCATGGTGGAGTCAGGAATAGGGCTCAGGACCTACTGCCAGGTCCACACACTTCACTCCAAAGCAGAGATTACCAAGAGAGTGCACTCCAGTTCATGCAGTTATTCATGCAAGAAGCCTTCTCCCAGGCCCTAACTCTAAATCTATTCAGTCTTATTTTTATTAAGTTCTAACCATAGCAGCTTAATTGGTTTCTATTTAACAACATATTTCCACGAATAAACTGGTTTAAAAAAAAACAGGACATAAAACACTACATAAAGAAGACATAAGAATTGCAAAGGCGCTGTAGTCTGGGGACCTTCAGTACAGGGCAAGCAACATTACACAACTCAATATCCCCGAGATAGTTGATGTTCATAATAATGTCCCTGGATCACTAAGAAGGGTTAACATGTTTTTGCCTAAGAAAGCAGGGATTTGTATAAAGGACTTTAAAAAGCATTACACCCCCCAAAATTTTTTTAAATTATAGTTAGGTAAAACTTCAGCTACATGGAAAACAGTCAAAATAGCAAACCAGCTGTGATGTTCAAGGAAGTGACATTTCAGCTGTGCAGATAGGTACATTCTGCAGTAGTAAGGCTGGTGTGAGTTTGGCTAGTATCTGCAGAGAAGAGGAAGAAGCAGCAAAGCCATGATCTCATCTTCTGTTTACACTTCAGTTCCCAAAGTTAGTGATTAATTGTCCTTGTGTTTTGTTGCCAGGGAAAATTGTTTTTCTTTAAAACTCCCACTTATTTTAAATAAATAAATCATTAGTTTCAAAACAGAAGTGTCAAATGTCAAGATACTTCTGACATACTAAGCTAATGAACAAAACAATGAATTTACTAGAAGCTACTCGAGATGAGCAGTCTTTGAGAATGTTCCTTTGATGACTTTGAGAGGCAGCAGAAATCATTCTTGATAAGAGATTTTCCCATGAATCTTAGTTAAAACATCAATCTAGAGGTTGCAAACACAACCTTAAAAGAATAGGGATAAGTATAAATGATAGAGGTAGGCCAAGTGTTGGTTATCAAATAAATATACCAACCAGCTACTACACTGTGCTTCCCAGACCGAACTCACACAAAATCAGCTTTAGGCAACCAGTTTAGAATCTCTCCTTGGGTCTCTGAATTTACCTAGGGCCTCTGGTTCCTCCAAAGTAGGGAACTATTCTTTTTAGTAAATAGATAATTCTTGCATCTGAGTTTTAACACAAATGCAACTATTTCTGGGTGATTCCAGTAGTCTCTGAATTATTAAGAGTACCTATTAAGTAGAGTTCCAATTACATGTTTTCCCTTTACACACAGGATTGAGTCACTTCTTGTTATTATGGCATTCAAGGTCAACCATAATCTAGTTTTAACCTGTCCTTCCAAATATATTTCCTCCTACATCCCCACAGACTGCCTGGCTTTGGTCTCGTTCTTAGAATAGGTCTGGCACTTTCAGCTCTTGATGACCAATATTTATTGGGTAACTACTATGTGCTGGGTCCTGTTCCATTCACTGAAGACATATCTGTAAAGAAAATACAGTCTCACTCTCCTGCAACTTACATTTCAATGGAGATGTTTCATCTCCTTCTGAGTGCATTCCCAATGCCAACACTTCTCCCACTGTATGATAGCTCTGTCTCTGCCTGTTTTCCTCCATCTGAACTCTGCCTCATTCTGCACAGCTCAGTGTCTGACTCATCTCCCATCACCCGCATACTATGCTTTGCTCAGTAGAAGGCACACACTGAATGCTCAGTGAATGACTTACATTGTGTATAAAGTTTCTTTCCCTGGCTACCTAAGTTCCTGTTGCATATAGAATCCATCTGTGAGATTGCGTAACTCTGGATTTTAACATTGAGTTGTTTTTAACAAATAGGCCTTTTTGTTGTCAACAGGAATGACAAATGTCAAGCTACTTCTGATGGACCTAAACAAAATGAATGAACTAGTGACTGGATGGCCACATTGACTTAAGCTGTTATGTGTCTTTCCTCAAATCCCAGAATCCCTAAACCCCTTTCTTTGGGCTTCCCAGGCTTCCTGGTCTACTTGTGGGCAGCCCTTCCCTCTTTCCTCCTGGAGACCAGCAGGGAAGCTAACTTGAGAAGCTGTTCATCTTGTTCCCTTTCTCTTTGACCCCAAAGGTAGAAACTGAAGACCAGGTGCTGGCAACCTTTTGTGGCAGGGAGACCACAGACACGGAACAGACCCCTGGCCAGGAAGTGGTCCTCTCCCCTGGCTCCTTCATGTCCATCACTTTCCGGTCAGATTTCTCCAATGAAGAGCGATTCACAGGCTTTGAGGCCCACTACATGGCTGTGGGTAAGTTGAAGAAATGGGTGGTTCATCCCCAGGTCTCCCTTTCTCTCTCAATATTAAAAGTTCCTTGTGCTGTCTTCTTTACAATGGACACTGGTGTACTCACCACATAGATTCTACCATTAATGTCTTACAGCATTTGCTCTGTCACATATCTATTTATCTGTCTGTTTTTTGTCTATATATCTTTTTTTTGATGCATTTCAAAATAAATTGCAGATATCAGTATAGCACTTCCTAAATACTTTGACATGCATATTGTTTATCAAAGGTTCAATATCCACATTTTTTTCTCTTAACGTAAAATTTACATTCAATGAAATGCACAAATCTTAAGCACATTTGTTGAGTTTTTAAAGATTTATATTTGTATGTAACCCAAACCCCTAACAAGATGATGAACTTCACGGTCAACCCAGAAAGTTCCCTCATGCTCCTTCCCAGTCGCACCTGTCCCATCTCCTTTAGAGGCCACATCGTCCTGATTTTTTCCCCACCCACCATAGATTAGTTTTGTCTCTTCTAAAACTTCATGTAAATGATCACACAGAGAATGTATTTTGGGGGTGAGGATTCTTTTACTCAGAATAAAGTTTTTGATATATATTCCTATTGTTGCAGTGTATCAGTAATTGCTTCTTTGCTTGCTGGAATAATTTTCTATTGTATAAATATACTGTAGTCTGTTTATCCATTCCCCTATTGACAGACACCTGAGTTCTATCCATGTTTTGGCTCTCAGGGATAAAACTCTTATGAACCTTTTTGTACAAGCCTTTTTGTGAACATATGTTTTCACTTCTGTTGGGTAAATATCTTGGAGCAGAATTGCTGAGTCATTAGGTAGGTATATGTTTAGTTCTCTAAGAAATTGTCAGACTTTTTCCAAAGTATTTGCACCATTTTGTATCCCTCCACCAATACATGAGCATTTTGGTTGCTCCAAATCCTCACCAACATTTGATGTTATCAATTTTAAAAATTTTAACTGTTCTGGACAGTATATGGTAGTCTTCATTATGGTTGTACTTGACATTTCCCTAGTGCCTAGTGATGTTGAGAATCTTGTCATGTGCTTCTTGGCCATTCCTGTACCTTTTGGAGGAAAAATACATGTTCAAATTTTTAATTGGGTTGAGAACATACATCTTTTTATCTTTATATTTCCAGTGCCTAGGATACGGCTTGACTCATAGTAGAGACTTAGAAAGAGAGAGGCAGCATGGAGGAGAGGTTAAGAAAGAGCCCAGGTTCTAGAGCCAGCCCACCTGGATTTGAATGCTGACTCCACCATTTACTATCTGTATGACTTGGAGTAAGTTTTTTAATGGCTCTAAGTCTCAGTTTCATCATCTATAGAAAAGGGATCATAACAGCCCTGCTTGCTATTATCACAACTGTTAGAGAACTGTGGCACAACCAGGAATCCAGTTTCCTGGATTTGAACCTGGCTCTCTTTGATCTTGGGTAAGTTTCCTCATTTATATATGGATGTAGTGGCTACTTATGGGCTTTAGGTGAGGCTTCAAGGGGGGAATACAGGTACCTCCCAACACAGTGAGTGCCCCACACTGAGTGCTCTGTAAATGTTGGCTGTTGTCTTCACCGTTACGCATGACTGAGAGGCTCTCCTTGCCCTGCAGATGTGGACGAGTGCACGGAGCGGGAGGACGAGGAGCTGTCCTGTGACCACTACTGCCACAACTACATCGGCGGCTACTACTGCTCCTGCCGCTTCGGCTACATCCTGCACACCGACAACAGGACGTGTCGAGGTGGGGCCCAGAGATGACTCTGTACATCGCTGTACATGCCCTGTTTTCCAGTAAGATTAGGGGAGGCTCAGAGGGAGGACAGATACGCAGTAGAAACAATAAAGTCAAATCAGAGAGCTGTGCCTCAGATACCACATGGGTTAAGATACCGAAATGCCAACCGCCTGGAAGTGGGGTGCAGGTTCTCAGAAGACCGCATTTGAAAAGCCCTAGCATCTAGGCCATCCTTCTTCCTGGCAGGAATTTCTCCTTCTTAATCCCTGTTTCCTCTCCTACTGTAGGTAACTGGCATGGCCAAGTGAAGGGAGAATCCAGGTTTCCCAGTCCTCTTTCTCTGAGCCATGAGCCAGGCCTCACCCAGCAGATCCTTTCTCTCTGCATTTCCATGGCCCCTCAAGTTCCTCTGTGATAGAGAGAACATCAGGGCAAGGCGCAGAAGAGGGAGGAGAGAGGCAAAGACAGAGAGAGCAAGAAAACGTCCCATTCCTTTCAGCTCCCTTTGCTTTCACCTCTCAATATGTCTCCTCTCTACCGTAGCCTCCGGGCTAGGGCAGGGATGGAGAGATGGCAGGGCTCAGCCACTTTCCAGGAGGATCTCCTGGTTAGCGGAGTAATAGCCACATAAGCCAATGGTCAAATGTAGTAAGTGCTGTAAAAGAAGTGTGGACTCGGCACCATCAGACCTGAGTCTGCACGGAGAAGTCACAAGCACTTCCAGAGACGGTGCCCTTGACAGAGATGAGAGAACAAGGAAAAGGAGGGCACTCCAGCAGAGAGAAGAGCTTCTGCAAACATTCAGAAGCGTGACAGAATTTGGAACGTTTGGGGAACTGCCAGCAGATTAGTATGACTGCAGGATAAGGATCTGTGTTTTAAAAAGATCCTTTGGAAGCAGAGTGAGGAATCATTGGAGGAGGGCAAGGCTGGAAACAAGAATTCTCTTCTCCCTCCTTCAAACCTTTTATTTGCTTCTGAATAAAACCCTATAGGACCCATCAGTATAAAGCAGGTGCATACAGGAGTTTTCTTGAAGGGGGTTATATATTCCACAGTTTTCATTCAGTATTGAGTACATAGGGACTAAGAATGAGCAATGTTTCTCCCCTCTAGCCCCAGGAGCCTTTTTAAACATTCTCTTCCTAATTACCTCACCCATGAAATTTCAATACCACAGATATACTGCATATATGTGTGTCTGTCTGTGTATTATGCCTAAAAAGAGTAACAGCTCCCCTTTCCTAAGAACCAGTTTTGGTCCCTCTGGGCATAATTTTCACCCCTCTTCCCCGTGAGAGGGCTTAGGGTAGAAAATGAAACCATGGGGATTCAAGAGACCACTCTGAACCTTGTTCTGCAGCTCACAGCTGTGGGACTTTGGCTTGATCATGTCCCCTTTTGAGGCCACAGTTTTCTCATTTAAAAGGAGCAGAATAAACAAGAGCTTAGGAAGAGCTGACGTGCCAGATCCAGGATGGGTCAGCCCAAGGACGGTGGTTCAGTGGCAATAAAGGGGCTTTGGCGGGCTAAGCCATGGCCAGGATCCAGGACACCGGGTCCTTGGTTGCAGCTGGTGAGGAACAGAGCAGAATCCCTGAGCCCAGGGGACTTACAGTCTAGTGGGGGCAGGAGAGTTCACTAACAAATATATTTCATAATGGCAAGTAGTAGTAAGCAGCATGAAGAGAAATAAAGCAAGGCGAGGGGCCATAGAGTGAGGGGTTGTGCAAGGGTCCTGTGTTAGAATGAGGGATCAGGGAGCCTTTGAGTAGAGACCTAATGGAGTCCTGGGCTGAGAAAACCAGACATTCCCCCTGACCACTCCATCTCAAAACCTCGCATCTCAGACCCCTCCTGCTCCCAACCAGTAGGAGAATCGGATGGGAAGGCTTATCACACTCACTGCCTTTAAGTCTTGACTCTGCAGATTACTGAGTGTGCGACCTTGGGTAAGTCACCTCCCCATCTGTAGGATGGGGATAATGATTCCTTCCCCACTTGCCTCTCAGGACCACTGGGAAAATCGTACTGTAGCAGATAAGAAAGGGGCTGCTGTGGCCACGGGTGTGGTGTGCCACTTTGCTCCGGTGTGTTTCCCACAGTGGAGTGCAGTGACAACCTCTTTACCCAGAGGACCGGTGTGATCACCAGCCCCGACTTCCCTGGCCCTTACCCTAAGAGCTCCGAATGCCTCTACACCATCGAGCTGGAGGAGGGTTTCATGATCAGCCTGCAGTTTGAGGACATTTTTGACATTGAGGACCATCCTGAGGTGTCCTGCCCCTATGACTACATCAAGGTAAGACCGCAGTGGACATTGATCCTGGGGATGCTGGAAAATCTTGGCTGAATTGAGAAAATTGATATTCTTGGCCCTCTACCTTCTCCCAAGATAGGGGGCTGAGCAGTTTGCTTCCCAACATGTACTTACTTAAAATAACATATACCAGCTTAATCAGATCCAGTCTAGGGTGCTTCCCCAATCCAAAACTAGCCCTGTGCCCACTTGCAAAATCCCTTCTGCCATGAAACATAATATTCTCTGAAGTAACAGCAAGGTGAGGGTCATACATCTTAGAACTCAGCCCATCACCCATCTTATCCCGGGAGCTACGCTGTGAGTCTTATCCAAGCACGTAACCTCTCAGGGCTTCACTTTTCCCTCTCACTACATAAGAATGACAAGAAGATGCACCCAGGATTGTAGACATCACCAGATGAGGGTTAAGGAGTGCTAGTCCTCAGAGGCGGAAGGAGAAAGAGTTAAAGACACAGGCAGGACCCCAGCCTGGTAGCTGCGAAATTCAGATCCACTGAGTGCTTCTTCCCGTCTCTGCATCCCAAACCCCACTCTCTCCTGGCAACTGCAAAACTTCCAGCAGGTTTTCTGGCTTCTACCCTTGCTCCACACAGCCTGGTCTCTCACACAACATCAAGGGTGAACTTTCTAAAAGCCAGGATAGATCAAGATTGTGCTTGGAATAAGCATAAACTCCACACAAAGTGGCTTTCCAACCTCAAGCCACAGCACTCCCGCTGCTCCAGCCCCACTGGCTTCCTTCTTGTGCTTGATACTTGCCAGGCTCCTTCTCACCTTTGACCTTGACCTTTAATGTGGTGTTTTCTCTGCCTGGAAAGAATTCTCCCCCCTTCTTCAAATGACAAGCTCCTACTCATCCTATATGTTTCAAATTCAATGTCACCTCCTCAAAGAGGCCTTCCCTGACTACCTATTTAAAGTTATTAGCTATTACATTAATGATGAGTTATAAGACTACATAGATTTTACTACATAAATCATAAACATGTAGCATATATTTATATTATATACGTATGTCATTCTAATTATTTTTATAATGCTTATCACAGCCTGTAATTATTTTGTTTATTATTTATAAGTCCCCCCACCCCTGACTAGACTAAGGGTCTTTGAGAACAGAGGCCTCTTCTATCCTGTGCACCTGGACAGGGCTCTGCCCCTTTCCAAGCTGTAATATGTTCATCTCTGATCAGAGGATTATTAATCTGCCTTGTCCAGGACCATTGTAAATTGTAAATGGGAGAGTGGAGATGGAAACCTTTCGTGAGTGGTAATGCCTACTAAAAATGTGAGTGAATACTAGGGGCTCACGTAGAATCTTCCAGAAAGTCCCGATGCAGTGTAGAGGCAAACCCTGCAACAGCCACTGCCACTCAGATGTGACCCTGCTTTTTTTCTATTTTTCTCCTCACAGATTAAAGCTGGTCCAAAAGTGCTGGGGCCCTTCTGTGGGGAGAAAGCCCCAGAACCCATCAATACCCAGAGCCACAGTGTCCAGATCCTGTTCCGCAGTGACAACTCGGGCGAGAACCGGGGCTGGAGGCTGTCATACAGGGCGACAGGTACTGCGGCCCCTCCCCGCCTGGGTCACACTGGGTCCCCATGCTCGGCCCTCATGGAGAAGTGGCTGGGGGTGAGGGGCTGCGTGGCTGGGGGTGAGGGGCTGCAGGGCTGGGGGTGAGGGGCTGCAGGCCTGGGGCTCCTCTGAGGATGTGGCAGGATTCCCAACTCTGCCACCAGGTGGTTTGGGACCAAGGCACATTCTCTCTCCCGACTCCATTTCCCATCTGAAAAATGGGGGCAAGGGAAGCAGTGATGGTGGGTTTGGACTAAACATGGTTTTCATAACTGGCTGAACTTCAGAATCTCATGGGGAGATTAGGAGAAAAAAAAACTGTTTCCTGAACTTTACCCCTTTACACTGTGGAAAGGAACCTTCCAGCTCCAGCCTTCCCCAAGTCTGGGGCAAGAATTTGGGTGTGAGTCTGTAGCTCAAAATGTTTCATTATGGCCATTTGCTTCCTCGGGCCCCAAGACTGACAAAGCCCACAGGCCTTACTCCGTAATACCTCAAGGCAGCCAGTCCTGGTCTAAACCCTGCTGGAGCCATTTGACACAAGGGGCCTGCAGTAACTCAAGGAAGAAAGGGGTGGACATTGTGGCAGGACCACAGCTGGGTGTGACTAATCCATCTCATAGACTCCGATATCCTGGTCTTGCCTGCATTATCACATCCAGTGCCTGCTTCTCAGGAGAGGCGTGGAGAGGATATTAACAAAGGAGAGTTTGTCCAGGAAAAATGTCAGGGATAAGAGTCCTATCCAATTCAGTCTTTTGAGGGGAGGTCTCAGGGGCATATAATCACAGTCTCTCTAACACGTTGAAGAACGGTCTTGAGAAGGAGTGATCAGGGTCATCCTGAGTGGCATAAAAGAGATAACTATGCTCAATGAGTAAAAATTACATTTCAGTTGAACATGAAAATTCTGTTCCTTTAATCAGAGGAGTCTAGTACGAAAGGTCCAGGCGTTGAGCTCCCTGTCACCATAGGAATGTCAATAGATGTCTGAGCTCTACTATAGAAGATGTGAAGGAAACATCAGACAGGAGTCATACTCAGTGGCATTTAGTATCTTTTCCAACTCTAAGTTTTGATGAAATAATCTGGCTAACCAACTCATTTTATAAATGAGGAAACAGAGGTCCATGCTGGGAAGTGACCTGTTCAAGCTTCCAGAGGAAGCCTTTTCAGGGCCTGGTAGGTCCAGGCCCCCACACCCCAGTTGTGTGGTTTTTTCATGTCCATCAGGCCTTGCATTCTAGAGGCTGGCCTCTCTTGACCAGACTTTTCTTTGTTTTCTCACCTACTCCTGTCGTTACCCCCGACCAGGGAATGAATGCCCCAAGCTGCAGCCTCCCGTCCATGGGAAACTCGAGCCCATGCAAGCCAAGTACTCCTTCAAGGACCAGATGCTCATCAGCTGTGACACAGGCTACAAAGTGCTGAAGGTAAAAGGTCCTGCCGGGGGGAGGGGGAACCTCCAGGCCAGAGAAGTTCTCCAGAGCCTTCCAGGGCAGATGGGCTTCCACAGTTTGTGATGGTGCCACCACAGGATTTCCTAACTTCCCTGTAAACCTCCCAAATGTGCCAGAAATTCCAGTCTTCTGAAAATTCAGAGCATGTGTCCCAGACTCTCACTTCTGAAAGTGGCACAAAAGTCAGAATCAGAATCAACAACCTTTACAAAGCTCATCAGGCTTATTGGGGGAACCTGGGAGAGAAGCAGAGCTTTTAAAAGGTGGCAGATGGGCCTTGCTCACTGTCTGAGACAGTGGCTCTCCTAGGAATCACCTGGTTAACTTAAAAACAAAAGCACCTCCCAGGCCCCACCTGAGATCAATTAAAGCAGAATCTCTGGGGTGGGACCCAGTGACTTTTTCTGTTAAGTTGCCCAAGTGAGTCAGATGTGAACCAAGCTAGCGGGCCGCTGCTCTCAAGTAGGGCCCCCATCACAGCAGCCCATCACCTATTAGAAATGCAAAGTCTTGGTCCCTAGGCTAGACCCACTGATTCAGAAACTCTGGGGATGAGGCCCGGTGATCTCTGCAAAAAGCCCTCAGGGACTCAGGGATGCTGATGCTTAACTTGGGTTTGAGAGCTGCTGCTCTGAAAAAAAGGAGTCGGGGGACAGGATTCTCCTCTTAGACGTAGCCCAAACCCCGTCTTGCACATCGTCCTGACGTCTCTGCAGAGTAGGAATGGAGAATATGAGTTCAGCATCTACATTCGCCTTATCCTCAAGCCTTTGGAGGCCTATGGTTGGAAAAGCTCAGTCAAGGACAGTCAGATGTAGAGTCTGAACCGGCGTCCCTGGGAAACAACCACCAACCCCAGCCCTCCTCCCCACTCCTTCTTCGTGTTTCTTCCTAGGATAATGTGGAGATGGACACATTCCAGATCGAGTGTCTGAAGGACGGGACATGGAGTAACAGGATTCCCACCTGTAAAAGTAAGAAAACACAGTTGGTTGATTACAAGGATAATAAGCTTCCAGCGCCGGGAGTATCGGAGCAGAGACCACATAAGGGGGGAGGAACCTGGTAGTTGCACCCTGAGAAGGATGGGGTGGGAATCCCACAGGCACACTGAGGCTGGACGAAAAGCTAGTAATGTTTCTTTTAGCAACGAGATATTGAGATTCCAAAAGAAACTTCTTGCGGGTCCCAGTCTACTTTCTGAATACTAATTTTACCTCTGCCTCCAGACCAGTTGCCAAATTTGCAAAAGGAATGGCTTGTCTCCAGGTTTGAAACTAGCTCTAGCAATTCCTAATTCAGGAAACTATTTTAACACCAGTGCCCAGAGCTGAGTGACCTTGCCAGTCTTGACGTGGTCATGAGCCATGTCCACTAAGTCTTCTGGGCAGCTCATGATTTAGGGCTGTCAGGTCAGCACGGCAGACCCGTGTGAGGTAGGGGGTGCAGCTCTGCACTGGTTCTTGGGACCCAGAGTTCTTGCCTTGTCTCTGCCCCAACCCACCCAGTGACCATGGACGAGATCTTTCACCTTGGCTGTCAGGTAAAGAGTTTGGACTAGCTTTAATATTCTAGAATATATCCCAGTGGTTCTGAAATAATGCAATCCATATAAATCACCTAGTGGACTTTGTGAAAAATACAGATCACCAGCCACCCCACCCCCCACCCCAGTGATTTCAACGCAAGACTTATAGGGACCACAATTTTAGCAAATTGATCTGTGGCAACAGTGATGAGAGGAGGTATGGTGATAGAGAAGAAGAAGAGAGGGAGGGAGGGAAGGAGGATTTACTTAAGAATGGAGAGGTGAGAAGTCAAGATTTAGGGTTGGACCCACTCAGCCCCATTTCATGACCTCATATGAACTTTGGAGTGCTGTCCTCTTCCTTTCTCCTAAATGGCTCAGGTCGTGTAGGCAGAAGGATCCACTCCCACTGTCCCGTGGGGACACTGTCAGGGTGGGGCTCCCTTGAGGCAAATCCCAGGCATAATTTTGGAGCAGAAAGTGTTTGTTTCTAATTTCCTTTTTTATGTGATGATGTGGCTGGAGTCAGAGCCCAGTGTGGGAAAGAGTGGGTTGGTGGGTGGCATTTTATGGCTTCAACAAAAAGTTTCAACATTTACTGGATGCCTGTGCAGAGGTCAACAGAGAATCAGATGGAAAAGACAAGGTCCAGACATTGAGGAACTCAAATGCCAGCAGACACATCTGCCTCCTCCTCCAACACATAGCACGTGTGCCGTGCTGGGATTGAGTTCTAGGAGAGGCACTCTGCAGGACCCCACAGGGGAGCGTTCTGAAGAGGAGGCAGAGGATGGGGGCTAGAGAGGGCAGGAAGTGCTTTGGAGACAGGATGTTCTGGATTCAGATCCAGACTCTACCAGTTGAGTGTCCTGGAACAATTGACTCAGACTCTTTTGGCCTCAGTTTCCTGCATTCCTGATTGTTCTGAGGACTGAATTAATGTACACATCACATCTGTGGAGCACCAGGAATAAGTAAAAGCCCAATAAAATCTTGTTTCTTTCCTCCACCCTATCCCCTTGTTAGGAAGAGATTTGGTTTCTCTTATTCATGCTTTTGGAAAGTAAGAAACTTTAGTAATAATTTTTCCCCCTAATCAAACACACATACTTTTTATTGGAACAGAAGTGTTGATAGAGTAAAGCACGAATGATATTTGATGGTACCATTTTATGTGATGTATGTTAGTATACAAGAGAATGCCTATCATTTTGTACTAAAGAAAAGAGGAATTTTTTTTCTCCCTAATGTGACCTGGTTCTCCCAGCATAGCCTGGATCAGGACTATGAGAATCCCCACTCAGACACAGCGGGCATCTCTGCTCATTCACTGAGTAGATATTTATTGAGTATATCTATTCCAGGCATGTGTTGGATCCTGGGGGGGATGCAAAGATGAACAAGCCTGAGAAGTTGAGAGTCCCCAGCGACTGTGGGGGAAGGGGTTAGGAACAGACATGAAGTGTGCGTGTGCAGTGAAGAAACTTGCCCTGGGACAGGAAGTGAGGATTATGGGTTGTGGTCCTGGTCCTGCCTCCACCTTGCTGTGGTGACCCCTGACAAGCCCCACTCCACTCTGATGCCACCTATCACATTAGGTGGACCGATAAATGCAAAGCTCACTCCAGGGTCAGGATGGTATCTTCCTCGTGAGCCAGGATTTATGACTGTGCAGATTCTCAGAATGGTACACATTCCACAGTCCCAGACTGTCCTTCACACTGGCTGTATCTCAACTGTGCATTCTTAATCAATTCTGGTGGAGTGATTTCTGTTTCCTGCATGAACTGTTTCTGCTTTGCTTGCTAATTTTTCTCTTTCTCTTCTTTTTCTCTCTCCCTTCTTCTCTCTGCTTCCTTTCTCTGTACCTCCTGACCCCTCCCTGATCTTCACCACGGTGGCAGACATGGAAATGGATGTGGAGAGCGACCCTGAGTCAGAGCCAGTGACAGAGTGAATGACAAGACCCCACACAGTGCAGACATCCAGGAACGGACCACTCACGAGACCCCTGGGTCCCAGAGCTACTCCATCCCTCCCCATCCCGCCAACACTCCATTTCCCATTTCAGTGCGGATTAGAATGGATTACAAGGCAACACAGGCTCAAGCAGTTGAAACTGCTGCATGTATGAGAGCAATCTTCCTTTGAGGGGTCACCCATCATTCAAACATTATGCTGGAAAGTAATGAAAAAACAATGTGGGATTTTTTTTTTTAGGACTTCTATGTGGACTTTACTCTTCTCAAAGGGAAAATGGCTTTGGTTCCAGAGATGCATAATTTAATATAAAATCACATGGTCTTAGGCGGACCAGGTCAAAGTAGGCCCTGGTTTCTAATCCACTTTACACTTTAAGCTTAAATGGACCAGAATGCCTGTGACTTTATGACTTTAATGTTTTTACCCATTGCTACTTTCTTAAGAACCAAAAGAAGGTGAAACTAACAATAACTCGTGTAGCGTGGATTTTTAGGAAAGCCAGACATAGTCTGTTCTGAAGTTTCTTTTCCACTTATACCTAACACAGGGCTGAAATTCCATCATCAGAAGTTCTTTCCTCTGGGGCTGACAAATTTTGCATTCCCAAAATTTCCCTGATTAAAGTTTTTCAAAAGATAGGCATCACACCTGAAAGCAGTGGTCCTCGGCTCTGGTGCCATGGGACATCACTGGGTCATAAATACTGGTGAGGAGAGGGCTGTGGAGGTGGGAATCTCTGCTTCAGCCTGGAAAGAGTCTGGGTAGACTTAGCAGAGAACCCCTGCATTACATCGTGACTGCTCAGTCTGTTTGGTAATTAAATGGTCTCTTGATGAAGGCAGAATCCTGCAAAATTGGACAATGAAAGGTCCAGAGACGGCAGGACCATCCTGGGGATGGAGTGCCCTTGAGAGAGGAGATGGGGCAATCACTAAAGACAGCATCAGTTGAGTCAATATTTTTAAGACCACGAATTGTAACAGGTCTTGTTCTCAGTGTGACAGAGGGGATCATAATTTAAGCAAAAGATTTGATATGAGCCCAAATAATTGCAACACCAGGCAATGTAAGATACATGCATCGAAGAGAGATGAACAAAAGGCCTTGCAAGTAGAAATGAGGAAGCAGCCCTGTCCAATTAGAAGAATGAGAAAAGGCTTTCAAGAAGCAGCAGTATTTGATCAAGGCCTGGAGGGCAGCCAGAGCATGAACAACAGGGTTTCCCGTGTGCAGAAAGCTGCAGCACAGGGAGGGGTCTGTGATGCTGGCGCACAAGCGCCCCAGAGGGAGGGACAAAGATGAGGCTGGGGTCGGGGACATCCCTGAGACCTGAGGGCCAAGTGATCCAATTCTGCGTGGTTCCCTAGGCAGCCCAGGACTGTGCAGAAGCATCCTCAGGATGGCAGGTCAAGAAAGATGTGTCTGAAGGAAGATATATGGCAGCAAGTGGTGACAGCAGAGACAGGGTGTGGGTGGCACCTCCCATCCCAGAGAATGAGGAGAAAGAAAGTCCAAGGGAACGGGGAAAGGAAGAGCAGTCTGGTGTAGTGTGGAAGTGGCCAAGGGCACTTTAGAGAAGAGGATGGGGCCCTTTCTCAAGCTGAGAAGATAGACTAGTTGAGGAAGCAGGGTCCGGATCTAGCATCTTGGATTGTGTCAGGCAGAGCTCAAAGGCCCCTTGCAAAGGGAAGTTGTCCCTAGGCCCTGGAGAGACATGGCTCTTTGCCTGCCACTGTAGACTTGGGGAGAAGTTGCCCCTTCCCCACTCACTATACCCAAGCTGGAGTGGCACTGTTTCCCATCATCTGTCACCCCTCTGTCTGGTTGTAAGACCAGCTTTATCCGCAGGCAAAGTTACTTCTCTAGAGTGATGTGAAAGCAGGCCCTCAGTCCAGACAGTCCCTCTCCAGCAGTGCTGGCCACACACAGGCTCCCAACAGCCTGACCACCTGGCCATGTCTAAGACTGAGCCTGGCTGGAATTCCTCCACCTAGAACTAGGTATTAGGTCCTGAGGATAATTTGGGTAAAACAGACCAAAGTGAAGAGAGACAAGAGTAATAACAAAGATCTAGGCAGCAATCAATGGTGTTTCCTAAAAAAGGAAGAAAAATTTGCTTTGGGACTCAGCAGGAAAATACATTTAAAATTGTTTATAGCTTTAGATAGTAAGTATTATTACCTCTTATTATTGGAGTGCTGACCCTTCCAGGTTTCCCCCCAGAGTAGAAGAGTGTCTCTACTTTTGGGTAATCAAAACCAAAAGGAACAATTTGTCCAGGAGGATTGGGGGCCAGGAAACATCACTAACCAGTTCTCTTGGCTTTGGCCTTCCTTGTGGATAGGAGGTGCGTGCACTGATTCCCATCCGTCACCCCTCTCCTCCCCCCTGAAGAGCCTTGGAGTCATCTATAGTTTAAGTTAGGTTAACTCTCTATTCAGTCAAAAAGTTGAATTTAGAGTCCTAAAATTAGAAATCACAATTTATGAGTAGAATCTCAGGGGTGAGTTGTCTCTTCTGTTTCCTAAGGTGAGCAAGTAAAATTCAGGAGGAGAGAATCTCTGACTTTAGAATGCCATCCTCGGAAATTATCAATACTGACCACTAATGTTCACCCTCACACAGCTAATGTTGATTCTAGGCCATTTTCACTAGAAAACAGATCCTTAAGAATTGTCAGTCTGGTTTACTTACAAGAACACTGAGTTTAAAGTCAGATCTGGTTCTCTGACTGTAACTAACTGTGTGACCTTAGACAGTCAAGTCTCCTCCCTGAGCCCATCTGTAAGTAAAGATGATGTTCTAGATTGCCTGACTTCAGTCTCCTTTCCAACTGTGAAGTTCTGTGATTCTTCAGTTCTGGCAGAGGTTTTGATCTAAGATTAGGATTTCCTTAGAAATGAGCACCATCCCCTGATGAAGGCCCCTAAAGAGATACTGACAAACTGGGTCCTCAGCCACTGACCTGACTCCCGGCAGACTGGTGCCGGCAACTCCCCTAAGACCTGGCTGGATGGGAACGCTCTCTAAGACCACCTCTGAGGAGCAGGCATCTTTGGTCTTGCCCTACAATCTGCTCCAATGTCCAGCCACCAACAACTGGAGAAAATGAGCAGGTGAAGACTAAAAGTTGGTCCACCCTGCCCCTCCTCCTGCCTTCTGTGCCTACAGAGAACCAGCAGGGTGGGGCTGCATACTTATGCAGGAGCTGGGTTTCTTTTTGTTTGTTTTGGGATTTTTTAATGCCAAGCTCCAATGTGAGAACAATGACTGCTTTAACTCAGCGTGTGGTTGGGGCTGGAAGAACTGAAGATTCTTTGGTTCGTGTGAGCCAGAATTTTATCACTACGCCATGGGCTTCATGCTTGGGCAGAAGAGGATAAGAGGATTGCACAATAGAACTGGAAGTCAAGGAAAGGGGCCTGGTGGGGATCTGCTTGAATCTCAGCAGAACTGCCCCTGCCCTGGAATTGACAGCAGGCCAGGTGAGTTGACCACACAGTAGTACCATAATAGATAGGAGAGGCCCCAGATGCAGGGCCACTGTTCGCATGGACTATGACATTGCTCTCTGGAGTTGTGTGCAGTGTACAACCTGCACATCTGTATGGGACAGGCCCACCAGAAGGCCCCAAGACGAGGAAAGGGTAATTGAGAGGTCTCACACTCTTCTCTCTCAGTTGCAGACTGTGGAGCCCCGGCAGAGCTGGAAAATGGGCTGGTCACCTTTTCCACCAGGAACAACCTTACCACATACAAATCTGAGATCAGGTACTCCTGCCAGCAGCCCTACTACAAGATGCTGAACAGTATCACAGGTGAGCCCTCTGTGCTGAACCAGCCCCCTCCCACCTCACACACTCTGGATCTCTGGGTTAGTCTGGGGGCTGAAACAGCCAGTTAATTGGCCACTGTTTGAGAGGAATTAGGAAGAGGAATACTTGGAGACATGCCTCCCCATTTCCTGCCTGAGGCCTGTATCCCAAGAGTTAGACTGCATGACACCCCAGTACCCACACAGACACACTCACAGCCTCCAGCAGAGAAGGAACCCTCAAGGCCGATCAGTTCTGCCTCCACTGCAGAATAGCGCTAAGAAAATTCTCCTAATTTCTCAAAGCCTCCAAGTCCTCCCTTCTGAAGGGAAATAGTGATGTAGCTCACAGAGCTGCCATAAGCCTCATGAGATGGAGGACATAAGTGTGGTTTATGAAAGGATTTGTCAAGCGGAGAACCTGAGGCAGAGCAAGTGAACCAAGGGCCGCATGACTCATAATGAGATCTGCCTTCCAGGGGCTGGGCCGTGCCCCAACAGGCAGGAGTCAGATGGCTCAGAGCCTTGGAACCATACTGAAGAGTGCTGTTTATTTGTGAGGTGAATGGGGGGATGTTGGTGATTTTGAGCAGAGAAGAGACAAGGTCAGATTCCCATTTTAGAAAGATGCTTCAAGTTGCTGACACGACTGGCTCGGAGTGAACGGCATCAGAAAGGCTCTTTGAAGGACTTGCCATGACCCACAACAGAAGAGTTAAGAACCGAGATCACTCTTCCATGTGCTATAAATTAACTATATTCTCCTTCTTCAATCTTTTCCCACTCTCCCAGGTGTATATACCTGTTCTGCCCAAGGAGTCTGGATGAATGAAGTCCTAGGGAGAAGCCAGCCCACCTGCCTACCAGGTACCTCACCCTCAAGTTCTCTGCCTCAAGGTCTCCTATGCAAGGCCCTCAGGCCACAGGGGCTCTGGCTGTTAATGGATGGAGGGATGGGGGCATGATGCTTCAATTGTTCTTTAAGAGAGATTTTCAGATGGTCAAGGGTCAGAAAAGCCCCGCCTCACACCCTCTCAAAACAACCAGCCTCTATATTCAGCCTATTCTATCACACCAGGAGCCTTCCTGCCTCCTCTCTCTGCAGTCGGCTTCCTTCCCACCAGATTTTTCATCCCACACAGCTGGTGTTTGCACTTGCTGTGTGCCAGGAAAAGGGCACCCTGTCCTTAAGCACTCACTGTGTTGTAATGGAGATGGACATCAGACAAACACCAAATGGCTATAGAACAGAGCAACAGGTTCTTCCACAGAGCAATGTGTTCAGGCCTTGGTGACTGCTGCCTCCCCGACCTTGCCTACTGACCCCCATCTTAAAATGAGAAAAGAGTTTTATGGTAATAGGAAGTGTCCCTATGCGTGCAGATTTGGGGGATATTTTATGGACTTTTGTGTTAGCATTAAAAGTATGGATAACTTGCATCACAGTCATACTGTACACACATATTCAAATTGACTTAGAGAAGTTTAGCCCCAAGTGCATACTATAGGGTTAAATAGATAACTAACAATAAATTAAATTTAATATTCACAACACAGAAATTTACACTTAAAAAAGTAAGAATAGCACTGATTGACAGGTACAGTCATTCAAGATGGCACTGAGGAGCAGCACTGACTCTGCCATTTGCTTCAACAGCAGGAGCTTTGCAGTATGATTAGGTGTTGGGTGACATTCGTATTTTACTGAATTAGAGTGTTGGGTAAACTGAGATAGTGTATTATTTGAATGCACATTTTAGTACCCTCAATATTCACTCAGTAGGCTTCCAGATGTTAGAGATTGAAATGGAAAGGTTAGGGAGCCGTCTACTATTGTCCTTGAGAACTGAAGTAAGTGTTAGCATTTGGGCATCAGTTTTGGCTATCACAGGTACTAGGAGATCCCAGAGAAGGAAGAAGTCACTGCACATGGTTGTCTGGGAGTAGAGAGATGGGGGCTGGTTAGGAAGATTTTGCTTAGGAGGGCTTTATGCCTAAGAAAGAACTAAAAGAACTCATGAGGAGCTGGAGCAGGGAACAGGTCAACCCATCCATGCTCTGCTGATCCCCAGCCTCTCATTTGGGCTTAGCCAAGAGCATACCCAAGGGCCACAGCTGGGGAAGCCTCAGAGAAGATAGAAATGGTGGAACTGAGGCAAACTGGAGATCAAATCCCCATTTTGCTAAAATACTATGTGGACCATAGAAAACAGCACTGCAGGTAGATTCCGTCTTAGGCAGCCATGTTGTGACCTCTGGAAGGGGGTGAGGCACTGAGCTGGGAGTCAGGAGCCTGGGTCCTAGTCCTGGTGTTGTCTTTCCTAATTGTGATCTTTGGTAAGTAATCTCACCTCTCTGGGGCTAGGATTTCATACCTCGGAAGTGAGGGAGCAGGACCAGATGATCCATGACATTCTGTGACTCTTTGGTCATCATCGTGTAGATTCATACAAAGCATCTCGTATGCAATGAGCTATGAAACTATTTTAACACCTGGTGGTCAGCAGAACATGGTGCATCATTGGACTAGGCCAGAGAATTCTAAATTCCCTCCTCCTAAAAC
Organism: Vicugna pacos; assembly: GCF_048564905.1. Classification (NCBI taxonomy): domain Eukaryota; kingdom Metazoa; phylum Chordata; class Mammalia; order Artiodactyla; family Camelidae; genus Vicugna; species Vicugna pacos. Next base: position 55,324,315 of record NC_132987.1, on the reverse strand, counting down.
GCTGAGATTGAACCCAGAAGCAAGCCAGAATGGAGAAAGCCATTTCACCTAGCATAATAATATCCACCTTACCAAGGAAACTGTTAAGCATATATTATTTGCCCCTTATTTTACACATGAGAAAACTAAGGATCAGGGAGGTATAATAATTTGTCCAGAGTTACCTACAGAAAGTTAGAGGTGGAACTGGAAGGTGAACTCAAGGCTTTTGATGTCAACAAAAGCAATGCTGAGCCATTCTTGACTCTGCCATCCTTATGAACCCAGTATTCTAAAATATCAAATTTTTGCTTGTAGAGCCCTCCCTCAGTGCCTCCAGTCTTCTAGGGCCCAAATCTGACTTCAGCACAGCTGAAGCTCTAGTATTTCAGGGAGATTCCTTTGTCCTAGGAAAGACGGGATGGAGAATGGTAGCAGCCAAAAAGAATGGCCCCACTTCAGTGGGCTCTCTCAAAGTCTTGTTGCATCATTCAACTTCTTGAAAAGAGTGTATCAAGAAGAAAAACAGACTTTAGTGGAAAAAAATGAAGCTAGAGTCAGAAGAAATGGGCTGTATTGCTGGCTTTGCCACTAATAATTTTGAGTTTGTCATGTACCTTCTCTGAACCTCAGTTTCTCCATCTGTAAATCGGCTGTTCTTCAAGTTTCCCCAGCTCTGACATTCTGTGACCTGGGGTACGCTCTGGCATCTTGGTTGGAAAAAGGCATCATTCAGCTCTGGCTTTCTTGTGTCCATGGACTGAGCCACAGGCATACTACTGCTCACCAGATGACGGCCTTTCATCACTAAATGAGTTTACATGCAGGGCTAGTCACAGACTTGCCTTGAGATGTCTTTGTAGGCTGCTACTTATTATTGGGAGTCTGGCCTTCAACTCTTAAAGGCCAGGCCACAAACTGTTAGCAACAGTGAGCTCACATCTGGCCTGGGGTGAACAGCAGGGTGCTTCAGGATCACGAAAGAAGCATTTGGCATCAGGAAGAAGAGGATCTGAAAAGCATTAGGTTGCTGAAAGCCTGACCTCTCAAAATTGCCAAGAAACTCAAATGCTCCTTGGCCTTTAAAGGATCTTTGAAAGTATCCAGGGCCAAGGAGTGTAGCCTGGCAATTTGCAACCTAATGTGTGGTTAGGAGGAGGTCTACGCTCACACGAGCCTTACATCTCAGACATAAGCACTCTGCTGGGAGGAATCCATGTGAGCTTGTTCTTAGCAGTGGGGGGGCTGGTACTGAAGACCCTCTGCCCATGGGCCAAAGGCGTTTGGCTGCAGGAGGCTGGTGGTGCATGTGCATGCTCGGGGTACAACTCGGTGGAATGAAGTTTGATCAGACCCTTCTTCTTCTCTTGAAGGTACTACTGGGTTCCTGGGTGCAATGATGGGTGGCTCAGAACAGAGCCCATGCATCATTGCTTGTAGATTATGCCACCCCACCTTTCCCTAACGTTGGATGCCCAGGGCATCCCTTCACAGCATGAGTTCTTTAGGCCGGAGAAGAAAAGGCTAGTGGGCCCATGACCACGGTCTTCATATGTAATGAGGCACCGTTGGGTACAGGATAAGACGTTGATCTTAGAATCTAGTTAAGTCCCTACTACTCAACTTAATAGTCACGTGACCTTGGGCTAGTCATTTAACCTCTGGGAGAGTTTTACTCACCTATAAAATGGGGGTAGTCAGGGCAAATGAAATAAAAATCAAAGGGATTTGAAATTTGGAGGATCCTTGGAGATTGTCTTGACCAGCTGTCTCGTTTAGCAGATCAAAAATTGAAATCCAGAAAAGGAAATTTACTTATCCAGAATCACACAGGACAGAGGACAGCAGTCAAGTCAAGGCCCCAGGTGTCTTAGGCCCAGTCCAGAGTTTGTTGTAACCTGCTAGACAGTCTTTTCATTTCCTTCCACCTCTCAAAGCTGATAGCCTATGGTTTTCAGAAGTTTTCTAAGTGCCCATAGTGTGGACCACTTCTGGGTTCTTAGATGTCTTTCTAGGGAAAATAGGCAAAGTGACCGCTGCTAGATATAGGTCTGGCTAAAGATGGTCCATGCCACAAGTGATCTTGGCTGCAGTGGTTCAGGATGGTGAAGGCCCACATATAAAATGATCTGGTCCATAGATGTCCTTGGCTACAGATCTACAGATGGGCCAGACTAGAAAGACTTAGGCCAAAAATGACCTCTCAGAGCTTTCCCAGGCTAGCATGGCCCCATGGTGTAGAGTAGGGTCTGTGGTGGCATAATCTACAGTGGACGGATGTGAATTACTTTCAGTGGCTCTTTTCACCTGGCTGAGCTGACCAGTCTCTGTCTCTTATTCCCGCTCCCTCCTTACAGTGTGTGGTCAGCCCTCCCGCTCCCTGCCAAATCTGGTCAAGCGGATCATCGGAGGTCGGAATGCCGAGCCCGGCCTCTTCCCCTGGCAGGCTCTGATCGTGGTGGAGGACACCTCAAGGGTACCAAACGACAAGTGGTTTGGGAGCGGGGCCCTGCTCTCTGAGTCCTGGATCCTCACAGCAGCCCACGTGCTGCGCTCCCAGCGCAGAGACAACACGGTGACACCAGTCTCCAAGGACCACGTGACCGTCTACCTGGGCCTGCATGACGTGCGGGACAAATCGGGGGCTGTCAACAGCTCAGCCGCCCGAGTGGTGCTCCACCCAGACTTCGACATCCAGAACTACAACCACGACATTGCTCTGGTGCAGCTGCGGGAGCCCGTGCCCCTGGGGCCCCATGTCATGCCCATCTGCCTGCCGCGACCCGAGCCCGAAGGCCCGGCACCCCATGTACTGGGCCTGGTAGCTGGCTGGGGCATCTCCAATCCTAACGTGACGGTGGATGAGATCATCAGCAGCGGCACGCGGACCTTGTCGGACGTGCTACAGTACGTCAAGTTGCCCGTGGTGCCGCACGCCGAGTGCAAGACCAGCTATGAGTCCCGGTCGGGCAACTACAGTGTCACAGAGAACATGTTCTGCGCCGGCTACTACGAGGGCGGCAAGGACACATGTCTCGGGGACAGCGGTGGGGCCTTTGTCATCCTCGACGACTCGAGCAAGCGCTGGGTGGCCCAAGGCCTGGTGTCCTGGGGGGGCCCTGAAGAATGTGGCAGCAAGCAGGTGTATGGGGTCTACACCAAGGTCTCCAACTACGTGGACTGGGTGTGGGAGCAGATGGGCACCCCGCAGGGTGTCGGGGAGCTCCAGGTGGAACGGTGAGCTGCCTGACTTCCTCAGGGCCGCCTGTCCTGCCCAACCCGAGCAAGGCTGCACCACACACTCCCGAAAGCACCCTCCTTGTTACTCAGCAGACCAAATGGGACAGAACACACTGCTCCCACCTTCCCAAGGCAGCCCCCAGGACTCCAAGAGGCAGCAGTGTGATACAGGAAAAAGGTTCTACACAGGAGACCTGGGTCCCGGTCCTGGGCGAGTCCCTTCCCCTCTCCCGGCCTCACTCTCCCTGTAGAACAGCGAGGACCTAGGCTGGGGGCAGTCCCACCACTCCTCTCCAGAGTGCTTACCCCAGGGACCTCGTTCACTCCATTCACTTGTCAGACTCCTTGGCCCCACGGTGGGTGTAACTGAGCTTGGGCCTGACTGTTAGAGAATGTTTCCTTGCCTTGAGCTGAAGTCCGAGACCATGTATTTTCCCAGCTCTGGCTTCTGGGCACAGTCTAATCCCTTTTCTGGCAGAGAACCGCTCAGGTCTGGGGAGACAGGGGTTGCACCCCCAGAAGCCTTGCAGGACTTTCATCTCTGGGGTCTTTCTCCCCACGGCTCCTTGCAGTTCAAGCCTCATCTCTTCTATTCCCTGTTAAAGGAATTTCAAAGGACAAGGAGAAAGCTGGGAAGCCCTGTGGTGACTGTAGGGAAAAGAGCAGTGGGAGGCTCCCCCACCCCATTAAATTCCTGCCGTCAACTCAGAACCACCATTTGGGCACATACATCACTCTCAAATACCAGCTGACAAAATGGGGCATCCACACCTGACACTCCAGACAAGCACAGAGCAACCTTCCAGCCTTGAAATGTAGCATCTGAAAGACCACCTCAGCCCCAGCCCCAGGCGTGGAGACAACCGGATCACTTGGAGAAAGAGAAGGCCCATGCTGTGCCCCGCCATGCTTCTAGGCAGGGAAACAAAACAAAGGCGGGCTCCAGATGTAGGAGTGGCCCAATCCCACCGCACTGCCCAGCATGCCTGAATCTGGGCTTTCCAGAGAGTGCACCCAGGATGGATGTGCAGAGGGATCCACTTCTCCGGTTTCCAGGGTCCAGAGTCAAGGGAAGCAGAGACTTGCCCATGAAAGGCAATGAGAAGACACAGAGAGACAAGAGTCCTGGGTTCTAGCCACAGCTCTTCTCCAGCTGGCTGTGTAACCTTTGACAAATCATTTTCCCTCTCTGGGCTTCAGTTTCCCCATCTGTCAAAGGATCCCCTCAGGATCCTTCCAGCTCCAGTGTTCAGCTCTTCCGTTGCCAACAGCCTCTCCCTGGACCTCACAGGGCTAATCGTCCTCCTCCGGGAGCTCTCTCTTCAGGGGACTCTCCATCAGAGAAAGGCAGCCAGAGAAAGCCCTGAGAGGAATTCCAAGAGAATAATTGGGAAGCATCTACTTTTCATACCGGGTCCTGAAAGCACACTCCTATGTCTATGAACAGTGCATGTAGATGATGCTATATTTTGTATATTTTATATCACAAGTTTCACTCCTCTGTAAGGTGCCTCTGCACTCCAGTTCTCCTGTCCAGGGGACTAAAGTGGAAATAAACCTTCAGTGGATAACCAACAGCCTGTGTTTTGGTGTCTGGTTACTTTTGATGTTTGTTTGCCTTGACCTTTTGAAGAAAATCTGGCCCCTCATTAAGCCCAAATCTCTCCCATTGCAGAAATAGTACAATTTTTGTCACCTGGACATCATCCAAGAAAGGGTATGAGGAGTGGAGTGGTTATGGGCGTGTGTCCTCTCGGAGGCTGCCTGTTCCATCATGGAAGTGCCGGCCATTTAAGCCCTTGGCTCCAGAGAGCTCAAACTAGCATGCAATGCAAGGTCATGGGCATCTAGGTCTCACACAGGCAAAGAGAGCTCAACGTCGTCAGAGTGGAGATAGCAGTATGATGGGACCTTGAGGACAGAGAGGTTCATACAGATGAAGGAGATCTGGGTAGCTCTGCAGAGAGGTTGCAAAGAACGCCCTGGGAGATGGGAGGGGAGGGGCAGAGGAGACAGCGATCAAGCAGGAAAGTGTACCCTGAGTAGAGTGGGAGCAGTGGGGATGAGGGAGAGTGGGCAGTCTTGAAGGTCATCCTCTGTGCTCCTTCCTATAACCAGTAATTCTCTAATTTGGGGCATATCGGAATCACCTGGGGTGTTTAAAAATGCAGATTCCTGGGTCTCACCCATGGGAAGTTCTGAATCAGCAGGCCTGAGGGTGGGCAGCTTACTGTGGAAAGTGAAGGGCTTAGAGGGACGGAACTGAGCTAGAGAGAGCAGTCAGGAAATTACTGCAACCATTCTGGACAGAGGTGGGGAAGACCCACCAGACCTAGGACACGACAGTGCAGATGTGAGGGTGGGGAAGTTCGAAAACATGTAAGTAGTGTATTCGGCAGGGTGTGATGTAGTGGTATCGTGTGAAATAGTGCAGACACAGAGGTGTGGGGTGACACAAACTAACGTGTTAGTGACGGCTCCCTGTGGGATGTGCTCTCGGTTTGCCTTTGGGGTTTTTATTGAAATGAAAATGTCATGGTTTTTACACTCTTGAGAACTAAGGAAATCCTGCATTATGCTTTATACTTCATATGTAGCTGGTTTCAAAGATTATCATGTTTTGTGTGCTGTTACATTTCAGATTTTTACTTTCCTCTAGATAATTTGGATTTTATGTTGTGACATACTGAGACACTGAGGTGTCTTGAGGTTGCATGGAGAGCACATTATGACATGGAGGGGAGGAGACGCATTACTTTCTGCTTCTTCTGGTGATTTTTTACCAGTTTAGTGGCTGATTGGATATGGGAGTTGAAGAAAGGGGAGGCAATAAGGATGCGGTCTATACAGACATTCACAGACATCTGGAATAATGAAGGGAAGAAGGTTGGTGGAGGGTGGAGACCAGGGCTTGGTTTTGCTGCCTTTGAAGAGTTCACGAGTAATCCAGCTGGAGGCGGAAGGAAGGACTGCTTCAGAGGAGAGAGCAAGTCAGAAACACTAATCTGAAACTCACCAGGGTCTAAGTGGTATGATGACATAGGAGGAGATGGCATTTTGCAGAAAAGGAAAGGGAGCTGAGGACTGAACAAGGGGAACACCAGCATGGAAAGCATGGAGAGAAGAAGAGAAACCCCAAGAAAGAGATAAAAAAGGAATCAGTAACACAGGAAGGGAAGCGCTTCAGAAGCCAAGGAGAGAAAGTGTCAAGAGGGATGAAGTTGTCAGCAGTGCAAATGACCCAAGATGGTCCAGAGGACACCTCCAGGCTGGACTTCCCTGGGCGCAGGGACCCCATCTCTACTGTCAACTTTGAGATAAGATCCAAAGAGTAGGCCTGTGTTCATGTTGAAGTCCCTAACCCCCTCTCCCTCTTCCTTCATACTCCTTGTCTTTAATCTTCCTCCTCCTCCAGCTTTTCCCCCTCCTTTACCTCTTCCTACTGCTCCTCCTTTATTTTTCCCACTTCTCTCTCTCTCCCCCTCCCTGTCTCTCTCTCTTCCCCACCACCTGCCCCCCCCCACTCTCCCTCACCCTCTCTTCTTTTCTCTGTTCCTCTCTCTACCCTTCTTCTAGGTTTTATGTCTTTCCTGAGGCAGCACACTGCTCTTACAGCCTCCTTTCTCTATGGCTTATATGCTCAGCTCCCTGGGTTTTGCTTCCTTGAAACCTACAAATCTTTTCTTCTTACCACAGAGCCTGACTCTTCCAATGAAAAGTGTATTTCCAGACTTTGTCTTCTGCTTTGCTCTTTCAAAAGTCAAAGCTGTATCTAACCTCATCTGAAACAATGGATGCTCCAGCTTTAATACTGGGTGACCACAAGTCAAGGAGAATTCCTAGAGATGAAGAATGTATGAGATAAGATTTCAAAACTAGTATCTTCCTGTACATGTAAATATAACCATCGAAGTTCCATTTATGGGCCCAGAGCCATCCTATCTCCATCTGTGATTATGGCTCTATTAAATATTCAAGCGGCCACATTATTTCCAAGTCTGTGCAGCGCATGGCACTTTCTTCTTTTGAATCCATCTCCAAAGGACAGGGAATAATGTGGATATTGATTGTCAACTTCTCTTTCCAAAACCTTGACTATGGAAGAGAGGAGAGGGAAAGATCAGGAGTGAATGAGAAGCAGGGAAAGTGGAGATCTGATTTTAAGGATGAGAAGTCTTGACCATGTTTTGGAGGCATAAACAAAGGAGAGATGCAATATGGAGGAGAGGGTAAGAATCTCCAAAGCCAGATCCCCATGAATTTGGAAATGAGGAGATCGATAACGCAGAATTAGTTCTGAAGAGAAGAAAGTTCACAGAAGGAGCAGATGGAGAGGAGGATGGTTGGGGGAGTTCCCACCCCATGGGCTCTGAGTATCTGAGGGACTTGGGGCAGGATATTAACTTGAGGCAGCTGGCTGAGGGCACTGGAATGATGATGCTGGGAGATGCTGGAGATTCAGTCAAGGTTGCAAACCATTCATCTATGATTTTCCCCAGCCCCATTCAGCAGCCTGGTGATAGCCCCAAAGAAGGCAAATGACTGCCTAGATCCAGGAGCTTGGGGTATGAGTGCTCTGGGAGTCATGTAGTGAGAGTTAGTGGTTCTGGCCAGAGTTGGGAAAGCCCAGAGTAGAAATCAGGAGTCCTAGAATTAAGAGTGTTGCCACTAACTTATGGAGTAACTTTTGGGAAGTCAGTTCTCTTCTCTAGGCCTCAGCTTCTTTAACTGCTTGATGAGAGGGACAGACTAAGAGGATCTCCAAGGGCTGTTTACCTGTAAGGTCCTATGTGTCTGTGTCTACGAATCCAAGCCAGTGGAAACAGAGTATGGAGCAGTCAGACACTTGTTGTGGGGATCTTCAATACCCCCTCCCAGGTCATGAGGAAGAGCTTCTCCAGGGAGGAAAGATCCCTATGGATAGAGAATGAAAATTCTTTATTAGTCAGGACTCTTCCATTTATCTGTCAGAAACCCAACATAAACAGCTTAAGGGGAAAAAAAAGAGAGAATTACAGGTTCACATAGCTGAAAAGTCCATACCAAAAGGCTTCAGGTATGGTTAGATCAAGGGGCTCAAAAATCAGGATACAGTCTATCTCTTGCTTCACTCCTTATCTTCTATTTCCACTTTTTTTTTTTCTGTTAGTAGCATTTTTCTCAGCAAACTTTCCATGAAGTGATCATTGGCAGATCTGGGCATATAGCCAGCAGTTTGACTCCTCCAGAAGAGAAAGACCTTCTAGCAAAATTCCCAAGGCAGGCATTCACTGGCCTGGCGGGGTTACATTCCCATCTCTGTGCAATCACCTTGACCAGAGTAAAAGAGGCTTTCATTAGGTCTGGGTCACATTCCTACCCCTAGAACCAGAGGTAAGATCACTGCAACTCAGGCTATATGGACTAGGAATGGGGGAAGAGAGGACCCCAGAGGAAAATTGGGGTGCTGCTACTAAAAGGGGCAATGGGTGCTGGGAGATCAAAAATGACAGATGTTCCTAACAGAGGGTAATGACCTGGCAGCTCTGGTAAAGGGCAAGATGGAGCCCAGAGTGTGATCTGTCCCTCCCTCCCTTGGCTACAGTATGTGGGATTCCCAAGTTCTCCCGGAATCTGATGGCCAGGATCTTCAGTGGACGCCCAGCCCAGAAGGGCACCAACCCCTGGATTGCTATGCTGTCACACCTGGATGGGCAGCCCTTCTGCGGGGGCGCCCTTGTAGGTAAGGAGAAGGTGGAAGGGGTGGGGGACCCAGGGTCAGAGGGAGAGAGAAGGTGGAAAGAAAGGGACTCTACCCACTTCCTGGAGACTGACAAGATTTCTTCACTGAGAATCTTGCATACTAGTAGCAGGGCCCAGAGGTACAGTGTGGTAGAAAGAGCCCTTAACTGGAGCCAGGGGATGTGTGTTCTGATCTGGCCGGCTCCTTCTGTCAGCAGCACCTTCTGAGCCCTGGGCAGTCTCTGGCACTGAAAGGGGTTAGGGAATCCGACCCTCAAACATGGATCCCAACACAAGGCACCTACATGTGACTCACAGTCAAGGTGTGCCAGTGCTGTGGGACCAGAGAGAACCAGAAAACCCACCCTCCAAGAGTCGGAGAAGGGAGTTTACAAAGACCTTGAATGCCATGCGTGGGAATTTAGATTTTACCCTGAACGTTGCTGCAGGTTTTATAAGCATCTTCTGGGAAGTTCTCACCTGAGACAGCAGGGATTGAAAAAAGGGTGAATCTGGAAGCCAAGAGTCCTGTGAGGTGGCTATGGCAATAGTAGGGAGGGAAGGCATTAACTTCAGAATAAGGACAGAGGATAAGGGATAGACACGAGGCAGATTAAAAACCACCGGGAAATAGGATTGTCAGAATTTTGTGATGGACTGAATGTGGTTGGGAGTGGGAATGAAAGCAAGAAAGAAATGGTTTATGGCTCTTCCTGCCACAGTTTGGTCCAGATGAACTATGGTCCATCCCAGCTCTGACATAATAAAAATTAATAACAATCTCGAGGCCCTCTGATCCCATCACAAGAGGAAGAAGGCAAGGATGGGTCCACCTCTGCTGGGGCAGCTCCAGGGCTGCCAGACTCGCCTCGCCCTGACCCACCGTCCTCCTCTCACCCTGACCCACCATCCTCCTGGGTGCATTCAGGTCAGGACAGCTCCCCAGCAGGGATCCCTGAGAGGGGGTACCAGGCCTGCTGAGGGCTGCACTCCAGACATCCCGGGACATGTGAAATGGTAACCCAGCAGAGGGATTGATCCTTTTATTTCCACAGCCACAAAAATGAGCTGTCTCATTCTATGGAACCACACAGAGAGTGAGGACAAGTTAAAGGGGAGCCCGTGGGGAGTGGGCAGGGGAGAAGACCACAACAAGAAGGGAGGAAGAGGCAGAGACAGGGTCATAAGGATGAAGATAGAGAGACAGAAAGGACAGAGAGAAAATTAGAGTAGTGAAGAGAGATTAAGGGGAAAATAAAAGGAAACAAATACAAGAGGAAGAGAGGCTGGTAGGTCACAGACACTGGAGAGAGAAAGAGAGAGAGAGAGAAAGAGAGAGAGAAAGAGAGAGAGAGAGAGAAAATCAGGAAAGGTAAAGAATCAGGGAGGACCCAGAAAAGAAGAAAGTGTCAAAAGAAAAGCAGAGAGGCGACGGGGAGGAGCAGAAAGGGAGAGTGGAAGAGAGTGAAGACATTTCCAATTTTGTTAGAATGTGAGAAAAGAGATGGAATTAATTAAGAATTAGTTTTCTGAAGACTTTGAGTGTTTAAGTTCAATAAGCTTCAGTGCTTCTTTGTATCTTCTACATGTCTACTCCCTGTACATATGTTTTGAAAGGTGTCTGAATTCTACTTCTCTACCCTCAGCCAAGCTTCAAACTCCTACAGGTTTCACCCCACCTCACCTCCTCACCCCTCAATGTTGCTTTCCTCATCTAGAATCTCTCTCCTCCTCCAGTCATTCAGTTTTGTAGATGGAGGGAGGTGGGGAGAGGGCAGAGGAAGCTGGGAAGGAGCTTAGGGACAGACAGAGTGAAAGTGCCTGTTCAGTGCTCACCCTGAAGCCTGGGCAGGGGTTTCCTGGCTCAGGGACTCAGTGTTTGCAGAGCTGGGAAGCAAAGCCAGGTCTTCGGACTCACCATTGCACACCCTAGGTTCATCTCAATGGCCCAGAGCCCTGATCTGAGGCAGGCCTCCTAATCTGGGGATCTCGTCCCACTTTATTCACTTGGAAAATTTGGCCAACAGCCCCTGAGTATGAATAGAGATCAAAATACCACCAGGGAAAGAAGGTGGCGTGTGTGGAGCTCTATCCAGAACCCAGTAACCAGAGTTCACAGCTGCTCCTGAGAGGGCCGAGTGAAACCTGGAACTTGCAACAGAAAGGGACCTCTACCCTGGACTCTGAACCTGCCCCAATACCCCCACCCCTAAGCCCTGGTGCCCTTCTTTCTGCTTTGCTCATCCCAGTATATCTCTGGGCTCAGCTATTTATGGGTTTGTCATCTGCTCCACCATGAGGATGAATTGAGGCCTGACTGTACATTAAGCAAAATGCAGGAACCTGTCCATCAAGGGAAAGAGATAGCCAGGACACAAGAGATGTGCTAGGGTGACCATCAGGAGACCCAGGGTCTAGCCCTGGCCTAGCCACCAACCGGCAGGTTGGCCCTAGACATCCCTGCACTCCTCCAGGCCTCAGAATCCGTATCAGTGAAATGAGAGTTTTGGCTCAGAGCAGTGGTTCTCAGCCCTGGTGACAGTAGAATCATCCAGGGGGAAACTTTTAAAATGTATTTAAACCTGGGCCCCACCCCCATGATTTACATGATCTGGCTTTAGGCTCAGGCACTGTTTTTGGGTTGGTTTGTTTGTTTTTCATTCCCCAAGTGATTCTAAATGTGTACCCAAAGTTGAGAAGCACCACGTAGAACAGTGCTTTTCAAACTTTAATATGCACAGGAATTACTTGGGGATCCATTAAAATCCTCAGATGTTACTACTGAATGCAGATTCTGATTCAGTAGATCTGAGGTGGGGCCTGAGAGTCTGCATTTCTAAAATCTCCCAGATGAGGCTGACGCTGCTGGCTGAGGGACCACACCTTGAGTAGCAAGGCCTGAGGGGCAACTAGTGAGCACAAGGCTTTCTGTGGATACCCTGGGCCATTTGGAGCTCACCAACCCCATGGGTTTAAGGAGCCCTGAAATCATCTTTGAAACACTCAGACTTGGCCTGGGTTGGAATAGGCAAATGAGATCATAGAATAAACTCTTCAGTTCAGATTAGGATCATGAGTTTCTGACCTGGGGCTGTGAAATGCAAGGGAGGAGGTGTCAATGGAGAGGAGTGGTCTGAAGGCCCTCAGCTTGAGGCAGTGGGAGGCAGGGCAGGGCCAGGCAGGACAGTGTGTGTGTGCAATTCTGTTCTCAGGCTCCAAGTGGATTGTGACCGCAGCTCACTGCCTTCACCAGCCACTGGATCCAGAAGACCCAATCCTACATGACTCAGACTTGTTCAGCCCCTCTGCCTTCAAAATCATCATGGGTGAGTGAGAAGCAAGCTGATTCCTGAAGCCACCTGTGGTTTGGGATATGGGGCATGTCTCAGTCATCAGGGATGGTGACTAGTAGGATGAAAAATGAGCCAAGACTGGAGTCCAGGGACCTGAGTCCAAGTCCAAGGCTGCGATTCTCAGGCGGTGGGACCATGAGAAAGGCCTCTTTGAAGTCGAGGCCTCAGTTTTTATAATAGACCTCCATCAAGATAATTTCCAAAGATGCTTCAGACTTCTATGAATCTGTGGTTACAAGTGAATCATATACAAACAATCCAAGCTTCCCCTCTCCTTTGTAAAATCAGGACCACCAGTGGATTCAGTTCTATTCATCACATACTTAACATCCTGACATTATGCCAGAATCTGAAGATGCAAGTTCCTGCACACTAGGAGCTTACAGTCTAATAGAGGAATAAAATATGAGCACAGAGACCTCTCATATAAAACAGGAAGCAGTGAGCTATAGGAGAGGAACAGATAAAGTGCCAGGAGTTCACAGGGAAGAGACTTGTGACTGAAGAATCTAACTCAAGGATCTAAGAGGTTTCATGGCAGAGGCAACATATGACCCAGGCAAGGAAGGGTGACTGTATGGTTTGGACAAGTGGCAGAGGGCATTGAATGAGTATTATAAGGTAATTGGATCAGATCATGAAGAAAGACAGAGTTCGGAGCCCAGGAGAATATGTGGGGAAGGGCAGATAAGGTGGGATGACTTGGAAAAAGGTAGAGGAAGGGCAGTATAAGGCTAGAAGCATGGGCTGGATGGAACAGGGGATGGCGGGGAACAAGGCATGACCTTGTCCTCCACGCTCCCATTGCTCTCATGCCTCATGTGCCTTCTTCTTGCCCAGGCAAGCACTGGAGGCGCAAATCAGATGAAAATGAACAGAGACTCAGCGTCAAAAACATCTTCCTCCATCCTCTGTATAACTCCGGCACGTTTGAGAATGACGTGGCTCTGGTGGAACTATCAAAGAGCCCGGTGCTGAATGACTTTGTAATGCCCATCTGTCTGCCCTGGGGGCCACCGCAGGAAGGTACCCCTCCCCACCCATGATCGCCCTTCTGCAGAGCCCCTGGTGTCTCCACTGGACTTCTCCAGCATTGGTCTGGCTCTAGTGCCAACTGAGTCAGCTGACAATGTTGGCGTGATTCCTCAGCTCCCTCCCCTAAAACAGCTAAGTCAGAACTGGTTCCAAGGCAGCACACGTAAACAGGCAGGCTTGTTCAGTACTGTAAGAACTTTGTCAGCCAGGGTCCAGGTAGGAAAACAGAAACCAGACCAGTTATTGTAACAGAGAGAATCTGACATAGGGTATTGGAGGATTGAAGACGTAAAAGGGGAATGCTGAGACGACAGAGATAGCACCTGCAGGAAGAAACCGCCAGTCCTGGGGCTGGGGGAACAAAGGGAGAGGCCGGAGTTACAGAACCTGGGAAGTTTGGACACCACTGCTGGGGTGAGGAACCCCTGCTAGGGTGATGCCAACAGTAACTGTAAGCCTTCCTGGAAGCACCCCCTATTTTCAGGAGGCCTCCTGACAAAGCAGATCTGCCATTTCAGGGTCTCATCCACAGCATCACAAAGCAGAGGGTAGAAGGGTAAGTTTGGAGCTGAGGGACAGCAGCTTAATCCCCAGCACAGGCTCCAGTCCCTGGGCTGCCTTCTCCTAGTTGGGTGACCTGGAGGGAGCTGCTGAACCTCAAGCCCCTTACCGCTACACTGGGGATACCCGGGGGTGGTTGTGATGCTTAAAGGAAATAATACGCAAACATACCCAACATAGTGTGAGAGTCCAACCCAGGCCAGCTGGCTTTCATTTTATTCTGTTCTGAATTCCGTGTCACAGCTAACCTCCTTTAGTGCAAAGAAGTTACTTTTTAAAATAGCTGAATGTATTCAGGGGAAGTGAGCCAACAGGAAAGGCACAGATATGGCTCTGATTCATCAGATGCCCTGTGCCTACCATGTACCACTCAGTTTACATCAGTTAACTTATTTAGTACTTATAAAAGCCTGGTGGGGTAGTACTGTAGTCCCATTTTCCAGATGAGGAAACTGAGGCTCAGCAAGGTGAAATGACTTACCCAAGATACAGCTTATAAGAAGCAGATCTGGGGCTAGACTCCCAGGTTTCCAATTTAAAGCCCAATGCTGTGTTCAGTATCTGGGCTCTTTTTCAAATGAAGAAGTAAGTGCTCTATCAGTGCTCAACCACTTCCACAGTCCCTTCAGATCTGCCAACTTTATAGACTTCTAGGCTATTATAGCTGGGAGGGGTTTGGGAGAATACCAAATCCAGCCTCTTCACTTTATGGATGGGGAAACTGAGGTTCAGGAAGGGAGAGGGGGTGAGGGCTAATGGCAGCATATCCTATTGTGGACTAGGCTGGAATTTTTATTTATTCACAATCATTGATTGAGCACCTACTATGTGCCAGCACTGTGCAGGCATGGGGATACAGCATTGAATAAGATAGGTAGGATTACTGTTCTCGTGGGGCCTAGGTTCCAAGCTAGTTAGGAGTGGGAGGGAACAGACAGTGAGACAAACCAGCTAACGTCTCTTAGAAACCAATGCCTAAACCTCTGTGGCAGGTAACCTCCAACCCACCATTCTTCCTCCCCACCATGCTGCCTTTCTCTGAGGGGGCAAACTCAGCCCTTCCTCCACAGGCAGAGGATGATGGGGCTGCAAGATGCCACCCTCCGAAGGCCCCACAGACAGCCTCTCTGTTCTCACTGTGTCTTCTTTCCTCCAGGGACCATAGTCATCGTCAGTGGCTGGGGGAAGCAGTTCTTGCAGAGTTTCCCGGAGACCCTGATGGAGGTGAAGTTCGATTTATCTCCTTCAGAGGGTGACACCTCTGCCCTGCATTGGACCTTCCATAGCACCCCTGAGAAATTTGGAGGCTTGGGCAGAGGGAGGGGGCAAGAGAGGTGCTAGAGGCCCAGACTCACCTCTAAAGTTAAGTGGGACTTTGAATCCCAACAAGCTTGATCTGTTCGCTCTACATGTCGGGGGGCTCTGGTCTGTAAACGTTTTTCAGTGTTTCTGTGGCATACTAAAGGCTCAATTCTTGGAAATTCTTCCAGAAAATAGCAGGCTTGGACACCCCAGAAGGTGATCCATCTATACATCACAAAGACTGACATAACAGAGTAACCAAGATGGGCCAAAGAAGGGGCCTTGAGAGCTACAGTCCTTGCAGTAATGAAATTGACTCTTGCATTTAGAAGTTCACATTCTCCATGGATGCAGAACCCTTGAATATGAAGGGCCAACTGCATGAGTTACTCTGTGTGCTTGTCTACACCTAATATTGTCAGACCTTTTCATTTTAACCATTCTAGTAGTGTGTAGTAGTATTTCCTTGTAACTTTACTCTGCATTTCCCTAATGACTAATAACGTTCAACATATTTTCATATGCTTATTGGCCATTTATGTATCTTCTTTAGTGAAGTGACTATTCAAATATTTGGGGGGGGATTTGTCTTCTTACTATTGAGATGTAGGAGTTCTTTATTTTGGATATAAGTCTTTCGTCAGTGTATATATTGTGAATATAGTTTTCTCAGTGACTGAAAAAAAAAAGAGGAAGTTTACATTCTTGTCATTTCAGAAAAGAACACTGAACTAGGAGTAAGGAGCCATGGCATCAATTCCTGGCTCCTAGTAACCCGCTGGGTGATCTTAAACAAGCCATCTTGCCTCTCTCGACTGCAGTGTAATATCTCAAGCTGCAAAGTCACAGGCAACACTAGATGTCCTCCAAGAGCTGCCTGGCTCAGACATTCCCAGGCTCTATGACTGCCACAGCTAGCTCCTAAATCCTTCAACATATGTTATTTTAACATACTTTAACATTTTGGATTTGCAAGAACTATTTATCCTTTTAATCATTAACTCCCCAGTGTTTATTTGGTGCCTCGCATGTACCAGACATTGTGCTAGTTACTTGGTGTGCTGGGGGGGTGAAAAGGACAGATCTGGCCCCTGGCCTCCTTGGGCTTACAGTCAAGTGGGAGAGACAGAAAACAGTTATCGATGTGATAGATGGAATGAAGAAGTGCAGGATGCTCTGGACTGTACAGCATGGACTCTGACCTCACCCTAGGGGTTCAGAAGGGCTTCCCAGAGGAAACGACATTTAAATGATGCGTGAGCGATGGAGAGAGGTTAGTCAGGCCCTCGACAGTTTGCTGAGAATGTGTTCATGACCTTTCCTTGCCCTGACTTCCTCTCCCCACTTTTCTGAGAAGGCCAAGGCCCCAGAGGGACCTAAATGCCTCTTGTCCCCTCCCAGCCAGGGTAGGCAGGAGTTGGGCTTTTGGGGGATGTAACCATTCAATTCTTGGTTTGACTGAATGAGATTCATGTTTCCTCTTTTTATTCCAGACATCTACTCCAACTTTTACTCCCAAGCTGAGTCCAGGACAATAATAATGACAATACTTTTTACTTTTGTGTATCAATTTATCATCTCAATTCAAAATAATATTTCCTGAGTACCATCTATATTCCATGCTATGCAAGACATGTAAGATAAGATACTGGGACAGTATATACAGCCAGTGTCTGGAAGCTCCTACTCTAGTGGGGGAGAACGTAAGTGAATGCTTGCTGCAGTGTGCTAGCACGCAGTGCGTGCTGGCCCTACACCACCTACCAGTTATGCAGTGCTTGTCATTTATAGAGCATCTGCTCCTCATCTCCCCTTTGCACAACAGCTCCATGTGATTAGTAAGTCAAATGTTCTGACTTCCATTTTTCAGATGAGGAAACAGTCTCAGAGGTCTGGAAAGCAGTGACTAATTACGTGCCCCAGGTCCCACAACCAGTAATGGGAGGGGTGGGGAAATGAAGATTGCCCAGAGGCTTTGTGTGCATTGCCATATTTGAAATAATGCATGTGTTAGGCAAGTATTATTATCTCCGTTTTACAGATGAGAAAAACTGAGGTCCAGAGAGGGAAAATTACATGCTCAAGGTCACACAGCAAATGCATGACTAAGACTGTACCAGAACATGGATCTGATTCTCCATTCAGTGTTCTTTCACCTGGACTGTAGGGCAGTTTCTGAGACCAGGTCTAAGGTAGACCCAGGCTCATCCAGGAAGGGGGGTGGGGAAGAGTCAGCTCTACTGGTGTCAGAACAGCAGGGTTCCTCAGTCAGGAGTGGGGTCCAACAGTGTCCTTATGTTCCAGATCGAAATCCCAATTGTTGACCACCGCACCTGCCAGGAGGCCTATGCCCCACTGAAGAAGAATGTGACCAGAGATATGATCTGTGCAGGGGAGAAGGAAGGTAAGTCAAGAGGCTGGCATACATCAGGGCACTACCGGCCAGGGAGGGGCACAGAGCCCAAGGATGGAAGGGCTGAAGACCTTGGGGCTGGCAGGCTGAGCAGCTGAGGCATGAGAGGAGCAAGGCAGAGGACGGGGAGGATGTCAGGAGAGGAAGGATTCCACTGGAGAAAATGCATCAGAAAGAAGAGAGCTAAATAAGGAATTTCTGTAATTCCCTTCTCCCAGCCCAACTTTTTCCCTGTGAAATTAGAGAGGCCTGCACCTGCGCTTTCTAAAATGAGGAGGCCTGACCTTCAACAGCTCAGAGCCCAAGTTTGTATCAAATGGTCTTCTCCGCCCCCTGGTGCCCAGTTCTCTGAACTACAGGTCAGTTGTGAGGAGAAAGAAGCTCCTCTGGATTTGGGGCTAGGGAAGGAGACACTTTAACCTGCATCTCTTCTTCCTCTAGGGGGGATGGACGCCTGTTCGGGTGACTCTGGAGGCCCCATGGTAACCCTGGATATAGAGAGAGGCCAGTGGTACCTGGTGGGCACAGTGTCCTGGGGCGTGGACTGTGGAAAGAAGGACCGCTACGGAGTGTATTCCTACATCTTCCACAACAAGGACTGGATCCAGAGGGTCACCAGGATGAAGAGTTGAATCCAGTCCTTCTTCCCCACCTCACCTGTCCGCGGTCAGTCAGCAACAGAGGATAATTATCTGATGCAAGACCCTCCTCAACCTACACCCACCTCATTCAGCCCATCTATTGCTGGCCACTGAAGGGGACGTCTCAGCCCCCTTCTCGCTCTCTTCAAAGAAGCAGAGTCGCAGAGTGGTCAGAATCCAGGTTGTATCACTCACTAGCTTTGCAACACTGGGCAGGTGACTTCACCTCTTTGACAGTCAGTTTCTTCGTCCATTTTACGGAAATGGCATACCTTACCTACCTCATGAAAGTTTGATGAGGATCAAATGAATATATACATAGCACTTAGCACAGTGCAGGCATAAACTAAGTGCTCAATAAACGTGACTTTAAAAAAAATCTAAACAAATAAACGTGGCTTAGCAGAAGGCCAGCACATCCACCAGGCACATTAATTTCTCTTACAAACTCTGGCTGGGTCTTAGGGCTAATCAGTGTGTACGCTTCTCGACCTTCACCATTTCCTTCATCTGCCCCCATATGCTCTATGCTTCTTTGCTACCATGCCTTTTGCCACCCCAACCCCCCTCCCAATGAAAAGGTAAAAGATACAAGGTTCTTAGTCTATGGAATGTCCTATAGTGATGCATTTATGACTTTGATCTAGACACCAACTGTGAGAGTCATTTCAGAAAAGAGAGTAGCAGGGGCAGGGACTGGGGAGACTGGGAATGGTGAATCGGGAAGTCAGACAGCAGATTCTAGAACCAATTCTGGCCCCAGCTCCCTGTGACTCTATGCAAAGCCTTTCCCCTCTTCCCAAAGGACCCTCCCAGCTATGACAATCTAGGAACCAATGAGCCACTTCTCCCTGATGAGATGAGTTAAAGCCAAAATAACCAAAAGGCAAAAATTGCCTTAGGTTCCATAGAGCTTTAATGCAGACCAAATACTGCAGCTACCGCAATGCCCACCCCTGTGCACCACATCCTGGTGCCAAAGGACGTGGCCCAGGCAAAGCGCTAGCCAAGGCATCTCTCCTTATTCCTAAGCAGAGCATCTGCTCAAGGCCCCAGCCTCCTTTTCTTCCTGGGAAACTGAGCTGCACAAGGTAGGCCCTGGGAGGCTAGATTCAGACCCCTGTACTCTCTCTCTGCATATCCACAGCTGACCCTAAGCCACCATTCCCCTGGTACCTCACCCCTGTTCCTCATGCTAAACACCCCAGCCCTTCAGAGTCCCATGTATTTCCCAAGCAGAATGCTTCTCCCCTCCAAGAGCCACCTCCTCTCTCAGGAAGCTTCCAGGGACCTCATCCCCTCCAGAGTGTTGAGATCTAAGCCCTTCAAGGGGTCAGAAGCCCCAAGTCCTTGTCTTCTGTTCTATCAAATGTGCTCTTTATGGGGGATTTCAGTTCTTGACCTGTACTGCAGCTGCTGGACTGATTCAGGGTCTCTTACTGAAAGAAGATACTGAGGAGTGAGGACCTGTGGATGCTAAGCCCCAGGCTGAACACTCAGGCACAGCAATTCACAGCCTGCCTTCTGATTCTCTGAGCACATCATTCTACCTCTCTGTGCCCTGCTGTTTACTCTGTAAAGGGAAGATGGCAATGGCTCTCAACTGCACCAGGCATTTGTCAGGCAAACTGGAGCTCTATTTCAGACACCAAAGAGGAACTGCAATGCAAAGTTTTGGAATTGCCCTAATGCATTCCAAGCACCATGCCTTCCCATTTCACTGCCCCATCTACCAGGCTGTGCTGACTGCTATAGGGACCACGAAGATGATGCACACCTTCCAGGAGCTCCTACAGGAAGAACTGACACACACACAGGTGAATACCATGAAAAGAATGAACTCTGTCAAGTGCGATGTGTTGAAGCAGCACGGAGGTAGAAGATAGGCCATTACAGCATGGAGCCATTGGAGGAGAGGGCACCAGGAGGGTGTCCCAGAGGAGATGGTGTTGGAGCTGAGCCTTGAGGAGGGTGGGAATTTCCACAGGTAAGACAGAGGGAGGCCTTCCAGGACAAGAGTACATGTCCACTCAGGCTTTCACACTAGCTTCTCTCCCAAAAATAACATGCCCAGCAGGCCAGTGGTCAGATTCTGGGATTAGAGCCAATATCTAGAAGAACTTTCCTCCTTAAAGTCAGACAACTATGGGACTTGAAGCAACCTCAGAATTTGTGTACAAATACTGACTTCTGGCTGGACCCAGTTTATCCTGTTTATTCCCCCAACTGCAACTTCATCCTTCTGAGGGATATATAGACATGCTGTGGAACTTCACCTCACCCTTCATCTACAAGCATGTTAGATATACTGCCCCTGCACTGCTGCTGAGGTCCAAGAAACCCAAATTTCTTAGAGTCATGGAAGCAGAGGGTTGAAGTATGTGTTAGGACCATATTGTGACCTTGTTCTTGAACATTTCTAGAGACAAGAAACTCACTACCTCCAAATATAGCCAATTTCAACTTCAAGATGTGCTGTCTTTTGGAAAGATCTCTATGCAACCCAAATCCCTAGAATATATTTAGTTTGTATATCTAAAGCTATGATTCCACACCATGAATGTTGTTACTAGCAATAATGATCATGCCCAATTTCATCAGAAATAGAAGCTATTGTTCTACAACATGTGTAGCTGTAACTACACATTTGTTCCAATAAACATCTGCATTGAGTCAAAGCACCCTGTTTGGCTTGTAGGTTTTTCGTGCACTGGTGGTTCTGGTGAGTTGTGTTTTCATTTATCCACATTTCTCTGTATCCAAATAGGATCACTATACCATGAAGAAAGAAAGAGATTATGATGGGAAGATCAAATGCCTGATACAAAAGCACTTCTTAGGCTTCTCAGGTCAGTTCTGATTAAATACTTTATCCTATTGTTTCAGTAAATTATGAGAATGTCCCGGGGTGCCAATCTTTCAATATTCAAATTACTTTTCTTGATCATCACCCATGCTCCAAATGGAAAAAGTATTTTTTTGATCATGTGTTCAATTGTTTGGTTCAGAAAATAGGGCACCATGTCTATGAGTGGCCTGTTCTAAATTGGAGTATGTACTTTCCTTCTGCCATGAGTTAATCTTCTTCCCTGGTGGCAGGAATTAAAGAATCAGCACCACCAAGAAGTCCTTCAAATAAGGGAAGGCAAGAATCATGGAAGGAAAATCTATACCCATCATGCAGCACACAGAATGGCCAATCTGGATCTAGAATGGGTCTTGAAATCAAGAGACTTAGGTTCTAATGCAAGCATAGGTTGACTCTTTTAATTTCTCCATCTATAAACTGGCAGAAAAATCTTTGTCCTATCCCTGTTTGAGGACTGTTGAATCAGGTGAATTAGCATATAAGAAAGAACTTTAGAAACAAAATTAGCACAAATATTAAAAGTTCTATGGGAAATAGTCACTAACATTTTTGAGTATTTGCTATGATTGAGACCACACTAATTCTCTAATTTAGTCCTCACAATAATCTGTAACAAAAGTACTATTATTATCCCCATTTTAAAGGTAAGCAAACTGAAATACAATGAGGTTAAAACTGTGGCCCCACCTAGGCACAGCCACAACCCAGTAGCAATGAGCACATCTACTGTCCAGATTTTGGTTTCTAACACTTCTCCAATAAAAGAAACAAGGACTTCTTTCAGACATGGCTGATTCTAGGGTGAGGGCAGGAAATATACAAGCATCTTATACCAGAAATGAAGGAAGTCACACAATGATAGGGATATCTCAGAGGGACACAGGAACCAACTGGAGGTGCTCAAATGGTACAATTTGAGCAGTAAGACAAATAAAATAGTATTGGAGTATAACCCATTGTATAAAATAAATACCCATAAATATATACTTACATGAATAAATAATTGAATAAATAAATGGGGGGAGAATAGAAAGTAATTTATGTAAATACTTTGCTATAAAGGAGACGGAACATAACTCCCCATCCCTTAAGTGTGGGCTGCATAATAGTGACCTCTTCCCAAAGAGTACAATAAAATGGGACCCGGTGGGGAGGAAGAACCTGACAAAACACTGCCTCAGCCAGGTGATCACAGTTAATATCAACTGTGAAAAGTCACACTGATAGTTTGTGACTTTGATATGCTATGATGAAAATGTCACAGTAACTCTGTGTTCTTCCTCCCCAGATCTCATAATCCCACTCTAATCATGAGGAATATTCTACAAAATACTTAACCAATACTCCTCAGAGCTGTTGAGATCATCAATAACAAGGAAAGTCTGAGAAACTGTCTCAGCTAAGAGGAGCCTGTAACGGGTTGAATTGTATCCCCCAAAAAGATGTGTAGAAACCCTAACCCTCAGGACCTCCAAATGAGACCTTATTTGGAAATAGGGCACTTGCAGATGTAATTAATTAAGACAAGGTTATACTGGAGTAGGGTGGGCCCTTAATCCAATATGACTGGTGTCCTTATAAGATGAGGAGATGAGGAATATTACTCAGCCATAAAAAGGAATGAAATAATGCCATTTGCAACAACATGGATGGACCTAGAGAATATGCTAAGTGAAGTAAGTGAGACAGAGAAAGACAGATATATTATATGTTATCACTTATACAAATTATCTAAAAAATAGTGTAAAAGAATCTATATACAAAACGGAAACAGGCCCATAGACATAGAAAACAAACCTATGGTTACCAAAGGAGAGCAGGGAGGACAGATAAATTAGGAGTACAGGAATAACAGACACACATTACTGTACATAAAATAGATAAGCAACAAGGATTTACTGTATAACACAGGGGAATATATTCAACATCTTGTAATAAACTATAACAGAAAATAATCTGAAAACATATAGACTATATATAACTGAGTCACTTTGCTATACACCTGAAACTAACACAACATTGTAAATCAACTATACTTCACTAAAAAAGAGAGAGAGAAGATGAAACACAGAGACACAAACACATGAGGGGAGTACACCATGTGACAATGGAGGCTGAGCTTGAAATCCCACAGCTGGGGCCAAGGAATGCCAAGGATTTCCAGCAAACTCCCAGAAGCGAGGAAAGGCCAGGAAGGATTCTCTCAGGAAGGTTTCAGAGGGAGCATAGCCCTGCCAACACTTTGATTTCAGACCTCTAGCCTCCAAAAATGTGAGGCAATACATGTCTGTTGTTTTAAGCCACCCAGTTTGAAGCGCTGAGTTATGGCAGTCCTGGGACACAAGTACAGAGCCCAAGGAGACATCCTTATATGATATCCTGGGACAGAAGAAAGACATTAGGTAAAAGCTAAGGAAATCTGAATACAGTATGGACTTTAGTCAAAAATAACATACCAGTATTGGTTTATTAATTGTGACAAAGGTACTGTACTAATGTGAGATGTTAATAACAGGGGAAACTGGTGACTGGTATATGGGAACTTTGCCTATCATCCTTACAACTATTCTGCAAATCCAATGCTATTCTAAAATTAAAAGTTTATATTTAAAAAAAAATGTGACCTAGAATCTTAGAGCTAGGAAATAGGGGAACTGGGATTTGAAACCAGTTCTGATGGACTCTGGAACCCAAGCTCTTACTCCAGTGCTCCTATACCAGTGGTTCTCAAACTAGGCTGCACACAAAGTAGGCTGGTTTAAAGTTTTTTTTAATACCGTAAAGAAATACTGATGCCAGAGTTACACCCTGCAGAGATTCAAATATAATCAGTCTGGAGTAAGGCTGAGCATCTCAGGATTGAGGTGAGGTGGGGGTTAGTCAAAAGTTCTCCAGGTGATTCTAATGTGCACCCAGTTTGAGATCCATGTTTCCAGGCTATCCTGCCAGTGTGTGATCCTGTAAGAATGTTGGGAGCCTTTACTTCCCAAGCTTGAGTCTTTTGACTTAGGTCCTGCGTCCGGTGAGAGGCAGAAGAGAGGCAGACGCCCTGCTGCTCCAGCCCTAGTCCAGAACTTTTCTGTGACTCCAGCAGCTACACCACCACCAACACATTTCAGCATCGATGTCTTCCTGGAGAGAATGGTGCTCTTTTATTTCGCAGTGGTCAATGGAAGGGAAAAGCCACGCAGGTACAGGCAACAGCAAATGCGAAAGCAGGGATATGAAAGGGCAGTGAGTATTTGGGGGAAACAGTGACTTGGTGCCCTAGATTGCCAGATAAATTGGGGAAAAAAGAATACCATCAGGAAGTGTTGGCCTGGGATGCTCAGCGTGGTTTTGGGAATGGGGAAACGTTTGAGGGTTTTGGACCAGAAAGAGACATGATCAGCTTTCCCTTTCAAATCAGGCTTTAGTGCAGAGAGTAAACTGAGGAAGAAGAGCCTAAAGATAGGGAGACTAATTTAAGGAGACTCAAACTTCTGTCAACACTTGAGGATGAATTAGTAGAGAGTAGAGAGGAAACAGGGCAGGGACCAAAATCCAAAGACAGTAATGGTTTTCAGGTTCCTGGGCCTTTTATGACCTGCTGGCATCAGTGCTGTCTCCAGAAAGGAAGCCATGACATTTTCTGAACTTGAGGGAAGGAGACTAACAGGGCCTTTGTGATCGCCTCCTGTGTCTGGTATGTGTTGGCTTTTTTTCAAGAAGATAAGGAAATGTTTTTTGTATGCAAAAACACAGGCTCAGTTCCCAGCAATGAACTTCTGATCACAGGCAAAAGAGGCAGGACTCTCAATATTCAGGCAGATGACAAGGGAGGCCCCTCTGAGGGATGGGGACAAGACGGTGTTATGACAAGGGGAAGATGTGTTGAGCCTGGACACTTCCCAGGGCAAGCATGCAGAATGACAACGGATCAGTGTGGGTGGGAACATATCTCCCCCTCCAACATCCTCAGTCCCAGTGGAGACCTCTGCAAAGTAACATGCCAACAGGCCAATACCAACGAAAGCCAGCCCCGGGGACCCAAAGGGCCCGGGGTAGATGCAGTCCAGGCCCAAGTTCTTGGAAGATGCTGACCCATTTTAAAAGTGAGGACTCTCACCTCCCCTTGAGCTGTCTATCCTGCGACATTAATCCATTGTACCCATCTCCTGAGACTATCCTGCTTATTTAATCCATGCTGACTAAATGCTTACTTGTGGCCCAGCCTGCCAGTAGGATCCCAGACAGCAGAATCCTTCCTTTAAACTACTCCCTTGGTCTGAGTTTGCACATCCAACGCCCAAATCCATGTTAGAGAGAGTTTTAGTCAGAGCAAGATGTATAATAATTTGTTTCCAGAAGGAAAGGAAAGGAAAGGAAAGGAAGATGTTACGGACATTCAGATAAGAGGGTCAGAATCCAAGCTGACCTAGGCAGACTGAAATCTTGGTGTAACAACTAGATGACCTGTTAGAGGGGTCAGGGTCAGGGCACTATACCAAATGCCTGAGGACAAAATAAGGCTAAGCAGCAGTTTTTGAGTAACATCAGAATCAGCAGGGACCCTTCAGATCACCTTACCTCTTTGCTTTACAAATGAGGAAACTGAGATGCAGGGGAGGGGAAAGACTGGGTCACTCAAGGTCAGCAGCCTCGATGCCTAGATACTGGCTAAACCAGGGCTGAAACCCAGGTTTCCTGGCTCCCAGGCCAATGAGCTTTCTATATCGCAACCACCCTGCCACCCACCTTCACAAGGCTCTGTCACAAAATAGGCATCCAACAGGTGGATTTCATTTCCCTGATGCATGTGGCAGTACCCATGCAAAGCCAAAGAGGATTCCAAAGGAAATTTCTTAGCTGGGATGTAATAGAGCAGGACCTGTGGAGACAGACTCCTCCCCCATACCCTCTGCTGTAGCTCCTCTCTGAGGTACCCAGATAATAGTGTCCGATGTACACTTCCTGAGTTGTTCTACACATACTAAAACCACGACCAAATGGAAGAAATTAACTGCTTAATGATCATGAGCCCCCAGAACTACAGGCACCTAAGGTTGATAATATTAACTGCCCTGCTACTCACCATCAACCAACCAGAGAATTGTGCACAAGCTGATCACATACCCTGTGACCCCCCTCCCTCACCCGGCCTTTAAAAATGCTTTGCTGGAACCCTGTGGGGAGTTCAGGGTTTTTAGGGTGTGAGCCACTCATTCCTCCTTGCTCAGCCCTTCAATAAACCTTTCCCTGCTCCAAACTCTGACATTTCATTTTGTTTGGCCTCACTGTACATTGGGCACATTAACTTGCATTTGGTAGCAGGGAGTCCTACAGAGAATTAGGGTGGGACTTGGAAAAGAACTAAATGCCTCCTGGGGTATTTTAGCCAATGGGAATGGAGCCCAGAAATCACTGATGTTTTCTGTTTGGGGAGATTTTTTAAATAGCTATCTTTGAAGAATAAAGAGTGGCAACCATGCTGCTGGAAAAATGAAGTTATTGCTTTACAATAAATATAAGGGAAGAAAAGAAGTGATGATACAGATATTAAAATAAGCCTTTTCTAACTCTTGGGCTGGGAAGTTAACCCTTGCCTTCCTTTTTTTTTTTTTTTTAAGTCTTTGCCAACAGAACTGAAATCACAAAGAGAAAGAGCCCTTCAGGACTCAAAGGGGAGGCTTCAGATTGAAAGGGAAAGGAGAAGAAAGAAGAGGATGAGCGTTTAGTCTCATCAGAAAGAAGACAATGAACATGGGCTCTGTATCAGGAATGTCACTGACGGTGTAATATTTATTCCTTACAACAGCCCTCCATGGCAGGTAGTATTATTCACATTTTGATGAGAAGGAAAATTGGGGCTCAAGGAGCTTAACTTACTGAGTTACTTAACTAAGGCCATACAGCTAGCAAGTAGCAAACCAAGACTCAAGTGTTTCTTAATCCCAGATTTCATGATCTTGTCTTACTCCATGCTGTACAGAGCTGGTCAACTTTCCTACTTTCTCTAGACTTCAGTTTCTTATCCATAAAGATCCTCAATCAAGACATCTCTAAACTTCCTTACAGCTCTGATGGCCTATGAACTTATTATGCTGGTAACTGTCCTTAGTTGGCGATCTGGGTTCTCGGGACTCCTGATCCCCAGAAAGAGTTCTCCCATTGGGCTGGTGCCCTTTTCTGATGAGTTTGAGGGAAGTGATCAAGGCAGCACTTCTCCCTGACCCTACACTGAGGATTACCACCTCTGGAACCCCAAATTAGTGCCCATAGGTCTCCTCCTGGCTTAACCATCAAGACCAATGCACAAAAGCTGCAGTGGGAGAGGCCTGGGGTCCTGGCATGTCCCTTAGGAGTTTATTTATGACACCTGGAGTACCTCTAACAAGTTCATCATGTGGCACGTGGCCATGTGTGCAAAGAAAGAACTGCCCCATGCATGGGCTAAGCTGGTGAGCAAGCCTCAGACCCCTCATCTGTAGCAAGTATAAGGGACAATAAGGGAGACAGGTGTTTGTAGATTGTAGACATCTTCCTGCAGAGCAGGAAGAGGCTTAATGCTTTAGGAAGAGTTCTGGTCTAAAATTAGGTGAGGGTTGGACTCTTTGCTCTGCCACTACCTGGCAGTGGGGCCTGGGATGAGTCACTTCCATACTGTGATCACATTCTAGCAGGAAGGATAGCCATAGACAGGTCATTACAACAAAGTTTGATAAGCATCTGGCAAGGGTGGCAGGGCTCAAAAAATGAAGACTCTCAGAGCAGGATAAAACCATTGTAGCAGGTGGACAGGCAGGAGCAGGGAGGTCTGAGGGAAGGTCGAGTCCCCAGGAAAGGGAGTGAGGCATGAGCAGGGAAAGCTGTGCCCTGGACCTAGAGAATCCAAGGCAGTTCATCAATATCTTAGGGCTCATTATTACAAGACTGGGTGCAGAAGGAACCTATTCCTCAATCAGAAGGCATTATACCAGGCAACACATGTGGATCACCTGGGAGTCTTATTCTAAATCATATGCTCAGGCCCCACACCCAGAAATTCTGATTCTGTTGGTCTAAGGCAGTGGCTGGGCACTGACATTTCTTTAAAAGCTCCTCCAGCTTTCTAAAGTACAGCCAAGTCTAAGAACGTCTGAAGTAAGGAGAGATCTCTGAGAGACGGGGCCTGCCCCTTAGTGCCCACTGGATCCCAGCACCCACATCAGGACTTGCCAGACAGAAGGCACTCAGGATATGCCTCCTGGATAAAGGACTGAATACTGGGTACATGAAGCAAAGGAAGTCACCAGCCAGTTACTATAATCAGAGCAAGGGCAACAGTAAGATTGGTCTTATACCAAGTCCCTTAGATGACCGACTGAGGGCTGCCTGCATCCCTCCTGTGTACACAATTGGCTCAGACCTTGAAGCTGGAGCAAGATGAAGCTTTATGAGGGGACTCCAGACAGGGGAGAGGGGAGATGGGGGTATCCAGCAGCCCACTGCAGATCAGGGACACTGGTGAACCCCAAGCACACATTAATGACTACTAAGACTGATTGAAGAAATCCCATCTTTATTAAAGTATCCTGTCTCTATGAGTGGCCCTTCTCCCTCCACCACTACAGATGGTGGCGACTTTCCATTAAAAAGGGGAGCAGTGGGGGAAGGAGGAGGAGTCAAGTTATTAACAGAGGTGAGGTGAATGAGGACCCCCCAAAGTGCAGGGTGATGTCCCACTTCCTGCTTTCTGCCTCCCTCCCTACCCCACTTTGTACCCCTACTATCAGAAAGTCTCTCTGTCTCCAAACCAGATTACATCCTATTTGAAAGCAATTAAGATCCTCCCACATACCTATGCATTTCTTTATAGGAAAAACCCTTCACGTCGTTAGTGCTTCCTTTCTTACTAATGACCCCCATCTCTGTGGTTCTAGGTGAACAACTAATCTTTAGTGAGAGGGCCCATACCTGGCTAATATGGGAAAGCCTCCCAGCTAAGTTTTCAGCAAACAGTCCAGGAAGCCAGGCCCCTGCTCCTGTGTTCTGGCCATCAGAACCACTGAGCGTCAGCCAGACTTGGTCCCTGTACCCTGGTCTCCTGGCTCTGAAGACTCTTCATTATAATGGAGATTCATTCATTATATTTGTTTTCTAGGAATTTTGAGCTTTGCTTCTAACATTCTACCTCCTAAATTCTCTGATGGTTCATATGTACCGGATGGGAAGCCTAGCTCTATGGGACTCCTCCCCAACCACCATCTCCAAGACAGGCAGACGCTAAAATCCACCCTGAGTGGAGGGCAGCTGGAAACTAGGAGTCTGGAAAATAGAGGCAAGGGACCCTGTGGAAGAAAATGGACAGCCTTGTGCTCCTACCTCTCTCTCTTCAAGAGGCACCTCTGCTGTGTGCATGGGGACAGAGCTATGAATGAGACTTACACACTAGGCTAGGCAGAGGCTAATTTAAGGCTAATCTAAGGCAGCAGCTTTGGATATGGCGGTAATGAGCAAGGGATGGGGAGTTAATAAGAAAGCAAGGATGAGGTCACCTGTGGAAAGGCCTTTTAAGATCGCCTAGTCCTGTAATTTTAAAACTTTTTAAAAGCAATGGAAACTTTTTTCATAAAAAACTTTTAAATAAGACTCCTTTTAAGATGGAGCTATTCCAACTAAAGCAAGAGGAGGTAGGAGCTGGGGATGGACGGTTTGACCAGGATGGGAAACCCATTCACTTAGTCTACCTTCCAAATCCAAAAGTCCCTGAGGCACCCATATAGAACGTTGGGGCCCTGGGTTTCGCTGAAAAAAACCAATGATCTAATCCAAACCCTTAATTTTATAGATGGAAAAGCTGGGTGATTTGTCCAGGGTTCCCACTGAGTCAGTGGCGGCATCAGCGCTAGAACTTAATCCCATTCCCAACACAGGTCTCTCTTCACCCCTCCCACCAGCTGGCTGGCCCCACAGGCCCTGGATCCCTAGCGCCTCACTGAGCCCAAGGAAATCTTAGACGGAGCTGCTAAACGAGAACTGCAGGTAGATGATTAGCAACAGGACTGTGGCCCAAAACAAGCACCAGGGGATGGAGAAGAAGTTGCAGCCTGAACCCGTCTCGGCTGGCGGCTTGGTGGGGCTGGGTGCCCGGGAGAAGGTGTAGGTGGTCGCCTCCTCCTCCAGCAGCTTCTCGCTGGGCTTCCAGTGCACGATGCCCTCCTGGCAGGCCTCGCAGAACTCGCCGCGGTGCCGCCGGTTGTCTTGGCGGCTGGCCACGAGGATGCGGTACTGGCCTCCGCGCTCTCCGTAGCACTGCTCGCGCAGGCTGGTGATGAGGTTGTCCACCAGGCTCTCGATGTTCTCCTCCAGCATGCTCGACTCGTCCAGCCGCGCCGTGCCGCACTCGTAGCACAGCTGCTTGAAGACGCGCATGCGCACCGAGCCCGCCCGCTGGGCGCGGTCCAGGTGCATGTGGAAGAGGATGACCACGTGGGGCGACTGCCAGGTGTGCCAGCACCAGGAACAGTGGAACCTGTGGTGAGGCGGACAGGACGAAGTGGAGGGAGACAGACCAGGAAGAAGGTAAGCAGCAATCGGCAGAGCCTAGAGGGTGGAGGCGGTGTGTTTACAGCCCCCTGGGTTCATTGGCTTTCCCCAGGTGACTGCCCAGCCCGCGCCCTTGTGTGCTCTGCTAGGACCAGAGCAGGCGACCCAGGATGCACCTAGCATCCAGCAATGCTCTGCCACCTCTAGGCCCTCCTCTGTGCTCTGCAGAAGCCTCAGCGCCCTCCATCTCAATGCCCTGAGGCCTTGCCTTTGGCCTCTGGCTCTGGGCAGCTTTCCTCGTCTATAAAATGTGCACAGTGCACTAAATGAGTCCTTCCTGCTCAAATGTCCTTTTGAGTCTGATATCGAGGATGGCCCCCATCACATAGAAAACACATAATCTTACCTGTCAACACTGACTGTGAACAGGCTAGACCCAAATCAGGAGAAAATGACACCATCATCACTTCTTAGCCTCCAGGCCTATGCCAGGATTAATGTGTCTGAAGGCCTGTAAATGCAGGCAGACTCAAAAGGACATTTGAGCAGGAAGGACTCATTTAGTGCACTGTGCACATTTTATAGATGAGGAAAGCTGCCCAAAGCCAGAGGCCCAAAGGCAGCCTCTGTGGTGCAGCCTAAGGGTCAGAAGCAAGGCCTTCCTTTCTGCCTTTCAATTTATTCAATTCAATTCAGGAAACATCTAGTGAACACCTCTTACAGTCGCTGCCTATGCCTCTGACTAGCTGTGTGTACAACTTTCTTACTCTGCGCCTCAGAGTAAAACAAAGGGTTAATTAGGTGGTTTCTCAGGTGCCTCCAGTTCTGACATTTTCCATTCCAAATTTCATATTTCAGTTTGGGAGAGTAGTTCCTAAAGGATGTGAGTAAAAGAGAAGAAATGAGAATGAAAATGTGAAACTCCCTAAACCGGCTGATTTGCAAAGGGGTGCAAAGGGCTGGACACTTTCTGACAGGGCCCAGAAGCTTCTCAAAGACCTGGAAGTCTTGTGGGGTTGAGTGAGGAGTACTTGTGTCTCCTCCAGACCTGGCTGATGATCTGAGAGCCCTAGCCGGCCTCAGTTAGCTCACTCTGGGCATAGACTCAGACTCCCCATCTTATGTCCCAGAGGTAAATATTTATATAATGTACTCATGGACAAGAGTGCTAGAAAGTCATCTCAGACAAAGTTGTACATGCGAGCCATCTGGGAACCTTGGTGAAATGTGGCTTCTGATTCAGAAGGTCTAGGATGTGGCCTGAGAATCTGCATCTTTAGCAGGTTCCAGCTGATGCTAATGCTGATACTGCTGGTCCATGAACAGGAGGCAAGGATCTAGGCTAACCTCTCCTTCCACAAATGGAGAAAGTGAGGTCCAAGAAGGAAACTGAACTGTTCAAAGGCCATAGAGAGAATACTGGAGCTAGCTTCCAGCACACCTCGTATGTTCAATATTTTATATTAAGTCAATTATATAGATTGAATTAAATAGATTGAAACTGAACTGTCCTTGGACCAAAACACAGGCCTCTTGACCCCCAGTGGACCTCAAGGCCCCCCCTTCTCTTGGTTTTCAACCATTTTTAAAAGGATATTGAAATATAAAAATATGTAAAATGTCAGAGTTAAGAACTAATAAATATATTCCGCCTCTTTTCTAGAGGGGAAACTATGACTTAGGAAAAGTTACCAGATTCTCAGTGGAAGAGCTGGAATCAAACTCACGTGTCCCAACTCCCCATTAGCTGCTTTTTCTCTGCCTCCCAGTCTATAGTGGCCCAACAGGGAGACTGACCCTCAGCACCTGGGTTCTCCATGTTTCTGGCTCTTCTTGGAAGGTGTCCCAGTGGCTGCCTTTAGGTCCCCTACTTACAGGCTACTCACCTGCCCGAGGCATGCAATTCCAAGTACTGCTTCCAGCCAGGGGCCAGCACATTGTGCTTGAGGTTGGGATCTATGATGAGGTCCCAGCTGTCAGCCGGCTTTGCTTCCTCCATCTTCTCATAGAAGATTTTCTTCCATTCACCTGTAGTCACACTTTTACACATGGTCTCTTCAGTGGCGAGCGAGGGCAAGCTCCACCTGAGTGAGAACACAGGAAGCGAGGGCAAGTGCAGGGCAGGGCAGCGCAGTCTCCAAGGTCTAAAAATCCTCATCGACAGAACCAGGAGGAAGGAGGACCCAGCTCCCTCCTTTGTCCGCAGTGGAACCTGTTTCCACAGCAACCAGGCAGGGAGCCAAGAGACAGAGGTTGGGAAGGAGTCTCCGAAGGGGTGTTTCAGGGCCCCAAAATGAGGCTGTGGAGGCAGGGTTTGTAGGTCTAAGTGACCCAAGACAGGGTGGGGGGGGCCTGAAAGGAGGCTGAGCTTCAGAACATCTCACTCTGGCCTGTGAAGGGCATGGAGAGGAGAGGATCTGGGAGCTGGCTCAGCTTTACCTTGGGGCCCCTGGAGGTATCATCAGCATCTGGCTGCTATGGTAACCATGATGCCTTAGGGAGCCAAAGATAAATAAGGGATGGGAAGATGTAGACCTGTTAATAGATGCAGCAATAATGATAAACCGTTTCTCTGCACCCTTGCTTATCTTGAGACCAGCACTTTGTCATGTACAAAAACAACTGGAGGTCTCTTGACCCACGTTTGTTATGGCCACTGTACAGATCAGGAGCTTGGGACTCACTGAGCTTATAAATGGCAGAGCTGATAGCCAAATCCAAGCCATTGAGCCCGTACCAATTCTTCAATTCATGTGTGTCAGGCATACCCCTATGCCAGGCTCTATGCCAGGTGGTTGTAACTGGATATGTACCCAATGCCCAGAATGCAAAGAGATCCATGCCGTGACAGCCATGCATAAGAGCAGCCACCTGTGCACACAGTGGGAGCAATTGCATCTGCCTGGCAGGAGCAGAAAAGATGATTTTCAACTTTAAAAAAAATTTTATTTATTAAATTATTTTGGAGGTACTAGGTATTGAAACCAGGACCTCACACATGCTAAGCATGCACTCTACCACTGAGCTATACCCTCCCCCACTGATTTTCAACTTAATTATCGAAGAGGAACACAAATGTACATGGAAAAAACAGCTTTTACTATTACTGCCTCTTAGGCTACTGTGTTTTCTTTTTCCTTTTTTTAAATTGAAGTACAGTCAGTTGCAATGTGTCAGTTTCTGGTGTAGAGCCCACTGTCCCAGTCATGCATATACATACACATTCATTTTCATATTCCTTTTCGTTAAAGGTTATTACAAGATATTGAATATAGTTCCTTGTCCTATACAGAAGAAATTTGTTTTTTTAAATCTATTTTTGTATATAGTGGCTAACATTTGCAAATCTCAAACTCCCAAATTTATCCCTTCCAAGTCCTTTTCCCCCAGGAACCATAAGACTATTTACTATGTCTGCGAGGCTGTTTCTGTTTCGTAGTTGAGTTCATTAGTGTCCTCTTTTTTTCTTTCGTTTTTTTAGATTTCACATATAAGTGATATCATATATCATATTTTTCTTTCTCTTTCTGGCTTACTTCACTTAGAATGATGATCTCTAGGGCCATCCTTGTTTAGGCTACTTTTTAATAAATTATTTTTCCTTTATAAAAGTCATACAGGTTTATTATAGAAAAACTGAAAAGTATAGATAAAATGAGTTAAGAGTAAGACTAATACCCATGCTATTTTTCTGTACATGTATATGTGTGTGTGCATGTATGTGTATATATACATACACACGCTACATACTATACTGTGATATGTTTTTAAATAATATATCACAAATGTTTTTCCAGATCATTTTTATTAATATTATCCCATCTTGGAAGCTGCCTATATGCTGTTATATGTTTGGGCATAATTTATTTAGATAACCCTCTGTTTGCCGGCCTTAAATTTTTTTCATTTCTCACAATTACACTCTTGCTACTTATTTGTATAAAACTTATTGATGAAGCTCATGGACCTGCATTGCAGGCATCAGAGATGATGCTTCCCACAGCTGGAAAATAAATCTACTCCCTGCAGAAGCTTACTGTGGCTGGAAAAATCTGAGCAGGCTCTTCAAACAGTATAACTTGTAAACAGCCTGCAGATCTTGAACTTTAGGGATGAAAAAGAAGGGCTTAAATCTCCCATCTGATACTGGAGACCATCTTCCAAGTACTCCTCCTGCCTCTGCATGAATGCTTGATGCCTTGGCATCCTTTATTTTAGCCTCAGTTTATTCATCTTAGCAATGGGATAATAAGGAAGTAGTGTCTCTAGTGATTCACAGCAGGAGCTCTGGAATTACTTGCCTGGGTTCTTTTTCTTTTTTTTTTTTTTTCTTTGAAAACCCTTATATCCTCATAGGTAGCTATTCTAATATATTTAATATGTACCATTTCTTTCTGGCAAAACATGTGTTGGTATTTTATGTGAATATATTTTTAAATTATATAGTGACAGCAATCACTATATAGCAGTTACTAGGGATCAGGCATTGTCCTAAGTGCTTTATACAAATTAATTTATTTCATCCTAATAATAATCTCTATATGGGGGTAACAGCAGCAGCAGCTCCATTTTGCAAATATATAAGCCAAAGCAGAAAAGTTAGTTAATTTGCCCAAGATTCAACAGCTGATAATTAGTGGAAGTGGGATTTGAACTATATGATTGTCTCCAAAGCCCCAGCTTAATCACTGTACTGCCCAACATGGAACCTTAAAACACTTGCCAAGTAAAGGTGTCTTTCTTCCTTCTCATCACTGCATATGGCCCTTCCAGACTCAGAGAACTGAAATTTGTATCCTTTCAGCAGGGGTTCACTAGGCCACCCTGAGGCCACAGCCCCGGGAGGAGGAGGGACGTGTATTTAGCCTGCCAGTCTCCCTGTTAGCACTGCGGATGCCACCTCTGCTGCCGAGCTTAATGGAGCAAGTATCCACAGACCGCTGGTGCCCAGTGTAAAGATTTCGGAGCTGAAACAGGAATTCAGCTTGAAATATTACCAAAGGAAATACAGTGCCTAAAGCCATCTCTAGGTCCACCATTCCTGTGAAGCCATAATCTTTTTGATGACAGGCACCCTGGTTCAGTGGAGAAAGCAATGAACCACAAGGCAGGAGATATAAATATATATCCCAGCTTTGCTACTGGCTGGCTTTGTGACTCAGGGCTATCACTGTTCTTGGCCTCTGTTCGTCTGTTGAATGGAGAATTAGGGTATGTGGCAAGGCTGAAGTCCCCTCTGGCTATAGCCACATAGGAATTCAAAGAGCTGTCTACTTAGACACCTGAATCTTTGGAGGGCAGGAGGTAGGATGGAAGAGGGAAGCTTCTAATGAAGCGCTGCAGGTAGTGCCTGGAGTCAGGGTCTGCCTCCTTGGGGGCTGCTACATTGTTGAAGATCTCTGAGGAGGTGTCACTCCGCTAGCTTTGAACCGGACACAGTAAGAAAGACAGAAATCAAATGAAGCCCACTGAACATTAACACCGGAAAAGATTTTTTAAATGCGTTAAACTTTTTATCCTTCAAGTCAGTATTCTTGCCTCTGAATTAAAGTAGTCGATACCCAGAGAAGTAAACTGACTTAACTAGCTTCAGAGGTGTGATGGGAGCTGTCTCTCATTGTGGCCACAGGTCAAGGAGAGAATGGAAGCTAAGGACATTTCCAGAAAGCATGTGAAGCTGAGAGAAGCTTATAGAACTTGCCTTGGAATCAAGGTGTATTACCCAACACCAGGAACAAATTCTCTAGAAGTATTTTGCAGTTGTTGCTACAATAAACATTATGATGAAAAACAAGAACATAAAAGGTAAGACTTACCAGAGTTGTGTGTGTGTTTGCATGTGTGTGTGTGTAACCAGCTGATGCAATTCCCATTGGCACAAATTAAGTTTAATTTAGAATCTGAGCTTACTATGCAGAGAGCAATGTAATACATCCTTCTGTATAGCAGAATGTCTTCTCTAATAAAATAATACTTCCATCAAGACAGATAATCCTATGGTATTGCAACTTGCTTTCTATCAACTGAACCCTGATACCATGAAATCCACAATTTAGATGTCTTTAAAGCCAGTGGCCTCATGTCGGCCAATTTCTTAAAGTCTGTGATCATAATTTAAATCCATAAAATGGTTTAAAACAATCCCCAAGTAGAAAACAGAGTAGTGGGGAGAAAAAGAGAGAAAAGAAAGAAAAACCATGTCACTAATTTGTTATTTGTCTCAATAAGAAATATTTTATGAAGCTTATTATTCTATTAATTGCTTATTAAAAAGTTATAAAAACAAACATTGTCACTTTTGAAATGATGCACTAACGGCAAGTGATTCTCACCTAGGGACAATTCCATATCCCTAAAAGGCATTTGAGAAGGAGGAGAGGTACGTTTGAGGGTTGCGTCAATGACTGGAAGTTTCTGCCAGCACTCAGTGCTTGGGGACCAAGGATCTAAATGTACCTGACAGTACCACAACAAAGCATTTCCCTTCCCAGAATGCCCTACCTTTGCTGAATCCGAATCATAAGCCCCTCCATAATCTGATATAAAGAGCCCAGGTAGTGGTCTCAACTTCCAATCTAATGAAACCATTGTTTTCTTCCTTGGTGGCAACATTCTTCCCTTAGGGATCAAGACCTCTAAACCAGCAAAGTTCAAAGTTGTGGGGGATAGGAACCAAAAAATAAACCAAAAAATAAACAAACAAAAATCACTAGTATATCATCAGGGGTAATTTTGAGCGAGCTTTCCCACTCCTTAATTCTTGGAGCTGAGGAAAACAGCACCAAACCTTGGTTGCTAATTCAGGGTATATGCCTGGATACCCCAGGCCTGCGAGGTGCCAGTTCACCTAGATGGTTCTGTAACTGAGTCTTCCAAAGCCCATCCCACTGTTCAGTCAGCCCAGCTGCTTCAGGGTAATGAGAGATACAGTAAGACAAAGAAATTCCATGAGTTTGAACCCATTGTCAGATTTCATTTTCTTTAAAATCAGTTCCTGGTCAGAAACAATGCTATACAGAATACCACAGTGGTAAAGAAGGTATTCTCCAAGTTCACTGCTGAGTGTCCGAATGACAGTAGCAGAGATCAGCACTGAACCCTTGATTGGTACACGATTCCATGGGGAACCAGCCAATCACCTGGTGGCAGTTTGATTACATTGGACCGTTTCCATCAGGGAAGGCACAGAACTTTGTTCTCACTGGAAGAGGCAGTGTCTGTGGGTATAGGTTTGCCTTCCTTCTTCACAGTGCTTCTGTCATCTCTGGACTTCCAGACTGCTTTCCTCTCTATTATGGTATTCCTCAGCTGCTTAGGCTTCCAGACTGCATGGTGGATGGTTTCCAAGAAGGAGCATTCCAAGAGGAAGGAAATGGGAGCTTCCAGACCCCTTAAGCCTGGGGTCAGAAATCCCAGAACATCAACTGCCTTCATATGCTATTGGTCAAATCAATCACAGGGCCAGAGTTAAGAAGCTGGGAAATAAACTCCACCTCTTTTTTTTTTTAAATTGAAGTATAATTGCTTTACAATGTTGTGTTAGTTTCAGGTATACAGCAAAGTTATTCCTTCATATATAAATTCTTTTTTGGATTCTTTTCCATTATAGGTTATTATAAGATATTGAATATAGTTCCCTATGCTGTACAGTAGGTCCCTGTCTTTTGTCTATTATATATATAGCTGTGTGTATCTGTTAATCCCAAACTCCTAATTTATCCCTCCCCCCACCCCTCTCCCTTTTGGTAACCGTAAATTTGCTTTCTATGTCTGTGGATCTCTTTCTGTTTTGTAAATAAGTTCATTTGTATCATTTTTTTAGATTCCACAATAAGTGATATTATGTGATATTTGTCTTTGACTTCACTTACTCTGATGATCTCTAGGTCCATTCATGTTGCTGAAAATAGCATTATTTCATTCCTTTTTATGCTGAGTAATATTCCATTGTATATATATATATATACCACATTTTCTTTATCCAGTCATCTGTTGATAGACACTTAGGTTCCTTCCATGTCTTGACTATTGTGAAGTGCTGCTATGAACATTGGGGCTCATGTATCTTTAAATTAATTATGCTCAGTAGTGGGATTACTGGATGGCATGGTAACTCTATTTTTAGTTTTTTAAAGAGACTCAATACTGTTCTTCATAGTGGCTACACCAATTTACATTCCAATCTAAAGTGTAGGAGGGTTCTCTTTTCTCCATGCCCTCTCCAGCACTTATTATTTGTAGACTTTTTTGATAGCCATTCTGAGTGCTGTGAGGTGATCTCGATTTGCATTTCTCATTGTGGTTTTGATTATAGCATTATCTATTCATTGGGAAAATAGAAAGTAGCTTTATATATACATAAATATATATACACATACACACACACACACACACACACATATTTCTGAGCGTCTATAGCTTTGGCAAAGGCAAAATTTCCCTCCCCCAAACCCCCCTAGACACTCCAGATCTCCACCCAGATTCTCTCCTCTCTGTAGATGCCCCCATCCCTCAGCTAGGAATATTGCGAATGCTGATGGTTCACTGGAAATAGCCCACATGGTAGGCTCCCAAAGGCCAATGACTAGCTGATTCAAGCATCCAGAGGCCTGTCCACCCCAAGCCCAGCCTGATTAGAGACACCTCTGAAGGGCTATCTCACTTCCAAAGGCCCCCATAAGGTAGACTGAGACTCAGTTGCAACCATACCGCGTGTTTCCTTCTTGTCTATCCAGTCCTGGATTCCTCACCTCCCTGCAGGTGTAACTCCCAAGAGCGTTTCCCAGTAATCTTTGCAAGCAGCTCTCCACCTCTGAGCCTGTTTCCAGGAAACTCAACCTAAGAAACCCTTAGGCCCTACATAGGGCATCACCACTGCGACACACCTGGCGCATCCTGCTTCCCTCATCAAGCCTCAACGAGTGGACATAGAGCCAAGGGAATGTGATGTAAGACATAAATGCTGCAAAGGAGGCAGCCACAGGAAGACAGATACCCCTGCCCTCTGGCACAACCTGAGGTGGCTTAGGAACTGAGAGGACCTGAAACTTCAGACCCCCCACACTCCCTCCATGAGACAGGACGGAGAATGAGTGGAAGATTTAAAGACGTCCGCCATGTCATCCATAGCAGGGACTACATAAACTGTAAGGGAGAACAGGAAAACAGGGGAAATCAGGTGCAGAGGGAGAAAGGAAGGGAGGGAGGACATGTGCGGGGTTGGGGGCAGGAGAAGAAAAGAGAAAGAGGATGGAATAGTGAAAGATTGGGAGAAACAAGGGAGCCACAGGAAGAAAGAAGCAGAGTTAGAGAAAAAGAAAGGAAGGCGGACTACTCTAAAGCATGCTTTTGCTTCCTAAAGTAACTTCTTTTAAATTTGTACTTCCTGTGCAACTTTAGAGTATTTCTATGCTCTTTTGTGGCTTGTTTTTATAGTTTCCATCTGGATTGGGTTTTTATTTTTATTTGGCTTGATTTGGCTTTGTTTGCTTGTTCTCCTGTTTGCTCAAATTTGAAAGAAGATCCGGAAGGCTCAGTGTTTTCCAACAGACAGGTGGCATGGATGCCCTCCTCACTGCCTGCCTACCGGGGTTCCCCTCACTCAGGTCGCAGCCTGGAGCGGGTGACTGTCCTGGAGACGTGCATCACGAGTGACTCACTCAAAATAAGAAGGAATCTTTCAGTTCTCCCATCGCCCATTTGTATGACTATGAGGAGGAGGTAGCTTTGAACCACCTTCTGGGCATTCATTACACATTGCCACAACAAAAAGAAACACAATCCAAAAAGGCATTGAAAAATAATTTGTTTTTCTTGACATTTCTCAGAGAGGTGCCAGATGGGGTGTTACATTGTGTAACACAAAGCAACGTGTCCTGAACTTTCTTTTCACCCATCTATTTCCCATTTACCATAGCATATCCCTCTAAAATCTGTTTCTTCTTTATCCAAAGCAACACAGAAACCTTGCCCTTACTGGCTCTACTGAGTGCCTCCCTCAACAAAACCTGGTAATTTATCCCCCAACTCCTCCCTAAATCTCTTGAGTTCCTTCCCTATGCCCAATTTTTTTCCACTTCTCGATATTCATTACTTCTATTGACACAACAAAGGCATGTAGAGGAAGGAAGGAGCAGGGTGGTGCTGTCTCAGGAAACCAAGCCTCTGAATGCACTGCCCCTGAGGCTCTAATTCTCTGCCTGGCTGGTTTTTTATCTTGTGCCAGGAAGAAACTAACACAGATTCTTCCTCTGTTTTCCTCCCACCGAGGGAATTGCTGTGTCCAGCGGGCATGGTGACTTAAAGATGAAGGGTGGGCATGGCCTGGAGAGAGGAACTGGGGGAGGGGAGTGTCAAGTCTGCTTTCCAGGGCATCATCCTGACTAGTCTTGTGCTTCTGTTTCACAGATTGAAGGGAAAAGCTTGTCATTTTAAGCCCCTCAGCATCTCAGTGGGAAATTTCTCAGACACCAGCAAATGGTCTGTCGCCATCCTTAATTCTCAGTGCTGTAGCAGTTGCATCCTTTGTGTGGTTTTGCACACAAGTTTGGTGGGAAGGCAGAAAAAGGCGTATCAAGGATATTAGATTGATGCTATCTTGGACAGCCATGTTTTAAAGGGAACAGCTGGTTGACAGCATAAAGAATGGATTGAAATGAGGAGAAACAACAGAGTGGCCATTTGAACGCCGAGGTCATAGTCTACCTCTTCCTGGGAGGAGTTGGCAGGAAGCACAGAGGTTAAGAGCATACACTTTGTAGTCAAACAGACATGGATGGAACCAGGGCTCTGCCACTTACTAGGAGTGTAACTTTATATCCTCTAAAGCCTTGTTTCGTCATTTGGCTGATTTGGGGGAGGGGGGGTGCGGGGATAATGGTCCCTACCTCACTGGGTGCTTATGAGCATGAATATATGGAAATTTTACATTTGCTTTTAAAACCTTGAGCTGGAATAGTGGCAGGCAGAAAAAGGGAGATTTTCCTCCAAGGTAAGTGTCAGGACAATAATCCAGAGCTAAGCTCTGAACAGAAGGAAAGCAGAATTAACCCGGATGTAGCCTGGGACAAGGAGAGAGGCTAAAGCAATCACAGATCTGTAACTAACTCCCACAGGCTCCAGCAAAGCGAAGTTTAAAAACTCTCTGGAGGAAAGAATCCTGAATTCAGGCCCTAGGTTTTCCACAGATGGAGATCAACTAAATAGAGGATTACAGAGCACTACCCTCAGGCAACGGGTCCCAGTCAGCCCTCAAGGCCATCAGGGACAGGCCCAGAGGCTCCTTTCCCATGAAAGAATCCTGTGCAGGGGACATGTGGCTGCTTTGTGGCTGCCTGGCCATTGATCATGGGCAACCTGACCTCTGGTTAGATGACAGCCACACTTACCAGTGTTTTGGTCTCTATTCTATTAGCTAATACATTCGCTGTGCTTAGAGCCAGGCTTTTTTTTTTTCTCTTCTTCCCTATTGCTAAGTTTTTTCTTCTTCATTAGAAAATTTGCCAGTCATTCATACAGAAGACCTGGATTCAAGCATTAGGATGCAGGTGGACATCTGGTAACTGGTATGACCCAGCCTTGCTTTATAGGTCTGCTCATAATTAGAGACATACCTACATTACAAGTCTGTGGATGGGTTTCAGTTAGTACATAAGCTGGTACCTATATATTAATTCATACGTAACTGATTTCACACTGACAGCTGACTTAAATCTCAATCCAGTGTTATCTGTAAATGCATTAGGTGTTTACATTGCAAAGACTTGGTGCTATAATCCACACAGGTCCACCGCTACAGGGCATGCTGCATACTACAAGAGCCAAATAAGTAATTGTAGAAGAATTTCATGCACTTACTTTTCTGAAAGGAGACAAAATGATCAAATTCATAAGAGGTAGCAACATTTCTCATATACCTACCTTTCTTGCCTTCCACTTCTTAACCTTCTGTTCCCTGTAGCACCTCTCATTTGCCCCCCATCCCTCTACCTGTCTCCCTAGGTCATTTCTCTCTGCTGTAAAATCCTTCTTGACCCATCCTCACAAAAGTCTAGGAACTGGGCTGGCAATGACTAGTTTAGAGTGCAAGGAATGAGGAAAGCCTGAGGGAGCAGGGAAAGGCTGACCTGGCAAGTGTGATGTTGGCTTTGGTGGACAAAGGGGAAAAGGAAGTATATGGATACTCTCTGATTAATATTAATTTTCACAACAGAGTCTTATGTCTATAAGTGATAGGTATACATTCAATCATCATTGTATTTACTGCCTCAAAAAGCATTATTATAATAATAAAAATAAAAATTAATTTATGCCCCCAACCTTCTTATAAGAGTTTAAAATCTTTTTCAGAGATGCACAAAATATAACAGTATGTTCTATATTTTAAAATAGCTAAAAATAAATAATAGAATAATATATGCATTGCCTTTCAACTTAGCAATCCCATGTTTGGAAATCTGTGCCTAAAATATACTGCCCAAAATAGAAAATGTTGTACACAAAAAGTTATTCATTGCAATGTTATTTGTAGTAGCTAATTGAAAACAATGTAAATACTTACCAGGAGGGAACTAGATGAATAAAAATGAAATATCCACCCTCTGGAGAACTATGGAGCTGAGCAAAGGAGTGAGGATTGTCTCTATAAACTGTTATGATCATCTCCAGGATATTCTCTTGACTTAAAAAAGGAAGAAAAAAAAAAAACCAAAGGGCAGAACTGTGTATAGAGATGACTACCTTTGATCTAAGGATGAGAGATATATATTTGCATATATTAAAAGTAAATGGAAAAATAAACAAAACAACAAAGAAAGCTCTTGCCTGTTGGGGGAAAAGGGAACAGGGTGGATCAATCATGAAAAGAAAGACAGCCAAGTGTTATGTGCCTGTTGATAGAATGCCAGAGGAATTGTGCAACATTAGTCATGAGATATCATGTCAAAAAATGTATATCTGAAGCTGATCAGGCCTGTAGATAACCTAGAGGAAATGCAGGGTGTGGAGCATATCTCAGACATTACCACAAGGATGCTACCAGCAAAGTCTAAAATGGGGGAAATTTTGCAAGATGTGTTTTTTCCCCCCAAATAAATAAATGGCAAAGGAAAAATAAGGGAGGGGGAACTCTCATAAATTAAAAGAGAATGGAGATGTACAGCCGAATGTGATGTGTGGACCTGCTTTGGATACTGATTG
The DNA here is from genome assembly GCF_048564905.1 of Vicugna pacos. Taxonomy (NCBI): domain Eukaryota; kingdom Metazoa; phylum Chordata; class Mammalia; order Artiodactyla; family Camelidae; genus Vicugna; species Vicugna pacos. The sequence continues at coordinate 55,280,497 of NC_132987.1, read as the reverse complement.
AATTAAACAGACTATGTTGAAAAGTGTATGTAAGATAACATGAGAAGTTTGATTATGGACTGAGTTAGATGATTCTGAGGAATTCTTGGTAATTTTGTTAGGTGTGATAACATCATGGTGGATTTTTAGGAACCTGTCCAAAATGTTTAGAGATGCATACTGAAGTATGTAAGAGTGAAATGACCTGTGACTTGGGACTTGCTTCAGAATTCTCCAGGCATGAACAAAAAATAAAGGAAGCAATCATGCAAATGTGGCAAAATCTTAATAACTATAGTCTGGAGGATGGATATATGGAGGCTTGTTGTACTATTCTCTCTACTTTTAAGTATGTTTGGCAATTTCATACTAACAAATTTTTTAAATCAGTAAAACCAAAACAGAGGGTGAAGAGGAGTAAACTGTAAGATGGGTCCAGGACTGGAGTTTGTGCACCAGTGAATCCCATGTATTCCCACACATGTGTTACAGGAGTGGCTACAAATCTGGCCTGATGTTTGCAGCCACCAGCATGAAAAAGGAAGCAGGAAGAATGAGAAGGTTCTCAGTGTCTGTACAGCAAAAGCAAACAAGATGTTCAGGCAGAGCACCGTTCCTGATGCCGAGGCCTAAGCAAAACCTCTCCTGTGGGTCTTCATTAGAGAGCCACTGAGAGGTGCGTGAAAGGCACCATCCTCGACAACATGTTCCAAACAAACCCAGGAAGGCTTCCCTGGGGCTGTGACTGACCTCCCGGGCCGCACTTCACCAACAAGCTCTCTGAGTTCTGAGACCGGGACCCTCAGAAATGCCTACAGCTCAGGCAAGCGAAGCAGTGTAGACATATCACCCACTCTGTCCCTCTGTTCTCTCTGAAATGCTCTGGACCGAGGATGGCTCTGTGCTCTTCCCCTCTGGGGAGGCTCTGCAGAGCTGGGAGTTGGCCCTTTGTAATACTCTCTTAATGAAAAAAATGAGCACCGGGTTATTAAGGAGCCTCCTCAGGGGCTCACATTTTCCAGTGGCTTCCAAACTGAGCGCTGTTTGAGATACATTCAGCATGCTCTGTACCTGAAGTAACTGGTTCAGCCATATTCTCTATCTCTAAAAACAAAATTAAGATTCTGTCTGTAACTACAGAATTCAAATCTAAGTGGACAGATTTTCAGCAATCTTGGATGGTATGTTTGAAAGAGTCTGCTCTAAATTCGAGGCTATGTGGTATATATAAAAATTATGAAGGTCCCTGAGTGACAGGCGGAAGAGACAGTCATCCTTCAGGGTGGCTGAAACAGACACATATAATAAAAAGTCATGATGAACACTAATCTGGAAAGGCACACCGTGCACACAAAGACTCAGCCCAGAGAAAACAGTCGTTCTGCTCAGAAATACAGCAGCAATTTGGAAGCAAGGATATATTTACTTCAGGATGATTGATGGTGTTTCCAAGAAACACTGGAGAGCTCAACCATATCCAGACTCTTCACTTTCTGAGCATGACCTCCAAGCTCATACCGTCCCTTTGATTGTCTCTCCCTTCCCCCAGTTTTTCTTTAAATGAGGAAACTAGTGTCCTGACAGGTAAACTGACTAACCAAAGTCACCGAGCTCCTACGAGGCAGAACTAGGATACAGACCTAGATCTGAGCACAACACTCTTTTCACAAAACGAAGACAATTCTGGGGAGAGGGAGGGAAATAGCTCAGTGATAGGGCACACACTTAGCATGCACAGGGTCCTGGGTTCAATCCCCAGTACCTCCACTTAAAAAAAAAAAAGAGAGAGAGAGAGAGAGACAGTCCTGGAAAGAGAGGGGATTGAAGGAAAATGAAAGACACGAGGATGAGAAATGCTGTACAGGGTAGAAGAGGCTGAAGAGGGAGTTGAAGGGCATACAATAGTTTGCTGAGCCCTAAGTTCTGAAAAAGCCTCAGCAGCAGGATCAGGGATGCTTTCTGAGGGAGCAGGAAGAGGCTTGGAGGGAAGAGTAACACCAGGCTACTCCAACTCCTTAAGTTGGACCCAGAGATGTCACCTCCTTTGTCCACTTCTTCCCATATCGTTTCCTGAGTCCACCTGATGTTGGCGTTCTGCTCAGATAGACAGGCAGATGCAGCTGAGGGGTTGGAGTTTGACATATCTGCCCCCATTGTCTCGACCCACAGCTTTCCTGTCCTTTATAGTGGACTGAGGGCTCTGGAGGGTGGAAGAGGAAGAGAGAGACCTGGGTGAACCCTCCTTGCCTTGTCCTCTTCCAGCGAGTCAGTCAGTCCCTTTCTGATGTCAGCCGGGCTTTCTGAGAACTCCTTCCCACCCCCTCTAAACACTGGGAACTTCGCCTTTCATAGTTTCCAGACACATCTCTCTGCATGTGACTTGCAGTCTGTGTCATGTAGCTGGGCCCCTATTACCAACCAGCTGGACATTCAGCCCTGCCTCTGCTTCTAGAGTCAATCTTTCGTTCTTTTGGAGGCAAGGCAAGGCTGGGGGGATAGATTTATAGTGGCTTCTACATTATGTTTCAAGTGATAGAAATTCTAACTCAATGTACTATGAACAATTGAAGGAATTTACTTAAAAGTCAACCTTTTAGGTACCCTCAGCCAGGGTTAGTTTGAGTTTCAAGAAGGCTTGACCAAGTGGCTCAACAAAATCATTGAAATCCATGTTGTTTTGTTTTGTTTTGCTTTGTTTTGTTTTTTCCTTTTATTTTTCTGTTCTGTCTTTTGGGGTAGAAACTTAAGCTAAGTCCGGCTGCCCTGGTAGTTGCAAGATGGATGCCTGCATGAACCAGACAATATATGCTTCTTTTTTCACATCCAGGGGAAGAAGAAAAGCTTCTTTTCCCCATCTTAGAGTAACAGTCCTGGCCATGCCTTTGATGAGCCAACTAAGGCAATCACCCCATACCTGGTCCAGTCACTGTGCAAAGGGGCTGAAATTACACCGCTGGTCTGGGCCCATTATGGCCCGCCTCTGGGAGGTAAGAGGTGTCAGTCCTGCTCAAACAGCATGCCTGCTACCAAAGAGGGGATGGAGGGATGCTAAGAAAAAACCTGACAATATGCCCAACGGTTTCCACAGCTGGCTGGGCCACAGCCGAGTCTTTCCCTTTTCTCTCCCACCTTTGCTCCATAGCCAACCCCAGGAGATGTCTGTTGGGCCTGATATGTTCTGTCTGCAGGACCAAAACTCTGCAGGCTGCAGATTTCCTCCCAGGGCTGAGGTTTGTCATTCAGCGGTGCTGCCAGCAGGGGGGTTATTTACGCCTTCCTCTCACCTTGTGTTCCAAAGGTGCTCCCTCCCTCCTTAGGGAAGTGTCACAGACATTTGAATAACTACATGGGTCAGCTAGGAAATGATTACTTCCCTTATTCCCAAAAAAAAAAAAAAAAAGTAGTTTTTAAAAATAAGTAATTCAACAAATAATTTAAAAGTTGTATTAAATAGGTGAGAAAATGTGGTCAAAGAGAAATTAAGAATGAAAAAACAGGATGAAACAAATCTATAAGGTTATTAAATTTGTGTTTTAAAGGGGAGTGTGTGCAAAATCACAGCCGTTGATTGGTGCACCCTCCTGAACTAAGCCATCACAATGGCAACCAGAGCAGATGATGTCATGTATCTGGTTAGTACTCTGTCTTCTAGTGATGCATATCTAGGGTAGTTTTGTGTTTCTAGTTAACTTTTAAGTCACTTATATGAAAAAGAGAAGATTTATTTAAAAATTTTCTATGATTTTCCTGCCAGCAAACCATGGAGGCATTTTTTTAACTTCTTTTTTAGCCTACTTGTATTGGTAGCAGATATAAATTCAAAAGACACAGAAGCCCTCTGAAATATTAATTGATCTTTAGTAAGTTCAATATTTTATATGCATGGATTATATTTCTTAAAAACTTCTTAAATGTCTTCACTCAAAATCTCTATGTCTCCCCTTCCTGGTCTTAACTCAATCCTTCCCAACCAAGCTTCCATCCCATCACCTCTACTAAGATCATCCTTGCCAAAGTCATCAATGACTCCCTTCTTGGAAAATCCAGTGGTCAATTCACATTTTACTTGACGTCTCAATATCATTTGGGGTGTAGGAGGCAGTTTCTTTCTTTCCATTTTTAACTACTTTTAAAAATTGGCTTCTGGGACTAAACTCTCTGATTTCCCTTCTACATCACTGTCCATTCCTGCTCAGTTTCCTTTGCTGGCCCCATCTGCCTCCCAGCTGTCTAAATACTGAGTGCCTCAGAGTTTAGTCCTCAGACCTCTTTTCTTCTATCCTCATTCCTTATGTAATCTCATTCAGTTCCATTTATTCCATGAGGACTCCTCCATGTATACCTCCAGCTCTAATCTATCCAAGATTTATGTGCCATCTGTCCACTGGACATGTCCACTTGGGTGTGTACCAAGCATCTGAGAGTTCATGCACCCCATCAGAACTTGAGATGTGTCCCTCCCCCTGACTGTTCTGATCTCCCCCACCCCACTACCAGCTAAGCCCAAACCAGGAGTCATCGTGAACACCTTTTTCCCTCATTCCCCACATCCAGTACATCGACATGTCCTGTGGGCTCTATCTTCAAAATACACTCTGAATTTGACCACTTCTCAGTCTCCACCATCTCACCCAATCCAAAGCTATCCCATTTCTGGCCAGGGTTTTTGCCATAGTTTTCTGTTTTACCACCCTGCTTCTGCTTTTGTCCCCTTTGAATCAATTTTCTACCCGGCAGCCAAAGCAGTCATTTCAAAATGTAAATTAAGTCATATCACTCCCTGCTTAAACTCTCCAATGGATTTCCATCACTCTCAGAGTAAAATCCAACTTTCTTACCACACCTTCATCTCACCTCCTGCTACTCTCGGCCTCCCTCCTCTGCTTGTATCATGCTGACCTTCTCACTGTTCTCCAGGCACATCAGGTTCTTTCCACTTTGGCCCTTGCAGTTCCCTTTACCCACGCGCTTCCCCCGGACGCTCACTCGGCTGGCTCTGTTTACATTTTTCTGCATGTCACCTCCTCTGCCTGGCTTTCCATGAACCAGCCTATTACCCTCTATTTCTTTACCACTTATTTGTTTTCTTCTTAATACGTATCACTAACTGGTGATAAAATAACTGTTACATAATTATTTATCTGTTTGTTTAGCTTTATATTCTAGTGCCTGGAGCAATGTCAGGCACCCAGTAAACATCAGGTGAATAAGAGAATGAAATACCTGTTGAAATGAATTTCCCCAGCCTTCTTTCAGAGTAGGACGTGGTATCTGAGTTAATAACATTGTAAAAGATATCTTTTCTAAAACATTCTTTTAGGCGCCTGAGCACCCCCCCCACCTGGATTTGGTAAATCTATGCTAAATTTCTTTCGGTCCTGATAACTTAAACCTCAACAGAGTCAGAGCTAAGGTTGGAGGCTGGTAATGAAAGCCTCTCCCTTAGTAAAGCTTTTTGCAGCTGAAAGGTGTGGTCTCCGTAGCCCCCAGGTGTAATTTGAGCAAGCTGGCCTGGTGAAACTCTATCTAGGTTTTGGAGCCCTTTGTTTGCCTGTTAGGATTAAGAAAGGGTATATATGATGACACTGTTGTAGTTGTTGAAAGACACAAGGGGGCAGCAAATCCAGCTCTTATTTTTAAAGGCGAACCAGGTATTCTGATAACTACCATTTGATGTCGGATAGATGGTATACATTTCATTATATCCGTCCAGTGAGTAATAGGCAGCAAAGAAAATGAACTATAGCTACAAGCAGCAACACTGATGAATCTTACAAACCTAATGTGAAAGAAGCAAGACACAAAAGACATAATTCCACGTAGATAACTTTCAAAACTAGGCAAAACTAAACTATATTATTTAGGAGGCGTACGCAGGTGGTCAAACTATAAAAAAGAGCAAGGAAATGACAGTCACAGAAGTGAGGCTTGTGAGGATTGAGGTGCTCATGGTCAGGATGGACATATTGGAGGTGTAAGTCCTAGCATTAATCTCTTTTCCACCTTTGCAGAAGGTGCCCAATTTATAATTAATTGCTAAATTTTACATTAATGGTCTGTGTCCTTTGTGTATATGTTTACTTTTCACATTAAGGTTTTTTTCTCTAGGAAAGGGAAAGAAAGAGGTTAGAATGTGAGCAAGAAGGTAGAGACACACAGAGACTGGGAGAAAGAAACAGGGACTGAGAAATTAAGTAGCAAAGTGAAGCCTGGAGTTACACAAGAAGAGAAGAGAGATGCTGAGAGAGGGGCTAAAAAGAGAGAAGGAACCAGGAAAATCCAAAACGAAATTTTTAAAGGAAGATAGTTTGAGGGAGAGTATGTAACAAAGTAGGAGGAGGTGGGGGAAAGGAAGGAAGAAAAGATGAAGGGAGAAACAGAAGGAGGTGAAGAGGGTTGAGGACAGAGTATACAAGATGAAGGTGCAGAGTTCCTGGGAAGAAATATCAAACAGAAAATCTAGCAGAACAAGGGGAAGTGCCCTTGACCAGGGGAGGGGAGGGGCAATCAACTCTGATACCCTGGGCGGAGTTCAGTCTTGCAGTGGACTGCAGCTGGAATATGATGATGGAAAAGGAAGATGCCAAGAGACCTTCAGGGTCAGGTAGGAGTTTTTTACCTGTAGATCTGTGGACAGACAGGGCTGTGAAAGGCAGGGCTGGGGCCAAAGCAGGAATGGTGATCCTCAACATCCTTTATGGGGATGGACTCAAGACTTCAGAACTGCCCATATTGGAGATGTTTATGTAAACCCTCTCTCTCTCTTTGCCTATCTTCAGATTTAGTCTACAACCTCCCCTCTTCTCCTCCAGCACCATCCCTGCCCACCTCATTGCTTGGTAGGACCCCTGGGCCTCAGTGAACAGGCTGGACACACTGCTGATGCACTGGAGACATCCATGGTCTCCATGTTGGGGGAACAGGTGGGACAGGCTAGGGCACAATCCATCCTATTGTTCAGAGAAAGATGTTCACTCAAAATTATGCCATAAGGAGGGAGGTAAGTTGATCAGTTAAGCGGAAACTTTAGTTACCCTTATTGAAAAACAAAATTCAACTGAGTAGATTTGGAGATCTAATTGGCTTGATTAAATGACTCACGAATGGGGCAGCATCTTATCTGGCAAGCACAGAGATACTCTGAGGAGTACAAAATGAAAGGCTATTTATAGAAAGGAGGGTGGGACCCGGAACTATCAGCAAGAGAAAAATGAAAATTCATTGGAAGAAAGCAAGAGTTCAGGGTGACGATGGCTTCTTATTGGCTGAGCAGTGGCATTTTCCCATTGGCTGGGCTTGTTGCTGGACGAGAAGAAAATATTCCTTCCTCCTGCCAGGATAGTAAAATAATGTCGCTTCCTGACAAACATGCAACTTCCTGTTGGGATCTGTAATTGAAGACAAGTGGAGGGTGTGAGAGCTCCCTCTACAGGCCTTCCTGACTCCAATTTTAATTGGAGTTTCCATTATTAATTTTCACACTCTACTCAGCACCTTATCACTGTTTGCTTTCTCAGCAACAAAAGTTGCTACGGTTTGGAAAAATTCCAAGTATTATCATGAGTTGGAGTCTAAAAAATGCCATTTTTACTTCTTATGTAACTCTGCCTCTTTCTCCTGTCCAAACTGTGTCTTCCCCACATAGGGTATTTATCTAAAGGCACATCTCTGGGGATCTGAATCCCTAGTCTATTTGTTTTGAGAAGCCTTTACCTAGAGGAATCTAATAATTAGTCTAGCTAAAATTCACACCTTGGCCTGAGTCATGAAAGGCCAGATTGGCCAAGGAATGGAGGCATAGGTGCTACTGGAGGGAGACAGTTTATGTGCTCCCCAGGGCCATCCAGAGCTTTGTGAGGGGTGAACCAGAGGAGGAGGGGGGCTTCCGTTGGAATCAGAATTGTGAGAAACTTAAACCCAACTTCCACCCCCTGAGCCAGGGCATAGGGGCTGGGGATCTGCCAAGGCATCCTTGCCAAGATGCTCTTTGGAGTTCATACTCTTAGCACCCCTTCTGGCCAAACTTCATCAAAACACACCAAAAAAGTATATAAATGTTGAGTAATCATCTGTAACAGCCCTGGACCACAGGGAATAGTGTCCCCAGTGACCCAGAAACTGAAAGATATTTTTTCAGAGAATGATGCGGATAGGATGAGATTGAGAAGCATCTTGCCCAAGTCATAGTCATGTATGAAAAGAGGGCCTGAGAGGAAAATAAGTGAGTAAGAGCCCTGCCAGAATCTGCAAAAACCACCAAGTAGAGCAGGAGGGCTAAGGATAAAGACAGGTCCTAGGCAGCTGGGGGATCCAGCAAAGGAAAGACGGGAGAGAAGGGAAGTCATTTAAGCCATGAGCATAATCCCTGTAAACATAGTTGTGAGACAATGTGAGGTTACCTAATAATTCTTGAGAGATAAGATATACAATGCAAAAATTTAATAATCTGTGTAACTTAATATTAGATGAGCTTTATTAAGTAGCTATGTGGAGTTTGCATGCATTATCTCATGTAATCCTGATATAATACCAATGCAGTAGATCCCATAAATACATTCACTTAAAGGGTGAAGAAACCTAGGCTCAAAGAGAACTTGACCATAACCACATAGAACCAAAATGTTACCCAGGCTAGTCTGACTTTGAAGCCCAGGCTTTTAACAACTACAAAAGATTTCCTCTCATGTGATTCCAACAAAAACTAAGGAATTCATGAGATGGGCAGAAAGTTAGGTGTTAGGAAGCCAACACACCATGTGATATTATTCTCAGTTTTCCCACGTGGAAGTGAAGTGTAGTATGATTAGAGGCCATTCTTTAAAATCTCTTCCATCTCAAATAATTTGTGAAGTTGACCCCCTGTAGACTCTTTCAGGAATGATATCTCCAGGTTGTGCTGTTGTGTTGTTTTTTTAAAAGGTTCACACTTGATGGATGATGGTGAACAAGAAAGTGCTATCAGATTCTAACAATAGAAAATTACCACTTCAGTATTTTCCAGGTCAGGATGCAAGTATAATTGGAAAAGTGTGCTTGAAAAGTGTTGCCCCATCCCCTCCTGTGGCATCTCCCTGGCTAAACCAGCTCATTGAAAGCAGTGATCATGGGAAATGGGGGGCAAGTTTGGGCAGAATGACTTGATGACCCGGTGAAATCAGATGGGGAGAGCATTTTGAGGATAACTCACTGCTGAGTGGTTTGTCATATGTTCTAGGAAATGAGGGTGGAGCAGAAGGTGGAATGAAAATAAAAGCACTATTTCACTACTCATCATGTTGAACACTGAGGCACAGACAGCATCATGATCGCAGCACCCAGTGACCAAATATAAAACACAAAGGAGAGGGGTGTTCTCCCGGATGGAATGCCGTGGGGCTTTGGTACATGGTAGCTCCACTGCATCATGATCATCAATCCCAGTGGAACTATGGTACCCAGGACAGCAGCAGCAATGCCCAGTGGGACAAGGTGATACCTGTTGGGAGATGATGGTTCTTGAGAAAAGATAGTAGAGTGCAAAATAAAGCAAGTATCAAAAACATCCAGCAATGAGGATGGTGTGCAGCTGCAAAATGGCAATGCAGAAACAGGAGCAGCAGGATTCAGTGAAATGGACAGATCCAGAACGAGTGTCAGCAGAGCCGGTGGTTGGCAGATAGAGCAATGCCCCACAGTAGAGAGCCAGGACAGAAACAGGAAAATCATGGCTGCCCTTGTAACTCCCAGAGATGACTGTTGGGAAAGGGTTTCCTTTATTAAATTGATACTGTATTCCCCAAAACTATCAGGGCGAGGAAGAATCTACTCTTTGGGGGAGATAGTTGAACTTAACTGTCTCTGGTTCTCATTCCTTGAGATCCACCCTCTGTGTTGGTCAGGAGCTAGCAGCCAACTTGCAATCAAAAGCATCAGATGGTTGCTTATCCTGACATCTCTGAGCCATGGCCTCCCTCCAGACTTAAGTGAGGAAAATAAATTCCTGTTTGTTTAAGCCAGTGCTGGACTAGTTTATGTTGTAATTATGAGCATACTATTTCCAACCTCAAAAATAAATGAAAGGAATGACACCTTAGAACACACAGCTGGATACCATGTGTACCTTGGCTCAGAGCCCCCAAACCCCAGCCCATCATGTGCTTCTCTTTACTGGGTCCTCTGTCAGCTACTGACCTTGTTGATGTCAGTGGCCATCTATTATTCGTCACCTAAAAATACTTCAAGCACAAGACTCCCCAAAGTTCAGACCCAAGAGAGAAAGAGCTAAAATAAGCAAGAGGCCGACCAAGATTCCAGGGATCATTTTGGTGGGGGTGGGGAGGCAGTTGTTGTTTTACCTATTTTATAAATAGGAGAGAGACATGCACTAGTTTACAGCACCCATAGAGAGGGAGGGATTGAAAAGACAGAATTCCGAGAGAATAAATGATGGCACAAGATAAAGGAATTTTCCTGAACAGAAGAGTAAGTTCTTATTCTTCTGGGACTAGACAAAAAAGGAGGTGATAACTAGACAAAGATTCAGGTGTGAAAGAAAAATCAAAATGGAGTTGGTATTGCTAAGAGAGCTAAAAGGGAGCCAGGAGGCCACTGAGGAAGTGTGACTTATGCACATCTCAGCCTGGATGGAACCTGACGTTTTGACTACTTTCTTATCCTAAAAAGACATCCAGAATATCTACCAGAAACTCAGGGTACTTGTTGGATCCTTATCCTAAAATAACTTGAGACAGCCTATCTACTTATCAGACTCCTACCCTAAAATAAATTGTGATTCCTTAAGGACAAATATTTCCTGATTTGCATCAGTCATCACAGTTCTCGCCAGGCAATTTTTAACAACCTTGTGGCTTTTTGTCTTTCTAAGCCCCTGACTCTTTCTCTTCCCCAAAACATTCTTTAGGTTTTACCCAAGTCGGGTTCTCCTGAATTGCAATTCTCAAGACCTTAAATGAACTCTTTGCTTATTTGCAGCTTCCTGCATTGTTTTTTGGTTGACACGGGTATGCAGGCAGGAAACCAAAGGAATGAAGTTGAAGAGAAGGTTCTACCTGGTGGAAGATATGTATGAAAAGTTAGGATGAAGGCTTGAGGAGATGTGATGGTGGTTTGGAAGAACCTTTGGGAGGAATAGAGGAGGAGCTATTTGAACAGGTGAGGAGGTCACCAGAGGATTTGCCCCAGGCTTACATATAATCAAATTAGACTTCTGGTTAGAAATGGCAGCAACCTAAATACTTGCCTTTATTTCTACTCCCTTCCCACACCACATAAAGACCAGATAAAATGATTTTTTAATATAATTAGGACAGACAAAATGGGAAGTGAGACTATAAACATCAGGAGAATTTAATACAACTTTAGAAAACAGAATCGGTCAGATGAGTACTAACAAAAAGTAAATCATCAAAAAAATGTGACAATGAATATATGTATGTTCATGTATAACTAAAAAATTGTGCTCTACACTGGAATTTGACACAACATTGTAAAATGACTATAATGCAATAAAAAATATTTAAAAAAATAAAAATGTTACACACACACACACAAAAAGTAAATCATCAGTAGTCAGAAAACTGGAAGTGAAGTGCCTGCAGGTAAAAGCAGAATGCATCACCCACCTGAGGCATCAGCACCACCTGGAAGCTTGTTAGGACTCCAACACTCTGGCCCCACCATAGACCTAGTGAATAAGAATCTCTGGGAGTGGGTCCTGATAACTGTGCTTCAGCAAGCTTTTCAGGTGATTTTTATGCAAACTAAGTTTGAAAAGCACTGCAATAAGTAAGGTATCAAAACCCAGAGTTTTGGGAATGATAAGCACCTGGTATTCTCTGAGGACAGGGGTTCTGAGTGAGGCCAAACTTCAAAAGAACTAACTGAAAGTCAGTTTGAAGATGGGTTAGAATCCCAGATTTCTTCCTTCAGTTCAAGCAGCCTGGTAACTGCACAAACAAGAAGTTTACTCTCAGAAAATGACAACGTGGGTCGACTTGAATTGAGGCAGAAGGACCAGAAATGGCTGAAAGTAAAAATGAGTCAACACACTCAAAACAGGGAGATGAGAGGAAAATCTGCTTATTAAAGTAAACTTCTCTCTCTTGGCTTCCAAAATGTTGGAAAGCAAGTGTGTTATTATCTCCCTCCCCAAGCAGGACATGGGAGAAGTTCTCCATAGTTAGACTGAGTAGCCTACACGTACTGACATAATGGGGTAACCCCTCCCCAAAAAGCTGGGTCTCTTGCTGCCCAGCTACCCTGTAGTGAGGCTCACCAGCCTACAATCCCCACCAGTGCACTTCCAATTTCAGTACCTCTTTTAAGTAAGAAAAGGCAGCCAAAGATCACAAGACATTTGAAGAAAGAATATAATGTGAAAGTCACAAAAGTAGACCCCCCTGCAAAAAAAGGAGTTGAAGAAAGGCAATGCAAGAAGCAGAGAAAAATAACTCAAAAGTATAATTAATGCCTTCTGAAAGATTAAAGAAAGATATTGCATACATGAAACAAGAACAGAAGGCTATAGAGTACTTGAAGAATAAAAATCATTCTTAGAAATTTTAAGAGTCTTTAGGAAAAATCAAAACTGAAATAAAAGAATTGAAAGGTAACGTCGAGGAGATTGCTAAGAAATCAGAACAACAACAAAAAGGCAAACAGAACATAGGAGAAAAGAGAAGGAAATCAGAGGATCGACCCAAGAGACTCAATGTTTTTAGGAAACTCCATACTGTTTCCACAGCAGCTACAGCATTTTGCATTCCCACCAACAGTGCACAAGCGTTCCGATTCCTCAACGTCCTCATCAACACTTCTTGACTTTTTTTTTTTTGACTAATAGTTATCATGACGGGGGTATAAGACAATAATATCACATTGTCATTTTGATTTGCATTTCTCTGATGATTAATGATGTTAAGCATTTTTAAAAATATCTGTTGGCCAGTTGTATGTCTTCTTTGGCAAAATATATATTCAAGTCCTTAGCCCATTTTTCAATTGGATTATTGGGTTTTATGCTAGTTGAGTTGTAGGAACTCCTTACCTATTTTGAAGATTAAACCTTTAACTACTGTGTGATCCACTAATCCTACTTCTGGGGATTTATTCACAAGAATTGAAATCAGGGTCTCAAAGAAACATTAGGACTTTCGTGTTCACTGCTACACTATACACAATAGCCAAGATGTGGAAACAACCCAAATGTCTATTGATAAATGGATAAAGAAAATGTGGTATATATATTCAATGGAATACCATTGAGCTTTAAAAAAAAAGAAGGACAATATCTGACAACATGGATGAGCCTTGAGAACATTATACTCATTGAAATAAGCCAATCACTGAAATGGTACATGATTCCACTTATTTGAGGTGTCTAAAACAGTCAAATTCAGAGTTGAAGAGTAGAATGGTGGTTGGCGGGGGCTTGGGAGGAGAAAGCAGGGAGTTACTAACCATGGGCATAAAGTTTCAGTTAAGCAAGATGAATAAGCTCTAGAGACTACTGTCCAGCATTGCCTCTGTAGTCAACAACAATGAATGACACTCTTAAAAATTTGTTAAGAGGCTAGCTCTCATGTTATGTGTCCTAACCACAATAAAATAATTTTTTAAAAAATCCGGGTTTCAACATCTGCCCTAAAAACCAGCCAAGGAAGGATTCTAAAGAGGAGAAACCCCTCTGATACAGAGAAAAACCTCATCTCTGTCAAAAATGAAGTCACCAAAGCAACTATGCTAAAGATCTATGCCAGGATCCTATTAAAAACAAATGAAGAAAAGAAAAAGAAAACAAACAGGATATAAAGGACATTTATCAGAGGAAAAAAAGTTGCTTTGGATAACTTGAAAATTATGACTATTTTACCACAAAAGTTTAAAAAATTAAAGATTTGATTGCAAAATTGAAAGAGCATACAATGTCCCAGGAAAAAGTAACACAGACCTTACGAGATCTTTCGTAAAACAAAGTTACTGAACTTCAAAGACAAAGAATTCTTTGGGGAGCTATGCAAAAATAGTAAGTCATTTACAAAGGAGAAAAACAAGGCTGATCTCAGATTTCTCAAGAGCAAATTTCCATTCCAGTAAATTGTGGAGCAATGCTTATAAATCCTCAAGAGAAATCATAACCGAAGACTATTTTACACATTCAAAATGTCACTCAAGTGCAAAGGTGAGAAATAAACATTTTGAATATTTGATGAGCCCTTCTAGTAGAAAATGCTAGAAAGATGAACTTCAGTCAGCCAAGAGATAAATGAGAAAAACAATAGGACTGGCACTGAGATGGATCTACTTTACTGTAGGACAAAGATTAAAGCAAATGCAGGGGTTACGGTAACAATGCAGAATGTAAAAGTAATAATCCTGACTGAAATGGAAACAACATATATATAACAGATTTGAGAAAATAATTGGGAGAATTAGTAGGTACTAGTATTTGCTGAATTCACTCATGCTTTATAGCAAGAGGTCAAAAGATATCATTGGAAGCTGATAAATCAAGTAAAAGTAATGGAAGTTTATTTAGCAATACAAAGGTAAGTGCTAAGAAAAATGGCAACTAAAATTGAATGGAGGGGGGAAGAGGAAGCCAAAGGAAATACACTAATTTGTGGCTGCCCACTGTGTGGAGTCAGATTCTGTCTAAACAGACATAGGATTAAACATTTTAAGTTACAGTCAGAATAATTTTAGGTCAAAAATAAATATTTTTCAAAGTATTCAAATAAACACACACATTCTAAACAATTACAAAACACACTGCGTGGTAGATATGAAGATACAAAAACATAAAACTAAATAATATGACAGAACTAAGCTAAAAATATTTGCTCTGTGAAAGACTCTGTTAAGAAGATAAGACAAGCTACAGAATGGGTGAAGATATCTGCAAAACACGTGCCTGACAAAGAGCTAGTATTTAGACTATGTATTTAAAAAAAACTCTCAAAACTCAACAGTAAAATAGACAAGTTGGTAAAAGGGAACAAATTTTCAGTTATAAGATGAATTAGGTCTAAGGCTCTGATGTAAAACATGGTATCTATAGTTGATAACACTGTGCTGTATCATTGAAATTGGCTAAGAGAGTAGAACTTAAATGTTCTCACCCCCCCCAAAAAGGTAAATATGTGATGGATGCCTTAATTAATTCAATGAGAGGAAAACTTTCATGATGTATATGTATATTAAATCATGTGGTACACTTTAAATACCTTACAATTTCATTTGTCAATTATGCCTCAATAAAGCTATGGGGGAAACCACAATAATAAAAAAAAAAAACCCAAACAGTTCACTGAAGAGGATACATAGATTGCAAACCAGCATTTAAAAAGACATTCAACATTATTAGCCAACTGAGAAGTGCAAATTAAAACCACAGTGAGGTATCACTACATACCTAGCAGAATAATAAAATAAAAAATAGTGACACCACCAACTGCTGGTGAGAATGCAGAGAAGTTAGATGACCTCTAACTTGCTGGTGGGAATATAAAATGATACAGCCACTCCAGAAAGCAATTTGGCAGTTTCTGAAAAACTGAACGTGCATTTACCATGCAACTCAGCAATTGCATTTCTGGGCATTTATTACACAGAAACCTGTACATAAATGTTCACAGCAACTTCATTTGTAAAGGCCCAAAACTGAAATCAGCCCAGATGTCCTCCAGCTGGTGAAGAGTTAAACAAATTGTGGCATATTCCTCATAGAGTACTACTCAGCACCAAAAAAGGCACAAATGACTCATAGAGAAAACAGCGGAGATGAATCTCCAGAGAATTATGCCAAGTAAAAAGTGCCAATCCCAAAAGGTTACATACTGAGTGTTTCTGTTTATATTTCAATCCTTCAATGACATAATTATAGAAATGGAAAACAGACTAGTAGTTACCATGGATTAAAGATGGAGTGGGGATAGGTGGTAAGTGGGTGTGGCCATTAAAGAGCAACATGAAGAATTCTTCTGGTGATGGAAATGTTCTGTATCTTGACTATATCAATCTCAATATCCTGGTTGAATATTTTAGTATACGTTTATAGGATGTTACCTTTGGGGAGAACTGGCTAAAGGGCACAGAGGATCTCCTTGTATTACTTCTGACAACTGCTCATGAAAGGACAATTATCTCAAATTGTAAAATTTAATTTTTAAATGCTGATAGGTTTATTTTTTGCCTTCAAAATTACTAACCACAGATACAATGAAGTTTTTAACATTGATACACAAGTTATTTCAAGAAAACAATTTAAAGAATCATATTTGGATATCATTTTCTGAGTACTAGCTGCAGTTGAGTGGTAAGATGTAACATCAATGGGTCATGTCATTTCATCAACAACACTGTCTCCAAGACTTAAAAAAGAAAAACCCGATCATAACCCCAAGCATTATAGAATTCATTACTAAAACTAGGAGAACTACCTTGAATGATGTAAGTCTCCCATTAACAACCAGTAAAAGTTTGAATGTCTTAGCCTGCATAAGAAAACCAGCTCTAAGAAGAAAAACACTTTAAAAAATTTTGTTCACTATTTGAGATAACTGGAATGCTTTGCTTCAATCAAAAAAGTAAAAAGTAGAAGATTGACATATCTTTCAAAGGCATTTGAAAGTTAAAGTCCTTCCACTGCAAGAAAATAAGATCAATCTCATTAAATGAAGGAAATTATGGTGAGATTTAATCAAATTTATGTCATGTTAAACTCACTTACCAATACCTTTCAAAATTTCCATCTTTGTATGGGTTAAATAAGGATAGGCTTAAAGACAGATTTGCAAATATACCGACTTTCAGTATGATGATTAGGTTTAAAGATCTGTGTGATTAATCCTTTTGTGATTATGTAAAAATGCTAGTCAATATTTGCAGGATAACATAGGTAGATAAGATACCTGGTCTACCCTTGTATGATTTAATCGGTGTAAGGAGGAAGGGTTTTGTGTATACAATTCAAACTTTCATATCCACTTGTTTGCAAAGAAGGGTCTTACAATATAGCATCTCCAACTACAAATCTGAAAAAGATTTCAGCGTACCACTGCAGTTACTGCAAAGATGAACAAGGTAAACTGTTAACATTTAACAGATTTGATATTCCTTTAAAGTTAGAACTAAATTAGCATAGATACTGCATTAGCATTATTTTAAAATAAAAGTACCATTTAAAATTTAGTTGCCTAAGAAGGCTGTGATATGGACATATCATCTTGACTCGTGGCAGGGAGATAAGGCATTTGTGATCGAGGAAGAAACAGAGCTGAGAATGGTGGTCCTGGTCTCTGAAAGCCTGAGGTTGCTCATGGACAAGAAGGCGCCTCGTCGAGGCCTTGGCGGTTCCTCGCTTGTTGATCCACTCGAGGCCAGGCTGTTTGCCTCTGGCTCTCACCTCCCAAGGTATGAGAATCTTTTACTAGTTTACCTAACACTAGTCTGCGCTGTGCGCTAAGCCCTTTGCGGGGCGGCAGATGAGGCACTGAGGCCAGACCAAGGACAGCTGAGTAACTGGAACTCCACAGCGGCTCAGAGCGCGTCATCCTCTTCAATCACCCCGCCCCCGGCCGCTCCTCTGAGAGGCGTGGCCGGAAGCGTGGGCAGGGGCGGGGCCTGTCGCCTGGGAAACCACGTGCTGCGCATCCGTGCACTTCCGGCCTCAGTTTCCGTTGAACGGCGGCAGGTAGTCGGCGTGGACCGTTGCTGCCCGCAGACGCCAGGGAAGGAAGAAGGGTCTTTGAGGCTCCGAGCCACCGAGACCCCAGCTCCCCTTAGCCGACTGGCCCCCCACTAATCTACGCGTCGAGGTCCGCGTGCCCCTCGTCTGGGAAAAGCTGAAGTGCGGACGCCTGAAAGAACCGCTGCTGGGCATGGGTAAGAAAGTTCCCTCCTCAACCTCACCCTCAGCCTGGTCCACCCAGCAGGGTTGAAGGCAGCAAACCATGCCACAGCTCAAACTCCCACAGCAGTAGCTTCTGGAGGTCACTCATCATCACCACCTGTTCCTGGCTTGGAGAGGCAGAAAGCTGACTTTGAAGTAGCTTTGAAGGGATTCTTGCTCAGGCCTTTTTTAGAGGTCAGTCTGTTGTTGCCCAATCAGGGTCCACAGAAGCTGACCTTATGAACACCCAGGATGTGAGAGACACTAATTAGTGGTTGAATCAACAAAGAATGTGTCTTACCTACCTACTTTATCCCCTCGCTACCTCTTTCCTAAGGGTTCTCACTGGCTCAAAAAAGTTTCTTCCTCAGTGAATTCCAGTAGATTAAGATTTTGGAGTCTCCTTTAAGGTTCAGGTCCTCAGGGATAGTCCAGGGAATCTCCCCACTTCCTTCCTTCCTCCAAAGACATAAGCCCCAACTAGGACCGGCTTCATAGAGGTCCAGCCTGTGCAGTCACAAGGCTGCCTGCTCAGAAGGATGCTGTCCTCAGAGGGCCCTGTGCTTCTTTTAACGCTCTGTGGTGGAAATCTTAAAAGTTCTTAATTTTTGAATAAAGGGCCCCAATTTGCATTTTTCACTGGGCCCAGCAAATTGTGCACCAACTCTCATGTTTTCCCAAAGGTTTTCTTTGATGACATTCAATTATATATAAAAATATATTTACAAGGTTCTCTAGATAGGCCTCTCAGTAGCTGTTAAGACATCAAGAAACAGAGGAGAGATGATTCTGTTGACTAAACTGAGAGTTCCTGGAATCATGAGATCTTTGTGATCCAATGGCTCACCCTCCACGTCTCCTCATTGTATTTTAGGACCTTTGAAGAATATGCAGAATGTGGAAATACCACACCTCTGAGGACAGCAATGCTTGGCTCCTTGCCTAAGGAGAGAAGCAGGTGAGGAATCAGCTAATTATATATTAATGGGTGCTCTGAGACTGCTTTTACAGGTGCCCTGGAAGGGCTGGAGCAGGTGGGTGTGGGGATGCAGAGAACAGAGGCTGTGTTAATTTGACAAGAGTAGGAGACTTAGAGAAGGAGGTTCTAAATCTGTGCTGTCTAGTTCCTTGCCACAAACTACAAGTGGCTATTGAGCACTCGAAATGTGGCTGTCTGAAATATGATGTGCTCTAAGTGTACAAAGCAACCAGATTCCAAATTCTTTCTTTTTAGAGTAAAATAGTCTATTTTTATAAGTTAATTGCATGTTGAAATGGTATTTTGGATATATTGAACATACTAAAATTTCACTTGTTCATTTCTACTTTTTGACATGACTACTAGAAAATTTTGAATTATACTTGTGCTCACATTACGTTTCTTTTGGAGAGCTCTGTTCTAAAGTTTTTGGAATATTGGAAGCTACTTGCTTTAAAAGTTCAGAAAATGCTGCGTCTCCCTCAAAAAACTCACACTGCCTTTCATCTCCCAGAAAGCACCCCCACCTGCTGTTAAAATATCACCCACATCACCCAGCTAACCTCCAGCTAAAGGCCTTAGCATTTAAAGAAGTGCCACCTAACTGCAAGTAGTCTAGGATAGAATTACAGTCACTTACAGGACGGGAATGCTCAAACTTCTGTCAGCTGTTGCCACTAGAATCAGTTCAGGCGCTGGTAGAGGTATTTCTGCTACTTTGGCTCTTTATTTGGTCAGATTAGCAGAAGCGAACTATTGAGAAACTATAGGAAAAGGAAGGAAGAAGTAAGTGAGGGTGGATGGTCACCTCACCAGCCTTCACTCCAAATCGTTACATTGTTCCAAACGATGGGATTACAGCAGCCTTGGCCTGACTGCTTTTTGTCAATCCCATCACCTTGAAAAGTAACTAGTTTTAGTGAAGAAACTGCCTGGTCCTCCAGTCTGAAGGAGAGCCAAGAACAGAAAGTTATCTGTAAATTGAAGCTCTTACTTAAGCAGCTTCCCTTAGTTGTGAAATGCACACCTGTGGACTCCAGTATCTTCATCTTAAGTTTCGAATGGCCCTTAAAAGCAGTGTGGTGAGTGAAGATGTGAGCTCTAAACCAAGGTGTATTAGATGCTCATCAAACCTCCTAGAGCCTCTCGTTCCCTGGAAAGTAGCTCTAAATGTGTATTTAAGGCCCTGAGGCCCAGGCCTGTTCCGGTGTGCGATTCTCAGTGTCAGTGGATTGCCTCAAAGAACTATCTTGAAAGGGATCTGCCCAGCCGCTGGGGTTGCAGCCAGAGCATTGGCTGCTGTTCTCCCATCCTTTGGGGGTGCCTTCACCGGCATGGTTCTGTTTGTTTTCATATTGCCTACATTTTCTGAAGTGATTCAGTTTTAGGTTTGTGTCTTCCCCTGGAAAGATTGGGCTTTGTGAGCTACTTCACCTGAGTTTGCTTTGCCTCCCTGCTGCTTACCCCTTCACCCGTGAGGCTCACTCTCAGCTGTGCCCTTGAACCGCATTGCCTTGTGAGCTACACTGATTGACCAAAGCCCAGAACCTGGATCTCCAGCCCCTCAGAAACTTGTGGATGACCAAAATGAGACTCTGTCCCATCAGTGTGGGAGGACCTACCATCACGTGGACATGTCTAGACAAGAGATAAAGAAAGTTTTAAGCAGAAAAGCCTTGGCAAGTTGAGTTGGAGAGAATCTCAGCTCAAAATGCTTCTGAACTTCTGAGCCTTCCGTGATTTCACCCAGCTTGCAAAGGCCAGGCTTCTGTTTATTATCTCGCAACCACGATCAAGTCAGCACTCCAAAATAGGATTCAGGTGTCTCCACCAAAGAATGTGAACTATTTGGGAATCCACAGAAGTGATGCTTTGGGGAGAATAACTTAGAATTCTGGACTTTTTGCAATTTCCAGGAGGCTGAAGCTCAGGCATTGCCCCCAGCACAAAGTAAGATATCTATCAAATAGATGTGTGCTAAGAAGAGCTGGCTTGGTCTTGTCCTGATCTTTGACTTTTGCCAGTGACAGTATCTTGGCCTATAGTTTTCTTTGTTAGAAATTTTTAACTACAAAGTCAGTATCTTTAATAGATATAAATTTGTCCAATAATTTGCTCCTCTGTAATGTGTTTTTTTCTTGTGGCCATCAACAATATTTTCTTTTTAACTTTGATTTTTTCAGCAATTTGGGTTTGATGTGTCAGGGTGTGTATTTTTTGGTTTATCCTGCTTGAAAATCTTTTTCTTCAATCTGTAGTTTGGTATATTTCATTATTTGGGGGGAAGATTCAGCAATTCTTTCTTCAAGTATTTCTTCTGCTGTTCTCCTTCTGGGATTCTAAATCCCTACTGGAATTTCCTGTTTGTCCAGTCATGTTTTCCACTAGGACCTTTAACATATATGATTAATGATAATTATTAATCAAAGTTATTTTAAATTTCCCCTCTCATGGTTTCAGTACTTCAGTTCTCTGAGTCTGGCTCTGCTGAATGCTTTCTCTCTTGACACTGGGTTGGGTTTTTTTTTTTTCCCCTTCCTTTTTGTATGTCTCATATGCCTGGCGTCTTGTGTAGGAGAATAGAGATTACAGGAAAGAAAATGTAGGGCTCAAAATAGGCACGTTTCTTCTGCTAAGTCAGTGATGCGGTGTGCCGAATCAGTCTAACCAGTAGGTAAGGTGGGTTTGGGCTTTATTGTCTCACCCTCAGAACACAAGTTTTGATTCCTCTAGTATTACCGTATGCTTAGGATGTGGGCTGGAGAGTTAGAGGGATTTCCTCAATGCTCCTTTTTCATTCAGCTTCTGGCCTTTCCTGCGAACCTGCATCACAGGGGGATCTCTCTCCGTGCTTTTGCCTTCCCCCCTGCTTGTTACCTGGTGCTTGCTAGCTTGGGAGTGGGAGCCAGGGGACTCTTAGTCATTCTGGTCCAGCCTCTTTTAGGGAAAGCCTTGTATTCTTAAGCCTTGAGAGGGGGCCTTCTCAGACCTTCAGTCTCCCTGTGGCAGACAGGATTTCTGCCTGAATCTTTGATGGGTCTTGAGGGGATGAGAGTCTCCTAACCCTCTTCGGGTGCAGGAGCACACTGACTGTATTGGCAAGGGATCCTGCCCCTCCTTACCAAGAGGTAGGGGTTGTTTGTCCTCCCCTACTCCTACCTACCCTTACTCAGTATCACCGGGCCTTTACATGTATGCTTGAGGCAGCAGAATTTGTTGTCCCTTCCCCGGTGGCTTGAAGCTATTATTTATAGGTAAGGAAGGGTCTGCACAGGACTTTTGCCTTCCCCACGATGGGAGCTTACTCCCCTCCAACAGGCCTTCACCACCAGCACTCTCTGGTCTCTTGTTTTGTCCGAGATCTTTCTCATCAGGATCCACTGGAGAACATGGAGAAGAGACTGAAAATGAGAGCAAACTCGTTGTCTGAGGCGCCCAGGGCTTCTGCACTCTCATGCTAGTCCACACTTGGCCTTTAACAACTTAATGATTTTAGCTGAACTTCTATCACCTTGTGTTGTACTTGATATCTCCTCTTCTGTGCTCGCATCCTGTCTCTCCTTCGTGGGGCCAGTCTCTCTTCGAATTTCAGGCTGCTTGATTAGTCTGCAACCCTAGCTGCAGTGACCCACCATCCCAGCTTGCCTGGGACTGAGGAGTTTCCCAGGACATGACACTTTCAGTGCTAAACACAGGAATGTCCACTTGGCCACCCTAACGTCTGCTCTCTGGTAGGTTCAAGAAAAGGTATTTTGTTGTTTTTCTGGTTGTTAAGGTAAGAGGGATGCTTTTTCTAGATTTTTACGTCTTTGGCAGAAGCCAAATTACTGAAATATTTATGTATATTGAATCTGAACAAAAACGGTCCTTGAGACAGTAGGAAGCCATATGGGGAAGCATCTGTTCTTACTAAGGCAGAGGGGTTCTCGGGAAGTCTTTCCTAGAATAGAGAGGAGGAAACATGAGTTTAGTTTCTGCCATTCCTTTGTTTGTCAGGAGCAGATTTATCTGATTACTTAAATGAACTCTAGTTGAAGAGGTGGATTCACACCTGCCCTTTCCACAGCTCTATCTGCCATTCAGCTAGCACCCAATTTGGGCTTTACTCCCTGCAGGCAAGTATCTCCTATAGATTTTAGAGTGAAATTTAAAAACTTAAAAACTTAAGGTCTTTTGTGGATAAGAAAGAAGGCCGAGTACAGCAATAAGCTTTCTACAGCAAGAATACTGACCACCTCTGGGTAGATGTGTGTGTGTGCACATGCACATATAACTTTGCTATTGAATGTCTGGGACGTATTTATTTACATTGCTATGGCTAGTATATCTGCTCTTGTGTTTTTCGTTTCAGATACTGTGGGAACCAGGAATGTTTATGACCCCTGTAGCCAGCATTAATGGTTATGAGGTACACAGCCTCCAGGCAATGCTCCATATTTTGTGTGATAAGGAAGGCTCTATCATTTTCTTGGTTACTGTTTTGATTATCCTTGAGTATCCAGGAGAAATACTTATGGCCTCTGATGAGCTTGTAAGCTGTGTATGTGATCTCTTCCTATTAAGTGGTCAAGATAGTTTGATTACTACAGTAAAAACAGCACAGAAACCATAAGACCAGAAGGATGTATAATCTAAATAGCTATGAGGTATATATGGTTGTAGATATAGTTATGATAATAACTAAGACTTGTATAATGTTTATTGTGTGTCAGGCATTATTCTAAGAGTTTTATATTCATTAACTCATTGATAAACTTACATAGATAAACTTCATAATGATAACTTCATAATTATGATGCTAGCTGTTACTATCCACATACTACAGATTAGTAAAATGAGGAACAAGTGGGTTTAGTGGTATGTTCAAGGCCACACTGATAGCAAGTGGCGGCACTGGGACTTGAGCCCATGCAGTCTGTTTCCAGAGTTAGTCACTATGACAGTGGCCAAAGACACATAAAAACAAACAAAACAAACAAAAAGGCATAAAATAAACAAACCAAATTGAAGAAAAACAAACACTAGATACAGAGATCAAGGTAATGGTTACAAGAGACGAAGGGGAAGGTTGGGGAAGGGTGAAATGGGTAAAAGGGGTCAACTCAATCGTGACAAAAGGAAACTAAACTTTTGATGGTGAGCAAGCTGTAGTGTACACAGAAGTTGAAATATAATTGTGTACACGTGAAACCTACATTATATTATAAAGCAACATTACCTCAATAATTTTTTAAATTATTTTTTTAAAAAGACAAGAGTCGGGGAGGGTATAGCTCAAGTGGTAGAGCACATGCATGAGGTTCAATCCCCCGTACCTCCTCTAAAAAATAAATAAGTAAACCTAACTGCCTCCCCTCAACAAAAGAAATCTATTAAAAAAAGACGCAGAGGAGGGAAATGTTTCAACCTGCAGGAGGGTGTATAGGCGTAGGAGTTTTATATATGCGAAAAAAGGCTTTTAAATAACATTTTGATTTTAGGTTGTGTACCGAACAAAGAAGTGCAGAAAACTAAAAGAGGACATGCTAAGGAAAAGGATTCAGAAAGTTGTACAGTGATGCCTTGAATTCACTACAAGTCAGTGGAGTATGAATTACACAGACAAGCATGATCACATATTTGATAGAAACTTCATTTGATGCAGGTAACCTGGTAATGGTGGAAATGCGGAAAAAAACAGCTTGCAGGAAGATTGCTATTTCTGTGTCAAGTATTTTCTGTATAAAGTATTTTCAGTTTCAAAACTGAAGCCATTTGCCATACAGAAAAAAAAAGCGGAAAAATTTTATCAATTCCATTTATGATAAGAATAAAACCGATGAATGGTATGTATAAAGAACTTTGGTTTAAAAGTGGCAAGGACATTACCAACGCACGTGAAGCACAGCAAGATTCACAAATGATTAGAAAATCTCACAACTTTGCAAACTAGTTCTTATAACCCAGAGGCCGCTTAGGGCAGTCAGGAGGTATGCCCGCAGCTTTCGACGAATCTGTATCAGGGACTCTTGACTTTCTCAAGAGTGGGATGCTTTGTGGCCTTGTGATTGGTTTTCAAGCCAAGTGATTATTATAACAAACATAGCTTGTAGCTGTGAGTGGGGTGAAGTCTTTTAACCTAGCCTGAGAGTAATCACCGACATCCTCCTTATAGACCTATTGGGTGACCGAGATGACTTTATAGAGCTGTTAAGTGGTACTCATTTGCATAAGAACCTGATATTCTCACAAAAGTGAAAAGTGATTGTATTTGCATCTTGGCCTCTTTGGGGTAGGAAGTTCCCTGTTTCTCTGAAGGAGAAAAAAAGTAATTTTTAACATTGTGTGCTTTTTTCTTGTTTAAAGTTTCAGATAGTTTTTTAGTTTTGCGTGTATTTTTACATTGGGAGTGAAGAACTAAGGCTGTAGATAGCATCGATCTCTGAGTTTTAAACAACTTTTTAAGTAAGGTTTTCAGAAACTTAGACAATTTTTCTTAATTTTGAAAGCTATTTAATTTTGTGAGCTAATTACATTAGCAACTAAAGTTTAGGAAGTTACGTCTTAGAACTTTATGACTTTTTACGCTTTCTACTTTGGGAATTGACTTTAAATGAGGGCAGCAGGGTGATGGTGGGTAGGATTAGTGCAGTGACACGTGACATACGACTGAATGGAAAAAAGGAGAGCCAGTGACCTCACTGTGCAATCAAATATAAACATATAATTTAATGATTATGCCTGTGTCATCACCACTGAGATAAGAAATAGAAAATTGCCAGCATTCCAGGAAATTACTGCATGTTGCTTCCAAATTACAGCCCTTCTCCTCCCCACAGGTGACTACTATCCTGACCCTTGTAGTAATTCCTTTTTTTATACCAGTGGTTCTCAAAGGATTGTCTAACATCAGCATCATCTGGGAATTTGTTAGAAATGCAAATTCTGGGGCCGCCTTCAGGCCTAATACACTTAAGCATTTTTGTTGGATGCGTATTTATGTGATTAAAGTGTAAAACAGTGATTCTCCAACGTTAGCATATATCAGAATCACCTGGGTGGCCTATTAAGCTATAGATCCTGAACCCTACATCTAGGTTTCTGATAATCTCTGTTGTCTGTTTTGTTCACTAATTCTAATTTTCCTATATACTGGGTATTATTTGACTCTGTGCTAGTCATTACACATGAAAGGTTATTTTTGTAGGAGTAATCAGGCCTATAATGAAAATACTTTGCTCCGAAGAGTGTTTGCATTTACTTCTGCCAGGCACCTGGGGCCACCTGTTCAAAGTTTGCTGTTTCCTGGACAACTCAAGGGATTGTTACTATGTTTTAATTCTTTTCAGATTATTCCAATTCTTGTTCACCTTCACTCTGAGATCCTGGAACCCTGGCTGGTGTGGGGGAAGGTCTCCCATCGGACTCCCCAACTTGTGTGGACCCAGAGTTTTGTTTTCTGTTCCCTTCTGCATCCTGAAAGGCCATCAGATTGGAGTTTCTAATTTTCTGAGATTCCCTCCAGGCGTGTTTACTTCTCTGGATTCTTGACTTCTCTTTACTTTTGGCTGATAATTCCTTACTGTTTTTTAATCTCTTTGATGCTTTTAAAAAGATTATTCTAAATATATTTTATCCAGTGTTTTAGTTGTTTTCTGCTGTAGGACTGATGCAAACAACCTGAACAACCATTAGCAGAAACAGGAAATCTGAAAAGTATGCATTATTAAAGCACAGCAGTTTTTCAAAATACTGTGGTTTTTCAAAACATTAAAATATATGGATTTTTATATCCTTTAAAAAAAAAACTTCTGTTTTTAGCTTACAGCTTTCCCCAGACATGGGCCACACAAGGCTGTTTTGGCACAACAAACTCTCCTTGTGAAAATATTGCCAGGATTGTGTATTTATGACCTTTCACCACTCCAAAATTCTCCGGTACTTCCTAGTAGGCTCCAAGGAATGCTCCACAATTTCAGGAAGCCTCACAAAATGCAGAGATGTGCCTAGTACAGGATTCATTTCACAGTTTGTGGTACTTTTTGTGAGATTTAACTTTTCAATAGCTTTGACCAGTCTGGAGACATGAAATTTAGGAAGCATCAATGGTTTACACTCTTACCCCTAGGAAGCTTTCTGTCTGGGATAGCACATGGAATGCCGCGAACTTTACTTAGTGTCAGGTTCTAAACATTTGGTGGATGATATTTTAACCACCTCCATCTCCCCCCGAAAGTGTGTCACATCATTTCTTTTTCCTGATAGGTTGATCCCTTGAGGTAGGCAAGATTCTCAAGGAGAAAATACCCCTTCCCAGCCTATTCCTGCCAAGTCAGAACACATTCTTTGTGGGCCAGAATAAAGCTGTTGTACTTATATTTAGAAATATTTTGAAGGGGATTGGACATGGAAATATGTGAATCACACACTTGTTCATTTAGAAGGTAAACTGGTAGACTTTTCAGAGATCAGAGGTGGTTAGGATTTGGTGAGATACTTCATCGTGAGTACTCTAATTAGTGCTTAACAATTAGGATTTATAACAATCCCTGTAGGCTAGGCTGGAGTAGGAATAAACAAACTCTCATAGCTATTCCTAGAGTCTTTAAGGATGCTTGACAGTCACTTGATGGATGCCAGGATTCCTTGAAAGTGGTAAGGGTTGGTTGTGGCGGAGCCCACGACCCCTGTAAGCTTGTAGGTCAGGATAAAAGTCAGAATTTAACCCTGATGGCAGCAAGAATTAGCTTATCTCAGATGAAGACTATAACTCAACTAGTTAGAGCAGAAAACATCTTGAGATAGTAGAGCGGGTGCTGTTCCCCAGTGCCTTTCTTTTCTCTCCCCAAGATGAGTCTTGAATCTGTGGGAGTATGGGGCTAGTGCAGGTTGGGAGTCCCACCAGCTTAGAGGGGCACAAGTCTCCTCAGTCTGTTTTTTCTTTATCAGTTTAGAGGGTGATGTCATTGATAGGTAAACCAGTAAACCTATACTCTAGCCAACTTGTTACTAGACCTAAAGTTCATGTTTTGAATACAGACTTTCAAATTGAACCACAGAATGGAGGAACTCTCCAGTTCAGTTACAAATAACAGGGGGCCTCTCCATAGGGGCTTTTCAGCCACAAGACCTTTTAAATGACAAGTTAGGAGCCACCACAATCCACCCCTTAGTTGATAACTTTTTGTCTAGACCAACATGTTGACTCTAAAGCAACGTGATGCTGTCATTTTTGTATAACTCATCACTTAAAAATAGAAATATTGATTTAATAAATAAACTTCCTTAATATAAATTCCTACTTTACTATGAGGTATGGAGAACTAGGACCACATGAAATTCACTCAGTTTAGCCACTTCCTTATTGATATATCTTATTGAATCCCATGTGTTTTGGGAATTGTCTGGGATGTAGGTATTTTCCCTGTTCAATAGCACATGGTCCATCCTTCCTTCCCCACTAGAAT
Source organism: Vicugna pacos (assembly GCF_048564905.1). Taxonomy (NCBI): domain Eukaryota; kingdom Metazoa; phylum Chordata; class Mammalia; order Artiodactyla; family Camelidae; genus Vicugna; species Vicugna pacos. Next base: position 55,252,203 of record NC_132987.1, on the reverse strand, counting down.
ATAGTATTAAGGACATGTGGTTTTGGACCGCTGTGTATCTTATGGCTACCATTTCTTCAGAACTACTGTTGCATATACAGTAGCTGTATCACAGATCTCTGAGGTTGCCTTGTCAACCTGAACTTTGGAAATTATATAGTAAATTCTCTTCCTGAGCCTAATAAGGATTTTAGGGAGCCATTTAGTGGCTCCCAATGCTGATCTAGTTAGTCTTCAATAGCAGCTCCCACTGTATTTCTCAGGCAGCCACTCCCTCCCCACAGGACCAGTCCTGCACTGAGTTTTCCTTCTCTTTTTCCCTCTTACCGGATTTTGTGAAAATCTTCCTGTATTTCGAAGTGAGAGACTCTACCAGAGTTCAGTAGGTGTTCTGTGTGATTCAGTGGGTTTGTAGATGTAATTCTTGGTGGATTTGTGGGAGAGGGCGAGCTGTGAGTCTCTGTACTCCGCCATCTTGGCACCTCTGTATTTTCTCTTATAACTGCAGTAGAGCCTCCATGTATTACTACTTTTTTTTTTAGAATATTACTTTTAAATTTAGCCTTTGCATAGGCTGTCCAGTTTCTGAAATTTGCCTGATTTTTTACTTAGTAATATTTTCCCATCCTTCAGTTGTTCTGGAATGAAGTATGTATCTTCACAATTGGAATCTGTATTATTCTGTATATACGGCCTCTAGACCAATTAGATAACTTGGCATATAACCAAATTTGTGCAATTTAGTCTTTTCTTGAGAAAAGTCAGTTATTACAGGTGTTCTGAATCACCTGAGCTATCTCATGTGATCATTTCTTCAGGGTGGAGCTGCTGTCATAACCAGTGCTGTTGTACTGGAATGAGGACCTCTGGCTTATTGGCTATAACCTTATTTAAATTGGTATTATAGCCAGACCTTCTAGAATTTATCTTCACTCTCTTTAATGAGGGTAATAGATACCTGTTTGAATTTCTTTCTAAGTTTCCATGCAAGTTAGTGTCAGCTAACAGCTGTATGTCATTGGCATTGAACTTTCGGGCAATGCTGGGTAAGCGCTCCTAGTCCAAGAGTCTCCAGGGGATAGCACTCTACTAGCCCACTTTACTGGGAACTAATACCTGGACTGGTTCGAAAAATATCTTTGTCCTACTGCACATCTCTGTCTGACTCCAATAAGGTTTTCATTGAGAAGACTTTTAAATGAGAATGATTTCAAGAACCCTGGCCAGTACAACCAGTACTCTCAAGGGAGTGGATGGTACTCTCCTTGGGTTTGGAAGCAGCCCAGTTGATTTCTTCCCCTGTATCCTTCCAAGCTTTTTCTGAGCGGTTGGAGCCAATTAGCCAACAGTAGAAATTGTTACAGAAGGGATGGTGAAATCATATCCAAAGAGTAGATCAGTCAGCTAAAGGTTCTTTTTTCTGTGGGGAAAAGAGGAGAGGATGGGGCGGAGACAGTAGTGTGTCTTCCCTGTCTTTATTACCTATTTGGTGTTTCCAGGCCTGTCTTTTATCTCTGTGAGCCCATAAACTCCTGCAGGGGTACTTGTGGCTTGGTTTCCATGAAACATTTGTGTCTCAACCACACCCCACTCTGTACCCCACCCTACATACCCACTAGTCTGCTACTTGCATATGAAGCCTCCTGCTCCCCTGTGTTCCCAGTGGGGAAAATGTCCTAATCTGAGGACACTGGCCTCCCTACTAGGGCATTTGTCTCAGAACTGTCTGAAGTTTGGAGATTAGGGTTCAAAAGCAGACAGTAAGGTTGGAAATCTCTATCAGTTTTCTTGGCATTTCCTTACCATAATATTTATGGATTGCCCATTAATTTGGGCTTTTTGCACCATATCTTTTAATAGCCAGACCAATAGTTCTTTCTACTGAGAACATCTTCTTTCTCTTTTTTACATTTCCCTTCATTTTCCTTTGGTTATTTTGGGAACTGAAATTTCCAGAAGTCTTCCTAAGCTATATTTCCCAAAACTGTGTATATCAGGGACTGCTAGTTAACTACCCCTCTTTACTCTTTTTTTCTTTTTATTAACAGAATCCTGATTTGCATGAGATGGCAATGTGCTCAGCCAAAAAACTACATTGTCCATCCTCCACTACTGATAAGGATGACAGTGTGACACAGTCCTTGTCATTGTCTAACTAATGGTGTTAAGAGGGGTTCCTAGTAAATCTCCTTAAAAGGGGATAGCTTCAGGGCATGTGCCCCTTGGCCCTAGTTTCTACCCCTTTTTTCTGTGTGCATCTTAGAGGAGATGCTGGACAGAATAGACATCTAGCAACAAGATGACCATGTGAGGAAAGCCAAGAAAATAGCTTGGGTCACATCTGAAAAGGCTGGGCTAACAGGCAGATGGGCCCTAAGTATGAACTCAGACTCCGTGATTTTTGCACACTACCACCACCCCTGCCACCTTGGGGTTGGAGGGGGAAGAGTCCCTTTGTCACTACAGGTCCATACTGCTCACGTATCTGTAACATCTTTTGCAGTAGGACTGTTCTGCCATAATTTACTCTTACCATCTGAGACCTAGACTTTTTTTTGCATCTAAATCCAGTAAAAATAATTCTGTGGTCTCTTTATCCGCAGTTCAGAAGTTGACATTTCTTACTAACAGACTATCTAAAACCCTCCAGAGGAGTGGGGGAACACAATTTGAAGTCAGTTCAGTAGACAGCAAGTTTGTTGACAATTAGATTAAAAAAGATTAATATCCATAGCTACTGGCTTTTAAAATAGTAGTATGAATATACCATAAAATGATTTTACAATATATTACCAGTTTTAAATATATATGTTTGTGTTTTAAGTTTTGTGGAGCTGAATTATTTTCTTTTTAGATTCTTGTTTATTTTCAACCAGCTATTTCTGTTTTGTATTACTTGTAGTAGAATACTGGAACAGATTTAAGATCTCCAAATACGAAGGGTTATTGTGACAACTTACAGAGTTCAAAAAAAATTCATGTATTAAAAATTGTGATTATAAAATTGTATCTACAAATGTCTCAGTTTATAGAAGGTTAATATCTGTGTGTACATATATATTATCTAGAACAAGCTATTTTATTTCTAGATAAGTGGACTTATAGTTTTTAGTGTTCTTTTTAAAAAATTTTTTCTATAGCGAATTAACTTTTTTTGTAAGAACAATTTTTTAAAGATAAAAAATTCCTCTTAATGGGTAGTTAACAAGAGAAGGAGAAGAGCATTGCTGAGAAATAAATAGCAGAAACCTCAGGAACCAAGGGGCACTTACTTTTGTTGCTGGGACACCATCATAGCTGCCGGATGACTCAGGTTACCGTGGGCTCGAGAAATGCTCCTGAGCTGCTGTGGGATCTGAAAGGCGATGAGCCCTGACTGTCATTGCTGGGGATGCTCTTTCTAGTCCGCTTTTACTTTTTAACTTCCTCATGTTACCTTCCCCCATCCCATGTGAACATATCTCTGATCCTCAAAAACTACTTTCATTTGTTCAGTAAACTAGGATCTGGGTTATATGCTAAACCCCTAGGTAATGCTGAGGATATGCCAGTGAGCCAAACAGACCTTCATGGAATTCCATACATGGTGTGGGAGAGAGATGCTAATCAGATAATACGATGTATAAAATGGGACACAGTGGGATAAAGACTTTGAAAGAAAAGAATAGGCTGCTTGGAGGTAGAGTTATGGGGCAAGAGGGGAGACCCACATTATATTATGCACTCCGTATGCCAATCAGAACTCATTTTAAGCTGAAACTGTAGGAGGGGCAAGAGTCAGGTAAGTGGCTATTGTTTGCGGGGGGGAGGTATTTTAGTCATAAGAAACCGCATGTGTGAAAGCTCTGAGCGGCAGTGAGCCTTGTAGACCTGAGGAAGTGAATTGAATTGGCTCTTAATCTTCACTCTTCTTGATAAGGTTCCCCGTGTTTGCCAGAGATAAACTTTGGGACAGTGGTCATGTCTGAGTTATAAAGTAACCTTTTTGCTTTGCCCAAAGAATTGAAGCCACTGTTATGAAAAGGATAAAAAACAGTGAATGTTCATTATGTACCAGGCACTATAGTAGGCACTGACATATGGAGTGAGTAAAAACAGAGTTCCTACCCTCGTGGAACTAATTAGACTGGGGCAAATATTAAATCTTGCAGATATAATTACAAACTGTGAGATGACCATGTCTACTTACCTTGTCAGCCAGTAAACAAAATCATAAGGTAATATTCTTCAGGGATCCCAGACCGAGGGCTACCTGATATGAGTGTACACTTGGAGTGTTACACAAAGATGCCTGGCCAGGGACGTTAATGGGTACTAAAATGCCCGTCAGAATTTCCCTTACCAAGCCATGCCCTTGTGCAAGGCTACATCTTCCTAAAGGAAGGGTATGTTTTTCTTTGTACCAAGGTATCAGTAGCATCTCTTCCTCTGATATTAGAAAGGAATTCCCTATTCTCAAAATTGAGTGGGAGGCTCTATCTTATAAATGTGTAGTTGCCTTGAACACAGAGATGTATCTGAGGTGGATGTCAAAGTAATAAGTGGGTATAATTGTAGGCTTAGAAAAAATGGAAAATGAAAAGGCCTAGGACATAGGTATTTTTAGGACATAACTTTAAAAAAAATGGATCCTACATCTGCAGGGATTAGAGCAATATTATAGATGTAAGAGAGAGTAGATAAAGGACAACACAGTGGTGGGATTGTGGAGGAAGGAACTGGACTGTGTGCATCATGAGGGTGGTTGTATTGTGTTGAGTGAACTTGTGGGCATCACATTGGGAAAAGCTGTGGTGGAGGGAAAAAGGGATCCATGTATAAGATTATGTATTTCTGTATCCTGAGCCTGGCTAGTTGAACAAGTGTTTATTCCCATATCTTAAAATTTCAACTCCGTTTTAAAATCATGGACTTAGTTTATGGGAGTGATCCTGCTTCTGGGAAGAATCTTGCCAGAATAAATCCAGAAACAAAAAGCAAAGAATGAGGGACCTGGTGTCTTGAAGTTATGGCTCTTCCCAGCAGTTGTATCTTACTGGACAGCTGGAGCAGACCTCTCCGAGTCTTAGTATTTCATCTGAAAATTAGAGGCTGCTTTCCTTGATGGGTTATGAATCTTGAAAGGTATTGAGCAAAAACTCTAAACCATGAGGCAATAAAAAGGATATGTTTTTCATGAAATGCTGAGTTTCAGTGGCCTTTGGGCTGGGTTTAGTTGGCTGGGTTGGCAGAATCTCTACCTTGAAATGGTCTTTCTGGGTGGAGATCTGAGCTCCTCTGTCTTCTGACTGCAACAAGGGCTTTGACTACGCTCTAGCATTGGCAATTGAAAAACTTTTAGTCATACAGACTCAACACAGTAAGTTTCCTGACTCAGTCAGTTTATGTTTTGAGCACAGGCCATATATGTCTTCTCATGGAATCTGTGGTCAATTGGGATCTTCTCTCTTTTTGATGAGGCCCATAAAATTGAGGTAACTCTCAAGCACCAGCAGCAGTGTTAACAGATGCACTTGAGAGGAAGTTCAATTTGTGTGGGCATACTACAAAGGACAGCAAATTGGCAAGGTGGTCCAGGGGATAGAAAGATGTGTCATCTACATTGAACAAGTGCAGCAGGAGAAGGCTTATGACACCTCTGTCCCTGTGGTTATTCACCCCAGCAAAGTGGTTATCTCTAGGACAAAACTAGACCAAAATTGCAAAAGAGCCTTGAACATAAAGCCAAATGTCACCCAGTAAGGGAGTGAAAGGGCAACTATAAGGAAGAAATAATTTAAGTGATACAGGAATAAAATAATCTTATCTACAACTTCCATTAAAAAATGCTAAAATGAATATGTGTATGTGTCTGTATATCTATCAATAGATTAATTCAATATAATTCATTTAAATAAATGTATAAATATAAATGGATATATATTCATGTTTGTATATTCATAAAGATACATATTCATACACGTATCTAATGTCTCTATGAAGACCTATGGGGAGATTTCCTTGTCTCCAGATTAAAAATTAATTTTGAGTCTCATGAATGGCAGATTTCTCTATTTTTTTTGGAGACCCTGATCTTATAATAGATCAAGTTCCTCATTTTCATGCACTGTTCTTATGCCCAGAACATACATAAGACAGAAAAACAGGCAAAAGATTTTAACAGATGACCTATATATACACATAAGAAAGATATAAAAGTGTCTCTTACACATTAACAGAAATGGATATCTAGCCTTACTCAGAGGAATGCAAATTAAATTACAGTGAAATACCATTTCTCACCTATCAGATTAGGGAAAGTTGGATAATATGACACCCCTAGAGCATTTAGCTTTGGTGACCAGAGGAGAGTGTGCTGCTGAGCTCCATAGGATGTCTGTCTCCTATGTAAGATCACGTCCCCAAGATCAGGAAACATAACTGACCTACCCTAATGCATAGAAATAAACAGAATTAGGCAAAATGAAGAGATAAAGGAATATGTTCCAGGCAAGATAAAACCCCAGAAGAATAACTAAGTGAAGTAAAGATAAGTAATCTACCCAATAAGAGTTTAAGGTAATGATCATAAAGATCCTCACCAAACCCAGGAGAAGAATGGGTGGACACAGTGAAAATCTTAATAAAGAGTTAGAAAATATAAAAACCAAACAGAGCCAAAGAATACAATAACTGAAATAAAAAATACACTAGAAGGGATCAACAATTGTATATAATGCTGCTCTGAACACTGGAGTGCATGCATCTTTTCAAATTAGTGTTCTTGGTTTTTTTGGTTTTGGTTTTGGTTCCTTTGGGTTTTTGGTGGTTTTTCTTTAATTTTTTCTTTTTTTTTTTTTTGGTGGAGGGGGGATATATATCCAGGAGTGGAATTCCTGGGTCATATGATAGTTCTGTTTTTAGCTTTTTGAGAACCTCCGTACTATTTTCTACAGTGGCTGCACCAACTTCCATTCACACCAACAGTGTAGGAAGGTTCCACACCCTCGCCAACATTTGTTATTACTGTTCTTTCTGATGATAGCCATTCTGACAGTGTGAGGTGAAATCTCATTGTAGTTTTGATTTGCATTTCCTTGGTGATTAATGATGTTGAACATCTTTTTATGTGTCTGTTGGACATCTGCATTTCCTCTTTGAAAAATGTCTATTCAGTTCTTCTACCCAGTTTTTAATTGAGTTGGTTTTTTCATTTGTTTTGTTCTGTTTTGTTTCATGTTGAGTTGTGTGAGCTGTTTATATTTTTTGGATACTAACCCTTTAATAGTCATATCATTTGCAGATATTTTCTCACATTCAGTAGGTTTTCACTTTGGTTTCCTTTGCTGTGCAAAAGCTTTTAAATTTAATTAGATCCCATTTGTTCATTTTTGCTTTTATTTACTTTGCTTTAGGAGACAGATCCAAAAAATATTGCTGCAATTTATGTCAAAAGAGTGTTCTGCCTGTTTTTCTCTTGGATTTTTATGGTTTCCAGTATTACATTTAGGTTTTTAATCCATTTTGAGTTTATTTTTGTATATGGTGTTATAGAATGTTCTAATTTCATTCTTTTACATATAGTTGTCCAGTTTTGCCAGCACAGCTTGTTGAAGAGACTATCCTTTCTCCATTGTATATTCCTGCCTCCTTTTTAATAGACTAATTGACCATAAGTGTGTGGGTTTATTTCTGGGCTCTGTGTTCTGTTCCATTGATCTATGTGTCTGTTTTTGTGCCAATACCATACTGTTTTGATTACTGTAGCTCTATAGTATAGTCTGAAATCAGGGAGCATGAGCCCTTCAGCTCTGTTTTTCTTTCTCAAGATTGTTTTAGCTATTCAAGGTCTTTTATGTTTTCATATACATTTTAAAATCATTTGTTCTAGTTCTGTGAAAAATGCCATTGGTATTTTGATAGGGATTGCATTGAATCTGTAGATTGCCTTTGGTAGTATGGTCATTTTAACAATATTAATTTTTCCAATCAAAGAACATGGTGTATTTTTCCATCTGATCTGTCATCCTCAGTTTCTTCCATCAGTGTCTTACAGTTTTCTGAGTACAGGTCTTTTGCCTCCTAAGATAGGTTTATTCAAAGGTGATGCAAAGGTGAATGAGACTGTTTCCTTAATTTCTCTTTCTGATAATTCATTGTTAGTACACAGAAATGCAACAGATTTCTGTATATTAATTTTGTATCCTACATTTTTACCAAAATTAGTTTTCTGGTGGCGTCTTTAGGATTTTCTGTGTATAGTATCATGTCATCTGCAAACAATGACAGCCTTACCTCCTCCCTTCCAATTTGAGTTCCTTTCATTTCTTTTCCTTGTCCGACTCTTGTGACCAGGACCTACAATACGATGTTGAATAAAAGTGGCAGGAATGGCCATCCCTGTCCTTTTCCCAATCCCAGAGGAAATGCTTTCTGCTTTTTACTATTGAGTATAATGTTAGCTGTGGGTTTATTTAACTTTTTACCTTTCAGTTTTCCTTTTTAGTGGTACCCCCTGAACTTCTATTCATTGCCTGTACAACAGGTAGGCTCTACTTTCATCTTTACTTCTTCCTGAACCTTCCATTTTTAATAGCATTATTTCTTATTTGTCAAAACATAAATTATTATTCTCAACTCAAACTGTAGGTCTTAGATCGACAATTAAATATATTAAAATTTTACAGACTTCTGGTTCTAGTTGTGCAATAAGGAGCTTGGAAGTCACCATGTTGTCCCAACAAAAAGTAAAAAGCTTAACATACTGAAAGGTCAACAGTTCCTCTTAGATCTGTAAGAGAAAGTCAGACATTGGGCAAACAGTTGCTCCCAGGATTGGACACACGGGTGAATACCGGGAGTCATGGCTTACCTAAACAGAGGCTCACCAGTGGAAAAAACCATGGAAGCTGGTGCCAGGGAAGGAAAACATGAACTGTAATTTGACAAGTTACTAGAAGTTCAGTGTAGACAACTCTGAGAATTAAAAACTCCAGAGATTCCTATTTATAGGGGAGGAGGGAATAGTTACGGGTGGGCAGAGTTTTGTGAGTTTACCTCCAGGAACTTGACCATATTTTCACAATAAATGTTGGAGAAAAATCTCCTTACACTCCCTCAGGGGAAGGAGAAAGAAACCATCTCAGAATATGCCAGAGAACTCTGTTCTTCTTAACAAGGCTTGCCCTCAGGAGAAACTAGTCAACCAGAGCCTAGCTGCCGCAGGGGCAGGGAAGTACACTATTCCAGCACATTCCAGCCTTCCTGTTCCACCTAAGGGGGGAAAGAGAGAAACTGAGAAACCCTTTGAAGTTCAGTCCAAGGGTAGCAGCCCACTAAACAACTGAGACCTAATCATAGGACTGTAGAACACCATCCCCTACACCTTATCACTACATTTCTAAAAGCCTGTTTATAGCAGTTCCTTTTAACCAGTATATCACATCCAGCTATCATGAAAAATTACAAAGTGTACTAAAGAGCAAAAAACACAATTTGAAAAGACAGAGGAAGCTTCAGAGCCGGTCATGGCAGGAATGTTGGAATTATCAGCCCAGGGAATTTAAAACAACTATGAGTAACATGCTAAGGGCTCTGATGATTAAAGTAGACAGCTGGCAAGAAGACAGGAGCAATGCTGCAGAGTGATGGGAACCCTAAGAAATCAGTGCTAGCAATCCAAACACTGTAACAGAAAGGAAGAATGCTTTTGGTGGGCTTATTAGTAAATTGTCAGCTAAGGAAAGAACCTCTGAGCTTGCGTATATATCGAAAGAAACCTCCCCTAAAGGAGCTGAACAGTATACAAAAATCAATTGAATTACATATATAGTAGAAATGAATAATTAGAAACTTAAAAAAATTTTAAATAGTACCAATTACAGTATACCAAAACATGAAAAACAAGTGTAAATCTAAGAAGATATGTGCGGGATTGTATGCTGAAAGTTACAAACACCAGTGAAAGAAAGTAAAGCCCTAAATAGATAGAGATACTGTATTCACAGGTTAGAAAATTCACTATTGTTAAATTGTCACTTTCAAATTGATCTATAGCTTCAACACAGTTCCAGTCAGAAACACAGTGGGCTTTCAGAAACAGACAAGTTGCTTCTAGAATATATGGAAATATAAAGGACCTAGAATACCCAAAAGAATGAAAAAGAACACCAGTGTTGAAGGCCTCAGTACTACCTGATTTTGATACTTACTATAAAGCTGCAGTAATTGAGCCGGCATGGGCTTGGTGCAAGAATAGACACGTACAATGAAGGAATGAAATCATTTTATTAGGTTGACCATTTCAGATGAATTTCATCAGCTACCTGGCAAAGCCTTTCATCTGTATATTAATGTTTTATTTCTAGGACGTTTCCTTCAACTATAATTTTAAATAATAGTTCCATTGCTTTTTATTTCTTTAAGGATTCCAATTATATCTAAGTTGCATTGCCTGTCTTCTGTGTCATTTATGTCCTTCCTGACTCTTTATCTCATTTCATTTTGTTGGCTGTCTGTCTTCAGTACTGCTCATTAAATTTCCATTTGAGTCCATTCTCCCTTGGGTATTGTAGTGAGTTAAATGTTGGCCTCCCACACGACGTGCCCACTTCAAACCTGTGAATGTGACTTCATCTGGTAAAAGGGGCTTGTAGATGTGATTAAGTTAAGGATCTTGAGATGAGACCCGAATCCAATGGCAAGTGTCCTTAGAAGAAAAGGAGAGAAGGCATTTAAAATAGAAGGCAATGTGAAGGGTGAAGGTGGAGGTGGAGATTAGAATGATGCATCATCTATCAGCCAGGGAACATCAAGGATTGCTGGCGGCCACTGGAAGCTGGGAGAGCGGGATGAAAACTGGGAGCATCTCCAGGAGGGACCAGCCCTGCCCACTTCTTGATTTCAGACTTCAGGCCTGCTGAACATGAGAGAACCAGTTTCTATGGTTTTCAGTCACCCAGTTGTAATTTATTAAGGCAGCCCCAGGAAACAAATACAGTTACTTTCTTAAAATTTACTTGTCAATTCTGAGATGATTTTTCTTTTTGTTCTGCTTATTTCTTGAGTTCAAACAATTCTTTTTTAAAGTATCTTCCTATTTTTTTTCCAAATCCATTTATGTTTTTAATTTCCGATTGAACATAGTTTTCCATATTTCCAAATGCTTATTTGAGGTTATTTAGTTCAACCTGAAATGTGTTGTGGTTTTCTTTCACTTCATGGTTGTTTGGGTTTTGTGTTTTGCTTTTTATTTCCCTTGAAATGAAGGAAGATTTTCATCACTTGTGATATTTGATTCTCTTCTTTCTCTCTCTCTCTCTCTCTTTTTTTTTTTTCCTGTAAGTATCTTTGCATAGATTTATTCCTTTTTCTTCAGTTTTGTTTGTGGCTTTGAGATGGTTTACAAGATTCTTAGCTTAATGGTGCCCTCTTCTGTCAATGTGGCAAAGTACAGCTTTTTTAATGCTTGTTTTTAATATGTTCTGTATTTGAGATCTAAGCCTGTTCCATGCACGGAGGAAAATAAAGATTTATCTTAAGGCCCTCACCTTTCCAGTTCAATGTGATTGAAACTTATTGCTGACTCAGGAAGAGTTTCCAAAAGCACTCAGTTTTCCTTCATGACCCCAGAGTGGTATCTTCACATTTCCTTAAGGGGTGCTTTCTCTGGGCTTTCCCCAAACTTACTCCCTACTTCCCTCTCTCTCTGGAAACCACTGTTTTGGCATATCTAACCAAAACAAGGAGGTTTAAGCCAACAATAACGCAGCTGTAGGGGGGAAAAAAGGAACAGAAATAACAGGGATCGAGGGGAAAGGGGAATTCTAAGATGACGGTGATGAAATGGAGCTGTATGACAATACTTGTTTAGTGTGGGGTTGGAGATCCCCAGCTCAGGGGGATGCCTCCCTCACATCCCTCCTCAAGAAAGGAAGGAAATAGAATATCTAATATTTATAAATAAATATACTGAGAAGAGTTCATAGCTCTGTCAGAATTTGGGGATAAACTGATTATATTACAAAAAAACCTAAGTAAGCACAAATGTAATCATTAACCCTAGGGTGAGGGGTCGAGGGGAGGAAGAAAGGAAATGTAACCATGCACTCTGAGTCAGCTACAAATAACATTTATACAGCCAAAATGTAGTCACTGAATATTGATTTAGCCAAATATGATACTGTTAAGACTATATTAGGAGTAGGGTATAGGGTTGGTGCGTATGGGTGAGGGGTGAATAGCTGAATTATCAGATAATAATTCAGATAGCTGAATTATCATCTTCTAGTGTAGTAAATAATTTCTGAAACTGATGAATTAAAAAGTAGCAATATAATCATATTTTTAGAAAGATGGAAAAAAATACCATAATAAGTACCTGAAAAATTTGAAAGCTGTTGCCTCTGGGGAACAGGAATGGAGAGGTGGGATGGGAGAGAAGAAATGGAGAGTGTGTGCTTTTGTTAGGACACTGATGTGATCTGAGGGTCATGCTTAGGAAGCACTGATGTAGCCTTCTCTGTCCCTTTCCTCCGTATCAGATACCTTCACACACACACACTCACACACTCACACTTCAGCTACCTTGAAGGCAATCCCCCTCCACCTTCTCGACATCGTGTCATATTCTAAAACTCAAATCAAGCCTCGTGTTCTTCTGAAAGTCTTCCCTGTTTGCTTGGACAAAATTGGCTTCTGAGTTCTCATATTCATTATCCTGTACACTTGTTTGGTATCTCATCATGTTTTGTTTTATATTGTTAGATAGCAGTGATTTGGAACTTGCAGCACATGCTGAGCCCTCAGGAAGCAGGGGAATAGTAAATGTTCAATAGATTCAGACATGTCCCAAGAGAGGATGCAGTGTCTTACTTCAAAACCCTAAGCCTGGTGATCGGCATCCAATACTTAGAGGAGAGGGAGGGATGGGAAAGAAAAGGGGCTGGGAGTGGGGTGGGGAGCAGGGGATTTAGAGCAAGGTGCTCAGCGCTTACTCTCCAAAAGATATTTCCTAGAAAGGGCCTTGAAACAGATAGGAAGGAGGAATTAGTGGGCAAAGGGAGATCTTTGAAATGTTTGTGGTTTTGCTTTGTATTTTTCTCCAGCCTAACAAAGAATCTAGAGAAAGTGTTAAAGAATCTCAGCAGCAACTACCATGATAATCTAATTGCTTCCTTCAGATCTTGTGTCCACTCACTACTGACAGCCCCACTGAACTTATCTGTGATGCCCTTGTTAATACAATTTCACATATCCACAGTCTCTCAGTAAGTCCAGCTGAAGTCTGATTTCATCCAAGGAGCCTTCTCTGACTACTCTGTCTCCCTCATGATCTCTTGATTCTCTGAACTCAGAGCATTTCTTTCTGTGTGACTTTGACTTTGGGGCACCCTTACCAGTGTGTGCCTCCATCTCCCACTCTCTACGTGCTTTGCAGCTAACAGCCAACACTGTGACCTGAAGGCCTGAAGACACTTTTTCTCCTAGGCATTGGGGCTGCCCACCATTGCTGAGAGCAGGAGGTGCCTGGGGGTTTTAGATATACCGTCTACTCTCACATAGCATCTTTGCTGTGAAACAAACCATGGAGAGTCAGTTACTCTCAAAGTCTCTGCAGATTCAGGATGAAGCTGACACTTCATGCAGCCATGCTCGGCCTCTTGTCTTTCTCTCTCCTGCACCTCCCAAGTCCTTACTAGTATCTTCCTTAAAAAATCACAAGCCCCTGAATCCTTGACTTAGGATCCGGTTCTGGGAGAACCTAATTTAAGACAGTTGGTAGCAGAAGTGGTCCCAGGAAGCACATTCAAAGATGAGATTCTGAAGTTGGATTCTACATTGGCCAGACAGAAATGTCTCTGTAGCCAGTGCTGATAGGCCCTGGCATGCTGTAGCTTCGCAATTACCAGATCCTTCACTCATGGTTAACTGAGACAGGACACAGGTAGGGGGGATGCATGAACTTGTCAGTATCTTCAGCATTTGAGAGCGACAAAGGAGATCATAATTGTAACTGTGGTAGTATTTGGTCACCATCACTGAGTGTCCTTGATATATTGAAGAGAGAAGGCCGTGCCATCAGCAGTGTAGAACTATATACCATTCAAAACAAAGAACAGCTCCTAGCGTGATACTGTGACACTGAGCCCTGATAGAAATGGGCATCTGATCTTAGGAAATCAAGTAACTCTGGTACCACAGCTGCTCACCTTAAGCTGAGAGCTGTTCTAACTATCAAATCATAGTGTCTGGCCCAGCAGCAAGCCGTCATGTGATAGTAGTAGTATATTCTGGATGCAGCTGGAGCTGGTCCAGAGGGCACAAGTAATCTGCATGGACAAATGGCCCAGTTCTCTCTCATCACTCATCACCAGGGCACCAATACTTCTCTGCTAACAACTGGGAATTTTCCTCTGACCAGCTGACAGAGGAGGAAGATAACCAGACCTTACTCATGGGTTGCTGAACATGTCCACCCAGAAGAGGGAAGCATTTCCTTCTGACTGGGATTGAAGAGTATTCCAGGAATGGGTTTGCCTTTCCTTCCCACAGGCCTCAGGTCACTATCCAGGGGCTCACAGAGCATTCGATTTAGCAGTGTGAAATACTGCATAACAATGCCTTGGACATGTGGCCACAGGCACAAGACAGTGGGAGCCACTGGTCCTACCACATACTACATCATCCAGAGGCTGCTGGCCTAACAGTGTGTTGAATCAGCCTCTTAGAGGCACAGTTGAGATGCCAGCTTGAAGGTGATACCCTGCTAGGGTGGAGTCCTATATAATCAATAGGTAGGAGATGTGAGTCTGGCAGTCACCTGGTAGAAGTGGGAAGTGGCCACACTTACCATCACTCCCACTTGAAGAATTTGTACTTCTTGTCCCTGCAAACTTAGGTTCTGTGGGTCTAAAGGTCTGGTTTGCAGGGGAGATATGCCTCTGCAGAGCATACCTAAGAATCCCTTTCAACTTAAAGCTATGGCTGCTGCCTGCTTAGTGTCAGTAAAGCAAGAGATACAGAAATGAGTTAACATACAGTTGGGGAAGCTGGTTCTGGTCATCATGAGGAGGTAGACTTGTGCTATAATGAAGGTGGGAAGGAATGCGTTTGGGTCACAGGGATACCCCTTGGTACTCCCACGGCCAGTATTAAGTGTCAGTGAGTAGTTACAGAGCCACAGCCTGATAAAGGCATGGTGACCAGGGGCTCAGACCCCTGGGGTTGAAGGTCTGGGTCATCTCACCAGGCTAGTCACCTCAACTAGCAGAAGTGGTAGCCAAGGGCAAATGGGGTGGTCTCTAGTAAGGGTGGTGGAGGAGGAAAACAGCAAATCTTAGGTACAATCTCAGGTCCAACTGCAATAGTGAGGGCTGTGGCTTACCTCATTAACATACCTCTTACAAGTTTTCCTCCAGAAACTGACCAACAAAATTTTGAAGAAGCTGTGATGGGATGGAGTGAATTTAATAAGAGGTACAAGAGGGGGGACTCTAGCAGTGTGAGGACCCACCCTCCACATCCTCTCAGACCTCTTGTATGTTCTGTGCACTCATCCCCCAGCTTTTGCGTGCTTTGCAACAAGTGGCTTGAACCTGAGACCTGAAAAGGACTGATCTTGGGCAGTGCAGCTGCCTCACCTGTTCCACCACTTCCACCATGTGATTGTCAGACACGAAGTGTCTGGAGTTTCACATTCCTGCAACTGCAAGGAACCTCATTAGCCAAGGCCTGACAACCAGTGGGGACTTCAAAACTTCAATTCCTTTGCTTCTAGATAGGACAGATACTAAGGTGCAATTTACACCCCAGAAATCTCTGTGGGATAAAGGCTGAAGCTAGAACTTCACCTGGAAGTGCCCCTTTGCTGCCCCCCCTTTCCTGTCTTGCATCTATTCCTCTGAGAGTAATTCCTTAATCACTACCACCCACCTTAATTCAGTGACTGCTTTTAGGAGACCCTAAGTGACCTAAGACACACTTCCTTGAGCCATAGGAAACCATCTGTGTCACTACTTTTGCAAACTTATGTTGAGATTTAGGCCTAACAATGTTAACTTCACTCTTTTGTGAGTGTATAATTTTACTCCTTAACTACTCTGTAAATGCCTTTGAAAGCAGGGACCTTGTCTTATTAATCTTATATCCTTATCTGTGCAATAGGAATAATACCAGTACCTTCTCATAAAGTTGTTAGAAGGATTAAGACTAAAAATATTAAGTGCATAAAAGTGTTCCTGGCTTGTGGCAAAGGTTGTATGAGTTTGTCATTAATGTTTTTTCCCTCAGCCTTATTGAGATATAATTGACATATAATATTGTGTAAATTTAAGGTGTACAATGAATTTCTTTGATGCACTTTTATATGTTGCAAAACGATTACCACTATAGCCTTAGCTGAAACCTCCAATACATCACATAATTATCATTTCTTCTTTTATGGTGAGAATACTTAAGATTACTCTCTTACAGCTTTCAAGTATACAATACAGTATTATTAACTATAATCACCATGGTGTGCATTAGATCCCCAGAACTTATTCTTATAACTGGAAATTTTTACCCTTTGATTAACACCTCCCCATTTCTCCCACCCACCAGGCCCTGGTAACCACCACTCTCTTCTCTGTTTCTATGAATTCAACTTTTTTAGAGTCCACATGTAAGTGATACCATACAGTATCTAGCTTTCTCTATCTGATTTATTTCACTTAGAATGCCCTCAGGTTTCATTGATGTTGTCACAAATGGCAAGATTTTTTTCTTTCTCATGGCTGAATAATATCACATTATATATACACACACACACAAAATATAAAGATCTATATATCACATCTTTAACCATTCATCTGTTGGACACTTAGGTTGTTTCCATGTCTTGGCTATTAGAAATAATGTTGCAATGAACATGGGGTGTAGATATCTTTTCAAAGTCTTGTTTTCATTTTCTTTTTTATTCCCAGAAGTGGGATTGTTGGATCCATGGTAGTTCAATTTTTAATTTTTTTTGAGAACCTCCATATTGTTTTCCATAATGGCGTCACCAGTTTACATTCCCACCAACAAATAGCGCACAAAAGTTCCCCTTCTCTGCATCCTTGCCAACACTTGTTACCACTTTTTGATGAGAGCCATTCTAACAGGTGTGAGGTGATGTCTCATTGTGGCTTTGATTTGCATTTCCCTGATGATTACTGATGCTGAGCACCTTTTCATGTACCTGTTGGCCATTTGTACATTTTCTTTGGGAAAATACCTATTCAGTTTTTCTTTCCTCTGCCAATTTTTAAATTAGATTGCTTGTTTTTTGCTACTGAGTTGTATGAGTTCTTAACATATTTTAGAATATTAACCCCTTACCAGATAGATAATTTGCAAATATTTTCCCCCATTCCATGGATTGCCTTTTCATTTTGTTTATTGTTTCTTTTAATATGCAGAAGCCTTTTAGTTTTATGTAGTCCCACTTATTTTTGCTTTGTTGTTTGTGCTTTTGGTGTCATATCCAAAAATTTATTGCCAAGACCAATGTCAAGGAGCTTTTTCCACGTTTTCTTCCAGGAGTCTTATGGCTTCAGTTCTTATGTTTAAATCTGTAATCCATTCCGAGTTAATTTTTGTGAGTAGTCTAAGATGGGGGTCCAGTTTCACTCTTCTGCATGTGAACAGAATGGTTTTTCCAACATCAGTTCTTGAAGAGACTATCCTTTCCCCATTGAGTATCTTACAGCCAGTGTATAGTTTTTGTGTGTGTGTGGTTTTAACCCATCCAGCCACTTGATGTCTTGATTGAAGAATTCACCATTTACATTTAGAGTAATCATTGATAGGTACCGACTTATTAATGCCATCTGACTGTTTTCTGACAGTTTTGTAGTTCCCTCATTCCTTTCTTCCTCTCTTGCTGTTTTCCTTTGTGAATTGACGATTCTCCTTAGTGGTAAGCTTTGATTCGCTTCTCTTTAGCTTTGTGATTCTACTGTAGGTTTTTGCCTTGTGGTTTCTGTGAGGCTTATAAAAAATATTTTATGTATGTAAGTAACAAGTCTGCTTTATGCTGATAAGCATTTTAACTTCAACAGCGTACAAAATTCTACCCTTTTACTCTCTGCTTTTATGTTTCTGATGTCACAATTTACATCTTTTTATATTGTGTATTTATTAACAAATTGTTGCTATAGCTATTTTTAATACTTCTGTCCTTTAACCTTTATACTTAAGTAGTTAAGTAGACTTAAGTAGTTAGCACACCACCACATTACAGTATTAGAGTATTTTGAGTCTGATTATAAGTTTAACTTTACCCCAGTGTGTTGGATGCTGTCTTGTTTTCATGTCACTAATTAGCATCCTTTCATTTCAGCTTCAAGGACTTCTTTCAGCTTATCTTATAAAGTAGGTTTAGTGGTGATGAATTCCTTCAGCTTTTGTTTATTAGGGAAAGTCATTATCTCACCTTTATTTCTGAAGCAGTTTTGCTGGGTAGAGTTTTATTGGTTGGCAATTTCTTTCTCTCAGCAGATACATTTGAATATATCATCCCATTCCTTCCTGGCCTACAAGGTCCCTATTGAGAAATCCACTGATAGCCTTGTGGAGTTTCTCTTGTATGATTTTTTTCCTCTTGCTTCTTTTAAAATTCTCTCTTTGCCTTTTATTTTAGACAGTTTTGTTTTAATGGGTCCTGGATAAGACCTCTTGGGTTGAAATTTTGGGGTGACCTATTAGCTTCATGAACTTGGATGTACAGATATTTCCCCAGGTTTGGGAAGTTCACAGACCTTATTTCTTTCAATAAGCTTTTACCCCCTCTTTTCCTTCAGGACTCCAGTCTTGTACATTATGTCTTTTCATGGTGTCCAGTAAGTCCCTCAGGCTCCTTTCATTCTCTTCTCTTTTTGCTCCTATGATTGGATAATTTCAGTTAGTCTGTCTCTTACTCACTATTCTGTCTTCTGCTTGGTCAAGTCTTTTACTGAAGCTCTCTGTTGAATTCTTCAGTTCAGTTATTGTATTCTTCATCTCCAAACTTTGGTTCTTTTTTATGTTTTGTGTCTTTTTGTTGAACTTATATGTTCTTGTATTGTTTTCCTGATATCATTAAATTTTTTGTCTGTGTTCTCTTTTAGCTCTCTGAGCATCTTGAGAACAATTATCTTGAATTCTTCATCAGACAGTTCCTGGATCTTCATTTCTCTGGGGCCAGTTACTGTAGGTTTACTGTATTCCTTTGATGGAGTCATGTTTCCCTGATTCTTCATGATTCTGGTAGCCTTGTTTATGTATCTGTGCTTTTGAAGAAGCAGTGGCCTCTTTCAAACTTTATGGACTGACTTCGGTAAGGAAAATTTCGCCTGTGAGTGAGGGTACACTGAGGGATACTGTGATGCCAGGGCTAGTGTGCGAGTTTCCAAGTATGGGGCCATGTGGCAGCACTAGGTCCAAAAGGGGCATACCATCTCTTCAGCTCACATCACTGAGCTTCCCAGCATCAACAACTGTATGTCCTCAGAAAGGACTGTAGGGAGTATGCAGCAGTTACAAGAGCTCTCGGGGTCCTCAGCGGTGCCTCCAGGTTCAGCAGCTAGGGACCAGGGCAGGCATTGTGGTGGTGTGCACACACTCAGCTGTGGGGACCAGCGGCAGGTACTTCTGTCATGGCAGGAGCCGGTTGCAGATACACACATGACGGGGTCCAGGACGGGCAGCAAGGGCCAGAGACAACTACAAGCTCACTGGCAGCTCCTGGGCGCCGGCTATCAGCATGCTCTCTCATGGCTGCATAATCTTCCCCTGGGCGTGTGAACTGCAGCGAAGGCTGATGAGGGTGTACAGGTGCTGGAGGAAAAGCATGTGCAGGTAAGCTCTGTGGTTCAGGCCAGTGACGTAAGACAGGGCCTGATTTGGGCCCACAAGTAGTGCACACTGCAGTGAGGGCCAGCGATGGATGTCAGTCTAGCATCATAATAATGAACCGGAGGGGCTCGCTCTCAGTGCATGCACAGCAGGGGTCAGCCACAGGGGTCCAAGCCAATGTTTTGCACTAGTACAGCCTCAGAGGCCAGAGCTGGCTGCCAGTGCAGTTCTCAGGCTCTGATGGGAACAAGGGTTGGTGGGCGGTGATGGAGCAGGGAGGGATCCAGGCAGCTGGCATCAGCGAACACAGATACCTGTAGGACAAAAGCTGGTGAAATCTGCAGGGAGTCTGTGACACCTGTGCTGGCCATTGGCTCTTATTCAGTGGCCAAAGGCACTGGGTTTGTCTGCAGAGCAGGTCACTGAACTGTGAGCACTCCTGCTACATGGCTGCTTTTGTTCTGAGCCACCTGTATACATCTCAGCTTCTCCTGTCTGTGGGGTGAAACCTAAGCAGGTTATTTGTGTGGTACCCGAAAGGTTGGAGAAACTGCTCACCCCACTATTCCTTTCCTAGCAAGGGGAACTCTTTCTAGCTAGGACGTTACCTCTTGGCACTGAGAAGTGCCAGCTCAGGGGATAGGATGATGCAGGCAGAATGAAACTAATTTTCTTCACAGGGCTTTTGTTCCACCATGTGCTAAAATTTCTTAAGTGGAATCCAGAACTCTCCCAGAGCTATTTTTGTTCATGGCCGGCTTTCTAATTACTAGTCTTTGTGTGGGGATAGGGTTTGGGGTCTCCTATGCCACCATTTTGGTGCCATCACTCTCCTTGTCACTATTGTCAGTATTATCTTTGTAGCTCCGTCACAGAACGAGGCACAGTGTATGCACACCAGTATTCATCAGTGGAATGGGTGGGTGGATGAATAAAGGAACAAATTTAATATATTTTAAGTTCTAAAACAAGAGGGTGTAAAGAGACAGCTAGTAGGACTGGTGGGCACTATATTCAAAGAGCTTTAAGTGAACGTTAGCTCTAGACTAGAGTCTGTCCTGTGAAGGTTGCTGAGTCGGCAATGGCAGAAACTTCAACGTAAGGACAAATTTAGGAAGTGTTACCACTCCTGAGTAGTGAGCTGGCAGTGCTGGTGTTCTTCCAGCTGGTAAACATGAAATACCGCTCTGTGGCTTCTGATGGAATTCACCATGGTCTGATGAGCAATAACTCACATGTGTGAAACTGAAGGTAAAAGAGCCGAGATTACTAACTGCCAGCCCAGTATAGCAGACAGTGAGAGCAGCATGGCCACCACAGGCCAGACCGCCAACTCCCTTCTCTTGGTAAGCACCGCCTGGAGCACTATAAGCCACTACAGTTGGATTGCTTTATTGTAAAAGTGGCTACTCAGGGCTTCTCTGTGTTTTTGCTTTCGCCCGGAACTCTCAGTTGAATACTGCTTTCTTACTCAGTGCTGCCAAGGCCACCCACTTTCCCTGTGCAGTATGTTCCAAGAATGGGATATTTCCTGTTGGGAAAAAAAGGTATTCATGTAAAGACCTAGCAGATACTTCCCTTTTGATCTGCTTCCACGGAGATTCAAGAAGGTTCACAGCCTTTGTCTCAACCTTAGCTGCAGGGTGTAACGGACTTTCAGCTGCTTTCATGTCTGTGCCTGAGACTGGTCCTTTTCCATTTATCTAATCATGCCTCAGGACAGACCTTTGACAAATGGGTCTCAGAGCTTCCTGATAAAAAGCTTTATGTAACTTTTCCCCACCTATTTTAAGACTCCTTCAGTCTTTCTTTGGCAAGAGGTAGAAACAAACATCTGAGCAAGCACAGTGTGAACTTTGGGCGATGCCAGCGCCTGAGCTTTCAGCCCTGACCCTGTTTACTCTCTGGGCAGGCCCAACTGTAGGCTCTCCGGGGCAGAGATGTTGTCACTAGAGGCAAACGCAGACCTCATCACCTCAGTGAGATAGACCAGATCTCACGTCGCAGAGAGTGGGTCCCTTTTGTAGCTAACGTCTTTAAAAAGTCAGTTACTCAAAGCAGCCACACTACTTTGCGGCTTCCACTGTAATGTTGCCCCTGATTCCCGTCCTGGCTGACCTATGCCTGTTCACACACATGCACAACCATATGGAACTTTTCTGTCAGAGCCCACTTTGCTTCCCCAAATTTCGCATGATGCTTTGACCTTGTTTTTCTTTTTTAATTGAAGTGTAGTCAGTTACAGTGTGTCAGTTCCAGCCCCCTCAAAGCTCTACCCAAGGAGGACTGAGAGGAATTGGTCTAAAGTGGATCTGTCTTCAAGATGGCCATCACTTTCCTCTTCTGTGAGCACCAGTGCCAGGCACCAACCATTCTTGCTGCCAACCTTTACACCAAGTTCATTGTTGTCAGGCTGCAGACTGCACGCCACACTGCATTTTCAGTACCCCATAGACGTTTCAGGAAATAAGAACCTGCAAGGTCATCTCATACTGTCACTACAGTCCTCTCCTCCTGTTCCACAGGACAGGCTGTAGGACAGTCAGCATCTGATCCCCTCCCACTGGGCCCCTTAAACTTGAGCGAGGCGGGTTCACCCCAGCTCTGTCTCCTCCCCCTTGGATGAGGCCCTTTCTATAGCCTCTTTACCAATGAAGCAAATAGAGACCCATAGGATCCCTTCTCCCATCTCTGAGACAGAGCCAGATGGTTGAATGAATCCAGATTCAGTGTGAGTGAAACTCCTATAATATTTATTCACTTCAACTTTTAATGAAGAGATACTTCCATTTCTTGCCGAGAGAGAGTAGAAGAGACTTGATTTACCCTCCTGAATGAAATAGCTAAAGAACTACAAAAAATGCAGAATAATAGTTTTGAAGACATTGGGTGTCAGATAACAAAGAACAGGGATCCTGAGAAATGAGAAACAAAAGAGCTTAGGAGCAGTATCTAAAAAGAGCAGATGGTTTGCCAGGAAACTTACTTGCATCCCAAGCAAAACTCAAAAATATTGATCAGACTACAAAAATATTTAGCACCCAAAAAGAAAATATTTATATCTGGCATCCAGTCTAAAATTACTGGGACTTGAAAAAAAAAAAAAAGCAGGAAAAAGCGACCCATAGAAAGGAGGAAAATCTACTGAAACTGACCCAGAAATAAAACAGTTGGTATTATTAGTAGATAAGATCATTAAAAGTTGCTAGAAGTGTATTTTATATTTTCAAGAATGTAGAGGAAAGATGAAACCTGCAATATCTCAGATGAAAAATACTTGGGTAGAATTAACGGCAGACTTGACATTGCAGAAAAGACCGGCAAACTGAAGATGTAATACCAGGAACTATCCAAGATAAAACAGGAGAAAAATAGAGTTTTAAAAAATAAAAAGAGCATCAGTGAGCTATGGGGCAGCATTAAGCAACCTACCATTCATGTGATTAGAATTTCCAAAGAAGAGAGAGGAAGAGAAAAAATGTTTGAGGAAATCATGGCCAAAATTTTTCCAAATTTGATTGAAACTATAAACACATATATCTAAGAAGTTCAAATAACTCCAAGCAGAAGAAACAAAGAAAACTCCTGACTACTGTGGGTAGTTTGGTAGGTGCGGCTGGTCCCAGATCCAGCTGGTTGCCAGGCCCTGTCTGGGTGGGACCAGGTCAGGAGCTGTCTGGCTGCAGGGGCCTTAGGGGACCCCAGGGCTGGTGTTGGCCCACTAGTGGGTGGAGCCAGGTTCTGGGATGGGTGGTTCCTGACACAGCCAACTGCGTTAATGATCTGGAGGCATTTTTATGATATATTTTTAAATTTAAAAAAAAAAGGACATGGTCTTAGTTGCACAAAATAGATCTATTTTAAAATAGAATTGGGCATTGTCAGTAGGATTATCTTTGGATGATAGGATGGAAGACATGGGACCTTTTCCCCTTTATGATTTTGTGTTTTGACAATGAATATATATTACTTTTATAACCAGAAAAAGCATTTCCCTTAAAAAATAAAAAAAGGATATTCCTGCCTATTCCTCAAGACTGTCACCCATTAAGGCTCCCCATATCTCTTTCAGAATGAATCTTTTTTCTATGAGTTCATTATCGTGCTTTACCTTGTATGATCATACATTCCTCCATACTTGGCATTTGCATAGTATTTTTCTTCTCTGTAGTCATAAGTGCTTGCCTAACAGCAATAACCCTACTTTCCAGGTTTAGCTTTCCAGAGAATGGTGTCTCTGTCCTCTCACTTGAACCTGATAATACTACACCCAGACAGGGCGGGCCCACTCTCCCAGACTCTTGAGCTCTTGGAGGGCGGGTGCTGTGAGTCTTCGTCACTGTCTCCCAGTGCCATTCACAGTGGTGCTCACTGTGCACTTGCTGGACTGAAGGGAATCCCTATTCCCTTTATAAACTTGTTTCCCAGTCAGTCCTGAGACGGAATGGATGGCAGCTTGAAAGCACTGGGTGATGGAGTTTCATGGGTGCAGGTGAGACCTTTTCCTCTCCTGGTATGATGCCATTATCCCAGCCCATAGGGGTGAATTTTCTGGGTTAGACTATTCCAGCCCCAGATAAAGTGGAAAGTGTTCCTAGGGCCACAGTGTACTCCCCGTCACATCACAGCACATCCTGGAAGGCTGCCCCGAGGGTCACAGGGGAAGTAGAAACCAAAGCCACAGGGGAGCAGGGGGCTGGGACTAGGGTGGGGGTGGCAGAGTCCTGGTGCACCTTCTCCCCTTCCTGCTTGTGGCTGCAGAGCTGTTCCTGGAGTGGCTGAAGCACGAGGCCAGGCTGTGGCGCATTCTGTAAGAACAGAGAGCCTGGAGCTGGGCTTGTGTCAGTGCGGAGAGCTCTTGGTGGGGTGGGTATGGAGGTTGCAGGGGAATCTCTCTCTATTGTCCTTCGTCTTTGTGGCTTATGTCTTCTCTGAGTGGCTGGTGTGGTCAAGAGGAGCCAGGGTCTCATTTTTCCTCCCTCACCCCTGTCATACCTGGTAGCATGCTAGGAACCTGGGGCAAGACAGCCTGGGGAGGTTGCAGAAGCTCCCCTCCAGACCTGACCAGAGAAGCCCAGTGCCACCCCAAGGCCCAACTCACCAGGGCCTACAGAGACTTAAGGCCACTGGAAATTTGGCAAGCACAAGTCTGTTTCCAAACTAATTGAAATCTATTTTTCTGTCATTCCTATTTTAAGCCCCCATTCTCTTGAGATTCAGGCAGAAACCTAACTTGGTACATCTGAGTTCCAGGGAACTTGCAACCGTAAGGCATTAGGTGTAGGGGTCAGGGAGTATAGTCGTCCGTGTACCTGGCCTCTCAGCACTGCTCAGGGGCCCCACATTCACCATCTCATCAGGAAGGGGCGTTCACTCAGCTGCTTCTCTGCCTCTCCAGGCATGGGATCTCTTCAAGGCTGCCTAACGTCCCATCTGCCTGGGCCCCGTTCAGCCTCGCTCTCCAAGGATTTGCTGGTCCTTCCGAGAGCTGTGGCTGGGGACAGGGCCCAGAGCCCTCCCTCTAGGCCCTGAGACAGCCATGTTCCTCTCACTGTTCTTTCCAGCCCATCCAGGGGACTCTGTTGTAGGTGGGGAGTTACAAGCAGGGGTGGGGGAGGGTACTTTTATTTACTAGAGCTGCCATAACAAAGTACCACAAACTGGGTGGTTTCAACAGCAGAAATTTGTTGTCACGGTCCAGGAGGCTAGAAGTCCAAGATCAAGGTGTCAGCAGGGTTGGTTCCTTCTGAGAGCTGTGAAGGAAAATCTTCCACGTCTCTCCCTTAGTTTCTGGGGGTTCGCTGGCCATCTTTGGTTTGTACAAGAATCCCCCCGATCTCTGCTCATGTCTTCTTCACTTGGCGTTCTCCTGTGTGCATGCCTACCTCCAAATTTCCCCCTTTTTATAAGCACCCCAGTCATGTTGGATTAGGGGCCCACCTTGCTCCAGCAGGACCTCATCTTAACCAGTTACTTCTGCAGTGACCCTATGTCCAAAGGTCACATCCTTCGTTGAATTTTAGGGGGACATATTCAACCCATAGCAGGGGCAGTTCATAGGATAGAGGAATTAGTTTTTCTCCCCTTACTCCTGCTCCTCTTCACGCTTTGTATCTAAACAGTTTGGCTATTCCAGGGGGACATCATTGACTTGACATCATTCCTTTAAGGGTTTTAGGCTTTTGGAAGCCAAGGTGAAGACCTTCCTTTCATTCTGCTTTCTGCCCTACTGCAGCCCTTCACAGAGGTGTTGGATGAACAGCAGCTTAGTTACTTGACTCTGAGCAAAAGGAAGAAGAGTCAGTAAGCTGTCGCTATCTCAAAGATGCCGTCCTGCCACGTAAGTAAGCATTCCTCTCCTGCAGAACTGAGAAGAGGCGAGGGCCAGAGAAGCTGGTGGGGGAGGATTTGGGGATTCAGGATTCCAACTGTGCCCTCTTTGGAGACAAGAATTAACAATGAGAATTCGTTCCCTTAGCAAGTAAGGAAAGAGGGACAAGCTTTTAAAAAAACATTTATTTTAAAATTTTACATAATCTTTGGGTCATTCAGAATTCACTTAGGCATGTTTCTGAGATTGACGTCTCAACCCCAAACCAGTATCAATAGCTTATTTGATTGGTGGAAGGATTTGAGGGCCTCATGATATAAGATGAAGAGATGGATACTGAAGAAGACAGAACCCCTTAGAGACAGGGGCTTTCCTGCAGAACTCACTCACAATTTTAAAATTATTTGTCACAGTATTTAGCATCTAACCAGTCTAACAATAATGTCCACATCTTATTTGTATTTTACTAGCTTCCATATAAAGCACAGAATTAAAAAGTCCTATAGCCCTCAGAATCACACTTAAATTAATTTGATCCCTTGTCTTAATAATAATTAAAAGCTAGGATCTACCCAGTGTAGTCTCAGTGGGCACACCAACATCTCTCTCCTGATGATGGAATGCCACCTTCCTCTGCACTCAGTGCTCATGACTCAAAGACTGCCAGGAATCCGTGGGCCCAGAGATGAGGCCACCTGCAGCCCTATGCCCTGCCCATCCCCAAGCAGATCAGGCCTGGGCTGCAGGCAGGGAGCAGGACGGGCACATTGTGCACCCTCCACTGCCTTGGTTTCCTGGGTATTCCAAGCAGGGTAGTTGTTGTCTCCCACTAGGTCAGTTAATTCCCTGAGGAAAGGGCCTCATCTCTGGCCTCCTTTGAAGCAGGGTGCTGCCCAGATGTGAGCACAGAGCAGGTCCCTAGTAAAAGAAGGGAGGATCCAGCATGTAATGGGCACCAGCAATGTGCCGGGTGTTTCATGCAACCCTCACGACAGCCCTGTGAGGCAGGCTCACCACCCATTTTACAGATGTGGTAGCAGAGCTAGTAATAGGGGAGCATCACTTTGAAAACCCAAGGCTCTTCACTCCACGGCTTTTTCTACTGCCCGTGTAAGCCAGTGGTTTGGCATCCAGAGGACTCCAGCTCCACAATGGCTGGTTTGGAGCTCAAACATTCAAGGCCCTTGAGCACATGGGGCGAGCCTCAGGGGTCCAGAAGCCTGTTCCAGTCCAGTGTGGGTCCCCGTCAGGGGAGGGGACTTAGCACAGTGGTCCACCAGGAAGTGTGTGGACAGACTACAGCTGGCAGGCCCCCTGCCCAGAGACTCTGATGTCCCTCCCTCACAGGAGGGGTGGAGGGTGTGGCACTCTGATACCCTGGTGAGAATCAGTCATGATCTCCCAAGGTTCTGACCTCTGAGAGTGACTTTTAAGTCCTAGGGGACCACATCCCCACTCCCTGAGAGACCTTTCACAGAAGGCTTATGAAGGTCAAAGAGATTGGGTCAGAATATTTTAAAGTGGAAAAGGCTTAAAAGTGATTTGGGAGTGGGGAGGCTACTTTAAAGGGAAAAACGAGATGGCAGTTAGGAGGAGGTTTGGGGGGGGTGTCAAAAAGGAAGAGATGGATGTGGTGCACACACGTAGCTTGCAGGAAAGGGTCAGGCCAGGCGAGCCTGGGGAAGTCAGGGTTTTGGCACCTGGCTGGCCTGGCACCTGCTGTGAAGCTGCACTTGCTGCCTCAGACGTGAGTAGGGGGCTTCCTCAAAAAATCACTTGAGCCTGTAAATTCAGGCAGATCTTAGAGAATAAATATGGGTCATAAAGGAAAACACATCTCAAATGACTCAGATAAAATCTAATTGACATGTTTTCCTCTTCTAAAATCCACTCGATAGCCCCCCCACCCCGTGAAGCCCTCTGTGACCCACCACACAGAAAGTGGGCGGTCCCTCCTGCGTGCAGACGCACAGCAAGCCCACCACCCTAGAAGCCCTCAGCTCACCGAGCACTGACTCCTACCTGACCTGGGGGCAGCTTGAGGCTGGAGACCGGATCTTTCTTCCTGTAGTCTCATCTCCTCTGGTATGGACCCAGGCCACGGGCCAGCACACCTGCCAGAGCGATGGAACACTGCCTCTCCCAGGGCATGGCCCCGGGAGCAGCTTTGTTCTGGAGCAGCTGAGCCTGTTTCCTAGACCCTATACAGCGTCCTTGCCCCACAGAGGCACCCTGTACTGGGTACAATCATAATTTGGGAGAATTTCTTTACAACATGAAATCAGTGTCTAGGCACAGATTTCAAGCATTGCGGAGCCCTGGTTTGTGAGAATGCCATTATACTGGTGGGAAAAGCAGCCCAGCGTTGGCAGCCCTGGTGGGAAAGGCGGACCCTGCCTTTACCTGTACGGGAAGAGGGGCAGACCATGTCTGGAAGGAATGGCAGGTATGTGTGTACATGTGAGGGGTGACAAGCTCTGGGCTCACACACTCCTGTGGCAAAAGTTCAGGCTGGGCCTGGGTCCCTGCCCTTGGGATCTGGAAGCCCCAGAGCTCCTGCCAGAAGGCCTAGAGTGCAGGCTGTGATTATCTGGGAACACGGTCTTCCCCGGGCCACGGTGGCCAAGAGTCCAGCTGTAAAAAGCCCGATGGAGAAGGATGAGGGAGCCTGGCCAGAGAGCTTAGGCTCCACAGCGAATGCTCCGGAAGCCAGGCAGTGTGGCTTTCCCCAGCAGGTAAATGTCCTCGTCTGTGCCCCGGTTGAGGTGCTTCACCATGTTCTTCTCGAAGAGGAGTGGGTGGTAGGCGCCCATCGTGCAGGCACTGTCAAAGAACTTCTGGTAGTAGTAGCACACATCGGTCTTGCGCTTGGAGGGAAGGAACTCATAAATATCCACCTGGTCACACAGCGTCATCATGATGATGATGCCTGGGGAGGGGAGCAGAGGTGAGTCCCGCCCGACGACCACCCCAGAGAGCTCAGCTGCTCATGACCCCAAATGTGGGGAGACGTCTGTCTAGAGTTCCTATTTATGACTTTGATTCCCAGTCTGAGTGCTTCTGGTCACCAGTCCAGCAGGCTGTTCCTCGAGGTACAGAGCCCCACACACCCTCGTACACTTAGCACCCAGGTCAGGGCCCAGTACACGGCGGGGCCTCCCTAAACACTCATGGACTGACGGGCTGCGCTGTCAGCCAGTGACCTGAACACTGTCGGTGAGCCACGTGGGAGAGGACGAGGCGGCAGAGGAGAGCCACGCCAAGCATGTATTTCTCTCCAGCATTTCTCTCTTTGGGAGAAGGTGTTTCTTACACTAGGACTAGGAGAAGTAGTGTGGGGAGGGAAGACTGGCTGTCCCTCACAGGAGGAGGGACAGCTGGCACAGAAGCATGCCATGGTCTGTGTGGATGGGCTCTGCTTGGTCAGCCAGGAGACGGGGGCCCTGGGGCTGCACTCAGCTGATGCAGAACACTGAGATCCAAACCAAATAAGAGGCAGAGACACCTGCCCAAGCAGGTGATCTACCCACTCTTCCTACTACAGAGGAAGGGCCATGGCTCTGGAACTGTTCTCACTAATAGAAAAATTGTAAACTGCTAGCAACTTTGTTCCAGAAGAATCAGATGGGAAAAACCCTACCTCTGGTGGCCCATGGTCCAAAGAGGGAGAAAAGACATCTCTGCACCTGATGAAAGCACAGTAGAAGTGCTTCTAGAAGTGAGGGAAGGGAGCCTCCCTCTGGGGGCTCAGATAAGCCTCCCAGAGCACTGGTGTGGGGCCCAGTAGGGGCTCTGGCCGTGAGGAGCGGGCAAGAGGGGCAGACTGGCCAAGGAGGACACAGCTGGGCGAAGGCAGGGCAGGAGGGCAACAGGAACTTGTTCCCAGGTGTCTCCGATTGACTTCTGTTTGAACGGACTCCAGGGAGAGCCCGAACGCACCCATCCAGAAGCTGAAGAAAACTGTGAGAAAGAGCCCTTACATCTTCCTCTCAGGAGTGCCCGATATTATGCGTTTATTTGTTCATTTATTCAGGGAACACCTACCTCAGGGCTGCCCTGTGCCAGGCCCACAGGGGTGAGGCAAACACAGCGCCTGCCAGGAGTGAGTGTGCAGTCTGGGAGGCAAGGTGAGTGGCGGGGCCATTGGCCAGGACAGTGCTCCACTGCGGTGGGCCAGCACCTACGGGGCCTAGAACCTCATGGAACGTGTCTGTGGTCCACCCAGACTCCAAGTCAAGGGAGGGAAGGGCAGACGGGCTGGGAGGTGTAGAGAAAATCCCAGAAGAAAGCCCGTGGCCAGCACTCAGGGCCCTCTGTACTCTGCCCTCAGCCCACCCCACATTGGTGCCCACAGCCCCATTCGTGACCCCAAACCCAGTAAAGCCTCCACTCTCTGCTCAGGGCCATGACTCGGGTGGTCACTAGGGTGAGCAAATTTTTGAAATTCTGAATAAAATATTGATTCTTCCTTTTCCCTCAGATTCTAATACAGCTCAGCCTGACATTATTCCTGATCCTATCCTGATCTACAATTTTGATATTTTTTTAAGATATTCTTTGTTACTGAATTTTTGGGTGCCCCCTTAAATTGTACCTGAGGCGAGCGCCTCACCTGCCTCAGCCAAGTCCCAGCCCTGCTCCTGTTTTCCTGCCCCTTCCTGTCTGTGCTTCCCTTTACTCCAACTCCACCTGGCAGATCCGCCCCTCTACCAGGCCTGGTCCACTGGGATGGTCGCTCCCTCCTGGCACAAACTGAATGTTGCCTCAGACATCTGACTGCACTCCCCCACTGGACACACATTCTGTCATACTGATCTCTGTCTTAGCTGGAACTTGCCTCAGTGTACAAACACAGCAAAAACCTAGCAACTGTCTGGTGAACAAACACACACATGAATGAGACCCCAGAAGAAAGCTAATCTCTTCTAGAAACAAGCACGAGAGGTCTTTCCCCAGGCTGGACTCACCGAGCATCCCAGAGGACGGGGGATTTGGCTGAATCTCCTCCGGGGAGATTTCCTGAATGATGTCCCACAGTTCCCAAGGCATCTGGGGCTTGAGGATATAAAAGGGCTGATCGGGGTGCAGCTTACGATAGCTCTTGAAGTTATCAAAGAAACTGTAGTCAGGATTCTTGTACCACTGAAAAAGAAGGAAGTAGTCTTCTGAAGAAGAGCAATGTCCCAGTGCCACTGCTGCCCCCGGCGGTCAACCTTGTCTGAGGACTTGGAGGGAGGTGGGGAAGGACCCAGGATGAATCCTGAGCCACAGCCCCTTCATCAAAACAGATTCCAGACATCTCCACATCTCAGCTCTCACTTGATAGTAGAGGGGACTCAGCATGGAGCCTGTGCTCAAGGGGAATTGAGCGTGGTGACCCTGGAACAGCTTCAGACTTCAGGATCATAGAATCTGGGAATGACATCAGAGCTGAGAGGGGCCTGGGGCCTCATCTGTCCCCACCTCTCAGTTTTAAAGAGGTGATCACTGGGCACAGTTTACCACATCTGCAGGTTCACAGTCCTTATCCCAACCCAAGCACACTTCAGTTTGAAGTGAGATCAGTGCAAAACTGGAAACGGAGGCCACGAGAGGAGGGACCACCAGAGCCTGTCAGCTATTGATGTGTCCAGCTTAAGTGTCCCAAGAACAGTGCTCTCTGTCCCTCCTCCCTAAAGCCAGACTCCTGTGGTCACTGCAGCCCAGATGAGGGAGAGGCCAACTGACATGTGTAATAGTGAGAGGGCCGTTCCGGAGAAGCTAGAACCCGGCAGGCCTGAGACTCTGTCCCTTTCCCTGGAAGAGCTGACGTGGATCTGGGCCCTCTGCTTAGTGAATCAAGTCCCAGGACAGGTGACCCCCCTTCATATTCCAGTTTCCCCATCTGTAAAATGGGAACAACGAGGCCTCCACTTCCTTTTGTTGCTATGAGTAAAATGAGAAGCATTCTGGAAATTGGCAGTGTGGGGCAAGTGTGGTAACACGACGTACAGGAGTAATAGTAACCACTGTCCATCCTGTTGACGCTTGTCAGGAATGACTCTGTGTTACATGAACACAGCCCACCCCAGATGGTGGGAAACGCAGCCACTTTCCTCCTGAAACAGACCATGATTAACTAGGAGACAAATACTTGGCAGTGGAGGGCGGGGCATGGAGAGCACTGGTACAGGACAGGAGTCCTGAACAGCTAGTCCAGAGGAAAGGAGCCTAAAATGGAAACAGCCAGCCTGCAGGGACGGCCCAGGTCAGCCATGACTTTAAAAACCCAGGACCTCGGCAAAATCTATAGACAAACACGACTCAATCCCAATCTCCCGTGGACACCCACTTACCTTTGGGATATCTGAATGGTAAACAGATGGGTCCCACACAATTAGGATTCCTTCATTGTACAAAGTGTCCTTGAGGAAGTGCCCCTCTGTGGTGACCAGCTGCAGGGAGAAACAGACAAGCTGTCACCTGGACATTTACATGTGAACGCTGGAGTGTAGTAACACCTGACACATCACAAGTACCACCTGAGGTCGTAGAGCCTCATGAGGCTTCAGTTTTGGTGCCAACACTTAACTTCAGTGAGAAAAAGGCAAAGATGCAGGCCGGAACTGTGTGGACCTGAAAGGACATTTTGTTACAGACCATCAGCCATAGAGCTGAAAGGGTTCCACTCAGACTTTGAGATTACTGGGGTGAAGGTACAGTGAAAATGGCTCGGCATATAGTCCCCTGCATTCACACCTCATATGGGGGTTAGGGGGTGAAGTTTAAAGTCAGAATCTCATGTAACCAAAATAATCTCTGGAAAGCCCTTCCATCACCTAGAAAGTCCAGCACATAGGTATTACACAGCACAATGGAGACGGACATAGGGCATCTCAGGGTCCCGTACAGGCAATGGTTTCTGCAGCACTGGAGCAGACGGCAGTGCCTGTGGTTGAGCACCAAATGAAGTGGTCGGCTTGTGTGTAGGGGCCATGACACGTGCAAAAACATGCATCCTTAAACACAAGAACCTCACCTGGCTGGAGTGATGCTCATGTGTGCCCTGCTGGGGAACCAGCCACAGCCCCCCTCCTCCCCACACTCCCAGGCTGGCCTGGGCTGAATGTGACTGTGATCAGACTCCATAGGACAGCCCTACAGGATCAGTTTTACAACATGTGTTAACAGCCTTAAATATATTTATACCTTTGACTCAGCAATTTCACTTTTTGGCATTTATCCTAAAAGAATCTGAATTGGGGGGGGAAACTATGCACAAAAATATTAAATTACTTATGAAAATAAGGAAAGTGTGGTAGGAGAAGGTGAAAGAAAGACCTGGTTCAGTTCTTGGCTTTGCCACGCACCTGTCTGGTGACTGCGAGCAAGTCGGGTTATGTCCACAGGCCTTCGTGCTCTCATTGCGAGTGCAGAGAACAGTGCCCTGCCCTAACAGGAACTGTCCCGGGGCACAGGAATGAGTGAGAAAGACAGAAAGGGGCCACGTCCCTCTTAAGGGACAAAGCTGCTAATGTGAGATCAGCTGTCTCACCTTCAAAAGCATGGGGTGTGTTGTATGATTACATTTATATGAAATACCCAGAACAGTCAAATCCTTAGAGACAGAAAATAGATTAGTGATTGCCAGGGTCTAGGAAGAGGGGATACAAAGAGTTACTGCTAACGGGTAGGGTTTATTTTGGGGGTGATGAAAATGTTCTAAAATTAAATAGTAGTGATAGTTGCACAGCTCTGTGAACATAAAGAACACTGAATTGTATCCCTTAAAATAGTGAATTCAATGATGTGTGAATTACAAAGCGGTTATTTAAACAATAAAGAACAAGAAGAGTAAAGAGGGGAGAAAAAAAAAGCAGGTAGGGATGATATTGGCCAGGTGGAAACTGGGAGGAAAAAATGACAGAAATCAAATTGAGAATTGACTGAAATTGAAAGCAAGAACCCTTCCCCCGAGACCTAATCAGTGTCCACAGTATCTGAAGAATGACTGTGGGAAGATGGGTGGTCTGGCTACAACCAAGAACAGCAGTTTGCCACGATCCCCCAGGGTCATTCGGGACCCCATTCCCGTCCCTCCCCCCAGATGTAGGAAGGCCCTGGGAGCCTAAAGGCCATGATCTCATTTCCTCGGTGTATCTTGGAGACAAGAAATACTGGTAGTGGGCCCACTGTGGCCAGAGCTTGTGCAGTGGTACTGGGTGCTGAGGAGCCCCCAGGCAGTCACAGGGTGTCAGAGTGAGGATGGCCATGAGGCGAGTGAGTGTTAACTGGCAAGAACAGACCAAGCCAGGGGAGTGCGGAGGAGAGGGAAGAGGACCCGGACAGAAGAAACCACCAGACCCCCAGCTGTGAGAGCACATGGCAGAGGCTGCTAGGTGACGCCCAATAGCCCTTCTTTCTTTTTCCCTTGGTAACAAACACTTGATGTTTTCCTCAGCACACGGCTATCTAAAATACAGACTACCTGAAATAAAACTTTCCCAGCCTCTCTTATAGCTAAGAATGGTGATGTGACAAAACGCTGGCAAGTGTGACTTCTAGGACCTGTTCTCAGAGGTGGGGTCATGCCCTTCCGTGTTCTTCCCTCTAGCAAAAAGTGGATGTGACAGCTGAAGCTTGAGCAGCCGTCTAGGACCATGAAGTGGAAGCCATATGGTATTAATGGCAGGTGCTCAAGGCGGTAGAAGCCCGGGTTCCTGACTCTCTGGAACACCATCCCAGCCCGGGAATTCTTTTACATGAGAAATGCATTTTTATTTTGTTAAGCTACTGTTGAGAGGTGGGCAGTGTGTTTCTGTCACTTGCAGCCAAACCCAATTCTAATTTTTACAGTGAGTGGCTTATTTGGGAAATTGAAGGTTGTCCAGTGTGGCTCAGGTACAAAGGAAGAGCTGGAAGGGGTCAGAGAAGTGTAGGCAGGGGCCAAATCAAGGAGCTTAGGGTTTTCTCAGTAGGCTACGGGGCCAGAGAAGGCTTGGGAGAAGGATCTAAACAGACCAGTGTCCTGGGCTAGCGTCTTTAGAGAAAAGGCGATCAGGCAGAAGCTGCTGTTGTAGCCTAAGTAGAAAAGATGGGGGAATGAAGAAAAAGAGTTGCGATTATCAGCTGTAGGCTCGCAGACTAACTGGACACTGAAAGTGAAGGGAAAAGGGGCCAAGGTGACTCCTGGGCTTCAGGCCATTTCCTAAAATGAGAGCACTGAAAGGAGAGCAGCTGGCATGTGCCTGTGGGGCTGGAGTGGGGATCTGAAGTTCAAGGATGAGGCAACCAGCCTCGAGTCCCACAGAGGAGAGGCCATAGGAACTAGGAATGGAACCCACATTTGCCAACGTTAAGTGCAATCCTCTTCCCATTGGGGACACTGTCACTCACAGCACAGGCATTCAGTGCTGGAGCTCAAAGGCAAAGCAAGCATCCTGGCAGAGGGGGCTTCGCAAGACAGACATGGTTGTGCGGGTGCCACGGAGGCCGAGGGGGCAGCAGGCCACCCTCCCACTGCTCTGTACATGACTTCCAAGACTGATCTTTACAAGCTCACTCCCTGTCCCCATCCCATTTCACCCCCAAAAGACTGCTGTTATATTGAAAGCATGTCTTTTCTTGAGCTATGCTCTTTCTAATCAGAGTACTGATGCCAAGTGATTTAGCCGTACTCATGAGGATTAGAAATAACTGGGATTTTTAAAATGTCTGCTGCCACTGCCCCTCTCAGGCAATTTTCTTAGTAAACAAAGCAGGAGACGGGGGGCGCACTTCTGGTACCCTGAGTCTTTCCCAGGATCTATGGCTTTACTGTCCTCAGAAATCCCAAGAGAGATGCACAAAGTTTTCTCCTTTACGACAAAGGATGACAACAGTGGTAACAACAGACGCCCTTTAATGATGTCCACTCCAAGCTAGGGACTTTCATATATCATCTTAGTTCATCTTCACAACAGCCTTAGGTGGTAATTATTAATATACTCATTTTATAAATTAGGAGATAGACTCAGAGATGCAAGTAGCTTGCCCAAACCATAGAGCTAGTAAGTAGGGAAGTCTGAATTGAAACCCTTCTGTCTGGGTCTGGAGTCCACACTTCTAGTCTACGCACTGCACTGCCTCACACAAAGAGGGTCGGTAGGCCACGTGGCAGATGCCAAAGAAAGCATTTGATGAGGGGTATGGAAGTGTCATGAGAATTTTGCTTCCTAAGTTTGTAGTATCTTGCACTGGAAAATCCTCAAGGGACTGGATCCAAAGCCAGGATTTTCAGATGGGTAAACTGGAGTCCAGAGAGCAGAAGAGACTTGTCTGAGGCTTCAGGGTGAGTTTGAGGCAGATCCAGGACCAGACGCCAGAGACTGGCCCTGACCAGTGTTCCCTCTGTTCCCACCAGGCCGCATTCACAAACCACACAACATCTGAGTAAGCCAGCACACTCTCAGGAGCGAGGCTGTCCTCAGTTCTCACCGTACACAACGGGGAAACGGTCATCCCCTTGAGCTACTTGAGGCAAATGAAAAAGTAATCCATGAAACTGAGACGAGGTGAAGATAAGTGCTAGTTTCATCCACAGAGAAGGAAAAGAGCGGCCAGGGCTGGGATCTGGTGGAGGGAAAGGGGAGAGACCAGCAAGAACCCATCAGCCTTACCGTGGACGTGGCTCTGAACTTACCACACTAATTCTGGCGGCCCTGATGTGAGATTCAAAGATTTCCTCAAAAAAAAAAAAAAAAAGCCACAAAACTGCTCAGGGAATTAGGAGACTACTTTGTGTCTAACTCACTCTGTGGTCTCGGGGGGGTCACTTGCCCTCTGCAGGCCCCAGGTGCTTTAGTTACAGGGCATTAGCATCCTGTAAGGCCCTGGCCTGCCCGGGTGACTGGCCATTTCTGGATAACGTCTCAGTCTGTCACTCTTTCTAACGGCAGCAAAAGGGACTTAGGAGAGAACAAGGCTCTTCTCAGATGCCCCTGTACTAACACACATGCAGAGTCTGACCTGAGTTCAGGGATCAGGGGGGCCTCATGATGAGGAAAGTAAGTCACTGCTAGAGCAATGGAGCCCCAAGGAGCAGCTGCCAGGAAAAAAACTACACTGGGGAGATGGATTGTTGCTATTTTAGAACCGGTTTAAAGTAACCTTTCCAGTCATAAGGCAAGAAATAGTCACTACAGAAAGTTAGAAATAAAAAGAATGTGCGGGGGGAGGGTGTAGCTCAAGTGGTAGAGCGCATGCTCAGCATGCTTGAGGTCCTGGGTTCAATCCCCAGTACCTCTTCTAAAACAAATAAATGAATAAACCTAATTACCTGCCAACCCCCGCCAAAAAAATAAAAGTGAGTCCAATTCTTCAAAAAAAAAATGTGTGTGTGCGCACACATACACACACACACACACCCTCACATCTACCTATCTAAATATATAAGAAAACAATGATAATTGCATTTTTCAGATATTCCCACTGTAAATATGTTGGGTCTGTCTTCTTCCCAAATCTTTCTTCCCCTCTGTTACGGACTGAATTATGTCCTCCCCAAAATTCATATGTTAAAGCCCTAACCCCTGGTGTAACTATATTGGAGATACGGCCTTTGGGGAGCTAATTAAGGTTAAATGAGATCACGAGGATGGGGCCCCTAATCTAAGCCTTTAAAAGAAAACAGTAAGTCAGCAGACATCTCTCTCTTTTTCTACCCCCCACCCCATGACTCAGAGGAAAGGCAGACCACGTGAAGGCAAGGAAGGCAGCATTTGCAAGCCAAGAAGAAAGCCCTTCAGAAACCACCCTGATGGCATCTTGATCTAGTACTTCTAGCCTCTTGTTCCAGCCACCCCACCTATGGTGTTTTGTTATGGCAGCCCAGCAAATTCACATACCCTGTGTGTGTGTGGATATTGATATGTCTTAACTAGATTTAGTGGTTTTGTAAAACTCACACAACAATCCAGTTCAATGTCATCTTCCCATTTATTCCTCACGATATTTCCAAGATCCGAACAGGACTTGAAAAGAAAGCTCTAAGAAGTTGTATAACTGGCCCAAGATCACACGGCTGAGAAGGGATGGAGCTGAGATGCAAATCAAGGTCTATCTGACCTTCTCCCACTGTACTACGCAATCTCCGTTCAAAAATGTTAAGTGATGATAAAATAAAGTGCGTGTTCTGGCTGCCAGAGTTGCAGATTTGCCACAGGTGCAAAGCCAGTTAGGGCTATGGGAAGGCAAGGGGTGTTCAGGGTCTTGAGTAGAGACAAAAAATGATACGGAGGCCCTGAGCCTTAAGGGAAGGCCTGAGCTTGGAAACAGGACCTGGACAGGGAGGTGCTGTAACAGAGAGAAGGGCACCACAAATTGAAACCCACCACAAATTGAAACCCACCACAAATTGAAACCCACCACAAACCGCAAATCAGAGCATCCAATTCTACCTGGCATCATGGGAAAAGTCATCAGAAGAACTGTTAAGTATTAGAGGAAGTAAACGTTGGGAAGTACTTCAATGTTCAATCAGGAGAGATTGCTAGAAGAAGCTATGAAACTTACCCACAAAAGAATATTATTCAGCTGCAAGAAAGAATGAGGAAGATTTCTGTGAACTGATACAGAGGGATTTCCAGAAGGTACTGGGACAAAGAAGAGTGTAAAAGTGCACATATGGTCACTACCTTTTTGTAAGGAATAAGGGAAATTAAGAAAACATATATACACATAGAAACAGAAGAGAAATCACAAAACAGTACAATTGGTTCCCTACAAAGGGTGGCGATGAAACAGGGTGGAAGGAACTCAGGAGGGAGTAGCATTTCTTTGAATATAGCTTTTTGGAAAGTTTTGAATTTTGGAAGCATGTTAAAATTCTGCATTGTTTTTTAAGGAAGGAAAAGAAAAACCTAAAACTGAAACAAAATAAATATAGCTGAATTTCAAAGGAATTCATAATCGCAAGAGAAACAGGACTCTCTTTGAGTCCTGCTGAAATAATCTGAGCGCACACCATTTGGCCACACAACCTCAGTCTGGAGCAGGGTGTAGAGGGGAACCGCAAACAAATCCTGGACTCTTTTGAACAGGCTTGTTTTATGTAGATATGCAAAGCAATTTTCAAATTATTTCAGATAGATTATAGATCTGAGCAAATAAATCAATTGCTGCTGTTTTTAGAAGCAGGATTCTCACTGTGAAAGAAGGGGGGATACAAATGCAGAAGAGGGCAGGCAAGGAATGCCTTTCTGTGGATAGGCTGAGGTATTGAGTCTACCATTTCTAAAACAGGCATGTTCACATGTACATACATGGCCATGTAGATGTGTACATACACACACAGGTGCGGGCATATGTAAATGAATACACATGTATGTGTACGGTGTGTGTACATGCACGTAGTTCCTAGCTCTGCCTGCTGAAAGGGCCAAGAAGCAAAGACACGTTGGTAGGCATGAACACACTTAGTGCCAGATCTTGGTTTCTAATACTGTCTTTTACTTAAAGGAACCGGGATTCCCTGGAGAAGAATAGCATATCCCAGAGCCAGGGTACGATAGTATGAGTAAATGAAAATCCCCTGCACCTGTCAGTGCCCCTGCAAAAAGCCCTAGACTCCCGAGTCTCTTCATAAACCATGAGAATAAAATCTGTAGCTATTTGTCTAGTTAATTGCTCTGTTCTTATTCAAAACATAATAAAACTTCACTTATCTCCCCAAGAAGATAAATAGTTATAGCTCAGATTATCTCTCTAGGTTAATGTAGAGATATTCTAAGAGACCAGGAAGATTGCAGCAGGAGCGAAGAGGCCCAGAAACTTAGAAACATCTCTAGGGAAGTTTGTTTATATTCCAAAGGCCTGGGGTGAGAAAGGGACTCTTTGAGGAGGGGAAGAGGACAGCTACCTCCTGCCTTTTATAAGCACGGGGGAAAAAAATCCCTCATTTTTTTGTCCCTTGCTTACGGGGTACCTGGCTCCTCATGTAAGATAGCTGGCCTGGCTCTTACTGCACTGCCCGAGGACTAAGAATCTGGGCAGAAAGAAACTAATGCATTTATTATTTACTGTAAGGTATTTAAATAAGAAATCATCTCTGACCTAGAACACTTTGCATGCACATTCAGAATAAAATTAATAAAGCTGAAATATTAAAAACCCAACAGGATAGGTACAAAATGAACTGGAACATCTGTTATGCCAGAAAGTATAGAAGTATTTTTTTTAAATGATGAGGGCATGCATGTCACGGGGACACAAAAGCCAGCTGGAAGAAACTCCCACTAGCCAAATCTGGGACAAACTGAACCCAAAGTAATGGAGAACAGTAATGAACTATAAGTCATTGAAAAATAGAAATCTATAAGTTCTTACCAAAAACAAATACAGAAAGGAAGGAAGAGGGGAAGAAAGGGAGGGAGGAAATAAATGGAGGAAGAGAAGGGAGGCTTCTTGCTTATAGTAGAATTCTGAGTGCCAACTGGATGACGTCGAGAAGGAGCTAGAGTTAAAAGACTGTCATTTTGCAACCGTCATAATAAAGATGGGTTCAGGCAAGAGTGATCAATGAATGTCAAAGGAAGAAATTTTGATGAGAGGAGCAGAATAGCACAGTACTAAAGTATTCACTCGTAGACTGCAAGGGAAAACGTAATTACACAGTGGCCAAATCAGACAGCACCGTATCCAGGTGATCAAAATTAAAATCAGCTGAGGGGCAGAGGGACACTGGATGCCTCCAGATGTGATGCTTTTAGCAGGGCTCAACCTCATTTGTGTCGTTTTCCAGCCAGGAATGCAGAAACTGAATTTAATACGGAGAAAGCATCAGATAAACCCTAAATTAAAAAAAGAAATTTAAAGGACTTTATTCTTCAAAAATGTCAATGTCTTAAAAGACAAAGGCTATGGAACTATTCTAGGTGAAAGGCGACTAAAGAGGCATAGCAATTAGATGCATCACCTGATCCTGAACTGGACCTTGTACTGGAAGAAAAAAGTACGCCATAAAAGACAGTTTTGGGTCAGTGGACAAAACTGCAATGCAGCCAGATTAACATATGTAAAAGCAAGAAGTTGATAACTATATTTTGGTTACATAAGACTATTTTCTTATTCTTAGGAAGTACACATTCAAGTATTATCTTAGCTCAGGCTCTTATAACAAAGTACCATAGACTGGGGTGGCTTAAGCAGCAGGCAGTTATTTCCACAGCTCTGGAGGCTGGGAGGTCCAAGCTCAAGGCACCAGCAGACTCAGTTCCCAGGGAGGGCGCACTTCCTGGCTTGCAGATGGCTGCCTTCTCCCTGTGTCTTCATGTGGTAGGGAGTGAGCAAGTCCTGGTGTCCCTCTCTCTTTTTATAAGAACACCAATCCCATCATGGAAACCCCATCCTCGAGACCTCTTCTATACCTAATTATCTCCCAAATGCCCCATCTCCAAATACCATCACAGTCAACATAGGAATTTGGGGGAGAAACTTTCAGTCCATAACATTCTGTCCCTTGTTTCCCCCAAATCATGTCATTCTCACATGTGAAATACATTAATTCCACTCCAGCATCCTCCAGTTTTAACTCATTCCAGCATCAACTCTAAAATCTGAAGTCCAAAGTCTGCTTTTTAATAACATACTTTATTGAGTTATAGTCATTTTACAATGTTGTGTCAAATTCCAGTGTAGAGCACAATTGTCCAGTTATACATGAACATACATATATTCATTGTCACATTTTTTCACTGTGAGCTACAAGATCTTGTATATATTTCCCTGTGCTATACAGTATAATCTTATTTATCTATTCTGCACATGCCTGTCAGTATCTACAACTTTTGAAATCCCAGTCTGTCCCTTCCCACCCCCCTGCCCCCTTGACAACCACAAGTTTGTATTCTATGTCTATGAGTCTGTTTCTGTTTTGTATTTATGTTCTCTTTTTTTTTCTTAAGATTCCACATATGAACAATCTCATATGGTATTTTCTTTCTCTTTCTGGCATACTTCACTTAGAATGATATTCTCCAGGAACATCCATGTTGCTGCAAATGGCGTTATGTTGTCGGTTTTTATGGCTGAGTAGTATTCCATTGTATAAATATACCACTTCTTTATCCAGTCATCTGTTGATGGACATTTAGGCTGTTTCCATGTCTTGGCTATTGTAAATAATGCTGCTATGAACGTTGGGGTGCAGGTGTCTTTTTGAAGTAGGGTTTCTTCTGGATATATGCCCAGGAGCAGGATTCCTGGGTCATATGGTAAGTCTATTCCTAGTCTTTTGAGGAATCTCCATACTGTTTTCCACAGTGGCTGCACCAAACTGCATTCCCACCAGCAGTGTAGGAGGGTTCCCTTTCTCCACAGCCTCTATAACATTTGTCATTTGTGGACTTTTGAATGATGGCCATTCTGGCTCGTGTGAGGTGATACCTCATTGTAGTTTTTGATTTGCATTTCTCTGATTAGTGATATAAAGCATTTTTTCATGTGCCTATTGATCATTTGTATTTCTTCTTTGGATAATTGTTTGTTTAGGTCTTCTGCCCATTTTCGGATTGGGTTGTTTGGTTTTTTCTTACTAAGTCGTATGAGCTGCTTATATATTCTGGAGATCAAGTCTTTGTCGGTTTCATCGTTTGCAAAAATTTTCTCCCATTCCATAGGTTGTCATTTTGTTTTACTTATCCAAAGTCTTATCTAAGTATTATCTAAATCAGACAAGAGTGAAGCAATTCGTCCTGAAGCAAAACTCTTCTGCTGCAAACTTGTGAAACTAGATAAATTACGTGCTTCCTAAATATAATGGTAGAAACAGGCATAGGATAGAGATTCTCGTTCCAAAATGGAGAAACTGAAAGGAAGAAAGAAGAGACAGGTTCCAAGAAAGTCCAAATCAAGCAAAATAAGTACTATTAGATCTTAAGGCTTGAGAATATTCCTCTTTGGTTTGACACTGTGTCTTATGGACGTGGTGAGGCATTGATCCTGGCTCTGCCAGGCAGGAGTCACTCCCCCAGGGCCCTGGGCAGCTGTCATGTGGCTCTACTGAAATCAAGGCAATGCCCCCACCCCGCTTGAAACCAAGGAGGCAGCCTTGATGATTTCTGGGATCGTTCTTCCTTATCTTGAAGGATAGTACATAGTACATGTTTGCAGCCAAAGAGCTCTACAGCTTGGTCCTGTAGAATCAAAGTCTGGCAGCCTGCCTTCGTTTCATCCTGTGTCCATCTCCTTCAGTTCAACACTAGCAGTGTTTCTGCTGGGGGAGCCGATGAGGTCCATGACTTACTCCCACACTGATACTTTTATCAAATGCTCGTTGGACCACTCCCTTAGTGTTTTTCTCAGAACAAGCCTTCTCATTTTGTTGCAATACAGATAAGCTGAGAA
This sequence comes from Vicugna pacos, assembly GCF_048564905.1. Taxonomy (NCBI): domain Eukaryota; kingdom Metazoa; phylum Chordata; class Mammalia; order Artiodactyla; family Camelidae; genus Vicugna; species Vicugna pacos. The sequence continues at coordinate 55,208,696 of NC_132987.1, read as the reverse complement.
TTTCCAAATCTTTAAGTTCTGTTTCCTTTTTGCTAAACAATTCCTTCTTTGATTCATTTCTCTCTTCTCACATTTTACTAAAAAGCAGTCATGAGAAACCAAGCCTCTCCTTCAACAGTTTCCTTTGAAATTGCCACAGCTAAGTACCCAGTTCCTTCACTCGCAAGTTCCCCCTTCCACAAAACGTTAGAACACAGTTCAGCCAAGTTCTTTGCCACTTTATAACAAGGATCACCTTTTCTCTATTGTTCAGTACCACGTTCCTCGTTTCATCTGAGACTGCACCAGAATGGCCTTTATCATCCATATTTCTGCCAATGTTCTGTTCATGATTATTTTATCTTCTTTAAAAAGATAGCTTTCTCTCCAGCTCTCCTCTTTTCTTTCAGTCTTCACCAAAATCCCCCTCTATGTCTATATTTCTAGCAGGCCCTTCAAAACTCCTCCAGATTCTACCAATTATCCAATTCCAAAGCCACTTCCACATTTGTAGATATTTGTCCCCACAGCACTCTACTTCTCAGTACCAAAAAAATCTCTCAGTCTGCTCAGGCTGCTGTAACAACAAACCAGAGACTGGGTAGCATAAACAACAGATACCTCTTTTTCATATTTCTGGAGGCTGGGAAGTCCAAGGTCAAGGTGCCAGCAGTTTTGGTCCCTGGCGAGGGTCTTCATCCTGGCTTGCAGATGGCCACCTTCTCACTGTGTCTTCACAGGGTGGAAAGAAAGCGAGCCCTGGTCTCTCTTCCTCTTCCCATAAGGATTCTGATCCCTTCATCATGGGGGCCCCGACCCTCAAGACCTTATATAAACACACTTCTCTCCCAAAGACCCCATCTCCAAATGCTATCATATTAGAGGTTAGGGTTTCAATATATGAATTGGAGTGGGGGTAGAGCAGCTGTAAACTTTCAGTCTGCAACAAGTATTTAGGGATTAATGTCTATAATATATATAACTTACTCTCAAATGAAAAAAATATCATGAAAGATGAATACAGCAGATGATACAGTAATGGGGTAAGATGAAAAAATAGTAAGTGAATCTGGATAAATGGCATATAGGCATTCTTTGTATTAGTCATGTTATTGCAACTTTTCTGGAAGTTTTAAAGTACTTGCAAATAAAAAGCTCAAAAAAAACTTTTTTAAAGAAATTGAAGGAAGTTTGAGGCAATCCACTAAGTGAGCAGAAGGGTCCCTGGACTATACTTCACTTATCAAACTTTTAGTGCACACCTACTATGTAACAGGCACTATTCTGAGTACTTGGGCATATCAGGGTACAAAACAGACAAAACTGCCTTCCCTCATATGGGAGAGCTAGGCACCGAGTGAGATGAATAAACAAGATGATGCGAGTGAGTAAGAAAACATGGACATGGTAGATGTCACCAGAGAGCCAGACACGAGCCCCAGACCAGCTGCTGGGAGGGCTTCCGCCCACGTGGGCCTGCTGTTGCCCTCTGTGTTATTGTGCGGGTCACCTGCTCCTCTCAGGCCTCAGTGATCTCATTTGTAAAATAAGAAAATCAGGCAAGACCCTGGGCTTCACTAGGGCAGGGAGCATGTCTGTTTCTGCTCTGCTGTCATTGTTGGTGGCTGAGTTCTAGCTCCGCTCACTGGGGATCAGGCTGATCAATAAGAACTTCTGCAGTGAGTGAATGGCTGGTTGATCTCCAAAGTCCTTTTCAGCTCTGTGATTTCCAGTACCATGAAAGGATGGCATGTCACCTCAGACATCACATCAGATTCTACAGATACTAAAAGGATAGTGAGAAAATACAATGAATGACAAAGTCAATAACTTAGAAGAAATGAACAAAGTCCTTGAAAGACACAAACTACCAAAGCTCAAAAGTCAAGAAGAGACAGGTAACATGAATAGCCCTGTATCTGTTAAAGAAATTAAATTTGTAGCTAAAAACCTCCCTACAAGGTAAATTCTAGGCCCAGGTGGCTTTACTGGTAAACTCTACCGAACATTAAAAAAAAAATGTAATAACCATGCTACACAAACTCCTCCAGAAAATGTTAGAGAAACTATTCCCAATTGCTGTAGTCACTTGACAAGGGCAGCATTACTCTGATATCAGAAATGCAGACCGGCGTTACAGGAGAGGGACATTACAACCTGTATCCCTCATGAACATAGATGCAAACATTCCTAGCAATCACCTCAAAGTGTAGACATTTTTAGGTTGAGTGAGACTCTGATGTAAGCACTAGTTATGGGTGGTGACTGAGCTGAAATGGGGGAGGGAGTCAGAGAAGAAGTTATTTCAAAGACAGATGTTTTCCACAAACTAAATATAGGTTTTTGAGTGTTCCCTTCTAGATTCAGTAGTGCCCTCACAGGCAGAACTCCATGCCAAAGACTGCTTTTGCGTGGTCAAAGGATACCAGCCCCACGCGGGAGTACACTCTGCCTATTATTATTATTATTATTATTATTATTATTATTATTTTATAGTAAGAACACTTAACATGAGATATAACCTCTTAGCAAATTTTTAAGTGCAAAATATATTCTGGTTAACTACAGACACAATGTTATACAGCAGATCTCTAGAATTTATTCATCTTGCATAACTGAAAGTTATACCCATTGAATAGCAACTCCCCCTCTGCCCCTCACCCCAGCCCCTGGCCACCACCATTCAACAATCTGTTTCCATAGACCATTACTCAGCCTCAAAAAGAAGGAAGTTCTGCCATATATTGACAACGTGGGAGAACCTGGAGGACATTATGATCAGTGAAATAAGCCAGTCACAGAAAGACAAATGCTGCATGGTTCCAGTTTATATGAGGTGTCTAAAATAGCCCAACTCATAGAAAAAGAATAACACACCCAGCTCTGTACTGCATCTTTCACTGGCTTTGTGTGTGTTGTGGGCCAGGGCGGGTGGGGCGAAGCCCTTGCGGGGAGGAGAACGTTGCATTTTCCTGCTCTCCCCTCATTCGAGGCGGGGTCCTGTGGGAGCTTATTTGCTCGACTGAATGGAATCTAGGTAGCTGACTGCACACCAGATGGATGGGCTACACAAGGGAAAGAAGACCAAGAGCAGCTCTGACACGTTGAAAACCACTTAGGACCCAGGGCTTTGGAAAGGAAGGCAAGCTGCGTCCAGTATTAAGTCGCAGCTCCTCCTCTGGTCCTGAAAAACATCAGCGACCTAGAAAAGCTCAGAGAAAGCTTAGGGATTTAAAGCATCGCTGGTAAACAAACTAGGTCCAAATCCACCTCCACTGCTTAGTTTCTGCACCACCCCGAGCAGCTCACTTCAACCCTCTGAGCCTTAGTGTCCTCACGTAGAATGGTGGTTGGTGATCACACCTCACAGGGTTGTCATGAAGATCAAATAAGAAAGGCAGGCGTGGCCCTTAGAGCATAGATGTGTGTAATAAGATCATCTTATCATCTCAAGATAAGCCCCATCATATGATCTGGGAACGCCCTGGTTGAAATCCAGTCAGCATATGCTGGACATGTTTTCAGGACACACAGGATGTAGGTTTCCCCTCCTCAATCTGTACAAGAGCTTCTAAGGAAGCCCCTGGGCCCCGGTGTCCCACTGTCTCCTCCTGCAGGCCCACTGAGCATAACAGGGGCTCAGCAGAGTCTCAGAAAACCTTCTTACACTTAGAGTCAGAATTGAATTTAAAGATGCACATTTAGCTCTAAACGGTTTTCCTGTTGAATCTCATAACAACACCTGGCACATACACACCTGAGCAGATCTGCTGAAACTTCACGGTATGACACTGTTCTCTATAAAAAGCCACCTTCTCAATAAGAAACCGCCTGTTTGTTTTCTATAGCTCTGTCACCGGCCAGATGCCAAAAGGCTGTCCCCTGCATGTGAGGAGTCTGGGAGCTAAGCAAACAAGCACGGACCCTGCTCCCCTCAGAAGAGAGCTGCTGTCCAGAGGAGCTCCCATCAGGGAAGACAGTGAGCTGCACAATTTACTAAACCCACAGCTATTCCCCCCGTGACCTTGGGGTGCCAGGTGCTGTCCGTGCACCATGGTGGTGACTCGGTTTGCTCAGACACAGACACAGAACAGCTGGGATAACCAACCAGGACAAAAGAGGAGACAGACTGCCAGCTTCCTAGGATACCAAGGTGAGAAAGGGCAGTAACAGAAGGGTGTCAGTTACAAGTCAGTATCACAAGGAGCCAGCCAAGGGGCTGCCTGTGACCAGTGTCAGAGGACCAGCCGAGGTTCTTAGTGCCGCTTACAGGAGAGGAAGGGGGGTGAGTGTGCCTGAGGAGAACTGGGAAAGGCTTTATTGAGAGTGGAAAATGTACCCTGGGAAGTCAGCCACCCTCCTCTGAGCCCTGGCAGAGAGAGCACCGCGATCTGGAAGTGGAGGAGAAAGTGCGGACCTCAGTGGAAAACTATGCATTGTCTACAGGACGCCCTTCCTCTTTATCAGATTCTGATCCTATGGGAGCTGTTCTGCAGCTCTTTATAAGTTGTAGCTAACTACAGACATGCTTATTCAGTCTTGCCCAGTAGAGTGCCAATTAAATGCCCCCCTCCTCCTGCCCACCTCATGGAAAAAACAGTTTCTTTCCTTTATTCAAATTTTGTACTGTTTTGAATATTCTCCTGAACCGGTTATAATATTTGCCTGGTTCCCTCCTAGCGACAAAACAGACTATCTGTATGACAGTCATGAGCTTAAATTTTCCTGAAAATTAGCCTTTATTTTTCTCCCTTCGCTGGGAGAAAGCAACCTCCAAAGCAGCCCCAAGCTGGCTGACATCCTGCTGGGAGACACTCGTGCCTGGGATCTGGGAAGGACTGTGGTTGCCCAGCATACAGAGGCAGGCTTCACGCTTCAGTAGCGACCACGGCCACCATTCAGAGAGCCCCTGCGGCAGCATATGGGCCTTTGAGTGCCCTGCTCCATGCTCACAATCTCACTGGATCCTACAAAGACCCTGTGTGGTATCTTTTCTTATTTCCCTTTACAAATACAGGAGCTGAGACTCAGAAAGACAAAGCAACTTGCAAGTCACTCACATAGGAAGGGCTGAGGGACAAATCTGAACAAAGTCTGTCTCTTAATTCCCAGGCAATCTTACCTTGGCTTTTTTCTTTTTCTTTTTAAATTGACATAGAGTTGATTTACAATATTATATAAGTTCCAGTGTACAACATAGTGATTCACAATTTTCTAAGGTTATACTCCATTTAAAGTTACAAAATATTGGCTATATTTCCTGTGCTGTATAATATATCTTTGTAGCTTTTTTATTTTGTACATAGCAGTTTCTACCTCTTACTCCCCTGTCCTTGTCTTGCACCTCCCCTCATCCCTCTCCCCACTGGTAACCACTAATTTGTTCTCTATATCTGTGAGTCTGCTTCTTTTTGCTATATTCACTAGTTTGTTTTATTTTTCAGATTCCACATATAAGTGATATCATACAGTATTTGTCTTTCTCTCTCTGATTTACTTCACTAAGCACAATACTCTCCAATTCCATCCATGTTGTTGTAAATGGCAAGATTTCATTTTTATGGCTGAGTAGTATTCCATTGTGGATACATACCACATCTTTATCCATTCATCTGTTGATTGATGAACAACACTTAGGTTGTTCCCGTATCTTGGCTATTGTAAATAGTGCTGCTATGAATGGTGGGATGCATGTATCTTTTCAAAGTGTTTTTGTTTTCTTTGGATATACATACCCAGAGGAGGAATTGCTGGAAAATACAGTTTCAGAATCTTTGAGGACTGAGGTTTACTTCTTCACTAAACACCAGGAAGAGATGCCCAAGAAGGGGGTAGCATCCCGAATCCAAGACAATTCTCAAGCCTCCTCCATGCTCCCTTTTTTGACTGCTGCTGCCCACTGATCTGCAGTCACCCCACCCCTGAACAAACAGAGCTTGATTTCTCTCTGAATTCATGCTCCCAACCTCCACGTGACCAGCATGGCCTGGAAATCCTACTCCTTTCTTCTGGCTTACTCCCTCTCCCAGTCTCCTCAATGATTTCAAACCTTCTTTGCTCAGACCTCCTCTGCTGAAGCCTCTCTTCCTCTCAGCCTCCCTTCAAAAAGCCTCCTTTTCTTTGCAGAGAAAACAGAAACTCCTCCATCCTTCCACTGCAAACTGCCTCCAGCTGCTCCCCTCCTCTCCTTGCTCCCTTCTGACTCCCTCCTGCTGCGGTTCACCCTCCACTAGGCTTTGGACCAGCCACTGCCCTCCGCTTTCTTAATTATCTCCTCTTTTTAGAATATTCAGTTTCTCCTTCTAGCAACTGGCTTTCTCCTCATTGACTTAAACTTATGTGCATGTGTGATAAAATGTACATTAAATATACCATTTTACCCATTTTTCAGTGTATGGTGCAGTGGCATTAAGTACACTCACAATGCTATACAACCATCACCACCATCCATCTCCAGAAGTTTTTCATCTTCCGAAATTGAAACTCTACATCCATTAAACAATAATTCCTCTCTCCTCCCAGACCCTGGCAACCACCATTCCACTTCCTGTCTCTGTGGGTTTGACCACTCCAGGTACCTCATATAAGCCGAATCATGCCCATTCATGCTATTTTTGATATTTGTGTAATCCAATTGTTCCACTAATTTCATCTAACTGAAATTTGTGGCAAGAGTATTTCCTGAGTTCCCACTAGTATTGAGAAATCAGCATAGGCTGCCTAAAAATGTTGCAGGAAACGAACTGCCTAGGGGAACTCATGAGGTAATATCTGAATGTGAATCTGTGGTTCCACAGAATCACCGGCGACACTGTCTTCTAACACTTGTCTAACACTCGGCAGCATATAAAGCACACCCACATTCACCGCTGCATTTACTTCTCTCCCTGGAGGCTCTCTGCTCTGCTGTCCCTCAGGCCACACTCTGGCTGTGACCTGGCAGCCACAGGGACAGCAGAGCTCGACTCTCTCTGCACGCTGGACACCTCCCTTGAGGCAGACTAATGCCCAGGGGCTTGTTCATGACCCCAGGGCCAGGCTGGATCACGGATTCGCTGTTTTCTCCTCCACTGGGGAATCCCGGACTCAGGAAGGTCAAGGGACTTAATTAAGTTGGCGGCGTTTATGTGGTCCTAGTAAGCACATTCTGCATCAGAGCCCATGGATTTTCTCACGTGGTCCTCACAGCAACCCTGGGAGGGAGGTACTATTATCCTCCCTTCTTTACAGATGAGCAACCAGAAGCATAAGCAACGCGTGCGTGATCACATAGCGAATGAGTGGCAACCCTGGCAGGCTGACTGCAGAGTCCTGCACCGCTCACTACATTCCAGTCAGCCCTGTCCACGTTTGTGGAAGGAAATTTCTCTGACCACGTATCTGCACAGAAGAAATTTTACCTGAGAGTTCATCAGGCGAATGGTGGTTTTCGTCCCCACGTCTTGTTGGAAGTTGGCTGTGGGCGCCCCATTAAACCTCAGGATTGCATCGTGATTGTCTATAAACCAGAAACAGCACATAGGTGGTGAGCATCAGTGGTGTGCAGAAAGAGATAAGGTCTGCAGGGAGGGAGGGCAGGAGGAGGGGAGGGGCAAGAGAATAACACTTCCCAGTCTGTCTCTCATCATGGTACCCAAGGGCAATTTAGCTTATCTGTATGGGGCAGTAAGATCGAGTTCACAAGCAGGGATGGCTGCCTGTCTCCCCAGCCACTACGAGGGCTAAAGAGGTCCGTATCATGGCATTCCTGAAATCCATTCAGTGAGGCCAGCATGCCTAGGCACAGGGGACACGTGAACAGGGCACTGCTGGTGGAGTCACTATTCCAGTTACCACCAGATATTCTCTTGCTGTTGCAAATGGGTCATACTTCTATTCCTGTCACAAAAATGAAGATACTGCCATAAGCTTGGGCTAACCCACATGTGCAAAGTACCCACAGGGCTCTGAAAAGCTCACAGCATTCAGCAAATGGGAGGGATTCACTATGGCATCCAAGACAGCTCCCTAAGTGTTTCATGTAGGGACCCAAGGCTCAAGAAGGATCTGAAACTTGGGTGGTGGCAGAGATGGGACAAGACGTCATTGAGCTAAACTAAACTCTATATTTTCTATTAAAAAAAAAAAAGCTCTTTGTCTTAAATCCAGTCAAAATCAAACAGACCATCTTTTTAAAAATCTACTCACTCCCCGGGTCTGGTTCCCTGTGCTTGTAGCTATTCAAGCAGAGATTGGAAGACTTGGGGACGTTTCTCTTCCTGGCACCTGCCAGTGGGGGGAGGGAACTGATGGCTTTTAAGATTCATCCTAGCCCTGAGCCTCTGTGACCTCAGGAGCACTCATCCCGAGCTTATCTGATCCAACAGGCTTCAGTTCACCACTGAAATCTGCACAAGATTTGGAGGTCAACCCAATCCTCTGTTGTTCTGTTTCCCTCCATGTGGATTGATTTTGGATGGTTCTTCATCCACAAAGGTGGCATCAGGAGAAGGGCAGGGGTGGCTCTGGGCTCAATACAAGATAATTTAGAAAGAGAATACCCACAGAATTAAGGGATAAAAGCTCCCCTCTTTCTTTCAATTCTAACGTATATACGAAACCTCAGGAATCTAGACGTCTCATTCACAAAAACAGCCCTATCTTTAACCCTAGGACAAAATTTTATCAAAATGATTTAAAGGTTACTTAAGATGTGCATATGCAAACTATCAGATTACAGGATGGGCACACCAGATTGCAAATAAAACAGGAAGTCTATCTTTACACAACTCAGACTGCAGTAAGTTTTGTCAGAACCGGTCTCTGGTTTCAAAAGTGACCAGCAATAACCACACTAGAAATGTTGATTCATGTCACTAATTCAACTTCACAGGTGAATAAATTATTACACTGAGAGTCCCAGGAGAAAAGAATGACAAGTCCGAATGGAGTCACTGACAGTCAAATAAAGGACTATTTGCCAAGCTGTAGGTAGAATCTAACAAGGCAGAGGTCAGTAAAGAATGAGGCAATACCCGGGGTTGGCTCTAGCAGGGGACCAATCCCACCCCTACGGCTAACAGGGCAAGAGGGCGGAGACCCGAGCTGAGGCCGGCCACCTGGCAGGAACCGTGGCCTTTAGGAAAACACAGCTCTAGAAGGGACTCAATGCCCCAGCGGCTCATTCCTCCTCCCTTCTGACTTCCACGCCCGGAGGAAAAAGGAGAGAGCAGGACTAGAGCCAGAAAGGGCAGCATGAAAGGGGCTGAAGCTTTCAGTCAAGGGAGAGGAGCGGTGGTGACTCTGCAAGGAGAGACTGGGCAGGTGTGGGGGTGAGGGAGGGAGCCAGGGGAGGGGGGAGACAGATACACTGCCTCACTCCCCTTCTTCCTCTCCATTTTATACCAGCACGAACACTGTCCAGGCCCTAAACACCAGAGGGCAAGGAAGCCCAATTGACTCAGTCCACATATCAATTTCCCAGGGCACAGGGTCTAGGAAAGGGTGGAGAGTGGATTTGGAGGAGCAGATGGAGAACACCCAACACAGGAGGCTTAGGGTAGATCCTAAGTGTTGACCTTGAGAAAAGAGAATGTTTTTGTTCCTTCAGTAAATACTGATCCAGCACCTACGCCCTGCCAGGCACTGTTCTAGGTGCTGAAAACAATGGTTGTGAGCAAGAAAGACAAAGTCCTTGCCCTTGGAGACCTTGGAATCTACTGCAAGGAGAGACATTAATAAATAAATAAGCACAACACCTATATTCGAGATAATTGCAGTTTGTGTACCAGAGACCCTGGGGGAATGTCCTTTAGGCAGAGGGATAATTCAGGGACTGCCTCTGAGCTGAGACCCATAGGGCACGGGAGGGGCCCAGGGAAGTGCATTCCAGCCAGAGGATGCAGCAGTGTCAAGACCCAAAGAGGGCAAGGACTTGCCTGGAGACAAGTGATTGAGGGAAGGAAAAATAAAGCTGCAGTGAAAGAGGCTGGCAGGAACCAGATCACGTAGGCTGCAGAAGCCAGCTATGAAGTTTGGATTTTATTCTAAGATTTTTAAAAAAATCAATCAAAGGAGAAAATTTTAAAACAGGCCACTAAATTTGGGCTCATAAAAAAAGGGGGGGAAAGATCTTTGTTTGCCAAACTGTCCTTTGCTATTGCTATCGCAGACTAAAAGACTTTCAAACTCAAACAGGTTTCCAGGAAATCACCAGGAAAAATCCACAGCTACTGAGATCCCAGCAAACAAACCTGCAAGGGCGAAGACTGTAGCAGACAGGGGCCTCCACTTCTCTTTAACTTAGCAGAAAAAGATGCGAATGAGAAAAGGAAGAAATAATTGCGCCATGATATGCACAGGCTATAACTGCATGCCTGGAAACTTTGACAGATTCAGCTTGCTAGTAAATTCATAAATACATCAAAAATTACTGCCCCCAGGTATAATAATTCTAAATAGCTAAAAATTATGGTGAAAGAAATTTTATCATTATTTGGACTAAACATTTTTCATATTTTCCAGTTAGCTTAATGAATCATATAACCATTTATGGAAGACTATATTCTGATTCTGGTTAGGAGAACCAGGTATGACATAGATCAGGTCTAGCAAACTATGGCCTACAGACCAAATCTGACCTGTCCCATTTTTGTAAATAAAGGTTTATTGGAACACAACCAAGTACATTCATTTACTACTGTCTCTGGTTGGTTTCACACTAGAATGGCAGAGTTGTGTCCTCGTAAGAGACACTCTATGTCCTCAAAACCAAAAATATTTACTATCTGGTCATTTACAGGGAAAGTTTGCTGAGCCCTGATATAAACAATCATGATTTCTGAGCTACTCAATCCAAGGGTGTCTTCCCAGTCCTTGCTCTGCCCAGGACTCCATCTGCCCCCAAATATGCCCAAACTGGATCCCCCTTTGCCTTCCATCATACTGTACACTCCTGCTGCTATTCTTCCAGCCCTTCTCACTGGCCTTTCCTTTTTTTTTTTTTAATTACAATTTTATTATTACTATTTTCTTTCTTTTTAGGGTTTTTTTGGGGGGTAGGAGGTAATTTGGTTTATTTACTTAATTTTTTCTTTTAATGGAGGTACTGGGGATTGAACCCAGGATCTCATGCATGCTAAGCATGCACTCTACCACTGAGCTATACCCACCTCCATCACTGGCCTTCCTGATTTTTATTTCCTTGTCTCTGTTCTTTCCCTGTTCTTCAAATGTAATCTTTTCTCTAGGTTTTCTCATCAGTCCTATTTCCTGGACTACAACTATCACCTTGATACAAATGACTCCTAAATCTGCCCCTTTCCTGGAAGCAAATACTGAGCTGCACCAGGATCTACCCAGGGAAGTCCACAAACATGCCAGACTCAGCACATCCCGGATGGAACTGATCCTTCTCCAGAAGCAAGCTCCCCTGTGATCCAACAGAGCCACTCCCGGGCCAGAGACTCTGGCTCCTGCCTCTCCCTCAAGGTCATTTCTAGTTAGAACGTTCTGTCTCTTCTAACTCAGGATGCCTCTCAAGTCAGACCCTGTCTTTCCATCACCAGCACCCCTGCTCAGCAGGCCTGGCACTTGTCACTTGGGCTATAATAGTCCCTAATAACCAGAGACTATATAGCAGTGCCCAGAGAGAAGGCGACTCAGAGAAATGAGAAATCTCTCAAAAATACACATGATCCCATCACTTGTCCACTCAAAAACCTTCTAGGGCTCTCTGTGGCTAAAAAAAAATGAAATCCAAAGTCCTTACTGTGACCATCAGCATTCTCTACGAGCTGATCCCTGGCTGCCTTTCTGACCTGTTCCTCCGCCCTCTTCACCCTGCAGGGCCTCACCTCCCAGGCAAACAAGATTAATTGCTTTTTGGGGTTCCCCCCCCCACCTTTTTTTAAACTGAAGTATGGTCAGTTTACAATGTTGTGTCAATTTCAAAATAGGATTATTTGTGATGCCCAAACATACTTTGCACGTTTTTCCATGCAGCCTTTACTTCCTGCTTTTGCCTCAACTCAGAACATTCTTCTCCCTTCCTCTAGGTGAGCAAGTAAGCAAGAACATCAAGGGATTATTTTAGCCTAACAAAAGGATTCATTTATTACTATAAAGACACAATCATTGTGAGGTACAAAAGCAGAGGTTAGGCTAAGTGTGGGGGCCTTGGAGTCAAGTCCAAGGTTTCAAGCCCCAGTCTGCTATGAACCAGTTGTGTAACCTCTTTGAACGTCAACACTCAGCTCATCAGTAAACGGGAAAAATAATCGTACCTACCTCGTAGGATTACTGGGAGGATTAAAAGAACAAGGCTTCTTGGGCCCGTAGCAGGTGCACAGAAAGTGTTACTCCTATTAGTTACAATATTTTTCAAATGTGCTATTGTTTGAAATGAAAATTCAAACAAATCTAAGATACTTTACATGCATACATATCAAAAACAATTGCCTGCCATTGGTTGGTTTGTGGAACTGCTGGAAACAGTGCATTATTACAATCCCTCTGGTAAACAATTTTGTAATAGACCAAAAGAAAAAAGAAGCCATGAAACGTATCTTACTTTGGTATCCTAGTCCCACTCCTGAGAATATTTGAAGGGCAGTGGTAGTCACTTAAATTATCTGCACAAAAGCCTCATTAGCTCTTTGTAAGAGCAAACAATGTGAAACCATCTGGTATGTTCAACAGTTGGGAACAGGCTGGACAGATTCCAGGTGCAGTGGGAATGCGGGGGCCTGGCAAGCTCGGAGGCCATTAACAGAGGGCCTTTCCTTTCCCCTTCCCCTTTGTAGTCTAAGTTGCTGTTTGTTACTGTTGATGAATCCATGAATTGAATAAAAGAAGACATGAACGAACTCCTTCAAATACTTGTTAGACTAAATGCCCAAAGGAAACACTCTATAAAATGCAGAACATTTGAAGTCTACCATGCAATTTGTGTTAGATCTCAGGATCAAAGTCCTTCCATGGAAACACGTATTTGAAACTATAACTGCAGTCTACAGGAAAAGGTTATTTTAATTAATGTTTCGTTAAATCACCACGAAGTTTTACAGAGTGCATAAAAATAATGATTATAGTCCCAATTCATGGAAGTGTTAGGCTCTGCCTGAAACTTCAACACAACTCCAGTCCGGCAGACAACGATGATGTGTTGAGAACCAGCTAACATTTCAGGACCTGGAATGTTCTAACCATTACCACTAAGGAGCAAAAATGGGGAAGAGAGAAAGAAATTTAGTTCCTCTTATGGATGAACAAAAAGTAATTACATTTAGTTTCTAGAAAAAGAAGAAAAAAAAGAAACCGAAAAGCAAAAGCTGGGGTGGGGTTGGTTACCTCGGCAGCTTCTGTTCCAAAGTGCTGCCTATGTGGGGAGGTATTAAATGTGATCTCACCACTGCTCTCTGCTCTAGAGAATCCAGTTTGGGTCTACTTTTCTTGTGAGAGCCTGTGCTGGGTTTCCGGCCATTTTTCCTGGCAGTCACATGTAGGAAATAAAAAAGGAGACATATGACCTCACCTGCTCAACTACTTTCCAGAGCCTGACAGAAGAGCAAGGCTTCCTGTGTTTTGCTTTCTTTAGCCTGATTCATTTCACAATAATGGAAAGCACATTCTCCCAAAATAAGGGAACTAAGGAGCCTTAAGCAAATCCATAGCTCTGTGCTGTACACATGTTTACAAATCTGGATAATTCTCTATCTTCACTAACTGCAAAAGATTTCAAGACGAGCAAATTGATATATTCTGAGCAGTGATTTTTTTTTTTAACCTTTTGGGGGGGCGTCACAGACACCTTTGAGAATCAACTAAAAGTCATGGACTCTCTCTTTGGGAAAATGCAGACTGACTTACACATATACATTCATGCTATAGACACCTAATCAGAGTATATTTTTGCAGGTGATTTTAGGGACTCATGAACCTCTTGAGTTGGTTCACAGCCCCCAATTAATCCTTTTTAAGGAGAAAAGCTGAAAATTGCCCAGGTAGTTGAGACCAAAAGAGACAGCCACTAATTCACCAGTAAAATTACTGAATTTCACCTAGAACCTGAAGGTAGAAATCTATGCTTTAAATATGTTTAAATGTCAGTGGTGTTTTGTTTAGTGGTCACAGTGGAACTCTCTTTTCAAACAAACTCTTCTGTAGAACACCAATATTGAAGACAGATTAAAAAAATGAAGCCATTCTAATTGATAAAGGTGCCAGAAGACTGGGTGCCCATCCTCTCAAGGCATCTCTGACTCATGAAGGACAGTTGGAAAACACTGCTCCAGGGCTGCTCTGCTAGCCTCTAGAGCCACACTGGGACCCCTGGTCCCCAGTCCTGTCCATGTGCCCAGATGAACACTGGCTGTTCAGATGATAACAGTCTTAACACCCCAGAACCCACCTATTTCTCCACCCAGTTGGGAGGACTTCAGAGATCCCGCTGAAGAGACGACTGCACACCTGCCCCACGGCCCAGCCTTGGTCCTAATGTTCTCCTTGGGCAGGTAACCCTCCCATTCGGAGGTGTTGAAGGGAAAATCTGTGACCTCTACCATGGAAACGTTCACGTGGTCCCGGAGGTGGCAAAGCAGGGCCTCTGCACTGAACTTAACGCCAGGCCCAGGCCCCTTGTAGGACACTTTGTACTTGTTCATGCTCAGATAATTCTTCCAGATCTTTTGCAGCCTGGGGATGAGGTTTTTGGAAGAGCTGTCCTTGTTCCACACCTGGAAGGTGGCCTCTGGCTTGGCCTTGGCTGGGCCCCTGGGACTCTGGGGATTCTGCGTGCCTCTTGAAGATACAGACCGGGAACCAGACCCCATGGTCAGTTTCTCCAGACTCCTCAACACTTGGAATTCCTTGGTGGGCATTTTAAGGGACTCATAGTAACTCCCTTTCTTCTTTTCCTTCCACACACAGATGATCGCAAACAGGAGAAAGACCAGCACACAGCAGCTGAATTTCTTCTTCAAGTTGGTGTGAATCATAATTAAAGACGTGTTCAAGGAAGCCACTCTGTTCTGAGCAGGACAACAAGCCTGAAAAAAGAGAGACAAGGCAAAAAAAGATGTAAAGAAAATCTAAATGTAACAGTGGACTGAGCAATGGATTTAGAATGACAAGAATTGAATTCCAGCCAAGGTCTATCTCCCACCAGGTCTGCAAACTTTATCAACTCTCAAAAAAAAAAAAAAAAAAGATAAAAATCCACCCTCTGTTTGGGCTTTAACTGTAGAAAGCAGTCCTCAGACAAACTCCCATCTTCCTCTCTGCACAGTGATCACTTTACACGCCCTTCCACCAGTCCGCCTCACACCCTGAGTCTTAGCTTCGTGCTGTCTTGGTCTAGCTCCCTGACTGCCCTCTGGACTTCTTGAGGTCAAGAACCACATCTCACACTATTTGTTCCATGAAAGCATATATGCTTGAAAAGCCAAAAGGAAAAGGAGGGGCAGGCTGACCTGTCTACATCACAAGTACCAAACCTCCCTAAAAAAGGCCCAGTACCTTTTTAAAATTGCAAGGGACCTCTCACCATAGACAGTGTCATAGGTCTGTGTCTCATCTCTCTAAGGGCAGTAGTGCTGGACTCCGGCGTGAGAAGAAAACCAAGGGTTAGCTTCACAATCTAACATGTGTCAGGAGACTGCCTCGCCTCACTGAGGAAGGTGGGGAATCTTGGTAAGATAGCAGACCTGGGACCAATTAAGGAAATGAAAACAAAAATGCATGAAGCACACTAGGCATTTAATCATTAACTTCACCATAAGTCAGGTCACTGTGATGCGTAACTTCAGTGAGTACCAAGTTTATAATAATCTGATAAGAAGGGCATCCCCTGAGCTGTGCAGAAGGGCCCTGAAATTCACCCGCCATGAAGGTGTTATAATCTCCATCTTTATAGATCAGCCACCTGGGGCTCTGGGAGGTTAAAAGAAGTGCCTAGAATCGCACAGGTGAATAAATAGTAGCTTTGAGGCTCAAATCCAAGTGCACTTGATTCCATAATCCATTTCCCTTTCACTACCTCATCTACAGAACTGCTGAAAAGGTTCTGGAAAATGGATTTCACTAAGCAAATAGAGCCTGAACAGTCCCCTTTATTTCTGGGTAAAGACCTACTCTGTTTTCCCAGAATTTATTGTGAAACTGAGTGGAAAATGGAAGCACTTTGAACTTAAACAATGTCTGTACCTTCTGAAAACATTACATTCTCCCCTGAGTGACTGTGTTTATTTACCGTGATGAGTCTAAGCAATCACCCGCAGGGGTTTGCTAACTGATTAGGGACCTAGAGTCCACTTCCATGAAGCCCGCTCCTAAGGGTATCAGGGTGAGGTGGCAGGAGTACTGAGCTGGGTGGTCACACAACCTGGGTTCTTGTCCCCATTCCTGGTGACCTTAGGCAAGTCACTTAGCCCCTCTGCACCTCAGTTTCTGTAGAGTAGTCATCTCTGCCCTGTCTCATTCACCGAGTGTTGGGAGGACCAAATGTAAATGGTGTTCACAGACTTTGAACTGGATAATGTAAAGGCACAGGAGATGTTCTGATCAGAGGCTAGAGAGCAGCCCCTTAGGCCAGAGGGCCACGTGGAGGCAACAAAGGACAGCGAACAATGACGGAGTGGAACACGGGCCGTGGCTCAACCCGAACTTCAGGTCCTTCATCTGAGACTTTTTTTTTTAATTGAAGTATGGTTGACTTAATAGTTTCAGGTATAAAACATAGTGATTTGATATTTTTATAGATTATGCATCATAGAGTCATTACAATGTTATTGATAATAATCCCTGTGTAGTACATTACATCCCCATGACTTATTTTATAACTGGTAATTTGTACCTCAAATCCTCTTCACCTATGTTACCCATCTCCCCAACACCCTCCCCTCTCACACCACTAATTTGTTCTCCATGTCTGTGAAACTGTTCCTATTTTATTATGTTTGTTTGTTTTGCTTTTTTAGATTCCACATATACCTGAAAACAAAGTTTTTGCCTTATTTCACTTAGCATAATACCCTTTAGGTCCATTCATATCACAAATGGCAAGATTTCATTCTTTTTATGGCTCAGTAATATTCCATCATGTTTGGGTGTGTGTGTTTGTGTATGTACGTATGTGTGTGTATATATGTAAAATACATATTGGTTATCCATTCATCTGTTGGGCACTCAGGATGCTTTCATTTCTTGGCTGCTGTTAATTATAAATAATGCTACAATGAACATTGGTGTGCATACATCTTTTGAATTGTTTTTGTTTTCTTAGAATAAATATCCAGAAATTGAAGCACTAAATCATATGGTGGCTCATCTTTAACTTTTTAAGGAAACTCCATACTGTCTTCCACAGTGGCTGCACCAATTTATATTCCCACTAACAGTGCACGAGAGTTCCCTTTTCTCCACATCCTCGGCAACACTTGTTGTTTCTTGTCTTTTTTGGGGGCAGCTATTCTGACAGGTATGAGGTATGGTTTGGATTTGCGTTTCCCTGATGATCAGTGATGCTGAGCATCTTTTTATGTGCCTGTTGTCTTATAGTTTTCAGAGTACTGGTCTTTCACCTCCTTGGTTAAATTTATTCCTAGGTTTTTTTTTTTTTGATGTGGTTTATAAATGGTTTTCTTTTCTTGATTTCTTCTTCTGATAGTTCATTATTAGTATAGAAGTACAACTTCTGTATATTAATTTTGTATCCTGCAACTTTACAGAATTTATTTATTAGTTCTGATAGTTTTTTGGTGGAGTCTTTAGGGTTTTCTATATGCAAAATCATGTCATCTGCAAATAGTGGTAGCTTTAATTCTTTCCATACAATTTGGATTCCTTTTCTTTTTCTTATCTGATTGCTGTGGCTAGGACGTCCAATACTATGCTGAATAAAATGAGCATCTTTGTCGTGTTCCTTATCTTAGAGGAAATAATACTTTCAGCTTTTCACCACTGAGTAAGATGTTAGGTGTGGGTTTGTCATAAATGGCCTTTATTTTAAAAGCTCCAATAAACAAT
This sequence comes from Vicugna pacos, assembly GCF_048564905.1. Classification (NCBI taxonomy): domain Eukaryota; kingdom Metazoa; phylum Chordata; class Mammalia; order Artiodactyla; family Camelidae; genus Vicugna; species Vicugna pacos. The sequence goes on along the minus strand of NC_132987.1, from coordinate 55,190,714 downwards.
CTTCAGTTTTTAAAATTCTTTTTTCTTTTCACTGTTCTGATTGGGTGATTTCCACTATTCTGTCTTCTAGGTCACTGATGCATTCTTCTGTATCACCTAATCTGCTGTTGATTCCCTCTAGTGTATTTTTTCATTTCAGTTAGTGTTTTCATCATCTCTGATTGGTTCTTTTTTATATTTTCTAATTCTTTGTTGAAGTTCTCACTGTGTTCCTCTATTCTTCTGACTTTAGTGAGAATATTTATGACCCTTGCTTTGAACTCTCTATGAGATAAATTACTTATCTAAGTTTTATTGGGTTTTTTTTCCCCTGAGGTTTTATCTTATTCTTTCATTTGGAACATATTGCTCTGTCCCCAGGGTGCACCAGTGATTGCCACCTTGTGGGGGGTTCTGAAGCTAAACTAGAGCCACAGCCTGGCATGTGCCAGGACTTCTCCAGGGTGCACCAGGGGCTGCTGCCTTGGCATGGGGGACAGTTGGAGGAGCCAGGTGGAGGCTAGGGGGTGTGCTGGTGTGGTCTTGGCAGGCTGGCTAGATTGCCAGGTGCTTTTCTATCCACTACCTCTGCGCTGGGCCTGGGAGCAAGTAAGTCTGTGTGCAAGCCCTTTAAAAGCACAGTCTCAGTTTCCTACAGCCCTCCAGCTCTCCCAGCTGTAAGCCTACTGGTTTTCAAAACCAGTTAAGGGGGATCATCTTCTTGATGCTGGTCCCTAGGGCTAGGGCCCCCAATGTGGGGCTTGAACCCTTTGCTCTTACGGAGGATCTCCAAGTTTGTGATGTCCCCTTTTGTTGTGGGGCACCTGCCAAGGGGTGGAGGGTCCTGAAGCGATCATGTCTCGGCCCCTCCTATTCGCCTTGATGTGTTTTTTCTTTATATCCTTAATTGTAGGAGAGCTATTCTGTAGTCTTCAGGTCATTCTCAGAGAAAGCTGTTCTATATGTAGTTTCAGTTTTGGTGTGCTCATGAGAGCAAGTAAGCTCAGTGTCTCCCTACTCCACCATCTTGATCCTGCCTCACTGAGACTCTTTAATTAAGTGACATCCAGATCATTCTTGGAATCCACTGGATGTGCCAGCCAGTGCTTCCCACTAACCCAGACCTCAGGAACAAGTGGCTCTGGGGAGGACGGATTCTTGCCTTGGGCTGCTAAAGTTTTGGAAGTGATGAAATGTACACAGAGGGAGAATTCAAACATGAGATTATGAAATGGGGGAGGGGCTTATTGCATCATCAGAAAACTAAACAATTCAATTTCCCCTGACACCCAACACAGTGAATCACAGGACTCTATGACAGCTGAAGAAAAACTAGAAAAGAAGGGAAAGTAGCATTTAAGAAGCACCTACTATACAGTAGGCACTTTACCTCCTTTATCTCATTTAATTTTTGCTATACCACTATGGAATAGACATTAACAACCCCACTTGAGAAAATGAAGAAACAGAGGCTTAGCAAGGTTACAGGGCTATTGACAAGCAAGCCAGTAGCTCATCAGTGCCAGAACCAGGATTCCAACCCAGATCTCTCTGACTGAAAGGACTGGAATCTGTGATAAAGCACAGTGAAAAACCCATGTTGACCAACCAGGATTCAGAAATCAGGATCCCTAGATGGGATTTCAAAACTGTAGAATCGATAAACAAGATTATACTGTACAGCACAGGGAAATATACACAAGAGCTTATGGTAGCTCACAGAGAAAAAAATGTGACAATGAATATGTGTATGTTCATGTATAACTGAAAAATTGTGCTCTACACTGGAATTTGACACAACATTGAAAATGATTATAAATCAATAAAAAATGTTAAAAAAAAAAAAAGGAAAGAAATCAGGGTCCTAGAGAGAAAACTTAATCAGACAATCACACAAAAAACACCCTCACTATGAGTGCTTACCAGACTTAACTCATGTATACTATTTTACCATTCAGGTGACCCTTTCACAGTCACTAGGTTTATGAGACCCAGTATAACCCTGTGAAATGAGCATAGCTAATTTTGTCAGTTCCATTTACAGCTGAAGATACTAAGGTTTTGTAAATGTAAATAATTTTCCAAGTTGCACGAGTGATTTGGAAATGGTAGAGGTAGGACTTAACTTTTATGTGTAGGAGTGAGATGAGACAGGAGGTAGGGAGGTGGAACCCAGTTCATGGTCTCATTCAGCAGAGGCTCAGAAGGGCTTCTGTTCAGCTTCTTGTCAGCACCTACTCTCCAAGGTTGAGTTTCCCAGGAAAGAGTTCCCCCAAACATTGAGTCCTACAACTTTAAGACAGCCTCTGCCTTCAGAGCCTGTGTAATCTGGGCTCCCAACTCCCTTGAACCCACTGTTCCAAGTCCACCAGCTAGCTGGAGCTTCTAGTCACAGGCACTTAGAGCTCCAACATCCTTTCTCATCTGTCAAGCCACTCGAGAGAGACATGGATGGAAGATGGTTCATCTAAGCAGCCCAAACTGAAGGAAAGGAGTGGTCAATTTTTCTCTTTACATTCTTTGGGAAAACACACCAAGCTTTGAATTTCCCAGTCGCAGACTGACTTAACATCTCTAGGACTCTGCCTTGATGCGATCTCTTGCCTGGCAACCAGGTAGCCTTATCTTTCTGCTTCTGGCCTCCTGCAGAGCCAGCCTGCCGTCAGCACTGTCCTTGCCCCGAGCTGCTCCCACCTACTGCTGAGTAATACCTGCTAGTCGTGCAGACCCCCTGCTAGAGGGAAACCCCTTTTGGCCCATTTCTGAAACTTCAGTGCCCAGTGCAGTGCCTGGGACACAGTGGCTATCCAATAAAGGACTGTTGCATTGGTGGGACTCAACGAATCCTTACAACGTCCACCAAGCTTCCAGAAGAATATGACAACAACTCACATTATCACCAACAGAGAACAAGCCAACACTGAACCAACAGAAAGCAACTCCCAGCCAAAGTCAGGCTCCCACCCTGGGCTACATATCACGACATGCCCAGTACGAAACGCAGGGCTTGGCTTATTGTAGGTGCTTATTTACAAACAGTGGACTGAATTACAGAATAACTTCAGATCTTATATTTATAGTTTCTAGAAATAAGCAAACCACCTATTGCCACCCCTCATTGAATCAGGACCAAAAAAATAAAATAAAATACATGAAGAAAACAGCAAATCTATAGACAGCCACCGACACCCTGTGGCTCCTTGTTGCCACCCCACCACATCGTTTGTACCCAGGAAAGTGCCCCTGTGCCGCCTCCGTGTCCCGCAGCGCCAGGTGTTCCTCACCTGCTTCTGGTTAGCCCCCCAGGGCTGCAGGGGCTCCAGATCCTCAGGAACTAGCACTGTTCTCCGCGGGAGGGATGTTTGTTTTATTGGCTCTGGAGGCCAAGGCTTATTTCCCTCCAGACATCAAAAAGCATCGACAAAGGGGGAAAAAAAAAAGAGCTTTTTCTCAGCAGGGTTAAAGATTAACAAGGTAGATAGGCACTTCTGCTGGACACCAGTGGGGCCCTGGTATGGCTCAATCCAGGAAGCCCCAAGGGTTCAGAAAAAGAGAGACAAGACCCTATTACAGGTGCAGTGCTCTGGGTCCACGAACAGCACAAGCCCAGAAACAGTCCAATACAAGATAAGGACACAGACAAATCTGGGAAGAAAGGATAGTTCAGGCACTAGTTTGGGCACACAGAAGTAGCAGACTGGGGGAGAGAGGACTCGATTCATTCCTAAAGAAACGCTAGACAGACTTTTAAAAAAATATTTATTATAAAAAAATATTTAATGATACGTGAAAGTTCTATCAGTATAATGTTAACTGAAGTTCAGGGCAAAAATACATTTTAAAAAATTTACATGTGAGAAAGAGAAAAGACTAAAAAAGCCAAATAATAAACCCTGGATGGTAAAATAATGAGTAATGAGAGTTCTCATTTCTTATGATTTTTTTGTATATTCCAAAATTTCTAAAATGTACATAATGTGCATTACTATTAGAGTTGGAAAAAATTATAAAAATATAATTTTTAAAAGCTAAAAATAGAACTATATTTATCAGCTTTCTTTTTTTCTAATGGAATGCAGAAAAATAACAAAGAAAAAGTTTAATAGAGTCAGTGGCAAGAAAAGTCCAACTTCTATACAATCAAAAATACTGTACTAAAAAGGAAAAGAGGACTCAAGGTGTGAATCGCCTCATGCAGTACAAGCTGCCCGAAATAAACAAGCAATCAACACCAACAGACAAATTACAAAACAGAAATAACAATTAGTGAGCGTATGAGGTCATGATTACTCTTAAGAGCAAACCAAGAGGCAACTGGAACATTAAGATACTAGTTTATCGAATTTACATTACCCAGCAATTTTCAAAATAGTAATACTCATTGCCAGACAGATTGTAATGAGAAAAGTGTATTTCAAGGGAGACGCAGAAATTACTTAAACTTTTTAAGAAAATAATCAGGCCACAGAATTAAGAGCTCATGACTATTAACCCCATTATTGTACTTTCAAGAAATAAAACTGAGTAAATAATTCAAAGGGAGAAAAGATCACATTATTTCAGTTTCCTCACGTGTAAAGTAACTCCCTACCTTACACAGCTGTGGTGAGAACTGAAAGAGAATTAATGGGATGAAGAAGGAGTTTTATAAAGAAATACATACGGGCAAAAAGAAAAACCATTTTCAATTTAAAAGTTACTTATAATGGTGAAAAATCTAAGGTTAACAGTTAAGCTTCCAGCAATAGGGAAATAGTTAAACTATAGTATGTCCACCAGATAGATTGTGTGTGAATTTAAGTAGCAACAAGAAAGAAAATGCTTAAAATATTGGAACCAAAAAAGTGAAACACAAAATGTCACCTGGGAGTACATCATTATGACTAAAAGTTATACCTGTCCAAGTGGCCAAAAAAAAATGTACATGGTTGGGACCGGAAAACAGCTGGTAAGCAAACTGACAAGAGGTTAAATTCTCATCTTTCAGTTTGACTTCCTTTGTTATTCTGGGTATATTAATTGAGTAATTAAGGCAAAACTGTTGTGTTGAAAACACATTTCAGCCTCGCATATCAGCTTGATACTCAATATTGGGCTGGTCTCGAAGCCTGTCCTCAGAGATGCAGCACTAACAGAACTAAGAGGAAGCCACCGTGGTCTTACACTGGCCCCGTCCCATGCACGACGAGGAAATCTTCTCTTGTAAGTGTGAGGTTCAGGCTGGGGGAATCTAAGCTTTTCATGACAGGCGGGCAGGCCCTGGGCATGATGGACAGGGCAAAAGTGAAAGGTGCTGTTCTGTTCTTTGTCAGAAAATTCAGGGCTCTCCCTATCAATTTAGAGAAGCCCTGGCTTCCCAGCAGCCTCCTGGTAAAGTCAAAAAATGTCTCTGATCGCTAGCCCTATGTCTATGTTTTGTAAGTTTCCTCTGTGGCGTGAGAGTTTGTAATTATGCAAACATTCATAGTCTTATCTGATTACCATTTGTGTGTTCCTACTAAAAATGTAAACTCTGTGAGTGCTGCCTTTCTTCACCCCTACCTTCAGTGCCTAAATGAGTGCCTGGCACATGGTAGCTACTCAATAACTATTTGTTGAACGAATGCATGAATGAGTGAATGAATGGAAGTACTGCCAGCCCTTAAGAGGCCTTACCTCAGGCACCACTGATGGAAAGCGTTCTTCCTGGCACCCTCACAGAGAACACTGGGCAGCCACCGCACTGTGGATGACCACCCCCCACCGCCTGCACATGCTGCTTCGCTGCCGTGCCCTCAGTGCTGTGAGCTGCTGGCACATGAGACTTTTGTTTGGGTTCAGTGCACAGACATCAGACGAGTACAGCGAACCCAGATCTTCCTCCCTCACATCAACAGCATCAGCTCGGAACATCTCGTCCTCTAAGCTTAAAAACCACTCCCCGCTCTTGATTTCCCAAAATCAACTGATTGAGACAAAAGCAGTGCAACTGTTGATCTCTATCTACCGGAGGCGATGAGGGCCTTCCAAAAATAGTCACTGCTGCTCATGAGACAGTAACAGCAGGGGACCTTCGACCAGGTGCGGAAGAGGTAACAGAACCCTCAAGTCTCTGGGGGAGAAATTTTAGCACTCACAACCATTATAGCTACCAAGTATTGAATACTAGCAGTGTGCTGAGCACTGAGGGTAGTTTAGTGGTTAAGACTGAGAATTCTGAAATAAGACTGAGCCGGGCAAGAGTCCAAACTCTGCCCCTCACCAGTTCCATGACCTTGGGCAAGCTATTCAAATCCCAGGGACTCAGCTCCTTTATCTGTAAAATGGGAATAATAGTAATGGAGCCTATCTCATGGGATTCTTTAAATAATCAAGTTAGATAATACATCCAAAGGGACTGCAATATGGCCAGTGACAAACACCATCCACTTCACTTCATTTACTTCTCACCATCCTCTGTATGGATACCATTACTATCTGCATTTTACAAATGCGGGGACCGAGACAAGGAAGATGAGTAATTTGCCCAGAGTAACTCAGCTGTGGCATTCCAAATGCCCCATGCTCTCTCATACATCTGCAGCCTGCACATAAAGTTCCTTCTGTATGAAATGTCCTCTCCCGCCCTGCTCACACACGGCCAGGACCACTCAGCCTCTGATACCAACTCAAGTGCCCCGGACTCTGCCAGGCCTGTGCTCTCCTCAGACGCCATGATGTCCACTTGTTTGCAGGTCTGTCCCAGCCTTTAAGATTTCTCTCTCGTCCCTTGCATCTAGCCAGGCTTGGTGCCATAACCGGGAAGGGCCCAATCACATCTGAATGAATGAACGAAGTTAGCGCCAACACCACCCCTCCCCACTCCCAACATCCTTCACTTGTTACAGTCACCCCCACCACCCACCCAGCCATCACCTTCCATTGCTGGAGTCCCCCAGACAGCACTGTCACTGCAGAAGTTCATTCTGTCTGTTGGATACACTGAGCAACGAGAAATTCATCACCTCCCCAGGTCACATGTGGCTGTGTGAGCAGCATGCCTCTTACGAAGAAAGGTCTTAAAATGAAAATTAATCAACATCTCTGTAAAAATAAATCCAGTGGTTTAAGTTCTGCTCTGTGGAGCCGCATAGACTCAGAGTGAAAACCAAGAACGCTTGCTGAGCCTGTGCTCAGTGCTGGTGGGAACTTCACGTGCACCCACTCATTTCATCCCGGCAGCAGCCCTGTGCAGGCCACCTCCTGACTGCCTGGTTGCATCTTCTCCTCCACCCAGGACGCTCTTCTTCATTCCTTGAATGCTCGAGCTCCTGGCTCACTATCATTCTCTCCAACACTATTGCTGTCATAACTCTTGGTGACGTTTCCATCCACTTACAGACTTATTCTAGTCCCCCCTCTCAGTTCTTTGATCTCCTCTACTCCGATGATTGTGACCTCAGTAACAAGGTCCTATCTTTGATCTTGTCATTTCCTCACCATGACTCCCACCTCTGCAGCTTAGTCCAACAATGTTCTACCACCATCTCATTGTGTCTCGCTTCCTTCATACCCCCTTCCCTTCCTGTCCAGCTTAAATTCCATGGTCAATCACTCAATTGACCTCTCTTATCACACAGGATTGGAGAAACCCCCATTCTGGTTAAATCCAACTCTGTCCTCCTCCACACCTGCCAGCATGCAGCTGAACATGGCTAGAGAGTATCACACAATGATGCTTACTGATTTCACTTCAAGTTCATGATCACAAACTGCAAGTAGCTCCTTAAGGCTTCAAGCAATCATAGGCTATTTTTCCAGACAGGTCCTCTATTACTCTCCTAGAGGACTATATGGCTTCCTCCCCTTGAAAACTCCTTTTTATCCTTACCCTCCCCTGATGAACTTGCTACTTATTCATAGAGAAAAAAGGAAGCTACCAGAATAGGATTTCCACATGCATGCCTTTGTGCCACAGCTACCCACCATACCTACATTTATGCCCAAATGATCTTGTTACTGCAAATAAGTTGGCTGCACCCAACACTTGCAATATCCAACATTAATCCACTAGATCCTGCACGCTCTTATCTACTTAAGGACATTCTTTTAAAATCCTTTTTACTTCAATAGGTATTCGTCTCTCAAAGATCATGCTCATCAGCATATAGTCATGCTATTATTTCTCCTATCTTAAAAAAAAGGAAACCTCTCTTCATTGAGGCAGCCACCACCGGACCGTGATCAGTCTTAGCATCACTCACAATGGGACACCTAGACAGTTTATGCCTTCTGATGGGAGACAATGTGAAGGACACAGCATCACCTATGAAAACTTCTTGCCCAAACTGTTTAACCTGCATCTGATCAAGTCTTTATAAGCAATTCCAGTTTTTAGGAAATAAAAGAGAAAGAAGAACAAGTTAAAAGACACCATAAGTTATCACATAAATCCAGAAAGTGGGACATTCTACGGAACAACTGAACTCATTTCATCAACAAGTCAGTGGGCATGAAAAACAAATGGCTTAAAAGACAAAACAATCACATGCAGTCTGCAGACCTTTAGTATGAACAAAACAATACTGGGGACAAATGGGGATATTTGAATATAGACTGGGTATTATGCAATATTAAGAAATCATTGTTAGTTTTGTTAGGCCTATTATTATATTATGATCATATATGTGGTTATGTTAAAAAAAAAAAGTCCTATGCATGTGAAGTAACAGATGAAAAGAGATGAAATCTACTTTAAAATACTTCAGTCAGAAAATAAAGCATATACGAAAAAATGCAATGTAATTTTTCCAAATATGTTCAAATTAAGCTACTTAAGGAACAAGAGTGATCTGTAGACTCTTCTTAGACAGTATCATTTGGAATTGGGGGAGCTTGAAAGAGCTTGAAGAAAACGGTTATGGTAGACCATGTTTCTTTTCTATTGAAGGGATTAACTGAAAAAGATAAATGACATTATGAAGTCAAATATTTAGCCATTGCATGAGCTCTAAATAAGCTCCATTTTCCTGTCCCTCCCACAAAATCTCTTGACCTCATTTCACTTTCCAGCCCCTGCCCTTCTTCTTTCCTTTAAAGTAAAACTCCTTGAAAGAACAGTCTAGAGTCACTGTTCCTGATCTCTCTCACTTGAACCCATTCCATCAGGCCTCCTCCATCTCCATGAAGCTGCTCTTGCCATGCTCCCAGAGACTGCCATGTCCTCCACGTTGCCAGTCAGATGGTCAGTGTTCAGTCTTTATCTCATTCAGCCCCCCAGCCGCATTTTGCACAGTTGGTCGTCTCCTCCTTCTGGCTTCCAAAAATCTGTATTTTTCTGGGTTTTGTCTACCTTACTGGTAACTCCGTCTCAGTAGCCTCTGTTACTGGTCCGTCTTCATTTCTCCCACCGCTACACACTAAAGCGCCCCCCAGGTTCTGGACTTTGCTCCAGCGATACTTGCTCTCTGCTGGATGTGGGCACCCTGTGGTCTGTTTCCCCTCTACTCAGTCTGTAGTTTGCATTCAAAACATGATTGTTGACGGGCACTAAAATGAGTTCGGGCAGCAGGTTCCATCCGTGAGTTTCTACAGAAAGGAAGTCCCTAATAATTAGAAACAAAGACAAAACAGTAGGGCTGGGATTGGGAGACAGTAGAATAAAACACTGCACTCACTTTGCTATTTACTCTATCATCTCCAGTCTGTAGAGGGGAGGCAGCATTGTACAGAAGGATGATGATCAGATTCAGAGTACATTATTAAAATTACTTGTTAAAGTGCAGATTCCTGAATTCGACCTCAGTCATTCTGATCCAAGCAGTCTGGGATGGGGCTCAGAAACCTGCATTTAGCACCCCAGGTGATTCTGACCCAAGTGGTCCCATCGATGCACCATGCTCTGAGAAACACGGAGCTTAGGACAATGTTACTCGAAGTGAGATCTGCAGTGCTAGTATGAGAAAGCTTTATCAAGATCCAGGATGGGAAAAGTATAGTAATTGAGGGGTGTGCTGACAGTTTAACAACAGACTTCATCACTGTTTTGGCTAAGAATTATGGCCCTTTTACCACATGCTAAGTGATTTATGCACAGGAGAGTTCCTGTAACCGGGCAAAGCTCACTTCACCCCTGCAGCAGCGGTCGTGCTTCGGGGGTGCTGCTGGCTGACGCCCCACGGTCGCGGGCAGAGGCAGTGCAGGCTGCTGCCGCTCGTGGCCCCCCAGCTCCTGGCTGCTGGGCTCTATGGGTGGGAGCCAGCAGAGGTCAAAACACTAAGAGTTGTGTCAACACATTTCTGACAAATCACAATTTTACTCAAAAGGACAGGAAAAAGTCAGAAACACAATAAGCAACGGAAACCAACCTGTATTTGGCAAATCTAAGAAGTGAGTGAAAGGAAGCCAGGAGACTTAGCAGCTGCCTTTACAAGTGTTCACCTGGGGACCGGCCCGGCTGCCAGGCTAACGGTAGGGAGGGGGAATTCCTGCCCAGATCAAAGTCCTGAAGATAAAGGTGCCTTCATTCCTGCCTGCCCCAACTGTTCCAGACCCAGGCTGCAAAAAAAAGGGTCTCTTAACAGAGATTAGATCTTTTCCCAAAGAGGCAGGCACTGATGGAGAAGATTATGAAACGGCGGAGTACATTTCCCTGAGGTTATCAAAAAACGTGGAGAACAGAACTTTTTCTGGCAGGGGTGGGGAGGGTAGGGGAAGGTCCTGAGTGCCCACCACAGATAGGGCAGTGGTCCTGGCCACTCAGAACAAGGAAGGAGAGCTCTGAACTCAGGATGAGCGGAGCCATAGCAAAGGAAAATCACCGGCTATTTGCCACTGTCTTCAACCTTGTGCCTTTAGCAGACACGTATTGGTAGTAATATTTGCCTTCCAATTTGACAGATGCCTGGCAGAAAGTAGGCACTTCACACTCCATCAGCTCCCTCTCTGTATGACACCCACTCCCCAGGACAAGCAGCAGAAGCCCCAGCCGGCATCTCCCCCAATCTTACCAACTAAGACCAGTCTGCTCCACTCCGCAGGTGGGGGTAAGCCGAGGAGGAAGGAACAAAACAGGCCTATAAGGAGGGTTGAATCACCACTACGCTCCTCCCAAGCAACAGGCCCACCCCTCTTTCCTCCACACCCCACACCCCACAGAGACGTAGAGAGAAGAGAAAATAGGCCTCAGCAAAAAAAAAAAACTATTTCGCCTCCTCCTAATCTTGAAAAAAAGTCTGCAGTATGGGAAGTTTTTACACATACAGAAAAGGGACAGAGAATAGCATATCGGACCTCCCTGTGTTCATAATTCAGCTCCAAGGATTACCGACGTTTTGCCAATCTGGTTTCCTCTCTCCTCCACCCCCTTTCTTTCCTGGAGTCATTTAAAGCAAATGCCAGACTTCCTATCAGTTCCCTGCACCAGCTCTTTGCAGCTGGGGTTTCATGAAAAAATTAAGCCTTAATGTCTTCAGACATCCATTTATGCAATGAATTAACTTGCCCCCTGGCATCTAGAATAGTGTTAGCCATGTACCATCCTTGGGAGAACTGAGACCATGGGCCCTCAGATCAGTGTCTGTGGGGCTGAACTCGCGAATACTAATCGCCCCACCCGCACATGCTGGGTTCTTCCGAAAATATGTGAGAATACACACACATACACACAGATACACACACATACACACACACATACGCATACACACACATACACATACACACACACACACATACACACACATGACCACACTGCCATTGTCACCCAATATCCATTCCACTTTCAAACTTTTACCAATTCTCTCAAAAATGTCTTTTACACTAAATTTCTTAAATAAAGATCCAAACAAGGCAGGCACATTTTGTTTAGATGATATGCCCCTCTTAACTCTCTTTTATCTGTAACAGCTCCCCTACTCCCTTATATATCATGAAAAAGAAACAAAATATTTGTTGAAAAAAACTAAGTCACTTGTCCTGTGGAACAGGCCATGGACTGAACTGGGCTGACAACCTCCTCAGGGTATTAACTCACTCCTCTCTGCTCTCCGTTTCTCGTGAACTTAGTGTTAGATTCCAGGCCTTGCTGAGATTCAGGGGTTTCAAGCTCAAGGGTTCTCCCAGTGTTTTTATATTTAAGAGAAGTGAAGTCCTGGTCATCTGAGGGAGTTTGGGGTGGGGAAGCGAACAGGCAGGCCCGAGCTCCTCCGAGCTGCCGTGGTCCCCAAGCCTGTAAGAACACACACTGACACTCACAATGGGTTCATTCAGAGAGCAAATGCTTCTTTTGTACTGTGAGTCAAAGTGGAGATATGACAGTGCAGAAAGCAGACAGACATCCCTAACCCCCAAGACTATGTCTTCCGGTGAGGAGTAAGAAAAGGGTAAAACTACATAAATAAACCTGCAGTGCCCTGTAAGGGGATAACTGCTATGCAGAAAATTAAAGCAGGGAAGACGGAGGAGGGCTGATCAATTTTAAATTGCACCAGCAAAGAAAGCCTCACTGAGAAGGCATTTGAGCCACTACTGCAGGGAGGTGAATGAGGGCTCGTGCAAATTTTTGAGGGGAGAGGGTTCCAGGCAGAGGGAACAGGGAAATCCCTAGGCAGGGGCAAGCCTGCCTGTTGCAAGAACAGGAACATCACTGAGGCCTGGAGGAGAGACGGCGAGGAGAGCAGCACACGATGCGGCTCACACACGCAGCGGGTCACACAGGGTCTTATGTGTAAGGATTCTAGCTTTCACTCTCAATGAGACTCGGCTGACTGATGCCTGAAAGGGGTCATTCTGGCTGCTGCACTGAGAATCAACAGTGGTAGATGGCAGGTTGGGGCAGGTTAAAAAAAATTAGAAAAGGAAAGCCTTTCAAGAGGCTATTGCAAAGTGGTTCAGTTATACACATATTGCTGTACATGTGAAACTAACATTGTAAATCGACTACACTTAAATGAAAATAAGAATTTTTTAAATTTTTAAAATAAAAATCGAAATTTTTTTTTTTTTTAAAGAGGCCATTGCAACAATCCAAGTGAGAAAGGCCCAGGATCCCATTTACTGAACTCTGCCTCGGCACTAGCATTTTATGTCACTAAATTTAATTCTTAGCACCACCCCGTGGGGTTGGGTGTTAACTATCCTCTTTTATAAATGAAGAGACTGAAGTCCAGAGAGTTTAAGCTGTTTGCTCAAGATGCTGTAAACAGTCAGGCTGGGGTGTGAGCCAGCCTGTTCTAACCCACGAGCTTGGTCATCCTATCCAACATATGTTCCTCTTCTCTGGGCCCTTGAGATGGCCCCGAAGAGTCTGTCTGCTTTACCAGGTCAACCACTGTTGCCAGGAACTATGTCGGCCCTTCTAGTGACACCTCTTTACTCTGCCCCAATCGCCACCTCCTTAACCTCTCAGTGCGCCAACCTCACCCTCATCCATACTTTAGGACCCAAAACATTGGTCCCTGCTAGAGACCCTGACACTGCATTGCCCTCAGAAGGTACATCAGCCAACTATAATGCCTCCAAGAAGTTGTCCGTGTGCCTGGCCTCCAGAAACTTCCCCGTAATGGACTTACATGTCACTAAGATCATAAACACTTAATTTGTGTCACCTGAGTTGCTACTTAACTCTGCAATGACTCCTCTTCCTGTTTCCTCCTATTGGTGACGGCTGATCACCCTACCAAAAGCATGCTCTCTCTGCCATATAGAGTTGTTGCCTAAAGTGGTGGCCCAGCCAGGAATTATATTTTTCAACAAATGTGGATACATACATACACACACACCCCCCGCATCTAGGTGGGGCCAGGACCATCTGACTGGTTATTAGCAATAAAATATGAGCAAAAATGACATGTGTCACTTCTGGGCAAAGTGCTTAAGAAGTGACCCTGTTGTGACAGCTAACATTACTGTAACTAAAAGAGCCACTAAGTAGAGACTCTCTATATTTATTTCTACCGGTGTTAAGTAGAATTCTGAGAAGTCAACAGAATCCTCAGCTGTAGCTTTTTCATCATCTACACAGTTCTCTCTTTGTTCCCAGCGTTTGTTAGCACAGTGAAGCAGAAGCTCCCCTTAATTTAGTCAAAGCCAACGATTCCTAAATTCCTCCACATCAAGTACCTCTTGTATTTGTTTCCCCCTGCTATGATCCAAGTTTTGAAAGATGCTGTCGGCCAAATTTAACTAAGAATTGGAGTTCTTGTTATCAAAGACAAAAATGTTGCCACCAATAAGAGGCTGACCAGCTGAGATTGTCACTGTTACTACAATCAGGTGATACAAGTTTAGCTTGATACAAAGAAACTCGATGATCTCCTTGACCTGTGCAGGTTTGTTGGGATAAATGTGTTTCTTGGATCTGAGTTTTTGAAATACTGAAAGTGTCTGGTGGGTCTCTGGAAACCCTGGACAAGGAATACTGGTTCATCCATGGCCTGAAACTTACCCCAATTCAATCATAACTTTCTGATTCCAGCTGGCCTCCTAAAAAACAGGTTCTACTTGTTGACTAGACATGGAAGGATGCTTAAAAAAACTACCCCCAAATGCACCCGACTAGACAAAATTGAGGCTGTAGTCTAAGCTTATCTGGAATAATCTGGCTCCTCAGTGCTTAAAAATTAGGAGACCAGCAACGTAAACCGAGAATTTTACTGCCTGCCACATCAAAGACACAAGCCGCCCTCCCATTATCAGCTGAAAGCACGGCAGCAGTTACATCAGAAAGATGCCCCCTGGACAGAGAACAGGGTGCTGTGACAGCCGGGCACGGTACTTAGCTGCCCAGAACTCTCATGCGCTAAAGAGCAAAGGAGGACCAAATGGCAACAGCAGAGGACAGGAAGAGAGCTCCTGAGAGACCACAGGTGAAGAACTTTCTCTTAAATCTTGGTAACAAGGGTCAGATGACCTACATCTCTCCAAAGCCCAGTTGACCTGTGTCCTTAGTGAGAACAACAATGTCTGCTAATGTTGTCTTAAATATAATTTCCTGCAGAAACTCTCGGGCTAGGGACTGTGGCTTTTTTCCTTCCACGTAGCTTGACCTGTTGGGCAGGAGGAAGTCGGGGTCAGAGATCCTTCACACCAGAATCACCACCGTGATCGGCCTCTCCTTAAAGTCCCCAGGGTGATGACTGTCTACCCCTCTCACCTTAGCAAACTGACCTCATTCCCAGGACCAGCCCAAGGCCAAATGGGCCGCCACGTGAAGAGAAAAGGGAAGAGGATATAGAGGAGAAAGAGTTTGACCAAGTCTGTCCTCGGAGGAGCTCCCGACCCCTCGTCCCACAGCCCTGAAGTTCAGTGTGGGTGAAGGAACCACTTAGAACACTGTCTCTCCATCCTGCCTGAGCATTAATTGCACCTAGGAAGCATTTAAACAATACAGATGCCTAATATTCTCCTCAGGAGATTGTGAGTTAATCGGTCTGAACCAGTAACCATGAACAGAGACCTTGAAGAATGTGACATTCACAGGAGCGTGGTCTTAGGCAGAATAGAAGGATCAGGCCTTCCTGGGGAGGAGAGGAGAGGGGACAATGCCAGTTCAGCCCAGGTGGGCCTGGCCAATGAGTCAACACATGGGCTCAGGCATCCTCAGTCCCTACTTAGCAGGGGCTCTCCCACAGTCCAGGGAGCTCACTGCCCCGTGACAGCCCAGAGCTGCTGGGGACGTGGGGTGGTGGCGCCTCAGCTTCAGTCAAGTCTCCAAGAATTTCAGACCAAATGTCATCAACTCCGGGCTCCCCACCCAAAGGGGAGGTGTGAATAATTCCCGTCTGTTGTGCGGCTGGGGTGGGAAGTGGGGGAGTCAATACTAACAGCCCTTGCATGGAGGCGGGCCTTTCACAGTTCCCTCCTCCCAGCGATGACCCGAACTGGGCGCCAGATGACCCTGCGTGGCTGAGAACCCATCCCCTGGGGGAGAGCGCGCTGCACTCGCGTGGCCCCAGGCCAGGGCTCTCGGCCCCTGGTCATTCCCTCCTAGGAGGCAGGGCAGCTCTCTGGGGTGTTTTACATCCCCCTCCCTCCCACCTCACATACCCAAAGACCACTTTATATCTGCACCTGTGGTGGCAGTCGGCAGGTTGGGATATGTCTTCAGAGGCCAGACCTCAGCTCTCCCTAATCCCCCCCACCAAGACCCCTCCCTCCACTGTCCTCTGAGGCCGGCACTGTTATCACTCCCTCTGCACAGACGATGAAGCTGACTCTCAAAGGGGTGAAGGGGCTTTTGCTAGTGAGTGGCAGCGCCAAGACTTGAACCCAGAGCTGCCCGGGTTTTTTTTTTTTTTTTGGTTGGGGGTGGGGGTGGGTAATTAGGTTTATTTATTTATTTATTAGAGGAGATAATGTGGATTGAACCCAGGACCTGGTACATGATAAGCATGCTTTACCACTACACCCTCCCCCTAGAGCTGTCTGAATCTAAGGACCATGCCAACTGATCTTGTTGGACGGTGACTCTCTCAGCCACAGCCATACCCACCTAATCACAGAAGCAAGCAGTTTCAGTTAAAAGGGAAACCAACGGTGCTAGAGTTCCAAGCCCAAGGCATGCCAAGGATGCTAGACACTTGACATGTTATCTCACTGAATTCTTTAGCAGCCCTGGACGGTTGTCATCATTACAGTGGACCTTTGGCATGTACAGAGTCTCAACATTTGGGATTTTGACAATTTCAGAACCCCAAAGGTCCTGGACACAAAACAGTCTGAGTTTGCTCAGCAGGGATGTATGTGCAACAGAAAGGTGACAGGAGCCAGTCCTGCAGTCTGTGAGAGAGCTCACCCTGAGACCCAGGGTGCAGGGGGTTCTGAGCCCTTTCTCGCTCAGGATGTGAAAGAAATAACTGTTTGCTTGTGAACTACAGCTCCCGAAGAAGGCAAACTGCTAGTCCACGTTAAGGAAAGTTTACACTCAATGATGAATTTCTTTTAATAGATGTATAAATGCCTACAGCTCCACATTCATGATTAGTAAGGGACAGAACACACTTCAGCTCCTCAGTTGTGCATGGCTGCATCCGTGGGGGGATTATGTGCTCTGACAGCACGTGCATGAAGTCCTCACCTGTCAAGTGAGCTAGGGCTCTGGTCAGTAAATGAGAACTTGGTAACAATGAAGATGATACTGAGAATTTTCAAAGATCTCCAGAGAACCCTCTCAACAATGTTGAATCTACCATGTCAACATTTTATAGAAGAGGAAAGAAACAGGCTGGCAGAGCCTTATATGACTTGCCCAAGAACGTCTAGCTCTAAAGCCAGTGCACTTCCCTCCCCTACAAGTCAACAGCAAGTCATCAAAAAAGTACCAAACCCTGAAAGCTGACTTAATCACAGAATGACTCAGGAGGGTGGAGGGAAAAGGAGGAGGGCCACACAAGGGAGAGGGTTGCCCCTGGGCTCCCCACCCTCCCTCTAACCCCCCAATGGCGCTGGCCTGGGGGTGCCGCAGTGGTGAGCTTACCTTTTGACCACATCTGTTCAGATCAATCAATTCAACCAAGATGCCCATAACTGTGGGCTCAGAACAGAAGGCCCAGAGGTAAGTGTTACTCCCCCTGCCCTCAAGATGCTAACCGTCAAATACCATGAGAAATCAAAGACCCAAATACCTAACACACAACTTATCTTGTCCGTTTCCCCCGCTAGGCAGAGAGCACCCGAACCACCTAATTACCTGTGTTCCCAGGACTGTGAGCATCAGGTGGGTGAGCTGAGTGGTCCTCGGGCATGTAGCACAGAGCAGATAAAAAGCTTCAAGGGTGCGGGTACAGCTCCTTGAGGAGGAGGATACAGCTCCATGGTAGAGTGAATGCCTAGCATGCACAAGGTCCTGGGTTCAATTCCCATGACCTCCATTAACAATAAACAAATAAACACCTAACTTGCCGCCCCCCAAAAATAAATCAATAAAAAGCTTCAGAGCAGGGAAGGGAACGGCTGAGCCGGGGGCGTGGGGGCGGCGTGGGGGGCAGAACCGTGCAGGGTCAGCAGCAGGAGGGGAGGCATGCCGCGGCCCAGGCCCCTTCTCCACTCCCTGAAAGCAAGTAACCAACAAACGAGTAATAGCCACTGCTTCTTAGGCACCTACTACGGGCCAGGCGTTGCGCCAAGCACCTGTTTAACATTCAGAATAACCCCATGAGGCAGGTAACTGTCGAACCTATTTCACAAGGGAGGAAACTGAGGCTCAGAGAGGTTGCGGAGTTTGCCCATAATCTCTCTACTGTTCAGAAGCAGAGACAGGATCTCAACTCAGTTTAGGCCCAGAAGCCAGGAAAACCTAGGTGCAGCGCCCCTTCCCCCCGACCCCAGCACTGACGAGACAAGGACCAGGCCTGAGATGAGGAAGACCCCCACACAAGACCCAGTTTAGTTTGGAAGAGTGGTGTTAAACTTCACGTGAACGCAGGTTCAGAGTCAGACGAATCTAGATTTGGATCCCAGTTTCATTAGTCATCACTGTGTGATCTTAGGCAAATGACACAAATGCTCTGGGCACCAATTTCCTTATGTGTAAAATGTGTGCAAAACCACCTACCTCACAGGATTGCTGTGAGGGTTAGAAGGATCCTGCCACACCTGGAACATGGCAGGTGCTTAACAAACGGCGCCTTGTAAACCTGAACCTAGCAGGAACAGGGAAGGAGGGACAGGGGCTGGGTCCTGGCTTAGCTGCTGTGGGTGGAGGAAGTCTTCGTTTCTGAGAAAGGGAAATGAACTTTTGGGGAGTGCATGAGTAGTTCTCTGGTTAAACATGGGACCTTGATGTCCATCACAAAAAAAGGGAAAAAAAAGAAAGAAACCTGCTGCTTTCATTGTTCACCATTTCAAACACTGCTCCACAGCAAAGAGAACCGGAAATGGGGGCTCTCAAAGTGGTTAGAGACTGGGGGGGGGGGCGTTACCAGGAAGGCTGAACTCATGGAAAAGCCTAAATCCATAACATAGATGGGAGATCCCCAGCTCTCCAGCCAAATCACCGTGCAGCCTTGGAAGCCACTTATCCTCTCTGAGCTTCTGTTTCCTCAGGATAAAGAGGGCTTAATAACCCCCCTTCCCAGGGTTGTGATGAAAGCACAAGGGAAATAACTGATGAAGAGGAACCTTAAAGCTCCGGGGCAGGGGCGCGACACCGCCACCTCCACACGGCCATGGGAAATAAAGCTTGCACTTCGTCAAGGGCCCCTTCACTTGAAAGACGGAAAAGACACGCTTGTTTTCTGACAAACCTTTCTGACAAACAAACAAAGGACACTCATAATTTCTTCTACTAAAGGTCATTCAGTTATGAATTGAGGTGACTTTATAACTGGTACAAGAATCATTTCTCTACGATCATCAAAATGACAACAGAAAATTGTTCAGTGCACTCAGCGTGCACACCCCTGCGAGCCTTCTGCAGACGCCCGAAATCCCACAGTCACTGCCACAGAGCGGAGGGCTGGCCCACTGCCCGAGAAGGGTGTCAGGAGACCCAAATTCTCACCATAAAGCCTGCTGACTTCTTTCTCAGTTTTCCTCCCGTTTAGAAAATAAACTCACTCAACCTCCCCGCCACACCCTTAGATTTCTTGCAACTGGAATGTGCTCTGGGAAAAAAACAGGAAATGAGGTGGTCCCAGAGCGAAACCAGAGCGGGCTGGTAGCACTGGGGCCTGGGCATCCAACCTTGATTTCAGGAGAAATACTTCTCTGCCCAGTCAGCTGCATCCACGCTCTGAGCTGAGAGTGTTGAAGGGTTTTCTGGCCCCACCTGTGAGCCTGGGTCCAGATGGCCTACTCATTCGGCATCCAAACAATCTAAAGGGAAGCCCCCTAGTCCCCCAAACAAAAGCAGTAAATAGAAAAATGCTTTGGGTTCTCTCTCGGGCTGTGAGCAGACAGGTCATTTAAAGCCACAACCCCCTTTTCTGTCTCAGCCACTCTTAACCTGCTATAGGTGTGTAGCAAGAACACGTCCAATTTAGGGACTCTGGGCCGGGGCACAGAGTGAGGGTGTCAGGAAGAAGAAAGGTCAGGAGAGGGACAATGAATTGAGGCAGAGACCCCAGCTTGGCTGGGCTGCCCTGGAAAGAGCACGTTCCCAGTCTGAATTCTGCTCCAAGAGTGATGGGAGACACTGCCAAATACACCTGCCCGAAGTTCACCCTGATTCTGAGCCAGGCTCTGCAAGGTGCATTCCCATGGAATCAGATAAATACATAAGCAGTCAGAATTCCTTCCCTCAAGATCGCCCAATGCCCCAGGACAGGTTTCCTGGCTTAAGATAGCTGCCTCCACTGCCCAGCAGTGATGAAGGCTGCCAAGCAGGAGGCTGCGAAGAACGAAAGGTGCAGAGGTGGTGACCCAGACACGAGCAGCAGTTCTTGCAGGGGCCATCCCTGCAGGACAGGAGAACCAGCTCCGAGTTCCCGCTGCCTCTGTGCACCACGAGGTCCTTTTACAGCCTGAGCCTCAGCTTCCCAAAGAAAACAGGAGCCACCCATCTTCCAACTGACCACAGCACAGCAGGCTCTTTCCCTATAAATCTCTGTCACCTCACCCTCACGGAGGCCAGTATGACCACTCTACCTCTTCAGTGAGAAAAGTCCGAGGCTCAGAGAGGTGAAGGCTGCACAGTCAGTAGCTAGTAAGTTGCAGAGACAGGATTTGAACCCAGGGCTCTCTGAGTGTGCGTTTGCTTCTCATCATCAAAGCAAGGAATGGGGAGGGAGCAATAAATCTCTTCTACTCTTCTCCCCTGCTTTCTCCCTAAAAGGGTGGGGGCCAATTCAGTGGCAGGCTGGGGATTCGGTGTCACTGGAAATCAAAGACATACACATTAAGATAACAAGATGCCAGCGCCCCCCTCTACCAAATTAATAGAAGCTAAAAATATGTAACATAGAGCAACAAGGGCCCTCTCATACACCTCTTGAGCAAAAATAACACGGAACACCTTTTTTGAACGGCAATTTGGCAAAATGTATCAAAGCATTAAAAATGTCTGTTCTCTTTGAACTCAGTAGTTACAGCTCCAAAAAGGAAATAACCAGAGCAGCTGTCAAAGACTACGGTTCAGTCTCAGCCCACACCCATCCTGAAACAACCTCAATTCACAACAATGCAGAACAGTCCAATTTTATGGACAGGATATGATTAAACAATTAAAAGTCACATTTATGAAGATTTCTTAAAGCTTTTCCATTGAAAGTGCATATGGAAAACCACAGAAGGTAGTATAATGAGCCATCATGTGCTCACTGCCCAGCACCAACAATTCCAGACTGATAGCCAGGACAGACAGTGAGCTGGCTTTATTCCCACCTCTTAATATGCCTGAAAGTGACTATAATTTTTGCTTCAGTAAATACATGAAAGAGCCCAATCTGTGTATCTGTGTGGATCTTCTGAGAAGCCATGTGGCAGAGTAGGAGGATAATTGTACGAGATGAGTTGGGAGATCTGGCTTCCAGGACCGGGTCTCCTTTGGGCCTGCGTTTTCTGTTCTAAATCATGACTGCATAGGATAAGCTGGTCTCCCTACACCCAGCTGAGAGTGACCTTCATGAAAGGCAAATGGACTAGGGTCATTGCTCAGTTTACCATCCAACACCTTCCCGAAACACACAGAATAAATTCCAAATTCCTTAAACTGTCCTGTAAACCTTTTGTGGATTTTGCTGCTATCTGTAATCTCATCCCCGGCCACTCCTCCACAGCCCCCACATTCCATACGCACTGACCTAATGAAGGCTCACCCACCCCACCTCACCATTTCCTGCTTGCACCACTGCCCTCATCCTTGAGCTCAAATATTTCTCCTTACCATCGTGTCAAACATGTAAATACCTCCTCTTCCATGGAAACTGTTTAGGGACTTCCGTGAGGTTCTCCCAGATGCTCCGGGACCCTGCTGGGCCAGCCCCCTTCCCTCCTCCTCCTCTGTGTCCCTCTGCGTACACTCTGGGAGCACAGTTGGGTGGGTGGTAATCACTTATTTGGTAGGTCTCTCTCTCCCTCATTGTATTAATGTTTTTCAAAATATATACTATTTTACATTAGTGGGTCTCAAAATTAATTTAAAGCATCACTACCAGCTTTTTAAAAATAGAATAAATTAGATTTGAAAATACCAGAAATAACAGTGTTTCATGAAACTTTTCTCTGAAATAGACAATTAGATGGATTCAGATGGATGGCAGATGATGAACTCCCATGGACGCATGACCCAGATTCAATAATGATCAATTCTGGCCAATCTTATTTTGTTTATATTTCTACCCACTCCTGTACCTCTGAGATTATTTTGAAACAAAACCCAAATATCATGGCACTCGTTCATAAACATTTCAGTATGTATTTTTAAAAAATAAAAAACTTTTTAAAAAGTAACATTAAAATACATTATATAACCTTAAAATATATTACTGATTGTTGGTGACAGTCAAAAAAAGTTTGTAAGACAAGTTCCCAGGAAGAGATGCCACCCCATGGATGTCTGCACTCCCATGCCTGGCGCCCAGCTAGTGCTCAGTGGTGAAAGGAAGAGGAGGAGGAAAGAGGAGGATAGAAACTGGAGAGGTGCTAAAAGGGAAAGAAAAGGGAGACAGTTCCTTCCCTTTTAGCTTTGAATCATCTTGAAAGTTGGCAAATTTCTCAAGAGACAAAAATACTAATTTATGTCCCTCATCCTTAATTAATTCATGAATAATCAAGGCTTCCATGTTGGCTGTTTTCCCTCTGGGATGCCACACACGATTGTGCAAGTTGTTCACGGCACAGGAGCCTGGCCCTGGTGGATCGGCATCTTCCCTGATGCACGAAAAAGCGCCCTATGGGCTGATGGTGCCCTGTCCTCCCCCCGCCCTCACTCCCGTGGCTTATGTGCAGCTACCTCCGTCCACTGCTCAAGTCTCCCTCTGCTGAATTCTTCCTTCTGTGCCGTCCATGGAGGCCACGGGCAGAAGATTCTCCACAAAGCCAGATGCCTTTGCAGCGTGTTCTCCGTTAAGAGCCGTAAAAGGCCACCTTTATGTAGAATGACTTTAGTGTCAGGAGCAGGACCTCTCTCTTAGGAGAAGTCCTGGGTTCTGGGGTTGGCACTGCCTCTTGTCCGTCACAGGACTTTTAGATGATATTCTTGACGCCACATTCTCTTAATGTGAAAATAGGAAAAATAATAGCTCCCCTGTCTCCTTCTGAGAGCCTTTGTGAGGGAGGAAAAGGCTTTGGCAATGGTAAAGTAGCACACAGATGAAAGGGTGTTTCAGTCATGATTCATGGTTCTGCCCAGAACTGTAGTTCCTAAACATCCCTGCTGTCTGATGGACCGGGGATTATGTTCCTCAAAAAAACTCTGTATACTTTAAAAGTACAAGTTCACAAATGATTGGAAAATCTTTCATACAATGTATAATAACATCAAATGCCAAGAAGCAAGTTTAATTAAAGATAGGCAAGACTTCTTATGGAAAACTACAAAACCTTACTGAAAGTAATTAAGGAAGACCCAAATAAATGGGAATACAGACTATGCTTATGAATCGGAAGACTCAGTTTTATTAAAATGTCAATTTTCCCCTGAACTGACTGTGATGGTAAATCTTACCCATCAACTTGACTGGGCCACAGGTTGCCCAAGTATTTGGTCAAACATGATTCTGGGTATGTCTGTAAGGGTGTTCTGAATTAGATTAGCACACACACCCTCTTAGTTCTGTTTCTCTGGAGTAACCTACCTATTACATTGATCTATAGCTTTAGTTCACTCTCAATCAAAATCCCAACAAGCATTTTGTAGAAATTAACAAGCTCACTGCAAAATTTGTAAGAAAATATAAAGGACCTAGAATAGCAAAAGCAATCTGAAAAGACAAGAACAAAGTTAAAGGACTTACATTACCAAACTTATTTTAAAATTACAGTAATCAACGCAACGGTGTAAAGACAGACAAAGAGAGCAATGAAAAGGAACAAAATTCAGAAATAACAGTAACTTCACTTTTTCAGTGGTACCAGAGAAATTCAGTGACGAAAGCAAAGTCTTCTTAATAAATTGTTCTGGAATGTCTGGACTTCCATACGGGGCAAAGAAAACAAAAATGAACCTTGAACTGTGCTTCACTCTATCCATATAGTTAGTTTAAAGTGGATCCCAGGCCTATATGTGAAAGTTCAAACTATAAAGTTTCCAGAAGAAAACATAGGACAATATCTTTATGATCTTGGGGTAGGTAAAGGTTTCTTAGACAAGACACAAAAGGTACTAAAAATAAAAGGGAAAATAATGAATGAGAACTTCATCACATTTAAAGTCCAAGTTATTTAAAAGCGGCCCTGACAACTAATTTCAGGTTTTAATGTGAGAAAAAGAGACTTAAGATCCAGGCCTGGAAACAACTGTCCCAGAATACACACACACACACACGATGTTTTAGGACCTCACACAGGGGGAACAGCCTCGTATCTCAGCAACATGGTAGACCCAGGGTTGGGAAGCATTTATGAGAACAAGATAAGATTTCAGTGTACCCCTAGGAGGAAAGTTTCCCACAGACTACCTAATTATCTAATTCCAACCCACAACCCCAAAGGCATTCAGGCAAAGAAAAGATCAGGGTGGGCTGGACACACTGACGGCATGAAACAGAAGGAAATTTTAAAAGCATCTGATCAAACGTTCCCCATCCCATTTTCACAGATCAACAAACTGAGGCCCACTGCCCCAGAGAAGGTTACATCACTGGTTTGTGACAGAGCCAAAGTGGAGCTCAGATCTCAGGGCTCCCTGTGCAGTTCTCCTCTCTCACCGTGTCTGTTATGCTGCTGGCTTCTGGGTCTGATCAGGCTTCTCAGAAGATGTAGGGGGCTCACACTGGTCCTAAAAATGTGAGTACTTGAGCCAGGATTTGTGACGCTCTCAGTATATTGTCCAACATAACAACAGATGCTCAGTAAAGAATACTATTACTAGGTTAGTTTGGACTTCCCGAATGAGCAGTGACCAAGCCAAAGCCCCGAAGCTAAGGTTTGAATAGTAAGGTTCCTTTCATTCCAGGATTACTCCGCCACCTGCCTGGCAGCCCATGCCACCAATTACCACCATCCAAGGAAAGCTGAACCCACAGGGCGTGAGGATTAAAGATGGAAACATTCCTCCTTTCTGCTGATATGCCTGGAGTTCAGTTTTTACTCAGAAAACTGGATGGCTACAAATCGGATGTGAACACACTACAGAATTATCCTCACCCCAGTTCCCTGGTGAGGGTAGATGGAACAGATGGGAGTCGGTGAGATGTTGAGAGACAGAAGCCGCTCAGCGGGGAGAAACAGCTGGGATGAGGGAACACCGGTGCCTCACGGCGTACAAGGAAGCATAGGCAAAGGAAAGTCCTTTGCATCTTCTAAACGTAAATAATATTGCATTTGTTTCCCCCCAGCCCACCTGCCTGCCTCACTCTGCAGCTGCACCTGTCACTATGATACACATACCTTCTCACATCACAGGCAGACTTTTGCAAGTGTATCCATTCAGCCAATATACACGTATGGAGCTGGTCCGGCCCCTTGCTAGGCAAGGAGAGCACAGGGTGACTATGGAGGTGTCTGCCTCCAGACGGAGGGAGACAGGTAAGGAGACACAGCTGCAGAGTGTGCACCGGGCAGAGAGGCCAGCCACCCTGTCTGGATGGTTCAAGGAACCTGCCTGGGGAGGCCTCTCAACGAAATCATGAAGAGGAGTCGTCGTAGGGACAGACAAGAGGACGGGGGATGGGAGTTGCTGCACGCAAGTACCTCTCTGGTCGTTTTTTGCATTTCCTGAAGAATGTCTTTTTTACCTTATTATTTAGACAAACTTGATTTGTATTTCTGAGTGTAAAGACACATTTGATACCTTCCATAAACCTGACAGCTTCCTTGGATGTCGATTGTACGAGAAAGCCACAAAATCAACAGGCGTATGATGCATCATCCCTTCTCTGTGAAATTATGCTCTAGCTAACCTCAAAAACAAGATGTCATTAAAACCTGTTGAAAGCTTCAGGGACATGAAAATGCTGATTTGCCTCCTATTTGTTTCAGGATGGACCCAAGCCTACAATGTGGACAAGAGAAATACGCTGTAACCACACATCTGGTCAAAATCTGAGCTCATTACAACAGAGCTGCTGTGACCAACGTAAGGGGACAAAGCTCTCCCTTTTGTAGAGCAGAAAATGAAACTAAAAAGCAAGGTTTTTCTTTCCATTACATTTATGGAGGGTCTTTTATACACAGAACTCTGTGCTAAATGCTCTTCAGGTGCTATAATCCCATTTCACAAATGAGGAAGCTCGAGGCCAGAGACTTTAATTTGCCCGAAGAAGGCATCTAGGACGTGTTGGAAGTTAGATTCAAACCTACCTTTACAACATTTTACTGAGTACCAATTACATGCCAGGCTCTGTTCTGAGTACTTTTCAAGTACTGACCCATTCAATCTCCCAGCAAACTTACAGGGATCTACCACTGCCGTCCCTATTTTAGGTGAAATTAGGCAAAGAGAGATCAGGTACTATGCCCAGCGTCACATCTTCCTGAGTCCAAAGCTGTGACAGACGCATGTGCAGTCGGGGGTGTGGAAGGAACAGGAAGGTCCGCCCTGGCCCACACGTTCCGTGCAGTTCAGAACGGAGCTCGGCACTTTTGTGCCGCTGTGGGAGGTGGAGGCTGAGCATCAGGGAAGTGCCGTGTCCAGACTTGAAGGTTGTGGGTATTCAGGCTTGATCCTCACCATCAGCCTGCACATGAATGTCCTTACAACATAAGACTTACTCTAACTGACTTCTAATTCAGATTTATTAGTTCAAATTTATTTTTTAATTTTATCTGTAAATATTTCAGTATGTATTTTTAAAAGATAGGGACTCTAAAAATACAAAGAACTTAACCATAATATACTATTGTCACATTTAAGTAATGAACAACTCCGTTGTATCATCAGATATGGAATCAGTATTCAAATTTCCCCGAGTATCATATGTATGTGTGTATGTATATATACACATATATGTATATGCACATATACATAATTTTAAAAAACAGCGTATTTATTCAAATCAGGATCAAAATGAAGTTGCTACATTGCATAGCTTAATATGACTTTTAAAATTCTTAAACTGCTTTTAATCAATAGTTTCCCAAGAGGGGGATTTTTGAGCCCTGGCACCGATTCTGACACCTGGCACTGTCAGGTGAGGTGTGGCTTCACCATCCATATACACAGATGTGAACACAGGCCCACGGATGCCATCTCCACCTATTCACTCCCATTGCTCAACCGTCCCTCTCAGAAACACCCACTTCCTGATCTTTTATCTTTTCACTCTTAAATGAAAAGATGACCTTTTGAGATTCTTCTTTAAATATTTGAATACCAATGTGAAGGATGAGTTGAGCTGCCGAAATCTCTGCCTCAGATCTTAACCAAGAAGCTTTGTCTATTTGCTTGTCCTGGACCATGAAGGTAGAACACTGCTTTTCAATCAAGTGAAAGTTTGCAGCTTCGCTTAACTGGAAACAACCTGGATCTCACTTTGGAATTGGGAGGAGGCACGTTAGGACGCGGAGGAGCCCGCCCTGCCACCCACACGATGGTGTAACTTTGTGCTTTTCATGCCTGTTGGTCTTCGGAGGAGGAAGGTTGAGTGTCGATGGTAAGGAGGTATTTCCTGGGTAAAAATAGGAGCAGGATGTTATGAGACGGGGCTCCTGTTTTCACAAGCCTCTCTGTGCAAACAGCTGAGGGTTATAAGTTGCCACAGGTGGAACTTCTGTTCCTAAGAGCTCACTGCACGCATCCTGGGGTGAGCTGGGAGAACCGGAAGTGACCACGTCAGGAAGGCAGTGATGTTCCATCTGCAGGAAGGACCTCTCACGATAAGACTCATATTGTCAGGTGGGCCATTGTACATCCTATGCTGCTGTTTACTTTGGATTAAATGCTCTAGCATTCCATGCTCGTTTATCTCTTTATGCCCTTCTGTTTTGCAAATACCTCCAAGAGTTCTTCCTGTTGGCCGTTCATACATCTTCCCCACTGCTACCCTTCTTTGCTTCTCCTAAGTAAGGTGCACCCTCCCCCGGCCCTGGGCACCCTTAGACTTACTCAGTTCCCCCATTACATGCACGGCCCATGTTGCGCTGTCACTATATTTTTTTTGCAAGGCCCGCTGCACCACTGAACTCTGATATCCTGAAGCTTACTTCCCGCTACACAGGTTACACCCAGCTTGTGTGGTGGTTTGGCGGTTTGGGGTGGGGGGGGTCTGTGTGCAGCACTCTGCCTGGGCTGTGTTGGGGGACATGCAAGAAGGAGGTGGTGTGTTCTTGGGGAAACCTGTTTTCAGAGACATGAGACATGGAAAAGAGTTAAAAAACAGTACAACAAGGAAGGCAGACAAAATCAGAGGAGGCAGACAGGACTGCCCGACCTCCTTCCTGTGCAAATTATACTACTTGATCCTGGCCTATACAGTTCTTTACAGATTATCAAACACGATCACATGTGTTCTCTCATGTCATGAACAGGATATCACTGCCCTCTGTTTCGTAAAAGACAAAACTGTGGCCCAGAGAAGTGAAACGACCTGCTGACGGCTATCTAATGAGTACTGGCAGACCAGGACTGGGGCCAAGTCTCCTGATTTTAAATCTGGTTTCCTTTCTTCCTGTCTCAGGTTGGTAACTTGGGGCCTGGAAAGGAGAAGGGACTCACCTGGAACCGCAGACGTGATAAAAGACTTCAGACAGTGCTGACGACGCCAAGCACTCTATGTGGTCAATGAATGGGGAGTGTTTACACAACCCTGGGACATTCACATAAAAGTCTGCTCAGTGAATCCAACGTGCTGGGTGATCCTCCAGCCCTGGAGGGGATTACGACTTCTTCTGGGCACCAGAAGAAATAATGACCTTGAGTTTAGTACTATGTAGCCCCAAAAAGAGAGTATTTCAACACTGGGATCACATCCAGCACAAAATGCTTTCACCCTACAGGGACTGAGGAAACCTCTGGCTCCTGTCTCCCCGTCTGCACTTGTGCAAGCCTCAAAGTAAGCTGACTGAGTGGCTGTCAGGACCGTGGGGACTATTCCCATTACTTTTTCTGTCTTTCCCAATCTCTCCCTTTATAAAAATGTGCTGAGTATGGACACAGCAAACAAACTATGGTTACCAAAGGGGAAGGGCAGGGGAGAGGTAAATTAGGAGTTTGGGACTAACAGAAACACATTACTACATATAAAATAGATAAACAACAAGGACGTACTGTATAGTATAGGAAACTATACTCAATTTCTTGTAATAACATATAATGGAAAAGAATCTGAATGAAAAAAATACATATATATATATATATATAACTGAATCACTTTGCTGTACACCCAAAACTGACATTGTAAATCAACCACACTTCAATAAAATGTTTTTTAATGTGCTGGGTAGACTAGACATGCCACTCTGTGAGCTTATATGCTGTTTCCCTGAGATGAAGCCATACTAAGCTTCTATCATTAGGGTTGACATTCAGGGGAAGAAGGTAATCACAGCCTAACACAGTGAGAATACACGCACGACAAGGAGCACGCAGAGCGGCTCAGGTCACAGCGCCCACCGCTGACGAGGACGCACGTCCACGTCTACATGCCTCACCACGATTATAAGCATCACTTCTGAGCGCCGAGTCTGCGCTAGGTTCTCCCTATTGTAAGTCTTCTGAATAACTCTGTGGTTATTTCACACATGAGAAAGCTGAAGCTGAGAGCAACTGAGTGACTTTCCAAAGGCCACACAGCTAGAAAGGGACAGAACCAAGATCCAAATCTCACTCCCCAAGTCTTGCCCTTTCTAGCATGCTGCTCCCCCGACCTGCAACTGAGGCCTTGTTATTTAACAAAGCCTTTTTATTTTCTAAAACATTTTAAAATAATTATTTAAAAAAAAAAAAAAACCTCTTGAATTACCTAACCGAAAAGCAGACAAAAAACCCCACTCCACGATCCCATGGGATGACTCCTGCGAGTCTGTGGCCCTGTTGAGCTTCACGTCCAGTTTCCCTGGCATTCCCTTTGCTACTCCAGCATCTCTTGGCTCCATCGGACAGAACAGGAAATGACTTCTTTCTTTGGAATGATGGAAATCCCAGTGACCTCATAACTGCCTCCAAAATAAAATGGGCCTTGTAAGACAATTTTTTTTTCTTAAAATCTCAAGTTCCTTGAGTTATTTATGGCAATTTAATAACTAAGTCAGACTGGCCCTTCGTGAAACTGATAGAGAATGTGCCTGGCCCAAGAGCCAGCCAAACCATGACCACAGGGACCTGACAGGAAGTTTGACCCTGGAATCAATTCTTTTATGAACTTGATACTTTTGACTCCTCATGCAGGTGTTTATCAAGTGCCTGCAAAGGAAGCCCCACCCCAGGCTCGGTACTGTGGGGGTCAGAGTACCAGCCCATGGGTAGCTCCAGGCATCATGGGGAGTGGGTACGGGGCAGGCGGAAGAGCCATCCCGTCACAGGAGCCCATCCTCCACCATCCCCCGAAGATGAGGAGATGGGTGGTGCTGGAGCGGTTAGTAAAGGGTTCGCCTCACAAGTGCTGACCCATAAGCAGTGGGACCCATCTGATAGCAGACTGTGAGTGCTTTGAGGGCAAAGACCACGTCTAATTTGTTTTTGTGTTCCCAGAAAAGTAGGCCTCAGATATTTGTTGTGGATGTTTTAGATCATAGTCACATACTGTGCTTACAATTAGAACAGATATTTATGGTTGAATACTGAAACTGTTCTCAGATGCCACAGCAGAATCTCAACGGCACAGTTTGAGGAACCTGGATTCCTGTCCTCAGAATCGATGGGCCATTTGGGAGTCCAGGTGGAGATGAGGGAGATGGAAGAGTGGTACCCAAAAGGCTTCTCAAAGGGTGGGATGCACTGATGTCCCCAAAGATTCTAGGCAGATCACCCTCTGTCCTCAGAAGGGAGGAGAGGTGGCTGGGGAACGGAAGCCCACGCTGGCTTCTAGTGTGGGAAAGTGAGCAGAGGCCAGGCTCTGTACTCAGTGGAAGTCACTACCGCCCACGAGCTCATCCTGCCCCCTCCCCACCCCCAGTGGAGTTATGGGAGTGAAGGAAGCAAGATGAATAAGGATCATCACAGAAGGCACCATGGCAGCTCACACCCCTGCCCAGCAGGGGATGAGAACATCAGGCAACTAACCCATGCTTCCAAGGAACCCAGGTCTCAAAAGCACACACGTCACCGGTGAGACCTGGGGAGGCTGGGGGAGATGAGCCTTATGTGTCACAACTGTGAAAGGGCTACATCAGGCCATCCAGGGAGGGATGGCATCTTTTGACTGAACATGTGGAAAGAACCAGTAACAGAATCACCTACCCTGTGTGCCTCGTGGTAACTAACTGACTGGCTCTTTTTCTTTTGTGGGAAGGACCTTTCTATTGAAGCTTTTAGTTGATACCATGGGAGAGGCAGGTAGGACGAGCCAGTTGCTTTCTCCTGGACTTGCGGTGAACTGGCTTTTCATTCAGGCCAGGCATTTATTATCTCCTGGGTGGAGTGTGCTTCTAGTGCCGGCGCATGATTTGTTCACTCAGGGTGTGCAGAGTCCTTGTTTACGACCCTGTCTGGACCTAGCAGCGTGGTAGGTGCCTGAGCTGCAGTGAGGACTAGCATGCTTCCTGCATTCTGGAAGGTCATGCCCTCATAGAGAAGACAGACATAGAAACTGGGAGAGGGCTGCTGGGATGGGGTCTGCACAGAGTGCTGTGGGAGCTCAGACTGGGGGTCAGGGAGACGTTGGCTCCTGTACTAAATTACCTCATTGTCAACATGCTCTTAAGAACCAGTCAGACCCACTGGTTCTTTCCACATGTTCAGTCAAAAGATGCTTGTGGCCCCCCAACCCCACTCAACCCTCTCTTTTTTAAGCTAAACAGTCTCAATCTTTGAACCATTTCTTAAATAGCACGGTTTCTGAACCCCCTACACTTTCTGTTCCCTTGCCTCTGGGCCTGTTCCCACTTGTCCACATCACTCTTAAAAACTCCGCAGTGTCCAGGTGTGGCCTGACTAGTATGGAACAGGAGACCGGCTACACCCCTACCATGCAAATGTGAAGAGTTTCTGGTGAGTTTTTAGCAGCCTCATGCTGAGATCAGCTGAACTCCAGCTCCCTGGCCTTTCTTACACATCCTGTTCTCTAGCTATGTCTGGCTGGGCTGCCATTGCTATCTGGCGCTCACATTTTATCCTCCGTTTATCCTGGTGCATTCTCTCTTTCTATACTCAGTCTCTCCTCCAGCCTGTGAAGCTTACAGAGAACCTTGACCCTGGCACATGCAACATGTGCTCCTCCTCCTGGCTTTAAATCATCCATACATATGACCAGCACGCCTTGTCTAGGTACTGCTCTAAATCACAAGTGAGATATGGACCATCACAACAGACACAAATTAGCATTCTTTAGTGACAGTTATAGAGGCACTACATTTAAGCCGACTGAACCATCGTTAGTGGTTCCACACTTTCCATTTTGTTCATGAGAATGTAAATCCTCAGCTATTGAGGATACAAATAAGTTCATTGCCTGACAGAAGAGTTCTAAGTTAATTCTCATCATAATCGACATAAAGATTCTCTGTGCTTCAGTATCACACAAGAATGCCTGGCCATTGAGGGGATACTTGGAATGGCCTTTAAAATATAGTTACTGGGAAAGACATTATCTTATGTAATAAGACATTATAAATAGAGAAAAGCTACAGTACGTTCCAATATGAGCCCCAAATTGCAAGTGTCAGATCATGGAACTCTAAGTCTTGTGTCCCAGGGTGAGGAGAAGCAGTGGGGATTTATTTAATAATTACTTTATGCACCACAGTTATCACTTTTTTGGTTTTTGGGGTTTTTTTAAAATTTTTGTTTGTTTGTTTGGGGGGCGTAGTTCAGTTTATTTATTTATTTTTAATGGAGGTACCGTACTGGGGATTGAACCCAGGACCTCGTGCGCACTAAGCACATGCTCTACCACTGAGCTCCACCCTGCCCTAGTCATCACTTACTGAGCCTGCCACGTGCACGCATTTTATGCAGGTCTTCTTCGTTATTGCCTGATGCTGATGGCCTGTAATTAGCCCTTTTGAAAACGTAAATGTTTCCCTCTCCCTGGGTTTCTTCCACTCTCTGGAAGATGCTGAAGAGCTCCAACAGCACTTTAGCAAAAGCATCTGCAAGTTTTCTCAAGGCCCTGGTAATTCATTCAACCAACTATCCCTTTAGTAAGTAAATATTTCTCAAGATTTTCCTGAGAACAGGACACTGTGCTGGGTGCTGGGGACTCTGGCTGACTTCAAGTAGCTACATCTCTTAGATTCATCCCTCTTTAGCCATGGGTCTCTATCCCCCCTCCCCGTTGTTGGCTGGGTGGCCTTGGGTAGGTTACACTGAACACTGATGCAATGCACTTTACCTAACGGGGACGAGTGGAACGTGCACGTGTGCTCAGCATAACTCCAGGTGCACAGGATACTTCATAAATAGTAGGGCTTTCCTTTCATCCTTTCCTATGCGCCTGCCAATGTCTTCTCAGAGAAGGCAGGCGTGAAATAGGAGTCTAATTGTTCTGCCTTCACCCTGGACATCTGTGAACTTTACATCACTTGCCACCTTGGGGAATTAAGCATGTGTTCTTTGCATATCATTTTTTTAAAGGGGGGAAAAAAAGACTTCGGTTCTTGATGCATTTTGCAAGTCATGGTTCCTCTTATTTCTTCCTTTCCTAACATATGCTTTTTATAAAATTCAAAGGAAACAAACTCAGATTATTTAAATCCAACTCCCAGAGGCATCTTGGTATGAGATACAGCTCACACAGCGCCAGCCTCTGACCGAGAGTCAAGTGGTCTTTCTGCCACCCTCAGCCAGCTCACTTGTTTTATTTCCCTGGACTGGACTCGCCATTTGCTGTAGTCTGAATGTTTGTGTGCCCCACAAGTTCACGTGCTGAAATCCTAACCCCCAGAGATGAAATTACTAGGAGGTAGGGGCCTCTGGGAGGTGATCAGGTCATGAGGGTGGAGCCCTCGTGGATGCAATTAGTGCCCTTATAAAATGGGCCCCAGGGAGCTCCACTGCCTCTCCCACGGAGTGAAGACAGAGCAAGAAGTCCCCAGCTGTGAACCAGGAAGTGGGCCCTCATCAGAACACCACCATGCTGGTACTCTGATCTCAGGCTTCCCAGCCTGAGAAATAAATGTCTGTTGTTTAAAAGCCACCCCGTCTGGCCTTCTGTTACAGCAGCCCAAATAGACTAAGTCACCATCCTATCCCTCACATCCTTTTGGGTCACATGTCACTCTAGTCACCCAAGTGAGTCATCTGCAGATTTATCTCCTAAAAGCATCACCATGGTGCAGTACAGAGGAAACCAAAATATAACCACGTATAGCTGCTCAAAACACTGAGGAGTGCGTCACCAAGAGAAGTGCCACTTGCCCACAGTCAGGGGCTCCAAAAGCAACCTCCCTACATCAGACACTCTTGTTACTTTGTTGCTGTTGTTGATACAGCGAGCTGTCGCTCAGTTCTGCAGGATTTTATGTTACCATCAATGAATACCCATTGTGGGCCCACTATGCGCCAGGCACAGAGCGAGGGGCTTGGACTCAGTAGCAGCTCTTGGCAAGGACCAGATGTAATTTGCTCTGTGTTCCATTTGCAGGGTCTGCATGTTATGCGCTTACTTGTCACTTCCCCACCCTCTACTGTCACTTCCCCCTCCCTTCTCACCCACCCACACCCAAAAGATCGGGGGGTTTTTTTATAGCTGAAAAAAAAAAAATCCCTCAAACAAATCACTTCCTCAAACAACAACCTAATCTCTCCTTCCTCACAGCAGGGCCTCTCGAGATGATTACACCTCCCCACTTTCCACTTGCTCCTCAAATACTTGGAGTCAGCCCACATCATTCCACTGAAATTGTGTTTTTAATTGCAAAATCTAAAGACTCCTCTGTGGTGCCTACCTCAGTGAGGCCTTTCTGGTTTTTTTTCTTCAAACTCCCTGACAGGTATCCATCCAGGTCCCCCCTCCTCCCTCCCTGTCTCAGCTCCTCTGGTGCCAGCTTCCTGCCAGCCCTGAAATGCCCACCCCTCCAGGGGTCCAGCCTCAGCCTCAGGGCCTCCCCTCCCTCAGTACCCCCTCACACACAGACGGTCCTGCAGCCATGTGGCTAGGGCCCTCTGGCACCTCCCCCAGATCACATCTTTTAAAAGAATTTAAACCAGACACCTGTAGAGAAACTTTACACTCAACATTTACTCATTTTTTTAAATGCATTAACCACTATGTGCTCAGCATAATTCTTAATGCTCAAGACACTTAACTAGATGAAGATCGCTGCCCTTAGAGCTTTACATTCTAGCAGAGAAACGAAAAACCATAAACGTCATAAGCAAATTACTTAGTATCGCAGAAGATACTAAGTGCTGGAGGAAACAAAGCAGAGTATGGGAAGAGGAGGACCAGAAGTGCTGGGCTGAGGCAGGTTTCCATTTTTAAAAGGGCAGTCACAACAGGCGTCATTGAGAAGTGGACATCTGAGCAAAGAATCAAAGGTGGCAGAGGAGCAAGCCCTACAATCTCCCAGGAAGAGCATTTAACACAGGAGGAAGGCCCAGGCTGGAGGTGTAACTGTGGGAGTTATCAACACGGAGGGCCCTTTGCAGGTCCTTGATCAGCTGGCTGAGTTTTTCTCTACCCCACCACATGGGTGTTTACTCTGGAGCAAGAGTTCCTGGGTTTAAGCCTGACTCTACCACTTCTCAGCTGTATTACCTTAACAGGCTACTCAACTGCTCTGATCAGGTTTCTGCACCGGTAAAATGGAGAATAACAGCTCCTACTTGTCACAGTAATAATCAGGGGAAGAGGCAATTCATGTCAATTACCTTGCACATAAGCACCCAACATGTTAGTAATTACAATCCTCTCCCTCACCCTCTCCATCACTTACTATCTTGCTAAGTGGTATCTTCAATTTTTCCTTCTTTCTTACCTCATATTCAACTCATCCTTCATCCCGG
Organism: Vicugna pacos; assembly: GCF_048564905.1. NCBI lineage: Eukaryota > Metazoa > Chordata > Mammalia > Artiodactyla > Camelidae > Vicugna > Vicugna pacos. The sequence continues at coordinate 55,154,638 of NC_132987.1, read as the reverse complement.
GTGCTCCTGGATCACATGTTCATCCTGGTACTTCATTGCCCCCCAGAACAAGCCCTTAAAAGATACTGAATCAAACTCAACACGAAACAAAGTTATCATTTCTACTCTCAGAACATTTCTTAAATTTGTCTCCACCTCTCTTGTATCATTATTTCTCATCTGAGCACCCAATAAATTTTACTTAAACCTCAATTATAGCTCAAATAAAATTAAAATATAATTTGTATTTGCTTACATGTCTGTCTTCCCTTAAAGCTGTAAGCATTTCAATCACCAAGTAATAATTAGCTCCACAGCCCTAGTGCCTTTGTATCCAGCGGCCAGACCATGGTTAAGTCGCCAATAAACATCAGGTGAACAAAGGAAGAAATAATTTTATTGGCTACCTATTACCTGCTAGATACTGAAATTCAACTACAACCATTACTACCTCTAATAAACCAAAGTTCCTGCCCTCAAAGAGTTTTGAGACCAACTTAGTGCACCTGAGGCAGAAAACAAAACAACTAATTAAATGTAATAAGATCACGCTAATGAAAGAACAAGCTATGGACCATGTTTAACACAAGAAGCCCCAAGAAAAAGATATCATCTTGGCTAGAAATATAAGACAGGTACTGTTGTTGGAATGGTTGTCTATAACCAGAAGCTCAAGAAGGAAGAGATGTGGGGGGAGGGTGGAGCTCAGTGGTAGAGTGTGTGCTTAGCATGCACAAGGTCCTGGGTTCAATCCCTAGCACCTCCATTGAAAAAAAGGATTCTTTAATAGAAGATGGAGAAGTGAGGCAGGCCACTGGGGGCTGCATCAGTGGTCAGGGATAGCAGAGGGGAGGAATGGCAGTAAGAGTGCCCAGCTCAAACCGGAGGCTTGAGTGCTGGAAGAAAGGATGGCAGATAAGCAATCAGAAAGGAGAGTGTGGTGGAGGACTCTCCATCTTAACTGGACTACTTGAATGATGTAAAATCAAAAAATAAGATCTGTTCAGTTATGGGAAATAAAGCAAGCCCTCAAATGCTTTCACCACTCTTGGATGATTTTTGTTTTTCTAACACAACAGACCTGTCCATCAGAAGGGGCAATCTCTTTGTGTTGGCAGAGACGGGGTCTCAGATGTCTTGTCCAAGGTAATACACACAGGTGGCCTCTGCTCTCAAGCGCAAGGTTGATTTAATGATGTGCAGCTCCTGCTCCCTTCCTCCCACTGCATCTTCCCACCTGTTTTCACTCCTTGTCGAACAAATTCCTGGCTCTCAACATGTATGCCACAGAGCCCAGCCGCTCGCAGGCATGCATTCCCCCACGTAGCTGGCCACCATCCTTAGGACTAATGGAGCGTCGCTGAGAGTCACTAGTAGCTAGAAATCTATCTGGGCTGCAGTCACTGGCAGATGACTCAAGAAAGGTCCCAGTAGTCCACATTCATAAAGGTTAGGGAAGACTTCAAACATGAACGCTGAGATCTGCCATCCCTGGGCTACTCTGTCCACAGCTTTACCCTCTAGCACTCGGGTAACAAATCCCTAAGTTTCTTCCTCATCAAGAGAAGCCAAACTTTGTTATTCCAACAAGGTAAAATTATACAGGCATAAGAAGTTCTAACTTGTGAGTCACGTAGAGCTAGGTTTGAAGTCCAACTACATTGCTTGCTAGCTCTGTCACCTAGGGCAACTTGGCTGAATTTTGGCGGCCTCGGTTTATCCATCTGTACAACAGGGATAGTGTTCTTCCCTATATTAACAGGTTCTGGGGAGAATTAAATGGGGAAAGGAAGCACCCAGCTCACGATCAGTATTCAAGATGACAGCTATTATCATGTTTTTTAGAAACAGAAGCATCCAAGGCAATCATTCAGTAGGATTCCTTCAGCTTTCAGCAGGGTCATATCGACTGCTCTTAGTCTCCAAGAAAGCTGATGCTGAGTTTTATCATCAAGGTTGAGATTGGAAACAGAAGGTCAATGGACCAGGCCTTTCCTTTGGGCTCTGATGGGACAAGATTCCCCTACATTTTGTCACATATGTGCTCCCAGGATGGGCCTTGAGAACTTACAAGGACAAGATGACCTAGGGATACTGGTATGAGACAGAAAGACATCTGCCCCCCCACATTTCAGCCCCTGAGAAACGCGAAGCGCTCAGTGCCCTGGTCGCAGCACTGGGAGTCTAGAGGCTCGGAAGCGACCAAGCAGACCAGCCCAGGCTGCCCAGGATACGACGCTGAGAGCGATGGCCCCAAAATACCTATTCACTTTAGCCTCTGCCACCCCTCCTTCCTGCTTTCCCTCCCAGAGTTGGGATCCTTTCTGACTTTGCATAGCTGCCCAATGCCACCTCCACAGGAACCTTCACAAGCCCGAGTCCTCCTCGGCGTGTGCGTGAGGAGGGCAGACCCCTTGAAGCACACCCGATACGTGGTGTCGCCGACTGCTCTGAACACGAGAAACAGGGATCTTTGAAGGCAGTTCACTCCATCTGCAGAGAGTTCTGAGTTTACAGCTTTAGAACGTAGACTCACTGATCCAGAGTCTACTTCCTTTGACGTCTACCTTTAAGACCTAGTTCTAGGATTAATGAATCCTTTATTTTTTTTTAACGGAGGTGCTGGGAATTGAACCCAGGGAACACTGAAAACTATACCTTCCCCCAAGACTACTGAATTCTTAAAAGATGGAAAGTTTTGCACGATAAGGTATCCTTTTAATCAACTCATGTCATCACACTCACAGCTAATGTTTACTGAGGGCCAGCCGTGAGTCACACCTTACAGGCAGGAAAGCACAATATAGTGTTTCCTGAACTTGCCAGATCTTAATATCATTCTGGGTCCCTGTTTTAGCCACTGCTCCCCAGACCCTGCACCACCTGGGCTGAATCAGATGCTTAACAAGAGCTCCAGGTGATTGAGATTAGGCGAACTGGAGGCTGGTGGCCTAGTGGACTAGGTGTGGCAAAGCTGGGTCCACTACCTGTAAAACTGAACCTCAGTTCCATTACCTGTGACTTCAGAACGACAAGAGCATCTACCTATAGGGTATTCAGAGGAGTAAATGAAATGCCATAAGCCGCTTGGCCCAAGGCCCATCAACAGTGTCATCATCGCTGATCCTAACGACTCCGTAAAAATGGCAACCCTGTCATTCTTGCTCAGTGCCACACAGTTCGCAGCTGAAGTGCCTGAGACAAGGATTTAAACTTAGATGTGACCATCTCTAAAGTCTAAGTGCCTGTACCCAGCAGCAACAGAAGGAGGAATTAAATGGGCAGGAGGCCCAGTGGCACAGAATGACCTACCTACCCAGGTCCTGGCTCCAAACTCACGCTTGGACGCAGCTCACGTTGCATCTTCAGGAGCCACCACTGGGCAGGCGCCCCGGCCAGCAAGACGCCCCCAGCACCACATTATGCAAAGAAAGGTTGCCTTGGACTTCCTCCTGCCTCTGCTTCTACTCCTTCCCTGCATGCTACCCCCTCCCCTTCCTTTTGGGACTGTCCAGAACGGCCACTCTTTCTCTAGGTCTGCACCCAGCCCCGCCCTAAGGAGCTCCTCCCCTGGGAAGCAGGCTGCTGAGAGAGTCTGAGCAGCTGGCCTGGGGAGCCGGGCAAGCAGTGCTTCACTCCCCAGCCACAAGGCCTTATCATTTCACTCCTCTGGGACCCCCTCTCTCTCTCGGCAGTGGGGCTCATTTGCAGTAATGCTCTCACCACACTGCCCGGCTCACCTGTCAGCAATCAACAACCCCACGGCCTAAGCCTATCACGTCTCTTTCTCTGAATCCTGTGACTTGCATTTCAGTTAAAGTGGGGCCACTTGTGACTCATACTTAAGTAATAGTTTTTTTATTAGTGAGCCCCCATTCATTTGTTCACACAAATATGCCCCAAGTACAGGTGATATAGAAATAAATAGGGTTCAGTCCCTATTACTGAGGCTTTAGTGAAAAGAGAAGACACATAAATTGATAGGTGGAAAGGTCATGTAAGGTATTAAGAACCAAAGGCTGGGGTGGTGCTAACTCTGCTAGGGGAAGTCAGAAACAATCATGTTCATCCTGGGTTTTGAAGGATGAATAGGAGTTTACCAGGCAGAGAAAAGTATCCCCAACAGAAAAAATGGCAATGCAAAGGCTCAGTCATGAAAGCGGGACTGTGTGCTCAAGGAATGGTGAGAGGCTGTGAAGGGTGAGAGCATGAGAGCTGCAGTGATGGGAAATGAGATTCAACAGAATTATCTGCTCCAGACGTAAGTGTATCTTGCCCCAGTTTATCCTGAAAGAAACTAGGATTGATGGAGGGTTCCTAAGCAAGCAAGTGATGTTGTTAGATTATTTTCTCTAAACTCATAGTTGAGCTCCAGACACTAAAAAGGAGCTTTGATGGGGCATGAAGTGGTGGAGAGAAGCCACTTCAGTTGACGGAGAAGAAGGCACCAGGGACCATTTCTCCTCAGCCCTGCACTGGCCTCCAGCCCCACTATCTACCCCACAAACCCCCGACCCAACTGACACTGAACTCCAGTCAAGTCCCCACTGGAATACCAAGTTCCAGAAGATGTTTCCAGAGCGATGGGAAGAGAAAAAGATGAGAGACAGAGGAGCTAGGACCAACTGCAGGGATAAACCAGAGGAGAGTGGGGAAATATTCTGTGTCTGGGAGCTCAGTGTCCTGAAAGGAACATGAGCTTTTGGCCACATAGACCTGGGTTCGAATCCCACCTCTACTCTTTACTACCTGCATGACCTTGTGTCATTCATTTGACCTCTCAGAGGCTGTTTTCTCATCCACAACAGGGAGATTACAAGCCCTGCCTCAAAGACTTGTCCTTAAGAATCAAACTACATCACTTATTTCAAGTGGCCAGCATAGTGTTCACTGCAAGATGGATCTCTAGATATTACTAAACTGACTTTAATATGCTCATTTTTGTCTTACAGGGGAGGAGGCCATCAGGCTAAGAGACTTTCAAAAACATCAGGTCCCACTGAAGCACCGGGTTAGAATCAGCCCCATGAGACACTCACTGGGAGGTTGTGAATTTCGGAGTGAGACTCTGATACGTCCTGTCCAAGTCTCTCTCTGCCGTTGTTGGCTGTTTGCAGTTTCCATAGGATAGGATTACATTTCCCACTGGAGCCCCTTGGCCCAGGAGAGCTCAGGGCCCTGCAGCCCAGGGCTCACATGACAACCTGGCAGGGCACAGCCGTTCCCAGCAAGGGCATTAATAATACACGCCTTTTTCCACAAACTCTGGCAAACATTCTAAAGTGACAAGTAAAAACACCGAGTCCAAATTCTCCCTGGGACTAAGGGCAGAGGAGGCCAAAATAACTTGACTTTATCAGGGCTAAATTACGTGGCTGAGCCAGAGTTCTGCTCAGGGGTGGTAGCCAAAGGAAACGGTTGACACACAAAAGCTAAGAAATGTAGGGGAAACTGTTCCTTGCAGAATAAACTGCCTATGAGTGGTTTCAGTGGAATGTTTCAGGGATGCAGATGCACAGAGAAAGGAGTCCATGAGACTTGCTGGCTGAGGAGTGAACTCAGTTCTGGACTGCATCTCAGCAACAGCCCCCAAACACGGCAGCTGCCACAGGCAGCCCAGACACACCTGCGACAGGAGGGACGCCTTAGGAAGAGCAAGCCCACCCCTGCACAAGGAGGATGACAAGCGGACAAGCAGGTCTCAGCAGGACCTTTGTCTCCTTTGCTTGTACTGTATTGTATCCAGTACAAAACCAGTGCCCGGCATCAAGGCACCCAGTGTATGAATGACTGAAGACACAGGTGGCAGAGGGAGAGCACGGGCTTCACCCTGTTAGTAACTATGCAAATGAAGCCAGCCACCCGTTCTCTCAGAGCCTCAGCCTTCTCGTCAGGAGAATGGAATTATGACCAGTACTTTGACAGGTTGTTGTAAGAATAAAATAATGCATGGAAAACCCCTAAAAAGAACGCTCAGTAGGTAGCAGGCACTCAATCAACGGACTTCTCAGAATTAGACCTCGGTCATCTACTGTAGATGAGAACTTGAGTACCAGCTGTTGCCAATTATTGTTGCAGAAGCAGGGGGAGATTGAGAGGAACAATGAGAAGAGAATGTAAAACAACTGAAGGTGATAAATTAAAGGAAAGGAAGACCCCTAAGGTCACGAGCCGCCCTCTCCGCCCCACGTGGCCTTGGACAAGTCACGTACTTTCCCGGGTCTCAGAATTCTCTGCTAAGGTGGGGGCTTAGATCTAATCAGTGGTCTCCACACTGTGCTCCAGAAACCCTTGAGAGTCCGTGGAGATCGTGAGAGGCTATCTTGGGATGGGGAGGAAACAGCCGGGCGGGCCCCCACGCAGCTTCAGGAAGCTTCCTTAAGAAGGCTTTCTTCTGAAAAAACACTTCCACACTCGGTCCTTAACCTTTTGAAAGTTAATGCTTTCTCCAAAGTCCCCAGCGTCCTCCCAATTACCAGTTCTCCCCGGGAACCTAGTCTAGGACCCTTGCTCTCAGGGTTCTGCAAGCACAGGGTTGGCACCCGGTGCCTCCTTAAATTTTGCCCCCGAGGCACCTCACCTGCCTCACGCAGGTACCAGCCCTTCTTCAGTGCCCATACTCACTCACCTCCTCTGCATTTGGCATCTCCCTCGCTGGAAATCTCTCACCACTACCTTCTCTGGCAGTGCCTTCCACGAGGACAGTGTTCCACTTCTTTCTTGCGTCTCTCCTCCCTCCTGGGCAAGCGGAGAGGGGCGGGGAGAGAAACTCATGCCAGGCAAGGGGGAAGCACGCCGTGGTGCAGGGGGCTGTGGAGTCTGGCTTTGCAGACAGGCAGTTTGAGGGCTTGGTTGAAGGACAATAGGTAGACGGGCAAGGCGGGTACAGACCCCGGGAGAAGACGCTGGGACAGAGATTTTCTCCCCTGTCTGGCAGAATATTCTCTCCGATCCACTTCTTTCCGATCCACTTCTTTCCTTGCCCCACTGCCCCTGCCCACATCAAGCCCTCCTAACCTGTGCCCACGGCCCGTCTCTCAGCTCACGCGAGATTTCTCGCCCAAGTCCACTCTGCATAGTCACGCCCCTCCTCGGAGACTTAAAATAGCATCTCCCACGTTTGCCCCACCAAGCGCCTCAGTCTAGCCTCCAAGCCTACATGCCCATGTCACCCCCCAAGCCTCCGAGCAACACCCTGCCATTCACAGATGCACCCCGAAGCTGTATGCTACCTGATGAACCTCTACTCCCTAACTCTGCCCCCTTCAGCGCCCCCTTACCCCAATTCCGCCTATGGAATCTTTGCACTGCAAACAGCACACCAATCTCCTCTCTTCCCAGATCCTGCATCCAGGCTTGTCAAAGCCTAGAGCTGATTGCAGATGGTGGAGAGTACGCGTCCCTCCCTCTGCCTGGCCAATAATTTCAGTGCAACATCAGGTATTGCAAAAGCAAGGCCCCTGCCTCGTCAATTAGGAGCCACAGGGTCGAAAACAATCACCTGCCCTGCAGGGGCGAGGAGACCCACACATGCAGATGCAGATGCGTTACATTAACAGTGCGTCTTCAGGAAGAGGCTTGTCAGCCACAGGGAAGCTACCTTCTCCACTTGTTTACAGCTCTTTATTCCCTTTTGCACCTAGCCCAGCCGTGGGCTCCAGCAGGCTCTCAGTAAATACTAATTGAATTAATTAATGAAATCCTCCTGCTGAGAGCACAGAGCTAATCCCACAAAAAATAATTACGGAACTATTTCCAGGAAAAATAATTTCTCGCCTTTTCCATTAGAAGATGACCCAACACATGATGTAAGTGTTCTAAAACTGGATTTTGGTGATGGTTGTACAACTCAGTAAATGTACTAAAAATCACTGAATTTATACCTAAAAGAAGTTAATTTCATGGAATATAAATTGTAACTCCATGAAGATTTTTTTTTTTAATCTTTGAGATGAATGCCACCACCATGGTGGTTCCGTGTTCGGCTGAGTAATAAGTTGACTGAGTCATGAACACATTCAGAAACAAAATAACAACAAGAAAAGATGACCTGGCCCTGTGAGGTGTGGTTCTGACCTTAGTTTCAGTCCCCGTGGGATCAGCAGCAGCTGAGTGGTTGGGTACGCGTAACCCCACAGAACAGGCTGGGTTGCTGGGGTAGGGGAAGAGCACTGGGGTTGCCAGGCATCAGGTCAGTCTATAGTAAGGACACAGCAGAAAGTGTCCTAGAAGAAAGATCCTACAGACCATTCCATGTAGTCCTCTTCAGTAGATCAAGGCTAACGAATGAGACTCTAAGCCAGAATTACTTCCCGGAGGAAGCATCCTTTCAGGCTGAATGTGGCTCACTCACACAACAGCACAGTACTTCCTTCACAGCAATCCCACAGTTCAGGATTTTACACTGGGTTATGTTACTATCTAATTCATATTTGTCTCTTGCTGTAGACCATGTGCTGCAAGAGGTCAAGGACTGTGGCTCTGGTGCTCACAGTGCCTAGCACAGCAGCAAGCACACAGTAGGTGCTCATTTTAAAAGCTGATTGAATGAGTGGATGGACACTCTCCTTTGATTGAATTGGGGCATGGTATACACATACCTTGTTTTCTTTCAGTAGTTGGTGTTCGTGATTGTAGAGGGCCCCTGGAGACAGGAGGACCTCACTACACCACCCCTCAACTATACACTAGGTGTTGTTACTGTCTGATTTACAGGTGAGGAAACTGAGGCTCTGTACCTGGAACCCAGCTCTGTCAGGCCAGGAAGCCCACACTCTTTCCCAGTCATCCCTGATGGGTGGGGTAGGGTGGGACTCCCTACAGCGCAAGGTCAAGGTTACTACTGCACAGGCAGGGGGTTGAGAGTCTGGGAGCCAGTGCAGTCACGTGCTGTCCCCCAAGTTCAGAGTCTCCATATCGTCCTCCTCCAGCCTCTTCCCATTCTGTGGGTGAGCCAGTCCCTAGTACACAGCAGGCTCAAAAAACAGGACTTCGCCTTCAGAGCCGGAGCCCCACTTACACCTGGACAGCCCATGCCAGTGCCGGCCTCCAAGGAACTAACCTCCCTGTTTCCCCTAGAAATCTCTTCCCACCTACTCAGTCTCCCATCTCAGCATCACAAAGTGCTGATGCCCCAGAGAACGCCCGTGGCAAGCCCTCCTCCCTCTCCTCCCTCAGGCTCCTCAGGGGAGAGTCTGAGGCCCTTCAAGTTCACATAGCAAGGTGAGTAGCACGCCAGGTTCTGCCCACCCAGCACTGAAACAGTATAGTTTAATGACCAAGGGGACGGTCTTGGATGTCAGATCATCTGGGTTCAAATCCCAACTTACGCAGCCACATGCTAGCTATGAGATCTCACTGTTTCAGTTTCCTCTTTCATAAGATGGAGAGATTCATAATACTTAACTCTGAGGATTGTTGTGGGGATTCAATGAATAAATAGACAGAAAGCATTTAGTACCTGGTACAAAAAAAGTACTATATAATTCTTAGCTACCATTATTATTTTCCCCAGCATGTCAAAGCTGTCTCTCCAACTATACGTGAAAAGAAGAGAGGATCCTGAGTGTAGGGAGGGCTTGAGGCCATGGCAGCTTCCCTCGGCACCTCAGACCTCCAGACACTGAGGACAGGCATCCTGGGTCAGCTCCCGAGGTGTCTCTGTCTCAGCTCCCAGTAAGTACCGATGCTGGCACACTGGCACCGGGGAAGGACAGGGTGGAGAACTCACCCAACAACCCCATAAAACATCAACACTTAAAAGTTATTTGCTCATCTATGGGAAACAAGCAAACAAAAAAAAAAACCTCCCCTGGAAAAATACTTGGCTCTATAACATACCACTTTTTGGACCCAGGACAATGAAGACAGATCATGTAACTGGCTAACTGGATCCCCCAATACACGGGAAGTCAGACTTCCAAGGCAGCTCCAGAAACAGTGGGAGGGGGCTGTCAGCACGAGGTCCTTCTGCTTCTCACACTTACAAAGTCCAGGCTGAGTCTGGATTCATACAGCCATCCTGAGAGCAGACAGGGTAAGAGTCACACAAATAGCCACTAGAGAAATGCAAATTAAGACCACCTATTAGAACAGCTAAAATTAAACTACGGCACCCCGAACCTGGCGAGGAGGAGAAAGGAGATCTCTCCTACATTGCTGGTGGGAACATGAAACAGTACAGCCACCCTAAAAAGTAGTCTGGCGGTTTCTGAAAGTTAAAAATACACTTGCCATATAACTCAGCAATTGCACTCCTGAGCATTTAGCCCGGAAAAACAAAATTTTATGTTCCCACAAAAACCTGTACACGATTGTTCATAGCAGCTTTATTTGTAACAGTCAAAAACTGGAAACAACCAAAATGTCCTTCAATAGGTCAGCAGTGAAACTGTGGTCCAGCCATACCATGGCATATCCGTCAGCAATTAAAAAAAAAAAAGAGCAAATATTGATATTCTCAACAACTTGGCTAGACCTGAAGTGCATTATGATGAGTGAAAACAACTCAACTGCATTATGAGTGAAAACAGCCCTGCCTCAGAAGGTTGCATGTTGTATGGCTCTATTTACAGAACATTCTCAAAATGACAAAATTATAGGGATGAGGAAAAGGGGAAAGGGCTGGGCTGTGTGACAATGAATGGGAGGATGAGGGAGACCTTCATGGGGATGGAATATTCCGTATCTTTGTTGCAATGGTGGCTCCACTAATCTAAACATGTGAGAAAATGACATAGAAATTGACACACAGCGTAGCAACCTCAGAGTCCTGGTTTTGATATTGTACTGTAACTGTGTAAGATGAAACCACTGGAAGAAACTAAATGAAGGATACTCCAGACCTCTCCACTATATTTGCAACTCCCCAAGAATCTATAATTTTTTCAAATAAAAAGTTACAAATAAATAAAAGAGGTGCACAGCCAGTAAGCAGGCCATCTGGGATCCCAGACCACATCCTTCTCCAAAATCCCAAGCTCCAATCAAATGACTTACAATTTGGCATGCACCAAGATATTCTATATCTCTGTGCCTTCGCACAAAGAAATTTCTACCTAGACTGCCCTTCCCCTGCCTAGCTAACTTACAATTTTTTTTAAAACCCAATTCACATACCATCACCTCCAAGAAGCTTCCCTGACTCCCATCCTAAGATTACTGATCTTCCTTTGTACTTCCCGTGCACAGCACTCGTTCAACTAAACTGCAGTGATTAAACTTATGTGTTACTGTCTCCCACCACATGCAAGCCACAGAATTGGAAAATATGTTTGCAAAATCACCAATCAAAAAATTTATCTGTAGAATATATAAAGAACTCTTACAATCCAATCATAAGACAATCCAAATTTTTTCTTTAATGTGTAAAAGTTCTGAACAGACACTTCACCAAAGGAGATTTGCACATGTCAAATAAGCAAATGAGAAGATGGTCAACATTACTAATCTTCAGGGAAATGCAAATAAAACCATGAGATATCACCACACATCTATTAGAATAGTTAAAATTTAAAAGATGGACCACACCAAGTGTTGGCAAGAAAGTGGAGCACCTGCAACTGTCATATGCTCTTGGTGAGAATATACACTGGTGCAACCACTCTAGGAAAAAGTTTGGCAGCTTCTTAAAAATAAAAATACACCTGTCAGATGACCCAGCCATTCTCCACCCAGGTATTCACTGAAAAGAATGTATATGTCCCCACAAAAATTTTTTCACAACTGCTTATAGTGACTTTATTTTTAACAGCCAAAATTGGGAACAACCACAAAACTCTGTCAATAGATAAATAGGTAAACAAATAGCGGTATTTCCATACAGTGGGACATTATTCAGCAGTAAAGGAATGAACTTTTGATACACAAACATGGGTGAATATCAGAATGATTATGCTGAGTATAGGAGGAGCATACGCTGTGCTATGCCATGTATGTAAAGTTGTAGAAAATGCAAACCAATCTATAGCAATAAAGCACAGTAGTGGTTGCCTAGGGACGGGAGGCAGGGCACAGCTAGCGGCAGAAGGGAGGGATAAGGTGAAGGAAGAAACTTTGTGGGATACTGGTTATGTTCATCAACTTGACTAGCGGGGAGAATTCCGTAAGTGTATACATATGACAAAACTCATCAAGTTGTGCAATTTAAATATATGCAGGGTTTTGTCTGTCAGTTATACCTCAAGAGCGGCATGGGAAAAAAAATAATGGGCACCATTTAATAAGCATCAACTCTGTGGAGAGAATGTTATAGAAATAATTATTAATCTTCACTTAAGGGAGGTATTATTCAACCCATTTTACACACAAGGAAACTGAGTCAGAAAGGCTATGTATTTACAGTTAAGCCAGGCTCAAATTCAGATCAAATGTCTTCAAAGCTAACACACTTTTCTTTCCTCTGTGTCATGACGCCTTCCCACAAAAGTGACTTTCCAGTATGAAAGCCACAAGTGATGGCCCCTGGCCCAGGCAAGACCTCTAGGAAGGATCTGAAAGGAGGAGGTAAAGGGCTGGCATCACTGGGATTTTAAGGCATCTCCAGCATGACTGTGATGACACTCTCTCCCTTCCAGGTTGCCATTCCACAAATTCCTCCAACAGTCAAACCCAGCCCATCACGGGTACTGGGCCAGACAGGCTAAGGCAGAGAGGGGACTGTACCTTCTCCCCAGAACATTCTTCCTCCCGCAGCCAGAGTGGCTGGTGTGAAGGACCCTGACCAGACATTCAGAAGAACAGACTCCAGTTCCACATGTGTGGAGACAGAGCCCATCACCTTCCTGGGCTTCCTTTCCCTCAGACGTAAGACTCGAAGGCCAACCAGCTAGCTTTCAGCCCTGATTCACATTCTGAGTGCCCTGCCAAAGTGAGCTTTTTCTCCTTCTGAAGTTGATCAGGTGCCGCAGATGTAAACAACTTTAGATTATCTCCAAAACTGTACACTCGGCTCCCCTGTTAGCCCCAGCCCCACAGGCGAACACACCCACTCCGCTTGGTAGTGCCTGCCCTGATCACTCTCTCAGCCACTCTGCCTCCTCTCCTGGCCCTACCCCTCTGCAGGGGTCTTCCAGAGACCCTGACCACCACTGGCTGCTTTGTTCCCCTGTTTTCAGGGATCTGGGAACTCTGGGACACAGAGAGCAATTTGAGACATAATTTCTCCCTTTAGAATTCTTGCAGGAAAGCCTGGAGCTGAGCGCTTACAGGATAAGCTATGTCGTGTACAGCCCTGATTAGGCAGCTCCTCTCCTTGTCCCCTGTCACATCCATATGCCCAAGGCTGGGCCAGAATCTCTTGCCCGAACAGGTCAGGATATTTGGCTGGGTACAGAGTAGGCTTTCAGGAAATATCTATAAAACTGAATTAAACCCCTCCCACCAAAGGAAAAATCTCTTACTTAAACATGAAGGAAAACCAGACAGATGTAACTTGCACATTTCCCTGGAAAGAGCGCTGCACGCAGAGACTGAGAAGACCTCTGCTTCTCACTGTCTGAGAGGCCTGGGGCCAGGAGCAGCGGCCTCTCCGCCTGGGGCATCCCGTGAATGAGGGGACTATTCGAAAGGATGCCATGGGTGCTGCCCGCTCTGAAGCTGTCTTACTGAATGAGGAACAGCCCTTGGGATTTGAAGGGAACAGTGCAGCCTTTTGTAAAGCTCCAAGCACTTTGAGCTGCAGCTGTTCACACAGCTTCTGAGATGGAAGGATGTTCCCCCGAGGGAAAGGGCCCTGTCTGGGGGAGCTGGATTTGGGAACTCTCGCTCCGGGGGCAAGGATTGGCTGTAGAGAGCATTCAGTAACATTGAGAAGCTGTGGAGGTCACAGACAGGCTTAGTTTGCATCTCTGTTGCTCATGAACTGTGAAATCTTGGGCAAGTAAGTCTCTTTCACCTCTGAGACTCAATTTCCACATCAGCCGCATGGAGATAGAAATACCCACCTTATTAGGTCATTGCAGAATTAAATGAGTTCAGGCAGGCGGAACACAAGCACAGCCCCGGAATGCAATCAATGCCCTTCCCGTCCCTTCCTCAGAAGTATATCTGAAAGTCCTCAGATAAGATCTTCTCCACTGGTTTCACTGACTTGGATGAGGAAGAGGACTTAATTCCAAGCACACTAGAGGGGCCCGTCATGAAGTGCATTGGGGCGGAGGCAGCAGATACAGGGCAGGGGCTGGGGAGGGGGAGGCAGGGCTGGCCCCTGGAGGACACTCCCAGGTCCCCTAGCCAGTCACACGCAAAGGTTCAGTGATCAGGTGGCCTCGGAGCGGGGCCCATCCTGCCATCCTGTGTCCCTCCCTCCCCTGAAACACACTTTCACCTCAGGGACCGATAATCACCAAGGTGTGACCTGGCTTCTTAAAATGCAAGTGTGAGACCGGATGGCCCCTTCCAATTTTATAATTTTCTGAACTCCAGATCTGCACAGTCGACCAGTATTTAGCTGATGCCTGGCCTTCTCCCCATCCCCTCCTTCAGGGTACACAAAGGAGGTGGGGAGAAGGAGCCAGAAGGTTCAGAAAGCAGAGGAAGAGGGCAGAGGCTGGGGCTCCGTGATGCTAATTTAATTAGCTCTAATCTGCTGACAGCCTTGAAGAAAGAGGCTTTTGTTTAAAGTTCACATTTGGCAGGAAGCGCCCCTACCCCTCCGACAGTGCCCCCCTCCCCCAGTTGGTGCTTGTGAGTCAAAAGCTCCCATTTCAGTCCTGGCTTCACATGCAGCAGCGGTGGGGGGGGGGGCTTCCTTTTCACACTTTTCTGACTTCTTGATTTCTCCAGGAAGGAAATTTGCCCCAGATGTCGGTCAGTAAATGGAGAGTTTTCATCTGCCCTTGTGAAAGGGTGTCAGTAATTCACAGATTCCCCAAGAAGGGAGAGCCAGAGGGAGAAATGCCAGCCAGCTTTTCTCCATCAATAAACCAAAGGCTTAGCAATCAGTCAAAGCCCTTCCTTCCACAGGCAGGGAGATTCACAACATGCAAAACATTTCATTTTCAGTCTTGTGGGACCCCCTGTTCAAAGGAGAGGAAGCGGAGGGATGCACAGGTGGAGTGACTCGTCCCACACCTCATGCCTCGCAGCCTGTCGGTGGCAGAGTTAGCACTGGAACCACTGGTGTGCTGGTAATTTGAATCTCCAAAACAAAAAAGCCCTAGTACAGAGCATCGGCTAATTTCTGTGGTGTCAGTTTTCCCACCATGGCCAACTCAAGCTGCCAACAACTTTTAACAACCAGTTTGCAAAATTCCTGAATATTTAAACATCAGCTCTGGAAATCCTGCAGACTAGAAGCGAGTTCTCCCCGCTCCCACTTGAGTGTTCTTTCTGTCTCACCTCTCTTCCTTCACGCAGGAAGAGCCTACATGCTGCGGAAGCTTAAAGAGTAAACTTACTGAAAACTACCTAAAGCGCTGGTAACAGGAGTGGGATTTCAGGCACGTTTTCTTTTCTGCTACACCAGTGTTTTTCCGAATGTCCTGTGAGCACATTTTACTTTTATAATCAGAACATATCTAGGTAAAGTCTGTGAATGAAAAATATTGCCAGCCACATCAGTTAACAAAGGATGCTGTGGTACAGCCACCCAGCCCCAGCCCTCCCAACCCCCGACAGTGAGCTCAGGGAACTCAGGATGTGGAAGAACAGGATACTGGCCCTAGATAGCTAGGTGCATATCAAAGGAATGATTTCAATGAGCCCAGACCTTTGCACCTTCCCATACACAGAAAAGGACTAAGTTCCTTAACTTGATATCTGGTTAACAGTAATCTTTTGATATTCCGACTACCTAGGCTTTGTTGCAAAAGCTCATATATCCTGGCTTCTATCTTGTCACTTCGGAACAGCCTCTTAGAGTGATCTGAGATGCTGTGTCCCAGGCTCGAGTCCTAATGAAATATGCCGAATAAACCATAACTCTCAACTTTTAGGTTGTGCATTTCAGTCCACAAGTCATTTCTTAGTGAACTTAGTGGAATGTTTTGCAATTACCTCCCCACATAATTTTTTCTCTCTTTTTTTTTAATGGAGGTACTAGGAATTGAACCCAGGACCTTGGCGTGCATGTTAAACCTACCCTCTACCACTGAGCTATGACCTCCTCCCCTCAACAGGAATTTCTTTCACTCTGTCTTCCCTGGGTTGCAGTTAGAGAGAGAGTGTGTGTGTATGTTTCCTAAAAGCTCGACTTCCCTTGCAGAACAGAGCACGTACACCAGCATTAAGTAGTCATCTGAATCTGATGCAGTCTTACCTGGAGGATAAATACATTCCCTTTGGAGTTCAAGTTTTATCAGCAATTGAGAAAATACAACTTCCTGTTAAGATTCCAAAAGCCCCGCTCTGAAAAATCAAAGCCTCTTTGGCCACTAAATGACCTTGCCTCCGATTGGGTGGAGATGGAAGCAGATGGTTTAAACCAGAAACAACTGCCTTTTCTCTCCTGAGCCTGAGAGGAGGAGGTTTCTGTCCCCCTACAACAGGAGGCACTCTGCCCTCTCTGTCCTCAAGCTGGCATTCCAGGGCTCTTACCTCAGCGCTGGGACAGAGACCTTGCACCAAGGCTTGGGCAGGCTCAGGTGGGCCAGTTCATTTCAGCTGGGCTCCATGACTTCACTTCTGTCTCTGGGCTGCTCTCTGCAGATCTCAGCACAATTCACTCTACTCTGCCTGCAGGAAAAAGAAAAAAAAAACAACAAAGCCAGGTTGGCAGCTGAGCACCAGAGGCATGTATGTTAATACATGCAGAAGGGTAAACACCCTTGCTCCTCCCACTCCTGGCCTGGGTCACTCCTGCCACTTCAGAGCCCCTTCCAGAACCCCAGCCTCCTTCCCAGGGCTCAACCTGGCCATCTGTTCACCCAGGCCTACCCCTTCTGGGCCCGAGCAATTTCAGAGTGAGCTGCAGATTAAGCAAAGCAAACTACTACAATCACTTAATCCTGTGCCACTTGCTATTATTGGTTAAGAAAAGCAATAAGAAAGGAACAGTTCCAGCCCTAAGTCTTGGGTTTAGCTAAGGCTTGTGGGTAACTGATTTCCATCAACAAATACATCAGGCTTGCTCACAGTCTCCCTTTCACCTATTGTATATTGTTTATAATGTTACAAATGTGAATACAATTTCTACTTTATTTGGGAAGCACTTCTAACTAAACCTAAATTTTCAACCTATATAATATTATAGTTGCCTCGGTGGATAGTGTTTGTTTTTAAAGTAATTATTGTTTTTCCTAGTGCCAAAGAAACTTCTGTTTAATATGGAAATTTTAGAAAACATAATTGTCAAAAAAAGGGGGAAAAATTACCCACTGTTCACTAACCAAGATAACTACAGATAACTCACCCATCCTGGTTTTATTTTGTTATCCGGATTTTTTATGAAGATTCGATACAGCTAGGCATGGTCTTCTGCAGCATCATTTTCATGGCTAGATTATATGCCCTAGACACTTAAGTCATCTTCAACTTTTTTTGCAAATTACAAATAGTACTTAAAATTAATCTGTGCGGAAAATACATGGTTATTTCCTTAAGACACAGTCTTAGAAGTCAAACAGCAGGCTCAAAGAGTTTCCAAGTTTCTCAGGCTTTTGTACAGTCTTGGCGGGCTCTCTAGAACTACTGTACCACATAAACTCCCAGCAACGGAGAACTATGCCCATTCTTCTAACACTCCTCTCCTCCCCGAGTCCCTCCTTCACCCACACCCTTGCTCACCATGCGTTTCTAGTGGAAGTGAGGGTAGAGAGTTCTGGGAGTCTGGGTTTTCATGTTTCATGCTCACACTCAGCCCCAAGTCTAAGATAAGATCTATGGTGAGAAAATGAGCTCATCAAGCTTGGGGAGGGGTGGTGCCTGAGGAAGAACAGGTAAAGGGGGAAAAAGCAAGACATCCACTAAGGAAGAGAGACAGAGCGGTAATACACAAGGACAGTGGTAATGCACAAGGACAGTGTCCAGGAGAAAGAGGCCCTGAGATGCTAAGAGAAGCAAGAGCCGTCCAGTTAGAGCACAGATGCTGATGGGAAATGACATCAGATGAATCTGGAGCTGAAGCGAGCCATTTGAGGGGGTGGAAATGTCAAGGTCTCACAAAGAGTCAGGGCAGAACAATGCAAACAACAAAGGCATCAGGTGAGATGGAAAAATAAAAAGTCGCTTGTGGCATCTGGGCACTTTGCTGCTGTCTATAATTAATGCCAACAAACCACCAGGAGCCAGAGCCACTGTGGGGAAAGTGGGCCAGGCCAGGAAGAGATCTCTACCTGCAAATGGAAGCTGAGCTGATTGCCACCTGGGAACCTGCCAGTAAGGAGCATTCGCCAGGGAACAGGAGCCACGTGCCCCTGGGGTAGCGGGACTGCAGGGCTGCTGACCCACCTGCTTTGTAACAGGAAGGAAGCCCCCACTCTCAATCTCTCCCTAGCCAGCCTCTCACAACCTGCCTTTTGCTCCAGGCCAAAGCTTCAGTGAGGAATGGATAATTCAGCAAGTAATCTGTCTAAATAGACTGAATGGATTTCTGTGGCCCTGTGACCCAGCAAAAGACCCTGGGGACCCTTCCTAGCTGACCAGCCCCCTAGCTACTCCACCCCTTGCACCCTGCACTCCAGCCACAGCAATCTGCAGGCTAATGAGGAAATGCGGGGTCCCATTAGTCCTTTTTAAATCCTTTGGGAGATGGCTTGCGGACCTCCCATATTACTCAAATAAGCAAGTCATTCTACCTGCCTACCATGCACTCACACACTTGGGCCTCTCCTGATGGACAAAGGGTGGAACTTTGACTTATAAGCAATTCACCAATAAATAAGAGAGTGGGACCAATCAGACACTTTCACTACTGCAACTATGAAAAAAAACTGTAGTCAGCTGCTGGTAGATCCGAGAGCGAAAAGGAAAGGTAATGGGCACAACGTGAGAAACCAATGCCGGAGACAAGATCATGTGATGGGGCTCTGGGCCCTGCAGAAGGGGAGGAAGCTGGTCTCCTCAGAGAACAGGGCAGAGGCTTGGGGAGAGGCAGGCAGGAAACCATGCAGCCCCAGAAAAGACAGATGTTTGGTGGCTTTCCAGTGGCTGTGAGGCTCACCTGCACTTCCTGCTTTCATTCCTGTGACAGCCCCTGAATTCTCTCCATAAAACCCTGTAGAGCCCTGTTTACAGGGGCCCCACCCACCTCCAACCCACAGGAGCCCAAGGGAGCTGACGGTGAGACTAGAGGGGCCCCTCCCCGGATCCAGCCCACGGCTTTGTGATCAGGCTCTAGCCACCCATGGTTCCTGCTCCAAAGCATTTTTTTTAAACTTCCAAAGTTTGTGGCTGAGTTTTTGATAGATGAAGCAACTGGAAAGGACAGTCCTAGACTGCAAGTGTAACTTGTACTTTGCAGAAACATGAGAAATAAACAACAGCGCTGTAGAGACTACACATTTTCCTACTGCAAGACTTTTCCATTAAGTGGCTAAATTAGGAGTTTGGGATTAGTGATACAAACTACTATATACAGAATAGATAAACAACAAGGTCCTACCATATAGCACAGGGAACTATATTCAAAGCTAGTAATAACCTATGATGAAAAGAATATATATATATATATATATATATATAACTGAATCACTATGCTGTACACCGGAAACTAATACAATATTGTAAATCAATTATACTTCAATAAAAAATAAATAAATAAAATTTTAAAGTGGCTTATACTAACTCTTCCTTTCACTCTATGAGTCTTAAACATTCAGCTGATCACAGAGACTCCTTGCAGCCCCCCTGTCCCTGAGCGCCACGTATACTAATGTGCTTCTTTGCAGTTTTTTTTTGAAGTTGAATTTATTCATTTTATTTTTTTAATTATTTTTGTGGGGATGGGGGTAATTAGATTTATTTATTTATCATTTTTAAAATGGAGGAACTGGAGATTGAACCCAGGACCTCATGTGTGCTAAGCATGGGCTCTACCACTGAGCTATACCCTCCCCCACTTCCTTGCAGTTTTAATACAGCACCCATTTAATTCAGAACTCCACTGTAATCTATGTGTCTTCTGCTCCCGGACTTCCCGCCTACCCAGCTAAGGTCATTGGCTTGATATCAAGATGTGGTTTCACTACTTTCTCCCTGCTCTTTCCTTGTATTCTCTGCTTGGTCTCTCCCTGCCATCACTCCTGCCCACACTGTCCCCTCACCATAGAGCCCCTGGCAGCTCCTCAGCTAATCCCCTCCCTCCTCCGTGCTCAGTCCAACCCCAGAAGCACCAGAATATGACTCTAGGGAAGAGAACAAACACATGAGAAGCTGCCTCGGCCTCATGAACACCATTGTGCTTCCAGCAAGCATTTACTTCAGATACAATGTATAAGGCCCTGACCTCAGACCAGAGCCAGGATTTAGAGATTCTATCAAGAACCAAAGAAGTTCATAAAATGAGGCAAGAACATATCCTAAGAACTCCATACCCCACCATCCCCAGATGTAAACATCCTCCTAGCAACACCAGCACTAAAGGGCTCAGTTTTAGGTCAGAGAATGGGTTAGCTTATCCCTGGCCCCAGGTCTCTGGCTTAAATGAGCAATGACCACAAGTCACACAGGAACTTTGGGGTAAAATATAATCCTGTTAACTCTGGATCCATTATTCCACATTATCTGGGGTATGAGCAACTCTTCTGACTGCATTTGGATATGGGACCTAAGCAAGCTAAGAGCTCTCATCGATCCTTGTGCATAAAACATTCTAGCATCTGGGTCTCTACAAGTTTGCTGAGCCCTGCAGTCTGATCAGAAGACAAGGCACCCAAAATACAGTAAGAACTTCCGCTAAAACGAGGAGACTTCCTGGATTATTTCCTCCCCGGCCACTCCACCCTGCCCCTTGTGGTTTATCTGTGGTAACTGGCCCCAGCATTACAGGATTCCTGTCCTAGACCAAGGGTTCATTGGTGTTCCTTTCTTTTTTTTTTCTTTTTCTTTACAATTTTTTAGCAATTACTACGTACCACTTTATGTACTAAATTACTTAATTTATTCTTCACAGGCTTTTATGAGGCAAGGAATGCTGTCTCCATTTCCAATGGAGGAAACAGAGCTTCAGTAACTAGCCCAGGCCCAGAGCGGGTGAGTGACTAAACCAGAATTCCATCGGCTGGCCTGCCTTCCCCCCAGTGTTAGAAGAGAGCTGGGCCAAACTCTTTAAATAAAAGAACTAAAATTAAAGTAGGACTAGCTCAGTGGTAGAGCTCCAGCTTAGCATGTATGAGGGCCTAGGTTCAATCCCCAGTACCTCCATGGAAAAAAAAAAAATATGAGTTGAGCACTGAGCACACACAGGCTCTGACAAAAAGAGAAGTGGCATGAGAGTTTATTTTCAGAGGACCAGAAAAAGGAAGTTCTTCTGCCACTGCCGTAGGCAAACTAGCCAAAGGATGGAGCTCCTGCTCACTCCTTCAGCTGTGTTATTAACATATTCTCTGCAGCAAACAATCACTCTTTTCAGACTGTGCTCATTTCAGGTGCCAATCTGGATACATGGGGAGACACTCAGGCCCTGCCCCACCCCTCCATGCCCCTAACTTCTGCTGCTCAGATGCAACAACTTTCAACTCTTTCATCTACTTCTGGAGTTACATCAGTGAGTCTAGATACCGTGCTCACATGGCTCCTTTTTTTCAGTGTTAGGTATTATCCACTGCCTTCCTATTACAGAAAATGAGGACTGAGCTCTCTTTTACTGCGTCCGATATACCTCTTCTTCCCACATTCTCCTAACAGCTTTATATCATTTTTTATTAAGTCAGCACTAGAAGTTACAATATTACGGCCAGATAAGTTATGGTTCACAGCTAAGCCGTGGGGCCTTGTGGTGTGTGGTGATTAATTCCTTTTGTGTACATTCCTGAGTTGTTCCTAGAGTCCACTATTGCCTCTTTTGCTAATTTGCTTAATTTTCTATGTACCTATTAGTAATTTAGTCCTCAACTTTCAACAGTTCTTTTTTTTAAATTTTTTGGAGCTTTTCCCTCTGGAAATCTGTCCTCATACTCCAGTCTGAGCTGGTTGCTCTCTGGCCTTAAAGGAAGAATCCATTTCTTCTGTCTTAATTTACTCCCTCATTTCAGAAAGGATGCTCAGAAAGGGAGGTAAAATAACTGATACCTCTCATGCTGGAAAATGCCATTACATTTGATTACTGATTTGTCTGAATGTAAATTCTCTGTTGAAAAGAAATTCGTCTCAGAATTCTAACGGTATGGCTTCCTTTTCTTCCAGCTTCCTGTGTTGCTGAAGAATCAGATGTCTCCTCTTGCATGTCATCAGTTTGGGGTAGGTTTTTGTTTTTGTTTTTGTTTTCCTGTGCTTATGGGCTTTCCTTCTTCTTTCTCCCCTCCCCACAATGATATGCTTTGGCGTGTGTCCTTTTTTATTCTTACCCATGGGCACTCGAATGCAGTTTTCAATCTAGACACCTCTGTCCTTCAGCTCTTGCAATTTTTCTTGATTGTTTCTTTGATCATTCTTCCCTCCCTTTGTCTCTGTTCTCCTTTCTTGTTAAGTCCTATATTCAGATGTTGAACTTCGTAGGATGATCCTTCCTTATTTTTCATTCCATAGCCCCCTCACCTTTTTTTAACTTCCTTAAAGATTTCTTCAACTTTATATTCTAAACCCTCTCCTAATTCATTTCTTTCTCCTATCCTACTTTTAATTTCCAAGAGTTCTTTTTTATTCTCTGAATATTTTTATTGCACACTATATTTTATTAATGGGATATCTTCACTTGTCTCTATGACACTCGTAATTGTTTTTGTGACATTTTCTTCTGTTCCCTATACTTTTTCTATTTCTTGTGAGTTTCTTTTTATGTTGTTGTTGTTGCTGTTGTTTGTTTCTTTTGGTTTCTGTCTTTCATGTTTCAAACTTTCTTAAACATTGGGTGATCCTTAGCTGTCTTTTTAAATTTAAAAGTAAGACGCTAAAAAGTTGACCAGAAGCTCCATGTGTTGGGGCAGAGCTGCTGGGCAGGTAGATCTTACTGAGGGGGACTGAGAATAATCTGTCCATTTTATTTGAAGAACCATAAATACCAATATCCTAATAGGCCTTTTCTCTTGGGCTGTTAAATTTGATCAGAGAGACTCCACTCATCTCGTGACTAGGGAAATCTCATAACCCAAGCTTACACATGGTGGGAACTAACAGAAAAAGAAGGCTGGGGAAAGGGTGGGCTCACTGTTCAGTATGTAGGCTTTTATTCATTCCCTCTGTTTCAGAATGGAATCTCACGCATGCCCTCCTCAGCTTGGCCTGCTGTTCCTGATCTTAATCAGCTCTTAAAATTGAGGCTGTTCCTAGAAATGTCCTTAAAAGAAATTTTAGTTACAAGAGGAAAAAAAATTTTTTTTAGGCATAGTTTCAAATGCCAGACATTTAGGAAAGCATTAACACGGGGTCATAAACCACATATCAGGAATCTCTGGGCCAGAGTTCAGAATTCTTCATATTTTGGAAAAGTAATATTTTGCCTAAACCGTACATTACACAACACCCACAGCAGGGTCAGGGCATTTCTCCATAATTATATGGATTAATGTTTCTACAGCAAAACAAATAAATATTTTAATTCAATCAGTTAAATAAGGATTTATTTAGTAACCTCACTTTAATCCAAATCAGGCTTTGCCACCAGATAGGTTAAGAATAAAATTTTTCACAGATTTGGGGATTTGGGAATTGCAAATAAAGGACTGCATATGCAATCCTTATGCATCTCCTTCACCTCCAGACACATTTGGGGCATTTTCACAGGGATTTCTGTCACTCTGTGGGGCTACCTGCTTGCTGTGGAAAAAATGAGGCAAGTTGAGATGTGAATGCTGGGAGAAGGCCAGTCTGAACAGGGAGAGAATCTAATGACATAGTCACTTGGAAGGTTTGAGTCCCAGTTCTCTGCCAGCTAGCTGTGTTACTCTGGAAAAGTTACTTCACCTCTCTGAGCCTCAAGTTCCTCATCTATAAATTGTGGGTTATTCCAACTAATTTTGAAGTGCCGTTGTGTGGATTTGATTGAATTTAGTCAACAATTAGGTATTGTACTTATTATTCCTAAGGCATTGCTCTAGGTCCTAGGGAAATGATCATGAACAAAAGACATGAAGTCCCTGCCCTCATCAAAACAACTTCCTAGTGAGATGAGACACAGAATAAATGGGTCAGATGACCATACATGTCATGGAAGAACCACCAAGAAGGATAAAAGGGAAAGACAGAGCCAGGTGTAACAGGGAGGAGGCAGGCACCAGACTGCTATCTTATTTAAGGTGACCAGAACAGCCTTTCTAAGAAGATGACATTTAAACAGAACCTAAAGGAAGAGATGGAGAAAACAATGGGAATATGTGAAGGAAGGGTGCTCCAGCTGGAGGGAAGAGCAAGGACACAGGCTCTGAGGCAAAAATGGGCTTGATGTTTAAGGAACAAGGTCAGTGGAGTGAAGCAGAATTAAGAGGTAGGGAAGAGTAGGAAATGAAGTGTGAGAGGACCTGCGGGCTGGACCATGCAGAGCCCTGGAGGCCCTTGGAGGAACTTTGGCTTTGCAAAGTGAAATGGGAAGCCTTTGTTGGTTTTTAGTGCAAAAATGACACGCTACCTCTGGCAGCCCAGTTATGAAACTGTTCTAAAAATTAGAAGTAAAGAGTGATCTACGGACCAGTGTGAGTTTAGTGGATCAAATATGCAGTTGGTTTCTTGATTGATTCTGCAAGTATGGCTGACGGGGTTTGCTGACAGACTGTATGTGGCATCAGAGATCAAATTCAAGGGCGACCGTGCATTTTAAGCCCTAGCACCTGCAAAGATGGAGCTGTCATTTACTGAAGTGGGGAAGGCTGTTTGAGAGAGAACAGCAGCAGTTCGGCCATGGACTTGGCATCACTGAGATGTCTGTTAGTCACCTAAGGACACTTGTTGAGTAGATGGTTGAATATGAGTGTGGCATCTCGGGGAGCAGTCTGGGATGGAACTACAAATTGAGAGTGGTCAGCATTTGGACAGTAGGAGCTCCGCAGGGAATGAGGGAACAGAGAAGAGGCCAAGTCCAAGGACTGCTCCCTAGGACGTTCCAAAGTGAACGAGAGAAGATGAGCCAGAAGAAGAAACAGAAGGAGACGCCAGTAACAGAAGAGGAGAAGCCAAGAGAATGATGTTCCAAAGCTGAGAGAAGAAACTTTTAAGGAGGAACAGGGTGATCAACTATATGAAATGCTACTGGCCAATCAAGATAAGGACTGAGATTTGACTACTGGATTTGGCCATGAGGAGGTCACTGGTGAACCTGACAGGTGAAGTTTCTGTGGAGTGATGAAGACAAAACACTGGTTAGCCTGGGTTTAGATGAAAATCAGAGAAGAGGAACTGCAGGGAGCAAGTGCAGATGACTCTTTCAAGGAACAGGGAAATGAGACAGTAGCTGGAGGGGTAGAGGCCATCAGGAGAAATGTGAGTACATATGTGTGTGCGTAGGGGGGCAGGTTTCAGTTCAAGAAACAACCACCACAGAGAGATGGGGGGTGGGGGGGAGGGGGTGGGGAGGAGGCATGTAGGAATGGTCCACAGAGAAAGGAACACTGGAAAGAGAAGGGAGAATTGCTGGAGTCACGTCTTTAACTAAGGAAGGGAACAGGATGCAATACACAAGTGGAAGGGTTTAGTCTTACAAAGAAGGCAGAAAGCAAACTATAAGGGCATAGATTGGGGTAGAAAGGTGTGAAAAGCTCTCCTTGGCCATTATTTTCTCAGGTACATAGTAAATAAATTTCTCGGCTGAGAATAGGGATGGGAGAGGAGGTGTTAAAATTTAAAGAGAGAAAAAGGTGTGAAACAGTCATCTAGGTTGTAGAGGATGGCAGTGGTTCTCAACCAAGGCTGCCCATTGGAATAGAGAGAGCTTTAACAAAAGGATGCTAATACCCGGATCCACCGCACAAACATTTCTATTTCATTAGTTTGGGGTGGAAACCAGGCAGCAGTAGTTTTTATAAAAATCTCCCCCAGGTACTACTAATGGCAGCCAGAGCTGAGAACCACTGGACCAAGGGAAGAGAGCAAGATGACCTGGCATCACCACCAAAGTCCACTTAAGGGTCATGGTCATAAATTAGAGTGGGACCCGTCAGCGCAGTGGTATGAGTTCAGTGAATGAAACCTGCTCTGTTTATTGTATCACCAGCAAAGTGACATAAACCATCCTTGGGGCAAATACAATTTAGTTTTTATCTCATCCAAATGATTTACCCAGTTAGTGTGTATCACAGGATTTTGAAGTCATTTGTAAATAAGTAAAATCACAAATGGATATCTTTGGGTATCAAGATTCTGGTTCTTGAGATATTGAGCACTGCACATGGGGTCACTGAGCTTCCCAACAACTGCAGAAATCACAGGTCACCGCTCCTACCCATACTCCCGGTGTCCCAATTTGATAATAACAGTTCTATGCCTGTGTTTCATGAAGCCCCCTCCAGTCCACACCACCGGGAGCACATATTTCAGTAGGTTCCACATTTGCAATTCCTGACAGTAATCTGTTCTACTCCCTCCAGGGAGATCCACCCTCGGTCCTAGGCCTGAGCCTGGAGAAATCTCTGTGATGTTAAGTGCCACCTCAACACCCTCTCCCCAAGTCCAGCCTGGCTGGGTCCCTGTCCATGTTCACCCAGCTGCTGGAAAAAGCCTGCAGACTCTATCCTGAACCAGACTGCATGGGCTTAAATGCCAGCAGAGGGCAGAAACCTTGTGGGCTCACCTGCTGGGGGAGCCCCTACTGTCCGCTCCTGCTTCCCACTTATGGGTGAATCTACTGCCAAATCCCAGTTGTAAACCTCCCTCTATCTGCTGCTGCTGTCCCCTCGACTCTAACTGCCTCCCGCTGGGGTCTCACCTCTTCTTCCCTGACCCCCACCCCTGCCTCCTGCTCCCCTAGCACCATATGCAGCTCCCGTCCATTTGGTCCTGATCACACATGCCTGTCTATCCCCCTAGACAGAGGCTCCTTCAGGAGAAACTGAGTCTCATGTGCCCTCATATCCACAGTGCCTACAGCGTACCTGGCCCATCAGGTGACCAGTCACTGAGAGTAACCATTAACAAGTGCTGTGATATTGAAAAGAGACACCATGTATTCATCACTAATCACATGCTGGCACTAGGTTAAGCACTACATAGTATTCACACCAATGCTATGAGGGAGGAATATTAACATAATTCACAGATGAGAAACTGATGGTCAGAGAAGTTAAGTCCCCAAGTTCACACAGCTGACAAGTGGCACACCTGAAATTAAACCCAAGTCTGTCTGGCTGCCAAGCCTGTGATTTTTTTCCAAACCCCAGAACTTTCTGAGAAAAGTGACCCTACAGATGGTGAGGGTGGTGCCTCACAACTGGATCGGCTGGGAGACAAGGGTGGGACTCTCCGAGCCCAGAAGCATTTCCCTGGAAGGCAGCTGTCATCCATCTCCTCCCTACCTGTTATTTCATCTCCTCCAAATTTACAAGCCAGAATAAGATGCTCATTGTGTACAGCAAAAAAGGAACCTCCACAAGCCCTCTGGCAGAAAGCACCCTCTGGGGATTTATTCCCCAAACTGTCATTAACCACCCCCAGCTCAGGCCCTGGGCCAGCATCCTCCAACATCACACAATTGACAAAGGCAACCCCGCAGTCTGTTTAGACACAAAATGATTCAGCCCAACTGCCTTTGTGAGAGCTGCCTCACTGCCTTCCTCCCTCTCTCACCTGGGATGCATCCTACGACCCTGGTTCCCAATAGAAGAAACAGAAAAGCAGGGTCCCAAACCTGACTCCCCACCAGGGCTCAGCTCCACGGATCAGCCCAGAGAGCACTCCCTATTTCATCGTGCTGCTTGTCTCCCACTTCCAAAGACAGAGGTGACAGGTAGAAACAGGACTGTCCGGGGGGGGGGGGTGGAAGGGCCCACCAGAGCCCCAGGGTGTTTCCGCCGGACCCCGGGCTCCTGCTGACCCCGGGCTCCTGCTGACCCCTGGTGCTCTCACACCCTGGCCTTACCTAGGGCGCACCTGTGCACGCTCACTGGTGGCTAAATGCATCCTGGTCTCAGCTGCGCAAGTGGGGGCAGCATCAGGAGGGCTGAGCTTGGTCCACCAAGCCGCCTAAGGGCTGGGCGCTGTGCAGACAACCCTGTCCATGTCCCTGCCTTCTGGAAGACACTGTCTAACATGGCTAACTTCGTGTTACATAGTAAGTACAGTGTAGGACATGAAAGGTCTTCTCTTTGCTTTGGGTGCCCTGTAGTGAGGGACTCACCCTGAGCTGAAGGCTGAGCTCCAAGGCCTGTCTGGGCAGAGCAGAGACCAGCAGGAAGGAACTGATCTCTTCATCAGTAGGGAGTAGCTTGGCTCTCTAAAACCGGCACCACCGCCGCCCCACACACAACACACACAACACACCCAAAAGGGCTTTTGGACCCCGGGAGCATGCCAGGCCCCAGCCCAGATCTTTGAGCAATCCGATCCTTCCTGGAGCAAATGTAAGTCGCCTTGGGCCACTGTAGCCTCGGGCTGAGGACTGGCTGCCTGTCCATCCTGATGTGTCATGTCCCAGGCCAGTTTCTCTGGGGCCAGGGCCACGCCATGTCCTCATCAGTACTCCTGGAGAATAAAGGCTGCTCCAGATTCCCCTGACAGCTCAGTCCCTCCTGTCCCTTTTCCAGTCCACGAGCCTCTACCAGACAGACGTGGCACGGGCTTTCTCGCCTAGCAGCCCCAACATTCCTTCCTGCAGCCTGGCATGTCTGAAACATACTCCTTGGCCCCGTATAAATCACCAAGCTGTTGACAGTCAGCCTGACTCCATCCACTCTCTGGCCCAGACTTTCCCAGCAACCAGGAAGGGAGGCAGGGGCATTCCAGCTCTGGCAGTGGGGGAGCCAGGCAGACAGCCTGCCTTCCCACCCCTCCCCGCTGCCTCCCCCGCAGCCCCTGGCTGGGTATCTGAGTCAGGAGAGCACAGCTTCTGGCCTGCTGACCAAGTTGTTTGTTGCAAACCTGAGACTGTGTCCGTGATGGTGGGAGTTTTTACAGACACCTGTGGATGCTCCAACAGATGTCTGTAAGCTCTCAGATGAGCAAGGAGTGTGTCAGCAATAACCAACCCTCTGGGTGGCTCCTCTATATTTTCTCATCTTTTCACAGCTATGATCTAACTGGAACATAAAAACAAATCTGCCGGTTGGCAGCACCACAAGAATTATCCCCTTATTTGGATGAGGAAATTGGAGTCAGGATTGAGTCGCTTGGGACCACACAGCTGCCGGACAGCAGAGTCTGAACCACAATTTAGGCTTTGATATTTACCTAAGAATTCGCCTATAAAATTTACATGTAAAATCAATGGCTATGTTACGGGTCTATGTGTATGTAAATACACAAAACATATTTGCTTACCTGCTAAGATGTTTTTATATTTATTTGTATTTTTAATATTGTATGTTCCCCAAAGGTGGCTGATTCCGATCTTCTGTGCATTACAAATCACAGCATGGGAGAGAGACCGCGGGCTCCGGAGCACAGACAGCTGGGGGTTCCCTCACTGTCTCACTGCTGTGTGACTTTGGGCAGACGCATCTCCGCTTCAGTTTCCTCATCTGCCCAACAAGAACAATGACAGCCTTTCTACAGTGTTGTTGGTCAGCCTAGACAGCTGTGTGTCCTACTTGGACTGCTGTGGGCACTTAATGAACAGTAACTATTCTTTCATTCATCCTTTGTTCTCCAACCACAACAGATCACTCAGGGTTACCCAGACACGCCACAGACTTTCCCTCCTCCCGCCGCTGCAGGTGGCCCTGCTGCCCCCCGGCCAGGAACACCCCACCTCCCATTCTCCACCTCTCATCCTTCAACATCCAGTTCAAACTCTATCTCCTTTCCAAAACCTTCCCCATTGTCCTCGGAGCCCCAACACTCAACGGTTCACCTGCTTTACGAAGTGTTTTGTTCTGCCTATTCTGCCTAGAGTTCAGTGTTCACATACCTGACTCACCAACTTCTCCCTGAAAAGTCAATGTCTTGTTCATCTGTTTGTATCTGCCACCCCACTCCCCATTCCCTGAGCATTAGTATTTAAGGATGCCTTTTAAATGAGCCTTAGTGGTTCGATTCATATAAGACCAGCTCATTATTTTTTAAAATCAATCAGTACACAAAATTATACAGAGCTACAAATCACCCCAGATCCCCAGGAAAATAAAAATAGATTCATATCATTCATCAGCTGTCTCTCCATCCACATACGAACAGAAGTGTGGAGGATGGAAGAATGCAGGAAAGGATGGGTGAGGTTACTTAATAAAGTAGCTAGGTTTTTTTTTTTAATTAAGTAAAATAAGGAAAGTACAGAAAAATAAAATAAAGGAAAAGCTGAACTTTTAATAAATGCTTCCCCATCAGAATAGACGTTATTTCCTTAAAGATCCCTCCAAGTTTAAGAGAAAAAAAATCAATTGAAAGTTTGGAGCCATGACTCTAACACCCTATTTAGACAGTGTGAGCGAGGGGAAGTTAGCTCGTACCATTCCTCCCTCCCTCCCCCAGCTCTCCATTTCCATTATATCTTTTTACTTCCTCACATTCTGTTCCTTAGTCTTACAACCCACCCATGCCGAGCTTTTCTCTATTTGGTGGATGAAGGGCTCACCCAATGACCTTTTACCACGCCTTCCAAAGTATGCTTTGGACCAATCTTTTTCATCATCAAGTAGGTTTTCCCAAGAAGGGATCATTGTGTTGTATTTCCTGAGTCCTTGCACTTGTGAGGATGGCTACCTGCTTTATCCTTGCAAAGGGATTTAATTGAGTGGAAAAATCTCCAATCACACTACCTTTCCCTCGCAACTCTGTAAATACTTCTCCATGTTCTCAAGTTTTGCTTCTGCTACAGATCAAGTCTGAGACCAACATGGCTTCTTCCCAGGGGCAAAGATGAACTGCTCCCAAAATCCATTTTCCTCATCTTCCTTTTGATAACAGAAGACCTTCCCCAAGACTGAGTTTTAAGAGGGCACACAGCCTCCCAGGCAGAGATGTTTTCCCAGCTTCCTTTGCAGCCAGATGTGTCCATGTGACTATGTTTTGGTCAATGGAGCGTGCGAAGTGATGTGTGCCTCCACAGATAGCCCAATTATCCTTCTGGAAATTGTTGTTGTTGTTGTTATTGGAGGTACTGGGGATTGAACCCAGGTCCTCCTGCATGCTAAGCCCGCACTCTACCACTGAGCTCTACCGCTAACCCCAATTACCCTTCTGAGGGATCATCTCATTACAACCTTCAGATCTCTGATTTTCTCGGATTCGTTTCTTCATCTTTTTTCTCAGCATCTACTGTGATTTTCCTCAAGCCTTCCTTCTCTGTTAGTAATTTACTTTTCAGTGGATTCCACTTTGTTCTTTTATTAACTTTGTCTCGAATGATGTTGTTTGTATCCTCAATTTTTTCCTTCGCTCTTTAATTGCCTTTTCCATTTCCTTCTGTAGTTTCATCATTTTGTCCCTAAGTTCTCAATTGATTAGTTTTCAATCAACTTTATTTTGAAGAATTAATGAATGAATCCCCCTACTGCCTCTTCAACCCAAGAGCCAACTCCAACCCAGAAATTATCTTGGGACATGGGGAGAACAGGCTAAAGGTATCCCATTTATCACTGAGGGAGACCAAATACTATTACCCATGTGCCATGCCTTCCACCTTCCTGATTCTCCTCGTCCTTCAAGGGACAGATAGTTCAAGGCCCACCTGCCCCAGACTCTTCCAGCCCACACGACTCTGTCCCTCTCCAGCCCCCAAAGGGGTTTTTTGAACTAAAGGATTCACAGGTCATGCCTCGGCTACTCAGTGAGCTTGGAACTTTTGAGAAAGGAGATGTATCTACTCCTCCCTTGTTACATCTGGTGGGACAATAAAGGTTTTCTTTGAAGATTTCTGGGCTACTGATTCTCTGAATGAAAAGGAGGACAAATACTAGAACCGAGACTCAGAAGGTGCCTTCAGCAGCAGACCCATTTGTCCCCAATTAATTGTAAGCTGGAGAACACCACGAGACAGGTGGAAGGAAGAGGATTCAGCAAAAGTATAACCTTTGAAAGATGAATAGAGAGTGAACAAGCACCTTAGCAAGCGAGAACTTCTCAACCTGTCCCTGCAGTCACCGTTGTGAGGGCTGAGCAGGCCTACATTCATGTTCAAGCACTTCAACTTCCTTGCTGTCTGATTTTGAACAAGTCACTGAACTTCCTTCAGCCTTTGTTTCCTCTTCTATTAAATGGGGGTGATAATAGTAGTGCTACCATAGAGAGGTTATGAGAATTACATTTGGTGATGCAAGTAATGGTTCCAGTTTCACCTTCCATCACTTCCTGCCTTATGTGTTCCCCTCCAGGAATGTCAACCTGCCATGCGGTTCCCCTACCTATGCAAAGAGCCATTTTCACCCCACACCTCCACTCTTGCAACCCCTTCTCCTTCACATGCCCTTTTTGCAGAGACTAACAGCTCCTACCCTCTAAGACCCAACTTAAGCATCACCTCCTCCAGAAAGCCCTCCCAGACTTGTACATTCTTCCCAACCTCGGTGCACACCCAAATCATAATATTCATCACACAATATTATTAATATCCGCATGTCCACCTCCAACCAAGCTCTTAAAGGAAGAGAACTGTGGGAATATTGGGGTCTATGTTCTAAAAATGAGCATTGTGCATGGGCTACAGCAGGCACCAAATGTTTGTTGAATGAATAAATGGACAAAGCAAGGACTCTGAGAAAAGAGGAAGAGGGTGATACAGAAAATTTGTATGTCTCTAACTTCCAAGGCTCTGCTAGTTACACCGAATACATGTGTCTCTATCTACAATGTGCACTCTTTAGGTAGATAATTCCCAAAGCTGAGCACACAATAGGCACTCAATGAATATTTGGTGAACAAACACATGCTGAACACATTTTACAAAAGAAGAAATTCAAGTGCCTAAAAGCACAGCTGCAAGATAAGCCCTGAACAATGCCAATACTGAGTTCCATTTACCAGCTAAAGGCATTTAAGGTGGCCGAGCAATGGTACCCATCAGTCTGTGGTCATGCTCACTACCAGTGTGTTTATTCCACTCATAACCAGATAATGAGTCAGGTGGATATCATAGCTTTAAAAGTCAGGAAAAAAAAAAGGCAAACCAGGCTTGATGAAAACAACTCTTACCAAAAAAGGGAAGAAGCTAATGTGTGCTGGATCCAAATGTCAAGCTATTCAGGCGTGGCTGTCCCATGAGTTCTTTCATTCACATATTCCTAGGGGAATGATAGAAAGCTTTCATCAGTCCCATAGGGAGAAATTCAGCCAAGACCCCAGTGAAATGCAAGGATGAAGCACTTCTCAGCCCCAAAGGACAGGGAATGATTAGCAGTGGAAAAATCTGTAACATAATGATGTAGGGCAAGAGCTACACCCAATGCCAGCATCACTACTTGGCAGCAGTGAATCTTCGGGTGGTTCTCTACCCATCTCTGAAGCTCAGCTTTCTCATCTGCAAAATGGAGCTGATGACACCAAGACACCAAGGCCACGAGGACTGAATAAGAGAACACACGTATTGTCTCATCAGGGCCAGGAGCACAGCCAAAGCCCAGAAGAGGGCAAACTTGCCATGTTTCCCTCACTAAGACTTGGCCAAGACTTAAGTCCTAGAGTTCCTTCCTCATCCACAGGAAAGAAAGAGACAAGCATTAAACATGGTGGGTGCTGTCAACTCCAGCTCAGAGGACCTTTGAGAGGCTGCAAAGGATAGAGTGCTCCTAAAATTAAAGCTGAGTGACGTCTCAGTCCTGTATTAGGGAAACCAGGAGACGGATGCAAATTTAGAAAGACTATAATAAAAAAAAATGTACAATCATCCTCCTGGGACATGTAGTTCTTTTCTGGTTGCCAGATTTCCTGGTCATCTAAAGTGTATGTGATATATTTATTCCTGTGGAAATAATTTATGAATATAAAGTCAAGCAGAGCTGTAGCCAAGGACAGAGCAGGAGGAGGGTTGCCAAGATCCCAGGGAAACAATGGTCTAAGCCTCCTTTGAAGGCCTCCATTTTAGTCCACCTCTTTAGGGCAGGTGAAAACAGCTCCAGTCATGTCATCCATAACTTGTCCCACACCCTCAGTCCCATTTTGCAGCTTTCTGCTTCCGGCCTGACAGTCATAGACTCTCAGAGTTGGAAGGGGCCTTACCAGGCATTTAGGCCAACCTCTCTGCAGAGCAGAAATCCTCTGACGGCAAAGAAGCTCACTTGGGACTTCCGCTTAGTTACACCATGGCCGGGAGCTCACTGCCTTGTGACCTAGCTCGCTCCACGGTTGGGCGGTTCTGCTGAGTAAGTTCTTCCTTATCTGCCATTCTACAGCTCTGTACTGGTTTTCCCCTTCCCAAATGCCACTCGGTGTAACTCTGATCGTTCTTCCACAGGAAAAAAGTGCCTCTTGTTTCATTCCTGCAGGCTGGAACGCCCCAGTTTCCTTTTATTCCACCTCCTCGGTGGTGTCCTAAACCTCTGTCTTCCAAGCAGCCCCATTTGGGGTGTGCTTCCTTGTATCACGATCTGTAGGACCCAGGGAAACACAGCACAGCCAGACAGAGGAGAGCTGGCACATTGCCTCCTCCAGAGCCTGACGTCAATTCCTCCTCTTCTTCACGTCTCTCTCCTCCCTCCCCATCACTCAAGTTCCAGTCCTCCCACCAGATCCCACTGACCTGGGAAGAGAAACAAATTAGGAAGAGCCACGGAGAGTGCAAGGAGGAGAAGGTGATGACGCAGCTCAATTTCTTGCACATGCAGCCTAGGGCCCCCAACCAGGCAGGCTCTCTCCAGAAATAATCTTCCATCCAGTGTGCCTCTGAGTAGCTTCCTGGGAGCCCTGCATTCCAGCTTTCTGGGGTGTGGTTCTCAATGTCTCTGCATCCATTTTCTCACCACCCTTTCCAGAGCTTGATGGCCTGACTTCATTTAACCAGGACATTTGCAACCATCATTTCACAGGTCCAAGATCAAAATACACTTAGAAATATATATTTATGGTGAGGGAGGGTATAACTCAGTGGTAGAGTGCATGCTTAGCATGCATGAGGTCCTGGGTTCAATCCCCAGAACCTCCATTAAATAAATAAATAAATAAATAAATAAATAAATAAATAAATAAATAACCTAATTACCTCCCCCCCTCAAAAATATATTTTTTTAATGGAAATAAATAAATATCCATCAACAGAAGGCTGCTTAAGTAAACACATCCATGATACAGGATGTGACTATGCAAAAATCATCTGTATATACTGATATGGAAAGACATCCAGTACATATAGTAAAGTGAAAAGGACAAGTTTGCGAAGATGCAGTTATACTGTAGCCCATTTGCTGGGTTTTTAAAATGCATCTGCATGTAACCATGAATACATACGTAAATGCACCCAAAAGGGGCTGAAGGACCCACAACAAACTGCAAACAGCAGTCACTCTGCAGAGAAGTGACTGGGGGAAAAGACAAAAGATGTGGGGTTAATTTTTTTCCCCTATTTGGACATTGGAAAAGAAAACAGATTACATTTATTATTTGTGTGAAGAAGCCCCCTAACCTAATGTATAGTTTCCCCCCTCTTATACTTTTTCCCCATCTGATGATCTCAGAGCTGAAAGAGGCCTGGAGCTGCGAGTTGAGTCCCTGCGGTGGCACGCCCAGGGTGGCATGTGTCTTGCCCAAGGCCACACAGCTGGAGACCACAAGTCACAGTGCAGGCCCAGACATAATGGGAGTCCCAGTGGATTAAAGAGAGGACTTAAATTTAATTATTAAATCAAATCAACTTTTGCCTTTTAGTTGAGTCAAAAATTCCTTCTCAGTGCAACAGCAAGTGAGGAGACTGAGACCCATCAAAATTGGAGGGCAAAGGGGAGCCCGTGTCTTCCCTTGGAGGAAAGAGGCATCAGAGAAGGTCTGTTTCTCAGGCGCGGCTGGCAGGGCCCTCCCTTCTCTGGGTTTCCTTGCCCTCATCCATGAATCAGAGGGAAGTGTTTAAGTGAAAGAGAACGGGAGAGATTCACAAGCATGGGGTATCCTGGGTGCCAGGTGCTCATCTAAGCAATGACCACATCTTCGAATGAGACAGGCGGCAACACGACTTGAATGCATCCTGGTCTGGTCAGGCCTTCAGTCTCTGACCTTCATTCCAAATGGGCACTCTGCCTCGCAGGGAGGGAAGGCTGGGTTCAAGTCTGATTCAGATCCAACTAACACTGAGATACTTGGGCTGTCACACAGATTACCTCATTCACTACTCACCAAATTTTTATAAATGTGTTCAAAGAACTCTGGAAGTCATTTGCCAAAAGTATACAACTGGTAAAGGGCGGGGCTCTCATGCAAAATCAGGTCTCTTGACTCCAAATTCAGTGCTGCTTTCACTCATTTCTTCAGGACATGGGATAAAGCTGGTTTTCTCTCAATCTCACACAGACGCACACACGGTTCCATAACAGTGACAGCAGACAGGCTCTAAGAACAGCACGACTCAACGCCTCAGACATGCATCATGCAATTCAGTGAAATATTTAGGGCTGTGCTGAAAAGATGTCTGGGATATACTTTGAAGTCATGTGGGGTGAAGTGTGGGGTTATAGATCAGCTATGAGTTCTGATAACTGTTGAAGGTAAGTGATTGTAAATGGGGGGAAGAGGGTATTTACACCATTTTTTCTACTTTTGTGTGTTTGAAATTTTCCACAATTTAAGACTTTAATAACGCATCAGTGCAAGTGATCATTTCTCTCTCCATTTGTCACCTGGTAAGAGGTGCCATTTTAATTAACTTCCTGCCTGCTCTCATGGTAAGAAAAAATATTAGGACTCAAAGTTACTGCAGCTTGTGAAAATCCCAATTATAAGAGCTATCACTCACAGAGTGTTTCCTGTGTATCTGGCTCTGTACTGGACCCTTTACCTATGACTGCATTTAATCCTTACCGTGGTCCAGTGAAGTAAGGGCTGTTATGCCCATTTTACAGAGAAGGAAATTGAAGCTCCATGAGCTTAAGTAGCTTGTCCAACTCTATACTGGCAATAATTGGTGAACAAGCATTCAAATCCTGAATTTGACTTGTGCTTTTAATTTCTGCTGTTCCCTCAATACATAATACTAGATACTTTAAGACTTCACATTGGGCCTAAATCTACAAAGGTTTTAAAAAAATTATATCCTTTACAGTATGATCCAGTAATTCCAACTTTAGGATTGTTATCTTATGGGAATTATCTGGAATATGGAAAGAGATTTATTCACAAACACTGTTAATCATGGTGTCAATTAAAATAGGGAAAAAGTAGAAGTGGTTTGACTAGCCCACAGTGACCCTCGTCCAGGAAGCCTTCCCCACAGCTCCAGTTCGGGCCGCCCTCCACTTCCCTGCCAAGTTCCCACAACACCCTGCACTAGTCTCTTGTTACCCTCTCTCCTCCACTGAACTATGAGCTTCTGAAAAGCTGAGCTCTTCTTATACAGCTTTGGTTTAGAGTGGGCACTTGAGTACGTGAGGAATGAATTAGTAAATGACCCTGAAGTTGCTTATTTTAACACATATGTAAACTAAAAACCAGAATGTTGAAAGTAAATTGTTGGAAGTCACAGGGGCAGGACTAGGACCTAAGGCCCCAGGCAGGGCCCTTCTCTCCCCATTAGACTTTAGGCTTCTTCTAACATGAAAAATAAAAATTAAAAAAAAAAAAAAAAGGCTGGCATCTGGATACATGAGGCAGGGAAGGGAAGCTAGAGGCGCCGTTCTTTGCAGGCCTTCACTGAAACAATCACTGGAGTGATCAGAGCCCATGGGATCACGTGACCTTGGAGATGCTGATATGGTGATGAATGAAAAGGCACAGCTTAATGTGAATGTAAACTGTGACATGTGTATATGACAAGGTTAAGCAAGAAAGCCAAGAGTAGCTGCAAACACAGTATGTTCTCTATCATTTAGAGAAAACAAATCCACTTAAAAAAAAAAGTCAAGAAGGAAAGTTGCCAAATGTTAACAGTGGTGCCTTTGAATAACGGAATTTTTTTCTATTTCTCTATACTTTTTTTTACTTTCCAAATTGTCCTCAATGGGCATGCTGTATTTTTATAATCACAATGATAAATAAAATTTAAGTCACCAAATTGATTCTAAAGGCTAAGGATTTTCCGGTCAAGATGGTAGAGTGGTAGGACCACGAGCTTGCCTCTCCATGTGACTACAACGAAACCACAAATGAATGCCAAACAATCACTTAAAAGAAAAGACTGGAACCTAGCAAAAAAAAGAGCTTCTGCAACTGGAAACATAAAGAGGGAACAACAGCAGGACCATAAGAGGGGTGTGCTCACAATATAATTGGGCCCCATACCCCAGCTGAAGATTTGTTAAGTCGCAGAGGCTCTCCCATAAGTGAGAGCTCTAAGCCCCACATCAGGCTCCCTAGCTCGGGTCCCAGCACTGGGAAGAGGAGGAGACCCCAGGACATCTGGTTTTGAAGGCCGGGGGAGCTTGGCTCCAGGAGCCCCACGGGACTGGGGGAAACGGAGACTCCGCTCGCTTGGGAAGCGTACATGGAAACCCAGATGCACCAGGTCCAAGGACAGAGGCAGTGATTTCATAGGAACCTGGGCCAGACCTGCCTGCTGGATTTGAAGGGTTTCCTGGGGACCTGGGGGATGGCTGCAGCTCACCCAGGGGACACAAAAGTTGGTGACGGACTTTCCGGGAGTGTTCATGTATATGAGCTTTCCTGGAGGCTGACATCTTGATTGGATCATTAGCACCAAGCCCTAGCCCCACCCAACAGCCTCTAGGGAAGCCTCAGGCCAAACAACAAACAGGTGGGAACACAGCCACACCCATCAGCGGACTTCCTAAGCCACAAAGGTCTCTAGACACAGCCCTGCCCACCTACCCCTTGGTCCAGGACCAAGCTTCATCCAGCAGTGGGCAGGCACTGGCTCCTCCTGCCAGGAAACCTGCATAAGCCTCTAGTTCAGCCTCATCCATCGGGGCTTTTACTAGAAATAAGAAACAATCCCAAAGCCTGTGGAAGGAATCCACAAACACACAGAAAGATAGACAATATGAGGTGGCAAGAGAAGTATCTCCCAGGCCAAGGCACAAGATAAAATCCCAGGAGAAGACGTAACTAATGAGGAGATAGGAAATTTATCTGAGAAAAAGTTTAAAGTAATGATGACAAAGATGTTCAGAGAACTCAAGAGGAGTACAGATGCACAAAGTGAAGTTTTTAGCAAAGAGTTGGAAAATATAAATAGACTAAATGAGGCAGAAGAAT
Source organism: Vicugna pacos (assembly GCF_048564905.1). Taxonomy (NCBI): domain Eukaryota; kingdom Metazoa; phylum Chordata; class Mammalia; order Artiodactyla; family Camelidae; genus Vicugna; species Vicugna pacos. Next base: position 55,115,203 of record NC_132987.1, on the reverse strand, counting down.
GGATCAATGAACTAGAAGACAGATTAGGGGAAATCACTACTGCAGAACAGAAAAAAGAAAAAAGAATGAAAAGAAATGAGGATAGTTTAAGAGAACTCTGTGACAACAAGAAGTGTACTAATATTCACATTATAGGGGTCCCAGAAAAAGAAGAGAGAGAGAAAGGACCTGAAAAAGTTTTTGGAGAGATAATTACTGAAAACTTCCCCAACTTGTGGAAGGAAACAGTCGCCCAAGTCCAGGAAGCACAGAGAGTTCCACACAGAATCAACCCAAAGAGGAACACACCAAGGCACGTAGTCATCAAACTGACAAAAATTAAGGATAAGGAGGAAATATTAAAATTAGCAAGAGAAAAGCAACAAATAACATACAAGGGAACTCCCATAAGGTTATCAGCTGATTTTTCAGCAGAAACTCTCCAGGCCAGAAGGAAGTGGCACGATAGATTTAAAGTAATGAAAGGAGGAAACTTATAACCAAGAATACTCTATCCAGCAAGGTTCTCATTCAGACTTGATGGAGAAATCAAAAGCTTCACAGATAAACAAAAGCTAAAAGAATTCAGCACCACCAAATCAGCTTTATAACAAATGTTAAAGAACTTCTCTAGTCATCAAATCATAAGAAAAGAGAACAAAAAGAAGAAAGAGGAAAAAAAAAAGACCTATAAAAGATTGCTTTGGCTGTCCAGGGTCTTTTGTGGTTCCTTATAAATTTTGGAATTGTTTGTTCTAGTTCTGTGAGGAATGTCGTGAGTATTTTGACGGGGGTTGCGATGGATCTGTGGATTGCTTTGGGTAACGTGGCCATTTTGATAGTGTTGATTCTTCCAATCCAAGAGCACAAGAAATCCTTCCATTTCTTTGTGTCATTTTGGTTTTCGGAGTATAGGTAACTTCCTTGGTTAGGTTTATTTCTAGGTATTTTGTTGTTTTTGATGTAATGGAAATGTTTATGCCAGTTATAAAATTCCAGTTTTTGAAGTGAAAAAAAAAAGTGAATGAAAGGCTGCAAATGGCAAAATCTCCTTCTTTCTTATGCCATTACATATATGTATGCTGCATCTTCATTATCTATTCAACTATTGATGTGCACTTAGGATGCTTCCATATCTTGGCAATTATAAATAATGTTGCTGTTAATAGCAGGGTGTATACACCTTTTTGAATAAATTCTTATTTTGTGGTTGGCTTTATTCGTTTGATAACTATGTAAGTTTAAAAGCTGAAGCTCTAAATGTTCTTAGAAACAATGAACAGTACATATATGTAATTTAAAAATACATATACAGTAAAAAAAAAAAAAAGCTATCAAGCCATGAAAGGCATGGAAGAAACTTAAAAGACACATTACTAAATGAAAGAAGCCAGTCTGAAAAGGCAACAAACTGTACAATTCCAACCAAATGACATTCTGGAAAATGCACAGCTACAGAGACGATAAAAAGATCGTGGTTTCCAGGGGTTTGGGGAGAGGGAAGGAGGGAGGGAGGAATGAACAGATGGAGCACAAGGGATTTTTAGGGCAATGAAATTATTCTGTATGATACTGTAGTAGTGGCTACATGTCATTATGCATTTGTCAAAACCCATAGAATGTACAACATTAAGAGTGAACCCTAATGTAAACTGTGGACTTTGGTTGATAATAACGTGTCCATGTTGATTCATCGATTGTACCAAATATGCCACACTGATGAGGGATGTTGAGGGTAGGGGAGTATATATGTGTGGGTGGGGAGGACTACATGTGAACTCTCTGTATTTTCTGCTCAATTCTGCTGCGAAACTGAAACTGCTCCAAAAAAAAAAAGTCTATTAGTAAAAAAATAATAAAAATAAAAATAAAAATAATAAAGGCTAATCTGACCTTTCTAGTGCTGACTTAGAAAAATCACCCCAGTATTTCAATGTGATGACACTGCATTGCTTACCATGTTACTATTACATAAAAAACTCTAAAAAGTACATCTGTTGGAGTCAGACTATATTCAGTATACATGCAGACAAACAAGAAAAATGTATTTTTCCCCAATTCAGCCCTAATTGAATAAATCACTGATACCAAGTCTAAGCAAATCCTCAAGACCCTAATGTTCCAGAGGATTACTGTGAATTTCAGCAGTGAATTACTCCTGTCTTTTTTTTTAATGCAACCACGTACTCCCAGTTGTAGAGCTCCACATTCTCCTTGTGGCCTTCCCTCTTTCACTCGCTCTTTTACAACCTGCTCTTGATTTGTCTCCTGAAGGGACAACACTGTGCCCCCAGAATTCAATACTGAGATAAATTAAATCTGTTTTCTGTGAGCTTCTGAGGGCAGTTTCTGAGGGGAGGTCCAAATGTGCTTGTTCTCAGCACGGGTGGTGGGGCAAAGAGTGAGTCTGATTCTGTGTAACTCTAGGCTGAGCACAGAAACCACCCCCAACTGCACCCCGACCTGCACATTTGTCAGTAACTGCAGAATGAATGACTTCAGACAGCACTCACATGGATATGAAATTTCTGGGTTTGTTTTTTATTTATTTTTTACTAGATTTATTTTCCTTGGAGTCACACACACTTCACAACCACCCAAAGACCTCCCCTTTCCAGTCGGGCAGACATTCACACCTCTTTGTGACGAGGATGGGTCTCTGCATTTGAGCACAGGGCTTCCCCTATGGGGTTAGTCTCCCGCCATCATTCTCTACCACTAAAAACCTGGTGAGCACCCAACCCTGCCAAGAGGTCCGAACAGGCGGAAGCCTGTGTCATGTGACTTAATACCCATTACAACCCCAGGAGATGCTTACATGTTCCTCCCCTTATGTCAGTGTGGATGCAGCCTGCTGGCTCTCATGGAACACAGGAGAGAGGAGAGTCAACCAAACATGCTCCTTTGCCTCTAAAGCCCGAGCAGCTCCCACTCCACCAGAACATCCTGGGCAGAGACTGGGCAGGAGGGAAAACCCACCCCCAATAACAATAATATTCCTCACTATATCTACCACTGGGATCCACAGATTTGTTTAGTAACCAAAACTTATTTAAATCCTTAAGGAATTCATTCCCTGACTTAAAGGGCGTTGTTATAACAACCATCATAACTTTGAATTTACTCTGGGGTACCGACAAAAGACAAAAACTCTTTTGATGCAACAGTTTCCCTTTCATGAAAAGAGAGGCACTGAAAGCAGTCACCTGGCTGTGTGTCCTTAAGCAAGTAATTTCTCTTTGAGCTTCAGTTTTTTCCATTGAGAAAATCAAAGGATCTGGCCAGATGATTTCGGAAATTCCTTACAGGACAAGCATCCTGATGAGAACTATACCCAAGCGCCAAGTGTAATTATCACAAAAACAAAACACCCTGGAAACCGTTAAGAAAAGAAACAAGTGTAACTAGGAGATAAGAGGGAGAGAGTGAAACAGCACGTTGACTTTGGGGAAACTCAAGACTCAAAGTGTTTTCTTGATTTTCCAACTTTTCCTTTGCCAAATACAAAAGTAAGTAGCTACTTCTGAGGCATTCTCGTTTTAAAAATTTAATTAAACAAAATCAATGAAAACAATGCTTTGTTCTGCCACAAGCGGCTCAGGAGTAGCTCCCTGGGAGACACTTTCTTCCCCTCCTGCTTAGGCTCAAACAAAGGCCTCCTGGCACCGGGATGAGACGCAGAACATTTAAGTCTCCACAGCTGGCCCGGGTCCATCTTGAGGGGACCCGGCAGCCAGGAAAGAAAAATAACGAGGCTTATGAAAGGCTGGGAGAGTAAGGAATTACTAAATCTAGCTTTTCTCAAATGAATAAAGAACTCTTGAAAGGGATAATGGAAGGGTGCAGCTTTCAATCTGAATTACTTCCTTTGTTTAACTCTATTCTGCCTAAGGCCACTGCCTTTCCAGCCAACCACGGAATCCGGGTTCCGACTTTGGTTGTCGGCAGAGCTGCGTGCAGTGTGGGAGTTTGGAGACCCATATTCAATTCTCCCTCGGTTGCTGATTTCACTTGGTTTAAACTTGGACAAGTAGCTGAACTCTCCTGGCCTCCCTTTCCTTGCCTGTAAAATAAGGGGGCTCACTGGATGCTCTTGAGAGCCTCAACAACCGAGGTGCAGGGCTGGAGGACCCCCAGGGGCAGGTTAATCTGCTGGCCGCAGCCCGACCTCTCCGCAAGCACACTTAGGCGGCGGTTCCTCGGCTTTCGCGCACACCACCCACTCCCACCACCTGACCGGCTTCCTTCTGCACCCACACCATCACCTAAGAGGCCAATTCATCACCCGCCCACCGCACCCCACCCCCAGTCTCACTGCTGCCTGAACAGGTCTGATGAACGGAAAGCTGAGCTGAGCATACGTACGCAAAGGAAAAGCAAAACAAACAAGAGGCCTCTCCGGACCTAGGAATTTCTCTCAAATGAACTCGGATAGAACTAAAAATAATAGCGTCCCCACCTAGAACAAGAGGCCTAGGCTGGCCTTTTTTGTAAAAACGCACAACAAGCCAAAAGGGGCCAATGACACCGGGGCAGGCTAGACGCGGGGACCTACAGGGCAAAAGCTCAAGCGAAACCCAAGACCGCGCTGGGCGGTGTTTCAATCAGACTGTTCTTTCTGCAGGCTGAGGAGGCGCTCGCCGTCCCCGGCAGAGGCGGTGCAGGGACAATGGTGCGCTAGGCACGGTCTTTTTTTGGAGGGGGACCCACAGACCCTTAATTCAACCTCCATTTCTAAGAAACCTCCGGGAGGTGGACGCGAGAGGTTGTCCAGGTCACATCAAATCATGCACCGAGGACACACTCTTAGCTCGAGGTAATCTTTTTGTAGCTTCCTTCTCGTTTCACATTTCCCTTTTTAAGTCGTGCAGTTTGGTCTGATGCCCAAGTGGTACCTTTTAAATGTCTCTGTCGTCCTCCTCCAGCAAGTGGCGCCCCCAGCACCGCTCCCTCCCCGGCAGTTGAGACAATGGCCGGGTTCCGCAGGGCGGCTCCTAAGGGCTTGCGGTGCGCCCAGATGCCAGGGCTGGGCGCACGTGCGTTTGTTATGGTGCCTGTGCCCCCACCCCTGCCTTGGGCCTCCGTTTGTCTGTCTGTAAACCCAGCAGGCAAGATCTGAAGGAACCTGGACCCTGCAAAGCACCTCCCTCCCCTGTTGACGACGGGGTGGAGAAAGTGGGGTTCCCGGGGACCGCCAGCACGTGGGTTTGTTGTGGTCCGCAAGCTGGCTGAGCCGGAGAGAAGCCAGGGCGACCCACCGACCCAGATTAATCCACAGATGCCCTCGGTCAAAAGGTGGCGGGTCCACGCGGCTAAGGCGGCTGAGGGGTGCTGGACGCGGATTCCCGGCACCCTAGGCGCGCCCTGGGCCGCGCCGCTCCCCTCCTGCGCCCCTTCGCTCCGCGCCTCGCCGGGGCCCGCGCCGCGCCGCCGCCGGCCGCAGCCCTACTCACTCGCAGCATTCTCGGCCGCCGAAAGCGGCTGCTCCGCCCGCTCCGCGCCCCAGCCGTCAGGCAGCGGGTTCCCTTTGTTAGCTCCAGGCGGTGCCCCAGGCGTCTTCCTCAGCCTGGCCCGGCCCAGGACTCCCCTCCCCCGAAAGCCTCCAGACTCCGCGTTCGGCAGCGGCCGGAGAGCCCGGGAGCTGGGAGTCCCACCCGGGAGTCTCTGAACTGAAGGTGGGTCTGCTGGGGAGGAGCAGGGGACGGGGGACGCGGGGTGGAGGGGACGCGGGAAAGAGGAAAGAAGAGTGTGGCGGAGGGGCGGGGGAACCTAACCATCTCCGTTATGCAAATAGTCGGGAAGACTAAGTGGGTCCCCCCCTACAACCCCCGCCACACCGTGCCCCAAACTGCCCCAGTCCTCTGGAGGTCGCTAACAAGCGGGCCTCGGGATTAGGGGTGCCTGGTTAGGTGGTGCACCTAACCCCCGCGTGATGCTGGGATCCTGCTCCCCACCCCCCAGGAGAGCTGGCCGAGGGACAAGAGGGAGGGGCGACGCAGTGGAGCAAGTGTCCTCAAATGCTGGCTCTACCTAAGCGCACAGGTCCCGGAGGGTTGAATCCAGCACTCTCCGGCTGTTCATCCTAGTGAGCCGAGACTATAAATCCTGCCTCTGCTACTGACTGGCTGTGTGACCCTGAGCAAGTAGCTTAACCTCTCTGAAGCCTCGAATTCTCGTGTAGAATATGAAACCAAAAAAAAAAAAAATCTATTTCACAGGGTATGGTAAGAACCTCCCAAAGTTGGGCGTGCTCAAAAACCGCAGATACAAAAGGGAAGGAGGGTCGGAGAGTCCCTACCGATGGAGATTTCCAGAGCAAGCAGTCTGCAGGTTGGTGGGTGGGAGGTCTCAAGTAGGGTGGTAAAGGGAGCGAGGTTGCTTCCTTCACTGGGGCCGATCTGAGGCTCCCAGGAAAAGGTGAGAGGAAACCCACTTTTTGAGCAAGAGCCCTCGCACACACTGACCGTTGCTGGTGGCCCCAGAACCACTTTCCTAAGACAGAAAACATCCCTGTAGGAGGGCCAGAAGCTGCCTTGGTCACCACTGCAGTCCTTCTTAGAGAGTATATGATTACCAGAGACAATAATCTCCCAAAGGTCTATCGAGGGCCCACTTGGCATCTGGCTCTGTAATAGGAGGGAAGGGAGTGTGGTAGGGGAGGGGCAGGGAAAATGGAAAGTAGTCTGAGTCCCCTGGAAACACAAAGTTCTGTACACACTGGAGTGCTCCAAACCCAGGCCCAGGGCTTTCTTTCCAAATCGAGGTGGCCTCTCCCCACCACCATCCTGGGAAAGGGGAGGTGGCATTCCTCCTCTCATCCCCAACATCCTTCTTCCAAACACTGCTTCCCCCGACTCCAAGTCCTGGACCCCTCTTGCTCCCACTTATGGCCCTTTGCAGCTGCTGAGGATTGAGTAGAAGTATGTCCCCTCCCCCAAAAGAAATATTTAAAGCAAATTTTAATTGTGTCCTAATTCAGAGAGTGATGTCTTTATTAATCGAATTTCATGGTTTTTTCTTTCTGAAAGATGTGAGGTGATTTGTTGTGCAATATAGTCTATTGATTAGGAAACTGCCAGATGGTATTTATTAAATATTTGTACTAGTTTGAAAATAGTCTCTCTAAACCCCTATGAGAACAAGCATTTAAAAAAATAAATGAAAGGTTATCTGTTGCATTACAGTTAATATATATATAGTACAAAGAAATCTCAGTACAAAGAGCTCCAATTGGAAAGGATGAAAAGCAGAGTGAATTCACATCTCCATGACCACCTAGCTGTATGTTCTTGTGTAAGTGCCTCACACTGTAGATCTGGCAAATAGAAGGTGCTCAGAACAGTAAAATGTGTGAGTTAACGAGGAGAAGCAGACAGACTCTTACAAGACTGTTTCCGGGAGGGTGCTGCACAGACTTTATCCTGAGAAAACTGGAAACTTAAGATCTTGTGCAGGGGCATGACAGACCTCTTTATGTTTTACACCAATTCCTCTGACAGCGAGCATCCTGGAAAATGGATGACAGGAGCAGAGACCAGTATGGACACTGACATCAGTGAAAGTACAGCAGGCGCCGTGGCAAGGCCAGAGGGAATGAAAGAAGAATGTCCAAACCAGGGCTACCATCTGGGGAGCAGAAGCACTTTGCTTACTCTATTGTCTCTCCTCGTCATAAGACAGATGGTCGCCTTTACCCCACTTTATGGATGAGGAATTTGAAGTCACCTAGGAAATGGAAGAGCTAGAATTTGAACCCTCTTCTGCGTTCATTGAAAGCCTTAATCGTTTCTGTCCTCAGCATCACTTGTGTGTCAACACTACTTAAGAACCGAGAATAAGAAACAGAGGAGAGGTTTTTCTAGAAGGTGGTCTAGTCCCCACTCCACAGTTCTTTTCCCCAGAAGAACTCCAGCCAAATGATGGGAAAGACAAGGGACAGGCTCACTCTGGATTCTTGGCTCACAGGACCAAGGTGACCATGGATGACATAAGCCCAAGAAGTTCTTGGGGCTCCGAGGCAGATGAGCAGGTAAGCAGGGGCACCCCTGGCCAGTTTCTAGATGGGGAGCTGCTGTGGGTTATTCGCTCAAGGTGGCTGTCTTCAGTTGGGGCCTCCTAACCTAGAAGTCAGAGGCAGGAGGCTGGACCACAGTGTAGGGGACCATCCTGTTCACAACAGTGTGGGGGACCATTCTGTCCTCCTCAGCCTGTTTATGAGCCTCCTTCACCCATTGTCACTGAGGCCTCTGCCTTGACAGCTGGTTTTCCTTAGCAGTACGAATACTAACTTTCCCTGCAGACGCCACCTCAGCCCCCTGCCCTGCGCTGACCTCAGCCTTTGCCCATGAATAATATTTTAGGTGATGCCTTTCTCACGCATCACTTTAGGCAGTTTACTGGCTAATACAAATAATGCCCTACTTTTTAATGTTCATTTACAACAATCCACTTGCAAAGAATATTTTCATAGCACTCTTGAAGTGGAGGTTATTACAGAATCTGGTGGGAGGAAGAAAAGAGATGCAGGCCGTTGGAAATGCCCTTCTAAACCCTTCATTCACCCCACTGTAGACACTCACCAAAACCCTTAGATACCCTTAATGTGAAACCTTGAAAGAAAGGAAGGAAGGAAACACAAGTGAACTTATTTACAGAACAGAAGCAGACTTACAGACATAGAAAGCAGACATATGGTTACCAGGGGGAGGGGAGAGGAGGGATAAATTGGGAGTTTGGGGTTTGCAGATACTAACTACTATATATAAAATAGATAAATAACAAAGTCCTACTGTGGAGCACAGAGAACTATGTTCAATACCTTGTAATAACATATTGAAAAGAATATATATATATATATATATATATATATGTAACTGAATCTCTGTGCTGTACACCAGAAACGAACACAACCTTGTAAATTGCCTATATTTCAATTGAAAAAAAAAAAGACCCTTAGCCTTCCCAGTTCTTCTCTGCACCTTTCAGCACCTATTGTTCATTATAAAGGTGCTCGAGGTTAAAGGAACTGCTCTGTGGTCTATCTGCATCCCCTGCCTTGGGCCTCAGTGATGCCAATTTCAAAGATGAAGATACTCAGACACACCTAAGTCTGTAGAACCCAAGTCAGAAAATGGAACTAGAGTAACAGCATCTCTACTTTAAGCACCAGGGACTGCTCCTGCTGTCCCTACATGGATGGGCCAGTGGAGCAGGCAATGGGGCCAGGGGAAAGAACACTAGAGGGCAGAGGCTGGACACTAGAGACAGGCCTCGTGAGAGGACCGCAGCCACAAGACGAGGAAACAGCTGGTACAGCAAGCAGTGGCCTGGTGGCTCCATGACCTCAGAGTGGGGAACGGGCCTGGTGTGATCAGGACAGGGGAGAAATGGACACGTGTGGGCACATGGGTGGTTGTACTGTACATTACCCGGTCAGCTTCTGTCTGGCTCTGTCCTAGAAGATGAAAAGAGAAACCAAGTCTCTATTCTAAATTGCCTATGTTTTAGCAAATTTTCTCTTGGTTCATAATAATTATAATTGCCATGTACTGACCATTTCCTGTGTGCAAGGCAGTCCCTGTGTGTGTTCTCATTTAATCCTCACTTTGGGAAGAAGTATCATTCTAGAACCCTAGAGTGCCTAAGTCATCTTGAGCTCCTTCTCCTGTTCCTGCCTTAAGGCCAGTCTTAGCAAGAGATTAATGCTTAGGAGGTAAGGGAATGTCTACAAATCTCACTCGAAGAACATTAAAAAGTGAGAGACGTCTTTACAGAAGTTTTCTTAAGGAGACAAAATGGTGACCCAAACATCTTGAGGCAAGACTTTCTAGATACTTGCTTACAACACCCCTCTCCCCAAAGTTCTGCTCCTGCCAGTCATCCTCTCCTCCTCAACACCCCTCGCCCTCCTGTGATGCTCTTCCAGCCCTTACCCCCTTCCCAGGTCCTCCTCTGTAGATGCCACCCTTAATTTTAATGTTAATTAATTCAATCTGTAATTAATTTTAATTAGCCTTTCTCAATGACTCCAAAAGATATAAGAAAGTGGGAAGGAAGCCCCAGAAAGAAAAAGAGGAAGGGAGGGAGGGAGGAAGGAAGGAAAAATTCACAGGACGATAGACCTTTACGTCTGCAAGTGGCTTGCATATGCATTCGCCCACTAGAGGCCTCTTCAGGCTCCCAGTGACCTGTGAGGTCGGTGTGCCTCTTTATTATCCTCATTTACAGATGAAAACTCTGAGGCGCAGAGATAAATGAGATGCTTAAAGCCCACTAGTGAGTGTTGAGCTGTGCCTTGAAACCAAGGCCTCTTTCCTTCATACTGCATCCGTCCCCAAGGCTGCAAAAGACTGGCCAAGCCTGTCAAACTATTAGTGACACTTCATAGGCTGCAGCTGCCCAAACTGTTGCTCTTGCTGCCCTGGGGGCAAAACTCAAAAACTATGCCCAGGAGGCCAGATGCACCGGCAATGGCAGGAAATACAGGAGCAAAGGAACTCTGAGGACTCAAAGATGCTTGCAATGAATGCCCTCAAAAAGGTCCAGAAAATTGGTTTTTCCCAAGGGACTTGTACCGGAACCAAAGTGGAAGCTGCTTCTTGTGTGTTTAAGACCTGAGAATGACCTTCAGAATAACCTACAGGAATGGTCAGGCTTTGCACAAGAAAGCTTGTGGGCCACTGAAATGTCTTTGAAATTAACAAGTAGTTTGGGGGTGTGGGGAGCAGTGATTGATGCCTATTGGTGATTTGTCCCAAACCTGCCTCTGTACAGCCTCATGTTTTTAAACATCTATTTTTAATAGTTGCTTTTTTTTCTGATTTTAAAGATAAAATTTGCTCTAGGAAATTTAGAAAAGTCAGACAAGTATAAAGAGGCAAAAGGTGGGGATGGTAGGGTTGGGGACAGGGCGGAAATTGTCATCCCATCAGCCACAAGCAGAATTAACCTTTTGACCTGTTTTCTCCCAGTTGTTTCCTGTACAATTTTCTTTCCATTGAGTTGAGATCATAATGCATATAAGGGATATCCGGCTTTTGTATCCTATTTACAGTAGATCCCAAGCAGCTCCTATGTAGATCGAACAATAAATGTATTCATTCACTTCAGCCCTTACTAGGTGCAAGGCAAATATTCTGAGGCAAGTTATTAGTGGCTTATTGTACTGTTTGTTGGCTCAAAGACAGTTTAGTTTAGTGGCTTGAGAGTAGTGACTCTGGAGTCAGGCTGCCTGTTTGAATCCTGACTCTGCCAGCTCCTAACTGTGTGACCTCGGACAAATTAATTAACCTCTCTGGCTCTGTTACCTTACCTGTAAAATAAGAACAGTAGTATCTACTTCACAAAGTGGTTCTGAAGATTAAACGAATTAATTGCATGAAAAATGCTTAGAACAATACATGGTAAGCACAAGGTAAATGATAGCTATTAGCAATGTATGAGTGCAGCATGAATTATTCAACCATTCTTCTGCCGCTGGACGTTAAGGTCATTTTCAATTTTTCCACTCTGATAAATAGTCTTGCAACAAACCATTTACTGCATGCATAACAGGAGAAAAAGTGGATTGAAAGTCCATTGTGAAGGGACTTGAATGCCAAGATAAGGCATGAAGAATTAAGAAAGTCAGGATAAATGATTCAGGAGAAAAATATTTCTTGGGAAGTGGCATCTGATGAACTTCAAGAGATGATATTTAATTCTACTTGACAAACATTTATTGAGCCCTTTGGGCCAAGAAAGTGTCTAGACTAGGTCAGGGAACACCCAGACGAATAGAAGACACCAAGATGAAAAAAGGACAGGTTCCATGCTCAAGGAGCTTTAGTCAGATTTACAAAAATTTCACAATTGTTACCACTGAGAGGATGCTTTCACCATGATATATTTCTACCTATCACCCGTGTGGGCAGAGGTTCCAGAATGCCTAATTTCAAACGACCAATGCAGCAGAAGGTCCAAGCTCGGTCGGTCCTCCCTCACCTCCTCCTTGGGAAGGCTTTGATCAAGAATGCCTGCTTCATGCATGCTTAGCATACACAAGGTCCTGGGTTCAATCTCCAGTACTTCCATTAAAAAAGAATGCCTGCCCCACAGAAGGGTGGGACGTTGGGAATGGCGGCCACTGAGCCACTGAGCTCTGCGTATACTGTCAGCACACTGTAAATGCTCAGAAAATAAAGCTAATGGTTACTGAGCACTTACCTGCCAGGTGTTACATCAAGCACTTTCCAAATATTCTGTCATTGAACTCGTGCAGTAACCCTATTAGGGAGATACTATTAATTTTATTATTCATATTTTGTAGACAAGGAAACTAAGAAGTAAGGAACAACCAGGGTCACACAAACAATAAATGGTGAAGATGGATTCTTAACAGAGGCGTCTGATTCCTGACAGCAGGCTAGTGGCCAGTGTTAGGTCCTGGTGACTCGGACACCCAAAGGGTTATGCCACTGTTTGTTGTGATTCAGCCACGTGTATTTTATGCATCTCTCCCCAAAGACAGCTGAAGTTCAATGAAAGAAAAGCTACACAACACACAGGGCACCAATCTAGGAATCAACGGACTGAACTCTACTCCCAGTTCTCACGATTTAGCTTCTAGACCTCAGCCAACACACTTCCCTTTACTATTTTTATGACATGAGGGCAATTGGACTAAATAAGTTATTTCCAAACTCGGCTGACCTTTGGAATCACCTACAGAAATCATATGAAGTACAAATTCTATTCTCCCCCAGTGGTGCTGGGGTTGGATCCTGGGTATCTGCAATTGTTGGCACGCTCCCCAGGCAATGTCGATGATCAGTAGGATTTGCCGACAAATCACTGGGTTACTTCTCAGGCTTTTTCTAGGTTGTCCCAGAGAAGCTCCTCCACAGGTAAAAAGCCACCAACCATGCCTGAGCATGTAACACTCCACGACCGGTGGAGCCTCAAGCAAGGAACCCTTTGCCAAAGGATTATGAGCTTTAGACTGCTGAGACTTGGTGTAGCCTCAGCCACTATCTCGTTGACCATCATCACCAATAGTTAACTGATCATTACTAGCTGGGCAATAACCTTTCCCAGCTCATATTTCCCCATGGCTGGAGTAGTTCCTAATGTTCAGATGCCTCCTGGGAACCTCCTTCAGTTTTCCAACCCCTCTTTGTATAGGGTTCAGTGCGAAACCTTTAGCAGCTTCCCATGAGAAACCTAAGTGTAGAGCTGTAGCATTCCCCTACTGGGAGCTAGTGGGGAGATTGGTGATCTGAATTAACCGGTAACTACCTCTGCTAAGGTTTAAGTGTGTGGGCAATTAATAAGCAGTTGGGAACACTGACAAAGTTCAGTGCGGGGAGTAGCCTCTGAATGATGCAGCATTAGCCATCACAGCCTTGGGGGCTGTCATAAAGCTCTCGACTGTCTAGTTCATTAATTAGCAAGCAGGTGGTCTATAAAGCTAATAACAGCCTGCACCTGTCTAACCTAAATGGCTTAGAGCATCACAAGGCCGTGACCTTGAAGGACTCAGAATGACTCCATCCAGAAGGCAGCAACGCCAGGGCAGGCCCACCTAGGCAGAAGACGTGTGTGTGTGTGTGTGTGTGTGTGTGAGCATTTGGGGATGGGTAACACAGGCATTTGTATTAAGTACACGTTATTGTATTCAAAGTGTTGTATCAGCATTGGCTTGGGATCCCGTCAAATGGACTGTAATTCCAGGGAGGCAAGGGACAGCATCTATCATCTCTCTTTGGCAGCTCCTCTGGGAGGCCTTCCTCAAACTTACAGGAAGTATGAATACTAGGAAGCGCATTTCCTTGCCCAAAAGAGATGCAAAGTCACAAGTCCACATTCAGGAGGGATTTTTATTTGCAGAATCTGGGACTCATCTGGTGGTTGGGTTAAGGAGAAAGGGGCACAGCGCCCCTGTTTGATTTTTAACCTACCCACTGAAATAGGCGTTTCGCACTTAGAGAACTTCCAAGGCACTTTCCTAATACGTCTTTCAATTGATCTCTATTTTACAAATAAATCAACTGAGACCTGGAGACCCAAATGTCCTGCCCAGGAGCACCCAGATAGTAAGTGGCAGGGGCTGGACTACATCCGCATCTTCTGACTCTGTTGTAAATGCCAGTAAGGGGACACAGGGCAGCCCAGAAAGCATAGAGAGAACCAGAGACTTGAGAAAAAGCAGGAAGGGCTGTAGTCCAGCCTCCCGTAAAGAGGCCCCTGAGAGGGATCGGGGCCGCTCATTATCGCCTGCCTTCCCTCAGTGGTCAGGGACCATTAGGCTGGCTTTTCAGCCTGTCTCTTCAAAGGGCTAAGCAAAACATATAAAGTGATAAACAGAGATTGTAGAGAATGGCCAGAAGCCTGTGGCATGTTATTGTGGTTGGGAAGAAGGAAGTCCCTCTTCTGAGATAGATTTGTGTGAAGCTAGACCTCTGATAATACATTTCCTTCACCCCAGGGTTTTGGCAAAGAGGGGGAGGTGGCTTTACTGCTTCTTTTTTTTCTTTTTTTTTTTTTTTTTTCTAACAAGGAGGCTTTACTGCTTCTTGCATCTCAGGAGATAGAAGAGATGGTAGTTCTTACCTCTTGATTACTGAGGTGAAATAGAGCATGTTAAGATTAGGATCTGGATATTCCAGAATGATCTGGGAGATAATAATGACTTCCTCAAATTACTGAACCAGGAACTAAACCATACGGTAGTAAATCCTCACAAAGACCCGGTGCAGTGTGCATCATTAACTGTATTTGGAAAGGAGATAACAGAGGCTTAAGGAGTTTGAATAATTGGCCAAAGGCCATGTGTCTCGTAACTGGCAGAGCAGGGAATTGAACCAACACGTATATGACTTCAAAGCCACTCTTTAACCACTATGCTCATCAGTTTTTCCTTGGAGGCAAAGTGATGTGAGGGTGACCTGACTCATCTCCCCATTATCTTTCCACTAGGACTTGCTTATACCTTTTCATTCCTTTGAAATGCCCCTTTCATCTCGCTCTGCCTGCATGAACACAACATGTCCTCTAAGGTCTCATTCAATCCTAAGCTTCTCCAGGAAACTTTGAGTCCAAAACGTTCTCTTCCTGAGGGGGAGGATATAGCTCAGTGGTAGAGTAGGTGCTGAGGTCCTGGGTTCAATCCCCGGTACCTCCATTTAAAGGAAGAAAGAAAGAAACCTAATTACCTGCCACCCTCATCCCACAGAAAAAAAAAAAAAGTCTCTTCCTTCTCTAAAGTCTTATTACACTTGAAGAATTTCCTGAACCATGTTTTTTTTCACTCATTAAATGTACAGCTGAATACTCTTTCAAATTAAATGCATTCAGTATTTTGTAGAAACCCTCTTTGTCTTAAAAAAAATAAATCCACAGATCAGGACAAATTTTCCTGTAATGGATTCAGAGAGGTGATGTGAACCGGTTCAGATAGCTTTCTCCTCACTTAGCCATTTCCCAAACTTGGATCCAAGATCACAGGGATAAAGCAGTGGGGGTCCCTCCTGGCTCCATCCATGGCAGGAAATAGACATGCTCCTCTTAGCTGACACTTTCCTCTCTGATCCCCTCTGAGGTCTTTAATAAAATTCCAAAAGGGCCGTGCCTCTGCGGTGTGCCTCTCCACCGTGTTGATGAGGCAGCTCATTCCCTAAGTAACTATTAAAACAGTAGCTAACTCCGCTGTGGAGGCACTTCGACAGGCTTTGAGACTGAGCAAAGTAGAGTTTGCTGCCTTTTTGCTAGGCAGGTGGCCTTTAGAAAGGCCATTAAGCCCTCTGAGCCTATGAAATGGGGGTCCTTGAAGGATCAGCAATAATGCTATTATGCCAGGCATCTAATGGGTACTCAAAAGATGGAAGCTATTATAATTATTAGACGTGAACCCAATAAAAAATATGAAAAACCAACTTTTTTTTAACCTATGGCCAATTTTAAAAACGCACACAAATGTTTATGGTCTTATGTAAGAGGCCTCCTCCTCTTCCTTCATTTTCTTCTTTTAATCCCTTTAAGAAGTAAACATTGTAATTATGATTATCTGCTGTTACAGCTTGAATGCTTGTGTCCCCCACCCAAATTCGTATGTTGAAAAAAAGCCTATGAATGCCCAAAGGGATGATATCAGGGGGTCTTGGGGAGGAGGGTGATTAGGTCATGAGGGTACAGTCATCATGAATGGGATCAGTGCACCTAAGAAAGCTGCTTGAATAGCTCCCTTGGCCCTTCTACCACACAAAGACACGGCAAAAAGATGAACATTGTTGGACCAGACAGCGGGCCCACATCAGACACTGAATCTGCCAGTGCCTTGATCATGGACCTCAGCCTCCAGAACTATGAGAAATTTCTGTTCTCAATAAGCCATCCGATCTATGGTATTTTGTTACAGGAGCCCAAACAGACTCAGATACCTACTTTATAAAACAGACACAGGTCTGCGAGAAAATCAGCACTGCTGTTTAGCTTCTAAAGACGCCTGCTCACATCCAGGCATATTGAAAAAGAAGCAACATGAAGACAACTTTCTCATGTTTAGCCCTGAAATTATTAATCTCGGGCTGAATCAGAGAGCTGGAGGCCACAGGAGGTCTTGTGCTAGTGGTTGCTGTCCATCATGTAAGAAAAACCTAAGGTATTCCTGGGAGATTTTACTACACTCGCAGGATGTCAAAGATGATCTTTTTTCCCTCAAGAGACACCAGAGAAACCATCCCTGCGTGGCACAGTGATGGAGCCCAAAGAAAATCTGGACTCTAGATGCTCAGATCTCTTTTTGCTACCTCCCATCCATCAGTTTAAAGGCATTACTGAGCAACCCTTGGGCACTAGCTATGTGCTTCTTGAGGGTGGAAGGCAGAAGGAGAAGGGGCCCCAGCCCTGCAGGGGTTCACAGGATGCAGAAGCAAGAGTTACCCACAGACAGCCACAAAGGAACAGCTCAAGACCTTTATGATCCAAAACTCGAGGGACACCCAGGCTCTAAGTAAGCTCCATACTACAGGAGGTGTATTTGCTTTGCTCACTCTTCCATCTCTAGCCCCTACAACAGTCTGGCTGAGAAGCATATATAATTCTTAATACAATTAATGGACTCTGGAGCCACAGTAACTGGAATTGAATCGCAGGTCACCCAAGGAATAGCTGAGCAAACTTGGGCAAGTTACTTAGTGTCTCTGTGCCAGTCACAACCTTCCCAAAGGTAAAGCATCAATAGTATTGCAAAAGATGAAATCAGATAACCCAGTGTAAACTAATATTTCTAAATGTCAGCACAGAGTAAGTACTCAGAGGACGTTAGTCATAATTATTATATAAGTAATCACACTATGAAAGAAAAATTATTATTTGATGAACATTTATGTATACCTACTTGATGCCATTAAATGATATTTGATGAATGAATGGATGGATGAATTAATGCAACTGAAATGAGAGAATAAAGGGAGTTTTGCAGGCTGATGAGCTCAGGGAAGGTTTCAGAGTAGAGGCCAGACCTGAGCTAGCATTTAAGGAAGTGTAGGCTCTGACTAGGATGAAAGAGGAAGAAACAAAAATGTTTACACTTTCAAAAGATCTATTGAACAAAAACATGTTTAACGCCAATTATTATTTTTGTTTGCAAAATATTGGAAACAGCCTAAATAGCCACTAAGACAATCAAATACAATTTGATGAATTCATAAAATGAACCACTTTGACTCCATTAAAATGATACTTTCAAACAATACATAATGACGAATATGCTCAAATAATAATGTTACCCCCCCAAACCACACACATTATAGGCAATTTGCATATAAAAAGAAGAAAAGGAAATTACCAAAATGTTAGAAGGAAGGACTATGGATCATTTTGTTTCAATCAACCTTTTTTAATTTTTCAAATTGTCTACACTGGGCATGTATTATTTTAATACTTTGTTTTTAACTGTGGTAATGGAGAATATAAAATCGACCATTCTGACCATTTTCAGGTCTATAGTTTGTTTCTCTTAATTTTTTTTAATGGGAGGGAGGTAATTTTAGGATTTATTTGTTTGTTCATCTATTTATTTTAAACAGAGGTAGTGGGGATTGAACCCAGGACTTCGTGCATGCTAGGCATGCAGTCTACCACTGAGCTATGTACAGTTCAATTAATAATTTTTTTTTCATGTCTTCTGGTATTTTTCTCAGGTGAAGAAGGTTCCCAGGCCTGGGACCCTGTCCGCAGAGCCATCATCTCGGGGTAGCCCAATCAATACCATGGATGGAAACATGGCCTCTGTTGTGCCCAAACACCCAGCCCCTCTGCCCTGGTAAACACCATCATGATTTTGGAGCATGTAGCTGCCTGCTGAGGGTTGGCACTTTTGTCCTCCAGTGTGGGGAATCTTTCTTCCCTCAAGTCAGAGTGTGAACTGGCTTGTCATGTCTGGACAGTGAGGGGCCTCCCCCATTCTCTATCCTCTTCAATTTGTCTGTGACACTGGTCCACCAAATACGGTTTTCAGGCATTGCTTCCAAAGCTCTCCAATCAGTGGAGTCCCTCTTGGGCTCCAGAACCCCCTTCCCTGACCGGAATTCCTTTGTGCCTCCTGGAAAGTATAAAAAGCAGGAATGTGGAGACTCTTCACCTAGTTCTGAAGGCTTGGCCTCATGCTGCAGCTTGCATAATGAATCACCGCACAAAGGAGAGAGAACACCTTGTGTAACAGAAGCCTGGCCAGAGGGAAGACTACCTGGCCACAGGCCTGTGTGTCTGCTGCATGCCCAGGTCCAAGGGGGAAATGCCAGCCTTGAGGTGGCCCTTCAGTTTTCCTGTGATTCTGCCATTTCTTATATCCATGCTCTTGTGTATTCTGGAAATTAAGCCCTTGTTGGTCACATTGTTTGAAAATATTTTCTCCTAGTCTGTAGGCTGCCTTTTCATTTTGTTTATGGTTTCCTTTGCTGGCAAAAGCTTATACATTTGATTAGGTCCCATTTGTTTATTTTTGCTTTTATTTCTATTACCTAAGGAGACTGACCTAAGAAAACAGTGCTGTGATTTACGTCAGAGAATGTTTTGCCTTTGTTCACCTCTAGGATTTTTATGGTGTCTTGACTTATGTTTAAGTCTTTAAGCCGTTTTGAGTTTATTTTTGTGTATGGTGTGAGACAGCGTTCTAACTTCAATGATTTACATGCAGCTGTCCAGCTTTCCTAACACCACTTGCTGAAGAGATTGTCTTTTCTCCATTGTATATTCTTGCCTCCTTTGTCAAAGATTAATTGACCATAGATGTGTGGGTTTATTTCTGGTCTATTCTGTTACATTGAACAATATATCTGTTTTTATGCCAACACCATGCTGTTTTGATTATTGCAGCTTTATAGTATTGTTTGATGTCTGGAAGGGTTATGCCTCCAGCTTTGTTCTTTTTCCTCAGGATTGCTTTGACAATTCTGGGTCTTTCATGGTTCCATATGAATTTTAGAATTATTCTAGTTCTGTGAAAAATGTCCTGGATAACTTGATAGGGATCACATTAAATCTGCAGATTGCTTTGGGTAGTATGGCCATTTAAACAATATTAATTCTTCCAATCCAAGAGCATGGGATATCTTTCCATTTTTTTAAATCATCTCCAATTTTCTTTATTAATGTTTTATAATTCTTAGCATAAAATTCTTTTACCTCTTTGGTCAGGTTCATTCCTAAGTATTTTTTAATGTGACTTTTAAAAGAGATTATTTATTTACCTTCCCTTTCTGATATTTCATTGTTAGTGTAAAGAAATACAACAGATTTCTGCTACCTACTGAATTCATTTCTCAGTTCTAGTAGTTTTCTATATATAGTATCAATCATCTGCATATACCCCTTTTGATTTGGATACCTTTTACTTCTTTTTCTTGTCTGATTTCTATGGTTAGGACTTGCAATACTATGTTGAATAGAAGTGGTGAGAGTGGGCATCCTTGTCTTGTTCCAGATTTTAGCAGCCAGGCTCTGGGTTTTTCATATATAGCCTTTTTTTTTCTTTTTAGGTTTTTTTTTTTTGGTGGGCGAGGTAATTAGGTTTATTTATACTTTTTGAGGGAGGTATTGGGGATTGAACCCAGGACCTCATGCATGTGAGGCACACACTCTACCACTGAGCTATACCCTCCCCCATAAATAGCCTTAATTATGTTGGCATATGTTTCCTCTATACTCACTTTGGTAAGAGTTTTTATCATGAATGGATGTTGAATTTTATCAAGTGCTTTTTCTGCATCTATTGAAATGATCATGTGGTTTTAAGCTTTCTTTTGTTAATGTGATATCTAACACTGATTGATTTGCTTATGTTGAACCATCCTTGTGACCTTGGGATGAATTCAACTTGATCATGGTGTATGATTTTTTTTATGTGTTGTTGGATTCAGTTTGTTAATCTTTTGTTGAGAATTTTTGCATCTATATTCATTGAAGATATTGGCCTGTAGCTTTCTTTTTTGGTATTATCTTTGTCTGGTTTTCATATCAGGCTGGTGGTGGCTTCACAGAACGCCTTTAGGAGTGTTCTCTCCTCTTTCATCTTTTGGAAGAGTTTGAGAAGGACTGGTATGAGCTCTTCTTTGTATGTTTGTTAGAATTCCCCAGTGAAGCCATCTGGTCCTGGACTTTTGTTTGCAGGGAGTTTTCTTCACTTCATAATCTATTTCATTTCTAGTGAATGGTCTGTTCAAATTATCTATTTCTTCTTGATTCAGCTTTATAATCCTTTGGGTTTTTTTTGGTTTTTACAATTTAATGGTTTTTATAATTCCTTAACCTTAACATGGGAGCCAGACAGCAAGTAATAAGAGCAAACATTTACTGAATATTTACCATATTTACCAGCTTACTGTTCTAAGCTCTATACAAATATCAATTTATTTAATCCTGTCATAACCCCATAAACTAGAGTCTATTATGAGCCCCATTTTACAGAGGAAATGAAACACAGAAGTTAACTACCCAAAGCCCCAAAGACAGCAAGTCATGAAATCAGAATTTAAACCCAGGCTGTCTGGCTTCCCAGCTCATGTACTTCACCCCACCCTTCCTTACAGCTCATGAGCATGGGAAGTGGCCAGGGCAAGATAATAAGGGATGAGCAGAAATCCCAAAAATGAGAGTGGGGACGCCCCTATCTCCACCAAGGCATTGAGCTTCTATTTCTTTAAATAAACTTAGTGCAGCCAAGTAGAGCCCCTTTGAGGGTCAATGTGCAGCCTGCTGGGCCCAGGTTGGGCCCTGCTTTAGAGCGGTTTAAGGAAGCAGCCAGTATCCCAACATCCCTTGTGGTGAAGCAACATTCATCTGAACATCAGCAGTCCCTTAGATTACGCTAGGTTTTTAAAAATTTATTGTTGTTGCTGTTGTTGTTTTCCTTATAAACAACAGATTATGGAATATAACCTGATGGCTATTTTTGTTTGTTTGTGTATTATTCTGACATATAGGTCCACTGGGAAATATCTATAAATCATGCTCACAAGTAATTTACTTTTCTGAACTGTGGGAGTTGGGTCATTTTTTGCTTTCTTCCTGGTAATTTTCTATAGAATATATAGCACTTGGGTAAAAAGAAAAAAAATTGAAAAAAAAAAAATGAAGAACTTGTGTGAGTTCACATGGCTTGAAGTTGGGATATGAACTCATGTCTCCTACACTTTAAGAACCACACAGTTAATCATTTTGTTTTCTTACCTCCCACACCCTGGAGTAAAGGAACTCAAAGTCTTAATGTGAGTAATAGGTAAATATACTAGAAATGATGATGTATTTGAAGTGCCTGACACTGTGTCCAGCAAATAATAAATAGTCAATAAATATTTGTGGTTATCATAATGGTAATTATTATTATCATTCACTGCTACTATAGTACCTTATTATAAATGCTATAATGAAATAAGTATATGATGGTATGAAAACGTAGAGGGCAAAATCCTGCTAACCCAAAAATGTAGTCAAGGAATGCTTCCTGGAAGAGGTGATGGAAGGTGACTTTTAAAGAGTAAGACTTAGCCAGGTAAGAGGTGAGGAAAGCAGGGCCTTCCATGCAAGGGAAGAGCATGATGGATTAAAATAACTGGTGGTGCTGGATTGAATGGCATGTGTAAATGTGGCTGGAGAATAAGTGGGAAAGGTAAGTCACTGTTAGATCAGAGATGACCTCCTATGCCACACTATGCTTAGGAATTTGGACTGTTTAAAGTCCAAGGGAACCCCCTAAAGGGTTCAAAGCAGAGGAATGTCTCAGTAACATATGCCTTTCTAAGACCGTATTGGCTGCCATGTGGAGGACTGGTTGGAAGAGACAACTCTAGAAACTGGGTGCTGGTTATGGTAATTGCAATAGTCCGAAGAACTGACGGGCCCTAAGGCAGTGGCAGTTGGTGGAGAGATGTCCAGGGCCGTGCTTCTCAAAGTGTGGTCCACAGACCAGTAGGGGTCCCTGAAGCCCTTTCGGGGGAAATTTTGAGATCAAAACTATTTTCACAATAACATTAAGGCAATATTTGGCTTTTTCACTGTGTTGACGTTTGCACTGATAAAACAAAAGCAAGGATAGGTAAAACTGCTGGTGTTAGGACAATCAAAACTTCACTGAAGTCCACTAACAGTCACACATTCTTCACCACCATGCACCCACAGAGAAGAACAAGTCAATTTCTCTTTAAAATGTCCATGATGAAGCAATAAACATTACTGATTTCATTAACTCTTGACCTTTGTGTTCACCCCTTTCTAATTAACACTCATGTGATGCAAGAGGAAGCATACATAAACCACTTCAGTTGCAGTAAGAAATATAATTGTTGCCTCAAAGAAAATTACTTTTGCAAGTGAGTTGCAAGCCAGACTGACCACTTTTTTCATGGAACACTATTTCCACCTAAAAAAAAACAAAAAAAAAACAAAAAAAACTAGTAAACTCATGTTATTCAGATTTGAATACTGGGGAGACATTTTCTTGAAATAAACAAAGTAAAACTGCCACTTCAGGGAAAACAACTTTTTCTTGTTTTTGTTTTAGTATTTGTTACTAGGTGTGCTTATTGCTGATGCTGGAATTTGAGTTTTCAGGCAAAAATTAGAACTCTGGAAAACTTGTTTCCACCACTGTGAATGTGACAGCTTCCCAATTCTTTAAGATTTTTCTGATGCAGTTGTTGCTCTGGGTTGAAATGTTCCCCCGCCCCCCCCCCAAAAAAACATGTTAAAGTTCTATTCTTGGTACCTGTGAACATGAGCTTTTTTGGAAATAGGGCCTTTGCAGATGTGAGGTTAAGAGGAGGTCATACTGGATTAAGATGGGCTCTAAGTCTGATGACCGGTGTCCTTAAGTAAAAAGAATTTGGATAAACAGGCACAGACAAACACATGAAAGGAGGCCACGTGAAGATGGAGGGAGAGATTGAAGCGATGCAAGTACAAACCGAGAAACGTCTGTTCAGCAGCCAGGTTGCAGTGCTTTGTTACAGCAGCCCTAGGAAACTAATACAGTGGTCCTAACATCAAATGTGATTATTGGCATTGCAGAGGGAAATGTGTCAACATCTGAAAGATGTGTATTACTCAGTGAAGCGATATTTCTGAAAGCTCGATGTATAATGTCACAAAATCATGGATGGCTGAAAGACACATCTGAAGTGTAAAATAACCAATAGATTTTAATAAAACAGTACAAAAAGTTTACTGTAAGGTTTCAGAATTCACACTGCTGTGAACCTTTAAGAAAGTAACTGTTGTGCTCTGGTGTAGTATCAAAGAAAACTATCTACAATTATCTGAAAAAGTTATTAAGGCACGTACACACTCAGGACCCCGCAGGACAGCGGAGGTAGAGGTTAGGGTGATGTGGCCACAAGCCCAAGAAAGTCTGGAGCCCCCAGCAGCTGGGAGAGGCAGAAAGGACCCTCCCCTGGCCCCTGTGACACCCTGATGTCAGAATTCTGGCCCCAGAGCTGGGAGAGAGTACATTTATGTTGTTTTAAGACCCTCAACCCCCACAAAAAAACCTCACTTTTCTATCTACTTACCAGTGTGAAGCTGGATTTTCTCCGTCTACTTCAACTAAAATGATACATTGCAACAGACTGAATACAAAAGCAGATACGGGAATCCAGCTCTCTTCTGTTACGCCAGACGTTAAAGAGATTTGCAAAAATCTAAAACAATGCAACTCTTCTCATTAGTTTTTTTGTTTGTTTGTTTCGGAAAATGGAATTATTTTCATAAAAATGTTTTATTCATGTTAATGTGATGGGGCTACTGTTATTTTAAATAAACATTTCAAAATTTCTCAGTTTTAATTTCTAATACACTAACTATCTCTAAATACAGCTCATAGACATAGAAACTTTGGGGGTCCTCAATGATTTTTAAGAGTGTAAAAGGATTTGGAGACCCCAAAATGTCACTAGTTTAAGAGGTAGAAACAATAGGATTTGGCAAATGATTGGTGGGGATTGAGAGAGAAGAGTTTTCTCCCGATGGGGAGAAAAGAGCAGGCTTTTAAGGAGCGATGGTGTGTTCAGTCTTGGAAATGCTGAGTTTAGGTTGCCTGAGGGGTGCTGTGGTGGGACAGACCATTAAGCAAAGATCTGTGGGTTGGAATACAGCTGTCTGAATATAGTGAGTTCATACAGCTGCCGTAATTGAAGGCCCAGGAAAGAACAGTGTTCCGAAAGGAAAGAATTGCCCTGAGAAGAGGGCCCAGGATGGAGTCCAAGCTGACCCCAATTTGAGACACAGCGTGAGAGCCAGCTTGAAACCAATCTGAGTCAGAAAGAGCATCCAAGGGCAAGAGAAACCTCGCAGAAAGGGATGTCAGAGAAAGAGAGCAAGACAGAATTTTCAAGAAGGAAGGGGTCAATGGCAGCAAATGTATAAAGATACCCACCGGGTTGTTACTGACCAGCTACGAGCAGTTCTAGGAAATAGGAGAAGTCGTGGAGCAGCAGGGATGGGCTGCTCTTTAACGAGCTTGAGGTCAGGTGGAAGTTAGGAGAGTCATATGTGTGTGGGAGGACGGCCAGAGGAGAAGCAGAAATTCAAAATCCAGGGAAGTGACATATAAGCCATAGGACAAGATCCCCCAAGAAGGCCATAGGGTAGGATTTTCCAGTGCTCAGGAGACAGTGGGGTGTAGAAGACCAGCCGGTAAGGGCTTTGGAACCAAACTGTCTGATTCAGTCTTGCTGTTGCCATTTGCTAAGTGCAAGAGACTGAATGTTTGTGTCCTCCCCAAATTTGTATTTCGGAACTCTAATCCCCTCTAATCCCTGATGTGATGGTAGGGCTTTGGGGAGATAATTAGATGATGAATGAGGGTAGAGCCCTTATGATGGGATTAGCGCCTTTTTAAGGAAAGAGAGGTTGCTCTGCTCCCTCCCTCCATCGTGTGAAGACACAAGGAGGAGACAGCTGTCGGCAAACCAGGAGACAGGTCCTCACAGACGCCAAATGTGCCAGCGCCCTGCCCTGGGACTTCCTAGCCCCAGAACTGTGAGAAACATACCTGTGCTGCTGAAGCCACCCAGTCTATGGCGTTTTGTTATCACAGCAGGAGCTAACTGAGGCTCTAGAAAAGGGACTGGACAAGCTGCTCAAGTTCTCTGTGCCCTAATTTCCTCTTCTCAAAATACGGAGAGCAATAGCATCTACCTTCAAGAGTTGTTTATGAAGCCAGCACGAGTTAATACACATCCAGGATTTACTCTGCTGCCTGCCAAATGGGAAATGCTTGACCCGTGACCATCACTGCTGAGACTGAAGAAAGGGGAAATGCTGGCATCCACAGTCCAGCAAAGTTCCTAGAAGGGCTGGAGGGACAGAGTGGAGCTGGCTCCTGCCTGTTGTCCCCAACCTTCTCTGGAGTACATACAAGGTGGTGAATGGTCCAGCTGAAATTTAACGAAGTTGGCGTAATTCTAAATTATGATTCAGTAGGACTTAAACACAAAATTGTTTTCTTTTTCAATTATTCTCTGCAACCACATTCTTTGAAGTCCTTTTTTCTGGTGTATTAAAAGGTAGTTTAAAACTTCAAACTCACCTGTATCAGAACTGGGATTCTGATGACTGCAGATACTTCCAGTGAGGGGTGGCCAGGAGGGTGGGCGAGAAGGGAGAAGGTCACTCTCTGTAACCAGCTTTTGGGTCATCCTTGGTGTGGTCACCGCCTCTCTGGCTGACACTGACTGGCCCACCTGTCCTCTGTGTGGCAGGCATCTGGGGCCAGGCGGCCATGCGCTTAGGTGGGAACTCTTCCAAGGGCCCCCAGATGGGAGACCCAGCTTCGCTCAACTAATCCATCCCACCACTGCTCTCACCCAGCAGCCTGCTCCTCTGTTAGGTAACCTGGCCCAGCTCACAGCCCTCCAAGGCAAGGTGCCAGCCAGGCACGTCCACTTGACCTTCACCAACTCGAGCAGGATACTCTGCTGTCTCCCTTTGACAACCCCTCATCTCTCCAGCACCCTCTCTCCTCCTCAGGCTTGGTAGGGGGAGGGGGTGTTTGTGGTGGCTGCTGAGGCAGCAGGGTTGGTTCTCCTACCTCTTAATAAGCCCTGGAAAGACAGCTGTACCTAAATCCCCAGCTCTCTTTAGAAAGGGGGATTTCCACCACCTGTTGTTCTCAGCTGTGGTCCCTGGTGCCTGAAGCAACAGGAAAAGCCTCCCTCCACCTGTTAAATACCTGGTAGGAAGTGGGAAAGGTGTTTGCTGAGCTTAGAGCTGCAAGAGATGAGCTTAGATAGGTAAACAGGCCAGATCTCAAGTTCCTCCCCATCTCCAACCCATCATCACGGGCTGGGTGTTCCAGAAGTAGACACTGACATGGAATTTGGGTATGCACTATGTCTGGGGGGATTGACACCTATGAAAGAAAGAGGGAGGAAGCAGAATCCAGTTAAACTGCGATGGGGGGTTGTTAAACTGTCAAAGGCAAACAGCAGAGTATCCTGCTCGCCAAGGTGGGAAGCTCTGGGTCCAGGACTGTCTGTCTCTGTCTCAGATCAGGCACAGATGTCCAGGGCTCTGTACCTTCCTTCACTTAGTCGCTGGACACAGGCTGCCCTGGAAGGACACGGCTACCCATGAGGTTACTCTACAGCTGAGGCCGAGGCTGACAGCACTGACCACTGGAGCCTGTCCACTGAACATTCCTGCAGCCAGACAGCCAGGCCCCCCTTGGAGAGGGATCTAGACCACGCATTTCCATGACTACCATCCCGTACTCCCCTCCAGCCACCCCCTAGCTTCAGCTTTGGGTGCTTTGTGGTCGAATCTGCTCTTTCCAGCCTGCCTCTCCCACTTCTGCACAATCTGACAGCCCAGGAGGCTTGCCAGCAGGGCTTTGGAGAAGGAAGCAGGAAGATCTTTAGACTTTAGAAATGCTATTTATCTGTAATTGTAGCTCCAGGCATCCATAATTAGGAAGGTAAATTTACTTCTAAAGAAATTGCATAACACCTTCTCCAGGAAGAGACGTTTTAAAGATTTTCTACTGTGCTCCGTGGTATCTGACTCCTATCCCCACTTGAAGTAATCTAAAATCAAGAGAGCTGACCATCAAGAAGATAGGGGCATCTTGCACCTTGGACATCCCCTCGCTTTTTCAGATTTTGGGCTAAATCTGACCAGATTTGCCCTTGCCCAGGAAAACTCGAATTAAATTAGAGGTAGGGTTTGAGGAATAGTATATATGATTATTTTTAAGTCTCCTGGAGGATCATCTTAAGAATCCAGAGACCAGCATGTGGCCAGGTGCCTAGCAGGGGCTCTGTAAATGTTTGTTGAATGAAACTTCTGCACAAATCTGACAAAATCTATTGGTGATGATCACAGTATTCAGTTAACCACCCCACCCCTGTTCATTCAATTCCTGTTAAAGGGGAAAGCAGATTTTATTTTTAGAAGAGTGGCTAGGCAGGCAGCTAGTGAGAGAGAGAAGAGGAGGGGAGGACTGAGGCATTTCCAGAAAGGTAGTTTCTGATTTCAGCCTATGACAGAAAGTCTTATGGAAAAGCCCAGGGCTCTTGTTTAATTGTGGATGACCCTGAGTTCATTATTTATTATCTATAAATCTTCATCTGTTCAATAAGCATCTTCTTAATACCTAAACCAGAAGGTGCTGTATGGATTAATGAGATAACAGGTAAAGTGACACTGAAGTGAGATTACTATAGTTGTTTATGGTAATAAATAGAGACTCGTGTTTTGTAACAGAATGGGGTTGGCAGGAGAGAAGGAGCCATGAAGCCTGGGACACAGAGGTCCTCTCCAAGATGACCCATCATTCATTTGTTCAGTCATTCATGCAAGATATTTTTTGAGTGCCTACTATGTGCCAGGCATGATTCTAGGTGCTTGGGATTCTTCAGTGAACAAGACAAGCAAAGATTCTTGCCCTCATGGAGCTTATATTCTACTGGAGAAGACAAACAATAGAAATATTCAGTATACGAAGAGATGATGAGTTGCTAAAGAAAAAGAACAAAAAGTGGAGCATTAAGGGGATCAGGACTGAGGGGGTGAATTGGGGTAGAGGGAGGGAGGCAGGTGCAAATGTACATACAATGGCCAAGGTAGGTAGGTGTCCTTGAAGAAGGGAGTTGGAGAAAATCTCAAAGGTGAAGATCACTAGACATCTGGGAGAGCGCAGCCCCAGAGCTATAGGACAGCCCTCAGCTCGGAGCCTTCTGGTGCAGTTTGCAGCAACATGGATGCTCCTGAAGGATGTCATTCTAAGTGAAGTAAGCCAGAAAGAGAGAGAAAAACACCATATGAGATCGGTCATAAGTGGAATCTAAAAAACAGAAACAAACAAACAAAAACAAAGCATAAATACAGGACAGAAATAGACCCATAGAGAATAGACTTGTGGTTGCCATGGGGGTGGAGGGTGGGAAGGGATAGACTGGGATTTCAAAATTGTAGAATAGATAAACAAGATTACACTGTATAGCACAGGGAAATAGACACAAAATGTTATGATAACTCACAGAGAAAAAAATGTGACAATGAGTGTGTATATGTCCATGAATGACTGAAAAATTGTGCTGAACACTGGAATTTGACACAACATTGTAAAATGATTATAAATCAATAAAAAATGTTAAAAAAAAAGAAAGCAAAAAGAAAAAATATTAACCACTGCTAATATTTTGTTGGAAATCTTTACAAAGATCTCCCTAAACACATGCACATAATGTTAATTTTATAATATACATATTAAAATTTTACATGTGTATATAGAGAGAATATGCACATACTCCATATAAGTGTAATATCTATATATTTCATGTAAATGATATAACATTTTCACTAAAAATACTTACAGAAATTTTTCATGTCAGTGACTATAGAACCACATTATCCTGATTACTGCTTACATCGTACTCTGTTTTGTTAGAGCTACTAGAAATTATGAACTATTTCTCTATTTTGGGCATTTAGGCTATTATCCAATCATTGCTACAGTGAACAACCTTGCATATTTATGTACATCAAGGTTAACATATTTTTAGTGGAATGGTACATTTTGATTAATCAGTTGACTGTTGAACTAACCTCAGGGTGACCAGCTCTTCCTGAGAAAGGACATGTAGTCATTGCCTATTGGACCCATTTACCTCCCTCTGTCCTGGCACAATTTTCAACATAAGAAATTTTTTCCTCGTCTCATCCTCATCCCCAAGTCTCCCAGGTTTGTCCTGGGCCGACTGGGCAACATCACCCTCTCAGTGGGTAACAACGGGGATATCGTTGAAATTATAACTGGTACCTTTTCCTTCCCTCTCTGAGCTTTTGTGATGTTGTTACGACCTGAAATATTCTCCCTGGGCTGTTTCTTAGAAACAGAGACATTTCACCCTGAGCTCCCAAACACCTGAGGCTTGTAGCCCCTTTCACCTGCCACTCCACGTAACCGACTGCATATACATATTGAGGTTACTGTGTCGTACAATGGATTCTTGTCATTGAAGAAGGTAACATCGAATGTGTCATCTAGTCACTGAGAGTGTCAAGTCCATTCAATGTCATCAGTAATTGGCATTTTGCTGGGTACCAAGATCTCCCCCTGTAGATCCTATTGTATGTCATTGCAGTTGAGCCTCAATTTCCTCATCTGTACATGAAGAAGTTTGGGCAAGAAGATTCCTGAAGTCCCTATTACACTTAAGGCCATAAAAATGAATGGACTCAGCTAAACAAATGGATAAGCATGTTACTTGAGGGCAAACTTCCTATGGCTTAATTGGAAATCAGAGCTATAAATTGGTGTGAGCTCACTAACAGCTCAGGACCACAGAGAGAGAAGTGTCACAAGGACATCTGGAGTAATTATGACAACAGCACAGCTGAAGGAAGCTCTGAGGAGACAGGTATTGAAGAGGTAAGAGGTGGCGAGGAAATGTCAGCCTCAGCCTATTTACAAAGAAGAAATTTTACCCTGAATCCTGTCTCTAGTTACATCCGCAAGGTTTCAGGTTCCCTGGGCTCTTCACTTCAGTACTCTGTCCCCAGATCACCCTGGCTGTATTTGAATTGTCAGTCTCTTTCCATCCTGCCCCATACTCAGTGGACTCTCCTGCGTGATTGGGCTAGAATGCAGTCACACAAATGAAGTTCCTCCCACAGAGGAACCTGGATATGGCAGTGCCCAACAGGAAGAGACAGATCTGACAGGAGATGATGGGTGTTTATATTGATGTTACCATATTTCGTATTAAAAAGCGTACAGTACACTCAGAAATGAAGGCTCCAGGAAGGAGAGCTTAGGATAAAGTTATAAATTACAAAGGATATGGAATTCCGATTCTTAAGATTTCATATGCCACCACCCTTCTCAAAGTGTCAATCACTTTACAAAACTAAAAGCCAGTTCTGACTTGCAAGAAACAAAAGGTTGATTCTGCCAGGGTTTGATTTCCCTGCTCCCTCAGACTCTTCCATTTACTTTCACTACCTACCTCTCTCATGGGACCTGGTCTCCACTAGTTTTGCACGTAGTCCTGACTTGAACTTTGGCTGTCATTTGTTGACAAGTTGTATCACATCCTGACAAGCCTGATGGCTGTTCCGGTTAGCTAACGCTGTATAACACACTTCTCTAAAACTTAGTGGCATTAAACATTTTATTATGCTCACAGATTCTGTGGGTTATGAGTTTAACAGAGGGTACAGAATGGCTCTGCTCTGCTCCATGATGTCTGGGGTCTCAGTTGAGATGACTCAGATGTCTGGGAATGACTCAAATGGCTGAGGGCTGCAACAGGTTGGGGTGAAGAACCCACTTGCAAGATGATTTCTCAATTAATATGCCTGGCCCCTTGGCTGGGATGGCTGGAAAGCTGGGCTTAGCTGGCACTGTCTACCAGAGTGCCTACACCTACATTCTCCAGCATGGCAATGCCAGGGGATTGAGTAACAAGGGAAATTTTGCTCTGAGGATGTAGATGAATCCAGAATGGGAAACTCTCTACATATGGCTTGGTGCTTTTAGCAAGTCAATATCATGTGGAAGGAAGATAACTGTTTTTGATTAAATGAGACTAAAAGGACATAATAAGACATACACTTATTATTATTATTATTATTATTATTATTATTATTATTATTATTATATAGTGAGTTTAATGTGTCAGTTTCTGGTGTACAGCATAATGTCCCAGTCATACACACATACACACAAACACACATATTTGCTTTCATATTCTTTTTTATTAAAGGTTATTGCAAGATACTGAATATAGTTCCCTGTGCTATACAGAAGAAATTTGTCTTTTATCTATTTTTATATATGGAGGTTAACATTTGCAAATCTCAAACTCCCAAATTTATCCCTTTGCACTCCCTTTCCTCTGGTAAACATAAGATGGTTTATTAAGACATACATCTTGATTAACTCTTACTTGGAATAAAAGAATATAAAAGAGAAATTTGAGGATGATTGGGAAAATTTGAACATTGAATAAAAGCCAATATTAATGAATTATTGCTCATTTAGAAATGAATAATAAATAATAAATGTAATCATCATCATAATAAGTATAATTTAATAATTTATTCCAGTGTGCTTGTATGTACATAATCATTTTGCCACATTTGCTTTAGTAATGGTTATATCTAGATCATATGTGGAGAATATAGAAGGAATAATTACACTCTTCTTTCCATTTTTGTGTGAGCTTAAAATTTGTAAAAAATGTACCTCATTGCATTTTTTATTGTAGTAAAATATGCATAACATAAAATTGATGATTTAACTATTTTAAAGTGTACAGTTAAGTGGCATTAAGTACATCCACAGTGTTGTATATCTCATTGTGTTCTTAATCGAATTTATATTAAGGTAAAATTAATATACAAAAAAATGCACTTTTTTGTGTGTAAATTGTACACATACGTATGATGGAATTAGTTTTGAAAAATACATACTCCCATGTAACCACCAATGCATCAAAATGTAAATTTTCTTCATGTCCCTTTGCAGTCAGTCACTCCTTACCACCACCTTATGCAGCGACCACTGACCTTATTTCTATTACTATAACATAGATCTACACCTCAAAATAAATGGAATCACATAGTATTTACAATTATGAGTGTAACCTTTTATTCACTCAACCTTTTTTTAGATTGATCTATGCTGTTGCAAGTATCAGAAATTTGTTCCTTTTACTTGCTGAGTGGTCGTCTACTGCATGAATGAATATACAACAATTTGTTTATCCATTTATCTGTAGATGAAGATTTGGGCTGTTTTCAGTTTGTGGCTCTTATGAATTGTGAATAAAATAGCTATGAATGTTCATATACAGAACTTTTTGTAGACAGCTGTTTTCATTTCTCTAAGTTATATGATAAACGTATGTTTTACTTGATAAGAAACCACTGCTTTTCTAATGTAGTTGTGCCATTTTCCATCTCTAACAACAAAGTAGGAATGTTCTCACACCATGTAGCCATTCCGGTGTTTATGAAGTGGTGTTCTCCATGATTTAATTTTTATTTCCCTTATTATTAATGATGCTGAGTATAATTTCATGAGTTTATTGAACATTCATATACCTTTGTGAAGTATCTGTTCATATTTCTCCCTTTAAACAAAATAAGATTGTCTTCTTAATCTTGAGTTGTTAGTGTACTGACGTGTGGATCTAATTCTGCATTTTCTATTCTGACCTACTGACTCATATGACTAACCTCCTGCCAAGACCACACTGCCTTGATTTTTGTAGTCAAATATGTCTTGAAATCAAGTAGTTTAAGTCTCCAATTTTGTTCTTTTTTTGCCAAAATTGCTTTGGCTATTCAAGGTCTTTTATATTTCCAAATAAACTTTAGAAACAGCTTGTCAAATTCCACAAAATGGCCTGGTGGGGTTTTGACTGTGGTTGAATCAAATCTATAGATAAATTTGGGAAGAATTGCCATCTTAATAATAATGAAACTTCCTGTCCATGAACTCCGATTTTTTTCTAATTTATCAGCATGTTTTGTCATTTTTTTAACATTTTTTTATTGAGTTATAATCATTTTACAATGTTGTGTCAAATTCCAGTGTAGAGCACAATTTTTCAGTTCTACATGAACATATATATATTCATTGTCACATTTTTTTCTCTGTGAGCTAGCATAAGATCTTGTATATATTTCCCTATGCTATGCATTATAATCTTGTTTATCTAGTCTACAGTTTGAAATCCCAGTCTGTCCCTTCCCACCCCCCACCCCTTGGCAACCATAAGTTTGTATTCTATGTCTATGAATCTGTTTCTGTTTTGTATTTATGTTTTGTTTGTTTGTTTGTTTTGTCATTTTCAATATGGAGATTTTAAATAGTTTGATGTTATTACACATTCTATTTTTTAAATGACATCTCATTGTGATTTTAGTTTTAACTTCCTAGATTGCTAATAAGAATAATCACCTTTTCATATGTTTTTGACCAATTATGTATTCTTTCATATTTTGATCAATTTTTATAGAGCTATTTTAGTTCTTTGTATTTTCTGAATACTAATTTTTTTATCATCAGTGATATGTGGTACAAATAACATCTTCCAATCTGTGGCTTCTTCCTTTCACTTTCTTTGGGGGTATTATCTGGTTAATAGAAGTTTTTAATGTCACTATAATATGATATAAATATCTTTCCTTTATTGTTTATGCCTTTTGAGTCTTGTTTATAAAATTCTTCCTTTCCTTGTATTTTCTCCTAAAATGTTTATGTTTTCTCTTTCATATTTAAGTCCTTAACTTTCTTGGAATTAACTCATGTATATGGTACAAAGAAAGAATTCAATTTCATAGTTTAAAAATCTGTATAACCAATTATTCCAGCATCATTTATTGAATTAGCCACCGTTGTTCCACTGATCTGTGAAGTAGACTTCGTTGTGAATAAAATTTTCCTGTATTCATGGATTCATATCTGATTGTATTTGTTTTTTTATTCCTGAACTAAACTACATTGTCTTAATTACTATAGCTTTATAATAAGTCTTATTATCTAGAACAACTTTTCTAACTATGTTCTTCTTTCAAAGAATCTTAGCTCTTCTCAGCTCTTTGCTCTTCCATAAAAATGTTAGAATCAGCCTGTCAAGTTCCATGAAAACCTTGTTGGGATTTGACTGGAATAACATTGACTTTATAGGTTATTTTGGGAATAATTGACTTGTTTATAAGAGTGAGTCTTTCTGTCCATTAACCATGTCTTATTTCCAATCTCATCTTCTGCTCTTCATCAAGCAAGCCATCAGGCCCAGAGGAGAAATTCAACATATTCTGTTGAATGGCTTGATTAATTGTTGAGTGGGGTAAACCTACCTGGGAATCTCTGGGAGCTCTTCGCCACTGCATTCCTACCAGACAGTCTTATTTGCAATGAAATATCTCCAAGATTTCCTAACAGGGGTTTAGTGACCCAGAGAACAGACACAAGGCAGGAGGAAAGGCGAGGGTGAGGGTTTCCAGGTGATGCCCACAGAAGTTTGTTGCAATACAGCGTTTGTTGACTACCCCCAGCTGGGCTTTGTGCGTTATCTATGCAGCACAACCCGTCTCAGCAGGCACAACCAGTTCAATCACTGTGTGTTTAATATTAACAGAGGAAAGGATGATGGTGGGGGAGGAGGTACTGTCAAAACCATTTTAAACAAAGTGGAAGTCATCCACTGTGATTAATA
Organism: Vicugna pacos; assembly: GCF_048564905.1. Classification (NCBI taxonomy): domain Eukaryota; kingdom Metazoa; phylum Chordata; class Mammalia; order Artiodactyla; family Camelidae; genus Vicugna; species Vicugna pacos. The sequence continues at coordinate 55,080,020 of NC_132987.1, read as the reverse complement.
TTCAGGAAAACTGATAGAATCACTTTATTTCTACTCCGGTAAGAAGGTAACCAAGAAAAGTGTTCACCTTAACCCCGTGACAAATTGAGTTTTTACAGGTTTTAATACAGTGAAGCTTTAAGAACGGATTAGTAAACTTACTGCTTAACATTTTGTGTCAATAAATAGTTTGAACTCACTATGAATTTTCCTACTAGACTCTGGTTTATGACATGAACAATGTAACAAAAGCATTAAAAAAACAAAAAAAAACCCAGACAATCTGCATATCAGAAAAAGAAGCTGTCAAATGTATGATCACTTAAGAGAACGCTCTCCCCCTATTAAAACTGTTAATGGCTTAGGAAAAATTACAACATAAAGGAAGCAACAGAAGCGTATTCACTTCGGAGCATTTTTAGTCTTCAAGCTTGGAGATGATCACTATACTAATTAGGAGCTGCCTAACATTCTGAAATGAGAAATGTTTATTTATGATTTTAATCCTCCTCCATTTAAGAAGAGAGGGTAACGTGCTGTTTTTCCACAAGGCTGTATGCAGAAACTTTACATGGAGAACTCAGTGTCTCCTTTTACTACGGGTAGTCTTGCAGGGAGTGGATGGAGAGCAGACCGATGGCTCGGGATGGTCCCCCTTCTTCAAATCTTGAACCTCCCATAACCCACACATATCCCCAAACTTCAAAATCTCTTGTCACAGTAGGCCTTACTGATTTCTCCTGCTGTTTAATTTCATATTGATCTCTGAGGGTTTTGCTCGGAAAAAGGAAACCATTAGGAAAGTGCTGACTTGGAAGGAAAACAGGGATAAGAAAAGGATGTTTACCCAGTAGAGGAGGAAACCAGGCTCAGTGATAAACTGACAAAGGGAAATGGTGCCTCTGGTTAATCTGGCCAACTGACTTTGCCATAAACACTTCCTGCCCTTTTCTGAGAAACCATAATTAACCTGAAAATTTACTTGGATAGACTGAAAAGTGAATCAGAAATCTCATCACAACTGGGGATCAAGGCTCTTAGCAGCAGTGATCTACCCGCAAAGTGCTTCACCAACCAGCACCCATCAGCCTTAGAAGACATTTTTATCAGGCTCATGCTTCCATAAATTCTAAATTCCTCACTCGCTACTACTCATATCATCATCCCTCGACATATAGATAGCCCTGTGTTAAAATAACTCAGAGTATACTATGGAAATTTAAGATAAACAAATAAATGCATCAAGAGGTAGTAATTCTCAACACAGAGGCGACATCCGAAGATTCTCCTTAGTAAAAGAGAATTCCTAGGAGGAAGTGGCCTTATTGCAACTTCAAACGTCCCAATGTTAAGAAGGACACAGAGGATTTCCCTGAATAAACTGATATACACACCACTCCCTCAAGAGCACAGCCTGAATGTGTCAGGATAGATAAGTGTGCCAAACCCAATGATTGCTTATCCTCTGTGAATAGAGGTGAGACACCCACCCACACCCAACACACACTCATACTCTTCTTTCACCTGGCTCCTTCCAAGGCTCCAGACGGTTAAGCAGGAGAAGTTAGTCTATAATTAGGTATAGCCAAACTTAATAAATCTAATATAAAAATATCTCTAAAACTGAATCTTTCTTCTTCAGCTCAGTTACTACTGCTTTTGTCTTCACCTTCTGGGACTCATGATCTCCAGTCTGGTCTTTCAACATCAATAATGCCAGCAAGTGACCTTCATACAGTGCCAGGCTGATGTTATTCTACATGCTTTGAAGATTTTTTGGCCTCCCATCACCAAAAGAGGACATTCAAACACTCCACCAGCTCTTGCCATATCTAACCTCATCTCTGCTCTTTTCTCTTACGTATGTTTCTCCCCAATCATATTAAACCTTGCCTTTTCAGCCCATTTATCCTTTTTCAACTTTGTACCTGCTCGAAACTCTTACTGGAATGTAGCAAGTTCCTTCTTATCTTTTAAGACCAAGTTCAAATGTTATCTCCAAAACACAGAATTCCTTAGCTCTCTGGCAACCTAAAGCATATTTTATTAATTTTATGGGAACAATTATTACATTAAGGAAAATTATGTGTGTTGTATCTACCTTTTTTCTAGATAAATGCTTTCTGGATGATGGTAATGTTCTTCTGTGTTGTCCAATAAGATAGCTACTAGTTACATGTAGCTATTAAGCACTTGAAATGTGATTAATATTACTAAAGAACTGAATTTTTGATTTATTTTTATTTTATTTAGAGTAATCTAAATTAAAAAAAAATTTTAAAGCCACACATGGCTAGTGGCTGCTAAATTGGACAGCACAGTTCCTGCATAATAGTTGATGGTCAATACATTTTTGTTGAGTGGATAAATGGATGAGTGGACATAATGTCACTGTTTTATACTTCAGGACTATGTAACATGTATAGTTGTTATATACGCCTTCTAGCCTAGGAAGAACACAAGGTTTCTCAAATATATCTAAGAGACATCCAAAAACCATAGTACTAATTTCAGAACACAATGAAATTGATATATTTAATTTAGGTTTATAAATCAGGAATCAGAAAATATTATCATATTAGATCCCCCAAATAATACATAGAGTATTTTAAAGATCACATTTTATCAGGATAAATCTTTTTACCAAATTAATGAGAAAGTTGAAACTGATCGTTTGAACAAAAAACCTTGGTATCAGGTATTTGATGATTACATGTTTGTTTCCAGGACTGCATTCAGGGACCTGCTGTGTTTCATCTTTAGGAAACGTGGTTGGAGTATTGAGTTTACCTGGGAGTGACAGTGGAGGTGGGAAGTGGGAGACTAAAGGAATAAAAAATGTCAGCAGCAGTAATAAATCACCCCTAAAATTTCATAGCATGATAAATCTTAATAAAGCTTTATCACTTACTCATGTCATAGTCTGATGTAAGTTGGGGATCTCTCCATAGAGGCTGTCTTCCAAAAGGTGGCTCTGGGATACAGAATCCTTCATCCTGTGACTATCATCATTCATCATTAACCCTTTGGCCTCTGCTCTCACTATGGAGGGGAACACAGTGTGTGGGAAGGCACATGAGATACTTAATTACTTCAGCCTGGAAGTGGCACCCATTTGTGCTTACATTCCACTGGCCAGACCTAGTCATGGGTCCAAGGTAACTACAAGGAGACTGGGAGATATGGAGAAGCATGCAGATATTAGTGAGTTCCAGTAGTCTCTGTCACAGTGCTTAAGGCAATAGCCAAATTCATCAAAATTACCCTTTACAATCCTTTTTTAAGAATTTTGAGTAGATCCAAAATAGTTGGCTTGTGTCAGTGGCTATATTGAAGAAATAATATCCATCTTTAGACAATGGATAATACTTAGCCAGGGGAGAAGCTCATGTCCCAGAGAGATAATGAAGACCAGCAAAGGATACAACAGATTCAAATCTTGGTTCTCATGTTCACTGGGAGGGTCATAACTCCCTACACATCTCTCTCAATAAATGTGCATTTTTAATGACACTGCACTATAATAGGAATAGATGGGGTGCAATGGTACCTTCTTTTGTTGTAGCTGGGACATCAGGGACATTTTTGTCTCTTAACTGATCAGGTTACTACTTTAAAATATCTTAAATCTCTACTATGCTTGCATTCCAATGTCCCTTCCCTTCATTACTGAAGACAGGGAGTATGCTGTTGCCTGGACTGGGTCACAATTTCCATTTTCCAGAGAAAACACTCCCCATTGAAACCAGTTTGGCATGCAGACATGAACAGCATTGTAAATCATTCCTCATAGAATCATCCATCATGAAATAATTCTCTGAGAGAAAGTTTTCCAGTGTGGAAAAACAACTCAATAGAACTTTTTCTTCATTTGAATACCAGAATTCTTGCTTCCTTTTTTTGTGGCTGTAATTTTGTCATGAGTAAGGGAGACAGTAAGGTCTTTGTTATGCAGGCTCAAATTTAACGTATTCGTATTTACTAAAAATCAGTGTGTCTGCCAAGCAAGCAAGACTATGAACCAGATAATATCGTGCTGCCAGTAAGTCAAAGGGAATGTGTGAATCTGAGAAACAGCTGCTACTTCAACTCTCAGCTGAATACTGACTCACCCGTTGCCAGACCTCAGTTGGTCAACAGCTGTGTGTGTGCAGCAGCAGAATATTAAGGAAGTTTTCTACAAGCTCAAATTATAGAAAACAGTTAAGCTTTCATAAGCCTGGATTTTATAAAGTTTACTGTTAGTAACATCATTCAAACACATTCGTGAATCTGTGAGGCATTCTTCTCGTCTCCATTTTCTGGCTGTAATTAATACAGACACACCAGCCCAGAGTTGAGGTTTCCAAGTTGCTTGGGCCCTGACACCATTCTCCAAAATAGGCAGGCATTTTGCCCGATTTCTATCCACATCTGCCAATACATTTCATTTCTAGGTATAAACTTTATCCAAATAAGTCCCTGTGACACCCTGTTATAGACTGTATGTTTGTGTCCCCCTAAAAATTCGTATATTGAAGCCTAAATCTTCAATCTAACGGTATTTAGAAGTGAGGCCTTTTGGGAATTAATTAGGTCATGAGGGTGGAGTCCTCATGAATAGGATTAGCGACATTATAAGAAGAGACAGAAGGGAGGTGATTACTCTCTCTTCATCATGTAAGAACCCAGTGAGAAGACAGCCGTCTGCAAACAAGGAAGAGGACCCTCCCCAGACCTGAAGACCATGATCGCACCCTGATCTCAGACTTCCCAGCTTCCAGAACTGTGAGAGAGAAATTTCTATTGTTTTACTCACCTGGTCTGTGGCATTCTGTTATAGCAACCCAGGCTGCTATGTTTGCTCCTTGCTGGGCCTTGCAATAAATGCTGCACTTTCCTCCACCACAACCCAGTGTTAGTAGTCCAGCTTTACTGAACACAGGCAAGCAGACCTAAGTTTGGTTTGGGAACAAAACTAAATTCAGCAATATACAAAGTATATACATGATCAAATGAGGTTTATTCCAGGGAAGAAAGATTGGTTTAACATTTGGAAATCAATCAATGCAATTTAGCACATCCACAGAGAAAGGAAGGGAAATGATATGACTATCTTAAAAGATCTCCTGTCCCCTAAAAAAAATCTGCAAAAACACAACACTCATTCATGATTAAAAAATAATAACTCTCAGAAAACTATAAATAGAAGAGTGAATGCTTTCCAACTAAAATCACAAAGAAATGCACTCTTCCAAGTTCTATTCAACATTGTACTAATGCAATAAAGGAAGAAAAAAAAATAAAAGAAAGGCATGTATCAGAAAAGAAAAAATAAAATTGATCATGATTTTGTAGACAAAAAATCCCTGATAGTCCACAATAAAAACAATTAGAACTAGTAAGTGAGTCTATCAAGGTCACAGAATACAAAACCAATATACAAAAATCAATTATATTTTCATATACTAGCAACAAATAACTGGATATTGAAATTAATAAAAAAGCCGATTAAAAATGCCAATTATAATATTTAAAACATGAAATACTTAAGAATAACTATAACAAAATCTCTATAAGATGTCCTGAAAATTCAATACCATTTGACCCAGCAATTCTACTTCTAGATATATACCCAAGAGAAATGAGAACATACCCACACCAAAAAGTGTACATAAGCATTCAAACATAGCAGCATTTTTTATAATAGTCAAAAAGTGGGAATAACCCAAATGCCTTTCAATTGTTAAGTGGGTGAATAAAATGGGTTTCTATCCATGCAATGGAATATTACCCCACAATAAAAATGGATGAAGTACTGATATATGCTACAGTATTGGTGAAGATTGAAAACATTACGCTAGGGAAAATAAGCCAGTGACAAAAGATCACAGGTTACAAGTCCGTTTACATGAAATGTTCATAATATGCAAATCTATAAAGAGAAAGTAGATTATTGTTTGCCTAGAAGGGAGGTATAAGAGATAAGGCTGAACTGAGAGTAGAGAATGACTGCTAATGATTACAGGTTTCTTTTAGGAAGAATGAAAATACTCTAAAATTAGATTGTGGGGATATTTGCACTAGAATATCATTGAATAGTACTCTGCAATTAGTGAATTGTATTGTATATAAATTTTATCTCAGTAAAGCTATTTAAAAATCACAGGAGAAATTTTTTTCTTAACATTGGGATAGGCAAAAAAATTCTTAAAAGGTTACAGAACATATAAAGAAACTACAAAAGAAAAAGTTATAAATTGGACTCCATCAAAAGTTTTAAGTTTTGCTCTTCAAAAGACACCACTGAGAAAATAAAATGGCAAGCCAGAGGTTCGGAGAAAATATTTATGATGCTTATATCTGAAAAATGCCTTGTATTTGTAATGTATAAAGAACTCTTACAACTCAATAATAAGACAAACAACCCAATTTAAAAATAAGCAAAACACACAGACATTTATAACAGCTTTATTCATAATTTCTGAAATTTGGAAGCAACTAAGATACTCTTCAGTAGAAACGGATACTGTGTTACAACCAGATAATGGAACATTATTCAGCCTTAAAAAGAAATAATGATCAAATCATGAAAAGCCATGGTGGAATCATAAATGCATATAACTAAGTGAAAGAAGCCACTCGGAAAATGCTACATGCTGTATGATTCCAACTATATGACATTCTGGAGAAAACAAAACTACAGAGACAGTAAAAAGATCAGAGATTCCAAGGGGCTGGGGTAGGGTATTACTAGGTGGAGCAGAGAGGACTTTTAGGGCAATGAAAACACACTGTATGATACTATAGAAAGGATGCACTGTACATTATTGTACATTTGTCCAAATCCATAGAATGTACAGCACCAAGAGTGAACCATCACGTAAACTATGGACTTTGGATGATTCTGATGTGTCAGTTTGTTTCATTAATTGTAACAAATGTATTACACTAGTGGGGGTGTTGATAATGGAGAAGGCTATGCATATTTGGGAACAGAGGGTATATGAGAAATCTCTGTACTTTCCTCCTTAATTTTGCTTAAAAAGATTAAGTCTTTTTTTTTTTAATGAGCAAAAGATTAGGGACTTCACAAAAGAATATATACAAAGAGTCATTATGCACACTGAAGAAGTTCAACCTCATTGGCCAATTAGGAAAACGTAAATCAAAACCAAGATGAAATCTCACTTCACACACACTGAAATAGCAAAAGGAAAAAGACTGAAAATAAGTATTGGCAAGGACGTGGAGTACCTGGAACTCTCATATGCTGCCTGTGGAAATATGAAATGGTTCAACTACCTTGGAAAAGTAGTTGAACATTTTCTTAAAAAGTTAAATTTTCCCTTACCATTTGGCCCATAAATTCTACTTCTAGATATTTACTCAAGAAAAATAGTGATATATGTCCACAAAAAGATACACAATGTTAATGTACACAATGTTCATAATAGATTTATTCATAATAGTCAAATACTGGAAAAGTCTCAAGTGGTCACCAACAAATAGCTGGATAAATAAATTGTGTTATATCCTTAGAGTGGAATATTACTAAGCAATGAAAAGAAACAAACTACTGATGCAGTAAGCAACATGAATGCTTGCATGGGCTAAGACTGTCCTGAGTCTTGGCCTCCAGCAATACCTACTTACCTAAGAAGCCTTCAGCTGCTGCGCGCATTAGACTAGCAGTTCCCTTTGTGGGAAAATGTTACACAGAAAACCTTGTGGGTGTAATGGTCACCAGATCCCCATCATCACACATAACACTGTGCTGCTGCAGAGATGCCCACTCTCATGTTTTTGTTTTGTTTTGCTTTACTTTGATTTGGACTTTTGTTTGTTTATTTTTGAGAATGGGTCAGCAATTTAACTCAAAACTTGATTTTTTCCTGTCGTAACTCAGGACTTAGTATTTTTATCCACTAGTATGAGCTTTACCTCTAACTAGCTTTTTACCTTACTGCTAGGTTTGACACTTCCAATCTTTAAAACTATGTATCATTTCCATTTATGGGAATTATTGCTTTTTTGTTAGTTATTTAATTCACTGGTTTTGTTTCTTGAGATTAGGTGCAAGAAATGACATAGTCATACTGGTCTTACTAGTCAAATCTGAATAATGCCTTTTTTTCCTTCATTGAGGAGAGAGTCGGGGTGGAAATGGGTAGGTAGTAATAGTTTGCTCCTAAAAACCTTTTTTTTTTTCAGTTTATATAAGTGATACTTGTTTGTTATTTTAAAAAAGTGTATTTTTCTCTAACCATCCGTCTTTCTTCACATATTGGAAGCAATCTTTCCTGTGGATCATGTATCAAAAGTGATTCAGGTGGAACTAATTCCAAGCACAGATTTTCTCTGATCCTTCCATTGTTAAGAACAAAGAGAGTATATGTCCGTTAGACCAAGGTGGGCATGTGACACAAACAAGATAATCACAGACTACAGAGGGGTTTGATAAATATCCATCAGAAAAGCAAAAAATAAATTTAGCTCTGGTTTAGAGAGCTGTAAGAATCATGGAAGTAGACGTCTTTTTCAGCCATCTTCTCTGGTCTCACCTTTGCTCTAAATAATTGAAATGCATAAATCTTCTTTTATCACTTATTAAACTTTTTAATCTGTCTGTTCTTATGCCAGGAACACTCTGTTTTAATTACCATAATTTTTTAAATCTATTTTTCTTTGGGGGGGTGGTAATTAGGTTTATTTATTTATTTATTGAATGGAGGTACTGGGGATTGAACCCAGGACCCTGTGCATGCTAGGCACGCACTCTACCGCTGAGCTATACCCTCCCCCTAATTACTATAATTTTATAATATGTTTCATCACCTGGTAATGCTAGCTGTCAATCCCACCAATAACTTATTATTTTTTTTAATTTGTTCTTGTATTGTCTCACTTGTTTGCTCTTTTAGATGATCATCACACATGCAGGAAAAGCTAATACCTCTGAAAATTCACCAGCAGCAACAGAATAAGAAAAGGAGTGTAACAACAAGTTATAAACTTCAAAGTGTGGCTGTTGAGGAAGGAGACAAAAGATTCTGACAGAGCAAGGCACAGCTTCTAATCCCACTGCCCCCTTCTGCCCACCATGACCAAACCCAGGAAAGAAGTGGATTGGACAGATTCCTGAGGTCACTCACTAATACTCCCCAACCTGCAGTTAAACAGACTCAAGAAGTAAGCGAGCAGCCCAAGGAAACACTCCTCTGAGTATGGGCCCCATCTTCAAGGTCTCAGTAGAAACAGGAAGAGCCCCAGGGATGTGGGAGGAATCCGGAGGTATCCCACCATAGAACAGGATGTATGGCCAACAAGGTGGATTAATTCCTGGTACGAGACCATTAACATCATTTCAGAAAAGAGAGTAAAAACTGAGGTTACTCAACAAAGGCCACACAGCCCCCGGGGAGGTCTGCTCCTACTCTTTCTGCCCTCAGTCTCAGGAGAATGAATAGAAAGCAAGACCTTAGCCCCATCCTGTAGCTTGGAGGTGAGATCTGTAAGTGTCAGGGATGGAAATAATGGAGAATTCATTCTCACTGTCTTAGTGAGAGCTGAAGATCTTGAAAGACCTGCTCACATTCAATACAAGCAAGTTAGAATCAGTCATGTAGACCACAGGAAAGCAAGAGAAACACAACGTGCCAAGTAAGAGCCAAGAACCCAGTCTGGGAGGAAAAAAGATAGACACCAAGTGAAAATTTTTAAAAATACTTCCTGCAAGTGCCTCTTCTATGGAAGACTGATAAGAACATGAATAAAATAAGGCAGATCTCAAAGATAAGAGGTAAAGCAACAGAACATCCAGGACATTGTTAAGTAAGATTAATGGAAGCAGTCAGCCTTGTTTTGTACCCAGTTTTGATGAGGATGCATTTTTATGTTCTACTCTTTACTGTAATGCTGGACGTTGTTTTGAATGTGTTATACTTTATTATGTTAAGGAAATTGCATTCTATCTCTAATCCATGAAGTATTTTTAATAGCAAATGGTTGAACATTGACTCAATCTATTTCAGCTGGCATAAACAAGCTATTTTGTCAGATCTTTATTTTTTCTTGCATCACACTTACAAAGAACCTCAGTGCAGTCCTCCAAACTTGTCCACATGAGTGATGAGTGAGACGTTTCATCATATTTCCTTTTAGCAACCAGACTTTCTGTCATATAGCAAATTCAATGACTCAGTTTTTCAAACGTAAGTTTTTCCACTACTGTTATGCACAGGATTGCTGCCATTAGGGCTACAGGTTGTATGAATACATTATTCTTCAAATGTCCTGAAACTAGAAAGAATAAAGGGCCAGGGAGATGGGGTTCATTTTTTCTACAAGCATGAGCTGTAGAGTCAGGCAGCTCTGAGGATGAATCTTTGCTCTACAATTTACTAGTTGTAGCTTTGGATCATAACTTCATTTCTGTAAGCACCAGTATTATTCTTGTCTGAAATTGGGTCTATGCTATTTAATTTACAGGGTGTTATAAGGATTAAATGAAATAATGTATTTCAAGCAGGTACTTCAAAATGATAATTATTATTATTATCATTATTTTTAAAAAATATTGTGTCTGGCACATAATATATACTCAATAAAAAATCACTGAATGAATGAATGATCTCTAGAACTAATCCAAAGATGGAATAGGAAGTTTCTGCCCATAAGAGATTTCCAAGCTAAGAAATTAAGTGTCAATAAAATAAATATAGATGAAACTTGAATCCTAGGTTTGATTTCATGGGGTATAATGACTTAATTCTGTTATCTCATTAATAAGGATTCTTCCTAACAAGAACTCAGTCTGGTACCTGGGCACAGCTGTAGACTAATTCCTGACTTCTTGTTCCCTTTGGATACGAATAGTAGAAATCAACTCAAGCCAGCTTAAGTTAAAAGAGAAAATTGTACAAAAATCTGGGAACCGGTGTTTCATGTGACCCATGGGCAGGTGTACAACTGAATGCCAAGAAGGACAGGAACCAAAAGGTGGAAAGCTTCTGAGAAACAGATCTCTCGCTCTCACAGACTTACAGTTTTGTTTCTCTCTAATCTTGTTTTTTTCTCCACAATTGGGCTTCTTCTATCTCTAGCCTACAGGGCAGTAGGTGGCCACCCCTGAAACTCAAAGCTACATATTTTGCTTCTATCCTAATTCATATTCCTGGAGGAACCCTGGATGGCCTAGCTTGGATCAAACACCTGCCTGGATCCATTCAATGGCTTCTAGGAGAAAGGGATCAGATTGGACCACAGGGCTGCCTGAAGGGGTGGCCCGCAACAAATGGAGAAATGGAAGAGCAGCCAGAAGTTGTCTGCTTCACCCAGTCACAGACTGACCCTTAACCGGTTTACAGCCCTAAGTCTAACCATAAACTGAGCTGCACATAAATCTTAATCCTGGCCCTGGAATTCCACTTACACTGATCTTGTGAAACACATATAACTAATAAAGTGAAGTCGTCTCTGCATTTTCATTGCTTCACTTGTTTGGGAGGGGGGAAATGTGGTCTTTACATAGTGAATTTCATTCAAAATCATGTTTACTTGCTGTAAAATACCTGAGTGAACACTAAAAAGATCAAAAGAAAGAAATCTAATTCTTTCCAAATCTTACTAAACACCAGTATATTTCCAAACATTCCTAAGCAAAGCACTGTTTGAGTAAAATTTCTGAATTTGAAGGTAAATATTTCTGCTTTGATGCCTGTGGTGGAGTCATGCTGACTGCTTTATTCTCTGCACAGCAACTGATGTATTCTCATCAGTCACTCCCGGCACAGGAAAAATCAGAGACTGGGGTTATAATCAAGAATTTACTTGGTCCCAGACTCCCTTGATCAAGGAATTCTTGATACCCACCAATTTCTTTGTTCAACAGTGGTCTGTCTCAAGATTGGGCTTATTTTCTTTGATTTCCATTAACTTCAGGGTAATTTATATGCCTTCTTGGGGCTCCTGCTATGTCTCAGTCCCTTCCCTTTTTCCTTCTTCAGAAGTATCATGGGACAGGGATGTCTGGTATCAGCCAAGGCAGAGTAAGCCAACTGTAGTCTACCTTTCCCACTGATGACAACCAAAAACTCTAGACAAAATGCAAAAACAAATACCTGAACAGCCTAAAAAGTAAATATTAGCAGGCAGATTAAAGACTAAAGTCAAAACTTGAATAACAACTCATAGCCTGGGTGAGCTTTACATGATTTTGTTTTTTTTTTCTCTTTGTCTCATGGATTTGACCTGAAGGCAGGCCAAGTCCTGGAATTGTGTATTAGACACTGTTGGAAAAACTCCAGGAGAAATCACCTCTTACTAACCAGAAGACCAAGAAAAGCAACTCCTGCATGACACAGAGTAGAAGAGAAATCCCACTTTTTTTCATATTCACATTTCTCTTTTCTCTCCTAGCTCTGCCATGAGATCAGCCCCAACCACTGGGCTGCATTGCCACAGCAGCAGTGGCAACATGAGCTAAAGTTTGCCCCCTAAAATCATTCTCTCTCTCTCTGGCCAAGAAACCAGTGAAATGGACCAAGCTGTTCAAATAGTGTGGGATAATTCTTGCTACTTTCTTTCTTTTCTCTTGCTGCTTTAACCCAAAAGACAGCCTCAGTCACACAGGACAACACAATAGTCCAAGAAACTAAAACTCAGAGGAAACCTTAGGTTCTTGCCAATAAGAACCAGGAAAAGGAGGGTCCCTGGGGGCTGGAGAATATAGGGACATGCTAGAGAGGAAGGAGCTGGGAAAGGACATCTTCTAATTTTGTTTGGGATCCCACATAAGTCCCAGACTCAACCCCCAGAACAGACATACAGTACAGACCCAAAGAAGCATAGCAAAGCCTTCAAAAACTAAATGACTAAAGTCTCAGACTAAACTTTGAGTGGTGCCTGTGACAGATAGATACAAATAGCATAGCAAAGGCTTGAGACCCGAATTAGCATTGGAATCACCACCCTTAGAAGGTGAGACACAGCTTGGTCTCTGAACCTAAGCCAATCAGTCATGTGCTAACACAAACAAACAAAAATCCAACATCCCCTGAAGGATTTTAACAGAACTTGGAATTCCATAATATCCAAAATATTCTGGATACTATCCAAAATTACTCAATGCACAAAGAACCAGGAAAATCTGACTAATATTCAAGAGAAAAGATAGTCACCAGATGCCAACCCCAGTATGACCTCAAATGGAAACATGAACATTCTTGAAATAAATGGAAAGATAAAAGTTCTCAGCAGAGAAAGAGAATTTAAAAAAAAAAAGCTAAATGAAAAAATTTTAACTGGAAGACACATATCTGAAATTAACGATTCATCAGATAGGCTTAATAGTAGAACGGAGATGACACAGGAAGGAGAACTTAAAGATAAATCAATAGAAATTATACAAGAAGAACAGAGAGGAAAAGATTGAAAGAGCACAACCCTAGAGGTCTGCCAATGTAACATTCATGTTATCGGAATCTCTGAAAGAAAAGAGAAAAACAAAATATATTTGAAGAAATAATGGCAGAAAACTTTCCAAATTTGGTGAGAGATATGTTTATAGATTTAAGAAGCTCAATGAATCCCAAACAGGTTAAGTGCAAAGAAAACCACACCCAGACACATCATAATTAAACTGTTGAAAATCAAAGGTAAAGAAAATATCTTGAAAGCACCCAGAAGAAAAACGGATAAATTACACACAAGGAAAGCTATGACTGTAGGTATCGCGTCAGAAACCATGGCGCTCAGAAGACACTGAGACAACATCTTTAAGGTGCTGGGAGAAAAATAAGTAAGTAAATAAAGTGTTGTAAGGAAAAAAACTGTCAACTCAGAATTCCATATACACCAAAAATACCCTTCAGGAACGTAGGCAAAATGAAGACATTCTCAAATGAAAGAAAACTTAGAGAATTCACCACCAGCAGAATTGCTCTAAAAGAACTGCCTAAGAAAATTCTTTAGAATGGGGGGAAATTATACCAGAGGGAAACATAGAACTTAAGGAATGAAGAAAAAACAAAAGAAATAATGAATACACATATCTGGATAAATAGAGTATTTTTGTCCTCTTAAATTCTTTAAAATATGTATGATTTTTAAAATATGAATAATTTTGAAAAAATACAACTTTGTAATATTTCATTGCATACAGATGTAACATATAAAATGACTATAATGTAAAGGGAGTAGGATAAAGGACTCTGTATGGTTATAAGTGTCTATATTTTACTTGAAGTGGTAAAATAGTGCTTCCAAGTATACTGCGAAAAATTAGGTATATATGCTGTCATCCCTAGAGCAACTACTAAAAAATATCACAAAGACATACATGCTGAAGAGCCAATAAGTAAATATTCGATGATCCAAAAGAAGTCAATACAGCAGAGGGGGCAAATAGAAAACAAACAGAATGGTAGCCTTAAATTTAATCATTGAAATTTTGTTAAATATAAATTGTCTAAACAGCAATAAAAGAGAGACATTTTCAGACTGCATAAAAAAAAAAAGATCCCACCACACACAGTCTGTAAGAATACACATTTTAAATAGAACAATACAGAGTTAAAGTCACCTGATGGAAAAAGATACACTATGTAAACAGTGATCAAAAGAAAGGTAGAGTGCCTATAATAATAATTTCAGGCAAAGAAGACTTCATAATAGGGAAAATTACCAGAGAAGAAGAAAGACGTTATATAATGATAAAAGGGTAAATTCACCAAGAAGACATAATACTAAGTGTGTATGTATCTAACAAGAGAGCTCCAAAAATGAAGCAAAAGTTGACAGAATCAAAGAGAAATAGACGACTCCATGATTATACTTGAAGACATCATGTGAACATTAATCCTAAAACCTTTATCACAATTTGTCTCAGGGGGGTTTGTGTAGATTGGCGCTCTGTGTTTCCACAAAGAGCAAACCCTGGTCCAGAGAGATTTGAGTGTGTGTGGCACCGTGTCCAGTGCTGTGAGGATCCCACCCTCGGCAGATGTGGGACTGTGAGCATGGCTACTTGTGGAAGTTCTAGAAAAAATCAATAGTAATTTTCCAGCAGTATCTCTTTGAGAAACCTGAGAAAATTCAAACATAACATTAAGAGTTTGTTGTGGAAGTTGTTGTTTTTGCATTCACCATCCATTCTCCCACTCTGCTGTGTCCAGATTTTGCTTTAAGGAAAATATCACTTCTCTAGCTTGAGCCATAATCAATTACGTCAATAAGTATATTCCATCCTAACTCCAGTGATTGGTCAGAGACGAGTGCACAACTCAGCCGGAGCCAGTGGGATGCAAGGACACAGTTGCTGGGGCTTCTGAAAGACAGAGCTTCCTCTCTTCTCCTGGGGAACAACCAGGAAAGAGGATATCCTTTTGGCCAGCTGGTGTGGTGTGAGGTATTTTTCCATTATGCAAGAGGACACGGTTTTTTGTTTGTTTGTTTGTTTTGTTTTGTTTTTGCTTAAGTTTATTTGAGTTGGGTTCTTTGTCATTCACAAAATAGATTCTTGATTACCACAAGGTTTACTCTGTCAACCCTTTCTAAACCCCATGTCTTTCTGCAAAAATGAAAACAAAAGCCACACGATACAAGTGCTTCTACTTTTAATGCTGGAGAGTATCTTTACTTATAGAAAATAATGACATGCAAGCATTTTAAAAGACAAAGCTTATATGTAGAAATAGTAATCCCTAATGAACAGCAATACATATATAAAAGGAAATCATTCAGAATTTAAAACTGTAAGCAAAAAACTAGGTTTTCCATTTCTATACTTATACAGAACACTATTTGCTGCTTTTGCAAAAAAATTTGAAAAGCATCATTCAAGCTGTTGTCTCCTGAGGGGACGTTTACCACCATCAACCAGCTGTACTTTTTTTCTTTTTTTGAGGACTATTTGACAATTAAAAATGTATATATTTAAGGTGTACAGTTTGATGATTTAATATGATATACATTGTGAAATAATCACCATAATCAAGTTAATTAACATACCCATCACCTCAAACGGTTATCATTTTCTTTTTTCTTTCTTCTCTCTCTTTTTTTTTTTTTTTTTTTGTACTTAAAAGAATAAGAGTAGATTTAAGAGGCCCAAGTCTTCCCAGACCCTGCTGATACTCAAAGTAAAAACAGTTTCCAAATTCCTTCATGGGTTTTGTGTTGCAAGCTCAAGCTACTTCCTTGAGGGAAAATTCTCTAAGTGTTCTGGAAAGCACAGTCACTCCTAACCTCAGTGGAAAAGATTCAAGTTATCCAGTGGAACAAAGACTGGGTGTTTAAAATCAAGAAGTTCCTAAAATGAAAATGTTTTTATAGAGAAGGATTGGTTATATGGAGACTGAAATGAAGTAAATTCTGGGCAGATGTGAGGTTCGAGAGTCTGGTCTCTGGCATTTATCAAGGACCTGCCAGGGGACTCAGGATGAAGCAAGCACCGTTCTTTCTGGACAGTTGGCCCTGGCCCGGGGGAGGATGTCTCCCAGACCCAGGACTCTCAGCCAGGTAACACGTGGAGGGGCACAGAGTGCGAGGAAGGCTTGCAGAAAAGAGACATCACATTAGAGAAGCTTCTTGACCAGGTGGTCTTGAGGAACAGGGAAGATTTTAGCATGTGGAGATGGGGTTGATGTTCAGGGCCAGAGAGAAGAGCGTGGGGAAAGACAGAGAAGAGGAAGTACAGGGTAGTGCAGGGGCCACTGCATAGTCCACCTGGACTGGGACCTAGTCAAAGAGGCACCTTCTCTGAGGAAGCTCTGCCAGGGAAAGGGTTAGTGCATGGTGAAGCCTAATTCAACGGCCCCTGGGCGAGCTGGGTGGGAGACCCCTACCAACATCCCCTAAAAAGCCATATACTCGTTAAAAAGGGCACAGTATACTGGAAAAAGTCCATGGCCCTGGGTCTGATTTCTAACTCTGCCACCTAATGCCTGTGTGACCTTAGGCATTCACTTAACTCTCTCATCCTCAAGAGGTGAATAGTATCTTTCCTGTGTATTTCACAGGACTGGCATGAACATGAGGGAAAACAGTGGGCACAGAATAGCACTGTCAGCTACTTTCCTGTAGTTGGTTATCTTGTCATGTATGTGAAACTCCCCAGTAAATGTTTTTATCCTTCTATGACCACTTCATAATAGCTCCTTGAGGCCAAGGGACGTGCCTTCTTCAGGACTGTCCTGGGAACACAGTGTATGATTTTTTAATAAAGGTACTTGATGAATGAATGAATGAATGAATGAATGAATGAATGAATGCAAGATGTTCAGAGCCCTCTAACTAGATAACAAAATCAGTCTCCTAATGAATTGAAGACCTGTGGGCTCTCCTTTGACTTAGGGCCGTTTGGCATGGTGGAGATTATGAGTTAGTGGTGCTCACTCGGTGTCGTGGTAGAGAAGGAAGCCGGTGAAGGTGGAGTCATTGATATTGTCTGCATAGACCCCATTATTCTCTCCATCCCCATACACTTGAAGCCAGACCTCTTCACCCTTCTCCAGATGGAGAAGCACAGAGCCAGAGGCCTGGTCCACGTTCTTGTCCTGGTACTTGTCATAGGTGAAGAGCACGGCCTTGTCCCTCTTGTAGAGGCTGACCTTCACGTCCTGCAGGTAGACTGTGATGTGGTAGGAGAAGTAGTACAGCCCGGGAATGTTGCAGTGGAATTTGCCAGTGGTGCTGTCATAGTGGTTTTGCTGATTGTAGAAGATCTTGGTAAAGCGAATGGGAACGTTGGGGACGGTGCTCCGGGTCTCTAGTCCCACACTGAATGCTGAGCGGTATACATAGGCACTTTCTCCAGGTTCTCCTTTTCTGCCTGGGATTCCTGGAAAGCCTCGGGGACCTTCAATCCCAGTCACTCCAGTTTCACCAGTGTCACCCTTAAGACCAGCAAGACCTAGAGAACAGGAAGGAAAAAAAGAAAGAGAGAGCCAGAGAGAAGAAGGAAGGAGGAAAGAAAGGAGAAAGGAGGAGAGAAAGAGGAGGGGGAAGGTGGAGTATGTTTAGAATGTGTATTCTGGGAGCTCCAGCAAAAACCTCAAGGGGCACAGGGGGCCAAGGGGCTCCCTGTCTCAGAACCAGCTCTCCATACCCCACTCCTGGAAGACAGTCCTTCACGTGCATAAGGGCTCTGGTCCCCACCCACCTCTGCCCCTGTTATCAGGTGACCTTAGCCCCCCACGTCTGATTGCCAGAGTCTTAGTCTCCCCATCCCTTTCTCACCAGGGACTTGAGAGAAAGCACAGAGGGAAGTGGGTCCTAGGATCCCAGATCACAGGCCCTCTGTGGAGTCTGAAACATAGTTAGTCCCAAGAACCTGACTCTAAACAAAACACATTCTATGTGTATTTTTTTACTCCACGTCAGGCCACACCAAAAAGCTCGCTTCTTCCCCGAGCGTAGGACTCAGTCAATCACTGCTGCCCTCGTGCTGTTCTAGGAGCCGTCCCCCTCCTCCACTCAGGAGAAGTCTGTGATGGAGGAGGCCCAAGACTCTACTCTTACCTGGATCTCCTTTCTCACCCTTCTCACCATGGGCGCCATCTCTGCCATCTCGGCCAGGGATCCCATTGTGGCCAGGATGCCCCGGGATGCCCACCATCCAACCTGCGCAGGCCCCCTTGGGCAGGGGATGCGGGACTCCAGGCCCTTCAGTGGTTTCCAGGCCATGACCAGGCAGGGCCAGCAGTAGTAGAACAGCTCCCAGCAACAGCATCCTGAGCCCTGGAATTCAGATCTGCACCATCAGCCTTGAAAGAGCGGATCCCACCCAGCTCACCTAGCCAGACCCAAGCAGGACTCCGGCCAGCTCTGCAGGGTCCACCTCTGAGACCTGCTCTCTCAATACTCACCTCTTCCAGGAAGACTTTCCTGGCTCTTTCAGCCCACCTTGAGCTCTCTCTGCCCTGAAATTTGTAATATTTAGCATAATTCTTTGTGTGTAATCCTTCCTCCACCATCGGCGATGGTGAGACAGGACTCCTCCAATTTCTTCATATCTGAGCTTAGTACTAGGCACAGGGAAAGCTCCAAGAGTCCACTTGTCAGGAATTCACCCTTGAATTTTCCAGGAATGATGACTCAGATGATCCCATTCAACTCTAACCAACTTCCCGCTCTCCGGCTCCTTCCTCTTTCTTCTCTACTTCCCTTTGCTACATTTTCTATGCCTGTTCTTCCTCCTTTCTCTCCCATTCTCTTTTCTTCCTCTCCTGGGTCGCATGTAAGGCCATTTGGTATATTACACATGTGCACACATATTCGCTCACACACACGTATTCACCTTACACATATACGCACACAATGCACACGCATATACACACACACAGCCTTCATCAGCAAAGACACATTATCCCACGAGAATATCCACTGACCCTCTGCCTGCACTCTTAGCTGCACCTCCTCACCTGCCTGATCCTTACATAGCCTTCAGAACATGATGGGCTATCTTCTTTTAGGAAGTCCTCCGGGTCCTCCTTCCCCCACTCCAGGGTGCTGTTCCTTCTCTCCGCTCCCCAGCGCCCTCTCTTACCTCTAGCATGGCACTTCTTGCATTGTATTGTAGTTCCCAATTTGCTCACCCATTTCCCCCATTAAACTACAAGCACTGGGAGGCAAAGCCTAACCCACTACCAGCACAGAGTAGGGACTAAATAAATATTTTTATAGGGAAAAAAAAAAAAGAGCAAGAGAGCCAGAGAGAGGAGGGAAGGAGAAAGGAAAGGAGAAAGGAGGAGAGAAAGAGGAAGGGAAGGGTGGAGTATGTTTAGAATGTGTATTCTGGGAGCTCTAGCAAAATGCTCAAGGGGCACAGGGGGCCAAGGGGCTCCCTGTCTCAGAACCAGCTCTCCATACCCCACTCCTGGAAGACAGTCCTTCACGTGCATAAGGGCTCTGGTCCCCACCCACCTCTGCCCCTGTTATCAGGTGACCTTAGCCCCCCACGTCTGATTGCCAGAGTCTTAGTCTCCCCATCCCTTTCTCACCAGGGACTTGAGAGAAAGCACAGAGGGAAGTGGGTCCTAGGATCCTGGATCACAGGCATCACTAAGACCCTCTGTGGAGTTTGAAAGGTAGTTAGTTAGCCCCAAGAATCTGACTCTAAACAAAACACAGTCCATGTGTACTTTTTTTATCCTAAAGACTCACTATTTTTCATCATTTGCTCTTCTCTTATAGATTTCACAAAGCCTCCAGAATTGAGTTTGGCTTCAGGAGACAGCTCCTCTGAGAGAAAAGACCCTGATTGGCAATCTTACCCCCACAGACATGCGTGGTGCTTGGAATCCCACTCTTAAATGCCCATTACCGGGGGCCCTATAATGCCCTCTCCATGGGACACAACCAGCTTCTCTTTCATACATACAGATATATGAAACTCATCATATACATGGTAAGTTTATGTATACATTTATATATACATAAATGTTATATAGAAATAACATGTTTATATATATGCTCATCTTTCATATAAACATATACTTGTGTGTTCATTAAAAATAGTAAGATAAATACTTTGGAAACTACAGAACACAAAACAATCCCCATTCCCAAGAACCTTTCTTTTTATTCTGAAACATGGTGGAAATCATACTTTACATAGAAATTTTACTCCCCTATTTTTGCCTTGCCATTTTCCAGTTTTTACAACCATCATTTTAAATGCGCATGTGCTAGTCCAGCAAGTGGATATAGCCAAAATATACTTCAACATTTCCATTTTGTTGAACTTTGAACATATTTCCATTTCAAAACATTATTTTAAAATCTAAAAGAAACATCCTAATTGTAGAATAGATAAACAAGATTACACTGTATAGCACAGGGAAATACACACAAAATGTTATGATAACTCACAGAAAAAAAAATGTGACAATGAGTGTGTATGTGTCCATGAATGACTGAAAAATTGTACTGAACACTGGAATTTGACACAACATTGTAAAATGATTGTAAATCAATAAAAAATGTTAAAAAAAAAAAAAGAAACATCCTTAGGCGTATAGCTTGTCCCCAAATTATTTTTCTGCTATGACATGTTCCCAGAAGTAAAATTTCTGGACCAAAAGGGATGAACATTTTTAAGACTCTTGATGCATGTCCCCAAGTTACGGTTTGTCCCTCTGTCACTGGGCAGTACAGTAACGCATGTGTAAGACAGCCTTTCTGAACTGCACCCTCACCAGCTTCGGACAGAATCATCACAAACATTTTGTTGTTCTTAGTTTAGTGAGCAAAAGAAATGGTACCTCACTGCTTTGACCATTAGTGAGTTGTACATTTTATTAAAGGCCTATTTCCTAATTTAATTTCCTCATTTATGGTAGCTCTGTTAGTGTTCTTTCTCATTTTATTAGGGACACAATGTGCTTTTTGAATTAATTTATATCAACACTTTGTCATATGTGCTATGACAACTATCTCTAATGTAAAGATTATTCTTTTGTTTTGTTTGTCCTGATTTTTAAGTGACAGAAGTTTTAGTTTTTATATAGTCAACGCTGTTGATTCTTTTTTTTTTTTTTTTTTTTTTTTGCTTCTAAGTGTTAAACCGTTCTTATCCATAGTAGAGTTTTGGTAAATATTTTATTTTCTTCTATTGTTTGGTATATTTTAAATTTCACTCTTTAATTCATCTCTGATATTTTGTTTTGGTGTGAGCTGTGATCCAAGACAACAAGTGACTTCTTCCTATTTGAAGATGTGCTGTCTAAAAGACACCTTTAATTAAGTTAATCATTCCTCTCTCTATTGATCTGACGCATCGCTTATCACATGTCAGGTTCTAATATCATCTTATTCATAACGTGAGAACTGAGCAGAGAAGAGGGGCAGCACGGCAACTGAGACACGTGCTTACTGATTGGATGCTGCTCAAGGCGCTCTCTCACCATCAAGATGTACCTTTGTCGCCCCCTACTGGCTTTGGAAGGCTCAAGGGGCATTCTCTATAGCTGCTGGAAATAAAATGAGAGTTTAGGCTTGGCTTGTCCTAAGATAAAAAGAAAGAGGGAAGCCAAGAAGAGACCAGTCAAGACCCTTTTGTATTTAAGGAGTATACTTGTTCTGAGACTCTTAAGGCTGCATATGTCATTCAAATTTCCCACGATTTGTTACCTCCATCCTTTCCCCTTATGGGGTTAGCAATAAAACTCCTAGGACCACAGAGAGGCTTTGTGCTTGCTTTCTCCAGAAATGAGCAGGGAAGAAGGTATAGGCTGTGTTCTTTTCCACAGGGAGATAGGAGGAGAGAATCCAGAACATGAGAACTGGTGGAGGCAGCTACCAAGGGCCTCAAAGATAAAGGGTGACTGGGGACTTCCTCCAGCCATTGGAAGGAGTACAATGTTAGGTCTCTAGAGTTCTCTGCTTCCTCCTCCTCTTTTAAAATCAAGATTCTATTCTCCCAGCCCAAGGAAAGTCATTCTGTCCTCAAACACTTCAGTGGTATGGACAGATTTCTCCATTCACAGGAGCAACCAGTCTGGGTTCCATGACAGTGACATAGGGTGGAGGTACTGCAAAGAGGGATTGGGGTAGATGGACATTCAATCCTAGGATGTTTCTGATGCTAAGAACAGATTCTGACTGAAGAAGAAGGTTGTCATCTAACCGAGTTCTGGGTGGAAAAATCAGCAATTGATAACAATTGAAGGTCAGTGCAGAGATGCTGAATTTTTGAAAAAATTTATTACAAAATTATTTGTGCTCTCTGTTTAGATATAGCAATTATTACATTTCGATTTTTGAAAGACCTCCTTTTCCATAGGGAAAAACATTATTAAATGAAACTGTAATCCAAGACTATAATCTAAGACTCAATTATGCCTATAAAGAGACCATTTACATGAACCATGAAGCTAAATCCCAAGTACCACTTACAATTCTTTGTCTTTGTAGAATGCCATTTGTAAGTCCTCACCTCACTCAATAGCTCATTTAATTCTCACAACAATTTTGAGAGACAGAATAAGGTAGAATTTGTTCTCACTTGTAACATGTTTCAGCCATACATTTGTTGGAGGATTAAAAGGCGCAATCCACGTAAAGTACTTAGAACAGTCCTGACATGTGTCAGTGCTCAATAAATGCTATCTATGACTGTACCCATTCTAGAGATGAGAAAAGTGGGTTTCAGGGAGGTTAAGTGACTTGTCCAAGATTCCAGAGCTAAATGTAGAGGAACTCAAACGATGGCCTTCCAAAGCTCAACAATGGATCCTTTGACATAACCCAAAGGAGGAAAACAGCATCAAGGTCACACATCTGCCTATTCCACGCCACAGGATGGGGTGTAAAAGAGAAAACAGTGTAAAAAGTCCTCCAGATTATGATGCAGGTGGCCTGGCTTCTAGTCCAGGCTCCACCATTAACTCACTGGGTGACCTACCTGTCCCTAAGCCACCTCCCAGACATCAATGCTCTTTGCAGGCAAAGGTGATTATTAATGAATTGTTACCCAGCCTATTTCACAGTATTGTTGTGAGAATCAGTTGACTAAAAGTATGAAGATGTATTTTATAAACTTATGAAGTGTTCCACACTCATAAGTGAAGAGAAACAAGTGAATATTTATGGACCACCTGCTGTGGCCAATACTGTACATCCAGCACTCCTTTCATCTCATTTCACCCCCATGACTCCAGGGGATTAAGATTCAATTCCCACGAGAGAAATCCAAGGACCAAACAGGTTTAGTAACTTCTGCTCAAGGATAACAAGTGAAAGAGTACAGAAGTGCAATCTGAAATTCAAAGCCCAAGTCCTCTCTACTGCACTGGCTTTCACAGTGCACCGTGCACGGGAATCGATCTCCTCGCTTTCAAAATTATACAAGGGAAACAGAAACAGACTTGCAGGCATAGTAAATAATCCATGGTTACCAGGGGAAAGGGGGTTGGAAGGGATAAATTTGGGGGTTTGAGATTTGCAAATGTTAATTATTACATATAAAAATAGATTAAAAAAACAGATTTCTTCTTATAGCACCAGGAACTATATTCAGTAGCTTGTAATAACCTTTAATGAAAAGAATATAAAAACAAATACATATATGTATATATATTGTTGGAGGATATATAGGACATATATATATATGTGTTTAAGACATATGACTGGGACATTATGCTGTACACCAGAAACTGACACATTGTAAATAATCATACTTTAAAAAAATTATATAAGGGGATGTTAGGATGGCCTCTGGATCCTAAGAGGCCATATTATGATCTCTCATTTTCATATGTTAAGTTTATGAGAAATTCCACTTTGACCTGCTGGAATTTCAGTAACAACAGCAGAATCTTGTGCAATGCAAGGATGAGGTGTCCTTTGGGACTGGTAGGAGACAGAGTGGGATGGGGGAAAGAGGTCACCAAAGCCAGTGCCAACTCCTCCAGCAGGAAAGGGCACTAAAGCCCAGATCCTAGAGTCCCCAAGAACTGAGAGGGACCCCAGAAATCATCTCACCCCTGCCCTGCTTTTACAAAGGGAGGCTAAGGGGAAAGAAAGGGATATATTTATTAGAGCCTCATTGAAACTAGCTCTCACACTAGGAGCTTTCACACATTACTTACACTATTTATTATTTATTTCAATCTTTACAAGAACTCCAAGAAGCAAGGAAAATAACCCCAACTCTAGAGATGGGGAAACTGAGAGATTAAGGAGATGATCCCTGAGAGATTCCCAACCTGACTTCCAAACCAGTGAGCTTCCTGTCACATTACCCTGCTGCTAAATGGGCTTCTCAGACTCAGCTTCTTAGTCTGCTCCATGAGATCACGTTTAAGAGGAGGGACACGAGAAGACTTGAAGTTGGTAAGGGTACTTGGGAGTATAAATTGCATAAAGCAGTTTCAAACCAAATTTCGTTTAATCCTGATAGCCCTGCTTTTGAGTCCACTATAGAGAAGAATCTGAGATTCAGAGAGCCCAAGATGCTGACTTAAGATCTTGTAATTTTTGGATTGAATTAAATGAAACTGCCATTTTTAAAGGTCAAAAATGGTAGAATATCAGCAGTTTCACCTGATGCAACCTAATAACAGATGGCAGAACCAGGAATCAGCTAGGCTCAGCCTGGCTCCCAGGAGGGTTTCCTGAAGGCTTTCACTCAGCATGCCTGGGTCCCAACACACACACACACACACACACACTCTCTCTCTCTCTCTCACTTATATTCCCAAGGAACTGGTAAATCAGAGTACTCCTCCACCACATTTTTGGGATCAGTCTCTCTCCATGTGAAGGAATTCCTGATAGAAAGCGTCTAGTCTAAAACTCAACGGTGATCAGGGTGGAAGGAGGTGGGAAGGGATAAATTGGTAGTTCGAGATTTGCAGATACTACTATATTTAAAATAGACAAACAAGTTTCTACTGTACAGCACAGGGAACTATATTCAATATCTTTCAGTAACCTATAGTGAAAAAGAATATGAAAAGCAATATATGTATGTATATGTTTGACTGAAACATTATGCTGTACACCAGAAATTGACACACTGTAAATTAACTATATTTCAATTTTTTTAAAAAAAAGCCTTTTTGTTTGTTTGTTTAAAGGAAAGAAAGAAAGCTTCTAGTCTTCAAAGCTTCTACCTCCTGACCTCAGCCAGGTGTCTGGGGCTACTGATCTCCCGGCTTGACAAGAAGGAGGAGGAAGCTGGCCTACAGCCACCTCAGAAAGGACAAGAAGCAAGTCCTGGGTCTCTCTTTACGACTCCTTGAGAACTGAGGGAAGGGGCAACATGGACTGCCCACTAAGCTGTGGGGCTCCCTTTGCACTGCTCTGCTTCAAGGGCAAGGCTGACACCCTCATGCTCCTCTAGGCATATCGTGCCAGCACGAAGGCCCTCCCGCTCCCCAGCACTGCTGGGAGGAGCCTGCTTTACCCCTAACGGGAGGAGTCACCAGGAGTGAGGCGGCTGCACCCCTGGCGAGGCTTGGTCCCCAGACCAGGGGCTGGGGTCCTCTGACACTTGAGGGCAGGCCTGATCTCTAAAACCCCTCCCACTCCGGCCTCTGCGACTGTAGCTGGAAACAGCCAGGATGCCTCAAATGCCGCTGGGGCGAGCAGGACTGGGCTTTGCAAAAGCCAGACAGAGCCAGTTGCTTTTGTCAGAAAATGTCTGCTACAAATAAGATTATTCATAAGCTCCCAGTATATGCCAGGCCCCTCGCTCACTTCACCTCGCCAGAACTTCTCGAGCACCCTGGGAGATATCCCCGCATGGGTGTAGACACGCACGTATCTACAGATACCCCCACGCCCACAGAGCGCGACCGTGCCTCACCCACCTTTGTATCTCACCCACTCTACCCAGTGTCTGGTCCGTAGAATCTGCTCAATAAACGTTCCTGAGTAGAATCAGGGGTAGAGCTAGATTCCAAACTCAGTCTGAGGTCGGCGCTCGGGCTTCCCTCAGGCTGCCTCTTCGTGAGCTTTACTTTCTCTGCCCTCTGCGGTCAAGCTGAGAAGTGACTTGTCCCCTTCTCCTCTTATTTAATTGGACTTTATTGCTGGGCCATCCCTCTCACTTCATTGACCTCAAACTTTTCTTTGGTGAGTCTTCTTAGTACACCTGAACTGGGCAAAGTTCAGGATGGTCCCAGGCATTCTGACCAGAAGGGACAGTCCCTTTTCTGTTGGAGCTGTGGGAGCAACAAGGAAGAAGCCGGAGGCCTGTGTGCCTCCGCCAGTGCTGCCCCCACCAGGGTTTTGACTGTATCCCTCCCCACCCTGCTACAACGGGAAAGCGCGGGCACATCCCAGCCAGAGGCTCCATTGCAGAGCAGCCATCTTCACCTCCAGCCTAGAATTTGAATCAATTGTCCTTACCCTCAGTTGTGGACTCGGAGCCCCAGACTGCCGTCAGGAATGGAGGCAAGGAGGAGATGGCCCAGCCTCAGCAGCTGGTATTCATGGAGACAGGCATTCCCCCCCCCACAGTTATCCCTTCTGATTGGCCAGCACAGTGAGCGCCAGAGACCAATGGGCGGGCCCTGGCCCCTGGCAGATGCCTCAGGTCTCCGCCCCGCGTAACCTGGTGCAACCCAGTTTGGTCTTGGGAAGCCAAGTGGGGCTTCAGTCACAACACTCATGTTTCTAGACCTTGGCCCTTAGTTTTGCCTCTTACAACAGCAACAGAAGACAAGGCCGAGGGTCAAGACCAGAAGGAGGAAAACAAGATATTTCCTCATGTAAAATGAATTGCCCACTGGTCCAAGAGACCTCCCCCTCCCCATTTGCCCTAATAAGTCTGGGGCACCAATTACCACCATCACACTCCTGCTCACTGTGCACGATGAAATGTGATATGGTGTGGTTTAGCCATTGGCCTTTCAGAAGGGGGAACAGTCAGTGGGAGCTGCAATATAGAAAGAAATACAATGGCAAGGGATAAATCCAAATCCCAGGGACTGGGAGTTTGAGATTTGCAGATATTAACTACTATATATAAAATAGGTGAACAACAAGTTTATACTGTATAGCACAGGGAACTATATTCAATATCCTGTAGTAACCTATAATGAAAAGGAACATATGTATGTATATGTATGACTGAAACACTATGCTGTACACCAGAAATTGACACAATACTGTAAACTGTACTTCAATTTAAAAAAAGAAATACAACACATCCTCTGCTTTTTGGCCTGAACCCCAGATTAGAGAAAGACTTTGTATGTTAATTTTGAGAACTGAGGTGAGGGGATATTTCTGGGGTCAGGGCCAGATTAAGAACTTTAAAGTCCCTGTATTCCAAATGAGTTTGGAGTCCCCACCTGTGTGTGATTCAGAGTCAATATATCAGAAAACATATTAAATAGGATAATAGAATACCATCTTTCAAGGTTTTTCTGGTTCCAAAGTTTTGGATAAGTTTTTGAAAACTACCTTTGTATGTATGTATGAGTCCTCATTTTGCCAGCACCTTAAATATATGCCTGATCCACCTATTGGTGAACCCTGCTCTGGGCTGGGAGCAGCATGGAGGACCAGAGGTTGTAACCCACATGGGTGTTCCTAGAAGGCTTAGGCTTAAAATGGCAATATTCACACCCTGGACTCTTTCATAGCAAACCCACATTCTGTTTTTGAAGGGCAGGATCACAGCCAGTTTCTGCAAGCCACGAGTTCTGATGCATTAAATCATGACCCCAGCAAGGGCTTTGGATGCCGGCACCAACTCCTATAAGACATTCAGAAACAGAATGTTCTCAGGCTGAGCAAGTATCTGCCTATCCCTGAATACCACCTCTACTGGCCACACAGAGCCTAAAAATCTACCAGCAAAGTAAAGTAAAAGTCTAAGCAAAGGCCTTGGTCTCCTGTTATTATGCAAGTATTTCTAGAGAAGTCACAGTAGGTAGGCCTTTGAGATTGGAGCCATCGTGAGTCTCTTTCCAAGGGCTCAATGGCTTAGGTGAGGGACTTATGAAAATGACGTTCTAGATAGTTTACTGGATAGACTGGACTGAGGACAAAAGACAGAGAAACTGCAGCAACTCTCAATTACATCAGTGCTTTATTTTTACTGTGGCATTTCTTATTTAGTTGGGGTTTGTGTTGCTATCTCTCCTTTCTAGAACATAAATTTCATGAGAGCCATGCCTTGCCTGTTCCATGTTTTATCCCCAAGCCCCAAAATAAGATCTGGGACAAGATGGGCAACGATAAATGCTGAATCAAAAATAAGGGAGTGATCATATTTAATCTTCCCTTGGAGACAGCTGAGGCTATCTCCTTTTTTACAAATCAAGTGTCTGGAGTTCAGTGAAGTAAGTGACTTATCCAGGACAGAGATCCAAGATTCGAACCTAGTCTGTTCAACAACAAAACACATATGCTTTCTAGAATGTTATGTCCCTCACCCCTCCTAATAAGACC
Organism: Vicugna pacos; assembly: GCF_048564905.1. Classification (NCBI taxonomy): domain Eukaryota; kingdom Metazoa; phylum Chordata; class Mammalia; order Artiodactyla; family Camelidae; genus Vicugna; species Vicugna pacos. The sequence continues at coordinate 55,051,151 of NC_132987.1, read as the reverse complement.
CTAAGATTCATGCACATACTTCAGGGCAGCTTTGGGGTTGGCATAAAAAGTATCTTTATTCCAATCTTTCTGATCTTATGGGAATACAGCTGGTTACAGCAGGCTTTAACTATTGCACAAGATAGAATGACTTTAGCCCCCAAATCACACTAACACTGTGCTGGTCTGGCTGTCAGCCAGTGACATTTTGAGGCCTCAAGAAATCAGCCATTCACCACAAAGGCCGTCTTGTGGAGAGAGGCAATTCAGCTGCATACTGGTTTAGAGACTACAACTGAAAAACATTCAGCCAGTGATGCCCTGAGGCTAGTCTTTTTCCCAAAACAGAACTGTTACTACCTCAAGTAGAATAATCAAATGTGATCATTTTCTCCAGGGTATCATGGCTACTGTTCACTCCCTGTTCAGCATGTGAACTGGGATATTGACACAGCAGGTCACGTGATTTGGTTCCCATAAGTATGGTTAAGTATTGCCATATTCTTGCCTAATTGTGGTTTTTTTTTTAAAAATCTCAATCAAAATAACTACACATAATCACTGTTTTTGAAAAATAATCCAGAAGATCGGAGCAAGACAAGAGAGGAAGCACATGCTGCAGCCTTCCACTCCGTCCCCAAATCCCTAGAAATGGAAAAAAAATTCTTTTATTTCTTCCAAAGTCTTGGCTAAAATTGTACTCCATCCAAGGCAAACTCAGATACTAATTTTAAGTATCGTACTTTGGACTAACAATAATCCGCTTCCACTGGGAGGGAGGCCCGTTCACATAAGCAACCCTAGACTTGTTTCTTTGAGAGCCTGTGATGTTGGACCACTCCTCATATCAAAATACTGTAACTAGTCAAGGAATTTCCCACAATCACTTTGGAAAGGCTGGAGAAGCAAAGGGAGGGAGATGGCATTGCCCAGAGATCAGGAAGTGGCTGCTGCCCCTGGGCAGTGCACCTGCACTCCCTGCCTGTGCTGCTGGAGCCTCCACAACTGCCCTGAGAAGGAGCCTGGCCACTGACACTGCCTAGGGGCACAGCCTGAAACACCGTAGCTTCTCCCTTTCTCTCCCTTCAGTCTTGCATGATTGCCACCCATTTGTGGAGTCTAACTGGAACTGATCCAGCAAGGGAGTCTAGGATAGGTCATTTGAGACACCCAGCTTCAGGAATACAAAGGGGATACAGAAAAGTGGATATAAGGCTAAGTACCAACAGACGGGACCTGACATAGGCCACAACTTTAATGAATAGAAGAATTTACACCCAATTTACACCCAACTAATAGCATAAGAAAAAAAAGGAGAGGGGTAAAACTTAAAAATATAAGTATAATTATTATATTTAGAGAGATAACAGGAAAGAACATACCTGAAAATTAAATATTCTGCCACAGTAGGAGGTGAAAATAAGTTTTTCTTCTTTAAGTCATCGAGCTTGTGGTGCATTGTTATGGCAACCCTGGGAAACTAATACAGGGACTGAGAGCCAGGCAAAGATTTCTTACACATGACACCAAAGGCCTGAGCCATTCCAGAAAAGGATGGTAAATGAGACCTCACCACGATGAAAACTTTTGCTCTGTCAGAGACCCTGTTCAGAGCTAGAGACTGTGCAGTGCCAACTGGTGCCTGCTGAGGCCCTGCAGTCCCCCAAACTTCCAGCCCTTAGGTATCTGATTGCTCCTCTTCAGAAGATAAAGTCCTGACGGGTGTCTGCCTTCACAGAATTAACAGCCCTGGGGAATGACTAGCCTCGCTGTAGCTCAGGCTAACTTGTCCAAGCCCACGTCTCCCCCTTATCCGAATCATAAATTCCATTACCTTGTCTGTGTCAGCCCATGTCTCCATCTTACTGGAGTCATAAATCCACTATCCTCCCATGTACCAAAGCCCCTTACCTCACATATAGCCAATCAGAAACCTGTTCCCCTAGCCTTTTGTGTTCCCAGCCCCTTCCTCAATAAAAGACCCTGCACGTTCACACTCGGTGGACACACAGGCACTTCTTGTCTGTGTGGCTCACAGCTGCCTGTGGCAGAGAACCTATTAAACTTTCCTTTGCTCTTAAATTTCTCCGTGCCTTTGGTAAATTCTTTTACCAACCTGTGACACCGGCCCTCCATGAGTCCCCCAACAGACCGGGAGAAAATATTAGCAAACCACACATCTGATGAAGAATTTATGTTTAGATTATTCAACAAATTCTCAAAATGAAACAGTAAAACAAACAAAAATCCAACTAGAAAATGGGCAACAAACATGAAAGATATTTCATGAATATCCTATATCCTATTATATACGGATGGCAAATAAAGACATGAAAAAAGTTTTCAACATTATTAGCCATCAGGGAAAGGCAAATTAAAACTGCAGTGAGATCACTACACACTTACTAGAATGGCTAAAATTAAAAACAGTAAGAAACACCATGATGGCGGGTACATGCCATTATACTGGTCACTATACATTTGTCAAAATCCACAGAATGTATAACACCAAGAGTGAATCCTAGTATAAACTATGGACTTTGATGTTTTTTTAAGGTGGGGAAAATTTTTTAAAGATCAAAAAAATAGCAAGAATACTAAATTTGGGAAAGGACACAATGAAAATGGGTCATTCATGATTTGCCAGTGGGAATGGAAAATGGTACAGCCATTCTGGAAAATCGTTTGGCAGTTTCTTAAAAAATTAAGCAGCAGTCCCATTACTGAGCATTTATCCCAAAGAAATGGAAACTATGTCCAAACAAAAACCTATACATAAAAACCTGAAGATTTCTGTACATGTAATCTTTGTTCATTTGCATGAGTAAGTATTTAAGGTAAATTTCTAGAAGTGGAATTGCAGAATCAAGGGGTGTGCATGTCTTAAATTTTGATAGTTGTTGTAAATTGACTTTCAAAAATTCAATAACAATTTATACTGCTCCCAACATGGTATGAGAACACCTGTTTCCCTGTACCCTCACCAATATTGGATACTGTCAAACACCTAAATATTTGACATTCTAATAAATCTTTTTTAAAGTATCTCTTTGATTATGTGTGAGGAGGGTATATTTTTATATATTTATTGGTTATCTGTATTTATGTTCCTATGAATTGTGTGTTTATTTCTATTTATCCATTTTTCCTACTGAGTTATTTTTAGTAATTTTTAAAGTTCTTTGTATATCAAAGAAATTAATCCTTTGTTATATGGTTTGAAATTTTATATATCTCTTGCTTTTTAAAATATATTTTATACAAAAATGTTGGTTTCCTGTTAGAAAACTATATAATTGGTAGTTAGGTTTTTTTTAAATAAAAAAATTTTTTTGGAGGGAAGGTAATTAGGTTTATTATCATTTTTTTTTAAATGGAGGTACTAGGGATTGAACCCATGACCTTATGCACCCTAAGCATACATTCTACCACTGAGCTATACCCTTCCCCCATGTTTAGCCTAACTTTTTAACATTTTCCTTTTGCCTCTAGAGTTTGTGTGTTGCCTAAAAGATTTCTTTAAAATATGTTTTCTTCTAGATGCTCATGATTTCTTTTCCTTTCAATTCACTATTTGATTAACCTGTAATAATTTTGTCAAAAGGAGAAAGACCACCCATAGAGTTAATCAAGGGATGTTTATTCAAAGCTTTCTATTATAACGAATTCAGCACCATCATTTTCATTCTAGTAGACACTGGAAGGGGACTGAAAGGAGAGTGAACTTTATAGATTGAAAGGAGGAAATCCTAAGACAGTCTTTGGTGAGTGTTCTTTTAGGCTGGGATTTTCTATTTCTAGTAGGGTGGGATTTTTTGGAAGTGCAGAAAGCTATCTGAATGGCTTTCAAGTACATTTGGCAGTCTTTGGTCCACAATCTACCCGTATGTAAGTGGGGGCTTTCAAGGCTGGGTAGGGTCACGTGAGTTTTCCTGATTCAACTGAGAGAACTGAGCTTTGGATTTTTGCATAAGTAATTCTTCGTATTTTAAAAAATAAGGTAAAATCCAGCTTAATTTTTTTTCTGTATTCTTAGTGAACTCAACACCTATTTTAATACATATTTATCTTTTTAATTCTAATTTTAAATGTCTTTTTCATACATTCACTTTTCAAATGCATTGGGAGTATCTATTTCAGAATTCTCTATTCTGTTCATTGCATGTGTTTATTCCTCAACAGGAGTATGTACCCTCATGACCAATGAAAGCAGCATGATGCAAAGCTCTAAGTTATAACTATTAAAGTCATATCTGAAAGTTTATCCATTTATAAAGCTTCATAATACCATAGATATGTAACTAGGAGAGTGTGTTTAATAAAACTTTCCAACCTTGGGAAAAAAAACAACTTTCCAATCTTGGACTCTGACATGGAGCTTGGCATACAGGAGGACTCCATATATAATGGCTGAGTCCAGAAATGCTAGTGTGGCAATGAGAGCTCTGGACCAGGAGTTGCAAGACATGGATTCTAGTGTCTGCTTCGCTGCAGGCTGGTGGGGTGACCATGATACATATGAATGGCCTGGTAGTTGAGAAATGGCCTCCATTATAGGAACTTTAATTCCTACCCTTTGTTGAAGATAGGAGTTACCATATGACAAACTTTTGCCCTGTAGAATATGAGAGAAGGTGATATATGCTACTCCAGGATGCATCTTAAAATATTACACATGTGATCCTTCAATTTATTCCCTGTCTGTAAACAAGGACACAGATATGCTTGTGACCAAGTTTTGTGGGGGAAGGGTTTATTTTTTAGAACTCTATATCATTTTTCCCCCAACTTTACAAGAATTATTGACAAACATAATTGTATACACTCAAAGTAGACAATGTGATGATTATATATATATATATATATATACACACATACACATATATATACATTCACATATATATACATACATACACATTGTGAAATGATTACCAAGATTAAGATAATTAACACCTCCATCACCAAACATAAATAACTCTCTTTATTTGTGTATGGTGAGAATATTTAAGATTCACTCTCAGCAACTTCCCAGTACACAACACACATAATTAACTATAGGCCTGGGACACTGTTTTGATCATATAAAGATGATGTTTTAGCAGATGGTGGAAAAATCAGACAAAAGAAACCTGGGAGTCCTGAATGACCATGTGGAGCAGAGCAGTTTTCCTATTGGCTATGGACTGGTACCTGAGATAAAAATAAACCTATTGTTTAAGCCATTATATTGTTGGGGCTTTTGTTGCAGCAGCTTACTATTCTACATAGCACGTGGTATCCCACAAAGGAAATAGTTCTGTAAAGAGTCTGGGAAATGAAAAGGGTGATAAAAGTATGCAGGTTTCCTTACTACAGGACTTCTCTGCACCTGGATAAATGCTTTCTTTTTTCCTATATTGCAACTTGAGGGAGAAAATTGCTGATCTCTTCTATTCTCTTTCTGGTTCTGAAAAACACATCTGGAAAATGCTGATTGAGATGATTTCTATTTCCTCTAAGTATTGCATAATGCATGGCTAGTGTCAGGATGCATTCCGATTACCACTAAATTTTACAGAATCTAGGCTGTCTTTAGTCCAACTACTTCAGTTGGAGCATGTTATCTCTAGGGGACAAGAGGCAATATTATAAAACCATAAAGAATATGAAAAATTCTTCCAAAGATTTTAGGGGATTTTGATCTCATTGTTCTATATTCTTTCTCATCTAATCAAATGACCACACAGTCAAAGGGCTTCTTTGTGGACACACTATTTTGCTTTCCTGAATTCTTCAGTGATGTTCTTGAGACTCATGGGAAATCTCCCCAGGTGTTTGCTGACCCACTTCATTCCAGGAACGAATCATGGACCCCAAGACTCAGCCAGATCCCTCATCCAGTGAAAAGTTAAACTCAAATCAATTCCCAGATGAACTAAATCCAAAACTAACTCTAAGACTAAACAATGCCAGAGCTCAGGGTGCCGGTTATTAGCCATGATCTCTCAGCTCCCCACCCACCCTTGTGCCCTCTGCTTTGTCAGATTCGTAGTGTTAGGCTCAGCTAGGGCAAAAGACCAGAGGCTGAAGGAAGGGAGGGAGTTATGCTCCTCCCTGGGTGCCTGGGTTCCTGTCAGCATTCCCCTAGCAACTGGCCTTCATCCTGAGAGTCACAGTTGGTTCCAGTAGCTGCAGTCTGCCATTTCCCCAGCACTTCTACAACCAGACTCATCACTCCCTTTCCTCCAGCACCAGCTGGCAGCGCCGCCTCCCTAGAGTTCTGCAGCCATTTCCCAGGTCCATCTTTGACTTCTTGGGGCACCTGTCCTAATGGAAAGCCCTCCTCCTCAGAGGGCTACCCCCAGCTATGTGGGACCACATCAATCTCTTCCCTTTGTTCCCTCAGCCCTTGAGCTGGTAGCTGCTTCCTGTAGTTAAAATCTCCATTATATTCCAATATATACTTTCTCTGTGCTAATCGATATGGGGTCTCTATCAGTGATTGGACCCTGAAAGTTACTCTGTAACTAAGTAATCTTGAAAATAAACTTTAAAACTTTGTAAGTTAAAAAATTTAATTAAAAAAGAGGGAATAATTGACAATAAATACAATAAATAGCTGTGAAGATAGCTTAAAACTAAATAGGTGAAAACCTATGACAAAATTTTCAGAAAATAAAAACAAAAAATTAAATAAGTCTGAAAATATAGTTCAAAAAATAAATAACTAAAAACTAAATAATTCAAAAACTAAATAAATGTAAAACTATATAGCTAAAACTACAATAACTAAGAGTCAGACTGAAAATAACTCAAAATTAAGTCAAAAGTTAAATAACAAAAATAGACAAAAACAAAACCAAAAATAAATCAGAATTACAATAATAGAAAACTAAACTCAGACGCTAAATCTAAAAATAATTTTAAGAAAATAATTCTCAAAACGAATTCAAAAAACAACTGGAATAACTAAAAACGAACTTTGAAAAAAGTAACTGTGAAAATAAACTGAAAACTACAAAATTAAACAACTATTAAACTAACTAGCTAAAAATAAATGAAAATACAGTCCCGCGGGCTGGAGAGCCTCTCGGGCTCAGGAGAGCCCTCCGGGGCGTGGTCCCCGCGAGGTCTACACCCTAGGCTCTGTGCTCGCGCAAGTGAGTCTCGACCGACTCTGCGAGGTCTGCGCCGAGTCCCTGCGCGGGCGCGGGCGCGTGTAGAACGTCGCGGGGTTCTCAGCCGGGCGGCGCGGGGAGAGCTGCGCGCCGCAGGCCGACGTGGGCTGCTTCTTCCGCTGCGAGAAGACGGCTCTGTTGCCCCTGGCCAGGGAGGCAGATCCGCAGGCTCCGAGGCCCTTTGCTATTTCTGCTTAAGGGCGGTGCCGGCCTCCGCGCCCACAGCAGAGTTTCCCCGGAATGAAGGCGGCCGGGGCGGCCACAGCGGCCGGAGCAAAGCCTGGTTTAGATCCTGGTCCTGGAACTTGGAGCGGGGAGGGTGGAGGGCAGGGGGACGGTGGAGGAGAAACTGGCTCTGGGAGATGCCTCCAACCTCCTCCAGATGTGACTTGAAGAGCATCTACAGCAACCGCCAGAGACGCCTCTTTAGGGCGGCCATCCAACCTGGGTCCCCTTAGACCAGGGGCAGACATTGAGGAAGGAGGGATGGCGGTCTCGCTGGAAGGCTTTTTAGGAGGAACAGAGGAGCCTCGCCCGTAACCAACTTCTACGTGAACGGAAGGGCTGAGTCTCCAGGGGCCGTGGCCTCAGTACTTCCATACATTGCAGGGTGCTGGGGACCCCAGAACCGTCTCCGGGAGGCCGGGGGGTGGAGCCGGGCCCTGAGGCCTCAGAGAACACAAGCAGCTGGGGGTGGGCGGGATTGGGCGTTGGCCCAATCCCGGAACTGAAGACGAGTTCCGGCCACTACTCGCAGGGTAAGTGGCTCCCGGGGTGAAATGATGACCTGGTGCTGGGGCTGCTTTCCCCTCTCTCCTGCGGATCCTGCAGGTGGGGCCGGGACTGGGCGGTGGTGCTTCAGCCGGGCCCAGGGCTGGCACAGCGGCCCTCCCGCACACCTGGCGGCGGGTTGACTACGTTATTTTGGGGTCATCAGGGCCATTCCCTGCCTCCAGACAAGGCCTGAGCTGGAATGCATACCAACCCTTGAAGCACTGACAAGTCCTAGATGCCACTTCCCTGCTGGGGATTGTTAGTGCACGTGGCCCCCTTGGCTTCTGGTCCCACAGGTGAGTGTAGGGGCCCCCACTTGTCTAGAGCCGGGCATTTTCTAATGTCATAAAACAAAATACAGAGTTTATATCTTGACATAGGGTACAGGCACATGCAGACACATATTAAAACAAGTTTTACACGATATTACCCTCACTGTGATTGATACCCTTTAACAGTTTGTGTTAATTCACTTTTTTAAGATGTTGGTCCAGATCCACTGAGTTGATTTTATGACCTACTAATGGGTTAAACCCGCAGCTGGAAAAGCACCGGAGAAAAAGAAGCAGAAGGGGAATGGTAGGGATATGGGAAAGAAAAAACAGATAAAGAAGAGGACAGGGAGGAGAAAGGGGTTTTATGGGAGGTGGTGAAAGTCACGCAGATCCCTGCCATGATGTCCCTTTGAGGCCATCTGCTCTAACACACTGCCTCCCACTCTGTGTGCCCTCAGTGCTTCCATTGGACCCTGGGCTGCATGGTGGCAGAGACAAAATCTCTGCACTTCTGGAACTTCTACAGCTGCTAGTCGAGGAATTCTTAGAATCAGACAAAACCTTAGAGAACATTTCTTAGTCAAAGCTTCTCGTTTTCCAGGGGAGGAAACTGACTTGAAAGGGCCAGCCAGCCAGCCAGTGATTATTCATCGCAGTCAGGCCCTCGGCACAGTCACGATTTGTTCATGACAGGTCACAGGCATCACTTTTTCACCTAAAAATGAAGATAACAATATCAATTTTAGAGGTTTAGTATTATGTACATCCATCAAGAATGGTGCCTGGCCCCATCTGTTTATTTATTTATTTTTTGCTTTTGTTTCCTTTGGATCAAAAAAAAAATTGCTGTGATTTATGTCAAAAAGTATTCTGCCTGTGCTTTCCTCTAGGAGTTTTTTTTTTTTTTTTCCTCTAGGAGTTTTATAGTATCCGGTCTTACATTTAGGTCTTTAATCCATTTTGAGGTTATTTTTGTATATGGTGCTAGTGACTGTCCTAATTTCATTCTTTTACATGTAGCTGTCCAGTTTTCCCAGCACCACTTATTGAAGAGACTGTCTTTTCTCTGTTGTCTGTTCTTGCCTCCTTTGTCATAAGTTAATTGACCATAAGTACATGGGTTTATTTCTGGGCTCTCTATTCTATCCCATTGATCTATGTGTCTGTTTTAGTGCCAGAACCATATTATTTCGATTACTTTGTAGTATAGTCTGAAGCCAAGGAGCATGATTCCTCCAGCTCCGTTCTTCTTTCTCAAGGTTGTTTTGGCTATTGGAGGTCTTCTGATCCATACAAATTTTAAAATGATTTGTTCTAGTTCTGTGAAAAATGTTATTGGTATTTTGATAGGCATTGCATGCACTGAATCTGTAGATTGCCTTGGGTAGTATGGTCATTTTAAGAATATTAATTCTTCCAGTCCAAGAATACAGTGTATCTTTCCATCTGTTTGTGTCATCTTTAATTTTTCATTAGTGCCTTGTGGTTTTCCGAGTACAGGTCTTTTACCTTCTTAGCCCTCCAGCTGCAGGATATGTGTATCATTTCATATGCTGCCAAATAGACCCTTTAGCTTTCACATTTGGTCTGGAATTGGCAATCAGTCTTTCACTGGCTTTCATTATTTAATTAATGAGGCCCCCCCAATGGCCATCCAACTCCAAAGTTCTTATAATTACTGTTTCCTAAACATCTGGGATATTGCATCTGTTGGGACGTTCCCTTCCACTGGCATCCCATTCCTGTTTGCCACTGGTGAAAGTTTTACCAATTGCCACACATTCCAGGGGCTGTCCGTGCTCCACTACCACCAGAGGTGGGATGCTCATTACCAGAAGGCTGGTAGATGATCCAACTTCAAAATTTCATCTTTGAGTCTTTTTCTAAGACCACGTCTTGTAAGAATCCTATGGGCTGAATTCTTTAGGAAACAGATTCTGAGATTTTGAAGTTTGCATACAGGTTTTTAATTAGTTGGTAATTCTTGGGACCAAAAGCTGAGAGGGGTCAGAGAAGCAGGACTGGTCAGAGGTTGTACTGTGATGCAAGTGCTCAGAGATCGCTCAGAGATCTGGGGCTGGGACAATCCATGAATTGTGCCACATAAGGCAAAGGGGCTAAGACTTTATACCTCTCCTAGTCTGGTCCTTGGAGGTGGGCTGCCTCAAGGAAGGACTGAGACTTTGGGCAAAGTGGCTCTGTTTGGCTGAGGACAATTGCTAGAGAGAACTAAGCTGAGAGCTGTCACCTAGGGAAGTGAGTGTCTCAGTCCTAAAAGGTGGCACACCAGAACATCCGCTGCACCTGCATTTCCTGATTTTAAAATTGACAGTCACCCACTGTCTAACTCTTCACACTCCTGACGGCAGTCTTCTTTTATTTACCATCCAAGTCTTTTCCTTTTCTAGTGGACCCATACATCATAATCCAGGTACAGTTCTGTTTTGGCAACACACTAAGTAAAGTTGTACTCAACTTTTGAAAGCCCTTTTATAATAGTGAAAAAACTTCACAAATCTCCACATAATAGTAACTGAATGAATATCCGTTAAAAAACACTAAAGATAAATTTATTAACTGGTTTTATCACATGTGCACCCATGTATAATACAAAAAAAAACAACTATGTATTTAGATAATGACATTTCTTGTTCTGGTGACAGAGATAGTTCTTTAGGCACAGAAAAACTCACAAAATACCTGGGTTAGAATGCTACCTGTTAGTTATGTTCAAGAATAGAATGGCCAGCTGAGGGGGCAAGTGGAGACTGAAATACAGGCCAGGCTCTTCTAATCACCAATTCTTTCACTCCATCAAAAGGCTGAATATACTGGAGGAACATGGGACATTTTCTAAACCAATTGCCCAAACAGTCTACCACTCAGGTCTTTTTTTCTACTTAGGATAAAGGCACCTCCATGCCAGCCTTGCACCTGGCCAGTGACTAATTACAAGCTTTAACTCCAGAGTCAGTCCCAGATGTGGATTCTGGCTTTGTTGCTTATTTGCCATTAACCTTCTCCATCTAAGGCTGAGTCTCCTTTGTAAAATGTGATTATATCTCCCTCTGTGTGGTTCAGGTGTTTAGGCAGCAAATGAATACCACCTACCTTCACAGATCTTTGGTTTATAAACTGCATTGAGATATAGTTTACATACAATAAAATGTACAAACAGTAAATGAACATTTTGATGAGTTATGACAATGTAAACCAGTAACCAGATAGGTAACCTGTGTGCTTTTTATCCTATTCAGAGATTGTACTAGGCCTTGCCTGTGGGAGTTACAAGATAGCATGAAGCATCCTTAGTTGATTTGGTTAACCCCTTGATTAGGTTAGGCCTGGAACGTATGTACTCAGAGCCCCCAACATCCTCTGCATAACACACATCTATCGCACTGCCTGTCACCCTCCTAGGCTGTAAAGCTACCTGAGGGCAAAGACCTTCCACTTGTTCCCTGCTGTATCCCCAGCATCTCACAGTGTATGGGCATTCCATAAGCATTTGTTGAAAGGCAGATGAATAAACTTACAAAGTTAACAAAGTATCATGTCGAGTTTGTGCCAAATAAAACTTGGTTATTCACTTGGAGAAGACCCAGATCAACCTTGTGGGTTACGGTAATTAGTAAAGGCCTGCGGTTAAGGTAACATTTCAAAAGGGTCCGATTTCAAAAACATTTAGGAAAAATCCAGAGCTTAGACAAATGCGTAAAGTTAAAAAGGGTGGCCTCGAACACTTGCCTAGAGCACTGCGTGCACCCTGGTAACAGTAAACATTATCAATCATTTAACTTTAATTGAGCGTCTGCGCCACCAGATTTCTGGTCAGGGCTCTGGGATGAGCTGACCATAGCTGCACGGCAAGATCCTCCCTCTTACTGACGGGCAGACACAAATAGATGTATAAGCGATATGCACCCAAAAGGGCAAAGAAAGGCATCTTCAGAGATCGCTGCCCTTGAAGCGCACCCGGTTTACTCCGCGACAACGAATGGGAACGGAGAGGACAGGGATCTTCAGCGCGCCCTCTTCTGGCGAAGGACAAACGCCTCCCCCGTCATTTGGGGGGTGAAGCAGGTTGCAAGCCAAATTGTGTCACCGCAAAAATGCCGGTGACCCCCCACCACCATGGCTGCCAATGAATTAACAGTACGGTACAGGTTCTACAGACTCGTACCTACAAAGAGAGAGGACCTCCGGGATCCGAGGCCCTTACGAACCCTCCCCCTCCCGAGTGAGCACCCGTCTAGCCCTTCCCGCTCCGGTCTGCTGAACACGCCGATCTGCGGCCCCAGCGTCTCTTCGGGGACGGCCGCGCTCAAGTTCCCTGGCCCTGCAGCGTCCGGTCGGAAGGATGTGCGGGGACAGAGTGGTTTTATTTACACCTCCGCAGTGATTTCTATCCAGTGTCTACATCCCTAAAAGGCTGTATCTCGTTTGCTTAAATACCACGGAATAGGAAGACCCGGCTCCTTTAAGGCGGGGCGCTCGGGGCACCGGAAATGACGTGGACGTACTGCGTATTCCCGCCCTCCCCTGCGCCCGCCGTTCCGTGGCGGGAAAGCGGGGCCTGTACTGACGGGGGAGAGTCTTAAGTGTCCTCGGTCGGCAACTCGGGGCCTGATATTCTCAGCTTGAGGGACCGACCTGAAACTTCAAGACCACCTCGCCCTTCCCCTGTCCCGGAAACCCCAGGAACGAGCCGGCGGCGTCTTCGTTCCGGAGACGAGTGACTGAAAGGCCCAGGCAGTGCCCCGGGAACACGCACCGGGAGCCGGGGAGAACAGGTGACCGGCCGGAAAAATTGCGGGGGTTGCCTTCGCCTTCTCTTCTTCCTGTGATATCGTCCACTGCCGTCGAAGCGCACACAGGGGCTGGACCAGCGCTCCGGTCTCGCCGCCTTCTACGCATTGCGCACCCCTTCGTGTAACGGTGGCTCAGCGCAGCATCTCTCAGAGACCTGCTTTGGGCGGTGTTACTTTCTGGCAGCCTCTGGCGGGGATGGAGTAATCCAATAACGTTAAAAACCTTATTATCATTATTGTTTTTAATAAGTTTGCACTAAACCTTTAGTGTTTACAGATACTAACAACTTATTTGATTTATTGATTATATACGCATATGCCAACCACAGAACTGTTGTTTACACAATTCTTTTATTTAACTCAGTTGCCTTACGAATAGGCCTTAGCTTATTTTACAGAAGGGGAAACTGAGTCTCATACATGGTAATGCAGTCACCAACTCTTAACGGCGCGTCTATCATGTACCAGTCACTGCTCTAGGCACTGGGAATACAGCAGTGACAGTAATTGCCGCTAATGCTGGGAATTTTCAGACAAGCTCTCCCCTAAAACAGCCTTTTGCTGCCTGGAAGAATGTTCGCCTGAATGTTAGTCCTTATCTTCTGGGTGAGATTTTGTGTGAAGTTTTAAAACTCGCTTTTCTGCATTGTTTTGATTTCTTCAAATGAACGTGCTATCAGAAAAAAAAATCTGTTTCCAATTTAACGGGAGTTCCCTCCCCTCCCCTCCCCGTCAAAAGAGCTTCTGAAGGCAGTCATGGGCTCCGCCAATAAAATAGATCCTTGAGTGGAGCTCTAGGCCCAAGAGAAGTGGATGTTCTCATTAGTGGTCCCAGTACTCCTAATTGCTGAATCCATTCCAGGATCTGAGCTAGAGTGAGGCCCATGACTAAACTGGAAGAGACTATCAAGACCCATGTACACTTTGGCCATTAATGCTATCATATTTATCAAAAAGTTTGGAACTCAAAAATTTTTCTGATGTAAGGTTTATCTTTGTTCTATAACTCCCTCACTATAAATAGATTTTAAATTCCTTCAGCACTTTGGCCTCTTTTATGTCCTTCTAGCCTTCAGTACAATGCACGCAGAGGTTGCCAGGTCATGGGGTGATGTCCTTTATTTAGTAAATATTTATTGAGTATCTTTGCACAAGGTTAAGTGTGCTTTCAGGCTTTACTTCCTCATAATGGTTTCAAAAGAACTTTTCCTTTTCTGTCTTGCACCTGGTCAGGGTGAAGTAACCATGCAGGCATTTCTAAAAGGCACATGTATCAGCACTAAACCACCATTGACCAAGGATCGAGGAGTAGCTGCCACTGCCAGAAGTAGTGGAGAGAACAAGAAAGCCAAACCTGTTCCATGGGTGGAAAAATAGTAAGAATGCTTTGGTTTTGTTGAAATAGTTAATAAATTACCTCTCTGACAGGTTTTGATCACTTTTTTTTAAACTTAAGGAGGGGATGATTTACTCATTTAGATGTTGTCCTTGAAAATCACCCAGTTATATAAATCATGGAACCTTGGAACTGAAATGTACCTTAGAATAATCTAGTTGAATTCTCTTATAGATGAACTACAGCCTTCTCTGTAACTCAGGAGTGCAGTTTTAGGGGCTGGGATACAGCAGTAAAGAGAACAAAATTTCTATAAAATGACTATAAGCTCTTGGTCAGGAGTTCTACTTAAGTTCAAATCTATTCTTTTCATTACTCATAGCTGTAAATTGTTGAGTTTTTGCTTGTTTATACATTTTTGGCAAAAACAACATCTTATGTGGCACTGAAATTTCAGCTAAGTGAAATAATAAGCAGTTGTAACTGTTGGTGTATCCTGAGTTGTTGCCAAAGTATTGCAGATTACTTCTAAGCCGTATAAGGCCCTCACAAATGTTTGGCGCAGACAGTACTTTTGTAAGTGGGAAATTTCACAAAAATCTAAACTCCTTCAATTAAAGAAATTATACAAGGAGAAAATTTAGATTTTCAGCCTCTCAGGAAATTAGACAGCACTAGATGCAGTTTCTCGCCTGACTACGCTTAGATGGACTTGAGTACTGCTTCCCATATTGGAAAGGTCATATGTTCTTCACCACAGTCCTACTAATGTCTCTTGCCTTACACTCTGCATTCTTCGCTCTTTTTATCTGCCTAGCCCTTGCAAGTATTTGAATATGAAACCCTGATTTATAATCTACACTGGTTTTCCTAGCTAACATTGTCTGACATAAGATCCCTGCCTGGCATTGTCCTGATTAATTAGAAAAGTATAAATCAAAGCAAAGCTTTTGATTAGTTAGCTAAGCACAGAGCTTTATCTTAGGGTTGGGAGTACAACTTAGTTTAGCATTATTTGTTAATGATGTAAGACAAAAATTATTATACTCCCTATTGGTTAAACCTGTTATTTTGTTAACCCTCCATGAACTGAACAGATGTGCATTTTTTTGTCCAGTTAGGTGATAGAGGAAATTGGTATTAACCAATTAACAACATGGTAACATATGTAACTATATTAATCAAAATTGTTACCTATCCTGAGGTTACTAAATAGGTCTCCCTTTTTAGCTTAAGTACATACTGTCAAATTCTAGGCAAGTGTTCACTTTACATTTTTAACCAGTTGGCATTTGTGATGTTACAAAATAAAATCCTTTTGCATAATTTTTGTAAGTATCATAGATGCAAACAGTGCATCTGAAAGAGTGAAAAATTAATTCCTTCAGTATATATTTGCCTAAAGTAAATACAAATGGGGTTTCTACCTGCTTCCAATTATGAAAGTTTCTTATTTCATTACTGATGTAAGAGAATTGTCTTTGGTGTTTTAGTGAAGAGAAAGACTTCTGTGGCTACTAGAGTACACAAAAACTTTTCTCTCCCCACCCCCCAGTCGCCCGAAATGTGTGGATGAAGTTGCTTTCCAGGAAGAAGTGGTTGCAGTGCTGAAAAAGTCTTTAGAAGGAGCTGATGTGAGTAGCAGATTTAAAACTTAATTTATTCACCCTCTTTTTTTTATAGCCTCCTGCCTCCTTTAAATACAATTCTGTATGTATAGTAAGCCCTTGATAACTTTATACAGTGGAGGATTAGTTCAACAAATATTTGCTGAGCATCTCTTCTGTCCTATGGCATTGTTATAGAGTACTCAAGTGAAGCCCATTGAGCAAGACAGGCTGGATCTCTTTGCTCATTAGCTTTTATTTCAGTGGGGAGAGACAGAATAAATATGTAAGCAAAATAAATAAGAGAATTATAGATGATGATAGGTACTATGAGGAAGAGTCAAAGATTCTTTGAAAGTATAATTGCTCACCCAATTTTAGGATTTGGTTTGAACTACAATACAAAAAAAAAAAATTGAGCATTTAATTCTGCTTATAGCGTTATGTCTCCTGCTGTGATACGTAGGATAAAATGTCCTTGAGTGACTTACATTTTAGATTAATTCAAAGATAAGATAAACCCGTATGAAGAATTAGAAATTTAAAATTGTATGTGATCAAGTGCCTTAGGAGCTTAGTGGAGGAATGGAAACAGTTGCAGATGAAAGTGGGAAGTGGGTTTTTGCTTTATTCCCAAGATTTTCTTCCCTCAACCTGGCTGCTTTGAATTAGAGGTTCTTTGGTTTTTGTTGCCATTGTTCTCTTCCTGAGGTTACACAGTAACAGTGTATATTTTGAAAGAAGTTATATTTATAAAACTTATAAAACTATTGAAAATCTTTTTCTTTACCAGTATCTGTTTTGATTTGATCCAGATACCTTTTAGTTTTATATTAGTATACAATTTAAATTGCATAGTAATATTTACAAAGATTGCAGGACATGATGTGTTTTAAAAGGTGAAAGATTTAGATAATCTGAAGAGAAACCAGAGTATGACAATGTATTTTAATTGCTAGTATTCTCAACTCTTTAGGCAAATGTAGTGGGATTATGATCCACTTATTGAGTTTATACCATCTAATTTATGAGGCTGAATTAAGAACTTTCTTCTTTAACCAATTGTTTAATAATTTGTGTTTCTTTTCAGACTTAAGTTTTTTAAAACTTGAAGTAAATTTAACTCTAAAGAGTAAAGGAAAATAATTCATTCCTTGATTTACTTTAAAAGTTTTGAAGTAGAATTATAATGAGACATGTTTTCAGAAATCAGTTTTTAGGACTAATATTCCACATACAGTTCTTGAATGCACCATATATATTATTTAATAATTTTACCGTGTTTTAAAGTATTTAAGTTATTGTATGTAGTAATTACATGGATGAATCATTACAACTACTGAGGTATGCATGGATCAAAATAATGGTTTTAAAAATGAAGTGTTTTTGTTTTTAAATGGTGAATCTCATAGTTTGTATCTTAAGCTGTATGTTACCAGTGTAACAGTAATATATTTATATGTTAGTTTATTTATTTGACATATGCTGAGTACCACAGGAGATGCTGAGACTATAGATGTGAATAGAACAAATAAGGTTCTTGACCTTCTTAAGCTTACCCTTTAGTGAGGTAGATAGGTATTTTACAATTAAACCCAATCACTAAATAAATAATGATAAATAATTGTAAATTACATCAAGTCCAACAAAGACTGACGGGAGAATGACAGCAGAGATCCTCTTTAGATTGGGATCACAGAGGGCTTCCGACTTGTAATGCGGTAGAAGTTGCCAAACAGAAAAAAGGAGTCAGACCTCAGCTCATGGGAGACAGCATGTGTACAGGCCAGAAAGTGCTTAGCTGTTGGAGACCATTGTAAGTTGTAACTTAGAAGGTGAGAGAGGTGGCGAGCAGATCATGGACATCCTTATAGGTTATGGTAAGCTGGTTGATTTTTTTATTTGTCTGTTTTTGTTTTTCTAAGTAGAATATGAAGCTAGTGAATAGTTTTAAGTAGCAAGCAGAATGGCATCTGATTTCGTTGAAAATTAATGGATGGGAAGGGGGAGGATTAGACAAGAGTGGAAGCAAATAAACTGTATTGCTTAGTTTTCTATGTACTGAGATTTCCATACGTGAAAGGACATACTGGAGAGTTTAATGTATTTGTTAATCGGTAGCACAGAGCAGTTGCCTGTTTGATAGGAGCCAAGCCACTTTAAAAGAAGGTAACTAGTTATTTAATCTTACCCTTTCTTCCACTGATGAAATCTTGCTGATACAGGCAGGCATCCTTACAGGGTACATAATCATGATGTGGAGCTCTGCCAGGCACTTAATAGATGCATGGGTTTGGGGTTTTTTGTTTTGTTTTGTTTTGTTTTTGTTGTTGTTTTTTAATGTTTCTGTCCTTGGAACTTCAGCCTACGCAAAGCCCTAATAGGCCTTTTTCAATTCTTTGTCCTCAGTATTGGCCAAATCCAATTGCTCCTTTGGTCTGTGTCCCCTTTGAAGCAGCTGACATCTTTACAAAGTATAAAATCTTGCACAGTCCTGAACGAAGGTGTGGGATAGGGAACTGAGAGAAGCCTGGGATTCTCTTCAGAAATAAGAGGTTTTTAATTCCAGCTTTGAAAACCCCACCGAAGTATTAGATGAGGTATAGAACAATCATAAATATAAATTCAGTTTAAGATACTAATTAGAAAGACATTTTGGGGGAAAGTAATAGTATTATGTGAAAGAGCAGGATTTAGTGCTGTTATTACTATGATACCAGTTACATTAAGAAATCTTTGTATTCAGATATATATGCCCCCTCTATTAGGGAAGTCATTGCAGTCTTCCATAGACATTTTTGGTCATCATTTTCACTTGTTTGTGTCAGAATACAATTTTAAAGAAATAAAATTTAACTTCTACAGCTCCCTAATCTCTTGTTTTATGGGCCTCCTGGAACTGGAAAAACATCCACTATTTTGGCAGCAGCTAGAGAACTCTTTGGGTAAGTTGAAATCTCTCCCTTTCTCCCTCTTTTTAAAGACCTGACACTGAAAATTTCTGGTACTGCTTTTCTTTCTCTAAAACTTTGCATTTGGTTTCTCCATGAGGTTGTTGAGTTTACTTTTACTTCTGAATTTTTAAATAATCTAGTAACCTATTTCCAGTTTCTCCCCTCCAGTAAATTAGCTTGCCTGTATCTTTTGAACATTTATTCTGAACCTTGTTCAAATGTTTGAATGTACCACAACGCAAGGAGCCTTGTCATTTTTTTCATCACTTTTACTCTTTCATTATGATTTTGGAACCCAGAGGAGCCAATCTATCTCCTGTCACACTGATAGTTTTATCACTTTCCTAATGATCATGTTCACATCTGGGTCATAGAATTTCCTGCATTTGATGCTACTGATGTGCGCCACCCCTTCTTGAGTTCTTCTTACTCTGGACTACCCAGGGCCTGCCTGGAGTGGCTGGGCCAGCTCCTTGCCCTCAAGCATCCTGAGTATAAGCAAAGTGTGTGGTAGTTGATGTAGTATGATTCCAGGTACAGCAGAAAATCTCTGTGAGCCACCTCTTAGAGCCCTCCTCTAGATTGACTATCTCGGCTTTATGTCAGCCCATGTCTGATATCCATGCAACATATACCAACATAACAAAGGCTATCTTTAATTTAGCCAGAATTTTTATATCAGGCATATGGCCTAGGGGTACATCTGAAATCCTATACATGAAAATAATTAGATGCCTCTGAAACCACCAAATATGTAAGGATAATTAGTTCTGTTGAAATGTGAAGGAAGACAAAAGGGGAAGCTGCTCTGAACCTAGTATTTTATTTATTATTAATTTGACAGCAACTTTTGTTTCTCAAGGAAATCTTAAAAGAGCTTTTTTGATTATTCCGCAACTTGATCAGTTAGATTTGGTCTGAACTAGCTTTAGCAATGTAGTCATAGTGAAACTGTTAAGTATAGTTATTCTAGAAGAGGTCAGTCTAAATTGTATAATTTGTAAAATATTATTTTTAAAATGTTTGTCTTTATAGAACTAAAAGAACTTATTTTAATTATAAATTAAATAGTATATGTGGTTTTAAAATACCAAATACATGTCCAGAGATTTCTAAATGTTTATGTGCATAGAAAAATGCTTAGGATGTCATGCTGTTTAGGAAAAATAAAGACTAAATCCCAACTTTTGATTTTTGTCTATTTAAAAAAAAATGTATGTAGAAAAATAACTGGAAGGAAGTTTTTGAAACAGTGGCAGGGTAAACCAGTTGTTTTTATTTTCTTTTATGTTCTCAGATTTTCCCACAGAGCTACTTTTAATCTTCTTTTTTTTTAAACTAACTTAAAAAACTGTCCATGTTTTAGTCCAGTAATTTTCCTAAAAGCAAGCTACTTTATGAAAATAATTCAAAATATGCTGTGTTGCAGCATTATTTAAAATTGCAGCATATTTAAAACTACCTAAATATCTTAACAATAGAAGGATGCTAAATAAATTAAGCAAATGACGGTATAGTCATAGATTGGAAAGTCATATGGCCATTATTTACAGTGGTTATCATGACATGGCAAGATGTTTGATACAATCCAAACTGGAAAATTGATTTAAATTTTAACACATTATGTGATATCATCTTTTTTTTTTTAATGCATGGGAAAAAGAAGTTAACTGTATGCATTTGCAAAAGAGAAAATACAGAAATAATTATGTGCCTTTTATCCATATTGTTTACTAGGTGTATTTTAAACTACTGAAATATGTACAAATGTTAAAATATGGTTTAAACTTGGGTTACATACATGCTGTATGATGTTTCACATTTGTTTCATTTTCACATAGGCCTGAACTTTTTCGATTGAGAGTTCTTGAGTTAAATGCATCTGATGAACGTGGAATACAAGTAGTTAGAGAGAAAGTGAAGAATTTTGCCCAATTAACTGTGTCAGGAAGTCGTTCAGAGTAAGTAAGCTCATCTTCCCTTCTCCATATCATGTCATTGTATTTGTTTAAAATACATGTTTCTGCCAAATTTCTAACTCCTTTTTTATGTAAGATCATATTTTCTTCTAAACTGTATAAACCTAGAATAACCTAGAAAAACCTAGAAATGACCTTTCCATTATAATAACTAATTTTAGGTTGTTTAGCTGTCAAAGTTTTTAATCAATATTTTGTCTAAGGAGTATTTATTAATCAAATGTGATGGTTTGTGGTACATTCATAATAAAAATCCTGATTTTTGCCATTGTGTTATTAAAAGAAGATCTGTCATATACCTTAAGATACAGTGTATATTTCATAATTAGGGTGACTATATATGTCCTTGTCCAAACTGGGATACTTTTAGAATGAAAGAGAAGGTATTATTAATAATTAAAATAGGACATCCTGAGTTCAACAGGGATGTTTAGTCAACTGCTTACACTCCTTAGGTGGCAAAGTTCCAAGATTAAATTTTTGGTACCTGGCATATATTTAAATTTTTATCAGAGCACACTTAAGAATTTGTAGAAAGTGAATGATTCAATTTTTGATATCTACCTTGGACTGACAGTATATATAAATCATATACAGTAAGGGATTTAGATGAAGAACAAATAACTCTTACAACTCAATAATAAAAAGACAACCCAATTTATAAATGGGCAAAGGATCTGAATAGACATTACCCAAGGAAGATATACAAATGACCAATAAGCACATCGAAACGTGCTCATCAACATCATGAGAATAGACATGACAATAGAGAAATGCAAATCGAAATCATGATAAGATACAACTTTAAACCCACTAGGATGGCTACAATCAAAAAGACAAAATAACAAGTATTAGCAAGGATGTGGAGAAATTAGAACCCTTGTACATCGCTAGTTGGAATGTAAAATGGTGCAGCCACTTTGAAAACAGTTTGGCATTCCTCTAAAAGTTAAACATAACTACCATATGACCCAGCGGTTCCAGTCCTAGAATATATACCAACAGGAAATGAAAACACATATACATGTGTACAAATGTTCATTGTAGCATTATTCATAATAGTCAGAACACGGAAACAACCCAATAAACATCAACTGAGGAATAGACAAATAAAAGGTAGTATATGCCATACTATTTGTCAGTAAAAAGGAATAATAAACTACAGTGTGGATGAACCTTGAAAACCATTATGTTAAGTGAAAGAAACCAATCAAAAAAGACATGTTGACAACATATGATTTCATTCATATGAAGTATCCAGAAGAGGCAAATCTGTGGAAATAGACAGTAGAGGTTCCTGATTGCCTATGATTGGGAACGTTGGGAGAGGAGAGAAATGGCTCCTCATGGGCACAGGGTTTCCTTTTGGGGTGATGGGAATGTTTTAAAATTGGGTTGTGGTGATATGTGAATTATAACTCCTGTGTGTGTCTCTAAATCAGCGGGAAGCCATGTCCTCCTTTTAAGATTGTTATTCTGGATGAAGCAGATTCTATGACCTCTGCTGCTCAGGCAGCTTTAAGACGTACCATGGAGAAAGAGTCTAAAACCACCCGATTCTGTCTCATCTGTAACTATGTCAGTCGGTATGTATGTTGCCCTAAAAATAGATGCTAGGCAGCCTTATTTTGATAGCCCCAAATAGGGAGAGAAAAAACTTTGAATGTTTTAAGCCTCCATTAGTTTTTCCTCCATCAAATCTTAATTTGTTTTTGATAAAAATGAGTTATTTGGGGGAGATTCTTCTTCAGACATTGACTTGTTTTTTCCAATGTTTTACAGAATAATTGAACCGCTGACCTCTAGATGTTCTAAATTCCGCTTCAAACCTCTGTCAGATAAAATTCAACAGCAGCGACTACTAGACATCGCTGATAAAGAACATGTCAAAATTAGCAATGAGGTAATTACTAGTTGTTTAACCATTATTGTAATTTCTAATTCCTTTGATGAATGCCTGTGAAGAAGCCTTGAAAGATTCAGATGTGTATTGCTTCAATTTCTGATGCCAATTCTTCAGGCAAAGTTAAGGTAAATGAGCAATAGTTGGAATGTCAAGAATTGCAGGTTCAGCCTTCCTTTCTGTTGTTATTAGAAGTTTATTTTCTGTCTGTATTTCAGGATCCCAAAGCTAGGGTAGATTTAGTACATTTAATGCAAATTCTGCAACAACAAATCTCTGCATAATGACAAGATACTCCACTTGTCATTATTAACTAATACTCTTAAGAACTAATTTGGTAAGATGAAATTCTGGTACACTGATAGAATATATAGGCCCCTTAGTCACTAACAGAATTTAACCATAATTTTCATTTTTTTTTTGCTATATGTAATCAAGAAAATAGGATGAAAAGTATGGAATTTCTCTTTTCTCTGCAAATTTCTTTCAGAGGCCAAGAGCTCTCTATCCTTCTTTGGGTGATGCTGTCTCCATGAATTCTGTCACTACAGAAGTGATAATCTTCTCAAAAATGGAAATAGATTTTATGTTTTTCCCCCACTAACTCTTTGCTAAAAACAGAGTTTTTTACTTTTTTTTTTTTTTATTAAAGTCAGCCTTAATTGGCCAAAATAGGTTAAAAAACAACTTTTTTCTCTTCAGGGAATAGCTTACCTTGTTAAAGTGTCAGAAGGAGACTTAAGAAAAGCTATTACATTTCTTCAGAGTGCTACTCGATTAACAGGTGGAAAGGAAGTCACAGAAAAGGTGATCACAGATATTGCTGGGGTAAGAGCACTGCATGTTCTGTAATTTTTAGTTGGCTTGTGACTTTTACAAAATTTTATTTCAGCATATACATATATATATACACACACACAGAATGCTTATTATGTGCTGTCTTAAGTCTGTTCAGGCTGTTGTAACAAAATGCCATAGTCTGAGTGACTTAAAAACAAAAATACCACAGTTCTAGAGGCTGGAAGTCCAAGATAAGGGTGTCCACATATTGTCTGTTGAGGATACACTTCCTAGTTCAGTAAACTCCGTTCATCCATGGCTTTCACCTCCCTGCATCCTCCTGTGGCAAAAGGGAGCTCTCTGACCCTTTTATATAAAGGGCACTAGTCCTATTCACAAGGGTTCCACTCTCATGACCTGTAATCACCTCCTGAAGGCTCACCTCCAAAATACCATTACATTAGTGATTTTTAACATGAATTTTGGGAATTCATGTATTGGAATATAAACACTTAGTCTATATAGCATGTGCCAAATACTATGCTAGGGACAGTGTAATAAGGGAATAACCCGAGAGTATTATGCTTCAGGCAGGGATGGGAGTTAAAATCACTAAAGGGATTCTCTTGTACCATGCCCTTGGTCTGGATGCTCCCCTCAGGGTCACTGCTGCTTCCAATCAGTATCTTGTTAGTGGCATCTTGGTGAAAGGGAACTTCTCACCCACTGACTAGCGGGCTCAAATTTGAGAATGTTTAACACGTTGATCACAGCTGTCACCCAGTGACAGTTGTTCTCAAGGAGAGCTTATTTCAGGTCCAAGTTTGTAAATCACCTTTTTGGATCCCAAATAAGAGCGTTAACACTTAAAAAGCTGACCCTTTTCCAGTTCCTTGCCTTCCCAACTCTGCATGGATTCAGCATCAGCTAACAGTTCCATGTTACAGGCCACGTGCCACTTCATTGAGCATGGAACAGAAGAGAGTGAGTGGGCACAAGCTTGGTTGGCAGAAACTGTTATCTTTCAGGTAATACCAGCAAAGACAATTGATGGAGTATTTGCTGCATGTCAGAGTGGCTCTTTTGACAAACTAGAAGCTGTAGTAAAGGTAAAGTGACTTTACCAATTTGGGGGAAGGGAAAATTAAAACACATCATACCAAAATTAAGTTTTTGTTGTTACAGGACTTGATAGATGAGGGTCATGCAGCAACTCAGCTTGTAAATCAACTTCATGATGTGGTTGTAGAAAATGATCACCTTTCTGATAAACAGAAGTCTATTATTACGGAGAAGCTTGCTGTAAGTAGCTTTTTCTGCATTTCAACAAGATCAACATACCTGAAAGGAAGTTTTATTTACTAACCTTTCATTTTATTATAGGAAGTAGACAAATGTTTAGCAGACGGTGCTGATGAGTATCTGCAACTGATCAGTCTTTCTGCTACCGTGATGCAGCAATTAACTCAGAATTGTTAAACCATGTGTTTTGTAAAATGATTTTTAATAAAATGACCAAAGCACCTTTAAAGTGAATATACAATTTATTTAACATTCAAACTTCATTAAGACATGTGCAATATGGCAATTTTACTGGGGTTTAACCCTACCTAGGATGATTGCTTGCTGGGGCTTTAGCAACAGGGTCCAGTTCACACTTAGCACTAATTAAATACTTTATTGAATAAATACAATACCAAACAAAATGCATTCAAATGCTTTCTAAAAAAAATCAATTTTAAAGGCCTTTCTATTCAGGCTAATGACAAACACAATAAAGGCAGATATGCTAGTTTAACATAATTGGCTGATTTTATACAGCACTTATATCTTTTAGTCCACAAGTATATTATTAAATGATAGAGAACATCTAATACAACCATTTCTACAGAACTAGGAAATAAATTTCTAAGAAAGAAAGATTTTACAGACCCCATCTTTTATACCCAACCCCAACAGTCTAACTCTAAAGAGGATAAAGCCAATGACTTTCCTCACAAGAGCTCACGACTAATGTCGCTTTGCTATCAAAAATCTGTATTTCTGATCCGTTATGAGCATTGAGACAAGATTCAAATATTCCCAAAGAAAGAAGCACAATGCACGTTGTGATCGCCTATTCAGCAACAGCGAGCACTGCATTCAAAACTATCTCATCCCAGGAATTAAATAAGGTCTGCCACATTCATTGGCATTTCCTCCACTGTAGTATTGTAGAAAGTCTCAATGTCACGAAGAATCCTCTTGTCTTCTTCAGTAACAAAGTTTATAGCCACACCTTTCCTCCCAAATCGACCCCCTCTGCCAATTCTGCGTAAGAAAAAGAAACCAACAATTAGACTATATTATTTCTCACATGCTGCATGAACTAATGAACATGATGATCCACTTGTTAACCATCAGCTGCTGTTTACTTATCAAGGTTATAATTCGTGCGTGCTTCTAATTGGAGCACTAGCTGCTAATCAATATCTAGAGAAAAAAATCTTCCTTTCCAGTTAGTGCCAAAAGGATTCAATCAAGGCTTGTCTGGCTGCAAAATGAGATTTTATCAGGTGTCTTGAGCATTATTTTTTTTTTTAAAGTAGATGACAGTACTGTTTGGGGTAGCGAATTTAAAGCCCATACCAAAGTGGGCCAGCCAAGAGCAGATGTCAGCCTGGGACAGATGTAAAACACCAGGGATAAAACAAAAAGAAGTTATATAATCCATTTCGACGCATTTCTGGAACTGTAAACACAAATGGTGCAAGGTTAACTATTGTCTAAAAATTACAACTTTTTTCAGTGGGAAAACAAGTATTTGGTATGGTGACCTGATCACTGCCTTTTTTGCTCAGTTTCACACGTTATAACTCAAGTTACTCAAACGTGTTTACCTCCAAAACAGCTTTCTAACCTTCCTGACAAACCAGACAATACAAACCACCTAGTAATAAGCTAATATACAGAATGCCTTGGCTGGAGCATCTTAAAATATCAAATAATCATGACAAAAGAAAAACAAATATAAATACCGACTCGCTCTTTATTCAAACAGTGTGCTGTTTCGCTTATGATTCCACGTCCTAAATTACGTCAACGCCGTTTCTGAGCGCCATCTCGTCATCAACTGCTGCTATCGACTCCTGTATTTTTTAAAAAGTCTTTTTTTACATCATATAACAAAGTACAATTCCAATTTATTTAGGGATAAAGCCACTATAGCTAAACCAGGGACTGCTCAAATTGCTACCAGACGACACCAAGAAAATCCCAACTAGAGGAATCACCGAGAAAGCACATGGACACGAGCATCAGTAAAAAATTAAGCTCAAAAATAAGCTAAGACCAACAGATTTAAAACAACCTGATCTGATCTGTATGTCCGGAGTCCACAATCTGGGCAACATTTCACACTGTTTTCCCACTCTGTATGAGCAATCTTCCCAAGGATAATTTACTTACACCCTACTAAGAAGTTACTTTGTCTTTCCTACTCGATTCCCTGATTTGAGGTTACCTTTCAGGCAAATCAGTCAGTAGAAAAGCAAAATACGAATTTTATCAATATAGTAGTTGTAAGTCAAGATACCATCTACTCACCTGTGAATATAGTTTTCACGATTGGTAGGTAGATCATAGTTTATAACCAATGACACTTGTTGCACATCAATTCCACGAGCCTGAAATACAATGGGGTATGATGTTCAAATTCTAATTTTAAAAAACTAGACAATTATGTAATGTAGGCCACAAAATAGTAATGGACTATACTAAATGGTATAGCCCACTGTGGAGTGTGGTCTTGTCTTTATTCTCCCAAATAGCCCGAAGTTGGTAAAGGTTATTTAAAAACCTTCCCCCAATACAAACTTTTGGTAGATTACAAAGAGCAGTAAGAGATTTACCAACAAGTCAGTAGTGATCAGAACACGGCTTGACCCTGATCGGAATTCCCTCATGATAACATCTCTTTCCTTCTGGTCCATGTCACCATGCTGCAAATTAACAAACCTTAAATTAATATCATGATTTAATTCACATCAAATCAAAATATTTTATCAACATGTATGAGACCAAGCGTCCCTGGCTGCTACAGGAGTAAAGCAGACAGGTATAGTTAAGAAACAACTTTATTTTGAGCAGGGGGAACGACAACACAGCACTTACAGCTATATTGTAGTCTAAATCCTGCTTTAATGAAGAGACTTCAATTATTATTACTAGGTTAGACCATCTCTTACCAGAGCAGAAACTGTGAAGTCCCTGGCATGCATTTTCTCAGTAAGCCAGTCCACCTTGCGCCTTGTATTGAGAAAAATAACAGCCTGTGTAATCGTCAGAGTCTCATACAAGTCACAAAGTGTATCCAACTTCCATTCCTACAGCATTTCAAAGAGAAAGTTTAAGTCATTAAAATCATCGTCTCTAACTTCCATTCGTTAGAATTTCATTGTTAAAGATATATTGCACCAAATCTTAAGACAAAGGACACTGGACATTAAGAAAGAGGTCCACCCCAGTCTTTACAATCTAGTGCAGTTACTCTTCTTCTTGTGTGTACTCTGCTAGCATTATTACAAAAACCAAGATGTGATCCTAGTTTCTATAATTTTAGCACAGTGCTTATACAAGAAGGTAAAACAAAACCTGGCTACATTTTTATGTTTAATAATTAGACAAATTACCTCTCTCTCAACATTAATATAAAACTGTTTGATTCCTTCAAGGGTCAACTCTTCCTTTTTCACCAGAATTCGAATTGGATCTCTCATGAATTTTTTGGTCACTTCCAACACATCCGTTGGCATCGTGGCAGAAAGCAACACAACCTTAAAAACAGTGATTCCGTTGTCACACATCACACAAATAATTAGCACAACTTTCACAATAAGAAAAACAATGTTTGAGACCAAGCGTCTCTGTTTTGGCATGGAATTGTGCTAGACAGAGATAGTTATGCATCAATTACTTTAAGCAGGGGGAACGACAATAGAACACTTCAGTTGTATTGTAACAGTACCTGCATTAAACCTAACCTCCAGCTATGTAAGAGTAAGTGAAATCAAGCTCACCTGAATACTTGTATTTAATTTTTGGAAAATCTCATAGATTTGATCCTTAAACCCTCGGCTCAACATTTCATCTGCTTCATCCAAAACAAACATTTTGATCCATTTTGGAGCTGTTAAAAATAAAACCGTATCATCTCTAGATTCTCAGGCATGCTCTTTATTTATAATATGAAAACCAAACTATACTCAATACTTACAAAGATATCTTCTGTTTAACATATCAAACACTCTCCCTGGTGTACCAACAACAATATGTGGTGCTTCAGCCTGCAGTTTTTGCATCTCATTTCGGACATTGGTTCCACCAATGCAGGCATGACAAGTTGCTCCCATATAGTCTCCAAGTGCCAGAATTACCTTTTGGATCTGAAAGCCAAAAGCCTTAATTATCATCCAATAGAACTACAGGCTTTTGTGACTAAACTTCCAAAGCATAATGGCAAATATCTGGTCTGCAAACAAGCTTTTATGCATGCACAGCACTTAACTACTTCCAAGCTTAAAATGCAGACCCATCTAACTGCCTCAAGATAAACTTCACTGAAAATGTCCTGTGCCTTGTCAAACTTGGAATTCTGCTGCCCCAGCTACCAACTACGTTAAAGAACTAAACATTTCCTACATTTTTCACTGTGTAGGAAGGTGTAAATAGCAAAACAAGCTTCACAACTGCAGTCAGAACAGTTAATGTTCTTTTTCTGCAGGGTACTGCGACTTGTATCTTGACCTTAATAAAGCCTACAGGTTTATTAGCAAGATTTACTTCAAAGCCAATACAGCAGTGAGCTTTGAAAACACAGCATGCAACAGATGCGTAACAAACTACTGAGACAGTTAAATAACATGTCACTGCAGTTTTCATGTTGCACAACTGCATTCAAACTTAAAAATGGGAACGGACCTATCCACCCTGAGCAGAAACCTTCAGTTTGTCAATCTGTTACACAACCCTGCAAACCATACCTGAACACCCAGTTCCTGTTTAACTTTCAACAAAATCTCCCTGCATGCATGGACAGTTAAAAGGAGGGCTCTGTAGGACCAATTTATACTAAGCTTTAAATTCTTCACAGTTGTGAAACCTGAAACCTATGCAACACGCAAGCAGTTTTTTTCAACTACACTATCAATACCTGTTGAGCCAGTTCTCTGGTGGGGGCCAATACTAGTGCTTGGGTCTCCTTGAACTCAATCTCCAACTGTTGCAGGATGGAAATAGCAAATGTGGCTGTCTTGCCAGTACCTGACTGAGCTTGAGCAATCACATCATACCCTAAAAAAAGTAGGATACATATTTACCGATCCCACATCAAACCGTCA
Organism: Vicugna pacos; assembly: GCF_048564905.1. Taxonomy (NCBI): domain Eukaryota; kingdom Metazoa; phylum Chordata; class Mammalia; order Artiodactyla; family Camelidae; genus Vicugna; species Vicugna pacos. The sequence goes on along the minus strand of NC_132987.1, from coordinate 55,021,219 downwards.
CTTCTAGTTCACACCATGTATTCCATTTGGAACATGAATTATGCCCAAATAATCAAGTGATCAGCAATGAGTATTCTCTTCATTTCAGGTCAGTCCCGAAAGATGATTGCCATCATTTCACTTTGAGGAATACAAATAGGTGCTAGTCCCCCAGAAGATAAGTATTTTCCCTTTTATGGTCCAGCTGTACGCAGAACAGTGAATTCGATTTCAGAAAGTGCCTACGAATTCTTTTACCTTTAATACACGGAATAATAGCTCTCTGCTGAATAGCTGATGGCTTCTCAAAACCATAAGCATAGATGCCCCGAAGAAGAGACTCCTTTAAATTCATATCGTCAAAGTTATCAACAATTTCATTCCAGTTGCTCTGAAAGTTTAAAAAAAAAAGAATAAATGGGATGAACCAACCCACCTTTCAGTAACTTCCAATTCTACACACATTTCTTACCTCGATGACACCATCGGGGTCCATTCCCTCTGGGCCGCCATGTTCTCTGCTGACAAAAATACTACAGTTAGGAACATCTCTTCTCCAATCCCCCGTAAACTGTACATTAAGGGGATGTGCCCTTCCATTACCTGTCTCATCAGGTCGCCTCCCCCGCACGTGTACTTGCCAAACAGGCTGATGCGGCGGGCACACAATGTACTGCGCGCCTGCCCCAAGCTTAAGAACTCGGGACTCCCGGAAAGGCCCCACGGACGCCGGCCCTTCCCCCAGGCCCGAGCGCCAGGCTCTCCCCTCTCGGAGCCCGACCGTCTCGCGAGAGCTCCACGCGCCGAGCTCCGCCCCTAACACTGCGCAAGCCGGGGTGATTGACGCAGGCCGAGGCCTGGCGAGGGCCATGCCAACGGTTCGCCGGGACCCCGTTGTCGGCGCAGCCCCACCCGGCCTCTGGCCGCAGCGAGTGGGCGCCGCTGCCGTCCTGCCCCCACCCCACCTACATGTAGTCCAGCACTCCAACTCCCGCCCTTGGCCGCGAGTAAAGCCTTGGACCCCAGTTTCATGAACCGAATGCGGGCTGCGCCACGGTTTCAACTACACGCCGGGCTCGGCGGGGCAGGGGCCGCTATTTCCAAGCGCCTCTGGGAAAACACACCTTTCACCACCTCGTTTCCTATCCTTGTCTCGTCTCCCCACAGTCCCAACCCTACCCATTATGGAAGCTTCTCGAAGGACACAGGGGTACTGTGCCCCAAGGCAACGCCTATGAACCCAGGGTTCCCTGCCTCCTCGCCAGTCTCCCAGTCTCCCTAGCCATCCTACAACCTTTGCTACAGAATACCGCCACCAAGAAAGCCCCATACCTGTTATAATCCGCGGAGCCACCAGACATGATCCGAAAAGCCACTCAGCGCCCGACTGAAAAGACAGCCGGGCCGCGCCACCCGTTTTTTATAGGCTCGCGGCCGGAACCCGTTTTCTGCGGAGGAATTTCCCCGTCGGTCTTTGCCCTGCCACAAAATTGTGATCCTGGGGTCCTTATCTCAGAAAATATCTTAAGCAAAGCGGCGGGAAAACCCAAGTTTGGTTATCTGTCGATATTACAGGCTGCCTGTGCATCCCAGAACCCTACGGGAAGGTTGGAACTCTTTGCTCTGACGCGGAAGAATATTGCAGCAAGAGGTAGGCATACTGCGTTCCCCGCCCGCCCTGCTCCTACGGGGTTTCCGCGTCCCTGAAGCAGAGGCGGCCGGGTCGCCGGGCCGGACCGGGAGGCGGAAGGCTGGGGCGCGCCGGGAGCTGGGCCGCCCCGGCTGCCCTGCGGGCAAGTATGCCGAGCTCGTCGTGACCCCGGGTGCTCGGTGCCGGCGGGGCTGGCACGTCCACGCTCTGCCCTGGAGGGGAATCGGGTTATTCCGCCTGTTCCCACGCTACTTAAGGAGAAGGAGGCGCCTGGCCTTTGGCCCGAGCGTTTAACATCCATTCAGACCTTAAAAGTGTGAAACTCCTGCTTGGGAAAATGTCGGTCACCCAGCACGTCCCAGAAGAGCCGGTTTATCGTACGCTGCGCAGGAGCAATGTGTAGTGTCCTTGGCAGATGTCTCCGGAGTAGCCAACTCTATTCTCATGTTGCTTCTGGTCTTCTCTCGCTCTCCTAAAAATAATGCTAATTTTAACGGGTGTAAGAAATGCCTGATAAAAATCATTAACTTTTGCAAACAGGGGTAATTTTCCTATTAAGCAGAACTTTAAATGGATGCTTCCGCCGCCTTAGGCTAGATAGGTTTCAGATCTGGTCATTTTTTTCCCCAAAAGGCTTTTTTTGAGTTTTAATTGCTTATACAGAATGAATGTTGATTTATTGAAATTGAGAGGAATACAACCCAACCCTTGCTGCTTAAATAAACTGCATGATTCTTAAAAGCTCCAGAGCTTTTCAACAGGAACCCTAACCCAAGCCCCTTAATAAAATATACATATATGTTTAGTCGTTTAACTTTAAAATACAGTTCTGCCCACACTGCAAGATATCACGAATACTCAGGAAAACATTTTCTTGTTGATTCAGACGACCAACCCAACGCCTGATAGCTGGAAAAAAAATGACTCAATTTTCTGTATTTGTATATTGTACTTGATATGATATTTGGTTCTAAATACTACATGTATTTTTTTTCCAGAAAATCATTTACTTATTTGAAAATTGTTGTCCTGCTAGGATCTGTGATAAAAACTAAAACCAAGATGACAAAGCGGACTTGGCTCTCAGTCTAGTTATGCTGCACCTTGTCCAACCCCCCATAGTGTTCAAATCCAGATCTGGGGTGATGCCAGACGTCTTCTGAGAATAAAAGTCAGAGATCCTTATTGTCTCATCCAAAACCTACTAAGAATCTCCTGGGATCCAAGAAGCTGAAGAAAATAGTAATTCAGAAAAAGTGGCCAACAATTTTGTCTCACTTAAGTCTATCGGGTGAAATCAATCAACAATTAACGCCTAATTGTAGAATGTTTTCTTTAGGTTTAGCAATACTGTTACCTGGAGGATTTCCAGAGTCTTTTAACAGGAAATAATCAAGGGCTAAACTCTGGTTTAGGTTACAACTGCTGAAGGGGTTTCAAGGTAAGGCGGCTTCCTAATCCAAAATTGAGCAAAAAATCCAGATCCACATTGCCTGCAACTCTAAAATGTATTTCTGATAAATGTTATGCTTACCATATTTGCATGTGCTTACTAAATAGCATTAGTAAGTAAAAAGTGAAGTAAAGATCCAAACAAAACATACATATTTACAAAGTTTTGCATATCAACACTGAGCATACTCTTTCACTGTTAAGATAAACTTCTACTTACCTGAGACCTAAAATTAGATAGCCATCTCTAAGTCAAATGCTTCTTTGCTAACCTGGAGCATGTGAGGCCATTTACACTGCAAAGGATATCAGAACACAGATTCTTCCCCGTGGGAGCCACCTAGTTTAGTTTTGCTCATCAAGAACCTCAGCTGACAATTGTAAACCCACCTAGCAGTTGTAGGCCAGTGTTCACCAGAGGAATCAAGGAATTCCTATGGATTTGTCAGCATGACATGGAAAAACAATAACAAAACCTTAAAAGAGTATCCTTTATGTTTGTAGTGATGTCTTCCTATAGAAAATACTCTCATCACTCAGGGAGCATTGTGTGCCATGTTGCTGATCTTAACATTATTTTAAGGCCATCAGTTGGTTTTAAGTGATAGCTACCCATTTAAAGCTGTGTCTTGGTAAGTCATTGATAGGCAAAAGTTGGGTAAGGTATGTTTTTGGAATTTGAATTCATTTATTACTTATTAATGTCATTTATTATTTAGTAAACACACAGGGATATGCTGTCCCTCTATCTATAATTTAAGACTTTTTAAAAAAAATTGCCTTGAGCTGAATGAGAACAATAGTGATCACTTCTTCATTATTCAGTTGCTGGAAGAAATTAGAGGTTAGATTCTGCTCAATGTAGGCAGTGTCCACTGAAGCAATTCGGAGGGTGGCACTCACTGCCAAATTCTTCACAATAATTTTAAAAACCATTTGCATGAAGATAGGTAAAGATATTAATAGAGTTGAAAAAAATGGGAAAAGTTGAGGAGGACCATGGAAAGGGGCTGTTGAACTGTATCAGGACTGTTTTATATTCATTAATCCAAGGTTATTAAACTCTATTGTATAATCAAGATATGGAGGTTTTTCTAGCTCTACTCATATAAGGACTGAAATAAAAATACAGCTAAAACCATGATATGCTTACAAATCAATGGGAAGACCTCATGGAAATGCAGATGCATGTGGACTCCACCCTCCCAACCCAGATCCAGTAGATTGGTCTGAGGTAGGGTCAGCTTTTTATTTTGGAAAATTCTTAACCTAAAGACAAGTTGCAAGAAAAAGCAACGAACACCAAATGTGTGTCACACTTACCAGTTGTTAACAGTTCCCTACATTTGTTCTCTCTCATATTTATCTGAGTTTTTTCTGAACTTTCTGAAAGTCACAAACTTAGTTAGTAGTGACACTTCACTCTTAAAACTTCAGCACTACAGCTTAAAAAACAAAGATGTTATCCTTCTGTAAAACCACAAAAATACCTTATATTCCCAAATTTACTATAGATAGAATAATAACTACAAAATGAACTATATTCAACGTTTTTCAAATGTCCCAATAATTTACTTTGTGACCTTAAAAAAATCTAAGATTTAATCAATGATCACACATTATATTTAGTGATTCTATTTAATCTCTTTTAATCTAGAACAGTATTCTTCTTTGGGGAAAGAGATTTTCTCATCAGAAATTCTATTACATCTACATGTGTATAAAATGTGTGTGTAGGTGGGTGTGTGTGCACACACATGTGCTTGCATGTTTTATGACCTCATTAATCTGGTTTGGCTGTTTTTCCTGTCTTTTATAACAATAGTGTTTTTGAAGATTCCAGACCTCTTTGGTTTTGTTGCCCTGTTTTAGAATGTCCCACACTTTGAATTTGTCTGATTGTTCCCTCACTGTTAGATTCAAATTCAACATTTTTGGCCAGAATATTACATGTAGGTGGTGAAGCATCCTCCCTAGTCCCTCAGGTCAGGAGGCACATGGCATTCCATTGCCTGTGACCCCCGTGTGATTTTGATTCAGGTTAGTCTCCAAACAACACTTTGACAAAAACCTGCTTTTAAAACCTTTTGAAATTTTGTGTTTTATTTGAAGTCATGAAACTGTCAGAGTTCTGTATTGTCAGCCCTAATCCTTTCTTTGAACTGCTAAAACCTTCAACAGCAAACAAATAACTACTGTGGTATGTAGGGCGGGTGCTGGGTCCTTGCAGCTATCAAGGAAATGAAAAGCACAATTCTCACTTTGGATCCCACTGAGAAAGTAAAATAAGCACAAACAAACAACTTAAGAGAACAATTCTCAATTGGGAGATCAAAAATAGAAGATTTGATACTACTCTATGGGAAGACACATACCCTTCTGATGGTGGGAGTTGAAATTACTGTAACATTCTTGAGGATATTTTAGCAATATGAAGAATTAAAATGCACGTCCTTTTGTTGCCGATAGATGCAACCGGTGTTCCATGTTCTTGTCCCATCCCAGAAAGAATTCAGAGACAAGATGTAGTGGTTAAAAAAAGTAAAGTGAGGATTTATAAAAGGATGGATAGTACCCTCTCGAAGGGAAAGCGGGCAGGCTCAGTGAGTGGCTGCCCTAAGTTTCTTTGGCAAGTTAGCTACATAAGGTGTAAAAATGAATGGGCGGAATAGTCACTGGGGAGGGAAGGGTTTGGGGTCGTATTCCCTGATTATCATCCCAACTCCACCTTCCCAAAGGGAGGAGGGATTTTTGTCCTTATTTAGTCTGGATCGGAAGTGTCATGGCATTGGTGCATGATGGGTACTTCTGATCTGCAAGGCTAATTTTATTGAAATGAGGGCATACTGAGCAAAAGGTTACATTCGGACACTGAAAATTCCTGCCTTTTCTCTCCTTTCTTTGTTCTTCTCCAGGCCACTTGTCACCCCAAAAAGCATGATCCCTTATCAACCCAAAGGTTCCTGCTTTTCTTTCTCTGCCCAGGGACCCCTGCTGCTTACATGATGTGTGGTTTCCTGCATTTGGCTTGTGCCCCTCCTTTCTGCCCAATTCCTGCCATTTGGTCTGTGTCCCCCTTTCTCTGCTCATATCTAGCTACCTGCCTGCTCTAACACTTTGACCCAACAATTCCAGTTAGGAATTTTATCCTGTACGTATAATAGCCCAAGAACCCAGAACAATACCCACCTCATCCACCTCTCTTCCTCTTCCCCACCCCCACCCGCCTCAATGAACATTCCTTTTCTCATTATTTTAATAGGCAACCTAAATGTCTATCAAAAGGAGATTGGTTAATGAATTGTATGCCATGTGTATTACTTAGCTATTTAAAATAATAAGGTCCACTTCCACTTCTGGGACAATAAAATAGACACACTTTTCCCTATTTCTCCTGCTAAGTACAACTAAAAACTCTGCACATTACATTTAAAGCAAACACAAGAACACTGAGAGGTGGAGAAAAGAAGATATTCTGACTAGGAAACTCGAGACAGACATGGTGGCGAGTTTCCTCAGTTTTCCTCCTACATCATATATCCCCGATTGGAACTGAAGAAATCAGCAAACCAAATAGGCACAGACCAAGTAAAGGTCCAACAAAAGTCTGCTCTCTCTACCCAGAGGCCCAAGAAAAGAGGCATCCTAGGAAGAAAGAAAACCTTTTGACAACAATCACTCTATTCCAGCCAAACACCACAGAAGAAACTGTGGTCCTACCCACAGCCATGCCAGCAAAGGCCAAACAGGGAGCCTGTAATTCCCACCCCCAAACCCCGCAAGGCTGTGATGGGGTGCCCTGACATCCCCACCACGACTGCTATTTGGTCACAGGAGACCACGGGGGAGCCTTGACAGCCATACCCACCAGGCAGTAACCAAAGCAGGCTTCCCTCTCCCACTGGGGTGGTGTCAGAGGAGGCTGAATGGCAATTAAAGACATTGGGACTTTCTCCATCACACCATGGCAATGGGACCACCTTTATAATAGAACTAGTGTCCCTATAAGAAAAGGAGGAGACCCAGGGGTGTGAAAAGCACAGAGGAAAGGCCATGTGAGGACACAGTAAGAAAGCATTTGTCTGCAAGCCAAAGAGATAGGTCTCAGGAGAAACCAAACCTATAGACACCTTGACTTTGGACTTCCAGCTTCTTGAACTTCGAGAATATAAATTTCTGTTGTGTCAGCCACCCAGTCTGTGGTATTTTATCAAGGCAGCTCTAGCCAACTAATGGATGTCATTCTTCAGGTTCATGCAAATCTAACCATGTCTCCCTTAATATAAAAGATGTGTTAGAGCGTGATTATTTTTTCATTACAGGGATGTCTCCTCTATCAAATGACTAATAATAGGTTTACTTAAAAATGATTTCTTATGTGATTTAAAAATATTTTAAAATTTATTTAATTAATTAATTTATTTAAAAGTTTGGGTTTTGGGGGGGTAATTAGGTTTATGTATTTATTATTTTTTTTAATTTAGCAGAGGTACTGGGATCGAACCCATGACCTCATGCATGCTAAGCATGCGCTCTACCTACTGAGCTACACCCTCCCCTCTTACGTGATTTAACTTGTAAAAATTATGTCACTTTCTCCATCCCTTTTATCTCTTAAAATTTATGTGTCCTCTTAGGATTAGCTCAAAAACCTCCTCTTCCACTATGTTCTTCCTAATTACCCTTAAAATGAAGAGATTTCTTTCTTTGGACTCCCATTGCCATTCTCTTGTTTCTCTCTTATGTGATATTCATCATGTCCTAGGTTATAGTTTAGTATAAGTGTTTCATCTCTTCTAAACTGTAAGGATCTTGAGAGGAGGGGTTCTGTTTTCTCAAGCTTTGTGTCTCCCACCACATGAAGCCCAATGCTTTGATGCTTGTATTACATTCTATTGCTGCTGTAAGTAGTTACCACAAACTTAATGACTTAAAACAATACAGATGTATTATGTTACAGTTCTAGAGCTCAGAAATCTGCAGTGGTCTTACAGGGCTAACATCAAGTGGTCAGCAGAGCTGTGTTCCTTCTGGAGGCTCCAGGGAAGAATCTGTTCCTTGCCTTTTCCAGATTCTAGGGACTGCCCACTGTCCTTGGCTCCTGGCCACATCACTCTTCTTCCATTATTGTCACATCTCCTTCTCTGACTCTGACCCTCCTCCCTCCCTCTTATAAGGACTTGTGGTTACACTGGGCCCACCTAGATAATCCAGAATAATTTCTCCACCTGGAGATCTTTAACTTAATCACAACTGGAAAATCTCTTTTTCGTGTATGATAACACAGTCACAGGTTTGGGGCATTAGGAAGGTAGACTTCTTTGGGGAGACAATACTCTGCCTGCCACAGCGACCAACTTTGTTGAATAGTGCATAAAGTAAGAACCAAGAGCAGATAGTAGAGACATTATTAGAATAGAGCTGATCCAGAAACACTTCTAAGAAGTTGTGAATTTTAATCCAAAAACGGCAAAATGATTTTCTTGCTTCTTTTATTCTTAGGTCAAACAAGCTGATGTAGAAAAGATTGTTTTTCATTGCTGGCTGTAATTTTTTACGCATAGAATAAGCCCTTAAATATTTTTGAATGAATGAGTGAATATCTAGAAAAAATAAATAGTAGAACTATGAAGACGAGCGGATACTATCTAAGTCCTTCCAGTGATTTGTAATGTTGATATGCTGTTTTAATTTCTTTTGAAGAGTAAAATGACTCCTTGCTATTCATAATAAAAAAGGACACATCTTGGTGTCCCCTCCCGCTTATGGAAATTTTAAAGGACATTTAAGGGGGGAGGGTATAGCTCAGTGGTAGTTGTTTGTGCTTAGCATGCGTGAGGTCCTGGGTTCAATCCCCAGTACCTCCATTAACTAACTAACTTAATTCATTAATTAATTAAAATTTCTTCGAACCCTATCACATTAAGGAACTACACTCATTGTGGCAGAACATTTCTTCCTGTTCACTGACCTATCAGTTGCTTTGGTATTATTACTTCTATTGATGTTGTTTGTGACCTTTGTATGGTGAATTGGCTGAAATTTGAAGCGGGGCCTGGAGCATGGGCTAGGTGGTGGTGGGGTCCTTAGAACCACTCCTTGCATCTGAAGCTGGGGTGCAGGTAGAAGTGGAGCAGGAGTTTACAGACCTCATTTCCTTGGAATGAATCCAGCCGTTCTTCAACTAGTCAGGCTGCATGATTTTTGCTATACTTGAGTACCATCTGAATGGTTTCCCTCATTTTTTATAAGTCAATTTGCATTTATGTCGCTTGAGTGAAATCACAAATCTAATTTGTTAATACTGATTTAAGTAATTACCTAACTCTCCAAATAAATACTGTGCGTCAATATGCTTCATCCAAACTTTTCTGACCATTTGGGATACACTATTTCAGAGAGATGGTAGACTTGCGAAATCTGTCGTATTAGCCAGACCATGACAGAGGCAAATTAGATCTTGGTTTCCAGCTCTGAATTCTGAGTGACAGGCCAGCTAAATTCTGACCAGCTGGATAAATATTAATCATCAGTTGCTTCTGATGAAAAAAAAATTTAATTATATTAATAGGATGTCAACAACAACAAAAGACTCTCTCCCATCTTGCTGACTCCCATCTAAAGGCTGAGGCGGTACATGACCAGCTGGTGCTCCCTGAGACTGTCTGTTTGGGGAGGCCTTCTCTGAAGCGAGAAGACAGTCAAGGCACATTGCCCCTTTGCTTACTAGAGGCTTTTATTTTTATTGCCCTTTAAAATCCTTTTGAAAAGTAACTTTAAAATTTTATACTTACACTTGATCGAAATAAAATAAATTACATAGGCTATAATGTCATTTAGTAACTTCGGAAAGGCAAGAAATCTATTATGTCAAGTACCTGAAGTTTTCAGAGTATTAGGCTTGTTATCTTCCGCAGTAAGTTAAGAAGTCAAGGATCAAGAATGTGTACAGTCTGGTTATGATGGGAATAAGCAGACCAGGCCAGTGAGGAAACGTCTTATTTAATTGTAATTTATGAGGCTCTGTCTCTAGTGACATTCAATAAGAAACAACACATTTTTTCCTGAGATGGCCACTGCCACTTCCCTGTTTTCCTGAGCTGATCATTCACATTTAAACTCCCTTCTACTGCAAAGCAAATATAACTTTGCAGCATTTCTTTAACCTACAGAATAAATTTGCAGTAGAAAATGGAATTTGTCCACTTGAATTACAGTTGAACTTTAACAGCCTTGATTTAAAATGACCTATCTTTCTCTATAACCTGACGTCTCCACTGTTAAGTCAGTGAAAAAAACCTGAGACCGTGTGTCTAGCTGTCTTTTTTGCTGACTGCATAACTGTTTTGGTTTTTTTTTTTTTTTTTGAACAAAACATGCATCAGAACCTGGTTCCTGGACGAGATGATGCTGTGGTAAACTCGATCGGCAAACTCCCTCCAGAAGGCAAGGAGATGTTCGGGACTGAACTCCCTGATGTACCAAAGAGAGGAAAGGCAGAGGATCCTTGTGACCTTCAGTGGGAAGCTTCCCGTTTTTCCTGCTCTCTCTAATTTAGGAATAGCTGCTGAATCTGTTAGACTCGCTGCAGTAGACAGTGAAAGGGATATTTATTTAGTGAACTAAAGGAGGTTCTGAGGTTAAAAAGCAGAGTCAGGGAGTGCATTTCTTTTATTTTGAGGGTGGGGGGCAGTAATTAGGTTTATTTATTTATTTATTTTTAATGAAGGTACTGGGGATTGAACCCAGGACCTCGTGCATGCTAAGTGTGTGCTCTACCACTTGAGCTATACCCTCCCCCCCCAGGGAGTGCATTTCTATGTGAATTTAGATTAATCAGCTCAAAGGCCATCTGATAAGATAGACATACTGTGGAATCACTGAAGGGATAGACTCTCAACAGAGTACAGACGGAGGCACAAGAACTACGTTTCCCTTTGGGGCGCCTATTTTCCAATGTGGGTTGCCTTTCTTCTTTGCAGCGACCTTGGTTCCTGGAGGTAAGAAAAACTGTGGAGGGATTGGATTGCACAGAGATTACATGATTTATTTCAGAAGGCTTGCATTTGAATGCGTTCCTTGAGAGAACTGAGACAGGAATTCCCCCGGGGAGTCCCTTAGGCTAACTAGTGTGAATTGAGGTTTCAAAGCTTCCCAGTCAACTCTGCATAGTTTGGGGATCTGGGTGGATTTCACAGGCTCCTAAGGGCATCAGTGGTCCCACCTTTGCTCTGCCCTGCCCACCTCTTTCAGATGGGAACCTTTGTTCTTCTATATTAAAGTCCTGATTTTTGGTTAAAGTTTGAAGATTGATATTTAACGTCCATCCTCTTTTGAAAGCTCACTAAAATAATAGTAAAAAGTCTTGCTGAAAAGACTTAAACACTCAAAAAAATTGGAAAAGAGACAACAGCCCACAAAGCTTCTTAAATTGGAAAGCAAATGGGAAAATGATGAGAAAATTCACAGGTGGGAGAAAGCCGAGTCCAAAACTCAGAGTGAGGAAGGCTGATGAGCAAACTCACTTACAGTGTGGAGCACCCAGAAGACTCAGCAATAGGGAGCACCGTGCTCCTTGGGACGTGGGGATGTGAGCCGAAAGCAAAACGTGAACACTGGTTGGAAACCTGTTGAAAAAGCAGTTAGCAGCTGCCGGAGCAGAGGAGCAAACACATCTCTGTGCTCGGGCCCCTCCAGACCCTGCTGAGTTCCAGCAGGCAGAGTTAGTGCCAGTGTTCCCAAACCCAGGGTCAGGTGCCTGACACACAGTGAGGCCAGACAAACTGAAACGCTGAAGTTTGGAGCAGAGAAGGGTTTATTGCACGACCAAGCAAGAAGTATAGGCCGTGGCTCATGCTCAGAAGACCGAAACACCAGCTCTTTGCCGGCCTTGGTTTGAACCCTGTGGCTACAGAGAAAACTCAGGAATAAAAATTGAGAAAGAGACACTTCAGGCTGAAATTACTAGCAATCCCTCCAGGAAGGAAAGGAGGGAAAATAAACCCACGGATCAGAAAAGCCAACAGGCCAGTTAAGTAAACCTTAGAGTGACCAGGAGATCCAGAGTTTCCTACAAGAATGGGGACTCCTTGCATGTAAAGTGGTGAGAAGAATCACGTGTGGCCGAAAGCAATTGCACAGGGACATAAAGAAGAGTGGCAACAGTATCTCCAGATGCTCATAAATGTGCAGGATTCACACACTACTATTCATGAGGACCACCCCAGGTCCAGGAGCGAGCCCTGGACCTGTCCTTATGGAGAGGCCCTTCCGCGGGATCCTGGACACAGATGGTGGGACAACGTCTTTGCCGGTCTTCCCCGTACACAGGTGACCAACCCCCCACCTCCTGAGTACCAGCCACAAGGCTGTGCCAATCATACTCCTTTTGGGGAGCTGCTGTGCTCCCCCAACACATGATCTATTTGGAGGAACCTCAGGTACCTGGATGTGAGCCCTGGAACATGAATCCTCCAAGGTCAAGCACATTCCTGTTTCCTACCTTTTTTCTAGCAACCCCAGCCTCCAGCTGCAGGCAACATCCTCTGACTCTGATTCAGATCCTGAACTGAAAGGAAATTAGAACCTGGATCCCAATTCTATCTGAAAGACAATGGGTTAGTACAGTTCTGGACACTTAGACTCTTTCCTTTCCCAATCCAATGTAATGAGGATAAATATGCAATTAAATCAGAAAAAAAGAAAAAAGGAAAAGCAAACTTCAGGAATTCCTCCCCAATTCCATGTAGTTAGGCCACTTTCTCTCCTTTACTCTGGCTAGTCTAGAAGTTTACTCTCCAAAGATCATAAAATAGCAGGTCAGGCTCTAGAATGAAGGCCCTCATGAAGGTATGCTTGAAATTTGGTGGTAAATGTAGAAAACTGTGGTTTTACCATCTCGTTTTACCTGGGGAAGGGCCATGCTCACACTCAAAGGCCTACCTACTACTCCGTAAAGAGGGCTTGGCTGCACCATCGTGGTTTACTGTCCTCTTCTATTTGCTGCTATGTCACCAGGCCTGGCCAAGACCTACCATGGACACATGCTGGACAACCTATTCTGTTACTGTTGGCACCAAATTGAGAGTTCTGTTAGGGCCATATTAAGTTTGACATCAAGCAGGGGTACTGAATAGGCAGTTATATATATGAGTCTGGGACCCAAGGCATGTGGGTAAGCGTACGAGAAGAAATCAGGTCATAAGATCTTAATTTAGGAGTCACTGGCACATGAATGACATTTAAAATCACTGGACTGGATGGTATCACCCACGGAGTAAGTGCAGAATTATAAGAGACTGGGTGGCAGACTGAGTCCAGAGGTACTCAACATTTAAAGTTCATCAAAGGAGGAAGAGTCTATCAAGAAGTCTGAGGAGAGACCATTGAATTAGGAGAAAAAAGAGGAGAGTGTGACAAACCAAGAGAATAAAGAGTTTCGAAGAAGGTGTGCTCAACTATTCAAATGCTAATGAGAGACTGAATATCTAACTACTAAGAATTGACCACCAGGTTTGCAGGATGAATGTTTATTGGTAAGGTTGACTGGACCAGTTTCACTGGTGGGGATAAAAGCTGATTTGATTTGTGTGGATTAAAGAAAAAATGGGGAATTAAGTTCCACGTGTAGAGGACTGATATGTCTGAAAATCCACCTGTAATAACGTCCAGATCTGCTACATGCATTACAACAAAGTTTATTTTTAAATTCATAGACGAACTTGCAAGGCAAAAGGGATATTGCAGATATACAAAATGAAGAAGTGAATACAGGACCAGAAAGCATGTAGGCTGACTCTACGGCTACCTAAGGGTTTAGTTTAGGGGCTTCCTTTTTAAAACATCAACTTTTTAATGTGGAATAACTTTAGGTTTGCAGAAAAGTTGCAAGATAGTACTCAGAGTTCCTCCGTGTACCCTTCACCCAGTTTCCCCCATTGTTAGACTCTAGCTCCTCACAGAGGTTTGGAGTTTGAATTTATTTTACCAATGAATTCCTCTAAACTCCAAGCCAAGAACATACCAAAAAAATGTGTCCAAGTTCAGTGAGATCCCAAGACTCTTGGTGAAAGTCAACAGAGGATGGATCTGCCAGGACTCTTCTTCACCCAGGCACAATGAGTTCTCTCAGGAAAAAGCAAACCCTGCTACAGATCATGCTTTGATCATAATCGAAACATACATGGAAACAACTCACTGTGTTGAAAGTCAGCACTGACAACAAGCAGTAGGACTCAAGTGGCCATGAACTTCAGATAACAGAAAGACTAGCTGAAAGAGAACGTGAAATAGAGCATCTAAAATGACTAAGACATTGAATAACTGAATCCCGAAGAAAAAGACAAGGCACTAGAAAAGAACAATCTGGAAGGGGGATGAGTGGGTGGGTGACCAGAGCACATCCTCCTCTCTAGTCTCCCCCCTCCCTCCTCCCTTGTCCTCTCCTCTTTCTCCTCCCTCTCCTTTTTAACCACCATAAATGTGGGAGAAGAACCAAAAATCCTTTTCTAGCTTAATAAAGAAAGTTCACAAGTATTTATAACTAAGAATGACAACCAGCAAGAAACTGAACTTTAGATGATAAAGGTGATGAGGAAAAATCATCAATTTTTCTATGGCAGGACAATCAGACTAAGAAAGAAAAAAATGACTTTCCCCTCTTTGTGATGGGCTGTTCCCAGTGATCCACGTGCATGTGCGTTATATGTGAACCAGACCACCTCAAAGCAGGAGGGTATAATCAACTTTGAGAAAAATGGTCCCTTTCTTCAGACACCAGCATTGTCATTTTCAGATTAAGATTTATTTTTCATCCCATACAGGGGATCACTTTGACCAAAGGCTGGCTCCGGACATGCATAAGTGATCAAAACATCTCTGATGAACTAGATGCACAAGGCTAACCTGTCAATATGATGCATGTAGTCTTTGTCTCAAGAATGTATCAAACTGCATCTCTAACTCCTGACCAGTGGAATGGTTCTCAGAACTTCTGAGAATCTGTTTCCTTGGTTTTGTTTGAATAAATTTCTCTTTTCCTCCTCAGCTTGATTGTTATCTGATTTTCCATCCACAAAGGTAACTTATAAAGATACAACAACGATCTCTGAACTAATGTATTTCCAACTTACTAACATATTTCCAGCAATGTATTTCCAGCCCCTAATTCCCTGAAAGTCTAACAATCCATTTCTTTATGTCCCTGGTCTCAGGGGAGTACAATCTGACAACTTGTTTTTGCTTACAAGATTTTATCCTCTGTGATCTCAAGATCACGAAATATCTCTGAGGAGCGCTTTAATGTGTAGGTGTTTGCAGGGATCACTTCCACTGTGCCCGCCATGTTCTTCCCTATCCTTTGTGTCACGATCACTTTCCTCACTTAACGGCGGTAAGTTCACCTTCACAAAATTCCTCTGGTGCCTAGAGTCTCAAGAATGGCAGTGGTGTCAACATTCCCAGGTTGGGGGTATCTTCTAACCACATCCAGTTCCACTGCTAGCAATATCACTTTTCCTTGCTTTGCGGCACTTCCATTTTTCTTGGGCAGTTCTCTTTCTGTCATCCATTTCTGTCATATGTCATGTTCAAGTTTCCAAAGACAATTTAAGATTTTAGAAAAATATATTAAGTTGGCATTAAAGTTCAATATAATACTATTTTAAAACTTTTATCAGAGAGATCCTATAAATGTATATAAAGGGTAGTGGAGAACTCTACAGGTTCCCATAAATTGTAATATTGTCTGAAGTTTTCAAGACCAGTTTCTAATGATGACAGTCATTCAAAGAAAAACTCAATCCAGTTGTTTGCCCATATTTTCTGTTTATATAGTTAAAGCAATAATAATTTATAAGGCAAGTATTTAAAATTTTAGAACTTTAATGTAGCATTTTGTAAAATGCTGAATTTCTCACATGAAATAAAATGCTATGTTTGTATTTTTATTTCCTGCATGGCAAAACCAGGAGAAGGTACTATCTTTCACAGCTAGAATATATAAAACAATTTATTAAAATATCTGAGTAGTATCACATAAACTTGGCTTATATTTTACTTTTTTAATTCATGTATTTTGAAACTAACATGAAAACTCTATAAGTCTTGGTTAAAAGGAGTTTTAAAAGTCTTTTCAGTTGGAAGCTGTGTCTTTATAATTAATCATTTTGTGAATGAAATGGGTCTCCTGCATTTGTCTATCTTTTCTTTCCCTTTTTATAACTACTCATTGTTGGCTTGTCAATTTGCCTACCTCTGTTTTTCACGTTATAAATAAGAGGGACAACAGGTCACTCGATGAAAGTTAAATTTTTCTTTTTCTCCTCTAAAAACATTTTTTGAGAATGTTTATATTGGAAAGTAATAGATACACTATTTTCAATTTGTATTAATTTAGTTATATTTATTTCATAATTTACATGTTTTAAATTTTATTTTGGTCAGAGATTTAACTCTCATCTATACTTAAGCTTTTCCCCTTGGAAGTCACCTTGTCCCAGGGAAAAAAACCTTTTAAGTTTCAATTTTCTGAAGACTAACATTTACCTGCTTGATGCCTTTCTCTACGCCTCAGAGGGTCGTTGCGCTGCTGGGCACACAGAGTGACAGCCAGAATTTACCTTTACTCATAGTGGGAGAACTTTCCCTCAGGCTTAATACCTCACTTCTTTTTGAAAACCTTTACAATCCTTTCCTTTCCCCTAGACTCATAACATCTTAGTAGTCTTTTGTAACCAATTATAGGAGCTCCACTAAATTTGAGATATTTTACTGGACTTTATTTTCTAATTTCCTCTATGGGTGAGTCGTCCTGTATAATTCAAAGGCTTTTACCAAGGAAGGCTCTTGTCCTCTGTCTTTTGTGGCATAACTACACTGGTCTTACAGAACAGAAAACTTTTACTGCCAAAGGCTTCATTAAGGCCAGAGGGTCCCTTTTGGGGGTCCTACATCCTCCTGGGTACAAATGGACTTTCACACAGGAAAAATAATCACAGCCAGATAACCAAAGGAATCAATCAACTCATAGGCAAACTGAAATAATATAGCAGCCCCGTAGGAACAAGGAAAAGAAAGGATCGAAACGTATTCTTTTTAAGAATAGAAAAGTGCTTTGTCCCAGTGGCGTTGAGTTTCCTAAAAAGACCTTCACTTCTGCGTTTATCCTCTGGAGGGCAGAAGCTCTCCATAGAGGATGAAAGATACCCTGGGGAAAGGTGATGGCCACTTATGGTCTTTCATGCCTTGTCTCATTTTACTGGAAGTGAGGGAAAACTTGCTTCTTACTGGGGCTGGACTCTCACAAAGAATCCTCACTCACCTGAGTGAGATTGAAGCTGACTCAGCTCTCACATGTAGAAACACTGATTAAGAAAAGAAGGACTGTTGTGAGTCAGCTCCTAGCAGATGGGTCTCCACCCATTCTCTGGATCCACATTTGTGATATTAGCCACAGGCAGTCCAGTAACAGCAACAACCAATACAATACTTCCTGAATGTCTTTACCACTATAGTTTTTCAACAATGTATCAGTATTAAAAGCTATTCATATAGTTATTACAATTTTGGATGAATTTATGAAAATCAAATCTATGGGCATAAAAAATGATCATGAAATATGTTGATTGAAAAAAAATTAAGATTACAGTGGGAGGGTATAGCTCAGTGGTAGAGTAAATGCTTAGCATGTGCAAGGTCCTGGATTTAATTCCCAGTACTTCCATTAAAATAATTAAGTAAATAAATAAACCTAATTACCTCCCCCAAAACAAATTAAAAGCCTTAAAAAAAGGGAGATATATATGTTATAGTCACATCATGATTTCCTTTCTGGAATACACATACCTACAGAGAGTTGGAGAGAACATTTCTGGAAAGTCATAACCAAAATTTCAACAGTAGTTTCCTTTGGCTCGTGAGATTACAGTAGTTTGTATTCTCTGCTTTACCTTATTCTGTAGTTTCTAAACTTTCCACACTAAACATTAAAGTATGTACTATGAAAGAGTATACAAAAAGAAAGAAGACATGCTGGGAACCTTAGAGAAAAATTAATAGTGACTTTCAACATTAAAATGAGTATTTAAATGTGAATAGCCTCAGTCCTACATTTTCCTGTCATGTTCTGGCTTTTATTTATTAATATTTATCTAGCATATAAAACTAATACAACGTCACTTTGGGGTGGATAAGATTTCAGAACTGAGTGGTAGCAGATGTTCAAAACAGAGACAAAATGCAGGAGAGAGTCACCCGCTTGTTACCTTTTCAGGGCGACTCTCAGCAGACGTCAGTGCCTGTAACTTTCTCCTTCTCCTCTTGAACCATCGGTTCTATGTTGCCTCATTATAGAATTTTAGACTCTTGGAGGAGGGTAGACCACACCTGTCCGCTTGTCCTGCCCTCCTACCCCGCTCAGAGATCCTTCCCGGAGTAATTCCAACTTCAGCCTCTTCTTCAGCATCTCTGGAAATGTGGGCCTCAGTACTCTTGCCCAAAATGCTTCCCCTCTTTGTCTGCCTGGAGAGTTTCTACTCATCAGTCAATATTCAAATGAGGAGCACAGTTTCTGTAAGGCCCATGTGGTGCAGTCTTTGGTGCTTCTGAGTGTGGACTGTGTGGTCGGAAAGACCTGGATTCAATCCTTCCTCTCCCCCTAACACCTGCTATGTGATCTTAGCCAGCTTATCTCACCTCTAGGAGCCTCAATTTTCTTCCCTGTCAAATGGGGTTCGCAGATGTATGGGCTTTTCAGGTGGGGTCCGGCAGACGGAAAGCAAAAAGTGGTAACTGCTGCTGTTCGCAACATCAGTGGTTTCAGCCCTGACCTGCATATTAACACCACCTGCAGAGCTTTTAGAACATGGTTTAATGGGTCTGGGGTGATTCTCCTAACAAGATATATATATTTTTTAAAAGTTGCCCAAGTGATTCTAATGTATAGCCTGCCAGGTTGGAAACTTAAACTAGTAGCTCTGAAAATATGGTACCTGGACCAGCTGTACCAGCATCTCCTGGGAACCTGTTAGAAACTCAAGCTCCAGGGCCCCACCACAGACTTACCAGATGAGAAGCTCTGGAAATGGGCCCCAGCAGTCTGGCTTTAACAGGACTTCCAGGAGGTTCTGATGCATGCGGAAGTCTGTGAATTGCTGCACTAGATTCTAGGCCAAGTAAAAGGGACAACTGTTTGTCTTGTTCAATGCCATATTCTCAGGGCTTAATGCTGTGCTGTACGCAAAAGCAGTTCAGTTTAATTCAAGAAATGTCGACTGAGCACGAATTTTCTTTAAGGCACTGTGCCTCAGCCGGGCCCTGGGAACAGATGCTGTATGAGACAGGTGCCCGTCCTCTCAGCCTGCTTACAGCCTCTCAGGCTCGACGCTTCCTTCCTGCCCTCACCGCCCCTTAAAGACACCTCTACCTGCTATTGTCATCTTTATGCTGATCTATAGATATTTTTCTATGTCTGTGTCCCCCACTAAACTGATCCCCATAGGGCAGGAACGGATTTTACTCATTTGTTTAGGAGATGCTCAAAGGCAGTTGCATTGCTGGGCCTGGCTCTGCATTCAGAAGCAGCGGAATGTGTCCCCCTTGTGAAGAAGGATGGGGGCCAAAGCCTGGTGTGTCAGTCAAGGTTTAATTAGGGATGCAGAACCACTCAGGATTACGGTACAAGGGGTTTCTCTGAGACATTGGACTTTACACTCTTGTGGCAGGAGCTTGGGAAGGAAGATCCAGGGAAAAGGAGTTGGAGGATCAGAGAAAAGTGACAAATCAGCCTTCCTCAGACACTGTGGCTTTGGAAAGCTGGAGCTTTTAGGGAAATCGGGACAAGCACCTCCAGCTGCCAGAGGGACAGCGAAGGGGTCAGTGGAGAAATTGGGGAAGGCTGTTGCCCCGGTTGGCCTAGAGTGGCTGTAGGTCCACGTGGCCAGGGATGGGGTGGGAGTCACATAGAGAACGGGGGATCATCATTCCTGTAAGCCTTTGTCTCAAGTATTTCCCCTAGAACTTCTTCAGGAAATGGATGTCATTTGGCTGATATCTGCTTAGTGACTCCAGGCTGCTTAATTTACTGAACAGAGGTAGTAATTTATTTTTAAGGATAAAGTGATTAAGTGGGGGAAATTTATAAAGCTAAACATTATACATTTTATTTTTCATACATGTTTGAAGTACAAAACTGTGGAAACCATTTGTAGGACCAAGTTGACATGCCCATTGTATGCTACAAGAACTCTTCCGATCATGGAATTTTGATTAAAGTGCACTAAAAGATGAAAAAAAAAAAAAAAGCAGGGGAGGATGAGGCCAGGCAGGGGCACTCAGCCCCTCCGCATCGCGGCCCACTGCATCTATCCCACGAATTCCGAGAGCAGTGGTTCCGCTTCCTTCCATCTTCTCTATCATATACGAGTTTCTCCTCTGAACAACTCTAGCCTAGAGCCATACAGCAAAGGCACTTCTTGGAAACATTAAGCCCTGTTTGGCCAGGTTGACACAGTACTAAGTCACCCAGCTGGTAAATATTACTTACCTATAAACTAGTATTTATATTCTTTCCAGGAGCTACTGTTCCACCCATTCTTAACAGGCACGATAGAATAGTGATATTTCCAGATGCTCAATAGGGTAGCATCTCCAAATGCTATATAGGAAAGATTAAAGACAGGATTAGGGGAGGGTTAAAAACTCCGTGGTAGAGCGCATGCTTAGCATGCACGAGGTCCTGGTTTCTACCCCCAGCACCTCCGTAAGAAAGTTAGGGGAGCTGTTATAACAAAGGACTGTTGCTGGATTCAGGTTTCTCATTCAGTAGTAGAAACAGAAGTTAAGGTTACTTTCAGAGGATAATTTATTTCCTTTATGTTCTTTTTGACATAAGGCATCCTGTAACTGCTGATTTCCACAGGTTTCCCACCAGCTTAGTCCATGAGTATCTAATGATACTCCCCTGTTTGCGTGGCCAGTGCCACAGATACCAGGGTAAATAAACTGATTTGAGGTGGGATGGAGTAGTGTTTATACTCCATCTGTGTATTGATTTCATATGCATATTCAGTTACTGAGATAATTTAAATTATGTATATTTGAGGTCAGTTTTTTTAAGTGAGTTACTAGAAAGCACATACCAGCTCCCCATTTCCTTGTTTGTGTTAATGGCATCACCATTCCCTTAGGTCCCTAGACTGGAAAACTTTTTGTCATCTTTGATTTATTCCTGTTTTTCATTCTTCATACTCAGTAAGTAATTTGTTCCCATGTCTTTGAAATGCCATTCATACACATCTTGCCCTCTCCACTCTTACTGCGACAATCCTAATGAATATAATACTTATAGTCATCCGCATGTCCATCCACCCATCCATCCATTTATTCACCTATCCCTTGTGAGTTTCATAACTCTCCTATTTTCAAAAATATTTGGAAGAGTTAATACAATAGAACCATGTGAAACCAGATAAAGAGCAAAAAGAGAACAGAGAGGGCCTAAATCAGTTGTTCTCACCCTAGGATGTATTGGAATCAATGGAGAACTTTCGAAAAATAGTGACACTGAGGACTGTTCCCAGAGATTTGGATTCACGTGGCCTAGAGCTCCCTAGGTGATTCCACTGCGCAGCCAAGCTTGAGAAACTGTGGAATCAGAAGTGAGGGAGCAGCTATTACCGGCCACTTGACATGAGCCGATGACAACATTCGAGTTCTGAGTATGGCTGCAAAGGCGAAAAGGAATATATGCTGTGTTAAACACATTCCATTGTCTGACGACACATTTCCCCCCTGCAGAGTTAAACTCTAAAAGTAACATGTTGCGTATCTCTTAGTAATGCAAGAATAGCTACGCTTTACCGGGTGCTTGCCGTGTGCCAAGCATCATGCTGATTAAAGGACTTAACATTCTGAAGTCTCACAACACACCTCTGATGTGAGTATATCACTAACCTAGTATCTTGGATAAGGACACTGGGGTCTTGAGAAGTTAGATAAATTGCCAGCTTTTGGACTCAGGCTGTCTAAATGCAGAACCCTGATTCCTTTTTTTTTGCCTGCTTAAAATTTTATTTTATTTTATTTATTTTTGTATATATATTTTTTTATTGAAGTATAGTCAGTTTGCAATGTTGTATCATTTTCTGATGTACAGCATGATGCTTCTGTCATACATGAACTTACATATATTCATTTTCATATTCTTTTTCACCGTAAGTTACTACAACGTATTGAATATAGTTCCCTGTGCTATACAGTGTGAACTTGTTTATCTATTTTATACGCATTAGTATCTGCAAATCTGGAACTTCCAGTTTATCCCTTCCTACCCACTTCCTCTCTTGGTAACCATGTTTGTTTTCTATGTCTGTGAGTCTGTTTCTGTTCTGTAAATAAGTTCATTTGTCTTTTTTTTTTTTAGATTTCACATATAAGTGGTATCATATGGCATTTTTCTTTCTCTTTCTGGCAGAACCCTGATTCTTAACCACTTGGCTCTACTCCCTATCACGTGAGAATGCTGAGCATTACCTCCAATGCAAGCTTCACAGAAGACTGGAGATTCTTGTACAATAAAGGCTGATGGTAAATAATTCAACAAAAGCATTTTTGCAAGGTGTTGAAATAGTATTTTGCTTTCTGATCATCTCACATTGTAGAGGGAGACACGGGGACTTGTGGAAGGCTAGATTGTTATCATATCCACTGGATCCTCTCAAGTCTTCTGATAGGAGCCCTGGAGCGGCCTGACCCCTTGCCCGAGGTAGAGCACAGAGCACTGGCAGAGAGGGTGGAGCTTGAGCACAGGACAGACTGGATGAAGCCAAGAAGTGTTGTTTTTCAGAACCAGGCTTAGAAGCATGAAGTGGAAGATGGGGTAAAAAGCCAATTAGGTCATCTTCTTGAGGTGCTAGGCCTAGACAAGGTGAGGGAAGTGGGTTAGGTTGGACAAGAGGAAATTCCTGCACTGAAGAGAAGCACAGATGGATGAGGCTGTGTGGTTCCAGAGCCAAGGTCATGAACGTGAGTGTGCCTTTGGTTCGGGAGTGGGAGGAGGGTGCAGATATCTCAGGAGAGTGAAAGGTAGAGGCTGGGTCACAGGAGACTCATGATAAAATATATCTGACAAAGGTCTGGGGTGGAGATACTTCCAGGTGTTGAGTAAAGTAAGAACTGTAGATTTTCTATACCAGCTCTGAGAGCTCATTCTTCTGTTAAAATGTGGATGATCTGGAGACACCTGGCACACTGCCTTCAGTCCAGTCTCATGTCACTCTGATCAGTGCTCCAGGATCTTCAGAATAATAGGTCTATAACTCTTTTAGCACGTTTTAGCTCAAGAAATGTAAAAGGTGCTCTACTACTGCCCACTTTGATCAAAACTCCCGCTTGGGATAAACAACAAGGTCCTACTGCAGAGCACAGGGAACTATGTTCAATACCTTGTAATAGCCTATAATGAAAAAAGAATATGACATGGAATATATATATATATATATATATATATATATATATATATATATACACACACACACATATATAAAAACTGAATCACTGTACTATACACCAGAAATTAATGTATTGTAAATTGACTATGCTTCAGTAAAATAAAAAATAAAATAAAAACTCCCACTTAGGCTTTATTTTATCTTTCCAGGTTGGTCCTTCTGCCTCTTCAACATCATCCTGTCTCGTTAGTCAGGTTCACTGCTCCACATATGATCATGGCTTGGATCAAATGTTGGTTTCAAACGCTTTAGTCTTGGCTTCCCGATGTGATTGTAAGCTGTTCGAGGGAAAGCATTTATATCTCTTAAAACTGATTTCCCCTCATTTGCCTTGAGGTTCCCACAGGCTGAATACGTGACCATGAGTGGACGAGAGATGAGTCAAAGCACCTGGCCACCACACGTGTGCTCTGAGCACCTGGGCCCAAAATGTGATCAGCCAGCTGGCATTGAAACTAAGGCTGACAAAAAAGGATGCTTACATCAATTTCTGTCATCTTATTGATGGTATCTTTGTCTTACTTTGTAATTCTTTAAAATGATTGCAGATTTCTCTTCACTGAGTTTCTCTTCAATTTAAACAGTGCAATGGAGTGGGGTGTTTTAAATAAAAACTCAGTATTAAAAAGGATTAAAATAAAATTTCTCTTTTTCTCAGGACTGACTATGGTAAATAGTCAATGCGTGCCACTTGACTTCATTATAGTTTATCCTGATCAGTGTTCAGAACAGCCCCAGCCACAGGGAACTATTTCATAAGGGTTTTGGATAGAGATAATAATCATTCCAGAATCAGAAATCATCTTGACGTGTTTTGTGTGTGTGTGTATAATGACAACACTGATAATAAAGCCTTGTGATAACATGGGGTAACAGAGTTCAAAAGGTCTGAATGTGAATGCCAGCTTGGTCACATATTAACTTTGTGACCCTGGGTTGGGCTCTGTGAGCCAGTTTCCTTGTTGTAAAAGAAAGGTGACCACGGGGGCCTCAGAGTAGTTGTGAGAATGAAGTTACACACCAAAAGGAGCATTTAATACCTGTGCTTTATGACAGAAAACAATCTAAATCTCTTTTTTTTTTTCCTTCTACTGGTTTTCTATTTGCTCCTTTACCTGGATCAGAAAGATAATTTTAAATTTTCTTTAAAATTTTTTAAGACTATTTATTTTCTGCTAATGAGAAGTTGGTAGACATATTAACAAAAGATTTTTTTTCTTTTTCAGTAATTGTCTGGATCAATGGATAAAAAATGATAATAAAACGAGACAAATTAATCTCAGCTTTGTGCTGGGAATCAGGAGAAGGAGAAAGGAGGGAAGGGAGAAAGAGAGATTGGTGGTAGAAACATGACCCACTAACCCTTGATTGAGCATCCGCGATGTGGTCTCTGTGGTACGGAAGCCCCACGTAAGCGACCCTGCCTCGGCTGGCAGGAGCCTCAGAGCCTGAGCACTGGCTCTCTGATCAACTGGATTTTGCTGCAGGTTGAGTGTGACTCAAAAGCGACCACTGTGAGTAAACCAGGAGGGAGAACATCAAAACGGAACTTTATTTCGCCCAGCCAGAGTGATGAAATGGCGTTCTTCTCTATTTAACCTCTCTCCCATCTTCTTGTCCTTCCATGCGGGGCTGCTGACAGAGGTTGCTGGGGCTATTGTGCCAGGCGTGGAGATTCTGCCCCTGGTCAATCGACCTCACTCTCAGGTGCTGGCTCTGCCCCTGCCTCCCATGGTCGGCCCTTGTACTTGCAGGACCTGAGGTGCCTCTGTAAGTATAGTAAAACTCCGTTAATCGGATGTTCTCACTCAAACAGAGGAGAGTGAAGCAACCGGTTGACAAGATGAGACTTCTTCCTGACATCACTGGTTCTTTATTTGAAAGTACAGATAATATTTGAAAAGAAAGGAAAACTCAGAGGCTCAAATGCATCCAATAAATTGAAGCAGCAGTGACACATGCATCTACAGGTGCGTGTAGCTGTCTAAAGCCCTGTCTTGTTCCCCAGGCAAAAGCGCAGCAAGGGTTATACAGTAGATGCTCCCCTCACATTGGAAGGCAATGAAAGATGATCTTTTGCAAAAGTCAGTATTCTTCAGTGTTGTAGCAAAAAACAACACCAATAATAATGTGATTAAAAAGTGAGGCCAGAGAGGAATTTTTGAAAATTTCTGCGCAAAATTTGCATCACATCTCATGATATTTCCTTATCAATTACAAAAAAAGATTCCCTTCAGCCCGCCTGCCTTTCTATTACTTCCTCTGCTCTCCATCCTTATCATTAAACTCAGAGCTGCTAAAAACTAAGGATTACTCAGTGGAGCCTTGGCAACAAATAAACAGAAAGCTCCTATTTGAAAGCCCTGTTGCAAAGTGTAGTTAGTGAGTAAACAGAAATCACTGACTTTTGAGAAACCCTCTCACCCAGAAAGGGAATTATCAGAATAACTTTGTCAAGTGGGAGTAACTGTTTGCCATAATTAGCCCATTTTGGAAACAGAAAGCCAATGAATGTTCTTCCCCTGCCCTCCTTTTGGCGAATCTGTCTTTCTCATTTGTCGTCTCTCTGTGACCTCTGGAGGTTTTAATTATTATTTTTTCCCCATTAAGAAGTTCAGCATTCATTCTCTTGACTTCGTTTATTTTCACATGTGTTCCAGGACCAGATGCCACACTTTATTCAGAATGTCAAGAATCTTTCTATGAAAATGGATGACGTTCGTTTTAAGGTACACATTCATTATCAGAAAAGCAAACTGCAGTAGGCCGTGCAGTAGGTCACGTTAGTCTGACCGTTTTCTGTGCTAGTTAAGACAACTTGTGGGGAAGACTCAGAAAGGATTTCGAATTCTGCAGTTTTATGTCTTCCCTAGAGATTGACGGTGTCCCCATCAGGAGTCTCACCATTTCTCTCTAGGCTGTCCTGAACGTTCATGGTTTTTGTTGCATTATATCAGGATATTTGGACAATGGAAAAAGGGCAGGATGCAATGTTAAAGAAATACCCATGACTGGGTAAATTAATAAACAGCATCAGAGAGACTGAAATCATGAAATTCTTTCATCTCCACAGTTGGATTCACTCCATTAACTGGCTTCCAGGGGCGTCCAGGACATTTGGGGGAGGTTGTTTCTGGAAAATCCGAAATGAGTTCAAATGAAAGACTATTTGGCTCTATCTGTATTTCAGGGATCCAATCATCGTCATCAGTTGCTGTGGGAGGTGGTGGTGTATTAGGCATCACAGTTGCAATGAGATCTGAGTCCTGAAAGTCAGGAAGGGTAATGGCTACACCTGGCTGGGCTAAGGAAGGAAGGGGTGGCCCTTCAGTCTTCTCTTGTGTCTGTGGAGAAGAGGTAGTACTATCTTCATAAAAACTTGCCAGATGCTCTGGTCTCCAACCATTGTGTTTTCCATTGTTCTTTCCTTTATTTTTATGTTTTCCATGACCATGCCCGTGTTTATGTCCATGGGCTGGGCCATGTCCCCTTGGTTGTCCATGGGCTGGGCCATGTCCCCTTGGATGTCCATGGGCTGGGCCATGTCCCCTTTGGTGTCCATGGGCTGGGCCATGTCCCCTTTGGTGTCCATGGCCAAGGCCATGACCCTTTAGGTGCTCAGGGCCTTGGTCATGCTCATGTTTATGGCCATGGCCAAGGCCATGTTTTATTCGCTTTTCATGGCCCCCGCCATGCCCAAGCGTGGGTCTTTGTTCTTTCCCTGAATCCCACTCTTCATCTTGTACAGGTGCCATGGAAGTTTGGGGTGGACTTACAGTTATTCCTTCTCCGGTTTTATTCACTCCTACTGATCGAAAAGGCGAAAAACCTGGAGGCCTTTTCATCACTGAGGTCTAAACAGGAAATATTAGATGAACACATTACTGTGAAAGTCACACTGTCAATGAAGAAAGGAAGGGGACCTGGCAATGCTATCTCAGTTTACAGTGGGGCATGTCTTTGCCAGATTTTAAATACTACATTAATAGTTCAGAAAGGATGAGAATGAATATTTTTCCTCTTTTGATTGATTTTATAATTTGGGGATATTGATTATTGTTCTTCATAATATGATAAACTGGAGAATTTTTTCTTTATCTGGGAAAAATTGGATGGTTGAACTACATAACCTCTAGAGTATCTTCTAAGCCTATGATTACATAAAACCATAGCACATTATTTATTAATGGATACTGTTTCTACTAGCACAATTACTGCTTTTGTCCAAAAACTAACTGGCTTTATGAACAGAATATATAGGGAGCATACATATATCCACAATCACTCTGTTGAGCTAGGACACATTAGAATATGTTCCCAAGCTTGAAACACAGCCTTTGTATAACGTTTGTGTTAGGCTATATACATTCCTACACATGGCAAAAGCCTAAATCAGAACAAAGGGAGCAGAGGCAACCTGCATCAAAGAAAGGGATCTATGGATGATTTTCTGTATACATTTTCACTACCTGCGGGAACATGGTGGTTGGAGGCAGTGTTTGGTGATGAAAAGAGCATGGTCTTTGAAGTCAGACAAGCCAGACCCTACTAGTTATCAACATCATGGTGAACAGAGTGGGCTCTGACTTGACTTAGATCTGAATCTGAGCACCACTAGCTTCACTTTCCTCATCTGTTAAATGGGAATAACAGCACCCGCCTCAGGAGGAGTTATCAGGAGGAGAATATGTATGAAGTCCTCAGTACAGTGCCTGGGATGGCAGAAGCACTTGATACAGTCATTATTCACTCTGGGACCTTAGCATCTTTGTAATTTTTAGTGTTGCCACCGTGACAATGGGAAAAGCATTATTTACCTCCCAGATTTCTTTTAAGAATTAAAGGGAAAAACAATGCAAACTAATGCTTCTTAAACTTGAATGTAGGTATGAATCCCCTGGGGATTGGGTTAAAATGCACCTTTTGATCAGGAGATAAGGAGTGGGATCTGAGACCTGCATTTCTCCCAAGCGCCTTGGATATAAGCAGAGCACCTCGGGCACACGTTGAGGTGCACAGCTAGTGTTACTCTTTAGCAGGAACTGCATTTCACTAAGAGAGAGCCTACTGACTCATGGGACACTGACAATGTGCGAGAAGTGATAAAGAGGACTGCTGCTCTCCTTTCTACCATAAAAAAGAGAGATCAGCACAGAAATGTTAGCCTTCTCATTTTAAAAAGACAGTCCCCAACTCATTTAAGTAATAGGACCTTTTCTATCCCCAAATATGGCTTTTTTAGAATGAGCAATTAGAAGGTAATTAGAATCATACCTTTGCAAGTGATACACAGTTGACAGTAGGGGAAATTTTTTTCTCCCAAGGTACCACATGAACGTCAGATTTACATTTTAGAGTTTGCTATCCATGAAAACAGAAGCCAAAAGAGAGAACTGTGTTATTCATGAGATCCACAGACACGTACAAAACATCAGGTATCTTTCCAGGCAATTACAGTTGCATTACTACTCACGCCATGTTTATTGATCTCACAACTTTCGGTCAACTCTTCATTACTTTCTTTGGAACATGTGGTTTCTTTGGCTCTGAACACAATAGAATATTTCACTCCGGCCACCACCTGGAAAATTAATTAGCACAAAGTCAGAGCTTATTTAAAATTGTATAACAAATCATATATTTTACCCTGAGGGCTTCTAGGGGACAATATTGAAATTTTAATTACATGCTGACCAAATGAGGGTTATACCCCAAAAGCACAAATGTTTGACAAGAAAACTTTCAGTCTGTATGCATGTCTTAAATATTTGGCTATTGGTTGGTCTCATTTCCTTTTCTAAATGGGAAAAGAAAAGCATGCTATGATTTTCATTTTTATCTTTTTCTTAGTTTTATTGTTTAGCAGCTGCAAAATTCACTAGCAACTCAAGGGCTCAAGTCGTAATAGAATTATGAAGAGCTTGAAGAAAAACTTAGACAATTTATTTTACCTTTTGCTTGTTTGTTTTTTGGGGGCACCAGGAGAGGAAATTAGGTTTGTTTGTTTGTTTTTTTGTTTTTTTGTTTGTTTATTTATTTAATGGAGGTACTGGGGATTGAAACCAGGACCTCGTGCATGCTAAACACGCACTCTACCACTGAACTATACCCCCCTAGACAATTTCTTGAAACACACTTTGTCCTGCCAAAGCTTGAATGGAGAAATACTGAGTTAGTGCCACTGTAGAAATTGTGGATCAAATTATGTGATGAGGAAAATTATTTGGATTTTTTAGCTTGCTTCTGCTAGCTTTTTATATTAAGAAACTATTTTAATTTCTAGCAACAGTTTTAATCATCATGTAATGCTATCTTCCATTAAAATTTTGTGCTCCAATTTTTTTTTTATCCAGAAGAGGCACACTTTATCTACTTAAAAAGTAAGTCATTGTGTTTTTTTCAAAAACACTGACTTCAACAAAATCCCGAGCATAGTTTTTTAAAAGTCATATTTCTTACACACTTGAACAGTATACTTCATAAAAATGCTTTTAAATTACATGTACAAATATGGCCCAATTTCCAGGCTAAGTTATTTAGTATTTCATTCTAGGATTTAAGTGTGTGTGTGTGTGTGTGTTATGAACTGAATATATCCTCCCCAAATGCATATGTTGAAGCCCTAACCTCCAAGGTGCTGGTACTAGGAGGTGGGGCCTTTGAGAGGCAATTAGGTTTAGATGAGGTTATGAGGATGGGGCCCCCTGATGGGATTAGTACACTTACAAGAAGAGAAACAGAGACTAGAGGTCTCTCTTTCTCTGAAATGTAAAGACTCAGTGAGAAGGCAGCCATCTGCAAGCCAAGAAGAGAGCCCTCACCAGGGCAACACCAGGGTTTTTGGACTTCCCAGCCTGCAGAACTGTGAGAATAAACTCCTATTGTTTAAGTCATCCAGTCTATATTTCGTTATGATCACCAGAGCAGACTAACACTGTGTGTGTGTGTGTAATACTATGTAGCTATCAAAAAGAATGTATTACGCATATCTGTTGACCTAGAGGGTTGACCATTACTGAAAACATGAAGTTCCAGGGTGATAGTATAATCCCATTTTTGTAAAAGCAAACTGCAACAGTCTTCCTTATCTCTTCATGATTTTTTTTCTTTTTGTTTTTTTTAATTTTACTTTTTTTGGGGGGGGTAATTAGGTTATTTATTTATTTATTTGTTTGTTTATTTATTTATTTATTTTAGAGAAGATACTGGGAATTGAACCCAGGACTTTGTGCATGCTAAGCCTGTGCTCCACCACTTGAGCTATGCCCTCCCCCTTTTTTCATGTTTATATATATATATATTTATATTTATTTATTTTTTAAACATGAAGAAAGTGTGGTGGGAGGAGGACGAGGGAGAGAAAACAGTCATAAGAACTAAACTCCTCCTCTGCCTTCCCTGGCATTGTTTTGCAGGGTAAACACAATTAAATTTTTAAGATAAATTTGATAATAAACTTTTTAAACTCCAGATGTGTATAAGTTGGGCAAGAAAGTTCTGAAAGGGTTTTAGGGTCTATACTTTGGTGATAATGAATTTTCTTGCTACTTTCAGAGAATACCTTAATTCAGTTGTTTTTGACGTTCCTGTTGATCAATGTGATGTTGCCTAAGAAAGCTGACAATATATTGCAAACCATAGCTGTTGACGCAATTCTCTTTGGGGTCCAGAGGGGAGGAATAAAGCAGACCTAATACCATCTTCTGTTTGGGGGCCTCAAAATCACACCCCTATTGCCATTCTTATCACGTATCATTCTCATCAGAAATCTTCCCTGTTTAAATCCATCCTGCCCAAGTTTTGTTTTTAAAGTGGAGAATACTATGTAGCAATACAATTTCCAAATGTGTTAAAACATTTAAATTATAGAAATAAAACAGAAAGATAGAAATAATATTAATTGACTTTCAGGATGATAATCTTTCTTAGGCGAAAAGCACAGGAAATAAACCTAAAGGAAGGGGAAAATGTCTAAATTTGACTAGAAAAAAAGGAAAACTGATTGTCGAAAACCACAGTAACCAAAGTAAGAAGGCAAACTGGGAAAAATATGAGGTAGGGTCAATATTCTTATACGTATCAAGCCTGACACTAAAAATAAAAGGACAAAGGACATAAACAGATCTTGCAGAGAAGTTAAAATGGTCATTAATCCTGAAAAAGAGTTTACTTTCATTAATAATTAAGGATATGCATGCATCAAAAAAACAATGCAACATGATTTTTAACCCTGCACACTGGCAAAGATGAAAAATAGTGATAGCCCCTCGTGCTGGCCAGATGTGGGAAAAATCACTGCTGGTAGGAATATAGTTCAGACCAAGCCCATCACCCAGTGTCTTATACCTAGGCAGTGTGAATGTAAATTGGAATAATTGCAAATAATTTGGTGATTCGTCAGTTTGCATCAAAAGTCTTAGACTGACGCAAATCCCCAGTGCCTCCATTAAAAAACAAAAACAAAAGAATTAAAAAGAACTCCTCACAAAGATACTTGAAAATTGCTGCCTTAGTAGTCCATTGTATGGATATGCCAGGCATTATGTGATCATTTTTATATTATTGATCATTTGGACAGCTGATCATTTTTTTTTTGCTTCTATAGTTAAAGTGGCAATGAATATAATTCTGTTTAAAGACTCCTTCTATTTTAATTTCTAGAAATTCAATTACTGAGCCCAAACTATGAACTTTTTCAAATGAGATTTTTTTCATAGATCACAAAGATCATGTTGGTTTGCTGTAATAGTTTGGTTCCTTTTGATTACTTTTCTTTAGCTTGTTTTTGCGGAAGCCGGTTTTGAGGTCCTGTATTAAGAATGTGTCCATGAATACGTCGGTCATATGTGGTTGGAGTTGGAAGGGATTTGGGCTGTTCTAACCCAGCCACTTGCTTTACAGATGGGGCCACAAAGGCTAAGTGAATCTGAATGACTGCCCAGGGTCACCCAGGATACAAGTGGCTGAGGCTGTAGCAGAGCTGGGTCTCCTGATCTCCAGACCAGATACTCCTTATCCTCTGTTGACAGGTATGGAAAGAGAGACGAACCCTCAGAGGGTACATTTGTCGGAGGGAATGGCATCCCAGGCAGGGAACAAATGACATGAAGATGAGTCTGTAAGGAGGGTCTGGGTGATAATTGGCTGATGTGGCTCAGACCAACACACTAAGTGACGCTACAATGAGCGATGAGTCTAGAAAGGCAGAGGATAAGTCTTGCTTTTCCTAGCCCTGAATTTTATTAATTAGATAATAGTTGCTCATATTTATATAGCACTTTGGAGTTTGAAAAGTGATTGACATACATTGTCTTATGTGATCCTCCCTGTAATCCTTTACAGATGGAAAATGGAAACAATGCTTTAAAAGACTTGTCCGAGATCACACACCAGAAGTGCACTGATGTTGGGACTTGAAATTCAAATCTACCAGATCCCGTTTACCAGGTACACTGTTTCCCAATTCAGAGCCAAGATCAGTGGCCAAACTTGTAAGCAATTTGCCATAGACTATAATATCACTATTTTTGTAGTATGATTTACAGACCTGTGCTGTTGCTTTTACCACGAAGTCAATCTTGAAATAGAAATTTCCATTATTCTCTGCATTAAGCTTTGCAATAGAATGATTCAGAGCCTCCTCCAGCTCTGGGCTGTCGACAGGTATAACTGTGGGGCAGCCAGCGCAAATCTTGCCAGGTGGTTGTACAAAATCCTCCCCTGAAAGAGGCAGGTTTACATCAGCTTGTGCACTGAAGGAGTCGTCTAGCCTAGTACCTTTCCCAGCATCCATTTGTAGAGGGCCACGTGGCAGCCCAAGGCCCAGCAGTAAGCAGGTGAAGGTTGTCTGTCAGGCTTTTACTGTCTCTCCTCTTTTCCTCTCCAAACTTTCCTCTGATTGAAAGTTTCCCTAAAATGTGTCTAGGGAAACTTTAAATTAGAAAGTGTTAGTGCCTCGATCAATAAGCCACACTTTTCCTAAGTTTTTATATTTTTGATGGAAACTGTAAAAAGCAATGCTTAACATAAAGGAATGATTTTCTAGTGGGGAAATATTAAATCCTGAGATTCTGTTGAGCAGGCAGCTTCAGTGATGCTTCATATCATGCAATGTAGACAACTATCTTCCAAGTATTCCAAGTATGAGAAAAGCCAACTCTTGGTATAACAAATACTGACTGGACCTTAAGCTTGCATTCCTCCCCCACCCCCTGCCCCATTAGAACATGCAAGAAAAATAATCTTTAATTGAAAGGATTTTATTGTCAGTAGTTAAAAATGAGATACTGCTTCCCTAATTTATAATACCTGATGCAGACACACCTTGAATACAAGCTAACATACTGAAGACCAACTTTGCCCAGAAAATAGAAATTCTCCCTTCTGTCACCATATTCCCTTCTGGGCACTTGCAGAGCAGTCTCAGCTGCACCTGCTGTAGCACAGGGGGCAGAGATGGGGGACAGTGTTCTTCGTAAGGTCTGGGGTCATATAGACTTCATGGCACATCATGAGAACCAAAGCGCTGTTTCTGTGGAAAGACCTAGCCAGTTGTCTGGGACCCACACGCACTATCGGAGAACTAACGTGAGTTATCCCATACCTGGATAAAGGTTACATTTCTGTGACAAGGAAGCAATTCTTAGCTGAGGATCCACATGTGCTTTATCTGTACATTCACCAATATCCTGGTTTTTAAAAAGCATGTAAGAGTATATATTAGGAACATTTTTAAAGAACCTTTAAAGTAAACAACTAGTAAAATTAAAAATAAGATGTTGGCTTTGCAAATCATCACATAGAACAAACCAATACAATGCATAATCTAATTGCAAAAGAGAGAATAAGAAACAAGCGAGTAGCATCAACAACAACAAATACACACACAAGCACACAGACATGAAATGAGATGCCAAGAATATGTAGTGCAGAAATAAAAATCATAGAAGTGAATGGGTAACATTTTCTTTTAGCAAGGCAAAGAGTTTCAGATTAAGTTAAGGAAAAATCAAAGTATTATGTCTTCAAGAATAACAGTGTATAATAAAAAAGATAAAGAAAGATTACACATAACAGATGAGCAAAGCTATATGAAACAAATATGAACAAAAATGGAGCTAGAATATTATTGATATTGGACAAAGTAAAATTCAAGGTAACAAAAAACTCATAAAGGTAGAAGAAAGATAATTTTATTTTTATCTAGAAGCATGGAATCAAAATGCATAAAGCAGAAAACATATGAATAGAAATGGACATAAATAATTGTGGTGGGAAAGTCTGGTATACAATTATTATACAACAGGCAAAATAGATAAAAAATAAATAAGATCATAGAAGACATGACTAACATGATAAGGATTAATTTCTATTAATAAAATGCCAAAATTAACATCTTGTTGTCTGAATTTCTCATTTTCTTCCCATATAATAGAATTCAAGAAGTAGAATGACTAGATTAAAGGGCTGGCAGCCACTTCTTGCTGAAGCGCAGCCTTCTGCTAAAACACACATATGCCTGGGAGGATCAATATGCCTTAGCCATCTCAACATGATAACTCCTGCCACCCGGAGACGCTCTCTTTTAAAGTAATTTTGGTTCATATAAGTAAGAGAGAGAATCCGGATGTGTTTATTAAAGGTAGGGAAGGGAAGGCGAGAAAACCAGCAGAGACAAGTTGGAAGTGAGGGACAGTCCCAGGAAGAGCTAGGGAACCCCATAAGGACGTTGAGCACATGGGTGGGGGAAAGGAGGTAGGAAAATGTGAAGACATGAAAAGACAAACTTGACTGTGGCATCATTTTGTCTCAGGCTATTCCTAGTCCCTGGTTAGATCTGTAAATGCTTATTGCCAGATGTGCTGATTCTCCCACTAGGTGGGTAAGCACCTTGACCAGTGATGTGAACTTCAGATGGCCAAAATATGAACTGGTGACTGTCATCCCCAATTTTAGTGACCGAGTCTTCCACCACAGCTGAGAGTTCCCACACTTGGGAATACTGGGCACGAAAAGCTAAGAACTTTATAATTAGATTTTTGCCTACTTACAGCATTGGAAAGGGACTTGCAGTCTGGAGTTAAGAACAGAAAATTCTCCTTGGAACAATTAGTTTGCACAATTGAGTAAGTAATTTCATAGTTCCATCCAGCTACCACCTGAAACGATTTGGGATTGAATCCCAAAAGGGCAGTTTAAACATTATGTACAGTGTTAGGAGGAGCTTAGAATACTGCCTGGCATTTCATAAGTGCTCACTATGATTATTACTAGGCAAAAGTCATTACTGAATAAATGTTGAGCACATTATGACTCCCACACCCTTCAACACAGCACATACACAAACACACATTTACACACACATTGCTACACATCTGAAAATAAAAAGCAATTTATAAGATAGAGTTACTCTGTCTCCTTAAGTAAGACCTAGCAATATTTCCTCTGCCAGGTAGCAGGAAAGAAATGATCTGTTGAATTTTGTGAAATATTAATAATGCTTTTCTAGGTGGATAAAGAAAACTTTGAAGCTAGAGTGGCCTTTACCAGTAGGTTCCCAGACTGCCAGGCAGTAAGATTTCTCCTACTTTATCTGGGGAGGGTCCCACCCTGATAGCTGGGTATGGACAGAACTGAGTAGAACATGATCTTTCATGAAGGCAAGTTGGAAGTCCAGTTAAAAGCAGGGAATGCAACAGACCTAAGGGGGCCACTCATAATTAGATGTTGAAATCCAAAGGGTCCAGCCAACTGTCAGTAAAGGCTTCATGAACTGAGGCAATAAGAAGACCAGATTTACAAGTATTTACTTTTTTCTCTGATGATACAGAAACTATAATTTAGAGGGTACCTAGCAAGCCGTGCCATCCTTTGTAGGTACAATTTAATATTTGGGGCAATGTTTGCCTCATGATAGCTAGGAGATGATAGTCTTCTTAAAACCCTAAGGCCAGAATAACTTTTCCATTCTACCATCTCTAGGAAGAACATGGAATTCTGACCACTCGTTCACTAAAAACAAATCTCAAAGGAGGGGGTCTGGTTAGTCTCCCTTTCCGCCTTAACAGATCACAGTATTCGAATCACTTTGCCTAAAGAGAAAGTCTTTGCCTCCAGAGCTAGTCGTTTGAGAACATGGAAGAATTCCCTCCCACTTGCCATGGAATCATACATTTTTTTCCAGCCAATGGTTTATTTTAGGTAATGAAACCCTAAACCA
This sequence comes from Vicugna pacos, assembly GCF_048564905.1. Taxonomy (NCBI): domain Eukaryota; kingdom Metazoa; phylum Chordata; class Mammalia; order Artiodactyla; family Camelidae; genus Vicugna; species Vicugna pacos. The sequence continues at coordinate 54,984,411 of NC_132987.1, read as the reverse complement.
AAAAGATCTAACCAATTTTAACATTACAATTAGAAATGAAAAATTAAAGAACAAACCTGTCTCCAGGCGCTTTTTACTTCTCCAAGATCAAAGAGGTGCGAATGATCAGTATTGTTGTTAAAATGTTGAATGGCGTGTTTCAGAATGGGTTCCAACTCAGGGTTCGTGGTTGATATGGGGTGTTCGCAGCCAAAACAGTCATATTGGGTGGTCACCACAGGGCCCTCGGCTTGACAAAGAGCAGGCAAAAGGATAGCATTAATGAGCGAAACTTGCATTCAGATACATTGCCCTGAGTAAGTAAGATAATTTGCATGGCCCTGATACCCAAACTCTCCAGTAAATCCTAGTATGCACCAGAAAAAGAGAACACAAGACTACTTTTGAGTTGGAGGGAGAAACCTATGATTCACTTAGGGACATCTTCCATATGTACCATTGTGCATAATTATTTTAAATTTATTTCAAAGTCATCTTCCATGACAGAAATGATACATGAATTTATCCTTATAAAAATTAAAACATTACAGTTATATTATTTCTTTTTCAGCGTTAATTAAAGCTCCTTGAAGCCTGGCTCAGGGTATAATACGTTTGGTATCAATTCCAGTCCAGCAAACATGTATTTTGCACGCCTTGAGCTGAGCTAGGCTGCGTGGATACATTTATTCCTGAGTCGTGGCCACTGCCGTGAAGGAGTCGAGCAAAGTCGAGTGGGAGAGACAGATCTGATGATGGATCATTTCAATATAATTCAGCAAGAGCTTGGAAAGGCAGAAGCCCAGAGTGAGCCCCAGGAAGACTTTCCTGGGGAGAAGAGGCTGAGCTAGGAAGGGCGTGAAGAATGGTCAAGGTCAGCCTCACAATCCCAGGTGTGAAGCCTGAGAAGAAGGATGGATGGCTCCTGAGGAAGCAGGGTGAGTCAGGGACAGTGGTGTGGGACATGGTGTACACACATCTTACCAGAGCTTCATGGGGAGGGAAGGGTGATCTGAGGTCTGAGCAGTCACTGGAGAGTCCTCTGCTGGTCTTTCAAGGTCACGGGCTCCCTGGAGACTCTGATGTAAGCTATGGCACCCCCTCCCCCCAGGAAAGTGCAGTACTCACAACTTTCTCCACTTAATTTGGGGGATTCCTAGACCCTCTGAAGTGAATGAAGAATAGGAAGCCACTGAAGGGGTTTTAATAAAACAATATATTGCTCCGGCAATTCTGGATCTTTTGTGATTCCACATAAATTTTAGGATTATTTGTTCTAGTTCTGTGAAAAATTTCCTGGGTAATTTGATAGGGATCGCATTAAATCTGTCGATTGCTTTAGGTAGTATGGCCGTTTTAACACTCATTCTTCTAATCCAAGACCATGAGATAGCTTTCCATTTCTTTAAATCATCTTTAATTTCCTTAATCAGTGTTTTGTAGTTCTTAGCATAGAAGTCTTTCACCTCCTTGGTCAGGTTTATTCCTAAGTATTTTATTTTTTTGGATGTGATTTCAAAAGGGATTGTTTCTCTCCTTTCCTTTCCTTGGTAACTTATGGTTACCACGGGGGAAAGGAAATGGGGAGGGATTAATTGGGAGTTTGAGATTTGCCGATACTACTAAATGTAAAACAGATATACAACAATGTTATACTGCATAGCACAGGGGACTATCTTCAATATCTTGTAGTAACCTATAGTGAAAAAGAAAATGAAAAGGAACATATGTGTGTATATGTATGACTGAAACATTATGCTCTACGCTAGAAATTGACACATTGTAAACTGACTATACTTCAATTAAAAAAAATGTAAAATGTATTTTTAAAAGAGTGAGTCTGTATCAAATTGTGAAGTAATGTTCATAACAGGCAGCCCTGACCTGCAACACCTGTGGCGCAAAAGGGGAAGTACTGAAGGAGTCCTAAGCCCCTTGGCCCCGGGGCGCTCACTACTGCAGGATCTAAGATCCCGACAGGATCAGGAAGCCAGTCGAGCTCTGCATGACTGCCCTCCTGTCAGCAGCTCCACACAACCCCCCTGGCAATGGCTTCTTGGCTTTCTCTCCTTAAGTATGTGTGTCAGGAAAAGATTTTCTTGGTGGATATTCACAGCTTTCCCCTCTCCTTTCCTTGTAGCTTTGAGGTTGAATCGGGGTAATGCGCAAAGTTAAAGAACTAGAGGGGCTCGCGTAGGAAAGGTGAGGAAGAACAACAACAAAAAAAAGATGAACACAGGAGGTGAAAGGGGAGATGAGAAAAGACCCAAGGCTGGGTTGCCCAACCCCAAGGGCAGCGCCCACTGGAGTAAGGGAAGAGATGCAGCAGCCTTTTGAGGGTGAGAGGAGCAGGGAAAGAGGCAAACTCAGTTGTGTGAGGGGTGACAGAATGACTTCCCACCCTGCCCCAACATGTCTAGGAAGATGTTTTTAAAATTAAAATAAAGATTTTATGTTTTGAATTCCAAAACACATCTGGCCAGAAAGGTTTCAGATAAGGGATTGTGGACCCAGTGGTAATTTCTGAAGTCATGGCACAGAGCCTTTTTTCTCATAGTCCATAAGTGCTGTGCTCTGGATAATGTTAAAATTTGCTTACTAGATGGAGTTCTTAAACTGAATAATAAAAAGCTACTCCCATTCCCTGGCCTCCCTCCAAAAGATTTTAATTACTTGTAATCTCTTTTCTGTTTTGGACTGTTTTTCTTTGAATGCAACTTCTTGCAAGAGCAGGAACTTAAGGGATGTAGTTTTTGTGGGTTCCATCTAGACGATTAAGGCTGGAATAGAACAGTTAACACTGTGGGGAGGTTCAATAGTGTGGCTAAAGGTGCTGTTCTGGAGCTCACACACTAAAACCCTATCCTGCAGAAGGCCAACTCCAGGATGGCCTTGTGACTGACATCACCTAGCTGTGCCCATTCTTCTGTGCCTGGTGCCCCTGCCACAAGAGTGAATGAGCTAATAGGGATTGTATCTGTTGATAAGTTGCTCCATACTTCAGTTCCAAAGGAATTTTGTTTGTGGAGAGCCAACTTTATCAACTCTGCTAATTACTAGCTATGGGGTCACAGGCAAGATACTTAACTGCTGTGGGCCTCAGTTTCCTCATCTGTGAACTGGGGACTTCTTTTTTAATTGAAGTATAGTTGATTTACAATGTTGCATTAGTTTCTGGCATACAGCATAGTGATTCAGTTATATATACATGTGTGTGTGTGTATATATATATATATATATATATCTTTTTCATTATAGGTTACTACAAGATATTGAATATAGTTCCCGGTAATATACAGTAGGACCTTGTTTATCTATTTTATACATAGTAGTTAGTATCTGCAAAGCCCAAACTCCTAATTTATCCCTCCCCCCTTTTCCCTGCCAGAAACCACAGGTTTGTTTTCTATGTTGTGAGTCCTTTTCTGTTTCGTAAATAAGCTCATTTGTGCCATATTTTTTAGATTCCATGTATAAGTGATATCATATGATATTTGTCTTTCTCTGTCTGGTTTACTTCACTTAGTATGATAATCTCTAGGTCCATCTACATTGCTGAAAATGGCATTATTTCATTCATTTTTATGTTTGAGTAGTATTCTATTGTATATATATACACCACATTTTCTTTACTTATCTGTTGGTGGACATTTAGGTTGTTTCCATATCTTGGCCATTATAAATAGTGCTGCTAAGAACATTGGGGTGCATATATCTTTTCGAACTAGAGTTCCCTCCAGTTATATGCTCAGGACTGTGATTGCTGGATCACATGGTAAGTCTATTTTTAGTTTTTAAAGTAATCTTCATACTGTTTTCCACAGTGGCTGCACCAAAGCTACATTCCCACCAATAGTGTAGGAGGGCCCCCTTTTCTCCACACCCTCTCTAGCATTTATTGTTTGTGGATTTTTTAATGATGGCCATTCTGACTGGTGTGAGGTGATATCTCATTGTAGTTTTGATTTGTATTTCTCTGATAATTAGCCATACTGAGCATCTTTTCATGTGGCTATTGGCCATCTGTATGTCTTCATTGGAGAAATGTCTGCTTAGGTCTTCTGCCCATTTTTTTTTCTGCCTGTTTTTTTCTTTTTTCTTTTTTAATGAACTGGAGATATTAATACTTGCCACATAGGGTTGTTGTGAGGATTAAAGTTAATACAGGTGAAGCGATTAGAACTTTGGCTGGCAATAAGTGCTCAAGAAATGTTAGCTATCATTACATTTATCCTGATTATCATTAATGCTCTACTATGCTTACATCTTCAGGTGAATCATCTAGTTCATTCTACAACAAAGCCTGCAAAATGGAAATTACTGTGATCTCCTTTTACAGGTAATGAAAAAGGAAAGTCAAGGAGGGGAACAGCTTTGAAAGATTCCAGACCAGATCAGGCCTCAAGGTTTGTGCTTTCCCCCCAACTAGGGTGGTGCCTGAAATTGAAGCCAGTTCTGTGCCTTTTGCATACACCTATTACGGTGCTGCTCTTGAGGAAGAGAATCAGGACAGCGCCAAAGGGATGACTGACATGAGCCTGGCCCCAACCTCAGGACTCTGCTGTTCCACCCCTCCAGCGCCCCCACAAGGCTGTAAATGGCATCACAACTGCTACCCTCCCGGAGGGCGGCGTCTTTGGCGCCACACACAGTAAAGTGTCATTTTCCATCCAGAGCAGTGCCACCAGACACATCAGCTACCTGGAGTAATCTGGCAGGTCTGGGTAGCCACGGAGAACTTCATATTCTTTCTCTTTGCCACTGTCACTGTGCATTCTCCTGTGGCCTAAGAAGGAAAAAAAAGAGAGGGACTATTTATCTTAATTTTTCAGATGAAATCCACCTAGTACTGTTGCTAACTCTGGCTTTGCTTCTTTAAAACTTGTCAAGATTTTTTTTTCTAACAGTTTCAAGACATGAGAATGAATGTTTTGCAGCCTACCATAATTTTGTACAAACCGCTGATATTCGTGAGATTTTGGAGGAGAGGTAGGATAAACAGTGAGGTTTTAAAATATGAGTCTTTGTTTTGAGCCCTGGAGATATTTTTCTCCAGGATGTGCACCAGCCTGTTAAACTCTCCTCTTGATTTACCTTTCAATGTCAATGTTCGAACTGTGACCAGAGCAGGACTTGGGGGGTCTTCCAGGGTCAGACCCCTCCCCCATATCCTCCGCTGTAACTCCTCTCTGAAGGACCCAGGTAATCTTATCTCAAGTATATTTCCTGAGTTTTTCCCATGCTAAAGGCCACCAAAGGGAAGAAATTAACTACTTGATGATCCAGAGCACTTGGCCTCCAGAGCTTCTGGCGCCTGGGGGCTGATAGTGTTGATCACCCTATTCCCTCAGCATCAACCAGAGAATTGTGCATGAGCGGATCAGTACCCTGCAACCCCCTCCCTCACCTGGCCTTTAAATCAGCTTTGTTGAAACCCTTCAGGGAGTTCGGGGTTTTCTTGGGCTTGAGCCATCCCATTTTTCTTCCTCGGTCCTGCGATAAACTTTTCTCTGCCCCAAATTCATGTTTCAGTTTGTTTGGCCTCATGGTGCATCTGGCACACAAATTTGCCTTTGGTAACAAAACTGCATCCAAGGTGCCAGTGTTCTGACTCCCTGGACTGTGAAGAGGGTGGCTTGCTTCCTGGCAGATACCATCACAGCCTCCCTTAATTAAGTCCAAATAATCAGCTGTGCTGTGTCACACAGGTTAGACATTTGGCTAGGACAGCCAGTGTTATTAAAGCAAGGCCCTTTGCTTAATGGATCTCATTTCTTCCTCCAACTACCTGATGAAGTCAACTTTCTCTCTCTTTACGAGTGAGCACACAGGTTCTGAGTGGTCAGCTGGTTGGAGGTAGAGCAGGGTTGGCACTCAGGCCCACGCTGTTGAAGCATCCACACTCCCCTGCACCAGCTCAGCCCAGCTCTCAGCCCAGATATCGACCTATTGTCTCTCTGGCGCCTGGCCCGCATGTCCCAGTTGGTCATTGGAGTCCCTTTCTTATGGGAGGGCTTTCTCCATGTTTGACTGCTGGCCTCTCCATGCCCCTTCTGTGTGTGTGAGGATGCAGACGTCAGGTGTCTGACTGTTCCACACAGTTGAGGGTTCACACGCGTCCCTCACAAACAGCTCCACGTATCAGTCACCCCCACCACTGGCGGGAAAGCCTGGCATGCTCTGGGGAGAAAACGAAGCCTGGGAACCTCGCACACACTCACAGCTTGTGCAGAGTCTCTGTAGTCACATTCCTGCCACGTTTTGCCACTTTGAACAGGACAGTCGCCCTCCTTGATTTGGTACTTGAAGGAATAAAACGTGTCAGGATTATCCTGAAAAACAGCAACCAAAAGGGATCGTCTGACCCAAGAGCAAATTATTTGAGTAGGACCTGGGGCAGTTACAGATATTTGATCCTGATTTGATTCAACGAAGGCAAAAGCATTTATTAAAAATATTGAAAGTCTATAAATATTTACTTGGAAGAATGTCCATAGTTTACTATTTACAAGTATATATATATTTAAGTTACAAAGTAGTATTTGTAGTACTAGCCCATTTTTGTAGAAACCAATTTATAGGTAAACACATGATTTTTCAAAGTCTGGAAAATTATGCAGCTAAGTTGTTGAAATGTGTGTCTCTCAGCAGTAGGAGTAAAACTGTCTTTCACTTTCTACTTGAAACAAACATTCCTGAATTGTCTACTTTTTTAAAAAACAAACAGATGTTACTTTTTCAATTAGAAAATAAACCAGAAACCTTTTTTCATAAAAAAGTAATAGTTATCTCTGGATGATAGGATTAATTTTGGGTCATATTAGTATTTTAATTTGCTATTTATTCCAGCAAGTCATGAAATAATAAATAAAACTTTAAAGGTGCAAAGGGGCTGAGTTAGATAATCTTTCAGATGCAGCATCCTGGCATGTCGGAGCAGCCAAGGACCTGGGAAGTGATGATGTCCAGCTTCTCACTTTGTAGGTGAGAGAAAGGGGGCCCCAGGCAGTGAGGCCTGGCTCAGGCAGCGCCCCCACCGTGTAGAGGTGGAGTCAGCCTGGGTCACAGGCCTCCTGGCTGGAGGGGGTGTGTTCTCACTACAGGATTTGCGTCTAGGAGGTGATGGCTCACACAAGATAGTCTCTAAGATTCCTTCCAGGTCTCAGAGTTCAATAAAACCTAAGTGGCCATCGCATAGGCGGAGCCCACACAGCAAAGGAAAGATAAGGAGTGATTCTATGGACACATTAGAATAAAAAACACCATTTGCTGTGGATGTCAGCCAATAAGGACAACACCAGTAAGCCATTGCTTGAGAACACCAGGACTCACACGACCACACAAGCTTGTGAAACAGAAAGGCTGGACTTTACTTTCAGAAGGAAAAAGGAAAAACCAACATATCCCCTGGGCTTTTTCCTTTTTCCTCATAATGTCAAATGGCTGGAACCTTTTTCCACCAAAGTAAACAATTGCTTAACTATCACAGAAACATAAAATTTTACAATGAAATTCATTTAAACAACTATTGAAAGACTTGTATTTCTTGAAGTCACACACCCTATCAGGATTTGTTTCCATCTTGAGTGCATCAGTCAGTGATAAAAAATACTAAATCCCAAGTGGAAATGGCTGTCGCCTTGATGCATTCAGCCATACAGACTTCATGGTAGTTATTTCGTCTTATGCAGTAGAGCCAACTTAATCTCACTTCTGAGTCCTCTTAGACCTACCTCCCTTTTCCGTAGCTTAATTGAGGAATAATTGACAAATGAAAACTATATATATTTAAGGTGTACAAAGTGATGAAGTGACACACATATACATTGTGTAATGATTACTGTAAATAAGCTAATTAACACAAACAAGCTAATTCTCACCACCTTTATTTTTGTGGTGAGAATAATTAAGATCTAGTTTTTCAACAAATTCTGAGTATACAATACAGTATTATTAACTATAAATCACTACGCTGTAGTTTACAGCTTCAGGACCTATTCATCTCATAACTGACAGTTTATACACTTAAACCAGCAGCTCCCTATTTTCCCTGCCTCCCAGTCTCTGGCAATTACCATTCTACTTTCCATGTCTGTGAGTTTGAATTTTTAGATTCCACATGTAAGTGAAATCAGAGTATCTGTTAGATCTATCCCCTTGGGCGCTCCCTCCCCACCTGAGGTCTGGGGGTCTTCATATTTCAGTCTAGATTTGGTCACCCAGTAAATTCCCTTGCTGCAGCCTGAGTCCCTGGATTCTCCTACTCTGTGTAGTCCTTTTCAGACTACTCCATCTACCTTTGTTTCATGTCACCCTAGGACACTGCTTCTCTGATCACCCAGGAAGACAATCTTGGTGACCCAAGGATTAGCTATACCCCTGTCTCCACCTGCAAGGCCAGAGAGGGGTGCTGGTCCTTTCTAAGAGCTGTAAGCTTCCCTTTGATTATCAGTTCTTTGGTGATTGGTGTGTGTGTGTGTGTGTGTGAGTGAGGCCTGGACTCTAAGTGACAGCACAAATCCCAAATGACTTCAAAGTTAAACACAGTTCACTCACCGTTTTCCTGACCTCAGTTACACGATACAATACAAACTGGTTGCCACTTTTGTTTTCACTGTTATATTTCCTGAGAGCACTGTCCACAGCCTTAAATACATCCTGGTCGTTGCAGTCAATTTCTTCTGAGAAGGGCTCCTGGGTCAAACTTGGTAGCAGCCTGGAGCAAAGGAAAAGGATGGCGATTAATTTCATGATTTAACAGTCTCCCTCTGGGAGTTTCATCAAGAATTGGGAGCCGATTTAGATGCTGATTTTAACTGTCTTCAGCCTCTGTCTCCTCCTGGCTCTCCTCTCTCTGCCGTAGCTCTGCGAAGCCCTCGTTCTGATTGCTGCTGCCTTGAACTATTTGCCCAATTCCAAAAGGACAAATGGCCCTGCTGGGGTATCTAAGCAGATTTCAGGCTGAAACGTTACAACACTCGGGTTGTTGACCTGCTTGTTTGTATTTGGGGAGCATGTGAGAGCAGAGAGCACATTTCCCAGTGATTGCACAACCTTATCTAGCAAATCAGAGCAGACTCTAATTAAGGAGGAGAAAAAACCACCAACCACCTCTGTTATTCCCTTGTGACTTTCCCAAAGCCATTTATGAAGGTCACTGCATGTGACAACAATGCAACAGTAAGTACAGTGTGCAAACACCTTTCAATAAAATTTCTTTGCAGGACAGCTAGCTGCAGAGAAGCAAGCTGTCGGCAATCATATTGCATGATTGTCCCCACGCATAGGGACATAGTGAGTGCTGGGGGTCCCACACCAGGATAGTGGTACAACTGAAAATAAATTATGGACATCCTCTCTGGTCTTGGCTAAGCCAGCCTCTCTCCACTTAATTGCATTAGTTCTAGAAAGGAAAATGCTCCCCAGGGTGGAGGAGACAGGGGAGAAGCATTAGATGAGATGGGCTGGGTGAAGCCCTGCACCCCCAGTCCTTGTTTCTGGTTTGTGGATATGGGTGTCTTTCATTACCAAGCCACCTGTTTGATAAGAATCGACCATCTGGGGAGAGGCGGTCTAAGAGTAGCCCCTGGTAGATGTTTTTCCTCAAGTTTTACCCACCCCCCTACCCCCCCAAAGACATTTGACTACTCTGTTGCTGTTGATAGGGTCTTTAGCTTGGCAGTTCAGTCTCCATGAGCCCCTGGAAAAGCAGGACCAGTGTGGGCTGAATGGGGGCCTTGCAGTAGAGTGGCAGGAACATGAACTTGGCAGTAAGTCCAACCTCGATTCCCATCTAGCTCTGCTGCTTAACTGCTTTGTGATTCTAAACAATTCAGGGTCATAGAACCTTTCTGAGCCTCAGTATACTCCTCTGTAAAATGTAGAAAATCATAGTATCTCAATGGATTTTTTGAGCAGTGAATGAGGTAATATATGTACAAGCCTGGTAATTAGTTCTTATAAATTAAATCTACATTTAGAGTGGGATGGTTAAGAATCCTTGACTTACTGAAGCTGTTTCAGGTGCATGGTGATGGCAGAAGGTAGATTCCAGTGTGTGTGTGTGTATGGGGGTGGGGGTAGGAAAAAAAACTAAGCATAAAAGAAACTCGTGTAAGTTCATAGGCTGGGAAGAAGGAGCGGCCTGCAAAGATGGAGAAGCTGGGGCTGGGAGAGTGAGGAGATGGCTGAGAGTGCACAGTCCAGGAGGAGGTGGAAAGGAATACAAGGCTGATCATGGTGGTGGTGTTAAGTGAAGACTCAAAAACTGTGTTGTCAAACCCAAGTGCCCAAAGTACTGTGAGCACACCCCCCCACCACCACCAAAATGTCAGAGTTTGGATCCAAGAAAGGTTTATTGGTTGAGGAGGAGCCAACCTGGAAGATGGGAGACCTAGACTTGTCTCAATCCATCTTGCTTTCTGGCTGGGGCACAAGGCTTTTAAAGGCAAAGAAGGTAAAGAGGAGGAGATATTTGTGATTTTCAACTTCCCGATAAGACCGCAGTTGCAAGACACCTTGTGATTTGATGTGTCTTTGATTATGGTGACTCATCTATGTGTTTCTGCAAAGCAAACTAGTAAATCATGCTTTTGGGATCCCTTAACTTCTTTCTAGGTGGGGGCAATAGCAATGGCTGAGGCATTTTATTAGTTACTTAGAGCTTTCATGATGGTTCGGGAGCTTCAGTTCCTAACTGACCCTCCCAGTGTCGTCAGTTTTAAGGCCAGCTGGTTGAAGCTGCAGGACAGTTTGGGGTCATAAATCGAGGCATTAGTTTAAGCTAATAATCATGGAAAAGATTATGTTGGGCTTGCTTTTCCTTTGTTTCTGCATTCCCTTACATCCCTAGCCCATAACTGTTTGATTCTGCTCTTTGGAACTCAGGGAAGGTCTAGGAGACCAAAGAAGAGGTAGGCAGAGGACATTGGGTCTGGGGTGGTGTGTCCCGGGAAAGCCCCAAAGGGTCCTGCTCGGTTACAACAGGACTTGGCAGTGTATACAGGAGTATAAAGGATGGGAAAGAATGTGACTTTGAAGGACACTGATCTGGGTTCTAATCCCAGTCCCACAATTTACTAATTATAACAAACATTAAAGAAACATTCATATACATTTTATATAATGTAACCAAAAGATCTAGAAAAGGAGCAATCAATGGTGTATGGTCTAAACCTCTAGCACAATGTAATATCCCTAAAGCAGGAGTTGTTTCTTACTGCGTTATTCACCTGCAGAAACTGTGTTTGCCTATTATGACTGCTTTTAACTGAAATGAATTGAGAGCATTCAATTCTATATTTTCTGGGTAATATTTTTAATAACTCAAGCAATCTTTGGGAAAAGGCTTTATAAAAATTATAAAACACTACACAAATGCTTCTGCCACCACTACCACTTTTTTTAGAGAAGAAAGATGAAGCCCAAAGAAGTTTAATTACTTTCTTAATATCTTATAATCAGTAAATTATGGGACTGGGATAACAACCCAGATTGGACTCCTCCAAAGTCACATTCTTTTCTGTTTATTACATTGCCTGGATACACTGCCAACTCCGGTGTTTTAAATTTCTTTTTTAGTTTTATTGAGAAATAACTGGCATGCATCACTGTATAAGTTTAAAGTATACAGCATGATGCTTTGATTTACAAATATCATGAAATGATCACAGTAGGTTTAGTTAACATTCGTCATCTCATACAGATACAATAAAAAGAAAGGAAAAAAAATTCTGCTTGTGCTGAGAACTCTTAGAACCTATTCTCTTAACAACTTTCCTATATATCACAAAGCAGTGTTAACGAGAGTCACCATGCTGTACAAGCACCCTGGTACTCACATATCTTAAACTGAAGCTTGTATCTATTGATCACCTTCTTCCAAGCCCTGTTTTTGACTCTTCACTTGCAACATCACCATGATCGGCCTTGTATTCCCTTCCACCTCCTCCTGGACTCTGCCCCTTCAGCCATCTCCTCACTCTCCCAGCTCCAGCTTCTCCATCTTTGCAGGCCCCTCCGTTTTCCCAGCCTAAGAACTTACCCAAGTCTCTTTCACCCTTAGCTTTTCCCCCCAACACCTCACCCAGCCCTTTAGAATCTACCTTCTGTCATCACCACGCACCTGAAACTGCTTCACCAAGTCAAGCAGAGAGAATATAAAGTCTTATTAGCCTGTGTCTAAATGCTTGAGCCCTGATTTAGGAAGAAGAGAAAAGAAGGAGGATTCCAGTATAGAAAAGTCCTTTGACAGCGAAAATGAATAAAGAGAAGTTATCTGAGATGACAGAGCCCCTAGCCTGGGGAGAAGCTATGAGAAGAACAGAAGACTTCTGAAGCAGAGAACACCTCTGCCCTGCTTTCTGGAGATGTCGCCTGGAAGGCAGCAAGATCTCAGGGAGAGAACGCCATTTGGTATCTCTTGGCAGTCATTTCTGTTAGTGGTCTTACAGAGACTTCGTATATCCCCAGTTTGATACAAAAGTAGCAGATAAGCTAGAACTAAAGAGGGATGTGAACATTTCTCAGCAGGGGGACCTGGTGGACCAGTGATAAAGAATCAGACCTCTTTCTCATGCCCACCACCCAAACACCGTGGCACCACTTTATGAGCAGAGTAGCAGGAACTCCTACCACTCCCTGTTAGCTCAGTGAGGATGGCAACCTGAAATAGAAATTAATTTATTCTTAAAATAAAGTGATATTTTCTGTGCACCTGAATTTATGGTCACGATTCCTGCTTGTAGTCTTTTTCGCAATTTACAGCACGAGCTTTGTTTCCTTCATAACTGAATTGAGAACTTGTTTTTCCGAAAGGAAATTGAGGGGACTAGTAAAAACAAGTAGAAGAGAATTTGGGTCACTTTTATCGGATACTCCTTTAAGTGAGAATACATTCCTCCTTTGCATGCCCCGCTGCAGCATAGGAACTAGTAGAGGAAAGATTCTAGAATTAAAGGAGGTAAGTCCAGGAAAGAAAGAAATTCTGAGGGTCAGAGATTTGCTCAAGTGGTGTGGTAGTCAGTGATGGAATTAACTTCTAATCTGTAGCACTGAGATCTTTCCTCTTCTTTCTGTTTGTCTATCTCTTCTCATGCTGTTTCCTCTCCCACTCACATTTTGCCCCATCCTTAGTATGAAAGTAAGGTTACAATCACTTGTAATTTTGCATTTATTACTGGTCACATTTTATTTATGGTTCTAATTCAGAACATGATTCATTTTGCCCCCATCAAGGAAATCAGATTTTATTTTGGAGATGTATATGCAAAAAACTTTGAGATGTGTAGAAATTCCCTGTTGAATGTCCCTGGACATGATTCAGAGGCTGATTGAGGAAAGGGCTGAATCTCTGGTTGTAGGGGATTATTGTGGTTTGGCAATGAGAAGCTGGGGAAATTGGCTCCGGGAAGAGGAAGAACTTCACCTTTCTTTAGTGGAGGGAGTCGGTGAACATATCCAATTTGTCTCCAATGGAAGGGAAAACGTCCTTTACCTGGACCTCTTTCTCCTGAGTGCCTAGGTGGTGGGCCATGGCGATGGTGGTCTTTGGGACCTTTGCTATGGGGTGGTGGGTCACAGGGTCCATGGTCATGGAAATCATGGCCATGGGGATGGTGTCCATGGCGACGGTGTCCATGGGGATGGTGTCCATGGGGGTGGTGTCCTTGGGGATGGTGTCCATGGGGACGGTGTCCAGAGGGATGATGCTCACTTGAACTATAATTATGAGGGGGTCCATGGGCCCCATTGGTGCCAAAGTGAGGGTGAAGGCATCTTAACCCTGGAGGGGGAAATGGTGGAGGAGGTCCTGCTGGAAATGGTGGAGGAGGTCCTGCTGGAAATGGCGGAGGAGGTCCTGCTGGAAATGGTGGTCTGCCTGAGTGACTTTTGCCTTCTAGAGGAGGTGGGCATCCAAATTCATGTGGCTTACAGGGATGACGGTGACCTCTAGGTCCACCAGGCTTAAATGGAGGCCTGTCAGCAGGAGGATGTTCATGCTCACCAGAGTGGAGGGGATGGCCCAAATGATGCCACACACCACTGATGTCTCTATGCTCCTGGTGAAGGACACAATAAAGTGTATATCGTCATGTAACACAAAAGAAGTTAGATGTTTAATTTAGACCAATGGCTCCCACACTTTTAAATTCTACAATTACTTTTAAAAGTAGGATACCAAAAAAGGGTTTCTCAAATTCTTATCTAGCCAAGTTGGCATTTTAAATACAAACAAAACTATTATCTGCCACCATCATTATTTCACAATAGGAATAATATCTTGGTAACCGAAGAGTCAGAAAGGTAATCTCAGATTCAAGGATGGTCCTTTCGATGGAATAAATGTCATCTTCTTCTTCTTCTTCTCATTTCAACATAAACTGGTGAAATTATACTATAGAATGGTACTCATCTGTGGACCAACATTTGGGAAACTAGTGCTTTATAATTTATATTCTCAAGAGAGTTGAGGCTTTATGGTAGAAAGATCTCTTTCTAAAGGATAAGCATGTCACCTCTTCTTATTTCTCCTTGTTTAGATTTTAATTTTAAAGAAATTTATGGAACCATGTTCAAACTTGTTCTCTTCCTTTTTTTTTTTTTGGTTTGGTACATGGACATTTGGATCATGGTCAGTTTTTGTTTGTTTGTTCTTTTTGTTGATATCAAAAATACTGTGAGAGGGAGGTATAGCTCAGTGATAGAGTGATGCCTAGCAGGCATGAGGTCCTGGATTCAATCCCCAGCACCTCCATTAAATACATAAATAATTAACAAACAAACAAACCTAAGTACCACCCCCTCAACCAAAAAATAAAACAAAACAAAAGCAAAATTCCGTGAAGGATATCTTGGTTTCGAATAAAGCTGTCTGGGACCTATGTAAAATACTGTTTTGAATCTTATTTCATATACCTTTATATAGTAGGTTTTAAGCTCATTCATTCTTCTTAGGTTCTATGCCTATTAATAAAAGCCAGAAATTATTAAGAGTCAGTCCTGGAGTCCTGACTCCAAGGCCACTTTCAAGTTCATTAAAGGCTGCTTGAATTGGTTATGATTTTACTTTTCTGGCAAATATTATCCCTCCCCAATTCTTAGAAAAATTTCATTCTTTTTGTGTCATACCAGCACCTGTACTTTCCCCTGGGGCCTATTCCCTCTGTATCTCTCCTCCCCATCATCCTTCATCTCTCTCTCTCTCACACACATACATACTACACACAAAGAGCCGTAAGAACCAAATATACTATATGTGTGAAAACAGCACTTAATTTGGCATTGCTCATGACAAAGGCTACTTAGGTGCCCACCTTAGGGTTGAAGACTTCACAGTTTATGACAATGTTTTGGGGTGCCAAGTCAAAGGCTTCTGCGTCATAGGATAAATGTGCTCTGCAGAATCCAAAGACCTACAAAGAAGACAGAAACCTGCTAGTGTCTCTGTGTGTGTATATGAGCATGTGTGTGCAGGTGGTATGAAGATGCCCAGTTCTTGTCTTGAACTTCCAGACATTTGGGAGAGGAAGACAGGCTTTAGAAAAATCTGGGTAATATTATCAAATCTCCCCATCAGCTATTTAACCATCTTTCCTAGTCAACACTTTGGGGAAAGCGCAGGTTCCAGTGGATTTCATTCCCAGTTGCTGTGGTCTGCCATGAATGGTCTCCAGTGCTGGGCTTCCCCAGGGGCTGTGGGAGGAGCACCATGTCATTGATGCCTTGCCTCCAGGCCAGCCTTCAACTTGAAGACCTGAGTTGCCTGGGCCTAGAGAGAGTGAAGAGTGATGGAGAAGAAGGATTTGCACAACTTCATCTGGCTTCTTGGAGGAAAGTGCTGGAAAGGAAGGAGCCGGTACAAATGTGAGGTTGCACAGACCCTGTCAGAGTGACGGTCTGCTGACCCTACCCTGAGTTCCAAAGCTACAAGTGGCTGGCACGCCTATGTCCCAGAGGCCCCTACACTCAGCTGTCAAAGTTAGACTAGGACCAGAAGAAAACTCCTTCTTAAAAGAGACTTTTAAGCACTGAGATTCTGAGTACAGTTTTGGAATCGGACAGACCTATGTTAATCCTGGCTTCACCGTTTACTAGTTGCGAGTTTAAGGGAGTTACATAAAATCTCTGAAACTTAGTCTTTGTAAAACACTCGTTATATCATACTAATTACCCACAGGCTGCGAGAGGCTTAATTAAGTGAGATGATGCTGGAGAACACTTAGGCCCGAGCTCCTCGTCTCCAGCCGCCATGTTTCCGCGCGAGTTCACATTCCCCACACCAAGAAAGGGGCTTGTGGGGATGGGAGTTGGGGAGGAGGTGTCTTTTCTGGTAGCTACTCAGCAGGACTCTAGAACTGTTTCAGGCTGAAAAGTTGAACAGCCAGAAAAGGAACTGATGACTGCCTCCTTTCTTTCAGTCCTGTAGAATGTTACCAAACCTCAGAAAAATCCTGGACTTGAAATCAGAAGCCACCATTCAAA
Organism: Vicugna pacos; assembly: GCF_048564905.1. Lineage (NCBI taxonomy): Eukaryota > Metazoa > Chordata > Mammalia > Artiodactyla > Camelidae > Vicugna > Vicugna pacos. The sequence continues at coordinate 54,967,950 of NC_132987.1, read as the reverse complement.
TCCTGTGTCCTAATACTTTCCAGCTAAGTGCCTTTAGGTAAGTGTTTAAATTTCTAGGCCCTTCTGTCCCAGGGAAACGGAGGCAGACACTAGCTTCTCCTCAGAGGGGTTGTCATAGGGCTCCAATGAGGCAATAATATATGTGGTTTGCAAACTCTGAATGCCAAGTGTCAAGACCCTCCTGCGGGTACCAGAGTTTCAATGTATAAGTGATTAGGGGAATGCTCCCACGGGACCAAGCATCGAGAGGACTGGGTGCTAATCTCAGCTGGGTTATGAACATCAAGCAGGATCCTGACTTTGCTGAGCCTCAGTTACCACCTCAATTGTCAGATGGGTCACTGTCCGGAGTAAATGAGGTGAAGTGGTGAAAGCACCCCTGGGTGTCAGTTCTTTTTTGTTTTTAATTTAATTGTTTCTTTTCAGGGGAGGAGGAATAGCAGTACGGGGGATTGAACCCAGGACCCTGTGTATGTTAAGAACGCGCTCTACCACTGAGCTAAACCCGCACCCACCCGCAGGTATCAGTTCATACTTAATACAAGCTAGTTATTAGTTTTTGCTACATCTTTAATCCTAATGGGTAAAAAAATTAAGTTTAGGTATATGTCATATATAATATAACTTATAGTCTCATGATTCACTTGTCTGTGCCTCAGTTTCCCCATCTGTAAATCAGGAATAAAAACTATCCATTTCATTGGGTGAAGGTGGAGTTAATACGTGTACATATGTAAAGCACTCAGAAGGGTGCCTGGCGCGAAGTAAGTGGTCTCTGAATGTTCCCGTATTTCACATATGCTTATTCTACTCACATGAAAGTACCCTGGAAAATGGTGTCTGGAGCAGTTCCTCACCGAGAAGTCCACGTAGTAATTGGTTCTCTCTCCTCCTCTCTGGAACAAATTGGATCAAAGCCATTTCAGGAACGTGAAAAGTTAAAAAAAAAAAAAAGCAGTAGATACCTACTGTCCAATATACTGTAAAGCACCATGAGAATTCAAAATCCCCAGTATGAGCCATTTTTCTTATATCCTCTGCCTTTTACAAATTTGTCACAAGAGTGATAGGTAAGGTGAATACTATTTCACTGAAAAGGTGAAACAATACAGATGTAATCAAGCACAGTGTGAAAAAAAATCGTCCTTCCTGCACCCCAACCCCTCCTTCTCAGAGGTACCACTGTCACCCATTTGATGTGGGTTTCTCCTTCCAGCGTTTTCCTGTTTGTTGCCCACACACAGATGTACCTAATTATTTAATACGAATGGGCTCATAGTCTAAGTATTGTTCTACAGCCTGCTTTTTCCTTTAGCAACGTATCTTGAAACTCTTTCCAGTGCATATACCTCCAAAACATGGTTTTTAAGAGTTGCATTGTATTCATTCCATTGCTTGTAGGCACCATGCTCTATTTAACTTTGTGTTTTCAAAATGCATGACAGACATCAACTAACTGCGCTACGAGACGACTCTGGGTGGGACGCACTCAGGTCCCTGGACTGGGAGCAGAACTGTCTAGCTCCAGTCACACCGCCGGCTGAGGGAGATAGGAGCTCTGAGCCTCGGTTTTCCATCATAATACAAGGAGGTTCAGACCAGATGATTTTAATGACTCATCACCCTATTACGCACTTCTGTCTTGCCCTCTTTCTTATTTGGGTTTTCCCTTTTCTCTGTTAGATATTCACACCTCCCTACAACTCCAAAAACTGAGGGCAGTCCTGTCAGTGGAGGCTGCAACAGGGGTCTCTATTCAAAAGGCAGCTGCTGAGTGAGGCCAGCGGGAGGGTCGGTGCTGCTAAGTCTCCACCGCTGGGTTGGAGCCTGGGCCCTCAGACTCTAGCTAAACCTGAGTGGGGACTCACCGCTCTTGAAACTCTCTTCACTTGGTCCACTCTGAAAGAGGCAAAGTCACTATTCTCCTTTTTGTACTTCTCCAGAGCTTTGTCAGCTTCTTCTCTGTAGAGCTCAGTATCCTCAAAGAAATCGAAGAGTACTGGACTGTCTTTAGTGTTGGCCAGCGCCGAGGAGACTGGAGAAAGAAGGTGGCAGCTTTGCAGTTACTGGGTTGGAAGCAGCAATACGGACACTGGGACTTAATATTTATAAACAAGGTTGCGAGAATAACAATAGCTTCCATTTTACAGATGAACAAATTGAGGGTTAGAAAAAGCTAAGTATCTTGTCCAAGATCAAATCAGCCAATCAGCAGCAGCACTAAACTTAAACCCAGATCCTTCCGATGGTCAAGTGTCTCTTGTGACCTCTATCGTGATGCCCCCCAATACTCAAAATGTTAATATTTTAGTGAACTCTTCGTGTTCAAGCCAAACAGAGAGAGGCATCGTGAAGATAAAGTTTTGCCTAGAGAGAGAGGGGGGACACAGCTCAATCTTTCTTTAAGGCAACCTCCTGAGGGAGTTGCATGGCTGTTGAATTTTTGTATATTGAACCATGTTAAGACTTACTAGTGTAAAAGGAGTTCTGTGATAATTCTTTTTGAAAAAGTAAATTAAAAGGGCATGGAATTTAGAGTCCACACTAATGGAATAGTCCAGCCACACTTTGACTGTGTTTCCGAGGTCAGGTCATTGAATCTCTCTGAGCCTCAGTTATTTTATCTCTAAAACAGAAAGTATCATAATCTTTACTTCATAGTCTTGTGAGAATAAATGAGATACCATATGTACAACTTTCAAATCCTGAAGTCAATACTTGGGAGCTAAGTGTTTTGCCAAGTGTGTTACATAGACCTTATTTCATTCTGAGAAGTACCCGAAGGGATAATGCTATTATGAACTTCATTTCACAAAGGAGGAAAGCTTGACGTGGTTAAGTAACGTGCCCTCAAGACCACACACCTCGTAAGTAATGAGGTCGGGATTAAAATGCACATGGATCTGACCCCAGCGCCTCCGTTCTCTACCATGATGCCTCAGAGCCTCTTGCAAATTTCTACTTTCATATATTGAATTTATTTAAAGGAAGCTATGCCAGTAACAGGGGAAATCCTTCTCCTTTCTGTCCTCAAGAGAGCAAGCAATAACTGAGTCCATAAGGGCAGGAAGATTCCTGATCTGCACGTCACAGTCTTCTATGAGGAACACCACTGTGTGACTGAGTCTTATATTAATTTAGAATTAATTGGAGTTTTAACAGATGACCATACCAGAACTTGTGGTGCAGTTAAAGTCATTCACTCTGAGATCCTGAGATTCATCCAAACATGTTGTAGCTATCACCTTACACTGTCCGATCACCTGTAAGAAAGAGGGGCCTGGGTTACTGCATCCTGCTTTCCTCAGGCTGAATATGAGCGAACAAAACAGTGAGGCAGCAACAGGTCCCGCTGTACAGCACAGGGAACTGTAGTCAATGGCTTGAAGTAACTTGTAATGAGAAAGAACACACAAAATATATATATATATATATATATATATATATATATATATATATATATATATGTATGTATAACTGAATCACTATGCTGGACACCAGAAACTAATACAATATTATAACTCCTCTATACTTCAATTAAAGAAACGTTTAAAAAAAAAAACAAAACAAACAAGCTAATACCACCAATGTTCATAGTAGCATTATTCACAAGTAACAAAAAAGTGGAAAATACACAAATGTCCATTAACAAAAGAATGGATAAACACGATATGATATGTCCATAAAATGGAAGATTATTCTGACATAAAAGGAATGAAGTTGACAATTGTTCCAACACAGATGAACCTTGGAAACCTTATGCTAAATGAAAGAAGGCAGACACAAAAGGCCACATGTTGTGTGATTCCGGTTACATGGAATGTCCAGAATAGGCAAATCCATGGAGGCAGAAAGCAGATTACTGGTTGCAGAGGATGGAGGGAGAGGTCGATGAAGAGGACTACTTATGGGAGGGTTTCTTTCTAGGGTGGTGAAAATGGAGTGCGATTACATAGTAGTGACTGTCAAACAACTCTGTGAATATACGAAAAACCGTTCAATTGTACACTTTACAAGGGTGAATTTAATGGTGTATGAACTGTATCTATAAAGCTGTTTTTATGAGCTAATATTAAAATTTAAATTGCATGATGTGAGAAAAAAATGAGGCAACATACTCCTACTATCCATTTAAAATTTATTTGTACTCCTCTCACCAAATCCTCTCTCGAAAACCTGTATTTTCTTGGTATGTTTCCGCGAGCTGGATGCTATAAGCATCCAAACCCTCAGGAGGACCATGGAGAAACTGTTAAAATAGATCACGGCCATATCCCATTTTCAAGAGGAAAAAAATGCTCACACTCCTGGGTATGTAAACGTCTTATTTTCCAGAACTGAAACCTGATGTAAGGTTTCATCGTGTGCCCTCCTCCTGTGGCAGAGAGCCTGGGATCCGAGTACCCACGTGCAGTGTGCAGAACAAGACCCTATTCCTCGTGCTGACTGCAACTAAGCCCTTTGGTCATTTGTGTGAGTGGGACCAGTATTCATAGGACACAGTTAAAAGTTCATAAGTTCCTAGACGTTAGGTGATTTGTCCACGGTCTCACAGCTGGTTGTGCTATCGCAAGGGACCACAAACCCCACTGACTTATCTTGAACTGAGTTCCCAGGGATGGCTCTCAAGAAATATTACTGCAGGTTAACAGAGTCTTCATGAGTCAAGGGCAGAAGCTGCTCTTACTCTTTTACTTGGTAGCCCCGGTGTGTGGCTGCCCTGGGCGAGCAGAACAGACAGAAGTCAAGAACGCTAAGAGGAAGAGAACTGTACCTGGTTTACTTACTATGTCAGATGGACGTCTAGAAAAATCTAGCTCACAGTCATCCCAGTGTTTCCTGCTTAGGACCGGGCAGTCAGATTCTTTCACATCCAAGACTAAATAATAGACCGCTACGGATTCCTGGGAAACGCCAAGAAAACAGTGGGTGAGTGGCACGTGGGAGCCCAGAGCTTTTTCAATAAAAACAATCTCTTTATTTCTTAAATGGAGTTCCTGCTCCTCTGCAAGTCACTGCATACGTCCTACCTTTGTGTCATTTGATCTGTTTATGTAAATAAAAAGTTCAAAGTGTTACTTCCAAATGTTCTGTTTAAATGGTCACGATGTTGCTTCTGCCCTTCAATTTTTTTTTTTTGAGAGAGGGGGCTTGATTTTATTTATTTTATTTTTTGTTGATTTTTGTGGGGGGAGGTAATTGAGTTATTTTTGGAGGAGGAACTGGGGATTGAACCCAGGCCCTCATGTATGCTAAGCATGCGCTCTACCACTTGATCTATCCCCTCCCCCTGCCCATGAATTTCCAAAAGCCGTCACTACAAAGCAGTGTTGGTTTGGACGGAGGTGTTGAAGGTACCAGCCTAGAATGTGTGATGGCAGTCACGCCATGGCCTCCAGTCTGGGTGTGCGGTTGTATCCTCTCAAGCAGCTCTATTCCTGAACTTGGATTTCTTGCCTTGATTTCAACTTGCCCAAAGCTAAATTCACCCTCTTCTCTTACAAACCAACTCCCCCCTTCAACTTCCCTTGTCTGGTCCGTGACACCATTATATTTATTGCTTCTTCTTCGTCTTTAGCTTTGGCTTAGTCTTTAAAGACTATCCGGTCACCAGACCTTAAATGGTCTTTCTTTGAAACATCTCTTGTCTTTTCTTCACTCTCATTGCCCCAATTCCCATTGCCCGGGGCTGGTCCTCATGTCCTCGTTCCTGAACACGTGAAGTAGCTCCTAGTTTGTGTCCCTGCCACCTGCCTCCATCTCCCTAGGCACACGGTGAGCCCTCTCACCCACCCTCCAAATTCCCACTCAGAGGTAGCACTATGCCAATTCATCCAGTGATGGAGAGCCTGGAATGGGACTGACGGTCACTAAATTGTTAGTTGAATCCTGAATTCCTTCACTCTTGTTCTCTGCAAACTTTCATGCCTCTCTCTCTCTAACAGTTTAGCAAGTATAAATGTCTCTGCTTGTCCTCTTTGGTGCCCCATGGTCTACCCTCCCTGATTTCAGTGGTCCTACCAAAGGGTAGGTTATTTTTTGAGGCGATGGAGAGGGAGGTCTCCCTGCATAATATCCATCAAGCCCTCAAATCCACTCCAAAATGAGCATATAATTTAAGTGGAAAGAACAGGCTTGCTCTCTTCAAGATAAGCCTACAGTCTCTCTTCCAAGATGATGGCTGCTCCCAAGCTCGCAGAGAACTTCTGGAGACCCCCTGCTTCTGTTCAATTGGTCCCTAACCCCTTCCTTCCTGATTCCCTCCCCACACAGAGGCAGTATGCCTGGAATTCTTCTGGGATGCCGTTACCCAGGCCATCGTCCTATTCAGATCCTGCTCATTCCTCAGGACCCAGTTGAAGCCCTCTCCCATCCCATCTTAATAGATCTCCTTTCATCAGATCATTCCAGCATCTATACCACTCACTCGGTCACTTGAAGACATCCTGTCTTACACAGTTCACCTACGTGTGCATGTGAGCCACTTAGTATTTCCTTGAGAGCAAGGCCCATGGTTTATTCTAATCTTTCTCTTTTAAGGGCTTAGCATTTGATTGGGCTCCACAGAAGTGCTTATAAGTACTTACAGGCTGGTTCAGAGTTAAGGACATACTAATGCCAAACATTAGTTTGAGGGGAAAAAGAACAGTTAGAGCAACTCGGAAATGAAACAGACAGCCCTGACCAAAGCCAGTCCACTGTGCAAAGTGACAGGCTCAGGGACCAGAGTCATTTTGCTCCTGGTGCGTCACCTCCCGCTCAGCCCTGCCAGGGGCCATTCCTCACCGCTTTGTCCAAGTGGGCATCAGCAACCCGCAGCAACTGGAAGAGGTAACCATCCCGTCGTCCTTTATTGACCAGGTCTAGAGCCTTCCGAGCCACAGGCTCAGCATCATTGCAGTCTGTGGGACTCACAGCGGAGGAACACCGCAGAGTGACCAGCAGGACCAAAGGCAGTGCTGCAGGGAGTAACTTCATGTTGTTAAAATGGGAAAACCATCCCTTGCTCTGCGATACCACAGCAGAGACGTTTATACAGATTTTCCAAAACATACACACACACACACACACACAATTGTTTAAACAAAGTATTTCAACGTTTTTGTTGTATAACCGGGGATGTTCACCTTGACCCCTGGTTAAAGTATCTGTCAACATGCTGTGAATGATTACTAGGTCCTGGGAACAGAAAGGTGAGACATGCCACCGGAGAGTGGCTAAAACTGGGATCTGCACTGATCTGGATGTTTCTAGTAGGTAGCAGATCCAAAGTGTGTTTTTGACCACAAGCACTGCCTGCATTAGTGTGGGAGGTGGAGTTAGAAATAATTTTCCTTCATCTGCCAACCAGAAATTGCCACCATCATTCTGCTCTTTGCACTGTGGCACTGAAAGTCCTCGGTAGAATGTAGCTGCGTTATTTAAGGGAGGTAACATGTTAAATGGTTAACACTATCAGAGGAACTGAGTTCAGGGAGAATAAAATGATGACAAGAAATGTGGCTTTGAAGTCAGATCTGAATTTCAACCCTGGGTCTGTTACTCTTAACTGTGTGAGGCTGAGTAAGCTATAAAACTTCTCTGATTCTTAGCTTCCTCATTTATAAAACAGGGACTAATATCTCTTGGCAAGATTGTGGGGTCATTAAGTAAGAAAACACATAAAGTAACCAATACAAATCTTCGCACAGATTCAGGTGCTAAACAAATAATGCTGTTTTATTATTATAATTAGTGCGCCTGAGAAGAAGTTGGGGACACGCTTATGTCACTGCAGCTTTTTGTGACCCTTAAAGCATGTGAAAGAGAATTACTTCACATGGAAGACAGTGGTGAGGGTAGGAGTTAAGCCGTTTGAGGCCCATCCCAGAGAAGGGGTTGGGGGAGGGGCTCAGCACTGGGCGACAGGGCTGGGGTTAAGCTGATCCGCCACCTCCTCCTCTCCTAGAACACCAATACACCTGCAAGGACCCCTCATACCAGCAAAGCCCAGTGACACCAGAAAGGGCCAGTGGGAATCAGCCCAATTGTCTCCTCACTACCAGGGATTTAAGCAGCATCTGCCTTCTCCCCGGTTTCTTCTCTGCAATGAATGTATGGCGGGGGTTGGTATAGCTCAGTGGTAAAGCACGGGCTTAGCATGCATGAGGTTCTGGGTTCGATTCCCAGGACCTCCATTAAAAAAAATTTTTTTTAAGTCCATGGTAATAGTTCTCAGCCTTGGAGTCATACTGGAATCATCTGAGGAGCTTTTCAAAATCTTTATGTTCAGGTCTCCCCAGAGCAATTAAATCAGGATCTCAGGGTGTGGACCCAGGTATTGGTAGTTTTTCCAATGTGCAGCCAAGGCTGGGAATTAGTGGGGGTCTAGATAGAACCTGAAGGGAGGAGAAGAGTTTGAGCAAGAAGCCGTGGGGAGGGCTATAGGAAAAGCAGACCTCATTTCCCCTAGTCACAGGCTGGTATAGCAAGTGTTCAAATGTGGGAAAAACCTATTTTGACTTATATTTGAAATTGAACTTTTAGTGTTAGTAACACTAGCTTTTAAGTAGCCAAACAGGATGGCTTCAGTGTAATTTCAAATGCCAGGAACAGTATGGAATCTGGCCAAGGTGTTACTACAGGGCTTTAACCCAGGGGGCGCAGGGGTAAGCCATTAATTAGAACCAAAGTGTTTTATGTTTCAATGAGTTGAGCTCCTTAATTGGGCTTTTCTATTATGGCTATCCCCCATATGGAGTGCCCTGGGTAGCCAAATGCTGCTGGAGGGAAAGAGAATGGAATGCTGAGGGGATGGGGAAAGGCACCAGTGGTGAGAATCAGCTTCTACACACTGTTTGGCTGAAACCAAGGGGTATTCATGAAAGCCATGCATCCTCTTCCCTTTACACTGTGTTTCTTGCTAGATCCTGGTTGAAAGAGGGTCTAAGACTCCACATGGCACCCCTACTTAATCATGTTTCCTTCTTACAGGGGGCAGAGGAGAGTACTAGAGTGTGAATATTGTCTACCGCTCTTACACAAGTTATACCAAGGCCTGTGTGCCTCTTCTGAGAACCAGCTGCCAGGAGGGCGGACAACAGTTACCTCTGCAAGCTCCCTGCTGTATGCATTTGCTGGGGCTTCCAAAACAAAGGGAACCAGGTGGCTTCTACAACAGAAGTTAATTTCCTCACAACTCTAGAAACTAAAAGTCCGAGATCAAGGTGTCAGAGGACTGGCGTTTTCTGAGGCCTTGCTCCTTGGCATGTCCATGGCCATCTTCTCTCTGTCCCCACATGATTTCCCCTCTGTGCTAGCCTGTATCCTTATCTCTTCTTATAAGGACGTGTGTCATACTGACTTAGGCATTTTAACCTAATCGCCTCTTTATAGACCGTAACCCCAAGGTGGGGAGGGTGTAGCGCAAATGGTAGAGTGCATGCTTAGCATGCACAAGGTCCTGGGTTCAATCCCCAGTACCTCCTCTAAAAAATAAATAAATAAACCTAATTACCTCCTCCCCACTGCCAAAAAGAGAAAAATCAGTTAAAAAAAAAAAGACCCTGTCTCCAATACAGTCACCTTCTGAGGTTCTAGGGATCAGGACTTCAGTATGAGAACATTGAGGGGACACAGTACAGCCCACAACACCTGTCAAACTTCAAAAGATGTGTATGTCTGTGTATGTATCTATATACATACATATGCATGTGTGTATATATGTGATGTACATACATATTATATAGCTTATATAATTTTTAAGTGAAAAATTGGGAATATGTGTTATCTGGGCCCTTAATTTCTGCTCTGAGAAAAACTTTTAAAGGAGTCAGAGAGTTCCCAAACTTAGAACAACATTTAGTTCTCCCCAGGTTTAACCACAGGCTACAGGCAAATGTCACTTCCACCTACCCCATCACTGAATTTATCAAGTTCTGGGGCTTGGAGATTATTCAGATGGGTAAGAAAAAAAAATTTCCACCTACAAGTTGAAGGTTATATAGGCAGTATCTGACTAATACTTGGTGTTGAAATAATTATGGTATAAAGGGAGAGTGAAACTCTCCTGACTCCCAAACCTTCAATTTTCATCTTATTTGATCAAAAGAATCACAGTGTTTGCCCAATGTGAAAAATTAACAGAAATCTGTTACATAAGGTTGGGAGACTAGAAGGGGGAGCTCACACCTGTGACATTTGCAGAACCCAAACAGGAAAAGAAAGACTTCTTTCCTTCCATTGTGCAGAACTTTTGAAATTCACAAACTTAATTTCCTTAAAACTGAACTGGATTACAATAGCTCAAACATTTCCAGAACTGAGTGGGAATGTTTTTTTTCGATTGGTATTTTGAGGCTTCCCAACTGTTATCAGGAGTCTAAAATTGCCTCTCTGCAAAATTAGATTTTAAGATTAACTGAGGTAAACAAATGATGAAAGAAACATAAACTGGCTCCTGAAGCCCGAGGCTCTTCTCCCTCGGCTTAGTCATCTCAGCCTCTGCCTCTGGCTCCTTCTTCCTTTCCTTCTACAGTGCCCGTGCCTCCACTGTACCCTCCAACCCCTCCCACCAATTCTCCCATCAAACTTCCCCCGTTCTCTGAAACTCTCCCCACTCCCTTTTCCTCTGAACTTGACAGAATCTGTCTTTCTAAAATTAAGCCTTCTGAGGATCCAGAGGCTAAACCCTTAATTTCTTATATTCCCTGGACTAATGCTGATCTGTGAGCCATAGTCAAAGGCTTTACCCAAGTAACCAAAGATCCTCTCAGATGTGCTGAGGAATTTAATATAGTCATTCAAACTTATCGACCTGGTTTCTCAGACTTACATCAGCTAGTTCATACAATTGCCCGCAAGGGCTAGGCCCAGCATTAGATGAAAACCGCTAATTGGAAAGTCCTGAAATGTCTAGAATTACAGCCGGGAGACCAGCCCGCTAATTTACTATGTGATCAGGCAGTCACTAGGTGGTTTCATTAAGCAATTCCTGGTGCTTTTCCAAAGCCCGCTGATTGGAACAAAATTCAGGCTTGCACACAAAACTTTGGTGAACCTGTCCATGACTATTACAGTAGACTTCAGATTGTTTTTAAAGAAAACTCTGGTCTTCCTTCAGATGTTGATTCCACCCAGGTAGCTTTTAACTCTCTGTTTATTAATGGGCTGAGCCAGGACCTTCCCCTTCTAGTAAAAAGGACCGGATAGAAGGCAAAACTGTGTCTGCTGAGATTTAGTGAATCTGGTAAACTAGCTCTCTGGTGCTCCAGATGAGCCGCCTCCAAGGAAGACAGCCAAATCTTAATCTTCAACTCCAGCAAATAAGGTTCTAAACAAACCTCAAACCTGCCTACATTGTGCTATTATTGCAAAGAGCCAGGACACTGGAAAGGAGATTGTTACAAATTTAAGTGCTTTAGGTGCCTTCAGCCTCTAACCAGCCTTTCTAACATCCTCCCAATTCTCAGTGATGGAGCGCTGAGGAATTACAGGGACTCTTCCAATCCTCCCTCTTAATTGCCTTGGAGAAACATTTCTCCAGACTGGGGATGAACCTTTTCTAGTCCTAAGTGACACTAGAGCCATACTCTTTGTGCTCAACCCCCAATACTATAAACAGGCCCTGCTTGGAGTACTAAAACTGTTCAATAGTGGGGACTCTCCAACCAACCTCAGGGGGTTCCTGTCTCTGAGCTCATTCCATTTTGTTTAGGCCTTTTGAGAGATCCCCACACTCTTCTCCTTAGTTCCTCTGCCCTTATTTAGTTATTAGGCTGAGACTTCTTAGAGAAGTCTCACGCCTGAATGTCTTTCTCCCCAAAGTGGGAACTAATTCTAGAAAATTCACAGTCATTGTCAAAGTAACCCACCAGGTGAATTAAATGATCCTTTGACATCTTTGATTTGTTCCATCTCTGACAGTTCTAGAGCAGATTCTGGAAACACTGATCATGTGTCCCTAATGAACCAGCTACCACTACCCTTGGGCAAAATCTGCAACTGATGATGACACAAAATTCACGGTGTACTTCCCATCAAGATTCAAATAGATCCCTTAAAATCTCTTCCCGAAATTAATTGATACCGTATTAGTAAAGAAGCCCTTCAAGGCTAAAGCCCATAATAGAAGTTTACAAGTCTCGTAACATCATGTTCCCTTGTACTAGTTCCTGTAATGCTCCCATTTTACCAGTGAGAAAACCTAAGGTCCGAGGGTGGAGATTTGTCCACGTCCTCTGAGCAAATAAACAGCATGGATACCACTCATACATTACTAACAGCCATTCCCACTGGAAGTATTTTTTACTATAATCTATTTATGCAGTGCATTCTTTAGTATTCCAGTCGATGAAGCTAGCCAATACTTTTTTGTCTTTACTTGGGAAGAAAAACAATTCACCTGTACAGTCGTGCCTCAGGGTTATATTGAGAGTCCTTCTTAATTCTCGCAAATCCAGAAGACTGAGCTGGATGATGTAAATTCTCTAGAGGTTCTGCTCTGCTGCAATATGTGGATGATTTGCTTCTTTCCTCTCCTTCTCAAGCCTCCTCACAGGAAGACAGCATCCACTTGCTAAAGCTTTTAGCCTTAAAGGGACATCAGGTCTCCAAAGAAAAATTGCAGTTTGTCCAAAACCAGGTTTGACATTTAGGTCATCTGGTTTCAGAACAAGGGCTACACTTAGATCCAGATAAGACTTCATGGTGTCCCAAGTTCCCCCAAACCCCAAACTAAGGGCCAGCTGTGAGGTTTTTTTCGCGTTAGTTGGTTATTACTGAAATTGGATTCCATATTTCTGTCTTATGGCCAAACCTCTGTGTTTTGCTCAATAATGACAACCCCAATCCAATTTTATGGGAGGAACTGGAGAACATAGCCTTCAAGTCCTTAAAGGAGAATTTGATTAACTCATCTACCTTTGGGCATCCCAATTATCAGTTTCATTTTTTTCTTTTTGTATATTGAAGAGGAAGGGAATGCCTTGGGGTACTCACCAAAAACAAAGGGACCGTAATCAGCCCATAGGGTATCACAGTCAGCAACTGGACCCTGTGACACAGGGATTCCCCCTTGCCTGAGAGCCATTAAAGCCACTGTCATTTTGGCTCAGACCACGGAGAAAATCATCATGGGATCCCCTTTAACCATTTTTTGTACCTCATGCAGTAGAAACCTCCTGAACTCTCATCACATCAACATTTCTCAGCCAGCCACCTCACCTCCTACAAAGTCCTTTTGTTAACTGCTACTCACATAACTCTTTTACACTGTAATAGTCTTAATCTGGCTAGTCTTCTCCCTCCATCACTGACAAAGTCTCTCAGGACTGCTTAGCACTGATGAACCACCTGGTTTCTCAAAATGACCTGCAGGAAATTCCACTGAGTAATGCTGACTTCTCATGGCTCACTGATGGTTTTCATTTAAAGTGGCGATGGGAAATATCGTGCTGGATATACCGTTATGACTCCTTTTGATGGTGTTGAAGCAGCCTCTTTACCTACAGCTGCTTTGGCCCAACAGGCTGAATTATGCACACTTACACAGGCTTGTACTTTAGCCAAGGACAAATTTGCCAATATTTATACTAATAGTAGATAGGCTTTCAGAGTAGCTCATGCTTTTAGAATGTTTTGGGAACAATGTGGCTTCCTTACATCCATGGAAATAAAATTAAAAATCGCCCCTAAGTTTAGGATTTATTAAATGCAACTCTTTTACTTGCCACTTTAGTTATTATTAAGATCCTGGGGCATTCTAAACTTGACTCTCTGGAGGCTAAGAGAAATCACCTGGCTGAGATTTCTGCAAGGAGTGCTGCCCTTAAAGGGATCAACAGCAGCCAAACCTCTGTCCTAGTTCAAAGGGATTCTTCCCTAATGATCATTTAGAAAAACTGGCTAGAGAGGCCCCAAAATTGGCCTCAGAAAAAGAAAAATAAGATTGGAAATTCAGCAGTTGTTGGTTAGGTAAAAAGAGAAAGCTCTAGTTTGGACCAAATAACAACCCAGTCCTACTGGAGATTCTAAAATTCCCACTCCTCACCACCACGCGGACATTAAACCATTGGTCTCCCAACAAAATGGTAACATTCATGAGTCAATATTGGTGGGGAAACATAACAAGGCTACAAAAAGTGCCTACCTCACTGGTCCCTCTTCTCCAAAGTAAAGCCCACAGAAGCCTGTTCATGCTTCTCTCAGACATTTTTAACTGCCAAATGGACCATTCAATGCCTGGAAAAAGAACTTCAGGCAATGTCCTCAGTCTGATGAATATAAATATATTCTGGTCATGGTCTATGTGTTTTCATACTGAACTGAAGCCTTCCCTTACAGACGGGCTACTGCGTCTTCTATGGTCAAGTCCCTTCTGGAAAAAGTTCTCCCTACCTGAGGAACTCCTCTCAAATTCCATAGTGATTGAGGAACACATTTTACTTGCCAGGGGCTTCGACAAATACGTGCTGCTTGGTTGCTATTACAACATTTGCGTTGCGCTTACCACCCTCGGTCCTCTGGTTTGACTAATAACACCATTAAGACTCAATTGGCAAAATCTGTAGAGGCCCTCCATTACCTTGGCCAAAAGCATTGCTGTTGGTCCTTCTAAATCTCAGATCCACCCCCTTTGGAACTCATAAGCCCTTACCCTTTGAGATAGTCACAGAACACAGTAAAGATTTTCAGGAACTGAAGCTGACAACATCTGATGAGTCGGCTTTCCCAAGATACCCAGGCCAGTCCTGTTGGAAGTCTGTCACCAAATCTTTGATGATGACATAACACTTCAGATGATCTCCATTGTCTATGATCTTGGTAAAATATGGACTTTAGATAAAAAGGGCCAGATAATTCTCCCTCCTACCCTGTCTTGTTACTCAAACGTGACCTTAATAGATTTCCAATCTGTGTACTACCCTTCCAGCATAAGACACCACACCCAGGAAAGGTCTTTCCTGATAATGAGGGACAAAAAGCTACTGAAACTGGAAAATCAGACTCTTACTCAGCGATGCTTTCAGAGAAAGGTCTTGATCAAAAGGGGAAAGTGTAAAAATTAAGCAACCAAAACCTCAACTAAATAGAGTTGGGAGACCAGAAGGGGGAGCTCTCACCTGTGACAACAGCAGAGCCCAACAGGAAGAAGAAAGACTTCTCTTCCTTCCTGGTAGGGACCCAGCCAATGAAAAGCCATGGATTCTTTGTTTACTACAGCCCTCCCAACTTCCTTTTCCTCTCTATAAAGTTGTTCCCCTTCCCTTGCTGTCTGCGAACTGGCATGTGGCTCTCCACAGTTGCAGACCCCAAATCACAATTCTCTGCTGATCCTAAATAAACCCATCTTGGCTGCAGAATCTCCTCAGTCTATTTGTTTCAGGTCAACATCAGAAAGAGGACGTCTCTTAAGTAAGGTCATCAGAGAGACTCAGCTAAAAGTAAGAAGTCATTACAAAGAGAGAGGTGGGAGACACATTTATCCATGGCATGAGGCTTTGATGAGCCATGGCATGAGCAGGGAGGCAGCCCAGTGTACAAGCGAACAGTTTAGTCTAATTTCCACTTCCAGGCAATATGATGAGGCCAGCAGGAGTCAAAAAGACACACTTTATTAGCCCTCTCTACATTTGAACTCTTTCTGTCCCCTCCTCCCCACCCCCTCTCCCCTCTCGCAGGGCACTGTGTCCCCAGGAATCCTCTACATGTTCTCATGGTGGGAGAATAAGAGGGTTAGCATTTTGAGCTGGTCCTGGGCACTCAGCAGAGCGTTGTTCTTTTGAGGGGAAAGGCAGGACAACCAGCTCCTCCTCCACAGGCTTCAGGAGGAGGAAGGAGACATCCAGCGGTTCTCCCTGGGGATTCGTGGTTAGATCCAGCTGCACAGGGAAGGCCTCAACAGGGCCCTTCCCCTGGGACTGTCCAGAGTCTTCGTCATCCAAGGAGGGGAGGCACCGGATAGCTCCTTCTGGCACGGCCTTGGCGGGCGAGTCGGCGCGGGCTGTGTTTTTCTGCCGGGGCTCTTCCTCTTTGGGGAGGTTTGTGGGTCCCTGGTTAGCAGTAGCGTTTTGGCCTCCAGGGGTGGGAACCTGGAATAAGAATGCTTTTGAATGAAGGAATATCCTCCAGGAAAATTCCTGCCATGCTTGGCCCTAGGTTACGCTGTTCTGTGCCTTTCGGCTGGAATTTTCATAGGGAGACCAGCTAGGAGAATGGGCCTCTGATTAAAGGATGAAAAAGCAAAACAGATACAGGCCAGGGGGAACCAAGACCATTAGAAGCTTGACTGCAAGCCTGACAAATTTCAGAGCTGAGCAATGATCCAGAGAAGACAGATGGCTTGTTCGAAGCCCCTAGTGGGCTGTCCCCTCACTCTCAGTGGTGGCAGCAGCAGTCACCTTTAGTGATGGTTTATTCTGCACCAGGCCCTGGGCAGTGACCTTCAACCAGGCCCTCTCACCTGCTTCTCACAGGGATCTGAAGGATCTTGGTTGCCATATAGATGAGGCAACCAAGACTCAGAGAGGTAAGAACTTGCCCATGTTCACACAGCTGGTAGGTGGCAGGTGGGACTGGAACCCTGGTGACCTGTCTCAACCATCCTCTCAACTATGCCAGGCTGCCTCAGAGGAAGCACTCAATAAATACTTCTGGAAAGGGAGTCAATATTTCTATGGAAACAACTTCTACCTATGATTCAGGGTCAGGGTCTTTGGGACACTGAACTTAGTGTCTCAGAGGCCTGCCCCATTCAAGCAACAGGAGCCTTACTTACTCCATAGGACTATGTTGTAACTAAAAGAAAGGGTGACAGGTCTTTAATCAGCTGCCCTGTGGATGTGGGCTTAGGACAGCCTGAATAAAGTAGTGATCACAGATTCTAGGAAAATGAAGGGAGAGGGTAGTGTAGGGGCAACTAAAATATAAATAATCTGCTCTCTTACTCACAGAAAGACAAACAATTAGATAGAAAAATACCTGTGATTTAAAGAATTCACAAGTCACCCAGACTAACTTTTCTGTGTCGTCGTCTTCATTTCGATTCAGAGAACCTTTGCAGAGACCAACAGGCTAAAGAAAAAGAAAATACAACGTCACATGTGTATTATGGTTATCCATGATCATAAATGGAAATCAGCATGCCTTCTGCTTACACACACACAGCCAATCAACACACTTATGCTCCTGCCATGTAATAGACTCTGAGCCAATTCTTTAGACCATCCCTGCCAAATAATCACCCAAACTAGGTTAAATTGCCTCCAATGAGAGAAACTCAGCATTTCTTGAGGAACACACTCTTTTAGAAAATTCCTTGAATTGAGCAGAAATCTGTGTCTATAGAACAGACAAAGAAATCTGCGTCTATCTCTTGGTCACACTTCTACCCTTGGGTCAGTTAGCAAACTTGTTTTCATCTCTCATCCAGCAGCGTTTTACGTATGTTCTGCCTGAATTTTTGCTTCTCAGACAAGACCACTCTCAGTTCCTTCAACTTTTATTTATTTGAAAATAAAATAAGTGTGTTTTCTTATTGTAAATGTAATAAATAGTTGTTTAGAATATAGATAAACAAAAAGAAAATAAGAAGACCTGTAATTGCATGAAATGATTTCCTGACATGATTTGATTTCTTTTCTTCTAATCTCTTTTCCTATACCTACCTACTTTACTTCCAGAAAAATATGATTCTACTATACATAATCTCTAATAACTCTCCTTTATCACTTAACAATATATTGTGAAAATCCTTTTATGACATTGAATAGTTTTCTATGATTTTTTTTATAATGGCAACCCAATATCCCTCTGTGTTATTTAACAAGTTCTCTTTTATTAGACACTAGATTGAATGTAATTTATGTTTAAACATTGAAGCTCTATCTTTTCATATATCTCTAGTTGTTTCCTTTGGATAAATTCCTAGAAGAGAAATTTTAGAGTCATGGAGTATGCACTTTTTCAAGTGTAAATAGGGGGCCAGTGTAGACCAAGAGAAAATCACAACTACAGGTCCAGTTATGTAAAGATTTTAAACTCTTTTCTCTAATCCTCTTCATTCTTCTTGGAACTTGGAAGAGCCAGAATTAAATAAAAAATTGCAGGAGGGGCACACTATGGGTAGAGATGTAAACTGGTGCAGCTACAATGAAAACAGCATGGAGGTTCCTTAAAAAACTGAAAAATACAGAATGCTTTACCTAACAACAGCAGAATACATGTTCTTCTCAAGTGTACATGGAACATTCTCTAAGATATACCTTATATTAAACCATGAAACAAGCTTCAATAAATTTAAAAGAATTGAGATCACATAAAGTACATTCTCCAATCGTAATGGGATGAAATTAGAAATGAATAACAGAAGGAAATTGGAATTTTCACAAATATGTGGAAATTAAATAATGTACTCCTAAAAAATCAATTGATCAAGGAAGAAATCACAAGGAAAATTAGAAAATATTTTGAGATGAATGGAAGCAAAAACAACATGTGTAACTTGTGAGATGCAGCTCAGTCATTGTTCAGAGGGAAATTTGTAAATGTAAATGCTTATGTTAAAACAAAAAATAAAGATTGTAAATCAATAACCTAAACTTTTACCTTAAAAAGCTAGAAAAAGAAGAGTAAACTAAGCACAAAGCTTGTAAAAGGTGGGTGAAAATAAAGAGTAGAGAGGAAATAAATGAACTAGACAATAAAAACAAACAATGAAAATAAATGAAACTGAAAGTTGATTCTTTGAAAAGATCAATAAAATTGACAAAGCTTTAGATAAACTGACCAAGAAAAAAATGACTCAGATTACTGTAATTGGAATTAAATAGGGTACACCATTTCTAATCTTTCAGAAATAAAAATGAGATGCTATGAACAATTGTATGCTGGCAAATTAGATAACTTAGAGGAGATGGACAAATTCCTAGGAAGATACAAACTACCAAGACTTACTCAAGAAGAAATATAAAATCTGAATAAACCTATAACAAGAGATTGAATTATTAATCAAACAAACTTCCCACAAAGAAAAGCCTGGGTGAATTCCATCAAATATTTGAAGAAGAATACCAATCCTTCACAAACTCTTCCAAAATAAAACAGAAGAGGAGGGAAATTTTCCCAACTCACTCTATAAAGCCAATATTAAACTCATATGAAAATCAGGCAGATACAACACAGGAAAACAATAGATCGATATCTCTTATAAATATAGATTTTAAAAACTAAAAAAAAAAAAAAAACCACTGGCAAACTGAATTCAGGAACATATAAAAGGAATAATGCACCATGATCAACTGGGATTCATCCCCAAAGTGCAAGACTATTTGAAAGTATAAAAACCTTTGTTATATACAATGTTGATAGATTAAAGGAGAAAAAAAACTCATGACTATCTCATTAACACAGAAAAAGCATTTGACAAACTCCAACACTGTTTCTTGATAAAAACATTTGGAAAAACTAGGAATAGAAAGGAACTTTGTCAACTTTAGATAAAGAGCAGCTATAAAAAACCTACAGTTACCATCATATTAAATTTTGAAATACTGAATGCTTTTCTCCTAAAATTAGGAATACGAGAAGGATATCTGTTCTCCCACCTCTTTTCAACATTATACTGGTAGTACGAGTCAGGGAAATTAGGTTAAGAATTAAGTCATGCAGATTGGAAAGGAAGAAATAAAACTCTATTTATAGAACTCATGATCGTGTACACAGAAAATCCTAAGGAATCTACTAGGAAACTATTAGAACTAATAAATGAGTTCAGCAAGGTTACAGGATACAAAGTCAATAAATAAAAATCAATTGTATTTCTATATATCAATAATTGAAAAATAAAATTAAGACAAATACATTATATCCGCATCAAAGAGAATAAAACACTTAGATATACAAAAAAGTGAAAGTCTTGTACACTGAAAACTACAAAACATTGCTGAAAGAAATTAAATAAGTCCTAAACAAATAGAAAGACATCCCATATTCATGGACTGGAAGAATTAATATTTTTAAGATGACAGTGTTTTCCACCTTGGTCTACAGATTCAATGCAATCCCTATCAAATTTCCAACAGTTTTATAAAAATAGAAGCTGACAAGCTTATTCTAAAGCTGATTTATTATAAAAATGAAAGAGATTCAGAATACCCAAAACAATCTTGAATAAGAAGAACAAAATAGGATGACCCATACTTCCCAATTCAAAACTTTCTACAAAACTACAGTGTTGGAGATAGTGCAGTACTGATGTAAGAACAGATATGCAGGTCAGTGGAATAAAATTGAGGGTACAGAAATAAACCCTTACATTTACAGTCACTGGATCCCAAAAAGTATGCCAATACAATTAAATAGGGGAAATAACATCCTTTTCAACAAATAGTGCTGGGACAACTGGATAGTCACAAGCAGAAGACTGAAGTTGAATCTCTAGCCTCACACCATATATAAAAACTAACTCAAAAATGGATCAGAGACCTAAAGCTAAAACTATAAAAGTCTTAGAGGAATAGGTGGGAGTAAATCTTAGTGATCTTGGAACAGGGAATAGATTCCTAGCTATGACACATAACGCATATTCAACAGAAGAAAAATATATAAATAGGAGTTCATCAAAATTACCAACTTGTACTTCAAAGAACAGCATCAAGAAAATGAACAGACAACTCAGAGGAGAAAGTATTTGAAAATCATGTATCTGATAAGAGGGTCATATCCAGAACACATAAAAAATTCTTACAATTCAACAATAAAGAGATAAATAATCCAATTTTGAATGACAAAGGTTTTGAATAGACATTTCTCCAAAGAATACATACAAATGGCCAAAAAGCACACTAAAAGATACTTAACATCATTAGCCATGAGAAAAAAAATACAACCAAAATAAGAAACCACTTCACACTCAGTAAGATATCTATAATAAAAATGACACATAATAATAATAAGCAAAAATGTGGAGAAACTGAAACCCTATACATTGCTGATGGGTTTGTGAAACTGGTGCAGTCACTTTGGGAAACAGTTTGAAGTCAAAAGATTAAATGTAGACTTCTCATATGACCCAGCAATGCCACTCCAAGGTATATACCCAAAAGAAATGAAACCACACGTACACATAAAAACTTCTACACGAATGTTCATGTGATGTAGCACTATTACTAATATCTCAAATGAGGAAACAACTCAAATATCCATCAACTGATGAATGGAAAACAATACTGGTATATCCAAGTAATGGAATATTATTTGACCATTAAAAGAAGTGAAGCGCTGATACCTGTTAAACATAGATAACCCTGGAAAACATTTTGCTAAATGAAAGAAGCCAGACACAAATGGCCACATAGAGTATGATTCTGTTATACAAAATGTTTTTTTTTTTAAAAAAGGCAAAGTCACAAAGATAGTAAGTAGATTAGTGGTTTCCAGGGGCATAGGTGAGGGGGCAAGGGAATGACTGCTAATGGGTCTGGAGTTTCTTTTTGAGTTGAAATATTCTAAAGTTAGATACTGGTGATGGTGGCACAGCTCTGTGAATAGACTAGAAGACACTGAGTTGTACACCATAGAAGTCTGAATTTTATGGTGTGTGAATGATATCTTAATAAAGCTGTTATTACAAAGAAGTGAATAAGGGGGGAAAAGGCTTCTGGTGCATTTTGCCTAATTGTGCAACGATACACTGTGCCAACTGATGTTCCTACCAGGTGTGCTTTAGGTGGTTTCAAAGCACCCTCCCCAGTTAGCTACATTCTTTAAGAGAAGGCCTGTTTGACTTTGTCCTTCTTAAAGAGTGGTCCAAGGAGAGCAACACCATGCTGTATTCCCAGTGTGATTGGCTTTGTTCAGATAAAAGCAGGACCACCACCAACCACTGAGATTTGTCTACATTTTACAGCCTCTTATGATCATTTTTTTTTTGCAAACGTATCAGATTTCTGATGAAAACTGCACTTACCATCAAATATTATCACATCTGGGCCATCTCTATTCAGTTACTCCTTAAGGGGAAGAAAATTATCTTGTGCATTACAACACCTCATGTATAATTTATGCTCAAAAAATACACACAGATGGTCTGTGAACACAAATCTTAAATTATGAAGATGTTGAGGAGTACTCACCACAGAGTCAGAGGACTGAAGTGCACAGCTGCTGGCCTGGGATATGGCACATGGTGACTCTGTGATTAAATATTCCACAAAGTAGGCAGGGCCAGTCACCCACTAGTATGAGACAAGAGTTGAGAAATAAAAATCAAACCTTCCCAAGTAGAGAAATGACTCAGGTTTGGCAGCACTATATTTACAGAGACCATGCATTCACAGAGTCACTGTCAACACAGGGGCTAGACTGTTTGTCCCGTAATCCCCGCCGTGATCAAACCATGTATTACGACTTTATTATTTAGAAAACATATTCACCATGTCTTTCTTCCCTTCTTAAGGATTTGAATGGGTTCTAAAGACTTTCCCTTGGGTGAGCTTATTTTTCCTCACATAAATTTGTTTTCAGATTAGCTTTTCTCCATATGAGAGATACCAACATAATTCAAACACAAGTGAGCCGACACTTCCCCTAACCCATAAAACTCAACATCCACTCCTATACCTAACATGGAACAGAAGTCAACTTGCTAAATGGTCCGTGGTCAACCAGAAAAGAGAATGTGGTAGGAAATCGCGAACCCAGGTGGAACAACCCAAGGAGTCTGTGTGTCCATTTCGCTTCTTGCCTTCAGGGCAATGAAGTAAAATCAAACCATACAGCTCTAGTGGAAATCCCACGGAACGACTCAGAAACTAAAACGTGATTGAATATGCATCACGGCTACCAAAGTAGGGAATGAAGAAAAGGCTCTTGGGTTCTAACCAAAAGGAGTGCCTTGGTAATCTCCTCTCAGTCTGAGAAGTGTTAGCAACAGTTTGGAGGCACATTGCTGTAACCGGGATTGCAGCCTCACCTGACTAGAAGCCTTGGTGATTTTGACGAGAGAATACTTCGAGGTGCTCCTACTGTTGTATTCTGCAAGAGACTCGGTGACAGCTTCCCAGACTCTGGGTTCTGACAAACCAGCAGGGCCAGGGCAGTCGGGACACATTCTGACAATCGCTAATTGAGAAACTGTCGATGCCAAAGTTTAAAAAGCAGGTTTAAAAAGAAAATGCCTTAATGATTTTTAATCCTATAAATCATATGATTACAACAGAGACAGAGACGGAAAGGAAACAAATGCTCAGTGTTAGCAAGAGTGGAGTGGCAAAGCATTATCTAGAAAGAAAGTTAGCTTTCTGCAGAGTTTTCTGCAATAAGTATGCATTGCTTCCATAATTAAAAAATAATCAAAGCAATATTTTTTCACCTTACACAAATTTTTTTACCCCAGGAATTTTGTTTAAAAATACACAAAATAGTACAGTTGAAATCCTCATTTAACCTTACATCTGGCCTCTGTATCCACCCATTCAACCAACCACAGATGGTGTGATACTGCAGTACGTATTCAGTGAAAAAAATCCACCTCTGAGTGGACCCTTATAGTTCAAACCTGTGTTGTTCAAGGGTCAACTGTACATTGGTATAAAAAAAATTTTCCCAGTTAGCACAATACCTTCCACTACCATTGCCTCTGTGAAGCAGACTGAATTGGGATTTCATTGCTGTCATGTTTCATTTACCTTTTGGTCTCCAACACTTAACATAATGTCTTATGTGTGGTAACCATTTGGTAGATGCCTGCTGAATGGATGAGTGAGTGACTGACATAGGGACGTTGGAGGCACACCCTCTTTGGTTAGAAAATGCAAGTGAGCCAGAAAATAAAAATTGGTCAAATCACTGTACCAATGGGTAGAATAATCACACTAATAGTACAGCTAAAATGTCTGATTGGGAGGAGCTGGGGTGGGAAGCAAAACTAAGGTAAAAGTCAGACCAGGAAACTTGTCTAGCGGTTGTTTTGTCAGAGCAAGCACATTGCTCTGACCAATTGTGTCTTTATTTGGGTGTTTCGCCGGGGAATTACGTCCACAGCTTGGCACACCCAGCACCATCCCCACATGTTATCTCCTGACCTCTTACAGCTCTGGTACCTATGACTTCCATTTAAGTCCTGATCTATTTTATTAGTTGTGGTTCTCTGATTTATTTTAGGGGAGTCTCATCTTCACAGCCAGGAAACTTTATCTCCATCGTCCTGTCCCTCAAAGGAAACAGCAGCCTTCTTACCACCTAGGGCTTGTTAGAAATGCAGAAACTCAGGCCCCGCCGCCGACCTGGGGAATCAGAGCCTGCACTTGAATGAGATCCACCAGGGGAGTCACAGGCTCATAAGGGTTTGATGGGTAGTCATATCCCATTTCCCCATGCCAAGGAGGCTTGCTTTTCTTTTCTTTTTTTTTTCTTTTAGGGGATTGGGTAATTAGGTTATTTATTTATTTTTAATGGAGGTACTGGGGATTGAACCCAGGACCTTGTACATGCTAAGCTCACACTCTACCGCTGAGCTACACCCTCTGCACAAGGATGCTTGCTTTTCAAAGAAGGACCCAGAATAAATGCATATGCATTTATTCATTTATTCAACAATATTATGGACTCCTTACACTTGATAGGAACTGGGGGAGAGTTGTAGCAGAGAGGAAGGAGGAAAGGATAAAATGTTCTACACGATATAAGATAGAAGACCCCAAATCAAGGCAGTGCATGGTCTGTGTTTCACGTGTGTACAGGGATGTAAAACAAAGGAACACCATTTTTTTTGTCTTTTTTTTCCCCCTTGAATAGAGAACACAGTGTTAGAGGCAGCATTGGCAATGGTCTTTAAAGAATGGATATGAGTTCCAAGGGCAGAGGTTATGAGGGGAGGGCATCCTCAGCAAAGAGAGAGGCACAAACATGGTGCAGTTATTGGAAAGTGTGATGTGTGTTCAGAAAACAGTGAGACATCCAGTTGAATGGAGTGGAGAGTGGGTGTAGTGAGGGAAATAAGGCAGAAATAGCTAGAAAAGCCTGGGGACAAGTTGTAGAGATTATACAATTTATGTCAGACTAAAAATTTAGGATTTGATGTAGGATACCATGTAGAGCAATTGCAGGTTATTTAGAAAGATAAATTGTAGGAAGAGGAGCAGCACAAGTGTTGGATGTATGAAGAACTTGGCTTTGGAAGGAATAGGAAGGATGGGAGAAACCCTAGACACTGTTGCATAGTATACTTAAATGCTCTTTGTCCATCTAACATTAACGTGAATAAAATCAGAGTGATCTTTTACCTGGGCGAAGAGTACAATTATAAGCAGCTAAATAGAAAATTCTTCTTGCCTCATTAATGTAAAATATTGCTTTGCATTGACCATAAACCTGGAACAAAGAAATACATTTTATGACCTGGTGAAATGGACTATGACTTTTAAAAATACCCTCAAAATGAAATTGGACATTTCATTTTTAAATAACGAGAAAATTAAGGTCAGTTTTGGTGGTTTCGGGTAGGGGAAACTGCCAGCTGATCATCCAACAGTTTAACCTTCTCCTGGGACACTGCTAGACTACTTCTGGGCTTCCTCCCTGCTTAGCTGTTACTCTGTGTCACTGAGTTTTAACCATAGCAAGGTGAGCGGAAGTGATGTCAAACCAATTCCAAGTGTAGCCCATAAGTCTCTCCCACATGCTATCTGTCCTCCATGCTATTTATCCTTCTGGAGCTTGATACAGATGAGCATGGTGACCAAGGAAACCATGAGCTGAAGGCAGCAGAGTCTAGGGCCACAATGTAGAAGGAACCGGGGTCTCCAAATCACTCCTGGAGGAAAGCCCCTTACTGATCAGTAATTCCTATTTTGAACTTTACATGAATGAGAAATCAATTTCTATCAAGTTGCAGTCAGTATACAATTTTTAGTGTATGTATTACAGCAACCAGTGTCACCTTAACAAATATAATTCGTAAGGTAAATAGACTATTTGCTTTTCAAAACCAGGTGGGTGAAGTTTGACAAATTTGGTTAAATGATTAGAAAAAGTTATCTTGGTCAAATAGTTTACTTCTAAACACTTATATCACACTCCTGTCACTCATGTCATAAAATTTCAGATCAATCATCTCAGGATTGTTGAGAATCAAATGAAAACTGTTATTGTTAAGCCTCTTCTATGGCCATCTTTAGAAGGATCAATTCTGACTCGGCTTAGGTTCTGTGATTCCATGGAATCCTTCCATGGCACCTCTGAGAGCTCCTGTACCATAATAAGCCCCTTCCTCTCCCCAGCCGCAAATCTCATATCAGTGTTCATTAAAACAAAACAAAGCAGAATGAAACAAATTTAAAAGCTCTCCTTACATTGCTTCTAAAGTCTTCTGGAGACACACATTCAGAGAGCTACATCTAAGGTATTTTTTTCATAACTTAAAATTTTTTTTCAGAGCCTACAGGAGGGCTTGGAGGCTAGGAAACAATTTGGGGCAACTTTTCAATTCTGGTGTCAGGACCCCAACGGGACCCTGATTAAACTGTTTTGTCTATAGAATCAGGATTACCATGTAGACACCCTGCCCAAGAGATTATAAAGGGGGACATTTGAGGACGGCACACTTTGAACAGTCTTCGTTCTGCAGACAGTGGACACCAGGTTTTCCCCCTTGAGCTCCTGGACACAAGCACTTACCGACAGATGTAAGTACCTCACACTACAGCTCTTCCATGACCTCCGGCTGAGCACGTGGCAGTCCGTCTCCAACACGTCCAGTGTGTAATAGAACAGGCTTCCCAGGTCACCCTGTAGGAAGGGGTGGAGAAATGCACAGCCCCCGTGAAGCAGAAACCCCTAAAGACTGGCCAACACACTTTGTTTTAAGGTCAAGCCAAAGGCTATGATGTTTGTGAAGATTTCTTATAAATGGTGGGACACTCAGGTTTCAGAGACGATTAACATCAGCACCTGTTTCTGATAACAATAAGAGCGTGTAGCATCCTGGCAGAAGAGAGCCGTGAGTATTCAGCATCCCCTGGCCGCCCCCACAGCTTGTACAAACACCTGCCCCAGACTGGACTGTCACTTGCCTGTCTGTGTTCACGGACATCGCTCACTCGGTTGAGGCTCAGCACATAGCCATCCTTTCGGTTCCTGTTGATGTCCTGCAGGACGAAGTTCGCGACTTCCAGCACATACGAGCTGTTGCAGCTGTGGGAGAGGAGAGGCGAGGGGCTGGGGGCTTGCTGGGTTGGAGGTGCAGCCCCGCAGCACACAACCAGGGCGCAGAGCGCCAGGGGTAGGAGGAGACCCATTCTGCAGGGAGCAAGTCCCAGGCGCGGTCAGTGGTCAGTACGTGGAGCTGCAGGGACCGAGCTGCTTATACGGCTCTGAAAGGTCAATTTGAGCAGTTTTATAATCGCAGTCTGAATGGGTGACCAGGATTTGAAAGACAATATCCTATTTCATACCCCTGAATTCTAAGTGTGGATTTCCCTGGGTCAGTACTTTGGACAGGATTTGCCAATATTTAACCTCAGACCCCTGAGCAATCTCATACTCACGTGTATATGTAAGCAAATTTAACTTTCCTAATCTTTTCCCAAGAAATCAGAAAAAACACTCGGGCCAAGGCTTCTAGGAGGTCATGTTTGGATTCTGGTTTGTGTCCCGGGCTCCAGCTGAATCAGAATATGCAGGCTGTCACGTTCTCTCATCTCCCCAAGCACCTTGCCTCCAGCTGATATCCTCGGCCACACTCTGATTCATCTCGGGTTGGAATCTCATGGGTGCTGATGGTGCTCAGTGAGTTCCGACGCCCTGCCTGACCACCCAGGTTCACTATTCCTGTTAGATCAGAAAAAGGGGTGAGAGGGTATAGCTTAAGTGGTAGAGCACATGCTTAGCATGGTTGAGGTCCTAGGTTCAATCCCTAGTACCTCCATAAAAAACTAACTAAATAAACATAATTACCCACCCCCGCAAAAAAAAAGGAAAAAGGCTCTAACCCCACCCCAATCAGACTAGAAAGGGTTTTATTTAGCCTCATTTAGGTTTTTAAAACAAAGAGTTCATTTACATTTTAAAAAAGAATGAATGCTTCATCAATAGTTCTCGTATCACACTCCAATTCTACCCTTTTTTTCTGTGGACTTGCCTGGAAGCAAACTTATTAAGAGACTAAAATCTAACACTATCGTTAAGAGATAGATAATGACTGGAAGGTGAGCTGGGATACAGGAAAACACTGAGACTTGCTTTTCTCTTTTAGCTTCTGCTTGGAGTTCTACTTGGAAGTTACTACCAACTGAAAGTGTACAAAGCACAACTGTCTTTTCAAAATTTTTATTTAAAGAACACATACACAGCAGGGTGGGGGTATAGCTCAGAAGTAGAGCAATTGCTTAGCATGTGCAAGGTCCTGCGTTCAATCTCCAGTACCTCCATTAAAAAAATAGTAAATAACTAACTAAATAAACACACACACACACACATCAGAGATAGTTTGTCACAAGAAGAAAAAGCCAGCACTGGAGGGAAGCGTCTAGATTAGGGCATCACAGAAGGTATTTCATAGAACCCCAGTCTGTGAGATGGCTCCCCACACGTCTCTCCACCCAGCCCCACCCCCCACTTCCTACCCTGGTCCTCTGTGTTCTGTGCTCGAATAAGTTTAGGACCTGCTGCAAAGAAAACAAGAAAAAGACATAGAGGCGACATGAAGCAAATGTGGCAGCATCCCGGGAATTGCTGAATCTGTGTGGAACATGTGGAGTTTCATAGGGCTGTTCTCTACTTTTGTGTGCCCTTGAAAACTTTTATAGTGAAAAAATTTGAGAAAAAAGACAAGTTTTTCATCCATTTTCCCTCTTCACCTTCAGCATGCCTCACTAAAACATAAGTAGCAGCATTTTAAGAACATGATCATTGGTGAAATTAGGGAAGATATTTCCTAATGTTGCTCCTCATTGGAAACAATGCCTAACACTTATCTCTAAAGAGCTGGGATCATTAGTTTATAAATCAAGCCTTGAAAATTGATTATTTGCTTGCAGAAATTAGGGGCTGTATCTTATTAATCTAATTAGTCTTATTAACCCTTGACTCCAGAGAGCCTAACACCGTCCCTGGCATTGTGGAACTGTTCAATAAGTGCCTGTGGAGTTTCAAGTAACTACCATGATTATACCTATAACAGCAGCTACCACCGGGTGCCACGTGTGGGCTGAGCCCTCCATGTAAAGAATCTCCTATTAGGCAGGCGCTGTGATTAGCCCATTTTACAGATCTGGCTACTGAGGCTTACAGTGGTTAACTGACTTTCCAAGTTCATTCAATTGGTAATTAAAAGAGTTACAATTAGGCTACTGCACTGTTTGCTCTGATGAAAAGGATTCTCAACTAGAAGCTTTCTGCAACATTAGGAAAATGGGTCTCAAAACCAGAAATGGGTATGGAAACTACATGTCAAATTCTGGGGTACAATAAAAATTTACTTACAGCCAGCGAGTGCACAAACAGTCCCAGGGCTCGGATGAGGAACAGGAAAAGGTTGAGAGGATGAAGGAGGCAGGACAGGAGAAGGAGCACCAACAGGGAAGACAGCCTGAGGCCCGAGCCAGTGCATCAGATGTGCACACATTTAGGCCATCACTGCAATGGAAAGGAGAGACAGGACTCAAACAGGTTAAAAGAGGATTAAACTCTGACCAGAGAGGAAAGCAACTTTGACTCAGATGTCCTGGTGCAGCCCTTAGCTGTGTGACCATGGGTGAGTGGCACAAGCCTTCTAAAGCCCAGGTTCCTCAACAGTGAAACCAGGTATTGAACCAGGGGATCGCTGACAGCCATCAGCTCCGCCGTGAAGGACCACCGCCGTCTCTTTACCTGACATGGTTCCCTTTTCCAGGAGAGATCGCTCCTGGGATCCGATAAGCTGGAACTTGTTTACCATGGCCCAGGGATCTCAGTTTCCATCCAGTTTCAAACAACCTGAGCCCAGCTTCCTTCTAGGTTGTGGAGTGTGTCGGCAGGGAGAAGAGGTCCGTCTTTGGAGTCAGACAGGCCTTGGTTTAAAATTCCACTTCTGCCGTTTCCTCCATAGAGGGCCTGAGACCGTGGGCGTGTGCTGTAACATTTAGTTTCCTTGCCCCAAGACAACAGCACCCCTAGAGGTCTGTACGTGCACGCGCTCGCACACACACAGAGTTGTACCCACTTGTACAAAGAGGGGAATATATTTCGTCTTTCTCCAGAGCCCCACCCCAGGGACACTTATATTTGGTCCCCATCACATGTGTGGATGATTTTAGGATCAACACAGAGACTGAGTTTCAGCACAGGAGTGAAAAACAAAGCTGTGGAGACATCAGCCCGGGTTTGAATCCCGGCTCTGGTGTAGGGTCATCATCTAATCCAGTGCTTTCCAGAAAAACATACTACAAGTCCCATGTTTCAATTTTCTAAGTAGCCACATTTAGAAAGCTAAAAAGAAACATGAGTTTATTTTAATGCTTTACTTAACCCAATAGATTCAACATATGATCTTTTCAATCTGTAATTAAGAAAACCTTACGAGATCGTTTTTGCTCTTTGTTTCACACCACAGCTCACCTCACTTAAGGTGCTCAACCATTGCCAGTGGCCGCCTGACTAGATGGCACAGGCTCCTTCCTCCCTGTCCAAGGAAGGTGGCAGGAGCTGCCGTTTCTCGAGGTCTCGGTGAGGACTGGTCACAGGGGAAGCTCCTGCAAGATGCTTGGCACAGCCCTGGTGCAAAGGACACGCGGGACAACATCTGCTGTCAGCTGTGATGGTTCCTGTGGTCCTCACCTTGTCTTACACAGCGCAGACCCCGTGCTGCTCTGCTGCCCGTTCCCCAGCCCTCATCAATGGAATCACCACCAGGTCGGCCAGCTGAGGAGAAACAGAGCTGATCATCCCTGAGCCAGGAGGGGGCAGCTCAGCCTCCTGACAATGGTGTGATTCAGGGCAGGCATTTAGGATTGTTGATTTTAGACTAGGACAGGCCACTGGGTGAGGTATTGTTTGCAGCAGCTGGGAGAGGCACAGGGCAGGGGGTTTCGGGGATTAGGCCGCTGGGGGGTTAGAAGTACCAAGTCTTGACCCAGGAGGGCAGGTTGTGACTCAGGAAAACTGCAGCAGCCCCAGCTCCAAAATGTCAGGTTGGCACTGCCCTCATTAAAGCTGATCTCTGCAGCTGGCTGGTCTGTTTCTCTCTCCTCTCTTTTCCTTCTGTCATCTCCTCTTCCTTCCACAAATACTGAATGAACATTTACTCCATTGGCTATCAAGGCCCGGCATTATACATACTAAATAACACTGACGTGTTCTCCGTGCGTGCCCAGCCCTGTGCTAAACATTCTGTGCTCCTCCTCTCACTTAAGGTCCATGACCAACCCACTGCTGGAGGTACCATTATTATTCCCATTATTCAAATGAAGACAACTGAGGAACAGAGAGGTTAAGCAGCTTGGCCCTGGTCTTTCAGTGTGGTTGTACATCTGCCAGTATAGCTTCAGAGAGGAAGGCACAGTTCTTCTCCTCAACGGAGGGGCTGGGGGAACTGCTGGGGCAGTCAAGAAAGTCTTCCCAGAGGAGGCGACATTCTGGCTGGGGCCTGAAGGATGAATAGGAGTATGTCTGATGGGCTAAGTAGAGAGCGTGTCCAAGGAAGTGGGACAGAAGCAGTAAAAGTAAAGAATGTGAATTATGTAGTTTATCTTCTACGTTCTTCCCAACCTTTCATATACCATACCATAACTGAATGGTATTTGTTGCTCCCAACCCACCCAGTGGCCTCAGGCCACCTGTTGGCAGTTTGTCTCCTAAAGTCCCCTACCTTTGGAACCTCTCTCTCCCCCTTACTTTTCTCATCCATATTTAGGCAATGTATGACAAAATTCAGAAGGTTTAGAGCCCATCTTTTAGTATCAAAATATTCTTGGGGCAAATCAGCCTTACAAGATCAACACTGTGATTTACCCCAAGAACCCCTATATAGTGTTGTGGCCAAGAGCACAGACTCTGGGCTCAAACCTGCTTGAGTGCAATCCCAGCTCTACCACTCGTCCACTGTGTGGCCATTGATAAACTGAGACCACAGTTAACCCAAAAGATGGATGTGAGGGTCAAGTGGGATCCCACACACAAATAAAGTACCTGGCACATAGCTGGCCCTTAGCACTTCACCAAAGAGACTCTAAAAGACAGGAAGGGGCCCTAAGGGAAGGCAGGTGGGATCTCCAAACCCACATCTCATGCTCACCATCGTGAAGAAGGTTGGAGGCAGCAGTGCTGGTTTATGAAGTGATGTCAGGGATGTCCCAACTTTGCAGGGCACACTCTCAGGCCTTTCTGAGCACCCTGGGTCACTCAGGCTAACTCACATGGACCCTATACACAAGCAACTGATGTATAAAACAGATGCCTGATGGTTAATCTACACAGGAGAGGGATGCCTCCCTGGCCGTCTCCCCAGCAGGCTGGACAAACACTGCCAAGTCCTTCCTCTCTGATCACCCTTTTATATCCTGCAAACAGACTGTATTGTCACTTGAGAATGCCAGGCAACAATACACATGGCTGAGCTGCAGTCTTTGTTAGCTGCTTTCCAGTGCTGGGCATACACCCTGGTTCCCAAATTAGAGTTGCAGTCCTAGGCAGAAGGCTAAAGTTTAATTAGGGACAGCCTCTTTCTGAGGAGCTGCCATCATCTTGCTCAGACCTGGACTCTTCCCAAGCTACCTTGCCAACACCTTTACAAGCCAAATGGGAGGACACAGCCATTGTGCCAATGGCTTCCTTCACCAGAGGTGCTGGCTTCACTCCCAGTGGGTGGCTATATTGCTGAATTCCACCGTGACCAGTACTGCCCACTTCCTGACCAGGGAAGGGAAGGGGATTCACACTACTACATGCCAGCACTGCTGAGTGTGAGGTGCTTACACTCAGTCCTCATAAAGCCTTGTTGGAAGGTATCTTCACCCCCATTTGATGACTGGGGCACTCCAAAGCTTGTCCTTTCCAATACTGCAGGTGTGGTAACATTGGCCAAATTAACAGAACCAGAACTTGATTTCAGGACTCATTCTCACAGAGAGGCTGCCGCTCTGACACATTTTCCTTCAGTAGATGCTTGGCTATGATTTAGTTGCTTCTTTTCTGGGTTTGGTCTGCATGTTGGAGGTTGAGGTGATTTTGATAAAGAAATAAAAGGATAGGGTTGGAAGATGGGGGAAATAAGTGATGGTGGTCAAAGGGTACAAACTTCTGGTTATAGGACGAGTAAGTTCTAAGGCTCTAATGCCCATGCCGTGTTTATACCTGCAAGTTGCTAAGAAAGTAGATCTTAAATGTTCTTACCACACACACAAAAGGGAACAAACGGTAAGATGTGAGGTGATGGATGTGTTAACTGACCTCATTGTGGTAATCATTTTGCAATATATGCATATATCAAACCATCATTTTATACACCTTAAATGTACACAATGTTTTATGTCAATTATATCACAATAAAGCTGGAAAGAAAAAAAGATATGGGACTGTCAATGTTGAGTCGAGCAAGGAGGAGGTGTGTTCAATGGGAGGTCTCACCAAATCCTGTTGAAGGGAGGCATATTAGTCATTAAAGACAATTCTAAAGATTAATGAGACAAAAACATATTACTCAAAATTGCTAGTACTATTTTTGGAATACTCCTTTTTGTAAAGTTTTGACTTCTGGAATCCTGTTCATGTTTTCCCTAGGCAAAACAATAAAATTAATTCAATAAAACTAGAGGGGAGGAACTAAAATTGAATACAAACCAAAACAAATGAGTCTGTGTTTCAAATAAATACCAGACACAGTGAAAGAGAAAAAAGAGAACTAACTCAAATAACTTTTGAATCTTTTTTTTTCTTTAATCTTCTATTTATTTATTTATGTTGGTTGGGAGGTAGTTAAGTTTTTTTGTCTGTTTATTTTTTTAATGGAGGTACTAGAGCTCAAACCCAAGACACTGTGCATGCTAAACATGTGCTCTACCACTGAGCTATACCCACCCTTCTCGGGTAACTTTTGAACGCAATTCTTTGATGATATATTATCAGTCTAAAGAAAAAAGAAGTGCAAACAAATTTCGAACTCTCTTTAGTAGGTTTGTTTTTCCGGAGTGGAATGGATGTTGCAATTCCTGAAATGATTTTTCTGAGCAAATGATACTGCTGTTCTGCTCTTGGGAAACCTGGGTTCTCACTGGGGAAGTCAGCAAGAATGGGGGAAGACAAGGAAAATACTCTGAGTCTGGGCTGGTACTAGAGGTGACAGAATAAATACATAATTTTACGTAGGTAGCACAAGTGAGAGTGGAACCATATGAAAGTATTCTTCTTTCTCAGTTTGTCCACTGCAAAGGCCCAGAAGAAGGGCACTTGGGAACCAGGAGCCCAGCCAGTGCTCAGATCTTTGTTTCTAAATCCTGTTTCCCATGAAAAGCAAGCAAAGCTCCTTGAAGAAGTGACTGATTCCAGAGAAAGGAAAAGTACAAGATGGTCTTGTGCCAAAAAGGAAACAAACCCTGAAAGAATGTTAAATTCACATAAAAAGGAACCACCTAAAGGAGATCCATTGCCAAATCTGGGACAACCTAAGCACAAAATGAATAATAATAGGAGTGAATTACAATGTATTGAATAAAATCATGACCCATGAGTCCTTACTGGTACTAAGGAAGAAGGTAAAACTTTTGTTTACAATAAAATGCCAATTACTAAACATAGATGAAATGACGGAGTTTGAAAATCAACATTGAAGCAGGAAGGGTATAGCTAAGTGGTAGAGCACATGCCTAGCATGCACAGGGTCCTGGGTTCAATCCCCAGTGCCACCATTAAAATAAGTAAATAAATAAATAAACCTAATTACTGCCACACCAACATAAATAAATAAAGATAAAAATTTTAAAAAGAAAATCAAAATTGTAATACAATCATTTTAATAACTAGTTGAGGCTAGAATCATCAATGTATATCAGAACTGTAGAGTGAGAATTTTATATGGAACATACAGATTCAAAGTATCTCCTCAAAGGCTACTTATTAAGTATTCACTACTTACTAATTATAAATGGGGAAATTATTATTATACAAGCAGAGAAACCTGGAAGGCACCACCTTAAACCAAATGATCAAAATTAACATCACCAACCCCCGGGACAGACATACCACGTGTTTCCTGATGGGATGCACTGAGCACACGGTGGGCATTCCTGGGGCGTGTGGGGGAGCATAACCTAAATCTAATCACGAGGAAAGATGAGACACACTCAGGTTGAAAGGCATTCGAAAGGCATTCTACAGAACAACTAGCTTGTACTCTTCCAAAATGGCAGCTCATGAAAGACAAAGGCTGAAGAACTGTTCTAGACAAAAGGAGGTTAAAAAGACTTAATGACTAACTGCAGTGTGTGATTCCAGTCTGATTTTGGATTGAATCTCAGGATAAGGAGGAACGACTGATCTAAAAAACACCATTGGGACAGTTAGCAAATTTTGCATATGGAATGTAAATTTTACGATAGTATATGTATTAAATTTTCTCAATTTGATAGCTATACTGCTGTGATTATGTAAGAAAATGTGCTTGTTCTTAGGAAATAGACCTGAAATATTTAGGGATAAAAAGAAAAGTGATGATCTCTGTAACTTATTCTCAAATGATTCAGAAAAAAATAACGTTTATGTGAATATGTGTGTGTGAGTGTGAATATGTGTGTGTGTGTGTGTGTGTGTGTGTGTGTGTGGAAAGAGAAAGAGAAAGACACAGAGACAGAATGTGACAAAAAGTCAACCATTGGTTAATCTGGACAAAGAGTCCATGAGAGTTCTTTGTACCACCATAATGCAGTAATTTTGGAGATAATCAAAATTAAAAGTTACAAATAGTATAAAGATTAAAATTTGCTACTTTTATAAAAACCAGATAATGATTAAGAAGCAGAAAGTTTTTTAAAAATTCTTATTTTCTATTGAAGTGTAGTCGATTTACAGTGTTAGTTTCAGGTGTACAGCAAAGCAGTTCAGTTATACCTATACACACATATATATATAGTTTTTCAGTCTTTTCCATTATGGCTCATCACAAGCAATTGAATATAGTTCCCAAGAAGCAGAAAATTATTAATAACATTATTTACCATAAATGCCAAAATGCTATGGACTTACTATGTCCCCCCAAAATCAATATGTTGAAGACCCAGTCCCCAATGTGATAGTATTTGGAGGTGAGGCCTATGGGAGGTAATTGGGTTTGGATGATATCACGGGATGGAGCCCTCATGATTAAACTGGTGCCCTTATGAGAGGAAGAGACCGGAGTTCTTTCTCTCCATCATGTGAGGACACAGCAGGAAGGCAACCGTCTACAGCCAGGAAGCGTCCTCATCAAGAACCCAGCCAGGCTGACACCCTGACCTTGAACTTCTAGCCAAGGACTTAGAGCTTCCAGAACTGTGAGAAATAAATTCCTGTGGTTTAAGCCACTCAGTCTATGGTATTTGTTACAGCAGCCCAAGTTGACTATGTACCAAATAACAGGAATCCTTAAATGTAAAGTCATCTCTCAATGAGAAGATTTAAGTTTGGGGGTCAAATGCTTATAGCTTGAGGATTTTCTAACAACATAGATTCCAAAAGTGCCAATTCACACTCCGACTAGACTGTCTGAGTGCATGTGTTCGTTTTTCTATTAAGTGACCCACCACACAGGTGATCCCTGCCCCAGTTCTGGAACCCTGCGTTAGTGAGGCCTGATGTGGTGCTTGTGCGGACCCAGTCTTCATCTCTGAGCCTTCCTGTCTTCCGTTACTCTTGATAATCTCTGCCTCATATCTTCAGATCCTAAATCTCCAAGGAGGGAACGCTTCAGCAGGACTGAACCCAGGACTGAATCACTGGTTGATCTCCTTTGTTCGCCCATTCATTCAACATGCAGGGCTCTGTGACGGGCCTCAGCCAGCGGCTGACAGGGGACATGGGCAGAGCAGGGCCAGAAATGGCTACAGAGACGGGATTTGGGGAGAGTGTGAGGAAGGAGCACCATGAAAGAGATGTACTAAGAGGAGGTGTTGGTTTGAGGGAAAGATAGGAAAGAGATAAGGAGCTAAATTTTGGAATAAGCATTGGGTTTAACATACTGGCAGGGTATCCAGGTGATGTTTACCAGATAGCACTTGTTCAGTAACTGTTTGCCAAGCATGTGAGAGAGGCCAGGGCTGGAAGGTAGCCTCTTAGAGTTGACAGTAGGAGATCCGAGGATGGATAAGGCCACCAGGGCTGAGCTCAGGGACAGAGTCCAGGACAGAATTAATAGACTAGCTCTATTGGATTGTAGAGATGGACTGTCAGAATTCCACTACATTTCTGTAATTTTCTACAGGGAAACACTCATTCCTTTATAAGATAGACTGTGTCCTTTATAAGGTGGCATCTCATCTTTCTCATAGAAGTTGGCAGCATTTACTCTCCCAGGGCCAGGGAGCCCAAGAGCACGGGGAATAAAAGTAGAGCTATGAAGCTGGCATTTGCTTTATTCAGTTGGTGCTATTACAAGAACCCTCCCACACCAATCACTAATCCCACACTAAGGAAACTGAGGAAACAACCCACAGCGGGATTCAGGCCTGTGGGGGGGAGTGTCCAACAGACGGAGGGGTTGGGGGGATCGAGGGGTGGGGGGGATGTTTCAGTTTGGTTCAAACAGCTTTAGAAGATGGTTGTTGGCTTTCCATTCGTCATCTTCCTGCTGAGCACCTATATATATCAGATACTAAATAGCAGGGAGACTGAGATACGAACTAGACAGAGTTCCAACTCAAAAAGTACAGAGAGCCTAGAGGAGAAGGGATGTTCGTAAGGAGAAGATACAATATGGTGTGTATGTCTGTGTGTGTGTGTGACCAGTGATCCTCTGGTCACAACATTTTTATCAACTGATCAATAATAATACATAACCCTGTTTTATATGTTTCTGTTCAAAAACATATCTTATTTAATATTTACTGTTAGTTCAGTAACATTGAATTTACCAGACACTGTAACTTATACCTGAACGAAGCTGGTCTCACACATGCATTTTCAGCCTCCTTGTTCACTTCAGCACCATGCCTGGGGGCTATTTTAAACAGCGAAATCACCGACAAAACCCACAAAATTGTGAAAAACGCGGCACTAAATAAACTGCAAAAAATACACTTGTTTACAGCATCAGAGCGGAAACTAGAAGCAGGGTGCCGCCATGTTTGACTTCAGCTGGGAACACAAGCGGCTGCCTCCCGGGACTCTACTTTCCCACCACTCTGTGCATGGCTCTGCTGAAGTAATAGGAGTGTAGATTTGGGGATTAGTAATGAGTAGCAGCGAGCAGGTGAACTCACAAATACAGAATCCGCAGATAATGCAGACTGACTAACACACACACACACACACCGTGGATGCTATGGGACCACAGAGGAGAGGCTGGTAGCCCTGTCCGAGTTGCACAGGAGACAAGGATGAGGATTATGTCCTCTAGGAGGTAACCCCTCAATTATGCCTGTTGCTGGTAATACCACCTAACTGCCAGCTGAACTGAGCAGCTCCTGTTGATGCTATAAGAGGGAGGGGAAATGGGGAGAAAGAGAGGGGAGAAGAGACCAGGGAAGAGGGATGAGGATACCAGGATGGGTTAGCAGGGAAGGAGGGAAGATTGAAAACTCCTGCCCTGAATCTGGAGGGAGTGGGTGATCTTTTTACATTTTCTGCCTCTTCCCCATTGCGTCAGTATCTTCTAGTTCATAGGAAATGAACAGAGAACATTTCTGAAGTCATTTTCTTTGTTTCTAAATTGTGAGCATTACCTTGCCACTTTTTAGTGTTCAAAAATTTTGTTAAATGTCCTTCACTTTCAAAACACAGTTGAGAAGTCCTGGGAGGCTCTGAGCAGTGTCTTCAGCAGTACTGGGTGCAAGTCCTCAGGCCCCAGGTCCTCAAAGCACACAGAGGAAATACAGGCTGTTAGGGATTCCTGGGTGGAGACAATGGTCTGCAGCACTCAGCGCTTATTTTTGGGAAATAAGTGAAGAATAAGTAAGCTTTGAGGAATGTCCCTTTAAGAAAGAGTTGATCTTGCACCCCCTGAGCCAGGCTAAAGGACCCTCAGCTGAACTGGGCAGAGACGTCTGTGTTTCTGTCAGAGGAGAAAAATGTGCCAGCCATTTGCCACTCTGTCAGAGAAAACGTTAACTTGTCCTTCACTCCTTTTCTAGAAAACTTGTAAGTTATCACAATCACAGATTCTTACAAAGAATAAGAAAGGGGCGAGGAGAGGTTGATAGAGTCTGAAGTTCCACAGCAGAAGCTGCTCAGAAGCTTGAGAAATGGTCCCTGTATCTTTTCTAAGAACCAGTTTCCTCATCCTGAAAGTAAGAACAGGAAGACCTCTCTCTGAAGGCTGGTGAAACTGGGGTCTTTGAGATCCTGGGGATGTTTGTTCCTGTCCCCTTTCCTGTGAAGATGCCCTTCCTGCATGTTGTGTGATGTGTGTTCTGTCAGAGTCTTCGAGCGATAGTGATTGAAGTGTCCGTGGAGACTGGGCGGGCCAACCCTCACTTTGTTTAAATGGCATAACCAAAGTACTGGGAAATTCGGTGGTCTGCGTGGGACCACACATCCGGCCAGGGGTTGAACCCAAGGCTCCCCCTACCTGGGGCTCTTCTGGGCAAGTGCGTGGTGTTTGTCGTTTTCCTTCACCATGGAACTTTGTTGAGTCAATACTCAGAGAGAATATTATCCATTAACTACAGGGCAAAACCAATAGACACCCCCACAGCTTTGATCCAGCTGCTGCTAATGCAGGGGTCCCTGGCCTCTGGTGGGCTTACGTCAGAGAACACTGACCTCAGGAATGAATTTATTTCACCCTTCCCAGGGCTGGCACTGGCCTCAGAGGTGGGTGCTTCTGAGTGGGACCTCTGCTGTGTGGCGTTGTGGAAAGACAGGGGCTGATTGTTGGGTAAATGTTGGATGGAATCTGTCACTAGCTGTGTGACTTCAAGCACAAGTGCAGTTTCTTTTCTCTGGGACTCAGTTTTCTCATCATTGAAAATGGGGACAACATGTCTATTTTACAGGACTAAATGAGACCATGTATGTGATGCATGTACAGCCAATGACAAGTCTTAATATTTGGTCATTTTTTTCTTTTGGGCCCAAAGCATTTATGCCTATTAATGGAGCTCAGGTAAAGGGATTGGAGAACTCACTCCAAGTTATTTAAATGTTTTTCTTGCTAAAATAATATTTTAGAAGCAATTTATATGCATTATAGAAAAATTCAAATAACAGAAAGTAAAAAAGATAAGACTATTCCACTATACTTTCTTCTATGCATATATTACACACATTTTTATATAAAAATAATATAATACTGTGCCGACTATATTGTAAGTTGCTTTTAAAATCCAACAATAGATCATGAACATCTTAACATATAAATAAACCCATTTATACAACTTAGTTTTTAATGACTACACAGTGGTTCACTGCCAATTTATTCAATTACTCAAATTCATTCTCTTTTATAGACCTGTAGATTGTTTTCAATTTTTCTGTTATAATACATAAACAATGCTACAATTAACAGTCTTATGGGTAAATCTTCAGGCACCCCCTTAATTATTTTCTTAGTATAAATGCCTTGAAATAGAATTACTGAGTTCAAGGAA
The DNA here is from genome assembly GCF_048564905.1 of Vicugna pacos. Taxonomy (NCBI): domain Eukaryota; kingdom Metazoa; phylum Chordata; class Mammalia; order Artiodactyla; family Camelidae; genus Vicugna; species Vicugna pacos. The sequence goes on along the minus strand of NC_132987.1, from coordinate 54,927,223 downwards.
ATTCCTAATGCTAAAGCTTTTGATATAATTTACCACATTGCATTCCACAAAATTATAGCAAATAATATTCACACTGGGAAATGATCTTCATGTGAATGTCTGAAACTTGGGTTTCTAGGCTCCTCAGTGATGGATGGATCAGGACTTTGAGGGGGTGGGTGAGAAGGAAGTTCCTCCATTCAGGTCATGTCCTAAATTCCTCTCCAGTGAGTGAAGCGGTGAGAGGCACTCTGCTAGGTGCTGGGGATAAAGATAAAACAGCACAATCCCTGCCCTGAACAGCAGACAACATGGTGTGATAAGTCTAACCACATAAGTAAACCTCGGGGTTAATCCCGAACCCAGTCCTGGGCAGACTAGGGGCCAGAAGGAATTAGCAAAGATTTCCTGGAGGAGGTGACATTCCACACAAGCTTTGAAGTAAATAAGAACTAGTTCCATGAAGAAGGGCAATGGAAGGGCAAAGGGATCAGTGTTCAAGACTTGGAAGTGGGAGCAAGCAGATCCAGGGGAGGCTAATCCCCAGTGAAGCCAAACCCAGACATGTTCTAAAAGGACTTTTAAAATAGGTGACTATATTTCAGCTCCTTCTATCGTAACAACTTGAGAATCATTTGCTCCAGTGGCATGTGGTGGATAACAGACACCAGGGGGCTGCTAATGACTGGTCAGTGACAACAGAGCAGACGACTTAACTTAAGAGCTCAAGGCCATACTCTTTGTAATAAAGTCCACATGTGTTGGGGGATACCTCCCTTGTAAAGCCTAATTGGTTACAATTCCCAGCCTCTTCTCTATTTTAACAGGTTATGACATAGTTTTTCAAGTGTTCTTTTTTGGAATTAAGCTACCTAAACTTCGACATTACTGTTAACTTTGAAGAAACCGGGCCCCACATATTAGGGGTAATTTCTACTATGATTTTATATGACTTGAGTGTGTGTGTATGTGTGCGTGTGTAAATTAGAAGGGGAATGGAAAGAGGGGAAGAGGGGGAGGGCAGGGGGAGGGCAGGCTACCCAGCCAGAGAGGTAGGCAGGCAGGGACCTGAGAGCCCTCTGTGCTGTATGATTTGAATACATTCTCAAAGCATGGGAGTCATGGGAGGGTTTTAAGGGTTTGGTTGTCACAAAGATCATTCCAGGTAGCAGTGATAAAAGACCCAGCTTCAGCAGGATACCCTCCTCACAAAGGTCAGAGGAAAAGGAATGGATGTGGGTGTCAGTCTCCCCTCATGGGGTTCTCACTGATGCCTGTGGATTCCAGCCTGCTCTCCATCCCCCTATTTTGCATCAGTCTTCTCTTCCAGAACGCATGCCCTGTGGCCTTCAGGCTCCCGCATCAGCTAGAGAGATAGCCTTAGAGGGACTGTTTATCCAGCCCTCACAACAAATGCGGTGGTGGTAGTGGGGGTGCACAGATACATAACCCAATTCCCCTTTTAAGCCTATTGATGTAGTTTATTGCTAACTTCATCCCAACCTCTGTAATCCTAGCTGCATAGATTATAAGAAAACAACAACAATAAAAACAAACAAACAAAAAAGTAATGGGAGTTGAGGAAGTTGAGAGCACTGTTCTTAAAAGCTTGGCTGTAAACAGAAGAAAGGAATAAATGAAAGAGAGGAATACAGGACTGAGGAAGGTCCTTTAAAAAGAATGGAGTGGGGAGGGTATAGCTCAGTGGTAAAGTACACGAACAGGGTCCTGGGTTTAATCCCCAGTACCTCCGTTAAATAAACAAATACATAAATAAATCTAATTACCTACCCCCTACCAAAAATTTTTTTTCTTTAAGTGAGTTAGGAAGAAAAAACTTCCTTAAAAAAAAAAGGAATGGAAAAGATTTGAGTACGTTTCTATGCTGAGGGTGTAGGGCCATAAGAGTGGAGGGGGTGGGTAGAGATTAAAATACAGGCAAAGGAGGACATTTTATGGAATAAGACCAATGAATAAATTGAAGTTTTGTGGTAGATGAGACTGACAGGCAGGGCATATGAAGTGAGAAGAGTCAAGACGAAACTCTCAGGGACTCTAACATTTGTGAGGCGGCCAGGAGAGATGGAGACAGACAAAGGGCTCCAAGTAGGGGGTAAACAAGTGCACCAAACAACGTACAGAGATTCAGTAGTACTTTAAGAAGGAAAAACAAATCAGTGGATCAACGGTTTAGGCAACTAAAGAAGTCAGTGGTGACCTTTCTCCAGAGTAATTTCATTCCATTGGTATGATTATGAGCCCAAGTATAAAGGATTGAGGCGTGATAGGGGTATACTAAATTCTCTCTTTATTACTCAGGCAGTTGTAAGTTAGCACTTTGGTGGGGGAAACAGTGATAATGCTGTGATGGTGCTGTGAAACAGTGATGGCAAAAGTTAAGTAAAATGGGCACTCTCGTATTTTGACTGTACATGGGTAAAATCTGTTTGGAGAGCAATTTGATAATAAATGCCAAGAATCTTAAAATATTCATATTACTTTCAAATATTAGTTTTATATCTGAGACTCTACTCTAAGAAAGTATTCATAAATATTGGGAAATGTTATGCATATTAACATTAATAAAAAGATAAACTGAGGCAAATTAAAATTTTTAAGAGTTTATTTGAGCAAAAATTGATTCAAATAGCAGCATCCTGTCTTACAGGTAGAATGGAGGTCCAAGGAGCTGTACAAAATGAGACTTTTACAGGCAGAAGTGGGTGGGAACAAGGAGGTCATACTAGGCTAAACAGCGGGTTGGTTGTTGCAAAGTTGCTTTCCTTTAGGGGGTTGCAGGGGTCTGCCGGGCAGATGACCTGACTAGTGCTGACCAGGCAGTTCCTGGTTGGCTGGTTTAGGATTTCATCTCCGGGAGATGCAAAACTGTAATTAAGTTAAATCTCAGTTTGGTGATATGGGGCTGAGCATAAGCGACTCCAGTTGGGGCCTGTTGTCTTGTTTTTAACAACTGTCCTGCCACTTACAACTGTGAAAAGGCGATAACCACCTAAATACCAACAGTAGGAGAGGTTAAGTAAACTATGGTGTGCCCATTTGTTGGAACACTGACCAGCTGTTACAAATTATGTTTGTGTGGCTTATGTTGTAACCAAAAATGCTTATATTATAATGTTACATTACAAGCTTAAGAGCTGGCTAGACCAGGGAAATTACAGGGTAATTGGACTCTTTTATAAAGCACCTCCATGGAGTGGAGGTGGGAGGCAGAGTAAGTACACACAGAAAAATGTTAATGGTGTTTGCATCTGAGCTCTAGGACCACAGGAGCCACTCTTTTTTATTCTTTTAGCTTCTCAGTATTCTCCAAATTTTCTTCAGTGAGCATGTAACATTTAAAGAAAATTTAAGGAAATGTTTTTTAAGAGGAGGTTTGATGGTAAAGGGAAGGGGAGGGATAGAAAGTGGCTTGAGAGGGATGCAGGGAGAGTGGCTTTTTAGGATGGGGATTGTCTGAGAGTGTTTGTGATCAGTGGAGGGGGGGAGGCTGATGTTAGGGTAGAAAGGGTGCTGGGGAGGGCAACACAATTAGGGGAAATGAGCAGGTGGGATGGGATGGGGAGAGCTGAGACAGGAGAAAGACACTCTGAGCAAGAGAGAATGAGGTAAGAACGGGTGACTTTGAGATAAACTGGAGGGAAGCTGAGAGAATTTTTATCGGGGATCATTTCTTTTATTTAGAAACTGGGAGTTTCAATTTGTTGAGGGTCGAGATGTGGGAGTGTGATCAGGGACTTGAGAGAAGCAGAAGTGTGGATGATCCATTGTGCAGAATGGGAAGTAGAGGAAGAATGAGGAGCATGAGGGTGGGGAGCCCTGTGGTCCCATCTGAGGTTGGAGAGCAACATTTGTCAGGACACCAAGTGCCAAGTGATGGGAAGCCCTTCAGCCAGACCTCCAGGCTGTGAACAGGAATGGAACAGTCCAGCTGGAGTTGGGCCCTGGAAAGGCATGTAGTCCAGGGGACAGAGTGTCAAGACTTGCAGAGGATGCTTGTGTGAGTATCACTGAAATGACAGACTGTAGCAATGGGGCTCACAGACAAGGAAGTGAAACCAGGAGGAGTCTGGTAGATTGGACTAATAGAGACAGAGGGACTGAAGTCCTCAGCGAATCTGAAAAGCTAGTTTAACCTGACCAAGGGTCTATGAGAGGTGGAGGAAATGTAGCTAAGGGCAGAGCAAGGTTTGCCATCCAGGATGAGGACAACTGCTCCATGAGGGTGTGACTGTGGGCACAGGAGGGTGGCAGAAACAGAGGAGTGGTAAAGGAGGAGGCAAGATTGGGGAGAGAGTCCGATGTTGGGTGGTGACCCATCAGCAGGGGAGTTGAAGTCAGATAGGGCAGGGAAGAAGACAGTCTAAAGCTGCTGGTGAATGTGGGAGAATCCTTGGGGGTGCCAGAGTATTAATGACAAGGATGGGAAGGGGCAGCCCAATGGCAGAGGAGAATGAATGTTTCAGGGAGAGTAGCAAAATATCCTAAAAGCCAATGCAGAGACAGGAGTGTGTCAACACCAGTTGCTGGCCCTTAGCGACATGGAGCAGAGGAAGACTGCAGCCTCTGCTGCACTCCACCCTTCCACTGGAGAGGACGTAGAAGGAAGGAGTGTCGTTGTACCATATCTCATCTCAGCAAAGATTTTATTTGAACCTTTCCAAGGACAAGGCAACGTCCTACGTAGGCTGAAGAACAGGAGGATGAATTAAATTGGACCAGTCCATCTGAGATATGTAAACAAATAGCCACAAAATAGAATAGAAGGGGCTCGGTGCCATGAAAAAGGTCCAGGAAAGGTGGAGATTTTCAGCTGGGGCTTAGGGAACGCCTTTTGAGATGGGTTTTGAAATACCACTTAGACCACAGGGTTGAGGTGGGGGAGGGGGAGAAGAGACAGTGTGGACAGGGAGTAGCATGAGGTGGCACAGGGACAAGAAATCCCATGGTCTGTTCAGATGAGATCTAGTAGAATTTGGTTAGAGTGTAGTTTGCACAGGAAATAGGATAGAGAAGGAGAGGAAGCAGGTTCTGTAAAGACCTGAATGCCTTAATAGGGAATCTAGATTTTATTCCTTACATAGGGACTTCTAAAGTTTTTGATCGCAGGCCCTATTAATAACAAAATATTTGAATATGTGTCCCCAATATATGTATGACTAGTTATTATATATGATCATATCAATAATTGATATGCTAAATATTAGCAAAGCTTAATTATTTTCCTTTGCAGTTAAAAATAAATAAAAATCAAGTCCTTTAGAATGAGAAGGCAAGTCACAGATTGAGAGAAATTATTTTGCAAAAGACATATCTGATAAAAGATTTTATCCAAAATACTTAATGAACTCCTAAAACTCAACATTAAGAAAATTGACAACCCAATTAAAAAATTGGCAAAAGACCTGAACCTCACCAAAGAAAAGAAGATAAACAGACGGCAAGCCCATCATATAAAAAGATGCTTCTCATCCTATGTTATCAGGGGAATGCAAATTAACCACCATGGGATACCACTACAGTCCTTTTGGGATGCCCAAAATTCAAAACACTGACACACCAAATCCTGGTGAGGATGTGAAGCAACAGGAATGCTCATCCATTGCTGGTGGGAATGCAAAATGGTACAGCCACTTTGCAAGACAGTTTGACAGCTTCTTACAAAACTAAACACAGCCTTACCACACAATCCAGTAGTTGTATTCCTTGGTATTCATCCAAATGAACTGAAAATTTATGTCCACACAAAAACCTGCACATGGATGTTTATAGCAGCTTTGGTCAAAATTGCCCAAACTTGGAAGCAACCAGGATGTCCCTTAGTAGACCAATGTATAAACGGTGGTACATCCAGACAATGCAATTCAGCTCTAAAAGAAATGAGCTATCAAGCCACAAAAAGACATGGAGGAAACTTAAATGCATATTTCTAAGTGAAAGAAGTCAGTCTGAAAAGACAACATAACATATGATTCCAACTATGTAACATTCTGGAAAAGGCAAAACTATGGAGACAGTAAAAAGATCAATGGTTGCCAGGGGATGAGGGGGAGAGAGGGATGAATAGATGGATAATAGAATGTTTAAGGCAGTGAAACTGTTCTGTACGATCCTATCATGGTGGATACATGATATTACGTAGTTGTCCAAACCCGCAGAATGTGCAACACCACGAATGAACCTTAATATGAACTACGGAATTTGAGTGATAATTATTTGTCAGTGTAAGTTCATCCATAAACATACCACTCTGGTCAAGAATGTTGATAATAGAGAGGCTAGGCATGTGTGGAAACGGGTGTATGAGAAATCTCTGTAATTTCTGCTTAATTTTGCTGTGACTCCAAAACATCTCCAAAAAATTAAGTCTTTTTTAAAGGAAAAATCATTATAATGTGATCAAAATGTATGCAGCTAATAAACATAGTAAAATATTAAAAACTAGAAACATAGATTTCTAGTACTTTTCCCCACAAGCCAGTGACTTATCTTGTACATCCCCTGGGGTTTGCACCCCCTGCTTTGGAGACCTGTGATCATATGACTCCTTCTTGATTAGGAGAATCTGGACTTTGTTTATGTGCATCTGGCAGCCCAGATGGGATAGCTGGAAGGAGGAGGGACTGGATCTGGCAAGATTGGTTAGGAGGTCATTCTTTCCTTTCTTTCTTGTTGAATTCTTCCATCAGGCAATGCACCAAGAGATGGTGAAATGAATAGAAAGGAATGCAACAGAGGATGCAATAGAGATGATAAAAACATTATTGTGCAATCAGTGCCACCCATGGCTTGTCTCAATGGGGACCTAAGGCAACATAGCCATGTATGGGCTTTGGGTGAGATGGGATAGGGGAAAGAGGGAATGACAGATACCTGCTTAGGAAAAGACCTCCCATCCTCTAGATATTGCTGTTGTCTCCTGTCCTGAGGACCTGGGAATGAATTAATCCCATTGCCTGCTCCTGAATCACCAGGCAACAATCAATGCAAGCTACTGCCTGCTGGTTCCAGACACTAATCTCTGTAAGCCTAACATGCCTCAAACAGAATCCCTTTTGTTATCTATCCTCTCCCGGCAGTATCATCCTCTTCGTGCTCTCTGCCTCCTCCCCCTCAAACTGATATACTATCAACGATCCCTCTTATGCCCAAATCTTTCTTTCCACTCTGTCTTCTGAAATTCCCATTCCTTAGTAAATAAGCCTACCCACTTATCCTATTAACCTCGTCATATTCTGGACTCAACTCAAGCCTGGATTTTCCCCAAGACACAACTTCTCCATTAGAACTTTGAAGTGGATACTTACACTTAGTAACATTGGCATCTTCCCCATCCCCTCGTGCTACTTTCCAGGACGTTAGTCCTCTGTGCTTGCAGAAGAACCTGTTTCTTTGAGAGTCATGTCACATGGCTGCATCAGCCTCCCCCTTCCTGTCCCTGCGATCTTCTTACCTTCTGTCACTCCCTCTCAGTTGTAAAGTCTTCAGCTCCTGACTTACCTTCCTGCCCTTCAGCCTCACCCTGCTATTACCCAGACAAATTCATCATCCCCAGGGACAACACTCTGGTTTCCTTGTCTGATCACTCTGACTCCAGAGACCAGCACACAACTCCACATGGTACTGCCTAACTGCATTTCTCCTTATTTCCACTGTTCTGGAAAACTTTGGCAAACTACAACCTGAAGGCCAGATGCAGCTCACTGTTAATTTTGTAAATAAAATTTTATTGGGACACAGCCACACTCATGCATCTACGTAATGTCTATGGCCACTTCTTGCTACAACAGCATAGTTGACTAGTTAAGACAGAGACTGTAAGGCCCATGAAGCCAAAAATATTTACTATCCAGCCTTTTATAGAAGAAGTTTGCTGACCTCTGTTCTAAGCCAAAAAAACCAAAAAAAACAAAAAACTCTTTTTCTATAAAAGTAATACATGAGGATTATAGAAAGTTCAGGAAATATAGAAAAAAAGTATTGATACAATAAAGAAAAACAACTCCATAATATCCTGTAAATCAGGTATAATCAACTATTAATATTTTAGTATTTTCCTTCTTGATATTTTGTAGTTTTCATGTGTCTGTGTATATACATACAAATATACTTATACATGTAAATTATTTTTACAAAATCATGATCATATCATTTAAAAATCTGCCTTTTCATTTCAAAATATAGTGTGAATATTTTGCTCTATACATTGTTACTTTTCTGCAATATGATTTTAAATTTCTTTATAGTAGCCCATAGAATGGATATAATGTAGTTAGCCAGTCATCATTATAGAAAATTTATACTGTTTACAATTTTTGCTCTTTCAAATATTGCTGTGATAAACAGTATGAGCATTCTTAACTCCAGTAGGTCATAAAGAGAAGAAGATTGGAGTCACCACCTGCTGAATGGGTAATACACATACATTGTTATATATTCATATGTATGAATATGTATTATCATAAATATAAAAATCCTAGTAAGTTGCCATTGTGTTTCATGTACTCCTAATGGTCCTTGGTGGTTTGGGGGTGTGGATGGGGAGTAGGGGAAGGGCTAGAGGTGGAATAAGTGATACAGATTAGCACCAGCAATATTTTATGAAAATGAGCATTTGGGAAACTGACTTTAAGAGTGCTGTATCATGTAGCATGTATATTCTTGCTTTACATTTTAAACACTAAATAAAAATAGGATTTACCTTGTAATGAATGAAATTCTCATTGTTGGGTGACAAACTAGCTGTTATGAACCAAAATGGGAAAGATGCGGGGATGAGAGTCAATCTGGAACAGACATGGCCTGGCAGAGGTTTGAACATATAAGATAGTTACCTCGTATGATTATTGAATCATGCAAATTTTAAATAGTGGGACATTAAAATAGCAATAAAGTCTCAATTTACACACAAAATTTGAAACAATTTGAATCTAATTTTTAAAAATCAGCCAAAGACTGAATATTTTTTAAAAAGTAATTACATTGTAAACCTTGTTTATAACACTGCCATATGACCGCCCCATGGACGAGAAATACCCATCACTGACAGAATCCTGGAAATCACACTTTTTTTCATGCACAGCAAAATTTCAATGAGTGATTTTAATGACTATTCTGTTCTTCTAATGTTTGCTGTTATTATAGTCGTAAACATTTGTATTACCTTAACACCGGCCAAATATTAACAAGCGTTGAAAAATACACTTGAAATTCAGTAACTTTAGAAGAGGAGGTAGATGTGATTAAAAAGCTGAAGAAGGCAGGTAAATGAGACGTGGCAATGCTATCAACTTAGGAGAATAGTAAAGATGATGCTGAGAAAATATAGAGCAGCTTTAGTGCAAAAATGTGCTACAAGCACAGTATTTAACAGCTCCATAACTCATCCTCTCTAATTTACGTTTATTCCTGGGGAGAAATTTTTCTGAAATATGCACGTTTTGAATACTGCTAAGTCTTCAGATATGCATCTCTTAGATAAAATAAATCACATAGGAAATTGTCCTAGGTAAATCTAAGTGAGGAACTCCTGGAGACATTTGGAAATGCAGTGTTGGAATTCAAAAAAGAGGCCCGAGCTGGAGCTATAAACTTGGAAATTATCTGTATAAGATCTAGAGTTTCAATGACGGGAAAGAATGGACTTGCCAAGCAGAAAGTACACTTTTAAGAGAAGTTCAAGGACGTAATCTTCCGAAGCCACCAAATTCAGAGGATAGGAAGAGGAAGCAGACAGGGAAGACAGTGAGAACCAAGAATGCATCAAGAAGGATCCAAACATATACTTCTAGCATCTCTTTGATCCTCCCTACGACCCTGTCAGGCTGTTGTAGACACCTGGTTGTATAATGAGGGCCATGAGAAGTGAAAAGTGAATCAGCTTAGCCCAGGAAAAGCAGATTTGTCATATCAAGGCATGAGTTAACCTGACATAGAGAAATCAACTGCTCAGTTTCAAGATAGGAGAGAAATTGAGGTAACTCAGATGAAATGAACCAGCGCCCTCTGCCTCAGTAAATGACACCAGCATCTACCCAGTTTGCAAAGCTACAAATGCAGGAGCTTCTCTTTCTTACTCCCACATCAAATCCACCAGCAGGTCCTAGGAGGTTCTACCTGAAATTACATCCTTATTTACCACATCCACTGCCCACAACCTTAGACTGCCTGCTTATCTCTCCCCCAGAAAGCTCCAGTCACTTCCTAGCCTGTGGCTACTCTTGCCAAGATGCAACCCACTTTCCCCACAGCAACTGACAACATGAATGCTTTTGGCATTGGGGGCATTAAGTAATCATTACTCATTTCTGGGACGTCATTTTTGGGGATGCTCTGTCCATTTCAGAATGTTTAGCATCTCTGGCCTCTGTCCAGCAGCATCCCAAGTCAATGCCTCCACTTAATTTCAAACATCCCTGGGCTGGGGGTTGGGGGTGGATGATACTGCTGCACCCCTCCTCCCCTCTTCCCCCATCCCCAGGTCAAGAACCAGGGATCCTGAGTGACCTTTTAAAGTTAATCAGATTATGTCACTGCCCTGCTTAAAAGCTTTACTGGTTTCCCACTTCATCAAGAATAATATCCTAACGCCTTCTGGGGATCTCAAGGCTGTTCCCAACCGGTGCCCACCTACTTCTTCAACCTCATCTTGTATAGCCCTCCTCCTTCACCTCTTACTGCTTCAGTCCAGCTTCCTTTCTCATCCTTAGCTGCATCAACCTATTCCCTGCCTCCAGGCCTTTGTGCCTGCTATTTCCCTGGAACAGCTCTTCCCTTGGCTCTTCTTGCCTGGTCCTTCTCTTTTTCTTCAGGCTTAGGCACTAATGCTTATGTTAGGTGTGAGGCTGCCCGTGGCCATCCTGGCTAAGACTGAAGGTGGAGCACTGCTGAGAGACTGAAAGAGAGAAGAGGGAAAGGAATGGAGAGGGAGGGAGGAAGAGGGAGGGAGGAAGGGAATTGGGCAGGGGATCCGGGGAGAGAGAGAGAAAAAGAGAATGATATCTTTTGAACCCCTGGGTCTGGCTGTGCCCTAGGTAAGCCTCATCCATTTGAATTCCTGTTGCTGAAATATCGCCTGCCCACCCCCCCCGTCCCTGACTCAGAGACAGGGTCTTAGAGCTTAGAAGAAAAGAGACAGCTTTATTGCTTCGCCCGGCAAAGGGGATTCACAGCAGGCTAATGTTTTCAAAACTGTGAACCCACCTTGGGGATGGGGTAGCCATCAACAGAATCATTTTCTCTTCGTAAGACTCAGAGTGGTGTCACAATGCCTTCAGGTGACCAATTCTATAGAAGCTAGCGGTTGTCACTTTTTCAATTTCTTTATCTTGTAGGCACCCAAGGTGTGGTCTTCTTGGTTTTTAGCACTTTGTAAGGTTACAGTTCTGTGACTTTCTCCCTGGAGAACAACTCAGAAATGAAGTATGATGACTACTTTCAATTACTGGAATAAAACAGAAACAGTAGAATTAATAGCTCTATTTTAACAAAGGGCCTAAAGCTGTGAGTCAGGTCAGTTGACCATTTTAAGGGCAAGCATAAGAATAAGCAATCTGTTAGCCTAAATATGGCCATTTTATTAATCCTCCTTCATTCCCAGTACACAGGACAGTGACATTTCTCTTTTTACTTAAGCTGCTCTGAGTTGGGTACCTACTACCTGCCATGGAGTATACTCTAATACTTCGTGTGTTACCCCACAGCCACACCAAGCAGGGAAGATGGATGAGTCTCTTTCAGTTCTGGGTAAAAGCTGTGTTTTCACAATCCCCTTCCTCAAAGCGCCCTCAGAGAAGGACGAGACTCCTTGGCAGAGATGCCCAAACCATTTCCAGCTGTCCACTAAATACCTCCCCTGGCACTTTGCCCCATCGTCTCCTTTCCCTCTTCTTCTTCTTCCATCTCTTTCCATCTTTTGTCCTAAGGTTGCTCAAAACTCATCTTTCCTGGAAAAGAAATCTTCCCTCCATCTAGTTATTGATTGATTGATTGATTGTGGGGGTAGTTAAGTTTATTTATTTACTTACTGTTTTTAATTTTTTTGGAGGGGAGATTTTTATTTTATTTTCTGTTGGGGTCTGAGATTCTGCATTTCTTTTTTTTTAAAACACTTTTATTGTGGTATAATTCCTGTATAGTAAACGACACATATTTCAGATGTACAATTTGATGAATTTTGATAGATGTGTACACCTATGAAACCACCACCACAATCAAGACAGCTAACATTTCCATCACTCCCCAAGACGTGCAGATTTCAAACTCCCAACCCAGGACCTTGTGTGTGCTAAGCATGCACTCTGCCCTGAGGCTATACCCTCCCCTGCCCCCAGCTATCCTTTTAGATTACATCCTATCCCTCCTACCCTTCACCATCAAACTGCTTGAAAAAGAAGATTACATGCACCCCCTCCATTTCTTCATCATCTACCACCTGCCAATCCTGCCACCAGGTTTTTACACTCACCCTTCTAGTGAAACTGCATCTGCCCGTGGTCGCCATCACCTCCAAATCAGTCAACTAACCCAAGGCCTTTTCTTGGTCCTTATTCTTATTGTTCTTTTTGCAGCATTAGCCCAGATGACCATATCTTTCTCATTGCCCTGGCTTCTGAGGTACCTAGTGGTTTTCCTACTTTCTGGCCATTCCTTCTGGTTATTGGAATATTGGCAAAACCTCTAGGCAGGAGTGATAAGGTGAGTGTCAATGCTTGATTCAGTCTCCTTGGTTTAAGTGAAGCCACTCAATTGGCTGTTGATCCTACCCCTTTAAAATACCATCTCAAAGGGCCCATCACCTAGGGTGCTCAGAACAACCTAATGCTAGGAGATAAAAACTGAAATTGTCTAGGTAGCGTTCTATAACGGGAACTGTTTATTCCTTTATGGTCTCTGAGCACCTGGATAGTATCTACAAATGTCCACTGGATTTACCTGTCCAGGTATTCCTCCTCTATTTATACTGTAAACCAGAGCTTTAACTTGCATTGTTAAAATGGATTGGCTAGAAAGACCAATCCTGCATCATAAAAGGAAGTATATACAGTACAGTCAACAGTTATTTAAGCATAAATAATGAACAGATATAATTAAAGTGAGGTCCCTGTGTTAATTACCACCCCCTCTTTGCCTGGCTATTGAGGAAAACCAGTGGTTGGTTTGGCTGTACAAAGTTCAGTCACTTGGTCCTAATTTAGCCATATTTTCTGACCCTTATGAAATGAAAAGAATATTTTCTCATAAGGAAATGAGCAGATCTCATGGGTTGTGAGCAGATCCTTGTCCCACTTATTCCTGTATAGAGTAATAGCAGATTTTTGTTCTATTTTGTTTCTATTTTCACTTTGATTTTGATTAGGGACACGTGCGGTATGGTTGTTGGAAAGACAGACCACAGATGTGAGCTTGGATGAAGCAGGCAAAAATCATGACCACATTTCAGCTTAGAACCTTCTTTATTAAGAAAGGGCCTTCAGGCATTTTATTAACAAGTGGATATAAACCTGGCATGAGCACCTCTTAAAGTCACAGTTCCAATTATTTTTGTGAGTTCAAGAGAAGGTCGAGAACACAATGGCGGTGGCTTAGCATCAAAACAATGACAATCAAGTTGCTCACCTTATGCCTTCAATCAAACATAACTATCACCCCTTCTGCTTCTGTCCTCTGAAGACTGAGAAGTTGAGATTCAAGACTTGATATTAACCTAGACCACACTGTAGCACTTGCTTTGACAAAAGACAAGGCCCCCACCCATACTCATACTAGGACAAAATGGTGGCTATGTTCTCTGGGCTAAACCTTCACATCTCTGACCATCTTCTAGATCTTGAAGTATCTGATTCTCCCGGGGCAAGGGCGGATCACTGGGCCTGGACCGCCAGCAGCAGGAGTGCCAGGCAGCACCCCCTTGGGTGTTTTGCCCACGTGGAACGCTTCTCCTGAGGACGACTCCACTGAGGCCACACCCGCGAAGGCGTGGCGCAGGTCGTAGTGCGCCCGGTTCAGCGGCTCGGGGATGGGGTTCGGGGGAATCATCTCCAGGGGTTCCGGCTCGGGCTGGACAACTGGCGCAAGCCCGAGCGCATCTGCCTCCGCCACCGGGGTGGGTGCCTCTGGCTGGGGCTGCGGGGTCACAGGCTGGAGAAAGGACGGTTTCCTGAGGTTAGCTTTGGAGCTAATTGGAGCCCCACCCAATTCTCCCATAATAATAATTTTTATTTGCAAGAAATCTGGCAAAAAAGAACTACCCAAGTACAAAGGATGGTCATCAGAGCTACAGGAGAGGGGTAACTGGCCTGTGGTAGCCCTTTTCTCACCCGTTGTTTTGGGGACAGTAGATTTACACTCACGTCCCACGAGCAAAAGGACCCTCCCTACCTTATGGCTAATCTTCACCAGCAGCGTCACCCTCTTTCATCTACAACTGCAGCCACCCGGGAGCTGCCAGGAGGATCTGGCCCCCTGGTCTCTCAGACTCAGAAACCACTCTCACTATCCCACCCCCAAAACCCCACTCTCCAGCCCTGCCAATAAAAACGTGGCCTTGTCAACTATGCCCAGGATGGTTCTGCCCTGTAACAACCAGATCGTGGGAGAGAAGGGCATGGCTGAAACATCCTTCCATTAGTTGATGATTTCACATTCCCAAGCTCTATTTATATTGTGGGGCTCAAAAGACAGGCGGCAAATGCCCTGTCATCACTAACGCTGGGCAGACATGTTAAGGGGTCAATGTAGTCTGAAGATGAGGGGAGGTGCATCCATGATACCCTACCTGTGTTTGGAACAAGTTGCAGGTCACAGTGACATCTTCCGCACCGCCAACTTTTTCAGTGACTGTCCCCCTACAGAAGCCATATTGCTGTGCACAGAAAGAGAGGAGTTATTTGAACTGGTTCAAAAAGTGGGTTTCTCTCCATTTCACTGATACTCCAACACGTCAAGGGGGAAAAAAACCCTTAAATTCTTAATTCCTTAAAAAAAAACCCTAAAGTTTATGGTTTCTGCTTATAAAGGATATATACATATACAATATATAATTTGCAAAGAATGTAGAAAATACAGAAATGCTTTGAGAGTGAGATCAATCATAATCTCAGAAATGGTATGACCCAGGAGAACTTCTGTTAACATTGATGTATTTTCTTCTTATTTTTAAATACTATTAAATAATCATCTAAAAATTGGGATCACTGTGACTATCATGTACATTCTGTGTTTTTCACATACTATAATGATAGCACTCTCTTATTTATTATCCTTTGAAAACATAATTTTTGCATCTATTTTGTATCTATAATACTTGTATCTAATTTTTCTATGTACTGAGGTACCATATTTTATTCAATGACTCCCTCCTGTTGGACGTTTAGATTTTTTGAGGTCATTTTGTATCTGTGATAAATCATCTTTAGAGATATATTTCTGTCAAACACAATGATTTCTTTAGGCTCAATTCCTGGAAGTGGGCATTATTGGCTTCAGGACTTGAAAGATTTCATATCAGAGATATATCTAGGGAATCTACACTTTAGACTCTCAGCAGCCTGGCATGACTTCTCTTAATTAGGAAATAGCCTCTCTGACTCCAGGGGACTCCTGTGGGTGAGATGATTTGGTGACAGCTCTTAAGCAGGGGAGATGACAGCCCAGAGGATGGCCTGGCAGGACCCAGCCCTTACAGGCAGTGGGTATTCCGCACTGTTCTCTTTTCCGCAGCTCCAAGATACAAACTCGCTCTGAGGATGTTCTGTTCCATGACCTGCTTCACCGACACAACACCTGGCCTGCTCACCTTTTCTGCCAGTAGGTTGCATGTGGCTGGGTCCGTGACATCTTTAGCGACACAGTCAGTGGCAGCCACTGCAAACTCCACATAGACAGCAGCAGCTTGAAGAGGCTGATGAGGATAAATGAAGATGTTCATGAAGCAACATGACTGAGCAGGAAAAAGGCAGGGAGGGAGAGGCCAGAGCGAAATAGCGAGGGACACGGCATTGCATAGTCCAGGGAGCACAGTTCACAGAGACCACACTGTGTGGCCAGGAAATACGCCCCCAGTGGCCCACATAGGGCAGTCATAGTGACATTGGGCTTTGAGGGCTTGTATCCAGAAGTTGGGGTTGGGTCTTCCCTGAAGGAGGTGCAGCTATCCACTGCCCATCATTCAGAGCAGAGGTTAGTTTTCAGATAGGAAGCAGGAGCCCAGAGGGCTGACCTTACACTGACCTGAGTGGGATCCCTGCCTCCCACCACACTTCCCTTGTGGACCTGCACTTTGAGACCCAAGGTTCAGGTTCCTCCAAGAAGGGGTGGGAAAGTAAAGAAAAGAATACTTCTCCCACGTATTTTAGATAGCCAGGTCAAATGAAAAAATATAAACCAAAATATGGAAGATATTTATACTTTTCTATCCCATAGTTCTTGGAGCATATGGACACTTGCAATAATAAAATATCTGTTATTGATATAGTCTGGGGTGAAGGTGTTCTGAGAATCGCATAGTCTGGTTCATAAAATTACTACCCATACAGTGTAATTCCAAGCATGTGATGGCTGGCATCCAGAATACCAATTTTTTTAAATACTAGAATTCTTTTGCATTCAAATATGCTAACCTAGTCACAGTACTATTAGGTTTTTTTTTTTCCCAGTGATTCAAAAGGCATTTAGGATTCTACCATCATATGCCTATCTGTTTAAGTATATCTGTGCCTCTGTAAGTATCAATTACGAGAGTGCTACAGACGTTCAGTGGTGATGGGCGATGGCGGCCAAGTGGAGACCCATGAATTACACACGCTTTATATGGTGCGTGCTCTGGATAAAGTGGGAACTCCCACCCTGGTGTTAACAAGAACCAAGGAACTGGGGACATACAGCATCTGGAGGTTTTATGTTAAAGTGGCTTAGGTGGGGGAGGAGCCAATGGTCCTGTGGGTCCTCAGGGCACTCAGGACCCTATCTGTCCCTTTTCTCCCTTCTTGCCTTCCTGTTGCTGTCCCTGCACCCTCTCTGTCCCTCACCCCTGCTTCATCACATTTACTCCCAAAGTGCCATCAAACTGCCCAATCCATCAGCAGGGTCTCAGTCTTACCGCAAATTGAGCCCGAGAAATTTCCACCAGCTGTAAGTAGGAGCCATTGCTCTGGGCGTTGGAGGCAGCCAGTGCAACCTCTACTGCATGCACCACCCGGCTGTCGTTCAGCGGGGCCAGCAGGGGGCAGTTTGGACACACCCTGTGCACATCCTCGGCAGAATCTAGGCACAGAGAGAAGAAATCAACCTAGCTGTGGGCTGTAGTTCTCTGCGGCATTTGCCCCAGCTCTGCTGATTTAAAAGGGCTAAGACATGCTCCAAATGGCTGTAGGCAAAGTCTCTGCTTCTTACTAAACCTTCATGTGAGTCCTGTCATATGGGCATTTTTGCAGGAGCCCCTCTCACCAGGGGGCGATTTTCACCTTCGATGAGAACAGCTTCCTTAAAACATCCCCAAACCCAGGAAATTTGGCTTCTCCTTTTCATCACCAACAATGTGGCTAGAACTACTCCTGTTGAAAACAATTCCCGTTCCTTCCTCACTCTCTCTACAAGGTAAACATCATAAGGAGAATAGTTGCCTCTACCTGGACTGGAATCACATTTTGCAGACAGCACGGAAAGCTGGCCATCCTGTTTCAGCACATGGAAATCACAGTCTCCTTCCACCGCCTGGAGAAAGAAACCCACAGTGAGGGCCCTCCCAGGGAGGTGGGGCAGGGGGCAGGGTAGGGGGACAGAACCCTCAGGCATGGATGTCAAAGGTAAGCCTCGAAAAAATCTCCTGCATGGAGTGATATCGAAACATTACACTCTCTGACTTCAGGGAGGGCTACAACAAAAAGGTGAAGTGTGGTAAAAATCGGCCCCAGGGGAGGCGCCATCAAATGGCAATTTTAGAAACTGCACAGGCTAGCCATAAAGGCAGGCCAGGAAGTTGGATTAAAGAGGCCTGCTCTTTGCAGAAGCACGGCAAACCAGGCTGGGGCCCCCCTCGCAGTCACCCTAAGAGGGACACTCACATGCTCTTTCATCTGCCTCACGCTGCAGTTTGCCAGGGGTGTGGGGTCCCGAACGTGGCAGGTGGTTTCCAGCGTGTCTATTTCAACTTCATACACTTCTCCCGTGGGCCGCTGTGGACACAGAAAATGAAGAGGTGAGCAGCCTGGGCCTGCCGAGCAAACCCAAGTGTGCACCCCACTGGGCTTGAACCCACTTCCTCCCTCCCCCCTGCCCGGTAGGAAGTGGTGAGAAGGAAGGCAGAGTGGGCTTGGGCGGGTTGATGTAACCACGGTCATCACTCTGAGCTGTATTTGGAATCTAAACGTGAGTGTTCCTACTTATTTAATTTTTAAAATTCCACCCTTCAAGCAGGATTTTGAAAAAGACGGCTTTGGATTTTTCTTGGTCAAGCAGCAAAATCAGGTGGTGTAGGAGAATAACTTACTGCCTCTCCATTATCTTCTCCATACCTCCCTCCACTTCTTCCTTCCTTCTCAACATCTACTTTCTTTCCTTCCCCATTTTCTTTTCCTTCCTAAAGGAAAAGTCTGTGGCTTTTTGTCTTGCGGATGACTGGATGCAAAGTTGCTGCTCCCTACTGCCCCCTGCTGCTGATGAAAGGGAAGCCCAGCCTCCCTCTGACAAAGGAAGATTCTAGCACAGAGGGGAAGAAGTAGTGGGGAGGGTTGGGGTAGGGGAGCTTGTAAGACTCCTTGGAATTGTTCCTGCCAGGTCACCTGTTTCTGTATCTTTTCTTCAAATTCCGGAAAAGCCAGAAGTACAGTATGTCTTTTTAAAATTTTTTTCCCAGCCCAGTTCTGCTTGCTTCCTTATTTCAGTTCTGCCTCACTAGTTCCCAATCTCCTCTCCTGGAGGAAGCAGTGTTTTAGGACGTGCGCATGTGCCCAAGTTAACTTCCTGAAAACACTCAGAGCTACAGCGAATAGGAACCAGGTGCTCCTGGGTTTCTCAAGGAGTAACTTTCAAGCCCCGCGTCAGTGAAAATCGCAGCGTTGTTCATTACATTTCCCTCAGATATGCACGTTGTGTATTATTTTCCCTGAATTGATCAGTATTTCCTCTGAACCATCATTGTGCTTCAATGCGGTTTCAGTACTCCTAAAGTTCATTGTGCCTACAATCAGGATTTCAAATATTTTGTCCCATTGTGAGGTCAGATGTCAGAGTCAATCCAGACATCCTGAGGTTTACCTTATTTTCCTTCCTAGATTATAAATCTCTTATGGGCACTAACTGTCTTTTTCTCACCTTCGCACTAGGTTGAATCATTAACATGCCAGTATTTGACTGCTTTTAATGTACAAAAATGGCAATTTCTTATGACTCAAACTAATGTCTCCCATAGCACCCAGCACTGTTGTTGCCCATCGAAGGCTTGGAATCAATGTTGGCTGAAAGCATGATCCTTCATCAGGTATAAAATCTAATTTCAAAATAGGCAGTAGACAGACACCCTTCCTCTACCTCTCCAAATCTCTCAGCTGATCCCCAAGTTTGATCGTCATTGTCACCAGCTTCAGATGGCACTGGTTTCTTGTCTAGCATGTAAGGACTGAATCCACTCATGCCAAGATTTCTCTTTGGGAGGTGAATACCTTTTTTGGGGAGGCAGATAGTGTAGAGGAAGGACCACAGGTCTGGAATTGAATCCCAGCCCTTTGCTTACTAATTATATGACTTGGGCTAAAAAGAGAAAAGCCCTAATATGTCAGACCTTCGGTTTCTTCTTATGTAAGACAAGGAGAATACCCCACAAGACTGAGTGGGGTTAAGGAGACGATATATACGAAAGGCACTTAGCAAATACTAGTTTCATTCATTCTCAGTCTTTCTCCAGAGAAAGAAGTGTATTTCTACTCAGTGGTAATTTGGCAATTAGAATCCAGTCTCTTGGGTCCTAATTTTAGAAAGCCGTAATTTCTACCTCTGATCTTTAGAATATCATTTGAATGAAGCCTTTTCTCCTCCTCACACCTCCCAACCCCGTCCAGCGCCCTCCTTGAGACTGCGGAGCCGAGTGTCTCCTCTCTTGCCCTCCTCCTACCCTCGGCCTCCCTCCTTGGAAGAATCGGCTGAGCTCCACGCAGGTTCACTTACCCGCGGCCACACCCTGATGCTGTCAATCTGGTTCAAGGTGTGCTTGTAGCCCCGAAGAAGGTGCTTGTTGATGTAGTCCACGGCCGCCAGGGCTGCTTGCTCTGTTTCTGGGTCATCACAGGCCGGCTCCCTATAAGCCGGCATCGGGCCATGCGGGACAGAGAGGCAGCCCCAGAGCTGAGCAAGGCAAAAGAGCAGGATGAGGGACTTCATGGCTGCCCCGCACAGGTCTTGGCAGGTAGGCAGGCAGGTGGCTGGAGACTTCAGGACCAACCCAGGAGCTCTGCTGGGACGGTTAGACTGATGGAGGGTCCAAAGGCTTTATATATCTGTTGGAGTCTGCGGAAGACTTGCGTAAGGATGTGGGATGATTTCTGTTCTGGTTCCAAAAAAATACCCTCTGTAAACACCAGCCCTGGAAAAGCAAACAGGTTAGGACATCACAGAGCCCCCAGGAAATCTGCCAAAGTCACTGCTGTTTGGGAGCGGGCAGGTGGCAGGTTGGGGGTGGGCTGGGGGATGATCCAGAGTCAGAACATGATAACAGCAGCAGAGAGAGGAGGCAGCTGAGAGGAAGGGGTGAGCACAGAGGTGAGGAGGGGCCAGCACAGCTGGCCTTGGAGTGCTGAGCTGAGCACGCCATGGGGTCTGTGGTTGGGGGCAGGGTAGGGGGCAGGGAAGAAGGGATATTCAGCAATTTGATAAAATCCTCTGATGTCAGAGACAGTGATCTCCTGGAGGAAGAACAGGGCCCACAGATGCAGCAAAGGTACCAATGATCTAGCATGAGTGGGAGAGCCACGGGAGATGCCAAGATCTTCGGTGAGATTCTTGGAGGAAAGAAGAAAGGAAGGGAGAGATTTCTGCCTAGAGCTGGGGATGGGGAGAGGAGGGTTTCCTGCGTCAGGGCCAGGAGGGCTACGGCCAGCAGAGCTTCTCCACTCCCTCGGCCCCTTCTCTCTAGACCCATCGCCAGTGCCCTTCACGGATGCACCCTGACTCGGGTCTCCTGGGTGGCTGAGCATGATTGTCACCAGTGGCCATATGTCCCCAGTGACCCCGTGCTCCCACGACCCATGCTGCCAGCCAGTGGATGAGTGCAACGGGGGGAGCCCTTGCCGAACAGCAAAGCTCTGGGTCTGAGTCCTGCCCTGCTGGCTGAGACTCTGTGGGGGCACTAGGAATGCAGATGCCTCCTTCAGGCCCTTCAGAGCCTTAGAATTCGAGTGAGCCTTGGTGGCCAGAGCACAGGGTCACAGTGCTGGTTCCGGCCCACCTCTCAAGTGACCCTTGACAGTCCCAAGTATGAGCCCCAAGGAGGGGCGGGCGAGAGAGTGAGAGGTTTGGAAAATATCATACGAGGGCCCAGCTTGGTTTAGCTTGGAGCTCAGAAGACCTAATGCAGAGACCAACGTGTCCTCCAAATATTTAGAGGTCATCTTCGTGTGGGGGTGGATTCGCTCTGTTGTTTGCTGTTGCTTCAGAGAACAAAGCTTGGTTTAAAAGGGGGCGGGGGGCTTCCTCAGGGAAGCTTGATAATATTGACTTACTGAGGGGAGGGAGGTCAGTGAGGGCAGCCCATGATGGGCAGAGAAGGTGGTGTAAGCACTGCTTGCACGTTTGCTCCCAGCCGCTTATGCACTCATAGAGAACCTGAGCACCAGAGGCCCAGGAGGGGAAATCAGGACTCCGCGTTCCCTCTGAGAGGCGGGGTCCTGGCCCTCGGAGACACAAAACCAGCTCTGGTCATCCAGCAGGATGAGCCTCAGAACTAGGGCACTTCCCATTGGCCGTATGCCCCACATCCTTCAGGGTCTTGACTCACCAGCACCTTTTCATGACTGCTATGCTTTTCTTTAAAATAATCATTTAAAATACAAAATATGGTCATTACTAAGAATTTGAAAATCACAAAAATATATACAGTGAGTACTTAATTTAAGTGTCATAAGCTCCAGTGTATAAATATAAATTTATTTTCCGTAACACAATTGAATTTCCGACTCTGATCCCTCTTTCGTGAAAATATTCACAGGTAGCTGATTTCCCACATGCTTGGGTTGAAACCCAATCCAAGTTAGGTTTGCCCTTATGCTTCTTCTCCCCACTGGGGTTAGAAGAAAGCCTGAAGTGGAAAGGGGGAGACTTATGCTAATACTTGACCTTAGCCAAGGTCAGAGAAGGGTGTCCAGCTTTGCCTTAGCATCTTCTGCCAGGTAGCCTATCTCATGTGGTCCCCAGACACATCCACCTGGCAGGTCCGGCTTGCCCCCATCTAACCCATAGCAAGACAGTCGTCCTGCATCCTGCGATCAGGGTTCCCTTACTCAGCTGTGGGACCCTGTCTAGACCACAGGCTTTTTCTCAGCTCAGCGCTACCCTCGTTAAGCTTGGGGAAACGCGGCTGCTGTGCCCGCCCAGGCTGCGGGGACTTCCCGAAGCTGCCTTCAGTCTCACCTGCTTAGATGCTGCTGTCACAGCCCCTCCACTGCTCCAGGACTGCCCTGCTACTCTGGGGGCTTCTCCCTGGGATTTGACATCTCCTTGTGCTACCCGTGTGCCCCTTCCCCTTCCCCACCCCCAATGTGTGGCTCCGGGCTCCTCTGCTGTGGGATCCCCACACTGTTCTGGGGGTGGTTCTATTGCCATCTCAACCTGAGGGTCGTGAGGGGGGGAAAAAAAAGGTCTGTCTGACCATCCTTTCTGATCATTTCTGTCTTATACTTGGAGCATTTCTTTTGTTCTTGGATCTTTGACGGGTGACAGTTTCTAAAGCACCAGGTATTGTCCTGTTTTGCAGATGCTGGAGAAACAAAGCATGTAGTAAAGAGCAATTCACATCTCACCTGTCATCCTACCACATATAAATGGGGAAACAAAACATCCACAATCTCATTACCCAGAGATAAACAGTGTTAATGTTTTGGTGCATTTCCATGTTTTTTTCCACACAAAGACTTATTATTTTAATACAGTTTTAGTATAATACAATCACACTCATGGCCAACGTTGTATTCTTTTTTCGTTTAACATTGTAACTTGAATACTTTCCCATGTCATTAAATAGACTTGAAAAAACATGCTTATAATGACTACGTATGATTCTGTTGTGTATATCATAGTTTATTTAACCATTCTCTTATTTTGGACGTTTATTTTGTTCTCAGTTGAACACTCCAATAGACAAAGTTGCAGTGAAGGATTTTATTCAGGGATCTTTGGCTTTCTAGTTATTTTTTGGGGATAGAGTCTTGTTAGTGAAATTTTTTATTCATATGATGTGGACATTTTTGAAACTCTTTTTTAAAATTAATTTTATTTTTTTATTTATTGAAGTACAGTCAATTACAATGAAACTCTTAATTTCTCTGGCCCAATTGCTGATTAGAAAGGCTACGCCAGTTTCTTCCCTTCCATTTAACTGGTGTGTATTGACAGACCAGCTATTTTCTCTCCTCCTCTGCTACTGCTTCCACGCTGAGTTTTCTGGGAGCTGAGACATGGGGAAACCGTCAGAACTCTTTTTTATTGTATTTTATGAATATCTTTGATTTTATATCAACTATTCTATGTGTCTAATTCTCAAACTAAAATAGCTTTGCTGTCAAGATGAATAAAATGGTCTCTTATTTAAATTTTTTTCAGTTGGAGAAAGAAAGGTTGCCATTTACTTACTGACAGTCAAGAAGAAACCAGATGACCTTTTGATATGTTTTCCAAGAAAGCTGCAGCAAAGGATGCCAAAGGGAGGCTATAGGTGTTCCATCATGCCTGATGACAGCACTTTCAGACTTAGAAAGATTTTCACACGCCGAATGCAGGTACCCATGAGAGATCGTGGGTCAGTTTCATCCACCTGGCTCCAGCTTCTTGGCAGACCAGGAGGAGATAAGCATTTACTCCATTTTCTGGTCAACCGTCTCATTATTTTAATGACTTACCTGTGCATTTTTCTTTGAGATCCACATCACTGCGTTAAAACAATGCCTGATAGCATATTGAGGATAACAGGGGCTTATTAGAGCCTGTTGGGAGGAGCAGTCCCAAAGATCTGAGAGGATCACCAGCCTCCAGGAGGTGGCAGCAGGGTGCTGGGCAGAGCTTGCCGTGTGGAGCCCCATGCGGCCCATGGCGGAGTTCCAAGATGGCAGCCGAGGATGCGACCAGGTCCCCTGCACTTGTCAGTAGGGCTCTCCACTGGGGCAGCCATGCATTCGAAGTTCCAAGGCAGAATGCAGCTTTAATAGTTGCCAGTCAGGAGCCAGGACAAGAAGCACTGCGGCAAGCGTAGGGTCAGAGTGGCTGGGGGCTGGTTCTGTCGGGGTCCCGCCGAAGGACGTGGGTCTCGGGACGGATGGACGGAGCTAGAAGTGGGGAAGTATCGAGCCAGGCAGCGAGAGCTCAGGTGAGAGCTAGACACCCAGCCTCTCGCAAAACAGGACATGAACAGGTGCACGTCAGCACAAGCCAGAGGAACAATTGGTTTTTGCAGAGAGGAAGTGGCAGTGGTTGGTGTTTAAATCTTTGGGCCAGATCCCTGGCTCTGCCCTTTCTCGTACTTAAAGGGCCTAGGCCCTAAGAAGCTAAGCATTAGTTCCTGATACGCCTGGTGTGTCTTCATTCCTGTGGGTATGTATTGAACTCCAGGTGCCTGGACACAGAGTGAGGAGAAGGCACCATCTGCCCCGAAGGAGCTGCCCTTGACTCACTTGGTCCAGCAACATCTGATCAGAAAAGAACTATAGGGTATATGAAATGATCACAGTGTATATTCTGTGGAGAGAGATCGGCATTTATATCTCCAGTGTCCAACATTGGTCCACGGTATGCAAATTGCCCTTCTCCAGTACCCATCAGAATTCTTACAAAGGTAACTGAGCACCAGTTGCCCTGGAAGTCATATGGTAGAGCCCTTTGTACTCAGTGCCAACGCACCAAAGTTGAGAGGCATTGCTCGGAGCCGAACATGGCAAAAAGCATTAGACCACAGTGATCAAAGGTGATCACTTCCTTTCTTGGGTGGAGAAGGGGCTTGGTAAGCTGGCCACCAATCCTGCGTTTATAACTGTGACCTGGCTCTGAAAATCCAAACCCTGAAAAGGAATGCACATGAGGGAATAAACGGGGGACAGCAGGGCCTGGAGTAGGGAGGGGCAGGGGAGAGGGTGCGGGGGTAAAATTTAAGGAGGTGCATATTCTCAGGGTCCCACCTCCTTAAAATGGGTGCCTCGGTCCTCTCCCTTGCTGGATCCTAGTCCCAGCCCTGGGGAAGGGGCATGATCGAGACCCAGAATAGAAAAAAAGTTTGTGCTTCATCAAATCTTTCTACTCTTTCAAGGAAATTTTTTTTTCTTTTTTTCACCATTTGGCTGTTGAATATCTGTGTGAATCAGCCTCCAGAACACGGTGATTCTTGCACGAGGCTTTCATTATCACACAGGAAACTATGGGAAACATTTCATTCTCTTTTGTTTGGAAGAAGACTTCCTCCTACTTGCTGCTTAGTGTGGCCTTGACACCCACTCAGTCTGTCTCACAAAAGCGAGAACCATTTTAGCATAAAAGAAAGGATGGGGAGATTTGGATTTTAGGAGGCTGGAACAGCTTCTCCTCCAGAAAACGTCATCATCAGAGCAAATGCTATCGATTCCTCATTCTGTAAGAGGCATTGTGCTTCAATCCTCACAGCTCCAGGAGGGCTGTGCTCTTCTCATCTTCCCTTCCTTATAGAGGAAGAAATGAAGACTCAGAGAGGTTCTGCAGCTTGCCCAAATCACACAGTAGTGGAGCCTGGATTTAGCCCAATCTCTTTTTCTCTATTAACCTCAAACCAAAAGAATATAAGGTCCCCCAAAAGCCGAGGAGGGTTGGCGCCTGGGCACTGCCTGTAAGTGAACAAATCATTTTTCTTAATAACAGGAAATATAGCTGTCTGCTATATTTGAAGAAAAGCAAAAGAAATAAGAAAATGTATGTTAGGTTAACAATTAAAAGAATTTAAAAAGCTAGTTTACCCATCTAATTTCAGTCAGTGGAAAATATCTAAAAAATCAATTTTGCAGGAAAGACTTTTACCTGTTGATTTTGGGGATGACTCAGCTGGTGTTGAAATTATCTCTACCTCAGGTTTAGGAAGTAAATAAAAGGTAAATGATTACATCATTTCTGGTTAAATGTTTTTCAGTGCAGAGAATCACATCCATCTCTCCTGCTGGTTTCTGTCATCACCTTTTGATATCTTCAGAGTGAGTGGCACTCTTCAGACAAGAAGGTGAGTGGTGAAACCATTGTCTTCTAATGAGCCCCTTGGTGTGCCGTCTGGGGCCTTTGGACATGGAGAGGTTCAGAGGAGCTGTGGCCTTACTGTCCAAGGGTCGTCTGGTTATACTGAGACCTTTGGAATCAAGCAGCTCACTGCCCCTTAGTAAATTTGGACATTTCCTGGGGTTTGGAATGGGTCCTTTTGATAGTGAGTTAATATTGTAGGTTCTTTGGATCCATTTATTGACTTGTATTGAGTAGTCTCTGGATGCACATCCGTTAACATCAAAACTATTTCTTGGACACGTCCATTGTGCTCGGTGCTAAGGATACACAGATGGAAGGTGTCCCTCCTGTCTTCAGATGCTCACTCTTGGGTCTGTCTCCACAGCACTAGGCTAGTTATTGTGCACACACGAGAGAAGTGTAAGCTGTGGTTCCTGCCCTCAGCCTGCATTAAATCCAGGGGAACACAATCCTGAGCTGAGACAGTTCTCAGAGGACAGCAGTGTTTATGTCATTTTCAATCTTATATCCCCAGCACCTGCCTCCTGTCCAGCACAGACTGAGCTCCGTACATGATCACTGAGGGGTTCCTGGCCAGACTCCCACTCAACTCAGAGCCCCTTCCAGTGTCTGGAGTCTGCCTGAGGACACTCAGATACAGGTATCTCTCCACCCTTGTGGCAGCCCATTTATTATGAATCACTCTAGTAACTCAAAAGTTACTAGTTTCCTTCATTTCACGTCAACACCTGCCCGCCTCGTTACCTCACCAACGGATGCAGAGTCTCCTTTCAGGACCCACACAGATGAAATTGATTCCCTGGTCCGTGTGTTGGGCCCTAGGCATTTAGAGACATCCGTGTTCGAGTCTGCCACCCTCCTCTGGCCACCAGCATCTCTGTTCCTTCGGCTTCTCAGGTGACTTAGTTTTGAGACCACCTTGTCATTTATTGAATAGACAAAACGCACCAATGGTTAAAAAATAAAATGAATCATCTTGTGATTGGGAGTCGAACAGTACAGGCGAGTAGCGTGGACATGTGCATGCACACGTGTGCGTGGGCAAAGGACAGCTTGGCGATTACTAAGAGGGGACTTGCCGCTTGTAGGACAGGAGGTTTCTCCCCGTTTCCAGAGACTTATCTGGACTCTCAAAAGGATCAACAGTGAATAACCAGCAAACAAACAGGCCATTCTTCTCCACAGATTGTCTTGATTAGACTTCTCGGCTGCTGGGGGCGGGGGTGTGAGGCTAGTGTACGACCTGGAAGAGAGAGCACGTCTCCACTTGTCTTGAATCCGGCAGGCCTCTCAGCTGGTAGCGTTTCTTCAAAACTTTATTAGCTGTGTGACCTAACTAGAGATTCGACTACGCTAAACCTTCATTTCTTCATCTAGCAACAAAACTAGGCTAGTAAAGATGTGAGGAAGATTTAATGAGATAATATTGCAAACACTCAGCATAGGGTCTGGCACGCTACTGATAAACGGGAGCTCTTAATAACCCCAGTAACACAGTAGTACTGAAAGCAGAAAAGGTACCGTGGGGAATATCATGTGACTAAGATACGGTCTCTGCCTTCGGTTAGCCCGTGCAGACACAACGGAGCCCAGTGACTAAGAGTGAGGGCTCCTTGACTTTATCGCCTTTGACAACTGACTTAACCCCCCTGAGTTGGTTTACTCATCTGCGAAAGGCTTAACAATAGCAGTGCATACTTCAAAGCATTGTGGAGAGCATTGCATGAGATTATACACTTAATATTCCTAGCATCGGGTAAGTATATTACCACTTACAGAGAAGAAATAGAACACTATTTCTGGAAGAGTGTGACTGCATTTTTTGCGCCAACATGCTGGCAAAGAGAGAGCCGTGTGTCAGTCACTTCTAGCAACAGGAGGGAACAGAAGGAGAGAGGGCGATAGTGATATTGTGGGAAAGCACCTATGGATCCTGCCCTGTTCCCTGTGCTAGTGGCCATTCGGAGGAAATCCACAAGGCTGGATGTGGGGATGAGAGCTGTAGGCACAGGTCAGAGTAGTCGACTGGCAGCTAAGTGCTGGGAGGTGGTGAGCCAGGCAGGGAGGTGCTGGAGTGCAACTCAGGAGTTTCCCTGGGAGGGGATTTGCATGGGCATTTAAATAATTGCCTTTGCTTGGTGGTGCTGGAGCACCTCCAGGTGAGCACCTGCCACTGACCAGGCGTCTGTTTCAGGCAGTGGTACAGGCCTCGCACTCAGATGTGCTCTGTGCTTGGGGTAACGCTCTGCTGTGGCTGTCTTGAATTTCTTAATAATTTTTGAACGAAGGCCCTTATGTTTTCATTTTGCATCAAGCCATGAAATCAAGTAGCTGGTCCTGTTAGTAAGAGGAACCAAACCTGCAGGCATTCAGGGGAGAAGGGGAGAATAATTCCCCTCTGAGGTGGGCAGGAGAGAGGAAAGAAGTTGTCATGAATGAGGATGCATTTTGAATTCGACCCTGGAGGATGAGCAGGATTTGGACAGGTAGAAATGAGAGTATGGCTGTCTGGTTGGAAGAAATATGCTGGCGAAGTTGAGAGGTGTAGCAGTCTGGGCTGTGTTTGGGGAATGGTAAAAAACCCTTGCGAACGTGGAGCCCCCGTTCCTGAGCTCTGCTGCGACAGCGTGGTGCTCTGTGGGCCCTTCCCAGGGCAGCCTTTACTCAAGGCTTTTCTTGGTCCTTTCCTCCAGGTGCCATTCTGCAAGATGCCTGTTCAATGAATACATTAAATTTAGCTGTGTTATTCATAGAAACCATGAAGCAAGGCAGGGAGGCAGGAGAGGCAGATATAACAAAGAATCAAATAGAAAATTTTCATTGGAAAGTATGGTTATTGAAATAAAAATGAAAAATACTTCAGCATGTCAAATGGTAGATCAAACACAGACCAAGAAAAAATTCAATCGGGAAGCCCTATCGTCTAACTTGCTCTCTCTCTTGGTCCTTTTAGAACACAGTTCTGTGTGGGGATTTGCACAGCAGGCACATGGTGGAGGCAGAATCCTAACCAGGGTCCACATCCTGTCCTCTGCCTGCTACTCCATACTGCCGTGGTCCTCATTTCCGTCCTTAGTGGTGGGTTTCCCCAAACAGAAGCCTGGAGTGGTCCAGAAAGCACGTTGGCACTTCTAAATTTAGCTATAGTCATACCCTGGCCATGCATAAAAGGAGAGACAGCATAAAAGGAAAAAGGCATTTTTCTTTTAAGCATCTCACAGTCTCTATCCCCAACCTCATTACCCTAAACTATGCATTTAAAGTCCTATTTCTAGTTTTTGTTGTATTTTCATTTGATTTTCATAAATATTACACTCTGCCACTTGATCCACATGCCTTGATTTTTCTTTTCCAATAAAATGCACCATGGCTTCTAAAAGTTGGAGCTCCCGTTCCTCAATGAAATGAGACAGGGTTACATAGATAGCTAGTAGGTTTTGTGTAGTCCCAGAGCCTCAGCCTCCTCCTAGGCTGTGTTGCTGTGTGTCTGGGGATTGGTGAGACAGGGCACCACCTGCAGGAGGAGTGGGGAGCCTTCTGGGGCAGAACCCACCTCCTTGGAATAGAGCCAGGATCGACAGGCCTGCCTGGTACTGAAGCCTCCTGTCTATCACTCAGATTTGTCTCCTGGCCTGGCCCTGCTTTGAACTCATTCTCTGAGATCTGTTAAGAGAAAGAACTGAAAAGGGGCTGTCCCCAGAGGACTTCAGGAAGTTCAAGCATTTCTGTTTTGATGCGTGTTGACAGTCTATAGCACAGAAGAGCAAAGAGACCTTCTCCCACGGTCTGCACAGAGCTCCACATGGCCCTGGCTGCTCTGTGGCCTCAGCTGGGGCAGGAGAGGACAATGTCTATCAGTTGGAGTGGTGCCCAGGACAAGGACCAGCAGTTCCTGGGAGCAGACAACAGTGTCCAGGGCAGGCAGTTGTGCCCAGGACAAGGGTCAGTGGTGCCCAGGGGCAGGCAGTGCACTCTGCAGAAGAGAGGTATGCTCTCATTGTCCCCATGTCATTTGATTGCATTTAGAAAGTCAATTCCACTCACTGCAAATAGCTAATATACAGCATATCTTGAGAAGTGAACAGAGAATATAACATTTAACCAAAAGAAATTTGGAAGCATTGTGTTTAAGAAGGAATAGGAAGGTAAACAAACGTCCTACTGTATAGCACAGAGAACCATATTCAATACCTTGTAATAGCCTATAATGAAAAAGAATATGAAAAGGAAGATGTATATATGTATAACGGAATCACTGTGCTGTACACCAGAAATTAACACAACATTGTAAACTGATTATCCGTCAAGGAAAAAAAAAAAGGAATAGGAAACAGTTATGCAGGAAAGTGTAAAGCAACAGAGACCAGGTTGGACAGAGAGGGGCGGGTGGCAGCATTATCTCTTTGTGAAAAATCGAAAACTAACAGTTCAAGGTTGATTTACTTTCTGATGTAATATAATGTAAGTCCACATTCAGTTTGTTATTCCTATGTCCTCTGTCCAAGAGCTCAAAGATAAGTCCCGGGAAAAGTTATTGACCAGAGAACCCGGAGGCAGGGCAGGAGGGCACACAGTAGAGTGGATGGGGGTGGGGCTTCTGCTCTAATTCCACCAGCAATGCCCTTCCTTTGATATGAATGATTAATGTTTCCTCAGTCTAACATAAAATGCTGTGTGAGTTCCACCTGCTCTGCCTGCTACATCCCACACCCATCAGGTTACCCTGAGCCATAAGCAGGGTAGCTGTCCAACCTTGATTTTTGCAACTATTTCAATTGCTTAAAGGTAATTTGCTAAACATTTAAATAAGTATGATTTAAAGTTCAATCCATTCTAACACTTTCCACTCAAATAAATCCACAAACCAGGGAAAAGTCATCTTTCAGAGCACCTGTGCTTAGTCTGCAGCAGCCACAATGCACCTGGTGTCCCTGATGACACAGGGGCTGCTTTGCTGCAGCTCTTCTGCTCCCCCAGCTCTTTGTGCTGCAAAAGGCAATGGCAGGGTCTAGATCCGCGGGTCTGTGGTGTAGGTAGGAGAGGCACATGAGAAGATTTCCGAAGAAGGTGTGCAAAGGAGGAGGGAGAAGATGATGGAGACCACGCTCAAGGAATGGAGGAAACAGCTCAGTACTGGAGCCAGCAGCTGTTAGGAGTGGTCTTTCCATGAACCAGAACCATCTTCACAAACACGGGACCAGGGATGACCCAAGCTGTCTCCCTGTGTACCCACCTCCATCCCCTACCCCCGTAGATTGAAAAAACCCATAGGGTACTGTGCTGATAAGGAGTCTGAGCCCAGGGTCAGTGGGGAGGGTACGAGGGAACAAGCCTGCACCTCCACCAGCACAAGCTGCACCCCCTCAACCCCACCCCACCAGCAGAGGCTGGACCCTGGGCTTTAGTGGTTCCCCAGGGCCTCCGAAGTTCACGTACAGAGAGGCTGCTTAATCAATGTGTAATGAATCAATAGAGTATATTGTTTTCCTCTTATGTTTCCCTTTGAAGAAGCCTGCAATTGCTCCTACTTGTCTGAATACCAAATTAAGCCAGTAAAGTCTTCCCCAGTTGAACTCTCTCCCTCCTGTCTTGGTGTAAGTTTGCCCACTCCCTCTCTACACCAGAGACCTCGGGCTTCCCCCTGGAGGGAGGGAGTCCCCGGAGCCCCTGACTGAGTCCTGGAGGGAAGGGCCAGATTGATTCAATCAGTAGGGAGAGCTAAAGTGACTCTAGAACAAAGTGGAAACCTGGCAAATAGTCAGGTCTCCTTACCTGACTCCTGTCCGCAGCGTCCCGATCCCTTCCACAGTAGACAGCGCCCTCTCGTGGAAATAAACCTTCCGAACAATATTCCTTGAGGGTCTGGGCTTTCCCTCTGGAGGGTGCTTGCAGTCTGTGCCTGCAAGCTCGGGCTGTGACAGGGACTCTGAGACCAGCCAGCTGGCCAGCGCCCGGTGTCAGCAGTCAGCGTAGGCTGGAATTCTGAAGTGGAATAATGCCACCGCTCAGAGAAACAACTAATGCATTTTACTATATGAAATGAAAACCCTTAATACATGTCTTAAGAAGATTCTTGGCTCAAGACTCACAAAACAAATAACCACACAGCAAACAAAAACAAAAACAGACAAACAGAAGTAAAAAGAGGGTAAAACAAACAGGCAGAAATGGGAGAATTTTGCCAATATACAGTCAGAAAAATAATCGTAAAGCTATTTCTAAGGGACTCTAAGCCCAGAACCATGTAAGTAGCCTATATTCTTAGTATGCATGCGTAGGTTATTCATTAAAATAAATGGAAAACAGTGAAATGGAAGACAATTCAATAAAGTTTACACTTTAACCATACAGTCAGTACATGCAATAATTTCTACATCTTCAGTATAAAGGACAAGATACATATACAACTTTTGCCAAAGAAACCCATTTTCTCCCTGTCCCCCTACACACATGTCCAAAGGGGAATGTTTTTCCAATGCATGCCGCTGTGTGAGTCTGTCCAGGAAGGACCCACCAGGAACTGGCCAGTCACTGCCCACACTCTCCCTGTAACAACTGGGCCTGTGCCCTGCTCCTCTAGGTCTCCATGCACATTTTTCAGATTCCTCCTTCATGGAACATTCTCAGGACTCAGCCTAGCTCTACCCACTCCACAGTCCCTTAAGCCATCGTTCTGCACTTGACCATGGCCGTTACACGTGACATGAGCTTCAGGGGCTTTCGTGCAAAGTGTTCCTTCAGTGCTGGATCTTAGGCTGACCAACCATCATGGCTTGACTGGGATTGAGGGGTTTCTGGAATACGGGACTTCCAGTGCTAAAACTGGAAACAAACAGGGATGAACTGGTCACCCTAGTGCTGGTGTGGGTCACACCAAGTACTGTGTGAGTCTCCACTTTCAGAGCACCAGCTGCAAAAGTCCCATCGAGGCTTCCTGCTGTCTTAGCACCCTGCCAGGTGGCACATTGCAAGTCAGCTCTGGAAGCACCTGTTTATTTCTTGTAAGGCTCTGAGGTTGGTTTGCCTTTCCCCCCTTTAATTTTTAGTACTGTTGACCTAAAACAAATAGACTGAAGATATTTCTCCTGCAAAGATGAGTTTATTCAAGATCAGCAGAGAATTGCAATTTGGGGTCTGCAACCAAGGTGAACCACCTGCATGTCTCCACATGGCAAGGGAAGGGGAACAATTTTACAGAGAGGAAAAGGAAGTTGGGAGGGCTGTAGTAACAGAGTCCATGATTTTTCATTGGCTGGGTCCCTACCAGGAAAGAAAAGTCTTCTTCCTGTTGGGCTCTGCTAATGCCACAGGTGAGAGCTCCCCCTTCTGGTCTCCCAACTCAATTTAGTTGATGTTTCCGTTTAATTTTTACACTTTCCCCTTTTGATCAAGACCTTTCTCTGAAAGCATCGCTGAGTAAGAGTCAGATTTTCCAGTTTCAGTGGCTTTTTGCCCCTCAGTGTCAGGAAGGACCTTTCCTGGGTGTGGTGTCTCGTGTTGAAAGGAAAGTGCACAGATTGGAAAGATATTAAGGTCACATTTGAGTAATGAAGAGGTAGGAGGGAGAACTCTCAGGCCCCTTTCTATTTAAAGCCCATATTTTATCAAGATCATAGACAATGGAGATCATCTGAAGTGTTACGTCATCACCAAAGATTTGGTGGCAGACTTCCAACAGGCCTGGCCTGGGTGTCTTGGGAAAGCCGTCTCATCAGATGTTGTCTGCTTCAGTTCGCAGAAATCTTTACTTTCGGGTCACCAGATGTGTGCAGGTCCAGTCAGAGTTCGGCACTTTCTTTAGGTGTGTCACGTGAATCCAAGAGTCTATTGCTTGGAGTTTGGCAGCACAAGAGTTGGTTAGCAGAACCTGATAGGGGCCTTTCCGTGAGACTGAAAAGAATTCTTCTGTAGATGTCCTTTCCAATAGTCAAAATCTCTGGGTTGCAAGGTGTGATGCGTAGGGTCTTTGTCTCCAGGGGTACACTGTGAAAAGATTGCTTTACCAAAGCATGATTATTTTTAATAGAAGCAATTAGGCCTTTGCAATATTGGGATAGCTCCCTTTTTATCAATTGTGGGCCAAAAGAAGCAGGAGCCAAGTGTGTTGGATGTCCTGTGACTCTCTCAAAGGGTGAGAGTGTATGAGTTCCAAAGGGGGTGGAGCTGAGATTTAGAAGGACCACAGCAATGCTTTTGGCCAAGGTAATGGAGGGCCTCTACAGATTTTGCCAATTGAATCTTAATGATGTCATTAGTGTGTTTGACTAAACCAGAGGACTGAGGGTGGTAAGCACAATGAAAGTGTTGTAAATGCAGCCAAATAGCATAGACTTATCAAAGCACCTGGCCAGTAAAATGTATTCCTTGCTCACCATGAAGTTCAAGAGGAGTCCCTCAGGTAGGGATAATCTTTTTCAAAAGGACTTTAGCCACAGAAAAGGCAAAAGCTTGTCTGGAAGGGAAGGCTTCAGTCTGGTATGAAAACACACAGCCCATGGCTAAAATGTATTTATATCCATTAGATGGAGGAAGTTGCGTGAAATCCATTTGCCGTAACTTGAGTTGTCCATCAGGCAGTTAAAAATATCTGGGAGCAGTACAAACAGGCTTCACTGTGTTGTACTTTGCAGAGGTGAGACAAGCAAGGTAGACAGTTTTTTACAGCCTTGTTCATGTTTCCCCACCAATACTGATTCACAAAGTTTATAATTTTGTCAGGAGACAAATGATTTAATGCATATTCAGTGGTGAGGAGTGGGAATTTTAGAATCTCTGGTAGGACCGGGTTCTTAGAGCTTTCTTTTTTGATCAAATCAACAGTTGTTGACTTTCCAATCTGTTTGCCTTTTCTGAGCACGATTGTCAGGCCTCTGTAGCCAGTTTTTCTAAATTATCATTTAGGGAAATATCCCTTTGGATCATGACAGAAATTTGGCTGCTGTTGGTTCCTTTAAGGGCAGCAACCCTTGCAGAAGTCTCAGCAAGAGGATTTTCCTTAATTTTCAGAGAGTCAAGTTTAGAATGCCCCAGGATCTTAACAATAGCTAAAACAGTGGGTAAAAGTATTGCATTCAATAATTCTTGAGCATAGGAGCCATTTAAAATTTTATTTCCACTGGAAGTAAAGAAGCCACATTGCTTCTACAACATTCCCAAATCATGAGCTAATCCAAAAGCATATCTAATATCAGTATGAATATTGGCAGTTTTGTCCTTGGCTAAGGTACAAGCCTGTGTAAGAGTGTAGAACTCAGCCTGTTGGGCCAAAGCTGCTGCAGGTAAGGATGCTGCTTCAGCACCATCAAAAGGAGTTGTAATGGCAAACCCAGCACACAATTTGCCATTGTCATCTTTTAAATAGGAAACGTCAGTGAATCATGAGAAGTCCAGGTTACTCAGTGGAATTTCCTATAGATCATCACGAGGAGTCAGGACACGGCTCATCGGGATTAAGCAGTTGTGAGGGACTTTGTCAGTGATGGAGGGGATAAGAATAGCCAGGTTACAGTTCTTACAATGTGAACTAGGGCTTTTAGCTAAAGACAAAACTGCTAATGTATATACTGGTAGTAGACACACACTCAGTGTTGCCCATGACTGTGGCATGCTTTAGGGCACAGAATATTTTTAACTTCCTCAGGGTAAAAGGTTAAAAACAGCTCCCATTTTCTAGGACTTTGGGATGCTATGCAGCTGCTCAAATTCTTGGTGATAATCAAAATTCCTGGCCACTCAACAACAGACATAGAGGAAAGCAAGGGAAACCATTTGGCTGATGCCACTGCAAAACTGGCTGCCCTCAAAAGTCTGAAACTGTTGTCAGCACGACGTTGCCTGCTTACAGAATCAGAGTATGAACTGATTACTAAAATATTAGAAGCCTCACAATGCTCGTTCAGAAGGACTGAGCAAATTGGATCAGGCCAGGCTACACACATAAATTAAAAAGAAACCTCTGGGTAGGGCAAATGGCAGACCTGTCCTCCCTGACCATCTACAGAAGTGTATCCTAGAATATATGCATAACCCGATGCACTGAAGCATGGATGCAGTGATTCAGTGCGGAAAACAGTAGTACTGGAAACATCTCCTCAGGTGGCTCAACAAGTACAGCAAAGCCCGAGATCCGCTCTAAAGGTAACCCAGGGAAGCCTGCTCACACTTCCATGGGCCACTTTCTTTTACCCTCAGGACATTTTAAGTTATAGCAAATAGACTTTATCCAGCTGCCACCATCTTAAGCCCATACATGTGTGTTAGTAATGATCTGTATGTTCCCTCATTGGATGGAAAGCTTTCCTTGTCACAGAGCCACATCCATGGCAGTAAGTAAAGTTTTATTCGAAAGAAGTACTCCTACTTGGGGCATATCCTCTGAGCTTCAAAGCAATAGAGACTCCCATTTTATTGGTCAAATAATCCGATCTGTTTGTAAAATTTGACCCACCTTACAACACCTCAATTGCACTTTTCACCCCCAATTATCAGAACTGGTGGAACACATAGTGGAATAAAAAGAAAAAAAACAACCCAGCTAGTCAAATTTGTTGAGTTGCTCCAGCTGCCCTGACCCAAGGCATTGCCTATGGTCTTTCTCAACCTAAGGTCCATTCCTGGCTTTAAAGAGCGGTTATCTTTTTTCAAGATCATCACTGATAGACCCATGAGGCTTGACGAAGGCATGTACGAATCTGCCCTTATTGAAGGACACCTCTTGGTTCACTGTAAAGAACTCACCAGGGCCTTAAAAGCGAATTCACAGTTTGTGGAACAATCCTTTCACAGCATGTTCCCAGGTGATGAAGACCTACGTCAACATAACCTTCAGTCTAATGACTATGCTTACTAGGAACGCCCTTCAACCTCAGTGGAAGGGACCCTACCAGATATTGTTAAACTAATCCTCATGCAGCTAAACTCAGAAGCATTGGTCTGTGGATTCATGCTTCTCCTTTAAAGAAGGCCCCCTGCACTCATCTGGGCCTCGCCAGTTTCATGGTGATAGTAACTGGGACATCACCCTTATGATCATCAAGCTGCTCACCTTGCTTCCTGTTAACCTAGCTTCTCTTTTGTAGCAGTTGCTGAGCAGAATTAGGGGACGGTCCCAACTCCCACTAGTGTCAAAATTTCTTTACCAAACCTCAAAACATCAAGTCCTATTCAACTCTTACAATTTGAGGACATAGTTTCTCACATGGCCCTGATGGTGTAAAGCTTTTATTCAACTGATTCTTCAGTTTGTTATAGTTACTTGCCTGCAAAATTTAGTACAAGTTCCCTTGTAATTGTGCTGGGAGACGTCAATTCAAGTGACATCTTGACAGTGTTGCTGCCAAATCATGCCTCCCCATCCATGCTGTGGGTGAAACTGGTACAGCCCAACACTCTCCATCCAGGTTAAGTCACTTCCCCTACCCTAAGCACTGTGCAGTAATGTGGCCGGTTTCTCTCCGGGGCTTTTTGGACCCACAAGCATATAAGAGCTGTGAAAACTCTGTTACTTACACACACGCACACACTAGGCACTTGGCATTTTAAAATCTCTTCTGAATGCTCATCACTAATAAAAGTATTGAATAATCAGGACTGAGAACATAGCTGTGTTTGGTGTCAGCGGAGACTACCCCCCTTTCAGTTTGGCATTGATTTATTAATCAACAACATGTTCAACTATAATTAGTGAGTTATGAATCCAACTATATGCTTCTATTTTGTCCCCAAGGCTATAAAGAGATGAATCATCAAATGCCTTGCTGAAAACCTTGTCTATCAGTTTCCTGTTGTCCTAGGTTAGTGACTGTTAGAAGAGGCAGAGGCTTTAATTGCCTGACTTAATCATCTAGTCTGGCTTCTCACAATGCTTTCCACAACTGGTATTGATTCTCAGGAGCCATCTGTTAACTTATTTTTATTTTTTTATTTTTCAGAATTGTTCTCTAAATCAAAATCCAGCCCACGTGGAACCTACCTTCTCCACGCTAGGATTAAGTGAGGCTAACAGAGGCGAGCAGGCACAGTCAAGGTGCATTATTTATTTGAGTGTGCACTGAAATTTATCGTTATTGTTGTTTTACTTAAGAGCTTGATTTTTGGTGGCAATAACCAGAAAATGACCTTTTAAAAAAGTCTGGAGTCCCAGGGCTGATTTTGAAGCAACACAGCACTATTTTAGTGCCACCTGGGGACAAACATCATGCATTGTAGAGGGGAGGAAGTAGGGGGAAAAATCATAAACTTTACAAACCTTAGTTAAGCAACATAGAGATAATAACTCGCTCCTTTTTGCATATCTGTCCTCAGTCCAGGAATTCCAGTTGTGACTTTCCAATTATCCAATGACCCTGTGAAATAGGTACTATCATTATCACCATTTTACAGATGGAGAAATTGAAGCACAGCTTGTAGGTGATAGAACTGGAATTTTATTCTAAGCAGTTCGATTCTAGAGCATATACCTTTTAACCACTATACTACATAAAACCTCCAATTTTGCATCTGTCAGAAAGAATGATGTTTGAAATGTAGAGAATGAACATTGGTAAGACGAATGGAAGCCCAAGAGGGAAGTGCTGATTACAAGAAACACTTTAACACTTTGAAGGAAATTATGTTTTCTAGACTAGACAAAATCCCAGAGTACTGGGAGGAATATAGAGGCGGTTGCTAAACACATCTGTGGTTTTAAGACACAGAGAAGTAATGAGAGGCTGAAAGACTAGGGATGGGCAATTTTTCCAAAAGTTAAGAACATCTCAGTCAACTTAGGCATCATTTGTAAACACCTATATGAGAAAGTGCTGGTCCCTAGGACCCAACATGGGCTCACTACGAGTCATGTCAGATGCACCTCATTTCCTACAATAGGCTATTGTATAAATGGATTTCAACAAGGCCTCACAGCGTAACCTTGTGGCCATGATAAGAAATATGGCTACATGCAAAATTATTTTCACGGCGGTTGTATGACTATATGCTGATGTTTTGGTGAATAGCAACATGAAGAGAGGCTTTTGGTGGCAAAATCCAAGAGTGAGCCTTCAGTTCTCTGGTCAGCACTTTTCTTCACTGGATAAAAATCTTGATGTCTCAGCCAGCACAGAGGACAGATAACATCAAGTAGAGAGGCACAGACAGAATATTGGATGGTTGAGATGGGATCCTGAAATATCTGAAAACAGTCTGGACCACTGGACTGAACTGAAAGAGAGGTCGTTGAATAGGGATGACTAGGAGGCCCTTCATCCCAAAGTCCTAGTCAACTTCTCCCATGTTGAGAAGTAACCTGGCAGCAGCAGCACCAATAAAATTATAACATGAACTACACACGTAGTTTTAAATTTTCTAGCAGACACATTTTAAAAAGTAAAAACAAAACCAAAACCACCTCAGGTGAATTTTAATAATGTGTTTTATTTATCATTTAAAAAATATAGTTTACCAAATATACCCAGAATACTATCATTTTGACATGTAATCAATATATAAAATGATTGAGATACTTCACATTCTTTTTTTGTAGTAAGTCTTCAAAATCCAGTGTGTATTTTACAATCATAGCTCCTCTCAGTTCACGCCAGCCACATCTCAAGTGCTCAGAAGCCACATATGGCTACCATATTGAACAGAGTTCTCACTGATGCTCAGCTGTGTCCACTCTGCCCTCTAATTATGTCATTCTCAGGCTGGCTGCATCAATAGAGTTACTAAACCTAAAGTTATAACATTCAGAAGTATTGCTTTCATTTAGTGGAAGGAGAAAGGGTCTGGGCTCTTTGATGTGTAAATCACTGTGGAAGCTGTACCAGTGTTCACTGCCTGTGACTGCAGCCTGTGACCTGTATTCAACCGTCAATCATGAGTACTGGAGCAATTTCAGTGACTAAAAGTCTAGAATGCTTAAAAAGTGAACACTCACCAAACTGTTTTTCCTTCTCTGCTTATCTCATGGAGTTCTTGGATATACCTTTTGGCTCAGGATAGATGAAGTAGAGCTAATTGCAGCTTTTTTCAAAGGACAGAATAAAATCTTCCTTCCATTTCTAATAACAACTGATGCAACTTTTCAAATTGGTTTTAAGTTTCCATATCCTGTCCCCTTTCCCCAAAACAGTGATTTCTGAGCACTAATACCCATCTAGGATTCTGGAATCTGGCAACCTAACCAACAGTGAATGCAGCTGAGGACCAGAAATAGACATAAATAAATGTGTAGGCACAATATGTTAGAAATGCACAAAAGGTCAGGTTAAAATGTATCACTCTTCGTTATTTCCATTTTGCAGGTTAGAAAACAGGTTCAGGGGGGTTAATTGGCTTGCCCAGTGTCACAGAATTGAGTCTGATCCCAGGCCAGTCACCCTTTTTGCTTCATTACATATCTCATCAGAATGACATTCTTCTCTGTAGGACTGAAGACCCCATTACCTAGTCTCCCACCATCACCACCTAGACTCCTTCCATACTGCTTATTGTCTCTAGGTGGCAATCATGAGTTCCTGGCAGTTGAGAGCACATTCTCTGTAGACTGCTTGGGTTCAAATGCCAGACCCACCACTTTTAAGCTGTGAGATGTAACTCCGTTTCCTCATCTATAAATTGAGGATAACAGTCCTTCTCCCATATAAACGACCTAATCCATATAAAGCACGTGAACAGAAACATAGTAAGGATTCAGTATTTTTCACTCAGTAAGAGAACAAGTTTCAGTTCTTCACATGAAAACTCTGTAACACATAGAATGTTCTGGCTTGAAAGGAACTTACATATTGACTATTACAACTTCTCAAGCCCGTTCCTGGACAGACGGACATCTTTTGTCTACTTGGTAAGGAGCGTGTTGCCTTAGGGACCACCGCTCCACTTTGGGGCAGCACTAACTTCCGGGGTGGGGGGGGGCGTTGTATCCTAGTGCAAAAAGCTTGGGCTTTGGAGCCTGGTTTTAGGATCTTCCCATCATCTCCAGCACCCCACCCTGTTGTTATGGTTTATCACAGAAAGATCTGTGGAACTTTGATACAAGTCTTTCCACTTTATACTGTGCTTCAGAGAAAGGACTTAAAGTGAACTGAAGCTTACAGAGAGGCAATGGTGAAAAAATGGTACTTTTTTTTTTTAACTTGTTAATTCATGGCAGTCTGGGCCATGGATAAATAGCAGTTACAAAGCCCCTTTAACATTCTCATTTGTAGCAAAAGCATTCTCTCTAAGGGGAGTTTCTAGATTAGTATATGACTGACTCTTGAAAAATCTTGGAAAATGGGGTATTAGCAAGTGCAAATAATGATCAAGAGCTCTCCTGGGCTAAGATATAGAAGGGAAATGTTGATAATTATTTCTAAGAAATTTTTAACTACAGCGACTCACTATATAAGGAATATTAAACGTACAAAAAGTCCACGAATCTCACATACGTAGTTACGTGGTACATTTGATTTCCAAGATAGCTTTTCAGCATTTTAAATAAGCCTCTTAGTTTTGTCCTCTTCCTTCACAAGGCACACACAGTTGGATTACTCAAGCCCAAATAGTGTCCTATCGAGGTTACAAGGTACGCTGATTTTCACCTTGTTCTTCACTGTTTTAAATGGATAAAGTTTCCCTTTTCCACTCATTTTTGTAAAATAGGGCAAAATACTGTGAAAAGGCAGTAGTAGCACTGGCTGTTGTATGGCCAAAGGTGGGGCTGTTGCTGGAACCACACTGCTAGGTAGACGGCGGCTCCCACACACTCCGCAACAGCAATTGTTCAACCACATGGGAACAGTCACTCACTAAAGTCATGAGAAGTGGAGTGTGATTTGACTGTATAATGTAGAAAAGGGAAAGAGGCCCAGATGTCAAATATATTTAAGTCACGTACCACCTGAACTAGGTGCCACTGGGAAAAGCAAATGTAATTTGCAACTCTACTACTTAAACTCATTTTTTAGTGCCCATAATAATCTCAATTTCTAATATAAACCAAAGACTTTTTAAAAAAAAGTTCACTTGAGATTGGATATAGGAAAAGTGCTTTCTAAATAGTAAAGTTTCCATGTGAGATTTTATTATTCCCAAATTAAGTGAGAGGGAATATACTTTCTCAATGACAATTAGTCTCTGTGTAACCTTGATTCACCTACTCCAATCTCTTAATTTTCTTCAAGCTTCTTTCTAGAAGGTGCCAGGAGTGTTTAATTGGGGGTGGGGACCGGATCTTCATCGCTCTTTCACAGGTTTGTGCATCCATCTTGCCTGATGGGAGGACAGCCCAGCTAGCTCACAGGCCCCAAGGAGGGAAACGAGGCTGATCAAGGGGAAGTGTCCCAGGTGGGCGTGGAAGAGATAATGCTATAGCTAAACCAACAAGAAACAGGAGTCAAGAAAAAATTAACAACAAAATGTATTTAAAAACAGACTTCTCCAGTTGGCATTTCAAATGAAATAGCTAGCAATTAACTCCAACCCTTTCTAGTGTGTCTTTTGCTCCTGGAGTCCTCTTGCAGCTTTAATTCTTGAACCTCAGGCGGCAGCACCAGACATAAATCCCCAAAGGGAGAGGTATTATTAAACCTTTTGCTGGTCATTCTTTTCTCAACACAAATGGACAGATTCGTAAGCCCTCTTATTCATTTCATGATGATCATTAGAAGAAAAAAATTAAGCCAAACTTGCATATTGAAAAAAAAAAAACCACACACAAAAAAACCCTGTAGATAATAAATATCGCTGATTCACTTATTTTAAACAAAGTCCAATTTTATTCACTGTTAATATCCTTGCAGTCCATTGTATACCTTCTGCACTGATCCTTGTTTCAGGAGATGTTTGATACCTGAGGAGAGAATGAACAAATGACTCCATTAATAAAAATGTGACTCCCCTAGAGTTTAAAGTGTGTTCTGTGGAGAGGTGGCTCACAAAAGGCCTTATGACAACCATGGACCTGAACTGAACAAATGACTAACAGTGTCCAACTTCATCGCCAGTGGGTACCATACACGCACATCCCAGATGATCCGCTGTCTCTCTCTCAGGCACACGTACCACACATACATCCCACGAACTCTGAGAAAAGAGGTAGTGAATGGACAGAAAGCTCTTCAGCTGTCTTTCATTCTTTCTTCTTTGTCTTCTTTCCAGTTTTGAACCCTTTCACCTCCTTTTTATTTGGGACCCACCAATGGAGCCCTCTTCAATCACTGCAGACTTCACCCCAAGCCTCTAATCCTTCTAATGTAGACCTCATTTTTCCTTGTACAGTCGGGTCCAGCTAATTTGTTCTAAGTGACTCTATTTCACACCCACACAACCCATCGCTCCCCAGGTTTCAAAGCCCACTTTACACAGCCTTTTGTAACTCAACAGGATTATTAATATTGCCTTCGTAGAAAGGCAAGTTCATTCCCAGTCTTGTGCTCACTAGTGTCAGTAACTACTGTCACTGTCTGATTTTACTGCCTATCCTCTTTAACTGCCTTGTTCTCACACTCACATACAACAAACACATATACACAAACTTTCCACCCCTCACCTTCTCTTGCTTCCTCTGTTAGCTGTTCTTTTGGAAAATCCACATCAAAAGTGATTATCAAAGAGCCCTTGATGTTGTTGTTGTCAAAGTTGGGGAGCCCTTCCCCTTTCTTCCATAGCTTGGCTCCTGGTCTGGTGATCTTATCCCGGGAAATATGCACCTGGAAAGCAAAAGGGGACAGACTGGAGCAGGACTGGTCCTCTCAAAGTACGACGCACAGCGCCCAGTGAGCACTGGTGCC
This sequence comes from Vicugna pacos, assembly GCF_048564905.1. Lineage (NCBI taxonomy): Eukaryota > Metazoa > Chordata > Mammalia > Artiodactyla > Camelidae > Vicugna > Vicugna pacos. The sequence goes on along the minus strand of NC_132987.1, from coordinate 54,883,022 downwards.
CAGAGCTCATGTCACAGCTCAGCAGAGCAGCAGGACCAAGGCCCAAGGGAAACAACACTGGGACAGTGCGGGCCAAAGAGAAGGTTTTCAAAAGGAAGAGAACCAAACATGTGAGAAAGTAAGGCTTTTGCCAGTGGAGCCTGTAAGGATGAGACTGCCAAAGGCTGAGTAGCCACCTCCAGGGTGCTGGCGGGGTGGTGGTGCTCTCACCGCTGGACATTCAGCGGCAGAGTGAGGAGCGGAGGCGCTGTGACGCCTGAGAATTTAGTCCCTGTTCCTCCAAACGACTCAAGTGGCTGAAGTAATCTCAAAACCAGCCACACGGAGGCTTTGGAAGGACAGGAAGCAGGAGAACTGCTCTGCTCACCTTGTGACCATCCAAGTGAGTGATATCCATGTCGAAGCCCACCAGGGACTCCACGAGGGAGATCGTCACGTTTGTGTACAAGTCATCTCCTCGCCTCTCAAATATTGGGTGCCTAGAACAGAACGAGGTAAAGATCATTAACTTCTGTCTTTCTTTTGGGAAGAGTTCAAAAAGTTTTTAGAAAAATCATGGAAAAGGATGAGTGCCACTCTTTCAAACAATAAGCATTTATCAGATGCTCCTTCCTGTGTAGTATTCGTCAAGACTACAAAGTTGCATAAGATTTATTAAACCCTACTCTTAAGGAGCTTACAATCAGTGGAAACCGAAGCATGTAAGTAAAACTGCATGTAAGTAAGATTCTGGAGAAGAGAGAAGGGCAACTTCTGGCCGCGGGGCTGGGGAAGAAGGGCATCTGGGACGGACCAGGAAGCTTCCAGAGCTGGGCTCGCAAGGCCAGGTCAGCTCTGGAGAAGCAGATGAGGCGGGTGCAGGGAAGGACAGGGGTAGGGTGAGAAGGAATTCTGGCAAGGACAAGGACTTGAGAAGGTACTGAGTTTATTCAGGGAATAGCACCTGTTCCAGTTTCTCTGGAAAGTGATGAGAAAGACAAGGTAAGTGAGGAGCACTGGGGAAAGATCACTGAGATTAAGGAGTGCTGTGAGGGAAAGGTCCTTGGCACCGGGGGCCCATTTCTCCATATTTAGGTGGGAATCTTGTTTCAGTGAATCCTTAGAAGCAGACACATCACTGGTTTCCAAAGTGGTCACAAGAGACAAATAAGAAACAAGAAAGCTTGAGTACCAGGCAAAATTCTTACCTAAGCAGCACTTCAGGCTGAAGAGAAGCCAACCAGAGAAGCTGCCCAGCAGCTGCAGATTAAGTAACACAAGGTCCTTTCTACAGAAGAGGCTCCCATTCTCGTGTGGGGCTGTATTTCCTCAGTTAAAATCTCAGGTCACCTTGTCTGACTCTCTTTCACAGTTCCTTACCTGTCTCATCAATGCTTTCTTTCCAAATTATTTTGGACTTAAGTCCCCAGGAAATTAAAAAATGGGCTCAATCCTCGGTTCCAACCCCAAATTTTCAGTACTACTATAAAGTTACAAATAATCATTTAGGGTATTAAGAGCATAAAAAGGGGTAAAAAGTCTGGAAGTGCCCTGGTGGCTCCCCCTATTTCTCCAGTCTGACTCATCTGAAAAGCAAGTGCTGAAGAGAAGGCCTCTAGACTGCAATGACTTACTTGACAACTTTGATTCGGAACCGCAAGTCTCCTGGTTCGCCATCCACATGAGGCTCACCTGGTCAGAACAGGTTAGAGCACACTGTAAGTCACACAAGTCAAATACTGCCGATCAGTTGAGAACTGGCAGTTGAGAGAATTTCTTAAAGCCACCACCTAGCGTTGACTGGCAAGTCTACCTGTGAGAGCTGTGTCTCTACCTGGTTATATCAAGTTTCAGATTATTAGTAAGGATCACCTGTGCAATAAATAACTTGACCTACTTCCTAAACAAAGAAATGATTCACTAACTTCCTGACCCTGATGTTTTAAAGCTATCTTTCTTGTAGAATTTTAAATTTAACACCAAATTGAGGTCTGAGAGCATCTTATTAATGCTAACTAGAGTTCTATATCCTCTTTCATTGCTGAATTAAAATTAATGCATTAAGTTGTGAATATGCTAAACTTTGGTATAACCAGGGCTACTTGACAATAACCTTTGGCCATGATATTCCAAGGATAAACAGTAAAGCTACTGCATAAGGTGACCAACCACGATGGTCATAAACGGCTTTCCGTATTGTAAAACTGACTGAAGTGTGCTGGAAATGACATATGCATTTACAATGTGGCCATAAGGTATGGGGTGAGGTGGGGTTGGGAGGTACTCATAAGCAAGCAGAGAACAGAAAGTTATGGTAACAGAACGTCAACATCAGTATTTTACCTTCTCCAATAAAGGGGTACTCCATGCCGTCTCTCACCCCAGGTTCAATTTCTACCTCCAGTGTTCGTTCTTCATTCACCAGCCTGAGACAAAGAGAATTTAAAAAGAAAAACAAATGAAAATACAAATCAAATTCCAGATATAGATAAAGTTTTATCCACTCAATCAGACCTTTTTCTTGGAAGATTATCCTGTATCTTTGGATGACAAAGCCATCTGGTATTCACTTACACCTTCCCTGCCAAAAGCCAGGGCAAAGCTACTATGTAGCACATAATCATGCACCTGCTGACTCTAAAAAAGCCCGCAGTAGCCTGATTACTTTGAACTGAGTGATGAGTAACAGAGAACACTGTTTGCACTTATATAATTGTGCACCTGAAAGGGCAGGGTCATGTTTACCAGAAACTCTAGCAGGAGAGTTTATCCTGATTTTAACCCCTGAGCCCACAAAAACTGAGCTAGTTTTGATATATATATATATAACTGAAGGTCCAATTAAATAGCTGTACTTGTAACAGAATCAGCAGGGGGAAGGTAACAGCTCAGTGGTAGAGTGCAAGCTCTGCATCGTGCACGAGGTCCTGGGTTCTATCCCCAGTACCTTCACTGAAAAAAAAAAATTAATCAGCAAGTAGTACTTCTCTAAACTGAAATGTCAGCTGGACATACAAGATTGTGCCAATAGTCCCAGTAGGAACAAGGAAACATGAACATTTTTGTTAAGTATATTCAGAAATAAAGGGCACTGCTTACTAGTTCATAAACATAAAAGCAGGTATTCAGAAGAGATACTTTCGGAAAAAGTTAAAATGTACATTTCTTTGCTCTGTGTTCCTGTAGAATATGAGGGAGAGAGAGAAGGATTGGGGGAGAGAGAAGGAGAAAACCTAGATAAGGACCATTGGCATTTCATTGCGCCAAGAAGATTATGAAAGTGTCCATCGGGAGGCCGAAGATGGCGCTTTCACTTACTTGACGTTAGGACATTCGTCACAGACCACCTCCTGGGTCATCTGGAAGCGCCCGGGGCCCAGCTGGGTGGTCCGCATCTCCTGCCGGCAGTTGCACTTCCGTTTGCCAGGGGCCTGCCTTGCCACAGGTTTGTTTCTAACCACCTAGGAAGCGCACAGACAGCGTCAGCTTCCCTCTCGTGACCCATGGCCTTTGATTTCCTCATCTGATTGGGGATCTGCGCGTACCCGCCTTTCTCTGCCAGGTTATCCCTCCGGGAGACCCAGAGCTGACAGTCTGGGAGTTACAAATCAGCCCCACACAGGAGTGGAGCAAACGGACCTTTAACTGACTCAGATTCTAAAGCTGGAGAGGAGTCAGAAAGGACTGAAGACAGTGTGTATGGGATCACCATTTCTACGCCACAAATAAATACCCTGGAGTTAAAGTAGTCTGCAGAATTACTATCTCTTAAGAAATCTGAGCTGTGTAAAGCATAAGCCCTGGAGAACAACCACAGCCTTCAAAAGCTGGTGCGGCTCCCACCCTGGGATTAGCCACAATTACCCTCATGAAAACACTTCCTTGTTTCAGGCAACGCAATCTAGGAGTGCGTCCCAGTGCGGTCTGAATTCAGGTACTCGAATGCATGAGAAGAGACACACGGTCATCTCTTTGTTGCTGATTGCAATCAAACATTCTAGACATGTGGAAACTAAAATACATGAAGAAATGTATTCCTGTTTTTGCCTGTTTACTTAGTCAAACACCTAATCACAGGGCACGTGCTCATGCAGAAGGATGACGTGAATGCTTGGAGAAAAATCCCTTAAAGCTTATCAACATATGAAAGCCCAGGTCAACAGAATAAACAGCATCAATAACAGTAATTATAGCCAACATATCATAGCACTTACAATGTGCCAAGCAAGGCCCTAATCACTTTTATATACATGAACTCACTTAATCCTCACAACTTTATAAAGTAGCTACTGTTACCATCTCCATTTTACAGAGGAAGTAATGCAAGCACAGAAGGGTTCAGTGACATGACCAAGGTCACATAACCAATGCATGGCAGAGCCCGGATTCTAAACCAGGGAGTCAAGCTCCAAAGTCCATGCTTTTAGCCACTATGCTCACTCAAGGTAATTTTTTCTTGAAAAGACTATACCATGGGGTCATTTAAATAGCAAGGTCATGTACATCCTTTACAAGAATTGGATTAAAAAGGAATTTGTTTAGGAGCATGCTGAAAAAAAGTGACATACATTGTGTATTAGCAATGACTGCAGTCAATAGGTCTGGAAGAGAACAAGGGAGATGAAACTTTTCCTCCACCTGAACAACCTGTCCTGTGTTTGAAGGTGAGGTGGCCCAAATATCTTTAATGCCCTTTCCTCCCATTCACACTGAATAACAGTGTTACATGCCAGCTGCACCGTCTGCAATTGTCTAGTCCTCTTCTGTCAACTATTCACAGCACAAGCCACAACTAAGAAGAAAATGCTTCTCGTCAAGATGGCACATACGCATAGGTTACAGGCAATCTCCTCCAAAATCCTGGAAAAACTCTAAGAAAACATGGATTCCAGGAAACAATATGACAACACAAAGTCGGTATGAAACTCCTGAGATACAAGGCTGTTTTGAACTGGTATGTGATTAGGTGGTGACAATGTTAAAAAAAAAAAAGGAGCTGAAGTTCTGCTCTTCCCTCTCTCCTGAACTGCCTTGGGCCAAGATCTCTCTGGCCCCTCTCCCCAAAAACAATACACTGCAGACACCAAACGAAAACAAAAACACTCCAAGAAGACAGACAAATAAAACACCGTTAAAACCACTAGGCAAGAGCTGGCCCCAATATGTTCTACCAGGGAAACAGAGTTGCTAATACCCATGGGGAAATATGAGCCCAAAGGCTAAAGCAGCTAGACACCCAAGGAGTTCCATTTTCTCTTCTGCCTTCCAGCAAAGACATCAGACTGGATAAAACATGTATTTTAACCAAATCTATTAGAGAAGACAGACCAAGAATTTAAAATAAGTATGATAGCACTTAAGGAGATAAAGGAAGACATCAGCAAACTGAAATAGATTAAGAAATAATATAAGAATCAAGTAGAAATATTATGTATAAAAATGTGAGTTGAAATAAAAACACAGCCGGTGGGATATTATTAGAATGGCTATAGCTGCAGATTGAAGCAGTGAGCTGAAAAACCAAAATGAGGCACTCTCCTAGAAAGAGGCAGGGAAGGATAAAGAAGAATTTTTTAAATATTTAAAAGAGAGTTAAGAGCAGACAGAAGTAGAAATGTCAATAAAGAGAATTAAATATTTGAAAAAATTATGGCAAAATTAAAAAGAGATGAATAACTTCAAATTAAAAGAGCCCTGGGGGGAGGGTATAACTCAAGTGGTAGACTGCATGTTTAGCATGCATGAGGTCCTGGGTTCAATACCCAGGGCCTCCTCTAAGAATAAATAAACAATAAATAAACCTAATTACGCCCCCCAACAAATAAATAAATAAATAAGTAAGCGAGCTCAAAGTTTCAGTAGAAAATATAGGTGAACTGCTTTCTGATTTTAGGGTAGAGAAGAATTTCTTAAACAAGAAGCCAAAACTAATCATAAAAGAGACTGGTAAATTGGATCATATTAAAATTAATTACTTCTGTTCATTTAAATAAATCTTCAATATAATGAAAAGATAAGTTACAAACTGTTAGGATATATTTGTATCACATACAGTGAAAAAAAGATTAATACTAAGAATAAACTTTTTTTAGAAATCAATAAGAAAAGGGCAAATGAAAAATGAACAGAATATATGAATGGCCATTTCACAAGAAAGGAAAGAAATATGGCCAATAAATATACAATAAAGATGTGTATCCTAATCAAAAATGCATATAAAGACCACAATGAGATAACATATACCCATTTATTTATTTATACCCATTTGATGGGCAAAAATTGAGAAGTCTAATAATTCCAAGTGTTAGAGAGGTGACAGATCTGTGGGATCTCTCATTGCTGGTGGAAGTACTGGTACCAAACAATTGAGAAACATTATGGTTCTATCTTGTACAAATGAATATTGGTTTGCAATTCCAATTCCACTCTTACATATATCTAAGCAAGAGAAAGTCTTGCTCATATATACCTGGATATATGTACAAGACTTCATAAAAGCATAGTTTGGCATTGGAAAAAAAAAAAACCTAGAAATAAACTACATGCCTATTGATTCAATGTGCTCACAATGAAATTCTATTCAGTAGAATTGTAGCTATAAGCAACAACATGGATGCATCTCGGTAATATTAGAGTGAGTGAAAAAGGCCAGTTCCAGAAAGTATCATTTTTACCAAGTCAAAACAATAAACATAAACAATGCATTATTCAGGTATTGGTATATATGTAATACAACAAACAAATAAGAGTACCAAGGGAACAATGAAGACAAAACTCAAGATGTTAGTAGTTACCTCTGAAGGGAGTCAGGGGAATGGAATAGGGAAATAGCATGTAGGCAGCTGTAATTCCTGGTATTGTTTTTATTTAGTTCTTGGGCTGAGTGATGAGTTCATGAAACAATAAAAGTGTATCATGAATCAAGGATCAGGATTAACTCAATCCTATATACCTGGACACTCTCCCACCCCTAAAAGACAAAGAAGGTACCCAGAAACCTCTTGTTTTATTCACAACACATTCTGGGAGTCAGTATGAACAGCTGTATTATTTGGACTTACTTCTACAAAATTTCCTGCATACACTTCTTCCAAAGTGACATCTAGGTCTACTATAATATCACTTCCTCTTGGGATATTTCTGTCTTGCTGGCGAGGGGTTCCTCCAAACATGAAACCAAAATCTCCAAAAAAGCTGTTGATAAATGTAAAATGATCAGGAAAAGAAATCAGAGTTCACATCTTATAATTTTAGTTTTATCCACACTGATAAAATATTGTGGTCTACCAATGAGCAAAACTGAAAGACATTTTTTATGCATTGGAGTCATACATCATACATAATTTTTAATTTATATAATATCAGCTACATTGCTGCCTACCACGAAAAATTTACTTTTTAATATTGTCCAGGCACAAGGTACGTGCGTGCATATATACAGTATGCCAAAGAATTCTAAGTTGAGCTTAATGAATGAAAAAACAATGTTTCAATATTGACAAATATCAGGATATAATGGAGATACTGAGAAAAAGAATAGTGTATATAAACCCATTGCTGAACCTAATGATAATTTTGGACATACTAGTGTTCATCTTTATGTAAGCTTTTTAGAAACTAACTCTGGTGAAAGAAGAAGCTACTGCTCTGTATAAAAATCTTGGGTATATAATTAAGCTAAAAAAGCATCAGCCTTAGTAAAATTCTAGATCTTAAGGAAAAGGAAGTTCTGGTCTCTAAAAGACCAAAATTAATTTTTGTAAGTAACAGAAGCATCACTTTGAGCTTCAGTGATCTTTCATTATATAGGAGTTTTAATCTTATTAATATAAACAGTGACCTTTGATCGTACAGGAGGTCTAATCTTAATGTTAAATTTTGGTTATTAAGAAACCTCAGATGAGGGGGAGGGTATAGCTCAAGTGGTAGAGTACATGCCTAGCATGCACAAAGTCCTGGATTCAATCTCCAGTACTGCCTCTAAAAATAAATAAACCTAATTACCCACCCCCTCCAAACCGCCTCCCCCAAAAACAAAAAGAAACCTCAGATGTTAGCATAGTGATGATGACAACTATACAACCCCCCCCCCCCCCGTAAAAAACCACCAATCTTGGTGAATGGATTCCCCGAATCTTTTTTTTTTTTTGAGGTATAGTCAGTTTACAATGTGTCGATTTCTGGTGTACAGCAATGCTTCAGTCATACATGAATACAGATAAATTGATTTTCATATTCTTTTTTACCCTAAACTCTACAAGATATTGAATATGTATACACTATTTATGTTTATCTATTTTATATATACCAGTTTACTGGCTGACTTCACTTAGAATGACATTCTCCAGAGCCATTCATGTTGCTGCAAATGGCATTATTTTATCATTTATTATGGCTGAGTATTATTCCATTGTATAAATATACCACAGCTTCTTTATCCAGTCATCTGTCGATAGACATTTAGGTTGTTTCCATGTCTTGGCTATTGTAAATAGTGCTGCTATGAACATTGGGGTGCAGGTGTCTGTTTGAATTAAGGTTCCCTCCGGATATATGTCCAGGAGTGGGATTGCTGGGTCACATGGTAAGTCTATTTTTAGTCTTTTGAGGAATCTCCATACTGTTTTCCACAATGGCTACACCAAACTGCATTCCCACCAACAGTGTAGGAGGGTTCCCTTTTCTCCACATCCTTCTCCAGCATTTATCGTTTGTGGACTTTTGAATGATGGCCATTATGACTAGTGTGAGGTGATACCTCACTGTAGTTGTGATTTGCATTTCTCTGATAATTAGTGATATTGAGCATTTTCTCATGTGCTTATTGGTCATTCATATGCCTTTACTGGAGAACTGCTTGTTTAGGTCTTCTGCCCATTTTTGGATTGGGTTGTTTGTTTTTTTTCTTATTTAGTCGTATGAGCTGTTTATATATTCTAGATTCCCTGAATCTTAAATAAAAGCAGAAAGGGTGGAGGAAGAAGGAGCATGGGCAGAGCTTTTTCTTTCTGGCATCCCTGGCTATCACTTTTAACTGCCAATGGGTTCGAACAGGACACTTCCCTGGTAGGCTAAAGACGCCAGATCAATCCTGGGGAAGAGAAGGATTTCCTAATCATATTACTCACACATCTTCACAAGTCCTGAAAATCTATTTGTCACTCCCAAACACTAAATGAGGGAAGCTATTGTATGTAACAGTCATTATTACTGCTTTTGGGGAAAGGTTCCTCTTAGAGAATCTGAAGAAATCAGTGCATCTTCTCCCTCATTGAAGTGCATATTCAAACAGTTTTTTATTAGTAACTTGATTTGAAATCCTAGATCAAGATCTCCTATTTATGCATCATCAGGGTATATGAAAATTTAAATGCTCAACAAAGAGGGGCTCAGAGAGCAGGAAGGAAAGATGTTTATTGTTCCAGCCACTCAGCACTCCCAGAAAGTCAGGCACAGCAAGAGATAAAGAGCCTCTACTCTAAGTCCTTCCACCAGTGCTGATGATCATAATCATCCCTGTCTTATTGATAGGATGAAAAAGAGGCAGCTCTGGGGATGGGAGGAGGAATTTCTCTCTCTCTGCTTACAAGAATAACTTTGCTCATTAAATGGTTTGCAGATTCTAAGACAGTGAGGAGACAAAATGAACTGGTTTCCAATACATAAACCCACCAATACAGTCAGGGTTGATTTGACTGATTTGGTTGGCGAGATGGACAGCCCTTTTCATGCTACCTGTCTTTTCTGGAGCTATGTGAATATAGAGGAGAATATTCCCTCAGAAAGGATGATAAATGATCTTTTAGTCAAGGATCAGCTGAGCTGTACTCTTCATCAAAAGCTTCTGAACAAAGGAGCAAGGATAATTCTTTAATAATCACTAAGTGATCCATTTTCAGACACTAATACCTTGCAGATGGATAAATTACTTACTGTGAAAAAATGTCTCCATGGGAGCTCTGATGCCCATCTTTTAATCCCTCTTCACCATAAGTATCATACTGTTTCCGTTTCTCACTATCTGACAGAACCTGGGGGCAAAAGCAGTGGAGGAAAAGATTATAAGCTGGTAATATTTAGTTAAGATGCAGTCACATTTATGTTTCGGTTGTTTTTCAAAAAATGTTTTTGCTTTTATTTTAAACTCTGATACTGTGTATACAATTTTAGTATAATGCATTATGTATGGTATTAAGGCATGTTTATAAAGTTATTTTTATCAGACTAAATTCTTTGATGCAGTGTTCATTTCTTTTAACTTTGAATTGCTCAATTCATGTTTTAATTTAAATTTATCAAAACTCACCTAGTCACATAAACATCATATTTGAGATTAGCGATGTGGCTACGAAGGTGAGAGCAGTAACAGAAAAGAGGTGAGATGAATTCCTCAGGTTTACTTCCCACGCAGCTTGACTCCAGGGCTTAAGCTGTTAACCATGATGCTTTATTATCTCTCTAGACTATAAACTAGGACATGACTATGACGGATTGTCACTAGTGCTAGAAGCAGTAAATGAGGACAGCCTTCAAGTTTGCTCAGCCCTGCGTGGTCATACCATAACCCCTGATTCGCCACTACCACACACCACACTAAGCAACTGGCTAGTCAAGGGAATCAAATGATAGGTCTCTGGAAAGGTCTACACTCTGCTGTACTTTCATATTCTCTTTTCATTCTTTTTTGTTTTTGGTATATGTAGACATCAATTTGTGGAAGAATGCTGTCTACCACATACAGTTCATAACCCCTTGAGTTTGTACAGCAGAGAGTGAAAAGGGATACTGTTCTATGAAAGATGCTCAAGGTCAAGTTCACCAATCTGAAAAGACTTTTTGAACTTTTAATGGTTCTAGATAACTATATACTCAGTCATAGGTATATGCTTTCTCACTGGGAACATTCTATATATGGAACTAAAGAATGTAAAACAAAATAAGCTTCAATGTTCTTCAAAATTTGCCTTCCAAAATTAAGCTTCCCATCTATTTAGAGCATTCTGAAACACATGCATAAATATAAATTTGAAAATTAAATAACTTTATGCTGTTTGATATTCTTAAACTCCTACTTAGACAGCAGATTGAAAGAGAAAGTATTTCAAACTCATACTTGTGCTGACACAGGAAAAGAAGTTGAAAGTAGAAGACTTATTGACTCAGCAAAAGAAAGGGAAGATCTGACTGGCATGTGTAAATAGGACACATTTTTGGCTCAAGGCCTGAATGATGCATAGGAGCCATAGCAAAAATCTGTTAACATTTAAGACACATTTAGACGGATAAAAAGAAATTCGGCATACAAGAAGAGAGTGAACATTCTTAAAAGCAAAGACAAATAGGTTAGTCTAAAAGTGACCAGAGAACTCAACTAAAGCCACTGTGATAGACCAGGTGAAAAAAAAATTTTTTTTGGTAAATATTCTAAAAACAGAGCTCCTTTGGGGAAGCAGAAATGAGCAGAGTTAACTTAAAAACAAAACAAAACTTATGATAAATCACAGAGAAAAAAATGTGACAATGAGTGTGTATGTGTCCATGTATGACTGAAAAATTGTACTGAACACTGGAATTTGACACAACACTGTAAAATGATTATGAATCAATAAAAATGTAAAAAAAAAAAAAGTATAACCAGAAAAAATAAAATAAAATAAAACTGAGCTCACAAAAAAAAAAAACAAAAAACAAAAAACAAAACAAAACAAAACCCTCATTATTATGTGATCTGGATTTCCAATATTTTTACTTTCAAGTATACTCCTCTGTTCTTATTTTGGCAAAGAAATGAACCCCACATTTGGGTCCATAAGAAAAACTTCAAAATCCCAAAACAAAGGCTATTTTTAAGTCAGCTTCTTTTTGGACATTGAAGGCTTCTGTAATAACTGCAAAAACTGCCCTTAAAGTTATCTATTATCATTCGCTTACTCCTCACTTTTCTTCTAAGGAATGCAATTTTATTCCACAGTCCTGGAAACTTTTTTTTTTTTTAAGAAAAAAAGTTTCTTAGTTGATTGGCCAACCAACCACAGAATCTCAACTAATTAAAATGCCAGCAGGAATCTCAGCTCAGTAAAGAAGACAAATTTGTATTCACAAAAGACTCTTCAACTTTACTGGGATTCTGGGATTCTGATTTGTGAACACTAATTGATCTAAGGAAATAACACAAAGAAAAAAGAAAATTTGAACTAATGACTAGAAAGGTTCTTAGAATTAAACCACAGTCACATGAATGATCTATGTATAACCTGCCTAGGTCATGGCTAAACAACACCGTAGAATCTTTAAAGTGCATGGTAAATTCTTAGCAATAGTTTCCCCAGAAAATATTTTTGATTATTGGGTTCCTAGCAAACAATGGGAATATGTAAGAAATACAGTGTAAAATATGGAAGCCATATTATCAACAAGAAACAAAATGTTACATACAGTAATTTAGGAGGGTCCACCAACCCTCTCAAGTTTATTTGTGGGCCCAAGATTAGGAATTTCAGTCCTATAAGTGTTGAGAGAAGAAAGAGAAACCCCATTAGGTCTAGGTTTCCTCTGGGTATAAGTCACTGTTTTAGTTTATGCATTTTTTTTAACCTAGCAGGCCTTGGATATCCCTTCTTTATTTTTCCACTATTAAAATATTTTCCAGATTTATTTCCAGCCTTCTCATGCTACAGGGATTTAATCTGAATTCAGAAGTTGTAACTCCCTGACTTCTGAAGTCAAATTAGTTTTTTCTGTGCCCTTTTAGAAAATGGGAATATATGGGAACTAGAATTGGTAACACTGTTATTGTATAACTGAAATTTGCTAAGAAAGCAGAACTTAAATGTTCACACCAAAAAAAAAGAGGAATATGCAGTGATGGATTAACTAGATGGGCGGAATCCTTTCACAGTGGATACGTGTATCAAATCATCACGATGTGCACTTTAAATAGCTTACTACTTTATTTATCAACTATTATCTCAATAAAGCTGAAAAGAAAAAAAATAAAACCACAGATCTATTATTCTATTTCTAGGGGAAAGGTGAATTGCAACACATGCAAAGCCACTAACTTCTAAATTAATACATAAGACAGATTATCAATAGCTTATTTGTAAAATTTTTTCACCATAGTGTTCAAACGTTCCATGTATAATAGTTTTTCAAATTGTAAATATTTTATTAAGCATTCAGTAAATCTTCCTCTGTGATGTTAAAAATGAAAGAAAAAAAGAAAGAAAGAAAATGGGAAGAAGAAAAAGCCAGTTCTATTATATTTCATGGTGTCCTACTGCAGATTAAATGACACACATGAAAGTGTTTTGACCTCTAAATTAGAGGTTGCAAATCCAAACTACAGCTGTTTGCTTTGATCTGCACATAAAAGAAAATTTTAAATTCAATTAGTCACCAACATTTTATAATCAGGAGAATTCTGAAAAATTTATAAAAATCTGGATTTCCACTACTTTCAAAAGATGAAATGATTTGGCAACACAATGTCTGCATTTCTATACAGTAAAAACTGGCTGGGGTGGAATAACAGCTACTCCCTTGAAATGAGGCAAGAGGTCCTCAGTCTGTCACTCTTCAATGCCTGCTGACTGGAGGCAGAATATGGAGGTAGAACATCCACCCTCGTGTTCTATCTTACATCTGCCCTGCACGTTATTTGCCTGGTCCTCACAGGTATGTGGATTTGCTATCCTCACTTAGATTTTGTTTCTGTTTCTGGCTCCAACGCCCGAGTGGACTGACTGATGACCAATCTACTTATTAATCTACCAATCCCTCTGTCTTTCATTTTTTCCAACATTAATAAGACAAATGCTGATATGAAAAGGCAGGCAGTTACATCTACTAACATTAATGTACAATATGGCATCAAGTACTACTTTTTTTTAAATGGAGGTAATTGGGATTGAACCCAGGACCTCTACCACTGAGCGATACCCTCCCCCCATCAAGCACTACTTCTATCTACTGTCCATTTTTAAAAAGAAGTGACCTGAAAAATGGGAGTGTTACTCTGCGTTACATGGTATTTTCTGCATCTGTAGGTTTTATTAATACCTTTTCCTTTTTCTGACTCACCTCATAAGCAGCACCCAGATCTTGGAATTTTTCCTGTGCTCGTGGGTCATCAGGATTCCGGTCAGGATGAAGCTGCAGGGCCAGTTTCCTGTAGGCCTTTTTAATGTCCTTTATAGAGGCACTGCGAGGCACCCCCAAGATCTTATAGAAATCTCGCCTGGGGGTAGGGGAGAGAAAGGATACTTCATTAAAGAGTTATACATTTTTAAAAGTTTTTATACATTTTAAAAGTTCCCATAAACATTTGGGTTTGTGTCTGAGCAAAGAGGTAGAAAAATGAAAGTATAGATGTGACACATACACACAAAAAAGAATGACTAAAAAGAGAATACACCAGAAACTGTAATGAGTCTTATATACTGAAGAAATCATGAGAGGCTATGTACTTTTTGAACAATGCTAGAATTATTCAAAACATCTGTGGCATTCTTATCTTAGAACTACCTTCAGTCAAGAAAATCATTTTCTTACTTTATGGTCACAGGTTATTTTCAACCAAGAACCAAATAATCAAATTAACTCTCTTTTCTCCCCTATTACTGACTTCTAATGACGTTTGATTGCTTTCAAAGGTCAAATAATCTCAAACGGTGATTTTTTTTATTCAAAAAGGTTTTATCATTTTAATGTTCTGACTAACAGTACTTTAATATATAAGACTTACTACAAATTCTGATGTGTTCTCTTTTTAGTCATTCTCTTGGGATGTTAAAGATGAAGTGACTGAAGTTAACTTCAGAGGTTAACAGAGCAGTTAAACCGAAGCCCAAATAAAAACCTTAAAGAGAGAATAACAGCTACTTGAATGTATGAGTTGTGAGAGGTTTTGCTGAAAGAGAGATAAAATATTGATTCTGCAGTCACTACTAGCAGTTATACTAGTTTATCTAAGTCAACCCTTAATTAGAGACAGCTGCTGAAATCCACATGCAGGCACGTGTAAGTCTCAGCAGCTGCAAATATGCATATGGCATGAGCCAGGAGACAAAGTGGAGGTCCACTGACCTCCTTGCCAGGAACTATGCTGGAACCATATTAATCAAAAAGGGAATCTCTGCAGGAAGGGCCAATGGGAAGACAGAGTAAGACTAATACACTTTCAAGGCAGGGACTGTATCCAACCCATAGAAGACACCAATAAATATTCATTGAATGAAATGAATAAATAAGCATGCTCACAGAAGTCTTTTTCTTTTGCCAGTCACGTTAGCCAGCAGAAATTTTTCTGAAAATGCATTCTCTCAACCAAAGGGATGGGAAAGTTGTTCATGATGGAGACAGTGTAGTAGTGACGGTAATTTTAAAATGCAGTGGGGAAAAAATGCATTGGGGTATCAAGATACAGGTGATGCAAGACAGAACTTGAAAAAATTAATTCATAAGCTCTTAGTCACACTTCAGAAAAATTATTTAAACATTTTATGTATAAGTTTTTAAAATTATCACCCACAAGGGGTTCCATGAGGATTAACTAGGTGCTTTATCCTCCCCCCCAAAATCTGCAGAAACTTGACATCTCTTGAGATGAGAACTAAAGAAATAAAAAGGTTCACTAAAGCTAATAACAAAAGAGCTAACTATATAAAGAGTGAGGCTTCCTTAGAGTATACTTAATATATAACTAGTTAAGTAACAGCTGAGAAAAATACAGGGAAAAGATGCCTGGCATAGCTCAGCATCAACATTACGGTTCCCAAGAGACTCCTTTACCAAAGACTGAGGTTTATGGCTACAGTATTAACAATATGTACGACATTTTATTTAAACACCTTAAGGTACGCATTGCTTTAAGTGCAAAAAGCACTACAAAAATATACTGAAAAAAAAACAACAAAGCATTACCTAGGAAAGTTAATTTTTATTTTAGAAGTTTAAGACATTTCACAAGGTAAAAAATAAAGTTTAAGTATATATGCACAAGGAAAAAAAACTTTTAAGAGAATAACAAGCAATTAAAGTTTAAAGCTCTGCTAGGTAGAGCTTTCTCCATTCAGAACAACCTATAAATTGTTAGAAGCTAAGACATTACTTCTCACATTTTAAAATGAGCCTGGTGTACCATATCCTGCGGTCACCAGGCTTATAGCATAGTGGATCTTAAAGGCTGGACAAAGTCTCAAGAGTTCAGATGGCCATACTTCCTTCAAATAAGTGGCACATTATCACCCTCATGTCACAGATGAGAATTTAGGTGTTCCTTCAAGGTCACATAATTCATAAGCCGGGTGGGGGTGAGTGGGCTAGAATCCCAGTCTACTACCTGTTTCCCCAGCTCGTGATACCCTTCAGCTTCTCAAGAATGCTTCATGGAGAGAGGCAGTGAGACATAATGGCAGCTTAGGCTCGGTATCTCAAGAACCTGAGAAGTACAAGGGCTTTCCAAAGGGTCTGCCTTGCTCCCTCAGTCCAATTTCCTTCAGTCCCACCATGGCTTCCCTACCTGCCCCTCACTTCCTCACTTAGCCTGGAATCATAACTTACCCACTTTAATGTCAGCCCCCCAATGGCTCCTGGCAGGCTCAACATTGTATCGTCTTCTCCAGCTCAGCTGCCCCCCGACCCCACGTTGTTTGGCACTGCATCCAACATTTAACTTCTCCGGGCAAATCTAGCTCTCTAGGGCATCTGGATCTAATCTCCTCTCACTCGTGTCACCCACTGTTCTCTCCACTCCACTAGCCTGGCCCATACTACCCATTCCTCAGCTCCACTGCATCACCACAGTAACGCCCCTCTCCACTCCCGGAGTCTGACAATGCTCCTTCTTCCCCCCAACCTCCTCCCCAGCCAGGACTGACTTAAGCGCCCCGTGCCCGCGGCTGCCTGTTCCTCACCCGGCGATCACGGCCCCGATGAGGTACAGCAGCAACAGGCAGAAGGTGCCCAGGTTCTGCGGGGCCATGGTCTCTCCGTGCCGGCCCCCGTCCCCCGCACTCCTCACAGCCTCCGCCGCCGCCGCGTCGGCTCGCTAGCCCACCCGGCCCTGAGAGGCCGCCTCACTCCGGGGTCTCCGACTTGGTCGGGAGCGACAGCTAGCCTGCGCCCTCCTCTACGAGTCCACTTCCCGGGAGTCCCGACTCCCGGCGAGAGAAGCCCCCAGCCGGCTAGAGCCAATCGCTGCTCGGGGCATCACACGCGGTCGGTGCCTCACAGCCAACCAGCGCAGTACACTTCACCTCCGAGGCGGCGCGGGCGGCCAGTTAGGCTTTGGAACTGCAGCCGCAGCTCTCGGCCAATCAGAAGGGGAAACGTCAAAGAATCGCGCCGCCGCAGGAACCCGCTCAACCCCGGCATCTGCCAGTCGTAGAAAATTACGTAAAGATTGGTGATGGGAAAAGGTTCCAAGAGCCGGCACCAGCGGTACACTACACGATTTCCCTCCGCCCGCCTCCTCGGACTCTCCACCAATCACGAGGCTCCTTCTCCAGCACTGACCAATTGCGGGAGGGAGATTTTATCTGGATTACGTGTCTCGGAATTTCATTCATATAGAGCAAAGCGCTGGACGCTCTTGGGGAGGGACGCTGACGAAAGGGGCGGAGACAATGACTCCAAGCCGACGGAACCGCGAACTCATAACTTAGATATTATTTTGTTTTCTTCTAACAAACCCAGGAGAAAATTGTCTCGGTTTCACAAAGAAGCAGCCTGATGAGGACAGGCCGTGGAAGCAGACTTAGGTTGGGATTCAGCTTCTACCACTTCCTAGCGGTGAGAACATGTCTCCTCCCCTCTCCTTGCCCCTCGCCTGAGCCTGTCTTTATCTACAAACTTGAGGCAAAGCATTTACTGGTGGTGTTGTAAACTTTTAATAGAAGAAAATCTGTAAACCGTATTGCACAGCGTCTGGCACATAGTAAGCACGCAAAGAATAATAACTATTATTATAGTTAAGAAGAGAACTCTGATTCCCACCCTACTCCCAACTACGTCTGCTCATTTCAGTAAACGCACTACCTAATTGTTCATCACAAAACCCTAGGTGTCTCCCTTGATTTCTCTCCTGAATCCCCTATCCAGATCTTTACCTTTAAACCATATCGTGAATCTGTCCACTATTCGACGTCTCCACTACCTCTCTGGCCAAGTCACATCATCTCCCACCTGGCAAGGCCCTCCTAACTGGTCTTCTTGCCTCTACTCGTTAATATCTTAGTATCTCTTTTTCACCCCGTACCCTCCCCTAGCCATGCTTTTTAAAACATATCAGATCATGTCATTCTTCTGATTTAAAGCCTCAAATGGCTTTTCACTGCACTTAGAATAAGAGCCCAACTCTTTATACTAGCTTATAAAAACATTTCTCAGTAAAGCTGGGGGGACCCCCAAAACCTTATATGATCTTTACCCTCATCTAGTATACTCCTTACCATGTTCCAGCAAAACGTTCTAGTTGTTCTCTTTCCTGAAACGATCTTCCCTCAGATCCTAACATGGGTGACTATTTTAACTTAGATAACAGCTTAAATTCATCACCTTATAGAAGACTTCCCTGACCAACCAATCAAAAGTAGCCCCTATTGAGTTCCTAGTCTTACACCACCCTGTTTTATTTTATTATTTCTATCCCTGCCCGCCACACTCACACACCTTGCAATGTCAGTTTCATGAGAGCATGAATTTGCACTGTTCTGTTCACAGCTGCATAGAACAGCATCTAAGAACAGAGCCTGCCACCGAGTAAAAGTCACTTCGATTGTGATCTTCGTGCACTGGCTTATTTGTCAGACCTCAGCTCAGATTCGTAGCGTATCTGAAATTATCCTGTTTTATTTCCTTAACTTATCATCTATTCTCCTTATTAAAATATACACTCCAAGAAAGCAAGGACCTTGTCTATTTTGTTCACTACTGTAACCCTAATGCCTAGCACTGTGCCAGACGTAGGAGGTAGACCAGGTTACTACTTTCAGGAAGATGCCTACTGGGGGTGGGGGCGAATGCCACGTAAAGGAGTGACTAAACTGCATTTTATAGTCTTATTTACCTTTGTTATCTCTCACACCGAGAGAGGCCATAAACGAATTAAGAAAGCAGGAAATGGCCCAAAACCATGAAATAAGAGGTTTAGAGGAGGGAGTGATGTCTTCTGCGGGGTGAAATCCAAAAAAGCTTCATGAAGGCGGTGACATGGCGGAAAAGCTGAGTTAAGGAGCTAACCCTGGGCACTCTCGCTTCAGACAGCCTGAGTTTGTATCTTGGCTCTTCTCTTGCTGTGTTACTTTCACCTCTCTAAGCCCTAGTTTCCTCAGTAAAACAAGTGTACTGAACTTAGAGGGCTCTTAGGAAGACTGAGGTAAGATACGTAACGGTGCTTCAAACAGTGCCCAGTCCAGAGCAAGCATTCTATAAATGTAAACTGTCATTATCATTTATTATTACTGATCAAAGCTTGCTGACCTTCCCAGCAGCTAGTGGCTGACCACAGTTCTGTGGAGCAATAGAACACGTGCTACCACCGCGAGCTGAAAGGCGCGACACCACTAAGTGGAGGGGTCTGACTCTAGGTTCCGGCTCAGAGTTACGCAGACCGCGGAAGAAGTACTCGGCCACTCTAGCAACGTGGTCCCCCGGTTCTCAGTGGTGCGAGGTTTCGCGCTTGCGTGGTGGGCGGGCGGTGGGCGGTGAGCGCGGGGCGGGCCTGGCGCGCGGGGCGTGGCGGCGCACGGAGAGGCGCGGCGGAGCGTCCCCTGCCTCCGCAGGTAACCGCGAGCGGGCTGGCGCCGGGGAGGTAGAGGTGGGTCTGTCACGCTTCAGGCTCCGGCTGGGGAGGCCGCCTTCGCTCTCGCCAGGTCTTGGGTCCGCTACGCAGCCTGTCAGCTGGGGCTTCTCTGTTCCCGAAGTCCGATCGGGGCTCTCGGGCGGCCCACCCCGCGTCAGATTCTTGACCGCGTCCTACCCACGACAGCGGCCAAGGTGGCGGCGAAGCGTCGGGCCTCCAGCCGATCTCTCCGTCTGTAAAACTCGGATCCCGATGCATCCGAGGGCAGCTTTTGAAGACGGAAAGAGCCTCAGTTTATGTTTACGAATTTAACCTTCTCGAGTTTGGTGGTTAGAATAGAGGGTTCATCCCCGAGATCTGGCTTTTGATCGTACACTTCAGGGACAGGAGGTCAGTACCTCAAAGAGCAGCCTGTTTCCATTTGGGGACGAACTAAGATCTTCCTCGCCGAACTTTCATTGTCTGGTTTTACTCAGAGCCACGCTAAGCCATCCCTAAGTTCAGAGACAGCTGCCATCTGCCCTCCCACACCCTTCTTGTGGCTTCATGCTTCCATGTTCCTTCACCTGACCGTTACATGGCCACTCATTCTGGTAATCCTCTTCTGGATTCATTCCCATTTTTCAGATTCTCCCAAAACTAGGTTCCTAGAGTACGTTTGTAAGTAACACAGTTCTCAAGTCAGATTTGAATTCTAATTCAGGGTTCTGCCAACTCAAGTATGTGACTTTGGGTAAGTCCCTTAACTTTTCTAAGCCTCAGTTTTCTCATCTGAAAATAGGGATAATCATATTTATCTCCAGACGGTTGTGAGGATGAAAGGAGTTGAAGAACACAAAATATTGAGAGTGCTAACTAGCACATAGTACTCAATTGATGTCAGTTATTTTTTGAATAGATAATTCCCCAAAGAAGTACCATTTTCTTAGAGTCACATGAGAAATATAATAATAGCATAAAACACTTTTCATCCAGTCATCTAAGGAAGGTTTTTAAAGTGATGTTAATGCTAGGCATGTTCAGTGAAGACAGTACTTTAGTCAAGTGATAGTACAATTTGCTACAAGCATTTTGGAAAGCAATGGAAATATATGTCAGGAACTTCAGACATGTCAGTTACTTTATTTCACAAATGCCCATCTAAAGCTGAACATTTTCTGAGAAATAATCATAATGCAGAAAATAAGCAGAAAGATGGTAATTATAGCATTATTTATAATAGTGAAAACATTTAAACTTTTTATAGTGGAAAATTTTAACATACACGAAAGTACAATAGGTGAATGAACCCATGTGCTCACCATCATCCAGCTTCAACAATCAATATTTTGCCTCTTGTTTTTGTAAAAAAATTTTAAACTTATGAAATGTCTGAAATTAGAATAGTCAAATAAACTGGGCTACATATATTTAAAATACTATGAAACTTTTAAAATAATACAGAATATATGGTATTATCACAACTATGAAAATTCAAAAACTAATATCCAGTCTGTGTAGAGGAAAAGACAGGAAGTACAGTAAAATATTAGTTTCCCTTTGGTGGTGGGACTGGATGATTCTCTGCCTGTCTATTTTTAGGTATTTTTATAAACATTCCATAAGAATCATGTATTGCTGTTCTAACAAACAATGAACAAACCAAATCTAAAATAGTGTACCTTAACCAAGGACAACAGAATATGCCAGAGCAGGCTCACTGTTACAGAGAAAAAAGATGCTTTAACTTCCCTTGATCTATTTTCACAGCCTATGTTTACATGAGCATTCTTATCTGCTATCTGGTGCTAGTGCTTCATATTGAGCTCATATGGTCAGCTAATCCAGCCAGATCTTTAACCAACCATCCTCTGTGCGTAAGTGATTGGACTTTGAAATTTCGTTCCTCTTATTTTGACCAGCGTTTCCCCTCAGGGTAGAGCAGGATTTCCAGTGATAAGATGGCTTTTCTTTCCATTTCTTCTTTTCTTTGTCCTGGGCAGGGATTCAACTCATACCTCCTGCATTTACACACTCTTCCTAAAACAGCCACTTGGAACAATTTAAGTAAGATAGTTCTATCACAAATTTTTTTCCTACTCAAATGGATTATAATGAGATCTGACCAAAAATCTATTCTGCTTTTGGTTGGTGAACTGGATCCAGTTTTTAAAACGACATAGTACATTTAAAAACAAGTTAAGGGAGAGGGGAGGTTATAGCTCTGTGGTAGAGTGCCCGCTTAGCACGCAGAACCTCCTGGGTTCAATCCCCAGTACAGTCATTAATAAATAAACAATAACGATAAAAAGATAATAAACCTAATTACCCCCCCAAAAGAAAATAAATTAAAAATAAAAACAGTTAAGGGAGAGGTCACCTTAAAAGAAAATGTGTAAATGAGTTTTGTTTCAGATGAGTTTGTGAAGAAACTTTATTTCATAGGTATGCAAAGAAGCCTTTTCACACAGATGTCCTTAGAGATAATATGGATCAGTCCGGAGTTCTCCTCTGGGTGAAAGCGGAACCCTTTATAGTGGGCGCCTTGCAGGTCCCCCCTCCATCCAAGTTCAGTCTTCACTATCTCAGGAAGATATCCACCTATGTGCGAACCCGGGCCACAGAGGGAGCTTACCCACGCCTGTCCTGGTCTACGTGGAGGCACATTGCATGTGGGAAGCTGCAGTTGGCTAAGGATCTGGCGTGGCTTTACTTTGAAATATTTGATAGTCTTGCAGTGAAGACACCAGAGGAGCGTCTGGAATGGTCTGAAATTCTGTCCAACTGCGTGTCTGAGGATGAAGTCGAAAAGCAAAGAAATCAGGTATGGATTTATATGTATGTGTATATATATGTGTGTGTGTGTGTTTAATTACTTTGGGAAGTAAATTATTTTAAGTTTTCATTCTGGCTGAACAGTGTGCAGTTGTGGGTTAATGACCATGTGATTCCAAAGCACTATTTAAGTTTTAGCAGTTCCAGTTTGGCAATTTAACGAATTAGTCCTTACTTAAAAATTGTTACTCATCTACTTTCAAAGCAGTAATGTTACAGGAACCCTGTAATTGGAAGATGGAAATATTTTCATTGACATTAAAACTATTTTGAGGTAAGTGAGCATCTGCTATGTGCTGGGATTCAAAGACGATTAGAACAGCAGCTCTGACCTCGTGGAGCTCATAGACTAGCAGGGGAAGCTGGTGTGTAAAAAAAAGTGGTATTTAATTGTATGGCATGTACAATAAAAGTATGCATAAAGTACATAAATAGAACAGAGAAGAGAATGATTAATTCTGGTGCTGAAGAAAGACTTCACAGAGAAAGGGTGTTAATCAGGGTAGGCTAATTACAGTAACAAGCAATCCCAGCATGTCAGCGGCTAGGCGCCGTAACAGTTTCTTTCTTACTCATATGGCAGTCCAGCATAGGGCATCTGGATGCATGAACTTCTAGGCTGCTGTTGTCTAAGCAGTGACTCAGGGACCTAGGCATCTTCTGTCTTTGGGAGCCGCTTTATTATTAGTCTGCTTTGCTGCAGTTAAAAAGAAAACAAAAATGAAATTCCAGTGGCTTACAGTAACTAAGATTTATTTCTTGCTTATTTTACATGTAGGCTGCACCTTAGCTATGGCTGTCTTCCAGGTTGTGGCTTAGCTCTATGTGTCTGCCCATTTGGGGACTCAGGCTGAAAAAGCAGCTCCTGTGTAGGTCACGTCTGTTCTTGTGACAGAAGGAAAGAGCAACAGAGCAGGAGAAAAGTCTTGATGCCTTTTAAAACTTTTGCTCACATGTTATGTAAACTGCAACTGCTTTCATTCCACTGGGTAAAGCTTTGTCACAGGTCCATGCTTAGAATCAATAAGATGGGAGATAAACTACTCACAGGAGGTAGGGAAATCCCATGGCCATGGGTGGGGCCGTGTAAGCCTCTTGGAGGATGGGGAAGTGAACAGTTGCAAATAGAATATGGTTTGCCCCAGCCATGCCCACTAGGGCCTGAGTCCCTCACTTCCATTCCTTTGGGAGAGGTTTCAGGAGGCTTGAAAATGGTATATGTAAATCCACCCACATTCCATTGATTATAACCCAGTTATACCATATCCAACTCCAAGGGAGGCTGAGAAATACCACCTAACTGTGTGCCCAGGAAGGAAAGATACTTAGTGAGCATCCAGCCAGTCTCGGCCACATGGGGTAACATCTGAACAAGGTTTTGGAAATTGTAAAAAAGTTTGGCAAGCAACAAAGAGAAGGGCATTATAATTAATAATTAAGAATTTATTGAGTGCCTGTTATGTGCTAGGTACAGCAGTGGATGCTGTGGATACAGAGAGGAATCAAACCAGAAGCCCCAAATTTTTTGAGTGCTTACTATATACTAGTTTCTTTAGTAGTTACTAGGAATATAAAAATGAAAAAGACAAGGATCTTGTAGTCTCATGGGGGTCAGGTATATGAAGGAATAATGGTGATATAACAGATAATTGATGGAAGTATGTATAAAATCAGAGAATTATGTTGAGTGAAAAAAGCCAATCCCAAAAGGTGACATACTGTATGATCCTAGTTATAAAACATTCTTGAAATGACAAAACTATTGGGATAAAGAACAGATAAATAAATGGTTGTCAGGGGCTGAAGAAGAAATAAGGGAGGGAGGGAGGGAGGGAAGAGGGAAGTGGGTGTGGCTATAAAAGTGCAACATGAAGGATCCTTGTGCCGGTGGAGGTGCTCTGTGCCGTGACTGCACCATGTCAGCACCCTGTCTGTGCCCTGTGTGATAATTTTCCAAGATGAGAAACTGGGTAAAGAGTACGTAGGATCTCTCTGTCCTTACAGCTGCATATAACTTAACAGTTACCTCCAAAAGTTTAATTAAGAAAGTAAAAATTTTTTAAAATATGTAGATTCATGAGGTTCCACACTGACAATTGACTAAATAGGTCTAGGTGATTTTGAGAATCCATATTTTTGAGTTCCTTATGCACAGTGAGCTTTAGCCAGGTTGGGAATCAGGGTGAACATAGCTGTAGTCCCAGCTGTATTACTTCAGTTTTTTGCCTCTCTTGTGTGCATATGGGAATGGGTATCTGAGAATAATCCTGAGCGTCAAATCCTGAGCTTCAAACCACACTCTTCTTCAAATAGGAAATGACTTATAAACATCTGTCAGGCCAGTAGAATTTATTTTTTTAAAGTAAAATACCCTTTTAAGAATTTGATGAAAACCTGAGGCCTACTCCCCGCCAAAATGCATAGACACCAAAAAATTACATACAATTTCAGGTGTTGCACTGATATCCTGAACTTTCTTGATAAGTTTGTGATTAGGTTAAATTAACCTCTGCGTCTTGATTAAATTTCCTTCTTCTTTTCCTTCATCTATTCGTTTGTTTATTCAAATTACTAAGGTGTTTTTTAAAACTGTAATTTTAAATTTCTGAAATTATATGCTTTAAAAAAGTATGTCCCTCATCCTTTCCACTTCATCAGTTTTGGGAGAGAGTTTCTACAGCCACAGATACTACATAGCTTTCTGAGAAAGTAAGTGACTCCAATTTAATTAGTTTTAGAAACTCCTACATCTGGGTATCAGAGATATCAAAAGCTAGCAACGTTTCTACATTTGTCTTGTTAGGATCAGCACATCGTTGTGAATTTATTTTACTGTGTCTTCTTTGTTGTAGACTAGTAATTGACGTGGTTTTAGAACATGTGTTCATCATTTATTTTCTTTTTGGACAGCTTTCAGTGGACACCCTACAGTTTCTGCTCTTCTTATATATACAGCAGTTAAACAAGGTCTCCCTGAGAACATCGTTGATTGGAGAAGAGTGGCCTAGTCCCAGAAACAGATCTCACTCTCCTGACCTCACTGAAAAGTCCAGTTGTCATAATAAGGTACTGTTTAAATTATGGCCTCTTTCTCTGAAACAGACAGTTTATGAGGGAGATTGTTTGTCTTCATTAAAAATTACGTTAGACTATTTATATAAGCTAGAGATTGGCTGGCTTGTTTTGTCTGTTTTGCGTTTTACTTTTTTTCCCTAATTATAAAACAAAATCAATATGTGCAGTCTTAATCAAAATAGAGAAGTGATTTCAATTCCTTTAGCAACACAAAAATCACCTAAATGACTTTCCAGCAAATCATTCACTGTACTCTTATTAGCATTCCCATTTTTGCAAATGTTAATGAATTTGATTACACATGATTTTAGGCAGGTCAGTTAACTTCTCTAGCTTGGCTTCTCTTCTCTAAACAGGGATGATAATGCCTATTTCTGAATGGCTGTGAGAATTCAGTAATATGTTAGCATGAGGCTTGTTGAACAGTGAGCACCAGTATATGGTGGCTTTAGTTTGTCCTGTAGCATGACCTCTCCCAGCAACTGATTAGACCAGGGATGGACACTTGACCTGAGTAACCCATTCCTAGGTTTGTGTTTGAAATTGGCCTGATCTGAAATGATGACCTGGCCCAATCAGTACCCCCAGCAACTGAAGAAATAACCAGTTGGCGATAGGTATTTGAGATGGTAGCTCATGTGACTTTGGGACCAGAATAGCTACCATATCCATGAGTGACTAGGAGTTAAGAGAGCTTAGAAACTCTGAGGTAGGAAGAAACTCTGAGAAAAACAGAATGGAACAGACATGCAGAGAGGCCTGAGAGAACCAGGATGGAGATGGCTGTCCAGTTCCAGTTCTGATGAGGCCTCCCTGAATGCTTCAGTTTGGGAGATGACTATGTGTCCCCACAGTAAAATTTCCTTTTATTTTAATTAACTTGTATTCCCTGTGCCAGTGAAAGTTACCACCACCCATACCTAATTAGTTGTCAAGTCTTACTGATTCTGCCTCAAAAAGAACTCTTTAAAAATTTCTTTTTTTTCCCTCTTTTATAGGCCCTATTGTCATTTTGGTTTTGCCTTGATTTCTGTAATTAGGTCCTACTTGGTCACCTTACTTTGAGTCTATAGTCCACCTACTACATTGGACTTTCTAAAATGCAGATGATTTGTATCTCCTGTCGAAACTCCATCAGTGAATTCTCATTGTCATTGTTGTTCTCATCTTGCACCCTTCGGCACCTTCTCAGGGCCTACCTCCTGCAGGGCAGGGGAATGCAGTAAGAGGGAGGAAGAGCAGGTGAGCCGTGGATAGCTCAGCTTTGACATGTTCTTTGGTATCCAAATGAGAGTTTATTAAAAAGAAAGAAAGAAATAGCTGTTTATAAAATAGTTTGGAAGCCTCTGGCACACAAAATAAAGTCCAGCTGTCTTAGCATTTCATACAAGGCCTTTTGTGAATGGCCTCTGCCTACATTTTAACTTCACCTGCCACTTCCCAGCATACTTCCTACACCCCACTCAGAGCTTCCACTTCTCTGAACACAGCAGGTAATTTTACTCCTGTGCGCCTTTGGATATTGTTCCCTAGACCTAAAGTGCCTTTTCCCTTATCTGTTTGCATAACTACCGACGTCAGTCAAGGATCTATTCAATCAATGCTTCACTAAGGTTTGTTTTCCTTGAGTTCTTTGTTACTCTCATGTTCATAGAACGTCTTAACAGATCTCTGCCATAGGTTTTATCTCATTGTGTTATAGTTATTGGTTTATATTGGCATTTCACTACATAGATCCTGAATTCCTTGAGGATAGGAACTATATCTTATTCAATTAGCATAAATCATCACTTAACATTGCTCATACCCCATAATATCTATCAAATGAATGAGCCAAATTGTTGGAACATCTGCCAACTCAGTTTATTCCCAAAGTTGTAACTTCCCTTAAATCTGGTTACTGTAAGATCAGTTGCCTTGTTTCATCCAGTGGAATTTGAAATTCCTTCTGTGATTTGAGAAGGTAAAGAAAGAAACCAACTATTACATGAAATGAATGCCCGAGATGGTTATTTTTATGTTTGATCCAAAACTTTTAGAATATTTACTAACTGTGTGACCTTGGGCTAGTTTCTTAGCCTTTCTGTATCTCCATTTCATTGTAAAGCGGGCGTGGTAATGCCATCTGTTGTATGACTGTTGCTAGGATTAAATATGTGAAAGTTTGTATAACAGGGCTTGGCACACACTCAGGGTAGGCTGTTAGTATTACTTTTGAATTGGCTAAGGTAGAGAGAGAAGCTGTGTATACCTATCACATGCACAGAAAATATGAGGTTTATATTGCCATCTTACTGACTTTCAAAAACACCACTTTTGGGGAGATGAGGCAAAAGATAAATACAAAATAAGTAACATATAAAAGTTTTTAGGTCTTCGAGAATCTCTTTGTTCTGTTAAGAGTGCTTTCTTTTGATATTTTTTAGAACTGGAATGATTACAGTCACCAAGCTTTTGTCTATGATCATCTGTCAAATCTCCTTGAGCTGCTTTTAGATCCAGAACAACTCACTGCATCATTTCATTCAACCCATAGTAGTCTAGTCTCTCGAGAAGCTGTCATGGCACTCAGCTTTCTTATTGAAGGGACAGTGAATAGAGCCAGGAAGATATATCCACTTTATGAACTTGCACTGTGGCAACCACTGCATGCAGAAAGTGGCTTCTCAAAGACCTCTAAGACCTTTTCTTTCTGCAAGCTGGAAGCCTGGTTGAGAGCCTGTTTGACTGGGAATCCATTTGGTACATCTGCTTGCCTCAAGTCTGGAAAGAAATTGGCTTGGGCTCACCAAGGTATTTATTAATATTTTAATCTATATTAAGTTGAATGACAGATTAAGGGACCTCAGAGAGTTGGTGTAAAGATGAAGTTCTTTTTAGCTACACAGACACATTGGAAATTCAAATTTATAGTAGAGAGAATCTGGCTTTGGTTGCAAAGGTGTCTCTTCCTGATAGACCAGTGATGGCTAAAGGGATAGGTTCACGTACTATATGACTTCCTGGGGCCCAGGTATAAGTTTTAAGAGAAAAGGAGCCCAGATAGAGGTTAAAAGAGAAGTAGGTGCCTACACAGTGAGGCAAGTGCCAGGCGAAATTAATGGGGGAAAGAAAACTAGAATATACTTCCACAATATCTGAATTTCAAAGATAAAGAAAAAATAGGTTCCATGCAAATGTAAAAAAAAAACAGTTTTGTATCAAATTTTTATAATGCAGAAAACCAGAAAATGGCACCATCTACAGAGTGTGGAGCAAAGAGATTGTGATCCAAGTATTTTATATCCAGCCAAGCTATTGCTCTAGCATGAGGTCAGAGACTCAGATATGTAAGGCTCCTATATATACATAAGAGATACTAAATAATGTTTGATGTTGATAAAAGAATATAGGTGCAAGTAAGTTTTTAAATTTTAGGGTAGGAAAAAGAAGGGCATCTAACCTCTTAGGATTATACAAAACTGTGATAGATATTAGGATGACAGATAATTTTTATCTTTTACTACTAGTATTTAACATTTCTTCTGCAATAACCATGTTTTACTTAGCTATAAAACGAAAACAGCAAGAATTGTTTCAAAAGAAGAATAACACACTGTATGACCTCTCCACATTTAACCAGTATCTCTTTACAAGAGCGTCCTGATGGTTTGCAGGGAAGTACAGTCTGAGAAGGCAATGATATAAAGGCAGGACTGAGTTAGGAGGGCAGCCTGCATAGATTTTTTGAGTGTGAGTTTGTGCAAGGTGCTGTGTATGAGAGGAAGATGTGCTTTCAGTTAGTAGTATCTTGGGACTGAAGACGTTAACCCGAGTAGAATTCATGGAATGACGCTGTAAGTAATTTGGGAGGGATTCAAATTCAGTATTAATGGTAATTTAAAGAGATGATTTAAAGGTTGGGATGATAAATTAGGGCAGGTTGGAGAAGATATTTGAGTTGTGTCAGCTCTGCCACTTAGTAGCCATATGACTTTAGGCACATAACTTGAAGAGTAGGCATGGAAAAATCATAGATATATAGGCAATCTTGAGTGGATTATAGGTTTAAAAAATTTTGTAACAAAAATTTTTGAAATACTGCAAAAATAAGGAGAAGTAAAGAGAATAGTACAGCAAACATCTCTTTACTCAACACCCAGATCAAACATTTTTTAAACCTCATATGTATCTAATTTTAGACATGTAGACATGTAGACATGTAACCTCATGTGGCTGATTGTTTTCCTTTGATTTGAAACTATCTCATGTATTTCTGTTTGTCTTGAATAGTTGAAGGGACAACCAAAAGAGCTAAGATTGCTTGTAACACTCACTTGGCCCCTCGGATGCACCGCATGGTGGTGATGAGCCAGGTTTACAAGCAGACATTGGCCAAGAGCTCAGATACTCTGGTGGGGGCACATGTAAAGATTCATCGTTGCAACGAATCTTTTATATATCTGCTCTCTCCCTTACGGTAAGCACAGTCTTCATAGTGTTCTGACGTTGTGACATTTTCTTTGGACCAGGGTTGATCTTTTCTCCTCCCCCTCCTCCCCCCTTCCTCTTCCTCTTCTTCCTCCTCCTCTTCTTCCTCTTCTCCTCCTCCTTCTTTTTTGCCATCAGATAATAATATTGTAGTCACATATTTTTTATCTTATTCTTACTCAGAGAAATTTCTCTCATTTTTCAGATCTGTGACAATTGAGAAGTGTAGGAATAGCACCTTTGTCCTGGGCCCTGTACAGACTGCTCTTCACCTCCACAGCTGTGATAACGTCAAAGTCATTGCTGTTTGCCATCGCCTATCCATCTCTTCTACCACAGGTTGCATCTTCCATATTCTGACACCTACACGCCCACTTATTCTCTCTGGGAACCAGAGAGTAACGTTTGCCCCTTTTCATACCCATTACCCAATGCTGGAGGACCACATGGCCAGGACCGGCCTTGCTACTGTGCCTAACTGTTGGGACAATCCCATGATCATGTGCAGAGAGAACAGCAGCACAAGTGTCTTCCGACTCTTACCTCCGTGCGAATTCTATGTATTTATTATTCCCTTTGAGATGGAAGGGGACACAACAGAGATACCTGGGGGTCTTCCATCTGCATATCAGAAAGCACTGGGCCAAAGAGAAAAGAAAATACAAATCTGGCAGAAAACTGTGAAGGAGGCTTGTTTGACAAAGTGAGTATTTTCTAGAAACAGTAATTTGTCTTACGTGAAACTGCATGCATGGGAAGGTAGATTAATCTGCATGTTTATAGCTGTGCTAAAATAATAAAAAAGACATAGTATGTCATTTGTTAGGGTCAGTATTCCAGGCACATTTGGTTGAGGGATAGGAACAAGTGGATACCCAAGTATTAGACCCCCTACTTTTAAGAAGCTTAAGTTTAATTGGCAGACATAGAGCTTAAATGAATGAAGGAGCATATATAGACTATGTCACATAATCCAATACATGAATGGATTGGTTTTAGTTTTTAATTTACTTCTCTGTACTATACTGGTGGTTCTCAAGCTGGGTTGTACATCAGAATCATCCAAAGAGCTGGTTAAAAATACAGGTTTCCTGGCTCCACCATTCCACAGACAGACTCCCCAAAGGTGGACTTCTAATGCTGGTCCCTGGATTAATGCCAGTTTTTGTCAAAGTTTTCCTAATTCATAGTGAAGTATGAAATAAAAGTATAGCGTTTTAAAATAAAGCTAAATTTGATTAATTTAAGATACTGTCTTTTATCCTGAGATTCTTTCTTTCCCGCTTTGACAGTTCTGAATACTTTATTTTTAATAACATGCTTATGATAGTAGGTGGATATGGTTTATTATGTCCGCCACAAATTTTATTTCAATGGTATTGGTCTTTAAACTCTAGAAGCCAGGGAACCACTGTGTACAAACCATATATAAAGATTCAGAAAACATCAGTGTGGGTAGTCAGGGAAGGCTTACGGAGGAAGTAGAGCTTGTGTTGGACCTTGAAAAATGAGCAGAGTTTGGG
The DNA here is from genome assembly GCF_048564905.1 of Vicugna pacos. Lineage (NCBI taxonomy): Eukaryota > Metazoa > Chordata > Mammalia > Artiodactyla > Camelidae > Vicugna > Vicugna pacos. The sequence continues at coordinate 54,851,357 of NC_132987.1, read as the reverse complement.
GAGGAAGTGAGGATTGGGTCGATACTTTTAACAGCACTAGAGGAGGAGATGTGGAAGCAGAAGCAGACCTTAGGTAGCCTGGAAATCAGTCGCTGAAACAGGATTCTGGGTATGCGGTAGTGGTATTTAAACTTGGTTGGGTAGACTGAGCCAGATTATGTAGAATCTTGAATAGCAGGCAATGAAAGTTAGATTTAAGTGGAATTAAGTAGCAAGAGCCATAAAAGGGTTTTGAACAATGGAATGAAGTTCAGAAAGCTGTTTCATTTACTCAGGGACATTTACAGAATGCCTACAATACACATAGCACTTTATTAGATGCTATGGCAGATTAAAACATGTGATTGGTACATATGGAGATCCTCTGGTTAGATTTGAAAGAGGGAAGTGAAGGTGGTATTACAGGAGTCTAGGCTAAGAAACTGGACTAGAGTGGAGAGAAAGGGGGTGGAGACCAGAAATACTTTGACAGGAAGCAGGATTTGGTATAAGACTTTGTAAAACAGACAAAAAAATTAAAGATGACTCCAAAAATTAGAGCCCAGTTTAGAAACATTTGATTTATCAGTTTTCTTCTGGACAGAACAGCACATGCAACTTAAAAGCAGACGATGCTCAGAATAAGTAGTTACTGTTTGCACCAGTGTTTTGGTATTTAATTAAACTTTGTTAGAGATTTTAGGAAGGGAAACTAGAGACATTACAGCACCAAATGGTAAAGGATTGCTTCTTATACAACATTGTCCAAAGGGAACTGGGGCTACCTTGAGAAAAGGGTATCAAGTTCTTCTGGTGGATGTTTCCATGAAGTCTCCTGTATCCTGATAATGCCTTGATCATTATGATCCTTTCCCTTAAGAATGAGAAAAACTTTTACTTTAATAATTGGATCCTATTTGCTTGGTATTCATTTTCTTTTTTTCCTGATTGTCATTATCTTGCAAAATAGCATCCATTCCAGAAATATTTTCTATTTCTGACAATACTGAATTGCTCTTTGATATGTAAGTAAAAATGCTTATTTTAATTAGCTCTCTTAGTGTGTTAGATTTTAAAGTTAGTGTTCTTCTTTGGATAACTGTGTCTATATTGTAGTGGAAGCTACTCTGACTTAGGAATTAGTACTGACCGTGCCACTTGTGTGACATTGAGTGTGTCATCTGACCTCTCTGGCTCTTAGCTGTACCATATATGAAGTATATTTTCTACCTGATGAGATTGATATAAAGGTTTAATAAGATAGCTTATAGTAATGATGCACGTGTAAGACAGTGTAGTGGTGTGTGCTGTACAGTGTGGAATAGTCTGAGTATAAGGCACCCTTGTTTAGTGATGAGTTTGTGAGACACATCTTCTGGGTGAGATTGTTCACTCAGAAGATCTGAGACCTAACCTGTTAGGATCACCTGTATTCTAAGAGAAATAGTAATTGGAAAAAGGCTTGATCCAGCCGTGCTATTTTCTAGATGCATTCTTGTGGCTTTGTTCTCATCATACAGATTAAGGAAGGAAGTGTATAATATATAGTTACACAGCTGCATTTAGAATCTTTAAAACAGTTGCTACCTGCCCCAAATTATAAAGGTCAGTAACAGCCACAACTCACGCTTTACTTTGGAATCCGTTGTGCTAATACTGCTGTTATCCATTACAAACATTCCACCTGGTTTGTACCTCATGGACTAAGCCACCAGGATACTAATACTACAGACCAGTCATTCTCAGCTTAGCAGAATGATGATGATGACTATAATAATAGGAAATATGTATTGAGCACTTATTGTGTGCCAAGTACTATTCCAAGCACCTTCTGTGTGTTAACTTGCTTATTCTTCATAACAGTTTCCTCTCACAGATGAGGAAACTGAGGAACAGAGAGAGTTAAGTAATTTCCCCAAAGTCACACAGGAGCCAGCATTCACACCTAGTCAGCCTGTTTCCAGAACCTGGGTTCTTGGTGTCTTTATTGTTTTCTGTGAGCTGTTGTTATAAATAATGCGATCATTATAATAATGTGATATAAAAATGGATCATGAGGAAAAACATTCTTTTAAAACAATTCTTTTGGTTGAATGCTTCTGGTATTAGGTGCCTAGATTTTCTTACACATGAAAATCTTGTATACATGCACAGAGTCTGGAATGTGGCAAGCATTTAAAAAATGTTGACTGAATAATAGATATTCAAGTGGTGAGATCCATGATAACACTAGAAACAAGGAAAAGCATGCAATTTAACTTTGGGAATACAGGAAGACAGAAGAATTACTGACCAATTTGAAAACAAACTGCCAACGTGCTCTCTTAAAAGTGATTAGATTATGTCACTTCCCTGCTCTGGCCCCTCTAACGGCTCTCCATGGAATAAAATCTAAAACCTTGTGGTACTTACCAGGCCATCTTTGCCTCATTTTCTGCCTTTCTTTTCCTCATCCACTGCCCTTCCGCCACACTGCAATCTTCTTGCTGTTAATGTGGTCGTTGCCCTCCGGTCAAACACCACCAGGAACGTATCTGTAGAATAAAGTTAGATTTTATTACTCATTATAAGAATGGAGAGAGCTAGTTTCATTTCCATAAAAGCATGTTTAAGGAAGTTATAATTGGATTTAGGCTGTGCTAGATGATTTGGCGGAGGGTTCTGGGAAGCAGGGCTTTGTTGTGGGTTGGATGCAATCTGAAAGTGAGGGCAATTCTGTGATTTGGTATCTTAATAATTTTTGTATCAAAGACGGGAGGAATAAAGGAGCTAAAGCTATCATCGTAAAGAAGCAGCAGTCGCTCATTAGCCTGGAAAGGTGATATTAAGTCATTTTTATGGTTTGGACCACAAAATGTTTTTGTTTTTGTCTGGACCTGAGATGTGACTGTGGAGTGATTTTATTTTTGCCTTGATCTATCATCATCCCTTAGGGCCCTTGTCTAATGTTGGTGTGCTGTGGAATTGTTGATGTTTGACAGAAGAACACCACGGCCAGGCCAGATCCTGGCTACACCCAGGCCTAGCTGATGGTGCTAGCTTCCTAGCTCCCAGCTGTCAGGAGCTTCTCTTCTTTCTCTTCTCCTGAACATGTTAAAAATCCTCTCACTTTAGAGCCTTTGCACTTTTTGTTTCTTCTGCTTGGAATGTTCTTCTCCAGATATTTATTTTACTTAATCTGTCATTTCACTCAGATCTCTGCTTGTGTCACCTTAGGCTTCTTCTGTCCATTCTTTTTCTAAGTTAGCATTCCCAAATTCTTGATTTCCTTACCCTGCTCTGTTTTTCTCCAAGGCATTTATAATTATCTACGTTCATGTATATTCTTTTTATTTATTACCTATCTTCCCTACTAAAATATACAGTCCACAAGGAGCACAGACTACATAGATCCCAGTGCGAATGGCGCCCTCTGGAGTCGTGCAGCATAAACCTGCCCGGAAACAGAGGCCTTTTCTCTTCTCTTTACATTTATCCCCATCGGTCAGAACACTGCCCAGCATCTCTTGGTCCTCAGTGAATATCTGTTGAATGAATAACCACAGTATAACTAAACATATAATTACTGAGTTTTTACAAAGAGGGAATTGTATCTGAACAATCTTTTTTTTTTTGGTGGTGGTGATCAAAATGGACAGAACTGAACAGAGCAGTTATTTGGAGAGATCAAAGGGAAAACAAGAAATAATTTAATGTTTATCCAGTTAAAGTATTTTATAATCACTTGGAATAAAATTAATATGAATTAGTGTTCTTATATTCTTTTTGCTCTCAACTGCAATTTTAGGGATCAAAGGAAGCAGTTCCAGGTACTTGTGGAAAACAAATTTTATGAGTGGTTAATTAATACAGGACACCAGCAGCAGCTGGACAGCCTTGTGCCCCCTGCAGCGGGCTCCAAACAAGCAGCAGGATAAGACTTCCTCATCAGAACACCGGTAGGCATTTATAACGGAGATGACTTACATTATTTTGGGGAAATCTTTTTTTACATACCAAAAAAATACGGAAAGTTTGTTTCTGACCACTGCTAATTTTTTTCCCGTTGTTTCCACCAGCATATAGATTTTTACATACTCGTTTACCACATTTTATAGTGAGAAGACCAACCAAAATATTCAGGTGGAGCCTGTAGAATTATGAGCAAATACAATAGCCAAATTTCTCTTTTTTGCCTCTTGCCTGGCGTAAGTTGTACTGTCCAAAGTTGTACTGTACTTCCCCATACATAGTTTTAAATTTTGTGCCTTCTAACACGTTTCCTCCTTCCTATCACCTCACAATTAATAAGTTACACATGAACCAATTAATAAGTCAGCTAATCTTTGTTAGCTACACATATGAGCATTAATAAGTTACCGGAATTAATCCAAATGAAGATTTGAATAGTGAACTCTAGGAGACCTACAGATTCAACAGAAGAGAACATGGATACAGAAACATTTACTGGACGTTGTTTATTCCAAATATGTAATTTTTTTATAGAGATCTTTTTGCTATTTTTAAGTACTTTAACCAATAGAAAAACAGACAAAGAACATAAATAGCTCACAGAAAGATACTAATAAACACAAAGATGCTCATTTTCACTTAAAATTAAAGAAATGTAAGACTATTTTTCATCTATCACATTGGCAAGGATCAAAAACATAGTATACGACACTGATAAGACATTTCACTTGCTGCTGGGGAAAGCGTAGATTTGTGCAGCCTTTTTGGAGGATAGTTTGACAAAATCAAAATTAAAAATGCACACGTTCTTTAACTTTGCAACTTCACTTCCTAGATTTATCTTACAGATACACTCATGTATGTAAAGATCGGCTTAAAAGAGATGTTCATTGTAGCATTGTTTGAAATAGCTCTAGACTGGAAACAAGCCAAATGCTTCTCAGTAGAGGGCTGGTGCCTAATGAATACTCAGTTCAATAAACATTCCATGCCATGGAAGGCATCTTTAAAAAGAATGAAGTATATATCTGTAATGTGCTGATATGCAATGATCTCTAAGGTGGGAGTCGAGGGGGTGAAGGAAAAATGTGGAGGGGGTAAAGTGTTGCCTTGTGTGTTTGAAAAAAGGAGAGGGATAATCATACACATTTATATGCTAATTATGTGCCTTAAATTTTCTGAAAGGATATAAAGAAATTGTAAATGGTGTTTGTCTTTGAGGGATGAGACTGGGTGTCTAGGGTAGGAGAAAACTTACTCTTAATTTTTATGGCGATATAATTCACATACCTTAAAACTCAACTTTTTTAAAGAATTCAGCAATTTGGGTTATATTCACAAGTTTGTATAACCATCACCATTAACAAACCCAGAACATTTTTATCACCCTAAAAGTAAACCCCATACCCACTGATAATCACTCCCAATTCCTCCAACCCCGTTATCCCCTCTGCCCCCTGGTCCCTGGCAACCACTCACCTGCTTTTTGTTGCTTGATCTGTCCATTCTGGACATTTCATATAAACAGAATCAAACAACATGTGGACTTTGTGTGTGGCTTCTTTCACTTAGCATAATGTTCTCAAGGTTCACCTATGTTGTAGCATGTGTCAGTACGCCATTCCTTTTTGTGGCTGGATAGTATTCCATTGTATGGACATACCACACTTTGTTCATCAGTTGACGGACATTTGAACCGCTTCCACTCTTCAGCTCTTGTGAATAATGCCACTATATGTACTTCCGTGTACAAGTTTTTGTGTAGAGAGATGTTTTTATTTCTCTTGGGTATACTATATGGAGGAGTAGAATTGCAAGGTCATATGTTTAACTTCTTCAGGACTCACTGAACTCTTTTCCAAAGCTGTGTAAACTTATTCTTTGTTGTTTACTTTATATTGTTTTCATTTTTAAAGTGTATTACTTTTCATAAAAAATAATTTTTACAATATTTAGTTAATAAGTGCTGAAATTAAGAATTAGAAATCTAATGAAGATTATACAAAGGAAGTGGTAACTATAAGAGGATAAAATTTTAGTTTAGACTAATCCCCGTAGCCTGCTACTTTATGTCTATGTGTGAATTTCTTTTCTTCTATTATGAACTAATGTGACTGTCGGAAAAAAGGAGTATAAACTTTTAACTTCAGATATTTTATCACTTTAAATTATCATCTGACCTTGATTTATGTGATTTTATGAAAAGAATTTTTTCCTATTGTTTGCATGAAGGCAATAGAAAATAAGTTGTTAGCATTATTCTTTTTTTATTCTCAGGGCCCTGGCAACATGAGGATGAGTGGCAGATGGCCACATGTGGAAACTAAATTGGGAAGGTGCTCCTGCTGCTTAAGAGACTTTGGAGTTTCTGTTGTTTTTTTTTTTTCCTGTTCAAGACCTCTCCTTAATTTTCCTTCCATTCTTACTTGTTACTGTTTACATTGAATTTTAGCTAAACTTCTGACTATCGTAGAAACATACTGTTTATTGAACATCAGAAGGCTCATTTTGTGATGCTAAAATGAAGAAGTTGATGAAAGCTTGTATATATGTTAATGGTATAGTGACTGAGTATAGATTTACAAGTAAACTTCACATTTTAATTTGTGTAATGAAAGGGGTTTCATCCTTTCTAGAGTTAAATAAGAGTTTTATAGTTCTTTGTAACTGTTTACAAAGGAAATAGCTATTCCTTTTAAAAAAGAATTGGAATGAAAGTGTGATTTGTTGGCATAGAAATATAGCAGAAGAAGTTTTATTCAAAGATATTTTAGCCCTTAAGGTATGCAGCAATGAAATTGTGTAAAATCTTTATTTTTTAATTTCATTTTCTGCTTCAGATTTCCAGTAAACATTCTAAAAAGTCATTTTCTCCTTTTGATAAAAAGATAAAGCTTTACTTTTAAATTTAGAAAAGGTTTCCAATGTCATTCTGTGATGTTATATCAAAATAAAGTTTACATTTGGTTGAGAAAACTATGTTCTTTAAGACAAAGGAAACAATAATTAGTTTAATAAAATAAATCTGATTGCTGATAAACATTGTTTCATATGTTCTATGGCCATTTAATTAGTAATTTTATCAGAAGGGTCTTGATCTCTTATTTCTAAAGTGAAAATTAACCCTCAATGTATTTTAATTCTAATTGGAGTTTTTATAGTTTTTATTTTAAGGTGAAATTCAAGCAAGTAGAGCATCACAGATAAACACTGGAGTGACAGAAGTATATTTTGGAAATTGCTACTGGTTCATAAAATTAATGGTATTGATTAGATGTTTTCTTTAAAGTTTATAAAGTTCAGAAAACCAAGCATATACTTAATACTTTGTTACTCAACAGTCTTCATATCAAGGCATGTTTATCATTTTCTGAACTGACCATGATATATTTCGGGGCATCCCATTGATAAAAATATTCACTGGAGGCCTTGTTAGTGGAAAGATGAGGAAGTTGGACTTATAAGAATATATGTGACTAGGAAAATTAAAATGGAGAAGAGCCGATTTGTTGTTTCTTTGAGTTTATGTAAGATGCAATCTCATTCCTAGAATCAGAGGTACGTTAAGTGCCAAAAACTGTTCTCTACACAGGTTCCAATATGATATCATGGCAGAGAACTGCCACCTAGCAGGTGGCAAGTTGAACTTAGATAAACCTTTGCAAATTCAGAATTCCCACAGTAGCTTTCTGTCTCCCCGGCTGCACACTGTAGCACCCTTTCTTGTTGGATTAGAACTTTGTGTGTTTTGAAAAAATATGAAACTCAACATTTTCAGGAATGAGAATTCTTACATGCCTTTTGTCCAGACTCACCAGTTGTTAACATTTTGCCACATCCAGCTTACCACTCTCTCTATATAGTATTATTATTTTATTTTTGCTCAACAACTTAGGAGTAGGTTGCAGACATCTGGGATCTTTAACCCCTATATATGCTAGCTTGTATTTCCTAAAATCAGGCATTCTCTTACATGGTCATAGTACAGATGATTAAATTCAGGAAGTTTAACAGTGGTACAATAGTATTATCTAATATACAGTCTGTATTCAGATTTTTCTATTCATCCCCAAAATGTCACTTGTGTTGATTTTTTTTTTCCGAAATACAAGATCATGCATTGCCTTTGGTTGTCATGTAAGTTTTGTCGCTTTGGAATATATATCACTTCTGTTCAGAATTAGAGAGTTGGTTTTTTGACTCATCACCTGCAAGCTCTTTTGAAGGAAAAAAAAAGGCTTTAGGGGTTTCAAGGGGGCTGCTTGCTAGAAAACCAAATTGCCCAGGTAAGAGGAACTTTTTTTGTTTTAATTTTGAAAAATTTGGCTGGGTTCTGGTGTCTTGACTCAGCAAAATCTATAATGCAGCAAGGCTTGGTAAGCATTAAAGGGGGTACTGAAGCTTTCCTTTATTTCATAATCCCGATTGTTTTTCTAGAAACCATCAATAGCCTCTAAATGACTGACTCAATTTTTGGATCCTATTCTCATGACTAAGCAAATGTTTGATTTGAAACCAGCCCAGTATAAATGTCTCTGTGCCTCTAACTCTCTGTAGCTATTCCTGGAGTTCAGCACTGGGAAAACCAATCTATGCACTAAAAATGTCTAAAACTGGAACCAAGGTAAGTAAATGGTCATGCTGATTTCTAGCGTACCCACTTTCTTTTCACCTAATGATACACTGAAAGAAACATGGAGAAAAACAGAAGCCTGGAGGTGAGTATGATCACGGTTAGAAGGCTAGGATTAGAGAAAATATTAAGAAATGCTTATTGTATTTCCTACTTTAACAGAATTACCAAAGAGTTTATTAAGGGTTTATCTTTATGTGTGGTACTATGTTGAATATTGTACATGTATGTAATGTGTAAATATCACCACATTTCTGCCTTCCAGCAACTAATCTTTGAACTTCCACAGGAATAGGACATGCACATAAGAGGATTATGTGGAGTTAAAAACTTAGTATTCAATTAAAAATTTGTCTTGTGAAATCTAGCCTCAACCATTAATATTCTAGAAGGCCAAAGTGGATGGACCAGTCAAGTGAATTAAATCCTACATACCCACTTCATTCAGCAGTTACGCTTACCCCTGTCCCCAAATACATTGCTTACTTGGGTTAGGAAAATTGCCTCTGAAATACTTGATTCACTATTGTTGGACTGGACACTGATTCTCTTCAGGAATGAGGGACTATACCTTCATTCTGTTTTTACTTCTTCCACTGACCATAGCTCTAAAGCAAAGCCTTGGTGCCTGATATTCCTCCCTAATGTTCTACTCTGAAAATGTTAAAAACCATTGAATCTTAAAAGAAGAAAGGTGTTGAACGAATACTCGTGTGTCATTTACTTATATTCTCCAATTGTTAACATTTTGCCATATCTGGTTTCTCTGTCTCTCTTTTAACTAAATCATTAGAAAATAAATAGCAACTTTGTTATACTTTTGCCTGAAGTATTTTAGGCATGTATATCCTAAAAACAGGGGTATTCCCTGTGTAAACATATCATGTCCCCCAAATTTATAAGTGTAATACCCAATATTCAGACTCTATTCAGATTTCCTTCAATTGCTCCCCAAAATGTGCTTCATGGCTGGCTTTTCCCCTGCTGTGGAATCCAGTCAAGGATCACACATTGCATTTGGTTGTCAAGTTTCTTTTAACTTCTTTTTGTTTGTTTGTCTTAGCCTCTTTCATATAAAACAGTTCCCCTATTTTTTGTTCTTGTTCCTTGAGACATTGACATTTTTCAAAGTCCAGACCAGGTGTCTTATGGAAAGTCCCAATATCTGGGTTTGTCTAATTGTTTTCCCATGTTTAGATTCAGACTAACCACTTTGGCAAGAAATCTACGTAGGCAACATCAGGTACTTCTCAGTGTATTTTTTCAGAAGGTATCTCTTAACTTGTTCCGTAATTGGTTAGTGCCTGATTTTTCTTCCCATTTGGAAAAGAGAACTAATAGTTATACTTGCATCTAGAAGGTTTGGGGAGAAAAATAAGACAGTGTTCTTTAGTGCTCTGAGGTTTTTGAAAAATGCCATGAAATGCCATGAAAATCCCACTAAAGAGAATCTGAAATCCTTCGAGGGATGTCCATGTGCCTGGAGGGGAGACTCTTAGAGAACATCCCCCACTTTTAAAAGATTTCCAGACTAGGAATAGTGTAATCTCTTTTATTTCTTGTAGCTGGGCTGTTCATTTAGTTAAAAACTGTTGTTGCTAGGCCAAAGGAGATAGTAATTCATCTCTTATTCTTCCTCTTATTGCTTCTCCCTTTCTCACTATCTTGCTAGCAATTTAATCACAGGAGTCATGGGCTTGGCAGAAGCAATGCATTTTACTAAGTTTGTTTTTGTTACCTCTGGAATTCTCAAGACATGTTTCTCTCTGCTGTATTGGATTAGTAGGCTATTTTTGAAAACATGAACTTGAAAATTAGAGGAATTTTATAATAACTTCTAGGAAAGTCTCCTGCACATTTCTTAGCCTTCTCTACAAAAATTTTTGCCTGAGTCCCAACCTCTCAGCTGACTGTGAAGTAGATTTCATGGTCCTTCTATAAATGGAAATTGAATAGAGCTGCAACATTCTCTGGGTCCTGAGATTTGGTCTCAGGTCTCCCACCACAAGGAGCGCTTGGCCCTGGGACTCAGTAGTGGTTCTGTGGCAACACTAGGGCTTTGTTTCTACCGTGGGATGATTGGCTGGTCTGCTGGAAAGGTGGACAGCAGGGAAGAATCATGTGTATTTCCACTTCTCAGATACTGAAGTCAGTCAGGTAAATGTGCAGAGGGTAGTAAGTGTGAGAAACAATGAAGGAAGAAAGCTGATATTAATTTCCCTTAGCGTATCCCTTGCAAAGCCTCTTTTTTGCTGAATAGTTGGCCAAAAAACAAAGGTAAATTGACTTAAGGAGTTTAGAATCTATCCATTCTTAGAGAAGTTATTTTGATTTTCCTAACAAGTTTCCCACAGGTTTTGGGAAAAGCCTTATCAGATCCAGGAACAGTCTTGTTCCATTTCTAAGAGTAAATGGTGTATGTTGAACAGAGCTAGCTGTGCAGGCAGCAGGACAGCAGAGGGAGATAAAGTAAAATAGAATGAACCACAGATCACTAACCGGGAGTCTGCACTGCTGTCCCCTGGTTTGCCTGCATCCAGCTTGTAACTAGCTAGTGACCTTGGGCAAGTCATTTAACTTCTTTATCTGTAACAGCTGTAGCCTTTTGGCAATCACGAGCCAACTATTAAAATTATTTTATCAACACTGTGCTGTTGGACCCTCAGAACAACCCTCTGCAGTGGACACCGTTACCCAGATTTAACTAGTGGTGCTGTAATTTTGTTTTCTCATCTGTAAACTGGGGTATCACGTACCTGTAAATCTGTGCTATGCTAAAATGGGAAGGGGAGTGGGAAGGGATGAGTATGGGAAGGGAAGAAAGGAGGTGAAGTAGGTGATTTAGGGGTGGGTAGGCTAAGGGAGCTTTTCGGGAAAAGGAAAGAAGAGAGTTGAGAGAGACAGGAAGGGTAGGGAGGGGAAAGATTACAGCTGAAGGAAAGAACTATTAGTAGGTTACTGTCCAGAAGGACTCACCTGGGGTAGAAAAGAGTGAGGTATTATTTTGCCCGGCTGCGAGTCATTCCTAACTTTCTCCCGCTCCTTCATTTCCTACATCTAGTTAGTCTCCACATCCTCATTTCTGTGACTGTTTGCTCATTGTTCACATCGCAGTTGCCTTTGGTTGGCCCTCGGCATCTCTCACCTCGCCCAGAGCAACCAGCTATTTCCAGGCTCAAACCACTGCCTTATTTCCCACATCACCCCCAGGGGGATCCTGGCCTGGCTCCTGGGTCACTGGGGCTTTACTTCCTAACCCTTCACCGCATACTCAACATGCACCAGGCTTAATGAACTGCTTGTCCCATTGGCCGGGTCCTTTCACTCCTTTATTCCTTCATACAAGCTGTCCTTTTGTCTCTGCCTCTGGAAAACCCTTACTTACCCCTCGACCCTCACCTCAGGGATCCTCTCCAGACTCTAACTGCCTCTGCTGCTTTCATCTGAAATGGCTGACTTGGTTTTTCGCCTTTTAAACCGATTGAGCTAATTAGCCACAGGGTGGCGGCATCACACCAGGGACTTGACTGCTCGAATGAAGGACACCTGTGATTTCAGTTTAAATTCTAACCGAGCATGGATCTTGGATGTGGAGTTCTAGAACAAGAAGGGACGAACTCTGTGGTCCGTTTGGTCTAGTGGTTTTCAGAAACACTGTCATGAAGCCCTGAGAGTTCCTGGGAATTCTGTCACCTGCTTCAAACAAAACTTATTTTACAGCCAGAGCTTTGAATCTAGTCCAGTCCTTTCATTTGCCAAATGGGAAGCTGGAGCCCAGAGAGATGGCTTGTCTACAAGGTGGCTTGTAGTAGGGCTGGCCGGAGAAGGGCAGCCTAGCCTTAGTATTTCCCATTTCTCTGGCTTGCAGAGTTCCCAGTGCCGTCACAGACCTCACAGGTCTCACAGGTTTACCCCAAAGACTGTGGTGAAACTTGGTAAGAGTTTGAAGCAAAGGACATTCTTGCCTTGTCATTTTGTTACTTTGCAACCACTCTTGTTGGCAATACAATAATAATACAGAATATAATATGCTATATTTTCATACCAGTATGTTTTATAACCATCTAAAATAAGCTCTAAGCTAAGGTCAGTGTCTGCATTTGGAACTCACTCATCTTCGTCCAGCTCTTGTGGGTTTTTCAAGCACTGGACACAGGGTTCCGTAGCCTAAACAACTCTTGGTTCTTGCCTTTGGAAGAAGTCTAGTAGGAGTTGGTGGGAGAGACAGATACACAAGTGGAAAACTCATTATATAATGTGATAAGCACAGTGAGGAGGAAGGCATGAACTTGAGTCTGAAACTACTGGCTTACAGCAGAGCACTCTTCTACTTTTTTCATTTTAAGCCTTCAGAAAGTACTCATGCCTGTTGTGGACAACAAAAGTTGTCTGCCCGAGGCACACGTTGTGAGGGAAGGCAGAACTGTGTATTTTCTCCTCAGGATTGAGGAGGAAAGAATTTCTAAAGTGGAGAACATGTTCTTAATTTTCACTTTTCTATAAATAAAGCCACCCAGCCCCTCAGATCTTCGCTTCGTCTGCCCTGTCCCTCAGATTACTTTCTTTGAAGACAAAAACTTTCAAGGCCGCCACTATGACAGCGATTGCGACTGTGCAGATTTCCACATGTACCTGAGTCGCTGCAACTCCATCAGAGTGGAAGGAGGCACCTGGGCTGTGTATGAAAGGCCCAACTTTGCCGGGTACATGTACATCCTACCCCGGGGCGAGTACCCCGAGTACCAGCACTGGATGGGCCTCAACGACCGCGTCAGCTCCTGCAGGGCTGTTCATCTGGTGAGTCTGGGGCTGGGGGGCTCGCGCGCTCTCTTCCCCCAACCCCTCCCTTCTTTTTTAGCTTCTATGTAAAAGAGTTTTCTTAAGATTTTCCTACCTCTCAATGGGTGGTTGTCCCTTGTTGGCTGCTGAAGCTTCAATAAAATCTTAGGTCAGTTCATTACAAGACTGAATACACTAATTCTTTCCATTGCACTTCTGCTACCTCTTGCATATTTTAAGGAATTAAGTTTTTCTTGTTGGAAGTCAGCTATGTCAGTCAGAGCACAGTGGGGATAAGCGTTCAGATCATCCCACTTTCGAGGTGGTGGGTTCTGAACCACACCGTTCTCCGAGTTCCTGGCTCGCTGTGTAATGGCTGCTGTTCATTTCCCGCTCTGTTTTTTCAGTCTAGCGGAGGCCAGTATAAGATTCAGATCTTTGAGAAAGGGGATTTTAATGGTCAGATGTACGAAACCACTGAAGACTGCCCTTCCATCATGGAGCAATTTCACATGCGAGAGGTCCACTCCTGTAAGGTGCTGGACGGTGCCTGGATTTTCTACGAGCTGCCCAACTACCGCGGCAGGCAGTACCTCCTGGACAAGAAGGAGTACCGGAAGCCCGTCGACTGGGGTGCGGCGTCCCCAGCTGTCCAGTCTTTCCGCCGCATCGTGGAGTAATGATGTGGACTGGGCCATGACCTTCTTCCTAGGGGCCAAATGCTGGCTGGCCTGTTCGTCCAAAAAAGCATCATAAATAAAACAATTGGCATGCATTCCACTCTTTACTGTAACGCCTCTCCTTAAACACTTTTAGGGACCAGTAAAGTAGCACCCGCCACAGCGGGCAGTTACACAAAGCAGCTCATCCTTCAGATTACCTGTCTATATCTTTGTGCCAAACAAAATGGGACTGCATTAAAAGGTTCGAAAATCATACTGTCATGTAGTGGTTCTTGTCGCTTACGGTTTGTGTTAATCCAACAGGGACAATAACGACAGCTGCCATTCAGTGTGTGCTTTCAGCATCCCATGGTCTCTTCCCAACAACCCTGTAAGAAAGGGGGCTTCTCTGCATTTTACAAGTAAGGAAACTGAGGCCTAGAGAAGTTAAAAACTTGCCCAAGTTCAGCAGCTGGTGAACGGAGGAACCAGGATTTGGTCCAGGGTATTTATGTTCCAAAGCCATTTCTACTCATTCATTCACCACGTACTGGCTGGGGACCTGTGTGCATAATGTAAGTTCGAGACCCTCAGAAATATAAAAGGTAGGAAGGGGCCCCCTGCAGATCTGACTGAGGAGACAGAATACCTGTCAAGAATAGTAAGTGACTGAGGGGAGAGTTCAGCTCAGTGGTAGAGTGCATGCTTGGCGTGCATGAAGTCCTGGGTTCAGTCCCCAGTACCTCCATTTAAAAGAGAAAGAGTAGTCAGTGAAAACAGGGCTATTACCTACAAATAACAGAGCCACAATTCCCGTGAAGTCCCTTATTGAAGATCCAGAGACTCCTGTGTCCTTTACTTCTCAATATTAAAGTTCAGTTTCTCTGTAAAAATGAAAGGTTGTATTAGACAATTTTCCCTACTTTACAATAGTTGACATGAGTTTTACTGAATTTTACTTACTTGGAGTAACCTCTGAGATTCTGTCTATTGAATCTTGATGAAGAGGAGAATGATGAAGGAAACGCGGAATCACTAGGAATATTCTGTGAGCGTCCGAGTGAACCCGGGGATATGCTGAATGCAGCTGTTTAATTTAAAAGATGGCAAAGCTCCTCTAGGAGCACCATGCTCTAGTGTATGGTGCGTGCTCTCCCCCAAGCATTTTTATTCGTTTTGTTAAATTCCCCTGCCTTTTGTCATTTTGTCTGTTTTGAGTAAGGGACCCTGAGGAAATTGAGTGAAAATAAGAGGGACCGACGATGAGCCAGGGAGGAGGAATGGGAGGCCGCTCGCTGAGCTGCAGAGAGCTTGGACCCCGTCACCCTCCCGAGACGCTAACTTTTCCGTCTCCAAAACAAGCGAGTTGAACCAAATGCTCATTAAATCCTGTCAAAAACCAACATTCTCTGAAGGCCAGAAGGAGCGCCCTGAGGGACTAGCTGATGACACTCACTGTTAGAGGCACAATTCCTGGAAGTGACTCAGAGACACTGCCGCTTCTTTTCTGCCGAGGAAACTGAGGCAGTGGGAACAGTGTGTTAGGGCCAGTCTCTCCTCTCAACCCCACTGCTGCTGTGTTCCAGCCTGTGATGAGTCGGCCACAGTCTGTTCAAAACAACCAGAAAAGCAGTTCTGGCAGCAGGAGGGGAAAACAAGTGTCAGGATGACTAACCACAGCCTCAGAGAGAAAGACGGCTTTTGACAGATAAACCTGAATTATCATTTTAAGGCGTTAGATGCCCTTTGGTTCATGCCCTGATCCAGAAAGAGATTGCAACCATTCTCCCCAGCTGTAGATACATCAATCAGCTTGCACTTAAAGGGAATTTTATGTGCAACTGGTATTAGAGGTCAAGAACTTTTGTGTCTATCAGTCTGTCCCTGGTCTGGGACAATGTTCTGCTGTGAGAGCAAGAAGCCAGCATCCTGCCTGTCAAGCTTGCCAAGAATAGCACCTGGGGTGTCATTTAGAATTATCTTCCTCTACCTTTTATTGTTTTGTTGCTCCGAAATGGGGGACATCAAGAAAATTGGACAAAAGCCAATCTTGGACCATTTTAGCTCTGCTTCCATCCTGAGCATTCCTCTGAGACAAGTCACTGACTCCCAACTGTGGAGCCCACTTCCTCAAAATGCAGTATCAGGGACTCCTATTTAAAGTCACCAGGCTACGGTTGCCCGCTTAAATACAGGACAGTAAGTCTCAAGTATTGGGGTGTAAGCACAGTATATGTATATCCTAAGTATTTGTCTGAAATTCAAATTTAACTGTGCATCTTGTATTTTATTTTCTAAATCAGTCAACCCTATATCTGATCAGCAAGGCAAGTTACACATAAGTGACAGGGGGCTAAAAGCACAGACAGCAGTGCAGGCTGTGGAAACAAGACAAATGTTCCACAAAAGGGCTTTACATACAATTTTTTAAAAACACTGGGAGCCAACAAAATGTATCTGCAGCTGGATTTGGCCTGTGGACCACCAGTTTCCAACCTTGGCTTGTTGGAGAGCTCTGAATATCAGGAACTGATCCTCACACCGAGGCAGATCTGCTTCCTGTGTCCCTGTAACTGTCAACCTGCGATCCTAGTTCCGCTTTCTACCTAGTTCTTCGTCCCCAAGATCGCCCGTTAGATATTCGAAGATCCCTCCCAGTTTGCCTCCACGCTCTAGCTGAACAATTCCTAGTCCTCCCAGTGTTTCTCTCCTGGCCTGCTTGGCTTCCAGACTCCCCACCCTGGTGCCTCTCTTCTGTGCGGATCACGATTCCCCCCACCACCCCCCACTACACTCCCCACCCCCGTCTTGGCTGCAGTCTAAGGCAGGCAGACTACATCCGGAGGGGGGTGTTGAGTTCTTTCACCCTCCTTTCTCAGATATATGCTGTTCTTGACTAAGCTCAGATCTTCTGACTTCCTACCAGTCCTGATACGGGCCTGGTCTCACTTTCCCAAGAGCTAGCATTTCAGTTCAAGGACTAAAGAGTTCCTGTTCCCTCTGAGGAGTTAGAAGTGGATTCAAATCTTGCCATTTGCCCATGTTAACTCTAAATCTCATAATCTAACATGTATAACCTCAATTTCCTTATTTGTAAAACAAACAGAATACTTACTTTGTGTGAGATTATGTATGAAAAATGCATTGCATACATTGTTTGTAGTAGTTATATTCTATAATGCCTGTGAACACTGAAGAGCAAACACTAAACTAGTTTTTCCTAAAAGAAATACAGGACTAGGTTTCTGTGAGTCTCTGGTCACAACATTCTTGTCAACTAACCAATACATAACCTTTTTTGTGCATTTCTGTTTAAAGACACCTTATTTAATGTACACTGTTGATCCATTAACACTGAACTCACAGCTAACTCATGCCTGCAGGAAGATTATCTAACACGTATTTTCTCTATAAGGCACATCACAGCCTTCTTGTGCTTAGGAACATTGGAGAGCATTTTGGCACTGCCTTTGCGGGTGATTTTATACAGCTAAATCATAAATCAAAAGGACAATGATGCAAAAAACATGGCACTAAGCACTGCAGAAAGGACTCGTTTCTAGTTGAGAGCTGAAGCAAGAAGGCCAGAGGGTTGGACCTCTACTGGGAATGGGCACATTGGGCGCCAAATTTTCACTGCTGTGTTCATGTTGGTAAATGACCTGAAAAGCACCATGAGCAGTGATTTGGAGATTACAAACAAATTTTATTGAGTGGGTGAATTCATGAATACAAAAATCTGTAATAACGAAGATCAACTGGACTTCCCACCATGGCCGACATGCTCATACCACCATCTCCTCAGCCTTAAGGACCTCTGTTACCAAGTTGTTCTGTTTTTTTTTTCTTTCACTTGTTTAGCTTTTTCATACCTCTTTCTGCGCCCCAGTTGTTTTCAAAAAGCATCTCTGCATTTTTAGCAGATGCTTCATAGTCGGGAAGAAATACAGCAGAATCATCCAACCCATCCTTTTGCCTTGAAAAAGAGCCACCTTTCACAGGAGTCTGGCTTTCTCTTGGTTTTCCTATCTGCCTCCCTTCTGGTTCCAGCTGCCACGAGTTCCCATGGCCAGCAGGGTCCTCCCTAGAGCTCACACACATCCCCCATGTTTTCTCAAGTCTCAGTTTCTCTTACTTGGGGTCTCTCAGGCAACAGAGGGCAATGAATCACCATGTTTTCCTTCCAGCTCTTTGGCTGACTAGCCTTTGGTACATCCGGGAGAGAAAGATCCCTTGTGGGTATGACTCCCAGACACCTCCCTCCTCTACCTCTTCGCTCAAACCTCAAACTTCAAAATCAGGGAGTTTTATACCTGGAGGGGCTGGGGGCCTTCTCATTCACTGTAACAACATGGTGAGTTGGGGCTTACTAACCCCAGTTTACAGACAAGGAATCCAGGCTCAGAGAGGCTAAACAATGTGTCCATGGTCTCTGGTTCCAAAGTTCTGGTTCTTTCCACTGTACTGTGCAGTTTCTGCTTCTCAACCTTCACAACACAGAACCAGGGTACTCTGTCAGTCACAGCATCTCTGCATTTTTAGCAGATGCTTCATAGTTGGGAAGAAATACATCAGAATCATCCAACCCATCCTATTTCTTTTCTTTTCTTTTCAAGGAGCTTTATTGAGATTTAATCCACATACCATACAATTCACCTGTCCCAAATGTACAACGCACTGGTTTTTAGTGTATTCGCAGATATGGGAAACCATCTCCACAGTCAATTTTAGAGCATTTTTGTCACCTTAAAGAGAAACCCCGTCCCCTTTGGGGATTACCGCTTTTGCCCCCAGCCCTGAGCAATCAGTCATCTACTTTCTGTATCTATATATTTGCCTATTCTGGATATTTTAGGTACATGAAATCAGATAATATGTGATCTTTTGTGACTGGCTTCTTTCACTTAACTACGTTTTCAAGAGTCATCCTGTTGGATCACATACCCATGCTTCCTTCCTTTTTATGGCCAAATAATATTCCATTGTAGGGATATGCCGGATTTTGTTTGTCCATTCTCTAGTTAATGAACATTCAAATAGTACTGCTATAAATGCTTGTGTGCATGTTTTTATGTGGGCATGTAGTTTCATTTCCCTCGAGTGTATATACCTAGGCATGCACTTGCTGGGAGCGTGAGCTATTTCTTCTTAAATGCTGGGAGCCTGTGGGGACCTGAAGCCCCACAGCCCTAGGTTCAGTCCTAACTCTCCCGCTTTCTAGTTGTCAGATTTCAGGCAAACACATCTCTCTTAGCCTTAGCTTTCTTGTATGTGAAATAGAGATAATTACACCTGCTTCCTGGTGGTTTTGCTAGCATTAGATGAGCTATTAAGAGGAAATTCCTAGTCTAGAGAATGAGCCAAAGGAGCAGGTACTTAATAGAGACAGCCGTTCTAGAATCTCCCACATACAGAATCCCTGCTGGAGGAGGCACAAGAGGGGCTGTTGGTGCTGGAAAGCTTGGGAACCCACGGGCTGGTGGTCTCTTCAGCCCCTCCCCTCTTTAATGATCAGTTATAGGTGTCTGTGAGTAACTTTATGAGCACCTGCCTGGCGAGCAGGTGGAAGGGGCAGTGGGCAGTGGGCAGTGGGCAGTGGAAACGAGGCAGTGGAGGGTGGGGGTACAGGGGAGCAGAGAGCTCTGTGCTGCCGAGGGGAGCAGCTAGCACACAGAAAGGGAAGTTAATCTCTCTCATTTCACTTCTGCCAAGCCTCCTCCTGCCCCTTGGGCTTCTCTTATCTCGGCTAAATGATCTCATTTCCTTTCACTTTGGTGAAATGGTTTCTCGTTTCCCCAGCATCCGTGTGGCCCTTTGTGAGTCAGCAACCACCGGGGCTCAGCACCCTGGTTGAGTGGTTCTGGAACTGATTAGCTCTGAGGGAAATCCTGCCAGCGCTTTGTCCCTTGGGAGTGCAGTGGGCAGAGATTTGTCCGCATTGTTCACGCCCCACCTCCCTGAACAGGCCACATTAGCCTGCCCACTGAACCGTGGGGCTGGACAATGGTGGGCCTGGCCGGACTGCTGACCTCCACGGTTCTCCACACACACTGGATGCTTTGCCCAAGCTCCCGGGAAACTGGATGACCCTGACTGGCCTGATGTTCCAGGACCCGGTACTCAGGACAGCAAGAGAAATCTTCAGACTGTGTTCTGGTGATCAGAGGGAGGGGGCTTCCTGCAGGTTGGTTGTAAACTAGAAATAAAAATATCTCAACCACTAACAAGATTTTGGGGCCTCCTCTAAAGCCAGGGGTCCTTGAGGTGGTGAGGGGGTCACATTTTCCCCCCCTCGATGGCTGTGTCTCACAGCCACATGGCAGCAGCTCATGTCTGCAAGTGCATATTCCAGAGTTTATAGACCTTTCACATGCAGTCCCTCATTTGCCCCTCACCCTGGTTATGTGAGGAAAAAAAGAGAGTCATTGTTATTCCCATTTTACAGGTAAATAAACTGAGTCATGGAAGGGCTCTGTGATTGTAGGCATTATTATAGACTTCTGAGGCCCCCACGTCAATAGCAGCCCTTTGGAGTAACAGCAGTTCATGCCAAAAGTCTCTCTCATGACATTTTAAGAATGCCATTTCTCTTATTTTTCTCAGAAGTATAATGCATACTTTCAGAGTAGGTGGCTCATACAATGTCACATAACGTTAGTGAAATATAAGTGAGAACAGGAGTGCTGGGCTGGGGAGGTACATGTGAGTACCTGTAAGTCCATATCAGAAAGACAAAGAGAGATGCTTTTTGTTTATCCATTGTTTTGTTTTGTCTCCTGCCTGTCTGCCCTCCATTCTTCTGGTTTCCAGCTGGGCCCTGTCATACTGGATAGATGCGTTCGGCAGGTCTAGCAAACAAAATGGAGGCTCGATGGCTTATCCTTCCGAAATATTCCCTTCTAAGCAAATCCAATTTATGAAAAGTTTCCAGTGTGCAAAACAAGGCAATTAGGAGAGAATATTAACTTAAAATGACTACCAGTGGGAGTCTCTTAAAAATTCACATTTAAAGTTTCAACAAAAATTCAATGCTCATAGAAGGTTTACCATCGAAGAGTTGTGTGTTAAGTGAGAGGATCTGGGTGGCAGGAGCTGAGGTTCCCAGACCCGTCAGAGGAGATGCTCGCAGTCTGACAGTCCCATCCTGTCCCCTGGAAAGAGGACCCCTTCCCTGCTTTGGGGTCTGCACTGAGAAGGAGACAATCCATCACAATCTCCAAGACAAAAAATGTTTTCTGTCTTTTCTGTCTAAATCCCTGTCTGTCTCTGTCTCTGTCTCTGTCTCTGTCTCTGTCTCTGTCTGTCTGTCTGTCTCTGGTTTGTTAACCGAGTGAAGCACAATTACAGGGAAGGTTCCCTTGGTCTGAAATGGACCCTGTAGCCCAGAGAAGAAGGAGGAAATCACCACCTCTGTCTTGAGAAACCCAGGAAAGAGGATGTGATTGATTGATTTACTTATTTACTCATTTGGGGGGTTAGCCTCATTAAATTCACCCTTTTTAAAGTATTTGGTTTGATGAGTCTTCACACATGTATACAGTTATGTGAAAAACAACACAATCAAGACATAGAACATTTTCATCACCCAATCAAATTCCTGTGTCCCTTTGTAGCTAACCCCTTCCACCCTCCCTGCTCTGGCAACCCCTGAGCAGCCTTCTCTCCCCATAGCTCACCTTGCCAAGAACGTCGCAGAGGTGGAACTATGCCGTATGCACCCTTCTGTGCCTGGCTTCTTCCACCCAACCTAAGTCTAATGAGAGCCAAGTTGTCGCACGTGTTTACCTATTTTTCATTCCTGAGTGGTGTTCCGTTGTATGGATGTATCACGTTTTGTTTTACCGTTCACCAGTGGAAGGAAATTGGGCTGTTCAGAAGTCCTGCTGTGTTGACAGTTGCTTCAAACTACACAGAGTGGGTATCCAGCCAGAGAAGTTTCCACAAGATAACCATACTCTTTCCCTTCTCTCTACTCGGGTGATATAGTTTGGGGAGGTGCTTAGAACTGCCTGGAAATCCTGAGTTGGCAAAGTGACACGCAGGGAGGGGAACCTGCCGGCCTCAGCTCCCTGGGGACCTTGACTGTATCCATCATTATCCGTTCAGAGCGTCCAGTCACCAGCTGGTAGTGCTGGGCCCAGGTCCAGCTTCTGCCCCATCCGGGCTCACAGGCTCACCAGGTGGCCAGGCTGACCCAGGGGAGGGCTCACCTGCATTAGCCTCTGGGATGTGAGAGTGGTGCCCGGGAGTAGGTTGCCAGGCCCAGGACCAGCGGGAATAGCTTCGTTTAGAGTTTCGAAATGTTTAGACATCTGGTGAATGGGCCTGAATTTGCACTCTTGCTCCAGGCCTGCAAATGTTAACAAGGGCCCGCTCCTGGTTGTAACTGGGGAGGGCTCCTGGGAGCCTCTCCACACACTCCCTAAGCCAGTGGCCGCGTTGGCACCAGCCCCCTCTAGCGGTTCACAGGGACAAATTCTGTATCTGAAAGTTTCTGCTCTGCCCGCAGTGTAGCTTCTGAGCTGGGAGAATCCTACCTCATTGTTCCATCTGGTCTCTGACTGACAGCAACTGTCAGGCCAGGAGGAAACAACCCGTGCTTGGCAGTCCTCCTCGGTGTCCCCAGTCCGCTCCCTCACCCACAGCCCACAGCAGCTCTTTCCTCCTCACTACCCTCCAGCCCCCACCACAGGCCCCAGTCTCTCCAGATACCCCACCTCCTACGTGGTGGGAAGAAGAAAGCCCACAGGGCCAGCGTTTGCTCAGCTCCCCTCTGCCCCTGGCACATTTCTTCCTGTCTCTACAACATCTGGGCTCCTGGACATTTTGTTCTGTGTCCTCTTCCCGCTTGACTCTCCGATGGATTCAACCTTCTCCTCTCTCTCCACATAAATGACTCGCACATCTATGTCTCCAGAGCCACCCTCTCCCCTGAGTGTCAGGACGCAGCCGTCACCATGCCCTCATCTTCTCCCATATCCACTTGGTCACAGAATCCTGACCAGTCTACCTTCCCTGGACTCCTCAGTGCCTCCCTTTCTGCTGCATCCCCAGCCCCATCTGCCTCGTGCCTCTGCTTCTGTCCTCGAGGAATCCTCTCCCCAGGAGGTATCCTCCCACCAGGCTTCCAACCATCTCTCACTCCTCCCCAGCCCCCTGCCTGAGTGTTCTTTCTAAAACACAGTTGCGATTGTGTCACTTCCTTGATTTAAACCCTTCTCGTTAATCTCTCAGGTTCGGAGTGTTCTGAACAAAATCCAGATTTCGCAGACCGTGATACATGTCCCTCGTGACTCATGTCCCTCGTGACACAGCCCTCTGTGCCAAGGGCCTGGGTGTGCAGTCGTGCAGGGTGCGCCCTGAGCCATCCAGCCAGGAGTGGGGTGTCCGAGTGCGGGTGGAGAAGGGGGCTTGGGGAGGCCCCAGGTCAGCAGAGGTGCTCACAGGCCTCATCTCTTTCCACTCCCCCAGCTTCCTGCCCCCACCCCCAGTCCCCTGCACTCACAGTGAATCTTTGACAGTTCTTCAAACGCGTTTCCTACTAGGAATACCCCTCCCTAACAGTTTGCCAGAGAGGCTTCTCATCCTTGATATCAGCTCAGATGTCTCCCAGGTGGGGAGCAGGAGGAAGGGAGGGGTCTTCTCTGACGACATTGACTCCTCCTCGGATATGGCTACGCGCTCTCTTCTGAGCTCCTTTAACTCTGCCCGCCTCACCGCTACCCGGGCCCTCTGCCTCCTGAGTTGTCGTTGTCTCTCCACGGTCCTCTTCCTCTTTAGATGGTGAACTCCTTAGGTCAAAGGCTGTGTCTTGTCCGCCTCCCGCCAGGGTGGATGTTTGTTGCCACGTGGACACTTACTCTGCACCTACTGTGTGTCAGGTACTTTGGGTACTGTCGCCCGTACTGCTGGGCTCAGAATCATGAGAAAGATTTCTCTTGAAGACCTAAACTTAAGTATAATTTATCAAGGATCACAGCTGAGATCCTCAAAGTCATCTGCAGGAGACAGAAAGGCTCCCCATCCTCCAAGTTTCATTGTCCCCCAATTGACATGAAAAAGGTCTCTATGTGCAGGAACGAGGTCAGCCATGGAATCCAAGAAAAGTCAAGTCCCAGGGATAGATGTTGGGCGAGGAGGTGAGGAGGCGAGGATATCCAAACACTGCCCTGGGAAGAGAAGACTGGGCGGTACTGGGCGATACTTTCAGATGTCACGGTCCCAAAGGCACAAGCAAGCAGGAGGCACACCTGCGGTAGCTGGAGTCATCAGCCTACACCTGTCAGACACCTAGGTCCTATAACTCCCCTCATTCTGAGTCTGTGTTTTTGAGACATGACTCCGATCCTGACTTGGCTTCCAAGTAATGTGACTGCTGTTGGTCATGAGGGCTCGAGTGGTCTGTGTCCT
Source organism: Vicugna pacos (assembly GCF_048564905.1). Taxonomy (NCBI): domain Eukaryota; kingdom Metazoa; phylum Chordata; class Mammalia; order Artiodactyla; family Camelidae; genus Vicugna; species Vicugna pacos. The sequence goes on along the minus strand of NC_132987.1, from coordinate 54,826,943 downwards.
CTGAGTAATTCCTCATTGTAAGTTACTGACCTGGATGAGCCCATCTTCATTGTGCTGACACAAGCCGGTGCCTGGGCTTACAAGGCTCAAGGCCAGATCTTGGATTGGGACAACTTTACCAAAGTGAGGAAAGATACTCTGTGAAAAATCTTAGGACACACACAGCATCCCCAGGACGTGACACGTCAATGGAGCTGCGGTAGTTACGAATGAGAAGTTTTTGACTTTAGACACACAGCCAGATATCATGGTTAACCATACAGGCTCTGGGACTAGATGACACAGGTGCAAATCCCGGTAAGTTATTTACTCTCTCTGTGCCTCAATTTCCTCATCTGTTAAATGGGAATCGTAAAACTACCTCCCTGGCTATCATCATTTTCTCTGCATCTTAAGCCCATTCCATCGTTGTAGGAATCCTCAGCCAGAAATGTAAATGAGAAGTTCTAGGTAAGGAAACTAAATCTCAGGGGGATGCAGTAATTGGCCTAGGATCACAGAGCCACAAGTCACAGAGCCCGGATTCAAACCCAGGGCATCCATTCTCTCTGCTTCACCTACCACCTTACCAGGCAAGACTCCATGGCTTCCAGTTTGGAGCCCCAGGTAGGGGCCAGGGGCCTCCATGCTGGTTCCAGCTGCTGCTTTAACTCAGCACTAACCTTCCACTGCTGCAGGCAACCCCCTCTAGCAAAGGGAAGCCCCCACAGGCTTCGGAGGTTTTCATCAGCTCAGTGGAGTTGGAGGCTGGCTTGTTTCTGGTGGACAGAGATTTTTTTTTGCCCTTGTATAAACACTAGCATAGATTTCCCTGTTTCTAACAAAAAAGATTGATATTTTAATCAACTAAATTTGATTTTTAAAAAAATCATCTAAAGCGATGATAGCCTGAGATGCAAAGCCCCCGGGGTGCTATTAGCAATTTGGCATTTCCAAGTCCAATGGGAGTATCAATGGCACTCCAGAAGCGCTGTGATTATGATTAAGAGATTGTCACTGTAGAAACTTAGAAGTGTGAATGCAGCATAGGAATAGAAGCCAACATCCCACCAGAGCCAGTTGTACATGTAAGTTTCTGTTGGCTTCCCCCTTTGCAACCAGGTTCTAATCTCATTACAAGGAACACCAAGAAATGTCCTAGGATTAAAGACTATTTGAGCTGTTAGGGATGTTAAAGCATCTAGTCCATTGCCCTACCTTGCAAAAGAGGAAACTATGGGCCAGAGAGGATGCATGCCTTGCCCAAGGTCACAAAGTTCATCAGGGCACAGCCAGGAGTGGAATCCAGGTCTTTTGCCTCCAGACCAGTGCTCTCTGTCTTATACCATTGATGGGCTGCCTCTATGCATTCATCCTGAGCTTTAGTTTTCCCCTCTATAAATTAGTATCTCAGTCAGTTCAGGCTGCTGTAACAAATTACCGCAGGCTAAGTGGCCTAAAAAGCAAACATTTACTTCTCACAGTTCTGGAGGCTGGGAAATCCAAGGTCAAGGCATGAGCAGGTTCAGTTTCTGGTGAGAGCTCACTTCCGGGGATGCAAATGGCCATCTTGTATCTCTCAGGCAGAGAGCAGAGAGGAAGTCTCTAATCCTGTTTCTGTTTCTGAGGGCTCCACCCTCACAACCTAATTTTTTTTTAATGGTTTATCCTGACAGATAATTTTAATATGGGAAGCCTTGACCCAATTGAAATCTGAGTAATTTGTACATGCCACAGGTAATTAAAAGTTTCTAAGTTTTAACAAGAGTTTGCATAATCCTTGGAAAAAGAGCCTGCTGTCTTTGGAGACACACTGATGAGAAGCTTTTTCTTTTCTTTTTCTTTTCTTCAGTTACATATTTTTCAGATTACTTTTCATCATAGGTTATTACGAAATATTGAATATAGTTCCCTGTGCTATACAATAAATCCTTGTTGCTTACCTATTTTATGTATGGCAGTTTGTATCTATTAATCTCGTACTTCTAATTTATCCCTCCCCTTCCCCCTACTTTCCCCTTTGGTAACCATAAGTTTGTTATTTATGTCTGTGAGTCTGTTTTCTGTTTTGTGCATAGATTCATTTGCTATTTTTTAGATTCCACAAACAAGTGATACCATATAATATTTGTCATTCTCTGCCTGACTGACTTCACTAAGTATAATATTCTCTGGATCCATCCATATTGCTGTAATGGTAATATTTCATTCTTTTTTATGGCTGAGTAATATTCCATTGTATATATACACCACATTTTTTTAGGTATTTTTATTTAGTTTTTTAAACATTTTTTATTGATTTATAATCATTTTACAATGTTATGTCAAATTCCCGTGTAGATAACAATTTTTCAGTTGTGCATGAATATATATATAAATTTATTGTCACATTTTTTCCTCTGTAAGCTACCATAAGATCTTGCATATAGTTTCCTGTGCTATACAGTATAATCTTGTTTATGTATTCTACATTTTGAAATCCCAGTCTATCCCTTCCCACCCCCCGCCCCCTTGGCAACCACAAGTTTGTATTCTATGTCTATGAGTCTGTTTCTGTTTTGTATTTATCTTTTGTTTGTTTGTTTGTTTTTAGATTCCACATATGAGTGATCTAATATGGTATTTTTCTTCCTCTTTCTGGCTTACTTCACTTAGAATGACATTCTCCAGGAGCATCCATGTTGCTGCAAATGGTGTCATGTTGTCAGTTTTTGTGGCTGAATAGTATTCCATTGTATAAATATACCACATCTTCTTTATCCAGTCATCTGTTCATGGGCACTTGGGTTATTTCCATGTCTTGGCTATTGTAAATAGTGCTGCTATGAACATTGGGGTGCATGTATCATGTCAAATTAGAGCTTTCATCTTTCTAAGACATAAACCCAGGAGGGGAATTGCTGGATCTTATGGTAACTCTATTTTTAGTTTTTGAAAGAACCTCCATATTCTTTTCCACAGTGGCTGCATTAACTTACATTCCCACCAATAGTGTAGGAAGGTACCCTTCTCTGCACACCCTCTCAAGCATTTATTATTTGTAGACTTTTTTGATGAGATGATGGCCATTCTGACTGGTGTGAAGTGATACCTCGTTGTGGTTTTGATTTGCATTTCTCTAATAATGAATGATGTTGAGCATCTTTTCATGTGCCTTTTGGCCATCTGGATATCTTCTTTGGAGAAATGTCTATTTAGGTCTTCTGCTAAATGTCTATTTAGGTCTTCTGATTCGGTTGTTTGTTTTTTGGATATTGAATCCTAACAACCTTATTATGTCCCAAAAGCCACAACTCCAAATGCCATCACACTGGGGGTTAGTCTTCAATATATGAATTTGCAGGGGGTTAGGGGACAGAAACATTCAGTCCATAGCAAATGGAAGCTTAAAACAATTCTTAGATTTCAGGGTTATAAGGATTAAATGGGATAGTTAATGTGAGTTGCTCTGTAAACTGCAGGTATCATACAAATGCAGGGAGGCAGCAGAGTTGAGGGGAAAGAGCAGGTGTTTTAGAGACAGGCCTGGTGGGAAGACTTGCTCACCACCTGCATATCTAAACCCCAATTTCTATGAAATGCAATGATCCCATCTCCTGCATAAAGCTGTTATGAGATTTAAATGAGATAGTTTTTGTAAAATTATAATTCTCTATCAAAATACTAACTACTAAATTCTCTGTCAAAGATAAAGAATATTGGTTCTCTGTCTTTCATCTGCTCCCCACCTTTTGAAGGAAGCACTAAAGTCAGACATTTGGGAATTTTGCCAGAAATAGAAGAATGTTTGTTGTAACAGGAATTGGCCCAAATTAAACACATAGAGCCTGTCCATATCCAAGAGTGCCCACCGTTTCCAAAGGTGTCAGTGAAGCCAGCTCAGTGGAAAACAGGCAGAAATGACTTCCCATGAGGTTGACAGGACGCCAAGGGCTGGCTGTCAAAATGAAGGCCTGTTACTTCAGGGTTCAAAGCACTTGGCTGTGCCCTTTATGGGAGCCTTAGTTGCTTATGTAAGGAAACCCTCCAGGATGGCATGTTTACAATCAGGTGCAGATTAGCCCCAAAGGGCTGCCGTGTAAAGGGGACCAGGGGCTGCTAATCCTCTGGTAAGCATTTCTCCTTTGCACTAATATAGTATAATATCCTAAGAGACATTCCACCAGATTGCATGTTTTTTCCAACCTGTTTTTACTGTTTTTAGGTCCACATCTCCTGCTTTCCTGTTCTTACTCCTTTTCATTTACTTTTTTAAGCTAACGTACACGTGCAAAAGCTGCACACAATACAGATGCTGTTCCGCCTCCTTCTCACCTGTCCTCTACCCTGACACCCACCACCCTCCCCACTGCCGGGCATCCACCAATGCCATGTTCTCATCTCTCTCTTCAGGGATGTTCTTTTCAGTCTATTCTATTTACTCAATTAATAAACACTTACTGAGGCCCTGTTCTCTTGTGGGATTTGGCGGGCCAGCACACAGGTGGTAAAAGAATTTATTAGACACAAAGAGTGAGAAAGGAAAAGGCATTTATTGAGGCGCTGTTATAGGCAACTGTGGGCCACAGACGAGAGGTGTCTGTGTGCTCCGAGGGTCAGGTGCCGAGGTTTTTAATAAGGGAGGGTGACCTTTTGCTGCTTGTGCTGATGTGACATCAAGCAGAAAGGGGTCACAGGGTGTGCGATCAGCTTGTGCACAATTCTCTGACCGGTTGATGTTGAGGTAACAGGGAAGGGAGGGGGTCATGAAAGGGTAGGGATTTGTGACTCTGTTAGGGGCTTGTGATCGGTCCTAGTGGCCAGGCTTCCAGTCACTGTGAGGTTGATCACTGTCTAGAGTAGTTAGTTCACCTAAGGCAGATAGATGTTAAGAAGGGAATGTTCTTTGTTATCTTTAAAGGGCAGCCACTGGACGCTTGAGGCGCCTTGGAGCAGGAATCTGCCAGATGTCTGTGGACCCACATGTTCTAGGTATTGGGGACAGAGCAGTGACCAAAAAGAAGTCCAAAATTCCTGTCCTTAAAGAGTTCACATTTAAACGGTACTTCCATTCTTACTTTTTGTATGTGCATTTTCTGCTTTTATAACCATGTCCGCCCCTGCCTGCTTGAGTACATCAGTCACTATTTGTTATATATGCCTTTCTATACCTGGCTTTTCCTACTTAATTCTGCATCTAGGAGGTTAATAAACAGCAGGGTTAAATCTAGCCCAGAGGCCTTTTTGTTTGGGTCACCTCAGTCCCAGACAGCAGACTCAGCCAGAAGGAAGGTAGAGCCCACAAGTGACTCCTGCCCAGACAGGGAGGAAGGAAAGGGCTGGCATTGCTAAGCTGTCCTTTGGGGAACAGGCTTGGTAAGCAGGTCCAGTTTCCCACAGGAGGGTTAGTGTTGAATTACCCTAGGCTCTTGATGTTGTTGGTGTCAGAAACCCAATTCAAAGGGGCTTAAGCAAGAAACGGGATCTATCGGCTCTCAAAGGTGGCAGGGACTCAGGGTCAGCTCCCAGAACAGGAAGAGACAAAAGAATCAGCTTGAGGCACCCAGGTTATGTCTAGCTCCCCATCTGTCCCTCTCTCTGCGTGTCTGGCTCAGCGGCATGTTGGCCTCCATCTGCCCCCAGCAAGCAGACCCTTTGCATTTTGTGGGGGAACATGGGTGCTACAGGTCAGGCAAGGGCACCTGTTGTCCAGGACAGGGTCACATGCTCAGCCTTTTGTCCAGGGGGATGGTCTCTTACCAGGAGAAGGGGCATGGGAACGTTCTCCAAACAGCTAGCAGGAGTTACTAAGCCCTGTTTAATGGGCCTCTGCAATCACTCATCAGGGTGGCATCCTTGTGAGTCTAATGTTTTTTGGGCCAAATGGCATGCCTAAAACTTAAGTTAGAATGGAAATTTCCAGAGCTATTTTAGAGAGCTTTTTTCGACTTGTTTTTTGCTGCACCAATAAATCATTTTTTCACTGATTCAGTCCTTCATCCAACATTAATAAGCACTTACTGTATGCCAGGCACTGTTCTGGGCTTCTGAAGATACCTTGCTGAATGAATGACACATGGTCCCTGGTCTGGAAAGAGACGCAGTCCCTGGCCCAAAGGCATGGGGAGAAGAGATGGGCAAACAGCCTCTGAGATGGTGACTACACACGGGCTGTGGAGAGCAGGATGTGTGCAGATGCCGTGGGAAGAGAGGTGGGGCAGCTAACTCTCGGGGTGCACACAAGCAGAGCCTTAGAGAATTGGGGGCGGGTGACTTGAGATATTTATAGAATTCTTGTGGGCACCATAAGTAGAAAGCAAATTTAGCTAACCCCAGTGAAAAAGAGCATGATACGATTACTGCGGCATTCTGGAAATCCCAGAGTCAGGACCTGGAGGGCCAAAGGCAACTCAGGCAGCAGTGCTCTCTCTCCGCCTCTTGCCTTTACTTCCGTGTCTCTGTCTTTTTGTCTGTCTCTCTCTCCAACCACCTCACCCCACAGACCAGCTTTCCCTCCCCTCAGCCCTCACGTAGGAGCGTGGCAGGTGGAAGGGAAGGGTGAAGGCAGTGGGAAGATATGATGGGGAGGTGGACAAGGCTAATGGAAAAGTCCAGAGTTCCACGCAGGAGCCCCTGCACGAGGAGGGAGCCACACGGAGGCCAGGCCAGGCCCAGGAGCCTTCCTATGAAGGAGAGTGAGGTTGGCCACGGCAAAGGGGGTCCAGTTATTCCAAAGGAGCAGGAAGGTGAAATTGCCTGACCTCCAAGAGGAAGGATTCCTGCCCGAGGGGACACCTGGCGGAAAAAATGTCCCAGGGAGCTAAGGGAGGGAGGACAACCGTAAGCCAGAAGGACACAAATGAGCAGAAGGCCTGCACCCTCCTCAGAGCATCTGGTCTGCTCGTCACAAGCCAGTGGTCTTGCTCAGAATAAAGTGCAACAGAAAAGAAGAAGAAAGTTCTTTTGGTATGAGTTTTACCCCCACACAGGCTCATTCTCCCAGAAGCCCCAGGCCCTGTGGGTGCTGGAGTCACAGGTTACTGGGAAGAGTCTCCTCATGGTTCCCCCAGCGCCGCCCTGGTGGGAGTGAGCTCACCATCGTCACGGCCCCAGCTCCCAAGCCGCCAAAAACTGTGTGCACAGCTGTGCTCAGTGACAAATGAATAAACTTACCTTTTCTCTGGAGTCAATAAACCAGTGGCCTGGAGAAGGATACGATGTCACCAATACCTCAGTTTGTTTACTTGTGGCCTGGATTCTGAAATCACTACCACCACACACACACACACACACACACACACACACACACACGGTTCACGCACGCACACGCAAGCACACGCTTCAGCCCTTACTGGGTGATCATCTGTAACTGGGCAGAGCAAATCCGCAAGTTCACGAGGTCAGGATACTCCCTGAGGCCACTGCTGCTATCCGTTCCCACCTGAATGCCAGGGCAGGGAAAATGCTCCTCCACCCTCTAGATTAGTCCGGCCTCAAAGGCAGAGAGGTCAGCTGGGTGTTCACACTTTATTTTGTTTGTATTTTAAGTGGTTTCGTATTTGCTCTGCAAGTATTCTTCCTGTCTCTATTTGACTGAAGCACAGATTGGGTAGCAGCGGGCAGAGGGGGTGGGATGTAAGACCACCCATTTCAAGAGGCTCTGAAACTATTACACTCTCCCCTGGGATGCGTCTCTCTGGGTAATCTTGTTTTATTTCTTTTAAATATTCTACTCACTTCCCCCACCCCACCACTTCATCTCTTTGGCCCGGGACAACCAAGTTTCTGATCATATAAGAGGAGACGATGCATCTAGGAGCAGAGGGCTGTGGCATTGGTGGCCTTTAAAATGAGATGTGTTCAGTGTGCATGTTCGGTTATTTCTTTTTTCAAGGACTAAGCTTCAAGTCCAGCTCTCCAGAGCCTGTGTGCAGGGGCAAGCCAGGCAAGTTAACCCTTAATGAAAAGTCATGTTTGAGCACCTGGAGGAGGGATCTGGGTTCAGATCTAGCTAAAAATGATAGTTTGTATTTCTTGAGCCCAGACTCAAGCTAAGCACTTTTCATGGATAATGGCACCTCATCCTTGCACATTGATCCTGATAAATGGGGATTATTGCCTGTTTAACAGAAGTGCCAGCTGATGTTCAGAGAAATTAACAAGTCTCCCAAAGTCACACACTTCGTAAGTGACAGAGCCAGAATTCAACTCCAAGCAGTTTGAATTTAGAACTATTACTTCACACTGTCTTACCACTTAGCTGTGTGTTTGGGGAAAATTAACTTGCCTAAGCTTCACTGTCCTTATCTAAAGACATGTTTATAACAGTGTCTATATTCTGGGTTTTTGAGAACATTCCATGGGATAAGGCGTTTGGAGGAGCCAGCACGCAGGGACCAAAGGGTGGCAGCTATTATTATGTGATGCTTTCTAAGGGACAAGCATCCCAGATCCACCCTGGATGAAGTTTCCTCAAACCCTGTGCTGGCATTCCGGGCTGTGTGGTCCTCTGCCCTCAGATCTCTCCAGCAGACAGTGGCTCAGGATGGACCCTGACCCACAAAGTCTCCAACAATGAGGAGGTCCTCATTAGAGGCAGTGGAAGGCCCTTGGTCCCCTGGATGATGGGATGCACCTGCCTCTTGCTCTTCCGCGCCAAGCCCCACTGGGCTCAGAGGGGAACCCTCTGCCCGACACTCAGAGGGACCCTCCTGGGCTGGCCTGTGAGCTGCTGGCAGTGGGTGGTGGGTGGTCCCTCTAGCTCCTGAGAACAGATGGGGCTCTCTGAGCTGTTTCAAGGTGGCAGCTTGATGTATATTAACTGGCAAACTCTTCATCGTGTAGAGGCGGCCCGGAAGGAGGCCTGCAGTTGTGAGTGGGCGAAGGGGACCACAGAGGGAAGTTGGCAAGTGCCAGGCACTGAGTAGGCAGAGGCAAGGGCAGAACGGTGGGCGAGCGAGCTCGGGAGGTGAGGAGGTGAAACAGTTCGGCTCAGGGCCCACTTGGCCCCCACTCCTCACCAAGGGAAGCATACTGGATAACATTTGCTTAACTAGCCTCGTAGAAACAGTGTTGTGGGGGCCTGCAGTCAGAGTGTGGGGCTGCAAGAGGCCTTGCCGCTCTCCTGGTGCAACGTGCAGGCGCGAGGCCGAAGTCCAGGGTCAGGGAGACTCGTCCGTAGTGCACAGGCACCTGTCTTCATCCTGGTCAGTGGTTAAACGCAATCTCTCTATAAATAAATCCACGTATTTAGACTTTGCTTCTTTTTTTTGCAAATGAAGTTTTGAAAGAAAAGAAAAAATCCTCTCATACCCTAATTATGATCATTCTGTCCTTTCATTTTCAGGCCATTAAAAATATTTTTTTATGCAGTTGTCATTATAGAGGGGAGAATATTCTGTTTTCTCATTCAATAGTGTGATATTTTCTTATGCAACAGTCTTGAGTTGTCACCAAAAAAAAAAAAAAAAACCAAAAACACAAACAAACAAAAAACCCCGTAGTTGGACAGTAAATCAATGCTTAATGACACAGAATTGAACTTATGAAATGAGGCTGGTCTGAATTTAGTTATGACTTCCTCAATGACAGCTTCATGCCTGTCTGGTGTCCCTCTTGTCCTGTAGGGACCCATCATATTTTACAAGAAGATGATTTATAGCCAAAATGAGAAACAGGGCTGGGCAGGAAACTGGCTGGGTTTTGCCTTGAACCCCAGACATTATCGATGTTTATGCTCTGTTAGAACAATGGTTCTCAGTGCTGGTGCACATTAGAATCACTGGGGGAACTTAAAAGAAAATATTTATGCCTAGACCCTGTGCCGGCAGATTCTGATTTCATTGTTTTGGGTTGGAATCCAGCTGGAAGTATTTTTTTCGAAGTTTCCAGGATCCTCATGTGCAGCCAAGATGGAGAATCACAGGTGTAATAGGCTGAATCCTTAGACAGAGCCTCACTACATGTCTCAGAGAATACGGGCAGATTAATGAGAACCCTGTCCTATAACAGAGTCGAAACTTTTGTCATCCATAGACTGTGACAGCCGCAATTTGCAAAACATCCTTAAAATTGTTTGGCAGAATATGGCTAAGCATAGTGGGTGGGTTGTTTAATGGGAAGGGAATTAAGGTTATCAGAGGGAGGCCTGAGAGTGTATTTTGAAGGGGTGGGGGTGACGCAGAAGATTTATTCCTGGGCCACAAGAAAGGCGTCAATGGCTTTCTGAGTCTGAGGCTCAACAATATTTAAAAGACCTGTGTGGTGTGTTGTCCAGGGAACGATGTGTGCAGTGTCCATCTCAGCTGGGCTTGTGCTGGGCGCCCCTAGGGTTCCCTCACATCCCTCGTGAACTAGACTCCTCCAGCCCAGAACCTGCGGGAAGCTTCCAGGTGGTTGGGGAAGTGTGCTCCTGGCACAGGAGGTTCTGGTCCACAAATGTCCATCTGTTGTCAGTGAGCTCGGAACAGAGTCACCTGTGCTTCTTCCATCTGTCTTCTCTTCAGTTTTTAAAAATTGTCTCAAAAGTTTTTCTTCCCCTCAAGTTTGGAAAGCTTTGCCAAGACTGATTTGGCACATTCTACTTCACTGGTCAACACTGTGTTCTGGCGTTTCCTTGATGTTCTGTGTCTGTGTCTTCTTGAGGCTGCCCATTTCCCTCAAGGGACTGGAGAGGGGAGGGGAAATCAGTTCAACACAGCCAAAGCTGTCTGAGCATCTGCTCTGCCGTGAACAGTGACTGGCAGAGTCTTGTAGATGATGAGGCAAACTCCTCGCCCTTCCCAACCAAGCTGTGTGTCAGAATGTGATGAGCCTCTGACAGGCACAGAGCTGTGGGAGCGCAGGGGAGGGGTCAGTGCATTCTGTCCAAGGGCTCAGTGCTCTCTCCCCTGAGGAGGAGTGTATGAGCTGCACTTAGAACGAGGATGTTTCAGAAATCTATCATTGTGTAACAAATCACGCCAAAACATAGTGGCTTCAAAAAACAATTTACTCTACTCTCTCATTGTTTGGTGAGTTAATTGGGCTCTCTGGGTGGTGCTCACCTGGGGTCTCACATGGGGTTGCAGTCAAGTTGCGGCTGGTGCTGGGGTCATCCACAGGCTCCTCTGGGCTAGGCATCCAAAATGGTGTCAACACTCACACATCTGGCACCTTGTCTGGATGGTTGGAGCAGTCTGGGCTGTGCATGGTTTCTCCAGCTTGGCTAGCTGGGCTTCCTCAGAGCATGACAAACTCAGGGTAGTCAAACCTCTTACATGGCAGCTGACTTTTCTCAGAGCATCATTCCACAAGACTAAGAGGGAAGCCGCCAGGCTTTTTAGGTCTTAACCTTGGGAGTTAGGCAATGTCACCTCTAATGCATTCTCTTGAGCAGGTCGGATCCAAATGGGAGGGGAGTCACAAGGGCATGATGACCAGGAAACATGATTCACTGGGGAGGCTCTTTGGAGTCCAGCAGCCACAGGAGAGGATTTCAACACCCAAGATGGGAGGAAGGACACTTACGATTTTAACATTTTAATGTCATATTTTCCACATTAGTTTCTGGTTTATATTGCTTACTACTAAATTGGTAGCAATTTTTCTAATGACAGTATGGTACTAATGGACATTTCTCTGACCTCTTAGCTAAACAAATATGTAAGTAACTACAGTTGTAGCTGGGAAGTCAACTATAATTTCAAGCTTAAAAAATAAATTATCAAACATACTCAGTGTTTTTTCTTTTGCCAGGTAGATTATAAAGTATTTTCCATACTTAGATACACTAAGATGATATATAATCACTGCAGAAAATTCATAAAAGCATCAAAAAAAGACAGAAAGACAAAACAGGCAAATCCCATCAACATTATGGGCTTATTTTTGGGATGATTTGTTTGTACAAATACATATTTTTTAAATAAATACAATAATTCTTAAAAAAGAAAGATGGGAGGAGGGAAGTATCCTTGGCAGAAGAGATCTCATGAGCAAAGGACAGATATGTAGAGGGGAGGGGGTTTTTGTTTTGATTACTTAAAGACCTAAATAAAAGATAAGACTGGAAAAGTAAGTGAAGGTTAGATCCTGGAGGAATGAGGAATTTATTGTATAGGTAATAGGGAACCACTGCATGTTGCAGGGTTGGGCAGTCCACATAATTAGATCAGCACTTCGTTTTTAGCACTCTTGAGAAGTGTGGAGGATGATTTGGAAGATGGGAGAGCCTGGAGGCAAAGGAACCCTTCAGAAACTGAGTGTACCAGGCCAGGTGAGCAAGGCCAAGTTCCAGTAAGGGCAGCGCTGTAGGGGTCGGGGGCAAGGGTGAAGGATGGATGCAGGGAATGGCTCAGAAACAAAATTGATAGAATGAAGCAGTTGATCACCTGTGGGAAAAGAGGAAGAAGGTGAAGTAGAAGATGAGACTGGGGTTTCAAGACACGGTGACAGGTAGGCAAGGAGCCTGAAAGCTGTAATAAATCTGCAGGATTCAGAATCATCAGCCAGCAGAAGGCAGGTGGAAGCCTTGGAAAGGATGGGCCACTGGAAAAGCACTGTTACTCTAGGGACATACGAATCTCCTGGAGAAGTTATTATAATGAATAGACTAGACTTTGAGAGTCTGATTCAGCAGGTCTGGGTGGGTTCTGGGACTTACAATTTTAACACATACCCCGGGTGACTGTGATGCTGGTCCTAGAAAGCTGGTTTGGGAAACTGGTGGATAATGAAGATCATACTGCTTAGTATGCCTGGGAAGGTTGACATTAAGTTTGTAGAAGGAGGACGAGGAGCCGGAGGAGCGAAGGCAGTTACCACGAGGATCTGTCTTGTCCTTACCAGGATAATGGGAGCGAGGGCCCCAGGGAGGAAGGAGCAGGCAAGTCGGCCACATACTGCAGATTAAATGAGGCAGAGAACATTTTGCAGGTTTCGTTCATGAGGACTTTTGTGGCCTTGGGGAAGTAGAAGTCAGAGCACAAGGAACTAAGGAAGGAATGGCGGTGAGGATAAAGGCAGGTAGGGGTAGATGACTCTTCTCCACAGTGTGGAGAAGGGAAGAGAAGGAGAAATTGATGACAGAGCTATGGGGAGCATCATTTCAGGATGAAGGGGAGAGATGGAGAGAAGATGAGAGAGAGGGAGAGGGAAGACAATGGGAGAGCTTAGGGGCTTTTATATCTGGCTTCTAATCCTGATTTCCTTTCCCAGCTGTGTGGCCCTGAGCAAGTGACTGAATCTCTCGGAACTTCAGTTTTTCATCTGTATAGCAAGGATTCTGCCATCTATGCCACTGGACTGTGGCTGGAATTACAGCACAAGACACAGTCCCTGGTCTCACGCTAAGGTTGCTCCTGCGGCTGATTAATGAGGACGGAATGAGGAAGCAGATGTAACAACACAAATAATAGTGATATTTGATACTGGAAAAACAAAGGGGATCACCTTTTTGAAGCTATATTTAAAAATTTTAAAACAGATACAAAAGGAGAGAGACTACTATAATGAACATTCAAATACTCTCACCTAGATTTAATCACCCCTAACATTTTTGTCACACTGGCTTCATCAATTCTTTTTTGTTGTTGCTGAAATATTTTAAAACAAATTCCAGACCTCCTATCGTTTCACCCTTTTATATCTAAAATAAACCCTGGTATTTTAAACATTTCTTGCATCTTCACAATGTAATTACACACTTAACAAATAGTCGTTCGCTCTTTGGTAGCGTCTAATATCCAGTTCATAATCAAGTTTCCCAAGTTGTGTAAAAACTGATTTGTCTAGTCCAATCCAGTGCATCCCTGTGCTGCATTTGGTTCATATGTCTTTAATGTCTCTTAATCTGAAACAGTTTCTCCTCCCCCTTTTGCTCAATGGAATGAGTCACATTGGCATTAGTCTTGTTGGTTACTCACGGTGTCACTAAACTTGTCCCTTATCCCCTGAAATTCCTTTGACTAGACGTTAATTTGAAAGGCTTTCTTAGGATCAGCTTCTGTGGGGGACACACCGCTCATGGCTGTGCTCTGTGTTTCGTGTGCCGTTGTCCAGTGCAACCTTGGCTACTCGTTACAATCTGTTGGAGCACTTTTTTTTAACAGTCTCTATTCCTAGGCTGCACCCTAGACCTTTTAAATCATATTTGGTGTGGATGGATCCCAGGCATCAGCGTTTGTTAAAGCTCCCAGGTGGTTCTAATGTGCAGGTGAGGTGCCAGCCACCACCGTTTCGTCTCCTCAGGAGGCCTGTACGTTGGTTGTCTCATCCTTAGTGACCTCGCGAAGATGAAACAGTGGCCTCAGGTGGTGGCAGCCACACGTCTCCAGGTAAAGTTCTCCGTTAACAAGCCATCTGAGTCTTTCATCCACTGGTGATTTTCACCTGAACCAAAGCGGATTGCATAAGTATGATCTTCTAACTCTGCATTCTGTTCACATTTTTTAAGTGGGAATTCTTCTATATAAAAGAACTTTCTTTTTTCTTTTTAATGGAAGTATAATTGATTTACCATGTTGTGTTAGTTTCTGGTATACAGCGTAGTAATTCAGTTATACCTATATATTCTTTTTTCAGATTCTTTTCCATTATAAGTTACTATAAGATATTGAACATAGTTCCCTGTCCTATACAGAAGGACTGTGTACTATTTTATATATAGTAGTGTGTATCTGTTAATCCCAAACTTCTAATTTATCCCTCCCCCCACCCTTTTCCCTTTTGGTAAACATACTTTTGTTTTCTGTGTCCCTGAGTCTGTTTCTATTTATAAAAGAACTTTCTTTTATTTACCTGGACTATGTAGTTACCCCTTAATCTGTATTTAGATCAAATCAAGAAAAATGATCACATCTTTTTCTGAGACCATTTGAAGGGAATGAGGGTTGAGGATGCCAGCACTCTAGGAGGTGAAGGTCAGAAGAGAGGAGGTGGGAGTTCCCGTTACAGCATGAGTCAGATCACCCTCAGCCAGGGAGGGAGGCAGAAAAAGAATGTCTGGAAGACATGCTGTTGGGAAGGTGGCAAGCAGTTAATTATCAAGAAAAGAAGTGCTGAGTGGCCAAGGGTCCAGCTGGGATCAGAGTGTGAATTTGTGTTGGAACCAGCGCTGGCAAATTCCTCCAGCAATGGTCAGTAGCAGAAGAGTATTTGTCCAGCCTGGCCAGCATTGCGTGGGCAAGGTCAGAACTGAAGGAGAAGTGGGCACGGGAGTCAGGGTGCAGGCAAGACCATCGCTACAGTAGCATCTCTGTTCGTGTGTCCAGTTTCCCTTCCCCCCGCCCCTTCCTGGCCACCTCCGGCTTATCTTTCAGGTCTCAGGCGTATGTGCTACCTCCTCCAGAAGCCACCTGACTTTCTATCTAAGAAAGCCTCTGTATGACTGAGTTGCCCCTTTTCTGTGCTCCCTCAGCCCCTACGCCGCCCCTACCGCCGCTCACGTCAGCAGCACCACAATTGTTTATTTCATTGTGTCCCTTGATAGACTGTAAGTTCTAGTTGTAACCCATGGGGATGCAGCATGTGCTGTGAAGGGCACAAATTGTTGAGAAACGGCAGTGGTAATGGAAAGGACTACTTGTAAACCCCAAAACATCATTTTTGATTTGGGTAACTGAGGGGACATCACACATAGAAACCCATATTTCCACATTTTAAAACATGAGTCAGATCGTGCCAGCCCCTTCAGGAGTTTCCAACACACTTGGAATGAAACCCTGCTGTGGTCTGAATGTTTGTGTCCCCCCAGAACTCAGATGTTGAAATCCTAATGCCCAATGTGATGGTATCGGGGAAGGGCCTTTGGAGGATGCTTTGATGAAGCCTCATGGTGGGATTAGTGTGCTTATAAAAGAGACCCCACAGAGCTCCCTTGCCCCTTCTGCCCCACCAGGAGACAATGAGACATCTGCGACCCAGGAAAGGACCCTCACCTGACCACGCTGACATCTGATCTCGAACTTCCAGACTCCAGAACTGTGAGCAAGACATTTCTGTTATTTTGTTCAAGTGGCCCTAACTGGCTGAGAAAACCCCAAATCCTCATCACAGACCCATGAGGACCCATATGATCTGCCACCAATCTCACCTCACTCACTCTGCTACGGCAACAGTGGCTCCTGGCTGTGTCTCCATCACTCCACGCATGAGCCCACCACAGAGCCTGGCTCTTGCTGCACCTTCTGCCTGGAACCTTCCTCCCGCAGATTTCAGCCTGTCTCCCTCACTCCATCAGGTCTCTGCACTGATATGTTCTCAGAGAAGCTCACCTGACCATCCCAGCTCCCCCACCCTTTTGCTGCTTCCTTCTTCCTCATAGACTTACCACCACTTAGCACCATATTACATGCTCAGTTGCTTTAGTTTCCTGTCTCCCCTGCTAGGAAATAACTGCCATGATGGTGGGGATTAGTTCTTGTTCACCACTGTGTTCCCAGCACTTAGAGAAGAGCCTGATTTAAGGTAGATGTCCAAAGTGTATTTGTTGAGTGTGTGTATATAGACCTAGTGCGTCTGAAAGGCACAAATTGAACTGAATGGCATGCATGCTTGTCTGTGTCCACTGTCCTCCTTGGCCCCTACAGGATGAAGCCTTCAGCCCCAGACAGAGAGGAAGGACCAGGGCTAGAAGCAGCATTGACCATCCTCAGCACAGACAATAGGGCCAGGGACATGTTGTGGATGAACTGAAAAAACAAGAGGCGTGAAGATGCTTGTGAAGCACGTGAAGTAGCTCTTGCCCTGGGGGCATCAGACACGCTAAATCCCTCCAGCAAGCCCACATGGAGCCCTGCTGTGGCCTAGGCACTGAGCTGAACACAGAGACACCCGGAGGAGGAAGATGTAAGCCTTCTCCTCAAGTAACCCACAGACCAGGGAGGGGCCCAAAGAAATGAGCAAGTGGAACAAGATGTAACAGGTGCTGGAGGCTGTAGGTGCAGTGGTTAGGATGAGGGCTTCAGAGCCTGATCAAAGAGACTCAGATTCTGGCTCAGCCACTAATGAGCTGAGTGATTGCAAGCAAATCACTTCCCCTCTCTCTGTCTTGGTTTCCCTGTCTGTGAAATGAAGATAATACTAATGCCTATCTCATAGGATCATGAAGATTAAGTGAATGTGCCTTTGTATGTGTGTATGTATAATATGTATGTATATACGTATATTTCTTAGAACAGTGACTGGTACATTGCAAATACTGCGTAACCAGTGATTGTTATTATTATGAGAGATGTGTATATGGAGACAGTGAGGCCGTCCAGTGAGGAGGGTCAACGACCCCCAGAGTGTGGGCAGAGGCAGAGAAGGCTCACAGAGCAGGGCCCTGGAGCTGAAATACTAGAGATGAGTGAACTAGCCCCCCAGGGGAGACGGACCTGTGGAGGGAGTGGCCATGGGGCTTCCAGAGCACTTGCTCGTCTGTAGAACGTTAGTCAGAGGAGACAAGGCTGTGACAAAGTGTCACTGGCAGGAGCAGATGTCTGGCCAGAAGCAGGACGCAGGACTCAGGGACAGCCTTGGGGAGGCCTCCCAGTCCTGGGGTCCTGACTGCAGCTTCCAGCCTGTCCAGGGAAGTGGCCACAGGATGGCTCCATGTCCCCAGAATCAGCCAGGGCCATTTACAGGCTGATTGTGATTTTTTTTTTTAAAAGAAAGCAATGCAATTTGCTGGTGCTGGGGAAGACATTAATCTTATTACGTGGGCTGCATGAGTCATCCAGGAACAAAGTGAGAGGTGGAAATACACTTTGCACAGCCCTGAGTGTGTCACTTTGTGCCTGCCCAGGGCTGGTCATTACTCCAGGTGGATCTGAGGATCTTCTGTGGGAAGGTCCAGTGCCAGAGAAACTGAGTCCCAGATCTCCTGGGTCCATGTCAAACCTCCACCTGTATGGCAAGCCCAAAAGGAGGTGGGGAAAAACACCTGCCTCCTTCCACACTGCGGTGGGATTTTGAGAGAGCCAAAGTCCCCACCTCGGCTGTGCTTCTTTCTCATATGAACTTGGGCATGTCCCGTGGCTCCTCAGCTCTTCAGATTTCTTGTCTGAAAATGGACTGCAGAGCCCTCTAATCGGAGCCGTGGTGAGGGGGGCATGCGACAACGCCCGGGACAAGTATCTGCAGAAGACGTGCTCGGTGAACCTCCTTCTGCCCCTTGATGGGTGTGGAGAGTGGAGAAGCAGCATCTCTTCTGCTGTCCTCTCTTGGAGCCCTTCAGCCAGCCCCTTGCCCTCTCTGAGTCTCAGTCTGGGATCTGTAAGAAGAGCCACTTGAAATCAGTCATTATCTTGCAGCTCTGCGAGGCTGCAAGTCTAAGAGTGAGACAAGAGCAAACTTGCCTGGAGGTAACATAAAGGATGTGCTTGTGCTCAGCTAGTTAGAGTTGAATGGGTTGTTAATGGTGCATAACCGAGGAATAGCCCCCAGCAGGTGCTAAATCAATCTGCGTTGTTGGTTCCAGTGAGCGGCCGTACTATTTGGATGAACAGCACGGTTATTTATTTGGGGCTGAATCACAGGTGGAAGCTGGAGTGAGGTAGGAGGGCTTTCCCCAAGGCTGCCATGGGACTTCATCAGCCCCTTGTGGGAGGAGGAAGAGGGAACATCAGCTGTGTCTCAGAGCAGGCAGTTTGTCCCCGTCCAGAAGCAGGGAAGCAGAAGGAATGGCCTGCCCCACTGCCCCAGAGCGACCTAAAATACCAGCCTGCATTCAGGCCCAGGTCGAATTCAGCCTTCTCTAAGAAGCAGGCAGCCTGGCCTTCTGGAAGAACACATGTTTTAGCCTCAGAATCTTGTCCTGGTTCTACCTTTGACTGGCTACATAATTTGGGACATGTTATTTCACCTTTTAGAACCTCCATTTCTTCATCTGTAAAATGGGGGTGGTAATAATCCCATTCCTCATAGATTGTGGAAGGTAAATGAGGTAAAGGAGGTGCCTGCACATAGTAGGTGCTCAACAATGGCAACTGTATTAAGTCTTTCTAGGGCCCCTTGGGTTGAAAAGCATCTTTCTTCCCTACACTTTATGGCAGTTGCTCTGTGACATCATTGAGGCTGGGAGCACTTCACGAATCTGCCTTCATCTCCTGATACTTTCTAGGTTTCTAGGGAGTGAGGACTGCTCCAGATACACATTGGATCTCCCTCATGCCTGCACAGAGTAGGTGTTCAATTAAAGTGTCCTGCATTAAGTGGGAAACCATCTCCAAGAGAAGAAATAGCATTTCTCTCCTTGCCAACAGAGCTTCCTAACTCCTGCCAGCCAGCCAGGTGCTGGTGAGCATGTGTGAGTGAGCATGTCTGGTCCTTGGGACTGAATATTCTGAAGACACAGGTCAGGGGACAAAATTGGGCAGGAAGAGAGGCAGGCCAGCCATAACATATCCAGGGGCCCATCTTCTGTCTCTTTGGCAGTAAATCTCAAGGTGAAATAATCCTGCCCATCAAACCCTGTTTAGACCAAAATGGCCATTCTCCTCACCACTTGCGATGGAAGCCTCAGGCAGAACATCATAGTTCATGATGAAGGGTGAGTCACACAAAGCAGCCTGAAAGGCGAGCATACTTGTTGTAAAAGGACAAAAATCCAGTCAGAAGCCAGCTGAAGAATAGCTCTGGTATCCAGGGAGCCACAGGGCATCTGGGGAGGAGGGAATGAAATAATAAACATGCTAACCCTGCCCCCACTGTGTGTCAGAGGCTGGCCATAGGTGACCTATCATTAACGCTATTTTTTGAAATTTAAAAAAAACACATCAAAAGTATCAATAATAAGACAGACACTTGTATATGTGATTATTTAATCCTTGTGACCGTGCTATATGGTGAGAGGTATTAGTCTCATTGACAGATGTGAAAACTGAGACCTGGCGGTTTTGTGGTTTGCCCGCAGTCACAGCACTCGCTGTGTGCCCTCTGCCACCAAAGCCCATGCTCTGTTCTCTGTGCTGTGGTCTGGCCCAGCCTCCCACCCAGAGCGGGAATGGCCTCCCGCATCCTTGACTCTGAATTTCCAGCCCAGGTTCAACAGCTTCCAGCAATGAGGTCTCACAGCCTTGCAATAATAATCCTAGTGAGTTGCTAGCATGTACGTGTCAAGCACTGTTCAGCGTCCATCACAAACATCGCCTCCTAATCCTCACAATAGCCCCAGGAGGCAGGTACCACTATTTCCTTCGCTGCATAGATGAGAGCAGAGAGGTTAAGAAATTTGCCACAGGCACACAACTGTTCAGAGGTAGAGCTGGCACTTGACCCAGGTGGCTGCCCCAGAGGTCACACTCCTGCCCGCTTTCCCAAGAGCCTCCCTCAGGCAGCCCACTTCACTGCTGTGCTGCTTTGCTTAAAAGGTTGTCCTTATTCTTATCCAAGACTGCTGCCCCAGATCTTTGATCCACTCATTTTAGTTTAGAAAAAATTCAGCCCTGCTTAAACGTGACAGTGTTTTAGCTAGCCACCCACTTCTCTCTTCCATCCCCTCTTCTCTTGCTCTGGCTCTGATTTCCCTCCATCTCCTGGCATTGATGTGCCTCAGCGGAGGGCGCAGAGCTGCCCCAGCATTCTAGGCATCATTGAAAGAATCCACAGACGGGATGAGCTTATTGGGGTCACATCCCTCTTTTGCCTCTTGAGTCATTTAAAACCTTCAGGTCTTCTTCAGTTGAACAGGGTGAGTCACGTGGCCCCCACCCTGTGCACGTGCATTCAGCTATGAGTCAGGGGCTCCACATCCCACTGGCTCAGCACTTGCTTCCCCAGAGGGCTCAGTTCAGCTCCTGAGCCTGCGCACAAGAGCTTCTAGAACCCCCTCGGGGTCCTCGCCCTCTCTGAGCTTCCAGGGCAACCTCATAGGTGAAGCCAAAGGAGGGCAGAACCATGATTCACAGCAGAGACCACGTGTCACCCCAGGGTGGTGGTTGGGTGGCACCAGAAGTGGAGCTCCTCTCCGCAAGGCTGCATGGGAGATGGCCTTGGGCCCTTGCAGGCGATGTGAAGGTGTCCCTCATGGGGAGATGATGCTGATGGTAAGCTCTTGATCTGGCTTCTAAGCCCTTATGGAATGTGCCCATTGAGGCGCTGCTTCTCTCAGCCTATTTATGAAGCAGCAATGTCTCAGAGGGGGAAGGCAGGGGCAGCAGAAAGTGCTTTGACTTTTTAGTCTCTTGGAAACTTAATTCTTCCATCCCATTATTTATTATAAAGAATCAGTAATACAATATAATACCAGGGAAGGGAGTCATCCTTGGTTTTGGCCAAGTCCTAAAGCATGATCCAAGCCAAAAAGGAAACGTACTGGGGTTTTGTACTCAGTACATACTCAGGGAGCTCATGGAAGTGACGGGAATTCTGAAGACAGCCTGGAAGCAGGGTAAGAGCCAGGACAGGAGGGACAGACAGTCAGGTGTCTCCTTTTTGTGTTACTTTGCTCAACAGGAAAGCCCCTGGGGAGAGTCTGATTGGTTGGACTTAGGTCCTAAGCTCACCTCCTCGGCTGCCCTGGGGCAACAGAGGAGGAATCTGATGAAGGGTGTCTCCTGGAACTCCTTTGCTTCTATATTTGGAGACATGAACACTAATAATGCACCACATACCAGCCTGCCCACCATAGGGGAGGGGTAACTCTCCAAAAGGAAACTGGGGTGTTTTTAGACAGAAAAAGAACTCTGGATAGCCAACTTGAGCATACAAATAAAACCAGAAATGTCTACCCCATTCTTAAAAACCAGAGCTCAAATCATTAGTAATTAAAAAATGAAAGAAGGAAAAACCAGGATCCCCCTTTAGAGGCACAGAGGGTTGGCGCAGAGAACACAGCCATCATCTCCTTTCCAGGGGCTGGAAGATGTTTCATTCCATCCTGGAAAAGCTAGCTACTTCCCAATGAAGCAAAGAAGTCCAAACAAATTGAGGTGTTGTATCAAAACAAATTGAAGAACTGTTCCCTGCTACAGTTATTTGATTCAAAAGGCTGTGGGATGTGTCCCACTTGAAAGCATTGTCACAAGGGGTAAATTAGATGCAGTGCAGCTCTGGAATGCAACAAGTGTTTGGTTCTCCCTATTTGTTGTTGTGTTTCCAAGGTGGAAACTGCTTCTCTCCCTATGTCTGGTCTAAAATACATCTTGATAGGAGATGTCATTGTTTGGGATTAGAGAAAGATGGGGGAGCAAGAGACAAGGGAAGAGCAATGATGATACATAGGGAGTGGACAGGCGTAGCCATTTTAAGTGTCCCTTTGTGGGATTCTATCTATTAGGCCTCCTAGCAGGGGCACCATACACAGTGGGCATTCAGACGGGATGAGGATTGGGTTAGATGAACAGCTGGACCCACTGGACTGGGGCCTGATACAAAAAGAATGCCCCATCAGGAAAGTCTGCTGTGGTGTAATGACACACCATCCTTTCCTTCTGGCAGAGTCCCCCTTTGCCCCATCAGCGGAGACATGATTGTGCTCCTGTGATCCGGCAGCATTTTATCCAGGCTCTGAGAGGGCCCAGGCGGAGCACCAGATTACCAGACATTGGCCACAAACAGACACCTTCAAGCTGAGAGCTGGACCATCCAGGAGAGAGTTCAGTGTTGGTGATGTTCTAGGGGAGGGGTCTGGAGCGAGCTCCTGGAGACACTGCTTTGTGTGCTCTGACCTGGCAGCCCACACTCACATGTTCGGCCATCCTTGTGCTTTGCTAGTCTGCTCAAAATATTAAACAGGGCTCTCTGGGCCAGTTGTTGGCTTCATTACTGCACCAGCATCTCTCACTTGGGGCATCTCCCTTCAAACTCAAGACAGACCATCCCTCAAAAGGCCTTCAGTGTGCCATGTTCACGGCCCTGAGTGGTGGAAAGTCCTTTCTGCACCTTCTAGCTTTTGGCTCTAGTTCTGCCCCGAGGTGTCCCTAATTATGATAAATCCCTCTTCCATAGGAGGACCCTCACAAATGTAAACCCAGGTACCCTGAGCTTCTTTCTCCCTGCCAAGCACCCTCAGCTCCCCCAAATCACTCACAGGTCAGTTTTCCAGATCGCTGAGCAGATCCCAGCCACTGTCTTCAGGCCGGGGCCCAGGAGACCTTACTTAACTCTGACTGTGCTGGCAAAGACAGCCTGTGTGGTGGTGCTTCTCTGGCGCTCTGCCCAGAGGCACTTGGCAGTTGAGGGCTCGCTCCTCCTTCAGTCTTAGTGGGGGTGGCAGGGATTCACCTCCAGTGGGTGTTTCCAAGCTTATCAGGGTTGTGGTTCAACCAGCCCTGCCCTTGAGGTGGCCTGCTGCACAGGGCCAGCCCTCCAAGCCCCAACACCCTCAGGATGAGTATAGGTGGTTGGGGGTGAGCCTCCCATTCCACTATTGGGTCCCACTGCCTGAGTTCTTGGTTCTTCGATACTTCTGGCGGCCCTGTCTGCAGGTCCTGGTCCAGATGCAAAAAAAGGCAGTGCTGTCAGCCTCCTGCTCCTGCTGTTTGTCCAACACCCATGGAGTGGGAGCCAGTCCCCCTAAGCCCAGAGTCGTGACGGGCTCAGCGCGGGCGAGCTGTAGTTCTCATCCTTTTAGGGGCCACCAGAGGGATGGGGGATGTGGGAAAGGGTTGTGTGGGTTGGGCCAGGAGCCACAGAGGAGCCCAGTGCATTCTGCTGGGCCTCCAACTCAGGCACCTCCCACCCTGCTGGGCTGAGAAAACAGCCCGGAGGCAGAGGAGGCCCCACAGGAGAGATACGGCTTCAATTTTCAGCTGGGGACAGGCTGCAGCTCCAATCAGCCCCATCTTCCCTGGGAACTGTGGAGGTAGGGGGGTGTTTATCAGAGAGGCTCTTGTAGAAGCTGTAATCTGCATCTCATTTTATGGATTTATATTTGCTTTGTTCATTTCCCTTTGTTTCCCCAGAGTTGCTTTTGGTGTAAACGTTTCTTTTGAATATTTTTCAATAACACTACAGAGAGAAGGCGTCCTCCCCCAACCCCAGTTCTATTGCAGTGACTCCTAAGCTGAGGAGATGAGGCAGCGACAACTTCCCCCAAGCAGAAGGTGGGGGCCAGAGAGAGCAGCAGACGGAGGGGAAGGCAGGATTGCTGAGCCCCTTTTGACTGTCGGGCCTGGCACTCCATGCATGTAATCAGATTGCATTCTCACGACAACCCTGCGGGTAAACTTGATTATTCCCATTTGATTTTTTCAGATGAGGAAACAGAGGCTCGGAGAAGTTGAGTCACTTGGATTACTTTCAGCTGGTACGTGGAAGAGCGGGGGTTTGGAACTAGGGTCTGACCCTCTCTTGCCTCCATGGTGCCTCAGGGCTGAGAGGGGAGAGGCAGGACTGCTCCATCTCTCTGGCCCATAGTTGACTCCCCCAGGACCCCACTTTCCTCTTCCCTTGGAGAATTGTGCTTTGTGTCTATGGGCTCATCCCTTCCTATGTGTATGAGCATCTCAGAAGTAAGATACGTCTGTGGGAGAAAGGAGACAAAGTGCCTGAGTCTGGAGGACCTGGCCCACCAGGACAGACAGGCGTCTTGGCCAGGCTCTGCTCTCAGGTCTCTGGAGGGGCAGACACGTTGGGAAGTTGTTAGGAGGCCTGGTGGTCTCCCGACTGGGCCAGGACTCCTCTCCAGGGTCGTCAGCAGGAGAGTGTTGACCAAGGAGCCCCATGCAGGTGCATTTAAGTGCGGCCCATCCCCCCAGGCACCCTGTGTGTGTCTGTTCAGCCAAGCCAAGGGGTCTGAGTGTGTGGGACTCGCCACTTGACCCAACCGATGATGTCTGAACTGGGCCATGGGGGTTAACCCCCACAACCTCCTCATTTAATAGCACATAGGAGAGTGAAACCACACAGCTGGTTCACCAGCCTGCTCCAGATTCCCAGGCTCTCTGTGACCAGCCTCCGTGCCTGTCCCCTCCCTGGTGGCTTTCATCGGCCGTGTTACTGAGCCACTTTGCTTTGCCCATACGCAGCAATCCCAACACTGAGATGCCAAGGTTTACAGCAAAGAGAGAGCTTATTCGCAAGACAGATAAGCGAGAGAACAGCAGATTGAGTCTCAAATTCATCCCCTCTAAGTCAAGGGCAGGGGTATTTATGGGATAAGGAGTAAAGGAGCAGGGGCTTGAGGCTGGCGGTGGGGGAGGTTGCGTGGAGAAAGGTGATTCAGAAAAGGTGCAGGAATTGCAGTTCTGCGCAGGCGTAACCAGGTTACAGGCCTCTACACGTTCTGAGGGTGGAGTTTGCAGCCTTCTGATGTCAAAAAAGTCACCAGAGACACTCACACATGACCAGTTGGAGGGTCCGTGGTCCTATCCACCTGGTGGTCTTAACCAGCTCAGCTCGAACTAGATACACACAGCTGACTCTGGGCTCTGCTGAACTAAGTACAGCTGACTCCTAATTCCTGGAAAACGACTCAGGCAGGTATCTTACTGTTTAGTCCTGTGCCCCTTGGAGGACATGCAAGTCTTAAAACAACCTTGATTAGTGAAGGCAGGTGAAACGGATTTGACTGATCATTGCCCATAGTTTCATCCGGGTATCAGTGGGTATTCCCTACATCAGAGGTATTGATTCTGGCTCAGAATCTCCAGGGAGGGCCCAGAGTCCACATTTTAAAACACTTCCCAGGCAATTCTTTCACATACTAAATCGAGCCCTTTGACTAGATCATGCAAGTGAAGTTTAACAAACTTCAGTTATCAGGGTTTTAAATAAGCAGAGCTAAGGGATGGATGTAACTTGGCTTTATTCACCATCCTCTGGCCCCACTTGGATTTGCATCTTGGAGGGAGGGTCCTGCCCGGTGGATAAGCAGGATGGATGGGGTAGGAAAGGTTGAGAAGCAGAGGTTGCTCTTAGAGGGGTCCCGTACAGCCCACTTCTCTCCTTTATGTCACCTGCCTGGAAACTTCAAGTTTGCTCCTTCACGGTGGGCTCAAAAACTGGGCTGTAGGCCTGGATCTGACAATAACTGGAACCCTGGAGAAATAAGACACGTCCCCACATTGGACCTCAGCATGATGAGAGGTTGTACTCCATGGTCTCGAGCCCTTTCTCACTCACATTCTGGAGCCCTGTGACTCATGGGTGGTAAACATGTCTTAACTGGCTGGCGTTCACCACAGCCAGATAGGACCTGGAACATGGTAGGTGCGTAGTCGAGGCTGATTGCCAGATGCAATTAATTTGGAGGTTTATGCAGGATTTGTGGGAGTATGTTTTGGTTACAGATTGACTCAGGAGCTATTGACATGTAGGAAGGAAAAGATGTTCTCAAGGGAGATCTGTTCTATGAGCAGCTTATTTAAAACAGTGTCTCAGAACTTGTTTTTATCACGTGACACATGTCCTTGTACAAACGTGCTGAATTGGCCAACCTGACCTGAGCTGTTGGAGCCGGTCCAGGGAGTGTGGTGACCCACGACAGGTAGAGGTGTGAGCTGGGAAGGAGGCCAGTGGCCTTCCAGACACAGACCTGGGTGTGGTGGGCTGGCTTGGAAACACACATGGGGGCCTATTTTTAAAAAGCCGTTGGCTATAGGGGTATATTGTGTGAGACAGTATGGGAGGAATGAATTCCAGAGGCTGGTGGGTAGGGAGAGGTGGCTTCATAGAAGGTAATGCTTGACTTAAGGCAATGTTGGAAGGAATTTAGGAATTTATCTAGCTGCCCAGCCAGTTCTGTAGTTTTCTAAGAGAAGGTAATTACTGCCTTCAGGAATGGGAGATGTTGTTGCAGAGCTTATAGCAGATGCTGGCACGTGAGAGATGCTACTGGGTGCTCCCAGGCTACCCTAACGCCACAGAGTCTGCAGCTGGCTCCACAGGTGAAAGCATTCATGGTGGGTTTCACTTGAGACTGAACCATGTCCCCAACTCTACTTCCCCAGCGCTGGGACTGACCTGAGAGGCATCAGTAAACGGCTCAATGCTGCAACATGCTTACACTATGTAATTTTACTATTTCCGTTCTTCTTTATTATTTTGGATCTTCTCCAAATCCTCTACCTTGAAAGTAAAGTTCCTCTAGATTCAGAAAATAATCTGAATTTTAAAAACTTGTATTCAAATGAGAAAGACCCAACTCACATACATAGGATGGTTTACCATTCGTCTAATCATGGACAGTGTCAAGAAAACGCCCCATTTTCCTCCTTTCTCAGATAACCATGGCCCTTACCCCAGATATTGACAGAAAGCTTAGCATTGAGGAGCTTCCTACTGTCCAAAGCTGCGTGGAGGTCTCAGTATAGGGGTCCTGCTCTCATCCTGGGGTCCAGGCCGTGAGTCAGGCCTACACGAGTCTCAGCTGCACCAGCCGCGTCTTGAAGGCAAGGTAGAAACCTCACTGCGCACCGAGGTTGGTGGCTCTCATCCGGAGTAGCTGGGCTCAGTGAAAGCAAAGTGAAATCCCCTGAGCTCACACATCTCTGGACCAAAATCCTTGCCAACGCAGAGCTGCTGGAGATGGCTGTGCAGAGACAGCACGGGAAGATTCTCAGGGCTGTGCCAGCAATAACCCACAAAGGCACCACTGTGGTGCTCTTGGCAAAATAGTAACAACAGGCCCCACTATCCATGATGACTTTTTAATAAATGGTTATTCTGTGAGTTAAAGCCTTTATAGTCACAGGGTCAGCCACACCAGTGGTTAACACGTTGAACACTTCCTTACTGGTTGATAAATAGCCACTCAAATGTCCCACCACCCCAGTGGCCTCATGACCCCTTCCACAGTCTAGTTGGGGTCCTCCATGCCCCAGGTCCTCCACGTCCCGTCTCCTCTGCTAGGGCTAAGGTTCTTTCTCATTGCTGGCTTAAGTCAGCATCCCCAAAATCCTGCTGGACATCACCACCACCACCACCTGAGGTTTCCACAGCTACCTGGAGGACCCATCTCTGCTTTGCTCACCACTGGCCCCAGGGAACCCTGGGTAGGTACCCAGTGGAAGTTCCTTTGGTGTTCATCAAACTGTTGGCCCAAAAGCCAGCCTGCTCCTCTTATCCCTGTATCTCTTCTGGAAAAAGTGAGTCCAACCCCAGTTCCTGGTGCCCAGCTGATCCCTAAGGCTGCAGCTCTCCCCGACCAGCCAGTGTTCCCTGGCATCTTCCTTAGACAGCAGCCTATTATGCAGACTGCAGCCTCTGAAAGACCTGGGCTCCGAGAGAGCTGGGAAGAGAAAGGGAGAGCTTTCATTATTCCCCTTGTATGCACAGGACTTCAGCTTCTGCAAGGAACGGAGACCCATTCACGCCAGCTCAAGTAAAGGGGGTTTAGTATAAAGCTCCATGTAGAAGATTAAGGGCACCTCAAAGCCCTAAGAATCTAGACACAGGGACCACATTAAGGTTTTGCCTCCCTAATTCTGGGGCCGTAGATGGATTCAAAGCAATTCTGGTTTCTGAGAAACAATTTTCTAAGGAAATTCCCTCTAACTCAGGGGCTGCAAACAGCAGTACCTCCATGTGCCAGGCAGGCAACATAAGCGTGAGGCTGGCCAGACAGAGCAGAGCAGGGTGTGGGGGAGGCTGGCAGATGGGAAAGCTCACAGCCCATGTAAAGAGGCAGCACCCTGGCTCCAGAGGATTGAAGCCATGCAGACCCTGTGCTAAAGAGCTTCTGGCTGGCTTTTAGTGTGAAGTCTCCCAAGTTTTAAAGATTGAGAACAGACTGACAAAAATGCAGACCACTATATGGTCGTATCCCATGACAGTCTTATTCCATGACTTCCGGTTATACAGCTTTTCAGTTGCTCCACCATTGACCTGACTTGTCCTCTACCAGCTGGCGAATTCTTTTAGTTCCTATTCAGGCTCCTAAGACAAGAAAATGAATTGGCCTGGCTCATTCCTTTGGATCACATCAGGCGAGGCCATGATTGGTTGCCTTTAGGTCAGTTGCCTACTCCTGTCTAGTCCAATCAGCTGCGGCCAGCAGGCAAGGGAGGATATGGGGCAAAATGTGGTCTGTCAATCAGCAGGGCTGCAGTTGGGCGGGCCTAGCAAACCTGCCTATACACGTATGTTATCACAATCTCCAGAAGAGCCTGCATTTGTTAGCATTGTCCAGAAAAACAGAATATATATAAACATATATAAATAGAATATATACATATGTATACAGGCAAATCTCAGAGCTGGTGGGCGTTTGGTTCCAGACCATCTCAGTAAAGTGACTATCACAATAAAGTGAGTCACATGACCTTTTGGCTTCCCAGTGCATATAAAAGTTATATTTACTGTTTACTCTATACTGTAGTCTATTAAGTGTGTAATAGCATTATGTTTAAAAAAGCAACATACCTACCTTAATTAAAAAATACTTTACTGCTAAGAAATGTTAACTATCATCTGAGTCTCTAGCGAGTTGTGATCTCTTTGCAGCAGTAGCATGAAAGATCACGGATCACAGATCACTACTGCAAATATAATAACAAAGAAAAGGTTTGAAATAGTGAGAGCATTACCAAACTGTGACACTGAGACAAGAAGTGAGGCAAATGCTGTTGAAAAAAGGTCACCAATAGACTTGCTTGATGCAGGGTTGCCACAAACCTTTAATTTATAAAAAATGCAGTATCTGTGAGGCATAATAAAACAGCATGTGTCTTCACATTCTATAAGTATATGTACATATTATATATAATACATATTCGTATCACATAACTGTATATATGTGTGTATACACACATACAGAGATAGATTTATTTTAAGGAACTGGCTCATGCAGTTGTGAGGCTGGCAAATCCACAATCTGCAGAGTAGGTCAGCTGACTGGAGGCTGAGGCAGGAGTTAATGTCACCATCTTGAGTCTGAAATCCATCAGGCAGGCTGGCAAGCTGGCAGGCTGGAAACTCAGGCAAGAGCTAATATTGAAGCTTTGAGACAGAATTTCTTCTCCAAGAAACTTCTGGTTTTCCCATGAAGGCCTTCAACTGATTGGATGAGGCCCACACACATTATCGAGTGTAACCTCTTTGACTTAATATCAACTGATTATAGACGTTAACCACATCTACACATAACCTTCACAGAGACACCTAGATTAGTATTTGATTAGACACATGGGTCCTATAATCTAGCCAAGCTGACACAAAAAACTAACCATCACACAACCCTGTAAGGTAGATATTGCTCCTCCCATTTTACAGGTGGAAAAATCAAGACTTAGAGAGGCTAAGGTCAGAATGGTGGTGCACTGCACTTGGCTCTGGATGACTCCAAAGCCCACCCACTAACTCCTGCACCTCCTGCCTCTCAGGTCAGAAACCTGAGTACGTCTGAGCTGGCTTTGTGAACCTTCTGCTTTCCAAGTAGCACTTTGAGGAAGAGGTGTTTCAGCTTCCCTCAAGGGAGTGTTTGCTTCTCCTTTTTTGCTTTCTTTTTCTTTTCCCATGAATTCTTGCATTTCTCCTCTCCTCCATGCCAAACTGGTAAAGTGGTGTCCTGCCTACTAGTAAAATGATGAAGATGATTTAAACTGCTTTCCTCCTCTTGTGAAAAAGATTTCCCCCATCAGTTAGATGCAGCAGGAAGAACGAAAGAAAACAGGTCAGCATTTCTAGCTTCTCAAGCTGCTTTTCAATAAAGAGGCAAAGAAAACGCCAGAGATAGGCATGAATTGTGCTGAAGAAATTTCCTCCAGGAGAAAAGCGGCTGCCTCCCAGAGAGGGCTCATTTATCTATTCAGTCAGCTTGCTGGAGCAACTTCTCCAGGAAAAGAGTTTTTGAGTTAGAGTGGCCCTGAAGATGGGGGGTGGGGGGCGGTCTATAATTCAGTGCTTTCTGTGCTAATAATGAGGTTGATAATGATAATGATATTTTCATATGTGTACGCTCTGCATTTTCTGGTTTGAAAGGCTCCTGCAGTGCAGGTTTGTGGCTTTTTCCTCCAGGACTTGTCCTGAGGTCCTGTCTAAATTCCCATCAGGCATGCTAAGAGGGGTCTCTGGTGCCTTTGGGAGCTGGAGGATGGTACATTTTTGATTCATAAAAGTTCCTAGAATGTAGGAGCCAGAGGATGCTCCACCCAACTCCTTTATTTTACAGACAAGATCCAGAGAGATGACTTGCCAACGTGTGATGACCCAGAACAGTACCCTAGGGAAGACTGGCCTGTCTTTCCTGTAAAACTCTCCTGTCAGAGCTGCTTTGGGCTGACAGAGAAGAACGTGGCCCCAGTGTCCAGGGGACAGGCAGTAGGCTCTATAAAAAGAACGATATGTGGGTCAGTTCTGCCTCCTGTTATCTTTGGAGTGGCCTTTCATGCCAGTCCTTGACCCTCTGTGGAGCTCCGGGCAGGGTCTCCATGGTGGATCAGGAAAAGGGCAAGACCAGTCCAGGAAGAGTGGGCAAAGGGGAAAGTTCCTGAGGGGGCATGTGGAAGGAGATGAGCTGGAGGCCGAGGGGAAGGAGTCGGAGGGGAACTAAGAGGGCGAGAAAGCTGTCTTTCTTTCAGGGCCCCCCCACCAGCCGAACAGCGCTTTTGACAGACTTTCCTTATTTGTCTATGAAGGGGATTTCAAATCACTCAGGATGGACTCATGTGGTTGCCAGGGTAACAGTGTTCCCATCATCACTGCCATGGAAACTCTTTCTGTGGCATAATATAAATATTTTCCTTTAAGAACGAGACGGGGAGTCAAGTGGGTGACAAGCTATTTTCCAAAGCTCACGGGCTGTGGCCAGAGCCTGCGATGGAGGGGAGGAAGGAGGGGACCAAATTAGCTCAGATTCTATATAGTTCACAGAACAGGCTGTTTTTACGTGTTTGTTTTTAGATATAGGAGCCAAAAAAAAAAAGTGGGGGGAGAAGGGCAAAAATGTCAGCGAAAATAGTCCATAATTCTTGAGTGGAAAGAGGTAAGAATTTCCCGTTTTCTCTTAATTTTCTCAGGGATGGTCTGTAAGACAGACCCTCAGATAAAGGGCTGAAGGCACGTTAAAGAGTTTCCAAAGCCTCCTCTTCTTCCTCAAACCTTGTCCAGTGGAGAATGAAGCTTAAAGAGGGGATAAGAGTGCGAGAGAGTCCCAGGGCCCGGGAGGAGGGACATCGTTTGACCTCCTGTACTATTCCAGAGGTTGGAGTCACAGCAATCCGTCTTACATCTGCTACCCTGGGCACACCCCACAGTCACAGGGTACTGTGGCCACACTTTCTCTGCCCTCAGCTTCCTCAGAAGAAACACCTGTCACCTAGGAGGGGGACAGGACCAAGTGACCTCTGAGGTACCTTCCAGTGTGAGATTCTAAGATTCCTTGGTTCCTGCTGTCAAGAGTTTGATTCTGAGAGTCAACAGTTCTTTATCCAAAGATGCTCTGATTTTATTATTCTAAGAGCCTGTTATCTTAATTGAGTACAAAGTGAACCGAGGGCAGCAGCTGTGGGCGGCTGGAGGGACGGGTCACTGCTCGGCTGCTGCACTGGTCACTGTATCATCCTTCCCAGGGCCCAGAACACTGATGCCAAGGCCTCCGCCTGGTGCTCCTCCAGCTCATCTCTGTTGTGGGAGTTTTGCTGGCTTTAATAACGCGCTTTCAGGAGCTTATGAAGAAATAGGCTCCCAGAAAACATAGCCAGGCTGCAGCAGTGACTGTGGCCTGAAAGCAGCCAACATCGTCACTCCTGAAAGCTTGCTGGCTGGCCTGCGCTGACTTTCCACGGGCTGGTGGAAGGAGAATGCTAGTGGTTCTGTAATCAGGGGACATCCAGGGAGGGGCCGGAGCCTGCAGCCCCACCTAGCAGCTCCACGCCAAAGAAGGACGGATGGGGATGGGGCTTTGCATGGACGCTTACACTGCAGCACGATGAAGTTGGCCTGTGAGACCGAGAAGGTTCACAATTGTCCTTCCAGTTTCTCTTCAGCCCTGGGGGCTGTGTCTGGAGCTCTCAAGTGCGTGATGCTGGGCAAGGGCTTTAACCCTCTCAGCCCCGGTGCCCCGCTCTGCAGTGGGGGACAGCACAATTGATGGAACAGACAATAACCAAATCAGCCAAATGAGCCCAAATTTAGAAATGGGGCATGGATGCTCATTTAGCAGTTCTCAAAATGCCAAGGAACCCTCTTCATAGCAAGAGAGGGGGCATTCGAATCTATAAAAGAAATGCCACCACGTTTGTCACACAGTAAGATAAAGCAACGTGTCTTCTCTGGGACAGGACTGGTTATGATTTTGTTTTAAAGAGATCATCAGGTAGATTCATGAATGATGGATATTGGAACTTTTTTTTTTGTCTCACTGTGAAAACAGTTTTATTGCTGTTTTGGTTTATATAATTAATACACGCTCTTTGGAATAATTTGAACAATGTGTAGAAGTGGAAGAAAGAACTTAAAAAAATCACTTAAAATCTTAAAATCCCACCACGCTGAGATGATCCCATTACCCATTTGTTGGCAGTATTTTGCATATATGTAAATGTTGTATAAATACATGTATCATTTGACATAAATGAGATTCTTTCACACATACTGTTTTTGTTTGGGGAGATATTTTTTTGACTGCAGTCTTTTGCTCTCTGACCTCCCTTCTTCCCTTCTGCATGTCTCTCCGCCTGCATCAAGCTCCCTTCTCATTCCAGGGAACCCATGATAACCACCTTGCGGACGAGGCCCTGGGACAGAGGCCAGTGAGGCAAGGGAAAAATATGAA
This sequence comes from Vicugna pacos, assembly GCF_048564905.1. Lineage (NCBI taxonomy): Eukaryota > Metazoa > Chordata > Mammalia > Artiodactyla > Camelidae > Vicugna > Vicugna pacos. The sequence goes on along the minus strand of NC_132987.1, from coordinate 54,793,366 downwards.
GAACTCCAAGTCTTCTTATACAGATTGAACTCCTCTTTTTATTGGGTTAGTCCTTGGCATTTTCTAGTTTTTTATTTTCCTTTTGTTTGGATTTTAATTGTGGTTTTTCTTGGCCATTTGGGAAAATGTCATTGAATATATGGTCGTTACATCCCCATGGACTCTTGCCTCTATTTCAACCAGATAGATTCCAAGAAGAAGGATCATTACGTGGAAGAGCATGTGGATTTTTTATTTTAAAAGATAAAGCAAAGCTGATCTCCAAAAGGATTACTATTGTATATCTGCTTATAAGGGAAGACAGACAGCATTTGAGGGTAGCTTCTCCTCCGACATTCCCACAAGTAGTCTCTGTTTTTCTTTTCTTTAACTTTCTGCATTCTTGTGGGGCTCCTGTGACACCTCATAATCTTTAAATGTTGCATTTTGATGACTTTTAGGGGTGTGGGCATATTTTCCTATTAACTGACTGTTTTGTATTTCTGTAAATTGTGTACTCCTGCTTTTTGCTTTTTCTTCTCTGTAAAGTTTTGTTTAAACTTTTTTTAACATTTTTTATTGACTTATAATCATTTTACAATGTTGTGTCAAATTCCAGTGTTCAGCACAATTTTTCAGTCATTCATGGACATATACACACTCATTGTCACATTTTTTTCTCTCTGAGTTATCATAACATTTTGTGTATATTTCCCTGTGCTATACAGTGTAATCTTGTTTATCTATTCTACAATTTTGAAATCCCAGTCTATCCCTTCCCACCCTCCACCCCCCTGGTAACCACAAATCTGTATTCTCTGTCTGTGAGTCTATTTCTGTCCTGTATTTATGCTTTGTTTTTGTTTGTTTGTTTGTTTTTGTTTTTGTTTTTTAGATTCCACATATGAGCAATCTCATATGGTATTTTTCTTTCTCTTTCTGGCTTACTTCACTTAGAATGACATACTCCAGGAGCATCCATGTTGCTACAAATAGCATTATGTTGTCAGTTTTTATGGCTTAGTAGCATTCCATTGTATAAATATACCACCTCTTCTTTATCCAGTCACCTGTTGATGGACATTTAGGCTGTTTCCATGTTTTGGCTATTGTAAATAGTGCTGCTATGAACATTGGGGTGCAGGTGTCATCCTGAAGTAGATTTCCTTCTGGATACAAGCCCAGGAGTGGGATTCCTGGGTCATATGGTAAGTCTATTCCTAGTCTTTTGAGGAATCTCCACACTGTTTTCCACAGTGGCTGCACCAAACTGCATTCCCACCAGCAGTGTAGGAGGGTTCCCCTTTCTCCACAGCCTCTTCAGCATTTGTCATTTGTGGATTTTTGAATGACGGCCATTCTCACTGGTGTGAGGTGATACCTCATTGTAGTTTTGAATTTGCATTTCTCTGATAATTAGTGATATTGAGCATTTTTTCATGTGCTTTTTGATCATTTGTATGTCTTCCTTGGAGAATTGCTTGTTTAGGTCTTCTGCCCATTTTTGGATTGGGTTGGTTTTTTTTTTTCTTATTGAGTCGTATGAGCTGCTTATATATTCTGGAGATCAAGCCTTTGTCGGTTTCACTTGCAAAAATTTTCTCCCATTCCGTAGGTTTTCTTCTTGTTTTACTTCTGGTTTCCTTTGCTGTGCAGAAGCTTGTAAGTTTCATTAGGTCCCATTTGTTTATTCTTGCTTTTATTTCTACTAGGAGAAAATTTTTGAAATGTATGCCAGATAATGTTTTGCCTGTGTTTTCCTCTAGGAGGTTTATTGTATCTTGTCTTATGTTTAAGTCTTTAATCCATTTTGAGTTGATTTTTGTATATGGTGTAAGGGAGTGTTCTAGCTTCATTGTTTTACATGCTGCTGTCCAGTTTTCCCAACACCATTTGCTGAAGAGACTGTCTTTATTCCATTGTATATTCTTGCCTCCTTTGTCGAAGATGAGTTGACCAAAAGTTTGTGGGTTCATTTCTGGGCTCTCTATTCTGTTCCATTGGTCCATATGTCTGTTTTGGTACCAATACCATGCTGTCTTGATGACTGTAGCTCTATAGTATTGTCTGAATGTTTAAACTTTTACTTTGAAATAATTTTAAACTTACAGAAGATTGTCATCTGATATCACTGGGGACATTAACTTTGATTACTTGGCTAAAGTGGTGTCTACCAGGTTTATCCACTGCAAAAAATACTATTTTCCCCCAGGTTAAGGGTTACTCTTGACTTCAGCTGAGCTACCGTGCCCAGCTCTCAAGTCAAATCTAAGTATTACAGCTGGCCTGTTAGAAATTCCTGCCAGCTGTAGACAAAGGCAGGGATGATTTTGCAAAGCCTGCTCACTTCTCTATTCATTGATAGTAATTGTAGACACTTTCTGTGTGCTTCCTATGTGCCATAGGGAGCCTGTGGTGTCTTGTTGCTGTTGTTCATTGATTTCAAGCCAGTCTGTCTCAATCCTTAGCGGTGTTCTTTTTATCAATAACTAATTTTTTAAGTCAAAGTAGCACATGTGCATAACTTGAAAGTCAAATGGTACTAAAAGGCCCATATTGAAAACACCAGTCTCTTAATCATTGTTGGAAACACTCCTCTCCTCCAATCCTGCTCTCTAGAAACAACTACACACAGCTCTTTTAGCAAGTTCTTCTATGTTAGAGCTCTGCTCTTCTTGGTCTTAACCTACCAAGTTTAGCCATTGCCTATCAACTTCCTACCATTGTAGATGAGGACTTAGCTCTATGTAACAACATTCCTTTCCATTTTCCTCCATCTCCCAAATATAATTACATCATAGTATTTGGTTAGATTGACACTATATTTCAATATTTTGGCTATGCAAGTATTTTTCACTGTTGAGCCAAGCAATGAGTTAGATTATGCTTCCACTGTTGTGTAGCCTTTAGCTTTTCCCAGAGTTCATAATTACTTTGTTTTACATTTGCCTGTTTTTCTATAATCTATTATTTTTTTCCTCCAAATAGTCCATCATCCCTCACTTATTCCAATCAATTAAACTTTCCCTGTGTGTAACCACATCAATTCCATTTACTTTTCTCCTGGAGACTCCCCTGTTCTATGATTGGTCCTTTCTGAAAGCGCCATGTCCTTATTTTGTGATGCAATATATCATTTTTTATGCTCCCTATATTGTCTGTTTTCCCCAATCTCCTTTTGTTTTCTGAAGATTCTCTCTCTCTGGTTTGAAGCATTCCTTAACATGTCATATCCTTCACTATCTATTCACTTTAAGAGTGAGGCACTGAAAGTAAGCCAGAAAAAGAAAGAAAAATAGCATATGAGATCAAAAAAAAAAGGAACATAAATACAAAACAGAAACAGACTCACAGACATAGAATACATACTTGTGGTTGCCAAGGGGGAGGTGGGTGGGAAAGGAGAGACTGGGAGTTCAAAATTTGTAGATACTGATAGGCATATGCAGAATAGATAAACAAGATTATACTGCATAGCACAGGGAAATATACACAAGATCTTGTGGTAGCTCACAGCAAAAAAAATGTGACAATGAATATATGTATGTTCATGTATAACTGAAAAATTGTGCTCTACACTGGAATTTGACACAACATTGTAAAATGACTATAACTCAATAAGAAAAATGTTTAAAAAAAAAGAGTGAGGCACTGAAAAGCTACTAGGAAGCTCCAGTGAATATGGACAGAACATATCAGTTGATTGGCTTTTCTTTAGGATTTTCAAACACTGAGTCAGAATTTTCAGAGAAATAGATGCAAATATCAATTTTCTGGCTATGTGGGATGGGGAAGAGGTCTGGGATCCCAACGCACTATATGCAAACTTTCACACAATGGCTCTTGTTTTCAGACCAGAGTCTCATCTGTTTTTCTCAGCAGAGCCTCCAAATCCTCAGCTTCTCAGGAGTCTGTGGTTCTACCTAACGCCAGGGTTTTCTACGACAGATCCTTAAGATCCTCTCTGCTAACTGAGTGACCACTATTTCATCTGCTTTCCATCCTCCAAAAATTCACTTAAATGTCTTGTCTGCTGTTGCCCTTCTGTTCTCCATGTTCTTATGTCCACATTTACTCCTTTATTACCATTTTGACAAAGTTTTGGTAGGGCAAAGAAAGGAACACCTGTGGCCAATTGGCTTTTTAAGACTGAAACTCATCACATGAGTTCTGAAATCACTGAGTCTTAAAAAAGAAAGCAGTTAGGGACTTGATTTCTTTCTCCCAGAAAGCTCCTTGCCGCCTACACAAATTGTTCTACTTACTTCACAGGGAAATAATTTCTCTAGACCAAAAGCTATGAGTGGGTAGACTTCAGCAACTAAAAGACATACCCTGTTATGTTGATAAATGGAGGGAATTGGTTGGGGAAGGCAAGAAAGGGGAGAAAATGAAACGTGAAGGCATTGAAAGGAAGGGAGCCAAGGAGGAAATGAGAGACTACATAGGCTAGAGGAGATGAGAGGAACAGAGTTCAGTGCCACTTTATTCCTTAAATTTCTCCTACTTTCCATTCTTAACATCACTGTCTTAATTTATACTTATATTGTCTTACACCTGGACTGTTACAATGGTCTCCCAACAGGTATCCCTCCTTTCACTGTTGGTTCTCATAAGTCTATCATCCATATGGTTATGTCACTTTCTTGTTTAAGATCCTTTATTGGCTCTCATTGCCCTCAGGATGAGGTCCAAGTCATCCCCATGACATCCAAGGCCTTCTGTTATCTGGCCCCTACTCGCCTCTCCAGCCCCATTTTTCTCTACTTCTTGCCATGAACTCCTTGTAGTTTTTTTTATCTAATTCTGCTCATGTTTCCCCTGGGATTCTCCTTGCCTGGTTAATGCCTGATCATCTCTGAGATGCTCAGACATTGCTCACTACCCTCAGGAAGTTCCATCACCACCACTACCCCTGGGCCAGGTGATCCTCATTGGGCTTTTGTAAAAACCAGTGCCTCTATATCCTTGGTGTGTGTGTGTGTGCACATGTGTGCACATGTGTTTAAATAATTTTCTGTTTACTATGTGCTCCCTCGTCCGTGGTCCTCAAGGAGAAAAACTCTATCTTAGTCTCTGAATCTCTATCACTTAACAAAGTACCTATTGCACATAATAGGCACAATATCGAACAGATGAATAAATGAACGATGGAGCCAGTGAATGAATGAATTTCAGAAGGAGTCATCTGGATGAGGTGCCTAAAGTAGCTTGAAGTCCGGGGGCTGGTCTCGAGGTAGAGTTCAGCCCCAACTTGGGTCAGTGCCTATAGAGCCAACTCTGAAGGACCTCGCTGAATAAGTAAAATAAGATGTTGTCACATCTTACTCCAAAACAAATTTCTGATGGATCAAAGACTTAACTTAAAAAGAGAGAAAGAGCTATAAAAGTCCTAGAAGAGAGCATGGGAGATTTTCTATGCTGGAGTGGAGAATGTATTTCTAACCAGGAAATAGTATGTACAAAACTTAAAGTACTTCATCTATGTATTTTTTTAACTGCATGAAAAAAAATGCCATGAACAAAGTCGAAGACTATCTGCAAAAACTACATGTAACATGTATAGGAAAAGGCTAATTTCCTTACTACATATAAAGAGTCACTACAATGAGAAGATTTACAATCCAATAGAAAAATGGGCAAAGGCCATGAAGAGACAGTTCACATAAAAGGAAACACAGGACATTTAGATGATTTGAAAGGTGATCAACTTTATTTACAATAAGTAAAAATATAGACTAAATATTTGGAGAGTCTATCTTCACTTAGATTGGCAAAGATCAAACTGGTTTGGCAAGGTGGGGTAAAACAGACATTCTTACACATTGTTGGTAGGGGTGTAAATTAACACAACTTTTTTATCTGTTAAGAGTGAAAACAAACAAAAAGAGTGAAAACTTGCATGCTTTTTATCTGGCATTTGCACCTCTAGGTGCACCTTACATCAAGGAGGATAAAGTTAGATGTACCAGATATCTATTGCATTAATTAACAAATATTGGGAGGTGGGAGTATAGTGCAGTGGTAGAGCATTTATTTGGTGCACATGAGGTCCTGGGTTCAATCCCCAGTGCCTCTGCTAAGGGAAAAAAAATCAGTGCAGCATTCGAAAAAAAAATATTGAGTGCATGCTATGTTCAAAGCACCGTGTAAGTGCTAGAGATTATAACGGTGAGCAAAACAGACAAGACTTCTGCTCTCAGGAAACTTGCAATCTACTGGGACACAGAGACACCCGTTAAATAGTTGTGTTTCCCAGGTGAGGGCTATGAGAGTCTATGAGAATATACCTTAAAGGAAACTGACAGGAATCCCGGAAGTCTTCCTTATATAAGAGATGTTGTGAGCTGCATTCAGAGGGCTCATGTTTGAGAAGACAAAGCCAACAACCGCAACACAAATTGTCAAGGGTTGAGGTTTGACATAGAGCACAAGGGGGTTAAGTAACACATTCTTATTGTCTACCCTTTTCTACCTTTTGTAAACTTTGTCCAACACGAATTCAATTTTAAAAAGGAAGCAGATGCTTAATTTCTTTGAGCTTCAATTTCATTATCTGTAAAATGGGAATGACAACACCCTGTAGGGCTATCATGAGGCTTAAGTAGAACTATGAGTGGGTCCCTATGAGGAGCAGCAGTGCAAAAAGACTGACTTGTTTAGTCAAGTCATTTGAGGCAAGATAACTGATGAAGAACTAAGAACTCATCCTTCCTGTAGACAAAAGTACATTTAAACTATTCTACACGGGGAGAAATCTTCTTTCTTTTAAGAGCTCAAGAAGAAAATACACGGCATTTAAAAAAATAAACCCATCCAGGGTTAAATAGCAAACTAATTCTCAGTGTGTTTAAATAATAGGATCTTAGAGCTAAAAGCCTAGGAAATAATAAAGCCCACGCAGCAAGTCCAGGAATGTGACCGTGGTGCACCCATTGGTGAAGGGCGGGGCTCTTTCTCCATTATTGCCAGTCCTCATAGTTAGCTGAAATCCTCTGCCTGAGATTTTTTTCTTTTGTTAAGAATATCTAGTCACTGTTCCTATGACCCTCCTTGTGCCTCAGCACTGAGGGGGTTGGGAGCTAGAATAAGATCAATATCACGCATGCATCCTGCCCTCCACGGCTTTGAAATTATGGATGCAGGATGCAGACATGGGGACAACTAGGAATCAGTTCAACACGGTGAGTAAGAAAGTGCTTTCTTCCATGGCATGGGAAGATCTTTGAATAAAAGTCACCCTTTGGCCTTTCCTAGACAGAAAGGCAATGCCTCACTGTAATTTCAGGCATTACTTGGCTTCTGACATCAAGATCAGACTATTTCCCTGAAACAGCCTCAGACAAATTTCTAAAATATCAGGTCATGTCACAGAGAACTTCAGGGCAAGATCTGGGCATTTGTAGGGCAAAATTCAGTGTCTAGAACACAGCAAGTTCTTAATCAATGATTTGTGTTTTGTGATTAGATGGGTTTAATGTCTTTTAGAATTTCCCTAGGTCTATTTTATATTTATAATTTAGTTCCTAATTATTTCCCACTCAAAATTACACCACAGCCCAGAAAGCTTCCAATTCACAATCTCTTCCTTGGAATGTGTGGCCAAAAAAAGTCACCTGCCATTTTGGTAAATAACAGATGTTGCCACTATCAAGCCATCAGCCACTACAGCTGCCCTCCTGCCCCTAGTGGAGTGCCCTGAGGGAGAGTCAGGATGAAGAAAAACAAGATACTAGCCCTAGATAAGCTAGATCCCTAAGGAATAATTTCAGTGAGTCCAGATTCTTGCATCTTCCCCTACACAGAAGAGCACTAAAATCATTAACTTGAGATGCTGTTTTTTGTGATTAGCAGTAATTTTTGATGTTTGGCTAGTTTTGGGGGGTTTTTTGTTTCAGCAAAAACTCCTATATATCCTGGCTCCTCCCTTACCTCTTCAGAACAGCAAGGTCCCAGAATAAAACATAACTTGTAACTTTTAGGTTGTGTGTTTTTCTTCAGTCGACAGATGACAGGAGAGAAGAATAGGAAGAAAGGGAGAGAGCTGCTCCGGGGGCCATGGGTGAGGACAGCCCTTCTGTGGGCATTTGTCTCCTCGGTTCGTGCCTATAGTAGAAAACCTGCATCAGGTGCACATTGGCATCACCTGGGAAACTTTTAAAAAAATATTGGTTCCATTCCAGATGGAAGTTAATCTATCAGGTTTTATAAAATCTCTGAAAAATTGTTCAGGAAGAAAAAGGAAATTAAAAGAGGCTTTTTGACCAAAGTGCAGAGGGAGAAGGAGAAAACAAATGGAATGTCTGCCTCCCTCCAGCCAACTGGTCGGTTTTGGAAACTTTGCACCTCAAAGTAGGTGGTTTCACACCCTGTGGGTTACCCCACCTCGCCACCCCACCCCCACCCCACCCCACCCGACTGGAACAGCAGGTGAGAACCATGGGAAGCAGGTTGAGGGAAATGACAAATTGTGCAGATCTTTGAGGAGGCTGGAGAGGAGGGGGTGGGTGAAAAGCCTCGGGAGAACTCCACAGGGATGCTTTAAAAGGCATCTTTGTCTTGAAGATCACAAAACCATGACGCCTGCTCAGGAGGGATCTTAGAGCTCATGTCTCCCAACCCTCTGTGACAAGGACACATCTGCCTGGAGGGGAGAGGGGATTTCTCAGGTCCCACAGCCAGCTAGTACAAAGTCCGGGAACGAGGACTCCCAGGGCTCACTCTTTCTAGCCCCCTCAGATGGGGAGCAACAGACCTGGAGGAAAATGTTACGTTCACAAAGAAGGCAGAGCCCCAAACCTGCCTTCATCTGATCTTATTCGCCTCATTTATTCTGGTACCTCCTGCAGGGGGTGGAGCTTCGAGGGAAGGCCAGTTCAGGGAATGAGCTGGGCTAGGTTTCATTCCAACAACCTGCTGTCCTGGGGTCTCCGGATGCCCGGATGCCCGTGGCAGGCACCACCCTCCAGCCCAACCCGGAAAAATGGAAACGTTCCCCAAATTGTTTGAAGTGGCCCTTAGCCTGCTGTTAGGAGGCTGCCTCACTCAGACTCTCTTCTCAGCAAAAAGTCTTCCTCTTTTCCACCTCAAAGATGAAGACGACAGCGTCTGTGTCCTTCCCAAACCTCCAGGAGGCACGAGACTCAGAACTTGACTTGATCATGGGACCCAGGTCACACTTGTCTGCCCCCAGAAAGCCTGTCAGCAAAACGGGATCCCTCCCTCCACTCCATTCATTCCATTCCATCCAGTGAACATTTGCAGTGACAGGTGCTGGTAGAAGAGAGACATTGGAAATGGTCCCTGTTCTTGAGAATCACAATTTAACCAGGGGGACATATACACACCCTTCACAGAGGGTAGTCTTCTCTTCTGTTCTCCAGTCCATCACCTAGTTCTCCACCTCTCAAACTACAACCTCTCCCAGGATCCTGTAGAGACCCTGATAACGATATCCTGGTGTACTGCCCTGGGGTCCATGTGGAGGGCGCTGACTGTGACCACCAGACATGCCATGTTTGGTCCACGCAGGGTTTGACTATTTTTAATTCAAGCCAACTTTTAAAACTTTGGAAGTTTCATATTAAAATGTTGACCTCAAGTTTCTCTTAAAAATTGGGAAACTCTGGCAACATTGGGCCCCTACTGAACTGGAGCTGAAAGCAACTGCTTCCCGCGCCCACCCACCACCCGACTCATAAGAAGAAATCAGCTCATCCACAAAAACACAGCATTGCATGTTGGGAGTGTAAGGAAGGAAATTAGGCTCACCCAGCTGATAGGTCCCTAACATCTGGTGGGATGACCCTTATGGCCCTTTTCATGATGAGCTATTTCATGCCCTCGTAGAGTTTGCTAGCCTTGGATTCTAAGGCCCTGCTTTGTTTTCCAACCTGAGAGTCAGGAGGCCCTCCCTCCCCTGATGATCACCAGGTGATTCTTGGAGGGGGTCATGATTTATACTTCTTTATAAAAGAAAACCTGTGATTTTGTTGTATTAGGGAAATGAGGTATAGTGGCTGTCCAGCTACTGGCTAGTGAATACACCCCCATCCTTCCTGCAATCACACTCCTCATACGTAATACTCAGTTTGAATTTTGAATCTTATATTCCATACTACTCTTTAGACAAAACATGGACTTTTTCGTTTGACACAATCCCTACCACTGTTTATGGCCTCCTCAACATGGTGGTTGAATATTGGTTGCCTTTTATTATCATCTTCCTATTGTTAAACAAGTGTAAATGCTATTTTTTTTAAGATAGCGAAAGATTTTTCTTTACTCATATTCTCACAACTCCATGAAGTTGGTAAAAATGAAAGCCAGACAGAGAAGACCGTGTACTTAAAAAAACCAGAACATATCTCTTTGTGGAATAAACTGTTTTTGTGTTTAATACGCTAAGTAGATCAAAGTTATTTTTTAAATCTTGATTAATGCGTTCATTTACATCATCTGCCTGACCCTTACCGAAGTTTACATTTGCACTCGTGGCTAATAGCATCCTAATGACAAGGCACAAGAAGATCTGCAATTTCCTTCTTCCTCTCGGTGAGGCGGGGAGGGAGCAGGTATGACTAATAACTACCATTTCCCAGAGCTCTGCTGAAGCCAGGGAGAGCTGGGGGGTGGGCCTTCCCCACATGGAGCCCTGGGAACAGCCCAGGGTTTGAACCCAGCCTCCTTGGCTGGCATGGGGCTCCACTGCTTACTCTGGGATTTTAAGCAGTTCTGTGTGAGCCTTAGTTTGTTCATCTGCAAACTGTGGGTGATACTACCTATTTTGTTGGGCCGCTGACAGAACAGAATAAACCTGGAGGGAAGGGGTGTTTGATGGGCAAATGTGGCTCTTCCGAGGTCCTGTGCTGAATCAGCAGTGGTGGCTCGGACCCAGGCCAGTACCCGTGCGTGCATGGAGGGTCCCCCTTTGCAGAGTGTTTTGGATGCTGTGGGGGAAAGCTGCCTACATGTTTTAGTGCAAAGAGAGATGTTAAAAACCTTTCAAGTGTTTTTGTGCGGGAAAAAAAAGGTTTAATTCAGGCTAAAGAAGTTAAAAGGAGACTTACTCCTCTTGCTCACTTCTCTAATATTTAATGTTCAGACACAGGGGAACCGAGTGGGTTATAGACTCTGGGATTCCCTCTGCAGTAGTTGCTGATGGTGTTGTGAGAGCAGGGAGAACACGCTGGACCATAGCGCATCAATCTTACAGCCACAAAGACCTTATTACAGTGGTTATCAACTCTAGTGCACATTAGGATTGTCACGATGGGGTGGGGCTGGGCGGGGGGGGGGGGGGATTTGGTATGGATGCAGGTGCCCAGGCCACACCCAGACCTACTGAATTTGAATTTCTGAAGGGACCAGAAATCTGCATTTTCACACCCTGCCCCCAAGGTGTTTTAGATGCAGGTGGTCCTCCACCAGCACTTTGAAAAACACTCCCTCCACCTCTCCAATCTCCATCCCCTCCTTGCACCCTCTGCAAGAGTTTGGACCCAGAGTCACACTCTCAGCTGGAACTGATTCGAGGCAGCCCATGCCTGCCCTGGACAGCTTTGACAGTTAGAATGTTTCCTCCACAAACTCAGGTAAAGTTGTGTCTCCCCACAATTTACATACAGTTATGTTCTTTGCAGAGCTGGTCTCCCCACACCCATTCACCGCATGCTCTTATGGGCCTTCAAATACTCAAAACCAAGATCCTACCTGTAACCCACTGCCCCAGGCCTCAGCAATCTATGGTTAGTGTCCAGTAATGATCCCAACCCCACTATACTGGTTCTTGCTCCTTTGTGGGAAGTGTCCCACACCAGCCAACACATAGTCCTCCACTCCCTGGGGCTCCTGCAGGTCTCTCCTCTCCTGCCTGGCCCCTTCAGTGCAAAGCAGGATGACTACTGCTACTGGTTTCTGCAGTGAAGAGCTGGTACTGGTGGCCCCCAGAGCTGCAGTCCTAAGGGGCCAGAGCAGGGGGGTCTTCCCAGAGAACTGGGTGGTCCAGCAACTGGCCCATTTCCCTTCAGAGCTGTCGGGGGCTCTGCCAGGCAATCACCTGCCCCCTCCCACCGAACAGCCCGGTGGGGTTCTCCACATCTCACAGGGCCCCTGAGAAAAATGGCTCCTTCAGCTCTGCCTGCAACCTCCCTCTGCAAAGGGCTCAGTTGGATGCCTGTCTGCAGGGTAGGGCCAGGGAGTAGGACCTGATCCATCTTGTTTTCCCAGCCCCCTCCCTTCTGAGGCCCAAGCTTCTTAGTGTGTTTTATACGAGAAAACCCAAGTAAATCAGTGTGCAGGGCCCACTCTTCTATTATGCACGCCCAGACATGTTAACGCCCAGCAGGGACCCCCATCACATGCCTGACCCTCTCCCACAAGCAGCCTGTGTCACCTGTGTAGTCACACAGGGCCCATCCTCACAAGGGGCTCTGCCATTGCTGCTGTGAATTCTCAGTCATTTTATTTTAGAACTTGTGCTTTGTAAACCAGGTCTGATGGGACAGTGGAGCACATGAGCATGAGCATGAGCAGAGGAGACACCCGAGGGTGCAGCGCGATATGCATGGTCCCAAGTCTGCTGCCACAGTGGGCGGCAGGCAGCACATGTGCCCAGCAGTTGGCTGGGCAGCTGGCGTGGGACCTGGGCCAAGACTGGTAGCGATGACAGCGTGTGTGGGAGTAGAAACAGCAGGAGTGGCTGCAGCAGCCAGGCCCTGGGAGAAAGGAGGGACTCTGCGTGAGAGCAGCCGCGGAACCGCTGGTTGGCGGCCAGCTTGCCTGTCTAGCCCCGGAACCCATCCCAGCAGCATCTGCACAAATAGTAACTCTCTGGCCCGAATGCCAAGATAGGAACAGCTGAAGCTCAGACAGTTAACTTTGTCAGTTAAGTGTTACAAAATAAAAGCATGCACATGACGATAAAGCATATCAGGGAATTCTAGAATTCTTCAGAGTTTGGACTCTGGCTTCAAAAACTGCTGTAACATTGTGAAGCAAATATACACAGAATTAGAGTAGAAATTAAACTTAGAGATTATGGCATTCAGTGGAAAAGAACACTATTTTCATATGAAGCTTTAGATGAACCAACTGTAAATGAGGAAGACATTGTAAAATTAATTTTCCTTGTAATGGCAGATACAGTGATAGAATGCATAAACAGATATTCTGAACTATATAAAATCATGAGGCCACTTTCGGGCTCATGAATGACTTTCACAAGTTACAAGAAATACAAGAGGAAACTTTAAAATGCCATTGTACACAATTTTTTAAATGACTACATGAAACTTTTGTAGGAAGAAGTAAATCTTTCTAGAAAAATTATTTCATGAGAAATCATCAGCTCTAGATATGCTACAATATATATTTCAAAATAATGTGTCAGAAATCCATCCCAGTGTGGCCACAGCCTATAAAGTACTCTTAATAGCTCAGTAACACTTGCCTCAGCAGAAAGAGTATTCTCAAAATCAAAAAGATCGGTTGTCAGCTTGTAGTCCTGCATTTGCCAACAGTGCCTCATACTGCCTTTAATTATATTGATGGAAACTGAGATTGCCAAAAGTAAAAATGAATTTGCAGAAAAATCTGATCATCAGTCACCATATCACACCAATAAAGCATTATTATTTATTGAACTATATAAATTATGGCACCAAGATGTCATTATTTTGCAACTTACAAATTTGTTGCTTCTCATATATTGCTATTTATCATCCTTATTATATTTTGTAAGTAAAAAAAAATTTTAAGAGAAAAGCTTTACATTTTAGGACCATTAGCAGCACTCCCCCCCACCCCGCCACCTTTTAATGGGTGTACTGGGGATTGAACCCAGGACCTCATGCATGCTAAGCCTGTGGTCTACGACTGAGCTATTTGCCCCCACCCCCATCCCTTCAACAGCCTTTCCCCCTGCATTTTCATTCTGCACTGAGCCCTACAAGTTATGTAGACCACCCTGCTCACAGCCTTCATCCCCCAGGTCCTTCAGTTTTCCTTATGAGGAATCCTGCTGCCACTTTCCTGCTTGTGGTCTCTCATTTGTGAAAGTCCTTCAGACAAAACTGTTTGCAGTTCTGGCCAGCGTGGAAACAGTGCAGGCTACTAACTTGAAACCACAGGAGCAGCACTTCCCTTGAAGCAGTGGGAGACCACATTAACTTGTTGGCAGCCTTCTCTCACTGCTGGCCCAGGCTCATTTTGCAGCCAACTGGAAAGTCCAGAAGATTTTCACCCTCCCTGCTGTCAAGCCCTGCCTCACCCTCTCTGTATGTGTGACTTCTTTTTTGGAACCTAGTGAAGATCTTTCCATTTATTTGGTTAAATTCTAAATATTCTCCTCTTGGTGAGATGATTTTGACCCAAAGTCTGCTCTCTAATGCTTTAGCTTTTTGTTAGAGCGCCATGATCACTATGCCTCCTCCGTTTTCATCTTGGCCACTGATAAAAATGGACTTGCCAGAGGGCGCTACCCAATACAGGAGAGCGCACTACTGGCAATGCTTTAACCTGGCCAGAGCACTTTGCTTCTCTCTGCTCCTTTCTCTCCAACTGGCTCCTGCCCCCAGTAAGCTAAATATGCATGATGCCTCTGCAAGCCTTATCTTTCATCATCTTCCCCCATTAGGCTGGATGCGCTGTATTCTGCGCTGGATGTCTGTACTCAGGAACAGTTCTGCGTAAAACAGTGACCTGTGCAGAGCTCCCTCTCTTCCTACTTCTCTTGTTTTCAACCTCTAAAGCCATAGGACAGGCATAAGAGACCACTGCCACCTGCTGTTGCTCAGCCTGGGTCTTCTCTATCGTTCAAACAAGTGATCTTATACCTGAGTTCGGGTTCACCTATCCCACACCTACAGGGTCTGGGGTTCCTTGGCTGGAGCTAAGGACCCCTCCAGTTTTCACATTATCTATAACTCTGGATTCTGAACCTATGCCAGGCTGAAGCCTCAGAAGTCATGAACCCCCTAGTTCTTCACTAATCTCAGCACCACAGCTTTGCTTTATTCTTTAGCATCTATTGTTCCCCTGGTTTTTAACTGCCTGATTCCTGGCCTGTGAGCTCTCTCCAGGCTTAAGCATCATCTCTGTTGCAACACAAGCCTGCCTTCCTTGTCCTGGTGAGGTGGGAAGCCCCATGAAAAAGAATGGCAAGACCCCCAGGCAGGGCCACTACTTTCCTGCCAGCACCATTGGTTCCCTGGCCCAGCAGCATTCTCTCGCTTTTTGCGTCTAAAAACAGCTTGCTTCTAGGAAAGTGGAATTTACCCCTAAGATTCTATTGGTTCCCTGAGCTAACTCCTGATTGGTCTGTTTGTAATACCTCATTTGCATAAAGCTCACTCCTGATCCATCCAGTTCTATCACTCCTGATTGGTCCATTTCTACAAAGCTCATTCCTGATTAGTCAACTTTGTTACAACTTATTTGCACATGAGTTGCAAAGTCTAGACTAGCAGCTTATAAAAGCCTGTGTAAACCTACAGACGGGTTCCAGAGCTTGGAGTGTTAAATCTTCTGGGCCCACTGGTGTCATAAACCTGAGTTCTCCAACCCTCTGAGTGCTCTCATCAGGATCCAGGTAGCTATCACAACTGAGCTGTAACACTGAGCTGTAACACACTTTGCTGCAACACTGGTTCATCTCCAGCATCCTCCAGCATCTTTGATGCTGGTGTGACAACGTTGCTCCTGTTCCTTCCTCCTCATTTTACATAGAAGCTGCACAATCTTCTCAACTGTACTGGCCATAGGCTTGAATGACTGCAACAATCTTTCAGAAAATAGACTCTCCTGAAAATTCTAGGAAAGGTTCTCCCCTGAGTCAACAGGATGTTGCCCTTGTCACTCTCAGATGAGCACTGCCTCCTCCTTTCTTCTGTAGCCTAACCCAACTACTTTACTCTTACAAACACTGAGTGTTGTGAACAGATGGGCTTTTTGTAAATCAGACTATATTGTAAGTGATCCAGAACAACTCTTTATCAAAGGGAATCCTGAGAAAAATCTTACATAATAAAAAGCTTACCCGCACTAACGTAACTACTTCCCAAAGCCGAATTTTCACATATGGGTGTCCTCTAAGTGGCACTTGGGTTCTCTGCCTCCTGACTTCTCCGTTGGCTGCTCAGCAAGACTCTTGGCAGTCCATGATTTGTGGATCTTGTCCAAACTACGTGCCGTACCTGCCTCCTTGATGTATTTATGGAAAACCAGTGTTTTGAATGCTATGTTTCAGGCCCTTTCTGAAATACAGCTTTAAAAATGTTCAAATTAACTGTAATTTCTGATGATGACTTTTGCTGTTGTTGCTTAGCACCAGGAAAATAGAAGTTATGAATTACAGGTGAAATTTTCACAGAGAAAATGCAGCTGCTGTTCTGCTTTCAATAACAGCCCTCTTGGGGTTGGTACTATGTACTTTCTGAAGAACGAATCTGAGTCTCGAGCATGCCTGGAGGCTGCCTATTTAACAAGTCACCTCTCCTCCCAGGTCCATGCTGCATCCACAGGCCGGTTGCACACAGGGAGGAGGGGGCCTGGCTCTCACCAAGCTGCCTCCATCTGTACAGCCACGGAGCAACTCTGACTGTCTCAGGCCCTGCCCTCTTTTGGAGCCTCAGACTTAGAAGGGCCCTGGAAGCTGCCCAAAGGTCAAGTTTAGACACCAGTGCTGAGTTACAGTCTGTGCCTCTGGCTGAAAAGGCTGATTTCCCCAGCAACTTTCTACCCTGCTTAAATAGCACCACTTTTCAGAGGCTGGCCCTTGTCCTTCCTTCTCCCTCAATTCAGAGGCTCCCAGGGGAGAATTAATTTGTCCAAGAGACACAGCTTTCAACACCCAGATTCCAATGCTGGTGTTCCTCCTTTTGGATCACACTTGACATTCAGGGCAAGCAGGGACCTTGAAGCCAGGCTGGGGATGAAGGAGCCAGGAAGGCCCCTCATTTGCATAGAATCTGGCTGCAGGGGTACTTAAAGACTCCCAGAGAAGGAACTTCTAGCCCTGCTTCTGCATCTGCCTAGCTCTGCATTTCCCTCCTCTTCCAGGGGCCATCAGAGCCGCAGGGCTTGGACTTCCAAAATGAAAATGGAGAGTTTTTTCCTCTAAGATTTTTCAAGAAATCACACCTGAGTTCTCGCATATATCATAATTTTCCAAATGGGTAAAAGACCTTTTCTATACCCTTGTCCCCAACACACAACACAAACACACACACACACACACACACACACACACACCCCTCTTCTTCTTTCCAGCACAGACAGTGTGACCAGCTGAAGGAGGGGTGGACTGGTCTGCAATGGTGCTGGGAAGCCTTAGTGGCACTGTTCTCTCTCCAAGGGGGAAAAGTGAGGTTCTGGAGAATTCTAAGCCAGCAGCTGCTTCCTAATGGGGCAGAACAGACCCGGGCTCTACGCTCCCCAGCTGTGTGAGCTTGGGCAAGTTACTAACATAAAGGGGAGGGGGAAGTAATAACAGTAGCTGCTAGGTATTGTGCTTTTATTATAAGTTCATATTCTGACTAAACAGCTTTCTGGAATTATCCCATTTAATCCTCCCAATAATCCAATGAAGAAGATACTGTCTTTCTCTCTTACTTTTTATTAGTGGAAAAGCCAAGAAATAAAAATATATTATCAGAGACAGGAACTATATTGATTGATGTTTGCAAATATTATCCCACTACACCTAAGAGAGAAGCACAAATTGTATTCATGGTTGTCATGGCAGGCCCCCATCCATCCATCTATCCATCGAGCAACTCGTCCATCTAGGACCCCACAAGCCTTGCATACCATTCTGTAATGTTCACCCCACCAGTTAATGCTGTTAAACTACAGCATTGCAGGTTAATGGGCAATACTGAATGGTCCTGCTCCAGGGCTGCCATTCCCAGAGGAGAGGATAGAAAGTCTGATAAACAGGGGAGCAAGGGCACTGCCCCTCAATAAGAGGTATTTGCTCCTGAGCTGACTCACCACCTGTGACTGCTTTGGGAGTGCAGATAGGGCTGCAAAGCCAGGGAAGAAAACTTCTCTAGGAAGTTTGATTTCAAGTTCAGTTTTCCCTTGTTGCCTGTTGTGCAGAGCTTGCATGAAATGTTTTTTGTTTGTTTGCTTGCTTTGTTTTGCTTTTTCCAAAAGTCCTGAAGACAGCCTTGTTGCAATCAGACTTGCAGTCCTTTTACAAGGGGAGCAGAACCCTTGGCTGAAAAGTTAATTTCCATGCTATTTTGCATAAGCTGACAGCTGTTGTCTCCAGAGTCAAACTTGTCAGATAAATAAAATTAAGGCTGTGAGGCTGTTATCTAAAACCTGCCACAATTCCATTCCACCAGGGATTTAGGAAAAGATGAAGACGAAGAAGAGAAGAATTTTTAAATCAGTTCATCACTCATTTAGAGGCTAGGATTTAGGTGGGTTGCTCTTCTGTTGTGTGAGAGCAGGAGGACTGACCTTCCCCAACTGTGGCAAGTTCCCACAGCCCCAGGACACTAGGTGGGATTTCTGGGGGTGCTGGCCATTCTGGCCCTCTCTTTGAGCTACTGTGCCCATAAATTGTCCTGGTCATTGGGCAGGTTTATCTCTGGATCATTCAATACTGGCAACTATAAGGGACTAAAAAATAACTGCGTGCATGGGCAGCTGGGGCAAATTATGAACAAGATACAAAAAGACCAAAAACCCAACTGCCCCTTCTGAGATGTCAGGAGCAAAAGCAGGATACTACCTGTGATCCCTGCACACAGCGCCACCAAGGAGGTGGGCCGACCGCCTAAGACACCCCTCCCTTAAGCCCCTGGACCCACCCCTACCCTCACCCCATTTAAGGGACCAGCTTGCCCCTACTCAGGGAGCAAGCAAGGGAACCTGGTACTTGTTTTCACTCCCTTGTGCTGCAGCACCCGTCCCAGTAAATTCTTGCCTGAATTTCTCATCTGGCCTCTCATCAATTTCTATTGATTAAGGAGTCCAAGAACCTGGATGGGTATCAAAGCCAGCTTTCCAAACTGAGGTCTTTGGCCCAGAGCCTGAGGCCAGTGATGAACTTGCAGGGGAGGTGAGGGGAGGGGCAGGTTATCAGGATTGGGTGGACGGGCTTCAGGCCTGACATCCCGCATAATCTGAAGAACTTTGAGTGCAAAACTGTTACTGCATAGAGCAGTGGTTCTCAGCCCTCATCACACATTAGAATCACCTGGGAGCTTTAAAATACACTGATACCTAGGCAAGGCCTCTCCCTGATCCCAAGCACCCTGCATCAATGAAATGAGACTCTATGATTGTCCAGGTGAGTCCCAAGTCAGCCAACATTGAAAACTGCCAAAGTACAAGTAAGCGTGGCACCACCGGTATCCACTAAAGCTGTGCCCTGTAACACCGGCCACCATGGTCAACCTGCAGCTGTTGAGCATTTGAAATGAGACTAGTTTGAATTGAGATGTGCTATAAGCCTAAAACACACACTGGATTTTGAAGACAGCCTTAAAAAATGAATGTAAAAATAGCTCGTTAATAGTGAGATATTAATTGAAGAGATATTTTGGATATCTTGGGATAAATAACATAGGGTATTATTAAAATCAGTTTCACCTGTTTGTTCTCACATGCCCAAATGTGGCTGCTAGAAAATTAACACTCACATATGTGGTTTGCATTATATTTCTTTTGAGAAGTGCTGCTCTAGAACATTTCTCAGTTCCGATTCACAAACCACACAACCAAAACTGCTTTTCCAATATTGCTGCTGCAGATGGTAATGGACTGGGGAAAAAGCACTTATCACAGTTTGTAATTATGCATTTATTTCTGCGTTTACTTATTTAGTGTCTGATTTCCTAAATGGACCATTTATTTTGTTTACCTCTCTATTTCAGCACCTCACTGAGTATCTGGGACAAAGTAACAATTCAGTAAGTATTTTGTAAGTGAATGGTTGAAGGAATGAATGAAAGAATGAACCAACGATGACTAAAATAGATCGCTTTCCTATTGCAGCATTTCCTAGACATATGGGTTCATCAGTAAGAGTCTCTTGCTAGGCCTTGTACTGCAAAAAGGGGGCCACTTTGCATAGAGGGGAAGGGCTGTAGCAGAGATGAAGTGCAAGGGCTTTGGGGGCAGATGGACCTGGGCTCAAATCCAGGCATGGCCAATGCAAGTCACTTAGCTTCTTGGTCACTGTGATTTCTCTTATCTGTAAAATGAAGATAAGATTATCTTGAAGGGTTATTGTGTGATGAAAGCTTAGCAATGCTTAGTATGTTGTATGGCAGTCATCAGTTTAAGAAGGAAAATGAACAGAACAGGATTAGTCTCTGGGATGCAATCTGTTCCCCACAAGGGAGGTCGCAGCCCTGCTTCGCCCCCTGTGGGGGCAAACACACTGCCCTCACCTGAGCTGAGTACACTCAGTTCTTCAAAGTCTGACTCTCTGTGCTTTTGGGCAGTTTATGACAATGGAGGAAATTGCGGAGGAATTAAAATTTCTTGGTGCTGTAGAAAAAGATGTTTGCTTGGGCTGATAGCGCAGCCTCGGCCCCCGACTGCTCTCAGACTGCATCTTTTTTCCCACCTTCTCAGATGAGCACTCCTTAGGCAGCCCTTTGGGATGAGTCTCAGATTCAGATCAGGACCTTTGGAGATGAGCAGGGATCTTTTGCACCCATATCTTGTTTGCACAAAGGGAATTAGGACCCTATCGTCATTGGTGACCATATGGGATTTGTAACTGCTCAATTGTATAATGGAGTAAATGGCTTTTCTCATGCTTTCGCTGACCAGGGTTAGGCTGGAGAGGAGTAGGGAACATAAGTGATCTGCCCATCCCCCTCGGTTTTTGCTTCCGACACTTCAGAAACAGCAGTTGGATGTTTTGTGCATCTTGTTGTTCATAATTTACCCCAACTGCACGTCTGCAGTTATTTTTATCCCCTATCATTTCTTTGTATTCTGTTGTCCCAGCTGTGCAAACCACTGCAACAAGAGTTCTCAGGCCTCAGCCTGCCTAAAATACCAGAAGCATATATCAACCTGACTTTAAACTGCACACGTTTTTCTCTAGAGCACTTTCCACTTTCCACCCTTTTCCTAAGCACCTTTGTTCTACGCACAAGAATATTAGAAGAGTTCCAAAGATGGAGGTGAACATTGTACCCCAAAGAAAAAAGGGGACCACTGTGTCTGCAAAAACAAGGACAACTTTGCAACAAATTGTTACCCTGTATGTGTAACCAGTGCTATTCCTTGAACTCTTACTATAAAACCCCCTACCTTCTCTCCCAGGCAGGCTCACAGTTTTGGAGGCATTAGCCCACTGTAACCTCCTTTGCCTGGCAAAGAAATAAAGCTGCCTTTTCTACTTCATCCAAAATTCTGTCCTGGAGTCTCAATTTGGTAGGTAGGGTATGGAGGCTGTGTTTAAGCCACGCTCACTTTGCTCACAAAGTCCACGACATGACCACGGGGGAAAAAAGAGGGGCTATTAGGAAACATGAGGCTTGAACAGCATGTCCAAAATGTTCTAATCTGGCCAGACAGTATACTGAGGGCTGCCCTATTTATCAGGATCACATTTGAAAAGGGAAAATGGGGCACTGTCGAAAGAAAGAAAGAAAGAAAGAAAGAAAGAAAGAAAGAAAGAAAGAAAGAAAGAAAGAAAGAAAGAAAGAAAGAAAGAAAGAAAACAGATTATTCTCTCCTTTGGAGGCTATCTGTAATTAATATTCAAGCTACATTTATCCAGATAAAGAAAATGCTACCCATATAGACATGTTTTAGTAATTTATGGGTCTCTTTAAGATGAGTAGAAGCATATCTGTGTGCCCAGGCTGATGCAGTGGTGATCAGCAAAAGATTCCACACCACCTCATACCCAGGTTTGGAATACTCTACAACCGTGGGACATACATTTGATAATTCGGGTCTTAAAATTGTGAAGTCTACAGAATCATGAATGCTGTCAAAGTCCACATGGTCTGCCATCAACGGAAAGAATGGAATATCAAAATGGGATCGAAAATAACAAACTGGCCAAGACTTACGCAGAAACTGGATGGAAAAGGCCAGATGCACTGCCTATGGCTTTTAGGTTGAGTAGGTCTACAACATACAAATTCCTAAGAATTTCCTCTCATGAAATATTGACTCTGGTTTCTTCCCCAGCAGCTAGACCAACAGAACATTCCTGAGCCAGAAAACAATGTGTTATATTCCAGGGCATTAACAAGGGCGTCAAGGAACCATTCACAGGTTCCAGAAACCCTACCACCCACCTGGACAGACGGGTCATGATATAAAGCCTTGTGCCTGGTCAAGTTCTATCAGCAGAAACCATTGCTTAATCCTCCTTGGAAAAGGCTGTAACAAGTTGTATGGTCTGTGAATATACTGTCTAGCACCAAGGCCTTTGTCTTGGACCCATGCCTCTCCCTGAACAAAGACATGGGGCACAACTCTGAATTATTAATCTTCATTTTTCTCATAGATACAGGCATAGATACGTCCAACTTGAGTCCAGACTTATCTGGATTACCCACATAAGCTCTTGGCAGTGACCTGAAACCACAAGAACTGCTGGCCAACCAACTCTAACCATGATCCACTGACTAGTAATTCATCCTTGTGTTCCAGACTGGTCCAGCAACCACTGCAAGCAACTCTTAAGTGCATTCCGTCCTGCAACTTTCAGCCAGACTCAGGAAGAGCTCCAGTGAGGTGGCGCTTAGCCTTTTTGATTCCATTTCTCTCTTTCTAGCTTGATTCTAACTTGGCACCAATCAGCTCAGACCTGCATCTGCCTCCTAAACTGGGGTTTGGCCTTGGGCACCTCTAGTCATCTCTGGGACCAAAATCTAAAAAATTTTAAAGGCAGCATTATTGTATTGATTCTGTATCAATTAGGATGGGTTAGATTACACTGCAGTAACAACCAACCATCAAATCTCAGTGAATTAAAATCACAAACTTGACCTCTTGCTCACTCATATGTCCATAGAGGCACAGTGGGAGCTCTGCTGCACATCTTCCTCCCTCATCTGTAGGAGTTGGGACCATTTGGTGCAGAGGCAAACACTCCTAGTCATGTCGAGAGCATGGAGAAAATTCTGGAGTCTGGAGTCAGGGTCGCTGAGAAACTGACTGTGGCAGATGTTTGCGCCAGGATGGCTGGTCCTAGGAACAACACCTGTAAGGGAATGAGGCAGCGGGAGTGAACATGGGAGGAACTGAACCATAACACAGTTATGACAGAGGCCTCAGCCAATTCTCTGGGGAGCTCTGGTGCTGGGGTGGTCCTTCTGAATTGTCCCAAACTGAGGCAAGGGAGCCCCAGCTCGCTCTCCAGACAGCTCCCTTCAGTGGAGGGCAATTCTTAGAGGGGCTCAGATGTGACCAGTCAGCAGCCAATACTTACGGCAGCCCAGGGGATGGGAGCCTTGGCTCTAAAATGAAGGATCTGGGCATTCACTACAGTCTACTGCTGGCACTGACAAAATCCACTGGGTTTATATAGTAAGTTCAGTCCATCCGGGAGCAGCTCTTCTGGGATTCTAGTTGGTCCCCTTTGCCACTTACCAGAGGAAGATTAGAGGGTTGATCTATAACCCAAGTAGGTACAGCTGACCTCAAGGCCACAATGAACCATTGTATCTTCCTCTCGCTGCTGACTTTGCTTGTCAAAGTGTTTAACCGAATGAGATGACCTAAACCATCATCCCTGAGCTGATGGTTAGTAGGCTATTCTCTGTTCACGGCTGCTGCACTGATCAATTTACCATCAGAAGAGGCAGGAGATACCAAGAAAAGCCTCAGTACATCAACTGGTATCAACTTCATTCTTTCCTGCCCTCACTGTGTAACAGCAGTCCTCCTGACAATTAGAGTCAATTACCCCTGCTAGTATGGGGGCTCCTTTTCTGGCCTCCTTCTTTGGGCACAGAGAGCTCAAGGTGACCAGGCAGCAGCTGAGGCTTAAAGTTTAATGGGGGCACTTACTATGTTCCCAGGTGCAAACGGTTTCCTCTGGGAATCAGGACCCCTAGATTTATAGAACCTAATGCTACAGCAATGAGAAGCATTAATTATTTAGGTGGATACTGGGAATGATGGTATGCAGGGCCTCTCCTACTTCTACCCCTGGAATCCTAGACACATATATTGTACCTGTTGGGGATACCAAGTCATACAATAGTCTTTGATTTAGGGTGTTAACTGCATTGAAGAAGACAGCACCCCATCCTCACAGAGTTTATTTTGAATCCTTTATAGTAGATGCTCCCTGGTGGGAATTAACATGCAATACAAAGGTCTTCACTCTACGTGTCTACTCCCAGAGTTTCACCTACATGCTCTTCTCCAGGTTCCAGTATTATAATCATTCTCCTTTCAGGCCCCCTGGCCAACCAGCCTAATCCTTTTCCATGGCCGTGAGCTGTATATTCCCACTACAATTCCCATTTCACACAAAGTGAAAGACGATGTGTTCTGCCAGGTGAGAGGATTTCCCCTTAACATTGTTTCTCAGGACTGACCTGAGTGGGACTGTAGTGCCACAGCAGTCTATTTCTGGCTAGCATCACCAAACCAAGCCAACACACCCTTGAACCCATCTCAGCCTTTTTCTTCCTCCATCAGCTTGGCTGTAAGGCATCCCCCACGTGGTCATAAATTTTATCTGAGGGCAAGACATTAGTAACACAGTGGTGGATGACAGAGGGATCTGGGCCATCTACAAGTGCACCTTACATATGCCCTCTGGCCCTGCTCATGTCCAACCCCAGAGGTACCACTTCTGTCATACACAGATTGCTGTTGGGCCTGCTAACTTGATGACTTGGTAGGCTGGACACCACCCAGTTCATGATGGGTAGCTTTGGCCACATGGTCATTTGTCAGATGCTCCATCTCTGTTGGGGCCAGTGACATGCCAGGAGCTATTTTTCAAATGATGTATAACTCTCCTCTGCAGATGGCATGGCCTTGTTCCAGGACCCTAGGGGTCTGCATTGTGCTGCTCCTTTTGGAGCATGCCATTAGCTCCACATGATGTTTTTTTTCTACTACATATATCAATAGCGTCTGCTCAATCATTTGACCCAAGCAGTATGCATTGCATCCTAGACTTGCTGTGACTCCAAGCTGACAGTCTTCCATGCTACCTGGTAAATGGGTCAGAGCAGTATCACTAAGCAGACTCCAGATTCTGAAAAGGCCTATCAGGCATTGGCTTCCTCCCTAGTGATGGGAGATGTGAGATGCAATCATTTGCCCTTTATTTTCAAGAGATGTTCCTACATGCCCCAAACCACTGGACCCCTAAAGAGCTCACAGACGTGATAGTGATGTTATGTTCTTCCCCGGCATTATATCAGGTGGTACAGGATGTTGATGTGTCTCATTATTGGTGATGTTGACTTTGACCACTTGGTTCAAGTGGTGCTGCCAGACTTCTGCAAAGTCTGATTTTTCCCCCTAATAAATATTAAGTATGTGATGAGATACTTGATACTATATAAATATCCTATTTATCATCATACTTTCGCCCACTGATTTCAGCATCTCTTTATGTTCTTGCCCACAACAATTATCGTGGTATCTGCCAAACGGTGACTTTCTATTTCCATATTCCCTTCTGCTTTTATTCATTGAAAATCTTCTATAAGTAAGAGCTATCCCTTTTCCTTCATTTCTTTAATTAATCAATTATTTTATTTATATCACTGTGAACTCATGGATGTGA
Organism: Vicugna pacos; assembly: GCF_048564905.1. Taxonomy (NCBI): domain Eukaryota; kingdom Metazoa; phylum Chordata; class Mammalia; order Artiodactyla; family Camelidae; genus Vicugna; species Vicugna pacos. The sequence goes on along the minus strand of NC_132987.1, from coordinate 54,767,637 downwards.
ACCTTTTCTATAGTTTACAATCCATTACTATCATTATTTATTTTGGTGCTCAAATTATTCCAGACTTGGTCATTGGGATTCTTTCAAGTTAAGCACTTCTTTAAAAGTAAATACTTTTTATTGAAATTGGTTAAGACAATTGTTTCTTTCCACTTGCAACTTCTTTGCCATCATGTTCTCCCTGATTCCGGGCAGTGTTGTGGTACTCATGGGCATTTTGGATATTTGGCTAAGGGGAAACTGAGTTGGGGGCATATTTAATTTAGTTATTCCACTTATTGGGATATAATTATGTGGTTTGAAATCACTATCGCTTCCATGTATAGTTGAATTATTGTTGGCTGTCTGGTGTAGGAATGGCTTCCAGGAATATGTCTACTGTCCAAAATGTGCAGGACCAAAGGTTTTATTTCAATGTGAATGTGTCTTACAGCACACAATACTGAAATTATGTTCATAATGACTGGTCTGCCATTATAAACTGGTTCAAGTCTTGTTATATGGATACAACAAACTTTAAGACTCAAAAATATATTTTTGAAGACTCAGAAGGGAAACTCAAATACAAATAAGAAACAGGGTATTTACTTAAAAGTTCACAAAGCTCAATATGTCATTCAAATTCAATCTGCAAAGACTTTGGAATATTTCAGTAAAAAAAATGAGTGTACAGACTCCCAATTTTGGCATATGTGAACGTTACTTTCTTCCGTTATCCTTAAATACATGTATTCAAGAACTGAGAGAAATTTCAGGAAAAAAGTCAATGAAAAAAGAAAAGCAATGAAATAAATGGAAATTATTCTGACATCAAAGATAGAACTATAACCAAAAAAGTTTAATCATATCAAAAGCAGTAATTCAGTAAGTGGAAGCAATAACTTTCCAATAGAATAATAATGAACAGACTCTTGGATTGTTTAATAATCCAGCTAACAAGGAGGAATGAATCGCATGAACACATTGGAGAAAGATTTACATTCCTTGCTGATAAATTGACTCCTATGAAGATAATGTACAAGTCATGATACGCCTCTACAGTGAGGACATGGATGACTAACTGATTAATGAATCAGTAAGTAATTCTCAATTCAAGGAGTGTTTAGTCACTGCTAAAGAAAACTTGATATACATGTACATAGGAAAGAAATTTTCTTGGAAGTTTTCCCCAAATTGACAACAGTCTTAAACATTTACATGGCATTTCCAATAATGAGTTGTGAAGTTGACAGAAGTTTTTTGAAACAGTAAGAAGACAATTTTGAGCAAACATGCTAGAGGTAAGTCTGACTGGCCTCCTCTTTGCAGAGCTATTAATAAATTGGTACCATTTGAAGAAATGATCTAAAGAGTATGTGGACCAAAAAAGGCAGGAAAAAATATTTTAGTCATATGTCAGGCAATAAAATACCATTTTTTCTGGATTTTGTGATGCTTATTGTATTGGTCAGTGTTTTTAAGCTTTGAAATTTGTTATGATTTTTTTTTCTCATTCTAAATAAATAGTGACTTTCAAATATCACTTTGTATCCATAACTTGGTATTCTTTTTCTCAAAGAGGGCCCCCAGATGGTTTAAGCTTCAGGCCCAACAAAATCTGAATCTGCCTCTTCCCTGAGATCTCAAAAAGGGTGGGTTTTAAAAGCATGCGATATCCTTGGAGGGGGCTTTCCCCAACTTTGCCCCAGTGCAACTAAGGCTCTTCCCATGCAGGAAGTGGGGCAAGGGTCTCGTTTTGCCCATTGCTGCCAGGCCCAAGGGAGAGGGAATCCAAGCAAAAGCAGCTCTCAGATCTCCCGCCGTGCAGTCCAACACCTTCACCTCCCATTCATTAGGTGTGAAATGGTTGCTGGGAGTGTTTGTGCGTGTTTATCTAACAGGTCTGCAGGGAGTGTGAAGCTCTCTTTGCTGCCAGTTTTATTCTCCAAATAGAAACTGGTTGGGGCGGGGGTGATGACAGGAAGTTGTACCAGGCGGAAGGGTTTATTAATATCAAAATTTCTCACCATGATAAATGAGTGTCCTGGGGGCTCTGAGGACCTGACAGTTTTCATTTGCTTGCAGATGAAGGCCACACAGGACCTTAGCTTTTAGGGGCCAGGATGGATTTGCTGTAATCACAAACGAATGGCAGTCTCAAGACCATGAGTGCTTGTAAAATCATGTGGTAGACATGGGATTAGACTAAAAACAGCCCCAGTACCACTCCATCACTCCATCCCAGCGTTTTATCTTCAGGTAGAGCATAGCCTCATTATCCTCATCTTAGTTCCTGTGCTGTCTCTCCTCCTAGAATGTTCTCTCATCTCTGTCTTCCACAATGGGATCATCCTTCAAAAAGTAGCTCCGGTGCTCCCTACAAAAAGAAGTCAGCTCATGTTTTGTCCATACCCCGTCTCCCTGTTTGTGTGCCATTGTTCTATCTAAAGCAACACTTAACTGCCACCTGAAAGTGTGGTTATTTATTCATCCAGGACTGAAAAATTCTTGAGAGCAGGGCTCAAGCCTGCATCACTGTAATGATCCTATATGGGCCAGCAAAGTGGCAGTGCATGATGAATAACTGTTTAACAAAGCATTCTGTTGACCGTGAGCATTAATTTTCTTATGTGTGCAAAGCACTCAGTCCAGATCCTGACACATAGCAGATGCTCAATAAATGATAGCCATTATTTTTGTTTCTGTACAGATTTCAAACCAGCTCTGAGATGAACTAGACCCACAGGGAGGGCAGTACTGAGTCATGATTAGGATATAATGGCTCTAAATCCTGTTCTGCCATTTATTAGCTGTGGGACCTTGGGCAAGTTGTCACCACCAGAGTTTCTTCATCTGTGAAAGGAGCAATAATAATGAGCTGTTGTGAGGATTAAATGACTTAGCACACGTAAAATACAGAGCAGAACCTGCCACACAGTAAGTGCTATGTTAGTGCTAATGACTATTATTAGTTTTACTGATAGAATTATTATCTAGTGGTTTAGTGTAGGTGCCACCCATATCCTAAGGCCTCTTGGAACCCAGACCCTCTTGGGTTGGTGCATGAAAGATTGTAGCCTAATTCCAGACTATGTCTCTTTCCCAGGCCCCTCAAATTGTCCTGTGTCCCCTTCTGATTCCTTTAGCCAGTGGAAGAGGATGTGGTGGGGCGGGAGGTGGCAGGCATAATCACCGACTTCACGTATCTAAAGGGCAGTCACGTGAAAAAGGAGCGGATTCACCTTGGCTTCATTCCGCTGGTTAAAAGTACACAGGCCTCTCTCAAGAAGGAATTAGGCTGCTTTGAAGGGAGGAGATTCAAAGAATTTGTGGATTCATTTTAAAACCACCACAAGCCCCTTAAGTGCTGAATTTTTGTGATTGTCTTGTATACTACCAGGCCAGAGGTTTGTATTTGGCACTGATGCTAAACTCCTTTGCTAAAGTTACTCAAACACACAGGAGTCACTGCTTTGCTCCAACCCCAGCAAGAAGTTTAAGCAGGTGTATCTCATCCAGGACAACACAGCCTCATCAGTCACTCTGTTTCTGTCTCTAGGGCCTAAATGTCCCCACTCCAAACCACCTCTTAGCTTTGCCTTCTCTCGTAACATCAGAGCCCATCCAATCCTGGAGGCCAAGGTAAAGATGGAGAAACGGGATCCTGCTAGGTGCTCAGACGCCCTGGCCCCCTGGTACGGGCCTGCTTTATAGATTTCCTTGAGGAGAAGAACAGATGGAACACACTGGGAGGGAGCTGAAGCTTAATAAATGGCCTCCTTAATGAAAAAATAAAGTGCAGAACACATGAGGTCCTGAGCAGACTGACACTATGTCACGGTTATCCACAGTTTGTCACATGTTCTTCCTCCTTCACTGTAGTCCACAAAGTCTTTAAAATATTGGCTGGTTTCTGGATTTGTAAAGCCAGTGGTTAAGCTATTATTGGATAGAGATCCTGGATTATCAGGTTTAAAGTTTGTTTAAAGGTTAATTTTTTTCAATAGTAAAATTCCTGTGACCCACAACTCGGAATGGTCCTGAGGAGGACATGGGTGTGCAATGCAATGGAATCCGTTTATCTTACACTTGTCCTCTATCTGGTGAAAGGGCACATGGCTGCTATTCTCAGAAGGAGATCAGTTAGTAAAGGAAGAAGTAGTAACAGAAAGTGCTTTCGTAAGTGATGCGTTCACGTGCGCATGCGTGCAAGTATTTTGGGACAGGGAAAATGATTAATGTGCTCTCTAGCAAAAGTGTCAGCAAAAGCTAGGAAAAATGCCAGGTCTTTCTATTCAGTATCTCTAAAATGAATGTTCATAACCACTCTATGACATGGGCATCGTTGTTATTTTCAGTTTACAATAATAGAACTTTGGGGATCAGTTTAAAATAAACTACATTGCAGGTAATCATCAGGTAAATAAGCAGAAGCAGCCTCCTGTTTACAAACATCTAACTTATACACTGCCCGTCCTGCCAGTAAAGTCCTCATTCTTACTGCAGTGAGGTTTGTCAAAGGACAGAGACTTTGAAGCTTTCAAAGACCTTGAAGGTGGCACCACGTTGCAGGCAAAAAGCAGGGCTTGACCAGCCAAGAAGCCTCGAGTGTCCTGCTAGTTCTGTCACTACCAGTGTGATCTGGTGCACAGTGATACCCTTTCTGGGTCACTGGTTCCTCACCTTAAAAGGAGGGTGTGTGTGTATAAGGAGGGGGTGCTGAACACAGGAGTCACCTGGGGAGCTCGACAAATACACAAAATGCCCATCCCACCTGGACCTGCCCTTTGAATCAGAATCTCTAACAGGGGAGCGTCTGTTCTGTTAAGCCAGCTCCTCAGGGGTTGCAGTCACACAGCCCTTGACACAAGCCAGTGTTTGGGAACCGCAGACCCAAATGATCTCTAAGGTCCCTCCAAGCCCTGGCGTTTAATTCCTTTTTAGGACAGGGAAGAAGGAAGAGGCTGTGAGAAGTTGGAACAGTTCGGGATGCGCTGCTCCAGTAAAGGCTACTCTGCTCACCATCACCCTCTGGCACGCTGCCTAAACTTTCCACTTCATTTGCTCTTAAGACCTTACTTGTACTATCTGAAGACATATTTGAGTGGAAAATTGACCTCACTTAAAAATCAAATAATACAGCCCGCTGGACACAGTTCTCTTTGGTCAAATTTGAGCCAATTGGGGCATCAAAATAAGTAATGATACTAATTTATTACAACCTATTGAATATGATAGGAATTCACAAGTCCATTTTATATAAATAAACAGATAAATGGAAGGAAAGGAAAATCTCCCCCTTATAGTAGAAGCCAACTAACAGGTATAGAAGAAATGATAAAGTTAGAAAATCGCCATGGGGTAGCCACCATAGTAATCGTGAACAGAGGCAAGGATCATCAATGAATGCCAGACAAATGGGCGGAAGCTTGCTGAGGAACAGGATTTTTATATGGTCTCACAGTATATTCCCATAAAATTGTCACCAATTACTAACAAAATACTTACTACCTTTACAGAGAAACCTGGCAGACACCATCCAAGCCAAATGGTAGAAGTTAACAGCATGATTAATGGGACAAGTGGACACTGAGTGGCAGCCGATAGGATGAGCGGAGAACACGGCATCACTTCAGTGGTGTTCCTGCCAAAGTAAGGAACTGGAATTTAATTGTGAGGAAGCATCAGACAAGCCCCATTTGAAGGACAGCCTGCAAATTGATTGCCCTGTGTTCTTTAAAAGTATTAAGAATGTGGAAAGTAAGTGAAGACTGGGGAAATGTCCCAGATTGGAAGAGACTAAAGAGGTATAATAATGGAATGCAATACATCATCAAATGTCGGGTCTTGGACCAGAGAGGAAAGGGGGTAAAGATATTCCCCTTGTTTTTGTTGTTGCATTTCTATAAAAGACATCGTTGAGATAATCAGTAGAGTCTGTAGATTAGAGGATAGATTGTATCAATGTTAATGTATTCATTTTGGCAAGTGTATTGTGGCTGTGTAGGAGAATATCTGTTCTTAGGAGATGTACACTGAAGCACTTGGGGATAAGCTTGAAATTTACTCCAGAATGGTTCAGAAAAACAAAACAAATGTGTGTGTGTGTGTGTGTGTGTGTGTGTGGAGAGAGAGAGAGAGAATAAAACAAATATATTTCAAAAGAGAGTATATAGAAAATCTTTTACTTTTTCTTGTAACTTTTCTATAAGTGTAAAATTATTTTTTTTAAAGGTTAGAAAAAAATTAAAAATCAAATATCCTTAGGTGGGTTGTGGGGCTATCAGTCATTCACATCTTAGTGTGAATTAGTTTAATCAGATTGCTCTCCTTTTAATGTCTAGTTGATATCAGATGCCCTGAGGAAACAGAAGTTTACTGAGTCATGGGAGAAGACAGGCAATTTGAGAACTCGAAACACTTGGAGGAACAGAATAGTCAGACAAAATAGGGATACATCCAAGAGGAACTTAAAAGTAATAAAAACACAAAGAACTGAGGGACAAAGACTCAAAGAGGTAGAAGAGAAGTTCAGAAAATGAAGCAAAGGGAGCAATAGTCCAAATTTTGCCTGGAGCTGAGATGACTTCACTTCATACCCTGACTGCCTCTTCGCTGCGTCATGGTGTGCTTCTCAGCCTGGTTGCACATCAGGGTCACTCGGAGTACCTAAACCCACCTCTGAATAATTAGATCAGAACTCCTGGGGGGTGAGGCCTGGGCACCAGGTCTAAGAAGCCCCCCAGGGGATGCCAATGTGCAGCCCGGATAGAGCACCTCTGAGCCACACTGTGGAATAAGCAGGATGCTTGTTGATCTCAGCAGCCTGCCCTGTGGCCATCCAGCCTCTCCCCTTCGGACCCAGTCTTCACACGATCACCAGGCTGATCTTCTAAAGCACAGATGTAACCATGCCAGTGTTGCATTCGGAACCCTTTCCTGGATTTCTCCTGTCCCGACTCTGACACACAAGGTCTCCCACTGTCTAGCCCCAAACAGCCTTCTTTCCCTCACACCATTCTCTTCTTTAAACACTCATTTAAGATTTGGATTGTTTTTAGTGACACAGTCTTGTTATCAGCTCCCCAGAGCCAACATGTACTGTCTCCTGCCTCCGTACCAAGATTCACCTTGTTTCTTTCATTGACCCATCACTCTGGCTTTTAATCTCAGACCATTCAAATCCTCTCATTCTTCAAGACTCATCTCAAATGCCACTTCCCTCATGAAGTCCCCTGGTCATCCCAGTTGGACTTAGTCTCTTTTCCTGGCACTTCTTGTGCCTCTATCATAACACAATTACAACCTGCTTTGTTTTATTGCTACTTGTTTACAGGACCATTTTAGCCACTAAACTGTACAGATACCCAAGGGTAAGGATAGAGCCTAGAATGATAAAAGCCAGAACCTCAGTTTGCCCTTTGGATGGGCTTCAAAATGTGTCTATACATTTTTTGATACTCCTTCCTTCAAAAGGTGGCACTTAATTGCCCTCCCCTTGAATGTGGGCTGGACCTAAGAACTCGCTTTTGGGTTGAGGTTTTTTGGGGGGAGGGTGGGTAATTAGGTTTATTTATTTATTTATTTTTAATGGAGGTACTGGGGATTAAACCCAGGACCTTGTTTATGCTAAGCACGCACTCTTACGACTGAGCTATACCCTCCCCCCAGGAACTCGATTTAACAAACAGATTAAGGTGGAAGTGAGTGTGACTCTGAGACCAGGTCATAAAAAGCATTGGACTTCCTCCTTGTTCTCTCTCTCTCAGATGCCTGAGTCTGGGCAAATCAGCGACCATGTCACTAGGAGACTCAGGCTCATTATGGAGAGGTCTAGGAGGTATGGTCTCTGGCCAACAGCCAGGGAGGAGCTGCCAGCACACTTGAGTGAACCATCTTGCAGTGATCTTCTGGCCTCAGGTTGAGACCTTGTGAACCAGGTACCAGGCCAGTTTTCCTGGGAGGACTTTATAACTATTGGCCCCCTGAGCGCCATTAAATGAGCATCATTCTCAAATATGACATTCCAGGCAAAGCTTTGGTTACAGAATTGATTTTCCCAATTATATTCTGGTTTAGAAAAAAGGACATATTTTTACTGAACCTATATAAATAACTACATTGCCATGAAAAGTAAGGAGACTTAATAAGTGTTTCTGATTTCAGGGGGGATGAGTGAGAATGAGGTAAAATTATTAAATGTTATATTTTAGTATATAAAATCAGATTTTACTAAATTATTGTGGATTACAGAGAATTTCAGAAGGAAAAAAATTGTTTGATTTTATATCTGGAAAATGGAACATTTAAACATCAACATTCTAAACAAATAATCACAGTAAAAATTTTCTCATTCAGTCCTATGTAATTAATTCCTGTTTTACTGGATCTTGAGTTAGCAGTCTCATGAGCTTGTATGTTTTTTCACAGAAAAGAGCTCTGGAAATCCTGACTCAGTCAGGTATGGCCTGAAAGTTCTCCAAGTGATGCATCAGAAGCCTGTACTTGAGAATCTACTCTTTGAAGTGTCTGTAGTTTGTAGTACCTGATATGGTCCTTTCCCTTGGGGCTCTGAGAATGCCCATCTTTGCTGAAGACACAAATTCAGTCCTATGGCTGATAGCAAAGCCTTCAGCCAAGCATCAGATAAAATAAAAACTATCTTAAATCACAGAGAAAATGGCTGTGGCTAATTTATTACTGATAATTTTCAAATGTAAATGCCTAATGAGAGTTCATAATAAGAAGAATGTAACTGACAAGGAAATTTGATTGCTTCTGTGGCATGCGTAACAAGATGATAAAGCAATTTCAGAACAAGTTTTAGACAATATGTCTCTAAGAATAATGATGAAGCCCATTTTCAGAGAATTTAGAGAATATTTGATTTATAAAAATGTATAAACATAATTTTATAGAGGATAAACCTTGAGATACAGCATAATAATCCTGAGACATAATATACCAAGATCATACCAGGAATAAAAATATATCAGGTATATGAAGAGAGTCAGTAAATCTGGCATAGGTCCTAGATGGCTATATTTTTTATAAAACTCTGTAGTCTGATGTGCATCTCTAATTGAAAACCAGGGGCATAAATATATTAGATTCAAAATTTAAAAGACTGTGACAAAGTTAACACTTTAGACACTAACTGAAATTATGGATAACACTATACTATTGCTGTCTAACATCAGGTAAAGCACCACTAGGATCCTGACAAATAGAGGAAAACTAGACAGAGTCTACTTCAGAGTTGCTTCGGAAGTTAAAATATATTATGGAAAGTGAGGACACTGACAAGCATCCAGGGACTGCCCATGAGTCATATAATTTCTGAAATCTTTTTATTAATATTTCACCTATCCTCATTTAACCTAGGGAAGGCTGTCTCTTCTGATTTGACAATTTTTTCCCATGAAACTTTACAATAGTAACATATCAAAAAACCTCAATTATTTCTAGCAGCTCTCTTTTCATAAGGTGACATAACACAAATCTTTGTGATTTTTCCAGGGGCCCTCTGGGAAATCTCAAAATAGATTTCAGTGTAAAAGATATCCTGAAACAGCCTCTTTTTACTTTCTTTCTTGCTGTATTTCTTCTATTTTTGGATCTGATTTGGGGAAGACAAAAATAAAAAAGTTGTTAGAGGAGATAAGGACATTTAATTAAGATAGGGTCATGGTCGCCTGAAAATGATAGTTAAATGTTTAATCAAAATAGCAATAAATTTTTTAAAAATAGAAAGCATGATTGTAAAGTATATGTAATTATCATAAACGAGATTCTTTTTTCCTAAATAATCAAGTATATAACAAAGTTAACATAAATAATTTTTGCTGTGTCGGCAAATGAAGAATAACCCTTCATATTGTTGGCAAAGGTGTTAATCAGTAAATCAAAGGGGCCAGCCCAGTCAACCACAACAATGTAACACTTTTCACAAAAGGCTGGTCACTGAAAGATGACAGTGACACTTGGTAACAATTCTTTCCTTTCAAGATCTTTTTGGTGTGTAGCAAAACTTAATGGCTCTGCAAATGCAAATAGTCCTGAGAATTTCACAAAACTGTAGATAACTCCCACTTCTGGCTCCGTTAGAGTATTATCAAAACAGACCTCCTGTTGAATCAAAAAAAAAAAAAAAGATAAAAGAAAGAAAGAAAGAAAAGTAGGCAAGTCCATTAAAATGGACTAAACTTTACTAACATTTTAATACATTCCATAGCTTCTTTTAAGATTCAAGTGTTATCAGCCAAAACAAGTAAAATTCACTTATCAAATTTTGTCCCTTATTATTTTCTTTCATATTCTGGAACAATCTGACTCTTTAGAGTGGATCTTAGGGCTCTATGAGGTCAAAAGTAATTTCATAATAATTACAGTAAGATGTTATTTCTGATAACATGCAGTATATTCCTCCCTGCTTTCTTCAAATGAAAAGGAGCATTTCTAAATGTTCTCAGTTTTAAATTCTAATACAGTATTAATAGTTGCCACCCACATAAACAAGAGCTCTGTGGGGGCCTTCAATAATTTTTTAGGAATATATAGGGGTCCTGAGACTAAAACTTTGAAAGCTCTAAACCAACTGCCATAACATGGTGCTGTGTCCTCAGTAGGCAGAATACATGGGTCTGGAAACCAAGGGACAGAATTAGGAATTGCCCACTCACCATCACTTCTAGCCACACACTTGGAGAATTTGTGTTTTCCATCTTCATAACTGAGCGTTATGGGTTTAGAGGTTCTGATTTTCATAGAGAAAATGCTTCCAACAGGGGACTTAGCAAGGTTCCCTTTCAATTTTGAGCTATGGCTGGCAGGGGACCACTTTTGACTCCTTGTGCCAAGAGAACAGTAGGCAAGGAAAGGAGTCACCATCCTGGCATCCTGGCAGGTAATTGGCTCAATTATAAGGAGGAGCTAGGGCTGCTGTTACCCAATGGGAGCATGAAGAAAATGTTCAGCATCCAATTTTGATAATAAATAGAAGTGCCGCACTCATGGCCATAGTGAGAATGCGGAGAAAGGGGAACCCCTGTGCACTGTTGGTGGGAATGTAAATTGGTCCAGCTGCTATGGAAAACACTTTGGAAGTTCCTCAAAAAATTTACACTAGAACTACCATATGATCCAGCAATTTCACTTTTGGGTATTTACCTGAAGAAAACAAAAACAGTAATTTGAAAATATATGCACCCTTGTATTATTATTTATAATCAATAGTCACGAGGTGGAAACAACCTGAGTCTACTGATGGATGAATGAATACAGAAATTGTGTGTGTGTGTGTGTGTGTGTGTGTGTATTGTGTATATTATTCAGCCATAGAAAAGAATGAAATCTTGCCATTTCTGACAACATGGACAGACCTAAGGGCATTATGGTAAATGAAATAAGTCAGACAAAGAAAGACAAATGCTGTATGATCTCTCTTGTATGTGATATAAGAAAAACCTCCAAAAACAAAAAACCAAGCTCATAGATAAACACAGGAGAATAGATTGGTGGTTGGGGAACAGGTAGGGTTAAGGAGATGATTTTTTTTTTTTTTAGTGTAAATAAACTGAATTTTTAAAAAACTGGTGCTCTAGGACAGAGCTTTGACTAAATTTGAGTCCTGATTCTCTGACTAAGAAATAGAGATCATTTTTAATATGATTTTGCATACAGCATTCTCTGCATTATTAAATTTGAAAAATAGAAACACAGTAAGTAAAAAAAAAACCCCAAAAAACCTGACACTAAGATATAACTGTTTACAGTTTAACTCAACATTGGCAACTTAGTTGCTGTAAAATTATCACATTAAATTAGTGTTGTTAGTTTTATTTTGATTGATTTTGCAGTTTTGTTTGCATTTAATCTAAAGAGCTTATTTGAGCTTTATAGTATAGTTAGTACTATAGGCACAAAGAGTTTATACTTTTTAACGTGCATATTTATGTGAAATTGTAATAAAAATAATTTAACTCAACACTAGGAATCCATGAGAATTTTTCACCTTCTGGAATGGGTACACAAATTGCCCATGTGATATAGAGGGGACTATTAAAAGATTGCTGCTCAAAGGCATGGTGGCTTGTAGCTATTTTGTGGGTCAAGATGCTCCCTGACCATGCCCCGAGAAAGAGAGAAAGAGAGAAAGAGAGAAAGAGAGAAAGAGAGAAAGAGAGAAAGAGAGCTGTTCTCTTTGACTGACAGTAAATATTAGATAGATGGGAAGGGCCCCTGCAGGATTCTAAGTGCAGCTTGCAGTCAACAATGGGCTTAGGCGGAGCTGGAGGTGGGCAGGTGGGGACTGGTACTAGGAGAAGCCAGGTGGGGTGGTATTCCGGGGGCTGGCGTGCAGTGACCACTGCGTGGTACTGCTGCCCTTACAGGTGGACAACTGAAGTCTGGGCAGGCTCAGCCTAGACACTTGCGAGCATGAGAGCAACAGGTCAAATAGAGACCTACACAGCATATGCTTACATTTAAAACTTAGAAATCACAGTTGAGTGACATACTTTCTATCTTCCTTCCTTGACAAATATATCTTCATAATGATTAAAAAGAAAAACTGTGTAAAGTTGATGGGTTCTAACTGACTGAAAGTTAACAAAATATCAAAGATGACTGAACATAATTATTATTGCATATGCTGGATGTTCTGTTGGTGGATCTGTGATGTTTGGATGAGTAATTAGTAAGACATTCGTAATTCATAAATTGTTATTTTTTAAATAAAATTTATTTTTTGCCTTTTTTTCTAGCAAAGTCACTAATTATGTAGTTATACCCATGTAATTTTCATGTAATTTGTGTTCTAGGGAAAGTATGATCAAAGTCCAGTATGATGGCCACCAGCTAAACGTGGCTATTTAAATTTAAATTAATTGATATTACATAAAATTAAAAATTAAATTCCTTGTTGCACCTTGCATTTCAGGTGCTAAATAGCCACATGTGGTTAGTGGTTATCATATTAAACAGCACAGATATAGACCATTTCCATCACTGCATAAAGTTTTATTAGACTGCACTGATCTAAAAGATTAAAATTTAAAATGTAATCATATTGAAATTACTCAACATTGAGTACATTTAATAAAAATATAAAGTAAATGTAAAAGATAAAAAACTAAAATTATTCTCCATATATATTTCCAATGCTTTTTCTTAAAATATTCAAAATTATTCAAAAATACAAAATACAAATGAGTAGACTATCAGTGTTTTAAATATTTAATAAAATATACTTTAAATAGTTAATGAAATATTTGAAAAAAGCTGAAACAACTTTTACTTAATTTTTAAATTTTAATTAAATATTATTATTAGTTTATACAAACAAAACTATTTACAATTCCAGTGTTCATTGTCCATTTAATTGCCAATGTAAAGAATCATTACCAAGCTTCAAACATATTTGTGTAGACATGCACACACATAGTTAGTAGTGATATGAGAGGTTTAATATTGCAAAATGTTCCTCAGGCATCTTGCGTAATTGTTTTGAATAGAGCATTAATTTGCGACACTTTCTGCAACTATGAATTGGAACTCAAAAAGAAAGTGGCTGCTTAGCACCACTGGAAATAGATACTTCATTCTATTGTATGTAAAATATAAGATGCTCCATAGGAGAGTTTCACAAGCTAATCAATGTGCCTTTTCTCTTATTTGAGCACTTCTACCTGTGCAAATGTCCCCACATCTCAAGGGGTGTCCATTTCAGAGGTAGCAGTGGCACAACCACCCACACAGCCTCCCCACATTTGAACACAGTGGCCTTTTGTTTCAAAAACACAGGACAAGAGAAGTGAAGACATGCTTTCCTATGTTAGTCATTGCAGTGGACATTGGGGTTGCGGGTTATGCTGCGCTGGTAACAGGCAGCCATGTGTTTCTCTATAAATGTATTTTGTATGTATGCTTGTGATATGTGGGTCCCTGTAAAGCATGGGACCAGGGTAGAAGCCCTCTTGTCCAAGGCTAATGGCAGTTCTGTGCCAGGGAATTGGGAAGGAGGGTTGAGGGTTCTCCCCTCACAGTAGGCTACTGATCACTTCCAGTATTTTTGTTTCTGGTTCCCTACACTCAGGTCCTGCTTGTCTGGTAAAGTTAATGTCTAAGGAATGGACCCTGGTTGGAATATTTGAAATTTATTTGGAATATTCAAAATTTATTTATTCAATTGTTTTAACAATATTCATATAGGGCTTACTAACAGCCAGACACTGTACTCTACATGTATTCATTCATTCACCTAATTCTCATAATAACTCTGTGAAATAGGTACTATTATTAGCCTGTTTTATGTATGAGGAAACTGAGACAGAAAGTTTAAGAAACGTGCCCAGCATCAATCAGCTTGTATGTGGAAAAGCCAGGATTCCAACACAATCAGTCCTGAATCTGAGTTCACAATCTTAACCACATCATCAATATCTGTCTACAGGGATTATTTCTTTCCTATTTGAAGTGTGAGTTTAAAGTTTTGATAGATAACATATTCCTAGAGTTTTTTTTTTAAGCAAACAGATAATTAAAAGATATGCACTCACTGCTGGGACAACTGGATATTTATATGCAAAAGATTGAAGTTGGATCCCCTACCTCATGCTATATACAAAAATTAACTCAAAATGGATCAATGAACTAAACATAAGAGCTAAGATTCTAAAACTCTTAGGAGAAAACAGGGGGAAATCTTCATGACTTTGGATTTGGCAATGGATTCTTGATATGACACAAAAAGCATGAGCAGAAAAAGAGAAAAATAGATAAACTGAACTTCATCAAAATTAAAAACTTTTGTACATCAAAGAACATGATCAAGAAAGTGAAAAGAGCTCGGTTTCTGGTTCAGCATGTAAGGGGCCTGGAAGTCATCACTCTGTCCCAACAACAGGTAAACTGCTGAACAAAGTGAAAAAGAAACAAATCTTTTTAGATCCATAAGAGAAGGGAGGTTGCAGGGCAAACTGCTAGACTCCAAACTGGAGAGGCTGACAGGCAAATCCAGAGGATCACAGCTTACTAGAGCAGACATCCACAAACAAAAGCCTCCATGAGAACCAGTGCAGGGGAAAGAAAACCAGAACTGTAGCTGACAAATTGCTGGAGGCTCCATGTGGACAACTCTGAGAGTTAAAACCTCCGGGGGGACCCAGTCCTCCCCACCCCACACTTTTGTGAGTTTGACCACCAAGAGCTGAACCAAGCGCTCAATGGTGAATATTGGAGGAAAAATCTTCTTGTGCTTTCATCTAGAGGAAGAGAAAAGGAACCATTGTGAAATATGTGAAAGCAGAGCATTCTGTTCTTCTTAACCACACTGGCCCTTAGGAGAAACTATTTAACCAGAGCCAACCCTGCTAGGATTTTATCAGAGCTTAACTGACCTGGGGAAGGGAAATACTCAACTCTAGCTCACTCTGACCACCCGGTCCCATCTAAGGGGGAAGGAGGACACTGAGAAATATGTGTTAAGTTCACATCCATAGGTATAGGCTCACTAAAAGACTCTGAGACCTAAATACTGCACTGTAGAATGCTTCCCCTCCCCCACAGCTTACCCCCACATTACTAAAGGTTTATACAGCAGCTCCTTTAACTCAGTACATTGTGCCCAGATATCAAGAAAAAACTACAAGGCATACTAGGGCAAAGAACACAGTTTGAATGGACAAAGCAGGCGTTAAAACCAGACTCAAATATGGCAAGGATATTGGAACTATCAGACTGGGAATTTAAAACAACTATGATTAATACACTAAGTGTTCTAATAGACATAGCAGGCAACATGCAAGAACAGAAGGGCAATATATGCAGAGATGGAAATTCTAAGAAAGGACCAAAGAGCAATGTTACAGATCAAAAACATTATAATAGAAATGAAGAATGCCTTTGTTGGGCTTATTAATAGATGGCACTTCTGAGCTTGAGAAATTCTCAAGAAAAGGTGCCAAGATGGAAAAGTGAAAAGATAACCTACAGAATGGGAGAAAATATTTGCAAGTCACATATCTCGTAAAGTTCTAGTATCTAGATTATCTAAAGAGTCCTTACTACTCAATAACAAAAAGATGAATAACTCAATTTAAAAATGGACGAAGGACTTAATGAGACATTTTTCCAAAGACTATATACAAATGGCCAATGAGCACATAAAGAGATACTCAACATCCTAAGTCACTAGGGAAACGCAGTTCAAAACCACAATGAGATATCACTTTACATCCACTAGGATAGCCATAATAGAGACAATGGAAAATAACAAGTGTTGGTAAGAATATGGAGAAACTAAGACGCTCACACATTGTTGATGATAATGTAAAATGGGGCAACTGCTGTGGAAAACAGTTTGGCAGTTGCTCAAAAATTAAACAGTATTACACGACCCAGCACTATACTCCTAAATTAAATCCAAAATAATTGAAAAAGGTACTCAAACAAATACTTTGGAAAGAACTTGGGCTTTGGAGTTAGGCACACCTAAGTTAAATTCCAACTGCTGCAACGTTAGCTGCTTGATCCTTGAATATGTTATTAATCCTTCTGAGCCTTAATCTGTTGGTAAAGGGGTGACTACAGCAATGTTGGCAGAGGCTTGCCAGATGCTCACTAATCTCTTCCTGGCATCAAGAAAGACTCCACTTCCCAGTTTCCCTTGCAGTTAGATCAGGGCTACATGACTAGCTCTGGCCAATATAACTGGATGGATGTGATGATTACCAATTTCAGGCCTGGCCAAAAGGGCCCAGTATAATCATCTATATTTTTTCTCCCCTTGATCACTTGGTTAGAAGGGAAGGCATCTGAGATGGCAGATGATGATAGAAGGAGCCTGAATCTCTGAGTCACCACCTGGAGGGCACCTGCTCAGGACAGCCTCTTGACTCATAGGGGACTATGATATGAGCAAGAATTAAACCTTAATTGTGTGAAGTCACTGAGACTTTGGGTTTATTTGTTACAGCAGTTAGCATACTGATTAACTTACCCTACAGCACTAGAGTTAGGATTGTTTATGGTGTACGTGTCTTGCATGTCAGTTTCCTCTGCCTTTGAATGGGGTCTGGCCCATGATAGGTGCTCAAATGGTACATGATTATTGCTTCTACCAGCATCCGTGAGAGCTTCCTCCTTCCCAGCCTGTTGCTGCCTCCCTATGATCTTAAGTACCAGCATAACAGGTGTTTTGACTACTTTAACCTGTTTGACATTTCGGGACAAAAAGGTCAAAATGAGAGTAGAGGTGAGAGCTAAGAGATGATTTTTACACAGCCTTAAATAAACAGGTAAATATACAACAGTAAAAGTGGGGGACTGCCTGTAGTCACCTAGAAATTTCCTCTGGTAGTCTACAACCTCTTACTCCCTTACAGCAGGTTTTGCTATAAGTAGCTCAAAATATTTCGCTGTGAAGCATCCAGCCTTGCCATGAATGAAAACCTTTGCCCGAGACTGAACGAATACATCTGATTTTTAAACAGGATGGCCATAAAAACCAGTTTTCCTGGGACAGCTCCAATTTATGCCTGTAGTCCCAGGGTCCTGTCTAGTTAGCACCCCCTCTCACTCTCCAAAGTGTCCTGGTTTGGATGACAAGTTATATGGTTATTTTATTTCTTTTTTTCAATTGAGGCATAGTTGATGTACAATACTATATACGCTTCAGGTGTACAACATAGTGATTCACAATTTTTAAAGTTACAGTTATTTATAGTTCATAGTTATTACAAAATATAGGCCATATTCCTTGTGTTGTACAGTACATCCTTGTAGCTTATTTATTTTATACATAGTAGTTTGTTATCTCTTAACCCCCTATCCTTATCTTATCCCTCCACCTTTTCCTTTTCTCACAGGTAACCTCAGTTAGGTCTCTATCTGGATGTGGTTATCCTATTTCTAAACAAAACATGTGTAGCTTATTATATTCCTCAAGTTATTTATTTTGTTAATTGACTGTTCTTGACTTACGTTGTGAACCACCTATCTTACTCTATAACATGTTTTCTTTGGCTAAAGACAGAATCATCAGAGGAACAGAAATATTAAAGGGGTAGAGACTTGAGGATAGACAGGCCTGGCTGAGAGTAGAGATAAGGAGGAGATGAGTAGACACTTCCTACCACCCTCCCACCACATATCTTTAGAAACTGCCATCTCTGTATTTATTGGCAACTTATCCAAACCCATAGTATAAATAAACAGGATGAAGATTCTGTCTTTGGATAGGTGGCACATGAAAAATACGCTCTTGTGTTTTAAACTGAGTGTCAAAAGTGATTTGCAAGGGGAGTCTGGAATCCCTTTTCTGTCTCCATGGAGATATCAGCCAAGTCCTCTCCTAAGTGAGAAGTGGGACTACGATAAACCTCCTCAGACACAGTCTGAGGAGACATCAGGACTAGGAACGAGGCTGCACAAGAGGAAGGCTAGTGGTAGGTAGCCAGGGCTTCACTCCTAGGAGCAAATGAGTATGCAAATTACCATTCAAATGAAGAGTCCTGAGTCCGAGTCCTGAGTCAGTAGGGACTGATGGCGACTGTGGGCACCTGGAGAGACCACACTGCCTTCATAAGTGGCAGCCACCACCCAGATCCAGCAAGTTGTTTCCATGAGCTGCCATGGCAGCTGCCAGTGCTGCCAGATTTTTATGATTTTTCCAAGAGAATCCAGAAATACAGATTTTTAAAAATTCAAAATGTGCTGATTTTTAAATATTGGTAAATAAATTAATTTTCTTTTTAAAAATGTCTATGCCCTTTCAACACTGTGAGCCAAACAAACCATCTCTGCAGGCTGGATACAGTCCTCGGGCCTCCAGCAGGTGCCTGGATCCTAGACATTTAGTTCATACCACGTCAAAGATTTCAGAGGGCGGGTGGGGTTTGGGTGCATCCAAATGCTTCAGCAGCAAAGTATTTACCTCCAAACAACTCTTGTCAAATCCCAGAGCCAGAAAGAGGCTTAGAGTTCATCAAATTTAACTCCTCATTTTAGAGAAGGAACTGAAGTCTAGGAACAGAAGTCGCACGAAGGCCTTGCCTGAGGTGGGATTTTGTCAGGCTGGTCAGAAGACTTGTCTAAGGAAAGAACAGGTAACTTTCTCCTGGATAACGTGCATTTTAAAAAATCACATTAGGATTTTTTTTAACGTCCCGTGTGGAAAATATGAAATATAAAGAAAATCATATGAAAGAAAAAAATTACTATAATTGAATTTTCCAGAAATAATCTGACATCACATGTGTATTTTTATATATACATATAATTATGTATGCATGTTTAATTATATTATATGTATAATGCATTACAGATATAATATTTACATACATATATCTAATTTAAACATTGAGATGTACATATGCTTTGGCTAACCTGTTTTTCTTACTTCATTGTGAACACTTTCACGTGTTTCTAATTATTCTTCTATGATTTTTCTAATGGCTTTACAACATCCCAAGAAATGGAATACGACCGTTCATTTTGATGGCTTCTTTGAGGGGTCAGAATGGCTTAACAAGGAAGTTTCTCTCACAGTTTAATCCAAGGGTCTTGATTCTTTTTCTGAAAAAAGAACTGCTTTTGAGTTCCTCCAAAAGCCTAATGATGGGGAGGTAAAGTGTCTTAAATGAAGAAAAGGGAAATGGAGAATGATTTAACCATAGCTGATTCCTGGGACACCCACCAAGTAATTTTCCGAATCAGCTGATCAGTTTATTGAGACCCTTGGCCTCGAACCTATTGAATGGGGAAATGTCCTAACGTTAGGGTGGGGTCTGCCTGAGGGGACTGGCTGGTATTACCCCACACAGGACACCAGCCCATTTGTGTAGACACCAAAATGGGAATTCCTAGGGCACAAAGTTGATGAGTGTATCCCTGGCCCTGGGCCCAGCAGAGTCCCAGGTTTCTGCCCCTGCACACAGCCCCTTCCCACAGCCCCTTCCCAATGGGCCTGCTGTGTGCACAAGGCCTGATCTGCAAAGCCCTCCCTCCTCTTCTAGGCAGAACAGTCATCCTGAACCTGAGCACAGACTGTTTCTTCTTCCTCTGCAGACACTGCCAGTGTCCTCCTGGCCTCTGGTCCAAGGAGTAAACAGGGCCTTCTCCAGAGGCAGCTGGGTCCTTCCCAAAAAGAGCTCACAGCAGACCCCAGACAGAAGGGCTGTCCTTAAGGCAAACATCAGAGACCCTTCACTCCAGATTAAGTCTGGGCAGGATTCATTGCCTGTACTTTTCCTGCAAAAGGTCACTTATCTTCCTTCTTTCCCTGCCCACCCCCTTCGCAGGCTGCAGAAGCTATTTTTAAATCGCCCTGGCAACTGGAGGACACAGGCTGGGCTTCCCGTGATGCTGCAGTCACCAGGGACTGACCGGGAGGGCCACGGAAGAGCCTGTTCCTCCCCGCTCCTGTGGGAGTGGCGCCCTTAGAGCAGTCAAGACCCAAGTTCCCTGCACTCCCCCTGCCTCTCCCTGACTTGACCATCGCCAGTCCACTTATTCCAAGAAAGCTTCTCAGACTTTTGCTCTCAGGACAAATGTGATAGGTGTTCAGAAACTTGAAGCAGAACTGTACCCCCTGGTGCAGGGATCTGCTGGGCAGTGGGGCGGTGGTATTAGCTGTGGGAGTGGCCCACCCGGTGCAGTAAATAAAGGCATACGCTGTCCACAGAGAGTGAGAGATCACGAAAATGACTTAAAGCTAATTTGCTTTCTGCTGTCATCATGGGCCAGCAAGTCTGTTGGCAGTGTTAAACATTCCTGGGTGGGCCCCCATCATGCTTCCCTTCCACTGGCTACCCTTTGCCCACACCCACGATGCCCCAGCTCACTGTGCCAATACCTGGGAAACCAAGACATTCCTCATTCAAATTCTATCAAGTCCCACTATGGACTGAATGTTTGTGTCCCCCCAAACTTCATGTGTTGAAACCCTAATCCCCAATAGGATAGTACTTGGAGGTGGAGGCTTTGGGAGGTAATTATGTTTAGATGAGGTCATGAGGGTGGGGCCGCCATGATGAAATTATTGCCCTGATAATAAGAGGTCAGAAAGCTTGCGCTCTCTCCCCCCACTTCCTCTCGCTCTCTCTCCCCCAACCCCCACTCCCTCCTTCTCCACCACGTGGGGATACAACAAGAAGGCAGCTGTCTGTTCACCAGCAAGAAGGCCCTCACCAAGAAGACAACCATATTGGTGCCTCAATCTTGGACTTTCAGCCTCCGGAACTGTGAGAAGTAACTGTTTGTCACTTAAGCCACCTACCTACGGTATTTGCGTTATAGCAGCCCAAACTGATTAAGGAAAATCTCTCAAATTTAAGTACATGTTAAATGAGTGAAATCTTATCGCATGGCCGAATTTTATATCCTACTCCAGAGGGACGTACTGTAAGTGCAGTCAGCTCCGAAGGCACACATACATGTTCTAAATTGGGGCCTTTGATGGCATTTACTCTTTAAAGGAATTATATGTTCTTTCTGCATTTTTATACTATCCATCTGGAGCTGTTCCCTTAACCTCCTTTATATGTCCCTCAGTTGGGCTAAATTCCCTCTGACTTTGGTAAGAGCTCCATTCACATGGAGGTGCATAAGAAACAGGAGTTCAGGACCTTGGCAGTCTGAAAATACACTTGTGGTTTGGAATAATTTTCTTTTTCTATTTTTAATCCTCTTGCATGATTTACATGGGACTTTCCTCCTCTAGGGTTCCTATTGCTTCTCAGCTGTGATCTGTTTTTCTTCCCAGCATGTCCTAGAGGTAGCCAATGGGAACTGCTGTACCACCCAGGACCAAGGAGAATCCTTCTTCACATAGCTGCCCAAAACCCCTCAGAACTAAGAGCTCCTTGCTCACCATCCCCAGGAAACCTTGGGGTCGTCTCTTCTTCCATCTCTGCCCATCTCTCTTGTCATCCTGCACTGGGTTACTTTTTAACAACTTCCTCCTTGGGTAACCAGTGTCACTTAACGACTGCTGTCTGAGAACAGAGAGGATAATGGAAATATCCAACAATCAGCAGAGAAGGGACACGGCAGTGCTGGAGCAAGGCCCTTCTGAGCCAAACATTCACCCTGCAGTTGCTGAAGTGGGCAGGGGTCTGTGGGTTCCAGTGGAGGAGCCAGGACAGATGGGGTAGTGCTGGCAGCGCTCAAGATGGCTCAGGCAACAGTTGGCTTCCAAAGGGTACAAAAATATTTTCAATATTTTTAACAGCTGGGGCAGCTTTGCCCATGTCTGTTGGCTGATTATCAGCCCTGCCAAAGAATAAAGCCTGGAATTCTTAGAAGATACCCCTCAAGTGAGAACAAAGGTAATTTACTCAGTTGGTTTGCTGGGCATATGCAGATTGTAAGCAAATTGAAAGGAGTCTTACATGTTTTCGCTTCAAAGAGGATCACAGCAGCCATTCTACTCTCTGTAGTTGGCCCCCAAAGTTATGTCATCTCTCCTTGTGTCTCCTTTAGCTGAGCTCAGGTTGTATCTGTTCCCTGTCTTTTCCTTCTCTTTGTTGGGAACATAAGTAGCCAGCTAGGCTTGGAATTAGACTTATGATACGATACTTAAAGCAGACCTGGATCTGTTACTTTGTACTCCATGCCCTTAGCACAGACCAAGGATAAAGACACACTGGAGAAACACACTTTGCTTTCAGAAACTTCATTTTTAGAGTTACAAATTAACAAGAGGCAGCTCTCAGGACAACCATGTGCTCAGGTGTAGCACTACAGAAAACCAGCTTAGCAGAGCCACAGAGATGTGATCCACCTGAGACCATGTTCTACTTGTGGTTTTTTTGCAGCCACTTCCACCACTGACCAAGTACTGCCCAGGCACCAAGCCTTTAAGCAGCCCTTAACTGTTCTGTGACCATCAGGACTTTCTCAAAAGGATTCCAAAGAAGGATCATTTTGAACACTTAACTCATTCAATGAGTCTAACTACACCAATCACAATTACCTTGCAAAGTTCTAAAAATGCAATAGGATATTGTTATTGTAAATTTCCAATGACTGTACCACCAAACTGTTTGCATCAGTGTCTTCTGTTGGTCATGTAGCCTTGTCATTCCCTCAGTGTTTTTTAAAGTGAAATTTCAAATTTTACTTTTATTGTTAGTTGCCTGATGTATGATATTCTTTTAGATTCTGAGTGAGACTGTAATAATTCACTTGGGTGCTCATTATAACTATCTAAATATTTCATTGAGGTCAGGAGTGTAATTAACACAGAATGTCCAGCTAACGAATAGGACACTTAGGATTTCCTTTCTTTGCATAGAAAGCCAGAACCACCTCTGCAAGGGGAGGGTATCACCTTGGGAGCTGACTGCTCATTTTGTTAGGACCAGCCCTGAATGACAGGCATGGGGAAAGTAAATCTGCAGAAAACCATTTTCACCAAGTGTAAATTTTAGACACGACAAACTGTACCTGCTCTGACAGTATGCGATTCCTCAGAACTCAACATAAAAGTTACTATTTTTTATGATCTGGTAGAATGTGAAAGACAATTTGTTTGGCTATTGGCTTCCTGAGATCAAGAGGGCAAACAGCCCTTCCTTCCACAATATTATCCTGAAAGCATCTTTAAATCAATGGATGGTTGAGCCCAAAAGCTTATTTACTAATTTTTACATGAAACTATTGAAATGATCATTCTTGATCTCCTCTTGGGGCAATGAGATTCATCGCTTTAGGATCTATTATGTATGCTCTTTTAAGCTTCACTGGGTCTGCCTCTACACTCTGGCATTTTGCAAACAAACATCAATGCATTCTCTTCAGGATGTTAATACTTTTATAGCTGATCATATTCCATATCAAACCTTTTTATATCTAGATTGAGCCTCTTTTTTTTAATCTGGCTTCCTGTAAATTTCCACCTGCTACTAAATCCTTCCGCCCAATTATGTCTTCCTTAACATTCAGCAACCAGGATTTGGCTCAGGGTTTCCTGGTCTGGAGGCCCCCATGGTCTTATAATAACGGGAGTATCTTTCTGATCCATATTCCATTTGGAGCTAATCCACATCCCATTAGGGGCAAGTGATGTTGTCCAGCCTGTTTTACTCTCTTTGACATACAAGCTCTAAAAGTCTAGAGATTTCTTACCTTTGGGGACTACAAAAGTCATTGTCCTTGTTCTTTCCTGGTCCTTTGACTCCCCATCACCTTGTAAGTATTATTTTGCTTACCTAAAACATCCAGCTTTATAAGATTACACAAGACTTTGTTACTATTGAACTGACACTCACAAATCAGAGATGCTTGATGTCAGTTTCATTCTTTTCCACGTGACACATAAAAATGTTAACTAAGGCCAATCCCTTACTTGGATCCCTGCTCCTTCTAGTTCATCACTCAGAAAAATGTCCTTGTTTTCATATCTTTTACTTATCTCTTAGGTATGTCCCTGGACATAATGGGGTGGGTTCTGAGTTATCACTGGTATGGGAAAATACTGTAATAAATTTTGTGCAGAAACTTGTTATCTGTAATGTCCATGAATTCATTTTCTCTTGAATGCTCTTTACCCCCCCTAAAATATGGTGTACAAGTCTCTCTTAATTTTAATTTATGAGAAATATCCTTTTATTCATTTACCATCCATACATTATATTGCAGGTTTCAATAATTACATCGTTTAGTCTAGCACCTATTAACTTACCTGAATGTGAATGTAACCTTCAACATTTAGTACAGTAGCACCAAACTTACAAATTTTTGCTTTTTTTTTTTCCTTAAAGGAACGCATAGAGCACATGAGCCAAGTTTCTTACTTTACAGATGTGGAAACTGAGGCCCAGGATGCTGAAGTGACTTGATTAAAGCTGCAAATTGAGTTGTTCCCAAGATCAAAGTTCTCATTAGCTCTCCAGCATTTCAGTTTGCCCATTTAGACATTCAGGTGCCTGTCATTTATAAGGAAGCATTCAAACATCCTGACTTGGCATTTCTGCTATGTTCCCTAGGGGCTAGCTGTCCCATGAGATGGGTCAGTTACTTGGTCATCTTCACTTTTAGTTCATCATATGGCTTCTTCCTGAACACTCTAGTATACACTTGACATGAATGATAAAATGATTCAGATTTTAGGCCTGAGAAGATGATATGCAACTTGTTTTTCTCTGCATTATATTATAGTTCTGATTGACATACGTTTCTCCTATACTAGGTAATAAACATCTTAAGGGCAGTGGTCATTCATGGTTAGTATCTTGGATTATAGCAGGTACTTAAGGAACAATTGAATAACTCAATAATTAAAGGACTTACTGAGGATATATAGGTAAACACATTGTAATTAACTATAAGTGTTCTTAACTGTCCAGTAAACCTATGTTACAGGTCACTCAAAAGTGGTTTTGACAGTCAGCCAGATGCATAAAAAGAAACTCTGATCCATGCCTAGCATCAAATATGAAAAAAAAAAACAAAAAAAACCCCTCAAAATGGATCATAGACTCAAATGTAAAACTATAAAACTTCTAGAAGAAATAGAAGAAAACATAGGAAGAAATCTTTGCAATCTGAGGTTAAATGAAACTTTCTCAGATCTAACACCAAAAGTAGGATTCATAAAAGACAACAATGATTAAATTGGACCTTGTCAAAATTAAAACATCTACTCTTCAAAAGATAGTTTTAAGAGAACAAAAAGACAAGCCACAGAATGGAAGAAAATATTTGCAAAACACATATCTGATAAGGTCCTTGATTCCAGAACTCTCCAAACAATAATAAGAAAGCAAACAAACCAATTTTTTAAATTGGCAAAAGATATTAGCAGACTTTTCTGGAAGGAAGATATGTGGATAGGAGATAAGTACATACATGAAAGCATGCTCAACACCTTTAAGAATGAGGGAAATACAAATGAAATATGTTCGAATAACCACAAGCTTGGTGTGTAAGTCTATCAGAATGGCTAAAAACCCACCACCAATAAATGCTGGCAAAGATGTCGAGCAACTGTATCCGTCATACATTCCTGATGGGAACACAAAATGGTAAGCCACATTTGAAAAGTGTTTGATAGTCTTTAAAATAAAGTTAAACATATACTAACCATATGATCCAGCAATCCACTCTTGAATACCAAAAAAAAAAAAAAAAAAGAAAAAGAAAAAGAAAGAAAAGAAAACCAACATTCACACAATGATCTGTACTAGAATATTTATAATAGCTTTACTCATAATTGCCAAAAAGCTGAAACAATGTTCTTCAACCAGTGAATGGATAGAAAACTGGGGTACATCCATACAACATAGTACCAATCAGCATAGAAAGTATTGACACACACAACAAATTGTGTATATTTGTTAAAATTCACAGAACTGTACAGTGAAAAGGTGAATTTCATCTCAGTAAACTTGACTTTAAAAACAGTGTATTTGTTTTTTTCCCTTTGTTTTTAGGTTCCTCAGTTTTGAGACACTCATTTAGGTGTTATTAAACAGGAACACCACCCCACTCCACACCCCAGCTGACTGCCTATCTTCAGACTTTGGCAAGACTTCATCAGGCTCATGATTATTCAAATACCTGTTAAATAATTAATACAGAAATCATTTATCATTTGGATAAGGCCAAGTAGACTAGTCTTTACTAGGAATATATTTTTTTAAACATGTATATTTTGGGGGGTACAAGACCCTGAAACAATTCATATCACACATCATGCTTAGCTTACAAAGACAAATCAGTTGACCTGATTATCTGGTACTGGTTATGAACAAAACCCAGCAAAGATACAGATATCCCATACTTAACAAGGTTTTTTTTTACTATAATATGAATTTATGTTAATATAAGGTAGGAAAATAATATAAGCAACATTAAAGATGTTAATAATGTTTATGTCAAAGCGATGGAATTATAAATGGTTTTTCTTAATTCATAAATTTTTAAATATTCATGAAAGAAGAGAAAAGTGCATGGTGACCTGCTAAATGGCAACAGTTCTTGTTTTGGTGCCTTTGATTACTTTTAATTTCTAAAAGCAAAAATGTTCTTATCTGTTTCCCAAAATAATGCACGTTGGTCATAGAAAATATTTGAAAATACTGAAAAGCACATGTGGACACACAGACACAAATAAATAAATCTCATCACTTTTAACATTTGTTGCACCAAGTTCCACCCTATTTCTAGATGCATAGTATACAAATATTTTCCACATGCTTTTACAAACATGGACTCATCTTACTTCACAACAAGCTCTTTTCCACTTGCTGATATTTCATTACCCCAGGTTCCTCCTGGTCTGCCCCCACTGAAATGGGCTGGCCGCAGGAGACTCGTGCTGCTGCTGCAGCCTGATTTGATAAGGGCCCTGCACACTAAGCAGACTGTCTTCTTCCGGCCAAAGTTTTCTAGGCTAATTCAGGAGAGATGTGTAATTGAGATAATGCTGACGCCCTCCTCTGTGTCTTCCCGAGTGTCTTTAAACTCCCCCAGAGGCGTGTCTGTGTGCATGGGGTTGGTGAGGGATGAGGCGCTTTCCTCCGTGCAGTCCCTGACTTACCCTGAGCACTACCACTGTGTTTGAGGCAGAAACACAGCAGCTGTAAGGCTTAGGGCATTTGGGAGCCATCTGAGGAAGCTTCCTTCATCACGTGCTCTGAAGGCTGTTCTCAGCTAAACCCAGAACTTGCTTCTGGGGCCCTTGGGCCATGTGTTTGGCTCAGCTGACTGTAGGTCAAAGGGAACTATTCATAAAGCTGACCCCCCCGCCCCCATCCCCCAATCCAGGGCTAACCCAGGCCACAGGGCTCCTTCATCCTCAGAGCTGGATTGGGCGGTGACTATGGAAACCACCCAGCATCACACACCTGCCTGTTGGGGTCCTGACCTCTCCTCTCTGAGATGTCTGCCCAGCATTGTAGCCCAGGAGAGTAACTGCTTGGGTTACTCTGCTTGGGCAGGTACATGATCAGACGGTCCTTTAAGTAGGACATGATCTGAGCTATGCTTTAACTTAGCAACTGTGTGCAGGATTCATTGGAGCCAGGAGGGCTTCCAGGAAGGGGCCCTTTCGACAGCCATGGGAATGGCCCAGTTATAGAGTCACCCAGTGGAGGACTAAGGGGGGAAGGGAAGGGCCCTCTGGGAGAGATTTCCTTTTCTTTATTGTGTTTGTATTATTCAAAATGGAATACATGTTCCCTGAAAAAAATCTAGAAAATCTATAAAAGCAAAAATGGAAAAGGAAAATCACCCATACCTTCACCACTCGGACATGAGCTTGTTGATAGGTGTGGGGTCTTCTGATCACCTTCCTGTGCATGCGGGGAAGGGGATCACATTGTGCACACTCAGTGCAACATACCAGGGGAGACCCTGTGTGTACTTACTCAATCATAGGGAGAGCATCCTTCTCTGTCATTAAATGTTCCAACTTGCTGAGGTTGAACAAAATGGACAAGAGATGCCTTCAGCTCCTCCAAGTCTCTCTCCTTCTCTACTCCGTCTGTCTGGCTCCTCCTTTCCAGGGCTCCACAGTCAGGCAGCTGCCAACTCATCTCTGATAAAGAGCTACCCTGCCCGGAGCTGTTTGCCTTTTACCAGAAACTCTTAAAAGCAGAATAATCTCTACAAACCCCAAATTAGCCACCAATGGCAGGATGCTTGGGCAGGGAGATGTTTGGGGTTTCTCAGAACTGTCTTCTGTGTCAACTCCCTGGTTGAAAAAAATCTGAAGACAATGGTAACATCTCATGCCTTTGGTGATATTGATGTAGAGATGTCTAAATCTCTCCGAGAGCCTGACAGTATAGTGTAAGCTATTCCACTGATGCATCAAGACTTGCTGATTATGGAGGAAAAGCACTGCGGTGAGGGGTGGGGACTCACCCACAGCTTGAGGTAACAGTAACAACACGGGATTCAAAGTCACACAGCCATGGGTTCCGTAAATTTCTAGCTGTGTGACCCAGGGCAAGTTATTAGCAACTGGGTGTCCATTTCCTCACCTATAAAGGGAGATAGCAACACCTCCCTCATGGGGTTGTTATAAGAATTAATATGGGGTAATATATGTAATGTGTTTAGCTGGCACTGAGTACTCAAGGTTGATGGTAATCATAAAGCAAGAAAAATAACAACACATAATTTTCAAAAGAATTTGGCCAGCAAAGAATTATATAGAGACTCAAGACAATTTGATGTATGAATATCTGAACTTGCATAACAAAGGAAGTCCTGCTTGTTTATATCAGAGAATAACTTGCTTTGCAAAGACTCAGTCAGTCAGCAAGTATTTATTGGGTGTCTATTATGTGCCAGGCATAGTACCAGGTCTTGGGGACACAGAGGTGAATAAGTCAGTCTTTGCCCTCAGACTCCTTCCATGTGGATGGGGAAGACAGATGATTAGTTCAAACTTTCTTACTTTCAGCTAGAGAGATAGTGACCTAGGCATGGACATGGTGACAGGTACTCTGAAAAAGATAAAATCGGGTCGCCTGGTAGGGAATAACTGATGCCGGCATGCGACAGCTACAGTGACCTCTGCGAAGGGGATGTGTTTGCCGAGACATAAATGATGAGGAAGCAGCCATGCGAAGACCTGGGAAGAGGACAAACCAGCAAGAACTCCAATTGCAAAGATGCTATGACAGAGCCAAGTACAAGCAGGAAAGAAAACATGGGCCAGGGTTACTAGAATGGTGTGAACAAAGCAGGAGATAAAGGAAGACATGATGGGAGAAGGAGGCCGGAGCCAGGTCATTCAGGAAAGGGAAGACAAACTGTTTTTTAAAAGGGTCGTAGAGTAACTGTTTTAAGGTTTATGGGCCACACAACCTTTGCAGCAACATGCCACCTCTGCCCTTGGAGCAGCAAAACAGCCATAGATAATTCATAGATGAATGGGTCTGAGTGTGTTCCAATAAAATAAAATTCTATTGACAAAAAGAGGCGGGAGGTGGAGGTGGTTATTTGGCCCAAGGGCAACAGTGTGTCAACTCCTGATTTGGACTCTTGAAGGCCTAGATGAAGAACCTGGGCTTTATTCTTTTCATATGTTTCAAGCAGGGTAGGGATAGATCTGATTGACACTTTCAAAGGCTTCCTCTTTTCTTTGGAGGATGGACTGGGGAGGCAAGTATGGAAGCAGGGACCTGGGAAAGAGGCTGCTGAGGTCGTCCAGGGAGAGGAGAGGGTAGTGCCAAATCACCACAGCAGAGGTGTTGAGAGAAGTGGTCAGATTCCGAATAGATATTGGATTAGAAACAAAAAGATTTTGAATTAACTGAATTGGCAGGTAAAGGAAAGAGAGGAACCAAGGATGATTTCTGGGTTTTTGGCTTCAACAATTGGGTCGATGGTGCTGCATGTACTGAGATGGGGAACCTTAGGAGAGAAGCATATTTCAAACGTAAAAAAAGCCATAGTTCAATTTTGCACGTGTTAAGTTGGAGATGCCTATCAGGTATGCAGATGGGATATCAAGCAGGCAGTGGTGTTTGTACACCTAGTACTCCCAGACAGATCCAGCTATAGATAGAAATGTGGGAGTCATCAGAGCCCAGGGCTGGGCATCTTCCAGATTACCTAGCAAGAGGGAAATGAAGACAACAGGGCCCAAGGAGGACCAGGGGATCATCCAGTACCTCAAGGTCTGGCAGAGGCAAGGAGGGCAGTAGAGGACACTGAGAAGGCACAGCCAGAGACCCGGGCGGGAAGCCACGTGAATGTGGGGGTAAAGGAATCTGACCCGTTTCAAGAAGGAGGCTGTGGATGACTGCATCCAATTCTACCTAGTGATTCAATTAAAAGGTTTCTCTAGAGGCGTCCCATAACTTTTGAGCTGTCCAGGATGTTTAAATATGATTCAACCTACACAAATACAAAAAATTCAATTTACCCACAACTTCTTGGTAACAAATCAACTCAACCCGTATTGAGTTACTACCATGACTCACTTATTTGCTTAGAAATCACTGGAACAAAAGCAATTTGGCAAAGTGTCTTAAATTAAGCAGTCCACACTAACAGAAGGGGAAAAGTCAGACAATTTTTCCTTACTTCCAGAAAGGCAGAAGTAGGGGGTGCGGGGGGCAGGGGAAGCCAGTTTTTGATTATCTGCGCCAGTCAGAAACAGGGTAGGGATGAAAAAAACCGTCAGCAATTCACAAAATCCACAGGTGATCTCTTTTGTAGGTGATGTTTTTCACCTCTCCCACCATTTAGGTTTTTAATTAGAGATGATGAGAAGAAAGCTGCCTTAATCTGAGCTGTTTCTCCTTTCTCCCTTATGGTTTTTTGTTTTGTTTTGTTTTTGTTTTTTTAGGAAGGGATGATAATAGGAAAGCTTCTAGATGGTCAACAGTCTGCTTCTCAAGAACAGCAGGAGGAGCGGTCTCCCACCGCTCCTGCTGGGCTGGCTGGCCAGGCACCACTGGGCAGGCACCTGGCCCTGCTGGGGCTGCTATCCACATTTCCTGATTTGCATTCAAAAGACTGCTCTTTCTGACCCAATTTGGCCATAGGCACTGGCTTCACTGCCTCGTGTTATGTCTCAGCTTCCCTTTCTCATCTCACTTCCCTCCCTTCCCTCACTCCAATGCTCCTTCCTGGCCTGTGAAAAGCAATTAGGTCTCCGGTGGCCAGTAGATGCGTGGAGAAGGGAGTATCTGCTCTATGAAAAGAATTACAAAGCTTTCTCCAGCTTGTGTCTCAAACTGTGAGCCCTGCAAGGCCCCCAGGGATTAATGAGCTAAAAATAGCTGGAGACCCGTAAATGAACTGGAATGGTTTCTGCAGCTCTCATGGTCCTTCACAGGCAGGCGTGGGGACACGGGGAGCGCTGTTTATTTTTCCCGCCTAGTGGAGGCTAGCGTCCCTATCCCCTGCTCCTTGTGGATTAATGATGGCATTTCCACCCTCCAGCTTTCGGGTCTCCCATGAAGGTACAACTTGTCCTGTTCTGGGACACCACTTGGCATTCCTCCTGGAGGAAGTGGATTTTGAGTTGCATTTCAGTAGAAATGGAATGTCACACTGATGCACTCTAAATTAGCCAACTCCCCTGGCTGTCAAGATAAGTCCCATTGCCCGCAGCTCAGACTCTTCTCCCTGACGGCCCTGCTGGCCTGGCATGTGCACCCAGGAGACAGGGTATCTATCCATCTATCTTCTAATATTTTTGGAATGCCTGCTAGGTGTGCTATACTACGTAAAATACTGTTGGGTACTCAGCCCGATGCTTGGAATTCACAGATGAATAAATGCAGTTTATTTGTAACTCCTCATTTGCCCTGGGAGATCATGGAGCATGGGGAGAGTTCTTGGGGTTTTCAGGACAGCCCAAGAGTAGGCAAGGACAAGAGCACAGTGGTGGTGGTGGGGGCGCACAGCCTAGGCCATCTCCAGGAGCTAGGGGTAGGGAGGGTATTTTCCTTGGGATCCAAAGCCCCAGAGGATGGCCTTGACTGCTTTAGTCTTATGCTGTCTTTTTAAGATTTAAAAAAATTTATTATTTTTGTATTAAAGTACAGTTACAATGTGTCAATTTCTGGTATACAGCACAATAGCCCAGTCATGCACATACACACACATATTCATTTTCATACTCTCCTACATTAAAGGTTATTACAAGATACTGAATATAGCTCCCTACACTATACAGAAGAAACCTGTCCTTTTTAAAGAGAAAAAAATCTATTTTAATATACAGTGGCTAACACCCACAAATCTTTTATGCTATATTTTGACACCCAGTAGGCACTCAACAAATGGCAAGAGAGTATAGCGATTAAAACTGTCAGTTTTTAGAGGCAGACCTAGGTTCACACCCTGTCTTAGGCCTCTTAGAGGTGACAACCTCTCTAGGCCTGTTTCTTTATCTGTAAAATAGGGTTAATGTGAGGTTTGAATGAAACTAACTCAACTGTCTTCCTGCCTGGCATAAAGTGAATAAACAATAAATAGTATTGTTTTAAAATAGAGTATATTTCTAGAAAAATTCAGGTATGGTAAGGCCAACAGACCAGGAGATTACTGCCACTGAAAAGATAGTTTATTACTCACAGTTTCCAAGAGGAGAGGGTCTGCTATGCCATGCAGGCCACCCAGAGAAGCACCAGGGCCAGTCAGGAGGCAGAGGGAATGAGGAGAAAGTGTGAACGAGAGTCTTTATCATGGTTTCAACATGAAGGAACAGGCAAGGCAGGATACACAGATTTAGGATTGGTAAGTCTGAGTAATTTCAGTGGCTCTGGGGTATAGGGGGTGTCCCTAGTAGTCTGATACCTGGCCCTGGAGTGATTAGGGCAGGTGGATAGAAATAGCCTAGAATATGGGAGCCAGGTAAGGTGGTTGGGAGTGTGAGTCCTGAATGGTTGATTAGCATTTGAAAGGCACACTCACAGGCAAGTTGTTCATTCTCTTTAGGAACTGACTGACTCTTAGTGGGTGAGGCTGGGCATTGGCCAGGGTGACAAGGCCCCAGATGTCAAAGTATCCGAATACAGAAAATAAAAGGCATGGTTAATACAGATACATAGCAGTCTTCTATACATAGGTAGATAATAAGAAGTTTAGTCCACAAAATGGGGAAAGTCATGTAACTCCTTTTTTAAATTAAATGAAATTTGACTTGGAGACTTGATTCTGATGGGTTACAGTAATTCACTCTGTTTCTGTTGGAGTTCTCCCCTCACTGCCCAAACCCCACCTCTGGAGTGTACAGCAAAAGCCCCTGGATTCTTCAGCAGAGCAAAAAATTCTGAGAGGCTTCCCTGGCCCTCAGACCACGCTGGTTCCTGCTGAGATGGCCACTGACATGCCCTTTGGGTTCTTGGGCCCAGGAAGTCCAGTGGGGCTGCCACTTTCATGCCATGTGGCCACGAGCATCACTACAGAGACAGGGAACTTCCCAGGAATACCATACAGTCAGTCCTCCAAGGCCAGGAGATGTGGCAACTGACCAATAGAAGCACCCCAGATGCAGAACTTAGATGTAGGTATCAGCTCAACTCCACACATGGCCTGGTCCTGCCTTTTCTGGCTTCCTCTTCCTCAACAGCTCCCATAGCCACTCCTCATTCTAGGGATCCCCAATCTCTTTAGCCTTTCTTACTGTTCTCTTTGCCCAGAACTCACTTTTCTTTTCTTTGCCACTTAATCTGAATTCACATTTAGCTAACATTTATGGTGTCCCTGCTGAGCTGGAGAACCAGTGACTCACTTTATCTGCATTATCTCTATTGATTTTCACAATAATCCTATAACATACATATTCTTATTGATACCCATTTTACAGATGAAGAAAATAAGGCTCAGAAAGGTTAAGTGATTTCATTTACAGTCACCCTGCTAGCAAATTCCAGCTTTATCTGACTGGAAAGCTATCACTCTGAACAAGCATGCCAGATGGCCTCATGCCAGTGTCACCTCCTCCAAGAAGCCTTCCCAGATCTCTCCCTCAACTTTCAATTGCGTCTACGGGAAAAGGCCAAGTAGTTCACCAAGCTGTTTCCTCTTTTTTCTATACACACAGCTAAACAACATTTCCCAGCCTCCTTAGCAGTTAGGGATGGCCTTGAGACTGGGTTCTAGCTAATGGAATATTAGAATGTTAGTGGAAATGGGTAAATGTCACTCCCAGGCCTGACTTATAACCTCCGTTTGTACTCTTTCCAGATCTGGCTGGATGCCCCTTGCCCAGAGCAACCTTAAGGCCCCATGTTAAAAATGGCCGAGCCACTGGCAGCCTGGACCACAAGTGACTGTGTGAAACAGATTACTCTTCCTCCAGCACCCCCCACCCCCCACATTAAACTGTTGTGGGAGAGAGGAATGAAATTCTATTGTGTTAAGCCACTGAGTTTATCTGGGGCTGATGTTGCTTTAATTAATAGCTTCCTTTGAGGCTTTCTTTTATCCAAATGCTTCATAATGATTGATTGACATAGGATTTCATAGGAATGAACTGAATTAAGTTCCACTGAATACCAAGGGCAGTTCTGAAGGGGAAAAAAAAGTCACAAAAGGCATCCTGAAGGATATAGATGCTAAGAGAAGAGAGTAGAATTTACAGACAGATAGAATTTGTACATTACAGATGCTTGATGATGGCCCAGTGGACCTTGCCATCCATGGCCTGGCCACACTGCCACACCCACCTCCTGGCTGCTCTGGGGGCTGCCAAGCCACTGAGGCAATGGTCGTCAAAGTCTAGGATACATAAAAGTTACCCAGGGACTTCTT
This sequence comes from Vicugna pacos, assembly GCF_048564905.1. Taxonomy (NCBI): domain Eukaryota; kingdom Metazoa; phylum Chordata; class Mammalia; order Artiodactyla; family Camelidae; genus Vicugna; species Vicugna pacos. Next base: position 54,732,426 of record NC_132987.1, on the reverse strand, counting down.
TGTTATACAGATTCCTGACGCCCCGCCAATCCCCAGAATCTATCAAGTTGCATGTGGAGTCTAGACATGGACATGTATGTTTTTAATAAGCCTTTCCCATGATCTTGAGGCAAGTGGCTCACGCAGAGACCAGATGCTTGGATGCTTCTCTGATGCCACCTCTGAGCCCCATTTCTCAGTATCCTGTACAAACCTGGGGTGCTGTCAGGGCCCACAGGCAAGATTCAATGAGCCAAGGGCCTTAGGCTACCACTCAGATCCTGGGCAAATACTTGGGTGATAAGGCATTCAGCATATTAGTCTGGAATTTACCTTATATTTAAGTGTTTCCATGGGAAAATGAGCTCCAATTTACTTACAACCTAACTTTGGAAATGAAATTCACTCTGAAGGAGACATGGTCTATGCTGATGGGACCTGGGGACTAGTGTGAGGCTTTCCTTAAGGCCCTGAAATGAGAGAGGCCTCTAAGTGGTCATTCTCAAATCAATACAGATGATCTAATGGGTGACAGCAAAATCCACCCTTAAGAGACAGTCCAGTACTTGGGTCTGGAAGATTTAACTGCTCCTCAGCTGGGTGTATTCATTCACTCTTCCCCAAGCTTCCCTCCCTGTCTCATCTACTCAGCTTTTGAAATACCTGCCTACCATCTATTCCATTATTATGTAATATTTCCCTTTAAATTGACAACACCCCACACACTTTTTAAAAATTTTAAATATTAAAAAGGAAACTTCTGTCTAAGGGGGAAGATACATGTATGAAAACTAGGACAGATCCTGGACCCAGAAAGAAAGTGATCCCCTAGAGGGCGAGGGCAGGGGTCATAAGATCAAGAACAGGGAGGGCCTGCAGCTGGTGGAGGAGAGAGGGAACCCAGCGGGGAGTAGTAAGGTCTGGAGAGAAAGAACCCCAGCAAGGAAGGAAACACCGCTTCCTGGAAGGTCAGGGTGGAAGACAGCGTGGGGACAAGGACTGGCAGGGGGAGAGACAGGCCAGAAAGGCTGCACGTGGGGAAAGAACACTGGGGACTGGAAGAAGCGTGGTGCTCAGAAGGGGAGCTGTGGGGCAGCCAAGGTCTCTTAGAGGAGGCACAGAGTGGGAAGCTGATATTTTGGCAGGCTTAGAGTTTGCCGGGAGAGGATCAGACAGAGTCCAGGGGGAGGAGGAGGCCCAGAACAGCGTATTGGGGGTGCTAAGGAAAGGGAGGCTGAGGCAGGGGGGATGCAGAGATAAGAGAGCTGAGGAGGGGCCAGAGCAGGGTGATGTGGGCAGGTGAAGTGTTGGGGAACCTGTAGAGGGTGTGCACCCCACAACATGGGGCTACAAGGGTTATCTTCCTGGGACTGGACTGGAGCAAGGTGGTGCTGCCAGCAGCCAGGGGGACAGATGATGTACTGGCATCTGCATTTCACCCTCAGGGAAATACAGTACTAACATCCCCAAAGAAAACAGTGTCTCAAGGAAGAGAGCTGTCAGCATCAGCAAAATGAGAGAAGATGCCAGTCTTGTCTATTCCCAGCACAGCTGATGGTGGCAGCGGAGAGCTTGCCTTGCTTGGTCCTAGAAAGTAAGGTCCATGAGGGCAGGAGCCTCTCTACCTTATTTCCTGCCATTTCCCCTGTGCCAGAGCAGCGCCTAGCACGTAATAAGAACTCAAAAAATCGTTTGGGAATGAATGCGTGTGCGAATCCATGGGAGAAAGAGGGCAGTTCCCCAGGCTGTGAAAATGGCTGAGTCAGACAGAGCCTAATGTCCTTAACCTCAGGGTTCTGACAAGAGCACCTACTCAGCTGCCAAGCTCACAAGATGCTTTGGACCCACCCAAGGGGAGAGAAACCCTGGTCATGTAGGACACACCCTCTAGTCTGCAAGGACGGTCGTGCACATCTGTCTTCTGACTTTAAATATCAATCCTCAAGATGAATTTGTTCTCAGTGTTTTGACAAAACCAGGCTTCTGAGCCTGCCAGCTTGATAGTAGGCTCTGGACCATGAATATTGTGAAAATAATAGTCACAAAGTAGCTAAAATTATTGAGTGCTTATTCTATCCCAGGCTTAACATATATTACCTGACTTAGTCCTGATCACCATGTGGGCGCATTCATTGATTAGCCCAGAGGAGGTTCTGGCCTAACGTCACACACGAAGAAGCAGCAACACTTGAATGCTGGCAGTAGTACCCAGATGCGCCCTTGCAAATGTCAGCCCCCTTTCTCCTGCCTGTCCTGAATCCCACCCAGGGACACCCCCTCTGCAGTCAGTCCTTCACTTAAAACTTCTGCAAGGTAGTGAAGGAGCACGGCCTGGGAGACAGGGACCTGGATTTGACCTTTTCTTTCTAAAATTTACCAACCCTATAGTTTGAGCAAGTCACTCGGCTTCTTTGAGCCTGGGTTTATTCAACTGTAAAATTCTCATGCGCACCTGGGATTATAATCACACAGTCTCAAATCACTGATGGAATCGTTTTGGTTCCTGGGGAACAGCGCTGCCTCCTTTTTCTGTGCTCTGAGCCCTGACTTAGGGCTTGTCTTTCAAAGCGCCCAGGGTAGCAGCCCCACCTCAGTGAGGACCCTACAAGGGATCTGAGCCAGGCTGCCCAACAGAGAGACAAGGGACAGAGAGGCAAGGCAGATGTCCATCCTCCATCTGAGGCAGAGGTGGAGGAATCAAAAACCTTCTGAGAGGAGGGACTTCCCTAAATGCTTCTAAGCAGCTGACTGCCTGTGGGGGCCTCTCTCTCCCCTGACCTTAGCTCCAGGTAAACCCACTTCTCTCTGTTAGAACTTTTTCTACTAGTGTCATGGGCCGTCCTGACTCTGATCTGCTGGAGTTACTGGCTCAGAAAGACACCTGGGCCGTTGCTTCTCAAACTCTTCAGAACTGTCCCTAGGTTTCCTGAAACACTAGGCTCAGGACTGGATCCCAGCGCTGGGCAACCTTCTCCTAAGCTGGAGGTCTGCACACCCTCCAATACCTGGATGCTGTCCAGCCTCTGGTCCGCTCCCTTCCACGCCCACGGGGCCAGAGGAGTCTGTGAAGCTCCCTGACAATCCCCAGGCCTTGGCCGTTCCCTTCAGGGATGCGGCTTTCACACCAGAGTGGACGTGGCCGTCACCCCGGAGGGATACCTGTGCGCTTGGGCAGAAACTTCAGGCTTCTTAGAAGCTTAACTTCAGCTCTTGATCTCTCTGACTGTTTGCCTTTTTCCACAAAGAGGGCAAAAAGGGAATCTATTGCCAGGCTATTTTAGGTGAACTCACTGAAAAATAAAAAAAGGAAAGAAGAAAATCAACTTGGGACGTCATAGCTATTCTTAGCTGGCTCTTCTCTCCCTCCAGGACTCAGGCTCTATTTGGGAACCTGGTGTCTTGGTGGGCAGCCAACCTTGTGCTTTTTCACAGAGTAATCCCCTGGCAGATGACAAAGGGTCCTGGTCCTTCTCACTGTTTTTCTGGAGAGGAGTTTACTGGTGACAGCCTACCCTCTGCTCTGGCTCCTCGCTCACAGGCCCCGGCCTCCAGCAGCTCCGTATCTTTTATACTCTGCAAAGCACTTTACAGTCAGGATCACTGTGTTGCCTCTCCAGGCTTCAGACACGTTAGAACAGAGCAGCTTTTAGCTGGTTAATGAATCTATATCCAGGTCACATGTTGTGATGAAGCATCGCTCATTATTTGTTAGCCTAAGAATCCTTATTAACCGAAGAACCAAGTCCTGTGGAAATGTTGTCTAATCCGGGACCCTGGCTCCTAGATAGAAACCCAGAAAGTCACATGTACTTTTAATTCATGTAGAAAAAGCTACTTTGGTTTTGAGATGGGCCATCATCATGACAAGTAGGGAAAAGAACAAACATAAACAAATAGGGTTGACATCCAGGCCGGGTACCAGACCTAGGAGCACTGAGACCTGGATCAGGGAAGGCCAGCATCAGTCACGATGAGGTTCAGTGTTCAGGGAAACGGGACACAACAAAACGCACCATGGAGAGACCTGATACCTGGTTGATTATCGCCTAGTCTCACTCCTAGAAAGAGCCATCAAGAACGACGAAGTCCTGGGTCCCAGTTTCTAGTTAGGAGTTGATGGAATTAGGTATTTCTGAGAATTGGATCTCCCTCAAGTGTTGAGGGGCAACTCAGAGCACTCAGAAATGCTTAGAATTTGGCTGAAGGGAACAATATTTCTTTTGTAGTTTATTTTTCTTTCCCAAAATGGAAATAAAAAGTGGCTTTATGCTCCAAGTATAAAAATAATTTATGTGCATTGTGAAGAGACTGAAAAGCATCCCAACCCTCATCACCCAGAAATAATCACAGTTACCATTTCAGGGAATAACATCCAAGCCTGCACTTAGATACACACGCATCAATCGCATCTAAACAGGTTCATGCAATTCTTGAGGGATGGCCTTATTTGACTACAGGAGACCCAGTTATCTGCTTTTGACTAAATAAAACAGGTAGAGGGACCTATCTTAACTAGGGAAGGGCAGGGGAACAATTTTTTTTCCCCCTGACACCATCTACTGCAGTGCAGTCATGGGAAAGCAGCCTGTTTATCTGCAGGGGCACACTTTCCTTTGGAAACACACTAGTCCCAACTAAGTCCTTCCCTCAAACCTGTCTCAGATGAGCCCCTGCTCTTTAGCTGGGTGGGAGGTGGGACTTTCAGCTCACTTTTTCCAGTTTTGGCTAAGAAGCCCTCCCTTTCTCAGATGCTTCAGCACAGGTGGATAGTTTGCCCTGGACTGGCCTGAACGGAGCCAAGTGCTTTAGAGCTGATGAACCTGGGGACGCCATAATTTAAAGGCCCTATTTACCACTTGCTCTACTGGTCCTAATGATGGAGTGGAGTCTCTGCTCATAATCAGGGTTAGGCGGCTGCCTGACCAGTGACAGAAATTATGGTTTCCACAAGCAAATGCTTCTGGTTGACAAAAGTTTTATTATTGGATATGCTACCATTCTCCCTCTGTAACCACATTGCCGTGTTTGAACTGCTGGCTACTGGGATGGAAGTTCTGGGGCTGATTTTAATTCTAAGCTGCTCTTACACATGGACTCCTTTCTCCCACTTATTGACATTTGTTGGGTAAGTAAATGATTTTCTTCTTTGCCTTAAAATGAGGATGGCTACTGATGGTAATTTTACATTTTCTTTTGTTTGTACCAGGATCCAAATAAAGTTCACACATGGCAATTGGTTGATATTGTCTCTTAAGTTTTTTTAATTTATGGATTTTGTTTCTCCCTTACCCGCTTCTAGTTTTTGTTTTTGTTTTTGTTTTTGTTTTCTGTCAATCCATTTGTAGAAGAACCTGGTAGAATTTCTACAGTCTGGAATTTGCTTGGACTGCCTGCGGTGTCATCACACTGTATTTTGATTATTGCATTTGTTAGTTAGTATCCTTATTGATGCTCAATTTGGTTTCATCTTTTGTTTGAGAGCGTCTTCAGTTTGGCTCCTGATCCTTTTGGCACAACCTCAGTGGTCTTTGACAGCTTTTTGTTGTTGTTGTTGTTGTTTTTCACATAGACAAACTGATTGTAAAATTAAAAAGGAAAAAATTGAAACACAGGAAGAATGGCCAGGGGGTAAAAGGAATGAGAAGGATCTATCCCTATCAAATATTAAAACAAATGATAAAAATGTCAATAATTAAAATAGTTTGAAATTTATCCCATAAACCAACAGCCAGGATGTCAAGAAATAGATCCAAATACATATGGAAATTTAGAATATGAGAAAAGTTGTCTCTCAAATTAGCTAGGAAGGTAGGAACTAGTGAATAAATGATATTGAGACTACTGCTTTTTAGCTGTCTAGCAAAAATTAAGCTGGATTCACACTACACAGTGTATACCAGGATAAATTCTAAATGAATCATGGATTTCAATTTAGTTCAAATACTAGAGGAAAGTCTGGAAAAAATATTTAAAAATTTGGAGTGGTGAAGGTCTTTAACATGAGTCAAAACCCAGAAGCTATAAAAGAATGGAATGATACAGTAACTATCTTAAAAAAGTAAAAAAAAAAACCTCTGCATGGCAAATAAAACACCAAACACTAGAAATGGCAAACTGGAAAAAGTAAACGCAACTAATATTACAAAAATCTAGTCATGCTAAAAGAGACACAAGACACAGATACATGAGGGGAAAATGCCATGTGATGTTGGAGGCAGAAATTGGAATGATGCCACTGTGACCCAAGGAAGCCAAGAGTTGCTGCAAACCACAGAAGTCAGGAAGAGTCAAGGAAGGATTCTCCCCAACGGATTTCAAAGGGAGTGTGGGTCGGCTGAAAGCTTGATTTTGGACATCTAGCCTTTAGAACTGTGAGACAATAAATTTCTGTTGTTTAAAAAAACAACAACAAAGATCTAGTCATCCTAGACAAAGGTCTAATTCTTCTAGAAATCAATAAAAGAACCAACAATTCAATAGAAAAATAAGCAAAGTTATCAACAAATGGTTTACATACAAGGAACAAATTAAAATATGTTCAACTTTACTCAAACTAAGAGAAATGCAAATTAAAACTACCCTGAGTTACTACCATTTTCCCCATGATCGGTTTGATGTTACATTAGTAAGGCTGTGGGGAAAGGGTAAATCTCATACATTAAAGATAGGAATGGATGTTGGTATGGCTACCATGGAGGACAATTTGGCAATAACCCCAAAAGAAAATATTGAGGCCAGCAATTCCACATCTACAAATGCATCTTACAGAGATACTTACACAAGTGTAAAATAACACATGTACAAGGTTATTCATGGCACTGGAGTCTGTAATAGCAAACATATGGAAACAACCCAAATGTTCATCAATAGGAGACAAGCTAAGTAAATTACAGTTTACAAAGAATGATGGATACTTATTTCCATGTTCTGATATGAAAAAATATTCAAGGCATATTAGGTGAAAACATCCAGGTCAGAATTATAAGTATGATCTAAAACCTTTTGTGTAAAAATGGTGGGGAGACATAGAATATATATTTGTCTTTGCTCATGTATACTAAGGAAATTCTGGAAAGCCATACACAAAATTGTCAACCGTGGTCACCTGGAGCAGGGATGGAAATTGTGTGGATGAAGGATAGGGGCAGGTGAAAGAAAGATTTTTTGCTGTATATATTTACATATATTTTATTTATAAACCATGTGAATGTATTGCATATTCAAAAATAAGATTAAAAAAAGATAAATTAAGACGTTAAAAAAATAGAAGGCCCAGTGCAGCTCAATTCCTGCAGCCCTGCTATCATTGCCAGTTTCCAGCAGCAACCTAGTGAAGGAAACACTGACCTCTACAAACAGTGGGCAATGAGCCATGCCATACATAACCAACAGAAATAAATTAAGTTCGTAGAAAATAACAACATAGTTAAGAACTTGGAGAACCTGAGGAAGGGCTTTGCTAGGGAACATCATAAGCTCATTAATTTTCACAAGTTATTAGACCGTTATTTAAATAAAGTTGGTGAAATAAAGTTTTTTTTTTTTTGGAAGAAAATTGCCAAGAGGAGAATGGGAATCATGTGAGACCACCACTCTTCTCACTGAACACATTCTCTGTGAGAATCTGTTTTACTCTCTTGCTATCCTTCTACGTCCTGATGTAGCAGATGAATCTCCACCCCTTTCTGCGCAGCTTCAGACTCACAACAAACAGCCTACTGGACTCCTTTCCCCAAACATCCCACAGGCATCTCAGATCAACTTGTCCAAGACTAAACCCAACGCTTTGCTCCATGGTAGACTGTGGTACTGCCATCTACCCAGTTCCCTAATTAGGAACCCAAGGAGGGAAGTTTATTCTTCCCTCTCCCTTCTCTTTACCAATTATAAAATCCTAAAGACCTTTCCTCCTCAGTACTTCTTCATTCCTTGAAAAGAAATCCTTCTTCTTATTCTTACCTTTTACTATCACCTCCAACCCAGTCTCACTTTCTCTTACCCTATTGCCACAGCATCCTAAGTGGCCCTCCCTCCTCCAGCCTGGCACCCCTCCAACCCATCGTCCACGTTGGTGCCTGAATAACCCTTAAAAATTGAGTCTGGTTTTGCCACCTCCCTCTTAAAACCTTCCCTATCTCCCCATTGTGCATAGACAGAGGTTCAAATTCCTCAGTGAAGACTCTAGGTGAGTGTGACCATACATTCCAGTGTCCCCAGGACAGTTCCAGGTTATTCCTGTTGCCTTGAGGTCCCAGTGGGCTAGCACCCACTCTCACTCTCAAAGTATCCTTTAGTAAATCATTTGGTCTCCCTCACTGTAGAACTGTCTCCAGTCCAGCTCTTGTCTACCTCCCAGCTTTCTCTCTTACCATTTTATATTCCAGCAGCACTAAACTGCAGATCACCCACATCATACCTGCCACTGTTTCTCATCTTTGGGCTTTTCCTCCTATTGTCTTCTCTGCCAGGAATGTGTCACGACCTACCCTCTCCTACACACTCCGTCTTGTTCACTCCTATTTGTTCTTTAAGACTCAGCTGAGCATCACTTATCTGTAAAGTCTTTCCTGGCTGTTCCCCTACACACACACACACACACACATACACACACACACACAAGGTCAGTTTTACTTCCCTGTATTTCTGTTATGTCTTTAGCGATCTCTATTAATGAATTTAGTAGGCCAATATTATAATTATCTATCTATGAGTCTGCCTCCCATCACTAGACAGTAGATTTCTTAAGGGCAAGGGCTGTGTCATTTTTCTTTACAGCCCCAGAACTTGCAAAGTTTCCACATTCCAGGCCTAGCAGGCCACAAGAGCAAAAGCACATCAGCAGAAACAACCTGGATGCATTTGAGGAAGAGAAAGAAGGTGTGTGCAGCTGAAGCATAGGGAGGGGGCAAGTAGAATACAGGCTAAATTCACGGCAGGAGGCAGCAGCCAGACCACGTGAGGGCCTTAGAGCATGGTTAGATGACTTGCCCACCCTGACTATTCAGCAGGGAACACGGATTAAGGTCCAACAGACTTGAGTTTGACAACTGGCTCTCCTACTTACCAGCTGGGTTAACGTGAAGAATTTTTTAAAATGTCTCCAAGCCTCAGTTTCCTTGTCTATAAAATGGACATAGTTAAATTGTGGTGAGGACTGAATGAGATAAAGTAGGTTAACCACCTAGCACAGTGTGTGGCATGTCAGAGTTGTCATAAATGGAAGAGATTATGATTATTTCTCAGCAGAATTGGAAGGAAGGGGGCCAATTTCCAGAAGTTCTGAGTGGGGAGTCAACATCTTGAGGGATTGGATAGTTTTGTATACTCTGAGAAGGGTTGAGAGGTGGCAGCAGATGATTGATCCCAAGTTCAGTAAAGTGTTGCAAGTTCACGAAGTTCTGCAAAAGCAATTGTGTAAACCAACAGCTAGCAGGCTTCAGCCCAGAACTCATCTCAAGCCTTGCCTGATCAGAAACGTATCCCTCTGTCCATCAGGAAAGAACTGGCCATTCAAGAGTAATTCTGACTTTATCATAAGAGTCAATAAATGATAGGGCTCATTTAAAAATCTCATTCTATTGCAGGTACACATCTTTTCTGAATCGTGGGGATCCTTGAGGCAATCTTCACCAGCACTCATGAGCCCTCACTCTGGGAAAACATCTCACTACTCACAGGTTATCTCTGAAAGCAGGATGTTTCTTAAGCCAGAGTCCAATTAAGCATTTCAGATATTGCTCGGCCTCCAAGAGCCTCCATTCCATGGCCTTCATCAGGTCAGGCAGGAGTGATGCCAAAATAGATAACAAATGGTACAGCACGGATACAGCCAGCCCGAGTGGACCGTGACCACAGTCCTGAGGCCCCTGAGGCCCTGGCAATAGCCTTCTAGTTGCTGACTTGTGAACAGTCCTGGGGAACTGGCCAGCATGGCTGGGGTGCTGCGAAGTCACTAGAGTGGCAATTTACCAACTGGTCAATATTTAAACAGCTCAGCCTCACCAGCATGTATCTGCTGCGTACCAGTCAGGCACAGGTGAGTTTGCTCATCTGCAGGAACCGTATCCAGTGGTTATAACTGCTCCATTCCCCACACACCCATGCCTTCTCCATCCAGAGTGCAGCCCCCAGACAACGTGGCATGGTTGAAAGCTGACCAGAGAGGGTAGCAAGACATCTGATCCTAATCTGGGCTTTGCTTCTTACCATCAGTGTGACATTGGGCATGTTAATTTCCTCACCTGTAAAATGGGATGGTCACACTCCCTTGTGAAGACGGTGTGAAAATCAAATAAACGCATATAAAATGCCAAATGCAGATGCTGAGTATATGGCTTCAGGCTCCAAAGGGAAGTGCAGACATGGAAGCTGCCCTCGGGGACTTTCACTGGGAAGGTCCAGAGCCATCTACCCTTAAGATGATTGCTGGGAGGGAGGTTCCGAGGAGGGGTGATGGGGCAGGACATCTACTAAGATTTGGCTGCAGCAGCCTCCTGAGTCTGGTGCTCCCAGTCCTTGGGGGGAGATACCCACAAAATCTGGCTTTTGCAGCCCATCTTAAAGAGGGATTGCAGAGCAGGGGCGTCAAATGGGTGTCGGAGGAGGGAGAGCGCTGCTGGATGACTCACTGTCCTGGACCACAGGCCGTGGGGAGACAGGGGAGGGCTGGGGAAGCTGGCGCCTGCCTTTGCCGTCCTGGTTGTCTTTCCCTCCTGCTCATCACTGTTTGGGCAATTTAATAGGGTTGCCTTGACAACAATCTGGCCAGCAGAAAGATCAGTCTGAGGACTTGGATTTGAATCCCGACTCTGCTGTTTTCCCGCCATATGACCTGGCCGTGCTATTTCATGCCCACCACCTTCCGTCCACAACCTTTGCTTCCTGAAAAATAGGGTTCCTGTGCCCTCCCCTCCACCTCCCCACCTCATAGAGTTGTTGTGAGTTTTGCAAAATATGTACACGAAAGCAATTTGAGTAATGTACTTTCCAAACACGATGTTCTGTAATGTGATTGTGTTTGCTTACTGTAACATGAATTTCGCCAGACCTGCCAGCCCGAAGGTGCCATCCGCAGTGACTATCCATGCTTTACTGGCTCCTCCCCTTGCAGTGCAAGCTGTGTCCTGGTGCACTTGTGAAGTTCCCCTTAAGGACTTGTCACACTCCATTGAGGCATGCTGGGCACCCCACACAATATGATGCCACAGGCACAGCTTCTGCACCTCAGTTTCTCCTGCTAGAGCTGCCCCTGTGGGCATGCTGCCAGCGGCTGGGAGTTTCCCCTCGTGCCTCCACGTCATGTCACATAACAGAGCCCTGCATAGGAACAGCTCCGGGGGCCCCTCTCTCCCTGGGGCTTGGACAACAACCCCTGGGCCAGGCAGAGAACACATGCCCATCTGCCCTGTTCATCACTTCTCTCCTCGAATCAGGATTTTCAGCACAAACCTTCCTTCTCATCCAGACAAAACCAAAGGTCTTGGGCAAGGTAATTTCACAAAAATTAATTCTTCCAGGGACCCACATCAAATTAACTGATGTGGGCTAACCAGACCACAAGTTCACCAGATATGTTTAGAGAAATTTGGATCTCATTTGGGGTTAATGGCTGTATGCTTGTTACAATAACATGTATTATGAATCATTTTCAATATTGCAAGTAGTGACACCCCCCACCTGTGGTTCTTGAATTTAGTTTGGGGTGATCCTAGTGCAGGGCTCACCATAGCTCATTCCCCAGATGTGACTCAGGAGGCAGCCCTTCCAGGTGCTTCTGAAAAGAATCCAGGCAGATGAGCTCTGGCTGGACTCATGAGGGAAGAGGACATTTATGTCTGAAAGTTTATACAAGAGATTTAAAGTGAAATAGTGATTACTATTCCATGGTTACGGGAATGGTTTTGTGTAGGTCATGGTTTCGCAGACTGCAGGCCACCTCTCACTAGGGTGTCATGAAATCAGTTCAGTGGGTTGTGATCAGCATTTTAAAAGATGAACAGGGTAAAACAGAAGTATTATGGTGTATTATATATAATAGGGGTAAGTATTGTTTAATGATCTTTTCATTTCTGTTAGATCACACGTAGAGATTGAACCATATGAAACTACCATTTTTCAGGTCAAGAAGGTCACATTTCTGCAGTTTCATATGGTTCATCTTAACAGGATATGTGTGTATTTGGTATATGGAAAATTCCCTTTATGTGAATCACACACTATTGGATTTGGAGTCAAAATCTGCATGGAGATTCCAGCAGAGCTCTTACTAGCTGTGTGCTCTTTCAGCCTTGTTTCTTTTTTGTTGGCCATGGGGATGATCAGCCTAACTGATGGGGCTAATGTCAAGAACTGTGGGAGAGAATGCACATGCTGGCACATAACAGGTGCTCACTTAGTGTCAGTTAAGTCTGGGGAGAGTGGTAGATAACGAGCGTGTGTTGTTCAGGACTCTGTAGCTGCAAATGTTAAGCCCAACTCAAAGCAGCAAAAGCAAACAATGGAAGTCCAGTGGTGGTGAGGCCTCAGGCATAACCAGAGCAGGGACTCAAATGATGTCGCCAGATCTGTCTCTCCCTCCACCACTCAGCTCTACTTGCCTTTAAGGACAAGGTTCTTTTAGCAGAAGGAGAGGGGATTATTGTGACCCACTGTTCAGGTCTATATTACCCAACTCATGACCTCATAGGTGCTCCCAGGGGAAGACTGATCCAGATTGAGGCATGTGCTGTCTCGTGAGCCTGTCTCTGCAATAGGAAGATGGGAAAAACCCGCTTGGGTGGGCTCATCCAGGGGTTGATGAAATCTTCCTGTGGCCAGAGGGTGGGATGTTGCAACTAATGGTCTCCGCAGAGACATGAGGAGACACGGGGGAGGGCAGTTCCCAAAGGAAGAGGAAGTTGTTATCACCAGAAGCAGGAGAAGGAAAGGAGCCCCAGGCAGACCACCACCACAAGATGAGCAAAAGGATCTGAGCTGCCTCCACGGGGTGCCTGAAACAATATTTCTCATTACACGATGTCCCAAATGTCTGGGTCTTGAGCAAAGGGAAACAGGTGATCCGTGGGGCAGTCCACGTGCTCTGGTATGTCTCTCCATCATAGTACTACGGGTCTCAAGGCTGAAATAGGACACCTGAAGGTTAAGTGCCACCTATAACTTTACCAAAAGGCCAGAGCGGAGAGAGAAGTCAGGAAGAGACAGGCTACCTGGAAATGGACAATGCTCCTGAGAGTAGCAAAGGAGCAAGTGGGCAAGCCCGAGAAGGGAGCAGACACAGTAGAACCCGGTCAGAGAGAGGAAGTGGAGGATGCAGGTCTGATACAGGTCATAAAACTGGCCCCAGGGAGAATACAGTAAGCTGGGAACTTGCTCTATTCAGATCTGTGGAACATCATTTGGCTAAAAGCAGAGCATCTGACACATTCATAATTTGCCTTGGTGACTATTTTATCTCCCAGGGAGTAAAGGGAGTAGCAGATAAACTTCTCTAGACCAAATTCCAACCAGTAAGGAAGCTGTGATGGTGAGGTGCGGGTAGTAGGGGTGGAAAGCAACTTTGGGGAAAAACTTTCAAGCAGTCTCACAGTTAGTTCCTGATGAAAGGGGAGGAGACACTGGACACCATCAAAGATCCACCCTGGACCCAGGGCAGGAAGATGTCAGTGCCTTCACTAAGAGTAGGTGTGACTTTGTGGCTAAGAAGGCGGCTGGGGAGCATTGGCAAGCTCTCAAAATCACAGTTCTGCTGGTGTAAGTACAGGAGGGCCTTAAGAGGAGAAAAAAATGTGATCTCAAAAAAATGGTGAAAAATTTACATAAAGGATGTGTTTTCTGTTTACAGTGGAACCTAGACTTTTAAAAAAATCATTTTTATCTTCCTGTGAGTACCCCAAGTATCTGTCTTCAACCAGTGAAGTGCTGAAAGTTTAATCTCTCTTCCACACACACACACACACACACACACACGCGCGCGCAAACACATAGCTAGGCTGGTTCAACAACTAGAGTTCCCTATTTCTCTAACTTCCTCTTTTTTTTACTATTAAAGAGAAACTTGGGCAGTCATTAGTTCTGTCATTATCTTAAGGTTGCTGTGCAGTATTTGGAATATATTTACACTAAAAAATCCTGAAATTCAAATTTAATTGGGCATCCTGGGGTTTGGGGGCGGTTTTCTTGAGGGTGGGTTGTGCTAAATCTGCAACCCTAGCCCACCCTCGCCCCCAACCCCTCGTTCTGGGAGGCTTGGGTAACAGAGCGGACACTTAGAGAGTGGAGCAAGGGGCAGGGAAATACCTCCAGCTTCTGCAGTCCCCAGACTGCAAGAAACGGATACACAGCCTCCAACCTGTGCCGTACGGCCGGACAGTTCTTGGTCACACTCTAAGCAGTTACAATCCAGGGAGGGGGTGGTCCTCAGGGCGGCTCTTTAGCTACACTGCTCCTGGTAGAGTGCTTTATTTCCTTAATCACAAACAAAAGCTGTGAGGAGGCAGTGCTTTTATTAGCTCACAGAGCAGCGGGGACTTGCTTTCATCTGTGCCTTAGAGCATTCTTCTCTAGGAACTCCTGCCTCTCCCATTACTTAGAGCCTCTCAGGATTCACCCGTCTTTGCCTGGTTGTAAGTGGCATCACCCCCACGCCTTCTACTTCCTTCAGATGCTTAACGCGCAGCCATGGTTCCCTTCTTCCAAGTTTTTCTTACAGCCCTTCAAATGTATTTCCCTTTGAACGCAGTCCAACTGGCTGTGGTTTTCAGAAATGAGCCGTGCACCCCTGGACCCAGCATTCTAGGCAGGACCCTAGTACAGGGACAGGTCTACTGTGGCAGCAACAGGAAATTTCCCAGAAGACAAGTACCACTTCCTGGCCCTTGGTTTTAGGCATCCTCACCCATCAAACACCCTCTTTCTACTGACTGGATTTTATTTGAATTCTCACTGTTCCTTCTTCCCCCCATCAAATATCCCTTGATTAGAACTGGTGGATTCTATGGAATTCACATATTTAAGATTCATATTTGTACACAGTTTTCCATTTTTTCTTAAAATGAGTTTTTCCTCTTCAGACCTAAATAAGAAAAAATTGATCCCATGAGAAACAAATTAAGGAGATTTTATTACATATCAGTTTAATGAAATTGAGAAAGTCATTTACTCCTAAGGAAGGCATTTTATGTGTCTGGAAGGAATACTTGATGATGATAAATGAGGTCAGTGGGGATGAGGGGATGGGTTGGCTATTTTTAAGGCCTATTCAAGTATCAAATGATCGTCACTAAATTGCCCTCTACAGAAGGTACATGAGTCCAGGTGTTCAGAGACCCTTTGTTTTCCTGAGTCCCAGGATGAGTGTAAGTCTGTGAAGCTAGGAGCTCTTATAACAGTAGTTAAAAGATACAATGCGGGTAGGGGTGGTATCTAAGAAGAAGGAAGAACTGGGAATCAAAAACAAAAATGAGAAAATTTCCGCTGGCCTCTCAGTCACATAGGGGCTAACTATATATCAGAAGTGATTTAAGAGATGCATTTATTAAAGTCTACATTGTTCACTGCTCATTGTTGCTTTGCAACGAACTAATTCTTAGCTCAAAGTGAGGCTGAGTTCTGCAAATGGATCATACAGAGATCAAAGAATATGGGCTGGAGTTGGAGCACTAAGGGGAGCGCTCACTCAGGGTTAAAATCATTGTTAATGTTAGACTGAAAAATATTATGCAGCAACTAATATGTACATAATATATAATAATATTTATGGAGCATTTTGATGATATGAGAGATGTTTTATGCTAAATGTTACATTTAGAAAGCAAATTTTAAATTATATATGCTCTATGATCTCAATTATGTAAAAATTACAGAAAAACGACTGGAAGGAAATGTACCAGAATGTTAACAATGGTTGACCTTGGATGGTAGAACTGTAATGATTTTTTTCTTTTCAATTTTTTTTAGGGAAGTATAGTTGACATACAATATTACATTCATTGCTGGTGTACAACATAGTGATCTGATATTTCTATATATTGCAAAATGATCTCCATGCTAAGTCTAGTTACCATCTGTCATATACAAATTTATTATATTATTGATTATATCCCTTATGCTGTACATTTCATCCCTGTTCATCTATTTTGTAAGTGGAAGTTTTTACCTCTCCACCTCCCTCGCCTATTTCACTCTTCCCCCACTCCTCTCCCCTCTGGCAACGACCTATGTGTTCTCTGTATATATGAGTCTATTTCTGTTTTGTTTGTTCATTTGTTTTGTTGTTCAGATTCCACATATAAGTGAATTCATATAAAGGATGTGTCTTTCTCGGAGGCCAGCAGTCTGAAGTCAGTCTGATTGGGCAGAAGTCAATGTGTCACAGGGCTCGGGGAGAATCTGTTCCTCGCCTCTTCCAGCTTCTGGGGGTTGCTGGCATCCCTTGGCTTGTGACTGTTTCACTCACTCCAACCTTCAAGGCCAGTGTCACTGAATGTTCTCCTGCCTCTATGTCAAATCTGCCCTGCCTCCCACTTATAAAGGTACGTGTGACTGCATTTAGGGCACAGCTGGATAACCCAATATCACCTCATCGCAAAATCTTTAACTTAATCACACCTGCAAGGCCCCTTATTAGGGGTTCCAGGGATTTGGACCTGAGGGACATCATTCTGCCTGCTACACTGGGCTAGGGGTTTGCACCTAATGACTCTTCAGTCTGTAAGCAACTGCTCAGTTAAAGCTGAGTCTACAAGGGGAAAGGGAAATGTGGTATGGTGGCAAAAGAATTTTGGGAGGACTACATGCATGAGGGTAGACCTAAGCTAGCCTTCCTTAAGTAGCAGCTTGTTTATTGATTCTGTCTTAAATCTGCCACTTCTTTCCATGGTCTATAGAGCTGCTTAAGTCCCCAGACTCTTAGCCTCCTCTCTTTCCAACCAAATCTCCAGGGAAATGAGCTGGTTCTGAAGTCCTGGCTTGTCAAGCTGGAAAGATCACCTGGGCTAATCCCCACTCTCTTCCTTTACTGATGAGGGACCCAAGGTCCAGGTGAAGCCATGTTTGCTGAGTCCCTTCCCCCAGAGACCAGGACTTCTAATACTTGAGCCTATACTTTGAAGGAGCCAGCACAGTATCCCCGCAAAAGGGGCTTCAGGTTTGGGATGCAAAGATCAAGGCAGGAGTCACCAGGATTGACTGAACATGTGAAAAACATCCATTTTTGCCCTGTTTGAGCCTGGCTATGGTTCTTCCTGCTTTCCTCTCTGGGGCAGTGTGCCATCCCTGTTCACCCTCATTATCTTCTTCTCCCCATTTGACTCCGTCTCTGCCTCCACACTCACCCTCTCTTCTTGTCTCTTAGCCCTAGGTCCTCACAGCCCTGGTAGGACTTCCTCCTATTCCCCTTTTCTTCTCACCTTCCCCCCTCCTTCCCCTCCCATTAGCCTTTCCTTCTCAGCCCACCCTACTCCAGTGTCCTTGGCAGTGGGCTCTTTGTGAATTTCAAGGCAACCATGATGAAATAGAGAAGCACAGTGGCTTCTGGAGGCAAATAATTCTCTTCTTCTTCTTATCCTTCTCCTCCTCCTCCTCGTCTTCCTTCTTGTGTGTGTGTGTGTGTCAAGTTTAGGGCCTCTGAAACTGAGAGTGATAATGAGGAAGGAAGTGGAGATATAAGGGAGGAGGGTTCACCTTAGCTTCTCCATTTGCGGGTTTCAATTGCATGAATTTTCCTGTCACCAGAGTGATGAGTAGATATCTGGACATCTACTTATATAATTGCTAGGTTGAAGCTCATGTGCATGAGCAAATTAGATCCCCAACATTAGGACATCCCCTAACTCTACCAAAGCTCCACGGCATTCATCAGCCTTTGGACTTACACGTCTCCTCATCTTTGAATATCACAGGGATAATAATATCTACTTCACAGGGTTTTCGTGAAGCATAAATGAGATAATGCCTGTGAAATCCTCTAGCACGGAAACTGGTGCCAGTTAACAGTCAATAAATATTCATCAAACCGACATCTGGGTCACTTTCCTGTAAAGACGTTTCTGACCTCCTGTGCCCGGGAGAACTGACCCCTCTTTCCTTAGTGTGCCCTTTACACCCTGTTTATGCCCCTGTGTTAGAACCTGTAATACTTTTTACCTTCTTGGCCCTCACCTCCCCCTCTGGCTCTGAGCCTCTCCAGGACAATGGAAACCTTACTCGTCTTTGTAATCCCAGTGCCTAGTACAGTGACTGGCTCATGGGAGATGCCCTGTAAGTATCGGTTGAACTGATTTGAAATGGTGGGACTTTCTGAACACAAGCCTTCCAGGCCAGGGTTGTTTTGAATTTATCATGCCAGTTGCTGCCTCCTTGTGTTTATTAAGATGGATGGCAAAACCCATTGAAAGGCATCTGGCTCTAGTAGCCCCAGGAGATTCTGTCAGCTCTGGTCCACCCCAGGCAGACGGGCCTCATTAAGAGAGATCAAACTGTGTACTATGCTGGCAGTGCCCAGACATGCTTCCCTCCCAAGCTGGTGCAGTTTGCCGCTCAGTGCCGTCATATCATTGAGCGCGTGAAGGCTCAACGGAAGCCATGCACCTCTCCAGCGCTTCCAATGGGGCTGCCTCATGGGCTCATTTTCCCTGGGGACAGTCTTCTCTGGTTACAACCACAGCCTCTCAGAGGCTTTGGGGTTGGTCCCGTCCGGATGTGATGGATGGGAATGAGGCCCAGGGAGTCACATCTGGACAGGTAGGGTCCTGGGGCCTGGAGGTGCCAGAGGCTGTTCTTCAAGAATGTCTGTGGGTCATTGTCAGGATGGAGTACCACCGATGCTGTAGCTCGGGTAAGAGAGTATGTTGTGTGCCCAACCTGAGGTTGACGTGGAGGCCCGGCAGAAGGATGAGCTGCTAAGACACAGCTGAGAGTTTCTGAAACAGACAGGTCACAGAAGGAAGTGGGAAAGGGCTAATAACTAAAATTAATTGCCATGCATTGGGAAACTACTATGTGCCAGGCACAGTCAAATACTTTATCTTCTTAATCATCACAACAACATATGTAGTAGGCTTGCACACGAAGAAGTTGAGGCACAAAGGACTAAGTGACTTGACTTGCCTAAGTTCACACAACAAGCAAGTGCCAGGAGCAGGGTCAAAGCCCGGCCTTGGGCCCCACGCTTCTGCTCCTGCCACGCTCCACTGCCAATACGGGGACGGCGGGTATGTGCTGTGCTGTCTCTTCTAGGCTGTGCTCAGCTTGGGCACAGAGGCCTGGGCCTGGCTGATCTGGGGGTCCACACTGGTAGAGACCCATGACCCTTCCTATATCTTATAAAGAAATAATGCTCTTGTCCCACTTGATAGCCTATTTCTGGCTCTTGTATCAGTGCTCATGCCATTGCATTGTACTCGGATAGAGTTTCCTTTTTGTGAATTATTCAACCACATTATTCACTGTACCTGTTGTGGCCTTAAGAAGGACTTCTCAAAGTTCAGAAATGCAGCCTTTCCTGAGTCAGTCACCATAAGAAGAGTCAGGAAACTGAGAGGGGGAGAGAGGATTCTCTGCTCCTCTAAGGGTCTTTCCCTTACTCCCCTACTAAACATCAAAGAGCATGCACTTCTAAGGCACAACTCTTGGATGCTAGATGGCGCCCAACATACGGAGACTGAATGAACCCTAAAGCCACAATCTAGAGACCACACAGTATCCTGAGAACCAGATCATCTGGTTACAAATTACTCTCTATGCTTATTTTCCTGCTACTATCTCTGAACACCGCCTGAAGAACTGTTTAGATCTCCCAGGCTGCCCACAAAAGGTTGTGGTTACGGCATTAAAGAGCAGCGTCCTCTGAGGTCACCAAGAAAGGTGAATCTTTGGAAGTGAGAGTTGGGCTGTGTTGTTTTTTCTGCCTCTTTCCACGTGAAGAAACTTCCTCCCCAGCCAGCCTTGCAGCCTATATGACTTAGGATCCTTTTGACTGCAAGGAACAGAACATGTTGAATCAAAGTGACTTAAACAATAGGGAAATGTATTTCCCTACAATAGGGTAGAGTAGGCCCCAGGCAGGACAGAATCCACACATCAGTGATGGCATCAGATACACAGGTCCACTCAGCTGACCACAATGTCAGCTCCTACCCCAAAATGGTTTCCCTTGTGGTTCTACCATGGCTGCTAATGGGAATCAGGACTGCATGTCTGTGCATATCAAGAAGTAGGATGCTTCCTCAAGCATGGACTATAATTCCTTAGACTTCCCACATTCCACACCTGGACCAGTAGCAGATGCCAGTGGAATGCCACGGCTGGTAACGCGTGGATGCCCGAATAGAATCAGGATTTAATTGGGAAGTTCCGCTGGCAACCAGAACCTGCTGCAGAGTCTGGGTATTATTTTATCATGGAAAGTGGCAACTTCCTTAAAACTGGCCTTTGCTTCTGCAGTTTGCTAGAATTTGGGGCTTCTCCTTGTATGGAGACTGAGAGCCAGTGGGGTTGCAGGGACAGCGTTGCCAGGTACACATAGCGCCTAAGCCTTGTGCCACAGGTGACTTTTTGTTCACGGCTAACCTCTGAGTCGCCGTCCAGAGTTTCAAGGGGCTGCTGTAGCTGCCAAGGGCGGACCCTGTCCTCATAGAAGCAACAGAGATACAGACAAAACCCTTAAAATTGGGTGTCTGGAGAACTTCCAGGTACCAACATGTGCTGTCGTCTTATGCATCCCTGTCCAGGCAGAGACTTGATAGCTTGTGGTCCTAGAAATCTGCATTTGTAGTCTGGCATTGCTGACTTGGGCCCTTTCCTTCTTGGAGGCCATTCATATTAACTGACCCCTTCCCTGCCCTGCAGTTAATGTGGCCTTGAAAAAATTGAAGAGATTCCACAGCTGTAACCCCTAGTCCTCATTCCCTTCATTAAACGTTCATTTTCTAAGTACCTCCCAAGAACCAGGCACCAAGAAGGAATGATACTTGCATGCTTTTTGACCTTCATGCCCTAAAGGTTGTTACTCACCCCATGCAAGGAAGTAAGGGATTGTATCAAAGGCAGACACTTGTGATTTGAGAGGTGCTACCAGGAACATGGAGGGTGATGGATAGAGGGGTGCGTGGAGTATAAGCTGCACATGTTTTTGTGGGGAAGGGGTTCTGCTGAGCATAAGAAATGGGAGGAGTCATTATGGGTCAAGGCTACATTAAACCAGCCTTGAAAATGGCTACTCACCAAGGGTAGCCCATATGTCATGCTAGTTAATAGAGATCATGTAGAATAGAGGTTTCCTCTATCAAGTATCTCATCTGTCACTCCTGACAGGTGAGAGGGCTGCTAAAACTAAGCAGAAGGCAAGCCTGGTGTTGACTGGGGGACCATGGAGAGCTGCTGTCAAGGCCACCCTTGGTGGCTCTTCATCTGGTGTCCTCTCCCTTTAGAGAGGCAAAAAACATATTGATTTTCCTCACGAGTGGTGTCTCAGTGACTACGTCAGTGGCACAGTTGCCAGCATCATGTAACCAGCCTGGATCAGGATGGTGGAGGTGGGCATGTGGCACGTTAAGCACACATTTCATTCTATGTGCACTGGTTTTTAAAAACAAATAGCATGAACTTCTGCAGAAGCTGTGAGCGTGTGTGTGTGTGTGTGTGTGTGCACGCACATGCACGTGCCTATGTACCTATCAGAAGAAATGTGTTAGGGTGAGTGGACCTGACGATGTTTCTATCATAACCATTTCTTATTGAAGTTTCAAAAATTCTGCCAGGTCTCAGGGCCGGGTCATCCTGTCACCTGGGAATGGAGGACACTGGCTGTATCTGGCAGGATTCTGGCCTGGGCAGCCACCAGAGCCAAGTAGCACCCTGGGCAGAACAGACCGGGAGGGGACTGTGGACTTTTCCTTCTCCTCATGGCAGTGAGCTACTCCGAGACAATCTGGATGGGCGTTTGGTGTTCTGGGAAGGAACTTATCCTCTGCCAGCACGGGGCGTGGAGCTTTCCCTGTGTGCACTTGCTCCTTATGCTGAGGGGAGTTCAGCTTACCCTAAATCTTAGAGGGTAAACCACCATCCCCTCTAAGACCACTATCACCACCACTTCCATGTCTATCCCTGCCTCCTCCTCTGGAATCACCTCCCCTGCACCTTCAACAACCATCAGGACCATTACTGCCATCCTATCGCCTCTGCTCCTCCTTCACCACCATCTTCATCTCCAACCACCATTACCACCACCCCCACCATCATTGGCCACCACCACATCTTCTGCCAACATTGCTCCAAAAACGATCCTTACTGCACCACCTCCACTGCCACCATCGCCACTACCTCCACCTCCTCTACCACTACCATCACTGCCACCTCCATTGCTACCATCATGCCACCACCTCCTCTACTCCTGTTGTCATCATTATCCCCACCACCTCCAACAGGACCACCAGCACCGCCACCACTAGTATCGAAACCACACTTCCACCATGACCATTCCCACCATACAGTCTGGGTGCTTACAGTGCAAGCCTATGCATTGTTGGGGTTCCACCCCACTCATTACTATTTCTTACAATTCTTTCCTTTGTAAAAATTCTTACAGTCTATAAATCTCCAAGCACAGACCAGTAAACTGTCTAGTTGATCTACTGGAAATGAAATGAAATGAAATGAAATGAAATGAAATGAAATGAAATGACCTACCAATTCTTTTCCAATATTCTTTAGTAGGTGTGTGTGTGTGTCTGATTGGGTGTGTACCCTCATTCATGTCTATATGCATGGAGGTAGCCAGCTTGGTCTGGTATTCATCTGTCTTTCCAGAAGACTTTCTGACAGAACCTAGATTTAGAGTGTAGAAGGAGATAAGGTGTGATGAGAACTGTGCATGTGTACACCCCTCTGAGCTCACACCATTCAGCATTGCTTTGCAAACCAGTGATGGGTCCCAGGAACTCTGGTTCATGGCAAAGTTTGGGGACTTCATGAAATAAAGGAAGAGTCATGATGGAGAATTAGAAAAGACTGGTGTTAAATATCATTTGGGCCTCCAACTCGCTGAATGACCTTAGGTGAGTCACTTTTACCTCTCCCAGCTTCAATTTCCTCTCCCTGTATGTGAGGACAATTTTACCATGTCCTGGTATTACTGAGGGGATTAAAAGAAAAGACAATAGTGACAGGAGCTGATGCTAGCCTGGAACACAAGGAGTGTTGGCTCCTCCCTTGGCTCACCCCGCTCCTACTCCCCACAGCCTTCAGTTTCTTGGGGAGCACCATTCTTGGTCCAGTCCTCTGAGACAGTGGGCTTCCTGTTCCCAGTTCTATCGCAAATGGCTCTGAAGAAAGAACACAGTGATCCTGTAAAATGTCACTGAATCAGAAGTTCTGCAGCTTTGCCAGCAATCTGGGGGAGAGGACTTTGGAGCGGCTACAGGGAGAAAGTGAGAGGACAGCCCTGGGCTTGAGCTCCTTGCTGGGAATTGACTCAAGGGCTCCCATCTCTTCTGCCTCTTTAATGTGGGAATGCACCACACACACACACACACACACATTCAGGCCAATCCGATTGTTGGGCAGAGGACAAGGACAAGCAGGGAATGGGATCAGAGCCCCCAGAAGCCTGGAACTGGTGTCCCTGGGGTTTGACTGATTCACAGTCCACATCCACATGACTCTACCCAGGCAGTGCCTCCCGCTGCAGCCTCACGCCGAGCATACAGATGAGCAGGCTGACTACCTCCCTGCCAGGCCCCCCAGCAGGCTTTTTTGTTCCACTTTTCTCCCTTCTGACTGTGTCTCTCGCCAGTCTTTAGCCCAGGTCTCTCTCTCCTTCCCCTTGGCTTCAGCAATGGAGGCTGGTGGGCCAGGGGGCCGTGGAAGCAAAGGCTAGGGCTGGGGAGCCACTGGGAGACAATGGCTTGGTGACAGTGACCTCACCTCTGTCCCAACTGCTAGCACTGTCCTCGAAAGCCCAGGGTTAGCTCCCAGAAGCAGAGCCAGGGAGCTAGTTGGGCCTGCCTCTCCAGCAGTCATGGTGCTTCCTGGAAAGTGTCTTTTTTATTTCCTTTTTGGCTCATAAGACCCTTCACGGAAACAAATTCCAACAAACCTTGGGGTTTATGTGTTGGCATCCATTTGAGGTAGAGAATTCACAATATCCTGAACCCTGGATTTGATCCCTTTTCTACCATGTAAGGCTGGATGACTTTGGGCAAGTGACTTACCCTCTTTTTTTATGCCTTTCTGTCTTAATCTATAAAAATAGGAATAAATAATGACATCTGTTAGGAGGGTTGTTGTGAATTTAGATGAGATTATTTAAATGAGAGTTGTTTTCTGGCACTTGACAATTTCCCAGTGTTCTACAAATGTTATCTCACACTGCTCTTACTACAACTACTTCCATCACTACAAGTCCTGTCACTATCAGCAAAACTTGTTAGAAGAATTAACCCCAAATCTCAAAGTTAGAACCTACATTAGTTGCCATTTAATTAGCACCTACCATGTGAATACTCTGTCGGGTATCTTTGCTGACACTAATGAGTCTAACCCTCACAGTCAGCCTGACCTACAGTTTCCCTCACTTTTAATGAAAAAATTCAGTGATAATGGGTGGGGGTTTCTTAAGGTCCCAAGGAAAATAGGGGTAGGGAGGGGAACTATGCATATTCTTGATCTAGGCATTTATCTAGTTAGTTATGCCTTGCTTCAGTCCAAAGAGTCGAGGGCATGTGCCAGGCAGTAGAGTGCCCTAGAAAGTCCAAAAACATCAAAACTGAGGAGCCCTGGGTTGGAATCCCAGGTCTGTCACTTATTAGTCACATGACTTGGGAATGTTATATAAAACCTCTGTGCACTTCAGTTTTCACCACCCATTGAATTAGCTATGCAAACTGAAAGCTAGTCATCATTATCCCCATTACCTGATGATGAGTAAAGCAAGAGTCAGAGATGTTGAAACTTCACAAAGTTTACAAAACTATTAGGTAAGTAAATAACAGAGCCAGATATTGGCCCCAGTTTGAAATCTGATCCGATTTTAAATTCTGAGTTATTCTAAGCTATCTAAATGGTGCCCTTCCCAAGTGCAAAGCTGGGATTCAAACATAGTACAGTGCTTCCTATCACATTGTGGTACTGTTGTTTTTCTAGGGGCATTGGACTTGAGGGGGAAAAACGCCAGGCATTCTGACTCCCCATTTGCACTTGCCCCTCCCAAATGGCTAAGTATCTCAAGACCTTCTTTTGAAAATAATTAAAAATTATACTGCTTCAAAGCGATGAGGGAGAAGATGTGCTAGTGGAAAGTGAGGCAGCCCAGATTATAGCTTGAGTTACTGGTTTGCTTTTCTTTCATCCCCCATTCCATGTACCATAGCAGTTTGGTATCTGCCCCAACACACCCTGGGAAAACGTTCTCCTAAGGTCATCAATGATCTCCTGGTGATCAATCTCATGGACCTTTAAATTTTTTCCATCATTTAGTACCAAATATAGACTAAGGCACACAAAGGCACCAGATGATTCAATGTCTAAAAGATGCCAGGACTCCAACAGAGTCCAGTCCATGGTGGGAATGACAAGAAGAAAGATAAGCTGAACGCAAGGCAGAGCGTGAGACATAGAAGCACAGACAGCTCTGGGTGTTATCACCTGTCCCCTCTTCCACACACGTCCTTCTCCTCACCCTACCCATCTTTGTGTGACTTTCCCCCATGGATGAAGCCACGGCCTCCACTCCTGCAACCACTCCCCGTTCAGCATCTCCACCGAGGCCACGCCCCCTAATTATGCCCTATTCACTCAGCTGCTACTATGATGGCCTTTAAAACCAACACGTTCAAAGCTGCACTCACCATTCCTGCCGCCAGCAGCCCCTTTCTAGCCACATGCGTCATTGTTTATCCTTAACACCTTTCTCTCATCCCCTAAGTTTAATCATTCTCCAAAATACTTTCACATCTTCCCCCTGGATAGCCCTTGAACACATCTGCTTTTCTCATCTATACGGTCACTTGATTTAATTCAGGCCACCCTGTCTCTTGCCTGGATTATTCAGTCAGCCTCCCAGCTGATTGCCTTCAACGCTTCAGCCTGTCTCTCATCAGCTGTCCGCACTTGATCAGAGTGATCTATGTAAGGGCAAAATTTGACCTTGTACTTCCATGCTTAAAATCTCCATTGTCTTCAGCATAAAATCAAAACTCTTATGCATGACCCACAAGTCTCAACAAGGCCTGACACCATCTTCTCTCTCCTCCCTTCCCTTCTCTCACTCTACACCCCATTATGGTCCATAATTAGGGTGACTGAATACTTATGAGATTGGAAGGAGCCCCTAGTCATAAGAAACCTGAGATTAAACTGGAATTCCCCAGGGAAAACTGAAACATGTGGTCGATCTAATCCATAATGGCCTTCTCAGACCCCAAATCTACATTAAGCTTTTCTCTCTCTGTCCCAGAGCTAACTGGCAACTTCTCTGTGTCTCTTGGCTCATGTTTTCAGAGACAGAGAATTTGTTTGGCCCAGAGCATCTTCTTAAAGCAAACCTAAGTTATAGCCCCCAGCCAGCCTCCAGATTGGTTGGCCACCTTATGTCAGGTGACCAGGATGGGTCAATCAGGGGTGTCAGCATAGGCTGCCCCATGCACAGTTTATGGCCACTCACTGCAGCAAGGCCTGTGAGTGAGGACTTTCTTGGAAGTACGTGGGTGGGGGTAAAGAGAGAAAGGAAGGGGAAGGGGGAGGGGAGAGAGACTGAGACTTGGTAGCATCCAGTCTCTGGTTCTGGTTGTTCTTGAAGGCCATCCACTTCCTCACTCTCTCTGCAGTTTGGTGATTTAGAAGTTTGGGCTGGTTTTTCTGCTATTTAGTAATAGAGTCTTGACTAACATAGGACTACCATGGATCGGCCAGAGCCCTCTTCCCCAGGCCCCCCATCAAATGTTGAAAGACAGCTCCCAGGTCCCCTGTGCCAGGGTCATTTCTGCTCGGCAGCACAGCACAATCCACTGCACTCTGTGCAGCCCTGGGGTTCAGAGGAGTCCCATCAGAGGAAAAGGGCTTTGCCTTTTTTTTTTTTTAACTGTTGGGCTTATCTGTAAGTCTTCCTTTGAACAAAGGAATCTGTAGTTTTAAAATGTTTGAAACAACTGCCCTGAGTTTTTGAATCAGAGCCCATTTGGGTTCACTGTTGTATCATCAGTGTTTAGAATTGGCCATGCATACAATGGCATCAGTAAATGGTAGGTGAATGAATGCATTATTGGGTTCAAGCTCCTTCATGACCCTAGTGGTTCTCCTCTGAAGGCACTGGCCTCTAAGTTACCTGGACCTGTCATCTTCTACACTTTAAAAACTTCTCCCCTTCTTTGGGAACATCTGCCTGGAGATGGCAGGCCTAGACTGGACACCACCAAATTCCCGCCCACCCTGTTCCTCCTCCATATACCAGCCACCCAGCCGCACTTCCCCCAGCGCAGCCAACCCGTCAGCTGGCTAACTTAGAGGAAGTCCTTTCTCCACAGCTGAATTTTCTTCTATCTCCCTTTCAAATCCTGCTGCGCTGTTATTCGGTAATGGAAACAGCAGAAATCACTTTAGAAAGGAAGCCAGCTGGTTCATTAGTCTGATTAAACTCAAGCAATGGGACCTGAGCACAGTTCACATGATGAATAAGCGTGCCTTCTCCTTGGCCACAGTGCATTTTGCAGTGATTATTAATCTTGGGGCTCAGTCACCCCTCACATCTGCAAAATCATGGGGGTCAGAAAGAAAGGACAGGGCTGCAGTTGGATGATGTCAGGACTTTCTCAGTAAAAGTGGTTCAGCCTCCCCTCTTGCCCTCACAGTCAGCCTGGCAAAGTCCACAAAGTATGGGGAGTGAGGCTCCCCAAGTCTGTTGGAAAGAGCTTGGTCTTCAGTGACAGTGAGACTTATCTTTAAAATCAGATGTTGCTACTTAATAGCTGTGTTATCCAAGGCTCAGATTCTTCACTTGAAAGAGGGTGTACAGACTCACAGACATAGAATACAGACTTGTGGTTGCCAGTGGGGAGGGGGGTGGGAAGCGATAAACTGGAGTTCGAGATTTGCAGATACTGACTGGTATATATAAAATAGATAAACAAGTTTATACTGTATAGCACAGGGAAATATATTCAATATCTTGTAGTATCTTATGGTGAAAAAGAATATAAAAATGAATATATGTATATTCAAAAAAAAAAAGAAGAAAGCGGGGTGTAAAATGTATTTTTAAGGAAGTCACAAGGACCAGTAACTACTTAAAGTTCCAAATGCAGTGGTTCAGAATGTCTGGAGTGTAGACAGGAGTGGGCAGAGGTGAGAAACGAGTCAGACCAAGGTAAGCAGGGACCAAGTCACAAAAGGTCTTAGAGGTTGGGCAGAGGCATTTATGATTTTGTGTTGAAAGTACTGGGGAAATTGTAAAAAGATAAAATCACAGGAGAGTGATCTGATCATATCTGCATTTTGGGAAGCTCACTCTGGCTGCAGGGCAGAGGTACGGACACTAGACTGGCGGCAGGGAGGGGGCCAGGATAGTCACCCCAAAGAGATGATGGGAGTTTAAATGAAGGCAGGGAGTTGAGGAATGAGGAATATGTTCTCTTCCAGCAGATTTGGAAATCAGCAAGGAAGCAAAACAAACTGTCATTACCGAGGGACTGAAGATGGAAGGGGGCACTGGAGAGGGAAAGTCCAACTGATTTCTAGGCTTCTGGTTTGGGTGGCTTTCCGGAGAGTGGGAGCCAATCTCTATGGAAAGGAGCACAAGTGGAGAAGCAAATTTTGAGGACATGAGGCGACATGTTGAGTCTGGGACATGCTGAATTGAAGTTAATAGTTTAAATGTTCCATTTAATGCCATAGAATCCAATATGTTGGGGGTACAAAATTAGATCCTGTCTAAAGAGTTCACCTCCCCAGGTCCTATTTTTAGGAAGATGAACAGAAAAAGACCAATCTGTTTATCTCTCTAGTCAGAAAGTTTTCCTAGGAGGTCTTTTTGGAGGCTGTAGCAGCCATGACTGGGTCTAGAAATGCTTCTAAGTTTTCTACCAAGAAATCTCATTTGCTGTGCAGAACAGCAAAACCTACCATTTTGGATTGTGTCCTCATCCTCCAGGTATGTGCCTTGTGGTTATACATTTTCTCTGCTGGCTCTAGGTATGGGGGTGGGGGGTGGGAGGTAGCAGCTGCAACAAGAGGGAAGAGCAACAGGCTTGTGCTTCTGCAGAAAAAGGTCAAAGACTCCCAGGTGATTGTTGCTATGAAGAGGGGAAGTCACAATGAAGGCAGGGAGAAGGTTAAGGATAAGCATAAGGAAAAATGATAATCAGAGACAATAAAAAAGCACAAAAGATGATAAGCAACTTACAGACAAAGGCATCCCCAAAGTGGTCTACAATTGGAAAGAAAAAGAAAACGGACCTCAAAGGTGCATTTAGAAGGCAGCTGTGTGATGGGAAGAACATAGGCGTTAGAGATCCCCTGTTTTGGGTTTTGGGTTCAAACCCCAGGTGTGAGCCTGGCTGTGTGACATTGGCCAAGTCCTGGAAGCTCTCTGAGGCTCAGTTTCTCCACCTGTGAAATGCAGAACAATACCTGCCTTGCCAGATGGAGGTGAGAATTGGCTGAGGAAGGTGACCAGGGCAGGGGAGGGAATGGGTTGGTTTCAGTAGCCGTTACTGCCTTCCTGCCAGCTGTCCTTGGGCTGGTTCTCTCTGCTTCACAACTGCAGGAGCAACCCTGCATCCCTATGGGGACCCAGACCTGAGGGACTCTCTCTGGCCACAGCCCAGGAGGACACTGACTGCAGGATGTCCCCTGAACACATCTTCACCCAGGGAACTCCAGAGGTCTGTCTTGGTTTGTGAAAAAATGGGGTTTGGCCTTGACTTCCTTGGAATTTGAAAGTATCTGGTGACTATGAGGAAAGCAATGATGTGGAAAGAGCCTGGGCCTCGGTGTCTGACAGATCTGCGCCTGCCTCCTGCCCACAGCCACCTCAGCTCTGTGCCCTTGGGCACCTCACCTAACTCCCCGGGAAGGGCTGCTGTAAGAATGAAATGACACCACCCACCAGGAGAGAGTGCGGGCACAGAACACGTGTTTTCCTTCTCCTCCTTCTCCTTTGGGATTCTGGAGAAAAACAAATTAAATATAAAACTTCACAGGCCTAAATGATATAAACCAATCTCTTAAATGACTATCAAATGTAACTTTCAGCAGAAGAGAACAGAAAAGCCAGCATCCAGAATCCAACAAAATAAGCTGACTCTGACTTTGTGGATTGATGGTAAGCTGGCCAAGTTCCTATTCTTCCCCTTTTTTTGATGCTGCAGAGATGAGGTAACACCAATTCCCAGGCTGAGGAAGAAATTATCCAAATATATTTATGTTTTGTGTTTAATACAGAAAGCAGACAGTCACCTAGAACAAAGTATCCCAACGAGGTTTCATGCTTACACAGCAGCTCAGGTTTTGAGTTCAGTTTGGTGACTTTTCTCCATCTCCATTCACCACCAGAAGCAAGAGGATAAGCAGCATGTTTCTGCTGTTTATTTCTATATTAAACAATCATGAAAAGATCATGGAGCTGAAGTCCAAATTTCTATCAATTTTAATGATCAAGAAGAAGGCAGTAAAGAAATCCAAAGCTCGCAGTATGTATGTTGAGATTTGTCTCAAGACCAGAGGAAGAAGACACAAGTTTATCCTCCAATGACAATGATATTTCTGGGGGAAACATTTGAGAAGAGATATGTGGGCAGCAGTCTCTGCCTTCTGAGACTCACCACCCTTAGGAGACCACTGTCAGAAACCAGCTCACTGGTTCTCAACATAGTGGCACACCCCATCACTCCTGGAGTCTTGGCAGGGCTTCTGTTAAGGGACCCAGTGAAGGGCAGGGGTCACTGTGAGGGTCCTCAGGGAGTGTTTACCCAGGAGCCTGGAGAGTAAGGGTAGGAAGGTAGGCAGGACACTCACATGGTAGAATCGGAAGATGAGCTGAGCTGAGTCTCTTCCTCATCCTGTGTTAATTTCTACCATGCATGAGGTATGGGGTAGTATGGTAGGACCAATGATGTGCGAGTAAATATCTGACAACCAGCTCCGGTGGAGTGGGGCCAGGGTGCCTGATTTACAGTGTTTGCAGATGGCAGTGGTATAACTACTCCCACCGTGACTGATTTCAAACTACCAACCTGATGTCACTGAGCACAGAAGTGGGAAGAGACACACACCATCGTCTACAGCACACCACTGGGTAGAGTCTTGGGACCACCACTGCCTGCAGTGGTCAATAGGTCCCGCATGGCACAGAAGGACAGATGTTA
Source organism: Vicugna pacos (assembly GCF_048564905.1). Classification (NCBI taxonomy): domain Eukaryota; kingdom Metazoa; phylum Chordata; class Mammalia; order Artiodactyla; family Camelidae; genus Vicugna; species Vicugna pacos. The sequence continues at coordinate 54,701,095 of NC_132987.1, read as the reverse complement.
AGGCCCTGACTAGCCTTGAAGACACAGATAAGGCATCATCACCTGCCTGTGAGGAGTCTCCTTCCCGTGCCTCTCCACCCACCTACCCCTGCTGGATGCCCCGTGTCTGTCTCTCCCAGATCACTTGTGAGGCCATGGCGTCATCATTTGTCCACACGCCAGTCCTCCCATTTAGAACCAGGGCCCATTCTTCATTTCCATATCCCCAGCATCTAGCAGAGTGCCTGGGAAAAGTAGGCTCATAAAGAGTGTTTGGTAAACAAATATGTACTGGATGGACACTGGACTGAAATGTTCAAGGAGGAGAGGAGGAACGCAGAAGCTGCCATCAAGCATCTGCAGAGATGTCCTATAAAAAAAAGGATGCATTTATTCTTATGGATGCCAGCAGGCAAAACCGGGACCAACAAGAAAAGCGGCAGGGAAGCAGTTTTAGGGTCTCTTTGAAAAAATAAACTGAGCTCCTAGGCCCTACAAAGCCATAGAATGCAGGGTCCGCCCTGTCTCTCAACTCTCGGTTAGCATCTCCTGCCCTTCACCCATTTGAGAAATGGCCCTAGTCAGTTCCTGCTTTCAGCCCTGACCCCACACCCCAGCACAGGGAAAGGAGTCTTTGCTGTTGTTGCAAATACTGAGGGAATATCTGCTGTGTGCATGACTATGCCAGCAGAGGTGGGGTCACTCAAAGCAATGGAATGTCTTCTCCCAGTATAAAAATGAAGAAAAAGAACTCCTGGTGGGCGCTTGGGATTTCTCATATCCTTCCTCCACCAACTGCTTGGCTCTCTCCTCTTTAGACCTTAACCCCACAGCCCTCTTCTCACCACCAACTCCTTCCCTGGGTGGTCTGTCATTTTTGCTAGACTCTGAGCCTGTCAAGGACAGAGAGCAAGACTCCTGTCTGAATCCCCAGTGCCTAACACAGCATCTGGTACATTGGAGGTGCCTGAGAAGCATTTGTTAAATGAACAAAATCACAAATAAGAAAAAAAAAAAGTCCACTTCCTCCACCTTTAATTTATATGTCCCAAATTGGCAAAATTCCCAGGGACACCTGGAAACAATCTGCAGATCAAGTAAGCTACGAAGCTAGCTGGAGTTCTGTGAGAAGGTGATTTGGGAATACTCAGAGTCCTCCAATCCACATCCTTCTAGGGCTAATTGTAAAAATCTTTTCCTCAGAGACAAATAACTACAAAACCTTTAAAATACAGACAGTTCCCTACTTAGGAACATGCTGTGTTCTAAAAGCCTATTTATGAAATTGTTGTTTGAAATTCAGAAGACACTTTTTCATAGAGCCACGTTAAGAAAAGTAACCAACAATGGAGCTCTAACTGGAGATATTTGCGAAGCAAAATAATAGAAAGCAATAAAGCCATACTGTGAAGGGAAACTTTCCTTTTAAGCATCATAAAATAGACCTATGGAATGTGTCAAACTACACAATAGCCTTTGGACAAGGGGCAATACTCAAAAACAATAAAGTGAAATTTCAAATGGTTTCTTTTTATTTATTATGAATGCTGATAACTTGAGAAAAAGCCAGTTTCATTTGGAACGGCTGCAATTAGAAGGGAGCCCTGATGGGAGCTTAGCACAGGCTGCGGTGCTCAGACTTCAGGGTCTGGGTGAGTCACCTGCAGGACTTGTTTAAAATGCAGATTTTTGGCCTCTGCCCCCAGGGAGGCAGATTTGGTGGGTCTGAGGTAGAGCCCAGGAATATGCATTTTAACAAGCACGCAGAAGAGTCTGACCCAGGTGATTTAAGGACCACTCCTGGAGAACTGCCAGCTGGAGGGGAAGCCACATCACGCAGCTGAGCTGAAGTCTCGTCTCCTGAGACTGTCTCTTTGGGATAGTGTCGAGACCCTTCTTTCTCCTGCTTCCTTTCAGTGGTGGGAGAAGGTGGCCAGTGACTACTTGTCACTCCACAAAATATGTATGGATTTAGGGTTAAGAGCACACCTCAGAGAGATGAAAGAAACAATCACTCATTTGATAAAAATTGAGGGCTGCACCAGAAACTGACACAACATTGTAAACTATACTTCAATAAAAAAGAGACTGTAAAAAAAAAATTGAGGGTTGCGATTCAGCAGGTGTGCGGGTGATTAAAATAACAAAAACTTTCTATCTGTTGGAAAATAACCTCCACCCTAAATATCAAACCGCCCCCCATTGACTCCTACCAGTAGTGGGCCCCAATTAAACTCTCTGTAGAATGGGATTAATCACATCTCCTTTGTAGAATTAATGTGTGTGTGTGTGTGTGTGTGTGTGTGTGTGTACGTGCACGCACACAAGCATGCTCATGGAGGTATGTATAAAGTCCTAGATACGTACGTGTTTAATAAATGGTTATTTACTTCTGTTACTGTATTGCTCAACAACTACTTGGAGAATGAAGGCAAAGACATCAAAAAATACAGCAAGGCAGCAATAAGCCAGTTCGATTTGTTCACAAGTGCTGTAGATTGAAAAGTCAGGCAAGCTCGCTGCAGGAGAAGCTGCCTTAGAGGAAGTGGACTGTGCACACTGAGGCTTCTGGTTTCTCACACTGGCTCCACCGTTTACTGCCTGGGAGACCCTGAGCAACCAGCATCTCCCGTATGCAGTGAGGCTGGCGGTGCTCTCCTTACCTGACTCTTGGGAGGGTGAACAGATGTCAGCACAGTGCCCGGCACATGGTAGGTGCTCAGGGACTGTAGCTCTTTAGAAGGTTTGAGAGTGGGGATAAACCTCCTCTCAGTGGCAGAATCTCAGGGCCAACAAGGAAATCTTTCAGTTTGTCATCTTTAAATTCAATCTAATATTATTGATCCCCTACTATGCACAATACTCTCTGAGTGATAGAAGATGACTAAGATGTAGTCTAATTGCTGCCCCAGGGATGAGGCAGGGCAGTGGCTGTGAAGCACATGCAAGTAACCGAAATAGGAGGCAGCCTGTTGTAAGTTCTAGGATAAGTGATGAATAAATCTCAATGGGAGTACAGGAGACAAGATAATTAACTTCAGAGGGGTGGGTTTAAGAGGCAGCACTACAGAAAGAGCAAGAGAGAGAAAAAGGACAGCACCCCCTGCCATGGGGGTAGCCTGAGCAGGATACAGAGGGGGTGAGTGCCAGGGGTCCTGGGATGATGAAGCCGGTCAATGTGTGTACTGAGTCCCCGAAGGGCTTGCCGGAAGTGTAAGTGGATGAGTAAGCTGGGATCACTTCTCGGAGGACTTTGCATGCCATTTAAGGGAACATCAAGTTTATTCTAGAGCAGTAATAACAATGATCCCATTTATTGAGGACTTACTATGTGACTGACATTGTGCTAATTTTTTAAATAAATATTTCTTCCAAACCCCGTAAAAACCTATGCATAATTATTATCAGGTCCATTTTATGAATGACAAATCTGAGGCCGTGAAGGCTTTTAAGTAGAGGGAGGGCTCTGGGGTGTCTATTCTCAGAAAGTAATTCCAGCAGCAACAGATTGGGAGAATGGATGCCACAAAGCTGGCATTTAAGGGCTCCCTTAATTTCCAACATATTGTGACATTTTGTCCCCTCAAATTGGTTAACAAGGGATAAAGAAGTGACCAGTATTTCTAAAAATGGACTGATTCTCTCAAAAGTTTTAGGAGTTGGGCAGGCTTTGAAACACATGGTCATTTATGGAATTAGAACCTTCTCCTCCCTGTGGTTCTTCCCAGGGGTCCCCAGAAAAGCTTCCCCTTTAGGGAAGCAGTGAAGAATTCCACAGCAGTGTCTCCTGACCAAGCAGAGCAGAAAACAGATCCAGAGTGTTGTGAGTGAACCAAAATTAGCCTCTTTACAAGCCTATTAAAGCATCAAGTTTAGCATCCATTGCCCAAAATACAACAGGAAGGCAAAAGGCTTTTCTCTTTCTCTTTGTCCAACTACTTACTCACACTTCTCTTCCCTTCCTCCCACCGGCCCTCTCCCTACAGACAACAACCAAAGCGGGATCTTGGATGGGTGGGAGTCTCCTTCATTTTCAAGTAAACCCAATCAAAGTTCCTGAGAAATCCACTGTGACATTGTAGAATTCTAGGCTGAGGGCAGATTTGCAGCCTATTAGTCAAAAGTCCTAAAGTTCACCAGCTCCTCTTTTAAGTTTTCTTGTTAAAATGTTACTTACTATCCTTAGGAGAGAGAAGACAGTTGCTGACCTGAATCATTGCTTCCTAGGAAGCAGACAAGTGAGTCAGTAATATAACTGGGCTTTTTTTTTTTAACAGATTATCTTAGGGGAACAGATTATCTTTAATAACTATACATTTTTCACATACGCTTCTTCATTTAATCATAACCCTACCCAGTGGTGAAGGTATTGCTGGTTCCACTTCACAGAAGAGGAAACTGAGGTTTCTAAATGGTCTATTTATTACTCTTAACCTCACGGCTTTGTTTTTGTGCTTTTCTCCCAAGCTTATCAGCTGTTACTGTGGTTATTTTTCAAGCTAGCCTGTGGAGGCATTACACCTCGGTGATGGAGCAATATTTAAAAGTTGTTCAGTTTAACAGAGTACTTAACAGAGTAGCACAGCCAGAAAGAGTTGTAGAGACCATTTCCAACCTCCTTATTTTACCAATAAGAAAACTGAGACCCATAGTTGGACCTACATTCCTAAGGCTGGATCCACAAATCCTGTTTGTGGCAAAACTGTGACCAGGAGCTGAGCCTCATGGTTCTTCTGTCCCACCACCTACAGTGTCACAATATCTCTCAAGCACAGTCTTCACAACCAAAGCAAAGAGGAAAGCTAAAGTCAGGATTTGGCTAATATCCGTTCCATCCTGTACTTGTTTGATACAATGGAAAGATCCTATTAATTACACAATCATGAAATATTAGGTGGAATTCAGCTTGGAGATAAGTGTAATTGTTTGGTTTTGTAGGTAAGAAAAGTGAGGCTCAGAAAAATTAAGCAAACTGAGCACCCCCAAGCAGGAACTTGAACCCAGGTCTTCTGGTCCCTAGTCACTGACCCCCACCTCCGTGACCTCCACTGTGTGCAGTGTCACGTGCTGTTCACCCAACTTGTCAGAGACAGCCTGACTTAAAAATTTCCAGACACCGGTACCTGACTCAGCCCAGCTTTGCCTTGGCAATAGAGAGCAGGCATCAGCTGCCGGCTCGGATGATGTGTTCCCAGAGCAACACGGCAAGTGTGAGCTGCCAACATTGAAGTCTCAGGGAATGTAAAGTGTTGAGCCAGTTAAACATCCAAAAATGCCCAGTCTCTCAGAAACAAGGGTGACTCATTGGAGTGCTTGGCCGCGACTGGGAACTGCATTAGAGGGGCCACGGGGGCTAAAACCTACGCTCAGAAGCCTCCTGCTGCCCTGCCTCTGACCCTTTGCTCACAGCTCTCCTCTCCAACCCAGAGCCAACACTCCCTTTACTGGGAAAGCCAGGCCTCCCACTCCCTGAAACCTGTCTTAATGCTTTAAGCCCGGAGGAGTTCTCCCTTCTCTTGCCCTGCAAATCTGCTCTATACAATTTGGCACTTAATTTTATACTGTCTTTTATTGCTTCTTAATCGTTTTGAGTGTTTGTTTTACAGCCAGTGTGGACTGCAAATGCTCCAAGGGGAGGAAGCAAGCTTCCTCCTCTGTATCCTAGAGCACATCTCTGAGTGTCACCCAAGAGCAGAGACGTGCTCAGACTCACAGCTACTCCTAACTTCAAGACTCCACTCTACCCTGCATTTGCACATACAACAAATGCTCAATAAATCCTAATTCGTTTCACTGAGGCTTCAGCCTTAAAGACAGAGTTCAGCAGCCAGAGCCTCCAGCAGCCCACGCTAAGCCTCTGTACAAATTAGAGTCAAGGCAGGCGATGCGGCTCAGCCAGGCTGCAAGGCTGGGTCAGTAGAGCCCGGACTTCAGCCCCTTGCTGGGCGCCCTGTGCAGTGAGACACCTGTACCTCTGGACTCTGGTTCTTCAAAGGGGCAGCAATATGATGTCTCTGCCACCTGACCCTCCCATTCTGACAGGAAGCCCTTACTTGGGAAAGCTGGCAGCACAGGCCCGTCTTGTGTCAAACCAAACAAGAACGACTAAAATGGCACATCTTCCAGGGCATCTCAATATGCATAGCCTGAAGTCTGCGTTGCTGGCAGGGCACTTGGGGACCCTCTGCAATAGGGTCCCAACTTCCTTTCTTCTACTGAAGGCCCAGAACTTACCATGAGATGTCCTCTTTCTGTGCTTTTGCTTTCCCTCAGCCTTGATCGCCTTCTTCTTGCTGATCTGTGTGTCAGATCCCTACTCCCCCTCTCAAATCCCATCCCAAACTTAACCTCCTCCGGATATCTCAATTCACATAACTCTTCTTTTCGGTGCTTCTTTCCACTCGCAGCCCTCCCTGCCTTCCGCATGGCTTGAACCTCTATTACAACCCTTTTCCCACATGTTATCTGTGTGTAACTCGGTGGCCAGCTGTCTTCAAGCTCTTCCCCTCAAACCAAACCACCGCCCCCACAGGCTTATCTGTACTCACCCTACATCATCAACCCAGATGCTGAACTCAGCACCACCCTGAGTTCCCCAAAGGAACCCACTCACAAACAAATTGGGGAACAACTGCCCTTACAAATGATTTATTTCACAGGAAGGGTAGAGAGCAAGGACTTCATAGGGTACCTCCCCCTTCCCCTCCCCCAGCAAACTATTTACTGATCTTTGCAAGCAAGCACTCCTGTTCTCCAAATCCTTACTTGGCAGCTCTGTTCTGGGAGTTTCTCTCTCATTACTCTTCCTCAGCACACTCCTGGCCAAGTCAAGTCTCTGCATTCTATCTCTGCATGTCTTCCCCATTCCTCCCACCCAATGTATTTCCTTCCAGCTCAAGTAGGCAGAAAAACTTAGTATCGCCCCAATCCCTACCTGCAAGCATGCATCCCCAAATCCATCACTACTCTCAGCCAAATATAAGCACTCTCTCAGTTTCCCCTTCTTTGGAAGGAATCCAGGATTAGACAGAACAAGAATATCTTCTTATTCTCCTAGAAGAAATAAAAGCAAGAATAAACAAATGGGACCTAATGAAACTTACAAGCTTCTGCACAGCAAAGGAAACCAGAAATAAAACAAGAAGAAAACCTACAGAATGGGAGAAAATTTTTGCAAGTGAAACCGACAAAGGCTTGATCTCCAAAATATATAAGCAGCTCATACGACTCAATAAGGAAAAAATAAACAACCCAATCCAAAAATGGGCAGAAGACCTAAACAAGCAATTCTCCAAGGAAGACATACAAATGATCAAAAAGCACATGAAAAAATGTTCAATATCACTAATTATCAGAGAAATGCAAATCAAAACTACAATGAGGTATCACCTCACACCAGTCAGAATGGCCGTCATTCAAAAACCCACAAATGACAAATGCTGGAGAGGCTGTGGAGAAAGGGGAACCCTCCTACACTGCTGGTGGGAATGCAGTTTGGTGCAGCCACTATGGAAAACAGTGTGGAGATTCCTCAAAAGAGTAGGAATAGACTTACCATATGACCCAGGAATCCCACTCCTGGGCTTGTATCCAGAAGGAAATCTACTTCAGGATGACACCTGCACCCCAACGTTCATAGCAGCACTATTTACAATAGCCAAAACATGGAAACAACCTAAATGTCCATCAACAGGTGACTGGATAAAGAAGATGTGGTATATTTATACAATGGAATACTACTCAGCCATAAAAACCGACAACATAATGCCATTTGCAGCAACATGGATGCTCCTAGAGAATGTCATTCTAAGTGAAGTAAGCCAGAAAGAGAAAGAAAAATACCATATGAGATCACTCATATGTGGAATCTAAAAAACAAAAACAAACAAACAAACAAAAACAAAGCATAAATACAGGACAGAAATAGACTCATGGACAGAGAATACAGACTTGTGGTTACCGGGGGGGGGGGGGGGGGGTAGAGGGTGGGAAGGGATAGACTGGGATTTCAAAATTGTAGAATAGATAAACAAGATTACACTGTATAGCACAGGGAAATATACACAAAATGTTATGATAAATCACAGAGAAAAAAATGTGACAATGAGTGTGTATATGTCCATGAATGACTGAAAAATTGTGCTGAACACTGGAATTTGACACAACACTGTAAAATGATTATGAATCAATAAAAATGTAAAAACAAAAGAATATCTTCTTATGATATGTATGTGAGTGTGTTTTCCTCCACAGAGAATAGAGTTCAGAAGGCAAGGATTGTGTCTTCCACATTCACCCAACCTAGTAAAGTGAGACTGAAACCAGCCTTCTCCTCTACTAGGGACAGGGACAGTTCTCAGCCCCATCTATCTCTTGGTTCCTCTTCCTTGCCAAGTAAGGTCCAGCACTAGAGTTAGGGAAAAGTGCCTGAAAGACCCAGCAGGAGCTTAATAGATAGTCGTGAAATGAATGAATCATTGAGTGAAAGGGAAACAAGAAAAGATAAAAGAATTTTGAGAGCACCCTCACCAGGATTATTTCAGTCTAGCTGAAGGGAGCTTTGAGAACCAAGCCAGTATGAGGGATGACAAGTGAGTGGTATAATGAAGTGTGAACATAAGGTTCTGGTAGTGGCTCTGCCTTCAATGCCATGTGGAACCTTGGGGGAAATCTCTGAGCCTCAGTTCCTCATGTACCCCATCAGCCTGCCTGCAGGTGGCCCAATATGGACACTGATCATCAGGTTCCTCAGAGCTTTTGACATTCATGTTTGAGGCTTCTTCCCCAAGTGCCCAGACACTCAGAGCCCCCTGGCGCCTCTGCATCTGCAGAAAGTTTTTCTTGGCTACAGTCCTGACCCGAAGACCTTCACTGCCTGCTGGGAGAAAAGAACTCTCAGTTGTGGAAACTGGTAAACTCTACATATTTTACAGATGAGCCCAAACTCCTGATGACTCTAAATGTGGTGTGAAATGGACAGAAGTCACCGTATTGGTGTGACATGCCTGAGATAGTGTGGTCACCACCACCGCCACCCCATGCAGACACGCACGTCATGGAAAGAGAAGTGCCTTGGCCAATGTTGGCCCTCATCCCTTATCCCTCACTCCCAGGCCTTATTCTGTGCTTTTCCAAATTTTTAAGGTAAGAAGTGCTCTATCTGCTGTGCAGGAAAATAGCCCATTGTCATCTAAAAGCAAAGGATACAGGGAATTACTGTTCAGTCTTGAGACCTGATTCAGCGACCAGAGCCCAGCTCTGGCTGGCTGCGACGGTCCCCACTATACCCGCAGAGGGAAAAATCTTTTCAGATTGAACAGCCACCAATCTCCTGCCACCGAAATGTGCCCGTGGGCAGGGGCAGCGATTTGGGCGCTAGAGAAAACGCCCAAGTGTCTAGGTAACGGAGAGAACTGGCTGATTTTATTTTTCTTTGACTTGGTGGAGATAGTGAGGCAGCCTAGACATTGAGATGTGAGTATTTTATCTGTCAAACAATTATTCCCTGTCCTCTGAGTCAGCTGGTCTCTAGCACCCTGCAAAGCCCACCACTGTTGCATCTTCTCCGAACCCCTCAGCCTCTAACTCCTCCTCTCAAACCCAAGCCCTAACAGTGAGAAGGGCCCGAACGACCAAACTAGTCCGGGTTCGCTGCGAGCCCACCGCATTTATGCGCGTGCGGGGGTGTGTGCACGCGCGCGCGGGTGTGTGGCGAGTGTGCGAGCGGCGCGCGCGCGCGGCTGTGTGGCGGGGGCGGGCTCTGCGCCCGGGGGCAGGGCTCCGCGTGAGAGTGGCAGCTGGACTTGCCCGCTGCGAGGGGCAGGGCGCCGCAGTGCCGTAGTAGTGGGCAGCCGAGGCGCACCTCTTGGGAGCCGCGGGTACTGGGGCCGGCAGAGACCCCCGGCGCTGCCTAACCCCAACCGGGCAGCCCGAGCTCCGCGGCGCCCAGTCGCGCTCCATCCCCCTCCCCAGGAGGGCTGCGCGGGCGGGAAGACGCCCAGACGCCAGCTTCGGTCCCCTTTCAGTCTCTCGGTTCCTCTTTCCACCCAAGTAAGGGAATAAGCCCCGAGGAAGGAGCGCTCCGCAGAATCGCGCAACCAAGTGTTGCATGCTGAGGTAAGACTGTGGCCGGCGCAGCGGAGGGGGTTCGGGCTGGGGGCGCGAGCTGCAGCAACTTGCAAAAGGAGGGCAAAGCCGGAGCCAGTTCCGCGGCCAGGGGCAGGAGCTGCAGCCGAGGCCACGGCACCCACCCTGACGGTGCCACCTGCCGCACAGCCCTGCAGGAGATGCCCCGCTGGCAGGGTGAGGGCACGGGCAGCTGCCGGGGTGGGGCACCGACTTCCTCTTCTATTCGGAAGACCTTACGAACCTCAAAGGTGTGCGGGCGGGAGGCGGCTTGGCTCCAGGCAGTTTGCTGAAGCAACTATTCAGTCGACCCTTCTAGACTTACCTTTGGTATGCAGTTCGCGCTCCAGGGTGTACAGGGAGGCAAAGAGCGGGGACACTTTTCCTAACATCTGGCCGCCAAAGCCTCCGACCGTCCCGCAGGGTTCCAGGACTTTGGGAGACTCCACAAAGCCCCCGGGCTAGGGGAGCGCAACGGGAAGCTGAAGAGAACGCGGAGACCTTGAGAGATACACGCTACGGAAGGAGAGGAGGGTCAAGGAGGGAACGTCCGGCTGACCTGTTTAGTCTAGGAGTCACAAGATGTGTGTTCGTGTGCGTGTGTTTGTGTCTTGAGAGGCGTGCATCTAGTATCACCTGTGGGGCTTTTAAAAACTCCACCAGTCCGCTCACCCTGTATATTCGAGATTTTCTTTCTCTGGACGAGTGGACTAGAATTTGGGGAGGGGGCTGAGGAGTTCGAAAAAGCCCTACAGGTGATTCTGATGCGCTGCCCCCATCCCCGCCATCACTGCAGAGGAAAGCACGGGACAGGAGCGAAGAGGCAGCTGCCAGGTGTGACGATCCAGACACCGAACTCAGAGTGACCGACGAGACCCTCCCGCACCCTCCCTCTTTACCCGGGGCGAGGCAGGAGGGTCTGCGGCAGCGCGAGGTGATTTGTGGCGGCGCCGCAGTGGCGCGCGGGAGAGCTACGAACCCGCGGGCGCGCTCGCAGGCCGGCGCGGGGCGGTTGTCTCCTCTGGCTTCATTAGCATACGATGACCTCGCTGTCCCGAGGAGGGCATAGGAGGGCTGTTTATCATTCTTTCATTGTGGGAATTTGGGGGACTTACCTTGGTTCTGGAGGTGCGGACCAGGGGGAGTCACTGATGGGGAGCATCGGTCAGGACACAGGGTTGGGAACTGCCCCTCTGTTTCAAAAGAGGGAAACGACTTCATTATTTCAGTGCCTGGGATTCTTTGTCTAAAATACGGCCCACACAGAGCCACTTGCTAGAGCACAGGGTACCCGTCGTTGTCAACGAAGGGTATTAGATCACAGGGGACAAATGTCTTGACTGTTTGATCACACACACACTCTACCTTTGTGCTTTATGCCCCTCTCATTCCAGGGATATGTCCTTATGTGGAAACGGACTTAGTCATTGGTCTTGTCAAAAAGGGCTGTATTTGTCAGAGAGTCCTTTCCGAAGGTGAATTATACTCATTAAATAAAGAGGCAGCCAGAAAGCTAACTTACGTGTTGTACCTCTCCTATACGTCTTTTCTTTACCAATCACCCTTGAAGTTTATGCATAACATTGTAGGTTTTTTTTTTTTCCTGCTAGGGGTCTGTGAGTGGGAAGCAAGTAGATGAGTCTTTCCCACCTTAAAATTTCATGTCATGTTTGGTTCAGATCAACCAGGATATGGGCAGAAAATGATAAGCATCAGAGTGTCTTGGAATCTAGACTTTCAGAGATAGAGGAAACCGCTAAGGACATCTGTTCCAACTCCCCCTCAAATCTCCAGAGTACCTTCAACAGGTGGGGGGGGATCCTGTTAACCTTATACCCCCAGAGGTCCCAGGTGTGCACGCCTTAGGCTCTGCCAGGGAAAGTACCCCTAATGCAGCAGCTCTTCCCTCTACTGCCCATCCCTGGAGGGGAGGCTGCCCCCAGCTCCTTCCCTGGAAGGGAAGTACTGTTTTTTGTTGTGGTAAAACTCTTTTTCAAAAAAGAAAAAATCTTACTGTATTATTACATCATTATGATATGCTTTTTTATTATAAAAGTAATTCATGTTAAATGCAGAAAATTTGGGAAATTGAAAAGTGTGCAAAGAATCAAGCGGACCACCCAAAATTCTACCACTCAGATTCCACATGGCTAATATATTAGAATATTTCCTTTCCATCTATTTTTATGCCTTGAAATTGTACAGTCCTTAGAGAACCAACATTTGCTGGGTACCTAATGTACCTTGAATGTGTTAAGTATTGTATATTCAGTGTCGTTTAATTCTCAGAAGTCCTGAGGCAAGTATTAGCGTCACAGAGTTCAGGGGACTTGTCCAAGTCACACACCTGTAAGTGGCCAAGTCAGGATTCAAACCCAGGCTGTCCAACAACTGGGTGGTTGCTTCGCCTCGGTAGCTGTTGCTTCTCTGCTTTTTCCCATAAGTAGTATCATAGTGAAAGTCCTTCATGGACATCATTTTCATGGCTGCCTATTATTACACTGTTGGTCTTTCAAGTTGATTCCTGTGTTTAGCAACTACACGTAACTCTGAACAACATCCCTGGGCAAAGTCTTTCTGCACACATTTCCAAATACTTCCTTTGGATAGATTCCCAGAAGTAGAATCACTGGGCCAAGGGGCATGAATGTTTTAAGGCTCCTGATGTATATGACAAGCAGGTTTTGGAAAAAGATACACCAATTTCCACTTCCATCCCCTCCAGATAGTTCTGCCACAGTCAAAGCAGGTGACTTCTGGGAACTCAAATACATCAGACCACATAAGCATCCCTCTGGCTTCATGGGAGGCAGAATCACACACATCACCCTGCTGTATACACACAAGTGTGATTATGAAACCCATACAAATATAAGGCTATACCTATTTTTATCTGTGCAAGTATCAATTGCAGAATTCTCTGGCTTGTGTAAAATATATACATGGCATAACATTCCACTTCTCCACACAAATAATTAGAACAGCCTGCACCCCTATGAAGGTGCATCACCATCAGGCTAAATTCAGCCAGCCCAGCCAATCACATAGTGGCCATTTTCACAGAGCTGTTTGTTTACACCAAGTATCAGAATCCCACATCCAAACCACAGCGGAAGTTGATGTCACTTTGTATGAAACAGAGTTCACTTGCCCAACTCCCTGTCACTCGTGGTTAGTGACGGCAAGTCACTCAATAAAAAACAAGGTTATACACATCATTGAAAAAATGTCATCAGGTGAAGAAAATGTGGCCATAGAAGAGAAACTGAATTAGGCAATACAAAAAGACACAAAGGTGACATTTTCAACGAAAACTAGTTGGCCCTAACTATGAGTTTTCCCTAGGGCTGTTTTTGCCCCATAGCCACCTCTGCCAGCAGCAGCGGGCTTAGTAGCCTTGGAATATAGTCCATTGTTGTAAAGAGGAATACATACCATTTGAGCCACCACTATGAGATCTACTTATTTAAGACTCGGCTCAGGTCTTAAAACATCCTTCTGGGAAGCCTTCCACAACTGCTTTTCTAGGTTAGAGCCCTCTCTGCTGGACTCATTGCACCTGTGAATACACTTAGCTCCCTATGGTGAAATCACTTATCTGCACACCCCCCACTAAACTGAGAATTCCCTGAAGGTACAGCTAGCCCCGCACACCTAGCACCGAGCTAGTAGTTATGCAGAGTAAACAATCCAGTGCAATAAATGGACAAATAAGAATTTTCCAGGTACTTTATATGCGTTTCTCTTTCAAGTGCATCTTTATTCTGCTCACATTGGTCAGTCTCAGAAATGCACCTGAAAGCTGTGTATTTCCACATGTGACTCCTTCCATTTTCACTCAGTTCATTAAAATTAAAGTTAAAATTTCAGTTTCTCAGTCACACTAGTCACATTTCTAGTGCTTAAATGCCACATATGTCTGCCATATTAGAGAATGCACATATAGAATATTTCCCTCACTGCAGAAAGTTCAACTGGACAATGCTGGTTAGATTGGAGGCTTGGTGCTGGCAGGGGTGTGAATTTGTTTTCCACCATACCCCCTGCAACCAGCATAGTGCCTGGCCAGAGGAGGACAAAGGGGGGGAAAGGAGGAATGGTGGTAGTAAATGTAGCAGGAGCACTACCATTTATTGGGCACCTGCTCTGTGCCCCACATTGTGTTATATTTTGTACATGCATTGTCTTCGTATTCACATCACTACAAGCCTGGTAGTAACCTTACTTCGCAGACAGGGAAACTGAGTTCAGAAAGTTTAAGTGGTCACAAAGCTAGTAGTAGAGAGGCTGAGTTTTAACTCAGTCCCCTATGATTTCAAAGCCAATTTTCTTAGGCTTTTTGCTTTACTGCCTCATTAAATGTCATCTGTGGTAACAGATGTGAATTGTCATCCTCTTGGCTTCCCAGGAAGTCAGAGAAAGGGTACTTCTAAAGGCTTCCCAAGGGAAATATTGGTGTAATTTGCAAAAGGTAATGGCATTTCAAGAATGTAAAATTTTGCATGGAGGCTCCAGAGGCTTGGTCCCTGGATAGGTGAGGTAGGGACAGTGTGACCTGATCAGAGGGACAAAACCTGGGAGAGCAGGCCAGCCAACTGCCACCACCCATGCTCCTCCTCAGGGAGGCCTGTTGTCAGCCCTGGAGGGAGAGAAATGCTGGCTTGATTAGGATCCCACAGCCAGTTACTGGCATAAACTGCCTCTTAACTCCCTGGCCAGTGCTCCTCGCACTGTTCCATCCTGCCCCATAGGCCTCTGGCTCCAGCATCCTCACTATCAGTATCACTCTTGCCCCAGTTTTGTCTTAATGAATAGAATACAGAATTTCAAGGGAGGCTTAATCAAGTACCAAGCAGAGTGAGATTATCACTCCCTTCATTCTACATCTCCTGTTTCTGTCAAAACTCTGTAAGGCTGAATTAGGCATCTATACTAGTAACATCTGTTGAGTTTAGTATCAGCTGAAAAAAACCCACGTCTCTCTTAAACTTGCTCTTGAACTGTATCCCCCGCCCGCACGCCCCCGCCACCTGCCATACGTGTACGCATGCTACCTGGGACCCAAATACAGAGCCCTTGCATTTATCCCCAGTTTTATCATGTTTAATTCAGTCTATCTTGCCAACTTGCTCAGATATTTCTGGCTTTGGTTCTGTCATCCAGTATTAATACTGTCCCTTCCAGCTGGCTTCCTGTCACCCCAAATCTGACGAGTATGACCTCTTCAACTAAGTCATCAAAAAAATGATGAACATGACAGCGTTCTAAGGCATCCCACTATATGTTCCTGAGAGATAGATGTTAATTCAATAAATAAACAGCACTTATTGAGAATGTTTGTTCAACTTACTGTACCTATCAGTATACATTTCTTCATCTTTTTCAAAAGATTATCAGAGGAATCTTATCAAGGGTCCCGATAAAGTCCAGATACTGTCCATCACTGGTGTTTCCCTGATCTGCCTGCCTGGTAACTTTGTCAAAGAGGCAATTTTGTTACGCTGACGTAAACCACTAGCAGTTAACTCGTGTTGGTTCCTTGAGATCACAATTCCAGTCCTAAAACCTCATTCCATATCTTGTTCCACAATGTCTCCTGGGATTAATATCAACCCCTTAAGAAATTTTCACAAGTTACTTTTCCATTTTAAAAAGTAGAATTGTATTTGTCATGAGGGTGGTGGTGGTGGTGGTGGCTTCCTTACTCTATGATTCTGAACACATTAAGAAGACTGGTCTAGTGCTCTCAACTGCATGTTGTCTTAGCACCCTGGGATATTATTCAGTTAGGCAAAAAGATTGTATTAATTTAAGGCAGATCTCAGAGTCTCTAGCATCATTGAAAATGAGATCAGAGAAGGTACCAAGAAAGCATTTGTTCCCAGGCTTCTCCATCTAAAGTGGAAGTGTCCTGTGTGGGGTCACACATCCAGGACAGTCACCAAGGTGTCACCACTCTTCCCTAGTGCTTTCCCCAGGGACTTCTCCTTCTTTCCATCTTCAATCCTAGCCTAAGGCTCTGTTTCCTGCAGAAATGTCCATTTGTTCCCTTGGAATTAGCCTCTTAATCATTGATGTCTCAGTAAAAATTAAAGATTCTTTCCTGGTATCATGACTTAAAAGGAGAAAGGAGGAGCAAACTTATTTTCCAAGTGGAAAATGAAGCCAAAAATTCCCCATGACAGGACAGGTGCACAGAGAGAAAAGGTCAAAGTAAGAAAAGACTCTTCTTTTTTAATAATAAAAATCACAATAATAATAACTGTCCTTTACACATGTGCCACATTTGGAAGATAGCAGTGTATTCATATCCATGATCTCTCCTGACTCTAATCATAGGCGTGAGGCAGGGAGCATGGATGTTACCAGCCTGATGTCGCTAGTGTGGTTTCACCAAACAGAGGCCCTAAAAAGTAAGAGTCTGCTGTGGCAAGAAAAGGGAAGAACGATAAAACTCAGTGGCCATGCAGCAGCTGACAAACCCTAGATCTGCCTGCCCAGCTAACCATTTGGGCCCGTCACTACTTTCAGTGTGGTCTGCATGGAGTTTTCTCCTTGCTTACAGCAAAAACAGTGCCATCTACACAGGAACCAAGTTTTCACCTTCCTATTGGCTGATCTGGTGTGAAAGTACCAAGTGGCCAGAGGTCAGTAACGCCACTTTGACCCTTAGATGCTGAAATTGTTGAAATATTTTGACCCCAGAGTTTTCATTCCTTGCCGAATTTCTTCACCTCTCTGCTCTGGGACAGCTGCCTACAGCACTTTACCAGCTGCCTTGGTGTCTCTGCTTTTCAGTTAATGCGAAAGAACTGGCTCTCCCCCAGAGAGCCAGAGTGTTCCTTCCAGCATCCTTGACAACCACACAAAACGGGTGCTATCATCCGATGCCCCATCCCAAGTTCTCATCAATAAGGATGTCCTTGCTCCCCAGAACCTGACCCCAGGACACCCACTGGTAGAAATTAGTCCTGCCCTTCTCTTATGCCAGGATGTCCAGCAGGCTTTGACCACAACATGATCTTTCCTGACAGTAGAAAGCCAGTAGCCATATGTTTCTATAAACGGGGGAAATTCCTGCTCTGCCCCAAAGTCCTCACTGTTCATAATCCTTAAATCATGCAAATCATGGCAAACACATTTCTGAGTTAGATTCACTCAATCATCTGGCCAGCATTTAATCGACAAATATGTATTGAGCACCCTCTCTGTGCTAGGCATAGGCTAGTTTCTGGGGATAGGACCACCTGGGTTTCCAGGAGCTAGGTGGAACCAGGTAGAACAGAGCCAGAAACAGAGATCATGCAGCATTGTCTTTAGATGAGCATCAGGGCAAGGTCACCTCCCCAGCCTAGGAAGGGATTGGACCAAAGAGGTCAGTTAATGCTCTCTGAAGCAGATGGGCTTCAGCTAAAATTGAAGGGATGGCTAGAGGTTAAGTGAAGAAGTGAGTGTGGGTAACCCATTCTAGGTAGAGGGAACAGTATAAGCAAGGGCTCAGAGGCAGTTCTTGTCTACAGTGTTGCTGGAGCAAAAAACCACGTTAAGAAGTGATATGAGATGAGTCTGGGATGTGGACAGGAGGGTCTTGTCTGCCAAGTTAAGGAATGTCTGATAGACAGTTAAGGGAGCACTGAGAAATTTTACATGGGAACTGACGTGGTCAGATTTTAACCTTAACGCAATCCCTCTAGCTGCAGTGTTGGGGGCAGAGGAGACAGGAAGCACGGCTGCCAGCTGGGAGGCTTTTGTGGGAAGTTAGGTAACACATAGGCTGAACAAGGTAGTACAGATGGAGGGAGAGACAGAATCAGGAAAAAGCTGATAAGCAAGTGGGTGGGAAAGGTGGTGAGGGAGGCAGAGGAGCCTGGGGCAGTTCCCAAGCTTCTACCTTACGTATCTGGGAGGATAGTGGATCCATCGGCCAACAGGATCAAGGGACAGGAGCAAGAGCAGAGTTATTAATGAGTTCAGTCTGAGACATGCTGAATTTGAAGTGTCAGTGAGAGGTCCAGATGGAGATGTCATTGACAGAAGAGCTATGTGGCTGGAGACCCAGGCTGGGGAGGCTTGAATATAAGTGGTCGGTGAAACCACGAGAGCCAAGAGCTGATGAGATCATGGGAGAGTCAGTTTTCATTTTTCTTGATACGTGTGTTGCCAGGATCTGAAAGATCCACGTCAAGAAGATTCATGCCTGTTTAACAAGGGGAGGAGACTTCTCATAGCATTGAAGCTGTACTGGTAGCCATCTGCTGACCCAGCTGGGTCAGTGTCCACCTCTGCCAGGTGAATGGTCAAATATGGGAGTTTTTACAGAAATTCTTGTTTTCCTTTTCCACATTAGAACTTCACAAATTCAACATGGTCCTTTTCTCTAGACCAGTACTTCTCAAAATATCACCTGCAAAGCTGTGTAAACTACCAATTTTGGGTCCCTATCCGGGAGATGCTAATTTAATTGGTCTGGCGTCAGGGCTGGGCCTGGGCATTTTTTTTTAAAGGTCCCCAAGTGACACCAGTACTCAGGAGAGTTAAGAACCATTGTTACACAAGAAGTTTCCTCAGTGATTTCTCAGATTACAGGGTTTTTAATTCCTTACCTCCTCTGGCAAATCTCCTATGACTCCATTACAATTTCTCTAAAAACTGCTTTAACATGACAGAACCTACACTGGACACTACACTCTGGCCATGGCCTTGTGCACACTGTCCCAGTCTTTGTATTCAACAGATATTTCTCCTTCGTGCCTGCAAGGCTCATGGGAAACTTTATCAAATATCCTGTGTTTACAACCTCTGTCTGTCACATTCTCTGAGTTACATAACTAACATATCCTTCAAAAAGACTTAAGAATCACCTGCTATGAATTCTGAGCGAACCTTGGTTAGTTCAAAGGGATCATTGCTTTTCTTTTTTGTTTGTTAGTTTTTTTGTTTGTTTTTGTTTTTTGACTTTTTTTTTAATTGAAGTATAGTTGACATACAGTGTTCGTTTCAGGTATACAGCATACATTACAAATTGATCACTACGATAAGTCTAGTCATCACCTGTCACCACGATGAGTTGTTGCAATATTACCGACTAGATTCGCCCTGCTGTTCATTCCATCCCTGTGATTTATTTATTTTATACCTGGCAGTTTGTATCTTTTAATTCCCTTAACCTATTTTGCCCATTCCCCCAAACCCTCCCCTCTGGTGACCACCAGTTTGTTCTCTGTATTTAGGAATCTGGTTCTGTTTTCTTCTGTTTGTTTTGTTTCTGTGGTGGATCATTGCTTTTCTAAATGCTCACAAGGCAGCACACAGCCCAGCAGTTCTCAAATTTTCATTTACATTAGAATTGACTGGAGACTTTCCCCTCAGAGATTCTGATTCTGAGGTAGGGGCTGGAGGCCCAGACCCAGAGCGGTAGGGTGGGAGCCCAGATTTTCAGCAGCATTTCTAAGTTGAGGTGGCAGGGGCTGCAAAGAATGGGAGAAAATATTTGTAAATCATATATATGAAAGGGGATTGATATTCAGAATATATAGAGAACTCGCAAAACTCAACAACAATAAAACAAACAGTTCAATTGAAAAATGAGTAAAGGATTTGAAAAACATTTCTCCAAAGAAGATATACAGATAGCTGATAAGCTTATGAAAAGATGCTCAGTGTCACTAATCATTAGGATAATGCAAATCGAAATCACAATGAGACACCACTTCATATCCATGAGGATAGCTACTATCAAAAAAACAGAAAATAATAAATCTTGCTGAGGCTATAGGGGAAT
The DNA here is from genome assembly GCF_048564905.1 of Vicugna pacos. Taxonomy (NCBI): domain Eukaryota; kingdom Metazoa; phylum Chordata; class Mammalia; order Artiodactyla; family Camelidae; genus Vicugna; species Vicugna pacos. The sequence goes on along the minus strand of NC_132987.1, from coordinate 54,681,210 downwards.
TGGGACCCTTGTACACTGTTGGTGTGATTGTAAAATGGTGCAACCACTGTGGAAAACAGTATCTCAGTTCCTCAAAAAATTAAAAATAGAATACCATATGATCTAGCAATTCCACTTCTGGGCATATACCCAAAAGAACTGAAAGCAAGAACGTGACAAGATATTTGTAATACCCGTGAGTACAGCAGCATCATTCACAATAGCCAAAAGGTGGAAGCAACGCAACTGTCCATCATTGACTAAGTGGGTAAACAAAATGTGAAATATGCATAAAATGAAGTATTATTCAGTGTCAAAAAGGAATGAAATTCTAACGCTACAAATGGATGACCCTTGAAGACTTTATGCTAAGTGAAATAAGCCAATCACAAAAGGCAAAATACTGTGATCCCACTCATGTGAGATATTTAGAATAGTCAAATTCATGGAGACAGAAAGTAAGATGATAGTTACCAGGGGCTGGTGGGGAGGGAAGAAGGGGGTGTTATCATTTAGTGGTACAGCATTTCAGTTTTTCAAAATGAAATACATCTGTGGATGGATGGTGGTGGTTTTGAAACAACAATGTGAATATACTTAATGCCACTGAACTGTACATTTAAAAATGATTAAAATGGTAAATTTTGTTATGTATATTTTACCACCATTTAGAAAAGTAAATATAGGTATAGCTAAGTGGCAGGGGCTGTAGGAGTGCTAGGTAGGTAGGTGATGGAAGACACATCTCAATCGCATTCCTGCCTCCTCAGACATGCCTTGGCCAGCACACATGGTCATGGGCCGTGGGGCTCACTTTCACTCAACACGTGGTGGAAGTTTATGAAAACAGTATTTAGTAGTTCAAAATTAGGGAGATAAGTCAGAATACAACACTAATGTCTACGTAATAAATAAACAGTATTTTTTAAAAAGGGAGAAACCTTTTTAAAAAGTCTCCCAGTTGTATTTACAGAGATTTAAGAGGATGCAGCAGAAACTATCAAAAGGGAGCAATTTGAGATCAGGAAAATTGACCTCCTTTAAAATGAAAAATATTTTACAGAGTTAAAATCATACACTGGAAACATGAACAGTAAAACAATGCAGAAAACTAAAGATGAATGTAAATTCTCACAGTACTGATAGAAAACATAAAGAAATGAAATAATGAGTGAAAAAAAGTGGGGGCTAGAATTCAGCACATTAAATCTAAATAGATAGCATTTTTCAGGAGAAGAGGAAATGGAAGATGAGTTATAATAAAAATATAGAAAAGTATTTTCCTGATTTCAGTTCAAAATAGTTCATTGTGTACAAGGGAAAATTAAAGGTATATTCTAGTGAAAGTCATTTATGTGAATTAAAAAAAATCTGTTGCTATACAATCAGAAAAGTAATATTTTATTAAAAAAACAAGCATGTGCTAGACATTCTGTAACACCAGATGTCAGAAGGAAGTTGATATATGACTATAAAATTTTAAGGTAATAAGATTGTGACTCAGAATTCTGTATTCAGCAATCTGTGAAGTAAAAGGAAATATAATCTCGGACAAAAAATGATGTACCCAGAAAACAGACCTCTGGAATCCTTTACTGAAAAAAGTATTCATCAGAATACTCTGATCAACAAGGAAATTGATGAATATTAAAATTTAGGAATGGAGAAGATGTGATAAAAGAGATATGAGGTGAAAAATGAAACCAAACATAGACTTAATGTTTAAATGTTATTAATATGGTTATGAAACAATGCAACTGTCAAAAATCATTCTAAATAAAAAGATACACAAGAAATTTAATAATAATAAAAAAAACCATAAAGAGCAGATTTCCTCATTTTGTATCATGGTTGACATTGAGTATTGTTTCATTGATGACATAGTTAAAGAAATATAAGTTTAAATAAATTTTTAAATAAGAAAGAGAGTAGATGAATATAAAACTAGAAGTGCCATGTTTAACTTCAAAATTAGGAGGAAGATTTGGAATGTTATAGCCAAGGTTAAAACCTAATACAGCAAATAGCAAGGAAACATTTTTTTTAAAGTATAAAATAAGATGACAGAAGTGAGGTCAAACAAATTATCACAGTAAGTGAGAATGGTTTGATCATTTCTATTAAAAGATGAAGAAACATGGATTGGGCGAAAACTAATTCTAAATATATGCTGTTTTAAACAAAATGGGACAGAAAGGAGTGGGAAAAAGAGTATACATTTACCAGGGAAACGTAAACCAAGGAAAAAAGGAAGAGGAATATTAGTATTAGATAAAGTAGAAATTAATGCAGGAAGCATTGAGTGATGTATTAAATGTGACTAACAGATACAATCCATTAAAAGACATACTATATATGAATATTTTTATTCTAAATAACAAAAATATCACAATATGTAAAATAAATCTGTCAAAATACAATCACAGAGAGAGACAACTTACTTCTATCAGTCTTCAACATATTGAGGGACAAAAACGAGTATATAAACAATTTTGAGGATGTAAGGAGCTTGACACAATGGGCATATACTCCTTCACATTCAAGAATGAACATACATCCTCACTTGTATGTGGAATCTTAAAAAAAAGGATACTAATGAACTTATTTACAAAACAGAAACAGACTCACAGACATAAGGAACAAACTTATTGTTACCAGGGGGTAAAGGGGGTGGGAAGGGATAAATTGGGAATTTGAAATTTGCTCCTCTTAGGGAGTGATGGAAATGTTAGCTATCTTGATTGTGGTGGTTTCATGGATGTATACATCTATCAAAATTCATCAAATTGTACATCTAAAATATGTGTAGTTTACTGTATAAGAACCATACCACAATAAAGATGTTTTAAAAAAAGAGCAAACATACATATATTTAAATGTTTATGAAATATTGAGAAATTTGGGTCACATTGTAAAGAAAATTGTGAGACCTTCCAAAAAAGTGGAACTTGTTATGGCTGTAAGAGGGAAAAAAAACTAGAGTTACTCTAAGATGATATATTCTAGGAGCTTGATGTTGCCTGGGATTTGTACACATCCACCTGCCGCTATTACTTCAGCATTCAGGGAGAACAGGGCCCAAGGCCTGTTATTTGATAAGCATCAAGTCCATAGATTGCTTCCTTCTTCAAGAATAAATAAAGACTGAAACAGAGACGAACTAAGGAAAATGCAACACAAAAGAATAGTGTAGAGAAGGAAAATGAATGCATTCCTCCAGCTGGACCTAAAGGAATATTTTAGGAGACTAGAATCCTCTTAGAAGAGCAAGAGGCCATGGCCTTTACAAACCAGAAGAGAATAAGAAAAGGCTGAGGTGATAATGAAATATAGTATACAAAGACATGAATGACTGAAAGGATGGCAAAGAAAGTAAAACACAACAACAGAATTAAAATCTATCAGGTGGAACTAACAGCAGAGTTTAATCTATAGAAAATCAAATCAAGTATGCAGAGGAAGCAATGTTATAAATGATAGGCAATCAGTACGAAGCCAATTAAAAAAGATATGTCAATTATTGTAAATCCAGTTTTTAAATTGCATGTGAAAGTAAAATATATTCAAAGAGATGACATGTATTGTTGCACAAAATTATTAGACTGCAAATTGAGGTTTAAAACCCCAGATAACATATTTAAAAGCCTGACAAGCCTGGCATTTCTCTGGAGAATATAGGAGAGAATAGGACAATGAAAAGTAGATGCTCTGAGTTCCTTGGTTCAACTATGAGAGATTCATTTTGTTCTCGACATTTAAATTTAGAAAATAATAGTTACAGAATTCCTTTTTCCACTATTCTGTCTTCCAAACCAAGGGGTCTAAGAAAACATACCTCATATGACAAAGGACAAGAAATAAAGGAGACAGCAAGGAAGCATTAAAAGAAAAATGAAAAGGAGCATAAAAATGAGATCAAATACTTCAATTATAACAACTAACATAAATAAACTAAAGGACCCATTTTTAATAAAGTTCTTCATTTTGGATCCTAAACTAAAATTCAACCATATGTTGTTTACCATTGTCATCCCTAATACAAAATAAGATACAAAAAAGAAAAATACTGAGAAAAGGCATAGCAGGCAGATAACAACAAACACTAAAGCAGAAGTCGATATTAATGTAAGACAAAAATGCAACTCAAGACAAATACTTTAAATAAGATAATGAGGATGGTTTTATATCAATGAAGAGATTCACAGTGCAGATAGACTGTTATGGAAATGTATGCATCAATAAATATTGATAGATGCAAAACTAATGTTGCATCCAAAGCACAATGTGGTAAAAGATTTCAAAATGCCAGTCTAGGGCTTTCATATATCAAGTAAACAAACAAAAATAATATAAATACAGGAATTATGTAATATTGTGAATATGATTTTAAAAATACATGCTACATAATACTCAAAATACAGAGAATGAAATTTCTTTTCCAGGGCTCATAAAACAAAAATTAATTCTGTATTAGTTTACACATCTCTGCAAGTTCCTCAAAGCAGAAATAATGAATGTCATAGTTTCTAACTATTAGAAATGAATAATTAAAAGTAAATAGCAACATGGGAACAAGTAATAAATTACAGTCCATTTATGTCATAAATGACTAGGAAGCCATAGAAAACAATATTATATGTAGAACGTTTAATAACACCAAATAATGGTCACCTTATACAAATAAGTGAAAAAAAAATCAAATGAAGTTTAAAATTTAAAAATAAGAAGTGTATGCATACATACATGGGTTAATTCTAGAAATAATTTACAGCAAAATGTTCACTGTGGTTATAATTAGTGGTGCGATTACATGTGATTTCTATTTTAAAATCATATTAAAATATGACTTGGATTCTTGGCTTAGATTAATATTATACTCACACTGTTTAGAATTTGTAGAATCCATATTCTTCTGATTTTTTGTAATAATAAAAACAAGATTAGATTTGTCTCTAGATCTTTGGCTTTCTGTTGTTGCCAGTGTTCTCCAAAATTCTTCATAGATCACCAGAAGTGGTTCAGTAACATCATCGTCCTTGTCCCAAGCAGTACCAATCTGATTTTTACTCTTCTTGCTCTAAAATTAACCAGTCCACTCCCCAAACTTCCCTCAGCCTTTGTTTGGCAGGAGTGTTTTGAGTTAGTTTGTTTCTTTGTTTTTGTCACTTAATATTCTCATATCATTTTGAGCAATTTTTTCACGATGTAATTCATATAGATGTGTACCGTCTTCCTGTATATTCCTTGATTGCGTGCCTTTCCTTTTCTTTATCACTAAATGTTCTTTTCAGTTGTGAACCCATAGGTTGGTCCTGCAGGCACTTTTTTTTTTTAAAGAACCATTCCTTTTCCCTCTCATGTCTGCTTTAATCTAAAGGTCCTGGCTCTTTATTACAACCAGGCTTCTCCTTGACAATCATAACCTCTGAGCTGGAGTGGCTTTTTTCTTCTAAGATATCTCTTATGCCTACTTCACCCTTCTGCAAGCAGGGTCTTTCTGCTGGTCAGAGTGAGGTCCAGAGGAGTTCATTCAGTAAAGCTTCTTCACTCCATGGCAACAGGGAAATAGAAACACTTGTCTGATGCTCTACTTTTAGCCAAATGAGGCTTTCTGCAAGCATTTACCAGTACAAGTTCCCTTTCACTGTTCCAACTTCCCTTGTGCCAGAAGAGTAGTGGCTAGGAATGCACCCTGCATTTCCCCCTTGTGGTCAAGTGGCTGGTAGAAAATGCTCATGATGATACCACATGTGTTCCTTGCCCTTTTCTGCTCACTCATGAGATATTTTAGGTTCTCTATCTTTAGGTCATGAATTCCCATCATAAACCAATTTTTGGTCCAAAGCCTACATATTGCCATGTAGACAATACCAGCCCTTAAATACAGTTTTTAGTACTCTTTGTAATCATGTATACATGTGTGTGTATTTGTATGTGTCACTGGCATCTCACCTCTCCTGTTTGTCTTTGCTTTACCAGCAGTTCTACACTCTGGATAGATTCATGATATTATTCCAGCTCTTTGATTGTTTTCCCCATCAGCCTCTAGGCAAATATATGCCCCTCACCATGCCCATGAGATACAAGCCTTTTATTACTAGGTATGAACTCTCCCTTTCAGCATATGGTAACTCATGACCCAGAAAGCTACATCCAGTGTTGACATTGTTTGTTTCCATTTTATCTCAGAATCCCAACTGTCAGCAGAAAGGATAGAGGCCAACACCATCCCTATTCCCCAGTTTTCACTTTCTTGTCCAAAACTAGTGGGACATTGGGTCAGACTAGATGATAAAGAATGCCTTGAATGCCTAGAAAAGGAACTGGGCACAAACTGATAGTGAATAAGAAGTAATTCTTGGTTCTTGAGAAAGAAAATAATTGAAACTAGTGGTTTTCATAAAGTATTCTTATGCAGAACAGACTGGAATGGAGTGAGACAGTTATGAAGACTAGAGGTAGATGCAGGGGCCAGTTAGCAAGCTGTTACCCAGAAATTAGGGTGCTGTCACATGAATGAAATGAAGGGACAGAGCTGAGAGATAATACAAAACAAAATTTGGTAAGTTGGTTTCTGGTTTGGTGTTGAAATTTTGGGAAGAGGAAGGAAGTTGAAAGTAAATAACACCAATTATCAACCTGCTGAATGTGGAGAATAATATTTCCATTGAAAAAGTTAAGAAAATCTGTGTTATTTAGTTTTTGAGGTGGAGATAAGAGGAAGATAAGTTTGAGAGTAGATCTATTTATATATTTTAAAGTCGCACCTTGTAAATGGTTGGAGGACTGTATAAATGCATGTGATTCCATCAGCAGCAGGATGTCTTTCTGACCAAACTAAACTCAGTAAATGATTTCATGCTCTGATCAAAACAGTTAGTCAATTAAATCAAATTATTTTTTTCTTTCCACTTCTTCTTTAGTCAGGGCTAGTTTCTATTGGCTATTTTTGTCTAGTTCAAAGTGATTCACCCAGGGAGCCCAGTCCCTCCAACTGCACTGTAATTTATTAAACATTTAGCCAAATGACTAACTCTGTGCTCATCTCCCAAATCCTCCAGCGTTCTAATCTAGCTCATGCATCCAGCCACTCTTAACCACTGCAGGCAGAAATTGCCACAAATTTCCCATGTCATAGTTTTCTGCTTTATTCATTAATTGCTTCTGAGGGGTGAGGGTAAGAATGTACTCCATTTCATCTTTTACAGCTGGTTCTGAAAAGCATCATCGTTCCCTTCCATCCTCTTCCTTAAATAGAGATCTAAGATTTTTCATCCCTAAATTCGTATCTTCCCTCATCTTAACCTCTTTCTCCATTACACGAGGGCATTCAAAGTATCAGGCAATCTTGGCACATTTCCCTGGACCTGATAAAAAAGAAGTGAAGGTACTTAGCATCCACTGAACTCTGTGTGCCAGGCACTGTGCTGGGAAATATGTATTCATTGTGTTTTATCCTATTCTGTAAGGTGATAACCACTGTTCCCATTTTCCAGCTGAAGAAGTTTGGACCGAGAGAGATTAAGTAAGAATAAGTAATGGATTTCTACTGTATAGCACAGGGAATAAAGATATTGAACATATCTTGTAATAATTTTAATGAAATTATTATGAATAAGAATATGAAATAAAAAATTCATATTCTTTAATGAGAAGGAATATGAAAATGAATATATTTATATATATATGCATGACTGGGACTTTATGTTCTACACCAGAAGTTGACACATTGTAACTGACTATACTTCAGTAAAATAAAATTTTTTAAAAAAGAATAAGTAATGGACTCAAGACCACAAATCTAGGAAATGGTCGTGGATGAGATGCAGACCCAGGTTTGATGGACTCCTGGGCTATACTCTTTTCTATTTTCTGGCAGATCTAGATGTCCAGGTGTAGAATACTGCTGGCATGTTTTTCTCCACACCTGAAACCAGGGGTACAGAGGAACAGTCAAGAAGTGCTTTACACCTCACAGGCCCCGATATATAGGTCTCCTGACACTTCACCCTCTCCCACCCCATACACACTCTTGAGTGAACAGGGCTCGTGGGTTTGGAAGATTTAGGGGAAATGAAATGTCACGCTCCTAATTTGTTTGAACTAAGGAATATATTATCTACAATTTTTACTGAAATGGAAAATGTGAGAAATAATTTTATAGCATAAAGAAAGTCTGTTAAATTTAGATCCCTTTTAGGAGTCTTGATGTTTTGATTTCCACAGTTCCTCCCTCTAGTGCAAGCATGTCAGGTGCACTTAGTAAAACCAGAGTCTTTTCTTCCTCTGCCCTTCTCAATCAGCCATGTGAGCATTGTCGTGAGCTGAGCTCTCCTATCTGAGCGGCACAGTGCTTAGTGCTTGCTGCCTGCTACCACAGCTTTTAGGGAAGCTATGTGGTGTCCCCAGTGGGCCGTCAGTTCACTGAGAGCTGAGTCAGTCATATTTCATCTCTGCAACCCTCATAGCTCCTAGGAGAGTATTTTACACATATGAAGAAGTGGGTAAATGCACAAGTATAATTGCCTTTGGAACATCATTACTTTAACCAAACTTTATAGGAAAAAAATAGGATAAATAGAAGATAGAATAGGATTTCAAGTTAGAAAAAATCCACTATGATGTATAGAATAGCAATTCTGGTGTAGATAATTCATTTATTTAACTGCGGTATATATGATGTATGTGTAGCTAACAAACTCTGAAACTCACACATACACATATGATCCTCATAAAGTACAGGAAGACATATGCACGTTGTTCATACTAAAAGCCCACACACAATACACATGTTCACATGTTGTACACACAGACTTATGCTCCATACAACTGCCTGGATATCTACCTTCAAGTCAATGTGCTATAAGGCTCAATCTGTAACCAATGTAGGTAAACTTGGGAAAGACTGACTTGGGTTGGGCCAGAAAAAATAGAAAGATGATGAAAATAAGAAATTTACTTTATATTTTTTAAATTATATAAATAATGTATTACCTTTCTAAGAAAAAAAAACATTACAGATAATAGAATCCCAACTTCTAATTTCTATGTGCCCTTTAGAGGTAACAATTATGGTGTTTTGTGTGCATCCTTTTATGTTTCTCTTTTTTGTGGTTACATATATTCGTACCATTGCATATAATTTTAAGTTTTTTTCTAAAATGCTGTTTACTTCTACTGGTTCTAAAAGTCACAAAAACTATGTAAGGGAGATCCCATTATTCTCATCTTACAAATGAGGACACTGGGTTCAGATGGACTAAGATTTTAGAATTTTTCCAAGGTCACATAGCTAGACTGTACCAGAACTAAACTGAGTCTTCCTTTCCATGAGTAAGATAGTTCTTCGTTTATTCAGGTTTTCCTTTCTGTCCTTCAGTAAATTTTTATAGACTTCTCCATAAAGGTCTTGCATATTTCTTGTTAGATTTATTCCAGGATACATTCTACTTTTCATTAAAATTCTGAAAGAGATCCTTTTCTATTATGCTGTATTTTCTAATTGGCTGTTGCTTGTGTAAAGGAAAGCAATTCATTCTTTAATATGGATTTCATATGCAGTCACTTGAAATCCCTTAATAGTTTGTTTTATTCTCTTGGTTTTTCAAAGTGTACTATCATATCATTTAAAAATTGTGACAGTTTCACCTTTTCTGTTCTAATATGAACACCTCTTATTTCTTTTCATTTAAGTGCATTGCCTAGGACTTCAAATAGATTGTTGAATAGTAGAGGAATTAACATGCATCCTTATCTTGTTCTTGATTTTGATGTAACGCTTCTAATTTTTGCCATTTTAAAAAATAAGAATACATTTGTGGTCATTTTTAAAAATTCTTCCAATCCATGAACACGGTCTATATTTTCATCATTTACATTGTCTTCAGTTTCTTTCATCAATGTCTTGTAGTTTTTTGAGTACTGGTATTTTATCTCCTTAGGTAAGTTTATTCCTAAGTATTTTATTCTTTCTGATGTGACTGTAAATGAGATGTTTCCTTAATTTCTCTTTCTGGTAGTTCATTGTTAGTGTATAGATATACAGATATAGAAAATTAGTGGTTACCAGTCGGGAAAGAGAAGGGGGAGGGGCAAGATAGGGGTAGAGGATTAAGAGGTACAAACTACCATGTATACAAGAAAAAAGCTACAAGGATATATTGTGCAATACAGGGAATATAGCCATGTTTTATAATAACTATAAATGGAGTATAATCTTTAAAAATTGTAAGTCATTATGTTATATACCTGAAACTTATATAATATTGTAAGCCAACTATATCTCAATAAAAAAGTATACATTTATTATTTCCCAGCAGAGTATCTCATCTTTTTTATCTTTATTTTTTATTTATTTTCCAGCTTTGTTGAGATATAATTGACATACAACACTGAATAAGTTTTACCACATAATGGTTGACTTACAAAACTATGAGACCATTACTGCAATAAGTTTAGTTAGCATCCACCATCTCATATAGATACGAAAAAGAAAAAGGAAAAAATCCTTATGAGAACTCATTAGTATCTACTCTCTTAACTTTCAAATACACCATACAGCAGTGTTAACTATAGTCATCGTGTTGTACATTATCTCCCCAGTAATATTTTGCCATCTAAGTATGAAGTTTGCTGTGGGGTTTTGGTAGATAACTATTATGAAGTAAAAGATGTTCCATTTACCTTCTAATGTGTTTACAGGTATGTTTGCTTTTGTTACTTGTGTGTTAAATTGTATAAATTTTCTTTCTGAATGTATTGAGATGGTCATAAGAATTGTGCTTTTATTCTCTTAATGTAGTGAATTATATTTAAAAATATAGTGAATTATATTGACAGGTTGTGCAATGTTGACTCAACTTGCTCTCCTGGAATAACTGTATGTATTATTCTTTTTATACTATACTGGATTTTGCAATCTTCTGGGGTCTTTGCTTAATTTAGTAAAGAGATTGGTCTATAATTTATTTTTATTTGTGATCTTTTTCAGCTTTCGTAACTGAGTTATTCTGGCCTCATAATATGAATTGTAACTTAACATCTTTTTCTATGCTCTGGAACGACTTCTCTAAGAGGAGAATGATCTGTATCTTGATGATTCATAGAACTTGCCTGTAATAATGTTTGGATCGGGAGCGTAGGGCAAGTAGAATTTTGACTGTTGATTGAATTTCATGTGTTATTATTCAGCTAGTCAGTCTTTTTCTATTTCTCAAGTCACTTTTAATAATTTATACTTTCTCAAAATATTCCCATTTCATCTAGGCTTTCAAATGTAGTTATGTAAAGTTGAATATCTTATTCTCCTATAATTTAATAAAATCTCTTACATTTATACTTATGCCCCCTTTTTCTTTCCTGATATGCTGGTTCCTCCTCTTCCTCCTTCTTCTCTCTCTCTACTAAAGAATTGTCTATGTTATTGATTTTTTTAACAACAGCAAAAAGAGTTTTAGATTTTGTTTACTCACTGTCCCAATTGTTTTGTTTTGTTGTGCAGCTAGCTGATTACTTTCTGCCTTCATCTTTAGTATTGCCCTCTTCAACTTTATTTAGCTTTCTTTTGTCCTTTTCCAGCTTCTTGACCTGGAGGCTTGGGTTGTTTTTTTTTTTTTCATCTTCCTTGTTTTCTAAGAAATTCATTTAGGGTTAAAAGTGTCCTTTAAACAAATTGCACATTTACTAGATTGATATGTGACTCTTCCATAATTTCATTTTCTTTTTCAACAAGAAGCTACCTAAGACTATACAGGTTTTTTTAAATTTTTTCCATATTGTTGCAAATTGGCTTTCTAGGGAAGTACATTCTGAGATGGAGATTGCTATGCAGGAGTGCTGTTAGGGTTTTTGGGTATTTTTTTTTTGGCATTCTTTTTTATTGAAGTATAGTCAGTTTACAATGTTGTGTCAGTTTCTAGTGTACAGCATAATGTTTCAGTCGTACATACACATACATATGTTCATTTCCATATTCTTTTTCATTATAGGTTACTACAGGATACTGAATATAGTTTCCTGTGGTATACAGTATAAACCTGTTGTTTATCTATTTTATATAGAGTAGTTAGTATCTGAAACTTTTGAACTCTCAATTTATCCCTTCCCACCCCTTTACTCTCTGGTAACCATAAGTTTGTTCTCTATGTCTATGAATCTGTTTTTGTTTTGTAAATAAGTTCACTTGTGTCTTTTTTTTAGATTCCACATATGAGTGATATCATACAGTATCTTTCATTGTCTTTCTAGCTTACTTCACTTAGAATGATGATCCCTAGTTCCATCCATGTTGCTGCAAATGGCATTATTTTATTCTTTTTCATGGCTGAGTAGTATTCCATTGTGTGTATATATCTTCTTCATCTAATCATCTGCTGATAGAGATTTAGGTTGTTGCCATGTCTTGGCTATTGTAAATAGTGCTGCTGTGAACATTGGGGTACATGTGTCTTTTTGAATTATATTTTTCTCCAGATATATGCCCAGGAGTGGGATTGCTGGATCGTATGGTAACTCTATTTTTACTTTTTTAAGGAACCTCCATACTGTGGCTGCACCAATTTACATTCCCACCAATAGTATAAGAGGCTTCCTTTTTCTCCACACCCTCTCCAGCATTTATTATTTGTAGATGTCTTAATGGTGGCCATTCTGACTGGTATGAGGTGCTACCTCATTGCAGTTTTGTTTTGCATTTCTCTAATAATTAGCAATGTTGAGCATCTTTTTGTGTGCCTGTTGCCCATCTGGATGTCTTCTTTGGAGAGATGTCTATTTAGGTCTTCTGCCCATTTGTTTGATTGGGTTGCTTGTTTTTTTTTTTTTATATTAAGCTGTATAAGCTGTTTGTATAGTTTGGAGATTAGTCCCTTGTCAGTTGCATCATTTGCAAATATTTTCTCCCATTCTGTAGGTTGTGTTTTCATTTTGTTGATGGTATCCTTAGCTGTGCAAAAGCTTTTAAGTTTAATTGGGTCCAATTTGTTTATTTTTGCTTTTATTTCCATTACTCTAGGAGCTGGTTCAAAAATTATCACTGCAATTTATGTTAAAGAGTGTTCTGCCTATGCTTTCCTCTAGGAGTTTTATGTATCTGATCTTACATTTAGGTCTTTAATCCATTTTGAGTATATTTTTGTATATGGTGTTAGAGAATGTTCAAATTTCATTCTTTTACAGGTAGCTGTCCAGTTTTCCCAGCACCATTTATTGAAGAGACTGTCTTTTCTCCATTGTTTCTCCAAGACTATTGCCTCCTTTGTCATAAATTAGTTGACCATAGTGCATGGGTTTATTTCTGGACTTTCTATCCTGTTCTGTTCATCTATGTGTCTGTTTCTGTCCTAGGATCATACTCATTTGATTACTAGTAGTTTTCTAGTAGCTTTGTAATATAGTCTGAAGTCAGGGAGCGTGATTTCCCCTGCTCCTTTTTCTTCTTTCTGAAGATTGTTTTGGCTATTCAGGGTCTCTTGTGTTTCATACAAATTTTAACATTTTTTGTTCCATTTCTGTGAAAAATGTCATTGGTTAGTTTCAGTAACTTCAGAGTATTTAATTAGATACATGTACCAAAGTGTATTTAGAAGTCCCATATTGTGAGACATTTAAATTGTTTGGAATATTTTGCTGCTATAAACAATGCTGCCAAAAATATCCTTGGAGTTGAAATCTTGTAGAAGTACTAACAGGAGTCTCAGAGGTAGTGCTGTTATTATTGGCCATAGTTACTTTCTTTTTTTATTATATATAAAAGTGTTTTTTATTCCTCCCCACCTTTTTGTACTGTTTATACTATTCTACAACTTTAACTTCTCTCTTAGTAATAAATCCTGATGAGTTGTCCATAACAGTTCATAAGGAACATCCTCATTTTTATGTTTTATTTTTCAAGTTTGAGTTATAATTGACATACCACAATGCATAAGTTTAAAGTGTACAGCATAACGATTTGACTTACATACATTATGAATTGATTAACACAAGTTCAGTGACATCCATCATCTCATATAGATACAAAATTAAAGAAACAAAAACATCTTTTCCTGTGATGAGAACTCTTAGGATTTACTCTCTTAACAACTTTGATATGTAACAGACAGCAGTATAGTTGTTTATCATGTTGTACATTACATCCCTAGTACTTAATTATCTTATAACTGAAAGTTTCTACATTGTGACCACCTTCATCTATTTTTCCCTTCCCCCACCCCCACCTCTGTTAGCCACAAATCTGACCTCTTTTTCTGTGAGTTTGCTTGTATGAAGTATAATGGACCTATAACACTATGCTAATTCCTGTTACACAACATAGTGATATGGTATTTATATATATTTAAAAGTGGTTACCACGGTAAGTCTAGTTATGATATGTCACCATGCGAAAATATTACATAGTTATTGACTATATTCCCCACACTGTACATAGCAATATGATTATTTTAAGTTGCTAATCTCTGAAGTTCACATGCATTTTAACAGCCCTACATTTTTACTCACCACCACCACCACGTTTACTGACATCATATTTACATATTTGTGTTTTGTGTATCCCTTAACTGCTTACTGCAGATATGGATGACTTTACTACTTTTGTCACTTAACCTTCCTACTAGCTTTTTACATGATTGATTTACTACCTTTGCTGTATATTTGCCTTTGTTGATGAGTTTTCCTTTCATAATCGTCATGCTTCTAGTTGTGGCCTTTTCGCTTTCACCTGGAGAAGTCTCTTTAACATTTCTGGGAAAGTTGGTTTGGTGGTGCTCCACTCTTTTAGCTTTTGCTTGTCTGTGAAACTTAAGATATCTCTGTCAAGTCTGAATGAAAACCTTGGTTGTAGGTTTTCCCCTTTCATCACTTTAAATACACCATGCCACTCCCTTCTAGCCTGCAGAGTTTCTACTGAAAAGTCTGCTGATAGCCTCATGGGAATTCCCTTTTATGTAACTTGTTGTTTTAATATTCTCTCTTTATCTTTAATTTTTGCCATTTTACTTGCAGTGTGTCTTGGTGTGGTCCTCTTTGGGTTTATCCTGTTTGGGACTCTCTGTGCTTCCTGGACTTGGATGTCTGTTTCCTTTCCCAGATTAGGGAAGTTTTTAGCCACTATGTCTTCAGTTATTCTCTGCCCCTTTCTCTCTCTCTTCTCCTTCTGGAACCCCTATAATATGAATGTTAGTACACCTGACACTGTCCAAGAGATCTCAAACTGTCCTCATTTCTTTTCTTTTTCTTTTTCTTTTTCTTTTTTCTTTTTTCTTTTTCTTTTCAGCTGCAGTGATTTCTGCCACTCTGTCTTCCAGCTTGCTGGTCCGTTCCTCTGTATTATCTACTATTGATTCATTCTAGTGTATTTTTCATTTCAGTTATTGTATTCTTCATCTCTGGTTCTTTATACTTTCTCTTTTATTAAAACTTCTAACTTCTCACTCTGTTCATCCATCCTTCTCCTGAGTCCTTTGAACTGTCTACTGGGTAGACTGCTTTTCTCTGCTTCACTTAGCTCATCTTCTGGGGTTATATCTTGTTCCTTTGTTTTGAACATAATCCTCTGTCACCTCATTTTCCCTAATTTGTTGTTTTTATTTCTGCCTATCTGGTAGATTGGTTATGCTTCCAGAAGTGGCCTTTTGTAGGAGACATCCTGTGTATCCCAGCCACTCAACCACCTCTAGTGACCAGAGCTATATATTCTAGGGGTGCCCCCTATGTGAGCTGGTGAGTCCTTCTGTCATGGAGGGCTGATTATTGTGGGCCATCTGGTAGGCATGGCTGGCCCCTGGTCCAGTTGTTTGCCAGGCCCTGCCTTGTGTGGAGGCTACTGTCCACTGATGGATAGGGCCAGATCATGAGGCTGCTGGCTGGGGGGAGGGGAGGGGCGCAGGGCTAGTGCTGGCCCACTGATGGGTGGAGCTGAGTTCTGGAGTAGGTAGTTTTGGTGCCAGGGGTCCTGGTTCTAGTGTCTGCCTGCCTATGGGTGGGGCCAATTCCTAACATGGCTGACTGTGGTGTCCAAGGTGTCCCAGACCTGGTGTTAGCCTGCTGGTGGGTGGGGCTGTGTCTCTGCCTGGCTGGTTGCTTGGCCTGTGGTGTCCCAGTACTGGTGCTGAAAAACTGGTGGGCAGGTCTGGGTCCTGAGGCTAGTAAGCTAGAGAGAAGATTCCAGAATGGCCCTTGCCAGCACCAGTGTACATGTGGTAGAACAAGCTCCCCATAATAGCTGCCACCGCTGTCTTTATCCCAGAGTGAGCTCCAGTTGCCTCCTATCTTTCACGGAGGCTCTCTAAGATCAGTAGGTGGGTCTTACCCAGCCTCCTTTCAAATGACTGCTTCTACCCTGGATCCTGGAGCATGTGAGATTTTGTACATGCTCTTTAAGATTTCCCATAATCCTCTGGCTTTTCTGAAAGTAAGCCCCACTGGCCTTCAAAGCCACTTTCTGGGGGCTCATCTTCCCAGTATGGGAGCCTGATATGGGGCTCAGACCCCTGGCTCCTTTGGGGAAACCTCTGCAGTTTTAACTACCCTCCTATTTGTGGGTCACATATCTGGGAGTATGGGTCTTAACTATACCACATCTCTGCCCCCTCCTACCCTTCTCCTTGTGGTTCCTTCTTTATATCTTTAGTTGTATAAGATCTTTTCTGCTGGTCTTCCAGTTTTTCTCATCAATAGTTGCTCTATAAATAGTTGTATTTTTGGTGTGCCTGTGGGAGGAGATAAGCTTGGGGTCTTCTTAATCCATCATCTTGGTCACTACCTCACTACCATAGTTACTTTCTTAAGAGAAAATTATAAAGCAAAATTATGCAGAAATGCACATTTTGAGGCTATTGATGGAGTGCTATTTTGTCTAATTTACTTCAATACTAGCAGTATTGGAGAGTTTCTGTTTCCTTGCTTTCTAACCAACAGGGATGTTACCTATTTTTAAATTGTTAACAATTTGGTAAGGTGGCAATATGTCTTATTATTGTTTCTATTCAGTGAAGTATGATTTAAATTAATATAAAAACAAATGACATTTCCTGGCCTAAAATGATAGTACCAGATACTGTGTGGCAAGAGCAAAGAGATAATGTCTAACATTTCTAGAAGGAAAATGGAGTTACTTTTAGAAAGAACCGTAATGTTACTTATGCCACTCTGCAATTATCAGATGAGAAACTCTAGAGAGTAGAGTAGAATTGACTTGCTTAAAGTCACCTACTACTAAATATCAGAACCAGGGTTGCATCCAAGGGCTCCAGACCACACCATTCCACCTTCGCTGATTTGCTTGGGAAATGAATGTCTTTCTTTTCAGTTTCCAAAACTCCATCAGGCTGTAGTGTTTATGAATCCAGAAATGATAAGCCATCTCTGAAATGTTTTAGATTTTGTGCTTTTATTCAAATTAGAATATTTTAAAATTATTATAAATATGTTCTTATTTTCTTGATGACTGTCTAATGCCAAGTGTGATGTCAGTGCTCCTGTTGTCCTTGTGTCACATGCCATAATGGTGAAGAACAACCTCCAGAGCCAGATTATGTGGATTTAAATCCCATATTTATTCATTCTTAGCTACATGACCTAGGACAAGGTACTTAACCCTCTGTGCTTCAGTTTCCTCATCATTCAAATGGACATAATATTTATATCTACCTCATAGGGTTGTTATTTGTAGACAACCAGATAATGTAAATTGCTTAGGACAGTCTGGCATGTTGTAAAGGTAGCCATAATTAGTAGTGTTTTTCATACTGGAGCCCAGACACCTCTGAGGTGGAGGGGGGCCATCCAGGGACATATGGTCAGGCATCAGAATAAGGTGTAGGCAACCCTGGGTGCTGTTGTCCATGGTGCTGAATCACTATTGCATGATTGCTCAGAGGACGTTGTTGCTCTACGGAGTTGGTGGAGGAAGACTTACATGACTGCCCAGAACCTTCTATAAACTAAATTTGGGTTCTGGAAATGAGTCATAAAATTGATCTTCAGGCAGTCTACAATCTAGAGATGATATTAATATTCTTCCTAGGTCTGAAAGCCAGCACAGATGCTGAATGAAATATGGTCTTTGCATCAGGCAGATGTGGGTTTGAATAATGTCTCAGCTGCCTGCAAGAAGTCTTATCTTAGATACAGTGGCATAATAATACATACCTTGAAATATTATTTGGAAGATTATATTAATGTAGAGAAGGCAGTAGATTCTCAATAAATAGTAGCTGTTGTTTAGGTAGGTTGTTATGAGAAGCAGGAGGTGGGAAGAAGGAAAAAGAAAGGAGAATTAGAGAATGGGAGATGGAGGGGTAGCAGAGGAGGGAGGGGAAAGAGAACACAAGAGGTTCATGAAGTGAAGAATGCTCATGGGCCAGCTCACCACAAGTTCCTCCTGGCCCACAGAAACTTTACACGCTGAATGAGGTTTTACACTCTTCCACATTTGAGTGTTGTCTCTAGTGTGGTTTTGTTGTGGTTATTGTTATCACACACACAAGCACACACCATACCACTGCCACCACAATACCTGGTGTTTTTACAGTGCTATCTTTTTCTAGACTTGCCCAAGCACCATACTCATGTCTTGGGGTGTCTCTTCTGTGACAATTCCATTTCTGAGATAGGGATGCACTGTGGCATGAATACGGCTGTGTTTTTCTTACCCTCTCGGGCTTTTTTGTTTGTTGGGTTTTGCCCTTCACTTTATGGTAGAAAATTCTCATTATCTGTTCTGTGCCCTCTCGAGATTATATATTTGGTACAAAATGTCACAGAAATATGAAACATAGATCCAGATAGTAAAGAAAGGTAAATTCTGCAGGCAATATAAGTCAACACGAGAATTTCAGGAGGTAGGCAAGATGACAGGCATCTGGCAATCACAGGGCTCTGGCTTCCCTGTAATGTGTTCCTGCCTTGAGGAAGTGGAACTGACTTGAGAAACCCAGTATCTGTCCGCTTTAGGGCCCTCTTCAGGAGAAGGACTAGTTCCAGGTATTCCAAGCTTTTCTTCTTCATTCTGTCCCTTACAGTAATGTAAAGTAGTGCTTATAAACACTGGCAAGCATCAGAATCCCCAGGGCACTATAAAACACAGATTGCTGGACCACCCTGAATTTCTGTATATCTGGGGTGGGTTCTGACAGTTTGCTTCTCTTACATGTTCCTGGTTGATGCCAGTATTGCTGGTGTGAAGATCATATTTTAAGAACCACTGATAGGAAATTTTACTTGCTATGACTCTCATAAAAGTTATACAAATAATTCTCGTAACAACCCTGTGAAACATGTATGACTACTATTATTATTCCCATTTAGAGTCGAAGAACACTTGTTTGATGTCACATAGTTGTAAGTGGTAGATCCAAGATTTGAACTCTCTTCTCTCTAGTTCCAGTGCCAGAGTGGTGCTTGATGTCTTGGGAGGAAGTCTCCCTGCCACTGGATGTGAGTCATTTTCCCAGGCAGGAGTTTCATGAAGGAGGCCTCCTCTCATGATCTTTTCCCTACATCAGCCTCTCAGCTCTGAAGTCAGAATCAGACCTCAGTGTTGCTATTTACAGCCCCACTTCTTTAGCATTTCCACTGTAGTGCCCCTCCGGGCAGAGCCAAGTGAACATCCTCCCACATTTTTGAGACCGGTTAAAGGTGGCCCCAGGGCAAGAATAATTTTTTTTTTGAGGTCTCATGTTTTACCTCAAACATCTTGCACATTTTGCATTCTATTCCATTCTCTGTCCATGTTTAATGTAATGTAGTTCATGTTTAATATAATGTAGTCCCTCCCCAAATACCACTTAGGGGAATCACTCTGGGGCTGTTTTTACAGCTATCAAATGGGCTTCAAAATACCTTCCTCTCAGAGGTTGGTGACTATTACAGATGCACTGTGCAAAGCACCAGATGTGTGGTAGTCTGTAAATGAAGGTTACTGCTGTGGCTTCTTATTATAATGACTTGTAGAATGGATGAACAAATAAATGAATGAATGAGCCCACTTAAGCTGTGATGGCCCTGGGATGTAAACACTCTGCAATCTGTCACTGCCTGCCTGTGCCCCTTAAGTAGCAGGTCTCAGCTTCTCCCAGGAGATTGCATGCATCTTCGGGGTACCAGCCCCCTGCACCTGGGCAGCTCTGTTCGGCTTGACATTTTCAATCCTCCCCCAGAGCAGGGCTTTTCATGTTCACTTTGAGGCCACTAATGAGATGCAAAGTCCTCAAGTGCAAGTCCTCTCTGAATTCTTGTGAGTAGCACACAAATCCAAGAATTTTATTTTTATATTTGTGTAAGGACTATATACTGGTAATTTACTAAATTAGTTATTAGAGATTACTCATGTTTGCTATTCATGAACTCAAATTAGATCATTACCAAGTTCCCCAGGGGCTCTAATTAGGTTATCTGTGAAGTCAGGCTCTTCTAAATGCTCAGCAACAACTGCCTGCTCCCTCAGACAGACGGTTAGAACCCTGTGACCTGGGGGAAGGTCGCCCAATGTCAGACTCGTTGTGAATTGGCTGTAATGTTCAGCTACTGTTATTCTTGCTTCTTAATTAGAAATGATAGTTCATTTAACTTCATCATTATCACATTAGTTTGTGGAGGATATTTGGTTAACCTGACAGCATGCAGTGATACATATTTGCATCGAAGGTATTTTAGGCCTATAATTTTCTAATTACTGGATTTTAAGACATGAACAAGTTGCAGTTGAAGCATGAATCATGCATTTTCTCTTGCTAAACAGATACACGTAGAGTCTGAACCCAAACGTGCTTCTTTAGTTATTTTGGTTATTTATGACTGCATCACTAACTACGCTAAAACATAGGGGCTCAACGGTCACTTTATTATTCTGCATGATTCTGTACACCAGGGATTCAGGCAGGACTCAGTAGGGACAGCTCACCTCCACCTGACATCATGGTGATTAAAGCTGTAAAATGCAAAATGGCTCCTTGCCTTCCGTGTCTGCACCAGAGCTAGGGTGGCTTACATGGCTGCTTGCTGGCTGGATGGCTTGCCTGGGATCTTCCAGCAGGGGCTTCATCAGCTGGGTTGCTCAGTTCTCCTCCATGTGACGTTAGGTCTCCCTCTTTCCACGTGGTTTCTCTGTAATCTCTCCAGCAAGGCGGCTGACCTTCTGACATGCGATTCAGTGCTCCCAAGAACACAAAAGTGGAAGCTTCCAGGCCTTCGGGCTTAGGCCTAACACTGGCACATCACTGTGTTCTCTTGGTTAAAGCAAGTCACAGGCACAGCCCAGACTCAAGGGGAAGAGACAGGACATGAATATTGGGAGGCATGGTTTTTGGAAACCGTCAGCGTAACAGACTACTACAAAGGTGATGGTTCATTGATGAATTCAAGCAATTTAAATAACCCCTAACATGCTATCAGGTTAAGTGTAATAAAGTGACTATGATAAGTTTATAGATTATGATTTATAGTTATAAATTTATAGGTCATTATTTTAATATTAAAGTGTGTACACTGGTTCATGTTTTCTGTTATAAATTAAATGGACTAATATTATCAACAATTTTACATCAACTTGTGTCTTTCGTCCCTCTCCAGTTTTTTGTTTTTACCCTGTTCTTCTGCTGCCAGGAAGTGAAAACAGGTATGAGAGGACCTTTTTGCTCCAGGCAAATGGTCTCACTCAAAAAAAGTTGAGAACCACTTTTCTAGTGGTCAAGAACTGAACCGTCAGAAATTTTCCAATTGCTAGAGCTACGAGGTGTGCAGGACACTGTTTCTACCCTGAAGGAGCTCAGAGTCTTGCAGGGAAAGAGTGGGCATGTACACTGCCGTGGGGCCAGTGCCATGATGGAGAAAAGCCCAAGGAGATATCGGAGAGTAGAGAAGACATGTCCAGCCCAGTCCAGGCAATTAAAGGGAGCGTCTTAGAAGTAGGTGATATTTGAACTGAACTCGAAAGTCTGCATAGGAATTACAAAGTTGAAGAAGGCTCAACAGGAGCAAAAGCCTAGAGATGGGGCATTTATCAAGATTTGACTTGTCACAAGTCTGAGAAGAGAGAGGGGTTCTTATCTTTCTAGCTTTTAGTGAGTCTTCCCTTTAAGAAGTATACTCATTATGGGTTTGTTATAAATCATCAGATGCATATAAATACCCCCAATCTGATGCTATATTCATGAATTAATGTTTTTGTGAGAGCAAAGAGGAGATGAAGAGGTGTTTGTTCCTGGATAATTGGCTGTGGCTGATTCATTCGAATGAATAGAGAGACCTGGGGTGCAATTCAATACGCATTGAATTTGCCTTCTTCCTTCTGACTTGTGATTTCCATGCTGACATCTGTAGAGAACAAACAGAGTTGGATCCAGTATATGAAATTGCAGAGCTGGAAAATGTGTTAGGAGCCATTTTTCCCACCCCCTCGCTTTTAGACAAGGACACCGAGGCCATGGGAGCTGAAGCCAGTGCTCACAGTGGCATAGCTGTAGGGACATGAAATACTCTTCTCCCACCCAAGCCTGACAATATCCAATCTGAGTGTTATTTAGAAGATCCTATTACATTTTTTTTCCTGTCAGCAAAGATGTTCAGGGTTGTAATAAGAAAGACTGTTCACACTGTAAAGAGCTTCCAAGAGGGGCGTGATAGGGCAGGCTACTGAAAGGGAGATGCCAAGTGATGATGTCAGCTGGAGCAAGCCCTCTCTTGTGGTAGCTGTCATCTCTGTCAAAGGGCAGAAAACCAGAGGGGACCATCATGTGGGAGCATTAACTGAGTCCAAACTTACTCTCCTCGCCCCACGACAGGCAAGTAAATCAGGAGACGAGGTATTGGGGCAAGGAATAACGACTTTATTCAGAAAGCCAGCAGACCAAGAAGTTAGGGGACTAACGTCTTAGAGAACCATCTTCCCCAAGTCAGAATTCAGGCTCCTTCTATACAAAAAAGAGGAGGGGGTGTGGTTGGTTGTTGCAAACTTCTTGGTGTCGAAATCCTTTGTTCTTGCAGCTGTCCATGTAGGTCAGGTCATAATGTTCCTGTAAACCTCCAGCAAGACAAATGTTGCTCTCTATTCTGCAACTTTCTTCCACTATGAAGCCAAGCACTAAGCTACAATGGAACAACAGTGAATAATAGGAGTATTTGTTGAGTTATTGCAACATATACTTCTTTACTGTGTTGCTCCTTCTCATCTTCAGGAATCTTTTTCCACCCAGCCCATGCCTGCTACAGACACATTAGATGGTCCCATAGTTCCCTGTACATATCTGAACCACTGCTCTTACCAGCTTGTGTGTTAATTATTTGTTCGGATGTCTCTCTCCCACGTGGGACCATCAGTTCCTGCAATAGAGAAGCAGAGGATCTGTGTGTTCTATGGGAACACAGCTGGGAGAACAGCTTGGTTTGCTCAAAAAGTTCAAAAACCTATAGAGAAGGAGTGGTCTTTGTATCTGGAGCCAGATGTAGAGTAGTGGTTTGTTATGGGAAGGAAGGGGTGAAGGGAATTCCAGGTAGATTAAAGGCATGTTGTCAGTCCATTAACTAATGTTTATGAGGTTTTGCCGTGTGCCAAGTACTTTGCTAGGTGCCAGGAGTAGACAGTAGGTTGATTTGGCTGGAAGGGGGAGCATGTGGGGCAGGAAGTCATTGGAGTAAGGATGGAGAGGAGAGCTGTACCACAGATCTTCTGGAACTGGCTAAAGAGCCTGCCTTTTAACCTGGAGGCCAAGGGAGGCCTCTGAACGGTTTTTAAGCAAGTAAATGCTGGAGCAAGGTTTGGTTCTAGATGAGGAAGATATCTATGAAAAGATATGAACAGATTCATGGGATATACTGTTAAGTGAAAAAAAAATGTATAAAAGACTATCTACAATGTGCTACCTTTTGTATGCTGAAGAAGAGGAAGTAAGAAAACATCCCTATATCTGCTCACTGGTGTGAAAATAAACAGGAAAGATAAACCAAAAACCATAAGCAGTAGATGGGAACAAGATGGAAAGGAGGGGGATGGGAACAGAGTTAAGGGAATGGGGGAAAGCAAGGCTTCCCTGAAGATACCTTTTTGTATGGTTCTGACTTTTGAAACCATAGTAATAAAGAATCAGTGGAAATGGAGAAAAAAAAACCCTACAGTGAAATACAAACAGGAATGAATGGGAGTAGGAAAGAACTAACCTAAGAAACTTTTTCAAAGTAGTATTTTGAGTATATGCTGTTTGCTGAAGACAAAGGAACTATAAATAAATCTTGAACTCTGTTTTCCACAGAGATGTAGCTAGCACTTCTGAAACTACTTTCTGTATATTTTAGGATTGAGAAAATAAGTATATTGTAGATCATGGAAACAGAGCTTGCTGTAGAAGGGAGTTTAACAATATGGAATGAGAGTAGGCTACAATTGACACTGTAGTGTATGCATATGAACTTGGGGTTTTTAACAATGGATGGTGGGTGGACTGATGGATCAGTGGATGGATGGATAGAAAGATAGATAGCCAGAGATGACATGTGTGTGTGTGTGTGTGTGTATGCGTGCATATGCTTCCCAGCTCTGTCCCTGATAGGGCCCAGAAGCAGTGACACCTCAGTAGCAATGAGCATACCTAGTGCCCAAACCTTGGTTTCAAATACCATTCTCCACTAAAAGGAATCGGCTCTTTGGAGGAATGACTGACTTCAGGACTAGTACTGAGGAAGTGCAAGATGAGCCTGAAATATTTTGTAGTACCAGAAAATAAAGATGTGATCAAAGAATGATAGGAATATGTCTAAGAACAAGGAATCACCTTGAATGAGCTTGCACAAACCAAATCTGGGACAATTTGAGAATCAAAAAGGATAATGATGATAATGGATTATAACCCATTGAATAAGGTAGGAATCCATGAATATAAGTAAATATATTATATGTAAAAGTAATATACATTTATACTTATATAGTATGTATATTTATATAAACACTTTCTATATTTATAGTATATGTAGTATTTATAGTATAAAGAAAGTATAGTATAGTATAGTATAGTATAGTATAAAGAAATAAAGAAGGGAAAGCTCTTTCTCACAGTAGAATCCCAACTAGTAAGTATAGAAGGGAGGATGGAATTACAAAGTTACTATTATAGTAGTAATTAATCCAGGCGAGAATCATCAGTGGGTGCTGAAACCAGTGGAGAAAATTTTGATGAGGAATTACAAAACTACAACCACCTGCAGCAGGATAAGCTCAAGTTCAGGTATCTACGGCACAACACAAAGACTTTGCAGCCAACTGCTCTCAACTGATTAAGCTATATTGCTAAGGGCTGTATTTGCAATAGGATGATAACAGTAACTATTTATTGAGTGCCCACTGTGTGACAGGCATTATGCTAGGTAGGGTTTGGGGTTGGGGGTTATGTTTTTGCATATATTAACTCACTTGATCCTAACACTAACTCAGTGAGATTTTTTATTAGTCATTCCTATTTTTAAGATGAGGAAACCAAGGTTCAAGAAATGAAAAATTTATCTAAAGTCAAATAGCTAATAAGAGGCAGAGCCAGGATGCACATCCCCTGCCTTCTGATTTCAGGTTCTGTGCTGTTCTATCATGTAGTGTGTCTCTGGGTCCTCTTAGAGTTCTGAGCTTCTGAAAGTGTGCAGAATGATAAGATCAGAGAGGCATTCTTAAACAAAAGCATTGGGTGGTGCCTTCTTTCTCCTCATCATATTTACTAAACAGCTTGCCTCATTTGCCTTGTCTAAAAATAGGGAAGGCAGTGCTTAATTTACATGGTTATTATGAGGACTAAATTAGATAATATATGTAAAGCATATAGCACAGTGTAAAATAAGTGTCCAGCAGCAGTGTTAATACCAGTGAGTGCTGAATTCCCTTGTATGATGGAAAATGTTTCCAAAGGTCTTGCTTTTGGACTGAATTGATAATCAAAGGCCAGAGCATAAAAAGCTTTTGTGTATCATGAAAAGAAGATTACATTTTATTCTATAGACAGTAGAAGCCAGTGAAGAATTTTATTACCAGGAAAGATGTGATTTGATTGGCAATTTAGAGTGGACCAAGGGGAAGAAAGCAAAACCCAAGGCAGGGAGACCAGCAGGTGGCTGTTGTCAGAGACAAGGCAAGAGGAGATGAGGGTCTGAGTTAACAAAGCGACTGGCATGATAGAGCAGAGGGAACACACATGGACAGTCATACTCCCAGGCTGGTGCCTGGGTTTGGCAGGAAAGAGTGAGGAGCTTAGACTCAGCCTCAGACCTCTGGCCTGAGTATTGACTCTTCTTGGGCATGACCAGAATACAGAAGAGGGGCAGGTTGGGTGGGAAGGTGCTGCTCAGAGTCGTTTGGGACTTACATCTCCTGGGAGTCCCAGGAGACAGTTGGGTCTGCAGATCTGGACTGAGGAGAGAGTGCAGGGCTGGAGCAGCGTGCCTGGGAGTCGTTGAAGCTGTGGAGGCAGATGAGGTCCCTCAGGGAAGGGATGTATTGTGAGGAGAGGGCTGAGGATAGGATTTTTGAAAACACCCAGTTTTTAACAATGGCAAAAGAAGAAATAGGGGGAGACTGAGGAGGAACACTTAGAAAGAGAGGTTCCAGGGGGTTGTTTTCTGACAAGTCCAAGGCTGCAGAGAGAGCACTGGGTCACTGGTTTTGACCTTAGAAATAAAACAGCCAGTTATTTTACAGCAAAAAAAAAAGAAAAAAAAGGGTCTACTTGGGAATAGTGGAGGAATTGCAATTTGGGACAAACAGCTATAGTTTATTATAGGCAAGTCCAGCATACAAAGGAGAAGAACGTTGTTTTATTTAGAAAAAGGAAGAAGCTGGGAGAGGATGTTTTAAACAGAAGTCTGTTGGAGAAAAGTGAGAGTTTGGGGTGATGACGGTTACTCATTGGTTGAGTTGCTGGGGTAGTCAGTTTCTTGTAGGAAGTGCAATGTACATCATCTCCTGGGGGGGCCTGTAATTGATGACTCTTTCCTGTTGATTCTTCTGTTGGGGGCTATAATTCCTCCTGAAATTGTGGTACTGCATGAGAGCGCCCCCTTCTGGTTTCCCTACTCCATTTCAGTGAGGTTTCCTTTTACTAATACGCTGGAAACCATGGTGAGAGCCAGTGCCAAAGAGCAGAATCCAGTTGGCCAGCAGATTAAGAAAACAATTAGTTTTTTTTCAGGAGAGAAGCTAGAACTTGAATGCTTCCAGAGATACAGGCATCTCGTTCCCTTGCCATGCATTGTCTCCTGCTGTTGGAGATCTGACTGATGAAAGGTCTTCCTTACAGAGGATCTCCTTATAGGAGGTCTCCCGCCAGCATTTTCCCTCAGCTCTAATTCAGCCCTCCAGGTCCACACCAACCAAGTCTATCTGCTACTCCAGAGGACTGTCCAAGTCTGCCTCCTCACCGGGTCATCTCACCCAGCCCCTCCACCATTCCTCATATACTCCAGGCTCCCCAGACTTGCCTTAAAGCCTGACTGTCTATGATGGATCCTCTCTTATCAACACTGGGCTTGTTCTTTGGTAGCATTGGTCTTTATTTCCCATCCTATTAAGTTTGTGGCTTTCCAACGTCTTTTTAACCTCAACTCGGAATAAGAAATACATTCTACATTATGATAGGTGTGCACATGCATGTCTAACTGGAAGGAGATGCCCTCTTGTTTTCAACTCCATTTCATTCCATTCTGTGCTGTTCTATTTCATGTTTTTAAATGCTAGTCTTGGCCCAACATGTTAACTTTACAACCCACTAAACTGATTTAATGACTGATGGTGGGACTGACGGAGTCACCATGCCAGGAGGGGCTCAAAGGAAACGATGTTAAGTGTTAGTCTGAATCCATCCCTCTTCGCTCCCTCAGGCTCCTCCGCACTGGGGCCAGCAGGCTTTCCCTCTAATTGTTTCTGTCCTTCTGAGAGGAGAAAAAGCTGCTTCAGTCACTAGGATGTTAGCCAGCTTTGAGGAGGGGTGGGTATTTGAATTTCCAGAGTGACTCAGTGACTCATCAGAGGAAAGTAAGCCCAGCTCTAATGGTGAAATTTAGAAGTCAGCGGAGGAGAGACTGGCTTACCTTTCAAATCACGCCACTGTCCCTGTACTCACTCATGAGATGTCTGATGGCCTGAGCCACTTTCATACCTAGAGGATACCCTTAGGTGGCCCTACTACTGCCTCTCACATGAGACATTTTAAACTTCCCAGAGTTTAGGAGTATGGCTACCTCTTCATACTGGCCACCCAACCCCCACCCCAGCCAGACTGGTCTGTACGTCTGTCCTCTTCTGACTTCCCTGAAAGAACATCCCCCATCTATTGAGAACAAATGCCTTCTATAGAGCTTTCTCAAAGATCACTTGGGGATTTTTTTTTAACAAGAAAAATGACTTATGCATTTTCACATTCTCATTCACAATGTCTTTTCTACTTCCGCCCAGGAGGAGCAGAGACTTCTGAATTTACCTTGTCTACAGACTGAAGGATGTTTCCTGAGAAATATCAGAGGTCTTCATCTGCTGAAAGGTGCCCGCAGCTGCCGTAGACACTTGGGTCCTTGAGAAGTCTCCTGAAGGGCTTGTCTATTGTGTACCTGCAATGAACCAAGCCCCAGGCTGGGCCTCGGCTTTAGCCTGGTGAACAAAACTCTGTCCCTAACCTCACGTGCTCACATCTAGCAAAGATGAGTGAAGAACGGTGGGTCTCCCTCACTCCAGAAGAATTTGGCCAACTCCAGAAATACACAGAATGTGAGTAAATGGATTGACCCACCTGGGGTGGGATTTCCTCTTGGTCAGGGAGAGCTTTTCTGGACAGCAGAGTAATATAATCATTGCAGAGCACCGAGAATGAGATCAGGCCTGACAGCTTATGTTTCTTTATAAACACAGAATTTGTATCTTTAAACATAAGAACACAATTATCTTTATGCTCTATAAATGATACATGCTCTATAAATGATACATGATAATTTAGAATATACAGGGGAGAAAAATAAAGATAGGTTAAAAATCACGGGTAAACTCTGCACATTTTGGAACATTCTCATCCTGTGCATATCGCGTGACTTGGTTGAGCTCCTGAAGATACCCTTTTTTTTCCAGTCTGTATTTTTCACATCATATAATACTGTAAGGATTTTCTCAGGTCATCAAAACCTCTTTATAGCATAATTTTTGAAGGACTGCAGACTGCTTGGTTACAATGTTAGTCATTTTCTTTAATATACTCTTGAGCTTGGATCCAATGCCTTCTTTCTGTAAGATGCAGAATTCTGATGCGTGTCTCTTTCTTGACTTTGTGCTGGAGCAGCCTGGGCTTTCACGTGGGACTCTTGGGTTTGCCAGTTGTACCTAGGAGTAGTCTCAGTGCATCAAGACACAGTGGTGATGAGGCCCATGTCCACATGCAGGTGCATTGCTGTGTGCCCTGCCTCCATGGGCCACTCCTAATCCTGACTGGTGACAGGAGTCTGCCCAGGCTGACCGCTGCACTCTGCACACACCTAGTGTGCATCATGATTATGCAACAGCACTGAGTTTTATGAGCCTTCCGTCTTGTGGAGCCCTCCACTGCGCTGCTGACTGTACCCCATTGTCCTAACCGCTCTCCCCTCATTAACTGTGCTGGCGCTTGGTAAGTCACTGGGCTGTAGCATAGTGACCTGCCATACTGAGCTTGCTCAGGTCATCCTCTGATACCCTTTAGGCAGTCTGCCCCCCACCCCACAGGGCAGGCAGCCTTTCCACAGCACTGGTCTGAGAATTAGGGGATCGGGTTCAGTGCCAGCTCCAGCTCTCGCTCTGTGATGTAACAGAGCTTAACCCATCCCACCCTTCACGTCACCCAACCCCCACGCCCCTAACCTCAGCGTCCTCTTATGCAGAATGAGAGGGCTGGCCCAGATGCTATCTCCCTGTGGTTACTCTGGGCGTAACACCCCGTGACCCCCATGTGCCCCCCTGTAGAGCTACTGGATGGTCTTCCCCTGGTACCCTGGAGCCCGTGGCCTCTTGTCTGACTGTACTAGGTTTAAAGAAACTCTGCAATGTATTGACGAGGAGCAAGGAATCACCCTCCAGGGTAAACTCCATCTAATTCAGCCTACTCCATGGGTCAGCAAACTACCAGGCCGTGTCAGGGATGAAAAAGAAGTGCAGAGAAAAGGCTTGTCCCTAAGGAATTGGAATCTTGTTAGGGAGTCAGAAATGTGCTTGTGACACAAGCAGAGAAGAGGTTTAAGGCAGCAGGGAGACACCTCTGGCAGAGATGGCGAAACTGAGTGCACAAACGAGTAGAGAATTTAGAGCTGGGGGAAGTTGATATGAGTGGCTTAGAACAGCAAAAAGGCTCTCACAGTTCTGGAGCCTAGGAGTCCAAAATCAGATTGTCGGCTGGGTGGGTTCCTTCTGAGCGCTGGGGGAGAAGGACCTGCTCCCGGCCTGTCCTTTGGGCTGTCTTTTGTTTCTTCATACGGCGGTCCCCTGTGTGTGTGTGTGTGTCCCGTTTCCCTCTGTATACGGACACAGTCGTATTGGACTGGGCCCACCCTGTTCCAGTATGGCCTCATCTGAGCTAATTACATCTGCAGTGACCCTGTTTCCGATAGAGTCACACTCTGAGGTACCGCGGGATTAGGACTTCAACATACAAATTTGCAGGGGCTACAATTTAACGCACAACAGAGGTGTTAGCTGGGCAACTCTACAGAGGAAAGAAGTTTAAAATGTGAGTAGTAGATGGTGGCAGTGGGTAGAAACAGTGGAAGCACAGGTGGAGGGGTCCAGAGAGAGAGGGTGTCTGAGGGGCAGTAAGGAGGACTTCTGGGCCAGATGGAGAGAAGGAGCAGGTGGGTGGGGAGGGGGCATGGGAGGGACGGGGACAGCAGAAGGGCCCTGCATATCAAGGCATGGCCTTTGGACCGAGGTGGCAAAATGTAGAGCCATGCGTCTGGTGGCTGTGTGCAAGGTGGCCTGGAGGAGGGAGCTGCCAGGTCAGGGAGGTCCGAAGTCCTTGGGATGAATCTAGCGTGAGCACAGGCTCAGAGCTAAGATGGGGACTGTGGCAATGAACGAATGCCGATTTGTGGGAGATTGCTGTGGAAGTATCACCAAAACTTACGGAGCAAAGTGAAGCCAGCAAAGATACCTCAAGGCCTGGGACTCTGTGGAAGGTAACGGACAGAGGAGGCCAAATGTGGCAAAGCCATTGAGGCGGCAGGGGTGAAAAGAACCAGAGTATTGGATAGGAAATGGCTCCTTTGTGGTTTTTTTTCAACCATCAGCCTTGTCCTCTGACCCATCCTCGTATTGTCCATGTCCCAGAACTGGGTGAGGGGCTTGGACACCAGTGTTCTAACAAGAGAGGGAAAAAAAGGTACAATTCTTGGAAAATGATTAATCCTCAGAGGAAACCCAGAAAAAGGCACCTCTACCAATTTTAGACACATTCTGGCATTCAGTCAGATTGCATTGCCATAGCAACCGCTCTTCCCTCACCATGAAAACAGGAGCTTGACAATAGCCAAATAACTGAAGTGCATAGCCTGAGAGCTGGGAACTTTCTCCATTGGGTTCCAGGTCAGAGAAGCCAGGAGTGTCAAGACGAGAGGCTTTTGGCATGTTCTGTTTAAGTAACACAAACCCTACACCTTCTCTGGTGACTTCTCTCAGGGGAGAAGCCATGTTAAATTCCCCTTGGGGATATTATATATATAATGGAGTTGACAGTAAGCTTAATGTGAATTGAGTGTAAAGTGCTTGTTAAAAAAGATAGCATGATACTAAGAATTTTTTGTTACAAAATAAAAGCAGGTGTAAACATTTCAGAAAACAGAAAGATGAAATTTCAAGCTGCTCATGGTCCTCTCTCCCAGCAATAACCACGACTAGTGTGTTTGTGTATAAATATAAATATTAAAATACACATACCCCTACACATATATACATATGTGTATTTTAAGAACAAACATGTAGGCTATTTGGTGTGCTGTTTCTTCACCCTAACAATGTGTCTCTGTTATCTGTTGCTGCATCAAAACAACATCAAAGCTTGATGAGTTATGACAACCAACCACTTGGGGTTTTTCCTGTGGTTCTGTGGCTGGGGCATCTGGACGGACCACAGTAGGAGGACAAGTTCCTGTTGCACGGTGTTTAGAGCTTCAGCCAGGATGCCTCACGTGACCCAGCATGGCGGGTTCACTCACAGCTGGTACCTCATGCGCCTACGGGGGCCTGTCCCTCCAAGTGCTTGCTCATCTCCCAGGACCTCTCCCTGTGGCCTGTCTTGCCAGCAGGGTAGCCTGGACTTTGTACATGTGGCTCAGGGCTCCAGGAGCACACAAGGGGCAGCAGGCCTTTTTAACACTTGGGCTCAGAGGTCCTAGAACGTAACTCTCTCCACATTCCATTGGCCAAAGTAGTCACAGGTATGGCCCAGATTCGGTGAGTGGAGGAATGGATGCCACATCTCATGGGACAGTGGCTCACACAGGAAGGAGGAAAACTGACTCTAGCCATCTCCGGAGACTACCTCGTACACAGTATGTCCTGAGTTGTTCCCGTATCATCCAGTAGTTTTCAGAAGCATGGCTTTACTGGCTGCAGAGATTTCTTTTGAGTACATACACATTATTTTATTTAATCAAGTCACTGATTGTGACCTTAGGATGTATTATTAGACTCATAGTGTCTAGTAAGACTACTGATATCCGCATTCTACCCCAACCCTGATCAGACCTCTCTAGAAAACTGAATTTATTTCTGGGCACCACCATTTCCAATGGATGTGGACAAACTGGGACTTGTTTGAGAAGTGCCGCCAGCATGGTGAGGGGCCTCACAGCCTGGTTATGAAGCAATGGGTGAAAATACTAGACATATTTGCTAGAAAAGGGAAAATTCAGGGAACGGTGAGGGAAAGCTAGTTGTATTAAAATAGCTACAGCGCTCTGTGGGAGGAGGTGTAAAGTTAATTTTGAACAGCTTCAAGAAGTAGCCCTAGGACTAATGGGAGAAAAATCATTGGAAGAAAGACTAGTTTAAAGTAAGGAATACAATGATTCCTAATGGTCAAACCTGCCCAGTATGGAATAGAATTGACCCAAAGCGACTGAGTTTCCTTTCCCCAGAACTGCCTGGCAGACACAATAGGGGAGGTTAGAGCATCAGATGTCCGGTTGATTGAATGACCTTCATTAACTCTACCACTACTTAGTTTCTATATTTAAATAGATTTCTTTTCAACCTCAGAGGGCATGAGAATGTGAGGATACCCCCTACTTACCCTCCCCTAACAGCTTCAGAGATATAATTGGCTTATTGTCCTAATCCTGACATTTGGTGTGTGTGTGGCAGTGGTGTAATTTTTCCCGTGATTTATCAAGGACAGAAACTATCAGTTTATTCATAAAGGGGAAAAAGAAAAAAACTGATAAAACATCCATTTTTACTGGTAATTCTCTAAGAAATTAAACCAAGTATTTCCTACATCAGCTAGTGGTTGCTTGATTTTGTAGCCTTTTTAAAGCTAGGAGAGATCTTAGCCATGGTCAAGTCCAACTACTACCCATTTTACAAGTAAGAACACTGAAGCCGGAAGACTTGCCCAAAGTCGCCCAGAAAGTCAGCGGCAGAATAAGAATCAGAACCAAAATTTTCAAGTTCCGGGTCAAATTCAGTTTGCTTCAATTTAGTTCCAGCAAATTAATTAGAAAGTACTCATTGGAGCTCAACCTCCAACCATGCATTTTAAAGAAAAAAACCCATTATATATGTTAATTAAATTACAATAGAACAAAATTTAAAAGACATTTTAAAAAGAATGAATCAGTAAAGTGTGCTGTCCAGAAACTTATTTCATTAGAATGAGATCAAAGGCATGACTTTAAGATGTAGGTAATTTATAGCTCAGAATTCAAATCTGTCAGTGTTAGTATAGGAGTCAGAGAAAATGTTTAGGACTGATTTGTCGAACAAAGTTAGGCTGTAAGTAAGCGCCATTGAAACTTTGCTGTTTATATTGATCAGTATAATGAGATTTAATCAATGTTCATGGAATCCTGGGCCCATGAAGGGTCGTGTCTAGTTGCTTCCATCTTGGAAAGGATCATTACAGCTACTTCTCACCCACATCTCTTTCTGTACAATTGGCCTTTTCATTAGTGATGACTGGAACTCTGCCCACAAGTGGTCACAGTATGTATGGATAGGGAGAGACTGCTATAGAAGAATGGCTTTCCAAGGTGAATGTGCACAGAATCTCCTGGATTCTGTTAAAATGCAGATTCTGAATCAGGAGATCTGGGGTAGTTCTGAGATTCTGCATTTCTATCAAGCTCCCAGGCTATGCTGTTACATCTTGTCCAGGGACTGCAATTTTACTTGCAAGAAGGTTCAGACTAATACATTCCTCTACTATGGCTGATGAGGCCAAATTATTTGGAGGAAAAGTGGGAAATCTTGCTAGCAATGCAAATTTTACTTATACAAATAAGCCTTACCAGTCATTCAGATCATTTATGGTAAATCGAAAATCTTAGTATCCTGGAGGCTTTTCCTTATCAGCCAAATGTCCCTCTACTTCAACGTAAAGTGTTTTTCCCTTGTTCTGTATGTAACACTGTTGCAAGGCCGTCACTTCCACAGTTCCCCCCAGTAGTTAGCTTGGTCCTCAGTCTTGGCTCCATGTTGGAAATACCGGGGAGGCTTTGAACACTTCTGGTGTCCTGCCCACACTCCCTCCTGTCACCCCTGAACCATTTAATCATAATCTGTAGGTGTGGGACCCAGACATCAGTAGTGTTTAAAGCTCCTCAGGTGATTCCAACATGCAGCCACGATTGAGAACCACTGATCTACCTTTTCTCCCTATGCCCCCTGGAAATTATAGGACCTATGGAACAAACGTGGCAAGCCCAATTTCCTTTCTAGCCCTCATTTATCCAAAAATGTTTATTGAACATCTGTTTTATACCAGGCAATGGACTACATGCTGAGGATAAGCAGTGAACAGGAGAAGACGTGTAACTGGGGGAATGTGTGAGTGCTTATGAGGCTGGACTTCTTAGACATACTTCCCACATTCCACTCTGGGGCCTGGCTCCTGCTGGCTGCAAAGGTGGGCCTTTCGAAGCAGTGCTGCTAGCCTGGCATCTCTGTTCTGACATCATCCTTTTCAGGACCCTTGGAGAACCCCATTCTTGTTTTTGTGCATCTCGCTGTGTTCTTGACTCTCTGGAGTACTTAGAAGACTTATTCATACATCCCATCCTTCACTGGAAGAAGGAAACTCTGGATATTTTTTCCCCCTCATGTGCTAACTTTCCCTTTTCCCTCTCTCTGTGTCTTTCCTTCCCTGGGATGAGAGTCATTCATGATCTTTCCAATCTGTGGAATATGTTCCTTTAGGCTCAGCAGCATGTTTTTTCCTGTGTTATGACAGGCAAGCCACAGAGATACAGGAATGTTGCTTCAGGTCTGCTCATGAAAAGTGAGGTCCATGGACCAGCATAATCGGTGTCACCTAAGATCTCACTTGAAATGCAGAATCTCAGGCCCTGATCCAGACCTACTAAATCAGAATCTGCATTTAAACCTCATCCCCATGCATGTTACAGTTGGAGATGATCTTAGGGAACTTTGAGAAATGGAGAGTTAATCATGTACCTTAGAATTTCACTCTCATCTACAGGTTTTCAGACTCACTTTTTAAAGTGTTGATTTATAGTTATTTCAAAGTTTAATGGTCTGGCTAGTGCTCAGATATTCGGTGCTCCTAACTAGAAGACGGTCCATTAACTTTGGGTCCTGGTTCAGGCAGCACAGCTGACATTCTGCTCTAAACACTGAAGCTCCTGATTTGTCTGCTTGTTCAGATAGAGAACATCCCTGTCCCACACAAACATAGCAGCAAAGATGTCTGTGAGTAGCGCCAAATTTTCTCCTTAAAAAGGCTTTGAATTCGCTCAAACACTAGGAACAAGTGCTTGGTTGAGGTCCCGGAATTCTTGGCATCAAGAAACAATTTCAAACTGAAGCTTCTTAGGGCAGTTGTTACCGCCGGCAACCTTGAGCAGAGACGAGCCTTCTAAATCTCTGATTTGGGATAAAACTGCATGCTGATGGTCCCGCCAGGGTGAGTTAGTGCAAAATGTGTCCTTACTTTGCCAAGCAGCTGAATAAGGTGACCTGCTGGGTGGAGTGCTTTAGTGCTGCCCACTTAAAAGATGGGGAACATTGACCAAGCACAACGATTTTAGATTTAGCAGAATTACAATCTTTATTTTCTTCTTTTGCAGTGATTATCCAACAAGTTCAGCAGCTTCCTAAGACAGTCTTCATGTCTAACAATAAAACCACCTTATAGAATTGCAGTTCTCAACCTTGACTGTATATCTGAACCCCCAGAAGCTTTTAAAATATACTGATTCCTAGATCCCCCAAGAAATGCTGACTTAATTAGTCTAGGATGAGGCCTGGGTTTCAATGCATATAGGGATCCTCAGGTGATTTTAACACACAGCCATATTAGAGAGCGACTCTAACAGAGGAAGGACCTTATCTTCTGATTTACCAGTATTTGTGTATCCAAGAAATCTAATGACTGTGTCACATTATTGTATATATTTAAAAATAAGAGTGACTCATTCACTCACTAGCTCTGTGCTCTTGAAGGAATCATTTAATTTCCTTAAACTTCAGTTTCCCCTTCTCTAAAATAGGGCTAACTCTTATATTAGGGGGTAGTTGTGGGGTTTTAAATAAAATGCAGAAAGTGACTAGAACAGTGCTTGGCACATAGCAAGTACGCAACAAAATAGGAGATGCTGCCAAGAACTGTGGACATGACCCTACCTTGCACACTTAGAAATGGAACTTTATCTCCTGTGGGTCTGGTGGTAGTGTTACAACACAGGCTTGGACAGGGCAGCCTCTACTGAGGTTGTGCTCTTTGGCCCACAGATGACACCTGAAGTAAGACTAGGGAGTTCTCTGAAGAAGCCCATCTTTGCTTTTAAATGTCTTCAGACAAATGGTATGGAGCAGTGTCCACTTACTCCTCAGGGAAAGAGAAACCCAGCCCAGAAATCTGTTGAGAAGAAAACTGTGATAAAGTATCAAAGGACCTCCAAGGAGAAAGTAGTGGGCCTCAAATCTGAAGACTAGATTGTCTCCCTTTATTGGAAGGGAAAGGTGTTGGTCTTACTAACTCATAGAAACCCATAAAACAGACTGAAGTAAATGTGTGGTGAGGAACACCCCTCATGGAAATCTAGGAGCCAGCAATCTCTTGGATTGCTTGTTTCCTATTTAATTTTAGGCTAGTGATCAGAGATTTTTAAATAAACACCTTTCCTACTTTTTCTTTTTAAAAACTGTTTACCTGAATGTGTACATGTGATGGAGATATGAGTTCATGTGTTTATATGTAAAACATGTATACACCTATGTCTGTATAAATATACACATCATACATTTAAATATAAAATAAGATTAACTCAATAGCACTTTAGAACCAAAGGATTTCTGCTCGGATGAACTGTAGAGTCTCTAAAATATGACAATAACATCCAAAGAGCATAAATTCAAGTGAAATCACTCCCTTGGTTCTCAATCAAAACGCTGGCTTAGACTAGTTCTGCAGAAGCCACACCAGGAAGACCTATGCTCCAAAATTTTCATTTTTAAAAAAATTTTGCCATTCTGGCTGAGCTGAAGATCTCCTATTAAAATAGATTCTGAAATATAGTGTTTTTTCCTAAATAATTAAGCCACTCATAGAATAATTTGACTATAATTTATGTGTGACCTGAACTGAACTCTGACCTGGTTCCAACCTCTCTTCCATTCTGCTGCTGGAGTGACATTTAGAAAACAGGCTTGGTTATGTCACCCTACTACTCAAAAAAGCTTTGACGATTTCAAATCAATGTCCTTAACTTGGTCTTTCAAGACCCCCAAAATCTGACTCCAGACTCCTCTCTGGTTTTAACTTTGGCTCAAGGTCCTGTGATGTCCATCTCTGCACCTTTGTTCACCCTATCCCTTCTGAGAATGCGCTTGCCACCTCAT
Organism: Vicugna pacos; assembly: GCF_048564905.1. Lineage (NCBI taxonomy): Eukaryota > Metazoa > Chordata > Mammalia > Artiodactyla > Camelidae > Vicugna > Vicugna pacos. Next base: position 54,643,181 of record NC_132987.1, on the reverse strand, counting down.
ATCTGCCTTTCAAAACTTTACCTGTTCTTCACACCCCAGCCCAAAAGCCACCTCCTTCATAGGGCAATCCCAGTTCCCATCCCACCCCTACTCTCATCCTAGTTTTTCTCTTTCCCTGTTCATTTTACTTCTTCCCCACTCTGTGCTTCCTAGAGCTTCATATAATTGCAGCAGTATTAATTACCCTTTTCTTGTGTTAGCAAATGTTTGAGAATTAATAGTGAACAGTGCTTAAGGGAAAGTAATGTAGACTTTTGAGCCAGACAAGACCTGAGTTAAAACCCTGACTCTTAGGCAAGTCACTTAACTTCTCTGAATTTCAGCTCCTTCATCTGTAAGCTGAAGAAAATATCACCAAATCTGCATGGATTGGTAGGGGAGAGGATATGCAGTAAGGGTCCTCAGTAAGGGGTAGCTGTTATTACCATGGCTATTCAGATCCTGCCCTTAACTAGTTCATCAGCAGTTACCTAGCAGCACCTAACCCACCATAGTGTTTTCTGAGTTGAATGAAAGCAGCCCAAATTGATGACGTCTGCTGCCTGGATCTCACTGAGCTATTAGTTTTTCAACATCTGTTTTGAATTTGAGAAAGACATATCCATTTTTAGGCAACAGCAGCATTTTCCTGTGGCATTTCAATGTGTCTCAATCTTGAAATGATTATAACTTGTGCTTGATTGAATCCAAGTCAGCAAAGCCATGGAGAACAGCCCAGCACACAAGCACCAACTACTTTACGTAGGCCTAAGAGAGCATAGCCCTTTGTACCAAGGGCCTGAACACCGAGAAACACTATGTCAGCTTTTAATGACTTCACCGTTTGCTCAAATGTTTGAATTGTGGCAATAATGGTACTTGAGAAGCTCTTAATTATCCACAATACTGCAAGACAAGGAGAACACAGAAATCCTGGTTTTCTTTGATGTCTAGGGTGCTGGTAACTACACACGATGCACTCAGGATGTGTTTGTAATGACAGTTATTGAGTCCTTTTTCTTGACTCCAAATTCCCTTATAAAAATCCAAGAAGAAGAATGAGAAGGAGAAGAAAAGTCACCATTTTCTCCATTAGTTTCTAAATTATTTCCTATGGAAACAGAATTTTCTAAAACTACCATGTTTGATGAATCCTGTCTCTGTTTCAGCACCAAGGACAGAACCTTGCCAGGCTTGATGCCAACTCATCCTATTTAATTAACAAATTTTAAATGTTTTTAAATTTCTGCTCAGATGTTTATTCGATCATGTAATATATTGTTTTTCTGAACACTCATATGTGTCAGGCCTTAGTATGATACACAAAGACTCACAGCTCTCAAGATGGAACTGAGGCAGGAGATGAGCAAAAGAGGCAAGTTAATAAATCATTATAACACCATATGACAAGTGCTGTTACAGAGTTAAGTACAGGCCATATAGGAGCCAGGGGAGGGAACGACTAACTCTGACTGGGAAAGGAAGGCTTTTCAAAGGAGTTGACATTTGAGCTGGGTACTGAGAATTAAGCGAAATTTACAATACAGAGAAGAGACAGGGTATTCAGAGATTTCTAGAAGTGTGGTTTGATGTGGCTGAAAAATGGAGTGAATGTAAGGTTAAGGTAAGAGGTAAGGCAACGCTAGGTCAGATCACCAAGTACTTGTGTTACCAAGCAAAGGGGGTTATGCTTTATCTTGGGAAAATTAAAAGCTATCTAAGGGTTTTGAGCAGAGACAGGATCTGATCAGATTTGTGTTTTAGGAGGATAGTTCATACAGCAAGAGAGAGAATATACTGAAAAAAAGAAATGAGAAAGCAGAAGGGCAGATAAAATTGACACTCCTCCCTGTGGTTCTGGAATGAAGGGCCGCTCCATGGTAACCAAGGTTAGGGTTAGACAGGGAGAATTTACTTGGCCTAGCTCCCATTAGCTGTTCACCAGTGTTTCACATATGGATTATATCTCTCCAGATTCTACCAAGAAGATAAAAGACGTCTTGGCTGAATTTAATGAGGGTGGGAGCCTCAAACAATATGGCCCACATGAGGTAAGAACATTTTCATTTCAAGCCTTTAAAAACCTCATGTTCTAGCCTTTCCATAATTTGTCCCTCTTTTAGAAGTTTAGCTCACTTTGAAGAACTTGCTTCTTAAATTTTCTCCCAAATCTCAAATGAGCCACTGGTATACCTGGAATTTACATGTTTCCCAAGTCCATTCACCCTCTCATTACCCTAGAAGACCACATCATACCTTCTCCTCTCTCCTCAAATCTCACTCCTCCACCTCTCCCTCAATTTCCAGTTATCAACTGTTTTCTACTTCATTGAGAAAATAAAAACAATCATTTTCCCTGAGATTTTCCCCAAGAACCTCACCTTATGTGCTCGCCCATCTGTACTTTTTCTCCTGCAAATAGGAATGAATTCTCTGTGTTCTTGTCTCAGTCCAGTCCCTCCACATGTGCACTCAATCCCATCCTCTCTGGTCTATTGACAGGCACTGATTGCTTCAGCAACGTATTACTCTCTCTCTCATTCTCACTTGCTCTTTCCAATGAGCTTTCTCTATATAGTGGATTTTTCTCATCAACAAATAAACATACTGCTATTTCCCTTATATTAAAAACCATTCTTCTGACTCCACTTCTCCCTCCAGCTACCACCTCATTTCTCTCCTGTCCCTTATAACAAGCTGCACAAAAGGTGTGTCTATACTCATTGCCTCCAATTTCTCTTCTTCCCACTTTTCTGAAAGCCCTTCAGTCAGCATGTAACCCCCACCCACTCCTCCACTAAAACCACTAGTCAAAATAGCCAAGGACCTCCATATGGCTAATCTCAATAGTCGTTTTACTCAACAGCACTGGACATGGTCAAATGCTCCTCCACTTCGTTCACTTGATTTTCAGGACACTACACTCTCCTGGTTTTGTTCTTACCCTTTGACATTTCCACTTAAAAATTAAATAGGCATCTCAAACTTAACATGAGCTAAACAGACCTCCCTGATCTTTCTCGATAAAACCTGTATTTCCAGCAGTTTTCCCCATTTCAGCAAATGACAACTCCATTCTTCAAGTTTTTCAGCCTGAAACTATGACGTCATCATTGACTTTTCTCTTTTTCTCACAGCCCACATCTAATTCATCGGCAAATTCTGTCACTTCTGCCTTCAGAACACATCCAAACTCCAGACACATCTCACCACCTGCACTGCTACCACCCTGACCTAAGGCACCACCATATTTTGCTCAGATTATTGCAGTAGTCTCCTAAGTGGGCTCCCTGTTTTTACTCTTGACCTTTAAAGTCTATTCTGCACACATCCTGAGCAGTCTGTTAAAACTGAAGTCAAATCATGTTACTGTTCTGTTCGACAATCTCATATGTTCCGCACACCCCCTACTCAGAGTCAAAATCAAGGTCACTACAATCTGCACTTCCCCCTCCTCTCTGATCTCATCTCTTGCTACTCTTCTTCTCATTTTCTTCCAGCCAAACTAGCCTCCTTGATGCTATTAGACAAGCCAAGGGTGCTCTAACCTCAGCCCCTGTGCACTTGCTCTGGCCTCTTCCTGAAATGTTCCTCCCCCAGATACCCACACCGTTCATTTCCTCACCTCCTTCAAGTGTTTGCTCAAATCACCTTCTCAGTGAATGTCACCATCTCTATCTGAAATGTTAAACCCTCTTTCCTGACACTTCCTCCCTTCCTGCTTTGCCTTATTTTCTTCCATAGTACTTCTCACCATCTGTCACACTACTTAACTTACTTATTTAACTGTCTGTCTCTCCCACTAGAATATTTTTGTTCACTGCTATGTCCCCAGTGCCCAGAAGAGTATCTAGCTCATAGCAGGCACTCAACAAACATTTGTTGAATGAATAAATTCCTGGAAGACCTCCCTTACTTTCAAATTCAGCTCATCTGATGTTTCTTGAGCATCCAGGCACTGTGCTGGACACTGTAGAAGATATAAAGATGAGAAAGCACAGTTCCTGCCCACCAGAACTTACTTCCTACTAGCAGAGCCAAGTTTCAGAGCCATGACCCTGGAGTCATACGGTCTTAGATTAGACTGCTGCCTTTGTTGCAGACCAGCAATGTGGCCAAGGCCATTTCACCTCTCTGAGCCTCAGTTTCCTCATCTGTGAACTGAAGATAACAACAACCAAAAAGAAAGACCTTGAAGTTTGCAGATGAGTGAATTAAATAAGATAATTTTTGCAAAATGTCTAACACTTCAAGGACACTTAAAAATAGTGCCCATTGTTATTCTGTTTCTGTTCCCTTTCCCCAGAATGTTTTAAACTCAACTCCCTTTTCCCTGGTTCTGGGTCCTTTTATGAGGGCTAATTGCAGAAAAGCAACTGATCAGCAGGACGAACTTGGGAGGAGGCTGGCTGTTTATTTATTCATCTTGTCGTCCCTTCAACAAACCTTGAGTCAGTTCTTTCTCTGCTGGACCTTGGGAGTGAATCAACAGAGCCCACGCCCTTGAGGTACATCTGAGAGGTGCTTTGGGATAAAACTAAGGATCACCAGGAGAATGAAGCTGGAGGAAGTTTGCCAGGAGAGGGGCCAGACTGAGAATGCATCGTTTCAAAGAATATTCCTAAAGAAAAGCCATGTGGAAAGGCTGGCAAAGCCAGCAAAGAACTTGCAGCCCCTCAGTCCCCACTCCCACCTCCAAAAACATAGGAACAAAGACTGGCGGGGGCTGCTAATCCGCCTGTCCGCCCAGAGGCTGCCGAGTGGGAGGCGAACAATTTGGTCAGGGCCACCGAGGGTGTGAAGGCCACGGGAGCTTTCAGAAGCAGGGAGCAGCTTGGCTGCTATGAGCACTTTGCCACCCCCGCCTCCATCGGGCTGGCCTCTGCTCTTTCTACGCCTGGCACTGCTGTGTTCCAGGGGAGCCCTGTCACTCTGATTTCATTCTCTCTCACAGTGTGGCTGGCTTCTAGTAGGTGTAATGTCCCAGCATGGGGTTCAGAAACAACAGGGTTTAATTTCTCTTGAGCTTGATGTCTTATTGCTGCTAAAATATCTCAACGAGAAGTAGGTTAGCTGTGGGAAGGGGCAGGTTGCTAGGAAAGCAAGGCTGGAAATAAAAGTTTGCAGAGTATCAGGGCTGCATCTGTCTGTGACAAGTGTACCCTGGCCCATTGGCACCAAGTGATTCTTTGGAGAACAAAGTGCAGCTGAAGACAGCCAGAAAGTGGACAAAAACAGTGGAGCCAGAGAAGCTGGGAGGCTTGGTGGCACTGTGATCTTAGACTCAGATACACGTAGCACAGAACACAGCTCTGCCTCTTGCTTTATGACTTTGAGCAAGTTATTTATGTTCTCAGAATTTTTTTCATCCACAAAATGGCAGTAACAGTGCCACGTCACACTGTTGTTTTGAGCCTTAAGATCATGTATGTACAATGCTCGATAAACTCTCCACCTAGTTCTCTTTGCTTCTCAGCCTGTAGAAGAATTCACTCTCTCTTTAAACAGGTTGCAGAAACAGCAATTGCCTAGCTAGTTTCTGCATGAAAGTTGCAGCTTCTGGGGGGAAAAAAGTCTGAACAACGGCAGTACCTGAGATGTTGCTCAGGCTCTGAGAATTGCCAGTGTGCCCCATAGTGGTGGATTGTCTGGTTTGGGCAGAGTACCCAGCCACTCCCATCACACATTTCCCAAGCAGCTACCCTGAGTCTGGCCTGTGCTCATAAAGAACTTACTCTTTTGCAACCCAGACATCACTCTGAGAGTGCCCCCCAGGCACATTTCTTTGCCTACCGAACTTGGGGTGCTTAGAGGGAGCTGGGGGGAGCATGATGTCGGCACAGGGGCCTGGGACAGACACAATAGCAGGAGCACTAGACCAGGAGTCAGAAGATCAGGCTCCTGCTTTCACTCTGCCCTAGCTGGCTAGAGCAAATCTCTGGAACTTCCAGAATCTCTGACATAATGAGATCTAGTCCCCTCTGAGCTCTTCTGATGTGAATGTTCTGTGTTTCGGGGCTTATTCTATGCTGTTCCCCAGGGTAGGGATATAAATGAAGGACATGTGTTCAACATCATTGTTTTCTAAGTTCTCACAACAATTTGTCAATTCTTCTATGACACTCACCACTCTTGACCCTGTATTAGAATTATTTCAGTACCTTTCCCACTGAGTCCCTTAAAGGTATGGAGTCATGCCTAAATCACCAGTGTCCAGCACTGTGTCTTGTATCTGAGAGACTCGGTACATATATGTTGACTGAACAGACCCACAGTAATCGATGACAGCCAAGTGTACCAATGAAAAATGCAACATCCATTAAAATACCTATCAGGAAATACTGTGGTAGGTGGTGTGGGGGATATGAAGGTGAAATAAGATATTTTACTACCTTTCAGCTCTAGATCTAGTCGAGGAACTAAGGAATGTATGTCATGAACAACTATATATTGAGAGGGCAGCAGATACGAGTATTCCAAGATAGGAAACAAGGTGGAAAAGTATAGCAATTTAGGCACAGGAGATCATACCAGGCTTCCTGGAAGAGGTGGCATCTGAGTTGGATCTTAAAGGATAGCTAGAATTTTAATAGGTACAGAAGAAAGCAGTTCATGTGAAATACGTGGAGGGTTGGCCAGGAAAGAACACAGAGATCAGTGTGGACAGAGTGTGGAGGGACACATAGAAATAATAGGAGAAAAGACCAGAGTGGTCTCCAAGGTTGAAGTAGCTACACATCTAGGTTGGAGTGGGATTATGGCAGGGCTGTGAATCCCAAAGAACTCAGGGAGTGCACCAGATGACCCACTGGACCAGAGGAATACTGCATATTAGACCTTCTGTTTATACTGATTATCTCATCTAATTTCTATTTTCTAACTTCTTTGTGTGTGTTTACAGTGCATGTAAGGGGAGCACAGTAGTCCACGTATATAATGTATAAGTAAAGATGAGTGGGAATGTGTACTCAAAAATCTTATAGAGGGCTCATGGTTTTAAAAGTTTGGAGACAGCTGATCTCAGCTTTCTCATGGGCCATTAGAATCCAAGGAAAGTTTTTGAGTAGGGAAGCAGTCTGATCAGAGTTGTACTTTGGGAAGATCAACCTGGCAAGGATGGAAAAGATGAGAGTACTGATAGATAGAAGAGGATGCAAGGAAGCCTTTGATGGATGTTACAATGGTCCGGATAGGATGCAAGAAACAGAAATCTGAAACTGGAAATGTGGGGACCTTCAATAGCCTCCTTACCAGGGTGGTAGCAGATGTGCAGAGGATACAAAAAAGACCTGGATGTGACAGACATTGCAGAACAACAGTGGACAGAAGGAAGGGACAAGAACTAGTCAAACGACCAAGAGTTCAAAACTAAGCCTGGAATATCGGGAGGATAATGTGCCACTGACATGAGCAGAAACTGTAGGGTTGGAGAGAGGAACTGGTTTCAGGAAGAATCTGTTAGAAGTTCAGAACTTGAGAACTTCTGGTCCAGCACTCACAATTTGCTGAAGAAGAACCCAAGGTTCAAAAAAGGAGGAAAATGTGGACTTCAGATCAGTCATGAGGTCTCCTGAATTTCACACTGATCTTGCTAGATGCCTTTTCAGCTTTGGTTTTTTTAAGACCATTATGTAAGACTTTGTTTAACTGAATTTTCTTTTTATTAAATCATTTAGTACAATCTGTTTTCCAGAAATAATTTATGCTGATGATTTTCAATTTGAGGCCAACCCCAAAAGAGTTTGACAAGACATTTTGGAACTCAAAACTATTTTGTAAAGCAGTACTTATCCATTAAAATAGTGCAAAAGAAAGGACAATGCAAAAAGAGCCTTTTGAAATAGTTAATGATAAAGGTGAGAGCATCTAAGAAGAGACCATTGCATTTGTGACCTTCAAGAAAGGAGGTTCAGAGGTGACACACTAGAATCCAAACTGAATGGATTAAGAAGGTGAGGAGAAGTGTGAAGGGGATGGGAGGAAGCACATGCTAGTAGCTCGAGCAGCCATCAGTTTCTTTGGAAGAGTGACCTGAACATACTTACAGGTAGAGAAGCTGTGCTGGGAGATGCCATCAGAGGCAGGGACAGTGGAACTGAGGGTCATCATGGGTAAGTTCCACTTGGAAGGTGGGAGGAAAAGATTTTGCTCTTGCATACTGAGAAGAAGGAAGAGAATGTGTGAGGCAGGGACATTCTGAGGTGTTGAGGCTGTGGAGATAGAGAGGGACAGAAAGAGTATAAAAAAGAGACTGAGACTCAGGGGCAGGAAAGACAAAGAGATGAGAGAGAGACTATAGCTGTCACAAGAAATGTGAGTCCACATTAAGATGCCTTAATCTGGTAAGAGCCTTCATTTCCTCTATCCAGTGGAATCCAGCTTCTTTTACTCTAAGGAGCTTTTTGAACCACCCACCCTGGAGCTAAGGAGAAACAGCCTTGTGAGCTCCCTCCCAATAGGGTCCAAAGGGCATTGCTTGTTTTAAAGACAAAACTTTGTATCCCAAACCTGACTGTGCACATGCCAGCTGGCTCCTGATTCTGGGAAGGCTCCCAGATCTTCCAGAAGAGACAAGGGGTTAAATGCTATCCACATTTTCAGGGAGAGCCAAGTAGGATCCCAGAAAGGGACTTTTTTCCTCACAGCTCTTTACAGCTGCTATTATTCACAAAAGCCTGCACAGCAGATCTTGGAGTAGTGCTTCCTCAAATGATTTCCAGGAGCATCTGCGGATTTGATGAAGAATCTGATGCCATCAGAGCACACGCCAGTGATGACTCACTGCTCACTGTGGTTGCCGACTGTTTGCTGAGCACAGCAGCCCTTTCTAGCATGGTCCCCCCAGCTTGGGAGCAGAAGCCAAGCCACACTGGGAGATGTGCAGCAGGGAGAGGTTCTAGTTTTTGGCATGTTTCTTGGTTCTACCTTCTGTCCTTGGCTTCCTGTTCTTCTCCCGGTGCCTAAAACCTTCTCAAGGACATCTTTTGCAAGCAGCTGAGCCAGACACATACCCTCCCCTGTTATCTTAAGGTTTGTCCAGGAAAGGTCAGTTGTGAAAGTAATGAAAAGTGGAGCCCCTCCTTCTTTATTTTCTGAGATTTGAATACTCAGGAATCACATCCCTCACAGCATAAGCAGAAAATTGAGGTATCACAGAAGTGCAGTTTCTTTCCATTGTGTTTTCAACTACATCCTTCTTTTCAGCTGAAGTATAGTTGAGTCATAATGTTATATTAGTTTCAGGTATATAGCATAGTGATTCAATATTTTTATATATTATACTCCATTTAAAATTATTATAAAATAATGCCTACATTCCCTGTGCTGTACAATATATCCTTGTTGCTTATTTATTTTATACATAGTAGTTTGTATCTCTTAATCCCGTACCCCTTTTGTGCCCCTCCCCCTCTCCCTTTCCCCACCATTCTTTTTCATCTTAATCAGGGCACTGACCTTGTCCTGCTCATTAGAGACAAGTCCCTCTCGTGGGCCTGGGCTCAGCCAGAGCTCTCACTCCCAGTTCGCACTCTCCGCTTTTCTACCTAAATTCAGCCATGCCTTGTTACAACGGCCTCCTGCGGTTCCGTGCCCCAACTTCAGTCATGCAGCCACCAGCTTTTTCTCTTACGTCCTACGCCAGCTCCCTGTGCCAGTCGCTTTCTGTCACCTTCCGGTCCTTTTCCTTCCTGCCCCCACCAATCACTCTAACCCCTTTTGTTTCCCATTCCATTTCTCTCGCAAGCCAGCTCCCTGATTCCTTCTCCTTCTCTCCCCCTTCTCTGTCCCTTCACTTTTCTCTACTGACTTTTCCCTCTTTGTCCCTTCTCAGCCAATTAGCTATGATGTCTTCACGCTGTTCATGAGGGCATACCTGGAGGTGGACCTTCCTCAGCCACTGAGCACACACCTCTTCCTGGCCTTCAGCCAGAAGCCCAAACAGGAGACCTCTGACCACCCAAAGGAGGGGGCCAGCAACAGCGAGGCCAGTGGCCCAGGTACATGGACCAGCGTTCCCCAAGATGGAAAGATTTTGCGGCTCTAACCCACTTGGCACAGGCACAGGCTGCCTCCTAGAGGGTCCCTGTGCACAGTAACTTCCCTATGGGGGGGACACGGGGGACATGGAGACCAGGGAACAGGAACCCCTGTCTTCTCAGGGCCTCACAGGAAGCCCTGCCTGATGGATCTCTTGAAGAAATAAAGAAGGGCATAGTTCCTGCCATCAGGATCAGAGGGAGGATGGGGAGAAGAGGAGGCGCAAGCTAATGTACAGCAAGCAGTAGGGGAGGGCCTTCCGCAAAAGATGCCAGTCTCGGGGCAGCACATGGGCTGGGACTAGCCCGGGAGAGTCAGAGGAAGGGAACAGTGTGGTCCCTGTCTTTCTGAAATTTGAACTATAATGGAAGAGACACAGCCCAACCCATCAGAGAGCATGAACCCAGCTGACACCAGAAACACAGGCACAACCCAAGTGGTCCAGATCTCGTGGGAAGGTCTCCTGCCTGCCTCTCTAAAAAGCATGGTCTAGTTCTTAAATCTTCTTTTTTACTTCCCAGATTCCGACATACAGAATGCAGATAATGCTGCCAAAGCAGACGAGGCCTGTGCCCCAGATACGGGTAAGTCTTTCGGGGAGGAGTGGGGAATACCTCATCCTTGGAGGGACGGGGGAGTCTGACTAGCAGTTTGAATGCTTTGAAGTAGATCTTGTCTGTCTCCTTCTCCAGGGCCCCTGCCACTCAGTGTGCTGGGATTTTGATGCTAGATGAGGGTTCGTAGTTCACTTGCTCCGAAACAGGGCAGATCACGACTTCAGACAGCTCCTTAGACATTTACTTCTGATGGGTCTGCCTAGCCAGAGAGGGGAAAAGGAGAAAGAATACAATGGGGGATTGTGTATGCACATGTGTCGGCTAGCACTGTTTTGAAGATCTATTTGCCAGGCACCTGCTTTACTGCATGTTTCACTGAACCTTTGCAGTCACACCATTTCACACATGGAGGAGCTGAGACTTTAAGAGGTTGTATATCACCGTGTGACTGGTGAAACTAGGGATTCAGTCCAGAACTGTCCAACCTCAAAGCTGCTGCTCTTTTCCACACCAAGAGAGAAAGCAATGATCTGTCTTGAGGTGCCTGGACTAAGGTTTGCCTCTATGTAAAGGCTTTACTTTGGTTGTTCACAATGGAATGACCAAAGCTGTGCTCCCAGTGGGGCCACCATCATGGTACCTGGCTGCCAGTGCACCCACTCCTGGGCCATGGCTGACATGGAACCTTCTCTGGCCCATTTATCAGTGGGAATCCATTCCTCTGTTGACAGGTCATTGACAGGCACAGGCCCAAGGGCAGGCACTCCTAGGAAAATTGGAAGGAGCAAAGATTACCCTCCTTGATCTTTGTTCTCAGATCCAGTACAAATTCCCTGGACACTGTCGAAACAAGCTGGGTCAGGCACTAAGCATATTGGTTAAGAATCTGGACTTTAGAGACAGACTTCCTGGGTTTGATGCCCAGCTCTGACAATCTCTAGCTCTATAACCTTGGGTATGTTTGAACAATATCTCTGAGCCTCAGTTTCCCCATCTGTAACATGAGATGACAATAAGTGTTGATATGAAGGTTAAATGAGTTTTGTGGGTAAAATGCTTAGAATAGTAGCTGGAGCATTGTAAATGTTCGATAAATATTAGCAGTTTTATTCAGGTCACCCTCCAAAAGTACACCCTAGTGTCACCTCGTCATGTCTGCCAAGATCTCCTTCAGTCTGCACCCTCAGTCTCCAGTTGTATCAGTTGGGCATTCTCTTATCATGGGAGGACTTTTCAATACTGTCTCCCTCCCAGGTTGGTCTTGGAGCTTCAAATACAGAGACTCAGAGAAACAGGCCTTAATTCCTGTGCATTATTGTTTGGAAAATACTGATACACATTAGTGAATTCCAGCTCTTGGGATGTGCTCAGGGGATAAAAAATGCAGTTTTATTGTATCTGACTGTGTATATCCTATGTATATATATACACATACATACATGCATACATACACGGAAGTATAGATAAGAGATAGTACAACTGAATGAGAATTAATTGTAACAGGAATCTAAGATGCAAGAATTTCTTCAAGTGGGTAATAGATATTGTTCTAATCTTTTTTCCAGTGATGGCAAAAAGGACAACTAGAGGATTATAGAGTTCTCAGTGTACAACTGAAGAACTGGTGAGATCAAAAGTTCACTCGGGAGGGTGGGTATAGCTCAGTGGTAGAGTGCATGCTTAGCATACATGAAGTCCTGGGTTCAATCTTCAGTACCTCTATTTAAAAAAAAAAAAAGCAAGAAGGACATTTAGCTTTAAAAGGAAAAATTCACTCCGAATGGAAAGCAGAACAAGGTTGGGAAAGGAGAACTGCCTCTGGACCATAAGCTTAGCAAATACCAGACAGCTCCAGAAAGCAAGGACTGAGAGCATCGGTGCCTTCCGGAGGCCTTCAGGGACACTGCAAGACTCTACAAAATATAGGCTCACCCACCCCTCTGCCCAGCATCTCACCCAGACATGCTAGGTCCATGGCCCCTTGGTTAAATGGATTAAAGTTATAAGTCTTAAATCTTATGTGGTATAGAGGAGGCGTGTTATGACATAAATCATTCTCATGGTGGAAAGAAAAAGGACAAACTGGAAGCTTTGAGATTCTAAATTCTCAGCAAGAAAATCAACTGTGAAAAGTGTCTGGACCCAAATTCTTTACGCAGAGACCTTCTAAGGGTCTGGAACTTCAAGAGGAACCTGAGAGAAGTTACTCTTCATCCCCTGAGGTCCCAAATTGTCTGGGCAGGATTTTTTTTAGTGATTGAAGTTTCTAAGATACCAAGGAAGGACTTAGCGGGGATGTGACATTTGAGAAAAAGTAATCTATGATGATAATAGGCCTTGGCTGTGCTTGTATCTGTATCATTCTGGGTCTGAGAGCAACTTCCAGAGACTTCCTCGCACTGTTTTCCTATGCATGGGAGTTTCAGTGTCATGTGGTCTAGTCATGAAAGGGCAGTTACCTGACTCCTGGCCCAGGGAGGTGTATAGCATTTTTTCATCTTCTTCTGTGACGAGATTTAAAGTAGAAAATCCCTCTCCTGTTAGGCCATCTTCCACGGATGTCTTAATTAGACACCCCTGTTCACCAGAAGCAAGAATGTAGGGACAGGTGGACACCACAGGGAGGGGCCTCTGTCAGCAAGGAAGAGCCAAGTTCTGGAGTCACCTTAGATCAGGCCATCTGTTGAAAATACCGCCCTTTTCCCGTTGCCCAAGTGGAAGCCAGAGGAAGAAACTAGATTCTCTTTTGATGGGGCCTGTTTAGGCCTATCAGATCAATCTCCAAGCTCCGATCAAAACAGCCCACGTAAGAAATGATTGGATCCATAAACACAGCAGAGAGGGACTTTCACTGAGTTCAGACATCAGCTCAGAGACTTGAGCAGTCTGTCATTGTCAGGATTTCAGCTCAGGAAAAGCTGAATTCACCCGTCCCCGAATGCCCAGGACAAAGTGGGACAAACAATGTGAACTTTATCCTCCTGGCTTTTCAGTTCTTCAGACTGTTGAGATGTTTCAGCAACTTGGAAGATATAGAGTCTTGAGGAAAGTCCCTCAAGTTTTTCCTTATTTTTTCCCAATTATAAAAGTAACCCAATGTAAAAAATTTGAAGGGTACAAAAAAACTAAAGAAACAACAAAATCACCTATAATCTACCAGTGCAATTATGTGTGCATATGCACACATGTATCCTTGTAGGTTTTTTCCCATAATTTTTTTTACAGGATTAGAATCAGACTGTATACATACCCACAATTTTGGATCTAGCTTTGTTTTTCATTTCACATTATATTCACATTTTTCATGTCATTCAAGACTTTTGGTGACTATCAACTTTAATGCAAGTCTGTCTTTTAATAGATGAGAAAACTGAGGTTGGGTGTGGCAAGTAAGGCTACTTGGGCAAGATCACACATCATTTAGCACAAACCCAGTTTTCTTCCTCTATCTTGGTGCTCTTTCCACTACGCCACACAGCCCAACTGGAAAGCAAGAAGTAATATAGAGACTTTGTGTCTAGAAGGTGTTAGTCTTTTATTGCTGTGGAACCCTGAAGGATGTTGGCACCTGATAGAACCTCTTCTCTGGAAGAGGGTGGTCCCTGAGAAATGTGCTCAGATGGCTGTAGCTTAGGAGTATTTCATGCAGGGCAGCATGAGGAGGTGGGACACCAGTGAGACTATGTGCCACTCTGTCTTTCTGGGCCCAGCAGTTCCACTGCTGGACTGAACAGTAGACCTCAACAAAGGCTAGAACAATGGCTCAAGATCCAGTCACAGCTCTGGTAACCAAAGGATCTTTGGAAAAGAATGGCAATCTCTAGGTCCATCCATGTTGCTGCAAATGCCATTATTTAATTATTTTTATGACTTAAGTAGTATTCCTCTGTGTGTGTGTGTGTGCGCGCACATGCATGTGAGTGCGCATGCGCGCGCATGCGCACACGGGTGCCTATACACACCACAACATCTTTATCCATTCATCTGTCAATGGATATTTAGGTTGCTTCCATGTCTTGGCTATTGTAAATAGTGTTTCCATGAACATTGGGGTGCATGTATCTTTTCTAATTACAGCTTTCATATTTTCTGGATATATGCCCAGGAGTGGAATTGCTGGATCATATTACTCTATTTTTAGTTTTTTAGGGAGCCTCCATACCATTCTCATAGAGACTTCAACAGTTCACATTCCCAACAGTGTAGGAGTTCCCTTTTCTCCACACCCTCTCCAGCATTTATTATTTGTAGATTTTTCGATGATGGCATCCTGACTGGTATGAAGTGGTGGTGGTACCTCACTATAATTTTGACTTCCATTTCTCTAATAATTAGCAATAATCTGTTCGTGTGCCTGTTGGCCATCTGTATGTCTTCTTTGGAGAAATGTCTATTTAGGTCTTCTGCCCATTTTTGATTGAGTTTATTTTTTGTTATGGAATTCTATTAGCTTTTTGTATATTTTGGAAATTAAGCCCTTGTTGACACATAGTTTGCAAACATTTTCTCCCCGCCCATAGGCTGTCTTTTAGTTTTGTTTATGGTTTCCTTTGCTGTGCAAAAGTTTTTAAGTTTGATTAGGTCTCTTTTGTTTACTTTTGCTTTTATGTCTATCGCCTTGGGAGACTGACGTGAAAAAACATTGCTACAATTTGTGTCAGAGAATGTTTCGCCTTTGTTCTCTTCTGGTTCTATGGTGTCATGACATATTTAAGTCTTTCACTCGTTTTGAGTTTATTTTTGTATATGGTGTGAGAGTGTTCTAACTTCATTGATTTACATGCAGCTGTCCAGCTTTCCCAACACTGCTTGCTGAAGAGATTGTCTTTTCACCATTGTGTATTGTTATATACCTTGCAGAAGATTAATTGACCACAGGTGTATGAGTTTATTTCTGGGCTCTCTATTCTGTTCCATTGAACTATATGTCTGTTTTTGTGCCAATATCATGATGTTTTGATTACTGTAGCTCTGTAGTATTATCTGAAGTCTGGGAGGGTTAATGCCTCCAGCTTTGTTCTTTATTCTCAGAATTGCTTTGGCAAGTCTGGGTCTTTTGTGGTTCCGTAAAATTTTAGGATTATTTGTTCTAGTTCTGTGAAAAATGTCATGGGTAGTTTGATAGGGATCACATTAAATCTGTAGATTCCTTTGGTAGTAGGCCGTTTTAACAATATTAAGTCTTCCAATTTAAGAGCATGGGAAATCTTTCCATTTCTTTGAATCATCTTCAGTTTCCTTTATCAGTGTTTTATAGTTCTCAGAATATAGGTCTTTCAACTCCTTGGTTAGGTTTATTCCTAGGTTTGTTTTTGTTTTTGTTTTGACATGATTTTAAATGGGATTTTTTTTTTACTTTCTCTTTCTGAGATTTCAATATTAGTGTAAAGAAATGCAACAGATTTATGTGTATTAATCTTGTATGCTGCTACCTTGCTGAATTCATTTATTCTAATAGTTTTTGTGTGGAGTCTTCAGGTTCTATATAGAACATTATGTCATCAGCATATAATGACTACTTTGTTTTAAAATACCTTTGTTAAAACACAGTTGACATAAAATGAATTACACATGTTTAAAATGTACAATTAATAAGTTTTTATCTCCATATACACCCATAAAATCAGCACCACATCATTATAATGAAGATATCCACCAGCCCCAAAAGCTTCCCATTTATAATCCCTTTCTCCCAGCCTCCCTACCCACCCACCTCCATCTCCGTACAGCCACTGATCTTCTTGCTGTCACTGTTGACTAGATTACATTTTCCAGATTTTATATAAGAAGAATGATATAGTATGTACTTTTTTCATGTGACTTCTTTCACTCAGCATAATAATTTTAAAATTCATCCATATTGTTGTGTGTATCATAATTAACATATTTTATTGCTGATTAATATTTCAGTATATAGGTAGATATTCCACAGTTTGTTTACCCATTCACCTATTGATGGACATTAGGGTTGTTTCCAGTTTGGGGCTGGAATATGAATGAAATAAAATATGAATATTGTTCATATTTTCTTGCTTCTTTGCAATATTTTATTGAATGCCAGACAATGAAAATTTCACATTGTTGTTTAATAGAGGTTACATCTGTTTGCAACCCACTGAGGGTCTTGTCCAGTAGGAAATTATGTCCAAAGACCTGATCCTTTGAGACTTTAGGATGAAGCTGCCTTTTCCTTGTTTTGCAGCTCTGTTTCATGGCTTCCATCTTGGTCTCCTCACAGGGCCCTTTGTAACACACAGAGTGTGTCAGTGACCTTTGGTCTGTCCCACGGTCCATCTGGGTGATGGCCAGCTCCCGTCTCAGACCACAGCCTTACCTCTCGGACCTGGTAGGCTTTCATTTAGCACAGCTCTGTTAGCCTGCAATGACCGTTTGCCATTGCTTGGCACTTTGGTTCTCTGAATGAAGAGTGTACTGGTGGCATTGCCTTCCACAGTAGGCATTACTGTCCAGGCTGTCTCTCCCTCTGCCTGTGACTTCAGCACTATTACTTGATGGTGCAATTCTTAGGTTAGATTTTCTACTGCCAGTCAATCTTCCTTTCACTGTTTCCTGTGTTTTCTGTGAGTTGAACCTCTTGTTTGATATTGAGATCATTTCTGATGGGCATGGGTATTGTCAGGCTGGGGAGAGAAAGAGAGCTCTTAAAGTGCCTCAAAAAATATACTTTACACAGTAAAATATAGGTGCCTGACTTTCTGGTTGATAATAATGTCATATTTCTTAACCAGAGGAAAGAGACAGTTTCCCTACCTATGAGAAGGAAAATTTCAGAGGGAAAACTTACTCTATTCCTATGGTATGATAACCTGCTTTCTTTATACAACTGATAAGGCTTTCAATAAGACAAAATTCTTCCTAGTTTACAGAAATTAGTTGATTATCAATCCCAGTTTTCTCTTTTGAACTTTCATCTTTTTATTTATCTTTAAATGCATTAGAGAAGAAAATTGTGAGGGGGGTATATTGGCAAATAACCAATAGTCTGAATTTTTGGAATCCCAGCCAAAACTACCTCTATAAATGGGGTGTGTTTCCCCCCAAATTAGGCTAAATGACATTAGCTATTAGCTATTGACATTATTAAAAATCACTATCATCTTTTCTGAAAATGTACAGAGCATAGGTGAATTTCTTATAAAGCTATAGACTCTTTAAAAGACTCCGAATGGGCTTCATTCAGAGAACATGTACTCTACAAACTGGATTTCTAGGGCCAACAATTTGACCATATCTATGTAACCGACACTTTTGAAGACGCTTATAGAAAATTCTTGCCTCTGCCATGAAAAGGATGGGGCAACAAAGGGTTTCATATTTACTAAACATTGTGTCCTTAGATGCTTTCCTTTTGCTTGTTGCAGAATCAAAGATGACCGAGAAGCAAGTGCCAGCTAAAGACCAAGCGGCTGCGACCCCTCTGGGAAACCCTGTTGTTCAGTCTCCAGGCTCAGAATCCCCCACAGTGTACCTGAAGGACGTCGTGTGTTACCTGTCCCTGCTGGAGACGGGGAGACCTCAGGATAAGCTAGAGTGTACGTACGCACCCTGCCAAGGGGCTTTGACTTTTTCCTAGAGGAAGAGCTAGTGTCCTGTCCATCATTCTAAACATGCTGGAGATTGATCTGGGATCCAGAGGTGGGTCCTGCCTCCGTGGGGGAGGTTTTCTGCCCTGTCACCAGCAGTAACATGTATATTTCCTAGAATCTACGCTGGGACACAGTAGCTGTTGTATAGAGTGTGGGAAGTGCATTTGAGATCTTGGTATTGAAAACCAGGAGCTGGAAAAGGAAGGGGTCTCTGCAAAGGGTGAACACTCCCTTTCTTTGCTGGCAGGATTTCCGGAAAGCCTCCAATCAGAAAGCTGCTGCCTCCTCTTAGCAGATTTTTCAAGGGAGGATTTTTCAACTTCTGTCTTCCTTCCCCTACTCCATGTCCAAGCAACACTTGAACTATGAGGAATCCTTATTTTTTTTTCTTGAGATCTCATCAACCTCTATCTTGTTAAAGCTTATTTCCAATTCTTCACCCACCTGCCTCTCCACCCCAAGTGTTGTGGCCTCTAGAGAATGAGGGCTAGTTAAATATGGGAGTCAAGCTGAGTTTCAAAAGCATGTCTTCAGGAGGAGAATAATAGCTGGGGGCAGAAAGGAAAGCCCATAGTGATTGAAACAGCCCGCAGTCTTGGACATAAGTTACTCCAGGGATGGTCTCACTGGCCTCTGTGAGCCTGCAGGCAAACTTTTTAAAACATGATGGGACCTTGTTAAATAATACATACTGTTTTGGCTTCTCTTGGGATCTTAGTAGACACTGAGGGGAAAGCATATACATTATAGAAAAAGTCAAAATTCCAGCTAATAAGCAGACTAGTCAACAAATCTTAAGCAGTAGCAAGGAAAAATCTGGCAAAGGTTAACCCTTGCCAAAACCAAAATGAAACAGTTTGCTCACTAGCCGAGCTTAAAGGCTCCCCCATAGATGTCAGGTGTTAACAACTGCAAGTCTTAACTGCTAATTTGGAAGCAGATGTACCAGGTTTCTGGCTAATGTTAAAAGTGAAATGTCATATTATTTCCCACATTCAGTTGGATTTGGGGTTTCAGGTGTGATATTTGTTCATAACTATGGGAGAGGATGTGGCAGATTCTTCACAGTAGTGCCTCGCAGTCTGAGTCTTGTCATGGCAATAAAAAGCAACTGCATTTTTTTAGAGCTTTTTATTGTAGAAAATTTCAAACATAGACAAAAGTAGAGAGTACAATGAACTTCCATGTACTTGTCAGCCACCGTCAACAATTACCAGCTTATGGTCAGTCAAGTTTTATTTATACCTCCCACCCCTTCCCTCTGCCCCAGATTGTTTTGAAGCAAATTCCAAACATCATATAATTTCATCTGTAAATATTTCAGTACGTACCTCTAAAATATGACTTTTTCTTAAATAGAACCACAGTACCATGGTCACATCTGAAGAAAATGATTCCTTACAATTAGCAAATATTCAGTCAGGATTCATTATTTTCCCATAGTTGGGAAACAATTCAAACATTGTTTATTTGAGTCAGGATCCAAGTAAGGTCCAGGCGTTGCTACTGGTTACTGTGTCTCTTCAGTCTCTTTTAATCTTTTGCTTATTTTTTTTTCCTTGCAATTTTTTGTTGCAGAAGCTTGGTCATTTGCCTTGTAAAGTTTTCTTTGTTTTTTTTTTTAAATTAAACCAAATAAATCCAAATCCTCCCTGATTTTCGTGATCTAAAACAAATTAAGCTTTAAAAAAAAAATAACCAAACATGTATTTTTGGGGAAATGATGGCCTGAAATCCTACCTATCATCAACGTAAATAATAATAATAACTCATAATTGAACACCTTATTTTTGCTAAGCACTTTAAATGCATTATCTCATTAGCCATAGACCATCAACATTCACAATAACCCTAGAAAGTCGACATGATTATTCTCATTTTACATATAAGAAAGCACATAAAAGTTAACTGACTTGCCCAAGGCCATGGATGCTTACTCACGCATTCTCATTTTATCCCTCATGCACAGTAGGACATGCTAGAGCCACTGGGGCCCAGGGTCTGGGGGTATCACTAGGGCAAAGATCTGTCATTACATCATGCATCCACCTGTTCGGCGAGTTAGCCTTGTATGCTGAGTGTCTCTTGCCCGGACACTCAGAGGAGTCACAAAGAATCTAAATCCCGTGACCTTACTTTTAAACAACTTAAACTCCAACCAGAGACACACCACTGAATAAACACGAAGTACAGAGATGCTACGGGGACTCACACTCATGACCCGGATCTCATTAGCCACAGAGTTATTGCTTAGACAATTCCAGAAGCCAGGTGGCTTGGTTCTCCTCCCTTTTCCCACCCTCTCTGTAAAGAAGTCAGACTCCTTGCCCTGGAGGGTGGGTGAGCTGGCTGCAACAGACTTCGCCCCAGTGATGGTCTGAACTGATCTGGAAACTGGCCGCAGCAAAGTCTCAGCCCATCCATGGTGCCTGAAGGACACCTCAAGCCTCACCTCTGTGTTTTTTGCAGTCATGTTTCGTCTCTATGATTCAGATGAGAACGGTCTCCTGGACCAAGCGGTAAGCTCTCCAAATATCCCTCCAAGATCCAAGAAAGGCTGGGGGAGAGGGGAGCAGGTGAAGGGAGAGTCTGGTGAAGGGAAAACTCTCAGTTCCATCTTCATAGGAATAGCAATGTCTCACTATGGGCCACAGAGATGAGTAGAACCCTCCAGCTTCTAATTCTAAAGAGCCAGCCCGGAGAGACTGAACTCCAGGTTGCCTTTTTATTCCAGAAGCCCAAACGGCAAAGTCTCAGATTGGGGAAATGAGATTTAGTATCTCATCTAGTTTAACTTCCCAACTGGTTCAGAAATCCCCCCTGCAATTTCCTGCTGGAGGCCAGGGGCAGAGGGGAGGAGGTGGGGGGAGGCACTGAGACCAGGGCAGGAGGGCAGGAGGAAGGCAGGTAACGGCTGGTGTGCTTTGCCAACCCGCTTTGTCTTCCTCTCATACCCCGGGGGCACTAGCTCCAGGAGCCTGGCTCTGTCTGCTCTGAGCACAGGAGCCCCTCCCACTGCACCTGGGAAAGCCTGGGTCTGGCCCACACCTCCCCTCAGGAGGAGGCAGGGATAGGTCAGGGGTCACGGAGTTAGAAGAAGAATGGAAAAGAAAGAAGGCAGAAAGGGGAGAAGGCAAATTGAACCAGATAGGCCCCGTCCTCGTGACTGGCAGTGTCAGAGATGGGGCTCATTAATGGAAAGGCTTTGAGGTTGAAGTGCCTGGGGCTGAGTCAGACCAGAGGAAGGAAGAAAGGGAACACATCCACTAGACCAGCCACACCGTCATCGTCCCAGTTCCTTCGAAACCCCGGAGGGTCTTTACGGGATGCCTGCAGCCACAGGGCAGTGCTGTCACTGTTGGGTCACGTGAGGGAACCACCAGAGAATCACGCTCTCGAGCATTTGATCAACACGTAATTATTGAGTTTCTAGTGTATGTCAGGCACTGTTCGAAGACCTGGGGATTTATCAGTAGCCAACGGAGAAAAATCCAGGCCCTCGTGATGCTTTCCTTCTGGTGCAGACATGCACACTGAAAAGTGTAGTAAAAAATGTTAGAGATGTGTGCTAGCGGAAAATAAAGGAGGGAGAGGAAACATTGGGGGAGCTGCAGTTTAAGCTGGAGGAGCCAAGGAAGGTCTCCCTGAGGAGAGGACATCTGAACAGAGACTTGAAGGAAGTGAGAGGGTGAGTCACGGGGATGTCTAGAGAAAGCACCTTCCAGGCAGAGTGCAAAGGTCCTGAGGGGTGCCTGGAATGGTAGCAGATTAGTTAGGAGGCCAGAGTGACAGGAGCAGAAGGACTGAACGAATCAGGTCAGAGTGCATAATGGGAAATGAGATCAGAAAAGTGATGAGAAGGGGCATTTGCAAAGCATTACCAAGCCTTACAGGCGACTGAAAAGGTTTTCTCTCTTACTCTGGAGAAACAGAGAACCACTGCAGATTCTGAGCAGAGGAGTGATGTGGTTGACTTAGGTTCTAACTGATCGCTCTAGCTGCTGTGCTGAGTCTAGACTGTAGCAATGCAAGCAGGGATCCAGATAGGAGGCTATTAAAATAAACAAGATAAGAAATGATGGTAACTCATACCGGGTGGCAGCATTGCAGGTGGTAAAAAGTGGTTAAATTCTGGATCTATTTGGAAGGTAACATTGGTGGACTGAAGTGAGTCTCAAAATAGTCCTCTCTTTCAACATCCCACCAAAACTCCCTGGCGGTTGGATGCCCAGTCTCTTTAACACTCCCAGTAACGGGGAGTTCACCCCCTACCTTAGAATAGCTGCTCCTCTGCTGGGGATGACTGTTAGAGAGGGCGTGCTCCCTGCCCAAGACGCATCTGTGGTCTGGCAGGGAAATCTTCAATACAAAAACTGAGTATAGCCTCCCCTCCCCGTCCCCCAGCTCAATAGAGAGATCAAAATAGGCCAACCCTCAAATCCTCCTTCCCTCCATCCTCAGCTCACTTCTGCCCTCTGTGGCTGACCAGGACAGCTGACCGATAGAATACCAATTCTATACAATAGGCATTCATGTATTGGACGGTACTATCACATCTTCCCTAAAATCTTTTCGAAGCTCAAATTTCCTAATTCCTACACTGTTCCTAATAAAGCAGGCTTAACTATCCACTCTGGCCAAGCTCTGATTTGTCAATGCCATTCTTAAAATAAGGCACAGGACTGAACCCACCCCTCCAAGACGCTTTAAGTATCCACATCTGGGGAACTAATTCTTCCTGAAACCTTCCCGCTCTGCTTCCTGAAAATGCCCGCCCATTTACACAGCCCAAGATTGAGTCTTACTCCTGAATCACATTGTTTTCTCACATTGAATCTGGGACTTAACCAGATTCACAAGCTCTTTTCTGTTGGAACTTCTGCCAACCCCTGTGCCCACCTCTCTGCCCACTTCCTTACCCCTGTCTACTGCCTCATCTGCAGTTTTGCAATGGGTTAGTTTCTAATTTAAATGAAATGCAATTTTTAAAAATCCCTGTTAGGTTTTAGCATGCTTGTTTTGACCTAGCATTCTACCTTGTGGAAGAATTTAAACTTTGCTTCAGTTCTCCAATGTGTATCCCCAAATCAACCTTACTATGAACTATCTTAGGTGGTGCCCAAGACATGCAAATGCTTCCTTGGTCCAGTATGTTTCAGTGGGACTCTCAGTGCACTGATTCATTAGCATCCAACAATTCTGCGAGATTTTAGATGGAGCCTGGCCTTGGAACCAAACAAAAGGCTCACTCATTAGGCAAACATACCCTTCATGAATTTCCTGTTCCCAGAATCCTGGGCTCAGGGCTGGACATGATACAAAGGAAACAAAGGAGATGCCAAAAGGAATCTGAATCATAGTGCCTGAGAAAGGACCAACACAGTGGCCCTACATCCAACTGACACTGACCCCTCAGGGGTATAGATGGATCCCAAGTTGCTAAAGCTGTGAGAATGAGTTGTGGGGAAAGGAGGAGGAGAGAAGTGTCTTGGTCTGTAAGTATTTGTGGGAGCTACGATCAAAACGAAGGAGAAAACAGGAGTGCTTTCTATACTAAGTGAAAGCACAGAATAGGGGAAGGAAGGTGGGTGCAGGTGGGTCCAGGAGGAGGTCAGTGTTCAGTGAGCTTTCTGCATATCTCTGGCTTATCCACGGTCTGTGCTGCTTGTGAACAGCTATCTCTGCTGAGCTTTGTGGTGAAGGCAAAAATAAAGAGCAAAAACAGTGAGCTTGTGATGAAAGGCCAGCCCTGCCCATCTTCCCACGGGGTCGGATTTTGAGTCTTGCTCTTGAAAACACATCTTCAGTTGGCTTCTCCCCTTGATGTTTTCTAGGAAATGGATCATATCGTCAACCAAATGCTGCACATTGCCCAGTATCTCGAGTGGGATCCCACGGAGCTAAGGCCTGTGAGTTTCCAGAAGCATGGGGTGTCTTCTAAGTGAGCTTCCAAGATGAGAGGGGGAGTTGGAAACAAATGTTTACTGTGCAAGGCTCTCCCAGACTCATCTTACAGGCGGCTTCCCTGGGGTCCTACACTTGGACCTCCCACTTCTCTGACAGGAAAAATTAGAGGCAGCAGGGAAAAATGTAGACTAGGTCAAATAATACTAGTAGTACCCCTAATTTTTTCACCAGAGCTAAATATTTGTAACAGTTCATGTATCAAAGAATTAAGAGCTGGAAAGAATTTTAAAGGTTTTTCTCAATCATCAGGTAATACTAATATTAATGATATTATTAATTGTAGATAATATTAATAATAATTATATTTGAGGGCTCCTGTGAGTCTGATACTCTCTTTGGCATTTTATATACGTTTTCTCAAATCCTCACTACAGTGCTGCAAACATAGCCATACTAGTTGCATTTTACAGATGAGCAAAGCAGGACCCAGACAGTCGGAGTGGCTTGCCCAAGGTCACAGAGTTAGTTAGGACGGGGCAGAGCCAGGCCTGGAACCCTGTTCTCCTCACCTGCATTTGCTTCCTCCCTGCTCCACTCACTCTGAGTCATAGGGAAAAGGGGGAAAACACAAGCCAGAAAACACGGAACAAAAGAGAAAGAAGAGGGAGGGGAGGGCACAGAGAGGCTGAGGATGAAAGTGGACAGTTTGTGGCTCTGTGGATTCCGCAGATACTGAAGGAGATGTTACAAGGGATGGACTACGACCGGGACGGCTTTGTGTCTCTCCAGGAGTGGGTCCACGGAGGGATGACCACCATCCCATTGCTGGTCCTCCTGGGCATGGACGACTCTGTAAGTGGCAAGCTTGAGCTCCAACATCTCTTGCCTTTCAGAAACATCAGGCTCCATGTGGAGGTCAATATCCTTGGCTTCTGCCCCAGACAATGGAAACCCCATATTCTCTAGGCCAGCCCCAAAGTCCTCTCTTTGTACTTAATAGTGCCTGAAATACATTCATTAATTTGACAAGCATTTATTCAATCATTACTAAATAAAGATACTGTTCTGAGGGCTGCAAGGGGACACAGATACAATATTCACCCACTGGAAGCTTATGCTCAGCCAGGCAAAGGGCAGAAAACATTCAAAGAAGAATTCCATCTTTTCTACAAATTAGGTTTAAGAATGCTGAGAGTTGGGGAAGGAAGGAAGGAAAGGAAGAAAGAAAGAAAAAAATTCTGATCTGTTCTGAGGTGAATGTGTTAAATTATGATATCGTATTTAACAATCAAAACAACCAAATAAGGTAGATTATCTTTTTCACCCCTTCATACAGATGGAAAACTGAGATTCTGAGCCAGAAGAGCCAGGGGAAGAGCCAGCATTTATCTGTACTTGACTCCAAAATCTGCACTTTCTAATGCCCCACACTTAGGAGTGAGCCCGGTGGAAGAAACCGTGGAGGGTGTCTGCCCTGACTCTGAAGGGTGCGTGGGATTCTGATATCCCAGTCTTGAGATAAACAGCAAGTGGAAGTGCCTAGGATATTTGATCTGGCTCTCAAGGATGGATGTGATTTGGATGGTAGAAGAGAGAGTTTGTGGCCAGAAGAATAGCTTGATCAAAGGTCCAAATGGAAGAAAGTTCAGGATATATCAAACTTCCCAGTGCGATCAGCCTAGGAAATACACGTAGAGGTTTAGTGTGAAATTGCTGGCTGCATATGCCTGCATCTGACCTAGTCTGCTTATTTACCATGAGAAGTAGCTTCCATACACGAGGTAGGAAAGATTAAAAACTAGAAGTACAAATGGTGACGTTAGAACTTACCAGGCCAAGTCACACAAGTTGCATGACAGCACCTGTTTGAGAGTACTGAAGTGTCAAGAGAGAGGAACAGAACAGGAAGCTCAGGGGGGTCAGCCTCTAGCTGACGTTCTTGCCCATAATGTGTCCATCTGATGGTTCTGCAATTCAGGACTAAAGCTGAGCCTTCATTTCCAGCACTCAAGGAGACTGAGAATCCTGCAGTTATCTCACAGCCTGTCCAGTTCTTCCCAAGTGCTAATTAGAAATCAAGGAACCAGGATCTACACACTCCCTTTTTGTTCCTTTCTTAAAACCCCAGGAGGTCAGAGCTGGAAGAGACCTTGGTGATGCCTGGTTTACCCCCTTGATTTTTCATACTGAGGTCCAGAGAGGTAACAGTGCCTGCCCATGGACATACACCTAGTTAGTACCAGAGGCCACCTTCCATATTCAGTAACAGCAGACTTCTCATGCAGTGATTCCTTACCAAGAACCTACTGTGTGCAAGAGCCCCCATGAGCTAGGACCTGGGGGTGCTCAGATAAGGAAGATATACTTCCTATCACTCCTCAAGATTATATCTGCCTGAGAGTGGAAGTTCTGCTTGAGTGCTGTTTCAACACACCTGTTTTTTCTCTGAAACATGAGAATAGAAATGAGACATTTTAATCACAAGGAACCAATTTCTAGTTCTATTTCCTATTTTGGACTTGCTGAGACCAAAGTGCCACCAGCCCTTTGCTTGGAGAGGACCCCCCTGTTTTATGGCTGGAAGAGGGAGAGACAGACTGTTTCTTTAACATTCTCCCCAGTGTCTCCCCCCTATGCCAGATCAGCCTTCTAGAAAACCATACTTTAAAAAAAAAAGAAAAGAAAACCATATTTTATATCAGGGAAATGCAAACAAAAAGCAAATATGTGTTTGGTTTTTAATAATGAATTTTTTTTGTGTTTATTTGAAAATATGCACTGAATTAAAAGTTTTTACATTTAATATTTTGGTACTAGAGAAAACATTCCTCAGTGTCTTAAAAGTCACATTGCTTGTTTGGCTTTTTTCAAAACCCACATATGGCCACTGAAAAGTCTGGGGATCTCTGAATGGGGTATATGAGAAACGATCTGTCTCCCAGGGAAACTGCAGCTTCAGCATAAAACCTGGCATGCACAAGGAAGGTGACTCCCACGCCCTGCGGCCTCCCACGTGCAGAAATGAAAGAGCCACACGATGGCGCTATAACCCAAGCAGAAATGTTAACTTCATCCTGGGTCAGGGTCCCTTTGCCACTTACCCTGCATCTATGAAAATACTATCTGGGAAAGCAAGAGTCAGCTAATCGATTTCGCTAATAAAGGTATTTTCAGGTCAGATGACCGTCCTTTGGGCTGCATGAAGAAGGAGCAGGTCTGCTAGGACTGTAATTTCTGTTCTGTCCACGAAGGAAAACCCTGGTCTGTGGAGGTAGAGGAAAGGCATGGAAGGAGCATGGGCTCGGAGGCCAGCAAGAGCCCCTAGAGTGACCACCGGCTGGGTATCATTTGTGTGGCCTTGAGCTATTGTTTATGTAACTTCCCTGATTCATTTCTAGACAAGGTGTATGTCTATCTCCTTACACATAGGAAAACACCGTGAGCTTATTTTTGTGTCCCCCTGTTTAGCGTGGAGTAGGAACTTGCTGAAAGTTTTCATTTACAACGTGTCAGGCACTGGATTAGGAGCGTCACTTACGTTATTTCATTTAATTCTTACAGACATCCCTTGAGGTTGATGTTTGTCAGAGGAATGAATGACTCGAAGTTTTAATGAATCATTTCATCACTTAGTGAACCCATTTATGAAAGTAGAAGCCATAGATACAAAGGCTTCAATTCTGTAAAACTCAGGTTTGGGAAGCAGCAGGGTTCAGAGGTGGGGAGAAGAAAAGAGCTTATCCTGGCCATGGGAGGAGACCAGCATCTGGAGAAGCACATGGACCCCTCTAGAGACCACTGGAACGGGAGTGAGCACAGGGGTGGATCTGGCCGCCATGACCAGCCCAAACCAGAGGGGCCCGGGAGTAAGACGTGGGTTTCAGTCCAGCACGTTGGACTCCGTGTTCCTGACTCTCGATCCTTATCACCTTCCGGCGCTTTTCACTACCCTTGAGATCAGCCCAAGAGTGTTACTCTTCTGGTGGAGCCTATGACAAAGGTTCAGGGACACTGTATGTGGAGAGAGGTTTCTGAAGCACAGCCCTCAGCAAGGCTGCACTCCCAGGGGCTAGAAGGTGGGCGCTTCAGTGTCCAGGGAAGGTGTGTGACTATGTGAGGCTTGGCTTCTCTGCTGGAAAAGGATGAGTTCCCTTCTGAGCCAAGTCAGGAGGAAGTGGTTTAACCCTCTCTCTGTCTCTGTCTCTTTGCTGTTTTATCTGTGTACAGAAAGTCGATGAGAGGAATACATTACTAAGCTATTTTTGAGAACATACTCACCGTAGAAAATTTGGAATCCCAAGTGCCACTAGCTAACTTCTGCCAACAGTTTGGTGACATTTTTCCCATCCAAGATATTATTGTATAAAACCAAGATAATAATATATCATCAAATTTGCATTCTGGCTTTTTTTACTCAGCACGTTCCCAAGCTATTCCATTGTCTTGTAAAACCTCTTTGATGGCCACTTAACCTGGAGTCATACAGATGGACCTCCGACCTTTTGGCCATTTTGAGGCCTTTAGGATACTTTCAGTTTTTCATTACTGTAAATAATGCTGAGTTATACATCTGACAGGGCACAGAAGTGCTCATCTAGCTTTCAAAAACGATTTCGATAGACTCCAGGAATGGAAATTTTTAAGTTGAAGGTCATAAACATTTAAAGGACCTTGAGATAGGTAGGTAGGTAGGTAGATAGCTAGACAGATAGACAGATAGATGGATGATTGGTAGATAACAGATGAAAGAAAGAGAAAGAGAAAGAAAGAAGTTTGTTCTGATTCCCACTTCCGCCAGCCGTGCAGGCGAGGGCTAATTTTATCCCCTCCACACAGACTCCACTCAGATATTCCTAATTGTTAATATTTTATATTCCTAATTGTTAATATTTGCTTATTTTAGAAACTACACACACACAAAGAATTTTGTTTTGATTTGCATTTCTATTAAAAGAGTCCATACGACAGTAAAATAAAGGAATAACTTGTCTTTCAAATATGAGGAGAGACTCTTTTTAGGAAAAAGAGGCCATGCAGGAGGCGGCCCCTGGCTCCTGCCCCCGTGGGGCTGCCTACTCAGCGTCTCATTCCCTTGCTGTCCCTGCAGGGTCCCAAGGGGGACGGAAGGCACTCCTGGACCTTGAAGCATTTCAAGAAACCAACCTACTGCAACTTCTGCCACATCATGCTGATGGGTGTTCGGAAGCAAGGCCTGTGTTGCATTTGTGAGTAACCTTCCTTCAAACCCCCTTCCCCAGGCACTCTCTTGCTCTGCACATGGATAGGCCATTGCCGGGAAAGTCTAGGCATCTCTGCTTCTTAGCTTGAGGGGCCTGCCATATTGTTCCAACAGCAGGAAGTAAAGTGAGACCCCCATGTCCTATTTGTGTTCTGCCCAAGTCAAATGGACGAATATTGTCCTATTGGATTCCCGTCATGGGCCACCGATTCCCTAGAAAAAAGTTATTCAGGTTCATGTGAAATTAAAAAGCATCTCATATGAATTTCAATTGGGTTTTGCTTGTGACTGTTTTGGGTGGTCAGGAGAACCTGGTTTTTTTAATTAATATGCAATTATATTCATAAATGCAATGGAAATTAAAATTTTTTGTTTCACCTTATAACCCATTTAGTAAAGTCAGAGTGGAGAGGAGGGAAAAACACACGTGGAAAAGGAGGGAGGGAGGCTGGAAAGGAGAACAAAAGAAAGATGGAAGGAAGGGGTGGTATAAGAAAGGAGGTAGATTCAGGGAGCAGGAGGCGGGGAGGGGCCGCAGCAAGAAGACTTTGCAGGGCCCGGGTATGTGGGTGCAGAGTCCTGCCAACCACCCCAGAATACAGACAGCAGACATTCAGCCTGGACCCACCTGAGAGTGGGGAGCTGCTGCTGGAGGCAGAGGGGCCCTCAGGCGCGGGGCAGGTCACCAAACAGTGTCATGTGGCACGCACGCGGGAGCTCAGCAGCAGGCGACCTCCGCCACAGAAGTCATCTTAGCAGAGCTAGGCCCGGTGTCCACCAAGACAGGCATCGGCAGGCAAAAGAAGGGGCCCCTAGTCTTCCCAGCACCCATTCGAATCCAGCTTTCATTGTAGATCCTTTTGGGTTCTACGCCTGTGGGCCTCAGCTGTTGGCCTAGTAGCAACAGCGAGAGTCATCTGTGGAATAGCTGTTCTGATCCAGACACATGGTGCTTTGTACAGATTATCTCATTTAATGCCACAAAGGGCCCACAAAGAGAGAAAGAGGCAATTTTATTCCCATTTTGGAGAAAACCCTGAATGTCAGGGTGGTGAGGGAACATACCCTGGATCATATGGGTAGTTACAGATGGTGGAGCCAGAGTTTGGGCCCAGGCCTGCCTGGCTCCAGAGGTAGGAAGACTCCTGGCCTTTCTATCCACTCCCCACATCCCGACATTCAGTACTGTGGCACTAGCATCCCTGGGAGGATGGCTTCTCATCCTCTCCTGAAGTCAAAAGTGATGTTCTGGGCATGTTTTCATGCTGCGTTCACTGCCCATGGTGGGAGGCAGCAGGGCAGACAGGTTGGAGGGTGCAGGAGCGTGTCTGGGAGATAACCGTGGATGCTCTTCTCAGTGAGCGACTGGAGACTTTCGACTTTCCATTAGGCAAGGCCAGCTCCAGGGTACGTCCCCTGCCCCAGGCTGGCCACGCAGAGGGAGGCACAAGCTAGAGTGAGGGGACAGGGCTGGGGATGAGGGGTGAGGGGTGAGGGGTGGCTGACCCTTCCTAGGTGGTGACTCACAGCCACTTTTCTTTTTTTTTCAGACTGTAAATACACTGTCCACGAACGCTGTGTATCCAAAAACATACCTGGGTGTGTCAAAACGTACTCAAAAACCAAAAGGGGCGGCGAGGTTGGTGACACCTATTACCTGTTCTCCCGCATGCTGTGTGCCAGGCAACATGTCCATCTCCACAGACTTCTAGGCAGGAAGGGGCTTTGGGAGCTTTATCCAGTCCCTTCTGTGCCTCGAGGACCACCCTGAAACCATCTTGTTCATCCATCAATCCATTCAGCATCTCCCCAGTGCCCACAAGTGCCAGGCACTGTGTTAGGGGGTACGGAGGTTGAAAGGTGGTCCTCAGCCTGGAGGCCTGTGCAGGCCAGTGGGAGGAGACAGGCACAAGAGCAAAGCCCAAAGCAGTGAGGTAAGCAGTAGCAATAGGGCTGTGCGCGACATGCAGCTGAGGCACCACGGAGGGCAGGGCAGGGAAGCTTTCATAAAGGAGCTGGCATTTGACTTGCGTCTTGAACCCAAATCAGGAGGATTTCATAAGGAATCAGGGAGGACAAGGCACCCAGGCTAGAAGAGCCTTGGGTGTAATGGCATAGGGACATGGCTTATTCTGGGATCTGTACCTGGTTAGGTATGACCAGGATAGAGGATGCTTAAAGGGCAGTGGCAGGAGATGTGCTCCAAAACTGGGGTGACTTGGCTGGGGAAGGTCTTGTGAGGCCACCCGAGTTTTTGGGAAGGAATTTCGTATGCAGCTAAAGGGCCTTGGAAGAATTTTGAGCACATGAAGAAACAACTGGGTTTGCAAATAAGGTTAATTGCTCTGACCAGGGTGCAGGAGAGAGAGCAGATCAGAGTGGGGGAAAAACTTCCAACAGTTCAGGCAAGAGGCCCTGGTGCACTCAGGGCCTGACTGGGGCAGGGTGCACTCACCCGCTATGCTCTGATATGTCCACAGCAGCACAGGGGTGGCTGTGTCTGTGCGGAGCGCGTCTCCCACAGCCGTGCCATTTGCTGAGTATTTTGAATGTCCCACTGGCTAAAGGGGGAGTTTGAGAGATAATTTGAGATACTACCACCAGGACTTGGTGATGAGGATGTAGGCGATGAGAGAGGGGGAAATGTGGAGAATGGCTACCAGCTTTTTAACATGGCCATCTGGGGGGTGCCATTCACAGAGCCTGGAAATAGATTCTTCTTCCAGTTAGCAGGAGAAGGGCACTCTGAGTGCCTGCAGAGGGAAGACCCCATAGACGAGTCTGAGTCAGGAGATGGTTAGCACGTGGGAGTGGTGTCTGCCCTCCCCAGGAGGACTCCGAGAGAAGGGCGCCTCCAAGGACACACATGCATGCCCATGAGACACCGCATGGCCTCATGTCTCCTTCAGTACCATGCCCATACACACCTCTCCGTGTCCATGCTTTTCACCAGGACATGTGCTGCACCTCCTGGGCTCAGGCCCTAAGCCTGCACTCCAGCCGTTGGCACACTTGGAACAGAGGGAGACCACCGAGTGGCCAGCAGGGCACATTCACGACCTTCTGAGTCTCCAGGGGCAGCCCAAGTCCTTCACCATCTTTTCCGACCCCAGAAGAAGATGGAGAAGACAACGTGGTGTTGGGAGATTACTATGGACTTGGAGTCAGAAGACCTGGCCATGAGTCCCTGCTTGGCCACTTAACAGCCTTGCAACCTAGGGCCAGTCACTTAACCTCTCTGAAGCCTCGTTTTTTTCTCTGTAAAATGCAAATAATAATAATCCCGTTGCAAATAATGTGACCAGGTAGATGATAGACTGATTAGTAAGCTGGGTTCTTTTTACCTTCAGGAGTGAGTGGCAGAAGGTGAGAAATAAAAGTGATACAACTTCTAGAGCAATGATTTGACCAAAAACCTTGTGGAAGGAAGACAAACTTAATTGATAAGTAACTTAAAGCATTTATCTAATGCAGACATGGAGGGCATCATGCAAATATTCCATGTTTTTAATATTGTGCTTGTAGTTAGCACTTCAGGCTATGTCCCCATGTTCCACCAGAGTCCATATCCACCCCCCTCTGCTATTCGAGGTACCCTGGTAGGAATTTTTTGAGAAGTTCTATAGAATTCCTGGGGGAATTGACTGAGGGGCTGAGGCCCCCAGAATTTGGAGTCATGGGTAACTTTGCACTTACAGACACACCCACTCATGCATCCCACCTGCTTCCAAAGTTCCTAGGCTGCCTTAGGGCCATCTCCTGGCCCAGAAGCAGGTACAAGCAGCTCTTCAGGGGACAGTGTGGAGCCCCTGGCTGATGACCTGCACCAGCTCCTTTGGATTTTCTTTCTTAACTTCCTTCCAGAGTGCTTCTCAACCTTGGCTGCGTATTACAATCACTCAGCGTGCTTTGAAACACACGAATGATAGATCTCATCCTCCAGAGACTCTAATTTATTTGGTCTGGAGTGAGGGCTGGGCGTTAGGACTTCTAGAAGCTTCCTAGGTGGTCCTGAGGGGCTGCTAAGGCTGAGAGCCCCTGGCGCATCGAAGACAGAAGGGGTAAGGGAGCTCCCCTTCAGGGGCACTTCCCAAGGGCCGCGACTGTGCCAGGAAGGTCCTTGCAAACGTGCCGTCTTATTTAATCCTCCCAGCAAACCTAGAGGTGGAGCTTATTTTGCCAATTTATACAGATGAGGGACCTGAGACTCAGAGAGGTCCAGGAACTGGCCAAAGGTCACCCTGCTGCGAAGTGGAAGATCAGTGACTCCAACCAGTTCTGTGCTGCTCAAGCCCTCCCACGTTCCCCTGCATCGCGCTGCCTTCCAGAAGAGGGCGCCCACAAGCACATCCCTCTGCAAAGAGTTCTGCAAGACAGACGGACAGCCTGACGAGATGCTGCTCCGAGGCTTGACTGCCAGGGATAATGAACTGTTTAAAGAGCAGGCAAAGTGGCTTTTCATCCACCTTGATTAGCATGATAGCGGTTAGGCAGGGAGCAACCACAGCAGTGCAATTCAGCAAAGCAGCCCAGCATCAACAAGTGCGTCCACTAAACAGGAAACAACCCTCTCTGGCCGCTGCCCACCCCACTCGCCCCTCCCCACCGCCCAGGCCCTGTGCTCCTCCCCGACCCTTCTCCTCAGGCCCAGGGCCCAGGGGCCGAGTTCTGCAGCCATCCCTGGTATCCTTCCCTTCCCTCCTGCAGGTGATGCAGCACGCGTGGGTGGAAGGGAACTCCTCTGTCAAGTGTGACCGGTGCCACAAAAGTATCAAGTGCTACCAGAGTGTCACCGCGCGGCACTGCGTGTGGTGCCGGATGACGGTGGGTTGGCGCCCAGGGCAGCCCTGCTTCCTTTCAGTGTGGTTTTTGGCTCAGCTGTGGACATCCTGCCAGAGGGCGTGAGCAGAGCCAGGGGACAGGATAGAGGCAAGGGGGCTCAAAGCCCCTGTTCAGTCCCTAAGTCTGGGAGCCTCCAGTGAATCACCAGGCTGCCCAGAAGAGGGCACCCCCAGAACCAGGGGAGTGTGGGCTGCTTGAGAAGAAGCTGGCCGATCCACTGGTGTTACGGCCAGGCAGCTGTGAACAGCAGGCTGGACCGTGGACTTCCTTCGCCTGCATGTCACCCAGGGCCAGGGCGCTGACAGAGTGGGAGAGGTTTTAGACACCAGGATCCCTGCATCAGAGGAAAGCACACTCTTGACAGTCTCCGCTGCCTGGGCCAGAGGCCTGTGCCTGCTGCCACCGGGCAGGCGAGTGTCCGCTTCCTCCTTGGACACCTGGAGCTGCCCGACGTGCCTTCCAAAGCAAGCCCAGTACCATGTCTAGTCCCCTTGACCAGGCGTCAGCCTCAAGAAGGACGTGTCTCCAGATCAGACTATGAACTCTTGAAATGCAGAGGTTGCATCGTGGGGTTCAAATCCAGCCTGTCATGAGTTTCTTCAACCAGATCTCCTTCCTTCCAGTGTCTCAGAGCCTCGGGAGCAAACCCAAGGCGGGCTCTGGAATCCACGTGGGGCTGCCACACTGGCGGGCCACAGACCTGCTCGGGGCTGTTTGGCCCCGGCTGCCTGGGCAGCACTGGGTCTCCTTCCTCTGTTTACGACAGACACACACCACACACCACACATACCGTACCACAGACCACACACACCACACACATCATACACACCACACGCACAGCACATACCATACACACCACAACGCACCCCCCATCCACATTACACACCACACACTCAAACACACACACCACACATGCCACACAAACCACACACTACACACACACATCACCCTTACACACCACACGCTTAAACATACACACCATACACACCATACACACCACACACACATACCACACACACACACTCTCTCTCTCTGTCTCTCTCTCTCATATACTGCCAAAGCCAACAGTGAATCAGGATTTGGAGGAGCACTCAACAGCCTGCCTCCCCAGTAAATCTCCAAACCCTCATACTTGACATTTCCTTGACTTTCATTCACACTCATCTTCATTTTTCCCTCCAGTTTCACCGCAAATGTGAACTGTCAACGTTGTGTGACGGTGGGGAACTCAGAGACCATATTCTGCTGCCCACTTCGATCTGCCCCGTCACCCGGGTAAGTGCTGCTGCCCTGCCAGGGCTCCGCCCCCGCCCCCGCCACCCCTGCTCACATTTCAGATGCAGGCAGCTTTCAGACAGCCACATCCTCAGAGGGCCTTCCTCCACAACTCTTAGGTTTCATGTTTTCAGCATGAATTTGAAAGAGGTCAGTGCTGTGCTGTCAGACTGTGAGGGAAGACTTCTCTGACTGAAATAATTCCAACTGCTGGCCACCCAGTGCGCTCTGAGATGGCCCATCAAGGAAAGCACGTTCATTCCAAGCACCTTGCAGGCAGATCACCGTTCAGGGAACATCAGTCACCACCTGTGCACAGCTAGGCTTCCCAGGCCTCCCTTGTCCCTGTCACCCTCTCTCCTGTGTCCAAACGTGGACCTCCCTCTGCCTTGAAGATTTCCACCTGGGTGTCTCAGCCCTACTTGGAAACGAAGCTGTGAAATTAAACCCCATTTATCCCCACCTGGAACTTTTTCTGTCTCCCCTGTTGAAGTCCCCTCTCTCAAACCAAGCACCAAACACCTTAACTGTTCTCTTTCCATCTTAAAGATGCTGCTGAGTGCCACTGATTCCTCACATCTCACGCTTGACTTGACCATCTTCTTTCTCATTAAAAACCAAAGAAAAACCACCACTTCTGAAAACCACTTGGCAGTACCTACTAAGCTGGAAATACACAAACTCTGTGCCCGATAAGTCTCCTCCTGTGTATCTACCTGAGAAATACGAGCATTTATTCTACCAAAAGGCAGGTACAAGCATGCTCATATCAACTTTATTCACATCAAACACTGAAAATAAGCTAATGACGCACTGACAAGAGAATAGATAAGTAAGTTGAGGCATATTCATACAGTACAATACTACACTGCAATGGAAAAGAACTATGTTTAGAAGCAAAAATATGGATAACCCCCAAAATACAATGCTGAACAAAAGAAGTTAGACTCATAAAAAGACATGGTCTATGATTCCATTTATATGAAATTCAAAAGCCAGGCAAAACCAATATGACATCAGGAGTCACAGCAGAATTACTACGCCAGAAGAGGCGGTAGCTACAAGGGCCTTAGGTGTGTAGAAATTCATGGAGCTGTAGATTTAGATTTGAGCATTTTACTATATGTGACATAAATCTCAATAAAATAAATAATAAACATTGAAAAGAAAAACCAACACAAGATAAATTACTTATTCAGTATCACAGTGTTTAGATAGCGCTGAGCAGAGAAACCACATTGAGGACCTTGCTTCTCAGAGTTCAAGCTTCTAACTCAACAAAGTAGATTCCTGCTAACTTCAGTGCTTCCTCTCCCTGTGTCCCTTCCAGTGTCTCGAAGTTAAAGTCAGGGCAAGTGATGTCAGAGGTCTGGAGAGTCCTAGAGAAACCCAAAGGGAGCATTTCTTTTTTTAGGTCCAAAGCCCCACTTTGAGAAGCGCCTCCCTACACTATACTGGTTTTCTGTTCTCTCTCCTTAGGGTAACCATTTGTTTTTTCTTCTGAGCTCTCTCTTTTTTTTTTTGTATTAGACATATTTCTTCAAAAGATGCTTGTCTTTCCTCTCTTCTCACAGGACAGGCAAGATGGGAAGTCGGATGGTAGCATGTCAGCCAAGGGTGAACTTATAATGCAGGTACCTCAGCAAAAGCCCCCAGTCTCCTCATTCATTCTAAGTGGGTCCAAGGCTCTGGAGGGGAGGACAGGGTTTGGGTTCTAGAGAAACACATCTCAACCTTTGCTTTCTCATCCGACCAATTATATCACACAGGACGCTGTATTTCCAGCCTCTGGAATTATCTTCAACAACTACAC
This sequence comes from Vicugna pacos, assembly GCF_048564905.1. NCBI lineage: Eukaryota > Metazoa > Chordata > Mammalia > Artiodactyla > Camelidae > Vicugna > Vicugna pacos. Next base: position 54,605,924 of record NC_132987.1, on the reverse strand, counting down.
TGTAGGCAAGTGGTGAGAAGGGAGGTAGGTCGATCCCATGGCTGGCCAGACTGGCTTTATCACCTTTTAAGAACACATTGCATAAAACTTCAGTATGCAGACCTCCTGAATAATAACAAGAATGTGGCCTAAAAATAGACAGTTGAGTCTTCCAAGACTGCCAAGCTGTCTCCAGAATGTGATCTGCCAAAACAAAGTTCACCACATCCAAAAGTTCTCCTTCATCCTTAAATGTATATTTAAGAACTCATTTTTCACATGAATTCACCAGTGAGCTCCTCTTTGTGCCTTCCACAAAGTTCCAGGAAAGGCAGCCTGGTGAGGTACAGCGAGTGCTAGAAAAGGAGATACAACAGGGCTCCTCTGCCTCTGAGCCTTAAGTTTCCTTGTCTGGAAAGAGGCAGAGTGGCCCCTGCACTGCCCACCTCCCAGAGATGCTCCCAGATCCAATGAGAACATGCAGATTAGTGCAAAACTTTGGTGATAATGATGGCTGAACCTTAACGTGGGAAATCTCTAGACACCTTGAAGGGCAGAAAGCCAGATGGAGCAGAGACAGACACACACACACACACACACACGATGCAGGTCAGTTGTTGACAGCTGGCATCTATCTGGTTATCCTGCGTCTCTTCCAGTTGGACAGTGCCCACGCTGTATACTGGCTATGAAATATTTTGAATATCACCCCCAGAGATAAAAATGAAATTACTCCTCAGGCTCTAAGATGCTTCTGGGTATCTCACAAATAATCACCCTTGGCAGATGAGAACATTCCTAAAAGTTATAAAGAGTGTTGCTGTCCACTTCAAACACTATGGCACTGTGTTTGCTGAATTTTAGCTTGAGATCTGGAAAGGGAGGCACTAGGTATGAATATGGAGCAGAGCAGCCTCTCTGGATCTACGTGTCCTTCTGCTGAACCCACAAGTATGCTGAGGACCCGCTCTTGAATCTGGTGCAGTGGGGTCCTTGGTTGGAGGGTTGTTCACACACCTGCCCAGCTCCTGAGGCATTTAAAATCCAGTTAATATTTTGAGAAATTTACTTCAGAAGATTATATATATATATATGCAAATAAACAATAACAAAAGAAACCCAGAAGACAGGACGTGCTTCAAGTGCAGTCATTATAGCTGCAATCATCAAGGAAAACTTCATGAAATAGCTCTTGAATTGGGCTCAGGGGAGGAGAAGTTTTTTTTAAGAGGTTGCAAAGAAGGAAGAGGGGGTATTTCAGGGCAATAAGGAGGAGAAGGAATCTGTGTGAGGGTCCCCATAGGGTGGGAATTCAGGAGACACACTAGAGGGTAAGAGCTGGGCTTGGCTGGAACTGTGACGAGGGTTAGAGTAACTGAGGGGGAACAGTAGAATGGGGCTGCATTAAATGCCTTGCATGCCAGGTGAGGAAATTTGGATTTTATCCTCTGGGTGATGAGGTGTCATTAAAGGTTTTTGAGCAGGAGTGGCATGACTAATGTGATGTCCTGGAAAGGACATGGGGGGCGGCGTGCAGGACTTACCTGAAGTGGGAGGAGCCCAAGCAGTGTAGGTGCTGTGGCAGCTGCTCCAGGTAGAGAGACATTCCAGGGAAAGACAGGACAGAGTCTTCCCTGAATGACTGGATGAATAATAATAATAGCCAGGAGAAAGGACAAGTTTTGTGGGGAAAGAAGATAAGTCAGGTTTAGGGTGTGCTCTGATAAGACATCTGGCTTGAAGGTACCCACTGGGCAGTGACAAATGTGGGACCAGGGCTCCAGAGGAAAATCGGGGCTGGATTTGTGGATTGGGAGGGTGCTGGGGTGGAGGTGATGGTTAATCCCATGGCTGTTGCTTTATCTAGGTTTAGAACCAGATGACCATACCTTCTAAGATTATATTTAGTTGGATCCCTCACAAGATCTGATCTTGTGCTGTGGGCACAATGCCACACCATTGTTGAATAATTTCAAGCTATGATGCCACTGCCCCGTCTCTGATCCTGACCTCAAACTTTCATCCCTGTTAACATTGCTTAAAGGCCACTTAGGCAGGAGAAACTTAGCTGCTTAATCCCTCAGAAAACTCAGCCAGTGGACAAACACCTACCACCTCCTGACCTCCTCTCCTCCACGCCTGGATCTACTTGCCAGTCACCTCTCCCAGAAACTGTCTTGGCACTGACTCTCATTGCTTTCCTCCTATTGCCTGAAACAGAGCTAATTTCTTTTTCTTTTGCCTTTTAAGTATAAGATCATCCCCACCCCGGGTACCCACCCCCTGCTGGTCTTGGTGAACCCCAAGAGTGGAGGAAGACAAGGAGAAAGGTATGTCCTCTTCTTTTCCAAGATGGGGAGGCTGGGTCAGCCTGACTGGGGTCCATCCTTCCCCTCAAGCACAACAGCGTGGGCAGTGGAGACAGGCAGACCTGCAGTCCAGTCCAGCCCCACCACAGACCACTTGATGACTTAATTCAAGTAACTTAACGCCCCTGTGCCTCCGTTTGCTCTTCTGTAAGATGGAAGAAATAATCATGTCTCCTCCTATAGGGCTTTTGTGAGCATTAAAATAGACACAGCGCTTAGCCGAGGGCCTGTCACGTGAGCCGTTATTTCCGGTTCCCAGGGTCAGACCAAGTTCTGAGATGCCTGTTAAATTCCCAGCCTTCCAAGTCTTGTCTTTTCTTTTTTTTTTTAACATTTTTTTATTGATTTATAATATCTAAGTCTTTTCTTGATAAAAGAGTTGTGGTGGAGGCACCTGGTTGAGACCTCCTGGCCTATCCCATCCCTGAGAAAGCAGGGCACCCGTCTCATCAGTGACAGAAACACCTAGTCTGCTGGAAGCACGTGGGGGTGGGGGTGGATGGCCAGAGCAGCTCTGGCTGCCAGTGTTCAGCTCTGGGGTTAGGAACAGATGGCATGGTGATCTGGAATCCAGGTTTTAAAAAACAGTAAGTAGCACCTAAGTGAGAATTGAGAGCCTCCACCCCAGTCCTAGGGCAGAGCACCCCTCCTGAACTGACCTGATTAGCCTCAAGCTGGAGCCTTGAAACCAAGCCTAGATGCGGTCACTGCCTCCAGCCCTCCTCTGCCCCAACCCCATCTCCTGCATGTCCTCCTGATCCCACGACGTGGGGACCTCTCCACAGAGCGTCCCTTGGTGCCTTTGTCTGGTCCACAGAGAGCAGGATCATACTAACTAGAACGTACAGAACTTTTGGGAGAAGGTCTCCGTGAAGGAAGAAGCTTTAGGAGAATGGCAGTCCTGTTCTCTGGGTTGCTCTGCCCTTTCCTCTATGCAAGGGGTGCTACTCCTTGGATGGTGGGGAGACCTTGAAACAGGGTGAGGGCATGGGTGCGGCCAGCTGGACCTGGGACATCAGGGTCTGCAGGGCCTGCGTGCGGTCTTCTCCCCTCTTGGGTTTCAGTGGAGCCAGGTTCCCACCATCAGTGGGCTCCAGCAGTGCTTGCCCTACTGTGACTTCTCACAATGACATTCCCCTTCTCTGTCTCCGTCTCTCTGTCTCTCTTTTTTTTTCCATAGAATTCTTCGGAAATTCCACTATCTGCTCAACCCCAAACAAGTTTTCAACCTGGACAATGGGGGGCCTACTCCAGGGTATGGAGATACAATCTTTACTTCCTATTTCTCCCCCTCACCCTTCAGTCTCTAAAGAAGATACCATTTTGGGGGTTGCCTTTTTTGTCTCCTTCGTCTGTGGATTTATCCTTCCTACCGTTTTACTCCTTTTCTCTTCTTTTCCTCATATCTACCCTATGTCTTCCTGGAGATACTCAGGAATACTCATATGGCTGACTCTGGGAAGTAGCCTCCTGCCCTTTATCCCAGAAAAAGCTGTTGATTTTGCAGGAGGGAAAAAATTGTATATGCCATTTCATCATTGGATTGCCAGGAAGGGCAGGCTGGTAAATTATTTTAACTCACTTGCAAGGCTGCGTTAGCTGGTTCTTCATACTGAATCATCAGGAAGAAGGATAGGGTCTTCTTATCACTGTCAGTCAGTGGTTCAGAAATCTATACCGCTGATTCCAAGTCCTGCTGCGTGCTCTGTTGTGGGGCATTTTAGGACCAAGACAAGTGGTGGTTCAATGAAATCACTTTTTTTCTGGATCATCCAATTTAAAGGTTGTTAAGCTCTCCCCTGGCCCTTCTCCTCCTGTCATTTGCCTTTTGGCTGTTTCCCTGCTCTTTGGCAAAGTGCTGAGGAGAGGGACAGCAATAAGGGGAGACTAGGCAGCCCTTTTGCAGCCTGACCCAAGGCCTATGGGAGGATCTGGTCCTCGTGCTGGTGGCTAACATGATGCGCTGTGGGGCCCTGTAATCAGAGGCCCCTCCAGCATTGGGGCTGGAAGGTACCCAAAGACAGGGCTTCTTATGAGATAGAGCCAGTGCACTCGGGACCTCTGCCCGCCAGCCCGAGGCTATTCTCAGATCTGTGCCTGCTGGGCTGGGCTTTCTAACACACAGCTGATTTGCCCAACCTTCCAACCCTCATTTCTACTCTGGGTTCAGCAACACCTTCAGAGGGGCTGGAGTAAGGAGTGTTAAAAGGAACTCTGTCCCTGTCTTCGATTGTTTGACACAAAGCTATTGTCTATGGCAGTGGTAGGACAAGACCCACTAAAGGAGAAAGAAACATGAGTGCAGATGCAGCCGTGACTCGCCTATAAAACTAATTTCGAAATAGAGCCCACCTGTACTGCTGCGCGCCCCATCACGGTCACCGTGACTGCCAGTTACTGCTCCGTTATGACTTGTGACCGAGCAGCACCCCACAGATACCTTTACCAGCCCGCTCTCTTCTCGGGCACTTCAATACTTGAATACAGTCCTTCAGCTTAGCTGCATTATCCAAAATTGGTTTTGCCCTGGATGACAAGCCTGGTGGCTACTTCTCAGGCTGCTGTGCCCTGAGTATCTCTGCTGTACGTGTCAGTGTGTGATCAGACAGGCTGTCTAGCTGAAGGGAGCCTCCATTCCGAAACCACTTCCTATAGGAGAGCAGAGTTCTCAAGAGAAGGGGAGGAGAGGGAAGGTTCGTTTGCCCAGGCGTGCATCTGTGACTTAGAAGGCCCCCGGGGTCTTCTCAGACCACCATGCAGGACAACGAGGAAATACAGAGCTTCGGCTTCTCCAACCCCACCCCCAGGCCTCTACAGGTTACATCTGTACTAAAGCAGAGGTGCTTAACCTCTTTTGTGCCAGAAACCCATTTGGCAGTCTGATGTAGCCTACAGACCCTTCAGACCCTTTCTTAATAAATTAAGATAATACTTTTTTAAAGTATAAAACCAAATATATAGGATGACCAGGGAAACTAATATTGAAAAAGCAGTTATCAAAAGGTTAAGAAACAAAGTTTTGCCATGAGGATATATGTGATTTACTGAGATATTATATAGCAAGTTCCAGAGGCAGATCTAATACCTATGGTAAATTAAAAGCAGTGATGAGCACAAGTGATGACAGAAACTATCCACCACAGCCGTAGTAAGACAGTAAAACACCTGTGATTTCGGCTGCTTAACCAAGTCACAGGTATCGTTAATATCCCGTGATTTGCATCTTACAGTCATAGTGGAAGGAAACCCTAAATTTCAGTTAGAGCTGAAGGGAGATAAGAGGGTAATATGGCCCTCTGGATTCTATCCACAGACCCCCTGGAGGTTCATGCAGCCAGTTAAGGGCTCTGCTCTAAAAGGTTAAGGGCTTGGGGGGAGATGGTCCTTGCTCCACTTGGGTCCAAGTTCTAGACCCACAGGAGAGTGGCATGAAGACCCAGCTAGTTCAGTGTATCTGACTTAAAGGGAGGTCGTGCAGACAGAACAGGTGAGGGAGCCAGAGAGAAGTCAAAATGTTGGGGGTTAGCCAAAATAAGCAAACTCTAGATTTCTTTTCATAAATAATAGAGAATTTCTAGAATACCATTTTCTTCTTTTTTTTAATGGAGGTACTAGGCATTGAACCCAGGACCTTGTGCATGCTAAGCACTGCACTCTACCACTGAGCTATTTCCCTCCCCACAAAAACTATTTTTTTGTTGAATGTTGAGTCAGAGTCTGCTTGAACAGAGATGGCTCCCTGGGATTCATGGTCAATGGCATTGCTTAGTAAGTTCTGGCTTTAGAACCTTAAGTGACCCTTTCAACTCCGAAAGGCATCAAGGTCACAACGTACTCCCAGGGAAGTGAGCAGTGGGGTAGGGGGGGATTCTGACTCAAGGCATGTCAAAGGTCAGCCTGTAAACAGAACCATTTTGGCCTCTTTACTTCCCAGACTGAACTTTTTCCGTGATACTCCAGACTTCCGTGTTTTGGCCTGCGGAGGAGATGGGACAGTTGGCTGGATTTTGGATTGCATTGGTAAGAATGGGCTGGGAGGGCCTTTGCAGCTGACTTATAGTAAGTACATTAAAAGTCAAGAAAGCACTAAAGAAGAAAGAGAAATGGAGCCATGTCTTGCTCATCTTTGTTTCCACTCTTGGATCAATGCTTGACGAAGTATCTACTTTGGGTGGAGAAAAGAAAGGAAGAAGACAATGGAGGGGTTCCCACAGGTACAGATATAACAATTTAGTTCCAGCCTTGCCTCACAGTTATCTGCCATGGCTGGGGTTTGGGCAGTCGCAAGACAGGCCAGATGAGAAGTTGGGTGGAGAGGGATCAGGACTGAGACTCCAGGCAGGTCAAGGGTGCTGGATAAAGGCCAGAGAACTAAACGTAGATGCACAGCCCAGGGCAAGTCACCTTGAGATAAACACCTGGAGCCGGAGCCCAGAAAATGCACGTAGAAAGCACAGATCAGTGAAAGCAAAGAAAAGCTATGGTGGACTGTGTCCAGCATACCTAAATCAAAAAAAAGGGCGATGGGGAAGGCCCAGGCTGGGAGTCTGGAGGCCTGGGGTCTAGTCCAGCTCTGGCTAGATCTGTGAATCCTTGGACACATCACCCCCAGTAAATAATGGAGAGTGACTCTCAAATTCTGAGACATGGGGTATATTCAAGGTCTAACCCTGGAGAACCCACATAAACACCAGGACATGGGTACATAAGCGCAGGAAAACAGCCAAGGGGACTGCTGGGGAGGGTCATCACCAAAGTCCCCAGAGCAACGAGCCCTGGGCTGCCTCGGTTTTTTTCGTCCTTTGCTCCACATATCCTGCCAGTGCACTTCCAGGTGCCAAGTTCTGGCAATGCAGCAGTGAACAAAAGGACAAATCTCCCTCAGGGAGCCTCCTTTCTAGAGGGAAGAGACAGGCAGTAAACAAATAAATAAGTGAAACATACAGTATGTCAGAAGGTGTTAAAAATATAGCAGTAAAGGGGCAAGGGGCGCTCAGCGGTGGGAGTGGGAGGTCCGGAAGGCCTTGAGGAGCAGCTGACCTTTGCATGGAGACCTGGAGGAGGGTGAGCCTTGCGGGTACCTGAGGGAAGAGCAGTTCAGGCAGAAGGAATGGCAAATACAAAGGCCCTGAGGTAGGAGCAGGCCTGGCTGCCGAGGGCTGCAGGAAGGCTTCCGGGCAGTGCGGGGTGGAGTGTGTGAGGGGAGAGGATGAAGGGATGAAGCAGAGATGATGCAGGGCCCAGTCACTAGGACATGTAGGACATTATACGGAATGTGGCTCTCATGCTGGGAATGTCCCAAGATGCTGGATGGTGTTGAGCAAAGCAGAGAGGCAACAGATGCCAGAAACAGAAAAGGGCAGAAGCAGGGAGACTAGTTAGGAGGTGCCTGCGGGAATCCAGGGGAGAGGGGACCAGGGTGTGGACCATGGTAGAAACAGGAAGTGGTAAGGAGTCAGGTCGGGGTATCTTTTGAAGGCAGACCCAGCAGGATTTGCTGACAGACTGGGTGTGGGAGACGAGGGGAGGAGGGGAGTCAAGGATGGGCCAGAAGAGACCCTGATCTGGGCGGAGAAGGCTGGGTCCCCAGGGATCGCAAGCAGACCACCTGGAGGGGTGGGGCCAGCACCACGCACACCTGCCACATCTGCTCCCCCACAGGCACTTTGGTTTCCATGGACACAGCCCTGCCAAGCAGCCACCCACGCTCTCCTGTCACCTCGGGCTCTGGAGTTGTTTGTGGGAGGAGGGAGGCGTCCTCTGGGAGCCAGGGAAGGAAGAGCTGATCAGCAGAGGTTGGGTGGCTACCGTACCAGGAGCTCCCTCTCCGTCCCAATGGAGAAAGTAGGCTGTGCTGACAAGTTGTATAAAATCTACCTGCAGAGAACACAGGTGATAGAAGCTACCAGGAACAGAAAGGTCATGTGAAAGGAGCTGATTTTTCATGGGTTGGTGACCCAAGGAGAAAAAATTAGAGGGGTAAAAGGAGTAACTGCACCATGTTCATTCATTCATTCTTTCAAGAGAGATTAAAGCCCTTGTTCCGTGCTCTCCAGCACCCCTTTTGGTCCCCTCTGATCTGTTCTGCAACAGCCAGAGTGGTCATTCCTGAGTGCCAGTGGGGCCATGATATGTAAGGCACATCAGTGGCTTCCCAGGAGTCTGAGATAAAAAGAAAACCCTTCAGATGCGCTACAGGGCCTGGAGTGATCTAGCAGCTGCCCCCAATTCCAGCCTCATTTCGTACCCCCATTTCTCTCTCTCTAAACCCAGACACCCAGTCCCTCTCTCAGACCCTCAAAGCCACCAGTCTCCCTTCCACCACAGGATCTTTGCACAAGTTGCTCCTCCTGTCTGGTCTGCTCTGCTGGCCTTTGCTTGGTCAGCTTCTGCTTCAGATCTCAGCCAAAGTGAGGCTTCCTCAGGGGGAGCCCTCCCTGACACCTCATTACAGGACCACACTCATTTCCAGTATGAATTTGAAATTATGCGTCACTTAAATGAAGACCTTGTTAATATCAGTCTCTCTGTCTCTCAAGTGTTAGCTCCCATGAGAGCCTGAGACATAGCTTTTTACCTGCTCTTAGAGGCAGAGCATCTAACACAGCACTTAGGCCTTCAATAAATACGTGTAGAGATACCACAGTGAATGAGATTCCCCAGGGAGGTTACGGTACATTTGGGGAACAAATAGTCAATTGCAAGAGAGTGTGATGAGCTCATGAGATCATCCTTGGTGCTAAGGAAACACTCTGGAGAAGCACCAGGTCCAGACTAGGGCAACCAGGGAGGGCGTCTGCTCTGAGCAACAGAAAGCTTGTGATTTAAAGCACCGAAAGCACTTCAGCGTGGTTGACATGTTGAGTGGGAGGCAGGATGTGAGAAGGATAAGGCTAGAGAGAAAGGCAGAGCCAGGAAGAGCCTCACTGCCATGCTAAGGGGTGATGGGAGCCCTGGCAGAAGGGAACACAGTGGACTAGTGTGATCAGGCTTGTGATTCAAGGATGCCTGCCTTGGTGGAAGTGTGGGGAACACACTAGGGCATGGACCTGGAGACCAAGAGGGCAGAGAGGAGGCAGTTATAGCAGTACCGGGGGAGGAATCATATACCAGAATCCAGGATCACCATAGATGGAGAGAAGAGATGGCTTGGAGATCTATTTAGGAAACAACTTACAGAAATTGATATGTGAATGGATGTGGGGTGAAGGAGAGGAAAAACCCAGGGTGACATCCAGGTCTCTAGCCTCAACACTGTGAGGATGGTTGACTTGCTGGGATGGGGAGCTCAGAAGGAGGAGCAGACCTAAGCAAACAAGGGCCTTCCAGGCAAAGGGAAGAGCCCGTGCAAAGGCAGGGGGGCACAAACGCAGACTGCATGTTCTGGGAACAGTGAGAGAGTCCATTGCTTTACTCCATCCTCCATCTCAGCCGTCCCAGTGATGATCTCAGCCCTGCGTCTCTCCTGAGCTCAGCCATTTCTAGCATGAGTCTGACAACCTGGGGGACCTATGAACTCTCGTTTTGCTGGGGCTGCCCTAGCATGAGCCTCATGCAGGAGGCTAATTCTTGCATTGCCCCTGTCCCCCACTCAACCCCTACCCCTGCTCCCCAATCACATCACTCACATCCCAGCACCAGGTGCACTGAGATTTGTGTAAGTGGTGTCCCCTGGAGCCCTGTGAGTATCTGGCCTCCTTCAGCTTCCCCAGCTCAGCCACTGTGCTGCTGTAGATCTGCAGCCAGATTAAAACATACATGTTTCTCTAATGGTTTGGTCTGATGCTCCTTCACAGCCATCATGAGACAGGATTAAGAATCTGTGTATTTGCAAGTCTGGGAGGTGGTGAAAGTGGCAAACTGGTACCTGGGGGCCAAGTAACACCTGGAGGCTTTGCTTGTTAGACACATTGTTATTTTTAAGTTTTTGACCCTGAATGACTAGAAGTGAGGCATCTTCAGTTTTCCAAGTGCCCCACCCATCTTCTGATGTCTCAGACGCACCTGTTTCACTATTTATGCACCTGCCTAGCCTCTGGAAAAAAGGAAGAATACAGACTTGGAGCCTCAGAGATCTGGGTTTGGATCCTGGCTCTGAAATTACTTTCCCTCTGTGAACCTCCGTTTCTTCATCCATGAGAATGATAATACCTTGCAGGGTCTGTCTGAGGAATAAATGGGGTAAATGCTGGTTATCGTTAAGGATTAAAACTGTGCAAACTAATGTTTTTGCGGTGTCTGCTGTCACCCCTAAGGAAAGAATTAGGATGAAATGAGGATGAACAGGTGCAAGTTGCAGGGAGACAGACTTAGCTCAATGTGAAAAAATCCTTTGCAGCGGTTAACACATTGCAGAAGGAAGAGATGGCTTTACGAAGTAGTGAGTTCCCCATCGGGAGAGATATTCAAACAAAGAAAGCTATGGAGGGCTTCAAGCATTAGATCAGAGGTAACTAGACAACTCGGACATTCTGTAATCCCATGGCATATGGCTCTCTCTTCCTCTTCATGGATTGCAGATAAGGCCAGGTTTGCAAAGCATCCACCCGTGGCCGTCCTGCCTCTTGGAACAGGAAATGACCTGGCCCGCTGTCTCCGCTGGGGAGGAGGTGAGTCTGCGTGGGAGGAGGGTCTGAGGACAAGCGCTCCAATCTACTGGGGCTCTACAGAGCTAGGATGAACTTCCCTTTAGGGATCACGTTTCACCTAGTAATACTCAACTCCGGGGTCCTGTCTGCTCCGTGCCTTTTCCCTGCCCTTGTTTCCAGGCCAAGGCCTGTGTTTACCCCTCACTAGACTTACTATCATCCCCAAACTCTCAGCTCAGAGCCTGCCTCCCCCAGTAGAACAAGTCAACTTTAGGGTAGAATCTCCTTTGTCTCCTCCCCAGTGTTCATCCCAGTAGGGGGCTCACTTAGACAAGGGTTTTCTGCATGTAATTCCCCCTCTCCAAATTACTGATCTTTTTCTGAAGTAGGACTCAGAATGCCGACAGAAAAGCCGCATCACCAGCTACCAGGGACATCCAGATCATCCTCGGCCCCTGTGGCCGGGGGCCCTCATTGTGAAATTCCCCAAAGAGGGAACTCAGAGTGGTAACCAGCTTACAGGGCAATGGGCAGGAGCTAAGGAGAACTCTGCAAACTACCACAGCCTCCTGGAGCTGGGCATGTCCTAGAGAGTGGAGGAGTTCAGCTCAGCCGGCAGAGAGGGCAGACCAGTCTGGCAGGCGGAACTGGAGTGAGACTCCGGATGGCTGATCAATTCCCAGAATGACTCAAGACCAGGCCGGCCGTGGTCAGTGCGATGCTCGGAGGACAGGGGCAGGGCAGGCAGGAGCCAGCCCTGGAAGGAAGTCGGCAGGCACGGGAAGAGTTGCCAGGGTCCCCAGCCTCATGCTAGGCTAGGGAAGAACCCTCTGTTCAAGAGGGTCAGGCAGGGTGTGGCCCCATCCTCTGGGCATCCAGGCCACATAGCGAGGCACAAATTTCACACAACCCTGTGTTCCCTGATAGCAGTGAGGCCCTCAGCTACCTGGTTGCTAATATTGCTATCTTGTGAGGCATCCCTGAAGGAGCTGACCAGAGCCCTGACAATTTGAAAATACTCTTCAAGATTGCCCCAAACATAAGCAGGAACATGGACGTGTTTTTTGAAAGAAGAGATTCTCTCTCTCGTTAACTTCTCATCACTTAACAGTTCACTTGCTACATTGGTTTTCTATTGCTATTATATAATACTGACAAATGATTATAAGCAAAAAGGCTTAAAATATCCATTTATCCGCTCACAGTCCTGTAGCTCAGAAGGGTCTTCTGCTCAGGGCCTCACAGGGTAGAATCCGGGCATTGAACAGGTTGAGCTCCTGTCTGAAGACTCTGTGGGAGAATTTGCTTCTCAACTCATTCGGTTGTTGGCGGAATTCAGTTCTTTTCAGTTGTAGAGCTGAGGTCCCTGTCCCCTTGCTGGTGGTCAGCCAGGACCACACCCAGATCCTAGAGGCCTCCTACATTCCTCACCCAACGGAGCCCTCTATCTTCAAAGTTGGCAACAGAGAAGCTCCCTTACTTCAAATCCTTCTCAAGTTTCAAATCTATTTCTTAAGGAAAAGTCCAGTCTTTCTAAGGACTCACCTGATTAGGTCAGATCCACTCAGGATAATCTCACTGTCTTGAAGTCAGCTCTGCATATAGCTAATCCTGACAGTGACCATCCCATCTTACCACAGGTCCTGGGGCTTTTGCTGGGTATATACACCAGAAGGGCAAGAAACATGGGGACCATCTTAAACTTCCGCCTCCCACGCTGTCAGTCTCTGTCACGACACAGTCCTGGCGCAGATCCTCTGTTCTCCCACGTGCAGCTACCCGACTGTCCAGCCCACCGATGCCCCAGGGCTTGCTTCAGCCACACAGGCCTGCCCATCTCTGGCCAGCACCCCGCCGTACCCCAGCTACTCTGGTTCCAGAGTGCCCCAGCTTCCTTCTAATCACTCCATATTGCCGTCTCCTTCTCCAGAGCTCAGAAAACCTCCCTGTCTCTGGCCCACAGACACACTGGGGAGACCCCAGCACCCTCAGGGTTCCCCACCCTGACCGCTGCCTTGCAGCAGCAACAGCAGCACTGAGGGCGAATACAATGCTGTGCTCCACAGGTTACGAAGGGGGCAGCCTGACCAAAATCCTGAAGGACATCGAGCAGAGCCCCTTGGTGATGCTGGACCGCTGGCACCTGGAAGTCATCCCCAGAGAGGAAGTGGAGAATGGGGACCAGGTCCCGTATAGCATCATGAACAACTACTTCTCCATCGGTGTGGTAAGTTGGCCAAGGATCGCTTTTCTTCCTAGAAGAGAAGTGCCCGGGCAGACAGAAAGGGTTCTAGTCTTCCACTGTCCCCTCTGGGTCCCTGCTCTTTACCTGTCCCAGCTGCCCCCAGCCTTGACTTGGGTCCACGCGTCCTGGCATCTGGCCTGGGCATGGACATCCTCATTGCACCAAGCCCCATCCTTGACTATAAGGGAGATTTCTGCCTCTATCATATCCCCACCATCCACCTGCTAGGGATGAGGCCTCAGGACCCTTGACAAGGAAAGGGTAGAACTTGCACCCACTCTGAAGCCAGGCTCCTTACTCTCTGCTTCCCTGTCTTGGGAATTAGGCTGCCCAGTTTCATATGCATACGAGTCCTTCCAGACTAAGACTCTGTGATCGTCTCAATCACTGTCATCTGTGCCTCTTTTGCAAATTTTGGTTGTTTAAAAAAAAAGAAAAGGAGAAATGATAGGTGGCTTGAGGAAAGTGCAGGTTTAAGGGAAGGGTTCTGTTTTTCAGTAAGACTAAAAGGAGAACCATGAAAGAGAAAAGAGTAATAATATTAACACTTTATATTTACAGGATTTAAAATTTACCATATTTACCGATATTTTCTTAATTCTTATGATTACACTGGAGGGCAGTATTACCTCCATTTTATAAGTGAGGATCAGACAAAGGGATTTGCCTTCGTTTTCTGACTCCCAAGCCAGCACTCTTTCTATTATTAAAACAGGAGAGAGAGACCTATGATCAGGTTCAGAGAGGATGGAGCCATCAGACTAGAAACATATTCAGGGGTCTCTGTGTCCTGGTTTGTCTTATCTCTCCAGCTCCCCTGCTCTCAGTTGGGGGAGGCGTCTTTCCTGAAGATCTTCAAGCTCATCCCCCTGTGACGTAGGCAGACCCCTCCTCCTTTTCTTGACTCAAAAGCCCCTCTTCTTTTGGACCACCTGCTCAGGCTCCCCTTCACATGATAGGAACACACAGTCATCAGCTCCTGCAAATCAGACCTGACTGGCAGGTCTGGTGCCGGGCTTCTGGAGCACACGCTTCCCAGCATTACAGTTTGACAAAAACTCATGTTCTTTTTTTCTATAGTAACCAGAGTATACTTGCTTACATGTATCGAGTACCTAATGCACACCAGGCAGAGTGTCCTTATTAGTAGGTTTAGCCATTGCTCTTTTACATTTTGTAAGAAGGAACAGTAGCTTAAAAAGATAGAGTCAAGTCCAAGCTGATGAGTGGGAGAGAAGGAAATCACTAGTGTCGAGCTCCAGAGCCCACCTGGCTGTGGACCGTGAGCCATGCAGCCTCTGCCCAGCCCCTGCAGCTTCATGCAGCAGCACGGGGGGTGGGGGGACTCAAAATGTAGGGTGTGATGGCTCACTTATACCTCACCCATACCCTTGGTCAGAAATACAGATTCCACCCCCACGACAGATCCTGATTCATACTCTGATTCAGTTGGTCTGGGAAGGGTCTGGGAATTTGCATTTTTTTAAACATTTTTTTATTAAGTTATAGTCATTTTTCAATGTTGTGTCAAATTCCAGTGTAGAGCACAATTTTTCAGTTGTACATGAACATACATATATTCATTGTCACATTTGTTTTCACTGTGAGCTACCACAAGATCTTGTATGTATTTCCCTGTGCTATACAGTATAATCTTGTTTATCTATTCTACATATGCCTGTCAGCATCTACAAATTTTGAACTCCCCGTCTGTCCCTGGGAATTTGCATTTTTAACAAGCCTCTGAGGTAATTCTGATGTAGATGGTTCCTATCAAGTCCTCGGTGGGTGAAGACAAGCCATTAGAGCAGAGAAGGATGGTCAAAGAAGTGGTTCTTCACAGGAGCAGAAGCCAGATCCGAAGGAGGGGGAACCAGCACCTGTCAGCAATGAGCCAGAAATGAGAGCTGAGCTGCAGGACAGGGTGACCTGCCTGGGAGTTTATAGATGGCAGGTTACATCCACAGCTGCCTTCAGAGTCCTCAGCCCCAAGTCTTCTCTTTCTTAACACGCCCAGCTCTAGCTGCCAGAACTGACAGGATTCCTAAAGCCTCCCTGTCCATCTCTACACAGCGCCATATGCAAAAAAATGATACTCACTTAGTATCTGCTGACCAAATGGATGAAATGGCTAAAAAGGAATAGATGACCTCCCCTCAACTAGGTAACCAAACCCTAATCCCAAGAAGCAAGACTGAGCTTGGTTTTAATTCCCTGTTATAAATAAGAAGGAAGTGTTTGGGAGAAGGGAGTGAGGGGTGAAAGAAGGAAGGAGGGAGGGAGGGAAGGCATGAAAGGAGGAAAGAATACCAACTAATTGCCCCCCAGGGAAATGCATGCGAACAGATTCTCCATTTCCCTCGGTGGTCAAGGTATTTATTTGCCCTGGGCTGACCTATAATCATCCAATCCATTCGTCATCCAGATTATGAAGAACTGCACAATATCTTCCTCACTATTTTTTTCATACACCTGTAGCTTGTGCATGTTTAACATTTTATTGCCAAGCAGTGAAGAACCAGGTCTGCTTTGATCTCACTGCTGTACCCTTAGCCGTCTCCCAGCAAAATGTTTGCAGGGATTGTGTGCTCACTATTTAAAAGTTGGAAAGGGAAATTCTTGAGAAAACAAGTAGCCAACCTGTAACCCTAAGAGAATCTGGGGCTGACATTTGCAGAAGCTCTTGCTCCCTATTTGACTTCCCAAACTTTGTAAGAGGAGAAGTAATATGTAAACCAACCCACAGTTTTACTTCCTTAAGATGATTAGAGCCGGACTCCTTTGGCAAAGAGAGCCCTGCAAAGTCTTTGCCTCTTTTGAAGGACCTAGAATATCTTATTGGTATCAGATGTCTGCTGCCTGCATTTATAAAGGTGGTGACAATGACCGCTGCTGTGGAGCCCCTAGGTGGTAAAGAATTCTCCCTGGTGAGTTCACTCGCTCCCCTGGGCGCCAACTGAACCCATTTAACAGATGGAGGGATAAACAGGGCAGACTCTCCTGGCCTATGAAGGGAGTGACAAGGGCCTCGCTGTCAGCAGATTCCCATCACCCGCAGACATGCCAGCACCCCACCAGCGAAGAGTTGAGACGGCTGGCCTTCTCAGTCCCTCTAACTGATGACATCCATTGGCAGGAGATTTTAAACACAGTCATTCAGGATGCTACTTCCTGACTTCTCTGGCCTCCCCATCCCTGCTCTTTATTTTTGGATTTGCAGAAATGTCAGGATGGCCAGGTATCAGTGACAGGAAGCTGGGGACTGCACAGTAATTCCTGGGATGTGTGTAATTCTGAGCGCCCCACAGGCTCTGCTTTCACTGAGTCTTAACAGGACGAGTGAACAGCTAATCCTTTGAGTCAATGAAATCTATTTCTGATGCTGAGGGAACCCAGGGGCCAAGGAGAGGCCACAGTCATCACACTGACCCACACAACATTTTCCACCTGACAGGCTGTACTTGTTAGACTTCACTGGTAAACCCGTTAGGTAATTTGTCAGAAAGTCGTCATTTTAAATTGCAACCTTTTAAATTCCCTCAGTCTCAGGTTCTTGTCTGTCACCTATGAGAGCCAGGAGGGTTCTAGAACCATGGGACTCCCTGAGAGGGGTCTGGGACAAGAGGTCTACACTCTTCTTCATTCCCCAATCTGCCGTAATTTTTCAGAATAATCCACATTCCAAATAATGTCTTATTGTCTCCTTTCTGGTTTTTTTAAATCTCTGTAAGTTGCCAAACTGACTAGACTATTGGACTAGACTGTCCAGTATGGTAGCCATGAGCCACTTGTGGCTACTGTGCACTGGACAAGGGGCTGGTCTAAGCCAAGAGACGCTGTAAGTGTAAAATACGCAGCAAATTTCACAGTATATTGAAATATATTATTAAAATTAATTCCATCTGTTTCTTTTCACTTTTTAGATGTGGCTACTAAAATTTTTTTTAATTTACTCCTATTGGATAGTACTGGCCTAGACATCTAAATACCTCAGAGTCCAAATGACTACTGCTTCTATTTGGAAAGGGCACAAAAATCTTTTGTCCAACTCTATACTTGGAGTTTTGGTTCAGGAGAGAGCAGACGTGTGTCCGTACTGCTTTCATCTTCTTCTCACCCCATGCCTCATAGAAAGGAGCTGGGAGAGTGAGGCCGTCAGAAAGACCATCATCACCTCCGGGGTTTGCAGTTCCCCCCACCCCCCACCTTCTGAACAGAAGTCTCATTTTGTTGTAATTATTACAAGAAAGGGTGGGAACCATTATAGCAGCACTGATTTCTAAATGAAATCCCTACTGAGTGTAAGTACAGCTCAGTGCCTGACAGAGAGAAGCCCAACAGAGGGTGAAGGTGAATCTTGACTCTCTTTTCAATCCCCAGGCAGGGAAATACCATCAGAGTCTGTATCATCATTGCCTTTTCAGAACTGAATGGCAAAGGACCCTACCACTTTGTGTATTTACCACGGGATGACATGGTCAAATTAGGAACCACATGCTTAACTAATAATATTGTAAAGGCTGGTCTTTGTGAAAAGAAGCTTTGCAAAACCCAGTTAGGAAGAAAAAAACAAGGATAATTGGAACTACACAGGGGGAAGGGGCCTGTGCACATATCCCAGGGAACTAAAGAACTGGGAGCCAGTCACAGCAGCACTGGGGGTGGGGGACAGTGAAGCACAAACCGTGCCAGGCAGCATGTGGTTGCTTTTTTCTTTTCTTTCATCTTCTTTTTTTTTTTTTTCTGACAGAAGAAAATTAGTGCTTCAAAAGAACACAAGTAGATGGAATGTTTTCTTGAATTCTAGAGCAAGAAGCATTTGACAGATGTCACATGAATCTTACTCAGAGTGTTCATGAAACTTGCTCAGAAAGAGGGAGGTGGGCAGAGTCTGGGAGCATGAAGGCTCCTTCCTGGAGAAGCTGGGCTGGCTGGGCAGACCGAGGGGACACAGGCCCCCCGGGGCTTTGCATATCTCCCACCGCTGTCCACATGGCTGCCTAAACTTCAACCCAAGATGTGTCTTAAACAAAAAACTAACAAATCAATAACTAGAGCTTAAATGTTAAATTCCCAAGACATTATTTCAGCAAAGATGTTTGCCAACCATAAAATAAGCCCATATCCTTGACTTGCCCTGTCTTTCAGTAGGGGGCTGCTAGCTGGGTTTGCTCCTCTGCCAAGTGCAAATATTACAAAAGCTCCTCGTTGCCCCCTAACTTGCTTCTGGATTTTCTGTCCCCACCATTAACTAGTATTTTACTCACCACACCCAGCACATGCTCAAAAAAAAGCAAAGCTTCTTCACTGAACTACACCTCCTGATGTTAAAAACAAAATTCAGAAATTTTCTCTTGCAGAATTTCCATTTCAAGAAAAGAAATTATTAATATGCACTAGCTCAAAATTCACCGTATGGAATTAGAGTTTTCTTTTAGCTACACATTCCAGTAAATGAGTTTCTGTATCTTTTTTTCCCTGCACAAATCTGAATCAGCTCCCTTGTTTCTGTTGCTCCTCCCCCTACCCCAGCTCAATTAGCCTGTTTATTTCTAAAATCCACCACCTGCACCCGACTGGCTGGCAGGAGGCCTGAGCAGTGAAGGGTTGTTACACATTCTTCTGCTAGAAAAGGAGACCATTAACAAGGGCAGAAGACCAAGCTGGAGGAGGAAAGATGTGTTCAGTTTTAGGTCTGAAATTCAGGGTTGGTTCTAGAGATATACACTGTGGAGATGTGGGCATCTAGAGGCTAGTCAACTCTGAGAACTTGAGATGGCCCATGGCATGCAGTGTAGGCTGCGGGATGCACTCAGAACTAAGAAGGTGTGGTCCAAGGATGGAACGCCCGGAAGCACGGGGTCCTGAGAGCCATCCTCACTTTGAGTTCCAAGAGCAGGTGGCCAAAGTGTAGCAAAGGAACGTGCTAACAGGAGGACAGCAAAGTGTCCACACAATGTGGTAATGAGACTCTCAATGACCTTGGGGAGTCATTTTCCTAGAATGATCAAGAGGCAGAAGCCGGAAGTTTAAATAAACATTTTAAATTATCTGGCTAAGCATGTCATCCAGTGCTACCAATTAGACCTACTGATATGGATGATTAAGAGTTAATATGTAAAAGCATCTACCAACATGGGTTTTCTGGTTTTGACAGTGTACTCTAGTTATGTAAGATGTTATCACTGGGTGAAAGGGACAGAGGAACTCTCTGTACTATTTTTGCAACTTCTTATGAGTCTTAAAATATTCCCGAAGACAAAGTATTTCTTTTAAGAGTGAATAGGGCCAGGCATTTCCAAAGACTCACACTCGGCCCCACAGGGGCTTCAGCGTTCTCACCTCCCTCAGACCCAGACAGGCTCCCTCTCCCCAAAGGGCAGCAGGGACCCCTTCACTTACCCCAAACTAAGGCGAGTAGAGAGCAAATATTGCGAGGAGTCAAGTGGTAAAGGCTCTAGGAGCATTGGTGGCAGTCGCCCCTAATGCTGGGCCTGGTGTCCAGCCTCTGCAGGGGGCCTCCCGGTTTTCCCCTGTGAGATTTGGGGTATTTCAGTGACAATGTGTGCTCCCTTCCTTCCTTCCACGTCGCTCAGGGTCAGGACCACTTACCAGGGATCTGCTTTCTGTCTTTCCTTTTCAGGATGCTTCCATTGCACACAGGTTCCATATGATGCGAGAGAAACACCCTGAAAAATTCAACAGCAGGTAAGAGGGCCCTGCGGCTGTACCCCCGCTGCCCTGCCCCCCTGCCCCGCCCACGCGGCCCGCAGGTCGGGGGCCTCCACCTGCTCTCACCCAAGCGTTCTTGGCCCAGCTGCCCAGTGCTTTACTGCCACGTTGCCGGAAGGAGGGTTTCCATTTTCAAGAAGAAAACAATGTCAGAAACCTGCCGCATTCTGGCCGCCGGTCCTCTCCCAGAGGATGTTGTGCAGAGGGAGGATCTGGGATTAGGGGACCAGAAGGGCTGGCATGATGTGCCCGCCTTGGGGAGTGGGGGAGTATGCTCTTCGATAAATAGACCCCCCTCCTCCTGGGGCGCAGCGCTTTCTCAAAACGTACAGCTGCCCCACCCCAACCTGTGATTCTTCAGGAAAGGAGCAGGAAGGGGGCAGGGACCTCAGCTTCCCTCCGGCTCAAAGGGGAGGGGGCGGCCGCTCCCGGCCAGGCTGAGAGGAAGGTGCCTCCGCCTCCCCTGCCAGCAGAGGGCAGCAGAGGGAGGCCCCACAGAGGCGGCCCGGAGCCCACCAGAGCCCGGCCTCAGCCTGCGCGCTCTCTGAAATCTGGATGTTAGGTCCAGAAACGAAAGGGAAGAGAGAATCAGCTCTTTTGCAGACCAAGTCAGGCCCTTCTGCCGATGAGTGGCATAGAGCTAACCCATGGAGTTGTTAAATTACATTTCTCGGTGGTTAATTTGCATCCTTTTTCCTCTTTGTTATACCATCTCAAATGACCGTGGATCCCAGCCCACCCTCAGGCAGGTGGGAAGAGCGGGTATTAATTTGGGTTAAGGTTGAGCCTATGGGACTTGGCTTTATTTAGCCCACAGAGCAGAAGCCCAGTGTTAACTGCCCACATTCATTTAAGGCCGGGCACGCCCATAGACCGCCATCATTTTCATTCCTCCTCCTTACCTCCCCCGCCCTCGCCTGCCTGGAAGGTTAACCGAGAATAAGAAAGTGTTTAGGGCTCAGAAACGGAACAAAATGAAGCTACTTAGACTTCAAGAAAAGTGATCTGTGGGATCTAATAGTAGCTGCGCTAACCTTTTTAAGATGTCCTTTCTCACACACACACCAAGCCGACTCATAAGACACTGTTAACTTGTATACTTTCAGCCCCTACTCCTGCTAAAGCCACAGACTTACAAATCAATGGATGCTCTTCTCGCAATCTTTTTCACTGTAATGTATACACAAAAAATCACTTTTAAAAAAGTACTCTTTCTCTTCCCTCCAGTCCAGACTTTTAATGCTATCTTTTCACACGGGACCCTTCTGCATACTCCTGTACACATGGTTGTTAAGATGCCAAATGTTTGTGAAATCCATGGAGGGGTTCGTTCATTCATTCATTCATTCATTCAATGAATGTATCTTTGGAAAACAGTGCCAGGCTCTGGTCTGTTGTGTAGGTGTTCTGGATAGACTTGTTTAGGGGACTCACAGTCCGGGGTGGGAGAAAGACCAGACAGCAGATAATGCAGAGTGATTTATGTTCAGTGATGTGAATCAAGGTGACACAAAGCAAGGACATAGAATTTGATGTGGAGGGTCTTCAAACTACAGAGATGCTTGAACCAAGACACAGAAAACAAGTATTTTCCAGGTTGACAGAAAGAGAAGAGCAACCTACGCAGGAGGAACCAAGAGTATAAAAAGATCCAAAGGAGGGATGGGGGAAGAGCAAGCGGTTCACTGTGGTCTGTCGTGTGGTCTCTTCCTGGAAAGAAACAAAACCTCTGTTGTTTGTAGAGAGCAAGGAAGCAGAAGGAGGCAGGAATTTCTCCATACTCCAGAAATCAATGGACAGGTCAATATATGACACAAATAGAGCAATCATCAGTCATCCGCATGGTTAAGTACAGTTAGGAAGATACTTCTGTCAAAAAAAAGGTGTAACTGCGTTTCAGCACCAAGTATCATGAACAATTTCACTGTGAGCTGAATGACTGCTTTTTCTCCCCACTTCCCAGACTGCATCAACAAGACTACCCTTTGTAGTTGGCTGCACACCTCACATTTCACCTGGTTGAGGTCAAGGTGGTGTGGTCACCTAGGATGACAGTCATGGGGATTTGTATGTAAATCCATGTGCCTACTGGTGAATGACGACTCAGTGGCATAGTGGTAGGCCCTGTTTCACAAGGTCCCAGAACACTTCCCATTAAGAACTTTGAGTCCATGGTGCTTCTCCCCGCCTGCTTGCTTGTGTTGAAAATGCCCAGGAGTGCCCAACTTGCCCACTGAGAGGCAGGCGAGCAGCCATTTTTTCCCAGGCTTCCTTATTTAGCTTTGGAGATGGTTTTAAATAGGCAGGTGGTTGTTGCCATGGTTACCCCCATTACACCAGCGGCTAAATTTAGGAAGGGCCACAAGGGATAGGAAGAAAGCCTGATACCCGGGATTTGGAAATGTAAACGATATTATCAAACAAGGCTTCGTTTTACTGGCTGAACTTAGGTTTTCCAAAGAATAGTCACTGCTTGGCTGGATGCCCTTACCATTAAGGCCTGGTACTGGGCCCTCGGGGATAACCCTAAGGTTAAATCTAGGGAGTTGTAACTGTTTTGTTTTGTTTTGAACAAAGGAATGTGACTAATCAGAGCTAGAATTTCAGGACAAATGAATCTTTTGCATTGCTCTTTTGGTTTTCTGGACAATATTAACAAGAATTCTTAATCTGAGGTACAAGGGTTGCAGGAGCTCCGAGGACACCTTGAAATTGTATACAGGATATTGAATACACTTTTCTGGAGAGACTGTCCATAACTATCAGAATGTTCTCAAAGGGACTCAAAACCCTCAAATGGTTAAAAGTCACAGTTCTGAACCCTCTTTTGAGTCCTAAGAGGCAGCAAATTATGACTCAACTGTTGGGGTTTCAGGAAATTCTTCCCCTGGTGGCCTCTCCACACAGGTTGTTGCCAGGGAAGGTGGTTGCTTGCACAAAACCAAGTTATGTTCCCTAGTGGAATAGCTTTGTTAATGGAGCAGGAACCAGGCCCAAGGATGCTGGAAGATGAGCCAAGAGTGATGGACAAGGATTAAAAGGCCTTTAATGGTAGGGATGGGGCTATTTTTGGTACATTCTACTTCCTAATCATTAACAGGCTAATCATTGATTGCTAATTTAGGAATGCTATGAAATCTATCATCTCATTGTTGGCATAAACAACAAAAGAGAAATTTAATTCACTTGAGATTATCTAATGTGTTAGAAGGTGTTCTAGGATACAAGGGTAAATAAGACATGGTTGCTGCCTTCGAAGAATTCATAGTCTAGCAAAGAAGGAAAAATAATCCTAAAATATTTTTTACGAAAGGATTTTCTCACGCAAGACGGTTACGTTTTGTAGGTCATGTAGCACACAGGAAGCTGTACAGTATAAGGCGCTGACTAGGGCTGTATCCCAACATCACTTGTAAATGAATCATGTGGAGTGAAGAAACAGTGTTATAATTATGAGACCCAAACTAAGAACTGTCATTTCTTCAGTGCCTGTGAAATGCCAGGTGATAAACTAGATTCTTTAAATACATTAGAATATTTGAATCCCAAAATCACCCTACAAGGTAAATATTAACATTCCCATTTTACAGTTAAAGGAACAGAGGCTGGGAGAAGATAAGTCATACAATTATGGTCATACATCTTTTTAAGCAGTGGATTAAGCCGACATGATTTAAGATAGCTCCTAACTCCAGAGTTCAAACTAGTTTTCTGCACCTGCTGTCTTCCATGGATTCCGTTTAGCAAACACCAACTGCATATCAAACATTCTGATGGTACTTTATACGTGGTCCCATCCAATGCTAGCATTAATCTGTAAGGGTAAGTGCTACTGTTCCCATTTTAGAGGTGGAGAAATTGGGGCTAAGGAGGGTGGAGCTGTTACCAGCTTGATCCACATTTATGGGTCATGTCTACGGGAAGATGCCTGCTGAGTTCCAAAGGGGGACTACGGGGGTACCACCACTCTTACTACCCGTGTGGTATGACTCGTCTCCCTGTCTGTGTCCACACCAAGGAGCTGGACTGACTACATGATGTGCATGGCTCAGTGCAAAGTGAAAATGTGGGACCCCTTGTTCAAAAGCCATTAAGAGTTTTAAGTCAGGGCCCTTCTCAGGGTGGGGCCCCGTGTGACTCTACAGGTCTCACACTCACAAGCTGGCCCTGACAAGGAGAGAGGAGTTAATGAAAAAAAGAAGACACATTTGCCAGGCCTCACAGAGTGGGGAGTTTTCAATAAAGGTAGAAGAATGGAGGAAAGAGGGTTCCAATTAGGGGGAAAGGGAGAGGGATTATCAGTCCCTGAAATAGGCAGTAGTCAGTGTCTGCGGATGAGCTGAAAAGGCTAGCAAAGTCTTCCAGCTATCCAAGAGTGAAGTTTCTGGATTAACTCTCTGTGAAGGGTTTTGTATGTATGGAACAGTTACATAAAAGCTCCCTACTTCCAATGTCACTGTTAATGAGTGTCCAGAAAGTGAAGTCTAACTATGGTATTTTTGCACTGTTGGTCAGAAACTCTGAGCACTTGAGGAATGTGTTATTCTAAACCTGTTGAGTGCCATCCACTTGAATATGTCCCTCAGCAGTTCAGGCTGAAGCAAGATATTTCCTGTTAGGTCCTTGAAAGGGACCGAAGAGTGCTTTATTTCTACCAGAAGCTGACCACCTTTCACAATAGCCCTTGGGCAATTAACAGGCTCTGGAGTGTTCGCTTTCTCAGAGCCAGGCCTGTGGAATAGTTGGTGAGGGATTCCCTACAAGCCCTAGTGAAGCCTGAGTTCTTAAGAGGTTGGAAATACATCTCACAAATAACTAAGCACTTAA
Source organism: Vicugna pacos (assembly GCF_048564905.1). NCBI lineage: Eukaryota > Metazoa > Chordata > Mammalia > Artiodactyla > Camelidae > Vicugna > Vicugna pacos. Next base: position 54,581,184 of record NC_132987.1, on the reverse strand, counting down.
TAGGTATTTATAGAATGAGGCAGGAGGGTATAGTCTAAGTTGGCATTAAAACTTGGCTCTGCCGCTTACTAGCTGTGTGACCTTGGGCAAGTGACTTAATCTTTTTAATCCTTTGCTTCCTCCCCTGAAAATCTTGCAAGGTTGCTGCATTTTATGAGATAGTGTGTAAGTGCACAGCACCTAGTAGGTTCTCAGAAAGTGTTTGTTTTTGAGTATTGTTGAATGACAAGCATGAGGAAAGCATTGCCTTAAATTAGCAATAAAGCATTGACAATAAAAGGCTTTTCTGATGGGGTGGCAAATGGGATTCAGTTATAGAGTCTTTGCTTCATTAACATGGCCCTTGAACTGAAAAGTTGGAGGAGGCTCCAGCTATGATACATTGAATCTGTACAAATCCTCCTTTTAGCGCGTGGAGGGATGGCAGTAATTCATTAGGATTGGGTTGGATTCTCCAGGACTGGGGCTTTAGAGAAAATTCCCTTCATTGGCTCCATGGATGTCCAAGAGGCAGAGGTCTGGGATCTGAAGACCGATTCTATGTCCACATGCCAAGTTCAGGCTAGAGGCAGGTTCGAGGTAAGGGTCACAGAGCCCCACTGACATGGGGACAGGAGGAACAGGGTGAGAGTGAGTAAAAGGCAGTTGCAGGGCCGGTGTCATGTGCCGCATGGATCCTTTGGGCTACCAGCTGGGGCCATGGAGTGCACAGTTGGTGGGTAGGTGGGTGGCTCAAGGCAGTCTGACACCGGAGATGCGATTCCCCTTCCTTCACTGGTGCTCATTCTCCCCTCACCTACCGAGCACCTCGTCTCCCACTTTAGATGAACACAGCGATGTTCTATGGGAGGCAAAAATAGAAGCCAGCAAAGCTCAAGTTGTACAATCTGGGAAGCGAAAAGGCCTTCTTTCTTGAATACCTGTAGCCTGCTCTGCAGTCACAAGCATAAACTCGATCACCGTTTACTTCAGATTTTCTTTTTTTATCTAAAAATGAAACTATTCTAAGCTGTTCTTTCCTGGAGCCCTGTGAGGGAGCTCGATGTTACAGCCCAGACATTTGACTTTCCCAAAGCATAAATGTACGACAGCAGCAGACAGGGCTAAAATCTTCACTATTGGAGTCTTCCTTCTGTGCCTGAATTATCTAATACTCAGCACCTTGAGAAGGACCTGCCCTAGGTACCCCGAGGTCCAAACTGTTTCCCTCAGTAAACCAAACTATTTTTTTCCAAACATTTAGGATTCAGAAAAGCTCCAAATGAAGTTGATTATGGGATTTTCTATTTTTATTCTTACTCCTGGAGGTATTTATAAAGGAAATGCAAACCTTATGTTTTGTGTTCAAGTACCTTAAAGTCTACAAGTCAGGTGGTCTAACAGAGCAACTTACTTAATTAGTAGAATGTTTATACGCTAGCCCACAAAACTGTTTCATCCCCCACTGTCCCCACGCCTCCTCTAGAGAGATGCAGTGAGTGAAATGAATGAAACATGGGGTCATGTTTTTTCACCAGGCATTCGTCATTACGCAACTGCTGAAGACCAGGTTTTTTTGGCTGTCTTATTTGTTTACAGTCAGCCCTTGATTATTTGCAGAAACGAGGGAACAGCAACGTGGACCATTTAAAGTTGTAGATGGTTGGAGATTTTAGGAGGTTGTTGTTAATATCTGTGTGCAGGTCTCTGCTCTAAAGAGTCACAATATTTTATATAATGGGATGAAATGACATTGACTCTTAATGTTGCCTTCGTGTTCCTCCTGGCTCTCGAGTCCGTGTGGGACTGGACAAGCACAACTTCTCGGACTGGTACAGCAAAAAGCCTCTGATATCTCAAGGCTCCTTACAAATATGCTTGTTTGCCAGAACAGTTCCTTACTGTAGCTTAACAGGCCTTTTTTTCTAGCCCCAGCCAGGCTAGAACAAGAAAGGTATGATTCATGTCAACAAAGAGTGGAATCAGTTTGTGATAATATCTGAAGGAACTTGAAAGCCAGCTATGTTTTCAAGTCTTTAGGCCAGATAGTCCAAAAGTTATCAGTATTTGTTTATTGATTGCTCTCTAGAAATATTTCCATCAAAGAGCTCAAGATATAGTATATAATTGAGTTCAGAAGGGTTAAGGTCAGCATGATAACCTCCTGGAAGAAAATCAAATTACACAAATTCAGAGGAAGGTAGCAACTGGCTGGGTCCTCAAATGGGTGTTGACAGTCTGGCTGTTTTCCAGAAGGGAGAGGTTGGGAAAGGGCTGGAATTTGAAACCATGTCTCATAAGGAAGCTCTGAATTGGGGATTGTTTCACCCGAAGAAGAGAAGACTTAGGGAGAAGTGATTATTAGCCTCAAATATTTAAAAAGTATTTCTCATAAAAGAGGAATTAGGTTAGTTTGAATGATGAATCAATGGGAAGGGTGACTGGATGGACCAGTTTGAGCCCCCTGTAGAGGACATCAGTTCCACCATTTAGGGCCATCCTCAAGTGCAGGGGGCCGATGGACAGGGGAGCAGGGTGGTGAGTTTTCACACTTTATGCCCAAGCAAGGGCTGGACAATCATTCTGGGGCTCAATGGAGCCAAGTGCCCAAGAGTGCAGGTTCTGTCATCAGACAACCTGGATTCAAATGCTGGAGTTGTCACTGACCACCACCTACATGTGACCTTGACCAAGCTACTCTTCTAAACCTCAGTCTGCTCACCTGTAAGATGGGAATATAATACTATATTAGTTTCCTATGGCTGCTCTAACAAATTACCACAAAGTTAGTGGTTTAAAACAACACAGATTTATTATATCATGGTTTTAGAGGGCAGAAGTCTGAACTAGGTCTCGCTGGACTAAACTCAGGCTATCATCAGGGTTGCATTCCTTTCCAGAGCCTCTAGGGGAGAATCTACTTCCTTGTCTTTTCCTGCATTTAAAGGCTGCCCACATTCCTTGGCTTGTGGCCACTTTCTGTCTTTAAAGTCGGCAATGGCCAGTCAACTCTTCATCACGTTGTATCTCTCTGACAGGCTCTCTTCTGTCTCCTTCTTCTACTTAAAAGGACCCTTGTAATGACACTGGATTCACTCAGATAATCTAGGATAATCTCTCCATCTCAAGGTCAGCAGAGTGCCAGTTCAGATTCCATCCTGCACCCTCAGGTGCCCTTTGCCATGTAACCTAACATATCCATATTCATAAGTTCCAGGAATAAGAAGATGGGCCTCTTCAAGACACTGTTCGACCTGTCACAAGTGCCTTATCTCACAGAATTATTTTGAAGATCTAAAAAAAAAGTGCATTTAAATACTTATTACAAAGGCGTGGCACATTACTGATAGCTATACTATTATTAATATTATTAATATTCTTATTATTACAAAGACAGAATCCACATCAGATAATAGTCATGTTAGATGACTCTGAAAAGCCATTAAAATTCGAAGGTTTGGAGATTCCCTAAGAGAGACAGATAAGTACTATTGGTCATAGGGTATGAGTCTCAATGTAGCAATATAAGGCATGTTTTTTTTCTTCATTTATCTTGACAAAGTTTTTTCAATAAAATAATAATAGTATTATATAACTTAATGCGTCATATAGTATGACAGCATAGTCTATTTCAAAATCATTATAAATAATTTGTAAAGTTCAGAAGAGTCAAAATAAGAAAAAACCAGTCACTCATACTCCCATCACTCAAAAACATAATATTGCCATTTTGATGCATTCTAGCAGTTTACTTAATACACATATTTTTAATTTTTTATTTTATTTTAATTTAATTTTTTTTGGTAGGGGGAGGTAATTAGGCTTATTTATTTTTAGAGAAGGTACTGGGGATTGAACCCAGGACCTCATGCATGCTAAGCGTGCACTCTACTGCTTGAGCTATACCCTTCCCCCATACACATATTTTTAAATAATTATGCTAATATGTCTTTATAAAGTTGTATGTACTATTTTTGAGCAAGTTTTCTTTATACAAGTAAAGGTATATTGTAGAAAAATAAATCATATTGTCCCTCCCCCAACAAAATGAGCACTATTAACATTTTCCTTCAGTGCTTCACTGTGCAATTTTATTTACTTAACAGCACATGGTATACACTGGTTTAAAACATTGTTAGCCCAGTAGCACTTACAGGTTATGAAAGAAAAATGATATAAAGGAGCTGATTGGAGTGAGTTTACATGCAGTGGGAGTCTTACTAGTCTTTTCCAGTGTAAAAAATTCCAATGATTTTGTTCAGTTAATAGGAGAATTTGAAAGGTATCATTACTCAAGTCCCATTGCAAATGAAATAACTACTTGATGTGTCATGTAGTTCTACTTCTGTGGAGAGTAAATACAAAAATACAATTCTCTTAGCACAGTTCCTGGTCCTGTATATAGCTTTGCTGTATCTGAAAAAGATCAGTCTGTGTTTTATATGACCACCAGAGGCAGCAAGAATTGCCACCTGAATTCTTCAGCAGTATAGTTTTTTAAGCATGTATGCCTATCAGAGTGTATTAAAGTGCTTAGAAAGGTGGTATTCCCAATGTAATCAGCATGGCTCCAAACCGTACTAAAAATAGGAGCTGTCATTTATTGAAGGCTTTCAAGAAGTTCACAGACATCATTTTTAACTGGCACAGCTCCCCAGGTAGAAGATAAATAAATAGTATTGATTCATTTTACAGATGAGAACATTGAGGCTCAGAGAGTTTATGCAACTTGCTCAAGAACATACAACTAATTAACAGGGGAGGGGCTATTCATACCCAGTCTGTCTCACTCCATATCCTACACTCATCCCACCACTACATTTCTCTGCCTCTCTGAGTGCTCAGTTTGGTGCCCCATGTCCAAAGAAGTACTCAGGAAAGAGACAAGAGAAGAGTCACAGAGACAGTTAACAGGACCTATGAGAAAACTTTTTTTTAAATAATTTTTCCTGGAGCAGAGAAGCGGAGAATGTGCTGGGAATGGACCTCGAGTGTGTGAAGGATTCACAACAGGAAATAGTGACCGTTCCTCTTTACTCTTCATCTCAGCTCAGGAAAGAATGAGAAGGGGGAAATGTGCTTCTAAAATGAGGAATTGCCGTTTGGAATGGGAGGAAGAATCTCCTGGCTTGGAGACATATTAAAGGCTCAAATGAGTTATTGAGAGAAGTATTGTGGAATGTCTTGCAAAGTTTTCTAAAAACAGAAGGCAGCCTCATTTGTCTGGGCTGACAAACGCATCCTCTTCTCCGAGCCCAGGAGTGAGCTCGTTGTCGAACCAAATGGGAGCCCCTGTGTCCCACCTCATTACTGACTAGGGGGTGGGGGAGTGGCCGAGAGACCTGCTACCCCCTTGTTCCTCAGTTCCCAGTTGGGCCCCAAGATGACCCCTCCTCAGATGTCCTCAGCAGCCCCCAGCCCATCCCAAAGCTCTTTCTCTCAGACCTGCCCTAGCGGGAGCTGCTCATGGTTTTTGTCCCCTTTCTGCCCCACAAGAAGCTACTGCCACAACCCACAATCACATTTTACTGAATTTAAACTCACCTGCTTTGCGTTCAAGGCCCTTTATACAATTCTGCTCCCCAAACGCCAATCCGGTCTGACTGTTTGCTTCCTTACTCTCACCTTCCCCACTCATGCCCTTAACTCTTCAGTCTAGTGTGACATCTCCTGCAATCTAGTCATCACCTATTACTTGTTTCAAAATGCACTCTAAAATATGCTGAATATTCTCTCCCCGCCCAGCCCTAGCCCTGGCCTCCACTTTTTCTTAGAATCCACCTACCAGGCTTTTGACACATTTTTTCCCCCACTTTGATTTTTCCTCTTTGTCTTCTATGTGGCATCATTTCAGTGCCAAACTCTTCTCTCTCTACCTCGTACATAAGCTTGCTCACTCAGAGAAGGGTCTGGACCCTGCTGGGGCTCCACTGACTTAAGACCAGAAGGGCAGTGCTGAGCCCCTTCCCTCATTGGGCCAAAACGTGTTGAGCATCTCTTCTGTGAGCGTGGTGCTGGGGCCGAGAGGAAATAGGGGTCACTGGAGTCCCTTCTTGTAGGAGTCCGAGGGTCTGGGAAGGGGGGGGGGGTGCCTATAGAAGTTATTATCAACTGTATTCATCTCCTAAGGCCGCCAGGGCAAATTGCCACAAACTGGGTAGCTTGAAACAACAGGAATTTCTCCTTCACGGTTCTGGAGGCTAGACATCTGAAATCAATATGTCGGCAGGGTTGGTTCCTTCCCAGGCTCTGAGGGAGAATTTGTTCCGTGCCTCTCTGCTTGCTTCTGGTGGGTGCCAGTATTTCTTGGCATTCCTTGACTAGCTGCATCACTGCAGTCTCTGCTCTGTCTTCACGTGGTGTTCTCGCTCCGTGTTTCTGGGTCTCTCGGTCCAAATTTCCCTCTTCTTACAAGGACACCGGTCATTGGATTTGCCCTCCCCACCCCATCCAGTATGGCCTCATCTGAACTGGATTACATCAGCAAAGGTCCTATTTCCAAGTAAGGTCACATTCTGAGACCCTGGGAGTTAGTACTTCAACAGATCTTCTTGGGGAGCCCAGTGTAACTCCCAATACCCCCCATCCTCTACCCTCACGGAAGAAGGAAATACACTGTAAGGTGGGGAGCTTCGTTTTAACAAGGGGACGTGGATGGTGTGTTGTGGGAGCACCTCACTGAGAAAGTGGGATTAGACGTCAGAAAGAAGTGACATTTGAGCATGAACTTGAGAGAAACAGGAGTCCCCGAGGCCAGGAGCTTGGTGTGTGCTGGGAGGAGGTACAGGCTGGGCAGTGGGCAGGATGTGAGGAGACCCGGGCCATGAGAGGAAAGCAGAGGGGTTCCCAGGTGAGGTGGAAAGGCAGTAGGGAGGCAGCTCCAGCAAGATCCTGGGGCTCTGCCCAGAGTTTGCCCTTTATCCTATAGGTGAGTGAGTGCACAGCGAGGTAGTGAGTCGGCAAACACTCTTTGAAAATATCAATGCAGGAATAAATTATTCTTCAAAGTATTTCCAGACCCAAAATGTCAGGGCTCCTGAAATACAGGGACCTTTACATCCTGAATCTTGCTGAAGTGTTAGGCTAGTGCAGGCTGTTTTATCAGGGAGAGGCCTGGGAAGAGGGGAGAACTCCCAGGAGGAGACAGAAAGCAGAGGGGATGTCAGGAGAGAAATAAGGGGAACCAGCTCTGCTAACCCCGGGAGTCAGTACACATCAGGGATAGAAAGGTGGAAACCAACCACCTTTCTTACAAACCCTGAATTGTGATGGGTGCTGTTTGGTTGTACAAGTAGAAATCCATTTTGAAAAGAAAAATTCACCCGTCTTTCTTTCCTGCCGCCACAATTTCAGATTCTCTCATGCAGAAGTTGACTTAGGTGGCTTTTAAACAACTTAATGTGTTTATTCTTAGCTCCAGAGAAAAAAATATCAGATCTTATCAACCCTCTATTGTACTTTACTAATTAAAACTTTGGAGAATTATTGTCCTTGTGCACAGGGACGCCTCGGTGATACAGCAGAGTCCATCTTTATATTTAGAGCTCATGTGATTAGCATATTCATTCCGATGTATTTTCCTTAAACTGTTCATCCTTGTACACATTTTATTAAAAAGGGTTTGGAAGACAAGGCTGAAGAGTAATAGATAAGAATGATTAATTTTAATTCCTTATTTAAATCAACATTTACTAAAGAAAATTTTACTGCACTCATTATTTGGCCAAAGGAAATTTTGAAAGCAGCTTTTTGTTACAGTTACCATGAAACTCAGTTGCTCTCTTTAGGGAAATAAGTGAATTATCTCTCAAGAAACGCTGGGCAAATGGCTTTACAGTTTCGTTCTCAGGCGTGTCATCCTTACGTGAGATGTAGATGCTAATCCCTCAGGAGGGTTACTTCTCTCTTAATTTTATGGTATGTAAATAGAAATTACAATTATCTCACAAGATGCTTGTGAGAATTTAGAGTCGATAAATAAGTGGATTTGAAATGTTTCAGGTGCTGGTATGATGCTATTGGTTACCTCAGGAATTTGTGAGAACATGCAGCAGTATGTGTGGGGCATACACACCGCAGAACCTCTCATTTTTAAATGCGTAGTGTTGTGATTCTTTTTTTTTTTTAACTTCTTTTATTGAGTTATAGTCATTTTACAATGTTTTGTCAAATTCCAGTATAGAGCACAATTTTTCTATACATTATAACTATACATGAACATACATATATTCATTGTCACTTTTTTTTTAAGCTGTGACCTACCACAAGATCTTGTATATATTTCCTGGTGCTATACAGTATAATCTTGTTTATCTATTCTACATTTTGAAATCTCAGTCTGTCCCTTCCCACCCCCCACCCCCTTGGCAACCACAAGTTTGTATTCTATGTCTATGAGTCTGTTTCTGTTTTGTATTTATGTTTTTTTTTAATTCCACATATGAGCGATCTCATATGGTATTTTTCTTTCTCTTTCTGGCTTACTTCACTCAGAATGACATACTCCAGGGACAAAATCACAATGTAGAGAATCTTAGCTTTGGACTGGACCTTAGGTTTCAGCTCCTTTCCCTGTAAGCATCCCTTCTACTAACATCCCTCTGAGAGTGTTCATCCGATCTCTCCTTTGAAGATTATAGGAGTGTTTTTGGAGAAAAAACAAAACAAAACTTTTTTTTGGCCTTACCACTTCACATTTTACAAAGAAAGCATTTTCCCAATCTTCTAATGCTCTTCAGTGAAACAGGGGCTCTCCTCATTCCAAGAGTGTACTTGTCCCCTCCAGTTGCCAAAGCATCAAGGGACTTACATAATTGCTGAATATTCATGTTTATTGAACCTACACTTAGACTGAAATTCCTCACTGTCTAGTAACAAGATGTTTTCTATTCTGTTGAATGAAGAGGCTCTTTAATCTTGAAAGTGGGCCTTTTTGGAGAGCATTCTAAAGTGCCAATCAAGCCAAGTACCCTACCTTGCCTTTGAACTCAGTGAGCTGAAAGTGTGTCTGTAATCTCCAGCGTTGGGTTACCATAAGGCAAGAGGTAGTAGGAATGTTGTGGATAAATTAAAACCCCAAACTGTTAGTCTTAGTGAGCCTTGTATTGGCACTGTCAACACAGAGCATTTTAATCAGTCAGATTCTCCCTTTTGTCTTCTGTCCCACCTGGTCCCTGATCTTGGGCAGGGAGAGGTATGGAGGCTGCTTATAACTGGGGTTTCTGCAGATGTGCAGGTGTGGGGGTGAGATAACAGGATGCCCTCCAACTTGAGCTGGTGGCCTGGTTCAAGATTTGTTCTTGTAATCCACCCAACTGGAGATGAGTGTTCTAAAGAAAAATTAAATGGCCAACAGTAAGTCAATGGGTTAGAAAAGAAGAGATTTAAGGACTAGATAATTTGTCCCTTAATTACAAGACCTAATAGTATAACGTTAACATGCATAATAACCATCCATTGTGCATAGTGGGAAATTCGGGAGAAAGGTAAACATGAGCGTAAGTAAGCTGCTTCTGCAGTGGTTAAAGAGCAAGTTCATTACTGGTGTTCCATGATTGTCGAATAGTCAGTAAACCTATTGGGTAATTCCTGATTTATCAACACAGAGCAACTGAAAGTTTTTTTTTCCCCCAGAAAAGGTGGACTTGGATTGATATTTTATTTCTGTGGGCATGATCTTTGCAGATACCAACAGCTTTGGCTCTTACACTGCTGCAGCTGGTCAGCCCTTGAAACCAGACTCATATTAGGACTCGCAACCAAAGGTACCAGGGCTTAGATAGGAAGGATCAGATTGGGAAGGAAGTGGGCAAGACATTTTTGAGGAAGCTTCTAGGAAAGTTTCCAGAAGGAAACTACAGGATCTCTCTGGGGGTTCTCAAATCCAAATGCCAATAGAGGCCAGGCAGTTAATATGGACAAGGGAAGTTGAGGGTGTAAGGCTTTAAGGAGTGGCGAGGACTCTAGCAAGGTGGAGAGCACGTGCCCTTTGTAATGGGAGCAGCCAGTACTCAGCTCCAGCCAATTGTTGGCAGGTTGGAAAGCAACCCAGGTCTGATTTCTCAAGAGAAGCTAGACTCCAGGTGTGAATGTGAAGTCCTCCAATTTTAAAAACCACTGTGCAAGTCAAATAAACACGTTTCCAAGGGTCAGAAGATCTGTGGGCCTCCAAGTTGTCACACTGATGCCCAGGAAATAAAACCTCAGGGATATGATGGGAGCCAGTTACTTAATTTTCTTGCTTGAAGGTGGTCACAAATTATTGGTGTTGCAAATGTAAACTGGTCTCCTACCAAAGGAGAGAATGAATGGGCTTGAGGAAACTAAAAGAAGGAATCCAGGAAGAAAAGACACTTGGAAGGTCAAAGACAACATAAAGCAGAGCCACAGTCTGAGTAATAAGTAGATATGACATGGAAATAAAGAGGGGAAGGCCCAGTCCCTTTTGGGGAGAGAAAAATTAAAGTGTGAGACTGTACTCAAAGAGGATAGATTTGGACCTTCTGGAGGAGGGAAAGTAGAACAGCTAACAGGATCATCGTGAAGTCTGATGAGAGCCTATGGCGGTCGCAACCAGCTTGTCTTCTTCAGGCATTCGTAATAGTAGCATCAGTTAAAGTGCATTCCACGGGATGTTAAAGGGCGAGTCCCAGGAAGACAAGGGAGTTCAATCATTGGAAAATTCCAAATTAAATATATTTCTTTTCTGTATGATAATGTAGAGCCTTTAATATATGTAGATTCTAACCTATTGAGACCATGCAAAAGCAGGATAAAGTATTTAGTTTCCCAGATTTAATTAACCACAGAGTCCTCCTACACCAGAGCATCTTAAGAGACCAATATTTTGCAGAATTCGCATTGCTGAACACCAGACAAAAAGGAATACACGTACACAAATGAACCATAGACTGTCCCTTCTGACCATGGGTGTGGGGACAAGTCACACTTCTAAGGGAATCCTGGTTAGTATCTCTAGCAACTCTGGTCTCTTGGATAGGGAACTAAGGGATGTGGGGCAGAGGTGATGCTCTAGTCTCTTCCTCAGTCATGAGTCAAGGTTCTAGGAGAAACAGGCATGTATGGGGCACAAGAACAGTTCTGTAACTGATCTGAGAATGACTGTTCCTCTGGACTGTGGATTTCGATTCTGGAATGACAGGCCACTTGGCAAGGAATCTGGAGCTTGTCACATAAACCAAGAAAAATATTTTTGGCCAGAGACTTGGAGACCAAACAGGAAAGTTTTAAAATGAGATTTAAAGGGGATAAAGTAGAATGTTCAAATGAAACTCGAAAATCACAGCCCACAGAGGGGCAGCAGGTGTGAGCTAGAAATAAGAGGCCCCACAGAGGTGGTGCCAAGCAGTTCTCCAAGGAACTGGCAGTGGGCTCACGTCCACACTGGGGGCACATTTGCCAACTACACTGGGAGGGGGCAAAGTGAGCGGGTCAAGTTCATTGCGGGAGACAAGCATGACCTCTGAGACAGTGGATGGGTCTCACAGTGGACTGGGGTGAGTAGAACACACGGCCAGAAGGCCATGCTAGATGAGGGTGACACGTTCTGGTGATCAGTCACTGAGATGGATGTTAGGAATGTATACACAAGTACACAAGTAAGTCACAAAAATGTCAGAGTGGAAGTAAAGCCAAGCACACATGGGTGAGATTTTCAAAAGGGCAAAACAGAAAGGATTTTGCTGGCGGTGGATACTCCAGTCTTCTCAGGCAGAGGGAGTCTCTGGCTGCTGCTTTCCTATTTAAGACTTTTTTAAAAGCAGCACAGGAAGAAGATGGAGTAAAGATGGGAAGAGGGTATTTATCAGCCATCTGCCCCATCTGATGAACTGTTGACTTGCCTGGCTAACAATCTCATGATTTAAAAGTTAGAGGAACCAAGGAGGAACCTACTTACTCTGTACTTAATTCTGACTGGGAAGCATCCAACTGGCTCACGGTGTGGAAGGCACAGGAAACGCAGGAGAAAGTAACCAGATCATCGCGTCGTTTTATGAAAGCCAAAGGAGGAAATATGGTGCATGCTTGAGGTGTGCCCTTCCCTCACCTTCCTACCTCTTCTGCTGCTTCTTACTTCTTTCTGGTACCTCCAGTCCCATTCTAACAAGAGCTCCAGGCCAAATTTCAGGGTGGCCACCAGGGATTTTAGGATGGACAAGTCACCATGTTCCTTTCCCAAAACTGGAGGAGAGCAAAGATTCTTCAGTCCAAGTTTAGCAGGAAAGATGTATCGCTTGTATTTCAAGTTGGAACTCAGAGCCCATGAGGCCACAAAGTTTTATACATGGCAGGGGAGTTCTGTTGTTTCATTATTTGGGTGTATATCATAGGACCCACGTGTACATTCTCAACTGATATTCACAACAACCGCTGCAAGGTAGGTAATATCATCCCAATTCAGAGATGAAGAAACTAAGGGATAGAGACTAAATGACTTGCTTGCTCAAAGCCACATCGCAACTGACCTGTGGCTTGAACCCAGGCCTTTCTGGCTTCTAAGCAGAGCTTTTTCAGCTCTACCAAAGCTGTCTCCAAAACCTGACACTGGATACCTAATGGGCTGATAGGCTTTAGTAGTTACTCTGAGAACCCGGTCTCTGCATAACATTGTTTCTATGGGGAAATGTGCTCGGAGTGACAAACAACTGGCTTAACCAAGGAACTTTTGTAACCTGACCTGTCACAAATCAGGCACTGCCTCAAGCTCAGAAAGGCTGGTTGTGGGAAGTAGAGAGGAGAGCAGGCTTTATTCAGCCAGCGTCCCCTCAGACACCATGATACCATTCCAGGCTAGCTTGGCATTTGCCGAGAAACAACAGCTTCAAACGCATCTACAAAGTCACCATGCAGCACCTACCACTGAAGACGGATGTGAGGACCACCTGTGGGGGCCCTTTGTTTCCTAAAGCAGCTAGTGCAGCTCCAGCACATAGTGAACACTGGATGAGTGGGGACTGAGATGATTCTCAACAGCTGAGGGTGAGCTAGAGTGGAGGGAGTGGAGAGGGAGGGAAAGCTCTGCTGTCTCTCTTGGGGCCTCCCTGGGAATTACGGTAGGGGGAATTACGGTAGGGGGAGGGTGTGGGCCTATTTTGGGGGGTTGCCTCCTGCTCCCTCATACAGTTCCTAGTTTCTGGCCTTGGTCGTTCAGGACCCAGGAAGTGATCTTTCTCAGCGAGAGCTCAATTCCAGCAAGTGGCCTGTCTTCTCCAGGTGTTCAGGGCTATGTTCTCATCAGCCATCCTCCCCATCTGCCTTCAGATAGCAGCTACCTGGGCTGATGGACGTGTGAGTGCTGGTAAAGCTAGTTCAGAATCAAAAAGCTGCACAACAGCGGAGCAGTCGTCACAGAACCTCAGAGATCCTCACTCCCATCTCCATTGCCTGCTTCCCTCTGGGAGCAGAATTGCTTTCTGTCCCCGTGTTTGACTTTGCTGTCTGAGAACTATGAGATCAAGCTTATTCAGAGCCCTCTAGCCTCAGCCAAATCGGCCTGAAGGGGATTTTCATTCCACAAATAAATCTTCAAAGGGAGAAAGGATAGCTAAAGGCAGCCAAACTCGGCAAGATTTTTTTAAAACAATTTTTTATTGAGTTATAGTCATTTTACAATGTTGTTTTTTATTTTATTTTATTTTTATTTTTTTGGATGGGGGAAGGGAGCTGTTTTCTCTTGTCCAGGACAGATCCTGACTGGAAAAAACACTCGAGAGACTTAGCCTTCAGGAGAGAAAAACTCCAGCTGTCTCACTGGCTCTCTCCTGAGGGTCACCCCCAAAGTGGCTGGACCATGTGATGGACTTCCCATCACTGTGGTAGTTCTCAAGTCGGGCCATGGAGCTTCAGAGAGACCCTGGGACCTCAGAGCAGCAGTGTGTGTGAGCATGCTCCATACCACGGATGGAGAGTATAAGGGAAGCCTCCCTGTTCTGGCCTGCATGTGTGCCCCGCATGCACACACGTGTGTCCACAGGTGCTGCACTAGGGGAGGATCTGATTTCCGACTTCAGCAGGCTTCATGCTGGAGTCCTGTCCTTAGGGGGAGATGCTGTCAGGCGCCAGACAGAATTAGGGAGAGTCTACCCAAGGAGACTCTGTCCCCAGCCCACAGAAACAAGCTGTCTTGTGTGCAGGAGAAGGGTCACTGCTCAGTGGGAGTAGATTCTCTGGAGTTCAGAATTAACCTTTAAGGGGTAGGGAGGCTGCTCTGAACCCAACGCTGGTAGATTTGGCCCTTTGTTATTCTGGGGCAAGAGTGGAGACTAGAGACCAGTAGGGAGACCCACACCACAGACTCTGTGGGGAAGAACGCCACGGGGTCTTTAGCCGGCCAACCTCGAGCTGAATCTCATGGCCTGAGTAGTAGCTGTGATCGAAACTGGTCCATAAGCATGAATGAGAATGACCCGCAGCTTTGCAGTCACTGGCTCTTATGGCTTCGCCTGACCTTTCCACTTCTCTAGAGGCTTTAGGGGCATAGCAGGAGCTCAGGGGAGTGGAAAGGTAAGGGATGAAGTTGGGAAGTTTGGAGCTGGGGTTTGAATTCCAGCCAGTGCATCCTCAGAGACTGGTCTCAGTTTCCTAATATGTACCATGAGAAGGCTGCTATGGCTTCAAAGGGGACCACCATCCAAGCTGGTATGGAGTGGTAGTTCTGCATGCACCCAGGAACTATCAAATAGTACACTATTTTTAATTATTTGTCACCAGCCCCCACCATGGGTGCCATATTGAGTTAAGATTTCTGTCAGCCATAAAGCTGTGCTAAGTAATCATTCATTCTCCACCTTTATGACTCAACAGCATCCATTTGCCATTCACTCAGTTCATCTGGTTACCAAGAGTAACCAGTGCAAGTGATTTTCTTCCATTCCACAACAACAACAACAAAATTTAACCCACTGTGCAGTCTTTGTTATGAGTAAATGCACAAATACTATTCCACATTAAGAAATGTTGACAGCAACTCATGGACTCCTTCCATACTTTGGGCTATTCTTTGGGACCTGTGATCTCCTGGCTGGGAATCCCTAGACCCCAAAGTCCCCTTAAGTGCAAACGATCTGTCATCTGTGATTTGGAGGTAATTTTTCACACATGAAAATGACTTAAGAAGTGTCCTCATAGGTTATTAAGAAGGTTCCCTATTTATACTACGAAACAAATACAGGCCAGGCAGGCTTTCCTCCTTCCTTGGCCTTTGTGTTTTCTTTAGCCCTTCCTTGAGTTCTCCCTCTTATTCCTCACACTTCTGCCCACCCCCTCCTGGTTCTGGTCTCCCGTCCCCCAGTCCATTCACACCCCTTAGATTATCCTGAGTGCCATGAACATCAGCCTTGTCTCCAGTATGGAAGAAAGCCAGGGAATACCTTGCCCCTTGAGCTGAGCCAAGACAAATCTGTTGGCAGGAACAGCGGGCACAAGAGTCACACTCAGAGAACAAAAACAGCTATTTATAAAGCCTGCTTCCTGCTTGCTGGGGGCTCACTTTCCCTTGTACCAAAGGGGCCACTGCCTCCTCTTGGAAAAGGTCCTTCCATCCATAGCTCTGTGCCGGGGGGTCACCGGGTGCCATTCCAATGAGCAGTGAGAGCAGGGGGACAGCATGCAGGGTGGATTAGATGTGGTGACAAGCTCTTTGATGGGCCAGGGCAGCTGGGTGTGCGGGTGACACAGATGGCCTCTGCAGCACCTGTGAGGTGACGGTCACGGGCCCCTTGCAGGACTTCACATCCTGGCCTTAGAACTAAGCCCACCTCCCTTGGTTTTTCTTTTTCTTTTTTCAACCTTTGATCTGAACTTTGGCTTCTACAATTATTCAATGTCCAAAAGCACTTGGGATTCAAATAATGTAAAATGTTAACAGATAAAGTGTTCTCAATATTATCACTAAGATCTGTCATGCAACTCGAGTTGCACTTGCCCGTCCTGTGCTGCCGTCATACCCATTGATTGTGCCAGGTTGTTATTTTCTGTGACAGTCTGCCACGAGTCTGCTCTTCGGCAGTAGCAGTAACACCACCCATAACCCAGCGAACCCACAGTATTCAGTGATATCATTCGTTTTTGTTTTTTAATTGAGATGAACCTTATGAAAATGTATAATTAATGTACTGAAGCAGCTGGTCGGCTAGGCATTGTGTCCCCTGGACGTGTAGTTTGGGGCCTTACAGTGTTCTTTAAAAAAATTGAATTAGTTGCCAACTTTAATAATCAGGAGATTTTACATAAAGAACACACATCTCTGGCATCTTTGTAAACAATGGCAGCTCTGGCAATGGTTGGGCCCACACCCCAACATGGTGGTGGTTGTGGAGCACATGGGCCCTCCACCACACACACAACCTCATCCTGTGCCATGTTGTTCACGGAGCTTGGAGAAACCTCAGAAGTCAGTTGTTCTGAGTCCTTCATTGTAGGATGAGGAAACTGAATCCGGGAGGCCCTGAGTAACTCTTGTGGGGTCATATTCTAGTGTGTATGAGGCCTGGGGCTACACGGCGGGTCTCCTGCCCACTGGCCCAGTACGGCCTCCACATTCTGTCCCCTTAGCACAAACCCCACAATACCACCTTGTGTAGCGCCTGCTTCACCAGGCTGACACAGGAGGCCTAACTGACTATTTGAGGCATGACCCATTCGGGAAACCTGGTTATCAAAGTCCAGACCACAAAGAGGAACACCTTCACGTTAAGGGCTCCTATTTCTAGAAATAACTACAGTGTCCTCTTTGTAGCCTTCTAAGCGCAAAGAAATGTTTTCATGTTTGGATGACTTCAAAAGTCTATTGCCCTTAAAACTTCCTAGATTATCAGAAAAGGGCCATCAGAAGCTCACTGCCTTTGCTGGTAAAAGTGCCCAGCAGCTAGCTTGGTTGTACTTGTGGACATCTTTGAAAACAGGCTATTCATAGGCTGTTAGGATGGTGACCAAATCTAGCCCTAAATTGCTGACAAATATAAAAGAACATTTTTAAGTAGTCTCATTTTTCCCTCATCTGTCAAATGAAAAGATTCAACTAACTAGGGTGCAATCAGTGTTATTTTCTTATAAAGCAGGGGGAAATTAAGAAAGCCCCGAAATAGAGTCAACCCACGATGTCCCTGCTGCTATTTGCCACGCCTCCCTGTGAATGAGAGTCCCTTGGAGCCCAGACGAGGGTCTTCTGCCTCAAGAACGGGCTCACCTGGGTAGCTTAGAGCCTGACAGTGAACCTCGGAGTTTCGTGGACCTGGAAACCAGCCTCAGGACAACTGGTTAAGGATTAGTCATCTCCAGCTGAAAGGTGATTATGAGAAGGAAAGAAATGGTGGGCCAAAAAAAATTCAGGAAGAGAGATGAGGAAAAAGCAGTCCAGAAGTCATTAAAACATGGTTAGTTTAATTTTCTTCAAAAATATTGGCTGCCTGGGATAGACCCCCACACTGCTCCTGTCCCTACTCCTGCAGGAGTGGGGGAATGAGTCTCCCACTGAGTGGGTTTCCTAGCAACAAGACAGAACAGTCAGGGAGCACTTACCATGCGTTAAACACCTGCTTGGTGCTTTGCATTTGCCACATGAGCTTCACAACTTTGCTGGGTAGAGAATAATATTCCCACTTTGTAGAAGAAGAAATAAAGGGTCAAAGAACTTAAACTGTCTAGCTAGAAAGTGGCAGAGTCAGGCACGAACCCTACCCTCTCGGATTCCAAATGCCATGTTCTTGTAAAGTGACAATGAAACAGACAAAAACCAGAGCTGTATGTAGCAGGGACAAACCTCCACCACGGGCCAGGAGTAAAGTGCTTGGGGAGACACCTTCAAAAGACAAGAAGAACGCTGGCATTCAGGCTGTCTGCTTGGCAGGGAGAGTGGGGGCTGTCTCCCACCTCACATTATAGGGTATCATATGCCTACAGGCTTTTACCAAAGACTTTGGAAAGGTGCTGGTGCTGGTAGAACAAAATGGGAAAAGGGAAAAGGGAAAGATGAGGCAGAGAATTTGCTTCAACCTGTGAAATTCTTATTTGTCTCAACAGAGCCTACTCACAGGATTCTTTTGAGAATGAGCAGGCTAATATATGTAAAACATTCAGTAGAGCGCACACTGAAAAGCCCAAAGCCTCCCTGACGAGAGGCTTTCTCTACTTCCAGATCCACAAACAACCTGTCAGCACTCCGTGCTATACGGATCTGCTCTGCCAGTGTAGACAGAACCAAAGACTCCAGATGACCTCTCCCTGGTGCCTTGGTATGCAGTGACAGTAGGCTGGGAGTTTGGTTACTTCCTGTTCTCACAGCAGCTGAAAAAGGGAGCAGCCAGTAACCTTCAGGGAACCCCGCCTCAGGTAGGCATGCCCATGAAGTCCTTGGCAACAACACACCAGCATACACAAAGAGAGGGTCTGTCTTACCTTCTCTGTGTCACTTGACCTCCACCTCAGGGCCCACCATTAATGGCTGACTTCAAACATGTAGAATTCTGGGAGCCATCTCTCCCTGATCAGCCTTTATCCAGGTAGGAATTTCTTCTTCTTTCTGTCCCTACCCCCATGGCCCCTGCCTTTGTACTTCCAACCATTTTGGTAGTTAGGACAGAGGCAACCAAAGTAATCCCCCTTTATATTTTCTCAAATGAAGGCTAGTGGCTATTTTTCTGAGTAACCAGGGAGGTGGCCTTCATTAGGAAGAGAGTCCTTTGATTATTGCAAGGCATCAACAACACTCAGTCAACAAACTTTTAATGTATATGGGAATGAAGGCCGTCGACCTGTCCTACATGATTTTCATTTAATATTTATAATATTCTGTGAATTAAGCACAAGCCTATTTTATGAGTAAAGAGGCTCAGAAAAGTTAAAAAATTGCTCAAAGTTATACAACCCGAAAGGGCAGAGTCAGAGTTTGAACCCTGGGCTCCTTGATTCCATTCTGGGGTCTTCGCATTAGGTTGCACTGCCCCCTCTTACCGCGAACGGCTGAGAGTGGCCCACTTGAACCTGAAGTGGGAGTTGCCTAAAGAGCATTTGTGTTTGTCTCCCAGCCCAGCCTTCCCTGTTTCACTCTGTGTAATGTGTAGTTCAGGGGCACTGCCTCTGCCCCATTGCTGGGTGAGCCAAGAGAATGAAACGTGCAGGGTGTCCTGGGAGCATCTAGCCTTTCTAGGGGTTAACGTTGGTCTCCCTCACTGTCTGAGACTGTGTAGATTCAAGAACGGGAGGTTCCTGTGACAAATCCAATTCAAACTCCTCTAGAACTCACCTGGCCTCCAGGACCCGAGGGAATCTGACACTCTTCATCAGACAGTATTTCCTAGCATGTGATGCAACCACTAACGCCCCAAGCCCTTAAATACATCCATTTCACAGCCTGGTGAAGGAGAATCACAGCAGCCAAGTAAGTGTAATAGGAGCACAAAACACCACATCACACAATATGCAAAAGCATGCTAAGGAAGGGTAGCAGGGCGGCAAAGCACAGGCTCGGGGGTCAGTCGGGGAGCAGTGCCCCCTCGGCACTTACTTGCCCGGCAACCTTGGGCAAGTTATTTACCCTCCCCAAGCCAAGTCTTTTCTTATTTGTAGCCAACAGTACCTACTTCTTAAGGTTCTATTTTTATTTTTTAATTGATATATAGTTGATTTACAATTTGTGTTAGTTCCTAGTGTACAGCATAGTGATTCAGTTATATACACATATAATTCCTTTTCCTATTCTTTTTCATTATAGGCCATTACAAGGTATTGAATATGGTTCCCTGTGATGTACATTAGGACCTTGTTTATCCAGAGAATCTAAAGAGATAGTGTATGTGAAATGTTTAGCAGAGTGCAAAACCAAAGAACTATAGGAATAGAAATTATTTACTTCTAACTAAAATGTGCCTGAGTTAACAGAGGAGAAATAAAAGCTCTTCGATTTTGAGCACATAGTCTCCTGTGGGTCAGAGGTCAAATGTTAGCGTCTTGGTAAAGCTATTAAAAATATGGAAACTCTGTGAGGCAGAGATCCTGCCTCTCTTATTCATCACTTTTTCTCCAGGCACTTTGTGGTACGTGGCCCATACTAGAGTTCACTAGATGATCTATGAATGGATGAATGTTGGATGCATGGATGGATAGACGGATGGATGGGCCAAAAAAACAAAAGTGCCATCCTTCAGTTACAAAGAGGACTGCCACTGGAGAATTCATCTCCTGGGTCCCCTCTCTCAGTGAATGGCACCTGCCATCTATCATGCCATCTAAGACAGATCTTTTAAAAGCACAAATCTGTTCAGGTCACTACTGCCACGCATCCCCCACCAGTACCCCCACTTACGAATGGTCCACAACACTCTGTAAACTTTAAGATAAAGGCTAAACACCTAAGTGTGGCATCCCCAGCCTTTACAATCTTGCCTTTCCAGCCTCCCCTGTTCAACCCACCTTTCTGTGAGTTCTAGGTCCCCTCCAGCAGGTCTGTGCCCTCTTGCCCTGTGCCAATGCTTGGGCTTCTTCCTCTGCCTAGAATGTTCTTCCCCCACCTTCTGTATTCCCTTCCACGTTCCTCCAGAACGCAACCCCAGCATCGCCCCACTAGGATGCTTTCTTTCACTGCCCCTGGCCCCACTAAGAATTAGATGTCCCTCCTCCTCGGTGCTCCCAATGCTTAGTACTTAGCTCACTACACTATGGTCTGACTCCTTATCTGCCCTTCTCAGGTGCCTGGGTCATGGAGTGCTGTGTTTTGTTCTTCATTGTACCTAATACACCTCCATCTAGTCCTGGCACAGTGATTGTTTCTTGAATTGATAAATACTTTGTCTCACACCAAATGTGTACTTTCTCAGAAGCATATTCGCAATCAACATCATGTCTTTGGACACTCGTGTGACCAGTCAAGACAATTAACCAAGGATTGGGGTGTGGTCTATGACTCTGGCAAAATCTGTTAGATTAGACATATGGGGAACATATATCTTTAACCAAAAGTCTAGACACATGATCTGACAAATATGATCACATATTTTTCTGTTGTAGAAAAATTTGAATATATAATGTCTATGGCTACCCAACCTGATCTGTCATTTTTGCCTTACTATGTTATCCAAACATGCCAACTCAAGACATTGAAATACTAGCTAAGTAGCTAACATCCTTGGTGAGCTTACTATGCAGCAAGCATCTTGTGAGGTGCTTTGCAGTCATCTCATTTAATCTTCTCAACTACCCTTTGAAGTGAATCTTATTATTATCTCCATTTTACAGGTGAGGAAACTGAGACTTAAAAACTTGCCAGAGGTTACACAGCCAGTAGGAGACATCTGTCCAGCAATGGAAGAGCAGTCTGTTTGATCTTCTCAGTCATTCTTCGATACTGACCTAACCATGACCCCTTAACCTTATTAGATCATCAGAAGAGCCACTTCTGGGCAAAAATAGCTTGTGGCTTCTGGAAATTTTTATTAAAACTCTAAATCTCCTGGCAATAACTTTCAAAAGTCATGATTCAGACCAGCAGTGATATTTGAAAACGGAATCATAATGCAAGTCTCCTGGCTACAGAGATGCTCTCGCTGCTGGAGAGAAATGCTCAACCTTGACATTTATGACAGTCTGTGCTTTTCCTGTTACTGGGCCTTTTGCCATTATTGTCTATTGAAAGGCACTGACCCTCATTCTACCCTCCCCAAGGAATCCTCTCTTTCAGGGCTAATCGGTCTGTCCTCTTCCTTGGTTGTCATTTCACTGGGATCTAGAGCAATGTTTCTCAAAGTCCTACCAACTGACCACCTGCACAATGATCACCTGGGCACTTATTAAAATGCATATTCCTGAGCTCCACCCCACAGCTGTCACGTAGAATCCTACAGATTGGAGCCCAGGGAGCAGCCTTTTAATCACATTCCCCAGGTAACTCATATGAATACTACTGTTTGAGAACCACAAACGTAGTCCCCTCACAACTCCAGGTGTGATCACTGGACCAGCATCAGCAGCTTGTTAGCAAACAAGGAATTCTCAGGCCCCAGTCCTGAATGACTGAATCAGAATTTGCATTTTAATGAACACCCTCAGATTTGTATTCACATTACTGTGCATGCGGAGAACTAGTGATCTAGAACAGTGTTTCCTGTGCACATCATGGCATGCACAGAAAACACAAGCACTTGTTTGGCATACAGATGACAATGCCAGCTGTGGCATTGGGCTCAGCCCGCCCCACACCCCAACCTGGCCATCCTGAGGGCTAAGGAGATTGCTATCCGGGGCATACTTGTGCCACTGCACACTGGTTGAGGAGCACTGGTCTACCTAAAATAACCCCAGCCCTCCTAACTCTCTTCATAAGCAGCAGTCTATAAATCTTGCTTATTCTGTTTCTCTCATCATTTATCATTTCTTTTCCTGTATACTTAGAGTCTGAAAGGCTACTTCCCAATTAACAAGGCCTTAGAAATCTTCATGCAATGGTCTCATCTTCAAGTTCTGGGTGGACTCTGAGAAATGCAGAGAGAAAAGTTGTGTCTGTCATTCTGAAGAGTCGTCTGCTGTGGCTTCAAGAATACTAGGAACAAATAAGAGCCTTCTACCCTTTGAAGAATGCTCCATTCCTCTTAGTCCACAGATCTGAGGCGGCTTCCTCTCTCCTGAAGAGTGTGCCAAGAGGAATGTGATTGTGTTTAATCCTTCCTCAGCAAAATCTGCCAGCTTATAAACTGGACAGGTGTCCTTTCTCTTAGCCAGCCCCTGATAATGGGATGACAGTTGGGATGGAAGGAATGGAATACCTTCAGAAACACTTCCTGGTGAGACCATCTGATCAAAACGACCAAGTGTCAGGCCACACCATCTGACTTTGCAAAGCTCCCAGCTATGTGGGAACCCCATTGTTTTTCTGCCCCTCACCCCACCCAATAAGGAAAATGTTGAAAAAATTTAAAGCTTAAAATGTTGAGCTCTTACTCTGAAGCAAATCTGACAAGGTCTACCCCTAATGAAGGACTAAGCAAATACAGTTGAGAAAGAGGTGGGGGAAGGGGACTATTGCTACCAGATAACTCACTTTTTTCCTTCTCTTTCTACCTTGCCTGCAAGTGGTGTCTATTTCTCTTCACTCTGCTTCCCCCAATCAGAGTATAGACAGAGTAGCACACATTTAAGCTGGATTAATGTGGAACTATCCCTCCTCTGTCCTGAGACTGTACATCCAAGTCGCAAAAGGCTGTCTGATCCTCCCTTCGTGCCCCAACCATTGAAGTTCCTCTGCATTAGTAGTAGAAAGGACTGTGACCAGAGCCTGCTGTCACTTGCCCCCTCTGGTTGACTTTCATGGAACTCTTCCCTTGATTCAGACATAGGCAAGCAGGCCTTTCTCCTGCTCTGACCAAGAAGTTCAGAGAGCAGCTGGCAGTTCACCCAGAGCAGCCATGGTGTCTAAGAAAGAAATGGGTTTTTCTCTAAGTTCATAGCAAAAACAGTTGGTTTTAAAAAAAAAAAAAAGTCTATCCCTGATCATCTGATTAACAAGTGCTGGAAATACAAGATTGGGGACTGCCGAGGGCTTGGGCATCCCAGCCCCCACAGCATAGCTGTTGTTGCACGACCGTTTCAAACCCAGGACACTGAACCATCTCTCTGCTTCGTGGTCCAGGATGAAGAATAAGCTGTGGTACTTTGAATTTGGCACCTCGGAGACCTTCGCAGCCACCTGCAAGAAACTCCATGACCACATAGAGTTGGAGGTGAGTTCCCAAGGCTTGCTGGACCTTGGCTCTGCTCTTGGACTGTCACACACCCTCAGGACATGTCCCCTAGGGTTCTTAAGAGGTGATCCAGAGTGTCATCCATTTGTTATGCCTCCATCCTGTTCCCAGCTACTCCACAGCCTCACTCCCAGAAAGTTCCAGTCATGGGGCCTGCTTTCTCAGCCTATCCAGGGAGTCCTTGGGGCCCTGAGAGCTAGAAGCCCAGCAGACCCAAGGCCCCAGACCCTTCTTACCTTCAGCCCTCTCCCCACCACGGCCTTGCAATTTCGCCTTTGCAGAGAGGTCAAGACTTAGTTGCTGCCCAAGCAGGGAGAAGAGCCACCGTGGGGGTGGAGACAATGTCCCAAGCCTGGTAAAAGCCTGGGAACTGATGGCCTCAGGGCTGCAGGAGTGAGGGGTCAGGGTGTTGAGCCCAGAGGTGACCAGTCATCCCCCAGCTCACCCACCTCAGCTTTCGGGGAGCTGGCTCCCGGGCACCCAGTGGGCTGCATGGGGGTACACCTGTACAGTCGCTCAGAAGGGCCCTCGGTTTAATGCTGTCCTGTCACCATCTTGAAACTCTTAATGATTTTTTAGCTAAGGACTCTACATTTTCATTTGGAACCGGGCCCCTCAAATTACACAGCTGCTGGTGGTGGTGCATTTGTGTTTTACTGGCTCTCCCAGCGCTGGTGGCAGCCTGCCTCAGACAGCGAGCCGTCTTGATAAGCTGCCAGCCTCCCACCCCCCACCCCACTTCTGCTGGGCTGCTCTCGTGAAACCTGCTTGCCACTACAAGGTCTCCTTGGTCTCTGGCCACCCAAAAGCCCAAACTTCTACGCACACCTCTGCTGTGAGGACCTCAGGCCCATGGGTTCTCTTGCCATGTGGTTCTCATCTGTCAAGCCCCGCCCTTCCCGTGGGATCCAGGCCTCTTTTCACTTGAGAAAAACAAGTGAAAGGCAGAGAGTTCGCCCAGGATGGTCTCCTCCTGGCCCACCAGCTTTGTCCCTAAGCCTGCAGTAGCATCGCAGTCCAGTGGAGCCCGGGCATCCCTTGAAGGAGGAGCATTTGGCCTGAAGCAGTGTGGGAAAGCCCTGCCACTCCCTGCGGGAGGAGCCTGTGCTCACAGGGAGTTCGCACAAACAAAACACAAAGCCAGAGAGTCTGTGCTTCTCTTTGACTCATCTGCCTGCCTCTCCCCAGCGGTTGCTGGGTTACCAGCCCCAGGGTGGGAGGAGCCGACCCAGCTAATCCCCAAAACTTTTAACCAGCCCAGTAACAGGGCAGAGAGGCCCAGGAGTCAGACGCACGTGTCCCCAGGTGGGACCACCTACATCTGTAAGAGGCTGAGGAGCCTGCCATCCTCTGTGGATGTGGAAATTCACTGCCAGGGCTGCTGCAAAGGAGGAAAGGGCTGAGCCAAAGACTGAGCGCGGCTGGAGCTCTGTGTGCATTTTTCCCATGGCATGATCATCTGGTGGGGTGTCTTTAAATATACCCCGAGTGAGGGACAGCCCTGGCCTAACCACTGCCAGCTGCAGGCACACAGCGACTGCTTGTTCTCCCTGCAGCTGGCCTTGAAACTGTGCCCGGAATAGAGCAGCTCAGCTCCCCTGCCACCGCAGGCCCGCGCGCCCTCCCAGCTCCCAGCTCCCAGCTCCCGGCAGGCAGTGCCACGGCCCCTTCTGAGTCCAGTAGGCAGCAGGCCTTCCTCAACCGCAGAGGGGGCTGGTGGCCTCCAGAGGGGGGTGGAGGGGTTCATACTGTGGGTCGTTGGGGGCTTTCGGGAGCACTTCTTGTTTTCCTTCTCTCCCCATAATGAGTCTTTTTAGTATTTATTCGAGAGGCTAAGGATGGGAGGCTTATATGACAGGCGGGGTATCTGACAGCCCACAGGACTGGGGCAGGCATCACTTTTGCATCCAGAGAGCAGTGGGTGGGCGGTCCTGCGTCTTGTGATCCAGAGGAGGAGAGACAGACCACAGGGGAGCCACGTGAGTGACAGGTATTAGGAGCCTGCAGGGCACCACAGGTAGACGGCAGAGCATCAGGGATCTCAGGGAGGGCAGTAAAAGAAGCTGTGTTGAGGGCCCTTCCGTTTGTGGCCCCTGCACACAATAACCCAGGCCTGGAGCATGCTCATCAGGTCAAGGTCAGCCGTCTCGAGAATAACCCCACACAGGTATTCATACTGCATGTCACCGTTTCCAAAGCCCCACCACAGCCTTTATTTGAGTCACACAACAAGCCAGTGAGCTAAGCAGGCCGGGTATTCTTGTCCCCGTGTCTTGGAAAGCAAGCTGAGGCATAGAGGTTTAGAAAGATAAACAGAAGGGAGAGAAAAGTAACAAGGGAAGAGGAAAAAGTCACATGCTTCAACTGCATGCTGTAATGTGTCCTCATTTGATACAATAACCCCATGAGATTAGTATCATATTTTTTAATGAGGAAACTGAGGCTCAAATACACTAAGTAAATTGGCCAAAGTTTCATTGCCGAAAACTTGCGAGAGAGGAGATTCTAGGTCTCCTGGAAGGAGTTCAGCTTAGAACCCAATAAACAGATTTACCTAACAAGTGCTAGAAACTTGGTGAATTTTTCCACGTGGATGCGTTGTTTTTTCCTCCTTTACTGAATGTGGAACCATTTGGTTCCCTCAGCTGAGACAGCTGGGCAGGTCTGCTGAGAAATGCTTGAGAAGAACAGGAGGCACAGGCCTACTGCTCATTTGAGGAAGGAAGGGGTTCAGGCTGGACAGAAGGAGAGAGAGTCAGAGGAAAACTTCCTTAAAGTTTACCAAAGGTTTTCCCACGCAGCATCTCATTTTATTTCGATCCACAGAGCATGTAGGGCAGATGTTAACGTCCTCACTTTATGGGTGAGGAAACTGAGGCTGAGAGGTTCAGTGACTTGTGAAAAGGTACAAAGGTAAGGGGTTCAGGGGGACAGAGAGTAAAGTCTATTTCGTTTCTTTAGGTATGTGCATCTGTGTGTCCACCTTGGTAAAACTTGGATGGTGAAACTTCAAGCTTAAATGAGATTAGGCAGGAAAGGTCTCCACTGAAAGTCTCTCACAGGGAACACAGCCTGTTTCTTGGAGGCTTGTGGCTTATTGAGAACTAGGAGACTTGGTCCCTTCCCTGAAATAAAGCTCACATACGGCCCAGCTGACAGAACCCGGGAGAGCTGGTTAATAGAATACTCACTTAACTAGCGCTGAGGAAACTGGATCCACGTGGGCAATCACTCTGGACACTGTTTTGGGGGCTCAGAGACTCCAGTATGGGAGGTGACTCCAGATCTACCGCTCCCCTGCACACACCTGACCGGGGCTGGCTCAGCGAATAGGGCTTGGCCCAGAGAGGTGTTAGCCCTCCTCGGCTGGACTGTGTTGTCTGAGCCTCAGTATTCTCATCTATGAAATGGGAAGAAAGGGGGTTAGCCTACTTCCCAAGGCTAATATTCAGATTAAAGTTTTCAGTTTTTTTTTTTTTTTAAGCAACTGATAATGGTGCTAAATGCCTCATGGAATCTACAAAGCAGCCTCAAGTGGCAGGTGTCAAATCACCTTTCCAGAGAAAGGGGTAGAAGCTGAGAGAAGGCAAGAAGCTCACCTGAGGCCCACAGCCTCTGAGTGGTCAGGTCAGGCTTCAACTCCAGATTGGCCCAAAACCCAGGAGTTTCAGGGAAGTACTGGCGCTTCAGTCTGGAGCAGATTCTCAACCAGGTATGAGGCTTATCTGATCTGCTCTTAGTCACATACCTTAATTTATTTTAACATCTCAGGCAACATTAAAAGCAGGCATGAGGCTTTTACATGTATCAAAAAGCGAGAATAAAAAATTTGGCAAGTACTTGCTCTAGAAGCTCCCCTCTAGACACGCAGAGGAAGCTGGGAGAGCTGGTGCTGTTCCTCGGAAATGGGTGCTAGTATGTTGTGGGTGCCTCTAATGAGGATGCCAGCATGTCACCCACATGGCTGTCATCAGTCCTGGTCGAACAAAGGCATTCTCTCAGTGCTTCAATGTCCCTGACTCCTCTGCCCTTCCAAAGCTGCCCTTGATGTTTATTCTAATCTGATTTTACCTGAATAAATGGGTCGGGGTGGGGAGAGGGAGGGACACAGTGAGTCACCTCCCCCACCCCAGGCCCGGAATAGCCTTGCCTAGGTTTTGAGTTATAGTTAATAGTTATAGTTACAGTTAGGAGGAGCAAACCAGACAGGCTTCGACGCGAGCACTTATTTTATATGCTGTGGAAATTTTTCACTTTACTGGCTAAAAATAAGAACTTCCCAAATTCCTTGATACAGTATCTACTTTAAAACAATGTTCACAAGGGATGGCTTGCCAGCTCCACTAAGGTGAACCTCTGCAGGGGGAAAAGTAAGTCCAAATGTGGAAACTGCTCCCTGAAAACTTGTTATCCAGCATATTTTGGGAATCTCTGCACATCAGTTTCCCCTTTTTAAATGGAGGATTTTTTTAAAAATACAACAAAGCTTTGAGAACAGTACATCAAAGGCCAAACACTCCCATTTCCCCCTCACTTGGAATTAGTATTTGTCAGTATTTTGTTTTATTCCCTTCCAGTATCTTTTTAACCAAAGAAAGAAAATGTTACAGATGGAACTGAGTTCCCCACAACTCTCTTGGGCTCTGCAGCTTGCCTTTCTCACCCTCCATCAGATCTTGAGATCCCTTTGTGGTGAGGGTGCTAGAGCCAGTTCATTGCCTTTACCTGCTCTGTGAACACCCCACCCATGATGGGGAGGAGGAGCAGAAATAGTCACACTCAGACACTGCCGGTGGGGCATGAGTGGAAAACCCCTTCGGAGAGCAGTATGGCAGTAAACGCTGAACTGAAAATGCACTGTGGGCCGAATGAGCCAGCAGATGCTTCACATCCTAGGCCTAGAGGATTTCCTGCCCATGAGCTCACGAGGGGACGAGCACAGAGGTGCACTGCAGCCCTTTTTTATCACAGCAAAATGGAGCCATCCCCAAAGACTGGGTTATTCTAACTTTGAAAAAACGTGAGTGAAAGCACTAAAGGCCATTGAATTATACATTGTAAAATGGTTAATTTCGTGTCCGAAGAATTTCATCTCAATGTTTTTAAGTGTGATTTTACAAAAGGGGCATGTGCTTGGGATCCTAAAGCTGTATCATGAGATGGGCCCTGACTATGAGAATCCTAAATTCTAAAACTAACATTTAGCACAGCCATGTGCTGAATAAATAACAAATCAGATTAAGATTAAGCAGGTATCTTCGGCTACTCTGATCCAGTAAGATATCATTATTTTTCGTAAGAGGAAAGTCAATGACTTTACAGGTTAAATAACTTGACTGAGTTCACCCAGCCAGTAAGTGGTAGAAGAGAACCTGTGGCTGCCTTGGTATCCACCTGCAGTGTCGCACACTCCTAAATTAGAGAAGAAGACATCTTCAAGCACCTTGGCCTCTTCTGGCATCATCTACCCCTTCTCAGCTTGGGCAGGTAGAACCTTTCAGAGCTTGGAGTAATGAAGGTAGAAATTGGCCCAACGCTCAGCCCATCAAGCCCACCACAGTGATCCCAAGGGCGATGAAAACATGTTCATGGGGGAGGTAATGCTGAGATGAGCATTGCAAGGGATTTTGAGTTCTTAGAAAATAAAAGGTGTTTACCTGATCATGCATCAAACCATAGAGTCAAAGGCTGGAATGGGCCTTAGACATCCTTGTCCATTCATGGAGTCTGTTCCCTTCCTCAGTCAAGTCTGGTGGCTCCGTCCTCATGGTGAGACCACCCAAGGCAGCTCTTGCCCCTTCAGATGTCTTCTCCTTACCAATCCTACAGTTCTCACTGCTCCAGATACCTCAGCCTCAGTTTCTTCCTGCTCCCTCCTACTGGGTGCACTATATTCTTTTCTTGCTTATAAAAGTAATCTGAATCCATGGTAGAATATTTTAAACCACAGAGAAGCAAAAAGGAAAAGTAACCCACAATCTCACCAATCAGGGATCAGTTCTATGATAATTGTTTTAATGTTGGCCTTGTTTCAATCCTGTAATAATATTAGCCCTTGTTTCTTTAAAAGCAGGCCTCTGGAGGACCTCTGAGATTCTTTGAGTTTCTAAACCTTTATCCATTTTTAAACACAGCTCCATCCTCCCTGTTTCTCTACCTCTTTCAGCCATGCACTGTCTATAAGTTTCTTTCACTGATTCTTAAAATCTTTCAGCCTACTAAGAAGAAATTGTTCCTGTCAATTTTCTCTTTAAAAATCCCATTGTTTGCTTACAGTTTCTGACACATAACTTTTTCTCTCTTAAATGACCCTCATTTTATTCCCTACAAAGCATACCCCCTGTCGCCCTTCAAGCCTCCATGCATCCATATGCTTTTATTTTCTTGTTCTTTTCCATTTCCTTTGTTCTTTGTGAATTGCTTTGATTTTCTTTGTATTCAGACTCCTGGTTACATATACTTGGTGTCCCCCAAGGACTTTGGAATAACTTTCAGGGATGACTTCTCATGCCTATGCTCTCACAAAGCAGGGTGGCAGGGATACACAGCACAGTGGATAGACAAGGCCCGAGGAGGTCTCAGAAGACCCAGGTTGGGGTCACATGGCTCAGCATATCCAGCTAGAAGGCACCTCCACAGCGGGGTCCTGGGAGCTCTCTCGGCTAACCTCTGCCCCAACGAGTTTACCTTTTCTACCCTAAGGTCTCTTAGTGAATAACTTCCTCTAAGTTATGTCTACCAGACAAATACATCTTTTAAATATTAATGACCTGTGAGGCCCCGTCAGTAAGGAAATGTATTATTTCTCTTAGGCTTTTTAGATTATTGAAAA
The DNA here is from genome assembly GCF_048564905.1 of Vicugna pacos. Taxonomy (NCBI): domain Eukaryota; kingdom Metazoa; phylum Chordata; class Mammalia; order Artiodactyla; family Camelidae; genus Vicugna; species Vicugna pacos. The sequence goes on along the minus strand of NC_132987.1, from coordinate 54,550,626 downwards.
GAATTCATGATTTTCATCTCCACACTCAGGAGATTCAGGGACCTTGAGGGAAAACTATTCCAATCCTTTTCTGCTTCTGCAACTGGGTTATGAAACAGACAGAGAACATTACATACAAATATATCTCACTAGCTATAGTGGATTGGTCTCTGATTATCTATCTTAGTGAGGTCATAAACTTGCTGATCCTAGTCTTCTGTAGAAAAGGAATAAGAAGAGAGAAGAATTGACTCTTTCAGGAAGGGCGTATCACCTAACAAAGGACCAGATAAACTCTGTGCACACATACACATTATATCTCAAGTCCACCGGGATCTGGAAGTTCATAACAACAGTAGCCACTTAACTGAGCACTGACCTGAACAAGCCCTGTGCTGGCACTTTCATACACTGTCTTGTTGCATCCTCATAAGAGCTCTGCGTGGTGTGTATTATTTACGCATGGAAAATGAGTCTCCTAAAGACAAGTACTTCGAGATTAGCTGACTTCCAAGCCCATGTGCCATGTGTCCCCACCATGCCCTGGCACTTCCTGCAGAAGCTGGCTTCTGCATTACACTTCTGCTCTCCCCTAATGGATGTGGCATCTGAGTTGGTGGTGGGGCTCCCTTCGGGACTTAGCACATCACATCTACTAGGCAGTCAGCTGTCTGAAGCAAGGACTCTATCTTATTCATCCTGTATCGCCAGGTCTAGCACAGTACCCGAAATGAAGTAATTGCTCTATGGCTATTGGTTGTACAATCTGAACCAAAGTGTGAAAAATCCCATAATCAGTGTGAATGCGAACAGAAATTACTACCTGACCAGCCTCAAGTGATACCTGTTTGTTGGAAGCCACCAGCATGTAAGGGCCCCACCTTGCTCCATCTATGACACAAAGTGGGTGCTGGCTGAGCTTGCAGCCTGGCGCTCAGGCCTTCTCCTAACTGTGCGGTGAGTGGGAAGACTGGGAAGACCTCCCACGCCTGTCTCTGTGCTGTTATGGGACCTCTGAAAGTAGCCCAGGGTCTGGGACAACTGTGAACCTAAGACAGGAAATGCCAGAGTTCTCCCACCTCTTTCCCACCAGCGAGTGAAGACAGTGAGTGGGCAGAGCCCAAATGGCAGCAAGGGTGCAGGGCTGCTGTGGGGTCAGAGGAAGTGACTCCGAAAGGCAGAAGGGGTCTCCATCCTGAGCCCTGTCTCATGTCCCAGAAGCCTACCTGCCCCTGAGCCCTGCTGGTCCCTACGACCATCAGCCCAGCTCTGCCTGCAGGCAAGTTTGTCCCTTCAAGGAAGCCCCATCCACCCCAAGCTGGCCTGAGCTCCCCAGACAGGCAGCAAAGCCTGTTAATCTGCACCCAGCGCAAGAATCCTCAACCCATCAGGGTTGTTTTTTGGGTTTTTTTTTTAACTTGGGGAGAGTGGAGCAGCGGATGGGAAATGGCTTTGCCCTCCGTCCAACTCTGAGGCAACCCACCACCATGAGCTCTGAGAAACAGCAGTTTTGTTTTGGAAACTGGCACCCAGTGCAGGTTTGCTCCTGGAAATGAATTTGGTTCCCCCCTCCACTGCAATGTTCTGCTTCCAGCCTCTCTGCCAACACCCCCTTCCAGCTGCCCCTCTCAAAGGCACCATTGTGCCCACCTGGCACAGCAACAGAGGAGGGCTGAAGAGGAAGAAAACATTCTCTGCCCATGGGATGTTCTTAAGCAGGTTGTGTGTACATGGCTTCAATGCTGCATTCCTTGAGCCCACACATCCCCGCCAAGACTCCATCATCCTTGTCACAGATGGCAGCCACTTTCCAGTCTCACTGGCCCTCCATTGCTCACCGTCAGAGAACGCAGGGTGTGCAGCTAGTTGGACGAGGCTGGTGGGAGGGGGTCACAATGAGACTTTCTCAGGACAGCGCTTTAGCCTGCCAAAGCAAGGCTGAATGCAGACTCTGGATCTCTGAACTGGAAGGAGATTTAGTCCCACGTACCACTCAACAAAAAATGAAGACTCAAATCCCTGTATTCTGGCACATTCTGTTAAGTACACATCCAGCCTTTCCCTGAATCCTCCAAGGATGGAAAGCTCACTACTTTTCCAGAAGCCTGTTCCATTGCTGGACAGCGCTGACTTTCAAAAAGTTCTTCCCGATGTTGAACAAGGATATATGTCCCTTTCGTTGTCATATCTTTCCCTTGTCAGCCCTGAGCACAATGCTTGGAACAAAACGAGGCATAATAACTGTCTGTGGGGTGTCTGACGGAATTCTCCATCCTTTGGGCCTATTTCCACCCTCTGGGGACACACAGAACATGCCTTCCTGCTCCTCCGTGTGACTGCCCTTCACAGGGCTGAAGATCTATCTTCCATGTCATCTTCTATTGATCTTCGTGAGCTAGGCATCCCCAGTTCCTTATATGACTCAATGTACAGATTCATGACATCCTGACCACTCTTCTCTTGCCAGACTCCATTTTTTCCAATGTCCTCTTTAAAATGAAGAATCAAATCCCTGTATCTAGAATATTCCAAAAGTCGTCTCATAGGTAATAAAGCACAAAATTAACAGGTATTAGATACAGGCTGTGTAAGCTGGACTGTCTTCTTAATTTTTGGATGGGGGGAAGTAATTAGGTTTATTTATTTTTATTTATTTTTTAACATAGGTACTGGGCATCGAACCCAGGACCTTCTGCATGGTAAGCACGCACTCTACCACTGAGCTGTATGCTCCCCAGGACTGTCTTCTTGATTTCATCATTTGCGTCTTATGCAGGAAACCTGTAGGTTCATAAAGCCCACCCCAAACCTGGATAAATGTGGAAAAGAAGGACCTTCCTCAGTTTCAATGAGTCAGTGTTTTCCTCATCTGTATAAAAGAGGATACAAATACCAACACTGGAGGGTAGTAAGGACTAGACATAAAATATATGGAGTGCCTGGTTCATAATAGTTATTCAATAAATGATATAGTTTAATATTATCACAAAACATGAATATGTATTGGTATTTAACTGCCCACAACAGACATTAGCTCCTAAAATGACATAAAACAACCTCTGAATATAAGGGAAGCCACTGCTCTGTAAGATTTAGCCACCTGCCAGGCCAATTTTTTTTTTATTGAAATACAACTGATTTACAATGTTGTGATAGCTTCTGGTGTACGGCAAAGTGATTCAGTTATATATATATATTCCTTTTCAGATTATTTTCCATTATAGGTTATTATAAGATATTGAATATAATTCCCTGTGCTATGCAGTAGGACCTTGTTATTTATCTATTTTATATATAGTAGTGTGTATCTGCTAATCCCAAACTCCTAATTTATCCCTTCCCCTCTGGTAACCATAAATTTGTTTTCTATGTCTGTGAGCCTGTTTCTGATTTATAAATAAGTTCTTTTGTATCATTTTTTTAGATTCCACATATAAGTAATATCATCTGATATTTGTCCAGAAGTTTTTAACGTAGATAATACTGGACTGTCTTTCTAGCAATGCTATCACCACTCATCAACACTACTCGATTTCTTCGCTTTTCTTCCCTCAGGATACACATTAGATTATTGACAATAAAAACACTCTAGTTCTTCTCTAGGGAAAACAGACAGTGTAGTTTGCCCTGACTGCTTGTCTTCACTCCAGTGAATTTCTCTATTCTGGCCACAGGCCCTGCGATATGCAGACATCTCCCACCTTCTCAGTGGTGTGCTGGAGCCAGCTAGCTTGCTGGCACATCTGTTCCCAAGTCCGCTTTCGGTGATGTCATGTTAGTAGCTTGAAACTGGCCATAGTGGGAGTATTTACACCGTGGAACACCACAATCAGAGCTGCTTTTGTCCCTGGAAATCCTGCTGTTAAGCATTGAGCAGCACAACACTGCCCCTAGCATTGACCCACTAGAGGTCCCTTGAAGACAGGGACTGCATCCCATTGCCACTCCATGCCTGGGTTTCTAGCACAGAGTAAGTGGGTTTGCATCATTCTTGGTGGATGAATGAATGCCTTGGTCTTCTATCTCTTGCTGTTTCCTTCATATACATTATGCCCTATGTGCCCTATTCTTGTTCCCAGCTGTTCAGATATAGATTTCCCTTATCAGTGATCAGAGGACCACTTCTTGAAGACATGGATTACCCTTCCATATGTCTCCCTAATCTGGACATTCAGTCCACTCTATTCAGTCAGCATATTCATCCTAGAAAGTTCTGGGAACTCATCTGGAAGTGAACACCTTAGTTTTCATTTGGGGATTGGTCTACACATTCTTTCAATTAAAAAAATAGTTCTACTGGGCTTCTGAAATGGATAAGACATGTCAGAACCATGGAGAATACAGAGCCATGTAACGTATGGTCCCTACCCTCTGGGAGCTTAAAATCTCCTGGGGGGCAGGTGAATATGCATGATACTAGGCAGAACATATATTCCATACACGACAGAAAAACAAAGCAAGGAAATTCAGAGAAGGGGAAGATCAGTTTCCATCTAGAGCACTGGGAAAAGCCTCAGTGAGGAGTCGGCTTTCGCGTTGGCAAGATAGGATCTTAGCAGACAGAAGAGCGCTTACTGGCAGTTTAGGTGGCGAGCACAGCAGAAACGGAAGCGAGCAGACCCAGCCCCGTGGCCCTGCACAGACCAGTTCAGGCTACCATCAGTGCATGGCCTTTGCTAGGGCCCAGCTAACCCTCTTCCTCATGTACTCTCCTCTCTCTAAACCACAGAGGACCATGGACCAGTGCCCAGGCTTCCCCACAGTCTAGCCTGCATTCCAATCTTCCAGGCCAGTTCACAGAGAAAATACCCTCCCCACCTACTGGAGCAGAGACCCTCCCACTGCAAATGGGCACTACCTCCGGCTCCTTACTCGGGCCCCTGTGGCTGTTTGGTGAACCAGGGCTTTTCCTTCGCCTGATACCTATCAGCATCCTGTTCCCTCAAACAAGGGGGTCGGGGACAGGGGGAATCTTGGTCAGGTCTTTATGCCGGCCACCCTCATGCCCTTACATATGTATCTGAGGCTCGGACATGGAACCCACGCATCAAGGGAGGCCACACTCGCCTCCTGCCCATCCCCCTCACAGCCATCAGAACTCTTATTGAAGTGTGTCTGCATGTCACCCACTTCTTCCTCAGCCCTCTCTCTTCCTCCCCACTGTAACTGAAATATGGTTTTCCCTCAAAATTGCCCAGGACTTCCTTACTTCCCTCCCCAAAAGACACTCACATACATACCGTTTCTTACTCCATAGGGAAAGAAAGAAAAGTAAGGCAAGGACTCCATATCATCCCCAGACCTGTGTCCCACCACCATTTTCAGCTCCTCCTCTTCCATTCTGTCTATTTCCCATCTTAGGCATTCCCTCCTTCCTCCTCCCATATGTGTTCTTCCAGCAAGTATGCAATGAGTATCTTCTCTACCTGAAACATCCATGAAAAACCTTTTCCTCAACCATATTCTTCTTTTGGATCCCATCGTCTTTCTCCAGCCCCATTTGCCACAAAGGCACTGGCTATTCTAACTCTGTTCCCTCACTACCACCCCTACTCACCCTTTAGTCCCAAGGTAAACCCTAGTTCTTGCAAGAGACAGCTGTGTACTCTAGGAGGCTCACTTACCAACCCTGGGCCTCGTTGTTCTCATTTTAGTAATCAGAAATTACCAAATCTAATGTTCCATTTGGCTTTACCATTCTAAGATTCTGTGGTATGGCTCTCGTCCAGCTGCCAAAATTCCTCTTTACAAATCACTCATGACCTCTTGGTTGCCAATCTAAAGGTCTAATTCCAGATCTGCTGGCTCTGATTAGCTTTATGACATTGGACCATTCCTTTCACCTTCTTAGCCTCCATTTTTCTTATCTATAAAATGAGGTAATTAGACTGAATGACCTTTCAAGACTCTCCAGGTCTTTGATTCCATGAGAACACAAATCAGAGATGAGAGATAGAGATCGATCCTTTTTGGAAAATGGAAAGGAAGAGTTCATGGAGAAAATGGCATTTGTAGAGATCTGGAAGTACAGAAAGGATGCTAGGGTGTCCTTAAAGGTATCCTACCACTAAGGACTGTAATAATGGGTACAGGCAAGGATCACTACCCATTGACTAAGAACTCTGTAATGGACGATTCAGGCTGAAAATACCTGAACCCATTAACCAACCTGAACATCACCAAAAAAGGAGACAAGCAAACTATGTGCCTCCTGATGAGATGCAGCAGGAAACACACTGATAAAGTACTCTTGCCAAAAAATCACCCCTGAATCTGATCAAGCCTCCAGATCTAAAAGTACCAATTAAATGAAAAGAGAGGAGATGGGCTGGGAATATGTTTAAAAGACAGCTCAGAGATGCAATCAGCAAAGTTCAGAATCTGGAAAATGCTACACAGCCTTCCTTCTCAAAGTGTAGCTCATCACACACGCCGCATCAGTATCACCAGGGAGCATGTAGAAATGCAGAGTCTTAGGCCACCTCTCCTGAATCAGAATCTGCATTTTAATCATCCTGAACTGATCTGTATGCACGTTAAAGTTTAAAAAGCACTGTTCTACAGGACAAATGACCCATTTCCTTCAATAAATGTTAAAAGACAAGGGTGAAAAGGATAGGGAATTTATAGATCAAAAGAAACCTAAAAGACATAACAACCAAATTCAATCTGTAGAACTTTCAGACATACCAATTATTTTTTTAAATGAAACTATCAAGGAAATTTGAACAATTACTGGATATTTATCACTATTAAAGAAAATTGGGGTAATTCTTTTTTTTTCAGAGTTATCATTTAAAGACGCATAAGTATTTATAGATGAAATGACAGAATATCAGAGATTTGCTGATGTTCAATATGATGGTGGGGAAATGAACTAGGTAGAGTTAAAACAAGATTAGCTGTGAGCTGCAAATTGCTGAAGCTGAGATTTGGGAGTACATGGGATTTATTATTCTGTTTTCCTGTATGTTTGGAAATACCCATAATAAAAAGATTTCTTTTTAAGAAAGTCCAAGAGAGAATCATCAAAGATGGGAGACAATCCCAAGATAACATAAAGGCAGGGAACCCAAGAAAGAAAGTTTCAAGGTGAAAGGGAACAAGTGCCCCAGGGCCATTGAGACCTGGGTTATGCTTTATAATCCGGCCTGTAAGAGGACGCTCCCCAGAGCAGGCACTGCCCCACAGCAGGAGTATGAAACAAAACAATCTGCGTTCTAAACCAGAGAAAATCGACGTAATCTGTGGCACCGTGAATCGAGGTTAGAAGAAGGGAGAATTTCCTAGTTGCTAAAAACTGAAACAGGTCATCAAATAAATTATGGGATATCCTTCTCTGAGGACCTTCAGAAATAGGATCGGCAGGGCTGAAATGGAGGTGGCCTCGCTCAGATTCGCCGCTTTTTTTTCAGGTCACCGAGGCCTGCAGCACCCGGGCGCGAAAAAATCCGCAGCCCGGGTAGGGAAGCATCAATGCCCTCTCTCGCCTCCTCGGCTCTCTGTCCCTCTCAGGGAGCACGAATAAGTTGGCAGGCCCTAGTTCGGCCCAGAATTTTGCAGATTTGGGGGATCCGAGAGATGGGCTGGGGGTTGGGAGGATGGGAATGAACACGAATTCCCAGTGCGTTTTATTTGCACCTGAATGCGCTTTGCGGTCCTGACCCAGGCTCTGGTTACCTACGCACAGGCCCTCCACTAAGCAAACAAACCACCCCTTAGCTCTGGAAGAAACCAGAACTACGGGTATTGGCGTCGTAAGGCGGGGACCAATGTCGAATGTTGCCGGCAGCTGGGGGCCAGCGCAGTGGGGCCTGGGAGCAGGCAGGCGCAAGCGTCTCCCGGCCTGGGCTCCTGCCTGAAGCGCTTCCAAGCGAGCAGGAGCAGGGCTGGCCTGGATGCACCCGCCCCGCCCCGCCCCTGCCGCGCCGCCTTGGACCCGGGCGGCCTGCGGTCAGGCACCTCGCCGCCCGCGCCCACTGCAAGCATGGCTCCGGGCGTGTGCGCGCTTGCTGCCGGGAGCCAGGGACAAGAGCCCTCTGTTTCGGCCCATACCCAGCTATAAATACCTGGGTTCCGCTGCAGTGCTGCCGCGACTTGGAGGCGAGCCTGCCAGCCCTGTCCTAGGGTAGGGATGGCTAACGGTGCGCGCAGGGACCGCCGCCCTCCTTGTGCGCTCCCCAGGAGCCCCTCGGTCAGAGCAGGGGGAGGAGGCCCATGACGTCATGGAACTGTTGGAAGATTTAGCTCAGGAACCCGCCGGGAGCGGCCCTGGGGCCCCTGTTCCACTTAAGCCAACGGTGTACTTCTCTGGGCCCCACTTTCCCAAATCTAGCACAGCAGCTTTCCACCTTTCCCGAGCCCTAAGCAGCCCTGGGGGTTCTGAAATCAGTGTGTGATGTCTGGGCCAAGAACCGCGAGGAATGGGCAGGCAAGTATGGTCGGGCAAGGCTCTCACTAGCATGGGTTGGGCCAAGAGGCCATTAAATGCTTCCAGCAAGGGCTCAGGTAGTGGGAGAATGATTTCAGAATTCAGAGAAAGAAATAAGCCTCATAGCACAGGTAATACTATTAACTGTAATAAGAATGCAGACAGTTGTGGAATGCTACTGCCTTCCAGAGACCAGACAAACCCTTGAAGTAGATGTTATTTCCCCGCACCATCCCAACCCCCACTTTACAGGTGACAAATTAAAGCTCAAAGAGGCTAAGGAACCAGCACAGGATCGCACAGCTGGCAAGTGACCGAGCCAAGATTTAAACCCATATCTCTTTGTCTCCAAGCCCAGGCATGCTCCTTCCAAGACAGGGCATTGCCTCTCGATTTTCAAATAGGTGCATTCCAAAGGTGGGGGCACCTACATCCTACAGTCCCCAGGCTTCTCCTGCGTCCCCCCTCGCCCCCACCCCCACATCTTCTACTTGCCCCAGTTTTCCTATGACTCGATGAGATAGTGGGGGAAGGGGACAATCCATCATAAAGCAGAGGGAAAACTGTTTGCACTTCCAGAGACAGGTTAATGGCTTACCAGGTTAATAACTAACACTCCTAGCTTGTTATAACTAGAGATGGAGGGAACAAGGTACACTTAAAATGGCAGTTGAGAAGAAAGGTGACTTTGTGGAATACTATGTGCCAAGGACCATGCTGTGCTAGTGGGTTTTTTTTTAAACAAAACTGGCACAGTGGCGAGATATAATAATACTGATACCAACAATGATGTGCCAGGCACTGGTCTAAGTACTCTACAAGACAGAGTCATGGTGGGAGATTTCAGTTATTCAAACAACAGCTGGAAGTTTAATTTCGCTCTAAGTCTAACATCAGCAAAGTCTCAATTTGCCTCACTGACTCTTTGGTCTCCAGAGTCTGGCATCTGACTGCCTGGGTTTGCAACCTAGCTCTGCCAGCTTGTGGAATGGAAGTTGCATAGCCTTGAGGCAGCACCCTAACCCCTGTGATACCCTGTCACTTGTGGGTAGCAGTGGTGCCTCCCTCCTTGCGTTCACATGACCATTCCAAGAGTGAATATAGGAGAAGGACCAGCACAATGTGCAAGGAAGCTCTCATCAAGTAACTACCAATATTATTATTATTACCTCTAGGAGGGAGGGGGCGTTTTGACCAACAATGGATAAATTGAGGTCAGGCAGAAGTAACTGCAACCAAGAGGGAAAGTGATTGTGTTGTCTAGGAGGTGATTAGGGTGCAAGAATTCAATGCCAGGCACGGGGTTGAACAAAGCTGGTTTCAGAGAGTTTGGAGAAAAGTCTGACCCAGTGAGATTCTAGCCTAAATCCTTAAATATGAATATGGGTATAAAGGGCAAAGGGATGGAAGATATTTCAAAATAAATTTCTAATAGTTTCTTTCAGGAAGAAAACAGAAAAGAGCTTAAAAAAAAAAAAAAGAATCACCATGACAGCCACAAGGAACTATAGGCTGAGCCCACGCTTTTGGAGGACTGTACACATATTCACAAAGAGGGTGTGAACATGCAGCCAAGTGTGAATGCACAAGAGCAAGTCAGACCCGTGAGCCTGGCTTTAGGCAAGCTGAAGGGAGAGCAGAATGTTAGATAATGTTGAAGCAAAAAGGAACATGGATTTGCATGTCTCTGATAATGAGCATTAACGAGCATCTTTTCGTATACACCAGAAACTAACACAACATTGTAGATCATGTGTACTTCAATTAAAAAAAAAAAGAACATGGAAACCATAGCTCATTACGACTTTGCCATTCTGAAAGTTTTTAACTTTTCCCGAAAGAGAGTAGCCGTAACAAAAAAATGGAAGAACAGTTGATAAAGGTGGGTATCAGAGCCCAAGGTTGATCAATAGAGAACTAACTAGCCTTGGAAAACATACATTTGAATCCAAGTTGCTGGACAAACCTATAGATGTCTTTTCGGGGCCCCTTTGGTAAGTCTAGGAAACAGAGTGAGTTCTATCCAATGAGAGGCAAACAGACAAATGTCTCAGTTTTTTAAAAAGGAGAAAAGGATACATTCTGGAAACCACAGACAGCTGCACTTCATCATAATCCCTAGCAAGATTCTGGAATAAATTATTAACCAAGTAGTTGCCCTTTACATGTATTAGTGACTTAATATAAGTTCTCTTATTCCTTTTCTGATAGAGGTGGTAGGGTGGTCATTCAGGAAATGCTGTTTGATCTCAGCACAGTGTCTTATGTTTTAATAGAAAAAGCACAGAATTGAGGTCTGCAGGCCTGGATGCTAGCCTAGCTCCACCATTAGTAATTTGGGTGACCACAGGCAAGGTCCTTAATTTCGCTGGGCGTCACTGATGAAACCAGGGCATGTTCTCTTAGTTTCCTCTCATCTCTAAGTTCCATGATCCCACCGTGTAATGAAAAGTGGGCTGGGTGACAGTCTGGTACACCCATGTGATGCACGGTTTCTGGTGTGTTAAACCGTCCAAGGAGAGGGCTTATTCCCTGCTTTTGCCCTTTATATACATGCATTAATGGCTTAATCTCCAAATGACAGGAGTTATGGCCAGGGTCATAGAATGAAGATTTAATGTAATCTAGGTGGACTGAAGAGGGCTGGGTCTGAAATCAGATGAAATTAAATGACATAAATGTAAAACCCCATGTCTGAGCTATTAAAAAAATACCTACACAAGCTTAGGGTGGAAATGAGCAGACTGAGAAGTAGATGTTAGGAGGAGGGCCTGAATGCCCAAGATGACCACTCATTCAGGCTGAAGTGATCCAGCCACCATTTCCTGCTAATAAAGAGTTCGTGCAACACTGATCATATTTAACAATAAGAATAATGATCATGGGGGACATGTGTTGAGCCCCTACATGGGCTGCCCACATTATCTCCTTTCCAGGGCATGATAGTGATCACACTATCACAGGAACTGCTGGGGCGCTCGCTGCCTGTGCCATCAGGTCCTGTCGCTGGTGTTGCTTGCAGTGCTGGGACCTTATGGAGTAGGAGAGTAACAAACCGTGGTGTGTGCAGAACAGGGCACCCAGGATGGAGGTCTGAAAACCACATCCCACAGGAGAGGCTGAGAGAATTGGCAGCCTGCAACCCAGAGGAGGCACACCCAAGGATGGTGTGAGAGGAAGGAGAGAGGAAGCAGTGGGTGAGCCTGAGGCTCTGCCTGCCTGCCGTCAATCTGTATACTTACATTTGTAGGATGTGTGACTTTGGGCAAGTTACTTAACCGCCACTGTGTCTCAGTTTCCCCAATGGTAAAGCGAGGGTAATCCTGGTAACTAACTTGTAAGATTTGTTATAAAGGTGCTAAATGAGATGTGTATACAAGCCTGCCTGGCAAATGGCAATGTCTAATGCACATGCATGATGATAATGATGACGATTAATGTACATCATCATGTGTCTGGTGGGCGGTCCCATGGAGGAAGAAGAAGGCTCATTCTGTCTGACTTCAGAAGGAAGAATAGGACCAATGGGCAGAAGCAGGAAGAGAATCTAGTTCAACAAAAAAGAACCTTTCAAATAATAGGAACTTCCCAATAAAGAAAGGTATTCCCAAGTAACCAGAGAAGCTCACTCTGTCCCATTTTGTAGCTGGGGAAACAAATTGTGGGGATTCTAAGATACCATAAATTAAGAGCTTCAGAGAAATCAGGAGGTATGCCATTATGAATAGCAACAAGCCTTTCCTTTCCTATTCCTCCTCTGTTGAGAAATCTCTGAAAGTTTGGATTCCTAGGTAACCTCAAAGACAGTGGATTTTTGCTGCATACTTTTGATTTTTTTTTCCTGCCTCACAATTATCAAGATAAAGAGCTTGGGTTTTGTAATCAAATACCCCAACTTTGAATCCCTGCTCAGTTATTTATCATCTGTGCAATCTTGGATAGTTTAGCTTACCTCTCTGGATGCAGTGTTTTCTTCTGTAAATGAAGTAACATTACCTCCAGTCCTGAGGAACAAGGATCAGAGCTAATACATTTCTTGCTGCATTGGTAAGCATTATGCCAAAGTGAGTTGACTTCATAGATATGTGAGACAGGCAAATTCAAGCCTTCTGGCCTTTTGTACCTGGCGGGGATGCGGGTGGTAAAGATTGGATAAAGAAACTGCTACATCAGCAAGCACGTATGCCAAAATTGCACTTACGATACAGATACAGGAGACGGGAAAATTCTGAAAGCTTTCCAAATCTTAAAGTCTTGTACTTCTCACAAGAGGAATCAAATAAGAGGGGATAAAGTGAAACTTTTCTGTCATTTGCTATATTTTAGGTTCTCAACTCAGCGTCCCACCAAATCTTCACAGTGGTTAGGGAGGGGCAGGATTAATGATAATGAGGTTGGGAACAATCTTACAGTTGTCTTCTGAACCATCCCTAAAGCCCATCTAGGATCTCAGAAGATTCCTGGAGCCTGGTGCTGTCTTCCCCAAAGCTGACCAGGACTAGCCCTCCCTCATCTCACTACAGTGGCCAAAGCATTAGGCCTGAGCAGCTTTGCCCAAGATTCAGCTTCTGACAGAGACCGGCTGGTGGCTGAGGGCCGGTCACATTCTTCATGAGAGCCCCCACCACACACACTCGCCCACACACACACAGCACCTTGGGTTGGGATATGCTGAGGACACTAACCGATGGCCTTTTCTCTCTGTGCCCCAGTGTGATGGGGTTGGAGTGGACCTGAGCAGCATCTTCCTTGAAGGCATTGCTATTCTCAACATTCCCAGCATGTACGGGGGCACCAATCTCTGGGGAGAAACCAAGAAGAACCGTGCTGTGATCCGGGAAAGCAGGAAGGTCGTCACCGACCCCAAGGAACTGAAACTCTGTGTCCAAGGTAAGCCAGGCATGAGGAAAATTGCTTAGGTCAGTGCCCCAGTGGGAGGGATGTTCAGATGGGTCTGTTAGCAAACTGTATTAGGTTCTACAGCCTTACAAGAACCTGGTGCTCTGGAGATACACTGACTCATCATCCCTGATGCTGCAAAGTTTATAACCTAATTGAGAAGAGAAAATTTACAATAAGGGAGCCCTAAATGATAATCAGTGATCAAAGTGGGACTCCATGAGGTTAGGAGTGACATGCTGCTTATGTCAAGGTTACAAGTGTCCTTCAATGACTAAATACAATAGTCAAGTCTCAACCTTGACCTTGCTCCATCTGTCAGCAGCATTTGACCCAACTGATCACTCCCTCTTCCTGGAAACGCTGTTCACGTGGCTTCTAGGACTCCACACATTTTCGGTTTCCCTCCTACCTCACTGGTTACCCCTTCTTAGTCTCTTTTGCTGATTCCCCATCTTCTCTCTAACCTCCTGATGCTGAAAGTTCCCCAGGCAGGATCCTCAACCCTCTTCTCTTTTCTGCCTGTACTCACTCCCTTGATGACCTCATCGTGTAGTGAGGCTTTATTTAAACACCACGTGAGTGCCGGTGACTCAGCATGTCCAAAACTGAACTCCTGATGTCCCTCCCCCAAACCTTCTCCACCCACAGCCTTCTCCATCTCAGTTGATGATAACTCCAGCCTGCCCGTTGCTTAAGCCAAAACACTTGGCACCAGCCTTGATCCCCTTTTATCTCACATCTCATATCCAATCCATCAGAAAATCTGTTCGCTCTGCTTTAAAAAAACATCTAAGATCCTACTTCTCTCCACTGTGTTCCTGTCACCTTGGTCTGAGCCACATCTCGCATCCTCTGTCCCCTGGATTACTGCAGATCCTCCTAACTGGCTTCTCTGCTTCTACCCCCACCACCCTTTACAGGTATTCTCCCTCCTGTATCAGAATGCCCCTGGGAAAATAGGTCTGCTTATGCCACTCTCCTGCTCAAAATCCTGCAGTGGCTCAGATTAAAAGCTAAAGATCTTCACATGGCCTAGAGAACCCCAGATGGTTTGGCCTCTAATTACCTGCAGATTTCATCTTCTTTTACTCTCCACCTCAGTGCCTCTGCCTCCGCCACCCTGGCTCCTCTTAACACAGCAGGCTGCTTCTGTGAACCCACTATTCTTTCTGCCTGAAACAACAAGGTAGGCTGTCTCAGAGGCCATCAGCTGGGCCTTCCCCTTCTCACTCACCAGGGTACAGAACAGAGCTTCCTCAGCTTTCCTAAAACTACTTTCAGCTCTACCCCTTACCAGCTCTTTCCACCAATGAACCAAATGGGACTCACTCAGAGCCCCTGGCAGTTCTGATTTCTCTGTGGATTAGATGAATGGGCGCTTCTGACCCCCAGGGATACTCCGTGGACTGGTGAGCTGGGGGAGAGAAGCCATATGTGAGGGCTTTGGCCAAGACCCCACACATCAGGAGGCAGGAGAATGGATTTGAATCCAAGTGCTGGCACAAATGTGCTTTTTGGCACCTCAGTTTTCTTTGCTATAAAACCAGCGTCTGGTGTAAAAGTTTTGGTAACTGAATGGATGGCATTGAACCAGATCATTGGTTTTTAAACCAGGCCTGCCTATTGAAAATAAAGAGGCCTGGGCCCTAGCCCAGATCTCCCTAATCAATCTCTAGGTTGGTTCCTGGGAATCTAAATTTGTAATGAGCTCCCTAGACAATCTGACAGGCTGCCAAGTTTGAGAACCACTTACGTAGACAAGTGTCCATGAATCTGGGTCTGGGTTCTTTGATGTCCCAGGCTGTTAGTCCTAAGGCTGGATGTGACCCCACCAGGGTAAGGAGACAAACCAGGCTGACCATCGAAGGGAGTGGCTTATTTCAGACCCATCTATTAGAGAACCAGATTGTTATATCTCGAGGCAAGGTCACCAAGAAGTGTCATCTCCACACCTCTGTCCTTTAAGAGAGGACTCGAGAATTTTTTTTTCTCTGACACCTTAAGTCCTTTTTATTTCACACACTGAAGTTTTTGATTTGTATAAATTATTAAACTGAGTAATGTTCCTCCTTTCTCCTTTGGCAGGGGAAGTTGTGGGTGCTAACAGAGGGTGGGGGAAGTGTTGGAGTTTGTAGAAAGTTCCTGCAAATTTTCCCACCCTAGTGTTCCCACCCCGGTGTTCCCACCCCAACCCCGACTCTGGCCTCTAGGCAGAACAGAATCTGGGTAGAATCTGCCTCCCCTCACCCAGGGCTGTGGGGGAGCTCTTGTTGAGGACATGTTCTGCCTGGGACTCAAGGACAACTGTCATCTTCCCCTTACATGTCTTACCATGTACCTTCCCCTTCTTCAGGCAAAAGTAATGTGTCTGCTGATCGCTCTTGACCATCTTGTACAGGAACTCTCTTCCCCAAATCCCCCTTTCCCACCCCAAGAATATGCTTTCAGAGCTAAAATGAAGCTACTTCCTATTCTTTAGATGAGAACATGAACTGATCAGAGCAGAGGCCAAGGAGGGAGCCTTGGCTTCTGGGCTTTGCAGAGACACCAAAGTCAAGCTTTCTTTCTTAAAGGGCCATGATCTCATTTAAGATGAGATGTTAATGAGGAAAAACTAAAGAGGCAACCCGTTTTAGTGGAAATGCATTAGCCTGGGGAGTCAAGAGACCTGGGTTCCAGTCCAGACTCTGCCTCTCACTAGTGTGTGATGTTGGGTAAGTCCTTCCACCTTCTTGGGTTTCAGTTTTCATTGTCTGTTAAATAGGCAAATCTGACAATCATGTAAATTCCTCTGGCGCGTAAGTTCCTTATGGCTTAATCCACAGGATTAAGGCATGGCCAGGTTTTGGACTCCTTGGACAGAATTATATGGCAGGTTTCTTCCTTCTTGAAGTGTGTTGGTCTCACAATTTACAGGCCAGTGGCAAAAAAGGTAGCGCTGTCTCTCTGCAGGCTCTTCATTTGTTGGGCTTCGTTACTCTTTGGCAATTTCACTGGGATGGGAGGTGAGAGAGAAGTCAGGAGAGAATAGCGGCAGGGAAGGGATTTATCATAGGAAGTATAAGAGGAAATGACAACAGAAAAGGTTATTGTCAAATCTCATCACAGATCATCAGTCTTTCTCCTTGGGAAAGCAACCCAAGAAAGGTCATTCCACATTAGCATGAAATGAGTTCTGTAAAAACCATTGGCTGATCAGAAAGCAAGATGCGGTACTGGGTTGAGCACCAAGCTTGCAGTCAAATGACCTGGATTTAAATTTAGGCTTTATACTTTCTAGTCTTAGAAACCTGGGGAAGTTCCCCAATCTCCCCGAGTCTCAGCTTCCTGATCTGTAAAATGGGGATAATAATATCTAGCTTGTTATGATGATGGATGCCACAGTACCTGGAACATAGTATGAGCTCCAACTTTAAAAAAGTGTTCTCTTCCCCTTTAATGTGATTTTATGTTGGGGTATACCAGTTGAATTCCTGATTTTGAAGTTCTCTTTAGCGTTGCCACCCACCTGCACTATCACTAAAAGAGAGCTCCTGCCAAATTCCAGCCCAGCCTCTGCCCTAGTACATTAAACTTATACCATCAATTGTACTTACTGTCTGCTTTCCTACGCCTTTCAGATTCTAAGGATAAAGGGTGGATGGTATTCATCTTTGTATCCCCGGTGCCTGACCCAATGTAGTTAGTCCAAAAAACATTGTTGGATAAATGAGAAGTACCTGGGCATTGGTTCTTTCTCGTTTTTAAAACAGCAATAAGAGTAGTCACAGATCATCTCTTGTATTTATATTTCATTTTGGCCTGCAAATAGTTTTGTATATATTAACTTAATCTGATCCTAAGCAGAAACCCATGAGCAAGGTTAGACCCATTCACCTCCATATCCCTAGCTCATAGTTGGGAAGAACAGAAGCCCAGAGCAGCAGCAGGACTTAACCAATTTATGTCCAGTGGTGGCATCAGAACCAAGTCCATGATTCCTGGCCTCGCCCCAAGTGGCTAGTGTCCAACTAGAAATTTTATTTAAGGTCCTAGTATGTTTATCACACAGGCCAGCAACTCAGAAAACAGAAAGCATCTATGACCCAGCCCAAGGAAAGTCTCCACATACACTTGGTTGAAATTCTGCTCCTCCTGCTAGGCTTGCCTCGACAGCCATCTCCTTCCTGGAGTCTATTGGTGGCACCTCTGGAAGTGAGTTCAGCCTCTGAAATTCTAGAGCACTTAATTTTGCCTTCTGTCTTCACAGTTCACTAATTAAGGGTTGCCTTGTTTCATAGGCATGTGTATCCTTAAATCTTTCTCCTGCCAGTACCTGGAAAATTGGGAGCTTGTGTTCTTCATCTCTGTGACCCCTTCAAAGCGTAACACCCTACCTGGTTCACGTTGTTCTACAGAAACATTTGTCAGAGGGCGGGAGAGGAGGGGAAGGAATCTTGCCCTTGGTCTGCCCCCATAGTGGGTGGTAGATTCTGGAGCTGGACAGGAACAGACACTCAGTGAAAAATCTTGGGGAAAAAAATAGTCTTATAAAGAGTTTGATGCAAATATTTGTGAGACTGAGAATTTCCTTTCACAGAACCATTAGAAATTCACTTGATAATTAAAGATGAATTGGCTGTTTCAAAGAAGTCAACACAAATGGCCCCTAGAGAACTTGTAGCTGAGAGTCAGTGTAGAGGAAGGGACTGGCCATTGAGCTAGGAGTTAGAAGACACAGGCCTCCCCATCACCAGCCGTGTGATGCTGGTTGAGTCAGTGAACCTCTCCAAGCCTCCACTGCAACCCTTGCAAAATGGAAACAATTATAGCCTCTCTCCCTCAGCAGTGCCACCTTGTTCTGAGGGTTAAATGAGATCATCCATTTAGGCACTTAGCAGGATACTCAGAACACAGGGTGCTTGATCAGTAGTAATCAGAAGTATCAGAGGTATAGCTAAGTGACAAGTGGAAGGTGATAAGTATGTAGTATTTAAATAAGAAAAGGGCCAGATTTAGAATTTCACTCTCTTGGCTTCTGCTTCAGGAATTCGGTCTTGATTGTCTTTAAATTACCTGTGGCTCTAACAACATGTACCTTTAGGGTTGTCTCTGGGCCCTGTGCTGCAGTGTGTTTGGCTACTGCTGCCCATGTGGGGTTCCACCTGAGCTGCTGTCTGGTGAAAGGGGGCCCAGTCCTGAAGCACCAAGGGCACACGTGGCTAGATTGGTCCCCGCAAGGTTAGGGAGCGAAGCCCCAGGAAGCTCTGCCATTGGTTCTCTCTGGCCCTGCCCTGGGTATTCATGCAGAGACTCCCTACACACGTTCTCAAACTCTTTGCTGAGCCTCATATCTGCCCCCATGCAGCCTTCTCCTTGGGCCAGCAGCAGCCTCGGGGCTGGGCCACCCACACCTGGCCCCTCTAGCTCTCTGATACTAAGGCCATGTTTCCCGTAGTGATTTCTTAGCCAATCCCACTTGAACCGCCACAGGGTGTCCTGGACAAGACTCTAAAGAGAGAGGGCAAAATCTCCCCGGACTTTCACTAGGTAATAATTTTTGCCATTCCTGGTGAACAAACACAGGGAGACAGCACCGTTGGTAGAATGTACCCTTTGAGTTAATTTCCCAGCCATGGGGACAGGCTTTCTGTCATTTATTCAACACACATCCGAAAAGCACCTACCAAGTGCCAGGTACCAGGGCATAACAATGAGCAAAAACAGACTTAATGCCTGCAGCCATTAGGGAGTACGGGAGCCAGGCCTCAGGAAAGTAATCCCACAGACAGGCAGGAAATTAGGATTGGTGATAAGGGCTAAGAGGGACAGTTGAGTGACTAGCCAGCACCCCAGCAAGGCCCGTGTGTGGCTCACAGACAACACCTTGCCAGCTTGGTACTCAAACCAACAAACAGGCACTCACACAGGAACCATCTTGGCAAATGCATACAGTCATCAAATCTGCTGCCCAGATGCCAGCCTCTTGCCTGGAAAGAGGAAAACCCTCCTGCTTCAAGATCAATTGATTCCGCTACTTTGCGGGCACAGGTAGTTTAGTCACCTGTGTGGATCGTCACTAATTGTATGGGTCATACCCTGAATCCCAAAGCCAGGGAAAGGGATGCCACCCAGCCATCGCAGACCCACCCTCGCAAGTGGGGAGCCAGAGCTCAGATGGGACAACAGAGTAGTCGTGAGCACCTGAGTTCACTGCTTCTGCGAGCTGTCTTCTCACTGGCGTGAAACTGGAACAGAAAGTGGCCTGTTGGGTTCAAGAGCTGTCAGGGTTGTAGGTTCCCGATTTTCCCATTAAAGATGGTCAGAGTGAGCAGTTGTCAGTTACTTACTGCTCATTTGGGTTGGAAAATAGAAATATTCCTAAAAAGTGTGTATTTCACAGAGGTCTCCCTGGCCAAGGTCTCACCTGAGGGGCTGAGACAGGGCAAGGCAAGTGGCCCCTAAAGAGCCTGGGGGTACTTGGGGTGGGGTGTGCACTGGGACTCCCCTTGGTGCTAGGAAGTAACCATGGCAACACAGTCATTCTTCTCCAGTGGTGGCAGGCCTACAGAGAGACTCCACTTTTCACAGGAAATCGCAGCTTTGTCATTCAGTCCTTCAAGCACCCACATTGAAATCAACGTGCCCCAAACCAGGCATTATCTTCCCACTCTTCACACACCCTCCCCTCTCCTAAAGTCCACTGCCCAGACCCACGTTCCCTGCCGTGTTGATAGCATCCCCTGTTGCCCAAGCTAGAGCCCCAGGGTCACGCATTTGCCCTCACAGCGGCTCGTGGAACTCTCCTGTAATTTTTTTACTTACAGAGTGTCTCTCCATCCCAACTGTGAGCACCTCAGCTCCAGCTGTCATGGTTCCTTCTTCATCCCTGTGCCTGGCACAATCTCTGAGTCCTTCAAAGAGCTTATTAATCTAGGTTGACCAAAAGCACCAGGGTCAGGGACACCTGGAGGGGTGAGTTAGGGAGTTACGTTTGATGGAATGGAGTGTGTGTGTGTGTGTGTGTGTGTGTGTGTGTGTGTGTGAGAGAGAGAGAGAGAGAGAGAGTGAGAGAGAGAGAGAGAGACACGCTGGTGTGAAGTGTTCCAGGACCCCTGTGCTGACATCGGCCTGTACAGGAGGCCAGTAGGTCCACCTCCCTCGTGTCCTCACCCTTCCCTTCTCCAAGCCGCTATGTGTTCCCAGCTGCCTCTATACCAGGCAGCTGCTCCATGCCTGGCAGGGCTGCCTGCTAGACTCTGTGGGTTAGGGCAGGTATGTTTTTGTAGCTTCCAAATGAAGGCCACCCAACCTGATCCCCAGATGCCTGTTTCTGTAGAAACGATGATGTCTTTGATGGAGTACTGAAATCCTAGAATCTCTTGCAAATTTAGAGATCATTCTGTCCTCTAGATAAGGAAAGTGAGAAGCAGCAAGGTGAAGTAGCTGGCCCTTGGCCAAACCCAGACTGAAATGCAGGTCTTTTCACTCACACAGGCCAGACCTCTGTCCCCTGAGGCAGAGGTTGGCAAACTTTTTCTGTCAAGGGCCACACAGTAACTATGAAAATAGTTAGGCTTTGTGGGCCGAACAGTCTCGGATACAAGTGTTTACCTGAACCACTTAGTGTGAAAACCGCCATAGACACCACAGCAGCGAATGGGCATGGCTGTGTTCCAACCCAACTGTATTTACAGACAAGCAGCAGACTGGATTTGGCCTTCGAGCTGTGGTTTGCCCATCCCTACACTAGAACCAGCAGCAAGGGCATCACCTAAGAGGGTCAGAAATGCAGACCCTCAGGCCCCAGGCCAGATCCACTAAAGCCGAGTCTGCCCGCCGACAAGCTCCCCGGGGATACACGCTCGCTCAAGCTTGAGAAGCACCGCGCTGGTGGGCTGGGCTGCTCCCCCTGAGAATGCCAAGAAGAAACTTCACAGATTAGAAAAAGGAGGGCCGGGGAGATTCATTGACCTACCCAAGTTCACACAAATTGGTGGAACTGGGACTGGAACCCAAGTCCCAGTATTTCAAACATAGAATTCTTTCTACCCACCCCAGCCTCCCCATTCCTGCCTGTCCCTCACCCCACTCCAACTCCAATTTACTAGAAATTCCAGCGAAGCCATCCTTCATCCTTCCTCAGCTGACTTCTGAATCAACAGGACTCTGCCTCCAGCTGTCTCCTCCCCTCCCCACCAAGGCCGGGAGGGGCGGGCAAGGCAGAATTCAGCCTCCCGGAGGCTGTTCACATCTGCAGAGAGAAACTTGCTCACACAGGTTCAAGCTGGAGTTAAACTCCAGCTTAATTCCTGCCTTAGTAGGTTTGCTGCTCAAAATAGAACCAGAGAGCCAAGGAACCATTCATTTTTCACATGCAGAAAAAACTTCCAGCCTGGCTCTTTGGCTGGCCTAGACACCTTTGATTCTTCCCTTCCCACTTGCCCCACCTCGGCCCACATGCTGACGCCTGTTCCCCTGTAGCAGCTTTTCAGCTGTTCGATATCCAGCACCTCCTAAGACCCAACTACAGCAAAACTGCCCGCTGGCCACACACTTGGCACAGCCTAAACATCACTATGCTTCTTGACCTGTTTCTCAGTTGTACAAGAAGTGTCCCATCTTCTTGACTAATCAATAAATGTATATTGTGCTGTTATTTACTGAGCACTTACTTATGGGCCAAGCCTGTTGCATATCTAATTATTTAATCCATTTTATGGCTGAAGACATTGAGGCTCATGGGGTTAAGTGACTGGCCCAAGAATATAGGCAATACCCAATAGAGTGGGACTCAAACCTGCCTTCAAGGACCCAGAGTGCTGCAGGTGCGGTAGAGGGTGCAGGCAGGAGGGTGAAGGGGTCCTGATCTCCAGGAGTTCTCAGTCTAATGCAAGAAATACATGTAGAACAGTCATGCTAACACTACATGATAGGCACACACCTTGGAGTGGCAGAAATAGTATCACTGAGGGGGGGGAGAAAAGGAGGGCCTTTCCTTAGGAACTCAATTCCCAGCTGCCCAGCACTGTGCCAGGCACCCAGGAGGTCATCAATAAATGTTTGCTATATGGCCAAATGATGAAGGAATGAATGCATAAATGAGATTGAATGTGTGTGTGCTAGTAATACTTGAAGCTGAAAAGGACTTGAAAAGACAGAAGGAAAGAAGGAGGCCATGAGCTACAGGAATAGCAAAAGGGAAGACTGGAAAGATGGGGACCCTTGAGTAACGTGCCACGGAGTGTATACGTGATCCTTTGAATAATGGGAAGAGATGAAGGGTTTGAAGCCAGGAGCAATAGGATGCGAGAGAGGCATGTGGTGTGGATTTGAGGAAAGGGAGAGAAACTGGCAGCGAGGAGGCCAGAGAGGAAGCTGGTGCAGAGCACAGGCTTATAACTCTAAGGCCTTGAATGGGACTCAGTGGCACAAAAGGGGAAATGGACAGAAGCCAACCGGAAGTAGGGGACAGACAAAAGGGACACTACCATGTGGATGACTCCTCCTTCCCCATAAATCATCCAGCAGGATCCCAGCTTCTTCTACCCACAAGCTCAGCCTTCTCCTGTCTGCCTCCATTCCAAAGCCCTCCCCTTTACTGGTGCTTCTGTTGGCAGAATAGACGCCTTAAGCAGAGTCCTAGGTCTCCTCCACCTCTGGCTGCAGCCAGCACCCACCTCTTCCTGTTTTCAGGACAGTTTGTCCAACACTTGTTAAGCACCTGCTTGGATATAGCAGTAGATGCTAGAAATATTTTGCATTCATCATCTCGTTTTAATCCCCTACAGCTCTCCTGAGAGACACTTTATAAGTCAGAAAATGAGGCCCAGGGAGGTTAACTGACCTGTCCAAGGCCACCCTAATTAGTGGACCTCGGACTGGCACCAAGGCCACGTATTCCAAACCTGGCATCCTTTCCATTCACACCACAGTACCGTCCCCCACTTCCCCTTACCCAACAACCTGGAAGAGTCACAACCCTCCTCTAGCCTTGCCTTTCTGCGTGTGCATGTCCCTCTGAGCTGTGATTCATTTGGTGGGTGTAGATCTCTTTAATGTACCCTCTGTGTGTAATGCCTGAGAATCAGGCTTGAGTTGAACTGGAAAATCTCACCGCTAATTGATTTAGTCTATTACATACACTGTACCTGGAATTGAAGCTTCTTGAGTGGGCAGAGTCATGCCAGATAATACACCAACTAGTGTTTGATCTTAAGGCCAAGAAAGTCGGCATTCGATTTAACAAGACCTCGTTGCCAGGAAGTCTTCCCCGAGAAGGGCTGAGAAGAGGCTCACCCCACCCCACCCGCGCTTCCCTGCCCTCAGATGCCCCATCACTCCAAGTCATCTTGTCTCTGCCTTGAGTCCTTTTTTCAGAGCTTCTGAAGAAACGTAAAATCGCAGTAACAGCCTGTTTCTCGAGGGCCTTCCGTGTGCTCTCTGTGCAGGCCCTGGGTGGCATCATTCTAAAACTCGCAATGCTGCCAGTGAGGTTATTAGAGCCGCCTTTTCCAGATAAAAGACTCAGAGAAGCTAAGTGACTTCTCCCAAAGTGACAGAACTAGTGAGCGCTGGACAGTAGGATTCAGACCCATGTGTGTCCAGAGCCTGGGCTCTGTGCTTCTCGAGCTGGCCCAGCAGCACGTTCTCTATGCTGGGTTAACAGGATGCCCGGGGATGAGCCCCCTGCCTGTTTGGTTTGCCTGCGGAGGGTCCTCTGCCTTTATGCTGTGTCTGAGTTAGGATCTCTAGGGAAGGCACAGGTCATAGGTTACCCTTCAGTTAAGTTATGGTTGGGATGCCTGAGGACCTGGTGTTTTGAAATGCCAGGTGGGAACATGGGGGGTAAGTTATAGCCTTTCCTTACTTGCCCTTTTGTGCCGAAGGAAACCCCAAAGCCCCTTCCATCTCCATCTCCTCACCCACAGCCTGTTTTCAGGCTGCCATGCTTCTAAGCCAGCTTTGAAGCTCTCTAGCTGAGAACAGTCTTTCATCTGCACAGATCAGACCCAGTGGGGAGCTTAGGTGGGCTGATCAGTGCCCGGCTTTGTTGGGCCCTGGTTGCCTCAGCCACCAAGGGCACAGGGCCCATCTCCATGGGAATTTGGAGGCAGGAGAGGAGGCCAAGGTGACATCTCCCACAGCCTTGGGAGGCCGTGTCTGCCAGCCACCACTCACCTGTCTAGGCTGTGGGGACCGACCCTGGCCCACTGGAGCAAAGCAGAGCTTGCATCCTTTTTCCACAGAGAGTAAGAAGGTCCTGCACCCCTTCCCAGGGAAGGCAGCTTCTCACAGCCCAGTCATAAGGGATGTTTCTAGCTGCTGCTTACGGGGCTCCTTCACATTCTTTATCTCTGCCTTCCTCAGAATCACCCATGATGTAGTTTTTATTATTGTCCCTGTTATGGGCAAGGACATTGGCAGGGAATTTTGTCCCCCCCCAACCAAATTTATATGTGAAGCCCCAACCCCCATGACCCTGGAATGTGGCTATATTTGGAGACAGAGACTTTAAAGCAGTGATTAAGCTTAAATGAGGCAGTTAGGGTGGGCTCTAGTCCAATCTGATGGTTGTTCTTATAAGAAAAGGACATTTGGACACAGAGAGACACCAGGGATGGGTGTGCAAGAGGAAGGACCATGTGAAGAGGAAGGACTACGTGAAGTGGCCAGGGGTGGCCACCTGCAAACTAAGGCCAGGGGCTTCGGAAGAAGCCCATCCTGCAAGGTGCAAGGTGCACCTTGACCTTACCCTTCAGTCTCCAGAGCTGTGAGAAAAATAGACGTGTGGTGTTAGACCCACCAGCCTGTGGGATTCTGTTACAGCAGCCCTCACAAACCAACAGAAGAGCTTCAGATCAGCATTCGCTGACTGGTGTTACCCACTGAACTGATGGGATTCCGGCCCAAAGTCAGGACACTTAGCATCTTAGTCTGCCTGTGCTGCCATAACCTAGGTAAAGGGACAGCACCCACAGGTTTTCCTGTGTCACACAGCTGCTCTAGGGTACGCAGCAGCCTTCCTCACCACTCTGATGGGATTGTTCAGAAACACCCGTGGTGCCACTGCATAGTCAGAGATTCAGCCCCTCCACTGAGGGTTGCTTGATTTCCTCAGACTGAACCCTGGAGTGCTGATAGAAGGGGGGATGGAGGGTGAGGGGGGAGTGAGAGTGAAGACAGCAAGGCATCCTGCTAGGCTAAGGCCCTCGCACGCTTCTCCAGGGCACCACAAGAGCGCGAAGCTCAAATCAGGACCCCATCTATCCCTTACACCTTAAATGACTGCATTTTCATTAATGTCAACCAGCTGGCAAGATGAGGATGGACATAAAAATTATGCATGAAGGCAGAGAGGTGAAAAACAGACTGGGTCATCATTATCTGTTACATGCAGATTAAATGAGTTAACTCATGGAAAGCCTGTTATCCAGTTCAATCTAGACAAGTTGTTATTACTATTAATCATTATCTTTTTCCTCTTTCGTGCTAAACCTGTCAGGTTCTTTGGCACTAAAGCATGTATCTAATTCAGTTTATTCAACAAACATTTACCGGGAGCCTTTTATATGCCAAGGGCTGGGCTAGTTGCTAAAGACGCAAACATAAACAAAACAAGAAGAGTAAATACATCCTTGCCTTCAACTCTCAATGTGGTTGGGAGAGTGATGTGCACAGAAACAATTGTCCTTGCATGAGAGCACTATCTGAGCACAGGAGAAGGAAGCAGCACAGTGCCTGGCGTATCCCGGGAGGATAAAGAGTTCTCCAGGCAGATGGTTACCTGTGCAGCGAGCAGGGCCAGATAGCGAATGACCTTGCCTCACTCGCTCAGAACTAAGACCAATGGTCCCTTGGGCTTCCAGAGGGTTTGTCGAGGGAAAATGTGCCCCTTAAATACGAGTGCTCTGCCAGCGTTTACCTGTGGGTACTGAGCTGCAAGCCTTCCTCCCTGCAGTAGGCAGGACTAAAGAATTAAAAGCCAAATGGGGCTGTTGAGATCAAAGAAGTGGGGAAAGGAGCAGAATCAGGGAAGAGTTTAAAGGAGGAAAAAACCTCCGAAGAGGGATGCTGGCTTCCTCTAATGCTCACCTGGATTTACAGCCATGGTGTGAACCCATGAGGGACACTGAAACATGAAACTTTTTTTTTAATTTTTTTATTGAGTTATAGTCAGTTTACAATGTTGTGTCAATTTCTGTTGTACAGCACAGTCCTTCAGTCATACATGAATATGTATATATTCATTTTCTTATTTTTTTCACTATGAGCTACTACAAGGTATTGAATATATTTCCCTGTGCTGTACAGAAACACGAAACACCTCTAATGCTTTAGCCTGAATACTATGGTCTGGGGACTCCTATACACAGCTGTAAGACAGTAGGTAGACTGTTGGGAGTTGTCGGGGTGAATGTGGCAGAAAAGGAAAGCGAAACTAACAGAGTTTCAGAGCCCGCTCTGTGCTAGGCACCGTCACACACACGTCTGCCATTTCATATCATAACCACATTCTGAGGTCATTGTTATTAGTCCTAACGCCTGCTTTTCAAGTGAAGAAGTAACATGTTTATATTCTTCTTCACTCCAACTCTGGCCTGTGCTTTGGGGCGGTTTTATTGTCTAAGGCTCACGTTCTCTGACTTGAGTGTACCTCAGAATCTTCCAGAGGGCTTGTTAGAACACAGACCGCCGGGCCCAGCACCCTGTTTCTGATTTAGCAGGTCTGGGTGAGGCCTGACGATGTGCGTTTCTGACAAGTTTCCCGGCGACACTGCTGCTGCTTCCGGACCACACTCTGAGAGCCTCTGGCCTCTGGGGATCATCTGATAACTGAGCCCAGTAGTTCCCAAACTGTTCGTATTTTGGAATGGCCTGGGGATCTTTAAAAGCAAATACTGATTTCTTACTCCCAGGTCCACACATCCTGATTTGCCCATGTAGGGGCAAGCTGGGCATCGCTATTTTTAAAAACTCCCTACCCGGGTAATTCTAACATGCAGCAAAGCGGACCTAGCCTGCTTCTCCTCAGCTCTCCTCCCGGTCACCACCCTCTCCCTCAGCCGCCCACTGCGGGGGGCCGCAGAAGGAGCTCGTTTCCTCGCGCCACTCAGAGCACTTTTCCAACCCTCCTTCTCCCGCTGGCTCAGCACACCTGCTCCTGGAACTCATCGAGTCTCCTTCTTGCCTTCTCCCTTTTCGTCCGTCCAGTCCCTCATCTCCTTCCCTCTTCAACCTCGAGCTCGTGGGGCAGTTAATTATTACAGCAGCCATCTCTTGCCCTCAGTCATACATCAGCCGCCTTGTACTTTCTTTGGCCATCTATATCCACCTGAGGAAGTTTCAGGAGGAGGAGCTAAATCAAACTGCAGGCATGAAAGTCCAGGGAGGCTTCTTGAAGTTGGTGACACTTGAGTGGAGTTTTGAAGGGCAAGTCAAAGTGGAAGAGGGCATCTCAAGCAGGGGCACAATGTAGGTGGAGCCACAAAAGAGGGAGACAGTAGGGTTTGCCTGGAGAGCTACCTGTTGTTGTGTATGTCTGGAGCAGGAACTTAGCCCTGTGGTGTCAGGACATAAAATTTTAGAGGTAGCTTCTTGCCAGATGGGGACGGGCCTCGGGCATCAAGTCAGGGAATTTGCATCTTTACAGGTATAAAGAGCAGTTGATAGGTTTTTGAAGTGACTTTTTAAAATGATAACAGTAATACATACTTAGAGAAAATGCAGAACACCGAGAAAAGCGTAAAGTAGAAAATTATAATCCCATGTAATCTAGTTACCCAGATCTCACCACTGTAAGATTTTAGAGGAATTTGCCCCTTTCTTCTGCATATTCTTACAGAGTTGAGAGTGTGCTGCAGAAGTGAGTTCATATCCTGCCTGCACACTTAACATTATAACATGTACATAATTCGTGTTTTTGAAATTTTGTAAATATTTTAATAGCAGGGTACAATACTATCATATGATACCATGTAATTTATTTAACTAGTCTCATACAGGCAGAAATGGGGGAGGGGGAGATTTCACTATAATGAATCTACGATAGTCGTATTCGTATGAACTTAGATTCTAACAGTTGTTTCTTGTGATCAGTGCCAAGAAAGAAATGAATGAATCAACGGTGTGAAAGTTTTAGACTCTTACTACCAAACTTTTTCCTAAAAAGTTTTCCGAGGGTGGGGAAGGGTATAGTGTGTGCTTAGCATGCACGAGGTTTTGGGTTCAATCCCCAATACCTTTGTTAAAAGATAAATAAATAAACAAACAAACAAACAGACCTAATTCCCTCCCCCCCCCAAGAAGTTTTCTACCAGTTTCCACTCTGATCAGAGGTAGGAAAAAATATACATTTCATCCTGTCTTCCCAGCACGTGGCGTTATGATTGGTGCCACTGAAGGGTTTTTGGTAGGGAGTAGTGACATGAGCAGACTTGCATTTATAAACTCCTGCCCTGGAGGCTGAGTCCAGAGGCCAGACTGGAATTACACTGTCGCCCTTGCTGTTCCACCTCTCCTTCCAGATTCTCCTCTTCCCATGTTCCCAATCTTCCTCTTCTTTCTTTTGTGAAGAGTGTACACTACGTGTTTGCTGCACACAGAGCTCTGCACAAGGCTTTGTTACCAAGAGCAGTGCTAAAAGGTGGTTGTCACAAGGTGGTGCCCAGCCCAGAGACCCTCTTTTTATAGTTCTATTAAACGAACAAACAAACAAACAAAAACTCTCCTGACAGTAATTCTCATTAGGTAGAAATCTTTTTTATATTTTCCAGCAAAATTGCCAAGTGAGTTTACTGCTAAATTAAACTTTTCTGCATCCTGTGACTATCCAGTCCTATATGTGATCATCTCTGTCCCTGGAATGTCCTTCCTCTTTCTCCTTCTTAACACAGCAAATTACCTAGGCATTCATCCTTCAAAACCTTCCTTGAACGTCTGTGAGATCTTTCTTCCATGCCTTGCCCAGTCAGAATCAGTTACTCGGGCCTCCTGTTCCTATAGTTCAATTATAACATTTTCTGCAGTTAACTTTTTCTCCCTCTTGGCCGAGAGTCCTTCAAGAGTAGAACGTTTTGTATTTCTAGTTCTTAACACAGGGTCTGGCACTTGGTTGCTTCTCAGTAACTGTTGAATGAATGAGTGAGTTAATTAATTCCTGTTTTACTGAGATGCATGGACATCCCATCTGAAATACTAATGAGGTGAAGAGTCTAAAGGCAATATGGAGATAGTATGAATTGCCAAAACCACACTCTGAATCATGGGTGCCTAAGGTGACACAGACACCTGGTATATCAGACGTCCTGATCCTGGATTCTAAGTTCTGAACGTTAAATGTTCTGTGTGCCTGGACATTAACTTATACTCTGTTCTGTTTCATTTTAACTCCAAATTTAGTCTCTGCATAAGTATCTGTATGCTAGAGGAAGTACCAGGAAACAAGTGATGCCAGAATTTCCCAAAATGTGTTCCAAAGAAAACTACCCTGGATAACTATAAAGCTGTTTATAGGTATCACACAAAAGAAGAGTCTCGTGGTCCAATAAGTTTGGGAAACAAAGTTAAATATATTTCTTTACCTCAGAACTTCCTGGTGGGCATTTTCAGCAGTTGAAAGAAAGATCAGTTAGACAATGGTAGAGAAACAGAAGAGCAGTCAGGTCCCCTTCAGTAGTAGACAGGAGTCATCCTAGCCTCTTCATGCCAGAGAAGATGCAGAGTACAGATACAAAGGCAGAATGGCAAAGAGTATGACAAGACCCTAGCCCCTTCCCCTGCACTTATTTTCTAAGTCCCACATTTGTGTAAGCCCCTGCCCTCCACCCACCCACCCACCCGCCCACCAGCCCGCCATGCTGATGAGATCAGCTTGCATTACTTCTCTTCTGGAGCCAGGAAGCAAGGTAATGTGTGGGAAGTGATAGCTGCAAGGTAATGTGTGGGAAGTGATAACAACTTTTCGAGTTAAAGCCATTCAACAGGAAAATTTGTTAAAAGACCAAGACATTGTAAAAAGCTGAAACACTTGAGTCTATTAAGTCCCCTGCTTCTCAGAACATTTTGTTACCAGGGAATGTTTCAAGGAGGGGAAACACTGAACTATCACAGCACTGTCAGATACCAAATCCTGGTACAGAGAGCAACATTTTACAAGACATCTGTCTCTCTGCCAACAGGGTAACTTCTAAAGGGTTCTGTTTCTCTTTTCTCCTCCATTCTCCTACCCCAGTATAACTCCCCCACCCTCCTCACCCCTAACATATCCCACACATATCCCCTGCCTCTTCCTCCTCCTCCTGCCTCCTCCTCCTCCACCTTCTTCTTCTCTCTTTCCCCCTCCCTCCTCCTTTCCCCCTCCCTCTCCCCCCCTTCTCATTCACAATCCATACTGATTTCACAGGCACTGTAAAATGACTCTAAAACTATCCAATGGTTATTCAGCTTTGGTAAGAAGAGAACTAATTAAGTGACTAGAGGTTTAGACATTTGTTGTTTATTGGATCCAAACTCCTTACAAGAGTCTGGAGTGTTCTCCTAAGCAAACATTGCCCTTTCATGGCTTCTTGTTCCATGTCCAAATGAGATGGAGGGTTTCAGGAGACAGTAGCTTTTCACAGATGTGCAAAAAGGAGTACCAGAGAAGGAGAATGGGAGTGTTGATGGGTGTCGAGGGGAAAACCTATGTGCCTGTCACAGAGAGACTAATGCAATTTGTGTATCTGTTGGCAGCTGATGGCCACACATTTGTGGTCACATCTGTGGTCAGCCCAATAGTTTAACTGTCTTCTTTAGCAGTATATCCATCAAGAGAATGTTTTCTAAACAATACTTAGTCTTCTAAACCAAAAAGTAAAGACAAACCCAAATACCTCCTTGCCAATCATAATAAACGCTATCGCACTATACCAGGAGGCACCTTAGAAGACAGAAGCCATCTGTTAAATAAACAGAAGCATTCACACAGAACAGTTTTCTAGTTTGTGAGTGTGAATAGGATGTTAGTGATTAGCCACAACCTATGAGAAAATTACCCTTGCCTTAGTAGGCAAAGGAATGGAAGCTTTTAAAAGATCTGCCTTTTTAACTTTGCTTCTGTTTTAAATAAATAGAAGTTGTGTTGTGAAAATGAGTTTTGGGCCCAACATCAAACCTTAATCCTGCCATTGCTTTCCCAAGAAATCGAACAGGCCCAATCCAAGCCCCGGGAACTCTGAAAAATGGACCTCTTCTAGGTGTTGAATCAGAAGCAACTGCTATTGTGGGAGGCCCTCGAGCCTAGGTGACTCTGAGCCTAAGACTCATATTTTCTGTCCCTCTTTTTGTACTGTGCACCCAGAATCATCTGGTGTAGGTGAAATATTCTTTTCTTTGGCTCCGATTAGGCACCTGGTGTCCTGAAAGAGGTCACTGACTTCCCCAAGGATGTCCAAGGAGGTTGGCTCACCACTGGCTCACCACAGGCCAGATTTGCAGTTAATTAACCATCAGTCATCGCCAGTAGGGCCAAGATGTTATTCAGACATTCAGAGAGGAGAAACCTGATCCAGCTATGGATAATGACCTTCACCAGCATTCCTTCCTATCCTGATCCCAAACCAGTGTGTCTTCAGCTGCACTGGGGGGAGGGGGTTGAAAAGTATTTCAGAAATAGCCAGTCCATCATTTACGTTACTCTCCATTTGAAGAGGCTCCTGGATATGTCAGCCTATTCATTGGATGCATGGTAACCTTCTGAATCAAAACCTTTTTTCACTAGAACTCGGTTTCTGTTCATGAAAAGGTACATCTATTGACTCCTGGGGAAATTCCCTCTCCAGAATGAGGATGAAAATGCTGTTTGGTGGGAAATGAAGGGCTATGGACAGATCTGGGTTGGCCACCTCGGGACCAGACCTTCTGGCCTGAACCAGACTGGGGAACAGAGAGATACGTGCACTGCTTTAACTTGTCTCACTCTGCAGACCTCAGTGACCAGCTTCTTGAAGTGGTGGGGCTAGAGGGAGCCATGGAAATGGGGCAGATCTACACTGGCCTGAAGAGTGCTGGCAGGAGGCTGGCCCAGTGCTCCTCTGTCTCCATCAGGTACGCTTCCTCATTTACCCTACAGCCTCCCACTCTCCCCACCTCCCTTAATATTCTTACAGATAACAACTAGGAAGCCATCTTTGGATTTCCGTTCAGGGAGAGTTGGGGACAGAAGTTTGATAACATTTCTAAAGAATGTCTTTGGAGACCATTTCCCAAACCAGTTATAATGCAACCACCCAGGACATCGACTGGAAAATCCACCGCA
Source organism: Vicugna pacos (assembly GCF_048564905.1). Taxonomy (NCBI): domain Eukaryota; kingdom Metazoa; phylum Chordata; class Mammalia; order Artiodactyla; family Camelidae; genus Vicugna; species Vicugna pacos. Next base: position 54,518,038 of record NC_132987.1, on the reverse strand, counting down.
GCCAGTTTGCTGTTCTCTTAGAATGAATTGGTGAAATTCTCTAAATAGGATTGAGAGGTTATGAGGCCCAGGGAACCAACTCCTTGCCTTCCTTATCTTTACAAATTGAGATGTTAAATGCGTGCCACAGGGCACACTTTGGCAAAAACCAGGTTCTCTGCTCTACTCTGGTCTTTCCTGGGTGGTGGTCTTAGAAATACTTTTATTAGAATTAGAAACCCTGAATACCTTTGTAGAGCTAAACCATCAATGTCAGCAACATGTCATAACTGACTTAAGTGGATAACAATTCTTTAGCGTCTGAACCATCCAGGTCAGTCACTGCAGGCTCCTGGAAGAGATGGGGTCTACTGGAGGGGACCTTCTGATTTTGGTGGCTTCTGATTTTAATAAGTGCAACTAGTCACAGAGTTTTCTCCACCTGATTATTTTAGAAGTCTTTATTCCTTTCCGTGTCCCATTTAATTTCTACAGATCAGATCTCCTAGAGGGGACCACAGCATGCAGGTTGCCCAAAGTTATTTAAACACAAAACCCATGTAACCCTTAACCTCTTGGGCAAGTGTCCTCAAAGCACATTTAGGGAAACTTTGTTCTTAGTGCCACCCTGCATCCTCCAGAAAGGTCTCCAGAGCTGGTTTCTCGGTCTGTCTCACTAACCCCTTTTCTTCATCCCCATTCTGTGCCTTCTCTGTCTTTTTTATTGTTCCCCAAATCTTTGCTCCTCTTTCTGTCTGGGTGGTGGTTGTGCTGGGGCCCTTGTTTTCCAGATTAATCTCCGTGGTTCCTTCCCTGTCCTTCCCCCAGGACTTGCACACTGAGTAGGTCCAGTCTGTTAGTGCGTCCAGGCCATAACATATGTAGACCAAAGAATATAGCATCTTGATCCCTGAAAAATTTTTTTAAACATGTATAAGAGAGAAGATATTTTCTATTTCCAGACAGAAACAGAGGGGATGAGTCAGGGGCCCCGTCCTCCTGGGCATTCCCCAGATAGCCTCCTCAGCCCCCCAAGCCAGAATGCTACTCTCTCCTCTTATTATTTGTTTTATTAGTAGGTTTATTGTTTTCATTATTAAATATCCTCAGGGTCAGTTAGAGAATCATCTCCATCAAAACACGTCTTGCCTCTCTCATTTTATAATTTCAAAACCAGGGAAGATGCCAAACCCAGGTGAGAGCTTTCTGGTCAGTGGGTGGCAACTGTTCCCTGCTCACCCAGACCAGAGGCCTCTGAAAGGACCTGCCTGAGTTTCTCCTTTGTCTCTCTGTCCATATGCCAAAGAAGCCCTGTCCCAAGCAAGAAACCAATGCTTTCTCCTCTCCCCTCCACTGACCCATGGGGATCATATTCCCAGTGGCCCCCTTTCCCAGCTAAGCCAGGTCCACAGTCCATGCAATTGCATGGTCTACTCTTGTTCAGGAGATAAAAGAGGGGATGGTTTAGGATCGGGGGCCAGGCAAGACACACTCAGACCTGAGCTGTACCTCGTATAAGTGGGAGACGTTACCTCATTGACATGATGCAACCACTCACTCAACATAGAACCCAGGCCTTTTCCCATTTCATAACCCTTCCCATTTCACAGGGGAATTTCTGGCACCGTGGGCAGGCCTCCCGGCTGGTGTGTTTGACTGGGGGGTCTGCTCAGCTGTGGTGCTGCCATACTGGTTGGCCACTGTTGCCCAGACTCCTGTGGACTTCACTGCTCACACAGGGCAGTGTTTCTCAAAGTAGAGTCTGAGTTCTGAAGCCACAGATTTGTCCATGGTGCTTATTAAAACACAGTCCCCTGGGCCTGGTCCCCTGGGCCTGGTCCAGACCTGCCCAGTTGGTACTTCTGAGGTGGGCTCAGAAGCCCACCAGGAGAGTCTTCAGAACCACTCTTAGGTGGGCGGATCAGGTCTTCCCACTTTGTTTCCCTGGTGAAGACCACCCTCATCCTCTGACTCCAGGAAGCTCACTCTGTTCTCTGTTTCCGGGGCTCCAGGACGAACAAGCTGTTGCCAATGCAAGTGGACGGAGAGCCCTGGATGCAGCCACCGTGCACGGTGAGTTTTGCCGATCTCTGAGATGAGGGTGAGCAGCTTTATTTTGGGCCCCTTTGGGTCCCTGACTTAGTATGAAATCACTGAGTCTCAGAGTGTCAGGGGCTTTGGGAGATCATCTAGTACAGCTTCTGCCCTACTTTATTCATCCATCCATCCATTCATTACCTGCCAAGCCACTCAGTACATGCCATGTGCCAGGCACTGCGAGGTGCCAGTTCCAAAAATGAAGGAGACATAGGCCTATCTTCAAGGAGCTCACAGTTCTAGGCGGTGAATTCAGAGGCTTCATCTGCAGTAGCCTTGAGAGCCTCAACTTGGATCACTCCAGTGGCAAGGAACTTACCACCCCAAAAGGAAGGCTGTTTTGCTGATGAAAAAGTCTGATTCTTAGAAAGTGCTTCTTTAGGTGGAAGCGAAATCTGCTCGCTCACCCTAGAACTTCCACCTCATCGCTGTGACCGCCAGAGCTCCTGGGGGAGAATTCCTCACTCTAGTGGAGTATTCAGATGTCTTACTAACCTGTCATGTTGAACCCTTCAGAACATCAAGTTGTCTTCTTCTATCAGAGACAGGGTTTTCGTGAGACTGCTGCTGGGCCTGAATCGGAGGGGCATTTCTGTAACTCTTTGTTCCATGTAACTTCTACAGAGTGTGAAACTGGTCCTTAGGGGCAGAGGCTCAAGCAATGGCGTCTTCTGTAAAAGTTATCTGAAGGAGAACTTTCTCTACAAAATCTTACCTCAGTCTTTTGGTTTCTATAAAGTCTGAGTAAAGGATGAAAACACACTATAGCAAAAACTAACAATATCTGACCCGTTGTTAGAATTAGGAAGGGTGGGGGGAGTTTCTACCACGGATGATTTTGATGGAGCTGAACTAAGGAAGATCTAGCCAAGCTCCTCCTGTCTCCTAAAAGGAGGGAAAGAAAGCAGGGGGGGTGGGGCTGGAGGGAAGCATGCCCCCTGCCACCCAGCTCAGTAGTACCTGGAAACTGGACTGCTGTTCTTCTCAATCCAAGCACTGGTTTTGAAATAGCCAACTACTCCTCCTACCCCCACTCTCTCTCCATGCCACCGCTTGGAGATTACGAGTCATTATGGAAAAAAGCTGTGACCCAGTGATTGTAAGGTGTGCAGTCTATGGAAATCTGTATGCGGAAGTATATTCGTCTGTTCAGGCTGCCCTAGCAAAATCTCACAGACTGAGTGTCTGAAAAAACAGAAATGTATTTTCTCACAGTTCTGGAGGCTGGAAGCCCAAGATGAAGGTGTCCGCAGGGTTGCTTTCTGGTGAGGCCTTTCCTCCTGACCTGCAGAGAGCAGCCTTCTCACCATGGCCTCACATGGCCTTCCTCTGTGCGCCTTCACTCCTGATGTGTCGTCCTCTTCTTATATGGACTCCAATCTAATTGGATTAGGGCTCCACCCTTATGTCCTCTTTTAGCCTCATTTATTTCCTTGAAAGCCATATCTCCAAATGCAGTCACATGGAAGGGTTGGGGCTTCAACATATGAATTTTGAGAGGGACACAATTCGGTCCACAGCAGAAGGTAACACAGAGTCATTCTTAAACTTGCAAGAGTTAAAACAAAAGTGCCCTTTTTGAAACATTTTCCTGAAAACACACACCAATCATGAGGTGATTCAGAATTAAAGGCTAAATGGTGGGATGTCACAGCACAAAAGAACTTTTGGTAAAAATTAAAACCAGTTAAGTTAGAATGAAGTGAAAAAAAAAAAAGCCACTAAATTAGGTTATGCAACTGAATGCAAATGGCAAAAATCATTCTTTGAAAGAGAATATATATGATGTAAACATTTGTAACTTGGATCCCAAAACTACAGTTATATTAACCAAGGCTGAAAGCATGTGGGGGACATTGTTGAAGGAATCGTAAAAAATATGTTAAATTTTCATGTCTCTCTTCACTTTGATAATTACAAAATACAAATCTGAAGAAAAATTTAATAACTAGATTAACTACTAGTGGAACTAATAAACAGGGCACACACCTTTCAAATCTGGAAGAATTTAAATTTTATGAACCCTAGCAAAGTAGCACAAGGCAGAAAGCAAATAACAAGCAAACAATTTAAATGTTTTTTTATTAAAAGAGGTTAAAACTAAATATATCAATAATGTCAAAAAACATAAATGTGTTAAAGTCCCCTGTTAAAAGAGCAGAACACTCATATTGGGTTAAAAATTAAAATCCAATGACATAGTTCTTAAAAAGAGGTACATCTAAAACAGAAGGACATATATGTCTTTTTATTTATTCTTTATCAAACATAGAGAAATTAAAAGTGAGAAATGATAATTTGGGACAAACTAACCTTCTATAATATACCAAAACCATAAAGTGGAATAAAGAAGGCCATTTTTTTATTTAATAAAAATACATTCAATTTTGAGGTGTAATGGTCATGAAATTTTAGGTATCTAATAACAGAATCAAAATATATACTGAGAAAAACAGTGTAGATGTATATTCTGAGAAAAAATACATAGATAAGAAATTGACAGAAAGACAGGCATTGAAAGGCTTTAAAATATTTGTTTCTGCCTTTGAGGTCAGGTAGTAAATAAATAAATGACATAAAACTTGGATTAGGAAAAAGAAGCTCATAGATAAAGAGAAGATCTAGAACTAGGTCTTCTTTAAACATGTCAAATGTTTGAAAACCTAATTTCAAAAAGAGGAAAAGAAAAGCAGAGACAGAGACATTAAAATATTTAAAGTATATAAAAATGTAATATAAATATGGTAATAGTTTTAATTATTAGACATTATATAACTACATATATATAATCATCTTGATTCTAATAAACTTGAACATCTTATGGAAATCCTAGGTAACCATTAATGAAATATAAAATATTTTTAATGAATTAGATCCAAAATTATCTTAAAACAGATGGCCTTACTGGTGAGTTCTTCCATACTATTAGGAAATAAACATTTATGTAAACTTTTCCATAGTATAAACAAAGATAGAAAGCTACCCAATCCATTTCATAAACTTAAGACAGATATAAATGCCTAACAAAAACTGTGCTTAAAAATAGAACACTGGAGACCAGTCTCAAATATGAACTTGATACAAACATTATAGTTAAAGTATTTGTAGCTAGAATTGAACAACATATTAAAAGATTTATTCACTCCTCAGGAAGAACGTATCAAAGGAATGCAAGGAAGTCTTGTTACATAAATTTAGATGGAAAAATTACATAATATGAATAGATGACCCCAAAATATTCAAATACATTCACAACATTTCTGATTTTTAAAGATAAAAACTCTTAGGATATTCAGACCAGAAATCCACTTCCTCAAAATAATAAAAATATCTGTCTCAAACCAATAACTAATATTTTATGTAATAGTAAAACACCAACGGAATTCTCATTAAAATCATGGATGAGACATGTATGCTAACGTTATTTGGAAGTTCTAGCCAGTGCAAAACACATGAAGCAGAAAAGAAATATAACTATTTGGAAAAGAAAGCCATCATTATTTCCAGATAATATGATTATGTATATAGAAAGCTAATAAAATCAACTGAAAACCTCATCAGTTAAATTATTTCAATGAAGCTGTGGATGTAGAGAAAGATAAAAGTTAATAGCATTCATGTATACTAGCAATAACCAGTCAGAAGAATATAGATAGAAAAAAATTAAAATATCATAACGGTAACAAACAAAAACAAAATACCAAACTGAATTGTGAAAAATAGAGAAGACTTCAAGACTTAACGAATATAAAAGAAAAAATCTGAATTTAGAAACATCCCATGCTTCTAAATAGGGATCCCAAATAAAATCCCTATTGATTTTTTTTAACTTGACAAAACAACGCAATAGCTAAGGCATTTTATAAGAGCTATGAAGAAGGACTTCCCTCAAGATATTAAGATAGTTATAAAGCCACAATAATTGGCACAATATTGGATAGATAAGTCAGCAGTACAGAAGAGAGCCCTAAGAAGCCCTAGGATACATAGACGCTAATGAAGGAAAAAAGGAAAGATCATAAACTAATTTGAAAGTTATGGACTGTTTAACGTCTGGTATCCAAGAAACTGCCTGTTTGGGGAAATACCATGATATAGTTGGCCCTCCACATCCGTGGGCTTTGCATCCTTGGATTCAACCAACCTTGAATTGAAAATATTCAGAAAAAAAATTCCAGAACGTTCGAAAAAGCAAAATTAGAATTTGCTGACTGCTGGCAACTATTTACATAGCATTTACATTGTATTTACAACTATTTACATAGCATTTACATCGCATTAGGTATTGTAAGTAATCTAGAGATGACTGACAGTATATGGGATGTGCGTAGGTTACATGCAGATAGTATGCCATCTTACATAAGGGACTTGTGTAAAATTGGCATCCAGGGATTTTTGGTATCACAGGGGTTTGAGAACCAATTCCCCATGGATACCAAGAGACAACTGTATACTAACCTCTCACCTCAAACTATGCTTCAAAACAAAACCAAAAAACCTCCAATTCCATTGAAGAATTAAATAACACTAGCTGTGGGGAAGAATAGGTGACTGTTATTCCACTGTGAGCAAAGACTTTCTAAGGAAAATGTGACATATTTACTATTAACAAATTTAAAATTCTAAGTCAAGAATCAATATAGATTTTTTTTTTCGAAGAAAGAATATAGATATTGACAAGTCTATAGACAAGGTGTTTGCAATAGCTATCTCAAAGAACAGGGTAATTCCTATAATGTATAAAGAGCTCTTAGAAACCAGCAGGAGAAAATACTAACAATGCAATGGTGAACAGACAGTTCACAGAAGAAGTGTCATGGGCTTATAAACCTGTGAAATAATATTTGATGTCACAGTTCTTAAAAAGGGGAGAAAAGTTTCAAATTAAAATAGTGAGAAAGGTGGGGAGGGTATAGCTCAGTGGTAGAGCGTGCTTAGCATGTATGAGGTCCTGGGTGCAATCCCTTGTACCTCCATTAAAAATAAGCAAATCAATAAACTTAATTACTTCCCCCTATAAAAATTAATTTTAAAAAAGAAAACCAGACCAATGGTGAGAAAGCCACACCATCTCTCACTTATCAAATTAGCACAATTTGTTTTTCTGTTAAAGATAATAATACTCATTGCTGTCAAGGCTGTGGTGAGATCAGCACACTTAAACAGCAAGGCCAGAGTATAAACTGATATAACCATTCTGGGAAGCTTTGGAACCATGTATCAATAGACCCTTGCAAATATTAATATACTTTGTTCCAGTTAATTTACTTTGACCCTTAGAATTACTCATATACTGCTAGGTATTTATTCTAAGTAAAACACACATTATCAGAACATTATCGGAAATACAGACGGATGATTAGAATGTCATTTTCTGTATTATTAATAGTAGCAAAAAATTGGAAATTACCTAAAAGCTAAACATTTAGGGAAAGAGTTAAATAAGCTATGTGAGATTCATCAAATGGAGTAATTTTCAGCCATTGAAAATCATATTTAATAAATATTTAAGCCATCAGAAATGCTTGTAATGTTAAGTGAAAACAGCAGATTAAGAAGCTGATTGCAATTTTATTAAAAACATCTAAGCAGAGAAACAAGCTGAGAAATATATACCAAAAAGTTAACAGCAGTTACCTTTAGGTGTTACTAAAATTTTTCTGTATTTTCGAAACTCTCAAAAATGAGTATATATTTGTCTATACATACAAACATACTTTATAAAGAAAACGTGCCTTGTGCTTAACAGCACTGTAAGATGACCTCTCATGCTTTACCATCACAGCTAGGTAGCATAATTTGAGCCTGAAAATTACAAATCTTCTTCTCCCAGAGTTACAGGATCTCAGAAAGAATTCTGGTTATCTAGTCCAGTGATTCCCTAACTTGGGTATGCAGTGAGGTAACCTGGAGGGCTTTTGAAACACAGATTGCTGGGTTTCAAATTCAGTAGGTCTGGATGCCCGAGAATTTGCATTTCTGACAAGTTCCCAGGAGATGCTGATGTTGCTGGACTAGGGACCACACACTTGGAGAACCAATAATCTAGTCAAATGTCCTGATTTCTCAATGAATTTCAGACTTCTCTTCCACTCCTAGCAAAACCTGATTGTCCAGCTACATTTGAAAGCCTCTGACGGCAGGAAACACTCCTCCAAAGCAGGGCATCCTGAGACCTTGGAGAACCTGAACCCAAAGTAGCTCAGACCTGAAAGACCGTCCACGCCCCCTCCCTGCTCCCCTAGGCTCCCTTTAAGAAGAAATATTTCCTTAACTCTTTAAATACCACAGAGACTTAGTGCGACCTTTCAGGTTTGTGCCTGTTTATCTCCAGCTGAAATTAGGGCAGACCCGGACATGTCCCACGTGATTTGGGAAGGGTGCACACTTGTGGCCATTGGCCACTTTGCTGGGCGGAATCCAAATCACTTGCCCTGAGAGGGCAATGTTCAGGAAGGAGTCCCTCAGCTTCTTGCCTCTCTTGAAGTAATAAAAATATGTCAGTTTGTTCAAAAGGGCCCCCAAAACAAAGTCCACCCCTAGCACTAGTGAAATTTTATAAATTGCTCCATTTTAAAGGGGAAATTTTACACTCAGTAGTTTGTGAATTTTGAGCTATCACACAAGCGTCTACTGTACCAATTTTCTCTGTAATAGAGCAGAGAACTAAGAGCATGGGGTTGCCATCCCTAGTGCTTGTCAGATGTTATAAATGTTATGAAAGCTTTTTAAGACAATCATAACAGACTTCAGTTAATTGCCTGACCTGCCCTATGACCAGAGAAGTTTGGGTTCTGACTACAGAAATGTGGGATGCTCTCTTTCCATCAGGGGCTGAAAAGGCAGGTTTCACCACATCCAACTACCTCCTCAAATGGGATATCAAGTGTTTAGCTCACTAGCCCCTCCTAATATGGGGATGAGGGTGTAGGAGACTGACATTTCTTTGACTTGAGATGAGGACATGATCTCATACTTCTTGCCCCTAGTGTACGTATGTACAGTGAACTCTCAGCTCTCTGTAGTACTAGAATCCACAACTACATCAGAATCGCATGTTACCCAGCACCTCCAAGCTCCTACCCCAACAAGACCTTTGTCAAAACTGCTGAAAACCCAAATGGAAGGGATTTGAGTTTCACTTCCTCCTCTTTTCCCTGGAGGTGCTAACAAGCAAATAAATTGGTCAGCTAAAGGGAGAAAAAGGAGAAGCAAAGGTCTTCTACCATCTAAAAAAATGGGCTCCATCAGCGGGAAATATCAACAGTGCACCAGCTGCCACTCTCTGCCCTAAACATCTCTGCTGCCAAGATGTTCCCTCTTTCTTCTTGGCTCTGCTAACCAGTCGGCCCTTCCATAGCGCGTATGGGCACTGCGCTGGCCTGGGGAATACCAAGGTGAATTTCTTCTTCCTCTTGGAGTTCATGTGCTCAGAAGTGGGAGAAGACTTACCACAAGGAAATGTGCCACAAATCACTATCATCAGATGGTGCTAAATTGCACACCACAGGTAAGTGTGTCAGAGCCCCCAGTCTGTGCCTCGCTTCCCTGAATTCTAGGATGAACACAATGTCCGGAATAAGGCACAACACAAAACGGTGCTGGATGTATTCTTGGTGTGCCCCACTGGTGACTACCACCAAACAGAGACTTAGTCCCCTCCTAGGTCTCCAGGCTGGTGGAAACCAACCTAACCGTCATCTTCAGCTTCCATCACACAGGTTATGCTCATTTTCCAAAATGTCTTTTGGTCCCATCTTCTTCTTTCTATATCCAGGGGCTTAAATTTAAACCTGGCTTGCAGTTGAACCCTCTTAGCCAGACTCTCCCCATCTCCAGCTCATCTTGACAACAGCTGTTGAATAATTCCCGTCAAACTCTTTTTTCATCATGGTATTCCCCAGCTGAAAAAGTTATCATGGTTCCCCATTACCCCCATTTCTCACCCTTTGCCCTGCACTCAACCAGTTCATATGTGGCCCCTCTACCCAGTGCCTTTCCCTTTCTCTTTTCACCAACACATTTCCTTCCCTTCCTTTCAGATCTTTTTTTTTTTAATTTTATTTTATTGACTTATAGTCAGTTTACAATTTTGTGTCAATTTCCAGTTTACAGCACAATTTTTCAGTTATACATGAATATACATATATTCATTGTCACATTCTTTTTCGCTGTGAGCTACCACAAGATCTTGTATTTATTTCCCTGTGCTGTACAGTATAATCTTGTTTAATCTGTTCTACATATGCCTGTCAGTATCTACAAATTTCAAACTCCCAAGTCTGTCCCTTCCCACCCCTCTCCCCTCTGGCAACCACAAATTTGTATTCTATGTCTATGAGTCTGCCTTCCTTTCAGATCTTAAAATTCTCCTCGTTGCTTACCTCACTTCCTTTTGACACCACTCGGTTTGTCCTCCATTAGTTTAAACTTGTTGGTGAGTCTCTTCAAGAGCTCTCCTGTTGTTCTCTGTGGTCATTTCAATAGATGGTAAAGATCATGAGAATGGATTCCTAGATTCTGTTTCTTTTGAAATACATCTTTCTCCTCCTCCAATGTAAGATGACAGTTATTTAAATGGTACGTTCCCTTTTCCAGTTTACACCGGGCTGTCATTGACAGTTTACCATTTGACCTTCATAACAACTTTGTGAGAAAAATAGGACAGTTGTGATTATTCTCCTTTCCCTGTTCAGCAAGCACTGGTTTTGTAGGTGACATGATTTGTCCAAAGGTTCACAGCAAAGAAGTGGGAGTACTAGGACCCAAACCCAGGTCTTTGAATCTTAAGTGCCTCTTGTCCCCACATCATCTTCCTACTCTGAACATGTGTCATACTTGATAAACGTTGATGGACTGACAATGCAGATTATCAACCATTCAGTATCACCAGGTAGGTCATACAGGGAGTAAGCATTTTGAAGCCATGCCCTGAGAGCACAGCTGGGAAGCAAGGCAAAAAAATGAGAATTCACCAGTGTCTTTTACACTTTAGACTTAAAGTTTGCAGGAAAAAGGACTCATTGAACATAAAATTCAAAAACTAAAAGCTTTTAAAAAGAAAGTTGGGGCTCCCCTGGAAAACTAAAAAAGAAATGCCTAAGAGACTAACTTGGAAACTTTCCACGTGAGTGGAGCTTGGGTCAGAGGTCAGACTGAAGGCTGCAAGTCAGTTTTGAGTTACTAGCTGACATCCCTGCACTGCCCAGGCAGGAAGGGCCAAGAGCAGGGGTGGACGGGAATCTGAAGAACGGGGCTTTGGCTGTTCTGCCTCTCTCTGTGCGACCTTAAGCTAATCTGAGGCTCAGCAGAGCCTTGGGATCTCCATTCCTTCATCTGTCCTGCAGAGGGGTTGAATGAGATGGTCCCTGAGTTCTCCTCCGGCTGTGACATTCTGAGTCTATGAATAGCGAGGACACGAGACAGGTGCGAGCTGATCACCACGTAGGAAGCTCACACCTGTCTCTCCCCAGTGTTTCCGCCCCCAACTCCCAGCAGTGCCAAACCCCAGGCCCAGTCAGGGTCCAGTTGCCAATTCTGAAGCTGTTCAAGGACAGTCATCCTTCTGCATGGGGCTCCTTCCAGCCTGAAGCTGGCCTGCCTTCCTCCCTCTGCAGCTCACTCTCTCATAGGCTCTTGGGGTTGGCAGGCCACTAATTCATCTCTGCTTCTTTGCTTTTAGATTAAAATCACTCACAAGAACCAAGCACCTATGATGATGGGGCCTCCCCAGAAGAGCAGCTTCTTTTCGCTGAGGAAGAAGAGCCGTTCAAAAGACTAGACCAGGTGCCCAACGCCAGTGCAGCCAAGAGAGAAAGCAAGAAACTGAAACACACACACACACATACGCACACACATCACACCACACCGCCACACTCTCTAACCAGTGGAAGCAAAGCCACCCTCTAGGAAGAAAGCTTCACCCTGACATCCGTTCTCTTACAACAGTGGACACCCCCCAACAAAGGCAGTGCCGGCGGGACGTGTTGAAAGGACTTAGGGCCCACCGGATGTGGTTGGCTCATGCAGCACCCTCCACGTTCCCTGAAGGCCTTGAGAGGGACTTCCTGAGACCGCAGAAGAAATCCCCCTCTCTTTCCACTAGCCCCACAGGTTTCCTCGCAAGGAGCAGGCTGCAGGTTTCCTGCCTTTGGTAAGATCGGATGTGGCCAAGGGAAAGCGCTCACATTCAGAGAGCTTGCACAAAGGTCCCTCTGTGCGGAGACAAGACAGCCTCCGCCTCTCAGAGCACAACCCTTGGCAGGGCTCAGCCCGCGCACACCGACTGCTCTGTCGGTCGGTTGTCCTTCGTCCTTCGAGCGACAGTCAGCTTCTCCTGGAACTTGCTGAGGAGGCAGAAAGTCTGAGGAAAGCTGCGTTTCCTTTCTCGGCCATGCGCGCGGTCGGTGGGCACTGCTTCTTTTCCCGGAGCCTGCTGGTGGCTGTGTGTTTGTTTAGAGCCGGCTTCCAGAGCCCCGGAGCTGCCTGCACAGCGCACCTTAGATGTGGTATTTATTTTCTTAGTTCTGTGAACACCTGGGAGGGAAAGCGGAGAAACTGGAATTTATTTTTCAAATTGGTGTCATAATATTGTGTAAAAAGGGAAGAAAAAAAAAAAACCACCCCCAGCTTCTTTCTTTTTCAAGCCAAAGCTTGTTTCCTGTTTGAGTTCCAAGCCCTGGTGGCAGACTATTCCTGAAGGCAAAGAAGATGGGAGGGAAGGGCCTTTTGCCGAGGAGACCAGGAGACAGACCATCAGGCGGTTCCCTCCTGCCTCTTTGCACCTACCGCTCCCAGATTAAGACCTCAAGGCCCTTCTGATGGTCCTATGTGTGTGTACATATATATAGTGTATATATTTATATGTATAGATATTTATTTACTGGTGGGTTTTTCCTGATTGCAAAAAAAAAAAAAGTATAAGAACAGAAAATGAGAAACAAAAAGAAGGTTCCCCCCCCCACTTCTTCCATTTCATTGTCAATTTCCTGTGGTGATCATGAGATTTAAGGGAAATTAAAGTAGCTCCTTATCATAAATAGACTGAGAATTTCTATTCTGGATCCTCAAAACAACCATGAAAGATATGCCAGGCAGGATTTACTCTCCCATTTGTCATATAAGGAAACTGAGTCTCAGAAAAGTTGAACTTGTCCGTGGTATCCTGGCTAATGTGGCTTGGGAATAGGTGCCACTGAGAAGAGATTTAATAGAGAAAAGCACCCACATATCTTGGAATAGAGTCATTTCTGGTCACTGAGAAGTGATTCCATTGGGATCCAGGTTGCCAGGGAAGAATGAATGTGCAACCCACGTGTGGCCGGGACAAGCCCACACGAGAAAGTGAGGGCCACCCGATGCTTCTCAGAGACTCTCTCTAGCCTGAACTGATGAGAATTTGGTCCAGGGTTGAAGGCACTAGAAGATAATCAAATTAAACTCTCCACATGTCACCTCATCATGGTCATCAGTCTCTTGATCTGGAAACACCCCTGGCGACAGGGATGGCCTCAGTGGAGAGTCACGAGGAGGGCAGAGGCGCCTCCTGCCGGGCGCTGCCAGCCAGCATGACCTTTCAGTTCGGTGGGCTCCATTCATCTGGCGCCAGCATGACCTCCTTCCCTGAGGGCACGTCTGTGGAGAGCTTTGTTGGCGCATTTGCTTCCTTCAGCCTCCATCCCCTCTGAGATTTCTCAAGAGGAAAGCTGGGCCCACTCAACACCACTCCACTGAGCTCCCTCTGTCTCCTTTCACTGGGTCAGGAACTTCGGACAAGAAAGGGAAGATTAAGATTGCATGTACAAATTGATTCTAACTCTGGAGGAAGCAGTCCGCTAGGACCAGTCTAGGACAGAGATCTAGAATCAACCTGCTCTACCTAACAGTGCAGAACACTGGGCAGAGGGAAAATAGGCGGCCTGAAGCATGTCCTGAATGATGGGCTCCTTGGTGATGGGACCAACAAGCCCCAGAATGAACAACAGGTACCATCTTGGAAACCACTTGATTCTGAAATGAAGGCAGGTTCAGTGCAAGGGTCACTGATTCTAAAACATTTACAGAAGTTTTTGCGTGTGTTCCAGCCCCAATGTCCCAACGTTGAGGCTGTTGAGACACAGCACTGTCAACAGGTGAAACTGATGCTCGAAGATCACATGTCAGAGACTGGCCCCTGCCTGCTCCACTCTAGTGCATAGGACTTGCAGTGTTGCTTGAGAGACACGTCCCACGTCCTCCGTAGAGCCACAGAGTACAGCAAACATCGGTGGAATTGCACTTTCAGTGTTGTAACCTCAGTAAGTCTAGTGTTGTTTAATCTGACTTTGCAACTCATCCCTTAACTACTGTGACTGTGGTTTCAGTTCCTATAGAACACCTCATCATAGTGGTCCTCCCAGCAACCCCTGAGGTTGACAGAAAAGGTGGTTATTATCCTCATCTAAATAATGAGGGAAAACGAGGCTTAATAAGACCTGGTGCCGTCTCAAAGTTAGGCAGTCAGGGGAGAATCCTCCCTTATTCCTCATCCTGTTCTGATTCTGGCCATGTCACAGACATGTTTTCACCTGCCCCCACACGTCTGCCCCCCTGGCAATAAAAGGAATGAAACAGAAACAGGAAATCTTCGATAGAGTATGTTGTCCCTGGACTAATGGCTAGGAGCTGCATCTCATTATGACTTGGTCTTTGTGGGTTTCCTCCAGCGAGTTGAGAATGGAGATAGACTTAGTAGGATGATTATATTTCAGGTCAGAGACCAGCTCCTCTCAAGAGAGTTCTTTCCACAGATGGAAAAGATATGTTAAAATTGCCAAATAAATTAGGAAATACTTGGCAGAATCTGGAAGAGCCTCCAGACTGGCGTTACATAACATGCATATACATTATACATATGCACATTATATAAGGTGACATAGTACTTAATGTGCTGTATATATTATGTAAATTACATATTTGTGAGTAATCATGATAAATATAGAGACCCACTAATCACTTTTTTACACATACCCAGTGACAGATTAGGAAGTTACTTTGCCAGAGAGTCTTAAAACTTACTCTCTCCTGCTGCTTTGGTTCCAACTCCTGCCAAAAATAATTGCATCAAGTTTTCCCATCTCTAGCCCCCTCTCTCTCCTCTTGGCCAGAACCCCCAGTTACCTCCTGTCCTGGCTAGGTTGTACCTTCCGTGGAACACTACTGTGACTGGGCTTCATAAAAATAGAATCTGGGGATGGGAAGGATCTGGACTCCCAGATTCCGTGTCACCAGCCTACGCCTCAGTACCCCCAGGTAGGTGGCTGCCCAATACTAAGGTTAAAGGGAGCGATCAGAGGGAAGAGGGAGAGACGAGGAGTCCACCAGCCCCCCGAGGAAGGAAACTTCACAGTGGCCCTTGGCCACGAGCTCCAGGATCCGACGATAATCAATCAGGAAGTTATTTCAAAAATCAAGTCTAAGTTTCCATAGCATATCCAAAGCCGTAATTTCCTAAAATGTGTTTCACGCTATACTGGTGTCCATAAAATGCTCCACGAATGAAGAGTTCTGTGGTCAAGTGCTGGGTTCCCTTCTAGGAAGTACATAGAGAGGCTTAGTGCTGAGAACTCAGGGTAAAGAACTAGAGAGGCTTTATTTGTCTGTCAACAGCCATTGCCTGGAAACAGTGCCTTAAGCCCACCATCCCTTCTTTTTGTTCTCTGTGGAGATGGGAACGTGCAGGTAACTGCCCTCTGCAGTCATATTGCAAATAGTACTTTTCTAGGACAAGGAGTCTCTATTCTGAACACACTCTTTCTAGTTTCTTCTATGTGATTGCATAACTACTTTCATTATTTCCCTCTACATGTCTTCAAGCAAGAATCAAGAATCTGGCCTCATTGTTCCTTGAGTGGAGGAGGGGTTGGGGGAAAAATAAGGGGAAAACATGACAGCTGCCAGGGATCAGACTTCATCTGTATAGCTCCAGAGGAGAGGACTGGGTCTAAAGAACACAGCTGGGGAAAGGGTCAATGTTTATTCAGTGCAACGACTGCTCTTGGAGCTAGCTGGCCTAACCTGGAAAGAGCTGCCTTGTGGGGGAGTGGAGAGCCACCTGCACTTATAGGAAAAGCCTTGACCTGGTTGGGGAGGAACAAACAGTGATTGACCCACCATGTTTAAAAGCTGTTGAAACCGTTTTTGTAAGCATCAATGTTCAATCAATAGGTCTATTACCTCCTTTTGAGCAGCACACAAGTGTCCCTTGTTTTCTGAAAGAATGAAGAATGACTCCCAGAGGAATTTCTGAATCAGTGGGTACTGACCAGCTAGACTGCACCTACACATAGTGGGATCAACCGGAATCCTATGCGCCCTCAAGGGCAGCTAGTGGTGGTGGTGGTCTTTCCTCGGGAGCTCTGAGAGTTAAAGGAACGAGTTACAGTGTGTGAAGACCAAAAGAGATTTTGCACTTTTGTTGGGGTTCATGTTAGCGGTTTGGAACTCTTCTCCTGGTCACAAATACCAGATCTGCATCCGACTTGGAATAGCAGCAAGGAAAGCAAAACTCTCCCACATCGCAGATAACAATCCAGTTTTGCATAAAACTAGTGAAAAGAATTGTATAGAATTTCACATGGAGCCGTCTTTTGTAGCTCACCTTAATGTTCCACCATACTGGAGCACATCTGTTAACTTTCTGCTGTAGAGAGAAAACAGGAAAGGGAATTCCCACGTCGGGCTGACTGGGTGCAAGGCAGTGTGTCAAGGCCTTTTTGTGTGCTATCCCATTTAATCCTCCGAACAGCCTAGGATGTGGGCATTGTGCGTATTTCACAGATAAAGGAGTTAGTGCATAGAAAGGTAAAGTCCAAGGTCAAAGAGATAGCAAGTGGTAGAGCAAGGACTAGACGTGGGTCTGTCTTACATCAACATTTGTGCTTTTTCTACTATATTTTAGTGCTTTTAACATTCTTATCTATTTCCAACTCTACTATTATCCTAGGTGAGATTACACAGCAATGACAAATTGATGTCCCATCTGGTCAACCTCTATAGAGCCATCTAATCATGTTCCTACTGAAGAACTTCCAGTGCTTGCTCACATTTCAACTCAACAGCCTCCATGCGCAGCTAGAAAACCGAACCTCCTCCTTGCAGACAAACTGGCAGCCATCCCTGAATCCTCAATGTTTCAAATTCTGGCTGAATGGGAGTCGTGTCCCAAGGCCTGCCTAAGAGATTTTCTATTCAACTCTGTGAGTGGGAGAGCAGCAAGCAGCCTTCTCAGACTTAAATGGTCAGCAGTGCCTGGCCTGCATGGGGAAGGCGGGCTCGGGTTGTGGAAGGGAGCCTCCAGTGAGAAGGCTCTGCATGTGATCCTCATTAGTGATGGGCGTGGGCTGGGCCATCTGTGTTCCACAGGAGAACAGAATGTCAGGCTGCCTTTCAGATGCCAAGAGATGCTATCTAATGGCGAGATCCAGAGAGCTCAAAAAGCAAAGAGGCATCTTTCCTCCTGAGCATATCTGTAGGAAGCCAGGGGCACAGAAAACCAAGGGGTTTTGGAAATTAGCTGCTTAACTTGCGGGGCATTTCACCCTTGCTACCAGTGCATTCTTCATGTCCATGGTGTAAGACGGCTAGCAGAGCTCGGCAGCCTCATCTGCTAACTAAACTCCCTCAGATGGACCCCAAGCTGAACCTCTGTTGACCTGAAATCTGTAGATGCAATGGCAGGTGCATTACAGCAAGGCACCAGTTTGCAGTTAAGCCTCTGGGTCTCCCAGGGGTCAGGAAACACTAGAGGTAGAGAGATCATCTAATTGGATGCTGGATGCAGATTCTAGAGGATAATCAGAAAACTTGGAGAACTAGTCTAAATGTGTCAAATTAGAAAATGCAATTTGGAAGCAAAGAGGATAACATCTACCCCAGTATCTAGCATGTAGTAGGTAATGAGTAAATACTGTTAAATGAATGAATAGCTGAAGTGGGTATCTTTCCTTCCACCCTGGAATGGGTAAGGCAAGGGGAGGGTGGTTGGTAGAGGGGATGAAAGCTTTTTAACTAACAACTCAGGAACTTGAAACCACAGGATGTAGAGGGAGCTCATGGGGGCCTTTAGCTACTTAGACATCTGTTGAGTGATGGATACAGCTAAATATGGATCATCAAAGGGCTCTCTAGGTCACATGGAGGGCAGCTTCATGATTCAGAAAATATGAAATTCAACTCAGACAGAAAGACAGAAATATTTGCTATCTACTTCTTGGAGATCAGGTCAGAACTGACCCAAAAAAAAAAAAAAAAAGCACAGACATGGAATCACAACACAGTAAGAAATCAGCATAATAAGATATAGACTCATGAGATGAAAAGAGAGAGAGAATGGATTTTTAGCAGGTTTATTTGGGCAAGGGAGATGAGCTTGAACACTACAGTCCACAAGTGGGAGAAAGGACAGAGAAATCCTTTTCTTGAAAAAGCTTAAAGTTGAGTTAATGGTAAAATGGAAATGTCCTGGCATTGATGAAATGGTAGTTAAATAAAACCTACCATTTACTGTCCAGTCCAAAGCCTTTTGCTTTTATGACCACTTTCAAACTTCACAAGAACCTTATGACGTCAGTGCTGTATGGCTCCCCATTTGATAAATGAGGAAACCAAGAAATGGAGCAGATCTCGTAGGGGAAGATCCAGGTTCAGATCCATTGGGATCTGCCTTCAGAGCCCACGCTGGTGCCTGCAGGGCCCTCGCCAAGGCATCTGAGCTGCCAGCATGGTGACAAGGATTTACTCCACCCAAACTGACCCCCTGTGCTTGAGTACTTCCTTCTCAAACTCGAAATCCAAGTCCCGTCCCTTTTCAACAGAGCTGGAGTGGAAAACAGCATTCCTTTGGGCGCAGAGGACCACTTCTTGAGAAGAGCACCTCCGGGCAGCAGCAAGTCCATCTACGCCTTGCCCACCTCCCTTCCTAGGCCCTCTCTCCCACACATGGTGGGGCCATCTCCTAAGACACCACTCAGAGGACAGAGCCAACAGGAACACCTGGCGAAGAACTCAGCCAGATCAAAGTATTCACAGAATATTAAAGATCATATTAAAAGATACACAGAGACCATATCAAAGATCAGGAGCAAGTGAAGTGAGGTCAGGCAAACATCAGAATTTTGTAACTGATATCTAAAGGTGGGATGGAGATTTGAAGTGTCCTTTTAAAAATGTATTGAGTGAGTCATAATTTGGAGTAAAAAGACTGCTTCTAGAATAATGTAAAAAACCTTTTTCCCTTCCAAAAAAAAAAATCCTTTTAAAAATGGAATCTTCACAAGAATTACAAGTGAGGGATAATAAAAATGGTGATTTCTTTTTATGTTAGATAATACAAAAAAAATTTATAAATGTCACAATGTAAGTGGCAATCCAGAAAAAGATTCCCTCAAGTCTGCATTTGCTGTTGAGGAACTAAATGACAGTACTTATAAAGTAATTGATAAACTTTTTTTTTGTCCTTTTTTTGGGTAAAGAAAACTGGTACCAATTGGTTACCAGAAAATCGCATGACCTTCAAGAAAAGAAAAACTTTCCTGGTGACTATTCCCTCTCTCCCCAACATTCTTGAGGTAAAAAGATTGAGAACTAGATCTTTTAGAGAACCATGTGTGCATGGAAGGTGTTAATGATAGAGGATGTCAATGGATTACTCTTTGGGGTTTGCTATCATCACACCCTGCTTCTACCAGGTGTTAAGGTAATGATCATAAACTTCAGAGGATTAAGCAATTCTCACTCTCATCCCCTCCGGGGCCAGCCTCCGATGTTCCCCACCCCCAGTTAAATATAATTCCTGGAATTAGAACATCTGGGAATAAGCTCTTTCTATTAGGACAATTTTCAAACATACAGAAAAGTAAAGCCACAAGCAGAATGAGAGCCCCTGTGCCCATCACTGAGAATCAGGAGTTGCTATCACTTTGCCATATTGGTTCCATCTTTTTTTCCCACTGGAATACTTTAAATTGTAGATGTCATCTCACATTAAAATATTACACATCCGTCATTATGGGGGATCCTTTCATAAGTGTATAGTGTATGTATCATCGACATTGCTAGAGGAAGATGTCAGGGTGTTGTACATATGAGCTCAGTCATTTCCCAACTGACTGAATCCAGTTGTCACAAATAGTTAATCAGGACATCACTCTATCACTGATAGGAGAAAGATTTGGGTGGAACCCAAGGAAGATCTTAACTGTATTCAAAATGTTCCTGATTGATCTGGAAAGAGGAAGGTAAACAGCACATTAACTAAATTCTCAAAAGACACTAAATTGGAAAGTGTCATAAGCAGTAATGATGCCAGAGAGAAAATGCAGAGCGCTTGAAGGAGTTAGAGCTTTACCTGAATGGTGTGTGTTCTTATTTTTGTAATAAAAATTGTTTAAAGCATTAGGAGTTGGAGAAAGACTTGGCACAGGATTGGTTGTGATAGGAAAACCATTAAAACATCGTACTTGCAGGTTCACTTAATCATATACAGAACAGTTCTAGTGACTGCTCCCACCACATGGAGAGTAGGAAGCCAGACTAGGGGAGAGAGTCAGCTGCTGAGGTATACAGACCGGTCCTCCCCTCCCCGGGGCAACTGAACTGGAGGTGCGTCAACCCCCGAGAGAACGTCTGGGAGGCCTGGTTGTGAAGCGTTGGCTCACTTAGCAGGTAAGCCATCATCTTCCATAGTCAAAATGTAAGGAGAGCAGGGAGCTTCCCAAAGGCTCTGCGCTTAGCTGCTGGGGTCTGGGCGGGCGACTGCAGATGTTCTGGACAAGATGGCGGGCAAGGTGGTTGCTCAGCTTGCTCTCAGAGTGACTCTGCCAAACCCAAGAGAAGCAGGGAAAACAAGCAACAGCAGATTCCAGAATATTCAGCCCAGCTTAGTCAATAAATGAAATGTGTACTATTCAAGGACAGCCTAGGTGGTGGCACCAACTGGAAAGCAAGGCCTAATTCCCAGCCTGTGTGGCTGGTGATCTAACTGAGCACGCATCTGGCTTCCCACACGTCAGGAAATGTGTTATCCATACCCCCAGTGCATGTCTGCAGACCTCTGGCTCATTCATCACCCCGCCACCCCGTCCCCCAATACCATGGGGCTCATAAAACCAAGCACCACCTTCTCCTTTCCTGACACTGCTGCCCTGAGGAATGGGAGTCTGTGTTGACTAAGACAGGAATGAAGATTGTTTTCATCATCCTGAGGGCGGGAACATGGTTTCCTCCCAGAGCGTCCCCTCTTTGGAAGACCACCGTCTCTTCTGAGCTCCCTCCTCCAGCCCAACCCCTGGCCCTGAAGCCCAGGATCAGCTGATGAGCATGAACACACATGAGCTCTCCGGGGCTTGGAGAAGAGCTCTGGGTAGGATGAAGGGCCATGTCTGCATGCCCATGCTGCCTCGTCCAGGCTTTCCTTTTCTCTGTCTCCTTGGAATGAGAGGCCTGTCTGTACTGCTGTCCATGTGCCATTTGGAGCAGGGAGAAGGAAGCACAATGTCCCCTCCCATATCCCACGGAGCAAAATTGGCACAGTTCCCAGAGGGGGACATAAGGGTTCTGAAGACAGAGCTCACTGGCAGATGTTGAACCCTCTTCCCAGCGGTGCTGCCCTCCCCTCGGCTCTCTTCCATGATGAGCCCATACTGCTTGGGATCAGGACCAAGGAGTACTGAGAGAAACAGCATCCCAGGCAGAAGGCTTCCTGACGACTCAGAGGACTCCAGCTCAGATGTCCCATGTGAGATGGTGGTGAGCAGGGTCTAGGACAGAGGGAGAGACGAAATAGGAAGTCCCATCTTCCCCCAAAGGGGACAAGAAAGGGCAGGGGCGTTTATGGAAATCTGCTGGATATTCTCAAAGGCAGGTCGTCTGCAGGAAACTGATCCTGCCTGCACTGGACGTGGGAGGAACACTCGTCCTTTCCCAGATTCCATTTTCTTGAAGGAGGAGAGAAACTCTGGGGGACTGAATTCTGGAAACTCAGGAGTGAGGAGACAGAGAAAGCGAGGGAAGGCCAGGGGCCCAGCCTCCAAACCCAGCAGAAGTTTTACATGGCTCCCAAGAGGAGTAGGGACGATTTCAGGTCAGGGTTTGGTTCTTCTGCTGCCCTTGAGGAAAAGAAAGGGTCAGGGAGGACCCATGAGGCCCTTTGCAGAAATCGGCTCCATGTTGCTGCCCCAGTTACTCCAGGCCTGGGCAGCTGGAGCAGCGCTAGAGGAGACTGGGGTCTCAACCTGTCTCCTTCTGAGGCCACTGCCCAGGGCACGTCCTCCCCACGCAGCATCAGCTGGGGTCAAGTACCTTCCTCCCTCTGCTCAGCGCCACACTGCTTCTCTCGTGGGCCAACTCCACTTCCTACCCTGACACCTGTTAGCAGCAGGGACTTGGGCAAGTCATATTATATCTCAGGTTTTCCACCTGTAAAATGGGAGTGGAGCAGATGAATAATGCATTTATTCATGTATTCATCCATAAACATTTCATGATTAAACGATGTCTATTTGCTAAGCAAGTACCTCTTACCATGTTTCAGTGCAGTTCCCTGACTTTTTCCCATCACATTCTGCTTTTCTCAACCTCCACCCACCCCACCCCCCAAAGGGCCTGCTGCTTCTACTTTTTCTCGTTTCTTTCATCCTCCTGATGTTTCTCTTCTTTCCCTGCCCACCATGATTCTATTTTTAGAGTGTTTCTACATAAAATCAAGAGGATCAGGGGGATCTTAAGGGATATCTGCCCACTTTGTTATCTCCAGGCAAGTCTGTGCTTAAAAGACCCAGGAGAGTTCAGAGGACACAGTCCAGGGCCCAGGTTCAGGATGCACTCCAGTGTCTCGCAAATTCTCCCATCAGGAAATTGTTCTCAACATCTCGTTTAAACCTCAGTCAATACTGCGTTCCTTTTTCTCTTTACCTTTGGAGTAACATCTCAGGTGTAAAGCACCTTTGTGGGTATAGAACTGTTGGGAAGTTTAACCCAGAATGGCATTATTTCAACATCCCAGACCGTGAAAACAACAGAATCAGAAACAAAGAAGGGGTTAGAGGCCACAGCAGTTAGAAGAGTTTGGCTTCTATAAAATCAACAAAAATAGAACAAATAAACAAAATCCCACAAGTATGACCCTTCTGGAGTCACAATTCCTGATAGATTATCTGAATTAATATGAAAAGCCCATTGAACAGGGACTTCTGGAATCATAGACCCTTTTGTTGGAAAGGCCTCTCTTTAGATGCCATTGAGTCCAACTTTCACATCGAGTTGGTTGCCGCATAGCATGACGTCTGCTCTGTTGAGGGTAGTTAAGTAATGGTTGGTGGTTATTCAGCATTGGTTCCTATGTCACCATACACAGAATTCCTCTCCAAAGCCATTTTCCCAGGCCCTTGGGTCAGGAGCAAGCCTGGACAGGGCCTAATGCCCCAGAATGTGTCCCTTTTGATCTATGCAAACCTGCCAAGGTAGCTTACAGTCCTGATAGAGGCAGTGCCATCTAATGGGCAGGTCCCATTAAGGAGGCAGATTGCAAAACCTGCAGCATCTTGTTTCTTTCTTCTCCAGATTGCAAGAGACCCAACTGAAGAGAAAGGGGTCCGACAGCAAGTCACTGACTCAGCTTCCCTCTCCCACAGAATGGCAAGGAGTCACCTTGTATGCCTCTCTGTACCATCGTCTTTGATGCTCGGTAGATATTTCAGGGAAAGGCTCATTGTTACCAAGCAATCCTAATTCCAAGACGCCCACCTGTTAAGGAGATGCTGATGGATGCTTTTCTCTCTCTGCAGAAAGCAAGTAAGACCCTTCTGTCTTGGAAAAGTCTGGCAAATGTTCTATAGAGGCTACTGAGGAAGGGCACCCTTCCATGTCCTGTAATGGTAGGAAGGATGAAACCCTGCCTGGCAACAAGAGCAGCACGGGCAGTGGGCTGCAGTCCTGTCTCAGCCTCATGGCTTTGGACACGTCCTTTAGTCTTCCCGCAACTCTTTTCTCCATCTGTCACACAAGGGGGATCTTCCCACTTCAACCATCTTGCCTCTGCCTGGGGTAAACCCTGCGGTCCTTGCTCTCCTGGGTCTCCCATCAGGCCCAAGGCCCCCCAGGCCTGCTGACCCCAGAGGGCCACTCCCAGCCTCTTCACCGAGGATCTGCCTTTCCTCCCTTTTGAAGATTGATCATGCTCAGAAGTCAGCTGATTTGGGAAGGGGGGGCAACATGAAAAAAACGCTGCAAGAAAACTCTTCGATAAGCCTCAACCCACAAACACACACACACAAACACACACACACACACACACACACACACACACACAATCTGACACACATACTCAATCCCTGAGGTGTAAACATTTTCTCTTCTGTGTATCAAATCTATTTTACCCTTTCTAATTGCCAGTGTGTTAGGAGAGAATTCAGCCCCACAGTGGAAAAGAATTGCTTCCTCTTAGGGAAATTAGCCAAACCTCAGTGTTTGGGGATGACCCTGGGCATAGGTTGAGTGAGACTAAAAGTTCTAACACATCTCAGCTGTGGTCCCTAACGCAGAATCTACCAGCCGAGACTGAGGCAGCAACTAGAGAGACAGTGCCAGGGTTCAGATCCTTCCCTCCAGGCTTGTCCACCTCCGCTGCCTCCCCCACCCATAGACCTGTTGTTCTGTAACAGTGGGTGTCTGCTCCAGCCTGCCTGCCCTGAGTGCTGTGGACTTGTTCTATAACGTACTGTGTATGTATATGTCTGACTCTGTGGTTTACTGCAAATAAAAAGGACAATAGATGTCTGGCCTCTGACCTCCTGTTTTTGTTTGTTTGTTTGTTTGTTTGTTTGTTTGTTTGTTTTTTATGTCATTGCTTGAGAAATCAGGATCGTCTGGCCAGCCAAGAGCACTGGAGATGTGCACGTTTCTCTAGACTATTCTGTGGCCTCTCCACAGTTGCCCACTGCTGGGGAAGGGAGGTGCCACTGATAGACCAGGACCAAGAAGAATGGAAATGCTCTGCTTTCACTTTGCTGATATTGAAGGAGGGAGAGCGGAAGCCCAAAATCCTATTGCATAAGCACTTGCTGAACATTTTATCTACCTAATCTCATTGACCTCTGAAGAGTCCCCTGTGAAGTGGTTAGCATTTTATAGATGAGGAAACAAAGGTTCAGAAATAGTAATGACCTTGCTCAACAAGTAATACAATAAGTTACTTAGTTCTGTCTCTCTCATATCCCCAGATTCATGTTCTCTCCTCTAAACTAATGTTTCTCCTAATATGGCCTGTGGACTGCTTACATCAGAAACACCAGATTCCTGGACCCCACTCAAATTCTCCTGAATCATAACCTCTGAGATCTGATATTCCGTAACCTGGGACTGTTGATCCTTGTGCCCACGAAAGCCTGAGAACCACTGAGCCACACCTGCTGGAGGGCAGGACCACTCTGGGAGGAGCCTGTAGAAGAGCAGCCTTAAACAGAAGAGACCTAGAGAGGAAGCCCGGCTGCAATGCAAGGGCAAAGGGGAAGCGAGATAGTAGACTTCACATCGGGGTTGGCTGGCCCCTCACCCCAGAATTTAGACCCCAAGAACAGGTCCCTCAGCCCGTCTCCAGGTGAAAGCCGTCCTGAGCCAAAGGTTCAAGATTACATTTGGGTGGAGCTGGGCAAGGACACGCAGGCTCAACACAGCAGCTCCAGGTGGGGCAGCCGTCTGGGAAGATGGGGCCATGGATGCTTGGCAACTGCCTTCAGGCTCCTGCCGCCTTCTCAGCCCCCACCCCCACCCCCCCCTCGCCCAGCCTGGCCACTCCCCAAGTGTGAAGCCCCACTGCTGTTTGCTCTCCAGGCTCTTCCTGCCACGACTAACCAGCAAGGTTCCAAAAGCCCCGAAACTCACGCCCAGAACCCTCAGTCTCTGTGACCCTGCTGCCTCAGGGAACCTACCCAAAATTTTCCTCACTCCTCCCCACTCCCTCCCCCTTCCACCTGGACTTGACGAGTTCTATTTTGTGCCTCTGAGTCTAGGTGGAGTTTTCTGAAATAATGGTTGGGATGTTTGAGGTGGGGCACTGTGAGACAGATGCATAATTGCTACTGGGGGCAGAACTAAATACTGGAAATAGCTGGGCTGCCCACTCAGCTGGGGAGACTCAGTGCTCACCTTCCTCCCGGCTGAAACACTAACTATGCATGAAAAATATTTTCCCCAAGAAAATGGCTTTTCTACAGTCAAGAATTCAAGAAAACCCCCTCTCATACAGAATTTGATGTTTCCAAATCAGCAAAACACAAATTATGAACCTAGAAGTCTCATCTATGATAGAGAACTCTTGTAGTGAGAATTTTGAGTCTCTGTAGCTAACAAAAAAATTAGGTAAAGAAGGAAAATGCTGGTCCATTCAAGAACAAAGGCCTTTTAGCAGTTGTGTTTGCATTCTAAACAATGGCGAAGAATAAGCTATTTGCTGTAACAGTTACAAGATTTTCTAACACAAGAGACCCTGTTCCTGCTCCTTCTCGGACAAAGCAGGTTATTGTGTGTCCTTAAAAGTTACAAACCTGCCTTTGTTTTTAAATATTCTTACTCCTACTTTCCATTAAACCAGACTTTCAATTTTTACAGGAATATTTCTGAATCTAAAACCCTAAAGCTATTCACTGGGAGAACGAGAAGTCAAAGGCAGCAAAAAGCAACAATGG
This sequence comes from Vicugna pacos, assembly GCF_048564905.1. Lineage (NCBI taxonomy): Eukaryota > Metazoa > Chordata > Mammalia > Artiodactyla > Camelidae > Vicugna > Vicugna pacos. The sequence goes on along the minus strand of NC_132987.1, from coordinate 54,491,243 downwards.
AAGCAGCTAAGAAAGCTGAGAGAGATAAGGAGAGGGTCGTGGTCTTGGAATTGGAGGGCTCCCAGAGAGCACTCAGGCTAACCTCTAGCCAGAGCGAAGCTCTGCAGGGCGGCACCTGTCCGGTGCACCGCCGCCTCTGCTTGAAGACTTCCATTCATGAGCAGCCTACTACCTCCCCAGGAAGCCCATTTAGGAGCAGTTTTCTGAGCCTTGGATGGCAAATCTTGCACCCAAGTCTGCCTACCATTCACTCCCATCACTGGGCCCTGACTTGGTCGCTGGTAACACAAAATAAATCTCCCCTGCAGAACAGCTTTTAGATATTTGGAAATAGCCACCTCGTCCTAAGTGTTTTATTTTTTTTTTCCCCTCCAGACTAAACATCCTCTAAATCCTTAAATCATCCGTTGTATGTCTTGACTCTCAGACCCTAAGCTATTCTTGCAACTTTCCCTGGAACAACAACAGTTTGCCAAGGTCTCTCTTAAACTGCGATTCCCGGAGCCGAAGACAGCACAGAAACAGGCGGACAAGTGGAGAGCCACATCCCTCGCTCTGGAGACCATGTGGGCTTTCTCTGGCACCTGCAGCACCTTGCTATGTCACCTGTTCTCACAGCTGACGTCTCCCAGCCTCTAATGAATGCTAATAACTACCATTGGTATGGTGCTTCACAGATCACAAAGTCCTTTCAGAAACATGTCTCCTTTACTCCACATAACCCTGAGGGGTTGATTAAAGATGAGGAAACAAAGGTTTTCCCAAAGCCACATGGCCAGGCTCAAGCTGTGAGCCTGTGAGTCCCCATCCATGCTCCTCCAAACACAACCATGTTGTCTTTTCACTTGAAACTCTGTTAAGACCAAGAAAGTCTCCCTGGCTTCATCTGTTAGTGTCTATTCAAAAATCTCTTTTTTTTTTTCCTGTTCCATTTTGTCTTGTTAATTTCTTCCCATCCTTTAACCTATCTAGATCTTTTGACTCCCATTTCTGCTGTCCCTAACATTAAAGGGAAGACACCGACAGGTCAGACAGAGAGGGCAGCAGAAGAGGATGAAGTGCCAAGCAGGCAGAGCCTGGGGGAGGGAGGAGCTGGGAGGGAGCATCTCAGAGAAGGATGGGCAGTGTGGAGTGACAGACGCATGCTGATGACACGGGTTGGGAGGATGGGTTCCATGCCCCATCCACCTTGGCTGGCTGTGTTATCCTAGGCAAGCCACCTAGCCTCTCAGAGCCTCACTTTCTGATGAGCGGACATCACAGTGAGACTAGTCAATTCCCAAGACCTCTCCCAGGTTTATCAAGCTAACAGGTAGAGCAGACCTTATTGTTAATCCAGTGGTTCCTCTTCTCTTTCAATCCAATGAGGATATTGAACATCAGACTCAAAATATTTCACATGGCTTTCTTCTCCTAAAATAAAGGAAAGCAAAGATGGCTAGGGGTCATGGCAATAAGCAACATTTATTTCATCTGATTGCCAGCCCTGGGTTTTTTGGGTTGAGGGGAGAGAAGGATTACAAAAGCTACCTCTCAAGAAGTAGGACCTGAAGACTAAGGCATTCTCAAAGGGGCTGAACAAGAGGCTCTCCAGCTGTCACCTGATACCCTCTTTACAGCAGAGGACCGAGGGTCCCACAGTGAACAACCCTTCCCACAGTGGCCACTTAGATGATGTGGGACGGGAATGAGGCTCCTGTTTGTTAAGCATCTCTTGTGTGCCTTCCTGGGGAGGTCATGTGATAAATGTCCCTGGATCATTGCACTAAGAAATATCATCCCATGTTTTCATTCTTTCAGAGTAGAGACATTCAATGAAAATATAATGTTAGCCACATTTATAAGGTTAAATTTCCTAGTAGCCGCAGAAAGAGTAAAAAGGAATGGGTGAAATAAACTTTAAACAAATATTTAACTCAGCATATCCCAAAATATTATCATTTCAACCTGTACTCAATATAAAAATGGAGTTACTTAACATTATTTTTTATACTAAGTCTTCAAAATCCAGTATTTATTTTACATTGGCACCACTAGCCTGGGGTCAGTGGCTGCCATATTGGACAGAGAAGCTCCCACAGCATCTGGTACTTTCGCATCATAGCACTTCTCAAACTACATCGTAATTGCCTGTTTCGCAATCTGCATTATCCATCAGGCTGGAGCTCTGGGAGGCCAGGGACTAGAGTTAACTGATACAGTCCCTACTCAGTGCTTGACATGAATGTAATAGGCTCTTGGTGAGTATTTGCCAAGGAAGCAAGGAAAGGAGGAAGACAAGCTCACATACCTAGTCAGTACAGAGAAGAGCTTGGATTTGAACCTATGTCTGTCCAACAGGAAAATGCACCATCACCTCACTGTATCATGCTGCCACCTAAACTTCAGGGAGCATTATGTAAAGAGCATGGTCCTTAATGCCAAACAGACTTGGATTCAACTTCAGCTAGGAGACTAGTGACAGGGAACTCATTGCAGAAGTTATTAGAGTGATTTTGTGCTAGTTACCTTACCTCTCTTAGCCCTAATTTCCTCATCTGTAAAATGGGAATGATAATATTTACCGCTCAGGGAACTATGACAATGACGTGGATCTTGCAAACATTAGACTTTCTATAAATGTTAGTTTCTTTGCCTTGTCTAATTAGATGGAAATAAAACATTCTTATCTGGCTATGTTTCACTCATGCAGCAGCTTTGACCCTATCTAGAGAGGGGAAAGTAATGAAAAGCAAACCAAAATTTGAGAAATGGAGCCAACTCCTACCATCTGCCTCCTTGTTTGTTCTTTAAAAAGCTCCACAAAGTGCTGGTCTAGTCCGGGCAGCCCATGAATTGTGAGGGGGCTAGAGAGCCCTTTGCTTTGCTGGCAGGTCCTCTGACTTTGCCTCAGGCATTCTAGCATTTAAACCCCCTCTGCCTCAGGCCCAGTGGAATCCACCTTTGCTATCCTGAGAGCTCTGGAGGCTGGAAACTATAAGGACTACACCTGGTCCAGCAGCCGAGTGTGTGTGTGAGTGTGTGTGTGTGTGTGTGTGTGTGTGTGTGTGTGTGTGGCAGGGGGAAGGGGTGGGCAGTGAATGCTCAGAGATTCAGTCCTGAGGCCCAACTTCTAGCTGGGGCTTGAACCTCAGGGAAGGAAAAGGCTCCTTTAACCCAAGATCCTTGCAGAAGCTTAGGAGGAGGTGGTAAAACTGCCATCGTCTTGATCAGAAAATGTCTATCAAAATTCAACACTCACTCCCAGCTTATTTCCTACCACTCACCCTCCCCGTGCCCGTGCCCCTCAGAGTTTTCTCATTTCCGTGGCTTTGCTGGCTCAGCTCCTCGGCCTGTGGGGCCCTCCTCCTATCCAGTCACCACCAGCCCTACTCCTCCCCGCCTGCACTTGCCAGCCAGCCTTCCATCTTTCAGTCCTACCAGCGCCCTGGCCAATACACACACACCATCACCATATACATGTACCCCACCATTCTGCCTACCCATCCTCCTTTGCCTAAAAGTCTTCCCTACCTACATACACATACTCCCACACACATATACACACCACCCCCACCACCACATACACATAAGCCCCAGCAGAGGCACACACACAGCACGACTGACTGCACCACACACCTTCCGCTCGTCCCCTGCTTCACACACACCCGACACACACACACAGTCTAATTACCCACCACGGAACTTTTGATCTCCCGAGTTCTAAAGACTTATCTTTTTCACCGTGATTAGAGTCATTCATATACAAACACCTCTTATCTCTCCTACTTGACTATGAGCTCTTGAAGACAGACTGTTTCTGTTATTTCTGTAACCTGCACAGTGCTTGGTTCATAGTTGGGGCTCAGTGATTCTTTCTGAATGAATCAGTGAACCAGTCAATATGGTCTACGTGGCTTAAGTGAGCCAGTAGAGGAGAACCAACCACGTCGGTCCTGGGGGCTGAGGGTGCTGTCTTTGGTGGCTGGTCTTGTCTGATCCTGTCCCGTTGCCTTGGTTTCATTCCAAGGGAAATATTTGCTGTGCGCAAATAAAACGTGAATATGTTCTAATCTGTTGCAAAGATACACAGAGCCTTCAGCCTGATGCTTAGCTCTCTGAGGGCACTTCAAAGAACTGTGAAAATAAAATGTCCAGGGTGGGAATAAGGAAAGCCTAACTCTTTCCTCCCCAGAGAGAAGAGCAGGTGAAGCCGGGATGACATGTTCCCCCTTGAACATTTCTAAATAAAACCTCCTGGGGGGCCTGGCAGCATCCCAGACATGACAAGTGATCTCAAGATTTTCCTTCCTATGGTTCTACAGACGCAGAAGTGCCAAGCCTGTGATCTGAAAACACACCGACACACTCACACTGGAAAATTTTCCTTGATGTCCGTGGTCTTCCAATGGAGAAATCTATCTCCCAGAAATGTGTGGGAGTTGAACCGAAGTTTGTGCAGCTCCCTGGCCCACAGAAGCTAGCCCTCTGCCCACCCAAGCATCACATGCTCTGTATCTGTGTGCCTACATTTTAGCAAACGTGCAGCATGGCTGGAGAAGTCAGGAAGATAAAAATTCCTAGTGGCAGAGAATTAGGAAGAGATCTTTGTATTTTGTTTGTTTCCTACTGAGGAATTCTTAGAAGTTCAGAACCTTCCATAATAAGCTGTCATCGGATACAGTTGTTTCCGAATACGGCCTCAGGTTTGATTGCAGGGTTTTCAAGCGTCTGACCAAGGAATGCAATGTTTCAGCGTTCTCAGCCCAGTCCTGTCCCGGTTACAGGCTGGGGGCAGGGGCAGAGGAGGGAGGGGAAGCACAGTGTTGAACTATCAGTTATGGAAATCCAGTGTGAGCAAATTAAACCATTCATTTAATGGCCGAAGAGAGATCACTTAAGATCCCTGCAGTGGATTCTGAAAATATAACCCGGGACTCCCCCTTCATTTCCATGTTGTATGAGAATGAGTCTTCTGGGTTGGGCTGGCCTGAGGACAGATACATCTATTTACAATTCTGGATCAAGCACAAGCCTCAGCCACTCCTCAGGGCACAGACTTAGCTGCCATTTCCTCACTCTTACATATTCAAATCCTCTCAACCAACCGCAGGTGAGACATGATGGTGTCCTCATTCACCTCACTTTGTAAGTGGGGAATTTGAGGCTCAGAGAGGCCAAGCAACTTGCCCGAAATAGCCCAGCTAGAGTCAGAATTCTGACTTGCTGACCCCAAAGCTCCTTCCCAGGGGATTGCTTCCCCATGGGGGCCAGCCTACTCAGAAGCCAACGTCTGCTTATTCCTACCAGTTGTTATTCAAAGCAACCACTATTCTCTCCTCATTAGATCCTCCGTCTTTTAACACATGTACTTTAAAAGCCACACAATACGAACTCAATCAATTCAAAAGACTTTTTGAAAACCTGTTTCCTTTGAAAAGTATTTGTCTTTTAGATTCCCCCATTACAAAGTGGAATTGCCAAGACCTCTCTGATATGTTTACAACACCCCTGTGCTGAGTCTTACTGCCTCTCCCAGGAGCCAGATGGACGCCTCTGGTGCAGCCCTCCCTTGGCCTGACAGCTGTCATTGTCAATGGGAAGGGGGCCTTTGATCCTCATCTGAAATACACAACAAAGTCTGGCCAGATCGCCAAGAGTCATACCTATACTTGAGTGCGCACAGACACACACACACACAGACAGATGTTTATTGTAGTGTTGTTTTTAACCTCAAAAAAATTGGAAACAGTCTAATATCAAACAGCAGGGAAACGATTAAGTAAATGATGCTATAGCCATAAGAAGGTATATTAGACAAACCTTAAAAATGGAATTTATGAAGAATGTTTAATGCCCTGAGGGGCATGCCTATGATATAATGCTAGGCAAAATGCAAAGTTATATATTAAAAAATATATCTCCATTATGCAAAACAAAACAAAAAAGACAGGGAAGAAATATGCTTAAATGTTAACAGCATTCATTTCTAGGATTATGGGTGCTTGTTTATTTATTTTGAATTGTTTTTTGTATTTTCCTAATTGTATATAATGATTTTTTCATTTGAAATGCTTTTAAAACTTTTCAAAGATAAGATTCCCAGTTTGGGTGAAGTAAGAAGACTGATTTTAAAAATAATGAAAACAATTTTGGGGAAACTGCAAAATATCAAGATTATTAAATATCTCAAAATTCTCTGATTAGAATTAGGCCATAAATTTAAAACTAAGTATCATGAAAGATATGCATGCGTGCCAGTTGAAAAGAACAATTTCTACTTTGGATCCTACTCCCTTACAAGTAATAATGTACCAAGTCTTTTAAAATAACAAATGTAACAGCATGCAGGATTCTGTTACTTGTCAGCCGTGGACCTGGGTGGAAAACAAGCTTAAACTGACCTCTACCATTCATGGTCAGGCTTGATGAAGGGCTTCTGGAAGAGCTCCCTGGTGTGGGGGGAAGGGAGGCGGCGGGGACCAGCAAATGTGAACCTCCTCCCCAGCCTGGAGTGAGCTGAGGCACTTACTGAAGGAATTTAGACCTCCGTTCCCCCTCCTCTTGGCCAGCTAGCAGAGGCAGAAAGCAGCAGCAGGATGATACGCTGGGTTGATTCCAATCATTCTGAGGCGCTCCCCGCCAGTCGCCCATAGATAGTCTTCCCCAGGCTTCCTGTGGACTCGGTCCTGTTTATTTGCACTTTGGAATGATCCTGCGCAGGACAAGAAGGCAACTAATAAATGCTTCTTCTGATCCCCCCCACATCTTCTCATCTGGAATCTGCACTATTTTTCTCCCACCTCTCTGCTCTGATGTACTTCAAGCCACCCTTGTAACAAATTAAATTTGTCTTCCCCCAAATTTCCCTCTCCACTTGTCCATCCCCTACTCCAGAACTCACCTTGGCTCCCTCTTGCTCAAGGGCTCAGATCCAGATTCCTCTCTCTGGACGCTCTCCAACGTCCAGTCCCTACCCAAGTCCCTCCAAAATTACCTTCCTCTGCCCTACAGCTTCCCCAATTCCCCCACGTTTCCTACCCCTCAGCATCCAGCCCAGCCCTCCCTTCTGGCAGGCTACACTTCAGTTGCCCTCAGAAGTCCCATCCAATGGAAAGAAATTCCCTTTTCTACAATAGAATAATGGAGTCTTGTCCAAATTATGCTCAAAGATACAATTTTTCCAATGTTAAGTTTTCTCCCATCAACTTTTGTTAAACCTTTGGCACCAGCAGCTCTATCTAGTGAGAGCCCACAGATGGCAAAGTGAAAAAACAAGTCCCTGGTGAAAATTCATGGAAAAGCCTCAGGAACAGCCCAACACGTGTCTTCAACAGCTTGTTTATTTCACAGACATGTGCTCATGATTGTGGTTTTATGCACAGGTAAAACAAATTCCCATTTTCTACTAATAAAATTGTTATCGGTTCATGTAATAGAATTATATACCACATGCTTTTGTGATAGTCTTTTTAAAAAAAAAAAACAACTCTGTATTCTGCTAAGAAAATTATGATTGCTGTGAGCCAGGACACCTGGGTGACTTTACAAACTACTGCTTCAGACACATTACACCTCTATTTCCCCAACACACCTCACACTCATGCACAGTTGTGTCTTTATCATGCTGTTCCACCTATGATCGCTGAACCTCCCTCCATTCTGTAAGATCCCATTCAAACAGCACATCCTTTGTGAAGACTTTCTACCTTTGGTTCTGAGGTCCAACAGAATTCCTATAGTTGCTTCAGAAATCAATGAAGAAGAAATACAGACATCAGAGAAAAGTAGTTAGGAAGAAAACCCTAAGCTAAATCTACAATGAAGGAAATATTACATTGAGAAGCAAAATGTTGGGAACTCCTTAATTTACCAGGGTCAAGGGGAATACTGAAAGAGTCGGCAGTGCTCATGAAAGGTTAACACCTATTGCCTGAATTCACACGGACAAGCAGCGAGAGAGAAGATGTATTACACTTTTACTCTACGCGAGACATTCTGCTAGGTGCTTTTTGAATATTGTATTTATTCTTCTTTGGAAATCTTAAGGTCTGCATTATTATCTCTATTCTACAAATGAGAAGAGTAAGGCTCAGAGAGATTGAATTTGCTCAAATTCACCCACTTAGCCAGTGGAAGAGCCATGAGGGAAACCCAGGTCCACAGCCAACGCGTACCAGGCCCTGGACATTGTCACATACGCTCTCACTGAACCGTCCAACAACTCTGTGAAGCAGGAGTTATGAGTCCCATTTTTCGGACAGGAGGCTGATGTGCACACAACTGAAATAGCTTGCCCATAGTCACATAGTTAGTAGTGACAGAGGTGAGCTAGGAAATCAGGCTTTGGCTCCATATCTACCCGTGACTCACCATGCAAGGAGCATGGGTCTAACTTACTAACTGCAAGAGAAGGTGGTGAATCTGGGAAGCAGTGGGAGGTAGTTTAACCCACTGAAGATCTTTGAATAAATAAAGAACTGCTTCCAGACAGGCGTCTATAGAGCTATTACTACGTTACCATATGGATTACCTCGTTACCGTTTACATTTACAAGGTGTACACGTAGCTGTAAATGAACGTTGCCCACATTCCAGTTGGGATGTGTGGGTTGGAAAGGGTAAAACACGGATCCCATAATGAAACATTACATCTTGTCATTGAAGGCAGTTTAATACACAGGGAAGTAGAGGAAGACCATATTTAGATTTTGTATTCTGCTGTGGCTGAGACAATCCTGTCAGGACAGGCCCTGAGGTCAGTTTTCAGGTTCCAGATGAACATTCCTAAGTGGGAAGGTCCAGATGAAACTCAGATAACTATCCAAAGCAATTAGGGTATGGAGGAGGGAGCAATAAGAATGAGGAAAGATTTCAAAGGCAATTCAAGTCAAAGAGCATATGAAATCCTCCCAGCCAGGATGCTACCTGGTGAAGAAAATTCCTCAGTGGTCAGGCTGAAATGCTGATCTTTCTTGGCTGCCTAAAGGAGACTGTCCGGGTGCCTGGGTTCTATCCCAGAAAGCTGGCCACACTTAGGAAGACCAGGCAGGCCTGAGGAGAAATGGAAATTAGTTCTCCCAGTCTGTTCATGACTGCCAGCCCCATGGGGAAGGGGCACGTATTGGGGAGGATCTGGGTTGAATCAATCAATGAGGAGGTTGATTCCTCTCCTTCTCAACAAGGCCTGGATCTCCAACATGCAAATGAGAGATTTGGGCATTTTGATGCAGTGTAAATTGCTCTGGGTTGCTAAGGGCTGAGATGAGGCCGTAGGGTCCCACCAAGCTCCATGCCATCCCAAATCTGGCTGAAATGAAATACAGTGCCCTGGGGCCCCAGGTATTGCTGCTAAATGAAGCCTCTCCCTCAGCACACACCCTGAGCTACTGCAGAGCCAAGGTTCCTCGCTCCTCACTCCTCTCCCTCAATGGGGGCAGGCAGAAGCAGGCCGTGCACAAAAACAAATCCACGAAGTGAGGGTAACTCAGCCACCCCTTTCTCAAGCACAGGGGTGTGCTGTACAGTAGAGATCACTTACACATTCACATATTCATTCATCCTCTGGTGATCTCTTGCTAAGTGCCAGGTGCTATGTTTGGGGCGGGGTAATTCAGACAGGCATCCAAGAGGGTCCCTATAAGAGGAATTTGTGGGAAACACAGACTCAAGCACAATGTGATATGTGCTGGAATGGAGGGCACCACAGAGAGGATGATGTTGGAAGCAGTCTCTCTGTGACTTTTGGTTATTTTTTAAAGCAGCTATGAGATGTACACCACGATTCCAAAATGTGAATGGCCACGCTTCTAATGACTACGTAAGACCCCTGACATCCTGTTCCCAAATACCCGTTCTAGCCCCCTCTCAGTCGTGTCTCCTCCTGGGTTGAACATCTACAGTTTAGCTACACATGAGCAATTTCCAGTCCCTGCACCTGCCAGCGACTGCCAGGCCTCCGTGTGTGTGTGTGTGTGTGTGTGTGTGTGTGTGTGTGCGCGCGCACACGCGCTGTTCCCTCTGCCTGGAAGGCCCTTCCCCCCTTGCTCTGCCCAGTAAAGTTCTACTAATTAATCATTCAAGGGTTGGCCCAAGTGTCAAGCCTCTCCGGGGCCTTCCTTGATCCTAACAGGAAGTACTCACTGCTCCTACACTTGTACTCCCAGAACCCGTTTGCAGGCCTCGATTACGACACCTGTAAACATTGTATAATATCTATTTGTTCCTGTACCTTTCACCCACCTCCCACAAAACAGGGAGCTCTTCTCGGACAAGTCCCACACTGAGGACACCAGGCTCTCGACAAACGTTTATGGAAGTGGAAATGAAATTTATGGCTGTGTAAACTCCCGCATGTCTTACCTTAATAAGGTAAGGGCCTATTAAAAGTGATAGCCCAGTCTCATCTAACAGGTGGGAAGGGCCACTTGCCTTCCATGGCCAAACACTCTCATTCACTGATCTTATTGCTGGGACTCTACAGTGCTATGGCGGGGGGGGGGGGTGCAGGGGCCAGAAACAGTGAGGTTAAATCCAATTTGTGTTTTAAGGCTAGAATACATATGCTTAGATGTGATTCTCTAGGCCAAAGAATGTATCTAGAATGCTACCCAAGAAACTGGTGATCGTGTATAACTCTGGAGAGTGGGCCACAGGCTAGAAGGTGACGTGGGGGCTTTCTTTTCCGTTTTCTACCTTTCTGTGATGTTGAGATTTTTGTCAGACATCTTTTTTCAAAGAAATAAGACATGAAAATGAATCCTGTGACTGTATCTTAAATGAACGATGAAAATGAGGTGGCTGTTTACCAAGGGACGTATACTAGAGTCTTACTAGAATGTTCACAGCGATGTCATTAATAATAGCAAAAACTGGAAATTGCCCAAATGTCCATTAAGAGTAAAATGGAAAAAATCAGTTGTAATATATTCATACAACGGGATACTACACAGCAAAGAGAGGGAACAGAACACAAGTACATAGTGCAAAACGGATGACTTTTCCAAACTTAATGCTGAGGAAAAGAAGCCAGATACAAAAGAGCAGGTACTGTATGGTTCCACCTATACAATGTACAAAAACAGGCAAAATTGATTTGTGATGTTAGAGGCCAGGACAGTGGCCACCCTGATGGGGAGGGGGCGAGGGAATTAGTGACTAGATGGGGGCCTGAGGGGGCCTTTTGGGAGAGATGAGCTGAAAATGTTTTGTAATCTGGGTCCTAGATGCACCGGGGTGCTTGCTCTGTGAAAACTCATCAAGCTTCTTAGGATTTGTGCACTTTCCTGTGTGTATGTTATACTTCAGTAAAAAGTACACACACAAAATAGGCCACAACTGAGATGCCTGAGCATTCCCTTCCATCCCTCTTCGGAGTCAGACCTTCAAGTCTCCTCAATATCCAGCGAGGGCACAGCAGCAGGAGATGGGAACTAACCTGTGGTCCCTAGTGGCTTTATGAGCACCTGTGCCCCGCCCGAGGTAGAACCTCAGCACAGGAAGGAACAGGCAGAGCACCTGAGCACTTCCGCGATGCACAGCAGTCAGAGCTTTCCTACGAGGAGATGCTGTTCTCATATTTTGCACGTCTAGCCATGTAGCTGGGCTCTTCTCACAGGAGAGAATGCAGAAAAAGAGAGAAGGGATGAAGAGGTTTCTGGTTTAAATGCAAGCTGCCTTCGTCCCAGAGGTTAGGGGCCAGAGACAGACTATGAGCAAGAACCATGGAGGGGAAAGGTGAGCAGAGGCCATCTACTTGTTTTTAAACACTCTGTTTGGCTTCAGGGGACAACAGGCGGGAAGACTGTCTTGGGGTGAAAGGGCAGGCTGGATGCCCCATTTGAGACCACATGACAGAATCCACGGATGGATCACTTCACCCGCAGGCTCTATTACCAGTGGGCAGAGTTGATCTTCCTTTTGTCCAACTCAAAATAAATACAGACCTCTCCATAGGCCTGCCAGAGCCATGGCGGGGGTGGGCACTTACAAGCCAAGCCAAGAGCTGAAAGAACCGCCCTCCTCACCACCCGCTCTCCAGCTGCCACGCTGAAGCAGGCCCACGAAAGAATGCACATTCCCGCCCCACCAGGCCCTCGGCCCGCTCTCCCAGGGGAGCTGTGGGCCGCTGCCAGAGCAAGTCCTCTCACAGCTCGCGGTGGGCAAGTTCTAGGTTAGCCTGCTACTCAGACTTCGGGGGCTAGAGTCTAAGCTCATGGAAGCAAGGGTTAAGCCCTGGCCATATGAAACTCTCCACTAAGGCCATAGAAGGAAGCAAAAAGAGGCTCTGAAAGGTCAAGAGAGATTTTGCCAAGTCTACACATTCAAGTTCATCCACTTCCTCATTGGAGAGGACCCTTTAGCTCTCACCCAGAACCCATAGACGTCCATTTCAAACTCATTTGGTTTGCTGGGTTCTAAGTTGATGGTGGATCAGAGGCAGAAAATGACAGTGAACATGAGAGACAGCTGGAAAAGCATGCTCTTAATGTCTCAAGAAGTTCTGATTGATGACCTAACAATTTAAAGGAGCAGGAAAGCTCTGAAGATCAGACACAGGATCCCCCAAAAGCCTGGCCACTTGAGGCTCCTTCATGCAGGGAACTTTCATGGGCCTCAGGGGTGGAGCAGGAGGCTGGCAGGTGGCTGGCTGGAGGAACAGGCAGCTCTGCCCTGCATGACTGGACCAGAGGGCCCAGAAGGCTCGAGAGATGCTGCAGAGTCACCAGAATGCATTAAGATTCTGCTGCGGAGCTGGACTCCATTCTGAAGGCAGTAGGAAGCTATGGGAAGTTTCCAAAGATTTTTAAACTTTTGTTTAAGGTTTGGGGCTTAAGGAAGAAATTCCTCAGCTATCAGGAATCTAAATATGACAGGGGCCTCCAGGTTTTCTTGACAGTGGATGTTTCATAAACTCTAAAAATTGAGAGTGAGGAGACGGAGGTAGGAGAGAGGATGTTCGCAAGCTCAGGAGATGAGCCAGAGAGGAATAAGGCCCCCCTAGGCCAAGGGGTCAGAGGGTCAGCCTATTTGGTCAGAAGCCTGGTTTGCTCCTTCGTAACTGTAGAGCCTCAGACATGTTTAACCTCGCACTTTGACCCTCAGTTTTCACATCTGCAAAGGGGGTATTAGTACCACCCCCGACGAGGACTGGGAGTGCTAAAGGATGATGTGTGTGAATTGTCCAGCACAGAGCCTGGCATCTAGGGGATGCTCAGCGCAGGTAATTTCCATTCTCTTTCTAGAGTGGCCGTAGTGGAGACAAATTCGAGCCGGCCCAGGATAGTAATTCAAAAGTCTGGCTGGAGTCACTGGAGCACGTTCCCAAGGAAGCACAGTGACTCTTGTGGGCGTGGCAAGGAAGCCGTCAGAGCCCTAAAGGAGAGATGAGAGAAACCAACAGAGTGGAAGATCGCAGGAACTGGGACCACTTAAATTGTTTCAGAGCAAGGACCCCGTTCAAGTTCTGTGTTTGGCTTCCGACTCCAACTCTTACTAGCTTTGTGTTCTTGAGCAAGTTACCTAACCTCTCTGTGCCTCAGTTTCATCATCTTTAAAAAAGGGATGATAATAGTATCTATGTTACAGGGTTGTTGGGAGGATCAAGGGGGTTAGTATAAGCAAAGCCCCTAAGTGGCCTGGCACAGAGGAATGATCTTCCGGTTTTGGCTGTGGTCACTGAGCTGAGACAGCCCAGCAGAGTGATTAATGGCCAGGTTCTGGAGGAGGCCTCTTGGGTACACTTTCCCTCTTACTGTGTGCTAGCCATATAGCGATTTATGTAACCTTCCTGTACCTAAACTTCCTCATCTCTAGAAAGTGGAGGTGATAATGATAGTACCTCCCTCAGAGGGGTGTTGTTGGGACTACATGTGCTAATACATGTGAACTGTTTAGAAAAGTGTCTAGCTCATATTAAGCACTCAGTAAATGTCAGCTATTATTACTCCCTGACTATGAAGAACCCTGAAGACAATATGGCAACTATTTGTTTAAAGAGATATTGAATCTAAAAGATTTTCTTTTCTTACCTCGGTTTTTAGGGTATTTATACCTGAATTTTACAAAGAAAGGTGTGCCAGCCAGATAGAATCCTTTATCATTTGATGACAAGAAAAACGTGGCTGTACCTTTTGGACGCTGTCCTCAAGTCCCTTCCTCCATAGCTGTACAAAAATAGGAAAGGCCCCCTAGGACCATGTGGCCCACTCCCCCACCTCCACTCCAGACAGGCTACACTCCCTGCAGCATTTCTACCAGAGGAATGGGAGGCATTGCCCCAATGTGAGGGACCAAGACAGTGATGCGGCCAATTTCCCACTGCCATCTTGTGATCAGCCCAAGGCAGGGTTACCTGCCTTATACTTGAACTTGGTTTTTGGATTTTAAGGGACAACTTTAAAAGCAGCCCCCTAAAGGAAAACAGAAGCTTTCAGGCTGAGGGCAAGGGATTTGTTTTTCTATCCTTCCGTGTTGTTCCTCTGAAGGTGTGCTGCAAATTGAAGAACAAGGGGCTAGTTCCCCTACTGTGATTAAGTGAGTTTTGCTACTGCCAGAGAATAAAGGCTAGACTGACACTAGATGAATGTTCCAGAGGGCTGATCTCTTTGTTATCTTTTCCAGCCTGGTTTCTCTCCTGGAGGAGAGGGAATGGTACATTAGAACATATGCTGGGCAAATGCACCGATGTAAGTGATGTTCTTAGGAGGAAAGACTCAATGTGCTAAACAACGAACTTCTAAAAACTTCTAAATACTTCAAGAAGACAGGGAGTGGGAAGGGGATGGGAGTGGCGGAGGTAAGTCACTAAGGAGAAGCAAGAGAGAAGGAAGAGGTATAGAGAAAAGACATCATAAACACTTAACAGTGAGGAACCAACTCTGGGCCCAGGAGTGCATCTAGCAAGGTAGCTCATCACGAGTTGTACCCTCACATTTCACAGCAGAGCCAAGGTTCCTGGGCCCAGGCCCTGAACCCCCATCCAACACAAGCTCCTAATTCTCAAGAGCCATATTCTTAGAGCTGGAGCAATCCTCTGAATTCATCTATCCCATCCAGTGCAGTACTCCCTCTGCACTAAATCTTTCTGCAGAAATGCCTCTTGTGACGGGAGACTCATTATCAGCAGAATTCCTTCAATGGAGCAGGGCCACTCCAAACATCCCAAAGTCCTTCCTAACCGTACACTGAACTAAAAATCTGCCTCCCTATGACTTCAACCAGTTCTGCCCTCTACCATTCCAGGTTCAAGTGATATTTCATGGTGGTTTTCTGAGCAACAGAGGCACATGCTAAGTCTCCACATGTGGGCTCTGGAACCTGCCTGCCTTAGTGCTTATCCAGATTCAGCAACGTACAAGTTGTGCAACTATTGCAAGCTACTTAATCTCTCTGTGCCTCCACTTCTCACCTATAAAATGCAGATATTAACAGTAGCAGGGGAGGAGGGTATAGCTTGGGAGTAGAGTGCATGCTTGGCACTTAGTGCATGTAGGAAATCCTGGGTTCGATCCCCAGTGCCTCCATTTAAAAAAAAAAAAGTAGCGACCACTTCAGTACTATTATTACAAGGATTAAATGAGATAACCTATAGAGAATTGTATATGGCACAAACAGGTCATATGTTAACTTCAGCAGCTGAAATTGTACAATAGATTGTGGGCTCCTCCAAGCCAAAGACTGGAACTTATCTCTAACTTTTTTGCTGAACACAGAGTTTGGCTGAGCATTGGGTACAAAACAAATGTATACCAAATGACTAAATAATTAATTGGCAAGAGCTCTTCTCTGGTGTAAATCCCTCCACATGATTTCATGTCTGTGACAATCTTCTTACAAAAACCCATCCTCCAATTCCTTCCCTACCGATATTCATTACTTACTACCTAATCCAGAAATACCCAAGTTCTCTTCCCAAGGTGGAATGGAGAGCTTTGGCTTGAGGCAAAGGTCATAGGAGTCACACTCCAGGCCTCAAGTCCAACCCCATGGAGGAAGTCGCTGTGAAGTGTCCTGTACTGTTTCCCTGTAGCCAGAATGCGACTGATGTTCTGTGATTATATGGCAAAGGATGTGTGGCCCCATGGGCTGCAGGCCTTCTGAGAGCTGGGCCTGAAGACAGACATCAGTGAAGATGAATCCAGAAACTTCTGAGGAAACTAGATTAGAGAGCAGAATAAGTTGGGATGAGCTGAAGCAGGATGGGGGCAGATAAGCTGGGGAGGAGGAGGACTGGGGATCTAACCTGGGCTCTGAGCCTAGTGGGGGAGACAGAGCCCTCAGGGATGTCAGCAAATCACTAGGAGGACAGAGGGTCTAGGATTGCACTCCAGCCACCAAACAGCACTGGTGTTACCTGGGGAATAAAGAGAAGCACTGAGGGAAAACTCCACTGGATCTGGCCAGTAGCAAAATGCTCTACTACAAAATTAAATATCATGGAACTGCTCATTTAAAGTTCAGAGCACTTTCCCACCCACCCATTCGTGTTCACCCCACTCTCTTACAAAGTCAGGAGTTCATGCCTGATGAGCGCTCGGCCCAGGAACTCTAGGCTTCCTTTCGTGAATTTCAACATTTCTTGGGCTATAAACGACAGCCCAAATGCCCACAAGTAGAAGCAGAAAAGAAGGTGAGCAAGTTTTCCCTAAAAGTCCACACTGCATGCCCCGTGGTGCGGGTAGGAGGCAGCCCCATAGTTGGCTGGGACCCCCTTTGCTAGCGGCTGCCCCCATACTTGGCGTCTTTCCTCCCCACTGCTGGCACACGGGGTGAATGGCAAGGCACACAAACAGAACAAGACAAGAAGAGCTCCCTCAGAAGCCTCAGCATCCTGGAGGAGAGCAGAAAGCCGCCCCATGGCCAGCACAGGAGGGGCCAGAGGGGGTGGAGAAGGGAGAGGATTGCTTATTTGTTTCCTGGAACACCCTGTTAAGAATCTCAGCAGTTGCGGTTAGTGCGCGATCGTTTGGCAAGCGGAGTAGCTTCTCAGTCCTTCCCAGCTGCACGGGATCTAATTCGCAAATGCACCATCTTGCATTCAACTCTTAAATGGAAAACAAGCAGCCCCGGGAGGGAGGCAGGAGATCTAACTCAGCAAGCCCGTTTCGGAGGGATTTATGCTTCTAGGTCGGTTGACTGGTTGGTGCAGGCTCTGGAGAGGATTTGAGTGTTGACCCTCTCTCATCTCGGGTCCAAAACCCACTCTGGCGGAGGTTATAAACTGCAATTAAACACAGTGAGAAAACGGGATTTGGTTGGGCCTTGGTCTTGCCGGTATAAGATAGTAACTAAAATCTGTTTGAGAGCTCAGATTTTAAAGGGAGATACTACTTATTCTTCCCGCACTGGAAACCTGGTTAAAGGAAATTAAGGCCTCTCTTAAAGGTAACGAAGATTAGAGGGCTCGGTTTCCGTTTTCTGTGTTTCTGTAGGCCGAACGCCCAGGTCGGTCAGCGAGTTTCTCTTCGGATGGAATGACCAATTCCTCTCTCCTGAATTCTAAAATGATAACTTCGCTTGGTGCTGCAGCTGCGAACGACTGGCGCCCAGCGGCACAGTCCTCTCGGTGGTGGTGCTGGGGACCCGGGGCGGGAGGCAGGGGAAGGAGAAATAGGGGTGAAGTGGGAAGGGGAAAGAACCAAGCCTCAATCGAAAGTTGGGAGAGCTGCGAGGAGGGAAGTAGCGGTGGCTCCTCTAGGCCCTCGGCTCCTTTAAGTGCTTCACTGACTCAGCTAAGCTTCCCCCTCAGGTCGCGTTTTTTATGAATGAAAAACATCCTTACATTCATTATATAAACAAGCCTGTGCTGATTGGCCAATGGCCCCCGGTGCATAAATTATGTAAAACAGACCCCTGGAGGGTGGGGAAGGACGCGCTGTTGACCAATGGGGACCGGAGTTGATGGGGCGGCTTGGCTGGATTTGCCCGCAGACAGGGTAAACAAGAAGTGATGGACAGCCACGGGAGCAGCCATGGACCAATGGAAATGAGGCTAGGCTACAGCGGTGAGCCAATGGCGGCGGACGGAGCGGCGGGCCGGTGGGGGCCGGGCCAGCGCTTCAGCCTGGTTGGCAGCTGCGGCGCAGAGTCCAGCCGCTGGTGCGCGGAGCGGTTCAGCGTCCCCCGAGCGGTTCGGCCCAGCCATTCGCCTAGGCGCCCAGGCCCGGTGCGCGCGTGCGTGAGCGCGCCTGCGCCCCGGGGCCGCTGCAAGGGGTGGAGAACCGCCGCCTCAGGTGAGGGGGCGTCGAGGGGACCGGGGCGGGGGGAGGGGGTGTCGGAGGGGTGTCCAGGAAGGGCCCAGCCGGCGAGAGTTCACTGGCTGATTCAGAATCCTCAAAGTCGGGATGGACTTTCTATCTGGGCCGAGCCCTCATCCCCCGGGACTGAACGCCCCCTCCTCCCGCGGCCGGGTCCGGTTCGGTTCCTGGGAGGCATCAAGCGGGGGCGACTAACGGTTCCGGACGCGCGGAGAGCGGGTTTCAGCACGTCGCGGGGGAGGCGCGCGGTAGCGCGAGGTGCGGGGGCTCCCGGGTGGGGATTGAGAGGCGCCGAGTTGCGGGCTTTACAGTCTCTGAAGATCTGAGAGACTCGAGGGGACTTGGAGGCTCGCGAGAAAAGGCACTCGGTAGAGCTTTGCAGTGGCAAGGAGTGGGTGGAAAGCAGCTTAGGGAGAATGTTTGAGAGGTGATGTACCCCCACCCCCCCCACCCTTGCACCAGAAGGGGTTAAGTGACATAGGCATGTGCAGCCTGCGGGGTTGGGGGTCGGCCAGGAACTTATGCAGGCCTTGCAAGTTTCAGGTTGTGGAAAGTGGACACCCAATCCCCCAACTCCCACCCCCAGCAACTGAGGGTGTCAGGCTGCACGGCGATTCTGGAGAAATCGGGGAGCATCAGAACAACGGCTTGGGGATGGTGGAAGAGGAAAAAACGGGTGCGGTGGGGAGATGAAGAGATGCCGAAACCTCGCACTAGATTAGGGATCTGACCGCATTTTCAAAGGGGAGGGGGACCTCTGGGGGGAACCGAACTCCTGGTCGAGGAGTGCCAGAGAGAGATGTTTGGAAGGTTTTTTTGTTTGGGGCGAGGGGAGGTGGATTGGAGGCGATTGGTAGAGCCCGGCGCCTCAGCTCGTTTTATGAATGTGGGTGATTTTATGAATGAAGCGGGTTTCTTTCGTTGGCTCGCTGCTCCCTGCGGCTTTTTTTTTTTTTTCTTTCCTTTTTTGTGAATGAAGCATTGAGCTTTCTTCCTAAAACGCTGGGGTGAGGGGCCTGCGTCGGAGGCTGGGCGTGCGTTGGGAGTGGGGGCGGGGGCGCATCTTAAGGAGTTTTCATGAATGGAGAAGGCTGGGAATTGGGTAGAAGTGTGTCTTGTTTTGTGAATGGGGCCCAGTGCGAGGGATCCAGTTACAGCCTTTACCTGATGTGGCGGCCGCGTTTCGCTCTCCCATTCATAAAACCGGGCCCGCTGCGCGCTGCGGGGGAGGGGCCTCGATCGCACCGCTGCGCCGTGTTAAAGTTTTCCTGGGGGCACCGGGAAGGGGGGGGCCCACAAAGGAAGTGGTTTAAACTCCTAGATGAACTCGAGCCTTCCCTTAAGGCTTAAAAAAAAATTGTACTTTGAACACGATTTTTCTAGCCCTTGAGATTTTGAAGACTGCTTTAAAGACCTTCGATGCCTCTTTTCGATTCACTTCTGGCAGCTTCTTTCTTCCATTTAATTTTTTAAAAGATATTTTTGCTCTTCACGGTGAAGTATTTTTGCAGCGTATTTCATCGTGAGACTGTGAAAGTATCTCCTTCTCCGATCTCCTACCCGTTCTCCCTCCAAATAGATATTTACAAAATTTCTAAGGCCACGGTTTATTTAATCTGACAGATTTCTGAAGGCTACAGAGAACTCATTTTCATGTCCCCCCAACCCACTGCAGATGATACTCAGGTTTTGTTTATGAGTTGGTGACATTTGAGAAAGAAGCGTTTTTCTGAATGTTTTACCGCTGTTTGGAAGGCACGCAGGCAGGCTAGCCCGGGTGTTTTTCAAGGAAGTTATGAATTGTGGGCAGTTTTGCTCCTCTCTCTTTTTCTTTGACTTTGAAAATATCTTATTACTTGGACCAAAGTGCTGAGAGGAGGCTGGCAGTGACGGGTTTCCTTGTATCCTGCTAACTTAGAAAAATTTGATATGCTTCACACAGTGTGAAAAACAAATTGGATGGAATTGCCCACTGAGAAAAAGGTTTCTTATGTAAAATTTGTGTACAAGTTAAACAAAAGATTTATCCTTAAGTGTTTTGCATTGCTTAGAGCTGGGGTGAGAGAAATGAATGTTTCCCCCATTTTGTTGGCTCAACTGCATTTTTATTTGAATAAAACAGTGCTAAGGAAGATGGCACCTTCCTAAAATTGTTACTTTATTCCTCCCAAATTAGAAAAAGTTCCCTCCTCTCCATTTTGATCCCCAACCTCTGTCCCTGCCCCAACGCTTAACAGTGCTGAAACAAGTTTAATTTTATTTTGTCATGTTTGGGGAAAACTGACTTCACTATAAGAAACATTCTCTTTCCATGAATGCTTTGCTTTTAATGCTTTTTAAAGATCTGTGGTAGAGGTGCATTTAAAAATACGTGCAGTGGAATTTAGTGAACTTTGTGTGTTACTTTCCTAGCTGTTTTATTCTTTTAGAAGTTGGAGATGTCACAGATATCTGTCTCTATATGTATCTGTAGTTGCCGTGGAGATATCTGTGACATTACAGACACTACACCTGTTTGGACAAAAGGTTTAGATTTTAATGAAGAGTTGTGTATGAAGATAAGTATACCTCTGATCTGATAGATGTGTTCCTGGAACTATATATAGTGCTTTTACCATTGACCTATAAAATACTTTTAGAAACACTATGTATGTCAGATTCTTACTTGCAAATAATTTGGAATGCTTAAACCCAGTTTCCCTACTTCCTGTCACTGTACTGTCAAATTATGTCAAAAAAACAAACTGAAAAACTAACCCTAACAAATGCCCTGGGGAATCTTCTTTTGGAGAGAATCTTGGAGAGAAATTGCCCTTTCATAATGAAAACGGCGCTTTTTTTTTTTTTTTTTGGATAGGAGACAAATAGTAGTAAACCTGTAATTTTAATGATTAAATAAAAGAAAGATTAAAAGAATGACTAGGTAAATGGATTTGGCACTAAGTACACCATGAACCTCTGATGCCCTTAATCAAGCCCAGCATTAAGTCTACAAAGCTTACACCTTGAGTGGGCTTTAAGTACCTCAGAGAAAGGTAGTGATTTTTGCACAGGCCCTAGAGAAAGAGCAATATGAAATTACTTCGTTTCTCTTTTTTCCCCCCTCTCAGTTAAAATCTCCCAAATTCAACTTACAGGAGGACCCCTTTCCCCCCAGAAATTACTCAATGCTGAGACCTTTCAAAGTGACATTAGAGACGTTGGAAGCACCATGGATGGGTTTTATGATCAACAAGTCCCTTTTATGGTCCCAGGGGTAAGTATATGTGGCTTTTGGTTTGTTTTGTCCTCCCTCTTCGAATGTGAGTCTTCTCCTTATTGGGTTAGTGGCACAACCCACTTTGGACCCCTTTATTACACTTGAGTCCTCACTGTTTGTTGACCTCTTTCAGAAATCTCGATCAGAGGAGTGTAGAGGGCGGCCTGTGATTGACAGAAAGAGGAAGTTTTTGGACACAGATCTGGCTCACGATTCTGAAGGTAGAGATTCTCTCCCCTGGGTGTTGTAGCTTGCTCAAACGGCTCCCAGCGGAAGTGGCAGGTAGCCCGTAGCCGGCCCTTCCCTCTTCTCCCTAGCAGAGAAGTTCTTCTCATTCTGGTGTCCTCTGTTTTCAATTCCAGAGTTGTTTCAGGATCTCAGTCAACTTCAAGAGGCTTGGTTAGCTGAAGGCAAGTTTCTTGGCTGTCCTGTTTTCCACATAAAACATTTTATTGTGCTTTTAAATAAAACTTAAAGGTCTAAAATAAAAATCTCTTTTTCCAGCACAAGTTCCTGATGATGAACAGTTTGTCCCAGATTTTCAGTCTGATAACTGTAAGTACCTTTCTGGTGGTGGTGGCACATGTGTTCTGAAATTGTTTGGTCTTGGATTATCTGTGTCTAGAATACTCTACAGCTCCAGCCCCCATATTTGGACAGTGGAATGTGTTTGATATCTTGTAATAATTCTAAGTTATCCCCTCCATAAACTTTTGTTTCATTCCTTATTAAAATTATTTCTAAAGTGCTTTTATTCTATTGTGGGTAAGATTTACCTAAACATCATTTCATCCTAAATTTCTTTTTACCTAAGAAGGTTGCAAGACTTCAAGCTCAAAATTATCAATTGAAATTAATGGATGGTTGGTCCAGCATCTTATAAACAGACATTATCTTTCCAGTGTGTGGTTTTTTGGTGTTTTTTGTTTTGTTTTGTTTTGTTTTGTTTTTTGGTTTCTTTTGTAAGTTAAGTCCTTGATGTGAACCATGAGCCTGACTTTTTTTTCTTTTAAAGGTGCAGAAAATAGTTAATGGGAGATTCCAGTTAATTGTGGCTTCACCCAACATGTTGTCAGTTTTGTTTCTACTTCTAAGTTAACAAAAAGTGGTCACAACGTGATCTGATTTATACTTATTTTTCATGTAGTTGTCAGGATTTAATTGTTCAGAGAAGAGTAAAAACTTTTCCTTAAAATGGTCATATCCCTGAAATAACATATGCAGTGGGAGCTCAAAAGATGGCTCTCAGTGCTGGCGAGGGTTAGCTTTGCACTAATCTTTCGGGGCTGTCCTCAACAGGTCTGGGAGCTTTTGTGGTCCAGGCAGAGCTATCAAGGACAAAGCTGGCTGATGAAATTTGAGCAGCACAGGGCAGCTCTAGAGAGCATTAGTCACTGGCGTGTGAGCAGGTTTAAGAGAGGCCTGGAGAAAATGCTGCCTCTCTTGAGAGTTGCATCATAGAAAAATTCATGTCTCTTAGTCATAGTTTATAATAGCAAGCACCTGAGCCAGGCAAGGATTCAATTTCTCATTTTGCACCAACAAATTCTTCCCAGCTTTGTTTTATCTTGTGTGTGTATGTAAAAATGCCACTGGGAGAGAGGGTATCTTTGGGTCTGGGTAAAAGCTGGGTGTTCTAAATCAATACATGAAAGACCATCAGTACCAGCTAAACATTAATGATTCAAGCTGCAAAAGAATGATGCTTTAAAAGGGAACAAACTGTAACCCACAGATGTGTGGTTACCTTAGCTTTGTCACAGCTTGCAAAGGATGTTTTCTATAGGAAAGTAAATGCGTGTTAATTGTTGCCCTTTGATTGCTTCCAAGTGATTGGGAGGCTTGCCACTGAAAGGCTAAATAAAGATAACCCAGATTCTGTGTGTATGTGTGCGCACGCACACGCAAGATAAAAGGCAGAGTTTGTAATCCTACTTTGTTCTGTGTTGACAATTTGGCCCAGCCTTTCCAGTGCTTGCTCAGAGCAGCATAAGCTGCAGTCTGTTTGGGAGGTGGCTTTCTTGGCAGAGGTCCTTTGAAATGCTTTTATGACACTTTTGTTTGTTTCTCTGTAACCCAAAAGAGTTAAAAGGGAGGTGAGATGACTGCATCCAAATTGATTTCATGTGCTGAAGCAAAGGTATGTGCCTTAGAACAATGTCAGCAAACAGGATTTATATTTGGAGAGATATTTATCTGCAGGAAGAAGCTAAAGTGAAGGAATCAATAAATGTGTTTTGGCTCCTTAGAAATAATTCCTGCTCAGCGAATAGAATGTGCTAAGTTCTTTAATTAAAGTGCCATACCTACAATGGCACTGCTTTGGGAGATGCTTCTGCTTACCAAATGTGATGTCTTTTTCACTTTGTTTGCTTTTTGCTTTAATTTCTTAGGATTGAGCTTTTCTGTCTTTTAAGGATAAAGCAGATGGTTGAGTGGCCCCAGAAAGTCTTTTAATAATTCTTTCTCCCTCTCTGACTCCTATTTCTGGAGATGGAGCTTCAAGAAGGATAATTCAAACTGAGGTTAGGCAGGAACATAAGTGTGGGGAGGTGTATCCTTGAGCCTTTTATCCTTGCTGTTCTGTGTGCCTGGTTTGCCTGAAGTTGAGCCCAGCAGTGTAGACTTCTGGGAGCTGGCAGGGCCCTGGGCTGGGCAGACTCTTCTCTATGTGCGGGTCATACAACCTTGTGTTGCAGATCAGCTTCCACTCTAGTGACCTTCTGAAAGAGCCCATGATGGTTCCGGGAGATGGGGAAAAACTCATTCAAATTTAATGAAATCTTAGGAATTGGCTTGAATCACCCAATCAATGAAGTGTAAATCAAACGTGTCTTGCCGGGTAAAGCAAACCTCTTCCCTAGGGTAGCAGAAACATTTGTAACAAATACTCTTCTGTGGCCTGCCACCAGTAGTAGTCTGCCTTCCCTGTCGCTGATGAGTTGATGAATTTTCCATCTTGAATGTGAGAGTTTTTGTGGGTGTGTGTGAGAGAGAAAGAAATACCAAGTAATATGGATAACTTTTTATTTTAGAATGTCAGGTTTGAAGATTATGGCTTACCTTTTTGTGTGTGTTGGGGTGGGGGGTGTAGGTAAACGCTATAAGCTCAACTTCTAAAGAGATTCGATTTTGTAAACTTTCCAGATTTGGGTTTCTACCCATCAGCATCCATCCAGAAGTGTAATTTGAAATCGTTGTTCTAAATCTTATAAAAATGCCCAGCTTACTTCTATCTGTGTAGATTGACCTTATGTTACTGAGGTCTGTATCTGTGAAGTATCCTCCACCTGGGAAACTCTTGAAGGTCACATTCAAGGGACTAGAAAGTACAACCTGTAGACATAGGTGTTCTGCCAGTGCCACCCACTGTCCCTTGATCCTGAGACATAGATGTTCCTGAAGATTCCAGATGTTTGAGCTAGAAGTTCTTGTGGAGATGGTCTTGCCCAGCCCTTTCATTTTACTAAGAGGATAAGATAGCTGGAGAGACTGACTAGTGGTTGGGGGCAAGTGGGAGGGATTAAGTGAAATGAGGGGGGAAATATATAAAATCATATCCTTAAAGAAGCTCTCACAAAGCTGCAAGCCGGAGGTCACTGTCAGGGCTCTCTCATTATTTCAGATACCTGGAGACGGCCCTCAGGAAGGCCTTGGAGAGCTGGCTGCCCAGTCTAACACCTCAGTTCTCTTCATTCTGTGACCCCGAGAAACCTATTCAACATTTCAGTGCTTTGAGTTTTTTCATGTAGGATTTGGAAGTAAGAGAGAAATTATAAGACAGATGAATTATAAAACTGACATGTTTCCTAGAAGTGTGTGTACAGATAAAACTGAATATATATCCTGTATGTTATAAATGTGTGTATGTGTGTATAGCTATATAAATATGTATGCAGCTAAATATGTGTATTAACACATAGAGCTACCAAACCAGGGAATCTGGGTCAGGAGATAGATGTGTACGCATTTTTACGACACATTTTCACAGAATTAGCTGCAAATCAAACCATGGATAAGAGTGGAACTCAAGGTGCTCAGATTTAGGGTAGCAGTGGGTGAGTCTACATTCATTTTTCTGTTTTCTTTTTTTAATTTTAGGGGGGATTAGGTTTTTATTTGTTTTAATGCTGGTACTGGAGATTGAACCCAGGATCCCGTCCATGCTAAGCATGCACTCTGTCACTGAGCAATACCCTCCCTTCTACATTCATTTTTCTGAACTAACTGAACACCTTAGGGTACTACTAGATTTTAGCATATATAAATAGGTTTTTTAAAATACAGATTCCAGTTCTGATTTTTTTTTAAATCTCATTTGTTTCAGTTGAGATGTTGTGAATATTTTCCTGTCAGCATTTTGAATAATTCAAATATTTTATGCTGGGGAGAAAGCATGGTAAAATCTCATTTTAAAACCATGGTCTCCATACCAAATACAATTCAAAGAATTGTTTTAAAACCCAAATGACCTTATTTTTCCCTTGAAGTATTTTTTAGATCTGTGTTTCAAAAAGAATGGATCGACTAGAGGAAGTACAGGTAATTTCCTAAGGACTGGCTAATTAACTGATAAAATCGACTTTTCATAAATACATTGCAATAGATGGCTGGGGAAATAGAATTAACTGTTATGATAGCCTTTGAGTCTAAAATACATTGATCTTAATCCAGTTTCAATATGAGATTATTCATCTGGATTTTTTTTTTTTAACTGCAAAGGAGGTTGATATGGTGAGGAAGTGCCTGCCTTTGGGAGAGGGCACATTATATTGGACCCAGACATGATATAACAAAATTCTACATTTACTTGCTCTGTGTTCTTGGGCCATTTCTATATGAAGAGAGCATCCTAAGGTCTTTTTTGTTATGGAAGGTAAGAAAGAACAGTAGGCACTTTACAAATAAGAGGCTTGAGGGAATCAAGGCTATCCGTTTACCCTTTTCCAGAGCTGGTAGCTCTGAAAGCAGGGAGAAGAAATGAGTGCTAAAGCAAGAGGAGGAAAACAAAGGCTTATAAACTTGAAGTCAAATAACCTCCAACGTCTGTGAGCTAGCCCACTCCCTTACCACTGAGAAAGGGTTAAATGATTTGAGATCCTTCCTATTTTGATAGCCTCCACGATCCCTAGACGCAGGACACCTAAGGACCCAAGACCTAGCGTTCCCTTTTATCGAACAGAGCCACATGTCTGCTCAAAATCTGTTTTCATCGAACTTTAATTATTAGGCTTATAAAAAACAATAGATTTTTCTCTTTGTCTTTTCTGTCTCTCTGCTCTTAGTTCTCTGATAAAACCCAGTAACCTTTCTAGTCCTCTGTGTGGCAAGAAAGACTTGGGATGGGGAATTATATCTGTGTCTGCTGGGCAGATCACTTTTGTAGATTCCAGAGGTAACAAAATCCTAGCATCAATAAAGAAATTAGTCTATCGCCTGTTTTTCAGCATTCTTCAGTTTTATAAGGTTAAGACATGGGTAGTTTGATAAAGCTGAGCATTTGTGCTGTCTGCCATTTCAACCATCTAGAAGTATCATTGTTTTAATTTCAGACCCAGAGAAAACATTACCGCTAGTGGGGTAAGGTAGAGGGGTGTAATTCTCCACCCAGAGACTGTTCCCACCACAAGTTTCTGGGGCTTTAATGGTGATAACGTGCATCCAGGCTCAGAGGCTGACAGCCCCTCTCGGTGCATGGCTGCCCTTGAGGCAGCTTGGGCCCCATCTGTGCCCTGGCACACAGTGCTTCTCCACTTGGAATCCAAGGAGCTCGGAGTCTTGTCATGTTGCAGCTCCCAGCTCTTGGCCAAGCGCCAGGCGTACTGATGCCAGTACTGGATTAGGTTTCTTTTTTAAAAATTCATTTTGTGAACTCATCAAGCTCATTTCACAGAGGCTTTGGTCGTCAGTTTCTATCATTGTCCCATCCCTAAGAGACTCAGCTTAAAATAAAGGAGAGACACACAGCCTCTAGTGTGTCTGTGGATCAGGAGTGTGTGTGTGTGTGTAACCATAAGGTAAGTACACCTTTGAGCTTGGCAGGTAAATGACAATGGACTAGCAACTTAGATGTTAAAGCTAAGAAGAGCTCCCTCTTAAAGAGACCAGAGACTGTGCCTAGTGAATAAAGGAGGCTCCCTGTCTAGCAGGAGGAAACATTTAGAGGAAAGTTGCAACTAAGGGTGCAAGATTCTGGGGAGCGGGATAAGATCTAGCTCTTAAAAGTCCAGGAGTTTGGGACTGATCTGCAGAGCAGCCAAGGCACTGAATGGGGCGGGGGGGCTGTGCTTAGGATTCAGAGCAGTGCTTCCCTGAGTTCACTGACTGGGGGTGTGGGGGCGGGGGAGGGCGGGCAGTGAGAAGAGGTTAACGTAAGACATTTGAAAACAGCCCACTATGTGCTGAAAAAGAGGAAACACCCATGAGCTAAAATTTCTCTCCTGGATTTGGTTTCCAGTAGCATGCTCTTCCTGGAGATCAAGTCTGGTCATCTCACTGGATTCATCAGATCTCCCTCAGGGTAATTATTGAAGGTTTGAAAAGAATCTTAAGAAACCCAGCCAGTTTTTAGCCTTGTACTTTGCATTGTCCTTGGAATAGATTTTGCCCTCCGACCCTAGATCTCCCCACTCTTCTCTTTTGATGTCTTGTGGGCATACAGGGGAGGGTATTATAAACCTTTCAGGCCAGATGTGAAGCTGGAGAAAGGAACTGTGAAACTGTTCATAATGGGTAGCTCGGCCCCTCCTCTGCAGCCAGAGAATCTAGTAGTGAGTGTCTCCAGAGACCCTCTCCTTTGGGAGGAAGCCAGGTGGTTCCCGATACAGCTATTGGCAATGAATGGAAAAGCAAAGAGTCTGGAAAGGCTGGCTTCCATCATGGAGAGCTGTCCTCTAATGCAAACCAGCCTGCCCCGGGGGCAGGAGAAATACCACTGAGGTCTGTTTCTCTCAGCTGATAGCTACAGTCAGATTCTGAACAGGGCTGAACTAGATAGATTTCTTTTGCCAGAGGGCACTTGTCTACCTCACTTGGAGCTGACTTGCACACCCTTGCAGATTTCAGCCAGGGTCTTGGCCATCTGAATCTTAGGGAGCATGCAGAGCAGGCAGGCGCCTGCAGTGTCTGAGTTTCTTACATAAACACAGCGCGCTGGGCGAGCAAGCGTCCCTGTGGCGACAGCTGGGCTCTGCTCTGCCTGCCCCAGCGAGCTGAGCTGCAGAGTCCCCCTCCTGCCTGAATGGAGCATTCCAAATTGGTTGTGAATGGAGGGCGGGGCTCCCTTGCAGACTTTTTCAATGAATAACCAGACCCCATTGTGCAGCCTGGGGAAAAACAACCAACTCAAACAACACTGGGACTGTTAGAAATATGCTTGTGATTGGCAGCTTGGAGAACCTCCAAAATTAGTTTCCTTTGGCTTCCCTGCTGCTCCCTGTTCTCCAAGCCTGAGCTTAATGGGGTTCGAGTTTTCTTTTAAGTGCTGACTTTAACCCTCCAACTGCCGGGCTGGTGTCCTGGCTTAGGCAAAGGGCTGCTACAGATCCGTGAGTCCGCCCCCCTTTCTTTGTCTCCCATTTTAGACTGTAGCTGTCTAAAGGGAGCGATAATAGGAGAGGGTGGTGTAGCTTCCCTGGAGAGAGAGGTGTTGAGACTTGATCTGAGGATATTACCCTTTTATCTCCTGGTTCCCATGGGGCTGTGGCTTTATCTTCCCACTGAAGGTTCTTGCCTGCTTTGATACTGCAAGTTCTAGCCTTTACTCCAGGCCTGAAGGACGGGTGTTTGCCTGCCACAGCACTTACTCTTACATTTTAAAATGGGAAGGACCAAGCTGTAATTTCTCTACTCCTTGGCCTTCCTTTTCTGTCCTATTTAAATTTCTCACTCTGGTTGCATCCATGTCATTTTAAAATGACCCTTCCCAGCCTGGTCCTCACTATGGGGGAGTCTCTCTATGGCTGCATCCCTCCCACTGTGCACTCAAACACCTTGCTTCCTCAAATGAACATCCCAGGAAGTTCCAGACAGAACCCAGCCTCTGAGCAACCCCTAAACTAGAATGGCATTCTCACCCCGAATCTAGGCCAGATTTTAGGGGTACATTTGCCTCAGTAGCATTCAACTTAAACATTTTCCAACCTTTTGGCTAGCAGCTCAGATACTCCCTTCCCACCCCCATGTAGAAGGGCTAGACCAGGGCTGTAGGATAAGCATTAAAAGGACAATCCGTTAAAAAGCAAAACAAAACATAATAGTAATGATGAATGATCCAATGCCATTTCCTTGGGGTTTTAAATTAAGAGCTCCTAGTTCCTGGTCCTCATCCTCATAACTGAATGTGGCTGTTTGCATTTGTGTTTTGCAGGTCTTTTTTTCCCCTGAAATATTTCCCTTGCTATAAGTTGGTCGTGCAGGACTGTCTTCCCCTCCCTGTTAAAAAGAGAACAGGCCTGGGCAGATTGTCCTTTTGTAAGAGTTTGAAACCTCTCAGGAGGTAACCCTAGATATCGGCTGTGTAAGAGGATGCTTCTCCGGAGGGGCTGAGGAGGACTTAGCTTACATAAACACTTTTCAGCTGAGTGCCTGGAAATGCTTTGTAATTGCCTGAAAGGGCACTTAATGAGGGTCTTTTATACTTCTCCCATAGAAAAGGTAGAATAGAAAGAGGGGGGGGTGTCTCTCCTACTGGCTGCCTGCAGTAAAGACCAAATCCTGGAATGCCTACCCCAGGTTTCCCAATCTGGATTTTAATAGAGAATAGTTTAATGCTGATAACTTCACTGCGCTGAGGAATGCCTTGAATCTGAACATTTCTGCTCCTCCTCAACTTCCTTTTCTTTCCTTCCCCCCGGACTTGGAATCTCATTTCTTGAGGAATAAGGAGAGAGCAGCATAGGGCTATAATGTATTCTGTGTTTTGACAAATATTAAACATAGTCCCCACTTCCCAGTTTCCATTCCTTGTTGACACAAGAAGCAGACAGTTTCTCTTAGGCTCTAAGTGTGTCCAAAAGCAAAGAACTCCTGTCATATGAGAAGTACGTTTCTGCACGTCTGCCTGAGCCACAGCCCCTGCTCCGCACACAGCCGATATCTGGAGAGTGGATTTTGCACACCACCACCTTCTCCGTTCTCACCCCCTACCCCCCATCGCCATTGTTCAACAGCCCCCAACACCAGCCATCAGCTGGTAGGGAAGTAACTCTGTAACATGAGTTCTGAGAGTTCTTGGGATGACCTTAGAGATAAATAGAAAACAACTAGCCAGGGTGATTTCTCACTTTCTGATTCCTCTTTTAAACACATACACTAGCCAAGGCTTCCTAGGCTGCATCTAAACTTCGTGCAGCTAATGCTGGTCCCCACTAAGATGTGTGCTAGAGGACAAGTCACGGTTTAGGCACCCTGCTGCACTTGCTGCTGTCTGCTTTAGGAGAAGCTGGGCTGTAGATAGAAGGGAGCGGTTCTCAGAGGGAGAAGCCAGTTTCCCTAGGGCTTGGGTTTTCTCCTGTCAAATTTTTAAGATAAATTTTAACTTTGAAGTTGAAGGTAAATTCCACAGTGCTTAAATCTTCCTTCAAGTATTGTTGATGCTTCTCTTAAATGCCAGTTTAGATGAGAAGCAAATGTATGGGGAATAAATTATAGAAGGGAGATTAAAGAAGGTTTGGTTTTGCATTTTTTTCCCATTCAAGAGAAATGTCCTGTTTCCCCCTTTCCTGATGGCATGTTCCACTGTGAGCAGCCCTTCGTGGTCCAATCTGCCGTGGTTGCTGGAAAGCCCCCAGTGGAGGAAGCCATGCTGTCCTCTAACAGAACTCTAACAGAGTTGGGAGAGCAGGGCTCTCTAATTTAGAGCTCTTTCCCTATGGTGAAAAATTAACAAACAAGATGTCTATCATATTGGTTTCTCCATGGCCCAAAGTTTTGGGATGTGACATATTGATGCAATTAGATTCATTCTGTAGAAAACTCTTCCACGGCAGAGCCCGTATGTATTAGTACACAAGCCTTGCCTCAGTCACAGTGGGGCTACTGCTTTTCTAAGCTCCTTTTTCCTCCCTTTAATTTCTAACTCTTATATTCAAGGCCTCTATGTTTCCATTTTCAGAATTCTAAAATAGCAGTCCGAAATTGTTAGGGTGAATGAGTCCCTTGAAGAAAAGGAACTGCACAAATCCAAGCTGTTTCAAGAATAAGACTCAAGTGTGGAGAGAGTGTGAACTTAAAGTGAATCTGAAACTAGTTCATCTGGGTCAAAAAAACCCTCTCTACTACCATCGGCATTAAATTATCTTCCTCATTTGATACCACTGCAGTTCCCTGGTAGACAACACTCTGACCTGCAGTTCCCTCCCCTCTGAGTCAGGACAGGCATGATTTAGAACATTTGACCAAGGTGGGTTCTTACTAACATGACCGCTTCTTTTGGAAAGAGGGAAAAAGAGCATTAATACAAAGAATCTCTTCCCTTCTATTTTAAACAGGCTTAGAATAGAAACCTTTGAAAATCGCCTGTGTCGTTATTGTCAGTACTGGTAGAGGTGAAAAAAGGACAGGGCCAATAGCCTAAAGTCCAGTTAGCAGCTGGTCCTCCTAGCTGATAACCAGGGACATGACCAGCCAATCTTCTTACCCTGGCAAGCTTGCCCCTGGGCCTTGGTTTCCCCTTGAGGGCTCCTTTTGCTCCTAAGGTCTCCCTGTGTATAGACCGGTTTCCCTGACGTCTCCCCAGGGACCCTCCTAGCCTTTCCAGCCCCTTCCAACAAGAGACCGGTAGCCTCAAGGACCATGTCTACTCTTCTTAGTCAGCTGTCCCCACCCTGTCTGCCCTCTAGGACCTGGGCATCATCCCTGACTTAGGTCACATTTTCTCCTCTCGAGAGGGGGAGTAGATAGGTAGGTGGAGTAAAGAGGTAGGGGAAGCCTTGAGCCCCCTTTGGAGGCTAGAGTACCCCCATTTGGGTGGTCTGCGTGGTGCTATTCCACCTTTTGGGTTGCAATTGTACATTATACAGTGACCTCCCCAACTGACTTCCATGGACAAAATTTAGTTTTTCACCTTCTGACCAGTAGTATTTCAGCTGGTGATCTGAGGTTGAGACATCATGTGCTGGTTCTGCTGCCATTGCTGGAAGGGGCAGTGGGGCGGGGCGGGGAGGGAGAGGGAATTTTTGTGGGATGTTATAATCATTGAACTCGGCCTAGCAGAAGCAGACCTTCAAATCACCCCTCCCCTCCCCCATTATGTGACGTTACTAGATAGTAAGTATTATAGTTGAGATATGATCCCACCAGTGCAGGAATGCCTCCAAAAGAGCTCTTTCCTATGAAGTGAAACCCCCTTAACAAGTCAGTCCTCCTTTCCCACGGAGAAATTAAAGTCACTTTACAAGTATAAAACCACCATTTTTATCTTTTCCTGCTAGCCAGAAGGCCTTTGTCTTAGGGTCTAACAGAAGCTATAACCTGGGGGCCCCTTAAGCTGGAGCTTTGGCATCTTCGGAGCTAGATTTCTCCATTGTTGACTCTATCTTGTATCATATATTCCACATTCCAGAGAGCAGTAAGACCATGAAATATCATAACACCAGCCCTATCCAAACACAATTTAGAAACGCTTCACTCTCCAGAGCCAATGTGAGCACTGCAGCATCTCATCACCGAAGCACCAATCCCATACACAGCCAGCGTTTCCCCCAGAGAAAGCAGCGTTCTGCAAATGCTTTATCCGGGGCACAGCCCAGACCCATGTTGCCGTCGTCAGCTCGAGTCCACAGCAGAGACTTGGGTTATCCAGGGTAAACAGAAAATGGGAGAGAGGCTTACAGAGAGGCCTTATGGTTTTAACTTCTTCATGGTATCAACCCTGTTGTCTAATTTAAAACCCAGGTGGGAGACATTCTATCAATAACTCAAATTCCTGTATCTTGAGAGAAATTCCACTGCCTTTGCAGGTGACCTCTCAGAGATGTTTCAGATACCATGCTCTACGAATGCTATTTATACCTTTTCAAAGTTGGGCCAGTTCTTTTTAAGGTCCTTTTCCTTCCTTTAGTTTCTAACTCTTATATTCAAGGCCTCTAGGTTTCCATTTTCAGAATTCTGAAGTCATCTTCTGAGGCCCCTGCTAACCCTGTTTTTCTGCCGCACCGTTTGTGGATTGAGAGTGGTCTCTCTGGAGACAGTCTCCAGACCATCTTTCAGTTAAGTGCCTATCATTTTTAATAATACGAACTCAGTTTTCCTGAGCTTGCATCCCCAAAAGATTCCAGCTCTAAAATTTCCAAATGCTTGGTATAGCCTCATCTACTTTTATGGGCAAGAAAGATGTTTTCTTCCCTCACCTCTTCCCAGTGCAGGAAGACCTGGCTCAAGTTTTGTAGTGATTATTTCGTTCTGGCATTCCCCCAGACATTTTCATGCAGAGTCATTGATACTTGAAGCTGGCTCTCGAGTTGGTCCTGTTCCTGTATCAATGTAATTCAGGCTCTATTTGTTGGATCTGACTGTCTTTTCTGATAGTTCATGTCATGATAAATTCAAAGGCTTTTTCTTGAGCTGATTATGTTACCCCAAGTTTCTTGCTCTAAATCATAAAAAATAAGAGTGGTTTTTTTGGTCCACATACCAATTCCTGGAGCCTCTCTTCTGCTGACTGTAGGTTTTTCCTCCTGCATGGGAGAAATCTGATTCCTGGAACCAGATGTTCCAGGAACTAGCTTTATCAGTTCCTAATTTGGCTCTTGCGTTATTTATTGTACAGAAGATACTGGTCATATAGGGGGGACTTCTATAATTGTTAATTGATGAATTCTGCTACCTCATGGTCGATCCTATACCTTGGGGCGCTGAAATCTACCACCAGGGTGATACTCAGTCCTTTGGTCCTTGCTGAGAAACAGGACAAGTAAGAAAGAATAAGTTGGAATAATCAACACCATAACCCCCCATCCACCACCACCATGATGAATCACCAATCTAAAATCCTGAATACTACCATTCTTACCCATCATAAGCCTTGGAGTACTATTTGATTTTGTAAACTTAATTTATTAGTGTGATGAAAATAAACATTAAATGAAAATTTGAATACTGCTGCTGTGCCAATCCTGAGGAGATCTTTCCCTATATCCACCCTGTATCTATTTGGTGCCAAATTCTATCCCAGAACAGAAACCTCACTTTCTCCACGTGGGGCTTTACCCAGGACAAGTGCAGCTGTTCTTGCAGGTGGAGATTTGGAATGAACCGACCCTGAAATCTCAGCCCCTGTCTGAGGTGTGCTCACCTGGGTGTGGGCTGTACCAGATGTCTGCCACACTTTCCATGAGTTGTGTGGAGATCCTTGATTCCATGCCAGACTCCCCTGCCACCCTCGATCCCCAAGACAGAAATGCCCAGGAATCCTGCAAGACAGCATGCTTTCTTTCACACCATTTCGGTCTTCAGCTCCACATTCCTTTCTGACCTCCCAGCCCGGTAGGCTAGGTTGGGCTAGATTGAGCCTCCAGAAACTTTTTCCCCCTAAAGCTGAGGGCACTAACAGCCCAGACCACCCATTTCAAATTTCCTATCCTGGCCCTGACTCTGCTCAGCCTCTGTGGGCAGAAAAAGAATTTCAAGGACGAGAACTTTAATTCCTTTTAATTCTGCCAACCTTCACACGTAGGTGATGGCTGCATTGTGCCTTCATGAGGACTCGGGGGATGAAATCTAATGAGTGGTCCGGCCATTCTAAACCTGTTACGCATATACATTCACAAGGAGTGGATATTCTTCATTTTTTTCCCAAGAATGTTTTGTGATCTTGAGTTGAGCTTATGTTTCAGTTCCTGTTATTTAGTCCCTGTGTATTAATATGTGTGTGGAATTACTGATTGATCTTACTTCTGTTAATACTTTGTCCTGTGTCCTTGTGGTCTTTTTGCCCAGGCCGTGGTAGAGGTGGCAGTGGGCAGCTGTCATGGTGACAGCAGTGGCAGCTTTTCTTTTGCCCTCTGCTGGGTGTTCCCTTCTCCTTTCTAGGTGGGCCAGGGCCAAAAAAATACTTGAGAACCACCGGCTTAGATGTTAGAGTATGACCAACACTTGTCCTTGTGTAATGTTAGATTCCCGGGGCTGTATTATACAAACATGGTAAAGGTACAGGATAAACAGGACAGTATCCTTCCAATCTGGTAATAGGCCAGGGCAGCTTCCTTCATGTGTGACTGCATCGTCTGGAAGTCATTAGAACGTCTACTGACTTGTTAGTCCACCATAAAGAGATTTTTTCCTCCAAGTATCTCAGAGGAGATGGGATATCTGTTCTACTGATTATAAATACATTACTACATTTACTTCATTTCTCTATATTTTTTTCTTTCCAAGTATTGTAAAGCAAGTTGCTGGCACTATGACGTTTCACCCCCAAATACTTTAGTGTGCATCTCCAAAGATTAAGGACATTCATCTACATAGCCTAATTAACTTTTATTCAGTAATATTAAGAATTCCCCAGGGCTAGGGGTATAGCTTAGTGGTAGAGTACATACCTAGCACGCACGAGGTCCTTCCTGGGCTCAATCCCCAGTACATCTACTGAATAAATAGATACATTTTTTTAAAAAGATGTCCAGTAGTTTAAAAAAAAAGAATTCCCCAGTTGTCTTTTTAACAGATATTGATACTGTTCTTGATCTAGAACTTGATTAAGAATCATATGTATTTTTATTTCTCTTATCTTCAATCTACAGCAATCCACCTATCCCAGCCCCCACTCCCCATAACATTGACTCTTTAAAAAAAAAAAGTCCTGACCAGTTGTTTTCTAGTTGTTGACTTTTAGGGGACATTTTTTTGAAGGATATGTAGAAATACATACAGACATCCTGACCTTAGGCCCAAAATTTCCTATGTTCTGGCTTTTCTCACCTTTCATATCCATGTTATTACTCTGACTTTAAAACACAGGTAAAAGAACAGTGAGTCAGATGGAGATGGTTTGTGCATGTTTGAAAAGGATTTTGAGGGACTCATTAAATTTTTTTTTTAAGCACAGCTTACTAAATTGTTGATTTTACTATTTATGGATGATTTTACTGTATTCAGCTTTTGAATTTATGCTTACAAAGGTTAGCACTGTCAGGTATTAAAGAAAACAGCACATTCCCCCATATCTCCTCTAAATCTGCTTTCAGAACCTGTGCCCCCTAACTAAATTTGATAACATTTCAAATTTTT
Organism: Vicugna pacos; assembly: GCF_048564905.1. NCBI lineage: Eukaryota > Metazoa > Chordata > Mammalia > Artiodactyla > Camelidae > Vicugna > Vicugna pacos. The sequence continues at coordinate 54,454,521 of NC_132987.1, read as the reverse complement.
GTTTTTGGAAACTGTTGCCAGGCAGAATTAATGTTAATCATCCACTCAGACAGGTTCAAGCATGTCTGTTTGGTTTGGAAATCTAAAAGGCATCTCCTTTTCCAGATACCTTTTTTTAAGTGCCAGAACCTGTCCACTTTATCTTCCTTAAACCTCCCTGGCTCCCATAGCTGGGTATTACCTCCTGTCCTTGTCATTTGCACTGGAGCAATTACAAAGATTATTGAGATATTAGGAATATATCTTATGCTTGAAATGAATTTCTAATTTTCTTAGCCCTAAAATAAGGACATATTTCTGACTTCTTCTAGCAATAGCATAGAAGTTAATAAGCCCCATCCTGTCTACCTCTTTTTTCTTACTAATTAGCTATCTATGATTTGTCTCAGAATTTGTCAAAAAAAAATTTTTTTAAAAGGCCAGTGCTAAGGAAAGGCAGCAGTATGTTGGAAAGTAAGCCTTTTGGTTTTGTTGTGCTTTTCAAACCACAGAACTCAACGCATCTGGTGACTTCAAGCCCTCTGGTCTTTGCCAGCGGGGGTACCCTGACAGGCTAAGGGTAAATCAGGTGAGAAGAGGCCACACCCCACCTGCTCCTTCCAGATGGCTTCTGCAGTTGTTTTGCCAGTGTCATTTTTATGTTCATATGCCCCTCTGCCTTCTTCCCTTGTGTTCTACTAACTGCCACAAGCAGAGAGCAGTATGGGCAGATATCTTGGGCTCCTCCCACCATCATTCTTGAGCTAAATAGTACATATTCCTTACTATGGAGGGAAATGAGGTGGGGTGGTAATGGTCTAAGAGAGGAACAATGTCCCAAAGTTGGTGGCAAAGACAGTAGTAAGCTTAGGAACAGACCTTCACTTTAGGACCACGGCTCCGGAATCCTGAGAAGTCCCTTGACCATGACCGTATACATCCACACCGCATTTGTTCATAAGCACTGCCAGAGGTTCTGGAGACACAGGCTGGCCACCTGAGACATAGCCTCGTGGACATGCCGTTTGGAGGCAGGTGTTGGTGTTCTGGTCCACTCCCGTTATGAGACACAACCTTCCATGTAAAGGAAGAAGATTGTGGCTATCAAGTGTGACCAAATAAGGTCCTCCCGAGGTCAGGCCTGCACAGCTGATTTGGGAAAGATGAGTCTGCTCCAGATGAAGGCAATGAAATTGAAGAAGGTGGAGAGGAAAATCCCCAAGCAAAGCCTGAACAGCTACACCCAGGAGAAGGCAGGCAGAGCCTGCGTGTGAAGCGGGAGGAGGAGAATGGGCTGGGTCTCCCTCTGCTCAGACCGCAGTGTAGCTAACTGACTGGCAGTTTAACACTCAGCAACTACCTAAATGTTGTGTATGTTCACAACAAAGTCTGTGTCGAATCGAAATTTTGATCATGAAGCACCAAAGGAAAGGCTTATTAGATAAGGTGGTTTTGTCTTTCTGGAAAAAAAAATATTCCTTTTGAATCAAACTGTCGCTCATCATAACATTCAACAAAAGTGTTTTCCTTTGTTTTGATCCTCTGCTGTAATAGTGAAGCTGAGTGCCAGCACTGGCATGGGGTAGATGCCTTGGACAGAATCCACAAGCCTGTACTTGTGGGCAGGAAACAGATTTTGTCAGCAGAGGGAATTATTATTATTCCTCTTGAATGGGCCAGTGTGTCTATTTTTTCTATTTTGAAACAGTTGGGTTATTTCTTTGAAAAACTGCTTCTATACCACCACAGAAGAAAGATTTTCTAAAATATGAGAAATCTTAGTAAGTATTAACTCAGTGATGCTGTTTGACCAGGACAAGGCTGCTTTAAAAAAAAAAACAATTGAAATAACACACAGCAATCATAGGAGTACAGCTTGCTAAATTTTCATAAACTGTACAAACATCTAGATCAAGACCCAGAACTTACCAGAATACGAGAAGGCTCCTTGTGCCCCCTAAGCAGGCATTACCCCCAGACTCGGCAGTAACCTCCATCCAGACTTTAAACACCATTGATTAATCTTGTTTACTTTTTTGGGGGTGGGTAATTAGGTTATTAACTAATGGAGGTACTGGGGAGTGAACCCAGGACCGTGTTCATGCTAAGGATGTGCTCTACCACTAAGCTATACCTTCCCCATAATATCAAGGTTTCCAACCCATGAACATTTATTGAGTTCTTTGATTTTCCTCAGTGTTTTATACTTTTCAGTGTAGGTATCTTACATGTCATTTATTAGTTGTGTTCTAGGTATTTGATGTTATCTGTTGCTATTGTAAGTGCATTTAAAATTTCACCTTGGTTTTGTTACTGTATATAGAAATAGTTATTTTTATATATTAGCCTTGTAGCCAATGATCTTGGTAAATTAGCTTATTGATTCTTATACTTTGTGAATACTTTATATTTTCTGTGTATCCAACCAGGGCATCTGTGAATAATGACTTATATTTTTCCTTTCTAATCCTTTTATTTTTCTTGACTTACTGCATTAGCTATGATCAGGCCTGATTTTTGATCACTATGTCAGATAGAATCTTCCAAGAAGTTCCCTAGAAGGAAAAGCAACTATGAAGCTAAGTTGGTTGATTTGTGACCATCATATCTAAATTTTAAGTGGTGTTATGGTGGGCTGCAAAGCAATGCATTATAGTTGGTAGTGCGTGCCCCCCAGATGTGGACTTAAATCTTGTCAGCCACCCACCCTTGTCTTTCCTACCCCTGACAGGCAGAGACTCTCGTAAATGTTTGTGCATGGATCCTTAACAGAGTTCTTGCAGTCAGGTAGGGGTCCAGACAGCTCAGAGTGTTCTTGCCTCAGAAGTGGCTTTAAGAGGGAACTGTCAAGAAGCAGTTTCATAAGGGGCAAGGGACTTGGGGCGCAAGATGGAATCCATGGCAACAGCGTGGCATCTGGCTGATCAGTGACTGGCTGTAGACGCCAGGTCTTCCAGAGTGCCTGCATCTGTTTAAATGAGCAGATTTGTCAGCTGGACAATAGAAGAAAGGAGATCTTTTAGATGGAATACTAGAATGGGAGGCAAGGATTGTAAGTTAGAGGCTGCTGGAGTCCAGATATTAGTTTCCAGTAGGGGTGAGGGAGGGATCCTGGGCATTTTGGTGGCCTGGAGTTAGGGGAGGGTGTAAGTCCTGGAGTGGATTCAGGTGCATCCGGTGTGCTTCCAGCTGGAGAGCGCAGTCAGCATGAGGATACAGACCCTAAGAATTGCAAGCAGTGTCCCTCCTTCCTCTTCCCTGGTGTTGTCATCTTTCTCCATCTCTTTTCTCTTTCCCTGTTTCTTTTAATCTTTTTGATTTAGTCTCTCAGATTCCCTCTGGGAGGCAGTATGATGGAATGACTAATGCCTGTGTAGCAGGACTCCTGCCCACTTACAGCTGTGAGACAATGGCGCATTACCTACCTTTCTGAGCCTTGGTTTTCTCATCTCTAAAAGCGAGTGGAGACAGTGGAAGTAGGCTTCTCACTGAGTTGGGAAGACTGAATAAAGTGATGTATGTAAGCAAACTGGCTAAAGCAAATGATAAGGAGCCTGTCTGGCTGCCTCTTTCTTGATCTGTCTACCTCATCCTTTTCCAGCGGTATTAGTTCTTATCCATTGTTCCTTTGTCCTAGAGCATTTTTTTTTCTCAACCAGGTATGATGTATTTTTGTTGTTTTAGTTGAATAAAAGGTTTCTGTCCTTCATTTGTGATGTGCCAAGTGGGTAAGTGCAGAGTCTCCCATTCCTGTCAGTGTGGCAGATTACTGAAATGACAGTGAGGGGGTTCTTGCCTCCTTTCCCCTCCAGTAGCAGCAGCTCCAAGACCTTGTGCAGTTCCTTTAACTCCTTTGGGCCTCACAGTTCTTATCTATAAATGCAAGGGCCTGAATTAAGTGGACTGTGAGGCCCTAGTCCAACTCTAATTGCATCTAGGGAAGATGCTAAAAGTCAGATCCCTCACTAAACTATGCATGCCTTGAGGAAAGGACCATGTCTGTTTTGTTCACCATCATATCCCCAGCACTTCCAGCATGCCTGACCCATAAAAGATGCTCAGTGAATGAATGAATGGATGGATAGATGAATGGTTGAATGCAGGAAAGAAATCTCTTCAACAAGAAGGGTGGTCCATATTCACCAGGAACTGTTGTCAGGGCCCATCCTCTATTACTGAGCTTAAACATTTTCTATAATTAGGAAATTTGATTTTACCAACTCAAATAGTTCTCTTCAAACTTCCTCAGGAGTTCATGCTCCTTTTTAAATTGCAATTTGTTGCCAGGCTTTTTAGTCGTAGGTCTCTGTCTTTGTTTAGTAAGTCGCCTGTGTGAAGGTAAATACTCTATTTTTGAAAGCACAGTGTATAATTAGACAACATCATAGCACCATCTGCAAGGTGCTGGGCCATTTTTTTTACTTCTCAAGGCAGCATCACATATCTCATTTTACAGAGAGGGAACAGACTGAAAGCAGGAACCATTCCTTAGGCTCCTAAGTTCCTGCTGAAGACACACCACTATCCCTAACTCACGCGTACCCCAGACAGGCTCCTTCATACATCTTCTGGCCCAACAGTCCCTTTGGAGAGCTGAGCCTTCTTCCTTAGCCCTCACAGGGCCCCAGATGGCTTTCCTGTCATTTGTCAACCTCCCAATTCTCATTCCTGCCATGTTCCACCCTCCTCTCTCTCCTTCCTGCCCTGAGGGAAAAACTATTTATAACTAACATTGTACCTCTCCTTGAAGGGTAGATGTAGTCCCTGCCTTCAAGGTAAGAATTAATTGCAAACAATCTGATCACTTATTGTCTTAATCTTTTCAGGCTGCTGCAATACCACAGACTGGATAGCTATTAAATTTATTTCTCACTCTTGTAGACACTAGAAGTTCAAGATTAGCATGCCAGCCCGGTCAGGTGAGGGCTCTCCTCCAGGCCACAGACTTCTTGTTGGGTCCTCAGGTAGCTCTTCCCTCATGATTTAATCACTCCAAAGGCCCCTCCTGATACCATCACATTGGGCACTAGGATTTCAGCATATGAATTTGGGGGCGGGAGTGGGGGGACACACACATTCAGATCATAGCACATATCAGATGTTTCTTGAACTCCTCCTTTGGGTAGAGAACATATGATTCCAAGTATAGGACAGTTTGGTATGGTAGAAGATACCATATAATTTAGAGCCAAAATGGTATGGTACACACTAAGAATACTGTGTAGGTTTGAAGAAAATCATGACATCAGAGTTAGCCAAAAGTTTAGATTCTCTTTCCAAATGGGTATATGCCATCCTGAAGCCATTATAAAAGTTTTCTTTCTGGGAATCTTTGGTTTACCCTCCGGTATTAGTCTTGTCAGAAGAACTGATAACTTTTATAAAATACTGTGAAAATGTCAAAACATTTCTAAAACTGGAAATGAGAACAACTGAATAATGCCATAACTGTTTACTCTCTAAACTTAGGTAAAACAACTATAAATGAGTTTCCTTAGATAAAGTAAGAAAAGTGGACTTTTCCAGGACATGTAACTTCAGTTTGCATTGGGGTATCACCACGTTTCCTCATTATTTTGCCAAAACCTTAATGGCAGGAGACTGGTAAGAGGAAAGGCAGTGACAGAGGGGCAGTGCTGAGAACGCACGGAGTATGGAGGAATGGTTTTCTGTGTCACGTTGTGTGATTCTCCCTGCTCGTTTACTGACAACATTATAACAACAACAAGTGTAGCGATCTTCTGTGTCTGAATGTCTGGAAACACTTTATAGCAATTGAGGGTTGGCTGCCGTGATGTTACCATCAAAAAATCATGAGAGAGACTCTAATGATTTCTAAATATAATCTGCCCGCTCTGAACTTATTCTGTGTGTTTGGGAAAAGCAGTTGGCATTGTGTTGGAAAGGAATTATGGAAACCTGTCCTTGCCAGTCAGTCACTGGCAGGACTTTGCTTTACAAACTTGTCGTCTGTGATCAAGTCTTCCATCTCATTTGTTCACTTCTGAGTCCGGAGTCTGGGGTTGGAGGAGACACCTGAGGAACCAGTTGGTGGGGAAGATTGTTCCATCTTATTAGACAGAAAAGAGATTATATTAGGTAGAATCAGCAAAATGATAATCACTAAGAAAATCAAGCTCCTGAAAGTGGCTTAGGAGTAAACACTGAGTGGAACAGAAAATTTAGTGGGTCCCCAGAGCACTAGCCACAGTTAGTGACAACTCTGATCCAGTGGAAAGTGGCTGGCAGGAAAGCTTAACTCATTCCCTCCCTCCCCTCCCAGGTAGCTGGACGGAGTGGCGGTTCTAACCCATCGCTGGAAGACAGCCCTCGTAGTACAGCCTATTTAGAGTTTGTCCTTCTGCTTGGGATAAAGCACCGTCTCTAAAATGAGTTAGCTCCTAGATGAGACAGGAAGGGCAAACCTGGTTTGGTTCTGTTTGGTTTTGCCACTGCGTGTAAGTCACCTTGACTTGAAAAGCTCTTACTACCTTGCCTTTCAGAATCACATATGGAATGTGCAGCTGACTTCCAAATGTAAAACAACAGCTCTGTGTACTAGTTCATCGATTTAGGAAAAGTAATTGGCACCATCTGGAAAAGGGTTGGTTGGGAAAGCCTGCCTTTCCTGCTTGGGCATTAGGAAAGGCAGAGCAGACAAGAGCACGGAGGTTTCCAGGCCTCCTCCTGTGCGGTTTAGCCTCTCCCAGGTTGTGGTTCCGTCCATTGTTGTTTTCCTCTGCTTTTAAGATTTTTGAAATGCCCCAAAGTCGAGTATTTCTTATTCAGAGCTAATACGTAGAGTTGCTGGAGGAAGGACTTTTAAGGAGTTATGTTTTAAGTCATGTATTTAATGTTGTAGATCTACCTCTGAATAAGGAATGTATTTGCCAGAGCAATTTTAAGCCTTTGATAAGCTAATACGTAATGCCCACCAGTATATTTTGGGCTGTTTTGTACTTTTCAAAAGCAAAATTCTTCTCATCTACAACCCTTGGTATTCTGTCACACCTGCATTTTTCTTGAAGAAGCATCACCCATAGGATTTTTAAGGGCTTCAGAGCCTCTGGGAAGCAGACCCAATACCAAAGGAACTTAGACAAAAAGACTTGGCTAGTTGAAAGTGTCAGATGATGATTTCTGACTTTAAAAATCTCTTCACTGGTTTTAGATGGAAGGCTGTGTGTGTTAGGCTTTCTCTGGCATGTGACTTGACACGGGTTCCAAGAACAATCAGCTAGTATAGGGTTTGCAGAAGGAAGCATTGTGCTCCCTGTTAACCAGCTGTCCTCTCTCTGTTCCTCCCTCATCCCTCTTCTGATTTCAGTGGTGCTTCATGCCCCACCTCCAACCAAGATCAAACGGGAGCTGCACAGCCCCTCCTCTGAGCTGTCGTCCTGCAGCCATGAGCAGGCTCTCGGTGCTAATTATGGAGAAAAGTGCCTCTACAACTATTGGTAAGTGGAGCCAGGGAAAGGCTGGCCAGAAAGCGGCCGTCACACTGCTTGTTTCAAGTATTATTCGGCAGACACTTAGGGGAGCGCACCCTGTCTCTCGGGGCAGTGTCGTGATCCTCTAGGCGTGAGCCAGGCCAAATGGGGCTCTTGTGCTGCACATAAAATGCAAAACTGTTAAATCAGCCCCACAGGGGAACTGAGTTCATGGGGGTACTGAGCCCTCCTAAGGGGAAGAACCTCGAATGCTGGGATAGTTGATCTATGGCTTCGAGGGAGGGAATATATACTTCTTCATGTCTATCATATGTTAATGTGAACTTTAAGCACCAAAGAAGTAATCTTCAAATCGGAATATATGAAAAAGTCCCCATGCTTGTGCCCTTTACTTAAGAATATCCAGGCCCCAGGAAGAAGCTTTAATTTTAAATCATTCTTTGCTCTAGAAGACAAACATAGATCTGCCTGAAAGGGGGAGGAGCAGAGCTGTTAATTCAAGTGGAGTTACAGCAGAAATTTATCTTTAACAGAGATTCTTATTCCTGGGAACCCTGGAATACTTGGAAGAGGGGGGCTAGAAAACTCCTCCCAAGGCATAAGTTCTCCCCTCGTCCACCTCCTCACATGCATACGTGGAGAATTCTTTTAGAAAAGGGGAAAAAAGAAACCGGAAGCAGAGGCTAAAATTATCTTTGAGAAGAATCACTCGAAGTGTTAAACAAGTCCCTGTGACGCAGTGTGTTTGTCACTTTTCAGAGGTACAAATATTCCCTCGGGGCTGCCAGCGATTTAACTATGTTAATGCTGTCATTTCCTGGCAACCGTGGGCTGCAACCTAGCGTTCTGCTGGACCGGGTGACCATGCTAATGGCTTCATTGCAGCTTAATGGTTCCTTCTCTTTTTCTGTTTACAGTGCCTATGATAGGAAGCCTCCCTCGGGGTTCAAGCCATTAACCCCTCCTACCACCCCACTGTCACCCTCCCAGAGTTCCCTATTTCCCCCACCGCAGGCATCGCTGCCCACCTCGGCACATGCCCCTGCAGCTGGCCCAGTACAAGGTGTGGGCCCTGCCCCCGCCCCTCATTCGCTTCCAGAGCCTGGACCACAGCAGCAAACCTTTGCAGTTCCCCGGCCGCCACATCAGCCCCTGCAGATGCCAAAGATGATGCCTGAAAACCAGTATCCATCAGAACAGAGGTGGGTGCCGATCTGGGCTGCTTCTACCACCTCCATCCTGCCCCCTTTACCTCACAGGGAGAAGGGGAAGCAGTTAGTCATACTCACCAGGTATCTTTAAAGTTCCCATTCCATGGAGGCATCTTGTGAGGTAAGACTACTAATACGAATATGACCTGTTTATCTGTCACCCGGTTCCTGGGGTACTGCAAATGGTTTATAGACATTACAACATCTTTGCGAAATATGTTGGGAGAAATATTTAGCACTGTCCTCGCATTGTAGAGGTAAAGGAGGAGGGGCTTCCTCGGGACACACAACCTGTTGACCCTCACTGAGGGCAGGTTTCCTGGCTCCTCACTGGATACTGCCTGCTAGAACTATGCCTTGCTTTATGGTACCCATAAATACTTTATTGCCATCTTATGTATTAGGGAAGATGGCCGAGTTATGAGGTATTACTACGCCTTTGAGTTTAACACATTGTCACAACAGGGGATCAGTTAAGGACCTCATTTATAATTTTCCACTTTTCATAGAGAGATTTGTTTCACTCCAGGTAGTTCTACATTCTTAAGGAAATTGAGGCATCAGGAGAAACTTATTCAGAGTCATTCAATCTCAGAAAGACTAAAGCATAAAGGGAACTTATTCTGCAAACCCCAAACTTAACCTCCTAGGTCCCAGCCTTCAAAATCCATTATCTGTAGTATTCTAAAGTTTTGGATGCTTGTGGCCTCCCTTTATAGAGGATGTTTTGAGGGCCTGTCTTTTTTATTTCAAGTCTCTCTGGGAGGAGGAGATAACGTAGGCGGTAGTTGTCTGTGGTTACCAAGGGCCGCAGGATGGTGACCGTTGTTTGTCCTGTCTTGCTTGCTCTGCATTGGTGGGTGTGGGGGAGGAGTACAGGAGAGGAAGGACATATGAGTGTATCTTCCCCTGGCTGGTCCAACCCAGACGCCTGCTAGTATTTAATTGGAGGTCATTTTCTTTATTTCTAGATGAAATGCAGGGGAAAAAAAAGTAAGCACTCTTGTCAGGTTCCAATTCCCTTCCCCTTTTGTTGTAAAAGTCACCATAAAGAACTACACAATTTGGCTGGTTAGTGTCTATTCTCCTGATGAGGCCAGGGGCCACGAACGCCAACGGTACACACGGCCTGAGGACAGAGTGTTGGCTGGGGGGCTGGCTCAGTGGTAGGCCTCCGTTTCGACAGGGAGCTCAGCGGAAGGAGATAACAAGCAAAAGCTTTGTGGTGGCTAATACCTTCTATTAACAGTCTTGTACTTTTTCAAGAGAATTTGGGAATTTGGATTTTTCTGTAGAAATTCTAGGTTTGATTTTGTTTTTCTTAGTCAGCCACTAATTCAAATTGAAAACAGCAGTAACACTTTGCAGACTAAACAAAACCTCTCTGTGGGCAAAGTCATCCCGCAGGCCTGCCAGTTTGTGAACTCAGGCCAGGATACCATTTTTATTTTGATAATTTTTTTGGTTTTGTGTTTTTAAACGACCGTTCTGATTTTCTGAAGGGATTATTAATGGAGGAGCAGGGTTGGGGTGGGGTATACATGCAATATTTGAAATAATAAGCAAACTTTGTATTTGTTATATCACACGTAGAGAAAGATTAACTTTGTGTTAAATCTCTTTTATTCATATATCCCCCCAGTATGTTTCTTATCCAGGGGGCTTGGGTAAACAAATGTCAATGGTCAACTGAACTGGGGGAGAAATACCCTAATTTTGCTGGTGGTTATTTGTCCTCTTGAAGCCCTGGCAGACAGCCTGTCTCAGTGATGAAGTAGGTGTGTCTCCAGGCAACCCAGCCTCCTCCCAAAACGAGGACGTTTGATCCCTAAGATTTAGGGTGTCTGTCCTCAGGTGTCCAAAGGCAGGAACCAGAAAGTAGGTATTTTTTGGGGGAATGATTCCTCCCTGAACTCAGCTTTTCCATCTCACACTTACTTCCCCTGGTTACCCTCTGCCTTTAGGAACAATGGGTTTGAAATGACAAGACCTCACACACATGAGGTAGGTGATACAGAGATCCTTGAGAGACTGGAGGAAGGGCAGAGTGTCCTGCAGACACCTGAATGGATGAAAGAAAAACAAGACTGGGAGCTCAGGCTTCTGCAGGAGGGACTGTAGTCTCACAGCTGTGAGTGCACACAAGTCTCTGTAGAGGGTTAAATGCAGATTTCTCGCTCCATCCCAGAAATCATGTTGTGGGTCTGGGACAGGAACTGGAAATATTATTGTCACACGTTTAAGAAATGACTCTGCTCTCTTCTACCCCCATACCTATTCTAATTCCAACCCACCTGTTTTTTAAGCATCAAGCACCCAGTACTCTGAATTTTGTTCTTATTGCCCTTGTCCATTATTGAGATAATGTGGTATCTGGGATGCAAAATCAAAAACATGACAAGTGATTTTGCTTGTAGATACTGGATGGCACATAGAAAATGAGACGAACTAAAATCCCTGTTCTGATTTTCTAAAAGTAGTAGGAATTGCAGTCATGTATGCTAACAAGCTTAATAATCACACTTAAAAACTTATGCCTGCTAGAAGTGGAAAGTGGGGTTGATTACTTTTGTTAGTAACTATAGTTTGTTCTTTGCTAACTTTTTATTTAAATCGGTGGGACTATTTCTTCAAGACTAAACCCATAACAAAAATGTGGTATTTTGCAGGACAGAAGGAAATACTGTCTTATTTGAGCTTTTTAAACAGCTCTGTAATCAAGGCGGAATTTAAAAAAAAAAACCCTATTTTAAAGAAAAATCAGACCTCAGAGTGTCTAAAGGACTATCAAAAGGTCACATAGCCAAATACAGGGTCCTACATTTAGAAACCAAACATTAACATATAAGTACACCATTCTGGTTATGCTTTGATGGGGGGGTTGGTTTGCTAACAACCATTAATGTCCACTAAGAGCTGAGTAAAGGACCTTGAGAAATCCATTTTGACCTTGAATTTTATCCATCTCTATCTCCTAAACTGCCAGAACTTTATCCATCTCTTAAAACTACAAAAGCCTACTTAATTCCTGCATCACTTATCTAAACCCATGTTGTAACACCTATCTTTTTTTGTTTTGCTCAGAGTGCCTTACTTCTTCAGTTGAAGAAATAGAGCAAACTCTGAGGTTTAAAAAATCATGATTTAGATCCCCTTTAGACCACATTTAGCCCAATAGCTTGTCTTCAACATCTGTTTGATAGTAGTAGTTTGCTAAGATTATACGTTAAACAACTAAGACATAATCTAGTCAAAAGTACATTCTTAACGTTTGGTATAATCTTAGTATAATTCTTCACAACTCAATTTATTTTTAGAAGGTAAATATTGTGTTTGAAAGCTGTGACATATTTGTGATTTCCCCCCAACTCCAAGGAGGGAAAAAAAACCATGTGATTTGGCATGTTCAGACATGTTCCATTTATCCTTCAAGACCAGCTGCTCCGTGATGAGGAGGAGTGCTTTTCATGCCTTCCCAATCTCACGAGATTTTTCATTGTGCTGTTTATGCTGTTTACATGTGCTGGGTAAGGAGCTTAGAGAATCTTCCTATATTATGCCCATAGTACTGGCCAGATATGTTTTTGTCTTTACTATTCCATTTGTTATACCATCTCAAGTTGAGTTCCCACACTTCATCTGAAGGGGCTCCGCTAAGAAATGCATCATCTAAGAATTTTGGAATACATTGCTCTCTCATTTGTGTGGCACCAAGAAGCAAAAACTTAAGAAAGGACAACATGTAAGATACCCTTGATGGCAGAAAAATCCTCTACTTCTTGATGCTTCCTTAGAGCATCAGTATCATGATAGGCTATCACCCTGGAATTGTGGGTCAGAACCAAGTCCCCAGAGTCAAGAAAGGCTTGGTTGTGTGCCGCACCATCTAAAAGAGTCAGTGACCTATTTGAGAAGGTTCTCTTTCTCAGGGATTGTGATCAAAACTTCAGGGATGAGCTTATGTTTTCTGGAATTGTGATTTAATTGAAAACTACTTATTCCCTAAAGATGCTAGATAGATTGAGAGATTTAATATACTCAAGTTTTTCCTCTTGCTTCTACTTCCTCTCTTAAAGTTTATCCCTAATAAATTGCTGTTCATTTTTGTCTTTCACATTTTGTAGTTTTTAGAGAGGGAAGAACTTGACTGTGAGTCACATTTATAGCTTAGCCATCAATGAAGTCTGACGCATCCTGTCCCTTCTCCATGAACTCCTGTTAACAGCATGTTATATACAGCAGCACAAATTCACTGTGGGATCTGAAACTGAGTTTCATAGATGCTTAATGGAACTTTCTTTGACAGACTGAATAATGTACTTCTAATGGCTAGAGTATGGGCTTTTTTGGTTCTGAATCTTAAGAGGACTTGTTTTCTGTACTTCATGTTTACTATAGATTTTCTTGTTACCTTTTTAATCAAGCTAGAGGAAATTTCCTTCTACCCCTTAGTGTACTAAGATGCTTTTATATTTATGCATGTTGAATCTCACCAGACACTTCTTCTGCCTCTATTGAGAGGATCAAACAAATACTCTTCCATTTTTCAGTGTGGTGAATTACATTGATTTCTATGAAACCAACCTCATATTCTTGTGATAATACATAACAACTTGGGTTTATCATTTATACATTACATTCTTGGGCTAGTTTTTCCAATATATATTTAGGACTTTGGCATCTGTATTTATGATTGAGAACATGTAATTTTTCCTTCTCACATTGTCCTTGTTGGGTTTTTAACATTGAGGTTATACTCAAATGTGTAGAGGGTATCCTTTCTATATATTCTGGAATAGCTCATGTGAAATTAGGTTTTTCATTCCTTGAATTTTTGGAAAAATTGACCAGTGAAACCATTTGGGCCTGATATTTTCTTTGTGGGAAGATTTTTAATTATTGGTTCAGCATCTTCATCTTTTATGGTCTTGCTCTGGATTTCTATTTAGTTGAGTAAATTTAATGAAATTAGGGGGGGCAGTTTTTCTGTTCTGTGAGTTTTAAAATTAAGAGGTTATATAACTCAGTGGTAGAGTGTGTGCTTAGCATGCACGAGGTCGTAGGTTCAATCCCCAGCCCCTCCAAAAATAAACCTTAAAAAAAGTAATTGGCATAAAGCTGTTCATAATGTCCTTTTAAAATCCTCTATAGCATCTGTTTATCCCTTTTTCATTTGATGCTTTTTATCTAGACCATCTTAGTCTTAGCAGATACTTTGTTGAAAAGACGAGTGATTAACTGGCTTTGCTCATTCTTTCTACTGGAGGTTTTTTTTAATTTTATTGAAGTATTGTTGATGTATAGTATTGGATGTTTTCTATTTTCATTGATTTCTGATCCTACTGAAATATTTTATTCTATTTTCTTTCAGTTTATTCTGTTTTTCTAACTTATTTGGTTGGATGATTTGCCCATATTATAAAGGAAAAAATCTAACAAACATACAGCCAAAGAAAAATTTTCCTAAGGCTGGGGTGACCACACATTGAGTTTTTCCTGGGTTGTTTATGGTTTATGAAAGTAATTGCTAATAGCTTACCCTTTTACCCCCCAAAATATCCTGGTTGAGACAATTATTTGAGCTCCCTAACCAACTTCTGCTTTAGCTGTATCCCACAACTTTTCAGAAGACCACAAATCAAAATTCAGTTTAAAGTGTTTTTCATCAATCCTGGAGTTTTTTTTTTTTAATATCTTTTTAAAAAATGTATTTCTTAGCTTTGAACCATAGGAATTTTCTAGCTGCCTGGACTACAGGATTTTTATTTAAATGTCATTGAGGGTATTTAAAAGCAATTATAGAAACAATTATACAAACAGTGGCCAGTGGCTCTAGAGTTGGAGACTAACAGACCTGAATCCCAACTCTGCTATTTCCTATCTATATGACCTCAGGCAGGCATTTAACTTCTCCAAGCTTTGGTTTCTTCATCTGAAAATGGGGGGATACTAGATACCACATAGAATCATTGGGTGAGTCCAATGAAGTCACACTGGCAGAGAAGGTACTCAGTAAATGTTAGCTTTCATGACAATTTTACTTTTTAAAAAATCATTTTTATATTCCATAAAAAACTATTCTAAAGGAATCTTCCTAAAATGATGTAGATACCACAACTTAGAAACTAATGTTAACTTTTAAAAATATACATCTCCCTTTATCCCTAATCTTCATTATTAGACTTATTAATGTTGTACACAAAAAACTAATACCTTCACCATCTATTCTCCTGGGAGCATCTTGTCTTTACATAACCTTCTTTCTTCCATATTTGATCTTGAGAAATCAAATATCTAGGCCTTTAAAGGACATTTTTTTCTTCATCTGTTTTATCACAGGTTAGAAGGGCCAGTTTGAGTTTAAGCAGCGCTGACAGGCCTCAGAGTCCTGAGAGCTCTTCCAGAGTTCTTTGGTGGGCTTTTAGGGACAGTGTTTGGGTTTTCTCTGGCAGCAGTGCCTGGCTCTTGGTATATGGCAGGAAGATAAATGTTAATGTGAAGTTGGATGGCATGTTGCCGCCTGGAATTAAAAAAAAAATCAGCACTTTCTTTCTGAGAAAGGAGACTAGATACTGACTAGGCAGCCAGAGGACTCTGTGTGATAGTCTTCCAATTCCTTAAAATCTTCCCTTACATTTGCATTAACTTCTGAGTTTAGATATTGCATGCTGGGCGGGTAGCAGTTGGGTATTTGGTGGTGATGTCTGAAGGTAATGTAGATCAAGAACATAGCAGTGTGCCCGGCCCTCTTTCGTGCATTATCTTAAGTGATCTTTACAGTTGGGTTGTCTGTATTTTACTAGTGAGGAAACTGAGGCTCAGAGCAGTTACGTAACTCACCCAAGGTCACACAGCTAGCAGGTGATAAAGACTGGATTTCAGCCCAGGATGTTCTGACTTTTTTGCAGCCGGAGCCTCTTAACCCAGCTACACTGCTTCTTCTATTTTCTATCTTCTCTTAGCTTGAACGGAAATATTAACTAAGAGGTGTTGGTTTCTTGGCCAGTTTTCTGTATCATCTCTCAGCTGACCTCTGAACCGTCACTACTTCACCTGGCACCCAGAGCCACTGTGTAGCCTTCGTTGAATCCACACTTTTCTCCTTCTTTCCCTCTAAGCATTGTGTTTACTCTGTGTGTTGGCAGCAGAAACCGAAAAGGAAATGCAGAAAAAGCATCTAACGGTTTTCATAATGTAAACCAAATGTTAGTAGCGTGGGTGAGCTCTTGGGAGGAAAGGCGCTATATAAATCCGACAAATAAATAAATAACTGGTTCTTTAAATAAACTGGCACTGAAAAAGCCTTAATTTGTAACCTATTGAATGTAGGCTTGCTCGGTAGTCAGAAGTCCCCTTTTGCTCGCCAACTGTGAGTTCACTGTGGCCTGAGCTCTGCTGGGGGAACCGGTGAGGGTGGGTGGGATGGTCAGCGAGAGGAAGAAGAGGTCTATTAGGAACCATGCCGCCCCTCCACTGACAGTGATTGCCTGCCTCAGTAAACAAGAGGCATTATGTCATAGCTGTACTGTGTATACAACACATTCTTAGATACTTCAAAAGAACTGTGGAATGGGGGAGGGAGTTCGAATGAAGGTCAGTGAGTAAAGTTCACAGAATGTATTTTGAGGACAAGAACTGAATTATGTTACTAATCTCTACAAATAAAAGCTGTGATTGGCAGCAAGCTCGGAGAGAATCTTTCTTCCAAATATGTTGGTTTTGTGACCTACCCTTAAGCTCCCCTGTGCCACTCTTGCTCCCTCAAAACAAACCAGGACGGAACAATCCCAGTTACAGAATCTATTCTGCAGATCCCAGGCCTGCAAGCTTTATGCATCCTTAAAGTTATGCTGGGGGGAGGGGATGAGGGCTGCTGGCTGGTGCCCATTCGGAAGTACCTTCTCCTGAGGGGGCCATACCAGGCCATCTCTAGAGTTTCATGCTGGAAAGTGAGAAGATGAGCACTGGGCGGAAGTGAGGTGATTGGGCCTGCCAGCTGCTCAGGCTCTGGTTGCAGAACTGGGTGGTTCCGTGCCATCTCAGAGCCATCAAGGAAGTGATTTGTGGAGGTCACCTTTGAAGGTGCTAGGAAAGCGGCAGGGGTGGGGAGGGGTGAGACTGTGGAAAGCAGGTGCCCTTGCTACTGTTCTGCTGGCATGAAGTTTGGATGCTTTACAAAAATAAGTCCTAAAGAATGTCTTCATCTTTCTTTTCTGCCCACTTCTTCAGAATTTTCTTTAAAAATTCAGGTTTACAGCATGCTGCTGGTGCCTGTGTTCTAAATGTCAAGCCTAAACCCAAGTTTCAAATTTACACTTCTTCACAGACCATAGAAGGGTTTCCTTAAATAACGGCAACCTTGAACATCTCACTCCTGATAAAGTTCCACTGTAATGCATTCAGTGCCCACGGAACCTTATGGAGTTTATAAAACCTGTTTAAGTAATTGGCCATGCAGATTCTGATGCTTTTGGTGTCTGGGATCAAAGGATAAATATAAAATAGTTTGGTGATCTTCGTGTTATAAAATGATGTTGTGGTGCTGCTTTTGGTAAGGTAGTAAAGACTCAGAGGGAGGGCCATGCTATACCCTGATCTAAAATGTTTTCTCTGCTCACAGATCTCTTCAGCTTAAGATTTTAAATCTTGATGTTCTAGAAATCTTTTGGCTACCTGTTGTCACAGATTCATTCAAATCAAATTCAAATCACTTGACTAAAGCTATTAATATTCAAGCTAAAAGAGAGTAAGACCTTAATGTTACTGGGTTATATTGTGGATTTTGAAAAAAACTGATTAAAATTAGTTGTCCTAAATCCTGTATTGTACCCTGCACCTTGGCTCGTACTTTCTACCTGAGGGCATATATTCACACATGCTTCTCTTTATATACATAGACTAGTGCCTTATGCATATTTCATGGCTCGAGGCCTCACATAGATGGTCACCATCTCCAACTTCTACCCCCGTCCGTCAGTGATGACAGCTGTGGCAGAAGCCTGCTCTGTAGACATGATTTCATTCCATTATTCCGGTAGCATTTTGATAGATAATCTATCCTCATGTTACAGATGAGGAAACTGAAGCCAAGAAAACTTGCCCTCTGTCACTTTCCTAGTAGTGGCATCACTTCAGGACCTCTGGCTTTCACTTTTACTACACTACTTTCCCACAGAGGGCACTCGGCATGTATCTGAATTTCTTGACAGCTATAAGATGTTAATTATACTTATTAACAAATGCCTTTATTGTTCTGTCTTATAAAATAACATATATCATTAAATCATAGATGAGCACCAAAAAATTACCTAAAGTCATAACCACCCAAAGATAAGTAATGTTAACATTTAGGTGCAGCTTTTTCCAGGATTTTGTGACATGAACTTTTTATACTTTTGCAAAATAGGTATCAAATATACCTTTCCAGTTTTTTACATATTTGTATATTACATCATACTTGATAGTTACACTCAAGAAAATGGCTGTATCACGAGGTACTTAAGCAGTTCCCTTGTTAGACATTTGTTTTGGTGACCATCTTCATAGCTTTGTCTAATCGTATCTATGACTTCAGTGCTTTTGTGTGTCAGGTTTATTAGCTGCCTGTTCATCCTTCAAGTAATTAGGAAAAGCTATTTCTCTGTTAGTACTTTTTTCACTACTAATGAAGTCAAATGTTGTTTATGACCAAAGGATTTCTTTAGTGATTTTCCTATTTCTGTTCTCTACCCATTTTTTCTGTTGACATGTCCATCTTCTGATTTTTAAAAGCTCTTGTCCTCAGCAGTATTAACATTACTTTCTGTTACAGACTCTCCTGTTTGTTTAATTTGGAGGCTTACTTCTGGTATTTTCTACTATAGATCCCCCCCCATTTTTTTCTTTGGGTTTTGTTTGTGGTTTTTTTTTTTTGTTTTTTTGACTTACAGAAATTTATACAAGGAGGTATATTCATATTTGTCTTGATTTCTGCTCTTGGTATACCTAGAAAGGCTTTTCCTCACTCCGATTATGTTTTCATATATGTTTACTACCATCGTTTCACATTGAAATCTTTATATGAAACTTATTTTGGCATGTGGTATAAAACAGGGGTCTACCTTTCCTGCTTATTTGAAATGCTAACCTTAACAAGTAGTACTTTTGGAACATACTTGACAGTTTGCGACTTCTCATTCCATTTCTCTGACATCTGTCTTTCATTCCTTGTATTCCTGTTTTAATTATTGTGGCTTTATAATATTTGTCTGATAGATTTTTAAAAGTACTTCATCTTTTAAATAATTTAGAATCATTTTGTCAAGTAGGTTGGAAAGGCATTACGGTAGAGTAATTTTCAGTGAGTGAATGACTTCGAAGTCCTAAATATTTTCTCTTTAATTAGGTCTTTTGCTTACAGTTTTAAGATTTTATTCTTTTATAGCCTATACATTTCCTGATTATCCCTAGGGATACTATATTTTTGAATGCTATTACTTTTGAGGTTTTTTTAAACTACATCTTCTAGTTAATTTCTGGTTAAAGACTCTTTAGTCTTTAAGAATGAATTCTATCTACAGGTGAGAGAATGAATGAACTGGTGAACAAACATAACATGTTAGTGATATTTGCAAATAATTGGCTTTAAATATTCAGGTACATAATCTGACCCAACTATACAGACTGTACATGAAATAAACATGCATGAAAAATAAGCTACCATGTCATTGTTTTGATTTTTTTTTTTTGCCAGTCCCTGACTCAAAAGGTTTGAAGTGTGATATAATTTTGAGAAGAGGGTAAAATGTCCAGAAATAAGCATTAAATACTTTGCAGGAACTCCAAGAATAAATAAACCTAATTACCTACCCCCTCCAAAAAAAAGATACTTTGCAAATAATTCCATTAATTTGAACTTCTAATCTTCAATGCTAAATCATAGTTGGTATTCATCATATTCTTAAACAATATAACTACTTTCTTCTTGCAGATTTCAGAGACAACTGTCTGAACCCTGCCACCCCTTCCCTCCTCAGTCAGGAGTTCCTGGAGATAATCGCCCCAATTACCACCGGCAAATGTCAGAACCTATTGTCCCTGCAGCTCCCCCACCCCCTCAGGGATTCAAACAAGAATACCATGACCCACTCTATGAACATGGAGTCCCAGGCATGCCGGGCCCCCCAGCACATGGGTTCCAGTCACCACTGGGAATCAAGCAGGAGCCCCGGGATTACTGCGTTGATTCAGGTAAGCAGAAAAATCATGCTGTTCCTTTCTTCATTCTCTCATGCATCTATCTGTCTGGTTGTTACTGAGTGTCTTTAATGTGCGGGGCTATGGGGAATAGTCTTACAAAGTTTGCCCTCAAAGAACTTAGGAGCTAGTCTAGTAAAGCAAACATGTTTGTGTGTAATTGGATACAAAACAGAAAAGCCATGCAAATGATAGGAGGCGCAGTGGGCATTCAAAAGTGGATAGCTGAGGTCCAGTCTCCGTGATGCCCCCTTTTTAAAAACCTGTTATCTTAGAGTCACTGGACACTGGGTATGTAATGTCTGCATTTTAGTCCTACCTCTAGGTTTGTGGCTTTTTTGAATACAAAGATGCATTAAACCCCCAGTGTGAGTCCACGTGTAGGATGGGATTCTTTCTATTCTTGAGATGAGTGGTGTTCTCAGAAAGGACCTGGTGTGTCATAGCTGTATGGGTGCTGGGTACGCCATGGAGAAGTTCGGCCTGTTGGCTGCTTCATAGGATCCCCTGCTCTATTACAATACTTCCATCTGGGAAAACTCCTGTGTCCTTCAGCTGCTGCTGTACACACAGGGAGAAGTATATAACATGTTAGAACACCTATTGTTTGGTTTTGGATTACCTCTTGTCCAGAAACTTAAGCACATCAAGAAGTTTAAACTATCTTTGGGGGTTCTCTCCACCCCCACCCACACACTCATTCGCTGACTACATATCTTACAGGCCAGGCTTATTCAGTGAGATCATTAGCAGAATGGAGAGTTGGAATTTTGCAGCTTGCACATTTAGAAACTCTTTCCTCCTCTTCACTTCCTTTTTTTTTTTTAAATAAGATTTTGTCTTTTTGCAGTTGGTGCTAAAGGAATTTGAGGGTGGTGGGTAGGTTATCAACCTTTTCCATGTGTGCTTTTCTTGAAGACCCTGGGGCAGGGGTGGGGCAGTATGTACTCAATGGCTTTTGCAAGTGGAATAGGATATAGAATTTTCTCTTGGCCTTCTCTGAGATGATACAGGGATTGCTCAACTCAGGCAGAAATTGGTTATGGAAAGACTAGGAGGTAGGCAGAAGGGAGATATCTGTTGCTTTATGATGGAAAATTACCAAGTGTAGGTACTGACAGCTTAAAATGTTCATCGGCATTCCTCCTGAAGGGTTTGATGTGTTTTTTTCTCAGGAGCAGGCATAACCAGCAACATTCTTCCTTTGAAATTGACATTTTAATCGGTCCTATGAGTTTTTCAGCCCATCCAACTCCTTTAAAGCAAGACCCCCAACAAATATTACCGTATCTGCAATTCTTTGATCCGAGACGTGTTCCCGGGGTAAAGGCCCATTTCATGTGGGCTCAGCTCACTGTCTCTATGGATGCCTTGGTAACATGGTGCCTGAAGAAAAGATCACCTCAACTTGGGTTTCATTCTAACGGTTCCAACATGGCAGAAGTGTGCTTGCCAAGCTGCAGTCCCCCACTCCTGCCTGTCCTCATCTTAGCTTCATGACTTCAAATCCCCTAATCTCTTTGACCTAAAAATACCCTCACCTCTTGGAGCAGAATTAGATATGACCATCAGCAGTAAAGGACTGCAAACTGGGAAAGATCTAAAGTTATCTTCCTGCCCCTCCAAACCAAAGCCCTTGAGTCAGTATAGGCAGAAGACCACGTTGACCTTTTGAAAGCCAGTTTCTTTTTCTATCATTAACTGTCACCAGATTTGATGTTAATTAATTTCTAAATTGAGCAAGTTTTGAGAGCGACATACCATTTTTCCTTCCCAGTTCTCTTCCTTGCAAGTCAAGAGTCCTTTCAGATGGCGGGTTACAGTGCTTCCCATGATACTTATTGGCTTGGTACCTCTTTCCCAGGACAAGACCAAAAAGACATGACCTTAGATCAGGAGAGGGTTAGGGGCTTTACTGCAGAGCTGCGGTTGGACCGATGTGCTGATTCAGCTGCAGTAACTATTGACAGGAGTGTGTACACCTGTCTCTTTCAGAAGTGCCTAACTGCCAGTCGTCCTACATGAGAGGGGGCTATTTCTCCAGCAGCCATGAGGGTAAGTAGCTTTTTAAAAAAATAATATTCAAGGAAGCTTAAAATTGCTAAGTTTCCAGGCTAAGATTTTGAGATCATGGTTTAAACCTTCCTTGGCTCATGAACATGAGAGCTCATTGACTGCGATCTGCAGTTACCTTGCACACAGGGTTTGAGGCACACACCTGACCTGTGAGGGCTGCCATCAGTGTCAGTAGTAATGACCTTAACTTTTAAGAAATAATAGCTGAATCAACTGGTTTCCACATTTCCATACAAGGAAGTTATACTGCTGCAGATAAACTGGAACTTAGGAACTATGTCACAGCTTGAGATGGAACCTTCAGGACATCTCTTCTGAACATTGAAACAGGAAAGGATTTCTCCCAGAAGTAGCTCTTGTTCCTGTCCTATGCATCTGTCTGTAAAGACCCAGAGCAGCATGGTCCCAACTCGTGACATCAGCTTCATCTGGGACTTGTTAGAAATGCAAATTCTCAGGACCCACCCCAGATCTACTGAATCAGAGACTCCAGGGGGGGCGGGGGGCAGCACTCTGTTCTAATGAGCCTTCTGGGCCACCCTGATGCACATTCGCATTTGAGAACTACTACAGAGTTTTGAGTCTCAGCTTTGGCTGCACGTTAGGATCACCTGCGGAGCTTTTAAAGCTTGTGTCCAGCATCACCCAGAGCAAGTAGATCAGAAATTCTGGGGTGGGACCCAGGCGTCAGTAGTTTAAAGCTCCCAGGTGATTCTAGTACGGGTCCAAGGGTGACAACCACTGTTCTCCAGAGTTTTAGAGGAAGGTTGAAAGAGTTGGTAAAGATTGCACTGGGAAGCACTGGCTAGTTATTGTGAGTGACTGGTACCCAGCAGTGGTTTCTGTAAGTAGCTGCTTCCTGCTGACTTAGAGGGGAGACACAGCCTGGCTGCCACAGGCACCCAGGGATATTCTGAGTGAGCGCCCAGCCCTGGGAAGGAAGGGTTGTCTACTGGACCTCTGACTGTGATCGGCACAGCTGTGTGGGGCTCTCTTCCAGGTTCCCAAATGTTTCTACAGCAGTAATCAATGTCTGCAGTGGGCAGACGAGGAGGGAGTAAAACATTTCGCATAATTACAACATTTAGCAAGGGGCATGCTCTTAAAGGAAATATTTTTAGTAAGACATTGGGGCTGCTTACTACACACAGTATCTGGCAAGCTTGTGTGTTTTTCCCCTACTCTTTCCCGTTCCTTCCCCTGACCCCACACACATCGCAAAAGTTAGTTTCAAAGCGATCTGCATTCTTAATTGCCCTAAATTACCCTGACATGGTTTTTCTCTTTCTTAAACAGGCTTGACTACAGATGCCCGTGAAACAGTTAGTGAGACAAGTGTTTCTGATTGGCATCTGTGATTACTAAGATAGCCATCCTGCCTTAGCGTTCACCTGGAATCTTTGCATACTATGTTCAATCTTTCATTTCGACTTTGCCCCTCAAACAGGTTCTTCCTTCCTGCCACCTTTGAGTGATTAGATGGTTGTGGCTGCAACTGATGTAACTGCTGTGCAAATTCAACTGACTTAAATTTCACTTAAACCAACAGCATCTTCCAGATGTTTTAGAGAAACACATGTGGCAGTGACTAGAAACCACAGAACACACCAAAATGATTCTCATGGGCAGGTCTTTCATCTGATTAATTTGAAAACCAGACCTAGAATTTAATCTAGGTTTACTTTTTTCCCTTATATACTGTGAATGTATCATCCTTACCTCAGAGGAAGAAAAGCTCCAAAAATAACATGGCAGGTTTGATAGGCATGTAAAAACTTTGTAGTTTACCTGTGATTTTATAATAAAGCCAT
Organism: Vicugna pacos; assembly: GCF_048564905.1. NCBI lineage: Eukaryota > Metazoa > Chordata > Mammalia > Artiodactyla > Camelidae > Vicugna > Vicugna pacos. Next base: position 54,430,758 of record NC_132987.1, on the reverse strand, counting down.
TAAAATGTCACTGGAGTATCAAAATCCATGTGGAAAGTCAGGAAATTCATAGCTTCCTGGCAGCCAAGCTAAAAAGCGTGAAGTTTGATGGATTATGTAATTCTTGTTGCTAATATGAAGTATAACAGTTTGTCACACAAGTCAGCTTCCTAGTACCAAACTAGAAGATTATAGGGAGTCCGTGAATCCGTAACTTAGTGTTGCATTCTTAAACCTTCTTTTTTTTAAACAAAGACTATAGATTCCCTCATATTTATTCAAATATTTATTGAGCACTTATGTACCAGGTTCTATGAAGGTGCTTAGATTTTCAGGATATGGTCCCTATCCTCAAGGAATTTAGAATACATGACAGAATTGGATAATGTGAGAGCTTTATCTTCATAGTAAGTACACATCGTGATAAGTACTATCTTACTTTTTTTTTAACTATCATGTATTGCACACTTATGTAGCAGGAGCTATTCTCAGCTCAGTTGCAAAGATAAGTAGTTCAGTGGAACAGAATATATATCAACTCATTAAACTCTCCCAGCAACTCTGTAAGGTAGGAGTTATCTTCCCCAGTCTTCAGATGAGTAAACTGGAGCATAGAGAGATTAACTTGTTCAAGGTCACAGTTAATCTAAGTCCATCTGGCTCTAAGGTCCACTCTCTTTACTGTTCCACACTACGTCTCATTTCTTTCTTTTCCTACATTGTTGTCTGCCTCCACCAGTTAGGATATAGGCTCCCTGAGAGCAAGCACTGAGTCTGTATTCTTCTCCCTATCTACCCCCTTCTAGCACAGTGCCTGGCATAAATATTGGATTAAGTAATAAAATATACCTCCTTTGATGTAGCTAAGCAAACAAATAATGCTTGGGGCTGAGGAAACAAAAGTGAGTAATACCAAACCTTAAAACAATTTGTTTCCTCCAAGTTGGGCAGTGTTTTCCCAACCCCAGGCCTCTTAAAAGTAGTGCTCCTCCTGCCAAGAACTTGATCTGGGCTGATTGTAAAGGAAAAAAGGAACAGATTTCTCGGTGCCTTTTCCCATGGGTTTTTCAAGTCATAGCCCAATTCCCTCTCAAAATCTAATGCTAGCCCTTCACAGCAGAGTGGCCTCCCCTGCCTGCCCCCGCTGCATACCCAACACTCACGTGCCTGGACCACAAGCCAGATGAATCAGAGAACAGAGCACAGGGAGCACTGCTGAGCCTGCAGGAGCTCCTGGTGCTTCCTCCTGAGAAGTGTGGGAGGAAAGGAGAGGACATCCCTGAAACAGGCTGGGCCACAGGCAAAGGTGGTCTCGTCACGCCTGACTACTCACTGGCTTTGGTTTGAGCCACTGATCTTGTCAGGGTGCCTGGTGGTCAGAGTTGAATACATATTAAGGGCTAATGGGTGGAGAATGCCAGGCCCTCCTTCCTTTTCCTTGACCCCTTCGACTTTTTTCCCTACCTTCCTTTCATTCCCACTTACATCTGTTGTTGGACCAGTCAGTTCTTCTTTCTGATTTGTTACCTATACATGAATCAGCTTTATTGCCAGGAAATCTCTTCAGGTCCCTTCCACAGCGTCTAGAGGTGATAATACCCTCCACCTTGCCTTTAAGATTATTGCTTGTCACAGTCCTCCACAGGCCCAAGTCTTTACTCATTTTGGCATCATTTTCTACCCGCTAAGCTCTTTCATAATTGAATGAGGTGTGTGGGCAGCCTGGACAAGCTGTAAGAACGGTTGAAATTAATATTAGCTAAAAGGAAAGTGGTGAGACTATGTATAGATCAACCAAATCCCACCCAGGGAGGCCAACTGAAATAGATGAGATGTCTTTTCAGATATAAAGGCTTAGTCACAGCAACACTGATCCATGCAGACCTCTTAAGCAAGATGTGAAGGAACGTACCAGTGACTCAGGGCTTCCCTGCAGTCTTCGCTCTAATAGCGGGAATTGATGCCACTGACTCAAGCGCGGGTGATACATCAGAACACGAATGCCTAAGTCCTTTTGAAGTCCCCAAAAATTCCGTCTGTCATAGATATAGCATTCACAGGGCTTAGGACCTGAACCGGTAGAATCCTGTTTTAGTCCTTAAATCCAGAGTTTTCATAGACCACAGATAGAGTTTGTTAAGCAATGTGGTCTTTCTTTTTAAATTCTCCTTCAGGTTTTCCATATGAAAAAGATCCCCGGTTGTACTTTGACGACACCTGTGTTGTTCCTGAGAGATTGGAAGGTAAGTAGCCCCCTCATCCAGTTTGTTGCTAAGCTGGAGGGTTCGAGACATCAAAGCATCTTAGTCAGTCTTATTAATGCCAAATTGGCGTTTACCCAAATCACCTGAAAAACCCAAGACTAAAGTAGTGCATATGTATCTTCGGCCCAAACAGGCAAAGTCAAACAGGAACCCACCATGTATCGGGAGGGACCCCCTTACCAGAGGCGAGGTTCCCTTCAGCTGTGGCAATTCCTCGTTACCCTGCTTGACGACCCAGCCAATGCCCACTTCATTGCCTGGACAGGCAGAGGCATGGAGTTCAAGCTGATAGAACCCGAGGAGGTAAGCGCTGGATGCTGGGCTCAGGTGACTTGATTTGTTGATGACATCTGTTCCTGTTTAGTTCTCCATTGAGTCTTTTTACTGTGTTAAATGTGCTCTTTCTTGTTCAGGTTCTGACCTGGCCAGTGGGCTTGGCAGTGTCTTTTCTATTAGTAGGATAATCTACATTTCACGGACAGGCAGAGATCTCCACTGGAGAGGTTTATGAAAAGCATTAGTAATACTTCTGCAGTGAGGCCATGAAGACTCACAGTCAAATAGGGTCTGTTCTCTCTTAGAAAATCTTTGTCATGGGGGAGGGGATAGCTCAAGTGTGAGCACATGCTTAGCATGCATGAGGTCCTGGGTTCAACTCCCCAGTACCTCCTCTAAAAAATAAACCTGATTACCTCCCCCCACCAAAACCAAAAGTCTTTTGTTAAGGGTTCCTTCAGTGATACCAGCTTGTTTTGGTGTTGGCCCCCATATGGCATAGCCTGTATCAGGCTACATGAATACATTTGTAATGTAGTAATGTTATAGGACGCACCTACCCCGCTGTGTTACAAATGGCTCTAACCTAGAGAAATAAAATTAGAGATGGGGTCAGTCATGTGAACTTAGATATTTTTAATGTGGCATCACAGTAGTTGAGATGACACAGACCTTCATTATTTTGTTAATAGAAGAAAGGAATTGTTACTGTTTGCCCAAATCAGGAAGAACCAGTACCATTTCTTTGAAGACACATCATAAAACCCCTTTCCTGAATATCACATAACAAAGTAAGTTAAATCAGGCTCTTATTTAAATGAGTTTGGCATATTTCAAAGGGGTTGATTTTTCATTTCTATTTGATTTAGAATCTAGGGAGATTATGAATGGAGAAATAACGTCCCTGAAGATCTGACATATGCTTCTTTTGGTGGCATGTACTTAGGCGTTATATAGTAAGCCATCAGAGTAAAAGGGGCCTTGGGGTTGGGTGTGACTGAACTGAGAACACTGCTCTTGGAAGGCGTTTGAGCAGGAACTGCAGTTGTAGATGTTGGTCGATCAGTTCCAGGGCTCTCTTTAGCACACAAGGGGAGAGAGGTGGGCACCGGGGTGAACAGCAGGAGGTAACAAGCTGTCACCTGATCTACAAGAACATGGCCTGAAAATTAAGATGATAAAAGGAAAATGTATGGGCTGGAAACTTAGGAAGAATCCTGACTGGTGGGCGAGAGAGGAAGGCTTCAGTAAAGTCAGATATACGTATGGTGTTCCCTGCCTCTCGTCATGCATGAAGATGGAAACGTGTCAAAATCTCACTGTAAACAGGGTCTGTTAAGACTCGGTCTGCCTTCAGAGCCAGAGTTCAGTTCTGCCGTGCTTTTCAAAGGGTTTCTTTTTGGCTCAGTCATGGAGAAGCGAAGCCACGGTTTGGGCTTCCAGCCACACTGGAGAGCCATCCGCTCCACGTTCTTTTCCTCACAACATGGCCTGGTTTATGTGAGGCTTGAGGAGAGCACGTCGCCCAGACTCACTGAGGCTTTTTGAAAGTCTGTCTTGTGGGCAGCCCTTATTGATTGATCTCATTTCACAAACAGGAGCTTTTATGACTTTATTGCCGGTGCCTCGGGCCCGAGCACAGGCTGTACAGCTGCAGGTAGACCTGGTTATGACCCTTTGTAAAGCTGTTATTAAATCTTCTGCTCTCCTACCAGTGGTAAAGAAAGTGATGAACAGATGGCAGAGGGCCTCGGCTTTCTTACTTAATAAAGAAAGAGATACTAATCCAGAGTGCTCATAAATGCCAAGCGGCCAAGTCACGTGAGAGGCCTGTGGCAGCCCTGAGCCTCCCTCAGCTGATTGGACAGCTTTGTTTCTTCAGGAAGTACTTCTTGCCATCGCACCTTCAAATCCCTGAGCACTCCCTGAACTCGGCATATTCTGTTCTCTTAACCCAGGGTCAGCTCCTTCCACGTGTGCCTTTCAGCCTCGGGACAGGCAGCCTTTGAGTTTTTTCCCCTCTCTACTCCTTGTGTAACTCTGTCGGCCCTCCTTGTTGATGTCAGGAAGATACCAACTCCTGGAAGAAGCTCTAAGTTGTCGCAGGGGGAGCATGAGGGGTGAAGCGGAGGAGGAAGCTGTTGGGGACGTAATTGTAGGCAGCTGTGTGGCTGAGTAGTGCACTCTGGGTAATTATCCATAATATCCATTACACTGTGCATGGAAATTGTGGTTTTAGAACTGCGTTTTGGCAGGCCCCCTAATCAAATGTCTTTTGATAGGCATCCAGCTTAGCACCCTCTCAATTATGACTGACTCGGCTTTAATCTGGAGCCATTTTAACTGTGAATCTGCATTAATGAATATTTTGGGGGGTAGGGTTGTTTGTTGAACATGTGGCAGATAACTGATGGCATGGGGAAGTTTAAAAGGACAGGCTGCTAGAAAGAGCCACTCCCTGTGCTGTGGCTGCTCTCTTAAGGAAGAAATACGCAAGGTTGTTTTTTTTTTTTTTAAACTCCTTCAGCCTCCATCCTCAAGATGGGTGCTATCAACGTAATGAATGTAAAAGATGAAAGAGCTAGTAGCCAGCTAGTGCCTGATCCCCTTCCCCCAGAAATGGGGCAGCCCTAATTCCCAGCTGCTCTGCAGTTGTGCCGCATCATGATTATTGCAAAAGGAGCAGTCCTGGTGAGGGCTACCAAATCACAGGGCCCTGGCCCAAGAGGATGAGTCAGTAACTATGGCTACCAGAGCTGCTTTGAAGTCTGTGCATATGTAAAACCCCTCTCCAGTAAGCTACTGCATATGCAAGTGACAGCAGAGGTCAAGGCTGAAGTTGAAGCATATTCCACCACTGAATATAGTAAAATGATGAGGTGGGGCTTTTTAGGATCCCTGCATCACTTATGGCTGATCGCAGTTCAAGTACAGTTTCAGAGTGTCAGTTCTTCTGAGCAGGGTAAAAGGACACGTATTGATTTAGCAGGTTTTCTTACCACTATTTCTATTTGTTTAAAATGTTTCTTCTCTAACCAGGGGAAAGTATTTTTGGTTAATATTGCCTTTGGGGCCATTTCAAAGGGTTGAATGGATGCAATATGGAGAAAGGAGGAGGGCCAGGGACATTGTGTGTGCCATGGGGGCACGGAGCAAGTGAACGGACATTTCACTTTCAGTTTCTTGCAAGGCAGAGTGGAATCATGGCTGTCGAATTACTGTGATAATTAGGACAGATGCATTCCTCATCTATCAGATCATTTCTGGTATTTATTAAAGGTCACCTTAAAATCCTGAATTTGGAAGATGTTGCTTTCATTCTGCCCTGAATACTTCTTAAAAGTACTTTAAGTGAAATGTGATTTTATGATCTACTTTTCCACTTGCAGTCTCCCTACTTCTCATTTCCACGTTTAACATCTGGTGGTGGGTTTGTTTTTTTTTTAAGGCCAAAGGAATAGTTATTTTGGTTTTTAAGTTTCCGAGACTGACCTGAAATGTTCAAAGCATGACCCCTGGTTTGCATACACTTGAAGATCTCAGATTTCGGGGGTAATTCTCCTGCCTTGACAGTCATCCTTTTAATAGACTTACAAAAAAGGGTAACCACAAGCCAAAAACTTACAAGTGAGTCACAAAAACTAAATAAAATCCAAGATAATACAAAGGAAAATTACCAAACGACAGTCACCCTTTTCATTAGGATTCGGGCTGTTGGGGTGCTTGGACGGAGACTGCATGGCTGTCCTGCTGAACTCCACTAGGGGGTCTTCTTGCTATAAGGCTTCTTTACCCAAAGCTCCAATTAGATCGCCCAACACTGCACCTCAGGTGGACTGGGTTAGATATAATGCATTGCAGAACTGTTTGGGAAGCCTTGTTAATTTTTCATTAAGTAGATAATGGTGCTACGTGTTTTAATGTCCATTCTGCAGGTCTGCTGGGAGCAGGGGATTGGATGGCAGCAGGCTGAAATGATCTGATTCTCCTTTACTCCATGAGCTGCAATAAGTAAACATCTCCCAGCCCCTCTCCAATCTTATTAGAATTGAACTTTTGCTCTGCTGGCCCCATTAGCAACTCACTAGTGTGTTTCTAATGTTTCAGGAATGACCATTCTAATTATTCCTTATTGACTGCTACAGAAACCATAGCACTTAATGGCAACATGTTAATGGTCTATGGGTATTGGTCAATAATTCATATGTGGAGAAACCGTGGAGAGCCTGCTTCCTCTGGGACACCAGCCAAGCCCTCTCTTATCTTAAAGTGCTAGGATTCTTCCACCTCTAGGTCTCACTTCTTAGCATTGTGACTGAATCATCACCTTGGTTGAATGTTTGGTCTTGAGGGAATTAAATGCTTTTCCTTCCAGGTTAGAGAAACGGATCACTGACCAAAGCAGTCGGGTTGTAGAACTGGCTCTCTTGGGATTGGGAGAAAAACCACTAGGCCCAGGGAGCGAGTTTCCATTGCTTTCCTGTCTCTTCAGGTTGCTCGGCGTTGGGGCATCCAGAAGAACCGGCCGGCCATGAACTACGACAAGCTCAGCCGATCCCTACGCTATTACTATGAAAAGGGCATCATGCAGAAGGTGAGCAGTCCTGAGACACAGACCAGTCTGAGATGTGTCCAGGGCCTCTGTAGTGAGACGTGTATCATGGCGGCTGGGAGAAAATATTAGCCTCGTGAGTGATTCTGTGGTAGGAAAATCTTGGAAAAACCAACGTAAGTGTGAAATGAGATAAAGAGCACCTTTAATGATCTTGGGTACGTGAAAACCAGGGATTATGTGTGGAACACACTGTAGGAAAATTAGGCTCCTCTTCTTTCCTTAGACTGCCTCTCCTCATGAAAACTCCAGACACTTAGGACAACCATTATACCCATAAAGGGACAAGTGAGGGAATCAACTTGAAAGACTCTGCTCCCATGAGAGCTTAGTTGAAGTCTTTAGTTATTAAAACGCCAAGACCTCCAAATATGTTGGTTTAAAACTCTTAAGTATTAGAGAAGTAAGAAGGTCTCATTTCTTTTTCTCAGAAACTGGAACAAGTTAAATCCAAGGTTTGTAAAATGGCAGCAGAATCACCTGGTAGCAGGTTGCAGAATAAAGGATGAAGCATGTTTTGAGGAAGCCAATACCAAGTCCTCACTGATAGGTGGTAAAGGACCACAGGTTTGAAATGCTGTGGGTAGGCAGGAGCTGAGAGTGGCAAATCCTTGATTTTTCTTAGCCACCAGATTTTATGCTGTAACTGTTACCCAGATTCTAGCATTTATACATTTAGGCCGTCCACACAGTAGTAGCCAAGATGCATTTGGCAGAGATATCTGGGTCATTGCTGTGGAGAATTTGTCTACGTTAAAGCCAGGTTTATCTTTCTCATAGCAGGTGGTAATGTGGCCCTATATTCCTCTCATCACCTTATTAAAACAGCTGTTCATGGATGGTCTTCTGGATAAAATCCAGACTTTTTAGTGCTTCATACAGGCTGTTCCCAGTCTGAGCACCATCTAACCCCCCCCTTTACCAACTCGTACTTGGCTGCTTTCACTGGCATAGCCATCTTTCTCTTAATATAGTATCTGTTGACCAAAGAATACAAGTCACATTCAAGTTGTCAAGCATACTGTAAAATGAAAACACCTTATTAGACTACCATCCTACTTAAGAACATTCCTAATGCCTTCATTACCTGGCCAGCCCCTGCTTGTTTTCTCAGTAATCACCTTTTCACTCCAAGAATTTGAAGTTCTCAGGCTGAGTTACTTTACGGTCCCTTTCTCTGCTTCTGAGAGCACCTGTGTGCGTCTCCATCACCCCCCTCCTCTCTGGTATTGTAAATCACTACATTACTTGTCAGTATCTGCCACAGGAGTGTCAGCTCCTCGGGGGCAGAATTGAGGGTTTGGTTTCAGTGCTGGCAGAGTTAATAGATACCCTAGGACAGGTGGTCACTCCACCGTACCTCCCCCCGCTTTTTTTTTCTAAGAGTACAATTCAGTGGTTTTTAATATATTGAAATAGTACAGCCACTACCACTTTAGAATTTTTCACCCCAAAAAAGAAACCCTGAACCCATTACCAGTCACTTCCCCCCCAAACTTCATACACCCACTCTCCCCTGTCAGTGTTAACATTATCAGGTGGAATCCTAAATTCAGGAAGGAGGGCCGTTATTCCTTTGCTGTTCCCAGCTCCATATCCGAGGGAATGTAACCAGTTAACTTGAACGGATGGCAGTGAGTTGTCCCTATGACTAGTTCCTAGGTTTTCTAAGGAGGTAGAGGAAAACTTTGAGAACAAAACAGGAAGGCACAGGAATGAGGCTTGAGTGGGTTCAGATCCTAACACTCCCACTTATTTATGCTTTAGAGAAAGTCAGCCTAACATTTCCAATAAAAATGTCGATCGTAATCTCTAATCTCAAAGGGTAATATATGTGAAAATGTTTTAGAAACAGTAATGTGCTAGCCAATGTAAGGGATCATTGTAACGCTTATTATACGCCTCATGAGTAAATGAGAACTAAGTAGAAGGAGTGGTAGCATGTCAGTGTGGGGAGGGATTTAGGAAAGCTGTAGTCCCTACCCTCCAGTTTTTGAAAGAGAAATTGAGGTTCATAGAGGTTAAGACTTGTGAGGCACTGAACCAGCACTGGAAACCATCCCCTCCTAGCTTCTGATCTAGTATTTCCACTATGTCTTCCTGCCTTGCTCCTCCACTTCATGAACTCGGGCTTGGGGTGGGGAACCAGAGATTTAACATAAAACTGGCTTTGGAGAAAAAATGAATAGGGATGACTTGATTATATGCAACCATCCTTAAGACTTAGCTTACTGATGAAGTTGCTGATCGTCCAGTTTCACACACACACAGCCCCTGATTCCTGGTGTTTGAATTCTGAGGAACGGTGGTGCAGATGCCCACGCTCTGACTAGACGTAGTCCCCATAAAGTCATGTTTAAGGCATATTTGGTTAATTGTGCTGGTACCTCTATAACCTGCTGCATAGCAACATACTTTTTAAGCCCAAGACCGAAAACAAACCCATATTTCTGCAACTAAGAGATTTTAGAATCACAGCAGAATGACTGAAGGGCAGGATTAAACTCAAGATTTTGAATTTGAGTCTAAAATGTCAGTGTTTTAGCTGCTTTCCCTTGCCCCTTTGCATTACCTGAGTGAAACCGATTCTTGGGTTTGATTTCCAGTGATCTGTGTCCCCTTGCGCTGATGCTAAACACCCAGCAGACAAGGGGTGACCCCATCGACCTAGATGGCTCACCAACTCTGTGAAGCTTCTGAATGATCAAGACCATTCAGTTGTAGTAATATAATACAAAAACCCACATAAAGGTAGTTATCAGTTTTTTCAGTCAAGCAGAACCATGGAATGAGGAATTTAAAACTGCAGGTAAGCCAAAAAGCAATTCTGTTTGGCTTTGGAACAAACTTGAAATTTCCACATAGCTCTGATTGAATTCCTGGCCCCTCAAACTAACAAAGCTGTGCTGTGAAGACTGTCAGCTTTGGAGGTAACCAAACACATGGTCCGATTCCTGTACAATCCTTGTGCCTTCTTGTAACACCAGGCACCAGCTCAGCGTAACTATTCTAAGCTGCGAGTATAGCACAGTGAGGATTTTCTGTTAGAAGAATCTTTCTAGTATAACTTTGAAATGCAGATTTTTTTTCAGCTGCTGAGCTGTGGTGTCAACAAAACACTTGGCAGGTCCCCACGACTTATCAAAATAAATCTGAGTGATCTGGATAATCAGCTACCACTGAGCCGCTTTTGAGGCTTCCCGAGAGCTTGATGACTTACAGATATCTCATTTTTCCTCCCTTGGTGCCCCGGCCCCTCCCTGTTCCAACTGGGCCCTGTAAGGTGTGTGCTCTCTCAGGTGGCCCGGTGAGCCTTCTTCTGAGGTGTGTTTTCTCTCTCAGGTGGCTGGGGAGCGGTATGTCTACAAGTTTGTCTGTGACCCTGATGCGCTTTTCTCCATGGCCTTCCCTGACAACCAGCGTCCGTTCCTGAAAGCGGAGTCCGAGTGCCACCTCAGCGAGGAGGATACGCTGCCACTGACCCACTTTGAAGACAACCCAGCTTACCTCCTGGACGTGGACCGCTGCAGCAGCCTCCCCTATGCCGAAGGCTTTGCTTACTAAGTTTCCGAGCGGCTGAGCGGCCAACCCTAGAGCTAGCAGTTCCCATTCAGGCAAACGAGGGCAGTGGTTTTGTTTGTGTTTTTGGCTGTTCCTAAAGCTTGCCCTTTGACTATTATCTGGAGCACCCAAGCTGTCTCCGGATTGGCACCCTTCAAGACAGGTACCTTGGCTGGGGAGTGGGAACAGGGAGGGGCAGAAAAACCACCAAAAGGCTGGTGCCTCAGCTCTGATCCTGACAAGGTTTCTGGGAGGAGATTGAAATGGAGCCTCCTTCCCATGGACAATACAGCAAAGCAATACCTTGTTCAGGGTGATACCCACAAACCAGGACAGAGTGTGTGACAATCTGCATGGATCACAGACTACTAAATGCCTTTACCTAGAAGGGCTCCGATTTGCACAATTTATTGAAAAATCTCAAATCCATAGAACAAGAGCTAGGCTAAGCTGGGGAGGCTCAAACCATGAAGGGTTACAAATTAAAATTCAGAGAGCTCTTCTAGCTCAATCTGAAATGGTTCCCCTTGGTCTAGGAAAAAAGGGGGAAGAGTATGAACAGCTGTTACCCACTCTGTGGTTCTCAAACCATTGCTACTCTTGGGAACCTTCTGGCCACGTGGTCACCAAACAGAGCAAGCTCCCTTTCTCTTCCCAGTCATATGGCTGTGTGTGGATGGCTTTAATTTTAGGAGCAGGGTAATTAACACTTTTGACAGTATTTTTGTTTTGCTTTGATTCGGGGGATTGTTTTGTTTTGGTGGTTGTTTTGGAAAAAACAGTTTATAAACTGATTTTTGTAGTTTTGGTATTTAAAGCAAAAAACCTTTTGGTAACTCTACACTGCATCCTTTAAACAGGGCAGTGCCGACTTATGAAGACGCTGCAGCTTGAAAGGGGCTTTGCTGGGGGCGCCCCCTTAGCCAAGTGCAAGCCCTCTTTATTGCCTGCTTTGTGCTTTCTGCACCAGACAGACTGATGGAACATTTGCACCTGAGTTGTACATTTTTGAGGTGTGCAGGGCAGCCTGGACACACCATTTAGATTCTATGTGTATAGTCCCCCATGTTCCCTCACATGCCCTCTCTGGGAAGCATATGTACATAATACACATCATGTCCATTTGAAACCTGGTCACCTGGTGAAAACCCTAGGGATTCTTCTCTGGGTATGACTGATGACAACTTCCATTTCAGTTTTTATTTCCCTTTTTCTTTAATTCTCGGACTTTAAACCCTGCATATGATTCAATAGGGTTTGAGACTTAAACATGGGACACTGACAGGTAAAACAGTACTAGCATCTTAGTTTCCTGCCATCTTTTTTAAAAAGTTTTTTTCTGATTGCTGTTATATTGGAAGAGTTTTAAACAACATGGCTAAAGCTACATGAGAGTTAAGCTCAAAGTAGAGGAAAAGATACTAGAAAGTGGTAGCACCTTGCTGCCTGCTCTGGTGAGAGTTCTGGCTTCCCTTAACACTCAGCACATAAAGGATTGCTGTGCTATTCTTCATACTCGAAGGACAGTGCTGAGCAGGGGAGGGTAGGACTTGTGCTTTGAAATGCTTTTCTGTTGATGGAACGCTCTGTAGTCTCAAACAGTCCCCCTGGTGACCAGGAGCACATTTGTGAAGAGGGTCACAGAGATAAGGGGTGCATTTTATAGCTATGGAAACAAAGTTTTCCTCTCTTGGAAGCTAATTAGCCCACAAAGGTATTGAACCTTTAGCTTGGGCCTTAATTAGCACTGTATTCTAATCAAAGGACTCTTTCCAAACCGTATTTATAGCTTTCTAACCTACACATAGTCTATACATAGATGCATATTTTACCCCCTGCTGGCTAGAGATTTATTTGTTGTAAATGCTGTATAGGATTTGTTTTTCTTTTCTTTACTTATCCGGGTTCGGGTTTTGTTGGGTTTTTTGGATGGATTTCTGCTGTCTTAGCAAGTACAAGAGACTCCTCTGTAGCCTGAGCTCCCCTCCCCCGCTGTGGCCATGTGGCCTGTGCTGTCACAGGACAGAGGCTGGCGGCATCACCGTTGCATTCCCATCAGACCCACGCACCTCCCTGATGGTTTTGGGTTTTTGATTTTGTTTTGGCTTTTTTCCAGAGCGTGGAAAGTCTACAGTGCAGAAAGGCTTTAACCTGCCAGTTGATTTGAAATACTTTCCCCTGCGCAGGGCCGTATGCATCCTGCCAAGCTGCGTTATATTCTGTACTGTGTACAATAAAGAAGTTTGCTTTCGGTTTACCAAGTGACTGAAATCCGCCTCTTTCTTGCCCTCAGTGGTCTAATTTTAAAGCAAGCAGGAGCCACCTGGTTGTAACCGAGCGGGACCCTGTGGAGCCTTCCAGGGTCAGACCCCTCCCCTATATCCTCTGCTGTAGCTCCTCTGAAGGACCCAGATAATAGTATCTCAAGTATATTTCCTGAGTTTCAGATGCTAAAAGCCACCACCAAAGGGAATAAGTTACTTGATGATCGAGAGCACTTGGCCTCCAGACCTTCTGGCGCCTAGGATTTGATAGTTTTGACCACCTTGTTCCCTCAGCATCAACCAGAGAACTGTGCATGAGCAGACCGTGTACCCGGCAACCCCCTCCCTCACCTGGCCTTTAAGTATGCTTTACTGAAACCCTTCAGGGAGTTCGGGATTTCCTTGGGCTTGAGCCACCCTGTCGTCCTCCTTGCTTGGAGCAGAGAAAGATTTATTGCAGAACCAAACTCCAACATTTGTTTAGCCTCATGGTGCGGTGGGCACACGAACTTGCCTTCAGTAACATGGCGTTCCCTTCCTCTCTCAGCTGTTTAGCCTCACCAGCAGACTGTGGAGTTGAATCTTTATGTGAGTGTGCAGCTGCTCTGACCTCACCTCTTAAACCCTAGCTAAAGATTTATTCCAGATGAGTAGAAAGGCAGAGAGGTTTTCCCAACCAGTGGTGAGCTGACACCACCACCCATCCTCTTGAGCCCACCTACGTGCCAACTCTTAGCAACTTTAAAGCAGAGGTCACACTTGGGCCCTGGTTGTATGGAAAGATCACTAAGCTACGACATCTAGTTCCAGGATGAGTCTAGCTCAGCCCCTTTAATGGATACTTGAAAAAGCAGTAATTAAGAGGACCACTGATTTCCTTGTTTTCCCCAATAAGTTTTGACTTTGGGGTAAAAATTTCCCGTTTCCCCTACAAGTTTCGACTTTGAGGTAAAAATTTCCCATTTCCTCATTTCCCTCCCCCAACAACTTTTGGCTTTGAGGTAAGAATTTCACCCACTTCCTAGTTTTCCTAACAGGTTTTGACCTTAACAGGTAAAAGCTTTACTAATAGCCGTTCCGTCAAAAACAGAAACTTAGGAAGGTTTTGGCTGTTCCCCTCCCAGCCATCCAGCAATAAAAACCTTTTTACAAGTTTGAACGATGTTATTGAACCAGGTTCATTTTGCCTGACACTCAGCAAGCCAAAATGCTGAGACGCCAAGGTTTGCAGTAAAAAGACTTGTTCGCAAGACAGCCAAGCAAAGAAATGACAAAATCCTCAAAACCGCCTCCCCAAGGCAAGAGGTGGGGTATTTATGGGATAAGGAGTAAAGACGCAGGGGTCTGAGGCTTGGCGGGGCTTTGGGGGCGTGGAGAAAGGTGATTGGAAAACAGTGCGGGAATCCCGGTTCTGCGCAGGCGTAACTAGGCTACAGGCCTCTGCATGCTCTGAGAGTGGAGTTTTCAGCCCTCCGATGTCAGGAGGTCACTATGCATAACCAGCTGGAGGGTCTGTGGTCCCATCTAGTCTTAACCAGGTCCGCTCCAGCAAGACACAGCTGACTCCAAGTTCCTGGACATTATCAGGCAAATACGTTGTTTGGGCCTGTGCTGCTTGGAGGACGTGCATGTCTTCAAACGACCTTGACAGTGAAGGTAGGTGAATTGGATTTAACCCACGATTTCAGGTGTGTATGTATCACTTGGGGAAAGTGTGGGAGAAAATAGCTTGCAGAGCTGTATGCATAGGCCTTTTAGTGTTCTTATTTCATCCTTTTTCTGCACCTTAATTTGGGCTTTTCAAGACTCCTGTTTCAGTAGAAAAATAAGTCAATCCTTTTTTTCAAGCCTGTAACAGAAGGCTTTCTGTAAGTTTATCAGCTATCTTTCTTTCACTGTTTTACAAGCCCTAAGTGTAGAAACATCTGAGCCTGAGTCGGTGCACAGCCGCTTGAATCGGAGCTTGTGAGGAATGAATGTCTGCCACCTAACCCCGCCGGCTTCTACAGATTCAAAGAGGCTGGGGAGAAGGCAAGGGAGCCAGGACAAAGCGAGCTCTGCCTCTCAGCGTCTCCACGATAAGGCGTTGACAATCAGCTCCCCTTATTCACAAGCTCCTTATTCCCCTGGGCCCAGATCCAGATCGTTAACCCAAAGCAAGAGGTCACTAAACACTGGGCTGCCCTTCTCCTGTTGGGCGCTAGGATAAGGAAGCCCAGAAAATGTGAAGTTTACTCTTCATCGAGGTCCCCTTTCCTGAGCCAAGCCCAGGAACAATGCCTGTTCAGTTGTTAGATGACAAAGAGGTAGTGTGATGGCAGAAGAATGTGGTTTTGAGAGCCAGAGTATGTGCAGAATCTAAATTCTAGTGCAGCTGGGACACATGTAAACTAATGTGAAAGAAAAACACTCACGTACCCAGACAGTTGGAAACCTTGGAGAGACAGTCCATTGCCCAGGGGTACAGGTGGCTGGAGCTTAATGTGTGGCTTTGAAAACACAAGCAAAAGGGAAAAATGCCAGGAAATCATCAGTTTTAACACATGTATAATGTAAGCACAGATTTTGTTCAGCATGAGTGTATTGTACTTAAAATAGGGGGTGGGGTGAAAGAAGAACACAGAAAAGCCGCTGTGTCCTTCTGATCCCAGCAGATACACCAGAGCCCCATTCAGAAGGGGCCCCTTGAATGACCAGCCCTTCCTTAGCTCCTCCAGTTTAAGAATTGGCTCTATACCCAGGCCTTGTTGACCTTGGCAGTAGACCTCAGCTAACCTTTGGATAGCACTTTACAGTTTACACAGTACATTTTCATCCACATTATCTTCTTGGCAGGCCTTTCCTAAATGGTAACACTTGGTTGAAATTGAATCTGAAAATATTCATGGCTGTTAGTCTCCAAAATTACTTTCTTGGAATGTTCTCAGTGGCTACTGTGGAAAGACGACTAGACACTGGGAGGCGGAACAATGGGGTTCTGGCCCCAGCTTGGGGGTTGATTGGATCTGACTAGATAATCTCATAGGGCCATCCTGGCCTAACCGCCTACGTCAATGAGGGCACTGAAATGTTACTTCCCAAATCTCTTAAGAGGAAAAGGAGAAAGGAGTTCTTTGGGAATTCTAAGGGTGTGTATGTGTGGAGTTGGGGGGGGGGCAGATTTAACCATTACAAACATCATTCTCACCTATAAGCAAACTCTAAAGATTCCTCATTCCCACTATGAAAGGTATATATTTGTTCATTCCCTAAGCATCCATTAAATACCTACTAGATGCCACGCACTGACGGGTGCTGAAAATAAAGATTTAGAACGGCATTTTCAAATAAATCCCTATTCATGACCTCTTAAGTGTTTACTCACCAGCTCCTACTTCAACACTACTGGTATCTTATTCTGACCACATTGACCAGAGACTGAGGAGGCTGGGGCATTTATCTGCCAACTCCTATTCCTACTGGTAGAGGGTTATCCCCAGGGATGCCAACCCTTCAGTGTACTTCCTACCAGGAAGAGAAGCGTAGGTATCAGTGTGCTGGGGACAGCTGGCAGATGCAGTAGTAACCAGGGGCGCAGAGGAGACCTGGAGCAGGCATCGTGGTGTTTGCTTCACCCATCTTTAACACAAGCAGAGCTCTTCCCCATGACCTATTTCCTTGTCTCCATACTTATGGTGGGTGATTCTTTGCTTCTATCATTCCACTAACAAACATATATCAATTATCTATTGTGTGTGAGACACAGGGATAGACACTTTAACTGGGGGCGGAGGGCGGACAGGGAGGGGAAGAAGGGATCCCACAGTGAAACCCACCTTCCGCTTAAGCAGCTCACAGGCTGGTGGAGGAAACATTCGTCTACATGAAACTAGAATACAATTCATAGCATCCTGAGTATTACTCATCCAATAAGTAGTGCCTATTCTATGCGAGGTCTTGCTCTAGGATTAGAAGAGGGGAAAAATAGATATAAATCTGTGCTCTCAAGGATCTTATATCTGAGGAAAGGGGCAAAAAGCAAATGACACAAATAAATAATAGTATTCATTAGATGCTGTTAAATACTACGGAGAAAAACCAAGCAGGGAAGGGATAAGATGAATGGTGGGGGTGGGGAGTTTGCAATTTTAAATAGGGAGGAAGACCTCAAAGTTGAGCAAAGACTTGACAATAAATAAAGAAGTAGCCACGTGGACATCTGAAGGAAAAGCACGTAAGCAGAGGGAAGAGCAAGGCCCTGAAACTTTGAATGTCCTTGGACTACCTATGGGATAGCAAGGATTGTGATGCTTGGATCAGAGAGAGCGAGACGGGGCACAGGTAAGAGACAGAGTCAGAAAAGTAACTGGGCTTGTGTCATCCAGGGCCCTGTAGGTTTTTTGAGGACTCTGGCATTTGCTCTGTTAATGTTTATCTGCTAGAGGTTTTGAGGAGAGAAGTCACATAATCTGACTTATATTTTAAAGGATCATTGGCTGCTGAGTTGAAATTGATTGTAGGGGAGTAAGAAAGGAAGCAAGACCAAGGAGTAGGCTGTTGTAGTAATCGAGGTGAGGGGAGATGGTGGTCTGGACCAGAGCACAAGGAAGTCATAATCTCTATTCAGAGAAAGAAAGGAGTCAATTATGACTTCCAGGTTTTGGGCCCGAACACAAAGAAGCATAAGGTTGCCGTTTACTGAGATAGAAAAGCCTGAGGAGGAAAAATGGAGGGTGGGAGTAGGGGAGAAGAGGCATTCTGTTTTGGCCATATTAAGTTTGAGATTCCTATTAGAAATACAAGTGGGAAAGTTGATTTGCATATCCAAGTCTGGAGTTTAGGGGAGAGATCCAGGCTGGAGGGAGAAATTAGGAGTCATCAGTGTGTAAGAGAGTATTTAAAGCTGAGACTGGATGAGATCACAAAGGAAATAAATTGAGATAGAAAAAAAAGGTTCCCAGGACTAAGCCCTGAGGCACTTCAAAGTTAAGAAGTTGGGGAGATGAAGAACCATCAGAGGAGATTGCAAAAGAGCGGCTCGTGAAGTAGGCATAACCAGGAGGGTATTTGTAGGAGACAGGAGATCATGGTTGGCAGATGCTTCTGATGTGTGAAGTAGGGTAAGGACAGGGACTGAGTTAGCAACACAGAAGTCATGGGTTACTTGCACAAGCCATTTCCAGGAGTGAGAGAGATAATAGATAGAACTGATCGATACTACTGGAATCCAAAGGAGGTTTGAGTTTGCACTCAGTTAGGAGCAGGGATCAAAGAAGGCTCCATGGATTCCAAAATCCTGGGTTTGAGTTCAGCCCAGCCTTTCTCACTAAACCTTTCCATTCTCAGACTCTCAAAATCTGAAAGAGGCTTAGGAATCCCAATCAGGTATCCTGCCCAGAAGGTATGGGGGTAAGCCACTTGAGGATAAAAGAGGAGAGATGAGGATGCTGTTACCAACACCTTTCCCATCCCTATGGGACTCTATTCTTGTTTTGTGCTCTTACATTTCTCTTTTTGAAATGTTAAGTGTTTTTAAATAGCTTTTTTTTCATATTACACAATTAGCATATGTTCTTTGTAGAAAAACAGAAAAAGCCATAGCCCAAATTTAAAACTACTCTGAAAACTCAACGTGGAGATCACAGTTAACACTTTACTGTACCTCTTTTCAAATGGCTTTTCTCTATACTGTTATTTAAATGGAAAAAATGTGGTTATATTCTGTATTGTACATATTTTTCTAATTTATTTTTTAACAATTTATTTTGAACATCTTTCCATATCACAAAATATGCTCCTACAATACCCTACTGCATGTTATATCAAAGTACATATATAAATATAACATATTTAAGGAGTCTTTTGCTGGAGACTAAGGCACCACAAATATGTAGCCAGAGCCAAGCCAAGTGAGCTTCATCCCCCAAAATCAAATAAGCAAAAAATAATAATTAGGCCTCTTCCTAGTATTCCCAATTAGCAGCCAATGCCTATAAATTTTATCTTGTAAATTTCTCAAATCCATCTCTATCATCACTACCATAACCAGTTACCATCATCTCTCACTTGGACTGTTGCCATCACCACTTAACAGGTCTTAATATGCTCTTACCCACTCCCACCCCTTCTCCTTATTGTAGTCAGAGTGATTTTTTTTCTCAAGCACAAGTCATTCCTCTTCTTGAGGTTTTTCAGTGATACCTACTGGAATACCTAAAATTTAAGACTAATAACATCAAATGTTGGCAAGGTGGGAGGATAAAATGGTAAAGCAGTTTACACCACTGGAAAACTGTTTTGCAATTTCTTATCAAAGTAAACAGACATCTAACTCTGTGATCCAGCAATTTCAATCTTCTGTATTTACCCAAGAGAGAGATCAATGTGTTCACAAAAAGACCTCTGCAAGAACATTTATATAAGATTCACTCGCAATAGCCACCAATACAACCCAAATGTCCATGCACAGGAGAGCAGATAAACAAGTTGTAGTATCCACACAACAGAATACTACTCAATAAAATATTTAAAAATAATGAACTATGGTGATGGAGATCAGAAAGTGATAGCAAGGGATGGGTTTATTTTTTGTTAATTATTCCTCAAAAAAATATGTATAGTCATTTCTTGAGTTAAAACAAAAACCCTCAACTCAGCCTTATGAGATGAACCTTGCCTGTCTCTTCAGCTTCACCCTGCACCATTCTCTGCCTTCTTTAACATGTTCCAGCTGCCCTGGCCTTCTTTTGGGGTCTCAACTCTACATTGCTCCCTTTTGCTCCAGCCTTGATACAAACTGTTTCCTGGACCTCAAATGTTACACTGCATCCTCGCCCATTCCTAACCTCCAACCAGCTCAACCTCCACACATACTTTAACCTCAATTCTAAGATCTTCCCAGGGGAAGACAATCAACTGATTTTGCAAATAAGGGAATAATTTTAATTTTCTGGCCTTCCTAGATATGTTCTTGTCTTCCATCATATACTTTTTCACATTATCTTTTCTTCATAGGACTTCTCACAAGTCTTAATTATTCACTTATTTGAAAGATTAGTTGACTTTCTTCTGCAATAGTGGAGAAGGACCCCATAAAAGCAGGACCACATCTGTTTTGCTCACTGGTTTCTCTCCAACACAAAGTAAGTGATTAAGAAATATCTATGGGGAAGGAGACAGGTATAGCTCAGAGCAAGAGCATGTGCTTAGCATGCATGAGGTCCTGGCTTCAATCCTCAGTGCCTCTAAATAAGTAAATAAATAAATAAATAACCTAATTACCTCTCCCCTAAAAAAATAAAAAATAAAATAATACAAAAAAGGAAATATCTATTGAAAAAAACAAATACAGTAATGTACATGTTTATTCATTTATGATTTTCAGGATAAATTCCAAGATGACGGATTGTTTGGGCAAAAGTTAGGCACATTTTGAGGTTATTTATATGAACTGCAAAAGGCCCACCAAAAAGATGGTATTAATTTGTACCTGTACTAGTAGGAGACCACTTGGTTCTTACAGCCTTTGTCTACACAGGGCATTATTTATATGTACACACCTATTTGCCATTCCTTTGCTTCTTTATTTATTCAAATGTTATTTATTGAGCATCTGTTGTGTACCATGTACCAAGCCAGATGAATTCGATCAGTACCTTTCACATTTTTTTGCTTAAATACCACTCTAAAAGAATTTTGAAAAACGAGATACCCTTTAGTACTACGTTAAGTTGACATTTAATATTTTCCATCATATTATTAAAAGTTGAAAAGGATATAATTTCTAATATATTATAAATTCTGACATTTTAAAGTATAATTACTCCAATTTAACAATGGGTTCTATATGCACTAAAAACTTAATTACTATCATCACTAAATTATCATCATTAATTATCACTAAAATATACAGTCTCTTCCTTAACAGAATTTTATGTCATTCTTTTTTATCCTTGAATCCATATTTCCATGAATGCCCATGAAAGAATTTTATCTCAGTATATTTTTATGCTTGGAAGTCTTTACCCTGGTTTTTAATCTTACTTTATCATATTTAGTAACAATAAATTATTTTAAATTATTTCCTTTGATGATAAGGCTTTGTAAGTTAAAAATTATTCTGTGTTGAGTGATTATTATAATTATTAGTTCATAATTGATCAAAACAACATAATATATAGCCAAATCTGATACATAATTATGAAACATAAGAAGTGAAAATTTGTCAGAAATCAATCTCTCAATGATCTCATTAGGATAGGAGTGTTAGTGTTCTTTCCATTTGTTCACTGCAAGAATGAGATAGGATTTAGCAACAGTTCTATTTCTAATTTTCAATGTTTAATAAGTGCTAAGAAATATCATACAACAAAGAATGCTAGATATCCACCAAAATCATTTTTCTTCTTTTCCTTGGTCATAAGATACTAGCTAGATATGTGCCTGGACTATATTCCCCAGCATCCCTTGTAGAGGGCAGTGCCAGTTTTCAATATATTGCCTCTCAGCTCAAATTACCCTTTTTGTTTGCTCTGTGAAATGGATCTGGGCCCTTTAAACATTTTTCCCTCACTTTTTGGCACTGAAGCTTTGTCAGTAGAGGGTGCTGGCGTAACATTAAAGGAGAAGACAGTTTTACTTCCTAACCCCTGTGTACAGGCTTCTGATGTGATCAGTTTCTCGTGTCCAGCTACTTCAGGGCACAGCAGCCAGCTTCCAGCAGCTTTTTCTGGCACCACTTATCTTGCGTGATTTTGTAGCAGAGCACCTCTGACTCCCTGTGCCTGTGAGGACTCCTATGGTGCACAGTAGCCAGCAACACTCAGCTCCCAGCAGCTCCCCTTGGCATCATACCTTCCTGGGCAGTTTTGTAGCAAAGTGCCTTGAGCAGCTTTCTCTGGCACCCAGGAGGGTGGATTTCTAGCAAGTACCATCAATCAGGCATTCCTCTGCCTTTCAGTGACCCATGGCCATGCCTTCTGCTACAGTTTTACATTGTCCAAACCTGGCACATTCCAAAAAAAAGTTTGACCTTTGCCTAGCTCCTGGGAAATAACCTCTAAGCCCTTGGAATATTCTGCTTGAGAAGGGTGTCTTTGTTTACCTAGGACCTTGGGCCATGCCAATCGTTCGGGCTAACAATGTGATTTATGGGGCAGGGGGGCAGGGAAAGAGGCCTTGGACCACACAGTATCAGTTGACCTCTGGAGAGGCTAGAGACTGAGTATCTAAGGTCAGCCAAGTGGGCAGTAAGCCCTGGACAGCAAGGCTCAAGTGAGCTTCCCTCTTTGGCAGTACTTCATGAAGGTTTTCATGCATCATTGCTGGGAGAATGAAGTGCTGTCCATACGACTCCACTGGGAGAGGACAAGTGGGAGCTTGTGCGTGGTCTCCCCTGGACTCTGCCCTTGTGCCTTTTTTCCTTGCTGATTTTAATGTACATCCTTTCACTCTCATAAATCACGACCCTGAGTATAATAGCTTTTCTGAGTTCCTGGAGTCCTTCTCACAAATCATTGAACCTGAGTGTGATTTCGGGGCCCTCCAACACACCTCTCCAACGAGGGTGACTCTCAGCCCTGAGGGTGGAGAAGTAGGGACTCTTCCTTGGCACTCTGTCTCAGCCCAATGAGTAGTATCTGTTCTTTATCTGCTATTTCTTTACTTCTGAACTGCCAATCTCTTGTTATTCCAATCTTCTGTTACAGTTAATAATCCTTTGTATTTGAACTCTTCCTATTCAAATTACTTTGTGGTTTCTCTCTTGACTGGACCCGGATAGATAGAGTGGTCATGTTACTTAGTTCCCTCTCAGGGGAATAAAGTGTGCTATTTCTGGGCGAGGGCTATTAGAAAAACATGTGTACCTCCTCCCTGCATGCACTCTTCCAGCTGCATGTAGATGATGACAAGATCCTGGAGGATGGTGGAGGCACAAGATGGAAGAAGTCTGGCTTTCTGACTCACCACATGCAGGAGAACACCTGCCAATTAAGAAATAGCTTTGATGATGGATGTTTGAATCATGTTTAAGTCTATTTGTAACAGCAGTTTAACCTACCCTAACTAATATACCTTGTTCACCTAAACAAGTTCTTAAGAATGGAAGGAGTTGTGTGTATGTGTTTTTAAATAGAAATGCCATTCCATTCTTGTAAGTACTTCCAAGTTACACATCAGAATTCACATACTGATCTTTAATCAGAAATTATTTTAAATGATCTATCAATTAAGAATTCTGAAAAAAAAAGTTCTGCTAGGTCCTCCTTCAATTGTTGAAAATAAAAGCTTGGAAACAATTTAACTTACAAAAGTAGAAGTTATCAGTCATTAGAATCTAATCATGTTCTTAGTTTCTGATAAGTATACCAAAAAGTCTTTTGCCAAGAGTTAGATACCAAATGACTCTACACCAGTGGTTCTCAAGTGTGGATTTCAGACAAGTTGCATTAGCATCATCTGGAAACTTGTTAGAAATGCAGAGTTTCAGGCCCCACCCCTGACCTACTGAATCAGAAACTTTGGGGGTGAGATCAGTAATCTGTGTTTTACCAACAAGCCCTCTGGGGGCTTCTGATGCATGCTTGAATTTGAGAATCACTCCTGCTTATTATGTCTGTTAAGTCTTTCACCTGGACTTGTAGTTAATCTGATGGTTTCTAAAGGGGTTCAAATATTGAAATATTAGTTTCAACACATCTTTGCCATTTGTATTAATTGTCTGTTAGTGCTCAACAGTATTACCACAAACCTAGTGGCTTAAAACAACACACACTTATTTTCTCCCAGTTCCTGTGGGTCAGGCATCCCAGCATAACTTAACTGGGTCCTCTACTTCAGGGTCTCACATGGTTGCCATTAAGGTGTCGGCTGGGACAGCAGGCTCATCTGAGGCACAGCCAGGACAGGATTGACCTCTAAATCCACGTGGTTGTTGGCAGCATTCAGTTGTTTGCTGTCTGCCAGCTAGAGGCCACCCTCAGCTCCTTGCTACGTGGGTCTTCCCAAAATGGTCACTTGCTTCAAGGCCAGCAAGGGAAGAGTCTCTCCTGACAAAACTGGTGCTGCAATAGCATGTAACATAATCACACACATCCTATCAGCTTTGCAAGTCTCAGGTCCCGTACACACAGGCAGGAATCCCAGGAAGCAGGGATCATCAGGGCCACTTCAGACTCTTTCTGCCATATCACTCAATATTTTTTTGTTTAAATGCCTTTGTTTCATTGCATACTTTATCTCTACTTTTTCAAAACTGCAGAGGTTCCATTTAGATCATTCAATACTAAATATTCTGAAAAATATTTACTAGAACATCTTTGGCATGGCTGGGCTTCATTGTCCAACCAATCAGCCAAACCTGACTACGTACTACTTTCTGTAAGAAACAGTCTACTGTCATTTTTCAATTCAAATAAATGTGTTAGCACCAATTTTAAGAAAAAATATGAAAAGCTGGAATAATATGTTTTGTAGCACATAATTAAGAAAGATTACTAAAAGCAGTCACACCAAGAGCAAACTGATACACAGCTAATATAATTAATCAAATCTGAGTTATCAAAACAAGATGGTAATGGTAGTATTCATTATCTTCTAATTATCCAGTCTGATACGTGGCTAAAGTTATCAATTATTATTAATGTGATGAGTATTACTGAAAGCAAGGTACTCCTTCAGTAAATGTGAGTTCATGTGAATATTGAACTCTAGTGGGCAGCTTTTGGGGATAATGCAATAAAATAATGCATTAAAAAGCCAAAATAGCTCCATTTATTTAATTAGACATTATGATTAAATTTCACATGTATTTAATTAAAAAGAAAGGTATATATATTGCTAAAACTAATTGGCCTGGCAGCTAGCATATAATTTTATTTTTTTGTTAATAGGAGCTGGAAAATCTTATTATAAGCTGAAATAAGATGAGTATTGACTATAATTGTAATGCACATTTCACAATATGATTTGACAAAGTAGGCTTTAACTATTTAATTGAATGATGCACACCAAATTTGAAAGCATGTGAGATTTTTATATAGCATATATTTTGTATGCTTGTATGAAAGATATTTTATTTCATTTGCAACTTCGTTTTTTTATTTCAAGTCTATGAACCATTTTATTTAAATTCATCTATCTTCCTACCTATTTATGTACTTTTCAATGAAAAGTGTATGTCATGCAAGTTCTTAAGTGTAAGGACGTTCTCTGAGTCTGGTAGAAGTTCTCACAAGCTGAATTTGCTGGATGTTTTCTCGTGATTGCATTCAAGTTAAACATTTTTGGCAGGACTGCTACTTACGTTATTGTACGCTTCCTATCACATCACCTCAAGGGCCCATGATATAAATTTGCACTGATGTAACTGATGCTGAGTTTGGTCACTTGGTTAACATAGAGATGACAATTCTTTTGACAATAAAAGTACTTTTTCCCCACTTGTAATTAGTAAGTAGCCTGTTCCCCAACTAAATTTCATATGATGGTTTTATCATCCTCTGAAAATCTTGCCTGAGTAAATAAATACACACATTGGTCTTTTCCCAAGGTTGATTTTCTGGTATGTCTTGAAAGGTAAGTAGATCCAGAAAACTTTACAGATACATTTTTTAAAATTAGCATCCTTAACTGCATTGCTTCAGTTGTTTCAGCGGCTTCTCCTTCCAATTGGTGACAGCTCCTAGGAATGAGTGTTGAGGATAATTGAAAAGAATTCCCTCTCTCTTAGGTCAGGTCCCCCAGAAACAGCCTGAGATTGGGACTCTGTTCAAGTGGTTTATTGGGAAGTGTTCTCAGGAGAGGAGGAGTAAAGGCAGTCGAAAAGGGCCAAGGGGAAAGCTAAGCAAGAATGTTCTAGAACACAGTTATTCCCACTTCGAGAAAAGAAGATTAGCCTTTTTTATCCCAAGCCAGTCAGTTATTGGCAGAGTCTGTGGTGGCCGGGGGCATGGCCTCCCCGGTAGGAGGGCTCCAGTGTGGCCAAGAGCAATTCTCTGAAGAAGGGGGCAGCTAAGAACCATTACCAGCTACATTCAAATTCAAAATGTTTGTAAACGTTGAGCTAACTAAACAAAAGTTACCTAAAAACTGTTTTCCTCTAATTTATGACCCTTAGAACAGATAAATAAGTTAATGGAACAGATTTAAAGGATACGCTCATACAGAATTTTACAGATGACAAGAACATTATTTCAAGTCAGTGGATTTTTTTTTTCACTTAGGGGTCTTTTGCTAGCAAGTGAAAAACCCAAATTTTATATACACACACACATATATACAGACACACACACACATATACATTTATTTATTTATTTATTTATTTATTTATTTATTTATTTATTTATTTTTATTTATATTTATATATAGGCTCACATCACTGAAAAGTCCCAGGGTCCCAGGGTAAGACATAGTTGGATCCAGAGGCTCAGATAATTTCACCAGTACCTAGTCTCTTTCCATCACACAAGACTCTTCTTTTCATTGTGTTAGTTTCATTCTTGGGCTACACATGGTGGTAGTCCCTGGGAGCCCAGGCTTACACTTTTACAGCTTCAAGTCCAACAGATAAAGACTATCTCTTCTGAAATGAGAACAGTAAGTCTTGATTCTGGATTGTCTTGGCTTGAGTCATGCCCCAGCCCTGAACCAATGACTGTGGCCAGGGAGATGATACCAAGGTGGATTTACATATCCAGTCCTGGAGCAAGAGCTAGTGTCAGTTCCAAACAAACCATATGGACTGGGAGGTGGTTCCCCAAGGGAAATAGAAGGGCTTTTATTAAAGAAGAGGCAAAGGATTCTGGACAGGAGGCAAAAACAACAGATGTTTCCCATAACTGCTTATTCAATAAAGATGTTTAGACATCTGATAAGCCATCTAAAAACACCAAGGTTGGGGAGTGGGGAGTAAAGCTAAGCACCTATTTACTCTTTACGTCAGAATAAATTCCAGGTGATTTAAAAAATGTTATGTAAAAAACAAAACTGCAAATGTACTGGAAGAGAGCATGACTAAATAATTTTAAAAGCTGGGAGTCCTATTTAAGCATGACATGGAACCCAGAAACCATAAAGGATAATATTGATAAAATTTGACCACATAAAGCCTTAAAAGTTTTGTACAACTAAAATACCTTACTGAATGAGATAAGAAAGATCCACAATGAAGATATAATAGTTATGAAAATCTATATACGAAGTAATATAACACCAACCATTATATACCATAAATTATAAAAGATACCAGAAGAAATAGACACAAACACATTTGGAGACTTTAATTTACCTCTCTCAGTCCATGACAGGTCAAGTAGATAAACAATGATAGATAAGACTATATATATAAGTAAGGACATCTGGTAGATTAAATTTCAACTCTGTTCTCTGTTTCCCTCTCCTCCCAAGGGCCTGTGAAACATTCATAAAACTCGACTAAGTATTAAGCTATAAGAAATTATTCTCAGATCAGTGTGCAATAAAACCAGTAACAATAAGAAAATCAGAAAATAAAAAGTTACCTTCAGGGAAAAAAAATTAAAATTCTGTCTTAAACATTTCTTGGACCTAAAAGAGAATAACAACTAAAGGTATAATCTATCTAGAAACAGTAATAATGAAAACAACATATCAGAACCTAGAGTTAAACAGGGTGCAGAGGAAATTCCATTTCTTTGTTTGTAGTGATAAAGGAGATGGAAGAGAAACAAATTAATTTAACCATCTGACTCCAAAATTGTAAAAAGAACAACAAGATAAAGAATAGAAGAGTAGAAAAAAATGAATAAGTCAATGTGTTAGAAAACTGAAAATAGTAGAAATAAATCAAGATGAAACAAATTAAGAGAAAAAATAATAACATAGCTTAAAATTTAATCAATTTCATTAAGAGAGAAAAAGGGTACAACAGATAGAATAATGACCTCCTAAAGATGTCCACAGTCTAATCATAGCAAAAGGGACTTTTTGCAGATGTGATTAAGGCAAAGGACCTTGAGATGGGGAGAGTATCCTGGATAATCCAGGTGAATTCAACCTAGTCATATGAGTCCTTCAAATCAAAGAAGTATTCCTGGTTGAGGTCGGAAAAAGAGGTAACAATGGGTGATGGGTCAGAGAGACATATGTGAGATTTTGTCCTACCATTGCTGGCTTGAAGACGGAAAGAAGAGACCATAAGCCAAGGAATGCGTGCATCCACAAGAGACTGGAAAATGCAAAGAATCAGCTCCTCTCCAGATCCTTCAGAGAGGAACACACACAGCCCTATGGACATCTTGATTTTAGCCTGATGACACTCAAGTCAGACTTCTGACCTACTGAAATGTAAGATAATAAGTCATTATGTTTGTGGTGAGTTGTTACAGCAGGGAAAAAAAAAAAAAGCTAATACAATGAGGAAGTTCAACTTCAAAAATAAGAAATGACAAGGGAGAGGGTCTAGCTCAGTGGTAGAGTATGTGCCTAGCATGCACAAGATCCTGGGTTCAATCCCTGGTACCTCCACCAAAAGTAATAAATAGATAAACTTAATTACTGTCCCCACCAAAAAAATGACAAGGGAGAAATAAGCCTAGAATCAGAGGAAAATTTTACATTATGAACCAAATTTGCTAATTCTATGCAGATAACTCTGAAAACCTAAATGAATAAATTTCTAGGAGAATACAACTCTCTAAAATTAACCCCAGAAAAGGTAGAAAATATAAATAGACCAATTTCCAAAAGATGAGTTTTTTATCAGAGAGCTACTCCCTCAAAAAGCAGCAGATTCACAGAATTTCATAGGGAATTTTTACCAGACTTTTGTGAGTTGATAATGTCAATGTTGTTTAAACTGTTCCATAGCTTAGAAGAAAAAAAAAGAAACCTTGCAAATTTTTTAAATAATAAGAATATAATATTGATACAGATAAATGACCAAACTGTATACATAAGACATATAAATCAATCTAATTTATTAATATGGATATAAAAATCATAAATGAAATACTAACAAATAGACCCAGCAGCATTAAAAAATAATAGTAAAGCCTACGTGAGTTTTACTCTGAGAATGCATGGATAGTTCAATACTAGCAAACCTATGAGTATAATTTATATTAATAGACCTAAGAGGAAAATTAATATGATCATTTCCATAGACACTGAAAAGATATTTGACAAAAGTAAAAGAGCATGCATTTAAATCACTAATAGATATAGAAAGAATGAAGGAATTAGAAAATCATCATTTGGCAACCACTATGATAATGTAATTAATTCAAACTAAGAATCATCAGTGGATGCTAAAATTAGTATGTGAAAATTTGAGGACTAACAGAGTATTTGCAAAGTCTCAGAGTATCTCCCCAAAGATACTAACTAATTGCAAAAGAAAAAGTAGTAACTTTATAGTGGAAAAGTCTGATTAACACCACCAAGTGATGATGAACATTAATATCACTGATAATAGGACAACTCAACATCATGTGACTCCTGATACGATGCATCACTTTCGTGATATTCCTGCCAGGGAAGCATAACCTTATTCTAATCATGAAGAAACATCAGACAAACTTAAACCAAGGAATTTTGTACCCAAAACACAAAAAACAAAAAACCTGACCTGTACAGTTTTTAAAATGTCAGTGTCATGAAACACAAGGAAAAAACTTAGGAACTGTTTCAGATTTAGAACAAAAAACTTCTAGAGAAACACAACAAATGAATGCAAAGCTTGATCCAGAATTTCCCTTTGCTATAAAGGACATTATTGGGACAGTGGGTACATCTGAATAAGGTCTGTAGGTTAAATAATATTATGTTAATATTAATTTCCTGATTTTGATCATTGTACTTATGTTTATAAGAAATACACAATGGAGCATTTAGGTGTAAAGGAACATCCTATGTTCAATACATATATGTAAGTCCAGGAAAACATGTGTATGAATAAGTCAATGTGTAATAAATCTAATTTAATATAATCATATTTACATATATGTTTATATTAAATTAGAGAGAAAAAGGAAATGTGGTGAAATGCAAACATTTGAGAAATCTGGGTGTAGAGTATGTGGGAATTCTTTGTACTATTTTTGTAGTTTCTTAAACAGCTTTGACTGCGATGAGGAAAGAGAGGTAAGTTGGTCAAAGGTTGGGGTATTTGGAGGTTTTTGAATGAGAGAAACCTGAACATACTTAAATAGCAACAGGAAGATGTGGGGAGAGGGGAGAGCGTTCAGAATGGGGGTGAGCGTGCAGGAGGGAAGGAAAGAGCAAGGATGAGAGGGAGAGAAGAGAAATACTGAGGAAATGCCTGTGACTATGAAAAACAATACACGTTCCATGCAGAATATAGTAAGGTAGATACAAACGAATACAAATCACCATCATGTTAGGACTAACACAAAGGCTAGCTGACAGAGAAATTTCAGGTGCAGGCAGGCGAGGGAGGGGGAAGCCAGGAGCACAGAGGCATGGACTTGCTCCTTCACTGTCTTGTTTTTTTTTTTAAGGTTTTTCTTTTTTGGAGGGGGAGATAACGAGGCCTATTTACTTAATTATTTTTTTAATGGAGGCACAGGGGATTGAACCCTGAACCTCATGCATGCTAAGCGGGCACTTTACCACTGAGCTGTATACACCCACCAATCCCTCACTTCTTAGATGAGGAAACTAAGACTTGGAGACATGAAATTACCTTCTTTAGGTTACAGAGCTAGTTAATGGCAAACATCATTTTCTAAATTCCAAATTCAGTGTTTCCTAGGACCTATCACTAAAGTTGTCAACCAAAGGAGGTACTGTCCACTGGAAGCAATGGCAGATGTGTGGGAGCCTTTTTGATCATCATAAGACAAGGGGATACTATTGCCAGTTAGTGGATGGGGAACAGAGAAGTTAAACTTGCTGCAGGGCCAGGAAGACCTGCACAATGTAGAGAGAACTGTCCAAAATACCAACCACACCTCTGTTGGGAAAACTTACAGGAACTGTGTCTAGAAATCAGGTTTCTGGGGTCAAGGTCCAGCCCACCATTAGTGAGCTATGTGACTGGGCAAGTCACCAATCCTCATTCATCTTGAAAGTGAGAGTTTTATACTGGACAGAAGCTCACATCTTCCAGCCTTTGACTTGCCCAGATTCTGTCATCACGTTTGGTTGGCCCCTCAGAGGAGGCCAACGGTGGCCATTAGCTGACTCTGCCAATGACACACAGGTGTAAGCAGGGTAAATCCCCAAACCCTTCTCTTTGTAACCTCCTTGGCCTGGGCCGGTTCACAGATTTACTAAGCTAGGCATCAAGCATCTTAGATTGTAACTATGCTCTTGTTTATAAAACTCTTTATAATTACAAAGCATTTTCACCGCACTATTTCATTCACTCCTCCCATTAACCTTATGATGTAGTTATTACTACAACTACAATTTTATAAATGAGAGAAACCAGATTCAGAGTACAAATGACTTGCCCCAGATAACTGGGTCAGTAGTTGAAAGATGGAGCTGGGATGAAGCCCTGTCTTCTGAGTCCAAATTCAAAACTCTTTTCAGGTCCGCTCTCCACTGCCCCACCATTGTCCTGTGGACAAGTGCCAGTCTTGGACCTGCTGCCTTTGGTCAGGCTGGGCGATGATCTCTCTTCCCCATCCTCCTTCTCTCCGACCACTCTTTTCACCCAGGATCAGAAATTAACTAGAGAGCAAGTAAGAAGACCACAAGCTTGCTCTGAGATTCCTTACAAAACAGCTTTCTAACAACCAACAATGGACAGACCACTGATTTGAAAGATAGTGAGCTCTCTGTTGCAAGGAGTGTTTAAGAAGACATTGGAAGACTATCTGGCAAAGATGTGATAGAGGAAATGCCTGATTTGCAAACTAAAAAGGTCTTCACAGTCCTTTCCAAATTTGAAGTAGAGGCCTCTGTGCTTAGGAAGACAGCATGGTTCGGAAGCTGGCTGGGCAGAGGCCCAGGCTGTGGAATAGAGACAAGTCTGGAGAAGGAGAGAAAGAAAAAAAAAAATCGGAAAGAGATTTTGAAGACGAAAGCAGATTCTTATCTTCCAAGAAAGAGACTGGAGTCCCAACAGGGATGTGGAGACAAACTGGGTTGATGCCTAAGGAGGAAGTTAGGGGAAATGTCAGTATTTCTCAAATAGCCTTGCCCAAAAATGTGTCAACAAACACCCAGCCAAACTTCACTGCTCAGGCAACACAGACCAGAATCAGACGAGCAGTCTCTTGAGAGAGAAGTACTTGAGTTAAAAATATATTAAATTCACAATCAATCAAAAATGCTATAGGCTCAGAGAATGTCTTTGAATTAGACATCTTTCATTTCCCTGGAAGCAGGTGGTGTGGGATTCTTTTTAAAGCATTATCTGAATCAACAAGTGGGGGTGGAGGGGACTGGCCTTCAGTGGGAAATTGGCATTTCACCTTTCAGCGATGTTTTGAACGCAATTCTACGGGCAGTTCTGGGGACTACTGCTTTTCTTGCAATGGAAGCCAGGTCCAGAATGTATCTTGGCAGCCTGGTAGCTTGAAATAAGAAATGATTTCAGGTGAAAAAAGGATTCACATTTACAGTAGCCTACAGAATGCCCTTTCCCAAGATCCTTTAGAAATCTCATTCAATTTCTCTTTTCAACAAGGGTACAAAGACTTTAATAAGTTTAGGAAAAAAGGTTTTAAAATAACTCCTTTTCTTACACATGTAAAGCATTGAGAAAATATAGATGTACCAAAAGAAGGAAATAAGCATTATGTGTTTCGCCACCACCCAAAAATAAGTATTTTGGTATGTTTACTAGATATTTTTTAATTTGAATTTTAGTTTTTTTGAATGGTACAAAATCAAAGTGGCATTAAAAAGATTCCTTGAAAAGTGTTGTCCCCACCCCACCTCCATCTATCGTGTTTCCCACCCACTCCCACCCTCTTAGGTGAACTCTTTTTGGTTGTTTGTGGATCCTTCCAGTGTTCCTAAATGCAGATCCAAGTAAAAACATAAATTTTTACTTTACACCTTTCTTACTATAAAAGGCAGCGTACTGCATACACTGTATCTAGCATCTTACACTTGACAATATATCCTAGTTCAGATTTTTTCATGTGTTTTTGCAAACATTTTCGTTTTTGCTAAAATGGAATCTTATTTTTGTAATTTGCTTTTTTCACTTAAGAATCTTTTATAAAAATGTTTATGTATCATCAAA
The DNA here is from genome assembly GCF_048564905.1 of Vicugna pacos. Lineage (NCBI taxonomy): Eukaryota > Metazoa > Chordata > Mammalia > Artiodactyla > Camelidae > Vicugna > Vicugna pacos. The sequence goes on along the minus strand of NC_132987.1, from coordinate 54,397,620 downwards.
CATTCAACAGTATGATTTTTTTAATTTATTTTCATTTATTTATTGTATTTTGGGTTTTGGGGGTGGGGAGGGAAGAAATTACATTTATTTATTTATTCTTGGAGGAGGTACTGGGTGGGGATTGAACCCAGGACCTTGTGCATGCTGTGCATGCTAATCATGCGTTCTACCACTTGAGCTACACCCTCCCCGAGACAGTATGATTTTTAAAGGCTACAATGTCAGGAAAAAGCCATGGTACACTAATATGGCTGGTTTGTGCCTCCCCTAGGATAGTCTCTGGAATAACAAAGCAAAATTCTCTGGCCTCTGGAGTCAAGAGGCTTATGGACGAGTCCCAGCGCAGACAGTTGTGAGCACGTAGGCAAGACTGAGGCTGTGAGCATCAGTTACCAGGATTTTCACCTTCTCACTCACAACAATGCCAGCCTGGCCTCTAACCCAGGACTACAGTGAAGAGTAAACGAGACAATGGGTAGGAAAAGACCATTCAATGTGCAGCAACAAGGTGTTAAAATACTGACATAGCTACACCATACACACATGCACACACCTAAGCACACAAGTGTCTACATTTTAATAGGGAACTCTTTTGGTTACTATTTTATGATTTTTTTGATAAACATCTTTTGCCAAAATTTGAGTCTTCTAAAAACATTTTTCTTGTTACATATTTCATGATATGCATTATAGAGAAATTTGGGGAGCAAAGGAGAAAATAATCTAGAATTTATTTGCAAAATCCTTCCAAAATTTTCACAGATTTATGACTGTATGTGTACATACATACACACATATAACTTACAAAACTGGGCTCATAGTGTATAATTTGCTTTTGTAATCTCCTATTTCCATTCAATAACATATAATAAATACCATTTCATATTCACAAATATAATGTTATTGTTATTAAGAGCTACATAGAATTCTACTGTATTAATGAAATACTACACTTTGTCTAAACAATCCACTTTGGTTGGAAATGTAAGTTCTTTTGAGATGTTTGTGATTGTATGTAATGCTATACTGGACATCTTCATAGCCAAGTATTCACATTCATTGAAGAAGTCCATTTAGCACAAGTGTTGCATGTTTTCTATTCACTCAACAACAGCTCTTAAGCACCCATTAGTCACCATGAAATGTCGAGGTGCTGGGGTTACAAAGATGAATCTGAAACAAGAACTGTTAATCTAGGAAAGGATACTGAGAGATTTGTAATTACATTTTCAGCTCGCTGACCACCCCCAGGTGTCCAGGTGTCTCTGGTGACCCCTTTCACAACCCTAAATGTTATTCATGCAGCCACCCTACTCCCTCACCTGAAATGACCCTTTCTCTGCCTGCCATACTTCTACTCATCTGTTAAGACTCAGTCCAAATGTCCTTTCCTCTATGGAGACTTCCCGACCCCTAAATGAGTCTCTCGTGGAGAATTTTAAGGCCTCAGAGCACCTGCTGCATTCCATGTGTAATTATCCATATACCTCCTTATCTTGTCACTTGCTCTGCACTGTACGTTCCTTGGATTTGAAGACTTTGTCTTATTATTTCCAGCTCTGCCCAGCAAGATGCCTAGCATACAGAAGGTGTTGCCATGGAATGTTTATTGAATGAATCAGTAGTACTGCGAGATTAGTATAATAACAGATACAAGAACTGAAGCTACATTATTGGCAAAGCAGGGCTCTTAGCAAAGGCCCATGGTTAGCAACTTTTTTAAGGGATGACTCAGCTGTCCTGGTCCACGGGCAGGGCTAGCTTTTCCCATGTCCACACGTTGTCCTTCTCTCTCTCTTGACCCTGACTATTGAAGACCTAGACTTCATTCCGAGGTGTCATGGCTCGCTTAGGCAGCCTAGGGGCACCATGACGTCACTAGGGCCTAAAACTTGCATAATTAGGGGAACCGTTTAAAAGAAAAATGTACAAAATCATGAATATCAAATTAGTTATATCAACCAAGGAAAGAAATCACAAGTTACAAACTTCAAAAGCTGACCAACATTGCAAAATCTGTAACTGCCCAATGCACCTCTCTAAGGCTTTTTTAATTTTTAAATTATGCTGAGGAAAATATACATGATCTGAAATTAAGGAGTACATAAGAGCATTTCAAGTACATTTTATTTTTTTAATTTTTTCTTGAAACTCATTCTCATATTTATTCTTGTTTTTTCTTTTCTTTTCTTTTCTTTTTTGGAGGTAGGGGAAAGTCAAGTACATTTTAAATGGCTCTAATCTGGGGCAGGAAATATGCATGATAAACCTGTAGAATGTTGTTGTGCCAGAGAGTATACAAGTACTGAAAAAACAGATGGTCACCTGCCAGAAGGACATGGGAACCAACAGGAAATGCTCCTGATGCATCAAAACAATCTGAGTAACTAAAATAAATAAAGAAGTATAGGATTATAACCCTAAGTATAAAATAAATATGCAGAGTCCACATTGATATAAATAAATTGAATAAATAGAAAAAAGAAAGGAAGGAAAGAAGAAAGAAAGGAAGGAAGGAAGAAAAAGAGAAAAATTCCAAGTAGACGAATTCCAAATAATTTATGTAGACACTGCTTCCTCAAGCAGAGTTACATAACCCTCCATCCTGTAAGTGTGGGCTGCACAGAGTAATTCTTTTCCAAAGAATACAGTAGGAAAAAGGCAGGGATGGGAGGAGTAACATACAGTGGAGAAGCCTGGCAAACACTGCCTCAGCCAGGTAATCAAAGTAACACTAACAGTGATCGGTCATGTTGCTAGGACAAATCCTTGACACGATGAGATGAGAATGGCACTCTGCCTCTGTGGCTCTTCTCTCCAAAACCCACAACCCCAATCTAATCATGAGAAAAACAGACTAATTCCATTCAAGGGGCATTCTACAGAATCTGACCAGTATTCCTCAAAACTGGTCAAAGCTTCAAAAGAAGGAAAATTTGAGAAACTGTCACAATGAAGGGCCTTAAGGATACAAGACAATTAATGTAATGTGGTGTCCTAGATGGGATTCTGAAACAGAAAAAACGACAGTAGGTAAAAACTAAGGAAATCTGAATAAACTATGAACTTTAATGATACTGTATCAATAGAAGTTCATTAACTGTAACAAACATAACTTACTCATGCAAGATATTAATAGTAGGGGAAACTGAGTACAGGGAATACTGACACTGTCTTCACAACTTTTCTGTAGACCTAAAACTACTCTAAAAAAATGCTAACACAACATTGTAAATCAACTACACTGCAAAAAATTAAAGTCTAGGAGGGAAAATGGCTATAGTGTTGTACTGAACTCCATAAATGTGTAATTGAATTATCCCTAAACTTAAATTATTCTTGCTAATGAACATGTGTTGGAATTTTATCATGAGAACACTTGTTCGTAGGCCATCTTGCTGCATCAGAAGAAATTTTCCCTGTTCTTTTGTCTGAAACAACCAGACTTGATCAGTAAATGACGAGTTTCCATATCTTACCTGTAAGTATATACTAAAAAATTAACAGATGGAAGTGAGTACTCCAACAGATAAAAGTTGAACTAAGAATGAGGGCCTGGAGCTAAGTAAATCGGTTCTCCTCTCCCCAACCCTCTGTGGCATCCAAGGGACTGCCCAGGGCTCTGAGCAGTCAATCTGATCATTTATTCAACAAATATTTGTGTTGCTAGGGGATACAGTCATAAACAAGAGAGACAAGACCTCTGCCTTCAGTAAGAAGCAGTCTGAAAACCCTGGGCTGGTTGGAAACCCTGGCTGGACTTTAGAATCACCTGGGGAGCTTTTTAAATATTACCAACGTCTGGGCTTCTCCCCAGCATCTCTGAGGATGGGACCCAGGAGTGTATATGCATTAAAAGCTCCAACAAGAGATTCTAAAGTATAACCAGGATTAAGAAACATTGACTAAATGATCTAAGAACAACCTGCCCTAAAATGGATGTTCTGTGATCTTAGTCACCATGGAAAAGGAGGAGAAAGGGGCTGAAGTCCAGATCCCAGGGAATGTCCCCTCCCCTGAGAGAGCCTGGGGGAAAAGGAGCCTGGGTGGCAGAGGTTTCTCAGCTGAAAGCAAGGCTGGCGCTGGCAGAAGTGGGGGCGAGGGGCGGCACCAAGGAGCAATGGTGCGTAGCAGCCCACGCACTTGCTCGTTTTAGAACAAATCAGCTCTTCTCAGACATATGTACTGAAGAAGCCTCCTCCTGGAATTTTCCAGACAGAGCTGAGGACTACTCCCAGCATAAAATCATCAAGCCTAGATTTGACTTACCCTGATACAAAGATCTCAAGGCTGGAAGGTCCTTAAGGGGGCACCCTCTCCCCCTCAAAACCCCCCACTCCAAGCACATGCCTCACAAGCTCTATGTTTCAGAGTGAGTTTTCGTGGTGCAACCTCACGTACCATGTAGGTATTTGATCTGCCTTTTGGCATTTTCACAACTGCAAACAAGTGCTCTGTTTAAGGAAAAACCTAGAAAACATGGCCAAGGGATAAAAAAAAAAAAGGGAGGAACAAAAATCCAGTAGCCTGAGTTAAACAAATTCCCACCCCCTTATAATCTTATAGGGAAGGTATGACACTCTCCGCTTTACAGAGGAAGAAACTGTGCCTTAAAGAGTCAGCGGTCTTCTCCAAGGTCGGTTAGGTAGCACTGGAGAAGCTAGGATTTACTTCATCTGCAGGACTCCGTGAGGGAAGTATGACCATCTTTGTTTTCGGATAAGGAAACTGAAGCAGGAAGACGGTGGGCAGCAGCGTTAGGCTTCCACGTTGGTCTCCTAGTCCAAGGTCAGTGCTGTCTTCAAGGTACCACGACTGCCTGTTGATCTGGGAGGCCCTGCTGCTCCCCCTACCCCACCCCATCCACACCAGGAGAGGCTCTGGAGAACTCACCTGCACTATCTTTGTAGCCTTTCTATAAGTGTAAAATTATTCCAAAGCAAGTTTATTTTGAAACAGCAAATATTCAATATTATTGCTCTCAAACTGTTTGCATATACAATAAATAAACAAGATAAAATTATTTTAAGTAGTAGTTTTTTCATCTTTACACATTTTTCAGTACCTCTGTCTGTATATGTTTTATAATGTGTGTACTATACTACTACAGTAACATATATACAAGTTGTCTTAGTTTATTGGAGCTGCTGTAACCAAGTACCACATGGTACATTAGGTACAGAACAACAGAGCAGGGTGGGAGTATAGCTCAGTGTTAGGGCATGTGCTTAGCATGCATGAAGTCCTGGACTCAATCCTCAGTACTTCCATTTTTTTTTACAAAAATTATATTAAAATTTTGTTTTAAAAAACACAGAAATTTATTGTCTCACAGTCCTGAAGGCTAGAAGTGTGAAGTCAAAAGTGTGGGCAGAGCCATAAGCTCTCTCTAAAGACTAGGAAAGAATCTGTTCCATACTTTCCTCTTTGCTTCTGGTGTCTGGTGTTTGGTGTTCCTTGACTTCTAAACATAGCACTTCAGTCTCTATCCCCAGTGTCACATGTCTTTTCCCTGTGTGTCTTTCTCTGTATCTTTTCTTCTTATGAGGACACCAGTCACATTGGATTATGAGCCCACCCTACTCCAACAGGAGCTTAACTTACATCTTAACTACATCTGCAACAACCCTGTTTCCAAATAAGGTCAAATTCTGAGGCTCCAGGAAGGACATGAATTTCAGGGGACATTAGGCAACCCGATGTAGTCTGCCCTCTGGCTCCCAAAATTCACATTCATCCCATGTGCAAGATATATTCACCTGTTCCCAAAATCCCCAAAAGGTTTAGGTCATTCCAGCGTCAACTCTAAGTCCAAAATCTCATCTAAATGTCATCAGTTTTTTTTTAAATCCCAAATTTCATCATCTAAATCATTTCTAGGTAAGACTTGAGATATGATACCTCCTGGAGCAAAATTCCTCTCTATCTGTGGACCTGTGAAACCAGAAAACAAGTTATCTGCTTCCAAAATACAATAGTGGGACAGGCATGGGATGGATATTCCTAGTCTGAAATAGAGAGAAAGGAAAAAAGGGCTCACAGGTCCCAAGCAAGTCTGAAACCCAGTGCAAAAATTTAGGTAATGGTCTAGGTTTATTAGTCTAGTCTAGCTATTTTTATGTTTGTTTAAAATTTTCCAAAATTTAAAAAAATTAAAGAAAAGGAAAAATATCTCCTTTTCCCCTGCTATAAAAAGGGCAGGCATATTGCAGAAAAAAATGCAAACAAGCAAACAAACAATAAATATCACTCCTAACTCCTTGGTCCAGAAGTTCACATTTGGTACATTTCCACATATACATTGAATTTATTTTCTATATTTTCTCACTATTCTACGTTATCTCTGTATTATACAGATGAAAAGGGGAAATTGAGGTATATTATATACAGGATTCTAACCACTTTGGCCTAGCAGTTTATGTCTCATACCGCATATTTCCTAGCCTTTGTTACAAATAGCCTTGATGGAAGAAGCAGCTGCACTTTCAAGTGATATCCAACCACCAGCCACCAGCCACCGATCACCACTAACGAGATCTGTTGGGATGAGAAGATTTCTAAGAATAGAATGAAAAGTTACCTTTTTCAGATCAAAGTCCTGGGTTTTTTAAGCTTTCTGACAGTGACTTGCATTCTTTCTTTTCTTTTCTGGCTCACTATGATGGAGGCTCTAAAGAAATTAAACTCTAAAATACATTCTCACAAAATACTGTGGAGGAAGAGGATCACAGAAATAATTCTTTGAGCTAAGGTATCCGCAGCTGTCCATCTGTAGAGTTGTTTATTTTTGTTTTCAAGTATTGACTAAAATTCTAGGACTGCGCATCAATTCTGGGAGAGATATTTCTCCAACAAGCAAATTAAATGTGAACTTAAAAGAAACATCCCTACTATGATCAGGGACAAGCTAGGATTGGATTAAACTGTTTAATAATACAGTGTTGAAAATCATTCAGGCTACCTCATAAAATTCCATTTGCATATTTGTATCTCCAAACACTTGCTCAATAAATTCACTTTTTGGAGTTAAGGTTTTGAAAATGATGTTGAAGTTCAACTATTTAATGAAATGTTTTATTTTTCCTTAAAAATAAATAAGGTCACAGTTAAGTGTAACAATCCCAGCAACCCAGCATCAGTCAGCTCCCCTTCCGTCAGACCATGTATCCTTCGCCCACAACTGTTTTTATTAACTGGGATACCGTCCACCTCTGTGTAACTTTGTGAAATGCGTTTTGGCTTGGAGCACAGAAACTCCATTTAGACATTAACAGTCTAGCTGTGAGTTCTGTTACTCATTCACAAGAGTAACAACAGTGTGCTGTGATTTTTTTCCAGCATTTTTCCCTTAATTTTATTGCCTAATAAAACCCAAACACTGGAATCTTTTGCCCAGAAAGTGGCGCCAAAGGAAAGCAGCTGCCCGACCAGACCCCCAGGAGTGCTCCAAGTAGGACCTGAGTCTTGGACGAGGCCCCAGGGGAGGGAGGAAGACCTGCTCTCCAACAGATAGGCCTCCCCACGGGGTCAGCCAAGGGTTTTCCTTATGTCTTCCTGAATGAAGGAGGAAAACTCTGGTCTCTCTCTGGTTGTAGAAACTCAAAATGGCAGTATCACTAGGGAGCATTCCCTCGTTTAATTCTTTCACTCAAACATTCTTTTTCTTCCAAGACTCCACAAGAAATTTTGAGCAAATATTATGTAACAGGTTCTACGTAAGGTGTTGGTCCTACAGAAAGGCGCTCACGGCTTAACAGGAGACAGACACGTAAGCCCATAATTACAGCACAACCCAGTGGGTGCCATCATGAGGCAGAAACAAAGCACACAAAGGCCCAGGGAAAATTCGGCACAAACTCAATTAAGCTAAAATTTAAAAAGGAAAACAACTGGCCAGTCTAACTATTTGTAGAAATAATTACCAAAAAGCTATTATTTATACTACATGAACGTGGGTAAAATACATAGAGGAACATCACCTCAACCCCATTAGACAAATGGTACGAGACAGAAGTAGGCAATTAACACAACAGCAAAAGTAATGAAGAAGCAGTTTGAAAATGTCCTCTATTTCATTAGTCTTCAGACACACAAATACTAAAACAACAAAACCCAAAATGTATAAAAATCCAGTTCTTGGAAATCTATGGAAAAACTGAAACGCCACTTAATCTAGTAGCAATGTAAATTCATACAAACCTCTAGGAAGACAATTGGGCCATATGACACAAGTCAAAATAGTAATTATATTTTGAAAACCAAGACTCTCAATCCACAGAATTTATCCTAAGGAAATAATTGTAATGAAGAAACAAAACTATATGTATAAAGATGTTTGCCATGGTTATTTATATTATTGTTATATGCTATTGTCACTATTATTTATATTAGTGATAAACTGGATATAACATACATACCTAATGTAAGGGGAGTGTTTTAGTAGATTACAAAAAAATAATTATAAAGGCTTTGTAGTAACATGAGAAATGGTTTACTTCTCAATATAGAATTCAATAAAAGGAAAACACAATGCTGTATATAAAATAAATATACTCTGGCTTCCAGATCCAGTTGGGACTCCAGCATCAAAAACCCTCAGCTGGAACAGATTTCAAAACAATTTAGGAAACTTAAGGCTAGATAATTCCATGGAGTTAACCCACCCTTCTCTTTTATGCTCCTTTCTCCCTAGCCACCTCCCACTCTTGTCATCCTCTGCTTGATTTATTCCATTTTAAGATTCTTTTTTACCTCTCTGACTCCCTCCCTTTGCGGGTAGAAACTATGTCCTCCTCACTCTTGTAACCACCTACCCCTTCACCAGCTGCTAACAAATTCAATAGAGTCATGATTATTTAATTTACTTAACAATGTACAAGTATGTCTTTGAGAGAATACAGAGAAAGGATGATAATTTTGTTAGGCTATTGGCACTGAGAGATCATTTTTAAAGTTTTTCGTTTTGTGTTTTGTTTTACAACTTTTTTTTTTTTCTTTTTTAAAGATAGAACCCCAGTCGCCTGGGCAGGATTTAAGTGTGGTGTCTGAAATCAGACTCTAGACATTTATGCCCCATATGAGCAAGCAAGCTTATCTGGAAAAATAATTTTATAAACTTGAAAGACAAGTCAAGACATTTTTGAACAAAAAAGTAGGAAGGGGCCCTATTCTGTAGACATGATAACTTCTTTTAAAGTGACCGTAATCGTGTAACTGAGAAAGGTATCAGCCATCCAGGCACCTATCTGAGTGTGACTGTGTGGTTGGGTCATCACTGGAATAGGTCTGACTTTAAGACACACACGGAGCATGTATACCCAAGTGTTCAGTAGTGCTGGGCACCCACACACTTTTCATTGTGAGCTTTGATGAGGCTGAAGGACCACACTTGGCAGAGTAGCAAAGGGCCCACCTTGGACATGACTCAAGTTCACAGTGAGGCATCATTTATTTCCTTTTTCCTCTTGTCAGTAATTCTCCAAAATGCTCTAGTTTTATGATATGGCTTTTAAAGGAATTAAACTTGAATAGCACAAAATTGTATAATTATGTGAGAATTCAATTGCAATTATTAACAGATCCAAGTCTGCTGCATCATTATTAGGTAATAATGCTGATGATAATAATAATGATGATTGTAACCTCCACAGTCTGTTTACTGTGTGCCAAATACAGTGCTAACCAACTGGGAAGATGATTAGGCCTACCAGCCTGTGAGTTCATGTGTCCTAATTATTTAGCATAAACAAATTTTAGGAAATTCAGGTGAGCCACAGTCTGGAAGCAGATGAGTCACATTTAGCTCCCAGAATGTATATTGGACGCACAAGCCCTAGAGCAGTGCCCGCATCCCCACGTGGCAACCATGGGCAGGAGCTGAATTTCTGAGGTTCCCTTTAGACAAGGCATGCACTTTCTAGTTCACCAGTCCCCACGGCTTCCCACTGGGCTGACATCCAGTCTTCTTACATTTCCATCGCTTGCTTGTCTCCTATACATTTGAGTTTTCAACCCTGCCACCTAGACCTTATGACTGCAAGTCAGCCACTAACTGGTACAATGCTTATAGGCAGACATAAAGCTAAAAGGGTCATTGACAATCACATAGCCTTATTGTTTGCCCAAACTTTTTATAGCAGTGAAGTATTTCTTCTAATAGTCTTATACAAAGACTTGATCTCTAAAATGGAAGCTGTTCTGGCTGAGGGTGGGTAAAACTATAAGAAGTACCCAACCTGCTTGACTCCTTCTATTCCCCACCCTTCTCCCTTTGCACCTCTGTGGGACCCCTTGACACTTTAGAGGTGCTGGCATCAGTCCAGTCTCCTCATTGCTAAGCAGAGGGCACAAGTAAGTGAAGTCATCTGTCCTCAGTCACACAGCTAGTTAGTGGCACAGAACCCTGGTCTCTATTAAATGATTCAGTGTCTGGCAGTTTCTCCCATTAAAAGGCTGTTGAATTTGAAGAAGGAACAATGATGACTGAATAATGATTACCCATCTAATTCTTTTTTCAAGCCCTCTTGTTACTCCATGTCACATACAATCAGGTACCTTTTTTAGAAAAGTTTAAATAGTCAAGCATAGAATTATGAAAGCACATGGTCTTAGAGCTGAAAGAAACATTGAAGGGTTTTTTTCAATCCCACCCCCCTCATCTTACAGACCAGGAAAATGAGGAATTGCTTGAAACCAGTTCCCCCTCTTTAGTGTTCCAAGTTACCATCTTGTTCAATATATCAGGGACTGTTACGTCTTGACTTGATGGTGGAAGCCAGAACTTTCTATTTTAACCAGTTTCTCTATGAAAATCACGACGTTAAGATATAAATTAAAGTTGTGATTTCTTTCTCTTTGTGATTTTTTTTTTTATCTTTGAAACACACTGTCCCAGCTGGGCATTCAAATATCTCTTTACTCCAGAAAGTTCATTTACAAACTTATGGGAAGATTGTTTCGGACAACTTTTCTAAGAGAATTCAAGTCACACTATGTGTGGTCAAAGAGCTTTCATTTTTTTAAATTTCCAATTTATCACATTGTAGACCAATAATTTTAAAACATAGTAAAATTCAATTAATAGAAAAAATATGAAAACAATTATATGTATGTATATGCAAGACTGGGACATTGTGCTGTACACCAGAGATTGACACATTGTAATTGACTGTACTTCAATTTAAAAAATTCCAATTAATAGACAAATGAAAGTTTTTAAAGACTCACAAAATACAAACTCATTTTTTTTTATTATTAGATTCTAAACATAAAATTACTCTATCAAATTGATAAAACAGTTTCCAAATGCCAACTTTCTACTCTGGTACTCACCCCATTGTGAACTAGTAACAAACCCTTCCTGGATCAATCTTGGAGCTACCTGGAGTAGCTCCAGGGTAAAGCACCATCCAGGTAGTTGGTCTGGATACAGGGCATGTCAGTAAGGCCACTCAGGAGACCCAGATACTGCTTCCCATCTTTTCATCCCAACCCCAGTCAGCCATTTTGAGACTGTGGTTAAGGTCCTCAGAGGTCTGGGACATGGTCTCCATAGCTCAGAGGAAAAGACAAGTACACAACCTTCTGACTGCACCACCTGGAAAAGAGTAGGGCGGGGTTCAGATCATGGTGGGCTTGCAAAATGGACTAAGGAATTTGGGGACTTCATCTCGAAAGTAATAGGAAGTTCCAACACACTTGAGTCATATTTGGGTATAAGAAAGGTAGTTTTGCCTGCAATGTGAAGCATAGTTTAGAGGGAAACAAGATCCATTAGGAGTCTTCTGCAATAGTTTCAAAAGCAATGATGTGGCCTGAACCTCAGGTAGTAGCAGCAGGGTTTCAAGAGCAAGTTAGGGCACTTGGTCATTGTTTGAATGTAGGTGATGGAGGGCCCAGAGGAGTCAACAACAACACTAGGGCTTTGGGTTAAATGGCCTGATGGCTGGTAGTGCTATTCACCAAGAAGGGGAGCCCAGGAGGAGGAAGGTGTTGAAAACAATGAGTTCAGCTCCTGACAGTCTGTGTGTGAGCTTTCCTGACCCTGTGCTATCGCTCTCAGTGGTCACTAAACTGGAATGTCCTACCCTTATATTTAGTGGTCACATCTCAACCATAAAAAGACTTTGCAACCATAAAAGAGCTTATTAAGACATTGAAGCAACATGGAAAATATTTATTAAGTAATGTTAGGTAAAGTAATAAAAATGCAAATTAAAACAACGTAAAGTTCTTCCCCTGTTAAATTGGCCAAAAAAAGTTTTTTTTTTAATTAAAATGCCCAGAACTGCTGAGGATGTGGGAAAATTGGCACTGTCACACATCACGGGTGGCAGTGTAAATTGGTACAAAACCTTTTAAAAGAAATTTGGCAAAATGTATCAAGAACCATAAAAGAGTTTGTATCCTGTGACCCCATAATTCCACTTCTGGAAATCTATTCTAAGGAAATAACTCAAAATATGGGAGAAAGCACTTCATGCACACAGGTGTTTATCACAGCAGAAACTAGAAACAATCAAAATGTCTAAAATAGGAGGTTGGTTAAATAAGTTATGATAAAGTTCTTTGCTGGCCTCTTGTACTTAATGAAACTGGTCAGTAATGAAAATGAACAATTGCGCTATGAAGTATATATGTATAATATGTATTTGCTTTTATCCTAATGTACATAATTTCCATAAGGGGAAAAAAGACTAGAAGGAAATGATTGTAGTGATTAGGTTAAGGTGATGAATTCATGGATAACGTCTAAAAAATTAATTTCCTCAAAGCCATTGTAAACAATCAAAATGTTTATATAACAGAAACCGGAGTGAACTAGGAATAAAACTGTTAAGTGAAAAAAGTAAGATAGAAAATTTTATCTGTGTTAGCACAGAAAAATGTATGTTTACTCATGGACCAAGAATGAAAAAAACTATAGATAAAAGTGAACAGTTAATTTGTTTGGGTGAAGGATTTTTTAAATTCTTTATTGTAATTACAATATTCTATGTGAACTGGACTCACATTCATTTCAAGGAGTCTAACCAATCTTCAAAGTTCATCTCACAGGTCTCTTTTCTTAAGGCTCCCTCATCTTCTGATCAAACATTGCTTCTTCTTTGAACCACCATAGCACTTGGTTTCAGTTGTTACATGACTGTTCTCAATAGTTCTCAAACGTTTGTGTGCGTCAGAACACCAGGTGGTCATTGCTGGGCCTCACCCCCAGAGTTGCTGACTCAGGAGATCCATGTGAAGTCTAAGATGTTGAATTTCTGACAATTTCCCTGGGGTGCACAAACTGCTAGTCTGGGGGCCACACTTTGAAAAACATCGTAAAAGTCAATGCAGATACAATAGGATACCCATCCCCAGGAGTAATGCCAATTCTATTCCTACCTCAACCTCTGCCCAAGGCTGATTAATCCAAAATTAGAGACAATCAACCCAAGCTGTGCCATTCAGAATATATCATGCCCCTTGGCACATAATTGGTCCACAGAGCAGACCAGCTGTTCATGTCTGACAAATTAGAACCCTTCCCCATGATTTTTCAAACACAGAACCATTCAGGTGTATGTGTTGAGCCTTTCTGCAGTGGAATACAGCCCGCATCAGAGAGAAACCCAGATGAAATATGGTCCTAAAGGTGTTTGTTTGAGCTTGTACCAATTTGGACAGTTTTAGGTGAAAGTAGTAGACTCTGAGCTCAAACCATGAACAGAAGAAAAATTAAAGTTTTAAAAATTTATTGTCTCACGTAACCTGAGACAAAGTGGGCCCTAGGACTGGCTGTTACAGCCACTGAACAATGTCACCGAAGACCTGAGTTTTTTCCAACACTCTGCTCTTACTACTTGGATATCATGATTGACTTAGTTTAATCATCAGAATAGAATATTCAAGAATATAATATAAAGGAGTTAGACAGGCACAGTCAGTGAGTATAACCAGCACAGCCTCAAGCTATGTCATGGAGTCACTCACAAAGATCTCCACAGCATCCAGTGACCGCTACCCCAACATGCTGACAATTATGATTAGTTTTGAAGTTTGTTTGTTTTGCTTTACTAGCCTTGGGTTGCTGTTCATTGCAACCAGAGCCCTGTGATCTTAGTCTATCTTGGAGTATCTCATTTTTTGTCACCAGTTTCCATTTACCCTTCAGGAAACTGTGACCCTATTCCCCTCCAAATTTCAAGCCTATGGCTTCAGCTGGGGTCCTACCCTTGACTCAAAGATGGAGCATGTAACCTAGGCATAAGCTCATCAGCACACCATCTCCCCTCCCCTACCTACAACGAGAAATGGGCGTGTTTCTCTTCACAGCCAGTGATGCATAATGAGCTTTTACCAATAATCCCAGTAAAGAAACTTTTCTCTATTGCTCTTTAGGCATGAGTCAGATAGATAGCCCCAGTAGCTGCTAGGAACCATCTTGCAACTATCTGTTTGAGAAGAGAGTCAACCCAGAAAGAGAAAAACTGGCCCCTGAGCCCCTGGCCCCTGTTATGCCTATTCTCTCTCTTTGCTTAAGTTGGAATGAAGCACCATTTTGATTACTTACCAAAAAAGGGGGGTCCTAACTGATAAATCCTCCTCCCCACTCCTCCTGCTGCAACTAGAGCGGAGGAGAGCACAGACTGGGTCTTACATGCACTGGGGTCTCTGGCGTCTCTGGCAGCCCTGTTAGCGCCTGCCACATATTCGGTACCAGGGCAGAGTTTCTCAAATGGGCTTGAGGCTACCTTCACAAGACATTTCTAACAGTGTCCCAGGGTTTGAGGTGGCTACGAGAGCCTCTGTCCCTTCCCCAGCAGGTGCTAATGTAAAGCCAGGACCCTTCCCGAGTCATCAGCAGGGTTGCACAGGATTTGGGAAGCTGCAGCGTTATGACTGGGTGGTCAAATTGGAGATTCCAGTTGAAATATAGAGGCCAGGTTCACCCCTCTTTTATTGCTCACTCACACCCAAAATAGACCCTGAAATGCAGCAGTTTACACAAGAGCTGTTTATTTAGCAACCAAGCAGAAGGCCCTTCTTCTATATTTTTTGAGGACCAAGTGTTAAGCCTGAAGTCAAGGACACCAGGGCTGCCATGTACCCCAAGAAAGTTGTTTTCTTCCATTTAGCCAGACTCCTGTTGTCTCCCAGAACCTGCCAGGATTCACACTTTGCAGCAGGCCTGCATTCTGGCAGAGCCTGGAGCTAAGAGCAGAGAGAGAATTACTGGAACGAGCTTGATCTCTCTTGGACGCTGATGAACAGTCTCACAGCCCTCTCCTTTGGGCTCTGACCTAAGACTCCTGCAGCCTGTTTGCAGGATGCTCGGGGCTTCTCAGTTCCCACCCAAAATGCCTGATGCCTGGAGAACTTGACTGCTAAAGACACACTAGTCTAGAAGGGAGAGCTCAGGTTCTACTTTCAGGGGGTTATGTTTAGGTGCCTGTTTTCCAGAGAGGGGAACTTGCTTAGCCCTCAGCATCCCGCACCATGGGGTCCAGGGCTGCTTTGTTTACCACCTCTGCTGCTAGGAGGTGGGGCCGCTTCGTCATAACAATATGGTGGCTGAGAAGATGAAAGCAGAACTGATGAGCCGGCTGCAGTTTTGTTAGTTGATATTAGAGCTGACTGAGCCCCAGGCACCCACCCCGCCACCATCTGCCAGTTCTGCAGCCCTCCACTGCTCGCAGGAAATCATCAGAATATACCAGCCTCTGTGACCTGGACCCTTGTTTCTCTTTAGCCCTGTCTTGCCTGTTGACCGCATGATCTGTACTCCAGTGGTAACCTTCCTGGAGTTGACCACGTAAAGCAAGCTGCATCACTGCTCCATGCCTTTTGCTCATGCTGTTCCCCTGCCCAGATTGTCCCCCAACCTCTGTCCTATTCAGATCTCTATCCATGCAAAATTCTCATATTTTGAAGTCCAATTCAAATGTCATCATCTTCTCTATCAATCCCCATGTTCACTCTCTTTCTCCATCTCATCCCTTCCCCCACCCCAAGCAATAATCTTTCAGTCTTGAATGCTCATGGTAGCTTGAGGCTGTGCTGTTTAGACCATCTTTGCCTGTCTAATTCCTGTACATTCCTCAATGTTTAGCTCAGATATCACCTCCTTTAAGAAGCCTGCCCTGATTCTCCCATGTTGGACTGAGTGCCCCATCAGATTTCTGCCTTGTCTTGAAATTATGTGTGTGCCTTTCCCTGACTATCTGTGAGGGCCCCCATGGCAGGGACAGAGTCACAGTCATGTGCGTGTCCCCAGAGTCCAATACAGCATCTGCCACATAATGGGGATCACTTCTAGGAGTCTAAGTGGAAGTACCTGCCAGTGGGGACCCTGTCTGGGAGACAAATTTTCAGGCAGCAGTTACCTAAGGTAAATGAGAAGGCAGTTACCAGTGCACGGCCCTCCTCTGGAGCTGAGAGAAGGCAGAATCAGTGAGCCCGACACAGCTGAAAACTCAGCCTACTGCTCTGGCTCCTCCCTGGCATCATGGGTGTTTGTCTCGCCAGCTTGCAAAAATCCAAATAAAGTAACATTAGGCTGAATGAGGCACTAGGTGGGGGTGTGGGAGACAGAAATAAGGCTTAGTCCTGTCCCCAAGTTTACCTAGGTCACCGTGCAGGACACAGTCCCATGGAGCAGAGATGAGGTGGCATCAGCTTTGCCTGGAGGAGCTGAGAAAAGCTTCACAGAAGAGCCATATCTGACCTGGGACCTGGAGACTGAGGAGGACTCCAAGCAAAGATGGGAACTAGGGTAGAGCAATCCAGGCAGAGGGCCCAGCCCAGGCAAAGGCTCGGAGGCTCACAGGCTGGAATATGCCGGCAAGTCCGCTGGATAGCACATATCCACCTGGCTGGTGTTAGAGGATTTCTGGAGGACGAGGGATGAGATAAGGACAGAGGGAGTTTGGGGCTTGCCTGGGGGAAGAGGGGAGGAGCTTGAGCCCTTGAGCACCCACCTAGAGGTGAGGCTTTTATTTGATAAGTACTGGGGAGCCTTGACTTTTTTAAGCAGAGGGATAGAAACTGGCAGCCACATTTCGGGTGAACAAGAGGGATAATGAGATGTATCAGAAAGTATTGCTGTCGCTGGTGAGGATGACGAGGACCAGGACCAAGGCTGTGCTGGAGAAGGAGAGGAATGGATGGCTTAAGAGATGTTGCGGGGGTGGAGTCACAAGGAGCCAAGCCTGTTCAGCATCCTGAATCCTTCCAAATCCTTTCTACACACCTACCCCCCTCGCCCCCTACTCCCAGCTCCCCAGCATCCTTCTTCCCTCCTTGGCTGTCAGATTCTAAGGCAAGGAGATTCCAAATGCTGACTACATCTTCCTTGGCCCATCTCAGCTTTTGGCAAATAAACTGGTGTCGTTCCCCAGAAAGCTTTTCTTGAACTTCATAAAGTTAGCAAAGACGAGAAGTGTTAACAGTATGATCTGTTGAGTCTCAAATTCTAATCCCAGCCCTCACACTAACCCAGCTTTTTCACTCCCTGAAGTCCTGCCAAAATCAAAAGAGAAGGCCTGTGCCAGACACAAGTAATTTCAGCTGAACAAGCACTCGGAGGGTCACAGAGCGCTGCTGTGCTTGCAAAAGCCGCTTTAGAATGGGCTTTGGGCTGGTGGCAGTGCATGTGGGTGACATGGTCAAAAAGAGCATGAAAAGTATTTTTCTTCTGTAAATAGATATTCTACTGTTGATGCTGAATTAAATCAGAAGCTCCAAGAAGACAGGTGCCATGCATTTATTAAAAGAGTAGAGGGAGGGGAGAGGATAATAGCTCAGTGGTGGAGTGCATGCTTAGTATGTACAAAGTCCTAGGTTCAATCCCCAGTACCCCCATTAAAAAAAAAAAAAAGAATGAAGGGAGAGAGAAATTACGATTCTGGACAGCCTTCTAGTGAGAGACAAAAATAATTTAGCCCCAGCAGCTGGGAAAAAGTTAAGGTTTGGGAGACATGCAATGTACATTCTTATGTGTCTAATCCTTTAAAAAAACACTATTGCATTTAATCCCCACAATAGTCTAATAAGGCAGCTGGTATTAAGCCTATTTCACAGATGAGAGAGCTGAGGTTTAGAAAGCTGAAGTCACATACCCAAGGGAATATATAAGCAAATATTATGATGAAGTACAGGCTGCATAGAAATATTCTGACTTCAGGAAACACGAGGGAAAAATGATGTCAATTCCCTTTCATTTACACAGGACTCTAGATTTTGCAAAGCACACTCACATTCGTTATTCTCACGTCATACTCAGAAAGGCCACGTGAGGAGGACAGTAATATTCCTATTGTAGAGAGGAGAGAACTGAGAGTCAGGGAGAAGGGGTTTAACACCTGAGTTCTGGGACTTGAACATTGAACTGAGTCCAGATTCAGCTATTTTTCCATAGAGGGAGGCTCTGTAAAAGACAGAGGGGTTTGATAAGAAAGAGAAGGGCGTTCCCAGGAGAGAGAAGACCAAGGAAAGGCCCTCAAGGAGAAAGCAGGGTGTCCGGTGGGAAGTCTGAGATCCACATGGCTGAGTTACACCGACGTGCAGTGGTGGTGTGGTCATGTGTCCAGCCGGGAGCCACACCCCTGGGATTTGAACCCAGGTTCTGCCATTCAGCCCACCCATGCCTCAGAGCCCTCATCTGTCAGCAGTGATGGTGATGGTGCCTCCTTCACAGAGGATGCTGTGAAGAGTGAACACAGGAGAAGCACCTAGAAGAGGGCCCGGACAGGTATAATCTTAATGCAGTTTTGCTAATGTTGCGATTGTTATCACTGCTGCTACTACCACTTCCACCAGGGAGAGGCCTGGGGGTAAGGCTGGGCTGAAGACGGAAGGCTTAGAATCTTAGAGGAGGGAAGGTTGCAGAGTCTGACCTTGTCTTTGTCAGTTCAGGCTGCTACAACAAAGTCCCGCAGACCAGGTGGTGTATAAACAATGGAAATTTACGTCTCACAGTTCTGGAGGCTGGATGTCTGACACCAGGGTGCCAGCAGGTCAGGTTCTGGTGAGGGCCATCTTCTGCGTTGCAGACTGCTGTCTTCACATTGTGTCCTCATATGGCAGAAAGAGGGCAAGAGACCTTTCTGGGGTCTCCTTTACAAGGGCACTAATCCCATTCCTGAGGGCTCCACCCTCACGACTTAATCACCTCCCAAGGCCTCACCTCCTAATAATATCACCCCGGAGATTAGTGTTTCCACACATGAATTTGGGGGGAAACATTAGCAAATCTGAAGGAGCAAAGGTAATAGGAGGCCAATTGTCATTGAAACAGGGTAAAAGTGTCATTTTATGATGATGAATCTGGCAGAAATGTACAAGCCTCCCTAACCCCTTTCCCATCTGGACTAGGACCACCCCCCCAGACTTCCCTAGCAGCCTGTGCTTCCTCCATCACCACATTCACCGCAAGGCACTGTAACTGCCTCCCTAACTGGACCATGTCTGCCTTACTCACTGGTGCATCTTGTGTCTAATACATTGTCTGGCACTTCGTGGATACTCAGTAAATATTCTTCTGATGAATGAATAATAAATGAATATAGAATAATAATTTGAAGAGGAAAGAGTCTACAGGGAGCCCAGCCAAGAGGCAGATGCAAGAGTCAGATGCCAGATGCTGGCTTAGGATGGGGACAGAGGAAGTTTAAAAAGTAAGAAATTCAAGAGCCATGTGGAAGAAAGGACAGATAGGATTTTGTGAAGGACAGACTGCATACAGGAGTTCATGGGGAAGGAAGGGTCAATGTTGACTCCAACCCTGGGCTCCTGGATGCTGCCAATAGCCCTTTAAAGATGGAAAGAAAGAAAGGAGACATTGGCTTGTGGGAGAAGATTCAGCAGTGACTTCACCCTTGTTGAGCTTCATAAAAGTTGCTGGTGATGAAAATGGAGGAATACGGGGGCAGGATGGGGTGAGAGGTGCTGGCTGGAGACGGGGTTTTGGGAAGAGCCAATTTAGTAATCTTCAGTGAGAGCCTTTTCCCTGGGAAAGAGGCAAGCACCAGGAGATGGGTGGGACTGACTGACAGAGGAGGCTTACAGCAGAGAGGAAACAGGTAGATGGCAACCTGGCACTCGGAGCTAACAGGAGGACCATCATTTCCAGCCTGTCAATTCGGCCTCAGGCAGCCCAACCTGTCTGGTGCAGCTGGCTTTAAAGCCGACTTGGCCCCGCCCAGACATTCTCTTTCATCCTACCTTCTCACCCTGCCTGTCCTTACTCCTCCCTTCCTAAAGGTGGTCACCCCACCTTTTCCCCACTTCACAAAGAAAAACATAAGAAAAATACAAGCAAGAAGAAGGCACATTCACCAAGTATC
This sequence comes from Vicugna pacos, assembly GCF_048564905.1. Lineage (NCBI taxonomy): Eukaryota > Metazoa > Chordata > Mammalia > Artiodactyla > Camelidae > Vicugna > Vicugna pacos. Next base: position 54,377,293 of record NC_132987.1, on the reverse strand, counting down.
CTAAAAAAGAAAGGAAGGCAGCCCTTAGCTCTTGGATCACTTACTCCCCTCTTCTTTTCTTCCTCAATTAACGCTTTGCCCAAGACCCACCAATGGAAGAATTACATTGGGAAGGAAAGCCATTTTATATCAGAAAGCTGATTTAGCTTAAAGTGAAGCACAAAAATGAGAATAAGCCATTTCATTTTTGTTTTGTTTTGTTTTCTTGAAATATTTTATTATAATCATGGTTACTGTGAACCCACAACTTCTCATTTCTTCATTTCTGCAGGAAAACTGCAGCTGCTGGGGTTCTCAAGAGAGTGAAAGCACAGAGCTATTTCTGCACGTTTCTGCTTCTCCTGGTAGGTAGAAAATCTGGGGAAAGAAAACTAATGCTCCTCCTCACTATGGGACAATGGGAAATAATCGACTTTGGAGTCAAATAATCGTTTTTTAATTGATGTATAGTTTACAATATTGTCCTAGTTTCAGGTGTACAGAAAAGTGACTCCGTTTTATATTTTTTTCAGATTATTTTCCATTATAGGTTATTATAAGATGCTGAGAAGAATGTTACACAGTAAATCCTTGTTGCTTATTTATTTTATGTAGAGTAATTTATATATGTTAATCCTATACTCCTAATTTATTCCTTTCCCCTTTGATAACAATCAGTTTATTTTCTCTGACTGAGTCTGTTTCTGTTTTATATATAGATACACTTGTGTTATTTTTTAGACTCCACATATAAGTGAACATAATCACATAATATTTGTCTTTCTCTGACTTATTTCACTTAGTATGATATTCTCTGGGTCCATTCATGTTGCTGCAAATGGCATTATTTCATTCTTTTTTATGGTTGGGTAGTATTCCATTATACATATATATAATATATATGTACACTACATCTTCTTAAGCCAGTCGTCTTTTGCTGGGCACTTGGGCTGTTTCCATGTCTTGGCTATTGTAAATAGTACTGCTATGAACATTAGGTGCGTGTATCTTTTCAAATTAGTGTTTTCATTTTTTTCTGGTATGTACTCAGGAGTGGGATTACTGGATCATATAGTAACTCTATTTTTAGTTTTTTAAGGAACCTCCATACTATTTTCCATAGTGGTTTCACCAATTCACATTCCCACCAACAGTGTATGAGGGTTCCCTTTTTTCCACACCCTCTCCAGCATTTATTATTTGTAAATGTTTTGACGACAGCCATTCTAACCAATGTGAGGTGATACCTCACTGTGGCTTTAATTTACATTTCTCTATGAATTAGCAATGTTGAGTAGCTTTTCATATGCCTGTTGGCCATCTGTATGCCTTCTTTGGAGAAATGTCTATTTAGATCTTCTGCCCATTTTTTGATTGGGTTTTGGGTTGTTTATTTTTCTGATATTGAGTTGTATGAGCTGTTTGTATATTTTGGTTGCATCACTTGCAAATATTTTCTCCCATTCTGTAGGTTGTCTTTTCACTTTTTTGATGATTTCTTTTGCTGTGCAGAAGTTTTTAAGTTTGAGTGGGTCTCATTTATTTCTGCTTTTATTTCTTTTGCCCTGGGAGGCTGATCTAAGGAAATACTGCTATGATTTATGTCAGAGAATGTTTTGCCTATGTTCTCCTATAGGAGTTTTATGGTGTCATGTCTTATATTTAGGTCTTTAAACCATTTTGAGTTTATTTTTGTATATGGTGCGAGGGAGTGTTCTAACTTCATTGATTTACATGCAGCTGTCCAGATTTCCCAACACCACTTGCTGAAGAGACTGCTTTTTCTCCCTTGTATATTCTTGCCTCCTTTGTCATGGATTAATTGACCGTAGGTGTGTGCCTTTGGCGTCAAATAATAATAGGCGTGCTCTGTAACTAATGGGCTGACTCATTACCTCTTAGAGCTGGTTTCATCGTTGATCAAACACAGCTGATATTGCCTCTTACCTCTCGAGATAATGTGATGAGGTGATAACACAGTCAAGCACTCTGCACAGTGTAGGCGCTCCCTGCAGCTCCGCTCCTGGTGGGCCCTGCTGTTTCTCACAGGAACCTGGCAGCCTCTGTTATCTGTAGGCCTCTAGGGGAGCCATAGAGGAGGGACAAGCTGGGGGTCCACTCTCGAGGGACCTTTCCACCTAATGAATTCCAAGAATTTTCACTTTTTACACATTTTTTCAAGCTTCACTCTGATTTGTCTAAAATGTGAAGAAACCTCACCCATTTGGGGTGGCCAGGGCAGCATGCCTTCCTTCCTAAGCTTATCACACTCTGTCAGCCCAAGTTGAACACCATCTCCAAACAAAATGTCTATTTCTGGCCAAACGAAGGCCCTAAAAAGACTGAACTCTCTACCTCATCAATGGTGCACTTGCTTGGAAAAAATCCAAGCGTGTTGGAGTCCGGGCCAGCCAAAAGCACCCAAGCCACTTTCCGAGAGAGCAGGCGGAAGTGAGGGCTCTGATTTTCATGTTAAATCCCCATTTGGCCTTGGAAATGTTAAAAATAAACTTTCACCTGCATCTGATTTTCCTCTTTGTTACCACAACCATTGTCTGTTTGAACAAAGAGGTAGCAGGAGCCTGTGTGAGCAGTTCACAGGGTTCAAGCCAGAGCCCAAATTGGAGGGACACAGATGTTAATGAACAAGGGGACCAAGCAAGGGTGCCAGTGGGAATGGAAAAACTTCCCCAGGATTGTCAGGCCCCACTCTGCTCTGCCCGGCATCCCCGCCTGGCTCTCAGGAGGGACACCTGGGAGCTGTCTGTGCCCTTTGCCTCTGCAACTTGGTGATGGAGTGAGATCTTGGTGAGTCAGCCCCTGCAATTCTCTCTTTCTTCCCACTTGCTTGCATTTTGGAGGCACCCATCAGATTTGGGGGTGGGTGTGTTGGTTAAAATAAGATCTGAAATCAAACTAGAACTATAGCATTTATTGGTTCCCTTGGAAGCAATATGTTGTCATAGAAAGAGCCTGGATTGGGGAGCTGGATAGACCTGGGTTGAAATTCTTTCATTTTTCAGTTGTGTGACCTTGGGCAAAGTAGTTGTCTTCTCTGAGTCTCAGTTTGCTTCTCTAGAAGCTGGGCATAAAAATGCCACATTGACTGAAGCAATGCTAGCTGCTGTGATAAACACACACACTAAGCTAATTGGCTCTAACATCATGGAAGTTTATTTCCAACACGCATACAAGCCAGAACAGGTGTTCCTAATCTGTGGGTTGCTCTTTCAAGAGGGGAGTTTGGTGCCTGGGTCCTTTCATTGTCTGACTTCACCATTTTCTAAATGCGGCTTTCAAGGTCGCCAGGCTTGTAGATGTCAAAACAAAGGTAGGAGGAAGATAATGGAGGCCTGTGGCAAATAGAAGTGTTTTATGCTGAGCCTCAAAATATCCCACATCACTTCCACTTGCACACTAGTTATGCTAGTTACACGGCTGCAATGAATTGTAAGGAACACTTAGAAATGAGGTCCAGCTGTGTGCTCAGGAAGGCGAGGAAACAGGTTTGGTAAACATCTAGCTGGTCTTTGCCACGTACACCAACTTTTCAGGGGGATCATAAGGCTTAAATGAAATGATGATGATGAAAACAGTATAGCTTTCAACAAATGTTGATTCCTTTCTTCTTTCTTTCCCCCCATGGCCATACTTTTGCTAGAGGCAATGAGGGAGTGCCTCATTTGTAATGATATACAAATTGGAGCAGCTGCTGCCAACAGGTCCCCAACCCCGACAACCCCCCGCCCAACGTTTTCCCCATGGCCAAAGCAGGGGACCCTGCTCCTTCTTCTTGTGATCAAGCCCTCTACCCACAGTCCTTACAGCCTCCCCAGGTACCTACCCTTCCACAAAATCAGAAAATTCAACTGTTAAACCCTAAGGTCAGAAAACCATCATTTTCGGGAGAGCAGCGGCAAGTGATATTTGGTGGTACTGTGTTTCTGTTAAATTTTATTCTTAATGCCTATAGTTGGGTCATGGCATGGCATCTCATTGCCATGATTCCCACTGTCCCCTATAGTGTTCCATCTGGCTGCTTTGTTCATTTACCTGCCTGGCTCTTGGAATCATTTGGATTTGATATGCCTGCGACCTCCTGGCGGCTCCCTAGGTTTCCATGCTGGGCTTCCACACTCAAGCCCACCACCCCTGCCCTGGATGCCTTCACACAGTCACAGTCAGCCAGACCTCTGCGTGTACCCTGGGTCACACCTCGACTCTGTACACATACAGGCTTTGGGGATACCCTCTGCGTGACTTCCCCAAGTGCTGGCTCGTCTTCACCCCAACATTAGTTTCGCTGTTCTCTTGTGCGTGCATCTGGGAGAAAGGGGCAGCAAGAAACACCTCATTGAAAGTTGTGGTTTCACAGCATGTGACTAGATGTGCTTTCACCAGTTTACGAGGGTTGATCTTTATACAGTGTTGCTGGTTAGCGTTTCTAAGGGAAAAATAGGTCCCAAATTCCAGACAACTGAGTTCTGAATGAATTTGATGACCCAATCCTTTCATTAGTTGAGAATTGCATTGAACAAAGCTCTGATATGGTAGAAAGCTCACAGATGTTGCAGACGGACAGACTTGAATTTAAATCCTGGCTCTGCCACCTAGTGATTTTGTGACTGGGCAAATTACCTAAAATCTCTGAAGTGTATTTCTTTATCTGTAAAATGAGGAGATAGTCTTGTTTTGAGTGTTGGTACAAAGATGTAGTGAAAGTATATGTATACAGTTCCTATCATAGTGGCTGCTTCCTAGTAAACACACATAAATAACAATTATTATAGTTGCCATAACATAAGGAAAAATTAAGATCATCTGTGATATTTGTTAAATTCTAGAAGTATCTTCTTTACATAAAATTTCAATATAATAATTAACATATTTTTATTATGGAAAACTGGAGGAAAGAGGAAACTTAAAAGGGGAAAGGAGAAATCAATCAAAATCTCACTCACTATTCAATGAAAACCACTTTCAACATCTTGGTGGTTTTCCTCTCAATATTTTACTGCATCCTTATGTCTTCACACAATTGGAATTAAGCTCGATACAATGTTATTTCACATCCAACATTTTTCACTTAAAACATAATAAGCTTTTTCAGTAAAATTATTTACAAATGCTAGTTTTAAAGAATTTAAAATTTAAGGGAACTTTAAAACTATTCAAAAATTTAGTTACCCATTCCTTTAACGTTGAACATTTAGCTTATATCCCTTTTTATTTTCTTACTCTCATGAGTAACACTTCCATATAAAATCCTGGAAATTTTATTTTTATCTGTGCTTATTTACTTAAAATAGCTCCCTAAAAGTATTGCCAAGTCAAAGGGTGTGCACATTTTTATTCCTCTTGCAACAGTTGGCTGAGTAGCCCTTCAGAAACGCTCTAACAACTTATACTCTGGGGTGTTTTAAAATTTATGTTCTTGCCTTCCTGTTCATGTCCACCAATTGACTCCACTGCCAGGCAACAGCTACTTTGGAGAGTGCACAGTGTTTGGGGGCTGCCCAGCAGGCACCTCCTTCTCCTAACAGTGCCCCGAATTCCTTTGGGGGAATTGTCTCTGCCTCTTGTGCACTTTGGTGGGACATCAGAGTCGGGCAAGTCCCATGGGCGGGAGAGAGGATGCTGGGGAGAGGCCAGCGCCTCGTACCCAGGCTCCACCACACACACACACACACACACCTTGCTGCCAGGCTGGAGCGCTGAGCTCTGTGCTCCTGGGCAGGAGCCTGGGGCCCCCTTTCCATAGAAGGCTCACCCTCAGCCTGAGGGCCTCCTTCTGTGGTGGGTCAGGTCAGTCCTGGAGCCCTTGAATAATAATACTCTGGCTCTTCCTTTCCTTTTGCTAATCCCAAATCAGGTACAGAGAAGGGACTTAATCCCACAGTGCCAGGGGCAGGGAAGGTGCCCGGCACGTTTGTTGACCTGACCGACCGTGGTGGGTGGCTGAGAGAGCCTGAAAGAGACAGACTGAAGGGCTGTAATATGCACCCTTATACCTGTCTCCTGAAGCCTGGTCCCTGGGGGAGCCAGCCCCTGGAGGAAGCCCCTGGATGAGATTGGAGGCACCCTTTCTTGTGCTAGATGCTAGGCTCGTCCTGCCATCTAGTGGTAGGTAAGGGAGATGGCAGGGGCCAGACGCCTGGCAGTGGGCACTGTGAACCTACAGCCCAGGAGGCCAGGAGTGGGTGGCAGGTCAGGGGAGACCCAGAGCATCCCTCAGGTACCTCAGAACGCAGGGTGCGTATGAAGGAGGCAAGGGAAGCAATCATTCTCGATAATTACAGCTACTGTGTACTGAGGACTTACTATCTGCCTAAGACTGTCCAAAGTGCTTTTTACACTTCCAGTCTTGTAGCCCTCCCAGCAGGCCCTCGTGAGGATGGGGAAGCTGAAGTCAAGGGACTCGCTCAAGTTCACATAACTAGTCAGTGACAGAGGCCGGATCAAATCCAGCGTTATCTGACTTCATAGCTTGGGTTTCTAGGAACGCTTCTAGAATCACCAATTCTGCATCCCTTCTGTTCCCTCACCACCACCCCTCACGCTCACCCAACCCATTCCCTGGACAACAGAAGGTGATTTCATCACCAGATTGCACAGCCCCATTTCCACCTTCTGTGCCACTTGGGTCCCCAAGTCTACCCTGCGCAACGCCTCAGGGGAACTCTTCTCTCACCGGGCCTGGAGACTATGAGGGGTGGGGGTGGGGGGAAGAAAAGAGAAGGTGGTGGTGGAGCCCTTGTCTACCGTCAACAAATATTAAGATGTTTTAGACTAATTTTCACAGTTCTTTCCCCTTATTGGGTGTGTGAGCTGGAGACACAAACTGGGCCCCTATAAGGCATAGTCTCGTTTCAGATCGGCCACTGTAAAGTCTGCTTCTAAACCCAGAAAGGGTTTCTTGTGCTTTCCAGGAGAGTGGACAGTGGGGCTGGTCCAGGGCTACCCCAGCCTTGTCCCAAAGCCTGAAAGAACCGACCTGCCACCCCAGTGAACGTACACGGGGGCCAGGGGATGCAGCGGCCCACGGCGCTCCCATGTCGGGGAGGCTGCGCTTTACTTAGGAAGCAGCATCCTGCCTTTCTGCCTGGCCCACCCAGGTGAGTAATAAACCACCTATTTTTAGTTTGGGATTTTGTTTTCCTTTTCCCTTTTTAGAAGTGTATCCGGACCGTCTCAGGGTTGAGAGCTTGAACTGCAGATTTATCACTCTGGGGAATAAGGAACATGCCCTTTGAAAAGGAGAGTGGTCCTCAAATTGACTGTGATTTGCCCCCAAGAATCAAAACTTGTCTGCAACAACTTCAGCATCATTTATTCAACAAATATTTACTACTTGACACTTCACGAGACAAAAAGGCTAATATTTGTCATTGCTAAGCTTCCTCTTCTGAGCCAGATCCGAGACCACCGTGTCCTCCCTCACAGGTGCCAGCCCCCTGTCCTTGCTCAGCCACTCCCAGCCCGGTCCGCTGCCTGCCCCAGAGTGGCGGGGGCTCACCTCCTCTCCCAGAAGTGATATCCTCTCACCCTTTAAGTACCAGTTGCTGGTTCTTACCACTCTCCAGCCCAAGCACCTGTTTATTTCCCTTTTCTTGTAATGGTACAACCAATTAACTTTCGTTTCTCATTTAGTCAATCAGCATTTACTGATCACCTGTCATGTACCAGGCCCTGGGATAAAGAGGGTGTGAGTCTTTCACAGCCAAGAGGAAGACTAGTAAACAAGGCAATTCCAGTATGGGGTAGAAAATGCTAAGCCAGAGACACACAAAGATATTAAGGGGGCCCTTCCATCGCCTTCTGCTTCCACTTCCCTACCTTTCCCCAGGATTGCCCCCAAGCTCCTGGCCTCCACCCATTGCAGAGCCTCTGGGCTTCACTTGCGAGATGGCCCCTCTTGCCCCGGCATGACACAAACCCACCCACAAACTGAAAAGGAGCCATCGTGGCCTTGGAGAGTGGACCACTCCAATAAGAAAACACACAGGAGGGAGAGGTCCACAGACCCACCAGTGGTGCTGGTGCTAAAAAGCAAGTTTGTGGGATGGATAAATGAGGGTTAGATGAATGAAAAGATGATTAACTGAATGACGACTCAGTCAATGATTTAATGAATGCATCAGAGAGTGAGCTTCCAACCTTGAAGCAAAACTGAATTTCAGTTTCCAACACTTGTGCTTGTTCATTGAACACCATGTTCCCCAGAAACCCGTCTACAAACATTTTTATTTAAAGAAGTTAAAATCACTTAAAACTTCACTGAAAATGTGACAATGCACTTAAAAAAAAACCAGAATTGCCTGGGGGAGCTCCAGAGACAGACCTCAGGATCACTTACGCGGAGAAAGTTGAGTATGTCCCTCGCCCCCTTCGTGTAAGGAAAGAAGCTCCAAGCTGCTCAGGCCAGAGCCTTTTAAGGCGACTTGGCTGCTGGGGAGAGACAGTTGCAAAAGGTGACAGGTTGGGGCGTCTCACTTAACCAACCAGGTGTACCACACTTATCAGTAGCTGGAAAGTCATACAGGGGTCAGATCACTTCTGCAGTGTTTCCTACTGAAGAGAGAAGTGCAGGGAAGCCTTTGGTGGTAGAAGCAATTGTGTTCGAACCTGTCTGTTCTGTCAGTGTAGATCCTGTGCTGTAAAGAGGACCAGGATCTGGGAGGAAGGACTTTGTGTGACCAGGCATCTGTGTGAACAGCTTAAATGCCCTTGAAGGCTTCCTGGTTCTCTGAGATAAACTGGCTGAAGCTCTTGACTTTGGGGTTTAGTCGGTGGGTGAGCTCCACATCACGGTCTGGCTTCATTTGATAGAAACGACACATGTTGGCTACTTCCTTTGCTGCAGGAAATCCCAGCTTCTCATAGGCTTCCAGGGTGATCTTTTAAGAACAAGCTGGAAAAAAAAAAAAACGGGCAATGTTATAGCCCTCATTTAGAATAGTTTGAGAAGAAATTCTTCACCTTTGTGATAATACAGTCCACAATTCTTTAGCCTAGCTCCAAAACTCAAGTCACATTTAAGTTTTTTAAGTAAGCAATTTGGCAGCAAACTGACTTTTCTAAACTAATTTGGTGGCAAAACCTGATCTGAATTTATGAGAAGTTTTTTAATGGTCTTTATCCCATTTAGTGGAAATAGATATTTTTCTGCAGAAATATTGATATGTTTGATTATAAGTCCCGGCCCCTGAAGGTGATATTACATAATATATGTAGAGTCAACCTTATCTAAAAACAGAAAGATTCTGAAAGCCAAACTTCTTCTGGCCCCAAGCATTTGGGGTAAGGTACCATGGATCTATAGCCACCTCACCTTTCATATACACTTCCTCATGGGATTCCCTCAGAAGCCCTCCAAGATATTCTGTCCATCCAGTCCTCCCTGCAGTGTCAAGGCACTGGGTTCCTGCCCTTCCCTCCTGGCTGAGGTCCCCTCCATCATCACTTGATTAGAAATGAGCATCCCTGTACCATAAAAATTCTAAATACCTTTGAACTGTACGCCTTAAACAGGTGGATTTTATGGAGTGCAAATTATACCTCAATAAAGCGTTTTTTAAGTCAAAACAAAAGAAAGAAAGAAATGAGCATCTTGACTTCAGCCATCCCAGCCTCTGCCAGGGCCAGACCACCAAATGCTGCTCATCACATACCCACTGAGCCACCTTCTGTCACCTTCCACAAAACCAACCCCTTGAGGAAAAAAGACAGATGATACTGGGTCCAATAGTTAGGAATGGTCTTACCTTCACTCAGGCAGGGGATCTGTTGGTCTGGTTAGTGGCAGAAGGGACTCAAGGTAGAGAGTGATGCTCATACTGTAATGTTAAGTTAGAAAATGGTACATATCATGCTGTTTTAATTTTATTACGAATATAGTGGAAGAAGACTAGAAGAGAATGTGCAAATCTTAATGGTTCCTATCTCTGACAGATAGAACAATGGGATTTTTATTTTCTTTTCTATAATGTTCTGTATTTTCTGCAATTAGCATTCGTTACCTTTGAAATCTGCAAAAGATGTTTACGTTTTAGTGACTTTGGAAATAAATGGAAGACTAGAAGAGAAGATGACTTTACAATGTCTGTGTCCTCAAGTCACTCCCTCAGGACAGTAAGGGATTCTTTTCTGCAGATTTTCAAAGGAAAGAGATTTACTCTGTGTGTCTCACTTTCTGAAAGAACCATGTTTCTTTTAGGGGTAGACAAGCAGTTTCAGGCAGATCAGAGTTTCTGATGGGAGTTTGTTCTGGGACCTGCCCCTTCACTGGAGGTATTAAGCAAACAGCCTCTTCTCCAGCCTGGGGAAAATGTCAGCCTGCCGGTGCTGGAGCGCCACCTTGTGGCCACAGACATCCTTCCCCAGGGTAGCGAGGCACCTAAGCATTTTTCCACTCTAGACCAACCGCCAGAGGCTTCTGAGTTACTAAGAACAGCATTAACTATTCTGTAGAAATTCCAGCCTCTGATGCTCTAAGACTTTGGGTGCCAGAGAAGTTTCTGTGGCACTGTGAAACAACTTGATGTACCAAAAATAGTGAGAAACCAGGTATGTGACTGAGAGATGGCTTGGATGGCCCTGGGCCATCCCAAACGTCTACACAGTCCTCTGAGAATGAATGCACCCACATGTGCCCACACCGCTCCACCTTTCTCCCCTCCTTTTTTACAGAGTTCAAACCCCGCAGACAAAATGAATAGAAAGCCCAAATACAAATGCCCTGGGGGAGGGGTCCGTCACTGAAAAGTAAATTTGCACCCAGGTATAAGGGACTTGGCACATCTTCTCATAAGTCCATCTTTTGAGTGTGTGGGGCTTCCTGGGTTTGGGAGTAACATTTCCTCCATGATATTTGTGTGGGTTCCAGTGAGATCCCCAGATGTAGTTTTCTGGCTGGACTGACAGCTTCAACAGTTTTCCCCAAAAAAGATCTCTTAGCCTCCTCACAGCTCCAGGACTTGAGGTGAATTGGGAATCTATACCACTTCAAGACTCACTGGCCCAAGAGTTGCAGAGGCAAACAAAAACCAACCCTCTATCCCTAACTCCAGGAAACATTCCAGGGCAGGGGTCAACACACTTTTTCTTAACAGGCTAGATATAAATATCTTGGGCTTTCCAGTCATGTGGTCTCTATGGCAACTACTCAGCTCTACTGTTGTATAGTGAAAACAGCCAAAGACAATACGTAAACAAAGGTGTGGCTGTGTTCTGGTGCATCTTTATTTACAAAAGCAAGCTTGAACTCTGCAAGGAAGAAGGGACCCGTACTCTGGAGAGATGTTAGTGCCGGGTGGGACCTTAGAAATCATCCAGACCACACTCTCCTTTCACAGATGGGCGAACAGCAGCCAGGAGAGGCCAAGAGCTGTATTAGTTAACACCTGCCAGCTTGGGGTCCTCCTTTCAGCTGTGACGGTGTCTCTGCCAGGCACACACAAACACACACTTCCTTCTCAGAAACCCCGTTCTCTCTCCTTCCTGTTATCAACACCTGCTTGGAGAAGTGGCTGAGGGTAGTTAGTATCATCCATTCCCCTCCCTTCTCTAGAAAAAGTCTGTCTGAGCCATACTCAAGTCTAGGCCATTCCAGCCTCATCAGCTATTGAGGGCTTCCTATGTGCCAAACCCCGTGCCAGGCACCTTAGGATTGTTGCGAGGATGCAATGGGCCTCATCCTAAGAGACAGGTGTAATAACCCTTCTTAACAGAAGTAAAGTAACTTGCCGAGATTCCACAAACAAGGGCAGGGCCAGGATTTGATTACTTCTCCAAAATACCTCTGGTTCATTCCTGTTGATTCTAGAATTTAGCCAGGCCAGCTCTGTCACTCCCTCTATCCACACCGTCTTGACCACCTCAAGGCCTCCTCTTCCATGAAGCCTTCTCCTACACTCTCTGATCACCTAGAGCAAAGAGAGTGCAAACAACACAATTAAGCCCCCATAGCATCCTGTTTTGTACTGATCACCGTGACTTCATTTGCGTTAGCATTTTTACCTCAACTTCATTGTAAACTCCTCAAAGAGAGCAGGTACAGAGCAGGTACTTGATATGTTCTTACATCTTGGCACATATGCTTGATCTATAATGCGTGTCAAACACTATGCTAAGCTCCTTAAATATATCCACTCTAATTGTCACACAGCGTCCTGAGGTAGATGCTCTTATCCACTTTACGAATGAGGAAACTGAGACTCAGAGAGGCTAAGTGCCTTGCCCACAGCGGGGTGAACTCCGGCAGACTGGCCTGATTAACAGTGAGTGCTTGTCAGACAACAGTTGGGACAGTGCATATGAAAACATTGTACGTCGGACTTCAGAGTCTAAGTTCTTTCCACCCAAAATAAATTTTACTTTAATGAGCTGATGGGGGGTGGGGGATAATAGCTCAGTGGTAAAGTGAGTGCTTAGCATGTACGGGGTCCTGGGTTCAGTACCCAGTACCTCCACCAAAAAAAAAAAAAAATACAGGAAAAAAAAAAAAAACAAGCTGATTAACCTGAAGCCAAAGAAATAAAGTCATAAATGTGGGATTCAGATGCACCAACAGATGAAAATCGATTTGTGGAACTGGAATCCTCTTCAGTTTCTTCCAACAGCCTAAGCTCAACCCTGCCCAAATCCGTTGAAAGTCTACCAGAATTTGTAAGTTAGTGGGATGTGGCCCCTTGTGATCTCTTTATGTCTCTTAAGAACTCACCTTCACATATTGGACTTCTTTCCCCAAACTCTTGGACAAAACATCAGCATGTTGCTGTATCGTTAGTGCTTCTGCACTGAGACCCACAGCCTTGCCTATGAACTCCCCTGGAGAATTAAAGATGCTAGCAATGGCTGCTCCAACATCAGCAACAGGGATGCCAGGTAGTGGTATGTCTCCCCCAGGCAGTGCTAGTTAAAGAAAAAAAAAGAATAAAAATTGCTAATTACTTCACATTCTTGGTAGGACCCACCAACCTGAATTAGCCAACCACTTAAACAAAAAGTTCCCATGAGTTAAGCAGGAGTTCCCATACTTTTTGTGAGTGGCCACCATCTATGCACAGTTATAAAGTTTGTTTGAGAAAAATACCATAATAACCTGAGTATTGATTTTTTTAAGCCACCATTTACTGAGCATCTCCTGTGTGCAAAATACCATTAATTGTATCTCTAACCCAGACATCTCTGCTTAACTCCAGACTCATATGTCCAACTTCTTACCCAACATCCTTACTTAACTATTTAATAGACATTTTAAACTCAACGTTCCCCAAGAGGAATTTCAACACAACCTGCTCCCACTACGGACTTCCCCATCTCAGTTAATGGCAACTTTATCATTCCACTTTCTCAAGTCAGAAACCTTGGAATCAGCTTTGACATTTCTCTCCACCCATATTCTTTCTTGGGGTGGCGGGAGTCCTACTCCTAGTATTTCCAGAACCTGACTACTTCTCACCATCTCCCCCACTACCACCCTGATCCAAGCCACTGTCATCTCTGACTTGGATTATTGCAAAGTCAGTTTCCTTGTTTCCACTCTTGCCCTTCCATAGTCTCTTTTCAACACAAAAGTTGTGGTGATTCTGTAAAAAACTGAAGTCAATTCATGTCATGTCTGCCCAGTACCCTCCAGTGGCTCCCTGTGTCTCTAAGAAGAAAAGCCAGTAGCTTACAGGATCAGACCCTCTATTAGCTCTGGCCTTGCCTCCTGCTACCCTCCCCTCCCCTCAAACCCCCAACTTGCTCTGTTTCCAGGCAGAGAGAACACCGGCTGTTCTCTCTGCCTGGAAAGCTCTCCTCCTGAACATTCACAAAGCCCATTATTTACCTCTGTGAGAGGTTGCTCAGATGTCACCTTCTCAAAGAGGCCCACCCATCACCTCATTTAAATTCCACCCACCACCCCCTGACTGCTGGCACTTCATGCATACCTTATTCTGCCTGATTTTTTTCTAGAGCACTTGCTTACCACCTTTAACATACAATAGATTTTACTTGTCTGTTGTGTTTATTATCTAGTTTCTCCCCCAGACTATGAGCTTCATGAGAGCAGAGCCTTGTCTGTTTTGAGCTCTTTATTACTGATTCCCTGTAAGTGACTAGCACATGATAGGCCCTCAAATATGTATTGAATGAATGAATGAATGAATGAACAAGCAAATACATTGGCTGGTTTGATCCTCAAAGCAACCTGGGAACATAGAAATATCAGGTACTTGAAAAACTCAAAAGTTTCCAACTAAAATCTGGGACAAGACAAGGAAGCCCACTATCACCACTCCTATTCAACATAGTCCTGGAAGTCCTAGCCACAGCAATCAGGCAAGAGAAAGAAATAAAAGGGATCCAAATTGGAAAAGAAGAGGTAAAAGTGTCATTATATGCTGACGACATGTTACTATATATAGAAAACCCTAACAGGTCCACACAAAAGCTACTAGAGCTGATCGAAGAATTCAGCAAGGTAGCAGGTTACAAAATTAATGTTCAAAAATCAGTTGCCTTTCTTTACACTAACGATAAATCAACAGAAAAAGAAAGTAAAGAAGCAATCCCCTTTAAAATAGCACCCAAAGTAATAAAATATCTGGGAATAAATCTAACCAAGGAGGTGAAAGAATTATACACAGAAAACTATAAACCATTGATGAAGGAAATTAAAGAAGACTTTAAAAAATGGAAAGATATTCCATGCTCTTGGATTGGAAGAATCAATATTGTTAAAATGGTCACACTGCCCAAAGCAATCTACAGATTTAATGCAATCCCTATCCAATTACCCAGGACATATTTCACAGAACTAGAACAAATCATAATAAAACTTATATGGAACCATCATCAAAGACCTAGAATTGCTACAGCATTACTGAAGAGAAAGAAAGAGGCTGGAGGAATCACTCTCCCAGACTTCAGACAATACTATAGAGCTACAGTCATCAAGACAGCATGGTATTGGTACCAAAACAGACATATAGACCAATGGAACAGAATAGAGAGCCCAGAAATGAACCCACAAACTTTTGGTCAACTCATCTTCGACAAAGGAGGCAAGAATATACAATGGAATAAAGACAGTCTCTTCAGCAAATGGTGTTGGGAAAACTGGACAGCAGCATGTAAAACAATGAAGCTAGAACACACCCTTACACCATATACAAAAATCAACTCAAAATGGATTAAAGACTTAAACATAAGACAAGATACAATAAACCTCCTAGAGGAAAACATAGGCAAAACATTATCTGACATACATTTCAAAAATTTTCTCCTAGAAGAAATAAAAGCAAGAATAAACAAATGGGACCTAATGAAACTTACAAGCTTCTGCAGAGCAAAGGAAACCAGAAATAAAACAAGAAGAAAACCTACGGAATGGGAGAAAATTTTTGCAAGTGAAACCGACAAAGGCTTGATCTCCAAAATATATAAGCAGCTCATACAACTCAATAAGAAAAAAATAAACAACCCAATCCAAAAATGGGCAGAAGATCTAAACAAGCAACTCTCCAAGGAAGACATACAAATGATCAAAAAGCACATGAAAAAATGTTCAATATCACTAATTATCAGAGAAATGCAAATCAAAACTACAATGAGGTATCACCTCACACCAGTCAGAATGGCCGTCATTCAAAAATCCGAAAATGACAAATGCTGGAGAGGCTGTGGAGAAAGGGAAACCCTCCTACACTGCTGGTGGGAATGCAGTTTGGTGCAGCCACTATGGAAAACAGTGTGGAGATTCCTCAAAAGACTAGGAATAGACTTACCATATGACCCAGGAATCCCACTCCTGGGCTTGTACCCAGAAGGAAATCTACTTCAGGATGACACCTGCACCCCAACGTTCATAGCAGCACTATTTACAATAGCCAAAACATGGAAACAACCTAAATGTCCATCAACAGGTGACTGGATAAAGAAGAGGTGGTATATTTATACAATGGAATACTACTCAGCCATAAAAACCGACAACATAATGCCATTTGCAGCAACATGGATGCTCCTAGAGAATGTCATTCTAAGTGAAGTAAGCCAGAAAGAGAAAGAAAAATACCATATGAGATCACTCATATGTGGAATCTAAAAAACAAAAACAAACAAACAAACAAAAACAAAGCATAAATACAGGACAGAAATAGACTCATGGACAGAGAATACAGACTTGTGGTTACCGGGGTTGGGGGGTAGAGGTTGGGAAGGGATAGACTGGGATTTCAAAATTGTAGAATAGATAAACGAGATTACACTGTATAGCACAGGGAAATAGACACAAAATGTTATGATAAATCACAGAGAAAAAAATGTGACAGTGAGTGTGTATATGTCCATGAATGACTGAAAAATTGTGCTGAACACTGGAATTTGACACAACATTGTAAAATGATTATAAATCAATAAAAAATGTTAAAAAAAAAAGAAATATCAGGTACTTGCCTGAGGTTACTCAGCAAGAAAGCAGCAGAAGGGCGTTCAAACCCTCATCCATCACTCCACAGCCTGTGCCATTCCTGCAGCCGTTCACAGAGTCCCAGCAGCCCAGAGTCGGGAGTCTGGAACCCAACGTGGACATGGTCTAGCCACAGAAATCTCATTTTTTAAATGAAGAAACTAAGTCTATTGACTCACCCATAACAGTCCAGAACAAGAATCAAGGTCTCTGAATTTCAGTCCAGTGTAAAAGTGACTTCAGGCTTAGCAGCCAGCGACTAAATATCATATTTTGTCTTTTGAAGCAAAATTAACTTCCTGTCTGAGTTTCTTAGTAGGCAAAATACCTGCTCATTCCTTTGCTTAAGTTATAATTGTAATTTCTATTTGTAAAGTAGTTTGAGTTTTTTGAGGCACTCAGAGTCAAGTCTGTTCTGACTTTGAGGTTTGTTTTTATCTGAAGGTCAAGTTTCTTGAGCTGAGTTTAAAAGCAGCTAAGGGACAGTGGTTAAAAACATATATGGTTCTGGAGCCAGACTATGTGAGTTCAAGTCCTGGTTGTGCCTGATTAGTGATCTTGGGAAAGTTAATCTATCTGTGCCTCAGTTTCCTCATCTGTAAAATGGATGCCAAACACTCAGTGAGTGCTTAGTAAATGTCAGCTATTCCTTTAGGGCAGGATGAGGCTCAGGGATATCTGAGGCTAGGTTTTACAGGTTTGCAGACTCCAAATGGGGCTGGGTACCAGCAAAAGTTTAAGACATCGCCTCTTCACCCAGGCCAATGTGACCCACAGATTACAACAGTCTGGCTCAAGACCTGGGAAACATCAGGTGGTGTCATAGGAGGAAAGGGGATTGAAGAGAGGCATCACATTTATACATGTATACATTTATTTGGTCACTTGTTGAACTATTACCCAAGTCGTCTGTGATGTGTGGCAGGTGCTCCAGGCTGTAGCTCAGGTCTACTTTGCCACTAGCTAGACCCTTGGTGAGTCTTAATTATGTGCCCAGGAAGGAAGACTGACCTGCTGCCACTGATTCTCCCATATTCCCTCCATTCTTCAGAGCCACCTCATACTGTGGGCAAAGAAATGTCCCCAAAGGGCAGGGGAAGGCTGGCCAGTGGATTGGCAGCATTGGAATTACCAGGAGTCGTTGTTAAAAATGCAGTCTTCCAGGCTCAGTTATGGACTCAAACTCTGCAGGCAGGGGCTGGAAACCTATCCCCAGGGAATCAGGGTCACCCCCGTCCCCGGGACCCAGATCAAGAGGAGAACGCTTGATAGATAAGCTCAAAGGGGAAGTTTGTCCAACTTTCTCATTGGACGGTAGAAAACTCAGGCTGGAGGTCACAAGGCCCACTACTCCTAGGAGAAGCTCAGTACCACAAGACTGGGAGTGTAATCCTTTGTGCTTCCAGCCAGAGATGCAGCTCTCTGGGAAGTTAAGACAAAGTGGTATCCCTCTCAGCACTTTACACAGAGCGGAGCAGACAGCAGGCAAGCAGATGGTGTGTGTTCACCGAAGAGAGGAGAGGAAAGAGGGGGGAGGGGAGCGGCGGAGAGGACAGCAGGTGTCTGGTTAACTTTCGCAGCAACCTTCCGTTTACCCAAGGTGTAGTCATCTCCATCAGAGGCTTTCGCCGACATCCAGGGGCTGAGAAACTTTTCAAAGTAAGGGCACGTGGACGCTGGTCATAGGAACACCGATGGACCGGAAATACACCACTGCCTCTCCCTTCCCGTCAAACCCGTGAATACCACGGACTTCAGGCCCAGGAGCTTGGCCGCATCGGCCACCAGCTTTCCCTAAGGGGCAAATGGAGACGCCTTAGAGAGACGGCTGAATTTGCAGACAGACTGGAGGGCAGGTGCTGGGTTCCCTGCACCCCCTTCTTTGCTTACTGTCCTCCTTGGAGGGGGAGCTCTTCCAGCATCGAAATATATTCAGGTTATCACGTGAAAGGCTGAGTGTCAGTGAGCAGAGGCTCCGCTGGTAACCTGGTGGGAACAGTCAGGAACATTTGGCCCCTTCTCCTGGACTCAGTAACTTTTTGATAACTACCCTCAACTATCCTCAGGGATACCTCAGAAAACAGTGTATAATATTTTCTGGTAACAGATATATGCACACCATTTGGATATTGAGGGCATAATGGAGGGAGATACACATACACACACATACATATATTCTCTTGGTTGTG
Organism: Vicugna pacos; assembly: GCF_048564905.1. NCBI lineage: Eukaryota > Metazoa > Chordata > Mammalia > Artiodactyla > Camelidae > Vicugna > Vicugna pacos. Next base: position 54,358,669 of record NC_132987.1, on the reverse strand, counting down.
TTTTTAGTTCCAAATTTTCCAAGCACTTCATCTTTCATCTCCCTCTCTCTCCCTCTGTTTCTCTGTGTCTCTGTCTCTCTCCCTCTTTTTTTTTTTCTTTCTTTTCACTGTTTCCTTCTTTCTTTTCCTCACAAAACCCCATGTGGCAGGCAGAGAAGACAGTTAATCTGGCTTAGTATATGGAGAAAGTGAAGTAGAGAAGTGACTGGTACCCCTATGTTCCATAGTGAGTGAAGATCAGAGTTAGAACCCCGAGTTCCTAAAACAAGCCCTTCCAAAGTTTATCACTAACCGACAAGCTCTAAAGGGTATAATTAACTTAGCAGGCATTCCTAAAATGGTTCAATCCTGCTTTTAATTTTTTTGAATTGTACCATTTCTGCAAGAGTCTGATTCTATCCATTATATTTTAAAAATCTAATCTTTATATTTTTCTAATTTATACGTATATAACTTTCAAATAGTACTGTCTTGGGGGGAAGGAGTAGATCTTCTCATGACAAAGAAGCTCCCTGCTCCCCTGCGCTGATAACTGTTCTTCAGAAATGACCACTTTCGTCTCTTTCAGCTGTTTCTTTATTTCTCAATAACATGTTTACACTGCTAATTCTTTTTTTTTCAGTTTAAGATATCATCTACTAAATTTCTAGCACGAAAGATGAAGATGAGCCCTCACCTTCAGCACTCTCTCTGTCAAATTCACACACACACACAGAGCCCACCACCACCATCATATCACACACACACACAATTCCCTTTTTTCCTTCTCAGAATATCCTAATTTGGGGCCACATCAATAATCAGTGCTCACATAGCTAAGCTGAGCCATGTGATTTTCTCTGGTTATATTTACTTTTTCTACAAATTTTCATTTTCTCTGGAGTTAATCATTGTGGGTTTATTTGCTTCTTTGCTTTGTTCTTTTCCTAGTACTTATGACTAATTTATCCCCGAATTCTCTGCCAGAAGTCTAACTATCCTCATTACATTTCTGTTCTTCCCATTTCACTCTCAGAATAACCTTAATTTGTGGGGGAGCCCTTGCTACCACCCCTCCTATGCCAGGTACAAGCGCACCGTGAGGGTCACTTTTACACCCCGTCTAACCAGCTTGCCACCTGGATCTGGTCTGCCCACTCTCCCCCTGAGAGGGTACAATCTATCACTTAATAAATCCTTGTTTGCTTTCTTAAAAAAAAAAAGCACTACTTCTGCCTATTTTATCTGTAAAAATCAAAATTCAATAAAAAATATTTGTTGACTATGTCAGTTTGCTAGGGCTGCCTTAGCAAAACTCCAAAGATTGGCAGCTTAAACAACTAAAACATATTTCTCACAGTTCTAGAGGCCAGAAGTCCATGATCAAGGTGTTGGCAGGTTTGGTTTCTCCTGAGGCCTCTCTCCTTGGATTGTAAATAGAGAGGTGTCTCATTGTGTCTTCATGTGGTCTCTCCTGTGTGCACACTAGCCCCTCACGTCTCCGTGTTAAAATTTCCTCTTCTTACGAAAATACCAGTCACATTGGATTGTGGCTTACTCCCACGGCCTCACTTTAACTTACTCACCTCTTTAAAGGCCCTGTCTGCAAATACTGTCATATTCAGAGGTATGAGGGATGAGGGCTTCGACATAGGAATTTGGGGGGGGACACAATTCAACCCGTAACATTGACTGTTGTAATTATTTCCTTATAACCATTACCATAACCTAAACAAGGCTCTCCTTGAAGACCAAAACTGTTTACCCTTTATTCCTGTTTGCCAACCACATTCTGAGACTAATGCCTGGCATCTTGTAAGGTTTCAGGATCTATTTATTGAATGAATACATAAATGAATGAAATAATGAAGTGGAAAGAATGAAACCTCTGTGCTCTCCATTCTCAGCTTTGGAGGTGGACGGTCCTGCCTGGACCCATGTGAGATGGAGAAGCCAATGACATGGACCAGTGTGAAAAAATAGAACTGGCTCTCCTAACCAAAACTGGACCAAAACTAGGACTGACTCCGTTCACCATTCCCACTTTAATATTTCATATTTCACTAAGACTCAAACCAGGAGAAGAATGCATCTACCTTGGCCCTGTTCCTTTAAACTAGCAGGACACACCCATAAACCTATGAGCTTGGGAAAGCAGCCCCCAAAGCATCCATTCTTGTCATACTCGTTACAGACCCGCCTTGCTCTTTCTATCCTCTTGGACCCAGTTCCCTTCCAGATGAGTCCATGTTGAGAGGAGCATTTGAATGGCAGGCACTGGAGACACTGCTTGAGAGTTTAACATGCAAACACACACACAGGTAAGGGTTAACACATTCTCTGTCAAATTTAATTGGGCATCTGATGTCTGCTAAATCTGGCAACTCTCCTTCAAATGCCCCAGCACACCCAGCCCTCCAAGGTTACTGAACTAAGGACAAGAATGGGGCAGTAAAGCAATCAGCGCACCTTCTTAGCTAACTATGGATCAACTTTCTTCAACTCTGCCACGTCAAACCTGGTTCCTTTAGGAGACACTCCCAAGGCTCTTATCCAACCTCCTACTCTGGATGCCTACGCAGTAACTCAAGTATAAGGAGACTGAAATGAAGCTCCTGACCTTCCTTGACCTGCTCTCCTCACAGTCTTTCCCATTTCAGTGAATTACAACTTTATTCTTTCTCTCAGTTTCTCTAGCCAGAACACCTAGGAGTCACTCTGCCCATCTCTTCTAACTTCTGATGTCTGTTCCATCAGGAAACCCTGTCAACTCTCTTAAAAACATATGCAGAATCTGACCACTCCGCACCTCCTCATAGCTACCACCCTGGTCCAAGCCACTGTTGTTACCAGAGAGTAGATTCGGGTCTCACACAGGAAAGAATTCAAGAGCAAGTAATAGTGAAGTGAAAGCAAGCTTATGTAGAGAGATACACATTCCATAGGCAGAATACAGCCTGTCTCAGAAAGGAGAGCGACGCTAGGAGATACACATTCCAGATGTAAAATGCAGTCCTCTCAGAAGGGAGAACTGCCCCAAGGTGTGGGGGTGGTTAGTTTCTATGAATTGGGTAATTTCATATGCTAACAAGTGGGAGGATTATTCCAACTGTTTGGTGAAGGGGCAGGGATTTCCAGGCCTTGGGTCTCTGCCCACTTTTCGGTCTTTTATGGTCAGTCTGGGAACTGTCATGGCACCTGTGGGCGTGTCATTTAGCATGTGACGTATTACAGTGACTGTATAACGAGGCTCAAGGTCTGCTGGGAGTCGAGTCTTCTGCCATCTTGGGCCTAGTTGGTTCTAACTGATTTATCCTGTCCTCAGTTGCTGCTGTGTCATTCTTCTAATGCTTGTGCCCTGCCCTCTTCCCTTGGGTCTCACTGTCATCTTGCCTGTTAAAGGCAATAGCCCCATAAGAGGCCTCCCTGCTTCAGCCCTTGCCCCCTACAGTCTCTTCACAAAACAGGAGCTAAAATGAACCTTTTAACACCAAGTCTTATCATGTCACAACTCTGCTTAAAATCCTTCAATGGCTCCTCATCTCTTTCAGGAGAAACCAACATATTTACCATCACCCTAATGCCTTATACAATTATCCCCTTGTCCCATTGCCTTTCTCTTCCCCTCTAAATCATACCTGGCCATTGGAGTTTTTTAAACTGTTTTTTAAAATTATTTTTGTGGGGTTTTTTCTTTGGTTTATTTTGGCAAGGGAGGTAATTAGGTGTATTTATTTGTTTGTTTGTTTGTTTGTTTGTTTTAATGGCAGTGCTGGGGATTGAACCCAGGACCTCGTGCCTGCTAAGCACTCACTCTACCACTGAGCTATACCCTCCCTCGCTTGGCTGTTCACTTTTGAGAATTTATTTCTCTCTTCTCCCTGCTTTAGCCTTGCCTCCCTTGGACAAAATCCCTGTCCTCATAAAGCTTCTATTCTGGTGTGGAGATACAGACAGTAATGGAAGAAATCAAGCAGGGAGGGGAGTCAGAAACGGCATGGTGGAGAAGTGTTTCAATTTCAAGTAGAGAGGTCTGGAAAGTGCTCACAGACAGGGCAACATTTGGCTTGGAAGACATGAAGGAGAAAGCAGTGTAAGTAACTGGAGGAAGATTATTCTAGGTTGAGGAAGCAACCAATGCAAAGGCCTTAAGGTAGAAGTGTGTATAAGGAGCACGCAGAGGACGTGAGGAAGAGGGCAGGAGATGTGAGCAGGGTCTTGCAGGCCATTAGCTGGCCTTTGCATTTTACTTGGAGTGGGATGAAGGGGGTGGCTGTTGGTGGGTTTTGAGCAGAGGCATGACATTATCTGACAGTTTCAAACAGATCATCAAGAGGCAGAAATGAGAACAGACTGCAGGAGAATGACCCAATTGGAACAACACTTTGCAAAGATGCAAAGTTCTGGCTGTTGAAGAGCAGATTGTGAGGAAGGGAGAGTGAAAGCAGAAATGCCAGTTAAAGGCTCAGGCAGCTGTTGAGTGAGAGAAGTCCCTCTGCACAAGCTCCTAATCCTCACCCTCTCCATCCTCTCAGAGTCGCCAGAGTACTGGTCAAGCATGGGGATATCCCCTACGTGCCCCTCAGGCTCTCACACTTGCCCCTTTTTCTTGTCAGAAAGTGAAAAGTCTCCAGAATATAGCTTCTGTTGAAATAAAACTTACACCAACAAATCAGCACATGATGGAGAAGGAGAGAATATGTCAGATGTCCTTGTCCCACTGAGATCATTTCTGACGACTCCAGTCAAATCACCCTGCCCCTTTACCATATCAGAAACTCAAGAAAATTATATTTTTCTTAATTTCTTACAAAGGGCTCTTTGTTCAGCCCATGTTTGCAGGTTCTGAAGTTATAACAGGAAGACAAGAAAGCAAGCAAAATCAGCATGCACTCTAAAAGTAAGACATTTTTCACTTGTTGCTCCAAACGCTGCAATTATTTTCTTCCTGGTCATGTTACCGAACAAAGAAAGAGTCAGTGGACTAGCAAAACTTTCTTCTGAGCAGCGACAGCAGCTGAAATGCAGCTTCTGTTTGAGTGTGAGAATTATAAAGCACATCTGATTATCACACTTCCAGTTTTGCCCCTCCCTTGTAAAATTTGTGTTATCACCATCTAGCTTACTCTCTCTGATGCAGCAATTTTCTAAGTGAGGATTCATTCATTCACTCACTCATGTGTTCAGCAAATATGTATTGAATGCCTTAGGTGTACTAGGCATTGAACTAGAAGCCCTGGTAGGGGAGATCAACTAGAAAGTAAAAGTACAGCACAGATGCACGCAGAGGGGGACACGGGTCCTGGAGGAAAGATGCAGAACCCAGAATGGGAGTGTTAGGGAAAGCTTTTCAGAAGAGGTGATGCTGGAGCTGAAGAGTTATTCAACCAGGAGAAGTAGGAAGGCAGGAGGAACCACATATAGTCAAGTTGGCAGTCATGACGCAGGGCTCATGATAGTTGCAACAAAGCTATATGAACAGCAGGAAGTAAGACTGGGAAGAATGGCAGAAGCCAGAACACAAAGGTTTGGAAGCATGGCAAGGACCTTGGATTTATCCTGGCAGCCACAGCAGGTTTTATGTGATCCCTTGGCAGCAGAGTGGAGGATGGACTGAAACAAGACAATGCTGGAAGCATAGGGACTCTACTAAGGAGATTAAAGAAATGATACAGGTGAGAAATGACAAAGGCTTGAATGGAGGCAGTGTTTTGGGTTGGATAGTGTCCCTTCAAAAATTCACATGAAGTCCTAACTCCTAGTAACTCCAAACGTGACCTTATTTGGAGAGAGAATATTATGTACAGAGGAAATCAAGGTAAAGTGAGATCATTAGAGTGTGCCTAATCCACTGTGACTGCTGTCCTTATATAAAGGGGAAATTTGAACCCAGAGATCAATACAGAGGGAAGACAATGTGAAGATACAAGGAGAAGGCCATGTGAACATGAAGATGGCTGTCTACAAGCCAAGGAGAGAGATCTGGAACAGATCCTTCCTTCACAGCCCTCAGAAGTAACCAACCCTGCCAACATCCTGACTTGGAATTCCAGCCTCCAGAACTGTGAGACGATAGTTGGTTAATCAACCCACTTTGTGATGCTTTGTCTTGGCAGCCCTGGCAACCTGTGAAGGCAGTAACAATGGGGAGAGGTTGAAGTGAAAGATTTTTACGAGGTGAAAGGCGAAGGTCTTTGTGATTGGGTGTGGACAAAGGGAGAATGAGGAAGAAAAAGGACTAAAAGGAGGAGGAGCAGGAGTGGGGCTCAGGGGCAAATGAGCTCAGAACTGGACCTCTTGGGTTTGAGGCTCCACCTGGTTGAGAAATTGGGAGCTAAGGAGTAAAGAAAGCAAGTATAGATGCTTTAGAGGAAGTGAGAGTGAAACTGTGGTTACAAAAGGACTGGGTGTGACATAAAATGATTGCTCTCACACCTTGATGAAGTGTAGTACTATGACATGCATATTCTAAGAGCTGACTGAAAAAACCCCCACAAGTCTATGAAGATATAGCAGCACAGTTCAAGAGAGCCAAAAGTAGGAAACACCCCAAATGTCCATGAAGAGTGGACTGGATAGAGTGTGGTATATTCTTACACTGGATACCTTACAACAAAGAGAATAAATGAACTATTGCAACATGCAGCCACCTGGAAGAATCTCACAAAATATTGAGCAAAAGAGTAAGGGAATACTTAGCTTATGACTCAATTTCTGGTAAAGCCAAAAGCAGGAAAAACAAATCCATGGTGATAAGACATCAGAATAGTAGGGGTAGTGATTGGAAGGCACGTAAGAGTGGGGCTTCTGTAGGGCGACTAATATTCTGTTCCTTGATCTACGTGTTGATTGCATGATTGAGTTCATGCTATGAAATTTTATCAAGCTGTACAGTTAAGACTTGTGCAATTTTCTATATGTATCATACTTCATTAAAAAGTTTACTTTAAAAATCATCTTAAAGGAAAAATAAGAAATTTAAAGTAACCAAACAGGAAAAGCTAAAATGGCCAGGCACCAGCCTGTAAACATTTACACTGAGCGGAAAAAAAAAATGTAACTTTTTAACTAGGCTAATCCCTACCAGAGCAAGTAGCAACCCATTGAGAGACCACGTGTTCACAGAGAAGAGCCAATGATGCCTTTTTCTTTGCAGTTTGAAGGTTGATGTCACAGCATTTATTTAGGGTTCCCTTAGTGAAAAGAGTCTGCTTTTTTGGTCCACCTAGTGAAGAGAATGGGCAGGATTCTCTGCTCCTAACATTCACTTGTGAACTCTCTGCATATGTTTGCCCCTTACTTCCTAGTCTAATTAACCCAACCCAGAAAACCCTCAACCAGAAACCTGTGTAACACAATGACTAAAGCTTTGGAGTATGACCATCCAAGGTTGAACACTCAATTCTAACCCCTGCTAGCTGTGTAACCTTAAGACATGTTTTAAAATTCCCCTAAGCTTCAACTTCCTTCTGTATGAAATGGGAGGTAATAGTAGTATCTACCATACATAGATGTAGTGAGGATTAAGTGACATTAAACCACTTAATCTATGTGGTACACTCAAAAGAAGTAAACTTGTTATTTCTCAACACATTTTTCACTATCAGGTTAGTTTCCATTCCCCCATTCAGCCTCTCATCCCACGTCACAACTCATCTTCTCCCTCTGCACTAAACTGGTATGTACTCAAAGAAGAGCAATTAGCTTATAAAAAAAAAAGAAATACAAAAATAAATATGCCTGGAGGTGGGGGGAGATATGAAGCACAGTCCCATCCAAATGGAAGGGACTCCGCCTCTGAGGGTTCACGAACTCCCGCCCTCTGCCAATTTCCCTTGAAGGATGAATATCACCTCAGCTCTGTCCTTTTCCTCGGGTCCCATTTGTGCCTTCCAGGGAGACAAAGATGCTTAGGGAGTTAGAAAGTCTGTCCTGACAAGGCCAGGACCAGGGCAAGGACAGTAAGGCACTCACCTTGGTGCAAAATTTAAGGGATTGCCAAAAAACTCCATGCTCAAGATAAACACTTTAATGCAATAGTCTAAAAATATCAAAATTAATCCCCAAAAAGCCATGCTGAAAAACATAACAAATTTTTAAATATAGACAGGATCCAACAAGGCCAGGATAAGGATAAGAAAGTGAGGCTGAGTCCAGGAAGTGCGGGACTCCTGAGCATCTTAAATTCTTAGATTTTACCGAAGAGAGCCACTGCTCTCTCTAGTAAAAATAAACGTATCTGTTTCATTTTCTTTTAAACTAGATGATACCCTTTCTGCAGGAGCCTGGCACAGGAATCCTTCTTTCTGTTGGCTCCCTTTGGAGCACACTGGACCTTGTTGTACCTGCATTTCCCAGAGAAGCTGTGTGTGTGTGTGTGTGTGTGTGTTTTCTCTCACCTGAGAATAGAGACAAATTCTCAGGGGAGAGAATTTGATTGGATAATTTGAGTAAAGTGTCCATTCATGGTCCACTCACTGGGACTGTGGGTTTCTTAACTCAAAGTTGTCACAGATTGCGTGCCTACTCTGTCCCAGGCAGTATGTTAGGTATGGAAGGAATTAGGTATGATAAGGAAGGAATTCAGATCCTCAGTAACCATAAAGACAAATTTCCACCAAAGTCTACCCTTTGACTTCCCAAATTCGACATATATGATTCTTCCCACATGTACACTTCTTTAAAGAAAATAATATCTAACATAATGCAGCTACCTCATATCTTTAACCCCTCCTAAAAGTGATTAAACCAAAATCTCAATTATCACACCCAATATCCAGGATCTTGGGGTGATACTTATTTGTCTTATTTCAAATCTGTCTTTTAATTCTCTTTAATTCTTTCATTAAAGAATTTAACTCTTCAATTCTCTTGAAAAGTTGTCCACTATTCTTTAAGTTATAAAATGAACAGCCATCTTTTTCTATATTAAAATTATAAAAATTATTCTAAAATATAAATATGTACACGAAAATGCCAGTAGATTTTTAAATTCTCATTTTTGCAAATGAATCCAAGACTACAGTTGGTGTTTATAACTTGACTTTTCAACTTTATCTTTGTCTATAGCCAGCAGCACCTCACCGTCATTCCTCAGAGATTTGGAATCTAAGTGGAATTAAATTACATCTTAGAATTACATCTGTCTGTGTAAGGTTACTGTAGTTTTCCATGAACTTTTACCCCTAGACAAGGCAGCACTGGTCAAGAATACAAGTACCCACCAAGAACCATGCCTTTTTCTTAGTGGTGAAACAGTTATTCCCTCTATTTGGAAAGAAACCAGCTGATTCCCAGAAACTTCGCTGAGATGATAGTGATTGTAATTTCATGGGATTTTTCTCAGAACTTCTGGCATATTTGTTAATTATAAAGCCATCTAGGGTAACTGCTTCCAGTTCTATAGGTCATTGCAGCCAAATGTCATGAATATAATGGACTAGCATATTAACAGCCTGAGGATTGATGAAACAATAAAGGTTCCTGTAGCACAGAGCCAGAGAGTTGAGTTAACCTCCATGGGAGACAATGAAGGTGTATTGCTGTCCCTTCTAGGTTAAAAATATCCTTAGTTTATTGGAATCAAGAATAAATATAACTTTCTAGATCAATAGTCATATTCCAATTACCAGGACTTTTGTTGATTTCCTCCCAAAAGAAGCTCCCATCTAGAATAGCAATGGTAATTTCAGTCATCACCTGATTAAGTTTAAGATAATCCATTGATATTCTCTAGACTCATCTGCATTTTTCACTGTCAAACTGGTGAGATAAGTGGGTCTAAGATAGGCATCGTCATCTTTGTATCTCAGAAGCCTTTGATTTGGCACTAATGCCTATGATTCTACAAACTTTCACTATTTTGATAGGAAGAGAGAGTTCCAGGGGCTTCCACTTGGCTCTTCTGATCATAACTCTTTGTCTATAGGTCAGAAAGCCAATACAGGGACCATGTCACTTGCTAAATATGGTAAATTGCAATGCTTAAACTCCAATAAAACACAATAAGTGGAGTTCAAATTATCAGTTGCCCAAAATCCAGAAATATGTTACTGAGAAGCTAATAAAGTGATTGGGGTGAGCCAAATTGATGTAAATCCAGAGATCTGTATCTCGTGATTTCCAAGCATATCCGTTCTTGTTGAGATTTGGCACCACCCTGTAGAAAGGATCTATTCTGGTTTAAATGTTGATGGGGTGATTCTGAGTCCTGTGGATGCCTAGAACCTCCAGAACAAATACAATAATTCCAGGAATATTTTGACTAGTTGGCATTTGTTTTATTGGTCCAAATTAGGAATATTTGGGTTATCATCTACCTCATATTATCCACAGAAGTTTTCTACTGACAAAGAACAGTCACCATAGCTCTATTTTTTTTAAGTTGGTACTCACTTCATGAAAGTATTTCTCCGTGTTTTAGTGAGAGAACTATCTTCTGGGTTCTTTCAGGACATAGCTAGAAGGTAGGTGAATAGATTGCAAAAGAGACATCCACTACAAGGTTCCCATTTCTTTAAATCTTTAGATCTCCCTTTCTACTTTATATCAAGTAATGACAAGATACGAAGCATAAAAATAGGAAAAGAACACATGAAAGTATTTGTAAATGAATGTGTCATCTATCTAGAAAGAGCAACAGAATCGAGTTGCAAACTATTAGAACTAGTAAGTTTGGTAAATTCTCTGAATATTAAAATCAGCCTACAAAAACCCAGTAGCATTTCTCACAGTATCAATAATCAGCCAGAAAATATAATTTAAAATAAGGTACTATTCACAATAACCTCCGAAAATATAAAGTTTGGGGGCATTAATGAAGACCGCATAAGATGTCTGGTGGGAAAAAAATCTAAAACTTTTTATAAGGGACATAGAAGTTTATCTGAATAAATACAGAGGCAGCCATCCTCTTGGAATGGTTCACGATACTATAAAGATGTCACTTTTCCCTAAGTTTATCAATAGATTTGATGCAATCAAAATCAACATTTCACATCGATTTTTTCTGAGGAAGTCAATAAACACCACTACAATTTATTTAGGAGAATAAAGTATTACAAATAACTAAGTCAATTTTGAAAAACTCAGTCAGGCTTAACATAGAGAAACAGAGCCAGTCAGAGATACATACATTAAGAAATGTATTACAAGAAATTGGCTCACATGATTGTGGGGGTTGCCTATGCAAGTCTGAAATTCATAGAGCAGACTGTCACAAAAGGCAGGCCGGAACTCTCAGGCACGGCCTGAAGTTGCTGTCCACAGGACACATTTCTTCTTGAGAGAAGCCCCAGCTCTGCTCTCAAGGCCTTTAAACTGATTGGATCAGGCCCACCCAGTTTATCTAAGATTATTTTCCTTACTTAAAGTAAACAGATTAATGGACTTTAATCACATCTACAAAATACCTTCACAACAACACCTAGATTAGTTTTAATTGAATAACCAACCAAGGTGACACATTAAAAAGATCCTCACAAAGCGAGCTTGTCCTACTAGTTTTAAAGAAGCACAATGAAGCCCTAGTAATACATTTTTTTTAAGCAGTATTGCTATAAGCAGAGTCAGATAGACCCTTGGAACATAATAGATAGGTTTGAGATAAACCCGTGTGTATATGGGAATTTAACATATAATAAATAAAAGCAGCACTACATAGGAAAGGACAAGTCATTTAATACTCAGTGATGGGGAAACTGGCAATACCTATATGGGAAAAAAACAAAATGATCTGTATCTCATACCACACACAAAAGTGGACTCCGGATGGAATTTAACGTAAATGTGATAAATGAAAACAGTAAAAAAGAAGAAAGTATACAATGTCTTTGTAAATTATGAGCAAGGAAAGACTTCAAAAACAAAAATCTCTCAGTACAACGATAGCCAGTTTAGGACATTAATAGGGACTGTATTAAAACAGCGATAGCACCAGAGTCTCCATAAGAAAACTGAGAGGCAAGCCATGCAGTCGAAGGCAGAGGCTCCAAAACCCATGATCCCGGCTGGGAGTGGTAGAGAAATGCCACAAGGATGAAGCAAGTGAGAGGTACCTCCCTAGGAACTTCTTGGACTGAGGAGGAGAGACTGGCTGACTGGGCATGGGAGGGAGGGTTCTAGAGATTTAGCTAATTGAGCATCAAATACTGTTTTGTAACAGCTCATTCAACCTCTCACCTTGCCATGCTGCGTGTGGTCTGCGATTTGTGTTACATTAAGAAAAAAAAAACTCAATCCACTCTTTGAGTCTTCTTTTAACGATGTTGGCATTATAAATATTCTGGTGAGGACAATATTAGCGTTGACATTCCATTCTACCATAGCAAACCAGCAAAAGAAAATATCAGATTTGTCTAATAAGACAAATATCAAAGACAAAGAGAATTTTACCCTCTCTTTCAGTACTGTCCACTTCAGAAAATGTATTCCCTGTAGGCCAAACCCTTTTTTCTCCTATGCTTTCATAATGAAAACTGTCCAAATGCTATTAAAAGCTTAAAGTAAGACATTAAAAAACAAAACAAAACACCTGGGAGGAGGGTATAACTCAGTGGCACAGTGCTTGCTTAGCATGCATCAGGTCCTGGGTTCAATCCCCAGCACCCCCATTAAAAATAAACAAATAAGTAAGTAAACCTAATTACTGCCCCCTCTCAAAGTTTTTTTTAAAAATGGAAGCACCTAGAGGAAAATGTAAGGGTACATTAAAATAAATTTTTTAAACACTAAATTTTTTCTTGTTTTTTGGGGGGGTGGGGTGTAATTAGGTTTATTTATTTATTTATTTAGGTTTTAATGGAGGTAGTGGGGATTGAACCTAGGACCTTGGCATGCTAAGCACACATTCCACCACTGAGCTATATCCTCCCCCTCAGGATACACTTATTTTGTCTCCGAATGAGAGGAGTTTTTCAGCCTACATGTAATAAAGAAATTCCTAACAAAGGAAATCTATAGCTCTGACTATGTGAAAATTTGGAGTTTCTTGTGGTCAGCACAAATTGGGATAGCTGCGCAGCTCACAGTGATTTCCCATTGACCAAATTTGTGCCACTACTTCTTTTTCCAGTACTAGATCTGCCTCCCAGCATAGGTGTAGGCACATCACCCAGGCTAGCCAATCTTAGTACCTCTCTCTTCCCACTTCCTATTCATTTTTTCATCTATTAATTCATTCCACAACTGTTTATGGCGTAAGGATTCAAAGCTGAGCAAAATGTTCCTGCCCTCTTGAAGCTTAGGATTTTGAGGGGAAATAAGCATTAATCAAATACTTCTGCTAATAAATATATAATTACAAGCAGAGATAAGTTCCCTAAAGAAGAGGAACATGGGTCAATGAGACCGTAAAGCAAAGGAAAAGATATATACTAGAGGCAGGGAGGAGGGCAGTCAGGACTTCAGGGGTGTCACAGGAGATGACAGGTGAAGCATTGGGTAGGAATAAACCAGGTGAAAGAGAGAATGCACTGCAAGCCAAGAGAATCACAGCCATCTGTCAGTGTAAAAGCAACAGATTAGCAGAGATAATCCTGTCACTGGTTGTTAAAGAAATGCAAAATAAACAGCTACCAGATGTTACATTTTACCTATTAGATTAACAAAGTTTTAAAATTTTTTATTGCAATGGTATGGTGAATATTCATAGATTGCAACTAGGAGTGTAAATTAATACAACTTTTCTGGAAAGTAAGTTGACAGTATGTTTCAAATATCCTAGGAAAAGAGAGAGAACTAATGCATAGTGTAATGAATAGAGACAATAATATTGTACTACTAAAAAAAAAAGTCCTAAAAATGATCATACTTGTTGACAAAGTATTTCTCCTTCTAGGAATCTAGCCTAAGCAAAAATAAATCAATAAAAAAATAGATATGCATTTATGTACAAGGGAGGAGATAGCTCAGTGGTAGAGTGCCTGCCTAGCATGCACAAGGTCCTGGGTTCAATCCCCAGTACTTCCAGTTAAAAAAAATAAAGTAAAAAAAATAGATTTATGTACAAAATATTCATTGAAGCATTATTTCAAATGTTTAAAAATTAGAAAAATAAGGAAAACAAAGTATTACAGCTATATGGTAGAATATTATACAGCTAATAGTATACATGCAGGATACATCACTTTTTTAATCAGAGAAAAGAATCCAAATAAAATGTCCCATTGCCAACAAACTATTATAGTGTTCAATGCATAATTTGTTATTTAATTACTACTTGTTGAATAAAAATTCATGATTGACAACAAATATGATTTATAAGTTCCAGATGTATTACAAGATTTTAATGTATATCCAATTTTGTATTTGTATACACAACTGCCTACTTGACAATTTCCACTTTGATGTTTCATAACACCTCAAACTTACTGAGTTCAAAATCAAACCCCTATCCCTTCCCCACCTCTCTAACTCCTTCCCTTTCAGGCTTCCCCATCCCAGTCTTGAGCAACCCAGGCTATCTTGAGTCTTTCTTGTTGTCTCCATCCACTCACCCTACAAGTCTACTCATTTCTGTCTCCAAAATCTGTCCATTTCTCTGTCTCCTTTGCTACCAACTTATTGCAGGAGTCTGTCTCCTGGACCAATGCAATAGCTTCCTAACTGATCTCCTTGCTTTGAATTCCCTCCAAACCATTCTCCATCCAATAGATAGTGTGACCTTATAAATATAAAAACTGAGTCAAGCCATTCCCCTGCTGAAACCATTTCAACAGCTTTCCACAGCATTTAAATAACATTCAACATCCTTTCCATGACCTACAAAATAATCGCTAACTTATTATGGGCCAGATAATTATTCTAAATGCTTTCCATTTACTAACTCAAGGAATCCTAACAAGAAGGCTATGAAGTAAGTATTCTTACAATTTCTAATTTACAGACAAGGCAAATGAGGCATAGAGGTTAATTTGCCCAGGGTCTCTAAGTAACAATGGAGGCAGGGTTCAACCCCAGGCAGTCCAGACGCTGCTCTTGGCACCACAAGCCACACCCAGAACTCAGCTGTGCTCACAGGGATCCTGTGGTCTGGCCTCTAGGCTCCTGGAACCCAGCAAACGTATTTGTGCCCTGGCTGATTTCCTCCCAGGAACATTGTTTTCATAGCTTTTTAAATAGCTGGCTTCTCATCTTCTTAAAAAGGGAATGGTAAAATAAATCATGGCACTTATTTACAATGGAATACTATACAAATACTTTTTAAATAGGAGCCAAATCTATATATGCTAATATGGAAAGATATTTAGCGTATTTTAGATCACTAAGTGAAAAAAGCCAAGCAGCAGAATAGCATGTTAAAATAAAAGAATGTGTATGGCATGATTCCATGTGTTTTATTTAAATTTTTTTATATTTCTATCTATCAAAGGTCTAAAACTTTATACACTAATTTTTTAACTGAGGTAACCTCTGAGGAGTTAGACTGGGAAAGGAAAAAGGAATGGGAAAGAGAATTTTCACTTTTTACATTGCATACCTACTGTTTGAATTTTTCTATCCCCAGCCTATATTAGTAGTGTAATAATAATTCTAAAACAAATATTTTCCTTATATGTTAAATGCCTGAGTGTTACATTTGTTATTTTGGTATTCTAATTTTTGCTACTTTTATCCCTCTCCCAGTTTTCTCTAGGTAGCTGGAGAAAGTCTCTAATTTAATTCTTTTATTTTTTTATAAACTGAGTTTTTCTTTAGTGCTCAGGACACTCCAAAGTGGTTATTTTACTGCAACTATTTACATTATACAGCCATAGTCATCATACTAACCAAATGTTTTCTTAATTTCCCCTCAGTTCTAAGCTGGTTCATGAAAATCAGCCTTAACTAAGTCTCCAACTTTTGACTTCCACATTCATGTTTCCAAACAATAAATAGATGTCAGTTACTTTATCTGCTCTTAGTTCTCCTAGTGTTATGAGTCCAAGCTCATACTGCTCGCCACACGACAGGCCAATAAACTGAGAGACCGGTTGCTGGGGCAAGGAATAGTTACTTTATTCAGAAAACTAGCAGACTGAGAAGACAGCATATGAATGTCCCAAAGACTCACCTTACCCAAGTTAGAATTTAGGCTTTTTTTTATACTAGGGATAAGAGGGGTGCTGGTTGGTGCCACCCAAACCCTAGAAGGGACATGATAATCCTTTGTTCTTGTAGCTGTCCAGGTAGCTCTGGTTGAGATGTTCCTGTAAACCTCCAACAAGATAAATGTTATTTTCTGTTTTGCAACTTTTTAATCTCTATATGAATGAAAAGTGTTATGGCCTTAAAGGTCAAGCCTGAGAGGTAAAGCTTTGAAAAAGCACTCTAATGTCTATTTCAGGCTATAGGCAACATTCTTTTAGACAAAAGTACAGAACCAGCATGACTAAGCACAGGCAACAGAGTGCAAAGTTTAGAACTAAAAGAATAGATCCAATATGGAGCCTGGTTTGTTCTTGTCTGTTACGTGAAGACCCCCTCCACATCACTCTTTTGAGGATTTTGCTTATTCAGTGTAAGGTTTTCTTGTCCATCTCTATGCAGCTAATTTCAATTCTGTATATATATTCCACCCAGATCTTCCCTGAGCTGCAGACTGTAATAACCAGTACTCACTGAACATCTTCATTTCAATGTCCCAAATTGAACTCATCATTCTGCCCCACCTTCCCTTATTTTCCTTCCTAGTTAATGGTACCATTGTTCTTTCACTTGGTCACCTAAGCCAGAACCTAGAAGTTGGTCTACGTTTTCTCTCTCCTTCACTTCCACAGCCCAATTGTATCTTGGGGGACTACTCCTGGGAGCAATTCTGAATCAGTCAGGGTCCAATCAGAAGAGATAAACTACACAGTAATATGAACAGAGAAAATTTAATATAAAGAGACATTGGGGGAGAGGGCCTAGACTCTATAAGGAGACATAACAATTAAATTTGGGGCTGGCCTCTGGCTTTCCTCTAAGCTGTGGGAGTAAGCCTCAGTTAGAAAGTACTTCCAAGTGGGCACATTATTTCCTCCTGCATGATTATCCCCTACCAAGACACAAAATTTTCATGGTCATTTTTCACTATCTCTTTTCCTTTTATTCTCATATTCCCATCAAGACCAGTCAGGTGCACTCTTTCAGTCTACCTACTCCATTCTTGCTGCCATGGGAATCCAATCCTCCTCACTTCATATTTACTGTATAGGAACCATGTTCCACATAGCCACTCATTCATCATCTAGGCTGTATGCTGAAGATCAGACATGAATTGACACGTAAGCCTTCCAGCTAGACCTCCATGTCTTCACCAGGACAATCTTATCTGCTTTCAGCAAGTAAGCCCCCTCCTCAGGGACCTATAAGGCACGCTGTTGCCCACCCAACAAATTCTAAATTCATACTTTGCTTTCTTTCATTTACTCAACAAGTGTTATTGAAGTGTTACCACATGCCAGGCAATGGTACTAGTTATAAAGAGGTGGACAAACTAGGCATGAGCCCTGTCCTCAAGGAATTTAGTCTAGTGAGAAAGACAGACACAAAAGCCAAAATCACACAAGTAATAATCACTGTTGTATTGTATAATCACTATTGTTTAATTACAATTGTTATGAATGATATGAGGGGTGCTTATGAGCATATAAACAAGAGATCTAATCTAATATAAACCAGGAAGCAAGACAAGGCCTGAGATCTAAGTAGGGGCCCAGGTTTAGGTGTGTGTCAGGAGTGGGGGTTGTTAAATGTTCCAGGAAGAGGGAACAGTTCATTCAAAGTTTCAGGGTTGAGGGTACATGGAGTGGGAGAAACTGTTTGCCTATAGCATAGTAATCAAGGAGCAGAGTGGCAGATAAGGAACAGATCATGCGGAGAATTGCAGATTCTTTAAAGGTTTTTGGACTTTGTCCTAAAAGTTATGAGAAGCCATTGGATAACTTGACATGACATACTTTTTGCTCTTAACATTTTATTGTGAAAATTCAAACATAGTGGAGAGAATTGTACAATGAACACCAATATTGTTGACTCACATAGATTTTACAATTAACATTTTGCTCCTAACTAAATTTTTAAATTACATCACATTGACAACTATGAAGGTGTTAAAAAGGAGGAAATAAATTTAATCTCATCATCTCAGGGAGGATACAGAAAGTTTAGAAATGGTACAGCCTAGCTGACATTATGATTAGAAATTTTTTTCTTGGTTTATCACCAGCATTTATAAAACCAGACCTAGGGAAATAACTAGGTCTGGGGACACATACATGGTCTTGATACAGCAAATATTTAGCCTTGATTAGAAATTATTAAATGCACAAAAGTACAAAGGATCATTGAAAAATTCCAAACACAATTCTTGGGGAAAAGTGTACTACAGTTATTTTCTTCACATACACCCTATTTCACTTTATCTTTGTGAACTATGTCTCCAGCTCCAAGGTAATGGTTTAAATCTTTTTATAACCCAATTTCTTCTTACTAGGACTTGAAATACAGTGTTTCAGGAGGTAAAACTCCACAAACACTTTAGTTTCTAAGATAATTTGCACTTCACCCGACAGTGAGTTGATGAAGCCCTGATAAATGATGGCAAGGGAGATGGAGGGGGAAAAAAAGATAAATTGAAAAAAAAAATATGGGAAGTAAAACTGATGGGATGTATTAGCTAATTAAATGAGGGGAAAAGAAAAGGAAGTTTTAGCAGAGATGTTTAGAGGGCAAAGGGGGAATAGATTATTAAAACAATTATTTTAATCTTGGATATGTTAATTTGTATAAGCCTCTGAAATAAGCAGGTGAATATTCCAGTAGGCAACTAGAATTTAAGCAAGTAACTGCAAAGGGCAGTGGTGTTCAAGGCTATAAATATAGATTTGAAAACCAAAGGCATATAGGTCCCTACATGATTGAAAGGATGAAAGCATCCTTTGAAAGGATGAAAGCAGATGAGGTTGGCTGTGGAGAGAATGTAAAAAGAGCAGACAATTGTCATTTCTTGAGTCATCACCAAATCTCTGGGTCTCAGGTATCTTAAATAATGATGCTGTTCCAGATGACTATTTTAAACCAAGCAAGAATCAAATTGCCAATTCTTACAACTCAATAATAAAAAGAGTAATAATGGGCAAGGTATCTGAATAGACATTTCTCCAGAGACGATATACAAATGGCTGATAAACACATGAAACATCATTATTAGGGATAGGCAAATAAAAACCACAATGGTATACCACTTCACACTCACTAGGGTGGCTGAAATTAAATGGCAGTTCCTCAGAAAGTTAAACATAGAGTTACCATACGGCCCAGTAATCCCATTACTAGGTGTATTCCCAAAAGAATTGAAAACATTCATACAAAAACTTGCCCGTGAATGTTCATAGCAGCATTATTCATAATAGCTAAAAAGTGGAAACCATCCCAAAGTCTACCAACTGATGAATGGATAGATAAAATGTGATACACCAAAACAATGGAATATCATTCAGCAATAAAGAGGTATGAAATACTGATACATGCTACAGCATGGATGAGCCTTGAAAACTTTATGCTAAGAAGTCAGTCACAAAGGACTTCATATTACACGTATGATTCCATTTATATGGAATGTCCAGAATAGGCAAAACTATGGACGAAGAAGATTAGAGATTCCTTAGACATGTGAGGGTGGGGAAGTGTGAGGGAGGATGAGACATGACTATTAATGATAGGTTTGTTTTGGGGAGGCCATAAAACTGTTCTAAATTTGTCATGACGGTTGCACAATTTTGTAAATATAAAAACCACTTGAATTGTACATTTTAAATAGGAGTATTGCATGGTATGTGAATTGTATCTCAAGGCTATTTAAAAAACTGAAATGGCCCTGTTATCAAAGTACGTCACCAGCCAGAGACCATAATTTTTTTTTTTAATGGGTGGGGAAATAACAGGCACAGACAAATGTCGGAACTTCCAAGTTTGGGCTCTTTCCACTCTATCATGCTATAGGGGTGATGGCAGAATTAATCTTCATTCTTTGTGATACCATTATAGTCATACGTCTCTCTAACACTTAAAATCATTGTTTGCAAATGTTATGCTTAACAGTTCTCCCTTATTAGACCACCGAAGTCTTCAGATCAGAGATTCTGTCTGATTTCTGAGCATCAGTGTCTTGGTAAAGTGTTTCGGCATTTAACAGATGTTCAAGTGAAGCTTTTTCAGGTAGAAAAGATCCACAACTGAGGCTACCTATTTAAAAGCAAAGCACGGAATCCAGTATACAGATAACCGCCCTCCCAACCAAAGGCAGGCACAAAAAAAGAGAAACTAATAAAGCGGAAGAAAGGAAAGATGGATAGGAGAAAAGTGGGCATCGCCTCCCTCTGCCCTCAAGGACGGTTTTCTTGTACAGTTCCAGAAGGAATTGAGGCGCGGCGGGTGACTTCACTATGCTCCATGACGACCACCACTGAGGCGCGCTTACTTTCCCGCCTCAAAGAAACCCGGAGATGGGGTTAGCGCTGCGCAAGGGGCGGTGCTTACGTCACGTCCGGTTCGGGACGAGCCACTGCTGGAAAGGGAAAGCGGGGAGCGAGGGGTGGAGCCAAGAAAGCGCGCCTTCTGGGAAGGGGTGGGGCCTGGTTAAAGAGCGCCGCGTCACATCCGGGAGACTTAGAGCCCGTGCGGAGGCGGTACGGTGCGCTTCGCTTCTCAGCGTCTCGGGAACCACTGCGTGGTGCGAGGCTGCGGCGGAGCCTCTAGACAGAAGGCGCAAGAGGTTGGCAGCTTCGATTGAAGCACATCGAGCGGCGAAGGCAGACAGGAGTCATGAGCGACAGCGGCGAGCAGAACTACGGCGAGCGGGTACGTAGGGCCGGTGCAGGGGGTGGCTGTGTGGTTCCCAGCTTCTCTCATCTTTTTCCAGGCCCTTCGGCCTCGGAGCGGGAGACCGGGGCGACTTAGGCTCCGAAGTCTGAGGCCGGGAAGGATGGGAGTCAGGGATTGAAGAGCCCTTGTGGGTAGTCGCTTTAGTCGTGAAGGAGGCCGCCGGCGAGTTTTGGTGGCCCCATACCCGAAACGGCGGTTTTTTCCGTTATAACAGGGGGAGAGATTAAAAATGGCCGCTGCGTCCCCTCGGCGGTGGGGGAGGGGAGCGGTATCTAGTTTCGCCGTTGCTCTCCTGCGAAGCCTCGTTGCAGCCATCTTGGGCTGGCGGGCTGGGCGCCCTGCCAGAGGCACAAAATGGCGGAGGAGCCGCGCGTCAACGCGGGCGCGACCCGCCGCCGGGGATGGAGGCGGACCCGCAGTGTGAATTGGGGTCTTTCGCTTGGTATTTAGATTGAGACAGGGCCTTCCTATGGGCCCCGAAGGGATGGAATCGAGGGTCTTACTGGGGTCTCTTTTGGGTGGGGAAATCTCGTCTGAGGTAGACTTGAGTTCTGGGCCCGTTAGTTTGAGGGAATTGCGCGCGGGCTTTGTTCGACCTAAGTGGAGTGCTTTTCTTTGATACTGAAAGGGCTTTTAGGCCCAAATTCGTTGTCGGTGCCAAGTGGATTGCGAAGTCGCTGGGGTTTTCTCGTTTTATGGAGTAGATATTTTCCCCACCGGAGGGTGGAGGAGAAATTGGCGGGCAATAATTTATGGCGTCGTTGTTTCCTTTGTTTTGAGACATTCAGACTCAGTGAGCCACGACTTGTGTTGGTACACTTTAAAGTCTCCATTCTAAAATGTGGAGTTCGGTAAGGGTTGAATAAACTGCAGGAATAAGACAGTCCCCGAGCTTTGAAAGCATGATGTAAAATAAAGCTTGGTTGCAGGGCTGTGGGTACAAACAGGCAAAAATGTAAGGCTTGCCAGAATCTTCAATATTTGGAGGTTAAGGAAATTTGTTAGGAAAAGGGTAATAAAAAGCCCCAGAGAATTTGATTTGATTTTTTTAACTTGATAGGATTAAACTGCGTGTCTTTACCGTCTGTTACCCGTTATTTTCAGGTAAATCTTGAAATATTTTAGCAAACTCATAAAACGGATTTTAGGTGGTTCATTACAGGGGCGTTATTAGAAACTTTTATCTTAACTCTTGGAATCTTAATGAATTTACGGTGCAGCTTTGGAACCAAATCTGGTTAATTTTATTTGAACTAATCAGGCTCCGCTTTTACCTATTCAGATGAATGTTGGCTGTTTTTCCTTTCCGTAAGAATTGATCCACTATCACCAGTGTGTGGGATCGTTTAAGCCCTTTCTTAGGGTAAGAAAGCTTGGATCAAACTCACAAGTTATTAAAGTTGTGGCTTATGGTTTCTGCCAGTTGAATATGAATATACTGTTGAAACTAGTCATCGGTATTTGGGCTGGGAAACAAATGTTAATTTTTAAAGTCTAAAGTTACTAAAATTACTGTGTTGTTTTGAGAGCACAAAAGGGTCTCTGACTAGAGGACTCTCGAGTTGAATAAACCTGAGTTACTTGTGATGGTGTGCTTGTGAAGGTGAAAAATTGTCTGAAGGAAGTTATATTTTATTTAAAGGAGGAAACAATTCCAGGAATTAGGTTCTTGATTGAGACAGGTCAAGAGACATTGTCCTCCAACTAATCAAGTTTTTGAACTGGCATTTTCTATTAGGATATATATCCTAGTGTTTCTCATATCTTGTTCCATAAAACGGATATTCACTAAATTCTTGTGAAAAGAAAGTTATAAATTAAAACTACGTGTTAAAAATTGGTATTTTTGTCTTAAATAAGAGTCTTGATTTCCTGGGAGAGATTTCTGGACTTTGAAGTTGTAGAATATCTCCACATAGTTTTGTTTGGCGTTTATTATGTGTGTAGATTGCTTTCAAGTTGATGTATTGGAACCTGAAGTGATTAGAATAGCCCTAAAACAAAACAGGTTTGCACTCAAAAAATGCTTGCCAAAACCATAAAGCTCAATACTGCAGTTTAAATACAGTTTAAATACATAAAAAACACTAGGTACAACAGTTGGGTCTGATTGTTAAAAACTTTTGAAAGTGCCTAAAAACGGTAGGGGGAAAAGTTGCATTCAGGATGATGATCTTGGACATGACCTGGTATGAATAGCTTCTCTGGAGCCTGAAAAATTACTTTCATTCCACTCTAAGCTTTCAAACACTCCAAATTGTTAATGTAGGTCACTAATACTTAGAGGTCTAATCAGTTAGTGTTAATGTCACTGACATCTTTTCAGTTCAGCTGGAATTCTCCACCCCCATCAGTAGCTCTGGAAATGTTTTTTCCCTCGCTCCTTTAGACTTTAGAAGTTCTCTTCCTAAAACAGACGGGAGGGGAGTGGTGCGAATGGGGAATAAATTATCCTCTGTCTGATTGTTCTTAGTGTACTTACTGTGAATATTGGCACTCAGAGATGCGGTTCTTTGTGTTCCCTTGTCTTTTAAATGTGCAGTGTATGCGTTCCTGAATTTTTGTTGTTCATTTCACACTTTGTTAGAATCTACATTTTACCTGTAACGGATTTTCCTTGTCAGAGTTGATTTAAATTGAAGATTTGTTCCTAATTAAAGCTAACTTCCCTGATATGGTCATACCCATGTAAAGTAAAATATTTTTAATTTCCAAATTAAAGTTTCTTCCAGTAGTTGCCCAAAATTGCCTCTCCCCTCCACCCCCAAGAGGTCGACTAGCACCTTTGGGAAAAGGGGACTTTCTTAGCTAGCAGTTATGTCATTTCACAATTTGGAAGAATAAGAACATGATAGAGTTCGTAGCTAGGTTTAGTGTTGCATGGTAATGTTGAGGGGGTGATAAATCTTAAAGCCCAGTAATGGTCACAGTGTTTGGGGTATGGTGAGGTTTGGATGTTGGGTCTTGGCACCTTGTAATGTCCTATCCTCCTAATTTCTTTAGCTTCTACAAGTGGGTCTTTACCTAGAGAATCCAGAAACTAAGTAAGGAAATGCTTTTTAGACCATATCATTTTAACTTGTCACTATCAGTATTACAATAAACACTGAGAGAATATTGCTTATTATTTTTTGTAGAAGTAATGTGTTTGTAATATAGGTATATTATCTTTAGTCTTATTCTCTATGGAGATAAATAGCATCTGGATACCATTCCATCAAACTGCTTTTCAGATTCTGCAGTTTTTCTCTTCTACTTAATCTTGGGTTTTGGGTTTTGGTTTTTTTTTCCCCCAGTTTTTTGTTTTTAGCTCCTAACTCTAAATTTGAATTTTCAAAACTGAAACTTTTCAGTCTGTTTCTTCCTAAAGGATTGTAGCCATTGCACCAAGTTTCTTTAAAGTATTGAATTAATTTTGGGTGGGAGGAAATAGTTCACATTGTTTTGTTTCACTGTGAGTCTGGTTAGGTACAAATCTCTTGAAACCAGGTGGAAGACTGTTTTTCTTGGTTTTAACTAAGACTTTTAAATATTGTGGATATGGTCTGGACCTAGAAGGTGGCATTTTGAAACTGAAATTACAAGTGATTACAAGGTAAGTACTACCAGCTTTGTCTGTCAAAGGTTGAACAGGAGTTCAGATAATGAGATGTGTGGAATGGAATTCACCTTATACAGCCATTCCCCCTTCTTAGCTCCAATAAAACCCCAAGCTTAAGGGATAGATATTAATACTTCATAGTGCACATTTTGCCCAAGAGAAGGGTAGTGCTACAACTCTATATATCTTTTGAGCCTTAGTATTGTGTGTTATGTTGGTCAGTTTTTACACATAATTGTATTGTTTAAAAGATACAATGATGAGGTGGTGATGTTTGGGAATTTCAGGTGTTTGATCCAATTTAGTATTTTGGGGTGTGGGTCATGGTAGAATTAGGTATTGTGACTTAGTCTTGTTTTTAAGCAGCCATGGGGGAGGAGGTCTTTATAACAAACTAGAGTACAAATGCTCAAAAATCTTTGCTTTGAATTGGGTTTTGGAGGTTATTTTCTGAATTTTATCAGTAAAATTGCTGAATGTAACAGCATGGATGAGGACCACTTTTTGCATTGATTTTTGTGCTTAGAATAAAAGGCAGTCCTCTGGAAAAGTAGAACTGAACTTGCACTTTTGCTGGAAAGCACCAAATGTTTTATGAATGTAAATAGTCTCTACTTCTGCAAGAGATTTTTTTAAAAGCATGGACTTAAGAGCTGGTTTAGGTATGTCAGATGATAGTTTTTTCAGAAAGTATTCTCAGTCTTTGAGGATTTTTTTTTTAATCTAGCCAACCCTCTAGTAGAGTTTAGCTGCAGAAAAAATAAAATAGTTCTTAATGTTGATATGAACATTGATCTTTATAACAGAATCAGTGAGTTTTTCTTTGGCCCCTCCCAGTTTTTAGAATATTACCTTGTCAATCAACCTGAGTTTGCCTATGTTTTTGATGTTATATGAATTCCAGTTGTAACCCCTGAAATAATTTTAACAACAATTCTGTTTGTGATGGAACAATTTTAAGTAGGACCTCTTAACCATATGTCAATAATAACATTAGTTGTTGCTCTTCTGGTTTCATTAAGTGGCCACTTGAACTTAGATGCGTTTAAATGAACCTAATATTTACATTATCTAGCAGCTTATTTTGTTCTTTGAATATAAAAGGAAGAAGGTTGGGAGAGGGTGATGAAATAACAGCAGGAAGGCATCCATATTGACAAGTTGTGACTTCTGGAGCTTTGGCTGCTATTCCAGTATCTTCTGCATCTAAGCCCTGTATCTGTATACAAATTTTAGGAGGCCTTAAGAGAAAACCTGCTTGGGCATTCTGATTCCACGATTACATTTGTGCTGCCAGTAAACGTATCCCATTACATTTTAGTGATGGATATTAAAAGAAAACCAATTACTGTGACTCCCTTAAATAAAAAGGCTATTTAAATTTTTCCCTGCATTAAATACGCAATAATTGACTTTGAAAAACTAGGCTGAAAATTATCTTACCCTCTTAGAAAAGACATCACAGCATTTCACCAGAGCCATGCTTGATTGTCTTTGTGATCAGATAAGATTTTTTTTAAGAAAGTTTTATTTTCAGAAAGAAAATTAGAACTATGAGGAAATTGTTAACAGTGAAATGGAAGATCATATGGTGAAGTGCAGGAAGACTAGGATGTTTTATGAGGGCAGTATTTGTTTAGGGTGTTCAGTAGATACTATTGATCTGTTAAATGTTATTGAGTCTTTTAATAATTTCAGTAGGTGAGCTATAATTTTTCTCCCAGTATTGCCACCTTTAAAAGTAGGATTGCTCCTTTGAACTGCAGAAGATTTTAACAATATTCGTTGGGGGGGTTACCAAAAATCTTTGAAAACACCATTGTTGGATTCAGGTTCGTTCTGCTTCCTTCATAGCTACTTGCATATAGTTGGTTGACTTGATTTTGTCTTTTTATGATTTTAGTTCTAAATTTAGTAGGTTGGATCATTCATAAAATCTCACTAGAGCAGCTTTCTAGGGGTGGGTTAAACACTATAGTCCAAATTTTCAGATTCCCTTACATTGTTTTTCTACAGAACTCTTTATGCAGTACAGAAATGTGGCATTAAATACATTCTTGATCTTACCTAGATGAGTCACAATTTGTTAAGCCTCTTCAACCCTGAGCCTTGTTATCATTGTGCAAATGAATTGTCCGTGCCTTCCTTTCTTGCACTTTTGTATTAATATGTCACTTTTTGACTAGAGATGTGCTTTTGACACTTAATATATTTTCTATTGATAAATACAATAAGAAGTGTGAAATGTAATCATAGCTCTTAAAGTGTTAGATGAACAGTAAATGTTCAGTCGCGCACTTCAGATTCAGCTTAAGCATGATAAATCTACTTGGAGTAGACAAATGAGATTTGATTACTATATATATGAACCAACAGAAAGCTAGTTTCAATTTTTTGAGGTGCATATTCTAGTTTTTCTAAAAATCCAAAAACATCAAAAGGGATTTTTTTTTCTAGTTTCAGTTTTGGCACTGGATTTTATCCTGGAGTTTTAAAATATTCTTCATCCTGTTCTTTTTCTATTAAGGTTAATGTTGAAGAAGGAAAATGCGGAAGTCGTCATTTGACAAGTTTTATAAATGAGTATTTGAAGCTCAGGAATAAGTGAAGCTGAAATTTGAAAAAATAAAAGAAAGAATGCATGCTAATTATCAGACCAGAAGTCCCACTTGTAGAATATTGAGCAATTTGTGTGAAGTGGGGAAGATGAAAGAAGTCAGAATTTGAAACGGAAGAATGAAGAAAAGAAATAAAAATGAAGTTAAGATAAGAAGTAATCTGGAATCAGAAAGCACTACGCTAAGTAATTACTAGTCTGTTTATGTGTCCCTGTATATTTTGCTAAACATGCATGCATTATTTGTTTAATAGAAGAAAATATATACAGGGTAAAGAAGTGCCTTCCAGGGGAAACGTTTAAATTAGGTAATTCTTATTTTAACTTCTTAGTCAAATGATTGAAATGCAACTTAAAATAATAACACTTTGTAGTCAAATAGGCAGGAATGAGCTCTCTAGTTTGGGTAACAGCTGACTTCATGTTTCTCCTTTAGATTTTTCATCTATCTAGCTCTGCTAGTCCTGGGTCATGAGTGAGTACCTCTGGAGTTGGGGCTGGTGGTCTGTGCCACTACCCCACCCCCAGACTTTTAAAATGCACTGACCCCTATCTTTCAGTACAGAGCAATATATGTTTGTCAAAGTTTTCCTAAAGAAGGATGTTTACAGAAGCAAACCCCCAAAATCCAAGCAAAGCATACAACAGGATAGTTCCTTCTGGCATTTATAAAAACACTAATTTTTTTTTCCTAGATGGCAATAGTGGAAAGCTATGACCACTTAGGCCCTACCTTTAAGATGCATGTATGCTAAATTCACAAGCTGATTCTTAATTCTTTTCTGTTTAATGCATATATTCCAGCTAAATGACTAGGGTTACTGATAAAAAAAAATTATAGGGGCTTCCCTTAGAATGAGGTAGGTCACAAAAGTGAACAGAATATCTAACTCAAAAGTGGCAGTAATAGGTGCTTTATTCATAAATCAGCTTTATTCCCTTTTCTCATTTTCTGCTATTAACACTTAACTGTTAAAATGATGTGAGAGGTGTAGATCATTAAGTAGCTATATCTAGTTCTTCACTCCCACCACTTACTGGGAAAACAGACCCAAAAGTTCTTGTCGTTTCCCCTTCTGTGTGTTTTACTCTGTTTTAGCTGAGTAGAGGAATCAAATGATTGGTGCAGTGTTGTTAGCCTCAGTTGGATGGGACAAGTATGTGTGTCAAAATAATACTCAGTAGTATTCTGCTCTGTTGAGAAAGCCAAGAATATCACTTCTCCTTGAAATGAAAACCTAAAAAGCTTTCCGAGAATTGTCAGACATAGAGCTCTTGGGGGGAAAAGTGGCTTAAAAGACATTGTAATAGGATCCATTTTCTGAGACATTAGGGCCTATTGTTAGTGTAAAATTTGTGGTTAGAATTTTTTTCCTCGTATCTTACAAGCAAGAAAATTACTCCCATTTATGGGTGATGTAGTTTCCAGCATTTGCTTTGCCCCAATTATTGCTTTCTAAAATTTGCCACATACAAACTCATAACATTAAATTTGATAATGTTAATTTTTCATTCAAAATGACTTACAATTTAGGTAGAAAGTTAAAGCAAAAGTGATATAAATACATGGGTTCTTTTATCAGGAGACCTGAAAGTTCCTTGGGAACCAAAAGAGAAAATACCTGTTATACCTCAAAGGGGGAGAAGCAATTTGGAATTTGATTATATGGCCCAAACTGGAAAGATGTAAAGCAAAAATAAACATTGGTGCTAGTGGAGCATCATCCATTCAGGTTTTCTCTCCACCCAGCTTCCCCCACTGCCCTGGGCAAAGCATCTTTGATTCTGAGTGTGTCTCCTTTCACTCCCTGCCAGGAGGATAAGGTGGAAACAGGCCTCTTGTGTTCAGGCAAGCTATAAGGTACATGTCCCAGGAGGGCTGATTAATACCAAGGGGCAGGTAGGACAGAGAAGATGGCAGAAAACAAGTTTTCCAGGGAAAATGCCTTTGCCAAGAAAAATTCAGATAGGAAGCATAATTACACGTGTGGTATATTTAAATAAAGGAAAGATGCCCAACTAACTCCAGACCTGCTAAAATAAGCTCTAGTTAGGGATCTCTTCAAATGCTAAATAGGATTACTGTATACCTGTAGGAGCCACTGTTCAAAATCTAGTTCACTGCATCCAGTTTTTAAAATAGGAGAAATGTAGCGATTGGATGGTTTTCCCCACTTCTGGCATCTTTCAAAAGGTTTTTGTAAGATACTGCCATTCTCAGAACAGGGAGATACAGGTTGGTATTTTGTTGGAAGGCTGAGTTTGTTTTTACCTGATGTGTTCCCTGTAGGTTGTATGTAAGTATACGACTTAAGGTCCAATCTATAAGAACTTGATTCCCTGAACCGTTTATGGGGAATTTTTCCCTTTTCTGTTTTTCATGCTAACTTGAAGTTTACGACCCTTTTCCTTGAGGTATTGACGTTCAGAGTAGGGTTTCTTTTAGTAGGATTTTAGTATGTTGACAGTTAATAGTTTTGTCGGCCCTGAGAGTAGACTTTGAATTTTCCTTGTGTGTAGGGGCTTTCTTAGCTGTTTTTACATATTTGACCATGGACTAAGGACTAAGATTTAAAGTTAACTTTATGTTTTTATATTTGGCTAATAATTTTGGGTGTCTTTTCTTTTAGACAGGCTAAATATCCTTGCATATATTTCCAAACCAGCTAATGGCCAACATAATTACAAAAGGTTTTAACATTAAGACTCTCCCTGACAAAGAAAAGGTAGGAGGTGGAGGCATTGTTTCTGTGTTAGCCTAACATCAGTACAGAAGGGAAAGCCTTTGCATTCTGTTTTTTTCCTGATCTAAGAAAAGATTGCTCACAAAATGCATCTGCGTATAGCCAATTAGTTTTAGAGGTTTAGACCCTTGAGTGTAAAGTCTTAATTTCATAAATACTATAACGTGGACCCTTGATCTGCTCGAATTTTCATGGGGAAACCTCACTAAGGTTTATTCCTAGGCAAGAAGTACTTTCTCCTCTCTTGGTGGACAGGCTGATAAAGCATCTGAGCTTGGAAAAAGACTTTTCTATTAATGAAGCAAGAGGCTTAAAAGATGATCTTGATTTTCTACTCTCTCTGCCTTTTTCAGATCCCTAGACTGATTTCTATTAACTACAGTTACTGTATTGGTTATCTTTTAACTCTTACTGTAAGGCACCCATATTTTCTCCCTGCCAGAGTAAGTTGTTATCTCTGGTTTTCCATTAAAGGTTATAATCATTCTATGAAGTAATCTTTCTAGCATTGGAATAAACAAAGACGTTTAGTAAGTAACTTTGGGGTCCCTATTTCTACCTTCACTTCTAGATTAGCTTTTGTCTGTTGTAATGATGGCAGAAAATGTACCCCCCATTTTTGAGAACTTCTTTGTCCAAGGAGAGAAGGAGGTGAATTGTGCTTTTAAATGTTTGAGTGTTCAGAATATTTGCCAGAGAAAGCCAAGGGATTGTTAACTGGGGTCCCTAAAGCCATAGTATATCTTTTAATTATTTCTTAATGTCAAAAGCAGCTGTTACCCCTAATAATGAGGAATGCCATTTTTTTCTTGGAATCTCTACTAACTTAAGGTGGAAAGGAGAGGAGGCTGTCACATTTCATGTCACTTCACAACATGTTTTATAATAACTTGGGAATCTTACTGGAAAGTTTCTAGAGTTGTTTTAAGTGTAGAGACCAGAACTCACTTTGCCTGCTGAATTACTCTTCTGTGTTCTAAACTTCGAGCTTTAATTTGTCTTTTCTGTGTTGTATATGAATTTGATCCCTCAGCATCATAAGAAGGATCTTCCAAATTTTTTCGACTATGCTGTAGGTCACAGAACATACTCTATAATATGTTCTGTGATTTAAAATAAGTTCGTATCTTCTATCTTTTCAAGAATGGCCAGAGTATTCTGAAGGTCTACCACACAAGGAGGTCTCTTATGATAACTTTTATGCAGCTTCAACATTGATTCTTAACCCTAAGAGTGATTTACTGTAATGTGGATTCTTTTTGAGTCTGGTTATTTCTGCTCTATCTTGGGCAGGAAGATTCACTAAACTAATGCCTTTTAATTTGCCTGCATTGGATAACCTGAAATAAAGGTTGTCTTGCATGATATTACCTTGGTTAGCTATCAGACTGAGTGGATTCTCTTGTCTTTTCCACTGTTTGTTCTGGTGCCTTGGCAGAATATTTCCGTGGATCCAGTACTTACTGTATTTATGCTTTTCCCACTAATTAGTTAATTACATGCCTTTTGGTCACTGATAAACTTATTATCCTGTTTACCCATTTCTTTGCTAGTTCCTTTTAGAGGTCTTTTTTGTACTACCTGTCTGCCAGCTAGCCCAGTTTTGATAGGGAAAGCTATGGGTATACAGTGTGTATCTAGATTTTGATTTTTACATATAGTTCCTGAACTTCTTCCCTTACTGAGCCTCCTTTAAGAGCCCCTGATCTATTTTGGTTTTAATATATTTTTTATGTAACTTCTAACTGCTTATTTCCAGTTCCCTATCCATTTGCCCTGGCTCATATCCACTTAGGAAGCTGTACATCTTTGGCACCCTCTCAGTTCTTACCTCTGCAGTTGACTGCCTTTCTACTGTAGCTCCATCTGGTTGCTTTCAGATTTTTAGGGGCCTTCCACCGTGGTTAGACAGACAGGGTCTTCAGGTCTAGTGTCCTCCAAGCTGGTCCTTGCTTTCCACTAGGTTTCTACCTTTCTCTGAGACTTGAAACATATCTTTGTCTTTTTTCCCCACTCAACAATAAATAAGACTTGAAATTCTATGGTCTTATGAAAAAGAATCAAAAGCATTTTAAAGTAAGTTTTATGAATTTTACAGAGTTTTTTATTGCTGGTGACTTGATTGAAATAGGTATAAGGTACAGGTGTCATAGTTAATAAGGTTCTTTCTCACCCTAGTTTTTATGGAGTAACATTCCCAAAACAGTCCTTGGACAGTTCCCTTAACTGTTTGGCTTTGTTTGGCACCCATTTCTGAAGAGAGTGGGGTCAGTTAACTCTTATCCCTGCTCCAAAAAAAGGGTGGAAGTTCAAGTTAATTGACTTACGTCAATTGGAGCAGTGCAACTATTATACCAGGTATATTCAGTTCCTGCCCTTACCTATGTTTTCTTATCTTGGAAGGGGATTGCTTTCCCTCACCATTTATCTCACCACAGCTTATTTGTTTTTAAAATTGCCCAGAAAGTATACAAATTAAACTTTTGACATCTACGTGTAGGAATCCCGTTCTGCTTCCAGAAGTGGAAGTGCTCATGGATCTGGGAAATCTGCAAGGCATACCCCTGCAAGGTCTCGCTCCAAGGAAGATTCCAGGCGTTCCAGATCAAAGTCCAGGTCCAGATCTGAATCTAGGTAAGAAAGACTGTTGTGGGATTATCTTGTTACTCTTAGCTTTGAAATTGGTGTGTGCTTTGTAAACTAGGAAGATAGAGAGGTTAGATCATTTGTTGGCTTATTTAACATTGGTAACTAGAAATGAACTTAATCTTAAGGTCTGGGAGACAGAAGATTGTGGTTAAGAGCCTGGGCTTTTGGTGTTAGGGTTCAAATCTTACCTCTATTTTTTTCTGGCTTGGGCAGATTACCTAACCTTTTTGAATCTTAGCTTCCTTATCTAAAAGGCAAGTTAGTAACAGTACCAGTTCTTCAGAATTGTGAGGATTCACTCTGAGTTTAAGTAACTTAAACTACTTATTAGTGTATGGCAAATAGACTGCAGAATACCGATTTTTCAGTAACTGCAATTCTTGATAAATAGGTATAGTCTAGTATGACATACATGTATATATAAAACAATGCCTTAACACAGCGCACTTTCTTTCTTTTTTTATGTTCGTCAAGAGTAGGCTATACCTCCTGGTTTGCCCAGGTCAGCCCCAGTTTATGCCTATTGTCAGGCATAATTAACAGCACTCACTTTCTCTCTCATAGTGTGTCCTCCCTGGTTTAGATGACAGCTCATATGATCATTGTAAAGAGCAACTGGTTGATATTAATACTGCTGGAGAGAACTACTGTGATGGTGATTTTAAGCGAATGGTGGGGCATAATGCAAGAAACAAAAATAAAGGGTGGTATTCCGATGGGGAAAGGTGGGCACAGATGAAGCTAGTATGAAATGTTGCATGTTTTGTGGTTTTGATAAGATACTGAGTTTGTTAATTCATTCTCTTTATCTTAATTATTTTAAGAAATGTTGGAAGAGAGCTTTAGATAGCAGTGGTTTTGGAACTCTCCCTAGCAGAGTTGAAATGACTAGATACAGAAGAAAAGTCTTGATCCCACCTAATTGTTGGTATCATGTTAGTATATGCCTGGATTGTGTGTTCTCTGTCCTTTGGAGTTTTAAATCTAGAATAGAGTAGTAAAAGAATTGAAAGCTGTATCTTAACTGTCAGCTATCATAACCTTGAATCCTTTGTCTTTCAGGTCTAGATCCAGAAGAAGTTCTCGAAGGCATTATACAAGGTCACGATCTCGGTCCCGCTCCCATAGAAGATCCCGTAGCAGATCTTACAGTAGAGATTATCGAAGACGACATAGCCATAGTCATTCTCCCATGTCTACTCGCAGGCGTCATGTTGGGAATCGGGTAAGATGAAAAATAATGTTTCTGAAGCAATGGGCTGTCTAAAGCCACTTTATAATAATCTTCTCTATCTTGTGTTTTGTTTCATTTGATGTCAAAACTGATATTTGACAGTGGAGCTTTAGCATGGTTACCTGTAGAGAAGCTTTTTAGTGTTTTTTTTTGTTTTTAAGTGTTTTGAGATAGTCTGTCTCTTACTTAGAAAAAAAGATGTCTTCCATGTAATAATCTGCATTTGAGTTATCGGTCGCATATAGGCAAAATGGCATCATATTGGTAGCCTGTTAAGTTAAAACTCCACTGTGCATTACTGGTACAGTAATAGTACACTAGATTATATAACATACCTATATGTTCCATGATAATGTTACTCAAGTTTTCTGGGTTTGTTTAAATGGTTTTTACAGAATGCTCTTCCTGAGTTTCCCATTTAGTTATAAGGAAGTTTTCAGGTATTAAGGCTCCTACCTTCCAAGAGAAGTTCCAAATGAGATGGCATTTAGTGTGTTCATACTGCGATTTCATTGTGTAATCCGAATAGTTTTATAGGATGTGTGTGTGAAAATGGGATGGAATTTGACTATTGTAAATATGTGTATGAAATAAATGAAACTTCTAGGCAAATTCATTATAGCAACTGGAATATCAGCAACATTTGGTTCATTATTTTTATTTATTATAATGATTTCAAGCTGCTTAATACTTGTTAAAGCTTGGTACATATCTTCTGTGTGTGTGTGAACACTATGTATATGATGTTTCTATAGAAATAAAATCAAGCTGAACATGCTCTTCTGTATCTTTTGACAATTTAGAGCCTCCCATTGTGTGGGTGGTATATCTTAATTCAACATTTTAAATAGTTTTTCCCCTCTGGCTTACAGAGACACTACTATTCTGATTATCCTTGTGTGTGCATATTGTGAGTGTGTGGACATTTCTTAGAATAAAGTCTTGGAAGGTGAATCCTTTGGGCAAATTGCCCTCCAATCTCCAAAAGAAAAAAAAGGTTTTTTACTAATATGAACTGCTATTCCCCCCCCACCTACCCCCACTTGATTATTTACAATCTTTCCTGCCCATTTTTAAACTTGCTTGTGGTGCTGCTGTAACACTAATTTTGTAAATAGTATTTAATTTAGTTATCTACTTTAGTATTGGTGGCATTTTTGGCTAATTTGTGCATGATCCCTTTAAAAAAATATGACAGATTTTTAAGTTTAAAATCCATTTTTCTATTTCTAGGCAAATCCTGATCCCAACTGTTGTCTTGGAGTATTTGGATTGAGCTTGTACACTACAGAAAGGGATCTAAGAGAAGTGTTTTCTAAATATGGCCCAATTGCTGATGTGTCTATTGTATATGACCAGCAGTCCAGACGTTCAAGAGGATTTGCCTTTGTATATTTTGAAAATGTAGATGATGCCAAGGAAGTAAGTAAAAGTCTTGTAACTTCGTAAAAATACCAGTCTTATTGTTAACTTCAAGTACTTGGATAAGGACAATTTTTGCCTTTTCTAACTGTACCTTGAGCTAAAGGAAATCTATTCTTCTGAGAACAGCTATTGAAGTCAATAAAATGAACTTTTTCCCCAGCCTTTTAATTTGGAAAATTTCAAATGTATCCAGAATAACAGAAAAATATGACAGTTGGTTCTGTATTCCAACTTGGTCTCCTACCACATTATTTGAAGTAAATTCCAGTGTAGTTGACTGTTTCCAGATGTGATATGTGTCTCAATACAGATCTCTAAAATATTAAGATAATGATACGCTCATTTAGAAAATTTAACCTCTGTTTACATTGAGTTACTTTGTAAAATGGAGAAAAACTGATTAAAAAGCTGATAAAAGTCATGGCTCAGGTGAAAGGAACTGGTTTTGAGTATATACTGGCAAGTGATTTTATATTTTGATGTTGATTTGAGGCAAAATTTACAAAATAAAAAACATTTTAGTACGTAGACTAAAAATACATCATTGTGTGAATCTAGGCCACATTTAAGAAATTTGGACTTTAAATACATAAGGATGATAGCTGAAGTCATCTCTAGGGACAGTATAAGCAAGGGAAAGGCTTGAGAAACTTAATGACAAGCCTTCTGAGATCAATATTGAGATTAGTACATGAGCCCTAAATAAAACTACATAGTTTATATAATTTTTGTGAAGATTATACTAATTTTTAAAAACCATAAACTAATTTTTAAATAGAGTAAGTTCATTTACTAAAAGAAGAATTGAAAGCTGAGTGCAAGTAATAGAGATTTAATTAAAGGGATGCTTTAAGATGGCATACATTTTCATTTTGGTAATGATTGATCCCAAGAGATGTAAATAGGATTTGCCCAAGGTTATTAACAGTATAGGCCTCCTGGTTTTCTTTTTTCTTTTTTCATGGGACCGCAGTTAGCTTCTTGAAAGACAGCATATTTTGTATCTGAATCAGCAGTGCCAAAAACTGTTTGGAGGCTTTAAACAAACTAGAAAGTAGCATAATTGGAATTAGAAGTTTAAATTCTATTCAGGTGAGGGGGGGTTTCTTTAAATAAATTGTAAGCAAACTGCTGAGTCTTTGGGATATTTTTTCCTTAAGTGCGTACTGTTTCATTTAGTGTATATTCTAGATGAAGGAAATACATGTAATTCAAACTTTCTCCATCCTAGCCTTTTGCTTCCATAGCAGGCCAGGGATCCATAAACTTGTGTAAAGGATCAGACAGTAAATATTTTGGGCTGTGTATACCGTAAGATCTCAGTGACAATTTTTCAACTCTGCCTGCCATTGTAATGTAATGTAAAAGCAGCCGTATGTAGTATGCAAAGTAATGACTGGGGCTGTGCTTCAATAAAACATTTATGGTAACTAAACTGAATTTCATGTAATTTCATTTATGAAGAATATTATTTTGATCCCCCCCGCCCCAGCCATTTAAATTCTTAGCCCATGGGTCATAGTTTGTCAGCTATGTATGTATGTATTTAGAGGTGCAAGCACTGTCAAACTGTAGTTAAGTAGAATAATTACTTCAAGTATGTATGGGTTAAACTGGCATTTTTGTCTTTTTAGGCAAACTTCTCTGGGCTTTTATGGTTAGCTTTTACAAATATTTAATGGACAGAAAATCCATAATGTTCTGGCCTGAAACCTCCAGTTGGACTTTATGTATAGTTATTTTTTGGATAGTTCGGGGCTTTGTCCAGGATGTATATGACAACTTACGTGGTTTTTTGAAGGCAAAAGAGCGTGCCAATGGAATGGAGCTTGATGGACGTAGGATCAGAGTTGATTTCTCTATAACAAAAAGACCACATACCCCAACACCAGGAATCTACATGGGGAGACCTACCTAGTAAGTTTATTTTCAAGTTTGTTAAAATTTGATATACAGTTCAGTTTAACTTCGAAGAACTGTGCATGATGGGGGCGGGAGGATCTTTGGAATTTCAGACTGGCTAAACCTATGTTCAGTGGAAACATTCTGTTGGTGGCACAATTTTGATACCATTGAATAGATCGCATCCCATTTTATCATAAAGAAATAACAGATTCTGACCTTTGCTGGGTAATTAAATGTTCGTCATCAGACCATTTTTCTTATACTGGAAATTAAACTATTAAAGGTAAAATCAAATTTATATAAATCTTACTAATTTGTTATTCATAGTGGCAGCTCACGCCGTCGGGATTACTATGACAGAGGATATGATCGAGGCTATGATGATCGGGACTATTATAGTAGATCATACAGGTAAGTTAACCATAATACGAAATTTAAGTTGCCCCCAAAACTGAAAGACAAACTATCTCTTCTCCTGACTCAGTTGCAGCCTAATTTACAGCAGTGCTATACCTAAGTTTTAGCCTTTCATCAAGTCATTACCTTTAATACTAAAATGCAGACTTCTAGGTTTTATGGTTATTATGTCTTTTTAACTTATCTTCATATGTATATGTTTTAAACAGCAAGTTGTAAGCCAGCTGAAATCCCTGTTTTAAAATGTGACGGTGCAAACAAAATTATAGACCATAAAGTGAGTTTCATGTGCTGTATTTTGAAAGCCATTGTTTTATAAAGCAAGTTTTTGGTATCTAAGGTATGCACTGGAGGGCAGGAAAAACTGATTCTTGAGAGAGTCCAAACAAGTCTTAAGGGCAATAATTTAATGTAACAATGATCAGTGTTTGTTTTTTTTTATTACCAAAAATACTGATACATTTTTCAGGAGTTGGTAGGGAAATGCCCATGATATAGGAAATATTTTGAAAGGTAAAAATGAAGTGAAAGTCTCCTTTATTTTAGCAGCAGCAGGTAATTTAGAGCCTGTCTTGTCAAAATGTAAATTGCATAGTAAGTATTGACCACAGCAGTTATCCTTCTTTGGATACCTAATTTTAGTGTGGTGTTGAGGTGTGGATGTCTCCTGCCTTCCCCCACCCCCAAGACTGCTTGGTAATGGGGTAATTAGGTTTATTTATTTATTGAATGGAGGTACTGGGTATTGAACTAAGGACCTTGGGCATGCTGAGCATTCACTCTACCACTAGCCTATACCCTGCCCCCCATTTGGTAATGTTTTAAGAAGTTGACAGTCCTGATACTTATCACTGACAAAAAGAAACTCTGCTAAAAATGACATTTCTGTACTAAGTGACACTTAAGGGATTGATTTGTGGAGGCTGCATAGATTAGGGTGTTAGAATTTATTTTTACTTTCATTCACTTGAGCATTTACTTCTAATGATACTTATTTTAACCACCAGGGAGAGCTCTTTGCCGGTTTGTAAAAGGTGGCAAAAGCAGCCGTTTATCACTTAAAGGAAACTAGCTCTCACTTCTCTTGAGTCATAGTTTTATTGCATGAATTGTATACTTTCAAAAACTTTATAAAAAATGAATATATGTTGCTTTTCTGCCTACACAGAGGAGGCGGTGGAGGAGGAGGAGGATGGAGAGCCGCTCAAGACAGGGATCAAATATATAGGTATACCAGAAGATTTAAAATCTGTAACAGTATTAGTAGAATGACTCACATAAAATGTGGTTATTAGTATTTTGGTAGTTAAATTATGTCATGTTGCACAAAATTGGATTGCGTGAAGTTCATAAAAACTAAACTGAAGCCAAATGATAATGTGTACATGGCTTAATTTGTGTGTTTACAGAAATTAATTGGGCTTACACTAGGTGATTTAGTCAGTGGCACCATGATGGTATAAACTAAGAACCCATAATATTTTACTCTTTGTTTATTCCTGATAGTTTTGTTGGCTTTTTGTAAGCATCTCGGAATAAGCAAGTGAATATTCAAGTCAGTCTTTCTTATGCAAAACTAAATCACTTTGAAGTACTATGAATGAAATTTTATTTTGGGTATCATTCATGGGATATGGTTAAAACTAGTGGTAAGAATTTTTTCTTTAACATTCTACTTAACAGAATTTAAAATGGGTCAGCAGATTGAATGAATATATGCCTTGCTATATTTGATCTGTTGACAATCTCCAGTAGTTAGATTATTTGGTACTGGGCCTGATTATGTGCTTCATTCTCAGGACTGAAAAAGACCTTGACATCCCATGACCAATGGAATATTTTTGAAGGTCAATAAGGACCTTTTGAAAGGTTTTGAAACTGATAAAGGGACCATATATAATTTTCATGTGTCAATTTAGTCTAACTGTAATCTGTAGAGTCTTAGATGATCTTGACATTTGTTTACAGAAGACGGTCACCTTCTCCTTACTATAGTCGTGGAGGATACAGATCACGATCCCGATCTCGATCATACTCTCCTCGTAAGTTTTATCTTGATAAGATTTTTTTGTTTTAATAGCAGGCTTGCCCTGACTTAACAAACCACAGCAGGTAACGGGTTGATTCAGTACTTCTCCCTGTTTCTCCTCAATTTTTGTGTTGTAGGGTTCAAGGAAGTATATGAAAACAAACCCTTGTAATCTTACTGTTGCTAGTTAAGATAGCAAATGTATGTCATGTCACCATTTGTAGCTTTTGGCATGGGGGCAAGGGGAGATTACTAGGTTTATTTATTTACTTTTAGAGGAGGTGCTGAGGGTTGTACCCAGGACCTCGTGCATGCTAAGCATACACTCTACCCCTTGAGCTATACTTTCCCTCCTTTTGTTTTTTTTTAAGAAGTCCTTACAGTTTTTGTACAATTTTTGTACAGCTTGGAAACATTTGAGTGACTTAAACCTTTAGCTATCAGGTTGAGTTATACTCCCAGCTATTTCTGTTTAACATTGGTTTTCTTAGTGGAACCCTTATGTGAATGTCTTCTGTTCTCACAGTAGGGGATCTCGTACATAGGAATTTCCTGATGGCAGAATAGTCTTAAAATTTTCAACATTAAAAGTATATACTTGATGATCAGTTCTCAGTATTGAAACATTTCTTTTCTTCCTAGGTCGCTATTAAAAAGCATGAAGTTGAAGACTTTCTGAAACCTGCCCTAGAGTTGGGATATTGTTCGTGGACAATATTTTTTATTGTCTCCTGTTTAAAAAGTGAACAGTGCCTAGTGAAGTTAGGTGACTTTTACACCTTTTATGATGACTACTTTTGGTGGAGTTGAAATGCTGTTTTCATTCTGCATTTGTGTAGTTCGGTGCTTTGTTCAAAGTTAAGTGTTTTCAGAGAAGTATGTTTTGCATGTATTTTTTTACAGTCTAAATTTTGACTGCTGAGAAGTTTCTATTGTACAAAACTTCATTTAAAAGGTTTTTCTACTGAATCCAGGGTATTCTGAAGATCGAAGCCTGTGTGTAAAATGCTACCAAATGGCAAAAAGCAACAATAAAGTCTGGTTTTTACTTTTCTTTCTAACATATCAATGCTTAGCAGAACTGCTCAGATTAGATTGTCAGTAAAATTCAAGACAAAAATGCCCATTTTCCTCCAGTCCATGAAACATACCATATACTTAATATACCTGCAGTTAAGTGTTAAAAATTATGCTCTGTAACTCTATACTGCTAGTATTAGAACTAAAGAACTTTCAATACAGTAAATGCTTAATGCTTATATAAATGTGGATTTGTTGGCCTTTATGTAATAATCTGTATTATATATAGCAGGGAATAAGATAAGAGTTACACAATGTATGCCTTAAAAAGGCTATTTCTTAAAGCTGTTACAAGGCGATAATGGTATTTCAACTAGTTATCAGCAAGTTACAATACATTCCACCACAAATGTACTCTTGTTCTTCTAGCTTTTAGCCTATATGGAAAAACGGGGTGCTTCAGAGTTCGGGAAAAGAGAAGGGAACACTATACCTGTGTTGTGGATGAACTGAAGACTTTGCCTGTTCATTTTTTAAATATTATTTTCAGGTCCTTTGCTTACCAAAGGAGGCCCAATTTCACTCAAATGTTTTGAGAAATGTGTTTAAATAAATGCAAATGAAAAGAGTAAAAGGCTGGTACAACTCAGTTTATAAAGAAGATGTTTAACCCTGCTACATATTAGAGTTTTTTAAAGTTTCCCTCAAGCAGTATTCATTGGGCTGAGGTGTATTCTTGTTTTAAATAGATAAACTGTGTATTGTTAGAAAGTATGTTAAGAGTAATTAGGTAGTGGAGTGATCATCTCCACTTGGGGGATGGTGTTACATTAAAATAACTCTAGTCCCGACACTTGCCCTGAAGGTGCCTGAAATGCCTTGTTCTGAATTTAGGTTATTTTTATGGCCATTTCTAGGGAAATTGCTATATACGGGTAATTATAGTTTGTTAGCCTGCTGATCTTTGTATGCTTAGATAAAATATAGCATGTCCCAAGTATTCTGTAAAGCACTTCCCATATATTATATTTAGTCTGTAGTAATTTACCTTAGGACAAACAGCTACTGAAGGCAATGCTAGGATCTGAACTTGGGACCGGTCTCAATATGTATTGTTAAATGCTGATGTCATTCTGCCTCTAATCTGGGTGACAAGGTGGTGTAAAATATTGGTAGTGGAGTGTAGGCAGTATTCATAGGCCTTAATTTGCCAAACTTGACAGGAAGTTAACAGGTTGAGATGGGTGGAAGAGTGTTGAGACGCCTTTCCTATTCTGAGATAAGAAAGCAAGTAGTAGTCTTTAGTGTGCTTGATGGTGGTCATCTGGTTCCATGAAAGGAGAAACTTTGAGGGTCCCCTGGGTTAACTGCTGCCATTGACGACCAGTTTTAAAGAACAAATGGGACGTTTTCAACATCCCCAAAGGAAAGAGTTTGTTTCTGACACTTCTCTCCAAAAATAACGAAGCAGGCCACATAAAGGATATACAATGAAATGAGAAAAAAGAACAAGAAATCAAGACCAAATAGAAGGAGGCCATATATCTGCCAGCTGTGAGGTCAACATCGGTGATATGATGAAGGCTTCCGTTTTGTTCCTAGCAAAACGGTTCATGTTACTAGAAGGAAGGAATGTTGTCAGTTACTCAAAAGAAACAAAGCACTAAATACTTTTTTAAACAGCTAGGAGGTGGAGGGGAGGCGGTGGATCAAAAACTAGAGTGCCCTCTCAGCATGCATGAGGTCCTGGGTTCGATCCCAAGTACCTCCCTTCAGTTACTCTTTTCTAAAGGAAAAACCATTAAGGGAATATTTAAGAAAACCATAGTCAACACCTCC
This sequence comes from Vicugna pacos, assembly GCF_048564905.1. Lineage (NCBI taxonomy): Eukaryota > Metazoa > Chordata > Mammalia > Artiodactyla > Camelidae > Vicugna > Vicugna pacos. The sequence goes on along the minus strand of NC_132987.1, from coordinate 54,316,363 downwards.
CATAGTGCTTTTTCCCCTTGCTTTCCTAAGTGGAGGTGCTGGGGATTGAACCCAGGACCTCCTGCCTGCTAGGCAGGTGCTTTACCACTGAGCTACAGCTTCCTCCCTGCAACCCTCCTGGAAAAAAGAAAAAAAAAAAAACCATGGGAGAGAAAGACATGTAAGTAAGTTAATGTCTTGAAATTCTAACCTCAAGGCAAGGGAACCAGGATTTTTATATGCTAGTGTTGCTTATAGTTGTGGGGCTAAGATTACTGAAGCCAAATACAAAGCTGATGTGCAGAGGGTTGCTAAATTAAAATAGTTAAAATTTGTAAACATACTAGGATCTCATTACTCAGGAAATAAGTAGGGTCCCAACAGTTGGCATATGTTTTGTTTTTTGGAGGCCTTTGAGAACCCACACCTAAAATGGATGTGTTTCCCTTGCATAGTGAAAGTATGCTCCAGGATAAAATTAAAAATTCTCAGTCCTCCTTTCCTGTTAATCAGTATTTCAGCTTGGTGAGGCCAAGAGGAGAAACTGAATTAGACTAGGAAAGAAAAAAGTTTCACCCACTTACATACTCACAAACTAGTAAATTTTATAGGGCTAGATTTTGAGACAAGATTGTGTTGGATTTGTTGATATGAATGCACATAACACCAGTTTGGCTTCAGCTGACAGACTGGTCTTGATTTTACAGCCAAAAACCTGGATCCAGGAACATAGATAGGCATCTAAACATTCATAGTCATGAACCCTTTGAAGGAGAGGGTTCTTCAGAAATGGAAAATAACTACCTGTGCATATGATCAACTTTACTAAGTTAAAGGTATTCTGCAACCATTTAACTACATACTGGAGAGCTTCCCAGAAACAATGGATTCTGGCGTGCAATACTAGTTCATGGGAACCAAGGGGCACGGACACCACTGTGATCAAAAGTCAGAATGGGGGTTTAGGAGATGGATAGGATTATGACCCAAGTCTACTTAAATGGTAAGCCTGGTGGAACCCTCATTCCTCTTGTGGTTTTACTAGAGTCCTCAAAACCTTGGGATAAAGGCCAAATGGAAGCCACTAGGACTTCCCACTTACATTAAAATGGTATATGAAAATCACTTACCTGAAGACTGCGAAGAGTAGTATCCCTGTAAATAACTTGAGAGATGCATGCTGATTTACTTTCCTATTCACTTACCTGGTTTGGCCAGTGTGTACCCTGATGGTTAAGTGGTGATTTTAAACATGGGTGCTCATTCAGATCAAGATTTCTATTCTCCATAAATCCTAAAATAGACCCATTTTAACTAAGTCACGGAATGTATGAACATTTTTAAGGCTCACTGAATACCACCAGTATATATCACTGTTACTTTTCAGAAGGGCTCTACTAATTGGCCCTTTCCCAGCAAAGGTATGAAAGTACCTAAATTTTTAGGCTTACCACAATTACATAGTCATCATAGAATCTTCAAATTTGATAGATAAAAGCACCTCGCTCGAGTTTTAGAAAATGGATTATCTGGTCTGAAGAGTCATGCTTTTTTATCTTTGGCTGTGTCTTTAAAGTTCTGATTGCTTTTGGTGTATCCCAAGACACATGACACTGAATAGAGCACAACTGTCTTCCATTATCCATCCCATTCACTGCTGCTTATTAACTCCCCACTATGAGATGGGGTGATGGATTTATGCCATGAGTTTATCTAGAGCTCTAAGCAGTCAGCACAGATGCCGTCTGTTTTACTTCATATTCAGTTTAATGTTTATGCATGCAACATTCTGAGCTGTGTTACAGACTAAGTCCTAGGGTTACAGAACTGGACAAAGTATATGGCAAAAAGGCTGAAAAGGTTAGAATTTTTAAGTAAGTTGATCAGGGAAGGCTGCATCTAATACAGCATTTGAGTAGAGACGGAAAAGGTGAAACAGCCAAATGTGTATTTAGGGGAGGCATAGGCTAGGCAGAAGACATACAGGAAGTTCCTTGGCTTGTTAAAATTTTAGAGCACACCAGAGGCCAGTGTGAGTAAAGAGGAGTAGGAGGTAAGACCAGGTGAGTAAGCAGGGGGCCCAACCACATCATTAATGACTTTATGGAAAATCATTAGGAAAATTTGGCTTTTACTCATGACGAGATGGGGAACCATTGTGAATGTTGCTCAACTACTGAATGAGCTCTCAATCTAGTGGGACTGACAGCCACGTGTAGAGTTAATTTCACTAGTATGGGAGATGTATTAGAGGTTATGTAAGTGCTATGAGCCCACAGTGGAGGGGTCCTGGGCAAGGCTTAGGTGAGATGACAGCAGTACTTCTGGGTTTATAATCATGTTTGCAAAAAGTGTTTTGTAAGCCATAAAAGTTAATAAATACTCAAAAGAATTTTGAAGACCATGCATATGAAGGCTAACTGGCCACTTGTCACAGTAGAATTTAGTACAGACGTGTCCTGTATCCACACTGGAACACTCCTTGTTCCCATAATTAAAGCTTGCTTACACTTAATTGTCAGCCTTTTCATGACTTTGTGGAGTTTCTAAATACTCTTCAAGTGTATCTGATCAACTTGTGGCATAATCAGTCATGAAAACTCAGAGGCAAACAGTGAGTATTTACCTGCTAATTTCAGCCAGGCTCTCTTCTGCAGGACAGCTGGGGTTGACTGCGAGAAGATAGGTTGGCTTCACACTAAGTGTGGGTCTGTTCCACATGTCTCAGCCTCGTTGGAGTGAGCAAACAAGCACGTTCCTTTCATTATGAAAGAGAAGTTCGGTCCTCCAAGTATATACTGCTTGTACTACTACTCTTCCTATAGACAAAAAAAGTCACATGGCCAAGGAAAAGGTCAAAGGATGAGGAAAACTACTCTTAGTCGGGAGACTGCAAAATTATATGGCAAAAGTGATAGGTGCAAAGAAGTTAAATCTACCATACTGTTTTCCATGCTGGTACTGGACAGGTGTCATTTTCTCAGCTTCCCATCATGCAGACCTCCTGCCTTTGGGATATTCCCCAAACAATGCATCTTGCTAGGAGGCAGAGCCCACTATCACCGTAGATGCCAGATACTTGTATATGCATCCTCTGCATCTAGAACATAGGCATGTGGACTAGGTTTGGTTAATAAGATGCATACAAACTTTAAATCAGTAACCTGTAACCTCAAGTTTCAGCAGTAGGAAATCTATTTGAGTGGAGTGGGTAAGTGCCTCAAAGATGTCAGCAATATGTGGGATGGTTGGAGCTGGGGATTAGGGAGGGAGGTCTAGCTCCAGCGGCCAGATTTCTTGTGTCAGTGGCAGCAGTGGGTTTGTCCAGGGTTTGGCAGTGATGATCACCTCAGTGAACTGACTTTGTGGTGTGGCTTTGTTAAACTTCCTTCCTAGCCCAGTTCTTTCCTCCTGCAGAATCTGCAGACTTCCCAAATGTTCTTAAAAACTAAACAGACCAAAAAACCCTTCTTTATCTGCTTGCATCAGTTGGCATTGTTTTTTTATTGTTTACGATCAAGAATCTTGACTGATACAAATCTCATCTTTTTGTGATGCCTAATTGGTAGCTCGCTCTCTAGTCTCAATTCATATACCCTCTAGTCCATTCTTCACTTAAGCAGTGAAAAGTAAATGTGTTAAGAGGTAAATCAGATCACATCATTCATTTGCTTTAAAATCCTTCAGCGGCTTCCTCTTGTATTTAGATATAAATACAAACATTTTTACTGGCTTGCAAGGACCTTCATTATCTAACCAACACTCCCAACACGCTGGGTCTCTCCAACCTCATCTTGCAACTTTCTTTTTTGAATACTAGAAGCAGGAGCTTCCTCATTTTATAGTAAACTGGAGTAGAAGCTCCAACAATAAGCCACTTGTGAAGAGGAGAGGAAAGGAGGAGGTAAGATGGGAGACAGAACTTGGAAGTGGGTGCCCCACTATGATACTTCTCAGGTTTAAGACCAATTCCTTAATCCTTATTTTGCTTACTGACTGATCTTTGTAATTACAATACAGTTTGTTTTAAAGCATGGTTTTAAAGGTAAGCGGCTTGAAGTTTTTTAACCTTAAATTTTTTTAACTAAATTTCTTAAAGCTATAAAAGCCTAGAGTTTCTGATTATGTTTAAATTGATTTATTTTTTCAAAATAATGGATATATAGTTTATTAAAGCTAAAACGTTATCAGATTCATAAGACAAATACTGTACCTCTTCTCTCTTCCTGCAAAAGACTGTTTCATTAGGCAATATAGAGAGAATTATCTGATAATTGTATTTGTATATTACAGTAATTCTCTGCTTCAGTCTAAATGTGTTATTTGAATTAAAAAGTTATCAAATGAGTTCTGATTTCCAGACCAGCATGCAAGGAGCTTGGAAGTTACCACTCTCTATCCTAACAACAAATAAAAAGCTGACCACCAGCAACAACAAAAGTCAACAGGTCTTTTTAGATCTGTAAGAGACAGGGCAAACTGTCACCCTCCAAATTGGAAAGACAGACAGGTACATAGAATCACAACTTGCTGGAGCAGCAACTCACAAGCAGAAAGCTCTGAAAGAATCAGTGCTGGGGTACGAAAACCTAAACTAATTGATGAGTTGCTGGAGGTTCAGTGTGAACATGTCTGAGAATCAGAAACTCCAAGGGGACCCAGACATAGGGGAATCCACACTTTTGTGAGTTTTGCCTTCAAGGGCTCAACTAGTTTTTCACAGTGAATGTTGGAAAGAAGACCCCTTGTGCTTCTGTCAGAGGGAGAAAAGGAACCACTGTGACATTCACCAGAGCATTTGTACCTCTTAAGATCTGCCTCCAGGAGAAACTATATTTAATCAGAGCCCAACATGCTGAGATTTTATCAGAGCCTAACTGATCTGAAAGAGGGAAATACCCAACTCTAGCTCCCTCTAGCCGACCTATCCCACATAAGGGTCATGGGTGGTGGTGGTGGTGTCTGTAGTGGTGTAAGAGATGGCTTAGAAACACTTGTAAAGTTTACAGGGCACAGACACAGTAAAAGACTGACACCTAATCACAGGACTACAGACTGTTAGTCCTCCACCCATATCTTAACCACCACATGACTAAAGGCCTACAGCAATTCCTTTTAACCAGTGCATCATGTCCAGCTTAAAGAAAAAACTACAAGGCATATTAAAAGGCAAAAACCACAGTTTGAAGAGACAAAGTAAGCATTAGAACCAGAGTCAGATATGGCAGGAATGTTGGAATTAACAGACTGGGAACTTAAAACAACTGTGATTAATATGCAAAGGGCTGTAATGGATAAAGTAAACAGCATGCAGGAACAGATGGGCAATGTAAGCTGAGATGGAAATTCTAAGAAAAAGATCAAAAAGAAATGCTAGTGATCAAAAATACTGTAGCAGAAATAAAGAATACCTTTACTACGCTTATTAACAGGCAGAACATAGCTGAGCAAAGAATTGCTGAGCTTAAGGAATTCTAAATAGAAAATGCAAAAACTGGAAAACAAACAAAAGACAAAAATTGAAAAAACCCACAAATACACAAAAACCCAAGAACTATGAGACAGCTACAAAAGGTCTAACTCATATGCAATGGCAATACCAAAATGAAAAGAAATATTAGAAACAATAATGACAGAATTTCCCCAAGTTACTGTCAGACTGCTATAGACAATGTGTTGCCCTCTAAATAATATATTGAAACTTAATCCCCAATGTCATGCTATTTGGAGATAGGGCCTTTGGGAGGTATTTAGATCATTAGGTCAGGGCCCTCATAAATAAGATTAGTACCCTTATAGAAGAGACACCAGAGAGCTCCCTTGTACTTTCCACCATGTGAGCACACAGTGAAAAGATGACTATGAATCAGGAAGTGGATCCCCACCAGACGCTGCATCTGCCAGTGTCTTGGTCTTGGATTTTCCAGCCTCCAGAACTGTGAGAGAGAAACTTCTGTTCTTTATAATACACCCAATTTATGGTGCTCTTTTATAGCAGCCTGAACAGACTAAGATGCCAAACCACAGGATCAAGAAACTCAGAGAACACCAATAGGGTAAATGCCTCCCCCAAAACACCAAGGCCTACCACTTTCAAACTACAGAGAGCTGAAGATAAAAAATCCTGAAAGTAGCCAGAGGGAAAACACATCTTACCTATAGAGGAGTAAAGATAATTACATCTGTCTTCTCAGAAACCATGAAAGCAAGAGAGTTGTGTGAATTTAAAATGTTGAGAGGAGAAAACCCACCAATTTAAAATTCTGTACCTTGTGAAATCCTCCAAAAGTAAACTATAAAGGCTTTCTCAGACAATCAAAATTGAGGGAATTTTTTGTCATTACGTCTGCCTTGTAAGAAAATGTTTTAAGCTCTTGCAAGAGAAGGGAAAAAATACAGATTAGAAACTCAGATCTACATTTTAAAAAAAAGGAAGAGCATCAAGAAGGATTAAGTGAAGGTAAAATTAAAAATTTTTTCTTATTAACTGACTTAACAGACAACAGTTTGCTCAAAATAATAACAGCAACAGTGCTATTTGATTAACAATGCATTTGATTATGTTTTTTATGTATATGTATATTTACAAATGCTTATATATAGATGAAATGAATGACAGCAATGATACACGGGATGTGAGCGAAGAATTAGAATTACTTTGTTATTAAAAAGTACTACTGGTGAAGCAGTGTAGAATTGTTTGAAAGCGGACTTGGATTGACTGTTAATGAATAATGCAATCTCTAGGACAACCAGTAAAAAAAATGTTTTTAAATAGAAATATAACTGATATGCTAAGAAAGGAGAGAAAATGGAAATACAGAATGTTCAGTTAAAACCACAAAAAGCAGAATCACAATGGAAGATAAAAATAGGAACAAAGAACAAGTGTAATAAAAAAAATAGGAACAAATATGGTAGATATTAATCCAACTAAATCCTTAATCACTTTGAATGTCAATGGTATAAATATACAAATTAAAAGACAGATTGTCAAAGTGGATCAAAAAACAACCCAATTATTTGTTGTCTACAATAAACCCACCTTAAAGATAAAGACACTTATAAATTAAAAGTAAATGGATGAAGAAAGATATTCCATGTTAATACTAATGACAAGAAAGCAGGAGTACACTATTAAGTTCAGACAGCAGATTTCAGAGCAAGGAAAATCATCAGGGATAAAAAGAGGCATTGCATGATAAAGGGATCAATTCTTTAAGAAGATATAAGAATCATTATGCACCTAACAACAGAAGCATCAAAATATGTGCAGCACAGAGAAAAAAATGTGACAATGAATATATATATGTTCATGTATAACTGAAAAATTATTCTCTACACTGGAATTTGGCACAACATTGTAAAATGATTATAAATCAATAAAAAAATGTTAAAAAAAAATATGTGTAGCAAAACCTGATAGAATTGCAAAAAGAAATAAATGAATCTACTAGTTTGGACAGAGACCTTAACTCCCCTCTATCAGAAACAAACAGCTCCAGCAGGCAGAAAATCGGTAAGGGCATAGCTGAATTGAACACCATCAACTGGATATAATGAGTGTCTATAGATTGCATCATTATCACCAACAGCAGAATACACATTTTTCACAAGTTCACATGAAATATTCACCTAGATAACATTCTGGGCCATAAAGTAAAAACTAAATTAAAAAAATAGAAAATAGAAACCATACAATACTTGCTTTCAGATCACAATGGAATTAAACTAGAAGTCAGTAATGGAAAGGCAGCTGGAAAAATCCCCAAATGAAGACTAAACACACTTCTAAATAACACACAAGACATTGAGAAAAATCTCGAGAAATTTTTAAATATTTTGAATTAAAATTGTGGGATGGAAGTGTGCTTGCTTAGAGGGAAATTTATAGCATTGAATGCTAATATTAGAAAAGATGAAGGTCTAAAATCTTCAAAATTAGGAAATTAGGAAAAGGAGGACAAATTAAATCCAAAGTAAGCAGGAAAAAAATAATAAAAATTAGATTAGAAACCAATAAAATTAAAAACAGGAAATAGAGAAAATCAATAAACACAAAAGCTGATTCTTTGAAAAGATCAGTATTATTGCTAAACCTCTAGCAAGGCTAACTAAAAAAAGAGAAAGGACATAAATTACTAATATCATAAATAAAAGAAGAAACATCATCTCAGATCCCATGGGCATTAAAAAGGATAATCAAGGAATACTATGAACAACTCTACACCCACATTTGATAACCTGGATGAAATGGATCAATTCCTTGAAAGACACAATCTGCTAAAACTTACATAAGAAATAGACAATTTGAATAGGACTGTATCTATTAAAGAAACTGAATCACTAATGAATAACATTCCAAAACTCACCAGACCTAGATGTGTTCACTGGTGGATATGTAAGAAATATAAGAAATAATAATGTAAGAGATAATAATAATAATACAAGAAATAATAATATAAGCATAATATTTAGAAACAAAGATAGATTCTAGAAATACTAGAAGAAAAGGTGGAATGGGTGTTGGTGGTTGTCTCTGAGGAAAAGAACTGAGACAGGAAGAGAGGAGAGATTTGTTTTTTATTTATAACTTTTTAAGTTTCATGTGATTTTTAAATTATTTTGACAAAAATACCTTTTGTAAAAAATTATAAACAAATTTATTCTTTTCCACTCTTACTTACTTATTAATGGGAATTCCACACATTCCAGCTGAAAGAACTGATTTCACTGAATGATACAGAAATTTATTATGCTTGGATTGAAGTAAAAAGAAAAAAGAAATGCACAAAAAAGTGTGTGTGTGTGGTTGTGTGCTAATGTAGACAAGTTTCTCATAACTTTTTATGATTATATTTTTCCTTAACCTTCAAAGAGATTAGTTAATTCTTCTGAATTTCATGCGGTCTGGGAACTTTGAAAACAGGCTCTTCTGTTTGATGTCCTTCTTGTTTCTGTTTAGAACTTTTGGCTCAGCTGTGTGGCATTTCAGGAAATTTAACCATCCTACTAGTGATCAAAACTGACCTGTTGGGAAATCAAGAAACGGACAGAGCCGGGGGGCTTGTTATAGCTCAAAAGAACAATGAAAAAGAAAATGAAACTCTACTTAGAATAAGCAAAGGTTATGAGAAAATAAAACTTATTCTGGAGAATCCGGCTGTGTTTATGAGCTGTGGTCTTGGAGTGATTGCAGGGATTGGCTTGTCTTTCAGGAGTTACTTGAACCAAAAGTATGGAATTATATATTAAACTAGAGAATACAATTGTTACTTTGTATACAGAGTCTTTTCATGAGCAATGTGTTTCTGTTGTTTTAATGGTGTGATAAAATGAAACAAAAATTAGTATCTGTTAAACTCATTCATTCAATAAACAGTTATTGCGTTAAATGTTTCACTAAGCACTGAGAGTAAGGGTAAGAGGTAGGGCAAGTGGATGGATATAAAGAGAAATGGCATATGCACATCTCTGACTTTCACCAAGGAAATAAGACAGGTACTGAAATAAATACAGCACATATAGGAAACAATAAAAGAGGCACAGATAAAGCCAAAAGAAGCAGCCATCATTTTGAATTGGAGGAATCAGGGCTGGCGTGAGGAAGGAGATGCCATTTGAGCCTGTGCCTTGGAGGTAGGGCATGTGAGCTGAACCTTATAAAAAGGAGTCACATAGGGAAGGAATTACAGATGTTACTGACCCTTACTAAGGGATTGTTAATATTCACAGAGTTAATGGTCCAGCCTGGATCTGAGCACTGGAATCAGTTTTCCTGAGACACTCACCGCCATCCAGCAGAAAGCAGGAGGGTGTCCAGAGAGTGGCTCTCTATCCAGAAACTGCTGACACGAGGCACCAGGAGGCCCGCTGACTCAGGGCAATGGGAGCGCCAAACCCTCGTCACCCCTCAATACACAAGTCTTTACTACAGCTGTTGGAACAGGTCCAGGCTTGCAAATTGCCTTTCATGCCACTTGCCAAGAGTGAGTGTTCACTGATTTTTTTCCCCTGGGCAAAGGAATAAATGACAGTGATTTGTGTGGCTTTCTCTCCCAAGGGAAGAGTAGTTGGTTCAAAATAAAGAGTCTGGTAAACTTTATGCATTTCTGACAGGCCCAAGGCTAGGTGTTACATAAATATAATTATGTTTGTGGGTTTGCCTATTTATTATCGCATCATTTAAAAACAGCTAGATGGATGAAATGATTATGTCAAGTTTAAAAGCAGTGAAAACAGTAACATATTTGTTAAGATACAGAGTTAAACGATACATACGTGTGTTTGTGAATGAAGTAAAATGATAAAAAAAAAAAAAGCATGAGGATAATAAACACAATGTTCAAGATAGTGGTTAACTCTGTAAGGGAGGGAAGGATACACAAGGAACTTCTGGCTGCATTTGTATTGTCTTGTTTTATAATCTGAATGATAACCATAAGGGCATTTCCTATATTATTCTCTATACTTGTTCATGTGCCTGAAATACTTAATAGTATTACTTTGGCTCAAAAGTCTCTATTTTGTCTTTTAATAAGTTTTACTGAGGTATAATTTACATACAATACAATTTACCAATTTTTAGTACACAAATCATGACTTAGAACATTTCCATTACCTCTCAAAATTAAAAATATAAAATCAGCTTAGAGGCAAGGATTTATGTTTACTCTTATATTGTAAAGATTTATGACAAAAATTGATATTCAACCAGTACCCTCACTGTAAACAACTACAAAACTGAACAAAATACATGAAATAACTGTTTTCAGATGTTGCTTAAGAGAGAAGGAAAAAAAAAAAAAAGGTGAGCCCCATATGGCCTGCTTTTATACCTGGAGGTAATTTCTGGACTGTGGTGTAAGGAAGGGTAGCCTAGACAGAGCACAGCAGTTTCTCTGACAACAAGACAGAAATGAGAGCTCAGGGCTACTTAGTTATCTGGAATTTGTGGGGGAAAGGACCAGAGGCAAAGGAGTGATGCCAAAACTGTTCCAGAAATCTGTATAGGAATACTCTTGAGCTTTTGGCCAAATACTTAACTGTGCATGCACAGGACAAGACTCCGAGAGGACAGGCAAACAGCTGGAGAAAGAACAGCTTCAGGTAGCTGTGAGCTAAATAATTACTGAACTCATACAGAACTAGGAGATTTTCAAATTTAAACCAATCAGAGTGAAAATATTTTATAGAAAATGATGCCTTAATAGATCCCATCTTAGAAGAAGGACTAATCTAGCCCCAGAGTGAAGGTTCCTATACGCCCACCCTAATAAAGCTTAAAAACAAGTCTCAAAATGGTTAAGCTAATTCTCAAGCAAATTAACTCCCTGACCAAAAAAAAAAAAATCCCAAACTATTATGGAAGTTTAAAAAAACACATCTGGGCATTCAACAATGTAGCATGCATAATATCCAGTATATAATTCCTAGATGTGTGAAGAAGCAGGAAAAGTATGATCTGTAACCCAAAGAAAAATTAGTCAATAGGTATACCCCAAAATGATGGAAATGATGTTATTATCAACAAGAACTTTAAAACAGTATTATAAACTGTTTTATTATATTTACTAAACTATTACAACAGTTCAACTATTTTAAGGAACAGATTAACACAACAAAGTAACAATTAGAAAATCTCAATAGAAAATGGAAAGTGCAGAAAACAACTGAATAAAAATTCTGGAACTAAAAAATAAAATATATGAATTGAAAATTTCAGTGGATAAGTTAAACAGCAGTCAGAGACACAGAGAAGAAAGAACAATGCACTTGAAGATATGGCAATAGACACTATCCAAACTGAAGCACACAGAGGAAAAAAGACTATAAAATTGTTAACAAAGTCTTAGTGATCTATTGGAGAATATCAGGCCATCTACTACCTGTGAAATTCATGTACCAGAAGGAAAGATAGGAGAGAGAGAGGCAGAAAAACATCTGAATAATGGTTGCAATAGGGCACATGAATAATGGTCAATTTTTTTTCAAATTTTCCAAGATATTAACTCACAGACCCAAGAAGCTCAAAGAACTCCAAGAAGGTTAAAAAAAGAAAACACACTGAAGAGTATCATTATCAAATTTCTTAAAACCAATGAAAAAAAATCTTAAAAGCAGCCAGAGGGGAAAAACATATATACATAGAGGAATAATGATAAATATACCTCCTTGCTTCTTTTCAGAAATAATGCAAGCCAGAACACAATGTAACAATCACTTAAAGTGCTGTGAAAAAAAATTTACTCTGTCAAACCAGAATCTTTATCAAGCAAAAATACCTTTCAAAAGTGAAGGTGAAATACAGGCATTTCCAATAAAGCTCAGAGAATTCATTGCCAGTAGGCATGCTCTTTAAGAAAATTTTAATAGAGTCCAGGCTGAAAGAAAATGCCAGGTGGATGCATGAGTAAATGACAGAATAAAAAATAAAGAGTACTAGAAATGGTAAATATGGAAGTAAATGTAAAAGGCGATTATCTTAATTTATTAATTTCTTTAAAAGATCGTTATTTGAAAAAGCAAAATAACGTCTTGCAGGGTGTATGATGCATGTAGAAGTAAAATGTAAACAACAGTGCGAAGGATGGAGGGGAATGAAAATATATTATTATAAATTTCTTAAATTATATGTGAATTTGGTGGACAGTATGTTTCCAGAAACTTGTCCATCTCCTCTAGGTTATCCAGTTTGGTTCCATATAGTTTTTCATAATATTCTCGTATGATATTTTGTATTTCTATTTTGTTTGTTGTAATTTCTCCATTTTCCTTTCTTATTTTGCTAATCTGTGCTCTCTCTTTTTTCTTCTTTGTGAGTTTGGCCAGAGGTTTGTCGATTTTATTAACTTTTTCAAAAAACCAGCTTTTGGTTTGGTTGATTTTTTTCTATGGTCTTGTTAATCTCTATTGTATTTAATTCCTCTCTGATCTTTATTATTTCCTTCCTTCTGCTGCTTTTTGGGGCTTTTTGTTCTTCTTTTTCTAATTGATTCAGGTGGTGGGTTAACTTGTTTATTTGAGATTGTTCTTCTTTTTTGAGGAAGGCCTGTATCGCTATAAACTTCCCTCTTAGCACTGCCTTTGCTGTGTCCCATAGGTTTTGAGTGGTTGTGCTTTCATTATCATTTGTCTCAAGGTATATTTTAATTTCAGCTTTGATTTCCTCATTGATCCATTGTTTTTTCAATATATATCACATCAACAAGAGAAAGGACAAAAACCACATGATCATCTCAATCGATGCAGAAAAAGCATTTGATAAAATTCAACACCCATTTATGATAAAAACTCTCGCCAAAGTGGGTATAGAGGGAACATATCTCAACATAATAAAAGCTATATATGACAAACCTACAGCCAGCATAGTTCTCAATGGTGAAAAACTCAAAAGCTTCCCACTAAAATCTGGGACAAGACAAGGATGCCCACTATCACCACTCCTATTCAATATAGTCCTGGCAGTCCTAGCCACAGCAATCAGGCATGAGAAAGAAATAAAAAGGATCCAAATTGGAAAAGAAGAGGTAAAAGTGTCATTATATGCTGACGACATGTTACTATATATAGAAAACCCTAAAAGGTCCACACAAAAGCTACTAGAGCTGATCGAAGAATTCAGCAAGGTAGCAGGTTACAAAATTAATGTTCAAAAATCAGTTGCCTTTCTTTACACTAACGATAAATCAACAGAAAAAGAAAGTAAAGAAACAATCCCCTTTAAAATAGCACCCAAAGTAATAAAATATCTGGGAATAAATCTAACCAAGGAGGCGAAAGAATTATACACAGAAAACTATAAACCATTGATGAAGGAAATTAAAGAAGACTTTAAAAAATGGAAAGATATTCCATGCTCTTGGATTGGAAGAATCAATATTGTTAAAATGGTCACACTGCCCAAAGCAATCTACAGATTTAATGCAATCCCTATCCAATTACCCAGGACATATTTCACAGAACTAGAACAAATCATAATAAAACTTATATGGAACCATCAAAGACCTAGAATTGCTACAGCATTACTGAAGAGAAAGAAAGAGGCTGGAGGAATCACTCTCCCAGACTTCAGACAATACTATAGAGCTACAGTCATCAAGACAGCATGGTATTGGTACCAAAACAGACATATAGACCAATGGAACAGAATAGAGAGCCCAGAAATGAACCCACAAACTTTTGGTCAACTCATCTTCGACAAAGGAGGCAAGAATATACAATGGAATAAAGACAGTCTCTTCAGCAAATGGTGTTGGGAAAACTGGACAGCAGCATGTAAAACAATGAAGCTAGAACACACCCTTACACCATATACAAAAATCAACTCAAAATGGATTAAAGACTTAAACATAAGACAAGATACAATAAACCTCCTAGAGGAAAACATAGGCAAAACATTATCTGACATACATTTCAAAAATTTTCTCCTAGAAGAAATAAAAGCAAGAATAAACAAATGGGACCTAATGAAACTTACAAGCTTCTGCAGAGCAAAGGAAACCAGAAATAAAACAAGAAGAAAACCTACGGAATGGGAGAAAATTTTTGCAAGTGAAACCGACAAAGGCTTGATCTCCAAAATATATAAGCAGCTCATACAACTCAATAAGAAAAAAATAAACAACCCAATCCAAAAATGGGCAGAAGACCTAAACAAGCAATTCTCCAAGGAAGACATACAAATGATCAAAAAGCACATGAAAAAATGTTCAATATCACTAATTATCAGAGAAATGCAAATCAAAACTACAGTGAGGTATCACCTCACACTAGTCAGAATGGCCGTCATTCAAAAATCCAAAAATGACAAATGCTGGAGAGGCTGTGGAGAAAGGGGAACCCTCCTACACTGCTGGTGGGAATGCAGTTTGGTGCAGCCACTATGGAAAACAGTGTAGAGATTCCTCAAAAGACTAGGAATAAACTTACCATATGACCCAGGAATCCCACTCCTGGGCTTGTACCCAGAAGGAAATCTACTTCAGGATGACACCTGCACCCCAATGTTCATAGCAGCACTATTTACAATAGCCAAAACATGGAAACAACCTAAATGTCCATCAACAGGTGACTGGATAAAGAAGATGTGGTATATTTATACAATGGAATACTACTCAGCCATAAAAACCGACAACATAATGCCATTTGCAGCAACATGGATGCTCCTAGAGAATGTCATTCTAAGTGAAGTAAGCCAGAAAGAGAAAGAAAAATACCATATGAGATCGCTCATATGTGGAATCTAAAAAACAAAAACAAAGCATAAATACAGGACAGAAATAGACTCATGGACAGAGAATACAGACTTGTGGTTACTGGGTGGGGGTAGAGGGTGGGAAGGGATAGACTGGGATTTCAAAATTGTAGAATAGATAAACAAGATTACACTGTATAGCACAGGGAAATATACACAAAATGTTATGATAAATCACAGAGAAAAAAATGTGACAGTGAGTGTGTATATGTCCATGAATGACTGAAAAATTTTGCTGAACACTGGAATTTGACACAACACTGTAAAATGATTATGAATCAATAAAAAATGTAAATAAATAAATAAATAAATAAATAAGTGACCCAGAGAGATTAAAAGTATAAGAACAAAAAAAATACACCATGCAAACACTAATCACATGGAAATTTATGCAAATACCAATAATTATGCAAACATATTCTTATGAAAGCTAGGGGGTTGTGCTTAATATCAAACAACTGACTTCCAGACGGGGAGATTACCAGACATAAAAAGGGAAATTTTATAATGATAAAAGGATCACTCCATCAAGAAGACATAATCAGAATGTGTGTGTAGTTAACAACAGCCATTCAACTTACACCAAAAACTGGTAAAACCAAAAGAAAAAATGTAAGTTCATAATTATATTTGAGTATCTTAACACTCCTCTCTTATTTAACTAATAGAACAAATACACAGGAAATCAGTGAGACTAAAATTTAAATAATGCTACCAACTCAATCTTTTGACATTTATAGAATACTACACTGAACAATTGCAGAACCCATTCTTCCCATGTGCACATGAAATATTCATCACAAATGAGCTATAGTCTAAGGCACAATAAATTTTTAAAGTTAAAATGATATAGACTATGTTCTCTGACTGCAATTTAACTAAAATGGAATTAAATTACAAAAAGATATCTAGAATATCTCCAAGTATTTAGACATTAAACAACATGCTTACTTAACAATGAATCAAAGAAAAAATTACAAGAAAAAATACAAAATCTCAAACTGAATGATAATAAAGGTACATCATATCAAAATTTGTGGGATTCAGCTAAAGCAGTGATGAGGGGGAAGTTTAAAAATTAAGTAATTTTTACTAAAGAACAAATTACTTAAAATCAGTAATTTAAGCTTCCATGGTAAGAAGTTAGAAAAAATGAGCAAACTAAATCCAAAATAAGTAGAAGAAAAAAAAAAGAGCTAAAACAAATGAAACAAAAATTCGAAAAATTTTTTGGTAGGTTCCAGCCAATGAAATGAGAGGGAAAAAAGAAATGAAAAAAAAAAATATATATATATATATTAAGAAAAAAATAAAACTGTCTTTATGGACAGATTACATGATTTTACTAGTAAAAAATCTTAAGGAATCTTCAAAAACCTATCTTATTTAACATGTAAACTTAGCAAGTTTTAGGAAACAAGGGCAGTATGTGAAAATCAATTGTATTTCTATACAGTAGCAATGAAAAAACAGAAAATTAAATTTCAAAAATACCACTTACAATAGCATCCAAGCCTTAAAACATATTTATGAATAAGCTTTACAAAATATGTGCAAGACATTTACACTAATATCTACAAACCATTGCTTAGAGAAGTCAAAGAGGGCCTTAAATAAATGCAAAAATATGCCATGTTCATGGATTGGAAGAATAAAGGTTGCTAAGATGTCAATTCTCCATTAGAAAGGGTTTTTTTTTTAAATAGAAATTAAAAACTTGATCCTAAAATTGATATGGAAATACAAAGAACCTAGAATAGTCAATATAATCTTGATAAAGAAGAACAAAGTTGGACAGTCTGAAGGCTCTGAAAAGTGAATGACAGCAGATATCATTCCCATTCCTTGCAGAAGGAAACCAGGACTCAAAAGTATTACGAATCTAGCAATAAGTTTCCTGGTTTTTCTCTCCCATATCTACCAGCCTGAACTCAAAGGGAGCCCAAATCCCAGATCGGTGCACCAGATATAGACAAAGTGCTCCAAGAGAATCCTTCTCTTTCAGGTTCAAGGAATGGAATTAGAACCTCTACAGGTCAGAGAGAGTGAAGGAAACATCCTTTTTCTTTTCTTTCCCTTCTGTCAAAGCCCTCAGGCAAGCAAGGCAAGTCTGGAGTTGCAATCCTGTGGTGGTGGTAGTGAGGCAGTGGACACCTACAATCTGAGATAAGGGAATATCTCTCTCTGTTTAGAGGAACTATGGTCTGAAGAGAGAGAGCATGCAGAAATTCCTGTTGCTTTTTCCTATATATATCATCCCATTCCTTAGCCCCAGAGGTAAACCCAGCCAAGGGAAGTGCATAGCAGAACAAGGAGAACAAAGCATCAACTTTATAGCCAGGGTACAGAAAGAGGGGTCTCTGAGAGCTGGAGAATATAGAGATTGTAGAGAGGAAAGAGTTCAACAAAAGTTCTGCATGAACTCCTTGGCTTACACCCAAGTTGTGGATCCATCGATCTGACCTTAAATAGAATAGCAATGCTACGAGAAGTGAATCATGAGGCTGACCACTGCTTAGGAACACGACTAGTCCCCAGGTGGTGCATATAAGGGATTGATCCAAATAGCACTGCAAAAACTTAAAAGATAAACTTACATTGAAACACAGAAGGTGGGTTGAAACTTGTAACCTGAGCTAAACAGGTTGACTGTCTGCTAAATAAAATAAAATAAAATAAAATAAAATAATATAAATTAAAATATAAAAATTCTCCATAGGATTTAAACAAAATACAGTTTCAAAACACAATATTCAAAATGTCTAGGATACAATCCAAGATTATTCAAAATAGAAAAACAAGAAAAATCTCAACAATTATCTGGGAAAAGACAACTAATGGAAGCCAACTCTGAGATGATTTAGATATTATAGGGATCAAACGATTTTAAGCAACTATTATAACCATGCTCCAAGAAGTAAGATGAACATTATTAAAATAAACGGAAAAAGGGAAAGTTGCAGTAGAGAAATAGAGGCTATAAAATGAACCAAATGGAAATTTTAGAACTGAAAAATACAATAACCAAAAATTTTTTTAAAAATCATATAGTTAGTTGAGTTCAATCATAAAATGGAGATGACAGAGAAAGAGTCCATGAACTTGAAGATTGATCAATAAAAATTATGCAATCTGAACAACAGAGAAACAAAACATTGGGGATGTGTTTGTAAATGAATAGAGGCTTAGGAAACCTGTGGGACAATACAAAAACATCTAACATTTGCGTCACTGGAATCTCAGGGGAGAAGTGAGTGTGTTGCAAAAGTAAATTTGAGGAAACAGTGGCTGAAAACTTCACAAATTTGGTGAAAAGCATAAATGTACAGATTCAAGAAACTCTGTCAACTCCAAAGGGTAAACTCAAAGACATACATGCTCAGATGTATTATAATCAAACTACTGAAAACCAAACACAAATTAAAAATCTTGAAAGCTCTTAGAGAAAAACAATGCATATCATATAGGAGAATAATGATCAGAATAACTTCAGGTTTCTCATTAGAAACCATGTAGATCAGAAGCCACTGGAACAAAGACTTTACTATGTGAAAGAAAAGAACTATCAACCTAAAATTCTACATCCAGTGAAAATACCTTCAGGAATAAAGGTCAAATTACTAGTGAAAGAAAAATAAGAAAATGTGTTGCCATCAGACCTTCTCTAAAAGAAATGCTAAAGTAAAATCTTCAAGTATAAGGGAGATGATTCTAGATGGAAATGTGAAATTTCAGGAATGGAGAAAAAATTATAGAAATGGCAAGTCTGGGTAATACAGTAGACTGTTTTCTCCCCTTAACTTTGTTAAATCATGTATGACAGTTGAAAGCAAAAATTGTAATATTGTTGAGTGTGGTTTTCAACATATGTAAATGTATTACCTATGACAACTCCATTGTAAAGTGGGAAAGGTAGAGACTTACGTGGTGGTGAAATTTCTCCATTCGGCTTGAAGTAGTTAATATTAATTCTAAAAATATTGTGAAAAGTTAAGTGTGTATATTGTAATCCCTAGAGCAACTACTAAAAAAGACCATATGAAGCGATGTGGCCAAAAATCATTTAAAAAAAATAATAATCCAAAAAGAAAAGGTAGGAAAGAGGAAACAGAGCAAAAGAGGCCACAAACAGAAAATTAGTAGTAAAATGGTAGACCTAAATTCAAATATATCAATAATTATACTATATGTGAGTAAATAGTCTAAGCACATTCATTGAAAGACAGAATTGTCAGATTGAATAAAATAACAAGACCCAACTAGCTATATGCTGTGTACAAGAAACTTACTTTAAGTAAAATAATAGAGTAGGTAAAAAGTAAAATGATAGAAAAAGGTGTGCCAGGCAAACACAATCAAAAGAAAACTGGAGTAGCTTTACTAATAAAACAAAATAGATTTCAAAGCAAGGAAATTTAACCAGGAATAAGGAGAGATTTTACATAAGGATAAAAGAGTCAATTCATTAAGAAGACAAAATAGTCTTAAAGGTGTATGGACTTAACAACAGAGCTTCAAAATGAAAGAAGCTGAAACTGACAGAATTAAAAGTTGTGGGCAAATCCACAATTATAGTTGGAGCCTTCAGTATTTCTCTCTCAGTAACCAAGAGAACAAGTAGATAGAAAATCAGCAAGAATATACAACTTACAGACACCACCAACTATCATAAAAGAACTGAAATCATAACAAGATTTTTTTTACTACAATGGGATTAAATAAAAATAAATAATTATTATTATAAAATGCTAAGAAAAAAATCAAAGAAAAACTAAATAGAGCAACATAGTATGTTCATGGACTGGAAAGCTAAATATATGTAAAATGTCTATTCTCTTTAAATGTTCTATTCCTTTTTTACAAACATAAACTCACCAACATCACGCACATTGAGTATTGAGGGCTCGTTTGTGCACTATGCTATCTATGGTCACTGCTCAATAACTGAGCACCTACTTTGGGTCTGACCCTAGGTTTTGGGGGATAAATATAAGTGGCTTATTATCTTCTTAGGGACACAAAATGTAAATGTACAAAATGCACGAGAAAATAATGCAAGACATGATTAAAAAGGACATTAGTTAAGAATATTTCATGGGTAAGGTAGGGTTTATCCCGGGCCTTGGAGGAAGATTGGATTTACACAGAGCAAAAGCAGCTTTAAATTTTCATTGTTTTTCCATTATGGAACTCATACTGTAAACATTTTTCTTACCCTATCAAATACTTAATAAGATATATTAAGTACCTTGTTTATCAATTTTTAAATCAGAGATATTTAACTGCCAATCAGATTTTTTTTTTAATATAGCAGGATGATTCCAATTAAGTTGATATTGTTACAGGCCAAAAAGAAGATGATACAACTTTTTTAGTTGGTCATTGTAGCCTCATTTAAGGCAAAGTTATGGTTTCTAAAACATTGAACATAATTTCTAAAACATTTCCTATAATTGTACTTGTATATACTTGTTATGGCAAAAAAAAATACAAACTAATAAAGATCACTACATCTTATTACCCCTGTTTACAGATGAGGAAACTGAGATTCAAGGACATATCTAGGACTTAGAAAAGTAAATATCTGAACTGAGATCTACCCGATACCATAACGTTTGTTCTTTAAAATGAGCTAGAAATAAGCAGGGCTTTAGCAGGGAGAGGCTTACCTGAGGGAGAGCCTGGCTTGTGCATGATTAGTCATCTGTACAAACCACTATATCCAGGAGGGTGGGCAAACTGGAATTGCAGGTCCATCAAATACAAGAGACCTATGGGATGTAGAAGCAGGAATCTTAGCAATGAGGATTGATGCTTAGAGTAGGGGCTAGCAGCACCATGGTTATGGGAGGTTTACAGGGTTGGAACCAAACTTGAGACAGTAGTTAGAGGTGTGCAGAACAGGGTCAGACCTCTAGGCAGGTGCTAGTAAGAACAATGTATAGGTCAATGGCTCAGTCATGCCCAACGGACTCCAGCCCAAGGCTTTTGTCCCAATAGGAGCACACATAACTACACCAATGCCCAAGACACAATTTAAGATATGTCCCGGAAGATAAACTGGCACAAACTTTTTTGATAAGCAATCAATATCAAGACATTTAAAATGCTCACACCCTTTATGTGATCATTTCAGTCTTGGGAATTAATCCCCAGAACAAACTGATTTGCCTTTTCCAAGTCAGAGGTTTTCATTACAGAATCATTTATAATAGCAAAAGTTGGAAACAATGGAAATACTCAATAACAAAGAAATGAGTTAAGCAAATCCTAGCACATTCATGATGGGTGATTATGCAGCCATTCAAAAGGATTTTTTTTGAAGAATGTTGGAAATGTTTATAATATAATGTTAAGTGAAAAATGCAGGATATAAAGTCATAAATAGAGTATGCCCAAGGTTTCTGCAACCAACTGTAGTTTTACCAACATTTTACTGTCCTGACTACCTATAACCAACTTCCAAGAGGAAAGACATCTATCTAACATTTGTTACAGTGTTTTAGGAATTGAAACAAACAAACAAAATCAATTTACTTCCATCTGGATCTTTGCCCATGGAAGCCCAAATAAGTTTCCCTGAGAGAAAATGATACTCTCCACACTGATGTTTATCCTGAATAAAAGGGTCCCAGCCTGGGCACCTCACTCATGTGCTTCTTCTCAGATTTAGCTGAAGTCAACTACCCCTAAGAGAACTTGCTACCAAGGCAGCCACACAGGTGTAGAAAGCATATCAGGGAGCCCAGTATTGCATCTGGTCTGGAGGGTGGATATTGTTGCCTACAGTAGATGGGACAAACCTGGAGGTTTCAGCTTGGCAGCCTAAGTGGACCCTCTTTTTTAACAAGTTTGCTTCCACACCTTCCAGACATCAATCAGCTAATATCATTAGCACTGCCATTCTCAGAGAGGATCTATGTATGTTAAGAGTGATGGGAAGCAAAAGATATCCTATCTCAAGAATCCTCCTGCTCAGGAACTTTATAGCCATCCTTCTTCTACTGTGGCCTTTTAGGACAACCAAGGAAGTGCAGCCAGCAGACATCTAGATGGAAGTGCACCTGCTAAAGTCCAGAGCTGCCTGGTGCCTGCTCCTAAGGTGCCAAACACAGGGGTAGCCTGTTCCACAGGAACAGCTGGCTATGGTCTTCTCAGGTAAGGTCACCCTTATGTTGGATTCTGCAATGGCACTACTCAAGTAGATGCTTTAGACCATCCAAACCCTGATTGTGGACATAGGGGCATCTGTTGTACATATTCAACACAACACCCTCTAAAAAACAATAATTACAGCACTTGCCAGAACCTGAAAGTTCACTCACTCTACCTACTCCAATCCCACACATCTTCCTAATACAAAATCATGATGGACTTCATCAGTTCCATCTTCCTCCCATTGCCATAGCCCAACTTAGTATAGGATAGTAGTTTCAATAGTATTTGCTGCCTAGAATGTTTTACTGATAAAGATTCCTTTAAAAATTTTTAAATTGGGATATAAAAGACTGCATACAGTAGTGTACATAAAGTATATGTATCATCAGGGTGTACACTTCAATGAATTTGTGCCTATGTATACACTCATGTGACTCCTACTCAGATCAGTGTAGAACATTTACAGCACTCCAGAAGGCTCCCCCATCCTTTCCGGTCAACACAGAGGTTACCACTACTCTGACTCTCATCATCAGTTTTCTGTTTTTGTACTCTTGATCTGACTTCTTTCACTCAATTTATTGGTGAGATTCAGCTATACAGCTTCATGTACAGTACTTCATTCTTTTTCTTTGCTGTGTAGCATTCCATTTTATGTATACATTATAATATATTTGCTCATTCACCTTTTGATGACAATGTGGGCTGTTACCAGTTTGAAGCTATCATGAATAAGAATGCTATGAACATTCTTGAAAATAAATATATCTTTTGGTGGATCTTTGCACTTATTTCACTTAAGTTTATAACAAGGAGTAGAATTACTGGATTATAAGATATTCATATTTTTAGCTTAATAGATCTTGAAAAGGTTTTTAAAAAGTAGTTGAATCAATGTAAATTCCCACTAGCAATGTTTAAGAGTTCCCATTGTCTGTATTTTCACCAACATTTGGTATTATGATAGGTGTATGGTGGTAGACAATTATGGTTTTAATCTGTATTTCCCTAATGCTGACTGGCCATTTGGATATCTTCTTTTGAGAGTGTCTGTTTCATTCATTTTTAAGCAGTGCTGTATTAAGGTTTTCTGATTGATTTTTTGGAGTTCTTTGACTATTCAGACTATGAATCTATGCTAGATTGTGCTGTTGTCAACTTGTAAACTAGAAACTTCCTTAGAATCCTCTTCCTTGTAAGTTTCCCAGTTAGAAATGACTCAAAGAGGAAACTGCACAGCATTTGGAAGATGGAGGTCAATCAACAGCCACTTACCACTGACGAGACATAGGAATTAGAGACAGTGAAGAACATATTCAGGGGTCCTGGAAGGTGCCTGTTTGTCCTCACTCTTCTTTGCCCCCTGAACAACTCATCTTTCCAAATGCTGCCCTGCTGACCAACAGTGGCCCTAGACCCACCAGTGGATATTTAGCTGCAAACCCACAGATGTAGTAGCAACAACAGCTATTCACAGAACTCTCCCCTCCATGGTCCCACTTCCATGGCTGGTCATGCTTGGCTTCTTGGATTTCCTGACAAGCTCCAGCTTGTCTACTTGAGCTAGTGTTTCAGGAAGACCTATCAGTTTCTCTGATATTCCAACAAAGTGAGACTTCTCCCTACAAAGGAATTCTTGTTTTGTCTACAAAGAAGATAAATTTATCTCAGCATTAATATACAATAAATATACAGCATTATATTTTCCCTAAAATTGCATATATTTATTAAAGAAAAAATTTAAATTTAGAGATGCAAAGGAAGAAAATAAAGAGTCATTCTTAATCCCACCACTCAGAGTCACCCATATCAGTATCTTCTTCTGGTGGCTTTACTGCACATTTTTCCATGCATTTACGTATACTATGTATATTTTTTCTTTTCTGAAAAAATAAACACGGGATCTACATATTTTATAAACTCAAATATACATTGAGAATTGATATTGCCAATTCTTTGTCCACATACATTCTCTTAGAATAAATTTTTTGACTTGGAATTCCAGAACCAAAAGATAAGTACATCATTAAGGCTTTTATTACATATAACTCAACTGACCTCCAAAAAAGACTATCAGTACACATGTCCATCAGCGTCGCTTCCCTTCATCCTCACCAAGGACTTTTAAAATCTTTGCCAATTTGTTAAGGGACGAATTGTAAATTGCATTTTTTTCCTTACTAGTGCTGTTAAACATTTTTCATCTATACTTGTCAGCCATAGGACCAGCAAGTTTTGATGGGACGAGAATGAGGCAATATCCCAACTCTCAAAGGAGGACAGGTTTGAATGGAGGCCATGGCTACTTGACCTCAGGCATGCATTTGAACTCTCTGAGTCTCAGTTTACTTATCTGAAAAATAGGCATGATAATAACAGTTAAAACACATAAGAGCTGAGATTAAATGAGATCATGTATGTAAAGCATCTGGCCTAATGCCTGGCAGATGGTAAGTCCTCAGGAAATGGATTACCACATAGCCATATAGTGGTTGAGTCAGGATTCAAACTGAGAACTGTTACAGTTCATACTCCCTATGGAGTACGGGAAGTGGGGCAGCACTGAGCATGCAAGTAGACTAGGGGCTGAGTTGTTGGGAGCTATGAAGATAGGTAAGATGGAGATGAGGAACTAGAGTAACTAAGGAGCTCTGGGTCCTTTATGGGAAAAGGAAAACCTAAAATAGGCTACAGGCTATTGGCCAAGGTCAGAAGTTGGGCAAGATAAGATCTGTTGCCAAAGCCAGGAATATGGAGTAACAGAGGCAGGCAGGACTGGAGGATAAGGACAATTTAACACTCAGAAATTCTACTCTTAGGTGTATAGCCAAAATAAATAAAAATACGTGTCTTCATACAATCTTACACATTGAAGTTCATAACAGCATTGTTCATAATACCCCCCAAAATAAAAACAATCCAAATGTCAGTCAACTGAGGAATGAATAAATAAAATATGGCATATCCATATGATGGAATATTATTCAGCAATAAGAAGGAATTAAAAACTGACACATGCTATAAAACACCTGGATAAGACTTGAAAACTACTCTAAGTGAAAGAAGTCAGACAAAAAGCACCACATATTATATGGTTCCAAATACCCCAAGCAGACAAATCCATAAAAACAGTAAGTAAATTAGTGGTTGCCTAGGAATGGAGGAGAATAGAAAAATTAAGAGTTATGGATAAAAGGTGTGGGGCTTCCTTCTGGGTTAACTGAAATATTACAGAATTGATTGCGATTGGCTAAGTCTCTTGTTGCAACCAACCAAAAGTCAACTCCAGACAGCTTAAGCAAGTGTATGGGGAGTTTTTACCCTATAGGGACATCTCACATAACCCAGGAACATTTAGAAATAAGCCACAGTATTGATCACTTATGGAGGTCTTATTCTGAATCTTAAGTTATTCTCAAAGAGGCTATTTTTAATCTTTTGAATTAGCTTTAGACCTTGGAAATGACCAAAGCCTCTCAGTGTCAGTCTGAAATAGGTGAATGAATGGTTGTAGGAGTTAACTTTCTGTTCAAAACAAGATGAAGGAATGACACTGGAACTGATTTCTAGAGAGGAATGAAAAAGAGAATCCACTCATCCATGATTCCTGGGAGTGAAAGTGTTGTCCTAACTTGGGCCTAGCCCACTTACAGTGGAACAGGAAAGACTGGGAAAGACAGGGCACGCTTAATTGCCTAAAAGATTTTTTTCTTTCTTTTGGTTATATATATTCAAAGCAGTCCAACACAATATTCCCCACTTTGTTAAAATGCAAACTGATCTTTTCATAACACCAGTTCTTCTCAAACTTTTCAAAAAATTGAAAGGGGGGAACACTTCCAAACTCATTCTATGAGACCAGCATTACCCTGATACCAAAGCCAGAGAAAGACTCTACACAAAAAGAACTACAGGTCAGTATCCCTTATGAGCATTGATGCAAAAATCCTCAAAGTACTAGCAAACTGAATCCAGCAGCATCTTAAAAAAACCCTATACACAACCAAGTGGGATTTATTCTCAGAATGCAAGGATAGTTCAACATCTATTGATCAATGTACTATATCACATTAAGAGAATGGAGGGGAAAACCCACATGACCATCTCAATTGATGGAGAAAAAGCATTTGACAAAATTCAATAAAATGAACACTCAATGTTAAAAACTCTCAATGACCCAGTCATGCATCTACATACATATACTTGTTTTCATATTTTTTTCCAAAAAATAAAAATAAAAAAATTAAGAGAGCATAACCACCAAAATAAAACTCAAAGAACTATGACTAGAAGGAAATTAATTCAACATAATAAAAGCCATATATGGAACACATAAAGCAAATGTCTTACTCAGTGGTGAAAATCTGAAAACAAATTATTGTTGTTGTTTTACACCACTTAGTTTTGAGTGATTTGCTATGCAGTAATAGATAACCAAAACAGAGTGAATAAACAGATGATTCACTTGAGGCTTATTACAGCATATGGCATGAGGTAGAAATTCAAGCTAACTCTTTCCCACAGTGACTCCAGTGTCTCAATACTTATAAATTTCTTCAGATAGAAGATGATGTCTTATACTTTGTTTCATATCGAATAGAATTATTAATATGTAAACTAAAAATGTTTGTTGAATTGAATCTATATATTCACTTTAAAAATATGTCACCTTCACTATATTGATCCTTCTTAACCAAGATTTCTCTCTTCTTTATTCATGCCTACCGTCACTTATCCCACTAGACCTTTGCTGTTTTTCTTTGAATAAATCACTTTGTTTCCCAGTCCAGTCGGTAAAAATTTTATTACTATTGTAAACAGAAAATGTTTATACAGCATTTCTAGTATATGAAAATAAACCAGAGAAATATAATAAATTTATATCTTATACTGTGAAATTTTGCTTTAGTTTAAAATTTAAATATCTCTGGTAACTTAGATTGACTTCCGTAGTATCAAAAGATATCACTAAGAAAAATATTTTAAAAAGCAAGCTGTGGAATGGGAAAAATATTTGCAAATCATGTATCTGCTCAATGACTTGTATCCAGTACATATAAAGAGCTCTTACATTTCAATATAAAAAGACACTCAATTTGAAAAATGGGCAAAAGACTTGAATAAACATTAAAAAAAACAAGTAGATGGCTAATAGGCAGATGAAAATTTTTATGTTCAACATCAGTAGTCATTAGGGAAATGCAAATTAAAACCACAATGGGATATTACTTCACATCCACTAGTACTGCTATAGTTATGAAGACAGACAATAAGAAGTGTTAGTGAGGGAGTGGAAGAACTGGAACCCTCATACATTGCTGTGAGGAATGTAAAATGGTTACAGCCACTTTGGAAAACAGTTGAACAATTTCTTAAAAAGATAAATTTGCCATAAAACTCAGCCATTCCACTCCTATGAATCTACTGAATAGAAATGAAAACATATCCACACACACACAAAAGTATGCAAATGATCATAGCAGCATTCTTTATAATAGCCAAAATCTAGAAACCACCTAAATGTTCATCACCTGATGAATGGATAAGCAAAATAACATATATCCATACAATCAAATACTATTTGGCAATAAAAAGGAATGTAATTCTAATATATGCTTCAATGTGGATGAACCTCAAAAACATTATGCTAAGCCAGACACAAACACGATGTATGATTCCATTTACATGAAATGTCCAGAAGAGGCAAATTTATAGAAACAGATGGAAAACTAGTGGTAGCCTGGGGCTGGAGGTGGGAGGAGAGATTAACTGCAAATTGGCATGGAAATATTCTAAAACTAGAGTGTGGTGATAGCTATATAACTCTATAAATTTATTAAAAGTCATTGAATTATACCTTTACAATGGCTGAATTCTATGACTGCAAGTTATACTTCAATAAAGCTATTTTTTTAAAACCCATATATCTAATTACGTTAGGGTTTTAATCAAGAAAGGATGCTGAATTGTAATCAGTGCTAGCTAGTGTGGCAGAAATCTTCATTTAGTCAGAGGATATGGCTTTTTAGAGAGGGAAGCAATTGTCCCCAGAGTAATGTACTCAGGAAATTCTAAGCCACCTTGTTAAAAAGGAATGTTCAACTATATATCTTATTGATGCCAACTGTTTCTTTGGAAGCAATTCTGGCTGTTAACTCCATTCACCCATTCAGCAAAAGTCATAGAATGCTTACTTATTTGCCAAGTATTGTTTGTCAAGCTGGAGAGGGATCATAAAAAATGAAAAGGCATGGCTTGGCCTTCAACCTGCCAGCAATTCAAAACTTGTGGCTCCACTAGGAGTTTGGCCCTTCTTCCTTTTCTTGCTACTATCCTCTCTCCTTGACTTCAAAGACAAAAGCCTCACTGTTTCCACTTCCTCATCTCTATAATTCATTATATTTTTCTTTGGTTTTTAAAATTTTTTAAAAATTTGTCATTATTTTTTTATTTTAGCAAAATTTCAAGCACAGAAAAATATAATAAACATTCATGTGCCTGATTCTCTCTTAATTTTTCAGATTTTTAGGTTTTAATCATAGGTCTTCAAACAAAATAAAATATTAAGGATACAGTAGAAGCCCCTTGTATTCACTCATTTCAAAGAGGTAACTGTCACCTGAAATTGGTATCCATCATTCCCACCCATATTTACATACTATTATTTTATATGTGTATGTATTAATAAACAATGCATACAATTTACAAACTTTATATAACTAACGTGATACTTTATACTTGTCCAACATTTTATGTTCCTCAACACGTTTTCTGAGGTTGACACATTCTATTTTAACTTCCATTTAGTGTCCCATTACATGAATAAAGCACAATTTATTTATCTGTCTTCCTATTGTTGGACATTTAGGTTGTACCCATTTTTTTTCTATTGCAAACAGTGTTGCAATAAACATTCTTGTACATGTTTCCGTATGCAAATACACAAGGTTTTCATGGGCTCTATACCTAGAAGGGGAATTGTGGGGCCATGGGTGTGTACTCTTTTTCAGCTTTGGTGGATGTTTCCAGATTTCTTGCAACAACTGTACAATTTACACTCTTACTAGCAGTACCTGAGAATTCTCATTTGTTCACATCTATGCCAACATATGGTTTTATCAGATTAAATTTTGTCTACATGAAAGATATAAAATGGCATCTCACTATGGCCTTCATTTCTCTCTTCCTGATTACCAGAGAAGTGAGCATTTTTTCCACAAGTTTGTTGGCACTTTGAATTTCCTCCTCTGTAAGTTATCTGTTATTCTTTGATAATTTTTCTATTGGATTGTTTGCTTTCTTACTCATATGTTGTGGCTCTTTAATCTTTGTCTATTATATGCATTTATCTTTTTTCAGTCTATCTTTTCCATTTTTTGTGATGATCTTTGTTTAATAGAATTTTTAAATCCTAAATGTTAAGAAATATAAAAACTTTCCCTTTGTGATTTGTGCTTTTATACCTTGCTAAGAAATCTTTCCTTAAATTATTTTTAAATTTATTAGGTGTACCAGTAGTTTTATGTTTATTAGAAAAGGTCCTTAACAATTAGAAATAAATACTGGATTATTCACAAGTGAGATTAAATTCTATATGGGATTTCCTTTAAATTGGTTCATCAAAAATAATGGTGGAGGAGTACAGATGAAACAATATTGGCAAAATGTATTACTAAAGCTGGGTAGTAGGTACATGTAGGTTCATTATTCTATCCTCACTTTACTTTATTCTTGGTTTGTAATTTTCCATAACAGTAAATGTAGAAAGAAAGAGGGAGTGAAAAATTCCCTGCTAACTCCAGGGCATAAAGGTATTCTGAATCATTTGCTTTTTAACGTGCTGCAAACTATCTCCTGTCCTCACTATTCCACTGAAACTGTTCTGAAAAAGGCACCAATGACATCAATGAGCAAAATGAATGAAATCTTTTTAGTATACATCTTATTTGAGCTCTTTGTGGAATTTTAGAATGTTGGTAATTCCTTTTTTTTTAATTGAAGTATAGTTGATTTGCAATGTTGTTGGGGTACCTGTATCTCTTTGAATTAGTTTTCTCCAGGTATATGCCCAGGTGTAGGATTGCTGGATCATATGGTGACTCTATTTTTAGTTTTTTTTAAGGAATTTTCATACTGTTTTCCGTAGTGGCTCCACCAAACTTAATTACCACCAACAGTGTAGGAGGGTTCCCTTTTCTCCAAACCCTCTCAAAAGCATTTATTGTTTGTGGACTTTTTAATGATAGCCATTCTGACCAGTGTGAGGTGATACTTCATTGTAGTTTTGATTTGCATTTCTCTGATAATCAGTGATATTGAACATCTTTTCATGTACCTCTTGGCCATCTGTATGTCTTTACGGAGAAAAGTCTTCTGCCCATTTTTTTATTGGTTTGTTTGTTTGTTTGTTTGTTTGTTATTGAGTTGTATGAACTGTTTGTATATTCTGGAAGTTAAGTTCTTGTTAGTTGCATCATTTGCAAATATTTCTCCCAGTCCATAGTTTGTCTTTCCATTTTGTTTATAGTTTCCTTTGCTGTGCAAAAGCTCATAAGATTAATTAGGTCCCATTTGTTTATTTTTGCTTTTATTTCTATTGCCTTGGTAAACTGACCTAGGAAAACATTGCTATGATTTATGTCAGAGAATGTTTTGTCTATGGTTTCTTCTAGGAGATTTATGGTGTCCCATCTTATGTTTAAGTCTTTAAGCCATTCTGAGTTTATTTTGTGTATGGTGTGAGGGAGTATTCTAACTTCACTGCTTTACATACAGCTGTCCAGTTATCCCAACACCCATTGTCAGAGAGACTGTCTTTTCTCCATTTTATATTCTTGCCTCCTTTGTCAAAGATTAATTGACTATTTCTGGGCTCTCTATTCTGATTCATTAATTCATATGTCTGTTTTTGTGCCAATACCACCCTGTTTTTGTTTTTGTATTTGGATGGGGGAGGTAACTAAGTATGTAAGTATGTATGTATGTATGTATTTATTTGATATGGAATTACTGGAGATCGAACCCAGGACCTTGTGCATGCTAAACATGCACTCCACAACTGAGCTATACCCTCCCCCCACTCTGTTTTAATTACTGTAGCTTTGTAGTATTGTCTGAAGTCTGGGAGGGTTATGCCTCTAGCTTCATTCTTTTTCTTCAGTATTGCTTTGGCAATTCTGGGTCTTTATTGATTTCATATAAATTTTAGGATTATTTGTTCTAGTTCTGTGAAAAATCTCCTGGGTAATTTGATAGAGATCACATTAAATCTGTAGATTGCTTTGGGTAGTATGGCCATTTAAAAAATATTAATTGGAAATTCTTTTATTGTTTTAACTTTTTACTATAGAAAATTTTAAAACTATAAAGATGGAGACACAATAGTATGATGAACTCTCAAGTGTTCATTACTATCTTTAACAATAATCAACTCAAAGCCATGCTTCTGTCATCTACTCTTCCAGCTACTTGCTTCCTTCCCATATTATTTTAAAGAAAATCCCAAATATTTTATTTATAACTATTTAGTAAGCATTACTAAATTTTGAAGACATTAAATAATTTTAAAACAGTGCTACATTTTTTAAAGTAAAAAAACACAATATCTAGAAATAGAAACAATAATTCCTTAATGCTATCATATATTCAGTGTTCAGTTCTCAGTCATCTCAAAGGTTATGTTATGTGCTGTATGTACATGCTTTACAATTTGCTTGAATCATGATCAAAAAAGATCTCTGTATTGTGACTTGTTGACATATCTCCTAATTCTCTTTTACACTAGGTTTCTCCTCTTTCCCTCTTTTTTATCTTGAAATTTATTTAAGAAAAGGACTCATTTGTCCTGAAGAGTTTCCCACAATCTGAATATCGCTGATTATATTCCCATGGTGCCATTTAACATGTTTCTCTACCCATCCTTGGATTTGTTTCCCTGTAAGTTGCTAAGTAGATGTAAAGGCCTGATCATGTTCAAGTCAATTTCTTTTCCTGGCAGACTGTGATCTCCCATGAGGAGGTACATGATATCTGGTTGTCTCCATTTGTGATGTTAGCAGCTTTTGAACATCAATAACTAGATCCATTAATTCATTAGGACTTCCAAATGGCGTCTCTAAAGGCTAGCATGCCCTTTTCGTTCATTAGCTGGAATACTTTCATAAAGAAACACTTTTCTCTATTATTTGGTTACTCAGTGGTATAGTTCATAAAGGAAAAGCAGAGTAAATGATAATTCTCTTTATTTAGCAGTTCTCAAAATAATGGATTGTTCACTTGAATCTTCCCACAGTGACAAATTAATTTTTGTGTTTTTATGAACTGATGTTGACTAAACATATTGATGTGATACACAAATCACCCCATTTTTAGCCAGTGGGAGGCTCTTTAAGTTGGCATCTAAGCCCTTTTGACCAGACCTTAGTGGTCTTTGACAACTCTTGTTCTATTCGGTGTGGCAGGCTGCCCCAAACATGGAATTGGCCTTTTCTCCAAGGAATCCTAGCTACTTTCAATAGGAATTAGTACTTTAAGATCACAATCTGAGTGCCAGTGGGCTCATTTTTACTCCTTGGTTATTGTTTTTAGGCCTCTGAAGTGGAAGCAACTAGAAAATTCTTTTTTCTAAGATAAATTCATGATAAGTTTATGATGATACTTCAAATTCAGATTCAGGGTTTATACTTAACTCCTGTCTTACATCTGTATTTTCTTTTCCGCATGCTAAGAATCCTGGTTCTCAGCAATACTGGGAATGATTCTAGAATATCACATAGTTATTCAGTTTCTTCACCCCACAATACACATTCAACAGTCTCAGGATAACAATACCAACAGTACTACCAACAATATGATTGCCATAAACAGTTTACAACTCTTTAAGCAGTTCTTTTTGTCCTAAGGGTATATCTCACTGGGCTAATTAAATCACTATGTTTTAAACTCACTCGAAATAGGTCCCCTTTGTGTGTCTTCGCCACTAACTTGATTTACAGTAAAGTTCATTTATTTTTCTTTCAATCCTTAAATGACTGTTTTTAAATCTTAATTTGTTTTATAATTATGTACAATATTTACCTAGTTGAAAAGTCAAATCTATAAACATTACCTTCTATTCCTTTCCTCTCCACTCTCTTCCTCCCTTCTTCTACAGATAACCTTCCAAAACATGCTATGGCTTATCCTTCCATATTTTTTAAAAAATATAAGCAGGTCTTTTACATAATTAGTTTTTACTATGAGATCCATTTTATTTTCTCTCCCTTTATTTCTCTCTCAGTATTTTTTGGTATTCTGTAAAACCATGCCCACAACCTACCTTGGATCCCCTTATAAAGAAAGAGAACCTCACAAGGAGAAGAATCACATGAAATTCTAGGACCAATCAGGACTTCCTGACCAGAAGGGATGAACTGGGGGTCAGGGGAGAAAGTGGTCCCACTCAGTTCTCAGCATCTTGTGTGTGGCTGGTGGAAGTGGAAGGGTAGCTACAGAGACTCTTCTCACAAATGTTCCCTCTTCTACTGCCAGACAATTAACTGGAGGTCCCTCTAGCTGGCCTGCTTTTGCGTCTTGTTTTCCTTTGAAGATTTAGCTATTTGTAGAAACATAAAATGAGATTTGTGGCGAAATCTGAGAAATCATGTTTTTGGTTTCTTGGCGAGTGAGGGATAAGGGACACTGGCCAAGCTATTACTTGCCCTAACCCAACCTACTACTGCCCAGGAACTACTTTGGCCCCTATCCAGTTAATGGCCCACTTGTCAAATGGCAGTCTTGGGTGACCTTTGCAGCTTCTGTGTGGGGGTGGGGGTGGGGGTGGGGGGGATAGGTCATGGCTCCCTACACCACTTACACTACTGTATTTTTGCTTCTTGCTGGAAGCTGGGATGTAAAGAAACCTAACCACATGATCTCAGTTCTTGGAGGACCTCAGGGACTATATTATAAATAGGCCAGATACTCTAGATTGCCTGCAGGATTATGACCCTGGATTCCAGTAATTTACCCCATGTTACAAAATCACATCAACCTTCAGATTCTTACTGACCCCCTGGGCATGTCTACTTCTGACTTGTCTCAATTCCTGCTCTGCCCAGCCCTTGAAGACACTACCTTCAGAACAAATGTGGCTGTGAAGGCCAGCAGGGTTTACTTTTGGGAGATTCAGAGGGCTGTGGGAAATAGAGACTCCATTCTTAAAGGGTGCACACAAAATCTCACATGCTCTGGAACCCAGGGCAGAAGCAGGCCCACCTGCTAATCTTGAAGAGTCTCCTAGAGAGGCAGGAGGCAACTGGAGCTCACTGTGGGGACAAAGACACTGGTGGCACCATTTTGGGGAGCTCCTTCTACCTCATGTCCACTGGTGCTGGCAAGCACCATTTTGGAATCCTCCCTCTAGCTTATTAGAGCTGGGACCCTTCCCTACCCACTAGCCTTTAGGTACCAGTACTGGGGCGCCTCAGGCCAAGCAACTAGCCAAGCAGAGACACAGTCCCATCTACCAGCAAGCCTGCTGCCTTAAGACTCCTGGAGCCCACAGCCACTCCAAGACCCAGCTCTGTCTACCAGAGGGCCCAGGACCTGGCACTGAAGCCAGAGACCCTGGGGCTTGGCTCCACCAACCAGAGAGCCAGCACTAGCCCCAGGACCCAGCCTCACCCACCTGTGGGCAGACACCAGCCCCAGGATCCTCTGGACTCCTTCCCTGCCCACCAGCGGATAAACACCGGCTTCAAGACCACCAAAGCCCTGCAGCCTCCCATTCCAGGACCCAGTGCACCTACCAGCAGGCCAACACCAGCTCTGGGATCCTCAGGGTCCTGCAGCCAGAGACCCAAAAACC
The DNA here is from genome assembly GCF_048564905.1 of Vicugna pacos. Taxonomy (NCBI): domain Eukaryota; kingdom Metazoa; phylum Chordata; class Mammalia; order Artiodactyla; family Camelidae; genus Vicugna; species Vicugna pacos. Next base: position 54,281,123 of record NC_132987.1, on the reverse strand, counting down.
CAGTTCCACCCACCAGTGAGCTGGCACTAGCCCCAAAACTCCCTGGACCCCAGCCCCATCTACCAGGAGGCTGGTATCAGTCCCAGGACACCTTAGACCCTTCAGCCAGCTGACCTGGGATCCAGCCCCACTCACCAGTGGGCCAACACCAACTTTGGTACACCTGGACCCCACAGCTAGCTGTGACAGGAGCTGGCCCCACCCACCAGCAGGCTGACACTGGATCTGTGATCACCAGCCCCACAAACAGCTACTTCAGAACCTGAATTCACCCATCAGTGGGCAAGCACTAGTTCTGGGACCCCCCCAGCAGCCTTGTGACCAGCCCCACCAAACAGTGGCCAGCAGCCTATGTACAAGGCAGGGCCTAGCTACCAACCAGACCGGGAGAGGGCAGCGACACTTACCAGACTGCCCACAGTAGTCAGCCTGCCACAACAGAAGGAGCCACATAGTCCATATAGGGGGGACCCTAGAATATATAGCTCTAGTGACCAGAGGGAGTGAGCTGCTGGAATGCACAGGATGTCCCCGGCCACTTCTCCAAGGTCAGGAAACGTAACCAACCTACCAGATACATAGAAATAAAAACAACAAATTAGGCAAAATGAGGCAACAGAGGAGTATCTTCCAAATGAAGGAACAAGATAAAACCACAGAAGCAGAACTAAGTGAAGGTGAGAAAGGCAATCTACCTGATAAAGAGTTCAAGGTAATGAACATAGAGATGTTCAAAGAATTTGGGAGAAGATTGGATGAATAGAGTAAGAAGGTAGAAGTTTTTTTATTGAAAAGTTAGAAAATATAAAGAACCAAACAGAGATGAATAATTCAACAACTGAAATGAAAAATACACTAGAAAGAATAAAAGTAGATTAAACGATACAGAGGAATGGATCAGTGCTGCTGAACAGAAAAAAGAAACAAAATAATAAAAAGAAATGAGGACAGTTTAAGACACCTCTTGGACAACACCAAATGTACCAACACTTGAATTATAGGAGATCCAGGAAGAAGAGAGAGAAAGAAAGGGGCAGGGAACCTATTTGAAGATGTAATAGCTGAAAACTTCCCTAACCTGGGAAAGGAAACAGACATCCAAGTGCTAGAAGCATAGAGAGTCCCAAGCAGGATCAACCCAAAGAGGACCACATCAAGACACATTACAACTAAAATGGAAAAAATAAAGAGAGACTATTAAAAGCAACAAGGGAAAAGTAATGAGTTACATACAAGGGAATTCCCATAAGGCTATCAGCTGACTTTTCAGCAGAAACTCTACAGGCCAGAAGGCAGTGGCGAGATTTATTTAAAGTGATGAAAGGGAAAAACTTACAATCAAAAATACTTTATCCAGCAAGGCTCTCATTCAGATTTGATGGAGAAATTAAAAGCTTCACAGATAGACAAAAGCTAAAAGATTTCAGCACCACCAAATCAGCTTTACAACAAATTGTTAAAGGAAATTCTCTAGTCATCAAACCATAAGAGAACAAAAAGAAGAAAGGGAGAAAAAAAAAAAAGACCTACAAAAGATTGCTTTGGCAGTTCGGGGTCTTTTATGGTCTCATATAAATTTTGGAATTGTTTGTTCTAGTTCTGTGAAAAATGTCATGAGTATTTTGACAGGGGTTGCATTGGATCTGTAGATTGCTTTGGGTAGTACAGCCATTTTGATCATTTTGATTCTTCCAATCCAAGACCACAAGGTATCTTTCCATTTCTTTGTATCACCTTCAGTTTCCTTCATCAGTGTTTTACAGTTTTCAGAGTATAGGTAACCTCCTTGGTTAAGTTTATTTCTAGGTATTTTGTTGTTTTTGATGCAATGGAAATGTTTATGCCAGTTATCACATTCTGATTTTTGAAGTGAAAAGAAAAAAAAGTGAACAAAGGGCTGGAAATGGTAAAATACCCTTCTTTCTTATGGGTGAGGTGTATTCCATTGCATATATACGCTGCATCTTCTTTTTCCATTCATCTATTGATGTGCACTTAGGGTGCTTCCATATCTTGGCAATTATAAAGAATGTTGCTGTTAATAGTGGGCATATGTATCTTTTTTAATTAGTTCTTATTTTGTGGTTGGGTTTATTCCTTTGATAACTATGTAAGTTTAAAAAGCTAAAGCTCTAAACATTCTTGGAAACAACGAAGAGTACATATATGTAAAATTTTAAAATATGCAGTATATTGTGTATATGTATTTACATGCAATAGATTGCATATGTGCAGTCAAACTAACAATTCTACCTCATAAAACTGAAAAAGGAAAAAAAAAAGGTATGGGGTGTGACAAGGTGGAGACAGTAACATTTGGCTGTGAAGGACAAGAAAAAGATAGAGCAATAGTGAGTGGAGAATGTCTTTGACAAAGAATATGTTTAAGAGTGGGAGAGGTGAATGGTTTTATTAGAGTTGTAACCATCAGCATGCTGAAAGAAACAAAAGAGTGAGACTGTGGAGTCTTACTGTCCCTTTAAAAGGTTTTAAACCTTATGGGACAGGTCCAGGGCCTCTTTGTCTTCATCAGCTACAGAGATGACATAAGTGACAAGAGTAGTGATGTCAAGAGGCTGCAACATCCAGGCTATCACAGCATGAACTAGGGAGAAGTGCACCAGACTGGAAGGGCTCACATCAGCACACTCAGCCTGGAGCCAGAGCAGAGGACAAGACCTCTTGCAGCGGGAAGGTTGGTGCCTCTAGCTTTAGAAAAATGGGGTTGAGGAATTTTTTTAAAACCATCAATTATCAATAATTCACCCTCTTCTGATTGTGTGCCTTTTGACTCTGATTCATAGTAAGAAATACATTTTAACACTGTGACTTAATACAAATATACATAAGAAACAAAAATTTCACATATTCTTGCTGATGACAAGGAAAAAGTATATATAACGAAGTTTATGTTAATTATTAATATTTAAATACAATATACAGGAGTGCCAAATAAATACTATAAAAATTGGGAAAGATTGGGACTTGAAAAATGTGAATCTCATTTCTAGATTCATACAACCCGATTAGTACTTTCGTACTAATTAGTACAGAAGACAACGAACAAACTTGGGTATGGGTAGTCTGACTATTTAATCAAAATATTTCCAAAGGTCAGTTCTTTAATTATTTATAATAACAAAAGACTAGAAATAACCCAGATATCCATCAAGAGGGAACTGGTTCAATTAACTCTACTATACAGATACAATGGGATATCACACAAATGCCAGAATAAATGAGGACTACATTTACATACTACTATAGAGTAATACCCAGGACGTATTAGTAAGTGAAAAAAGCAACCAAATAAAGTGTGCATGGTATTCTAGAGAGAAGGAAAAGATAGAGGAAAAAGGGATAGAAGCTAAATCTTTCTGAATATATCTTGTTTGATTCATTTGACTATGGGATCACATACACTTTTTACATAATTAGAAATACGTAATTCAAAAAAGCAATCCCTAAAAATAAAAAGCAAAATGAAATAAATAAACCTAACTGTATATTGAGTTTGTGGCATAACCACACAAATATGAATTATTTCAGATGAATTTCAGACATTGTAATTTGAGCATATATTCTTAGTGGGATATATCTTAAGGACAAAAAAAAGAAAACAAAAGAAAAAATTTTAAACTGTTTTCAGTAACAGTAATAGTATTATTTTCAGTAATAGTAATTGTATTGTTTTCAGTAATAGTAATTGTGTTAGTGTCAGTAGTTATTTCTAAGAGAGTAAGAATGTTTTGCATGTGTTGAGGGATAAAGCAAAACAGTGATTATATTGGTTTTATAGTGTGAGACAAAAGGAGAAATAAATTAGGGTAGATGAGGTTACATAAAAATCCTGTAGTCCTGAATTTTGAATTGGAAGTATCACTATAAACTCATGATGTATTTTATTTTTTTTTCAAAGTATTTCCTACCTATACCCATAGAAAAGACCTAAAAACAAGGCCCAATCAAGTATCAGTGAGTACCCTGCCCAGACTGTGGTATCCAAAATCTATTTCACACTTAAAGAAACCAGAGGTTTTTGGAGAGATGGTTGATTCCATATCCGGAGCAGGAAATATGCAAATTGAGTCTCAAACATGTCAGGAAATCAGAAAGCCATCAATGGCATCCACTGCCCAAAAATGAGACAACTGCCCAATTGCTCAAACATGTCCATGAGAATAATACATGCAATTATTTGAAATACCTCAAATATGTTCATGAGTTCATAATAATCCTTTAAAAAAAAAACAGCAAAACTTACTGGTCACCTTTGGAAGATGCTAGGGCACCAAATCATTATTTTGAAATCTGATAATTAAAAGAGGGGTAAAAAAGCATTTATCCCACTTTTCCTCAGAGTAAACAAACAATTGGTAAGAAGTTTCTTTATAGACATATTCCAGCTAACAAATGAAGAAGAATGATATAATACTGCTATTTAGCAAACAATGTGATGTAATGTATCTTGGTACTGATCACCCATGACTGCTAACATCACATAAAGAGAGACATCAGATATTATAAACCTCCAGATCGAAGTACACAACTGCTATTTACATCTTGCCCCTCCCCTTAAAAAAACTGAACCTCAGTCTGATCAAGCCTCCAGATCTAACTGCCAATTTACAGGAAACGAAGGGGACAGAAGAATATGGTAAACAACATTAAATAAGTCAACAAAATCCAAAATCCAGACCATGGAAAACTGCAAATAAATGAGTTGCTAGGAAAAAAAGAAAAGAAAAAACAGGAAAGGGATATTTCTTACAGTTTAATCAGGAAAGCAAAACACTTTGTGTGACATAAGGGATTTATTATAGGACTTAGACCTGACATAATTGGAAGAGCTGGTTAAGCACTCTGTGTAAGTCAGTTGCCCCTGCATCTGCTACTGGCCCTGAAGTTAGGGATGCTGACCGTTAGGAAGACCAAAACCAAGCTGGAATCCTTGTCCGTCTCTCACAGGAACCTATGTTGATCCCTCACCAACTCCAAGCCTCCAACTCTGATGATGTGGGTGATTATAGAAAAACTAGTGCAATTCTTAACAGAGCTGCACGTAATCCTGATCCATTAACCATTATGTCCAGTGTCCAGCAGTTAAACTTGAGCTTGCCTCTATGTTTTTCACTTCGTCATTTTTTACTATTAAATAATCAATTTTAAAGCATTTTGTATAAGGTGAATTAAAATGTTACAATTGTTACAAACTCAAAATATGTTGCATTGATAATAATGCCTTTTCCTGAAAAACACATACATTTTTTATCTAAAATTCACTAGAAGATAGCAACAGTTTTGCCAATAGCAAAAATTATACTAAACTTTGCTTCAACCTTAGCTGCAACCATACTATGTTAATCCTCCCATTATGACAATAGTCAAATCATCATATACCATGGAACCAGAGAGCAAATGACCCAGTTCTTATCAGTTCATATATTATCACATCCCTCTTTCCATCTCCATTTACTGCAGTTGGGCAAAAGATTGGTGCAATATGTACAGTTTTTCCAAGTGTCCTTATGATGAACTCCAGCATTTTCTATTTCATTATATTCTAGTATATTCTATTTCATTTAAAAATAAAAAGCTGGTTGAGAGCCATTAACTTGATTTCATGACCTACTAATGGATTGTGGCCTGCAATTTGAAAAACAGTGCCCTAGGCTGGGTTATATTTACAGTATTAAAGTCTCCCCCCACGCTCTGTTAATGTTTAAATTCAGTTAACTTTTGGGTCTCTGTATCTTTGTCTTTATTCTTCATGTGTGTGCTTTTGATTTTCACTGCTCTTTGAGATCTTTACAGTTCAGGGATATGATGGAAATTCTAAATGTGGGTGATTTTGTAGACCATGACATGGTTTTCTTCTTCCTTCAAATAGGAAAGCCAATATGGCTAGGCAATAACTCAGTTCTGTTAGATCTCCTTTAATCAACATCTCAGGGACAGGTCTTAAAGTCATTCTTATTGTTAGGTCTCTAAAACTTATTTCTCATTTTCTAATTGCAACTCATAAAATTCTGTCTTTGTTTTTTAAAATTTAAACACCTGACAAAGATATCTTGAAAAGGTGTGGATGGATATTTTTCTGATTATTCTATTGCTGCATGAAACTGCAGTCATTTGTAATGTTTATGGATTCTGTGGGTCAGTAATTCAGAGACAGCCCAGTGGAGTTCGCTTGTGTCTTCTCCACAATGCCTGGGGCCTTGCTGAAAGGAGACTCATGTTGCTGGAAGACAAATCATCTGTGGGCTTCTGCACTCATTTGCCTGGTGCCTGAGGCAGGGCTCAGTGGGACCTGTCAGCTGGAGGGATTACATGTGGCCTCTCCATGTAGTACAGTGTGATGACTGGGTTCTGAGAGGGAGAAACGTTCTAGAATAACCATGTGAAGCTGTGTCCGTTTCTTGGCCTAGCCTTAGAAGTTACACAGCATCACTTCTGTCACACTCTGAGATTCAAGGACTCACACACCTTCTCCAGATTAAAAAGCATAAACTCCACCTTTTGGGGCAATGTTTCAGATACACCAGAAATATCTGTTTTTGATGATTTCTGAATGGGCTTTTTATGTCTTCTCATTATCCATGCTCAGCTTTCTTTTATTCATTCAGCAGTACATTGACAGCACCAACCTTCCATCAGGCATTGTGTTAAGCACTGAAAATATGAGAAACAAGAGAGAAAAAATTCCTACCCATGGAGCTAACTCAAAAGAAAGAGAGTACACAAATAATTACACACAGAATGCCATAGTATTTTTCTATTTAGCTACATTTTTTAACTTCTTCCCTGATGATGATTTCCATATTGTTCACCTTCTCTATTTCCTATAGACTCCCTATTGTTTTCACTTAAATCTTTTTAATCTATGTTCTAGGTCTTTCAGTTTTTCTTGTGTTGTTTTTGGTTTTGTTTTGTTCTTGTGTGTGTGTGTGTGTGTGTGTAAATGCCCTGAGATTTAGGTTTCTAGATTGGTCTTTTTTCTCAATCACTTATTTGCTCAGTGGCATCCCCATTTAGATTTTTATTACTTTTCTTGATGTCTTTGGCTTGTATGTTCACTCCCCAAATACTATAGGATTACTTGTTTCAGGCACTGTGCCGAGTACATGGATATAGAGCTCAGACACAGCTTCGCCTCTAACAGGAAATGCACTTTAGAACAAACTCTGATGTCAGGCAGACAGCATGTAGAATTGCAGCTTTGTCACTGACTAGTTAGAACTTCACTTGATAAATTGTATAGCTCCTGCCCTCTTTTCCTCCTGAGGATGGTAATACTACACACATAACTAAGACAGTGGCTGGAACTTGGTGGAGCCACAATAGACATTTATTCCCTTTAAATACAGGACTCAGTGGAAAACAGACAATTAAAACCAACATTTTCAAAATGGTGTGAAAGTGTTAATACAAAGGTGTATACATAAGAAACTTTGTGAACAGACAAGTGCCACCTAGCCTAGGTGGCTTGAAAATTTTCCCATAGAATAGTAATTCGCATCTTGCAGTGGGTGGAGGGAGTACAGAAGGTGCTGGGAGGAATCGCTGAATTGAAGAGCAAAGGCTGAAAAAATATATTCAATATTATAAGACTACTTTATATTTGGAAAAGTGAAAAAACTTTGTTTTCATAGTTCAAACTCAAGAGGTAAATATAAATGCACTCCAGATGGTAGAGATATTCACCAAATACATTATATATTCTTTATATCAGCAACTCCCAAAGGGAAATAGTCTCAGGGCAAGGTTGGTATGGGATGTTTATAGGATGTCTGTCTGTCTGTCTGTCTGTCTCTCTCTCTCTCTCACTTGGGGGTACCTTTTTTTAAAAACACTGAAAAAATTCACTATAATAGCTAGTGATTAAGCCTTGAATAATGAGTAGAAATTAGCCAGGTGGAAAAGAGAACAAAAGAGAGTTCTGGGTTGTAGGAACACCCCTTGCAGGGGTGTGAGAGAGCTGGGCTAGTTTGAGGACTACAAGTGGTTTTATATGGCTGTGAGTGAATGGTAGAAGATGAGCATGGAGAATTTGGCAGGGCCAAATCTTAAAAGCACGTGTATGCTCTACAAAAAGAATAATACTGAGAGCAACTGAAAGTCATTGAAGGATTCTGAGGAAGGGAGTGACAAAGACAGGTTTGCTTTTCTAATAACACCTATAAATTCCTTCTGGAATCATGGTTTCTTCTTGAATCTCTCAGAAAGTGGCAAGTGTGGGCTTGTTGACAGTGGCCTGCGTCTTAGCTGGTACTGGTGCTCCTGCCATGGGAGATGCCCTCTTTCCCATGCTGACTTTCTCCTTCTCTTAGAGACTGCAATACTTGTTGATGGCACAATTGATGCTAGATAATTGTGCTGTCTTGAAGCTAACCCTAGTGAACTGTTACCTTTGAAATGTCACTTTTTTTACTTTTTTGGTGAGTTTATCTAGGAAGTTTCCAGTGCTGAGTTTATTGGGAGGTAACAAGAGGACGTGAAAAAAAAAATCTTAGGCATACAGTTCAAGTACTTCATTCTGTATCTTGCCCTGCATGACTGTAAGTCACAACCTCTCTGAGCTTCAGGTTCTTCATCTGAAACATGGAAGAATAATCACTATGTAACATTGTTGTGGGGATTAAAGAAAATGTTCTCTAAGTGCCTGAATCATCGTAGGTATTCAACAATAGTGAACTTTGCAGATGTTGTCAGTGCCCCACCCGTGTGCCCTCAGCACTTATTGTTCCCAGGCAACCACCAGCTTCTCACCGCAAGCACCTGTGACTCTGCCTGAGGGCTTTCCCTTGCCAACTCTTGCTTGGGCCAGGCTGGAAATACCAAGAAGTTAATGCCCCCAGAAGTAGCCCTTTTAACAAATGATGAGTGGAAGTTGGTAGATTAAAACTCCTTCTTTCTTGCTCCCTGAGTGAGACAAACTGAAGCCTATTTTACATATTCTCCTAGGGGTCTCCAATGGATTGTGACTCAGTTGTTCCCTCTCATGAAAGCACCCTGTATTGGCTTCTTTTCCTTCTCAGCCTTACTTCCCTATACCCCTCCCAGTGACCACTTCCCAAACAAACTGCTTGGCAGTCAAATCCTTGTCTCATGGTCTGCTTCTGGGGAACCAAACTGAAGACAGTGGTAGCCATTATTCATTTATTCATTAGTGACTGACTACAGACAATGTGTCAGGCACTGTTTCTTATTACTGTTCCTTTCTCCTGTTAACAGCTAAATTGCTACACCTAGGATTTCTGGTTTCTTGAATTTTTAACAATTATGCTATTAAAAATTTAAAGGAAAAATGTAAGAGAAATTCTTTCCCATAATCTCACCAGTTTAGCACAAAAGCTATTTTTATTTCTTCTTATTTGCTTCCATTTTTTTATACATGTGTGCACATTTACTACAGTTGCAATTGTAGGTACAATCTAGTATTGTGTGTTTTATTTTTCCACTTAGCTTCCTACCATACTCACTTTCCCTAGCTTTCAAAATTGACACTCTAATTGCTACCTCATATTCCATTAACCTACTGTAGGACATTGTGATGGTCAATTTTATGTGTCAACTTGACTGGGCCATTTACTACCCAGATATTTGTTCAGACATTATTCTGAGTGTTCATGGGCTCGGATGAGATTAACATTTCAGTTGGTCAACAGAGGAAAGCAGATTGCTCTCTCTAATGTGGGTTGGCCTCATCTAATTTGTTGAAGGCCTGAATAGAACAAAATGGCAGACCCTACCCTAAGTGAGGGAGAGAATCCCTTCTGCCTGACTGCCTTCGAACTAAGACATTGGCTTTTTCCTGCCTTCAGACTCAAACTGAAACTAGGTTCTTCCTGGGTCTCCAGCTTGCCAACTTACTCTGCACATCTTGGGACTTGTCAGCCTCCATAACTGCATGAGCCAATTCCTTATAATAATTCTCTTTACACAGATACACACACATACTCTCTCTCTCTTTTTCTCTCTGTTGGTTCTAATTCTCTAGAGAATTCCAACACAGGCATATAGATTTTTTTTCCCCAAATGTGACTAGTACTACACACATACTAGACATAAAGTCTTTATGCCATAATCTATTTTTTGTTTTTGATTTTGTGAGCAATACATGAACACTATACAAACTGAAAAGATTTTCCTTCATCCACAATGAAACTCACTGTTACAAACCTCTTATACATCCTTCAAGGAGTACACTATGCCTGTATCACACAAATGGCAGCATACTCCCCAAACTGTTCTGTGCTTTTTCCGTTCAATAATACACCCTGGTCTCCTTTCACGCCAGCACTCGCTGCTTCAGTGCTTCTAACAGGCTTGTTCCCTCAGCTCCCCTTGTTGCTATTTTTTTTTCCCTTGTTGCTATTTTTTGTGACAGTATCTCCTCAGCATACATGCTCTCTCCCTCGCAGAAAAATCAGTATCTTCCTCCTCTACTTATTCATTTAGTCACTCGCCAAACATTTACTGAGCATTTACTATCTGCTGAGCTCTGAGCCAGGCCATGGCACAGAATGGTGAACAGAACAGGCCATGTCCCTGCCCTCATGGAGCTCAGTCCAGGGAAACAGAAGCAATGGGCCAGAAATTTCAGAGAAGCTAGATGAATGAATTAATGAAGGATGTTTGGGGTGCGGTGTTCTTCTCCACACAGGCTTTCTGAAGGAAGTTACCTTGCTGAGACCTGAAGAATGAGGAGTTAGCATGGTGAAAGACTGCAGGAAAGGTGTCCCAGGCAGATGTCAAAAGAGGGACATGGCAGGAGGAGGAGTGTGGAGGTAAGAGGAGAAAGCTTAATACAGAGACTGCTAGTGGGCTGGAGAAATGAGTCTGGCCAAGTTGGCTGGTCCAGGTCACCAAGCCCTCATGCGTTTTGTGCTGGGGCAATGGCAGACCACTGAAGGGTCTACTTTTTGTTAATTCCTTCAGTTTGATGTCTCCTGTTTCTCCTTTTCTTTCAGATATTTGAATACTTTTTACCTATTGACCTTTTTTGCTATATTTTCTGCATTATTTATTAGTGTTTGTTCTATGGGTTACAAAAGGCATCCTTAAGTTTTCACAGTCTAATTTAGAGTTTATACTGTACCACTTTATATAAAAAATAGAATTGAAACCACATAGGTCCATTTGCTTATCCATCCCCACCATACTTTATATAATACTTGTCATATGTATAACTTCTATATACATTCTAAATCCCACTAGAGATCGTTATGATTTTGTTTTGAACACTCTTATTTATTTTGAAGAAATTAAGAGCAAAAAATTGTCTTTTATTATTTATCTAGATATTTACCATTTTTAATGTTCTTCATACCTTCCCAAAGATGAGTTTCCAGCTTAGTATCATTTCCCTCCAGCCTAAAGAACTTGAGCATTTCTAGTAGTATAGTCATGCTGGTAAGTATGTTAGCATTTATAAATCTGGAAAAGTCGGGCTTTTATTTTCATTAAAGGCTATTTTTGCTGAATTATAATTCTGGGTTAAAATTTTTAGTATTTAATTATTATTCATAATTATTATGAACAACTACACACCAACAAATTGGATAATCTAGAATAAATGGATAAATTCCTAGAAACACACAAGTTACCAAGACTGAAACATGAAGAAACAGAAAATCTGAACAGACCAATTACTAGTAAAGAGACTGCTCAGTAATCAAAAACCTTTCAAGAAACAAAAATCCAGGACCAGATGATCTTACTGGTGAATTTTACCAAACATTTAAAGAATAATTAATACCAATGCTTCTCAAACTATTCCAAAAAATATAAGAAGAAGGAAAAGTTCCAAATTCATTCTACAAGGCCAGAATTACCCTGATATTAAAACCAGACATGACACTGTAGAAAACTAAGGAAAACTTTTTCATAGGAAATAGAAAACAGGCCAGTATTCCTGATGAACATAGATGCAAAAATCCTCAACAAAATATTAGCAAACTGAATTCAACAATACACTGAAAGAATCATACACCATGATCAAATGATACTTAAACCTGGGATGCAAGGATGGTTCAACAATCACAAATCAATCAGTGTGATACACCACATTAACAAAATGAAGGATAAAAATAATATGATTATCTCAATAGATGCAGAAAAAACATTTGACAAAATTCAACACCTATTTATGATAAAAGCACAAATAAGTGGGTAGAGAGGAAATATTTCTCAACATAATAAAGGCCATGTATGACAAGCCCACAGTAAATATATTCAATGATAAAAGACAGAGCTTTTCCTCTAAGATCACGACAAAGATGCCCACTCTCATCACATATATTCAACATAGTATTTAGAGTCCTAGCCAGAGCAATTAGGCAATAAAAAGAAATAAAAAGCATTCAAATCAGAAATGGAGAAGTAAACTGTCTCTATTTTCAGGTGACATAATACTATATATAGAAAACTCCAAAGACTCCACCAAAAAAACTGTTAGAATAAATGGATTCAACAAAGTTGCAGGATACAAAATTAATACAGAAAATAGAAAATATTTGCAGATTGTATATATTTTAGCAGTTTGACTGTGATGTTTCTAAGCATGGTTTTCTTTATATTTACCGTTCCTGACTTTGTTCAATCTGTAAATGTATCTTTTAACAAATGTAGGAAATTTTTAGCTATTATTTCCAAAAATACTTTGTTTACTCATTCTTTCCTCTGGTAACACATACATTGGTATTTTTATATTGTACCACAAGTCCTTGGAGCTCTTTTTTTTTTTTCTTGGAGCTTTTAATTATTTATTCTTTAATAGTTCTTCTTTGTTCTTCAGTTGGATAATTTCAAGCTCACTGGGTTGTTCCTCTGTCATCCAAAATTTACTGTCAAATCCACCCAGTGAATTTCTCATTTCAGACAATGTATGTCTCAGTTCTAGAATTTCCATTTAGCTCTTTTTTATAGTCCTTATCTTTTTACTCATTGTGAGCAAATTTTTCTTTACTTCTTTGAACATGATTACAATAGCTTTTAAAGCCTTATACGCTTATTTCAACATTTGAGTCTTCTCATCATTTATCTTTGTTGACTGTCTTTTCCCTTGAGAATAGATCTTCAAACTATGTCCTGGACCTTGTAAATGCTATGCTGTAGAGATTCTGGATTTTGATACATTTCTCTAAAGAGAGTGAGTGTGTGTGTGTTTTAACCAGCAACTAATTTCACTGGACTTAAACCTTAAACTCTGTCTCTTGGATGGTAGCTCAAATGTCAATTTAATTTTTATTCTTAGCTCAAGTCTGTCCAATACATATGCATGTGGTTTAGAGGTCAACCAGATATTTGAAGAGTGTATACACAGAATTAAGAGCTCTCCCTCTGTGACATTCTCCTTCCTGAGATTCCACTCTCTGCTCTCCTGCACCTAAGGTTTTCCTGAACTTTATCCTGTGGTGCTTCAGACCAGAAAGACAGTAAATGTTCTCTCTGTTTTAGTTATCCTATCCTGTGGCTTCTCTTCAGGCAAAAAACTTTGAAAATGGATAACTTATCCTGATTTTCCTTTTTTTCCTGAGTGTTGATTCCTCTCCAAAATCTCTGTGCTTTTGATTACTCTACAACATCTTCAGGTTTTGTGCTTTTGTGTTTTGTCCAGTTTATAGTAATCTGTGGGAAGACTGAGTCTGCTAGGAGCTACTCAGCAAAACACTTATGGTCTGTTCTTAAACACTTACGGTTTTGAATCAAATGCTTAGGGCAATTTCAGGATTGGGACTTATGGAAAAAGGTATACAATTTTCATGTTTCATAGTTTTCTTCCTCATAGATATTTCTTATTAAATATTAATGACTACTTAGAGAATCTCATTTAAATTTGTTTATTTCTCATTTCATTGCTTTGGTTGAAATAAGTTTCTTTTATCTGTTTTATTTTCTTTGACTTTTATCTCCTATAATTAATTTACTTTCTGGAAGTTTCAGTTAGCGTATATTTGCTTTGTATATAGATTAATATTTAAAAAAAAGAATGTTAATTTTTTAAAATTGTGGCAGACAGAGCATGGGAGAAGATGTTTCTATCTAAATTCTCATCCTAAATAAGCAGATGCCCTAGGATGCTGGGCCATAAAAATAATATTCTATACCTATTAAAAACTAAATTATAGAAGAATATTAAGTGATTTGGAAAATAGTTCATGAAAAACTACAAAATACAGTTGATTGAAAGAAGTATGATCTTATTTTTATTTAAAAAAATCAGGTATAAATGTGGGATCAGTGGTTAGACTCCAAGAGTGCAGTTCACAGACTGAGTCATAGTTCTACAAAGCTCACCCTAGGTGCCCACAGTGATTTGGTACCAGAGTTTTCCAGCTCCAACCTCAAAGGTTGTTGAGTGTAGAACCTTCTATGCTTTACATCCATACCCTTTCTGTGGCCTCATGATGGGCAGAATGTATTTCCATGTCCCAGAAGAAAAGAACTTTCTTTTGAACTCTGGAGACCAGTCTATTTCTTTTCTTTTCCTACTTGTTCATCCCTGCTCTGGCCTGCCCACTTCAACTGTTCTTCCCAACCCAGGACTTGAAAGATTTTGGATTTGTGTTCCTTTCTTTCTGAGAATTCCATGCATTTTATGTGAATTTCTCCCTCCTCACTGAAGACTAGCTCTCATATCATGTAATGAGGCAGCATGCATTAAATAAAAGGCCAGATGGTGAGAACCTGTAGACCATACAACATTTGCATAACTAAATTTGGACTTCCATTCATAAGAAGAGATTCAGTTTTGATATTTAATACAAACATCTTTATGCTTCATATCAGCCATAATAATTCTATGTAAGATATAACAATCCACACCCAATGACCTAAAACCATAGTCATTTATTTTTCACTGTGTATCTTTAGATTGGCTGAAATTTAAGCTTTAAGCAGCAGGTTGGGTCTGTGTTTGCTCCACTATTTCTCATTCCCCTTGGACCAGGCCCAACTGTACTAGCCCATTTTAAGCTGTCTCTTTCATTATTTTTACCCTCAACCCACTGGTTGAGCAACATCTCATGTCTAAGCCCCAAACTGAGGTGTATGGGAAACATTCCATCCATCATAAGGCCGTAGCAAGGATGTGAATGTAAAATACTACAGGGCAGTGGATAACTGGGACCAATAATTCAATCTGCCACACTTAGGGTACTATATTTCTATTTCTTTTATACATGGGTTTTCAATTTAAGTAACAGTCAGCAGTTATTAGAGCAGACTTTATAGTCAAGTAGATTTGGGTTTGAATCTTTACTCTAGCACTTTGCTGGCTATGAGAACCAGAGAAAATTATCTTACCTCTCTGAATGATGGTTCCCCATAAATCATCCAGAATTCCATCGCCCAGATTTCAATCCTGTCAATATTTTGGTGTGTTTATTTTTCCCAAGCATATATTTATTTCCCCTACAAATTTAGAGTAATACAACTTTTTTAAAAAATCTAACTTCAAATTAGCATTTTGCCAGATTGTAGAAATTATTTTGAAAGAACAGTTTTTTTCTGCTCCCCTCAATTCTTGTCAGGGTTCAATCCCTGGTGGTGGTACAGGAAGTTGTGTCTCAGGCCATACTCATGTCAGAATCACATGGAAACTTTGGTAAAAATATGGATTCTGAAGGCCCCCAGGCATCTAAAGACTTAATTCCTGGAGCTAGGCTTCTGGGGTAAGAACCTTCCCCATCAGGATGGGCTGATTTTCACAGTCACTGGAGGGAGTTAAATTACTAATGGAACTCAAGCCACTCTAGCTTTCCATCCTGGAAGTCATGGACACTCAGAATGATGATACAAATGTTTTAAACTGACAGCCAGTTCAAGGAAAAGCATAATTTTTAATTGCTGCAGAATTTTTATCATATGGATATCACAATTTATTTTCCTTTTGCTGGGCATTCAGGTTGTTTTCGATTTTTCACTATCTCAAATAAATAATGCTGCAATAAACATGCACACATCTTTGACCACATTTCTGATTATTTGCAGTGGAAAGATCCCTAGAAGCGTGATCTTTGAAGTAAAGGGTATAAACATTCCGGAGGTTCTTGACAAGTACTACACTACCAAATTACTTGACAGAAAGGTTATACCAATTTATCCTCACACTAGCATAATCTTTAGAAGGCGCTGATGCTTTTAGATTAAACTCCAAAGTGATTGTTTCCACTTAGGGTGAGAATGTGAAGCTGTCATAGACTAAAACAAGTGTGGAACACTTAAATATAAACTTCTTTTAAAAACTGAAGTTGGAAGAAGCAATAACATTTTTGGAGATGAAAGATGATCTAATTTTCATTAAATATGCTAAAAATTGACGTCCCATAGACTTATAGACTTGCCTTATAGAAAGCAAACTGCAAGCCTAAGGAAGGCTTGCAAGTAATCTTCAGAGATTTCCTGGTAAAGAAAAATCTGAATGACAGAGGAATAGGAAATAAACCAGAATCTCTGCCAACTGACTTCTAAGAAAGAGAGGAAAAGAAACAGGATGACAAAATGAGTTTAGGCTAGAAAACAACATAAGAACAATGCAGAAGGGTTTAAAAAACACATTGAAGGGAAAAATATGGGGAAATGCCTGTTTTAATCAAAACACTGGAGACACACCAGAGGTGATCCTATGAGACTTTGAAATCACCCCTTAAGCTGACCCCTTAAAAATGGAGGATGAAAGCACTGAAGATGAAGCTGGGAGTGCTGCTCAGAGGGCATCCTGCAGACTCCGCATCATCAGGGTAACCCAAATGTCAGCTGGGTTCTGGGTTCATCTCTAGACCAGATGGGCTTGAGCCCCACTGTACCCAGCCAAGGTCCACAGCTCTATCAAGGCTTCTGCTCATTCATTCGGAGGGCCTCTCTGCCTCCCAGGTCCAGCTTTTCTGAGACCATCTGTGTCCCCAGCGTGTCCACAGGGTTTCTTACTCCTCTTTCAACAACTCCCCACTCACATGGAACATTAATATGTTCAAGTTCATTAAGATGTGGAGATCTGGGGGCAGGGTCACGTTGCCCATTATGCCATAAAGCACTTAAAATCACATTTTAGGCTTTCTGGTTCATAAATGTCCTTTTGAACATTTCCTACTGGAGGTTTCTCCCTGGCTTTTTCCCTAGGCAGGGCCCTTACTCCAACAGTCTCCTAGTCCTTCTCTCTCCTCTTCTCATTCCTTCACCCTGAAAGGAGCACCTTCTCCCCAACCCAACCCCCAAGAAAAATTAATTTCCTGCTTCTGCAAGTGCAGCCTTTTGGTTCTTTTTGGTTGCCTGAGCCCTAGCCAGCCCTTATGCCCTAGGGCTTATCATGGTATTTCCTGAAACAAAGACAGCTACTTTCCCAAGAAGAATTCTGCTAATAGATCTTACTACTGAAAGACTCCCTTAAAAGATGATTAGATCCAGCCTTCTGCCTTCAGCAGGTAATTGAGACCCTGAGATTAAACGAATTGCCCCAAACACATTAGAGTGAAAAAGTGGTGAGGACTAGACCCCAGGTTTTCTATTTCTAAAGCTGTGCCTTTTCCACTTCAAATTCATGTTTACCACATGATGGTGGCTATTCTTTTGTTTCTGATATGAGTTAATAACTTACTTCAGAAAGCCTGCTTTGGTCTCTTATCAAAAGCAGCATCTTTGTCACCATTCTTTGTGACTTTTGCTTTTGGCAGCAGTTTTTAGGAGTAGGTGAATTGGACAATTCAAAATTCTTTATTGCTGTATTCAGAAGGTCAGATAATTGTTAAAGTGAATAGTATCATTACCTTGTAGATACAGTAACTACCCCCTCTACTTCACTGCCTTCCCTTTTCTCAGAAAAGACAGAGCAGATGAAAAGCTTAAATAGAGCTGGGCATAACGCTAGCTTTAAAATTGAATATTTCCCACTGAATTCCATTATTAACTTGATGATATCTTACCACAGAAAAAAAAACTTTTGCTTGTAAGATAAATAATATTTAAGACAGCAGTAAGACTTTATAAACCAGTCTTTTAAAAAATAATTCAAAGTAAGCCACAAAGTAGTTACTTTACTGAACCAAAACCAAACTGCTGTTTTATGAAGCTGCCCAAAATCTCCCTCTTCAAGCTGGAGCACAGTGAAAGGATGGTGTCTGGTGCCCTGCCTGTTACATTCAGTCTCTGAGTCTAGCATGAGCCCAGGATAAATTTCCTTGGAGAATGTGGCAGCATTAAGCTATTTGTTTGTTTCATGGACCTGGTGAAGGCTGCTAATAGCTCTGTTAGTTGTTCTTTTTAAAATAGCAACAAACATAAAAAATTGCTTATAAGCAGCTGCATGTGTGTTATTTAAAATTGTCCATCTGAACAATGGCAAACTTCTGACAAAAACAACAATTTTCGTTTTGGCGTGGTACTTACTTAGCTGTTCTTTTGAACAGTAATTAGCTAATCAGATCAGCTGCTTCTGAAGACCACTTCTGGTGTGACTGCTAAAAATGTTCAAATATAGGAGGGTGATTTAAAAAAAAAGTTATCCAGGAGGATGTATATCCAATTCGTTTAAATCTGGGAAAAAATTACATAGGTAAATGGAAAAAAAATAGAGGTAACTGGGATATAAAAATAGATCCCTCCCATTAAAATCAGAATTTAACCTACCCATTCTAATATTAATGGTCACTGGTTTTCAAGATTTAGAAGAAAAAAATCTCAAAACCTAATTACCAGATGTGGTACTGATCTTAAAACAAATTAGAGTCAAATGGCATCTTTTTAAATATGTTGGTGACTACAGCAATTTTTTAAAAGCATATAACTTTTCTGAGGATTATTCAGTTTTCAGCCATGCCTCCTCCTTCCTCTTCTCAGGAACATTGTAAGAACCAGAGGTAATTTACCTGGCCTGGAATAAAGACTCACCAATTTTACTGTACCTTGTACCAGGCAGTTCTTTATTGTGCCTTTTCCATCAACATTACCAGAAAATGCCAACAATGCTAGACTTCTTGAAATTCTGCTTAGGTTTATTTTAAAGTCATGTGATAATTCTAATAATTTATTTGGGCAAAATTACTAATTAACAACTGGTTTGGGGACAACAGGTCTCTTTCTCCTTTTGACACTTTCCCCTATCTCTACCTTCCCCTTTCTTTTTTGTTTGCTTGGTAGAAAAAAAAAGTTAAAATTAAATCTATATTAATATTAATATTAATCTTTCTCTGGAGCTGGCACAGATGTTTCAGAAGCACACAGGCAGATTCTTTGTCCAGCGAAGGGGGCCTAACAGAACTGAGCAACCTCAACCAACCCCATTTCTATAAATGACTTGCTGATTTGGTCTTACTCAAGTACTTGACCTTTCTAGGTCTAATGGCCATCCTTTGCCTGGGATCTCAGATAGTCTCATTTCACTCTGCTGGGACCAGATGACAGTAAGAATCAGATTTAGTTCTGGGCATCACAAAATTGCATATGCTAAGGTAGGTGATCAGAGAGGTGAAGAATAGACCTTGATTCATGGTTGGGGGAGGTTGTTGAGTGAGCAGCTCTAAAGAACTGGGAGGTATGCTAGTTGGTAACACTGAAGGGCAGGGGAGGAGACTGTTCTGTGTAGTTCCACAAAGCATTACGACAAAGAACGGCACCTTGCAGTGCCTCCCAGAGCCTCAGATTCTTCATTCATAAAATAAGCTAGTGTGCTTGAAGATCTTGAAGATTTCTTTTAGCTCTATGTGATTTTCAGTCTCTAGTAGGAAAAGTGATTTCAGCTCAATTCAAGGAAAAGTTGTCTTCTAAACAACTAATCTTCTAATAACAGGCAACTTCAGAAGGTGATGAGCTCTCTGTTTGTGTGGGCAGAATTGGGGTGATCACCTGTCAGGAAGCCTGTGGCAGATCCTCCTGCATTTGCTGGGAAGATAGACCAGATTATGATTAAGATCCTTTCCAACTTTGTCCAGAAACATTTGTTTCAAGCAGTTGCCAGAAGAGCAACTCCCCTCGGAGTGACGCTAAAGGGCTCAAAGTCAAGAACCTAATGGGAGGAGGGAAAGTCAATCTTCAGTAGGAATAGTGACATCCTTACCTGCCATCTACTGAGTGACAAGCCTCGTACCAGGTACTTGACATATACCATCTTTAACTCTTACAGCAATTCCATGAGGTAGGTATTATTCTCTTTTTGCAAAATGTAATTGAGGCTCAGAAAGGCTAAGTAACCTTATTAAGGTCGCACAGCTAGTAAAGTGAAAGTTAAGAAATTCAATTCCAGGTCTACTGACTTCAATACAGCACTTCCCACAATGCTTTCCTGTCTCAAGGAGTAGGGTGCAATGGGAAAGGAAGAGAACACAGAGAAGGGGTAGAGCATCAAGGAAGCCAAATGCAGTGTAAATTAGAAACCATGAACTAGACTAAACGTCTATAGCCTGTGGGCAGGAAGGGGATGTTTACTTGCAGGCTGAGTTTGAGAGGCCACTTGATTGAGAGGACATTTGATTATAAAACAAGAGGCTCATGGTGTTTCTGCTGACATGACTGTTTTGAACTGAATGTTTATGTCCCCCTCTAGAGAATCTACCAGGAGTCTCTCATTGGGGATACACTCGATCTCTCTTCAGGTATTTACCACTTTTCAACCTTTATCATAATTATTTGGTTCATGTTCCCTTTGACTGTAGATTCACTGGCTAAGTTTTTTTTTTTAATTGTCTTATGTGCTGTACCTTCACATACTAAAATGTATTACAGTACTGCTTGGGTATCTTCCATGTGCCTCCAAATCCACTCTTCACCCTTCCCTTCTATACTGTGTCCTGGAGTCTGCTCATTACAAATGGCACTAATGGGCTCCTTTGCCCTCTGTCTTCTGCTTTGGTTCAGCCATTAGAGGGCACTGGGAAGACTGGGAGAAAAATAGGAATGATTTTTATTCCTGCTGTCATGCTCTCAACCTCCTGAGCTGCAGTGAGCAGTGACTGTGTTCAACCCAAGTCCAAGGTTTCTATCGGGCAGTCCTCTCCTGTAGCTCTCTTGGTTCCATTAGTGTTCGTCTCACCCATCACTCTTAAGGGCAAATGGGGAAAACGGCTCCCTGTTGCTGCTAGCGGCAGAGTGCTTCACCAGGCCCTGTTTATGTCTTTTAACCTCATTCACACCTCTAAACAGCACTTCTCCTTGATTCTCAATTATTCTGAATGAGTGTCCTGTGTTTCCTACTAGGAGTCTTACTAATAAATGCATTAAAAGCCTCATTAAAAAAACAAAATATCCTTTCCCTCTTGTAACTCTTTCGCTTGGCATTTATCTATGAATTTCTAATTAATTCGCTTATATCATTCCTTGACTTACCAATTTTATCTATTATGTATTGACTTCCCATTAAGGTCAATGACATTTAGCTCTTCCACATCTCCTCTTTCCAGCATAGTTAGAATCCAGTGTTTTTTATTAAATGAGATTGGTGAGCTTTTGTTCTTAGATAGAATGATTCAACATCACAAAGATGTCTGTTATCCTTAATTTATAACATAATGTAATCTCAAAATAACAACTTTTTATGGAGCTTGAAAAGCTGGTATCAAACTTCATGTGGAAAAACAAATAAGAACAGACAAGAAAATACTTTTTAAAAATCCTTAAAGAAAATAAAAAAGAAAAAAAGCTACAAGAGGAACTAGACATACCAGACATTGAAACATACATTGAAGCCTTTATAATTAAACAGTGGGGTATGAACACATGAATAGATAGACCAACAGAAAAGAAAGTCCAGAAATAGAACCAAGTATATATGAAACTTTAGTATGTGATAAAGGTGGCATCTCAAAATATCTGGGCTGAAGGATTTTTAAAATAAATACTACTAAACAACTAGTTAGCTATTTGGGGAAAGAAAGGTAAAATTAGATCCATACCTCATTCCATACAGAAGAATAAATTCCAAATGGATCAGGGACCTAAATAAAAAAATGAAGCCACACAAGTCCTATTTTAAAAAATGAGTGAATTCCTATTTAACCTGGGTGTAGAGAAAAGCTTTCTTATTGTAACTCAAAGTCAAATGGAATGAAAGAAAACACTGATAAACTTGACTGCATAAAAATTTGCATGGGAAAAAACACCATAAACAAAGTCAAAAGACAAAACCTGGGAGAAAATATTTACAACATATCACAGATAAAGGGCTTATAATAAAAACTGAGGCAAAAAATAGATCAAAACACAAAGAAGAATGGACAAAAAAAGTGATCAGAAAATGTTCCAAAAAAAAGGAAATAAAGATGATCCTTAAACATATGAAGTTCCTTTGCATTCGTAATTAGAGAAATACAGATTAAAACTACACTGATATACCATTTCTCACCAATTAGATTGGCAAAAATTAAAAATATAATCACCTTGTTGGCAGGCTGTATACATTGTACTCTTTACACTGCTGGTGGGAATGCAAACTGGTATAACCTTTTTGGAAGACAATTTCACAATACGTATTTAAAACTCACACGTGTATGCACATATAATCTTTTGACCTAGCAAGCCCACTCCTAAGAGTTTACCCTGAAGATAAACCTCCAACAATACAAAAATACACACATAAAGGCTATCCATGACATCACTGTTTATAAAATTAAAAAATATTGGAAACCACTGACACACATATATATGAAACACATGTGTACTATAGAATTGTTAAAAGAAAAAAATGAGAAAGATCTCTGTGAACTAATACGATTTGCAGGATATACTGTTGAGTGAAGATATCAAAGTACAAAGGAGTATCTGCAGTTATGCTATTTTTATTGTAAGAAAAAGGAATAACAAGAAAAAAATACTTGTATATGTTCATTTGTGTAAAAAGAAACACAGGAATGATAAACTAGAGACTAAAGAGATTGGTTATCCTTGGGATCAGATAGAATAGAAGTAAGGGGGAGGGATGGAAATCATCTGACTATAACTTCTGTATTTTGGAACCATGTTAATGTTTTACATACTGAACAACAACAAAAAGAGAAGAATAAAATCAAAGATGGAGGGAAACACTAAAATGTAAAAAAAACCAAACCAGCCAAATTTCAAATGAATAAAATAACCAATACTGAAGAGGGAAATAAAACTCAAGTAACTTTTGAACATTGTATCTGGACTGCATACTCTTAGGCTAAACCCCAAAGAACTCTAAACTAATATTAGATAATAGTTAGGAGCCTAGTTAAGTCTTTTTTCTCATAAATGTGGGTTAGCAATTCTGTGTATCCTAGGACTGATCAAATGAGTAAATATATTGTGGATAATGGGAACCAAGTCTTTCCACAATTAAAGGAGAGCTACAAATATGAAGAGTGGGAAGGAGGAGAAAATTAATCCTGCAGTGTTTCACTGGAATCAGAGGTATCACTGTAAACTTGTGATTTTTAATACACACAGTAATAGGTAAGTATAGATCAGCATGTGTGTGTATATTTACATACGAAATCTGTTTCCTAGCTCTTTTGTCTGTCAGGGTCTAGAGTCAACAATATTCCAGCAGCAGTGAGTATCTGGCATGCAGATCTTGGTTTCTAAATACTGTTCTCTGCTAACGGAGCACCAGGGCTCCTTGAATAAGTGGCTGATTATAGGACTGAGGCAGAGAAAGTGCAAACATAGAACAATGTCAGAAGCTTCCATGAACCAGCTTGAAGGGGCTCTTGCTGATCAAATTTGGGAAAGTCTGAGCATCAAAATACTCAATGACAGTTTATAATGCTTTGAATAAAATAAGAACCCATTAGTCTACACTGATATAACGTATATCAGTGGTGGGAGAGGGAGGAAAACTCTGCCTCACTGTAGAAAGCCAATAAATATAAAAGGAATGATAAAATTAATATTACCATTTGGCAACCATAATAATAATAACTAACCTAGTCAAGAGTCAACAACAGATACTAAAAATAGCAGTTGAAATTTTGAGTAACAGAGTATATACATAGTTTCAAGCTTTGCCCCAAGAGATACTTAGTAACTTTGTAACAGAGAAACCCGGGCACACACCACCTTCAGTAAATGAGCAAAGTTAGTATCACCAAAGTTAATAACGGGAAAAATCAGCATCTTGTGCCTCCTGATACAATGCACAATATCACTTCTGCTGTATTTCTGCAAGAAAACCTATAACGTGAACCTAATCATCAGGAAACATCAGAAAAACCCAACCTGAAGGGCACTCTATAAAATAAGTAGCCTGTTTTAACCAACAAAGTCAATGTCATGAAAAACAAAGAACGACTGACAACTGTCCAGATGAAAGGAGAATAAAGAGATAAAACAGCCAAATGCAGCAAATGTCTTGCTATAACAGATATTGACACAACTGGTGAAATGTCAATAAGGTTTGTAGAGAATAGTATTGTTTATTTCCAAGTTTTGATCATTACACTGGCGTTATATGAAGACTGTTCTTTTTTTTTTTTTTAAGTAGATATAAACTAAAGTAGGCACAAAGGGACATCCCATATGCAGTTTACTTTCAAATGGTTCTGAGACACAGAGAAAAGAATAAAACAAATATGGTAAAACGTTAATGTTTGGGGGATCTAGATAAATGCTATAGAGGACTACTTTGTACAATTCTTACAAACTTCTCTTAAGTCCTCATTATATATATA
Organism: Vicugna pacos; assembly: GCF_048564905.1. Taxonomy (NCBI): domain Eukaryota; kingdom Metazoa; phylum Chordata; class Mammalia; order Artiodactyla; family Camelidae; genus Vicugna; species Vicugna pacos. The sequence goes on along the minus strand of NC_132987.1, from coordinate 54,256,503 downwards.
TTTGTTTATAAATAAATCTTTATATGTGCATATATATGTACATATAAGTATGAATATGTATAAGCCAAAAAAACCTTTTAGTTTAAAAAAAATGTAGATTCCTGGGTCCCAGCTTTGAAATATTTGGTTTGGGAATTCTAGTGGTGGGTCTGGGGAATCTATTTTTAAAGTTCTGGTGATTACCATGCTTAATCTGGTTTGAGAATCATCCTGGGCCAGAGTAACAAAAATTTTGTTACTGAAGGGTAGAAAACATAACAAATATCCATTTACCTACCACTTAGCTTTAAAAACAAAAACCAGTTACAATGAAAATTCCCTATGTGTCCTTCCATCTCCTATCCCCCTTTCTACCCTCCCAGAGGTAATTATTATCTCAGACTAGAAGCTTTCCCAGAGATAATCATTATCTCAAATTTGAAGTTTGTCATTCCATGCATATTTTTATACATTTACACTACACAAAGATATCCATATCAGCAACAGAACTGCTTTTGCATATTTTCAAACTTTAGAAATGGTATCATAACAAATATTTCCTTCTACAATAAAACTTTTCATTCAGTATATGTTTTGGTTTTTAACTAATTCATGTAACCTATTTCATTTATTTCATCCAGAAGAAAGGGATAAACTGATTCCAGAGAAAATGCAATGTGTATACTCTTTGACCTGATGTATAATATTCAACTTATGACAATACCACAATTCATTTTTTTAAATCCATTTTCTTGCTGCTGGACACTTGGGTTCCAACTTTTCACCATCCCAGTGCTACAAGGAACCTTGCATATGTTTCCTTATGCACTCGTAGAATTTCTTCAGAGGAGAAATTGCTAAGTCAAAGGATGTGCACCTTTATTTTCTCTGTAGTCATCATTTCTCTCTTCTGGATCATGTATAGTCATCCACAGTAAAAGAAGAGTAGGCAGAGTCTGTGGGCACAGATGCAGGTATGAGGGCAGATATGGTGGGGATTTGTTGCTCTCCTGATTGCTTCCAGTTTCTCAGTGAAATAGAAAGTGAGGTCACCTGCTGGGACCTGAGTGGATGAAGAGCAATTGGAGGGTGTGAAGAAAGATGATGTAAGAGGCCATCTAGCAGAATGTTTGCCAAGGAGTGCTAAAGGCTTCTATCTTTGGTTTTATTGGATATTGACAAAGTATTCTTTAGAACAATTATCTCAATGTACACTCTTGCTAGCAATGTATGGCAGTTCTGATGCCCCTAACCTTCACCAATAATTTGTGTCATAATTTTATAATTTTGTCAATTTAATATTTGTGAATAATGTTAATTTCCCCATTTACTCATGAGTTGAGCTTATTGCCCATTTGAGTTTCTTCTTCTGTGAATTAGCCCATTCATATTCTTCCCCATTTCCTAATAGTTGTCTTTCCTGATTGATTTGTAAGTTCTCTTTTGCAGTTTGGATAATACATCTGTGTTTAAATTATGACTGTACAAATATTTTCACTGTTGAGCCTATGACCATTGCTCCTTTCTTGTATGACCATGTGTTTTTCCTAGTTAATGATTTCCTTGTTTTTCCATTTGCCTAGTTTTCTATATACCTGTGATTAATTTTTTCCAAATGCTCCAACGTGCCTGCCGTTCTATTAGAAATAATTACTATGCACTCTACATGAGTTCCATTCCATTTGTTCCTTGAAGTCCTCACTTTCAGAGCCATCTATCCTCTTGTTCCAGCCTCTGCTGATTGCTTTCTGAAATGCTACATTGCTGGCATTCTGGATCTTCTACTCATAGTGTCCTGGGTTGGATTCCATATATCCCAAACCTCATCTTCCTCTTCCATGGTTTTGTTGGCACAGTGGCTTCCTCTCAAATGGAAGCATGTCTGAATCCCTGCATGTCTTTTTAATTGATGGTCTAACTAGGTTTAGAATTCTAGACGGGAAATCATTTCCACTCAGTTTTGAAGGCATTGCTCTACTGCCTCCTAGAGTCCTTTGTTTTAGAAAAACACACGTCCATTCTTTTTCCAAATCCTTTTTATATGACCTATTTTCTCCTAGAGGCTTTTATAATTTAGCTGGGTTCTAAGTTTTACAACGTGATTTGCTCCGGATCTTTTGCGCTGGGCCTTCAGTACACCAGTTCAATCTGGAGATCCATGTCTTTAATTCTGGAAGGTTTTTTTGTTTTTTCTGGCATTATTTTCTCTGTTCTTTATTTCTCAAACTTCTTTCTAAATCAACATTTGGATTTGATTTTAGGTGTGGAGCAGATTCTTTTTTGTGCCTCTGTGCCTTTGCAAATGCTAGTCCTTCTACCTAGGATGCATTTTCTCTCCCACTCCTTCTCCTATCCAAGAAAATCCCTACTTATCTTTCAAAACACATTTCCAACATCGGTTCTTCCATGGTGATCCCCCTTCTGAATGAGATGGTCTCTCCTCCTCTGTGCTCACAAAGTCTTTTGTGGCACCTCAAATGCCAAACTATAATCTGTTTATACGTCTATCTCTCTCACAATTATAAACTCTTCTAGCAGGATAATGTTTATCCATTCTGTCTCCTTAGTGCCTAATATTGTGTAATGTCATGAATAAATAAGTGAATTCAACAGGGGTGAAAAGTGAACACTTCTTCCTGCTACATGTCAAGTGCCATGTAAGGTAGGTACCATTTCATACATTTTCACTTAACCCTTAGAGCAAACCTCAGATAGTAATTGTTAATGCAACAAGTATTACCTGAGCTCCTATTATGTGCCAGGTTTGATACTGGCCAATGGATGAAAAAGACAAGATCTCATTAAGACTACTTTTTTTTGGGCGGAGGATAGAGCTGAGCGGCAGAGTGCGTGCTTAGCATGAACAAGGTCCTGGGTTCAATCCCCAGTACCTCCAATAAAATAAATAAATTAAATAAAAACCTAATTACCATCCCCACCAAAAAAAAAAAAACTAAGACTTTTTTCTCACACAATTTTTAAAAACTGACATGTAATTCACATACCATAAAATCCATGTTTAAAGTGTACACCTCAGGGGTTTTTAGTATATTCACAGAGTCATGCAACTATCACCACTAAACAAGATTTTTTTTAGCTGTATAAAGGAAGTGCTTTGTGTACTCTGGGGTCAGGTCAGAGGAAAAAGCAGTTTTCTAAGGGAAGAAATGCATTCCAGGGAAAGGGGGTAGTATGTACAGAGGAGCAGAGTTCTGAGATGGCCTAGTATTTGGAAAATACAAAAAGTACGAGATGGGGGTGGGGGGGGCTAGAGTTTATGGTGAGGAAGTAGGTTGGACTATTTTACAAATGAGGAATCGGGAAGTTCAGAGAGGTGAATTAACTCAACTAAGGTCAGACAATTTGTTTCTTTTGCCAACTCAGAAGTATCTAGACGATGTTACCCCACCATCAAATCATCCCCAACAAGCAGGTAGGTGCTGACACCACCAAATACTGCATAATCAAATACTGAATTGCCTACAGACATTGTCTTTCCTCCCAACTTTCCAACAAATAGGCTTCATATTCCCTCCCAACTCCTTGCAATATCTAGAATCACTGGCCCATAATGACCACTATTACTGATGAGCAAAAACATTTCCACTATGTTTTTTTTTTTTTTTGATTCCAAAGGTTTCACCACAATGATGCTATCAGAAGGTGTTCTGTCCATGGACAGAAATATTTTTGTCATGAAAGTTAAGATGAGGCCTTAATACTTTATGGGCTCTTTGTCAGGCTAACATGTATTTGCCAATTGTGTTTCAAGCCCTCTGTATGGCCATGAAAAAAGTCTACTCTCCTGCACCTCAGTTTTCCTACCTGCAAAGTGACATTAAGAAATCTTGCCCCAGCCAACTTACCACCATTCTGCCCAAAGGAATCACTGGAAAATCATGAGGATCTGTACTGCTGAAATTCATGAGAAAAAGGTTAATATATGTTTTTAAAAGTAATATGCCTAATATAATAGTTTCTCCAACTTTCTGACCTCAATGAAACATTCATAAAATCTTTGCTTATTTAAGCTTCATTTCAGCCCAGATCAATCTCCATCCATTTCATCTCTCTGGGAAGGGAAGCAGGAGAACGCAGGAGAAAACAGGTAGAAAACAGTTTTGTCAGGCAGTGGCAATGACTTCTGGGTTTCTGGTTTTGCATTTGGAGGCTGTTTTCTATCATGTGAAAGAGCAACTCTGCCTTCTAGGATAAGGTACTGTGGGTGCTGCAAATCAGAGGTATAGTAGACACATGTCCTCCAGCACCATGTTTACAAACCACCAGCAGGACAGAAGACACAAATTACAGCAAAGAGCAGTTACATTCCAGGAAAAAAGTCTGCAAGTGACCTGGTGAACAGGGTAGAAGAGGTCACCAGAAGCCACCTCTGCCAAGAATTTTTAGATGTTTGCTGCCCATTAGAGAATCCATGTTAAAAGGTTTGCAGTAGGACCTAGGAATTGACATGTCTGAAAATATTATACAACAAAAGTTTTACTAACCTTTCAGAGAAGAATGAGACCAATTATCCCTGCCTGCCACTCTCATTTCTCTTTTAGAACGTGCAGCTTTGAAGCACTGAAAATAAAATAAGCAAACATGTTGGCCTATAATACGAAGGTGACCATACCAATTAGGGGTATTTGTGTAAATAATCTGAAGATCATTAATTCCTAGTCTGCTGAGGTTTACACACACACACAATAGTTTTCATTTGTGATTCTTCACTACATTTTAGTAGGGAAGCATCCACCCCTAAATTATGTTAGCTTGGGGAATAATGGCAAAGTCCATTCCCAACTCCAGCAGTAGTAAAATCCAATTCCTCTTCTAAAAAGAGGGAATATGTAAATATTTGAGGTGAAAGCCAGAATCCAAATTACTGCAAATACGTAGGTGAGAATGAGTACATTTTCTCCTCTGGACAACTAATTATTTAGGGAGATCTCCTTCCCCGCAAGTATTTTAAAGCTCGAGTTTCTAGGGGGAAAGAAACAAGCATGGAGTGTGTGTCCACTGTGCCTCAACACACTACTCAGTTATCCGTGTAGCCTTCACAATAGTCCTGCAAGAGCTGGTTGCCTTAACCTCTTTTTATAGGTGAAGAAACTTAGGCTCAGAGATGCTGGAACATTCCAGACCACACAGCTGGGGGCAGAGGAGGAAGGTCTGAATTCTAGGCCGAAACACCTTCCACTGGGCAGTGTTTCCCAGACAAGAATCACCTGGGAGTACTTAGGGAAAATGCAAAATCCAGGCTCACAGAGTCAGTCTTCAAAGGAAGGGGCCTAGGAACGTGTATTTTTTTAAGAAGCCGCGCTCCCTCCGCCCACTTTGTCAACAGGAGAGCTTGGAAAAGACAGTGCTTCATTACCCAGTCAGGAGACCAGAACCTATGCCATCCCTACATTTGTGGCTGCTTTACAGAGACCTGCAACGCCCTCAAGAAAAAAAAAAATCCACATTTCTCCGATCAAACCATCACCTCTCCTAAGGCCCCCCAGAAATCCAGACCTTGGAACCTTCTTCTGCCCCTTCGTCTCTGAATCCTGCCAATTTTTTTCTTTCCTATAGAATTTCATTTCCTGGCTAGGACAAGGTTCTAACCACCAGACTTCCAGACGGTCCCCGGAACTCGCTACCGGCCTTCAGCCTGTCTGGCTCCTTCCCTAGCCCCTCGGCTGGGGCTGTTCTCATCCCAACCCTGCCTCTTCCGTCGGTCACGTTGTTTCCTCCGCTTGGAAGGACCTCTTTCCTCTCCGGGCCCTTCCCAGTGCTCGGGGAACTCCTACACCGCCTGAGCGCCTCTGCTTCCAGCCACCCTCGCCTCCCACCACCCCGGCTCGGGGACTGAACCCGGCCTCGCAGCCTAGCAGCAAGCGTCGATCGTCACAGCCGCAGCCCCTGCCCCCCTCCGCTCGCCTCCCCACCCGCCACCTGGCTTCGCAGCGGCCGCTCGGGAAGCCCTCGGCACTTCCCAGAATAGAGAGCAGCTGCCAACGTCAGGCTACCGCCGGTCGTGGGGTTCCGGGCGCACAGGGTGCGGGCGGAGGGGACGTGGCTCCTCTCTGGCCTTCCGTCTCCTCTGACGGGCCGGGAAACTGAGGCCCAGGGCCGGAACAACTTCCCCGGGGTACATGGTCCGGTAGGGCCCGGCCAGTCACCGGCCCCAAGCGTCCCGACTCCCGTCCGCGCTCCCTCGACCACACGCGCCGACCGGTTGCCCCGGAGAGCGGGGCGGGGAGCGGGTCTCGGAGCGTGCGCTGCGCCCGGGACCGCGCAGGACGCCGGACTCGGCCAACTCGCCGCCAAAGTTGCGGTCTCCCAGCTTGCCCTCGCTTCTCACCTCCGAGACACACCTTCCCGCCGGCACCGGCAGCCGCGCCCTCACATCCGGTCCACCTTGCGCACACCCCTTTCCACGCTCTCCCACAGCCCCTCGCCCTCCCACGCCTGCGGCTGCCAGCCGCTCCCCCTCGCGCACTCCCACCCGCGCCTGGGGCGCGCCTTCCCCGCCCCGCCGCTCGCCCGGCCTCTGCGCCGCGACTGCCCGGGGTTCTGGAGCTCGGGAGCCCCAGCACGGGGCCGCAACCCGCTTCCGCCCGCCCGGCGCGGGGCAGAAGCCTGGGTAGCCGCACGGAGCGCTCGGAGCGTGGGGGGCGCGAGGCGAGGGGCGCAGGAGCGCGGGGCGGGGAGGGGGCGCTCGCTCGCTCACTCTCAGCTGCGCACACGCCCGTACAAACTCTCACACAGACACACGCGGGGTGCGCTGCCGCCGCCCGCCGCTGCTCCTCCTCCCGCCACCGCCTTGAGAGGGAGAGAGAGGGAGGCAGAGAGAGCGCTTTGTCCGCGCGCCGCCGCCCGGCCCGGGACTCTGCCCCGAGGAGGCAGCCGCGCCGAGTCCCCGCCTCCGCCTCTGCCCCCGGGCGGGCCGGGCCGGCTGCGGTGGGGGGAGCCAGGCTGAGGGTGGGGGTGGGTGGCGGGCGGGCGGAGGGCGGGGAGGGGGGGCGGAGGAGGAGGAGGGGAGAAGAGGGCAGCGGAGGAGGCGAGGAGCGCCGGGTACCGGGCCGGGGGAGCCGCGGGCTCTCGGGGAAGAGACGGATGATGAACAAGCTTTACATCGGGAACCTGAGTCCTGCCGTCACCGCCGACGACCTCCGGCAGCTCTTCGGGGACAGGAAGCTGCCCCTGGCGGGACAGGTCCTGCTCAAGTCCGGCTACGCCTTCGTGGACTACCCCGACCAGAACTGGGCCATCCGCGCCATCGAGACCCTCTCGGGTGAGCAGTCGGCGCTGTCCCCCTCCCCCTCGCCTCGCCCAGCTCAGGCCGGGACGGCGCCCGGAGGGAGGCCGAGCCCTGCGGGCGGCGCCCGGCGGGGGCTCCGGCGCCCGCACGCTCACTTCCACGCACCAGACCTTCAACTCTCACCGCCGGCCCGCTTCTGGGACGGCCCGCTCCCCTCCCCCCCAGCTCTGGACTCACCCCTTGCCCTCCGAGCCGCAGCCCTGGGGCGACCCCCGTGCGGCTCCGAGGGTCCCCGAGGCTCGCTGTCTCTCTGGGGGCACCATTCGTTCCTCCGGTCTCTGAGCTGCTCTCCAGAGTTCCCCCACCCCCATCCTTAGAGAGCCCCCGTCACCCCTTATTCTCTGACCTTCTTGTCACCCCCTTTGTCAGGGGACCCCCCCAATCCTGCTTCTCCTCCCTTGACCGGACCTTACCCCTTCCCGTGCCTCGTGCCCAGGACCTCTCGCCCTGTGGCGTCCCTTGAACCGCACTCTTTTTTCGAGCTCCCTCCCCAGCTCGCCCCGGGGTCCCCCACTTTTGGCACCCCCTCGGTGCCACCCCGATGATCCTTTCCGAGATTTCAGGGTTCCCCTAACCTCAGCCCCTGCACGACGGCACATCTCTCTCGGTCCTCTCCCGAACCTCAGTCTCCTCTCGCTCGTCTCTCAAGCGCTCCTATTTTTCTCTGAATTTTTTGTCCGATTTTATTGAGAGGAACTCGGAGCTGGGGGCTTTCCGCCGCCTGTGCCCCCGCCTCCCGCTCGGCCAGAAGCACCTTTTTACGAGGTACCCTGTCTCAACTCGGTGGGGGCCCGGGCTGAGAACCGAGAAAGAGGCGACCGGGGGGCCCGCGAGAGCGCTGGAGCCCAGACGGGAGACGGAGAGCGACACACACACTCTCGCGCGCGCGCGCACTCACCAACTCTCCCTCTCGCACACGCACCGCTCGGAGTCGCGCTCGCCCCCAGGCCACGAGCCGGCGCCCCCAGAACCTCCGCCGGGCCACAGCCCCTTCCCCACTGGCGCGCGGGGTGGGGGCGGGGCGGCGGAGAGGCCAAGGTGACCAGAAGCCGGCAGGGACTGGGCTCTCGCAGAAGCGGACCCCGGGGGGCTTCGGCGCGTTTCTTCGGGGCAACCCGGAGGAGAGGGCAAGGAGGGGAGCACAGTGGAGCCTTTGGGGCCCGGGTTAGCGGAATGGAGAGGTGGGGGCTGAGAGAAGAGCGGGGCCGCGCCAGCCCTGCAGCTTGAGTTTCAAATGAGCTCATCCTTTCAAATTGGCGCCGCTCTTTATTAAATTTGTTTTTCCGGTAATGCCACCCACAGCCATACCTGGGGTCGGGATCGGGGCTCGCACCCTTAACACCTCGTCCCAGGACACGGGGCGCCCACCTTTCTTCCCACTGGGAACCAAGTTTGCCCAGCTTGAACCGGGTAGGAGACCCCTTGAGGGCGCCCGAAGGCGGAGTCGGAGCGTGGAGTTCTGTGCGTGCCCCTCCTAGACCCCCGCCCGTTTGATCTCGGGAAGGTTCTGAGTGCTTTAATTTCTGTTTTAAAGGTAAAGTGGAATTGCATGGGAAAATCATGGAAGTTGATTACTCAGTCTCTAAAAAGCTCAGGTAAATATATTTTGCTTAGTTATTTTGTGATTGGGCTTACGTATAAATACAAAAATACACTCAGTTTTTAAAAATGTGCTTTTATAGTTTTTTAAAAAAAGGCTTTTGTTTGTTTTGTTAGTGGAAATGAAATAGTTTAGAAAGTTACATTTTTTACTTTCATTATATAAGGTGTTTACTGTACTTGGAAAATAGCTGGTGCCTTATTGGGGGTTGGGGGTGGCGATCACTAGCTGTGTTAAATTCGCTGGGATCGTTTAACTTGTTTATGAAAACTTGCCTCCCCCCACCCCCACCCCCACCCCTACCCCCAGCACAATGGCAACAAATGCTTGTCAAGACTTCCTGTGAGATGTTAAGAGTAAATATTTACTGTGTCAGCTAAATTGCTTAACTAAACTTCGCGATTAATTAGTTTTCTTTTTTAGATGGCTTAATGTTGAATAATAAAATAATTCAGTAAGGGGTCGATATTTTGCATAGCACTTTAAACAAGTAGGTTGTTTGGATTGGATGGCAGTTAAAAGGCAGACTTTTTTTAGTCACTGAGACTACTGAATATTGCTTCTGAGCGTTGTGTTGTTGTTGCTTTTAAGATATGTTTGAGGCTAAACAAATATCACTGTGAAATCTATAATTATGTTTAAGTGCACTGTTGTTAATGAAGGAGCAAAAAGTTTTGTGGAGGTTGGATTTCTCCAGTGATTTGCTTACATTGGAATGTCTATGAGGAGAGAATGAGGGAGAACATCTTTGTTTAAAGTTTATTGTGGACTTTAAATTTGGGCCCTTTATTACTCATTCTAGATTTTTTTCTCCTATGTGTCGTAATTTAGTTTATATCCCATTCACATACATTTCTTCACCATTAGTCATTAAGTAGCTGAATTGGAGACTAAGTGAAGGAGCTTGACTTACCACCTTTACAATCTGTGATACTCAGTAGTGTAACCATTTGCTTGATTTTTGCCAGGATTGAATAGATTTTCAAACAAACTATCCTAATTTCATAAATACATAGATGTTTTGTTAAAGGGGTTTTTAAAAATGTGTGCACATTTCCAGATATGTTTTAACTAAGCAACAGAATATCTTTTGTTTGCCAATGATTCTGTGGCATATCAGAAAACTACTTAATACCTTTAAAAAAAGAGGTAAAAGTAATGATTTGCAGTTTCATGTGTAATACTAAGCTAGTTCTCCCTAGGAAAAGATGTAAAGTGTAACTGATTGGTTTTTCAATTAAGTATTTTAAATTTTATACTCTAAAAAATTTTTTTTTGGCTTGAGAAATCTAAGTTGAATCTTTCTGATATATTAAGTATTTATTGTAGGTTAAAATTATTACCTTATAACACTTGAATATTTGATGAATATATTGAACAGGGTTCTGAAGAACCACTCAAAATACTTGATGGGCTGTGTTTCTATAAATATCTAATTCGGTTGGCTATGTAGCTGTTTTGAGTTCTTTTTGGATTATAATTAGTAAAAATCAGTAGAATTTTAACTTTGGTTAGTTGGTGTCTCATTTCATGTTGCTAAGTATGTTATTTAATATTGCAATCTAAATGAAATACTAGTTTATCTAAAGTTATTAACATCTGAAACTTCTCACAAATAAACTACTTTTAAACTTTTTTCTTTCAAAATGCAGAGGTTATTTGCTTTTAGCTGGAATGTCATTTAAATAATTTTGTTATGTTTATATAAGAGTTCAGAATTGAAAACTTGTCCTAAATTTTTAGCATTAATTAAATAGAAGCAATCTAGAACCTATACAGCCCTATTAGTACATGATTTCTTTGAACATTGTGGGCGATATGAAATACCTAGGAGGTAGATTAAAATGCGCTGTGCATGATTCACTACACTGAAGACGTCTGACATACCAAATGTATGCATAAGCTGCTGCTGTAGAGGGTTGCATCATTTCTGATTGGATGGTTTTAATCTTTTTTTCCTTTCCTTTATTAGTTTAAAATGCAGAAATTAGTTACTGGTACTGCAGGCTAAGGGAGAGATAGCTAATGACTGGTATTGTGTACTGAGCTCAGACTCCTGGGAGGAGGCAGCTGTATGTTCTCATGTACAGGGCTCTACCACGGTGGGGACTCTCAAAAAGCAGGGTACTGTGACATTTGAAACCAAAGCTTTTATGTTACATGGTGACTATTTTGGTGTTCTTTTGTTGCACTTCCATGAAAATTAACAAGTTAGAAGTACATTTGTCAGCGTTAAGTCAGTTTTATATGTGGTTTTTTTGTTAGTTGAAGTGAAAATGTGAAGAAAACAGTTCATCCTCATTGCTTGCTTACTTAAAAAACCATTCCACAATTAGTGCTCATTTTCTTTATATTGTTCTGACTTCTTTCTGTTCTCAAGAATCAGTTTTAATATCTACATTCCAAATAGATTTTTTTAAGCTAATGGTGCTTGGGAGGAGATGTTTTTATCTTAAGTTATGAAAATACTGGCATGCCATATGCTTACCAATTGGATCTTTTGTTAAATATCATTCTAGCATCATTTTATATGTGCTGTTATAGTAGACAGACCAGAAGTAGAAAACTTTTTTCTTTTGCCACATGTGCTTCATTCTTATTAAATGTAAATTATTGTAATGTAAACCATGTACAAACCATCTATTTTTTCTTACTTTCTAAGTTGGTTTCAGGCTCTGTTAAATAAAAATCTTCAGATCTTTTTTCTCTATTCATATTTCTTGCTAGTATATATGAATCAAAGATTTCTTAAAGAAGAAAAAACTAAAAAGGGCTTTAAGAGTTGTGGAAACTTCCTCGATCGAAATTCCATTTTTGATGTTGATGAGAGTTTGGTTAAAAAAATTATATATATGTCTACACACTTACACACACACATGCGCGTGCGCACATACACATATTGTATAAATTGTTTTGAGTTGAGACATACACTAACCTGAATGTGCTTTTATAACCAAAGTTGAATGATTCTGTGAGAAACAAAACTTTGAAAAATGCAATTTCTGCCCACTTCTAGGAAGTAACTAAGTGGTGCTAGACATGCTTTCACTGAGATGGTGAGAATACTATGAGGTAGTGTAGGAAAAAGCTATGAATTTGTCTTTCATGAGTTAAAAATCAGTAATTGTCTTCTCTCCAATGCAAATGAATTTGGTCTCCTATAGGAATGTTAAAGAAAACAGTATCTCAATTGTATTTTGCTTGTATGTACTACATTGTGTATAGTTGAATTAAATACCAAAAAAAAACCAAAACAAAACAAAAACAAAAACCCAACAACCACCCAACCTCAAGTCCTCCCTGCAACAAAGACTTTTAGTGCATCAATTTTTAATTTTGTAGCAACAGAAAAGACTTTATTAGGTTAAAATCGTATGGTAGTCTCCTATTTCAAGAATTTGTTGAATTAGAAATTAATGTCTGGATTTAATTAGATAGATTCCATGTGTGGATATAGTATGTATATTTATATATACATATTCTCTCTCTCAAACTCTAAGGTTACTTTTCATTTGGCTTTTAGTTAGACATTTAGTTTCCCATTTTAAAAAAGGCTAATAGTTTTTTCATATGGTTCTAGGTAATGCCATAGAAAATTACATGTTTTTGTGACCTTTAAGAGCTAAGTATTAAAATTAAAATAGAAGCAATACAGAAAAAAATTACTTGATAATTCAGATTTAAATTCTAGTTTGCATTTTAAAAGGCAGATTATTTGATGCTTTTATATTATTTAGTTAAATTTTGAAAAACCATTGAAATCTATAAAGCAAAATAGGTATATACTGCTTGACTTTTTCCAATTTGCCAAATTCATATCAATTTTAAATTATAGTGATTTATAAAAGTATTAAATGGCTAAACATCTAAACATTAATTCTAAAAGGTGATTTGGTGATACGTAATACATTTGCCAAATTGTGGGTTTTTTTTTTTTTAATTATGTTTCTTTGTTATTATGGCTGGGTATAAGATAACCAGTAAGGGATGGTCTCATAGTTTTGTTTTCTATTATGTTAACCTGAGACTATCATTCATATAGAGAAGATGAAAGAAGATTAGTAATATTTGTACAACACCTTTTATATGTAATGATCTAAAGTGCAATATTTTCCTCAAGAAGAAAAATTTTAAAGGACATTGGAAGATTTAGAACTAATTGCATATCAAAATCAACATTTCACTATTATTCTGAGTAAATATTTTTATTTTATGGAGATTCCTCCAATTTTTCATTTGGGGGTATGTAAATGACATTGAAATGTACATAAAAGGATAGTAATTTGGACAGATTTATTAAAAGTCAAGAAAGCTGTGAAAATCATATTTCTATAAGAAATATTTATAAACATTTGATACTTTCAACTTTTAAAATATTTGCTCGCTACTGCTGAATCATTCTTCCAAGTCTGCTAATAAAATCCTCAAAAGTAGATGAGTGATTGGTCAGAATTGTTAGAGGACATTATCTGACCTAAATGTATCATCTCTGATTCAGTGGGGTGTGTACACATAGGGGAGGGGTGTGTGTGTGTGTGTCTATTTTGTGGGAGACAGTACTTTCAGAGAGATGGTATCAAGAAGGAAGAGGAGGAAATCTTTAACTGAGCAACAGTTGTTCTGGATTTCAGTCCTGACAGGGCAAAGGAAAATCACTGGATGTTTGAACCTTAAAGTGAAGGGAATCGAGTGAAATGATACTTGCCTGAGTGATGCATCACTCTTGCAGGTGGTTAATCTTGTGGAAGCCAGGGCACAGGTACCTGTAGTCGCTTCTCCAGTGAGCATGCTGCTGGAAGGACCATCTAATGCAAAATTTACCCTCCTTCACTTCTGCTTGGATGTCCCCTCTCACTAATAAAGTTAGCAAGTGATTCTGTGAAGGCTTTGATTTTCTATAGAAAATTTAAGATTTGAATATGCATTTTCATTTAGAAATTCTATACTGTGAAAGGCAGTTATTATTTTGCATAACAGGAGTACTCAGAGAATCAGTTTCATTAGAAGCAGCATAGTATTGAATTGGTTTCTTTGGAGGCTGTTTAAAAAGTTGAATTATAAATTACAAAAATATATTTATAAAAACTCTTTTTAAATACCACCAAAATGTCTTCATTGTTCTTTTAGATCTTAAAAAAGAGGTCTTAAAAAAGTGGGGCTTGTCTAAACCAGTTTTTTAAACCAGTTTTCTAAAACTTTTAGTCAAAAGCACACATTTCTCAAAAGTTAAGATTAACTTCTTAATTTGAAGAATGGGACAGTTATGTTTAACAAAACTTACTCAAATAACTTATTAGTCAAAGTTATTACTCCTTTTTACATACGAATTCAAGTTCATATTAGTTGGATAGTCATTCAAAAGACTATCATTGAAGAAAATATAATAGCAAATAATCAACAAACACCTACCAGTAAAGATAACAGTCTTTCTTTTCATTTATCGTCATTAAAATATTTTAAAAAATCTTTTACTTTATAATTTGACTTCATGCTTACAAACTTGTAATTTTCATTTGGTGGCATGGACGGTATGGGTTCTATTTTGGGCTGCAAAATTGCAGAGTGCTCAGAGCATTATTTTTAAGGTTTTTCTTTTCCTGTTTTGATCATGTACTTTAGCCTTTCCATAAAATAGTGAAGAAAAATTATTTTCTTTTACAGAAAAATTCAGATTTTGTTACTTTGCCTTCCAAAGAGGAGGAGGAATATAATTACTGTTTCTTTAATTTGGTTTAGAGTTTGGTGACATATTGAGGTGTAGAATAAGTGGACCAGAGAAAATGGATACTTTTGCATTAATAGCAGGCAGTCAAGTCCAGAAGGCAACTTGATGTCCATCATTTAATAGACATATGTTTCCTCCCCAAGCCTCTGGTTCTCTAAATAATAACCTTACATTTTAGAGATACTTTTTGTTTTGTTTATTTTTAGATTTCCTGATTATTTATCTCTTCTACATTTTATTTCTTAAAATGTCACCCTTTAGTTAGAATTCTCCCATTCTGTTTATTATCAAGAATATTTCATAAAATAGATATTTTAGTAAGCCCAGTAAATGAAAATTAAGAGTTCTGATGCATGTTTTAGACTTTCTTATTTTTATCTGTATCATAGGAAAATGTTGTACCTAATGACCAGGAAAATTTGTATGGGACCGTTACAATGAGAATGATATTTTCAGTTTTTCTAATTATCGTAAAATTAATGTGCACCAACATGTGAGAATTTGCCATGGGGGAAGCTTGGATTTTTAATTTTTGTTTTAAATGTGATCAGAAAGGTAGTTTCATGATTTCATGTGTTGATATGTAAATAATACTACATATGTGTATTTTTAAGTGCCTGAATCTTATGTTCGTATTGTACTGATGATGTCCCAACCTCCTGGGCACATTATTTCATTTATTCTAAATAATAATTATGTGCAGAAGATGGGACAATTAATATTATTCCTTTTTTTAAGATCAGAAAACTCAGTCTCAAAGAAATTTAATAGTTTGCCTAAGGTCAGTGGCTATTAAATTGTAAAGCTGGAGTTAGAACCCAGGTCTTCTGATTCTCAGTCCAACATGAGTGTGCTTCACCTACATTTACTTTGTTTAGTTAAAGAAGTCAACTGAAATTGTTATGAGGATCAAAAGTTGCCATTCAGGAGTGGTGGAAAGCTGTAGAAGTATATTTGTTTGTGAATGATCCTTTGCAACCATCTTATTCTTATACCAATCCAAATGATCTATGCTTTGTTACCATTTTTAGGAAGATTAAAAACAGGTCATTTAAAAATCACCAGCAGCATCACCTCCTCCCATCACCATGCTTTCCCACGGACAGAAGTAGGGTTACGCCTAACTAAGCAGGTTGGATTTGTTGTTTGTTGTTACATTGCTTTTTTCAGTGGTTGCATTCCTTGTGCTATAAAATAGAACATTGCCAAAAAAGATGTTTCAACAGCTGAGCCACACAGATTTCACAGGTAGCCCTAATCAGGACTGTGGGCCTTGTGGTAAATGAAAGTTGAGCTCAAGGAATCACTTGGGTGGGTTTTTCCCAGATCTCAGCCAACCCATTGCTGCAGGGCAGGACTGTGTTTTGGTTTAAGTGTTTTCCTGGTAGCTGCCAAGTCTTTCCCCAGATTTGGTGTCTCTCTTCGCTTCACTTTCTGTACAGAATGTGACCTTTGGCCTCTCCTGTGGGGGTAAAATGAGCATTAATAGGATAGCATCCATAAAGTTCCCAGAGTTCTTCATTAAAGATATAGTCACTGAAAAGCATATACTAAATAACTAAGTGTGTGAAGAACAGTCCGTTTCCCCTTACTTGTAAACTTTTCCTGCATTTATCCTCTTGTTTCCTTTAACTTTTGTGTACTGTCATATTTATGGTGGTGGTGGTGGTGGTGGTGGTGGTGGTGGGAGGGAGGAAAGAATTATCAAGAAAAAAATAGGTGAAAGAAGATTATTTCCAACTCTCCAGGCATTTCATTTCTTTAACTTAGTATAAGAGTCCGGAGTGGGGTTTTGCATCTTCCGCAGAATTCTGACTCAGAAGGTGGGGAAAAGGAAGAAAGGTAGCTGATACCTACTAAGCAGTTGATGTGTTGGGCACTGAACTAGGCCTTCTCCGTATCTTCTTGTATCCTCGCAACAGCTGGGAGAGTTGTGACTTTCATCCCTTTTATAGATAGGGCTGTAAAGCTTGTTTCAGGCTCCAAAGCAGCTCCTCCTTCCACCTGACCAAACCTGCTTCAAAGAAGCAGTAGCCTTCTTACGCTTGCTGTCTATCTAAGTTGAATACAGCAATAAAGTAGGAAGTTGTGATAACGTGTACATAGGTTACAGAGTAACTTTGTATTTTTCCTAACTCAGAATTAGAGATAAAATTTACAGATATGCTAAGGCAGATAAAGGACTAAAGTTGAATATATTTTTAGGTTAGTGTAATTGAAAAACAACTAAAAGTGTTATTCATAATTTGAAGAATCTTTTTTGAAGTAATCTTACAGTAGAGGCATTATTGATTCAAGATAAAAAGATTTGTAAAAAATCATTGTAGTTGGAAGTTAAGTGTAAAAACGTATACATATGCAATGTGGATGCAAGGGGAGCGGTTGTCTGTATTCATGACTTTGGTGCAGGTATTTTTTTTAAATCATGAAAAAAATTCCTCAGGCTTTTTTGTTTATAACCTAGAATGTTGCACAAAGTATGGCATAGTTTCATTTTTATCATATATAAAAAAAGTGTCTATGGTTTGGAGAAGGAAAATAGAGGATTCTTGCGAATTACCTTCCATAAAGTGGTTCATCTTCCTAACTTTAGAAAATTTTAAGCCTTTTGACACATGAAAAAGTCAGTGAAAAAACAGGGAGTAGAAAGATTTGTATGTTCTTTTAATATATTACTTAAGCATATTATGCATTCATGAGTTTGTTTTTTTTTAGTAAATAGGACTTTAAGGTACAGTAATACTAACAATGCAATGAGATATACAAGAGTTTTGCTTCTTAGATATAGAAGGGTACTTTTTTGATAAGAACATAGTTTTATGAAAAAACCTTATTATGACATGGAAAAAATAATTGCTTTTCTCAGTCAAGAATATTAGAGAAAATTTTTATTATGGTTTTTTTTTCACTCTTTGTGTTCAAAAAATAAAGCAAAAAATATTTAATTGAATGCTGGTTCTCTGGACAAGTTAACCTCAAACCAGATCATGAAATAGAGGATATTTTGAAAAAGCTCATGTGAGCACAGCCTCTGTAGTTTTTATGTGGAGACCTTTTACTTTTGTCCCTCCTGGTCTTTGTGATTTTAGCAATGCGTATTTGAAAAATGGATGTTTTTCTTAGTCATTGTGTGGATAAGGTTTTAGAGTAAAAGTGTTTGTGCATCTTTATTTGAGAGAGTTGGAGGTAGTTGATGAAATAGTTTAACACTGGAAAAATGGAGTTTAACCTCATCAATTATTAAGAAAGAAAGAAAGAAAGGAGGGGAGAAAGGAACGATGGAGGAAGGCAGGAGGTAAAGAAGCGGGAAAGGATGCAGGCAGGCATAGAAGCATAAGTGACTGACTGAACTTTGTCATGCTGCTGGTACATTCTCTCTGTAATTCCAGAGCATGTGAGAAAGGCTGGTACTCACTGATAGTGGGTAGGAGACAGTAAGTGATTCCCTTGGTGACAGCAGAACTGGGAGTCTCACATAAGCTGTTCTTTTCTTCGAAGTTTAAAATCTCCAGGAGTATGTGGTTGGCCTGCCCCACAAGAGGTCTTACATTTCTTTGTACGAGGCCCTGCACTGGCCACTTCCTTCCTCTCGCATTCTCTTTCCCCTTTGCATTTCCGGGGGGATGGCCAGGCAGGGCTGGAAGGTGCCTGGTGTGCAGGCCTGCTGCTCCTTTGCTGGCCGTGTCCGGGGGAGCTGGGAAGCGTGTGTGCGCTTGCTCAGTGTGCTGGAATGTATGGGATCTGTGGTGTACATACACTTACTCAGAGCGTGCTGCAGACACGCTCCTCCATGGTCTCAGTGGCTGTGGGGGTCAACCCTGGAGGCTTTTGTGAGTGGTTGAAAATCTGGGAAGGAATTTTCCCATGCTGAAAGTTCAGGTTACCTTTTTTTCCTTGCTGAAGTGCAATTGCATTTATTCTTTGTAAAAGAAAAAAAAATCTATTTAAAAAAAATTGAAGAACATAAAAAAATTTGTGGATGCATAAATAATCTGGGCCTTCTGCTGGATCCAGCTGTACTCTTTTTCCCTTTCTCTTCAAACTGATAGTGATGTCTTCAGATCATGGACACTGAATTTTTAAACTAAGCTCTTTAAAACTCCTTGGGTTGTATCACCACTAAAGATGATGAAACCAAGAATCTTTAGAAACTAAATTTTAAGTTCAGATTTTTTTTTAAATGTAGGATTTAATCTCCTTTTTTAAGGAATAAAGAACAATCTACTAGTTGATAAATAGTCTTTAAATTCTTTAGTTGCTTAATATTTTTTAAAATTTAGATTTTATTATTTTTTTCTTCATAAAAGATTTGAGATGACAATGGTGCTGGTGGCTCAATTATTTGAAATAAAGACAGGGATTTAGGTTAATGCAGTAGATAAGTTAAAAAGGGGTTATAAAAGACTGGGAACAGGTGGCTGGTTCTAATGTAATTCTTCATACATTTTAAGAGGTTTGCCAGGGAAGAGTTAGCGCTTTGGTTCATTGATTTCTGTATTAATGGTTTGCTGTATGTGTCTATTTCAATAGTGATTTCAAAATAATGATTTTGATACTGAAAATGATTTGTGGCTTTAGTTCATGTATAATGATCATGGTCAAGGTGTTAATAATACCTGCCTTAAAAATTTCCAGGCCAAAGTCACATCTTTTATTCCCCACGGCAGTGCTTTTAACAGTATGTTCCTGAGAGCCTTAGGGTTCTGAGGAGATGCCAAATTTATGAGGAGAGGAAGTGGACATATGTACCTGGGGGATCCTGGCTTCTTACCCACCTTTCAGTTGGAAGACAGCTGCGGTTGTTGTTTCATATATTAGAGTTCTGTCTGGAATTTACTTTAGAAAAGGGATTTGCTGTTTTAAAAAACAGTTCGAAAATATCAGTCCTATAGTATATAATTCTGGGCCTTGAGTGCATTCCTTCCTTGATCAGGTATTCCAGCAGACCCAAAGCTCTTTCTGGAGAGGTGGGGAAGTTTAGATGTTAATCTTTGCTACTTCTGAATCCTGTGAAATGGCCTTCCATCTCCTGTCACATTTGCTTTAGTAGCAAATGTTTGCTTTGCTAACTGTATGCCAGACTACTAAATCTATGGATTTTTCTATAATCATCAACAGCACAGATTGTTTGCCCTTCAGGAACTTCCCAGGGAGTTCCTTGGGCAATGATTGTACTCTAGCTCTTGGCAGAGCCATGAGAGTCGACTGACTTTGAAGAGTGATGAATCTTGTGCCATGGGACCCACTCATTCATCAAGAACAAGTTTTTGCTTTAGGAGGTCCAAGCAGGATGGCCTTCTTGCCCCTTCTTCAAGCAGAACAGCCCTACTTTTATCTGTTGTACATTCTGGGGTTCCATGAGCACAAGGGCAATCTTCAAAATATTTTCAGCTGGTTAGAATGGAGACCTAATGAATCAAAAGGGACTTGAGCCATTCTGTTTTAACACACACTTCTTTAGTGTTCATTCTGTCTGATTCTTGTTCAAAACAGGATATTACTTCAAAAACTATGTTTTTTTTTGGATGATTTTTTAACTTATGGCCAAGGACTCTGTGGGGAGTCCTGATAGTCCTGAGAGAGAGAGACTGGGACACTATGAGCTCTGCTCTATGCCCTGTGCTTCTTCACTCTAACTTCTGGTAGACTGGTCTTCAAAGATTGATGAGTTCATATTATACACCCAAGTTTTGTAGTAAAACTATTCTAAGAGACCACCGTATTTACAGGGGTCCACCCTCAGATGCCTGCAGATGATGTAAGTGGTGGAAAGGGGAGTTCTGTGAAGTATAGGAGGGGTAGCTATTAGTCAACTCCAGCCAGAAGTGAGAGTTCTTATGTTAAATATTGGCAACCATTGAAAAAATTTTGGAGACACTGCGAGGGTCAAAGAAGAGAACAGGTTAAACTGGCCTATGGGTTGCCAGTTTGCAGTCTCTGCCACATGAAAACCTGCATCTTCTGCAAAATATTGTTGAAGACTCTATTATATTTAGTATCATTTACCCTTCAGGCTTTCTGTGAGTGAGAGGGAAAAAATCCTTCTCTTGATAAACTGGATAAACTAATAGGTCTCTTATCTAATGATGATAGCTGTTTGGAAGCTCAAAACTAAAATTAGGTCTCAGTTGGAGCAACCATCCTTAGTCTAGTTTTCTGGAGTAATTATTTTCTCCATTATAGAGTACCCTATAGTTTTATGTTTATGTAGTGATCTTGTTTTGTTTCTGTTATATTTAGCCATCTAAAATTCTTTGGTAATGTTGACTATACATATGCTGAATACATGACACTCATAAGTTTATATACTACTTCTTAATACATGTTCATGAGAAAAAAAGGCCTCTATTTTTATATAGTTGGAGGAACTTGTTTCCACATCAATCTAAATTATACCTACTCCAGTTAAACGTTAGGCCAACTATAGATAATGATTTAAATCATTTCCTAAGAAAGTATGGTTTTCATATGTCTAGCAAACATTTTAAAAAATAAGAACTTGAGTTCCACCTATAAATGAACATCTGACATGAGGCAAGTAGTCTTAAAAGCATAGAGTACTTAGTAGGAAAATTCAGTGGTGAAAAGTTAGACTTTTGAATATGTTTGAAAAATGTTTTCATAACTGTTGTACTTTCTTGTATTTAAGTTGAGGAAATTGAAGGCCATATGGATTCTGCGTCTGAGCCCTGGGGGCAGTAAATACTCATTAAGATCAAACTAATTGAAAACTACCAATTGCCTAAGGGGACCTTTTTTTTTTTTTGAAAATGAAAAACAAAAACTACTATGACAGTTGGAATTAACATTTTTAAATGTATCTTTTTGTTCTATAATTTACATGCGTAATGGAATAGCTCATTAGTGATCCATCGGAATGGTGACGTAAAGCACTTGTCTTGGAGAACGTAAGTTAACAAGTTATCTGTGCTGAGGCATAATAGAGTGGCACACAGGATCTGGAAATTCAGGGTTTTATGTGGCTCCCCTCGTTGGTGATGGATCTAAATGGCCATCAATTTCATAAAAATAGCCAACACTATTTTTTGGGCTGTCTTTTGAATTTTAAAAAATTGAAGTTCCCTGAGATCTGGGCCTTATTTTTTATTTCCATGTTGTTGCATCTTGAATGCCTTGAATGGTGGACATACCTGCTTATTAAATATTTTTGAATGAATTAATTAAAATTAAAGCCATAATAAGATATCATTAATAATTTACTTTTATTTTGTTCTCCCTTTCTCTTTTGTTCTTCATTTTCAAACAGGGCAGGGGGAAATAGCAGTTCAAAGATTTTGCTTTTTTGTGAATGAGTTTTTCAAACTTTTCACTTAATCTTTGCTTGAGTCGAATGAAACCATGGGAATTTTAGGTAAGAAGTCTCTTTAAAACATGAGATGACCTGCAAAGAGCAGTTGCATAGGGCTGCAAAACGAGTATTGGAAAGCAAAGATTTAGATTTGGTGGAACCAGAGTAGGTTTTACAAATTAGTCTTTAAAAAAAAATAAATATAGATTAATCTTAGTACTATTAGGTTCAGTATGATTACATGAAAATCCAATTTTCCCTGTAGATATTTCTCTCTGTGTAACCCAAATTGTATTAAAAATCTGCTGGTAATCACAGAAAAAAAACATGCTTGAAACAAACAAAAACAGCTATCCTTTTATTTTAAGACAGTAGGTGGATACAAGAATTAAACTTAAGGTGTGTTTTTATACAGTAAATCAAATAAGATCAATTTAAGTAGATGGCTTTGAAAGTTATTGTGAGAAAAACAGACAAGTACAAAAATGACAGGATTTACCAATGGATAATTCATAACCAAAGGAATGACTGATCTTCAATTAAATGTTAATTGCAGAGCAGAATGCTGTCAAATGCTCTGTTTTAGTAATCTATTGCTGCATACAAATTACCCCAAAACTTAGCAGTTTAAAACAACCAACATTTATTATCTCACACGTTTTCTGAGGGTCAGGAATATGGCAGCAGCTTAACTGGGTTATTTTGGCTCAGCATCTTTGATGAGATTGAAGCCAGTTGCCACCCAGGGCAGCAGTCATCTGAAGACTCAGCTGGGCTGGGAGATCTGCTACCAGGCTCACTCATGGGCTTGTTGGCATGCCTCAGTCTTTCTCTGGCTGTTGGCCGAAGGTCTCAGTTCCTCGCAACATGGGCTTCTCTGTGTACAGCGTGACAGCAGCCCTCCCCGGGTGAGTAATCCAAGGAAGAGTGACACCACACAGCCTTTTACGGCCTGGTCCCTGAGCTGCACGTTGTCACTTCTGCCTTATTTTGTTTGTTAGATACCAGACTCTAGTCCAGCCCACACTCGAAGGGAAGGAATTACTCAAAAGCTAAATACCAGGAGGTGGGGATCATTGGCGACCATCTAGGGTTGAATTAAATCAACCAGGAAAAGTCAGCAAATCGAAGGGAGACTTGGTTGATGTGGGGCTTATATGGAAGAGAATAATCCCCTTATAATAATACTTACAATTAGCCCTTTTGGAGTTAAACTAGAATTCTTTTTAAAACAACAGTAATAACAGTTACAGCTTGCTGAATCCTTCTTTATAATCCTTATTTAATTTTTAACAGTACCTTGTAGGTGAAGAAGGCAGATACTACTATCCTCATTTCATAGATTAGAGAACTGAGGCCCAGATTGTTCGAAGTACTGAGACAGGGTTACATAGTTAGTATGTAACCTGAGTTAATTTTTTTTGTTTTGTTTTTTCTTTTTCTTCTTTGCCACTTTCTTTTCTTTCCTCTGAAGAATGGTTTCAGTTACTTCCCTTTTATAAAACACAACTTAATTTTTCCCTTTCAACCTTATCTAAAAGAGCTGATTTTTTAATGACTAATTGAAAAGTTTAAAACACTGTTTCTGTAGTATCAATAAAGATGTCACTTTCCTGCCAGCAGCAAGAGTCCTTTTTGCTATTTTTGTAACTGGGTGAGGTCTGATTTCTCCAGAATTGTGCCATACTGCGGTTAGCCATGGTCTACAAGAGGAAAATATATTTACCCTTCTTTAAAATCACTGGTTTTCTAAGAAATATGCTATTTTCTATACCAAATCGGAGTAAATCTCGGGCCAAATGCAGTGGTCACTTTGATATCAGACAAGCCAGTTTTCTTCTCCACTTAAAATACAAAACATCAGGCCCTCAGATCTTTGGTACCTACCTTTATTGTACATTTATGTCTTGAAGAAATTTTCTAGTTTTTTTGTATTGTTGTTAAAGCTAGATAAATCCATGTCAGTGTTGATGTGTGAACATTTCCCTAAACTCATGCAAACCTATCAACTTTGCCTATAGAGTGTCCTAAATTTCTTTGACTTAAGCCAGATATACTATTTTAATAGTCATGCCTTTAAATTTTTAGTGAATCTCAGTGCTTACTTTACTTGCATATACTTCCAATAACACATTCAACCTTTTCCCTTAAAGGTCCAGATAATATGATAGTTAATATGAAGTGAAAGTTACTTTGAGGATTTACTGTATAACATGGAGAACAATATTCAATATCTTGTAATGACCTATAATGGAAAATAATCTGAGAATAATATATATGTATAACTGAATCACTTTTCACATCTGAAACTAATACAATATTGTGAATCAACTATACTTCAATTAAAAATAATCGAGGGGGGAGGGTATAGCTCAGTGATTGAATGCATGCTTAGCACGCATGAAGTCCTGGGTTCAGTCCTCAGTACCTCCTCTAAAAATAAACCTAATTATCTTCCCTGCAAAAAAAAAAAAAGAAAAGAAAAAGAAAAGAAAGAAAAAAGAAATAATAAATAAATGAAATATATCCTATTAAAAAATAAAGTTTATATTTAAATAAGTGTCAAATTATCTCAAAACACCCAAAAACTTTTAATAAAATAAATTTGGAATTAAAAACAGTTATTTTAGTTGTTTCCTTTTGAACTTGTATAGACTGAGGCTTACAGAAAGTTAGAGACTGTTTAGGAGTGCCTGCTCTTAAGGAAAGATAGGTGCTTTTTACATTGTTTTAAAAAAAACACTGGTGGTAAATATAATACTAACATTTCTGTACAGGTTACTCAAGTCCATCTCAGCATATCCTGAGTTATCCTTTGCTTGCCTCTCTCACTTCTTTATGCTTTGAGTGGATTGTTGACCTCTTCAGAATTAAAAATCTTGATGTATTTTTTTCACATAACAATCAAATGATTATAGTATTTTAACTTTGTTTTCTTTAGAGAATTTAGAAAGAACACCCCAGCTGCCGTCACTGGAGAGACTGAGTTTAAGGTTTATTTCAGATTTTTATCTTCTTCAGAGTTAGGTTCAAGGTGAGCATGAACAAGGAGTTCTGTGAGCTCAGAGGACTGACTGTGATATGTATCTCTACACTCTTTTTATTGCTGGTTTTCTTAATATTTTGACTGCCTGTGGATGTGCACCCAAAGAAAGATATTTTTTCTTATTCTTCCTCAGTGACTTTTCTTCTTGTTATAATCCCAGCCTGGGGAAAAGGGGTCAGGCCTCAGGTGACTTGCTTATGTCTCAGATAATCTCAGTTTTTCCTTCTTAATTTGCCCCTTCAGTTGATTGGTTTTTCAAGTCAAGAAAAACAGCATTAAAGGGTAGAAGGATTTGGAGGGGGGCATTTCCTGTTTGTTGATGCAACAGAGCCCATTTCCCAGGCCTCCTCATTGAGCCACACAGGTGTCCCTGCCTATGGAACGTCTCACCACGGGAGCCACATGTGGAGTCCAGATAGGAAGCCACTCCTCTGAGTGGCTCTTGAGTACACCTGTGTGGCCTTGGGAAACATATGTTTCCTGGATTTTCAGAAATGCTTGTGGACCAGTGCAACTGAAGTGTGAACCGCAGACATTCATGGTTGTGTCTCACAGCCTAGGAGCCACATGGTGTAGAGTGGTTGAGTGTTGTCATCATCAAATGCTTCAGATCCTCCTCTCTGTAAACACATGGAGTATCATTTTCTCTGAATTTGGTTGATGCTGTTCAATTCTTGACCTGAGGTTATGATTAGGATTAAATACATTGAGGCCTCATGAATTCAGAATAGTTGAAATAAGGGAAAAATGAATGATAATTCACAGAATGTCTGAATAGACAGATTTTTAAAAAATTGTATTATGTTCAATTAAGAATTGTAATCAGAGTAAAATAATAAAATGCTGCTAAAGAGCAGTCCTCCTAGACCTTATTGAGTAGAGAAAATGATTCATATTTATGATAATAGTTATATATAAATACTTATAAAATGTGTTTAATAGCTTATTCTTCTGAGTAGCTTAAATTTACCTCTTATGATTTTGTTTATATTGATTTCTTTGTTGAGTAAGCATTCCTTCCCTCTTTTTTGGGGAGGAGGTTTATGTATTTATTTACTTATCTTTAGTGGAGGTACTAGGGACTGAACCCAGGGCCTTGTGCATGCTAGGCAGGTGTTCTACCATTGAGCTATCCCCTCCCTCCTTGCATTTCTTTTCTCCTCTTAAGGAAAAGGTGAATTCTAGTTTTATCCTATTACAGTTAATCAGTGAGCTATAATCTTGATTCATTTTAGGTTTTCAATGCCCTTGAGATACAGATAGTTAATATATAGGTAGTGTCCTGTTCTGAAAGAATTTAGGATGATGCCTTCATAACTTTCAAATGACAGAAAGGGGTTAAAAATCCATCCATTCTAAAGAGAGTTCAATTTAAATCATGGCAATCCAGTATTATTTAACTGACAGAAAATGAAGGCAATTTTGATCAGAATAATCACAGCTTAATAAAATGGAAATACCTCTTTTTTGAGTACTTTTATTTGGGAAATATTCACCAAGAAGAATTTAACAACCAGTGGTACCTTGGGGGCTATTTTAATGTTTGATCATTTGTCACTTGATTCTGTGCTGCCCTTTAAAGGTAAAATGTAAATGCGTTTTTGTTTTAAAAGAGTATTGTGGGTAACTTCTAAGATTGAGCCCAGCAAACTGCGTTTGTCAGAAATAGGATGATAACCTTCAATATTTGACTGTTAAGTAGAAGAGGCTGCCTGGGAGCTGTGTTCTAGTGGGAGACTCAGAGCCTGCGGTCGGCTAACCCCTGCTACCTTGGCACTCCAAACGGTACTTTCAGTATTTAACTTCTATGTTTATTTCAGTTCTTCTAACAACAAAAAAGTGTTTGTGGATGTTTTTATCTTGAGAAAAGCATTTACTCCTGAAGATTTTCTCTGTCAAGTTCCCTAGAGACCTAAACTTCATTGATCCTGCTTGTCTGGTTGTTGGGTATGTAACGGAATTCTGTATCTAGTTGGTTTGCATTTGGGTTTTGAAATTAACTGCCTGTCAGCTTTCAGTTACCTCAGCTGAGTCAACTGCTGAACATCAAATGATGTCCGAATAATTTTAAAAATGTTTTTGAGACTCAGTAGGAATTCAGTAAATTTTTTCAATTTGGAAGACCATTGCTTGAGCACCTGTTACGTGTTTAGCCAGAGTGCAGGCCACAGAGCATAGGATGATGAGGAAGCCAGCCCGGGGTCCCTGCATTAATGAGCTAGGCCCTGAGGACTCTTCTCTTGTTCTTTCCAAATCCATAGAAGCAAACTATAGGGAAACTTTCTTTTCACCTACTGTCCCAATACCAGCTTAATGTGTTACCATATTTCTGGTTAGTCAGGAACACTTCTTAAATGCCTTCAGTGTGTTAAGCCTAGAAAGAGAATGCTAGTTACAGAGCGAAAGACTGGTAGTCTGAACCTGACCTCCCCTTGCTACTTGTGTTCACTTCTAGGGGGCATTAGGTTTACCTTCCAGATGACATTTTTCATCACTTACTCCTAAGTATTCAGCAGCACCTATGTGTGAGGCGTTGGGTTAACTGTTAAAAGTACAAACGTAGATAAACCACAGAACCTGCCTTCAGCCTGAAAGTAAAATTAGCCTATAGTTCCTGATGAGTCCTATGCCAGGGGACAAGGTCCAGGTGCACCTTCGTGGGTCAGGGAGTGCACTGCCTTGGAATTGTATGCTCTGTTGTGGACAGTGGAAAACTGGCAGCTGGGTGGTCCCCTTGAAGATCCACTGAGAGGTGCCCTCCTTGGTAAAACTCCCCCAAGTCACTCCCAGGGACTCACTGTCACCTTGTCTGTACTGTGTGGCTGCATAGCTGTGCGCACAGCAGTGCTGTGTAATAGCCTGCTCCACTGCTTGAGGAAGGAAGGAATGACTGACTTGTGGTTTGTGCCCAGTCCCCACATGGCAGGGACTTACTAATGGTTGAATGAAACTGTATCTGATTTTATCCTGGTTTAACTTCAGTAGCTGAAATTCTCAGCAAACAGTGCTCTTTGATAAACTCAGTTACCTGTCTTATTTGATGATTAAGCAGAAAGCCATTTTCTTTGGCTTATACTGTTGACAACCTTTCTAAAATTTTACAAATTTCACTCCTGGATAAGAAGTGGTCTACTATCTTTATAATAAAATTAATTTAGAACCACTATTAATAATTGTTCAACTGGAAAGAGTATAGGGCAGTGATTCTCAGTGTGGTCCTTGGACTATCACCTGGGGACTTGTTAGAAACGCAGTTTTTCTATCTCACCCCAGACCTACTGAATCAGAAATTCCCAGGTGGGGACCAGCAATCTGTGTTTTAACAAGGCCTTTAGGTGATTCTGATGAACTTCCAAGTCTAAGAGTCACTGGTATAGGGCAACTGTTCTGAGCCCAGGAAGTGCATTATAATTTTTAAAAAATACAGTACCGTATTCCACCCACAGAAATTCTGATTCAGTTGGTCTGGGGTGAGGACTAGTATAGTTATTTTAAGTGTCCCCATGTGATGCTGATGTGCAGCTAGAGTTGAGAACCATTGATATAGAGGGTAGAGCAGAAATTTGAAATTTACTTCATATTAGCCATTCCAGCTTGCTTAAAAAATAAATCCAGAGTAGTGCTTCTTTCTCCTAAAAGGTAGATAAAGGAACACTTACAGTTAGATTTTGCTTATTCAGGGTTTTATTGAACAGAGAGTCCCCACTTTTCATGGCATTGCATTAATAAAAATTCTCCCATAAAAGCAGGTGTTTTAAAGCCAGTGGTATTTTCCCACAGGAGCAATGTCATATTTGGGTGTTAACTCTCCTGATCAAAGCCCTGGCACCAAATAAATCATAGATGGGACCAATAATGTGCCATAAAATCAGTGATACAATAATTATAAACCTCTGTGTTCATTTGAAATAATAAAATTATGCTCCAAGTCTAATAAAATGAGCATAGACATAATACACAATCTGACATCATCACCTCCAGAGGTCTTGGGGCTACAGAAAAATGCATGTGGTCATAAGAAACAGTTTTCTGAATCTAGTATATAATAAATATTAACACAATTTGTATATATTCTTAGAATTTGGAGTGGAAAGATTTGGATAACCTGAGTCTAAATATGTCCAAGGAAGTCTTGAGTGGATCCCTTTTCCCCTGGTAGACTTCCCTGGAGTAAGCAGTGTGTGCCGTTGGAGGTGGTGATAACATGGGTACTTCTATCCCTGAAAAGCATTTTTTAATGAAAGGACTGATCCAAGATTTCTCCTCTTAGTTCCCTCAAAGTTCTGCCTATTAGCAGAAATACAGGTGAGAGAATAAATATTGTAATTCATTACACTTTACACTTGACTAAAAAGCCACAAATTAATTGTAAATCATTAGGGCCTGCTTTTTAAGAGAGGCACTTCAGATGTTCTCTTTGGGTTGGCTGGTTGGCACAGACTTGTGAGAATCTGGGCAAATGGTTGGTGGAAAAAGCACTGGACTTGGTGCCAGAAGACCCAGTCCAGCCTGGCTGGCTCCTTACTGCCTCTGTGGCTCTCGACAGGATACTTCTCTGAGCTTCCATCTCCTTTCCTGCAATATGAGCTTGGATACACCTAACTCATGGATTGGAGGATTGAATAGGTTAATATAGATAATTGTACCCACTATAAGAAGCTTTCCATGGGAGTTGTTTTAAGTAGTTGAAATACTGACTGGTGAAACAGACGTGAGGAATTCTACCTGTATCTTGCCTTCTTGCCCCTGGAGTAGAAAGCCTGGTTCATGGTGAATACTCATGCAGATAGAGTTCTGGGTAGCTCGGGGAAGTAGTCGGGGAGTAGTATCACCCTCCAAATCCTTCCTGGGGAAGGAGAGTAATGTTTGCAGTCTGGATCGTTAGGAAAGGCCCAAGAATGGAGGGGGTTTGGAGCACGTTGTTGATGTCTTACCTGTAGCCAGGTCTGCATTTTGACTCAAAATGTATTGTCAGTTAGGGATCTTGGTAATGATATGTTGCTCAGTAACAGAAGCGCTGTTTGGACCAAACTGTGGCAGCAGACTTTTCTTGGCAGGTGTACCCTGTTGATACTGAACTCAGTGTGCGCTGATAGTTTTATGTCAACTACTATAAAAGAACCACAGTAACTGAGATTAAGCCACAGTGACGCAGGTTGCACAGGTACTACACTCTAGAAATTCTAAGGCAGTTATCAAACAAATGTACTGCTAGAGGAAATTACTGCCTATTATATTAAATTAGTCTCAATGTTTTTTGTTTGTTATTTTCCTTAGCTCAGGATTCTTCTTACTGCCCCTGGAGCTTTTGTTTTAAGAATACGCTAAGTTCTTTAACTAGAAACAGTTCTTGAAGCTTTAATATGCTTAGTAATTCAAAGAGAACTAAAGGAAAATAAAAAATGATTAAGGAATATAGTAATCCCCTAAGTAAGTTTTTCCATAGACTCATAGAACCCACAAAATCCATAGACCTTAGAGATTACCTAGACCACTCTCTCCTCCCTGTGGAAATTCAAGCTCAGAGAGGTCAAAATTGTTACATTGGACATTAATAAAACATCATTCTCCTCACTATCATTGCCATGCTTTTTCCTCTATCTCGCATAACCTCTAGAAGATTTCTCGTAAAATTTATTTTTAAGTAAAGCTAATAAGTTCAGAAACAAAACATTCAGTATTTTTCATTTTCTTAAAGAAATTCTCCAGCCAAAATGATTGTCTCTTCTTTGTCTCCTTTGAGACACATTTCAAAATAGCACTGATGCACCATATGATCCAACATTTCACTTCTGGAATATACCCAAAATAATTGAAAGCAGGGACTCAAACAGATATTTGTACACCCACACTCATAGGAGCATTATTCATAAAAATGTCAAAAGCTGGAAGCAACTCAGGTGTCCATTGATAGGTGAATGGATAAACAAAACGTACATCTATATATATGATGTGTATCTGTACGGTGGAATATTATTCAGCCTTAAAAAGGAAGGAAATTCTGAAACATGCTACAACATAGATAAACCTTGAAAACATTATGCTGAGTGAAATAAGCCTGACACAGAAGGACAAATACTGTGTGATGCTACTTCTGTAAGGTACCTAGAGTAGTCAGCTTCATAGAGACAGGAAGTAGAATGGTAGTTGCTAGAGACTAAGGAATTATTGTTTAGTGGATATAGGGTTTAAGTTTGGGAAAATAAAAAGTTCTGGATATGGATGGTGGGGGTGGATGCACGAAAGTTTGTACTTAACATACGGAACTGTCTACTTAAAATGGTTAAAATGGTAAATTTCATGTTATATGTATTTTATCACAATTTTAAAAAGTGTTGGAAAAAAAGAGGTGGCCTCCAAATAAAGTCAAGACTTTAAAAAGCTTTTTAAAAAACACTGATAGGACAGGAACTCTGGCTGTTCATTGATACTTGAAAGAGGCGGTAAGGTCTAGTGGAAGGAATACTGGCCTTGGCTTGGTCTAATTCTCAGCCTGTCATTAACCAGTTCTGTAACCTACCTGCCTGGCCATTAGTTTTCTCATCAGTAAAGTGAGGCTGTAGGCTGTCCATCTCCAGCCTTCCTGTGTGCTCTAGAATTCTGTGAGTGTTCAAGTCCTTACAAAGAAATACTTGTTTAGGAACAACTGCCTGTGAAGATAAGGAGCCTGGCACATCTGAGATATGAGGGCAGACCAGTTCTCCAGAACTTATTCTGGCCAACCCTTATCTTGGACATACGGTAAGCGTTTTCATCTGTCCGTCTTGCCTCGCTGCTCTCTAAGCAGGACCAGAACTCTACAGAGTTGTCAGATTCCAGAGCCGTATTTTGGGTGCTTATATAGGTTATCACCCATCTTTCCACAGCCCCGTGGGGCAAGTGCTGGCAACCTCATTCCTCAAAAGGGGAGCCTGGCTTCCGGGAAGTTGCAGTACTTTGGGGTCCTGGACCTGCTTTGACAAAACCAGGCCCAGAGGTGGGGACTGTTTCTCTCAAGTGCTTTTGACACCTTGTGGCGTAAGATACCAGTTTCTTTATCACTACCTCAGAGATAGTGCTTTTCCTATCCATCTGTCTCTGTTTTCAGTAATCCATGGAAAAGGTTCTGTCTGACCTGAGTGTCCATCGACAGATGAGTGGATAAACAAAATGTGGTATATCTACACAACAGAAGATTATTTAGCCTTTAAAAGAAAGGAAATTCTGAAACTTGCTACAACATGGATGAACCTCGAAGACATTATGTGAGTGTAATAAGCCAGTCGCAGAAAGGCACATACTGTATAGTTCCACTTACATGAGGCTCCTAGTCACATTCATAGGCACAGAAAGTAGGCTGTAGTTGTCAGAGGCTGAGTTGTTTCTTTTTGGCTTTGGAGCATATATTTTGGTACCATTTTAATCCTTCCCCTTAGGTTTCATGTATGCTTTACTTTTGTTAAACATGCACAGACTGATTGACAGGCAGAAACTTAACTTTTACACACTCTGAGTGCCACGTGTGTGCAGCTTGTGGGTATGTTGGGTGAGAGGAGGTAGAAACAGCCTGGCATGAAAAATAGAGGCCATGGACTGGGCTGGTTGCTTGTATGGGTTATCACCCATCTCTCCGCAGCCCTGTGGGGCAAGTGCTGGCAACCTCATTCCTCAAAAGGGGAGCCTGGCTTCAGGGAGGTTGCCACTCTCCCAAAGCCAACAGCCAGAAACCTTAGATCTGAATTTACATCTGTGTGACTACAAAGTCTGTCGTCTTTCTTCTATACCACACTTCTTAATATAGGAAAGCATATAACCATGCTATTCAATAGTTTAGACCTGAAAGATTATCTCCAATTCAAGAAGGCAGTGATAGAATCACTAGCTGGTCTTGTTTGTAATTTTCCTCCCTGTAATGATGAGATCTGAACGATTTTGTGACTGTTGAGCCATGTTTGTGATAACCACAACAAAGAGTAGAGCAATTCCTCAGTGGCCTTGTTTGTTAGGACGATAGATGATTCTAGCCAGGAAAAAGGAGGAAGAGCGGTGGGCTTCTTAGGAGAGGGTCTTAGGTAGTTCAAAAGCTGTCATGGGAATCTGATGTTACTAGTTCCTTGTAGGTCTATTTATGATGTTTTTAGGGATGCTTATGGTGTGACTGGATACTCTCCTCATTTTGTTTTTGCACCTGTGTGTTTCTAAGTCATAGTGGCTCTTACTCAACCTATTTTTAACTTCTACACTAACTCTAATTTATTATGGGATAGAACTTGGAGTTTATCTTCCCTTGCTATTCCACTCATTAGTCATTCAGTTAGACTTTAACAAGTCAAGATAAGAAATAGAAAGAATACCACTTGATATTACTAGTTGAGGGTGTATCCCCTTTGTGTGTCCCTCCTTTCTGCTCCTGCCCCATATTTTTTCCTGAGACTAATGTGGTATATGACATGCAATTGTTGTTCCGTGGATGAATGGATGGATAGATGAACGAGCTTGCGGTTTAGAGAGAATCATTGTTTATAACTTTGATAATATTGATGCTAAACGAATACAATGCAGTCTCGCTCGCTCTCTCTCTCTCTCTCTCTCTTTTTTTTTTTTTTTGCTTGTGGTGTTGGCTAAAAAGGCAGATACTCAATTCCACAATTAGCTAGACTTTATTCTGCATATCTAGTTGTTTGGAAGGGTCTGAAACCAATGAAGTGATAATCTGCTTTTTAACAGGATTTGCTCTAATTTGATGAGTGATTTGTCTCTGATCATACATTCAAGCAGATGGCAGTAATAGTAATAACTTTAGTAGGTGGAATTCAGTATGAGAAGGTACATCTGGGCTTAATGAAGTTCAGAATTAAAGGTGCAGCCACTCGCATATTCAAATACTTGAATGATCCATGTCATATATACGAATCTAAGACTGTAACACCCCCCCATCTTTCCTTCCCATATTTTCCCATTCTAGAAGAACCCCCATTGTCAAAGCTCCTCTTTATTCCTTCTCTTCATCTGCACCGCTGCCTGAGCAAAGCTCTAGAGGGAGGAGAGAAGAGGGGTTAGGAATGTGGTGGCTTATTCCTGGAAGTTTAGAGTCCCTATTAGAATGTATTTTTCTGTAGAAATGGTATTATGGGAATAATAGGTTGTATGACATGTAAGCTTTTAATGGCTTACATTATAATGGCTAGTTAGGATACTGAAGTGCAATTAAAAATTACTTTAAAATTATGTAAGTTTCCTATGGCTTTCTCTCCCTTCTTCCCACCTTGACAGTCCTACTAAAGGTGAACCTCCTGGTGAGCTGATACTGCCTGTGAAAGTGATGTCAGCTCACTCTGATGCGCACCGGCTCAGTGGTCTTTACCTGGGCGTCAGCAGCTGCTAGTGCCTGGCTCAGAGGACATGCCTCCCACAACTTGATGAATTAGTTTGAAGTTAAGGAAGAGAAACTTCTGCATTCTCTATTTTCATTCTTGCCAGTTCCTCAAGAACCTTCTTATGTTGAGCTCTTCATCAGTGCTAGAATCTGGATTTATGTATTGATCCTGTTATTATTCAGCAAACACTTATTGATCACCTACAGAGTGCTAGGTGCTACCAGCAGTGAACCAGAGCAATTCCATTGCCTGCTCTCTTGGAGCTTATAATCTAGTAAGAAAAAAAGACCACTGGATCTGGGTGAGACTGTTCTCTAGAAATTGCTGCTATTTTAGAAATGCATAGACTGACTTTAAATTAGCCTATGTGTCTGTGGCCAAATCTCTTCTTACCTTGAATATCAGTGACAAAAACGTGACTTTTATAGTTATTCAGAGTGGGGAGGGTATAGCTCAGTGGTAGAGTGCGTGCCTAGCATGGGCAAGGTCCTGGGTTCAATCCCCAGTACCTCCATTTAAAAAGAAAAAGGAAAGAAGAAAGAAATATAGTTATTCAGAATTGTCCCTAAATTAATGAAAAACATGATGTGGGCAGTTTGCTTTTATACAGTCTTTGATTAGAGAGTGATTCTTATTTACCTTCTTTTAAAATAGGTCTTAAAATAGTAATCTGAGATATTAAACAGCTTTTCCCAAATATTATACTAATTATTAATTTTCTGAGTTTTCTTTTAAGGCAGACTATCAGTTTTCCTTGTGCCTGGTGATTAATTTAGTTGCATATTATTTCTATTCATAGCTCCTCAATCCTAGGTAAAATTGAGAGTATTTAATGGTGAGTAGCTTCATTTAGTTTCACAAGGAAAAAAATTAAATCATGAGAAGGAAAGGTTAAGAAAATAATAATACAACAAAACTAGTAAAATAAAAGGTGATTGTACTGGAAGAAAATGAAATTTTTTTCCTGGTATTTGTGGTGCAAGATTTCTTTCTATAGATTATGTAATTTACATGAGGTATTTGAAGGGATTACGTTCTTAACAGTCCCCTTAAAGCTCTTTATTATGTGTAGCCTGAAGCCTTTTTTCACTCTTGTTTCAGGATGCTCTATAAAATGTAAAGGGACTTTCAAGATAAAAATAATTCTATTTGAGGATTTGGGGGGGACTCACCTCTGTCTAAAAACAAAAATGCTTAAACAGTACATTATGTCAGATCTTCCTGTTTAAGAGATTTGAGCACACCTGGTAGCAAAGAGGTTTAACCTAGTTTCTCAGATGAAAACTCGAGGTGGAGGAAGGATGAGGAACAGTCCAGGATAAGCGTCGGAGCTGGTTACCTTTAGCCTACTTTCTCTGGGATGACGCACTTTATCCTCACAGGGCAGGCAGATTCCTCAGCCCATGCGTTAAGATTCCTGGTTGCAGGTAGCAGAAACTCACTTCATCTAGCTTAAACAAAAGGTGGGGTACTATTTTGCCTACTTAACCACACCACAAGATGAGCTGAGTGAAGTGGACTTTACGGATGTTGAGAACTAGGAACTGGAACACAGCATGTGTCTGTTTGGCTTCTCCGTACTTTCTCTGCACCTTTTGTTCTATGTCTATTTTTTAGTGTAGGCTTCATTCTTCTCTTACCGCACATGGGCTTCCTCTACATGGAAGGTAGTACCATGGTCAGTGCCAATCTATAAATGCCTTTGATAGCCTATGATCTGGGAGGAAACAGTATCCTTTCCCCCAGGGAAAAATTGATTGGCCCAGCTTAGGTCATGTGCCCAGGATAGTTCATACAGCCAAGGGGATGAGATAGGCTGGTGTCACAAGCCCAGGGAGGTCACACAGACATTGCCTTGAGGAAATTGTTACAAACAGGCAGCCACGGCAGTGGCTTTTTTCCTTTTTTAGTCCATATGGGACCCAGTTCCAGCAACTGGTTAACATTCTTTCCCTCATTCATTGAAAATCTTTTAAAGTTTTTTTTCCTGTTGTTTTTGTCCAGTTCTGGACTTTATACCCAACTGAACTTTAGATTCCTCTTCCATTTTATTCTGTGTTTTCACAAGAACACAGGCTAGCACCCTGTACTTCGTGTTGTCTCGGGAATTATGGTTGATTGACTAAATGAATACCACTGAAATAAGAAAACTGAGGCATAGAATCATAAAACTTGAGCAGTGACCATCTGCCTTCAGTTTCACATATATTTGCGGAGTCCCCTAAACACAAAGAACCCAGAAGGAGAAAGGGTAAGCACATCTTTGCATTTTTAAATACTGGACCCTGTTCTAGGAACTGAGGATACTGGGGTGAAACAGATAGATAAGGAAGGTTCCCTCATGGACCTTACATTTACATTCTCAACTAAAATGTTGACAGGCTAACTAGAATGCCAGATTTCTTTGATTTTTGAATAAAATCATATGAGTTTAGAGCTTCTCTTTTAAGAATGGGCTGACCCACGAGTGGGTCTGAAGCTCCGATTGCTGATACTTATCTTGGGACAACTGTTTAAGAAGCAGAACAAATTATTAGTAAATGATGTTTGTTTAGCAGATAAAATCTTTTGAAATATGGCAT
This sequence comes from Vicugna pacos, assembly GCF_048564905.1. Taxonomy (NCBI): domain Eukaryota; kingdom Metazoa; phylum Chordata; class Mammalia; order Artiodactyla; family Camelidae; genus Vicugna; species Vicugna pacos. The sequence continues at coordinate 54,219,597 of NC_132987.1, read as the reverse complement.
CTGTTGTAGAAAATAGAAGGAGTCCTTGATAGTGAGAATGACTAAGAGCTCCTTATTTTAAACTGACAGACTAGGATTCAAACCTCAGCACCCCACTTGCTAGCTTTGTAACTCGGGCAAGTGGTCAGAGCTCTTTCAGCATCACATTTTTTAGCTATAAAATGAAGATATCTACTTTATGTGGTTTTGGGGTGAGTTTTAAATGAAAGTTTTAAAAAGTTAACTTTAAAAAAAATTTTTTATTGTGGTAAAAATATGCATAATATAAAATTTACCCTCTTAACCATTTTTAAGTGTACAGTTCAGTGGCATTAAGTACATTCATATTATTGTGCAACCATCACCACCATCCGTCTCCAGAACTCTTTTCATCTTGCAAAACTGAAACTCTATACGCATTAAACAATAACTCCCCATTTCCTTCTCCATCCAGCCCCTGGCAACCACCACGCTACAAACAGTTACTTTTTTATAAATGGTAGGATCTCAGAAAATGTTAGCTGTTATCCCTCTAGATCAGGAGTCAGCAAACTCCAGCCCACAGGCCAAATTTGGCCTGTAGCCTGTTTTGGTAGGGTCCTTAAACTAAGAAAGTTTTTTATATTTTTAACAGATTGTAAAAACAAAACAAAACAAAAACAAAATAAAGAGGAATATGCCACACAGACAGTATGTAGCCCACAAAACCTAAAATACATATTTATTCTCTGGTCCTTTGCAGAACAAGTTTTCTGACCCCTGTTTTAGATCTTGTATGTATTTTTTTTTAATCATGGAGTCCTTTAAGAATTTGATTTAAAAATGTGTGTGTGTGTACACATGCCCTTCCATATATCTTATGGGGGTTATATGAACATCTAGCCTAGATGATGAATTCTCATTGGGCCCTGTTGCCCATAAGGTGGTGAAATGGTTCTTGGTAGGGGAGGGGCAGTGAGAAATCTTAGATGCTATATAATTTGCAGCCTTCTGAAGGGCCAAAATGTATAAACAAATATATAATATATCTCTGGTATTCAGATTTCTTGGGGGAGGGAAGGCAGCAAGGAGCAATTAGAGCAAATGTCTCCATAATTAAGCTCGTTAGGGGAATAATAATGAAAAGACATTTGAGAAACACTGCCCAGGACTGAATTCTGGAAGGCAGGATATGTGTCTTATTAGCCTCTGAATATTCCAGCATTTAGCAGAGGATCTAGAACATTTTCTTCAATCTGTTAAATTTGTTACAGCATAGTTGAATGAATGAAACCTCTGATCTGGTTCAGTGACCCATTCAGGCCAGAAATTGCTTTCACAGCAAACTCCACAGCACTGGAAATTTAGGGAAAAAAATTATTTTTAACCTTTAAGTAGTTTGTCAAATGATTAATCTCTGTTTTAGCAGACAGATGCTTCTTGCTTGTTAGGCTAGAATTCTTGTTTTTTCCTTAAATTCATTATTGACACAATAAAATGATTGTAGGTGTTGGAGTGTAAAGACCTCTAACCCTAAACCTCCATGCAAGCTTGCAGCTCCTCAGTCATGTCAACTCTAAATTGAAAAGAGAACACAGGTATACCATTATTTTATCTGAAAAATAAAGTTGGATTTAGAATGTACAAATTTTGATAGAAGGCCAGTGAACTGTCAGAGACTCAGGTCATCCTGATCTTGCCTCACAGGCAAGGACTGTGTCTTATGTATCTCTGAATCCCCAGTGCCTTGCATATCGTAGGTGCTTAGTGAATGTGTTTCTGGTACTGGTTGTACTGGTGATATTTCTGCACATGCCTCATTGTACCCCAGAGTTCCTTTTATTGGTAGTTTTCTTTGTTCCAACTTGTTCTCACTTATAGACCCATTCCTTTAGATACAGTTCCCCCTGTCTCTCTTTGGTCCCCAGTACTAGTTGGTCTTTGTACCACTGTTCAATGAGGATAAATTACAAGGATGTGTTCAAACAGCATTCATGGCACAGGGAAAGTCTCCATGGCATAACCAATGCTGATGTAGTAGTGCCCAGCCCTGTGGTTGGCTTACAGCATAGTGTGGTTGGTGGAGGATAATGAAAGAGGCAGTGCCAAGTTTTCATGCCTCCTGCTGGGCTGGGAGCTGGTGTCTGGAGAGAGGGACCTTCCATTCCAGCCTAGGAGCTGGGGAACAGCATAGAGATCCAGCAGGCCAGTGCTTCTCAAATATCTCTGCCAACATACCCCTGGGGAATCGGGAGGTAGCCACCAAAGTCACCTCTGTGAACGTGAAACTTGTTTCTTGTTGCATTTTTAAACATTTCTGTGTTTCTGGAAATGTGACTCCACTGTATATGTTTTTGCTTTAATATGAACATATCAAAAATATTTCAAAATGTTACATGGAGTTGATGTTACATAAGAATGAACTACATTCATCCCGAGCCCACCACTGTGTTTGGAAAGATTTATATCATAGATGGAGGAGCATAGTTGAGCTATTGCTTGGGCACAAACAGGTACTGTCTACTTTGGCCAATTAGATCTTGGAAACAAATATGTTCACATAAAGTGATAAAAACCAAGAACCAGGTGCAAAGGCAGTGGCCTGTGATTAGAGTGACAAAGTGACAGCCCTGGTTTATGTCCCTAAGTTTGTAATCAACTGCTGGCTTGGACTCTCTGAGAACCCTTTGTCCCGCCTTCAAGGATGAGAACTCCACTTGCTGACCGTGGCAGTCACAGAAGCCTGGGAGCTTCCCACCACTTTAAGTGCTTCACCTCTGCAGGGCTCCCTGCAGTCCTGGAGAGGCTCACCACTTGCTCTTTGCTGGGAGCCAGGGTGGAATTGGCCTTCCATGGCCTTCTTGGAGCAGAGGCATCAGTCTGTTTTCAAAGAGTCCTAATGTTCAGAACCTATATATATGAAGGGCACCCTTTTATTGCTGTTCATGAAGCAAGAAGATCCACTGTTCGTTTTCAAGTATCTCCTATGTCTCAAAATCTGAATCAAATGTATGATAAGCTTTATCATTATGCTTTTATCCATAAACCTTCATAAATGGCCTAGTTTCACCATGACGGTGGAATTTTAGTGGAATTAAACTTGAACTAAGAATTATGTAATCAATTACAACTACTAATTGAGTCAAGCCTGTAACTTGATAACCCAAGGCCCACAGCTGACAGGTGGTTAATCCCTACTGCATAACTTCTTCATATGTGTTCCTTAAGATAGGATTTAAAACAATAATCACAACAACAAGGTTTTTCGTAAAAATCTCAGGTGGGTGCTATTTGGTGACCAAGCTAGAAAGCCAAGGACTTCCACCTCCCAGCCCTCAGTCTGGGCTCCTGATCTACCTTCAGTGGAGGCTCCCCTCTACAGAAGTCCTGTTGTCTTGTGCTTTGACATACTCTAGTCACCGTGTGGACACAGTCATGCGGCTATTTTCAGACAAGACCAGTGTATCTGTGCCCATTAATTTACATTCTGAGCTTCTGGTGACAGAATAAAATTACTAGGAATAATTGTTTTTTTGATAACCACCTTGTCAGTGCTGCAGCGTAATAGAAAGCCCTTTTCAAGGGCTGTTTCTCAAAATTCTCTAGAAATGAAACTCAAATTTTAAAAACATGGCAAATTAGAGAAAGCCATGATCAAAAGATTAATTCTAATCAGAGATGAAATGATCAGTAAAACCTATTTCAAGACTGTCTGAAGCAAACATAGGGTGCCACTGGCCCAGTCGTATGTCAGTGTAATAGAGAGAAGGGGTAGTCAGACAGACCAATGTTGGGCGTTAGTTGTGATCTCAAGCAAATTTTAAACATCTTCAACCAGTTTTCACTCATCCAAAAGAAAGAGAGGGGAGGCTACTAATTCTCTACATTGTTACAAAGTTTCTGGCACATAGAGGGTGTTTTTAAAAGTCGTCTCTACCAGGGCGTTCTCTTCTACTCTTCCCTCCCCAAAAGAAGGAAGGACTCATCTTACTCTTACTGGGTCAAGATTTAAATTTAGCAAGTTCCCAGAGTCAGTACATATATGTTTTAAATGGTTATGGGAAATATGCCTAATGTTTAAAATGAGCTGTACTTGATTCATATTTTTTTAAACAATATCTAAATTCTGCCTAATCCTTAAAAGAAAAAAAAAAGAGGGTTTTTTTAGGCAGTTTGTTTATTTCTTAGTCATACTGTGAGCTCCCACAGCCGTAGCCCACGAATGCAGCCCTGGTTAGAGCTCTTCTCGGGGCCGTTAATGCTTCACACCCAGTAACCTCATTTTGTACATTTCCCCAAAATAAGTGCACACATACACAATTTATGACCCAACTTTTGGGAACAATGTTAAAACAAACAAACAAAAAATTCTTAGAAAGTTGTGAGGTGCTTAAAATAGTTTGATTTTTAAATGGTTTCGGAGCTTTTCCCATAAGACTTGGTGCTTGATGCTATAAATAGAGGCATGCATAAATGTCCAGAGTAGTTTCTCTCTAGCCACAGTGCTTAAGAGGATCAAGAAGTCAGTTGTATTATCTTGATATGTAAGGTCCTGGGTGAGTTTTTAACCTTGTTAACTTCAAACTTCAGACAAAACAAAACAAAACAAAAAAACCAAAAGAAACCCCATTTAACTTCACAAAGTCTTTAAGTCAGATTGAGACTATTTCACATGAAAAACTTCTAGGTATTTGGTCATTTCCCTTTATTAAGGGTAGACAACGAGACTTTCCCTCAACTCTCTTAACACTATTCACATTGTCACTAGGGTTTTTCTAATGGGCTGTGATCATTGTTAATGCTGGGAGGTGGTACATAGTATCTATCTACTTTTATATATTTTTTCCATAGACATTAGAACAGACACCATTTTAAAAACTGAGGAGTAGCTAAAATCCATCCTTTTTCTGCTTTTATGATGGGGATAGGGTGGTAGTATTTTTTTTTTCAGTCTTATCTTCTTTTGGGCTGGCCCAGGCAAGGTATTGGAAAAGAAACTAAAAATAAGTAAATAATTAGATATGAGATCCCCAAATTGTGTATATTATTTGAATTTTAATATATCTCATGAGAGTTTCCTATCTGAAGCTATCTAAAAAACCGCCTTAAAGTGTATCATGTTTAGGTAGGGTGGCATAGCAAGTGTGGTATAATTGAAAGGGCAGAGGACTTAGAATCATAAAGTGGGAGCCAAGGTCTGGCTTTACCAGCTATTATAACTAGTTAGAGGGTCCTTGGGCACATCTCCCAACCTTTCTGAGTCTGTTTCTTCAGCTATAAAATCAGGACAATACGTGCTTTACCTACCTCTTAGGATTTTTTTAAGCTATTATTATGCATAGGCTTGTGAGTTATTTATTTAGCTAATGTGCATCATCGTCTCTTGAACTAGGAACCTGGAATATGCAGCAGTAGAAACAATCACATAAATAACTTGTTCTAAAACAATCACATATATATCTTATTCTCAAATAGATCATAGACCAATGAAGGAAATAAAAAAATACACAGAAAAATGAACATACCACTTTTGAAGACACTTTTAAATAGTGCAAAATATGCACAGTACCAGCTAAACGCGTGTGTTGAAGAAAACAAAAAAAAAATGATCTGTGCAAACAAAACTCATTTCTAAATAACCTGCAGTTTGTCAAAGGTCTTCAAACTTTCTGTCCATCTTCCTGTACCCTTACCCTGACCATATTTTTTCTATATAAACTCATTTGGCATAAGAAATCCTATAGCCACTTAAAAAATATTTGTCCCACAAATGATACATGAATGCATTATCCTTTCAGTAAGTAAGCAGATGGATAAAATATAATAGTCCTTTAAGTCTCCACCCTGAATCCCAGTCCCTTTCATCTCTTTCCAAATGTAGCCACTGTTTACTTTTGGTATCTGTCCTTCCAGAACTTTTCTCTTCCTTTACACATGCATATATGTATACAGAGAAAATACATAATGAAGCATTTGTTTTTCTTTTGTTTTAGACAAATATTGTTATACTAAGTGGAACATTCTGCAACTTGCTTTTTTCACTCAACAATTTGTCTAGGAGAACTTTCCATGATCTGGTATATTCACTTTAATCTCTGCTGACTGTTCTGTACTGGTTTGTTTCACCATTTACCTATTGATGGGCAGTTTGGTTGTTTCCAGTTCCAAACAATGCTGTGATAGACATCTTTATAATATCCTATTTCAGCACATAGGTGAATTTTTCTCAAGTGTAAATACTGAGAAGTGGAATTTCTAGGTCATAAATTGTATACATTTAGATTTGAGTAGTTAATGGCAGGTTGCCCTCCCAAGTGAAATGGACACAATTTTTCATTCTTCAGTTTCTTGCTGAGCTCCTCTGAGTCGCTTAATTAGGAAAGGTTTGCAGAGGACAGTTATGGTGGTCTGGAGTAGACTAGCATTTCTTAAACCTTAATGTGCAGACACTACCTGGAGATTTTGTTAAAATGCAAATTATGACTCAATAAATTTCAAGTAGGGCCTGAGATTTTGCATTTCTGATAGACTGCCAGGTGATACCAACGCTGCTCGTCAGGGACCACAGTTTGAGTAGCAAGGATCTAGAAAACAGATCTCACTCCAGCATGTTTCCCTGTGTGGCCTGGAAGATAGTTTGTAATGAGTGTGTGTCTGTGCATTAATACATAGACACGAGTGTGTTTCTGGAGAAAGCTGTATTTTGCCATAAGAATTTGAACTCTAATCCCAGAAGGCTTGACTAAAGTTAAATCTTGTGGCAAAACATTGATGGTTGTAGAAACTGAGTAGTGGTACATCCAGGTTTGTTGTACTATTATCTCTGCTTTCGTGTGGAGCATCTTGTGGAAATGCTCATAATACAAATTCTAAAATAGAACAAAAGATTCTTTGAAATTTGAGTTGCTTTTAAACATTTTTCAGCTTGGTACATGTTGCTGTGCCTTTCTTAGGTTTCCTCTGGTAGATCATTTGGAAGTATTTTATTTTCATCAGTGGTATATTTTGACTCTGTAAGTTTTAGTTTTAATATATCCAAATATTTTTAGAAGTTTAAAAATAACTCCCAAAAGAGTTTTGTTCTGTATCTGCCTACCTGAGCAGCTGCAGTCAAATCCCCCTCAGCCGATTTCATTCAGAGAGGATGGTGTGAAGTTTGTCACAGACGACGATGATTACGTGAGAGCATGTGTGAGATCATGCCAGTACTGGAGGCACTCTGGAAAGCTCTGGGGTCAGAAGACCCATGTTGATTTATCGGTGGTTACTTGGAACACCTTTGAGCAGGATTCAGCAGAAAAAAGCTCTGTGATTAATGAGCAAAGTCTGTCATGGTGTGCTGGATTGGAGAATGATAGCGTAAGTGCTCTGTATTGGTTGACCTTGGCTCAGTGAAAGCACCTATTTTATAGTTGAGAAAATGAGGCATGAAGAAGTTAAATGATCTGCCTTGGGTTCGCGATGAGCAGAAGAGCTAGTACTATAATAACTAGGTATCCTGATTCCTAGTCCGTTCTCTTTCTATCATTCCACCCTGATAATGGGTGTCTCACTATGCTGAAGGGCATTTGCATGTTGAAGCAGCTCGGTAGAGTAGGGCAAATCAGCTAATCCTGAGTCAGAGTGTAGTTTCTTCTTTCGGAAGTAACTCTTTCTCTTTATACTTTGGCCACCACAAAACTCAGTGCCGAACTTGCAGCTCTTCCTGTAGCAACTCTGTAGTCCCCTTTGGTCTGCGTACTTCTATTCTGATTCCATTTCCTCTCCCAACCTGCCTCTGTGTGAACTCCTAATGAAATTCCATATTTTCTTGCTCTGATTTGTTTCATTTTTATTTTGCTGTTTTAGTGTATGTCTTTACCATAAGCTGCCTCAAATATTTGTGAAACAGATGGTATATAAATAAAGAACTTTGGAATGTTTGAAAAAGTTATTATTGACAAGAGTGATGAAGATGAAAATAGTGCCGAGGTTCTAAGAAAATGATGGTTTTGATATCTGCTCTCCTTTTCTCCCTGGTCCTCCCATCTCTCTGGCCCATCCATCTCAGTCACCTCCACCCTCTCTCTTTCTCTGTGGTTTTGGCTGTACCTTGAGCAGTGATGGCTCATCTCTGTCTCCAGCCTTAACCTGTTTCACAGGTGCGCACCCGTGTTTGTGACTTCCCTCTTACCACATGGCTCCATCTGAATGTCCTACAGGTATCTCATCTCAACATCTTGAAAACTAAGCTCAGTATTCTCTCCCCAAGACCCTTTCTGCCTGGATCCCAGTTGCACAACCGTCTACCCAATTGCTCCAACCAGTAACCTTGTGCTTGCTCATTTTTTTTCTCTTTCCATTCTTGAATCCTCTACAGCTAATCAGAAGCTAAGACCAGCCACTTTAACTGCTAAATATCTTTGAGTTTTTTTTTTTTCTCTGCTCCATCCTTTCTGTAAGATGCTTTGAGGTTTTTAATCTATCCTTGCCCACTTAGGGGGTTTTATTATTGTAGTAATCGCCACTCAGTCTCCTTTTATTATTCCCACTCGAGCCCATTCTTTGTCTTAAAGTCAAGGATCCACATTTATCTTCAGGCTAAGATTCAGGTTACTTAAGCCTTTCATACACTTGCCTTTGCTAAGCTTGTTAGTCTTACGTTTTGCCATTGCCCAGAATGACCATGCCTCTCCTCCTCCTTTGGTGCCCTCCAGTCTACTTTTTAAGGCTTGGCTCATTCTCCCTTTCTTGGACCTCTCCAGGCTTCTTGCTTCTCAAGATCCTGTACATATCTCAGTTATAACCACTCTGATAGAGTGTCCCACTTGATTGGGTGCTGTTTGAAGGTCCAGTTCGCACCTTTGAGTCCCTGTCTCCAGTGTTTAGCACCGTATACATGGCACACGTGGTAGGTTCTCATTAAAATGTTTGCTGAATGAAGGCACTGCAATTCTTGGAATTCTTTTAGGAAACACTAGTGATAGTAATCACGTCAACAGCTATTACTACCATCATTTACATGAGCCTTACATGCCAGGTGCTGTTCTAAATGCTTTACACGTTTATCTCATGTGATAGCTGCATAACCCTGTGCAGTCCAGGACTGTTAAATTATCCTTACTTTACAAACGAAAAAAACTGAGGTACAGAGCTTAAGTAACTTGCTAGAGTTTACCGGTAAGTGGTGGAGCCAAGATATAATCCCAGGCTCTCTCTTCACCACCTTTATACTGTCTGTGAGACTTATTTCTTTATCTGGGGGAAGGCATGACTTTGCCTAGTGGTTATTTCTTGAAGTCATTTCTACTTTCTTAGACTGAGTTTGCAATAGTAGGGAAAAGCAAGGGGACTTTTGAAACCTGGTGAATCAGTGATACCATGTAAGCCCCGCATCACAGGCTCCCTGCTTCCCCCTCCCTTCTGCTCTGGACCGTCCACTCTCTCCCAAATGTGAAAACTGGAATAAAAATGCTGCCACAATTCTTTACTCTTCTAGAAAGCACACATTCTGGAGCTCCAGAAAACTGTGTTGAGCACTATATTAAGGAGAGGTAGAGGAGCAGACAGCTCTCACCCCAGCCTATATCAAAAGAGATTTGTTTCTGCCCTTCATCAGCAAAGTCAGGACTTCCTGGAAGGGAGGGCCAGAAGTGAGAAGAATTCTGAGCTGGTGAATGAGAGCTGAGAAAGTATTTGCCTTTGTCAGATAACTTACACAAGTGTGCTCAACATGACACAAGGGCTTTTAGGGCCCTTGTTTTTAGAGTGCTCAAATGGCAAGAAAGTAAGATTAAGCTCGTGAGTGTCCACAATATGGGGGAAAGAAAAAGCTTAAGTATTTACACCTAAGGAATTACATTGAGAAATTAAAACGAGAAAGAAAAGATGGCATGAGAAGATGAGGTGATAAAAGAAATTGTAAGAAATGATAGGGATGAGGCCAGTTGCTCATTTACCCACTTGTGATGGTATTTCTTTCCACCTTATAAATAAGCTTCTCCTCGGTTTCCCTAGCTTGGTTTTTATGTTGGGAATTTAAATTTATCTAAAGTCTGTTTTGTTTGTTTTTTAAACTAAGTGACTTCTCTATTTGGGGAAATGTTCTACTTTAAAAAAATTATGTTTCCTTATTATGTCTCCATTTAAATGTGTAATCTGTACTTGAATTTTATATAAGGATAACTTATATTTATTTAGCATTTCTGCTTTTTAAATCACTTAAACATCTAATAGATCATTTTATCTCAGCCCAAAACTCAAGTTCTATAGTCTAGGTGTTACAGTAGTAATGGCCCCCCCATTAACAATATAGAGAAATAAGATTGATCTATTTTACTAATCACCACACAGAACAGTTAAATGGGTCAGTTATAAGGCGCTGGAACAGTATTTAGAAGGCATAAAGATCTGGCCAGCTGTCTTTTTGCAGTTCACATGCTCCCCTGGTCCTCAGTGAAAGGATCTGGAGGTGTACTGACGTTGTTTGGTCCCCTGGGTAGCAACACGTGTTTTGCTGCTCTTGAGAACGTGATTCGTACCGTAATGGAGTCACCAGGCCTCCTTGAGTTCCTCTATTCCATCACTGACATCATTTAAATCCTTGAGCTGGTGAAGCCAGGATGAGGTCTCCTGCCCATTCGTTAATAGATGGCCTGGCCAGGGGCTTTATTGAGAGCAGACATTTGAAAGGATAAAAGAGAAGAGAAGAAAGGGACATGAGGGGATTATCCCATTATGATGCTAGTAATGCACTGCACTCTATACAACAGGTGGAGCACTGAAGTGCTGATGTATAAAGGGAAGGTGAGACTGAGCAACAGAAGCACGGGGAACAGGTATTTGGAGAAGGATGAATTTGAGACTTTCAGATACTGTGCAGAAGTCTGGTGAAGGCCGAATTCTGCGAGACTGAGACTTTCCTCTTAAACAAGTAGAATGTGTACACTGAATAAACTTAGAATGAGGAAAACTAAGAAAGGCCCACAATATTCATCACTCAGCAAACATTTTGAGTATCTACTATGGGCTAGGCATTGTTCTCGGCACTTAGGAAATAACAGTGAACAAAACACAAAAATCTCTGCCCTCGTAGAGCAAACAGTTTAATGTAGGAAAGCAGAAAATAAATACATAAAATGTGTGATTTAGAACCGTCTGGTTCCAAGCAATAGAAACAGAATCAAGCTAGGTTAAACGAAAGGAACTGGTGCGGGGATGTTCTGATTGGCTCTATTTGGGACAGGTGTCCAGTCGTCATCGGTCAGATATGGTCACAGAGACAGGGTTCCAGGATAAAATCATGGCCTCCAAGAGCCTACCCCTGGGATGCAGAAGCAGTTCCTGGGGGTGTGGGGTGCGGTGTGAGCTGCTGAGAGTATCAGAAACTATTATAGGCTATTCTATGCCTGTTACAGGTTCTCTTCCTTTCCAGTTCCATTGTTTTCTTTCATTACCAAGAGTGAGTTTTGCAATCCAAATAAGCTCGTAAGATTTGAAATGTACTGTCTTAATAACTCCAAATACAAGGCTACTTCAAACTGTAAGTAGATAGAAGGGAAAATGAGAGCACAGGAAGAAGAGAAAAGGATTGATTAACTGATAGAGATTATTGAGAAGAGACTTTAGCCAGAGTCATCAGGTGTTTGGAAAGTGTAAAATTTACGTCCTTAAAGAAATGTTTTAGCAATGTTGGGTAGCGGTCTTTCTGAAATGGATTTCTCACTCTCCTGCTTCTTACACAGAGTATAAGGAACGTATTTTAATTACAATATAGTGATTACCTTAGGCTTTTTTCAGGTTGTGTAGGCTTCTTTCTACATGGTTTCAGGCTTCTTTGCTCTTTAATTTCTGTGCCTGTTTCTTGAGCTTTGAAAAGCTTTCCATGATGTTGTCTGTTACCGGTCTCTTTCATCTGCTCTGTGACTGCCTATAGGAGCTCCCCTCCTCTCATAATTTACATTCACTGCTAATTAAGCTATCTCCCACTTGTATGGGACAGGTGTTGTGGGAGACGGTAGACAGTAGACCTCAGGATGAGTCCTGAGTCCTCTAACTTGCCAGGTTACACAGAAAAGCCACTCAACTTCTCAGAGCCTTCTCTTCTTAATCTGTAACCTGGACTTTCTCTACAGGGTCATAACTAAAGGAGCAAGTGAAATACTTGCCAAAATACTTTGCAAAATGTAAAATACTCTGCAAATATAAAGCATCACTAGTGCTCACACCAGCATGATGGTCTCTGTTCCCTGGTTTTGCCTCTCCTACCACATCCCATTTTCCCTGAGAGCACTAGAGAGTTTCCTGGAAATCACCAGATATGTTCCCTGGGGCTGGCCGGCCCTACTTGACCAGTTCTGACTCCTAACTCTGTGGTTGTGCTCCTGCACAGCAAAGTTACAGGCATTGCTTTCTGATATCAGTTACATACCCACCACCATATCGCTTCTTACAACACATGGATTCTCTTGGCATTTGCGCCTAAGAGAGAGACAGTCTCCCTATTCTGCTTACTGAAGTATGTGGAGAAAGGGCTTGTTTTCCTTTTGGGGTACCTGGAACCCAAGGCAGTTTGTGTAGGCCTCTAGTCCACAGGGAGTGAATTTGGAAAGAAGAATTTAGTGGCTGCCACTATAGGCCTTGGCACTTTGTTAGAGATGAAGTATGAAAAGATGGTTTGTTCATCCTTAGCTTGTGGTTTTTGCCTAATAGGCAGTAAGCATGGCAAAGATATAGCACTCTTGGTTCATGTGGTTTTGTGATTGAGACAAAATCATTCTTAATCTTTTGAGGCCGTGGTTTCTCTATCTGTAAAATGAACTTGAGAGCAAATCAAGAAATGGACTTAAAACTAAATATACCCTTGCTTGATGGTGCCATTCACCAGTTAGGAGTTACCAGTTCTTAGAAATGTTTGCTGCCTCTTTGTAATTTTATTTTTGTGAATTCAACCTTTTAAAGACGCTTATTGATCTGTCAGAAGCCTCAAAGTGAAAGTGTGATGCTCCACCACTAGGGGGCATTGCTGCCTTAGTCACATGATCTGAACCTACAAACTGCTGGATTTAAGCTCCCTTCAGTCCTCCACTTAAAATTTCTAGTATTATATTTATGTATGGTAAATATAGACAGTAATAAAAAATACAGTTAATAACTGTATTTAAGTAACATTTAATAATTTTTAAAAATTATTTAAATTAACTTAAAAAATAAATATGTAACATACAATTCTTTATCATTTTTCTTGATCTTTACAAGTTAACCTGAATCCTGGAGTAAAAAAACCTATCCGAAAGGTTTATGGTTTGTCATCAGCCTTTAGGTTAGCTCAGCATCATAGCACCTCTTAAGTACATATCTGTGTCACCCAGGTTTCTTCTCCCTGCTTCATTTTTGGGGATGCTATGGGTCTAGCGTCGGATGTTTTAATTAACAATAGAGATAGTCGGGAAAGTTTTCAACTTTCAACTTCTTCCTTTTTCTGCAGAAGGTAAAGAGCTAAATAAATGTTTATATAGTGTCATGATGACACTAAGCGTCGGATGTTTTAATTAATAGAGATAGTCGGGAAAGTTTTCAACTTTCAACTTCTTCCTTTTTCTGCAGAAGGTAAAGAGCTAAATAAATGTTTATATAGTGTCATGATGACACTAAGAATATAAAGCACTTTTGTCTCTTCTCCCTTGATCATAAGGAAGTCCTTTTTCTATCACCTGAGTAGAAAGATGAAGCTACCCCTTTTGTGTTTTTCTCAAATTGGAGTGTATTGTTTTTCTTTTTCATAAAGTGTGAAAGGTGTCCATAAGGACTGAGGATGTGACATTTGTCCACATTTCAGATTTTAGGATAAATTCCTAGAAGTGGAATTACTGGGTCAAAGAGTATAAATATTGGGATAGTTGCTAATTATTATAAAATTGCTTTCCAAAAGATTGTAGTGACAACAGTGTATGAAAGTATTTTTTCACTCTAACACACTCCAGAATTGGATTTTTCATTTCAACAGCCTTATTTTCTTTTTATATTTTAGAACTACAAATTTTTTTTCTAGGTAGAGGATTTTCTGTTGATCAATATTTCTCAAAATGTATTACTATCTTGGTGAAATATTATATTTAAAAATGATTTGGTGGTCCAGTAAAATTTTCAAATGTTGTTACTTGTCATTTTCTTAGAGATTTATGAAGCATACATACATATTAAGGCTCTGGGAAGTCCTACAATAAAGAAATAGGTTTAACTTGCTGTTTCCAAATTTTATTTACTTAATTAAAGAATCCTTTTTTAAGAGTTAACATCTGGTAATATCTTATTGAAAGTGGGATTATATTTTTGAAGACGATGATGATGGGGGGAAGTTGTTCCAGAAGTTTTTAGGACTCACTATAGTATTACAAGGATTTCTTCTGAACTTAGCTTGTATTGGTCCGTGATCTTAGTTCTGGAAATAGAACCCACTGTAGCTGGATTTAGCAGAAAAGAGAATGTATTGAGGTGTGTAAATAGGGCACAAAATTGTTGGGCAAGTTGAAGAAACAGACTTGAGGTTTAGCTTCCAGGAATTCCACTGAACTGGTCTGCCAAGGGAACTGCTGCCTCTGCCACCAATGGGATGCTTTGGGCAGAACTGCCTCTGCCACAGTGGGAAACTGCTGAGTCCACATTTATGTGTCTCTACCCTAGCAGGAAGTGGGGTTAGGAAGTTGGGATCCTATTTTAGGAAGGAAGGATTTTACACTCTGGTGAACTCTCAAATATGGAGAGAATGTTTAAAAGACTTTGGTTAGCCACAGTTGGCTGACGTCCAAGAGGACAGAATTGTGTAATGTGAACACCTCTAGACGTAGGTCAGAAAATTGGAGCCTAGCCACTTAGCAGCAATGTGACTGTGGGTAAATCCACTTTCACACTTCTGTGTTCTTATCTCTAGAGTGATAATAATCCCTGCATATTCAACTCACAGGCTTGGAGTTAAGATAAAATAAAAGTAATGATTGTGAATGTACCTGGGAAAACTATACAGTATAAAGTAAGTGAAAGGTATTTTTTAACACCCTTGATATGTGTCTAGACCAGAGGTTGACAAACTTTTTATGAAAAGGACAAGATAGTAAATATTTTTGGCTGGTAGGCCAAATAGTCTCTTACATACCTGCCTAATCTGCAGAAGTATCCACAGACAATATGTAAGTGAATGAACGTGGCTGTGTTCCCATAAAATGTTTTTTCTGGACACTGAAATTTGAATTTCATGTAATTTTCACATGTCGTAGAATAGTATCTTTCTTTTGATTTTTTTTCTAACCATTTAACATAGTGAAAAACATTCTTAGCTTACAGGCTGTACAAAAGCAGGTGGCAGACTAGATTTGGCCTGTGGGCCATAATTTGTTAACTCCTGTTCTAGGGCATTATACTGAAGATATTTTTAAATGTAGAGGTTTTTTGTATGTTTGTTTTTGTTTTTGTTTTGTTTTGTTTTTTTGCCTTAATGTAGTAGTGAGTAAATTTGGACTCTCTCTGATGACATTGTCTAAATAGAGAATTGTTCTTTGGGTTGGACTTGATGGTAGCTTCCTTAGACTTTGTTACTGGAATTAAATTAATTGAGTGGGCACGTATGGAAACATGGGCTACTTCAAGATGAGAACAGTATGAAGGGTGAGTTTGCTACTCAAGCCGTTAGGTTCTTAGAACCTATTTCTCCCCTCTCGTTCTGTGCCTTTGGTTTGGGGAAAGGCACAGTGCAATCAGGAACGTCTTTTATGGGAAAAGCTGAAGTTGCATTTGGTACCTTTCCCCTTCCATGCCCACAATCCATGCTTCTCAGACCCATCCTGTTCCCTCCTATGGAATGTTCTGTATTTAGGTTTATGGGTTTGCTGCCTTATGGACAGGAAATTCTCTCCAAAAACCTTATTGCCATTGTAGACTCATTTTCCCTATTGGAAAACCAGAACCAGAGTTTCCCTTGTTCTTGGGTCCCACAGAATTTTCCTTCAGTCAACAAAAGTCTGAGATCAGTTTTAAGTACATCTGCTAAGGTGAAAATGTATACTGGACGGCAGTTAACAGCAGTATGCTTCTGAACCAGCTTGGTTTAGAAGTCCTTGGTCATCCAAGCATATCTCCGTGCTTCTTTTCTTTTCCATTTGTCCCTCTTGATTTTTCTCTTTTCCTTCTAGGTGCAGAGGGAAGAGGATGGTGTTGATACATTGGTATCTGGAAATGGAGAGCCGGGAGGGGAGGTGGGGGTGTTAGTGAAGGTGGGGGTGGGGAGACATGGGGGCTGGAAGGGAAGCAGGCAGTTAGAGGTGGAGAAGGGGAGATGGTGTGTTTACCTTCCTGGGCGTACCTGCCACTTGGTGAATCAGGCAAGGCTGTGGTCACCTTTGGAGGACGGGGCACATCATGAGTATACGTGTGTTCCTACGAGCTTTGCTTTCTTAGCTGCTGCCATATAGACTAATTCTGGGGTTTACTGATTCAAAGAAACTATATTTAATTTTGCTTTGCCTGTATCCCTTTTATTTGGGCTTTACTAAATATAGCTGGATGGGAAGGAGGGAGGGAGAAAACAGTGTGTAGAGCAGAAGTTAAAACACCCAGAGCTTTGGCAGCTTTGGGACAGAAAAATAAAACTTTAAACCTGCTTTCTATTTTGAGTCCATCACAAGATGTTTTGTGCTTACGTTCATTCCTAAGTCAAAAACGGGTAGGAGGGGCTGGGAATTAAATAAGTTATCTCTTGAAAAATATTAATTTGAAATTGAGTTAAAATTAGCAAAAGGAAGAAGGGGGAGGAATAAAATATTGGACTCAGCCTCTTTGGAAGCAAAATAATAAACACCCCGTGGGGGTAGAAGAGGCATGCAAATTTCCTTCCAGTTTTTGGCCCCTGCTCCCGCACAGAGCCCCATTGTCTCTGAGCAGGGGGCAAGGCTGAGAGCTGTGAGAACTGACTTGGCGAGTAAAGCCTGTCAGTGAATTTTGACACAGGTCAACCTCTTCTCGAGGCTGTGATCTCAGAGTCAACATGAATTCTGACTAATAGGCGATAGCTGTCATACCATGAGCTGTTTCATGGTAATATGATTATCACATACAAGATGCGGTGATGGCCTATTTTTAGGCATTTCCCACCGGGAGTCCTGCTTGATGAGGATGGTCTCTAGGAAAGCTTTCTCTGTTCTTCCTGAGATAAGACTGCCCTTCCTGGAAACCTGCCGGTGCTTTGTAGGACATTCTTTCCACCCCCACTGAAGTCTCAGCCCTGCTGAATGTTGTTAGGAATGCTAACCCCTAGGCTTTAGCCTTGTGTTTCCCTGTCAGATGCCACTTGCCCCTTCGGATATATTTTTGGGCCAGTCCTAAGTAGCCAGACTCTTCTGACTTGTGCAGGTACAGCAACATAGGCAAGAGAAGCTGTGAATGTGTGTGAGGAAGCCTCAACTGGCCACTTCCATTCCCAGAAAGTGCGCTTTCTGCCTAGGCCACCTTGTAACCCAGCCTCCCTGAAGCACGGCCGTGCTGATGTCACATTCCTGCTCAAAAATCTTCCACAACTATGACATAGAGAAAAGACTGAAGGGAAATGTGCCAGTATTAACAGTGGCTTTCTCTGGGGATGAGCTTCCTGGTGATTTTATTTACTTTGTGGATTTTAGTCTTTGCCAATTATTTTTATAATAAATGTATAGTACTTTTTTTTTGAGAAAAATGTTACTCTTATAATGATTAAAAGTACCATTTAAAAACCTTCTGTGGCTCTCAATTGCTGATTATAAATCTCTCCACCCCGACATTGAAGGCCTTTGCAGTATTGCGCCAGTCTTCCAGTCTCTCTAACCTTACCTCCTCTTTCTGCCCTGCACCCCAAGTTAGAGCAAACAGAGCTACTCACATTACCAAATCCATTTGGCACTCTGTCTTGCTTATGCCTCTCTCTACCTATCCATTTTACATTCTTCAAACTGATTTCACCTTCTTTAGAGAGTATTTTTCAGTGTGTGCTCCTGTAAAATGTAAAAGACTTGGAAAAACAGAAAAACATAAATAACAAAATCCTTAATGCCCCTTCCTAGAGATAACTTCTGTTAACATTTTGATTGATGTACGTCTTTCAGAAATATTTCTGCGTTCTGCAGCTGAGTGTGGTCTAGCACATCTTGGATGTCTGTTATAAACTTTATATTCTAACTTGTGTTGTTATTCACACCTGTCTTATCTCCATTCTGGATTTTAAGTGCCTCAACTAGGTATCACTATAAGAGTGACCTTTTATCTCTGCAGCCTCTCCAGGCTTTGAGCATAGTAACTGATAATAAGCAGTACAAAATCACCTAATAAATCAAATGAGAGAGAGAAACACATGCACGTCACTTAAGCGCATGACACAGTAACAAACATAGCGGTTACAGTAGGAATACAATACTGAGTATCTCCATAAATACTAGATTGCAGGAAAAATATAAAGCCTTAATATTGGAGGTGTATCTGGAATGATTAAATAACTAGGGTCCTACTAAGGTGGGACCACTTTACTAGATTACATGGAGAAAATTTAGCCTTGAAGGAAGGAAAAGCTTATTTGAGGCATCTGTATAGACCATTGACTCTCAACCCTGACCCACGTTGGAAATCACTGGAGAGCTTTTTAGAAATACCAGTGGCTGGGCTCAATCCCAGATCATTTAACGTAGAATCTTGGGTGATGGGAGCAGGGTCTTAACTGTTTGAAAAAGCTATCCAGATGATTCTAGTGTGTATGCAAGATTGAGAACCACAATCTAGCCAAAGAAATCTTTGAAAAAAAAAAAAGTAAATGTCTTGCTATGACGTTGTTGGAGAAACCAGGAGGTTGTCATTGTGAGGCTGAGTTCTGGTGGGGAGAAGAGCTAGTGTAGATCAGTCTGTTATATGTACTTTAAAACAGTTGGATAAAATTTATGTTAGCTTTTATTTAAAAAATAGCCTTTGTGCATTTCAAATGCCCAGATGTTTTTGCCCTCCCAAAGGCTGCTTTCTCCTAGAGCAGTAACCGGAATAGAACACAGTCCATATATGAGTTACGTTACCACATTCACCTCTATTATTATAGCAAAGCTTCTTCCAGGGATTTGACCCCCATTCAAATAATATCAAAAACATGCTTGCTCTCAGACATGGCATTTCCCACACTTGTGTCTCTTTTTTACATGTTAAAACCTAAATCCCTCCCCCAACACACACACCAGACAAAACAAAAGAAACATCGACAAGCAACTCTTCATGTAAGCTTTTCTAAAGCTACAAAGCAGAGTGGAATATTTATTACAGTTTATCACATGAAAAAGGAAATCCCAGTCCTTTGCTCTAGCTGTCACGTAGCTAGAATAACACACTTTCCGCTGTGTGCCCCCTTGGACTTAATACAGGAAATGTTACTTTGCGAAGTTGTACTTTCATGTTCTCAAACAGGCTTGCATGTTGTTGTACAGCAGTATTTAAATCCAAAGCAAAATGATTTTGTTGCAATGGAAATATTTCAATTAATGTTTACAGTTGGAACACATAAACAAAACTTGGGTCAAAATTAGTTGATTAATCATTGCATTCCTGGGTGCAGGAAGAGTTTTCTTGAACTCTATCAAGGGAAGGATTAACATCCTCTGCCTGTGAGGTCCTTCCAGGCAGCTTTTCCTTGGGAAAGCGTGGATTTTAATGTTACTTCGCACAGAATATTTTTCTTTTCTCTCTCTCTCTCACACACACACATCCCTCCTAGTAAATGCTGTAATCCGAGATCCCACACTATGATACCTGCCATGTTTTTTTCCTTCTTTTTATTTCTCCTGGCCATCAACTCTGTTATGTTTAGTTCTCTAAACCATTGAATCACCAGCTTTTTCTTTATAGAATCTGTCCCCACACATGCATCTTTTTTTTTTTTAATGTACAAGAATAAACTTCCCATATCCTCACCCAAGTCACCTTTCATACATTCGTGTCCTTTACTAGGAGTCCTAGGACAATATTTTGGGGAATACCAGCTTAAGCATCCATCATCAAAAGAAAATCATTATAGCCAAATGGGAGAGGCTTTTAAGTTATAATAGAATATTACCAGAATCTCTGAAGAGAAATGCTATGCATTTAAATCATTCCTTGTTCCAAAGAAGTATTTGACATAAGGTGCAAAAATTCTTAAAATATAAACAAAAACAGATCAACAAAACAAAAGGAAAATTCAGGTCAGAGGGACAGTTTGGTCAGAGGAATGTATACGGTAATATGCTACACGGTTATACAAGGTGGACCACAGATTCAGCTCTGGGCTTTCTGACAGCGAAGGCAGAAAGAAGCAGCTGATCCTGCTCCCTAATTAGGGGAAACAGGGAGAACCCCTTGCTAAAGAATCTTGTTCGCATGAGAGTCAGATACCCCTGGTATCTCCCAGGATGGTTCCTCCCTTGGTTGGGGGATGAGTAGAACCCCACGCAGTTTTAAGACAGCATGAGAGTAGAGTGAGGATGTCGAGACAAGATAAAAATCCACAGAGACAGAAAGCATACTGGTGGTTTCCAGGGTCTGGGGAAGGGGAAGTGGGGAATGATGGCTAATGGCTATGGGGTTTTTTTGGGGGTGGTGGAAGTGTTCTAAAGTTACATAGTGGTAATGGTTGCATAACCCTGTAAATATATTAAAAACCATTGAACTGTACACCCTAAATGGGTGAATTTTATGGTATTGAATTGTATCTCAATAAAGCTGTTATTCTTAAAATTTTTAAATTGCAGTTAATACAAGTTGGTAAAATAACATACTGGAAACAGCTCATGAATCTAAGATTCACGTCTTCCACAAGATGTACACATCTCGCGGGCAGTCCCAGCTGAGGTACTGCTTTAAGGGTCGTTTTGGGTAGAAATTGGACTATGCAATCTTTGTTTTTTTCCATTGTGAACAATTTTTGACCAAGTATAAAAAGTTGATGAGGTTATAAGTGGGACGTATTTGAACATATTTGATAGTATAAAGGGATTACTTTTCATTGTTACTGTGTGATGATGGCATTGTGGTGAGTTTTTTTTTTTTTAAAGCCTTTATCTTTTAGAGATACATACTGAAGCATTTCTGAATAAAATGCTATGATTCCTAGGTTTAGCTTGAAAATAATCCAGTGGATAGGGTATAGATGAAACAAGGTTGGCTGTATGTTGATAGCTGTTATAGCTGGGTTCATTACACTGTCTCTTCACTTGGGTATCAGTTTGAAAATGTTCATGATAAAATGTTAAGATGGATTTTTAAAAAATCATTCTCTGTTAACTACAAAAAAAAAAAACTAGCAGTGTAGCCAGGGTTCTTGCTTATGAGAAATTATGCTATTTGCAGCGCTTATCTCATTTGCTGATTTATGGGTGACTTCTGAGAGATTGGAAGCCTGGGTACTGGCTCTAAGTCACACGTATAAGTAAGCATGAAATTCTAGTAAGGTCATCCACAGCTTTTCCAGCCTTCCCTGTGCTCGTCAGACAGTGCTACGTGGGGTTAGGGAAAGAATAGCTGCCACTCTTGAGGAGGGCAGTGGCAAACTTTCTTATCTCTTCTCTCTTCAGGGTAGTTTTGCTCTTTACATTTCTTTGTCTCCCAATTCTCCTGCTCTTCAGTGGGATTTGTGTGCTAAAGTATTTACATTTAATCTCTTCTGAAGTGGGGAGCTAAATAGTTTAGCAAGATGCTAAAGAATAGCATTTATCCTTGACTTCCTATATGAACTTGAAACCAAGGCAACTAAACCATGAGCACACACTCCCCTAAGACTGTGAAACGGGGTGTGAGCAGGGGGGAAGTCGACAGTGGCACGTTTGTGAGTGAACGCTGGCTTCTCTTTCAGTACTTTTTTCAGGTACTCTGTTCTCAGGGGAGATTGAAACTGGGCATTTGTATTTCCTTCTCTGATTCTGAGAAGAACTCTTATTTATTAAAAAAAACATTTATTGCATTGATATCCCAGGTGTTACATTACACTGGAGGTGCAGGTTCGTTGTGACTGAAACTCATTCTTACATTCAGCACACATTTGTGTGTCTACTATTCAGTAGGTGTGTCCTCTTTGCAGGGGCCTGCCCGGGAGCTGAAGTCTCACGCTAGTATCGGATTCCTGGCATTATCTTTCCTAAAGAACCATCTTTGGTTTTTGCAACAACAGTGACTTTCTTAGAGTTTACAAGCCAATGCACTTAGCTCAAAATAAAACAGGTAAAGAAGTTGGAAGTGCAGTCGAATGTTCTACCACAGACCTATATCCCCAGGAGCAGTTTGAATTGTTGAAAACACAAAGTGACTAGGACGTGAGAATAGTTGTAGATGAGTGTTTCACTTCATCAGTACTTTGGCATAATGTTGCTTGTGATGTCACTGAAACACCTGAATCTCTACATTGCTTGTGACCTTAAAGACAGACACAGAGTTCCAGGTCATAAGACAGCTTTATATGTTTTGATGTGATTTCTGTCGCTAAGTCAGGGTCTCTCCTGAACTTGTCTTATTGGATATGCAGAGGTGCTATTTAAAATAGCACAATGCCCAGCACTTGGAATACTGCTGCCTGCTTTTCTTCAACCATAGCAACAACTTGCCACCTGCGAACCTATCTGTGCCAAGTCCTTGACATGCATTATCTCATTTAATCCTCAGAGCAACCTTGTGAGGTAGGTAGCCCTATCCTTGTTTTACAGAGAAAGAGACCAAAGCTGAGCAAGCTCAGATGTCTTTTTACACAACTAGTTAGTGGTAAATGTAGGAATCAAAAGCAGGTTTTCTTAGTTCCAAAGCCCATGCTTTTCCCTTCAAGTGCGTTGCCTCTTCTTGGTGTTTGGTAAATATTGGCTGAATTGATGCATATTTTGGATGTTTGTCAGATCTTTTGCATATCTCCTAGAGTTATATGAGATGAAATGGTTATGTCTGTAAGGACTATCTGTCAGAGGCATTATATGAATGGGAACCTTTGACCAAACCCATGTTTTGTTGCCTACCCATATGAAGGCAGAGGCCACCTCTGCCATCTCCCGTTCTATTCAGAAGTGTGCCTTTAGTCTGTGCATCAGTTTTACAAAGTGGACTCAGTGCCTAAGGCAAACTGCTCATGTTCTCTATGGGAAATAAAATTATTTTTCTTGGTCAAGTGGCCAGTTAGACCAGTAGGTTTTGAATGAATAGTGTTCATAAAGGTTAGCCTCTCCAGATAGGAGTCAGCTTGGATAAATAAACAGCTGTTGTCACAGGGAGTCCAGGGTGTGTATGTGTGGATAGATTGAATCTATAAGCACTAATCAAAAATCAGTCAGCAAACATTTACTGAGCATTTGTGACATGCCTGACACTATGCTAGGAGTGCTAAAGGATTAAAAAAAATAAAGACCTGTGAGATACATCCTCTCAAAGGTTTTCATCTACTTCGTGCAGATACGACTCATGGAGAGACAAAAATGTAAAAACAGGAATCATGTCTCTGTGTTTTTTTCTTTCTCCATCTCTTCATACTCAGCAACTAGCTTCGTGCCTGGCACATCATTAGAACTTGATAAATATTTTTTGAATGAATGGGACTGAAGAGGACAGAGATTAGTGGCTTTGGATGGTTTCTTAGACGAAGTTGAATTGGAGCTGGACACTCAAGTATGAGTAAAATACAAAGGAGAGAAGAGTGGAAAAGTGGGAAGGACATCCTAAATGCAGGAAAAGGTGTCAAGTGTAGTTTGGAAATATAAGAGTGCATGTATAAATGTGTCCCAGGAATAGAATAAACCAGTTTGCTAGGGCAGAGATACGGGAATCACGGAGTATCTTGAGTGCTGGGCAAAGACACTGAGATTTTATTCTGTAGCTACCTGAGTTTCTGGTTGGCAGAGACATATACTCAAAACAGGTGGCCGTGGGTGGGGTGGACTGATGGGTGGGAGGCCAGTTAAGAGTCTACAGATGCATTTAGGTGTTTGGGTAACAAGGACCTGAACTAGTGTATTAGCTGAGGAAGCTGAAAGGAGGAGGCAGATGGAAGAGGTTGTGAAGAGAGAAGAAACAGAGCTTGGTGAGTTAGTGGCTAGATGTGCAAGTCTAGTGATGGTAAGGAAGAGGAATCACCAGCGATGGCCCAGTGATCCTGAACTGTGGGTCTTGGGAGAAGGGTGATGCTTTTTCACTAAGTGTAATATGGCAGCCGGAAGAGGGAGGAGGGTTTGAGGAGATAAAGTTTTAAATTTGAGGCACTGGGACATCAAGAAGAAATGTCTGCTTAGCAATGGGAGAAGATGGCTGTGCCCTGCTGTCTTTCTGGGCAATTGCCTTATCTGCATATGACACCGTGGCAGACCCTCAACCCTGCCAGGAGATGGCTTGTTATGGGAAGTGATAAATAATTTAATTTTCACAAGGGATATATGAGTTGATTCTTTCTAGATTATATATATATATAGTCTTTTCTTCATCTTTTCTAGTAATTTTGGTCCTCCCCAAATGGAAAGGAGAACATATGCGTTGAAGGAATTAGTGAGAAATAAGAAGCAGGGGCTCAGACTTGGAGGGGCTGGGTAGGGGGGCAGCAGAGTGCATCTGTGCAGGAGTGGTACCAGTGCTGGATATCTGTGGAGGCCACGACTGTAGGTGCTTCCTGAGCTGACAGTTCGGTGATCCTTAAACGCACTGTCATCACTTTTATAGGACCCCTTTGAGAGTACAGTGTAAACAGGAGTTAGATTTTTCCTCACACAGCGTCTTTGATTTTTTAACACTATTGACTAATTAAAATGTACAGTGTAAGACTTAGATTCATCACCCCCACCACTCTTAGCCCCCTGTCTTCTCTCTGTAGTAAATACAGAATCGAAGCATAGTAAATAGCTTATATAAATCTTAATTTTCCCTCTTTTTTATAAAAAAAAAGTTTTCAGTGCTCCTACTGTCTTTAGACTTTGGGGAGTGTATATAAAGTATGTTCTGGTTTAATTTCATTTCATTGACAAAGTTAAATTTCTCATTAAAATAAAAGTGGAGGAAAATGTTTCAGCTACACTGGAGTACAAAAGGGAAGAAATTTGTGGACCACCTGCTCTCCATATTAGAAGGTGCAAAAGTCAATAGTATTTTAAAATTAATTTAAATGTTTTTCTTTAAGAAAGTCAGTCTGCAAGTTTATTGGGTAATAATTCCTTTAGCTTTATCAATCCAACATCTCTGTCCTTGCGCATGGCCCAGTGATGGAGAGCAGCAGCTGTAAACGCACATATTCATTCTTCTGGATCCTCAGCATACACAGCATGAATGAGAGAGAAGAGGCTCCAAGGGGGTGAAGTAAGTTATTGCCCAACCATGCCATGAAGCCCTTTGCAGCCATTAAAATTAATGTTGAAGAAGAATATTTAGAGACTTGTACAATATACTAAGTAGAAAAGATTGTGGAATAATTATAGTATGATTCCATTTTCATAATTACTTACACAACTGTAAAAACATAAATCAAATTATTAACAGTGGTTATCTTGTGAATCACTCACTAGTCATCTTAATTTTCTACTTTCTATATTTGTTACTTTAATAATAAAATGAAAAATAAAAACTATTACTTTTATAATAAAAAGATTATTTTTAAAAAGAAACAAACTTTTAAGAAGAGAATGTGCACTGAATTACATATTTTTTAAAGGAAACGCATGCGTGTGTTGAGGTACTGTGATGGTTTGCTTCTCTTTGGTTGGGTGAATTAATGATGGCCAACACCTTTCCTCCCTTTATTCAAGAAAATAGTTTTTTGGAGAGTGATGAAAGAATTTAGGGTGCCCGGGGGACTTTAGGTGAAAGTACACCAGTTAGACGTCATACACTGGCATTTATGGAGGGTCTGGACTAGAGCAGAGATACAGGTTTGGCAGGAGGACCAAGAAATCCAAGAGGACAGTGAATGTTTTCTTGGGAGAAAGCTTCTTCTCCTATCTCGGCCTCTTGTGGAAAAGTCTGGGTAGGGAGGGGTTGTCAGTACAGGAAGAGTTCCTGGATTACACAGGATCTGAGTAGAGAATTCTAGACATCCTCGGTAAAAACTAGGCATGACAACATTGACATTTACTAAGTGACATTTACTAAGTTTTCTCGGAGTTAGACATTGGGCTAAGAGCTTTAGATACATTATTATTTCATCTAATTCTTCTAGCCACACTGTGAGTTGTAGATACTGTTATTATGATTCCCTTTTATGGCAACAGGAAGCAGTGGCTCAGAGATTAAGTAACTTGCCCAAGGGCTCACACTTTAGTAAGTGAAAGAGCCAAGATTTGAACCCAGGCATATTTTACCCTGGAACTTATACCTCTAGCGAATGGGATGCAGGTGAGATGGTTCCTAGACTGAAGGAGTTGTTCTCTTTTGCTTTGGAAGGTCTCGAAGTCCAGAGAGATTTATAATACATAGATTAAAGATCAAAAGATAATAAACTCTCAATGTCAAAGGCAAAAATGTGGGCATTTCAAAGGATCCCTTCACAATTTGCAGCTCACCAGTGCAGTTGAGGGGACGTTCCCTTCCCCACAGAGAGTAAGCATCCTCTCATCTTTGTGCATTCCATGTAATGTGTAAGCCAGGTCGGTGCTTCTCAAAGTGTGGCCTTCTTACCATCAGCCGGGAATTTTGTTGGGAATGCAAATTCTGAGGCACACCCCAGGTCTATTGTGTCAGAAACTCTGGAGGTGGGTGCTGTGTTAACAAGTCCTCCTGGGGATTCTGATGCAGGAACTGAGCTCGGATACAGTCTCCACTTCTCTGAAAAGTTTAGAGACACCTGTGAAACCAGCAAGAGGGATAAAAGCCAAGATGCCATTGTGGTTTTGGTGTACTTTTAATTTTTGTTAAAAATGTGTACTTGCCTGATTTATCTCAGGAACAGGCTTCTCTCTGAGTCAAGCTAATTCATGTTCTTGGCTTGACGTCAGGGACCCTTTTAACACACTACAACTTTGCTAATTGTAATAGTGCCTTTGCCTTTCAATAAGAGATCATATCCTGGCTAATTCCAAGTCCAGTTGTAAGTCCTGTTTTGTTTTGTTTTACTTCACTTTGGTTCATAAAAGAAGTTGAAGTTATTTCTCAAAATTACCCAGAGGAAGAAGTGCTGTTCCTAAAAGATAAACCTGCATTCAGAGAATTACTGGTTTTCAGAGCTTTTCAATATGCCCCTGGTAGGAATTGGCACAGGAGTAACTCACAGAGATTTGAGGATAGTCAGAGAGTCTGTGAAGAACAGAGGCTAGTCTCCATTCAGAAGAGCAACCAGCCCCGTTCATTAGCTGTTTACACTTCTTGTGTCAACCATGATGGCTTGTTTGAACTATACTCCAGCATACATTATTATCATCAGTTTCTAATCAGTAATTGGTTATGTGTCTTAATTTCTCTAAGTGAGTTGAATCTTCAAGTAATGACTCCAATTTCGTGTTGTGTTGTGTTTTGTTTTGTTTTGTTTTGTTTTTTTCCTTCCTGACATTTTTAAGGCCAGGAATCTAATAAATAAACTAATAGGTGATTATCCTATACAAACAGCCTTGGCATGTGTGTGTTTAAGTTAAATACCATTCTCAAGCAGTCAGTTAGGGAAAGGGAGACGTCCTTGAATTATTACACATATTTTAAAATAATTTTAATGGTTAGAGAGGTTAGAGGACCTTATGGAATTTCTGAGGTTATCAGTGATATTGGAGTTCTTTGTGTCAAGAATTTGGGAGACAGGTTTCACCAAATAGAACTTTCTGGGCTGATTTTTGATGAGTGTGGGGACAGCCAGCCCTTCTGGAACTTGCCACAGTGCAGGCTGTGTGGAGAGGTTGGGGTAGGGGTCACAGTTGGTATTGCCTAAATCACGAGTTGAGGGAGTCCAGCCTCTAATGATTGTTACATATTATGCCTTACCAGTTCCTGCTGCTCATCTAGAATTTGCTGGTTGGGAGTTTTTTTTTAAAAAAAAGAATTCTATAGGTTGAAAGACAGCTTCTATATAGCCTATTATAGGGGGAAAGAAAACATATTTGACGAGGTTGCTGTTTGACTTCCCACAGTAGTAACGGCAGCAAGTTTTGTGGTATATTTTCTTTTTTTTTTTTTAATTGTTCTTTCCCTTTTAAAATTTTATTTATTTATTTTTAAATTTTTAATAGACTTTATTATTTTACAGCAGTTTCAGGTTCACAACAGAACTGAGCAGAAAATACAGAATTTACACATAGCCCCTCCCACCCACACATACATACTCCCCTACCTTCAACATCCCTCATCGCTGTGGCATATTTGGTACAATCAGTGAACCAACATGGACACATTATTATCAACCGAAGTCCATAGTTTACATTAGGGTTCACTCTTGATGTTGTGCATTCTATGGGTATTGACAAATGCATAATGACATGTAGCCACCACTATAGTACAGAATAATTACGTTGCTCTAAAAATCCCTTGTGCTCCATCTTATTCATTCCTCCGTCCCTCCCTCTCCCCAGACCCCTGGAAACCACAATCTTTTTATTGTTTCTGTAGCATTGCCTTTTCCAGAATGTCATTTGGTTGGAATCATACAGTTTGCAACCTTTTTCAGACTGACTTCTCTAATTTAGTAATATGTCTTTTAAGTTTCTTCAATGTCTTTCATGGCTTGATAGATCTTTTTCTTTTTACTGCACATATATTTTTAAATTTACATATATGTACTATTCATTGTTTCTAAGAACGTTTAGAGCTTTAGCTTTTTAAACTTATGTAGTTATCAAAGGAATAAAGCTAACCACAAAATAAGAATTAACTCAAAAAGATACATACACCCTGCTATTAACAGCAGCATTCTTTATAATTGCCAAGATATGGAAGCATCCTAAGTGCACATCAATAGTTGAATAGATAACGGAGATGCAGCATATATATGTGTGTGTGTGTACACACACACACACACACACACACACACGTATGTAATGGCATACAACTCACCCATAAAAAAGGCTATTTTGCCATTTGCGGCCCTTCATCACTTTTTTTTTCACTTCAAAAACCAGAATTTTATAACTGGCAGAGACATCTCCATTACATCAAAAACAACAAAATACCTAGAAATAAACCTAACCAAGGAGGTTGCCTATACTCTGAAAACCGAAATGACACAAAGAAATGGAAAGATTTCTTGTGCTCTTGGATCGGAAGAATCAACATTATCAAAATGGCTACACTGCTGAAAACAATCCACAGATCCAGCGCAACCCCTGTCAAAATACTCACGACATTCCTCACAGAACTAGAACAAACAATTCCAAAATTTATAAGGAACCGCAAAAGACCCTGGACAGCCAAAGCAATCTTTTGTAGGTCTCTCTTTTTTTTTTTTTCATTCTTCTTTTTGTTCTCTTTTCTTATGGTTTGATGACTAGAGAAGGTCCTTTAACATTTGTTGTAAAGCTGGTTTGGTGGTGCTGAAATCTTTTAGCTTTTGTTTATCTGTGAAGCTTTTGATTTCTCCATCAAGTCTAAACGAGAGCCTTGCTGGATAGAGTATTCTTGGTTGTTTTCCCCCTTGCATCACTTTAAATATATTGTGCCGCTCCCTTCTGGCCTGTAGAGTTTCTGCTGAAAAACCAGCTGATAACCTTATGGGAGTTCCCTTCTATGTTATTCGATGCTTTTCTCTTGCTGATTTTAATATTTTCTTCTTATCCTTAATTGTTGTCAATTTGTTAACGATGTGCCTTGGTGTGTTCCTTTTTTGGTTGATTGTGTGTGGCACTCTCTGCACTTCCAGGACCTGGGTGACTGTTTCCTTTCCCAAGTTGGGGAATTTTTTGGTTATTATCTCTCCAAAAATTTTCTCAGGTCCTTTTCTCTTCTCTTTCTGGGACCCTTTACAATGCGAATATTAGAGTGCTTCATATTGTCCCAGAGTTCTCTTAAACTATCCTCATTCCTTTTTATTCTTTTTTCTTTTTTCTGTTCTGAAGTAGTGTTTTTCACTAATCTGTCTTCCAGCTCACTGATCCATTCTTCTGCCTCATTTAGTCTGTTCTTGGTTCTTTCTAGTGCATTGATTATTTCAGTGATTTTATTCTTTAACTCTGTTTGGCTATTCTTTATATTTTCCAGCTCTTTGCTAAAAACTTCACTCTGTGCATCTATACTCCCCTTGAGTTCTCTGAACATCTTGGCCATCATTACTTTAAACTCTTTCATCACTTATTTCTACTTCTGGGATTTTATCTTGTGCCTTGGCCTGGGATATAATCCTTTGCCACCTCATATAATCTATCTTTCTGTGTATTTGCAGATTCCTTCCACAGGCTTTGGGATTATTGTTTTCTTATTTCTAGTGTCTGCCCCTAGTGGATGAGGCTGGACTAGAGGCTTATGCAGGTTTCCTGGCAGGAGGAGCCGGTGCCTGCCCACTGCTGGGAGAAGCTTGGTTCTGGACCTCTGGTGGGTAGGGCTATGTCTAGAGGCCTTTGTGGCTCAGGAGGTCTGCTCATGGGTGGGGCTGTGTTCCCACCTGTATGTTGTTTGGCCTGAGGCTTCTCTATAGGCTGTTGGGTGGGCTAGGTCTTGGTGCTAATGATCCAATCAAGATGTCAGCCTCCAGGAAAGCTCATGTAACACTCCCGGAATGTCCACCACCAGCTTTTATGTCCCCTGAGTGACCTGCAGCCATCCCCCATGTCCCTAGGAGACCCTCCAAATCCAGCAGGCAGGTCTGGCCAAGGTTTCTATGAAATCACTGCCTCTATCCTTGGACCTGGTGCATGTGAGTTTCCGTGTACGCGTCTCAAGCAAACGGAGTCTCCGTTTCCCTCAGTCCCATGAGGCTCCCAGAGCCAAGCCCCTCTGGCCTTCAAAACCAGATGTCCTGATGTCTCCTTCTCTTCCCAATGCTGGGACCTGAGCTGGGAAGCCTGACGTGGGGCTTAGAGCTCTCACTCCTGTGGGAGGGTGTCTGTGACTGAACAAATCTTCAGCTTGTGGGTTGCCCACCCAGGGGGTGTGGGGCCCAACTATATCATGAGCACGCCCCTCCTACCTTCCTGGTGTGGTTCCTTCTTTGTTTCCAGTTGCAGAAGATCTTTTTTGCTAGGTTCCAGTCTTTTTTCAATGGCTGTTTAGCATTCGTTGTGGTTTTGTTGTAGTTGCAAGCTCATGGTCCTACCATCCACCATTTTGACCGGAACTCGTTTGTGGTATATTTTTCTGTTTGCCAGTTGCTGCTTCTGGTGTTAAAGCACAGAAGTTCTAGTTTACTGACACACTGAGACAGGCAGGCAGTATATATCTAACAAACCCATTATTATGCCAACCCATTATTCTTTTCCTCTACCTTTTTTGCTGCTGCTGAGAGCAGACTGAGTAGGACTCCCTAAAACAGTGGTAGGAAGGAAACTTTTATGATTACATTTGGGACACTCCCAACATATTAAAGAGATAAAGTGGTCCATAGATTTTTTTTTTTTAATCTGAAAGAACAGAGTACAACCATAACATACCAAAGATCTCCAAGCCCAGGGGTGGTAACTATACCAAAACAGAAGGAGAGTGAGAAGAAGTGATGTCACAGTATTGCTAGCTTTCAGAGCTTCTGAATATTTGAGAATCTTAAAATCTAAATGTCTTCAAAGCAGTAAAAGGATACCTATTTATAAATTGTAAGTTAGAAGCTACAAGTAAGCAGATAATTAATTTTGGAAGCATGAGAATCTTAGAAAGTTAAAACATAGTAATCCCATTGATACATAGCTGGATAATTATCCTTAACTCCTAGCAATTTGCAAATTATTAATTGTGGAGTTTTCTAGATCTCTGACTTATTTCTGTGTTTTACCTGGTTTTTGCTTTTGTTTGTTTTTGATTTTGCTTTTTGCCCAATTACAGTTCCAAAAGAAGTCAGGCCAGGAATGAAAAAGAGCCCACACTCAAAATTTAGCATGGCCACATTTGGATACTGGATACCTAGATCTTTATAGATCTTTATAGAACTAACTTTTCAACTTAAAGCATCAAAGAGATCTTTTTCTGGTCCTGCTTCCAAACATTATTTTCTCTTCTCCCATAAATTATTTCAGATAATTTCTACAGGAATCCATAGCTTGAGAATCTATCATTTAAGTGAAAATCTAAATTAAAGTTATTAATAAATAGATGTCTTGCTTGCATATATGTTATATGCATCTTGCTGGCTTTATCTCTACTTCTGCTTCACACCCATAAACAATCTTCCTCATAGAGGCCCACAAAGCTTATAAGTCAAATTATACCTCACACATGTTTGTGAGAGCTAGCTTTGTTTTTTGTTTTTTTTTTTTATCTAGAAAGGAGAGGCGTTCAGCGTGAGCTCAGGTTCCAGTGCTAGAAAGGCTAATCCTTCTGAATTACGGTACTCTATCTAGCTGGACTCCCCAGTGCTGCTCAAGGAAATAATGAATCGTCATTACATAGGTCAGTCTCTGCTGCTCCTGAAAAGACAAGGAATTACTCATGTGAGAAGCAGCTCCACGGCAGAGTCGTGCCATTTGGGAGCACCTACGTTTGAGATCACTGATGTTTGGAACCAGCAGATTTTAAGTCCACAGTTGCTGTGAGTAGTCAGGTGTACCTCGGCTTCAGCAGCTCTGGAAGTTGCTTTCCTCTCCCTTTGAATGTCCCCCACTGACTCAGGATGGCCCCAAACAAAATTTGTCATGCCACATAGACTACATTTTAAGTTATATGAAAAATGGGCTTTTTTTTTTTTTTTTTAAAGAATCCGAGGTTAGATTTGAATTGAGTGGGGTTGGGAGATGGATTTCCTAGTAAACTGGAGCTAAACATTTTTGTTTTCCAGTAGG
This sequence comes from Vicugna pacos, assembly GCF_048564905.1. Classification (NCBI taxonomy): domain Eukaryota; kingdom Metazoa; phylum Chordata; class Mammalia; order Artiodactyla; family Camelidae; genus Vicugna; species Vicugna pacos. The sequence goes on along the minus strand of NC_132987.1, from coordinate 54,186,793 downwards.
TTTTAGAATCTCTGTCTCTGGGGTCCTTAGATGATAGGATAGATTGTCTTAAGTCTGGAATGGTTTAGTTGTGGTTCTACCTGGAGAAAGGTCATCTTCCCAAACCTAAGTTCTTGGCTACTTCAGTGAGTAAGGAGGGTAAAGGAATGGACGTGGCCTTGCCAGAAAGAGGACTTTCAGACCACCCACCAAACCAGAGGTAGGCTGGGGCTTTTTCCCTGTGTACAGCCTCCCACAGCTCATGCTTTTTAATTGCCACCCAGTGGCATTTGCAGTATTAAATGGTGCCAGTGATATTTCAACCTGCTGGGAAACAGCTAAACTGTGTGCTGCAACCAGAGCTATTTGTTTGGTCAGCTCCTCCAGACTCTCATTTTTGTGGCCAGTGTTTTGTTTATGAGTGTCTTCTCCTCTATGGTTTCCGGCTTCAGTGACTAGGGGTGGGAGTTGTGGGGGCTTGGGGGAGAGGATGGGCAGAAGATGGTTGGACTCATTTCATTTCCTGAATCATCTTAAGCATTCTTGTGCCTCTTGGTTCCATCTTGGCTGGGCAGTGCTTCCCACTAGTTTGTCAGACCAGCTTTCCCAGCCGCCTCCGGGGGCAGGAAGAAAAACCACACCTTGCTCTGTGTCACCAGTTAACAGGCAGAGTTTTGTTCAGTCAATATTTATAGAACCTCCCTACTAACCTCGAACCCTGCAACCTTGTAACTTTGAAGAGTTTATTCTCCCTGCCTGGCCTCCCAAGGAACTGTTTGAGCCTGGGCAGTCCACCTCAGAGGGACAGCGAGGGACCCTTCATCTCAGACCAGGCACCACAGAGACACATTCCCTCCTGATCTTAACCCTGAACTTGGTGGACTGTGCCCCAGTTTAGAGTGAGAGAGTTCATGGGAAAGGGTCAGGGACAAATTGTCTTTCACTGTTACCCCTTTAATTTGTCGAGTCAAACCCTGTGATCAGAGGAAGTACAGAGCAGCGTATGGGGAGGACACAAGTCTCTAAGGCCGGTGAGAGTCTCCTGGGCTGTGCACAGAGCAGCCATAAGGTTGTCAGCCTCCACGAGCTGTTCCTGTTCTATGCAAGAAAGATAGTGCCCTGCAGTAAGTTTGGGTGCAACCTGAATATCCAGCAATAGATAATTGATTGAATAAATAGGGTTTATCTCTTTTTTTTTCATTTTTCATTTTTATTAGGTAGAATTGTTACAGTTTGACTGCATATATACAATATAATGCATGTAAACACATACAATATACTGCACATATTTTTTAATTGTACTGCACAAACAGGATTTATCTTTGCTAAGAAATACCATATTGAATATTTAATGCTGAATGAAAATATGGCAGGTTGAAGAAAAAGCATAAAGCAGGATTCCAGTTTTATAAAAACAAAGAAGGGAAAGCATCACGTTGTTAATGGTTTCCTTTGATGGGATTATGGGAGAGTTTAGCCTTCTAACTTCCTACGCTGAACATTTATTACCTTTTGTTTTTTGTTGCAGACTGTATCATACCCAAAAGTACAGAAAACACATGTATGAAGTTTAAAGACTGAGTCTAAAGTGTAACCACTACCCAGGAACATTGAAAGCAACATTTCTTTTATCATTGGAACACTGACAGTAAAAATTTTATTATAATCGACTTTTCCTGAGTTCCTCACAAGGCTATAGTGGGAATAAAATAAGACTCTATATGAAAGTGCTTGTGCTTATTAAATCTTAAAATGTCCATCAAGCATGAGGAGTTATCTCTCTCCTCTAAAGTGCCAAATATGACAGGTGCACATAAGCAATAAGTCATTACTGAAGTCTGAGGCTGCTTGTGCCATACAGAGATTTGCATTGAAAATGTATCATTTATACCACTTGTCCATGTTCTTCCCTGGCAGGAAGGCCCAGAGGCACAGTCTTAGGCATTGGGAGAGGTACTGGTGACTGACTTGATGGAAAAAACCTCTTTCCTCCATTTCAGGCTGAACGCCCTTGGTTTTCTGCGATTCCCTGGGTTGTTGCACATGGTGGAAAGAGATTGAATGTATGTGTTGATTGGTTGATTTCATCAAAGTCAGAATTCCAAGCAATAATACTTTCTTTTTTCTTTATTATTGAATTATTTACTCTTTCACCTCTTGATATAGTTTGATTAGAAGCAGGCAAAGAATTGATCATAGTTTAATCCTTCCACCTGTTACTGTTGTCAGCCACTACATAATTTGTGGGGCCAAGAGCAGAATGAAAATGTGGGGTCCCTTGATTTATAAAACAGGGAAAAAGTGTCATTAAGAGTTCTGAAATAGAAAGCTTTTCCCCTTCTTCCATGTTCTCTCTCGACTTGTCGTGTTATATTTTATTTGTTATTTAATGTCATTCTAAGTAAAGGAAAATTAAAGATTCTGATTATTAATATGAATTTTACTGTTCATTTTTCTAATGCAATGCCAGTTTAAAATACACATATAAGAGCATTTAGCTCATATGTGAAATCAACAAAATTACACAATTTGTATGTCGTAGCTCATACATCATTCTTACTAGGACAATGGAGGTGTGGCACCAAACAACTTCAACTGTTTTTATTACACTTAATATGTGCGCATTCTACCAATACTGTACCTTTGGCGTACTGAGAGTAAGGATTCATGGAAAGGGGACTATGGATTGCCCTATCTTTTCCTTTCCTTTTACGTACGGCATCCTTTCAGTGTAAGTGGTTGGCTTGCATGGGAAAATAATGTGGGTAAGAAAGAATACTGTAGGATTCCTTCGTTGTTCATGTTTCTTAGAATGCTGTTGTCTTCTTTTCCGTTCCAAGCAAGTTCTGGTTCCAGTGGAAAGCGTGACTTCTTGGGGCTTCACATCCACTCACTCAGTTATAGACATCATACGCTGGCCTTGTACTTGCTCTGAGTCTTGCTGAACTCCTGCATGTGGTGGGTCCACCAGAATTCTCTGCTTAAAGGGCATCACAAATGCTCTATGCAAAGAGGTGGGCAAGCAGTGTCAAATGCGCAGATTACCCATATCTCTTCTGCTCACACACGCTCCGTTGTTCCATTGGACTTTACTTACAAAACACAAATTCAAAGACAAAACATTAAGAATTTCTGCATGGTGACAGGAGAGCATTAAACCAGGTGTTGGGGCCCTTCTAAGCATAGGGCCCTGTGCGACTGTACAGGTCACATGCCCATAAAGCCAGATCTAACTGTTGTTATTTTTGTAATCCTAATGATTGGATCTTGAAAGCCTTCCCATGGCTTTCTGTTTGGGGTTATGAGTCCTCCTTATCTGTAATTTCATGGGGCCCAGAATTCTGTTCAGGGTGAATTCCAGGGTTTTGAAAAAGACAAATAATAGTTGTTCATAGTACAAAGTACCACTCACTATTGATACCAATTCATTCTTTTGTTATGCGTTTATCAGTCAGACAAATTAGTCCATAGATCCTGAGTAGGAAAGAAATGAAACTGAGTTGTTAAAGTCCCAGATCTTGGGATTTAAGAAACTTAGTAAACCAAATTTATAATCAGAACCTTCAAAATTATACTTCTGCTGGCAGCAAGGTATTCTCCATTTGTTACTGTTGGACTTACAGACTCACCAGTGGGCTGGTAAGATGTTTGCAAACCAGTAACTTTCTGAACTTATCTCCAAGAGGCTATTGGAGTATTTTGCCCCTGTGTCTTCAATAGCACAGTTCCTTAGAAAATATCCCAAAATTCTTTCCATTTGTAACGAATCTGGACAGACCCTTGAGTACATGGAGGCCACAAAACTTGGTAGTTAAGAGCCCAAGTTCTGGTCAGGCAGACCTGAGTTTACATCCTGGCTCTGCCTCTTACTTGGCATAAGACTAGGAAGTCACCCATGGCTCCGAGCTTGGTTTCCTCACCTTGAAGAGGCAGTGATAAGAGTAGCTAGCTCAGAGCATTGTGCTTGAAAATACACAGAAAGTGGGTTAGTTTGATGTTTGACAGAGATTGGGCATTCAATTTTAACTATTATGCTTATTAGTGTAAAACTGAAAAAAAAACTTCAAATGACTACGCTCGTCTAGTTCCGTTGGAAACCCAGCAGATAGGAATTAAATACAAAGGAGAAAATTATGCTGGTCTGTACAAGCACCAATGTACAATGTGAGTGTTTTGAAAACAGGGACTGTGAGTCATTCATTTCCCTATCCTTAGCACAGTGTCTAGCACATAGTAGGTGCTTATTGATTAAACTATGAACTTACAAATAGGTAAATATTTTATTTTTCAGTTTATGTAACACTTAACCCTTCTAAATTTGCAAACAAACCAAGAGATCTATTTTTCAAGTCAGTAAAAATTGTGTTGGGTGTATGTGTATTTTTGTGTGTGAGGATCCCCTTTAAAGGCTTTTTGACAATTGCAAAAAAAAAAGGTAGGAAAAAAACAGACAAAATTGGTGGTGTCTTTATTTTTAATAAAGATTGGACAACTGGTGATTTTTCATCTCTGAACACAGGCCTGACCTGTGAGTCCTGGGCTCAGCGGCAGATGGCCTGGAGCCTCAGGTGGGACTTGGGCTGCATCGTGGGGCTGGACAGAAACCGAAGCTCTCTCTGCGGTTGCTTACCTGGGCTCAGGGTTCAGCCTTCCCTACAGCTCCGAGGGTGAAGTTGTCCCCATCCTGGGCACAGCATCAGAGATAATCCTCTGCTCCTGGCCCAGCTCAGGTGCATTCCAGCAGGTGGTGGAGAAAGCCAGGCTGTCACTTAGATTCAGGGGAGGATCTGTTTGCCTTTGATAACAAAGCATTTAAGAAGATCTCTGAGTCATAGGCACAATCTGAAAGTCTTAAATTTAAAAGAAAATAATCAACAAAGTAATTCAAAAGCCATTTTCTAATAAATTATAAGGGACATAAGGCCCCTCTGTTTGTGATACTCTGCCGATTCTATTTAAATCCTCTATAATTTCGACAGCAGAAGATTAGTGACCTGGAGAGGTGTTTTGGGCTTTGAAAATTCTGGAATAAGTTACAGGCTTTTAACGAGTACAGTTTCGGTTTCCCGCACCCCCCTCACCTTTTTTTTAAGCATGCTGCTGAAATCCATATTCTGCAAAAGGATGTTTTTCAGAACGGTTAAATCCCAGGCATGAGTATTTATATCTCTGGCTAATAACATGTGAAACACATGAATGAACAGCTTTTAGGGGTATTTTTTCTACTTGAAAAATGATCTGATGACATTAATAAATTCTTGTAGTACTTTTAAGCTGGATTTTGCATAGATCCAATTGATTTATTTTTGTAGGAGTGGAAAGGAAAGTTACTCATCTCATTTATATACCCTACCACCTTACTTGAGAAACTACTTAAGGATCTTTAAGAATTAAAGATTCTCTTAAAGCTGAAATTTAAGTTTTTTAATTGAAGTATAGTTGATATATAACAGTATATTAGTTTTAGGTATACACAATGTAGTTATTCATTATTTGTATATATTGTGAAATGATCACCCACAGTAAGTCTAGTTAACATCCATCACTGTATATAGTTACAACGTTAGTTTTACTTGTGATGAGAACTTTTAAGATATGCTCTCTTAGCAACTTTCAAATATGTGTTACAGTTTTATGAACTATAGCCACCATACTGTACATTATATCCCCATGACTTATTTTATAAGTGAAAATTTGTACCTTTTGACCCCCTTCACCCAATTCCTGCCTCCCCTCCACCTCTGCCAATCACCAGTCTTTAATGTATCTATGATCTTGGTTTTTTTTTTTCTTTTAACATGCCTCATATAGGTGAAATCCTATGGTATTTGTCTTTCTCTGTCTCATTTCACTTAGCATAAGGCCCTCAAAGTCCATCCATGTTGGCGTAAATGACAAGATTTCATTCTTTTTTATGGCTGAGTAATATTTCATTTTTTATATATACATACCACATTGTCTTTATCCATTCATCTGTTGGTGGACACTTATGTTGCTCCCATGTCTTAACTGTTGTAAATGTGCTGCAGAGAACATGAGGTGCTTATATCTTTTCAAATTAGTATTTTTATTTTCTTTGGATGAATACCTAGAAGTGGAATTGCTGGAACATATGTAGTTCTATTTTTAATTTTTTGAGGAACCTTCATACTGTCTTTCATAGTGGCTGCACCAATTTACATTCCCACCAACAGTGTACAAGAGTTCCCTTTTCTCCACATGCTCTTCAGTATTTGTTCTTTCTCGTCTTTTTTGATGCCTCCAGCTTTGTTCTTATTTCTCAAGATTGTTTTGGCTGTTCAGGGTATTTTGTGGTCCTATACAAATTCCAGGATTGTTCTATTTCTGTGAAAAATGCCATTGGAATTTTGATAGGGATTGCATTGAATATGTGTATTGCTTTGGACAGTATGGATGTTTTAACAAAATTAAGTCTTCCAGTCCATGAGCATGGAATATCTTTCCATTTATTTGTGTCTTCTTCAGTTTCTTTCATTAATATCTTAAAGTTGACAATCTAATTTTTAAAGTTTGTATTCAGGAAAATGGCTTACTACCCATTTTGTAAAACAATCTCTTCTGTGAAGGAAGGAAGAGTAATCTTGCACCGTCAGTTGTTGAATGAAGTACTGGGAAGATTTCTGATTGCTTTTTCCATGGAAAGAAATACAACTGCAAATGATAGGGTTAAAAAAAAAACTAACCATGAAGCTTAAATCTGGATTGCTAAAACTTCATATAATAAAACACTTTCTGGGAGTTGATACTGGCTGCAGAGACCAACAACTGATTCCTCTGCCTGAATTACTCTTCTTAATTCTCCCTTCTCTGGTTCAGAGCTCCTCATCCTTCAAAACCCAGCTGAGATGTCACCACTTCCTTGAGCCTCCCTGACTGTTCTCTGCTGTTTCTGGCTTCCTCTTCCCTTTGTCCCTTACACGTATTTCTCAAGCGAGGCACACTTCCCATTGTGTATGTAATTATTGGGATTTATCTTTTCCACTGGATTATGAGCCCTTTAAGGGCAAGGTCCGCATCTATTTCATCTTTGTTATCTAATACATTGCCTGGGAAGTAATGAGCACTCAAAGATTATATTGAACACTTAACTGCCATAAGGCAACATCAAAATAAGTGCCAAGTGGAGATATTTTGTGTTGGTAGAAATGAATTTTAGATTTTACATGTTTTTGTTTATGATTTTAAAAAGCAGTCCGTTAAATGGAGGGGAAAAGTTAACCGTTAACCTTCAACGTTGGCAGTGGTACGGTAAGAGACACTCATACATTGCTGATGAGGGTGTAAATTGGCACACCTTTTCTGGCACACTGTTTGGAAATTTGAAGCTTAAATACGGGCATACACTTTCACCTAGTAATTCTGTTTCCTATAATGTATTCTAAAGAAATAATTACTCCAACATTATAACATTAAGGATAATCAAAGGTACAGACATTTGATGTCGATTACACTTGAAAAAAAAGTTACAACAGCAACAGCTTTCTGATTTTATGTGACTCAAACCAAGTAGTGAGTTCTTAAAGAACTTGAAATGATAATGATAACTTCAAGTCCTTGTTTTATGTTCTCCCACATCATCCAGGCCGTTGTACACGTAGTAGATGTTCAGTAAATACTTCAGTGAGTGAATAAATGAGTTCCTTAAACTGAAACAAAAAGCACCAAATACATTGAATAATGTAACCTTACCCTATGCCACCACCAGATTTAACAACTATTATTTGACACGCTTGTTTCCAAGCTTGTTTTTCTTTGTTTATGCTTTTAAAATTATGTGAGTAATACACATGTTCTTCATGCACAGTATTTTTTTTACATTTTCATAGTTGTATTTATTTTTTTCATTTTTCAGTTTTATTAGGTAGAATTATTGCAATTTGGCTGCACATATCCAATATGTTGCATTGAAATACACATATGCAATATACTGCACATTTAAAAAAATGTACGTGTATGTACTGTTCATTGTTTCTAAGAACGTTTAGAGCTTTGGCTTTTTAAACTTACGTAGTTATCAAAGAAATAAAGCCAACCACAAAATAAAAATTAATTCAAGAAGATACATATACCCCACTATTAGCAACATTCTTTATAATCATGCACAGTATTTTATAGTTTGCAAGATGCTTTTAATATTTTGTTTTTCTCTTGATCAAATCAGAAGAGTATCATTCCCATTTATTTTATAGAAAGGATAGCTGAGGCTTGGAGGAAAGCCAGGATTTGAACTACCACTTTACTCCTGGTTTAATATTCTTTATATTATAGGAATTTTTGGAGATCTCTTAGGAAACAAAGAGTACCTAGAATGTTTATTAAGGGAGAGTGTGCATCAGTTCCAGAAAGATGTTGACAGATTAGAAGGAATTTAAAGAGGAGCCAGCACTGCTGGAAGGAAGGACATAGGAGAGATGAAAGGAGCTAAATATGTATAGCTTGGCCAAAGGATGATTAAAGGGGATATGATAACAGTCCCTAAGAATGTGAAGGATGTAAACATCATGGAAAGAGAAAATGTATTTAGAGTGGATCAAAGCCGTATATAAAAAGAAATAAAAATTAATGCTAAACATTAGGAAAAGCTGTTTTCATGGGGAGACTTGTTAGCTTATAAATTGGTGTCCCAAGAGAAATGTGAAAAGCCCTATATAGTAGGCATTTATGACTGAGCTGTCTTGCCCCTACTTGGGGAGGGCTTTTCCAGTTCTAATTCTGATGGCTGAGATCATGGCCCTTCCTAGCATGCATTTGTCACCCAGTTCTCATTGCACAGTTTTGCATATCGGGGTCAAAAGAAAGAGTCTTGTTACAGTCTCATAGAGGCCAAACTCAGGCTTGTCCCCAACATGATGCAGTCCAACCTTGCAGAGACCGTCCCTGCAGCCTAAATTAAAACCCTAAGAGTTTAGCTGATTAACTCTGTGAACGGAAGGTGACTGATTTCTCCCTCCAAGGTGCCCCCTGCTGGGAATTTCAGGTTGTGAGCAAGATACCCAGGTGCCTCCTTACTATAAAATTAACAGCCATTTTGAGTAAGCAAGTGGGAACATTCCTGAAAGAGCTTAGGAGGCAGTGCAGTCCTTTGTCCTTTGAATGCAGTAAGATACCACCGTTACGTGGGTGAAAAGTGATCTAGCGTATGTTGTGTATGTGTGAAGTCGTGTCCCCAGAAGGGGCACCAGAGCCCATGGGACCTCAAGTAAAATGTGAGGTCAAGCTGTTAAAGGTTGACCTTTCATTGGGATGTAGCTACAGAATTATCTCCACCCCACAGGAGTCAGGCAAGCGAGGTGTCCAAATTAAACAAGAATTTAGAGGGCAGTCTCAAAAGGAGGAGTGTGATGTTTGGAATGGGAAGGGTCAGAGGTCTGTTGGGGTCCTTGAAAGGAGCTGGAAGGCACTCAGACCTGTGAAAGAGTGGGCCACCCCACCTCTGTGCTGTACTGTCTCTTGTAAGAGAAGCCCTTTGGAGTTACTTAGCCTGAATCTCATAGGATCTGTCCAAAGAAATTTAAGTTTACAATTAATTTCCCTGTTATAAGTAACACTTAAAATTATTCTAGTCCATGTTAATGCTGCCTGGAATACTGTAGACAGTGTCAGTGCACTTCTCACCTCGTTGGAAACCCATAAAAATAATTACCAGGTGTTAACATATACTTAAAAAAAAAAAAAAAGCTTTAACACTGCAAAGGCGACCAAGGCCTCCTGATCTGCCCAGTGTATGACTTTTGCTCAGAAAAAGTAGAATGTATGGATAGAGGCTCTGAATAGTGGAGGTGTGAGTTTTGATCATGCTCTTATAGGGAGATAAGGGAAATATATATAAGATTTGGGACCCAGAGGACATTAATTTGAGTTTGGGCTCTGACATTATTATCCCTCTGCCCTTGGGCAAGTTGCTTCACCTCTGAGTGTGTTTCTTCATCAGTAAAATGGAGTTGGTACTTTTCACCTTACCCACCCTCACAGCACTATTGTGAGATGAAATGTGTGAAAGGGATTCAACCTACCTAAGTCTGCAGATGCTCATCACCCATGAGGCTCAATGGGAAGAGGTGCCTGAGCAGAGGTGGGTTGCTGCCTGGGGGATCTTGAGGGTTTCCCTTGGTTACTGTATTAATAAGGAAATGTGCACCCTCTTGTGGTGAAGTGAGGGGGTTAAGGGAGTCTTCTGAAAAGTCTTGAATATTATTATTGTGGGTTTTTTTTTTAAACTGTCACCAGAAACTCTTTCCCAGTAGTAAATGTACACAATCTTTCTCAACAAACTCTTAAATTGCATTGTGAATAAATTGCTTAGTCTTTACTCAGTTTTTCTTGCAGTGAGAGATACTACGTTTTTTTTTGTATCAGAATGTTTTCCTCCATTTATTTTCCTAGTCTATTCATAGAAGGCTTACTAGGGGTTTTTTTGTTAATTTTTCTAGATTGCTGTATTTATTTTGCTTTTACTTTGTGCTGTTTGCATTTACTTTTTCCCCTCTGATTTAATATCTGTTAAGTTTCTAATACATATTTAAGGCTTTCTCTCTCACCTGTGCTAGTAACACAGGGCCTCTGACACCCAGCATAGTAATAAGTGCTCAATAAATGGTGTTAAATGGTTGCTGACAGTCTTCTGAACCATGCCTCAGTCCCCTCCCCCACCTTTTACCTGTGGGTTTCCTTGGCATCAGTTTTCCTGAAACATAGAAATAAATGGAGAAAGTATGGTATTTCAGTCACTTAACATTATTTTTCTCAGTTTCCTTTCAGGTAAATTAAGGGGGTGAGAAAAGTGATTTGCAAGGTTCTGGCTCTGTAGGGATAAGGAAATAGAAAGATCGCCTTCTTGGGCAGAACCTGAGAGGGCTGTGAAATGTCTTGTGTCTGCCAGTTCCTCTGTTGTTGTTTCCCCAGTTCCTAGGTTAATAGAGGGTGGGAGCAGCAGAGCAAGGTAGAGCAGAAGAAAAGGCGTAAAGAAGGGAAGAGGCAGGATGAACAACAGGATCAGAGAACATTGTGTGTGGCCGGGGAGGCAAGGGGGATTAAGAGGACAGTAGCAGCATTCCAGGAAGAAGCTGTAACATCCTGAGCTATGTGAACATTTTTCATAGCTTATACACATTGTATTGTCTGTAATGCTCACAGGGGATTATCTAACTCAACATCCTTTATTCCCACACATTGCTTACATTAAATTTGGGGGAAAAAATCTTTTTCTCTAATTGAGTTACGAAGTCCCTGATCATGTAGCAGTTCAGGCTACAGCAGTGATTTTCTATTGGCTTTATATGTTCTTCCTTTTTCTAAAAGTTTCTTCAAACCTGGCTGCTTAAAAGCGTTTTGTTGGTAGGGCCCTTGGGTGTGGAGGGTGCAGGGGGAGCTTGCCTTGGATTTTCTCTCAGTTTTACAATTTCAAGATTCATATCACTGTAACTAACAGGGGACTTGATAGTGAGTGAGAATGTCAGTTGAAAAACATACTGAGAAGCACTGAACAGCCTGCAGTACTCCTCTTGGCTGGCCAGCAGTCTTCCCCTGAGGAAGTCAGGTTGCCTTTGGAAGATTGCTTGGTGCTTAGTGGGAAGTTCATTGGTTTCATTAATTGAACAGATCTTTATTGAGTTTTGCTGTGGGTGCCAAGTACTGAGCAAAGTGCTGGAATTAAGTCAGAAGTCTAGCTTTCAAGTCCTCAGACTCCTGACAGAGAGCCACATAAGCAAATACCTGAACCACATGCCTTGTGCTTTAGAAGGGGGATATATACGGTGCTTGGAGGCAGAGAATGGAAGTGAGTACCTACCACGATATGACTCCTTCAAGAATAGGAGTTTCCCAGGACAGGAGAAAGGAGTACACTCTGGGAATTGCAAGGAGTTGAGAATGATCTTTAATTCTCATTAAGCCATAAAGCCTGATGAGAAATTGGATCCTTGAAACTTACTTACTGAGAAGTCCATGAAATTCATCGTGGCTAGTCATTTGTCCTCTTGCCTGGAAAGTGATGCAGCTGCATGGTCTATTCTTTCGGCTTCTCTTCTAGATCTCATGCTCTACAACAGTGGTTTTCAAACTTTTGGCCTCTGGACCCCTTTATGCTCTTCCAAATTATTGAGGACTCTGAAGAGCTTTTGATATTTACCATACCTGAAGATAAAACTAAGGAAGTTTGAAGCTTAACAACAACAACAACAAAAAAAACCCAATCCTGAAGTGGGCAAAAGACTGAAACAGGCAATTCTCCACTGAAGACATACAAATGGCCAATAGGCACATGAAAAAATGCTGAATCTTGCTAATTATCAGAGAAATGCAAATCAAAACTACAGTGAGGTGTCACTTCACATCAGTCAGAATGGCCGTATTTTAAAAGTCCGTGAACAATAAATGCTGGAGAGGGTATGGAGAAAAGGGAACCCTCCTACACTGGTGGTGGGAATGTAGTTAGGTACAGCCATAATGGAAAGTAATATGGAGATTCCTCAAAAAACTAAAAATAGACTTACCATATGATCCAGCAATCCCACTCATGGGCATATATCTGGAGGGAACTCTAATTTGAAAAGATACATGCACCCCAATGTTCATAGCAGCACTGTTGACAATAGCTAAGACATGGAGACAACCTAAATGTCCATTGATAGATGACTGGATAAAGGAGTTGTGGTATATTTATACAGTGGAATACTACTCAGCCATAAAAAGTAATAAAATAATGCCATTTGCAGCAACATGGATGGACCTGGAGAATGTCATTCTAGGTGAAGTAAGCCAGAAAGAAAAAGAAAAATACCATATGATATCAGTCATATGTAGAACAACAAGAACAACAAAAAGAAAAACCAAATGAACTTATTTATAAAACAAAAATAGACCGACAGACATAGAAAATAAACTTGTGGTTACCAGGGTTCAAAGGGGTGGGAAGGGATAAGTTGGGAGTTTGAGATTTGCAGATACTATTATATATAAAATAGATATACAACAGGTTTCTTCTGTATAGCATAGGGAACTATATTCAATATTTTGTAGTAACCTGTAATGAAAAAGAATATGAAAATGAATATATGTATGTATATGCATGACTGAAACGTGCTGTACACCAGAAATTGACACAACATTGTAAACTGACTATACTTCAATTTTAAAAAGTTTGAAAGTATTAATTCACTTAAAAAATAATAAAATAATTACATGTTAACATAAATAACATTTTATTTAAAATAACTATACAGTTGACCCTTGGATACTGCAGGGCTTAGGGGCACCGAGTCTCTGCACAGTCGAAAATCCACGTATGACTTATAGTCGGTCCTCCACACGTGCCTTGTGGTTCCTCCATAACTACAGGTTCGCATTTGCAGATTCAGTCAACCGCAGGTAGTGTAGAGCGGTAGTATTCACCACTGAGAAAAGTTCGTAAGTGGACCCATGCAGTTCAGACCCACAGGGTCAACTGCATTTTATAAAACCAAAAAATTTAGTGAGAGTAGTGGCATTGTTTTACCTTCATGTTTTTGCAACTCTAATGCTTTACTTAAGAGAAGGCATATAGATTTGCATATCTGCTTCTAAATTCAATACGATGTAATATATTATTTTGGCTGAAGTATATGAAGAAAACCTGGGCTCACCCAGGTGCATAGTTGGGGAAAAAAAGTATTTCAAAAGGCTTTTTAGATAATTATGCATATTCTTCTTTGATACTACACCAAAACTTAACAAATAGTTGTTTCTTAAAGGTTAGTTGCCATTTTGTATCTGAAACCTTGTGAATGAAATTTAACATCCTGTTAAATGAGAATCTCTTACTAATGCCTTGTAACATCATACATTAGTTATTTGGAAAGTATTGATTCACTGGATTATTCAGATCTTCCAAATGTTGACATGTTGCATTATACAGTATCAAAAAATCAGAATCATCACTACCATGACCAGTCTTACCCAGTAAAGTCTTTAAATATTGGGAAGCTGAAGGCTCGTGATAGTTTCTCCAAATTCTAATTTTTGCTTGAGAGGTCATATTTCATCATTAGCAACAAAATGTAGCAGCAGAGTTAGTTGTTTTCCTAGAAGTGACAGGCTCACTTCATCGGTTTTCAAGAATATGTCAGATACGCAGTTTTGAATAGCCATAGCTGTCAGTGGTTCTTTCAAGTAAACATGGTATTCCATGAAGAAAGCTGTTATTTCAGCTTGCAACTCAAACAGTGAAACATTGCCTTTCCTTGTGACAGCATCTTTCTTCAGTATGCAGAAGTGCCTTCTGTGTACTTTACATTTTGTCACACAGAACACTTCAAAAAATCAGTACTCCAGCGTCAAGATTATTAAAAATTGATCATTTTTACTGCTTATCAAGAACCCCTTTATGAGAGTGCATAACAATGGGAATGCAATGACTCTTAGTACAGTTTGGTGCCATTGCCTTGACTTGTGTTATGGTTCCAGCAGTTTTATGCATCATTTCTTTTACACTCATCTGTGTAAATATTAAACAGCTAAAGAACAAATAACATCTTGGTGTTATTAGGAAAATAGTTTTAGCCTCGTGGAACCCCTGAAAGAGCCTTGGGGATCCTAAGGGTCTGCAGATCACACTTTGAGAACTATATGGGTTTAGTGATGAAGCATGACTCAGGGTCTAGATTGCCTGGGTTCGAATACTGCTTCTGCTGCTGATTATCTGTGTGACTCTGGGAGGATGTTGAACCTCTCTGTGACTGTTTTCTCTGTGTAAAATGTGTGTAATAATAGTACCTGCCTCATTAAATGAGTTGATCTGCCTAATAGTTAATCCATTGGTGGGCATTGGTAAACGTAATAGCTGGTTGACTGGTTAATTGACCATCTGGGGAAATAAGGACAAGATTTGCCCAGAAGCTGTCTCCTCTGTCGGTCTTCCAGGATGCCTGGGGTGGCCATCATTGTAACTATTCCTTTGTACCCTTATGGTGATAAAATATGTATTAACTGAGTTAAAACCCATATGCTAGGAGGGGGTAATGTTTTAGCTAACAACTTAGTAGGGACTGGTTTATCTAATCAACCTAACAACTCTTGCCAACTGAGTCAAGGCTTTGAAGGAATGGAGGAGGATGGTGCTTGATGAAGTGGCATTGGTGGGGGGAGATCCAGGAGCAGTGAGGGGTCCCTCGGACAGCTGTAGGACAGCGGGAGACTACTGAGTGAGGGCTCTCCAGGGAGGGGAGGAATGACAGAAACTGTCATATATGGGATTGGTCCTGGTCTTCTCTTTCTTTTGTGAATTGCAGGCGTCGTCCAGGCATATATTATGTAAGTGCCCCTCCTTACACATCCTCCAGTTCTGAGACGCAGCCATCTCTGAGGCAGTACAATAAGTCTCATTAGTTCAGACCTGACTAATGTTGAACTTGTAACTACTGGGAGGTAGACAGTGCAACACACAGAAAAGAACATGGGCTCTGCGAGGAGGCATGTCAGGGCTCAAAGCCTGGCTCTGCTGTAAGCCAGCTCTGTGGCCTAGGGCAGAGGCTGAACCTTTCTAAGCCTCTGTTTCATCTCTGTAAAATGGGGCTGCCAGCACCTCATATGGGGGTTGTGAATATTAAATGAGGTAGCTGCTTGTAGGCGCTCAGTAAATATCTATTACTTTCCCCATGCCCGCTTCAGTTACCTTAAACTACACCGCTGTTAATTTATAATAAAGGTTGAAGTACTATTTAAGTAGTGTCATCAATTGCCTTTTTTAACTTTTTTTTTTTAAAGAACTCGAGTTTTTAGAAAAAGGTAGATGTAATACTGGAAGAGCTGTGACGCTACGTCTTCTCTAGGGATTTCAGGTAACATTTCACAAAACCGTAACCCCTCCTTTTCACTGTTTCTGTGGCTCCCTAAGGTGCTCTGATTCAGAGCCCTTCTGCTCCACTGAACCTGCCCATTTGTTCAACAGCTCAGCCTGGAAATCAGCTCATTACTCTGTCTTTGAGGCCAAGAGTCACAGTCCAACCCAGCCACTTTCAGCTGTCTGCCCAGAGTAGAGAGGGAGAAGGAAGATGTGTGTGGAACAGCTGGCATACAGCCACCCCTCCAAGGTCCTGCCCCAAACGCCTGTTACCACCCAGACTGACTGACTTCCTTAGTACCCTGATCTGCCTCAATGTTCTTAGACTCCCCTCGTCCCTGGAATTTTTTTTACTGTTTCTAGAACCTGGGTGGCTGTATTTCCCCCACTCATATCCTCTTCTGTGAATTTCAGAGAACCTTATGGTCATTAATGAACTATTTTCATAACCTCCCCAGAAACAAGCCTCTTCCGTGTTACAGATCAAAGAACCTGTTACTGACACAAAAGGAATCCAGCCAACTGGCCTTCCCCACGCAGAAGGCAGATCCTGTTCCAATCCTGTCTCAGCTTTTGACTTGCTGTGTGGCCTTTGTTTCCTCATCCAGTGATAATATCTACCTCGCAGGAATGTCGTGGAGTTCAGCAAATGCTGAGAATGGCTGCTCTGCAAGGCTGAAAGATAGGTGTCAGATCTACTAGAATGCCAGTATAACTATATAACTCAAAGCACATTATAGGAATCCAATCTGTGCTTTATCTTTGTGAGGTAGGTAAGTGCAGGTGCTCCTGTGCTCACTGTGTACCCTTAGAAGTGCCTGTTTCACTATCTCACTTTAACAGTTTCCATCCACTTCTAGACTTGCAGGAAATTCTCTCTGAATGGAGACTGAAGCCTCTGATGTGCTCAGCAGGCTTTGTGTCATTTCGCTCTTCAGGGCGTGTGTCTGATTACACTTTTGGTTGGGGCAGAGATGCCCTCCTCTGTCCCTGGGTACCTTCCTGGTGTCCTTTTTGGTTCCAGCCTTTTTTCTCATTATGTTGACCTCTCTGCACTTGGCATTAGTAATGATCACACTTTTCCAAAACTTGGTTTTGATGTTGTATTCCCAGGATCCTGCCTCTGTGCCCGACCAAACCTGGTCCCTCTCGTCTCTTGTTCCCTGAAATGTAGGCGGAAATTAAGACCTTTTCTCAGCATAATCTCAGAGGTAATCTCATCCATTTTCAAGGTTTTAACCAAAACCAGTGTTCAAATTTTGGTCCTAAATTTCTCACTTATTTGACACTTCTTAGATTATTCCAACGTCATGCAGATTGAGTATATTTAGAATGTTATTTACTTTCTCTCCTCTCTCCCTACTGCCCACTGGAAAAAAAATTAGTCCTCTTTCTGAGTGAACCTAATTCTGTCAGGAGTTCCACCATTGGTTCAGACCTTATAATCATTTGAACTCTATTTTCTTGAAGCCCTATATTTACTCTCTCCCCACCCCCCAGTATCAGGTTTGTACCACACAGAGCCCTCTATATTGTATCATTAGTTTCCTGCTAGGGTTCCTTGCCACCACTCTCAATCCACTACAGTCAGGTTAATCTTCTAGAAACTTTAGACATGCCTTTCACCACTCTCAAACTTTTCCATGGCTCTCTATTGCCTTAAAATAATTGTAGTGATTATCTGTTGCTGTGTAACAAACCCAAACTAAGTGGCATGAAACAACAACCATTGTTTTAGATTCATAGTTTCTCTGGGTCAGAAATTTGAAAAGGGCACAATGGTTTGGCTTGTCTCTGCTGCCTGATGTCTGGAGCCTCTGCTGGGAAGATTCAAAGGCTGGGGTGACTTGACATCAGAGGGCTCACTTGCTCACATCTTCAGCGATTTGATGCTGGCTGTTGGCTGGGACCTCAGCTGGAGCTGTCAGCTGGAACAGTGATCTCTCCGTGTGGTTGCTTGTGTGTCCTCACAGTATGGTGGCTGGGTTCCAAAAACAAACATTCCTAAGAGAGGCAGTGTGTGATCGAGCTTCAGAGCCACACACTATCACTTTCACTGTGGTCATAAGCCTGTCTGGATTCAAGGATAGAACCCCATCTCTTGCGGGAGGAGTGTCAAAAGTCACATCATAAGAAGAGCATGTGGGTGATTTTGTTGCTGTCGTCTTTGGAAAATAAAACCCATCACAAAGTCTAGCCTATTATGGGAGTTTATTTAAAGGCCCAGCTTACCTTTTCTTTTTTTAAATTGAAGTATAGTTGATTTGCAATATTGTGTTAGTTTCACGTGTACAGCAAAGTGATTCAGTTATTCTTTTAGATTATATTCCAATATAGGTTATTACAAGATAGTGACTATAATTCCCTGTACTAGACAGTAAATCCTCATTGGTTATTTGCTTTGTGTATAGTGGCCAACTTACCTTTCAGACAGAATACGAGAGCACCTACCATTTGTAGAACGCTTCCTGTGTGCCAGGCACTATGTTGAGAGACTTCCGTGCGTTCTCATCTGATCTAACAATCCCGTGAGCTTAGATGAGGGAACTGAGTCAGGGAGGTTAATGCAGCTTTGTCAAGGGTCACTCAGTTCATAGGTAGCTGGGTGGGTTTGAATGCAGAACCTTTGCCTTACTCTTTTCTCCACTTCTGTCAGGGTGAGAGCCCAGGTGCAGGGAGGGGAACAGAGGATGACGGTTATATCAGCTCACCAGGAATCAGGTTTAGTTTAGCCTCTGACCTCTCCACTTGTCCGATTGTGGTCCTGGAGGGCTCACAACTCAAGGAAACAAGACTCTTGTTGGCTGATGGCCAGAGCCAGCTTGGTTCTCAGAACACGTGTGGCCTCAGTGGACAAGAAGAGCCCGGTAGTGATCTTGTGACTGTCTGTATCTGCCTTCACAGGCCTCAGCTGGGCTCTTTCACTCATGTGCTTTCTGGGAAGCTCTCTTCCTGCTCTGTTCTCACCTACTCTGTTCATTCCTGCCCAGTCCCATAGCCTATGTAGGACTCCTTGGCTCCAGCATGTGTTAGCTTTGACCTCATGTTCATTGCAGCCCCACTTAGAGGTACAGAGAGATTTGTCTCCATGTAGTTCAACTTCTCGCTGGATTTGGCTCTCCTGGCTTCCCTGGTGTTGCCTGGCCTGAACTGCTTAGTTGGGTTACCTCCCAGCCTTGTTCATGCTGTTTCCACTGCAGGTTGAATGCCCTTTGCCCCCTTTCTTTACCTGGATGATGTCAGCTCTCTTTTGAAGACTCAGCTCAGGTTTCTACCCACCTTCAAGGCTGGCTATGGCCCCTCTGTGCTCCCATAGTTTCTTGTGGGATGGGAAAACCATTCTTCTAGGATGATTTTTGCCTCATTCTGCACTCATCTGGTTCCATGTGACCCTTACTAGCCTGGGGGCTCCAGCAGGGAAGAAACTGTGTGTCACTCATCTTGAAGCCCTCAGTTTCTGTTAAGAGCTGGGCATATATATCAGAGACCCTCAGATCATGCTGAGGAGGCTGCCATGGTGCCTGGAGCACCAGTGTTCACAGATGCTAATGGACTGACTAGGGTGGATGCTGTCAACAGTGACGTGGGGGTGGGAAGAAGATTCAGAGATCTTGAGACTCAGAAGATGTGGCTTCTCATCCAAAAAACTATGTGTCTTTGCATAAATTACTTCTCTGGGATGCAGTTTCCTTTATTTATTAAATGGAGGGGTTTCCTTAAGGACTTCCCCAGTCCTAATACTCTGTGAAGACAGTTTTACCTGACAAGCTTTTGACTGTAGACTGCCATGGAGCTAAGCAGTGAGTTCTGTCTAATGAAAATATGACCCAATATTGTCATTTCCAAAGGATGCAAAATTGGTTATTTGCATAATTTTAACTGTGCCCTAGTCAGGGGCTGTGGCTGATGAAATTTGATGGAACTGCAGGCACAGCCACAGTCCACAAAATCTTTCCCTTGCCCACACAAACCTCAGTGGATCCTAATTCTCAAAGTCTCCACTGAATTTTATTGTCTTCTCTCCAGTTTAGCCAATAAGAAACATTTCAACAATTTTCAACTCTTAATTAGCAAAAGGAAAACAAAATGACATATCCCTTTGGGGACAAGAGAAAACAATCGTTTTAGGGTTAACAGTTCTCCCTTATAATGAGATCTGGTCTTGAAAACACCCTAATATAGTAGGTTCTTATAACTTGATATTAATTACATAATTACATATAATAATGTGTATATAAATATATATGTATTTATGTGTATGTATGTATACATATGTATATGTGTTTATATATCTGTGTGTGTGTTTACATAATTATACAGCATCAGGCCTGAGTTCTCTACCCGCCAGACCTGATGTACAGAGATCATTCCTTAGTTTCCCAGTGAGCTGCAAGCACAACTAAGGGTCATTTCCTGGAGCCCCTGTGCAGCCTCCGCCAGATTGATTATTCTTAGTTTGATTATCTCAGCCTGGATCGTACAAGCCTGTCTTTTTACTTCTCTGTCTCCACCATGCCACTGAATCACCTGTTTCCAAGCTCAATATACCTCCTCCAGAAAGCACAAGATGACACAAAATTGAAAACTTAAATCTGCCAATGTTGCCCCTCAGGAGAGGTTCACTTCATAAATGGCTGGCAAAGGAAGTGGTGAAGAAAGGCGATGCTGTCTTAAGGTGTGATTCAATTCTTGTTGCAATCTCTTTAGTTTTTAAAAATAATCTGTGAGGCTTTTATCTTGTGTTGTGTTCCTGTAGCATATCCTAACAGTGATTTCCTCCTCTTGCGCCTCAGTTTCACCCCCTACAAAGTGGGGGTAAACAAACACTGCCACCTGGGAGTTTCTGAGGGCTGCCAAGGAGGCAGAGTGAACAGCTGCTAAAGAGAAGGCATTATCTGCCACCCAGAAGAAAAACGCCTCACAAACAGACCACAGGCTGCCCTGACTTGCCAAAGGAGCATTCTCCGTAAGCAGGAGGAGTCAGGAAAAAGCTAACATGGGCAAGTTTCCCCCAGGGTCTGTTGGTCCTGATGACAGAGGGAACTTGCTAGGTGGGTGGGTGTTCGTGTCTTTTCAGATGAAGGCAAGGGGGTGATAGACAGAAAGGGAGGAGGACGACAGGTGCACGAGAGACCTGCTTGAGGTTTCAGCTGATAAACAGTGTTGTATTGTTCTGGAGGAGAGCAGCACAAAAGTACAGTTTTTAGAGAAGGAATTGATTTCTAATAAAATTCTCTAGTGTGAGCAGGTAGCAAAATTAAAAGTTTTAACCATAAAAGTAAAATTCTGGGAGAGGAGAAAAACCTCACTTGGAAGGAGAAGAGAGTATGATCTTCTCCTTTTATATGTGATGTTAAGTGGTTAAAATCCACACATTCATTTTCTTATTTCAGATAAGATGCCTGGGGCATCTTTGCTCTATTGATAGTACACAGGAAGTAGCAATTCATAGTGCTCTGTGACATCTGCCTGATCACATGTGCACACACGTGTGTACATACACACACACACACACACAGAGCTTCGAGGTGTTCCTGGTGACCTTTCTTCTTCTTGTATCTTTGACCAGACTACCCTCAGAGTAACTTGTCAGCCCTGTATCAGCTTCACCTTGATGTGGCTTGACTGCCTGTGGACTACCTTCTCAGTCTACAGTTACTTCCTGTTTGGTTTCAGAATTTGTTTCTGGTCATACAAAGCATAACCCCAGACCTGACATGTAGCCCAAGAGAGCAGTTCTAAAGCTCTGAGCCTCAGTTTCCTTATCTGCAAAATGAAGCTATTCTGAAATTTGAAACTGAGGTTCTTCCAAAACCTGAGAATGTCAACTGTAAGGTGCCAGTCCCTGGATAACTGGGTGGGAGGAGTAGCTTCAGCAGCACAACATCCCAGTGACCTGTCAGCATCCTTTCACATCATCCAGGTAAGAGCTTTTGGGAGCAACATGCTGCGTTTCCAGTGGTTTGCTGGAGGAGCCAACTGTGTGCATCTCTTTCCAAGTTTTGTTGGGTGACATCGCGTTAGTAGCCTTAAATTAGTGATGGTGAGAGTATTTACTACGAAAATTGGCTAAAACTACACGTTGCCTCCCCTTCCTTGTTAAAGTGTGACTTAGTAGCCCTGGGATCCGGTACAGCTTGCTTCTCTCATTTGAGTTTGTCTCTATCAAAGCTCACTTCTTTGTACTCTAGCCTTCACTCCCCAGTCCACACTCCTGGTCCCTTCAGGGCCAACACTGCCTTATTCCTGTTTAACCCACGGAGATGTTCATGCAAATAAGGTGAAGCCCATGAGGGAAGGGCTGCTGTGGGTGTTGCTGAGCCAGTGGCTGCAGCAGATTTTCATACCACCAGTGATGGCCATTTAATTACCACCTTTATTCTAGCAAACCCAATCCAGTTTGTCTTTTGTACTATCGTTAGTCAACGGCAGGTAGTATCCTGTGGTTTTGTAGGACTTTGTTGTGCCCCATCATCTTTGCCTCACAAATAACAGGAGTTGTGAGTGACTGCCCTGCTCGAATGCCTGCAGCGGTCACTCATAGCCTGCTATGTTCGTACAAACTGCTTGCCCATCTAAATACGATCTCTGCAGTTGTCCCAACTTAGTATTCATCTGTCTCCCCAGTAGATGTACCCCCTTTGCCCTTGCCCACACACAGTCTACTTGTTCCTCTCCCTACCCAAGCTCGTCTCTGACCATCACAATCCTGTCATGGTCCACACTGAATACAAGGCATGATTGGGGTCTGGCTTCCCAAGGACGTGGCTCCTTTAAGCTGCAGGCGGCAGCAACTTGGGAAGGACTGGGGGGCCCAGAATAGTCCACTGAAGGGGTGATTCTTAACTCCAGAAGACACAAGACCCTTATCTCTGGTGTTAATCTGCCCCTTGTTCATCTCTGCTTCTTGAGGTTTGATCACGGCTTGGCTCTTCCTTTCCTCCCGATACAGTTTTCCTCCCAAATTTCTTCCTACCCATCTGCCGCTTCCAGGAGGGAGTTTCTGACTTAACTTCTGGCAGAGTTATTGCTCTGGCCCTTGAACTACACTCACACCTGCTCTTCTTGAATCTAATACCTGACCTCCCTAGTCCAAGGGTCGGCTTTTTTTGTTTGTTTTTGCAGAGAGCAGGATAGTCAACATATTAGGCTTTGTGGCCTGTATAGTCTGTCACAACTGCTCAGCTCTGCCATCGTAGTGGGAGAGCAGCTGTGGACAGTATTTAAATAAATGGGCGACTTTGGGCTGGATATAGCCCACCAGCCGTGGGTTGCTGACCCCTACCCTAGTCAAACACCTGCTAATATCACTCCTGACACCTATTCGTATAATTGTCTGCCAGCCTGAATACATGATGTATGTTCGTGTGGCTTGTGCAAGAGATCATAGCTGGGACATGCCCAGCTGGGAATCCTGCAGTCTCAGAGTTGAGGGTTCCAGAGAACATACTTGTCCCACTTATTCGAGCCACAAAGAAGTGCTGATTCAGAATGAGGTAGAAGCACTTGTGTTCTGAGAGCCAGCAGGTCATAGAGCAACATTTCCCAAATTTCAGTTATCTATGTACTGCTTTCACGTTCACTTTAAAAAGAAACTTTATATTATTTGCATAAGTGGAAAACCAGTTCCATTTGCAATATATAGAAAGTAACTATAAAAATAGAACATATTGAGAACAGTGTGTTATTAAATTCTAGCTGTTGCTTATTGAGAGTTTCTTAGCCTAACCCCTCTTTTTTTTTTGAGAGAGAGAAGGATTAGAATTGGAGAGGTGCTAAAGACTGCCAGCCCCAGGCTGAGAATGCTTCCTTGTTGTAAAAAGAAATTTTAGAAAATAAACGGAAGGTGATGTGTTGTTTTTATTTCTGTATTTGCTCACCTCCTGCAGTCATTACATGGAACTCTGTGTCTCATGTGCTGCCTAAAAACTGCCAGAATGAAAGGACAGGTCAGACAGATGTGTGTTCACGCTCCTGGCTTCACCTTAGATTCCCCAACTGCAAAGTGGAAACAGTTAATACTTACCCCACCTTCATTCACGCAGCAAGTAGAAGTCAGGTATTGTCTGGGCCCCACTGAGTGCCAGTGTGGGGCTCTTACAGGCACTGGAGTTGGTGTTCCTTAAGCACCCAACATAGTGCCTGTCCTTCTCATGGACACCATTGTCCTTGGGACCCCTGTGAATTCAAAATCTCTCTCACAGTTCTTGTGATTGTATCTGTGAAATTTCTGTAATTGGTCTATTGCATCACAGCTGACAGACCTTGGGCAAGTTACTTAAGATCTCTTCTGGCCCGCTGACCAGAGTGAGAATAAATGAGCTGGCCTGTGTAGAAATGCTTTGCAATGGCAAAGTCTGCTCCAGTTGTATCACTGGCAGCAGCGTGGGTGATGGGTTTTGTTGACCTATCTTCCTCACCTCCTGGACTGAGTTCCTGGGGAAGGCGGAGACCGTGGTGGTGGGCTTCTGTCTACATCCCCCTTTGCATTTGCAGTTTGCTCAAAACTGTCCGTGAAGTGGGTGGAAAGCATCATTCCTGTTCCTTCTCACTTCCTTCTCTACTTCTCTACCTCCCAAGACTGGAGGTTTTGGCTTTTATAAACAGATAGATCTTGGTGGTGCCAGCCTACTTCCCATCCAGAAAATACTTGTATGGTGGGCTAGGCTGTCTGCATGGGTGCAGGCCTGGGATGAAAATGTGTCTGCTTGTCCTCTGTTGACTCCAGGTACTGCTTGGATTCCTGGGTGTCACCTCCCGCAGTTGCATTCTGCACCATTGCCCCTTAGTCAGTTAACTCTCTGCCATTTCAAAGCTCACTCTCCACCTCCAGTGAGCCTGCTGATTCATAGTCTTTCCCTTAGAACTCTTGTTTGTTACAGATGTTTTTACAAGTTCTTAGCCATGGGGTTCTTTTCTTCTGGCCTTTACAAATCGTTTTTCTTGGCTCACAGATTAAAGTCTGTCTATCTATCTGTGTCATTGAATGAAGATTTCTAAGACTTTTCTTGGTCCTATTCTCAGAATAAACCCCTCACAGCACAGAAATTCTCCCTTCAAAGGTTTTTTTTTGTTGTTTTTTTTTTTTTTTGCCTGAACAACTTAGTTCTTGTACACGTTTCTTTGTGAGAAAGAAGCATGTCTACTGTCCTTGAGAGAAGAGAGCAGGCAGGACTGAGAACTCTTAAGACACACTAAGGAGGATTGTAGAATGAGGCCACCTGGCCCCAGAGAAACAAAATAACCTGCTACAGTCACATACCTGGGTGGTTGCCCTGCACCCAGCAGTCCTGATGCCTAGTCACGTTCTCCCAATAGATGGGGTCTCAAGCACTTGGGGAATGAGCTCCCTGTTAGGGCTGCGTGGCCATCAAAGGGCTGCAAGGATCCTGGTCAGAGACAGAGTAGCCCTTTTACATTGAGAAGACCTGGCCTGACCAAAGGGAGTTGAATGGGGAGGCCGGATTACATGGGCTGAAAGGGTAACTATGCCTGCTGTCTGTTCACTTGTGTATAATCATCCCTCAAACAGAAAAGCGCTGGATGATGGGATGAACAAATCACAGTCACAGCGGTGGGGCAGAGTCTGGCTGAGCAACAGAGATGTAAACAGCATGTTGTGGTAAATGCAACAAAGAAGACCCTAGCTCAGGACTGTGGGAGCACTGACCCTGCCAGCCTGGGCAGCCACCCCTCAGTTAAGGTGAAATTTTGATCCTGGCACCTGATGTTAACCAGACACTGCCTGGAAATGAAGAATATCCCCTTGTCCCCATTCTGATTGATCAGCCAGCACTTATGGGGCTGCCTTCTCCATGCCCAGCATGACTCTGAGTAAGTACCCTCTCCTTGACCAGACCAGGGAGCTTGAGACAGCTGAGGGTGTTATTCTCTCTGGCACTGCACCTCTCCACCACCACCCACACCCCACACCCCCAGAAGAAAAGTGAATCTCTTATGAGGTTAGGTTGGGACATGGGTTTGGTGGCCAACCCAGCAGCCCTGGCATTCAAGGAGGCCTACAAACTAAGGCAACCTACTCCCCAGGGAGGTGTGCTCTTTGCCACTAGAAGAGGCAGAGGACAGGCCTCTGAGTTTTGTTTTCTGTTGAGTATGGAAAGAGGGGAAGGAATGCAATCCCTATCATATTACCCAGGACATATTTCATGAAACTAGAAAAAATCATAATAAAATCAGAATGGCCATCATTCAAAAGTCCACAAATGACAAATGCTGAAGAGGCTGTGGAGGAAAGGGAACCCTCCTACACTGCTGGTGGGGATGCAGTTTGGTGCAGCCACTGTGGAAAACAGTATGGAGATTCCTCAAAAGACTAGGAATAGACTTACCATATGACCCAGGAATCCTGCTCCTGGGCATATATCCAGAAGGAACCCTACTTCAAAAAGACACCTGTACCCCAATGTTCACAGCAGCACTATTTACAATAGCCAAGACATGGAAAGAGCCTAAATGTCCATCAACAGATGACTGGGTAAAGAAAATGTGGTATATTTATACAGTGGAATACTATTCAGCCATAAAAATGACAACATAATGCCATTTGCAGCAACATGGATGTGCCTGGAGAATGTCATTCTAAGTGAAGTAAGCCAGAAAGAGAAAGAAAAATACCATATGAGATCGCTCATATGTGGAATCTAAAGAAAAAAAAAATACAGAACAGAAACAGACTCATAGACATAGAATACAAACTTGTGGTTGCCAAGGGGGCGGGGATGGAAAGGGACAGACTGAGATTTCAAAATGTAGTATAGATAAGCAAGATTATACTGCATAGCACAGGGAAATATATACAAGATCTTGTGGTAGCTCACAGTGAAAAAAAAATGTAACAATGAATATATGTATGTTCATGTATAACTGAAAAATTGTGTTCTACACTGGAATTTGACACATTGTAAAATGATTATTACTTAATAAAAAATGTTTAAAAAAAAGTAAAATGAGTATAACTCAATTTTTTAAAAAGTAAAAAAAAGAAGGAAAGGAAGAAAGAGAAGGATATTCTTTTTCCACACAGCACCTCTGTGAGATTGTACTATAGACCAAAGTCAAATCAGTTAAGTTAATGTTCACTGGATAGACACTGCAGAAAATATTAATAAAAGAACTCAAAAAATGTGTTGGGCAGAGGAGTCATTATTAGAATAAGTAAATAGTCTTCTAAGGGCATTTACTTTAGGGGAGGGTGTAGCTCAGTGGTGGAGTGTATGCTTAGCATGCACAAGGTCTAGGACCTCCAATAAAAAATAAAATTAATAAATCTAATTACCCCCCCCCAAATAAGGGCATTTACTTTGATGGAAGCATTATTCATGTAGATTAAAATAATAAAAATTTTAGGGTATTCATTTAAAGAAAATCAACCATGTTACTTAATCATAACTTCCACCAACCTAAAACACTCCTAATGTTTTTTACTAGATCTATTACATTCTCAAGAGGTGTGGTAAATGCCTGCTGGGAACAGAAGAGTATTATAATGGTGGTTGCCAAGATGCTTTTCTTTTCAGCAGAAGAGATACTTAATTTGTTGGTTAAGTGTACCTGGCAGCCCCATGTTAGAGTCAAGTGAGAAATTACCAGTAGGTTGCCCAGTGGTGGGATGCAGGCAGCTACAGGAGAGGGTAGGATTGTACGTGCACCGAAATTTTCAGAGCCACAAATCTGTCTTCTCTGAGGAAGGGAGTCAAGAGGACAACTGCTTCTGAAAAGGAACGTAATGCTCATGGCTTTGTTTACATTGTCTCCCAGTTTCTGGGTCTTGGTGAAAGGGTTATCACCTTCATGGTCAACTCAGGAAATAATAGGCCTTTCGTGCCGTCGTGGTTCCTGCCAGCCCCTCCAGCCTGCTCTCTTGACCATCCTGGGAGCATTCTCTGCTCCCGTCAAACCATGTGCCTGGGCTGCCCTGCCTTTGTGCACCTCATTCCCTTAACTTGAAAGGCCCTCTAGACCCCTCTGCACCCTCCACCTTGCCTTTGCTCCCCTGGCTCACTCTGCCTCCTACTGCCCAGGACTTAACTGGGGCATCGCCTTCCCTGCGTGCCCTGTTGAATGTCTCTTCCAGTGTGGTGCAGGCTTGTCTCATAGCCGCACGGTGTGCAGGGTGCACTGGCTGCCTTCCTGCCAGACTGTGAGCTCCTCATGGTAGGGGACAGGCTTTTCACCTGTCTCTCTAGTGTCCAGCATAATAACTGCTCAGTAAGGGTTTGTCAAATCAATGAAGTGAATGAAGTTAAACCAGGAGTCACCTGCCAGAATACCAAAGAAGAGTAGAGAGGAATTCTGTGGAGTTCCCCAGGGTGGGTGAGGTGGGTAGACTCTTTGACGTATGAAAAATGATCAACCTCATTCATAATAAAAATGCAAATCAGATAGTATTTTTAGTATTTTTCACCTGTGAATAGGCAGAAATCAAAAATTGGATAACTGTGTTTTCAGATTTGTGGTGAAACAACCCTCCATTTGTATGTTGGCATTACATACAAATTCCAGTTCTAACAGCTTGTCTTCCAGGATATGCTCACATGTGCAAAATTAGACGAGTTATTCATTACAACATTTTTGGTTTTTTGGAACTAGCAGAAGATTAGGAACATTGTATGTCCATCAATAGGAGACTAGTTAAACTAATTATACTATATTCATAAAATTAAATATATAGATGTCAAAAAGAATAATACAGCTCTATGTGTATGGATATGAAACAATCTCCAAGTGAAAAGCATATACAAGGCAGTAACATTTGTATTTGAGGGAGGAAAAAAGAATACACGGTTGACCCTTGAACAACATGGGTTTGAACTGCATGGATCCACTTATATGTGGATTTTTTTCAGTAAATATATTGGAAAAATTTTTTGAGATTTGGGACAATTTGAAAAAAACTCACTGATGAACTGTGTAGCCTAGAATACAAAAAAAAAATTTTAAGTTAGGTGTGTTACGTATGTGTAAAATATATGTAGATATGCATATACAAAATATGTGTTTACTGTTTATATCATCAGTAAGGCTTATGATCAACAGTAGGCTATTATAGTAGTTAAGTTTAGGTGAATCAGAAGTTAATAGGCAGATTTTCAACTGCATGGAGGGGTCAGTGCCCTTAACCCCCACGTTGTCCAGGTGTCAGCTATATATATGTCTTTGTATAGAATACTCTGGAATGATTTTTAAAAAACGCTATCAGGACAGGAGGCCTGAAGGATAGGTGTGGAAGGCAGATTTTTCTATGCTTTTTCTACTTTGGTACCTTTTAAACTTTGTGCAAAAAATATATAGTTGTAGTACTTATTTCTAAAAAATATTTGCTTTAAAGAAACCCGTTGAGTGATAGATACATGTCCAGATTTGCTGAGATCTGCACAATCACTATATAAAAATCATTAGGAAGAACACTGTGTAATATAAACACTTTCCAGCCTGATGTCTCACCACACCCCATCCCCTTACAGTCCTCTTGCCTTTGAAGTCTTACTCACCTGTTAACTAGACCACTGGAGTTGGAAAGGGCCTTGGACAGTTATCTAGTGCTGTATGCATTAAATCAAGCTGAACACTGCTGCTTTTCCAGTGAATGTGCCATGTCTTAGGTCTCTCTCGCTTACTGCTAAAGTGTATTACTTTAAAAGTATGAATGCAGGCTTTACAGAGCTGTCTAGATCAAAGTTGCAGTAACAAGTAGAGTATCACTACAGTACTAATTAACCAGCATCTGAATTCTGGGCCAGAGCTCTGCTCTGTGCAGTGGAAACATAAGCTTTGATCTGCTGGTTTATGACAGCAGTGGAATTCCTTGGAGGCAGTTACCGTCTCCTCATTCACAGCCCCACGCCAAGACCTGTATACACCTATAGGAAATGGACAGGCTCCCGCTTAGCTGCACCAGACCCTCAAATTCATAGTAAATTTCGTGAAATAGCATTACACCTTCAAAGTCCAGACACCAGAGATTGTACAAGAGTAACCCTGGCAGTAGTGAAAGTGTTAACATAGGCTTTCTGCAGTAAGGTAGAAAAAGGAAGAAATGGGATAAATTATGGCTGCGGGGGGGGGGGTTGTGACACAGGGAGTGTCACAAGTCCACATTTTTTGGATTGTAAGCCTTCCAGTTATAAAATACTGTGGACTGTGTCAGCTGAGTTATCTGTTGCATTGTTAAGAACTGTGATCCAAGCAAAATGCAAGATTTGTTGGGGTGATTTTTTTATTCAGTCTCTGTAGCCTAAGGTCCACGGAGACACCTCTTCTTCGTGCTCCTTACCTTCTCTTTTATGACAGTTCTGTTTTGCTGCCAAAATGAAGTGAATCTTGGATTTGGAAAGAAGCTTGTCTGACTGCCTGTCATCTTGTCTCAGCTGCTTCATGTCTGAGGCATTAACCAAAGAGGTGAATGACTGGCCCAACATCTGTGCGACAGCCTGCCTGCTGTAGAGCCAGGAGTCAAGCGAGGGTCTCCGGTCCCAGGCTCAGCACACCTCCCGCTCTGCTTCTCTGTGTTGCTGAAATAATGGTGGCCTTCAGTAACTACAAGCGTTTTATTAGAGTTGGGGAGAATTATTAAGTTAGAAAATCCAGGGAATATATTTAAATTTATGTTTGTTCTTCAGTCATTGTTCTCTAAGAAATCAAAGCCTTTTGCTTTGCTTATAAGACATTAGTAAATAAGTAAGTGTTTGCATTTCCACAAGTGACTGTGCTTGAAAATTACATATTTCATATTTCTCACCAAGGAACAAAAGTACTCTCACTTGAGCACAATAATTAATACACTCTTAAACGAAAGAGAAGCTTAATCCATCAGTTTGCCAACTTAACTTCTTAGCTTCTGAAATTATCCTGAACTGGGTCTTTTTCAGCCTGCATTCGCAGGTGATTCGGTGTCATTTCAGTAGCTTCTCTCCTAGTTCAATGCTGGCTCCACACACTGCCTTCTAATTGATTATCTGATTGTGAATCATCACGTGAAGTCAGATTCATTCAGGTTTCATAGAAAACCAGGCACCAGCTCTCCTGTGCACATCAGGACCAATGCGGGAAAAAGGAGTCTGAGGGTTCTGTGCTTCTGTCCAAATGATCCTGATGTCTGCATGTGCATTGCAGTTAATGGAGTACTTTCTCATAATTCCCTGGGGTTGGATGAGGGACAAATGAGAGGAGAGGGCAGGAGCTTATCACAAGGCTAAGGAGACTGGGACTCTGTGAACAGCTAAGGGGAGGGCACCCACTGAACTCTCTTCCCTCCCTCACTCATGCTGCTGAGGACCAGGCTCCTGGCAAAGAAAGGAACAGGGTCCTGGATGTAGGGGGCAACCCTGACCTGCTCTCAGGGAAGGGAGAAGAGAGAGGCAAAGGAATTTGAAGCTGTGGTATCAGGACCTCCCATGGCCACCTGCTGAGCCAGGTAGGTTGTTCGCCTCTATTCACGTCAGGTGTTGACTCCCATATGTAACTTCCCATTGAAGTTATGGGTCCTGCTGGGGCCTGCCCAGCTAATAGTGCTGGCTGGAGAGGGAGTGATGAAAAGTCAGGAACCAAGTGAGACAGATGCTCTGTTTACTGTCTTTGTAAGACAGGGACCTCAGAAGAGAATGTGAATCAGCAGCTGGAAGGAATTCTGTGTTCAGGCACCAGAGATGTTAATCCTGTCATGTACATTCACTCATTCATCAAATTTCCTGAGTGACTGCTGTGGACACGACAGCAGGTTAGAGCTGTGGATCTGCAGGGGTAGGGGAAGGATGTGCATAGTTCAGGAAGGCTACAGCTCAGGAATCTTGCATTCCTCTTGACACCACTGGAACAATTTCTCTATGCAAAACTCTAGTCTCCCAATATTGGTTATAAATCAGATTTGTGTATTTGGAGTTTATCTCCCTACTAATTTGTCTTATTTCAGAATTGATGTAAAGAGATCTTAAGATGAATCCTCATTAAGATGATGAATCCTTTTAAAAATAAGAATAATTTATATGCCATCTTTCCCCAGTTCATCCATCTGTTTTTAAAGTTGGCTATTCAAGGTTTTCAAAAGTGAGTGTCATTGTATTCAAATCATGTAATTACCTCTAAGAGCTAATGATTTTCCTTCCTTCTCATATTAGCACTTTATGAGATAACAGATAAGTTCGCTGATTTGTTTTTCTCTGTATTCTGCGAAGTGCTTATTACATATTTTTTATTGGTGATGTGTGAGAAATTATATTTCTGACTTCTCTTCCAATTTTGATTAAAAAAATTTTTTTTCCTCTGATCTTTTTATTTTTTTCCAGAGATCCCCCTCAGGTAGCAGAGGACATCTTAGGGGGCTAAGTGCTACGGGGCAGACACTTTGTGGCAATATGAGTTTCTTCCTGCTGTTATCTGCAGAAACACCTGCCCCAATTTTAACTTGCCCACAGCACTTAGAAACAGGGACTTGCCTGATATGCAATTACATTATAAGGATACTGTGCAGAAACAGGTGTTAAAAGCTATTGGGTTCATGTCTAGTGAAAATCTAAAAATATGACTAGGGAAAGTCAGGAATAGCCTTTTTTCTTGAGGATTTGATTAGATCAAAGGACCAACTCTAAAGTATATTCTTTATTGAAATGCGTATGTTTCATTAAACATGTTAAGTATCTGTTTTATTAAAATTAATTAGAGAGTTCTAGGGTGGCTGAGATCAATGTCATGTTTTTTGTTTTTTGAGTTTTGATTTTTACTCCATAGAATGTAAGTATCATGAGGACATTTTTGTTTTGTTCACTACTGTACCCCAGAACCTGAAACAAAGTGCTTGGCTAATAATAGATGCTTGGTGAACATTCATTAAATGAATTTGGAAAAGCTTTTAGTTTAATCTTAGAAATCATCTTATTCTCCAAAGTCAGATATAATGTCCAATATTTAACCTCCAGTCAAAACATCTGGGTTTGGGTAGTTCGGATGGGTCACAGCCCCTAACCCTCAGCGTGGGTGAGATATTACTCTTGTGCGATACGGTGAATGCTCTTTGGTTTACATCACATGAGGAAGGAGTTTCTCTGTGAGAGAGGAGGATGTGATTTGGCTGACCCTCTCCTGCCTTTCTCTGCTGACTTGGGATTTAGAGCTATACTAGAGATGAATTTAATTCTCCTTAATCATCATGACTATAATGAATAAGATCAAAGTCTTTTATAACTGCTGGGTATAGTTCCTTCTTTTCAGAGAAACTGAATGGCTGTTGGTTTATCATTCATTCCCAGACATTGAGGACTCACAGCTTCTGGCTTGAATTTTTGTTAATTATGAAACTGTTTCTTCATTATGTCAAGGCATGCCATTGTCCTTGTTGTCTCAGGGAAGAAACACCACCTATGAGTCATTGCATCCAATCACAGGAAATGTATGCAGTGGCTACTGTGTCGGGAAATGTCTTCTCCTGCGTTTTCCGGTCAGCATCCTGTTTCATTGGGCTGATAAGCATAAACTGGAGTGAAAGAAATTGGCTTGGTTGAAGACCAGTCAGTGTCTTCACTAAGCACGTGTTCTTATAGTTGGAAGACAGAATATGGGGTGGAGTGGACCAGGAGAAAAGAAGCCAGCTGTCTGCAACAAAGGCTCCTGGTGAATTTGCTGATTGCTGAGCACCTGCTCTGTTCCAGATGCTACTTGGGCTGAGAAGGAAAAAAAAAAAAGAAAGAAAGAAAAACATACAGGAAAAAAGGCAGGAAAAGGGCAGATTTGAGTGCTGCTTGGAGAACTCAAGACAACAATTACTTGAAAGTGAATTGAAGAAATGGGTGGCACAGTTATTGGTGACTAGGCAAGTGGCTCCTTTTGCCTTTACAAAGATGATTTTGTGTTGACCATGTGCCAACAAGGAAAGCACTTATATACTCAGATTATAACTTGCATTGCATCAAATTTATATATGTTTTCTATCTGGACTCAAATTGTGATGTGTAAATATTTGGTTTACTCTGGTTAGTCTTAATTACAGATAATGAATTAAAGGCCTTTATAAGGGTAACTATCATTTCTCTTCAAACACGGTTTGGTTATGTTAAACAGAATCTTCATCACAGCACAGTAAAATGCTTTCAGTTCTTACTTGGTTCAGAACTTGAAAAGCTGGAAGCTGGCATGCAGACTTTTCATTCACAAAAAATCAGCCTTATCTCTCAGTATCTTACGCTCCTGAATCCCAATGCGTGTATGTACTCAAGCACACATGAATGTCCCTTCCTTCTGAGGGCTTTTCTATGACTGTCTTAAGATTCACCCCACCATTCTCCACTCAGCAGTCTGTATTTCAGGGAAGTCCTCAAACTTGTCTTTCCCCATAGGGTTCAGTGCAACCCTTATCAGGCCAGTGATAACAATCAAAGGCTTGTTAGGTTACAAGCATGTACAGCTCCCACTCATGGGCCCAGAGAGGCTGACTGTCTACCAGAAGTCAGCTGACCCTGTGAAGGAGTTCTCTAGTTAATACTTTTATTACTCTCTCTAAAGGGCATTTATATTAAGTAAATTCTTCTGAGGAGCAAAGAGTGAGCCACTATGGTGAGGTTTCCAAAATAACCCTTCTTGGGAGAAATGTTTTTTGTTCAGAGTCTACAGTGAGGTTGACAGTGAGAGGAAAAACCTAGAAATCTATTCCCAAGACTCATTTCCTAGGATTTACCTGAGGTGGCACCATATATTATCCAGATTCATTGAAATGTAAATATTCATGAAATGTAAATTTTGTTATTGGCGAATTGACACTTCCAGAGTGACGTTTTAAGAGCAAAGATTTAAACTTACAGACCACAAGTCAAAAATATTTCTCCCCAGCTGTAAGACTGGACAGGGACCTTATCAACACCTCAGTTTACTTACTTGAAAAATGGGGATAGCAATCCCTACTTGGTAGGGGAGTGGTAAGGCTTAAATGGGATGCTTAGCACCCAGTAATGTAACTAGTAGTGGTGGTTTTGGGAAAGCTTCCTGCTGAAAACACTGTAATGAATTGTGTTGGATGTACCACTGAAACACTAACATCTTCGAATAAAATGACTTGAAGGATGGAAAAGAGATAATGTTCATTGAAGCCCATGGAGAAATTCTGGTAAAACTAGAGCTAAAACTGTATTTCTTTCTCTATATTGTCACAAAACGAGTTCAGGAGGGGAATGGTGGATAGGAAGGATGGTATTAACTGTAGGAAATTGTACATAAACCTTCCTAAGAGTGGTCACAGTTCTCCTATGTTAGGTTTTTCTCTTTTTGTTTTACTTTAATTTATACTAAAGATGTCTTTGACAAAGAAAAATAAGTAGATTTTTAGTTTTCCTGCAGTTCACGTATTTCTGCTATTTACCACTACCTCAGTGAAAGGAGGCTCCCTTCACTAAAAAGTGAATATGACTCAATAAAGAGAAATTTTAGATATCGACTTCCTTTTAAAGAGCTAAAATATTGAAGCTCTGAGAAATCTGAATTGCCTACTTCACTAGAACTGTGTATGGTGGTTCCAGTCAGGCATACTGTATTCCCCTTAACAGGTGATGACTTCACCCTCCCTCTTATAGCCCTTTCTAAAAGAATTGTAGACTCCTGCAGTTGGAGTGGGACTCAGTGATCATTCAGTGCGAAGTCTACTCACTGTACCCCAACCTAATAGGGAAGCTTCTTCACCATCTTGCCCAGGGGCAGCATCCTGTCCTGCCCTGTCTTGAACAGCTAATCATCATCTAATTATCCCACTGACTTTTCTCTTTTCTCCTTCTACTACTTTTAAGAACGATTAAGAATCCCTGATGTTTCCTCCGAAGGGAAATCTGGGATTGTGTTGGCAGTGTCTTAAAACGTCAAGGCCTCTTTGAGAGGGGCTCAGAGGTAAATGAGTAAACTACAAGGTCTCAGACTGTTGCTGGTCATGCTCACTGATTCCTTTTCCATGTCACCCAAGCAGTGGACTTTCAGGAGACCTTGTCTCTGAGTTCTCATGAAGTGTAAGTGTGTTAGGGCCACTTGGGGGTTTATGGTTTTGTGGATGTGAGCTTATAGAGCAAGGGGATTTACTGGATTCATAACTGCAGTTCTCCTGGCTCAAAACCCCTTGCAACAGGGCACCACAATAATATCTGATATAATCCTTTTATGATTTGGCCCATAACACTGCTAATATTCACAAAGACTTTACAATGATCACATGTTTTTTTCTCCCTAAAAAAACCCCAAACCTCTTTTTCATTTTTCAACAGTTCTTACGTTGAAAGCATTTGGTTTTGTAACAACTGTTATAATCCATTTATTTTAAATTCCATAGAGGCAGAGGCAGCTGTTCTTAATAATTTGTAACAAGGTGACTTAACAGTTTGTTTTATTGGCTCTTAATCATTCCCTGTGCCCTGTGTGTGTGTGTGTGTGTGTGTGTGTGTGTGTGTATGAGAGAGAGAGAGAGAGAGGGAGGGAGGGAGGGAGGGAGGGAAGAAGGGAGGAAGGGAGGGGGGAGAGAGACTTTAAAAGACAGTTGGGTATTGGGTAGAAGATTGGACTTGACTATCACCGGTGATTCATTTGCTTCCCTGATTCATTGCTAGCCCTAGGTCCTAGTTCAATTTAGCACAGGATGTCCCTTGTACAGAATGTCCAGATGTTTTAAGGGGAACTTTCAGAACTAATGAGGAATGAGAAAGAGATTAAGTGCCTCAGTCTCATACTAATGAGGGCATGGGATGCAGGGGAATCGGACTATAGCACCAGGGGAGGGGGTGTGGCCAAGAGCTCTGGTGGCTTCAGTCTTGGCTCTGCCACTGTCCTTGGAGTCAGTTAGCACACCTGCTTCTAGATAACGCACATTCCACAATGCTGTGATTTCCCTCCAAGATGAGGACCATGTGTCATCTGGTGGAACTCAGAATTGCTGTGGAAACAGATGGGACCTAGTTGAGTAGAATCTCTCATTGAACCCAAAAGACTCTCTTATGGGACCCTCTTTGCTTCCTTTGTTGCTTCTCTTGCCCACAGTTTTCACTGGGATCCTCCAATCCTTAGCTCACCTAATGTTCAAATGGAATCTGAGATCCTCTGAGCTGCATTTCCACAATATATGTTAACTTTCTTCTCTGCTCAGACGCATAGCATGGTCAAGGCTTGGGTTAGAGTTCCCAAGGTGGCCAATTGACCATATGCCTAAAAACTATGGCAGTATCCTCCTCCTCCTCACATGCAAGCAGACATATATATATATATATACACACACACACATACACACACACATATGTAACATGTGTATTATATATTATATACTCTATGTATATTATATATATATTATGCCTGCTTGCATGTGGGGAGGAGATACATACATGCACACACACACTCATACAGAGGTGTACAGAGGTGTGGGGTGGTTCTTGAAAATCACAAATTCCTTGACAAATATGATTTTATTTCCCCAGCTGATTGCCCAGCTATTTTAAGCAACAAATTACTGTACAAAAAATTTCTGACAGATCCTTGAAATTCATAACAATGGACATCTAGTTTTATCTGAAATTCACTCAGAGCCTTCTATTTCTTCTGGGCATCTACAGTACAGAGATAATAATATATTCATAAAAAGTACCCTGAGGCACTTCTGTGTTGAAGAGCCTGAGAAACCATCAACTAAATTAAAGTTAGATGAGCCGAGGTTGAGTGTATTTTGTTTTGTAGTTACGGTTTGATAGTGTACGTGTGTACACTGTTGCCACCAATTAACCAGACTACAGAATACTTCACAGTAGCCAGTTCCCCAGCTAAGCAGGATGGCTGTAGGGCGATATTGTTCTTTTCCTGAATGTGTAGAGACTGAGCTTCTTGCCCTTTTCCACCTACCACACTTCTCTTACTTGAATATCAAAGTGGGAAATGCTGAGTTCCTGAATCCCACAGCCTTGGAGAAAGAGCCTGTGTGTCTGTATTAAAGAGCACCCTCTGCTTGACTGCAAGTCTTATTCTGCTTTCAGTTAAAATTTTTTAAAACATCATGTTGTTATTGTCTTTGTTTACTCCTGTTTTTAAGGTAGACTTAGCATCTTGAAGGCTTAGACCTGGCACACATACAGACTGCAGATGTGACAAATTATTTGGGGTGACAGGGTAAGAGCCCAAAGTTAGAGGAGTTTGGCAGGGCAAGGAGGTTTAAAGATAAAGAGATGAGGGAGAGGGCAATAACAGGGTCATGAAAGGGAATTTGGATGAGGTGATAGGGAGTCAGTGAAAAAAGGCAGAAGCAGCCAGTCATTTTTGTGTTTTGAAAAGTCACTGATGGCCACATGTAGGATGGATGGGAGAGGAGTGAGATGCAAGGTGGATGGCAGACCAGCTAGGAACCAGCTGGAATTGTTCTGGGCTGAGGATGAGAAATGTCAATTATGAATATTTAGGGAAGCTTGATTTCTCCTCTGAAATAAAGGAACTGTGAAATTTCCTTTTTTCTTTCTCTTTCTTTCTTTCTTTCTTTCAGGAATGAAGAACTGTTTTCTTATAACCAATTCTTTCCCAAGTTATCGTGTAAAGTAGGCTTGTTTTCAAGCTGGGCATGCTTTTATGGATTTCAAAGGGGGAAGGATCCACATTTGTTGTTCAGGACTGAGCCAAACACTGGGTTTCTTCTCTAAAGGAGAGAGGGAAAGGACCTCTTCCCCTCTCTCCTTTACTGCTGGCAAGGAGAGGACTGTGTGTGCCCTCCTGGGTTGGGTCCAGAAGGTCCACTTCATAAATAGACTACTGCCAGCATAAGAGCGCTTTTCCATCTCCAGAATTCCATGCTCTCTTTTTCTGCTGTGCGCTTCCTGGACAGGAGACTCATAACCAAGAAACCTGTCCTTGACGAAATCTCTATTCAGCGAGGAAACAGTGCCAGCAGATAAATAATTATAAAAAAAGAGGGCATTGTCATAAAAGTTAAAGTGTCTGTAGTAAGCACTCTGCCTGGAGATGCCCTGGAATTGCCTGCAGGTGTGAGCTGGGTTTTGAAGGGCACGCAGACGTCCCACCTAGGGGAGAAGGGGACGGACATTCCAGGTGCCCTGTGAAGAAGGCAGAGCGTCCAGATGATAGCAAAGATCTGATCATTTCTGATCTTGAAAGACAGCCTCTCAGGACGTTCTCCCAGATGACCTGACTGAGCTCCAGTTGAATGGGTTGTAGAGCAGCGGTCTCCATTTCCCCTTTTCAGTTCTTGGTTCTTTTTCTTCCTTTCCATCCTGGTCTATGATTAGAGATGTGACACGAACTTTTTAGAGATGATTTCTCCTAGAATCCTGCTTAGTGAATGTTCCAGTTACTCAACTGGTTACCTCTTGTGCAGTCCTTACATGAGATATTACAGGGAAGCATGATTGTTTCAGACCCATTCACTTAGGATTTGGGATCACTTGGACTGGGAAGAGTTGGATTATTTATGCACTATGAACAAAGAGGCTTGCCAAATAAATTAATCCCCTGTTAATTCAGATTTCAAGAAGGATACCTAACCTAATTATAGAGAAAGTGAGGTGTTTGTTTTTTGTTCTGTTTTTTAAAAGCAGGTTCCAGGATACTTAAAAAAAATAAATTCTGCTATTCATGAAAGCATCTCTAGTAGGAGTTTTAATTGTTAACTTTTTTAAGCAAACAAGACATGAATACATTCTCATTTTTTAAAAAAGCAAACATGACAGAAATAGCTAAAACAAAAGATATATGTCCCTTTTACTAACCAAATATGTTTGTAGCTACCTTTTTTCTATGCA
Organism: Vicugna pacos; assembly: GCF_048564905.1. Lineage (NCBI taxonomy): Eukaryota > Metazoa > Chordata > Mammalia > Artiodactyla > Camelidae > Vicugna > Vicugna pacos. Next base: position 54,147,217 of record NC_132987.1, on the reverse strand, counting down.
TTTCCAACACACTTAATGACATACAGTTTTGTTTTGTGTTCTTAAAAAACAAGATCAGCCTAATCTGTAATTAGCTCTCATTTTATAACATTATGCCTTGGGGAGAGTCCTATGAACATGGACATATATCTGCTTCATTCTTTTTAACAGCTGTATAATGTTCCATGTTATGGCTATACTGTGATTTACTTATTCATCTCCCTGTGAATATTTAGATTATTTGCATTCTTTGTTATAACAATGCAACAGTATCTGTTTTTACTCAAATATTCATGTCTATGCACAAGTTTCTTCCAACAGGATTTCTGTCAGTAAATTCTTGGTTAGCAGTTGGAGTCAGTGTTTATACTGGAAGATAACAAAAATATTTTTCTTTAGAAATATTCAATTTTCTTGCAAATTATGATGCCTTTTCTATAAATAGTTAGGCTTATGACATCTTTGTGGAGCATTGCATGTAGCCACTGTATAGGATGGTGTCAGCAGTTTTATTATGAACCCTTGCCAAGGGCAGTGTCAGGAAAGAGCCTTCATATCACAGAAGTAGAAATTAGTTCCTAGTTCTTTTTTCTCCTTCCTATCCTGACACAAAATGGGAAGTTCTGTAGGATGGCTTGTATAGTCACTTAAACAGCCCTGATAAAGCATGAATGCAATCTCATTTAGAAATAATAATAAGACAGGACAGAAGTAGTAGGTGGGATCTAGAAGAAAGAGATGGCCCCCCTTTATTCAGTAAAAATGATCTGAGGAAACTGGAGCCCTTCATTTCCTGTATTGTTTCTTTGTTTCCTCTGTGTACTTCTCTCTGTCTGTCTTCTTTTTTTCTTTGCATGAATTGTAACATTTCTTTCAGCGGTTATTAAGCCCAGATTAAAGCTATGGAGAAGTGTGTGGCTGGGTATAGCCACTATTTGGTGTCTCGAGACGACACGAGAAGGTAAAGAAATGGGGGTACACTTGACCATTACATCCCTTCTCTTATAACCCCAAAGGGATTATTTATGGGATTTGAATGCCAAGCCTTTCCATTGAAATGACCTCTCTAATATTTAAATGCTGGTTTATGTTTTCCTTCAAGGATCTAACATGTTCTCCAAAGAGAAAAATTCTTATCTTCATATTTCTGTTCTGTTTTTTCTGTCTAGTTTTAATGCTTAAGTAAAAACAAGGAATGATCTAAATCACTCAAAATTTTCAGACCAGCAAGATGTCTTGGAAAAAGAAAAAAAAAAATCTCCCGAATAAAAAGGCAGGAGAAGGTCCAAATATCCATCAGTGGGGAGTGGGTTGAGTGCACTTTGGTATATCCAAATAGTGTAAAATAGAATGAGGACGCGCTCATCCTACCAACATAGAAGGATTTCCAGGATATTACTGTTGGGTGAAAAAAACAAGATGCGGTGAGTGTGTAGAATAATCAAGTATTTCTGTAAGAAACGGGGAAAATAATTTATATTTGTATTTGCTAGTATTTACATAGAGAAACTGAAGGTTACACAAGTAAGACTTTTCATGATATACCTTTTTAAAGTGTCCGAATTTTTGAATTAGGACTGTATTACCTATTCAGAAATAAAAATAAATTTTAAAAGGAAGTTTTACATTGCTCGGTAAGATCTTGTTCAAGCCTGCTGTGTATGTGACTCCACCTCTCATGTGTGAGCCTGGGCACCTTTTGGGGTAGGGTCAATTGCAAGACTATATATTTTGAGGAGAAAGGGGATAATTCTATAATTAGAACATGTATGGCAGTTGAAATTCTAACTACTTTGGTACCAAGATGAAAAGGCAAATTTTGCATCTAAACTGTTTCTTTAGCTTGTTCAGACTTCTTGGATTTCTTCTTTATTTTTTTTCCCCAAAGCAATTGAAAACCATTAAAAAAATGCTCTTTTTTCTTCTTTTAATTTTTTTTTACTGAAGTATAGTTGATTTACATCATTGCATTAGTTTAAGATGTACAACATAGTGATTCAGTTTTTGTTTTGGATTTTGGTTTTTTTTGCAAATTATGTTCCATGATAGTTTATTATAAGATATTGGGTGTAATTCCTTGTGCTTTACAATAGGGCATTATAAAATCGTAAAAGGATCAACGCAAGAAGAGGATATTACACTTGTTATTAACATATACTCACCCAATATAGGAGCACTCAAAATACATAAAGCAAATACTAACAGACTTAAGGGAGAAATTGATGATTGGTTTAAAACAAGATGTTCTTGTTTCACAGTTTAAATCCCTTGCTGATGCCTTGGTGAACATAGTGAGGAACTGAGCTCAAACTGTAGTCTTAAGCCTGTTTGTTGTGTCCTGGAGAGAGTGTTATAGTCTGTGCTTTTTTTTTTTTTTTTTTTTTTTTTTTTTTGCAGGAGCAGGAAAATTCAGATTCGAAACATCCCTCCTCACCTGCAGTGGGAGGTAGGCCAATGTCACTTCTGCATTTATCATCTTCCTGCTCTTTCCTCATTTTACTTTTTAATGGGTGAGCAAGGCACTTTCTCCCCCTTTTTTTTTTTTTTTTTGTAGTTCCGTTTCACATTTAGGAATTAGAGGTCCTCATGCTTTCCTGTCTTCAGTGCCCTAATGTGCATGAGCTGCCCTGAGTTTGGGGTCCCTTTCATCATGTAGGATGTGCACGTGGACCCCTCATGTTCCGTCTTCTCGGGCACCAAGCACCAACAAACAGACTGTGAAACAAAATGTATACCTTGCTTGTGATTTTTGTCTTAGGATTTTGTAAAAGATTTTGACCTTTCCAAATTATGATTTTGAGAGAAATAAAATAAATGGAAAATGAATAAAAATAGCAGGTTCTTTGTTAGTTTGAGCAGCTTTTTAAAAATTTTGAGTTAGTTGCCGTGAATAACAGTTAAGATGTATTTTTGGATCTGTAGAACTTCTTACAAGATTGTTACCTTAAAATAAAATAAGATAAAGCAGACTATGAGGAGTGGCTTTATTGCATTATTTAAAAATATACTGCCCCACGTTCCCCAACTCAAACAAAATCAAAATAGCCTTAAAAGAAACAAAATGTCTTGTCTAACGTTTTCATTACTTTAAGGGAAAAAAAAACTTTTTATTGTGGAAAATTTCAAACATACATATCCCATTGCTTTGTAAAATAAGGGGACTTGTAAAATAAAGGAAAACTGAAGAAAGAATGGTTAAATCTTCCAAGAAGGAGAAGTGTTCTTTGTACTTTATTCTGCTTCTCATTTCAGTATGTGGGTTCTACCATGATGAATGTGATTGTTAACAGTTACTAAGACTCCAAAACTCTGCTGTGTTTCCTCAGTGAACAGATTACTTGGGCGCTAATAAGCAAATGAAAGTTCTGTATATTTATCCATTTCTAGTTGGTTTTATGGGAGACTTGAAATTCTGACAATGAAGCTTCTTTTTCAGGTATTGGACGGACTTTTGGCTCAGTATGGGACAGTGGAGAATGTGGAACAAGGTAATAAGTGATGGAATTAGCCTACTGATTTTTGAGAGGGATATTATCTGTTAACTACTTTTTGGATGGGTCAAATCCAAGGGCAAAAAATAAGCTCAAATTCCTTTAAAGCAAGCTCCCTAGAGTATATGTTTGTATATATATGTATGAAAGATGTCTTTATTTATCTACACCTGTTTTTTCAAAGAATGATTTTCATGCTGTTTTTCTTATACTCTGTAATGTACTCAAGCACTGGACAAATGCTGTCAGGCTGGGGTAAGCTTAATTCACTTGGAAGTAACTGGATTTACACTATTACAACTTTCCTCTTCCTCATTAAGAACAACAGATTCCTAATGTCTTGGACCAAGTATTTCTCACGGAGTGGGACTCCTACACTAGAATCACCTGGAGTGGTTGTGAGAATGTAGATTCCTAGGGCTCACCATTGATAGACCTCACCATAGACAAAGTAAGACTCTGGAGAAAGAGTTCATGGACCTGTAATTTAAACGAGCACCCCCAATGTGCGTACTCATTTGAGACCCTCTATCTTAGGAACAGTGTTATAAATGCCCAGAAAACACATATTCCTCTTCCTGCTGCCCTTATTTTTTTCTTCTAAAATATGAAACGCTATGATTTTAAAGGGAAAAAAAAGGCAATTGAAGCTGTTATCTTATATAGCTCTTTAAGACTCCCTGGAAAGTAGATTCCAAGCTCCTGATAGGACAGGCAGTAACACGTGATAAAGATTATTTTTGCATTGACCTAGAAAGCAGAATGTGTAATCAGTCACTTAACTGACTGTGAGTCCTTGTAAAAGTCACTTAACTTTACTGGCTCAGTTTCTTCACTTGTAAAATGGGGAGAATAAATTTACCCTTCTTATTGTCACTGAATAGTTGTGGCACCCAGAGAGAAATATTTACAGACAGCCACCTGAATTAATATATACAGACAGTGAAGTCATACATAATCTCAAATAATTGTTTAAGTTCACTTAGGAAAAATCACAGAGAACCCATTTTCTCATGTGCAGTCTTTTCTATCTGCTAGTATAATTAATATAATAGTTTTAAAGCAGTAACCCAGTAATCCCGCTCCTGGGCTTATATCCAGAAGGAACCCTACTTCAAAAAGACACCTGCACCCCAGTGTTCATAGCAGCACTGTTTACAATAGCCAAGACATGGGAACAGCCTAAATGTCCATCAACAGATGACTGGATAAAGAAGATGTGGTATATTATACAATGGAATACTATTCAGCCATAAAGAATGAAAACATAACGCCATTTGCAGCAACATGGATGTCCCTGGAGAATGTCATTCTGATTGAAGTAAGCCAGAAAGAGAAAGAAAAATACCATATGAGATCACTCATATGTGGAATCTAAAAAAAAAAACATAAATACAAAACAGAAACAGACTCATAGACATAGAATACAAACTTGCGGTTACCAAGGGGGGAGGGGTGGGAAGGGACAGACTGGGAGTTCAAAATTTGAAGATACTGACAGGCATATGCAGAATAGATAAACAAGATTATACTGTATAGCACAGGGAAAAATATATACAAGATTTTGTGGTAGCTCACAGCAAAAAAGAATGTGACAATGAATATATGTATGTTCATGTATAACTAAAAAATTGTGCTCTACACTGGAATTTGACACAACATTGTAAAATGATTATAACTCAATAAAAAATGTCTGAAAAATAAAGCGTCTTGGAAAACAACAACAAAAAAAATAGTTTTAAAGCAGTAATTATCCAGATGCTCTTGACTCCACAAATATTCAGATGCTCTTAACGCTGTGAAGAATTTGCCCATCTCAAGTTGAGGGGGAAGAGTTCAGAAGGAAGACATGGTTTACAAGGATTTTGATTCTCAGTTCTTGTTATTTCTCTCAATGTGGAAAAGAAGACATTCTGATAAGGATTGGACATAGTAGGCAAGGTGGCCTTTCAGACATGAACCTGTAAAAGTTACTAGTAGCTAAGACCTTATAAACTCAGGACAACGCCACACAAGGAAGAAATATTCCAGGTCCTTGGGGCAATTTCCAGCTCCGAGGGCACCTGTGCCCTGGAGAGAGCCCAGTGTCCAGCTGCCTCACATCTACAGGGTAGTCGTGTTGGGCTCTTGTTCTGTTTCATAGGTGATTCCTGATTGAGCAGGAAAACATTTTCAGTAGAGCTTTAAGAAACTCTATAGAACTTCCATATCCAATGAAATAAAGTATTCAGATGGAGCTCAGTTCTTCCCAGAATCACAGAACTGTCTGATTTCCTGAAGACAAACATCTTTGAAGAACAAAGAATATGACTAAGAAGTGAAATCAAAATCAGAATCTGAGACTCCTAGTGGATAGCTTTATTTTTTGTTTGTTTGTTTTTTTGGTTTTTTTTTTTTTAATATACTTTACTCTTTTAGAGCAGCTTCAGGTTCACAACAGAATTGAGCAGAAAATATGGAGAGTTTGCACATAGCCCTCCCCACCCACACATATATATTCCTCTACCCTCAACATTCCTCATCAGTGTGGCATATTTGGTACAATCAATGAACCAACATGGGCACATTGTTATCAACCAAAGTCCATAGTTTACATTAGGGTTCACTCTTGATGTTGTACATTCTATGGGCTTTGACAAATGCATAATGACATGTAGCTACCACTATAGTATCATACAGAATAATTTCATTGCCCTAAAAATCTTTTGTGCTCCATCTATTCATTCCTTCCTCCCTGCCTCTCCCCAAACCACTGGAAATCACGATCTTTTTATTGCTTCTGTAGCTGTGCCTTTTCCAGAATGTCATTTGGTTGGAATCGTACAGTTTGTAGCTTTTTTCAGACTGGCTTCTTTCATTTCTGGTGGATGGCTTTATTCAGGAGGTTCAAACCCAGCCCTTTCTTACTTTCTGGGAGTCTGCAGTCTCACCTGTAGTGCTACAGAGTGCAAATATGAGCCCTCTGTAGCACTGTATATGTCAGCGCTGAGAGGGGGCGGTCATGGGCTGCACATCCCCTGTTTTGCACTGTGAGGTCTTCTCTGGGTAACTGTGTATTGGAGAGCAATACAAATGCTCCCAGGGCTGGGCTCAGTGTTTATGACATGTAAATCTCAGTCGCAGTTCCTTCCTGAGGATTACGTGTCCCGTCCTTGTAAAGGCTGCAGCTACTTTGAAGTTATTGGATAACAGTGGTCTTTAACCTTTTTGAGAATCTTACAGAGATTATAAAACCAGAAAAATCCATATATCCACAAATTTGAATCTTTGCAGGTGGGTAGGGAGGTGAATTTATAAAATTCCTGAAGCTCTTAACACGGATCAAAGGTTAAGAATCCCTGCACTATAGGGTTTTGTTATTACTTTGAAAAACAGCTCAATTATGGTTTTCTTGAATTATCCTCAACTTATTGTTGTTAATTCCAAGTCTCCCAATAGTGTAAATGTTTTAATCGGGGAGGATTTGATTTAGTCATGACTGCTGGTTTTGGGGAAACCAGTATTTTTGGTTTAAGTTTACTGACTTGGATTGAGAAAGTTTTATCTTGCCTTTTGAATTTATTTTTAACATCTGAGTTTGGGAGAAGAGGCAAACAATTACAAATCAAGATAAGCCAACTCACAAGAGTGATCTCTTATTAGCCACTTTCAGAGTTTATGTGTTCTCCCCTTGAGCCAAGTGAGCTGGAATTGTCAGTGTTCTTTATTTATTGTACAGTTACTCAGTTTAACTCACACAGTCAATGAGTTCAGTCAAAGGGGAACAAAAATAGTAATAGTTCAGCCTTATCTATGAATGAGTAACTAAAATTAAAATACTATTACTTTATACACATATCTAGTTATTTAAAAATAAATGCAAATTGTAACAATTAAAACTCATACCCTGATAGTGGTACAATAAATTTATACAAACTTCTAGAAGAGTAATTTGAAAAGAATCATTAAAAAGCATTATGTTCTTTTACCCAATTATTTTTCTTCTCAATTACCCTTATAAAAAGTAATTTAGAAGAATAGAAATTAAGTGATGATATTTGCAACAACGGTGATTTTTTTTTTAGCAGCACTATTTAGAATAGCAAATACTGAGAACAACCCATTTATCAACAGTTAAGGAATGGTTAGGCAAAAATCATGGCACATCTACTGCAGTTTCATGTAGGTATTAAAAATGAAAAATCCAAAGAAAATTTACATGTATAGATACACATGCAAAAGTGTTGTTAAAATAAATGAAAATATAGCTTTGAGCTGTGTGTACAATTGATTACAAATTACTATGAATGCACATGAATAAAGATAGAGATTCAAATAACTTTAGAGTTAGGGCAATACGGGGCTTTTTGTGCATTTTTCTCTAAAGTAAATCAGTTTACATTGAACCAGAGGGTAGCAGCTGTTTTTTTTTTTTTCTATGACAATGTAGTTTTTGCTTCTTTCCTAGTCAACACAGACACAGAAACTGCCGTTGTGAACGTCACATATGCAACAAGAGAAGAAGCAAAAATGTAAGTGGATTTGCTCTTGTCTCGTTTTAAATTTGGGAGGGGAATGGAGGGAAGCCTGTGTGAATTCCGTTGAGTGCTGTATTTGTAAACCTTTTCTGGAAAGATGCAGATCTTTGTCATATCAGTGGAGCCCCAGGGCATTTATACCAGGGTGTCTGTTGATTGTACAGAGATTTTATCTTAAAAAATGTAGAGCCTTGGCATCAAAACTGAGGTGGGAGCTGTGTCTTGACGTAGTCAGGAATAGAGGGCCACATCTGTGATGCTGTCCCCAGCGTCTGTTTTGACACCCACTGGGAACCACTTTCCCCTGGAGCCTCCTCCATGCCCCCTGAGGAAGAAGCCCAAGCCCGTTTCTGTCCACACTTACTGATGGGATGCTGGAACCTCATTTTCCCCCTCCAGATATTAAAAGGGGATCCACCTCAGTGACATCAGCCCCAGGGAGCATTGTCATCTGGGAGTGGTTCATCAGAGAGCAGCTGGCTCGGGTTCTCTTTCCTACCCACATTCACTTCCCAGTCCCATTCACGGCTGCATTGCTTCAGTGGTGGTTAATTGTGAGTGTGGCTATTAACAGACATGGGATTTAATTTTTTTAAACAACAAAAAACAAGTTCCTTTTTATAGGAGGTCGATGAAGTGCCTGTCGGGTCATCATAATTAGAATTGTGGCCACATGTGGTCATGCTTTATGGATGTGGCATGACATCCGTGTTGTTTGTTCATCCCAGGATTATAGTTCTATTTTTTTTTTCAGTGTTTCAACACCCGTGAAGACATATTTAACCCATTGTCATACTACTAGTTTTCAAGTTGTTAATTTTGCATTAAAAAAGGCAATAGTTCATTTGCTGTTGACTTCTGTACGCGTATGTAAGCAGAATACATATCAACAGCCCACCTTGGCAGTTCATGTCCAGCTGCTCCTTTGGTAGGACTTCTGTGCATGATACTACTTTGTTGCTTTTACTGAGTTCAAAAGATGCTGCTTTGTAATAAATTCACAGACCCTAAACACTAACCTAGTAGGCTAGGGTTAATGTTTTCACGTGCTGCCAAAACATGTGAAAAAATTGTACTTCATGTATAATTTTTAAGATGCAGTAGTGGGATTTATCAAATTGATAAATCTTTGAAAATAATAGTACTGTGTACTTTTGAAGATTCAAGGAAATAAATGCTGTCTTAACTGCTATGGGATAGTAAATATTGAAACCTTTCCAGAAGGACACTGAGCAAACTTAAGATGTTAAATTCTGCATACTCTCTGACCCAGCAATTCCACTAGGAGTTTGTCCTGTGTGCAAAATTGCAGTTGCAAAGATGCCCATGACAACACTACATACAATAGTAAAAGATCAGAGATAACCATATGTATCTAACAACAGTCAGTTGCAAAAATGACAGTAAATCAATAGAATGTTAAATAGCAAGTAAAAATTAAATCACAAGGTATTTAATCACTTGGAAAAGTGTTTAGAGTATTAACTGTTTTTTTTAAAGGTTATAAAGTAGTATGTATTATATTAATCCACTTTAATAAATAATATATTCATATAGAGGATGGACTAGGATTTTTTTTTCTTTTTTTTTTTTGGAGGGATGGAAGGAGGTAGTTAGGCTCATTTATTTATATTTTAGAGGAGGTGCTGGGGATTGATCCCAGGACCTCATGCATGCTAAGCATGAACTCTACCACTGAGCTATACCCTCCCCCCTGAAGGGTTTTTTCTTATCTGTGTTTATCTACTTCTGAATTTTCAATAACTACATATTATGATTAAAGGTTTTTAAAAAGAGTTCATTTTATACTGACATTTGCAAAGAGTTTTTGATGAGAGGGATACAGCTTTATGTGATGAAAAAAGCAGAATGGAAAATTGTATGTTAAGTCTGACCAGGCCTTTACAGTATGATTACTTATCTAATCATTAACCGTGAGCTCTGAGGGAGCAGAGGTGGCATCTGCCTTGCTCACCGCTGCATCCTCAATGTTGAGGGTGGCGTCCACATAGGCAGCTAGTAAACGAGAGTGAATGAACCAGCCATTGATGGGAGGGTCCTTTCTGATGTTGTTCCCTAACAAAGCTCGCTTGCCCCTGCTGCATTTCAGAGCCATCGAGAAGCTAAGCGGGCATCAGTTTGAGAACTACTCCTTCAAGATTTCCTACATCCCGGATGAAGAGGTGAGCTCCCCTTCGCCCCCTCAGCGAGCCCAGCGTGGGGACCACTCTTCCCGGGAGCAAGGCCATGGTCCTGGGGGCTCTTCTCAGGCCAGACAGATTGATTTCCCGCTGCGGATCCTGGTCCCCACCCAGTTTGTTGGTGCCATCATCGGAAAGGAGGGCTTGACCATAAAGAACATCACTAAGCAGACCCAGTCCCGGTACGTGCCTCCGGGGCTTCCTTTGCTTCCTTCTGAGGGGTCCCCTGAGTGCTGGTGGGTCCCGGCCATTCCCCGATTGCTATTGCTTGCACCAGCAGTGGGGGGCTGTGCTATATGGGACGGTGGCTTCTTTAAACAGAATTACTAACAGACTAACATAAAGCCAGAGGCTTTAATGAGCTTTCATACCCATGACCTAAAGGTCGTACCCTGAAACACTAATAATTCATAAAAAAAGTACTAATGACCTCACAGTCAAGAATTGTTCTCACAAGCTGATGCCTGTGAATACATCTTCATATTTTTAAAACAGCAGAGGTATGGGGCTGAACTTTATGGGATCCTAAAACCCACTTATCTTAGCTCTTGCCTCCTCTCCTGAGTCAGAGCCCTGAATGGTAGTCATTCTTTGAGACCACCTAGGTAGTCTCACAGATAGCTACATAAAGGAAGTGGGTGAGTCACTGTTACATTGATCAAGAAATAAAGCACATTAGCCTTATGTTTAGTTCTCTGTTTGAGGAGATTGAGTTGCAGTAGATAAAGTGACTTGTGGGGTTGTTGATTTTTGTATGTCATAAGACCACAGTACGATATAATGAACAAAACACAGGACTTGAAAACAAAGACCCTTGTTCAGGTTTTACCACTTAATAACTATATGATCTTAAAAACTTCAAGCTCTCTGAGCATCAGTTGCTTCTTCTCTAAGCCAGGGTTATTTTGAGAATTAGGACAGCCAGGCAGATTGAATGGAATAATTACTGTGAAAGCACTTAAATTGCAAAGCACCAAAGTACTAACAAATATTAGTTACTTACATGACAAGTGCATTTTATTCAGGTCATTGAGTATCTTGTAACCTGAAAGAGAAAACACTATATTCTTCAAAGTGCCTGAGTTACTTCCAAATAATGTACACTTACATGAGTCTCAGAGTTCAAATCATAGGAGTGAAATGATGAGATGCGAGAGAGGGGAAGTACTGTGTGATGTTTCCTTTATTTTAAAATGAGTCCTTTTTTCCCCCTCCAACTTTGCTTCAAAGAATTATCTAAAGTGGCTTTTAAAATGCAAGAAGTTTAAGTAGAAGTGAGGTTAGTCTCAAAGTGTGTGCCCATTTTTCAGAAATAGGCCAAAGACTTGGATCTGGGCTTTCTAACAGCCAAAGTAGAAATGGATACAATCAATTATGTGATTTTGAATGTTAACGAAAACAAGTAGAGCCACAACTACCCCAAGAAGTCTGATAAAGTCATCAAACTTTTGAGCCAGTAGTTTTAAGAGCCTGGAAGAAGGCAAGCTGCCAGTGGCAAGGAAACCAAAAACTTAGGCAGAGAAAGGGCATGCCTCTTTTTCTGTCCACACTCAGATATATAAAGCTTGCTTGAATTTGGTGTATAGAGTTGGATTAACATGGCGTTTAAAAGCTGCCCTCAGTTCGGAGACCGGCACTGTGCCAACGTGCAGTATTACCCCGCTCACTTTACTCTTCACTTCTAAGATCATTTGAAAGACTACACAAAATACTTCATTTACCAAACTGGCTTCATTACCACGTTGGCTTGGAGGTTGTCCAATAGCACTCCTGTGAGAAATACTCCTTTCTAGATGGAGCTGCAAAGAATTCAGGTTTGGCACAAGACCCCCTGCACTGCTTGCCGCCTTCTTTGGAGAATGGCATTGGTTGCAGACGTGCTAATGATACTTCCATGTCTGTCTGTGTCCTTGCTGTACATTTGCTGGTGCGATGCATTCTTGGGACTAGGATCCAGTCCCAGATGACGTTGTGCTATGGCTCCTGATTCTTTTCCTGCAGGGTAGATATCCATAGAAAGGAGAACTCTGGGGCTGCAGAGAAGCCTGTCACCATCCATGCCACCCCAGAGGGGACCTCTGAAGCATGCCGCATGATTCTTGAGATCATGCAGAAAGAGGCTGATGAGACCAAACTGTAAGTTCGCATGCAATGCATGGACCACTCAACAGAGAAAAAGAGTAGGTTCCCATTCATTTAACCCAGGAAAGTTTTAGAAAGCTGTTAATCTGTTCTGTTGCTCAGTAAAGGGAGCAGGGAAGGGATTATTTTTACGAAAGTTGTTCCTAAAGAGAATACACTGGAAATAGATCTTTTATGTTTATAATATGGCTGTTCTTCTACTTGTATGTTTCTCTTGGTGATCCTAATGCTTCCATCACTAATGGTGAAAATCATTGGTAGGAACATTAAGACTGTGCTGTCCACATCCATGCAATGAGGGGATGATATAGCTCAAGTGGTAGAGCGCACGCTTAGCATGCAGAATGTCCTGAGTTCAGTCCCCAGTACCTCCTCTAAAAATAAATAAATCTAATTACCCCCCCACAAGATAAAATAATTAAATAACAATAATAAAAAAATTTTTTTAAATCCATGCAATGGTGAAAATGTTCTATACCTGCACTGTTCAGTATGATAGCCACTAGCCACATGCTGTTACGACATGAGTGCTTGAAATGTATCTAGTGCAGGAGGGGAGCTGAATATTTTATTTTAATCTATTCAGATTTAAATAGTCACATGTATGGCTGATGGCTGTCTTATTGGACAGCGCAGGTATAGAATGTACACTGTTATCAAAACCATTATTTACAATGCTGGAAAAGGATTTTTCCACCATGCTCCTAAGCCACTCGCATGCTTTTAAAGTTGGATTACATTTGCTTAAGTAGTAGAAACTGGTATCTGAATGGCTACTTTCTTCTTTTTTCTTCTATCTCCCCCCACCCCTGTGCCTTTCTTTTATAAAATATTTCTTACCATTCCAGAGTGTTGTACCAATCTGAATGACAAATACAGTTTTTACTAAACCAATTGACTTTGTGTTATAAACAAATTAATGGTAATGAGATAGACAATATAATAATTTTTTAAAAGGCTCTGTATCAGTTTGGCAAAATCTGCTTACAGGCAAGTGTGGCAGTTTTATAAAGAAACAGTGAGGGATGAATCAAAGTGCTGCAGTGGAAATGACTGCAGGTGACTGGAGGCCCTAGTCAAAGGTTTTAGAGGAACAGGAAGAGACTTTGGGGGGTTCAGGGAAGGCCTCTCTGTGTAAGTGACATTTAAGTTGAACTCTGCAGAGGATGAGTGGGAGGTGGAGGATGTAGGAGAAGAGAGATCCTAAACTTTCTTTTTATTCATTTACCAAATATTTATTGAGCATGTACTATATGCCAGGCACAGTTCTGTGTGCCAGTGAACAAAGCTGACAGAATACCCTGCCCTCTGAAAGTTATGTTCTAATGGAGCTTCTTCAAGCATCCATTTATTTGGGGGCAGTAGTAATGGATCTGTTAGATGATTTTGGTCTCAAGTAATAGTAAAACATCACAAGTGGCTCAAGCAGTAAGAAACAATTATGATGTCACATAGTAAGAAGTCCTAAGGTGAAGTAACTGCAAGGTCAGTTAAATCATATACTCAAAGTCTCATGACTTTTTTTTTCCTCTGCTTTACCTTCCTTGGGGTGTATTTATCTTTTTGTGATTGGCTTATTTCACTTAATGTAATGTCCTCAAAATTTATCCATGTTGTTGTAGGATTTCCTTCCTTTTTAAGGCAGAATAATATTCCATTATGTGTATGTACCACATTTTGTTTGTTCATTTGTCCATTGATGGAGACTTGGTGTTGCTTTCACCTCTTAGCTATTGTGAATAGTGCTGTTAGGAATATGGGTGTGCAAATATCTTTTTGAGACCCTGCTTTCAATTCTTTTGTATATATACCCAGAAGTGAGATCGCTGGATCATACATTAGTTTTATTTGCAATTTTTTGAGGAACCTCCATACTGTTTTCTATAGCAGTTGCACCATTTTACAATCCCAGTAACATTTCAAAAGAGTTCCGATTTCTCCATACCTTACCAACACTTGTTATCTTCTGTTATTTTGATAGTAGCCAAACTAACGAGTTTGAGGTAATATTTGTATTCATTTGATATCTCATTGAGGTTTTTATTTGCGTTTCTCCAATGATTAGAGATGTTGAGCATCTTTTCACATGCTTTATGACATTTGTATATCATCTTTGCAGAAATGTCTGCTCAGGTCCTTTGCACATATTTAAACGGGTTATTTGGTTTTTTTAATTGTTGAATTGTAGGAGTTCTTTATATATTCTGGATGTTAAACTCTTATCACAATATATGATCTGCAGATATTTATCTCCATTCCATAGATTGTCTTTTCATTATATTGTGTCCTTTGACACAAAAGTTTTTAGGTTTGATGTAGTCCTATTTGTTTATTTTTGCTTTTGTTGACTGTGCTTTGGTGCCATATCCAAGAAACCATTGCCAAGTCCAATATCATGAAGCTTCTCCCCTTTTTCTTCTTCTAGGAAAATTGTACTTTTGGTTTTACATTTAGATGTTTAATCTATTTTAAGTTAACTTCTGAGTATGAAATAAGGGTCTAGCTGCATTCTTTTGCAAGTGAATATCCAGTTTTCCCAACACCATTTTTGAAGACACTGTCTCTTCCCTGTGGTGTAGCCTTGGCACCTTTGCTAAAGATCATTTGACCATACATGCAAGGGTTTATTTCTGGGATCTCTGTTTTTTTCTGTTGGTTTATTTTTCTTGATGCCAGTACCACATTGTTTTGGTTATGGTAGCTTTGTATTATGTTTTGAAATCAGGAAATGTGAGATCTTTTTCAAAATTGCCTTGACTATTCAGGGTCCCTTGAGATTCCATATGAATTTTAAGATGAATTTTTCTGTTTCTGCAAAAATTGCCATTGGAATTTGATACGGATTACATTAAATTTGTAGATTGCTTTGGATAGTATGGACATCTAAACAATATTATGCCTTCCAGTCCATGAATACAAGATGTCTTTCCATTGATTGCTGTCTTCATTAATTTCTTGCTGCAATGTTTCATAGTTTTCAGTGTAAATGTCTTCTTTGGTTAGGTTTATTCAACACTTTATTCTTTATGATGTTATTATCAATGAAATTATTTTCTTAATTTCCTTTTCATATTGTTCATTGTTAGTGTATAGAAACACAACTAACTGATTTTTGTGTGTTGATTTTATATCCTACAATGGTGCTGAATTACTTTATTAGTCCTAATAATTTTTTTGTGGCATCTTTAAGGTTTTCTACATATGAGATCATGTCCTCTGTAAACAGAGATAATTTTACTTCTTCCTTTCCAATTTAGATGCCTTTTATTTCTTTTCCTTGGCTAATTGCTTTGGATAGGAATTTCAATAGTATGTTGAGGGAGGAGGGTATAGCTCAGTGGTAGAGTATGTACTTAGCATGCACAAGGTCCTCAGTTCAATCCCCAGTACCTCGGTTTAAAAAAATTAAATAAATACGTAAATAAACCTAATTACACCCCCCCCAAAAAAAGATGAAAAAATAGTTGAATAGAAGTGGTGAGGGCATCATTGTCTTGTTCCTGATCTTAAAGAAAAAACTTTCAGTCTTTCACCATTAAATATGATGTTCCTTATGGGGTTTTCATTAATGGCCTTTATTATGCTGAGGTAGTTTTCTTCTATTCCTGAATTGTTAGGTGTTTTTATCATGAAAAATTGTTAAATTTTGTCAAATGCTTTTTCTGTATCGATTGAGATGATAATGTGGGTTTGCCCTTCATTCTGTTAACGTTATATAGTACATTCATTGATTTACATGTGTTGAACCATCCTTTCATTTCAACTTGAAGGACTCCCTTTAGCATTTTTTGTAGAGCAGTTCTAATAGTAATGAATTCCATTAGCTTTTGTTTATCTGGAAGATTCGTAATTTCCCCATCATTTTTGATGATAGTTTTGCTAAATTCAGTATTCTTGGTTGACAGTTTTTTCTTTCAGCACTTTGAATATGTCATCCCATTCCCCTCTGGCCTGCAAAATTTCTACTGAGAAATTCATGTATAATCTTACGGAAACTTCCTTGTGTGTTACTCATCACTTTCCGCTTGCTGCTTTCAAGATTTTCTCTTTGTTTTTGACTTTAGACACTTGGGTTATAATGTATCTCAGTGTGATTGTCTTTGAATTTATCCCAGTTGGATGTTCTTGGAGCTTCTTGAATCTATATGTCCATTTCTTTCCTCAGATCTAGAAAGGTTTTCACCTATTTTCTTCTAATAAACTCTCTGCCCCGTCTCTCTCCCTTCCTTCTGAGATTCTAATGACATGTATGTTGACCCACTTAGCCTCCGTAAGTCCCTTAGCCTCTCTCCACTTTTAAAAATTTTGTTTTTCCTCCCCACTTGATGATTTCAAATGACTAATCTTCAAGTTTGCTGATTCTGTCTTCTGCCTGACCATATCTGCTGTTGCACTCTTTTAATGAATTTTTCAGTTCAGTTATTGTATTTTTCAGCTCTGTTATTTCTGTTAGGTTGTTTTTTATAGTTTCTGTTTCTCTGTTGACATTCTCACTTTTTTCATGCATCATCTTCCTGATTTCATTTAGTTGTCTGTATTCTCTTTCAGGTCATTGAGTATTTTTATGATAGTTATTTTTAAGTCTTTGTCAGGTAGCTCATAGATCTGCATTTCTTTAGGGTCAGTTTCTGGAGTTTTATTTTGATTCTTTGATTAGGCCATGTTTCCATTTCTTTGTATGCCTTGTAACTTTTTGCTGGGGTTTGGGCATTTGAAAAAGCAACTCCCTCTCAGTCTTTGCATTACTGGCTTTGTTCAGGGGAAGACCTTTGCTAATCAGCCTGGCTGGAGTTTCTAGGACCTCTCAAACCATTTCTAATCTTTTTTTCCCCCTGGCTTCTATGGGACTGCAGCTCTAACATACCATTCACCTGTGTTTTCAGCAGCTTCCAGGCTCTGGCACCAGTCTTGTCAGCTCTCCAAGTCAGGCGAGATGAAAACCAATCCCTCAGGCAGCCCTGAGACAAGCCAGAATGTTGGACTCATGATCCAGTCTTTTGTTTCTATCCCGAGAGAGTAGCCCTGGTATAGGAGATTTCCTCCCAGTTGCCCCTTGCTGTACTGTGTGGGGGAAGGAGCATCAAAGGCATGCCAAATGCCACAAAATTTCCTACCCCTTTTGCTAGAATCCCTTTTTGGTTTTATAAAAGCCTGGATGCTATAGCTTCTCACTTGATCTCTAGAGTTCTAGCCTATCTTTTGTTGTCAGCTTGGTATCTCTGTGGGGGTAAGAGAGTCTATTGGTTCCTAGTCTGCCATCTTACTGATATCATTACCCCTTGTGCCCTTTTTGAGAGCAAGGAAAACCTTCCTAAAGTCACCCAACAGGGTGCTTCTCCTACCTCATTGGCCAGACCTCTCTCATGGACCTATTTCCAACCAGTCACAACAAGGGAGTATAATTACCATAATTTGATTTGTGTTAATCAAAATTCATGCACTGGGGTTAGTGGGGGACTCAAAGCCTTTCCTGAAGCCCATGTCTACTTGTTACCTGAACAAAGATGGCTTCTATTTGCAAGGAAAAAGCTGGGTAATAGCTCTTGGGAGGCAACCATTGTGTTCACCCTAAATGTTAAATTGTTGCTTGTCTCTTTTAGAGCTGAAGAGATTCCTCTAAAGATCTTGGCCCACAATGGCTTGGTTGGAAGGCTGATTGGAAAAGAAGGCAGAAATTTGAAGAAAATTGAACATGAGACAGGGACCAAGATAACGATCTCATCGTAAGCCACTTGTTTAGATTAATTGTGCCCAGTAATGGAGAATTTGAGAATTTTGATATGTCCATCTCATTCATCTGCTTTCCCTTAAAATGAAAATGTAATTGTGAGTGATATAATTATCTTCAGCACCATCAAACAAATACATAATAATTACCAGTCAAACATTTTCTTCTACGGATATGATCTAAGTCACTGCAAAGATCTGAGATAAGATGGCAGATATTCTATGCTACAGTGTGTGGTGAGGGAATCCAGTCTTCTCTCCACCTCTTCCGCCAAGACTTGTTTGTGATCCTTCTGGAATTTTATTTTTCCTTTTGAAAAAAGGAAATTTCTCTCTTTTTCCTGGTGGCCAGCTTGCAGGATTTGAGCATATACAACCCTGAAAGAACCATCACTGTGAAGGGCACAGTTGAGGCCTGTGCCAATGCTGAAACAGAGATCATGAAGAAGCTACGTGAGGCCTTTGAAAATGATATGCTGGCTGTTAATGTAAGTGCCTACTGCTTTCTTCTCCACTGTTTTTCACATGTGTTTTCAAGCAGGACCCAAGACTCTCTAATAATAATAATTGTCATTCAGATAGTGACGAAGCACCTTAAAATAGCTATGCAGAGTTATTCTTGTCTTCTTAGGTCAGAAGCATTAGAATAATCAGGAAACCAACTAGAAAAATATGATAAATACACTGGACAAAATAGTGTGAAGCCATTCAAATGGTGACTTTGAAGATTTTTAAATAAGGAATTGCTTATGATATATTGTTAATTAAGAGTATATGTAAGTATATATATAGCTAGGGTTATAATTATGCAAAGTAATATGGATCAAAATGACTAGAAGGCTACATATAAAAATCAGAATGGCTGATACGTTAGAAAAGTGGGATTATTTTCCCCCTACTTTCCAATTTAAAAAATACATACTTACTTTAAAATTAACTTCTGATCTTCATCTCTTGCTTACTGATCTGTTCTTGTAGATTGCCCAGTAGATGTTGTCATCCTCCTCAGCTCTGAAACTTCTAGCAGACTGATTTGGGTTTGTCTTTCCTGTTATTACTACCTAGTTCCAACTTCATAATGGGAGGACACCATTCTGGCATTCAGAAATCTTAAAAATATTTGTCCATCAATCAAAGCCCAAACTCAGCTCAGAGGAGTAAATTTTTATTTTTTTATGAGAATGATTTTTTAACATACACAAAACAGGAAAGAATACTATGATAAGCTCTCGTATGTCCATAATCCAGCTTCAGCAGTTAACAGCTCGTGACCTGTTTTGTTTCATCTGAACCTTCATCCGCATCCCCACACCCCTAGGATGACTTTGAAGCAAATCCCAAATTTCGTAACATTTCACAGAGGAGTAAACGTTGACAAAGGACTAGGTAGGTTAAACACAGCCCCAGTTCCCTCAACTGCAGCACTTTGCACAGGGCCTCCTTACTCGGGTCGGCACTCTATCTCCCATCTCACCCTAAATACCACCTCAGCAGCCCATGTCACGTGGCAGTTGAGGGACACAATGAGAAGACTGTGGTGTGACCTTCTCCCCTATTTGTGTATATTTGTCTGTCGAAGTATCATCCACTGATCTCATTTTCTTCTTTTAGGCTCTTGATATCTTATGATAAACAGCTCTTTCTGTGAACACCCAGAAATGCTACAAAGGTTCTGGGTGTCCCCAGAATCTTCACCTGAGCATATACATCACTTAGATTCATTCATGTCTGTACTAAAGTCATGCATTGTTAGAGGAGTAACAAGACTATTAGATCTTACACATCAATGGAATAAAGGTTAAGGATCCTAGCTTTCCTATTCCAGAGATTCTAAAAGAAAGCAAGTTACCGGGTGACCCTAGAGCCACAGATAAGAAAAGTGAAAATGTTAGAGAATTGCTTAGTGTTTGGGGAGGCAGTGAAGGCAATATAGGCCAGGGTGGGGGCTGCATCCCTCTGCCTCTGAAAGGATGGTGTAGTTCAAAGTCACCCCCAGCCTCTGTGAGCATCCTCATGTTTAAGTGAGAAATAAGCAAGTGAGATGATCACAGAGCTGCAACTAAATGGTAAAAAAGCCAAAGTTGTGAACCATTCCAAATCTGGATAATAGAGTTTACATATATGGTATCTTACTGAAGGGTCTGATCTTTCCCTGAATAGAGTTAGAAAAAACTATTAATCCAACATATTCATTCAGCAAATATTTACTGAGTACTTACTAAGTACCAGGCACTGAGCTCGCGACGCTAAGCAAGACAGTCTGTCCATAAGAACTTTGTGGCCTAATTAGGGGGAAAGGCTGCTCCACAGGCAGTTCAAATACCATGTGACAAGTGCTGTTTTAGGGAAGCACAGGCACGTCAGGAGAGCACAGACAGGGCACTTGCGCTGAGACCTTTAGGGTGAGAGCAGGCTTCCCGGATGAGGGGACACCCATGCTCAGGTGAAACCACATGACAAGTAGGATGTAGCCAGGTGAGGGGGGGAGAGAAGCACATTTTTTTGCAAGGTGGACAGTGTGTGCAGGGGTCCAGAGGCGAGAGGAGTAGGACAGGGCAGGATTGGGATAAGGTGGGACTAGCAGGAGAGAGCCTGGTGAGCTGGCCTAGGGCCCCAGGAAGAGCCTTGTTTGCTGTGTTAAGATGTGCAGACTCTCAAGGCTGCAGAGAAGCTTTGAAGGACCATCATGATCAGGTTGAATTTTGGAGAGCCCACCCTGGCAGCAAGGTGGGAAAGAGGTCCACGGGGCCAGGGCAGAGCCAATGAGGAGACACTGGTGCCAACCAGACAAGAGATGGAGGCTGTCCAGGCAAGCTGGGCCTCTCTGGTCTCCTCCCCTCAACTTTTTCTCCATTTTTATTCCTAGCAACAAGCCAATCTGATCCCGGGGTTGAACCTCAGCGCACTTGGCATCTTTTCAACAGGACTGTCCGTGCTGCCTCCACCAGCAGGGCCCCGAGGAGCCCCCCCCGCTCCCCCCTACCACCCTTTCGCTGTAAGTAGCTCAGCTTTCAGGGGTTTGCTAATGCTCCTTCAGGCAGCAGCATTTCTCTGCTGTGTCGAATCAGAGCTAAGGCTTTCATTTGGAGGTTGTGCTCATAAGTGATTGTAGGATGAATCCAGCAGTTCTTAGGACTTCTTCCTAATGGAGAAATTAATATTACTAAACCATCCTCTAAGTATGTGCTCTTAACATAGTGTCTATCATATCTCGGACAGGGACTACTAGCAGATTCATTAACTAGAAGCCTGTTTATTCAGAGAGAGGATGTATTAGCCCAAAGAAGAACCTTTATGAGTGTTCATTTACTAAAATACTAGGGTTCCTAGATGACTCATGCATATATATATATATATAAAATTCCCAGCTATATCTACAATTCAAATGCATTGCATTTTATTAATAGGCAGTTTTTAAAAGAAAATAACACACAGTGTTTGTTTCTAAACACTTAGCACAATGCCTGGCATTTAGTAGATTCTCAGTAAGTATTTACTGTTCGAATCATAACTGATAGCAAAAGAAGGAATGTGAACTTTGTGAGTTTTCTTCATGGGGGTTTCTTCTTGTTCCCATTCACAAGCATTGTTCAGGATCATCACATCACCCAGCTGGGGTTCTGGATACTTGACAGATTTTTTTCCCCATTCCTAATTCTTCTCCACACACATTCTACTTATTTTGTAAGCAAACTAAGTTTCTTTAAACATGTTTATACTGTTTAAACGGGAAGAATCAGGTTGGAGGACATTACCATAAGCACTTCTTTCTTTTGAGAGGTGGTCTCTGGTGTAGACACTGCAGTGTCAGAATTCCTAGAAGCTCTTTAGGTTATCTGTAGAGAGACAGGATGAGCTCGCTGTGCTGTTTTGCCAACAAAATACAGACATGAACTGGCACCCACATCCTTAGTCACAAAAACATACACATTCTGTCATCTTGTTTATGTACAACTCTTCTGAGTCATTTTTAAACCTCTCCATACCATTTCTTTAGTTATATTCATTTTCCCTTAAACAAGAGCATAGGGCCCAAAATTGAGCTGTGTGTGTGTTTGTGTGTGTGTGACAGGGTGAGGGAGCTGGAATAAGGCAGGAGGGAAGTGGCCACAAGTTAGTCACGCAGCTGCTCTTAGGAGGGAGAGCAGCTCTGAGAGGTGCCTGTCCGCATACCTTTGCTGTGAGATTTGAGAATGACTGAGCCCAGTACAATGAACTGGCATTTAGACACATCTCATTTCTTGGGAGAAAGATGGTATACACTGCTCCACAGAAGGTAACTTCAAAAGCCAGGGCACCCTCCCAACCTAACTAACCTCAACAGTGGGAGAAAAAAGGTATAATATAATAGACCACACTTCTTTCTTTTTTTCCAAGACTACAATTTTTAATGTATAGTAATGAAGACTGTGTGGTATTGGCATAAGAATATACAATATAGATTGGTGTAACAGAATACAGAACTCAGACAGACCCTCAAATACATGGTGAAGGTATTTCAATGGGAAAGGATAGTTTTTTTTAAATGAATAGTACTTGAATAACCAAAAATCAAAAAATGAACTAGTCCTTTACCTCATACATTTCATAAAAATTAATTTGAATCACAGAGCTAGTTATAAAAGCTAAAACTGTAAAATTTCTAGCATAAAACATAGAAATTCTTTCTGATCTTGGAGTAAGCATAGATTTCTTAGCACACAAAAAAATACAACCATAAAAGAAATATATATATATATAAAGTGGACTTCATCAAAATTAAAAATTTCTGCTCTTCAAGATCTATCATTAAGAAAACAAAAAAAGCAAGCCACAGATGGAAACAAAATGTTCACAAACATATCTTATGAAGGACTTTTATCTAGAATGTAGACAAAAATTCTTACAACTCAATAAGTTAACCCAAATCTAAAATGGGCAAAATATTTGAAAAAGCACTTCCCAAAAAGAAGATACAAATGTCAAATAAACATGAAACGTTGCTCCACATCATCAAGGAAATGCGTATTAAAACCACAGTGAGACACCACTGCACATCCACTAAAGGTGCTAAAATGAAAACCAACGGCAGCGCCAAGCATCGACAAGGACATGGCGCAACTAAAACTTGAACACGTTGCTGGCTGGAGTGCAAAATGGTATAAACACTTCGGAAGATTCAGTGTCCTCTAGAACTCATAAATTCCACTCCCAAGTATTTAAACATATATCCACACACAGACTTATAACATATGTATTTAGCAGCTTTATTCATAATAGTTCAAAACTTAGACGTTCATCAACCTTAGATGTCCATCAACAGATATGAATAGTTACAAATGGTGGTATATCCAAACAACAATAATACTCAGCAATAAGAAGGAACATATCACTGATACACACAAAACCAGAGGTGAATCTCAACATGGATTTCAAAAGAATTATGCTGAGTGAAAAAGGTCAGACAGAAAGAGTATATATTCTATGGGCTATTTATTAGAAATTCTAGAAAAGTCAAATCTAATTTATAGTCACAGAATGCAAATTAGTAGTTGAATAGTTATTGGGGTGGAGTATAAGAGAGCACTTCTGAAACAGGTCAGCAAACTACAGTCCGAGGGCCAAATCCCACTCACCAATTATTTTTGTAAATAAATATGTTTATGGATGTTTATTTACATACTGTTTGCTTTCCTGCTATGATGGCAGCATTGAGTAGATGCAGTAGAGACCTGAGATGTGCAAAGCCTGAAATATTTATTTGGCTCTTTACAGAAGAATTTGTAGATCCCTGAACTAGAACAATAAGAGAAATTTTCATGATAGCAGAATATTTTCTAAACTTTCTAAAGAATAGATTTTGCCAATTGGAAAGCTTCTAAGTTTTTTTTTTTAACTAAAACAGTAGCATAATGATTTTACTAATATACATAATTTTCATTCTTTATAAAATAGATTTTAAGTAAAATTTCTTCTTTAGGTTAAAAGCCAGGTAGTTCTGATTTGAGCTCATAGATCAAGATTAGATTGTAATCCAGAGCACACAGTTGCCCCAACTCTGCAACACAGCTGCTACAAGCCTCTCTCAGAGAGCTGAGAAGCCTGGGGCCAGGGGAGGAGGCCGCCAGTGCTACCCACCTGTGCAGGGTCTGGAACCTGCACTGCAGGCTCGTGGGCTTCCCTGCTGGGCCCATGCCTCCTGAGGAGGACAGGGTAGGATGGAGTGGTGGGGATACTTTAAATACTTGTAAGATATTATTGCTTTTCAGTCACACAGGCATTCAGATCTCAAGGAACTAGGGTATTTCTTGGTTGCTTTTATACATCACAAAACTCTAGTCCTTTTGCTGTTAGCATCCAAAGGTCAGGAAGTCTGTGCACCTCCTTAGAGCTGGCTCGCACGTGTGTGAGTTGGTCTCTCAGCTCTAGCAGCTTTGAATGCATATGTGTATGTAGGAAAATTATTATTTTTTGTTATTTTCTGGTTATAAAATTAGTACATGCATAATATTTAAGAAGCAAATAGTAAAAGTGCAAGATTTTTCTTGCTCTAGAAATAGCCAGTGTTTCTATGTATATGTGTGGTATATATACAGTTTATATGTATGTATAATAAATATATAGGTGATATATATATATTTTTAATTGTCACTCTACAGTGGAAATCTTTGTGTGTGTGTGTGTGTATATATGTATATATATATATATATATCTTGGTTCTTTTATTCAGTTGTTTCTTCAGAATAAATTCCTGGAAATAGAATTGCTGAGCCAAAGAATATATGAATTTTATATATTATATGTAACTATAAAATATGAATGTTGAGATATAATATGTAAGTTTTGATACAGAAACAATGTAGTACTTTTCTTTCCCATCAAGTGTGTGACAGAGAAGTTTTTTTGTTTGTTTTTTTAAGTATAGTTGATTCAGAATGTTGTGTTTCTAGTGTACAGCACAGCGACTCAGTTATACATATACATATATATATATTCTTTTTTCTTAGAAAAGTATTTTCTTCTCCTATACTCTCACTACCAATGTAATTGTTCCTTGCAGTCTGATACTTTAAAAGATGCTATTATGAGATTTAACACTCTGGAGCTTATTGGCCATTTATCTGTAAGATGGGGTAACAATAGTACATATATCATGGGCTGTTGTGAGGGTTATTAAATAAGTTAAAATCTGCACACAGTGACTGCTGTGTGAACCTTAGCTGTTAATGTCATTTCCCTTCATCTTTTTCTTAGTGATCTGTAACAGCTCATTTCATATTAAGGATGTTAACCATTTGTCATGTTGTATTTTCCACCAGCTTGTCATTTCTCTTTGTTTTATGTGTGGTGTCTTGTGCTATAGTAATTTAAAATAGATATATTTTGAACAAATGAAGTATTGTATGAAGGAAATATTCCTTCAGTCTTCTTTCTCTTACCCACGTTTCACCCAACAACCACTCCCCAGAAGAATAGCACTGTTACGTTTACACATTAAAAAATATGTTTTCTGAGCACATAATCATATAATCAATTATTCAAAAACATAAATGGAATCATGCCATACACAGTGAATTACAGGGTTTTTGGTTTGTTTTTGTTTTTTACTTATTATGGACATCCTTCCATAGCTAGACAAAGTTCTCGTTAATGGCTACTTAGTATTCCATTGTATGAATTTACTACAATTTTTCAACTGAGCACACTGTTGGACACTTGGGTTATTTCTAGCCTTCCTCCACTCCAAATAGTGTGAAAATAAATATCCTTATACGTAAGTGTGTAACTATACCTGGAAGTAAGTTCTAAGATGGCATTTGTTGCATCAAAGGGTATTGCATTTAAAATTTTCACAGATTTCTTTTCAATAGAATTTATGCAGAAATTTTAAGAATTTAGTTAAATCACAGATGTTTTCCTTTATGGATTTCTGGCTTTTGACGTCATGCTAAGGAAAAGCCTTCTCCCGTGTGTAAGGCAGTTGAACAGTCTCCCAAGTTTTCTTATTTTTAGTAGTAATTTTTAATTGTTGGTTTTGGGGGATTGTTGTTTATATCTATAATTCATAAGGAATTTATTTTGACTTATACTTTAAGAAAGGGATTTGTTTTTTCCCCAAATGGATAACCATTTCCCCAAATCGCTTATAGAGTGATGCACCGTTTTATCCCTCAGTTTGAAATGCCAGCTTTGTCGTACATTGAATTCCCACTGAGTCATATTCCTGGGCTGTTCTGTTCCATTCATCTCTGTCTGCACTGCAGTTACCGAGTCTTATAGGACCTTTGACAGTTTTAACAGCAGAGTTTCTTTTTTTCTTGAAGACTGAATTGGAAAGATAGTCAACTTTTACTATTCTTGGGAAAGTTAAGAATAAAAGGAATTTTCTGTTCCTTGGAGGTTTGATAGAACCCCGTCCATAAACTTTCTGGGCCTAGCACGTTTTGTTTGGAGGAAGGTCGTTTATAATCTTTCAGTTTCTTATATATGTTTGACTTGGCTTTTAATTTATACTTTCTTGGAAAAGCATTCATTTCATCTCTCTTTTCACGTGTATTGGTCCAAAGTTGTATAAAGCTGACCGTTGCCTTTTAAATCTGCACACTTGCGGTTCTCTCTCTCTTTTAATTCCTAGCATCGTGTGTTTGTGCTCTCTCTTTTCTTAATCAGATTTGCTAGGGGTTTTTCTATGGTTTTAACCTCTAAGTATTTAAGAGTTTCTTTTCTTTTACAATTGTTTCCTGTACTTTGTGCTCAAAGGATGTTAGTGGAACAGCTGTGATTTTTGTGGTCTTGCTCACACATGATCAAATTTTGGAAGTCGTGGCCACTTGGAACAATGCACCTTTGCTGATGGACTCAAAGTTACGTTTATGGCTGTAAAATCAAGCTTTTAATTGTGGCCTGTATTCTCCATATAATTACTTCTACCTGTAAGACTTGTTACATTTTGAGAGCAGTTTACTGTTCTCTCACTCTGATTATGGTTTTTTTCAGATTCTTTATTTCTAACGGATTTTGTTTAATGTATTTTGATCATATTACTCTAGAAATAATCTGGAATTTTAGTCCAAATTATTAAACTTTATTAATCAATACATAACCTCATAAATCACAGTTATTTGGAATTAACTAAACTTTTACTGGTTTCTTTGCTCACTGCAGGTGGTTTCTTGTGTCTCACATCCTCTCATTTTTTGAGTTACTTGTTTTTGTTTCTTTGTTTTTCTGGAGTACTTCCTCACACAACTTTATTCTCAGTAGTACGTAAGTATACTTTCTAAGCCTTTCTGTATCTGAAAACACCTTTTTTTTTTTCCCCTAATGCGTGAATAAAAGTTCAACTGGGTGTCTAGAAATCCCAGGGCCATAGTTCCATTAGAACTCTGAAAACATGACTTACAGCATTTTGCTTCTCAGTTAAGTTGCTACCAGTCTGATTCTCTTTCTTTAGTAGGTAACTTCTTTTTCCTTTGTCTTTACGTTTTTTTTTTGCCTTTTGTAGTGTTTTACCTTCACCCTTGGAAATCAGAAATCTGACTCAACCCTTTGATTTGAACATTCAGGTTTTTCACTGGGTCAGGAAAACCTTTTGCATCTGTAATTTTAGTGTTGCTTCTCCTCCTGGAGTTTACACTTTACGGACAGAGAGTAGGTCTTCTCACTCTTGCTTCCTCTGGGGCCCTCCTTTTGTTTTGCGTGGGTTCATCTCCTCTGACTGGCTTTTCGGGGGTGTCTGTGCTGCTGTTTATATGGCTTCTATTGAGTGTTTACTTTGCTAATCATGTTTTTAATTTTTAAGATCAACCTGGGTGTCTGATTGGTCTTTTTCCTCAAGACAGTCTATTCACGTATTAAAGCGCTGCCCTCTTGAATCTCACTGGGAAATCAAAGCAGACTTTTTAAAAAGGCTCTCCCTCTTTCCTGAATTAATTCACTGAGTCATTTGCTTGCCTTGCTCAACTTTGCTTCCCTTTTTCATGCTGCTGATTCTCTGTATATGTCTAGTGAATTTTAATTGTCCATTCATGTACTTAAATAAACTCAGCAGAGGACATACTAGAATCCCTAGGGGAGCTTTATCGTAACATACACCATAGGCCCCACCTGAACCAGTGAATTTAGAATGTTCTCAGAGAGGGCAGTGTTGGGGGTAGCAGTTAAGATCTAGGCGCACAGAGATCTGTGCCCAAAGCTTGGCTCTGTCTCTTGCTAGCTGACAGATTTCTGGTCCCTATCAGCTCCTGAGGTGGTCCTTTAAGAGCCCACGGGTGGTGGGCAGGGGCTGTAAGGAGGCACTTGGACAAGCTGGGGTAGAATGCTGCACGTTCTGAATCTTGAACAGCTCTGCCCATGATTCTGACCCCTCTGACCAAGTCCACTCCCTCCCCCATGTCTGCATCCCTGGTTCCCAGGGAGAGCACCACTCTGTCATCACACTAAAACCCTTTGTAGACTTGAACCTAATTTGTATGCCTGACATTGCCCTTTTTACTGCCCCTTTCTCACCCTTCTCTCGTCCCACTCCCTGATTTCTTTATGCTTCAGAATGTCACCTAAGTGATGCATCAGATGGGTTACACAGGAGTTGGGAATTGAGGACCCTGCAGTTCTTCCAAACAATGCAGGCCCAGCTGTTTATAATTTCATTTAAAATTTTCAGCAGTGTGTTTGATAGCTACCCCTCTTCTGTCCCCAGCATAGTCAGACGTAGAAGAAAAGCAAACACTACTTTCCCTCAAACTGAGAATTTGAAATGAACCAGTGGATAATTGTGGACCCCTCACCCTTGCGGCCTTTCTGGGTTTTTTTTGTGGGGGGGGTTACCTCTTGCAGAGGTACCTTTACCATAACCCTTCTTCCCCGCACCCCTCCAAGTCATAATTCTTTTGAAATAATCAATGTAGCTTCTTCCTCATAAAATGGCTGGGGGCCCTCAAACAGAGACAGTAACCCCAACTGCCATATTGGGGGTGGGGTTCCATACTGCCCCCCACTCTGGGGCCCCAGTTTGTCAGTTGGCTACAGCCTGCTTTCCCATTAAAAAGAACATTTATTCAAGTCATCAGCAGGTTACTTTTTGATCATTATGACTAAGCACCTCTTCCGTTTGAGGTTGTAGACTCCGTGTAAGCCTGGGGAAGAGATGGCAAATGGAAATTGTGCTCCAATAAGTGATAAATAAGAACTCATTTAACACTCACTAGCTGAGCCCCTTCGGTGCCCGATGATGGATTCTCCTTTCCTGTGACCTCACTGAAGCCACGTAACATCCTTCAGGGGCATCCATTGTACTTAGGGTCAAGTGCATGTCCAAACCAAGACCCACAGGGCCCTGCGTGATCTCGCACTGCCTGCCTCCCCATCATATCCTGCTGTTCTTTCCTAGTCGCTTTCACCATACTGGACTTTTTTCCTGTTTCCAAACAGGCCAACCCCTTTCCTAGCTCTGCACCTTTAAGAACCCTGCTTAGAATGTTCCTTCCCCAGTACCTTGCATGGGACTCCATCTCCTCCGTGGTTCCCAACTCAGAGGTCGCTTCCAAGAGTCTTCCCAGGCCCCTCCAGCTGAAGTGGCCATCCCGCCCCTCGTCTCCACAGCTCCCCTTCCTCGCGGCCTCCTGTTCTTCTCTTTCACATACTTGTCTGTCTCCCCAGACACGGAACCTAAGCTCCACGGTGGCAGTGACCTTTTCTGTCTCAATAGTTGAGTCCCTAGAACCTAGAACAGTGCTTTGCTCAAATACCTTTTGCATGAATGAATAAACGATTGAATAAACTCTCACGACAGATTATTGTTTATTGTTAGCGATAGATATTATTTTAATCCATTTGTGGATGAGGTTCAGAAAAGTTGAGTAATTTATTTCAACTTATGTAGAGCTAGTGATTCAGATTCAAGTCTTCGGGGTCTTTTGACTCCAAAACCCAGCTTGTATCCACAAAGATTAATGATGAAGCCCCAACTAGAAACAAGCTCCTGATTGCTGAGTTCAGGATTCTTTCTACACAACGGTTTTCCAGCTGTAACTCATGAATGAAAAGGGGAGTGGGAAACTAATTCTTTTTATCGTTTTACACTCAACTCCCTCCCCTAACCCAAGTGGTAGATCTTAATTTGATAGTGTTTACGTTGGAAGTATTTAAACCCCGGATGGAGCTACACTGTGGCCTGTCAGTGTAGAGGCCAAGTCACAATTCAGAAGAACTGTATCTGCTGAGAGTTGAAGGAAAGGCCCTCCAGGTGAGAGCGGGGCAGAAGCATCCTTTCGCCAAGGTAGAGCTTTGTTTGGACAGAAAAGCTGCAGGAATTTCCCCCCGACCCACTGTGGCGCAGGACAGAGACCTGCATGGAGAAGGGTCAGGAGCTGATGCTCTTGAAGAAAGAGACAGGACCAAGGGAGCCAAAACCATCTTCACTCAGCTTCCTCGCAGAAGTGGAGGTTGCTAAGTGAATGCTGGTCTCATAGCCCCCTCTTGTGGGCATGAGGTGTCATTGCAGCCTCTTTCCGTGTCGTAAGAGCAAAGTCTTGCATTTACAGGATGGTTCCCTTCCTTTGGCAGAGCTCCGTCCTCCATCCCCAGCAGGTGCTGTGGGCACCCAGAGTACCCCTGAGGTCAGAAGTCTACTGTCCAAGCTCAAAAAGAGGAATAGTTTCATTTTACCTTTAATGAGTCCTCAGCAAAGTTATGCTCAGAGTCCAGCACTACTGGTTATTCAGGAGACGGAGGACACCAGGAGGTTTGCTCATGGGCCCTCAGTGAAAGCTGTACCCCCTAACTCCAAGTCTCATCGTGTCTGACCACTGCTAGATGGGCCCTCGGGGATTGGTTCCGTGGTGCTCAGAGCTGTCCACCCCCTCCTGTAATGGCCATGTGTCCACCCCCATGCTGTAATAGTCATGCCAGCATTTACTCAGCCTTATGTGTAAAGCACAGTGAACTGGACTTTTCTGACTCTCCTTAACATTCTGCCCATAAAAATATACAAAAACAGATGTATTCCTGTCTCACAGGACGGGTGTGAGGATTAAGAGATTTTATAAATAGATATAAAGTACCACAATGCCTAGTACACAGTAAGTATTCAGTAAAAAGCAGCTACTTTTAAAATTAATGCTGTTTTCCTAATAGCTGTTTTCTCCTATCCACATTTGCCTTCCTGTCCCTTGCCTTTCTCCTCCCCCTTATTCTTTCATTTTCTTTTTTTTCTCTCTCTCTCTCTTGATTTTGTTTTCAGTTTCTCTATCTCAATCTCCATTCCTTCTGACTTCCCAGGAGCACCTTTGCTTGTTCAGAATAACTCCTGAATACTGTCCTAGCACTCTGTTCTTTTGCTCCATGGTTCATAATCCCTCAGAAAGTAGAAGCCACTGGCCCTGCCTCTCTGCCTGAGGGCAGATTAAGAAATGTGTGCCCCTCCTCCTGTGGCAGTGGGTTCCTAGGAAGCCTAGAGCCTGGCTCAACTCGGAAATGAGGAACATTCACCCAGCCAGTTCTCTGGTCTTGGGGGGGGGGGGACAGAGGTCTGAGCTGCAGAGGGACAGGCGTGCAGACAGCTGTGCGGCCTGGTGACGGTGCAGGGAGCCTGGGTTGCCTTTGGGATCTTGCCTCCCTGTGTTTGGTGAGTGGTCCTGAGAACCCCTGCTGACGACCGTTTCTCTCCCGCTGCAGACCCACTCCGGATACTTCTCCAGCTTGTACCCCCCTCACCAGTTCGGCCCGTTCCCACATCATCACTCAGTAAGTGCCTCTCCTGGGGCGGGCAGCACACAGTCCTTGGTAGACTGACCACATCACGGAGCATAAGCACACCAGACACCCAGCACTTGAGCGCACTAGAGGCTCTCGGGAGCACTGATGCTGCCCGCTCGGCATCCTTCTGGTGGCAGGACGCTGGTGCAGAGGGGCGAGCAATGGGTCAAACCAGGTGGTGGTGTTGGGTTCAAGAACAGAGGTGCCAAAGTTCTCTAAACCAAGTCCAGCAAAGGGCCGTGTCATTCCCAAAGACCCTACAGCAGGGAAAGCAGGGACCGCTGTGGCCTCACCCACGTTTCTCAGGGCCGTCTCCGCGTGGCCTTGTCAGGGTGGGTTTAGTTGCAGTCTCGTTTCACTCCAGTGAAAATGCCGCTCCTGCCTACGAATTGGGCCAGGCAGCTCTCCGTTCCCTCTGACAAGGTGAGCTTCATGGCTACCGATTCCTTGGATGAAGATGCAGGAGAAATACATACCACTTGTCAGAAAGCCCGTGAACAGGCAGTGTGCCATATCCAGCACACTCACAGCTGCCCGAGAGGATTTTGCACTCTGGTCGTCATGTAGTCAGTGCAGCCCACATCCAGGTTCATCCCTCCAGCTTCCCACCTGCAGCGCCCCAGGCTGCCGAAGGATCCCATATGGGATTCCGGCCATTTCCACGGGAACCGGGGTCGCCCCAGTGGGAATGATGTCTTCTGTCTGGTCTTGTCCTTCCAGTATCCAGAGCAGGAGATTGTGAATCTCTTCATCCCCACCCAGGCTGTGGGAGCCATCATCGGCAAGAAAGGCGCGCACATTAAACAGCTGGCCAGATTTGCCGGGGCCTCCATCAAGGTAAAGCTGCTTTCTGCAGGCGCCCGTCTCCCACCCTCTTCCATCCCCACTGCCCACCCCATGCCCTTTGTTCCTTCTGTCCATTCCGGGCCACGCTCACACCATCCAGGGACAAAATCCCACAGGGTCTGGACAAGCTGCCCCCAGGACTATTCCTCTCTGCTCTCATCTTTACCTCTCTTACTCTTTTTTAACTAAGAAATGAATTAGGAAAAAGTACTAGTAATAGATAAGCCAACTGGGTCCTCTTTGGGCCACCATTGTCCTCTCCTCAGGAAGATAAAACAAAGGCTGAGGAGCCCCCCAAGCGCGGGGAGGGGTCTAGGCGGGGGTGAGAATGTATACTCAGCAGCTGTCAGTGCTTGGTGCTTTAGTTTCTGCTTCAGAAACCCTTGAACTGTGAAAAAACAATTTGAATGAAAAACTCTTTGAAAAGCGGTGATGAAACCTTAGATAAACAAAGGCTGGTAACATAACCTGAGACGCAGCCCTGGGACTGGGAGGCTTAGGAAGGAAGGCCCCTGATTTACGCCATGGCTGAGTGTGGACGGAGCCGCAGTTTCGGACCCACATCCTGCCCGCCAGAGCACAGCGGGAAGAGAAGTCAGGGAAGCTGAAAGGGGAGGATTATTCGACCCTGGGCGTGCTCCAAGCCCAGCTATCAGCTCTGACTCACGGGCAGAATGCTGAGCACGTCCTGAGCTTCATGAAGCACTTTTCGGAAACAGAGTTTCCGTTGTTACGTAAAATAATTCGCTACCATGGGACAACCCGGAATTCCGAACAAGAAGTCTCATGACTTGGAGAGAAAGAATGCTTGCACTTTCTCCCCAAGAAGAGCTGGAATTTCTCCCACAGCAAGTGTGCTGGAGGAAAAACAAAAACAAAACATTCTGAGTCGTGCAGAATGAGGACTGCAGTGAGACCAGGAAAGAATTTGATGTAGGTAAATCATTTCCCCTCTTGGGACTCATTTATCTCGTCTGCAAAGCGCCCAGACGGGATGAGAGCCTGAGGTGTGGGTGGACTGTGGCGGCAGCCCCGGGCCTCTGCACCCCGCAGGCTTGTTGCGGGCGAGACCCCAGCCCGGTACTGACCGGCCGCGCGGGCCGGCCCTCTGCGGTAGCACGGGTAAGGCGGACGACCGCTGGGCTGGCTGCGCCCCGTGGGCCGCTCCAGGTGTCCAGTCCCATTGTCTGAGATGTGGTGCAGGGGACAGAATGAGACTCATTTCAACTAAAAGGGACTTGAGGGATTGTCTCATCAAATCCTTCCTTTTTCCCCTGAGAAAGGTGAGACTTGGTTGGGTAACAGGACACAGCCAAGGCAGGCAGGTGGCAGGGCTGGCTCTTAGATACCAGTTCTGTTGACCTGTAGGCTACTGAGCGCCTCCTGGGGCAAGTTGCAGCAGTAACTCTCCACTCCCTGTTGCCCATAAGGAACCAGGGCCCAGAGTTTCACTACGTGTTGACGGCCACAGAGCTAAAGACTGAGAGCCAAGACTGGACCAGGCTATCCTATTTCTGGTCCAGTGTTCTTTCCACCATAGCAACCGGAGTGCTATTCCAGAATTGTTCCAGCAAGCCTTCGGGAAAATAGAGAGGGGTCAATCCCTTGGGCTTCCCTGCATAGCATCCCCTTAGTCCCTCTGTGTCCCAGCAGAGTTGAGTGGTGGTGTGACCTCCGTGATGGGCGGAGACAGCCGGGCTGGAGCAGGGGGCAGAACGGGCTCTGCCACCTGGTCACCTGGTTACGTGCAGGCCAACAACCTGCTTCCCCACCCCGCTTCTCTTTCCCGAGCCCCGCCTCTGTTCAGAGCAGGAGAGGAGAGGAAACCAGGGAAGCCAAGCATTTGCTAGCGACAGTTCCTACTTTTAAAAATTCAGTCTAGTTTTGCTATTCCTTTATCTTGACAAGTGTGTGACAGCATCTGTCTCTAAAGAACTAACTCCACAGAACCACCCCCCCCACCGAATCCTGCTTTGCCAGTCTTCAGGGGCCCCAACTAGAGGCATATTTGATGCTGCCAGGGCAGGGGAGAGCTTTACACTAACACGTGGGAGCAGGGTGCTGAAGGGGCTGGGCTAAGCTGGGATCGAGGAGGTGTATGCAAGAGATGCTTTGGTTACAGGTAAGAGCTGAGCCCCGTCACCCACCTTTCCTGAGAGCATCTGGCCAGCAAGTGTCAGAATGCCACTCACAATTCCTGATCCTTCCTCCAGCCCTGCTCACCCATCATCTTGATGGTCACCTCGTCTCTCTGGGTTCCATTTGCTTCAGTCACAAGATGGGGTCCTCTTGAGAAATATCCCTGTGGAATGTCCTTCCAGAGCCGCAGGAGGAGGCACATGTGGCTCTCAGAGTCCTGGACTGGGCTGTGAACACTGGGCAATGCAGAGATAAGGAGTTTCTTTCATAATCTGAGCAAGGCAGCCGTGAGAACTGAATGGGTCGAGATGAACCGTGAATCAGCCTTTCAGCCCTTCTCAGTTTGGATGTGTCCGAACTGGGAACCACCACGCCTGTGCTCCTGTCACTCTTATTTACTCTTGGAGACAAGGACTAGATTTGATGGTGCCTATGGGTCTGGAAATAGAGACAGGGGCCCCTGCCAGTGGTCTCAGGGGCCAGTCTGTGTGGCTGGAGGGCCTCAGCCCCTGGGCACACTGCAGCCTGTGTATTTTGGCTGAGGCCGCTGCCCTGCAGTTGAAGGCTGGCAGGTGGTCTGTCCGCAGCAAAGGGAAGTCCTCACGCAACGCTGGTCGGTGACCTGTGTCTCAGGTTCATCCTCGTGCCACTGAGTAGTCAGGGCCAGATCCTCTTTGAAGGTCTTGTAGAAGGGTCCCTCCTTTCAGAGCAGGCATGATTCATAGCAGGCCTTGGACATGTCCTCCCGGTAAAGCTGGGACAGCAACACGGGACCCTGAGGCCTGCAGATGCAGCCCAGTGTAGGGCATGTACTGAAAGAAACAAAATTAAAAATTGTGGAGATGGAGGTCCTCCTGGGGGAGCCCAAGGCTATGACACGTGGTTCAGAATCAGTAACTGCAGTGACGCCCTGTCAGTGGTGAATCACATCGACTCTGAACAGCTCAGTCTTGGGGATGGTGTCTCCCCCAAGCCACTGACTTCGTTTGGCTTTAGGGACACCATGACCCAGTAATTGAGCCTGTCTCCTCTTTGTATTTACTCTGAGCTTAGAACTGAGTCCGTTGTGGCCCATCTGAGCACGTGTATAGGACTTGGGGGATCTGTGAACTCACCTCACTCCTAGCTCATTCCTAAATGCCTGGACTTTTAACTCAGCTTAGTTTAAATTAATTCTAATCTTGCTACATTATATTTATTTTTAAAGCTACCTTAAAGGTTTTTGGAATAAGGCAGTGTACGCAGGGGGAAAAAATGTAAAGAGGATCTCTATCAAAAAAATGCATGCTTGACCCGTTGTTTGAGCTGTGTTATAGAAGGCATCAGATTCACGGAGAGAGGGTAGGAGGTTTCACGCTTTCCAGGTTCAGCCGTCATGTTTTACCCCTGGGGAGGGAGGGACTTGCAGAGCCGGCATGGGAACCAAGGTGTCCTCATTCTTGCTCTGGTGCCATCACAGTTGGTTCATGTGCTGTGGATGAGCTGTTCATGAGCTGGGCCTAGTTGCACCCGCTCTAGTTTGACTGTCCCTGGCAGCCAGCTGCCTAAGAGCAGAGAAAGAGAACCAGGGTTCCCTTCCCTGCAGGCTGGCTCCAACTTAACTCCTCTGCAGACCAGCTGCTCCTCCCCTCTGGGCCCTGGGTGGGTTGGTGGAGCTCCTTGGTGAGAGGAGGCCAGTCACTGCTGGTGCGTAGGGCAGGGACAGGCAGTAACTGCTAACCTGCTTCCAACTCGGCCTGGGTGGCTGGAGACCCAAATTTGATCCTGGGCACTGTGGTCATAATCTCCTAAGGCCCCGAGTGGAAGCAGCAGGGTCAGACAAAGCGCCAGGTGCAAAGGCAGAGTTCTCTAATCTCCTGATAGTGGGTGTGCTGTCCACAAGGAGGACAGAGCCCAGAAGCAGCATTTCCCTTCCCCTATGAACCACAGATCGCCCCAGCGGAAGGCCCAGACGTCAGCGAAAGGATGGTCATCATCACCGGCCCACCTGAAGCCCAGTTCAAGGTCAGTGCCAAGAACCCCCTCAGCCCTGTGGGCACAGGGCAGCCTGGTAGGGGAGGCTGAGGGCCTTAGGAGGGACAGCCACTCCAGAGGCTAGTTCGGGCTTTTCTTTGGGGCCCAGCCTTCCTTACCTTTTCTGCCGCCGCTCACTAGTCTCAGAGCCACCCTGTCTTCCCCACCTCCAGCCTGCCCCTTCTGCCGGGAGCCCCCTCCCCTCCCCTCCATGGAAAAGGGGATCGTCTGTCAGTGCAGACAGCACCCCCTCGGGAACATCTCTTATCCCTGAGTCGCGGTTCTGAAGATGGGACCCAAACACAGGGTATGAGGGGAAGTCGCTCGGTTTGTCGGAAGTTGTTTGGTGGGGTGCGTTGTTTTGTTTTTGCTCTTTTCTCCGCTAGGAGAATTATAACTTGAGTTTTCTAAAAGTCAAACATTTATTTATAAAAGTATAATCCTTATTAAAAATATTTAAAATATGTCTGAGTAGAAAAATTAACACAGGTGGAAACATTCAAGAACAATAACCCTTTAATTCATCAATGGATAGACAAAATGTGGTCTATCCACATACTAGGGTATCATTCAGCCACACAAAGGAGTGAAATTCTGATGTATACTACGTCACGGATGAACCTAGAAAACACTACGCTAAGTGAAAGAAGACACAATATACCACATACTATAGATTCCACTTATGTGAAATGTCCAGAAAAGGCAAATCCATAGAGACAGAAAGCAGACCAGTGGTTGCCAGGGCCTGGCGAAAGGGAGGAACTGGGACTGTCTGCTAATAGGTACAGTTTTTATTTGGGGAAGTGGGATGGAAATGTTCAGGTTACACATTGTGTATACTAAAAACCACTGGAGTGGGCACTTTAAAATGCTGAATTTTAGGTTATGTAAATTATACCTCAATTTTTCTTAAAGGTTTTTAAAAAAAGAACAGCAGCCTCTTGGCTACACAGGCTCAGGAGTTAGACATCAAACAGCAAATCCCATCACCACCACCCTCCCTCCACCCTTTAATAGAAGTCTCAACCTACTGTGATGGGAGGAAGAATCCCCCGGATAAATTCATTCAATCAGACTTTGCAGGTGCTGGGGATATGGAAGTTAGACTTAATAGTAAGCTTCCTGTGCGACCATGTGGAA
Source organism: Vicugna pacos (assembly GCF_048564905.1). Classification (NCBI taxonomy): domain Eukaryota; kingdom Metazoa; phylum Chordata; class Mammalia; order Artiodactyla; family Camelidae; genus Vicugna; species Vicugna pacos. The sequence continues at coordinate 54,109,288 of NC_132987.1, read as the reverse complement.
ACCCCGACACACAGGTGTGCCCGTGCATGTCTGCCAGGTGCCCTCACTGGGTGCAGCAGCGCACGCCCGCCAGGTCTGAGCGAGCTGAGGAGGCGCCCGGCCACCCGGTGTCCGGCCCGTGAGCTTGGGGCTGGGATGTGCGGTGGCGCAGACTTGCCAGTTCCCTAGCAGCGCTGCTAAAGCAGAGTGACTGGCAGCTGACTGTCTAGAGGGGTGAGAGTCACCCGCCATGTCTTGCTTTCTCAGGCCCAGGGACGGATCTTTGGGAAACTAAAAGAAGAAAACTTCTTTAACCCCAAAGAAGAGGTGAAGCTGGAAGCCCACATCCGAGTGCCCTCCTCTACGGCCGGCCGCGTCATCGGCAAGGGCGGCAAAACCGTGAGTGCGCTCCATGGGCTTCGTCTCCCCTCCTGAATTCCCTCAGACCCCCAATGGCTCTTCAAGACAAAATGTAATTAGCATCATCCAGAATCGAAGGCCTCAAGTCCGTGGTGCTGAGCCAGGCAGGCTGTTTCCTGCCCCTGTAAACCCACACGGGTAGCAGCAGGGAAACAGTAGCGGGTGCAGTCCCACCCAGAGTCCACAGGCGCCCCTTGGAGGTACTGTGGGATCTGGCTCCAGAGCACTGCAGTTGATAAAGCGAGTCACACAATTTTTTTGGTTTCTTAGTGCAAATAAAAGTTATGTTTATACTAGACTGTAATAAGTATACAATAGCATTATGTCTAAAAGAACAGTTAATTAAAATATAGTTTGCTGCTGAAAAATGCTAACCATCATCTGAGCTGCCAGCAAAGTATAATCTTTTTGCTAGTGGAGGGTTTAAAATATTGTGAGAATTACCAGAATATGACACCAACACAAAGTGAGCAAATGCTGTTGAAAAAATGGCGCTGACAGACTTGTTTGATGCAGGGTTGCTGCAAACCTTCAGCTTGTAAAAAACGCAGTATCTGTGAAGCGCGGCAAAGCAAAGTGCAGTAAAGTGAGGTGTCCCCAAGCCCATGTGGCAGGCTGTCATCTTCTCTAGGTTTCACAGGCCCATGGGGTCTGGCTCTTCAACTTCTCCTGACAAATGCCTCCAGGGGCCCTGACTCTCCCACCTCCAGATTCTGTCTTCTGGCTATTTCCCCAAAATAGCCATCTACTACAGAAGAGCTAGTTTAGCAATAAGGTGGTGGGTGAGAAGGAAATAGTTTAAACAATTAATCAAGGTTTTCAGCCTGAAGGTGGCAGTAACACAATGTAATTTGAAAAGTGCCCAGGAATTAACTCAAGCCTGTAGGGAAGAGCAGATAGTCTGTCAGACACAGGTGTGTTCAAGAATACGCCTTACCTATGTGGCAGGAATATGACTCCTGAGAAGGTCTGGCAGAGCCAGTGCATGATGGCAAAGTGATTGTTAGGCAACAGGAATCTGGGGGCTCACTAGACTCCTGTGTGTGTGCGAGCGCTGTTATCTTTTATCTTTACACCAAAGGAATCACAGCCAAGTTCTAGGTATAATCAATCACCTTTATGCAAAAGAATACAGTTGCATGGACTGCAGATGGTTCCCCAGATCTAGGAATGTATTGGATGCAGGAGGCAAAAGAAAGCAGATAGTCCACGGGGAGGAGAATTCTGAGCTCTTCGATGTCCTCTTTGGTTACTTTAGAACCAGTCACTGAATTCTTAGCACCCCCTTGAATCTGTCAGCTGTCTGCTGAGCACGTGCCGAACCATCTGTGCCCTCGGAGGCCGGGGCCGGGGACCAGCCCTCGGGGGGTACGGTTTTGTTGACGCTGGTGATGAGGCGCAGGAAATGGGCTTCAGATGAGGGGAGACCAGCCTGGGCTGACAGCTTTAGGAGGTGGGCCTGAGAGGAACTTAGCAGCAGGGACAAGTGAGCTATCCAGGGGGAGGGAGGCAAGAATGAAAGTGAAGAGCGGAGAACAGAGCAGGGCCTAATGCGAAAGGAAAGTTTGCTCTGGCGAGTCAGACAAGGGGCGGTGGCAGCTCACGGTGGGCCCCGGGAGAGCATGTCCAGGAGCGATGCTCCCCCCGGATTATCGGGAAGCCTGGGGGAACTGTGAGCCTGTGTAGGAGCCACACTGACAGGAACTCTGGAATGAGGATTCACCCCGGAAGCAGCTTCATGAAATCAGGGGCTGTACTCCCTCTCCGTGCCACTGAGCCTCCCAGGGCCCCGATCAGCATGGCCCCGTGGGACCTGCACCGGGGACGCCCCCAGTGGCATCCTAGATGGAAGGAAAGGGAGCAGCTGCAGCCTCCTTGCCCTCCGTCACTGCCCTCTCCACTTCCTCCTGAGCCCACTCTTCTCCCTTCACAGGTGAATGAACTACAGAACTTAACCAGTGCAGAAGTCATCGTGCCTCGTGACCAAACGCCAGATGAAAATGAGGAAGTGATTGTCAGAATTATTGGGCATTTCTTTGCCAGCCAGGTACCTGTGCTGTGAGAGTCCATCTCTCCTGCTAATCTCCTTTCAAGTCTCTCAGCTCTTGGTGACCTGTCAGGTGGCCCCAGGCCCTGCACCCCACCCTGGGTACACGTGGACGGAACAGGGCAGGGTGGGTGTTCCTCAGCTCGCCGAACTCCCCTGGGCCTGCCAGAGGAACCTGAGGAAGAGGGTAGGGCTTTGGAGTCAAGCCAGCACATCTCAAGCCCCTGAAATGCTGAGCTGTGAGCTCTCCTGTCTCCTCGCCTTCCTACTCAGGCCTCAGTCCCAGTCTTCCCCTGCTAGGAGCCACATACCAGGCAAGGGCCATCTGCGGGGAACCCAGCCAGGCGCCAAGAGCCTGCCTGGGTGCCAGAAACTCACTGTTATGGGTTAAACTCATCTCAGGACACCTTCCTTTCTCTTTCTTCGCCTCCACCTCATGACGACACCCCTTCCTCCCTCCCACCCCGTCAGGACACGGGGCTCCACACAGCTGCTCCTCTTCCAGTCAGACGGGCCAGTGACTCCACATCGTGTGGCCCGGTTCATTTTGATGCCTTTATTTTAGGGGGCGGGGGCTTCTAAGCTGGCACTGAAGGCTGCTCTGAATGTCAGTGTGTGCTCTCAACGCAGAGCCTCTGCCAGGAGACCTGACTGTCAGGGACAGTCATCTGTCTTGCTGCTGCCCCTGCTCCCAGAGCGCCTTTTGAGACCTCTCCACACAGAGCCCGGCCACAGCCCCTACGCTCTCCCCTCCCAGCTCTTCCAGCGCCCAGACGTGGGTCTGAACCACGCTCCTGCAGTTCGGTCTTAGGGTTCTCCCTGCAGTGGGAGCACTAGGGTGCTGAGGGGGCAGGTTTGGGTTCGTGCATTTCCCCCGATTGTTCAGGGTAGTGTCTAGGCCAGTTTCTCACTTTCTCCCCTATCCCTCTCACAGTCCATCTTTCCTAGCAGTACATGATCAGTCTTCGTAGTAACGTGGTAACTCTGGGAGGTGGGGGTGGGGAGGGCAGCATCGGAAGCTGGCGCGCATGCAGCCAGGAGCATGCTGTGTGAACCCTGCAGGGTCCCTAGTCACCGGTGCCCTGGTTCTGCCTCCCAGCCTGTCTGTCCAGCAATTCCCTGAAAGTTTCTGGGGTCCCAAACCCTCATCCGCCCCACAGCAGGGTAGGGGTGGGGAACTCTGCCACTTGACTTCCAGGCAGAAAAGGCCCCCAGAGTAAGGGCTTTGGCGGGTAGATGACACTTTCTGAGTTTACCACCTCCTTCCCCCAAGTCCCAGCCCCGCTTCTGCACCCCCCACTGCCTGTCCTCAGAACTGGGTTCCTTTTTTCCCCCGTCCCCCTCCTCTCCCCTGCTGCAGACTGCACAGCGCAAGATCAGGGAAATTGTACAACAGGTGAAGCAGCAGGAGCAGAAATATCCTCAGGGAGTCGCCTCACAGCGCAGCAAGTGAGGCTCCCACAGGCACCAGCAAACAACGGATGAATGTAGCCCTTCCAACACCTGACAGAATGAGACCAAACACAGCCAGCCAGATCGGGAGCAAACCAAAGACCATCCTGAGGAACGCGAAGTCTGCGGAGGCCCTGAGAACCCGGGGCCGGGGGGCGGCGGGAGGGCGGGCGGCCCCAGCCAGCCCCCCACCGCCCCGGGGCCTCTGCAGGCTTCCCCGCCGCCCACCTCACCCTCCACCCGGATCTCTCCCTCACGCCCACCACGCTATCCCTTTTAGTTGAACTAACATAGGTGAACGTGTTCAAAGCAAAGCAAAATTCACGCCCTTTTCTTTTTGTGGAAAATTGTCTCTGTACATGTATGTACATATTAGAAGGGGAAAGATGTTAAGATATGTGGCCTGTGGGCTCCACAGGGTGCCTGCAGCGTTAATATATTTTAGAAATAATATATCAAATAACTCAACTAACTCCAATCTTTAATCAATTATTAATTCTTCTTTCTTTGTAAAGAGAAAGCAGGCTTTTCTAGACTTTAAAGTCATTCTTTGGGAGGTCTAATGGTTTAGTAAGGAGCTTCAAGGCCACCCACACAAAATTCACCCGGAGGGAAATCTCGTCGAAGGACACTCATGGCAGTTCTGGATCACCTGTGTACGTCAACAGAAGGGATACCGTCTCTCTGAAGAGGAAACTCTGTCTCTCTTCATCCCTGTCTAGCTCACACATCCATTTCTCTTTGCTTCACAGGTTTTAAACTGGTTTTTGCATACTGCTATATAATTCTCTGTCTCTCTCTGTTTATCTCTCCCCCACCTCCCTCCCTCCCCATCTTCTCCATCCCCTGTTCTTTTTAATCCCCTCATCCCTCTGTCTCAATTCCCGTATCTACGCACCCCCCAGGCAAAGCAGTGCTCTGAGTATCACATCACACAAAAGGAACAAAAGCGAAACACACAAACCAGCCTCAACTTACACTTGGTTACTCAAAAGAACAAGAGTCAATGGTACTTGTCCTAGCATTTTGGAAGAGGAAAACAGGAACCCATCAAACCAACCAACCAACCAAACAAAGAAAAATTCCACAAAGAAAGAATGTATTTTGTCTTTTTACATTTTGGTGTATAAGCCATCAATATTCAGTGAAATGATTTCTTTCTTTTAAAAAAAAATGGAGGAAAATAGCAATTTACACGAGGTCGTTGGCCCAGGGCGTTAAATTTACAGATTTTTTTAACGAGAAAAAAACACACAAAAAAAGCTACCTCAGGTGTTTTTTACCTCAGCACCTTGCTCTTGTGTTTCCCTTAGAGATTTTGTAAAACTGATAGTTGGAGCATTTTTTTATTTTTTTAATAAAAATGAGTTGGAAAAAAAAATAAGATATCAACTGCCAGCCTGGAGAAGGTGACAGTCCAAGTGTGCAACAGCTATTCTGACTTGTCTTCCGCTAGCCAAGAACCTATATGGCCTTCTTTTGGACAAACCTTGAAAATGTTTTTTTAAAAAAAAAAGATGACAAAGAAAAACAGAGAGAGAGAATATTGGAGATGTCCTGAATTTCAATAGGGTACACGCCATTAGGGCTTTTTGCGCTAAAGGATGAACATGTACTGGTTTATGTGAACAAGCCATTTTACCACCAGACTGCAATGCCAGTTTCCTCTACTGCAAACAGTGTTCTGTGACAAAAACAAAAACAAAACAAACAAAAAAAAAAAGAAATATATCCAGCTAACAAGATCCTGGTGTCTTGGTCTCTTATTTTACTAAGCATCGCCCATCCCAAAGCATCAGCTGAGCTCCACCTTTGAGGGGGCCTCGGGAACCAGGCAGTGTGTACTGTCAGGACTGGGAAGCTACCCTGAGGAGGCTGGTTCCTCTGGACAGGTCTTGGGAGAAGCTACACTAGGTCAGTGGCACTCAGACTGTGGTCCTCATACCAGCAGCATCATTGTCAGATGGGAACTTGTCAGACATGCAGATTCTCGGGGTCCACCTGAGTCAGAAACTCTGAGAGTGGGGCCCACCAGTCTGTTTCAGTGAGCCCTCTGGGTGGGTCCTGTATGTGCTGGAGAACCACAGAACTAGAGGGGTGGATACTGACTGCACAGTAACCAGGTGAGACTGGCCCTTATCTTTAAGAAACGTTAAGCCTGGTCAGGAAAAGAGCTTATTTCTATGTGGGGAGAGGGAGAGGATAACATGCCTGACAATTTAAGTGAAGAAGTACCTCACCCCCCCCCCCCAGAAGCCCAATTCTAAGTATTCCAGGAGACAGAGAAGGACAGGGTGGACCTCGGACTAATGGGGGTGGGGTGCAGGGGTGCTTGTACTTGGCACTCCCACCAATGCGACATGATAAGGTTGCACAAGGATGATCCCGCTCCACTTAGAAGCCCCTTTCCAAGTCAGGTGAACAGAGAAATGGCACACCTTTAAATGAAGGGCTTTAAATACAGGCCAAAGGGCTTGGTAATGAATCTGTTAAATCAGGATGGGAGAGAGGAGACACAGGAACCTCCAAAAAGGCACACTCGGCTCCGCTGCTCAGATTTCATGCCTTGGCCTTTATCCCAGATGGCAGAATTTGAGGTTTAATTCTAGCTCCTAAACTGCCCATTTCCAAAATACTTGTTGCTGAATATGTGAAAGACAGGAAAGGAAGCACTAAGACGATGCCTGCCTTGCCCTCATACAGAGGCCCCAGAAACTGTCCTAGCATTGCAAAAAATGAAGGGGGTGCACGTGGAGAGACAGGAGGCAGACCAGCTGGCCTTGCTCCTAGGCGAAGATGTTCTCCCCACAACCCATTTTTCTGAGAACCCAAGTGCTGGATTATTTAGCACTTGGACTTGGCTCTCCTGAACATCCCAAGGGCAGCACAAGCACGAGACCATCCCTTCACAGGACGAAATCCTGTCGTATCTCACTGTAAACAAGAACAGCCTTGTGTGTGTGCACTGGGCTCTGATGGGTTACTCACCGCATGCGGGCCCAGACTATTACAAACTTTAAATTCATTTTTTTTTTTGCTGTAAATCCCAGACATTTCCTGTCTTGACAAGACATCCTGACATCACAAAAAGTCCTAATTGAACTTAATTTTACACAAAATAAAAGGACAATTGAAGTCTAATGGAAGCCCCTGGCCTCCTACCACTCATGTCTGACAACACCACTAGAAAATACCCCTGATGTGTGCCGACAGTTGTTACCACCACCTTTTATTTCATCTCTCCGTTCCCCTTAAGGTACTAGTGAATTAAAATTTAAGACTTACCCTGTATGCAGGTTAATTTTCTATTCTAGCTCACAGCAGCCACAGAGTCACTGTCTTTCTAGAAGCCACAAGTGCTCTTACTAGCTCCTGCTCTCCCAGAAACAGCCAGCATGAGGAGAAGCCTCACGGAACAAAACTAGATTCTCACCTGACCTTGAGGCTCCCTGTATTCTCTTGTAAAAGCAGTGATTTGGTCACAGAAGATACTTGGTTTGTTCCCATGTTAGGATCTAACCTGATCTCTCAAATGTGGCTGACAGTAACAGTGAAGAATATTCCCATTTACCTTCAATAAATTCTAGTGACCAGGGCAAACTCTGAATGAAGAACCAAACTGAATCTGATCCCGGCCTCAACTTATCTGTAATTTCAACAATTTCCAATATTCACTGACTTCTATGACTCCTGAATGTCCCCAATTCTCCCAAAGCTACAAAATTACTTCCAGTCACCCTCTGAACCTGGCAAAACCTAGTCTCAATCCTAGAGTCACTGAATAGCAGGATTGGGAAAGGACCTTTGAGGTCGTTTGGTCCACTTTCTAATCTGGAAAAATGTCCTCCAGAATCCCTCCAGCAGCTGGCAAGGGAAACGGCGGCTTTAAGACGGGCAGTTCTGTCCACGTGCAGCCCAGTCTCAGGTCCGCCTTCCACCCATCTGAAATCCGCTCTCCCTACAACCCCCACACAGCGGCTGCTACACCTGACTTAGGACAACTCTCCTAATGTTTGCCGACAACTCTCCTGATGTCCTGTCCTCCCTTCTCAGTTCCTCCAGTCATCCCTCATCTCTGGGACTTGCTTTCTCTCAGCTCTCAAACACCATATTGTGAAGGAATACTACCCCAGGCTCCAACATCCTACAGATTCCAAAGCCACAATAGTGGATGGTGTGCATGAGAGGCCTTGCTCAAGGGACAGAGCCACAGGCGGTGATGGGGGCTTCCCGGGGGCGGGGGAGCACGCCATGATCCTAGGGCAGGCCTGAAGGCAGAGACGGGCACCCTGTACCGGATCTCTAGGGAGTCTCGCTTTCTCATCAGGAAGATAAGAGAAAGCCCAGGCCCAGAAGTTTTCTCCCTGCTTGCCTGTACTCTAGCGATACAACTTTGTACACATCACAGCCTCTCCTCATCTGTAAAATAAAAAGTTTGAACACAACGGTCAGTCTTTGATTCTAACTGATGTGTAACAAGGGACTTCTAAGTCAAAAATGGATTCTGGTTATTTAGCAGCCTTCAGTGTTCCTTCTTACAATTTCCCATTAAACATCAAAAAAGAAAAAAAAAATTAAGTGCACCAAAAACAGACTGAAAAATCCAACCAAACAAAAACAACTCAACACTAAAAAGCACGGGAGATGGACAATAATTATAAGCTATACAGAACTGGAATGGGAAACCTCCAGTGCAGGGCTTGGTCTAGTTTCACGCAACCACTTTTTAAAAAGATAGGAACATGCATACTTGCCATCTCCAAGGTGTACCCAGCACTTGCCCTTCCCACTGGATGGAATGCAGATGTGGAGCCAGGAGACGTGGTGGAGCTGGAATGGCCATCTTAAAACACAAAATGGAAGCCAAGTGTTAAGGAAGACTCCTGTCACTGGGACACTGCTACCTCAGCGCTGGACTGACTTCTTAGGTTCAAACTGGCACCTGAGAGAGAACATTCTATCTTCTGTAAGCCATTGTTAATATGGCCTTTGTACATCACAACAAACTAGTATCTTCCTACAAACAAGTGAAAATAGAGATTCAGATCTAGATAGATTCTGGCATATTTTGAGGGTAGAACTAAAATTCTAATAGGATACAGACATCAAAAAAAGTTACTGACAAAACCAAAAAACCAAGCAGAAATAAAGCTAGTTTCAGATATCTCTGTACCAATACTAAAAGTCAGAAAGCTAGTTTTGAAGCGAAAAAGAGCCGTGTCTTAAGAACTTTTACACCCAGTCAAGTTCTCTTTCACGTGTGAAAACTTCAGTAACATTCCTATTTGCAAGGATTCAGATAAGAGTATTTCTATGTCCTTCTTGTAAATAAGTAAATGAAAATGTTTCCAATTAATTTAAAATGAAGCCAAATGAAACTCATGTTTTAAAAAAAAATTGTGTGACCAATGAAGCCAGTTAAACTAGAAGTACTTAAGTCGTTGTAAATATAAATTTAGAGCTGAATGAAGCTGAATGTAAATATCAAAAAATACCCTTGGAGAGGAAGCAAAATACAGTAATCACAATAATACAGTTCCAAAATACGTATTATGTTAACAGACCAAAAATGTGCAAAAGGTATATGGGGATACAGTATGTCTGGGGGGGGAATGGAAGTGTCATAAATAGGACAAAAATTGGTAATTGTGATACTGTGCTAGTTGCTGAAAAAAAAATCCATGGTCTCCTCCTAGGCACCCAACCAGGTCTCCTGGTCTACTGTGCAGTATGTGTGGACATGAGACAGTTCCAGCCAAAGGAATGTGAGCAGAAATGACCTGGGCCACTCTGAAGCCTGGCGCGTTACCTGCTCTGTGCTCTCTGATGGTGGCTGGACGTTAAGGACTGCAGTGCTGTAGGGCAGGGGTTGACAATCCTGTTCCGTAAATAGTCAAAGAGTAAGTATTTTAAGCCTTGCAGGTAAGACTGTGAGGTGATATAAAATGTGGAGGAAAATTTGGCAAATTGCATATGCTAGATATTTGACCCAGCAATTCTGCTTCTGGGAATCTATCCCAAATATATGTTAGCAAAAATAGGGAGTGACATCAACAAGGCACATGCATCGCAGCATACTTTATAACAGAAAAAGATTGACGGCCTAAACATCCACCGTGAGGGGACTGGTAATGAACCACAGCACCCTGAAACAATGGGTTATTAAGCTGTAAAAAGAAGAATGAGGAGTGACATCCAGAATAAATTTTTTTTAAAAATCAAGAAGCATAAGTCATTTTAATACACCATCTTTAGTGTTAAAAAAGAAATATGAATATATATTTGTCTAGCTATACTTTCAAAAAGGGGAAGGTTAGAAGCTAATAAAAAGTTATCTACACAGGGAAAGAGAAAAGCAAGACTGTGAATGTACCTTATGCCATAGTTTTACTCTTGGACTAATGTTTATGTTTTACATAATTTAAAAACATAAGCAAAAAGCAAATTCAGAGGGTCACGGGGTAGGATATAGCTAGTCGTAGAGCACATGCTTAGCATGCATGAGGTCCTGAGTTCAATCCCCAGTACCTACAGTTTTTAAAAAAATTTTTAAAAAAGCAAATCTGTGAACACCAAAAACAAATAACTGTATCAAGTTGATGGCAATCACTCAGAGAAAACAATTACTTGAAGTAATTTAAAAAATAAGTGATTTCACTGATATTCACTAGTGGAATATATATATATACACACACACATACACTGCCTATAAGACTCACTTCAGATCTAGACACAAACAGACTGAAAATGAGGGGGATGAAAAAAAGTTATTCCATGCAAATGGAAATCAAAAGAAAGCCAGGGTAGCAATACTTATAACAGATAAAATAGACTTTAAAACAAAGACTTTAACAATAGACAAGAAGAAAACTAAATAATGATCAAGAGATCAATCCAAGAAGATATAACAATTATATATGCACCCAACAAAGGAGCACATAAATACATAAAGCAAATATTAACAGACATAAAGGGAGAAACTGACAGTAACAAAATAACAGTAGGGGACTTTCTATATGTTCATAGCAGTGCTATTTACAATAGCTAAGACATGGAAGCAACCTAAGTGTCCATCAACAGATGAATGGATAAAGAAGATATGATACATACATACATACATACATACATACACACACACACACACAATACTACTCAGTCATAAAGAATGAAATTTTGCCATTTGCAACAACATAGATGGACCTGGAGGGTATTATGCTTAGTGAAATAAGTCAGAGAAAGATACTGTATGTTATCACTCATATGTGGAATCTCAAAAATAAAACAAACAAATGTAACAAAACAGACAGACTCACAGAGATAGAGAACAAACTAGTAATTACCAATGGGGAGAGAAAAGGGGAGAAGGGCAAGATACGGGTAGGGGGTTAAGAGGTACAAACTCCTATTATAAAATAAATAAGCTACAAAGATAAGTACAGCACAGCAAATACAGCCAATATCTTATTAACAACTTTAAATGGAGTATAATCTATAAAATTTCTGAATCACTGTTATACACTTGAAACTAATATAATATTGTAAATCAACTATTTTAATAAATAAATTTTTTAAATTTCATTTTTTCCTATATAAAGTTCATTTCAGGGTGACCAAATTAGTTGATAAGTTTTTCTTTTATAGACGAATTCAAGGTAATTAACATAGAAAGAATGATAGAATGAGAAAATCATCATTTTGTACCTCTAACTGAAATAATGGATCATCAATTAAATTTAAAACCAAGAGGAGAAAGATGAATAGGGACTCATAGCCTGAACCACAGATCAATCTAAGGACCAGTAAGTGGAACAAGCAGACATTGTGTGTGGCATGATGCAACACAACAGGACCACTAATGAAGTATCCTTGCCTCATAAATTCAACCTGAATCTGATCAAGCTTCTAGATCAAGCTTCTAGTTTACATGAAATACAAGGGACAGAGGAAGTGGTTAAGCACCACCAAGGAGCTATAAGCTACATCTAAAAGTGGGATTTTCCACAGGAATACTGAGTTTCTCTAATAACTAACAGTACAAGGAAGGAGACTGCTGTTGAATAAAAGAAACTCAAGAGAGATAACCAAAGGCAATGTGTACATTTTACTGGGCCCTGTATTAGTCTCCTGCAACTGGACTATAAGTACGACAAATTTGATGGATTTAAACAGAAATTTATTCTCTCACAGTTACGGAGCCAGAAGTCCAAAAACAAGACGTCAGCAGGGCCACATTCGCTCTGAAGGCTCTTCCAGCTTTGGTGGCTCCAGGCCTCCCCGGCTTGTGGTAGCATCACTCCAGTCGGTCTCTGCTTCTGTAGTCTCACTGCCTCTTCTTTTTTAAAATTCCAAACACAAGTTTATAAAGTGGAAAGAAACGAAGCCTGTCTAGCCAACCATTATTAACCCTTAGGTATCTTTTTCCAGATTTTGTTTATACCCAAAAATGGGTATTAAACACTGCCAGGCCCACTTCAACGCCTCTGCCTCATCTGTCTCAACAATCTGCTTCTTTCTTATAAGGCATATGATTACACTTAGGGCACACCCAGATAATCCAGGATAAATTCCTTTTCTCAAGATCATTAATCACGTCTTTTGCCATACAAGGTAATATTCACAGATTCCAAGGATCAGGATGTGGGCATGTTTTGGAGGAGCCATCATTCAGCCATTATATATCCTGATTAGAAGAATATAATAAAACTTTTTTTTAATAATCAGGGAACCTTGAATATGAACTGAGTATTAGATGGTATGAGCAAATTCTTACTAATTTTATTAGGTGTGAAAATGATAGGCTTTTAAAAAAAGATACTTGTTAGGGAGACATTCTTAAGTACTTAGGTAGAAAGACATGTCAGAGTTTTACTTTAAAATACTCCAGACACCCCCCATGAAAAAAAAAAGGTGAATCAAGATAAGCCAATTTTAGTAACAGCTGAAAGGGAGTGATGATTGTGTATGTCTTAAAACTTCGATAATAAAATTTTTTTGTACAGTAGTTGAAAACAGATAAAATTGTCCACTAAAATGAGACATTAAATCTCTCAGAATGAACTTATCCCAAAGACCTACACATGAAAAATATTACAGAACTTAAGTCAATAGATACAAATAATCATCCTGTGCCAGAAGTCAAAATACCAATGCGTGATTTTTTTCCTCTAATTTAAAAAAAAAGTGTAGCTTTCATTTAGAAATTTTAACTCTAAGAATTTTTCCTAAGAGAATAACTGAAACATTGTACAAGATGGTATGTCTAACAATACTGATTAAATAAATTATTATAACCATACTCTGGAACACTACACAGCAATTAAAATGTCAATATTTATTGACATGAGATATGTTCAAATAAATTAAGTGGAAAGGGGTTATATAGCCACATGTATAGTATGATTCCACATTTGTTAATAACAAGAAATAAATACATGCACAAGCATGCACAACACACACACTTATCACACTTACACGAAGGGTATATATACCAGAGACCAGGGTATATACCAACATGTTAATGTTAAGAGTTATTAACTCTGGGTGGTGGGTTTGCAGAACTCTTTATTCTTTACCTTTTATCAGCATTTTATTTTTCTACTATGAACACCTATTGATACAATTAAAGAAAAATGTAAGTGGCACCATGGACTTATGATCACCCTAAGCCCTTAAGGAGGCAGTCTGTGTATCTGCTAAGGGTAAGGAGGGGCGGTGGAACTCCATGTCATTTCCCCTGGGACTTCCCAAACTGTATTCATAAAACAGTTCCCCAGATGTTACACAGAAAGGGGCTCAATGTCCAAGTTTTCAGACACGCTAGTTTAAGACATTAATTTATTATGTTTGCCATGCATTCCCAGGAGGAAAGGACATGGTGCACACATCCACTGGGCCATAGAACCCTTTGTTTTACATCCTACATAAAACAGGGCTTCTACTGAACGTATTTTACAAAATGCCAGTGTAAAGACCTGAAGAACAAGGGTTACTTACAACACGTTTCCACCGACGATCTGAAAACTTCTGGCCTGTTTTCCTCGATTTAGATTGATTCACCTCAAAACAACCCCACATTTATCATATTTTTGTGGCCTTAAGCTATGTAGTTTTAAACATAATTTGCATCTTGCTGTCAGGTCATTTAAAGCACTGTTTTTTAAACTGTGGATTTCTACCCATTTAGTGGGCTGAGAAATCAATGTGGTGGTCACAACCCACTTTAAAAAAAAAAGTAAAGAAAAATATCAGTGTAGTAAGGATAAATATTTTTGTAAAACTTTTGTGTCCATATATGATCACATAATATATATGCATGTGTATACTGGTCACAACATAAAACACATTTATAACTATGAGTTGTAATTTAAAACATTGAAAGCCACTGAATTGAAGAGTTGAGTTTATTGGTAAATAGATAAACTCAACACCTACTTCAAACACCGAAACCCTTCCTTACATATATTAGGTAAATTAAAAAAAAAAAATCAAAGCAATACAGCCACTTAGATCCCTAACTTCCAGACAAGTACAGTACCAAAAATTTGTTTGACTATTGGGTACTTAGAGCTTTTATCAAAGAAATTATCATAAAGAGATTAGGTTCCCAATTAGTTCACAAAAGCCAGTTTAAATAGTGTAGCTTAACTATAGCACTAAGGTTATTCCCAACTTAAATTTCTCTACCATATTTATTTATTTGTGTCTGAGATTCAATGTATCTCCAAGACCAGATTCTCCCCGCACCCACACCTTGGTCCCAGCACCAAGCAACTCCTCACAGTGCAGGCAAACATTCGCCATATGACACTGAGTTCCCCGAGTGTGCTTAGGATTTGAGAGGAGGAAAAGATCAGATCTAACAGCTGTAGGTAACTGAGGTAGAATGTGGGGCTCTGAACATCTTCCATGTTCCCCAACTGTTTCCCTCCCACCCTCATCCTGGCTTAAAGGTCAAAGATAAGACTTGCTCACCAACAGCTGTGGTTTGGTTTTTCCTTCTTTATCAATTTTTAGGAGACACTGTCTACTAAAAAAGAACAATGGTTCATTCCATCTTTTTTCAGACCCCCAAGCTAAAATGTATCTATAGATCTCTCTCTCACGCTGGCTTTAATGTTGATAATCTACTACTGAAAAAAAAATCAACAGTTGTTTTTATCACCTGACTGCTTTTCTCATAAACTGTCTAGATATTAAAATTCTATCACCAACAAGCTTCTCTGCACCGAGAGACACATCAGTACCTAGAGAAGCATGGCCTGCGGTATCTCCTATTCAGTTTAGGAATTCAAGGTCAGGTATTCAGAATGCCATTCTCCACCTTAACTCTCTGTTCTCATCAACTTCATTATGTCCTAGGAGATTAAGGGCTATCCTAAAGAGCCACATTAACGGAAAGCTCAGTGAACGCTGCTCTAAAGAAGTCCTTTCAAATGCTTGTAATACAAATTACACTGCCCCCCAGTATCACTCATTTGGGCAGAATACAAACTGCCATTCCTAACAGGATTTACCCCGCATGGAACAAATCTTAACCAAGGTGCTAAATTCTCAGCTGAAACCTACTAGTGCCAAGTGGGAGCCAGGTATTCAGCGTACTGCTGACCCAGTAAATCTCCGGCCTTTTCTGGCTGTGCCAGCTGCCTGATCCAATACTCGCTGGCACAGATCCAGCAGCCTCAGGAAATAAACGGAGGCTGCAGGAAGGCTTCTCTGTACAGCCTAAGCTTGAGGGAGACTCAGCCCAACTGGCTCACACTTTTTAATCATCACTTAAGCACACTTAAGTCCTCTGGTTTGACCATCAAGTAGGCACAGCAGTTTCAATCCACATCACAGATCCCAGATCCTGTATGAAAACTTTGACACATCTCAGGGAAAACTGGCTGGAGAGCAGCAGCCTGGGCCCTCCAGGTGGCAGGCATGTTGGTTCATAGCTAACACATGCCCAATTTTTCTGGTTTTACCTCTTGCTTTTGTGAACTAGGACAAGTGTGGGAGGTTTAAGTAAGCGAAAGGGTTAGAAATCATTTCAGCAAATACTTTTCAGGTTCTGCCAGACAACCTTTTATTACATTGGAAAAGCAACACTAGGCACTAGATCTTGCAAAATATGTTCTGACCAACTCTAAACTTTCTGAAGTTAAATATGTGTAATCACTGTAAGGTTTTTAATGAACAAAACAGTTAAATACAAACTTTCATATGCAAAATAGATTACTGTATAACTGGCAACCTCAGAGCCAAGTACTAAATCTTCCACGGATTTCAGTGGGGGTGGGATAGGGAGATGTGAATCCTAATGAGTACAGAACTTAATTTCAGCTTCATTAATATAGGGGAAAAAAAAACTCTGAGGAAAAATAGCTTTAAATTGAATAGTATCTTTTGAAATGAACAGCTCAGGCCAGCCCTTACTTATCTGAGATTTATACTCAACCAGATCTGGGATGAAAATGAAGATTTAGGGTTTACAGGTACTTCAAATCCAGTTTCAAGAACAGCCAAGTCACCTCATTTCCAGAGAGGGAAGTCTCTTTAGGACGACTACGACATTCTTCTGAAGACACTTGGATAGCCAGAGTTCCTTGGCCACAGTTCCACTTTTCCACAACACCGTGCCAGTGCTGCAGTGTGGGACTTCCTCTGAAAGGCAACCGGAGCCTACCCCACAGTGCTTCTCCCGGCATGTTCAAGCCTCGGAAGAAAGACCTCCAGCTTCAAGTTGGCAGTTACTGCTCCGGCGTTAGAGCAGTTAATTAACCCTTCCTTCCTACCCCCACTGATTTCCTCCTGAACTTCAGCAGGGAGTGGCAGCTTGATTAACATTCCTTTCAGAAATAAATAGTTCAAACAAGTAATTTAGAGTTAACTTTAAAAGAGCAGCAGAAAAGAGCCACTGCCCATTATGTTTGCAAATGAGTGAGCAAATGAAGACACGTGAACAAACACATAGAAAAAAAAAAACCCATAGAATAAATGCTGCATTTCCCACATTCACAGGGGAAAAAAAAAATCTTCTAAAAAAAAAATATTAATTAGCGTTTGTTCTTGTGTGGGTTGAATAGTCCAGGGCTCTGAGCAGGCACGGCCTTATAAACAGGGTTGCAAGCAGCCCTCTGCACACCAAGTCAGGACTAGGGTGCAGAGAGAGGCCTCATGCACTTCTGACAGCTCAGTACCTGTGAGAACAGAGGTGATGCAGGGACTTTTTAACCCACAATGCATGAGGTATATGGAAACGTCCATCCGTGAAAGAATCACCAGCAGCTGGAGGGACTGGGTAGGGCATTCTCACAGCAATTGCTGATGAAGGATTTCCCACACCATCTTCTTCCGGAAGAGAGGCATCTGGTGCTGCAAAGAATCCATAAGCAACACATACATTACACACGAAAGTGCACAGTATCAACAACCTTTAGGTGTAGCATGTAAATAAAGTAGGATGTCAATGTACTTTTTGTAAGCTTTGACTTGTCTATCTCATGATACAGATTTATAAAGCCATTAAAAAGGAGGTTTATAATGTGTATTATTATATGTATCATAAGCATATATTACATGGGAAATCAAAGCAGGATGCAGGATTATACAACAGAGTCCACCAACAACTTCATAACAAAAATGTGTACCAAAAAGGAAAATAGCTAAGTGGTAGCACAATAGGTAACTTTTCTACTTATCTGTATATTCAAAACATTTTTTTTTGTATTTTTCAAAACACTCTGAAATAAATATATTCTGCTTTATGGAAAAAACACAAACTCTATTTAAAATTTTTTAATCTACAAATTTCTTTTTCTGCTCTACCAAATGTTGTCCATTGCCAATTCTGTTCAAAGAGCAACTTCTCACCTTCAAATCTCATATCATTAGGTTCAAAGAACAAATAACTCCCTGTTATTTAGAAGCATCAAAGAATGAGATGCTTTGCTTAATATATTATTCTGCTTTGGGGGGGGATATAGCTCAACTGGTAAACAAATGCTTAGCATGCCTGAGGTCCTGGGTTCAATCCCCACTACTTCCTCCAAGAATAAATAAATACGAAATAAACCTAACTGCCTCCCTCCATCAAAAATAAATAAATTTTAAAATATATATACATTATTTCGCTTTAACTGATAGTCACTACATGGGCCAATTTTCAAAGCAACAACATGCAAGACAAATTCAAAATCATCTGTAACTCTTTTGATGAAATCAGAAGTCCATACCTTGAGGTACTCCTGGTATTTCTCTATAAATAGCTGGATATACCATCTTACTATAAACTAGTGATTTCCTATGTGGAGGGACCTAAAAAGTCTTAATGCATGCATTTATAAATTATTTTAAATAGCTCAAACCATGCAGTAAAAAAACTGCACATTTATTCTTAGTAAAACTGCTGAAGCTAACCACCTGTATTAATTCAGCATGGGAGACCTAGTTAGTTCATACTGCCCAAAAGCCTGGAATGCGGTTATCATCAGTCCTACTATTCAATACGTACAATTTAGTAGACAACATCTATCAAAATGAGGTCTGTTTAAGCAAACTATTTTTTTAAAAGAGGTTGTCCTTGGTTGTAAAAAGACTGAGAATTCACTATTGCAAACATAAATTCCCAGGAGTTCCCAACATATTTGAATTTCCACTCAAATGCAGACCTATGGAGAACCAAAACTAATCAGAACAGAAGGGAAAGGTAGCGCTCGTAGTTACATCTTAAATCTGCAGCTTAAGTTCTCACAAGGCCTGATTTCCCCATGCTGTTACATATTCTGACGTGCCTACTTCTTTGGCTAAAAATATCAGTACTACTGAAGAACCAGTGAACA
Organism: Vicugna pacos; assembly: GCF_048564905.1. Taxonomy (NCBI): domain Eukaryota; kingdom Metazoa; phylum Chordata; class Mammalia; order Artiodactyla; family Camelidae; genus Vicugna; species Vicugna pacos. The sequence goes on along the minus strand of NC_132987.1, from coordinate 54,090,568 downwards.
CTGAAGTTCAGAGATAACACAAATTGACCCACTGGTCACCAAAGACTAGGATAAACCGGAGAGCAGATACAGTGACAAACCCTGATGCTACGAAGAGTAAGGATTCAGCCAAGGTTTACAGCAATAATAACATTTAGAGCTTAATGTGTGCCAGGCACTGGTAACATGCTCTGAGTTTATCTTGTTTAGTAGTAAGTGGATGAGGAAGGGTCTTCACTCACCTGAGTAAATGTGATAGGTTTGTCCCTAGCGATATAATCTGCATATTTACAAGTAAACATTCCACAATCACTCCCGTTCAACTGTTGAGGAATCTCCTAAAATTACCAAAAAAGGGAAGGGGTAAAATTTCATCAAGCACAAACACAGAGACACACACACAAACAACTCATCTTTATGTGGTATAAAAACCCCACCCATGACATGGAGGATGTAACCCGCATAGAAAATGGTTTTTAGAAGAGAAAAGTAAAGTGAGAGTCCCATCTCTCAGCTCGCATACAAAGAAACCAGAACTGAAAGAAGGTTTATCGCCAGGAACAGGAACTCCAGTCAGAATTGTTTCAGAGGCATTTATAAATTTTGAAAGTGGCTCAATCAGAAATATGTTTACAATACAACTAACCTATTTTAACATTGCAGAGTTTGACTTCTCTTCCCTGGCCAGAAAAATAAGACCACTGCTTTGGACCCCCACAGCTCCAAGCAAGAGAAAGAAAAAAAGCCTCTTGCTAGGGCTTAACCAATTAGGAAATCTTGCCTTAACTGCTCAATTCTGCCCTGAGAGAAAAACAGAGCTTACTGCTTGCAAGCAGCGCTAAGGGCACCATAAACCAAAGGTGGTGGATTCTAAGCCCCCGTGGAGTAAACTCACACATTCCTCAGGCCTGTGTTGCACTAATCTTGGCTAGCCCCATACACACTTGGCTGTCAGTGTGCTCTAAGCAGCACAAGAGTATAAGGTAAGCATTAGTGTAAGGAGAGTAAGAGTCTGATCCCATGGCTGGAAAACATACTAGACGACAACAGCTCAACTTTTATTAAAATGCACAGCACCCATACACATGGTAGCTATTCTACACTGTTCTCCTGAGCCCAGCATCTCTTACAGAGTGGAGAAAACTTGAGAATTTGTTTTCTTTATTACATTCCCCATTCCAGAAAGCAGTATTCATCCCCAAAACTCTTCCTGTACCTGTGCTCTCCTCAGGAAATTTCACAGCTTATTCTTCTAATTAGTCAACTTAGAAATGAAAAGGCTTTCAGACAAAGATAGTTGAGCCATTATACAGAGGTTAGGACTAAAACTGAATTCATGTAGTTTACTTTACAAACAAGCCATTAGGACTGAAAGATGTATACTTTTTAAAACCCTGAATAAGATTCAAATCTGACAAGATCCAAAGCACATTCACAAACAGCATATTTGATTCTTGAGGACCCATGGTAGGATCCTTACTACTTAAATATATAAATTTCCCAGGTAAGTTTTGAACCACAACTTTAAATTTGCATTAGTGCCAATCAAGAAAAGTAGCTGACTTGAATTTACTGTGTTGGTTTTTTTCCTCAAATTTTGGAGACATGCTAGCACATACTTAACATTTACAATCTAAGCAACAAGATAAAGGCTAAAAAGCAACATCTTGGTTAAATGAATTTCTAAAGATTTAGAAGTAGATCATTCTTAAGATATACACTTCAAGAGAATGCATGCCTACAGATTAGTGAGTGAGGGTAGGAAGGAAGCCAGGTCTAAACATGCTATTGACAGGAAATGCAACCAAGGTATTTGAAATATAGATGACCAGCACTTACATGTGGCTTCATGCTGTAGTGGGTCCACTCTAAAAGGTTCAGATCAATATTTCTTTTGGTCTTACTCTCATCCTGTAAATACTGACTAAAAAAACAACAAAGAAGGAATATACTGATGAATCTCTCTGGAGATTTACCATTGACTTACCATATGATTACAAAGGCATTGTGATGATTAACAGAGCTCCCATTCTCAAATCTGACTCCACCAGATTTTTAAAACTGTGATTGTTTTTGGTTTTTTACATTTTTTTTTCTTAATTACAAAAATTACACTGGGTGGAGGAGACAGCTTAGTGGTAGTCCTAGGTGGTAGTGCTTAGCATGCACGAGGTCCTGGGTTCAATCCCAGGACCTCCACTTCATAAATAAGTAAGTAAGTAAACAAACAAACAAATAAATAAAAACCTAATTACACCCCCAAATTACACGATTATCCTTTAAAAATTGAAACATAAAATGTCAAATGCAAAAGACCACATAATAGCCACTCTAGAAATAGTTACCATTAATAGTTTGCTGTGTTTTCTTCTAGTTCTCGACTCTACCTCATACACACAATTTAAAAACATACATTTTATTCTATTAAAAAAAAGTACTTCATCTTACAACTTGCTTTTTCTCATTTAAAAACATATACAATAAGGCAACTGGCCTGGACTCTTAAAAAACCCCATTACCATGAAAAAAACAAAAACAACAACGTGGGATAACTTTCTTAAATTAAAGGAGATTAAAGAGACATAAGAATGTGCATGAACCCTGACTGACTCCCTGGATTAGGGGAAAAATCTGAAGGCATCAGAACATGAACTGTGTATTACACATTAGTGTTTGCCAATTGATAATGGCATTGTAGTTATTTAAAAGAATTTCCTTATTCCTTAGGAGATGTATACTTAGGTATTGAAAGTGACTGACTTTATCCAAATCTCCAAAGGGTTTTCAAATTTAACACAAGCATCTCGGTTCTCATCTCAACCCACATAAAAGGTAAACATGCATTCTCTACAAAAGCAGCAATGTGGTCCCCAAGGTAGTGAAAGCTGGTTCTTGGAAAGTAAAAATCTTAGACATTTCAATGGTTTGTAGCCCTCTAAAGCTCAACCCAACAAACAAAAAGTCTATTCCTTAGTGTTATTTTCTCTTGTTGTAGAGAAATTAAGTCAAAAAATTTGGGGAGGGGGAGTGATAATGGAAAAAAAACTGAGAAAAGCTGGTTTGGGGCATCAGGAAAGGGACTAGGCCTCAGACAACCTAGGAAGCTGAACTCTTCAGATTAAAAAAGAGAGAGAAGAAGTATGAATGTAATAAAAGTATGGTTTTTTTGGTATCCTGTTATAAGCAGCATACAAAACTATGCTGTATGATTTCAATGAGAACATTTCTAGGCATGTGATAATACATATATGTGTATGCACACATGTATATATTTGTACACAGTTTATAAACATCTTAAACAGAAAAGACTAGAAGGAAATAACTGCTTTATAAACAATTTGATGTATCTTAAGATTTAAAAATGTCTTCTAAATCTTTACTTTTTATTCAAGATAAACACCCATAAATAAAAAGGATCTTAAAAACAATGAAACAGAGAATTATTTTTAACAACTTTTCTTCATATTATTCATTAAAGAAGTTCCTTATTAAAGTATCCAAGTATTATTAAAATTATCCAAGTATCCTTACTAAAATAAAAAACTGGAATCTGCATTTGCTTCCAGTGAGCAGAAGAGGTTCAAAACAGCCCGTCACGGATTTGCTTCCTCGCTGTGAAATTCCTGTCATCACTGTACATAGCTAATAGGTGGCTATGCTTTAAAGGCAGGCTTCTAGCAATTACTATTTGAAATAGCTGCCTACAACCCTATGTTTTAAATTAAAAATTACCTCCAGGTTCTATGAGATGAATCCAACTATCACGGAAAGCAGAGACATGAGTGAGTGAGCTTAAGAACTTAGAGGAATAATTCTCCCCAGCTAATAGTTCTTTACAACATTCAGAATAATGTATCAAATTTGACACAACATTGTAAAATGATTATAAATCTATAAAAAATGTTAAAAAAAAAAGAACGTATCAATCCCAGAGAAAATTCAAATCACAAAATTCTAATAAGATGTATTTTACATTATGACATATGACAAACTTGTTTTCAATAATGCACCTGAACATGACTTCACAGTTAAGATCAGATTTGGGGTTATCTTTAGACACAAAGACAGATTCTAGTCAAGTTCCAAACAACTGGGAAGACAGCCCCCACTACACATTAGATTACCATCTGCCAGAGCCTCCTAGGATTAGATGGAAGAAAGATCACCCAACAAGGGCCTACTGCGACAGTGACGTTTTCCAGCCTTTACTTACAGGAGAATTTCACAGATCCTGTGGCCCTTTTGTCCCATAGAATCCAGATATTTAAGACACTTTTTTCTTAGGTCTATCACCTATAATGGAAAAATGCAACATCCAGAAACAACCATAACAGGAGTGAAAATTTTATTTCTAAAAAGAAAAGCACCTTTTAAAAAATCAATACATGTACCAACACGAATGGATTTCTAAGACATTTTTTTAATAAGACGTCACAAATAATTATGAGCTACATGTCTATAAAATTATATATTTCTACTCCTAGAGAAAGGCCTAGAAACATTCCTCAAAACATTAGTGGTCCTCTCAAGAGTGATGAGGGTTTTTTTTTGGTTTTTTGGGGGTTTTTTTGCTTTTTGCTTTGTACCTTTACTTTTCTACAGTAAACCTGCTACCATCTTGTAAACAAAAGTAATAAAATAACCCACATGTATTAAGACTCTTTCCTATGAAAAGTGAAAGTTCCTCAGCTACACAGACTGTCTTCCAGCTTTCTAGGTTGTTCAACTTAAGAACTAAGAAGGGACTTAGCATGCAGAGCAGGCCTTTAACATATACCACCAGACTCTTGCTGGACAGAAAAGGGTAGCCTTCACTACAGGCACACTTTATTTTATTGTGCTTTGCAGATACTGCGTTTTTTACAAATTGAAGGTTTGTGGCAATCCTGTATCAAGCAAGCCTAGCAGCGCCATTTTTCTAATAATATTTGCTCACTTCATGCCTCTGTCATATCCTGGTAATTCTTCACAATATTTCAAACTTTTTCATTATTATTATACTTGTTATGGTAATCTGTGATCAGTGGTCTTTGATGTTACTATTGCAAAAAGATTATGACTCACTGAAGGCTCAGATGATGGTTAGCATAAAAAGTATTTAAAAATAAAGTATTTTTTAATTAAGGCATGTGCATTGTTTTTTAGATATAATGCTACTGCAAACTTAACAGATTATAGTGTAGTGTAAACATAATTTTTATATGCACTGGGAAACCAAGAAAGTCATGTGACTCACTTTATTGCAATATTTGCTTTATTCTGGTGGTCTGGAATCTACAATATCTCTGAGGTATGCCTGTATTTAAGAAAATAGTCATGATCCAAACTCCAACAATTAACCATCTCAACTTACCACCAGGCTCCAATGTACCTTCCGATGAATAGGCACCAGAATAAGTTCCTGTTCAAAGAGACTGATCCCTTTGGTCCACCTTTTCACTGCTTGGTAGCCCCCAGACTTTAATTTCGGATAGAAGAAAGTACTGAATGCATAAAGTGCTGGATATCCTTGTTTTTTATTTCTTTCCATCAGAAGATTCATGTAAAAATTAATGACCTGTAATACAAAGAGAGTAAATGTTGGAACATGGCAAGTACATTATTAAAACTAGATTTCTACCTAATTCAACTAGGATGAACTAGAAAGTAAGAAGCTTAGGGAAGGGAAGGTACTAAGGAGATAAAAGGGCTGTCAATGACAGAAGATGGAAAATAAAAAATGATCAGTGCAAAATGGGAGGGATTAAGAAGGAGTAAGATTGTACTTCTGAGGCAGATGAGTAAGAGAGCCAAGAGAAAGAACTCAAGGAAAAACCCTACAATAATAAAAAGGTGTAAGTAGCTATATCACACACAAAATATGCAGAAATATTAACAGAAGCGAATTTTACTTTATATAAATTATACCTCAATTTAAAAAAATTAACTGGAAGGACATATACCATTAATATTTTGTTTATGTTTGAGTTGTGGCACTTTTGAACGATAATATTTTTCCTTCACTTTTCCTATATTTTCTAAATTTTCTATAATACACATATCATATTTATAATGTGAAACAAAACATTCCAGTTTTACAAGAATATGTTTATGTCACTAATCATAGTTAGGGAGGAAGAAAGGTAAAGGGAAAAAAAGCAGGGACTGAGCAGTTGGGTATAGGTCCAACTGGAAAACTGGCAAGAACCAAGAGCAAACTTTAGCTAAATATGTAAGGATACAAAATGAAAATTAGGCAAATTTTTACAGTTATCACTCAAATGAAATAAAGAAAAAAAACACATGGTGTACATATAGTGATAATATATTCTCTTTTTTTAAACTTTTTTTTTAAACATTTATTTGCAGGGGAGGTAATTAAGTTTATTTATTTATTTTAATGGAGGTACTGAGGACTGAACCCAAGACCTCACGCACGCTAAGCATGCATTCTACCACTGAACTATATCCTCCGCCCGCCATATTCCTTTATTATTGAAAAAATAAAACGACTCCTATAAGAATTCATCTAAAATAAAGTATTGCTTGCTTGCTTCCTTCCATTTATCAGTTGCACTCAGGGTTTATGAAAATGTCACCAAAGACTAGCAAATGAAGTAGTGGACGAAATGAAGTATAGTGCAGAAGAGGGAAACATTGCTAGCTAAGGCAGCAAACAATCAGAATTAACCATCTTTTCAAGGTTTGAGATGTTTTTGTTTTAGGTAAATTAAAGGTTCTTTACTAACCACTTAAAATTGTGTAGAAACCACTTTGGTTATGGACAGAAAATAGTTAAGCATAATGATAGTCAAAAAGGGTAAAAAAAGACAACTCACTTCATCATTGAGCCAGTGACAGTTCTTCAAGGTCTGGATATCTCCTCGAGTGATTCGCAATTTGAAAGCACTACTTAGGATCTCATCCTGTGGGCCGTGGCCTAGAGCATTACTGATTTCCTTTTCCATGTCCTGAATTAGAAAGTCCACAGGTTGCTACTTTAACAGAGAACCACTATCATATACTGAAAGTCAGACTGAAAAAAAGCTTTTCATCTCTGTAATACTTGACCCTTAAGAAAAATATACTATCAAAGACCTACTAAATTGAAGTATGAAAAGATTTCAATTTAGGACTACAAAGCAGTCTTACTAATGGTTATAAAAAATGAAAAAAATTTATCAGCTTCTGGAAACAATAATTGGGTAATAATATTTACATTTAAAGTATGGTCTCAATTATCCCACTACCATTTATTGAACACTAGAAGCCAAACATGGTGTCAGATGCATGGAGCACGTCATTAATCCCAGCTTGTGGCAAGAGTATTATCACCATTTCATAGAAGAGGTAAAGCTCTTCAGTTATGTGCTCAAAGTCATACAATCAAAAGATAAAGCCAAGATTTGAACACAGCAGCGTCTAACTCCCTAGTCTTTGCTTCTTCTGCAATACTATAAAAACATTTTCACGTTTCCTTTATTTACCTCCTAAACTTTTATTTTAAAACATTCAAAATAAACTTAGGACATCAAAGAGATCATACTATCCATTTTTGGCATGAAGAGAATAAGTAAACAGGCAGACACTAGAAAACTAGGCAGCAATCTAGCAACTGAGCCCTGACTGAATAGATGGCTTCATTATTCTAAAGAAATATGCAGGTAAATGCATATTGAATCTATAAACCAAATCAAAATTATTTCCACTCAAATATTTTCAATACTGTTTCCCCACCCACACACAAAAAATTTAGCAATTTACCTTGTTTTCTATAAGTAAAAACTTATAGAATGCCTCAAATGCAATAATCAATGAAAGGGAACCTTTAGTGAACCACAATCACTTAACAAAAAATTGCAATGAACTCATTTTTAATGTCAAAACCATACTATCTAACTCCAAATATTTTAAGGTTAGAAAAAGAATCTACAAAGAACTCATTATGTTCCGAGATATGTGACAATTATGTCTACTCACATTTACTGAATGTTAATCTGATCCCTTAAGCCACCTTCACAGATCACTAATGATCAGTGTAACCAGTGACTGACCAGCCCTTGGGCCTGATTTCCTTCATACATACATCTCTACCCTGGAAAAACTCCTCAAAACAAAACATTCACTCCAGTCTTGAATAACTAAGGTATTTTAAAACATTCTGATCAACAAAAGAAATAATACCTCTGTAAGTTCAAGAAGATCATCCGTCCTTTTATCCCTCTCTTTGCCTGAGCAATTTTTTTCTTTTGTCTCAAGTATTGACATTTTCCTCCTGAGTATGCCATTGCTTCCACTGCCCAGGCGGAGTCGGGCTGACACTTCTTCAGACAGGTCAGGTTCCAGCTGGTGTCCCCTCCTCTGATCAAAAAAGTTCCCATATTCTATTGACATGTTTGATACTTGCATATAAACATCCATAACACATGAAATATAAAATAGTGCCATTATCTTAAAAGAAAAGAGAATTAGTAAGTCCCCAAATGAGTAAAGCAGATTAAGCATATCTGCCTTTCACTGAAAGAGGCAACAAAAAACGTTCAAGATCTAAGGCTCACAACAGGACCCCTCAATTATAAACCATGAAACAGAATACTCATCATTTTACCTGGAGGTAGCAAGAAAGTACGCTCAGTTCTCTTATCTCAATGAAAAATAATATAGTTAAAAGACATTTTGAAAAGTTTTTAAAAAGTACAAAATATGATGCACAGTCTCATTACTCAAAAATAAACTACTGCTATTCTTATACTAAGTAAATATGTTCTATTTCATCCTTTTAAAAATTATGTATTATAGAAAAATGCACAAAACCTTAATGTACTACTTAATTTTTTATAAGATTAATAACCTATGCAACCACCATTCAGGTCAATAAATTGAATTTTGCCAGCATCCGAGAAACTCTGATAAGAATCTTTCCTTATTATAACCCTATGTAATCCTTAATACTGAATTTAAGTCATTTGGTAGGCAACCTTTTTCAAAATTAGGAAATTTATTTAAAAAACAGAATGTTGGACTAGAACTACACTCTCAACACATGTAACCAGTACTCTTCACTCCTTGCTACCTGCCAGGTACACTGGTCCTAGGAAACCAGGAGCTGCTGGCCCTTCCCCATGGTCCCAGACAGCAATGCTAGGACAAACAAAAGCAGAATGTACTCTCTAGCCAGGTAACAAATACACCTCCTGTGCTCTCTCAGGTTTAGTTTCCCTCTTTTTTCAATTTTTGTTCCACAGGTGATAAACTGGAATGTATGGACCATTAGAGAAGGGAACATTCAAAGACTTAAGACAATGATTTAGCCTTAAGATTAATTCTTATGAAGAAATCAAATGAGAAAAGAGAAATTTGATCAAACCATTACTTAACACAGAGCAGTTCCCTTTGGTATTTCTAATATCTAAAACGTGAAATAATCTAAAACTTCAAGTTTGCATTTAGTTTAGAAATATGTATTTTTTGAATATGGGCTGTTTAGTAAAACACTTTGCTGCTATTATTAAAAATATTGGTATTGCTCTCGAGATCACTTGAATATTTCTTATTCTGATACTTATAGAAAATTTAAAATCCAATTAAGCAGGCTAGTAATATTTCACATAAATATGAAATCTTGACTCTGAAAAGAAAGTCCTGAATAAATACTTTTCCTAAAGATGTATGGTTTTAAAAAATTCTCCAAAAGAAGCCAGACAACACAGATAAGGGTTGGGATGGAAGCAAGTTGGTCTCTCTTACAAAGGCATCTACTGCACAGATAAAAATCCAGCAGCTCGGAAGTCAAAGGTGCATATCTTTAATGCCTACCGCTTTTTCAAAGAAAATAGTGGAATTAGAAATTAAAGTAACATATATCATCTTTCTTATTTTTTGTGGGCATCAAAATTTTAACGTAAGTCAGATGAAAGAGTAAAAAGACAAACTTAACTAGGGTTTCTACTTACACCATCATTTTCTAGTCTGATTCCAACTGTCTTCTCTGTATCAGAAATTTTCCCCTTTGAACACCTGAGGAAAAAACTGAGAGATTATAGACTGGATGATTTTAATCTGGTACATGTTAAACTGGTTTTTAGAAATCAGATTTAATAATTATAAACAAATATTGCCTTCAGTTTATATAGTCCTCTAAACCAAAGGTTAGCAAAATTTTTCTAAAAAGGATCAGATAGTAAATATCTTAAGCTTTGCATGTCTTACGGTTTTTGTCACATCTTCTCAACTTTCATTGTAGTTTAAAAGCAGCCATAAGTCATAAGTAAGTGAATGAGTATGACTCTGTCCAATAAAACTTTACTTATAAAAACAGTCAGGCAGATAAGATTTGGCCCATGGGCTATAGTTTACCAAACTCTGCTATGAACAAACCAGCATCTAAAATCGTAAAGCACGGAGAACTGCCTTCACTGTTCATATACTAGAGATCCCCACCACACCCACACTCTTAACTGAGCAGAACCAGTGCCTTCCAACCCCTAATGCCTAGGACACAAGGACACCCTCCAAAGGCACCTGACACAAGAGCCATGTATGTACCAATACATGCTGACCAGCTACCAGAGCTGAGGTGAGTTCACAATTCCTCAGATATGGTTACTCAGAAACATATCTTATAAATTAAGAAAACAATATGTCAAAAGAAAACTTAGAATAACTGAATCATGTACCTCTTTTCACTTCGCACTGAACATAGAGGTCCCCTTGTTTCAACAACTCTATCTGTGAGGATGGTAAAAATTTGTGTTTTCTTTATTAATCAATCATATAGCTAGAATTTCAATTTACACAATTCTCAACGTACCAAAACATTTATTTACACTTAAATGCTAAAACGGGTTCCAAAATAGCTTCCTTACAAATTAAGTTGCTTAAAAATGCCTAATTCTCTTTCTCCTTTAAATATAATCTTTAGTATAAACTGACAAATATCTGTCATTCAGCGTCATTTAGTGTCATTTAGTTAACAGCAAGTGAAGAAATATGAGGAAACAAATATAAGAAATACAAAGAAATTAATTTTAGGCTTACAAAATACATACTACAATATAAAAACTAGGAATAATAAGTATTTTATAAATTGGATTTATCTTGAAACAGCTTTTTTAACTAAACTATTGGTACTGGATAAGCCCCAGTCAATACCACGTGATCTGAAAAGGTTTAAAGTTTAGTATACCATCTTTCACTAGTATATCATTTTTCAATTTTATATGCACTTGAACTAAATTCATTATATTAAGATAGGGCTAAATATGTGAACTCACATTGTTTTGGAACAAACTGAGTTGTTTTGACTCCGTGACTTTGCTCTTCCCCCCAGCCTTTGGTCTTTAATATGTCCATCTGACTTCTTTGAGAACTTGGAAACATAAAAAGTGAAGATCAGATACAAAAAGAAAAAAATCTACCATAAATATTTATTGTCTCTGTCTGGGAATCTTCTCCAAACAGGAGTTATGGATTACACTGAAACATCAAATTATAAGAGAGAGGACATAACACAGCATCATCTGGGTCTAGGATAAAGGAGTCTAATCCTGACTCTAATATTCCAGCCTAATTACCTAACCTCCAGTTTCTCTATTATAAAACTGGATGTTCTCAATCCCCAGCGCCACCCTGAGTGAAAAATGTCACTGTGATAAAACCCAAAAGATGGAAAATCTGAAATGATCTCAAAACAACACATTAAAAGCAACATAAGAAGCAAAATAGTCTGAGGATTTTGCCGACATGACAAGGCCAAAAATTCATGAAGCATATCGCAGCTTCCAACAGTGGCTAGTCAAAGTGGAAAAAACACTAACATTCTGAATGACTAAACTGAGAGAATTTTTTTTAGAAAGTTCACAACCAAAGTTAAAATTCCCAAGTAATCCCTTGTTATTTCTGCATTCAAAGCTAAATGTGACTTTTTCACCTTCAACTTGCTGTTACATAATTTCTGGGATCCCCTCTGTAGTCCCACACCACTTGTTATAGTACCAAGTGGACCTCAATCCTGAGCTCACATATTTTTTGTCCCCTTTTTACAGGGAAATAAAAAGCCAGACATCAATTCCTTCTGCCATTCTCATCTATTTGGTCAATTCATTAGTGTATTTAATAAACAAGTTGCCTTATAAGGAAGACTTATGACCTGGGGTGACTTTAATCTTGTCTCTAAAGTGGAGGGTTTCCAATTGTGCTAAGATGCATCCACTAAGAAGCCTCAGGGACTACATGTATATGGAGGGGGAGGTGGGGAGGGGCATAGGAAAAGAAGTAGAAAGAGAGAGGAAGACAGAGATTGTGCAAAATGTGCATGCTGGGGAGGTTGAAAAAAACTTCTGTTTCCTAGGAACCTGATTTCAACCAGTGATTCCACTTTTCTATATCAGGGTTTCATGCAAGAGTTCACTTCAACAAAGGGTTCTAAAGCTAACAGAAAATTCTATTTTGTAAAACCACTGTTCTATATAATCCATTACAAGATAAAATTCAGACAAATTATAGGTCTACTTTTCTCAATGCTAATTAACCTCTTTTTTCAACAAAGCCCTTCCCACCAATCCCCTCTCCAAAAATAAGGATAAAGATGTCTGGCAAAGTATTTATTTTGGTAGCTCATCTTTACCTATGATGAGCTGAAGTTATAGGAGGAACAGAGTTTCCATGACCACCTTCTTTAAGTCGCTCCAATAACCTTCGATATTTCTCTCTTTCCTCTTTTTGAACACCCTAAATAAAAGAAAGCATTTAGATAACTACTAGTACCTCAAACTCATAATTAAATCATAAACAAAGACTAAGAGGTCAAATGCAGCCCCTAGATGTGTTTTATTTGCCAGCACATTGTTTTTTAAATTTCAGTGTTCTTTTACTTTAATTTAACTACCAATTTTATAAATTAAATAAATATAAATCTGGCCTCTTTTGAAGCACTGTATCAACAATTTGGAGCTATCTAAGGCTATGCTATTCCTTTTGGTCAAGTATTCACTCCAACCCATTTCACTCATTTACATTATCTGCCAGACCTTGATAGCATCTCAGTTATTGACAGCAGAACTGGGTAAACCAAAGAAATAATCCACTTGTATATTCAGAACACATGGCTTCCAAAATGGAACTGGTCTCACCAAAGTCACTAATGACTCTCTACAGCCAGATCCAATATACAATTTTTCAGCTATTTTGTCACTTGGCCTCTCTCTTCAGCATCTCACCCTGCTGACCTCGACCTGTTTTCTGTACAGTACACTCCCCTGATTTCTTCTTAATCTTCTCAGTCTCCACTGCAGATTATTTCTTCTGCCTGCTCTTAAATGTCAATGATTCTGCCCATTATCTCTTTTCACACTACATTCTTTCCCTGAGTAATAGCTTCAGCTCCTTTGATTTATCTAACACCAAAATGCAGAAGATTCAGAAACGTGTCCCTAACTCTGCCTTCTTCCCAAAACTCCCATCATCTATGGCCAATAGTCTATGGGACGGGTCTTCTTCTGTATTTCACAGGCACTTTAAACAATGTTCAAAACTGAAGCCATCATCTTCCCCCTAAACACACAGGGTATCTTGGTCAGTAGCACATATTTATCCAAGACTGAAATCTGGGACTCAGGCTCTTCCTTCTAACTTTATATCACACTTAACCAATAAATAGGTCCCTAACAATATTACCTTCTAATATTCCTAGAATACATCCTATGCACACCCCCATATGTATTTGCTCAGTCCCATCTCTAGATTTCTTATTTAGGAGATCTGAAGCCTACTTTAATACCTCGCCTTAAAATCCCCTCCAGGGCTACAGTCCACTCCTCTCTTCGCCTACCTGTTGTGATAATTACAACAATTAATGTATAAGCTCCTACAGGACAGGGATCATGTTTTATTCAATTCTGAATTGCTGAAAACTGGCACAGCAGCTGGGACCCAAATATTTCCTTGATGAGCTAAACTAAGTGAATCAGGAAACCATCTAGTGAATTGCAACAGGTGATGGTCCAGGGGAAATACCAAATACAGGAACAGTTCTAAATTCTCCTGGAATAAGTGAAGACTTAAGAGAGAGGTGAAGACTGTTGATGAAGACATCATGCTAAGTGCCCTGAAAAGGGAAGGAAAAAGCAAACATGTACACCATTCACTTCCCTTAGTCACAGTTATTACAGCTTATAAAAGAAACAAGTTAGACTAATTCAGGCACTCAAAAAGAAGCAATCTATAATCCTGTCTTTTCCTAACATGATTGCTTTTTCTTCCTCATAGTGAAAATAACTACATCTAAAAATTGACTAAATCACATATGTATAGAATATTTCCAGAAGGATATACATACACATCAGTCAAACAGGGGCCAGATACTGAAGGGAGACTGGGGAATTTATAGTCCCTGTGCACTCTTTTATACCTTTTGAAATTTGTACCATAGTACATATGTTATTTACACCCCCCACACACCTAAAATTGCTTTTATAAAAGATCAGGCTAAAATTAGGCTTACCTCCTCCACAGTACAATGGGGACGCCTCAGACCCTTGCCACCCTCTTCAGAAATCATCTCTGTTACAACCTGTTCCTGAGGTTTCCACATTAAGGAACTCTCTGGATTGCCTCTGCTATGGCGACGGCCACCTGGTCTTCTATTATAGCCTTCTGAGCTCAAAGTAAAACTGAGACAGAAAAAAGAAGAAAAGTTATTCCAAACTGCTTAAATTGCTGGAAGTTAAGTTCCAGACCATCCTGTGATTAACCTGTCTCAGGTTAAGCTGGTTCCTGGCAAATCAGACAACTACCACTCACAAAAATTAGATCTATCTCTAGAGTAGATGGTACCCTAGAATTCTGCTCTGGAATATCTATTTCCAGTCACCAGGACTGCCACCTGAAAGCCTTTGCTTTCTCCCTCATACCCCATTTTCCAACTCCAATTCTGGCTTTAGCTCCCTATTATAGCACTTACCCTCCTCTGGTACTGCACTTTCCCTTTGGGCATTTGGCACCACTGGAATTAACTATTGGTGTGATTGCTTAATATCTGCATCCTACGCCAAACTTTAAACTCGATGAAGACACAGATTTCATCCTTTCACCACTGTATCCTAGTACATGATCTAAGCCAAAAGGCACTCAAGTCAATATCTGCTGCATACTACATTAATGAACACTAAATTAATGAAAGCTAAGGAATTGGAAGCCGTGAAACCCCCACCTAGTCATTGTTGCTGACGACAGAGCCCGCCTATCCTGCCATTACCAGCAATGGAACAAACTGACATTATACCTATCTTTATGTGATGTTTAAGAAAGGACACAACATCTTATCTATAGTATTTTTACCAAAGAATTTGCATAATCTAAAACAAATCATGAGTACATCAGACAAAACTAAGGGACGTTCTACAAAAGCAATACTTTGTACTCTTTAAAAATACTCATGCTATTAAAGACGAAGGCTGAGGAGTTGTTTCAGATTAAGGAGATCAAAGAGACATGAAAATTAAATGTAATACATGATCCTGCACTGAATCGTAGGCCAGAAGAAAATAATCTCTATAATGGAGAAATTTAAGTAAGATTATATAATCATATTACATCAATGTTAAATTGCCTGATTTTGGTAATCTCTGATTATGTAAGTGAATGTCCTCATTCTTAAGAAACACACTCAAGCATTTAGAATTAAAGGGGCATGAGTCTAAGACTCACTCTCAAGTAATTCAGAAAAAAATATTATGTACATATGACAGAGAATGATAAAGCAAACTGGCAAAATGGTAACTGGTGAATACAGGTCAAATGGATTCACCTAAAGCATTTGCAAAAATGGACATAACTGGACGGGAGAAATTAAACAAGTCCACAGTTATAGGAGGAAACATCAACACTCTATACTTATCAATCAATAAAAAAAGCAGACAGAAAAATCAGTAAGACCTATAAAACATTATCAGCAAACTAACTGACTTTTATAGAACACTTCACCCAACATCAGTAGAATATGTATTCTTTTCAATGCACATTGAAAATCACCCAGATAGACCACATTCTGGGACATAAACAAATGTTAACAAATTCAAAAGAATAGAAATCATACTAAGTGTATTCTCTGACCAAAATGAAGTAAAACTAGAAATCAGTAACAGAAAGATACCTGGGAACTCCCAAATACCTGTAAATTAAACAATATAATTCTACATTTCTAAATAATTACAGGTTATAAGATGAAGTAAAACAGAAATTAGAAAATATCTTAAATTGGAAAAAGTGAAAACCAACATTTCAAAATGGGTGGGATGCAGCTAAAGTAATGCTTATAGGGATGTTTAGAGCATTAAACGCTTAAAGAATAAGTTCACCTCTAAATATTTGAGTATGTATCTCCCGAGAACAGGGGTATCTCCTACATAACCACAATACAATCATGAAATTCAGAAACTTTAGCAATGACACAATATGTAACATGTAGCTCATATTCAAATTTCTCCAAAGATACTAAAAATATCCTTCATAGCACCTAATACAGAAGCTCACATTACATTTCACTGTCAAGTATCTTTAGTTTCCTTTAATCTGAAACAGCTTTTCACCCTTCTTCGTCCTTAAAATGAAAAGTACAGGACTGCTGTTTTGTAGTATCAGCCTTAATTTCAGCTTAACCAGTTTTTTTCATAATTATATTCAGATTATTGATTTTTACAGGAATACTACATTGGATGATCATGTCCTGCCCAGTAAAATGTATCTGTAGGCCATAATGTCCCATTGTAGGTAATTTAAACTTTGCTCCTTTGGTTAAGGTAGTGTCAGGCAGGTTTTTCCCCTCTAAAGTTACTATTTTCCCTTTATAATTATTAAGTAGTCTGTGGAGAAAAATTTTGAGTGTATGTAAATATCCCATACTTCATCAGACTTTTAGTTTCAGCTCAGTTGACGATTCCTGCACATATCAGTTATTACTGTGACAGTTACAAGACTTCCTTCTACTTGTACCAGCTGGCATTATACTACAAAGAGAATCTTTCTCTCCCACACTACGTATTTATTTATTAGCATCAATATTCCTGTCTTTATTCATTTGATGCTGAAAATCTCCCCAATTGGGCCAGTGAAAGCCCCTTCAAGTTCCTTCTTGGGTCATGCTGACGTATCCCCAGTTTTCGAGCACTTTTAACTTTTGGCACAAGATGTTCCACACTAATTTTTTACTTTCTCTCCTAATCCCACAATCAGCCAGTTATCCAACTCCAGGGAGCCTTATTTTTTATAGTTAGTGTCTCATTCTTAAACATGAGTGGATAGCCAAGGATTACCAGGTATTTGAATAATGACTGTAATAAGAAAGATAAGACCAAAATAAACCAAAAGGGGATGAGGGAAAAGACAAAGCAAGTAGAAGAAATTTTAAAATAATTAAGTTTTAGAGAGATAAGAAAAGATATCGTATCCTCCTAATCAGAACACGATGCTTGATGAAAGAAAAAGCCATGGGGAGCAGGGAGGGGGAGGATGCTTAAAACTATGGGGGGAAAACACATATGCAATAAAAGACTTTTAAAAAAAGGATAAGAAGTGAATATACAGGAAAATTAAATTAGATCAATCCATAAGGTCTAATATCCAAGCAACAGAATTCTAAAAAGTGAGAACACAGAAAGGAGAAGAAAATTACTAATAAAATAATAAGAACAGTTCATTGTCCAAAAATTTATCAGGCTATACACATGATTCCTGCACTGTTCTGTATGCATACTATACTTCAAAAAACAAAGTTTAGAAGTGAGAAACAATTTTTTTTAAAGGCTTTCAAAATCAGATGCTTTTGGCATATAAAATGGTAGAAAAGTAACACACATTTGAGTACAAGTGTCTTACCAACTGCATGATATTCAGCAAGTTACTAACCTCAGAGTACTTACTTAACAAGATTACATAATAGAATAAAAATGAGAATGCCTTATGAGAGTCAGCACCTAAAAATTTCTGTTTCCATTTACAGAAAGGCAGAATTTAACACTTACCCAAAGGAAGGCAGGACTCTGCGAGGCTGGTCTCGAGTTACTGTCACTCTGATCTTTGGATAGTCACTTATTCCATTAGGAGATTTATTACCTATTTTTAAAATGCAGTTTTAAGTGTAAAAGAACAGCAACAAAAACAAAAAACCACAAAAAAACCTGTCAACAGTCTGCATTAGAAAAGAAAATCTGTGAGCACTTTTACACTGTAGGACTAAGCATCTCATTTTGTTCAAATTCTATTACTATCCAGCACAAACTTTGTTAAGTTGAAGGAAAAGCAACAGTGCTTAGTCTGTCTTTGACCTCAGGTAGGTAGTAACAATTCATAGGAAAGCTTTACTAGTTTTGCTTGCTGAGAACAAGAGACATGAAGAACTCAATGATTATAAACTATTTGTAATCTAATTAAATTGAGTAAATTTTTCAAATTGTTTCTTCTTCCCAAGAAAACAGAAGTATTTTTAAATGAAAATCTGCCGTACGTTACTACATTTCACTGGAAGCTTCCAATACTTGTGGGATGGTTACTACACTTCAAAAAAGGATAACATAATTTTTATCAGCCACATTTTCTGCTGGAGCTACTACAGGGGTTTGGAGTCCCTGAGGACTCTAAAATGCAAAGAGATCCAAAATTCAAAATTTTTTCTTAAGTCAGCAGCAGAAAAACCTAAACTGATCTGAATTCATTTGTTTATAAAACCTGACTTGAATCAATGTACAATCCTGTTGGGTTTTATAAAAAATCATATTCAATAAACAATGAAAAATTCAAAATTTCTGAACACATCTCCAAGGGTGTCAGATTAGAGACTGTGGACGTCTTTATAGAAGAAATCTGCACTAGGAATATCTGAGCTTCTCTGACTAGGCTACACATACTCACAGAAACATAGCGCTGGTACTTCTGGTACTTCAGGAAGAAGATAAATCTACCATCACCTCTATGTGTCAATTTTCCAAACCCACAACTTCTCTAAAAGCTCTTTTTCCCCCTTCCTCTCAAACTTTACAAGCCTACCTGTGTGTGTGTGGCAGAGATCACAATCATTTTCAGGACTCTGGCTTCTTCCTATTTTTTCCCTCACCAGAGTATTTTGTACAGTATACACAACAATTACAATTCAACTCTGTGGTCCAAGGATGATACGGAGGTTCCTAATTCACAAAACCATGCAAAATGGGAACCTAAGGTTACTCCCGATTCAGATGATGTCCTTCAAAGGCAGGGTTTTACCATTTTGTTATCTTATTGTTATTTGTTTTGTTATTTTGTTATTAAAGATTTAATATTGTTACTTTTGTTGTTGTTATTAAAGGCTTTATTGTTACTCCTGGTAATTCAGCATAGTGCCTGGCATAGAGTAAGCTCTCAGATGTTTTGGGTTTTTTTTCTTTTTAATGAATAAAGCTTGATCTAAGTCACATTAAAGACACTGATAAAACAAATAGGAAGCATAACAGTAAATTGAAGGCAATTCTAAAAGAGAGCTCTTTGCTTTCAGAATGGGAGAGAGAACAAGTATGTGTTTTTATCTGAAGCCAAATCAGTGTTTTCCCTTAATATTCCGAAAACTCAGAGAAAAGAGGCAAAAGGAGGTTGGGGAAGCAGAAATATTTTTGACCACCTCACCCAGTTTCAGCATGTTGTTCCAGGATCCAGAACTTGTCAGTTCACAAGATGAAGAGTTCGATAATACCTTAAAATAAAAAAGAATCACCTCTGTAATATCTAAATTTTAGAATTTAAGTAAGTTTTAATATGAAAAAAAAAATCACTCTACTGATGATTTAGTCACCTGACAGAAGAAACTTCATCAATAAGATGATTTGTGAAGACTCAAAAAATGATATAAAATATTAACAATTTCAAAATATGTTGCTCACACATACTTAAGTAAGAAAAGCAAATATACAGTTGACTCTTGAACAAAAGGGGTCTGAACTGCAGGAATCCACTTAAATGTGTATTTTTTTTCAATAGCAAATGCTTCAGCACTACATGATTACCAGTTGGTTTGAATCCATGGATATGGAAGCCTGGGTGGCAGAACTGTGGATCCAGAAGGCCGACTATGTGAATTTTCAACTGCGTGGAGGGTTGGTGCCTATAACCCAAGTGTTGTTCAAAGGTCAATTGTATTAGTAATTAGACTCTTCATAAATATTTTTTTAAGTGTGTAATGTCTTAACTTTTCCATTTTTGGTCTTTATATCAAGGCTAATAAAGACATGAACATTTCTGGAAAGAAGTCATTCTACACATTAATTCCTAAAAAGAGAATATTTCTGAAATTTAACTATTATGATTAAGTACAAAGACCAGTAGCCCCAGTGAAGCCCCCCTATCCCCACTGACCTCTCCTGAAGGGGCCACATTCCGTGTTCCATTACAAGCAGAAGTTACCATGGGCTTTGTGGTCAGCTGGAATGGGAATCCAAATAAGCTGGCAGCATTGTAGAGACTGTTTTTCACTTGGTGAATAAAGCAATCTAGAAAGTATAATATAGATTACATACACATATAAATATGGAATAATTAAGCTTTTAGCAAAATAATATTACTATCTTAGAAAAGGCCTCTCTCAATATTTTTTAGCAGCCCTATTGAGACAAAAAGGTACTAGTACAAATAATTTTTCTCCTCCCTGAATAACTGCAATTCCAACACTGTGATTTTTAGTTTATCTTGTTTTGTTTTAGTAAAATATTTGGGAGGCTACAAAAGCATGAAACCATCACTTTAGCAAATCATATTCTGATTCACATAAAAAAAAAAGGCCTGAAATGACTGCTTTTAAGCAATGAGTTTTCCAGAATACAGAAATTAAATCTTTACCAGAGAAATAAGGGCATAACTTAGACAAGCTGGAGCGCATACAGTCACTAGGTATGGCAGAAACTACAGGAAGCGCTACCATTTACTCTCTGGTTTGTCCTTACTTCCCAGGCAGGTAACAATATAGCTGTCCTAAACAACTGCTTACTAAGAGCCTATTACATCTTAGCTACATCCAGGGTGGAAATTAGTGAAGTATAAGATGTGCAGCTCTTAAACATCTATGAAGAAACAAAGCTATCTTTTTACTGAAGATGTCTTGGAAGATATGAGATTCACCCCTCCCTGACACCAAAAATAAAGATTGCAAAATAACTAAGTAAATAAATAAGGGGGAGGGGTAGATTTCAGTGCTTTCCCCACTTCCTCCTTTTATTATACTACCTCTTTCTCACTTCCTACACTGATTTGTTTTCAAAGATTTCCTTTTGTTTCCTAATCAAGAGTATTCTAAAGCACTAGTTTGAGAGAAGGGGACCATCATCTTAGCCACATTCTGCTTTAGAGAAAAACAGCCTGAAAGTGAAATGGTGGCTTTTAAGCAACAAGCACTCCAGAACATGTAAGATATAAAATGCTTTCCAGAAAGACAGGGGAATATCTTAAACTACACGGACGATGTGATAGTTGCGTAAAGCAGAATCCAGTTTGAAGTAATTTGTCACTAGACAATAGTTAAAAGTAGCAAAATTTGCAAATGACTTGTTTCTTATTTTAGGAATTAGAAAGAAGTCCAGGTTACCCCTCTAATAATGCTTAAGAATATCACTTACATTCCACTATGCTGTAAGTGGGAGAAAAAGAACTTTACAGATTGGTGCTTGATCCAGACTGTCATCCAAACCCCAAGAGGCAGGAGGTACTCTTAATAACATATGTAGTGGGTACAAGAAGTATCGTCATATTTATTTTCCTATAAATTTTGTCAAAATCTGTGAGTATGCCCTAAGATTATGCCAAAAGATCTCACTGACTTAAAAAGGGGGCAGGGGGAGGCAGGAAGGCCCACTTCATCTGTAAAATGAGGATAAGACTACCTTATTTTCCTCAGACTAGTCTAAGTAGATCTCTTAAACTCCCTTTTATCTAAGCTCCTCCTTCTTTTCACCCTTTCTTTTTTTCCCTCAAAATCGACCAACAGATTCGTACTGTCTCATATAGTAGCCAGTATCTATATGTAATTATCTAATTAAATTGAATTAAAATTAAATTTAGTCCCTCGGTTGCATAGTCCCACTTCAGGTGTTCAGTAGCCATTAACGCAGAGTTCTACTGGTCAGCACTGCAAAAGACTTTCATGAACTCTGATCATAAGTATTAGCTCTGCTAACCACTGCGTCCCCCTTGGCTTAGGTTCCCTTCTTGTTTCCATTCAGAAAATCTTAATACATATTTCATGGAAATCATGGCGGGAGAGATCCTTAACATAAGAAGCCAATAAAACAGATGATTACCAGAATTATTTCAGGAAATTTCTCCAATACCACTATCAAAGTTTGTTTTTTTTAATCACATACAGTTTTTTATTTATATCTTTCTATAAAATTAACTCATTTTTTCTGCTAAACAAATATTTATATTGCTATTATTTTTTTTTGAAGGGGGGTAATTAGGTTTATATTTTATTTATTTAATGGAGGTACTGGGGATTGAACCCAGGACCTGGTGCATGCTGGGCATGCACTCTACCACTCAGCTATACCCTTTCCCCCAATATTGCTACTATTCACATAAAGCAGCATCATTTGCCTTGCAAAGAAATGAAAACACAACAATATTAGGTTCTAGCTGGGCCTGTTAAAAAAGGGAAGATTAGCCTGTATTTGACAAGTATTAAATAAACATTCACATTAAATCGACATTTTTCTGCTTAAAATAATCAGAAACTAAAAATAACTTAAGAGGATACAACTTTTTTAGTTTATAATATAATTCAGATGTTACTTAATGCTATGAATGTTTTATCTCCTAAAATCATTTCTTGAATTGGTATCTACCCTGTGCTTTGGGAAATACTGTCCTAATGAATTTAGTATAAATTCCTGGCATTCAGAGTCCTCTATAATTTGAACTCTGTCTTGTCAACTTTTCCCCTAAATTCTCTTCACTATTTCCTGAATTGCACAGCTTTTCCATGCGGTTCCCTCTGCCTAGAATGCTTTTCCTTCCTAATGTTCTCTGTTGAAACCTTATCCATCCTTCAAGACCTTTCTCACATACTAGCTCCTTCACCAAATATTTACTGAGACTCTAAATGAGCTGAAAATTGGACAGTATTTTGTTATTTCCTTTCTTATTTCATTTATCATTTCCTCAGACACTGACATTATTTATGTACTTATCTTAAATCCCCCACTATGTAATCACATATTCCTATAATCGCAAGGTTCTTAAAAACAGATCCTGTGGTCCTCACTTTTGTTTGTTTCCCGTAGAACCTAACACATTGCTTAACAGTAAAACAGGCTCAATAAGCACTCATTGGATTTAAATGAAATCTTAACACAGACACGTCCACTCTCTATCACAATCTGGAGGTAGATTCAAATTTGCATGCATTTTTGAGAAAGAGTAAAATATTATTACAGTACACCATTGTGCCTTTAGTCTAGTTTTATTCTCTTCTACCAAGCGATGTATAGCCCTTCAGATACAGGGAAGTAAACAATTCAAGGCAACACATTAGATTGGTTCACTCAGACATCTGAGTGACAGCTGAGTGACATCTAGACAACTAGATGACTCAGTATGAAGTAGTTTTTATGTTTTCTCCCCAAATTTAAAAAGCACTTTTTCTTTACAGGAAGATTAAGAATTTTGAACTGCACTTTCAACATACACGCTTATTTATCTGTAAAGAAACTGGTAACACTGGTTAACTCTAGAGGAGATAACTGAGTAGAAGAGCGACAGGTAAGAGACTTACTTTTCACTTTCTCACTTACTTTTTACCTTTGGAATTTTGTCCACACATATGTTTTTCTGATTTAAAAACCTAATTTTTAAAATTAGTATTTCATACCTAATCTTGGTCTTTTGGCTGGTATTTCATCAGTGTCCACTGTAGAAAACAGAGTGCTAAAAAAGGAGAAAAGAGAGAAAACACATATCCATTTCCATAAGTAAACTTACTATTCATACAACACCCTCCTCCATTCACCTTATCATAAAATGAGATCCAACTGATGTTTTAAATGAGAACACTAGTCTACAGTAGGCCTTTAGCATCTGAGGATGTCGCACTATGGTTTCCACTCTATGAGAGAGACCCAAAACTCCCTATTATATAATAAATAATCTGTAGTCTGGCTCAAGTACAAACATGAAACTGGCCAGAAATCACTTAACTAGTAAATGAACATAAGGAAAATCGTAGGACTAGTTATTTCCTTTTCTCTCCAGAAATGATTTAAAAACAACAAATAAGTTTCCTTTTGAAAGATGACACCCTACCAAAAGAAAGTCATTTTCTACCTCAGACAGAGGTAGACAATACAGAGCCTTAAAAGATAATTCTTACCCAGAAAAGGTATTATATTTTAACTGCATTTTTATCATGGAAACTATATTACAGTGGTAACAAAGAATCTGGTAATTCAGGAAAGTTTTTGGACTTATACTTCAAGAATGTTAAAGGCTCATGGCATACTATTAATCACCTTTCTATAGATGATTATGAATGATTATGTTTACAAAAAAATGAACAGAATACAACCCTGGAGAATACCATTCAGTTCATAACTTTAAACATTCCAACAAGATTTCCTGGCTTCATTTCAACTGAAAAATAGCTTACAATGAGAAGAGCTGTTTTAAATTAAGGATGTGTGGTAAGCAACAGGGTTTTGATCTTCAAACCACTGTTTCCCTGACTTAGCAGAGATTCGCGGTAAAAGTAAAGGACAGGGGAGAGGGAATTAATATTCCATATTCAATAACCTTATGTTTTATTTATTATAGTATTATTTAATTATTTTATTTTGGTGGGGGGAGGTAACTAGATTTACTTTCAGAGGAGGTACTGGGGATTGAACCCAGGACCTCACGCATGCTAAGCAAGTGTTCTACCACTTGAGCTCTACCCTCCCCACAATTATTCAATAAATGTGCACCAAGTACCTATCATGCACCAGCCTTTGTACAAGGCCATTGGGCCAGAATAAACAAACACCACCTTTATATATGTTAAACATCATTTTAGACACTTTATATCTTGTTCTCAAACGATCCTATGTCAACCCTACAGAAAGGTAGAAAGAGTTGGTTGGAATGTTGCCCTCTCTGGAACACATGATGGAATTTAGCCTATCACCAATTTCATCAATGACCTGCATTCTCACTCATGTAGTAATCATCTTGTTCTCTCAAGCGCCAAGAAACCACCCTTCAATGATCTTGCAGCTTAATAAAAGTATAATACTTGATCACTAAAAGTTGAGGGGTTATGTATAGAATTGGTATGTTATTTTATTCTCTATATTAATTCTTAGGCAAGAAGGCACTATGAAATGGGACAAACCAAGGGGTAAATGCTAAGAATAACTTTTAGTTTCCCCCCAAATTTTAACTGAATTTTAGAGTACAGATTAGTGATCTTTTTTAAAGGAATAAGGTACCAATTTTTCTCATACAGTAATTCTAAAAGACAGAATCACTCTCCCTCAGGCAAAACACACACACACACACACACACACACACAGTTTGACAGCTGTTTCAGAACAAGACAGCTGCTGTCTCTTAGTGTTAACAGAACAGCACTTGTGGTCAAAACGGCTTTGGGCAAGCTATGAATCTCACGTCCCATAACTGCACCTACTGCCTATAGATGACACTTGGGAGTTTGCTTTGTAAACAGTGAGCCACAACAAAGACAGTATTCCTTCCATTTTCAGTTTTCAACCTAAGAGCAGCAAAATAAGATAAAGCCCCATTTACTGACAGCAACCAGCTTGGACTCTGACAAGAAAGATCCTAAGCATACCGACCACTAGCTCTTTCCATCATCAGCAGCCGCATCCGCACAGCGTAGAGGAGCGACGTCACCAGGATACCCGCGACCCGCACCTCTACCGCCTCCGCCCAGCTACCTGTTTCTGCTGAGCGGGGCCTGCCTGCCTGGCTTGATCAGCGCTATGCCAGCCCAGCCCGGGGTGGGGGAGGGGAACAACCAGGCCGGCGCTCGGCCCCTCTCCTCCTCTCACCTGTTCGAGCGCCGCCTCTTCAGGAGGGCCCGGGCAGGGGGCACCGGTCGGTCACAGAAACGGAAAATGGTGCCGAGAATCCTAACCAGCCATTTGTACATACCAGGCCCAAGCAGCAGCGGCGGCCGACACACCCCGAGACGCAAACCCCAGAGCTGTCGCCGCCGCTGCCGCCTTCGCCGCCTCGGCTACCACCGCCAAGGTTCAGTCGCCGACTTGTGACGCGGTCCTAGGGCCCACAGAAACAACGTCCCCAGGGCTACAGGAGGCCCCTGCTGGCCACTGCTCCTGACGTCACCTCCTCCCTCCCGACCGGAAAGCATCTTCACCCTCAATCCGCGCACGCGCAACCTAGGTCCCCACCTCCCGAGCCTAGCAACCAGAAAGCCTGCGGGACGGTCCGGGTCCAATCGCTGAGGAGATCGCTAGGGCTGTGGGCGGGGTTTTCTGTCTGGCGGAGCCATTCCTGAGGCGGCCCGCGGGACAAGGCCCACAGGCCGCACGTGAGGCTTCTCCAACCGGGAGGGAGCGCTCCCGGGGCCTGAAATACAGCAGGGATCAGTAAATGTTTGAGTACACAAAATAAAGATAAGTCAGGTTAATTAACAGATGTTTTCCCTGCTAGGCGCCCATAATTTGCTCATAACTTATGCCTGATGCTTTATATGCACCGCCACCTTCATTTCTCCCAGCAACAAAAGGCGACGTGAAGCCTGCTGCCCATTTTTAATACATAAGGAAAACGAGGGATAGATTGATTAAGTAACTGCCTAAGATCACAAAGCTAGCTAGTGGCACAGCTGGAATCTGAACCTGGGTCTGCGTATCAGCACCAGTCCCTCACCTAGAGTCTACTGGGAGAGACATGATTACAAATTACAAGATAATTGGCTGTCGTAAGTCAACTATACTTCAATTACACTTTTTAAAAAAGGTAATTGGCTGCTGTGATAAAGGTGGGTACAAGCTGCAGTAGGAGCCAGAGAAAGGAAAACTGTCCACTGGGAAGGGGAAGAGAAAGGAGAGAACTCAAGGAAGGCTTCACTGAAATTTAAGGATCAAGAGCTACCTGTGGCCTACTAGTACCTAATACTCCCCCCAAGAGTTGGCAGGGAATGCCGCTAATTAGTCTCCTCTTATCTAGAGGTCACCCTTCCCGTTAATTATCAATAACAGAAGAAGCCCCACCCTACATACTAAAAGAAAATCCAGCCTCACCCCCTGCTCCCAACCGCACCCAGCACTCCTGGGAATCCTCAAAGGTTTTCATACACCACGAATCCGCCCCTGAATGCATTTGATCCTTACCACGATTCAGTTAAGGTCAGTCTTCCAGATTCGCTTGAACTTCAACACATGCACTCCCCAGTACAGCCTCATCCTTGGCTCAATAAGCGTTGTTTGGGGATTCTGCTGCAACCCACCCATTAGTGCCCCAGAATCACCAAGCACCCACCTGTGGCTACCACCACACATTGGCCTGGGGGGATGGCATTCCTAGATGTAGAAACAAATCTTAAGTGTGGACATGGGCTCCTCCCTCAATTCCCTAAAATATAGCTAACATCGGGCTGTTGCAGATAGTTTGGGAATAATAGAATTACAAAGCTGAAGAGATTCAGAGATGGCTATTACAAGTACAGCATCTATAGCCCATTGCTTCCCAAAAGGATTCGCAGCCCCTGAAGGTCATCTCTCCACTCTTCTCAACAGTTTCTACAAGTCACCAACAGAAAATAATTTCTTTCTCCTTTATCCCAACTCCCTTCAGGCTGACTCCTAAATTAACATAAAAGAAGACTGACATTGGCATTATTATGCAGGGTAGTTCAACTGTGTCCCAACTCTCCATTCCACTATAAAAGTTAGTCTTTGCTTTTGCCACACCAATAAGACCACTCAAATATTAGGAAAGAGCTCTCCAAAACAAGAGTGGCCTTCATTCAAAACATAAATCAGAAAACTGCAAGCTGCTTGAGAATAGCAGCTTCTCCCAGGTTCTGGCCACCAAGATATAAGAAACATTGGCATCAAGTCATAGAGCAGCCTGCTACAACACCACAACGCAATTTTATTTCTTTTCCTATCTCATTAACAGCACCCACACACACCCAATACTGAAATGCTGATCACCTCCCATAAAAATTGGAATTACAGACCTCTGTCCAAATCTCTGGACCTTATCAGCAAACAGTAATGATGCCAGCCCCTCCACACACATACACACCCACTTTGTGTCTTCTTAGTGTCTCTAGTCACCCTCTGAAAGGGAGAAAGGAAGGAGATTCAGCCTTACGGTCGCTTCCGCCTAGGTCTTGTTTGCCAGTTGTTGCCTTCGATGTCTTGTCGTCCACAGTAGAGGCATGAACCACTGCCCCTCCACTGGCCAAGGAGTGGGATTATCCTTAACCCCAAATCCACTACTGCTGCAGCCATTCCCAGGATCTCTTCACCAGAGGCCCAGAGGAGAATCCCAAAATCATATGGAATAACAAGGATATTGAGATTTCTGCCCTTGGTTTGGATAACTTGCATTGTTGTACCGCCGGAGGAGCACAAATTCCTTGCTTAAGTTTTTGCAGGATATCCTAACCGGTTGCCCCAGTTTTCCAAAAAGACCCTCCTCCTCCTCGTGCAGAGATCCTGTCCTTCAAGCCTCTCCGGGGCCCCACCCCCATCTTCCTCCTAACCCACCTTCCCTGCTCAGAACAATGAAGACCCAGCCCTCTAATCCATTCTTCAGTCTTGCAAATTTTCCCCTTGGCCAGCATTCTTGGAGTGTTAAAAGATTTCCTCTGAACTTTGCTTTTGCTGATCCCTGTCAGAAGGGAGATCTGGGCCATTTGAAGGAAGAGGGGAGGAGCATATAAGATATGTTTCTAGTCTTCTGTTAACTGAACCACTCTGAGATGTTGTTGGTTTGGGCCTAATGTGCCTAAAATCGAACATAATTCACCACCCTGAAGATTAATTTCCTTTTGGAGATAAACCCCTCTGGTACTCAAGAAAAACATGTCCTCTTAATAACGTGACTTTGATCTTATTCAATCTGTCTAATAATAACTTTGGCCTTATTGTGCCAAAAGCAAATACAGCTTTCTTGTCCTAGATTTTATTAGAAAATTTGCTCACAGTGACTGAGAATGGCTCAGCTGGCCTCATGTGTAGAGATGATAGCACCAGGCCCTACCGAAGCCTATTTCCTAATCTGTAAAATAGGGTTCATCAAACCTGCCTCTCAGGTCTGTGGGTACATTAAATGTATTTCTGTATGTGAAGTCCCTACTTCCATGCCCAGCATAACTAAGTGCTTAAAGTTTCTCTTCTCTTTCCTTTCTCATATCTAATAAGCCATTTAACTTACCAGTTCTGCAACCTACATTTTCCACAGATCTCTTCCTTCCCCTCCTCAATGGTTGTTAGCCTCGATCTCTAACCCTCCCCCTTCCTTGAGGGAACATAAACTGCGAAGAAGTGTTACCCTAGTCTTACAGGAAACCACCAGAAGAGAAAAATAGGAGCCCGCTAGAACCAGTTAGAACCAGCTAGGCCCAGGATGGTGGAAAACTTGACCTCCAGTAGACCTTCAGCCTCATTATACATTCATAGTAATACATTTGCATGCTAAGTAACACCCCCACCAGTGCCCTGACAGTTGACAGTTGCCATGGCAACAGCCGGAAGAGCCCATAAAAGGTCTGAAAAGGAGTGTTATCTCAGTTCCCAGCAAACACGCTTGTGCTTGGATAAGTCATGAATATTCCTTCCTCTCTTTACTCAATTCCCTGCTTTTACTTCAACCCTCCTATATAAGTAGTGTCTTAGGCCCAGCTGGGTTGAGAAGTTGATTTTCAAAATAAGTTCCTGCTTCTCCGTTCTCTAGCCCTTGAATAAAGCTTTGCTGTTTCAGTCCCGGCATCAGTTTCATTACTGGCGACACAAGTCTGAACAGAAAAAGAACCATCCCCGCTAAGAACCACCTGGCTAGGGCCCAAGTCAGGGACCATACGACCAATTTGGTAACACTAATCAAAATTATTGTCACTGAGGGCCTGATCATTTCCCACAGCATCACAAGAGCTGACGCCCTCTTCTATCCTATCCCTCTTTTATGTATTTTCAGGATCTCTCTTTTTATGTCTTTTGTTGCTGTTCTTTTGTTACCTTTTGTTGTTGTTAAGAAAGGCAAATTTATACTTTTATTGTTCTTATTTATTAAGGAAAGTAAAATGTATAAGATATGTTTCTAGTCTTCTGTTAACTGACCACTAAAAATGGCTGGGTTGCTTTTCACTGGGAGGTTTGTTTGGAATAGTCTGACTTAAAATATGTGGCAACCCTGAAATTTACTTTGGGTGGGCCTAGGGAGAACCTCAAAAAGAGAGACAGCACCTCTGGGGGCAGCTGAAACGGAGGTGCAGCCGGAAGTGCAGGAAGCACCTGGTGAGAGGAGCCCTCCTGATTTAGACAGCGAGAGTCCCTCAAATGGTTCACGATGGTTCCAAACGGACGCCCAAGTCAAAAGTCACAAGGATAGACCTCTGAAATTACAGGGGTGGACTTTTCCATAGAGTTGCTTCCCACACAGACAGCTCTGAGCATACTCCAGGGAATAATTGTCTAATGAAGGTCCAGGATTCTTATGACCAATGCTTGGGAAGCCAGCTAAATACAAATAAAAACAGAAACCTGACTCTAGTAACCATATTTTTAAATAACAGTTTAAGGTCCAAATAAATCTAAAAAACATGGCACCCAGACTTTAAATATTGAACATTCTCCGGAAATTTTTGTTGATTTTTTTTTAAAGGAACTTTTAGTAAATAAAAAACATTTTGCCTCTATCTTGCCAATGTGCATACAGGCCTTGCTAGAGCCACCTCTTCTTGAAATGTTCTGAACAGCACTCTGAAAGCTGTTACTGAAAGCTCTGGACTTCTGCTGATTTTATTTGCTATGTGGTTTGTAAGGAAGTCATGGTTTCTAAAACAAAGTAGCTCTTTTCCATGAAAAATATTTCTTAGGCCAGAAAAGTAGTTGGTAGACATTTTCCTTCTTATTTTGTCATGAACTACCCCAAAAAATTATTCACATAATAATGTTAATAAGTTAACAATAATATATTATTATATATAATGATATATATTACTCATTATATTTATTACTATTACTATATAATAATAATATATAAATAAGTGAACAAGAAGAAGCTAGGATCCCACTGCCTTGAAGATAAAATCCAATATCCTAAGCATGACATACAGTTCTTCACAACCTTTCTTCAAATTTCCTTATCATTTCCCTATTCATATACGCCAGATTCTCAATGCACACTTCATTTATGCCTCCGAGTTTATTCCCACTGCCTGGAATGCCTTGCTTCCAACATCATTACCTCATAAACCACTGCCTAGTCTTTGGAACCCAGCTCAAAAGAGACTTCCTGTGTGAAGATTTTCCAATGGCTCCTCCCTCTGGGATTCCTAACACCTTACTGCTTTCTCCTCTATGGAATTCTTCTGTGGAATGTGTACTCATATCTCTATACTATGTCATATGTATTACAGTAGTAGTAGTAGTGTTATGGAAATGACAGGCCAGCCAAGAAACAAGCACCACTCGGAGGGTTGGAGTACTCAGATTTATTACGCCGGCGGGCTCAGAGGGGCTTCTGCTCCGAAGCTCTGAGCACCTCCAAGACGTGCACATGAGGTTTTATAGGGTTAATTACAAGTATGGGGCTATTAGCCAATAAGGTTCAAACAACAAAAAGCAAGGAATCAGTACACTGGAGCTTATCAATTTGGAACAGATCACGTTACTGACACTTGTTGAGCTTGGATTTACGAGTTAACTTGTTAGCCCAGTAAACTGACACTAAACTTTAGATTTACAAGTTAGCCCGGCAGAACTTATATCAGTAAACCGACACTTATCACACTTAGATTTGTGACTGAGCTCGTTAGCCCAATAGACTGACACTAAACTTCAGATTTATGAGTTAGCCCAGCAGAACTCAGATCAGTAATCCGACACTTGTTGCACTTAGATTTGTGACTTAGCTTGTTAGCCCAGCTGGGCTTTTCCTTCACAGTAGTAATGTGTCTCCTTGAGGGAAGGAGCCATCTCCTATCTCCTACTTTTTCCTTGTTGTTTTTTTTTAATGGAAGATCAAGAAATAGTCAATAAATGAAGGAATAAAGAAATGAAACAAATACATGGATTTGGGAAAAATTACCCTGATCTCCTTATAGACTGAGTTAAGGAAACAGACTTATCTTTTCAAATGTGGACCTCAGGTGTGAGATTGCAGGGTCACTGATGTGGATGAAAGGACAAAAGGGCTATATGTAGCAGCTTGTACCAGCTTGGAGCCCTAGACCAGGGCGGGAGGGGACATAGGTCAACTTTCCTGACTGTTGAAGCCAATGAGTTATTAAACCACCTGCTCTCAGCTCTGTTTCACTTCCATAACCTGTTTGTCTTATCCACACGTTTGGAGCTTTGCCTGCCCCTTTATACTCCTCTCCCTGTAGCAAGTGATATCGAAGTTAAAAAAAAAAAAAGCCAGTACATAATACTAAATTGGAAATGAGGAAAATTGTGATATTCTTGAGGTTTGATCATTTACCAGGATCATAATATTGAGAAAATCGACCATTATTCATTCTAAAGTACCTAATAATTAATGAAGAAATGGTTTCCCTTAGAATACCTTTGAATAAATGTTATCATTCAAATGGTTATGAGTTGGCAGATCATTTGGAATTTTTAAAACCTTTTATTTGTAAATAATTATCAGTTTACAGGAAGTTGCAAAAATAGTACAGGGATGTCCCTTATACCCTCTTCCAATTTCCCACAATCATAACATCTTGCATAACTAGAATACACTATCAAAACCAGAAAATGGGCTTTGGTACTATCCACATAACTTACTTAGATTTTCCCACTTTTACATGCATTCACTTTGTGTGTGTGTGTGTGTGCGCGTGTGCGTGGTTCTAAGCAAACTTATCACACACGTAGTGTCCTACAATCACCATCACAATCAAGAGAAGGAAGTAATCTACCCCTCAAAGATTCCTTGTGCTACCCCTTTATCACCTATTCTCTGTTCTGCCTTTATTCACTCCTTTGGAATGTTTTATGGGTTTTTTCTTTATATTTGATATTTCTCATTAACACAAAGAAGAGGGACGAGTTCTCCCATTGATTCTTGTGCTGTTTTGAATGCTGGAAGTAGAAAGGAGCACACAGCTAGGAAGTTATGGACCTTCTATGCCCCCAACAGGAAAATCATTAATAGTAACACAAAGAAGCCTCCCAACGGAAATGATTCTTATTCCTATAATTGGCTAGTTTCCAGGAAAATGTACATTGGCTCTGTCTAGATAAATACTTGGCATGGTACTAATACTGATAGAAGTTCAACAAATATTTATCAGGCAAGTACACTGATCTAACATGGGCAATGCATTCCATAATGTGTTCCTAAGAGAATGGGAAACAAGTCCCCATTTGTTCCAGAGGGCAGTTGTTTTCAAATTAGTAAAGCTTATTGCAAATGGAAAAATTAGAAAGTTAGTGGGCCACCTGTTTGATTTTCCGATTTATGTCTCCTTAATTTATTTCTTTAAGCAGGAGACAAAAGACAAAAGACAAAAACAGACTTCAGTGCTAGGTAAAATCATTTACCTGGTAGAAGGTGTTTTTCATTCCCACATACCCACAGAGCTTCTCCACCGGATCCTTCTCAGTGTTGTACAGCCCACCTTCCGAGGGGAGGGAAAGGTGCAGATTGCATAACCAGATAGATAATAACAATAGTTACCAAGTTGGGAGTGCATTTACCTTGGATGTAGGCACGGTGCTGAGAACTTTATTTGCAATATCTCATTTAATCCATATAACAACCTGGTGAGATTTGTAGTTTTACTATCTTCATTTTACAATTGAGAAAACTAGGAGTTAGAGAACTTTAATGTTTTGCTTAAGGCCATACAACTAGTGACTGGCAGACATGGGATTTGAACCCTAGTCATGGACCATTGCTCGGGAGTCTCCCATTCATTAGGTCTGAGGTGTGACACAGAAACTCATACACAAAACTTGTAAAAGCTCCCTGGCTGATTCTTACGTACCAATTCCTTGGAGACCATTGCTGGAATCTACTTCCTGCAGGGAATCCCCTGCTACTTAAATGGCGTGCAGATACAGGGAACTGAGAAACTTACATAAGATATGCTGTCACTGCATAAAACACATACTTTAGATAGATGACACTAAATGACTAGTGGCTTTTGCCTGATATTTGGGATGAAAATGTATTTTTAAGTTGTTTCTGTGTTCATTTACTAGTTTATTTTTCAGCTCATCAGACCACCACCACAAGCCTGAGTGTTGCAAGCACTTCCACCAGAGAGAATTAAATTACCTTGTAGCTGTGAAGCACAAATTTAGTTACTTCCAACCTTGAGGTGGATGGATTTGGCATAGTTCTCTAAAGCTTTTGCATCAACTTTTCCTTAAAAAAAAAAAAAAAAAGAGGAGGAGGAGAAGGAAAATGGAGAGATAGGAACTCTGGATAGTACCAGTTAAAAAGTTGTCTTTAATTCGAAGCATATTATGACAAATATAGGTACATGACTGGACTTCATAAAATGTTCTTAATAAAATATAAAGACTGTTTTATGAGAAATGAGTATATGAATAAACATAAAAAGTAGTTTTGTATACACATGCCAACAGCATACTAACTGGGTTTGTTTCATTCACAAGAACAAGAAGGGAAAATATCTCAAATCACACTTGATTTCGACACACCAAGCCAAACAACTAATAAACCGCCCACAAAGAATGAAGCTATTTTGAACTCGTCATTCTGCAGAGACATATTATAATATTAAGATATGCATAAAGTTGTGTAAGGCAGAAATGTACCTGACCTTTTATTGAAAAGAGGAGGAGTCACATGTCCTGAAAGGGTTGGGACCCGCCTGCAGTCCCTCGGGAACTTCCTGTTGTCACCACACTCTGGATTAGTTATCTGAGCTCTCGCTGAGTGGAAAGTCTAAGACTCTGGGAAGGAAATCATTCTTCTGGTGAATGTGACACACACTGTCTCCAGTTTCCATATGCTGAGATTATCCTTCTTCATCAGTTTGATGTGCTTGGTGAGATCAGGTAGGTCATTTATTGAATGGCTTTCTTAATTATTTAAAAAATATTATTTGTATTACTGTCATTTTATTATCCTTTTAAATTCCTTCATTGGGCTTTTAAGATTCACACAGTCATTTTTCAGGAGGGAAGAAATGGATAAAATGAACTAATTCTGAAAAAAAAAAAGATTTTTCCTTAGTAGTAAAAGAAATAATTATTCCATTGAACTAGCAGGTTCTTCTGACGTAAAAAAAATTAAATATGTTGAAAAATTTAGAACAGTATTTTTTCTTCCATAGTTAAATTTTCTGTGCCTTTCCACCTCATTGAATTAAGATCATTTATTTTCTGGGAATTTTAAATTTTATTATAATACCTAAAACAGAGGGTAGGTTTTTTAGCTTTCATGCATCAAGGGTTCATTTACATTATTCTTATAAAAAGCATGGTTTAATATTGTAAACGTCTTGGAATGGTGCTTGGCATGTTGATAACTTTAAAATTATTAATCACAATGAAGAAATAAAAATTAAAACAGTAATGTACACAGCAAGGTAACAAAAGTAAAGTGAAATGCTTTAAAAAATTAATCAATTCCTTTTTAGGAATTCAGTACTTTTTCACATAGTTTATGGTAATGAGGATTGGTACAATTTTTTTTAAGGATAATATGTTAATATATTAGGACCCATAAAAATATACATGCCCTTGAACTAGTAAAACCATTGCTGGGAATTTATTCTAAAGAAATATTTTGTAAAAAAACAAAAACAAAACCTCATATACAAAGTGATTCTATGTTATTTATAATAAGTTGAAACTAGATATAGCAGAAATGTTCCTACATACAGGAATGGGTAAGGTATAATGTATCAACTTTTAGAAATATATAGCCTTTAAAATAATTCTTAAGCTATGTAGAAACATGCAAACATGTTTATAAAATAATGCATCAAAAAAGCAGAACTCGGATTTGTAGATAAACTAAGGTTACAATTACGCTAAAGTCATGTATGTATGCCTGTACATAAAGTTTAGAAGGCAAATGGAAAAATTAAAATAGTTGTATTATGATTTCAGGCTTATAAATACATTTTTCTTAATTTGTGCTTTTGGAGTTGATTTAATTCTAAGTTAAAATTAAACTAGTGATGATATTTTTCATTGAGAAGTCAATATTTTAAAGTTTGTATTTATTATCACTTTAAAAATTTTTTTAATAAAATAAAATAAGAGGTACCTTAAAGCAAGTGGGAACTAAACACAAAAACCTAATGATAATTTCGAGTACTTTCTTCCAGTTTCCCATTATATATCTCAGTTTACAAAGTTGGAACTTAATTTTTTTTGTGACCTGCCTTTTTACTTGCCTTTATCTCATAAGTAAGTCTTGTTTTAAGTCATTCTGTAAGACCCACTGCTGCAGGATAGAACCTAAGCAGATAGAGATACATCACAATAAACTCGATAAATAGCCAGAAGGAAAAAGCATAATTAAAGCTGTAAGCTAAATCCAGATTTCTCAGTATCTGCAAAACCACCAGTTTAGAACTTTAATGGGGGAGGGTGTTGAAGAACATGCAGAAGTTATTGACTGTATTTGCATTGACTCTTTGTTTTTCCCTTCCTTGGCTTGCAATCCCAAAATTAGCAACTGATTAAGATGGGATTCTGAAAGCCCAAGAACACACGTCATTCACTTTCAGAGATTTTTATTTTGTTGTTCTAACTGTTGTGAAATCATAATAGGAATATTTGCCTAATCTTCACAGTGTACAAAGCAATGGCTAGCAAACTCTAGTGTGGACCAGAATCATTCCGGGAATTTGCTTAAAATGCAGAGACTCATTTCTCCAGCAGTCCAGACTCAGTGGGTCTGGAGGGGGAGGTCCTGTAATCTGCATTTTAAACAAACCCTCAAGGTTTTTCAGCTTGCAGGTAGGTGGTTCAAGGAACACAGGCTGATAATTATTGTTCTAAATTAAGGCTGCTAGTCATAGGTATTTTTTAAAGTTACTCTGCAGTTGATATTTTGGCCTATGGCAGCTTGTATAAAATGGGGTAGATATTTTCCTAGAGAGGCTAGCTTAGTGCCAAAAACAGAGAATTATTTCTTTGGATACTAGAAATCCTCCCTAGATGATTTATAACTCTGTGTGTGTATAACTCCTTCTCCAATACACAGGGGACAAAGGTGAGTGAGAAGGTGGGGTGTAAATGTGCGTATTTGTGCACATGATTAAGAGATGAGAGTGAGGAAATCTGGCATCCCATTTGTTTTCTCGGTTATAGCCTAAAGAAATACAAGCTGGTGGTTAAAAGCAGGGATGTCCTTCCAACCAAGACGGCATCTTGCCCGTATGCTTCTGCCTGTCTGCCCCGGGTGAAAGAGAAACAAGGCTATTCCACCATTTTTGGCCCTGGCCAGCTGTGAACTCAACACAATCTGGCTCAGGACGAATTTTCAGTGCCAAATTCAGGGCGGTCCTCTGCATAAAAAAATATAAACTGAGTTACTTTTTCCGATTTAAAAAAAATCAATAGAATTTCATTGTAGGGACATGTCACCTTTCCTTTCTACTTCTGTCTTCAAAGTAGGAGTCTAACTCATTTTCTAATCTTTTCAAATCAAAGTTTCTGAGCTAAAGAAATTTTTATTTCTGGGACTTTAGGAAGTTCCTTCAGAGCAAACCTAGGAGTGTGCTCAAGTCTGGGTTTCTGGAAAGCTCCAGGCCTCATCAGTTAACACGTGGTGAGCTGTGACCTGGACACTGACCAGCATCCACTGCCCAGCCTGCAAAATACTCAACAATGTATCCCTTAATCTAGGTCTGAGCCTCAGTAAATATTTTGAGGCAGCCTTGACAAAGTTATTCATACACATTTGTGTCATGTTGGAGGTGGGTACACCTTGGAACCCAGAACTTGACATAAAAAAAGTGTGAGTCAGGGCCCTGCCTGTTTTACTTCCTGACTGGATACGGTTCATCAAAGTTAAATTAAGCGGAATGTCGCCACTGTCACTGGGGTTTGGAGGTTAGTGGACTAAACTTCACCAACCACAGGTCTGAGAAAAACTGATACTTTCATTTTTAATCACCTGACTTGGCCATATTGAGAGGTTCACCTTTGTTTATTTAAAAAAATTTTTTTATTTTAACAGAGGTACTGGGGATTAACCCACAACCTTGTGCATGTTAAGCACTGCACTGTACCACTGAGCTATACCCACCCCTCAACATTTGCTTATTGACTCTCACAGAATCTCAGAAATTTCTCCCCTCTTTACCACACTCACAATTGCTTCATCTACAATTCTATTTTCTCTTTTCACAGTCACCTCTTTGGATGTGAATAAGGAGTTTCCTCTCTCTGTAGAAGTTTTCCCCCAATCAGAGGTGTGGAGGCTGAAATCAGTTCCTCCAAAAGCAAGTAGAAGCTAAAAAGCCAGAACTAAGTATGACACCAAGACAGCATGGGCAGCTTTATTTAGCTTCAGGGCAGTGTGTCTTCTGAATACGGAGTAAAAGGATCCCTTGGAAATTTCATCAGAAGGGGAGAAAGGTCAGTGATCGGAAACAGATATCTCCCTGTTTTCTTGATTGTAGCCTATAGCTGGTGGATAAAAGTGAGAGACATCCTTCCAACCAAGAGGGCATTTTGTCTAGCCAACCCAATTTTCTGTCGTAAAGGTAAAGCAAACAACAGCTTATGTGATCCCTAAGCCTGAGAATAAGGGTAATTTATTCTGCACAGGAACAACTATAATCCCTCCCCAACCCCCAACACAGACTGACCAAAGCGGGGGCTTTAGTTAACCTGCAGTGGTAGACAATGGAGGTCCATCAGCCTCAGGTTCCAAGGGGAAAGAAAGCAAGTTGGAAAATTGGGGTTTTGATTTTGACAGAAAAAGTAAAACTTCTGCCCAGTCACTTCCAAAACACTTTTGTCGTTTTTTCCACTCTTTCCATGAAAGTGTGAAATTACTGGAGCCATTATTTAAAAACAGTCTTATTGAGATACAACTCACATACCATATAATTCACCCATTTAAAGTATACAATTCAGTGTGTTTTAATATATTCACAGAAAAGTGCAACTATCACCAGCCAACTTCAGAACACTTTCATAACCTCAGAAAGGACCCAGTACCCTTTAACTATCTCACCCTGTCACTTCATCTCCTCCCATCCCCCAGCCATAAGCAACCACTATTCTACTTCCTGTTTCTATTGACTTCCCTGTTCTGGACATTGCATATGAATAGTGTCATAGGATGTGTGGTCTTTTGTGACAAGTCTTTCACTTATTGTAATGTTTTCAAGATGCATCCTTATTGTAGAATGTGGAACCATGTTTGTTAACTAAAATGTATCCAGTTAGCTAAAAAACACTGCTTGATATAAAGGTGACAAGACACCTATCTGATCAACATTCTAATTACAAGAATAAAGTATGATTATTTTCAGGTCTTCTAATTAAAATTAAAAGAAAGTTTAATGCCTTGATACATTAATATTTTTAGATTAGGGTTGCGTTTGGTTAGTTAGAAAGCCTTGGAAATTTGTTCTCCTAAGTAGATCTCTTGTCCTTTCAAATTAGTAGTTTGCAGATCTTAGAATTTTGTGTCCAAAAGGAATGTGAGGGTTAGTGAAGTGGCTAAGGAATGAGGAACCAAACTCTCATTTTCATATGAGAAAAATGATGGCCCAAATAGGTTATTTGTTTTACCTTGTTAATGACAGAGCCAGAAACAAACCCAGTTCTCTGGTTGGTGAGAAGCACTATCACCTGTGCACTGGCTAATAAAGCTTCCCTTTTCCAAAATCCTTGTTTGGATTAAGAAAACTAAACTGATGGTGTGAAGGAAAAGCCGGGCTGGGCCTACTCGCAAATCTAAGTGCAACAAGTGTTGGGTTACTGATCTGAGTTCTGCTGGGCTAACTCATAAATCTAAGTTACTAAGTGTCGGTTTGCTGATTCTCTGCTTATGTTTTTTTTGCTAGCCAGCTAGATTTTCAGAGAGACATATCTGGCCTTGAAATGTTGGTTTGCTGCC
Source organism: Vicugna pacos (assembly GCF_048564905.1). NCBI lineage: Eukaryota > Metazoa > Chordata > Mammalia > Artiodactyla > Camelidae > Vicugna > Vicugna pacos. The sequence continues at coordinate 54,050,329 of NC_132987.1, read as the reverse complement.
TCCCTGCTTCTACTTTTGTGATAATGATGCTGCTAAAGCTGTTCCATGCCTATTGGCCGAATATCCCAAGCTTGTAATTAACCCTATAAAACCTCATGCACACGTCTTGGAGGTGCTCAGAGCTTCAGAGCAAAAGCCCCTCTAAGCCCGCTGGTGTAATAAATCTGAGTACTCCAACCCTCCGAGTGGTGCTTGTTTCTTGGCTGGCCTGTCATTTCCGTAACATTTCAAGGAAGGAATTTATTTAAATTATTTAACAACTGTTTATATCAAATCCCACATTAAGTTATTTAGTCTTCATAACAACCTTATGAAAGCAATACTATTAACCCAACTTACCATCAACAATTACAAATTTTGGCATCCAGTATGTACCATGTAATGCTTTATTTACTCCACAGACATTATCTCTCATTCTTACAACAGTCTTGACAGCAGGGCTGGGATCAGGATGAGGCAACTGAGGCACCCACCAGGTGCAGTTTAAAGGTGGAAGGAACATCCAAAGAATAACCAAGATAAATTATATTTATTTATGACTTTTAAAGCAATTTAAAAATTTTTAATTTTTATGATATTTTAATGCAACATTTAAATGATATTAATATCTAAATAATATTTACTATCATTTAATATTTAATGCTAACAGTAGTATGCATAAATTAATAATGCATATTATAATGCATAAATGATATTTTGATGTAATATTTTTAAAGATCAAAATCAAGGTAAATCTATAATGAATAAAACATTAAGAATTTTAATAAGATAGATGATTGCTTGTCTTATGACTCTGTGCTATTGTACAATAGGAAAAATCATTTCCAATCTGCCAGCATTCCAATCTGCCCGGGCCCATGCCAACTCACTTCCTTGTTAGCTGGTTTATAAAAGTTGACAATGGTGTATGAACAGACTAAATAATGAAAGGCTATGTTTCACTTGGCTGAAAATATGGGAGGATATTTTGATAAATTTATACATATGTATTTGATAAATATATATATATATATTTATATTTATATGGTGTGTTTTTTTCTCTTGCCTTGGGCTCAATATGGTTCTGCAAAGCACTGTTTGACAGATTTGCATTATTATGATCATACTACACATGCAAAACTGAGGCCCAGAGAAGTTAGGTAATTAATTACCAGAGGTCACATAGCTAGTGGGCAATGGAGCTGGACCTCAAACATAGGTCTGTCTTCAAAACCCATGCTCTTTCCAAAATCGTGTTGTGTTTTTAAGACATTAGACCAAGATTGGCAAGCTTTTTCTGTAGAGAGCCAGATGGTAAATATTTTCAGCTTTGTGGGCCAAGGGTCACTGTTAAACAGCTCAACTTTGCTTTATAGCAGGAAAACACCTATAGACAATACTCTAATGGACGTGGACAGGTTAGGCCTGTGGGCAGTCATGAATTGGATCATAACAAAATATCTCCGGCATAAATATGTTATCTCTGAAGATGTTATAGTCTGACTTCCCTGACATCCTACTTGGATATGTTTCTTTTAGTTTAACAGAGGGAAGGCAGTGAATGATAATCAGGCCTGCTCTATGTAGGAGTCTGAATTCCTCACTGGATAGGAGACATCATCCATCCAATTGTAATTTTCCAATTGTAAACAGGTAATGGCATTTCAGAGTGACTGAATTTCAAACTAGTCCAAAGAGGAAAGGCAGAGTTTCTCCTGTTTCAAATAAACTCTAACAAAAGAGGGTAAGCTTTAAAAACCAGTTTAACATGTTCTGTGTTTCTCAGTTGAGTTCTGTTAATACTACCTCTGAGCAAACTTGACTTTATAACAAAACAATGAAACGATGAACAAGAGGTTTGCTTTCTGAAGGCATATATAGTAAGTAGTTAATCATTTTAGAAATAATATAATGTGTTTCTAAAGTACAACATAAAGTTTAAAGAACTAGAGGGGGAGGGTATAGCTCAAGTGGTAGAGCGCATGGAGGTCATGGGTTCAATCCCTGGTACCTCCATTGAAAAAACCAAATAAATAAATAAACCTAATTACCTCCCCCTGAAAAATAAAAAAAGTTTAAAGAACTATATTTATGAGGGTGAAGCAGCTTAACACATTTGCTCTTCACATATATCCACTTTTTATGGTGAAAAAGAATATGAAAACAAATATACATATGTTCCTGTATGACTGAAGTATTATCAGAAAGTGACACAACATTGTAAACTGACCATACTTCAATAAAAATACAAAATAAAACAACAAAACAAAAACAAAAACCCCCCATATATATCCAGTCCTTGCATGTTCTCCAAATTGCCTCAGAATTTTGGGCCCAATGATAAGAAAATTTCTGCGCTTGGTGCAAGGGACACAATGCTAAACTAAAAATAATAACACAATGCCTGCCCTCAAGGAGCTTAAACTAATTTGTCATATGGTCCAAAATAAGATAAATGTAAATGTTTTCTTTTTAAGATGTTATTAATTCTGAGGGGAAAAGGGTTAATAACCTGAGGCAATTTTAAACAAAGAACACTGGAAATGGCAGTGTGACCCATTTCTGTCTGCATATTGTTTTCCAGGCCTTGTCACCTGCAGGCATATTTTTCCATAGTTTCAGTAAGAATGCATGTACCATTTCACACTTCATTTATTTTATAAACATTCCATCATACACTCTTTATAGTATTTATGTGGATCATTCTGAATGGCTGAATAATGTGTTAACAGGTTGATATTCATTTATTCTGGAAACATTTACTGAAGCCAACTCTGAGCCAGGCCCTTTTCTTGGCACTGGGAATACAAGAATGGATGAACAGACAAATAGATCAGTTATCTTGGAGCTTCTATGCTAGTGGGGAAGTAATTTCAGAATAAGGAAAGAATGCTTCAGGTTTGTGGTAGCAAAAAAGCAAGTAACATTTAAGGGGAAAAGTTCTCAGGAGTGGAATTCAATATAGGAAGGAAGTAGATTATGCCTATAAATCCGGGGGAAAGAATACCCAAGGAATTCATTTGCAGTTGGGCCAACGTATTCATTTACGGATATGAATGCACTTAGGAACTATATTATCCAGTAGCCTTTTTTTTGTTGTTGTTTTGGGGGGAAGGGCCTGAAGATAATGTGGTCTATTGATTTAATCATTTTAATGGAGGTACGGGGGATTGAACCCAGGGTCTTGTGCATGCTCAGCATGTGCTCTACCATTTGAGCTATAGCTTCCCCACCCTTCTTAAAAAGGCAGCAAGATCCAGTCATCACAGGGGGAATGGAGAACCCTAGAAAAGGACTCACTGTGAGCAGTGACCTCGTACGTGATAGAACTAAAACTATATAACCAGGGAAATACGGCTCCAGAAGGTAATTTTATACACACTTCACCCTTATTATCTGTGGTACTTCATGTTCCATAAAGTCACTACAAACACTGAAGTAGCAGCTCATGAACCACTGTTCCTGGGGAAATACAGGGCTAGATTCTGGTGGGCTCTGGTTACATTTTTGTTGACCAATCAATATGTAATCTTATTTTGTGTGTGTTTCTGTTTAAAGATACCTTAGTTTATATATATTGTTGATTCATCAACATTGAACTCATGGCCAGCACTATAACTCATACTTAAACAAAATTTATCTAATACTTGCATTTTCTCTGTATGGTACATCACAGCCTTCTTGAGTTTAGAAACACCAGCCAGCACTCCAGGACTATGTTTGGGGGATTTTAAAGAGTGAAATCACCAAGAAAAGGCACAAGAAGCAAAAAACATGGCAGTGAATAGGCCGGGAAAAGGACATTTGTTATGAGAACTGAAACCAGAAGGCGGAGCGTTGCTCTGTTTAACCTCAGCTGTGAGTGGTGTGTGGGGCAACTCAGTTGTTTTTTGCCGCTCTGCATGTGACTATGTGTGTATGAATGACTGCAGAAGCCCCTCACGTGTTGATGTGAAGGGTTCAAACACATTTAGTTTTTTTGGTACTTAGAGTGTTTATTACTGTGTTTTATCTTTTATAGATATTTTGCATTCTTCTTTTACATGTGTTAAATACTATGCAATTTTTTTAATTTACTAAAAATAAGAAACAGTTTCTGCCCTCAAGGGATTTCCAGTCTGCTGCTGTAGTCTGAGTGGCAATCACACTACTCTTCCCTCTTGAGTTTCAACCAATTGAGAAATTGACACAGGGCTCAAAGTATCAGCTTTATTGTTGGCATAGTTGGATTTGAGAAAGCAGAGGCCAAATCATTTTCTCCTAATGTAAACTAGAGGTCTCCTGCTGACCTCTCCCCAAGGGGGAGGGTCTATCTGCCACCAGGGAGGAGGAGGCAGGAGAGAAATCACTGAAGGGAAAAGGAGAAACGGGGCCCTCCATCCTATGCAGTGAAGTGGATGCCCCTGGATAAGGCACAGCCAAACTACCAGGCTGCAGAGCCGGAGGTGACAAATGCTTGATTTGGGGGGTTACAAATAAATTTTAACGGGTAGGTGATTTCAGAAATACAAAATCTACAAATAATGAGGATTGGCTGTATTTTGACAATGAAAACACATCTGTGTGTGTGTTTGTGTGAGTGTATGTATGTGTGTGTTCTGAAGGAGGGTATAAGGGGCACTGTAAGTGTGATAACTTTCTCATTTTTCTTGGTTGGGAATGAGGAGCTAGAACAGATACAGTAAATAGAACAGAAACTCTGTGACTGATGCACCAGTACATAAAAGCTTAAATACTTATTTTTAAACCGAAAAAGGAATCACCAGATGAACTAAAAGTAATTTTATAATGAATAAAAATCAGGAGGTAGACACTGGGTCAGTAGGGAGAAGTACTGAGTGTGCTAACACCCTCATCATTTATAATGGAGGGTCATTAGACATCGTCTTGAGTTATCAAAGCAAGAATGGGAGCAGAGTAGGGAAAGACAGCTGTTCTGACAAAGGTCAGTAGCAGGCAGAAGTTAAACATACACAGTAGTCTGAAATACAGTTTCCAGATGCCCAAAACTCCTTATCAGGAGTTCACATTGGAGGAAAATTAAATCTAAATAAATATACCTAAGTCCAGAGCAGTTCTGCATGTAGTCTCCTTCTGACCTACAGCCTACACTTATTTAAGTATTTCAACTAAAGTTATAAGGGGGTAGGGGAGGGTACAGTTCAGTGGTAGAGCGCGTGCTTAATATGCACGAGGTCCTGGGTTCGATCCCCAGTACCTCCATTTTAATAAATAAACCTAATTACTTCCCCCTACCCCACAATAAATAAAAAATAAAATTAAATAAAATATAAAAGTCAACACCAGGAAAACTAAAGCAGGCTGTAAACTTCCCAGTATGAGAAAGATACATAAATGGGACAAAAAAACAAAAACAAAAAAACCCAAAGAAAAGAGAGACAGGGACAATCCACACAGCAAAAGCAACGGCCTTTTCCAGAGCATAATGCCATTATAAAAATAACTAAGACATTTAAAAATACTTGAAGTCAGGGTGGTTTCATCAAATGAAAAATAAAAATCCATTTGTTCTGTCCTTCTTGCTTTTCAGTAACTGTCAATTTTGAGGGCTCCTGGTAAAAACTCAGCAAGTCAAAAAGCTTGGTTGAACCATTCCATAGATGTTAAAGTTGGCAGTTTCTGCTGAAAAATAGCTCTGACTCCACACTTCAGGACACCTCCCTGAGTCTTCCAAGGACTCAGATATGTGTGGCACATTGACCTAATATTTCTCATTTGGCTCAAAATGAACAAACATTAATTAAACAGTCCCCTTCTTTGGAAAGGGCCTCATTCACAATTAATCTCTGCCACATTCCTCTCTTGGGCAGGTAGGTGGCAAGTGAAAGATGACACAATTTCTCCAGGCCACCTGGTGAGTCAGTCACAACCAGGAACAAAACCCAGCTTTACTGATGGCTAAGACCCAGAGGCTCAGCCCTACCCCATGACTCCACCTGCTCAATAAAATGAGTAATTGAACAGTCAATTATTTACTCTGGGACTTGCTCTACAAGCACCAGATCGGTTTCAGTCCATGTTCTGAGAGAGCAGTGATCCACAGGAAGAGAAAAATAAAAGGGGCCAACAGGTGGAAAAAATGTTTACATAGATGAATAAGTTCTGGGCGTCTAGTGCACAGAATGGTGACTATAGTTAACAATATGGTATTGGATATTTGAAATTTGCTAAGAGATTAGATCTTAAATGTTCTCATCTCACACACATGGACACACACACACACACATACACACAAGAGGTAACAATGTGAGGTGATGGATGTGTTAAATAACCTTATTGGGGTAATCATTTCTTACTACATACATGTATTAAGAAATCATGTTGTACACCTTAAACTCACACAAGGTTATTTGTCAATTATATCTCAATAAAGCTGGGGGAAAAAGAAAAAGACAATTTTACATTGTGAGCATGCCTTACTGCACAAGCTACCAGACAGTATAGAGTAAAAGGAGGAATGTGTGAGTTTGGGGCTCAATTTTTAACCACGTCTTTTCTAGAGTGAGGGATTTCAAAGCCTCCTTAATTTTTAACTTCTTTGGGCTTCTTTGGCTCATTCTGTTTTGGAAGTTCACTCACTCCTGAGTACCAGAGCCTCTGCAAGAAGTTTCAAATAAAAGCATACATGAAAGGGTCCCGGTTATTAAGGAAGGATAGAGACCCCAGGCTTAAGGCCACTCTGCGGCTCAGAATAAGGGAGGAGAAATTCCTGGGTGTGCAAGTGCAGAGTCATTGAGAACAGGGGCCCAGGGCAAATAAATGGGTCCTGCTTTCTTAGTGGAAGAAGTCAGGACAGTGTTTCCCAGGGCACATTTGTGTCCTTTTGGCCAGTTGCAAGTCAACTGTCTTCCCCTTCTGTTCCCTCTGCTGAAGAATGATCATCTGGAAGGTCTTGCCCCTCTCCTGAATACCTTGAAGGACCATCTCCAGCTTGGAGCTGGGGCTTGTCTGTTCCTCCAGTTCACCTCCTACCTGGCTCTTCTCTCTCTAGCAGGAGGTGGGAGAGTGAGTCACACCACAGTTTTAAATAATTATTATAATTAAAAAAAATAGTTTTCCCAATCATTTTATTATTGTGTCTGGATACCAATGTCAATCGAAGGTTTACTTTTAACTTGTATTCGATGATGGTTCTTCATCAAGGCCTTAGATAATGTTGCAAAAATTAACACTCTGTCTTAGTACCCAAGAGCTCCAAAGCCCTCCTTCTTCCCTACTTCCTCTTTCATCTTGTAACTTGACCTTCAGTTTATTTCCAGCTCCCTCTTCCCTGTCTAGCAGAAGCCTCAGCCTGCCTATCTACTTTTGTTTTCTGATATCAAAACCCTCCACCTCCCTCCTGTTTTGTAAATCACTGATATGGCCCTGTGCCCTTTCTTCTTCCTTTTTATTTAAGCTTTTTATTTGGAAAGAATTTTAAACTTGCAGGAAAGCTGCAGGAATTTGAAAAAACAGACACAGAACACCAATAACCCTTTACAGATTTACCTATTAACATTTTGTTACATATGCTTTATCATTTCCTATCTATTTATCCATCCCATATTTTTTTCTGAACCACTTGAGAATACATTTGGCATTTACTTATAAATACTTCAGTTGTATTTCCTGAGAATCAGGATTTTCTCTTATATAACCATGGTACAGTTATCAACCTCAGTTAATTTAACACTGATACTATACTTTCCATTTAATTTAGTGTCCATATGCCAATTTTGTCAATTGAGCCAATAATTTATTTTATAGCATTTTTTTCCCATTATAGAATCCAATCTGAGACCAGAGATTGCCTATATTTATGCTGTCTCCTTAATCTCCTTTAATCTAGAACATTTATATGGCCCTTCTTTGTCATTTATGACATTGACCTTTCTTTTAAGAACACAGGTTCTTTTTTAAAAAAAAAAAAAGAATACTCCTCATTTTATTTTTGTCTGATTTTCCCCCCTGGTTAGAGTCTGGCTATGCGTTCCCCCCGGAACACTACACAGGGGATGCTGTGTCCTCAGTGTGTTACAGCTATAGGCATGTGATGTCCATCTGCTCCTCATTGGTGATGTCAAGTTTGATAACCTAGTCAAGGTGTTGTTCAATTTCTCCATCTTATAGTTACTATTTTTTCCCCTAATCACTAATAAACAATCTGTGGGAGACACTTTAAAACCATACAAATATTATGTTTCTCCTCAAGATCCACATCCCCATTCCAACCTCGATTTAGCATCCACTGACAATTCTTACCTAAACAATCCTTATTATGATGGTTGCAAAATGAAGTTTCAACTCCAGTATTCACTCCTCATTTATCAGTTTGCATTCAGCATTATGTTGTAAGAAAGAGTCCTCCTCTCTTCTCCATGTATGTATTGTTTCTTTGTTTATTTATGTATTTATTTGTTATGGAATCATGGATTCCCAATGTTTTTCAAAGGCCTATAATTCATTACTGTCCTTAACTATTTTGTCCTCAAATTATTCCAGATCTGTCAGTGGAAGCCATATCAAGCTGGCTCCTAAGTCCTTGGGACATGTTTTGAAACACTCTCTCTTAATTTCTGCCATAACAAGATGCACAGGCTCATCTTAAGTTGTTCCTCTCACATCCCCAACCTTTCTTCTAAGGCCATTCTTAGAACTTATTCAGAAGGATGAATGCTTAAAGGTGATGCTTGAGCAAAGAAGGATAGGGTCCAAGAAAGGCCACCATGGTTAACAGTTTCAGATGTTCTGAAAGGCATGGAGCAATTCACATCATTCTTTCCACCGCCACCCCAGGTGGGCTCTGCAGACAAAGAAAGAAGTGCTTGAACCAGGTAGATTTATTATTGAGTCCTCTACCATATGCTGGGCACTGTGAGGGATACACAAGATTATAAGACATCATTTCAAGTAGACTGTGGTCTAGCGGGATAGACACACATGTACATAAATACCCATAATACATCCCTGAAAGTGTTTTCATTGTACTGTCAATTAAGTGCAGTTTGGGGAGTTCTGGGTTGAAGAATAGACAGTATTTATGGTTATTAGAGTTGGAGAAGGATTCATTGAGGTGACTTTTAGTTTAGAACTTGAAAGAGGGTAGGATTTGGAAAAAATGGTTTTCTTGGTGAAAAAGATGTCACTACTTATGAACTCTGAATCAGGTATGACTTTGCAACTTCTTTCAACTAGATCCAGCCTCTTGCTAGGTGCTGTAAGGCACATAGAAAGAACTCCAATTGGTGTAGGACAGTACTCCTTTTTTTTTTTTCTCTTTGCCCATTTGCTTCTCCTCCCGTTCCCCCCAGCCCTTTTAAATTGTAGTTGATTTACAATGTTGTGTTAGTTTCTAGTGTGCAGTATGGTGATTCAGTCATACATGTATCTATATTCTTTTTCATATTCTTTTCATTATAGGTTATTATAAGCTGTTTAATGCAGTTCCTTGTACGATACAGTAGGACCTTGTTTATCTATTTTATATATAATAGTGAGTGTCCGCAAATCTCAAACTCCCAATTTATCCCTCCTCCCACTTCTCCCTTTGGTAGCCACAAATTTGTTTTCTATGTCTGTGAGTCTGTTCCTATTTTGTAAATAAGTTCATTTGTGTCATTTTTTTTTAGATTCCACATATAAGTGGTATCATATGGTATTTGTCTTTTTCTGCCTGCCTTACTTCACCTAGTATGATAATCTCTAGGTCCATCCATGTTACTACAAATGGCATGATTTTATTCTTTTTCATAGCTGAGTAGTATTCCATTGTATACATATGCCACATTTCTTTATCCAGTCATCTGTTGATGGACAGTTAGGTTGCTTCCCTGTCTTGGCTATTGTAAATAGTGCTGCTATGAACACTGGGGTGCATGTATCTTTTCAAATTGGAGTTTTCTCTGGAAATATGCCCAGGAGTGGTACTGCTGGATCATATGATAACTCTGTTTTTAGTTTTATAAGGAGTCTCCATACTGTTTTTCATAGTGGCTGCACCACTAACTAATTCCTACTAACACTGTAGGAGGGTTCCCCTTTTCTCCACACCCTCTCCAGCATTTATTGTTTGTGGACTGTTTGATGATGGCCATTCTGACTGGTATGAAGTGATACCTCATTGCAGTTTTGATTTGCAGTTCTCTGATAACTAGCGATATTGGGCATCTTTTCAGGTGCCTATTGGCCGTCTGTATATCTTCAATGGAGAAATGTCTGTTTAGGTCTTCTGCCCATTTTTGGATTGGGGTTTGTTTGTTTGTTTTTTAATTGAGTTGTATGACCAGGATATCACTCTTGCTTAATGCCCAGCTCAGGAAAGAACCCTCACAATGTCCTCTAACTTTTATTTTCAGACACAGATGAAGAATGTCCTTCATTCACCAAACTGAGCTTTCACAGTGCAGTGGTTGGCACAGGACTAAATGTGAAGTTGATGCTCTACACAAGGAGAAACCCGACCTGTGCACAAGCCATCAACTCCACAGCTTTGGGGAACTTGAACGTGACCAAGAAAACGACCTTCATTGTCCATGGATTCAGGCCAACAGGTTCCCCTCCAGTTTGGATAGGGGACTTAGTAGAGGGTTTGCTCTCTGTAGAAGACATGAACGTGGTTGTCGTTGATTGGAATCGAGGAGCAACGACTGTAATATACAACCATGCCTCTAATAAGACCAGAAAAGTAGCAATAGTCTTGAAGGAATTTATCGACCAAATGCTGGTAAGGGAGAATTCTTTTAGATAATTCTAGGCCAAGTTGAAACTGGCTCATTATCTGGATATTTGAAGCCAAGAGATATCTACAGTGAATAGGAGGACTATTTTGCAAATCTGAAAAGGCCTCAGGAAAGGTGAAGGGAAGACCTGGATTTAAGCCCCATAGGTATGGTTGTGCAGGTTGTGCACTGCACAGGGCACCCATCTAAGAGCACCATTGTCACTGTAGACATTGTGGATTTATATATATATAATTTTCTAGTGAATGATGGCAGAGTGTCCTGAAGAAGGGGCATCATTTTCTAACTCACATAAAGATATCTTATGGGTAGGAGAGGGTCTGTCTAGGGGTTTCCTGACTTCAATGCCTAGAGTTCCCTCAACTTCTATAGCTCCTCCTTTTCTTAGAAATGCCAAAAGGTTAGTGACCAGATTATCCAAAACCAAAACTGATACACATGGTCTTATGAAAGATTTGTGTGTGGGTATGATTTATCTTTTCAGAAGAGACTTACAAAGATGAAATAAATCTTAAAGTTAATTTAGTAATCTATCTCATGAATTTCCCCTTTTATGAAAGAAAAAATGACTTGGTATCAGGACTATTTCAGAGAATTACATCTGGTAGCCAGGGGTGACATAAATTTTACATGAGCTGCCCATCGAAGCCACAGCTCTTGGGAAAGTGAGTATTAAAATGACTCATTAAATATAAATGAATGAATGAATGAATGAATGAATGAATGAATGAATGAATAAATAAATAAATAAATAAATAAATAAATAAGAGAGAGAGAAAGAGAAAGAAAGAAAGAAAGAAAGAAGGAAAGAAAGAAAGAAAGAAAGAAAGAAAGAAAGAAAGAAAGAAAGAAAAAGAAAAAAGAACGAACATTAGGTAAAAACTTAAAAATTTAAACTTAAATTTAAAAATTAATAAATAAAATTATTCATAACCACCTTTCTTAGCAGTCAGCTCCTCCCCTTTTCCTTCTTTCCTTTCCTCGTTAACTGAGCCAGCATGAAGATGAAGGAGTTCATCAAAATGTTTTGTTGCCCTTCTCCTCAATTGGGAAGGTCTTAAAGATGTCTTCTTGGCTTGGATTCTAGCAGAAGAGTGAATGGAGACACCATGGCATAAAGGTTAAGGCACAGGTTTGGAGCTGGACCGACTGGTTTGAATCCTGCCTTGTCCCCTCCCCAACTGCCTGACCTTGGCAGATGACTTCAACCCTGGGCTCAGTTTCCTCCTCTGCATAATCAAAAAAACATCACTTAATTTGTGGGGCTGTTGTGACATTTCCATAAGATAATGGATATAAGGTGCTTAGAAATGTTTCCCCAAAGTCAACAGTTAGGAAATTTCTCTAAATGTTGTCAACTCCCCAGGCTGTCACAATTTATACTGACGGACCTCTTGAAATTCCAGGCAGGAGAAGCTTCTCTTGATGACATTTACATGATTGGAGTAAGTCTAGGTGCCCACATAGCTGGGTTTGTTGGAAAGATGTACGATGGCCAGCTGGGGAGAATTACAGGTAAGGCTTCCTGTGAATGGGCACAGGGTAGCAGGCGTGGGTGAGGTGTTCCCTGGGCGAGCATGATGCAGGCCATCCAAGTCCTTGGGTTCAAAGCCAGTTACTTAACCTCTCTGAGCAAACATCCTCTGGTGCAAAAGGAAGAACATAGTAATACTGACCTTAGTAATATTAAATTGATGATTTCATACATGATGTGCAAAGCACTTTGTTAATTGTATCTGCCATAGTAAAGATTGCTGGTGACTTTATTTTTCTTATGGCTACAAAAACAGCTATGTCCCATGGGAATTTGATCTGTGTGCCCCAAGCAGAGAGCCTTCTTCCTTTCATTTAATCCAGGATGATTTGAGCTACATATCTAATATGTCCCCAGGCATAGCTGGAGTCTCATGGTAGGAAAAGGAGATGGGAATTTTGATGGCTGGGGCTTACTCGCTGAATATCAGCTTTCAGACCAAAGCTGAATGAAAATCCTCAGAAACACAGCAGGTAAAACTCCAAAGATTCCCTTGCTGGGTTCATTTGCTCTGTAACTTTCCACCGCTATGGATGAAGGTCTGAGGGAGGCTTTCTCTTTCAGAGACCCAAGACTTTTGGCATCCGTTACCTTTCCCAGAAACGATCCTGATGCTGGGATAGCCATTTCAAATCTAGGGAATCTAGAAGGTAGAAGCAGAGGGAGGGGAGAGGTAAATGATTCAAACCCACTACATTTGGGAGGTAACCTTTTAGAGCCACAAGTTTGAATGTGCTGCTTAACTTGACAGGTGGCCCTGGGCAAGACTCTTTCTCTCAGTCCCTCTCTCTCTCTCTCTCTCTCTCACACACACACACACACACACATACATACACTGGTGTCTCTTCTAGCCCTAATACTTGAGATCACATTCTTTTTCCTGGCTATTTTTTTTCTCATTTTCACCCCAAAGGTGAAGGTTGCCCTCATCTTATTTACCTGCTTTCCTAGGGAAGCAAAGTTCTTTCTTAGTTTTTAAAATGATTACTATAATGTCTTTATTTTTTAAAAATTTACTTTCCTTTCTGTGTGCAAAGGATAGATGACTTGAGTTTGCTTGTTTTCCTTTTCTATTGGGAGCTTCTCTTCTGGTGGGTAGGACCTTTCCCAGTGGTGTGTTTGCAGTTGATCCTCGAAAAAAGAAAAAAAGGAAAGAAAGAGAGGGAGGGAGGGAGGAAGAAAGAAAAAAGAAGAGAAAAGAAAAGGAAGGAAAAGAAAAGAGGGGAAAAAAAAGCATTTGAGGATATACTGCATTTCCATGGTGTACCTACTCCCACTATGGCTGATTTTAAGCTACTGACCTGACATCACTAACCACAAAGTTGGGGAGCAGATAAAGCAAAACCTGAGGGAGGGGGGTATAGCTCAGCATGCATGAGGTCCTGGGTTGAATCCCTAGCACTTCCTCTTAAAGTAAATAAATAAATAGACCTAATTACCTGCCTCCTCCCACCCTTCGCCCCGCCACCACACACACAAAATAAAAGATAAGCAAAATCTGCTCTCTCCAGGGCTGTGCTGGTGCCTGGGCGGGGTGGGGGGGTGGGAGGGCATTCCTCCAGCCCGCGACTGCCGTGACTGCCGTGACTGCCGTATTCTGTCTACCAGGAAACACCACCCCCTGCCATTTTGCAATTCAGCCTCCCAGCGAACCTGTTTGAATGTGAATGCACTGTAACCTGCTCTCTGACCATGGAAATTCCCCAAGCCAGGCCCTGCTCTGTGGCCTGGACTTAGCCAACAGACCACAGCTCAATGTTCCGTCTTCTCTGACTGCCCCATGGTCTCCCAGTTCCTCATCCTCTCTGAGCCCAAGGTCAGTCTCACCTGTCCCTGAGAGCTGTTACAGGAGTAAAGCGTTTCTCTTCCCCGCTCACCTCCCACTGCCTTGCCTGAGTGGGATTACCACGCTGTGGAACAGGAATACCACCTATTACCCAAGGACACAATCCTCTCCCAGCTCCCGAGCGTCGGGTGGTTCTGATTGCTAATTATCTAGGCCAGAATGGCTGCTGCTTCTCTCCCATCCTCCCCTCTTTTTTTTTTTTTTAAATGTAAGGGCTTTTTTTTAAAATTATATGATATATAGGCTAAATATTTCACATGTTCTGATTCCTTCCACCGTCCATCACCTTCTGTCTCCCAATGTTTGAGTCATAATCTTTCAGAAAGCCCTTACAAAAAGAATTTTTGCTCAGTCCACAGTTGTCATGTCAGTTGGTCTTGCCACAATTCTTTCAGCTGGGCTTCTTTGATCTCCAGTGGAATATGGACACACTTCAAAAATCCTCCACCTGTAACCTTTGGGATCCAGTTTCCTAAAGCAATGGACTTTAGGACTATATTTAAGGTCAGAAGAGATGGGTCTGCCTGGTTCTGAATTTTAGACCCCTTCTAAAGATACATTAAGTTCAGATTGTATTCACTCCTAAGCTATCACACCCTAGAACAGTACTGATGGTTGAGAGAGGTCAATACCTAGGGTAAAAAGTTTGACTGCTAGGTTTTTCATCGTTTATTGAGCAGCTGTGTCTTATCATTCTTTCCCATAGTTCTGCATTATTATACCACTTCACGCATATTACACTCCTACATAGTTTTGTGATTAAAGGGGCTCATTTCCCTTTTTGTCTTCTCTTCTTCCTTCCTTCTGCTTTTCTTCTCCTGGCACATCTCAGGATTTTACTTTTCATTAACTCCTTCAACAGAAGATGGCAGAAGAAGAATGGATTTAAAAACATTTCAAGTACCTACATCATTTGATAACATTAAATTTGATTCTCAAACTTAAGGGTGTAAAAAATCATGTTGGGGTGCTGGACACAATGCTGACTTGCTGAATTGGAATCTCTGAGGTTGGAGTCCAGGATTCTGTACTTTTAACCAGAAGATGCAGGTGGTCTGGACACCACACTTTAAGAAATGACCATAGAGCTGTGTTGTCTGATATGGTAGCCAAGAGCCACATGTGCCACCAATAACCTGAAATGTCGCTAATACGAACTGAGATGTGCTATAAGTTCAAAACATACACTGGATTTTGAAGACTAGGTACAAAAAAAGAATATTTAAAAATCTCAAAAATTTTAATGTTATTTAAATGATAATATTGTGGGTATACTGGGTTAAATAAACTGGGTTAAATATAATGTATTATTAAAATTTTTCTTGTTTCTTTTTACTTTTTTAAGAGGTTACTAAAAATTTTTAAATTATAAATGTGGCTCACATTATATTTCTTTTTTTTTTTTACATTATATTTCTGTTGGACAGCACTGCCTTAGCAAGTTCACAGTGACCTTGGGGATGGGAGTAAGAAGCCCCTGAAACTGCATGCAAAATGTTTGACATCTGTCCTGGGGAGAGGTCCAGAGCTTTCATCAAATTCTCAGACTGGATAATCTTGCAATCAATGCCAGGGATCACTAGCTACACACTTTTCTGGTGATTGCAGAAAAGCAAGAAAGAGTTCCACTTTCTGATTTTGTCTCTATTCTATAATAATCTCAGAATATTCTGGATTCAGATCCAGGAGTCCTTTTATAAGTCTTCTGAAGTAGCAATTAATTCTATCTCCATGTTGCAGATAAGGAAACTGAGGTTCAGAGAAGTAAAGTAACCTCCCTAAGCTCACTCAGCTGGTTAGCCCAAAGTTCAGGGTGCCATGTCACATCTACCTGACGCCAGTGGTCTCTGCTCACAAAACCTGCAGCTTTTTAGGACAGTCTGTGATTTTTAGCTGACAGTGGGAGCCCATCATTTGCTATGATTTATCTCTAGGATCTTACATCCAAGTTTACCATGACTGTCCCCATTTGTGTCTTCTGTTCTGGTATAATTATTAATAGCACCCTCATCACTTTCAAAATTGCCCTGGTTTGGACTTTACATGGTAAACCGATTTATCCACCATGGATCTGGAGGCTGCTACAAGCTGAGGTTCTCACTATTCATTTTCTCAGACTGGAAGGGGTGCTGTTTCACATGAGGAGGGGGAGGCTTCTCCAGCAAATTCTTTCCAACGTTATGAGTTTCTCACGCTGTGCTGAGAACATCCTGTGGACTTGGGTGCCTGGGTTTTGATCCACCTCCTCCCACAACAGTTTAGTTGGGAGCAGACAGAAGAGAAAGAAAAACTGGATGAGGGAATGAGAGGGAGATAAGAAAAGGAGGCAGATAAAGACATGAGAAGCAAGGGTGTTGGCTGAGGAGAAATGGAGAGATTGAGGCTGGAACCAGGAATGCAGAGACAAAGATGCCATCTCTTGGATTTCATAGCACTGGGGGATAGATGTCATTTAAAATGACCTTCATAGATAAAAACTTGGAGATATTCCTTGAAACCTTTTTCTCTCCAGGTAAGTTTCTAGTTAGCAAGGCCTCCTGGATCCTGTGGTGTTTTGTTTTTAGTTTGTGGTTACATCATCACAGGAGCGGCTCTCTTGTTTTTGCGGCTGTTTCATAGTGATGGTGAGGAACGTCCAGATGGTGTTGACCAAGGGCAGGAAATCAGTTCAGGCATTTATATGGTGGTTTAATTCTGCAGGAACTGACACCCATTTTATTTCCCTCTTCGATACCTTGTCTAATACTTGGCCTGACCAATGGGTCTCACAGTTTCCCACTGAGTTTGCCAAACCCAGTTCAGTGAAATCAAAAGCTCAACAGAGAGAGATGGTTGCATTGTGAGGCTCTGGTCCTAGTTAAGACACTTGCTCTTCTGGAACCTCAGTTCATTCATTTGTAAAATGGGAATGATAACAGCTAGTCTGCCTCCCTCACAAGGCCTGTGTGGTGGACTATGTGAACTGGTAACTGAATTAAAATGGAAATAGTAAAGGAGTTTTAGTAACAACAAGAAACAAAAGTTGAATGAGGTTTCTGGAATATTTAAAATGGGATAAAGATAAGTATAGTGTCTGCTTTTTATATGCACCCTTAGATGCTTTGCTCCTGAGGAACCAGTTTACCCCCATGTCCTGGTCCCCATATGTCTGTGCATTCCCTGCTGTGAAGCCCGGCACAAAACAGACCTCCTTGTGGAGTCTGGATGCACTGCCAGGGTAACCACCTCTGCTGTGGGAAAAGGCTACGGGGCTGTGGAGAGGAGCCTGACAAAGCAGGATGGGAATGTGAGTGCTTGCCCACCGGAGGGTGCCCTGCAGCCTGGGAGCCGTTCTCACGGGGAGGGATCAAAAGCCCGGCTGCAGGTGACTCATGGCGTGGGGCTGCCAAGCTGACTCTGTTTTCCTTCCAGGTCTGGACCCTGCAGGCCCTTTATTCAACGGGAAACCTCCAGAGGACAGATTAGATCCCGGTGACGCACAGTTCATTGATGTCATCCATTCCGACATTGATGGTAACATTCCTGTCCTGGTGGGTCAGTGAGCCCCCAGACTCCCAAAGAGTCTCCCCCTGAGGGGATCCTCATGCAGAGGCAGATCAGGTTCTGCCAGATTCCCTCTTTTTCTATATTGGAGGGAAGCGGGCTTAATGCAGGCACCCAGGATCTCCTGCAGGATGGAGGTGCTGTCCTTATTTTGGGGGGGGGTAATTAGGTGTGTTTGTTTATTTATTTATTTTCTTAGAGGAGGTACTGGGGATTGAACCCAGGACCTTGTGCATGCTAAGCATGTACTCTACTACTTGAGCTCTACCCTCCCCCTCATCTCGTCTTATTTTTAAAGTGACCATCTTGACCAATCAAGGACAGGCCGATTTGTACACCATGTGGACAGATATTTCCATAAGTGCAATGGGGTTTGGGTGCATGATTTCCTGTTTTTGTTGGTTCTTTCTCATTATTTCCCTAAGCTGAAATGTACATTCAGGTGTTGTGTCTCACCACACAGAGCGCCTCTGAACCACCTAGAGCTCTCCAGCTCTCTGTGGCTCTTTCTGGCCAGTTCTGTCTTTGACGGTGTTGATTTCATATCCAGGATTGGGCACATGGCTTGGGCGTCGGGCTGATGTTAAAGATGGCCTTTACAACCAGATGTCTGGGGAAAGAGCTAGAGTAGGAACTTGGGGAGGGCTGAGGGGACAGAGCAGAGTGGTCATTTAATAGTACACCCTCTCTGTGATACAACCACCTGAAAAACCTTTGACTGCCTATCATGGGCGCTCTGGTGCAGTACTCAGCAATTATTTGTCTTAGAAGAAACAGCTTTGTGAAATAGCTGTGTTCTTACTGTGTAGTTTGCAAAGTATCCCCTTCCTTAAGTGCAGTACTTCAATGCCATTTTAATGCCTGATGGCATTGAGTAATTTATTTTTCATTCTTGGAAAGAAAGCAAATTTTGAGGGAAAAAGTATAAGCTTTGTAGTCAGGCAGTGGTGGACTCAAATTCCAGGTTTTGTTCTTTCTGTGGTGTCATGTTTATTCCATAAGTCCTCTGAGCCCCAGCATCTTCATCTGTAACTTACTTCGTCTGAATTTTAAAATGGCTACTTTTTCAACATTGTGAAAATTAGAAGAAAGCTATGTAAAACCCCTACTATCATGCCCACAGACACATGTAGGTTCTCAATCTTTAATGGTTATTGCTATCATTGCAATGATGTACTATACACACACACATACACACAATCTTTTAATCAAGCATTTTACTGATTACTTTGGGGTCACAAGGTAAAGAGAATAAGCTATTATTAAATCCAGCTACAATTTTCTACGTCCCCAATTTCTAGAAGAGTTTCCAATCTTTCAACTATCCTAGGTCCCCAAATTTTAAAGGTTCCTCCTTCTAAATGATAGTTCATTTTTTCCTGTTTCTTACTCATTGAAGAGTTACACAAATGCAATTAGAGGATCAGGAAGTACCCAGTGATAAGAAGGTTCAGAACAAATTGAAAAGGAAACATCATTTTATCAGCCTCGTGGTGAATGAGCGACCATACTCTCTTACATCTTCAGAAATATTATAAATAAATTCCATTACCATCTTCTTTGTCTCCTAGTTGGAAATCATTGCTTTCTAACTAACTATCTGGGTAACTTTGGGTAAAATACTTAAAAAGTGTAACAACAACCACAATAGCAGCAACAACAACAATAATAATACAGTCCCTGCCTGTCCTATAGGCAGATGAGCTATGAGATGGGGAAAATTCAAAGCAGCATAAGAACATAGTGTATTCCCTTTTTAGCACTGGGCTACAAGGAACCATTAGGGAACATAGATTTCTACCCAAATGGAGGATTGGATCAACCTGGCTGTCCCCAAACAATACTTGGAGGTAAGTGCAGATACTTTATATTTTGTAAAATGGTGGTTTAAAAAAAGTGTCTTTAAAAAAGCTGATATTATTCTATGTGCAATCATTTTAATAGAGAACGTATTTCCTGAGAAGACAGAGGTGGTATAAATATAAATTAAACATTATTATTCAAATATACTACTTTAAAAAAAACATAACCATATGATTAAAAGCTATTAAGAATTATTTCTCTCTTTTGAAAGGGTGTGTTTTTGACCTAGAAACTCCACATCTGGAAATCTCCCCCGAGAAATAATGGAAAATGTAGTGAAAAATCAGAGTGCAAAGATATTCAACACAACATTATTTATAATAGTTAAGTTTTTAGAAACTATCTAAATGTCCAACATAGGAAAATTATTAAATAGTATGGTACACCCACACAAAAGAATATAATTCTTAAAAATCACATTGTCAGGTTAATGAGAATGCTTACAATATGATGTTAAGTGAAAAAGATACAAAATTATACAGTATAATCCCACTTTGTTTTTTAGATGTATATTTGTGCATGTGTAGCTTTAGAAAAAAGGACTAAACATAAATGCTCCCCAGTAATTATTAGTGGTGATCTCTGGATATTAGGTTTCTAGGTGAATTTTGCATCATAACTTGCTATTATTTTTTATTTTCTAAATAAGCATGTATTGGTTTTACAACAAGAAAAAAACTCACAAAACAAAAGTGAGTAGTTTCAGGGCAACATAAAAGTGTGGTGGGGAGGACAGAATTAAAAAAACCCATCCCTAAGTGCTCTGAATCTGTACTTCACCATTGTTAGAGAAAGTTCAACAATCACAGAAATCATTCTAGAAAAAGGTGAATCTTGTTACAAAATGATAGCTGTATACAGCTGCATGGAAATGATGTAGTGTTTGAAAATGATCCAGATGAATGGCATAAGTAGGGCCAACCTTATTGTACCATAAATGTGTGTGTTCAAATCCCGTCCTGTGTGCTCGAGTGTAACTACATCCATGAGGAGCCAGAGATCATGTGCTTTGCTTATAAATGACATCCTCTGTAGTGTTATTAACTTGTTTCTGCAAGTGGAAGTTTCAGGAACAATAATTAAATGTTGACTTGTCAGACGGTACTGCAGTCCAGCTTGGCCCCAGGCTTCTCCTCTCTCACCCAGTATATTTCTTTTTGTCCTTCACTGATCTTTTCTATGGACATACGTAGACTCTGGAGGAAGAAAAAAACGTCGATCTGACTGCGGCACCCAGTGCCTCTCCAAACTACTAGCTCATAATCATAACTCCTCTTTTCATGGGGTCACTGTTTGCTCTTCAGATCCTTACCTCTTTTGATGACCCATATTTCGGACCCAGTTCCCATTTCTGAATGACTTCATCATCTGACCCATCAACCTTCTGACAGCCTCTCTGATATTTTGTGCTGCAGTGTTTCATCATCTCCAACTCTTCTGATGCCCATCTCTGTGCCTCATCAGACTCCTCTTTCACCGTCACACCACATGGCACCCACCAAGAACTAACATGGGGCTTGCCTCTCTCACCTCTTCTTGCCCATTTATGGCTTCCACCACCACCTCCTTTGGCTCCGTCTCTCTCACTTCACCCTTCACCTCTGTAGCAGAAACAGAGCCCCTGCCATTTGGCTCCACTCATGAATGCCCATCTTGGCTTGGGCACATTCGGGAGGAATCATGGAGTCTTGTTGATCGAGTGCAAGATCCAGACAAACTTGCTAACTTCTCCACGGTTCTCAATGATGCTGGAAAATCCTTATGTTTATCTCTTGCTGACTCCCTGTGATCACTCCTCATGCTTCCATTCCAAATGCCTTCCCACCTATAAATCCTAGATTTGACTTTTGTACCGAGATCAAGGTCCCACCTGAAGGAGCCACTTTATCTATTTGAATCTTAGATCACAAGGTTGCTCTTTACCTTCATGTTCCCTTCTGACCCAGGGTGGAGGAGGCATCCCTCATCCTTTTCACAGCTCTCTCCTCTCCTTGCCCTACTTGGGGATCTTCTTCTGCCAGTTACTTCCCAATCCCTTCTTTCTCCGATGTCTTTACTAGTTTAAATGTGCTTGCCTTCTGCTGAAAACCTCTAGGGGATCTCCAACTGCCATTGAAATTTTCTCCTCCTTTCACTGACAAAGGCAGGATGTAGGTTGAATCCTGATTCCTCCACATAATAGCTGTGTGACTTTGGTCAAGTCATTTAGCTTCTCTGAGTCTCAATGTCCTTCTAGGTAAAATGGGGATAAGCTTGCCTATCTTCTTTTCTCCTGCCACTTGCTACCATGAGCCCTGATCGATTGGTTTTTATAAGGATTAAATGAAAACAAATACACTGAAGCTGTTAGCACAGTGCCTGGTGTATGGGAGACATGATACAGTGTGTATGTAAACTATATGTGATGCCCTATTTATTATTATTTTCATGGAAATATAGTAGATTTACAATGTTATCTATCTCTTATTGAATGTTACAACTGCTCTACTCTTTGATCATTCCCTCTACAACCAAGGAATGCAGTATTTTAAGTGTGACCACCAGAGGTCCGTGTATCTGTACCTTTCTTCCCTGAGAGAGAACTGCACCATCACTGCGTATCCCTGTGACTCCTACCGCGATTACAGGAATGGCAAGTGTGTCAGCTGTGGCACACCACAGACGCAGTCCTGTCCCATTCTGGGTAAGTCCAACAAGCAGTTTCCCCTCTGATTACCAAAAAGCTGATTTTTGATAGAATCCTACCACCATTTTACCATCTAACAATAAGCCACCAAATGGTGTGTTTTTTAAAAAATTGTTTAGTTAGTTTTTTCTAGCCAATGTGTTCTGTGAAGTATTCTGGAGTCTCCTAATAATAAAGTGTTCAAAAAGTAATCTATATAGGGTTTCATCCAGAAGGTAGTGTGACCTCCCTGGACATTCTATTCTAGCAAAAGAAAAAAGAAAAAAAGAGGTTCCAGAACAGTTTCCAAGCTCACCCAGGCACAGTCACCTTGTGTAGCCTGCTCCCATGGGGACCGGAAGCCCCTCTCCATGCACAACAACCCCTCTGCTGGGGGAAACTCTTACAGGGTGATCCTTTCTAACAGGTTGAGCCTGTAAATGCCCTCAGGCCACACTCTGGTTCTGTGTACAGAGACACACACGCAGGGGTGGGCTGGGGTAACAGACACCGTGAAGGCTGCTTGAATATTTGCTAACGGTTAGTGGAAATATTTCAGGTGGTGAGGACTTTGGCTGGTCATGAGACTTTCCTAATGGTTCCCAAAGGAAAAACTCAAGTTAACATCAGGGCATACTATAGATAAGGGGTTCTCAACCTTGATTGTGAACTAGACTCACCTAGGCCAGCTTTTAAAAAATACTGATGCCTGGGTCCCACTCCAGATCAATTAAGTCAGGATGTGGAGGCCACTTTCTAGTGGTGGGAACAGAGGAGAAAGAGGGGCCCCACAGATGGCACTCAGCCTCATTCCTGCAGGCACAGACATGAAGGAGGATGTTCCCCTGCTTGTTGACATAGTCACATGGCAAGTCCAAGTTCTGCGCATTTTACAGGCCTGATTTTAGTTCTTCAAGAAAGCACATCGCTTTGCAAAAGTGATGCTGTTCTAGGCATAAAACTGAATCTGTTTTAATCTAAAAAATGAATGTATTACTGAAAAATACGGTGCTATTTTTAGTCCACCCACTGTGTGTGACTCCCCACATCCCCACCCTTGCTTCTGAGAACCAGGGCTGGCTGATGTAATATCAGTAGAAAGGGGGAAAAGCCAATGTAGGGTCCTTTTGCAAGCCCCAGCTCTTAGACCTAGGGTTGCGAGCAAGCTATGGTAGGTGCCGGGAGCGAGGGGCCCTGCTCTGGTGGCCCTGCAGGTCCTCCCCGTGGGAGTGGGTATGAGGGGGATTGTCTCAGTGGCGGTGGCAGTCAAACTGCTGTCCTCACGCCCTCCCCAATTGCTTTTACATTTATATAATACGTGTTAATGTTCCACTTTCCTGGCTTGTTTTATAGGTTATTATGCTGATAATTGGAAAGACTATTTAAGGGAGAAGGATCCTCCTATGACTAAAGCATTCTTTGACACAGCTGAGGAGAAACCGTTCTGCAGTGAGTGGTGAATGTGGTTTTTCGCTTTTGTCCAACTCTTCTCTTTTTGGAATGGCTGGGTCTCAGCTTCCTGGCTACTTCTTGGCAAAGGAGGGCTGTGGTGAAATACGGACTTTGGAGCTGGAAGGACCTAGGCTGAGTCCCGACTCCACCACATAACAGCTGTGTGACCTTGGTCAAGACACTTTACCTCTCTGAGTCTTCATGTCCTGCTCAGTAAAATCGGGATAATCATGCCTATCTTCTGGGTTATAAGAATTAAAATCTCAACAAATCATAGTCGTTAGCTTCACTGAATGGCCATTTTAAGCACTAGGATCGTCCAGAAAATTTGCTTGAGTCCCGAGAGACCTGAGATTGGGCCTAGGAAAAATCAGGTGTCAGCCACATCTATGGGCCAGTTCCAGCTCCAAAGCAGCCACAATGGCCTTATAAAGACATTGAGAGGTTGGGTATTCCAGATGGAAGCTAATGGGGCAGCAGATGATTAAGTGCCGTGGGAAACAAGTAGGAATTTTCCTGGGCAGATGTATGTCTTACAATCTTATTCCCCTTTCACTTTTCTTGGGAGTAATCGCTATAAAAGAGGTTGTAGTTCACTGTGTTTCTCTCCTCCTTTGGAGGCATGTGTGGCAGCCCAGGGTTTGGTGTCTGCCCGATCCAAATGGGGCAGGCCCCGGAGCAGTCACGGGCTATGAAATGCAACTCCAGGTCTGACCTTATACCTTCATGGGATTGTCATCTCCCTGAGCCTCTTTCCTCTTCTTGCAGCTCTGACCAAGAGATAGCTAATCTGACTATCATAGTGAGGTCTCCATTTTCCCAGAGCATCCTTGACCTTGAGGAACAGAGAGTAGGGAGGAAGAATAGTTCTCTGGACGCATTATAAGCCCTCATTTATTCAGGGGGCATTAATGGGTATCCATAGGTATCACTGCTGGGATTAGAGAGGAAAAATCATCCCTTCCTAGTCATTGTTGCAGTATATTTTACCTTTATTTTCCCCACCCCATAAGACATTACTCAGGTAATATTTGTATAGATGTACACATACATTTACCACTTTTTTGATGATCATTTTTCTTGCATTTTGTAAATGCAGTAAAGTGTGCTGATTAAGGATGGGAAAATACCAGAGCATGATAAGAACTCTGAGAGAGAGACCTGACTTAGTTCTCAGGGTCACTGAAGCCCTCCTGGAGGAAGTGTATCAAACCAAAACCTGAAGGATGAGTTGGCAAAGGGGGCAAAGTAAGAGTGTCCAAGTGGAGGGAAGGCCTAGGAGCAAGAGAGAAGGTGGCAGTGCAGGTGGTGTGGCATGGCTCATGAAGAGTGAGGGAGGCTGGGGAGGCTGGTGGATGTGGCCCAGATTGGGAAAGACACTGTTAAGTTGCTGGGAGGGGGGGTCTCTACATTGTCACCTGTTTGGTTTATTCTAAAAGGGCAGGGATGGAAGTAAACCAATCATACTTGGCAGTAGGCCATGAGACTTCAGTCAATAAGGTGAAAACATTGATTCAAGAGTGATGCCTAAACATGGCAACTGGATACCATTGAATTCTGCTGTCACTCAGGCCATCTTTACCAAAGAGAAGAGAAAAAAAATGTTAAAAAAAATTCTACCCTGGATATTTTCAGAAAAACTAGAGAGGAAGAGAAAAAGAGACTCAGTTATTAGGGAGGTTAGGTTTTTAGGAATTGAACCTTCAAGAAAGCAATTGGGAATATTTCTCTCTTACCATAATTCTCTCCCTGTTTTGCAGTATATCATTACTTTGTGGATATTATAACTTGGAACAAGAACATAAGAAGAGGATCCATAACAATCAAATTGAGAGACAAAGCTGGAAGTACCACAGAATCTAAAATCAATCAGTAAGTTGGGCTGGGATCCTTTGCAGTTTGCTATTTCCTTTTTTCGCTCAGAGAAATTAAATCCAAAACATACCTACTTTTTTTTTTTTTAATGGAGGTAGTAGGGATTGAACCTAAGACCTTGTGCATGCTAAGCACACACTCTACCACTGAGCTATACCCTCCCCTACTAACATCCCTACTTTTTAATTATAGATCTGTATGCTTCTCTGTTCTCCTCCTTCCTTCCTTTGCTTAAACATTAAATTACAAAAGTCATCCTTGCTCCCAGTAAATGATTTAAACAGTAAAGAAGTATGTAATGTAACATAAAAGTGCAAATCCTTGCCCCATCCCAACAATCCCATCCCAAAGGCACCCCCCTCACATACATATATGTCTCTATTCTTTTCTCAGCTCATAATATACATATATACATAAAAACATACAGAAAATGTAATTTGCAATAGAAAACTGGAAGCATTCTAAAAATCCAACAATGGGGAAATGGTTAGTTAAATATTCCCAAATAATGAAGTATTATTCAAACTTTGACATTATTTATGAAATGTATCAAATGATATGCTTTAATGTACTAAGTGAAAAAATGCAGGATATAAAAGTATATAAAGTATAAAAACTTAACTCAATAATGTAAAAATAGTGAAAAAGGAACATGTCAAAATGTGTTAGACTGCCCTCTGGGTGGTAGGAATATGAGTACTTGTTAAAGTTTCTCTTTACTTTTCAATTTTCTGTGATGTTGTATATATAGTTTTATACAGTTATGTGTATATATAGTTAGTTGTGTATATATAGTTTTCAAATAACTAATAATTTTTCATCTATTTCTATAGTCAGGAAAAAAAACAAAGCCCTTTTACTTTAAGCAAAGGGATTTGAGGCTCATTTTATTCATTTACTCAGGAAATGTGTCCTGGGTTCTGTTATCTACGAGACACATGCATTGTCTCTTGGCCTCACCCACAGAGGACCAAGTAGAATGTCATCTGAAACTGGCAATTGCCTTATGGGGTCACTGTGTAGATAAATAGGGAGGGTGTGGGAGTGCGGTTTGGAAGTGACTTCTTTTAATGCATCCTTGGATGATGAACATAACAGCCTTTGTTTATTGAACCAAGCACTTTACAGACATTGGCTAATTCAATTCTCACTAAAACCCTGTGAAGTGGTATTTATTACCATCCCAATGTTATATGTGAGCAAACAGAGGCTCAAAGAGATCAAGTGATTTGGCCAATATCACACTCCATTCCATGCCAGTGTCCCCAAGCCCACAGTGGGGCAGCATTTCCAGGGAGGGGACCCCTAAGGGCTGCATCTTAAGTTTACAGGCTGTGACTTCAGGAAGGACAGTGGCCAGAGACCTCATCTGGAGATTCTAAGAAATAGCAGGGGAAACTGCAGTTGTACCATGAGGAACACTCACCCAGCAAAATGTGGGTATTTGTGCCAATAATTGGTTACATATTTCCTTTACGTTATGTCTTAGAAGTTTGAAGTTTACATAGTGAATTTCTCCCAACTAGGAATTCCTAAGTTTGGAGGCTTGTTTCTTGATTAAGACAGAGACCTTAACACCTTTATTTTAGCCATTCCTATTTCAGTCATGTTTGTGAAAAAGCCATCACCAATCAGAGGATATATCAGAAAAAGGGAAATAGCTGTTCTATTCTGTGGTAAGATTATGGCTGCTTTTCTCTATTTTGGAACGTAAACATTTACATTCTAGCACTTAACCCCATTCCTATCAGTAGTAATTCCCCATTCCTCCCTCCTCCCCACTCACTGCCAACCACTAATCTGCTTTCTGTCTCTATAGAGTTACCTATTTGGGTCATGTCATATAAATGTAATCACACAGTATGTGGTCTTCTGTGACTGGCCTTTTCTGCTTTGCATGATGTTTTTGAGATTCATCCATGTTGTAGCATTTATCAGTACTTCATTCCTTTTTATGGCCAAATAATATTCCATCATACGATTATTCCATATTTTATTTTGATTCACTGACCTCTGGCCCAGCACACTTCCATTGCACCACTCTGCTCACACATACCACATTTTACCTATCCATTCACTAGTTGATGGATATTTGAGTTACTTCCATTTTTTTGGCCGTTATGAATAATGTCGCTATGAACATATATGTACATGTTTTTGTATGGACATATGTTTTCATTTCTCTTGGATATAGATCTAGGAGTGGAATTTCAGAGTCATACAGAACTTTGTGTTTAACTTTTTTTTTTAATTGAAGTATAGTTGATTTACAATATCATGTTAGTTTCTGGCATACAGCATAGTGAGTCAGTTATACATGTGTGTGTGTGTATACACACACACACACACACACATATCCTTTTTCATATTTGTTCTCACTATAGGTTATTACAAGTTATTGAATACAGCTCCTTGTGTTATACAGCAGGACCTTGTTTTTACCAATTCTGTATATATATAGTAGTTTGTATCTACTAATCCCAAACTCCCAATTTATCTCTCCCTTCCTTCCCCCTTTGGTAACCATAAGTTTGTTTTTTGTGTCTGTGAGTCTCTTTCTGTTTTGTGAATAAGTTTATTTGTGTTATTTTTAAAAATTCCACATATAAGTGATATCATATATTTGTCTTTATCTGAATTACTTGATTTAGTATGATAATCCCTAGGTCCATCCTTGTTGCTGCAAATGGCATTATTTCATTCTTGTTAATGGCTGAGTGTATATATATATATATATATATATATATATATATACCACAATGTCTTTATTAATTCATCTGTCAGTGGACATTTAGGTTGCTTCCATGTCTTGGATATTGTAAATAGTAGTGCTATGAACATTGGGGTGCATATATCTTTTTGAATTAGAGTTTTCTCCAAATACATGCTCAGGAGTGAGATTGCTGGATCATATAACAATTCTGTTTTTACTTTTTTAAGGAATCTCCATACGGTTTTCCATAGTGGCTGTACCAATTTACATTTCTACCATCAGTATAGAAGGGTTCCCTTTTCTCCACACCCTCTCCAGCATTTGTTGTTTGTGGTCTTTTTAATGATGGCCACTCTGACCAGTGTGAGGTGGTACCTTATTGTCATTTTGATTTTGCGTTTCTTTGATAATTAGCGATATTGAGCATTTTTCACATGCCTATTGGCCATCTGTGTTTTGTTTTTTTTTTTTCTTTTTTTTTTTCATCTGTGATCTTCATTGGAGAAATGTCCGTTAAGGTCTTCTGCCCATTTTTTTGATTGGGTTCTTTGTTTTGTTGTTGTTGAGTTGTATGAACTGTTTGTATATTCTGGAAGTTGAGCCCTTGTCAGTTGCATCATTTGCAAATATCTTTTCCCATTCTGTAGGCTGTCTTTTTGTTTTGTTTTATTTTTGGTTTCCTTCCCTGTGGAAAAGCGTGTAAGTTTAATTAGGTCCCATTTGTTTATTTTTGCTTTTATGTCTATTGCCTTGGTAAACTGACCTAGGAAAACATTTCTATGATTTATATCAGAGAATGTTTTGCCTAGGTTCTCTTCTAGGAGGTTTATGGTGTCCTGTCTTATATTTAAGTCTTTAAGCCATTTTGAATTTAATTTTCATGTATGGTGTAAGGGAGTGATCTAACTTCATTGATTTACATGTGGCTGTCCAGCTTTCCCAACCCCACTTGCCAAAGAGGCTGTCTTTTCTCCACTGTATATTCTTTGCCTCCTTTTCGAAGATTTATTGACCATAGGTGAATGGGTTCATTTCTAGCTCTCTATTCTTCTCCATTGATCCATATATCTGTTTTTGTGCCAGTACTATGCTATTTTGATTACTGTAGCTCTGTAGTATTGTCTGAAGCCTGGGAGGGTTAATGCCTCCAGCTGTGTTCTTTTTCTTCAGTATTGCTTTGGCAATTCTGGGTCTTTTGTGTTTCCATATAAATTTTAGGATTATTTGTTCTAGCTCTGTGAAAAATGTCCTGGGTAATTTGACAAGGATTGCATTAAATCTGCAGATTGCTTTGGGTAGTATGGCCATTTTACCAGTATTAATTAATTTAACAATCCAAGAGCTTGTGTTATCTTTCTATTTCTTTAAATCATCTTTCATTTCCTTTATCAATGTTTTATAGTTCTCAGCTTATAAGTCTTTTACTTCCTTGGTCAGGTTTATTTCCAAGTATTTTTTTTTATGTGATTTTAAAGGGATTCTTCTTTTTCTTCTTTTTGTTTTTGTTTTTTTGTTTTTACTTTCCTTTTCTGACATTTCATTGTTAATGTAAAGAAATGCAACAGATTTCTGTATGTTAAT
The DNA here is from genome assembly GCF_048564905.1 of Vicugna pacos. NCBI lineage: Eukaryota > Metazoa > Chordata > Mammalia > Artiodactyla > Camelidae > Vicugna > Vicugna pacos. The sequence continues at coordinate 54,020,539 of NC_132987.1, read as the reverse complement.
CTTGTAATCTGCTACCTTGTTGAATTTGTTTATCAGCTCTAGTAGTTTTTTGTGGAATTGACTGCCAAATTATTTTCTAAAAAGGCTACACCATTTTACATTCCCACCAGCTATGTATGAGAGTACCAGTTTCTCCACATCCTTGCCAGCACTGTTATTGTCCATCTTTAAAATTTTTTTGTTTTTAGTCATGATAAAAAACCCCATAAAATTTACCATCTTAGTCATTTTTAAGTGTACAGTTCATTAATAAGAATATTCACATTGTTGTGAAACAGCTCTCTAGAACTTTTTCATCTTGCAAACTGAAACTCTAAATCCATTAAATAACAACTCCCATTTCCCCCAACCCTTAACCCCTAGCAACCACTATTCTACTGTTTTTATGAATTTGACCACTTTAGATACACCGTGTAAGTAGAATCTTACAGTATTTGTCTTTCTGTGATTGGCTTATTTCACCTAGCATAATGTCCTCAAGTTTTGTCTGGGTTATAGCATGTGACAGGATTTCCATCCTTTTTAAGACCTAATAATATTCCGTTGCATGTATCCCATTTTGTTTATCCATTCATCTTTATCTGTCTTTTGTTATAGCCATTCTCATGGGCATTACATGATATCTCTTTGTAGTTTTGATTCATAATTTCGTAATGATTAATAATTTTGAGTATCTTTCTTGTGCTCATTGGACACTTGTATAGCTGTTTTGCAGAAATGTCTGGGCAGACCCCTTACCCATTCTTTTTTTCTCTTAAACAGACTTTATTTTTTAGGGCAGTTTTAGGTTCACAGCAAAACTGAGCAGAAAGTACAGAGATTTCCCGTATACCTCTTGTCCCCACATAGGCACAGCTTTCCCCAGAACCCAAAATAAGATCTGGTCATCTTCAAATAAAGACAGTTTTACTTCTTCCTTTCCAATCTGGGTATATTTCCTTTCTTTTTCTTGCCTAATTGGCTTGGCTAGAACCTCCTTCTAAGCTGAATAGGAGTGGCAAGAGAGGATGTCCTTACCTTATTCCAGATCTTTGGGAGAAAGCACTCAGCTTTCAATATTAAGTACATACTAAATTTTTTGTAGATGTCTTTTATCATCTTGAGGAATTTCCATCAATTCCTAGTTTGTTGAGTGTTTTTATATTAAAGGGATGTTGGATTTTGTCAAATGCTTTTTCTGCATGTATTTAGATAACCATTTTTGTATATTTATTATAGTAATAATTTTTGCATGTTAAATTTGCTTTGTACTCTGGGATGAATCCTACTTGGTTAAAATATATAATCATTTTTATATTTTGCTGAATTTGGTTTGCTAGTATTTCATTGAGTTTTTGGAATCTGTATTCAAAAGATATTAATCTTTAGTTTTCTTTTTGTGTGTGATGTCATTGACTTTGATATCAGGATAATACTGGTGTCACAGAATGAGCTGGGAAGTGTTTCCTCCTCTTCTGTTTTTTTCGGGGAAGAGTTTGTGGAGGATTTGGTGTTAAATGTTTGGTAGAATTCATCCCTGAAGTGGTCTTGACCTGGGCTTTTCTTTGTAAGTTTTTTTTAAAAATTGCTAATACAATCTTTTTTATTATAGGTCTGTTCAGATTTTCTGTTTCTTCTTTATCATCTTCAGTAGTTTGTGTCTTTCTAGGAATTTGTCCATTTCATCTAGGTTATCTTATTTGTTGATACACAATTGCTCATAATATTTTATCAGCCTTTTAAATTTCTGTAATGTCAATAGTGATGTTCCTTCCTTCATTCTTCTTTTATATTTTTTTTATTGAAGTATAGTCAGTTTACAATGTGTCAATTTCTGGTGTACAGCACAATGCTTCAGTCATACATGAATAGACATATATTCGTCTTCATATTCTTTTTCACTGTAAGCTACTACAAGATATTGAATATAGTTCCCTGTGCTATACAGTATAAATTTGTTTACCTCATTCACTCTTGATTTTAGTAATTTGAGTCTTCATTTTTTCTTAGTCAGTCTACTTAAAGACTTTTTGTTTTGTTAATATCTTCAAAGCACCAACTTTTGGGTGTATTGATTTTTTTTTCTATCCTCTAATTTATTTCTGCTCTAGTCTTTATTATTTCCTTTCTTCCGCTTGCTTTGGGTTTAGTTTGCTTTTCTTTCTTGCTCTTAAGGTGGAAGTTTAGGTTATTGATTTGGGATCTTATTTTTTTTTTTTAATATAGGCATTCACAGCTATAGACTTCCCTCTAAGTTGCTGTCTCTGCAATTCCTACGTTTTTTTTTCCTTTTTTTCATTAATCTCAAAGTATTTTCTAATTTTCCTTGTGATTTTATCTTTGAACCAGTGGTTGTTTAGGAGTGTGATAATTTCCATGTCTGTGAATTTCCTAATTTTTACTTCTGTTATTACTGATTTCTAATTTCATGCCTCTGTTAAAAGTCACTTTCCTGAGAGATTTTGCTCCTGCAGTTTTTACTGGTTGCGTTCAGACAAGTGAACACAAGTCTTCAGTTGAGAGGTCCCTTCAGGTACCTGAGAATGGGTGGACTTGTCCTCATCATCACGATTCTCAAACAGCAGACGACTGTTAGGCTGCAGCCTCAGGGTGATATTCTGGCTCTTCTGGAGGACACTATGGGAAGTCAGGCTGCTTTGGCCACTTTTGCCCCTTCTCAGAACAGGAGTACTCAGTGGTAGACATCTTTCACTCTCTTCCCTTTCGTGGGTTGTTATTTTGGGGATCTGTGCCTTGATGTTTATCCACACCCCTTAGGCAGTTTGAAATTCCACAGTGAAATACTTGGCTGAGTGTGATAGTCAAGAGCAAATGTTTGCCAGGTTGCTTGAGTGCTATTGTTCACGCACCATGTTTTTTACATTTAAGCACATATTTGTATACTCTGACAATTCTGAGAAGTCTTTGGTAGGTTTTCATCATCCCAGTCTTTTGCATTTTCCCGTTTCTTTTTGCATTTAGCAGCATCTGGGTCCCATCAGAGCCTGGGACAGGGGGAGGCGGCTGCCTGCTTCCTCCCTGCAGAGCAGAAAGTGCCGGGAGCTGCTCTAGCACACAGCTCCGCGGAGAAGGTCGTTCTGGCCGTCCCAAGCCCCCTCACGCTCAGTCCTGCGGACCTCCTCACCCGCATCCCCGCGGGCCGCAGGAACCCGCTCCCGGCAGCTGCCGCGCAGCCGCTGTGTGGACCCGGCAGCTGCACCCACCACCCAGCCAGCCAGGACCCAGCGCACCAGCTCATCCTCCCGCCCGCATCCTCCTCCCCGCAGCTAGAGGCCGTAAAACCTGCAACTCCCGGCTTTTTTTTGGTTTTTTTTGTTTTCCTTTCAAATGCCATTATTATTATTATTTTCACTATGTGCGGGAATTCTTTGAGGATATGAGTAGAAGTAGATTTCTCCAGAAAGGATCTGCGTTTGCTTCTGTCAAGCTCCTGGAGATATCTTCAATCTGGGACGACTTTAATTTTCAAACTTGAGGTTTCTTGGATCACAAATAGTTCGAATATGAACTGTTCAACCATGTGACGGACAGTCCGCGTCCTACCTCTTCCCAGTGCCAAGATTTGAGGCGGAGAATTTTCTGTCCCCTGAGGAGTTAGAAGGGTTGTTTACTTCAAGTTCACGTTTGTTTGTTTGTTTAACACTTTTTATTGAGTTATAGTCATTTTACAATGTTGTGTCAAATTCCAGTGCAAAGCACAATTTTTCAATTATACATGAACATACATACATTCATTGTCACATTCTCTTTCGCTGTGAGCCACCACAAGATCCTGTATATATTTCCCTGTGCTACACAGTACAATCTTGTTTATCTATTCTACATTTTGAAATCCCAGTCCCTTTCCATCCCCCTCAAGTTCATGTTTAGATGACTTTTCCCCTAGAGGTCCCTTACTCAACTCTGCGTTGAGCCCACAGACTTTGTTTCATGTCCTACTGCTCCACAAGATCATGAAAACTGAAGCTCAAGGTTACTAAGTTTAAAAAAGACCAACATAAGGTGATTTCAGTATTCCTCTTGCCTATTTGGATTTCTGCTTTCACATATTTTTGGGGTTTCTCAGTATTCTTTCTTTTTATCTTAGTTCAGTGTAATTTAAATGATTTTAGTTTTGCTGTTTGTTGTTCGTATTTAGTGCACCATACTGCCAGAACCCATAGATCACCAGCTCTCACTCTATTCTTGCATGAACCCAATCTTTGGTTAGTACCTCTCCATGTATTTCCAGGCATTCCTGTGGGTGGAAGAGGGGGGTCTTACCTGTACTCATAGACAACCCTGGTCAGCTCCAGGAGATCTCCTTTTCCCTCTCCTGCCCTGCCACTACCCCCACTGAGTTCTGCCATCTGCAGGTGGTATCACCTTTTCCTGGAGTCCCTGTCATTTTCTGGTTCCATAGGTGCCTTTGGAGAAGTGGGAAGGGATCCCTTTTTCTCTTGCTGCACTCTGATCAACTGCTTATAATCCTTTTTGGTTAAACTGCTCCTTTCACATCAGCTTTTTTTTACACTTTATTGTGAAAAATTAAAGTTTAATTTTTAGCTGCAATAGTACTAAGAACTGTTTCTGAGCCATTCCGCAGTAGTTGACAACATGATACCTCATCAATCCTAAGTAGCTTAGTGTGTATTTTCTACAAACAAGGACATTCTCCTACATAACCACAACCAACCATCAAAATGAGAGAAATTACATTGATACGCTACTACCTTCTGATCCTGAGACCCTTCTAGTCTAAATAATTGTCCTAATAGTGTCTTTTGTAGCAAAGGGATTCAATTCAGGATCACCAGCTGCATTTGGTTGTCCTGTCTCTTTAGTCTTCACTTTGGAAGAGCTTTTCCATCTCTCCTCCACTTTTTGACTTTGACACTTTTGGAGATTACGGGTCGATTATTTTATTTATTTATTTATTTATTTATTTATTTATTTATTTATTTTTTATTGATTATTTTTAGAATATCTTCAGTTTGGGTTTATCTGATGTTTCCCCATGATTAGATTCAGATCATGCATCTTTGGCAAGGACACCACAGGGGTGATGTTATGTTTATCTCGGTGTTTCCTGTTAGGAAGCTCACAATTTTGATTTTTTTCCTTAATGTGGATCATCAGTTGGTTAAGGTGATTTCTGGCAAGATTCTCCACTTTAAAGTTACTATTTTTTCCCTTTGTAATTAATAATTATATTGTGGGTAGGTACTTTGAGACCATGTAAATGGTCCATTACTCCTTAAACCTTTACCCACTAGTTTTGATGTTTGTGGTTAAATTAATATTCTGATGGCTGCCAGATGGTGATTTTTCTAATTCAGCATTTAGGAAAGGCATTCTCTTCTTCTTATTTATTTATTCATTTATTTGTTTATATCAGTATGGACTCCTGGATTTTTATTTTATAATGGGGACTTATAATCAGTTACTATCATTATTGATTTATTTTGATATTCAAATTGCCCCAAATCTGGCCAGTGCCCTTTTTTAATGCAATTTTCATTAAAAAAAAAAAGGTAACATAAAAATTTACTATCTTAATCATTTTCAAGTATACAGTTCTATAGTTTAAGCATATTTACATCATTGTGAAACAGACCTCTAGAACTTTTTCCTCTTGCAAAACTAAAACTCTATATCCGTTAAATAACAACATCCATTTCTCCCTCCCCCTCCCCCTGGCAACCACCAGTCTACTTTCTATTTCTATGAATTTGACTAATTTAGATACCTCATACAAGTGGAATCAAACAGTATTTGTCTTTTGTGACTGGCTTATTGCATTTAGCATAATGTTCTCAAGGCTCATCCATGTTGTAGCATGTGATAGGATTTCCCCCTTTTTAAGGCTGAGTAATATTCCATTGTATGTACATGTCACATTTTGTTTATTTACTCATCCACCTATGGACTTTTGGGTTGCTTTTACCTCTTGCCTATTGTAATAATGCTGCTTTGAACATTGGTGTGCAAGTATCTCTGAGACCTTGCTTTCAATTCTTTTGAGTAAAATTGCTGGATTATATGGTAGTTCTATTTTACATTTTTTGAGGAGCCTTCATGCTGTTTGCTTTGGTGGCTCTATCATTTTACATTCCAACCAACAGTGTACAAGGGTTCCAATTTTTTCATATCCCTGTCAACACTTGTTATTTTCTGTTTGTTATTTTTTTTTTCATAGTAGCCACCCTAATCGGTGTGAAGTGATTCTCTATTCTTTTGAACATCTCCATCAATCTTTGAGTGCTTCCTTACTTTATGGCACAGAGGTTGTTTCAGGATCACTTTGTACTTTCCCTGCCCTAGCACTGGAATCAGTCATCACTCCAGGGAGCCCTAGTTCCTTTTTGTGGAGATGGTATTTAGAAACCACAATCTGGGCAACCTTTTGGATTAGTTCTACTTGTGGCACTTCTGCCACTTCTGCCTTCCACAGGACTGACACATGATTCCAGTGAGCCTGGGGTGACAGGCACCTCTTCACCCCCATCCCTACCTCCAAACTAAGGATTCATATCTCGGCAATCATTTCTCCATAGCCTACTCTCCCAGGTCCCCAGAGGGACATTACCCACCTGAACCTCCCCAGTGATCACACCTTAGACTCAATTTGGGATTTTAACTGTAGGAAACATCCCCACCCACTTAGAAGAAAAGTTGGAACCTGGGATGCAGCTATTTTAAGGTTTCTCTTGAGAAGCAGAACTGAAAAAATATACGTTTAAGCACAACTTCTAAATTAGATTCTAAATTCTATCCTAATTTAGATATACGTATGCATCTCACAATGCAGTTTAATGGAAAGACCGTAACTTTGAACTCAGCCAGAACTGGGTTTTAATCCTTGCACTGTGACATATAAGACCTGTGACCTGGGTGAGCTTTAGCTCTGCAAGCATCTGTTTCCCTGTCTGTAAAATGAAGACATTAATACCTTGCAGAAGAGGTAGGGGGTAGGCTCTAGCTTAAGTGGTAGAGTGCATGCTTAGCATGCACAAGTTCCTGGGTTCAATCTCCAGTACCTCCATTTAAAAAAATTTAAAAAATAAAAAATAAATACCTTGCAGAATTTTTCAGGGAATTGGAGACACGTGTCCAGAGATGAGGATGCTGTCTGGCCTATCGTAGGCGGCAGGTACCTCTCTAACGTCATAGCATTTCGTCAGTCCTGGGGGCAGCAGCTTCACTTATGCAGTCCTTTGGAATCCAAGCTTTGCCCATGAACGTCGGCTACTGAAGGCTATGGGGTCAAATGGCTACCTGCCGATGTGCGGTCTGTAGGCTTCAAAACTGTTTTCTTTCACTGGTAATCTATATCCACTGAAAAATATCTTATTTCTTCCTTCCAGTGAGCCCGCAACATTTCAGAAATACCATCAAGTGAGTCTGCTGGCAAGATTCAATCAAGATCTGGACAAAGTGGCAGCCATTTCCTTGGAGTTCTCTACAGGGTCTGTAATAGGCCCCAAGTACAAGCTCAGGATTCTCCGAATGAAGTTAAGGTCACTTGCCCATCCGGAGAGGTGAGCTGCAAACAGGGTCTGGCAAGTCCCTGTTTTCCAAAGATGGTATTAGTTCCTGTCCAATCTGCTTGGTCTGATGTTTTAACAGGACTTCATCAATCACAGTGAAGGAAGGGAGGGATCCTCTAAAACCAGACTTGATCAAAATAAGTTGCCCAGTAATCCAAGAAAATTTTACTAGTATGCACTGAAAGCTAAATGGCCTGATAATCCAAAGAAATAATGTTGCTATATGCTTAGTTACACAGTTCCTCCCTAACCGCTCCACCCACGCTGCTTAGAAGTTGATAATTTGTTGTAGAAAAGAAAGCCTCCTATAGTTTGGCAAACTGATAAAACACAGCCTAGCATTAAAAGGTACAGAAAAACTGGAATCTTTTGTTCCACTGATAAAGGATAAAGTACAATATATCAATGTTAAATTTGATAAGTGCCCTGAGAATGCCGTTGTCCTTAGGAAATATACACTGAAGTATTAAGGGGTAAACAGCCTATTCTCAGTTGGTTCAGAAAAAATAAACAACAGTGTGTATGTGTGTGTGTGTTGAGAGAGAGACAGAGACAAAGAGGGGGAGAAAGAACAAAGCTGTGATGGTACGTGTGTTTTGTGACTAATGCCACTAGTCCTAGCATCAAATCTATGGACAGAGAGAGACAGAAAATGATGTGAGCAGTTACTGCTTTACGGTTATCCTGAAGGTCTAGGATACCCTAAAACATTTAATAGTACAAGTTTTTTTTTCCCAAGAGGGTAGTCACTTCATCTTAAAACTGGTACTTTTTAATACTTCTTTTCCTGATTATCAAAGTAATAGATGTTCATTTTATAAAATCTGGAAAGTGCGAAAAGTGTAAGGAAGTGAAAAAAATATCATGGATAATGTCATTATTCAGAGGCAACCACTGTTAATAGTTTTAGTTATCTCTTCCTATTTGCTTTTAAACCTGGTTGAAGTTATGTGGTGAATAAAACTGTACATCCTGATGTCTGGCTGTTGTTGATGCTGCTTTGTTTATTTACCGCAAGCATTTTTCTAGAACGATAGAGATAATTGCTAAATAGTTTTACATCCAAAGGCGATGATGCAACTGACTTCACCAGAATGGGGTATTTTTTGTATTGTATTGACAAGGATATTTCATCTTATTTTCACAGGCCCCAATTGTGTCGATATGACCTTGTACTGATGGAAAACGTCGAAACAGTCTTCCAACCTATTCTTTGCTCAAAGTTGCAAATGTAACTGCTGACAGGACACCTGGGTACCAGTAACATTAAGAAAGCTACAACTACAGGCTTTTTAAAGCTTCACCTCACCTTTTCCTCAAGGCACAAAAAGTATAGAATAACCAGGGTTTTTTTGCAGTAATGTCACACTGCAAAACATCAAATGACCTTGGATTATGAAACAGTCCTGGGAAGGGAGCCCCTAAGTAGGGCGAGTCAGAAATAGCCAGGCTCCCAACCGCCCAGCGCCTTGTCTGGCTGTGTCCTGGGGCCTCATTTGTTCCGACCTGTCGATTCTGCTGCCTGTCACCCGGGCAGTTCTGCCCATCACAGCGGCCAGCCAAGCATCTCAAAGGGAAAGACTGGCTGGAGACCTCCCTCTGGACTCGACCCCACATTCCCTGTGCCAGATCCCTCCAGGCCGCGCATGCAGAAGGGAATGAAACTGACCTCCCTCACAGGGCTCGTGTGTGGATTTAGGAGGCAAGTCTGTGAAGGATTCTTTGAAATCCTTTGGGTGCCACATCTGTGAGTGGCTGATATGTGTGAATATGCTTGTATTTATTTTGCTATGGCTTATCTAATAAGCACTAAGAGAGCTTCTCCCTGTCAACACCACCTTCTCTCTTGGGCTCTTTGCTCTGGGAAGGCAGGGAAGCCACACCCCTGGCTTCCCGTCTTGTTGAAAGTGGGGTTGGTGCAGGAGGCAGTGAGGACAGGCCAGTAGCCAAGGGGGCAGCCCCTGGGACCAGACAGTATGTGGATGAGGGAAGAAGGACAGATGAAGCCGTGGGACTACCTCGCTCATGGGGACCAGGGATGGAGCAAGAGGCAAGACAGAAAAAGCAGGGCTTGTTTTTCACTTAAGGTGAAGAAGAATCGCTTTATAGGCAACCCTCATTTTAAGCAATTCTTAAGAAATATTTTGTTTTTCTTTATTACTAATGTAACTTGTGATTATTGAAGGAAATTCAGAAAATGCACAGATGCAAAATAAAAATCCGCTACTCATAATCCCACCTGTGGGAGGTGATTAATGTTAACCTTTCAGAGTGATGCCAAGTAACTCGTTTTGCTAACATGTGAATTCAAAGCACTAACCTGTTTGCTCTTGGAGTATCTGAAGCTTCTGGTTTGAAGAGTTTGCAGGCTTCCCTAGGAACAGGCGCCATCTATGAATCTGGAATGATAACAGCAGCCAAGTTAAGAGGCCCCCCAAGGGCCAAGGTCAGAGATTTCAGAACCAGGAGGGGATGTCCCTGCAGTCAGATGCCCAGGGCAGAGACAGAGCCACAGGGGTTGACACCACCCATCCCCTAGATGCGGCCCCAGTAGGAAGGTTCCTGGGATTCCTGAGTCACAGGTCCAGGAACCTCCTCCACATCCAAGTGACTGCTCTTCTGCTTTCTGTGAGAATAGACTTATTTTAAAGAAATGAGCTGTTTCATATATGATGGAATTCTGTAAATATGTTCCTGTGTGGCATGTCTTACCTTTGCTTATGCATGTAGCAAATCCAGAGTCTATTCCACTAAAGTGAAGGATGACTGCGGTGAATGTCTGAACTCTGAAAGGAGTGAAGCTCAGCGATGCTCCTGCCCACTTGGACGTCTCACCAGCTTTCCTCCTTCCCTCGTTCAAGCAGTCGTGCATACAGGCTGATGGGCCCTGATTTCTGTTTAGAGTTTTATTGGTCCTGGATTTTGATTAGTACAGTGACTGTGTCCTCTTTGCCTTGCCCGGTAAGCAGGGGATCAAAACAATAGCAAGAAGATGCCAGAAACAACATTTCTGTTGATGTATAAACTCTTCAGGCCAGTGGGTCTCTCTCAGCTTCTTCTCCTGGTGTCTGCTAGCACGGTACCTGGCTCATGGTGGGGCGGGTGGGTGGATGAACACACAGATGGATGAGTGGATAAATGACAAAGTAACAGAAGGAAGTTTGCTCCCTGGAGTGGAGGTGAATTTCAGTGGGTTTCGTGTAACAGTGATCAGGTGAAATGGAGGCAATCACAGGTGTGCCACTCTCTTAGAATCTTTCTCCTGAGGCCCCTGCAACTTTCGACTCTGTCTCTTGTTATCCTTGCCTCTCTTCCTTCTCTTTGCCAGTGTATTTATCTGAATCCCCAATCCAAGAAGCAGTTAGACCATAGCCTACCTTGTTCCCTCCAGTGTCTTCCCCAGTGTCTCCCACTCAGCGTTTGGACCTTAGCTGGATGGGTACTTCCTCAGGGTGGTGGGGGTGGGGGGTCTTACTCACATCATTTCTTTGCAGTGCACGCTGAACTTCTACTCTGGAGAGCTTTTTAAGGTTTGTTTGTTTGTTTGTTTCATTTATGTGTGTGATTGAGCCGGGTGCCTAGCGTGGTGCCTGCAGCACAGTCTGCGCTCAGGAAATAGTTACTACGTGAACACTCTCTGTTACCTTGTAGGACCTATGGAGTCATGTTCAGCTGTGAGGAAAGGCCTCCCCGCCTTCCCTCCCACCACCCCAGCCCGCTTCTATGGCGGTGCCCACCCTTCTCTGACTTAGACCTCTCTCCCAGGGACCTCTGTTATTGTTGTCTCTGTGATGTCTGGAAGACCATTGCCCATTTCCCAGGCTCCCTGGGAAAAAGAGAGGTTGGCTCTTTTTTTTCACTCCTTATTGCAACTTCCAGGTGGTCCTAACACCATTCTTTAGCAAGCCCACCTATCCGGAAGCCTAGGAGATTTTTCCTTCCCCCAATCCCCCATTTTAGAATGTCAGCTAAAACCCTCCAGGTCCCTCTGGCATTACTGGCTGACTCCAAGCTGTGGTTCAAAGTTCCCCTCGCTTGTTCTTCCACAACTCCCTTCCGCCACCCACTTTGCATGTGCTACTGTCGCTGCTTTCATTAAGCCATATCGTAAGATGTTTCCATGTCTGTATCTCCTCTGACACTGAGACCACAGGAGCAGCTGCTGCTTATTTGTCTTTGCTGCCCTAGCTCCTAGCACAATGCCAGGCACAAAGCAGGTGCTCAGTATATGTCTGTTGAACAGCATGGAGCGGACCCATCCTTAGGGACTTGGAGATGCCTTCACTCTGATTCAGACTTCGACAGTCTTGGGCTTCTTTCCCAAAGCAGACAGGCTGAGCAGAAGGAATCAAACAGGAGGCTAGGGGGTAAGTCAGGGGCAGCAAGCGAGGACTTAGATAGCGAGCCTGTGGGAAGTTAGGTTTGCATCTCCCAAAGAATTCTTGCTAAAGGTTCTTTGCCACCTGGTATTGGCTGAGTCCCACAACCCCTCAGGTCTCCCTGCTGGATTTTTCATGGACTCTAACAAGGCACACCGGTTCCTTTCCTAACAGTCTTTCCTGGGCCCTCAGGACACCACCCTCACCACTCTAGGTCTCACCCACCTGCCCTGAATGAGCTATCTTGTTCTCTTTCACTGGTTCCACATTTCCTTACCAGGCTTCTGATCTCAGTCTTCTCTCTTGGAAAGGCAGTGTAGCGTAAGATGAGGCTCTGCTATTTGCTGCCGTGTGACCTCAATACCTCCTAAGTTTCCATTCTCTGTACTGTGAAGCGGGGGCTGCTTAAAGTCCCTGCCTCATGAAGGTTGTTATATATAATAAATACATTCATGTGTGTACAGCGCTTACTGTGGGGTCGAGTGTACTGAGACTCGGTGAATATCAGCTGTTGTTACTTTCCCTCTCGTGGTCTACTTAAGAGACCTGTCCGCCTTTTCAACGCTCTCCTTTACACATGTGACCTCCAAATCTGACTGTTCAATCTGAGCTCTGGATTTTCACTTGCTTGTTGAGAGGCGGTGCAGGGGAAAGAGCACGGGCTCAGGAGGTGAAGACAAGTCCTGCTTAGCACTCTCCCTGTTGTGGACTCATCAGCACTCAAAGTGACTTCACCTGAACACCTGCTCAGCCACTCGTCCCTAAGCGGGATGATGATGTTTGCTTCTCTGGAAGCTTTGCCACATCAATTTCCTCCACGGTGTGATCTACAATGATAACTCCCCATGCTGTCCCCTGACCGAAGAGAGAGCAAAGTCCTTGAGAGCAGGAACCTTCCTTCTTGCTCTCTACTCTGCACACCCCTGGCACAGGCTCAGGTACATTCCTTTTTCCATTTACTTTCTCTCCTCCCGGATTCCTTTGACTTCTCAAAATCAACATGTTTCAAACCAAAACAACTGATCATTTTCCTCCTGGGACTTGAGTCCATTAATTTAACAAACTATTACTAAGTGCCAATTATAAGGCAAGCCCAGCTGAGAGCTGGGACAGATAAAAGATGGTGAGACCTTGTCTCATTTACAGATGTGTTCACTGTCTACTGTTTCTCTTTCCGGTCTTACTTAGAATGAAGATCTCCAGGTCTCTCTCCCCACGTGTTTTAAAATGGAAAATTTTACACACATACAGAAATACAGAAAATGGTATAAAATCCACTTCCATATGCTCATCATTCAGCTTCAGCAATTATCAATTCAATGGCCAATCTTGTTTTATTTATACCCCTACCCACTACAGTCCTATCCCATTATTTTGATGCAAATCCCAGGCATTGAACCACTTCATTCATAAATACTTCAGTATTTTGAAAAGATAAAATACATCCTTTTTTTTTTCTTACAAATGAGTCACAGGATACTCTAACACTGCACCTTGTTTGATTTTTATCCCAGCCATCTATCCCGCAACTGCACTGTGTCAGGATATCTAGAGTTGCCTCCCTCTTTCAGGAAACTACTTGGTGTTCCATTTGTGAATATACCATAATTAACCTCGCTAGTCTCCAAATGATGGGCATTTAGGTTGTCCCTAATCTCTTAACATCAAAATGGAGCTGAGAGAATACCCTTGAAACATACATCTTTGTCTACCTATGGGCATATCTATAAGTTCACTTTTTGAATGTGGAATTGCTAGGGCTTTGCACACTTCAAATTCTGACAGGGGCTCCTTATTTGGCCAAAGAGGGGCTTTGAATGATATGACAAGGATGGTTTCTTTCTGTTGTCCAGGCTTGTGACATTTTGGAGTCCTCTCTGTCTCTTCTACATTTAATCAGTCATATCCTACCAACTCTTCCCTTCCCATAATTGTGGTCCTGACTCAGGCCTGCATCCTTTCTCACCAAGACAATTACAGCTTCCAACTCACAACATATTCTAATCATCTTCCAGGGCAAACAGGAGCTAAACTATTCTCTTGTTTAAACACCTCTGTTGGTGTCTCCTGATGTACAATATTTAAAAAAATCCAACTTCTTAGCTGCCTTTCGTTGCTTTCCAGTTTGTCCCCACATTCTCACTCATTTCTCACACCTTAGGCTTCATGGAACCTGGATACTGGTGCCTTCCTGGGGCACCTAGATCACCCTCTCCCTCCTGTCTCTGTTGTGGAAATCGTGCTCATCCTTTAAGGTAAACTCAAACCCCACCTCCTCCATGAATCTATGCAGTGCAGGACCACTAGTTTTGGACTCATAATCATGGTGTCGTTTGGGGGACGTCACGATCTTTCTCAAAATCAGATTTTTCATCTGTTAAATAAAGGCAAAAATACCAACCTTGCTGGATTGTTGTGAGGATTAGCGTTAATGGGCACATAGTAGGCGTTCAATAAAAGGAAATTCTCATTTCCGTGGTCGCTTAGACCATCCCACTGCACTGGATTAGAGCCTCTTGTTCCACGAGGGCTGCATTTGCTTTGTTACAGCTGGTGGTCGACCAGACTGTCTTGACCACTAGACTGCAAGCTGGCTGTGGGCAGGGCTCGTAATTCATCCCTGGATCTCCCAGCACCTGACAGAGACCCTGCAGATAAATGGAGAAAGAGAGGGACAAACGTAGAAAAATACACACAGACAGGAGAACAGACGCACGCGCAGAGGGGCTGCAAGACAGGTTTGCGAAGCAGTCGGCCCAGGGGCACCATGGGTGGAGTCCAGGCCCGGGGCGGGGCCTGAGTCTGGGGGCGGGACCTGCAGCGGACCCCGCCCCGGTCCGTCTTCGAACGTGCTCCGCTGGCGCAGTCCGCTACCGGCGTGGTCCCCGGCGCTGCCTCCAGGCTCTTCGGTGGCCCCGGAGGTCCGGGTGAGGGCGCCGAGATGCGCCCCCTAGTCGGCCTCCTCCTGGTCTTCGTTGGCTGCACCTTCGCCCTCTACTTGCTGTCGACGCGACTGCCCCGCGGGCGGACACTGGGCTCAGCCGAGGAGGCTGGGGACAGGTGCGTGGCGGTGGTGGCGGGGACTGGGGTTCGGGTCAGAGGAAGGGAGCGAGGTCCGAGGATGGGGTCTAGGAATCGGAGATTCGGGATCTCGGATCCGAGCAGTTGGAGGCTGGGATTTGGGGTTCAGTTCTGGGACAGGAGATCGGTTCTCATCTACACGGTCTCTGGCAGGCCAGGTGGACGGGAGCCAGGCCCGGCCCTTGCTGGGATCTGCGTGCTGCCAGCTGCGTGGGAGTGCTGTTTGGTGCCTTTTGGGGTGGCGATTTGCAGAGGGAAACGCGGCGCCTTACCCCGGGCGGAGCTTGTTTGAGCACATCTGTTTGCGCCGTGGCAACGCCTCTTGAGCCGTGTTCCCGTCACCTTCCCAGGCTCAGCCCTGACCTCGTTTTGCAGCCGACTCTCGCCCCTATGTGGACCCGCAGCTCCTTGTTCATGACTGCTCTCAGCCTCCCTCCATCGTCCTTCTCACCCCACTTCACTTCCGTCAGTTCTGCCCTTGGGAGTTTAAGGCATTCGGTCTCCAGGAGAAACACATTGCAAGGACAACTTTAAATTATTCACAAATTAATGATCGGGTCCTCCCTTCTTCCTGGCTGTCTCTGCTTTTCCTTCTCATGACAGACTAGGTGAGGGAGGAGGCGGTACAATACTACATACTGTTTATAAAGTTAAGGGAAGTGTGCCAAGGAGTGTTACTGATTTGAATTTGATGACAGCTGTTTTCAGTGACTATTCTTTTGCTCTAGCTGAGAAGGCTCAGCTGTGGATGTCAGACATACTAAGAGAAACATTTTGATGCGAACCAGGAAGGTTTCCTTATAATTGATTATAAATATAATTATAACTGGTAATAATTATAATCATTGATGGATTCAAGGGTTGTTCAGAAGGCAGAGGCAGAGTAGCGTTTACACTGTGACCCTTGTACAGAATTCAGAGTGCACTGAGGACCAGATAAAGATCAGGTGAAAAGGCAGACTCTTTGAAAAGGTTGGTTTCAAGCCTGACATATAATCAAGAAGATTGTTTATGCTGTGGGGCAAATATACTTTACCGGGCAATCTTTAATTGGCTTGTTTGTGATTGATAAAACAGTCATTTTACCTAGTAACTTAGGAGTGGTGTGAAGTTTGGATTATCCTTGGCCCAAAGCTTACAGAGGAAGGGGTACTCCTAGAAAGGAATGCAATTTAGGATGTTTATTCATTTATAAATAAATAAACTATTTTGGACTATTGTGGCTACCAATTGTTGACAGTTTATTTTTTTTAAGATGCTATTTAGGATGTTTCCATTTGCCTGGAAATTAATCCGTTTGCCTCTTAAGAACAGATCATAAAACCAGAGAGCTAAGAGGGAACTTAGTGATGATCCAACACCAACCTCATTTTTCAGATAAGGAAACTGAGGCTCAGGGACTAGCCCAAGATCACACCACTGGATGGTAGCAGAGTTGAGATATTGCTTCCAAATCAAGGCTCTTCTCTTAGTCTCTGCTGTGTTGTATCAGGTCATCCATCATCCTGGCCTCCCATTATGTGTGTGTTCCCAGCAGACCAGATGATGAGCACATTTATAAACCTACTTTGGAAAGAAGACACAGGAAGTGACTGTCTTAGGTTTTAGGGCTTTCTGGACTCATGTTTCCATCTGCTTTTTCAAATCTCAGGTCACTGTGGTTCCCCTCGGATGTGGCTGAGCTGCGGGAGCTCTCCGAGATCCTTCGAGAATACCGGAAGGAGCACCAGGCCTACGTGTTCCTGCTCTTCTGCAGTGCCTACCTCTACAAACAGGGCTTTGCCATCCCTGGCTCCAGCTTCCTGGTCAGTGTCCTACCCTCCTTCTGTGCCTGCCTGGAAGCCACCTTGTATCTCTGCAGAGGGGCCCTTAGGCTGCAGATCCTGTAGTCCAGAGGAGGGACTACTGTGGCTACCATTTATTGACAGCCTTCCCTGTCTTGGGCACTGTTCTAGTTGCTTTACCTGCATGACTTTATATAATTCTCCCAAAAGCCAATAATGGCTGACAGGGTAGGGAGTGGGTATTGCTGGGCTCTGAACCCATACCTGCCCATCTCCAGAGCCTGACTTTCCTCTCAGGTGTGCTGCTTTTGTTTCTAAGGATTTGACAGCTGTGAAGCACTATCCTTGAGAGAGAGAGAGCACGAGAGAGAGAGAGAGACATCCCTGCCCCTGCGCAGGCTGGGGCAATTCTTCTTCCTCAGAGCTCCTGTAATGTTCTGCAAGTTGGCACTGTTTTTCTTTAGTTCTTTTTTTCTTTAAATCTCTTTTCTCCACCAATCTGTGAGTTCCTTGAGAGCAAGACTTGCTCCTTAGTTTCAGCCTTAATGTTTCTCTACCAGGTACAGGAAAGTGCCTTTATAAATGTTTGATGAACAGATGCAGGGTGTTCATGGGGCTGTTAGGCTGTGGAGGATTGGGAAGTCTCCCTGGTATGGAGAGGACAAGTCGTTCTGATTTTCCAGGCGGCCTCCTGGCGCTTGGGAGCTGCAGTGTTAGATCTGGGCTTGTGCTTGGGCACTTGGATGCTTCTCTTCAGCTGCCATCTCAGGTTATACACAAGGATCTGTGCCGTCCTCCTGACAGCATTTTAAGCTGGTTCGTGTAAATGTATGTATACGTTAGTATACGTTAGGACTTAGGGTAGGTTTGAATCCCAGCTATGTAACCATGAGCAAGACACTTAAATTCTTTGACCCTGTTTCCTCATCTATGAAGTCGGTCTACTCCTATGTAACCCCCTAGGATTGTTATGTGGGCGATTTAAATGGTACAGTGGGTTCAGATGGCACCTGGCACACAGCAGCCTTCAGCACTTGTTGAATGATGGCGTGACTAAGCAGGAAGCCATGAAAACTTCCTTTTTCCCTGCTTCCCTCTCCCGCCCCAGTGTCTTCTTCCCCCTGCCGCAACATTCAGCTCAGGCTGGATCCGCTTAAGCAGTTTTTTTGTTAGAAACTAGAAGAAAAGCAAACGTGTCTGTGCCAAGAGAGATGGGGGTGGGGGGTATGTGGTGCTTGAAGTAAGGTGCTGACCGCTGGCGTTGCCCCAGTACCTCTTTCTCTCTTGAGCTGATCCCTCCTCAGGGCAAAGAGCCACCTGCTACCTGGGGGTGAATCCTGTCTCTGCTCAGTGTGACCATGGGCATGATACTTACTCTCTCGCCAGGGGTAGGGGGTGAGATGGTGTATGACGCAGGCTCATAGTGGGGATTAAATAAGACATGTGCTTAACACATAGCAGGTGCTGAGCAGACCCCCACCTTCTCCCTTCCAGGTGCCCCCTTTACTTTCTCTCTTGGATCCCATGTTTGGCAGGATGATGTCTGCCAGTCAAACTCCATTTAGGAAGTATTAGTTTACTTTCCCATTTTTGTTAATCTAAGGCTTTCTGAGTGTCAGTTGGAACTCTGGTCAACACGGAACCCCCGGCGTTACCATACCGCATAGACGTGATTCCCGCAAAAAGTAAAGAAACGAGACATTTTACATAGCTTGTGTGGTCTTACTGAGGAAAAATTCATGGCTTATGTTCATTTAAAATAGCAAAAATAACTTGTGAGTTTCATTTCTGTCTTCTCAGAGCGTCTGTGTTTGCAGGACCTACCACGGCCCGAGTAGCAGGCTGGGTGTGGTCTACACAGATTTCCCGGGTTCATTCTGTCCTGCCCTCTGAGGTTTTAATCCTTTTTTCAGTTTTAAAGGTGAAGCCCGAGGCCTGTATTGTTGTTCCCAGCTCATTCATCACTCTTCATTCACCTCTTTAGGATGGGAGTTGGGTTTTGTCTGGGAAGATTACTGAAGGAGGCGGGAACCTAGGACTCTTAGGCTCCAGGATGAGGGGCCTGGGAGCTGCCAGATGTTCTTACGGCTGAGGGTTTGTTTTCCTTGCAGAATGTTTTAGCTGGCGCTTTGTTTGGGCCATGGCTGGGGCTTCTGCTGTGCTGTGTGCTGGCCTCGGTGGGTGCCACATGCTGCTACCTGCTCTCCAGTGTTTTTGGCAAACAGCTGGTGGTCTCCTACTTTCCTGACAAAGTTGCCCTGCTGCAGAGGAAGGTAAGGCTACAGGGCACGTCCGAGTGCTAGGCCCCCAGACGGTCACCTCAAGGCCCTGAGGGGAGTGAGGGGCAGGGATTTCCCACAAATGCTCCTCGGCCCTGCCATGGGAGGTCCTAGAGGTCCTTTTGATGTCTCCAGGAGGAACAGACCTGAGATAGGTCCCGGTCCATCTGTGCCCTTGGGCAAATTCCTGACTTCTCTGAGCCTCAGGCACCTCCATTTTTAAAATGAGGAAAACAATGTCTGCGCTGGAATTTGCAGAATATGTACATTATTGTAGCACAGTGCCCGGCATCTACATAGTTTCAATATCTGGAGATTTCTTCCTGCTTCTTAATGACCTTGTCGTCTTTGGCTGCAGGTGGAGGAGAACCGAAACGGCTTGTTTTTCTTCTTACTCTTTTTGAGACTTTTCCCCATGACACCAAACTGGTTTTTGAACCTCTCGGCCCCGATTCTGAACATCCCCATCGTGCAGTTCTTCTTCTCTGTTCTTATCGGTAAGACGTGGGTGAGTGTAAGTCTCGCGGGTATCAGGGGCACGTGCCTGCCGCTGCGAGCACAGGCTCACGAAGAGCATCGCCAGGCCTAGGAATTGTTCCTGCTTCCAAATCCGCTCGGGCTTGAACATGAAAACCCATAAAAATACTTTTGGAAAAAATAAGGATTATTCATTCCACAACTGTGCCTAGTGTCTGTTGTGGGTCCAGCACTGTGCCAGGCACTTGGGTTGGAAGAGTCATCCGTGTAAAACACGTGACTTGGCCATAGTCAGGGCTCAGTCAATGCCTGCAGGAAGAGCGGAGTTGGAGTGAGGGTTTGTGGGCGGAAGAAAGGGTGGAGGCAGGGAACGGGTCAGAGCAAGGGGCTTCCTGTCTGGCTTCGGCCCCTGTCTTGACCAAGATCTGCCTTAGGAGGAGCTGGTGCTTGTGAGGTTCCCTCTTGCCTCCTGACAACCACGTGACCTTCAGCAAGCTCCTCACCCTCAGTGGGCCGCGTGGCCGGATAAGGGGCTAGGACTAGAGCAGTGTTTCTCTAAGTGTGAGCTTTGGACCACCTTTATCTGAATGGTAAATGCTCACATCCTGTAAAATCAGTGACTGTTACTTTCTCCACACTGGAAGTAAACCATCCTTAGTCTAAGGCAAGGACTGCGTCTCTTAAGCCTGCTTTGGAACATGGAGGGTTAGACGACTCAGGGCGTCTGGGTCAAACATAACAAACCTGTGGTTGAGCAGATGCTATTCATAGGGAATTCTTGAGAGAAGTTGAAATCGTAAATGGAGGCAAAGTCTACCGCAGCCAGTTCTGGTCTGATCGGCTTTCAGGCAAAGAGCCTCAGTACCTCTGTCGGCAGCCTGTAATTGCCTGGGTGGCACGAGGTTTAGAAAGTCTTGGAGACCAAGATTCTAGCTCCCCCTCTGACAAGCTGTGTGACCTTGAGGGGTCTATGATCTTGAGGCCTCATCTACTAGAGAAGAGGAAGGGATTATCAGGGGGTCCCAAACCAATCAGAATCTTGGGAGTGAGGGTCAGGAGAGGCTGTTAGAATGCAGGTTCCTGGGTTCTGCCCCAGACCCAAAGCAGAATCTCTGGGGTGAAGCCTGAGGGTGTGTTTTTAACAGCTTCACTGGGGGGTTGTTATACAACCAGCCTCTCCAGCTACCAGGCAGTCTTTTGGGATCCAGTGCACGTGATGACGTCTGAGAGACAGTACAGAACGTGAATAGTCCTATGACTTGTAGGAAACTTGCTGTTCTCTTAGGCACACTGTGACTCATGACGCTGCCACCTCTCTTTGCTTTGGCTGTTGGGTACTCAGAACCAAATCTGGGGACGCCTCTGGCAAATGAGTGAACTTTATGCATTTTTGCATAAACTACTGATTATTCTTCACTTATTATGTTTTATTCCTCAGTCATTTTGTTTTTTTCTTTTTTAACAACTTAAAAATCTTACTGTAGTATATGTATTTTTGTAAACCATCTCAAGTCCTTTTGTTGAACAAGGCAGATGCATGTGGGAAGCGGGGAAAGGAGGGGAAAGAGTGGAAAAGAAGGGAAAGAGGTGATGTGTTTTGGCGTCAGGAGTTGGGCAGACACGGCACAAAACTGGAGCCACAGTTGTGAATTACTGGTGACATTTCTGAAGGACTGTTTTTCATCTTCCTACCCCAGTAACAGGCTCTTTCCCTTTTCTTCTTCCAGGTTTGATCCCATATAATTTCATCTGTGTGCAGACAGGCTCCATCCTGTCAACCCTTACCTCTCTGGATGCTCTTTTCTCCTGGGCAACTGCCTTTAAGCTGTTGGCCATTGCCCTGGTGGCCTTAGTTCCTGGAACCCTCATTAAAAAGTTTAGTCAGAAAGACCTGCATTTGAATGACGCACGCAACGCTAATCATCTAAATAGTAGAAAGGACACGTGACCTGGGTCCTATGGTTGCTGTGTCCCTGGACTCCCTAGTTTGTTTGTGTAATGGTTGTGGTCCTTTGAAGCCCCCCTCATTGTTTTTAAATTATTGTCAATAGCTGACTGGGACACCGTTCATCTGTGTGCACTCTGTTGCCATGAAGGACACTGCTCTAGGAGGTGAATTATATCAGGTGCTCATACAAGCCCTGGTTTAGCAGGATGCTTGCTCTGCAAAACGGATGGCCTGCTAGCGAGTCCTGTTATTTTATTGAATAACAAGGAATTCAGGGTGGTCTGTTGTATGTGCCTCTTGTCCAGCGCTGAGCCGCCTCAGGAGAGGATGCTGGTGGCCCTTGTCCAGAGTGCCTCTTTTGCACAGTGATAGGCCGTTGTGACAGGTGGTGTCCTTTGAAGTCCCCTGTGGATGTGCTTAGTTTAGATAATGACCTGTAAACCCACCTCACTGACACCACTCTTCATCTTGTTAGTCTCCTGAGAAGTGTTTCTTCTGTACTTTTTTTCTGATGACCTACCTCTGCCATAAATCAAGGGAAAGGAGCTGATGACTGCATAGAACGTCCATGTACAGCTCAAAAGCACAGTGATTTCTGTGATGCTCTTTGTGTTCGGATGTAGTGATGTTACCACATAAGTCAAATCTCCTCTTGGCTGCATGTCCTGACACTTAAGCTGGATTGCTAACAGACTATTACATATGAATGGAGTAAACTCTGTACGTTATGAATAGTTCTGGAGAAGTTCTTATGCATCTGGATGGGCAGAGCCCTTGACTCACCTGAATCAAATGACCGTCAGTACATTTTCTGGTCTGTCCTTTGTGGGAGTCCCTCCTCTATCCTGCTGGGAGAATGGATTCAGTACACTTGAGCATCAGCCCATATATTCTCTGAATTTTTTTGTTGTTGTTTGTATGTTGTCATTTGCTAAGGGTAACTGAGGGCTAATTCTATTTTATCTTTTAATTCAAAGGGGAAAAATTGGTTTTGGATTACTTTGTTGTGTTGTATTGTAATTATCTGTAGCTGTCATTGCTTCCTCTATGGCTGTTGTATTGAACTGGCACAGACCTGGGTTAACACTTCCAAGGACAGAAGGACCCTGACACCTAAACTGAGCAGCTCTGGGATCCTGTACTCAACAGGAGTAACTCATCATTTCTTTCCAGAACTGTTGCCCTTGGGCACCATCTGCTGGTTTGACTGATTTGACTTGGCCAAGAATCTTGCCAGGGCTTTAATGTGGACCGGTTGTTCTACGTGAATTCTTGGGAATATTCCTGTTCAGTAGGAAGAATGAATTCCCAAGCAGTATGTTTTGGACACAGTATAATCCATAACACACAACAAGGACTTCATTTTTAAGCATGTGTTGCTTTAAAAAAAAGCCTGATAACAGGAGTGGGTGAGAGGAGGAGGCCAACGGGACTTGGAAATCCTTGGCTCTTTGTCTTCTCAAGTAGGAGGAGGGAAGGGCAGAAACAAGGAAGCTTTCTACACTATTGATAGTGTGTGCCCGTTGCCCTTTATTGGGATCCTTGGATTTGTGTCGCTCCCTCTTCCCCCATGATTTTGCAACAATGTGCCTTATCAGTTGTGAGTTTATAGGTAAAGCAATTTCCCAAATAAATGGATATAAATGTTCTGTGTGGTGTGTGTTTGATCATGTTGCTAACAGTACCCTAAGGAAAAGACAGGACAGAAAACAGTGAAGTTCACTTTTTGTTTAATTCCATGCATTTGTTTGCTTTGATAGTCACTCTTGTTCCCATCGATGTACAATTGTTCAATACAAAGAGGGAGGCGGCATCCTCACAGGGAGCAGGGGAACTCAGTGCCGGAGACCACAGAGGACACCGACAAGAGTTCATTTTGAGACTTGACTACAAAAAGAAGTTAATTTGCTCCAAATTGAAAGGAACTCAAATTACCGCAAACAAGAATCAAGTGAGTCATCCCACTTCCTGAGTCTGAGAAGTGATCACTCTGGAGGCAGTGAGCTACCCAGGTGATATGGTCAATAAGGGACATCTTGCACATTCTGGCTCTGGTTCCCTCTAGCCTGCAATCATTGGAGGACCCTGTCTTCCTGGTCACTGGGCAGCAGGCTGGGGCCAGGAGCCAGTATTCCCCTGAGTGCTGTGAAGTGGCTCTAGAGAATAGGCCTGGGATTTGTCCAGAAGTTTCCTGACAGTGGCCTTGCCATCTGCCTGGGGTCTTGGCCCTGTGTGAGATCCTGCCAGCATGCTCTGGTCACGTGACAGTTAAAAGCCCTAACCCAACTCCTTTGGGATAACCCTGTTTCTTAGAACAGTGATTTCGGAGCTCTTCTCTTCTGCCACCTGTCCCTGAGAAGTGTTCCAGCTTCCACAAGGGTCCTCCGCTTGGCAGCCTAGTTCATTCCAGTCTGAACAGGAGCTTGCAGTATTGGCTGTAACATGCAAACAGGCAGACTAATGTGATTCTTATGTGCTAGTCCGTGAGGTTGGTAACACTGGCGCTGTGAGTATAGTAGCACATTTATTCTATGAAGTCAGCAATGAAGAAGAATCTTGCTGCCTGAAAAGGCACTAAATTCGTACTGACAGTCCAAGTCAAAGTCTTAAAAAAGAGAATGTCACATTGTTTTGGTACATCAATCTCACAGAGTCTAAGGAAGAAGCAAGGAACTGGGACTTAATATGTTAACTCTGTTTACAGATGGTGATGGAGGAACATGCTCACTTAACACAATGCAATGATGTAAATCAAGAGACAGTTGGAATTCAATCTGTCAGTGACTGGAGGTTATTCAATTGGAATCATAGTCCAAAAGGGCAGTGGGTGGAGGCACGTCGCCTTTTTCCCGCCATCAGTGCTGCCCCCCCTCCCCCCGACAGCCATAGGCTGGGATCCGTAAGGAGTACACTGGTGCAATCCCGTCAGTCTCCTGTCAGGGCTAACTCAAGATCTCAAACCACCTTGGGAAATTAATTATGAGGGTAGAGCTGAGAAGGCAAACAGATCTCCCCTTGCACACCAATTCCCATTGAGTGGTAACTGTTGCTCCAAGTGCTGTGTTGTGAGAGGTTCTGAGGCTGTGTCCAAGCTCAGTAGGAAAGAATACAATAATCAATAAACAACATGGGTCTTGGGTATTTAGGGTGGAAATGGTAGACAGTATTATGTGGGGTATTTTGGTTTCTGGCTTAGTGGAAAAACAAAAAACATGGCACACTATATTGCAGAGCAGGTGAGAATTCCTTGGATGCTATTATGTTTGTAGAATTCAGTTCCAGGAAGTTCAAGTATGAATATTTTAAGAAAAGAGGGAAAAACTGAGACACAAAGGCATGGGAAAAAAGGGTAAATCATTTGATCAACAAAGATGCATTCACACTGAAAAAAAAAGTCAATGTTTCACAGAGGCAGAGGGCATTTCAAATTGGGTTGGTACCAGGAAAACCCCAAACCATCAACTCTATTACTACTTAGGGTAAGAGGAAAATTTAGTACAATGAGGCCCTGAAATGGAAGTCCAGTAACTTACTAAATCCTACTAAAAATATCCTTAATTCTGAAGGATGAATTTGTTGATACTAAAGTTTTAAAATATCTGAACTTCAAGTAGGTCATGCCAGGTCATCTTACAACAGAGCTAGTATCTTCACCTTTCTGGGAGGTGCTCCCCACAATCTCACAAACAGGTCTAAATTTTAGCAGAGGTAAAGTCTATTATAATTTCAAAGGGGATGCAGGCTTCTCAGTCCTGTTAAACAATTTTAAGAGGAATTGTTATTCAGAGGACACGATCTAGAAATAGATGGGAATCAGAACCAAATGCCCATCTACAACACAAGTTAAAGCTCATTAACTGGCAGTCAGTCAAAAACATGTGGACATTCATCTTAAGGGGGTTAAACTTTCAATCAACAATTAAGCTGGAAATCAGTCCTGCGAGTTTCCTTAAAGCACTGTTGCAAGTTGTCAGGACTGAAGATTTAGCTCTTCAATTCCCGAGCTCTTCATTCAGCATTCCTCAGATGGCTGTGGAATTGTCCTCAAAGAAACACACATCAGTTCAAAGTTGTCCTGCTTATTTCAAGGCAGGTAGTGAAGGGCAGCCTCGGGTAGAGAAGGCATTTCTCTTTTAACCTAAAAACACTGTTCTTCTCTGAAGCCTCTAGTCACTTCTACTAAAAAATAAGTAAAATGTTCAATGTGGAACTTTATTCAACTCTTGACAATACAGTGAGTGAGTGAAGATTCCACACTAACACCCTAATATGCTCATGACAGTTAAGGCAGATAGGTGGATGGCATTATCATGACAGTCAAGATGGGAATTCAAAAAACTTAATCCAAATTATGAGGTCGTGGGGTGGGTTTGCCAGGAAGACCATCACTAAAAAGTGTAAGACATGTTGCCCTTCATGTTTCTCTTTGGCCACTACAGTGGGGCAAGACTGGGACAAGGTGAAGTGTCAGTGTTTTATGTTGGACAGAATGAGGACACAGAGTAGTAGCCTCTCCGTTCCCAGAAGTAATGACCCAGAGAGATTCACAGTATGGTGTGGTCTGAAGTCAGAGGATGAAAGATATGGCCTTTTAAGGTACTTTGCCAACTCTGTGATTCTCTGAGAGACTAGGTCCCATTCTAGAATTCCTTGAGTCTCGCCGTGGGATGACATCACAGCTAGGCATTTTTATACATTTTCATTTTTTCAGTCTCCCAACTAGGAGAAAAAAGGTTGGTTTTGTGGGATCTAGCATGAAGGAGATTACAAATGATGCTGCAATTCTTGAAAATATCTCCCCCACGGGTCCCAAGCAGAATCCTTCTAGGACTGTTCCTCTCAGGGCATTAAATAATTCTCTTGGGCTTCTAATATCGTCCCATGATTTTATTTCTTAAGAAACTTGAGAAAGTGTACAGCTTGTGAACTGTTTGTCCATCTACTCCGTCATCTGTCCACTCAGGAGCTTTTGTGATCACAAGGTGTCCGCTGGGCTCCAGGGCAGAACCCGCATCCTCAGATGATTGTTGTCATACACAGAAAATGAGGGAAAACAGCTAAGACCAATACCAGGAGCTCCCAAATGGCAGTTCCATTTTCATTCCTTCATAGAAATCATAAAAATCCGTAATAATTCATGGTTAGCAATAAACACAATCATTGTGCTGCACCGTAAACCACACCTTCTGGTCGACAGAAAATGAGAATGATAATAATTATTATAAAATAAAACAACAATGATAATAATGCCATAACTTAAGATCTGTCATGTAGTCCAGCTACAGGATTTATACAAAACGGAATAATTTAATGAAACAATACTGCTCTCTGTATAAGTTAAACATTTTCCTTTATCCTACCTAAGACCTATAAATTACGGACACTAAATTTTAAATCAATGACTCAACGTAAAGTGTAAACAAATGGAGGGATCAGACAAGCAAACGGAATTGCTCTAAATTCCCTCCTCCTTTTCCTTTTTGGCCGATGCAATCAGTGACACCCAGAGGAGGGCGATGTTTCCGTCTGCATTGGAAATGGATTAATACCTGTGTGTGTAAGTCTTTCCTGATGTCCAATATGAAGCAGTGTCAAAGCATCTAGCCATCCTCTCCTGGTCTTGAGCCTAGAGAGGTTTTTTGGCAGTAACTGATCTTGGAGACAGAGAAGGAACTAGGCCAACATCTGTTTTTATATAAAATTCTAGATAAAAATTTCCTTAAAGCTGAGATACATGAAGTACCTTGGGATGCTTCTCAGAGCCCATGACCCTGGAGACAGGAAGGACCTCATGCCTTGGACAATGTAAAACCTTTACAATCGCTGCTCAGCATCAGTTGTTCTTTCTAGAAATTTCCAAATCCAATTATTCAAAGCTGCATTGATCCAAATACATTTTACAAGTAGCACTGAACAAAAATGCTATCATGGTGGAGGAGGGGTTGCCTTTTGTAAGTTACTTATTTTGCCTTTATTCTGATAGTGGTAGCCAGTCACTAAAGCTTCTGGGACAGAATGAATTAACAAATAAAAACATGGGGGCTGGTTTGGGATTGGACATTGGGACAGACACACACCCATCCTAGCTGCCTTCAAAGACTGTTCCATTTAAATCATATAAAACTCTAGTAGACAAGCAACCTGGTTCCAGGGAGAGGTGACTCCATCTTCTCCATGTAGATGAACTGAGACATTCTGAGAACGTCCTTTGACAGATTCCACATTTGCTTTTCTAACACTGTTGGACATTCTTTTTTTCTTTTCTTTCCTCCTCAGGCTCTCCCCCCTCCCCTTTTTTTCCCTAAAAGAGGTGGTTAACAGGTGGAAAGGAAATAGGCTGTAAGAAAATGGCACTTGAAAAATCTGAAAAATCAACACATTGGCCAAGGTAATGCATTTGCTAAGGTAATGACTGACAGCATTAAAAAGGGAAATATTCATCAAGGACAAGGTTGGACGCTATTTGTAAGCTTCACTACCAAATGCTGCTTAAAATTTTAAAAATGAGATCAGCTTCCACATATACAGTTTTCTGTTTCCTCGTAGAGGAAGCATATACCCTCAAAGACCCTTGGGTGCAAGTATCTGGACTCCAGACTTTTTTTAGGTCATTTCCAACACCCATCTGGACAAGTTGGTTGAACACAACGTGGTCTGTTCACAAGTTACCTGGAATTGCTTTTCTTTTGCTGTTCTTTGTTTTCTAAAATGCTCAGTATGTCTTGCTCTGTGTCTCTTCAGTTACTTATGGCAAAAAGAACTGGTCCCTGTTCAAGTAGCGATAATACCTCCTAGCCCCACAAATCCCCAAGGATGTTGCTCCTAAATTCCACTTTTCTTTCCTCCTTTCTCTCTCTCTCAGTCTCTCTCTTTTTTTGCATGAAATTATTGTCTTTCTCTCTATCATATATAGTTCACTCTTTACAGTACAAAGTGTTAAAATGTCAAACAAAAATAAATATCAATGTTACAGTAGCTAGAATATTCAATAAAGTAGATCCCTGCCATTCTTGATTGAAATGTTCAGTGAGACTTAATTTCATTTGGATATTTTTTTCCAGAGATTTGCGAAGTCTCATGTTCCTGTTATTGCAGCTTATTTCTAGGGGTAAGAAAGATGGGGCAGCTCTCCTCCCAGACAAAAAAGCAGGGAGTGGGCAGAGTCAGAGGGTGGGATGGATTTGAGATGCCAGTATAGTTATGAGATCTTCAGGATGGGTATCCTTTCATTACCAGGTCGCAGAGCTGTAGTGTTTATTGGTCCTAACTGTGGCATCAGAACACTCCCCGTCTGAAGAGTCACAGTCCGATTCTTCAAATTGCATAGGATTCTGCAAAGTCAAGACAACATAAAACCTTGATTCCTTTCTGCAATCACTCAGTAAACATATTGAAAACCTCCCATGTGACAGGCACTGTGCTGGGTTGCTGGCTAAGGGGGCTACAAAGATAAGTGAACCCAGGCCCTGTCCTTGTAAGCTTATGGAGAAAGAAGACATAGAAAGCTGATGATAATGACGCCGCTGATGACAATGATAACAGTGCCCCCACAGCCCCACTTAGATACTGTTTGCTACGTTCCAGGCCTGCTGTAAGGGCTTCACGGCTATTAATCCACTGAATCCTCACAACAACCATATAAGACAGATGCGGTTATCATACCCATTTTACAGAGTAGGGAGCTGACCTACAGAGAGGTTAAGTGGCTTGCCCAGTGGCACACAGTGAGTTAGTAGAAAGGCTGAGTTTCGCACCAGGCAGTTGGGTTCTAGTGTACACAGTTCCAGCCACCAAACTAGCCTGCCTCTCAGAAGGCAGTACCATATGTGAACTAAGTGTTTATAAAGAGCTATGATAGCATCGCCCAGGGGCTGGTGGGGACGTGGAGATAGGAGGCCCTTATCCTTCAGCAGATTGGGAGATGGGGTCAGGAGGAAGTGATGCTTGAGTTAGATCTTGGAATAAAGGGCAATTCCGTGTTTGTGCTTGTTTGGGAGAACTGCCCCCATTTCAGGGAGCTCTGTCATCTCTGAACTTCTACTTATTTCATGGGGGCAGTTGTTTTATGTTATACTAAATGATGACTGTAAAGGCCCTAGGGACCTGAACCCAAAGAGCAACGGGCAGGGAACAGTGATGAGGAGAAGGGAGGAGCAGCCCCACCTCATAGCCACGATCCTCCACGCACAGCTTGCCCAGAGACATCTGCGTCTTCACACGGCGCACCGCACACTCCTTGTCAGAGAGCCCGTCCGAATGCGAGGATATCTCAATGGGGATCTCTGGTGTCTGGGACAGGAGGTCATCTAGCTTCTCTGCCAGGCGGTCTTCAAGTTTATCTGCTAACTCATCAGGACTGTTTGAGTGGTCACTGGTATTTCCCTCCTCGCCGTCAGACACAGAGAAATTCTCAGAGCTAAAGGTTGAATATGACTGGCAGCTGCTGATGCAGCGATGGGGCCTGGAATGACAAAGAACCAGAGGCACTTAGTCACCACCGGCTACTTTCCTTTCCTTGTCTGTCATTCACAGCCTCGGCGGGAGGGGATCTAGTTTTCTCTCTGCCCCGAGGGAGAATCAAATCCAGAAAGGTAGAAGCTATTTAACTAGAAAGCAACAGGGAGGGAAATCTGAATTTCCCTTTCATTTGGTTTATATGTTTACGTGGTTCCACTCTACACTCCAAAGCTGTTGGCTATCGCTGGTCTTTGAGAAAATGGGCTGGTCTAACGAGGCTGTGCACACCTGTGTGTGCCATGGCAAGGTTCACATTGAAATTATCCTTCTTATTCATAGAGAACCAACCACCTAGATTCTCAGAGGTGAAAGAGCCTTTGGAAATTCTCTGGTCTGACTCGTCTCCCAGAGCAGAAAACTGGAGGCAGAGAAGGGAAGTGACTTGTTCAAGACCACACTCAGACACCGCGGAGCTGCGGGTTGGGCCAGGTCTCCTCATGCTCCCTCAGTGTCCTTCTCCGTCCTCCCCCCTCCCCCAACGGGGCATGGTGGCTGCATTTCCCCTGAGCACAGCAGCCCTGGAAGGCCAGTGCCTTCACCACCCCTATTGCCCGGCCCCTAGAGAAATGAGCTCGGAGGGAGCACTCACTCGGCAGCTGTGGGCCCTGCCCAGGGTGGCTCATTCTAGTTAACAACGGGGTTTAGCTCAGAAGAGGCACAGTGGGTCAGGAATGAGGGATTTGTGAACGTTCTTCATTTCTTTCCCCTTGTTTACAAGTAGCCTAGTCACTAAGAATGCTGTTAGCTTACACTGGTTTAAAAAACAAAATAAATAATGAAAAGGAAGATCGCCTTTCCCCTCTGTCATCATCGGGTCTTTCTATATTTCTCAGTACAAAACGATTTTGATGGCATATGACCTGCAGCTGGCTGAGGACCAGGCCAGGTAATGGCCTGTGGGTATGGGGGTCAAGGACACAAGAAAAGAGGCTGGATGGAGGAAGCCCACGTGGGAAAGGGAAGTTAACGTAGGACTCACACGGCTTCTCAAGGCTGGTAATCCATCAGGGAGACAGGGAGAAAAATGTTATAATATAAAAAGCAAAACCATGAGGTAAAAACACAAACTTTGCATCATAACAAGAAAGAAAGGCGGGAAGCCATTGGGTAGGCTGAGTTAATGGTGTGTCATAGGAACAAAAGCTGGCAGTAACGTGATTGCGATGCCTGTTGAATGAGTTCAGAGGATGAAAAGACATTTTATTCGTGTTCAATCGCATTGCATAGGAGAAAACACAGCGTCCAAGGAAACAAATCAGCAAAGGCAATGTGGCAGATATGGCTCAGGGGATGAGAGCAGATTTCAATTCTGTACACAGCATAGGGACTCAGAATGCAATTTACCAGAGTACTAGGAGTCCCTTGGTTTCAGGGAATTCCTGTTTCCGGGCGGGCAGCAAAGCTTCGTGGAGGATTCCTGGAGTCTTACTTTCCATGAACGGAATGCCTTTTAGCAGAAAAGGCCTCCTGGGAGGAGAACTACCTTCTGTACTTCTACAGAAGGACAGCTCTTAGTTCTCCAAGTAGGGGAATGCAGTCCTTCTTTAGTCCTGCAAGCAAAATTATTATTGCTGGCTATGCAGGAAGCTATTTTTAAGGCTGGGTTGAAGGAGGATTCAACTCATCTAATTATATTTAACTGGAGGCATAAAACCCAAGGCATACAGAGTGCTATGAACTGAATTATGTCCTCCTCAAATTCATATGTTGAAGCCCTACCCACAATGTGCCTGAATCTGGAGACAGAGTCTGTAGGAAGTAATAAAGATTAAATGAGGTCATAAGGGTGGGGCCTAATCCAATAAGACCCTGACCTTATAAGAAGAGGAAGATCTCTCTTTCTCCCTCACCGTGTGAGGACACAGCAAGAAGGCTGCTATTTGCTAGCCAGGAAGAGAATTCTCACCAGGAACCTTGGACTTTGACTTCCCAGCCTCCAGAACTGGGAGAAATAAATTTCCATTGTTTAAGCCACCCTGTCTGTGTTTTGTTACAGCAGCCTGAGCAGACTAATACAGGGAGGTATGCTAGAAACCAGTAAAATTACTCAGAATACAGCGTGGCCATCTCATAAACTGCCCACTAAATTCTCAATTATAACTTTGAGTCCATATTTACTTTCCTCACCTTGAAGTTTCTATCTAGTGAATTCAGATGAATCAGGATCTGCTGTGCATAGCCAGCTGCCAAAATGGGCAGTGGGAAACCATGAACACAGTAGGTTCAAATTTCCCTATAGGACGGCTGTTAGAAAGTAGCCTGTGACAGGACCGGAGGTGTGGCAAACTCAGGATTTTCCCTGATCACACTGAAAGCAATCATATGTGTTCATTGGTTTTACCTCTGTCTTCGTGGAAATTCAACTTCACTATCTACTTCCCCTTCTTCCTCTTCAGAGGAGTCATCTCCACTCTGAGAACAAGGAGAAAGAGTCTTATTTCTCTCTCTTTCTCTCTCCCTCTCTCTCTCTCTCTCTCTCTCACACACACACACACACACACAGTCCCTGTAAAAGACTTAATTATCATCAGAGGCACTGAGTGTCATCTTTAAACATATATATCTTCATTCATTGATTTAGTAACTTTTCCTGGGCATCTATGATGAGAGGCGTATACTAGATGCTGCAGGAAATACAGAACTGGGCAAGATGTTACCTTTGCCCTCAGAGAGGTAAATGTGAGTGTCCAACGTGAGTGATGAAGAGGGGAAATTGGAGAGGAGGTCTTGGATTTTGGGGTGGCCTCTTGTAATTATGGTCACTGGTGGTTTGAGGCTCTGACTTAGAGACTTCAACAAGAAATGATCTTTCAGTTCTTCAAAGTCCAACAACTTCCTTTTCCCCTTTTATGTACCAATCACCTTTTCACTAATATTGCAGATATTATGTTTATATCATCTGTACTATTAAGACCTACATTATTTGGGGTTGGACCACGTCTTGTCATATTGTATTTCTCCTCCACCACTAACACAACATGGCAAACAAAATAGATGCTTAGCACATAACTGAGTCAGCACGTGGGCATGGGTAAGAGAGCTCTGGTTGGGACATCTGAGGCCTGTGACTGCTGGGGCTCTGTGGCTAATCTGGAAGGGTGGGTACATCCCGTATAAGAACAAGATCTTCCATGTGAGGGAAGATTCCATCTCCCTTCAAGGGCATAGGAACAGCCACACTTAAGATCAACTGTCCTTAATCACAGTGTCACGATGCGCTGGATTACTACAATCCCTTGTGAGGTGGGTAAATGGGTCCAAAGAAGTATACCAAAAATTGAGGATAAGTTACTTTTAAAGTCAGTTCTAATAATCTATCACCCTTACCCATTTATATTCTGATATGCTTTTTTGAGTAGGAAAGCCAAGGATGGAGTTCTGACTGTAGAGATAGACTTCCCTCTAGAGTCCCCGTGGGAGTGTATCTGGGTAGAGAGAAGTTGAGCTGCTCTGTGGGAATGTGGTTCTTTGTGAGGCCAGATGGAGAAGGGGTGTGTTCCCGGGCCTGCAGACCCGCAGAGGCATCAAAATGGCATCTGGATGGTTCAAGGACACATGCTACTTGGGAAGGGACTGTGAAGTGGGTGAGCGCTAAAGAGTGCAGGGTTTCTCCCTAGCGTGATTAAAATATTCTCAAATTAGTTGTGGTGATGGTTGCAGAACTCTGAGTAAAAAGAACTGAGCCATACAGTTTAAGCACTGTATAGTATGTGAATTATATCTCAATAAAGTTGTCCCCCTCACCCCAAAAGAACATGTTACAGGTTCTAGGGGCAGAGGAGCAGAAAACGGATTAGCCCAAATCCACTGCACTATCTGAAACACGATTTATCTCTGGGAATGCACAGTCAGGAGCACACTGTATGTGGAGGAAGAAATACAGTTCTGAGACAGTGGCCCACAGCTTCAACTTCTTTTCTAGTAATTGTCTAGCTGACCAAAACATACTCATTTATATTTTAGACACTTTCATTCCTTCAGCTGAATTCCTGATGGATGATGATGATGATGTGAAACAACAGTTAGAATTGAGTGGGTGTTTTCTGTGCTAAATACTTTTCATCCATACTGTTACTTTTAACACATTAGCAAGATGAGCTCACATTTTTGGAAGGTTGCTATGTGCCAGGCCCTCTTCTAAATGCTTGATATGTACTAACTCATTTAATCTTCATATTCATCAATGAGGCAGGGTCCACTATTGTTTCCAGTTTATAGATAAGGAACAGGTGTTCAAAAAGGTACTAAGTGGAAGAGCCTGGCTTTGACCTGACTCCCAAGCTTGTGCTCTTAACCGCACAAGGTAGGAGAGGTGGAGAGCCGCCCAGCTAATAAACCACAGGCAGCCAGTGGGCGAGGAGGAGAGGAACAGGTTTCAGTGACTGAGAACTGGCGGGGTCATGATGGTTATTAATTAAGGCGATGTTTTCCCAAAATACATTGTGAAGAAAGCTACTTCCATGGGGGATTAATAGATGCTACTTTTAAAAGGCAGTAAAGGTCAAATAGGTGGAAGAAATGCTGGATTAAACAAGGCTACTGCATGATTTCTCAAAGCCTAGGTTTTATTAATGTGTGTTTAGGAGCCTCAAAGTGGGGGACAGAGAATACTGTTTCCCAAACTCGTTTCATAATGTGACCCTTCCCTCTTGCATCCCTTAGGACTAGGCGAGGTAGTGGTTTCCAAACTATTTTGATTACATCTCCCTAAGATCTGGGTATTTTTCTATTTATAAATTATGTTCATTTTGCAGCAGTCCCGAGTCAGTAGTTCCCAAAGTATATTCCTTAGTCCATCACTTAAGCAGTGTGGAAAGTATTAAAAGTAAAAGAAACCGCTACTTGTGCTTTTGGTATCTCATCCTTTTACAGAATGTATACTTTCTATGTACATTTTACAATGCACATGACATGACAGGCTCTGACATCCCTGGAAGGCAGTGAGCCACACTGCCGTTGTCACTATGCCTTACCTTCTGAAGGGGCCTTGTTTTTCGAGGTAGCACTGCGGAGGCGATGTGATGAGGGGTGCCAAGGGATGACGCAGACCTACAGCCGCTGAACCCGTTTTCTTCCGTTTTCTCAGAACCTTGGGCATTTTCCGAGAGGGGATTGTGTGCTGGTGACTTGAAGAGGTCGGGGCTCCTCCCCACCGGCTCAGCCGAGGGGAAGTCTAGGGACCCGCGCTGTGCTGGCCTGCACTGGAGGCAGGGGTCGTAAGGGTCAGCCTGATAGCAGTCCCGGTGGCCAGCCTGGCCCCTGTCAGGCTCAGAACTCCTCCAGCAATCTGCTGCCATGGCTGTGGAGATGAGGTCAGGGCTAGAGCCAGGCATCTGTCTTTGAGCGTGGTTGCTGAGTGGGCTCCTCAGGGCCGCCGCCGGGCCAAAATACCTCAGGTTGTTGGCGCAGGTTGCAATGTCCTGGCCGTGCATACTGAGTCTCGGGTGGTGAGTCTGGGATGCGGCAGGA
The DNA here is from genome assembly GCF_048564905.1 of Vicugna pacos. Classification (NCBI taxonomy): domain Eukaryota; kingdom Metazoa; phylum Chordata; class Mammalia; order Artiodactyla; family Camelidae; genus Vicugna; species Vicugna pacos. The sequence goes on along the minus strand of NC_132987.1, from coordinate 53,985,076 downwards.
GGGGGTTGCTGGTATTGCTGCTGCAGAGGATCATGGTGATGGGGAGAGGGGTACTGGGGCTGAGCCTGTTGTAGGTAAGTGGGGAGGGGTGAATTTTCCTGGGCTGGCTGGTTTTTCAAGATTGCTGCAAAGTCACTATGGCTGCCTCGGCTATTCCCTCGGCGGTGGCGGGGTTTGCTCCGATACCGGCTCTTGCTGCTGGAAGTGGACATTTTGGGACTTCCAGACAAAGGGGATGCGGTGGGAGCCACTTCTGTACTGGGGATACCTTCCGATCTCAACAGATCTGGCCTGGGAGAAAAGAACAAGGTTGGTTTTAAACATGTGAGAACACATTCAAGTTTGGGGAAATAAATCCCAGGCCTTAAAATACACATACTCTTCGAGTCAGTAGTTACATACACAGGGATTTATCCAACGGAGCTAATGGATGTGCACAAAGACGTATGTTGGAAGACGTTATGTTACAGCATTGTTTGAAATAGCACAAAGTTAGAAACAACCTAAATGTCCACTTACAGAGGATTCCCTTTACTCCTTCTTGATTTTCCTCTGTGCCTCACTAGCTGAGGTACTCAATCCCCTTTAAATTCTAACTCTACCCCACAGGCTTCTTGACTTCTTCCTCCTAGTGTCAGCTCTCAGCTTGGTGCCAGTTTGCCAAGGCATAGGCACGGGTGTTTGCCCACAATCAGAATCTGTCTGATGATGGATCTGGAGAGATCCTACAAGGGATCACAAAGGACAGAGATCTGGGACCAGAGAAGGAAACCTCAATTAATTAGGCAAGAGGCTAAGTTCAGGGAGTTTGGTCTAGACGTGGACTCCTTAAGGGCTGGGACTAAGTCATACCCACCTCTGCATGTGGAGGACACTAGCAAGGCCCCTTGCTCATCTGGTACTCCATAAACGTTTAAGGAAAGAGCAGAAGTGGGTGGGGACAGAGGAGGGAGAAATAGAGAGTCCAGGAGGCTTCGCAGAGCCAGCAAGAGAAGGGCTCGTGAGCAGTGACCTTGGCATTCTACTGTCTTCCTAACGGGAGGAGGGCCTCTCCCAGCCCGCTGGGCTACTCATGTGGATCACGTGCAAGAGGAAGCCAGAGCCTGCAGGCAAACCTCACACATACCGACTCCAAGGCATACAGGCAACCAATAAATGGTTTCTGAACTGATGAACCGATTCAGGGGGAGGTGCTCAGATACCAGGTAGTATCACTACCTCCTTCCCACCAGAGAGCAGCCCCACCTTCTTTGGGACCAATCACACACAAATCAGTTGGAGATTTCAGAGCTAGAGGGCCTAAACTCTTTTTTTTAATTGTTAAACAACAGAATCCTTTACTCAAGTGAAATATCATGAGAAACCCAGTATATAAAACAGATATAGTAAGAAAACAGGTTGGTGGCTGCCACTGGTGAGGGGTGGGAGTAGGAGGTTGGCGAAATGGATGAAGAGGGTCAAAAGGTACAAACTTCCAGCCATGAATATAATGTACAGTCTGGTAAGTATAGTTACCAACACTGTATTGTATATTTGAAAGTTGCTAAGAGAGTAAATCTTGAAAGTTCTCATCACAAGAAAAAAATGTGTAACTATGTGTGGTGACAGATGTTAATCAAACTTACTGTGGTGATCATTTTGTAATATATTCATGTGTTGAAACATTACATTGAGGTTAGTTGGCTTACGTCCATCACAAAGCTAGTTAATGGCAGAACTCACAACTTGAACCCAAGTCTTTGGACACCAAGGGTTAGTTCTCTCATTCCAAGCTTCCTCATGTTATGAGGTACTCAGGCTGTCTTACTGGACTATACTCACTGTGATGGGCTTAGTGGATCCATAATTGAATCCGGCTCTCTTCTTTTCAGTCCCTGACTAAACGCACACTGAAACCCAGGCTAAAGAACAGTGGATGGTTTCTCCTCCCTGATCGCCTCGGGGGTCACTGGCCTTCTGACTTGACAGTCACTGGACTGTTCAAATAATCTGAAACATAAATCCTCCCGGGGGCAATCAACTGAAAGCACAGCTCTTGGCAGCTCTAGAACCCACTCCAGGTCGCCTTCCTGGACACGTTGAGCTTGTCGGTTAAGCATCCACTGCTGCTGTCAAACTCTCAAACACATTTCTCACGAAGGAAAAGTGAACACAAGCTCATATGTTGAAAAATTAAACAGTGCTATTCTCTCTCCCAGTGCTCCTAGTTTTAACTGCCGGCAGAAAGCAGGGAGGAGCCAGCAGATGAACCCTGTGCCTAATTAGTCCACCAAAAGAAAAGAGGCGCTGGGATTCTTGGAGGGTGCCATCTGAAAACAATTTCTCAGAGCTTGGCCAGAGGATGGTCGGGCACGGCAAGTAAAGGCAACACTGGAATTAATCCATGTAGTTACTCCTCTGTGGTTGAGGTTTATATTAGTCCTGCACTGGGGGAACAGTCACTGTTCTGAAAGCTTTAAAACACATTTCTCATTACCTTTATTCTTACAGCATTTAGCTCAAGTCTCACTGACAGGTCTACACCTCAGGTTAAGGAACATTTCTTTCTTTTACATTAATTTAGGATAGAGTCAACTCTTCATTATTTGGGAGGAATGAGGCTCTAGCAGATCTTGGTAAAAAAACTGGCTGGAACAGCATTTTAAGATTAAACTAATGTAAGGAAAATGTGCTATAATTAGGGGAAAGGGAATCTTTAAAATAAATTTAGAAACATTTTTTGAGCAACTGTGATTTACTAGGTGATTTCACATGTTGTCTTATTTAAACTTCACAGAAGTCCCACATGGGAGTGGGACGAGGGAACTATATCATTAAATATCAGTGATTATCAAAGTGTCTGCTTTCGTTTTTGGTGGTGAATTTACAGGCACTTATTACATTATTAAAAAGAACCAACTAAGCGAATAAATGAAAGTGGGCCATGCATGGACCAATGTTGCATAAATCAAGAATTATGGTGTACTCAGTTCTGTGCACGAGGGGTCAAAAAACGAAAAAGAAATGTCAGGTGCTATATACCATTTTACCCATTGGGTTGAAAAAGGTCAAGTGACATGGCCCAAATCACAGCTTCTAATAGACAGAGTCAGGATTTGAATCCAGGTCTGTCTGGCCCCTAGTTCATTTCTCTTTTCACTATTCCATGCTAAGAGAATAAATGTCAATGCCTCAGAGAGGAAAAACTAGATTCTGGAGTCCATGACACACTCTTTCCCATCTTTCTACTCTATATCTAGAGGCAAGTGTGCTGACGATGTGGTACAGCATGGCCACATTCATCACCTGATAATGTATTTTAGGGGCTATTTTCCCACTTGTCCGATCAGGTCAGTACAGGTGCTCACCGTTTGGCCTGCATCCCAGGTCTGTGAGGCACGCCTTTCCTCTTCATGAGCTTCTCCATGGTGTTGGGGTGGATTATTGGACGGACGGGATGTCGTTTGTAGGTCCCAGGATACTTCTTCTCCACTGCTTGTTCACGCCTGAAGAATGAAAGAAAAAGCCAGGTCTCCATCAAGGCAAACAGAAAAGATGGGCAGGATGTTTTCACAGGCTAACTCCACCCACAGATTCCGGCCACACTTAATAGATACAGGCTATCTGAATAACAAGGCTGCTATTCAGGTTAAAAAGGGGAAAAAAGTACTAAATCCAAAGTAACCTGACTTCATTGTTTTCTTCAGCTGGCAGATGGACTTGGAGGCCAACTGTCCCTTCCCGAACGTGCCTCATGAGAGACACAAAGCACTGAAGTCCTACTTATTTTCAGTTGCTGCTATTTTGGTCAGGGCCCCAGGGTTTCTCGCCACTCTCAGGAATTCCTTGAACCACTGGCAGGAGCTGCCTTGCTTCCCCCAGTGGGCAGTGGGTCCCACTCATCCACATCAAGCTCTTCTTGAAACGAGGACCCCCTCCCTGAGCCATTCAGCAGGTTGAAGTTGCAAATGCCTGTCAAGCGCACGGTCCCCTAGAACCAGCTTTGTGGCAACTGCACTCAGCTGTAAGCCTCACTGGGGCAGCGGGCTGTGCGCAGCACATCCCCTAAGGCGCACTGGGTGAGTGAATAAAAGTTTCCAGCTCTGAGTATCAGCGACCTGGAGGAGTAGTACACCTCTGCTGACTGACAGGACAGACAGTGGGCTGGGTACTTACTTGATGAGCTCCTTCTCCCGCATTTCCAGCTGCAGCATGATGGCACTCAATTCCATGTACAAATTATTAGCCCGCTCAAGTTTTCTCTCGTAGTGTTCACGAATATCCAAAGCATGCCTGTCAAAGAAAACAGGAGCAGCGAAGTTGATCAACCCGGTTAACGTGGGGGAGAACTAAGGTCAGCTCTAATTAAAGAAGAACAGGACGGTTTATCTTAAAAGCATTTGCCCAAGGGCACTCTAAATTTAAGACCCTCTTGTCTGATGCAATGCCTCAGGCATGATGGAGTGGGAGATGGGAAATCCAAGTTTTCCACTTAGTTTTTCATTAAGGGCCACATTCAGCCATACAGAACAGCCATGAGGGACACAGACGAAATCTGAATGCAATTTGTATATAATTTATAGCCTTTGGCAGTGCTGGCAATATCTTAATAAGAACACAGTATAGTACACTCATATGTTAGGGGAATTATGCAATTAAAGCTGACACCACAATCACTCATATCGTACAGATCCTGTCTAAAATAGTAGTTCTCTCTGAACAAGTGTTCTATCCCTTGACAGATTATAAGCATCTTGAGGCCAGGGACTATATCTTATAAATTTCTGACCTTTCATATTACCTAGGACAGCGGCTGAATAAACATTAGCATTGCTCCACGGCTCTCTGTTGCAGAGATATAACAAAGGAGGATAACAAGGTCGGGGAAGACAGTAAGAAAGTGATATAAAGGAGGACCAACTTTTAGGGCAACTTTTAAAGAGAATAACAAAAACCAGCAGCGGAGAAAGGTCTGTAGAATGTGAAATGATTCACAAAGAGGGTTCCTGCTAATATCTGAAAATCTGGGAATAAAAAGAGGTGAAGAAACAGAGATCAGCTGACCTGAGCTCTTCTCTGCGCCTTCGAATCAGTTCTTCGTCTAATCGATGTATACAAGTTCCTTCACTTTTGATCTTCTCAAAGTGTTTTTTCACTTCTTCTCTCCATTCAGCCTGGGTGATGACAAATCAGATTTTGTTACTACTCTAGGAGTTTTTAATCCCTGATACAACCATAGGGTCATGTACAAGATTTCCCCTCTTGTACATGAAACTTGTAGAATAGATGTTCAATAAATATTAGTTGGTAGCAAAATGTCTCATGCTAGTGTATCTGCACACTCCACTCCATACCTCACCCCATTTTCTGTATTTAGTCCAATATTTGATGCTGTCTTTTCCAATTTTCTTGCAGTACTGGTCACAAGACACATCACAGCTGCCATACTGGCAATCATCTCCAGAACAAAAGAGCTCAATTTTAAGTCAAGATGGTGGCTGAGACAGCCTGGTCAGAGAGAACAGCTCTGCTAACCACGTGGTACATGCATATGTCAGTGAGCATATGATCATATTCACATGGGACCAGAATTCCTCTTAGGCTTTGTTTATGAAGGTATCTTGAGAAAATACCTGGAGGAGAAGATCCAAGGGGCATGAACAGCAGGAGATGGGAATAAAAATATGGGGACTTACACAGGAATATGGGGGTGAGGGCAAGGACAGAAAAAAGATGAGGAGGAAAAAGATCATGGCCAAACAACTTAGTAGTTGGACAAAAATTTTAGGAGAGGATGGATATCTAATATATAATTAAGCCTCTTCCAATTTCCTAAACCTTCAGTAAAGTTTCTGACATTCACCTTGATGTTGGATGAGTGTTTTTATTTGTTTGTTTGTTTTTTAAGTTAAGGAAAGGTGAGGAACTTCATATTTGGGTCAACAACAGGACAAAGATAAAGAAGCAACCACAAGATGCCAGGGATGAGGGTGGGGAGCAAGAATTTTAGGAAAGCAGGGCCAGAATGTCCATGAAATTATAAACCTCCCAGGAATTCACGGAAGTGTTAAAAAGGACATTGGCCTTTCCGTAAGCATGGAATTTCAGACCAATTTTAACTATGTTTTAGGAGGTAGGAAAGTCTCTGCAGAAATATAGTCTATAGGTCACTTCTAAAGAAACAGCTAAAGGAGCTGCTTCTTCAAATTATGCCTATACACCACCATCCCAAGAAGCTAACGAATTTATCTAAGAAAAATCTCCAGTAAAGACTAGATATGTAGCTAAGTGTTTCTTTTTTTTATCATCTTCTTCTAGAGCTATTCTATTACTTTTAAATTCATGTTAAAAATGATCTCTCTAAATCAAGGAAAAAGTTATGGTTAAGTAATTGTAAAATTACAGAAGTTTTCTCCCCAGATTTGCTGTTTCTCATTTATTTTTATGAAGGAAATTGTGTTGCAATTATTTAGAAAGTAATTATCCTGCAAATCTGTTTATAATATGTTAGATTGATCAATCTATCTATCTATCTATCTATCTATCTATCTATCTATCTATAGACTGACCATTGGCGAGAGATTTCTGTGAATCAACTTTCAGGCACCAAACCTGCCAAACAATGTCATCAGAAAGCCAAGATCTAGAATGCTCTGCCCATTGTTTGGTTAACAGTCTTTGACCGTATCTAAGCAGTAAATGTAGGTTTGGTTGAACCCCAGGTAATATTGTTCTCTCAGCCATCAGATCAAAGTCATGAAGTAGGAAGAGCATTTGAGCTTTAGGAGGCCAAAGATTGACAATTAAGAGCGGTTGGACCTAAAAGGGTAAGGGAGAGCCCTAAATGTGGGCCTTAAAGCATCTTATTTTGTGAAAAACGTCACTGGATCAAAGTCCAATGTGTAAAGAAGGGACCAGGAAAAGGAATACCTCCCTCTGGTGGTGAGGAATTGATATCACAGATCAGATTTTTTAAATTCTAGAGGAAATAAACCTCTTAACATCTAGTTTATGGGCATGTGAAACTTAAAGAGAACCTTCTGAAGATTCAAACTTATTAAGAAAGCATATTTCCCAAAAGAAGTTCCCTCCTATAAGAAGGGAAAAGGATGTGTGGGAAAACACCAGGTACTGATTAATAATGTGTTTTCCCCAAAGGTATCATGTTGCTGGTAGATATTAGTAGTTCTATCACATATACTTAGAATCTTTATATAATAGGTGTTCCAATTTGCACTTAATCTGCAATTTAGACATGTCTAGGCAGATCTGAAGAGATGGAGGGTGGGCAGGCTGAAGCCAATTTGCATAGAGATTAAGGAGTCTCTGAGAGAAAACACCAGGGAAGGGGGAGTCCTGTGTGATCTTGACCTGTAACAAAGCCACCAACACAAGGAGTGGCAGAGGCATTTCCCATTGTTTCACTGAAATACCTGTAAAACCTTGGGCCATAACCAGCAGTATTTGTGACCTTTAACAAAATATAACTCAACAGGGAAAGGAATAATTCATTGCATAAACAGAACAATGCACAACTTTGGTATCTTGAGAAGTTCAGAGCTTCAGTTAAAGCAAAAATCAGTAGCTCCTGGTGAGTGATGGTAGTGCCTTAAGGATACACAGCATCAACAGATGCCAGCTGGGGACTACAGTCTTTTAGCAGAAAAGTGTTAACCAATAAAGTAATGCCCAGCAGAAGCTAGGTGGAAGATTGCTGTTACAGCCAAAGTCAGTGGAAAGCAGGGCAGACGTTAATATGAGGCTATCTGAGAGCCCCACTCCTCACCGAGGATTTCTGCAAAAATGCATGTGGTGGGTGGAGGGAGGGAGAAGGTACTAAAGTCTTGTGTAAGCAGATAAGAAAAAGATATAGTGACACTTGGGTTATTACCATGAATGGGATCCTCTTTATATCCCAGATAAGGCCTGGGGAAGGCTGTAACATTAGAAGGTTTCTGTCTTCTCCAGTCTCTCAGTTATTCAGTCAACAGACTGAAGTTCTTGTACCCAAACTTTGTTTCTCTCCTGTCCCATAATATGGGTGTCAAAATGAAGCTGAATTAAGAGATGAATGGATAAATAAAACGGGGTATAGCCTTACAACAGAATATTATCCAGCCATAAAAAGGAATGAAGTTCTGACCCATGCGACAACAGAGATGAACCTTAAAAACATGCTAAGTGCAACAAACCAGACACAAAAAGACAACTAGTGACAACAACTGTATGATTCTACTTCAATGAAATATCTAGACTAGGCCAAATTGTTTGAGACAGAAAGTAGAACAGAGGTTTACCAGGGGCTGTGGGGAAGGCAGAATGGGAAGTTACTGCTTAATGAGATAATGAAAAATTTTGAAAACAGACAGTGGTGGCAGTTTTACAACACTGTGAAGGAAATTTACGCCACTGAATTTTACATTTAAAAATCGTTAAGATGTAAATATGAATATTTTACCACAATTTTTATAAAGTAAAAAAAGAAGTTGAGCCAGTTCCAGCCTCGCTTGAGGAATAGAGAAGCAGGATGCTGAGGGGCCAAGTAGTGAGAAATCACAGGTTCTGGCCAGAGAGGCCCTAGAGGTTGACAAGGCCAACTCCTGATTGGCACATGAGTCCTCTTCACTGCCTCCCCAGGTCAGGGCCCAGCCTGGGCCTAGCGCCTACTTGTTCGATGACATTACTCTTTAGGGAGAACAGTCTATCCCTATAGTGAGCTATGTGTCTCTGCAACTGCCAGCCTCTGAGTTTCTGGGTGGTCCCAGCCGTACTCAAAAGGAAACCAGAATGGGACAAGGGCAGAGGGTTGTGGAGGAGCTCAGAAGCAGGGCACATGACCACCTAGCCGCTGGGATCTGGGTCCAGGCTAAAATGTTTTTTAAAGACTTATATCAAATGGAATTGAAAACCAGGAGCAATAATTGCCTACTTGGAGAAATGGGTTATTGTCTAGGAATGAAGAAATAGCTTTGGCAGAATCTAATATTGTGCTGAAATTGGTTGCTTTGTTCATCTGTTCTATATATTGCTGCTTCTTTATACATGTGCTGTGGATGAGAAACAGATGAAGCATTTTCTCTCAGGATGGAGTCAGCTGGGCTCTTGGCAGCTCTCTTGACTGACAGTTCTGGGGGAAGGTGGCGACCAGCAGCTGACAACCATTGATTGACGGCTGATGCAGAGAGGATTTTGTGAGTGGGCAGGATGCGAAACCACAGGTACAAGAGTCCTATCAAAAGGCAAAACTATGTCCTAAACCATCAGTTCTTGCCCACTGGGAGAGGATAAAGTCAAAACACAATTAATAGGCGTTTCCTAGCTGCCATCTTATCCATCTCAGAAGTTCATCAGAAAAAGCATCCAGAGTGTAATAACCCAAAGGAGGCTTAATTCTTATAGCTTTGTGGGAGGTGAATAATAACATCTTACAATCAAACAGTTCTTTACAGTTTACAATGCACTTGCATTTTTATTTTTATTTTATTTGATCCTCACCAAAACTCCACAAAGAAGAGAAGGCATGATTCTCTTCATTGTTTAGATGTGTAAGCTGAGGTTTCGGGAAATTCAGTGACTTATTCCAAGACCACAGGACAGGGGCTTAGGTTCAAATCTGTTACTTTTCCAGTGCGTCCCTCGTTAGTTTATAAATACTCTATTTCCATGAGCCAGAGACAAATCAGTTTGTAAATAACTGAAAAATTCTAGAACTAGCAAAGGTAGCAGATTTTGAGCTATTTAAGGAGAGGTAAAATTTCATGCTGGGAGAAAAACGTGGAGGAATTTATGAATACTGGAAGAGTCCAATGCACGAAGTTCTTCCCTTCCATTCTTCCCCCTCCCCTTCCTCTCCTTTTCATATTTTTGCTCTAAGAGAACCTTTTCTGAGTTCAATGTTAATGCTGCATGCATTAATAAAAGTGAGTTTGTACACGTGAGGATACCAACTGTGGGTCCTTAGTTGTACTACACAGTGCTGTGCATGTGGTGGGTACTCAGAAAGTGTGGCACTGGCTGAGAAGTGATGCTGTGGAAGCATTCAACTAAAATCTGTTTAGAAGTTGATGTTTTCCAAGTATATACAGTTATACTCTCAATGGCTTGTGACTTAATACTCTCACTAAAGACTGCTTTTCGAAGTTGTGGTACATACAGTTTTATTGTAAAGGAAGCAAAGCTGTGACTGTAACCATATTGTAAAGTTTGAAAACATTCCTGGAGAGTACTCACTGTTATTCTCTTTCATTTCACAAAAGGGTCTAAGTCTTTTTCTGAATACTGACAGAAGAAAATATCTGAAAGATTTCTCATCCAGTAACCAATACCTACATGTACTTGTATGGATAGACAATAGTTTTAACAGTTCTAAGGGAATTAATTTACCTGAGTACATATGAAAGAACATAGGAAATGTCACGAAGTTATCCTCTTATTTTCTCTAAGATCGAACACTTTACTTATATAATAATCCCTCAGAAAACCCAAAAAACTACAGGGGCAAGCCAGGCTATTTAAAGACACACAGTGGGGAGAGCTAAGTTTGTGGGTTGTAGAGAGTGTGTTAGAACTTCGGGCCACAGGGTAAAAGTCTCTGATTTATCATTCCTTAGAAACTGCAAAAATCCCTGTGCTTTAATTAAGATATTCTCTGCTGTCTGATGAGTGGAGTGTCTCTGTTTATCAAACACCAGAGAAGCACGTACTCCACGTACTCTGGATGGGCCAGGTAATAAAGCACATTGGAGGACTTGTTTAACTCCCTGGGATGATGCCCCGCCCAGTCCAGTTTGCTTCCAAGGCATACTTTTCTGGTAGGTAAACTCATCACCCATTAGCGATGGGGGGCTATTAGGAGTAAACCGAGACACTAATTGGTAATAAAATGTCTTCTCTAAGAATGAACCTACTGGAAGTCAATGAAGAGATAGAATTTGTCTTGTAAAAATTCATTTTGGAAAGTAAGACAAAGCCATAGAAAAAGAAACTGGGTAATACTATGGTTAAATTCTACAAGCATAAAGGTATAATTTACAATCATCATATTTATTTCCAAAGCCATAGTTTCATCCTATTTTTACTCCTTTTGCCATTGCCTGGGTCTGACGAGGGTAAGGACCTAATGTATACTGATCCCCCACAACTCCCTATGCAATGTTGATAGTGGTTAGAGCATCAATCCTTATGCCATTTACAGCATTTTTACTTAATAGTCACAAATTTATCACCAACGCACCAATTGCCTTATAATGTGTGTGGTGGCAGATTCTCTTGTCAAGAGGTAAAGTCTGTTTCTCAATCTGGGCTAGCCTGTGAGTTGCACTGGCCAATGAGACCTTAGCAGGCATGATGCACGCACAGGCTAGAAAATCACCTGTGCACTGGGGCCTGTTCTCTTGCTGCATGTTACCCTGAGAAGACCACATGGACAAGCCCAAGTTTGCCTGCTGAAGGATAAGAGGCCACGTGGAGGAGAATCGAGGTGCCCTAGCTAAGAGCCAGCCAATCGGTGGATTTGTGAATAAGGCCATCTGGAACCAGTTAGCCTCCGAGTCATCCTGGCAACTGACTGCAGACGTGAGTGAGCCCAGTCAAAGCCAGCTGAAGAATCACCCAGAACAAACTACCAACCCACAGAATCGTGAGCTAAACGACAGCTTATTGTTTTAAGCCATAAATTTTGGGATGGTAACACAGTAAAGGCTAACGTACATTAAATTCTATTTCATTTGGTGCTACTAGGCAACTCAAAGTGAGAGAAAAAGTTCTCTCTGGGTCTAATTCTGTCGTGAGCTCTCTCTGGCATTTAACTTTCTTCCTTTGTACTTTAGCTTTTCTAACTTTAAGGAAAGCAGTATTTTCCTGAAGGCCAGCAGAAATTCTAATTCAAATGTATGTACACTACAGTTTTCTTTTTTTAAAAAATTCTTTTCCACTATAGTTTCTTACAAGATATTGAATATAATTCCCTGCACTATACAGTAGGACTTTGTTGTTTATTTTATACATAGTAGCTTGCAGCTGCCAATTCCAAACTTCTGATTTATCCCTCCCCTCTCCCCCACTTTCCCCTTTGGTAACCACAAGTCTGCCTTCTAAGTCTGTGAGTCTGTTTCTGTTTTGTAAATAAGTTTTTAGATTCCACATAAAAGTGATATCATGTGATATTTGTCTTTCTCTGCCTTCTGACTTCACTTAGTATGATAATCTCTAGGTCAATCCATGTTGCTACAAATGGCATTATTTCATGGTTTTTTATGGCTAACTAGTATACCTGTGTGTGTGTGTGTGTGTGTGTGTGTGTGTGTGTATAAATATATATATATATATAGTATGTATATATGTATATCACAACTTCTTTATCCAGTCATCTGTTGATGGCCATTTAGATTGCTTCCAAGTCTTGGCTATTGCAAATAGTGCTGCTATGAACACTGGGGTACATGTATCTTTTCAAATGAGAGTTTTCTCCGGATACATGCCCAGAAGTAGGATGGCTGGATCATGTGATAACTCTACTTAGTCTTCTAAGGAACCTCCATCCTGCTTTTCCACTACAGTTTTCATATCCTCTTTTCCTCTTCTCTTCAACAGTTTCACCAGAACCCACTATGAAGATGACATTTTGATAAATGTTATTTTCATGTAAGAGAATAATATATTCGAAGTGCTTAAAAACCTCCAAAATGTGTGTGGTGTCATTATTGCTTCACAATGAATAGTTACATAATTGTTATAAGAATCACAATACCCTCTTCCAGGAGTTATTTCTTCTCACTGAGAGTTTCCTGTCTGTCTGTTCAGTAGCACCTGGAAGAGTTTCCAGACTTACCTGCGACTTGAAGTAAGTTTCCTGTGGGGTGGCAAGTACATCTGCAGACGCGATGTCTAAATGCATGAGTGTCTGCCGAAAAGAAGGTCGGTTGCGAGGTTTACTCTGCCTAAGGGTAAAAAAAAATAGCTCGTGCACTTTAGAAGTTGTGTCTGGGAGGATAAAGATTTTATTCTACTTTATAAAAGACATTTTTGACTCCATGTGTGGCTATATCTCAGGCAGTTTTGATGTACTGAAGAGCAAAAGGAAACTGTAAGTATGAGGTACCTCTGATGATGAACTGGAAATCTCTAGGATCAGTGACCTGTTTGATAATAACGATCCCTTAGGACTGGTGAAGTAATGATAGCTATAATTTATAATATTTATAATTTATAATTTAGTTTACTGCTTCCAGATATCATACCAAATGCCTTCCTTATAATTTTTAACTACTTATAAGACAGCAACTTTGAGTAGGTGGTATCCCCATTTTACAGATGAGAAAACTGATACTTGAGCAACATGTCCAAAATTACACAGATGGAAAAGAGCAGAGCTAGTATTGGAATCCAAGGTTCTCAAATTCCAAGGCTCCTAGACTCTACACAAAGTAAGGCTATTCACTCCAAATATGCATTAGAGATTTCCCTGCAGTTTTAAATATGGATAGAGAAGTTTTAAACATGGTTCTGAGGAAAAAGGTAAAAGAGAACATTGAAACATATTTCTCACCATGTCTGCTTCATAAGGATTTTGAATCCATCAGGGCAAGTGGAAGGAACTGGAAGGTGTAGGCTATTGCTTCCAACACCCCAAATAATGGCTGAAGAGTCTACATCTTTGTACGGGATCTCTCCTGTCAGCAGCTCCCAAAGCACCACTCCAAAAGACCTACGGTAGCACCAGGAACATGTACATGAGACATTTCAGAAAGACTGACTCGTATTTTAGTTCTTTATTAATTTTTAATCAAATATAGACTCAGTTTTAAAATTCTAATAAGGAATTTTAACCGGCCAGGAAAACTCTGAAAAAAAAATTAATGAGGGGTAACCAACACTATCAGATATTAAGATATACAATAAGGTCTCAATAATTAACACTGGTGATAAATAGACAGCCAGACTAACGGAATGGAACAGAAATCCAGAAACAGACCAAATATATATAGGAATTGAGTATATGACAGAAGTGACATCTCAAACTAGTGGGAAAAACTGATTATTCAAATAAATGCTGTTGGGACAACTGGGGAAAAAAAGTAAATCTATACTTCATCTTACAGCAAGATAAATTCCAAATGCATCAAAGAAAAATGAAATAATAAAAATCCTCAAAGAACACTGAGAATTAAAAAAATAATCTTAGAGTGGTAAAGGATTTTCTAGTTAAGAAATCCAGAAGCCATAAAAGGAGAGACTGATAAACTGCTTAAAAAAAAACTTAACACAGAAAAAAAAATAACTCCACCATAGCAAAACAACAAAATGTGAAAACCATCTGTAATTCATATACACAAAAGGCTAATCGCCTTAACATATACTACTATTATAAGTTGATAAGAATAAAAGATTAGAAAGCTTAGTAAAGAATAAGAGTAGTTCACAAATAAGAAATTACAAAAGGTTCATAAACATGAAAAAATGTACAACCCTATTTATCAGAAGAGGAATAAACATTAAAACTGCACCTAAGACACCACTTTTTAACTTGTATGGAGGGGAGGGTATAGCTCAAGTGGTAGAGTGCATGCTTAGCATACACAGGGTCCTGGGTTCAACCCCCAGTACCTCCTCTGAAAATAAATAAGTAAGCCTGATTATCTCTCCCCCTAACCTGTATGGTTGCCAAAAATCCCGAAGTTTAATGCAGTCTGTTGGTGAGACTGAAAAAACACTCTTACACATTTCTGTTGGGAACATACATCGGTATAATCTCTAATGAGAACACTTTGGCAATAATCACCCAAATTACAAGTGATCCCACATTTCTACTTGATCTTATTTACTCTGGTGTTACATGCAATTTTAATATATGCTGTTATTTTGGTTTTAAGTCTAAAGTTACTACTAGCCAATTTAAAAAATGGAAGAAAAGCAACTATATAGAAATATACTGTTAATAGCAGGAGATACATAACCTCAGAGGAAAAGTTGATACAGTTTTTTAAAAAGCTCCCTCCCCCACTAAAAAAAACAGCATAGCCCATCATAGCTGTTTAATAAAAGGGCAAACAGCCTTGTACACCTCAAATAGGTCTGAAGCATATAACTGTATCACAGCCAAGTATATCATTGATATACCTAATGACAGTCTGAGTCACCAAGAGGTACACTAATATATTTTATTTAAGAAGGTGAGAATTACAAAATATGTTTCAGGAAGACTTTTCCAGTAAATGGCTATTTAAAGTAAACTTTTTCTAGAAAGTTCAGCATATTCTCTGAGGGTCCCCAGAACTGATAATTTACTGAATGGATATTCACCCTAATTCCTCCTCTCCCAATCCTTCTTACCATGTATCATCACGCTGGGTAGTACCTTGGATTATACGAGACTGAAATCAACCATAAGTGAGTAACACTCAAGGATATTTTGGGAAAGTAGAAAATGAAAGAGGAAAACACTAATAGGGTGAAAGTGGGAAGCTTTCTAGTTGGCACAGATGGTACCACTCACCATATATCAACTTTTTCAGAGACAGGTTCATTCCGTATCACCTCTGGCGCCATCCATGCGACTGTACCAGCAAAGGACATCTTGGTACTTTTATCACTGAGTTCCTTAGATGTTCCAAAATCTGAAATTTTTACTGCATCTGTGTGAGTCACTAAAACACTTTAAAGAGAAATAAAGAAAACACCCAGTTCGTTAGTACTAATGAAAATCTTAACTAACTGGCAACTGAAGATTTTGTTTGCTGCCTCCTACCTTGCAGAATTCAGCTTGCAAGCTCCAGGACTACTAGGGCCTTAGCTATACACCAGAAACAGCATCATTCATACTTGTGAAGCAGCATAACACAGTGGACTGCCTACACCTGGTTTGATCCTGCCTCCACCACTTGCTAACTGGGTGACCTTTGCCAAGTTACTTAATTCTTCTAAGCCAGTTTTCTCATCTGTAAGATGGAGATAATTCAGCTCACAGTGTCTTATCCACAATTCAAAAATCTCTGAAAATGGTTTATAAATTTTTTTCATATATTTAAGGTAAACTCAAATTATTTATCCCACTTTGTGCAACTGTAAAGGTTTTGCTACAGATTTATGTATGTGGCTGATTACAGGGTGTTGCCCCAGACTTTGCTGGGTATAAGGTAATGCCCGATGTTACATTTCTGAAACCATCTGATTTCAAGGGTTTTGGATAAGGGATTATGGGTCTGTAACAACAGTCTCACAGAGTTTTCACTTGAATTAAATGAGGTACGATATGTAAAGCACCCATCTCAATAAATACTGGTTTTCACCCCTGCTGGTCTCAGACAATCCAACAGGAAAAACACTTCTTTTAAAACACTGTTTAAATGATGGCCAATTAAAATCACACGTGGGACCACGACACAAGGGATTCATTACTATAAAAGGCTAGTAAGTGTGCTGTGATTCCATTAATGTTGATAAGGAAAAGCAGAAGTAAAATTAAGCTTAAGTAGATTCCACACAAGCCATGTTTTACTTGTTACAGCAGTGATCTGAGATGTGATCTCAGACTGCTTTTGCTAGCCCTAAAGTGAGTGTGGTAGCAGTCAAATCCAAAGTATCAGCATCCTCACACACTAGACTGGATTCACTTGAAATAACCTGTTTAGAACTTTTGAATGATAATCAGTTAGGGTTTCAGAAGCTTAATGATATAGAGACCTATTTTTAACAGTAAGAAGGCTTAGTACTCAAACACTATCAGAATCAAGGCAGCTAGAAAACAGAAAACTTCTCAATCCATCTCCTCTCTTCTCTATTTGAACCAGGAACTTGACATTTGCTCCCCTCCCCACCAGTGTCAGATGGCTCTCCTGCAAATAGCTCAGTGCTCACAACTGAGGTAGAATACCTTCATCCATATCTTACTCCTGGTTTTGCACCTGATATACAAAATTTGTATAATTTAGGAATTTCAATTTAATAGTGTTAGTCTTCATGAAAATGCAAAAGGATTAAACTATCATGGGAGATCTGAGATAATTAGAGGATTGATGGTATCATATACAATAAAAAAAATCAGAAAAAGTGATAAGCTGCTGGATGGAAAAACACTAGAAGCTTCCTCTTCTGCCTCTTTTGTGTTGCTCATGGGACTTGTTGACATGACAAGAGGGAATGGATGTGGGAGGAGACGAGAGAAGACATGACGCTGGAACTTCGGTGAAGTCTTCTGAGATAAAGTTGGGGTCACACAGCCTAAAGATTAGCATAGGTAATGAAATCTCTCTTTACAGCAGATTGGTCTTTGTCTTCCCCATGTCAGCTTGGAAACCAAAGAGGCCAAAGCTGCTGGCGGTTCGAGGTGGTGCTGATAACAGGGAAAGACTTACTGGATAACCAACTTATTACTCTAATCTTTAATGACAAGAGTTAAAGAGAGTAGCAGTGATTTTATATGTTCTAAAATTTCTTGACTACTTCCTCTAAAATTAATTCTCAAGGAGAACAAGGTAGTTAAGAAGGCCGGTCAAAGAGTTCTTTGGCAAGTATTTTGTGTACTTAATGTGTATGTAGTGGATGATAAAAAAACAACATATTGTGTTAAAAATGTGAACAGAAGGAATGAACACTATAATATAGTTTATTTGCAAGTAAAGTGAGGAGAAGGTTGTTCAGTGAGCTAATGACTGTAATAAATGTTGTTGAGAATTATGGTGATAAATAAGAGCTGCTTTGAAGTTCATAATCAAGGACAGATTTGTATCTTCCACGGAGAGGAGGTAGGATTCATTGTGAACCCCTCATCTTCAAGTGAAGAGAGAGGATGCAGTAGTTTCTGGTTTAAAAGTTCTGAGTTCAAGTCCTAGCTCCATGACTTTGGGCTCTGAGCTCTAGATTTCTTATGGGAAGTAAGAATAACACTTGTTACATCTATCTTATACATTTTTTGCCAAGATCAAAGAAGATGTGATAATGGATATTTTTAAATGTTGTAAACTATGAAAGCACTATGCAAATATATTTTTAGAAAAAAATTATTCTTTGCTTCTCTAAACCAAAGTGTGGTAAGAAATGATGAAAATAATTTTAAAAATAGGAGTTACACTGAATTACACCATTTAATCAGTTCCTTTCTTTCCTTCATGCAACTTGGGGAACTGAATAAACATTCCTCTTAAAGTAGTTATTTTGGCAGGCAAAGAATCATTATGAAAACAGAGATGACGAGAAACAGCTCTGCTTCTCTTAAATAACCAATTTACATTATTTTATGGGCACTGTGAACATTGTAACTACTTGTTTCCTTCTTTGCTTAGACTCTAGAAAGCTCAAAGCCAAATGCATAGTCCACCTCTAGCAACTGAACAGAATATTATGGCCTACATTTTGTGGACAAGCTTTAGTTCTAATGTTTTTCTTATTTTCTCTTTGCCTCTGTTTCTTATTCATCCATTTTTATCCTGTTGTAGTTTATATATTTCTGAAATTCAGTTTTTAAGGAACTGTTTCTTGAAGGGGAACACAATAGAAAAACAACAAATGACATCTTACACTGGGAAATTCTGACTTCAATTATCTGAGATGATGAAAAGTGAATACTTTAGTTAATAATAAACTTTGTTTCATAGCTGTACAATTAAAAAGCAACAAAAAGGGAAAACTAGTGTCAGGTGCCTGGATATCTGCCATACAGGTAAGTAAGTAGGTTAACAACAACCCCCCAAACATGCAAACAGAAACACCCACTGTGCTAATTTAAACTGAACTGAAGTACGATACAATGCCATATTTCAAAACAATAAAACAAAATGTTTGAAAAATTAGCCCCAGAACTCACTTAGGTGATTTGAGATCACGATGAATAATCTTATGGAGATGCAAATAATTCATTCCACTTGCAATCCCGGTGGACCAGTCTACTAGCAATCGAGGTGTGATCTTCCTGCCAGCTCGCAAAACCTCATAGAGTTGTCCATGGGCACAGTATTCCATGATGATACAGTAACATGGGGCCTGAGTACAAACACCCCTTTCAGGAAAACACAAACATGTATATGAATACACACATACATGTAAACATACATGAATACATATTTATATTCTAAGAATATTTAATAAACAATAATTAAGAGTTCTCTATCCAAATTATTTTTAAAAGGCATATAATCTTTCCTGACTCTTAAATTACCATTAAAGTCTCTCTAGTATACATGTTTCTCTGTTACGTGTATAGACAACTTTAGTTTGTTTTGTTCACTCCATCTATCTATATGCTTGCCATGTTTTACTGATGCTTTTTCTGTGGGACTGTTCTATTTTAGGACAAAGAGCATCTTTTCTGGAGGCTTGTGTAGGCTGGGTATTGCATTTTTTTCAGTTGTTAAGAATAATTTAAATACTTTCCTTTAAAAATTAAATAGGAAGTTTTATATATAGTGTACAGAAGAGAGAATTCAAATGAAATATTGCTATTTTTACTACTATTTGTTGAATTTTAAATTACTCAAATTTAAGGTAACTAACTAGAATGAGGACCGAAAAAGAGTCAATCTTCTCTATTATACAGGCTTTGAGAAACATTTCTGTTTAGGAATAAAAATAATGTTATGCAACATATTATACACCTATGCAGCTTCTATTTCCATCAATTCCTACATCTTCCACAAAGCCTTTCCTGATTATTCCAGTCTAAAAACATCTTTCTCTTCTCTAATTTCCTACATTTTCTTTTTTGCTATGCAATTTTTCTCTCCCTGTACAGATTATTGGCTCACTGAAGGAAAAGAACTTCAAGCTCTTTTGTTTCTACCACATGGCTTAGAAGTCCACAGAAAGTCCTTGACAAATTTTTCTTAACTTCACCTTAATGTTCTTTGCTGATAAAGCCTTTGCACAAGCATGTGCAGAGGCAAGGGGTAAGAGGAAAGGTAGTAACGTGAAAGAACATTTTCTATTTGTCAGGCATGTTTACATGTTAGTTAATTGTCTTATTTAATCTGCCCCAAACCACTGTATGATAGATATTACCTGGTGCATTGCTACAGGTAAAGCTCAGAGAGGCAAAATGACTTATCTGAGACCTTACAACTAATACATGACAGAGCTGGGATTTGAATCCAGTCTAAGTTCAAAGCCCACACTCTTTCCACTCACTATGCTACACTGCCTCCCTTCTAGGTTTTTAAAGTTTATATAGACAAGCATATTGGGGATTCCTGAATTACTACTGTTGTCTTATAAAAGTGGGAACATCATATTAACCCTACTTCACAGTTTTGTTCTAAGAATGAGAAAAGAGAAGAAAAATTACCATGAGGAACTCTCTGTGTCTTTATCTCTCAATGATATGCATGCCTTCCTCTAAAACTTTCTGGAGAAGTTAGGAGAGTATTCTGCCTACAAGGCTCCCAGCTAAAGTCCTCAGCCAGCTACCAATTCATGTCTTATCTCTTAGGCTACGAAAGTGGTGAAAGAATTTAGAGGCCATGGCTTGTGATCATGTGAAAGGCTTATAATAGCAACAGGTTACAAAGAAGTATCATTAGTTTTCATTTTTCCTGCCTTGATATGCCTGTCAAATGCCACAAAGCTATTTCTATTGCTCTCCTGCCATTTTCTAAGAAACCTGGAATTCTTATCTTGATTTAAAAAAATTTTTTTTAACTTTCTTTTACTTCACTTTGAGGAAACTTCAGTGGAGCACAAGTGTACAGGAACTACAAACAGACAATGGAATTTTCACTACAGAGAAATAATGAATAAGGGCAGAAATAATGTAATGTGCTTAAGAATATCAAAACAAATATTGGTTTGAAAGTAGTCAGTATCCTATTCAACCATGTTTTAACTTGTCACACATTGACAGAAAGAGTCTAACAGCGATATGTTATTCACTTTTCATCTTTCTCGACTGACAAATGAGAAGCAATCATTCCATCAGCCCTGTACTATGACAAGGTTCCTTAGTAGCTATAAATAACAGCTCTATAATCACTTCTAATTGCTACCTTTTCTTCCCTTTGGCACTCAATTCCATTAGGGACAGGCAGGTTGGGTATTCTTAAAAGATTGCTTAAAAAATTAAAAGACAAAAAGAATCTAGTATTTTCTTGCACTTCCCTTCTGTACATGGTTCTTAGTAACTTCAAGAGAAGCTGAAAGCACAGAAATCGGTATCCAGAGAGACGTACCGAAATGTAATCATGCTTTCATATCTTCCAGACGGTCCTGAATGATTCATTGGCCAAGCAACACATGGCACAGATGGCTGCAAACATAACACTGCACAATGCCTCAAGAGCATGGTGTAATGGGCCAGGGACACAGTCTCACTATTGTTTTCCATGTAGAGGTAAAGACTATTCAAACATCTTCAGCCTAAAGAGTTGGACACTAGCAGAGCAATTCTTGTCCACAATGCTGAAAACTGTATGCGCAGGTAGGAGGGTCAGTAGGGAAAAGATTTGAAGGAAAAAGGAAGGAGCAAAAGAAAGGAAAAATCAAGCTTGTCACTTCTATCCTCTTAGGACATATGTCTACCTTCAGGTACCTAGGACACCCTGCTAGAAAAGTCCTCTTACCTGAGACGCACAGCCTAGCTCACTGCCAGAGGCCAAAAGGCCATGCTAATCTAAATATTCAGTGTCTCAAACCCAGCATACCAATGACTCAAGCTTAAAGTCTAGTTAAATAAAAGGCTCTTCCTTCCATTTAGGATGGTGGACCATACTGTAATAATGATCATCTCAGTAAAGTAAAATGAAGGTAAGAAGTGAGTCTCTGACAGTCTGCTTAAAAACAATCCTCCTATCGTCTTTTGAAACTTACCATCTTGGGAAGATTACAATTGTTCTCTATAGCATTTTGTTTTAGTCTCACATCTTCCTGGCCCTTCTGGGGCAACCAATAATAGAATCACTACAGTCACTGAAATTCTCTCCCATGTCCTCTACACAGACGTTCCTGCCACATGGAAAGGAGTCCAAGGATGTCATTTAGTATCCCAGTTGAACACTTTTCTTCTTTTCACACTTTTTTTCCCTTTCCATAAGGAATCTTATTTGGGAATCAAAACTCAACTGCAATACACACTTAAACTTATTCTACAAAAACCTGTACCCAAGATTTCTATTCCTTACTTTGGGGATATGCTTCCAATTAAAAATTATTGCATGACATGTTTAGATCTCTAATGAGAATTTTATTACGAAAAGGATCTCTCTTGGGGGCAGGAAGGAACTCCTCCTATGTTAGGGAAGGGGAATTTGTATGTTATTCCACTTTTAGCTGTAGCATCATTGGTCATACTATTTTCTGGAACTGAAATATATATAAAAATACACTAAGAAGCTCTAATTTCTAATCTTTCACCCTTCCTAAAGGCTACCTTTCCTGTCCCTCATCAAAAGGAAAGTGAGGAACAGGAAAAGGACCTCCTTTTAAGCCATTCACCATTCATTTGTTCAAGGCTAGGGCAAAATTTCAAGGCTGGTAAGAGAAGGAACTCAAGGGGAAGGTACAGGCAGAAGAGATTATACATATTCAGAGCTCAGCATTGCCGAGTTTGGTGACTTTCACAAATTTACCTTTGAATCTCTCCATTTTCAGTGTTATGAAAATAATGGTCTAAAATAGAAAGATACATTCACACACTCTTGAAAACAACCACTTTGTGAAACAAATATAGCATTTAGTTTACTATCATTACTTTACTATTATTAGATTCAGAAAGTTGAGGCTTTGGCATTCTTTGAAAAGGGACCTAGCAACACCTGAAGCAGGGAGAAATTCTCTGAAGATACCTGCTACTACAAGTTAATATTTAAGAAGAGACACCAAAGGAAACTAATAAGAAAATACATCTCTATTTACAAAGAACTAACTGTTCTGTGATCACTTCAGATGTTAGCTTTGTTTTCTTAATTGAATTTTAGGATGTTCAGGTTATCTTGAAGGGGCCTCTGTCATCCTATTGATAAATGACATTGATTCAGCAGATGTGACTGCTTGGCAGGAATAGATTCCTTCTCCCTCTCTGTCCCACGTATATCCCTTCCAAGCAGTGTGTGCTCTGGCAAGAAGAACTACAAGATTATAAAATCCTTAAACACATGACTCTAATTGGATCATTCTTTGCAAAGCATCTAACACAGTGCTAAGTCTACAGAGTGTTCTTCACATGTCTTTCAAAGCAGGAACTTACATGTATATATCAGGGGAAAGAAAATCTATTTCTTAAAAAAAAAGGCCTTGACCTACTTGAAAGCGATGATGTTAGGGTGCTTCAACTTCCTCAAATGCTTGATATCCGTCTCGTTTTGTTCTCTCACTTTCTTGATGGCCACCTCCTCCGCTCGGAACTTGCCCAAGAAGACAGCTCCCTGGGCTCCACTACCCAGCCACTGCAGCTCTGAGATCTCTTCAAATGGCACTTCCCAAGTATCTAGGCACATAAGCGAGACACAAACTTACAGAGATCTCAGCATTTACTCAGGGACCATTCTACCATTCTGAAGGCATCAACTTTACCATTACCCAAAATGACCTCTATCCTTTGTCTCCCACCTGGTAACTTGCTAAAAGATATAACCTTTCCATGAGTCTTAAAACTATAGATTAAATATTCACGTGTATTAGTTTGTATCAATTTTTATCCAGTGAAACCCAGCAGATCAGAGATCTCCAATATAATCGCCTCCAAATGAAACATATCGCAACACTCCCACGGCCCCACCTCCTCACTTTAAGCTTGTACGTTCAGTCAATTCACCTGTCTGTCTCTACATCACCATCCCTACCCCATCACTCATTATAAGTGTTGTTTTATTCCTCTTTGAATTTCTAGTACAGATGCTCAATTAATCCTCGCTGAATGAATTTTCAGTGATATTCTCCTAAGGATCTAATTATGTATAATAATTATACTAGTAATTATCTTTTATTTAATATTTACTATATGCCAGACATTAGCATAGTGCTTTAGATCTGTCATGTGTTTAATCCTTACAACAATCCTACAAGTCTGGCTTTATTATGGTTATTTCAAATGAGAGAACTAAGGCACAGGGTAACCATGTCTTAAATAACTTAATCAAGGTCATATAATTGATAAGTGGCAAACCTGGGCCCAGAACCCCACAATTGGCTGAATCCAGGGACACTGCTTTCTCCACCATACCACATTGCCTCTCATGAAGTAATTGGGAAGGTCATTGGTTATGATATAGTTATTCATATGGATGTAGTATTTTCAAGTTTCTCTTTTCTCAGAGTTTGATTTTTTTTTTTTTTTTGGCACCAAAAATGTAACGGGGTCATTTCTAAGTGGTGGCATTATTGATGATTCATGTTATGTTATATATCCTTTTCTGTGTGAAATATTTTTAACCATAAGTCTATATATTTTTTTATTGAAGTATAGTTGATTTATAATATTGTGTTCGTTTCAGCCTATATTACTTTTATAATGAATAAAATGCTATTTAAAATAGATACAAAATTCAATCAATATGTGCTTTGATCTCTAGAACCTTAAAAAGAAGAATATAATCCATTGATTTTTCTCTGTGTCCCCCTTTTTGCCAGTGCATTATCTCTGCAACGGTAAGAAGTGAACATCAAAGAGCTAGGAGCCCCACGGAGTGAGGCGAGGATGGTGACAATGCGAAAGGTTATGAGAGATTCTCATCAGGTTACCGATCACTTAAAGGACACTGTTTGCAGAGCACTGAACAAAGCAGTGTTGAATTAGCTTTGAAGATATTCCGATCTTGAAAGCAAGTTAATTCACTATCTACTACGTCGATGAAGCAAGTGCAGGAGTTCATCAGTATCTAGAAGGGAACTACATTTCCCTCTTTTCTAATTTTCTCTACTTTAAGAGAAAAGAAATTCTGTAGGTTCTGAATAAAATGCCTTTTTTCGTTACAATGGTCAAAACATGACCTTCAAAATGTAACTACAAAGAGCAGAAAAAATTATAGTGACGGTGATTAACAGCATGGGCATTTGTCCCAGTCTTTTGATATGAGCAGTATTAAAGGTTTCTGCTCTATTGAAATTGAATAGATGTTATACAAAGACAAATCTCTCTAAAATACAAACAGCTCACAAATATGAAATCACCAAAGGAACAAATATACCAAGTGATATTTGGGAGGAAACAGTAAGTTACAGACTTGACTGCTTTCAGTAGCTTTGTGGCTTCTAATGACTTTGATTCCCACAGGCTGACTTGTGTGGCACACATAGGACATAGGTATTGATGGCTGAAGAAAGCACCAGCACTGGATTCTGAGCAAGAGTGTAAGTGGGCAGTAGTTCTCAGGATAACGTTATGAAAGCCCAAGTTACTGTAATTTTTAATACATAACTATTAAAACTAGATAATCTTTGGGTTTCCTTTCTTTTCCTATTTACTCAATCTTTATTTACTGTTAAGTACTAGAAACAGAATATATTAGAAAAAACAGAAAAGCACATATTTTGTCTGAAATCCCATCTCATATTCATTTTCATCTTCCAGTCTTTGCTTATATGTATATCATATACGGCTATGTAAGAGTTTATGTGGTGTATATTTTTTCTATTTTTTAACGTATTCCCCATTTATTTACAGTTTTTATTATAAGCTTAATAGTTGTTTACTGTACCTTCTTACCTTTTTTTGTACTTAAGTGTTTCCAGTTTTTTATTTGCCAATTTAAACATGATCCTTTTTTCTTTCTTTGTATTATTTCCTCAAATTTAATCCTTAAAGAGTTTCCTGGATCTTGGTATACATTCCAAATTGCTATCCAAAAGCATTTTGCTAGTTTTTTGCTGACAGTAGCAAAGTATGAGTATGTCTCTTGTGCTACAACTTTACCAGCAATGAATATTGACAATTATTTTTTGGTGCTAATTTAATTAGGTATAAAATAATGTTTTATAAGTTTGCACTAGTTTAATTGCCAGTGAGGTAGAATATTTTCTCCAAATTTGTTTAATACATCTTCTTTGTATGAATTATCAAATTTATCCCTTGTCTACTTATTTATTAGGGTCCTGCCATTCCCATAAACTTGAAACAGCCTTCTATTTTTTTGATACGTAGGAAGAGACTTTTTATAAAAGTATTTTCTTTATTTTATAATGAATTTTATAAATACAGTTACCCTGTTATTTCATAGTTTTATTATGTTTTGAACAAAGTATTTTCATAGATGTCTGTCATTTCCTTTGTAATTTCTTCTACTGTCTAATCTATCTTCTAAGAGTGATCTATAGTTGATTTTTCAAAAGTTTAACCTTTACATCTGAAGTTTATTTTGCTGTATGTGGTGTGAGGACTGATGCAAATTAATTTTTTCGTGTTGTTATTTAGTGATTCAAAAAATAAGTTGGTAAATAATCCTTCATTTTAGTATCATTTTATAATGTTTATATTGTAATGTACTATACATATTTTATAAATAATTCCTATTATTTAGTATTTTTATAAAATGAGAAATAAATTATTGAAATTCAAATGATAGGAGGGAGGGGCAAGATAAGAGTAGAGGACTAAGGCACAAGCTACTCTCTGTAAAATAAATAAGCTACAAGGATATATTGTACAGCACAAGGAATATAGCCAATATTTTATAATAACTTTAAATAAAGTATAATCCATAAAAATATTGAATCAGTATGTTGTACACCTGGGACTAATATAACATGGTAAATCAACTATACTTCAAGTTAAAATAAATAAAATACAAATGATAAATATATTTGGCACTCAGATGCCAAATGTTTATATTATAATAAATAATAAGAATTTCCTTGACCAACAGTGGCTCATGCCTGTGTTAATTCAGCTATGTTCATCCGAATCTTAATTATCCATGGAAAAATAAAGGGGATAGCATTGGTAATTCAAGAACAGAGTGTAAAGTAATACTTCAATCCCCTTTCCATCAATCTTTTTACCAGAACTAATTACCAGACGTAAAACTGATTGATGTGATTTAGTCCTATCTATCCAGTCCCAATGTCTCTATCAATTTCTAGAAGGGAGCCAATGAACAGGAAAATGCCAGCAAAAAGAATGTTAGTGACAAGTATGTGCAAAATTGGGGGCCTAGATCATTGAGGAGCAAGATAACTAACCTCATAATGCTGGAAACTGGCTGTGCTCCCTCCAAGGTTAGCCCAGACTTTCTGCTGCTTTTACATCTGTCCCATTGGTACTCTTTGCCAGCTTTTATCCTCTCTCTGATTCATCACTATGACTACTATCTTAATTCCAATATCCACCATGATCCCTAGGACTGAGAAAAAGCCACATGCCCACTCACTTTAATGTGTAAGTTCATCTTTGTTTATTCAGATGTGTCTATGACAATACTTGCTTTGAGACCGGAAACTATTTGGCAATAAAAGATTTCAATCACACATACTACCTTACTTGGACTTCACTACCAACATACTAAATGGGAGATGAAGGTATCATTAAAATTTTTTTAAATCGAGTGAAATTTCCTCGTAATACCAAACACAGGGACACATCTGTTCTATATATCATCCATTAGTTGACTGTAATCCAGGATTAAAGATTAGCTCCCTGATCCCAGAGCTGACAAGAAAAAAAACTACACTCAGTTTCAGGCTAGCGAATCTCTCCTCTGGCCCACAGCAACACCTGCTCACAGTAGGATATCCCATCATCTGCTGAGGAGTTGGGCAACTGCCGTACCCTTGTAAGCTTAAACTGAACAAGTCTGTATCTTATTTATTCCTGAAATAAGCCGTTCTGAAGATCACATAATCAATTGGAAGACAAATTAAATACAAACTTATAGAACATTAAAAAAATTAAAGGCTATTTTTAACAGACATAGGATGTGTCTGTTAGCCCCCTTTAAGTCTGAACCTCAGGGCTGCATTTGGATCCTGAGACCTCCAAACTGCCACCAAAATAATTATTAGACTGGACAATTTAAGACTCTAAAAACCAAAGGAGTTTATCACATAAGCAGATATTAAGAGGTTTTGTGTCTAAGCAGAGAATAAGGAACTTATAAAAAATAATAAATTAGGGGTAGCTATCTCTGGGTAGTGGGATTACAAGTGATTTTTATTTTCATCTTTGGGTTTCTCTTTATTCTCAATTTTTGAAATAATGGTACTATTTAACATAGGAGTCCCCAACATTTGTGTGACAAGGAACAACTTTTAGATTTCCCTGCAACCTTAAGATCATAGAGGGGAAAAGGGGTCGAATGTCCAGAGTATGGCAGTATGTATGAAAGAGAGAAAAAAATAGACAACACCTAGGGACTTCCAAAGAATTTCTGCATGGAGTAGGAATGGATGCTGTGGTTGACAAATCCTGGAAAGTATACCTGAAATTGACAGATTAACAGGTAAATCCAAATATACTTATGGGGAAGGGGTATAGATGGGAAGATTGGTACTGGTTTAAGGGAAAGTATTTCACATCAACAGATGAATGGATAAAGAAAATGGGGTATCTTCTTTATATATATATATATATATATATATATATATATATATATACACACACACACACACACACTTTATATATATACCTATATAGATACACTTTATATATATACTTGTATGTACAATTTATAAATAATTATACCTATATTAAATATAACTTTACTAAAATACCAAATATATATGAAAGCATGCATGAAAATAGAAATTTTAAATGATGAGATAAAAAGAACAGGAACTGTACCACTGTCCACCCTGTAATGTCATGGATTGTCTTATATGTGCTCTACTCTGGACACTACTGAAATGGACAACCATAGAAGATGGGCTTCGACCAAAAACAATCAACCAAATGTCAATCTGTTTCATTCAGAAAGTCTATAGAAAATTGATACGGGTGTTCCTCTGGCATTAGGCCTTTAATTTATCCATAGGTCAAAGGTTATCCAGTTAATGGTGGTGTGCATTTTATATAGGAAATATCTTCCAGGTCCATACCCTAGCTTACCTTGCTGCTGCAATTTGTAATCAGTGGAATATGCCTTCCCAATGATATTCCATACAGGCCTTAAGCATCCAAATAGTCCTTCAAGAAACCCACCACTGCCGCTGCCCGACCTGCTGAACTGAATCTTGATGTCTTCAGTTCCACTCGTGCTCTCTCCGTCCACAGGGTTGCTGTTTCCATGAGAAATGGCCATCTCTGATTCATCTTGTTCCCTTAGCTGAAGAACGCTGTTCTCAAACTGGTCCCTGGAATCCTCGCTTACACTTGTCAACACTGTGGTGGTGATGGGGCTGTTTGTGCCCTCAGTTAGCTCTGTTTGCACCACCCCCTTTTCTTGCTGGTCCTTAAGGTGCTTGGGTGAAGGGTGGCTCCCCATTGGTGCAATGTCATCTTGTAGTCCATTGAAGGTTTTGTTTTCACTCAAGGGTAACTGTAGGGAAGAGGAGCAGCTCAGGTGCTCCTGAGGGCTGGCCATCGTGCCATGAGTGTGCCCAAGGTCCTGAGACGACCGACACTCAGAGGATCATTAGAACAGAGCTCTGATGTAAGAGTGGGCTTCAGAACCTGGGAAAAATAGGAGGACGATGTGAGATCACCCTTTCTTTAGTCATCCACACTACTACACTTCCATTTATAATAATAAAAACATTGAAACAAGGGGGATTGGTTAAATAGTAGTGTAGATCTACATGGTGGAATACTGTGCAGCAGTTAAAAACCATGTTGTAGAAGAGTATTTACTAAAATGGGAAAATGCTCATGACATATTAATACAAAAAACACATTAGAACAATATATACAACATAAGCCATTAAAAATTTTTGTTGTTGTTGTTTAAAAGGATACATAAACATATATACAAGCAAAAAAACTGGAAGGATACAATCAAAGAATTAACAATAGTCAATTCCAGGTGGTTAGATTTGGGAGGGATTTATATTATTGTTTTTCAAGATACTCTGAGTAGTTTGCATTAATGTTTCTATAGACTGAATGCTTGTGTCCCCCCAAAATTTACATGTTGAAACTCAGTCTCAATTGTAATGTTATTTGGAAGTGGGGCCTTTGGGAGGTGATTAGACCATGAGGGTGGAGCCCTCATGGATAGGATTAGTGCCCTTATAAGAAAGAATCCTAGAGAGCTCCCTCACATTTTCTGCCATGTGAGGACACAGTCTATGAACCAGGAAGCATGCCTTCATCAGATATTGTATCTCTGAGTGCCGTGGTCTTGGATTTATCAGCCTCCAAAAAACTGTCAGAAGTAAATGTTATCTGAGTTATCTAGTCTATGATATTTTTGTTATAGCAGCTTGAACAGACTAAGACATGTGTGTTATATTTATAATCAGAAAAAAATTATTTTCCTTCCCCAAAGTATAAATATATTTTTATTAGAAACTACATTCTGTGTTATTATAAGTCACTACTCATATTCTCTGTTTGCATTAGTGTCTTTTCCACTGGCACCTTACTTTAATTCCTAAGGCATGTAAATAAATGTCTTGTGTATGTGACAAGACAAATTCCTAAGATAAATTCCAAGATAAATTTTGTTTTTGCTGTACTGTACCAAATCTGGGCAATGTGATTAAGCCCCAACCCTTTAAACTTATTCCTTGCTTCTGATCTGTCCATTGGCCCAAATTTCTCAGAGGTACCTAACCTCTGAAAATAAAGACATGGAATTGTTCTAGATTCACCAGATCATGCAAAATCTATCTTAAATTTATTCAATGTATGTTGCTTATTAGAAATTTACTTTCTTTGCAAATCCCTATATAATAGGGATAATACAGAGAAAGATAAGTCAAGGGCTAGATTGTAAGTATGCCAGGCTAAGAGGTTTGGATTCTATCCTGAAGGTGATGGGGAGCCACAGTATCCTACATTGGGGGTTAAAAATAAAAATAGACCATTCCCATTTTATTAATTCCTCATCTTTATTACTAAGACCCAAATTTTAAGCCTTTTCTTTTCATTGCCATTCCCTATGAATAGCTTATGTGACTGAACCATTGAAAATATCCTATCCTTTAAACTCTCTTTCATCCACTTAAGTTATTAACTAAGCTCCTATCACATGCTATACAATGTGTTAGGCATTAATGAATGGCATATAGGTTCTCACTCTTTGGGAACTTACAATCTAGAGAGAAAGACAACAATAGCCACACAATTAGATAGGATACACAGATATGTACAAGGTGCTATGGGACCTCAGACAAATAAACATCAAATATGTCTAGAGATGTATCTACAGATTTAATGCAATCCCTATCAAATTACCCAGGACATATTTCACAGAACTAGAATAAATTATAATAAAATTTATACGGAACCACAAAAGACCTAGAATTGCAAAAGCATTACTGAAGAAAAAGAAAGAGGCTGGAGGAGTAACTCTCCCAGACTTCAGACACCACTACAGAGCTACAGAAATCAAGACAGCATAGTATTGGTACAAAAACAGACATATCGACCAATGGAATAGAAGAGCAAACCCAGAAATGAATCCACAAACTTTTGGTCAATTAATCTTCGACAAAGGAGGCAAGAATATACAATGGAATAAAGACAGTCTCTTCAGCAAATGGTGTTGGGAAAACTGGGAAAACCAACAGCAGCATGTAAAGCAATGAACACTCCCTTACACCATATACAAAAATAAACTCAAAATGGATCAAAGACTTAAACATAAGACAAGATACAATAAACCTCCTAGAAGAAAATATAGGCAAAACATTATCTGACATACATCTCAAAAATGTTCTCCTAGGGCAGTCTACACAAGCAATAGAAATAAAAGGAAGAATAAACAAATGGGGCCTAATTAAACTTACAAGCTTCTGCACAGCAAAGGAAACCATAAGGAAAACAAAACGACAACCTATGGAATGGGAGAAAATTTTGGCAAATGAAACCGACAAAGGCTTGATATCCAGAATATATAAGCAGCTCAAATGACTTAATAAGAAAAAAACAAACAACCCAATTCAAAAATGGGCAGAAGACCTCAACAAGCAATTCTCCAAGGAAGAAATACAAATGATCAATAGGCACATGGAAAAATGCTCAATATCACTAATTATCAGAGAAATGCAAATCAAAACTACAATGAGGTATCATCTCACACCAGTCAGAATGGCCATCATTCAAAAGTCCACAAATGACAAATGCTGGAGAGGCTGTGGAGAAAAGGGAACCTCCCTACACTGCTGGTAGGAATGCAGTTTGGTGCAGCCACTGTGGAAAACAGTATGGAGATTCCTCAAAAGACTAGGAATAGACTTAACCATATGACCCAGGAATCCCTCTTCTGGGCACATATCCAGAAGGAACACTACTTCAAAAAGACACCTGCACCCCAATGTTCATAGCAGCACTATTTACAATAGCCAAGACATGGAAAAAGCCTAAATGTCCATCAACAGATGACTGAATAAAGAAGATGTGGTATATTAATACAATGGAATACTATTCAGCCATAAAACCCGACAACATAACGCCATTTGCAGCAACATGGATGTTCCTGGAGAATGTCATTCTAAGTGAAGTAAGCCAGAAAGAGAAAGAAAAATACCATATGAGATTGCTCATATGTGGAATCTAACAACAACAGCAAAAGTACATAAATACAAAGCAGAAACAGACTCATAGACATAGAATACAAACTTGTGGTTGCCAAGGGGGTGGGGGAGTGGGAAGGGATAGACTGGGATTTCAAAATGTAGACTAGATAAACAAGATTATACTGCATAGCACAGGGAAATATATACAAGATCTAGCGGTAGCTCAATGAATATATGTATGTTCATGGATAACTGAAAAATTGTGCTCTACACTGGAATTTGACACAACATTGTAAAATGACTATAACTCAATAAAAAAAAGTTTAAAACTTTTTTAAAATACTTTGTAAAATGTTAAAAAAAGTATTTATTAAATATATGCTGGGAGCTGTGCCATGCGCTAGGCTAGGTTCTGTGCATAAAGAACATTACTATTACCATTACTATTTTTAATGATAAGTAAGACAAAGGGCTTTACAATTTACAGAGCCCTGTTAATATAATCAGTGATGAGTTTACTTTCCAGAGTAAGAAAACCAACAATCTGACTGTAGTGTTTGCCAGTTTCCCTGGCATAAATACTCCCACCAAGGCAGATTTCAAGTTAATAGCAGTTTAACAACCTGCTTGCGAAGTTACTAAATATTTGACAATTGGCTCTTACAAACTGGTGCATAAGTCAGCATCAGCACCACAATCTTTGTGATGGTGGTATTTTAACTTTAGAAAAGTACGAAACTTCTAAGGCCATGTATTGACTAAGTGGTAGAGCATATTCTTTTTTACAACATGAGGGGACCTCTTAGGATAACCCTCACTTTCTTAGGTTGCTTCACAGGTGAAAAAATAATGTTTCCTGTGATCCTGATCTAAACATCTGATTGCCTGTGAGGGGACACCAGAGTGCAGAGTTATTATCCCTGTTTTTCACAGAAGGACACTGAGGCCTAGAGAGAGGTATATGCTGAAGGTCACAGAGCTAGGATGGAACATCAGGTTATTTTTCCTAATCCCAAATTCCTGTACCATTGTACTACGTGGTCTCTTTAAGACAGTTTCTTCTTTTCAAAGCTTATACGCTACTTAAGGAGTTGGTACTTATATCGAGGGAATTACCTCCTGCCCACTTCTTTCTCCCATGACCTAAGGGTCATATTCTGTTCCACAGAGCTGTGAGAGAAGAGGAACAACACTGGGGCAGGAATAGTTAGGTTGGGCTGTATGGAATTGAGATGAACCTCTGAAAGAAAGGTGTGTTTGAAACTGACAAAAGAAAGGAAGTCAGGGAAGAATACAAGCATTTGCAGAGACAGGGAAAAATGACCAGGGCATGTGTGAGAGGGCTGGGAACCCAGAAATAATGAAATAGGCAGCTAATGTTGATGAGCAGTGTGAAACAAAGGTAACTCCTTCATATAGGGACTCTGAAAGCTCATGAAATAATGCAGATGATTTTTCCCTTTAAACAAATCAAAGAGATTTAACTACATCCAGTTAGGTTAAGTGGGACTTAAATTCTGGGGCATGGAGAAATTTAGGGGCTGGGAGGCTGCCTGGGAATACACGGTTGGGGAAAGGAAAGAATGAAAGAAAAAGAAAAGCTGGAGCCCTTTGTTACAGCAACTGCTGTTTGCTGAACTGACCATGATTCCCCTCCCTGATTTGCCCCACTTCCTTCCTTTTGTGCGCATCTCTAAGCTTTGACATTACTGATCCCCTCATTTTGCTTTCTTTCTGATCTCCTGTCACAACCTTGAGCTGTCTCTGGCCTTCGGCCTCTCAGACCTTGCTCTGCCTGATCTCTTGGCCACTGCCTCAGCAGTTGCTTCCAGTCTGTCTCTATCGCTGGGACTCGTGGTTATCCTTTACAGCACAGGATATACATACATTATGCTGTTGGCTCATATCAGGCTTGAGGATAATGCAAACATTCAAATGTATATGTGAATTTCAGCCAAACACCTATTTGTGCAATTTGTTCTTTGAACCAAACCATAGAATTTTATGTTAATTTCTGATAAATTTCCATTTTGTCCACTTTTATTCTGAGTTTTCCCATGATGACATCATACTGAAATGAGCTCATATACAAAAAATTAGAAACACATGTTTCCTTTGCAATCTCTTCCCATTTCTAAGAGGTTAAGAGTGCACAAGAAGTGGACATGTTCCCATAGGCACTGGGGATGAGTCTAAAGAAGAGAACTTCAGCATGATCATCACATTCAGTTTGATATTTAAGAGACCAACAAACAACAAGATCTGCAAGGAATATAGTCCAACCCACTTATTTTACACATGAGAATCAAAACCCAGAAAGATTGCTGACTTGATCAATACAACTAATTAGTGGCAGAGCTGGAATGAGTCCTCTTTCCTCATCCTTCACTCTTCCCCTAGTCTGGTTGTTTATTTGGATAAACAGAAACAACTAGCCATGTGACAGCAGCATGACCACTGATGACAAAAACGATAATAATTCACAGTGTTATTCTAGATGCACTAAAGTACTCCCAAGGAAGCACAAGCACCCATTTAGAGGGGTGACCCTGCATCTATCAACAGAACAGTGAAAAGCACCTAGCTATTGGTGATTCAGCTGCTCTGGGAGTGGGCAGAGGTGATGGAAACCTGAAGGTGTGCATAAAGATGTGTAGTCAGAGAGGCTTTCCTCTGCTCACCAAGAATATCAAGTCCAATTGCAACCAACGAAGGTGGGGAAATGGATAAGCACAAGAACAAAGGGAAAGAAATCATCACCATGACTATATTCAAATATGATCAAGCTGATTCTACATGTAAGAAGGGTGTAGGAGGATAAAAAGATCGCAGTTTTACCTGTGTTTGTACGTTCACCCACATACCGCCACTGCACAATGAAGAGGAGGGTAAGTGGAACCTGAGGGTGCACAAGCAACCCCACCATCTCTGCCTCGGTCTTTGTCCTCCCAGGTCCCCTCTCTCTGTCCAGATTTGGCTCAGAGACCCTCATGGGAACTGACTGTTTAGATCTTCTAATTCATGAGAAGTCAAAGCTAGAAATTTATTAGAAGGGAACAGAAAGGGAAAGAGGCAAGAATTTTAAACAGTGAGAGTCAAGTGGAAAAAGACAAGAGCAGAGGGGTAAAAGGGCCAGGTTGGCACATCACCCTTAACAGGAGGAAGCTCTTTGGGCAGGGCTGCAGGTGAAGTGATGCTGTTGCCACCTATACAAGGGCTCCTAAATCTGCCAGGAGCACAAGGTAGTGCTTCCATATCCACCCTTCAGGCACACTTGCCTTGCCCTGTGAATTGCTCAGCCTCAAAAGCAGGAAGTGGTTTGTGCAAAATTAGTAGGCGAGGGTTGGAGACAGCAGCAGCTGTGCACTTGCCAGGGCACTGCCAATTTCTGGAAATTACCTTGGCTTCATGCCAAGATGGAATCAGCACAGAGAAAAAGAGGAATGGAAGAGGTAATGTGGCCAAATGGCCCTTGAATTCTTGTGTTTTTAGTACATAATATAGTTTCCCCCATAATAGAAGTTAATTTTATAATAGATCAGATTTTGAGTTTTATGTCATAAATATGAGTAAATCAAAGATTTTGGAAAATTTTGTCCCACAGATAAAAGTATGACTGAAATTGAATAAAATTTAAAAGTAACTATTATTGCTGAGGTTTCCTGATTGATGCTCAGCTCTTCCCAAGCTGTCTTCTCTCTACTTGGCATTTTCTTGCCTTAAAATGAACTGCCATCCTAACCTCCTGATTATTTCTCTAAAATTCATATAGCAGTATTTAGAGCATAAGTAAGATTTCTGCTATTAGGGCATCATTCACATTTTAAAACTGGGATTCAGTTACTTGTTCACAGTAATAACATAAAATGATCTTCCCATGGTAGAGGTCTGTCACCGAGATCTTCATCTGAACTTAAAAAAATTAGATAGCTTTTTCTAATGGAATTACAAAATTCTAAGTATATGATTGTTTAAAATCAGATGAGAAGAGTTACCTACAATCACATCTTTACCCCTAACTTGCTCTCTTAACTGTGAACCATCCAATGAAATCCCTATTTGAAAGGACAATAATAACCTCACATCAACCATATTCATTGACCTACCTTATCCTGTCTTCCTTATAATGTTTCCCCCAATAACCATGCATTCAAAGATACTGATTCAGTGTCTACCATACACCTGTATTTTTGGTTTACATTATGAATGTTTAATAATATTGAAGTCTGCTAGAGCCAGCAAAAAATAAAAATTATAAAAAGGCAACCTCCATGTTGACAGATTACTTTATGAATATTAGTGCCTATAAATACAACCATGATTAAAGTCTAATTTTACAATGTAGGTTTTAAGATTTATTTTTTAAAACCTACATTATAAACATATTCATTTTCAGAGTTGTAGACTATAATCTTATCAAAAATAGAAACTTGTGAGGCTTCTATTTAAGTCAAAGACTAAAAAAATTTCTTGACCAAAGGAACGATTTCTCTATAATCTCCATAAACTTATGGTAAATAATATATATTAATATAAGTGTTAATATTCCAGAATAGAATCAACATTTTCTGACTTGCCATATGAAGAAGAAAATTAATAACTAAATAAATGCACTTAGAATGTCTTAAAAAATAAGACACAGACATTTATGCCCTTCAATATTTAATATTAATAAGTATAAAAATAATTATATAAGCATTTCAAGAAAACAAGAAAGTAGGTTCAAAAGGTCAACAGTGATTATCACTGAAAATTTTCTATTTTCCTAAATTGCTAGTCTCAGCATGCACTACTCGGTTAATCAGAAGTTTTCAGGGGGAGGGTATAGCTCAACTGGTAGAGTGCATGCATTGCATGCATGAGGTCCTGGGTTCTATTCCCAGTATCTCCTCTAAATATAAATAAATCTAATTACCTCTCTCCCTGCCACTGCCAAAACAAAATAATTAAATAATACAATAACAAATAAATAAAGCATAAAAAATAGAACGTTTTAAAAAAAGAAGTTTTCAATCCAAATCTTTGCTGCTTTAAATACACAGATAAATGAGCCATCTTTACTGCATTCTAAAGACACTGTCAGGAAAACTAATTGTCAGTGTGTGCTGAGACTTCCAAATAGGCATAAGAATAATTATAAAGTCAAAACAAAAAGAAAAATGAATTAAAAACAATGAGGAAACAACAGTTGATGACTCCTACTTTGTTTTTATCTTCTCTACTAGTAAAATCATATTCAAGCTGGAAATGGTGGAATAATCTTGGTAAGTGAATTGAAATGCAAGAAAGATAAAGAGACAAAGTTATATCTAATTATATCTTGATTATTTCCAAGTTCTGAGGTCCAGATGAATTACACATTAAGGAACTAAAACCATTGCATTTAAGATCAAAAAGCAATCTTTGGTAAAGAATTATATTTAGGAACTGTGAACAAGTTATTTATTCATGGAAAAGTAGAAGATAGAGAAATACCCTAACTTTTTTTAAAAAGGGAGGATTATAGAATATATAGAACTGTGAACTTGAGTTGGTCCCTGACAAAAGCATCAACTACACAGTAAGCACTCAATATAAGCTAGTCCCTTTTATTATTTTCCTTTCTTGTTATCTTATCTTGTGCTTCTCCTCTCTCTCTTTTTTTTTTTTTTTTTTTTGGAAATCTATGACTCTCCTTAAGATGAACAGTTCAGGAGAACAACTGAAATGACCACTGAAATTATTTTAAAATTACTATTTAAATTTTTAAAATTAGGGCTATAATGCACACTTTCATATTGTTTCCCAGTCAACAAATTCAGAACCTCCTATGCACTTCATCATATGGAGGGCAATACTGTAAGGGGCTAAGACAGAAAGCACTGGTGGAACTAATCATTAACTTGACCTTACTCTCTCTCTAAGCTCCTATTTCATTATCCGTAAGTGGTGATAACAGAGGAAGATACAGCTCAGTGGTGGATTGCATGCTTAGCATGCACGAGGTCCTGGATTCAATCCCTACTACCTCCATAAATAAACAGATAAATAAACAAACAAATAAACCTAATTGCCTCCCCCACCCAAAAATATATATATACGTGGTGCTAACAACAGAATCCACCTCATAGATCATATATGAGATATGATCCAGTGCACAGTGAATCCTCAAGACTTGTTAGCTATACAAATCTTTAACCAAAAAAATTAAAAGGAAAAGATAAGTGGCAATACGCTCAATATATATATGAATTCAAGAGGCATGAAAGGAAGGACAAGGGGACAGTAAGATTGTCTTAAGGAAAGTAAAAGAATGAGAAAAGGGGGATAAGGAGGGATAGACCAATATACCTAGAAACTGAGGCACATAGAGTTTGTAACATTCATTTGAAATTATAAATGAAAGCACAGAGAATCAATAAACAGAAAGATAACAGGTCAAAATGGAATAAGTAAGATGGAAAAGAGGAGAGAAAAATCCCAAACATATGCAACTTCTTTTTCATACTTAATTTCCTTTGTCTTTGATTTAATTACAGTAGTTATTTTTACATTCCAGGTTTTAATGAATGGAAAAGAAAAGGAAAACTCTACGTAGCTCTAGTATTTGAGAGAATATTAATACTTTGTAGTTCTAATATTTGGGAGAAAAAGTATGTAATATCCATGGTTTTAACATTGTTATATTAAATTAGGAGATAATTTTATTGATTCAAAAAATATCTCTAGGGAAAGATTGCCTATGTTTTAAACAAAAGAGCAATTAGAACATAGGAGAACCATTGCAGAACTGTATTCCCAAGGGAGGTTATGGAATTTTCTTCCCTAGAGATCCACAAATTTCTGTATCATGTAATGTTCACATGAAGATATTCTGCCTGTCAGGGACTGCCTAATTCTACTATTGCCTCATCCACCTTCCTGGAAACGTTACTGTCTTCAGGCAGTTCACCTTAACTTTCTTGATGAAGCCCCCATCCCTAGGGCAAGGCCTAAAAAGTTTGCTGTGGCTCCAGGCCTAGAGAACATTGTACAAAAGCAACTTCCCACAAACTTAGGGGGGAAAATTCATAAAAAATAGTCCTTAAGTGATAAATTTAACATTGCTGCAAAATGCATGAGCTCTAGATTCAAACTTTCTGGTTCAAATACTGATTCTGTGCACGGGGAAGTTCCTTATCTTTGTGCATCTCAGCTTCTGCAATCAGAAAGTGGATAATAAAGAGTATCCACCTCAGGGCTGTAATGAGGGCTAAGTGAGGTAATACTTGCAGAGTGTTTAACATATAACCTGGCACAGAGTAAGAACCTAATAAAGCTTTGCTATTTATATTTTAAAGGCATAAATATTTTATTCTAAAATAAGATAGTATATTCTTTATTAATAATAATATCCATATGGTTAAGGAGTAAGACCAAATAAGTATATGGACTTTACAGCACATCCGTCCTTGGTCATTCCAGGGATATAACCATGTATATCCAGGGATATAACAACCTTCAAGTTGTCCAAAAGAGTGGCTATTTTCATTTTATAATGAAAAGACCATTTATTTCCAAGAGGTTAAGTAGAGCAGCTTAGCCCAGAAATTAGCAATGGCCTACCCTATAGGATATGACACCAATATTCATTGGTCCCAGGCCCTGAGACCACTTTGATCACTCTCACAGTCGCCATGCTTTGTCTCGTTTGAAAAAAAAAAAGGGGGGGGATGTAATTTGAAGAATCACATATGTTGAGAGATAAATAATCCCCTAATAAAGAGAGAGTATCAGTGGCACAAGTAAGTAATTTGATGTGAGGAATAAAAACATATTTAATAATTACCTATAATAAATATCACAATATTAACATATAACTACATTTGTTTACTATGTCATATGTTTATTTTTAGAGGGGTAGTTAAGTTTACTTATTTGTTTATTTTTAGAGGAAGTACTGGGGATTGAATCCAGGACCTTGTGTATGCTAAGCCCGTGCTCCATCACTTGAGCTACACCCTCCCCCTATTTACTCTGTCATATGTATCTTCCTTTGTAGACTGGGTATGCTTCTAAAGAAAACAATAAACTGAATCTAATTAGAGATTAATTCATATTCCAAATGTACTTGGGGTTGAACTGAAGGAAGGTTTTTATGCTATAATAATCATTTTTCTGAATTAATATTTTCTGAAGTCTGTGTGAACACTGCCTATATGATAAGTGAGCAGCAGAAGCAGGCACTAACACTGAATTTGTTGCAGGACCCTTTGTAAACCCAGGCCCTGGCAGGAAATAGATGGCACACTTGAATGTAGCAAATGAGTAGAATGTAATGAGACTACTTACAAAGGAGGGGGCAGGAAAAGCAACAAGGATGGTGCTATTTCCCAAAGCTAGTAACAGTCAAAATGCTGTTAACTGGCAGGGGAAAAATTACCAGAACCTGGAGAGCACAGCTATAGAAGAATGTTATCCAGAGGAGCTGTGGCTTTTGGTAGAAGGATGCAATCAAAGTTCAATGACCTGATAGGGATGGAGCCAGGGGAATTAATATTGAACCCCAATCTCACCCTCCTCTTGCTAGCTGAGACCCTGCAGATGCTTCCCATTGGTTGAACCCAACAGAAAACCAGAGGGCAAGGACGTCCACTGATGCAACCTCCAAAAGCACAGAACAGAGTGCTTTCAGAAGGACTGAAAATAGATCTGATTCTAAGTACCATACCAGTGGAGATCCTGATGCTAACGGCAGAGGCAAAATGGTCAAGCCAGAAATGCAACAAGCACAGCTGAGCTCCTGCTAGTAAAAGGTCAATCTCCGGCTTCTCCAGATATTTTGGTTTGGTGAGAAAACTTGAACTCTGGTGTCAGTTATGGGGTCTATAGCAGTTGGGTATCTATTGGACAATCTGTTTTTTCTGCCTGGACTGATGTATGGGGAATACTTTCCCCTCTAAATATATAAAATACTATTTATTAGATTCAGGTCTTCTGTGAGTCTTAATACCATGTAATATGTTCCAAAAAAGCATTTCACAAATGAAAACTAAATGATATTCACATTGTGATTAAATACTAATAGTGGAGGCAGCTTGCTACACATGGGTTCTGAAAAATGGTCTTCCTCATGTGACTTATGAGAGTATTAAATGAGATGAAGGACATGAAAGTGCTTTTCAAGCTATGAATTAGAATCCCGATGCTAACTATTGCTATTAAAATATATGCCAGCCACGGGAAAATGATGGATGGTATACTGCTTAGTAAGAATTGGTGGGCTATGCTGTTAGGAGCTACTGCTCATGACTCTAAGCAGATGAGAGAAGAGGGAAAATCTTTATAGATGAAATTATATTATGAAAGTTCTCTTTTCCCAGTAAGTTTACTGTTAGTG
Source organism: Vicugna pacos (assembly GCF_048564905.1). Taxonomy (NCBI): domain Eukaryota; kingdom Metazoa; phylum Chordata; class Mammalia; order Artiodactyla; family Camelidae; genus Vicugna; species Vicugna pacos. Next base: position 53,943,213 of record NC_132987.1, on the reverse strand, counting down.
TTTGGACTCTTTGGATGGTGAATTATAACTGAAATAGAGGTAAATATAACACATTATGCATTTGTTTTATACTATATAACATGAAACTAAGCTTCATGGCCAGCTTAGTATAACAACAGAGTTATTGAAGAGTATCAGTAACAGTCTTCCAATGATACATGTGGAATTTCCCACAAAGCTGCAGATCCTACAGACTGTTCCTGGGCAAGTCCTGAATGTACTTGGCAGGCAAGAAATTGTCAAGGGTCCTTCTGCCATCACTGCATTGCATTTTCAGGTCTCGCTTAGGAATGACAGAATCATAGATTGTTAAAATTGGAGGGAGCAGTGAGTGGGTGATGATTTCTATTTTTCAAGAGAAATAATTCATCCTAACTAGTTTGTATATTTGCTAGGGATAGAATCCAAGTATTATTTATTTCCATTCCTTGTTCACTTCTTTTCCTCCTTATCTAGCCTCAGCACCTAGTACAGGACCTGATATCATAAGATGCAGTTTACTTTCTGGTTAAGAGAACTTCCCACATACACAAACACACACATACACACATGCATACAGAGCAATTTGACAAACAATATATTAATAACAATAGCTAACATTTTCTGAGATTATTGGTGCCAAACACTGTTCAAAACACTTTTCCTATTTTCACTTCTCTAATCCTCACATCAACCCTTTGAGAAAAGTACTATTATTACTCCTCTAGTTGATAAAGCAGTTGGGGCACAGAGTGTTTAAATAACTCACCAATAGCTACTAAGTAGTAAAGACAAGAGTTGAACCCAGTTTCACTCCAGTTCCAGAGCCTGAGCCGGAGTCCAAGCCCATGCCGTTAATCACAGTGCTCTACTGTCAATATTATAATGGTCTTCTATTTAATTAAGAAAGATCTAAGTCAGAAAAATATGGACTTGACTCACATCTTACCTCAAGCTTAAGTTCTACATTTAGGATAAAAGGTAAAAATTCCTAGCAACAAATAAAAACAAGTGGAGAATTCTAAAACATGCCCACTTTCTATAGGGTTTACTCCATTCTCTTTTAACATCAAACCTCTAAACTTGCACTCTCCAATATGGGAGCTTCTAGTCACATGTGGTTATTTAACTTAAAATTAATTAAAATTAAATAAAATAAAAAATTCAGTTCCTCGGGGGCACTAGTCCATTTCAAATGCTCAGTAGCCAAGTGACTAATGGCAACCATACTGGACAGCACAAAATAGCGCATTTCCATCATCACAGAATGTCCAGTTGGACAGCAGTTCTGCATAAGATTCATTCATATTAATAGACCTGTTTGTTGGGAGAATTAATGAAGAGATTATGGCTTTCCTTTGTACGTGGGAATTTGCTAAATGCACAGAACTCCATTACCTCCTTTAAAATAACAGGTTTGCTACCAAGTTTTAGTAATATTTGTGAATGAAATGATTTAAGCACAGCTCATTCTAATGATGGTTCATCAAGATCACATTAGAGCAGAAATTTTTTTTAAGGATTTTTCAAGGGACCACACAGCCAGGTGTCTAAAATCATCAGAAGAGCCAAAGGAACCATTTTCAAATAACAAAGTAGTTTCGATAGTCATTTGTGGAGAATTTTTAAATTGAAATTAGATTATTGTTACTCTCGTAATTACCATTCTACAAAATTCCTAATCACAGGACTAGTGCAGGTGAAAGGCAGAAAACTAGGGGAGGGCAACTGGAGGAAAGGCTGAACAGGACAAGCAGTTTTTACCAAATCACTAACAGCTCTTGTCACTCCTCAGAGAAGACTGTACAGATAACCAGGATAAAAACTCCAGGGGGAGGCAGGAACTCTAGACTCTGTATCCAATGTCTAATTTTAATAGAAAAGTAATTAAAACCATATTAGTGAAAGATCCTATTGCTTTAGACGTTCAAATTTCTCTTTAACATTGTTTTTGCTCATCCAAGCAGTCCTAAGTTTTAATTTTTTAAAATAATGCTTCAATCAAGATGATACTCTAGAAAATGTAGGATAGGACATTCTGAGCTTTACCAAGAATAGAAATTTGAAATTGGCAAAAATCAATCATTTTTCACCTGTCTCATGCCAGTGTTTTGGAATGTGAATTTGACCTTGTGCTAGAGAGTAATTCAAACCCATCATTTAATTATTCATTGGTGTACTTTCCACTTCTATGCCCATTATATAGCTAAAATTTGCAAACTACTAAAAGATCCTTGATAAGTCCCAACTGTCCAAGATGACGATGGCAAGGAAGAACATCAATAAATATTAAATATTTATTCTAAGTGTTAGAAAATAATAAATGTACAAAATAGTTCCAATGGAAAGAAAAATAAAGGCAGAATAATACACTATTTGTGATTGTAAACAGTCAGTATGCAGTGCCTCAAAACAAAGATTAATATTACAGAGGATGGAATTTATAGACATACTTAGAAGCCTCCCTTCAGAAATTATAATTTGAACTCATTAATGCACACATATTTTCAATCATAGATTCTTAGAAAGTTGTGTATGAGTCAATTTTTATGAAATCCATTTACAGAAAAGACATAACGATAAACAAAACAGAAACCAGACCAGTGGTTAACAGGGGAAGGATGGAGGGAGAGGGAACCTACTTGAGCTTTTCTTCCCCTTAATTCCAGTACTCAGATCTGCAAAAGGCATTCTGAAGGCAGAATCCCAGAGCTGTCCTGAGCAATGGCAGAATTCCCAGAACACACCAGTAGCCTTCCAACAGGCTCCTTGGAAACTATCAGAGCTCTAAGGACACTGATAACTTTTCCTGACACTTAGTAGGATGCCTGGGACAAAGTCCATTTAGTTGTGTAAATTGTGGCAAGCTTTGTTAAAATGCAATCACATTGCTTTAGAGCTATAACTTTCCATTTATGCGTATATTAGAATTGATTTGGTATTTAGAATCCTGTAAAATCCTTTGAGACAGGGGTATCTCTGAGTGTTTCTAAATGAAAGTTAATAAATATGAGTTGATAGAATAAAATGAGTTAAGAGTTTAGCTCAGTAAAGGTTACATGGCCTTAGAATCTAAAAGCCATCCCTAGAGTCTCCTACCCCAGAATTGGTGTTGATTAAAGGTTGAGGTAAAGCTCCAGGGTTGGGTGGCAGAAAATGGTGAAGGAAGGAGACATTAGTTATATCCTGAGGGTTCACAGACAAACACATAATCACCTCATGAATCCTTTTCCTTACTTACTGAGGCAAATCAAAGTTTCCTTCTCATTAAATCCTTTCTGTTTCTACTGTCCTTTCATGATTTTTTTCCCTTTCTAGACATGCTTCCAATATTAATTTTTAAACTTTATTTTACTGGATAGAAATTTTGTGGGAATATACCTCACATCTCTGGGATGATCCCACCCCACTCTATAATTTCCAACTTTCATTTGAAGAATTTTTCCAGAGCCCATAAAAACAACTAGTTTCATTAGTGAGAATTGATTTTGCAATGCGACATCAATTCAACCTCACTAAGACTGAAATGAAAAGAGCAGCCAAATCTAAAATATGAAAATAAATAAACAAACACCTATGTGGAATCATAGAATCCTTATACTGAGTCTACTAAATGGCCTTCTCATAATCACTGAAATGACAACGGGGCTAGGATGGTCCACCAGTTATACCAGTACTTGGAAATTAACCTACATACAATACTTCGGACAATCCAGGTTTTTGGATTAGTGGCGTATTCTGTTAGCCTACACGTGTCTAATCCCATGGGACAAAACCAAAGATAAGACTGGCTGTGGTCACTGAGAAACTTAAAGAAGAGTCTGATTATTTTTTAACCCTAGTAGATTCAGGTTCTGATTCTGATTTATTTTTTTTTTCTCTCTCTCCTTACTTACAACCTAGGCAGAATCAAGAGAAGAGACTCAAATTTCACAATAGCTAGGATTTAGTTTGAGAGTCAAAGTGGAGGAATAAGAATGTATTAGGAGGGAGAGATAAATTAGGAGTATGGGATTAACAGATACACATCACTATATATAAAATAAACAAGGATCTACTGTATAGCACAGGGAAATACAATCAATGTTTCATAATAATTTATAATGGAAAAGAATCTGAAAAAATATATCTATAACTGAATTACTTTGTTGTACACCTGAAACTAACACAATATTGTAAATCAACTATATGTCAATAAAAAATAAAAATAAAAAAGAATATATCCTGAAAATCACTGTATGTCATCTCATAGAGATTTTCTTTATTCTTTTGTACATGTTTCAATTCGATTAAATATGATTCACTGTTTTATTTGGGCTTTAAAAATGTATTTATCATACTCCTAAACAGGCCTGCCATGTTACTGGCTTTATTTTGAGACTTTTCTCAACATGGCAGTATAATTTAATTAAGGGAAGGCGCTACAAAAAGAAAAGTTGAGAACTAAATTGCAGGCTAGGGATGGCTAAATTGAGAGTCAAGTGGTACCCCAGGCTTCCTGTTTTTCTGACTTCAAAATGTTTTAGGTAATTTTTCCTGACAACTCTGGGGCTCTCCAGTCTTTTTTAACTTTTCTATTACTGGACTCTCACTACTCTTTCCCTCAGAGTCACTACATTATACAATTCTAAGGGGCTTCATTCCCAATGACAGCCCCGTTTTTATGATTTCTCTTCTCACAAATGATTCTTAAAGTAGAAACTATTTCTAATAAGATCAACTGATTATTTCACTTCAGGGAATTACAACCAAGTACCTTAAATACACGAGATAATACTGTAAGGGAACTAGAGTTATCCTTCCAATTCACTCATTGCTATGGTCTGAATATGTCCCCAAATTCATATACCAAAATCCTAAAAAGTGATGGCATTAGTAGGTTGAGCCTCTGGGAGGTGCTCAGGTCACTAGGGTGGCATCCTTATGAATGAGATTAGTGCCCTTATAAAAGAGGCTCCAGAGAGCTCCCTTGCCCTTTAACCATGTGAGAATAAAATGAGAAGTCTGTGACCCAGAAGATGGCCCTCATCCAACCATGCTGGCACCTAATCTCAGGCTTCCAGCCTCTAGAATTGTGAGAAATAAATTTCTCTTGGTTCATAAGCCACCCAGTCTGTGGTATTTTGTTATAGCAACCAGAATAGATTAAGACACTCAGTAAACATGCACTGAGCATGTACCAGACATTGGGTTACCATGCCATGGATGATGGAATAGAGACAGTTTAAACAGTCCCGCCCTCAAGAAGTATACAACCTAGTGTGCCAGACAGGCAAGTAAACAGGTAACCAGAAAGCAAGGCAGAACTAAGAAAGGCCTCAAGAGCTGCGTGAGCCATGAAACAGCAGCAGGTGGAATGACTAACTCAAGCACCAAAGTGGGACCTTGAAGAAGAGTAAGAGTCATACCAGTGGGAAAAGAGTGGGGCATGGGAGAGGCAGAAGTGCTACCTGGAAAAAAGCAGACATTCTTATCAAAGAGAATTTCATAAAGAAAAGAATGGAAGGTAAGAAAATAAATGGCATTTTCCAGGAATGGCAAGCAGTTTGGAATAGTTGGAGCAAAAGGTGCATGGAGGGCAGTGACAAGAACAGCTCTAACTATAAGGTGGTGCCACATCATGAAAAGTTTTGAATTCTGGGCTAACTAGTCTCTTTTCTCTGATCAGAAGAATTTGGTTTCTTAAAAATCGTTATTCATTACCCCCGCAATGATCAGAAAACTTTTGTTCAAGACCACACTAACTAGAATGAGCAAACTATATAGTTTCTGGAATCATGCTATCACATTAAATAATGTGTGTATATCTTATTAGCAAAATAGCATTGTTTGGGGGACATAAAACTGAGACAGAGTTCTCCTTAAGTCATTCCCTGGCACAAATCCATTTTTTCAGAGCCAATTCTAGAAATCTAACAGTAGACAGGAAGCTATAAACATGCTGCCCTTTGAGCAAAAAGGGTCATACCACAGGAAATCAACATACTGAGATGTATTGAGAATATTATCTAAGGGCTCAGGACAATTATATATATTGCTAACAGAATTGGCTACGAAATTTTCAGAGCTAGTACAAAATGAAAATGAAACACCCTTTGTTCAAGAATCCACTATTAAGAATCTCAAGATAGGTAACACAATTACACTATACTTCAATTAAAATTGAGGTATAGTATAAAGCTGACTATACTTCAATTAAAAAAAATTAGAAAAAAGAAGAGTGAAAACACCATGAGAATATAATAGAGAGGGCATGAGCATGAAAATATGGAATCTATTCTCATTTTCCATATTAATAAGAAAAATTAATTTACTTAAGACCTTGAAATACTTTCAAGTGAATAAAATGGTACAGTATAAATCTTAGACAGTTAATATTGCTAGTCATTTTGAATTTTTACTCTAATTTAACATTTCACAAAAATTATGTATATTTGTAAACCGAGTTAAAAGAACTCTGATGGACAGAATAAAATCAGAATTAAAGAAAATCCCCTCTTCCCCTACTCCCCCCAAAAAGAATTTTAAGATAGAGACAGAAGAACATTAAACCAAGATCAGGGCCCTGAGTAAATGCCCCGATTACACACCCATGAAGCTGGCCTGACTGCCAACTCTAACTTTTAATGACAATCCAATTAGTTTCCACAGCCTGATACGCGTATAACAGCTCTCAAGTTCAAGTGTGAACTTTTGGCACCAATTTACGCCCCAGAATTTATCCCATCCCCACCAGTGCACGTTCCTCTCCACCTTCCTGGGCAATGATGACTACCAGAGAGCTGTTCTTGGAGCTGTGCTAACTCCTTCACCTGTTCTTATAATGTTGTTCTTCTGCTCACTGAAAACTCAGGCTTTCTCTCCTTAACCTTTTGTGTTGAAAACTTCCCTTCTTCATAAAGTGCTCAGTAACAGGAGGTAAGATAATATGTTCCCAACCACATCCAGCATTTCAGCTTAAGTTGATGCACTGTTTAGGCTCCTATTCACGCAGAGTGTAAGCACAGCTGCTGCCGCTGCTGCTAGTATCGATGATGTGGCTGAGAGCCCAGGCGCAGTGCTGGGCACTTCACAGTCCTGAAAATGGATCAGTGGACGGCCCCACTGCTATCTGATTTCCTTGTTCTTTGCATTTTAGTCCTATTCCTCAGTATACTAATACCCTCCCCGAAGGAAAAGCAGAGGAAAGTGGGGGAAGAAAACACTTAGGTCAGACAATTTTGGTACTTGTTAATAGGGTTGGTAAGAAAAAACTGTTAATGACTTTAAAAGTTTTTAAACTATCACTTAATTACAGCTTCTATATTATCTACATTTCATTTATTCTCCCTGATTGATGTTCAATGGATAAACTCGAACATTAGGTTTAACTACAATCAATAAGTTGGCTACCTTAGGCAATAAAATCAGAGAAGACACCATGTCTTTCTGAATTGCATTAATTTAATATACATAACTTTAGCTGTCAATAGAAAAAAATGAAATAGATCCTTTACTGTAGCTGTGAATTCTACTCAACCAGTTGATACCTACAGTATGCTGAGCCTTGTGCTTCATGCTATATTAAGAAGGTGCAAGTTTTCATGTTATTAGTGTACTACTATCATTGAAGAACTTCAGACAAGACCTTCCTGTGGTCCTGAACCTGAATCTGGATCAGAGTGTCTAAGTGGGGTTAATTTGTTTATAGACTTCACCAATTTTAGAACAGCAGCAGATCTAAAGTCAGATTTCTCAACAGATTCGAATTAAACTCTTTGGATTAGATTACTCCTATTTGCTAGACAGGAATGATTTCAGTCCACTAACAATTTCCAAAGCCCTGTATATGTAGCTGAAGTTTGGCACACAGTTTATCTTTTTCTCCATTTTGCCTTTTTATTTTTGATTTGAGAAGACTGTATACCCCCATCCTGTGAATATGAAGGAGGGAGGTTTTCTTTTTTACATGCATAAGATCTATCTAGTACCTCAGGACATTTTGTCTCCTGAGCCACAGCTTAACAGCATTAGCAAAAGCAGTTCAGCCAGAGGGGAATTGAACAGCAGCTGAGTCAGTCTAATAATTTACACTGGGGAAAGCCCTTGGAATTCAGAGGCACATTGCCCAGCTGGAGAGACAAATCTAATCTCTGCTAATGATGTTCCTCCCTCTCTTTCCTATCAGGGCTGGGCTTTTTACACATGCGCACATAATTACATATGCACACTCGGAGTCTAGTGAAGCCAAACAACACAGCGCTTAGGATTAAATTACACAGTAAGACTTCCAGGCGTCATCTGGCCTCAACATCCTGTCTAATAAATGCTGTCCGTGGTTCACACTGTGGAGCTGTTAAAGATCTTAAGAGTTCAAAAACGCATTATAGCTACATTCTAAAATTCGAAAGTTATAGTAGTATGGTGATTTATATTATAAAAAGTGATAATATAATATTATTTGAGACTGAATATAGTAAGTTTGACTTCTTAAATTGACAAATAAATATATATTAGGAGACAGACACATGGACTTTGTTCTAGAAAGGACTTGAGGCTGTTGACAAAAATGCACACAGAATAGTAGGTAAACAGGTAAAGGGAAAATGAGAATAAAAAATTAAAAAAAAATCCCAAGGCAAAAACCATCAGACAAAAATAATTTGTATACTAACAACTGTTATAGATGGTTCACAAATTTGAACCAGAGCTGTCTGTGGATCAAAGTAAGGAGAAACACAATTATCTAAGTAAGAAAAACATACCAACTGTCCAGGAGAAGCAGTTCTACACTACCTAGGCCTGAGAGGCCTTTGTTCCACTGATTCTCACAAGATGATAAAATAGCCTCAACAGCACCCTCAAAGCAAATACAGCAGCATTTCTGGGACAGTTTTTAGAGCACAACAGGGTAAGATTCCCAAGTATTCTGGAAAAGCAATACTTACAGTAAGAGATTCCAAGAAAACAGCTGAATGTCTGATTTAATCCAGAAGGACATGGACTACATCTCCTTCGGGAAATATTCCCTGACCATTATTTATCACACTCAAGCTTTCAAAAGAATTGAGTAGCTAAGAATTATAGGTTCTATTCTCTGTCAAAAACCTGGAATGCAAACATTCTGGGTTTTCATATAAGGGGTAGACCCATAAGCTTTAAGAATCAACCAAGAAGAAGAAAGAGTTGACAACTCCCTATGAAAATTCAGGAATCTGACCACCGAATTTGTGCCTCAAAACCACATTTCCACAGGGAAGTGGACCAAGAAAAATAAACCTGACCATGCGCTTGTTTATTTTTTATTGTAATGCATAATGTTCTTCCCATCTTGATGAAACTTTACTTTTCCCAATATTTTTATAACTATTTTTATACAGAGCCCTTTGCATATAGCATCAATTATTTTAAAAAGGAAGCAACTTAATAGTTAATACCTCTGCCGCCTTACTGAAGTTGAGTGGGGAGCGGTGGGATAGTGAGTCACCATCTGGGGCTATAAATTATAATCCTGCTCCGTGGTAATGGACGGAGGGCTGATCCATGCAGCTCCCCGAGGAGCAGCCATCTATCAGTGCAGCCATCCAGAGAAGGGACTGGGGGACAGGGCAGCTCTGAGCCCAGACAAGGGACTCTGCTACGGTGGAGGGACACAGTGCGGTCAGATTTTCAGCTCTGTCTCAAGCAACCTTCAGACAACCCCACCTCCAACCCCCATACCAAATTTCTGAAATAAGAAAACTATAGGGAAAATTCTCACACTTTAAATATTAGCAATTAGAGAATTCAGGATTTGAGAAACTCAGGGCCAAAAAAAAGTCCTTAAATGAGAGAGAACAAACAGTAGGTTCCGACCTGCTTCATCTGTTTTTAATGAATTTAAAAATATGCCTCAAGAAGAAAAGGTGACATTATTTACCGCAAAATGAAAACTGAGACGTTAACCCAGCGACAAGCTACAGGATTTTGCACGCACGCGTGTATATAAACTAGCACCGCCCCCAAACCAAGCGCTCTGGTGGCTGATTATTTTCTTCCTCTTACTGAGGGCTTAGCTGCTTTGGACTATTTCCTCCAAGTATGATAACTTCAAAGATGGTAGAAGCAGGTCAAAAGAAATCAGAGGAAAGGAATATTCCTAATAAGCAGGGAAATAGTACAGAAAATCAAGTTTATAAAAAATAATCAGAAAATGACAAGTCAAAAAAAATTTTCAGGTAGGATAGTTTTTGAGGCCTTACATTAAGCCTTAAAGGGCACCTGAGATCATTCTTAGAAAGAGAATACAAGCAACTGGGTTTTTGGTATGTTGCTTAAATACCTAAAGCTTAGACCTAAGCTTCTAAGGTATTCAAGGACTTTATTACAGACATTCTCACATCAGTTCTCACCACAGGTATCTGAGAAAGGCACTCGTTAGATTTGCCACCAAAATCACAAAACTACACCATTTCTGTGAGGAAGGTGGTCACAAAAAACTCCCATTTCTGTGAGGAAGGTGGTCACACCTTAGACATTTTCTGTTCAGCTCATTCACTGAATCGACAAATGCTTTGTTAATCGCCTAGGGTGCTGGCTCTGTGTTAAGTGATAAGGACCATGCAAAGATGAACAAGACAGTACATGCTTGTTCCAGAGGGGCTTACAATCTAACAGAGGACAGACATGTGAACAAGTGATTAATATGTAGTATGGGAAGCTCTCTGAGGGAGATGGATACAAATTTTTGAAGTACAAAGAAGGGAAAATTGCTCTCCAGGATGAATTGGGAAGAGGTATACAGAATGAGTCAGAGGAACAGGCATGCACAAAGACATGGACATGTGAAAGAAATCATCCTGTTAATTTGGGAAGAGGGAAAGATGTCAGCAGGGCTGATGGGAAGTGATCAGAGATGTAGAAGATAGGAATGGAAAAATAGGGTAGAGAATTTTTTTTTTCTCTTATGGGTAAAGAAGTATGGAGAAGTAAAGGGAAGTGGCCTGATTAGATTTGAAAGATGATTCTGTTTAAGGGTAGAGGTTAGATGAATGGATGGAGGATGGCAAAAAGCTATGAGAGAGAGAGTGGAAAGAATCTGAGTGATACTGAGAAGGCAGAAATGATAGAATCTAGTGACTGCTGGATGTGATGGTGGAAGAGGGTTTTCCACTGGGGCACATTAGAAACAACCACTGATCAGGTAGAAAATTCAGAAAAAGTGTCAGCCAGGGAACTGCAGTGAGGAGGTAATAAGCGAGGGTTTATATTTCACAGACTCTACCAGGCAAGGCAGTTGGAAACAGAATAAGGAAGTAGCTTAAACTGAAACTGGGACAAAGGGCTACAAATATTGTTGGAGAGACAAACACGAGGGAAAAGTTTCATATAGTTATTACAGTCAGGTCAGGAGAGGTATAAATTTTATGGACTTGCTTAGTCCTTAGCTCGTTGCTGAGTATTATCCCTTTCTTAAGGGTTATTTTATCATTTGCTTTTGTCTAACGTTCCTCCTGAATCCACCACGTAGCTCCTTTCCCTCCCCCACACCTCACACCCATACACACATGACTAACCTCCTAGCCTCTCCTCAACTCAAGTATGTTCCTTTCTTCAAAATCCTCTGCCTTCCATGAGCCACTTTTATATTTTATTGAAGTATAGTCAGTTTACAAAGTTGTGTCAATTTCTGGTGTACAGCATAATGCTTCAATCATACATGAACATACATATATTCATTTTCACGAGACACTTTTGAGACCTCCACAAAAAATCAGTGGTAGTTAAAGAATGTAACAGTAAACACAGATAACAAACTACTATCATTTAAGGCCAAATCTATTTTCTGATTAGCTATTTATACCTTTATTGTTTCATTCCTTTATTTAAACTTTAAGTCACCTGCACAGAACACTACTTCTGAGTTCTAACCATCATTAAAAACTAGGACTATCTAATATGGACATCACTGTTCTAAGGCCTTTCAGAGCAGTTACTATTTCCATGAATATCAGAGGATATTTGCATTGACCTTGAGAACTCAGGCTCCTAGAGAAAACGATTCTGATTCCCCATGATCTGCAAGAGACAGGAAGGATGATTGCACAAGTATAAGAAGGAAGTTTGTACTGCAATTCTACAAAACTTTCCTAGTGCATGCTAGGTGCTGTGCTTCTTAGAAGCCGTGTGGGGATATAAAGGTGTAAAGAGGGCATCCTCTTTATCTTTTGGTATGCCTTATATATTTCATAATTTAAAAAAAAAAGGTCCCTATTCTTCAGCACTTAAGTCCAGTAGGGAAGTTAGCCACAAACACAAATGAAAAGCCAGCCATGATACATGCTATGTAGGGGTTCAAAATACCGTGGGATAATAAATAATAGAGTAATCTTCCTGTTGCTGAGGAACAAGAGTCTGGTCATCTATCTTTATAAGGCTATGAGACTGAAAGTTTGAAACTTGGGAAGAAGATGTCTTTCTCGTTGATACATCTGATAAGCCTTAAATAAATATTTTTGAATCTACAACTGAAAAGACAGTAGGGCTAGCCCATTGGATCTCAGGCCCAAAGCTGCTGCCAGGTCCTCTTTCTAAGGCTCTGGGTTATTTTTCAGAACGGATAGCACTGCTTGTCAGCGCCTGACACCGCCATTTCCAATGTTCCTTCCCCCAAGTCTGTCCGTATTGACCTCAAAAACCCTTTCAGAGTCTCTCAGCTTCTCCCATCTTAGCCAATCAGTGTTGTCTCCTCCCCTTTACGACCACCCCCATCCCCCCAACACAAAGGGCAAGGGGTGACCCTAAAGCTTCCAGTGTATAATTTCACAGGACACAAAGGTTGCAGATTCCCTTTAAGTGCAGTCCTTCCAGAAGGCAGGGAGAGGCCAGGCGACCTTTCAAAGTCCCCCGGCATATGGACAGGCTCTCATCCACATTGCCACTGGGACCAAAGCCTGACAGGAATATAAAAAAGCCCCTGGCTCCAGGCCACTCCACAACCCTCATGTGAGGCAGGAAACTCTGTTTTTGTGTCTTTTTGATCATATGACTTCTTAGATGTAAGAACCAGACTGATGACTTCTTTTTCCCTCCTCTAAAAAGGAGAGGTGGAAAAAAAGAGCCCTGTTTAGCACAGGGAGTTTCTCACACAATTAAAAGGACTTAGATTTTCTCCATAAAAACCAACATAAGTTTACCCACAGTACAACACAAATATTTGCTATGCTAAAATATGCTGCATCTAAAGCATTTATACACTGCATAATAGCATTTAATACTACTCAGCTTTTATGACTTCAGTAATTTTGTAGTTTAATGATTTGGAAATAAGCTACCAGGAGTCAGGAGTCCCAGCTGTGTCATAAATTAGTTGTTTGGCCTTGGGCAAGTCACCTAAACTCTCTCGGCCTCAATTTCCTCGTCCGCAAACTGAAGGAATTGAACTAGAATGGTCTCTAAGGTCCCTTCTAAGCAACTGAAAAAAGCAATCTGTGAATATAATGAATCAGAACAATCCAATGATGGAAAGGATATCTCAAAACTGATTCGCTCTCCCCATCACTGGAAATGCTCAGTCTGTGAGAAAAATTATAATATTCTTGCTTATGTATGGAGGATTGAACCAAGTGACCTCTCCTGGGTCTTTCAAATGGGAAGCTTCTGTCACCTAATGAATTAGTTCTAAAGACCATAAAACAACCAGAGAGTGAAATTAACTTAACAGGAAAGGGGGGGAGGGGAATGCCATCTTCTAGGTACAGTGAATGTTTGCTGTTACATTAACAGAGCAATGACAGGTATAGCAAGTCACTGTGTAGCTAATAGGGACTGTTTATCTTGGGCCAGGTTGCTAGGTGGTGTAAATAACTCTGCAAACACAACACCTAGCAATGAAAAGGTCTAAATGCCTTCAGTTGCTCCAAAGTGAGCATATAGGGTTTCATCACGTAGAGCCTTCTGATTGCCAGTCAGAAAAACTAAGGGAAGGAGGGAGGAGGATCACAATGGGCTCTCATTTGTTTGGGGGCAGACAGACACTTCTTGCACTGGTGTGCTCCACTGGTCCATGTTCACAGGGACATGTAACAAGCGAGTGGCAAATAATAACAATAGTCACTGCGTTATCTTACATTTTTATGTTGAGTTTCCAAAAACTATAACAAACCAAACCCAATTTAAGTTGTAATCCAGCAGTGTGATTCTGGAAACACATAGTGGTAAAGCTTAGTATACTGGGAAGAAAGAGAGAAAAGCAAAGTATTTGAAATAGTTGATAAACATAACAAGAAACAAAGATCTTACTAAAGAAATTGTATTGAAAAAACTAAATTTAGACTGATGAAGAATTAGGCAAAAGAGCTAAATGCTTAATATAGCCCCTGTTCAAATAAAAGCAGATTTTGGTATGCATTAAGCATGTGAAAGCTTTAAGCTTTAGAAGGAAAAAAAAGCCAGTATCTGTTAAGGCATCTATTATACTTATACTTTTTGTATACTTTATTTCATTTAACTTTTATACCTTCATAGAGGTCAATATTATAATCATATTACAGATGAGAAAATTGAGGCTCAGAAAGGTTAAATAAAACTTGCCCAAGGTTACACAGTTAGTAGATTGCCTGTTTGGTCCATCTGATTTCAAACTTGGTCCTTAGGGAAAGTCACTTCTCCTTAGAAAAAGTATATCTAAAATTTGCAGTTATATTTAGTTACTGGAACAGGAGAAGTTAAAAGCTAAAGAAATACATTTTCATTTTTCCTAATAACTGGTAAGCTGAAAATTTCATGAGATATTATAATTTAAATCAGCCATCCTAGTGACATGAGCTTTAGAGTCAGAAGAACTGGGTCTGAATCCTAGAATCTTTACCCAAACTGCTACATGAACTGGGGTAAATCCTTGAACTCTTCAGGCCATAGTCCAAAACATTAATCTTTCATTCTACCTATTTATGAAATATAATTGCTGGCTATTATGCTAGTCATCCCAGGAACAGAAAGAAACACAAGACATGGTTCTCTGTCCTTAAGAGTTATTTTCATTAAATCAGTTTAGTTAAATCAAAATCACTTTCTATATTTTTAATCTTCATCTTTCTTTTAGGCTTCTACTCCAAGCAAGGAGGTACATAGGGACAAGTGCCAGAAGGACATGGGATAAATGAAAAGTTCTAACACTGATACTAAAGACACTATAGACACAGGACTACTAGGAATAATTATTCAAACCTTGTAGCCAGCTAGTCCTACCTTGCATCACATTGCTGTTCTCCTTTGGTACGGCCCAAGATGTAAATAACTCTGGTTTATATGCTCACCTCTGTATTTTTCTTTGCATTCTCTTCCCTGACCCCATCTCCCACGGTCCTCTCCCTCCAAAACCCTCCCACTGCATCCTTCTGTACCATCTTCAACAACTTGGCTGAATGTTCCCTCAATCTCTTTGAATGAAATGGTTACAGTTGACTTTTCTCTCTTCCTCCCTGCTCACCATCTCTACATCCAGTTAATCACCGAAATCCTGTGGGTATTTTCTTGTCAGGGAAAATTGTCAAAGACTTTGAAATGGGCAAGAAGACTACAAAGGTATCCTTGCCTAGGGTATCACCCCCAATTATGTGAGACTTCCCTTGTTTTTGAGATATTTACAACTCTGAAAATTGTAGTACACATCTAGTAATGCAACTATTGCTTGTCCGTAGAAATGCAAAAGAATTGTATCTGGTAGAATGCAACTGATTATTAATGCCCGGTGGGTATTGACTTGTTTTGCCCCTGATTGCAAAGCCATTTCAGCATTTCACCACTCTTTCTGCCTACATATAAGTGTGTTCTTTGAATTTCCTTTATTATATCCTTCTGGTTTCCTGATTAACTAATGAGGTAAACAATATCTTTAACATATATTCATTTTATATGTGTATGAATTGTTTTACCCTTTTAAAAAGTATCCTTTAACTTCTGAATATATTTGAATTTGTGTTCTCTCCATCACAATAACCCTTTCTAGCACAGGTCATTATCATTTTTGCTTAGATGATTTTAACAATCCTCTAATTTTACCCTTGTCTCTAGTCTCTCCATCTTATTCCATTCTCTCCATTGCCAGAGCGCTTTTTCTAGTGTGTAATTCTTTTTGGGGTGGGGAGGGGAGGGAGGTAATTAGGTTTATTTATTTATTTTAACGGAGGTACCGGGGATTAAGCCCAAGACCTCATCCATGCTAAATACGGCCCTCTATCACTGAGCTACACCTTCCCCCTACCACTTCTAGCATGTAATTCTGAACATACTACTCAACTTTGAAAATCTGTGGCTCCTAGAATAAAGTCCAACCCTCTTGGCATGATTTGCTTCTCTAGCCTCACGTTTGATACAGCCCTGAGAGCCACTAGCCAGACTCAATTCAGTTCTCTGAGTTTACTGCCTTCTCGCTCACCTCTGGAATTTAGCGCTTGCAATCTGCTTTGTATTCTGTACACCTGCCTCCATCCAACTCTTGCTTGTTCTTTCGGGTTTAGGTCTGTTATCATTTCCTTCCAGAATCCCTCAAGTCTGGGTTGATGCTCCACTTATGTCCTCCTCTAGCAGCCTGTGTGTCTTCACTTTTTTACCCCTCCCCTAATAGCACATACTACTCTATTGTAGTTGCTCTTTAACCATCTCCTCTACTACTCCATAAGTTCTGTGAGGGCAGGTGCCATGACTTGGTTGTTCACCAATATATCCCCAGTGCAAGGCACATCAACCAGCACATAGGAGTCATTCAAGAATGTATTCTGAAAGCTGACTTCTCCGTATAGTCCCAGGATAATAAAAAACTTCCCTGTACAAAGCCTTCTCAAGGACCATGACACCATCCCCACCCCCCATGAAAGGACAGGTTATGCTCAAATAGAAGGTACTTCAGTTTATTTGGGCTTTTAAAGTCAGAGACAAATACTTAACTCATCTGTTTTTTAAATGGTGAACAGTTCCATAAAATGGCCATTCCTAGAGGAGATGAAAGAGGGTTTTGTTTTACTTCCTCTGTGACAGAAAAAAATGGGGGGATGGGAACAGAAAAAAGCGTGAGAAAGGGAAAAGAAGACCAGAATCACAACAAATCACTAAAGTACGCGTGATGGGTCCTAGCTATCGCTTGACCATTCTTCTTTTTTTTTTTAGTCTCCTCTCAATTCTTACGCAAGCAATATTATGAGTTACAGGAGAAATATTGAAAATAGTAACTTTGTAATAAGGCACAGAAGCAGTACAATATAGGTTTATGATAATTTCCTTAAATCTTTTAGTATTTTACATTCTTTTTCTTCTTTGTTAACTGATATGTCTTTAGGCCCCATGTTTGATTTATTCTTAAACAAAACCCTGAATTTATTACTCCACCTTAGAAAGAAGGAAATTCTAACACATGCTACAACATGTGTAGAATGCTTAGCTGAAAGCTAGAAACTTTCACAAGAATAAAATCCTGTTCTGTATTTAGTAAGAATGAAAATGAAGTATTCTCTCAAGATTGTCTACAAAAACTGCCACTTACACATCCTTTAAGAAAAATGTCATCTTCTCTATGAAATCTTACTCAGTTCCCAAGTAGGGAAGAAGTACAGTGGCATAGAAAAGAGCTTGGACCCTGGAGCCAGACTATCTGAAACTGAATGCTGGTTCCACTGTGAGGAATTTACCATCTTTGTACTTTGGTTTCACCTGGAAATTAGGGACAATAACAGCATCTACCTTAGCAAGCTGCTGTGAGGTTAAATTAACTATGTAAAGCACGAGGTCTGGCACATGGTGAGCACAATATTGATACCGGCTATTGTTCTTGCTCCATCTTCACACTCACATCCTATACAAGGGTGCTCACAGAGTGCTCTGGGGACTCCTGGGGATCTCTGAGATCGGAAGGGGTCTGTGGCATCAGAACTATTTTCATAACAATGAGACATCATTTTCCTTTTTCACTCATACTCTCACAATTCCACGAATTCTTACAGTGGAATTTCCAAGTGGCTACTCTATGCATTTGATATTACAACAGATTGAAAGCAGAAACTGAGATGAGAATCCAGCTATCATCTGCTAAGCCAGACATTAAAAGATTTGCAAAAATCTCTTCTCATAATGCCACTTTCCTCACAACAAAATGTTGGCGGAGTGGAAATTATAGTTACTTTTCATAAAAAAGTTATTTATGTGAATGTACAATGGTTTTTAAAAATAAATTAGTATTAAAATTTTTTCTCAGTTTTAATTTCTACTATGGTAAATATAGAAGCTACAACTCACATAAACAGAAGCCCTTTGGCATCTCAATTTTTCTTTTTTGGTCCTGAGACCAAAAAGTTTGAGCATCACTGTTCTATTATATTATAGTGTATGTGTTAATCTCTGCAAGGAGACTGTGAGTATTTGTGGACAGGAATACTATTTTTCTTTCTTTTTTAAATTTCTCCAGGTATTGACTGACAGCCTTTTTTAATATGGCAGACAATCAGTGAAGAGAATGAAGCTAACATATAGTTATAACTACCATGTACTCAGGGCTTAGTGTATCTTAAACCCAGTGCTCAGCCTTTCATTTAACATCATTAGGTTCTAAAATTACCCCTATTACATGGGGGAAACTGAGAGACATTAAATAACTTAAAGACACAGACAGCTAATAAATGGAACTACCAGGACGCAAACTTCTGACTTGGAAGCCAAGCTCTTAGCCATGTCAAAAGAGTGAAAACATGTACAGAAAGTAGAAAAGCTACGATTAGGCAAGACAGATTATTTACTAAGCATGGTTCCAGTCGTATCTGTCAAGTAGCTAGTTTACCTCTGCCAGAGATCTGTAATTCTGGATTTCTCTTGGATGTTCACATTGTGACTTGGAACAATTTCCATTTGGTTTAACACAGAGAGCACACTCTCTTATACTAATGTTAATAAATCTTTTCTAAGAAGGCCAACCCCTCAACCAGAATGTATTGCCTCCGCCTCTCAAGGAGGTGAACAGGCGGTGCTTCTTAGTAGCTTTTGTCTCTGAAAGAACTACTAAGATACAGATTTTAAAGTATCACATTATAAATGCAATGTAACAATATTACAAAAATTTGAGAAATAAAGAAAAAATTACTCTTTCATCCTAACTCAAAATTTTTTTCACCCTAACTCAAAAATTTCCTTCCATTTTTCACTTGAAAAATTTTAAATGTAACTCTAATTGTACTGTACTTGAAACTCCATCTTCTGTTTCTTTTCTCTTACCACTACATCGTAGATACTTTTCATATTGATTGCACGGATTTCATCACCGTCATTTTTAAAAGGCAGCATATATTTTATCAATTGGCTATTAACCATGGTTACTCTTGTTATTTGTGATAGTTAGATTCTATATAAGGTCACCAAGAACAATGCATTAGTGAATACGGAACTATTGCTTCTATGAGAAATACAGGGTTCGGTTACTGTGAGCGTTTGGACACATTTTCGTCAACCGATCATTACACAGCCTTATTTTATGTGTGTCTCTATTTAACGAAACTTTACTTGATATACATTGTTGATGCATTAACATTGAACTTACGGCCAAGAGCACAATAATTCATGCCTAAATGAAGCTGTTGTCACACACCATAGCCTTTATAGAAACACTTCAACACTATGCTTGGGGGCTCTTTTAAATAGTGAAATCACACAACAAAAAACACACGCGAAAAACAAGGTACTAAATCAACTTGGAGAAGAACACTTGATTACAGTATGAGTGCTGAAACAAGGTGGAGAGCGTTACCTCGTTCCACCTCAGCTGGGAGTGTGTACTTCACACAACTCAAATTGTTCACTACTCTGCACATGTCTGCAAGTGAGCTTTTGTAAAAGAACTGCAAGTATTGATTTGGGGGTTAAAATAAATCTTAATGAGTAGTTGCATTCACAGATACAGAATCTGCAAATAATGAGTATCAACTGTATTTCCCTTTATTGAACAGGCTATTTCTTCTTCTATTTAAATAATGCAGTGATTAATATGTTTATGTATAAAACTTCTTCTTTTAGGAGTATTTCTTTAGGAGCTACAGGGATAGTTATAATTTTGACAGAGCCTGCTCATGGCAGTAGTTCTTGGAGGAGCTCATACCAATTCTTCAATCCTTGCTCCTCAGAGAGTGTGGTCCTAGGGCCAGCAGTATCAGCATGGGAGCTAATGAGAAATGCTGACAAAGTTACCCCAGATTAAGTGAATCAGAATCTGCTTTTTAACAAAATCCTCAGGTGATTCCCATGTGTATTCAAATTATGAGAAGCTCTGATATAAATCAAGGATTTTCAAACTTTACTATGCATCAGCATCTCCTAGCCAGCTGGTTAAAACAGATGCTTGACCCCACCCCCAGCATTTCTGATTCAGAACATCTGGGGAGTGGCCTGAGAATGTGCAATTCTTACATGTTCCCAGGTGATGCTGGTGCTCCTGGTCCGAGAACCACATTTTGAGAACCAGTGTGTTAGCTGGAAGGTCTCTTGCAGGATTAATGCTTTTTAAATTGCAAATGCATCTTATTTTTGAAAAAGGGAGGAAAAATATAATCAATTTATAGGTCATCAAAAAAAAAAATCCTTCTTACTGTATAGGGCCAGCTTTGTGGAGGCACGTAAGCTAGCCAGGACGGTTAGACCTAGTTGTGGTTAGTGGGGGAGGCTAATGTGGATGGGTCAACTGAGAAACAGAAATAGAGGGAAAAAAAGGTTTTTTTCTCTTGTTATTTAGGCACCCTCTATAAAAGGATCTACAGCTGAAGTATTTGCAAAAAGTCTTATTGAGCACATTTTCATAAACTGTATTTTATTAATTATACCCCTCAGAAAGAGAATCTGCTTGGGAAAAAGTGTCAAAGAAATATATATATTTTTTAACTTTTTAGTCACCTGTGGTGAAAAATAAAATATTTACAGCAGTGAAAGGAAAGGCCCCCAAACTTAGTTTTTAAGTCTTTGGCAAATCCTTGGCTATGACCACTCAAGAATGAACTGGAGATTTCTCTTAGAAGATAGAAGCCTTGAGACTACAGTTTCCTCACCCTAAATTTTCAAGTCCAGCCCAGTCAGCTCAAACACATGACTATTCTCCAGCACAAAGACATTTTTAGGTACAAGCCATATGCACTTTGGGTAAATCACAATGACCATTTCATATTGCTTGTGAGCTTGGTGCAGTTTTAAAGTAGCACAGTTATCTGGACAGGTACCTCCTTGGAGAGCCATCCTTTTCCTTAACAGGGGCCCCTCTGCTCCCTCTTAAGAGTGAAGTTCTCTTGGCCATTCTTCTTTAATTTCCAGCCCTGGTCCAAGGCTCTTAGAATTGGGGTGGCTCGCTGGTCCTTGTTTTTAAAACTATTCCTCGGCCTTTTAAATATTTAGCAGGAAAAAGACAAAGACAATCTGTGACAAAAGCAGTCTGATACTAACAAAGGCCAGTATCAAAGGTATAAGATTCAGTTAAAAGAAATCTTTATCAATGTAGATAACTTTTTGATCAAAGGAGAGCAGGTGATGGAGAGTGAGTGCTATTTCAACGTGTTATGGCAGAGCCCTGATTGGAGAAATGATCATATAAAGGACTAAGAAAATATGAAGGGTTATGTGATTGATTTTCTTTCTCCAAGAAATCTACTCTGGTCTACAGGTCTCTGAGAATACTTAAGGATTAGATTAGTGCCTAGCTCTGATCACTAACACAAGCAGTATAAAGCAAATGTTCAGTTATTTTGGTTAGACAAACAGATGGAAGGGGTTCTGTTAAAAAATGGCCAGAAATGGGGGGCGGGGGAGGGATGGATGAGGGAGAACCTGGCAAAGTAGTAAAATTTCTTTTCACATTGGCTCTTGAGCCCCAGCAGCTGCAATATCAGGTGGGTATTTCCAAGGAGTTTTGAATGTAGCAAAGATTCAAAATGAATCTGTAATTTAGGTCTGGTAGTGACTGGAAATATCCAAAGGTATGTTGCATCTGTTTCTTCTTAGTATGAACATGTGTTTAAATTTGTTATGTGAGAGGAAATAATTGGTGAGTAATTAGTAAAATGCTTAATCTCACTTTAATCAAAAGATTATTTTCTCTGGAAAAAGCAATCACGGCTTTGTGTTTTGGTGGGCTTGATCTCACTAATCTCAATTATCCATGGTTATCCACGCCTGCAGATAGCCTAATGTCTCCCATTAAAGACAGGAGGAACAGCTACTCGAAATGCAGGCACAGTGCCTCAGGGGTAATAAGAAGCCTCCAGGGAGGGCTTATTTTGCAAATTGAGCCCTCTTTAGTAACAGCAACTGTGACAGCCCTCTTTAGGACTCTAAGAGTCTGTTTTGGTCTGGGTCTCAGATCCCTTCTCTTTGGTTTAAGGTGGAAACTGCTGTCCTTGCTGCCACCTGCCTGGGCAGGTGAGCCATCAGCTCAGCCAGTCTCCCTGAGCTCTGCTTTCCTTTTCCTCCGTCACCTTCTCCACTCCTTTGTCTTTGGGTATTTCTTGAGCCTTTCACTTTAAATCAACTCATTCTTTCACTTCTCTGGCTTTTTGGGAATCTAGAATTTCATTAAATGTCCTCCTAATACTGCTGAATTCTGCAATTACCCCCAGCCCAGGAATTCACAATTCAAATTAGCACACTGAAGACAATTACCATCTGTCAGTGGGAAATCCTATATTGTTTTTCCTTAAATTTTTAAAATAATTAAAATTGCAATTACTACACATTCTCTTAGGGTTTCCCTGCAATACATGATTGCTTTTTTCCTCTCTTTTAAAATTTTTTATTGAGATATAATTGATATAAAACATTGCTTAAGTTTAAGGTGTGCAATGTGTTGGTTTGATACATTTATATATTGCAATGGGATTAACACCTTAACGTTAGCAAATATCTCTATCACATCACTTAATTATACATAATTGCTTTTTGCAAGATGTTTTTAACCACACTGCTACACATATAAGCATTGTTACTAAATGAAACCACAACATGAAATTATTATAGCTGTTAGGATTAGACATTAGACTCCTCTGCTTAACTACTATGGAAATGAAAAAGGACATAAGAAAAATTTGAGACCAGAGGAAGTGAGCACAAAAATGAAAAAGAGGTTTTTCTGTTTTTATAATTTTAAAAATGTATCTTTTTTCTTTGACAAAATCTGCAAACTCAAAACACCAATCCATCTGCCAATTTGCTATCTGGAGAACTGTGAAAAGAATAATTTTCAAAGGCTAGCAATTCTCACAGAAAATATCAAAATTTTATTTTTTCAAAGCCTGACAAAACCATTTATGGATTTAGTTAGTCTTCATTTTCTTAATCACTACAGTCTTCCATCCTTCACCACGCTTCAGCCTGAATTAAAGAATCACAGGAGGTAGTGAGAGATGGACAGAAAGAGCCAACATGATGAGTCCTGCTTCTTAAAAGCACTAAAAAAAATTCAGATCAAGGAAAAGGCTACATGAGACAACCAAACTGAGGTTATTAGATTATCTGTTGCCACATGCCCCAATAGCCCAGATCGCCACATCACTAGCCTAATGGAAGCTGTCTCCTGACTACAAAGAACAATGGCCAAGACAAATCACATTTATAACGAGCATGCCTAAAGGTGGCACAGTCAGATCTCATCAGGACTCTATTTCCTCTGTATGGGGAAGTCCCTAGGCAAATCTGAAAGTGATTTAACCTTTCTATATCTCACCCAGATATCTCCGTCTGAAACATTCCTGACACTTTTTCCTCTCCGCTATGGTAGCATCCCACGGGGGTTAAACTTCTATAAAAGTAATATGAAAGAACTGAAATAGAGGTAGATTTTAACCTGATTGTCTTACAAATTGTCACTTGCCTATTTGATGTAGGTAATAGCCAGATTTCAAGAATCCTAACAATGTGAGAGTTAGAAAGGATATTGGAGATCACTAAAAACAATTTATTCATCTCATATATTAAAACCAAAGCTGAGGAAAAATTTTAAGAAGCTGAGAGAATTGGAATCTTGCTAAGGATAACCTGAGACTGCTACACAGGTCCTTACAGTCTTAGTCTAATTCTTTTTCCATTGCATCATTGTGCCTTACAGCAGGTGAACAGAAAACTTGTTGATTTTATACATTTAATATAAGTAATCTTTTAGATAAAGAAGGCAGATAAATCGTTGCATAATAGAACCTCAGTATTAAAAATTTTACTATACACTAAGGGTTCAATTCTCCCTCTGTTCCAGGTAATACATGTGAATCTCCTGCTAAAGTGTAGAAAGCAAAAGAAATTCAAGTGTCACCAGCATGCACTACGCTGATGGTTCTCTGCCCAATTCATCTGAACACCAGAACACATCCACCTTACTAACTATACCTCACCATGCAGTGATTCTCAGTTGTGACATTATGGAAGGGCTCCCTCCCCCATACACACATACACTCACATGCATACTTAGAAGGATCTATCCTATTAGGTCAGCAAGCAGAGTTTGAAAAAATTTCCCAAGCACCATCCCTGCCCTGGCCTCCAACCAGTGGAAAAATCACTAATCCCCCCAAAAGGTACTTAGCCAATAAACAGACGTTTATGAAGTATCTACTCTGTGCCAGGCACAGGGTATAAAGTGGTGGAAAAAAGTTAATATCAAACACTCGCTTTGAGTTAGTACTTAGAAAATGCTCTCCTTGTATACTCAAAGTGCCTGGCATGGTCAACCCCTCAGTTTGATGTTTCCTTAATCTCCTTGAGAAATCTGCATCTGCACATAAACCAAATGATGAAAAGATCCCTTTTGATTTTACCCCACCCAGCACTCTCTATTCCCCTCACATCTTCATTTTTCACCTTAACATTTATCACTGTCTAAACATAATTTACTTATTGTTCGTCCTCTGCAATAAAATAAGCCCCCAAGAGGGCAAGAGTTTTTGTCTATTTTTTTCTACTGCTGGGTCCCCAGTACCTAGAACATATAGTAAATGCTCAATAAGTATTTGTTGTTAAATGAATGACAACACTTCTACACCTGCTGATTCTATTTGACGTATCCTTGTTTCCTCCCTGGTCTCCCCATCATTCCCTTTAGGCATTCTCCCATGCCCAGTGTATCAGCCCTCTGTCCTCTTAAGAATTTTCCTTCCAGCTACACCTAGGCAGAGTATAGCTAGCCTGGGCTCCATGATTAGCCATCACATGGTAATTTTCATTTATCCCCACCCTCTTATCTTCCACTGCACTTGCTGTGCCAACACTTAACCCTGTATTACCCCCACGGTCCAACTTATTTTACTCTTTGTCCAGTCCAGAGCTTTACTAGAAAAGATTTTAGATTCATGCTGGACCAGACCAGTCACAATTCATGATAGGATTCAATGCTCAAAATTCATGGTATACAGAAAAAAGAGAATGTGACTAAGACTTAGAGCTGGCTTTAAAAATTGGGTATAATGTGCACTACCTGGTATCTTTGGCTGAGTCAGCAAACTT
Organism: Vicugna pacos; assembly: GCF_048564905.1. Lineage (NCBI taxonomy): Eukaryota > Metazoa > Chordata > Mammalia > Artiodactyla > Camelidae > Vicugna > Vicugna pacos. Next base: position 53,917,773 of record NC_132987.1, on the reverse strand, counting down.
TCTGGGCCTGTTTTCTCATCTGTAAAATGGGAGTTACAGTATCTACCTCATACCGTAAGGATTATATTTGAAATGAAATAATGTATGTAAAAGCTCCTAGCAGATTTACAGAAATGTAGAAGTTGCTTAGTAAGTGTTAGCTCCTTCTCTGCCTTTAACATATTTCACTAAGCTTTGATGATGTTCTCACTCTTTGAAAGTGACTAACACCTACTTAGCAAGAAAATCAATGCTTTCTGGTATGAATCTTAATTTTCCTCTCTTCCCTCTTTTCCATATCAGAATACTATATCTTCACTCATCCTGTATCCTGATTTAGAAATAGTGTCTCTCTTCTTTTCGAAGACTAACCCTCTGTCCATACCAATAGTTTTCATTTCTGGCTGTACATTAGAATCATCTGGGGAGGTTTTTTTTGGGAGGGGAGTTTTTGTAAAAGGCAGATGTCTGGCCCCCACCACAGACCAATTAAATATAAATCTCTGGAGGCGGGAACATGGTATCAGTATTTTTTTTTTAACTTCCTGGTAGGGTGCCAAGACAATTCAATGGGGAAAAGAACAGTCTTTTCAAAAAATATTGCTGGAATATCCTCATTCAAAGGAATAAAGCTGAACCCTTCTTTATATCATTCACAAAACATAACTTAAAATGGATCAGAGACCTAAATGTAATGGCTAAAATTATTAAACCCTTCGAAGAAAACACAGGAGTAAATCTTCATAACCTTGGGTTAGGTAAAGCCTTCTTAGATATGACACCAAAAGCACAATAAAAAATGACCAAAAAAATAGATAAATTGAACTTTATAGAAATTAAAATTTGGTGCTGCAAACAATATCAAGAAAGTCAAAAGACAACCCATAGAATGAGATAATCACAAACCATATACCTATTAAAGAATTTTTACTCAGAATATATAAAAGGACTCTAAAACTCAATAATAAAAAGATAAATAACCCAATTTTTAAGTGGGCAAAAGATCTGACTACATATTTCTCCAAAAAAGAAATACAGATGGCAAATAAATAAGCACATGAAAAGATGGTAAACACCATTAGCCATTAGAGAAATATAAACCAAAACCATAATGTGATACGATTTCAAACTCACTAAGATCACTCTTATCAGAAAGATAGATAATAATTATTGATGAGGATGTGGAGAAATTGAAACCCTCATATATTGCTAGTAGGAATGCAAAATGGTGCTGTTGCTTTGCAAAATAGTTTTTAGAAAATCCTGAAAACGTTAAACATATAGCTATCATATGACCTAGCAATTCCATTCCTAGATGTATGCCCCAAAGAAGTGAACACACAAAAACCTGTACATAAATGTACATAGCAGTATTATTCATATAGCAGCCACAGAAGCCCAAAAGCGTTTGGAAACAACCTAAATGTCCATCAACTGATGAATGGATAAAATGGAATACTATTCAGCAATAAAAAATGAAGCACTGATACATGGAAAAACTTTGAAAATCTTATATTAAGTTAAATGAAGCTACAGTTGACCCTTGAACAACATGGCTTTGAATTGTGCAGGTCCACTTATACCCGGAATTTTTCAAAAGTGAAAACCACAGTACTACACAGTCCATGGTTGGGCAAATCCAAGGATGCGGAATAATTGCAGATACAAAGGGCAAAGTGTAATTATACTTGGATCAATGCCCCCACCCCCACCATTGTTCAAGGATCAACTGTAGTCCAAAAGACCATATACTGTATGATTTCATTTATAAGAAATGATTAGAATAGGCAAGATTTCTAAGTGTAGAGAAACATTAGTGGTTACCCTGGGCTGAGGGTTGAGGGGAAATGAGGAGTGATTGCTAATGGTTACGGGGTTTCTTTCTGTAATGATGAAAATGTTCTAAAATTCACTGTGGTGATGGTTGAACAACTCTATGAACGTTCTAAAAACCACTGGATAGGAAAGAGAGACAGGAAGTTCCTAAGGTAATTCTAATCTCAGTGTCTATTTAAAGAAACCAATTTCTGAACCACAACACTCTTAAGTGTATGGTATCTTACCTTCTAGATTCCTTAGGTGTAAAGATGGCATTCTCTAATTCTTCCTCTACCCCACATCCTTAAGGAATAATAACTGACACAGAATAGGAATGTGATATCTTTTAAATGACTTTTTTTTTAAAGTAAAAGAGTGTTCTTGATGAATATTTTTTATTTTAATCAAAATTATCAGAATCAGGCTGCCACCTGGCAGAATTGGTCTTCGTGGCAATCTTGATTCATTTGAGCTTCCCAGGCAGTTAATTCAGCTGTAGCACATAGAGAGGACAGGTAGACAGTGCAAACCAAACTGACCGGTTCTGCCATTCAAAGTATGGTTGTTCCGTCATATACCAGTGGATGTGGCCTCTGGCCCTTAGGAACCATTCTTTTGACAGCTCCCCAGGACATGGCTCTGGTTTGACTGACTTTGTTTACTAAATAAATAAATTCCTACTTCTGGAGTAGCTTCAATTTTTAAACAGAAAGCCATCTATTGATAGTCACTGATACACAGGATTTTATTGTTTGATATTAAACAATTAAGAGTTATTGTTTTTTTCCCCTACAACTACACTATACATGAAAATAAATATAATCTAGAATACAGCCACTAGGAGTGGAGAGAGAGAGAGGGAGATTCTATACCCACTTTGCACCTTAAAGGGATAGCTTTACTTTAATAAATCCAAAGTGCAGACTGTATTTCTTTCATGGAAATAAAGCTCTCTTTGGCAAAATGTATATAAAAGATAGAGTCTGATGAACATATCCTAAGATGAGTTTGATTATGTAGACACATTTAAAAAAAAATCCTAAGGATTCAGTCTTTTGATCTAGCAGTGATTTAGTAGACTTTAATAATTTAAAATAACTTTGAAATTGTTCCTTTCAACAAAGTCTCTGAAGGTACATACATGAAAAACACTGAAATAAGTCTAGGAGTTTATAAATATAGGGAACTGTGTCATTTATTTAACCCAGCAGATAAAAAATAGCAAAATATGACATCACAGTTGTCTAAGTATAGGACAAAAATCTGATTTAGAATCAGGTAGAGGTTTTCCTTCTATAACTCTAGTGAGTTCAAATGTACTCAAAAAAAAAAACAAAACGAGTGAAGGCAATATCAAGATGAGAAGTAAAATTTCAAATCCTCAGGTAATTTTGAAATGAAATGAGTTTACAGTTGGAAGATTCATTGATAAGAATAATTCAAAAGATATCATTAGAGCCATAATTTAGGAACCCTGTTTCATGAGATTATAATATTAAAATCTCAAAGCTAAGTATTGATTATACAAGGTAAACATGACAAGGCTGAATGATCTAAAAAAAAACAAAACAACTGACATTTTGTGTTCTCTCTCACTGGAAACAACCAGGTATATGCTGCTGACCAGAATACAAACTGCTCAAAGTGAGGCAGCTGGAAAAGATTATGTGGGTTGAGGAGCTGCCCCAGGGGCGGAACATGTCACGATGTCACATCTCTCTTCTTGACGACCACAACTTTCACCAGAATCAGCCTGAGCGCCTTAGAGAACAAATTCAGTTACAAATACTAACTTTTGTTAAAACTCCAAGCAAACTATCAAATCAACTTCATACCTGGAACATATCTGAAGTTTTCCGTGTTTCCCAGACACAGCGGAGTGAATGATTTTCACTGGGAATTTCATCTTAGAAAAATGCTCATGTGCATTTCTATGCATATAATTATGGGATATACTAAGAAACCACCTAGTTTTCATTAGGGGATGTTAAATAAATCACAATTTAAGGATAATTCCCCTTTTGCCTCTGGTGCAGGCTTTAGGTTTTTGAAAACATAAAATCTATAGAATGACATAAAGAGCTACAAATATGTATAAATACACTACTATATAGCTCCCATAATAAAAGATTTTGGGGGGTAAAATAAAAAAGGTTGGACTAGTATTCACCGTCTCCAACCTGCAATCCCAAGACATTGACTGTTATACAACTATGAAACAAAGGCAAGGTGAAGGGTGAGAAACAACAGAAAGGACGGCAGAAAGGAAGGCAAGTGCTCAGCAGGATAGAACCTGCTCCGGCTAGCTGGCCCGGCTTTCCCCAGCACCTTTCTGGTTCCAGTTCTGGGTTTTTCCTTTAATGCAATTCACATCATCTCTCCAAGAGATGAATCTCCCTTTAAGGAAAGCCAAGCCAGCATCCAGAGGTAACGTGCAGAACCGTAAATGAAAAATGTCCACGTCTAGCAGGCAGACAAGCAAAGGAAAACCAGCTGTCAGTTTCAGACGCTCCTAGCTGTAACCGGGTTTCAGGTTTCTCTTTGCCTCTGTCTCTGCCTATCTCTCTCACCATGTCTCCCTCAATAATACCAGTTTTCTAATCACTTCAAATCACAAATACGTTCTCCATCTGTCCTTGTGAAATAAATGCTGATGAAACAGAAAAACAGAGTGCGATACTCACAACAATGAAGAATTCCTACACATGCCGTTCCATTTTCTTGCTTTTAAAAGATGGAAGGTTAATTTAGAAAGCCTTGCAGAATTAGAAAAATAAGGGGGAGGGGGATTCCACCCACACAATCCTCCAGCCCACCGCAAAGGACCCGAAGGCTTGCTGACGTCACAGATTCATGAATGGATGTAAATTGGGCTGGTTTAGGATTCCGCACAGACTTCGCTGTGGTGTGTGCCGTGAAAAAGAAAGGGAGGGTCCAGAGCAGCCTCGACCAATAGGCTTCAGGCAGTCATGGCCTGCCTTCTTTTAGAAGGAATCTGGTCACAGAATAAACAGACTCCACCAATCAGGCGTCTGCTACTGCCTTAGGACAGACTGGCAGCCTGAGAAGGGTGTGTGTGTGTGTGTGTGTGTGTGTGTGTGTCCGCGCGCGCGCGTGCGTGTGTTTCAAGCTGTGATAGTCATGAGAACAGTGTTACTGCTATTGAATGAAGGAATCAAAATAGAATTTCGATGGAATCAGTGCTACCAAAAGTGCATATAGAAGATAACGGCAATCTTTTATTCATTAGAGCTATTTTCTTTAACCCTTTTCTTGCTGTTCTACAATGTGCCTGATCTGATGTGATAAAAACATATCAGAGAAGTAAGTTTCTAAAACTGGTGCCCAGTAGGCACATATGCCTTGCACACCAAGACTTGTAAAAGCAAAATAGTAGAGGGAAAAAATGGGAATAATAACTTAGTGATTAAGGAAATATATAAGAAAACATTACATAAATGTAATTGTTTTGTAGAATAATATCAGCTTGCTGACATTTGTGATGAATCAAAAGTAGGCGTGGAAGAATAATTTATTGCTACATTTAAATAAGGGTAGCACATTTCCTCATTGGTTTATTAAACTTCTGACATTCAATCAAGGCACAGCTCCAAAAGAGCTTTTTTTTTTTAAGATTTTTTTATTTAGTTAGTCATTTTACCAAAAGAGCTCTTAATGTTTCTTTGAGCACATTTTGGTTTTAGTAAGACGCCTTATTACTAATAACAAAAAAAGCTGTATTAAATTCCCCCAAAGAGCTCATAACATTTGAAGTTTTTCTTATTTTAAAGATCTTAACACTTTTATTGAAGTATAATTGATATACAAAGAACTACATATATTTAATGTGTACAGTTTGATGAGCTTGGAGCTATGCAAACACTCATGATACTATAATCATAGTCAAGGGAGTAGACTTATTCAATATTTCCCAAAGTTCCTTGTGTTCTTTGGGTTTTTGTTATTATTGCTGTTAGTTTTTGTGTTAAGAACACTTAACACGAGAGCTACTTCTTAGCAAATTTTGACATGCACAGTACAATACTATGCTGTTAACTATATGGAAATGGGTTGTATAGCAGACCTCTAGAACTTACTCACCTAGCATAGCTGAAACTTTATACACATTGAATAAAAATTCCCCATTTCCCTCTCCTCCAGCCCCTGGCAACTACTACTGTATTCGCTGCTTCCATGAGTCTGACTATTTTAGATACGTTATGTAAGTGGAATCATGCAGTATTTGTCTTTTTTTGTGACTGGCTTATTTCACTTAGCATAATGTCCTCCAGGTTCATCCATGTCATCACAAATGGAAGGATTTCCTTTTTAAGGCTGAATGATATTCCATTGTATACACTGTATACATTTTCTTTACCCATTCATCTGTTGATGGACACTTGGCTTGTTTCCATATGTTGGCTACTGTGAATAGTGGGGCAATAAACATGGGAGTGCAGATATCTCTTCAAGATCCTGATTTTAATTCTTTTGGATATATATACTCACAAATGAGAGTGCTGGATCATATGGTAGTTCCATTTTTAATTTTATGAGAAATCGCCTAATTGTTTTTCATAGCTGTTGCACTGTTTTACACTGGCATCAACATTGTACAAGGATTCCAATTTCTCCACAACCTTCCCAATACTTGTTATCTTTCTAAAAAAACAATAGCCATCTGAGATGTGAGGTGATATCTCACTGTGATTTTGATTTGCATTTCTCTAATAATGATGTTGGGCACCATCTTTTCATATACCTATTGGCCATTTGTATGTCTTTTCTGGAGAACTGTTCAAGTCCCTTGCCCATTCTTGACATTGGTCTTGGCAATGATTTCTTCAAATGACACCAAGAGCATAGACAACAAAAGCAAAAATAGACAAGTGGGACTACATCAAACTAAAAAGTTTCAATCAACAGAATGACAAGGCAACCTACCGAATAGGAGAAAATATTTGTAAACCATGTATCTGATAAAGGGTTAATTTCCAAAATACATAAGAAACTCATACAACTCAGAGGCAAAAATAAAATAACTTGTGACCTTTTCTGCTCTTCATTTTAAATTTTTTCAAAGCTACACAAAACTAGAGATTAATATAATTTACTGCCTTTGTACCCCATAATTTCACTTCATAATTACCAACAATTTACTAATACTGATCACAACTTTTTTAAACTTGGGAAACAGCTTCAAATCCTTGAAACTGGAACAACAGTGGTTAATATAAGGCCTTGGTTATAAGGTGTCCAGTGACCAAAAACATTCTGAATAGGTATCTACTGTATCTCTCAATCAGATTATTTGTACAGCCGAGAGAAGAAAAGTGGTTGCCTGTTTCTGTGTGGTTCTGAAGGGTTCAAACCTGACACTAGTAAGTACTTCTCACTGCTTACCTTATTTGGGGAAAAAAAAACTTTCCAGGATTACTTTACACACAGCAAAGATGTTCAGTATACTGTTCTATATACTCAAGCAATAGAATATCATTGGCAAACAACATATTCAACAAATTTCTGTAAAGGAGCTTACTGTAGAATATCATTATGGAAAAGACAGACGAAAGAAATTTACCCATGTGAGATGCGTGTGCTCAAGACCAGTACAGTACTGGTACGTTCCTAGTAGGCCTGAGTGCACCACACTGACCTGTATCAATCAATATGTCTCTGTCCCAAGATTATTTTAGAACCACAAATGGAAAGAAGACATCTCTGTTTCCTTCAATACTAACCAAAGCCAATAGAATACACTGAAAGAACTGGATTTAAAAACAAAAACAAAAACAAACCTTCCAAATAATACAGACTAACTAATAGAGAGGCAACCTCTTTGTGGAACATGTCACTGAGGTGGCCAGATCTGTTACAGAAGCTAACATGTTCGCTGTAAAGTTTGACAGCAACATCATTACTCAATCAGTTCACTAGGAATCAGGATAGGTCTCTGAAGGAATTCAACAAAACAGAGTATATAAATGGTTCTAATAACAGCCACTTAAGATGTTGGTTTAATATATAATCAGGCAAATAAAAATTAGCTGGTTCTACAGACTTGCCATTTTAGTAAGATGAACTTAGTCTGGGTTAGCATGCCTCCTCATAAGCACAGAAATATCAACTGTGCCAACAAAAATTTCTCTACGTCAGATATCATGGGAAATCACTGGGAAGATAAGTTGTATCCCCAAACTACAGAAACTGCACAGATTATTCTTAAAGGAGGCCAGTGTTATTGTGGGGACAGAATTTGGAAGGTAGGGAGAGGGGGCCATGAAAAATGAATGTCCTAGAGCAATACTTCCTGAGAATTTCCTGTAATGATGGAAATGTTCTATAATTTTCACTGTCTCTTACAGTAGCCACATGTGGCAACTCAGCATTTGAAATGTGCGTTTATAACTGAGGAACTGAATTTTAAATTTTACTTAATTTTAATGTATTTAAATTGAAAAATAAATAGTCACATATGGCTGGTGGCTACTGAACGGAACACTGCACCTCTAGAGATATTAAACCAAGTCCCATCATCACGAGTAACTTTTCATCTCAGCATGTGGGCATACTAAGTATGGAGGACTGCAAAACCATTATCAAAATGCGTAAGCTCTTTCACAAACCAAATGAAACGCTTCAAATTTCGATAATGGCCAGAAGATGACTATGGTCTCCTTTCTCAAGAAAATATTAGAAACTCATTATCAGGAAAAAATTTAAGAAGTTTAGGTACAATATTCTGCTATATAAATATGAGCAACTCTAGAGTTGGATTTTTCCTTCAGAAAAAAAAATTTTTTTTTTAAGGAAAATGACTCATTTAAACCAGAATCTACGAGAAGTCCAAAGTAGTATAACTCAGTGGCAATTTTTGTCATAAATACCAGGAAAAAGAAAGTATAATGACCTCAATGCTAATGCATGAAGGTTCAGATTTCCTTCACAGGTAACCAGCTTGGTTCAAAGCTAGTGAAGAGATCTGGGTTCCAATCCTGACTCTGTCATTTATTAGTTAATGTAAGTTCAGATAAACCTGAGTGTCAGTTTCTCATTATTAAAGTGAGGATGAAATGTACAGTGTGGGGAATATAGTTATTAATAATGCAATATCTTTGTATGGTGATGAAGGTGGTCAAAAGGTACAAACTTCCAGTTATGTGATAAATAGGTGCTAAGGATAAAATGGACAACATGATTACTATAATTAGCACTGTTGTATGTTACAGATGAAAGTTGTTAAGGGAGTAAATCCTTAGAGATCTAATCACAAGGAAGGAAAAATATTTATCTTTTTTTTCCTTTTCTATGTATATAAAATGATAGTTGTTAACTTAACTTATTGTAGTAATTTCATGATGAATGTGAGTCAAATCACCTCAAACTCATACAGTGTTGTATGTCAATTATATCTCAATAAAGCTGGAAGAAAAATAAAGTGGGGATAATAATAGGCTTTGCCTATTATGTGAAAGTTAAATAACACATGTAAACACCTCAGGAGAGTACCTGTGGTACTCAGTGAATGACACTGGTAACTGTTTTTGTTTTATTATTGTTTTAATTTAAATGCCATGGGCCCTTCTACTCTCTTAACAAAGGAAATTTCAGTAACTATGTAGATTCAGGAATAAAAGACACAGAAAAGAATAAACAAAATAAAGCTTTATTTTGCTTATGATAAAGCTTGAACAGACTTTTGCTGGACATTTTAAAAAGATGTACTAGTGACACATCTCCCAAAGAAAAGCCTATCCAAATCAATTTCCTTGGGGAGGCTGGGGAATACTCTCTGAGGTCCTGAATTCAGGTGAGAGGGGGAAAACCCTCACGAAGTTAAGCAAGGTGAACAAAAATTCTCTTTATCAAAAAAAAAAAAAACCAACTAAATTTTTCTACATAAAGATGTAGTTTGTATGAACTAACACATTAAACAATGTGTCTAATAGGTGAGGACACTAGTCGGAATTCTCCACTGCCATACCAGAACTCTGGCCCTAACTTTCCCTGTTTTCAAAGTCTATGGCTCCTCAAACAACAGTTTCAATATTCAAAGACCTCAGCCGACTATTACTTCAACTTTGTTGTTGTTGTTGTTATCTAGCTGTAATTAAATGTTTATCTGAGAAAATAATATTTAAGAAACATCTAAGGAAAAACATATAAGTATTACTAAAATCTGTCCTTGCAACAAGGGAGATCATCAGAAAGCTACATGCTACCTAAATATCATTAGCCTGGTACTCCTTAGCAGAAGCATTATTACTGAGTTACACTTCTATGTTATGGCCTTAATTTCATCAAGAACTATTATAAGGAACAGTCATACTGCCTTTACATTCTCTATTATCTTGCATGACGTCTCACATGTAATAAATTCACATGAGGAATTGGTTTTAGAACTCAGGACCAGGGGAAAGTTTTCTGTTCTTAAAGAATTATTAGGCATCTACCTTTTAGATGACAGCAGTGTAATCCACTGAAATGCCATTTTTTTTTTTGTCCTTGGTGGGACGCTCAGAGCCAACTTTATGCTCAAATCTATCAATCTATCTGTATCTATATACAGTTTATTTTAGCTTTTCATGGTTTTCATTTTTGTTTTATCTTCCTTGTTTGGGGTTTGATTTTCCCTTTGTTAACCTTGCTATATATATATATATATTTCGTGATAAGCACTTCAAATCTTTTTAGAAAAAGTAGACTACAAATAAAAATTTATACTAAATACATATCTATTAACTTTTAAAAAGATGAAAGCCTCATGTTGTTAAATTCTACAATCATCTATCTTTATGATAAAAACCCTAAAAATACATGTAATTATGGCAAACTTTGAAGAATATTGTGAGTTAAGTGGATTTGAAGTCTAATATTTTTTAATCAAAGGATAATAAAACATCTAGTTAACTGGAGAAAAGTAATTGCTTAGAGAGTTTATATGCTATTTAGAAGTAAATCTTAACAGCTTAATGAAGTTTTAATGTATTATCCCTGTAGAAAGGATGATTACAAACAAGGGATGTAAGAATTCTCTGATTGATAATGAAAATGCACTAAAATTAAATCAAAAGCAAATGGATTTCTCAATAAAATATTTAACATCCCTGAAATACACCACTCCATAACATACACATTCTGGCAAGTTACATAAACCAAACCGTTGTGGGACTAAAAATAATATCTTCAGTAATAAAGGCACTTTACATATTGAAAGAGTAAAAAATGCTTTATATATTGTTTTATTCATCCATATAGAATTTGTACTACTTTCTGAGAGGTCATGTAAAAAAGTTAACCATTTAACTTCTATTCTTCTGATTCCATTTTCATTTCCCCCTTCTTTAGCAAGATACAAGTTGGCATTTCCACTTTAGCCTCATAATGCATGTAACACAATTGAAGATCAAAACATAGAAATAGTGAAAAATTGCCATTATTTTAAGTCTAGCCCTGCATCTTCTTCATTTGAGAAAACCATCTCTCCTCCACTCTCAGTGCAAGTGGTTCAGATGAAGCCAACCCCACCTGAGGGTAGGGCTTCAAGAGTGAACATGTAGCACAAAGCTGGCCAACTCACCTGGTGGGTCATAATGATCAGTGAAAAGACAGACACATGATCTCAGCCAGCCAATGAGAATCACCCATGTTCTCACGATGTTTGCTACAACTATTGGGGAGAAGGCATATCTGTTTAACTGGGACATGAGCTATAAGGTATGTAGAGAACTGTCATCTTTGTCCATAGATAGGGCAGAGGAAAGCAGATATGAGAGATAAAGGATTCCTGACAAAAGTAACTGAGCATCTAACTTCAGTCCTGTCTAAAGCTAGTCACTCTGCTAGATCTCTCAATTACATAAACCAATTAATCCATTCCCTCCCCATCCTTTTTTGGGGGGCCTAAACCAGTTTGATGCAAGTTTTTTGTCACTGGTAGCCAAAAGAGTCCTTATTAATACAATGTCATTAATTAATTCTCTTCTGTCATACTCAAGACACCCTAATATCAGATTCCCTGAACTAAGAGAGTCCCTTTTTTGACATTAATACTGCCAACACTTCACTAGATTAACTTTCAAATTCTGTTTTCTCACTCTTACATAGTATTTGTACTTCATTATTGTCTTTGTCATGTTCAACATTCTTAAGACCCAACATTTCTTCTCAATAGCAAGCTCTTTGATATTTTAAAGTCAGTGACTTTTATCAACTTTACTATATGTCAAGTATTGTGCTAAGAGCCCTATATAAATATCTCATTTAATTAATACAATTTTGAGTAGGTATTTTAATCTCCATTTTAAGTGGAGGAATGTGAAACATAGGAAGGCTAAATAATTTGAAGTCACAAAGCCAGTTTGAAAAAAAAGGGCATATGATTGAACTGTTATGCTGTACATCAGAAATTTACACGACATTGTAAACTGACTATATTTCAATTAAAAGAAAAAAGGGCAGCAGTTTCCAGAACCTATGCTCTCATTGTACTAGTCTGCCTATAAGAGAAAAATAACTGGGAGTCTCACACAAGAAGCATCCAAACAATTGGATATGTTTTCTGGGGAATATGTATAATTACTCATTTAAAAAGTTACTGAAGAAGTCCGTTTGAAGGGTATGACCCACAGGCCTGTGAATAATCCACAGGCCTGGCAGCCTGATCTGTGATAGTGGTAAGGATAGTAACAGGCAAATGAAAAGCAATCTGTTAGAAATTATTTCGTGAAGTAGATTGTTCAGGACCACCTAGGCAGACTATATGCAGAGAGCTCCAGGAAAAAAAGAGATACCTGAAATATTTATTTTTGATAGACCCAGATATTCGATATATTTGTTTTAAAGAATCAAAGTTGTTGTTGCTGGGAAAATAAGAATTTAACAGAACACATTATCCATAAATTACACAGTTAGACTTGTTTTAATGATTTTGACTCAGTATGGCAAGAGGTAATTTTTTAAGTGCTTGGGGCCACAAAGATCTAACACGTAATAATCTCATAAATTTATGGAACAAAGGTTATTCTCTCCTAAGAAGGAGATACTCCAGATGCACCACCAGAAAGAATACACTGAGAACTAGAGGTAGGGTGTCAGGAAGACAACCACTGCAGTGAAAGAACTGTTGTTCGATCTTTCCTGCAACAGAAGCTATTAAAACATAGCGAGTTTCTTAAAATGTTAAACATACACTTACCATATGATATAGTTATTCCACTCCTAGGTAATTTACCCCAAGTGAATGAAAGTCCATATGAAAATTTACACACAAATCTTTATAGCAGTTTGATCAGTAATAGTCCCAAAACGAAAACAACATAAATGTCCATCAACAAGTGAATGAACAAACAGTGGTAAATCCACACAGTGATAAAAAGGTATGTACTATTGATACATGCTACAACACAGATGAATCTAAAAGTAATCATATTGTATGAAAGAAACCAGATAGCTCAGTGTAGAGCGCATGCTTAGCATGGCTGAGGGCCTGGGTTCAATCTCCAGTACCTCCATTAAACAAACAAACAAACAAACAAAAAAGACTATATACTTTATGAATGTATATATAGATAATACTAGGAAATACAAACTAAAGTACTGTGACAGAAAACAAAATTATGCCAGGTAAAGGGGAGGGTGGCACAGAAGGAAGACAAAGGGGCCTGAGGAAGCCTCTAGGGGTGCCACATGTGTTCATTATCTTGATTGTGGTGACAGGCTCATGGGTGTATCCTTATGTCAAAATGCATCAAACTGTACTCTTTAAACATGTGCAACTCATTGTATGTCAATTTTACCTCAATAAAGCTGTAAAGAAAATTGTTTTAAGAATATACAAACACACATAAGATTGCATTTATCTTTAAATTATTGCATACTTTTTGATATTTTTAAGGTAAAGAGTAAGTAATACAAGTAATAATTTTCAGTATGAGAATAAGAAAAACAAATGCATTTACATCCCTAAATATTTAGCATCTGTGTAATATGCCTTTTTTCCACTTTAAGGTGAACAAATATTTGCTAGATTCAAAAGGATGACAGAAAATACATTCTTTAACAGACTCACATGATATATAAAGGGATTTTTGAGAAAGTATTTTTCAAACTGCAGTTGCAACCCATTAGTGGACTGTAAGATTAATTTAGTGGGCCATGACCATCATTTTAAAAATGAGATTAAATAGAACAGAATAGAAAACATTATATCCCATGTGCTGAAGTTAAGTATATTGTTTCAGGGAACTTGTTATATGTGTGTGTGTGTAATGGGACACTATGAAAGTTATACTTCTTACTATGAGTTGTGGTACAAAAAGTTTAAAAATTACTATTCTATAATAAACACATATAACACATACCTATTTCTTATCATTTATATCCCATATTATACACCATGTCTTTTGTGCTAAAATATCTTTTTAATGTAGTTTTGCTCTTTTAGAGGTTTGGATATCTAAATTCCAGAAATAATAACTGTGAATAAGTCTGGTCCTAGACATTCTTTGTAAACAATCTTGTACTTCATTTTACAATTTACAAAATATTTTAAAGTAAGGTAGGTGTTAGTCTTATTGTATATGTGAGAAAATTAAGGTTCAGGAAGATTGGTTCATCTAATCTAGCTCTATCTAAACTCTGTAACCTACTGACATTTACTTTTAAATTCTACCTACTACCTCTTGCCCCTCCTCCATTAAAGATTTGTCTACCACTCTAATAACTAAAATTTAAAGTGAATTTAAAAAGTGACAACGCAAAGATGAAAAAGCTTTAGTATCAAGGAGCTTTGGTAAGATGAATACCAACACAAAATGATGAAAGTGCTAAATTAGGCAGGAATGCTTTACTTGAAGTTGGAGAACAATACTGGAAGGAAGTTAACTGACATTTGAGGGTAGGAATATTCTTCCATGCATAGGACTTTCCGACATGTTGCAAAATGTTTAGAACCTCCCCTCCCCCATGCCTGTAATAGCCCCAGTCTTTGCCAGAGCTAAAAACAAGTCCCCCACGTATTTGTCTCCATAAGCACTAGTGGGTCGGGCCTGACTCAAATGTTTGAGACCTACAGGTCAGGCTAGAGTGGTGCTCTCTGCTGCCCTCTGTTGACACAGAAAAGAAAGATCAAGTCCTTAGCTGAAAAAAATGTGTCCTGTCCCTTAGAGAACAATGTCCCAAGAACGAAGATGGGTGGCGTTGAGGCTCAGTGAGAGCCCTGGGAATGTGGGGTGAGGCTGAATAAAGGCTGGGAGCCACTCTTCCTGGTCCAGACTACATCTAGGACTTGCCGTTTGCTTGTCTTTGGCAAGTTGGATGTTTGTAAAGGGAATAAAGGCTTGTCTTATACAAACACACCCTGTCCTTATGCAGTAGTTTGCTCAGGGCTTGAACTAAGCCTCTTCCCTTTCTGATAGAATGATCATTTTGGGCTGGGTGGTTACAATCAGTTATCAAAGGAGATAAACTTGAAAGGGAAGGATTTGGGAAAACTGGATATGCGAGAAAAGGACAATTCTTCCAAGATAGTTCAGATCAAATCTAAACAGGTAAGGTACATACTAGTGCTTTTCATCTCCACACTGGATTATAGTGTATAAGTGCAGCAGTGAAGGAACTGGAAGTCAGAGTAGAGAAGATGTTAACACAGAGTCAGTCAAATGTGGCTTGTTTTTAAAATGAGCCTTACACAACTATCCATAAACAAGCTCACACTGTGTAGACTCACACTTAGCACTGAAGTCACTTCTTTATTACGAACACTAACGAAGGGAACAGAGAGGACAGAACCCAAAAATATTTCAGAGAAAGATCTGTTTTAAAGTTTCTCATAAATATAACTATATGTGATGTCCAGGGAATACCCTTAAAACCAAATGATGAAGTCACTCTGGAAAGCTCTTGGTTTTCCATTACATGTAATCATGCTACCCCAAAAAGACAGAAGTTGCTACTAGTAGCAACCTGCCCCCAATCAATCAATCAACCTATATCTATAATATACGTTTTAAAATTTTACTACTTCATAGGTTCCAATATAGTCTCCTGAACTAGGTTTAGGTTTAAAGTTTTACATGTAACATTCACTACGCAGCAGTAAGTAGATGGAGCAGGGTAATGGTAGGGAGGGGACGTTGGACATACTGCTTACTTACATGCTCTGGAAAATCAATATATAAATAACATATACATCTTTTTATTGAATGCCATCTATATTCAAGATACCTTGACATGTGCTGTGAGGTATACATATAAGGATAAGTCACAGATCCTGATCTTAGCCTATTTCACTAGATAAGATAGAAAAACAATAAACAGTGAAATAAAAAAAATTATAGTTGCTTAAAAGCATAATAGAAGGCATAGTGGTGGAAACTGTCCCCCAGTATACAATCTCCTCCCTTTCCTTTCCATTACAGAACCCCCTCCTCCACCTCCACTCTTAAAGTTTTAGGTGGACATACATGTCACACTGGTAAAGACTTCTCTATTCTCCTGGCTGTAGATGTGAGCACAGGACTAAATTCTAGCCAATGGGATTCGACAGAAGTATATTTGTAACTTCCAGGTCTTCTTGGAGATGAAGCTGCTCGTCCCGGACTCTCTCATGTCCCATGTGAGTGAGCTTCTACCGTGCAGATGATAGTACCCCAGGCAATGGCAGAGCAACGAAACAGAAGTAGCCTTGGGCTTTGAATGTTCTGGTGAATCAGTTATCCATCTGTCTTGGGGTACCTGACTACTCTAGGATGGTTAATGAGGACCAAAATAACATTATTCCCTTTTTGAGCCACCAAAAATTTTTTGAGACTGTTACTGCTGCTTAGTCTGTATCCCAACTAATACATCCTGTTACCAGGTGGTATATGGTTATTTCTTAAATGAGATAAATAAGCAATGATTGTTTGATACAATCATTGAAATACTGACTCAGAGAATCAAGAAGCTGGGAAAAACCTTAAAACTACTACTCTGTCCTCCTTTTTTCACATATGAAGCAACTGTGGCTCAGAGATTTGTCCAGGGTCTTAGAACTTGTAGCAGAACCAGGAACTGATTCCGGAGCTCCTGATTGTTTGCATTTTTTGTGGGATAACAGTGACCAATAATGCGCCTATTTTTCTTGGACAGTCAGTTAAGATTCTCTCAGTACTCCTGGGACATAGAATACTGTCTTTGGTTCTAAAGAAAGGTCTACAAGAATTTTAAAAATCATGTTTTGTTTCAAAGGTATCTGCAATCTACCGCAAGAGAAAATACTAGCTTAACTAAAACAAGGACAAACAAGCAAGATCCAACAAGATACAAATGGAAATGTTCGTGAAAGTATTATAGAAGCAGTCCATCTCCTGATAACAAGTGCTTTGGAAGTACAGAAAATATGATTCAAGAATACTTGAATCACTTCTTAAGTACCCTATTGGAACCTAATTCAACATGCAAGGGGCTGGGAATGTATTTTCAAGTCTCATGAAATTCTTCTCTTCTCTTAGCCTGCAAAATTTTAATGCTTTAATCTTTTAAAAACCACCTGTGAAGGCTGGGGAATCTCTTCTCTGTTGGCTAGCCAACAATAGCCCTTCTTCACCAGAAACCTTCTCCTCTAAGCTGTATTCTTGCTGAGGAGGAAGAGTTAATGCACACCTCACTGTAAACACACAGCTTGCTGTTGAGCACAGGAAGGGGCAGTTTTAGGGAGATATGAAAGGAAGAAAGAGGAGAGGGTCACTATGAAGAGTTAATTTCATTTATAGATCAATAAAAACTTGCTGAGCGCTCAGTATGTACTTGTGTTGAGCTGAGATCTTGCTGATAAACACATAGTCCCTGACCTAAAGAGCCTCGCAGTCTAGAACTGGCAACTTTCCTTTCTTAATATATGTTTACACAGAGAATTTAATCTGGGGTGGAATAAAGGGCATAAGAATGTTTAACCTTCCCAAATCTTAATCGATGGAGCAGGAAAACCCACTCCAGGCCACCTTCATTTTGTCCCTGAATTCCAATTTGTTCTTCTTCATTTCGAGGTGATCTTAAGAAAGGAAGCCATTGTTTACAGTTCCTTATTTTCCCTACGGTTTCTGGTTGCTTCTAGTTCAGAACAACCTGGTCTCTTTGCCATCAAAAATCATCATGAGCTTTAAACTGACCAGAGTAGCAAGTGTCCCTCTTCCCACCTCAACACCCACAACCATGAGGCCTATCTTACAGCCACCCCTCCTGGCCTACAGGACAAAATAGCACCTGTCATTTCAGTTTGGGAACAAAAGCAGGCATGTCCCCAGATGCCCTGTGGTGGGGTTGCTTGCCCCTTTATGAACGGACTACAGACAATGCTTAACCAACTTTGGTGGGGGGGTGTTATGATCTAAAGAAATTCACTGCAAATACTCTTGAGACCCCGACTAGCCCTCAGTTTTAAAATTAGCAAAATGAAGCCCCACTGAAGAGCACTCAAAATGGAAGCGGTGGCCTAAAAAGGCCACATTTTCTTTGCATATATTTTTAGTCTGTTAAATTACTCAAGGCTGTGTATTAAATGGTCATCATTCAAAAGGCCACTCCTCTAGAAAGGAAGCTGGTTGTCTCAAAGTGGCTTTCACTGTAAATATAAACAGAGGTGGTGGTGGGGGAGTAAGATTCCCCAAAATAGGAGAACATGCTACAACAAGTAAACCCTGCAACACTGAAAAGTGCATTTTCCCAAAAAGAATACATGTTGGAGCTTACTTCTTAACTGGGCTGTGAAATACTTACAGATCTCACCCTGAATTTACATTTCGGGAGTAGCTTCCATCACAAAGCTCTTCACCTTTAGGGCAAGTTCCTTTATATTGTCCCTTATAAATGCCTGATTACATTTTGAACCAAATGAAATGCTTTCTGTTGCTGCCACCTACTGAAAACTTGAAAAATGTTTGAAAAACTTAAAAGAGAAAATCCAATACAATATAATATTACTGAAGAATAATTTACAAGCCAGACAAGTAGAGTGAGATCAATGTCATGCTTTACTTCTAATTAAACTACTAAATTATTCCAGAACCCTGAATGATGATCAATAAGATAATGTTGCATAAAGAAATACTCAATAAGATACACAGAACAGTATTAAGTAGCTTTTTATGCTTGACAGATACACACACACGTGTATATACACTTATGTACGTATACCACATATATGTATGTCAGTTTTTTCCTCATCTATCTTAT
Source organism: Vicugna pacos (assembly GCF_048564905.1). NCBI lineage: Eukaryota > Metazoa > Chordata > Mammalia > Artiodactyla > Camelidae > Vicugna > Vicugna pacos. The sequence continues at coordinate 53,898,762 of NC_132987.1, read as the reverse complement.
ATGCAAAAAGTAGTGTATCCTCTGTGTTGAGAAAAACCCAATTCAAAGCACAAAATACACTGTTACTAATTTGAACAGTTGTGAATTCAAAAATTATCAGCATAAACATACAAATAAGACAAGGGACAGAGGAAAAAGTTCACAAACAGGCAATTCACCAAAAAGGATATGCAAGGGACAATAAAAAATGCGCAAATGCAAATTAAATCAAAAGGAGATCCAGTTTCTCCTTTCAAAGTGGCTAAGATTGCTTTTTTACGGTAATAAACTGTTTTGGGAAGGGTGTGGGAAAACAGACACTGCTGATGATTAAATACTTGTTACAACTTTTTTGAAGTACAGTTATTTGGTAGCAGGTATCACTAGGCTTAAAATGTATTCTTTGATCCAAAATTCAACTTCAAGGAATTTATTTTAAGCAAATAATCAGGAATTTGCAAAAAGGGTCTAGCTATGAAGATTTCATCACATAATTATTTAAAACATAAACCACTGGGAACAATAAAATAACTCTAAAGGAAAGTTTTGTTAAGTAAAGCATGGTAAAACTGTACAATGGAGTATTTAAAACCTTTATAAACTGCATATCAAAATATATAAGAACATACTGTGTAGCACAGGGAAATATATTCAATACCTTGTAGTAGTTCACGGTGAAAAATAAGAAATGAATATATGTATATTCATGTGTGACTGAGGAATTGTGCTGTACACCAGAAATTGATACAACATTGTAAACTGACTATACATTAATAAAAAATAAAATATGTAAGAACAGATAAAAAATTCATAATAAAATATGAAAAAGGAAGGTAATATAACATACCACATGATCTAACACATATATATGATTAGAAGAATAAATATAATATTAACCATTGTTATTTCTGGATGTAGGGATAGTGGTGATTTAATTTTTCTTTCTTTTAATTAAATTTCTAAATTATCTATGAAATGTACAAATGTATTACTTTGGGGATAAAATTAAGTTTTAAAACTTGCTAATTTAATAAATACTATTATTTTAACTTCAAAAAATTTGTTATAGTTTTTTCCCCTCTCTAATTTTAAGGGAGATATGAAACATCAAGGCACAGATGGTCTGGAAATGATTCTGTAATACACTCTGCTGTAGTTGGTAATGTGTCTTTTCCATTCTTTTTTTTTTTTTTTTGGTGGGGGAGGAGGGAATTAGGTCTATTTATTCACTTTTAGAGGAAGTACTGGGGATTGAACCCAGGACCTTCTGCATGCTAAGCATGCGCTCTACCACTTGAACTACACCTTCCCCCCTGTAATGTGTCTTTTCACTAGAGTGAGGGATGCTCATGGCTGGAATAAGCTTTGAGGAGGTGAGAGGGTTTAGGACCAAAAATCTTGAACAGAAGGTAGGTAGGGGTATGTTGTATGTGCTTACTAATTTTATTTTGCAAGAAAAATAGAGAAGTGAGGATGACAATAAAAGATTATGAGATAGAAAAAAGAGGGGGGAGGATATAGCTCAAACAGTAGAGGGCTTACTTAGCATGCATGAGGTGTTGAGTTCAATCCATAGTACCTCCTCTAGAAAAATAAATAAATAAATCAACAAACCTAATAAAATAAAATAAACTAAATAAAAACAAAAAAAAGATTATGAGATGAGCAGAAAGGAAGCTGAGAGACCCCATCATAGAAGGCAAAACAATCAACCAAGAAGGACAACGCAGATGGGATAATAAGGAAAAGAAGAGATTTGGATAGCTACTATGGGAAATGCAAATAGATATGAATTAAAGGCCACCAGTCAGCAGTGAGGACCCAACCGAGGAGGCAAAACAATCAATACAGCAGCAGAAAACATGATTAGGGAGGTGCTCTGGACTTGCACAGTTAAAGGAAGAAGGGCCAAAAGTTGACAAGGGGTGGAAGAAGTAAGTCTGGGAGGAAGTTAGTCTGGGAGGAAGTGATTGTTGAAATGGCTAATGATGTTTCCAAGCTGGATAGGGCACAAAGGCAAAGGGGTCAGGGATATAGTTAGTATGATTACCATGGTAACTGCTGCCATGTATGACACACAGTAGTGTAACATATGTTTAAGAGAAAAAAAATAAGGAGAGGGGTAAGACAACTAATATAACTGAGCACCTACTATGTAACAGATTCTCTTGGCACAGATAAATATATCATCTCCATCTTCTTACTGGCTAGACTTCTCCTTTGTCTCTAAGCAACTGTCCATGTCCCTTCTTTTCAAAATTTCCCTGTGATTTATCTACTCACTTTCCTGTCCTTTACCACTAAACTTCTTGGAAAAACACTATACACTAGGGCTGGCAGAAACTAGGCATGTGTGCCTCTACTCTTCCTCCTACACCCATGGCAGGTACAGCCAGTAAATGGAGGCGCTCTTTCCTACTGATGCACACCATGAACATGTAAAACTGAATAGCACCTACAAAGGGCCTTCTGTATATATGGTAAGCATTCAATAGCAATTCACTAAATGAATAAGCAAATGTATACCATACATCAAGGTAGATTTGGGATCACATTTATTATTGTCCTTCTTATTCTAAGGTCTCACTAAAACTTGATTACAGTCTATGCAGGTATGATTGAAAAGGAACAAATAATAGAACTTTTTACACTATATCCATGACCTTGTGGAAATGGGTACCTTCGGCTGCTCCTGCTTAGGGTCATCTATTTGCGTCCAAGTTGCCAAGTTGCGTCCAGATACAGCATTTTCCAGGCTGACGATGGGTTTGGGGCTTAGGCTTATCTTTTACCTTTCTTGTCTTTTATGACCCCATTTCTATCCATTTACCCTCTGGTCTTCTTAGCACTTTCCTGGGTGTCATCCATTTGCAGCACAAAGGAGGGAAAAATGCACCACACTCCCTCTTTAAGTACAAAGACATGTTCTTAAGGTGGCTCCCGTGATCCCCCACCTGCTAATGTTCACACACCTTTGTGTGATCCCTCTTCTTGAGTATGAGTGACCCCTCTCCTTGAGTATGAGTGACACTTGCTTCTAATCAACAGAATATAGTAAAGGTGCTGGGATGTACGTGATTACATGACATAATGAGGTGATGATGCTAAATAAAACCATAGTGTCTGTCTGGCTGGAGTTTCTCCCTTGCTAACTGAGAGGAAGCAAGTGGCCAGGTTGGGGAACCCCAAAGGGCTTGCCTTCAAAGTGTGGGTGGTCCTTGTGAGCTGAGGGAAGCCTCTAGCCAATAGGCAATTAACCAAAAAAACAAAACAAAACAAAAAAACCCCAAATAAAAAACTGAAGCTCTCAGTCCTATAACCACAAGAAACTGAATGTTGTCAATAACTTCACAAGTTTTCCAGTCAAGCTTCCACATGGGAATCCAACCCTGGCCAACACCTTGACTGAAGACTTAGAAGACCATATGGAGAAGGCCCAACCAGGCCATGTTCAGAGTCCTGACCCACAGAAATTGAGATAATAAATGTGTTGCTTGAAGCCACTAAGTTTGTGATAATATTGTTATGCAGCAATAGAAAACAAATACACCCACAGAACTCAACACCATCCTGACTAGAGACAACTTGGTTAATATTTATAGAGAGCAACTAAAACCCTGAGGTACCTCCAATAAGGATTATAATGGCATACTCTAAAAGTCCTTTTTATATAAATAAGGTCAAGTAACATAATAGAGCAAACATCCTGCCTAATAACGCAAATAAGCACAGTTTATAAACCTAACACTTTGTTAGTGATAGTCACAATCAGCAGCAATGATCATACATAGTGCTTTACTGGTTGGTAAGGAGAATTATGAAAAATATAGAAGATACAGCCTTTGCCTTCTAAGATCCTTTGTTTTCTAGAAGTCTTATCTATGTCATCTGGGAGTTTCTTTATATAAAATCTTATTTCTCACTATGTTTCTAAAACAGTCAAAGCGAGAGGCATAGACAAGGCATGCAGAGCAGCTTGTAGGCGGCATGGAAAACTGCAGAAGGGGAGCGTGAGTGAGTTGGTTCTGTATTGCGGCATAAGAAATTGCCCCAAACCTAGCAGCTTAAAACAACAAACCTTTATTATCTCACATGGTTTCTGAAGGTCAGGAATCCGGGAGCAGCTTAGGTGGGTGGTTCTGGTTCAGGGTCTCTCATGAAGTTTCAGTTGAGCTGTTGCCCAGGGATGCAGTCATCTGAAAGCTTGCCTGGGTCTTGAGGAACAAAAGTTGACCCTTGTACAGCACGGGTTTGAACTGTGGGGGTCCACTTACATGTGGCTTTTTAAAAATAGTAAATATTATAGTAATACATGATCTGCGGTTGGATGAATCCCTAGATGTGGCACCGCGGATACGGAGGTACCTCGACTACAGAGAGTTGACTGTAAGCTACCCGTGGATTTTTGGCTGTGCGGTGGGTCGATGCCCGCCCCTCACCCTCTTCCCGCATTGTTCAAGGGTCAGTTGTACTTCCAAGACTGTTCACTCACAAAGCTGTTTGCAGGAGGCCTCAGTTCCTGGACAACAGGAATTTGGGTGTCCTCATGACAAGGCAGCTGGTTTCTCCCACAGCAAATTATCAAGAGCAAGCAAAAAGCTGCAGTGTTTTTTATGACCTAGTTCAGGGATTAGCAAACTTTCTTAAAGGGCTAGGTAGTAAATACCTTGTGCTTGCATGCCAGAGTATTGTGACTACTTCCTTCAGTTGTTTCAGGGTAAACAATATTTTAGCTACATACAGTATGTAAACAAATGGGCATGTCCCAATACAAGTATATTTATAAAAACAGGTGGCCAGCCCACATACTATAGTTTGCTAATCCCTGACCTGGTCTCCAAAGCTGCATGCCCTCATTTTCCCTTTATTCGTTCATCAGAAGCAAGTCATCAGGGCCCAGCCCACACTCAAGGGGAGAGGAATTAGGCTCTAATTCCTGAAGGGAAGAATAAGAGAATTTCTGGACATATCTTAAAATTATCACAATGTGCTTAACACATAGTAAGCAGAATACGGGTTAAATATCGCATTCATTTCTTAGGTCTGCTGTAACAAATCACACGAACTGGATGGCTTAAAGCAACAAAAATGTATTTCCACACAGTTCTTGAGACTAGAAGTCCAAAATCAAGGTATCAGCAGGGCCATGCTCCCTCTGAAGGCTCTAGGGAAGAATATTTCCTTACCCCTTCCTAACTGCAGATGGCTCCCCAGTGATCCTTGGTTTCTTGGCTTGCAGTTGCTTCACTCCAAACTCTACCACTATCTTCACATGGCCTCTTCTCTGTATGTATCTTGCTGGGTCCTCTCTTCTTCTTATAAAGATATCACTCATTGGACTTAGGGCCCACCCTATCCAGAATGACCTCATATTAACTTAAATAATCATAACTACAAAGACTATTTCCAAATAAGGTCATATTCTGAGGTTCCAGGTGAATATGAATTCTAGGGGAACACTATTCAACCCACCACAACACACAATAGTGTCCCTTATCAAGTTCTCTGTCTTCATTTCCTGCACTCCTACCCCTAGGCTCTGATAATCAAAGTGAACGGCTCGTTCTCCTAACCTACTAGACTACTTGACCTTGCTGCTGCTCTCCCTAGAGTGCCCTGTCACCTCTTCCTTGCTTCTGCTTATACTTTAAGACTGTTCAAAATATCTTCCTTCAGAATTCTCTGATGACCCTTCTGGATCTGTTGGAGGTGTTTCAAAGTTAACATATCTACCTCACATAGTCACTATTTTCATGTGTCTGGTGAGAACTCTTAAGGTCCACTCACTTAGAAAGTTTCAAATATACTAAACTGTATGATCAACTATAGTCACCATGCTGTACAGTAGAGCTCCATAATTTACTCATGGTATAACTGAAAGTTTGTGCCCTTTGACCAGCATCTTCCTATTTCCCCTTCCCCATCCCTGGTAACCACTCTTCTACTGTTTCTATGAGTTGGATGTTTTTAAAATCCACAGATAAGTGAGATATTTGTCTTCATCTTATTTCCCTTAACATAATGCCCTCCATGTTGTTTCAAATGGTAGATTTCCTTTTCTATGGCTGAATAATATTCCATTGTATAAATACACCACATGCTCTTTATCATTTCATCTGTGGATAGGCACACAGGGTGTCCCCATAACTTGGCTACTATGAATAATGCTTCAATAAACATGGGAGTGCAGAAATCTCTTGTATATTCCTATTTCATTTCCTTTGGATATATACTCAGTAGTGGGATTGCTGAATCATTTGGTAGTTCTATTTTTTGTTTTTTGAGAAGCCTCTACAGGTTCTGCATCCATAGATTGAACCAATTGTGGAAAGAAAATATTTGGAAAAAAAATTCCATAAAGTTCCAAAAAGCAGAACTTGAACTTGCAGTGTACCAGCAACTATTTACACAGCATTTACATTACATTTAATACTATTTGCGTAGCATATAAATCAGATATTTTAAGTAATCTAGAGATGATTTAAAGTATACAGAAGGATGTATGTTGGTTATATGCAAACACTAGGCCATTTTATGTAAAGAATTTGAACATCTGTGGATTTTGGTTTCTGAGGGAGCCCTGGAATCAACCCCCTGGGGATACTATGGATGACTATTTCTTTTAATTTTATGCTTTGTTTGACTTTCCTACATTTGGTCATGAAATTAGGCTTCTGTGACTGTTTTAGCTGTTTACTGTTTACTACATTGTCTCTTACTGTGTTAGCAAGTTGGGACATACATTATCTTAAGAATGCTCACAATTTATTCCTGAGAAATTGTACATTACAAACTGTGGCTCTGGCACTTTCAAGCTGTGTAACCCTGCACAAATTACGTAGCACTATCTGTATAGTGGAGATAATGGCAGCAGTGGTGGTGGTGGTGATAATTATGACAATACCTACCTATCTATGGTTACTGCAAAAGTTAAACGAGATAAAGTGTGGCAGCCCAAAGCACACTGCCGGCTTATAAATGTTTGCTAATATTTTAATAAATGTAGTCAGTCACTAAATCCAATTGATTCCATCTAAATATGATTCAAGGTTTCACCCTATTCTTGATTCACACATCTTCCCCTCAGGTTCCTTTCATCTCTCACCTGGCCTGTAACAGGAACCTCTAAACATATCTCCCTGTTTCTAATCTCTTTTCCCTTCAATTCAGGTATGATCTTTGTAAAATACAACATGATTATTTCATTCCCCTGATGAAAATCTTTCCACGGCTTCCCATCACTTAAACCAATACTTCCCAGATTTCATTCATTACCATACCTCTTCCCACGTGTTGCAAATGCTTCCTCTGCCTAGACTCTCTTCTCCGTCTTTCATCCTAACAAATTTATTCCCCATGATTTACCTTATCTGCAATAAGGATGTCACTTAATGTGAACTGCAGATTTTATTCCAGATCCTTATTTTGTACTTTAAAAAACTCTTTGAGTGACATATAATCTATGTACATGAAATGCACAGATCTCAAGTGTTCCAGTTAATGAATGTCAGGAATTCTATACATCTATGTAACCACCACCTCAAACAGTATCTAGAACATTTCTAGAACGCTAGAAAGTTTTCTGATGCCCATTTTCAGTCAACAAAATATCTTCTTCCACCATCCCAGCCAAAAATGTTTTGGCAAAAAAGATTTTAAAGGTCACAGAAAAATCGTAACTTTTCCCATTGATAATAAAAGTGCTTTGCATGATTTCAGCTTCCCAATCATTTTTATGGGTCCTACATTACTGTGCAAAGTAGGGGTTTTCTGTGTTTTTTAACATTTCATTTTGTCTCCTTTTTGGCATTTTAGCTGTATCTGTTTATGTGTATGTGTACAAGTGCATGTTAATGGTTACTCTAAAGTAGAAGTCAGCAACTACAGCACGTGGGCCAAATCCAGCTTGTTGCCTTTTTTTAAAAAAAATACTTTATTAGAACACAGCCCTTCTCATTTATGTATTGTCTTGTTTTGTGCTACAACAAGTGTTAAATAGTTTCTACAGAGACCATCTGGCCCACAAAGCCTTAACTATTTATTATCTGGCCCTTTACAGAAAAAGTTTCCCTACCCTTGCTCTAAAGTGATGGTTCTTAAATCTCAGCATATATCAGAGTCACAGAGAGACTGCTGAGCCATATCCCCAGAGTTTCTGACTCAGGTCTGCAGTGGATGGAGCCAGAGACTTTCATCTCTAACAAGCTCCCAGGTGATGCTGCTGCTGCTGGTCAGACTACACTCTACAAACCACTGCTTTTGACATTATATTACACACTGTTAACTTATTACAGTCTTTCATACTTTATTATACTACTTCCCGCCCAATGTTTGTGCTCTTGTTGTCATATATTTTATTTCTTTATATACTCTTAACTCTATTGTACATTATTATTTTTGCTTTAAACAGGCCATAATTTTTTGTTAATTAACACACACTGAAATTGACTTCTTATGGTGTACAGCCCGGTAAGTTTTAATTTATGTATAGATTCTAGCAATTGCCATCACAATAACTTCCTCTGTTATAGGATCTAGTAGAAAAGAGGAGCATGAACAAGTGAGGAATTTTACCACAGAGATGGAAAGTATAAAAAAAGAATCAAAAGGAAATTCTAGAAATAAAAAATATAAAAACTGAAGAATTCATTTGATGGGCATAAGGATCTTGCTATTGAGTAAAGGTAACTTCTCTACCGGGGTGTAAGGTTCTCATGCTTTCTATTCTTTTCCTTTATTCAGTGAACCAGCACTGTTAACATCCACTTATATGTCCGTGATTTCCAATTTGTATTTATTGCTTCTAATGTATCTTGTATGATTTCTTAAATGTATTGTTTAAAAACTACTCTTGAAACTCAATTGGAAAAAGTTCTGGCAAAACATTTTTTTCTTTCAGTTTCTCAAAGCAGCCATATAAACCACTTTGTTTTTCGTGTTTGTTCCTAGGGACCTTATTGTCTAATCATTTTCCAGGCAAGAGATTATAAGGCAGCCCTTTTCAGGTTTTCAAGTAGTAACTTTTTATGATCCTTCTTTGATGGGTTTATTTTCTGGTTTATGATCCCCTGGTTATTTTAGGGAACTTGAGCAAGGAAAGCTTGTCGTTTCCTAGATACTTGGCAAACCACTGTGCCCTCACCCCCAACTTATTAAATTCTGAAAGCTGTTTAAGGATAATGGAAGGACAGTCTAGAAATGGAGTTCAGTAGCTTTTAAAACTTCCATTCTGATTTTTATAAAGGATCAGGCTGCCAGAAAAAGATCAAGTTTCTTTCAGCTCCCAGGTCCAGGTTAAGCAGTAGAGTCTTCCAAGGATCTTTCCATTTGACCCCCACAACCCCTAGATGCCTTCTGTGGTATGTCTCACCCTCTTGGTTATTTATACTATTGTAATACAGACTAAAACTTGGTTTTCAATTTCTAATGTAAAATTCTTTTTACCGTCACCTAAGTTGTTATCCTGCCTCTAATCATTTGCCTAAGTATCTCTCTTGCCTGTTTTTCTTTGATGAGGTTCTGCAAAGGGTGTGTTTTCTTTGTGTTGCATTTATTGAGAAGTAGAAAAAACGTTGTTCTATACTTTCCAGATGTTCCATAATTTCTTTGATGTCTGTAGGACAACACATGTGACTTGTTTCTGTGACATTTGTATTGCAAATGTATTTTAAAATGAATTTTATCAGGATCCATCAAAACATTTTGTTATGGAAACAATGGTATACATCTCACAACATGGCATTCAAGATTTTTTCCTTAAATTCTACAGAGTAATGCAGTATATTTTATTATCTGGTTATGATTACATTTTGGTCTGGTGAGGAAGGCAGAGTGAGATATTATCATCCCACTTTCCAGATGAGGAAGTTGACACATGGACAGAGATGATTAAATGAAACAGCACACAAAAGAAGTATCTGTGACAAACCCTGGTATGTATCTGTGTGTGTGTGCGTGTACATATACACAGAGAAACACACACACATATATATATCTTTATTATATATACACTTTGCAAAATGAGAGTGAAGGCAATAATTTTTTCTTTATAAGAATATATTTCATCACTATCAAAAAGCAAATTAGCATATCTCAAGTTAGAGCTTCTTAACTTCTAGTCATATATAGTCCTTCTAGTAAGGTCTACTCAGATGTCACAGATAACATTTCCATATCTGGTTATGAGCTTTCCACATTCAGGACAAACTACTATCTACTACAGTACTCAATGTTTAAAATACAATCCAAAGACACTACAGAGACACTTAAACTTTCTTTTCTTTAAGTGTTTCTACTGGCATTACATACCATTTTAACTTCTTCCTTAGATCTCTTTCCCTGAATAGAGCATTCAGCCAAATTCTGATTTAGGTGACATTTGGCTTTGATTCTTTCTACTTTCTCTTTTGGTTCTTCTCCTACTTCTTACGTGACAATCCATACCCCATAAAAATGAGTTCATGGGCAGAAACAACAGGTAGAGGAACCTGATTAGGACAGGCGACTGCGAGTCAGAGACTAGGAATTCCATGGAAAAAACAAACAGAAAAAAGGCCTTCAAGCAAATAGCAATGGGGATTGCTATAGGAGTTGAGTGATTTGAGAGAAGCAAGGGGTTGGAGTTGGCCAGGCAGTGAGTGAGCAGGGCAGAGCAGGCCAGACAAGTATATGGAACCAGCAGCAGGCAGAATGCAAAGCGTAATAATGTAAGTCTAATAATGTAAGAGTGACCTTTAGTACTCTTTATTCCTCTTATTATGGCAAATTCCAATCTAATGTGATACTGGCCCAGAATCCTACCAGTAGTAATAACAGTTGGCTGGCTGACCAGTCAATATGGGGTAAGGAGTAATCACAGCTCTTTTGGCAGAAGAGTTCTCTTTACTCTGTTGAAATGGATGCAATTACAGTAATTCACACCAAAGAGGGAGAGAATGATCCTTAACATTATGTATGGAGAGAGAATGATCTTTAACATTAAGTTTTGAGGAGACGACCAAAGCAACACCTCTCTGAGTTATCTCTATACCATACTCATGCCTTTATTTTAGTTGAAAGCTCCAGGTGAAAAAAGGCTTCTGTGGTCAAACAGGCTGAGAAATGCTGCATGACCGTCTTATTAGAAATATTAACATTATTAGGTCCTGAGAAGTCTTGAAGTACGTAAACTCATTTAATCTTACTTAATAGACTTTTATGGTTAGTGCTTTCAGTGCCCTGCTCAAGAAATCTTTGCATATCCCAAGATTGCAGATATATTTTTCCCTGTTTCTTCTCACTTTCTGGTTCTGAGTTTTATATTTAGATCTATGATTCATACCTTTTTAATTTTTGTGTATGGAGTGAAAAGACGTGGAGGTTTTTTCCCCCATTAAAAAATCCATTTGATCCAGCAACATGTTTAAAAAGACTATCTTTTTCCCATTGAATTTACTTGCTACCTAGATCAAAAATCAATTGACCTTTTATGTGTATATCTATTTCTTGATGCATTTTTCTGTTCGATTGATATACTTATCTATCCTTAAGGCAATACTTGGTTAACTGTAGCTTTACAGTCTTGAAATCACATATCCCCCCATCTTGTTTCTCTTCAAGATTGTTTTAGCTCTTCTATATTCATTGTGCTTCCAGATAAATTTTAGAATCAGCTTGACAATTTCTTCAAAAATGCCTGCTAGAATTTTGATAGAGATTGCATGGGATCTATAGATTAATTTATAGAGAATCAGGATCTCAACAATTTTGAGTTCTATAATCCATGATTATGGTACGGTTGAATACAGGTTTGAATTGCATGGGTCCATTTACACTCAGATTTTTTTCAATAGTAAATGCTATGGTACTACATTATCTGAGATTGGTTGATACTGCGAATTTGGAACCTGGATATGGAGGAACTGTATATATGGAGGGCTGACTATAAGTTATATGCAGATTTTCAATTGTGTGAAGGTCATCAGCTCTGCTAACACTCGGCTTGTTCAAGAGTCAACTGTATATATATATTACACTATTTATTTCGATCTTCTTTAGTTTTTCTCAGCAATGTTTTACAGTTCTCAGTATAGAAGTCTTGTGATCTTTTTAAAGATTTATTTTTATGTATTTGGTACTTTAATGGTGATATTTTCATTTATTTTCTAATTGTTTTAGCTGAACTAATTATTTCAAATACAGTTTTTTATACTGATTATAACCTATGGCCTTGTTAAATTAATTAATAAGATCAAATAGTTTTCACAGCTTCTGCAGGGTTTTCTATGTATGTAATCATGCTGTGTGTGGATAATAACAGTTTTGCTTCCTTTCTAAACTTTGGCCTTTTATTCTTTTTTCTTGCCCTATCATGGTGGCCCTATACCAAGCACATAATATACATCATCTCATTTAATCTTTGTAAAGCTCAGTGATATTCCTATTTTATAGATAAGAAAACTGAGGCTGAGAAATGTCCCATAACTTGCCCAATCAATTTTGCACATCTATTAATAGATCTAGAATTCAAACCCAGACACACTTACTCCAAACCAATACCTATGATTACTAAATTTGGAATATTAGGAGGCACAAAAGCAAAAAATGTTATCAAATTAAAAATAGGAAAAAAAAACTCATTAAAGGGCAAAGTATCAGTTTACAGAAAAAAAGAGCAAGTTGCTTTAAATATGAAAAGATGCTCAATCCCACTCAAAATGAGGGAAATACAAATTAAAACCATGCTAAAATGGTGCAGCCACTAAGAAAACTATAGTGGTCTCTCAAAAGATGAAAATAGAATTACCATATGATCCAGCAATCCCACTTCTGGGTTTATCCAAAAGAACTGAGGGCAGAACCTCAAAAAGTTATTTACATACTCACAATCATAGCAGCATTAGTCACTATAGCCAAGAAGTGGAAGCAATCTACTTGTCTATAGATGGATGAATGAATAAACAAAATGTGATATCTACAACACAATGGAATATTATTCTGTCTTAAAAATGAAGGAAATCTTGTCATATGCTATAACATGGATGAACCTTGAGGACTTTATGTTAAGTGAAATAAGACTCACAAAAAGACAAATACTGTAGGATTCCACTTATATGAGATATCTATACTAGACAAATTCATAGAAACAGACAGTAGCCCCTTGCTAGGGGCTGAGGGAAGGAGAAATGGAAAGTTGTTATTTAATGAGTAAAGAGTTGAAGTTGTTGTTCTTACTGAAGTATAGTTGATTAAGAGTTTCAGTTTTGTGGGGGGAGGGTTATGGCTCAGTGCAAGTGTGTGCCTGGCATGCACACGGTCCTGGGTTCAATCCTTAGTCCCTCAATTAAAATAAATAAATAAATAAACCTAATTACCAACCCCCCGCAAAAAGAGTTTCAGTTTTGCAAAATGAAAACGTTCTAGAGATCTGTTTCATAATAATGTTAAGATACTTAACACTACTGAATTGTACACTTAAAAATGGTTATGATGGTAAATTTTGTTATTTTTTAAATCACAATTTAAAATTTTAAAAACTATTTTTAAAACTGTAACACAAATTTTATTATAAATTCTAAAAAAAAACCCTGCTGAAACCATTATTTAAGCTATTTGGAAAAATTCAAAAGTCTGATAACACTCTTACATGGTTGTTGCTTATAGGAATACAAATTGGTACAATCCCTATGGAACACAGCTAGGCAAAATATAGGACACTTTTTGATGTAGCAATTCTACTCTGGTGACTTTAATATTGTTTTAATGTGTGAAATGGTATGTGCACAAGATTGTGAACTTTGGCATTGTTTACAATAAGAAGATACTGGAAACAACCAAAATGCCCATTACTGGATGATGTTAAATCAGTTGTCATACATCTATTCATTGAAATACTATGCAGCTATAATACTATGTATTTATTTATTTATTTTTAAATTGAAGTATAGTCAGTTTACAATGTTGTGTCAATTTCTGGTGTACAGCACATTGCTTCAGACATACATGAATATACATATATTCAACATGCAGCTATTTAAAAATGAGAATGCTCACTATGTACCGATATGAAACGAGATTCAACATATATCATAAGTGAAAAAATTAAGACTAGTACATATAATAGTATGCATAAAAAGGAAGGAAGTAAAAATCTGTTTATACTTTTATATTGCCTTGATATATAAAGAAATTCTGGATACATGAAAAAAATAATAATAGTGATTTGGGTGCCCTGAAATGGGAACTAAATGGGTAGGCGACTGGGGAAGGAAGACTTTTCAATGTATACTTTTTAAAATGATTTGATCTTGGAACCATGTGAATATATAATCTATTCAAAAATTCAATTAAAATCCCTATGCTTAAAAATAAATTTTAATGGCACCAACTGACATTAAGTTATTCATAAAACAAATGTTTACCAAGTATCTACTGTATGTCAGGTAGGCACTATTTTGGGCACTGGCAATACAGCACTGAACAAGATAGAGTTCTTGCCCTCGGAGAATTTATATTCTAGTGGAAAAGACTATATATATATATTCTGAATAAGATAAATAATGCCAGGTAGTTATTTAAGAAAAAGTAAATCAGGGTAAAGGAAAAAGGAGTGATATAGTGAAAGTGAAGCAGTGGTGCCTTTGAGGAGGAGGCATTTGAATGAAGGGAAGGAAGAAACAATGCAGGGGAAAGCGTTCCAGGCAGCAAAAGCCAGGACGCAGGAACAGTCTTCATGTGTTCCAGAACAGCAAAAAAATTTACGTAGCTGGTGCAAACTGTGAGAACAATGGTAGGCAATGATGCTAAACCTTCGGTCAGAAGGACGGTCTTATGGGCTTTGTGGAGCAAAGGGTTTGGATGTTAGAGACACCTATTGGAGATTTTAAAAAGATCTGAAAGGGTTCTGGTTAAGATATTGCCAGTGCACACCTGTATGGCCTTCCAGGTGGTTCAAAGACTGAAATATTTCAAATATGATTAGGAAATAGCTGCTTCCCTGGTAATAGTATCACCTGCCGTGCTGGCTCCTCTCCCAGGATACCCAATCCCCTCCCCTCCATGAACCAATAACAAAATAAGTAGCCTGGCCTAGCAGTGGTTTTTGAGTTGGGGGAGTTAAATTAGCTCAGGAACCTAGAATCACTGCAATTCAGCAATCTAAAGGATGAGACAAGGTTTCCCTTCATTACAGTTCTACAGCTTGCTTACGACAGTGTGTCTTGGGCTTCCATCCCACCAAGAGTCAGCTGGGGCCCAATTCCATTGTCTGGGCCTCTGCTTAGTCCAGCAGGAATAACAGGCAGGTTTGAGAAAAAGACTCAATGTCCCTGAGGTCTAAGATGCAGCTAGAGGAGAGGGGAAACCCAGTGCACTTCTACATAAACAATCCATCTCAGTACTCTCTAAGTAATTTGAAAGATTACTGGCCCACAGCCAGACTTTATAACTTTTATATAATATATTAACCACATAAAACTATTTCTATGTTCAAAGTCGTACAATTGTGGAGTACCAGGAGGTTTTTTTAATTTTTGTTTTTTAATACATCATGGCAAAGGGAAATAGAAAATATCAACCTCCCTAACACCAAATGCAATCTTAATACTCTCATAGCCGCACTCAATAAAGTCAATGTTTGTATAACAATGTGTAGTTCCTAGACTCCGAATCTCAACATAGAACTACTACAGCTGAAATACAGCAATTCTAATTTCACATATGAAATTTATTTTACACACTGTGGTACTAGGAATTCAGTCTGGAAAATTAGTACACATGTCAAAATCTTAAAAACAGATTTCTCCAAAGCTACACGAACTTTCTAAGGCTGCTTGCCATTTTCATCCACTTCACAAATTTACTCCCCTTTGAAAACACATTTTGCCGCTCTTAAATCTAGGATCGCAACATCTGATTATGCCATATTAGTTCTACTTAGTTCTCATTCACTTGATGTCTTTGAACATCAAAACCTCCAGCTTAATTACTAACAGACTACCACATACTTGCTAACATAAACTTGTAACATGAAACTAAACTAAAGGAAAAGCAACTGAAAAGAATATCAGGGAAAATCTAAATACTACTTAGAAATTATCAGTCTCTGGGTGCCAGATTTATATTCGATCACTTTTATTTTCTGACCACAAGCACCTTAATTCAATCAAAGATAAGACATTAAAAGTCATCTCATGCAAGCAGGAGGTCCTGTGCTAGCAGAATACTTGCTGAAAAACTTTATGACTTTCCTTTTCATTTTAAAAAAGAAAATTACTTGTGAAATGCCAAAACTTTCTTGTACGTAGGTCTAATACATAAGATTTAGGGCCAGGTAAGACCTTAATCTTAGGTGGAATTGTTCCTACCATATTTTCATATTCAAGTATCAAAATACTAAAAACAAAACAAAACAAAACTACTTACACCACAGCAACCTGAAGTCTGCACAGACAGCATGAAACTACCAACAGCCGCCTATTTCCTCACAGACTAAACTTTGTTCCCTTCCTGGCTGGTTCTGGATCGAGTTCACACTGATACACATTTACCATGGCCTTGGAAGCTACCACTCAACGAGGTGGGAGGGTTTGTTAATTTAACTCCTGCTTGATATCCACTTATCAGCAACTTCTCAAAGGTCAAGGTGAACATGTTTTAAGAGACAAATGCAAGGAAGATTCTAGAGAAAGCCTGAAAAATTTCATAACCTCTGATGGCTGAGTTTTGGTTTCAGAGGAGATTTCCTTCTTGTAAGTTCCCGGAAAAAAACAAACAAACCAATACAATAGTCCTCTAAGCATCAAAAATCTTGCTTTCGTCCTCTGATAAAAGTTTTCCCTCCTTCTCAGAATACGTACATTGTGCAATCATGGCAGAAAGAGGCCAGAAGTTGCTACGATAGTATCCCGTCACCTCCATTCTCCCCAACTCTCTCACTAGTTAGGGAAGTAATGCAGAGTTCTTGTTAAACTTAGTGCTTTCTGACACTGAAACCACTTGCTGATCTAATGTAAAGTGAGAATTTGGATCCCAAATTCTGTTCTTCACAAGATAAAATGTTATGCTGCTTCATCTCTTTCCACATCCCTAAGCTTCTTTCCCTCTGAGCTATTATATTTCTGCAATTGTGCATTAGCCTTTGAAGTAGAAACCATTTATTATGTACTTACTGCACTAATCACTTTATAAACATTATCCCATTCTCACCTAAGCAATAAATTTCAGGATCATCTTCAATTCTTCTTAGTCTGATTCTCTGTATCCAGTTTAGCCCCTTCACCATTCTGGTGGTCCTCTGCAATAAGCACTGTGGTAGGCAGAATAATGGCCCCTCTACAGATGTCCACACCTTAATCACCATCTGAATAAGTTACCTTACACAGCAAAGGTACTTCATACGTGCAACTAAGGTTAAGAAGTTTGGGATGGGGTGACTATCCAGATGTGTCTCATCTTTCCCAGCTGTGGTAAGAGAGAGGTGCTGTGAGGACTTGACTCGCTCTTGCTGGATTTGAAGATGGAGGAAGGGCACTGCTAGAAGGTGGAAAAGGCAAGGAAACATACTTTCTCCAGAAGCCCCAGAAAGGGACATGGCCCTCACAATACTTTGGCTTTAGCCTAGCGAGACCCCCATTGGATATTTGAACTACAGAACTGTAAGATAATAAATTTATATTGTTTTAAGCCACCAAGTGTGATAATTTTTAACAGCAGCAATAGAAAAATAATACAGGTACTTTAATTTCAAAATGTCCTTTTGAAAACATAATGCTCAGAAGTGATAGAATACTCCAAATGAGGTATGAGGAGAAAAAAAAAATCGTGGAACTATCAAGTTCCTTAATCCAGATGCTATAATTTTATAAATGCAACTCAAGATTGTTTCAGATTTTTACTGCATTATGCTGTTAAGTTAGTGTCACACAAACTACATCATATCAGGTGCCTCATCCATTTTTTCAACTAATTTTGGAAATGAAATGTCGAGCTATATATTCAATCCTTTTAAATCTCACTTTGTTGGTTTTAGCTTATCCTTCTAACATTAAGATAGTTTTGAAATCATGCCTCTGTACTCTTTCATTGGAAGTATCTTTTTAAGCCTAACTTCATTGACTTAATTCCTATGTATTCACCAAGCTATTAGTAAATAGATACTGAGCAGTCAAGATCAAGAATAGAGTGCTGAAACAGAGAATAGAGTTCTGTTATTAGAGACCTTCAGTTTGACATTGGTCCATGAATCAATACTCTTTGGGTATACAAGTTTCATCATCTGCAAAAACACCTACTCTCGTGTAGCTTACTTTTTTTTTAAACTTGTCAAATGTATCAAGAGAATAAAATGACTTAATAAATGAAGATATGTCTACAGCATACTAATCCACCAGAACTCTACTGGAAATGGAGATGTGGTTAGTTTGATATGAGCAGATTTTTGTTTTGTTTTGTTCTGTTTGTAATTCAATGCCCTCTTAGTGACTATCATCTTTTTTAAGAGTTTACAAACTATCAGTTATTCTTTCTAGAAGTCTACTTGAAATCAAAAGGAAGTCTTCCCAATTGTAGGAAGTGACAAGAATCTCTGTCTTAAAAGAGGAGATACAGTGGAGGGGGAAGTGGGGGAATACTGTGAAAGAAGGCACGGTGGGAGGAATGAGCACCGCGTGCCCCTGGGAGAGTATAGAAACCACACTTACCAAGCAGGAGTGGTTGTTGGAAAGTAGTGTGACATTAGGGTTGAAACATACAATGTAGAGTCTTGAAAAGAAGACTAAGTTTTTAACTTAATAAATGAGAAAACAGGTAAAATTGCAAGATTTTAAAGAAGGAAAAGAACAAGGACATTAACAACCTAATTGAAAAATGGGCAAAGTTATATGCACAGTTCATAGAAGAAGAAATATAAATGGGTCAAATATATAAAAAGGCACTCCACCTCACTCATTGTAAGAGAAATGCAAATTAAAAGTACAATGACATCATTTCAACCTATCAGGTTGGTGAAGTTCAAAAAGTTGCATAAGACAAAATGTTGGTGAGGTTATGGGAAAATAATGGAAGATGAATTCGTAGAACCTCTAAAAAGCAAACTGGCAATCAAATTATGAATACATATACCCTTACACTCAGCAGTAACTAAAAACATACATATATAAAAAGATATATATCCATGAATATTCACTGCAACATTATTTGCAAAACATGTCAAACAGCAGGGAACTGGTAAATTAAATTATATTGCAAATATCCAATGGAATATTGGAATTTTAAAAAAAAGGGCAAATTTGTGTTATTGGTAAAGAGTGATTGAGGCATATTAAGTGAAAAAAGGTAAAATACAGAGCTGTGTGTGTCTGTGTAAAGGCAGAGTCTCTCTGGAAGAACAGTCAAGAATCCAGAAACAGTGGGGTGTCTCTAGGGAAGGGACTGGAGAGCTGTGGCTCAGAGGTGGGAAGGAGACATATATTCTTTTCTCCTTTTTGATCTTCCAAAGTTAGTATTACCTCTTTAAAAATAAATAGATATACTAAATGGCCATATGGCATCCTGGAATAGAAAAAGTATAGTAATGAAAAATCTGGTAAAAACCAATCTGGATTTTGGTTAGTTTTCATGTACCTTTATAATTTCATAATTTTGACAAATAATCCGTGGTTATATAAGATGTTAACATCAGGAGAAACTGGGTGAAGGTACTATTTTCTCAATTTTTCTCTAAATCTAAAATTATTTCCCAAATTAAAAGTTTATTAAAATTAGAAATAAACATTTAAGAAGTTAGTAGGGCAGCTATGATGGAAACGGCTTGGAGAGAGGAGAGATTAGAACCAAAGAGGCCAGGTGGAAAACTGTGGCAGTAATCCTGGCATGAGGTGATGAAAGCCTGCATTAGGGTAAAAGTCATGAAAATACAATGGAAAGAACTAACACAGACAGAAGACACATTTCAAATGGAAAAAAAATCAACAAAATATTTGCAATAGTGGGGAGAGATAAGAATAGTGATACCAGTGACAAAGGATGAAAATAGAGAAGGAAGCTGGTTTGAAGGAGAATGAGATTCATTTCATTCACTCAAACAATATTTATTGGTACCTACTATGCTAGGCACTTTGCAAAGCACTGGGGTTGTGAGAGTGACCCTAAAACATTTTAGTTCAATTGTCCAAAGGCAACTGGATATTACAGGATGAGAGTTCAGGTGAGAGGACAGAACTGAGATGGCTGAGAAAGACGATACAGAGTGAGGAAGGAGAGGCCAGAACTGAGCTGTGGACCAGAAACACAATTAGGGGGAAGAGAGGAGCAGCAAAGAAGAGAAGGAATTAGTTTTGGAAAAAAAAAAAAAAGCAGGGTAGGGTCATTTCCTGGAAACCAAGATAAAAGATCAAAGAAGTAGAGTTTCATCAAATGCACTGTCCAAGAAATGAGGGTATGTAAAAGACCACAAGACAGCTGGTTAAAGAGAGATGACTGATGGCAAAGGATGTCACTCAAGAGACCTTTTTCACTTTCAATCAAGCCCAAATGGAACCCAGATTACAGAAATCAAAACTTTCTTACAAGAAAGCACTTCTGAGTCAAATGCCTTTGGGAAATGGTATTCCATTTATTATCATGCTCTCAAACTGGGTAAGTGGATTTTTATGTAGCATCAGCTTTATTTGGAGGAAAATATACTGAAAGAGAGAGAAAAATACAAAATTTGCATGATTTCAAGCAAATCCTAAGATTTCAAGCATAGGGAGCTACCTTCTTACCTCAAGGGCTACAAATTCACTCTCCAGTTCCATAAAGGTGTACTTGGGTAGAAATTTGAGAAGCACTGATATAATGTCAGCTCTGCTTAAATGTGGGCTTTTAATTAAAACTTAAGATAACTATATTTTAAAAAATAACTTTATGAGCTATGGCCTAGCATGGCAAATTACAATAAACATTTCACATTCAAAGAAGAAAAATAATGAACAAAATTTTGGATTTACAACATTTGCCACTTTGATATTTCTATTTATGTAACCATACATTATTTATCCTTTATTTTATGCATATTTTACATCTATTCAGTGTTTAATAAATATCTTTTATAAAAACCTTACTTTGTCCAAAGGTAGACAGCAAATGCATCTGTGATCTCTGCAACAGTGTGAGGTACATGGAACAGAAGGGACAGAAAGCATCAAGCTGTACAGAATGCTGCAGGGCAGACACTGAACCTTTTACAAAGGCTGTACAAACTCATATACACCTGCAACAGGGAAAGATTTTTAAGCTACTCAATAATTAAAATTAAAAGTATATTCAATATGCTATTATTTTATGAGGCACCACGTATGTTAACATTAAATAAAATACAGATTTAAAGAATCAGGACTAAATAAACTGCCAGCCTATGGATGAATAACTCTTCTAGCTATTTTCTAAACAGTCAACATTTCATTGTGTATTTAGAACACACAAAAGACATTTACAGAATGACAATACTTTGATTCATCATGTATATCCAGCCATGTTTGCTTAGTCAAATGCCTGTCTGTTTGTCGATGTCATTTAAGGGCAGGTTTATAAAGCTTCAAGAACAAGAACTAGATCTGATTCCCCTGATATAACTACCAAGGGAAACACAATGAAAACAGTTTCAGAATTCCTGCCTCTACTCTGTCTGTGTTGTAAGGGCTGGAGAGTGCAAAGCCGTTTTTCTAAGCACTGAATATTCTGCCAATCCAGAAGAGCTATAATACACCACAGAGATATAAACTTAATTTCCAAATTAATTAAATTTATTATTTTTGATATGAAATATAAAAGAAACCCAGTATGCATTTTTCCTTTAACATTAAAAAAAAAGAGCCACTTAAAACCAGATGCAGAGGGAGGGTATAGTTCAAGTGGCAGAGTGCATGCCTAGCACGCACAAGGTCCTGGGTTCAATCCCACAGTACTTTCTCTAAAAATAAATAAATAAATAAATAAATAAACCAACCAACCAACCAACCAACCTAATTACCTCCTCCCCTGACCAAAAAAACAAAACAAAACAAAACAAAAAAACACCAGATAGGTTAATATTTACACAAAGGCAATTTTTTTCCTTTTCTTCCTTTAAAGTTTGAATAGGTGAGTGACCCTGCTGGAATTCCCCTGTCAGCTCTGGAGTTTCAAACAGAAACTACTGTCACATGATACATTAGAATGGCATGCCAAGTAGTATCTGTCTCTGCACCTTCAACGTGGATATTATAGCACAGCTGAATCAATAAACTTCACATAAAATGAAAGTTTTTTTCCCCCTTAGGACATTTAAGATCACATTTAATTATATTTGACAGTATATATTTATAGGGTCAATTATACACAGAAGTATTTACCCGGTTCAAGAAATTCAGCCTTGATACAGCTTCCAGCTATCAAAGACAGACCAATTTTTAAGTATGTCAAACACTGAATATATCATGCTGAAGTCACAATCTGAGTCCATATTTAATTCCTGTTACATTAGAATAACTACCCAAATATCTACATAATAATGAAAGCATTTACCTTATCTGCTTTATTTCAGATTTTCTAAAATACCTACTTTCACCCAGAAGAAGTTATTCCCGATTTACTGTGAAAGGGCTTATAGCAAACCTGCACTTTCCATTGTAAGGCAGTCCAGAAACTAACCCTAAACCACTGAAAACTAGTACAGAGTTATAAGTAACACTCGGGATGATTTAGAACAGAAACACAGTATTTCCCCACCTGGGCCATAACTCCAGTTTCACCCTTGGCAATTCTCTCCCTCCGTTTTCAGAAGGTGAAAGTACAATAAGTTTGCTCTGGAATTTTAGCTCAGTTATCTAGCTTGCTCTCAAAAGCTGTTTACAGGACAGAAAAAGATGTTAAACATTTCATAATCTGAGTTTCGATAGAATATATTAGTGTTTCAGAAGTTGAGTTGAACTGGTACACAAGACTGAGGAAAGAGAATCAGGGAAAGTGCAGCAAAGGGAACGCTGCTCTCTAATATTTTTCCTAGACTCTCCATACTGTTTTATAATAGTGGCTGGAATCTTTTCAATATTATGTAAAGAATATAAAATATTCTTTAAATAAAAATTTTAAACCATTACCATGACATCACAATAATTACAGCTCACAGTGTTTCCTGTCCCTACTCCCTTCAATTTAGGAAGGCACAGGGATAATAATTCCACATAAAATTGCAACCCTGATTTTTCCCTTGTACTTTCTTTTTGTTTGTTTGGTTTGGTTTGGTTTTGAGGGGGGAGTCATTAGGTTCATTTATTTTATTTTATTTTTTTAATGGAGGTACTGGGGATTGAACCCAGTACTTCATGCATGCTAAGCATGCACCCTACCACTGAGCTATACCCTCCCCATAACCCTGATTTTTCAAATAAAGCTGGAATAAAATGTAATTACTGGGGGCAAGGAGGAAGGAAAACTTAGATAATCAGATTGCTTTCTCTCTAAGACTTCTCTCTTCTATCTCCACCTCCCAACTGTTAACAAAAAGAAAAAAAAAAGAATTTTGATAGTATTATTTGGACAATTAAGATATTTAGCATAACCAATTTACAATTATTTCCTATGCTTTACTTCGCAAAATGCTTTCTTTAAAACCTATGCCATATAGAGAGATGTCTTAAAGGATATTGGCATCTTGGGGGAGGGAAGAGAGTTCAAAAACATCTTTTGTACTTTTTTATATATTTTGACTTAAATATATTTATAACTTCCAACCCCTATAAAATTATTCCCATTTTGGAAAATAAAAGCCACTCAGTGCAAAGATTTTTATGTGATGCTATCAAACAGTAAACTCTTAAATGCAAAAACAAGAAGTATTCTGGCTTCTAAGATACAATTTCATATTCACAAGTAAGGAAAAAAAATTTCCCATGCCTTTTTTATTCAGGGCTTTCTCTTATTGACTTCTTATATCCTAATGAATTCCACACTGATATCTTCTGCTCAGACCTCTCTCTTTCTCTTTTCTATGGTTAGTTTTGAAATCTCATAACCAAAAATATAAGAAAAGCTCATATGTATGGAGCCAGACATTGTTCCGAACACTTAATTTATACAGTCCTCACAACAACCTCATGAGATACTTCCATTTTAAAAATATGCTGTTATCCCCACTTTATAGAGTAGAACCTAGAAGCAGAGGTAGTTAATATTCCATGTGCAATAAGGCACAATAGCAAAATTTGTTTTGTTATGACTAAATAATTTGCTTATTTTTTTTTCTTTTTCTTTTGGATTTCTTTCCGAGGTATTTCCAAAGGAGTGACACTTGGAGGAAAGGGTTGTGTGATTTTGCTGTTTTCATAGTATATCTCCATATTCTTTTTCTGAGATTTTTCTAATGCAGTGATTCTCAACTTATGGTCTCTGGACCAACAGCATCAGCATTACTTGGGAGCTTGTTAGAAATGTAAATTCTCAGGTCCCATTAGAAACTCTAGGGTAGGGCCTGGCAATCTGTGTTTTTGTTCACACACACACACACACACACAAACACACTCTGCTTTTTGTTAAATTACTCCTCCAGGATGATTCTGATGAATGTTAAAGTTTGAGAACCATTGTATTAATGTGTAATATATACATCAGTTATGAAAAAGATTCCATTTGGTCATACATTTCATATATCCAGGTATGACTACATATTTTTACTAATTGCATTACATCTCTTGGAAGGGGGGCACTTATTTGCATTCATTCCACAAACATTTACTAAGCACCTACCTACTATGTGTTTAGAATGAGTGCCTGAAGAACTAGTCTAGTGAGACAGGCAGAAATGTAATAATTACATTATTAATTAATATACAAATAATATGTTCATTTTCTTATTGTTTTATAACTTTGCTTTCAAAGAATTATATTACCATGAGGTATGCTTCTCTCATAAATGGAGAAAGAGCCTGTCATCACAGGTAAGTGGTTTTCAAAAAAAAAAACAATGCTTCTAATACTGTATTATGAATATAACTAATATTCTATGCCAAAAAATTTTATAATGATTCACTCATTAGTGAATAGGCTAGGCTACCATGAAGCAACTGTACTGATAATACTAGGCTTTATGGTAATAAAGCACTCGAACAGCTGCTTCTTCATCATCAATACATGAGTTGTTCTACTTGTAAATAAATGAGAATTTTTTTCACATTATCTTTTCATTTTTGATGTCCAGTGTTAGTACAATGGATAACATCTACCATGTTTTGTATCATATAAGACAACACTGATGTGGGTACTGACAGACAGCTGATTCACCTTATAAACAGATGACATAAACATACAGTGACTGATAAATCCAGTATAGTACTATAACTATATTTTCTCTTACGATTTTCTTAATAACATTTTTCTTTAGCTTACCTTATTATAAGAATCCAGTATATAATCCATATAACATACACAATATGTGTTAATGGACTGTTTTGGCTATTGGTAGGGTTTTCAGTCAAGAGTAGGCTCTTGGTACTTAAGTTCTGGGGGAGTCAAAAGTTTTATGTGGATTTTTGACTGTGTTGGGGTTGATGTCCCTAGCCCCCATGCTGTTCAAAGGTCAGTTGTACTATTTTTCATTTTTATGAAAATGTGTAAGATACTTTTGAAACTTATTTTGTTCAACATTGTATTTTGAGATTGATCTACATTGATACAAGAAGCCCTACACTGCACTGATGAATTTTATTACAACGAATGAACAGTCCAGCAAAATTTATTCACTCATTTTCCCCTATTAGAACTTTAGGCTATTTACTTTTTTTTCCTTTTAAAACAGCAATGCAGTGAACATTTTAACAGATTAATTCAGCAAATATATGAAGAACACCACATTTAAAAAAAAATGTATCTGAATCTCTCTCTCCTCCACGCTTCCCCTCTTTCTCATACTCTCAGTTTCAATCAAAAAGTACAGAAATTCTTTCAAAATAGCTGAATAAGAAGGAAAGGAGAGTCCAGATAATAAAGAGAATCTTAATGGGCTTGAAGACCTCCCTGGGCTACCAAAAAAATAAGATGTCTCTGGGGCTGAGAGCAGACACGTGGGATTGAAAGACTAATTTTCTCAAATAAGGAAGGAAACAAAGGGTGCTACTACTTGAAGTAGTAACATCCCTTGGACACTCATTCTAAAATAGGAGTAAATCCCAAAGTACTAGTCAGATCAAGGTTCTACTGGTTTGAGCTCTTCAGAGACAAATTTTGAGACACAAAACCGGTCAATTCAAAGTGCCTTCTGACTCAACTCCTAGGAGGTCCTTAAGCTTTACCAGGACAGCCTGGCTTTCTTCTGGAAGGTGGAGTATAGCCATCACTCACTACCATGAAAGTCATAAGCAGAAAGCAGCAAGAACAGAAAAGCATTAAGGAACACAGAAATGAATGAGAAACAGCAATGATGGCACAGTGGCAGGTGCTGACTGCCTCTGTCTATCAACAGGAATAACTAGGCGCTGGAGAAGTTATGCCATATTATTTTCATTAATTTTTTCCCCTTTCACAATACTTTTTTTCCTTTCATGCTTTAGTTTGAATAATTTCTATTGACCAACCTTCAAGTTCACTTATTCCTTCCTCAGCTCTGCCCAGTCTCTTGATAAGCCTGTCAAAGGAGTTCTTCATCTTAGACATATTATTTTAGTATGCCCATTTGACTTTCTATAGTTTACATTTCTCTAAAAGTCCTCATTTGTTCATGCATATAACTCACCTTTCCACTAGATTCTTTAACATATTAATCATAACTGAAGTCCCAGTCTGATAGATAGCTTCAACATGAGTCATCTCTAGGTCTGGATCTGTTGATTATCCCTTGAAAATGTTTTTTCACGTATTTTATAATTTTGAATTGAATGCCAGACATTGTCTGTAGAATAATCATACAAATGAAGAAAAGAATAGTTATTCTTGGAAAGCAGCTTGCCTATTCTTCTGTCCTGCAACCTGGCAAACTAAAATTCCAAAGAAAAACAATCTAGTCAGTAGCTAAGCTGGGTTTGTAGTTATACTGTTGCTATGATTACCTTCCGTGCTCCCTCCTCCCTGAGTGGGCAGCTGCTACCTTGTGATTAGTGTGGAGCCTAGGGTATTCAAGGGGTTTTACTCAGTGTTCTTGCTCCACTCTCAGCTTTCGGTAGTCACTGCATGCCTGTGCCATAGAGGGGGTTCTTTCTCTGCATCCCTGCCCCTCCCTAAATGGTGGGCTGTTGTTGTTTATTCCTTAGTGTTAAGCATCTTCATTCTCTTGATCCAGCCTCAGTCTTAGGCAAGCCCTAAGACCTTGGGTAAGGGGCTTTCTGCACCGTCACCCCAATCCTGTGGCAGTGAAACTCTACCTCGTATCTGTGGGGGAACCCTCCAACACCCAGATCCCACACGAAACACAAGATAGCAGCAGCCACCAGTGGAGAGTTTCCTGTACCTCCTCAGGGAAGAAAGCTTCTACTTCTACTCTACTCTCAGAAGCAGTGAATCTTTGCCTCTGAAAAATGGAAGGGTTTCCTGTCCCTCCCCCAGTGACTTAAAATTTTTGCTTCATATGAGAGAATGGTTAGTGAAGTGTGCAGTATTTTATAACTGTGTGTCCTAAAGGATGGCTTTATCCAATCTACTGTCTGTCCCCAATCTTCCATGAGCACCACTGCAGGATGTTGTAGGTGCAACTGTGTCTCTCTAAAAGATAAGTTGAGGTCCTAACCCTTGGTATCTGTGAATGTGACTTTATTTAGAAATAGATTCTTTTCAGATGTAATCAAATCAAGATGAGGTCATACTCGAATAGGGTGATCTCTAATCCAACATGAATGGAGTCCTTATAAGAAGAAAAAGTATGGAGATATCGTTCCTCCACAGAGAGTCAGCAAGATGGCAGAATAAGAAGCCCCAAGCAAATGGTGTTGGGAAAACTGGACAGCAGTATGTAAAGCAGTGAAGCTAGAACACTCCCTTACACCATACACAAGCATAAACTCAAAATGGATCAAAAACTTAAACATAAGACAAGATACAATAAACCTCCTAGAAGAAAATATAGGCAAACATTATCTGACATACATCTCAAAAATGTTCTCCTAGGGCAGTCTACACAAGCAATAGAAATAAAAGGAAGAATAAACAAATGGGGCCTAACTAAACTTAAAAGCTTCTGCACAGCAAAGGAAACCATAAGGAAAACAAAAAGACAACCTCCAGAATGGGAGAAAATTTTTGCAAATGAAACTGACAAAGGCTTGATATCCAGAATATATAAGCAGCTCATATGACTTAACAAGAAAGAAACAAACAACCCAATCCAAAAACGGCAGAGACCTCAACAAGCAATTCTCCAAGGAAAAAATACAAATGATCAATAGGCACATGAAAAAATGCTCAATATCACTAATTATTAGAGAAATGCAAATCAAAACTACAATGAGGTATCACCTCACACTAGTCAATAGCCATCATTCAAAAGTCCACAAATGACAAATGCTAGAGAGGCTGTGGAGAAAACGGAACCCTCCTACACTGCTGGTGGGAATGCAATTTGGTGCAGCCACTGTGGAAAACAGTATGGAGATTCCTCAAAAGACTAGGAATAGACTTACCATATGACCCAGGAATCCCGCTTCTGGGCATATATCCAGAAGGAACACTACTTCAAAATGACACCTGCACCCCAATGTTCATTGCAGCACTATTTACAATAGCCAAGACATGGAAACAGCCTAAATGTTCATCAACAGATGACTGGATAAAGTGGTATATTTATACAATGGAATACTATTTAGCCATAAAAACTGACAACATAACGCCATTTGCAGCAACATGGATGTCCCTGGAGAATGTCATTCTAAGTGAAGTAAGCCAGAAAGAGAAAGAAAAATACCATATGAGATCGCCCATATGTAGAATATAAAAACAAACAAACAAACAAAGCATAAATACAAAATAGAAACAGACTCATAGACATAGAATACAAACTTGTGGTTGCCAAGGGGGTGGGGGGGTGGGAAGGGATAGACTGGGATTTCAGAATGTAGAATAGATAAACAGGATTATACTGTATAGCACAGGGAAATATATACAAGATCTTATGGTAGCTCACAGAGAAAAAAATGTGACAATGTATATATATATGTTCATATATAGCTGAAAAATTGTGCTCTACACTGGAATTTGACACAACATTATAAAATTATTATAAATTAACAAAAAATGTTTAAAAAAAAGAATAGGAAGCCCCAGATCTAGTGGCCCTCCAGAGACACAGACTTAACCACCATATATGGTATAAAAAGCCTTTATACAACCTCCAGAACCAATTCAGAAGTCAGTACTCCAGGCATGCTTAAAGCCAAGAACAGTCACATTGAAATGGGTAAGTAAGCCATTTCACTTCACCTATGAAAGCCCTCCAACCTATCTGGCAAAGTTTGGTGCGATCAGGATTAAGTGCCTAACTCACAGCTTCTCCATCAGGTGGGAAAAAGAGTAGAATGTATGTTCAACATTCCAGCTTTTCGAGTGACTGCCTGAGGAACCGGTTTCTGTCTCACCTGACTTGGAGCACTGAGGAAATGGGCAGACTTTGGATGCCACTGAGAACTGAGGACTGAGAACAGGGCAGAGCACAGAGGCTAACTGTAGCACCAGAAAATCTGCAATTCCATAGACCAACACCAGAGGGAGCAAAAAGATTACAAACTCCTGAAAAAGAAACTGGTGAACCTCTTCAATTGGGAGGGTACATACACACAAGTCCAGAGAAGATGTATCTTCATATAAGGTTTGAGAGGCTCCCAAAATCTTTACTAAGGCTGATTGGTGAAGCCAGTCTGTAGAACTGGGAAATGTAGTGGTTTTTTCAAATGTACAAATCCCAGCAAAAAATAACAAGACATATGAAGAAAAAGGGAAACATGGCTCAATCAAGGGAACAAAATAAACATTCAGAAACTGACCCTAAAGAGATGGAAATTCATGAATTAACTGGTGAAGAATGAAGATAATCATCTTAAAGGTGCTCAGTGTGCTACAAAAGAACACAGATAGATAATTAAAGAAAATCAGGAAAATGATGCATAAACAAAATGATACTGTCAACAAAGAAAGTATAAAAAAGAACCAAACAACTTCTGGAGCTGAAGAATACAAATGGGAAAATTCACAAATATGTGGAAATTAAACAACACACTCATGAACAACCAATGCATCAAAGAAATCACATGGGGAATTAGAAAATATCTTGAGACAAATGAAAATGAGGATGAAAACACAACATACCAAAAGTTATGGGATGCAGCACAAGCAGTACTAAGAGGGGAGTTTGCAGCAGTAAATGCCTATGTGAAAAAAGAAGGAAGATCTCAAATCAACAATCTAATTTTATATCTCAAGGAACTAGAAAAAAAGAACAAACTACACCCAATTAGCAGAAGGAAGGAAATAATAAAGATTAGTGCAGTGATAAACAAAATGGAGAATAGAAAAAAGTCAGTGAAACAGCTTGTTCCTTGAAAAGATCAACAAAATTGACACCTCTTAGCTAGATTAAGGAAAAAAAGAGACTCTAATAACAAAAATATGAAATGAAAGAAGACATTATAACTGATACCACAAAAACAGAAAGAACTGGAAGAATCTACTATGAACAATTATACATCAAAAAATTGGATAACCTAGAAGAAACAGATATTTTTCTAGGAACATACAACCTACCAAAACTGAAGCATGAAGAAATAGAAAATCTAAACAGACCTACAACTAGTAAAAATATTGAATCACTAATCATAAACTCTCTGACAGAGAAAAGCCCAGGACCAGATGGCTTCCCTGGAGAATTCTACCAAACATTTAAAGAAGAGTTAACATCAGTCCTTCTCAAACTCTTCCAAAAAAAACTGAAGAGGAGGAAACACTACCAAACTCATTTTATGAGGCCAGGATTACCCTCATTCTAAAATGAGACAAAAATAGTACAAGAAAACAACACACCAATATTCCCTGATAAATATTTGATGTAAAAATCCTCAACATATTACTGGCAAACCAAATTCAACAACACATTAGAAGGATTACACCACATGACCAAAAGGGATTTATTCCTGGAAGGCAAAGTTGGTTCAACATATGAAAATCAATTAATGTAATACATCACATTAACAGAATGAGGAACAAAATCCACATGATCCTCTCAATTGATGCAGAAAAAGCATTTGACAAAATTTAACACCCTTTCGTGATTAAAAAAAATACTCCACAAACTTCAAAGGAAATTATCTCAGCATAATGAAGGCCATACATAAAAAGTCCATAGTTAACATCATAGTGGTGAAAACTGAAAGCTTTCCCTTTAAGATCAGAAACAAAGCAAGGATGCCCACTCTTGCCATTTCTATTCATCATAGTGCTAGAAGTCACAGAGCAATTAGGTATGAAAAAGAAATAAAATGTATCCAAGTTGGAAAGGAAGAAGTAAAATTATCCCTGTTCACAGAAAACATGATCTTACACGTAGAAAACACTAAAGATCACACACATACACACACACACAAGTATGAGAACCAATAAATGAATTTAGCAAAGTTGCAGGATATAGAAACAACACATAAAACCACTAACAAGGAATAATACAAAAAGAATATTAACTAAATCCAATTTACAACAGCATCAAAAAGAATAAAATACTTATGAATAAACTTAATGAGGCAAAAGACTTGTACACTGAAAACTATAAAACATTGA
This sequence comes from Vicugna pacos, assembly GCF_048564905.1. Taxonomy (NCBI): domain Eukaryota; kingdom Metazoa; phylum Chordata; class Mammalia; order Artiodactyla; family Camelidae; genus Vicugna; species Vicugna pacos. The sequence goes on along the minus strand of NC_132987.1, from coordinate 53,867,046 downwards.
TGAAAGAAATTAAAGAAGGTACAAATAAGTGGAAAGACATCCTTTGTTCATGGAGTGGAAGACTTTTTTTTTTTTTTCTCTGTGATTTATCATAACATTTTGTGTCTATTTCCCTGTGCTATACAGTGTAATCTTGTTTGTCTATTCTACAATTTTGAAATCCCAGTCTATCCCTTCCCACCCTCTACCCCGCCCCCCCCGTAACCACAAGTCTGTATTCTCTGTCCATGAGTCTATTTCTGTCCTGTATTTATGCTTTGTTTTTGTTTTTTAGATTCCACATATGAGCGATCTCATATGGTATTTTTCTTTCTCTTTCTGGCTTACTTCACTTAGAATGACATTCTCCAGGGACATCCATGTTGCTGCAAATGGCATTATGTTTCAGTTTTTATGGCTGAGTAGTATTCCATTGTATAAATATACCACCTCTTCTTTATCCAGTCACCTGTTGATGGACATTTAGGTTGTTTCCATGTTTTGGCTATTGTAAATAGTGCTGCTATGAACATTGGGGTGCAGGTGTCATCCTGAAGTAGATTTCCTTCTGGGTACAAGCCCAGGAGTGGGATTCCTGGGTCATATGTTAAGTCTATTCCTAGTCTTTTGAGGAATCTCCACACTGTTTTCCATAGTGGCTGCACCAAACTGCATTCCCACCAGCAGTGTAGGAGGGTTCCCCTTTCTCCACAGCCTCTCCAGCATTTGTCATTTTTGGATTTTTGAATGACAGCCATTCTGACTGGTGTGAGGTGATACCTCATTGTAGTTTTGATTTGCATTTCTCTGATAATTAGTGATATTGAACATTTTTTCATGTGCTTTTTGATCATTTGTATGTCTTCCTTGGAGAGTTGCTTGTTTAGGTCTTCTGCCCATTTTTGGATTGGGTTGTTTATTTTTTTCTAATTGAGTCGTATAAGCTGCTTATATATTTTGGAGATCAAGCCTTTGTCGGTTTCACTTGCAAAAATTTTCTCCCATTCCGTAGGTTTTCTTCTTGTTTTATTTCTGGTTTCCTTTGCTTTGCAGAAGCTTGTAAGTTTCATTAGGTCCCATTTGTTTATTCTTGCTTTTATTTCTTCTAGGAGAAAATTTTTGAAATGTATGTCAGATAATGTTTTGCCTATGTTTTCCTCTAGGAGGTTTATTGTATCTTGTCTTATGTTTAAGTCTTTAATCCACTTTGAGTTGATTTTTGTATATGGTGTAAGGGTGTGTTCTAGCTTCATTGTTTTACATGCTGCTGTCCAGTTTTCCCAACACCATTTGCTGAAGAGACTGTCTTTATTCCATTGTATATTCTTGCCTCCTTTGTCGAAGATGAGTTGACCAAAAGTTTGTGGGTTCATTTCTGGGCTCTCTATTCTGTTCCATTGGTCTATATGTCTGTTTTGGTACCAATACCATGCTGTCTTGATGACTGTAGCTCTATAGTATTGTCTGAAGTCTGGGAGAGTGATTCCTCCAGCCTCTTTCTTTCTCTTCAGTAATGCTGTAGCAATTCTAGGTCTTTGATGGTTCCATATAAATTTTATTATGATTTGTTCTAGTTCTGTGAAATATGTCCTGGGTAATTGGATAGGGATTGCATTAAATCTGTAGATTGCCTTGGGCAGTGTGACCATTAATGACACTTTTACCTCTTCTTTTCCAATTTGGATCCCTTTTATTTCTTTCTCTTGCCTGATTGCTGTGGCTAGGACTTCCAGGACTATATTGAATAGGAGTGGTGATAGTGGGCATCCTTGTCTTGTCCCAGATTTTAGTGGGAAGCTTTTGAGTTTTTCACCGTTGAGAACTATGCTGGCTATAGGTTTGTCATATATAGCTTTTATTATGTTGAGATATGTTCCCTCTATACCCACTTTGGTGAGAGTTTTTATCATAAATGGGTGTTGAATTTTATCAAATGCTTTTTCTGCATCAATTGAGATGATCATGTGGTTTTTGTCCTTTCTCTTGTTGATGTGATGTATTACATTGATTGATTTGCGTATGTTGAACCAGCCTTGTGTCCCTGGGATGAACCCCACTTGGTCATGATGTATAATCTTTTTTATGTGTTGTTGGATTCTATTTGCTAAAATTTTGGTGAGGATTTTGGCGTCTATGTTCATCAGTGATATTGGCCTATAATTCTCTTTTTTTGTAGTGTCTTTGCCTGGTTTTGGTATCAGGGTGATGGTGGCTTCATAGAATGAGTTTGGGAGTGTTCCCTCCTTTTCAATCGTCTGGAAGAGTTTGAGAAGGACTGGTATGAGTTCTTCTTTGTATGTTTGGTAGAATTCCCCAGTGAAGCCGTCCGGTCCTGGACTTTTATTTGTAGGGAGGTTTTTAATTGCTATTTCTATTTCCTTTCTAGTGATCGGATTGTTCAAGTGTTCAGTTTCTTCTTGATTCAGTTTTGGTGGACAGTATGTTTCCAGAAACTTGTCCATCTCCTCTAGGTTATCCAGTTTGGTTCCATATAGTTTTTCATAGTATTCTCGTATGATATTCTGTATTTCTATTTTGTTTGTTGTAATTTCTCCATTTTCCTTTCTTATTTTGCTAATTTGTGCTCTCTCTTTTTCCTTCTTTGTGAGTTTGGCCAGAGGTTTGTCGATTTTATTTACTTTTTCAAAAAACCAGCTTTTGGTTTGGTTGATTTTTTCTATGGTCTTGTTAATCTCTATTGTATTTAATTCCTCTCTGATCTTTATTATTTCCTTCCTTCTGCTGCTTTTTGGGGCTTTTTGTTCTTCTTTTTCTAATTGATTCAGGTGGTGGGTTAACTTGTTTATTTGAGATTGTTCTTCTTTTTTGAGGAAGGCCTGTATCGCTATAAACTTCCCTCTTAGCACTGCCTTTGCTGTGTCCCATAGGTTTTGAGTGGTTGTGCTTTCATTATCATTTGTCTCAAGGTATTTTTTTAATTTCAGCTTTGATTTCCTCATTGATCCATTGTTTTTTCAATAACATATTGTTTAATCTCCATGCTTTTCTTTTTTTCTCCTTTGTTTCTCTGTTGTTGATTTCCAGTTTCATGGCATTGTGGTCAGTAAAGATGCTTGAGATAATTTCTATCTTCTTAAATTTGTTGAGGTTTCTTTTGTGTCCAAGTACATGATCGATCCTGGAAAATGTTCCATGTGCACTTGAAAAGAATGTATATTCTATTTTTGGGGGGTGTAATGCTCTGAAAATATCCACCAAATCTAGTTTTTCTATTGTAGTATTTAATTTCTCTGTTGCCTTGTTTATTTTCTGTCTGGAAGATCTGTCTAGTGATGTTAATGCAGTGTTAAAATCTCCAACTATGATTGTATTCCCATCAATATCGCCCTTTATCTCTGTTAGTAATTCTTGTATGTACTTAGGTGCTCCTATATTGGGTGCATATATATTAACGAGTGTAATGTCTTCATCTTGTATCACTCCTTTAATCATTATAAAATGTCCCTCTTTATCTTTCTTTATGGCCTTTGTTTTAAAGTCTATTTTGTCTGAAATCAGTACTGCAACACCTGCTTTTTTGGCTTTTCCATTTGCATGGAATATCCTTTTCCATCCTTTCACTCTCAATCTATATGTGTCCTTCTCCCTAAAGTGGGTCTCTTGTATGCAGCATATTGAAGGTTCTTGCTTTATTATCCACTCTGCCACTCTATGTCTTTTGACTGGAGCATTTAGTCCATTAACATTTACAGTAATTAATGATAGATGTGTGTTTATTGCCATTTTGAACTTATCTTTGCAGTTGAATTGGTATATCCTCTTAGTTCCTTTCTTCTTCCTTTTGTGGTTTGGTAATTTTCCTTCGTATTATCATGGATTTTATTTAATTTTTGTGACTCCCTTGTAAATTTTTGACTTGTGGTTACCCTTTTTTGTAAATCTATTAACCTATACCTGTTTTTAATAAACTGATAATAACATGATCTCAAACCCATCCTACTGTTAAAAAAATTTTAAAAAAGAAAGAAAAAAAATTCTATATTTCCCTGCCTCCCTCTCCCACTCTCAGTGATTTGTATGTCTTCTTTTATAATTTCGTGTTTTCTTTATTTGTAATTCATGAGTTATCACCTTTCCAGTTGTACGTTTCTCATTTGTGTAGCATCCTGCTGCTTTTCTATTTAGAATAGCCCTTTCAATATTTCTTTTAGCATGGGTTTAGTGTTGTTAAACTCCTGCAGCTTTTTTTTGTCTGTGAAACTCTTTATTTCTCCTTCTATCCTAAAGGATAGCCTTGCTGGATAAAGTATCCTAGGCTGCATCTTTTTTTCATTCAGGGCTTTGAATATATCTTGCCACATGGAGTGGAAGACTTAATATTGTTAAGATGTCTATACTATCCATAACAATCTACAAATTAATGCAATCCTTATCAAAACCTCAATGGCATTTTTTGCAGGAATAGGAAAAAAAATTTTATATGGAATCTCAAAGGACCCTGAATGATCAAACAATTTTGCAAAAGAAAATCAAAAGCCTGAGGCTTCACATTTCCTGACTTCAAAACATATTACAAAGCTACATTAATCAAAACAGTATAGTACTGGTATAAAGACAGACATATACACCAATGGAATAAAATAGAAAACCCCAAAATAAACACTCACTTACAGTCAAATTATCTTCAACAAGGGAGCCAAGGCTACACAATGGGCAAAGGATAGTCTCTTCCACAAACAGTATAGAGAAAACTGGATATCCACAGGCAAAAGAATGAATTTGGACCCTTTACCTTATACCACATACAAATATTAACTCAAAATGAATTAAATACCTAAACATAAGACCTAAAACTATAAAACCTATAGAAGAAAACATAGGCAAAAAGTTGTGACATTTGATTTGGCAATGATTTTCTGGATATGAGATCAAAAGTGCAGACAACAGAAGCAATGGGACTACATCAAACTAAAATCTTCTGCACAGTAAAGGAAACAATCAACTGAGTGAAAAGGCAACCTACAGAATGGGAGAAAATCTGCAAACCATGTATCTAGTAAGGGGTTAATATCCAAAATATATAAAGAATGCCCTACAACAACAAAATAATCTGATTTAAAAATGAGCAAAGAATTTGAATAGACATTTCTCCAAAGAAGATACACAAATGACCAATAAACACATGAAAAGATTCTCAAATTTACTAATTATCAGTGAAATGCAAATCAAAACTACTATGAGATAATACTTCACATCCATTAGGCTGGATGCTGCCCCCCCCATCCCCACCAAAAAGACCCCAGAAAATTAACAAGTATTGGTGAGTGTATGGAGAAATCGGGACCGTTGTGCACCATTGGTGGAATGAAGTAAAATAATGCAGCCGCTCTAGAAAACAGTATAGAAGTGCCTCAAAAAAGAAAATAGATGCACTACAATATGATCCAGCAATCCTGCTTCTGTGTATACAGCCAAAATAACTGAAAGCAGGATCTTGAAAAGACATTTGCACTTCCATGTTCACTGCACATTATTCACAGCAGCCAAGAGGGGAAAGCAGGCTAAATGTCCATCAATAGATGAATGGATAAAGAAAATACATACATACAGTGAAATATTATTCAGTCTTAAAAAGAAGGAAATCCTGTCATATGCTACAACATGGGTAAATCTGGAGGGCATTATACTAGTGAAATAAGCCAGTCACCAAAAGATAAATACAGCATGATTCCACTTATATGAGGGATCTAGAGTAGTCATACTCTTAGAAACATAAAGTAGAATGATAGTTGCTGGGGTTAGGAGGAAGAAGAAAAGAGGAGTTGTTTGGAGTTTCAGTTTTGCAAGATAAAAATGTTCTGGAGGTGTGCTGCACAATGTACATACAGGTAACACTACAGTACTGCACACTTAAATGGTTAAGATGTTGAGAGAGAGAGAAAACAGAGACAGAGATACACACACATAAGGAAGACGGCCATGTGGAGATGGAGGCAGAATTAGAGTTATGCTGCCACAAAGCAAGCAACACCAAAGACTGCCAGCAAATACCAGAAGCTAAGAGAAAGGCATGGAGCAGTGAAGCAGGAATGATGGAACTGGCTGTTGCTGAGATAAAAAACTAAAAAGAAGTTTGATAGAAGGGAAGATTAGGTGTTCAATTTTGAACATGTCAAGTTTCAAATGAATATTAGACATACAAATGGAAAAGTTAAGTTGCCAAATGTATACACAAGTCTGGAGTTCAGAGGAGAGGTCCAGGTTGGAGATAAACATTTTCTAATAAATATGGTATTAAAGCCCTGAGAACAGATAAGATCATTAGACAAATGAGTCTAGGCAGAATAGAGATAAGGTCCTAGGATTGAGCTCTAGGGCACTCCAGTGTTTAGAGGTCAAGAAAATGAGAAGAAACCAACAGAGGAGACTAGAAGGAATAGTCAGAGAACTAGGAGGAAAGCCCAAAGGGTGTGATATTCTGGAGGCCAAATAAAGTGTGTCCAGGAAAAGATAAGTGACTATGTTAATGCTGCACAAATTATTTAATGCCCACACATTCAATTTACTATATATGCATGAATTTTGGAATAATTTTAATATTTTAACATCTATTTTCATTAAGGATATTGGATCAAAATTTCACTGATAATCTGGATTTATTTACTGAAAAGTATATCAAATATTGTTGTAGAATATATTAGTATACACGTGTACATGTGTGTGTGTATATATTAAATTTATTTTTTAATCTAGAACAGCATTTCCTGAAACCCTACTCCAAGGGTTATTACAATTTTATGAGCCAACAACGCTTCTGGCCACACATGGTTTGGAAAATGCTAATTTGAACTATAAATTTCCAAAAAAGAATGCAATTATTTTCCAAACTTATGTCATTCTAGAACTCTTTGTTTTACAAAGTCTCCTTTAGCTGTGTCAGGCATTCTGAGTAACACATTTTGGGAATATCAAGTTAAAAGCCTGGAAATATTTTTTGTCCTCACTATAGCAAAATTTGTGTCAGCAAAGAAGTTGGGGGATATTTTTTTCTGCCACTTCAACACTTTTACTGAAAACAAGATCTTTCTGCTTCTACACCACTTATGCCAGAAGATATGATGACCTCTGCGTTATTTTTACACTGATAGTTCTGTCTGTTCTCAGGTTTTCTACTGTTACTCATCAAATGCCAAACTGAAGAGATGCTTGATTTCTTTAAAAATGAACATAAAGTTCCATCAAATACGTAAAATAGTTAAAGGACATTCAATTAGCACTTTTTAAATTAGTTAGAATAATGTATACTTAGAGATTAAATATAACCCCATTATCATTTAACTACCAATATGTTATACATAAAGCTTTGATAAAATTACTTTCCCTTTATGCAAATCGCTCATCTTAATGGTTCTGTGGTGTTCTTATTATGTCTTCTCATATTTTTTCTTTGAAAAATGTGAAACATAAATGATTTTTTTAAATTCAAACTTTCATTATTTCCCTCAAAGTCTAATGTTCATTTAGTTTCCTTCTTTCAACCTGAAAAATGGGGCAGGACAGAAGATTTGACCTTCGAAAGTACTGTTTACCTCCAAGTCAAAAATAGGAAGGAGAAAGGTTAAAAAAAAGAAAAAGTCAAATAAAAGTACATTCTGCCAGTGGAACACCACTTAGCTAAATATTGTCTTCTTTTGCCTCAAAATGCCAGCTTTGTTTAAGGAAGTACTGCAGATTACTGGAAGGTCTACAGTCCACCCCCACTCACATCCCCCACATTATCTCCAGTCTGCAGGTTTCTCCACAATTCTCAGCTTTGTTGTGTTTTCATTCATTTCATTTCTTTGTTTCAAAAGACAAAAAAAAAAAAAAAACCAAATAGAATTAGGAGTATACATGCCATGAACACAAAGACATGTACTATTGTCTAATGTCCCACTTAACTCCACATGTACACAAGGCAGCTCTGATTTTGGTTATATGCTGGTGAAAGATTTCTTAAAGTCTAATTCACCTGCTTAACTCCCAATCCTCCACCCCAATCCAGTAGTTGATCGTATAAAGTCTTATTTCTTTTTCCCCCCTAGTTTTGTGAATATATAATTGATGTAGAACTTTATATTAGTTTAAGTATACAATATAATTATTTGATATGTGCATATATTGCAAGACAAAAAACCTATTTCTAAGTCTCCAATTACTTATCTTAAAAGGAGGACACAACCATTGGAATCCCATACTACCTCATGAATAGAGTAGGAGAAATTAGAGTAACTGATATCCTGGTTGGTATCTTTGACAGCAGACTTTCAAAAATATCCAGTTACTAAGTTTGAGTCAAGCTTGGAAATGTCCTAAACACAAGAGAAGCAGAGGTTGATAGCCATGACTGTCACCTCTCAGACACAGCAGAGGCTTTATTATGGATAGACTGTGCATGTTTTATACCAATAGGAAATTTCCTAATAAATACAGCAAGTTTTTTTTTAAGAGTAATCCCACAAGTTCTTAGTTAAAATCAAATAGGTTTTCTGGGTTTCTATGTAAGAATCAAATGCCTATGACCTGTGCCACAGAATAAAGTCTACAATTCGAGTTCAATTATCACCTCCCTGCAAGCTAACTCTTTAATGAGTCAAATTTACAATCTGCTTTTAGTCACTGTGGAGGACTTTACCTAGTTTAATGTTACTATCATATTCTCTTTGTTTTGTTCTCTTTATATGTTTTCATCCCATTGTACTACATGCATTTTTAGAAGCCACTTCAAATATTTTTTAGAATAAAACAAGCTATAAACAAATTTAATTAACTTATCTTTTGAAATCATTCAAAAATACTAAGATCATATAATTCGGTTTATAGGTCTCATTGTCCCAAATGTGTACCCCTGTGAATACCAGTTAAATTCATCCACTTAATATGTTCTAAGTGCCTATCATATGTAAGGCACTGTTCTAGGTGCTGGGGGAAACGTTGGTGAATAGGATGTCAGTCAGAGATAAGTACCATGGAGGAAAATAAAGCAGAGGAGAGGAATAGGAATGCCATGGGATGGTGGTGAGGTTACAATTTTTAATAAGCTGTCAGAGAGAGCCTCACTGAGGTGACATATTGTGACCTGAAGGATCTGAAGATGAGGGATTAAACCACATAGATATCTAAGGCAAGAGCATTCTAGGCACAGAGAATATCAAGCACAAAGTTCCTGAAGTAGAAGCAAGCTTTGCATTTTGAGGATCAGCTGGGAGACCAGAGTGGCTGGGACTGACTGTTAAGAGATAATAGGAAGATAACTAAAATAATGTTTACTCTTACCATGTGGGATGCATTGCGAAATTTTCTGTGTACTATTTTTTTTTTAAAATGCTGATCACAACTTAGTAAAGCACTAAAGAATTAGTTCCTCACCAATGAATTGTAATATACAACCTTTGGAGGAGGAAGCCATTACCTACTGTTCATGGATACTATAAAAGTTATCTATTCCTAACTAATAATATCTCTTTTTAGGGAAACAGTTGAGTAAGTTAATCCTTATGGTTTATCTTAAATCGTTACAGATAAATTTGATTACTCAGAGAAAAGAAAAGTGGTACTTTCTCTTCTGGAGACCATCAAACTCCCAGTCACGCTAACTACATTCACTACAGCCTGTCTCCACTGAGTCCTCAAACAATGCTTAACTAAGCAGGAGTTTTTTGTTTTTCATTAAGCCAGGAAATAAATGTTAAAAAAAAATTTCAAGGAGAAACATTTAATACAATCTATTAGTATGAGGTTAAATCAAGCTTAAATGCTGTAACAGCCTGGGTGTGAGAGTAGATGCTATTAGAATATTAAATAAAATACCCATCAGGCCCAAAGGTTTTCTCTGCGCAATTAAATAAAAAATAATCTCATTAATTAGACCAAAAGTCAAAGTGATATTAGCTGTTAATTCCTTTGTCACAAGTAGTAGTATAAAGTGAAAGGAAATACTGAGTCTCCTAGGAGTCCAAATGCACAAAAAGGCATTAGTACTAAAACGCTACTCCTATATCAGCAATTGCAACTCACAGAGAGAAATGTGATTTTTATATATATATATATATTTTTAAAGACCAAGAATACAAATACAAACACACACATTTACACACACATATATAACTAAAACAATATTTACTCTTATTATGTAGGATGCATTGTGAAATTTTCTGTTCTCTGTTCCTTCATTATAAAAAAAAATGCTGGTCACGGGAAGGAGGGAGTAGGTGAGTACAGCTCAGTGGTAGAGCCTGTGCTTAGCATGCGCTAGGTCCTGGGTTCAATCCACAGTACCTCTATTAAAATAAATAAATTAATTAAATGCTGGTCACAACTTAGTAAACAAATTCTGCAAACCAGGTATGTGTTATAATACACAACTGCTCTAGAGCATCACCAATGCTAACTTATAATTTTAGGGAAATTTATAGTCTTCTCCTTATTAGAATTATACTAGTATTCTGTATACTCAAAGAAAAATAATTAACATATCCTTCTTATCATGTATCCAACCTGGACAGGTACATGCTTTCAGTGCACTTAAACCATCTACCTTCCCAGGCTTAAGAGCTGAGGGAATGGCTTGCAACTATGTAACAGAACCCTATGGTTGTACTGCACATTTTATGTAAAAGTCCTTTTTTTATGCATATTATTTCACTTGAGCCTCACAACAACCCTGTGAGGTAGGTGGGGAAAATGTTATCAGGTTTACTTTACAGATGATGAAGTTAAGGTTCAGACAGGTTACAAGACTTACGCAGTTATCAAATATCTAGTAATAGGCTGGGAGAATAAGAACCATAAACTTTTAGATTGAGGGCTCTTTTCTCCAAACTATGTAGCCTCTGAGAGCAAATCCAACCTCAAATATTTTTACCATTTCATCCTCATTTTCTAATTGTTGACTCAAGTTTTTATAGCATACAACAAAAGACCTGATTCTAAACTTATCACGCCAAGTTTATGCTTCTCTACCAATGGAACCTTATGGCCACAGGACATATATTCTTTTGGAAAGCACTGATTCCTTGGCTCTAGTCTAAAGGAACATAAGCAATATGAAAGACCCTAAACGCAAAGGAAATTGAAGAGAAATCAGAGGAGAGGATATAAAATGGAAGGTATTAATGGATTTTAGTCCCTTTAGGCTTTTATTTTTGTGAGAGGGTTCAATGGAGGATGAGACTTGAGGCTTCTGAAGTGGATCTAAGTCTTGATGAAGTTATTCAAACTCAAATCTTGAATGTGTAATGATGGTAGGCCCCAGGGTCTTCAAAAACTTGTACTTGATGCTTTAAAACAAAACACACAAAAAATCTACTAGCAAGTCTAATAAATTTTTAAAGGGTTTTGAAAAACAATAACTCTTTTATCAGTAATTAATCAATTGTTAGATACTATGCTGAAAGAACAAAAAAGGAAAACAAAATGAAATAAAGGAAAAGAAAAGGAACAAAAGAGATTTTTAAAAGATATACAGAATGGCTAAATATGTTCATTGGTTTATCTCTTTGATTAATATTCTTCATTTCAAATTGCGACTGAATTTAAAGTTCTTACAGAACCACCTTAGGCTGTGGTCAGATAAACTGATTTTATAATTTCCTGAATCTCTTTCATTGCCATCCATGATATATGATTGTCTTAAAGGGCTTTCAATCTTTGAAAGCATGGCCAAAATATTTGTTGGGTGAGACAATATAAAATGAAGTTGATTTTGTAGGGTAAAGAAAGAAGCTGAACTAGAAATATTACGGTTTGAAAACACTTCAACAATGGAGAAAAATTAAAGCCTTAGAATGGAAAAATTCAGACAACCAGCAGGTTCAAATGAAAAACATAGTAAATCTGACTACTTTTGTGCTCATTCTAAATTATTTCTTGTAAGTGTTCCTATTTTATCTGCTCCAAGAAAAAATTAAGCTTTTAAAAATTAATAATTAAGTTTTATTAAGTTCTGTACTTCGTGCCAGGCACTGCTCTAAGCATTTTAGGTAGATTAATTCATTTAATCCTCAAAGCAATCCCATGAATTATATACTACTATTATCCCCAATTTACATGTGAAGAAATTGAGGCACAAAGAAGTTAAGAAATTCAGGTAGTTTACCTAGCTAGTAAATAGTGGAGTTAGGATTCAAACTCAAGCCCTCCAGTTCCAGAGCACCAATTGACACCCATTACTCTACGAAACTAGGTCCAGTGTAACAAAATTTTCCAGGTCTAGGGTTTTCTTTATATCAGCAGTGTAACATGTCACAATCTTTCACTGCATATTCTGATTAGAAAGTATAGTGACTAATTTAAGTTTCCCAACAGCGGTAACATAGAATCAGTTTCAGAAGTCACTACTCAGAAGTGACATGCCATAGGAATGTCAAAGCAGTTTAAAAAAAAAGCACACCACTAAAATATTACCAGTGGTAGAGGATGACAGGTGACTTTATACTCTTTTGAGGGGAGATATATATATATATTTTTTCTATATCCTAGTTTTTGTAAAGACATGGATTAATTATACAATTTTTTAAAAAGGTTTTAAAAGCACGTCATCACCATTTTTAGCATTAATATATATTAATTTACAAAAAATTATTAAATAAGTTTGTTCTTACTCTCTTTGAAGAGACAAAATTCAAGGTAGAGTAAGCTTTATGGTAACACTGAAATAATAATAGCTGTTATTTACTTAGCATCTAATGTATGCAAACTTTTTACATGTGTTATCTTTACTCTTCTGTAAATTCCTATTGTATGGATGAAGCAATTGAGGCTTAGAATGAATAACAAACTTAACATAACAGCTAGTAGACATTGGAGCCCAGATTCAAATCTGTCTTTACTGCTCTAGAGTCCTTGGTCTTCGCACCACACAATGCAGCCTCTCCAAGTGGCAAAATATCTGTCTTTTGTTGTTAAACACACTGAAGAGACCTTTCTAAAATTCAGGTATTCTTAAACAGAAAATACTAAACATAAATTATTTAAGTTCAGTAAAGGTTATCATTTTGAATATGCATTAACCCAGAGCTGTTTTCATTTAATCAAAAGAGCCTGGGTTGCTACAATTTTAAAGTTAGTTTTCCGGCTTTCTTTCTTCTTGTCCATTCTTGTCAACATGCCTGCCTCGAACAAAAGCACTTGGGCCACTCAGAATTTATTGCTTCTAATATATTGTGGAGTCAGATACCAGTTAATTAAACCTGTTAGAACTGTGCCTAAAAATAAATGAACTGAGTAAGGACCTGAGAAAAGTATATAGATATGTGTCATAATTTGGGAGCTCAGGTAATTTTAAATTACCTGGTTATGGGCAAGTTGAAGTTGGCAGATAAATGGCAGATAAATCAGCTCTAAGTATTTAAATACAGGGATAACAGAATATATACTCATATTGTAATAAATCACTTTATTGCACTATAAAAATTTTTTTTGGATTTGAAAGATACCTTAACAATAATCTGGTACAATCTCCCATACAATGCAAAAACCCCGCTACGATATTCTTCAATGTTCAAACTCTGCTTAAGCAACCCTAATGACTTGGAGTTCACTGCCTCTCAACATAATCTGCTCCACTGTTGACTAGTTCTATCTGTACCTTCTCTCATTTAGAACTAATTTTAGCCTCAAATAACAGAGAACAAGTGTACTTCCCATGGAGTTTATCCAATTCTTCCAAAGTCTTCTATTTTTTGAACAAACTAGCCCCAGTGCCCTCCACCTAGGTCATCACAGTTGCCCTTTTATAGAATCAAAAACTGATTTAAAAACAATTCTCTTATTCTTCAAGGTATATCTAATAATTAATACACAAAAACTGTCTTGTAGGTAATGGGTCTAGTTAATCCACTTTGGTCATACACAATGGAAATGCTAGGAAAGGCTTATGGACCTAGCTCAATTCAAACTGAACAGCAATACACTTTTCAGTTCTCCCTTTTTCCCCCCACGCAAAACAATACCACAAAACAGAACCTTAAAAGATACCTTTAACCATAATCTCACATGTTACTAGATTTCATCCTTCTCATTCTCTGGGTTTTGTTTACCTTCATATCACTTGGGCCCTGTAAATGATCTCAAAACTTCCAAAATTCTTTAAACTGCTCTCACAAATATGAATTAGCTCATAATACAGTCAGCTCTCTGGACTTAAAATTCTGACTTTTTTTTTCTCTTGTGCTATCCAGATAGCTTTCCATGTGGAACTTGTGGTTTTCGGTGGGGGGGAATATATATATATACATACATATATATATATATATATATATGGTATAAAACACCTGACATCCCATAACCTGTTCTATTCGATTAATCATGACTCAGCCCTTAGATTAGTGGCCTTCATTTTGATTTTTAACAAGATACACAATCATGTATTTTATATGATAGTGGCATCATATAGGTATACATCTTACACAGCCTATTCTCAAGCAAGTTTCCAATAAAATCCTTCTACTAATAAAATAAAGATTACTATATCTTTAAATTTCTTGTATAACTCATTTTTCTGACCCACTATTATTATTTCAAATTTCCCCCAATGAAAGTGTGGAGAGACAAAGATGGCTAGAGAAGTCACTGGAAATGTTTGCTGAGTTCCAAAGCAGATAATCAGCCAATTCAAAGTAATATTCTCAATACAGAATGAGATTATCCACACATATCTAAATGATCTTTCTGATTTCCTGGTTTTACTAACAGAGAGAACAAGCCATTCTTCGAAATGCCTTAAGCTAGTTCCAAACATCACGAGCAATGTGAAATAATAGCGGTAAAATTTGTTTAAAGAGTAGAGTCCCCAAATAATAATTAAAATCAAACAAAGCCCATCCCATTCAGTATTACTGAGAGGCTCAGAGGAACCATGCCAATGCAATACTAACCTAGGTTTCAAACAAAGGTAATAGCACTCATATCACCTGGGGAGGTCAGCCACATGCTATAAATTGTACACGAGCATTGAATTCAACAGCACTAAGTACTTTGTTTATGCACAAATCCTTATTATGAATAATAACCTAATGTCAAGGTTAAAAACTGATTAAAATATCAGCAAACCTTCCATGCAGCTCTGAAGTAAGCTTAACTCACTTGTGTAACCCCATTCCTTTTAAACAGGGCAAATAATCATAAGGACAAAAGTCCTAAGGAATAGTTGTGTGCTCCCATAATTACTGAATTAGCCTAAAGCCTTTGTTTCTTAGTATTATAAAAATAAAAACATGTTCACAGTAAAAAATTCAATCCACCAGAAAGAGAATACAGAAAAATCATGAGTCTTTTTCCTGCTCTAGACTTCTTGTCTCATTCCTTAGGGGTACCCTTTCTGTCGCTAGTTCCTCATACAGATTTGAAGAAATTTTGCATGTATATACAGAAATGTATGCTTCTATAAATATAAATGAAAACATACCATACATACAGCTCTATACTGTTTTTCTCCATTAACAATGTATCTTAGAGATTCTTCCATATTTCCACCTAACTTCATTCTAAGAGTTAAAAAGTACTACATTGTATGAAGGAATTTATTTAACCAAGACTTTGTTAAGGGATGCTTAGGTTGTTTTTAGCTTCTTTTGTTTTTCATTTCAAATAATATGGTGATGAATATCTTCTGTGTACAAGTACAAATATATCTGAAAGATGAATTTCTAGAAGTACTGTCTGGTTTTAGAACTGAATAAATTCTAAAGAAGCCCACTGTATCTACAGAGGAGACCAGAAAAACTACAAGTTTAACACTTAGTGATTAAAATGTGCCAAGCACCATCACAAAATTAGAAGTTAAGGTTTTAAAAATTAAAAAACTCCTAAGCTAGGAAAGGTAAATTAGAAAAAAAGAGAAACTTTATCCCATGGGACAGAAAGATAAGAGGCCTGGAGAATGAATCATCTAAGAGATTTTTTTAAAGAACAAAGAAGAGAAAAGAAAATAGCATAAATAAAGCAGGACGTTTTTAAAAGACATTTTTTGGCCTCTTTTCTTGCTTTAAAGTAAAGCATAAAAATAAAATTGGCCAGAAGATTTGGGACATATACTGTTACAGAAACAAACTTTGATGTGAAATTTAAATAACTATTTGAGGCCCCATTCTTATAGGGTTGAAATATACTACCAGGTTCTAAAGTGTTAAAAGGAGATCTCCCCCCAAAAAAGAAAACAGAGCAGTAATCTTCTAGGAATAATGTATTTTGTCAATCTTTTTAATTTCTGATCATTTTTACAGAGAAAACAATTGCCTCATATATGTAGAACAAATCTCTCTCTTTGGAAAGTCCAGATGAAAACATAGTCCTACAATTTCCCAGACCAACCCAGGGCTGTTCTATTTCTCACCTAACATAAAACACAATCAACAACTTACCTTTCCCAAAGTGCTAGGATTTGAATGCCAAAATACAAATTGATTCATGTTTTTGTCCATTAATGGTCCGTGGATTTCCTTAAATGAAGTCCATATTAGAGTCCACAGATATCAGTGTTCTGCAAAACTGAAAACCTCAAGAATGTCAATGCACATATCTAAGTTACCGTGTAGATATCAATTTATTATGAGTAACAGTTATAATAATTATTATGAATATAGGCATTTAGATGTGAAAAATTAGTGGACATGACATTGAACAGCAGACTGAGGTAGCAAAATTAAGACTTTAAGACATTAATACTAACATAAATCTAGAGGATCTCAAAATGTTACTTTGTACCAAATTTATATGTATCCTAAAGGTAAGAGCACAAAAAGGTGGGGATGGTTGGGATACCAACAATTCCCAGAAATTGGGAAAACAAGTGTTAAAGGCAAGCAAAATTTAAAAATTAGATGACTTCAATAAGGTATTTACATGTCTACTTTTATTTTTTTCCAACCCATTTTTAAAGAATATCTTATATTTTTAAATCTTAAAATGCTTACTAGTTTCTCCTTTGTAAAAAAAAAAAAAAACAAAAAAAGCCATAAATCAAGTTTTCCTACTCCATTATATCCATTCTAATGATAAGATTCTAGAAACCACTTAGGAGCTCCTATCTCATGAGACAGCATGAAATCCATACACACAATCACCTCCCTACATCTAGAGCAATCACTGCATCTAGACAGTGATTCATGCCCAGATCACACTACATGGCCTGATGTGTACTTGCACTTTTTTCCACTTGACAACCAAAAATAATTTGGTTGCACTACTTGTTCTTTACGTCTGTGCCCACTCTTTGTCACATTCAAGACATCTAAGCAAACACTTTACAAAGGAAACAATTTAACCTTCAGGGATTCATTCTTTTGGAAGCTTCCCTCAACTGTTTGGAAGGAGTTGAACTTATGTGCACACAACAGGTGAAATCTCTGCTGGATTTTTATAAATTACTATTTTCATCTTTGTTATGAAATAATTCTCTTTTACATCGCAAATGTAAAAGGTATCCCAATTTAAGAATGAAAACATTCAGAAAAAGGAAAGGAAGTTCACATTGCTGAAAAGAAAGTACTTAGAATACTAATTAGAAGCTCAGTGATACAACTGCCGTTTATCGTTTGATGGCCAACTTCCGCCCGGTATCGTGTACCTGGAAGTTATTCTCAGAAAAGTAAAGGAACCTTAAAGAAGCCAAATTGATTGCCTTATCCTCTCTACCTACCCCAGAGAAAAATACTAAGACACATTTCTAAATTTTAATAACCAGAAAACAATTAACAACAATGTCCTGAATCTCTACTGCACTGGCATCCTCAAAACCACAGGTCAGCAAACTAAGCTGGCATCTTTTCTATATTTAGAGAAAGGGATACTGAAGTTCAAAAGTTCCCCCTGCTGAGCCAGAACTGGGTTCGTGAGTTCATTAATTAATTCATTCGACAGCATCTAAAGAATGCTTAACAGTGGCAAGGCCCTATCCTGGATTGAGATGGGAAGACTAAGTTCCTGTCCCCTTCTAGCAGAAAAGGACGGGGGACGGGGTAGGTGGGAAATGAACTCTAGGTCAGCTCATCTCAATGCCCAGGTTCCAAACTCCTCAGCCCTGAGCGCCAATACTCATAAGCCTGTTACCCTCAGTCAACCGACTCCAAAAAGAGAGCCTGTCCATATTCCTCAACGACCTCGGCCCTCACGACCCCGTTCCCAAAGTTCCTCGTATCCCTGTCTCCTCAGGGAGTCCCACGTCAAGGAGCCTTTTCTTCAGCCACCGCCTCATGGGAGACCTACGTTTCTCTACCCGAGCTTGAGGCTTCGAGCAAACGGAGCCCCCAACCCCAACTTCCACCCTTGTCCCGGTCAAGGTTCGGCCCGCAGGTTACCTGCCTGGGATCCACGGTTCCAGGATGGCCACGGAAGCCCCGCCCCGCCCATCGCGACGCCCTCCACAACCAGGTACCGCCTCCGGGGCGTAACTTCCGGGCGTCGCGTCCCGCCTGAATGCCTCCGAGCCCCGCGGTCCCGCTAAGCGCCCACCGCCGCTAGTTGACGTCACTTCCGACCTGTTTCTCGGTACCCCCGGGATCCGGCGCTCTCCGGGTCTTGTTTACGCGGGTTTTTTTTCGCCTGCTGTGTAGCCCAGCCTGAAGAAGTGCATTTTTTGGTTTTCAAGCTTCTTTGCTAGCTTCTGCAGCCTCTTCTACACTCACTTTGCTCCTTCTGTATGTTGAGCTCATCACGGTTTCCCGGACTCCTCAGGCCCTTCGGAGAATCACAAGGATTTCTCAGTTTTGCTCAAGTGATGCTGCCTCTCATTGTAACGGTATTTCCTAGGCAAGTTTCTTAGCCTTTCTGTGCCGTTTCCTCAAGCGTGAAATAGGTTAATACTAGTACCTGGAACATAAGGTTGGTGTTTTATTACTTGGGATAATACGTGGGAAGCGCTGGCACAGTGAAAGCGTTCAAAGAGTTCTAGCTATTACAAGCCCTCTCTGGTTCCCTTTTATGTTGTAACATATAAGTGTTAAAGGGAATTGGAACCAGCTTCCCTGCTATCCTTGGTGTTTAATTAAGGGATTAATTAATGATGCCTGGTACTTTCTCTGAACTGAGAGTCAGCTTGTTTGGGTTCCATGCCTAGCTCTGCTATTAACTAGCCATGTGACCTTAAGCATATCACTTCACCTCTCAGCCTGTTTCCTCTTGAACGTCCTACCTGGAGTAAGCCTTGTCTTTTTCTGTCTAGTAGGAAAAACAAACAAATATGATTATTTCCTGCTGTGACCACTAGATGGCTTCTTTGCTTTGCTTTGCTTTGCTTTGCTTTCCCTCCCCTCCCCTCACTCCCCCCTCCTGCTTCCTCCTGTCTCCCTCCCTCCCTTTCTCCATTTCTTGTTAGTTTGTCTGACCAAAGACATTATTATACCACCTATCTGAACAACCATCTCTACTGGTAAAAATTGAGTATCCTTAGACTGAGAGATGATAAGTCTAAAACGTTTGTTGAATGAATGAAAGAATGAATGGATTCCAGGATTACTTTTGGACCCTTCTATCCCCTACTCCTATTGCCCCTTTCTCTTATTAAAATTCTTCCTTTTTTTTAAGGCGGTAGCAGTGGGAAGAGGAAAAAGAGATGAGAAAGTAGATAGGAGTTGGATTCGGAGGAAAATGGAGAAAAAGGTATTGCTCTGCATCTCAAAACACACATCAGCACATTGTGGATGAAATAATATAATGTCTGAGACTTATTTTAGAACAATACGTGAGGGTTCAGATGACAACAATTGAACATATATTGATATTATTGAAGTTGGGTACATGGGGATTCATAATAGTCCTTCTATTTTTTGGTGTTTGCTTGAAAATTTCTACAATACAAAGTTAAAAATTAGATAGATTATGAGTACATTTCCCTTCCTGTAGACAAGACCAAGTTCAAACCATCCCACTGAATATCAGAATGCTTTTGCTTCATGTTACAGAAGACTTGCCATAGACAGAGTTTTCTGGAAGTAGACACTGATATGGAGATTGGGAGAAAGATTTTTATTAGGAATGGAAGAAAGCAGGACTGGCCAGAGAAAGAATTTGAACTGCTTTTCAGGTCTAAAGACTCTTCAGCCTACCTGGAAGTTCCTCTAGAATGAGTATCACCCATCAGAGTATCTTGTGTCAGACTGAAGTGGCCAGCGCTTTCTAATGCATGCAGTCCACCCAGAAAGGCTGTAATCTCATGCAACATGGCTCTCTGCAGCTGAGACAGACCATGAAGAGACTGACAGCTGAGGGCTGCCTGCTGACCACACTCCAGGAGCTGTCCAGCAAGCCCTTTCTTGAAGGGGAATCTGGGCAGCATCTTTGCATCTTCCACAAAACACAACAGAAACTAACTTAATCAATGAGGGATGTATTGACTTCTGTAAAAGAACTGTTACGACAGGCATCAGGGTTGGTTGCTCCCTCAACTCGGTGATATCATCCAGGACCCATATTTCTTTCCCTCTTTGTCCTGCCTTCAGTGACATCTGTTTCTGCTTATGGCTGACCTTCCTGGAGGTGGCACAATGACTAGCAGTTTATCTTCACATCTGTACACTGTGCATACTCTCAGACAGGATGGACACACATTCAGTAATTCCAGGATGATTCTCAGGCTAGAAAAGAGAAAAATATACATTAGTTTCTGGACTGGGCACTCTAGTCTCTATAATTTTTATCTTTAACTGTAGTATAGGGCTTTACATTGCTCACCATTAAATGTCATGCTGTGACAGACTCACCCTAGAATTCTGTGTTAGTTAGAATAGATAGTGTAATACCACAGTAAATAAACAACCCCAAACCTAAATGTCTGAAAGTAACTTAGATTAATTTCTAATACTAAAATATTACTCTGGGTCTACAGTGAGGCTCTGTTCATGATAGCCACTCAGGAACCCAGGCTGATTGAGCAACCACTATCTTGAACATTGCCAGTAACCAAGCCAGAGGAAAAAAGAATCTGGTAAAGCAGGTGTTAACATGTTTCCACCACTTCTCTCATTTTGTTGGCCACAGCAATGTCAGATGACCTCACTTTCTTCAGTGGGCAGGGAAGTGCAATCCTACCATCAGTAAGGAGGGGAGAAAAATAGAATATTTGTGAACAGCGCCAATGACTCTTACAAAGCCAGCTTTATATTTTAGGTCTCAGTGACAAACTCATCTAGAATTCAGCTGTACCGATCTGTGAATAAAGTACAGAGCAGCAGAAAAGGTCCTCCACAGTTTCTCTCATTTAATTCTATTGTAATGTAAGCAGTTATATACTGTGTGTATATGAAATTTTTCTGACATTATTAGTTGCTCAGCTTGAAAAATAATATAGTTCAAGGCAGAATCAAATCAAAAACCCTGCAGTAAACTACCCAAGCTTCCCTCTTGCGTTTCTTAACCAAAGGTGTGCATTAAAATTCTTTGGGAAGTTTTTTAAAATTGCTGAGTCCACCCAGAATCAGAACCTCCCAGAGGGAATGCCAAATGTGTGCATTTTCAAAATACTTTCTTCTCCCTCTACTCCCTCAGTTAAGATCTGCTATCCCATAATAGTTTGAAGCAGGCAACATGAGGGCACATAGCATGTATTTTAGCTCATTGCATTAACAGTGTCTAGCACCCGTAATTGCTGAATAAAAATATAATTGGTCTAATACTTATTCAGAGAACATTGTACTCAAATAACCCAAATCATATCCACAAGGATTCCATCATCTAACTGTGGTATCTCTAGGAATCCCAGTACAACATTTCTCAGACCTTCCAATGTATTAATCCTCTCAAAAACTGAAATGAAATTAATTTGGCGTATCTTCTCAGTGAACACAATGTATCTTTGATGATCACAAACCATTTTCTTAATGAATTATTCTAATGTTTCATAAGGTATTGATTTAAAACTTACCAGTCAACATCTTTTACCATCTTCATGTCTACTCAAAAATAAAAACACGTGCCTGGTCTTCTGGCCCTTGCCCCTCCCTTGGGGCTTCTCAATGCTATCATCACATCAGCACAATCTCCAGGTTTAAAATCTAGGCAGTTTGATGGGAAAACCTGGAAATAAATAATAGTTGCTAGAACTTGTGATGACTATATTAATGGAAGTATGAGTTGTGCCAACTTGTTTTATTTTGACCTTAACAATACAGGGTATATTAGTTTGAATCCTGTTTGCTATTCAAAACAGATGGAACTATAATCCTAGAGGAAAAACACTATTCAATTTGACTCATCTGAAAGGAACATAACATTAACAACGTCTAATAATATGACTTTTTGCTGAGAACTTTTCATAAGCCAGGCCGATTCTAAATGTTTATTCACTCAAAAAGGGAGAAGACCACACTTGGTGACAAAGAAAAATACAATGTAACTCATATTTAAGAACAACTAGCCTAATAATAAAAAATGGACAAGTATTGGCAAGGATTTGGAGAAATTGGAACCTCAAACTTTGCTGTATATTTTGTATGCTAAATGGTGTCAGTTTGGCAATTCCTCAAAAAGTTAAAGATAGAATTACCATATGACCAAGCAATTCTACTTCTAGGTGTAGAAAATTAAAAACATAATTTACACAAAACCATGTACATTAAATGTTCAAAGCAGCATTGTTTATAATAACCAAAAAGTGGAAGCAACCCAAATATCCACCAACTGATGAATGGATAAACAAACTGTATATTCAGCCATAAAAAGGAATGAAGTCCTGATATATGCTACCAAATGGGTGACTCTTAAAAACATTATGCTAGGTGAAAGAAACCAGACACAAAAGGCCACATATTGTGTGATTCCGTTTATGTGAAATGTCCAGAATATGTAAACTCATAGAGACAGATTAGTGTCTCCATTAGAGTAGATCTGTGTTGGCTAGGGGAGGAGGCGAAAGGGGAATGGTAAGTGACTGCTTTTGGGGGTGTTAAAATGTTCTGGAATTAGGAAGTGGTGATGGTAGATAATATTGTGAATATACTAAAAAATCACGGAATTGCACACTTCAAATGAG
Organism: Vicugna pacos; assembly: GCF_048564905.1. Taxonomy (NCBI): domain Eukaryota; kingdom Metazoa; phylum Chordata; class Mammalia; order Artiodactyla; family Camelidae; genus Vicugna; species Vicugna pacos. The sequence goes on along the minus strand of NC_132987.1, from coordinate 53,844,104 downwards.
TGTCCAGAACAACTTACGTAGTGATTAACTAGAGATAGCTTCTCATATGAGAACTGGTCATCCTAGAGAAAGAGCCTAAAAGGAGCAGGTTTAAGACTGACTTGGTAGCATCTTTAAATATTTGATGAAAGAGTGTTTATTAATTTTGTTTTTGTTTTCAGTGGGGGTTGGGTAATTAGGTTTATTTATTTATTTATTATTTTTTAACAGAGGTACTGAGGATTGAACCCAGGAACTTGTGCATGCTTGGTATGCACTCTACCACTGAGCTATAGTCTCCCCACTGGAAGGAGTGTTCTAAAGAGAGACTTAGTTTATAACAAAAGTAGAGTCAGGGAGTGGAATGTCCTAAGGAACAGGGCAAATTTTTAGCAAGCAGAACTGCCAAGTACTAAGTTCCCCATCATTGGGAGTATTCAAAGAAAGATGGGTAATCTTGTGCTAGGAATGTTGTTGAGGCATGAAAAAAGAATATTGACTAAAGATATGAGAAAGAATATTAAACTGAATAAGCTAGGGCATCTCAAATTATGTGTTTGTAGCCTCTTTTTAAATGGTGCCAGTTTATCAGAATATATATGTGTGTGTGTGTGTGTGTGTATCCAAGGCTCAAAACTTGAGCAAGCCATGTGAAATTATAAAAATTATTATTACTGATAACATCAGTATGTGAAGAAATTATTTTTATCCTGTCTCTCATTTCAGACACTGTATGAGCAGCTTTTCTCCCCAAGCCAACTTCACTGTACTCTCTGCCCATTTTTTCATTGTATTAGTTAGGACAGGTTAAAATTTTTTTTAACATTTTTTATTGATTTATAATCATTTTACAATGTAGGTTAAAATTTTTTAACAGTCCATGTTGGTTCCAGTCAGTGGGGCAGCTCTCCTTCACAAAATAATGTGGGAAGTCAGACTTTTAGCTGTGGCTCTCTCCTCCCCCTGGAGACTCCTGTCTGCTTGTATTCCACAGTGAAAGGGGAAGGGACACTGAAGAGAACATGTGAGAAATTTTCTCTCTCCAACTAGAAAGCAATATTTTGCAATTATTCCAAACAAACAAACAAACCCTGATGGCTTACCAAAGAAATCAGCTCTGATAGCTTCATGCCACAGTTAAATGGAGTTTCACAACATAACCCCTGGGTTCCAGAAATAAAAGACTACCAATGCCGGGAAATCTAAGGTGAGATAGCTAGCTCTGGTTTTAGTATAAGTACATATTTGCATGTTCTAGTACACAAAAGTTTTATATTTGCATTCTTATATTTTTCTTTTAAGCTCTAATGGACTTTTTATTGAAGTATAGTTGATTTACAATATTGGGTTAATTTCAGGTGTACAACAGTGATTCAGTTACATATATATATATGTACACACACACATTTTTTCAACTTCTTTTCCATTATAGGTTAATACAAGATATTGAATATACTTCTGATCAACTGGTCTATTTGTGAATTGCAACATCATGACAACAAATGATATATTTAACAAGCAAAAGCAGTAACATGCAACTGATGTGGAAGTGCATTAGTCAAGAGGAATGGCATCCTGTTTAGTAGCACTTATTGAGACAAATGAGAATACAACTTAAGAATATAACAATCCATCACAATGATCAAGAGACTGTCAAAGGATCAAGGGGTCTGTAAGCAGCAGCATGGTGGCATCTGCTAAATTGGCTTGCCACACTTCCACAGATTTAGCCCGTAAGGAGTCTAAATAGATTTAGACAGTTTATTATTTACATAGACAGCAAAACAAAAACCAGCATGTATCAGCTCCCTGCATCCCTATTCCCACAGTAAGACACCAAACAGGAGGGGCTGGATGACAGAACATAGGAACTGTGGGGATCACTCTGTTGTTAAGGAGCAGGGCAGGGTCAGCAACTGCATGAAACTGGGAGTGAGTGTCCTCTTCAGTTTTGCCTATGAGGTGCCTTGCTTGCTTGCCCTAGTTCCTGCCCTGTTGAGGAGCCAACTACTGCCAAGCAGTCATACAGATTTACACAGAAGTTTGCAGCTGTGCCTAAGGGGAGGGTGGTGCAAGGTAGAAAGTTCCGTGTTCTTCTGGAACTGGAGAGATAGATTAGAAATGACCTGTGGCTGACCCCAATATAAAGATGAGAAACTGCCTCTAGGCATGCTGTTCTCCACTTGCTCCAGGAGCAATTTCAGAACCATTAAGCCTTGCCTGCGTGGCCTCTGTGGAGACTTTCAAACTTGTTAGGATGCCACAGCAGAGTTCCCCTAGAGACCAGTATCTGAAACAAGAAGACAACACTGAATGTATTGCTTCCTGCAGTAAGGGAAAGCTACGTTGGCTATACACAGTCTCTCCAAGCAGAGCACACTGTTAATCTTACATCAAGTTTTTGGGAAAGGTGGAATTTGGGGATTGGTGAGTTTGAGAGGCAGTAGAGATTGATGCCACTTGAAAGAAACTGGTTGGTGTTGAATGTTGGCACCCAGAGGAACATGATTGGCTGTCCGTCAAAGGTGAGGGTCTGTCCTGGATAGGTTGTCCTTGATGGATTGGATAGGTTATGTCTGCTACTTGTTTCCAGGGCTTCAAGGCCATGGGTACTTTTCTAGAAGTAGGAAACTGGTTTTAATTTCAATAGATAAAAGAATATGTATGAAAATAATTCTTAATCGTTGCCAACATTTGTTTTGTTCCCTCTGAAACTTCCAGAGTGCCTTCAGACCACCTGATGGACTGCAGAGACCATTGGAGGCCAATTGCATCTTGAAAAACCTTGTCCCAGCTAGAAGTTTTAGAGGGAAGGGGCTCGGCCTGCCTGCAGCCTAACACAGCATAGGTACTTGATTCACGGTTGAAGAATTAGAAATCACAATCTTTAGGAATGGCAACAGGAAAATAAAGGAAAGTTGTGGTTTACACTCGATTGCTGTATGACAGTTCAATAAATATTTGGTTGATGTTAGCACCATACTCATTTAGGTGAAATGCATAATCTGTGTGTTTTATGTGTTCCAGGTGTGTGTCATCACATGATTGTCAGGATCCCAGATATATCTCTCCCTGTTAAGAAGGATCATGAAGATGAAATCTGTGATGGGGATGCTCCACCAACTTAATGATCCCAGAACTTGTCCGGGGAAGCCAGCCCCTCTGGGTCTGGAGTTTGCAGATCTCGACTTGCTGGACCTTCCTCCCACTGCCCATCGTCCTCCCTGATCTACTTTGTAATGGGAGCAGGATGGGAACCAACAAAGAGGAGGAGACGGCAAGGGTCTGCAGGGTTGGGGCTCGGGGAAGGAGGAGGGTTGCGGTGGAGATGGGCACCTGTGCCCCGGATTGGCCGAGCGGTGGGAGGCGGTGCCCTGCCCGCATTGGCCCAGCGGGCGTCCCCGCTCACGGGGCTGGCCCGGCGCCCAGGGAATGTGATATTACCCAGTGATGGGAGGTGGCGGCACTTACGAGGCAGAGGAAACATGGCCGAGTTTGCGCGGCTGCAGAACTCTCTGGCACTGATCCGCCTACGAAACCCGCCGGTCAACGCGATCAGGTAACAGGCTCGGTCACCTCCAGCCCTGGGACAGCAAGTGGGGTCTTAGCCGCCTGCAGGCCGTGGAGGTTTTAACTCTCCCTTGCTGGTTTAAACGGAGAAACACTGGCATGGATTGAACCATGGCATATACCAGGGCCTTTTACGGAGGTTAGCTTGGTTCCTCTTTACAGAGAACCCTCATCTCCGTTTCACTGGTAAGGAAACCGAGAATGCGAGGCAGACAGATGGCTACCAAGTAGGGGAGCTGGGCCCAAACCCAGCTGTCCCTGCGAACTTCGTGCTGAACTCTTCTGCTTGCTTGAAACGATGACTTCTCTGGCGTAGTTTCTATTCCAAAGGTCTTTGTGCAATGCTGGCTGGACCTTGATCCCTCGCTTCCCAACCTGGGGTCCAGGCCACTCTTAATAGTGTGCCACTAAAAGCTCTAGGAATCCAACAATAAAGTGGCTTCCCATGGTTAAAAAGTAATAAAGGTCCCCATTAATGCCAACACAGAATTGTGTCCTGGCCCAGAAATTCAAAGGGGTAACTCTTGATTTGTTCTAAACCTCAGGGTCTTGGGGCTTCAGTGGGAGATCCATGTCAGAATAAGCCTGTTAAACAGCATCTTCTGAAAAACTGTTGTGCCGTTTATGTTCTTTTATTTTTTTGTGGAGGACCTTCCGTGCTAAACTCTCTAAGCCACATCACGTGTGTTCAATGCACTTACAGCATAACTTTAAAAAGTGAGATTAATGCTGCTGTTTTGAAAATTAATGAAGTTATATAGGTTTGGTTCTTTTATATCTCTGAAAAAAGTATAGTGATACATCAGCCTAGGAAAGAGTCACCCATCCACAGGCAGTAGGATTAGCAGAAATTTTATAATTTACAAAAAATATATAATGCATAAAAAGACCTTTGGTCAGAATCCTTATCACATGCTGCTGGAGTAAAAAGACATTGAAATGAGAAGACCTGCTAATTTTAACTGAATTTTTATCCTAGTTTCATCAGATTTGATTTTATCATTAGCATTAATATTATAATTCTTATTTTAATATGAAATTTTGCATTTACTAGTACAAAAAATTTAGAAATAAAATCACACAAGGATGATATATCCACTTACTTGCCACTCAGAAAAAAGCAAAATATTTGTTATTTTGGTTTTGATGAAGAAAAACATTAGTAATATGATTACATATCAATTTTGGACTTGTCTGTATTCTAATTAGAATTACTAAATATTGGGATTCTCTGCCTTAACCTGTGCTCACCAAGAGTTTGGGGAATCGTTCCACAGTCTTTCTATAACTAGGGATATTTTCCTGTAAGTACTTAAAATGTTTCTGTTATTTAACCTATCTCCCTCCCCCTTGCAAGGGAAATGTTAATATCTACCTCATAAAGCTGTTGTGAGGTTTAAATGTATTGGAGATTATAAACTGGCACTTAACAGATGTTAGCTGTTGTCATTTCTGTTAGAAAGCCTGTTTCAAGCCCCTACCATCAGGCCCCACTGATCAGGATTCGTTTCAGCTGTATCAAGATTTTCTTCACTTGGGAATAAATACTTTCTTGCCCTTTCCCATCTACGTTCTTCTGAACTAATATTTAGGTAAATGTGTATGTCCCAGCACATTCATTAAGTGTAACAGGTTCCCAATTTTTTTTTTTTTTTTGCTGTATAGTTTTCTTCTTCCCTTCCTCCCTTTCCCCCCTTCCTATTTCTAATTTTATGTGGAAATTATTTCTTCCTAGCTAACTGAGAAATTCTTATTTGAATATTTTTTGACCCAGTAAATAGTTTAAGTCTTTCCTTTCTCCTTTAGCCAGCCATGTTTCCCTCTATTCAGATAAATGCCAGCCCTCTTTACAAGTGTAGGACATACCTGATTACTAGGTCTATGTCCCAGTATAATGGTTTTCACTTTTTTTTTTTTTGCTATAATCCATATGCTAATCCATGTTTTACATAGCAACCTAAGACACACACACACAAATACATAACTGAAGACAAAGTTTCGTGAAACAAGACATCCTTACATGCTTGATATATTCTCTTTTCTATTTCTTTGTAAAAAATGCTGGTTACAAGCCATGATTTGATGATATTCAGTTTAAAAAAATTGTCACAAAAAAGATTTCCTATAGTCACAGAAGCTAAAGGGTTGGTCACCATTCATGAAATGTTCCCTTTAGACTCCATTTCTCCAAACCCAACAATATTAAAGGGGGAAAATAATTTCTTAACCCCTGTGACCCTGACATTGCTGTGAAGCTGTGGTCCCTTTCACTCAGCTAAGATCTAGTAAAGCTGTATCTCTTGCAGTGATTTTCATTTTTATTTTTTTCCTGTGTTTGATTTTTTGTGAAATTAGCAAGAACATAAGAAATAAAAGAGTAGGGATTGGTTGAAATGGGAAAAGCCAGTCTTGCCTCCTCAGTGGCACAGATTGAGCTCATTTTGGCTAATTTTGCAGCCATCCTTACCCAGAAGGAATATGTGCCTTTTGGACTTCTCACTATTATGGGTGGTTCAGAGTCAGTTTTCCATTAGCAGATTTCGTTTTTAATTAACTAGTTGAGGGGACAGTATAGCTCAGTGGTAGAGTGCATGTTTGGCATGCATGAGGTCATGGGTTCAATCCCCAGTACCTCCATTAAATAATAAATAAATAAATAAATAAATAAACCTAATTACCCCCCCAAATTATGGGTATTAAGGGTAGTTTCAACAATATGATTAATGCCTGTTATAATAGTTGTTAAGAAAAAAGAAGAAACAAAATAACAGGTAACTAACTAGTTGAAGGCAAGATGTTTTGTTTGATCTCATCGTGGTTAAATAGTGACAAATAACTAAGTGAGAGGGAATTACCATGTACAAGGGCAAATATCTCTTTTATTCCCTGAGGTTTTAACTCAAGGTTGCTAATCTGAACAATCTGGTTCTTCTGGAAGTTTGTTGTTTGTTTCACAATTTTTTTTCACTCTGTATACTAATGAGCAGATATTTCCCCCAGAATACTCAGCATTCTAAGGCAAAACTGATTGGACTCTGGTTCTGTCATCTTTCTGTAAGCAATTCCTCACCACTTTCCTAGTTCTCCTCCTTTACTATCTCTTGGCACTTGTTGATCCTCTGCTTCTTGGCAAATTCTCCTCTCTTTGTCTCTGTGACTTCGGGCTTCCCCTGGTGCTGAATCACTCTGCTGAGCCTCTCCCACCTCTTAAATGAGGATGTATCTAGAGGACCTACCCTCTGCTCTCTTTTTCTCTGGCAGATCCATTTAATCTTGGCTTTATCTCCCCTGCGGATGACTCCCTCATCTACTGAAACTTGGCAAAATCTATTACGTGCCCTTCCTTTTCCAGACTTTGCCTTTACCTCCTAAATTAGTTAGGATTAGGTTTGGCTGCTAGTGACAGAAAACTCAAAATAGTGGATTAAACAAGAAAAAGTTGATTTCTCTCACAGTGTCCTGGAATGGCATGGCTCCTCCATAGTCATCAGGGACCCCAATTCCATCTATCTTTTGCTCTGCCATCCTCAAAAAAGAGCTTCCACCTCATGATCCATAATGGCTGCTCCCAATCTAGCCATCATATCTGCATTCCTGTCAGGAGAAGAGAGGGAAGAAAAAGAGAAAAGCATACCAGGTCCTTTAAGGACTCTTCCCCAAAGTTGCGTATACCAAATCTGTTTCTATCCCGTTGGCCAGAACTCAATGCCGTGGGCTGACCTTACTGTTGGGAAATGTAGTCTTTATTTTGGGCAGCTATGTATTGAAATAAAACTAGATGTTTAATATTTTGAAGAAGGTCAGGAGGAAGGGATAATTGGGGGTAACTTGCAGCCCCTGCTACATCTCTTAGACTGTTTCTTCTAGACTATTCCAGTTTTCTTATATTTTGCCAATATGACAAATTGAAAGCAATTTCTTTCCCCTCAGAACTTCCATATGACTTTCTTTGCACCTTTGTTACAGCACTCATCTTAGTGTGATACTGTGCTGTGTGTATTTTGTTCTCCTAGGATGCTGTAAACTCCTTTCACTGTACATAGAAGATGTATGTAATATTTTTTAAGTTGATAGTGCTGATTCTAAGTGGTCAAAGTTACAAAAGAATGCAGGAAACCACTGTTTTTTCTAAACTTATGTATTTAATCAGTTTACTGCTTAATTTACAGTAGACAGATAAATTATTTGTTAAACAAATTAGTGAAAGCTTAATGATAGTATCTAGGATTTTTATCCATCATGTATGAGTATAATTTTTCATTGTTAGGAGAGGGAAAAAAAACTTTGAGAAGGTAGAAATTTGGTTCTGACTAGTGCTTTGTGTAATTTTTTTTTCCTTTTAGTTTGGCTGTAGTCCGTGGAATAGAAGAGGGACTGCAGAAAGCGCAAACAGACCATACAGTAAAAGCCATTGTAATTTGTGGAGCAGATGGCATCTTCTGTGCAGGTAATCAGTATCTAACCCTCTCCCACTGTCTCTGGAATCCCACATAAACTGAGATCAATACTGCATTAGCTGTCCCTGTGGGTAATGAATATGAGAGACTTGAGTGGGAATGAGAAACATTGTGGAAAAGAGACAGGAGTCACCCAGGACAGACAGGAGAGCCCCAGAGAAGATGCTGACCTTACTCTGTTTTATATTGGATTGGGCCTTTGGAGGACATTTAGTTGCAGACTTTTGATGGCTGTTATACCAGCTAGTATCTACCTGCTCTGCATATGTCTCCACCCTATGTGAGCTTGGGCAAGTCCCTTTAATCTCCTGAACCTCAACTTCTCTGCTGATAAAATGCATACCATAATATTTATATCTTAACAGGTTCTTGTAAGATTAAATGAGATAACACATCTGAAAATCCCTAGAGCAGTGCCTACATGCAGATGCTCAATAAATGTTATTTTTTATTTTACAGAGTCTTGAAATGGAGTTCATTTTTCTTCTGATAGTTACCCATCTCAGGGGCCATCACACTTCTTATTAGGTTATCCTGTGAAAATGCAAACATAGTGACAAAATATGGCAAAAGTATCTGAAATGGTGATTTATTCAATGGTATTTGTAGCACACTATCTTCTTTTCCCAAATAAATATACTCTTTGACAAAGATCACATGGATATGAAGGTCCATGCATTCTTACTGTAGCCAAAGGAATTTAATGTACGTCAGTGGTAATCTGAGAAGATATAGATGTTGAAATCATGACAATAAATAAAGACATTACTCATAATAATTACTGTTTGGCTTGCCTGCTATGTGCCAGTACTGTATAGCTTATTTATTAATGAAACTAGTAATATTTTTACGCATTTTATACTTTAATCCTCAGTAAATCCTACAATTTCCATTTACAGATGAAAAGGCTGAACCTAAGAGATTAAATAATGTACCAAACATTAACCAGCTATTTAACGGCTTACTCAACTGTTTGAAAACTTAAGGTTGGGAGCCCAAGATGGTGACTTTGAGGTGTGGAGAGAGGGATCAGAATTATGAAAAGTCAGAATTGATATTTCTTTGTCACAACAGAGGTAGGGGAGAATATAGTTAGAGTTCAGAGGCAGAAAAAAATAATTTCCCTTGGAAAGCATTAGGGATTATCAGACTTGACCTAAATGGGCTTAGATGGAACAAAGTGCCCAACAATTGGAAAATATATATTATTCTCAAATCTGCAGCATTTACAAAAATTGATCAGGTACTGGACCATAGAAGCTTATCTCAATAAGTTTCATTTAGAATGTGTTCTCTGACAAAAATGCAATCAAGCTAGAAATCAATAACAAAGATATAACTAGAGCTGCTCACATGTTTGGAAAATAAATCACTTCTTGAAAGCCTCTGAGTCAAAGCAGAAATCATAATGCAACTTAGAAAATATTTTGAACTGATTGATAATAAAAACAGCATATAAAAGTTGAGGCATACAGCTAAAGCAATGCTTAGCAGAAAATGTGTAGCCTTAAAGGTATACATCAGAAAAGAAAAAAGACTGAAACATTGTGGCAAGCATCTTTATCATGGAACTGACAAAACAAACAGTAAAATAAGCCCAAATGAAACAGAAGGAAGGAAATGATAGAGGAGAAATTACTGAAATAGGAAACAAATGTGAATCAAGACAACAATAATGTCAAGAATTGGTTCTTTGAAAAGACTAATAATTGAAAAAGCTTCAGAGAGACTTATCAAGGAAAAAAGAGAAGATACAAACAATACATATAAATAAAGACAAAAGGGATATCACTGCAGATGCTCTAGCCATTGGAAAAGATAGCATGAGCACATAGAAAAATACAGCTTATAAAACTGACTCAAGAAGAAACAGAAAAGCATTAAAGAAATTGAATTAGTAATCGAGAATCTCACAAAGTAAATTCAAGTCCCAGGTGACTTCATTGGTAACCTCTAACTGAAGGGTCAAGGAAAATGTTATTCCAGTTTTACACAAATGTTTCAGAGAATAAAAATAAGAGGGAACACTTCCTATATTAGTTTCCTGCAGCTGCTCAAAACAACAGAAACTGGTGCTCAAACTGGGTGGCTCAAAACCCCAGAAATTTATTCTTCCAGAGTTCCAGAGTCTAGAAGTTCAAAATCAAGATACCTGCAAGGCCCTTCTTCCCCCAAAGGCCCTAGGGAAGACTCTCTCCTCACCTCTTCTATCTTCTGTGGCTGTTGGCAATACTTGGCATTCCGTGGCTGCTTGTTGCACTACTTTTCTTTCTGCCTCTGTCTTCCTGTGGACTTTTCCCCTGTGTCCAAATTTCCCTGATCTTATATAGACACCCCTCCCCAACCCAGTATGACCTCTTCTTTACCTGATAACGTCTGCAAAGACCCTGTTTCCAAATAATATCATGTTCATGTGTTCTGGGTGGACACCATTCAACCCAGTATACTTCCCAACTCATTTTGTGAGGCTGGCATAATCTTGATAACAACATCTGTCAAGGACAGTACAAAAAAGCAAAATTACAGACCAATTTCATTTGGTAGGTATAAAAATCTGAAACAACCTATTATAAAATTGAATCTAGCAGTATATAAAAAGCATAATACATCACTTTTATCCTAGACATACTAGATTAGTTAAACATTAGAATGTCAATGTGATTCATCCTAGTGAAAGATTAAAGGAGAAAAATTGTGATTATTTCAAAAGGTGCAGGGAAAAAAAACCACTTGGTAATGTTTAACATTCATTAGAGATAAAAATTCTTGGTAAACAAAGTATAGAAAGAAAATGTCTTTACTAGGCAAAACATCTATTTTTAAAAACCTCCAGCAAATATCAAACAAAATGGTAAATTGAAAGATTTCCTTATGTGAAAGCAACAAGACAAGGCTGGCTGCTATCATCATGTGGATTTGACATTGTATTCTAGGCCCTGGCCAGGCTAGAAAAGCTAGAAAAAGAAAAGTTATAAGGATTGGGAAGAAAGAAACACAACTTCCTTATTCAGAAGGTATGATTGTAGAAAATCAAAATAATCTATCAGTAAATTATTAGAATTAATAATAGAATTTAGCAATTTTGCTGTATATAAAATTAGTATCTCTAAAGTAATTGCATTTCTATATGCCAGAAATAAACAGTTAAAAAGTGAAATCACTATACTCTTGTCTGTGCCTTGGTTTCTGTAAAATTGGGATGATAGTACTAACCTTATGCCACAAGTAGAAGAATGTAGTATAACTTTTCAGAATGTGGGCTGTACAGTCAAACTGCCCAAGCTTCAAGTCCTTATTCTACCAGTTACAGAGTCACATATCTGAACTAGTCACTTAACATCTCAAAACCTTAAACTTCTGTACCTGTAAAATGGACATTGTTATACTGTTTAATTTAGGTGCTAAGAAAATTAAACAAAACTACTTAACACAGTGCCTGATGTATATAGTTATTTATCCAGTACATGTTAAATGCTATTATTACATGAAAAATTATTTTAATCTAAAGTTATAGGAGTAATAGGTCTGAGATTCAGAATGAAGTTCATCTTGTTTCTCTAGAACCAAAAAAGGATTTAAAAAATAAAGCTTTAATAACACTGGAGTGTGAAGTATGATGGCTTGGTGAGAAAAAAGCCTAATCCCTGGATAAATGCTAGATGAAGAGCAGGTGGCAAAAATAAATAAACAAATAAAGGTTGAACATGAAATAATTACTTTAACTTTTTAACTGGTACCACAGACTTAATGTTTTCAAAGAATAGATGATGCTATAGGGAAAGAACTCATGATGTATAATGTTATGTGGAAAAGGAGAATACAAAAAGTCATTTTACAGGGGGGAGGGTATAGCTCAGTGGTAGAGTGCCTGCTTATCATGCACAAGGTCCTGGCTTCAATCTCCAGTACCTCCATTAAACAAACAAACAAACAAACAAACCTAATTACCTTCACCTTCCCCTCAAAATCATTTTACAGAATGTTCTCAATATTGTTAAAAATATGTATTATAGTAAACTTTCATTTAGTTCTCACATCAGTCATTTAAGATAGGTATTAAGACAAAAATGTTAAATAAATTACTCAAGGTCACAAAGCAATTTACATATATGCATTGGGAAAAAACTAAGAATTCGCCAAAATATTACATTGTCTCTATGTGGTGGTATTTGGGGTAATCTTTATGTCCTTTATGGTTTGGGTTATTTTTCAAGTTTTCCATTATGCATATTATTTTTATAATTAGGAAAAGCAGTAAATATTGTTACTTTTATTGATCACAAAAAATCTATCACAAAAACATAATTCTAAGCTGATTGATTAACATATCACTCACAAATATGTCTGCACATTACCCTGAGATTTTAATTGTAATGACAGATGCCCTTAACATAGACATGGGTCTAAATTGCTGTGAAGAGGGTTGTTGAGTAGCATCATACAAAAAATGGGAGGGGCTGACTCAATGTCACATCTCTATTTCTTTTCTGAGCTTTCAAGTTTTTCTAAAGGTAAATTACCACTATCATATAGAAATACAGATTTTTAGATGACAGGATTTCTGATAAAGATTTGAAGATTTTCTCTCATATCATTCTACATTTTCCAGGCTACTTGTTCATTTATTGTGTCTGCAGCCCAAGAATGAAATGTTTCATGGATCCAAAGAGGTCTGTGATTCCTTAAGAGTTATCTGGTACCTTATTGTTATATAGCAAAGCCCAAATCTTCCTCAGCTCTCCTTTTTTCCTTGTCTTTGTGTTCTTAGGTGCTGATATCAGTGCCTTCAGTACTCACAGAATCTCTGACTTCAGACTGGGAAAGTTAGTAGATAAAATACAGAGAAACGAGAAACCTGTGGTGGCAGCTATCAAAGGCGTGGCTTTGGGAGGGGGACTGGAAGTGGCTCTCGGCTGTCACTATAGGATTGCCCATGCACAGGTAACAGAGGGGATTTGGTGTGGGGGCTTTTCTCTAGGACAAGATCTAAATGTAGTCATAAGCTTCAGAGGTGATCATTTTAAGTGGTTAGCTTACTGGTGAAGAACTCTTAGGTATTTCTAGCACTGGTGTTCAGCTGCTACCAGTACAGTGGTACTAGCTGTTGAAATGTTGAAATATGTCCATTCTAGTTGGTAAACAGCTGCTACCCTGAGCCCATGACTGTCCCTTTGCTTCCCCTAACCCTAGCCCTTGAACCTCCCCATTGACCCACCAACTAAAGGGGAACTCCTGTGCAGGGCTCCCAGGACCCTGCTCTAGCAATGTGGCCCACATCAGGTTTCACTGAACTGTGCTCATGCAGTATGGGGTATTAAATATTTTGACTACCACCCTGGAATATTTAAATTTTCATTTCCTATCTCAAACACTCCAGTTTTGTGGTCTCATAATTATTAGTACCTAGGAAGACAAATTCCAGTTGGCAACAGTGCACAACTAGAAAATTCATTTCTTTCTGAAATAGATTTGAGTTATTAGACATATAGATTGAGGTTTGTGATACCATTCTTATAATGGTAATATTTTATAAGTAATATGTTTTCTAATAATAAAGATAAGATTTATAATTGTAATAGACTATAAAATATAGGAAAGTATAAAGATATAAACTAAAGTCACCATTAACTCACAATTCAGAAATAACCACTATTAACATTCTATTTTATTTCCTTCTGGTGTTTTTCCTGGGTAATTTTTTTTATATATGTATTTTTTCTTTGCAATCTTTTTTGAAAAACTACATTTGGAATTTTATTGTAGTTTATTTGTACTTTTTTTTACTAATATCATATTTGCACTATTATTAAATATTCTTTATCCATTCTGCCAAACTGCCTTTTTGAACATTTAATCCATTTACATTTAACATAATTACTGATAAGGAAAGACTTCTGCCATTTTGCTATTAATTTTCTATGCCTTACTTTTTTTTGTTCCTTAATTCCTCCATTAAAGTTTTCATTTGTATTACATACATATGTTCTAGTATACTTTTAATTTTCCTATTGTTTCTTTTACTATATATTTCTGAGTTATTTTCTTAGTGGTAGTTGCCCTGGGGATTACAATTAACATCTTAATTTATGACAATCTAATTCAGATTAATTTCAATTGTATACAAAAAATTTGCTCCCATACCATTCTGTTACACACCCCCCTTTATGCTGTTATTGTGACAAATAATATCATTATATATTATGTGCCCATCAATATAGTTGTATAATTTTTGCTTAATGTAATGGTCTTTTAAATCACATAAGAAAAAAGAGGAATTACATTACTACTGTATTTTATAATTTCCTATGTAATTACCATTTAACAGTGTTCTTTATTCCCTCATGTGGATTTGAGTTACTATCTAGTGTCCTTTCATTTCATCCTGAAGGATTTTTTCTGGGGCAAACCTGCCAGCAACAAATTCAGTTTTTATTTATCTGAGAATGTCTTAATTTGCCTTCAATTTCAAAGACTAGTTTTGCTGGATGTAGAATTCTCAGTTGACAGTATTTCTATTTCAGTCTTCTAAATATGTCATCCACTGCCTTCTGGTCTCCATGTTTTCTGATGAGAAATTTTCTGTTGATCTTATTATAAATATTCCTTAAAAATATCATTTTAAATGGTTGCATAATTTTCCATGTTATAGGAATACCATAATTATTTAACCTTTCTCTATTTTGTTTAAATTTTTATAAAACTTAGAGATAAAGACATATATCCTAAGTGTCCCTTTTTCTATGTCTCTCTTACCATGACTTTCTGCACACTGGGTGAAGATCTAAGTTACAAGCAGTATTAATTCAGGAGGTGGGCATGACCAGTGGTGGGGAATATGGTGATTGACTGCTAGGAAAGCCTTATGTGAGAGAGGTGCAAACATTTCAGATGTTTTGAAGCTGTTGGCCTATTAATCTGGGTAAATGACAGTCTGTTTTTAAATACCCTCCTCCTCCCATGACTAACAGAGCTTTGGTCACTTTTAAATGGCCAGGAGAGGCTTTTGATAAAGGACTCAACTCACCCTCTTGTCTGGACTGGGATTGCTGCCTGACCTTTTTCTATTCCTTTTCCTTTTCCTTTTCTTTTTCTTTCTTTCTTTTTCTTTTTCTTTTCCTTTTTTTTTTTGTAACAGCTTCATTATAGTTCAAGGACCACATAATTCACTCATTTAAAGTGTACAATCCAGTGGTATATTGGTATATTCACAGATATGCAGCCATTACCACAGTTGACTTTAGGACATTTCATCACCCTAAAAAGAAACTTCACACTCTTAAGGAGTAACCCACCATCTCCCTCTCCCCTAATTCTAGACAACCATAAATCTATTTTCTGTCTCTATGGATTTGCCTATTCTAGAAATTTCATATAAATGGAATCCTGTTTTCAAACTTCATGTCATCAGTATTTCATTCCTTTCTGTGGCTGAATAATATTTCCTTGTATAGATACACCACATTTTCTTTTTCCATTCCTTAGTTGATAGATACTTGGATTGTTTATACTTCTTTGGCTTTTATGAACAATGATGCTATGAAAATTTGTGCACAGGTTTTTTTGTGGGCATGTTTTCATTTCTTCTGGGTATATAACAAGGAGTAGAATTGCTGGGTCACATGGTAACACTATGTTGAACCTTTGAGAAACTGCCAATTTTTTTCCCCAAAGGATTGCACCATTTTACATTCTTACCAGCGAAGTATGAGGGTTTTGTTTTCTCCACATCTTCTCTAAAACTTGTTTTTGTCTGTCTTTTATAGCTATCCTAATGGGTGTGAAATGGTATCTTACAGTTTTGATTTGTATTTCCCTGATGGCTAATGGTACTGAACATCTTTTCATGTACTTATTGGCCATTTGTATCTTTTTGGAGAAACATCTGTTCAGATCCTTTGCCCATTTTTGATTGGGTCATTTGTCTTTTTATTGTTGAGTTGTGAAAGTTCTTTATGTATCCCAGATATATGATTAGCAAATATTCTCTCCCATTCTATGGATTGTCTTTTTAATTTCTTAGCTGTTTGGCTCTTTCAGGGCTTCATAATGCTGTTCCTGGAGACTATTATTTGTGTTGGCCAAGGCAGGTCATAATAGAGTCAGAGGAAAATTGTGTAATAAACTAGGGATGTGTTTCAACATGAAGACTTAGAGACAGCAGAGCTCTGTTTGTTAAGCTCTATTAAAGAAGTGGGTGTGCACTAATTTGCCCTGTAGAAACTCTTGCTGAATTCTATGAAACAACGTTTTCAAGGGTGTGGGAAACCCAGGGGAATGCTTGCCTTGACTCTGAGTATATCATCTTATTCTAATGACCTTTATGCTTTCAATCTTTGGTAGGCTCAAGTTGGCCTCCCAGAAGTCACACTAGGAATCATTCCTGCTGCAAGAGGAACCCAGCTTCTCCCCAGACTTATTGGCGTTCCTGCTGCACTTGACTTAATCACCTCAGGTGAGTCAAACCCTGCTGACCTCTTTCTAGATCAATGTGAGGAACTGGACTAGGTTTTGGAAGAATCCTGGCTTGACCATTCCCTACCCATGTAATCTTAAGAGGATACTTTAACTTCCTTGATGTCAATTTTCCCATCTGTAAAATGGAAAGAATACCTTCTCTGAGAGCTCACAAGTTACCATGAAGAATAAATGTGAGTGCTTTGTAAATGAAAGTGTATAGAAAGCCCTAATCACATTTATGTGTCTACTCATAGACACTGATGTTCACATAGGGTGTATTATATCCAGATCTAATTTAGACAGTATAATATAAACAAGAATTAGAACCAGAATTTTCAAGGAAAGATGTCAAGTTTTAGTTTGGAAATGACTGAATTTTTCATTTCCTAGGTATTAAGATATTAGCTTCAAATAGAAGTTATTCTCTTTCAATAGAGAATGTGAACAATGCAACACTAGAAAACATTTGGAGACTCTGGATTTACAAAATACCATAAGAAATAGGAAGATATTTCCAATTGAAGTAAGGTTGGAAGAAAGAGCATATATATAACTCTTTACTCCAAACAGGTATAACTAGTATGAGACCTTGGTTCAGTCACTTTACTTCTCTGTGCCTTAGTTTCCTTATAAATGTATTTAAAACAGTATCTACCACATGGTGG
This sequence comes from Vicugna pacos, assembly GCF_048564905.1. Taxonomy (NCBI): domain Eukaryota; kingdom Metazoa; phylum Chordata; class Mammalia; order Artiodactyla; family Camelidae; genus Vicugna; species Vicugna pacos. The sequence goes on along the minus strand of NC_132987.1, from coordinate 53,826,976 downwards.
TATGGTGAAGATTAGATAAATTAATGCATAAAATGTGCTTAGAACAGTCATAGACATGGTAATAAGTGTGAGCTATGTTATTATTCCCATATCTGACTTCTCAGTAGAAGAGGAGGGTTGAGTAAAAATAAGATGAGGATCTTGGTAATAGACTATATCACAAAGAATGGGTAGGGGGAGGGTATAGCTCAGTGGTAGAGTTCACAGACAGCATGTGTGAGGTCCTAGTTTCAATCCCTAGTAGCTCTGTTTAAATAAATAAATAAATAAACAAAGAAATCTACCTCCTTTCATGAGAAATACATTTAAAAACAAAACAAAACAGAAACAAAGAATGGGCAATACAATACAAGGAGCACAAGCTTTAGAATCAAAGACCTGAGTCTGAATCCCAGCTGTACAACGTATAAGCAATATGCCTTGTACAAATTAATTTTTATTCATTCATTCAGCAACTGTTCAATTTTTTCTCATGTGCTGGACCCTGTTATAGATAGCAGGCCTATAGCAGCAAATCAAACCAACAAAAACTCCTGCCCTCATGGAGATTATATAGATAAAACAATAACAATAATTATCATTATCATATTTCATCAATTCAAAAATGCACTTTTTTCCACATCTCTGAAATCAGAATGCCTCTTACATTCATTGTGAGTCATGGCTTGATTGGCAGTGTTTTCCCTTGTTTCTATGGGTTAGCAATTTGGAAACAAATTAGTTGGGTTCTAGTTCAAGGTTTCTCATGAGGTTGCAGTCAAGACACTGACTGGGGCTGGAGGATCTGCTTCCAGGATGGCTCACTCACATGCTGACTGTTGGCAGGGGGTTTCATTCCCTCTTTCACGTGCAGCTGTCTGCGTGTCCTCACGACACGGAAGCTGGCTTCCTCCAGAGTGAGTGATCCAAGAGAGCACAGCAAGAGCAGCAATGTCTTTATGACCTAGCTTTGGAGTCCCATGCCATCTTTTCTGAATTGTCCTATTGATTATACAGGTCTACCCTATTCAACCTGGGAGCGGGGCTTGAATTCCCAGAAGTTAAACACTTCTGGGAATTCCCAGAAGTCTCTTTGGGGACTAGCTACCACAACTATATACTTTTATTAAACTCCATGGCTACCTATTACATAAGTAGTGTATATAGTAGCTTAGATGAGGTAAGTGCTAAGGAGAAAGCAGAAAGGGGATATTTAAAATGATAGGGGTTAGGGGCAGGGGTAATATTTTGGGTAGGATAGTTAGGAATGGCTTTCTTGCAAAATGAATCTGAGTGAAGACCTGAAGGAGGGAGGAAGCTTGTTGTGCCAATATCTGGAGGAAGATACTCCACGTGGAGAAAATACCAAATACAAAGCCCTGAGGCAGGGGCATACTTGGAAATTTCCAAGAACAGCAAGAAAGTCAATGCAGCTAGAGTAAAGAGAAGAGTAGTAGGTGGTGAAGTCACATCATGTAAGGCCTTGAAGATTATAGAAATAACTTTGGCTTTTCTTCTGAATGAGGTAGAAAGGCATTGGAGTGTTCTGAGAAGAGGAGTAACATGCTCTCATCTATGTGTTTTAAAGGATTGCTCTGGCTATTGAAAATATATTAATTGGAGGTAGGGGCAGAAATAGGGAGACGGATTAGAAGGCTGCCATAATAATCCAAGGGAGAGATGACAAGAGTTTAGACCTGAGTGATAGCAAGTAAATGATAAGACCTGGTCAAATTTGGATATATTTTGAGCCAACAGGATTTTGTGACAGATCAAATCTGCGATGTCAGAGAAAGAGGAAAGTGAAGGATGATTCTAATGGCCTGAGCAGCCGGAAGGATGGCACCATCGCTGAGATGGGGATTTCTGCTGGTAGAGCTTAGTTTTGGACAAGTTAAGTTTGGACGTGAGAGGCCTTTTATACACCTAAGTGGAGATATCAAGTAGATAGTTGGATAGACTGGCCTGGAATTTAGAAGGGAAGTCATCTAGGCACCTCTCAGCCTTCATTTTCTCATCAGTAAAACAATCACATAGTTGTTTTAAGAAATAATGAAATTACATGACATACCTCTGGTATAGTACCTGTCAGACGGAAGTCATTTTTTAAGTGGTAACTGTGATAGGCATAATAATGCCCCCCTCTAAGATGTCCACATCCTAATCCTTAGAACCTGTGAATATATTACCTTACATTCAAAAGGGATTTTGCGGACGTGATTCAATCAAGGATCTTAAGATGGAAGATTACTTTGAATTTTCTAGCTGGGCCCAGTTTATCAAAGGGGTCCTTAGAAGAGGAAAGCAGGAGGTCAGAGAGGAGAGAAGATGCTATACAGCTGACTTTGAAGTTGGAGGAAGAGGACTCAAGCCAAGAATTGTAGGCAGCCTCTAGAGGCTAGAAAAGCCAAGGAAATGGATTCTCTCTCAGAGCCTCCAGAAGGAACACAGTTTTGCTGACCTAGTTTAGACTTCTGACATCCTAAACTAACATAATAAATGTGTACTGTTTTAAGAGGCAGTGTTTATAGTAATTTGTTTAGGAAACTAATGCAGTAGCCATCAATAATGATGATATTAAGATTCTTGCTTTTGGAAGACAATCTTTTCTAAGAAAGGATGCTAAAATAAGTTGCTACTGAGAGTTGAAGAATCCCTACTGATGTTAACGAGGAAAATAACACCAGCTCTGTAGGCACTGCCCCCATAGGAAATTGTAAGTAAATTTAGATTAAATGAATAAGTAAATAGCAACCTTTTCTGATCTTCTGAAAACCGTAAGAGAAGTGATTCTGGAAAGTGAAGCAATTACAACAATAACCACTTCTTCTCCACATTTCCCTTAAAGTGCCACCCCAAACCAACCAAATCTTTAGCAGTAACTAAAAGATAGGCTTGAGCACATTGCAGTTCATTCCCTGATGTTCTCTGCCCAATCAAATGATAAGGACTTCAGTGCCCTGCTCTTCCTTCTGCTGTTATTTTCAAGGTCCTGTCTTCCATGTTCACTGAACAGCATAGGAAGCCTCTGCTCTGTTCTCATAGAGCTTTGCCTCAGCCCCATGAGTTTATGGTCATCCCCAGGACAGGGATGCCTTTGGACTCTTGACTTTGATGAGGTACCTCTTACCACTCAGAACACTGGGGGAGAAGTTGGGAGTGGCATCTTCATCCTGCCTGCCTTTCAGATTTAGGTCCAGGTGGGTTTTCTCTATATTTGAACAAAATGTTAAGGGTGAGTTTTAGCATCCAGGGCTCCCAGTCAACAATAATAAATATCAACAAATATCATTTCATGACCAAAACAAATAAGTGGACCAAAAGGAAAACACCTTTAACACTCAACTTAACACCTATGAAAATATTCTGGGGCATTCGGAAACATAAATGTGAGTCTACTGAAACAGATTAAAGAAAACAAAAATTTTAGAAAACTCACAATAGTCTAAATTAGACAATATTTTATTTGTTAAATAAGAATACCCTGTTTAAAATCAAAACCTTAGCCAAAATAATTTTTGAAGCAATTTTTAAAAAAGACTCAATAGAACAGACAACTGAATCAGCAACTTGGAGGAAAAATAGAGACACATTTATAGAATTCAGAAGAGTTTAACAAAAAGATACATAAAATGTAAATGAAGGCAGCAGACAGGGAAGGTCTATAATAGAGGTCTCTGCTATGAATAATAAAAGCTCCAAGAGCACAAAGCAAAAAGGGGAGAAGCCGTAATCAAAGGAAAATATATGTGAAAGAATCAGAGATTGTATTTAACAACCACATCATTTTCCTGGAAAAACTGATGAGATGTTAATGCCTTGTATAAAGATTTTAAACTTCCAGGAAATAGAATCCTGCGAGCTTCCAAAGGATAAAAACAAAACACAACAAAAGGTTACTCTCAAAATAGCTAAAATCACCCCAGTCACAAATAAAGTCTAAATGTATGGAACATTCATATGCTGGGATTGTTATATAGTCTTTAAATGTGGTCTAAGTCAGGAGTTCTTAAAGTGTGGCCCATGGACTCCTAGGTGTACCTAAGACCATTGTGGCAGTCCATGAAATCAGAACCATTTTCCTAATAATAAGACATTACTTGCCCTTTCCACTCCCATCCTCTCACAAATATAAGGTGGAATTTTCCAGAGGTTATTGTATGCCATGTGATACCAAAACATTTTGAATGCAGAAGTGGAAATGAGAATCCAGCTGTCTTCTGCTAAGCAAGACATTAAAGAAATTTGCAGAAATATAACAATGACACTCCTCTCACTAAATTTTAAAAAATTTGAAAATATAATTGTTTTGCATAAAAATTTATTTACGTTAACATATAATAGGTTTATCATTATTCTTTGAAAATGATTTAATAAAGATACATTTTTAAAGTTCTCAGTTTTGATTTCAAATATAGTAAATAGTGATAGACATAGCCCTCATAAACAAAAGCCCTCTGGAGTATTCTATAATTTTTAAGAGTACAAGGGGGTCCTAAGATTAAAAGGTTTGAGAACTGCTAATCAAAATACCTATTATTTTGACACAGAAACCACAATAAAACACTGTGCACACATGGTCCAAATTAGAAATTAATATAAGTTTATATTATTGTTAATGTACAATTACTAATATATAATTTACATAGTTACTAATATATAATTTAAAGTGTAAAATGGCTTCCCCCCCTTTAAGTGGGGAGGTGTATAAATCCTATACAGCATGAAAGAGGAGTTAGAAAAACTAAATTTCTTGTCTTCAAAAAGTTAAACTAGAAATTGCTTTAATTTACAAAGGTACAAGTACATTTTAAGAATGTGAACTATTTTAAGTACCTAATGTAGAATTCGTAAGAGGATGCTTACAATCAATCCAACATACTACAGAAACTCAAAGCACATTAGAAGGTTCGTTCTTCAAAGGACAAAATAGAAAGGAGGCAAAGAAGCATAAAATATAGAGGGAAGTCATAATAGTGTGAAATGAGTCTGTAAATTCTAAGGTTTACAGAAATTAAAGCATGTGGGGAATATTCAGGAACTGTGTGTTCCTGTTTTCAGTATTAAGCATGAAAGGCAAAAGTATCTTGGGGGAAGTCAGGAGGGAATCTGTCTTCTTTGACAAAAAGAAATAAAATGAACTAGGATTGGCCTTTCCCAAAGCACTGCTGCTTATAGAAATATCACTTTTTAACATGATGAAGAGGTAAAAACAGTAAGAATATGATGGATTTTGATTTGCATAGAGAAGGTCACAGTGAATTAGAAGAAAGCTAACATTAGAATCATACACCTTTCTTTTTAAGTAGTCTGTACAACTTCAGGGGGACTTTAAAATGCAATCTGGAGGGGGGTAGAGGGTGGGAAGGGATAGACTGGGATTTCAAAATTGTAGAATAGGTAAACAAGATTACACTGTATAGCACAGGGAAATATACACAAAATGTTATGATAAATCACAGAGAAAAAAATGTGAAAAAAATAATAAAATAATAAAAAAATAAAAAAAATAAAGTGGAGCATCTGCAAAAAAAAATAATAATAAAATAAAATAAAAAACAAAAACAAACAAACAAACAAGAACAAAGCATAAATACAGGACAGAAATAGACTCATGGACAGAGAATACAGACTTGTGGTTACCAGGGGGGTAGAGGGTGGGAAGGGATAGACTGGGATTTCAAAATTGTAGAATAGGTAAACAAGATTACACTGTATAGCACAGGGAAATATATACAAAATGTTATGATAAATCACAGAGAAAAAAACGTGACAATGAGTGTGTATATGTCCATGAATGACTGAAAAATTGTGCTGAACACTGGAATTTGACACAACATTGTAAAATGATTATAAATCAGTAAAAAATGTTAAAAAAAGTTATATCATAAAAAAATACAATCTGGAAAGGGTTCCATGTAGAAAAATTTTTTCTAAAGATTGGAAGAGAAGCAACAAAGAAAAAGAAAAAACTGAGATTACCCAGCTTGGAGAAGAAAAGTCTCAACTTCAGTTAACTCTGGGTCTCTTTACAGTAGATCTAGGCAGGGCTCTTATTAGATTGGACCATGGTCATCATCTACACTGAGAGCCGTACAAGAAAGAACAAGTTTAAATCTCAGTATGAAGATTTGGGTTGGATATACAGAGCTGTGTCTTCAGGTCCTTGAAACAGAATAAAAGTACCCAGAATCTCTTTGACTCCGTAAGAACAGTAGTGGTACTCCCAACTTTTGTGAAATCCAGGTCAGAAGGAATCATTTCAGCTAAAGGAATTTTCAGTCTATCTCAGTCTATCTATGGGCATCTCATCTTTCCCCTGCTCAGCTGCCCCAAAGATCCTTTTTAGTACCCAGGTTTTTACATTTCACTCTGTGTCCTCTTGGACCCCTTAACTGGGAAGTCTGATTCACTCACCCCTCACTCAGGTGATTTTATACACAGGAAGACTTCACCCTTGAAGCTACTCCTCACTGCCCTTCTTATCCCAGGAGGATATCTGGAAGCCTGTTTTCAAAGGCACTTCTAGAAGACTGCACAAATATTACTGTTACAGAGTAACCCCTGCCAAAAATCAATGACTACCTGATCTAGAAAACCCATTTGTAGCTCCCTGAAACACTAACAAGAACCAAGAATGGAGAGTTTGTCTCAGAGGTGGCATCTACCAACACTGTAAGAACAGCGAGGCCTGTGGAATTGCTGCCAGCAGGACTGATTTGGTGACTGCTCTTCAGAAGCCAAGATGGTGCTGGCAGGCAGGCAAGCAATGTGTCATTGTCTCTTTCCTTCTGACCCTGTGGTGAGGGATGATCATATCCCTTAATCTCCTACCCCAGAATACGCAGATCAAATTACATATTTAGACCTGTTGAAGAATTCGGGAGTAATGCAAATCCTTGTCAAACTTCTGTAACCCCCTAGAGCTTCCTTTCTACACTGGAGGCTACTGGTGCCACCACCACCAGCAGACACTAGATGTTACCACCTGTGAAGTGAGATTTAAGCTATTGCTCTTGCTTAGTGTCACTGACTCCAGCTAAAAACTCCATTTGCCAACTCGGGGTCATGGGCCACACCCTAGTGCCATGTCTGAAAGAACAATTGTCTGGTCATCTCTGCTTCCTTTTTAGCTCCAAAGCTCACACGTTTGCAATTCCACGAACTGGGGGGGGGGGGTGGTTTGAGATGCTGGGTAGTGAAAATATGGCAGAGGTCTACCCCATTTCTCCTGTGAAATTTGGGTTATAACATGTAATATCAACTAAATCAGTAATTCTTTCCCCTTGTCTGTCCACCTATTATTTATGTTTGAGGACTGTAATCAATGGCGACCCCTGGTGTCCGTTGGTGTAAGAATAGATAGTACTGCTCTGCTGTCACTATCTGTATTATTTTTATCTCTACTATTGTCAAAAAAATCAATCCTCCCTTATACATTATATAGAGATTTATAAAGTGCTTTATAGAGAGTTATAGAATATAAGGAAAACGTATTATTTTCACTTACTACTCAGAATTTAGTAGGTAAGCACAATTATTTCCATTCACTAATGAAGAAATGCTGGTCCTAGTGCAATTCTTTATGGTCACACAAATAGTACAAGGCAGAGCCAGCACTTTAATCCAAGTTACCTGATTATCTCTGCAGTAATGTTTCCACTATAACAGTCAGTGTGGCATTTATTTATTTAATAATAGATGTTTATATCCAGGACAGGTGAGCTTTCCTGCGAGAGAGTGATGCTTTTGTTTTAATCTCACATTGTTCTTTGATTTGTTTTGTTTTGTTTTAGGAAGACATATTTCAGCAAATGAAGCACTGAAGCTGGGTATTCTAGATAAAATTGTGAACTCAGACCCAGTTGAAGAAGCAATCAAAATGGCCCAGAGAGTTTCAGGTAAGATAATAACAAAATTAGCACAAGATTGGAAACAAGTTAAATGTCCCTTTTAATAAGGAACTCCTTAAATATGGTACATCCAAATAGAATATAATACAATTTTAAAATGAATGAGAAACTCTATGTATTGACATGGTATGAATGCCACCATATGTTGTATTAAGTGAAAGAAGCGTCATTGTATATAGTGGTTCAACATTTGTATAACAAGAAAGGGAGTATGGGATTTAACGTCTGTATAGGGAGAATGTACATATGTAACTGTCTGTGTATAGGATACTTCAGTAAGGATTCACAAGAAAGGGTTAATGGTCGCCTCTGGGAATGGGGCTTGTCAGCCAGCGGAAGGAGTTAGAAGGAGACTTCCCTCTTTATTCTTTTGTACCTTTTGAATTTTTATTGAATGAATGTATTTTCTATTAAGAAACATAATTAAAATTTAAGAAAAGCCAAGCAAACACACATTTAAGCAAACAGAAGTGGGCTCTAGAATTGACCATAATAAAGCCGTGGTTCTGTCTCAGCTAGTTTTTCTCACTGATTTTTCATTTTATGGAGTTATGACATTCCTTTAAGAGTTCTTGGGAGTGGCATTCCTACATGTTTTTCTTTCTTTCTTTTTTAACTGTTTCTTTTCAATTTATGGAGGTTGGCAGCAAGATGGAGAGGGTTAAAGAGTGTCAGAAAAAAGTAATTGGAAGGAATGTTGGGTCACAGGCAGAGCGAGTGTTCATCTCCCAGTTGGTGGTAGGTAATGGCTCGGTGGCATTCAAAGGCTTCTTTTGAAAAAGTCATTCTTTTGTCCACCCTGGCAGGGACCAAACACTTCCCTGAAATAATCTTTCTTTTTGTGGCTCTAGCCAGTTGCTGTTTCATTGCAATAGTAAGTGGAGAGGCCAGGGACTATGGGGAGAAAATACTGGTGGCTCTAAAGAGAGTTAGCAAGTCTTTACCCAAATAGGAACGAGTTTCCTGCTCTCTTTCTCTGCTTTCTGGATAATCTTCACCATGGTTTCATCACTGGTTTCATTGTGCCTCCTGGGAGCGCTTATTGCTTTGTTAGAAGTCACTTGGCCTGCAGCATAGGCTATTTGCATTTGGAGGTCCCTGAACGGTTTCTATCATATACACCTGTGATTTTAGTTTGTAAAGGACCTGATTTCAACAGGAAGATCTTTAACTGATTTCCCGAGATTCAGATTTGAGTTAAGTATTTCAAAAGATAGATGAGGACCATGGTCTGGTACATTTATAAAATGATCTGTTTTAATTATTAAAAATTATTTAGTTCTTAAAATCAGTTTATAATTTAAAATGTACACATTAAATTATTTTTTAATTTATAAATGGTTTACTCAGTTTCAGCAGTATTACACAGTTTGTCCACTTGGTGGCAGCCAAATCTTGAGGAGGAATCATTCGCTTTAAAATTAGGTACTTCACCTGTTAACAACAGGGGAATGGTTCTGGGCTTTGGACAATTATGTATAACTATTTTAAATTATTATCATGAAAACTTTGTAGAAATGTAAAATTGTGGTATAAAAATGTCAAAATACAAATTTACATATATTCTATGATTATAACTACATAGGATATTTTGAATACAGACAAAAAATTAAAGAAAATACACAAAAATGAAAAGTTGTTTTCCCCCACAATTTCTTAAGTGATTTTTGCTTTTGTTTTGATTTTTTCCAGCTTGAGGTATAATTCTTAAATACCTTTAAACTTGATTAATGTAAAACTGTTTGTGATTTGGAAGACACTAATTTTTGCCAAACAAATTAGCAAAGATAGAAAAAATAATGTGGGATTGAATTTAAATAAGCTTTTGAACAGCTTGTAGTATATCCTGTCTAGAGGGCAACTGGGCAATCATGTATTGAGGCTTATTCCTACCTTTTGACTTAATATTTTTATTTTTAGGAATTTATCAAGGAGAAATAATCACAGAAGTACACAAAGATCTGTATACAGTGATACTCACTGAAGCTTTATTTGTCATTGTAAAATGTTGGAAACAACTCAAATATGTAATTTTAAGGGATTAGGTATGTAAAAGATGATAGATCTCAATGAAGCAACCCCATTCAGCCATTAAAACTTCCATTTTTAAAGAAAATCGAAAAACTTGGAAAAATGTTTACATGCAATATTAAGTAGGAAAAACAACCAGATAGGAAATTGCACAGATATATGTATGTGTAAATATGCATATTTACATATGGAAAAAGACTACAAGGAAATATAACAGAATTTTTAACTGTAGTTGTATTTGGGTGGTAGGTAGTGAAGACTTTTGATTAAAAAAAGTTTATCTTTTCTTAATATCTGAGTCATTAAATTTACCCAAAGGAAAAAGGGATGCCTGGCCAGTGTGGAATGGGTACAGTCTGGTAGAGAAATATAGGTTTAGGACTGGGTTTCAGGAGACCTGGATTATAGTTTCAACCTATAGCTATATGAACCTTAATAAGTCAGCTTTGGGGGGCTTTATTTTCTTCATCAGGAAAAGGAAAAGTTTCAACAAAATTAGTTGGTTTCATACCCTGTTCTAAGAACCTATGGACTCCAGTTTTTGTTCTTGCTACAACTTGGGCAACTCCACTTTGTCTCTTTTGGTATTTAGGGCTTAGAATGCCAAGGAAAATTCTGGGACTTTTATGGGGTTTTTTGGGTTTTTTTTCTTTTTTCTTTTTTTCAATGAGTTCCACTGTTTGGAATCCTATGATTTCTTGGTACTGCTTTGCAATAGATAATGCTGGAGACACAAGGTAGAGAAATAGGGCAGATCAATGAAGGACTAGCTCAGGGAATCTTATCTACATTTACATTTATTGTCTTATAGAATGCATAGTTTAGGTTTATTTATGTCGCATTTCATTTTCACTTGCGGTCTTGTGCCTTTCTTTTCTTTTTATGTTCCTCTACTTTCCTCTTCTTTTTTTTTTCTTTATTTGCTTTTAAATATAGATATTAGAATGTTATTTGGCAGAACAAAATTGATGAATTGATTTGAATAGGCTCCACAAATATCTATTATAAAACTGTATACGTATTATAATAAATATTATAAATAGATGTACAACATATAAATATTATAGATACTTACTATAAATAAATAATATATAAATATTATAGATACTTATAAATAGGTAATAAATATTTATATAAATATTCAATATACAAATATAATATAAAGTATATTTTATATCATTAAGATATATTATATTAAATATATGTTCATTTACCAGTCTCTAGTTATGTGAAGCTAGTGCAATGATCTTGATCTAGAGGAATGATTCTCAAACTTAACTCTGTCTCGCAAAGTTCTGTTGAAACAGATTGTGGGACCCCACTCATTAGTTTCTGATTCAGTACATCTGGGGTGCGGCCCAATTTGCAGTTCTAACAAGTTCCTAGGTGGTGTTGATGTTGTATTCTGGGGAGCACACTTTGAGAACTACTGATGTACAGGGAACAAGGAAGGGTAGGAATGGAGATAACTTTTCCTGGTTTTGACTTTTTATACCTCGCATATGAACACTACCTATAGTCTTAAAGATATTACTAAATCAGTTATGAAAGGCATGGTTAACAAACATACATGTATGGTTGCACACTTTGTGATTGTACCAGCAACTACTGAATTACAAACTTTAAAATGGTGATTTTTATAGTATGTGAATTATATCTCAATTTAAAAAATACATATAAAATTCTTGAGTTATCTTTTTTCATTTGTAAAAATAGTCCATTAATTCAGCCTATTCCCACCTCCATCACTACCCATCCCCCCCACTGCTGAAATATTGACTTTAAAAAAGGAAAAGATTAAGAACATTCTTTAGTTTCCACATCCAATAGGAAAGTTGAGAAGGAAGGAAATTTTCAATGGTCAGTTTTGCAATCAGCAGTTTTGTAGCCAGTTAGGGGTGGGAGGGGATTGTAGGAGGTTAACATGTATATATCTAAAAATCTGACTTGGGAAATAGCTGCAAATTTCTCTGCAAACCTAACACACATCCTAGAGAGTTGACTGTGAAAGTTAATTAGCTTCATGCATCTTAATGCTCTTGTTATATGAAGCTTTTCAGACTATCTCAGTGCAATAGATTTAGCAGAGCAATTCAGAATTACTTGGCCAAACCAGATTGCTTTGGCTAAACTGGGGAGGGGAGGGTCCTGTAAAATGCTATTTATTTGCATTTGGCCAGCAGCCTGCTTGTTCCCAAACTGAGGAAGAACTCCTTGTTCCCTCGTGCATGATTCTGGCATAAAGCTGAAAATGTGTTCTGTTAGTCAAAGATGGGCACTGGGGATGTTCAACTGGGAGCCTCAACTCAGGATCCCAGTACTCTGTTTCTGTCCCTATAATGAACCCTGGTCCTGTTACTGTGACTGCACCGGGCTATGTTAGCCATTTTTAGCAACTCTTGTTCTGCCCAAAGACCTTGATCTGTTTGTTCATTTGGATTTTGTGGCTTAAAAAAAAAAAAATCTCAGTGGTTTCATCTGTCTTTCTCTTCATTTATCTTTTGCTCTTTGTAATTTATTTTTACTCTCTGTGAACATTTATATAAACATGTTTCACAAGAACAGAGTGACACTGCCTTCCCTAGGAGGCCTAAGCACATGTCTAAATTGGCCTTCCTTTTCATATACCCAAGTTCTTTGGGGACCCCTCAAGCCTGGGAAAGTGCAGTTATTCTGTCTGTCCTTTGCAGAGTGTCTGTAACAGACAGAGCTTACCATTTACCAGAGTTAGAGAAGAAAGAGTCCTTTAGGTCTTAGGAAACAATTTCTGTGAACTGCACATTGTGTCTCTTTTTATCCTAGGCAGGGAAAATCTATTCGTATCAGTTTACCAGAAAGGAAAGAGGGAAAATAATCACTTGCTTTTCTTCCTTTGGACATGTGATTCACTTATTTTTTTAAATTAAAACTTGAATACTCTTTTGCCTTAGAAAACTTCAAAAGATTAAGAAAATTATGTGAATGGGTCAGGGAAAAAATTCAATTATGAGCATATTTGAATCATTAATTAGTTCTTTTTCCAATTTTCCTGGGCAGCTAATGCTGGTGCTGACCTGCCCACACTTGCCTCTCTTGTTACGTAGGTACAACTAACTGAGTGACTTTAAAACCAAGACTCTAAAACTACCAAGTATATAAGAAATAGATGTTGAAAACACCATACCTGTAGACCCAAAGGGGAAATTCTGAATGTATTTTGTAGTAATAAAATGAAGTTGTAAGATAATAGCATCCCTCAGTTACAGCCACAGCACAAAAAGGATAGGAAATTGATCAGGGCAAAGCGTTGATCAAAAACTTTCCAGGGAATGTGCTTAGCTTGGCCCTAGGCTGGTCTGGACTGGTGCTATACATGGCTCCCAAAATGTCCATCTGCAGTCTGAGAGGTTCTGAGTATCCCCAGGATACTAGGGTTATGACAGTTGGCTAAAATTACTGCACACCATTAAGCTTTATTTCTTTTCTTTTTCTTCCTCCTTTTTTTTTTTCTTTCTCTTCTCTTTTCAATCTCTGGCCCAGGGCAAAATTGCCAAAAGCTACCGCTGTCTTGGATACAGTGGTTGACATAATGCTGTGTTCTTGGACCTCCCAGAGGCTATACTTCAAGATCAACTGTTGAATTTTTTAAAAAGTAGTCATGCCCAGGCCCCACCCCTAAAGATTCTTAGCTGAGTCTACAATGTGGCACGAGCATCCAAACTTTTTAAACTCTCAGATAACTCTGATGAGTGCTATTGGTATAGGGAATCAGCCCCCGTCATGGTGGGGATGGTGGTAGTGTCACAAGGCCAGAGATCCAGCTCTAAGCTATCCCAAGCCCATCTATGCCCTGTCCCCAGCATAGATTGCACCAGCCACCTGTTGTCTGATGCCACGACACTGACAGCTCAGCCTCCCTTTCTCATCCACTTGGTCCCCCACCCATTTGTCCTCTTCTCCCTACTGTGTGCTCTTGTCTTCCTTTTGGGTCACCAGGAAATTAAATCAGCTGTAGACCCTGGAAAGGTCTCCATCCTTCTCTGCTGAGCCTGCCTTCCTGTAAATTGAGGATTGGATAACTCATTGGATAACTGAGCAAGTAATTGGTAGCCTGTTGGGTAGGATTCATGTTCTTCCAACAATAGTGGGGTGAACAGGGACCACATGCTGCTCATCACCGTCTTGCCTCCTTTCCTGACTCCTATTCTCACATATGGGAAAGCATTAATTTTAAAAATCCATTCTTTTCAATTCTACTTAGTAACAAACATTAAGGAAATATTCTTGCCTCCTAGGCTAAAAGAAAGAAAGTTGAGATTATACAATGCCTTAGAGATATAGTTCTTCCGTGTACACATGGTTACATCCATGCCTTACTTAATCTCTTGTGTATATATAGTAACATCCCTATGCCAGACAGGCTCACATTCATCTATCTTTTTATAGTGAAACTGCTTTATAAGCTCTGGTAGGTTTTCTAATTAACTTAGGTGTTAACATTTTTGATATAGTGCTTTATTTTTGAAGAAATGGTCACACTTTTTAGAAATTAATTTCTGGAATACTACTTTAGAAAATAGTTTTGATCATGTAATTTGTTAAACATTCTTATATACAAACTTTGAAATCATTCTTTTGAGTTTTTTAAAAATATAGGACCACAAGGATTCTGGTTAGAAATTCACATATAATATATGGAAAATATTTATTTTATGCTATTAAATATTTATATCCAGGGACATAGGGTCACTCTTTATTAAGGTGCTATTTTACATTCCTCAATAAAATGTTATATAGACCTTCTTAAAAGTCTTTTACCTTTCTATTTTGTTTGTTTGTTTTTAGGATTTTTTTTATTGAGTTACCATCATTTTACAATGTTGTGTCAAATTCCAGTGTAGAGCACAATTTTTCAGTTATACATGAACATACATATATTCATTGTCACATTTTTTTCCCGCTGTGAGCTACCGGAAGATCTTGTATATATTTCCCTGTGCTATGCAGTATAATCTCATTTATCTATTCTATATATGCCTGCCAGTATCTATTAATTTTGAAATCCCAGTCTGTCCCTTCCTACCCCCCGCCCCCTTGGCAACCACAAGTTTGTATTCTATGTCTATGAGTCTGTTTCTGTTTTGTATTTATGTTCTTTTTTTTTTTAATTCCACATATGAGTAATCTCATATGGTATTTTTCTTTCTCTTTCTGGCTTACTTCACTTAGGATGACATTCTCCAGGAACATCCATGTTGCTGCAAATGGTGTTATGTTGTCGGTTTTTATGGCTGAATAGTATTCCATTGTATAAATATACCACATCTTCTTTATCCAGTCATCTGTTGATGGACATTTAGGCTGTTTCCATGTCTTGGCTATTGTAAATAGTGCTGCTATGAACATTGGGGTGCAGGTGTCATTTTGAAGTAGGGTTCCTTCTGGATATATGCCCAGGAGTGGGATTCCTGGGTCATATTCGTGATAAATTCATTGCTATTTTTTTTAACATCCTTAATGAGGCATAATTTACCTTTTAGAGTTGTGCAGCCATCCCCATAAATCAGTTTTTGGACTTGTCCACTACCCCAAAAAGTTCCCTCTGACCTTTTGCAGCTTCCCCAACTCCCACCCCCAGCCCTAGGCAAACATTGATCTTTCTGATTCTATAGATTTGCCTTTTCTGGCCATTTACCGTAAATGGCATTATACCATATGTAATCTTTTGCATCTAGCTTCTTTCAGTTTGCATAGTATTTTTGAGGTTCATCTATGTTGTAGAGTGTATCAGTAGTTTGATGCTTTTTATTGCTGAGTTTACTTTATCCACTCATCAGTTGATGAATAGTCAGGTTGTTTCCAGTTTTGAGCTATTATGAATAATGCTGTGATAAATATTCATATATAGGTTTTCATTTCTCTTAAGTAGATTCCTAGGAGTGAAACTGCTGGGTTGAAAGATAAGTTTATGTTTATCTTTTTAAGAAATTGCCAAACTTTTTAAAAGTGGATGTACTGTTTTATATTCTCACAAGCATTGTATGAGGATCCCAGCTACTTCACATCATCACCAACATTTGGTGTTATGTCTTTTTGATTATAGTCAGTCTAGTGGGTCTGTGTTAGTTGTCTTTAGTTGCATAACAAATTAACCCCCAAATTTAGCTGCTTAAAATCAAACAATTATCATCTTACAGTTTCTATGGGTCAGGAAGCTGGGTGTGGTTAGCTAGGTCCTCTGATTAGGGCTTCATATAAGACTACCTTCAAGGTACTGCTGGGGATGCTATAGGCTTAACTAGGGAGAGTCTGCTTCCAAGCTCACTCAAGTAGCTGTTAGTGGGATTCAGTTCCTTTTGGTCTGTTGAACTGAGGGCCTCAGTTCCTCATTGGCTATTGGCTGAAACCCTCCTTCAGTTCTTTGCCACATGGGCTTTATCAAAGGACAGCTCACACATGGCAGCTTGCTTTCATCAGAGTAAGCAAGTGAGAGAGCAAGAGAGGGTGAGCAGGACTGAAGCCAGAATCCTTCTGTAATTTAATCTCAGAAATGACCTCCCATTACTTAGAAGCCACCTACCACATTCATTGTGATTTTAATTTGCATTTCCCTCATGACTAATGATGTTTAACATCATAATTTTTTCATATGCATATTAGCCATTCATGTATCCTCTTTGGTGAAACATTCCATAAAGGTTTTGCCCACTTTAAAATTGGATTTTTTGCCTTCTTCTTGAGTTGCAAGAGGTCTTTATATACTCGGTACAAATACTTCATTAGATATTTGATCTGCAAATTATATTTATTTTATTTAGTTTTCCCACTTGGTTCTAGTCCTTTCTGATATTCTTTTTTTAACTGATGAATAGTTGATTTGTAATGTGTTAATTTCTAGTGTACAGCATAGTGATTCATTTATATACATATACATATATATTCCTTTTCATATTCCTTTTCATTATAGGCTATTACAAGGTATTGATACAGTTCCCTGTGCTATACAGTAGGACCTTGTTGTTTACCCTGTTTTGTGATGATTTTTCTTGTTGTCCCACTTGTACAAGATCTTCTGCCAGAGTTCAGTAGGTATTCTGTGAGAATTGTTCCACATGCAGGTATATTTTTGATGTATTTGTGAGACAGGATGAGCTCCTTGTCCTTCTATTCCGCCATCTTGAAGCCGTTTTCTGTGTTCATTTTGTATTGCTTTGATAACAAATTACCACAAGCTTAGCAGTTTAAATAACATAAGTGTACCATCTTATCAATCTATAGGTCAGAAACCGGGTAGAGGATTCACTGGAGTAGAATCTGGGTGTCAGCAGCTGCACTCCTTTCTGGAGTCTCTAAGGGAGAATCCGTTTACTGCTCACTTGGATGGTTGGCAGAATTCGGTACCTGTGTTGTAGGACCAAGCTGGTTGTAAACTGGGGGCCATTCCTAGTGCCTAGAGGTCACTGCATTCCTTGGCTCTTGGCCCTCTTCCTCCATCTTCAAAGCCACATTGTCATCAATGGGTGCTGTCTTTCCGACGTTGTACCTCTCTCTGACTTCTCCCTCATCAAATCTCTCTCACCGCAGGAAAGGCTCTCCTGTTTTAAGGATTCACGTAATTAGATTGGGCCGACCTGGGTAGTATAGAGAAAGCCACACATCTCAAGGTCTTTAACCTTAATCATATCTGTAGTCTCTTAGCCACATAAGATAATATATTCATAGGTTCTGGGGATCAGGAAGAAGATATTTGGGGAGGCCATTATTCTGCCTGCCACACAAGTATTTTCTCCCAGTCTATGATTCATCATTTCATTTTATTAATGGTATTCTTTGAAGTACAAAATCTTTAGTTTTGATGAAGTCCAATTAAAAACTTTTTGTCTTTCATGTATTGTGCTAAGGATACTTTGCCTAACCAAAGATCATAAAGATTTTTCTTATTTTTTCTAGAAATTTTTATAATTTTAGCTTTTCGATTTAGATTTATGATCCATTTTGAGTTAATTTTTATATATGGTGCTAGGTAAGGATCTAAGTTTCTTGGTTTTGTTTTGTTTTTTCATGTGGATATCCAACTGTCCTCAGCACCATATGTTTAAAAAAAATCTTCTTTCTCTTATTAAATTGTTTTGGCACTTGTGTTGAAAATTAATTGGCCATAAATATAAAGATTTATTTCTGAACTCTCAGTTCTCTTCCATTGATTTGTATGTCTATTCTTGTGTCAGTATTACACAGTCTCCTTTTCTAGGTATTTTTAAATTTTTATTACTGTTAAGAATGGAGTTAAGATTATTTTGAACCTAAAATATTATTAACTCAGAACTATTTTCCTTAAGCTCACTGGCAGATTAATATAATCAGTCTATCATAGTAGTGGCTTGGCTTTGGAGTAAAAGGAAAATGCAACTTTTATGCCTCAATTAAGTAACTTGAAATTGCTTTGAATCTCTTAAATTCTATCTTTTGGGACTAAGTTGCAAAGATGTCAGAGATTTTGATATTAGTGTTACATTAAATACCTTGATAAACAGTATTTAATTTTGTATTTTGAATTTCAACAGGTTATTGTTATCATTATGTACACATATTCCTTTGGTACAGGTAACATTTCCAAAGATCTGATTTTCTTTCGTATTTCTTGAAGATCAATCTCTAGAATCCCGTAGACTCTGCAACAGGCTGATTCCGAACTTGCCCAACATGGATGCCATTTTCAGTGAAACCATTTTGAGGATGCGGAAGCAGCACCCTGGGTGCATTTCTCAGGAGACTTCTGTCCGTGCGGTTCAGGCTGCTGTCCAATATCCCTATGAAATGGGCGTCAAGAAGGAGGAGGAGCTGTACATATACCTTCAGTCATCAGGGCAGGCTAGAGCCCTGCAATATGCTTTCTTTGCTGAGAGAAAGGCAAAAAAGTGGTCCACTGCCTCCGGAGCATCCTGGAAAACAGCATCAGCACAGCCCATCTCTTCTGTTGGTGTTCTCGGTAAGAATGCGTGTAATGTCTTTCCCTAGCATAAAGACACTAACCTTCTCAACAGTGAGCTAAACCCCAGTCGTCTGATGCTAGGTCGGTCTGATACCAGACTTGGCATTTTTAACTCATTTCTACCTCTTCCCCAACTCTCACTCCTGGGTTTCCCAATACTGATTATTATTTGTGCCACATTTCAAGGTATGGCTTGTCACTTCTACAGATACAGATTTGGAATGAAGGCTCTGTCTTTCTGGTCTTTGGATCCATTCACTTCTCCTGGTTCAAAACAGTTATCCTCAGATTCATCAGAACCCTGAAACAGTGGCTTCCCTACTCTGTCCTCCTGAAATTTTCCCAAACAAAAGGTCTTCTTCCCTCAGAAGCTAGCTCTCTGATTACATTCTTTGGGCCAGTTTCCTAAACTTCACTTTCTCTTAGTCTTGGCCCAAGAATAGTGTTGGGTGGATTCTGAACCCCATGAATGGTAAGCAAAATGTTATATGTATCAGCTTGTGTACAGTCATCTAGGGGAGGAGGTCTATAGGTTACTAAAGGCATCGACCTTCTTAACCCTCACCCAGCTTTCTAGCACCCACCCTACTTGGAGGGAAAAAGCCCTTTCTACACTTTCTTGGTCTGTCGTCTCAGTTAAGTTTGGGTAAAAAAATACTGTGTCTTTTTTTAAAATGCATTCCTTTTTTAAAATTGTTTATTTCATCTAGGTTTTTTAAATTTTATTTTCAGGGAGTTGTATGAAGTCATCTCATTTTTTTTTTTAATTGAGGTACTGGGGATTATACCCGGGACTTCATACATGCTAAGCACGCTCTCTACCACTGAGCTATACCCACACCCCTAACCAAATATTGTGTCTTTAATACAAATGCACTGTGCTCCTTCTGACACTGACTCTGTTCACTTGTGACTTTTTAAAGAACATAGATAAATAGTGTGACAAAGAACCAAGAGTGTTCCCTTTTTATATTCTTTCAGCAACAATATTTGTTTCTAGTTGTGTACTTACCTGTTTCTTCTTCCCTATATTCCTTGAAGCCAAGAATAATTAATGCAAAATAATAGTTAAAGTTTCAAGTTTATCAGTATTTTGTTTGTCAACAATTTTAAAGACTTCAGGTTTGTATCTGGTATGGAATGTTTAAAAGTTTGAGGTCTGCTTTTTTTTTAAGTATACCCAACATTGTTCTGGAAAATGTTTGAAAAGCATTTAAACTATGTAGAAGACAATGTGGATAAAAATAAAATGAGAAAGTTTGGTCCTTTCCCCCTTCTTCATGTTTATTCCCTCACTGCTCTGCACTTCATCTTTGTGAAGCAGCCCCCTGTGGCACCCTGTGTCCTCTGGAACTCGCCTACAGCCTCATGCGTTTCACTGATGCTCCCTCCTCTGTCTCCTGCCTGAAACCCGGCTTACCATGTGCACCGGCTTCTCCTGCAGCCCTCTCAAGAGAACGCTGTTGCTTCTACCCTCCATGGACCTCAGTGTCACTTCCCAGTTCCCCTCTCAGACCATTATTCCTTTCAGGACACTTTCCTCTGTGCTCCTGCCATCTGCTGTTACCACTTTATCCTTCCTCATTACTGTCAGTGCACCCCCTTATCTGCCCTCTTTTTAGTACCTAGCTCACAGTTATCCACTTTGGCCCAAATCTTACTGCCATCCTGACTGTCTTCATCATCTGGGTAGATAATTCATCCAGCCTTGTTGCTTCTGGGTTCCTTTGCCTCCTCAGATCCAGTGACCTTCACCTCAGTTCACTTCCATGACCCACACTTATGGCTTCACCATCGGTCTTGTCTTTACCCTGAACATTTCTCCACCTCTGAAATGTGAAATCTCACTTTTCCACCACAACCTTGTATCTTTCCATGTCCCTTTCTCAGCTATTCTGACTACATCCATTACTTGACTGGCTCCTCTTATCTTTATTTTCTTCTTTATTCAGTTTTCATTTCCAGAGTCATCACGTCAGTCACTCTCTTGCCAGTGTCTTCAAATTCCGTGATTCATTGTTTTTCATTAAGTCCCCTGGCAAAACCCCAACCATGCTGAGCCAACTTGGCACTTCCATGAGCCCACACCCAGGCTTCTCAGATCAGGGCGTCACCACTGCACATCCAGGCTCTCCCACCTGGTCTGCTCTCAGGGCCGTCAGAAGGAGAGAGGACTGCAGTTGACCAAACACTGCAGGACCAGTGGTTAAGGCATCCCATATTCTTTTTTTACTTCTCTGAGGTCAAGAAGAAGGAGATTCTTGACCAGACTGAATTCCATGGTACTTAAAGGCAGTCATTTGGTACAGGAGCAGAACTCCTTGACCCTGTCTGTATGTGCCTAGTGAGGAAAAATTAGGAAACTAAATTCAGTATAAATACAGTATATACCTATGAAAACATAATCACTAACAGTGCAAAGCTTGGTCTTTCAGCCCTTTGTTCTTGAGAACTTTGAGACCAAAAGATTGTGAGAAGTTAGTAGCTAAGAACTTTTGAAAGGAATAGATACTGTGTTTTCATGTATATTTTGTTTCAGTGATTAAATGAAAAGTATCAGTTTATAGAACTAAAGAAGATCTAAAATTAGAGCTAAGACATTTCTAAAAAGCATTAATCTGGGCCACTTTGTGGTTTGGATTACAAGTTGTTTGGGGCCCCAGAGGTCCTGCAGCAGACCTCCTCTGCGAGGTGAGTGCTAGGGGCCAGACTCCACCTTCACCAGGGGACTTTCCTTCCCTGCTGTTTTCAGTTCTGAGATATCACCTACATCACATTACACTTTACAAAGCACTTCCACGTAACTTCCCATTAGTCCTGATTGTCCCTATGAGATTGTAATCTCTACATGTTAGAAGCTTTATATGAAGCTTGGGACTGAAAGCTAGGAGGCCGGGATTTTGAACCCCCCACTCGACCTCCTATTTACCCAGGCTAAATTTTGCTACAGCGGTGAGAGCTATTCAGCATTTTTGTTACTGAGTAAAACTCAGATGCTTAGTAAATTTGGAAAACTAAATGTTTTAAATAATTTAATACATTTATTATATTATATTACATAATCTAATACAATTTAAAAATTAAATATATTCCAGAGAAACTAAATGGATGAGTTCTGATGACTGATAACATTCTATATTCAAAACTAATCCCCATTGGGGACTAAGACGTACAAACTACTATGTATAAAATGAATAAACTACAAGGAAATACTGCACAGCACAGGGAATGTAGCCAATATTTTATAATAACTTTAAGTGGAGTATAATCTAAAAACATTCTGAATCACTATGTTGTACACCTAAAACTAATATAATATTGTAAATCAACTATACTGCAATTAAAAAACAATCCCCAAAGCTTGTCAGTGTCAAGTATAGAAGAGTAATGTATACATGGCTTTCACAAAACTGTTTCATCTACAGTGGGTTGGTTAGGTAACAGATAAACTGCTGCTGTAACAGATAGCAATTTCAGTGGCTTAACACAATAAAGATTTATTTCCTTCTCACTCCCCAAGGCCATTCTAGGACCAGATTCTTTCCAGCTAGCGGCTCTGCCCTCCTCCTGGACAAGGTTCAGCAAACGTTTTCTGGAAAGCGCCGGATAGTACATGTCTTAGGCTTACTCACCTCTGCTATTGAGGACGAAATCAGTCATAGACAGCACAAAAACAGATTAGTGTGGTTGATTCCAATAGAACGTTATCTAGGGATGCTGAAATTTGAATTTTGATGTCATTTTCATATGTCACAAAATAATCTTATTCTTTTTTTCCCAGCTATTTAAAATGTAAAAACATTCTTAGCTCACAGGCAGTACAAAAGCGTACAGTGGGCTGGATTCGACCTGCAGGCTACAGTTCGCCAACACCTGCTCTAGGGTCTCCTCCAAGGCCTCAGAGTTGTTTGTTCTCTGCACCCTCTGTATACAGGTGGTAATGAAGGATCTTGTGGGAGATTTCAGGGGCCAATCGTAATCCCACACCTCCCCTCTTCCCCCATTTCATTGATCAGAATTAGTTACAGGCCCTACCAGGATACAATGGGTCTGGAAAGTACAGGCTTCTATGTGCCAGGAGAAAAATGCAATGTTATGGGGAAGAATCAACAACGTTTTGCCATCGAGTAATTTGTCTACATTTTCCATTCTTCTTGCCTTTGCTTAAACTATTACTCACTTTTCTTTTCCCTTCCCCTGCCTGGGTGGTTCAACTTCTCCAATTTCACCTATTTCAATATTCAAATATGTCTTGAAATAATCTTTATCTTGAAGCTTTTCTTGGTTCAGCCAGCCAAAAATAATCTCTTTCCTTCGAGTCACCAAAGAAATTTGAACTTCTCTCATCATTAGTGTACCTTGTAAGGTGGATATTTGTGAACTTTTCTTCCTCACACCTCTAGATTATAACCTTCGTGAGGGTTGGTACTACTCACATTTGTGAATGGCAGTTTCATTGAGATGAAACCCATGTCATAAAATTCACCCACTTAAAGAGCACAATTCAACATAAAATACTGCAGCTGCTATGAAGAACAGTATGGTAATTCCTCCAAAAAATAAAAGTAGAATTACATATTATCATTCAGCAATTCCACTTCTAGGTATATATTCAAAATAATTGAAGGCAGGGACTCCAACAAATATTTGTAGTCATATCCATAGCAGCATTATTCACAATAGTGGAATAATGGTGGAAGCAACACAAATGTCCATTGACAGATGAATGGATAAACAAAATGTGGAACATATGTATATTCAAAGGGATATTATTCAGGCTTAAAAAGGTAGGAAATTCTGACACATGCTACAATATGGATAAACCTGGAGGATGTTCTGCCAAGTGAAATAAACTAGTCACAAAAGAACAAATACTATATGATTCCACTTACACTAGGTACCTAGAATAGTCAAAATCATAGAGGCAGAAAGTAGAATGGTTTGCTGGGGGCTGTGGGGATGGAGGAATGGAGTGTTATTGAAAGGGTACAAAGTTTCAGTTTTGCAAGTTGAAAAGAGTTCTGGAGATGGATGGTGGTTCTGGTAGCACAACTTTGTGAATGTATTTAATACCACTGAATTGTGCACTTAAAAATGATTATGGTGGTAAATTTATGTTTATGAATTTTAACACTATTAAAACATTTTTAAAATACATAGTAACATTGTCAACGAAAAAAAGCAAAAGAGTACACTTCAGTGGTTTCTAGATCATGAAGTTGTGCAACCATTGCCACAGTCAGTTTTAGAACATTTTCATCACTCTAAAAACAAACCTTGTGTCCATTATCAGTCATTCCTCATTGCCCTTCCTCCCAGCTCCTGGTAACCACAAATCTATTTTCTGTCCCTGTGGATTTTCCTGTTCTGGTCCTTTCATATAAATGGAATCACATAACATGTAACATTTTATGTCCAACTTCTTTAACTTAGCAAAGGCTCATCCATGTTGTAGGAGGTATCATCTCTTTTTATGGCTGAATAATATTCCACTGTAGGAATGTACCACCTTTTGGTTCCCCATGTTGATGGATATTTGGCTTGCTTCCACTTTTTGTCTACTTTGAATAATGCTGCTATGAACACTTCTGTACAAGTTTTGTGTGGAGATATGTCTTCATTTCTCTTATGTTATATATACACCTACCTATCTACCTACATACCCAGGAGTGGAATTGATGGATCATATGGTAACTCCATGTTTGACATTTCGAGGGACTTCCAA
Source organism: Vicugna pacos (assembly GCF_048564905.1). Lineage (NCBI taxonomy): Eukaryota > Metazoa > Chordata > Mammalia > Artiodactyla > Camelidae > Vicugna > Vicugna pacos. The sequence goes on along the minus strand of NC_132987.1, from coordinate 53,802,357 downwards.
CTCATTTTCTACAGCACCAGCACCATTTTACAATTTGCCAGCAACGAATCAGGGTACCAATTTCTCCACATCCTCACCAGAAATTGTTATTGTTTGTCTTATTAATTATAGCTATCCTAGTGGGTGTGAAGTGATAGCTCATTGTGATTTCAGTCTGCATTTCCATAATGACTAATGATGTTAGGCATCTCTTCATATGCTTATTGGCCATTTGTTTATCTTCTTTGGAGCAGTGTTTATCAGATCCTTTGCCTAATTTTAAATTGAGCTGTCTTTTTATTGTTGAGTTTAAGAGTTCTTTATATATTCTGATACAAGTACCTTATCAGATATATGATTTGCAAATATTTTCTCCCATACTGTGGGTTTTTTTCACTTTCTTCATTATGTCCTTTGAAGCATAGATTTTTTTTTTAAATTTTGATGATGTCCAATTTATCTATGTTTTCTATTTTTTTTATGCTCTGGTGTCATTTCTAAAAATCCATTGCCTAACCCAGGGTCATGAAGATTTACTCATAAGAGTTTTGTAGTTTTAGCTCTTACCCCAGTCTTTGATACATTTTAAGTTAATTTTTGTATATGGTGTGAGGTAAAAGTACATGTGAATATCCAGTTGTCCCAGCACCATTTTTTGAAAAAGACTGTTCCTTCCCATTGAATTATATTTGCATCTTTATCAAAAATTGATTTTTTATAAATGTATGAGTTTATTTCAGGACTCTCAATTCTATCTCATGGATCTATGCCAGCATCACGTGGTATTGAATACTGTATCTTTGTCAAAAGTTTTGAAATTGGGAAGAGCGAGTTCTCTAACCTTGTTCCTCCTTTTCTATATTGTTTTGGTTATTCTAGATTTCTTGTATTTTTACACGACTTTTAGGATCAGCTTGTTAATTTCTGCAAAAAAACAGATCTTTGATAGTGATTGCACTGGATCTGAAGATCAATTTGGGTAGTATTGCCATCTTAACAATATTAAGTCCTGTGGTCCATGCATGGAAGGTCTTTCCATTTATTTAGATGTTCCTTAATTTCTTTCAACAGTTATTTTTTTTTGGTTTTTAGTGTATAGGTCTTACCATTCTTCCTTAAATTTATTCTGAAGTATTATTTTTAATGCTATTATAAGTGGAATTTTCTTAATTTCATATTCAGATTATTCATTGCTAGTATATAGAAATACAGTTGATTTTTATATATTGATCTTGTATCCTTCAACCTTGCTGAACTTGTTTATTAGTTCTAATAGTGTGTGTATGTATGTGTGTGTGTGAATCCTGCTCATTATTATACCCTTTGGAGCACTTACTACAACGCCTAGCCTTAATTAGTGTTCAGCCATTTGTATTGATATCTTTGAAAGCCACATTTCCACAGAAGCCTTCCATTGAGTAATTTCCCAGTTCCCAATACCATTGAAACATTCTTTTTCTCCTTCACTCTTATCTGCAGGCTTGGGAACAATGGGCCGAGGCATTGTTGTTTCTCTGGCAAGGGCCCAAATCCCAGTGATCGCCGTAGAATCAGACAAGAAGCAGCTAGAAGCTGCGAACAACATAATCACCTCCATCTTGGAAAAGGAAGCATCCAAAATGCAACAGAGTGGCCACCCTTGGTCAGGAACAAAACCCAGGTTAACTACATCTATGAAAGAGCTTAGTGGTGTAGATTTAGTCATTGAAGCAGTATTTGAGGAAATGAACCTGAAGAAACAGGTCTTTGCTGAACTATCAGCCGTGTGCAAGCCAGAAGCATTTTTGTGCACCAATACTTCAGCCCTAGACATTGATGAGATTGCTTCTTCCACTGATCGACCTCACTTGGTCATTGGCACCCACTTCTTCTCCCCAGCTCATGTCATGAAGTTGTTAGAGGTTATTCCCGGCCGAAACTCTTCCCCCACTACTATTGCCACAGTTATGAATTTATCGAAAAAGATTAAAAAAATTGGAGTAGTTGTAGGCAACTGTTTTGGGTTTGTTGGGAATCGAATGTTGAAGTCTTATTACAACCAGACATATTTCTTATTAGAAGAAGGCAGTAAGCCAGAGGAGATAGATCAGGTGCTGGAAGAGTTTGGTTTCAAAATGGGACCTTTTAGAGTGTCCGATCTTGCTGGGTTGGATGTAGGTTGGAAATCTCGGAAAGGGCAAGGTCTTACTGGACCGATGTTGCCTCCAGGAACTCCTGCCCAAAACCGAGATAATGGGAGATATTGCCCAATTCCTGATATGCTCTGTGAAGCAGGACGATTTGGCCAGAAGACAGGTAAGGGTTGGTACCTTTATGATAAGCCATTGGGTAGGATTCACAAACCAGATCCCTGGCTTTCCAAATTTCTGACACAGTACAGAGAAACCTATCACATTGAAGAGCGTATCATTAGCCGGGTTGAGATCCTTGAGCGCTGCGTATATTCACTCATCAATGAAGCATTCCGCATCTTGGGAGATGGCATAGCAGCTGCCCCAGAGCACATTGATGTTATCTACTTACATGGGTATGGATGGCCAAGGCATAAGGGTGGGCCCATGTTCTATGCCTCCACAGTTGGGTTGCCCACAGTGCTAGAGAAGTTGCAGAAATATCACAGGCAGAATCTTGATATTCCCCAACTGGAGCCTTGTGACTATCTGAAAAAACTGGCTTCCCTGGGAAACCCTCCTCTGAAAGAGTGGCAAAGCTTGGCAGGACCCCCGAGCAGTAAATTGTGATCCAGCCTGTCAGGTTATGCCTCACATGCTGGCATCAGATAATGCTAACTGAATTTCACTGAAATTAAATCCAAAGATCTTAAGTAAGATTTCTCTGAAATTGAAAGCAAAAGAAATAATTGGTTGGACAATCCTCCTCATTGGGTCTTCCATCTGGTGATGATCCCAATGGCTCACATCTCTAGGAATGTCCTTCCTCTGCCTTGGAATCTGTTGTTGTCAGATAAATTATTTCAATCACAGTGAATAAACTTGGGTTAATACCATAATAGCTAAGGAGAGAGCCTCAGAAATAAGTTGAGGTTCCCAAGTTCTGTGGAGATACATGTCATCAGTTATTAACTGATAAATGCAGCTAAATCCTAGATTCATTTTGAGCCCTTTTTGAACTTTACACATGAAGTACTGATAGGAAATCTGATGGTTCCTTCACTCATCAGATATTCATTGTGCACCCCCAAGCATCTTGCACAGCACTTGACAGACCTAGAATCCAAAGGGGCATTCATCCAGCAAGGAAGATTTTGCTAAAGTTCAGATCGTAGTCTCAGGTGGCGTGGAGATGGTTGACAGGGTAGAGTCAGCAGTGAGGGTGTCTATGAGTGAGCTTCAAAAGCTGCCCAAGGAGAGGCAGAGGCAGTAGGCAGAGGCAGGGTATCCAAGGCAGAACAGTGTTCAAGTTTATGCAAAACACAGTTGAGAGTTGGTGAGGAAACCACATACTTCATACTAGAATGGGGAACTCAGAGTAGCTTGTCAAGTCGTGCTCAATATATTGCTTCTGTCCAAGGCCTATGTGCACAGTTGTTCTTGCTGCTTGCAAGGGACTCAGTAATGTCTGAAGATAATTTCAAGACCGCTGGATGTCCACAACCTGATCTTTCTTTACACTTCTATTCAAGGATAAGTATGGAAAGTGGTAAATTGTTAACTTAGTGTGAGAAGAGATCTCAGGAATCAAACGTCCTCTGATTCTGTGATAGAGTAACGATGCCAGTTCCCCTGTCACGATAAGCCTTTGTGATGTTAGGTATGAAGATGGTTGAATCTTGACAAATCCAAAATGATGACAAAACAAATTTTGTATAACTCTGTTATAAGATTTCTTCTCTTTTTACTTTTGCCTTGTATGGTTAAAAGTTGAGGGACTGGTCAACACAAAAACCTATACACAAATGTTTATAGCAGAATTACATAACAGCCCCAAATTAGAAACAACCAAAATGCCCATCACCTGATGAATGGATAAGTAAGCTGTGGAGTAGCCATACAATAGACTAGTATTTGGCCATAAACAGAAATGAAGTACTGCTACATACTAAACATGATGAACCTTGAAAATACTATGCTGAGTGAAAAAAATGGGCAAATCTATAGAGCCAGAAAGCAGATTACAGGTTGCTTAAGGTTTAAATGACTGCTGAGTGGAGAATGGGGAATGACTGCTAATGAATACAGGGTTTCCTTTTGGGTTGATGGAAATATTATGAAATTATTGTAGTGATGGTTATATAACATTGTGAACCTACTAAAAACCATTGAGTTGTATGTGGGGGAACTTTATGGTATGTGAAACATATCTCAATAAAGTTAATAAATAAGTAAACAAATGGGCTCAGGTTGTTATCCTTCAGGGTGATGTAAATGAACTGTTTTCATAACAGTTTGACTACTGAACCCAAACAAAACTATCAAAAGTTCTGATAGAGAAATCTTGAATGAATATAGTGTAAGTTTTCCATTGTAAAAAACAAAACAAAACCAAAAAAACTTCCTGGGGTATGCCTTGAATTGTAGTTCAGTTTAGGATAATTTTTATGACATGTATTGCTGGATTTTACATAAATTGGTCCTTGAAATAAATGACATCAATAGAAAAGATTCCCAAAAGTAGTAAATCTGTCTCCAAAATGATTTATTTTCAAATTAATATATACTTATTTCAAGTTAATACACACACATAAACTCTTCTTTAGACCTTGAGTAGATTTTATTTTGAGTTCTTAAAACTCACTTTCACCCTACACTCTTCTCTGGTTTGGGGTTTTGATACTAGAGTGTCTATGAATAGATTTTGAGTCAATAATCCCTGAAATTTTATGCTAATATTTGTGTCTATGTATCTGAGTGCACTTCTTAGAAGAGGTACCATATCTTACATCATTTTCTCTGAAGTGTCTCTGACCCAATAATAAGGACCAATACTTTATATATAAAATGGGGAGAAGAAATATGAGTTCATTTATGCTCATTTTGTGTCAAAAGAGGCAAAATTAACTCAAACTGAGGGGTCCTACAAACAGCAGTGGTTAACATGAAGAAATCTTTCCAGGATTTCTTATCCCATTATTGAAAATGGCACTTGCTTACAGGCTTATTTTGTTGTTGTTGTTGTCGTCATCAATAATTTAAAAACGACCTATTTTTTTTAAAAACACCTTCTGAGTGACATTTTAAAAATGTGTTCTGGGTAATCGTCTCTAACGAGAATCATGTATTAGTAAAGCACCCGTGAAGCTTTGCCATAAGACTGCAGCTTTACTGAGACTGATGATGCTCCTTCAATCCGGACAGCGCGGCGCAGCTGCAGTTGCTGCCTGCTGATTCGTTTCCAGCAGGAACGGGTGTGCTCGCAAGAAAGGCAGAGAGCGCTCCAGCCTCCCCTGGTTAATGACGATACGGAACGGTGCACGCCAACCACACTCCACTGCTCCGTAGGAACCTGGAGTTTCCAGGATCTCATGTTTGTCTCTAAAACAGACACCTGGAAATCAGAACGATCACAGGCTCACTAGATTGGCTGACCCTCTTGTTAGCCATTGATGAGGCCGATGTAGATCCGGTTCTCTGGATTATGTTTCAACACAGCTTTCTTCAAGAACAGAATCGTCTTTCCTTCCTCTTGGGGCCATCAGTGCCAAGCTGCTCATCTTGCCGGCTCATACGAGGTCTGAGAGTCACAGAGGCAAGTTACCCTGCTTCCTGGCAGGACAGCAGCTCTACACAACTCTGAGGGACACCATTTACAGCGTGTTCCAAGGGGCTACCATTCACACAGAAATAATGTGACTAGCACCCCCGCGGACTTGTGCAACACCCAGTATTGTTTCTGGGGCACTTTGTGCAGGCGTTTCAAGCCCAAAACTTTCTTCTGCTTATTGCTATAAGCATCTTTCTAAACAAAACTTCATTGACAAAAGTAGAGGGAAAGTCTCCGTTTAGACTGGTGTCTCCAACGGAACCAAATTTTTGGAAAAAGGTTACAATTGACACTTGAATGGATTTGAGCTGTGCGGGTCCACGTATATGCAGATTTTGTTCCATGGGAAATGCTTCAGCACTACACAATCTGCGGCTGATTGAAACTGCTGATGTGGAGGAACCACAGATGGGGAGGACCATGGCTGCAGAGGAACCTCCTTTGTGGAGGGATCAATTACAGGCCAATTTTCAGACTGGACAACACCCCTGACCCTGCCTTGTTCAAGGGTCAACTGTACTTCTTGTTCTTATTCTGTTGAGGGGGAGGTAATTGGGTTTATTTATTTATGTATTTAATGGAGGTACTGAATATTGAATCGAGGGCTTTGTTCCTGCTAAGCAGGGCACTCTGCTTCTTGTCTGTTATTCTTGGTGTTTTTTATTTCTAGCACCCTAAGAGGGATGTGGGAGAGATGAACAGGGCTTTTAATTCTCGGAAGAACTCCAGGGCATTTCAACTGCAATATTTATTTGTTCTTTCACCAAACTTAAAATAGCCTGGCAGGATGAGTGCCTGAAATCATCTGATAAAACGACATGAGCAGCACTGAAGCATCTACCTTGTGCACATCTCTCCACCTTCTCTAAGACATCACAGAAGCAGGTGCTAATGCTAGACGTGATGTGAGATCCTTAGGATGGGGTGCAGCAGAACTTTGTCCAACCAAATCACCAGTGCACTTGGATTCCTGAAGACTGCCAGGGGTTGGACAGTCATTGATTTGTAAGTTTTGGCAGAGACTGCTGGCTGTCTCCCAGTGTTTCTCTTCTTCTGTAGCAATAAACTTCTGAATTTTTAGCTGAGTATTTGGTTGCTCAAAATACACAGTATTATGTCAGCTTCTCTTGCTTCCAGTGTGAGCATGTGACTAGGATCTAGACAATGGGACATACATGGCAGTGTCACACGGCAGCTTTGGGGAACCTACCTTAAGGATCAGATGATATGCATCCTTTTCCTATTTCTTTTTTGTCCCTTCCTCCATCTTGCTGCCTGGAACACAGATGTGAGAGCTGGAATTGGACCCACTGTACTGGACCACAAGGACAAAAGTCACAGGGATAACAGAAAGGAGGGTGTAAAGAGCTTGGCTCCCAAGGAATTCATGGAGCAGAGTTGCTGCTCTACCATCCAATAGTCATTTGTATGAGAGAGAAATCAACACCTATCATGGGTAAGACACTGTTATTGTCATTCTTTAATTCCTCACAGTTGACCCTAATCCTAACGGATGCAGGTGGGGTCCAAGAATGAGAGGGTTTTGTTTTGTTTTGTTTTGTTTTGTTTTCCTCAGTGCCATGTTTTTCCAAAGTGCCAACACAGGCAGCTTTGAGAATCTAATCTCCTTAAACAGGATTTCTTGTTTCAAGAAAATTTTTTTTTGCCATTGTGATTTTTTTTAACATTTTTTATTGATTCATAATCATTTTACAGTGTTGTGTCAAATTCCAGTGTTCAGCACAATTTTTCAGTCATTCATGGACATATACACACTCATTGTCACATTTTTTTCTCTGTGATTTATCATAACATTTTGTGTATATTTCCCTGTGCTATACAGTGTAATCTTGTTTATCTATTCTACAATTTTGAAACCCCAGTCTATCCCTTCCCACCCTCTACCCCGCCCCCCACCCCGGTGATTTTTTTGATGTTGAATTGCTCATAAGTTTCTATGTTGTGTTTCACATATAATTATTGTGGGTAGTTCATGGAGACACCACCAAGAACCTGAGCATCATTTAAAACCTGGACCCCAAGGACAAAGGCCCCTCGGGATAGCAGGAAGGATGACATCAACATTTTAGTAGGAAACAGTCTTGTAGGTCTGCTTGAATCTCAAACCGACTCCTACTTAATTAGAGACAAAAACACAAAGGGTGTATTATCAGAAGGCAAGGTGGCAGACAATGCACAAAGGGAAAGAAGAGTAATTCAAGAGGCAGTATCTCTCAGCACTGACCAAGAGGGAGATGCTGCATCTGGGGTGACAACCCTTCTGCTCACTGGATCAGAGATCTAAAATGGGGTGCCCCTCCGCAAGAATGTGTGAAAGACGTGCCATCGAGGTGCAGACAGAAAACATTTAGAACCACTCTTGCTACTTATTTTTGTCTAAAAAGTAAGAAATTAACCTTTATTAATATTTCTTGCCCGAATGGACACTGCTGTCCTCACCAGGTTGTCTCAGACAGCCACATGCGGGAATCAAGTATCACGAGGGCAGAAGGTGAGTTCCAAAATGTAGAGAGGCTGACAGTGGCAGCCTTCCTCTTTCCTTTACCTTCAGCACATTGAGAAACATTGCAAATTAGGTCTGCTGGGGTAAGTGGATATTTAGACTAAATTATTTAATTTCACTAAAGCAACCCTCACAAAAGACGCTTTCAAAGAAAGCATGCTTAAAAGAGTCTTTGAAAGAAACACAGCTGAAAATAATACAAATTATGCAAGCAAAGGTGAACAAGAAAACAGCAGAGCTGGGAGCTCTGGTATTAACGTTTTGTCAGCTGCGTTACAGTGCAGAATGATTTAGAAGGTCACACAAGATGTTGGCCCCCCAGATTGAAATTATCAAGAAGATGATTGGAAATAGTGGTTTATAACCTACTGTTCATGATGAAGCTTACCTGCCCTAAGTGTGCATTGTGTCTTATATTAGTTAATATTGGTATGAAACATCACCCATTAGCAAAATGTTTTAATACGTTGTTTATCTCATTTTATGTCATTCTTTATAAATTTCTATTATGTTTAACATGTATATATATATTAATAAAACAGTAAAAGTATGTAATTTATAAACATTGTACTATTATGTATTAGATACGTATACTCAAAATTTATGTGATGCGCTACCCAGATCCCTCTCTTAGGAATGAAAAATTTATTCTCCCAGTTGCTAGGAGTGCTGCCAGAAAATGGCCTTTTTTGAGGATTGTCTTGCTCAAGGTCATACCTTCTTCCACAGGTAGCTTGCATTCAATGACTGTTCAACACAGGAGTATAAACACCTGATCTTCTTGCCCCAACTCTGAAGGGCTGACATAGCTCTAGGGCCCCCAGTGACACTGGGATGAGGTCTTCGTTGGTATGGAATTGCAGCTCAACTTCTCCCTCTGCTCATTCCTGCCTCCTCTTTTCTCCATGATTCATAGGTATCAATCCCAAGAGTGCCCCCTAAACATTCTGCACACTAGTCTCCATCTCAGAGTCTGCTTCCCAGGGAACCCAAACTACAACAATGGAGGTACGTGATCAAAGATGTTTGGAAACCATTGATCCCTATGCTATGGACTCTTTAGTATTTGTGTAGTAGACTTTTGATTTCACATCATCACTTTTTTAAAGTATTCTGTACATGTGCTAGAAAAGAGTGGGCATTCTCTGATGCATATGGGATTCTCTTAAAATATCAAGCTTGTTAATCACGTCAGTCAAGTTTTCTATTTAGCCTTGCTGATTTATCTGTAGTCCTGTCTCCTGTGATCGGGGTCAATTACCCAGCCAGAGTGGTGACTCCTTTACTTGGAACAAAAATCCCGAAGTGACTGAATGGGCACATAGTGCCTTAAAAGGCTCTCACTGTGTCCCTGGTAGAAGCATTTCCCCTCTAGGAACCAGGACTTCTAAATCTCAGAGTGACAGTTGCTGGTACAGTAATCAAAATTCCCCAAGATGGTTACTGGCAGTGATGATAAATGGGGCCACTTCTACTTCCTATATCCTTGTATTCTACCTATTAGGAAAATAGCACTATATAATGATTATTGATTTAGGGTGTAAACTGCATCCTGGAGGGTGGTACCCCATCCTCACAGGTTATAAGCTCCAAGCTGGCACCTCAGTAATACCTTCAATGAGATATTCCATTATTTTATTAAGAAGGCTAGTAGCTTCTAGGTGATGTAGTATATGATAGGAAAAAAAATTCATGGTCATATGCTTACCTCTGTACCCTCTTTGTTTTATTAAAGTGCACCCTGTGGTCTGATGCAATATTATGTGGTCTCTTGTGTCACTGGCTCAGACCCTGTCTAAGCCCTTGGAAAATGAAGCCCAGCAGTCAGGAAAGGAAAACCCACACATGGAATATATGTCAGTTCCAGTCAAGATGAATCACTAACCTGCTGACCGAAGAGTACCAATGTAATCGGCTTACCACCAAGTGGCTGGTTGGTCTCCTCGAGATGACTTGCGTCTGGAGCAAGTGGTACATTCAGCCATTAGATGGGCCCTGATGAGTGGGGCTCATGCATGGCTTCTTCCCTACAACCAAGCCTACTGTGTCCGTGGGCCCCCTGTGACAGCACTAAGCTGGGCAACGATGGTGGCTGGTCACTCTGTCTCCCTAGGTGTTTGATTCACCTCCGGTGGCAGATGTTTGCTCGAGGGCATTAACGTGTGATGCACAGCTCTTCACACTCTGTGCCCACTCCCATGGCTCCCCCCCCCTCAATTTCCCAGTTACTGCTGTCTCTTATCTTCCAGTATTTCTCCTTCTAGGCCCTGACCAACCATCCAAGCCATTGCCACTGCTCATGTATTCTTACCTCAAGCCACTTCTCTGAGTCTTGTGGTTCCTTCTTCCACCACCTGCCGTGGCAGTCTGGCCTATCCACTTCACCGTGTGTGCGCCGTCACTGTCTCTGAGCCTCCGAGAGCCACCTCGCAGTGCATTAGCAGTGAGTCCTAGAATCGGCCTGGGCATTAAATCCTGTATCATGGAGAGGGTTCTCTGTCAATAAACTCACCCTACCAGCGTCTGTTCTGCCCTTCTTCCAGCACCCTCAGGGGCCACTGCCAAATATACTCCCCCAGCTTCTGCTGATACCTATTGGCTGGATCCTATACCTCCTTGAGGATATAAAAATCCTTTCCTCCCTTAGTCTTAGCACTTTCTGAATGGATTATTTCGTGACTTAACTAATTATCATTCTGACGGTCAAGAGGGGAGGTATTTCCTGAGCTGGGTATGTGTCTTGCAAAAATGGAAACCTCTGAATTCTCTTTGAGCCAGGGGAGAATGTTAAGTGTTTGGTAAGAAGGGGAGGATCTCCTCTGCAAGCCCAAAGCATTCAGAGGAACTCAGAATTTGATATTTTCAGAGTCACAGACCCAGACATCCTTATTCCCAGTCACAGGGACCTGCTTCTTCTCAATCAAGGCCCTAATCTTGGCAAAGCAGAATTGCCATGAGAATTTATTCTTCTCTGAAACTCCATTTCCCTCATAATTAAGTCCTGGGCCTGACCCTCTGCTTTTTCTGCCCTGTGACCACAGGAGATAAGTCTCTTACATGCCACCAGGGAAGTGCTCTGAGCTCATGGTTTGTCTTAGATTGGTTACTAATCACCTTCACACCTTTTATTGTATTTCTCTAGTGTAGGAATAGCTCTCTGGACAGCCATCTGAATCCATGCGACTACAACATCCTGTAATCTCTCAAATGCCTGAGATATCGCCCTTGTCACCTTCTGTGGTCATGCCATCCCAGCTTCTCCACTGATGCAAGTTTTACTTTCATACAGTTACAGCATGCTAGGAGCTTGCAATACTCCACTTAGTAATGAGGACATTTTCATTGCCAGCTGCCTGGTTTGTGATCCAGCTCTAAAATCTCATTTTAGATTTTGCTTCCTAGGACCACTTCTGTTAGCCATTGGCATAGAACAAGTTTCCCAGGAAAGAGACTCTGAAAGAGAAGTTTCCATGCAGGAAGTCTACTGGTGAGTGCTCTTGGGACTAACACCTGTAAGGGAGTGAAGAAAGTACCACCGAGCAGAAGGAGGAGTTGAATTGTGAAGCAGATGTAGCAGAAGCTTTGGCAGATCTTTGGGGAGCTTTGAAGCTCAGACAGCCCCTCTGGGATGTCCTGAATTGACACAAAGGGGTTGGACCTTTGTACTTGCACCTTCACTTGCTTTTGGATGTGGGTTGCCCCCAGGGAGGGAAGCATGGCCTTGGACAAAGCATCTACCTTCAGCGAAGGTGACTCTCCTTGGAGGAACTCAAGTGCTTGGCTTCTCCCAGCAGCTGAGGGAATAGCGCCTTGGTACTGAAAGTGGGGGTCTGGCTGGTGTACAGCATCCAACACACAGCTTCTGTCTTGTAGGCCTTCCATACCACTCTCCTCACACCTTGTCCCTGCTTTGGTCATTCAATGCAAGAAGCCCCAGACTCCCAGCCACCCCTCATCACCTGGCTGTCATCCCTGTCCAGCTCTGTACATCTCCTAATCTGATGCCTGGTCTTCCTCAACTTCCCAAATCCTTCCCTTGAGTCCTCTAGAATTCACAATTTGCATCAGCAAAATCTCCTCTATTCTTAAAATGTTCTCTGAACATTCCTTCTTGGCCTAAATTCTTAGTGTCTTCAAGGGAGTCTCCAATGAAAGACTTTACCAGCCATCTTCTGAAAGATGGAGAAATAAAACAAAAATAATTGTGGGGGCCAGTATCACCTTTCTTAGTGGTAGAGGCCAGTTCAGAGGATGTGAGTAGTATGTTAATCCTATGCACTTGCTAACATTGCACCTGAGAATTAGTCTGCCCCACACAGTCACAGAAGCACTGGACTACATGCATATATTCCTTTCTGTTTTCTGAAGTTTTAAATAACTTATTTAGTTTTAAATAATTCTCTATTGCATGTCAGTTTTCTCAGATCGTCTTTGGAAACAGGTGAAGCATAATTAGGGGGAAAAAGAGGGGTAAGATTCTCAAAAACAGATGAACGATAGTAGGAAGTAATATGGGTTATGTGCCAAATGAATAATGGAGAGTATTAGTGCTAGAATTCAGAGAAGGAGGTGGTCACTAAAAAATTAATGCCAGCTGACCTCAAGGAGGCTGTCCTATTACACTTCCCCCAACCATTCACTTCCTCACTCCTCTAGATGACTATTTCATACCCCTTCTTTTTCCAAATTTCTTGACTTCCTCAGCTGATGTCTTGCTTCGTTCACAGAAAAAATAGAAGCAATAGAAGGCACCGCCGTGAGTACCCACTAACACATCTACCCACCCTCACCCCTGCATCTGTATGCATATGTCCTTCCGTCCCTCCTATTTCTGTGAACGAACTGTCTGCTCGCCTATCAAACCCCGGCTCCTCCACCCTACTAAGACCACCCTCTTTCACCTACTCAAATGCACCACCCCACCAGTCCTCTTCTCTTCCTTCTGCTTCATCAATGCCCCTCTTTCTATGCCTTCTTTCCAATCAACATATACACAAGCTGTAATGTCTTCCATCTTAAAAAAAAAATCTTGTTAAAAATTTTTTCTCCTAGCTTAAAAACTCTTGATCCTATCTCTCCTTCCAGCTACCAGCACGTTTCTCTTCTTTCCTTCATAGCAAACAACTATACTGATGATTCTCCTTGTCTCCCATTGCTTTCCTCTCCTCTTCTCTTGAACCCATTTCAGTCAGACTTGTATTCCCACCACCCCACCAATAATGCCTTAGTAAAGGTCACCAATGACTCTTTCATTGCTGAATCTGTTTGTAAGTTCCAGGTTCTCATGCTACTTGACTCATTGGTCATTCCCTCTGCCTTAGAAAAGCTTGCTTCCCTTGACTGCAGGATACCACCTCTCTTGATTTCTTCCACCTCACTTGCTTCCTTCTTAGTCACTACTGCTGGTTCTTTATCTCCCTCGTTTGTAAATGTTGGAAGGCCCCAGGGCCCAGTCTTTAAACCTCTTCTTTTGTCTCTGTTCACCCACTCTCTTGGTGATCTCATTTAGTTTCATGGCTTTAGATATCATCTACACATTGAAAATGCCTAAATTCCCACCTTCAGCCTGGATCTCCCCTGTTTGACTGTCTACTTGATAGTTACGTTTGGATGTCTAATGGATAGCTAAAACTTAACATGTTCAATGTTGAGTGCTTGATATCTACCAGCTTCTCCTGCAGCTTGCCCTGTTCTCAGTAAACAGAAGCTTCATCCTGTCGGTTGCTCAGGACATTAACCTCAGCATCATCTTTGTCTCTTTCTCACTCTCCACGTCTAATCCATCAGCAAATTTTGGCTCTGCCTGCAAATATACCCAGAGACCTCGTCTCAACTACTCATCACTGCCTCTTCTGCTGTCACCTGGGTCTAAGTTAGCTTTCTCTTAAGTAAGTAGCATCCTAGTGGGACTCCCGGCTTCCCTCCTTGTTTTAATATGGCCTTATTGACTCAGCAGCCAGACCAATTCTTCCATATAAATCCTCCAGTGCCTTCCCATCTCATTTAGAATAAAAATGAAATTCTTTACAATGCCACAAGGCCCTACAGGACCTAGCCCTACCTCTCTGACTTCATCTCCTGTTTCTCTGCTTGGATCATTCCCCCCAGCCAACCTCCTTGGTGCTCTCTGAACCAGCCAAGCAAGCTCCTGCCCCAGGGCCTTTGAACTTCTCATCCTTCTACCCGAAACTCATGGCCCTCAGCTATCAGCATAGCTTGTTTTCTCCCTTATGAAGCTTCTGTTTCAATGTCACCTTGTTAGAAGGTCCTTCTGACTACCTCACATACAATAGCAACCATCCCCTTCCTTGTTACTCCTATCTCCTTGACCCTGCATTTTCTCTGCAGCACAATTACTGTCTGAATATTAAATAATTGTTTGTCTATTTGCTTATTTTCTATGCTTCCTCCTCAAATGTAAGCTCTAAAAGCAGGCACTTTGGGTGTTTTTTGTGTTGTTGTGTCTGAAACCTCGACCAGCACCCAGTACGTAGGAGGAAGCCCATGTTGACATGAAGCCTTACCTATAACATAAACAGTCAATTAACACATATTTTGTATATTATATGTATTGTATGCTGTATTCTTATGGTAAAGTGAGCTAGGGAAAAAATGGCATTAAGACAATCATAAGGAGGAGAAAATACATTTACAGTACTGTGCTGTATTTATTGTAGCATAAATTTATGTTGTCTGTTTACAAAATGAATCATCTGTCATTACCCCCTTCAATATTGTCTTATATGATACAGAACATTGTAGATGTTATCCTTGTTACTAATGCTAGATATCAAAAATGAAAAGATAATGTGAAAAAGAAATTTGTATTTATTTACAGGTATAGCAATTCATGCATTGATAACAAAGAAGCAGCAGTCTGATTCCTTTATGGTAGCCTAGTGTAATCCATACCATTGCTTCATGGTAGCCTAGCCTATTCACTAATAAATAAATCACTATAAAAATTTTATGGCACAGAGTATTATATACAGTCTATTCATAATACAGTGTTGGAAACATTGTTACATTTAAAAAAAACACTTACCTATCATCATGGGGTGATATGCAGTTTATCCAGTTATGAGAGAGAGAGACATTAGTCATGTAATTCTTTGAAAACAAAGTTATAAAACAGTAATAAAACATATATTATTGATTTTTTTATTAAATATCACTCACCTTACGCCCCTTTTAGGGTAAACTAGTATCTATGTATATTTTCTGCATTTGCGGTGTATCTTTTTCTTAAATTTTTCGATATTTCTAGGCTATGTGGCTCATTAGTGAATTGTTTCAAGTTGTTGCAAATCTCCAAAATATTTTCCAGTATATTTATTGAAAAAAAACCTGCATGTAAGTGGACCTGCACAGTTCAAATGTGTGTTGTTCAAAGGCCAACTGTATTTACTGAAATCTTAACTTACCCCTTGTCTGAGATGAGCCACTCTAAAATATCATACTTCCTGTTCTGCATGCTGGAGATCAGCCCAGGAGATCTTAGCAACACTAAAGAAAGCTGTAGAATGATTGCTCATCTAGTGTCTGTTTAAAACTATCTAGCACAGCTTAATGTAACGTGGTGTAAAAGCTAAATTTCCATTAGTAACCCTAAATTTTGCCTTGTCTACCAACCCCCAACTACAGAACACATGATCCAATAAAAATTTCCCTAATTTGTGATTTACATTAAAAAATATTTACAAAGAACTAGTCCAATTACACTTTGTTGTACAACTTAAAAATTCTCTGTGTTTAAGACAATAACATTATGTAAAAAAACCATAAAATTCAAGTTTATATATTATTAGAAAGTATGAAAAGTTGAAATCTGAACTGTTGCAGAGAATCTGTTTTGTCATACCACTGTATTTTTAGCTATTCTGCTGGTCCTAAGAAATATCTCATAATTTAGATTGTATGTCAGAAAATGGGACAAACCTTATGAAGTAAAATTTAAATAAATCATTCCATGAACCGGGTATATTAAGAGTAGGTTTTTGGCTGTACTCCCCACTAGATGGTGCTGCTAAGGAGTTATCATTACAATTCCAATTTAGAGATCCACTTTTAACTAAGCAATAGAATATAATTCATATGTTTAAGGATGGTTCTCTAATAACATTTGTTTTTAAAACTTTAGACAAAATGGTCTGTGGGCCCATAGGCCTTGTGTGTTGATGCAATATAGGTCAATTTCATAAATAACAGGCAAGCTGAGTGGGTCTAAATAGGAGATAGATTTTCAGCTGTAACAGCATTTGAAATTATTAGATTTCCAGCAATCATAATGTACTAGGCTTTCAATAACCTTTCTCAAACTTAAAAAATTACATAAGATGCATGTAATTTTCTCATAGATTTCCTTCAAGCTACGGAAGTGAATAGTATAGTACCATTTCAATTAAAAAACCCAGTTGCCTGTTCTTATATGGCTCATGAAAACCAGCTTTAATTTATTCTTTAAAATATGGGAAGAGCTTTAAAAACAATAATTGAACAGTTGGATTTATGGCTCTTTCTATGAAGAGACTTTGTCTATTAGACAGAAAATTGAGAGTTTTTTACACTGTATATATACACTGTGTACCAATGTAATAGTATGAGCTGGGGTGGGGCATATAACTCAGTCGTAGAACCCATGCCTAGCATGTACAAGGTCTTGGGTTCAACCCCCAGTACCTCCATCAGATAAAAATATAATAATAATTAATAAATAAGTAAATAAACCTAATTACCTCATCCCACAAAAAATAGTATGAGCTACTGGTAAAATATAATCATTAGTCCCCTTGACCATTTCCTAAGAGCCACTAATTTCAGTGGGAAAACACGTGGATATAGGTAGTCAGATTCAATAATTTACTACAGATTTGAGGCTTTAATTGGAATTTGGGGGTCAGATACCTTTTATTTTATCCTCTGTGGAAATGGAATCTTACTGTGAAATAGCTGTTGCATTTTCTTTTATAGATTAAATTCTAGTTTCTTTTCCTTTTATGCACTGATTCTATTTTTGTCTTTTAATTATTGTTGTTTTCCCAGCTTTATTGTGATATAATTGACATATAACATTGTGTTAGTTTAATGTGTACAATGGTGATGATTTGATACACGTATTTATTGGAAGGTGACTACCGTGAGGTTACTTAACACATCCATCTCCTCACATAGTTACTTGTGTGTGTGTATGTGTGTCCGTGTGTGTTGAGAACATTTAAGAGATACTCTCTTGGCAATACAATATAGCATTGTTAACTTTAGTTACCATGCTGTACCTTAGTCGCTCAAAATGTATTAATCCTATAACTAAGTTTATACCCTTTGACCACCTTCATTCATTGTCCTCCCTACCCCCAGCCCCGGTGACCACCAATCTACTGTTTCTGTGAGTTTGATTTTTTTTAGACTCCACATGTAAGTGAGATCATACAGTATTCGTCTTTGTGTCTGACTTATTTCACTTAGCATAATGCCCTCAAGTTTTATCCGTGTTGCTGCAAATGGCAGGATTTTTTTTAAATTGAGTTATAGTCAGTATACAATGTTGTGTCAATTTCCAGTGTAGAGCACAATTTTTCAGTCATACATGAATATACATGTATTCATTTGCACAGCAAATGGCAGGATTTAATCATTATTGTTACTTTCTCCTAGTGTTTCCAGAATTGGTATGAGAAAAGGGAAGGCATCATTTACATAATCATTTGCCTAATCATCTACATTTATTTGCATAAGTTATAAATCTATGTGAGCACAGGAGAGGCAGATGGGAGGAGAAAGGAGAGGAGTCTGGAATAGGGGGTTGGAACTTCACAAAGGTCTTCTGGGACTTCCCTTTAAGAAAAAGAGTATCTGGGATGACAACATCTAGGGAGTCAGTCCAGCGGAGCCGAGCGGAGCCAATCCGACCTGGAGGGTCGTTGAGGCTGAGGGAGGATACAGACTATGAGATTGTCACTGGCAAGAGCAAAAGAGGAAAGGAAAGCAGGGAACAGGCGCATAACTCAATACACTTCTTTCTTTTCTCTGCAGCTGATGTTCCCAGTCCCCAGTGCCTCCGCCTGGAGATGGGGGAAGCGGGAGGTCAGGGCAGGGGATTAGCAGCTGTTCTGCCCGGCTGCTGGCAGGGGAGCGGCCCAGCACACAGATCCTTTCTTCTTCCCCAGAGGCAGTGGGAAGCTGCTGTGAGTGGAGCCTTGTTTCTTGGTCTCTCCATCTCCCGATCATCAGAGGGAAGCCTCTGTGTAGCAGTCTGTCTCTCACTCCTGGGCAGGGCTGGGCCAGAGGACAACACAAAGAGAAATATCCCAGCATATTAGTGCCCTCTTTTAATTCTTGGTAAGTTAGGCAATTTGGCAGATCCCAGGCTGGAGGCTGGCTTCACCTGGAGGAGGTAGTTTGGGAGGGATCTTAATCTGATGCTTCAGAGAAATCCTTTTCTCTGCCTCCAAAAGACTTAGTAGAGCAGTAATTGCCAGACTAATAAGATCACGCCTTTTTTTTTTTGGTTAAAAGAGTAAGGACGGGGCAAGAGAGTGAAGTGAGAGAATGCGCCCTCAGTATGGCTTAATATATGTATGAGAATAACCATTGTCTTAGAAAAAACTTACAGCGTCCTTACTATTGCAGGGCCCTGTTCTAAACACTCTGCATGCATTTAATACAACAACCCTACGTGGTAGGTATTATCTCCATTTTACAGATGAGGAAACTGAAGCACAAAAATGATCCTTACTCAACGACACACAGAGGCAAACCTAGGATTTTACCTCAGGCAGTCTTGACTTAGAGTCTATGCTCTTAACTAGTATTCCATGCAATATGTCCTTATTTATAATCACAAATATATGTCACTGTGGTAACATGTTGCTTATGAGACATAGACATACATGGACATCTTTAAAGATAAGGATAAAAATAAATAGAATTTCTGCTATATTCTTCCTTTACCCCAATGGATTGTTTTATAATCCCTCATTTTAGAGACCACTCTTTGAGAAGTTGGAGCCCTGTGGAAAGAGGCTGACCACCACAGGGGAACATGAGCTGGACCACAGCACCTGGGTCCCTTTTAAAATAAAAAAAGTTATGCAAGTGCTCATATAAGAGTTGTACCTTTTGTATCTGTTGATTGAGGGAAGATACAATGATTAAAGCTATTAAGTAGCACTTGAGCTTTTAAGTGATTTGATTTTATTCACTACAACAGCAGCTACCTCATGTACAAAACACTCCACATATGCACGAGTCACATTCATTTTTCAGTCTACATGAGATACTTGATGTATGTATGGATTTGCCTGCTTGTATCATAACCCCAGGCCCCTGGAGGTACCCAGCTTTTGTAGATGTTGAGATCTGCTGGTGCAGTGGGAAGAGTCTGGTTTTCAGAACCAGCCAGAACTGGATTGAATTCTAGTGCCACGTATGTGACCGGGAATGTGTAACAAACATTTCTGAACCAGAGTTTCCTCATTTGTAAAATGAGGCTGACATAACCTGGCTTGTCTGTTATAAGGAGAGCTGCATATGAAAAGTCTCTGGTACCTATTGGCACAATAAAAGGTAATTACAATTCTGAGGACCAGATCTCCTCTGAAGCTACTGGAGCACTTACACCTACTCTTTCCAACACTTCGGGAAAGCCCTAGCAATTTTGTGAATTGTAATTTTGTATTCTTTTTCTTAAAGAGGTTCCATAAGATCCTACATATTTCGAGCTCACAGTGAATCCGCCTCATTACTATCACATGACCCTCTGACTCTAAAGGGAACACCTGTGCAACGAGGTGCTGTAATGCCTACTGAGGCATCAACCCCTCTGATTAGGAGCAAAGGCAAACAAGTGATGTGGGTTGGGGGAGCATGTGAATTGCTGAGGCAGTTCCTAGAGAAAGGGCTTAAACAGCTACCCTCCAAGATGTGAAAGTGAGAACGCTAAGTATTCAGCCTCATGGGGATGGGGGTGGTGTTGTGGAGGGGGTGGGGAGTGGGTAGGGGAAGGTGGGCAAGCACTGAGAGGGAACAGAGATGCTTCCTGACTCCCTGAATCTCTGCATAGCAACCAAATCAGCAGGAGTTTGCCTCCCCATCTGCCTAGTCAGACATAGAATTAAGATCATCACTTAGTTGGGTTCTGAATAGTGTCCCAAACTGGCGGTTCCCAACCCTGGTTGCACAGCAAATGAATCTGGTGAGCTTTGAAAAAATCCTGATACTTGGGCCCATTCCTGGAGATTCCCATTTATTTGGCCTTAAGTGGGGCCTGGATGCTGGCATTTTCACAAGTTCCTCAGGAGATTCCAGTGTACAGTCAGGGCTGAGAGCCACCGTCTAAATTAGTATGACAGACAATGGTGTCTAACCTAGTGCTCAGCAGTGGGTAGACAGTAGCAGACATTTCTCAGGACTGCGGTGGGCCAGGCACTGCTCTAGGAACCAAGACACCTATGAGATTTGAGTATCTCTGGGCCACAAGGAATTTGTAGCCTATTGAGGGAGAAGCATACAAGCCAGTATGATGCTTGGAAGAGAGGCTTTTGGTAGAGCTAGGAAGTGTCAAGGAAGACTTCCTGGAGGAGTTACCTGAGTCATAAAGGATAAAGATGAAGAAGGCAAACAGGGAGAGATGTCCAGACAAAGGGAACAGTCGCTGCACAAAGGCTTACAGGTATGAACTACATTTCGAGGGTGCGATGGTGAATTTCATATATGAACTTGATTGGCCCCAGGGTACCCAGAAATTTGATTAAATATTACTTCTGGGTGTGTCTATAAGGTGTTTCTGGATGGGATTAGCATTAAATTGGTAGGCTGAGTAAACCAGATCCTGTCCTAAGTTGTGGGCCTCATCCAATCCACTGAAGATCTGAATAGAATAGAAGGATAAAAAAAATCCTCTCCCTTTACCTTACGGTCTTGGAGCTGGGATATAGGTCTTCCTCTGCCTTCAGATTTGAACTTGGAAGGAACTATGCTGTGGGTTCTTCTGGATCTAGGCTTCTCAGCCTCCCTAATCGTGTGAGCTAATTCTTGGTTAAAAAATCTTTTAAAAATATATTGGTTCTGTTTCTCTGGAAAACCCTGACTAATACAGAAGGTATACTGGTTGGGGTGGGGGTGTGGGAATGACATGTAATTTGGGATTATTAGAGTGGAAAAAAAAAAGGTGAGACAATGAGAATCAGGTGGGGTGAGAGGGTAATACAGACACTGGACCACTGGGCAGCCTGAAGGCGGCTGGCAGGGGCAGGGGCCGAAACTGTGCCAGGTGAGCAGCCCCTGTGAGGAGAGGGAAATGGCTCAGTGCCAGCGTGACCAAACCCATCTAGCTCACATGAGGCTTCTCTGGACCCCAAGCTGGAGGAGGAGGGACTACAGGGCTCTGGACAAACCTAGCCAAAGTGGGTGATAGAACTGGGAAGGAGACCACCTTTGCTGAGTTTGAGTTCTTTTGAGCTCATGTGAAAGGCCCTGGGCACATCCTGGTAGGGCTTTTTGACAAACACAGACTGAGACTTCAGGCCATCCTGAAATTCAGTCCGCCCCATCTCTGGCCTGGCAATCCTCTTTCCAAAGCTACTTCACTTAGGAGTTCAATAATATGTGTTATTCTCAATAATACATTTTGCTTGAAAGTTTCGTTTTTTAAGTTTTCATACATCCATTTTTGTCTTTAATAATGTCTTTCATAGTTCCATGGTCAGAAATGTGTTTCTTCTCCATCACTGGGATAAACATGTCTTTCTGTTTGTATTTCTAGGTCATTTAACCAGTTTGTTTGTTCTAGTTTATATTTAATGCTCTGACTCATGGTGACCCTGTTTACTACACTCTGGCACTATGCTAAAGTGCTTTACGTGCGTTATCTAAGTTACTCCTCAAAAGTACCCTCAAGATAGGTATTATGAGTCCCTTCTTACCAAGAAGGAGGAGACCTAGGAATTTTAAGAGACTCACCAAAGATGATCTGATTCCAGTTTTGTTCTTAATTACTGTATGTGTAAGTAAATAGTTTTTTATACCAATATCTAATTCTCACAGTAGTATTTATCAGTGATTCCTTTTGTCACTGTCCTAGTTCTGATTTGTTACACCTTAAACTCTTAGAGTTTGAATTAATCTGTTACATTTCTACTTTTTCTGGTTCAACAAGCTTATTATGTTTTTAACTTAGTGCTCCATTGCTTTTGTAATTACCACTTTATAATATGTTTTAAAACTTAGTAAAGTAAAATATACAGTAGGGTGGGTCAGTAATCATTCCTTTTTAAAAAAAATTCATTGGTGTTCTTGTTATTGTATCAGAGGAATTGCTCTCTTCATTTATTAGGGACTTCAACCTGCTGAGGCTTTAATTGATAAATCTACATATTAACCTTGGAAATACTATTATATTTACTTTCCTAATCAGGAGCAAGTACAGCATTCAGTTTATTAACAGCTCTCTCTATGATTTCTCTGAATCAGTCTTGCCACAAGTTCGATCAATTCCCTTGTATTTAATATGTTTTTTGTTGCAGTAGCCACAATAGAATTCTTTTTTATTGTATTTCCTTGTTACATATCAATACATATACTGATATATAACACAATAAGCATAAATACAATATAGCATATATATTGTATCTAAAGACGTACATACAAATGTTTTAGAGTCAGTCCTGCAACTAAGCTCATTACCTCCAGGAATTAAATTCTTAATTTCCTTAGAAATTAAGGTCTGTAATCATGCCATCTGTAAAATAGATACTTTTGTTTCTTCCTTACTAATATTTATATACAATATTTTCTCTCTTCTTGAATAGTTATTGACAACATTTCTGGAAAAATAGATCCTGATTTGAGAAACCAATGTGAATTTCTTCTTTAAGAATAAAAGCAACTCTGTTTTCAATACGCACTCCATTGTGTTTAGACTGGAAATTCCACAAAGCTAATGTTGTCTTCATTTCCTGTTTAGAAGGGCTGAGGATAAAAATAATTTGGAAGACGCTCAAATCAAAATAAGCCAAAAAAAAAAAAAAGTACATCATCAGAACACCTAGAAATGATTGTTCCTACTTTTTTTCCTGGGCATCGCTCAAGAGTTTCACACACACGAGTCTCTTTAATTCGTCTCTCCTTGGACCTTAGATCCCTAGTGCCACAGTCAGTAGTTATGAGGGTCCCTGCCCTGAGATGCTGATATTTTTCTTGTTACCAGCCCCCTTCTTCCACATTCCCTCCCCAGGAGTCAAGGTTATATTCTCATGTAAGAGAGATGAGTTTAAACAATTCAGAGTAGGAATCTGCCTTTCTGATAAATTACTGAACTAAATTCCACATGGTAAAAAGCAGCCCTAAATTACCAACACTGATTTTAAGAGTTTCTATCAGGAAGAGATGAGAATTATACCCCAAAACATTGAAACATACATATATTTCCATTTTCCTGTTAATATGATGTTCTATATTATTTTTACTTCTTCGTACCAGATTTGTGTTTCTAGAATTAAGCATAGTGACTGCCACATGTAAAGTATTTTCTTTTGCTAACACAAAATCTTAATATTTATGTTCATTAATGAGATTGGCCTATAATTTGATTTCATATTCCTATTCAGATTTTGAAATCAATCATACTTCATAAAATAAGTTAGGTAAGATACAATACACACACAAACACATCCACTTAAAGTTTATGTAACATAGGGATTGTATTTTGTTCCTTGAAAGCTTGGAAAATTGTCACACACCCATCAGGATTAGGCATCTTTGTGGAGTAACTGCTTGTATTCCTTTTTCAGTTATTTGAACTGTCATGGCACTTCATATTTTTGTAAGCAAGTACCCATTTGGTTATGCATTATGTTATTATTTCTAGTCTTGCTGGTTTGTATTTTTTTCTTGTTTTCATTGAGACAATACTCATTTATTTAAAAATGCTCTTTACTGTTTTTTTTAATATACTAGCTTGCTTTTTTCCCTTTACTTACGTATGTTCTTGAATCACTTTTTTTCTACTCTTGACTTGCTACTTTTTTCTCTCACTAAATATTTTAGGTAGAGTTTTAGTTCATTATGTTTATCTTTTAATTTACATATTAATAAAGATACTCAGAATGATCTTTCCCCCAATAACTGGTTTGTATGAGGTTTCCCTATATAATAATGCAGTGGTTAAGAGCACGGGCTCCAGAGTGAGGCTGCCTGGTTTCAAATCTCAGTTTTGGGCCTTATCAGCTGTGCTGCCTTGAATAAGTTACTGAACCACTCTATGCCTCCAGCTTCCTCATCTGTAAAGTGGGGGCGGTTATTAGGATCCACCCTGTAGATGATTTTTGTAAAGATTATACAAGATAGTGTGAGCACTTAACATTGCATGTGGCACATAGTAAGCTGTTAATAAATGTTAGTGTGTTAGTTGTCAGTGCTATTATTTTTAATTAGAAACTTTGAATTATCTAGTTCCATCTGTAGGAGTCCTCACAGAGAAGAGGCATTTCTGGTGATGGGTAGGATAGAAAAGAAGCCTGGCCTCCAGGGTTGGTGTCTGGGTGAGGGATTGGGGAGGATCTGTGATTCCCAAGCCGATAGTGTGGATTTACAGCTGGAAAACCATTTCAACTGCTTTCAAGAACTGGAGCTTGTACAAAACAGACAAACAAGGTTATACTGTATAGTACAAGGAACTATATTCAATGGCTTGTCATAACCTATAATGGAAAAGAATCTGAAGAAGAATACATATATGTATAACTGAACCACTATATTGTACACTAGAAACTAACACAACATTGTAAATCAACTATACTTCAATTAAAAAAAAAAGAGGAGAAAAAAATTAGAGCTTGGTCAAGGGTAACACAGCAAAGTGCCAGGTAATTATAGCTCTGCTCTTTCTGCTTTTCCTTCCTTCTCTACTTTATCCTTGCCAGCTTCTCAGCTCCCTCTCTATCCCTCTCTTACCCTGGTTCAAACCCAGCTGAATTTCCACTAAGGTATACACGATTAAAGATACAACAACTACTGTATTTGAATTTGACATTCAGTATAGTTCTAGGACAAATCAGCTTTCAGGTGGATTTCTCAGGTCAGTTCAATCAAGTGTTAGGGTTCATTTTGTTTTGTTTGGAAGGGGATTGATGGGGCCAGGATCCTCCCTCAGTATCCATATCTGTGCCCTCTTACCCATCAACCTAGTCCTATTTAGAAGTCAGAACCAGACAGTTGATTTGAATTTTTCTTATGGGCCAAGGTAAGGAAGTGGCAAAGAGAATGGAAAGGAGTCTCTAAGTTAATATCTGTAGGGAAAGGGTGGTGGTTGTTTGAGAAATAAAATTGTAGGTCCTCTTCCTAGCCACACTTATCTCAGATCACCTTCTTCCTAGCTCCCCACTCAACAGGGAAGAAGTTGCTAATAGGAATGGTCAGAGCCCAAGATATAGATTGGGCTGTGTGGAAGACTGTATTTTCCAAAACTCTCTCATCTCTCATGCTGTTTTATAAAGTGATGTTGACATGTGTCATCATGAGGTGGGGTCTGTCCTCTCCCTCTGAACCCAGGTGGACCTTTGTAAGTGCCCCAGCTAATTGAATGTAACAGAAGTGAGGCTGCATGACCTCTGAGGCTGAGTCATAAAGGTTCATAGGACTTCCACTTGGCTGGCCACACGGAGAGGCCATGTGTGAGTGTTTGGGATGACTACCAGCCACCAGACATGGGATTGAAAGCTCCTTCAGACAGATCCAGTCCTCATCCTTTAAGTCTTCTGTGGAGATTCCAGAAATCATGGAGCAGAGAGAGGCCATCCTTGCTGTGCCCTGAGTTTTTCCTGACCCAGAGAAACCACAAGGCATAACCACTGATTCTTGCTGTAAGTCACTGTGTCTCGGAGTGACTTGTTA
This sequence comes from Vicugna pacos, assembly GCF_048564905.1. Classification (NCBI taxonomy): domain Eukaryota; kingdom Metazoa; phylum Chordata; class Mammalia; order Artiodactyla; family Camelidae; genus Vicugna; species Vicugna pacos. The sequence goes on along the minus strand of NC_132987.1, from coordinate 53,776,244 downwards.
TACAGCACCAGGTGATGAAAACAGGCTACATTCACTAAAGGGTGTGAACCCACGCACTCCTCTTTTCCTGCCTCACTTCTAGATGGATCAGGCCTAGCCAGTCTCTTCACTCTTCTGCTTTCATCCTAATATGCATCTGGGGGAGCAAATAAGTCAAGGCCTGTTGCACAAACCTGGCCATATAGTTCCCCTCTTTCTTAGACTGCTTCCTCTTTGCCTATGGTCAGAGGGCAGGGATATCCCAAGAGGAAGGAGGTCCCGCTTTTTCACCAGAGAGCTCTACGTCGGCGTCTGGCCACCTAGGCCCTCCTAATACCGTGGTCTTTTATTTCATAGTCTATGGTTATTTATTGTGCTTAGCTTCTTTGGAGCCTGGTAGGAAGGGGAGAGAGCAGTGGCTGGCAGGGCAGGGCTTGGCATTGCTGGCTCCTTGCCTGTAACAGTGCGGTATCAGAACATTGCCCTAATAACCAACCGTGGGTAGAGAGTGAAAGGGAGTAATCAAAATGTAAATTGCATAAAAGCAGAAGCCAATTCCTCTTCACACCTCAATGGTAGAAGAAAGAGCAGCAGTTTGAGAATCGTGATGTGTGGTTTCTATTTCCTTCTCCACAAGGATAGGTTGTGGAATGAGTAGTTTGATGACCTTGGGCAAGTTACCTCATCACTTTTCCATGATTCCATTTGCCTGAGTAATAAAAGGCAAGTTTTACTTAACCAATCCTGACAATCTATGAATCCACAAATCTCTCCTCTGAATCACTTTCGAAGCTATTTACACCTTCAGCTTCCAAACAGGAACATGTGCATTTGGATGGGAACCCATGGGTGATGCGAGGACGGTGGAGTCCCCAGCTAGCACTTCCTGGAAATCACAGCAGCTGCCACTGGGGCTTGGCTCTGTCTCCAGGAAACAGAGGATTGCAGTTCCCTGGGGAAAGCCAGCTGCCAGTGAGGAGAAGCAGCCTCGGTCTTATCCTTATTTCAGCCTAGATGAACTAGCTCTGCTCAGGACTGGAGTAACAGTGGTGCCCCAGATACCACACACGTATACACCCAGGCCAAGTAGCAATGAGTGGCAGAGAAAGCAAGCAAGCATCATCCTGTCCTCTGGTGGGATGGAGAAATGATTTATTTCCTAAGCAGCTATATAAAGAACATAAAGGAAACCACCATAGATATAATGTTTAGAACTAACTGCATTGATGATTCTTTGTACTTGATCCATTGGGGATGGAGGGAAAAGAGGAGCTCCTAGAGGAAGACTCCAGTGTTGCAAAGTCACATGTCATCTTCCTGCAACTAGTTTCATTCTGACTTTTTTGAGACATAATTGACATGTAAAGTTATGTTAGTTTCACTATACAACATTATGATTTGCTCTATGTACATGTCGTGAAATGATCACCACAGTAAGTCTAGCTAACGTCCATGACTAAACATAGTTACATGTTTCTTTCTTCTGATGAGAACTTTTAAGATTCTCTCTCTTAGCAACTTTCAAATATGCAATTCAGTATTATTAATTATAGTCACTATGCTGAACATGACATCTCATGACTTTTTAATCTTACAACTAAAAGTTTGTATCTTTTGACTCCCTTTGCCAATTTCTTCTACACCCTACCCCCGGCCCTTGCCTCTGGCAGTTACCAACCTGTTATACCTGTGAGTTGGGGAATGGTGTTTTTGTTTTAGATTTCAATATAAGTGAGATCATGAGGTATTTGTCTTTCTCTATGTGATTTCTTTTACTTAGCATAATGTCCTCAAGTTCCATCCAAGTTGTTGCAAATGGCAGGATTTCCTTCTTTTTTATGGCTGAATATTATTCTCATACCGACTTCTGAAATAACAATATCATATTTCTGATCTGTCCTGGCACCCCAGCCTCCCAGTGTCTGTGGGACACACACTCACATGTGCACTATACCAGCCACGTCAGTCACGGTGCCTCCATCCTCACAATTCCTTTTGTGGGAAACTATCCACCCATAGTTCCTGCTAAAGGGAGCAGTTTACGTGGCCTTTACATCACATGACTTCCCTTTCTTTTCCTTCAGCTGCATATAACTGCTCAGATGGTGGTCTCCTCTCTCCCTCCTGGGCTGGAAATTGTCTTATCTCTGGTCTTGTCCAGCTCAATTTCTCCTTCTGGGTCATTCCAGAATTAACATTTAAAGTGCACATTTGATCCTGTCATTCTGGGCTCAGAATTTCTCATTGGTTCTTGTATTATCTTCTGCTGCATAACAAATGGCCCCTACAGTTTAAAGGCTTAAAACAACAAAAATGTATTATCTCACAGTTTCTGTGGGTCAGGAATCTGGGTGCAGCTCAGCTGGCTCAGGGTCTCTCACATCTGCAGTCAAGGTGTTGGCTAGAACTACAGTTTCATCTCAGGATTCAATTGGGAGAATTTACTTTCAGGCTCACTCATGTGGTAGCTGGAGGCCTCAGGGCTTTACTGGCTGTTGGCCAGAGATGTTAGTTCCTTCCCATGTGGGCTTTTCCTTAGGGCCTCTCATAACATGGCAGTTGGCTTTCCTCAGAAGGAGATGTCTGACAGAAAGAGAAAGAGAGATATTGTGACAACAGAAGCCACAGTCCTTGTAACTCAAAATTGGAAGTGAGACCATCATTACTTTTGGAGCTGTTAAGTCCAGTCCACACTCAAGGGAGGAAATTATGCAGAGTGTGAATACCAGGAGGTGGTGATCATTGGGCACCACGTTAGAAGTTGCCCACCACAACTTCTCTTCTGAAGCAGTGGTTTCATTCTGTTGCGGCAGTGGTTACAAACAAATGAGGTCCCAGCATTCCCCATCAACATGCATCAGCTTCAATGGGAGCAGCGGGACTTAAAAATGTGTTTCATTTGTGCTTTCTGATAAGGATTTCCATTAAACAAAGTGCTTCTAGCTGAAAGGTATTCAAAAACTACTGGTTTGGAGGATTCAACCTAAACTTTGCAGGGCTTTTCATGAAACTTGGTCCCTGCCTACCAGTTTCATCCCTCGTCTGACTGCTGTCAGGCCCATATTACTTTCAAGAGAGACAGGCTTACAGAATGATCCTTTGCCTTTCCTGCCTGCATGTGTGCTGTTTGCTTTCCCATAATACCCCACCTCAGCTTGACTGCATCACCAGCTTATCCTTTCTGTGAAATATTTTTTGATGGTTCCAGGCAGATTTATCGGTTTCTCCCTCATTTTTCTATTGTGCTTTGTTTAAATTCCTTAATCAAAGCAATTACCTTTTGTACTTTTATTCTTGGTTTATATCTCCTCTCTAAACATCTCCAGCATCCAGCCCACAGCCTGGCACACAGAAGATACTCAACAGCTATTTGTGGAGTGGATTAATGAGCCTAGCACTGTCTGCTGGGCACTGCCTTAATGCTTGGTGTCCTGGGCGTGGATGGAGAGCTGACCACAGCTCAGCATCTTCACGTGTGGTGTGTGGTACCTCGGCTGCCTCATTTATAATCCATGAGTCAGTCATTGTATTCCAGATAGCTCGTCACTGTCGTTTTAGCCTTTTGCTGCTTACTGAAATGAGCTAATTAAAGACGAATTATTTTAATTGCCAATCATCAAGAAAAAGGTTTTTTTTTCTTTAAATGGAAATGGCAGAATGTGTGTATTATCCTACCATTAGCAGAAGCCAAAGTGTTCTTGTTTCAAAATTATGATAGGTCCACTGCTTCCAGAAGTAAGGGTGAACCATCAGAGCGTAAAGAAGGGTTGTGTTGTCTGGAGCACAAAATTGACCCAGATCCTACTTCTATTAGTGTCACATCACATTACACAGGAAAATCCAGTGGTTATTGGGCTCGAACACTGAGGGTGTATCCTGATGCCCACAGGGGTCAGGTGGCTCGGCACATTCATCACAGGCCTTTTTGCCCTCCCCTTTCATATTCAAAAGCTACTCTGGAGGTCTATTTGTCCACAAAAATTTTTTCATAGATGAAAATATTTCTCTAGTGGATAAAACAAATTGGAACAAAACTTGCTGCGTCTCTTCAAACAACAGCTAAGGGATAGAATGAATTTTGAAAATCATATCAAGATGATCCACAAACATCCACTACTTTAGAAATACTACAGGAAATGCAGTTTTGGACTAGCTTGAGGTGTTACCAAACCAAACTCAGCTCAACACCCAGCAAAGCCAATCTACTGACACTGGGTTGTGGTAAAGGAAAGCCCAGTGTTCGCTGCAGGGTGCCAAGCAAGGAGAATGGACAGCTAGTGCTCAAGAGACCCAAACTCCCGGATGGCTCTTAGGGGAGGGTTTTTAAAGATAACGTGAGAGGTGAGGGTCACAGGGTACGTGATCAACTGCTGGACATTTTTCTGATCAGTTGGTGGTGAGGTAGCGGGGTGATGTTTAGGAATCTGAAATCATCAGCCTTCCAACAAGTTCTGGGGTCTACGTGCTTGTGGTCAGCATGTAATCACCATCCTCCACCTGGTGGGGGTCTTAGTTTCTGCAGAATAAGTAAAAAAAAATGCATCAGATTGTTATCTTTATCCCTTCAGGATGAACTAGGTGTCCTGTGACTCTCTTCTAATTGTTAACTGCTTGAGTCTGCTTTTTGGAACTTGGGGAAGGCCAAACCTGAAGCATGGGACACAGAGGGGCTTGTATGCAGGAAGGCCCCATAGGGTCCTGCTCGGTTTCAAGGGCCTGTCTGTTTTCCTGTTTTGCCTTTCATGGTGGTACAGTGGGATATTTTGCAGAAAAGCTGTCCTTCATGGTGCAATACCAGGAGGTTAGGGAAGGGCTACGGATATTTCTCTATTCTTACAACATCTAAAATACTTCTTAGAGTCTAGAGTTGTTGCAGCCTGGGTCACTCCTATAGAGGTAAGACATTCGGTAAGATTACAAGCCAGTTTGTTAAGCCAGGCTTCTTTTAATTTCAAAGGCTTCATAGGAATCTCCTAGTTCCGGGGGCTTAGGCTTTAATAAAACAGATGTTTTGCCTTTCTATACTATTTATGACTTTGGAGTCATAAAGCTGTTAATGTGTCCACTCAAAAATATTTGAGTATCTTCTAGTACCTACAATGCCAAGCACTGGAAATACACAGTACCTGCCTCGCGATGTGAGATACCAAGTGGGAGGCACAGCACGTCCTTGAGTGTGGAGGAGGGAGTGAACTAAGAAAAGACTTCCAGTAGCATTCGAGCTGGAATGTGAAGGAAAGGTGAAATTCTTCATGTATAAAGGGGGGCAGCAATTCAAGGCAAAAGGAACAGAATGGGGGAAGGCACAGACGCAGGCAGGAAGCGTATTACATGTCCAGAAACAAAACGAAAAACCAAGGAAGGTAAAGATTTGGAGGCCTGGGGCAAGGTAGCTGGAGAACAGGTGGGGAAGGCTTTGTGTAGCCTACAAAGGTTTGAATTGTTTTCAGTAGGCAGTGAGAAGCGGCCTCTGCCGCTTTTTAAGGCCAGGTATGTTCTCATCAGATTTATGTTTTAGAGAGACCTCTTCTCAGCATAGTAATGATTAGAGTCTGTAAACATGGAGGGCATTTGGAGGTTCTGGGAAGAGGAAGACTAATATTTATTGAGGACCTGCAATGTGCCAGATACAGTGCTAGTCTCTTCACATGTTGTCATATTTAGTGTTTATTGCAGGTATATGAGGTAGAAATTATAATCCTCATTTAAGAGACTAGGCTAAATCACTTGTCCAAGATCACTCAGCTAGATAGTAGTGAAGCTGAGCTTTGATTTCATTCTGATTCCAAAGCTGCTATTCCTTTTATACCAAAAGGGATGATGAGGGTCTGAATCATGAGAGTAGCAATGCTAAAGAGGCATCCTCCCTCCGCACAGGAGACTTCTAATTTAGTTGCATCTCATTTGGAAGCTTCTCCATCCACTTCATCATTCTAATTGCTTTAATATGACAAATTGACCAATTGCTAGCAGGTTATTTATAACCACAGTGGAATTAGTTGCTTGGTTCAATCAGGCAACCAAAAAGCAACTGATTTATAATGATTCGATCTATCAAAGTATTCAGAATAGTTGGTGTGCATAGACAACACTTATATTAGTATTAGACAAATATGAGCAATTGAATGGGAAGGGAATAACTGACTCTTCACAAATGATATCTGAACCAAAAGGATTGTAACACTAGCTCGGTCTAAAACCAAGTGGACAAGTCATACTTTTGAGTGGTAAGAGAGGTTCTGAAAAAACCTTCTTTTTGTTTTACTGATTAAGAAACTGAAGCCCAGGAAGCTTAAGGGATTTGTGCAGGCCTCCTGCCAGAAAACGGCAGAGCTGAGGCTTGAACCATCTGCATCGTTCTGACGTCCGGTCCTAGAGAACTTTTCTCAGTGTGCCTGCTGCACTGTGACACTAAGCGAGTCATTTAGCCTTTTGAATCCTCAATTACTTTGCCTACACCATGAGAGTTGTGGGTGTATCAGTTAGTTTTCACTCTATAAGAAACTACCCAGAATTTAGCAGCTTAAAACAGCTATTTTATGTAGCTCCTGATTCTGTAGTGTGTCCTTGTGGCTGTTCGGGTCAGGACTGGCTCAGCAGAGCTTGACCAGACTTTCTCATGCTTCTGAGATCAGCTGGTGGGACTAGGAGGATCTAGTATAGCGTCACTCATAGTTCTAGTGGTTAGCAGACCATCGGTGGGGGATTGTCTACTGGGGGCACCTCCATTCTCCCCAGTAAGGCATTTCATCCTCTAGCAGGCTGGCTCAGGCTTGTACAATTGTTGATCTCACAGTTCCAAGCACAGAAAGAAAAGGCAAGTCCCAGTGAGCACGTTTTTGGGGAAATCTTTGCTGTGTCATGTTTGCTATTCTCCTATTGGCTAAAGCAAATCACATGACATGCTACGCAGCTTCTGAACTAGCTCCCAGTGATTCCCGCCTCCTGATATTCATGTCTATGTGTAATCTCCTCCTGTTCTGTGAGGGCTGGACCTAGTGACTTACTTCTCATGAATAGAATACGGTAAGAATGATGGGCTATCACTTCTGAGATTAGGTTATGAAAGACTTTTTACTTGCTTGTTCTGGTGAAGCAAGCTGCCCTATGGAGAGACCCCGGTGGCAAGGAACTAAGGGTACCCTCCAACGAGCAACCAGTGAGGAACTGAGACCCTCAGCCCAACAGTTCTTTAAGGAAACGAATTCTGCCAACAGTCAGTGAGTAAGCTTGGAAGCAGACCTTTCCTCAGTTGAAACTTCAGGTGCAAATGCAGCTCTGGCCCATACCATTATGGCAGCCACATGAGACACTTTGAAGGAGGGGTCCTGGCTAAGTCATGCCTGGGGTCCTGACCCACAGAAACTGCTGTGTTAATTTGGGAGTGATTTGTTATATAGCAGTAGATAACTAATACACATAACTAACCTCAGAGTCTGTGTGGAAGGGGAATATTCAGGGGTGTGGTTACAGGAAAAGTAATTATAGGAATTATTCACACATATTTATAAACAGCTTATCACAAATGGACTTTTTCCAGCCTTTGGGAGTCTGAGATGGAGTAACTTTCACTACTTCAACAGTGATTTATTCTCTGTGTTACATGTTGGGAACAATATGGTGAACAAGACAGAGACCATGTTCCTGCCCTCAAGGAGCCTGCGCTTTGTAGCAGGGGAGGTTGGGGATGAGTTCAATAATTCCTTCTTTAATTGTTTAAAATTAAGTGATATGAAGGAAGTGTGTATATAACTTAGTTTGGGTTGGTCAGAGAAAACTGGAGAAAATAGCAGATAAACCGAAGAGGTAGGCAAAAGAGAAGGAGGTGGGAAAGAGGAAAATTGCAGACACTGGGAATGGCATTCTTAAAGGGGAGCTGGACAGGTGGTCAGCAACTATAGAACAAGTTCATATTTATGGTCATATTGTACCATGATATGTGATAATAGTATTGTGGATTATGGGTTTTTTTTTAAGTTCATTTAGAGATAGTTGTTAAAATATTTATGGATGAAATTATATGATGCCTGGGAATCCATTTCAAAATAATCCAGTAGCAGGGTAAGTGTCATGAGTGGGCAGAGCTATGAATGAAACAAGATTTTTCCAAGTTACTAATTGTTGAAACCAGGTGGTGGATACATGCGGGTTCATTATACTAGTCTCTCTACTTTTGTATATGTTTCATTTTCCATAATAAACCTTTTAAAACTTGCATCCCAACAACACATCCTGAAGGCTGTGTGTATATGGTTTGAGAGGTCACAGCACATATACCTCCTGCTTCCATTACAGACAATAGTGGTTAATAACATCTTTAGGGCAAGGGAATGGAATGAGTTTTATGTTATAGAAAATGTAAAGTCTTCTCAGCTTCAAATCATATGGCTAACATAAAGAGGGTATTTGGGTAATTTACCTTTCCTCCTGTATCATGTTATTTCTCGTGCTCATTTTTCACTAGTTAAGATGGCATGGTTTCATATATAGTAGAATCTTATAACATGACATGGTTTCATATATAGTAGAATTTTATAACCCCTAGAGTAAAAACCAGTGGAAGGATTCTGTTCAAATATCAGTTACTAAAATACTGAAAGAATTCTGTATCAGAAGACCTTATATAACACAGACAGTATTGGAGTGAGTTTATGGGTTGGAGAAGGAGGAAAATAGGGTAGGAGAGCTGGGAATCCTCTTTTGTTTGAAAAATTCTGGTTTGGCTTGCTACAGCAATAATGGATTATGGATTTCTTTAAGTTTTCTCTTCCTTTTATTCATGTTATTCTGAGGTGGGTCAGGCTGTGAAATTAACAACAGGGATGGATAAATTTTATGAGCCAGGGATGTACTTCCTTAGGACTTTTTTGAGGGGGGAGCAGTATGCCTGGGCTGAAGCTGAAGACATGATGCTTCATGTTTTTAACTGTTTCAATGTTAGGTTATGGGAGGGGGACCATATCTTGAGACTTCAATTCAGACCTTTCTTGAAAATACCTTTGCCACCAAATTGAGTCTCTTCAACTTCTTATAAATGAAGACTTCACTAGAGTCATATATATGCAAGTTACATTTCCCTTCTTAAGCCAAGTTTAAATAAAAGGGATGATTGCTTATGGTAGCAAGGATTTTCAGAGCTTGGAGATGAATTTGGTTATTTGAAAACCATGATGAGTCTCCTTGTCATTGCAAGGCAGGAAAGGAGTAAAGTAACGGAGAAAGTGGACCAGGGTATAAACATGTTCCCCCACAGCATTTGTGCTGAAAGGCTTTGTTGTTGTTCCCTGAACCTTGACAATTGCAGGCATTTTCCTCCGCTCTGAAAAACGTTTGGCAAATAGTAAGAGGAGGTCCCCTCCTTTTCTGTGTTCAAGGCTGGGTTCTGGCCTTGTTGCAGGGAAACACTAATTCCCAGCCAGGCTCCCTGGGAACAAATGGTTTGTTTTCTCTTCACTGAACCCTGCCTGCGGTGGGTTCTCAGCAGCTGAGCCTGGCAAGGAAAATCTATTTGGAGTAACTTGTCCCCAGGAGGGAAGAAGGCAAGCTGATTGGGTAGGAGAGCTGCAGCCACCACCAGGGCACACATGTTGGCCAGGGCAGGCATTAACACACAAAGGCACACAAGGACTCCACGGAAAACAAGAGTCCTGTTTGTGTGTCCACACCCACATGTACCACACACACCCAACTCCACCCATATATACCATGCACACACTCTTGGCATGCCAGTCACATGTACCACACTGCCACACACATACACACATGCTATATAACAACCATGCCCACCACACCCCACGTACACGTGGATACACACACAAACTCAGATACACATACCACACACAGCACATATACCCGGCCACACATAAACACACCACTCACTCCACATTGTTCACATGCATCCATACCACATACACGTAAACACACACCTCAGATCACATAGTCCACAAACGCATCACACATATCACACATGTACCGTGTGCATACTTAACAGTATATTCAACTGTAAACACATACCCACCACACCTACTCCACATAACAAGTATACACACTCACACATCACATACACAGCAAACTACACACACACATTTCACATACCATTCCCGTGCATCACACGAATATTTCACATACACACCCCCCCCCCACAGCACCCAGCTGGGTTACTTTCTACCTTCCCCTACGCCCCCCCTCCCCCCTCAGCAAGGCGGGGCTGCAGCCCAGGCGAGACAGAGACCGCTGGTGGTGGTAACCGCAGGGCCACGCAGATCTGGCTGCCTTGAGCCGAGCTGGGATGTGCGCCCCAGGGGCTGCGCTGGGAGCTGGAGGCAGCCCCAGGAGGACACGCGTGTGTGCACGTTTGCGCGCCCCGGGGCCTGTGTGGCCAGACACTCTGGGGGGCGCGTATGAGGGCCATGTGGGCCGTGTGTGGAGAGAGACTGTGCATGTGAGAAAAATCTCACTCGCAGATGCGCAGGGACCAGCCCACTGGGCGTCCAGGCGGGCGTTTCCTCAGTGTGCACAGCCCTCGTGTGGACATGTGTGTTGGAGGGGACTGTGTGTGGGAAGTGTGCGTGTAAGCTGGCGTGCACGTGAAAACCGAGCCGCCGAGGCGGATGTGTGTTCATAAGGGCCCTCCGTCTATCGGGGTCAGTCTCCGGGGACCGACTGAGTGAGGGCGAGGACACCCACGACCGCGTTTCTCCGCCGGGCGCGTGTGAGGAGGCGGGGCCGGCGGAGGGACGCGTGGCGTCTGCTCGGGCCGGTGCGCGCGTGTGCGCGTGCGTGTGCGCGTGGGGGAGCGGCGCGCGCCGCGGCGGAGGGAGGGAGGCGGTGGCAAGCCCAGCCTCCGGTCGCAGCGCCCGGGGCGGCTCCTCGTCGATCTTGGGACCGCCACGCTCCCGCCGCCACCGCCACCGCCACGCGCTGGCGTGACTCCCGTCCCGCGCCGCGCCCTCCCGCGTCCGCAGCCAGCTCGGCTTCCTGCCCGCCCAGACGCCGCTTGTCCCGAGCTCCCGGTTTCGGCTCCGCGGAGGGAGAGGAAATGAGTGCGGCCGCGGCGCCGGCGCCCGAGCGCGGTTGGAAGAGCGAGAAAGTGGACGAGGCTCAGGCCCTGGCGCGGAGTTGCGCCGCTCGGAGACCCGACTTCCAGCCGTGCGACGGGCTCTCCATCTGTGCCACGCACAGCCATGGCAAGTGCTTCAAGCTGCACTGGTGCTGTCACCTAGGATGGTGTCACTGTAAGTCGAGCCGCGTCTCCCTACCTTCCGCTACGGTCCCGGGGCGTCCGCGGGGCTCTCCGGGGTCGAGGCCGGGACTCTGCGGCCTGGGGGGCTCCAGGCTGGGCCGGGGATTCTCTGCCGCAGGCCGGGGCTGCCCTGGGCTCCGAGCGGCGGGAACTGCCCTCGCGCCAGACGACGGGTTGGCGCTGCCTTGGCAACGAGCTGAAATCCGTGGGGAGCCTAGCTTTAGCCACTTCTACAAAAGGGGATCTACCGTCCCAGGAAAACTGGAATCTATCTTTTTTCTTTTTCAACCGAAACGACCAGGCAGTGTGTTGGGAAATGGTAGACAGCCGTCAGAGTTGACGACAACCGAGGGGAAGCCCTTTTTTCCGGGCTGGTGGTTAAAAGCTAAGCCTCTTTCTTTCTCACTTTGTCTTTCTGGGCTGCTTTTTAAAAGAAAGAGCCCTTGGAAATCGAATTGTAGCCCATTTCTTGTATCCAGATTGAGAAAGCGCTAAAGTGTGAGGGACTCCTTCCAAGAAGTTAATTTTAACAGTTTGGAAGGGTGAACTCCTTAAATACCCAGCTGCAGCATATAGAACCAATGTATGAGACTTTTAAAATTACAAAATAAAATGAAAGAAGGTAAGCTTAAATAATTTTAAACCAATTTATGGAACTAAATAGTCTAGACCTTTTCTCTATGTTTATCCTGCCTGTGATTTTTAAAAAATGGATATAACTTTAGCCATTTAATTAGAATTTCACGATTTGGCTAGTTAATGGTATTTGGCCTCCTGTATCTGATGAATTCTTTCTTTTTAGAAATATATCCTAAACTTAGTTTCCACATAACCTTATAATAGAGGGTTTTGGAATGCTTATTTAGGACACAAATTCTCAAAGTGATCTTAAATTAAAATTATTTTTTCCTTGTTGGTTACAAAAAATGGCTCCCAACAAGACATGCAGTGCTTAACAGATCCTTATTTACATTAATTGAGCATAATAGGATATTTTAAATTGAATTTATGACTTCAGGAATAGAGACTTCTTACCTTTTCTTTACAAATACAAGGCGCATCGGACAGTATTGATTTTTTGCATTCTGTGTGCTGATGGATCAGTTTCTTCCTATATCTCATTATTCGTATTGCTTTCAAATCCATTCCCGATTATATGGCATTGCTTCAGTAGGGGACAGAGTACAAAGTTAGAAGGAACAACTATGGGAAACCTGTGATACTGAAATACACAAGTAGGGTGAATTTGGTGAGAGTCCATTGCCTGGGGAAGTATAGAAAGAATTGTAGCATAGAAGGTGAGGAATGATGATCCAGTTCAGTGTCTGTCTTATTTCAGCAGTCTCCTCTCTAAGTACACCATTACTGATGGGAACTTTGCAGTCTTCTCAGGCAGCTTCTTCCTTCATTAGACAGCTTTGACTCTTGAAATGCTCTTCCTTATATGGAGCTGAAATCAGTGACTTTAGAACTTCTTTCCACTGGTCCTATTTCTACCTTATGAAATCATATAGAACGATCTAATCCTTTTTTAGATCATGGCAGTTTTAACTCTTCACATATACGGTTGAATTTCTCACAGGCATAGATTATCTTCTTCCTGTATTCTCAGGCACTGTCACAATGTCTGGCTTGAAGTAGGTTTGAAATTTATGTTCATTGAATGACTGAATGAAAGTAGCCATCATTTTTTTCTCAAGACATTGTTTTGTTCTATTTATAAATCTGTATTTCCTTCTGCCTTTCCTTTTATGGTATTCAGGCTCCTAAGCCTCCTGGTTCTTTTCTGAACACGTACCAATATGGTTTTGATCCTTTGAAGTTGGTGACCCCCAGGAGGGTGCATAATATCTGAGTTGTCTGATCTGTCTAGAGTTAAGGAGGACTGCTGTCTCCCATGTTGATACACAACTACTGCTGCAGCTAGCATCACATTAGTTTTTCTGATTTCCACATCATATTGAGCTTGTTGCTGACAGATTGAACTAAGCATGCTGTCAACTAAAGCCATTAAGCCTCTTTTTTGCTTGTGTGTTTGTTTTACATATGTGGCATAGGTTACAGTGCTTGCCCATCTCACAGTTAAATATTTGGACATGGGGACTGATTGATCCCTTAGATCTGTTTCCCTATTTCCTTATTGATAAAATTGGGAACAGGAGAAGGCTATAGATCGAGTCCTAAACTGCTCTTCAGGTTGATAGCAATTCATTAATGAGCATTTGTTGTTATGGTCATTAAATATATATCTCACTACCTAACTGTACTGTTATCCATCTTATGTTTATCTTATACATACGAGTATAGTAGAACCTGGTTGAATATTTTGTTGAAATTCTGCTAACATACTATTTTTACATCTTTTTGATGTGTGATCTATCTATAAACATACTCTCTTTAAAAAGAAAGAAAAGAAATTAATTAGTCTAGTATAACTCAGGTTGGTTCCACAAATGCTTACTGCTTTCTTTTCTAAGTGATTAGAAGCTACTTTTCAAATAAATAATCTGAATGTAGAAAAGGATTGGCATTGAGTATACTGGACTGTTGTTGGCAGTTCTTTCTTGCATTCTTTTTTTAAAATCAGACCTACATTTATTTTCTTTTTTCCAGTCTTTGGCAGCCCTCTGGTCTCCATGCTTCCTCAGCTGGCAGTGGTTCAGTGACCACATCCAAGTGGAGCTTCAGTTCACTTAGAGCAGCAAGGTGCTCTATTACAGCCTCTCACCTATACTGCACATCAATTCTTTTTACTTTTTTAAGCCCAAATATCATTTTTATTGAACAGAGGCAGAGTTAACGTATTTGAGAAATTCTACTTCTGGAGTATTCATGAACATGTCAGTCCTAAGTAGAATTCCTTTAATTTTGTTGAACGTGTATTGAGCACTTCTCTTTATGAGACACTATTATGGAGATTAGGACTACAAATACGAATACAGCTGGGTCATGCCCCATAAGCAGAGTGTAAGGGCGTAATTAATGCTGTATTTATTTTTGTATTCCTTTAAAATCACAAATGATATGGGTGAGAAAACTATCAGCTTGTTCACCAAATCAAAATGCTAAAATAGGAGGACTATCTTCAGATGCTTGAGAGAGGACATTCAGAACAAATAAAATAAGTTCAACTTTATATGGTTGATGTTAAACTTGTGAAATTTATAACCTTATAAAGTAGAAAAGACTGCAAATAGATACCTGTTCATAAAAGACATGTAATATATGTGTATATTGGCAGATGCAGTGCTTGATGTAAAGGAAATAATTAGTATATTTGGGTAATAACTGATTTTGAGGACTTTGGGAGGAAAACTATATATGTTCTGTTGGTGTCTTTGTCAAAGATAGATTATTGGGCTGAATAAACTATGACCCTGAATCTGTGACTTAATTTTTTTTCCTAATAAGGAGTGATATTGGGTTGAATTAATGAATAAAGGATTTCAGGAGGACTTTTGAGAGTAAAAAAGACATGGCTTGGCTAGGGAAGAGGGATGGGAAAGAATAAATTGTATGCAGATAGTGTAAAGTAGATTTTTTTGTGGCTGAAATAGGATATTTAGAAGGAGCAAGCAATTTGGTTGTTGAGATGTTAGGGAGGGATGAGCAAGAAAGGTGGGGAAGTTTCAGTTGACAGAGACTTTGACATTGTAGTGATAACATGGGTAGTAAGGGAATGAAATCAGCAAGGGAGATTATTTTGGTATTAGTGTAAAAATAGGTTGAAATTCATGCAGCAATATCCATATAATGGAAATTGAAATAGATTAGATTTGGAGGGGAGGAAGAGGAAGGTTATAAAGGATAACTTGTAGAATTCTGCCTTACGAAGCCTGGGTGGATGGTGATGCCATTCATTCACTAACAACAACAAAATACTGGAGAAGAACTAGGTTTGGTCGATCATGGATCATGAATCCACAAAGACCATGAATCTAGTTTTGAATCTGTTGAGTTTAAACTGCCTTGTCATTGCATGGTGATGTCAGTAGGCAGTTGGATATAGGGGATCTAGAACTTGGAGAAGGCTACACTAGGGACAATAAAGAAGTCATTTCTTACTCATAGATTGCAGTTATAGCCATGATAAAGCATGAGATTGCCAAGGGAGACACTATAGTGTGAGAAATGGAGAAAACCATTAGGCTTTCCCTTTAGAATGCTAACATTTACAGTCTGGTTACAGGAGGATGAGCTGGCAGTAGAGTCTAAGAAGAAATGTACAGAGAAGAAAAATCTGGAAAGTATGGTATTGCAGAAGCCGAGGGAAATGAATGTTTTAAGAAAGTATGAAGATGAAATCAGTATTTAGCAGGTTGTTTCTTAGATATTGATGAAATCTAGCAATAGTGATTTTCTTTATTACTGAAGAAGAGGGTGAAAGATTTAGTCTTGCAGTGACTTTGGGAATATACTTAATTGCAGCATTAGTCAAAGCTATTTGAGACAATGAATTCTTCAAGGTAGAAAGAGAAGAATAGAATGCCAGGAGCTGAGAATTAGGACACAGAGATAATAGTCAATATTTATTGAGTGATTACTTTGTGCCAGAGTAAGCTTATTATGCTAAGCACTGAGTAGCCAATTACATCATTATGTCCATTCTGTAGTCAGGAAAAAGTCTTAAAGAAGTTGAGTAACTTTTCCGTGGGCACATGATTAGTAATGAGTAGAGCCTGGATTTGGATCCGGGTCTGTCCTGATTCTAGGACCTGGACTCTTAACCACCATAGGTACTATAGAGCAATTTAAAGTTAATGAGCAAAATCAAGAGTTTTGTTTTTTTTGGACCTGGTAAAGCCAGTGATGGGGAAAATTTTTAAGAAATAGGTAGCAAATTGTTATCAGTTGCCCTAGTGAAATGCAGAAGAATGGGGACTGTAAAGAGGTCGCTGGATGTATTCCAAGTTAAGAGTTACCAAAGAGAAAGTGATTAGAAATGTCGGAGGTGGGTGGGGGTGGAGAGTGTGCATTGTATGATGTAGGTAACACCAACGGAACTCAGCTTTATTGGCTTAATAAAATCATGTTCAGTTTTCTGCAGAAGACATCTTAAAAGATGTCTCTTTCAGGTTAAAAGCAGGAAGAGTGGGACTTGATGTAATCTAATAGGTAATACTAACATATCTAAGGAAAGACTGTTACAGCAGAAGGTGGATGGGTGGCATGGAGTTAGAGAAAAATGGGAGTTGGAAAGGCAGAATATGGAAGTGTTTTTTCAGGACTGTTCAGAGAAGGTGGTATATTGCCTAGAAGTTTAAATGTCTGATCCCTGTGACTGGTCTATCCCAGCAAATGTTTGGTTACGATTTGGATTCCTATTTATAGATTTCCTATAGGGAGAGGAGTTGATTAGAGGATATAACTGTCAAGACATATACTAGTTAGTGTATTTGCATTGTGGTTTTTGCATTATTCAATTTGTTCTATTTTCCTGCTTCTACATAACCCTGAAAATCAAGTTCTGACTTCCCCAGGGTAATGCCAGCTAGTTTTCCTAAGGGACACCTCAGTCATATCAATAGCAGTAGCCACAGAAAATACATTTAGGATATATGACAGTGAAAACTAGCAAAAACAGCAGTCATAGTTTGGTTAGATGGAGGAGTCAGCTGAAGCTTTTTTGAAGCATGAGGGTTCTTACAGCGTCTGGTCGTTGAAGGAAGAGGATACAGGTGGTAAGAGTGCAAAGGTGAAATCAAGTTCTGAGTGAGTTTCCTCACAGCTTTTCCAGAGGTAGAGAAAGCTGATAGGTGTTTTCCATCCAAGTGGTGCTTCAATCATGGACATACATCAACTTCAGGGTAACAGATAACACACCTGTTGCTTATATGCAGGCACAGTTGTAGTCTTTCTGCATATGTTAGCTCATTCACACCTCACCACAACCTTGTGAGGTAGGTACTACTATTACCCTCATTTTTCACGTTAGGAAACTTGCCGGAGGTCACACATAGTAGCCCTGGCCACGTGTGATCCGTGTTCATCAGAATCTCACCAACTGGCTGGCAATCAGGGCTCTGGGTTTCTTGGTTCCGCTCAGGGTATAGTGAGGATGATTTTAGTTATTTTAAATTCTTTTTGGAACAAGGAGGATTTAAATAAATAAATAAAATGGGAATGCTTTCAGATTTTAAGGGAAGGGCAGTTATATACAATATGAATGTTTTTGAGTGGTTGCAAACTCTGTAAAACTATGCTTTTAAAAAACATTTAATAACATCTTTGTATAATACACAGCTTCCGTCATGTTGTATCCTCACCTGATCCCTAACTGATGCAGTCCCTCTTTCAGTTAGTTTACATAGCATTATTTATTACTGGCTTCTGAGCCTGTTGAACTTAGGGTTTTGAACCAAACAGCTTTTGAGGGCCTTGCTATGATAATTTCCCACATTACAACACCCTCACTTTATTTAAGTTTGTTCTCACACATTGTGGAATCTCATTAATTTACAAGAGAGAATATTTTCAGAGAAATTAAGTTATTAATTACAAACAAATACAGGAACATATGTTTAACAACTAAAAGTTGTCTAGTAGAAAATGTGTTTTCTTGATAAATAAGGATTGGTTTGTATATCCAATGTGGAAGGCAGAGTGTAGTCATAGGAAGGACAAGGGCTGTGGAGTCAGACCCACCTGGGCTGAATCCTGGTTCTTCTGTTCACTGGCCGTGTGACTTTGGATAGGTTACTCAGGCTCTCTCAGCTTCAGTGTTCTCTTCTGAAAAATAGGAATAAAAATCCTACTTCACAGGATTGTTGGGAAGATTAAATGACATAAGCAAAGTACTTATTGCAGGTGTTCAGCATCAAGCCCTCCTCAGAACAAACTGTGGAAGTACTGAGTAGTGTCATCATCCCTGAGGGCAGGCTCTGGAATTGGACTTTGTGTTTGAATCCTGGCTCTGCCCACTACTAATGTGGTTTTGGGGAAGTTACTTAATTTCTGTCTTTCAGTTTCATCATTTTTAACTGGCCGCATAGTGTGATGATTGTCACAATCCCCAACTCCAACTGTTTCCCCTTCTGCGAATGTCCTGATTATTCTGGAATTCACTTTGTAACTATACTGATTTGTTCAATTAAATACAACAAAGATGATAAAGATACTCATTTTTAATATCATGACATTTAGAAATTGTTGAGTTTTTCAGTTGCCCTCATTGTCGAAAGGTCTGTTTTATAATAGTAACTTTGTGATGATTATCTACTTTTTATCATGGAATTTTGTATTCTTCCCACTCCCCTACTCCATCCTATTTTCCACCATTATTAAGCAATGGATAGTTCTGGTTAATCAGATATACCAATTAATAGATAACTGTCATATTATGTCAAACATGGATTTCAGAGGATCAGGCTGTTATAAAACGGTTAATGTGAAGGTGCACATATTTAGCTTTAATTATCCAAAAGTCTTGTCACGATCCTGTAGTGATATTTAGCTATCATTTGGAATACTGATTTTGCTTAGAAAAATGGAAACAGTGCTAGTTAGTAGAGAAGTCCTGGCTGCTAGAATGGCAGACAAAGTAGACTGAATTGTAGTTTTTGCAAATTAATTTTCTCAACTTCACAGGATTTTTACTTTGTGTTTCTCCTGTTCTTATTGTTAGTTTGTTCTTGAATATCCAGATATTTAGCAATATTCTATAAGCCCGCTGCCCAGAACGTGCAATATCTAGAGCGCCAACAATGTATAATAGATCCCTCCGGCTGTGCCTGCACAATGCCCTGAAGCAGTCTGTTCAGGACAGTCTTTTCCCTCCCTGCTGCTTATTTGTCCATTTAAAACTAGATTCTTGGTGTAATATAGAATGTGTTTCTTCCTCTATCTCATTTTAACAGACCTTTAGTGGAATAAAAACACTAAGAGTGTAATAATTTGGTATAATTGTGGAATTTTCTATTAGGCTCATTTGCTTTATCTTTCTGTCTACACACACACACACACGTGCACACACACATGTACTTTTCTCCTAAACCATTTAAAAACGCATGATGACATTTCATCCAAATATTTCAGCATACCTCTCGAGAATGAGGACATTTTCCTTTATAACCGTAATACTAATCACGCCTAAGATAATAACACTTATTCAGCAGTGCCATATAATGTACAGTTTCCTTAATTGTCAAAAGACTTTTTGAGTTGACTTTTTTTTCAATTCAGGATCCAATCAAGATTCACACATCACATGGATATTTTAATGTGAGATGGTGGTGATAGTTTCACGGGTGTGTACATATCTCCGAACTTACCACATTTAATACATTAAATCTGTACAGCTTTTTTCTATGTTGATCATACCTCAGTGAAGTGGTTTAACAAGTGAAATAAATGAGTAGGAAAAAAGATTCATACATCACATTTCATTATTGTATCAGTTTAGTCTTCTTTAATCATTCTAGAATAATCACATTTTTTTTAGATGATACTGAAATTTTTCAAGAGTCCGGATTAACTGCCTCTGGCATCCCCCATATTTTGAATTTGCCTAATTAGATTTAGGTTAAATATTTTTGTCTAGTTATTACCTAGGTGATACTATATCCTGCTTATAGCCTCGTGATGAGGAGATAGGTGAGTTTGTTCCACTGGCGCTAGTGCTCAGGTGATAACTGCCAGGTCTGTCCATTATAAAAATATTGTTTCCCCTTTGTTATTTATCTTTTTAAAATTATTTTTATCACTTTTTAAGAATAAGTAATCTGTGGAGTGATATTTTGACACTGAGTGAACATCCTATCCCCCAGCAAACTTTAACCCAATGATTTTAGTATTTACTGAAGATTCTTGTGTGAATCACTTATTCATTGGTAGTTGCAAAATGGTGATTTTCTGTCATTCCAACCATTTGGTGGCATTCTTATTAAAGATGGGTTTGTCTTCTCTATATCCTTATTTTTTAGGTGTTACCAGACAACTTGATTCTTTTTAATTTGTTAAAATCAAGTATCATTTTTTGGATGCCCAAATTATCTTAAATTTGGCCAACGAGAGCCCCTTCAAACTGGCTCCTGTGACCTTTTGCAATGTCACTACCATTTTTTGAGCACTGCACTGCTTTTCTGAACAACAGGATGTTCTAGGCTTACCTAGTAACTTCCTCACCCCAGAACAGAAATCAGTTATTTTCCCAAGTAGCCTAGATTCCTTTTAGTGAAGAATGATATGGAAACCATTATCTGGGCTTTTAGTGTGCTTATTTTTACTGGGATGTTACTGCATGTTACTTTCAGTGGACAGATCTAGGTTGTATGTGTATGTGTGTGTATCTCCATCTGTCCATCCATGTCCGTCCGCATGTCCTTCACCTTTCCCCATTCCATATTTGTACCTCCCTTCTCTATGAGTCAAAGCCCTGGTTTCCAGTATATCATAATATTTACTCATTTCTTCTATCCTCAGCTACACACAGGATAGTTTAGCAATTATTATATTAGTACCACTAACAAGAAGAAATTGATGGCTGAAGTTCAGATTCTTTATTTGTTTTGATTTTTAGAATATATCCTGGCTTCTTGCATTACTTTTTTTTTTCTGTGTGGGTATGTTGTCAGGTTCATTTATTTCTGATTCGAATCAATTTCTGGATATTTTTTCACCCTTTTTAAATTAAACTTTTTATATTGAGATAATTTGTAGATTCACATGCAGTTGTGAGAGACAATGCAGAGATCTCACGTGTTCTGTGCCCAGTTTCCCAGTGGTAGCATCATGCAGAACTGTAGTATGATATCACAGCCAGGGAACTGACATTGATACAGAGAAATTCAGGAACATTTGCATCATTGCAAGGATACCTCATGTTGCCCTTTTATAACCACACTCACTTTCCCTCTGGCCCCAACCCCTCATTAATCCCTGGCCATCACTAATCTATACTCTATTTCTGTGATTTTCTCGTTTCTAGATGTTATGTAAATGGATCATACAATATATAACCTTTGGGGATTGGCTTTTTTCACTCAGCGTAACTCTCTGGAGATTAATCCAGGTTGTTGGGTGTATTAATAGCTCATTCCTTTTTATTGCTGAGTAGTGTTCCATGGTATACATGTGACACAGTTGATCTGTTCACCCACTGAAGGACATCTGGGTTGTTTCCAGTTTTTAGTTAGTATAAATAAGCCTGCTGTAAACATTTGTGTATGGTTTTCTGTGTGAACAAAAGCCTACATTTCTCTGGGACAAGTGCCCAGAAGTGCAGTTGCTGCGTCATGTGGTAGTCGCACATTTAGTTTTTAAAAGAAACTGCCAAACTCTCTTCCGTGGTTACTGTACCATTTTACATTCCTGCCAGCAATGTATGAGTGATTCTGTTTCTTCACCACATTCCTGTCATTACTGGGGTGTTGCTATTTTAATTTTAGTCATTCTGATAGATGTATACTGATAATTTATTTTGATTTTAATTTGCATTTACCTAATGTCTGACATTTGTGTGCTTATTTGTCATTTGTATATCCCCTTTGGTGAAATGTCTTTTATCCCTTTTTTCTAAGACTTTATTTTCTCAGAGTCATTTTAGGTTTACAGCAAAATCAAGAGAGAGGTACAGAGATTGCCCATGTATTTTGCCCCCACATGTGCATATCCTCTGCCATTATCAACATCATTTATCAGAACTGTACATTTTTCTACCCAGGATGAACCTGCATTGACACAGTGTAATCATCTAAAATTCATAGTTTACCTTAGGGTTCATTTTTGGTGTTGTACATTCTGTGGATGTGGACAAATGTGTAATGACATATGTGCATCATTATAATTTCATACAGAGTTTTCTCACTGCCCTAATAATCCTCTGTGCTCTGCTTGTTCATCTGACCCATCCCTTGGGAAACCACTGATCTTTTTATTGTCTCCGTAGTTTTATCTTTTCCAGAATGTAGTATGTAGCCTTTGGAATCATGCAATATGTAGCCATTTCAGACTGCCTTCTTTCACTCAGTAATATGTGTTTCAGGTTTCTCCATGTCTTTTCATGGCTTGATAGCTCATTTCCTTTTAGTGCTGAGTTAACCGTCCATTGATGGATGTACTACAGGTTTTTATTACTTTATTAATTTTTTTGAGGTGTAATTGACATATTCGTTTCAGGTGTACAACATAGTGATTAAACATTTGTATATACTGTGAAATGATCATTGCAGTAAGTCTAGTTAACATCTATCACCATAGTTCCAGTTCTTTTTCTTGTGATAAGAACTTTTAAGATCTACTCTCATTACAGCTTTCAAGTATATAATAAGTATTATTAACTTTACTCTCATTATATCCCCATGACTTATTTATCTTATAACTGGAAATTTGGCCCCTTTGACCACCTTTACCCATTTTGCCCATTCCCTCACCCTCTGCCTCTTGCAGCCACCGATCTGTTCCCTGTACCTTTGAGTTCAGTTTTTGTTTTGATTTCACATACAAGTGGGAATATATGGTATTTGTCTTTTTCTGTCTGACTTATTTCACTTAGTATAACACCCTCAAGGTCCATTCATGTTGTCTCAAATGGCAAGATTTCATTCTTTTTAATGGCTGAATATATATTTACTATATTATCCATTCATCTGTTGGTGGGCACTTACGTTTTTTCAGTGTCTTGGCTATTATGTAAATAATGCTGCAGTGAAAATTTGCAGATCAGAATTTTAAAATTTTGACCAAGTCAAACTTAGGAATTTTTCCTCTTATGGATGATCCTTTTGGTTCCTTTAAGAACTCTTTGCCTAATTTGAGATCCAGAAGATTTTCCTGTATATTTTTTGTAAGAGTGTTGTAGTTTTAAGTTTTAAATATAAGTCTGTGATCTATTTGGAGGTTTTGTATAAGGTGTCTATTTTAGATCAAGGTTTATTGATTTTTTTTTGCCTATAGATGTTCAAGTTGCTTCAGCAGAATTTGTTGAAAAGCTATCTTTCTTCTGTTGAACTGCTTTTTGCACTTTTGTCAAAAACCGTATTGTGTTGGTCTGTTTCCAGACTCTCCATTCTGTTCCATTGATCTATGTGTCAGTTCCTCTGCTAGTCCACAGTGTTGATTGTTATGCCAAATAATGTGTCTTTAAATTAGATAAACTGATTCTTCCCGCTTTACTCTTCTTTTGAAAATTGTTTTAGCTATTCTAGTTCCTTGGCCTTTCCATATGAATTGTAGAATAATCTTGTCTACATCTACAAAAATCTCGGTGGGATTTTGATAGGAATTGTGGTAGAGTTGTAAATCAATTTTGGGAGAGTTAGAATCTTTACTATGTTGAATCTTCTGTTCCGTGAACATGGCATCTCTCTCCATTTCTTTAGATCTTTGATTTCTTTTGTCAACATTGTGTAGTTTTTAGCATATAATTCCTTACATGTTTTGTTTGAGTTACACATAAGTATTTACATTTTTTAAATTGCAAATGGATTGAATTTTTAATCTTGGTGTCCTGTGTTCATTGTTAGCATAGAGAAATATAATTGATTTTCATGTGTTTGTCTTGCATTCTGTGACCTTACTTAGATGAACTCACTTATTTCAAGAGTTTAAAAAAAAATAACTTTTCTTGGGATTTTCTACATAGATAATCATTTCATGTGGAGGTTGAGAAAGTTTTATTTTTTTTTGTTTGTAATCCATATGGCTTTCTCCGCTTTTTCTTGCTTCATTGTACTGGCTTGAACTTCCTCAGTTGTGTTGAATAAGAGTGATGAGAGCAATAATCTGTGCCTTGTTCCCTCCTCCATAGGAGGAAAGCACTAGATCTTTCATCTTTATAATGTTAGTTAGTAGGGTTTTTGTAGATGCTTTTTAGTAAGTTGAGGAAATTCTCTTTTATTTCTGTTTTCTGAAAGTTTTTATTATGAATGAGTATTAAATTTTGTCAAGTGCATCAATTGATATAATCATGTGACTTTTTCCTCATTGGCTTGTTAATATTGTGAATTGTATTTTCAAATACTAAATCAGCTTTCTGCTCCTGGATAAACCTCACTTGGTTATGGTGTATGATTCTTTTTATATGTTGCTGATTTCTACTTGTTAATAGTTTGTCAAGGATCTTTATGTCTATATTTATGAGGAGTGTTGATCTATAATTTTCTTTTTTGTACTGTCTTTGTTTTGGCTTTGATACCAGGGTAATACTAGTTTTATACAATAAACTGGGTTTTTTTTTTTCTTCTAGGCTTTTTTTCTGGAGAGATTGTTTAGAATTGATGCTATTTTTTGTTTAAACACATGGTGGAATTCTCCAGGGAAATCATTTGGGCCTGGAGATTTTTTAAATTACTAATTCAGTTTCCTTATTAAGAGGACATTCAAATTGTTACCAGTGGGTGAGTTGTGATAGTTTGTAATTTTTGAGGAATTGGTCCATTTCATTCTGACTTGTCAAATTTATGTGTGTAGAGTTGTTTGTAGTGTTCCCTGATTATGCTCTTGATATCTGTGTGGTCTTTCATAGTATCCCCTGCTTCCTTCCTGGCACTTTTAGTTTGTGTTTTTTCTCTTTATTTTTTCTGTCGGTCTTGCTAGAGCTCCGTTAATTTTATTGACCTTTTCAAAGAACAAGCTTTGTTTCATTTATTTTCTCTGTTAGTTTCCTGTTTTCAATACCATTGATTTCTGCTCTCATGTTTATCATATCCTTCTTTCTGTTCTGCTTGCTTTGAGCTTATTTTATGCTGTCCTTTTTTTTTCTTAAATAAAGCTTAAGGGTACTTGCATTATACTTTGAGTCTTTTCCTTTTTTCTAGTGTATGCAGTTATTGCTATAAAAATCCATCTCAGCATTGCTTTAACTGTGCACCACAATTTAAGTATGTTTTATTTTCATTTTCAAGTTCACTGTATGTTTTCATTTCTCTTGATATGTCTTACTGATTTATGAATTATTTAGAAGTGTTTGGTTTCCAAGTGTTTGAAGATTTTCTTGTTATATTTTTGTTAATTGGTTTCTAGTTTGATCACAGAACACACTTTGCATTCTTTGAAATCTTTTGAGATTGTTTTATGGCCCAGGATATGGTCCAAGTGTCATGGACACTTAACAAGAATGGCTATTCTGCTGTTGTTGGGTGAAATGTTCTGTAAATGTCTATTAGATCCTGCTGGTTGCTCTGTTGTTGAGTTCTACATCCTTGCTTGTTTTCTATCTTGTATGTTCTTTCAGTTGTTGAAAGAGGAGTGTTGATATCTCCCAATTAATTGTGGATTTGTCTTTTTCTCCTTTCAAGTCTGTTGGTTTTTGCTTCGCATATATTTGCAACTCTGTTGTTTGGTGCATACACATTTAGAATTGCTGTGTCTTCTTGTTAGATTAACCATTTTATCATCATCTAATATCCCTTTATCTCTGGGTAATTTTCTTTACTCTGAAGTCTACTTTTTGTGATGTTAATATAGCTATACCTGTTTTTCCTTTAATTAATGTTTTCATGACATGTCTTTCCCCTCCTCTTATTTTCAACCTGCCTATAATGTTAAATTTGAAATGAATTTCTTATATACAGCATAACTTGTTTTTTAAGCCACTGTGCCAGTCTCTGTCTTTTAACTAGACCATTTACACTTATAGTAATTATTGATAAGTTAGGGATTAATTCTGCCATTTATTTTTAATTTTCTGCTTTTTCTCCCTGTTTTTTGTTCCTTCACTTTCTTTTCTCTGCCTTCCTGTGAGTTACTTGGGCATTTTGTAGAATCCCAGTGTGATTACCTGTAATACTTTTGAGTTTTCTCTTTAAAGCTTTTTAGAGATTGCTGTGAGTGTGTGTGTGTACATGTGTACATATATATAGCTTATCATGGTCTGTTCGTGTACTTTGATCATTTTGAGTAAAGTATAGAAACCTTACTTACCTTTATATCACTCTGCCCTCCACCCATTTATAATATAACCAGCTTAAGTATTTTCTCCACTTGTATTTAGAGCTGTATCAGACAGGTTTACAATTTCTGTTTTAACTGTCAACTATAATTTTGAACACTCGAGGAAAAGGAACATGTTTATCTACATTTTTGCTTATTGTGTTCTTTTTTCTAACTTCCAGAAGTTCCTTCTTTTATTGTTCCCTTTGTGTTTAGAGAACTTCCTTTAGCCATTTGTTTAAACTAGGTTTGCTGACAAATTCTTTTAGCTTTCCTTCATCTCAGAATGTCTTGATTTCTCCTTCATTCCTGAAGGGTGTGTTTACTGGATATAGGATTCTAGATTGATGTTTTCTCCTTTCAGCACTTGAAAAATTGTACTACTTCCTTCTGGCTTCCATAATTTCTGATGAGAAATTCACTGCTATTTGATTGTTTTTCCCTTATAAATGAGGAGTTGTTTTTCTCTGGCTGCTTCCAAGATTTTTTTCTTTTTGTTTAGTTTTTAGAAGTTTGAATATAATGTGCTGGCCTGGATTTCTTTGGATTTACCTTGTTTGAGATTTGCTCAACTTAAATCTGTAGGTTGTATCTCTAGCTAAATTCGGGAAATTTTCAGCCATTATTTCTTTTTTTTTTCTTTACTCTTTTTTTTTAAATTGACACATAGTTTACAATGTTATGTCAATTTCTGGGGTACAGCATAATGTTTCAGTCATACATATATATGCATATTTTGCATAAGCATATTTTTTCATACTCTTTCATTGTAGGTTACTACAAGATGTTGAATATAGTTCCCTGTGCTATATAGTAGAAACTTGTTTTTTTATCTATTTTATATATAGTAGTTAGTATCTGCAGATCTTGAACTCCCAATTTATCCCTTCCTACCTCTTTCCCCCTTGGTAACCATAAGTTTTCTATGTCTGTGACTATGTTTCTGTTTTGTAAGTAAGTTCATTTGTGTCTTTTTTTTTTTTAATTTGGAGTCCACATATGAGTGATACCATGCAGTATTTTTCTTTCTCTTTCCAGCTTACTTCACTTAGAGTGATGATCTCCAGGTCCATCCATGTTGCAGCAAATGGCATTATTTTATTCTTTTTTATGGCTGAGTAGTATTCCATTTTATAAATATACCAGAACTTCTTTATCCAGTCATCTGTTGATGGATATTTAGGTTGTTTCCATGTCTTGGCTATTGTAAACAGTGTTGCTGTGAACATTGGGGTGCATGTATCTTTTCAAATTGAAGTTTCCTCCAGATATATGCCCATGAATGGGATTGCTGGATCATATGGTAAGTCTGTTTTTAGCTTTTTTGAGGAGTCGCCATACTATTTTCCATAATGGCTGTACCAGACTACATCCCTACCAACAATGTAGGAGGGTTCCCTTTTCTCCACACCCTCTCCAGCATTTATCATCTGAATGGCACAATGTCTTGCTAGTCATGTTGCTCTACCTTCATTTTATGGTGGCTATTTTTATAAAATATTTTTAGATTTATAGCCATGATTCTGTTAACTCATTATTTAGTGTAACGTGTGAGGATCCTAATTACTTGTGAGTAACATTAACAGGAGTATATAAAATTGAAGAAGCCTAAAAACCATTTGATTTTTCTTGTTACTTTGAATATTTTCTACAGCCTTTTCCCAAGATGGTCATTAGCCTCTGTAGAGCCTTAGAAAGCTGCTGATTCCATGTTTGGACAGTATAATTACTAGTAAGTTATTTCTTATATTGAGAAATCTCACTTCTTAGTCCACGTCTGATATCTGCCTCTTTGTCCTAGCTCTCCCTACCAGAGCTGCACTGAAGAGGTCTATTCTTTCCATCTATCTGATGTTTTATTTAGCACCCACTCTGTGCAAAGCCCTGCACCAAGTGCTGGGAATATAGCATTGAATATGATAGGCATGATGCCAACCCTCTTGGTGCCTGCATTCTAGTAGGTGGGGCAGACATCAAACAATTTATTATACAACTGAATATTTAATTACAACTGCCATTTCTATTAAGAAGAAAATATACAGACTGCTTAGAGTATGATATTGAGGCATTGGGTAGGGTGACAAGGGGGAGAGCTTGTTTGAAGAAGTATTGCTTGAGTTGGGAGCTGAGGTATAGGTAGGAACTAATGATGTGAGGGACTCTGGGGGCCTGGAAGGGAAAGATAGCTGTCCCTACAGAGGGGAGGATGCATGAAGAGCCCTAGGGAGGAAAGAAGTTCGGTGTTTCAAGGGAGGTCAGGAAAGGCCAGTGTCAGTCTTTGTTGTTGTCATTTATTAGCTCTCTGGACATGGAAGTGATCTAATTAGGATTTGTATTTTATATATTTAATTAACTTTTATTTAACTCTATTTTAAACTGAAGAAAAAATTATAAAACAGTATAAGTTTATGTAGCCTCTTTACCCAGATTTCCCTAAATACTAAATATTAATATTGATCTTACATTTTTATGGTATGGTTATCAAAACCAGGTTTACTTCATGTTTTTGGAGCCCTTTAAATTAAGGTGGATTGTACATTTTTAAAGAGTTATTTAAAAAAAAGGTAAAGAAGAATCTGCAACAGAGACCTTTTATGGCCCACAAATCCCAAAATATTTGCTGTCTAGCCCTTTACACAGAAAAGTTTGCTGACCCCTGGTCTAATTTCCATAGGCTGTTCAGATTTCCCCAGTTGTCCCACTGATATTCTTCTTCTGTCCAGGATGAAATTTAGGATGCCATGTTGCATTTAGTTGTTGTGTCTCCTTGGTCTTTTAAAATCAGTTCCTTAGTCTTTCTTTTTTCCTAATCTTTCTGCTTTTAAAGAGTACTGGCCAGTTATTTTGTAGGATGTCCTTCACTTTGGGCTTGTCTGACATTTCCTCATGATTAAATTCAGGAAATATATAATTTGATAAACTAAGCTTTTTAAAAAATTGAACATTTTATGTGGATTGGAATAAAATTGTTACAGAATTATGATCTCTCAGTTTTCAATCTGAGAAAGGTCGATACAAATTATAGATCATTTCTCTTCTATCCCAGTACTAGAATAATTATTTTTACATAATTTCTGGATTTTTTTTTAAACAATAATCTGGGGATACTCTCTGCTGTTATTTGTAATGGCTTTTTTGTTCAAGAACTACTGAGTATATTGGAACTGTTACCAAAAATGAAGTTTGTCTTAGTTTGCTTGCTTTTAGGTAATACTAAATATTAGGTTAAGGAGCTCAGGCCTTTATTATAATTTTGTATAATTTAATGTTAACTGACAGTGAATCTACCTGTAATGTTTTTTTTATTTTATTATTTAGCAATGTCAAACCTCATTTAAGTAACAAAGACTTTCATTAACAATTTTTAGCAGCTTAAGAAGCTGTGATTTAGAATTGATACATGTTTCAAACTGTGCATGTGAAATTATGGCTAAAGCTGGGATGCTTATATTTTACTTTAAAGTTATGATCAGTGTAATTAATTTCTGTATTAATTTTGGATTTACTTTAACACAGAATTACGGATTCATGAGCCTCCCTGTATGGCTAACATGTTGATAGCCCTTTTGTTTCTAAAAGGGTGTAAAAATGATATTTTACTCACTAATCGTAATCAATCATTGCATCTCTGAAAAATGTAATAATTTAAAAGCCAAGCTTATATACTTAGACACTTGATCTTAAAGAAAAATAGGTAACTGAATAAAAATATAATCAATATAGGGGACCCTTAGTGAGTAGTTGTTAAATGATTTAACTCATATAACAGTACTTTTAATTACTTGATTAAATACCATACATTCATAGTGTAATGAAACTTATCTCTAAGTTCTCTAGAACTTAGAAAGTACCTAGAGATCATCTGTTTCAGAGTTTTTCAAAATATGCTGCAAGGTAGGGTTTGATGGAAGTGCCTGAGAAATTCATAGTGAGGGTGACCTCTCTTCCATTTCAGGGAGGCATCTCTATTTTACATGAAATGGAAAGCTGAGAACTCTTCATCATAAAACAAAGGAATTTGTTTTCTAGACTTAGTGCCCTTCACAAAGTTAATCAGATATAGTCATTCATTTTCAGAAGAGAGAGAAAGCTCTCAAAATCACTGATTATAGTGCTTACTAGATAGAATGTGGTCTAATTCGTTTCCATTTCTAAGCCATTTATTCTTTTTATTAATTTAAGCTTCTTCAAATATATTATGGTATCTAAAAATTTTAGTTTTATTTCAGTTACTATAAACTCATCCTTTCATTTGTTAATTTATTCCTTCGTTTGGCACGAGTGTTTCTATACTGGTGGATTAATTATATTCACACACAAAACAGAAATGGAGGCATCTGGAACAGTCAAGAAGCCTAGAGGAATCAGAACATTTGTCATGTTGTAGGGGAAATGTGCTTGGCAAGGTGCCAGAGTACATGAACAAATGTGTGAAGATGCCCCATGTTCTTCAGCATGTGAAAGTAACTTTCTTACATCAAGTTCTAAGCATGCTGCTTGTTTTGTAAACAAAGTGCAATATTACCACCACTAACATTTCTTTTATCCTTTCTTTTTCTTTCTCTATTTCCCTTTCTTTCTCTTTTTCTTTTCTGTGTAACTTGTTACCAGGGATACTATTTGGTTTTTAAAAACAACAGATTGTATTGGGCTATTTTGAAAGGAATTTGCACCAAAAGTTTGCTAGCAGATTTGGGTATAGCGATTGCTGAAGTAATGACTTTAGATTCTTTTGAACCTAGAAGACAGCATCTTGGATGTTAGTTTCCCTAAACTTCTTTGGAGTCCCTTTCAGTATTCGAAGGCCTCCAACCATTGCTGTTCCTTTAGAAGCGCCTTCATTTGTTAGTTATGCCTCCAGAGACATTTTCACTTAGGTGTTTAATGCCTTTTTATCTGTAAGAGAACCCTTCTGGGGAATGTCTTTTCTGGGGGTATCTTACACATGGGCTGTACCTCTGTTTAACTCTTATGATCTTCCCTAAACTTTAATGTTATATTTGTACAGTCTCTGAAAAAAATATACACTACTTATTTGCAGTATTTTTCATACATTTTTAATACAAACCTAAATCTATTTTTTTTAATTTTAATTTTCTCAAGATACAAACTGTTGAGATGTTATAGAGTTTACATAAACTTCTCCCTGCAAATTTGTTCTTCCTTTTTGAGTTACTGGAAGAACCAGTGCTTGATTTTTTTTTCCTTGAAACACAGTTACAGAATGTGTCTTACACAAAGCGTGGTGCTTTTTAGTAAAGAAAAATTTGCCACCATATATTTTTACTATTCATTCAACAAATAGTTATTCAATATCTAATGGTGTCAGATACTGTTCTAGAAGCTGAGGCTTCAGCAGTGAACAAAACACAAAAATCCCAATCCTTGTGGACTTTCTAGTGGTTACTAACAATGATGGTATGTAAGGTTTGTTGCTTTTATGACATTGTAGTCATTAGAAAAAGTCATTAGAAAAAGTCCTTGGGTATGATCTTAGGTACTAGGAAGGTTTTTTTTTTTTTGAGTGTTGTATATGCAGTTTCTTTTTTAAACAGATAATGTTTGGGTATGATCACACAGATGCTGTAAAAGGTAATAAATATGGGAAGAGTATGGTCTTTATTGTCAGACCTGAGTTTGAATTCTAGCTTTTCAGCTTATATTCATTTTGCATTGTGATGTTGGGTAAGTAACTTAACATCTCTGAGCCTTAGTTTACTAATTTGTCAACTAGAGGTAATGCCAATACTGTAGAGTTATTGTGAGAATTAAAAATAATGTAATACTTAGTGGTATTGGTAACTACCATTGTTATAATTGTTATTATATTCTCTGTAATCTGGATTTCTATCCAACAGTGACATCAACAACAACAAGATTGGGCCCAGGCCCAAGATTCAAAAGGTTTGGGACATTATTTTGAGTTATTCCATTCATTGGAAGAGGAACTGGATACTAACAGTAAAGGAGCATTTTTGTAAAGTAGTGAGGCCTTTCAAATGCAGAAAGTTTGATCAGATCAACTTCAACAGCTTTAGTTTAAAAGGCAGCAAAGGCTCTTTTCTTTGCCTGTCTTTCACTGGTGCAACTACAGCTAAAAATTTCTGTTGGCTGCTGTGACCAAGGGTCTTGGGTGCAAAATTTTTCATCACAGCTTTTGATCTCAGCTTTTGATATATCCTTATAGACTCCTGGATACTACCTTTCACTAAGACCAGCTTTTCTTCACCTTGTGCTTCTGCTTCAAGATGATTAATCCAGATTGTCCGAGCTTGCTTCACTCCTTTTGTCATGGACCAGAGACCTTGAAAATAGAACCTGCAGGAGATATATCACAATAGTTATAAACACAGCAGCACAGTGCAGAGCAGTGTGAGGGTGAAATTCATAATGGATTTTTAAAAAATTCTTAAGATTTTCCTTACATATTAAATGTGTTTATCCTTAGTCACATTTCAAATTTCAATTTTTATTTTGACACCACAGGCAGTCTATCACTTAGAAGTTGGCTGACAACGTTATTAAATTTGCTTTTTAAGTTAGGTAGAGTATACTTTCTCTAGAAACATTGTTCTAACTTGTAATTAGGGTCTTAAAGTAGCTACTGAAATTGTATTCAACACTTAAACAATTTTTTCAGATGGCGGATTTTATTGTACTAATACTAGAGGTACTAGCATATCTAACTTGGGGTTCCTTGGGCAGGGAGAACAGGTAACTCTTAGGTACTGTCGTGCAGTAACTATATATTTGCTTCTGAAACAGAATCATTTTATTCAAGGCTGAACCAAGGCACATGGATGCCCTGAACAGGCTATTAATTTAACATTCTTCTAAACTGATACTGTTTAAATATTTTGTTAAACATTTATTTATTGGCAGTGAAGGGAAGGAAAAAGTTGTGTGTCTTTATGTTCAGAAAGAAGGATTTCTTACAGATTACTCAGTGGAATATGACATTCCTGTTCTCACCTGCAAGTTGCAAAATACTCAGAAATAGGTGGATTCAGCAATTTCCATATAAAAAACTACCTAATTCAGGAGAAGGAAAATGAAAAGAAAAGAAGAAAAACGATCTACTTCAGCCATAGCAGAACCAATTTATACTTCACTGTGAAATGTGAAATCCGGGGATTGCTAGGGCTCTCTATCAGATTTCTCCCCTATAAACTGGCACCGTGGATTTTGCTGCCCTGTTCCGTATCTAACACTGTCTCCATGCCTGGGTAAAAGGAAACAAGTTTTTCTATTTTCCAGTATCTTCATAGGACAAGAGGACCCTGCTAGACCAGTGATACCTTAAATTGGAAATGCCCATGTGTGGGTGGGGGCTGGGTCCAGAAGAGACCCTTCTGCTATCAGTTTTTATGGACAGTTTGTCCCTATATGTCAATTCAGTGAACACCAGACTCATTTATAGCTGTCCTTCAGTTTCTACAAAGGGGAACAGAGGGACTAGTTGGTTGGTTCCAGGATCCCCCCACCCATAGATACTAAAATCCGAGGATGCTCAATTCCCATATGTAAAATGGTGTAGTATTTGCATGTAACCTATGCACATCCTCCTGCATGCTTTAAATCATCTCTAGATTACTTATAATGCATAATGCAATGAAAATACTATGTAAATAATTGTAAATACAATGTAAATGCTGTGTAAATAATTTCGTGCCTATGGCAAATTCATGAGTTGCTTTTTGGAACTTTCTGGAATTTTTTTTGGGAGGGGTGGGGAATATGTCTGATCTGTGGTTGATTGAATCCATGGATGTAGTGCCTGTAGAATTGGAGGGCTGACTGCATTGATTATCATTTCATCATTTATCTGGCAAGCATAGCACTATATTTGTTAGGAGAGAACAAGTGAAAAATAGCCTCTTAGAGAATTTAGAGTCGCCTAGGGATGGAAGAGAACTAACATTTAATGAGCACCTACTACGTGCTGGGCAGTATGTTAAAAGGTTTCACACGCATTCTCTTACGTGATCCTCTGTGAATGGGTATTTTGAGGTACAGATAGTATAGGGGTTGAGAGTATGGAGTCAGCTGGACTACTTGGGTACAGACTTTTAAAACACTTATTACTTGCATGACTTTATGCAGCAAGTAAGTTACTTAACTTCTCTGGACTTGAGTTTTCGCATCTGTAAGATGTAATAATACAACGAACCTCAAAAAGTTATTGTGAGAATTTAATAAATTAATATGAGCAAAGGGATTAGAAAATTATATGGCAAATCGTAAGTTTTCAGTAAATAACATTATTTCACGGGTGAAGAAACTGAGACTCAGAGAAATTAACTAACTTCCCAAAAGTTAAATAGCTATTAATTGGTTGATGGTGCAAGAATTTAATTATCTCTTTCCTATCACCTTATACTTAGTGGACATTGATATAAGACACTGGGAATCAGAGAGTTTAAAGAGAGCTATAAATGGTTAATAGTAACTCAGAGGAGGGAGTACTTAATTCTGCTTTGGGAATTAAAGAGTCCTTAATTGGATCTAGACAGATGAGGGGAATTCCACTTGGAAAATGGATATACCAGAAGGCAAACTCCTATGAAGCAGGGACTGTCTTAATAAACAATCTTAATAATCTGAATAGTCTCAGTATCCAGAACAGTGACTGGAACACAGTAGGCACTCAGTAAATGGTTACTGAACTAAACTGAGCTGAGCAAGTGGCGAATGGAGAATGAGCATTGAGGGAGAAATAACTGAGTAGGTCAAGTCTGGAGCCTCACTTCCTTATCAGCCCTGGAGAACTTTACTTTTTCTTTCCATCCGTCTCAATAAGAAATGACCTCAATTACCCATATCCTGTGTCGATTGAAGTTAAAATCAGTTAAGGAAACATTTCATTGTACTTTGTTTTTATTATTCTGATTTAGTGGGAACTGGAAGAGATCTGATAAGCAAAAAACAGTTGCTTTCCTTTCTTTGAAAGTATATAAACCAAAACATTATTTACTATTCTGGCCTATAAAAAGCAGTGAACATGTATTTATCACTTACTTATCTGCTTACTACTGTTTCCCCAGTTTCTAGAACAGTGCCTAGAGTATCATAGGTGCTTAATAAATACTTGTTAAAAAAAAAAAAGCAATGAACAGTTTTCGGACGAGAAGGCACATACTCTTGTCTGAGTTTTAGTTGATATAGTTTGTTACCACCAACAATGGGAAGTGGAGTTAAGTAGATTTGAAAGGTCTAGATTCTTTGTTACAGGTTTAACTCCCAGTGTAAAAGTCATATATATATATATTTTTTTTTGAGCCATTTTTTGTTGTTTTGATGTCATGGCAAAGGAGTTTTTTATATTCTTGCTTTTTGTATCCTACTTTCAAAGACGTGTGTTGTTTCTTCTTGCGTATTTTAAAGTTACTGAGCATAGGGACTTACCTAGTTGTTTACTCGTTTAAGAGGTTTTTAGGATAGGGTAGGGATAAACTGTTAAATGATTTCTGGGCTTAACTGTATTTCTTTCCACATGGATGTACACTATTTCTTCATGACCTTATTTTTAAAATGTTTTTAGAGGTGTTGGTTTTACAACTTTAGTTGTTGCTTAGCTATCCCAGAAATAAAGGGTATGTGTGTTGTGGATAGTTTATTTACAATAGAGTATAATTTAAAATTAATTTCTGATTAGGTTTTGAAAGAAGAATTTTACATTCTTAACTGTATTTCATAGATTTGTGGATCATAAAGGTATAACATCTGGATTGATGAAAATTTTCTTTCTTTCTTTTTTTTTTTTTTTTTTGTGGGAGAAGAGGGTAATTAGGTATACTTATTTATTTATAGAGGAGGTACTGGGGATTGAACCCAGGACCTTGTGTATGCTAGGCATGCACTCTACCGCTTGAACTATACTCTCCCCTGAAATTTTTCATTTTTAACTTGGTTGTTTTATTATTTTTTAAAAGCTCTCACTAAAGTCTTAGAGCTGACACACTCAAAAGAATCTGTGTTGTGGCAGTGAGTACCATGGTCGGGTTTCAAGGAGCAATTAATGGTAAAAAAACAGCCTTATTTGTTGCATTAAGTTAATGTTGCTAATTTAATTATTATTGATTTTATTGCTTGTGTATTTAATTTGAACATTAGTTTCTGATTTGTGGTTGTATAAGAACTGTAAGCGTAAGAGGCTTATACTTAGTTTTATGTTTGCTTTCCAATGGTACTGAGACAGGAGGGAAGGGGGCAGGGCACAGCCACTCAAGAAATGACAGCAGTTTAACACCAAAATGGTGGAAGATTCAAGTCCTAGTTGGCCTTAAGGATTAAGAGGTTTGACTTCTAGTAGACCTTGAGCTTCATCATATGCCATTGTAACAGCATGATAAATAACATGCCCGCAGGCTCCATGACAGTCCCAAGGATAACTGCAAAAGGCCAAAGAATGGGCTGTGGCCCAATTCCTAGGAATCTCAGCCCCTTCCCCAGTGCAGTTGGGATGGTCCCACCTGTAGGGTGTGAAGCTGCTGAGCCCATAAAAACTGGCACCACCCAGCCTAGCGCCCTTTTTTGCTCCCTCCTCTTTGGAGATGGCCCGCACTCTGTCTATGGAGTGTGTACCTACTTTTACTTTAACCTGAGCACCCAATTCCCACACCTCTTTCCTTGGCCTTCTCTTGCCTTACACTCTGTGAAGTATGTATCTCTCTAAATAAATCTACCTTTACTGAACTGTGGCTCACAGTTGAATTCTTCCCTGCATGAAGCCAAGGATCCACACTTGGCAGGGCACAGCCGAGACCTGGACATGGCCCTCCTCGTCAGTACTACTGTACTAATAAAAAAAACTGAAGCTAACCTTGTGTGGAAAATCTTCTGGGCCAAATCATCCTGTAACCTTGACTCATAAAAGTTGTTTCTTAGTCTTTCAGTTCCTTAATGCCTGTGTTGATCTGTTCTGCATATTCTCCATATACCAATTATACGGATTTTTGAGGGGGTCAGTTTACTTTGACTTAAAAAAAGTATTTTGTAAAGGAGTCATTTCTAGATCTTGGTTCCTTTCTAGTAGTTAATCTTACATAGCTTCTCAACAAGTTAGAGGTTAATTAGACTTTTCCTTAAAATTGAGATGAAAGATAGAAAAAGCTTACATTTCTACAACACATTTAGCTTTTCAATAGCACTTTCTTATTTATCATCTCATTTTTAGGCCCACTCTTTAAACTGATTAATTTCTTCCCAGAAGAGTTAACTTATTTTAGTTCCAGTGTCAGAATGAATTAGATTTTTTACTTGTACTTTTACGTGCTGTAGTTCTAGATAGACAGCCCATAATGATCTTCAGGCATATAACAGGGACACCTTACAGGAGGTGATGGAAAGGTGTATTCTGTTATTCCTGGGTATGAGATAAGGGAGATGGGGAATTTCAGTAGAAAAGATAGATAAAAGATACTTGGAGAACTTATCTGAGACAGTAAAATGGATTTTTAAAATACTATGGAATCTCCTCTGGAGATTTGAATGTGAAGATTTTAAATAATATTTTTATGGTGTAATTATCAGTGCAGTGAGGGAATGGACAAGAGATCTCTTGCGTGTTTATGAATTTGTCAGTGGACTGTACCTTCTCCCCAAGGCTACTTTTGTGATCATGTGACTGCAGTTGACAGCCTCACCCTTAGAAGGGCTTCGTGCTCAGTTTAATGATTTGCTGTTGTGGGCTTGAAATTTTTAACTTGGGACCTGCAATTTCATTTTACACCAGGACCCATAAATGATGTAGCCAGTCCTGCCTTTTTGTATGACTGTTCTACTCTAGGCAAAGAAACACATATGCCCTTAATATAGAAGAAAATATTTTCGATTTCCCAGGATTGTTGGGATGTAAGATGAGCTAAAACATGTGAAAGTCCATTCTGAGCCGCCTCAGTATCTGATGTTGAAGTGGGAGGAAAAGGGGCAGGGCACAGCCATTGAAGGAATGACACAGCAATCGAGGACAGGACAGACTGGTTAGAACCAAGATGGCGAAAGATTTGACTTCCAGTAGACCTTGAGCCTCATGGCACACCCACAGGCGCCATGACAGTTCCTAGGCTGACCATAAACGGTCAAAAGTGGGTGGGGGCATTTCCTGGAAATCCTCGCCCCTTCCTCAGAGTAGTTGGAAGTCCTTCTATCCATTAGCATGTGAAATTGCTGAGCTCATAAACCCTAACAACTCCGCACCTCGTGGTTGCTCTTGCTCGCTCTGCTCTGTTGCGCTCACCTTCTGAGACGGCCCGCACTCTGTTCATGGAGTGTGTATCTCTCTAAATAAACTCACTTGCGCTTTACCATGCCTTGTTCTTGATTTCTTCTCTGCGTGAGGCAAGAACCTATTCTCCGCCAACAATGTGACTTCTTTTTTCTGTGTTACTTCCCATGTCTCTTCCCAGCTGCATATACCTGGAGGCACCCAGGGAAGGTATTTGGGACTCCTTGTTCTAACACTAATGACCCTGTTCTACAACCGTTTTGTCACATATTCCTGAATTTCACTTATCTGAAAGGACAGCTCCTTCAGTCTGTGACTCACATATCCTTTTTATCATCTTGCAACAAATTCTGTAGCTGTCTTACTTAGAAAAGGGGCCTGGAGCTTTCTGCTATCAGTTTGTTAACTGTATAAAGACACTAACAGGCTGAACTCAGGCCACTGTATTATATAACTTGATATATATTTTTTTAATTCAAGAAATTAAGTTAAAGTGGTCTTAAAGTGAGAAAATATGTAAGAAACTGCTTAGAAAAGTTGAGCATTATAGAATTGTAAGACATCATTTTTACCTTTATTTTTTCATTGGTATCCTTTTGTATTTACCGTGATCCCTGTTTTCTTTTCCTTTTTAGGAAGTCAGGTTCATTGAAGTCTGACTTGTAGACAGTAAAATTCACACATTTTTAGGTGCACAGCTCTGTGCATTTTAAACAAATGTATATAGTTGTGTAAACACCACCACATCAAGATGTAGATATTTTCAGCACCCCAGAAGATTTCCTTAATCCCTTTTGTCATGTCACCCCCGTCCCCACCCCCAGCCCTAGCAACCTCTAATCTGTTTTGTTACCTGTAGTTTTGCTTTTCCAGAATGTTTTGTAAATGGAATAATACAATACCTCTTAACTATACTTTTTATAATATTCCTGAATGCTATATAAATGGAAATACGTGTGTGTCGCTTCTTCTACTTAACATAATACTCTTAAGATTCATCTGTCTATCCTGTTGAGTGTATCAGTAGTTTGTTCCTTTCTATTGCAATTTCGTGTTTTGTTGTATGAATACACCACAATTTGTTTATCCACTCATCAGTTATTGGACATTTGGGTTGTTTCTAGTTTCTGCTGATTAAGAATAAAGCTACTACAGACATATGCTCTCATGTTTTTGTGGGGCTGTATATCTTCATTTCTGTGGGGTAAATATTTAGGAATGGGATTGCTGATTGTATATGGTTTTTTAAAAAATTTATCCATTAAATATGGATGTAGTAGTATTTCTTTGTAGTCTTAATGTGATTTTTCTAATGACTAAGATGTTAAGCATCTTTTCATGTATTTATCTGCCATCTGTATAATAATCTTTGATAAAATATCTGATAAAGTTATTTGCTCATTTATTTGTTTGAGTTGTGTGTATTTTTTATACTGTTAAATTTGAGAGTTCTTTATATATTCTGGGTCTCAATTCCTTGTCAAATACACGTTTGCAGATAATTCTCCCAATCTGTGGACTTTCTTCTTATTTTCTTGTAATGTCTAGAAAAGAGTTTTGACTTTTGATGACACCCTGTTTAACTTTTTTTTCTTTTATGGTCCATGCTTTTTGTGTTTTACTTAAGAAATCTTGGCCTAATCCAAGATCACAAGGATTTCCTCCTTTGTATTCTTCTAGAAGTTTTATAGTATAATTTTCTTATTTAATTGACTCTTCCATTTCAAGTTAGTTTTTGTATACAGTGTTAGGTATTAGTTGAGATTCATTTTTTAAACGTACATGTTATTCAGTTGTATCAGCACCATTTGTTGAAGACTGTCCTTTCTCCATTGAATTGCCTTGGTGTCTGTTGGAAATCTTTTGACTAAAGATTCTAAAGCCCAGTATTCTGTTCCATTGATCTGTTGTCTGTCCTTTCACCAATACCACACTGTCCTGATTACTATGGTTTTGTTGTAAACCTTGATATCAGGAAGTCTGAGTCCTCGAACTTTGTTGTTCCTTTTCAGAATTGTTTTGGAGGTTGTAATATTGGATTGCCTTCTGTGTACATTTCGGAATCAGCTTCTCAGTTTGTAAAACAAAACACATCTTTTGGGATTTGGATTAGATTTGTGTTGAATTTATAGATCATTTTGGAGAGATTTGATTTTCTGTCATGTATTTTGAAGCTCAGTTGACAGGTTTATACATAATTAGGTTGCTATATCTTGGTCAGTGTCATATCC
This sequence comes from Vicugna pacos, assembly GCF_048564905.1. Classification (NCBI taxonomy): domain Eukaryota; kingdom Metazoa; phylum Chordata; class Mammalia; order Artiodactyla; family Camelidae; genus Vicugna; species Vicugna pacos. Next base: position 53,735,698 of record NC_132987.1, on the reverse strand, counting down.
TTTTCCCTTTTGTGTCATATCCATCTTTATCCTTGGTGATAGCCCTTGTTCTGAAACCTGCTTTAATATTATGGTCATTCCAGCTTCCTTTTGATTAATTTTTGTATGGTATATTTTACTCATCTTTTTACTTGTAACCAGTTTATATCTACATGTTTGAAGTGGGTTTTCAATAGATAGCATATTGTTGGGCCTTGCTTTTTATACAGTGTGGCATCATGGCTTTCTTTGATTATCCTGTATGACCTCACCTGGTTGCTTCTCCTGCCTCGCATATCTCAGTACACTCTTCCTCCTCACTGCTCTCCCGTGAGACTAGCCTGAACTCTGTAGAACTCATAAAATTCTTTCTTACTGTAAGCCATTGTTCTTGCTATTGTTTTTGCCTTGAATTTTCTCCCACCCTCCCTCCCTCCAGCCTCCTGTGCTGTAAGCTTCTGCCACATACCTTTCTGTCCTTCAAGTCACTTAAATACTCTCTCCTCACAGAAGCCTTTCCCGACCATCTATCTAGAGTAGGCCCTTCCTATTCTTTTTAAAGAATCATGCTTATTTCTTTAAAAATTTTTTTTTTGTTGTGTTAGTTTCTGGTGTACAGCAAAGTGATTGTGATATGTATATATATTCTTTTTCATATTATTTTCCATTATGGTTTATTACAGGATATTGAATATAGTTCCCTGTGATGCTTATTTCTTTGTAACCATAGTCACAGTGCCTCTTTATTTGCTTTGCATGTCTATTTGTTTACCATACTGTCTATCATCTCCCACGATACCAATATTATGAAGGTAAAGGAATCTCATTTGTCTGTTTTCCATTGAATGGTTAGAATTAATTAATACCTTATCTGGCATGTAGTATATATTTATTGAATGAACCAATGAATGCTTTTTCAAACTTTGGCTCTTTCTGGGAGTTGCATAACCTTACATATACAATGTTCCATTGTATATATTATCCATTAGACAGAAAGGTATTTATACTTGCTAAATTACCCTTTGCCCATTAGCAATCACACATCTCAAGTAGTCTATAGAGGTGTTAGTATTCTATGGCCTAATATAGACACTTTATCAAACTTTGTTTCATTTTTCTGAAAGTACCCAAAATTTTGAAAAATGCAGATACAAAGACCCAGACTAAAAATAGATTAATGATGTCCTTTTATGACAAATTCAGAATTGGATTAATTGAAAGCCTAACTCAAAAATTCATAATCACTGAAACATGTCTTTTTCGTTCATTTTCACATTTGCATGGATATGAAATATGAAATGTGGTGCACCATTTATTTGACATTTGATGACATAAAGCAGTAGTAAACTATATATTAGATCCAATATATTATCAGTCAATCATTAGGGTCAACAGGCATTATTGGTGAGAAGAGGGACAAAATCTAAAGTAATTAATACTTTTATTTTTAAGGGACATTAGTGAAGACATAATGTTAAAGATGACATATTAAAGAGTAACTTAAAACAGTAAGGAATTTCTAGGTGAGATAATGGTATAAGAGGATAAAGGAATGTCCTTCTGCTGCAAACACAGATACATTTTGGATTAAATATAGCAACAAGAAAAAAATCTTTTCATGCATGGCCATGTTTGAAGGCAGGAAAGGCAAATCTCCTGGTGCCAGAGGGAACTCAGACATTGGAAGTTAAAGCCTAGAGGCCCATGAGACAGTAATTGGACTGGATATTGGCCTCTGGGGTTTTAACCCAGGCCAGGGAATAAGAGTGGAGATCATGGGCTACATGTATAAGTAGAAACTAGAATGAGATGGCTTACTAAAGAATATTTTTACTTCATGAATCAAATCAGACACAGGAGAGAACCAAAGAAACACTTGTATATCAGTGTAATCCAGTGTTGCTGCTGTTCAGTAAAATGGAGTGATCTGGCAGTAGGTTATCAGTTCACATTTGAACGGAGCTAATCTGTTCCCATTACTCTTCTTTTAAGTCCTATCCCTGCCTTCTCCTCTCTCCATTAAGATTTCATTTCATTGCATTTTAAATAAAGTTGTAAGATAGAAAAAAATGGTCATTTCCTGGTCATTAACCTTTTATTAATTTCTTGAAAGCTTTGGTTGTTCTTGGTTTAGGAGAGACTGGCTCGTAAGTAGGGCAGATGTGCAGTCATTTATGAGCTGTGATAGAAGCAGCCAAATAACATAAGCTTCTATCCTTGTATTGTTTTAATTATGTCCATTAAAGAACCATTGGAACAACGTTTAATGTTTCAAAAGTCTGGAGGGATAGATCATGTGTTAAGAAAAATGAAGTTGCTTTAGCAAATAACTCTTCTCTTTCAACATAAGGACCTGGGAGAAATTTACAGAAGTCATTGCCATCGTCTATTAAAGGGGTATTGTCGTTTGCTGGGGGAATTCTTAACTTAAAGTGTCCTTTCAATAATGAAATAACATGGTAGTGTCATTCTTGAGATAATATGATTATTTTAAAGTGACTCAACTTGCACAGAGTATAACATTCAACGTTCCTATTTTCCTAGAAATGATTTATTATTTTAAATTAGTTTTCTTAGATTCTATCTAGTGTTCTGATACTGGTTTGAAATTCTTAAAGCGCACCAAGGAGAATAGTATTAAATTCTTTTAAAAGCTATTTCATTAGGTCACAATCTTTTCTGAAAAACTTCAGTGTAATTGAAATGTTGGGGTTTATTTCCAGCTTTATTTTATCTTTATAATGTTTTCACTCAGTAGAGATTTCTGCAGTCAGGTGTGAACATACGTAATAAAATGCAGTATATGCACTTCTGTGTGCATTCAGACATTTACTGAATGCCCCCTCTGTGTTAGGCGCTTGTACTCCCTGTGGAGCGTATACAGATGATAGACACAGCCCTTATTCTTAAGGAGTTCACAGTCTACTGGGAGAGATAGAGAGAGATAGACAAGTAAGTAGAAAACTATGGTCAAATGTGTATGCTATATGAAAATATATCCAGGATGCTATGAGAGCACAGAAGGGGAGTATCTAACTTAGACTTGGGGATCAGAAAGACTTACAGGGTGAAGGATGCTGAGCTGAGTTTTAAAGGAAAACAGGAACTGGCCAGCTAAAGAAGGAAAGGAGGGTCGTTATAGATAGGATAGCACTGTGAAAAACTTTCAGATTAAAAAAGAGCATTCATTTAATTATTTGACAGATATTTACTGAACATTTACTTTATGCCGGATATGCATAGTACTTCCACTGGGGACATCCTGGAGAGTGGAAACAGACACACTTCCTGCCCTATTGGCCTTTAAAGTCTATTTGGAGAAAGAGGTGAATAAAAATAATCACACAAATAATTGTAAAAACTATAATTGTGATAAGGGCACTGAAGGAGAGGTTTAAGGTGCTGTGAGAAGATGCATTAGAATTGGGGTTGGGGCAGTGTTCCCTGAGGAGGTGACACTAGACCAGACAACTGAATAATGGGTTTGTAAGGGGGGAAGTGCTCAGTGGTAGAGCATATGCTTAACGTGCAGGAGGTCCTGGCTTCAATCCCCAGTACTGCCATTAATAAATAAACCTAATAGACCCCTCCCAAATAAAAACAAGACAACAATTTTTTTTAAATTAGAAAAGAATGGGTTTGTAAACCAGTATTATGCGCAGTTGTATTGATCTCACTTTTACTCTGCTTATAGAACATAGGTTCTAGGGTTTCAAGATCTTCAAGGAGTACAGAATGGCTGGAGTGTAGGGTCTGTGTGGGAGACAGGCAAAGGAGATGAGACTGAAGAGGTGGGCAGGAGCAAGATCACAGAAGGCCCTGTGTATCATTCTAGGAAATTTGGTTTTTGTCTCAAAGATGATGGATGTTGTGAATCACTGAAGGATTTAAAGCCAGTCTCAGAGAAACTTAATCAGGTTTGTGTTTTAGGAGTGTCTTCTTGAGACAGGTTACTGTGCAGGATAGGTTGGAGAAGGCAGGAGTACATTAGTATCTACTTGTTTCTCAGCCAAGTAATACGTGATAGGTTCTGTACTTTTTATTAATATTGTGGGTCCTTCGTTTCTGCCATGTCAGTGGTCACACTTCTGTGTCTTTATTTATTTATTTTTGGTGATACATATGATAAGAACCATGTTTTTTTACCTTTAGTAATTGGCATGGCTTTCAAAGATTTCTTGCAGTTATATGTAAGAATGGGAATTGGAGGAAATATATTTCACACATTTTAAAATGATATGGCACAGCTCCAGAAATAATACTGAATTATGTTTTCAGAATGGAAAAACAATTAGGAAATTCCTAGATTACTCTTTCATTTGCATTTTTATTGACAAAGTGGCTGATTTTAAAAGTAAGAGGTTCTGCTTCAGTAAATGACTGGTAATAAATATTAATATTTCCATAACCGTGGTTTCTCGCCTAAAAATGCAGTGTTGGACTAGGTGGGATCTAAAGACCTTTCTGGCCATTCATTGTAAGCTATGATTCTGTGCTAGCTCTCAACAGGTAGCCGGCAACATTTTTGCTTTTTTGTACTGACACATCAAATTAAGGCAGCAGTCTTTATTACTGTAGCTTTATGATAAGTCTGGAAAATCAAGTAGTGTTAAACCTCTAACTGTTGTTTTGGCTTATCTAAGTTCTTCGTGTTTTCATATGACTTTCAGAATCAATTGTCAGTTGCTGAGATTTTGACTGGGATTGTGTTGAATTTATACATCAGTTTGGGACAATTGACATCAATACTGAGTTTTCTGACCCATGGACAAGATATATCTTTGCATGTATTTAGGTCTTCCTTAATTTTTCTCAGCAGTACTTTGTATCTTCCAGTGTACAGGTATAATTAAATTCCATCAGTGTCAAAGCACCATGCTTTGTATGACATGGATTCTTTTATATTTAAATTTATTGAGGCTGGGTTTGTGGCCTAGAATATGGTCTGTTTTGGAAAATATTTCATATACACTTGAGAAGAATGTGTATTTTGCCCTTGGTCTATAAAGGTCAGTGAAAATCATGTTGGCATATTGTGTAGTTTAATTCTATTCTGTCCTTACTGATTTTCCTTCTGCTTGTTCTCTCACTTATTGAGAGAAAACTATGGAAATCTTCTGATTATAAATGTTCATTTTTCTGTTTCTTTTTGCAGTTCTGTCAGTTTTTGCTTCAGATATTTTGAAACTCTGTTTTTAGGAGCATAAACATTTAAAATGAGGTCTTTGTAATTAATTAACCCTGTTACCATTGTGAAATGACCTTTTCAAACCCAAGGTAATATTTTTTGCTTTGAAATCTGTTTTGTCTGATATTAATGTACTCTATAGTTTTCTTTTGATTAGTGTTATTTATATTCTTCTACTTCTAACCTATTTGTGTCTTTCTATTTGAAATGCAAATTTTTAGACAGCATAGAATTGGGTCTTTTTAAAAAATCCAATTTGATAATTTCTGGCTCTGAATTGGGTGTTTAAACCATTTATGTTTAATGTGACTATTGATGTGCTTAGGTTTAAGAGTGTCATCGTGCTATATTTATTCTCTTTTCTTCCCTTTTTATTCTTTTTCTGCCTCCTTTGAATTAGTTGAGAAATTTGTATGATTCCATTTGATTTCCTTTGTTGACCAATTAGGCGATTCTTTGTTGTTTTACTGGTTGCTTTAGGGTTTAAAGTATTAAACTTATCATAATCTACTTTCAGTGATATTATGTCATATTACACATAGTATAAGAGCCTTGTGATAGTATACTTACATTTTTGCCTTTCTGGGCTTTGTGCTTTGTTGTCATGCGTATTACTTTTATGTAGGTTATAAATTCTGTAATACATTGGGGTTTTTTTTTTTCAAATAGTCATTCATCTTTTAATAAAGTTTAATAAGAAAAAACTTACATATTTATCCGTGTTGTTTCCATTTCCAGTGTTCCTCATTCCCTTGTGTAGAGCCATATTGCCATCTGGTATCATTTTCCTTCTGCCTGAAGGACTTCCTTTAATTTTTTTTTTCTTTTTTGTAGCATGGGTCTGTTGGTAATGAATTCTTTCACCTTTTGTGTGTCTGAAAATATCTTTATTTAGCCTTCACTTTTGAAAGATGTCTTTTCTGGGTATAGAATTCTAGGTTGATAATACTTAATAAAATGTTCCATTGGTTTATTGCTTGCATTTTTGGACAAGAAATCTGCTATCATTCCTATATTTGCTCCTCTGTCTTTTCACTCTGGCTACTTTAAAAAGGATACTTTCTGTTATCACTATTTTCTTTTTTAAAATAATCTCGTGTTTATTGAAACCAATTGTGAAAAAAGTAGGGTTCTAGTTGTATGTCTTTTTACATTTTGCATCCTAGTTATTCATTTCTATTGGATTTTATAAAAGTTTCTGGATAAGATTGGAAATTTAAAACTAACGACAGTGGCAAAAGTGTTCTACCATAGTGTGAGAAGCTCTGCATTATGGATGAGACTAGATTTTCTTCTGTTTTATTCTGCTTATTTGAAAAGTTGAAATACAGTTTTCATACCATAAAATTTCCCCTTTTAAACTGTACAGTCAGTGGTTTTTATTATATTCACAAAGTTATATAACTGTCACCACTGTCTAATTCCAGAATATTTTCATCACCCCCAAAGAAACCCTGTACCCACTCTCAGTCACTGTCCTTGCATTTCCCCCAAGCCACCTCTTCAGACCTAGGCAACCACTAATGTACTTTCTCTTTTTGTAACTATGCCTGTTCTGACATTTCACATAAACAGAGCCATACAACGTGTGCTTTTTGTGTCTGCCTTCTTAGCATAATGTTTTCAGGATTTATCCATGTTGTAGAATGTATCATTATTTTTTTCCTTTTTATGACCTTATAAGATTCCACTGTATGGATTATACCACATCTTGTTTATCCGTTCCTCAGATGAATGTCATTTGGGTTGTTTCTACTCTTTGGTTGCTATGATTAATGTTGCTATAAATGTTTGTGTGTAAGTTTTTGTATGGACATAGTCTTTTCCATTATCTTGGTTATATATCTAGGAATGGAATTACTAGGTCATATGATAACTATATTTAACTTTTTGAGAAACTGAAAAGTTGTTTTCCAAAGCAGCTATTCTACATTACATTCCCACAAGCAATGTATCAAGTTCCCAGTTTTCCCTATTCTTGTCCACCCTCATAATTGTCTAGTTTTTTTTTAATAGTAGTCTTCCTAGTGGCTGTGAAGTGGTAGCTCATTGTGGTCCTAATAGCTAATGATGTTGAGCATCTTTTTACATGTTTATTGGCCATTTGTATTTCTTCTTTGGAGAACTGACTGTTCAAATCCTTTGCCCATGTAAAAATTAGATTGTGTTTTTTTTGAGTTGTAAGAGCTCTTTATATACTCGTGGTACAAATCATTTATCAGATACATGATTTGCAAATATTTTCTCTCATTTTGTGGGTTGCCTTTTCACTTTCTTAAAGCACAGAAGTTTTTGGTTTTGATGAAATCCAATTAATTTTTTTCTTTTGTTGCTTTGCTTTTGGTGTTACATCTAACAAAAAATTGCCTAACTCAAGGTCACAAAGATTTAATCCTGTGTTTTCTAAGAATTGTGTACTTTTGCCTCTTACATTTAGGTCTATGGTACATTTTGAGTTAATTTTCATATGTGCCATATGGTAGGGACCTAAGTTCTTCCTTTTGCATGTGGATATCCAGTTGTCCCAGGATCTACTTACCTGTTGAACATAATGGATTACAGTTACAATCATTGTTTTAGTGTCTGCTAATTTAAACATCTTTGTCAGCTCTGGGTAGATTTTGATTGATATTTTCCACATTATAGGTTGTATTTCCCTTCTTTGTATGATATGTCTGGTAATCCTTGATTGGTTGCCAGCATCGTGAATTTTACTTTATTGGTTGTTGGGTATTTTTGTATTCCTAAAAACATTCTTGTGCTTGGTTCTGGGATGTAGTTAAGTTAATTGGAAACAGTTTGTTCCTTTCTGTTTTTGTTTTTATGATTTGTTAGGTGGGTCAAGGGCAATGCTCACTCTAGGGCTGATTTTTCTCCAGTACTAAATAAGTAAGACCTTTTTAAGTACTGTCCTCAGTGCCCTGTAAATTATGAGTCTTTCACAACTGGCTGGTGTGACCAGCTCTGTGTGAGTGTCAGGGTGTGTTCCCTCTAATCCTTTTCAATCTATTCCTCATCAGTATTTACCCACCAGCATAGCTTGGAGATATTGTGGGTTTGATTTCAGACACTAAATAAAGAAAATATTGCAATAAAGTGAGTCACACAATTTTTTGTTTCTCAGTGCATATGAAAGTTATGTTTATACTATACTGTAGTCTTTTAGAACTGAAAAAAATACCTTAATTTAAAAATATTTTATTGCTAAAAAATGCTAACCATCCTCTGAGCCTTTGGTGAGTTGTAATCACTTTGCAGTGGGAACTCAAAGATCATTGATCACAGATCACCATAGTAAATTTAATAGTAATGAAAAAGTTTGAAATATTGTGAGAATTACTGAGATGTGATACAGAGACATGAAGTGAGCAAATGCTGTTAGAAAAAAATGAAGCCAATAAATATGGTCGATGCGGGTTGCTACAAACCTTCAATTTGTAAAAAAACACAGTATCTGCAAAGCACAGTAGAGTGAAGCACAACAGGACGGGGGAGTGTGTGGGAGCCTCTGCGGCTCTCCCCTCGGTGGTGCTTCAGCTGTTCGTCTCTGGACTTGCAGCTTTGTCCTCTCATCTCAGTGTATTTACTTGGGTCTTTTCCTGGGCTGCCTTTCCCTGTGCTGTGTCCAGGAAATTGTCTCAAGTCAGTAAGTTTGAGAACTTGTAAGGCTTACCTCTTTTGTTTTCTGTCTCTCAGAGGTAATAATTTTTTGTTTTCTGACATTCATTTTGTCTGTTGGGGAGTTTTTTCTTGTTGCTGTATTGTTGCTCAAACCAGAAACCTGGGAACCAGCTTTGGCCCTTCCTTCTCCCTTACTTTACATATCAAATAATCAAGTCTTAAACAAAATTTATCCCTTTCCTACTGGCACTGCATTCATTCAGATTCTTACTCGTTCCTCTCCTCCAGCCTAAGTTGTCTTCCTCTCTTCCTGGCCCTTTAATCTTTCTTCCATACTGGGGATAGAATGGTCTTCCTAAAACACAAAGATGCTCTGATTGTTTTCTTTTTCACTCAAGATGCTTCAGTGATTCCACAGCCTTTTGTGGCCTGGCCCCCACTCATATATCTGGACTCTTTTCCTTCTTACATCTACCACTTATTCCAACCATATCAGGTGCTTTAATCCTCTGAAAACCTTTGCTCTTTCACACTCCTGAGCTTGTATACACTGTGCTGTCTGATTGGAATGCCCGACCAACCCCACCAAGCCTCCAGCCACCAGACCCAACTCAGACACCATCTCTTACCAGTGTTTCCTGCCCACCAGCGGTTGATTCCTCTCCTGTTTCTCTGCTTCTCCTCCGTTCACTGTACGTCTTCGTATCACAACACTTAACCACATTTTATTATGTATTATAGTTATTTCTGGACTGTTATCCCAACTAGAAATGATATTCGTTTTCTAATGATGATCCTGGGCTATAATAAGCATTGTGCAACTAGAAAAGGGATGCAGGCTTTGGGGTAGAAACTCAAACAAAACTCAAAATATCTAAAGGAAATCATTGAAAGTAAATGAAATAATCTCAAAGAAACATAATTTTGATTTTATAATATTGAATTGGAACATAAGACTCAGAATGTAGTTTGTCACTGTCACAACCAGAAACTGCATAAAGAATAACATCAGAAAAAAATTAATATTTAAACTATTTATAAATCTTAAGTATTGGTAATCAAAGCAAGCAGGGACAGTATTTGTTAGAAAACCTGATGAAATATCTGAAGAATATAACCCATTAATGTATATGAATTCCATCATTTTCTTATAGGGGGATCAGACTGGATCTAACCATATAATTTAATCACTTTATATAATACACATGCATGTTTGCCCGAAAGAGAACAAAGATTGGGGCAGCTCAGTGCTGCTGCTCACCAGCTGACCTGAGGGATAGTTGAAGATGAGGTTGAAGATCCCCTGTTAGGGTGGTCCTATCAAGGGAAAAGGGCATTAGACTAAAAAGTTGGGTACATTTTTTCCCCTTAGTGGAAGTTAAAGTTGGACATATTTTATTATATTGCCATGGCAATATCTTATCACCATTGCAGATAAAATGAGTCCCACTGTATTATGCAGTGTTTTCCAGAGAAACAGAACCAATAGGATGTGTGTGTGTGTGTGTGTGTGTGTGTGTGTCTGTAAAGTGATTTATTATAAAGAATTGGCTCACATAATTATGGAGAGTGGTGAGTCTAAAATCTGCAGTGTGGGCTGGAAGGCTGGGGACCCAGGAGAGCCAGTGTTGCAGATGAAGCCCAGAGATAGTTTACTTTTCCTCTTGTCCAGGGAGGCTGGTCTTTTTGTGCTATTCAGACCTTCAACTGATTGGGTGAGGCTCACCCACATTATGGAGGACAATCTGCTGTACCCAGAGTTCACCAGTTTAAATGTTAATCTCATCCAAAACCACCCTCCAAGTTGACACATAAAATTAACCATCACATCCAGCAAGCTGTAAAATGAGTAGTTTTGTAATAAGTTTCCTTAGACAATACAGTATACAAACACAGTTTTTCCTGTGTGGGTTCATAAAAATGTTTACTGTAAAAGAAAATACTTTCTTCCTTTATCACATCATTCTGTAATCCTTTGAGGTTTTACGGGAACACTGTAGGTTTCCTGAATTGTTAGCATTAATCAGTGAACTCTTGGAGATACTTGTTTTAAATAGAATGTGTCCTGTTTGTATTCCAGACAGAAGCAATAAAAGCCTCATTAATCTCTTTGAAACCATCAAGAAGATCTCACCTGACATTTTAGGTTCATGGTCTGCAAAGGATTCACGGAAATCCTATTTGGTTCTTTATTAGCAACACTGAAAAAAAAAATTCCACAATTGGTATGCCTCTGGCAGAAACAGCTGGGGATCTCTTTGAGCCAGCCATCTGCATAGACAATTCCCAGGATGGTTTTATTTGCTTAGATTAGTCCAGATACATCACAGCAACTGCACCGGGATGTGCTTCATCCTTGCTGTAAGGCTGATGCCTCTGGGAGTGTTTTTTAGCCACAGCCTATCCCCTAAAGGCCCGTGGCTTTGTTTCTCTGCAGGAGACATAATTTTGCTGGTGGTACCTTTTTTCCCCCCTGTATTTTCAAGTGATAATTTTAAAACTCACCAATCCTAGAGAAATCATATTAGTCCTTGAAAATCTGCATTATCATGTTACCAAATCTCATCGTTGTATCAGTAGGCTAAAACCATACAGGCATCTTCTCTGGTCATAAATTACCACACGCAATGTGGGCAAATAGCTATAAAGCTCCCGCAGGACCCATCCCAGGGCTGAATGGGTAGGTTTACTTTACATGCTGCTCTAGTTTTGTCTAGAACTTCATCTGTAATCAGGATTTCTTTTCTCAAATGGTTCTTTTATGTTTCATATGCTTTACAGCCAGGGGTTCTTCCTCCTTTTTCTCTCTCCATTTTTCTCTTCCTAAGCAGTTATATTCCAGGCTATAGGGAAAAGATCTCTACTGTACTTTGTCAGCCACAATGCTCCGATCTCATTCATAAAGCTACTCCTAACCTACTTTGAGTTTTTTCAGTCTGAAATTAAGATTAACATATATTGGTCTGTTGTGAAGGCTGGTTCACAATTTTTTTCCAGCTTGTTTTTTTCAGGGAAAGCACTTTTTAGTTCAATAGTTTTATATGTCATTCCTTTGGAGGGGAATAATCAAGGTTATTCAATAAGCTCTCTTTGTATTTATCTCAGTTATTTTTGACATTAATTATTGATATAGAAATATTCAAGTAACAAAGACAATGTTTTAAATAAGTTTTAGAATGCATTTTTCTAAAATTGTTCTCTTAATATTAAACTTAATTCTTTATCAGTTTGTCTAATTTTAAACATTAAATAATTATTAATACTTCAATACATAAGATTTAATGTCTGTTAGTCTAGGTTCTAAATACATAAGCTACTTAATTTTTTATTGAAGTGTAGTTAATTTACAGTGTTGTTAGTTTTGGGTGTACAGCAAAGTGATTTAGTTTTATATATATATATATATATATATATATATATATATATATATACACTTTTTTCAGATTCTTTAACGTTATAGGTTATTACAGGATGTTGACTACAATTCCCTGTGCTATACAGTAGGTCCTTGTTGTTTATCTGTTTTATATATAGTAGTGTGTATCTGCTAATCCCATACTCCTAATTTGTCCCTTCTCTCCCTCCCCTCTTACCCCTTTGGTAACCATAAATTTGCTTTCTATGTGTATGAATCTGTTTTGTAAATAAGTTCATTTGTATCATTTTTTAAGTGGTATCATATGATATTTGTCTTTCTCTGACTTCACTTGGTATTATAATCTCTAGGTCCATCTATATTGCTGCAAGTGGCATTTTATTCTTTTTTTATGGCTAATATTCATATATATTCATATATATATATTATATATCTGTCTCCCAATTTCTTTATCCAGTCATCTGTAATGGACATTTAGTTTGCATCCATGTCTTGGCTATTGTAAATAGTGCTGCTATGAAAATTGGAGTGCATGTACCTTTTTGATTGAGAGCTTCCTCTGGATATATATCCAGGAGTAGGACTGCTGGATCATGTGGTAGCTCTATTTTTAGTTTTTTAAAGGAACCTCCATATTATTTTTCATAGTGGCTGCACCAAACTACATTCCCACCAACAGTATAGGAGGGTTCCTTTTTCTCCACACCCTCTCCAGCATTTATTATTCGTAGATTTTTTAATAATGGCCATTTTGACCAGTGTGAGGTGATACCTCGTTGTAAACTACTTAGTTTTTTAAATATAATGCTTATATTTTCTCAGTACACAAATCAGGAAAATACTACCTACAAGCAATTCTACACCTTGACCTTGGTTGTTGAATCAGTTTGTGTCCAATCAGGAGGTGGAAACCACATGGTAGATTATGCAGAGGAAGTTTAATATAAAGAATTTTTAAACTCTAAGGAATAAGTGACCAAACAATATAAGGAAACTGTATGTTTCTCTTGGGCTGAGGGAGAATACCCAGGAAAGACAAAAGTGTAAGGAGAGTCCCTTCCCAAGGTTCGGGTTCAGACCTTGTTGGAGAAAATGTAGTTCAGCCCACAGGATAGCAGGGAAGCTTGCCTCTACCCAGGCTGCACTGGTGTGAAGTTGCTGGGCAGGTAGTGCCCTCTGGAGTGCAGGGGAGGCATGAGCAGTGAGTAGTTAAGGGTGTGGGTGTGTAGAGCAGGCAGAAGCTTGGATAGGCAGACGGGAATGATGTAGGCAGAAGGCCTTCAGAACGTTGGTTTCCATGTGGAGAGGCTCACAGGAAGGCTATCTTCAGGCCAGGCCAAGACTGCAAAGTTGCCAAGGAACCGCACATTCTGGGTGCATGGCTGGGTTAGAGCTCCACCAGATTTCATCACCCCTACTCCTCATGTGTGCAGGAAACGAGAGCCCCTTCCTCCTATAGTGTCTCTCTAGTGCCCTCTACTGAGCACGTTAGCATCTTTCATTATACTGGGAAATACAAATTCTTATGTATAAATGTTAATTATTTCATTTTAAATTATATCTCATTGATACTTAGAATGTGTTTTATTATTATTGTGGATGATTAATAATAAACAAAGTTCCAGAATGCCATATTGGTTTGTATAAATTTGCAAATGAAGTTCTTGAATAACATACAGACATGTTCCTTAGAAAAATAACCTTTAACAAAGGTATATTGTTTAAATTCAGGAAACATCTGCTGAGTCCCTGCTGAGCCCCTGTGTGAAGCACAGATGCTTTAAGATCTTATTTTTCTTAGATCAGGTTGACTAGTTAGCACTGTTTTTGTGTGAATTTCTGAACTTTTCATCCCCAGATCAATAGATAAATGCGACAGATGTCTTATACTGTTTCCCTTAGCTTTAGTCTGTCAGGAATATCTGTCCATTGGATTAGTGGCTGCTAATAACTTATTTTGGAGCTAAGCTGTGTGCTAGTGGAATGGCAGGAAACTGCACCAGAGTCTTCATGTTCTAGGTGTCCTCTTGTGCTACCTCCCACGGGGAGCTTCTTTGTTCTCAAATTTTTTCTAACTGAAGTTTTAGAAATCTGTTGTCCAGTCTGATAACTCAAACCTATCCACTATTGATTTTTGCAGAGGAAAGTAGGAGGCTGAGATGGTCTAATAAAATGCCAGTAAGGTCAAGGCTTGTTATAAAGATGTCAAAGGTAATGGCTGTCATTATCATCATCCATCTTCAGACAAAAAAAGAGTGGTACTCATACAGTTTTTCTCATCTTGCAGTGATCCGTAATCAGCCACTTTCCCACTTATTCCTCTTTCCCTCCATCAAGCTTTTTTCCCGGTGTTTTTCTGTACTGCAGAGTGCAGACGCTTAGTACGTACTGGTTGAGTCCAATGTGCTTTGTCAGCAGCCATCCTTTTCTTCCTGAACGTACTGTTTTCATGCTTCGTCTCACCCTCAGTGACCCGTTCTTGGGAGAAGACTCCCTCAGCTATCCCTTTTCTAATCAATTATTGTATTAAAAACCAGCTTTACAGAACAGCTCCCGGTGGATAAGTAGGACTTCCCAGATTAAGTAGAAAGAGGTAGACATATTTGCTCCATGAAAGCCTTATTTCGCCACCTCAAAGGACTAGAAGTCTGAGAGAGTTCTCATTCTCTATGACCTGTTTTAGCCAGACTTACCTGTTGGATGTTTCTGAACTCTCTGGCCCTAGAAGGGGCTCTTTCCCAACTGGAAATATCTGTCTGCAAGTTCAAGGAGTTCCACTGTGCCAGTTTATTCAGTAGAGAGGCTCTTATAGTATCCAGTCTCTCAAGGCAAGGGAAGGGTCTTGCTCTCTTTCCAGATTATTGGGGTGAGACTGGGTCTCAGTGGCAGAAGAACCCTCTGCTCCAGTGACGCTGTTCACCCCACTGCGCCTTAGACCTCCACGCTTCTTTTACCTCTGGATTTGACAGAGCCTGACACTTTACTTTCTTTTGTCCACATCCTAGCTCTTCTTCAGTTTACATTCCACATTTCTTTGGAGCCTCTTCTAAGCCCTTTCAGTCTCTCTCTTCTCCAGGCTCCTGCACCATATATAGTATATACCCCACAACTTAATACTTCTCTTTCCTCTTGTGCTGTTTTGGGTGTTTGTGTGGCCCAAACTGGATTGTAAGAGGCATGCATTTTGCACTTCTCTTTCCCTCTAGTTGTTCACTGGTAGTTACTTGTTAAAATACACAAGGTTTTTTGCATATATCTATCCCTCAAACCAGAAGACTTGGCTTCAGGTAGGACTAAACATGGTTTGAAAAAGTATAGAGTCTTCATCATGTCTCTTTTCAGATTGGCTGCTCCAACCTGGTAAGTGTGGCTAACAGCTTCTCATCTATTGCTGGTTCATGGCACTTCTGGAAATGTGATTTTTAAGACAAGCCTCCCTGTACCAGCTACCCATACTATAGGGCATCAACATTGTGGCCCGGAGCAGTGTGGTCTGTAGAAGGCTGTTGGTGAGGGCTCCTGTCCTTCACAGGCTGCCCAGTGGTCCTTCCTCCACCTCCTCTGTTCCCTCTCTCACTGATTTGACTGAAGTCCAGATCTGAGTGTGAAACTGGGAGAGGGTGGTAGCTTGATTGTTAAGTCTGATTCGTGCTTTAGACTAGCTTTATCTGTGCACATCCCGTGAGAGGAGCAGACAGAAATGGAGGTGAGGAGAAAGGCCAAACTGATATGTCACTCTCCCCTCAAAACTGAGCCGTGTCTTTCTACTACAGAAGATAAAGGCCCCAGTCCTTCCCATGGCCCCTGGGGCCCTGCAGGTCTGGCCTCACCACCCTGTCTCTGACCATTCTCCCTCTTGTTCATCATGCGGCAGCCACCGTGGCTCTTCCCCTTCTTTGCCTGGTTAACTCTTACTCAGTCCTGAGGTGACATGAACCACATACCATCATGGTTTCAGGGACATCTTTCCTAACAACCCCTCCCCCTTCCAACTCACACATCTCACGTGTAACTTCTTTTTTTTTTTTTTAATAAAAGTACATTTATTTAGAGAGATGTACACTCCATTGACAGAATGCAGGCTATCTCAGAAGGTTGTCTCAGAAGGCTAGTTTTCATATGTTAGCAAGTGGGAAGATTATTGCAACTACTTTGGGGAAGGAGCAGGGACCCCAGGAACTGGGCCACCACCCTCTCTGACCTTTCATGGTCATCCTTGGCACTGTCATGGCGCCTGTGGGTGTGTCATTCACTGCTGATACATTACACTGTGCATAATGAAGCTCAAGGTCCACTGGAGTTCGAATCTCCCGCCATCTTGGGCCTCCATTTCTCTTGGGAGTTGACTTTTCCACCATCTTGGTGCTTGTTGCTGTGTCATTCCTATAACGGTTGTTTCCTGTGCCCTTCCCTCCTATCTCATTCCCATAATCTTATTGGGGTGCAGACGGGCTGTGGTCTGTCTGCTGTAGCTGAGTAGGGATGTTGACACTGCCTATCAAGGAGTAAAAATGTGAATGCCTAATCTAGGGACCCCGGGACAGGACAGCTTCTTGTTTCTTGAGTCTGAGGGTGGTATGGGCTGAAATCTTCTCACACATAGCCATCATCTTGTTGTGAAACTGTTGTAACTGCTTCTGTACCGATCCTGTGACTCTTCTTAAAGATGAAGCACCTTTGCAACAGCATCAGAGTACAGCTGATAACTGCCTATAAATGACAAAAGACCCCTCTCTTGAAATTTGCATCTCAAAAGCATAGAAAGGCAAGTTCCTCCTAGGATGACTTTGTTTCCTTAAGGCCAGGAAGAGGTTATTTTTCCTAGATACTTATAAATCTCTTAAGGGGGATTTTGGGAGTGGTACAAGGATTGGTGGGTTTTGGATTATTTCTGGAGTCACACCTCTGTTACCGTAAAGACTAGGTTTGTAAAACAAGGACAGTTTATTTTCCCTCATTTAGTTTAGGGGAGATGCCTTCCCCCCAAAATTCCTATCAGGCTCTGAATTTCAGCTGTGGTCAGCTTAGTTAGACTGGTGGCCTCCCATTTTGGAACTCTATTTACAGACACTTCTGAGGATCCTCCCTGGGTTTGAGTTCTCTAATTATTGCCTTCAGTTCAGCTTTGATGTCAAGAGGCTTGCCTATAGGCTCAGGTGGTCTCGTTCCTAAAGGCAGCCTAACAGTAGTAGCTGTGCCAGGGACCTCAGTGCTCCGGACAGCGGGGTTCACTTGAGAAACAATATGGGGTGGAATGGAGATCTCTGGCTTGGTACTGAGGTGGGCTCTCAAGGCCAAGAGCCATCGTTTTTCTTGGTGGATGTCTTTTTTGTGAAGGTTTCCAAATTGGAGTATTGTCTGGAATTTAGTGAGCAAGTCCCTTCCCAACAAGGGGATGGGGCACTCAGGCATGAACAGAAACTGATGTGCAAAGGTAAAATTTTCTAGGAGGCAGCTAAGGGGAGGGGTGTGAATTGGTTGGTTTGGGGCTTTTTGTCGATCCCCATTATCGTACAGGATTAGGAGGACAAGGGTCTGGAGAAAAGAGTCAGCACAGAGTGGGCGGTCCCCATATCTAATAAGAAAACAACTTTCCTACCAGCCACATCAAAGGTTACCCGAGGCACCTCCAGAGAAATGACCAGGTGTGCTTTGGGAGCCGGGGAGGGTCAGCCAGCCAGGGACCTGTCAGTCTTCAGTTCTCTCGGCCGTCATTGGTTTGGGAGCCCCAAGCCCCCTTGGGGACTAGGGACAGTGCCTTCTTGTTTGCGTATCGGGCAGGGTCCCAGTGGACCTTTTCCATATAACAGGTGTTCGTCCTTTCAGTGGCCCTCCTGGCAGCACTTGAAGCAGATCCTTTCTTGGTGAGGCAGTGTCTCTGATCCAGGTGTCCTGGATCCTGTCCTTACTATGGGTCTTCGAAAGGGAGGGTAACCCTGAGGTGGTGTAGGGGTTAGGGCTACCGCTGAGCATTGTGCATTTCGCTGTTGTCCCTGAATCCTTCTTGCCTCTTCAACCATGTCTCTGTTGTTAAATACTCCAAACGCCAGATCCAGGAGCTGATTCATGGGGGTCTGGGGTCTCCAGCCTCCCAGATGGGGCATTAGGGTTAGATGGTCCAGAAGACTGTCCCTTAAGGAGTTCCTTAGACCTGGTCTTGAAATAGGGTCAGGAACATTTGGGCATACGGGACTTCCCCTGTTTACGTTCCCTTTGACAAAACAAGTCCAGCTGCAACATGGTATTGTAATTTAATGACCCATTTTTTGGTCAGATCTCTTGTTGCTGAGTCCAAACTCATTCTGCTTGCTGCACGACAGGTCAGTAAATTGGGAGACGAGGTGTTGGGGCAAGGAATAGCGACTTTATTGGAAAGTCAGCAGACTGAGAGGATGGCAGACTAATGTCTTGGAGAACCATCCTGCTCCAGTCAGAATAAAGGCTCCTTTTATACAAAAAAATAAGGGAGTGGGAGGGAAAATAAGGGAGGGGGTGTGGTTGATTGTTGTAATCTTCTTGCTGCAGGCATTCTTTGTTCTTGCAGTCATCCCCGTGGGCTATGTCATGGTGTCCCTGTAAACCTCCAACAAAACAAAGGTTATTCTCTACTACACTGTTGGTCCCCTAGCTTGTATTGGGGCTATGCAGTATTGCAAAGAAAAATTAATTACTTTTTCCTTAAACTATCCTATCTGAATTTCCCCCAGGTAGCTAATATGCATCCTAACAGAGAGTCCTTTGGGATGCCTGTAGTCACCCCCATTTTGGTTAGGATGTCCTGTGGTTTAGGCCAGGAGAGCAGCAAGAGCCAGAGGAAGAAAAGGTGTCCAGAGCCCCGGGCCTAAATTCTTTAGAGAGGAAGGGAGGAGATTTAGGCCTTGAGCCAACTAAATTGGATTACTTTTGTCTCTGAAAGAAAAAGAAACAAATAGAGCTGAAGGGTGGGGCTGGAGTGCCACAGGGCAAGGCAAAATCTCCCCCTCAGGATATGGTCCTCGTGATGGTGAGGAGGGGGTACCTCTTCACAGAAGTAAAAGAGGCAACATCCAACCTGCTGGCAAAGTGGGCAAGGAGGCGCAAGGATCAACAGATCGTCTATTAAGTCAGGACAGGGTGAAGAGGGAAGGTGTACACCTGCGCCACATCCCAGAATGAGACCCCCCGTGAAGGGAGTGTCCCCACATGTAATTTCTAATCATTGATTTTGATTTTTTTTCCTGTCACTCTCTATGGTTTATAATTATATGTTTTTGTGTGATTATTTGTTCAAATATATATCCTGTCCTAAAGTGTAAGCTTTGTGAGGGCTGGGATGTGTTCTGCTTGCTCTTTCAATCCCATGTCCCCAGCTCAGTCTGTGGCACATAATTGAGGTTCAGTAAATATTAGTTTGAAAAGTGGAGTGAAAGCAGATTGTAGGGCCAGGGGGATAGGTGAGGAAGGTAGGGTGTGGGAGAAGTGCGGTCAGGTTTACAGGCTGGGCTGAATCAGGAAGCAGGTGCATCCAGGGCATTCCCAAGACTCAGGAGTTGGGGATACAGGCTCGGAGGTGCTGGCCTAGAGGCAACCCTGGGAAGCCTCTTGAGGGGCTCAGACCTGCAGGCAGCTCCTGTCTTCTGCAAGTATCACCAGTAAGAGAATGTCTGCAGTGTGCCAGAGTTAGTGCTTTAAAATAGAGAGCACTAACCACTTTTCCCTGAGGAAAAGGGAAGCATGGGACAGTCGACAATTTGTTAAAGCTCAAATGGGCAGTGAGTAGCTGAGTCGGGATTCACATCCAGGTACAGTGGACTCCCCAGTCCTTGCCCTGCACCCCCAGGATCTGTCACCTTCCTAGAAGTGTCTCCTGTGTTCCTTCTTCTACCGAGCCAGCTGACTTTAGTTGGATCAGAATGTCATGCTTGAAAATCTGTGTTAGCCTCCTCTTAACCCTCATCTCGTCTCTTTCCAGCTCCTCTGCACATCTTTACCAGACTAAATTCTTTAATATCCCGTTCTGTTGTTATTACTTGCCTCCTCAGTAATTTGCAGTGCTTCACCATTGTTACTAAAACATGAACTCTTTGGCCTTGCATTCTGAGCCCCATCCAGCCTTTGTCTTCCTCACAAACTTTGTTCTCCTTTGCTCTGTTGGTCGACTCTTTGAACCCCAGTTGCCATCTGACACCTTCTGGCTCTGGAGCTGGTCTGGGGCACTTCTCCTTGCTGCTCAAGGGTACGTGTCCTTTAATAGCCAGGTACAACCCTTCAGTGAAGCCTGGAGCCCTGTTCCCCTGCCTAATGAATGCCCATGGATACTTACAGTTTTACTCAACTCCTGTTTTATTTTCACTTTATTTTTTATCTTCTCCCTGCATTTTGACTGGAAGCTCCTTGAAGCATGACTACATGTTGTATTTCTTTTAATTTCCCCATAGCATCTGGTTTAGTAATATAAACCTGGTAGATGGTCAGATTAGTAAATAAACCATGCTTTGGTACTCTATATCACTAGGGTTTTGCTTTATATTAATGTGTTCCACCACACTAAAGATTACATAATTTGAAAAATGAAGAAACTAGCATCTTGCATAAATTTCTGAAGGGGGTCTTCAGCGTACTGGGTAATACATGAACTTTATATTCTCCTAGATTGAGTTACAAAGATACTGGTATATTGACTGCCAATGGAGCAGGGTAGATAGTAAGGCCACAACAAATGTCGGTAATAAAAAATATTATATTCTTTTGCTTTTAGTTTGTGATATGCTACTCAACTTAGTAAATAATGCACATTGCAGAAATAGCTGAATAAGAATATTTAATATTACTTTTAATATAATGAATGCCCTTGGGACTAAAATGAGCATCATTGTGATTTGCTATATAAAATAAAAAAACTGAACTGTGGATGCAGTTTCCCTTAGGCCACTCAGTTTTTTTCAGTAGATTTACCTTTTTAATTATATTTTACTTAGGCTAATTATAAAATTACTCTGCATTCCCTGAGAGCAGTGTGCTTCATGTGCCAAGAGGACACGTTTAACAGCCATAAAACTATCTGTAAAAGCAAAAAGCTCATTTCCCCTCCGAAGGATCTTTTTTTAAGAATCAAAATGCACAACTGATCCTAAAAAAAAAGTTTAATAAAGTGTATACAATAGCTTAGTGCGGCATATAAATTGATTTCTACATTTTTTTTTCTTCCTTCCCTTTTGCTCTACAACCAAAAGAAACTCCTTCAAGGAAATGTATCAACTATGTATTTACACTATGCTACAAATTGGAATATTAGCTGAAATTAATGGCAGAGAATTACAGTGTAAACTAATAAGAGCATTATCTAAACCTTATTGATTAAATAATAAGTATCCTCATGAAGAAAGAACACAGGATGTCTTAAGGCCTGGGTCCTAGAAGTGAATCCCTGCCTTATTACATGAGCTTGAGAAGGTAATTGTCTTGTCTTGTCCCCCTTCCCTCATTCCCTCCCTTCCTTCCTTCCCAAAGAACCAGGATGAGAAAATAAGTCTTTTTTAGTGTCTCATTGAGGCATTGTGAAAAAGTATGTACTGCATATTATTGCTGTCCACTGATGGGGAAGAACAGTCAGATAAATTGTGAACCAAGACTTTGAAAGAATAGGTGAAGTTACTTATTTAGTGGTTTTGATTGGCTTTAGTTGAGAAATAGCTGAAAGTGTTGAACCAGGTTTCCTGAAAAGAACCATGATAGATAAAATTTATTCTTCACTTAGTGATCACAGTTGGTTTTTGTGATCTTAGTTTCATTATTGAAAAAGTGATTTCATCTCCCTTGAAAAATAATTTAATGGATTTATAAAGTTTATTTAAAATTTTTATATTATTTAAAAAATAGATGTTAAGTACTGTAATGAGGTTTAGGCTTCACTTTTGTATGGATGAATTTTGTGAGTGACTGAGTTATCAGAAAACTAAAATTCTACTTCACAGGAGTATTTTGAGAACAAACTTAAGTTCTTAAGGAAAGGAGTTAGGGCTCCTTGGAGAGATGGCTGATGCCTGGACTGGGGCAGGGGAAGTAATAAGCCAGTGAGGTCTTAATGGTGCCAGAAAGTAAGGAAGTCGTCACAAAAGGGTGGGACATGTTGAAATGACCTGGGGGCTAACTTAAAGGAGCTCCCAAGAGCTGAGTCTGGGACAGTTTGAGCAACAAAATAAATAATGGTAGTAATGGATTATAATCTATAGAATAAAATAAATATCTGTGAGACCATGCTTCTGTAAATAAATAATTGAATAAATAAATAAATGGGGAGAAGGACCAGCTCCTGCTTATGTAGAATTCTAATTCATAAATACAGAAGAAATGATGGAAATAGAAAAATCACTGGCAAATTCCACAGTAATGGTTATTGCAGACCAGATCTACCTGTGCATGCTAAAATGGAGGTAGGATATTTGCAGAGTTTCAAAGTAAGATACTTATTAATTACAAAGAGAAAAATACCAGCTTTACAGTGAGGAAACCTGGATAGATATACCACATTTAAACGAGTGTTTAGCCATGAGACAGTCAGTAACACGTACTTCCTGATATAATGCAACATAAGGAAAGGGTGCCATGTCACCTCTGTGGTGATGTCTTCCTATTGTTTTAAATTATATTTTTTATTCTGAAAAAATTAGATTCATGTGCAGTTTTAAGGAAAATACAGAGAGAGCCTGTGTATCCTTTACCTACTTTCCCCCGATGACAACTGTTGTTGTAAAACAATAGAACAGTATGATAACCAAGATATTGACAGTAATACAGTCAAGGGATAGAGCATTCCTGTCACTACAAACATCCCTCCTGTTGCACTTATATAGCCAACACCTCCATTTTTTAAAAATAGGGTTTTTTTTCCCCCTATTTTTGAGCTGTAAGAATTCTTTATATATTCTGGATCATATAGATTTTTGTCTCTAGTATGTTAATAGAGTGAATTATACTGGTGATTTTTTAATTGTAGTAAAACACACATAACATAAAACTTACCATCATAACCATTTTTTCTTTTCTTTCTTTTTTTTTTTTTATATTCCACATACGAGCGATCTCATATGGTATTTTTCTTTCTCTTTCTGGCTTACTTCACTTAGAATGACATTCTCCAGGGACATTCATGCTGCTGCAGGTGGTGTTATGTTGTCTTTTTTATGGCTAAATAGTATTCCATTGTATAAATATACTACGTCTTCTTTATCCAGTCATCTGTTGATGGACATTTAGGCTGTTTCCATGTCTTGGCTATTGTAAATAGTGCATCTATGAACATTTGGGTGCAGGTGTCTTTTTGAAGTAGGGTTCCTTCTGGATATATGCCCAGGAGCAGGATGACTAGGTCATATGGTAAGTCTATTACTAGTCTTTTGAGGAATCTCCATACTGTTTTCCACAGTGGCTGCACCAAACTGCATTTCCACTAGCAGTGTAGGAGTGTTCTTCTTCCTCCACAGTCTCTCCAGCATTTGTCATTTGTGGGCTTTTGAATGATGGCCATTCTGACTGGTGTGAAGTGATACCTCATTGTAGTTTTGATTTGCATTTCTCTGATAATTAGTGATATTGAGCATTTTTTCATGTGCCTATTGATCATTCATACTTCTTCCTTGGAGAATTGCTTGTTTAGGTCTTCTGCCCATTTTTGGATTGGGTTGTTCTTTTTTTTTCTTATTAAGTCATATGAGCTGCTTATCTATTCTGGAGATCGAGCCTTAGTTGGTTTCATCTTTTGCAAAAATTTTCTCCCATTCTGTAGGTTGTCTTTTTGTTTTGTTTATGGTTTCCTTTGCTGTGCAAAAGCTTTTAAGTCTAATTAGGCCCCATTTGTTTATTCTTGCTTTTATTCCTATTGCTTGTGTAGACTGCCCTAGGAGAACATTTCTGAGATGTATGTCAGATAATGTTTTGCCTGTATTTTCTTTTAGGAGGTTTATTGTATCTTGTCTTATGTTTAAGTCTTTGATCCATTTTGAGTTTATTTTTGTGTATGGTATAAGGGAATGTTCTAGCTTCATTGACTTACAAGCTGCTGTCCAGTTTTCCCAACACCATTTGTCTATATTCGATTGTATATTCTTGCCTCCTTTGTCGAAGATTAATTGACCAAAAGTTTGTGGGTTCATTTCTGGGCTGTTCCGTTCCATTGTCCATATGTCTGTTTTTGTACCAATACCATGATTGTTTGATTACTATAGCTCTGTAGTATTGTCTGAAGTTTGGGAGAGTTATTCCTCCAGCTTCTTTCTTTTTCTTCAGTAATGCTTTTGCAATTCTAGGTCTTTTGTGATTCCACATAAATTTTATTATGATTTGTTCTAGTTCTGTGAAATGTGTCCTGGGTAATTTGATAGACATTGCATTAAATCTGTAGATTGCCTTGGGCAGTCCATCATAACCATTTTTAAGTATATGGCGTATACTACATTCATACATTCATAGTGTGGGACACCGTCACCACCATCCATCTCCAGAACTCTTTTCTTGCTGGAACACTGAAACTCTATATCCATTAAACCACAACGCCCCATTCCTTTTTACCCCTCGGCTCCTGGAAAACACCATTCCACTTTCTGTCTCTATGAATTTGACTATACTAGGTGACTCATGTAAGTGGGAACATACAGTATTTGTCTTTTGTGACTGGCTTATTTCCCGTAACACAGTGTCCTCAAGGTTCATCCATATTGTAGCATGGTTTTCCTTCCTCTTTAAGGCTAATAATATTCCATTGTATGTATGTACCACATCTTGTTTATCCATTTATCCATCAGTAGACACTTGGGTTGCTTCTACCTTTTTTGGCTATTGCAAGTAATGCTGCTATGAACATGGTACAGATATCTCTTCTAGACTCTGCTGTCAGTTCTTTTGGGCATATGCCCAGGGGTGGAATGCTGGCTCATTGCAGCATCTAAATGTTTCTCTTACTCTGCCTCTACTTTGCTCTTCTCCAAGCCCTGACTCTCTCTGAGTAGCTTTCCTTTCAAGGATTTCAATTTTAAAAGTTCTTATCCATTTATTTCTTTAAATAACATAGTAAACCCTTAATTAAGGGATTATTTAGAGAATACAGTGGGTATTGAATTTCCTGGCTGCGTGGCCAGAAACCTCTTTGTTTCAATCCCTGCTGTTGCAGAAGTGTGTTCATTCGTTTTGTGTCTTAGTTGGGACAGAAGGATGGACATAACTGAATCTCTGGTAATTCAGGATCTTGTAGTGCTGCCTCAGGGCTCTCAGTGCACATGGATCATAGCAGGGTGGGCCCCAGGGTAGAAGCTGTTGGGGATTGGGGCAAAGTACTGACCCCTCTGGGCTCTTTACAAAACTACATCCTTGGTAGGAGTTTGCTTTATTTTGTACATGTTTATAAGCATATCAGACAATATACTAGGGTATAATTGATATTTAAAAGATGTTTACTGAACCGTGTTTCTCACCTGGCTGCATTTACTGTTTTTCTCTTCTCTGCCTTCCTCTTTGCATCTGTATCCCCAAATCAGCAGATAACAGGCTGTTACCCTAGCTCATGTGAGGAAGCACCTTTAATAGATGTAACTTGTAGAGGAAAATGTAATCAGGAATGCAGTGTACACCTCTCTCTCCCAGCTGCATTTCTCTTTTACCACACTTCAAGAAAGAAAAACAGAGCTTTGGGGCAGAGAGGATTAGACAAAGAGGTAGAAGAAGCGAGAAGAGAAAAAGTAAATTATGAAGAAGCACAAAGGAGGGGAAGGATTGCAGACAGCAGGGTGTTGGTGACAGTGGGAGAGGGGTCAGAGAAGGCCCAGAGTCCAGCTTCAGGATTCCTTCTACCTGTGGACCAGAGGAAGCCTCCTTCTTCTGGGTCTCAGGAACCTCCTGTGCTGTGACAAGTGGGTGACTAAAGCACAGGTTACTTGAGCTAGAATGAACTTAATCAGCGTCTGTAACAAGTGTGTCTGAGTGCCTGCCATTCACAGCCTCCTGAACTCAGTAACCACCAGGCCACCAGCCAAGAAGAGGGAAGATCACACCTCCATTCCAGATGTCCTGTTCACTACTCCTGGACAGAAGGGAGCAATCTCCTAAATTCTCCAAGTCCCTTCTCTGTCCTCTGCCCAGACTCATCTTTCTCTAATCCTGGGCTGGTCTGCCTTCTTGGCTCCTTAGCTCACAGTGCCCGAGATACTTGGAGGTGAAGTCCTGCCATACCAAACTGTTAGATCTCACCTCATTTGAATTTTGCCTGACAAGGAGTAATGCCCTCTTTCACACATAACAGAAATGAAGATACCCGTTATATTTTAACCAATTTCCTAGGCAGGCATGTCGGGTTTTTCTCACTTCTGTTTTTGTTAGATCAGGGTTTGCATGGAACATGTCCAGGCTTGGAAGTGGACCTTGGAACTCAAAGGCCTGTCAATTTTAAATGTACCTTTTTCATGTTGTACTCCAGAGAGAAGCTGAATGTATTTTTAGAGTAATTTAGTTACAAAGAAATCATGGCATTGAAGCCTACTTAGGAGTCAAGAAACAGACTTGTAAGAACACAGGCAGGCTTGGTTGGTCTTAATAGATTACTGATGTTGCACTGTGTTTGTTCACTGCTCACATTTCTTATCTAAAATTACTATTTGTCCATGAACATATTTAAAAATATAAGGTAGTTTTCCTTACAAATGTGATCCCTACTCTAGAATTTTCAATCTGACCAAGAAATAAAACAAATGAGAGCAGATAAACACAAGAGTGATTTGCTTGCACAGAGATGTTCACTAGGAGGTCATAAATCATCAGTTCTCAGAGTATGTGATGTTGTCTGGGGACACCTTTGATTGTCACACCTGGGTAGGAAGTGCTACCGACATCTAGTGGGTAGAGGCCAAGGATCTGGCTTGACACCCTACAGTGCGTAGGACAGCCCCACAGCAAAAGATTGTCTTGTCTGAGAAGGCAGGAGCAGCGAGGTTAAAGACAGTGTCGTAAATATGTGTGGAAGATACTGTGTGGACTGACTGATAAATGAAGTACATTAGGAAAAACCCAAGGTGGTGCCCATGATTGTGGCTTCTATCTCTTGGCCTTTTAGGGTTTTTTTTTTCTTCCAGATTTCTATTTTGAAATCATTTTAGGCCTACAGACTGGATAATTGTCATCTCCATCTCTGTTTCCTTAACACTTGGTACGTGGGAGGCTTTGCTAACTGTTGAATGAAGTAAAAGAGAACAAGGAAGGGGACCCAGTAGAAACAGACCTGGTTAGGTTTCACTTCCATGTCAACTCTGTGAAACACTTGAGCGCTCAGAGTGTTTCTCAGATTTGGAGATAAGCTTCTTGGTTTCCTAGAACCATCCGGCAGCACCACCCATTCCCATCTGCCCACGGCTAAGGTTGTACCTGTGGAATTGGTGTCCAGGAGACTGTCTCCTACTTAGGCACTTATGACTTTGGGTCTTGAAAGAGATCATTTCACACCCTGCACCTTACCCCGGCCACTGAGATTGACCAGGACAGTCCTACAAGGCTATTACCTATTAAATATGTGTATATGGGTATTCTGATTAAACATAGAAACCTAGAAAGTGAAAGTTTTCCATAATCCTGATAATAAGTTGGTATATATTCCTCCAGTTTTTAAATGTTTGTATTAACATATTACTAAAGATAAAATGGAATTATAATTTTATAGTGTATTATATTGTTTTATAGTGTGTTTTTACCGAACTATACTGTGGACATTCTCTATTGTCATATGATAAGTAAGTCATTTCAAGTTGTCTGTAAGATAAGGATGATAGTATCCACCCACCTACTCCAGAGGCATTAGAAAGACTCAGATATAAGATTTGTAAAGTGTGTTGAGTTTCTTAGTCGAAAACACCATGATGTTATATACCATGCTCTATTTTTAATTGATTGTAATGGTATTGAATGATTCTGTTACTGGTCTCTTTTGAGATGTTATTGAAATATGTTTTAAGACCTTCTGAGTCCTTAGAGAGAGACCACTTGCTACCTCAATGTGGTTTGTCAAATACTGTTAGATGTCAGCTGCTTTTTTGTGTTCCCCACAGGCAAGTATGTGTATCAGCCGATGACCCCTGTGGAACAGCTTCCAAGCACTGAGATTCCCGCAAAGCCCCGGGAACCCACAAACACCATTCAGATCTCAGTCTCCCTCACTGAACACTTTTTGAAATTTGCATCTGTCTTCCAGCCTCCTCTCCCGCCTGATTCACCAAGGTACTGTATGATCTCAGACCTCTTTATTGACAACTATCAGGTTAAATGTATCAATGGGAAGATGTGCTATGTGCAGAAGCAGCCGGCGCCACATTCCCACAAAATGAGCCCCGAGGAGGTCTCTGCACACGATGCCTTAATTTCAAAAGAGAACAATACACCAAAAATAGATCACTGCTCTTCTCCCTCAAGTTCTGAGGACTCTGGGATCAATGCAGTTGGGGCTCACTATGTGGAATCGTGTGATGAGGACACGGAAGAGGGAGCAGAACTGAGTTCAGAGGAAGATTACAGTCCAGAGAGCAGCTGGGAACCGGACGAGTGCACCCTTCTCTCCCCCTCGCAGTCTGATCTGGAAGTGATTGAAACAATAGAAACCACTGTGTGAGGGTCCAGGTGGGCAGCCAGGTCCTCTGATCCATGCTGAGCTTTTGTACTTTTGTCTGGTGGATCCTTTTCCCAGTGCAGTTGGTGTTTTCTGCCTGTCTCATAGCAGTTCAGTGGTCTGCTGATTTAGCTTCACTTTTAAATTAGTCTTATTATAACCAAGACCTTTTTTCTTATAAATGGTTTTCTTTGTATCTTGACTTACTTTGTATGTAGCATCTGGTGTCATGAATTGTGACCCAGCCTTAATCTCACTGGGAACTTTGAAAGCAGCAAAGCAATGATCAGAGTCTCGTGGGTCAGGTTGAGCAGCTGCCCAGAGTGAAGGACATGCCGTGTTCTAGATAGCCAGGTCTTGGCAGAACAACTTTGGCATTCCTTTTGGCAAACTGACAGGCATTCCTGCCCTGCTAGTCCTGTATGGGGATCAGCTCATATGACCCCTCGAGGTGTGCACCTGGAGATGCCATTCTGTCCCTTTCCCTGTCTCCCCACCACCGGCCCTGAGGCTGGGCCACATTGCCCAGGCTTCTTTCTAGGAAGCTGCTGAGGCCAGCTCAGCCCCTTGTTTCCGCCAGTGTCTGCACAGCCCTCCATGATCTGGGGCTGAGCTAGACCTCACTTCAGAAGAGATGACGTCTTCAATTTCACACTCAATCCAGCTTTAGCTGGGTGCCTACACTCCTCAGGGTACTGTGGGGATACAGACTGAGTAAGACCTGGCTCCCAGCATGAAGGGGCCACAGTCCAGTAAGAGAGGTAACACATACTCTGGGAACCCAGAGGAGGAGCGGATGTACTCAGCTTGGGCTAGCTGAGGGAGGTGGTGTAGCATTTGAGCTGGCCTTTCAGGTGGCTTCCTCAACAGTTCCCTGCTTTTTAAAATTGTTCTTCAAGTCTGGAGAAAACTTTTAGGAAGTTATATAGGTTTTATATTTAGGAGGCAGCCACATCCAATGTCTTAAGAAAAAAAAATCGGTAATAGTTTTAGTTAGCATGGAAATGCTAAAGACAAGTCCTTTAGGGATTAGGAATGAATCTAATAGGTTTGATTAATTCTGCTTCATTTGGTTGTATGAAGCATTAGAATGGCTTAGGTGAGAAATGGATTAGAATTCAGTATGATGCATGGATTTTTATGCAGATGCAAAAGCAGTTGAAATAGTTTGCTGCTAAGTCAGGAGAAAATATTTTGTGTAATACTCATTCACTTTACTGCAGTAATATTCACGGTCCGTTGTATATGTTCTCCTTTCCGACACACATAAAATAGTGAATGATTCTTTCTTATTTAGCTTTCTTCAGAATCCTGCCCCTAATCTCCGTTTATAATAGATGTTCCTGTGAGTCGGTTATCTGCTGTTTCTCCAAGTGGACTGTCCTTGAGGCATAGTTAAAAAAGTTGGCCAGATGAAAGCAGAACTGTCTAAGTAGGAGGGAAGGAGGTAGGTGCCTCTCCGAGTGCGCTCTCCTGGCAGCGCCTTGTGTTCCGTCTGCATCGGGCACATGCTTTCTACGGCGTGTTCATTTGTATTTTAAGAAATAAGAAGAGGCCTGTTGTGTCCTTCCCTGAAGGAGGCCTGTTGGCATCCTTCACAAGTCAGTCACTCTGGGCAGAACATGCTTTCCTGGTTGTATGTGTAGTTCAAGTGATTGGCTAGAACATTCTGTTAGGTTTAGGTGCCCCAAACATCCATAGGCTTTAGAAAGCAGAGTGTGCATATTCCTTTAAAAACAGTGTTGCCAGATGAGAATGCAGCCAGTGTAAAGTTCCTGCTTCCTGAAATGTAAAGACTCAACATGTCCAACCAGAAGGTGGTGAGTGGAGCTCCAGGGACAGCGGGGTCCAGGAGGGGGTGACAGAGGCTTATGTTGGGAGAGGAGTTTAGGGACAGATGCTGCAGAGCCCTGCCCGAGACTCTCGGCACCCCCGCCGGGACTGAGCGGCCAGCTGCAGGCGGCCTGTGAACCACAGCAAGGCCGGAGTCCTGTCTCCACCCAGCTCGGGTGAGCTCGTGGCATCCCCTGGGTGGGAGCATGGGGGTGGGGGGGTCTTCTTTCTCGACACTGTTCCTTTCAGTTCTCTCCTCTGCCCATTGATCTTATTGGGGTCACACACCGGGTCTCCACAGCCACGGGAATCCCCGGGCACAGGGCCACGTTTCCTGGGCTGGTATGTCAGGGTCAGGCCCTTTATCGGTAATATCTATGACTTTTGCCTAGGTTCCTGTTTTTTAAACTCCTGAACTGCCATTCAGAGTAGCCACGATTTTAATGGAATTTTTGGATTTAACAATGGTTGATAATCACTTTAAATATTTGCACAATCTCTTTATAATTAAAAACTCACTGAGCTTCACTTACTATCAGTTTTATAGAATTGGAGATGTTCCATTGGATTCTAAATATCAGATGCTCCTGGATCTCAAAATAGCCTTTTCTAAATAAGCACAAGCAAGAATCTTTTTTGTCCTAGCACTGTCAATATTAATAATTCTCTGAAAATCATATATGATTGAACCAGAGTTGTTTCTTTATGCTTGCATTCCAAAAGCAACTGATAAGGATATAAAAATATGTAGTTTCAACTCAAATTCTAGACCTATTCTGTTCTATATTATATGGAAGAATTTCTCTGTAATCCTGATATTATATTGCTCATTTGTATAAGCATATTTATAGGCACTTTAGAGAATGTTTAGACTGCAGTGTGTGTTATAGACACCGAACACGGTCATGTTAAATAGGCTTTTGATTAATACTTACACATTGAGAGATAGGAAAGCTGTATAATTTGGACCTTGTAGCTACACGCTGACTTGGGCAAAGAGTTGGGCTGTGTGGATAGAAAAACTGCTTTCTCAGGCTTTTGTTGAAAACTGGCATCATTCCCACTTTTTGAAAGTTGGTGTAAAAGCTGTTAGGTGGAAGATACAAAATAAGTGCTGTGTGAAATTTAGCTTTCTTATCTAGCGAAGATTTCTTTTAGAATTTTCAAGTTTCATATATATTCATGGCTTATCTGAGAAATGACAAAGCAATTAAAATGCTTTTGTGGTTGTTAACTATTTGGTACATTAACAATTAAAGCTTTATAATCAAATCCAGGTATTTTCAAGATCTGAAATGCAAATTTGAGGAAAACCCTGGAGAAAAATTCTCTTTCCTGGAAGAGGAAGACATGTAATTCAAGATAATACAGGCAAGAGGAAACAAAAAATAAAATCCCCCAAACAGAATAAAACCATGATTTTTTTTCCTGAAGTACTTTTTGCATGTGATCTAGGATTTAATTTTATCTTGGGAGTGGTGGATCATTTCTTAACCTCTCCTTCCTGGCCTAACAGAAACATCATAGTTCTTTTGGGACTGATCTAAACTCCTTTTACGTAAAATTCTCTCCTTGGGGGAATAGGATGCAACCAGATAATTTAGAAAGCTGTCAAAATACCCAGATATGTTTGCTGGTATAAATAACTTCTAGGCAAGGGAGAAAAAGCACAAGTTAAAACAGTACTTAGTCAGCTCTTGATTAGTCCATCTGTGTAAAATTTTATTGACATGTTTTGGCTTTTTAAATGAGGAAAACAAAGTTTTCTTGGGTTTTTCTTCACTACTCCCCTGTCCAGAGTAAGTGTGAGAGTTAAGGAAGCCAGCTGAATTTGGGGCTTTTCTGCAGTGTGTCTGTATCTCTTCCCGGTTAGGAGGGCTGTGGGAGTTCCACTCACTGTATCTGCGCTGTACATCCCGGGATGTCAGTACTTCTCACTTCCAAACCTAAGTGCTGGGGCGTGTCTCAGAATTAATGTTGGAATTATTTACCTTCAAAAAATTTCATGTCACTGCTCCCTTTCATTATTATTGATAACTGAGAGTTGACTGTATGGGGGAAGGGCCGCGTTTCTGTTAGTGCTTTGAGTTCTTTTTCTTGTTAAGAATGAAGCAGTGCTCTCTCAGTGGTCTGAACAAGCTCGAAGGCAAATCACCACTAGAGGTTTTAATACTGAGCTTCCATATCACTGTGCTCATATGTATTTTTAAGGCTGTTCCTACCTTGTAACATTCACTTACTGGTCTATTTTAAAAACCTATGTTTTAAAGTTTTAAGCACAATGTTGATCCTTCTGTAATTTCCTAAAATTACATTGTTTTCCTACAAACAGCTCAACTTTCTTCTCTGTATAATACTTTAGAACACACTGCCTTGTAAAATAAATGTGATTTTTTTCTTTTGTACCAGGACAAGTCTGATATTTTGGAGTTTGGAGTATCCTCCCTCCCCACCCCTCTTCGGAGAGGTTCTGTCTGATTTAAATAACAACACTGTGAGCTAAACAAAACAAAAACAAAAACCCCATTTGCAAAATGTGAAACATATCTAGTGCTACTTTGTGCAAGGAAGTAAGCTGTTCACATCATTATTCCACTTGAACTTTACAAAAACAGTGCAGATTATTATTGGTATCCATAATACACACTCGTAGCCACCACTCAGGATTAACTCCTAGAGCCCTTTATAGTAAGAACTTTTCTGATAGCTGCATTAGGTTTATGCACATAAGACTTACATTCCCCACAAACACTGTTTATTTCCACGAAGCTACAAGCTGTGTATTCAGTTCATACCATTTTGTATAAGACAGTTCTCAGGGCAGGTCAGGATCCAGGGGGACCCCTGCCCTGCAGAGACAGGGGTGCGGCCGCTTGGTCAGCAAGGCTCAGGGGCCAGGCCTCAGCTTGGCGGATCCAGGAGCTTGATTTTTTTTATTGACACCGAGGAAAGAACAGCTTCTGGGGTTGGCTTTTATTAAATGACCTCACTGCTGAGTGCTGAGTAAATTCACTTATTGTTAATAGAAATAACATCACTGTTAATATTAAGAATGACCGCTCAGCAGCCACCTTCCCACCTTCTATGAGCAGCCCTGCCTGCAGCCCCATTTCGCGAGTCAGGAAGAGGCCTCACGAGGTAGACATTTTTGAAGGAAAGCCACTATTTTTGGTTAAAGGGCGTTCTTAACACAGTATTTAGGAAAAAAAAAAAAAAAAAGAAAGAAACATTTTCCCCAAAGTGGCCCAACTTGCAGTTAAGTGGGAGGCGGGTTTGAACGCAGTCACCTTGGCCGTGGAGCTCACCCTCTTGGCCCTTTGCCTGCGTTGCCTCTTCCTGTAGCCCCTTCTTACTCTCAGGGTCCCTGGAGGCTGAGCCAGGGGAGAATATAGGGTGCTTCCTTCCTGTCTGCAACCCAGCTGACGCCTTCCTCATCCAGACATCGTCTGGCTTCCTCCCTCCCTCCCCCAGTTCTGTGCTCCACATGGACCTCCCCCAGCACACACACGTGTACACACAAGTGTGCACACACACACCCCGTCTTTCTGCAACTATCTCAGTGCTTTGACTAGGCCATTGCTTTTTCCATGTTTAATCGTGATTCTAGGCTAGCTCTTTCTGCCTTCACAAGAGATAACTTGTCTTTTAAAGTCACTTCTGCAGACAGCTAATCTCTTCAACTCTGTGTGCATTACACTTACTTAACTCTACAAAATTGTATTGCCAAGTTTTAGAAAGCATCTCATTGTCGCATCTTACAGATGCTGACTACACACACTTTTATTCTGCAATAAACTTTAATTTAGCATCTCTTCCTCATTACAGTTCAATCACTGGGAACTGGTAATGCTTTTAACCCTTGGTGTCCCACCCCCAGTACTCTGCTGAATGAAGGAGTAAGACAGGACCTCGGGACTCAGGCTCCCCGAGGTGGGGTTCAAGGAGGGGCAATTAGAAGTCAGATGGAATTCTTCAGGAACCAGGCAGATGAGGGAATTTGATGGAAATACAAGTGAAAAACAAGGTAAAGTAAATTTGTCAAATATTAATGGTGTTTTTCTATTTGCTTTTTCAAATTTTCCTGGTTTCCTAAAATGAATTGATGTTACTTTTATCATCAGAAACACACCCAGTAAGCTGTTTTGAAGATCGTGAGTCCTAGGACAGTGAGCACGGTGGAGCCTGACTCTGCAGGTTTGTGGGAGGAAGTGGGGAGCCGGTGAGTCTGGGCAGCAATGCACTCCCACCCCCCACCCCCGCCTGCGGTGGCAGGGACTGAAGGCTGGACTGAGGACTGTGTGTCCTGGATCCACCCGGCCTCCCCAGGCAGTGACCTCATTCCAGGCCTTCATCCATCGCTGGAAGGTTCTTGGGCCAGTGGGTTGGAGAAGAGGAGGGGATTTGTTTCTTACTGTCCTCAGTCCCCAGCCCGAAACTGTATGAATTTAGGGATAGGAGATCAGAAAGCTTGGGCTCTAGTGGGACATCTTCGTCCTCTGTGACACCTATCCTGTCACCTAGTGTAAAATCCCAGTTGGCTTATCCCGAGAAGGAGGTCTGGAGCGCCACTGCAAGGTAACGACAGGAAACACCCCATCGTGGGCCCACGAAGCCCTGCAGGTTCTGAAGGGGACTTACACGCATTTTCCTGGATGTCAGCTTGTCTGCCAAACTCAGCAACTCTGTGTGACAGGCGGGACAGGATAATTTTGTGAGTTTTTGGCTGAAGCATCCGAGAGCTAAGTCAACGATAGAGGCAGGTGAGTTACTCGTACGCGGCAAGTAAGTGACAGGGCCAGAGCTCCAAACTTCTGTTGATTCCAAATCCAGCCGGTGTTACCCCTTGTTGTTGAGGCCCAGCAGTCACACCTGCCCTGCTTAGGCCTGGTTCCACTGCTCCCCTACACTCACCTCTTGGCCCTGACCTGAGGCCCAGAGGCCCTCCCAGCCCCGCCCACACCACCAGCCCTTCCTCTAGGCAGGGATTAGGGGGCATCCAGGAGCCACAGCCCAGCCCTCCAGGCATCACCTGGTGCTGCCCTTGTTGCCAAGTTGCTGTGACTTTCTGCCTCTCCTGGCTGGACCTCGAACTGGCTCTGACCTGAGACCCAGACGAGACCCAGATGCTGCCTCAGGCTCAGGGGTGGCCCAGGATCTAAGACTTCTCTCGGGAATTGGCCTCGGCGCATAGGGCTTTTGGTATTAGCCACTTCTGCTTCCTCCCCCTCCCAGC
Organism: Vicugna pacos; assembly: GCF_048564905.1. Lineage (NCBI taxonomy): Eukaryota > Metazoa > Chordata > Mammalia > Artiodactyla > Camelidae > Vicugna > Vicugna pacos. The sequence goes on along the minus strand of NC_132987.1, from coordinate 53,699,853 downwards.
CCGGTTCAGGTACCAACTGCTCCTCGTGGTAAGCACTGGTCATCACCCCCTTAGGCTTGCCTCCCAGGGCCAGCCTACTCCAGGGCACTGTGTAGACCCTGCCTGATGACCCAGCCCTGAACTAGGGCCCCACGTACTAGACAAAGGGCTGGGCTCTGCCCCAGTGTTTAGAATCTGCCTGTGTGAACTGCGATGCCAAAATTCACCAAGCAGATGTTGGTGCACCCCTGTACCAGCAGAAGGACCTGGAAGAGCCACCACAGTGTATGCGCAGTGCTCTAAGCGGCCACGCAGTCGGCTGCGGTTCCGCACTGTCTGGAGGGTGGGCTTCCCGAGGGTGGGCTTGGATTTGCACAGGAATCCACAGAGCCTGTTTTTCCTGGGAATCTAAAATAACAAGGGGTAACTCTAGCATGATTTAGAAGCTGCACTGAGTATGGGAAGACACCAGGGATTTGGGTTTCTAGAGGAACCCAAGGTCCTGGGTCAGTGGGCCCAGAGTGGGTGCTTCTGGACAGGTCACTAGGTCAGCATAAAATCAGGGAGTCCAAGAATTCATTGTGGTCCTTGCACATTTTGGGGGCTCCAAAAGAGATCAGTTCTTCCCCAGAGGATTTATTCTTAGGCCGACATATCCAAGAATCACAGAGAGGCAGTGGATTCCTGGAGCTGCAATGTGTTTCCTGAATCAAACAGGAAATCACTTTGGCCCCATGTTATGCCTGATACAGCCACTCAGAAAGGCAGTAACAGACTGACGGAAAGGTCAGTGATGGGGAGGACAAAGGGAGGGAGTTGACCAAAAATCACCATCTCAGGTGGAGGTGGGCTGTGGGAGCTTTGAAGAATGATGGGCCAAATCACTCTTCAGGAGAGAGAGGAGAGGCCAGGCAGGGCAAACCATGAGGTCCTCCAGTTTGCTAGGGGCTGGGACATGGCCCTTTAAGACTATCAGGATCAAATACTAACCTTTGAGATGTACGTAGTGCAGAGTTCTGAGGGAACAGATGTCAGGTAGGAATGGGGGCTACTGGCCTCACTCAGTTACTGAGGAGTGAAGCCAAGGCCCATCCCCACTGGCTCCTGAGCTAACCGGCCCTGGCTGGGGCAGGAGGCTGAAGCCAGGGCCTGTGCAGCAAGACCAGGCTTGGGAAGGGACTGCAGGGGGCGGCATGTGCGTATTACCTATCCCACCGCCTCCGAAGCTGTGGATGTTCAGTCACTTACACAGGAGGCATGTATTCAAAGAGGTGTTAGCACCTACCCTCCTACCCTGCAAAGTCATTCCTAAGTTTATACCCAACAGAAATGTGTACATACGGCCACCAAAAGACAGGAAGAAAAATGGTAATGGGCCACCACTAGAAACAAACCAAACGCCCTTTAGCAACAGAATGGGTAAGTTATGGTATATTCATACAACGGAAGACTATTCAGCAGCGAGAATGAGTAACATAGACAAATCTTACAGATGTAACTGGAATGAAAGAAGCTACTTCCAAAAGAATAATGTACCTTTTTAAAAATGAAGTTCAAAGCAGGTGATGTTAGAAGTCAGGGTGGTGGTTGTCTTGCGGGGTGGGAGTGATGAACGGAAAATTCAGGGGACATCTGGGGTGTTGGTCGTTCCTGTTTGCTTGATCTGGGTGCTGGTCGTACCAGTGTGTTCACTCCATGAAGTAATCTAGCTTTTCACACGTGGTTTGTGAACATTTCTGCCCATAAAAGGTTTACTTTAAAAAGAGACTTAAAAGACAGTGGCAGGTACCCAGCTTTCAGCACTGTGCTATGGAGGACAAGGCGTGGCCCAAACACAATCCTTCCTTCAGGAGTGATGGAGGCAGACAGGAAAACGCAAGCATGGAAACAAGGTGAGTCCAGCTGCCACCTTCATGGAGAAGTGGAGAAGGCTTGGTAGATTGCTGGGCTGTGGAGGAGGCTGGTGGCCAGGAGATGGCCACAGAGGCCCCGGACAGGAGGGTTCGCTAGGATGAGCCCTCGGAGAGCCGGGGCAGCCCCCTGGAGCCCAGTGGTGGTCAGACTGCCCAGGCCTGGAGTCTGCCCTGGGCTACCCGGAGGGCAACACACCAGGCCTTTCCTGCAGCTCTGGGCATGTCACAGGTGTCTGATTCTGGACATGCACCTTTGGAAAAACATTTTCAGCAGGCAGAGCTGAGTGGAAACATACTGCTTCTAAAAGGATCTCCAAAGCACTGAATTATTTATTCGCAGCCACATTCATCATTGATGAGGCCCCTGTCGGCTTCCCTCATCCACAAACACCTTCCCTCCCCACTCACCAGGCTCTGGGTGGTAATGTGTTGCCTTTATAAAGCATCTCTTGCACGTCACCGGGACCTTTGCTACAGACGGAGCAGATGCGTCTTTATTTTTCAGAAGAGTCGCAGCCTTCCTCTGCTCACACCTGAGCCGTGGGGGGCTGTGCCTAGAACCCGGGGCTCCTGACTGGCAGCCCAGGTTTCTTTCCACGGTCCATTCTGCTTCTCATGGGGAACTGGGTGAGACCATTTCCCCACCCTCACCCCCAGTGGCAGGAGGGCGGGGCAGTAGCTCAAGCTGTGAGTTGAGTGACCATTTTCAGATGGTCCATTCAAATACTTACTGTTTACCACGTACAAAGGAGAAACAGGCTGTGATGGACACAGCTGTGTTTTGGCCAGAGTCCCTCCCCTCTCCTCTTAGGATCCTGATTTCCTTTCAGAAGCTCGTCTCTCCCTCCCCCCAGGGGCCAGCATGGAAGAAGGCGGCTCAGACCAGGTACCTGCCCTCCTCACATGGTAGCTGGTGGGTGCCTAGAACCTCCCTCCCCACATCCTTCCTTTTACCACCTGTCCTAGTCCAGTGGTGGGCATGTGGCCTGGAAGAGCATCTGGAGCTCGGTGCTGGGGCTGGTGCGGGTGCTCAGAGCTGCTGCTCCTGGATACAGGGAGCCCCAGCCCCTCAGTGAGCTCCCGTGGTCATGTCAGCAGAACCACTGCTGCTGCTGCCCGAGCCTGGATAGATTTCCAGATAGTCTCTGTCCCCAAGGAACTGCTTTGAAGTGGGACCCATATTGCTGCAGAATAGAGCATGTAAGTGCCATGAGGGCCAGGGACTGGGCCCAGCACTGCCCAGCCCTTGGTCAGCTTCTCATCTACCCTCAGATGAGACGAGAGGGCTCTTCAAATCCAATGCAGAAGGCATGACCTGGATCTAAAGCTGCTGTCACTTAGTCAGTGGTGCTGTGCCTTGAATGACAGAGACTATTGGGGATGATAAACTAGGAAAGGGACTGGAGGAGAGCGCTTTGGTGGTGTCATGGGTCCTGGTTTGAATGGGGCTCCGATACTCAGTAAACTGCCTTGGCTCTTTAGAGAGTGAAGAAGGGCAGGCAGTCTCAAGTTTGCTTTGAGAATATCAGGCCCCTTTGGTCTTAATTTTAGGCTCAAGAAACCTTCTGATACAGAATTTGGGGAGGTGGCATTACTGGCTCTGGAATCAGCTCTGAGTTCAGATCTGTGCTCTGCCACTTCTCAAGTGTGCGTTTGGTTCAGTTATTGCCCACGTCTGAGTCTCGGCTTTCTTGTCTGTAGAACAGGGTTGACTGTCACGTGGCTGCAGCGGGTATCCAGTCGGTGGTCACTTCCCCTAGTGTGGCTTCCTCGTGCTGCCATCTTGGGAGTAGTTCTGTGTAAGCGTTAGGCTAACGTTTCTGGCGCGTTTGCTGCGTGCCTGCAGAGTTCTGTTTTCACAGGCGCTCTCATTTAGTCACCACCATGGCCTTCCTTTACAAAGAAACTGAAGCCGAGAGAGGTTGTGACTTGCTGAGGATCACAGCTAGGCTGTGGCAGAAGCAGGATCTATTTTCTATTAAAAGTTGTATCTGGTTTCTGCATCTGTCCCCTGGGGATTGTTCTGGAGGATTGGAAAAGATGAACATGGAAAGGACCCAGCATGCTGCCTGGTGCCCAGAAGGTGCTCACTAGTTATTGGGCCGTTAGGAGCACCATGGGCTCCTGGCCGGGACACGGGTGGGCCCGCCCTGCGTGCTCAGTGGCTTGGGCCTCACAGCCAGTTCCCGGGAGCCCGTCCAGAGTGAAGTGCAAATGGAGCACCTGCGCCCGTGAGGCGGACGCCTCATCCTGCGTGTGTGGTGCGACCTCCTGCGGTTATTGGTTCCATGACATCCAAGGGCCCTGGGCCAAGAAGCGTAAAAATACTGCTCTGGCAGCCTAGTCGCTGTCAGAGGAGCACCCGGACGGATGGGCCTATGATGCAGTTGCTCATTTGAAGACAGGCAGGGCTGCCACAGTCAGGGGCCTTGACTGAGCTACTAGAACTGAACTAGGGCAACAAGGGTTCTAAACATCCTTTACGACTTGATAGACGGAGAGCGAGACAGCCAGCAGGCCTGCAGGACTAAACAGGAGGCGTTTATTGTTAGAAATGGCAGGCCTTACACTTAAGCAGGTTGTAACATAAACACATGGACAAGGCGGTACACCAGCCCCGCAGGCTCCTCGCTCCCCCCCAGTGCAGGTTTCCGTTGTGTTGTGCCGAGCTGACCCGGTCCCTGTCCCAGCGCAGCAGGAGGTCACGTCCCTCCCTCTCTCTGTGTCGCCCACCAGCTGGAAGGGATGGGGTGTGACAGACTTGGAATGGCAGCTGCGGGAGCTGTGCTGCTTCTCTGTGCTTCAGGGGAAACAGGAAAAAGGCCCAACAGGCAAAACGAATTTTCTTAAATGACTGGATGGAGGTAGGTGACAGTCATCTGCTTAATGAGCAAAACAGAATCAACTAGTCTGGTGCTGATGCTGCAGCAGCACCAGGAAGAGACGCGAGTCTCCCTCCTCCCCAGAGGCTTCAGTCCTCCGTCACGGGCGGGGGAATGAGCTGCAGCTGGAAGTTCTCCTTCTGGAAGATGCTGTTGAAGGCAGAGCCACTCTGGGAGCCACCGAACGGCCTGTAGCTGTCACTGCTGCGATTCTGGGAGAGTTCTGTAAGGAGAGCCAGCTGCAAAGGAGGGGACATGCATCAACCGAGGCTGGTGGGGCAGAGAGTCTGGGAGGGGGCCCTAAATGGGGTGGCAGAGTTCAAGACGGTTCAAGAAGAGCTCAGGGACAAATCTGGCCCAGCTAGAAATTAGGGGTGACTAGGGTGTGGAGGAGAGGGTAGAGTCTGGACTCTACTTTCAAGTATGGAAAGCCAGGAAAGTGTTTTAAGCAAGGGGGTAACACGACTTGGGTTTAGGGATGGTACCCAACAGCCTGGAGAAGTGACAGAAGACCTACAGTGGCCTCTGTGAGTTGGAAAGGGAAATGGCCAGGAGATGTAGAGAAGGTGCCTATTGAGTAGGAACCCCCACTGTGTGGAGAGGAGGAGCCCAGGGTACCAGCAGGCTACTGCTCTGGGGGACTGGATGACAGGATGCCACCCAGAGGCAGGCACAAGCAAGGAAGAGCCGGTAGGGAAAGGTAATGAGCATGCTTCTGAAGTGCCTTGGAACCCCCAGACTCACATAGTGGCAGGACGGCTGAGAACTCCCAAATCTGTACTCTCTCTACAGCTACAGGATTCCAGTAAGTTTTAGCCCAGGGCCTTTTGGAATCAAGACCAACTGTCCTAATCCCAACTACAGTTATGTGTGCTCATGTGTCTCAGTTCTGGACAAAGGAGGTAAGTGGAAGAGGTGTATACAATTTCTAGGGACTGTCCTTAAATAGAGGGCTTATAGTCCTCCTTTTTCTGCATCTTGCTAGCAGGAATGCAGATGTGATGGTTGGAGCTGGGGCAACCATGTTGAACCATGTGAGTAAAAGCCGTATGTTAAGGATGGCAGAGCCACAGGTAGAAGAAATCTGGAGAGAGGTTCACGGAAGGTTGCCCTGGGATGCCTGCATTTCCAATTCCATTTTGGTTAAACCACTTTAATTTAGCATTCATCCTTCATGGCCAGAACAAATGCAGATGCCTAGCAGAGTCTGGGGCTGAGGGCAGGTTGGCAGTCATCAGTATAAAGGGTCCTAGATGAGGGACTGGGCTTATGCTTGCTTGCTCTGGAAGCAGGATAAACACAGATGCCCTTCTGTGTCCTCACAGCCCATGGCAGGTAACGGACAGAGATCTTTCCACTTCCTCTGCATCCTCTGCCAAGTTCTGAGTGCTCCCTGGGGTCAGGGCTCCACAAGCCATAACAGGGAGGCCAGGGCACTTTACAGACTGAGGAGGAGGCTGGAGTGAGGACTTGAGGACACTGTTACTAAAACAGTAATTATGGATAGGAAATATAAACAACCACACAAACGTTACCCTGGAACTTCCTCGGTAGAGATGGCAAAGCTGATCAAATGCTTGGATTTGCTGTGGATCCAGAACAGGTTCTGAGGCTGCCTGAGAAATCAAGAACAGTAAGGTTAGTAACCCCCAGGGGAGGCCTCTGGATTTGGTCAAGGCTGAGCCAGGATGTGGCGCTTCCTTCGTTCCTGTGAGGAAAATCCATGCTTCCAGCAACTGGTGAGATACTTTACTGGACAGTAATCAGAAATGGGCGTGTCCCTCCTCAGTCCCTTGGTGCCAGCTGCAGGTGGACCTCTCTAGGGACACCCCCCCACCCCAGGATTTCCAGCTTTTCCAGACTGACGAGCTTCCTTAAGGGCTGCTTGGTCCCTCTCTGCCTTTACTGTGCAGAGCAGTTCAGCTCCACCCAGCCCTGCGCTCCCCACTCCCCCGCCTTATCCCTCACCGAGTAAGGCGCTCAAAGACGCTCCTTCTTTGTGCGGGTGGTGGGGATACAATATATGTGAAAAACAACGTCATTTCCCTGCCTCATTGTAAAGCTGGTAGCCACCTACAGGGCTGCGATTTTAGTCTGCTTTGGAGGAAGGAAGTCTAATTGCTCCCCCAGTAGGCTTGCTTTGCTCCACCTGTTACTGCACCAACACTGTGGTCCTACTCAGTGGATCTGATCCAACGCATAGCTAGAGGGCAAAAGGGATCCTGGCAGAAGCCGCCACAGGCTTTGGAGTCGGAGGTGAGCTGGAATTCCAGTTCTGACACTAACCTGCCACGTGATCTTAGGCAGGTCCCTTCTCTGACTTGAGAGGATGACTCTTCTCTGTGAGGTTGCTGAACAGTAAATTAGACAAGATCCTTATTTAAAGTGTCTTTAACCGGCTGGCACCCCACCAGGGCTCAGCTTTTATTACAATCTAGGGACACCCTTAGTTAAATGATAATTTCAGAAGGGTTTCAACAATGCAGGGTCTGGGTGTTGACACGAGTGCATCTATGGGGCTGAGCGAGGCTGTGGGACTGAAGGGAGCTGCAAGAGGTGGTCTGTTTCTATGAACGTCCTGGCAGGAACAGCCACCAAAACAGTGATAAAAAACAAATGCCTGTGTCCAGGATGTGGAAGACGTTCAAGAACAGGGTGGTGGAGTGGACGACAGGGGAGGCACAGAGCAAATACCACCACTCAGAAGACTGACCACGTCCTGAGCATTTACCACAGCCGAGCCCCGTGTGCTGCATACTCTCCGTGGGTGAGCTCGTCAAATCCTCACCGCCACTCTAGCAGGAAGGTACTGCCGTGTCCGGCCCCCCAACCCTCCAGGATCTGAACTTTAAAAAGCATTACATACAGAAACTTTAAGAGGTTATGTAAAGTTGTCTTCCAGAAAGGACTTGACTTTTTTCCTCAAAATTTTCACCACCCTTAGGGGGGAAAACCTACTAAGAGCTAAGACAGAATGGAAATAAACACTACCCCTGAAATAAATCACGCTAGTGAGTGTGAAATTCTTTCACACCTTCATTTCCTAACTAGGTGAAAGGATCTGCTTCGAGACCCAGAAAGCAGCTGTCCACGATGAGGGTCACAGCTCATGGGCCCCTGGAGTCCCGCAGTGATGCTGCAGAGGTAACGTCTAGCTTCGGAGACCAGCCCAGGGGACAGTGGCCTTAGTTCTTCCCAGTGCTCTCAGTGGGCTGAGGATGGTCTGAAGGGAATCCTGAGCAGGGCAGCCAGAAAGAGAAGAGGACAGACTGCAGGGGGCCTGCTTTGCATTCTAGACTCACGCCTTGGGTCCGCCAGACACAGGGAGGGACCGTCCCTAATCTGAGAATGTTTCAACTTGCCTTGACGCTGTAAAAATACTTTTTCTCAATAGACTTTGGTAGGAAAAATGATCCTATTCTTGGAGAGAAAGTGTGTGGAGTATCACACTTCCAGTAGATACTAAGTAAGATACACTGGGGAGTTCCAAGCTAAAGATAATTTGAAGATTTGAGAAATACTGCAAACTGAGCACAAGCAAGCAAAAGAGAAAACATGGTCCTGCCCTGATTCTCCGAGTCCCTTCAGTACTACTGGCATGAACTGGGGAGCAGGGTGGGTTAAGGACAAGGACGACAGGTGCCTTTCACTGGCCATTCCAAACCTCACCACAGTCCCTGTGACAAGGGACCAAGCCTCGATCACACCTTTGCTTATTCCCTGGTTACCCCGTGATAAAGTTTAACAAGGAGGGTCCAAATGGAAACAAGTCGGGAATGGTCTAGGTAAGGTGCCCTGGGTGGGGAGAGGGGGTGTTAAGGCAGGTTAATTAAAAAGAAGGTTGTAAAGGCCAAGTTAGCAAATGACAAAGCAGCAAGGGGAGACCTCTCCTTATACTTTTATAAAACAGCCCTTTGCTTTGAAAGGATAATGTAAGGAAAAACCTCTCATGAAATGTACTACTGTACTCACTATGAAGATGCAGCTGTGCAGGCCACCTGTGCAGAATTCCCATCAGACCCTGTGCTGAGAAAAACTGCTGGGCACAGTTACTAGTTGTGCAGACTTGCTACTAATTATGTTTTCTTTTTTGCTTTTGTCACTTGGAAACTCAAAGCTAAGTGGTCAGCTATATAAGACTAGCAGCTGGATAGGGCTTGGGGGCAAACATTTACGTGTGCTATTATAACCTGGTTTTATATTATTTTCATAGGCGAACAGTTTTAAAAAATATAGATTTCCTTATTTATTTCATCCAATTGGATCTATTTTGGAAGCCAACTCAAATCACTATGGCAAAGTGAAGGTCATGTCAGATCAGAAGTAAAAATGCTACTGTTAAAAACAGAATCGTGCTTTCCACCCCCCCCCACCCCGGCAACAGTACATGGCAGAGACGTCTGTTCTAGGCACAGAGTAGATGGCTCTAGCCCCCAGGAGTTTGCTCACTGAGACAGGAGGTGCAGAAGTCTCAAATGATGGTCCAATCCATGTTTTCTAATCCAGCACTTCTCCAGCTTTTTATGTGCGTGAGTATCACTAAGCGATCTTGTTAAAATGCAGATTCTGGTTAGAAGGTCTGGGGTGGGGTCTGAGATTCTGCGTTTCTCACATGCTCCCGAGCTGGTCCTTAGTTTGCACTTGAAGCAGCCGTGTGCTAATCTGTACCTAGAACAGCTCAGTGCGGCTGGACTTCCTGTCCTCACTGAGCCCTAATGGGAGCAGGACACTCTCAGGTTATGGGCACTTGCCTCCTGATTCAGCTGTACCAAATCAACCAATTAGCATTTCTCTTTTTCTAAGGTATCCCGATTAGGTATGTTTTCAGCATCCATTAAGCTCTCATGCATCTTTGCAACCGTTGGGTATAATAAGAAAATTTACTAAGAATATTCTTACCCCATGGTTTACTTTGAATCTTCCTGAAATGCAAGCCCTATACCTACCTTACTACACAGGTGAACAGGATTGTGTGAACTGAGGAAGAGAAGGCTTGGCGACCTGCCCAACCTGAATGAAAAATTCACAGCTAACTAAGGGTCATAACCAGGTCCTCTACCTTATAAACCCTAGCCCCCATGTCCTAGGAGAAAAGCTGGAGTAACAAACAGGTAAGTGTGCACACACACGTGTGTAAACACATACATGCAGACCCATAATTTCAACACAACATACCCGATCACGGTGGCACCGAGGCTTGTTATCTTAGTCCTCTAAGCTCTTAAACTCCTTGGAGATACCAAAGGAAGGGGTTTTCCAACAACATCCTTCAGGAATTAAAAAATATGGTTGTTCTTTGGGTGTGAAATAACTGAAGGTGACAGGTCGTTTCTTATAGGCCATCATCCTGGACAGCAAGATACTGAACTAAGGAGTGCCTGCTTGGGCTGCCCTGGGACCCTCTGGAAGCAAAGTTTCTGCAGGGTGGAGACACCGTATTCTTGGTGGAGCTGTACTGTCTCTGTGGAAAAGTATCTGAAAACAAGTCATCTGAGGTGAAACAGGAGAGCCATCTGTAGACGTGCCTAGGACCCAGGAAATGCTTACCTCTCTTAAAATCCTTCCTGGAACAAGACAGAGTATTTTTAAAATGGAAACATTCAGGGAATGACTTATAAGTCACTAAGGTGAGGATTTCTGTACTCTTCTCCATGGGTCTCGGGTTCGAACAGTGAGGTGGGGCAAGAATGAGGGGAGGAACAGGGCCCTGGGGAGGCGGCTTGTCCAGCTGGTTTATGCCTGCCCCCTGCAGGCTCCTGTCCCCTCCCCCCAGGCCTCCTGAACAGGGATCCAGTTCTGTGGTTGAGCAAATATTTCTAGGGCCTTACTATATCAGCACCTGGGGAATAAGGATGAGTAAATCCAGAGGAGTTTACAGATTCCAGGACATTAAAAACCCCACAAAAATATTTCCCCTTGCTCTAGTCTGATACGCAACACTTGAGAGGTTACTGAGGTATAATAACCACATATAGCATGCCTGCCAGGGGCCTTGTTTGAAACACGGTCTCACGCTGTCTGCATATACCGTCAAAATTTTCCTTGCAGTTACACTGTTGCGCTCACTGTAGTGTAATTATCTGACTCCTCGTTAGCTAGTGAACTCCTTGAATATGAGAGTTTATCTTATTCATCCTTCTATTCCCAATGCTCTACACCCAGCAGATGTTCAACGATTTCTCAACAGTCCCACACCCTGGCTTATCCTGAGCTGTCCATTTAGGTGTGAGAGCGGGCAGCAGCTTGCTCCTCTGGCCCAGCGTGAAATCACTGACATTTGTCTTCCGTTTCTAAGAACTTGGACTTTCTAAAGATTCTTTGTGATTTCTGGCATGTTTGTCCTGTATCTCGGTGAAATATCTATTTCATTATATTTAATTCACTTTTGGGGAAAGGATTATTTTTCAAATGTCAGAAAATACCAACCCTTTTAAGAAGGAAGGAAAACTTACCAAACCAGTGGGACTTGTGGTTAAAAGCCTTTCTCTTGTCACTCCAGCACGTCCTAGTGCAAAGCCCTCCATCCGGTATGACTGAGACCTGCCCCCTCAGTGCCTGCAGTTGGAGGGCAAGAGCCTGCATTCCTGAGCCTGTCTGCCTGAGCCCAGTCCCGGCATCACTGGTCACTGGCACTACAGTTACTGGTGAGCTAGCTGCTATTTTTTTTTTTTTTGGTAGTATAAGGATGGTGATAATAGCTGTCCCCATAAAGTGGCTGAGCAGATTAAGAAAGTGAGGCACATGGAGCACTTGGTAAATGCCCAGGACTTGGGAAGTTCTCAGTGTTATTAACTGGAGGGCCCAGTCTACATGCGATACTGGTCGTGTATGCCTAATCTAATGTGGCCAACGAAATGGAAAGAAAGACATCAGAGCATGGCGCAGCCAAGACTGGCGCACCTGCTAGCAAGAGGGATGGGTGGATGTTGTGGGAGAGAGAAGGGAGAGTGGAGGGAAAGCATTGTGGGAGGAGAGCTTCAGGACAGGCTCTCTCTCCCACCCACTGGCACCCAGCACTGCCTGGCACAGAGCAGCCATGAGATAATTATCTGCTGGTCAAAAGGAGGAAGGGATGGGAAGGGCAAGCAGACTTTCTACTTACATAGTCACTGGCGTGTTTCTAAACCCCCTGCAATGCAGGAAGACAAACACAGGGGTGGCTTCGGACAGACCTGGGTCCACCTGGATTCTGCAGTGATCAGGGAGTGGCTCTGGCCAAGTTACTTAGCTTCTCTCAGTTTCTTTGGCTGTAAAACTACTCTGCAGAATTGGGAGGATTAGTGATCCTGGATGGGCTTGGCACCTATTTGATGGTCAGTAAATGGCAGTGACTACTGTGATTGTGTTATCTCTGCTCCCAAGAGAAATGCCTGGAAGAAAGAATGGGCTGAGAAGCAGGAAACCTGAGCTCTAATCCCATCTCAGCTCCCTATATAACCTGCACAGGTCTCATCACTCCTCTAGGTCTGTGTTCCAATTTATCAAAGTGCAATGCCATCATGGGCCACGCTTTACTATCTGTGTAAGATGTGGGCACCATGAGATAATAAGCACTTAAGGCATGAACGTTTCAAGTAAGATACTGATGTTTACTGAAGCTAATCATGGCTTTATTGCATCGTCAGAAGTAAACAAGGCCAACCAACTAGAGGCACTGTCACAAAGACTCATGAGAGCCCTGAAGAGAAACAGTAAGATGCTATCAGAGAAACTGATTTGTCAAATCAATGTCATGCACACAAAAAAAGTGGGAGCAACAAAACCTGAACACAGCCTCAGTTTGACAAATCTGTAAACATAAAGCACTCTTTCCAGACTATCTCACCCACCAGCCCAGGACTGACTAGGAGTGATTTTTCCAACTGGAAGAGAAACAAAAACAATCAATACTATCTGCTAGCATAAATTTCTTTCTTCCTGTGTGATGAAGTCCAATGATAAGAGCTGAAAATTAAACTGTAGCTGAACATTAGACGAAGAAGCAGTGATGGCCCTGGAAATGACCTTGTAAGACTCAGCATTAAAGTAAATCTGGTGGAAAATGAGGTGCTGATGATCTAGGAGAGCCCCAGGGAGAGGGCCGTTGGCTGACGTAGCACCAGCACATTTCAAAGCTCAGTGACTCACAGACGTGGTGGAAGTGAGAGCTGTAATTACATCTGCTGGAAGGAAGAAAACAAACGAGGGCTTCCAGGATCCACGGGCCTTGCAACCAGCATATCAAGCTTTGATACAGGAAACAACTGTGATCCCTGCCACCCTGAAGGCTGGGTTCCTAGGAATACGGGTAACACTACGGATTCTGGACACAAAGCCTTCCGAGTCATACACAGAGATGGGGACAGTCACAGGGACTGAGCTCTGCTTGTTCATTTCTTATTCTCCACAATAAATAAGTGCTGAAATAAAAATCTCAACATTTCCCTTCCTACTTGTCTTCCCACATGAACACATGAGAGGGCTGAACCTAGTTTGTGAAGGACGTGGGGCTCTTGGTTTAATTCTGCAGCATAATTGTCTCTTCAATCTAGGCGGCTTCTGCTGGCGGTGCTGTGATGTGCTGGTGGGGATGGGGGTACAGAGGGCACAGAATGCCGCCTGCCTCGGCCTGTCAAATCTTTCTGTACCTAATAGAGTCAGACTTTTACTACCACGCAAGCTGTTTCAAACTAGAGTTCCTTAATATTTAACACTTTTGCCTAAAATGAAACTTTGACTTCAGAGATAAGCCATTGTTTCCTTTCCCATCTGCAAACAGAAAACACCTTTCCTAAAATTCCCACAGACAACAGTTTAAACAGAACATGACCTCTCATACACCCTCGTTTCCCAAAGCCTCAGAACTCTCGGCAGCTCACAGCTGCTAATGAATCCGGTGAAGAAATAATAAAATAAGCAGGTACCTTGCTAAGCCGACTGGAGAGAGGAGGGAAACACCGGGCAGAACATCTCTCAAAGAAATTTCACTTAGAGTGGTGATCCCAGCTCTAAGGCAAGAGTATCTGAGGTCGAAGATGGAAACCATGAGAGGCTGAATAAAAAATATTCATTAAAAACTAAGATCTTCAAAACCACAATAAAAAAGACACAGCACAGTGAGAGTTCACAGCAGAGGAAGAGAATGCTGACTTAAGTCTTGTAAGGTGTGAAAAGGTGTAACCACCGCCAGCACCACGGGTAACAATTACTGAACAAGTAATTATGTGAGCCAGCCCTGTTCCACGCGCTGAACATGTATTACCTCATCTCAATAAATCATCGCAAAACCTCTATGAGGTCAGTTCTCCTGTTATCCTTAGTCCCAGGGTGCACGATGTGCCCAAGGTCCCTCTGGATGGTGGTAGAGCCCAGATCTGAGTCTGGGCAGTAGGTTTCTTCCACGTCTATGCTCGTGGCATCCGTCTGGAAGACGCCTGACAGAAAGTCACTTTCAAGGGACCCAGAATGTTGTGTCAGGAACAGACCAGGACTAGCTGGGGTCCGTATCTACACCACACTCTTAAACACTGATGGTCTCTGACCTCCTTCGGGGGATCCTTGATAATTCTGCTTCCTAGTTAAGAGAAAGTCATCCCACCAGGCCTATGAAGGGTCAAGAAAAGGCCCAGGAAGATGGAGACAGAGATGGAGAGGGAATTACAAAGTTACGGGAATTAGAGTTACAAAGAAAGCTCCACAGTAGGTTGGCATTTTCTGTTAGTCAGAACCCCCACCCCCACCTTTGTCTTATTTAAAAAAAAAAAAAAAGGGCAGGGAAAGCATTCATTTCCTATGTGTAATTAAGGCCTAGCTACGTTTTGATTATCTAACTGATTGCTTAAGAAGAATGTCAAATAACTATCTTGATAGATGCTGCTGTAGGGCAGCAATTACGACAGAGCTCTTCTCCAAGGGCAGGGACTTTAATGATTTTCTGTGAGAGATATGACTGATGAAACATGTTCAGTTTCAGTATTCCCACCCATCTGGATAGACCTAAAAATGACTGCCTGATAACAAGAGAAATACAGAATCAACCCTGGAAAAGAAAGTTTAACTCTGAAATGAGCAAAGCCCAATACAAGTTAACAATGTAATTGCAAAGCAAAGAGGAAGAGCCCTGCTGCACTGCAGTCGTACTCTAGTTATTTTAGACACCAATTTGCTAAGAGAAATGCTTTGGACCGTTTCTTTGAGAGGTCCAAAGATGGAACTGAGAAAAATGACTAAGTTATTGTTCATTGTACCAAAAAAACTAGAAACTTCCAAATCTTGCCGTTATAAAGTAATGGAAATAAACTAGACTAACTCTCCCAACTTAAGTATAAAATTAGCCAAAAAATATAGATAGCAGTTGTTTTCAAACTTTGGACAAAAGGCAGAGCAGGAATGTGATCCTCGACAGAGAGGAAACATACAAGGTGAGTCCGTGATGTCCCTGGAATTCTACCTGGAGGCACTTTCTAGACTGTGGCACAGGGAGGGAGGGTCCTAGGAGAGCATGGCAGTCTTGCTGAGCTGAGGAATCAGAGACAGGAATTTGGGGCTGGACAGTGAGAAGAATTTGAAAAGGAGGAAGTTGAGTTGACAAGAAGCTCCAGGAATCTATATAGGTGTTCCC
This sequence comes from Vicugna pacos, assembly GCF_048564905.1. Taxonomy (NCBI): domain Eukaryota; kingdom Metazoa; phylum Chordata; class Mammalia; order Artiodactyla; family Camelidae; genus Vicugna; species Vicugna pacos. Next base: position 53,684,479 of record NC_132987.1, on the reverse strand, counting down.
TTAAGTTTCTGGCCGGATACTCAGCTGCACGTAGGCAGGCAAGACTCCAGAGGCCTGGCAGAGAACAGCTGCTGGGAGCTGGGAGATAATAGGATCCTCTGGAGGTTGCAGAGTGCTGGGCTGGGAATACTACTAACCAGCTGAAGTGGAAAGACCCTGGGTGTTCAATGAGACCATAAAAAAGCCACATATTAGGAGCAGGACTATTCTAGACCTCGCTAAACAAATCTTAAAAATAAGCCTCAAGAATATGTAGCTGATTTAACAGTAAATTAACCTACTAGAACAAAATTCAAACATCTCTAAAGGAAGACAACAAAATCCAGATGATAACATACTACTCACTATGCCCAGCATGCAATCAAAAGTCTAGGTATGCAGAGCAGGAAAACATGACTTACAGCCAGAAAAAAAACTGACAGACTCAGAGGTGACAGAGACACTGGGTTAGCAGACAAAGAATTTAAAACATTTATTTTATAAATACTTTAAGGATTTAAAGGACCTAACAACTCAATACATGAGAAAACCCCAGTAGAGAAATGGAAACTATAAAAAGCACTAAATGATGGGAGGTTAATAAATGAACCTATAGCATTGCAAGGTCCCTGTATTTTACATTAAGTAGTAAAATATTAACACTAATCAGTAATAATGTAAAATTGTATTCTGTAATACCTACAGCCACCACTAAAAAATAAAGCAAAGAAGCAACAGAACTAAAATAAATACTAAAAAATATTCAAATAACTTCCCCCCAAAATAGCAGAGTAAAATTCAGCTAAGTCAAAAAAATAAATAGATGAAAAGGAAACAAACCAACAATCATAGTTGGAGATTTTAACACTCAGTAATTAATAAAATAACTTGACAAAAAAAATCAGTAAGCATACAGAAGATATAAAAAGCACTATCAACTGCCTTCACTTACAGGCAAATTTATAGGAATTACACCCAAAACTGCAAATTACACTTTTTTTTCAAATGTACAATTAATGTTCACATAGGAAGATGACACGCTTGCTCATAACAAAGTCTCAGTGACTTTCCAAAGGTTTACATCTTCCTGGGTATGCTCTCGGACAATGACAGAATTAAATCAGAAACCCATTAACAATAATGTATCTAGAGAAACCTCAAATATTTGGAAATTAAAATAATATACTTCTAAATAACCAATAAGTGAAAGAAGAAATCACAAGGTAAAACAGAAAATATTTCAAGAAGAATGATGATGAAAGTACATCAGAATTTGTAGGATGCAGCTCATGTAGTACTTAGACAAAAAATTATAGATTTACATTTTTATATTAGGTAAGAAGAAATGTAAATTGTAGAACTGACAAGTATAATACCGAATATGAAAAATTCACAGCAGATTTGATACTTGCAGAAGAAAAGATCAGTGAATTAGAAGATATGACAGTAGAAGTTACTCAAATTGAAGCAGAGAGAAAATAAGGTAACAATAATGAAAAAGGCCTCACTGACCTATGGGAACAACATTAAATTGTCTAATATACATGTAATTAGAGGCCTGGAAGGAGGGAGATTGGGGCAGAAAATACATTTAAAGAGAATGGCTAGAAGTTTTCCAAATTTGATGCAAATATTAAAACATACAGATCCAAGCAGCTTAATGAACCCCAAGAAAAATAAAGAAGGTCACCTCTAGGCATGTCATTGCTGAAAACCAAAGATAAAGAGGAAAACTTGGAAGCAGCCAAAGGGGGAAAAAAAAGACATTATATACAAGGTGTTACCAGTTGGCTTCCCTGGAAAAAAGACTCTGAGATGGAGTATCTATGTGCTGGCAGTTACTGGTGGGTGCTTGGAACAGAACCTATGGGGAAGTACAGGAAGCAGAACTGGGCAGAGAGGCGTTAAACTGTGATGCAATCACAACAGAGGCCCCAGGTGATCCTAAAGAGAGCTCTGGTGTAAGATAGCCTTGAAGAATGGTCCTGCATTAAGACAAGGTCTTCTGGCCTTTATAACCCTTCAATCGCTAGTCACGACAGTCACGCTGTTTCAGGAAGAGGCTGTCACTGTTGGTAAGTTAGATCTCTTTAGCTGAGAGCAATTCCTGAAGAAGGATGAGTTGAAGGTTATCAATTGCTAAAACTCCCAGCAGCTGAAGGAATGAGTATGTTGCATTCTCGTGAAAGACGAGAGAACAGGGTACCCCAGCATCCACAATAAAGAAAAACAGTGGTAAGAATGACCACTGATGACTTAGAAACAATGCAACCTATAAGACAGTGGAACAGCATTTTTAATGAGCCGAAAGAAAAAAAAATGAACTGTAATCATCATGGATGTTTTATAAGTTGACGATCAACAAAAGCTTCTTGAGAGGGGAAATCTTTATAGATCCCTTTGTGGAATGAACTTGTACTTAGGCTCAGGAAGTCCCTGGGTCCTGCAGTGCCTGTCCAGGACTACTGTGCCCATGAGAAAACTATGCCAGACATTTACTCAAAGCGTGCAGCCTCTGTGTGCTCTTCTCAACAAGTTTCGTGGCAACCACTGCAGTCCATACCAAGTATCTCTGACATGACAATGTAAATTATAAGAAATTAATAAACTGGGTACATGTTAAAAACACTTATTTTTTCTGGAAATCAAGGTAAATGTGTGGGACAGAAATTGAGGCCATGCAAAGGTGGGTTTCACTGTAATTACTACAGTAATGATTTAAATATTATTCAATTTTAACAAACTGTCCTGTTTTAGTTAATAGAGATACAAAAAAGTTTTGATTCAAGATTCCTCCTCTCCAAATGCTTTTCAGCTATTATTGAATTCTACTGTGGTATATTTTCATATTTTTCTGACACTCAGTTATTTGTTTTTGTCCTTTTCTGTTGGGTGCATATTGAAAGTTGCCTCAGAGCAGCTCAGGATGCAGGTAACACATTTAAAAACAACACAGAAAACAACAGAAGGTACTCTGTGCCAAGTGCCAAATGAAGGATGGGTAATCACTGCTACAAGAATTGGAAAGGAACAAGTGATCAGTTCAAAGACGTTTAAAGTCAATGCTGTGAAGTCCAAGTGGGCCCCCCTGGTATTTCCCTGGTCTGTTTACTCACCCACTATGCTAGAGGCTTACCATCACCTCTCTCTTCAAACCTCCAACGTTAATCCCTCCCTCCATGTTCTCAATTGATTTCTCAGTGAACCAGAAAACGAGGAGGAAGAAAGCCCCCGGAAGTACTCACCACCATGGCCACCAAGCTATGTCCCCATATTGCTCCTGGGGCCCCGCAGCATGTTCCTGCTTCCAGAACTCTGCGCTTGCTGTCCCTTCTGTCTGGAACACTCTTCTCCCTTATGCTCACATGACTGCACCTTCATTGTTTTTCAGGTAGAAGATGTTAGCTATCAACCTGTGGTGACCACTCCATATAAAACAGCAATCTTTCATCTCCTTCATTGTGCTTTCTCTCCACAGCCTTGTCAGAATCTGACGTACCACATCTTTACTTATTTAATATCTACTGCCTGCCACCTGAATGTGCGCTCTGTGAGGGGAGGGACTTGGTTTTGTTCCCTGCAGCATCCCTCGCACTTAGACCCATGCCTGGTACATAGTAGACATCCAGTAAATATTGTTTTAATGAATGAAGTAGAATTTGACCTGGAGGCTAAAAAAAAGGCATCACTTCAGAAGGGAGGGAAGGAAAGACATCCCAGATTGTGGGAAAGAGGGGAAGAGCAAATGTATGGACATGGGATTGGTTATGTTTAGGAAAGTGAGAAACTCCTTTCAGTTGAAGAAGGAAAGGAAGAGAAGATGAGGATGAAATGTGGGCTGGTGATGCATCAAAAGCCTAGACGGTCAATCTAAACCTATTCAGACTTAACTTTGTTAGTGACAGGGAGCAACTGAAGTTTTCTCAGCAGTAGAAGAAGTAGAGGAGGAAGGACTGAAACCCCAGGAGTCAGAGGCAGTGGGGCCAAGTGAAGAGACTTGCAGGTAGAGGCGTGTACTGACTGGGGAATGACAACACTCGTGGAGGAAATGGCAAGTGGGGAGGAGGTGCCTGGCACTGTTGAAGAAGGTTTCTCAGAGCTAAAAGCAAAATGCAGGGAGAGGTCATTGGAATTAGAGAATTTCTTCTTTCCAAAGATTACAAAGAAATTTCTGTATAAATTCATTTTCTCTTAACACACTGCCGTGAAATTGCCACAGACAGATATGAACTGCCCCACTTAGTACCATAAAAAGGTAGCCTTAATTGACTCAATAAATGAAAAAGTGACTTAACCATGTAGAGTGAGTCTCTCCTTTCAGACTATGCTGTACTTGGAATAATATCTATCATTAACAGATATTTCACTACAAAACCAGGGTGCTAAAACTTACTTGCGTCATAATAGAACAACTGGAATGCCCCTAAGATACGTGTGGAAAGCAACACACAAGTTCCAAGGCGGCGACTTTTGTCAGAACAGACTGCTGAGCAGCAGCCCACATTTCATCTTCATCTTCTCTTCCTTTCCTTCTGCTTTAACCAAAGGAGATGTCTCATTGCTGAACATACTGAATCCTGTTCTGATACTATATGAAAGGAGTGTGAGCTTTCAGGCGTGACACAGTAACTGATTTGGGACAGTGCTCCAGACAAAAGGCTGCACTCTGCAGTAACAGTGTATCAGCCACTCACGAATACCACACACATTAAAGCAGCTCAAACTCTGCAGAGCTCTGCTGTTTGGTGTTTGGATTCTCTGACCTTTACAGATAGGTGCTACGCAACACAGTGCAGTTAAGAATGGCCTGCTCAGTTGTTTTAATGCAAAATAATGAGCTGTTAGTCCTTCTGAAGAGAAAAAAGATCTCTGCCATGTATTGTAGGAAGGCCTAAGAGCTTCAGCAGGAACACTGTTGGAGGGGAAAGGCCATCTGTAACTCGATCAAACTAAACTGCGGCAGGATCCAAAATTCCCAGGAGGTGGTAGAAGTGATGGCATTACTTCCTTTGATAGGGAATCCACTCCCGTATCCTGAGCAGGTGCAAGGGGAGGATAAAGAACCACCATTGGCTCTGATGTGGTCTCACATACATATGATCTCAAATAGACTCCACTCAGCAGAAACAATCTTGTCAATGTCTGTGAAGGGGTGTCATATTAAGCAGCAGAAAAACCACACCCAGTAACCCTCAATTGCCACAGACAACACATTCTATTAATTCAGGCTGGCTGTTAGGGTCTAACTAAAGTCATCCAGCACATCAACAAACATGCCACTTTTCGGAGTTTAATACAACTACAGACTCCTAAGATCTTAACACTCCACAAGATCTAAAAATCAACCAGTGGCAGGAATCCTTCTGCATTAGCTTTGAGAGACAGACATCAGGCCACTCATCACACACCTCTGGTAACAGGTAATGTCAGAAAATTCTCATACCAAGCCAACATCTCCATCTCCACAGCAGCTACCCACAGGTACCAGTTCTGTCCTCCGAACTACAAAGAACGCCTCTGCTTTCTTCTAATTCGTCCCAGCTTCTTCACATCAGCATAGTCACCTGGCCTGCTAAGATCTTCCACCCTGTCTATGTAAAAAACAAAGACCAAATCCTGTCCTGTTTTTTCTGTTTGTTTTTGTTTGTTAAATCAACAGAGGCATGGAAGTCACATCTGGATATAATATGCACCTAAATCCTACTAAGATAAATACTCTAAAGAGGCAGCATCCATCCATCAAGGGCTATCACTTTGTTGTTCATTAGGACTTGCATCTTTGCAGGAGAGTTAAGTGTGAGATATAAAAAGGGCAAATAACTCCCTCATTTCGGACTATACTACAAAGCTACAGTAATCAAAGCAGTATCATACTGGCACAAAAACAGATGTAGATCAATGGAACAGGAGACAGGGCCCAGAAATAAACTCACACACTTATGGTCAGTTAATCTATAACAAAGGAGGCAAGAATATACAGTGGAGGAAAGACAGTCTATTCAATAAGCGGTGCTGGGAAAATTGGGCAGCTACCTGTAAAAGAATGAAATTAGAACATTCTCTAACACCATATACAAAAATAAACTCAAAATGAATTTAAGACTTAAGTGTAAGACTGGAAACCATAAAACCCCCTAGAGGAAAACACAAGCAGAACACTCTGAAATAAATTGTAGCAATTTTTAAAATCTCTCTCCTAGGGCAAAAGAAAAAAACAAAAACAAATGGGATGTAATTAAATTCATTGACAAAATAAAAAGACAACCTACTGAATGGGAGAAAAAAAATTGTTAATGGTGTGACAAATAAGGGGTTAATACCCAAAATATATAAACAGCTCACACAACTCAATATCAAAACAAACAACCTGATTAAAAAATGGGAAGAAGACTTGGAGACATTTTTCCAAAAGGAAATGCAGGTGGCCAAAAAGCACATGAAACGATGTTCAACATCAGGGATAATACAAATAATAATAATCAGGGGAATACAATAATCAGGGAAATACAAATGAGAACCACTGTGAGATACCACCTCACACTTATCAGAACTGCTATCATCAAATGAATACAAATACCAAATACTGGGAAAGATGTGGAGAAAACGGAACCCTTGTACACTGCTGGAAGGAATGTAAACTGTTGCAGCCACTGTGGAAAACAGTATGGAGGTTTCTTAAAAAGCTAAAAATAGAACTGTGATATAACCCAGCAATTCCACTCCTGGATATATATCCAAAACACCCAAAACAAATTTGAAAAGATACATGCATCCCAATGTTCACAGAAGCATTATTTATAATTGCCAAGATATGGAAAAAACCCAAGTATCCATCAACAGATGAATGGATAAAGATGTGGTACACACACATACACGCTCACACTCACAATGGAATACTACTCAGCCATAAAAAAGAACCACATTTTGCCATTTGCAGCAACATGGATGGATTTGGAGGGCATTATGTCAAGTGAAACAACTCAAAGAAAGACAAATACTGTATAATATCACTTATATGTGGAATCTAAAAGATACAATTAGTGAATGCAACAAAAAAGAAACAGACTCACAGATACAGAGAATAACCTAGTGGTTAGCAGGGGAGAGATGGAAGAGGGGAGGAGCAAGATAGAGGTAGAGGAGTAAGAGGTAAAAAATATAGGTACAAAATAAGCTACAAGGATGTATTGTACAACACGGGGAATATAGCCAATATTTTATAATAATTATAAATGGAGTATAACCTTTAAAAACTGTGAATCACTATATTGTACACTTGTAATTCATATGACACTGTACATCATCTAAACTTCAATTTAAAAAAAAGCAAATGATCTTTATGTAAGCCACCATCAGAGGATGGCTGGAAACGCTGCATCTTTTTCCATGCTTTCTCCTTTTCATGTTCCCTTGACTTTTGTTAAACTATCAACCAGCCATTCTTGGGCCGGTCAGCTGAGACATTGCAGGCCAGCTTTTCCTGTTGCTATGGAAACAGTGGCTCTGTGAGGCTTTTTTTCTTAAAAATAAAAAATATAAAAACTAACCCCCGAAGCCATGATTCAGGAAAAATCATGAGCAAGTACAGCCATCTACATTCCTGACATGAGTGGCAGGACTGGAAACCAGCTATAAAAATTCTGCTTCACCAGAACACTGGGAGAAAAAATCAGCTCCAAATTCAGATAATACACTTGAATACTTGAGAAACTGATCACCAGTTTCTGGGAGGCTTGGCTGTTAAATCCACCAGTTCAGTCACCATTAACTTGTAAATATGCCAACAGCAAGAACTCTATTTCACTCATCTTGGTCCCTCCAAGACCTGGCACCTTAGAGGCTTGTTGACTATTTACTGAATTTACCCAGAACTATTAGAAAGGCTTAACACTGCCACTCCCAGTACTCCGTCCCTAACTCTGAGGAGAACCTTCACTGTACATTCTTCCAGTGGGCCCACCAGCCAGAACACCTGGCCTCTCGGGCTTCTGCAGACACACCGGTAGAGAAGCCTTGTCTAAAATGGGGTTGGCTCAGAGAGTGGAACTGTGCTTTTGTGATCAAGATCTAAGACAAAACTAGGTGGGGGGTAGGTATAGCGCAAGATTGTTCATTCTTAGCATGCATGAGGTCCCGGGTTCAATCCCTGGTACCTCTTCTAAAAATAAATAGACCTAATTACCTCCCCCCACAAAAAAATAAATAAAAACTTTAAAAAAGGACAAAACTGCTTTCTCTGGTTATTGTGTATATAACAATCCCAACTTTGCTACTCAAACTGCTGGTTGGTGTTTCTTCAGTAGTGATGCATCACAGCTGAGAAGTGTTTGATGCTGCCTTCAACTATAAATTCCTTTAATCCACCTTAAACACTCTCGACACCTCCAATCTGGATCTGTGCTAGAGAGTTTATTGCAGTGGACTTTTGTGGCAATTTCTATCTAAGGAAAGTGTTTCCTAATTCTCAAATTTGTAGTCATCCACTATCAAGCACTGGAGAAGTTCTAGGGACGCATATGTGTCTTCCTACTTGTTACATGAAGTTATCAGTTAGAGCCCAATTAAGAAGAAATTTTATATATCAGATAAATATGATATGCAAATTTTAAATACTATAGATTATATCTGATAAATATTTCTAATCTAGAGCTTTCTAAAAGAATATCTATAACGCAGAATGCTTGCATTGCAAAAAGATGTTCTGTATACACACTGCTGGAATCGGCCACGTTCTGACCCGGTGGCAGAGTGAAAGTGTGACTCCTACATGAGACACCTCTCCTGAGTTCACAGGGCCCCACAGAGCACGGCTCCTGGCTCCTCGGCACTTGAATCCAGCTCCTGGCAGGGCTGACAGTGACAACAGAGTCACCAGACACTTTCTGCAGTTATTGGTCAACAGAGAATCTCTGGCTCAAATCAAGAACACGGTTGCTCTTTTATGTTTCTTACACATGTCACTTTGGCAGTCACTCTGTTCAGCAGACACTGGCGGTGCTTCCATCTGTCAGTGCAACTTTGGGAAGAGAGACTGTAGCGCCAGGATGATAACCAGAATATGTAGATGCACACATACACTCACGCACAAACACACACAAATACACACACCAACTAGGGAAGTAACGACGAGGCGCTGAGTTTCACACTCATCTCCCTTGGAGTATGACTGCTAGAGCTCAAGCAGTAAGGGCACGACCACGCCGGGAATACAAGCCCGGGAGAGCGATGATGTCTGTTATTCCTTCTCTAGTTATTCAACAGAAACGTCTTTTGTCCCCTCACTTCCCATAAGATCTATGAAGTCCTGTGGGATCTGTTTCATATCTCTCATTCACGCAACAGCTACTATGTACTTTGCAATCCAATTAGAGACACAACAGGAAACAGGACTGATGCGGACCCTGCCCTCATGAAGCAGAGTCTAATGAGGGGCACGTTGTGAGCAGAGGCGATTTCCACACAGCAGGTAAGTGTGCTGGTGGGGACTAGCTCGGGGCGCCATGAGAGCTCAAAAAGGCAGGCCTCTGAACTCAGGCTTAGGGTGTCAAAAGGGTTTTAGGGGAGAATAAAATAGCTAAGACTTCAGTCTGTCTCATCTCCTCACTCCATTAACACAGCATAGGCTTAGGACCTTTCTTCTTGCCTGGACAACTGCCCTATTCTTCTAACTGGTCTTTCTGCCTCTAATCTCACATTTGACAGAAACCCTTGTCCTTGAGATAAAAAGCAAACTTCACAGGCTGGGGCTCTGTGATCTGGACTCCCACTTATTTCACCAGGCTTCTGCACGCTCCCATAGTTAAGACAAACAGAATCACCCCATTTCCTGAAATGTGCTGTGCTCATCCATGTCTGCCTGGAATACCTGTTCCCTTATGTTTCCAGACTGGATCTAGCTTTACCTCCACTGGGAAGCCTTCCCTGACTTACTACTCTGGGAGAGGGACCTGTTGTGATGTGTATTTTAAAGTTATTCCAGACACTATCAACAGTGTGATAGTAAGTATGTGCTATTAAGTTTAGGCTTCAACTCAGGGGTGGTCAGTGGCCCTAACCAAGAATCATACTTCAGGGACTGCAGCTCATGTGAACTCCCAAAGGCAGCCACCTTCAGAAGCCGCTTAGCTGTTCACATGTCGACCAACATCCAAGACTGCTCATTAGCTCAAAAAATAGAAATTTTTCCACTGGTGAAATGAATGGCTTGTTTAGTTAGAGCGATAAATATTAGAAATGGACCCTCATTGCTAAAATAAAAGGTATTCAAGATATGTAGGTTGGATAAAATGTTCTCGAGATGCTTATTTGATAAATGTCTAAGTATGCTAGGCTTTGATTTCATTATACTCTAGTAACAAGGTTGTAGGGGAGCAGCTAACCGTATCTCAAGCTTCTTCACCGGACTCTACCAAAAGAAATGCACGAGTTGTACTAAATGGGAGGTCATTCAAATCAGGCCCCTTCCTCCACACCTGCAGCGCCCCCGCCCCCGCGCACCTTCTCCAGCGGGCGCTGGGTCGGATGGTAGTTACCAGCGCACCTGTCTACCTTTCCCACTAAATGCTGAGGTCCTTGAGAACACGGATTGTATTTCTCATCTCTGTAGTCCGGTTTTTAGGTCAGTATCTAGCATAAAGAAATACTTGCTGAATGGACAATAATATATAAGTAGCATAATAAAGTGAAAGGACATCTGACTGGGAGTTGGGAGACTTGGGTTTTAATACTAGTTTCAGTAACAGCTGAGGACTTACCGTGTGTCATCATTTACTGAGTACTTAATGTGTGTCAGACAGGGTCAGGCACTTAAATCTTATCTCATTTAGGCTTCAGGACAATTCTGAGAGGTACTATCATTGTTTTACAGAGGAGGAAACAGAGAGGCGACTTACTCAAGGGTCTTCAGATAAGGAAGCAGAAAACTCATCTCTAAACCTGAGCCTGGTTGAACCCAGGCCTGCGTTTTTAACCTCTACTTCAGAAACGTGTCCCACAGAACATCTGGGAGAAGCAGAACCCCTCCCCGTGGATCCCAGTTTCTTCCTTTGTTTTCGGAGTGAGACTAAGTGGCTCAAGCCCTCTCCAGCTCCTCACGTGACGGTTCTGAGCGGCAACGATCCCCCCCTCTGTCTTGCCTGCCCTCGCTGTCTGGACAAGACTGGATGAGGTGTTCATGTGCAGCATGTTATAGAGCTTTTCAGACAACATATTTTGTTTTTACTCTTTTTTTCTTTTGAAAAAGGCTCAGGGGATTCTTAAGGCAGGGAAAAGGGACCTGCTTTTGGCACACTGCTTTTGAAGCTGGAACCTGCTGTTAGTCGACAGAGCCAGCAGGTTGTTATTTTTGTTCTACAATCCTCTGCTGACACAGATGCTGGCTGAAATTGTTTAAAAAAAAGGGAGGAGGGGCAAGGAAAGCAAACCTACATCCAGGGACACTTCAGTTATCAGAGAAATAAAAATGGTAAAAGAAAACAGCAAAAATGTCAATCTGTTTACCATGTTTCTGTACTGCTTTGGCTGGAAGAAGAAAAGGATTTTAGTGGTTCTCCTGACGTCACCTGAGCATTGCTCAGTTGAAAGACACATCTTACCTATGCCACGAAGTTCACAGTCGGGGGTTGAAGTGGCACATACAAGAGTTCTATCGCACAGGTATTTACTGAGGACTTCCCTAGGTGGTCTGTGCTGAACTGGTAATGCTGCAGACCACTTTTCTCTAGGCACAGCTATCAGAGGGAAAGTGTATTACTAAGAAAAACTATATACCTTTCATCCTTAGAATATCTTTCATCTGCTACCACTCACTGATGCCAGGATGCCCATCTGGCAGAGAGGATGGGAATTCTAAAACAGTGAAAAGTCCCTAGTTGCCAGGAGACTGATGCTAGGCCCAAACCCCCATGTGGCTTCTCTGGTGACACCTCTTTAAGGCATCCAATCAGAAAGAACCTTTGACAGCATTAAGATGATTAAAACTCACTGTCATTTTGAGAACACTGTTCAACAGAGGAGAATAAACACACAAGGAGGAAGCTGGTTTTTTGCCTTTAAAACTCACTCACCTTCTTAACAGCAGGATCTCCTTTGGATGGATGACAGGATGGGGACACTTTTACCTGAAAAAAAGGCAAACATGTTGACATCTTCTTAGAGTCTAGTTTTATTTGACCCACACTCAAAATGATTCAACTAGAATCTGTGTAACTGAGATAGAACAGACATTTTCAGAGGAACAAAGAATAGATTTTTTTGTTAAGTCCCTTTGAAATTTCTCTGAAGATCAAAAAGTCAGTATTTAGCCAAGATAAAAATGTGATTAGGGTTAAAATAAAAAAAGAACAGATGGTACAAATTCGTTTTAGCCAAATGGTGAGGAACCTAATAGATACAGATCTTTGTGGACAATGTTAATCAACTGACGCGACACGCAGTGGTCAGCACTTCTTGCAGAGGCCAACTCGGTGTCCTTTCTGATGTAATGTCCCTTTTAAGCCAAACATGCACAAAAGAGCTTGATGGTACTAGTGAAGGATTTAGAAAAAGCATCAGCCAAACCATAGTAAAAGGATGTTTAGCCCACAGGAGAGAAGACTGATGGCACAGGAAGATCTTCAAACACTGGAAGAGCTGAAAGAGACCGTCGGGTGCTAGAGCAAGACCCAACTACGTGCTGCCTGCAAGAAATACACTTTAAATATAAAGGCACAAATAGGTTAAAAGCAGAAAGATTGCAAAGATATACCATGATAGCACTAGGCTTCAGAGCAAAGATTATTAGCAGGGATATACTGTTTCATAATAATAAAGGAGTCAATTCATCAGGAGGCCGTGACAATCCTAAACGTCTGTGCATCTCATAGCTTAAATGTACATAAAATAAAATGTGATAGAAATGCAAGGAGAAATAGATTTTACAGTCAGAGATTTCCATACCTCTCTCAATAAATGGGAGAACAAGTAGGAAGACAATTAAAAAAGATATACCCAATTTAAAAATGGGCAAAGGATCTGAATAGACATTTTTCCAAAGAAGACATACAAAAGGCCAACAGGTACATGAAAAGACGCTCAGCGTCACTAATCATCAGGGAAATGCAAATAAAACCGCCATGAGATATCACCTCACACCAATTAGGATGGCTTTTATAAAAAAAGAGAGAACAATATTGGTGAGGATGTGGAGGAAGGGAACCCCTACACACTGTTGATGGGAATGTAGATTGGTACAGCTATTATGGAAAAGAGTACAGCAGTTTCTCAATTTTTTTTTTAAACTGAGCTACAGTATCATCCAGCAATCCCACTGCTGAGTATGAATCAGAAGGAATTGAAATCAGTATCTTGAAGAGATACAGGTACAACCATGTTCAGTGCAGCATTATTAACAATAGCCAAGGTATGGGAAAGGCCTAAGCGTCCATCAACACGTGAATGGGTGAAGAAGATGTGTGTGTGTGTGTGTGTGTGTGTACACATATGCACTGAAATACTACTCAGCCATAAAGGAAGGAAATCCTGCTATCTGAAACAACATGGATGGACCCTGAAGGCATTATACTAAGTGAGAGAAGTCAGACAGAGAAGGACAGATATTGTATGATATTACTTACATGTGGAATCTAGAAAAAACTGAACTCACAAAAACAGAGCATAGAACGGTGGTTTGGTGGTTACCAGGGGCTGGGAGGTGGGGGAATTGGAGGGATGCTGTTTAAGGGTATAACCTTGCAACTTGGTGAGAAATAAGCTCTGAAGATCTAAGGTACAACATAGTGAGCACAGCCAACAATACTGTATTATAAACTTCAAAGTTGCTGAGAGACTAGATCTTCACTGTTTCCAACGCAAAAGAGAAATCGTAATTATGTGACACGATAAAGGTTTTAGCTAATGCTACTGTGGTAATCATATTCCAACATATAAATGTATCAAACCAACACACTGTATACCTCAAACTACACGATATTGTATGCCAATTATATCTCAATTTAAAAAACAAATTAAAGAATGGAAGGATATGGAAGATTACACAATGTAACCAGCTATCTTGATCAGATGGACACTGACAGAACTCTTCATCCTACAAAAGCAGAATACGTACATATTCTTTTCAAGTACACCGGTACCTCAGAGATATTACTAACTCAGTTCCAGACCACCGCATTAAAGTGAATATTGCAATAAAGTGGGCACACAAACTTTTTGTGTTCTCACTGCATATAAAAGTTGTTTACACGTAGTCTGTTAAGCAGCATTATGTCCAAAGAAACAATGTACATACTTCAATTAAAAAATACATTATTGCTGAAAAGTGCTAACTATCATCTGAGTCTTTAGCAAGTCATTAAATTTTTTAGCTGGCGGAGGGTCATGCCTCGATGTTGATGGCAGCTGACTGGTCAGGGTGGAGGTTGCTGGAGATGGTGCGGGGACTGTAGCAGTTTCTTAAAATAAGACAGCAGTGAAGTTTGCCACATCAGTTGATTCTTTCTTTCACAAATAATTTCTCTGCAGCATGCAGTGTTGTTTAACGGCATTTCATGCAACAGAAAGTAGAATGTCTTTCAAAATGGGGTCAATCCTCTCAAACCCTGCTGTGGCTTTATCAAGTTTATATAATGTAAATCCTTTGTTATCATTTCAACAATCTCCACAGCATTTCACCACAAATAGATTCCACCTCAAGAAACCATTTTCTTTGTTTCATTCATAAGAAACAACTCTTCATCCACTCAAGTTTGTGCATGAGATTGAGCAATTCAGTCACATCTTCTGGCTCCACTTCTAATGCTAGTTCTCTTGCTGTTTTACCACATCTGCAGTTACTTCCTCCGTTGAAGTCTTGAACCCCTCAATGTCGTCCAGAGGGTTGGAATCAACTTCTTCCAAACTCCTGTGAATGTTGCTATTTTGACCTCTTCCCATGAATCACAAATGTTTGTAATGACATCTAGAATTGTGAATCCTTTCCAGAAGGTTTTCAACTGACTCTGCTCAGATCCATCAGCAGAATCACCATCTATGGCAGCTACAGGTTTATGAAATATATTTCTTACATAGTAAAACTTAAAAGTCAAAATTACTTCTTGATCCATGGGCTGCAAAATGGATGCTGTGTTAGCAGGCATGGAAACAGATTAATCTCATTGTACATCTCCACCAGAGTTCTTGGGTGACCAGGTGTATTGTTAAAAAGCAGTAATATTTTGAAAGGACGCTTTTTTTTCTGAGCAGTATGCCTCAATAGTGGGCTTAAGATATTCAGTAAGCCATGTTGTAAGCAGATGTGCTGTCATCTCGGCTTTGTTGTTCCATTTACAGAGCACAGGCAGAACACATTTAGCATAATGCTTAAGGGCCCCAAGATTTTTGGGATGGTAAATGATCATTGGCTTCGTCTTAAAGTCATCAGATACATTAACCCATAACAAGAGAGTCAGCCTATCCTTTGAGGCTTTGGAGCCAGGCACTGACTTCTCTCTAGATGTGGAAGTCCGAGAAGACAAGGCATCTTCTTCAAATACAAGGCTGCTTCATCCATGCTGAAAACCTGTTGTTCAGTGTAGTCACCCTCATTAATGATCTGAGCTAGATCTTCTGGATAACTTGCTGCTGCTTCTACACCAGCACTTCCTGCTTCACCTTACACTTTTAAGTTGTGGAAGATGGCTTCTCCTTCCTTACATCTTATGAACCAACCTCCGCTAGCTTCAGACTTTTCTTCTGCAGCCTCCTCACCTCTCTCAGCCTTCACAGAATTAAAGAGGATTAGGGCCTTGCTCTGGATTAGGCTGTGGGTTAAAGGAATTTTATGGCTGATATGATCTTCTATCCAGATCGTTAAAAGAAACTTTCTCCACATGAGCTATAAGGTGGTTTGGTTTCTTATCATTCATGTGTTCACTAAAGTAGAACTTTTAATTTCCTTTAAGAACTTTTCCTTTTTATTCACAACGTGTATAACTATTTGGCACAAGACGCCTAGCTTTTGGCCTATCTTGGTTTTTGACAAGATCGTCTCACTAAGCTTAATCATTTGTGGCTTTGGATTTTAAGTGAGAGACACGCAGCTCTTCCTTTTACTAGAACACTTAGAGGCCACTGTAGGGTTATCAACTGGCCTATTTTCAAAATTTTCATGTCTCAGGGAATAGGGAGGCCCAAGGAGAGTGAGAGAGAGGGGGGAACTGCTGGAGGGGGAGCAGTCAGAACACACACAACATTTGTTTATTAAGCACGCCGTCTTATGTGAGTGTAGTTTGTGGCTCCCCAAAACAATTACAATAGCAACATCAAAGATCACTGATGTAATAATAATGAAAAAGTTTGAAATATTGTGAGAATTACCAAAATGTGACACAGAGACACAAAGTGAACAAATGCTGTTGGAAAAGTGGTGCCAACAGACTTGCCTGATGCAGGGTGGCCACAAACAGCCAATTTGTAACAAAATACAGTGCCCGCAAAGTGTAATATAGCAAAGCACAATAAAACAAGATATGCCTGTACACACGGACCATTTACCAACACAGGCCATTTTCTGGCAATAAAACAATTTTCAATCAATTTCAAAGAATTCAAGTCATACAAAGAGTGTTCTCTGACCATAACAGAGATAAATTAGACATCAATAACAGAAAGATCTCTGGAAAAATGTTCAAATTTTTAGGAACTAAGTAACACACTTCTGAGTGACCCATGGATCAAAGAAGAAATCAAAAGGAAATCAGATTGTAAAAACACCCATAATTATGAAGAAACAAGGATGAATAGGCCGATCACTAGTAAGAAAACAGTCAGTTTAAAAAAACAAAAACAAAAAAACCCCCAAACCTACAACAAAGAAAATCCCAGGACCAGATAGTTTCACTGGTGAATTCTACCAAACATTTAAAGAATTAATGCCAATCCTTCTCCAACTCTCCCAAAAAACTGAAGAGGAAGGAACACTTTTGAACTCATTTTAGGAGATCAGCATTAACCTGAGAAGGGTACTTCAAGAGAACAAAATTAAAGGCCAGTATCCCTAGTGAATATGGATAGAAAAATCATCAACAAAACACTAGCAAACCGACTTCAACAGCACATTAAAAGGATCATACGTCATGATCAAATGGGATTCATCCCCGGGATGCAAAGCGGGTTCAACACACACAAATCAATAAATGTGATAAACTGCATTAAGAGAATTAAAGAAAAGTACTGCATGATTATCTCAACTGATTCAGAAAAATCATTTGGCAAAATTCAACACCTTTGCTGATTAAAAACACTCAACAAACTAGGATTGGAAGGAAACTACTTCAACATAAAGCTTCTATGTAGAAAAACACAGCTAACATCACACTCAATGGTGAACTTGAAAGATATCCCTCTAAAATCAGAAATAAGACAAGAATGCCTGCTTTCACCACTTCTATTCAACATATTATTAGAAGTCCTAGCCAGAGCAGTTAGGCAAGAAGAATAAAGGGCACTCAAATTGGAAAGAAACAAATAAAATTACCTCTGTTTTCATATATGATCTTATATGTAGAAACCTCTAAATTTAAATTCCACAAAAAACCTGTTAGAATAAACAAATTAAGCATAGTAGTAGGATACAGAATAATACACAAAAATCAGTTGTGTTTCTATACGCTAATAATAAACAATCCAAAAAGGAAATTAAGAAAATAATTCCATTTACTATAGCATTAAAATGAATAAAATACTTAGGAATAAACTTAACTAAGGAGGCGAAAGACTTGTATACTGAAAACTACAAAATATTGCTGAAAGAAATTAAAGAAGATAAATATAAACAGAAAAACATTCTGTGTTCATGGATTGGAAGATTAAATATTAAGATGTCCACACTATCCAAAGTAAGCTATAGATTCAGTGCAATCCCTATTAAAATCCCAATGGCATTTTTTGCAGAAATAGAAAAATCCACCCTAAAATTTATATGCAAGCTCAAGGGACCCTGATCAGCAAAAACAATCTTAAAAAAAGGACAAAGCTGGAGGTCTCCTACTTCCTGATTTCTAAACTTACCACAAAGGTACAGCAATCAAAACAATGTGCTACTCAAAAACAGACACAGACCAGTGGAAAAGAATAGAGAGCCCAGAAATAAAACCACACACCTAAAGTCAGTTAATCTTCAACAAAGGAGGCAAGAATATACAATGGAGAAAAGACAGTCTCTTCAGCAAGTGGTGCTGAGGAAACCAGACAGCCTCATGTAAATCAATGAAATTGGAACACTGCTTCACATCATACACAGAAAAACTCAAAATGGCTTAAAAACCTAAATACAACACATGACACCATAGAACTCCTAGAAGAGAAGATAAGCAAAACATTCTCTGACATGAATCGTAGGAATATTTTCTTAGATCAGTTTCCCAAGGCAAAAGAAACAGAAGTAAAAATAAACAAATGGGACCTAATTAAACTTAAAAGCTTTTGCACAGCAAAGGAAATCATAAACAAAAATAAAAAATACAGTCTATGGAAGGGGAGAAATATTTGCAAATGATGTGACTGATAATGGATTAATTTCCAAAATATACAAACAGCTCATACGACTCAATATCAAAAGAACAAACAACCCAAGTAAAAAATGGGCAGAAGACCTAAAAAGACATTTCTCCAGTGAAGACATACAGATGGCCAAAAGGCACTTAAAAAGATGCTCAACATCACTAATTATTAGAGAAATGCAAATCAAAACTACAATGAGGTTATCACCTCACACTGGTCAGAAGGGCCATCATCAAAAAGTCTATAAATAATAAATGGTGGAGAGGGTGTGGAAAAAATGTAGCCTCCTACACTGTTGTTGGCAATGTCAATTGATGCAGCTAGTATGGAAAACAGTATGAAGATTCCTTAAAAAACTAAAAATAGAGCTACCATATGATCTAGCAAACCCACTCCTGGGCATGTATCTGGAAAAGATGAAAACTCTAATTCGAAAAGATACATGCACCCTAATGTTCACAGTGGCATTTACATTAGCCAAGACATGGAAGCAACCTAAATGTCCAATGACAGATGAATGGATAAAGAAGATTTGGTATATGTATAAATATACACATAACAGGCTATTACTCAGCCATAAAAAAGGATAAATATTACCATTTGCAGCAACATGGATGAACCTAGAGATTATCATACTGAGTGAAGTAAATCAGACAAATGTTACATGATATTTTTACACACATCTTCATAAAAGCTTTATCCATAAAAGCCAGGAACTAAAAAAGTCCAAATGTCTATCAACAGCTAAAGTCATAAACAAATTATGGTATATCCATAAAATGAAAACATTACTCAGCAGTAGAAGGAATGAACTCTTGATATAGCAATGTGGACGAATCTCAAATAATTATGCTGAGTGAAAGAAGCCAAACCAAAAAAGTGTACATACTTATGGTTCCATTTATCTCAGTTCTAGAAAATGTAAATTAATCTGTTATGGCAAAAAGCCAATCAGTGGTTTCCAGGGAACACAAGTGAGGAATTGAGTAAAATTTTCATGGTGATAGATAGGGTTAGTATCTTGAATGTACTGATGGATTCCCAGATATATACATATGTTACACTTCATGCATAATTTATTTTGTATCAAATATACCTCAATAAAGCATTTAAAGAAATCTGTAGAATACAGCTAAAACAGTGCTCAAAAGAAATTTATAGTTTATGCTATTCTGGAAAACAAAGGTTTAACATAAAGAACCCAAGCTTCCAATTTAAGAAGCTAGAAAAAGATCAAAGTAAAACCAACTAAGTAAAAGGAGGAAAATAATAAGCATAAATCAGTGCAACTGAAATCGAACCAAACAGAGACATTAACGAAGCCAATGTTGGTTTTTTGAAAACATCAACAAAATAGATAAATTGCTTTTTGGAGTGATCAAGAGAACATAAATTACCAATATTCGAAATGAAAAGGACATATTACTGCCTGCAGCATTACTTACAGACACTTAAAAGACAATAGCGGGGAGGGTATAGCTCAAGTGGTAGAGCTCATGCTTGACATGCACGAGGTCCTAGGTTCAATCCCCAGTACCTCCTCCAAACAGAAATAAATGAATAAACCTAATTACCACCCCCTCATAAAAAAAGACAATAGCTTAAGAATAATTTTACGGCAATAAGTGAAGAGGACACATTCCTTAAAAAACAACTTATAAAATGGACCCAAGACAAAACAGGAAATATGCATAGCCCTATATTTATTCAAGAAATTGAAGTTGTTATTAAGTCTTCCCACAAAGAACTCCCAAGTCCACCTGGTTTCAGTAGTGAATTCTAGCAAATAGTAAGTACACAGAGACTCACATATGAAATCAGAATATCAACTTATTAACCTACATGGAAAAATAATTATAAGTAGTTCAATACATACTAGATACCATCTGTCTAGAATGACATAGAAGAGATAAAAGTACTGGGAAAGCAACTGAACTCAAGTTCACAAGCCTCTTCCAATTCTAACAGTCTATTTCTAAGAGCCTACAGTATAGATGATAAAGACATTGCCTATCACTGTGACACCAAGCTATTCAAACAGGACCATGCCACAGCCTTTTCTGCCTTTTCCCTCTGACTTTCAGAATAACTTAAGAAAACTCAGGGATCAAAACTGCTGGCTGTCCAGACTGCCCTTTCAGATCTAGCAGGTCCACAAAAATTAGACTTGAAAGTTTTTGCTCTAACATACCATGATATTAATACTCTGGAATTTACTCCAGATGTATGATGTAGCTTGCTAAACGTGATCCAATTTTAACTCCTGGTATGCTCTTTTGAAAGCAGAAAATACATTTTCAAAGCAAAGTAGATATTTAAGCTTAAAAAAATGACCTCATGAAAAGGATCTGCAGATTTTTAAAAACAAGCCAAGAACTAAATGTGGCGCTGGACAATTTATCTGAGAAAGCTGTTCTCTAGAGATTAAGTCAGAGAGTGTTTGAAGTGGCAACAGAAATGGTTTGGCATCATTTATGAAAGGTCTTATTTTTCATTTAACAGGATTCCTTCTGGAAATGCCTCAGGCAATGCAGCTTAAAAGAGACACTTTAAATCCAGGTGTGCAGACACTAGATCTGGGGATACAGATGATATAGTAAGCCATGGCCTTAATAATGCTAAACTTTTGTGATCTTTGTTAATAAAATGATTCGACTTAGAGAAGCAATCTGATCTGAAGTTTAATAGCAACAGGAATACCTTTCTTACCACCTTGCATTTTTTTTCAAAAAAGCCTTCACTTTTCTGATTACCAAAGGAATACATGTTCACTAATGGAAATTTAGAAAGTACAAAAGAGCAAAATAAAGCAAATAAAAATGACAGTCTATCCACACAGCAATAACTATTAACATTTGGAATCACACTGTTTTGTGATCTTTTCATGTAACATATTGAGAATGCTTATTTCACCAGATTAATACTCTTTGACGACATGATTTTTCTTGGCTATAAGCAGTCTGTTCATTGCATAGGTATACCATAACTAATTTAACCAAGTATTGGGAGGTTATTGGGACATTTAGGTTGTTCTAAAATTTTTTAATTATTTAAAAAATGCTGTCATAAGCATCCTTGTGTGACACTTGGCACACACTCTTCATGTGTTATTTCCACTGCACGGCATTCTTATATGATTCCCTGCTTATCTGTCCCTGCTTCTAAGGGTGTGGGCATTTATAAACATGTAGCAAATTTTTCTCCTGACAAGTAAGATGGATCCACAAATCTTTTTCTTATAATTCTTAAGTCCAAAAAGCTCTGAAGCCCAAAATGTTTCTTTTTAAAAACTTTTGGCACCAAAACCTGACCTGAACTGAAGTGAGGCCATTAATAGTTTTTATTTACCCTACATAAGCATGTGGTTATGGAATGTTGCCCTAGATTCCCGCCTCTGCCGCCCCCTGCTCTGGGAATGTTATGTAACATACAATATATGCACCGTATTACCTTTCTTTAGTACTTCAATGATGCCGTTTTATTGTCCTCTGGTTCCCTTCCCCCTTTTCATTAGAAGTCGCTCATTGTTACTGTCTTACTTCAGGCTGCTTTTAAGGTTTCCTCTTTATCTCTGGTTTTGGGAGTTTGATTATGTGTGTCTGAGTGTGGTTTTCTTTGTATTTATCCCACTAGCAGTCTGCTGAGTTTTTGGACACATGGGTCAATTTTTTTTTTTTTACCAAATGTGGGAAATTTTTAGTCATTGACCACTCCCTCTGCCCCAGACTCCTCTCTCCCCCCTCGCTTTTTAGAATCCTAGTGATATGTATGCTAGACTCCTTGATATTATTTCACAGGTTACCAAGGGCTCTCTTCACTTATTTTCAAATCTTTTAGTCTCTGTGCTTCAGTTAGGATTATTTCTATTGAACTGTCTTCAAATTTACAGATAACGTTTGTCTCAGTGTTAAAAATGTTGATATCTAATGAAATTCTCATCTTAGATTTTCTTTAGCTCTAGAATTTAAATTTGGTTTTATTTTATTTTAGAGTTTCCATCTATCTGCTGGGATTTCCCTGTGTATTCAATATTCTGCTTTAACATATTTAACATATTTATAATTTTTAAAGTCCTTGACGGCCAATTCCAATATCTAGGTATCCATAGGTCTGCTTCTACTGATGGTTTTTTCTCTTGATTTTAGGTTACATTTTCCTTCTTCCTATTGAGCCTATGATAGTTTGTGTTTTGGCTTTGTTAGAAAGCATTTAGTCTTGGAGCAGCCCTTAGTCCTAGGGCATGGTCCTGCTGCAGCTTCAATACAACAGCTGAGGTGTTTATCATTGCCTCTAATTTGGCAGAACTTGCACAAATTCAAATTCAACACTATGCTGCTGATATTTCTATCCAGTTCCTCAGTTCTCCTGAGGCTACTTTCTGCCTGGTTTCTTGAAGTACGGTTTTGTATGTGCAATTTAGAAACCTATAAAAATAATTTCGGGCTCTCTCTCCACTGAGTCCCTTCTTTCTGAGATTTCCTCTCTCAATTTACAGCTGCTTTGGTAGTCTTGAACTGTTTCTTCATCCTAGTAAGAGTACTACTTTATGTTTAAGCTCTATTCCCCCAAGGCAAATTGAGAAGTGCCCCACGGGGCAGGGTTAGAAAAGCTGCTTAAATATACAGCTCCCCTAGTTTGCTTCCCTTCTTTGAAGGTTGTGTTCCCAGCAGTTTCTGCCTGCTTCTGGTTGCTCTCTAAACAATTTTGTCTCCATTACTGTTATTGGTAAAAGGGTTGTCCAATTCAGGCTGCCCTGCCATTGGAATTCTGTATTACATTTCTTTAGATATTTTTTTCTATGCTATCCCTGCCCCTACTTCTTCCAGAACTACAGTTACATGTATATTTTGCTACTTGAAGTTGTTCCATAGTTCACTGGTGCTTTATTCATTTCTTCTCAGTATATGTTTCATTTAGGATAGTTTCTATTGCAGCACAGTCAAGTTCACTAATCATTTCTTCTGCAATGTCCATTATGCTGTTAATTCCACCCATGTGTTCTTCATCTCATACTTTGGAGGTTTAATCTCTAGATGTCTGACTGGCTCTTTATAACTTCCATATCTCTAATGTGTTCAGCCTTTCTCTAGCTTTTTGAACATATGGAATACAATTTTAGTAACTATTTCAATGTTCTTGTCTAATAATTCTATCATATTTGCCATTTCTGGTTCTATTTCAATGAACTGTTTTTTTTAAAGACTGTTTTTAAAGAGCACTTTCAGGTTCACAGCAAAACTGAGAAGAAGGCATAGAGACAGTGCATATATGCCATGTTCCCACAGATGCATAGCTTCCCTTATTACCAACATCTCCCACCAGAGTGGGACATTTGTTATAACTGATGATACATTACATCAACACATCATTATCACTCAAAGTCCACAGTTTACATTAGCATTCATCCTTGGTGTTGCACATTCCATGGCTCTGAACAAATGTGTAATGATATATATCCACTGTTACAGTATCATACAGAGTAATTTCATTGCCCTAAAAATCCTGTTCTACTTATTCATCCTTCCTCCCCTCTCCCTGGAAACCACTGATCTTTTTACTGTCTCCATAGTTCTTCCTTTTCCAGAATGGCATAAAATTGATTTTGTTTCTTTTTATGACTTGTATTTTGCTGCTTTCTTGCATGCCTTATAATTTTTCATCAAATGCCAGGCACTGTAAAATCTACTTTGGTTATTTTTGTAATCCTTAACATATTCTTGAACTTTGCTCTGTGACATTGTTAAAATACATGGAAATAATTTGATGTTTTTAGGTTTTGCTTTTAAGTTTTGTTAGGTGGGATCAAAACAGCAGTTAGTCTAGGGTTAACTTTTCCCCCAATATTGAGGTCAAAACCTTTGTCAGCACTCTCAGTGCTGCCCTGTGAATTATGATGTTTTCCAGGCTGGCAATATTCCTGATTCTATATGAATCTGGGGCACTGCTACTTGGAGTGGTTCTTTTTCTGGCTTTGAGTAGTTTCCTCATACACATGAGTAGGTCAGTATTGAACTCAAAGTTGCCTTCTGCAATCTCTGGAGCTCTCTGTCTGCGTAGCTCTCCCCTGTTCAATACTTTGGTCCTGTGAACTCCAGCCACTTGTCTTCCCTGGACTCCGAGCTCTGTCTCAACTCAGAGAGACTGATGAGTTCTGCCCTGATTCTTCTTCCCTGCTGTTTCTCAGGGGTCATTCTCCTTCACTGCTTGAGGTCAAATGTCTTGAGAATCATTGTTTTATATGTTTTGTCCATTTCTCCCCCCCTCCCCAAACTCCTAGTGCATCCTGTCAGAAATGCAAGTTCCTGTATTACCTTTCTGAAAAATAAAATTCTGAATTCTGAAACACATCTGGCCACAGGGATCTGGATTAAGGGACTGTGGACTTGTACAAATATGCATTCCCACTAGTAGTGCATAAAAGTAACTGTCTCCTTATATCCTTATCAATATAAATGCATATGTATTATTTAATATATGCCAGTTTAATACATATTTTTAAAAGTTTGCCAGTTTAATGTAAAAAATCACATCATATTGCTCTTTTAACTAGTATTTCTTTGATCACTGGTAAAGTTAAACATTTTTTCACATTTTATCAGGCAATAAAAAAATTTTTCTTAATGTCCTTTGTCCATATTTCCATCAAAGCATTAGTTTTATGTAAATTCTGGAAACACTTTCTTGGTACTATTGCCATCCATCGATCCCTTGGATACAAGCTTTTTCTGGATCAAGTGGAAATGAACAAATTTATAGAACTTTAAGAATCTGATTGTTACACTGCTCTGGCAAAGAGGTGGAGACTTGGCTGGTAACTGAGGTGTGGCTGTCTACCCATTTTCCACAATCAAAATCAATGGATGGATGGTATCAATCCCCTTGTTTTAAACCCTTCTTATTCTTTAAGAATATAAATTAAACCTTTTACTCGAGTCTCACAGGCTAATAAGGATCTAGCCTTGCCTACCTCTTGAACCTCATTCCTTGCCATGTTCTCCTTTAGTCACTATGTTCCAGACTGATCTTATTTCCGTTCCTTGAACAAGTTACTGCCCTCATCAGTTCCTTTGTGCTTGCTGTTCTCTTTTGCTTGGAATGTTCATCCCAAGGCTGTACCTTCTTATCCTTCAGATCTTAGCTAAAACATCATCTCTGCAGACAGATATTCCCTGACCACCTAATCCAAAGTAGCTTTCCCCTCTGTTCTTCCTATACCATTCTGTTCTTTCCCTCTACAGCACTCACATACCTATTACAATTTGAAATTATAGATTTGATAGTTTGTTTATTTAATTACTGTCTAGCTCTTTTACTGGATGGTAAGCGACATAATGTTGGGAACTGCTTTTTGTTGTTGTTGTTCACCAATATATACTTGGTACCAAGAATAGTGTTGGGCCCAAAGTAGGCATACATTATATATTGGCTGAAGTAATGAATCAGTTAATACTAGGGTATAATAACAAGATTATTGGAAAAATGGGCAAAAGTCTCCTCAAAAAGATTCATTTATACTAGGATCATTTATCACCTCTCTGCACTTCTGAGATATATTAATCTTCATTTAATTTGTAAATTTAATTTAGAATATATTCTTTTGAGAAATGCTGCTATCACCAGAAACTGAAATCTCATTTTTTAGCATTTAATTTGAATCTAACATATTTATAACAGGGAGCTAATATTCTTTTAAAGTGGACAAATGAAAACAGGGTATTAATATCAATGTTCCTATTTCATTAAACAGCATGTAAACCAAATCTCCAACTTATAGTGAGAATCCCAAATAAATTAGCATTGTACAGTGGTTAATGGAAAATGATGACCAGTGAGCATAAATAAATGTCATTTACTGAATAATTTCTTGGAAGTTGTAAACACTTCCATCTGACATTATTTCTAAATTTACCCCAAAGACAAAACATTTCTTAGACAACTCTGAAAACCAAGAAATAAAACCAACTCCAAGTGCCAGGGAAAATATCAGCTTATTTCTTTTAATTCTCTCCTGCTGTAATTATTAAAGGATGAGTAGGGAGCTATATGCTTATTTCCAATTCCCTTCTTCTTCAGATATTCACCTCTCACTGAAAAAACAAAACTCTGATATTTGACTAATATACCTAGTTCTCTACTAAGAAAGAATGATATATCCAAATCTTAAAAGATATTGAGCGATACATAATAAACTTTCAAATGAGTCTCTAAATGCTCTTGTTTATTTAAGCTTTAAAAGAAGTAACAACTGGAATGTTTCTGGTACATAATATGTTAGCTTATTACTTATTATTAGCTCTTAGCCCTGTTAATAATATACTAATGTTAAAACTAAAATCTCGTAAATCTTTGGTTATGCTTCTTTGAATTTATATCAAGTTGTCTGTTGACCAAGAATTATCATTTTTAAAGTGAATAGCAAGTTAATTTCTTCTAATACTAATCAATGCCAATGAAGGTGATTATTTGCTACTATAAATTTAATGAAAGAATAATCAAAGAAAAAAGTACTCTATTCTAATCTACTAGAATATTTGTTGAGAAGATATAATAGCATGATGAGTACTTCAGCTGAAATTAGTTTCTCCAGTGTATTTTATCTGTGGGAAATATGGAGAGAAAGCAAAACAGAAAATCAGACCTGCAAGGTCTACTCTTTGGACCTACATTTCAGACTGAGTTACTGTAAGCTTTGGGGGGAAGGGAGAAGATAAGGAAAGAAAGAAATTTGAGTCACTTCTTTCACATTTGCTTGCAAAGAATAAAATACTTATTCCAGAGGAAAGCAGGCTTTCTAGGGGAATAACTCCTATCAGACCTGCTGAGAGGCAATTGATCTGTCAGAGTTTTTGGTTATATATATTGACCAGTTGTGAAAAACAGAAATGAGATTAAGAGATGCAAGAAGAAAGACTTTATCCACCCAAACCACAATTTGAGGGTAACTGTTGCGTCCTGTTGAGTCAGAATCAGTAATTGAAGAAGTAAAAGTCAAGCTATAGAAAAGGATGAACTAAAAAGCTATTTGATAGAAGGATCACATTACAAAGGCAGTGAGAAGCTTCAAATGCATCTGGTATCTACTGGGGCAGAAAGCAGCAGGTGGAAGCTAACCTGCAATCTTAGCTTGATTTTGGAGTCACTGGGGCAGTCACCTCTGCTTCCTTCTGTGTACTGGTTAGGAACTTAATGACCAAAGCTGACAGATTTTCAAAGAAAATTAAGAGAGCAAAGTAGAACTTTCATGAAATTAAGTTTGATAAAAACTATCATTTACAGACTTAGTATTATCATTTAAAATTCTCTTACAGTTAAAAATGTGAATGGCTCATACAACAGTAAGAAATCTTAATTAGCACAGCCAACATGGTATGATATATTTTAGAAATCAGCTTTACTAGGTTTCAATAAAGCCAGAATGCTAAAAATAGAACAGACTAGACTAGAGGCAGAAAACTGAGAGTGATGATGGTTCTAAAAACTTGAATTCAAATATTGGCCCTCCCTCTCTGATCTTCATACAGTTCCTTCAGCTAAGGTTGTTGTGAAGATTAGCATAAACACATAAAAACCATATATTTGATAAATTTCATTTTCTCTTTCCTTGTGTTACTAAACCACTAGATCTTTTTACAATATCTTAGTAAGAAAAATAAAGGAGACAGACAGCTAGAGGAAAATTTAAGAAATCCAAAATAATTCTCCTCCTAGCTTACTTCATTATTAGGAAGAATCAAACAGAGATTTTTAAGAGGATCTGATTAGTAATCTCACTGGAGTTTCCTAAAGAATAAAAAGGTTGAATCACCTCTCCTGCCCTGCAGACTGGGATAGCCTCAGAAATAAAGCTGCCTTTAATGTACAGGTCCAGTTTCAAAATAATTTCCCTTCTCTCAATGCTCTGAGAGAAGGCAGGAGGAAAGTCAATAGATTATTGTCATTCTTCATTGTGTGAGATGTGGGGATGTGGGAACACGGCAACCAATGTAATATATTAATTGGCTTCAAAATTCAAAATGCATCCGTGAAAAATTTCTCAGTAAAACATGAAATAAAAGGAACTTCCTAAACATGATATAAAGGTTACAGACAAAAATCCTATAGTTATCATTATATTTAATGAAAAATTGAACACTTTCCCCCTAAGATCAGTAACAAGCGCAAGGATGTCTATCTTCAACATTCTCATTCAACATTGTACTGGAGGCCAATGCAATCAAAGAAAGAAAGAAAGAAAGAAAGAAAGAAAGAAAGAAAGAAAGAAAGAAAGAAAGAAAAGATGTAAGATTGAAAAGGAAGAAATAAAACAGTCATTATTTGCATATGATATGATTGTCTCATGCAGAAAATACCAGAGAATCTATTAAAAAATATTAGACTAGTAAGTAAGCTTAGTAAGGTCACTGGTCACTGGATACATGGTCAATACGCAAATATAAACAGTATTTCTATATTCTAGCAATGAACAATTAGAAACTGAAATAAAAAACAGTAAAAATTCAATAGCATCAAGTCATTAAATACTTAGAAATAAATCTTACAAAACATACACAGGATTTATATGCCAAAAACTACAAAACAATGATGAAATAAATCAAAATGATTTAAATAAATTGTGAGATATACCATGTTAATGGACTGGAAGACTCAGTATCATTAAGCTGTCAACTCTCCCCAACTGATCTATATATTCAACACAACCCCAGTAAAATCCCAGCATGATTTTTTTTTGTAGAAATTAACAAGCTGATTTTAAAATTTATATGGAAAAGTAAATAGAATAGCCAAATGTGAGAAAGAAGTTTAAAGTTGGAAGACTCACACTACCTGATATTCAGATTTATTACAAAGACATTGGAGAAAAGATAAATATATAGATCAATGGCATAGAATAGAAAGTCTACAAATAGACCCACACATACGTGGTCAATTGATTTTTGACTAAGGTACAAAGGCAATTCAATGGATATCCATATGCAAAAGAAAGAACCTCAATCTTTATCTCATGTCCTACTGAAAATTAACTCCAAATGCATCAGTAGTTGCCAGGGGTTGACGGTGGAGGGAGAGGCTGACTACAAAGAAAAGTGGTTGTCAAAACTTGCAGAAGGTGAATTTTGCTGTTTAAAAATTATGTATTAGAATATATAATTTCATACATAATACATAATTATAGTTTTTAAAAAGCTATTTTTTGCCTCTAAGGACTAATTAGGAAGAAAGAAAAAAAAATCTAGTTGGTAATATCCAGGCATATAACCCCAAGTTGTTTATGAAAAGGATATAACTGAAAGAGGAAAGAAATTGAAGTGCCCCAAGATGTAATGCCTTATGTATCTGCATAAATAAAGGTTCCCCCATCTGCATTTGTATTCAGCTTGGAAAGATAGTAGAAATCACAGAACCTATCTTTCCTTTCCTAAATGCAAACAAGGAAGCATTATGATTAGTTAGTAACATTTTCCATCTGGAAACCACACTGAACATCTGTACCTGTAATGTCCTGCAGACATGTCTAACTCCAGCAATGAATTCTCTACCCTATTCCCAAATATGTTGTCTGTTTATTACTTTAAATCTCAGTAAATGGTACTACCATCCATTTGGCTGCTCAAGCAAGAAATCTGAGTGCTATCTTTGACTCCTCCCTCTGTCTTACCTCCTCCATTCAACCAATTTATCACCAAGTTCTGATAATTGTCTTTCAAGGATAGCATCTCTGCTGTAAGCAGAAAAGAGTACAGAACTAGAAGGTGAGCATAACTGAATCTAGAAGGTGAGAGTGGTATAAGATGAAGCTAGTGAGATAGGCAGGGACCATATTATTCTGATATTTGCAAACGTCTCAAACACATCTCAAATATACATTCTGTACTCCATCCTAAATTTCACCATTCTAGTATAAGTTACCACTTCTTTCCTCAAAATTATTTTAATATTCTTGGTCTCCCTACATTCATTCTTGCTTCCCTTTCAATTCATTTTCTGCACTGCAGTTCTTTTAAAAATATTATTCTAAAAAAAATACTACTTGATCAAATCATATCATTCCTTCTTTAAAACCTTTAATACCTTCTCTATTTCTTTAGCACAAACAATGAAAATAATACGGTCCCTGTTTACCTACTAATCTCACCTAATACCATTCTCTTTCACCCTCTAGATCCAGTCATACTCAATGTCTAGTTCCATGCTTTTTCCTGCTTCACAGTAGGGATGCTTTATGTTTGTTTTACATATTAATCCCTTTGCTTGGAATACTCCTCCTCCTGCCCACCCTTCCACTTAAACTTTATCTTCTTTTTTTCCTTCAGGGGCAGCTAAAATGGCACTTCAAGGAAGTCTTCCATGATCTCCTATGTCTAGATTTAGGTCTGTTCATTATCTGCTCTTATAGTATAGTTCATCTGTAAGTACCTGTGGTATAATAAAAAAATATTATTTGGTCTTTGTCCCTGTTTCCCATTACACAGTTCCTAAACCTCTTGGACTCCTGAGTGATGAGTGCCTTTTGTATGCTAATGAGATGACTGGTGTCTGGGGACCCCTAGATCGCTTCAGGATGGCAGCTGGTCACCAGGAGTATCAAGCCATGATTAGAGGGTTGGAACTTTCAGTTCTCCCCTCCCCATCTTACCCCCATCCCCACATCTGAGGAGGGGAGAGGGGCTGGATATTGAGCCCAATCACTAACTGCCAGTGTTTAATCAATTATGGCTATGCAGTGAAACCTCCAGTAAAACTCCCTAACTGTCCAGGTTCAAAAAGCTTCCAGGCTGGTGAGTACGCTGATGTACTGTGAAGATCGTGTGCCAGGAGAGGGCACAGAAGCTCTGGGCACCCTTCTTCCCTCATGCCTTGTCCTATGCATTTCTTTCATTTTGCTATTCCTGAGTTGTATCTTTTATAATAAATGGGTAAATGTATTTTCTTAAGCTCTATGAGTTGCTCTAGTGAACTACTGAAACTGGAGGAATGGGTCATGGGGACTCCTAAATTTGCCAAGTCAGATAGTAGTGTGTGTAATCTGCACACCCCATTTGTAACTTGTGTCTGAAATGAGGACAGTCTTATGGGAATGAGCCCTTAAACCTGTGGAGTCTGACGCTGAGTCCTGACAGTGAGTGCCAGAATTGAGTAACTGGACACTCAGTTGATGTCCAGAGAATTGACAGAACCGGTGTCAGAATTGGTGTTGGAAAAGACATCATGTATTTGACATCAGAAAGAACTTGAGAATGCTTATTGAAAATCTATTCATAATTTCATTGGTCATAAATTCCGTAAGACAAATGTCTTCTCTACTACTGTCTCCCCAGCACAGTGCCTGGCATGCTGTGCCGTATCTACTGAATGAATATATAAATTAATGCCTACCACTGGAGTGTAGAAATTCTCAACTGTTACCTGGGAGAAGCTAGGTCAGGGTTTTTTCTCCGGGATCTGCTTCTGATTTAACACTGAAAGCTGATGAAACAGACAGAAAAAAAGCAGCAGGTCCAACTTTTCACTATGCGATGTTAAGGTCAACTACAGGATAGGGTGGCATAGAGGGAGGAGCAGGAAACAGCAAATGTGGAACCACTTCTCACTTTGAAGAGGAAGTACATTTAGAACAGCATGGGGTGGGGTGGGGGTGGGAAGAGCTCAGTGGTAGAGCACATGCTTAGCATGCACGAAGTCCTGGGTTCAATCCCCAGTACCTCCATTAAAAGAAGGAAGGAAGGAAAGAAAGAAAGAAGAAAAGAAAGAGAGAAAGAGAGAAAGAGAGAAAGAGAGAAAGGAAGAAAGGAAGAAAGGAAGGAAGAAAGAAAGAGAGGGAGGGAGGAAGGGAGAGAGAGAGAGAAAGAAAGAAAGAAATAAAAAAGAGAGAGAGAAAGAAAGAAAGAAAGAGAAAGAGAGAAAGAGAGAAAGAGAAAGAAAGAAAGGAAGGAAGGAAGGAAGGAAGAAAGAAAAAAGAAAGAACAGCACAACGACCAGGTCACAGCTCTAGTAGCTGCTCCTCCTCCACACTGAGCCCCTTGTGTTGTCAAGTTATGTTCTCCTAAAAGTTACTAAGCAGCAGAGTTCAAGCTCTGCTCTACTGCCTGCTGAAAAAGGAAAAAGGAAAGTCTGTAAAATAAACAAAATTGTATCTAGTCCAAAGGCAATGAAAATTTCTCAAATGAACACTATTGCATCAAATTCTTTGAAGAAAGTTACCCAGCTGGGAAAACCGTGCACAGAGCATATGTGTATGTACCTTGTCTGTCAGCTGTGTTTAAAAGTGATAGCTCTGCACTCTTCAGCACATACGGGCGTTCATTAGTACCAGAGCATCTGTACTTGCTGACCTCTTACTTAGGAAGGCTCATGGGCTTACATCCTCTCTGTTCAATTAGAACTTAAGGTTTTTTAAGGGCAGAAAATGTTTTCTGTTTCTCTTAAATCCATTTTTTATTGCTGGACAGAGAGGAGATAACTCCGAATACTAAACAAAACTCAGTGGAAGATGTCATACACTGGAGACCCACCAAGTAAATTTGCTGAGGCCTATAGGACCTGAAGGAAATGAGGCCAGGCCTAAAGATGCTGTTAAGAAAAGACTATCTTCATCTTGCCACAAAAACAAGTCTTACCTGTGATGGCGTTATCCTTCCCTTTTTAATTTCAGATGAATTTTCACTTAACTTTCCTACTTTGTTACTTGAGCTGCATTTGTAGCATGTCCATCTCGTTTGTCCTTCAATTTCTATGGTGCACTCTTTGTTTTGCAGACAGAATGAGTGATACAAATGACCACAGCTGCAAAATGAAGGCAATCAAATTACACTTTTCATTGTCATAAAGTCATAAACATAAGTTATGTTAGAGTATATTTATGAGTGATAAATATTTCTAATAAGCTGGAATGCACTGAGGCTGTATAGGTTAAGAAACAAAAAAGGAGATTTACTTGGTGCTGTCCTCTCTTTTTTAAAATTCAGACTCACATACTCGTACACTTAAGTTGTAAGTACGAATAGCATCACAGTTCTTTGACTCCAAGCCACCAGGGGATGAGCTGAACTTCTGTTCATTTCTCAAATTACGAAGCATTTTTAGACAGTTTGGAAAAAAGTCAATTGGGGAAAATTATAATTGTATAAGTAGCTTGATAATAACATGAGTAGTCTGCCTCATCAAATTCAAGAGTCATGACTCAGTAACAAGCATGTACAAAAATGCCAGTGCTACAGTAAATTCTAACATTATTCCTATGAAGAAACTCCCTATGGATTACACTGTGTTACCAAACAAGCATCCCAGAAGTGAGTGTTGAGAGTCTCAGTCACCTTTACCGATTCCTCCTCATTTCTTCAATCTGAAATGTTGGACCACCTCAGAAGTCAATCCTTTTTTCTTCTATAGTCTTTATAATCTATCTTTTCCCCTACCCTTTCTTTCTCTGTCTCTCTCTCTATATATATATACGTACACACACACATATATATACATACACATACATACATCCTTTCTCTTCCATAATCTCCTTTCTAAGGAGCCATCATCCTTGCTCCTTTAGTGATTACTTCCAGTTCCATAGCTTTAAAATACTGCCTACATGCCGATGACTGCCAAATTTATACCTTCAGCCCAGACTTCTCTCCTAAGCCCCATCTGTCTCCTCAAGCTCTACTATGGATGTCTAATAGGCATCTTAAATTTCACACACCCTAAACCAAATTCTTGATTTCCACCCTACTCCACCCCACTGCACATTCTCATCCAACTTTCCACATCTAAATAAATGGCAACTATATTCTTCCAGTTTCTCAAGCCAAAAATGATTCTCTTTCTTTCACATCTCACATCCAATCTATAAACATATCTTATCAGCTCATCCTTCCCAATATATCCAGAATTCCACCGCTTCCTACCTCATTACAATCACCCCAGGCCACCTCTCACTTGGATTACTGCCATAGCCTAACTGGTCATTCTACTCTCACCCTTGACCTTCACCACAGCAGTCAAACTGATCCTTAAGACAGGTCAGGTCATGTCAACCCTAGCCTCAAAACCATCTGATGGCTTTTCATCTCAGATTAAGAGTTTAACTCTTTATAATGACCCAGTTCCTACATGACTTGGCTGCTCCTCTTCCTCTCATAAGAGAAGTCATCTCTTATCATTCTCCCTTCACTCTGCCCAGGCAACACTAGGCCACTCACTCACTATCTGTCAAGTACGCCAAGCACCTGCCTCATGGTTTCTGCACTTGTTGATCCTCTGTCTGGGGCACTCTTTCCTTGACACTGCACGGCCACTTCCTTCAGGTCTCTGCTCAAATGCCACTTAAATTTCCCTAACAGCTCTTTATAAATTAGTAGCTCCCAACATTCTCTTTCCTGTACACCATGTTTTATTTTATTTATGGTAATTATTACATTTTTATTAATTTTTAGCTTCTCAGCTCAGTCACCTTAACAGTGAAGCTTTCGCTGATCACTCTACATAAAATATTTTCCCCCACAAACACTTTATATCTCACTTAACATATTTTATCTTTTTTCCATACAGGTAGAGTTGGATTTTCCTACTTGGATTTTAATTGGAACCTCAAAATTAACACCTCTAAGACAAAATTCTTAATTTCCCAAGCTCCTCGCGTCTGTTCCCCCTCGTCTTAGAGGATGGTACCACATTCATCCAGTTTCCATGGCAGTCACTATCTGGCATTTTACTTGTTTTTCTGCCTGCTTCTTTCACTACAGTGTAAATGCCACGAGAGCAGACTCTTTGTTTTGTTCATATAGTACACTATCCCCTTGAACAGTAACTGGCATATAGCAGGTGCTCAATAAATATTTGTTGAATGGGCTCTTTGTATGATGAGAACTACTTTCCCTTCCAACCACCAGATCTATCCATCTTCCTGTATCTATAATAACAGAAGCTAACACTTACACAGTGCTTACTATATGTCAGCATGGTTACAAGTGTCTTATGTAAACTATCCCGTTTAATCTTCACAAAACCCTATGGAGTAGATACAACTGTTATCCTAATTTAAAGATGAAGAAACTAAGATGTAAAGAGATTAAATAATTTGTCAAAGTCTCACAGCTAGTAAGTGGCAGAGTCAGGATTTGAACTCAAGGAGTCTGGCTCCAAAGTCCATCTTACATTGCCTGTAACCATATATTCTGGATGAGCTGCCTGCTCCTGAGATCAAAGCTTCCACTTTTGCACTAGACTTCTGTCTTTGCACTGTGGCTTTAAATATCATTTATATGCTGACAGTTTCTAAATTTATATTTCCAGGATATGTCTCCAGGTTTCTGACTAGAGTAACTGTCTACCTGACATTCCTAGTTGGATGTTTAATCAGCATCTCAAACCTAACACATCTAAGACAAAATCCTTACATTTTCCCAGCTCCTCAGGCCTGTTCCTCCTCATCTCAGAGGACGGTACCACATTCATCCAGTTGCTCAGGCCGAAGATGTTTTTCCATCAGTTCATATTTAATACATCAGCAAGTTAGCTCTTCCCTTAAAATACATTCTGCACCTTCACTCCTACCTCTCATTTTGCTCAAATGTCACTTCCTTGGAGATGTTTTTCCTCATTATGGTATCTTAAAATAGCACTCTCACTCAGAACACTTCTTCTTTCTATCCCTTACCCTGTGTTTTATTTCTCTTCATAGCTCTTATTACTCTGTTTATGTATCATCTGACCTCCCTAACACCCTTTCCTCCTGACTCCCATGCAGAATGTAAGGTCTACGAGGGCAGGAACTTTGCCTTGTTTTGTTCACTGCCAGAATGACCACCTGGGGCTGTGTGTCCACGTATATTCCTGCCTGGCAATACCACACATGCACACACACCACACATGTAACATTTCCTTCTCTCTCTTACCTAAAGACAATAATTTCATCAGCCATTTCTTGGCGTCTCTTGTACTGCTGCAAACAAATAGAGCAGTAATCCTGCTTGGGATTCAGTCCTCTGGTGACGGAAGCTCTCAGGTTACACAACGACCAATGGAGATCTTGGTTTAGAAGGCTAGTAGTTGTTTCCAGCAGGGTCTATGAAAGACCAAAACAACAACAACAAAATGGTTTATAAAGAGAAAGAGACAGAGGGAATGAATGAGGATTATAGCACTTGGCTCATTTTCAACCACAAACAATTGATTTGGAATACATTATAATGACATAAAATTGATCAAACAAACATCAAAATACCCCAGACTTAAGTGGTTAACTTTAATGTGCAGAATAATGATAAGTTATACATTAAGATTCTTAAAATAATTATTCAAAAGCTGTCACTAGTTTCTACTCAGAAATGTAGATGTCATTCTGTGGGGCTTAATTCAGTACTGATAGCTTTCAAATGACTAGATAAACCCAAATCTATCTATTTACTACATTTATATAATAAGTTCTCTCTGTATGGCTCAAAGTTGTGCTATAACAAATGAAAAAAAGCCCTGATTTTTCAAATAGAAACTGCATCCATAGCAATATTTCACATTAACCTTTCACTGGGAAAGCTAATGGCCATTACTCAGTTTCATCTCCCTTGGGCAGAGAGATCACATTTTCCTCATCAGCACTTACAAGTCATTTGAATCTACTCAAGAGTGTGACATTTGTCATTAAGTCACATAAAGACATTTCACAGCTATCACATTAAGTCATTTTAAGGCTCCCTGTGCTTATAAAGTATTATTTCCTTAGTACATCTCATTCTCAACATTCATATATACCATTTCAATGTGCACTTGAATTCTTTTTTTGTCAGTCCCAAAGGGGAAGATACACTGTTCACCCTCCTTGCTACACAGTCTGACCCTTTAACTTTATCTGTAATGCAGAAATTTTAGTTCTAATGGTCTGTTTTAACTCTTTCCAATCAACCTCATCTTTTTCTCTTCCAAAGTTTGCAAAAATGTTTTGCCTTGCACTCAGCTTTCCTTCTGCTGTCACGGAGCCCGTGCCTGCAGGGGTATCAGCTTCCCTGGGCTATGCTTAGCAAAACTGCAATTCTTACTACATCCTAACAAAAGCTCTGTGCAAAAGCTTATAATCTTAATTGGGTCCCATTTGTTAGTTTTTGCTGTTATTTCTATTGCCTGGGTAGACTGCCCTCGGAGAACACTGCAGTATATGCATGACTGGGACATTGTGCTGTTCACCAGAATATGACAAATTATAATTGACTGTATTTCAATTAAAATAAAAAAAAAGCTGTCACCCAAATTTTTCTTTTTCTCCTATTAAAAAAACAGACGTTGTATCTAACATGCCTAAATGGCACTTTTCCTAGGTTGCTTCAAGAGTCACACTGAAGTATAAGAAGAAGAAGGAAAAAAAAAAAAAAAACTACACCAATCTGGCTCTTACTGAGAATTAAAGCTACAGGCAGGCAGTTTGGGGTTGAGGGAAGACTAATGACCATTTCTGGTTAGTGGCAATTATCTGTTTTAGAATTTTTTTCCCCCTACAAATCCCCAAATCCCAATTTATCCCTCCCATTTCAGAATGTTAAAAAGAACACTCATTTAATTTTATTTTGCAATTTTCTATACTCATGCTGATTCTTCCTTTTCATGGGTTATATCTCTGCATTCCATTATTTTCCCAGAAAGTTTCTTACGTTTTTCATTTGGGAAAAAAAGTATTTGTCCCACTGCCAATGAAACAAAAGAATGAAATGAATCCAAACTTGATGCATTTCCACATCCTAGAATATATGGTTATGTGCGTATAAAACATATATTAATTAGCAGCAAGAAAAATTTTAAAATTAAAAAACCACACATTTCAATCTAGTAAACTTCCACAAAACAGACGGTAATTTTTAAAGAAAAAGTATAAATGCAAAGAAAAAAGAAATCGCTTCTTTCTACCTTATGAGCTTAGAAGTAGAAAGTACTTTACCTGTTCATAGTTAAAGGTATCCAGCATTCCCAGAATAAGTCCCTGGATTTCTCCAAGTTTTCCTTTTCCATAAACTGGGTCCTAATTGGAAAAAAGTTGCAAAAAATTATATTCTTGGTATTTTAAAATTACTTTAAAATATAAGTTATCTGAAAAAGCCAAATACTCTTAAATATTTGCCTGTAGTCACAAAATATTTATTCTTCCATGAACATTCCACTGGAAATGCACATCAGTCTCCTCTGGCCATCAAAAATATTTTGGAAAACTAAATAAAATTTAAATGATCCAAGTCCCTTGCTTGACAAACTTCTTTGCAAGTCTAATTAAATTTTACTCTGGTTTTGTTTCTACAGCAAGCTTCCTTTCCTTCTTCACATTAACCATCACCCATCCCCCTCTGAGCTCTTATTTATCCACTGCATCAAAGCCAATGTACTCATGAATACCCAGAACTTGTCAACTCCTCCTGCGACCCCTATTTGGCTACCTCCTGGTCCAACCAACTAAGTCATGTCAGTTCAGGAGATCAGTATCTTGATCAAGAAGCAAGTTTCAATTTTCCAAAGCTTTTCTCAATAAGCTTTTCATATGAGATATGCTAAGTAACTTATCATAAACAATTGGAAAACTATTGATGTATACAAAAACAAAACAAGTCCAACCACCCAAAGATAAACACTTTTGATATTTTGAGGTATATTCTTCCAGTCTTCTTTCTGGGAAAGGAAGGAGAGGGATGTATTTCTTAGTGTACAAAATCTGACTATTTCACATGAAACTTTTGTAACTTTTTAAACTTAATAGTATATTGTGGGCAGTTTCCTATATACTTCATAATTACAGAGATGAATCATGTGAAAATACCATGTGTTATCCAACTGTTCTCTGTTGTTGGGGATTTAAGTTTATCTCCTCACACCCCACCCTTAAATCCCACCATTATAACACAAGTGGCTGTAAATTTTGGTCTGAATCTGACTCTTTCTTGAGAGGAGATTTCAAGAAAGGAAATGAATTATAGACTCAAAGAGTATTTTTATGGGTACTGATATATGTTCACCCTTGAACAACACAGGTTAGAACTGAGTGGGTCCACTTATACGCAGATATTTTTCCCCCAAAAATATATTCAAAAAATTTTTTTGAGATTTACAACAACATGAAAAAAACTCCCAGATGAACCACATAGCCAAGAAATTGTGGAAAAATTAAGAAAAAGTTAAGTATGTCATGAATATATAAAATGCACGTTGATACTAGTCTACCCTTACATAAGCATAAGGTGACTAATATTTAATACAAAATTAATAATCTGTTAGTTTTCTTACTGTTTTATAACTCCACTTTTAAAGAATTACATTACCGTATAGTGTGCCCCTTTCCCTCCCCGCTGTTTTGCATCATGTAAGATAATACTGATGTAGGTACTGACAGACAGACAATTCATCTTGTAAATAGATGATGTAAGGTGTTGATAAATACAGTACAGTAAATGTGCTTTCTCTTCTTTATGATTTTCACTAACATTTTCTTTTCTCTAGCTTACTTTATTTTAAGAATACAGGATATACTACATATAACATATAAAAAATGTGTTAGTCAACTGTTTGTGTTATTGGTAAGGCTTTCGGTCAACAGCAGGCTACTAGCAGTTAAGTTTTGGGGGAGTCAAAAGTTATACATGGATTTTCGACTGTGCGGGGGGCGGGGTCTGTGTTCCTAACCCCCGCATTGTTCAAGGTCAACTGTATTGCCTAACCGCTTTACCAGAAAGTTGTGTTATGCAATTTTTATCTCCATTAGAACATTTGTGCACCCATTTTACTGCACCTTTGGCTAGGCTGGGAATTATAATAAAAATTTTGCTACCAAATGAATAGGAATCCAACTACATGGTAATGATAAAAGTAGTTGCTATTTATTAAGTGGGCAGTATATGCCAAGCACAATGCTAAGCACTTTGTATTTACCATATCACTAAATTCCTTCCAGAACATTTATAAATGAAGAAATTCAGGCTTGAGAAGTAAAATAAAATTCTCTGAGAACACAACACCATTAAGAAGGCGAGCTGGGACGGGAATCTAGGTACTTCAGAAACTATGTTTTTAACATGCTGTACTGGTCTCCCAAGTATGGAACATAAACCAATAAACCAATGTTTGCTAGATAATATGGGTAACAAATATGAATAACTAAATGATAAACTAATATTTGCTGAAAATGGGTATGGGTAACATTTCCGGTTACTTCTTAGGGAGTAAGGGTTATTAAAATCTTGTTACAGTAACTGTGAGTTGAGATGTTAAGAAAGAAAAACGATTGTGGAGCAGGAAAAACTTAGAAGAAAGGTTCAGAAATCTGAAAAGAAATTTTGCCTTCCTGCCCTTATACAAGGTAGAGTTAGGATTTACATTTTTTTTCTCTTCTATGCTTGAAGACTGGATAGATGCAGTTTCTAATTAAGATCAGTTTTCAGTACTTTCAGTTGGTCGAGAGCAGCACAATCATCTGTTGTAGGTTCCTTGTCCCTGATGCTGAGGTTATGCTGAAGAAGTCAGATGTAGTTAATAACTACACATTTGTGTACTAATTAACAAGTTTATTTTGGGCTTGAACAGATCACCTACGCTTACTGGGGAAATTTCTGTTTCACAGCTCAAGATGGTATCACTAAGCTAAAGATATCTGTCAAATATGTGGAGAGCATTTGCAAAAGCCAAGACTATAGGTATCTCAGACTGACTCACTCTTCATTAGAAAAACAACTCAGGCCATATATCCATGAGATTATCTTTTAATTTTCTTTGCATAAAAACAGAACCATGTTAATGCTTCTGAACTTACACTCAGTTATACTTTTGGTCAAGCTCTTAGTAAATACACTTACTTTTCAAAGTATAATGGACGGTGTAATACCTTCTAAGAACGCTGTAATATCTACTATGTCCATCCAATACACTAGTACAGCTCTAGCATAGAAAAGCTCTGTCATTTGTTTATGACAAGGGTGGTTTGGAGAATGAAGAGGTTTTGAAAAGGTTAAATTCTGGGAAAAAGAAGAAATCTTTATAGGTCATGCCTATATTTATATCAGTACATTTCACTTTAAAATACATAATTTAAAAGCAAAATCATGAAAATAACCTCACGCTGAGACAACATATAAATTATAGAACGCAAAAGGGAACTCAAGGCTTCTGGCACAGTGTGTACACAATCCACTAGCTTTTCAAATTATTTTCCAAACGTGTCAGCTAGATTCTTCAGCGATAAATAACTGCTGAGGTTTCTCTTTAAACTTGTTTGTAAACTACAAAAGAAGACCACGTTTAGTTACCTCACATAAACTCGTTTTTTATAAAGCACATTATAAAAAGATGCGACAACCCCTTTTTTTCTCTATTGCTTTTTCTTTTAAATTGAAGTATGGTTGATTTACAATATTGTGTGAGTTTTAGATGTACAGCATAGAAACTCAGTTATTTTTTTCCTGATTATACTCCATTATAGGTTATTACAAGATACTGAATATAATTTCCTGTGCTATACAGTAAATCCATGTTACTTATCTATTTTATATACAGTAGTTTATTAATTCCATACTACAAATTTGTCCCTCTCCCCTCACCCCTTCAGTAACCGTAAGTCTGATTTCTATGTCTGTGAGTCTGTTTCTGTTTTGCATATAGATTCATTTGTATTATTTTTTAGATTCCACATATAAGTGATACCAACATATATTTCTCTGTCTGATTTACTTCATTAAGTATGATATTCTCTCAGTCTATCCATATTGCTGCAAATGGCAATACCTCTATTGCTTTCTGATACCTACTGTATCATGTATGTGGTTTGCTGTAAAATTAAAATTTTACTAATCAAGCATTACTTTAAAATATGAATAACACAACAGTTAGCATATTTGTTTGTATTAATCCCCTCAGTATAAGAGTCATAAATAGCTTCTCGAAGAAGCCAAAAATTACATTTGCCAAAGAGTGAAGATCAGTTAAGGGCAAGCAGTGAAGACAGAATGTACAAAACATAAATATGGTCCCTTAAAAATACCAACTTATCACCTAATGTTCATGAAAGAAACCTGTACAATTCAGGCCCCAGGTATCAGTTTGAATAAATATGCAGAGGTCAGGAAGATCTTTGAGAACCTCTTATTATGTGAACATGTCTTCTAGAAAATTGTAAATATCTGAGCAACTGTGCATCTAAATAACTGTCATTCCCTATCTTCTCCCCAGGAGACCAGATAGAGTGAGACAGTTATGAAAAATACTATGGCTGGTGTTAGGTACAGAAGAAAAGGCCAAAATTTTGGAGTTAGAAAATCTAGGTTAATGTTCCCACTTAATAATGAGACAAATTATTTAATTTTTTAAGTGGCTCTTTCCTCTTAAAAATCACGTGGATACCATCACTTCCCCAGCATAATGTACACAAAGATCAAAGGAGATAAAGAACACAAAAGGCTTTACAAACTGTGTTAGACTACCCAGGGACATTAGGTAGTTGAGCCAACTAATATTTATTGACTATATATTATGTTCCAAGCACTGTGCTAGGTACTGGAGATAAATTACTGAACAAGTAGATCTGGTCTCTGCTTTCACGGAAGTCACAGTGTAGTGGTACTTTTTGCTTTAGGAGACAGATCCACTGTCTTTTCTCCACTGTATATTCTCGCTTCCTTTGTTGTAAATTAGTTGACCATAGGTGCATGGGTTTATTTATGGGCTCTCTGTTCTGTTTCATTGATCCATATGGGTCTTTTTGTGCCAATACCTTGCTGTTTTGATTACTGTATTTTTATAGTATAGTTTCAAGTCAGAGAACATGGTATCTCCAGCTTTGTCTTCTTCTCAAGGTTGTTTTGCAATTTGGGGTCTTTTGTGGTTCCAAATAAATTTTAGAATTATTTGTTCTAGTTTTATGAAAAATGTCATGGGTATTTTGATTGAGATTGTATTAAATATTAGATTGCTTTTGGGTAGTATGGACATTTTAACAATATTAATTCTTCTAATCCAAGAACATAGGATATCTTTCCTTTTCTTTGTATTGTCTTCAAATTCCTTCAGTGTTTTATAGTTTTCCAAGTACAGGTCTTTTACCTTCTTGGTTAAGTTTATTCCTAGGCATTTTATTCTTTTTAATGGGATTGTAAATGGGATTTTTTTCGGTGGGGGGGCTTTCTCTTTCTGATAGTTTATTACTAGTGTATAGGAAAGTAAAGGTTTTCTGTATATTAAGCTTGTATCCTGAAACTCTATTAGAATTTATCAGTTCTAATAGTTTTTGGGTGGAGACTATGGTTTTCTGTATATAGAACCATGTTATCTGCAAACTGTGAGTTTTACTTCTTTCCAATTTGGATGCCTTTTATTTCTCTTTCTTATTTGATTGCTGTGACTAGGACTTCCAGTACTATATTAAGTAGAAGTGGCGAGAATGGGCATCCTTGTCTTGTTCCTAATTTTAAAGGAAAGGCTTTCGGCTTTTCACCAGTATGTTAGCTGTTAGTCTGTCATACAGGGCTTTCATTATGCTGAGACATGTTCTCTCTCTATCAACTGTGGTGAGAGTTTTTATCATGAATGGATGTTGAATTTTGTCAAATGCTTTTTTTGTATCTACTGAGGTGAGGATGTGATTTTTATCCTTGCTTTTACTAATGTGGCATATAACACTGATTCATTTGCAAATACTGAATCATCTGTGCTTTCCTGGAATAAATCTTACTTGATCATGGTATACGACCCATTTTATATATTGTTGGATTTGGTTTGCTAATATTTGTTCAGGATTTTTACACCTACATGCATCAAAGACACTG
Organism: Vicugna pacos; assembly: GCF_048564905.1. Classification (NCBI taxonomy): domain Eukaryota; kingdom Metazoa; phylum Chordata; class Mammalia; order Artiodactyla; family Camelidae; genus Vicugna; species Vicugna pacos. Next base: position 53,640,197 of record NC_132987.1, on the reverse strand, counting down.
GCCTCTAATTTTCTTTTGTAGTGTCTTTGTCTGGTTTTTGTATGAGGATAATGGTGGCCTTGTAGAATGGATTTGGGAGTATTCACTCCTCTTCAATTTTGAGGAACAGTTTGAGAAGGATAGGTCTTCTTTATACATTTGGTAGAATTCTGCTGTGAATCCATCTTGCCCTGGATTTTTGTTTGCTGGGAGTATTTTTTTTTAATTTATTACAAACTCAATTTCATTACTAGTGATCAGTCTGTTCAGATTGTCTGTTTCTAGGAAGAAACAGTCTCAACAGGTTGTATGTTTCTAGAAATTTGTCCACTGCTTCCAGATTGTCCAATCTGTTGGCATATGACTTTGTAGTATTATGATTTTTTTTTGTATCTCTGTGGTATCAGTTGTTATTTCTGCTTTTTCATGTCGTCTTCTTCTTTTTTTTTTTAATCTCTTTGGTATTAGTTGCTATTTCTCTTTTCTTCTTGGTAAGCCTGGTAAGTTTATTAATTTTGTTTATCTTTTCAAGAACCAACTCTTGGTTTCATTGATCTTTTCTACTGTTTTTTGGTCTCTATTTTATTTTGTCTCTGATCTTTATCTCTTTTCCTACTTTGGACTTTGCTTGTTTTTCTTTTTCTAATTCCTTTATCTGGTAGGTTAGGTTGTTTACTTGGGAATTTTCTTGTTTCTTGAGGAAAGCCTTTATCGCTATAAACTTCCCTCTTAAAACTGCTTTTCCTACATCCCATAGATTTTAGAAAGTTGTGTTTCTATTTTCATTTGTCTTGAGGTATTTTCTAACTTCCTCTTTGATTTCTGTTAATTTTTGATTTTGAGCAATTATAATGTACCTTGTAGTTTTCTTCATGTTTTTGAGCTTGGGGTTATTGATCTTTACTAACAGTTCTCAATAAATCTGGAAATTTTAGAGCTAATATTTAAAATATTTTTTTCTGCTCCAACTCTCTATTTTCAGAATTCCAAGTATATGTATTTTGGGCCACCTGAAATTGTCCCACAGCTCAATGACACTCTGGTTCATTTCTTTCTTCCTGATTCGCTTTTCTTACGCATTTCATTTTTAGATAGTCTGTGTTACTGTGTCTTCAAATTCACTAATCTTTTCTTCTGTTTTGGCATTCTCATCTGTTAATTCCAATATTCAATGTCATATCTGGGTTTCATTTTCCAACATCTTTGCATATCTTAAAAGTTTTATAGAATGTCTTACATACACTGTAAATTTTACACTATTGAGACCTGGATATTTCTGTATTCCAAAAATATTTTTAAGCTTTGTTCTGAGATGCAGTTAAATTATCAGGAAACAGTTTGATCCTTTCAGGCCTTGCTTTGAAATTTGAAAAGCATGACAGGAGCTATGTTTGGTCTAGGCCTAATTGTTTCCCATTACTGAGTACTTGTGAGTACTCTACTCAATGTTCTGTGAATTATGAGGTCTTCTAGTCTTACTGGTGAATAAGACTCTATTTTTGGCCCTGTGTGAATAGAAGTATTATTCCTCCCAATCCTTTCAGGTGGTTCTCTCCCTGCCTAGGTACTTTCCTCAGATCATGCACTGAGGCTTGAGGGAGGCCCCCTGATTGCTCCAGAGTTCCCTCTCCTCTTACTTACCCTGAAAACTCTACCTTGGTCTCTCTTGACTCTCAGCTCCAACTCCTCAAATCAGTAAGTATGCTGAAAACTGCTTGGGATTCCCTTCCTGTGCTACTGCCTGGAAACTCTCTAAAGACATCAAGCTGGGGCAGACAGAGGGCTTACATTGTTTATTTCCTGTCTCCAAGGAATTACCGCCCTGTACTGACTGACTACCAGTTTTTTGAAAACTACTATGTTATGTATTTTTTCCATTTTTTAGTTGTTTTAAGCAAGAGGATGCATCCAGTCTCTGATACTCCTCTTGGCCAGAACTGGAATTCCTCCATTCTTGACTTTTTTCATTCTATAACTATTCAGAGTACCTATTATATGCCAGGCGCCCCTGGGTTAAGTGACAGTGATAGTGTACTAGGCAAAGTATAGTCTTATCTCTTAAGGTCCTTGAATGTTTCTTAGAACTCCATTTTGGCCTTTGGCTTTTCTCACTAATTCATTTCATCCTAAAGTTCATCTAGTTTCAAGAATATAACTACCACTTCTGCTTCGATGACTTCCAAATCTTCCTCTCCACTTCTTACCAATTACTACAAACTCCAGTCTTATATTCACCTCACTGCTCACTGTTAGCCACATGAAACTGAATTTAGGGGGTTTACCTGGGTTCTTCTTTTGTTCCTCTATTTCTAATCAGTCAAAAAGTCAAGTAGATTCTACCAGCTAAGTAATTTTCAAATCTACCTTCTCCTATCCATTCTATGAACTCAATTAACAAACTTGAGTACCTATTACATTCTGAGTATCTCTATGCCTTCGGTCTTGTTTACTTCCAATTTATCCTGTATAACATAGACTGAGTGTTCTTTCTAAAATGAAATGTCATCCCATCATTCCTCTAGTTAAAATATCTTAATGAAAATTTACTGATTTTAAAATAAAATCCAAAGTCATTACCATGGTTTACAAAGCAATTAAGGACACAGCCCCTGTCTCTCAAGTTTCAGCTCCAAGACTCACCTTTATTCTTGTCCTATGTTCCAAGCATACTTAAACACTTGCAACTCTTCAAATGTGCCATGTTTTACCTCAAATTCTTTTTATATATAGTTCACTGTGCTTTAGAATAGTCCTCTTTTTTCCCCCTGATTCCTTTAGGCTCTTTAAGATTCAATTCAGACATTTCCTTCTTTAGGAAATCTTTCCAAATTCTCCAGTCTGTTTCAGATATATACTTTATTGGTACCTCTTTGGTTATATATATTCAGAAACCCAACTTGTTCAAAAAAGATAATTATTGTAAAGGTACTGGGGTGTCTAAGGATCCAAGAAGAGGAATGCAGATAAGCCTTAAGAACTACAGTGAGACTCAGATGCCATGAGGATTTTCTCTTCATGTTATCTCCTCTCCCAGTGTCTTAAATCCTCTCTCTGTATCTTTTCTCTTCTCCATGCAGCTTATCTATTCTCCTCTTTGTGTGTGTGTTTCATTCTTCTCTCTCAGATAAACTTTCTTACTTTTTCAATCCATATGACAGAAAAGTAGTCACTGCCAGCTCCTGAACTTTGTACTTTATATAATCCAGAGAACTGAAGAGAAACTATTCATCTTTTTTTAATTCAATTCTAAAATTTCCTGAAAAGGACACTGAGTGGCCCCTCTTAGGCCAGCTGCCCACCCTGAGTCAGTCACGTGGGGTCTTGCTTTCACATGGATGCTCCTGCTGTACTTATGTGGACTGAATGTAGGGATGCAGAAGTGGCAACTACCCTTCCTGGGGTTCAGAGCAGGTATCCTTAAAGTGACCAATCTTACTTGTGCTTTACAGCCCTGTGAACAGTTGCATCAGATATTTTCTCATCTCTCTTATAAGAGCCCTTTTAGGGCAAGAACTGTGCCCATCTTTCATTTATGTAGAGAACTACCAAACAGTAACATATAATTAATAAACTAATTAAAAATTAACTCTTCAAAAGACCAGGGACCGAAACAAATGAAGGAGTTTACATGATATAATGAGAAAGAGCGTAAGTTAGGTGAGAGACTTTGGTGGTAGTCTGGATGCTGCCACTAATGGTAGGTCAGGTACCTAACTTTTCTGTGCTTCAGTTTTGCCCTTCATCAACAGAAATTTGTATAGTAGCCCTACCTACTTCAAGAGATTCTTGCGAGCTTCAAATGCGATATCTATAAAAGCAACTTAAAAAAAAATCTTTATACAAATATAAGGTAGAATTATTACAGTAATCAGAAATGTGCAAATAAGGTATTTAAGAATCAGCACACCCTTCCAGTTAGTTAACAACCACTAAAGGTAGAAAATAATATGAACACAATTACAATGAAAATTAGTATAATGCAAAAATAAAGCTAAGACTTTCAAATATCAAAAGCCTTCAAGGATGTGAGTTTCAAAATAAAGTATTTTTTTTAAATATCATATGCTTTTGCCAAGGAAAAAACAGATTTTTGTTTCTTATAATTTACGTAACCAAGTGTGGTTAAAGCTCAACATAAAACAAAGTGCATACAATGAGAGGGAAGCTACTTTCGATTTTAGGATTTCATGGTTTTAAATTTACTTGGAAAATTAAAGTGTTCCTGCCTTACAGAGATATTTCTTTATATAGATTAAAAACCTATGACTAATATGTTTTAGAATGGATATAAAAAGTAGTCTGTACCAAAGAATTATTTAATTTATGGTAAGTATCAAATGAAATGATATGTGTAAAGATATATTCTAAGTGATAATGTACAATGTGGTGAGACTACTGGGTACAGTAGTCTTTATCAGCAAAGGCCCAGATGCTTAATACCAGATGGGAAAGAGAGCCTGAAAAATCTTAGAGAAAGCTGAGAGAAACATTCTTAATTGTATAAAAATCATTTAAAAATTGTGAAGACCAATGGCATCATATTACCATCTGACTTTTTAGTTTTTTGGTGTGTCTCTATGCTGCATAAAGGAAGACAAAATGGATTCTAAGGATTATTCTTGCAGTTTTCCCAAGAATGTTCACAGATTTTTCTAAAAATACATCTTCGCATATTTTTAGTGTTCTCCTTTTGATGAAGCTGGAAAGGTAGAGGCCTTTTCACTGAGCAAAATAGGCTGGAAGGATGTTTCCTACAAACGCTTTGAGCACAAAAGCCGTCTAGAATCTAGAGCAGGAGAGGAGTTTTGGATGTAAAGTTCTAGGATGAGTTAAAAAACTTAAGTAACAACCACTGACTAAGAAATGTCTGTATTAATATAATTTTTAGGTTATCTTTTTTTGATCTAAAAAGTATAACCAGCTGCAAACAATGGTAATTCTCTCGCAGCTAGCACACCAAAAGGAAGCCCAAGGTCTGAATCTGAACCCCACAGTCACAGTGAACAGCTGAAGGCTGCACACCCTAACTGAAGGCTGCAAGTGTGCGCTGGGCAAACACCGCTGGAGTTAGGAAAGATTCCAGGGTGAGAGCCATAAGTTAGATATTTAGCTAATGCCAAAAATCAGCTGCATTATGCTTGAGACCGTTTAAACATTAGCCCAATTTGCTATTATTTACACATAACTAAAACATTAGTTAAAGTTGATCCACACTGAATTTTCCCCTTTTAACTCACCTGTAAGATTCTTTGCAGGATTGATGGAAGGGCAATAAATGCTGCCATGCTGTTTAGAACTTGCATGGTCAAAGATTTCAGAGCTGTTATAATAAAATGTTAACATTAAGGTTAGTTTAAAATAAAAGTTTCTAGTTTTTCCTATAAGTCATAGGGATAGAGCTTCCTAGAATCTTAGCTAACTTAACTAACTAACTAAACTAATTAGCCTGTTTAATATTTTAAAGCTAACTGCTGGTAGGTTGCAAAGATACAATTATTCAAGACAAATGATATAAATGGTGCCAGAAAGAACTGAACCTGAAAGATGAGATCAACCCTACAATATGATTTCATTAAGAAAAATAACAAAAATATGATAGCAGGAGCAGGTATCACAATGATAATTTCCAGCAGATAAAAACTGGGGGACAGTATAGGTGGCCTCTGATGAACTTACCTTCAGAGTGTAGAGGAGGTGCGGCTGAACTAGACAGCTTCTGAGGGGCCATCATTGCCTCCAGTAATGGAAACCACAGTGCCTATAATGTCAGAGGAAACCAGAGGAAAACAAAAGTGCTCTGTTGTCTTTAAGAATAATGACACAGTGTTTCACAGGCTGAAATGTACTTCTCACACACGTTTGTAGGTAAAAATTAGAAAAAGAAAAGATGGAACACTTGACTGTGAAGAGAAAAAATAAAAAGCAAGGACCATAGCCAGAACAGATACCTGTACCATGCAACTTGGGAAAATAAGGAAGCTCAAGTTAAGTAAGTCTAGACCTTTTACAACTGCAATCTTCGGTGTCTCAGGAGAGGGTAGGGTCAAAGCAGCCAGAGCAGAGCCTGTAGCTACGTTCTTAAATGTACCCCTGACAAAGTCTAAACAGCTCTGTGTACTGCAGAAAGGGACAAGAGAACCCCTCCACAACTGCCCTCCACCCATTTCTTTTCAGCTATGGCAAGCCAGATAAGTGAAAAAAGTTATCCAGAGTTTTTTTCCTATAGCAAGCATTATTTTGTATTTCCTTAGTCATCACAGACTAAGAAGGGGAAGTTAAGATTATTTCTGTTAACCTTTCCAACCACATCGATCATTTAGTTATTCCTATTACACTGGGCACTATATTAAATGCTTTACATACATTTTGTTTTTTCCATCTCATAATAACCTTACCCAGTAAACATTATCTTCAGTTGAGGTAAGATACTGAAGCTTAGAGAAGTTAAGTAATTTGCCAAAGATCATAACCTGCCATATGTGCATCATATGTGCTGTTACTAAGCCTTAGGAAAAATCTTTATCATCAGAAATCAAACTAATGCATTTTAAAATTTCAAACATGTTTTCTTGTTGGGTAGTGATTTACAAAGGTCTTACTTAAGACAGTATCTTGGGAGGAACCTTGCAAGCATCCAAGAGGCATGAAGAAAAGTCAGCACTGACAGAGCCGGACAAGTATAGTTACTAAGGGAGCCCAATAAGGGGACAGGGAAAGGTCCAGTGACTTTCCCCCTGGGTGACCTCCCACTGAAGAGCTCTACTAGGAAGCCCTTATGTGGCCCCATTTGAGATTTTCTAAGGGCAGCATTTTATGTATTTTTAAAATTTATTTCTTCAAGTTCTCAAGGTACTGGTTTTAACTATGTTGTGTACCGGCATTTCTTTATTTTATTGAAATTTTAGTTTATTTTATCTAGTACTCATGAACTTTTAATCTTCTATTTTATTCTCAGACAGTTTTACTTGCCTTACCTTTTAGTTGTCTATTTCAACTTGTTTTTACAACCGTATCATTTATCTGTGTATTTTTATAGTCTTTTAATTTAACTGTATATGGCATACGTAATTTTTACCTTTTGGTTTTCGCATTTATTTAGAAATTTGCTTTAAAATTTTCTTACTTAACCTGGACATTTTAGAGGAATTATCTTTTTAAAGGTTACTTTATTCTTGATTTATAAATGGCAGACTAGGGATACATGGTTGTAAAGATAATAGCCATGGAAAGTATTCATATCCTACATAGAAGAGTTATTCTTCTTCAATTAAATCTCCATATTAACCCAAAACATATGTAAACACCTTTTAAATATTTTATCTCTTGCTCTTTGATGTTGGTTCTTAAAATTTTGATTTGGGTAACTCTAAAAACCCCAACGGCTAAAATAACCAACCGTAATAATGACAATCCTAACCCCTGAGAGCAGCACAACTAAACCTGAATTATTTTCTCATTTTACATAACAAACAACTTTCTTTTTCAGGAAATTATGTGCATAACAAAGCCATATTCTTTATTATATGTAATCACCTGACACTGGAGTAGAACCACAAATAGACAGACATACAAAGTAGAACAGGTAGAGATTTTAACTAAGAAAGGACTGACAATCCGACTTCCTGTGGTCTAACTTTAAGGAAATACTCTATGATATTAAATCTTCTGAAGAAACTTTTGGGAAGAGATAATACAGACAGTTCATTATCAAGCTTTTGGATACTCCCAGTATTCTAGCTGGTTTAGGATCTGTGGCAATAGTTCCTCTTCTCACTCTCTCCAAAGCAAAAACAAAGAGGAACAAGGCAAACCACCATGAAAATCCGCCAAACTTAATGTTTGGCATTATATCAAATCAGCCCAGCATTTTCTCAAAATGTCTACATAAAAACCAACATTCAAATATTTTTGTTGTTATGAAAGCTGTTCATAAAAGTAGCAGAAACCAGTTGTTGGAGGGTAGAGGGGAGTAGAGAGTGGTGTGAGGTGTGTGTGTGTTTGTGTGTGTGTGTGTGTGTGTGTGTGTGTGTGTGTGTCTAAGAGACGGAGAGAGAGATTCCAACTCAGACACATTTTTTGGGGGAAAAAAATACAGAATAAATTACCCTTTTGCCACATCAAAGAAGTCTTATTCCTGTCTCTGATTAAGAGACAGAGTTCAAATATAGTCAGAATAATCCCTGGAGTTCTGGAGGCAGGGATTTTATATCTAATTCTACCATTAATATTATGAATCTGGACATACTTCAGCTTATGAGTCTAGATGGCTCTATTTATAAAACATAATTGTCATTTTTTCTTAAATTTTCCATGAGAAGAAGGAAGAGTATCAAACAGATATTAGAGAGAAGAAGGAAGAGTTGAAAAATATGTATAAACATAGCTCTAACAATTTTTGTGTCTTTCTATCAAAATGTAACTATGTCCAAATACAAACATCTAACCAAAAGACAAATGAAAATTAAATCTTAGCAAGGGAAAAATCATGGCAAAATGAATGGTGTTAAACTCAATAATCTATTTAAATAAAAGTTAAACAATAATGGGGACTGTGGATATAGAAAAGAATGTGTTGCTAACCTTAATGAGGTGAAATAACCTAACTAATTAAAATTAAGAGAAGAGAGAGAGAGACTGGAGAAGTATGACTGGAGCAAGCATGTATGAGTGCATGTAAATTTCCTTATTGGCTTGAGAACATAGGTATGATAAAAACTGAAAAGTAATTGTAAACAATAATTCCAATCTATCACAGTTATTTAAAATTTTTAACCTTTAGTGAGATTTATTAAAACATAGTATAATGAAGAACTATTTAATTGAAATTCAGAAATTCCTGTCTTATATAAGCTTCCTAAATGCAACTGAATACTATATTTTTTAAAGCAAGCAGTATTTGATCCAATTTTTCTAAAATTATATCAACCGAGGCAGGTAGAAAGTGTCTAGAGTGATATTCACCAAATGATAATGATGGTTATTTCTGGGTGATAAGATGGATACAGGGTAATTTTTTTAAACATTCTCTGTGTAACTTTCTGTATTGAAGGATTTTGAAAAATGATGGGTATGTATCATTTCACACAAAAAATTTTTTTAAATTAAAGACATATATTATGTAAATGTGTTATACACAATTTATATTACAAAGGGTTTTCAAAATTTATGACCTTAAAAAACCCTTGACTAAAACATAAAGGAGAAATTTACCCGTCTCTTAAGAACAGAAAACATATCAAACTTATAATTTTCATTGTAACACATATGGCTAACTATTTATGAAAAATTTACGCTGCTTCGTATTTCAGAAGCCCAAGCATGGAAACAGGCCATGTGGTGTCAAGTCAGAGGCCAGAGCACGAGGGTCAGGCACAGAGGAGTTATACCGTATCATACTGCTAACCTGACTTCTCTAAACTACTGCAGAATTTAGCTGTCAAGTCACATCTCGCCTCCTTAGTTTCTGCTTCAATGCTGTAACGCCTACCCGCACCAGGTGCTCAACTACACCTCCTTCAGTTTTGCGTTCTTCCTTTTTGCAGCCTGGAATCTGTTACAGACGTGGTTTCAACCTTGGCTGTGGAGTGGAATCACGTGGGAAGCTTTGAAACACTGATGACTGGGGCCCAGCCCCAGAGACTTTAATTTAATTGATCTCGGGTGCAGTCTGGGATTTTTCAAAGCTCCCCTAGTAACTCTAATGTGAGGCCAAGGCTGAGAACTGCTATATTGCAGCCTTCTTGACCTTTTCTCTGTATCCCTGGAGGCTTTTCCTCCAATTCCTCATGCTCACTTGACCCACAGGGAATGGAAGAGATGATGAATGGATGACACAGCCACAGCAGCACTGCACAGCATACACAAATCTCAGTCCAGAGAGAACGAGGACATGCAGTATTCACGCGCCAAACCTAAGCATATAAAGCCTCTGTGAGAACAAAGAGGACAGGCGCTCCTTGTAATAGCTTTAGGAGTCTTATACTCCGGGGAGCACTAAACAGTGATTAAAATCCAGTCACACTGAACTCAGGTAGCTGAGAGGGCAGTGGAAAGAGAATTAATTCCTAGTTTCAGACCAAAACAGATTTTGAAAAGCCTTTGTAGTCATTCTCCTACCTCTCTTTGCTGCTGATTCAAATTATGTGAATTTCTCTGGCAAAGGGCAATTGTCTCTACCATGGTCTCCTCAACATCCTTCAATGAGGAATCCTCTTTGGTACCTAGACTCCGAAAAATTGTTAACATTACTCAAGGATACAGTATTGATAATCTCAAAGTGTCTGTACAAAATTAAACTATTTTTTTCTCTGTATATTCTTAGGTTTCTTTTATATAATCGTCATGTTAAGATCTGATACTGAGGTTTAGATTAAAAAATAGTTTGCAACAGTTTTCCATACAAACGTTCAACATTCATAGGACACAGAAAGCACGTCACTCTCAGCACTTTCATATGCTTTAGCAACAGAAAATCCTCTAGCGCTTGTTTGTGGATTAATCTTTCACCTTCCTTGCTCTACCACTTCTTCCTCTGCCTATTTCTTAAATGTAGGTCTTCCTCCAAAATACTAGCTCAAGCCCTTTTGTTTTCATTTTTTCAGTAATTTTAGCCATTCCTGTGGATTTAACTCCTATGTCCATGCTGATAACTTTCAAATATACACCTTCAGCCCTTATTCCTTTCATAATCTACAGGATGAACTTTCAACCCACTCTAGGACATCTATTTCTACATGGATGGATGACCTGCAATCAATTGAAATTTGTATGTATGTGTAAAACTCAACTCATTTTTCTCACTTCAAATCTGCTCCTCCCCGCTACACTTCCAAATTAAGTTAACAAAATCATGACCTTTAAGTCAGCCAGTTTATAAATTTTCATCATCTCTGATGCTTTCTTGTCCTTCAACCACACATTCAAACAAACTGTTAATTTTGTTAATTCCACTTCCATACTCTCATATACCCACTACTTTTACCCTGGTGGAGCTCTTCAACACCTCATCTGCACTACTGCAGCAGCCTCTTAATTGAACTTTTGACTTCCAAATCTTGCCTTCCTCATTCCCTTTTATACTGTCACTAGAGATCTCTTAAACACAAGTCCAAACACATCAGTCTCATTCATAAAAAACATCAAAGGCATCTACTTTTTGAAAAACAGAAGGTCAGTAAACCTCTGGCCCTAAGTAAACACAGTAAACATTCCGGTGCAACTTCCCACCTTCCACTCTTGTATCACCAGATTATTTCCTGCTCCCCAAAGTGACCAGCTGGGTGCTTTCACGTTCATGTTCTCCTCAGCCTAGAAGACTCTTTCCTTGTTTCTGCCTATCAAACTCCTATTCATCATTCCAGTCATATTTACGTTGAAAAGTCACATCTCCCATGGAAGTATCTCTGATTCATCAGTTACAAAGAGCTCCCTAATTTTCCACAATCCTTTGCCACTCTCACTGTACCTCTTTTATAATAGATGATTCTACCTGCATTAGAAGTCAATTTACATATCTGTCTCCTTCAAGAGACTGTCGTTCTTGGGGTGAGGACTGTGTGCTAGCTATCTGTGTATAATTCATAGGAACTAGGACAGTGTCTGGCAATTAGCAAATACTCCAAAACTCTTAAGCGTACAGTCAAAATTGAACCTGACAGTAAATGGCAGTTATGGGACTATTACTGAGAAATTTATCTTCAGTGGAATTCAAGGAACTGGCTTCTCCAGACGTATCACCTGTAAATCACTGTAGTGATTTTGGGGAAGCATTCTTCTTACTTTTCCCTCAGTCTTTCATGTAATGTCTGCAGAAATTATTCTCATAACAATAAATTGAAAAAGAAAAATGCAATACAGGCAACAAACCTAACAGTCAAATTGAACACATACTGATAGTACAAAAATAATAATTAAGGTTTAGTTGGACTAAATATGGAAAAGTCAACCAAGTGTTTATGTAAGTTCCAAAAACAGATAATCTACAGAGAATTAGGGTAAAGGTATTTAGGGGAATGTGTAGGATAAGGAGTCCAAGAAATGTGTAGTGTGTTAAAAAGGTAAAACAATCTAAAAGTCACCTATTAAGTGATTCTCTGATCTTTAGGAGGGCTATTTTGAAACATCAAGTAATAAGAAAACAAATAATCCAATTCAAAAGTGGGCAAAGGATTTTAATAGCCATTTCTCCAAAGAAGATATACAAATGGCCAATAAACCCAAGAAAAGATGCTCAACATCACTAATCATTAGGAAAATGTATATCAAAACTGCAGTGAGATGCTACCTCACACCCATCAGCCTGGCTACTATCAAAAAAACAGAATATAACAAGTGTTAATGAAGATGTAGAGCCTTGAAACCTTCTGTGCATTGCTGGTGAGAATGTAAAATGATACAGGATTATGGAAAATGATATATGGTGGTTCCTCAAAAAATTAGAAATAGAATTACCATTTCATCCAGCAATCCCACTTCTCAGTATATACCCAGAAGAATTGAAAGCAGGGACTCAAAAAGATATTTGCACATTCATGTTCCTAACAGCATTATTCACAAAAGTCAAAAGGTGGAAGCAACCCAAGTGTCCATGGATGAATGAATAGAAAAACAAAATGTGGTATACATATAAAATGGAACATTATTCAACCTTAAAAATGAATGAAATTCATTTACAAAAATAAATTTATTTACAAAACAGAAAAAGACTCACAGACACAGAAAACAAACTCATGGTTACCAAGGGGTGGGAAGGGTAAATTGGGAGTTTGAGATTTGTAGATACTAACTACTCTATATATAGTTCTGTATAGCACAGGGAACTGTACTCAGTATCTTGTAGTAACCTATTATGAAAAAGAATATATGTGTGTATACATATGACTGAAACATTATGCTGTACACCAGAAACTGATATAATATTGTAAACTGAGTATATACTTCAATAAAAAAAAATGAAATTCTGACATGTGCCACAACATGGATAAATCTTGAAGACATAATACTAAATGCAATAATTTAGACAAAAAAGGACAAATACTGTTTGATTTCACTTATACGAGATACGTAGAGGAATCAAATTCATCGAGTCAGAAAGTAGAATGGTGGTTAACAGAGCTGAGCTGGGAAGAGGGAATGGGCAGTAACTGTCTCATGGGCACACAGTTTTAGTTTGGGAAGTTAAAAAGTTCTGGAGATGGATGGAGGTGATGGTTGCACAACAATGTGAATGTACTTACTGCCACTGAACTGTACATTTAGAAATGGTTAAAATAGTGAATTTTATGTTATATATATCGTACTACAATTTTACAAAATAAATAATTTTTTTAGTATCAAGGAATATAATGGAAATTATATGTTTATCTATGACAAAGCCATTTAAGATCCTAAACTGTCAAATTTTATTGCTTTGTGCTAAAATTATATAAATTCAATACAGAAAAACTGGCTGTTACTTACTGATTAGAAGCCCACTTTGCTGTTGTTCACATTATAGTAATTTTTAGGATGTTACCATGTACCTCATTTATAATAACCAAAACATAAGTATACAGATATAGAACCAAAAGATTAATCAGTATCAGTGAAGAGTACCTAAATTTCTATATAATGATCTCTATTGACAGCACCACAAAATCACAATGGTTTATATTACTCCCCTAAGCCCTTGAAAACAAGATAAAATTGGGATTAATATTAAAGTGGATAAATAGTAATTATGCAGATCAATGTAATTATTACTTAATAAATACAGTTTATCATTTAATATTTTTTAAAACATGAGGCCCATGGAAAAAGAAATTGTAAATTATACTTCAGAACTTACTTTCATCTTGATGTGTTATCTCTTGAAGTTTGCTTTGTAGTCTCTAGGAGATAAAAAGAACACTTTATATTTCTAATCCACCAAAATCTGAATTAACATATTTTAAAGGTAAAACCCAAGAAACAACAAGGTTATTAAGAGTAATCTCTGTAATTTAGATGAGAATTGTTCTGTATATAGAGAGCATCACTAGTGGTACTGGAACTGACCCAAAATACCAAATATCACTCACTGTGTGCCACTTTGGCTTCTGTTGTACCCCCACATAGTTAATAATGATATTCTTCAGGCAAAGTAATGAAAATTAGGATTAATCCAAACTTGGAATAAGGGAATAAAATTCATACTGGGTTATGAGAAAAAGGGATGAGTGGGAATAAAAAGGAGATGACAAGTGTATCGCCACAGCATAGGGCACAGCCTTGAGTGTGGCATCTCCCAAGTATGCAGTTGTAGTAGCCACTGCTCTACTGAATTCTGGATTCTTAGACACCCTTAACTGATGTTCCAAGGGCTTCTTAATACAAACTGAAGCTGATCTTAATCTATCCCTTCTGCCCCGAATTTGCTCCTTTCCCTGAGGTCCCTTACAGGCTAATGTTAAGCTAAAATTCAGAATATCATTAACTCCCTCTCATTCACCCCATACCATATCCAAATGATCAGTAAGTTCTCAAATCCACCTCCTCTCGCTCCACGACTACTGCCATACCCAGCTCAAGCCCTCATGGAGTCACACCTGTACTACTGCCACACACCGCCAAGTGCTCTCTGCTTCCGGTATTACCTTCCCCTTCTCTACCCCTCTCTCATAGATTCTCCTTGAGTCAGCAGAGCAGTCTTTATGAAGCAAACAGTATCACATCAGTTCCTTGTTTAAAAACCTTTAGTTGATCCTTTGTGAAATCATTATCAGTTCTAATTCTTTACAGCATGTTTTACAAAATCTTTCCAAATCTGGATCTAGCCTTTGTTTCTAGCCTGACCCGCCTATACATTGATAGTTGAGCCCTAGCAAGGCTACTGGTTCCTATTCTAGAAGCTCAAATTTCTTCATATTCCTATGCCTTTGCAAATGATCATCTTATTCCCTGTGAGGATCTCCCGCTTCTCCATTTCCTATCCATGCCAGGAATACTTTTACTTATCCTTTAAAATTAGGTTCATGATATCATTAACAAATAAACTGCAAGAAGAAAAAGAGAGGTTGGGGTAACTTAGAGATTAAAAGAGGTTAAGCGCCTACACAAATCCTCTGTGGAATATTGTTCCTGGCCTGTTTCACAGTTATAAGGCTAGAAAAAAACAAGAAGCCAATACGAGCTATTTTTTAAAGTTATAAATAGGACATCCCTAATCTATTCCTAGCTAGATGACAATGTTTGAAAAACTGGTATGTAACACTTCACACCCATTAGGATGGCTGCCATCAAGAAAACAACAAGTGTTGGTGAGGATGTGGAGAAGCTAAAACCCTGGTGTACTGCAGATGAGAATGTAAAATGATACAGACATTATGGAAGATGATAAAGTGTTCCTCAAATAATTAAAAATAGAATTACCATTTTATCCAGCAATCTCATTTCTCAGTATATATTCCAAAGAATTGAAAGAAAGGACTCAAAAATATATTTGCATACCCATGTTCATAACAGCATTATTCACAATAGTCAAAAGGTGGAAGCAACCCAAGTATCAATGGATGGATGAATGGAAAAACAAAATGTGGTATATACATAAAATGGAGTATTATTCAGCCTTTAAAATGAATGAAATTTTGATATGTGCCACAACATGGATAAATCTTGAAGATCTTATGGTTATATAGTGCAATAAGCTGGACACAAAAAGAACAAATATTGTTTGACTCCTCTTATATGAAATATCTAGAGTAATCAAATTCATAGAGTCTAAAGTAGAATGGTGGTTGCCAGGGGCTGGGTGGCTGGGAAGAATGGGGAGTAATTATCTAATTATCTAATGAGTTTGGGAAGTTCAAAAAGACTGGGAGATGGATGGTGGTGATGGCTGCAAAACAATGTGAATATGTTTAATGCCATTGAAATGGTAAATTTTATGCTATTTTACAACAAGTAAAAGAATGGGAAAAAGTTTTTTTGGAAAAACTGATAGGACACCAACTGTTGGTGGGAATGTGAAGCAGTCAAAACTCTCCTGCATCATTGGTGGAATGTAAAATGCCACAATCACTTTAGAAAAAATGGCTGCTAATTTCTTATAAAAGCAAACCTATGCCTATCCTGTGATAGACCAATTCCACAACTTGGTATTGACTCCAGGGAAAGGAAAACATTTTTGTACAAGAGTGGTCACAGCAACTTTACTCATAATAGTCAAAACCTAGAAACAGCTCAGGTGTCAATCAACAGGAGAATGGATAAAATGTGGTATATTACTACAATTAAACAGTACTCAGCAATAAAAGGCACAAACTACTGACACATGCAATAACAGAGAGAAACCTCAAAACATTATGCTGAATGAAAGAAGAATCATATTAGAGTGTCTACTGAATGATTCCATTAATATGAATGAATAAAACAGGCAAAACTCATCCACAATGAAAAAAACCAGAAGAGTAGTTATCTCTAGGGGGATGTAAGCAGGGGCTGACTGTGAAGGAACTTTCTGAGTTGAAGGTAATGTTCTCTATCTTGTTGGGGACTAGGGTTACACAGATGTATACATTTGTTAAAACTCAATAAACAGCACATTTAAAACTTCGCATTGTGTATGTCTATTTTACCTTAAAAAATGCCACAAAGGAAGATCAACTCTAGTCAATGACACATGTGATAAAAATATTTACAGATAAAATGTACTATTGTCTGCAATTACTTTGAAACATAAGAAATTAAGATGGATTGATGAAAACTTACACAATGTTATATGTCCAATAAAAAAAATGGATTGATAAGTGGACAGAGGGCTAGACAGAAACATGACAAAGCATACAGAGTAAAATGTTACCTCTAGCATTATTAAGAAGGCACCATGAATATCTCCTTTCTTTTCTAATAGATAAGCAGTGACTTCATGAAGTTGATACTTCTGGGTAATCTAGGAAAAAAGAAAAGATAAACCTTCACAAATC
Organism: Vicugna pacos; assembly: GCF_048564905.1. Lineage (NCBI taxonomy): Eukaryota > Metazoa > Chordata > Mammalia > Artiodactyla > Camelidae > Vicugna > Vicugna pacos. Next base: position 53,623,278 of record NC_132987.1, on the reverse strand, counting down.
TTGTTCATGGAGTCAGAAGATCCTATTAAGAATTTAAAAAAAAACTTTGATAATAAATAATGAATTCAAACCTTAGTAGTATGCTTCTTTACAGTATAATATGCAAACATTTGACTTTCTAGTCTTGGAGTGGCCCATTTGGGTCTCTAACTGAACCAAGGTCATTCTTTTTTGTTTTTCACTATTTATTTAAAAAGTTGTTATGCACCTGAATTAGGTGTATCCATTGCACAAAAGGTAAAACGAATATATAAATAGTAATAATACATATCAGAAACTGACAAGTATAACTATACACAGAATATTTAGAACAAAATGACAATGAAAACACTACACATTAGCTTGTGGAATTTCAAAAAAAAGAATGGAACTTTAATTTAATAAAAATTATCTATCAAAATCCTATAACAAAAACCATATTTAATATAAAATGTTAGACACTTTCCCTTTTACATCAGGAATGAGAATGCACACTATCATTGCCTCTATTCAATAATACCCCAGAGCTCCTAGACATCTGATAAGAGAATGAAAAAAGCATAAGATTGGAAAGAAAAAAAACTACCATGGTTCTCAGGAAATATGGTCATAAAAAATCTAGAAACTATTTGAATGATAGACGGATTCAGCCTGGTTGCGAGATATAAAACAACATACAAAAATTAATAATATATACCAACAGTAATTAATAAAAAAAGTTATTTCAAAAAATTTCCTTTCACAATGTTAACAAGAAGTATAAGTATCTGGGAACAAATATAAGAAAATATGCAAGAGACTTATGTAAATTATATAAAGTAATAAAACCTCACCAAAGAGCATAAAAGGCATTTTCAAAAGGCAATCATGTTCCTGAATGTGAAAACAGTACCATAAAATGTCAACCTTCCCTGAATTAATCTAAAAATTCCATGTATTTTTTCATCAAAATCCCCAAAGTGTATTATTTTTAAAGTAATGTGACAATGTGATTCCTAAATTGATATGAAATAGTAAGAAGCCAGGAGTAGTCAAAGAGTTTTAAAGAAAAAGAATGACGAGGGAAGAATCTTCTTTCAACTAATAAACCTTATTTTAAAGCTATATTCATTAAAATATGTGGTATCGGCATAAAGAAAGACAAATGACCAAAAGAACAGAACAGAATCCACAAAAACATCTATGTATATTTGGGAGTTGGTGTATGGCAGTAAGGCACTAAAATAAGTAAAGAAAGGACAATAAAATGACATGTGGACCATTAGTCATCCACATGGAAAAAAAATACGTAAATCTCTCTCCTGATCTGTTTACAAAAATAAATTCCAGATAGATTAAAAGCCTAAATGTAAAAAGCCGAACTATAAAACTCATACAAGAGGATATCCTTTATGCTATTAAAGCAGGAATGGAAATAAAAGTCACACACATAAAATTTTAACTTTAAAGGAAAAGACTGATAAATTAAAATAGAAGTCACCGAAAACCAATTTAAAAACATGCCATAACAGCCTGGAAGAAGGCACCTCTGGCATATAAAGTCATATAGCATTAGAAATCCAGAAATTAGCAAGAACTTCTAGAAATCAGTACAAAGGGCAAACCCTCAATAGGAAAATGGGCAAATAATATGAATAGATAGTTCAGGGAAAAGACAATCCAAAGTGTCATTAAACATATGGAAAGATATGCAGTATTGTGAGTAACCATCATACTGGCCAAAATTAAGAAGTCTAAAACAACAAGGGCTATGGGTCATACTCTATCAAATAAGAAAAAAGAATTAAGTCTAAAAATATTAGGAATCAGCAACGATGTGGAAAAACAGCAAACTAAAAACACTTGGTGATGAGAATGGTAACAAATAAGAAATCAATTTGGCAAAAATCAGTGGAATTAAGCTACTTTATTGTCTAGAGAATTCCACTTCCAGGTATATTAAGGTATATTACTCAGAGAAATCTCACATGAGTACATGGAAGATATATACAAAGATGTCCAATACAGCATTGTTTATAATGGCAAAAGATTGAAAACAATGTGAAAGTCTATGAATAAGAACATATATTAACTGTGGCATGGTCAGTCAATAGACTACTGTATGAAGATTAAAATGAATGAACTAGATCTACACATAAAAAATTGACAGATAAAAAAGTAATAAAAATAATTTGCATTAGGATATATATGGTATGATACCATTAACACAAATTTTAAAAATATATGAAACTGTATCTTGTGTTCTATAGGTAAATACATATATAGGAAAAATAAAAAACATGGATGGGAAGGATAAACTGCCCATCTTCAGGTTGGTGGTAAGCTCAGGGGAGACATGACTGATAAAGGGTGCTTTATTTCTAAAACAAACAACAAAACAACAAAGATAGAAGCCAGTACAGCAAAATGTTAATATCTATAAAATTGGGTTGGTGGGTACACATGTATCTGATATTCTGTACATTTTTATATATTTGAAACATTTCATAATTTAAAATTTTTTAGGTGTGTGGGCAGTTCAGGAGGTGGATGTGGAAAACACAGGTTACCGTTTCATGAGTATTGATAACAAAGGAAAGGAGACTTGACGGTAACTTAAAAACAAATTTTAAACAGGGAACGTACTAGCCTCTTAGAGTTTATGTGTATATGCATATACACATAAGTACGTGTGTGTGTGTACACACACATTCATTTTCATTTGGAAACAGGAGGAAACAAGGAAAAAAGGATCAAGGCAATGCCTGTGCTAAGGCTACTGAATTGCCATCTAGCCTGGTAAGTCTTAACGGCACAATAGGACTATCTAATCATCAGTGCCTGCAAATAAGAGCTTTATTTTTAATATTTTATGGTATTCCTCTCTCTATGTTAATCATGTTGGCTAGAATATCTGTGAAACGTGATTAATAACAATGATGGACATGTTTCTGATTTTACTGGAATAAATGGAGAAGCAATTTATCACAGCAATGGAGAGCATGCACTATGGAGTCAGACTATCTGGGTTTAATCTCAGGTGCTAGCATCTACTAGGTATAAATTTAGGCAGGTAATTTAATATGAGTCTCCCTTTGGTCATTTATACAACGATGAATGATGAAGAAAATCTCACTTTTGCCTCCTCCACATCAGGGGTCTTACCTGGACGGTTTCTTCTAGGCGGTAGCACTCAAGGACTTGCAGTGTGTCTATAACCTGGTTTGGGCTGAACTGACACAACAGCTCAATGAACTGCTCTGTGATACAGGGAGAGATCTGCAGCGATTCTTGATTTATGTGAATACCTTCTCTGAAGACAAAACAGGCAAGAGAATGGCATTATTTAATCCCATCTATAATTAAGGATACAGGCAAAAAGTATGTTACCTTAAAACCAAGACCACTTTTTGGTCAGATAAAATTGTGAATTACATCAGAGACATTCTAAATCACAGTATTTCTAAGTTTACATTGAATAATTAAGGAAACAATATTCAGTGGAGGCTCCTCTAAATCACACTCAAAGATATTCTGTTGCTCGAAAAGAAACAAAGATGACTTAGTTCAGTTTAAACAACATGATCCATGAGTAACTATATATAACAAACCATCTTCCAGTCTCAACAACTGTCCCTACTATACTTCCCTTATAGCACCAATCACATTGTGTTTTAAATATTTCTTTAATTACACATCTTCTCTAAAAGACTAGAGAATTCTGTGAGGGTAGGTACGAGGTACCTTCTCACCAGTGAATTCTCAAAGCCTACAACAGTGTCTTGCATGTAGCAAGGGCTAATTATTTAGTTGTTGTTAAAACAAGTAAGTGGATAAATAGGAGGATATACAATATTTATGATCCATTCGCCTTGTAAGCCAGCTCTTCACAAAGCCCACTATTCACAATGTGGACACAAAAGCTGCGTCAGTAGAGTACTAGCTTTATCGTGGTGGACATTCAACCACCAGTGGCCAAAAGGAACTATTCAGAAAATCAACTGCTGTGCATTGGGGATCCAAGAATCATTTTCTCTTTATCTTCAAAAGAAGTCAGTTCCTTCTGGGAGTCCTATCTTCTCTTCAGAATTCCTCAACTAAAGCTCCTCATATACAGAACTGGAATATGGTTAATAAGATATAAAAATGATTGCTTGGGAAACTAACCTTCTGAAGAAAAGTTAATGGTCTAAAGCAACAGTTTTTCTCATGTTACGGAGCAGAGAAAATGAAAATATTTGCCTGGCCCATCAGAGTGAAATAAGATTGATTACAAGAGACTCAGAGTGCCCTAAAAGCCACCCCTAAGAGCTGAGGATCCAACCACATCTGTAACCCAGGTGCAGCTCACCAAGAGCCACGAGTGGGAATCTCTGGACTCCAGAGGGAAAGAGCTGGGGATTATAATGACAGTAAATAGCATTCCTATTTTTACTAGTAAGAGGCTTCAGTTATAGAAGGAGGAATTATTTCTAGACAAAGGAAATTTTTCCCAAATTAAGAGCTTTATGATACAGACCTGACCAGAGGTTGGGTGATTATCTCACTAAGTTCTGCTGCTTGGGGCTTCCAATACTTGCTGATAGGCTAATTCAATCTATCCAGTATCTCCTCAGATTGGCTGTAGATCCCCAAAATATTTTCTTTTTCTTTTCTTTTTTTTTTTTTTTTGTATTTCACAACTGCCTTTAAGGCAGGATTTTGTTAAGTGACTGGCTATTCCCTATGTAGACCACCACCTTCGTTCTTACCACATAACTTGAAAACTATCTGTTTAAATGTCTGTCCCAACTACACAATAAATTCTGAGAGCAAAGACTGTGTTGCATTCATCACTGTTTTCCTAGCATCAGTATAGGGCTGAAACATAATAAACAAGAGCTCAGTAAATGCACACTGATTTGAACTGAACTGACTGGATTGCCTTCAAACAGAGGAACCCAAATGTAGAAAAGAAGGGTGAAAATTACAAGGATCAGGGCTACAAAGTCAGATGTAACTAGAAATAAGTCCTGTCAGGAAGTTCCACATACATGGAGAAAACAGGAGACGCACTTGATAAACCCAGGGAAATGCTAACTCTGTGTAGGACCAAGGCTGTCTCAATAGAATACTATCAGATAAAAGAGGAAGGGAGTGCTAACCAATGTTTTTCGACATTAAGGTGAATCAGTGTGCTTTCCAGATGTTTATGCTATGCTGTAGGTGGTGCCAATATTTTATCTATGTCAGAATTCTGTTAACATGTCTTATAAATGCAAGACTATGGAGCAAATTAAGATCAGACAAAAGTATCTGCCAATAAATCACCGTATTTAATTCTTTCCAGAACATTTATTGACAAAACCCTTTATAAGTGCTGAAGATGTAAATTTACATCAAACCAAGCAAATCACCTAAACAAATAGATTCTGATGCATTCATTTGTGAGGAAAATAATGTGTCTGCTGGAAAATGATCAAACAACATCAACATAATCAAAACTTTAGTAAGTAAACTGTAGCATTAGTGAATTCACGCCCATTTCTGACTGTCACTTATCAGTCTTGCACATAAATGTAATTTGTTACATCCATTTCTCAAAGATAATTCAGTTAAGTCTTCTGTCAGCTCCCTGCTTTGCCAAATACCCACTGCTAACTTTAATGGTTGTCAAAATTATGTATTTTAGACCTAAACTTTATCTACTCTTTTGGGAATTTCTATTTTAATAATAGTTTTGACTTACAAGATGTAACATTTATATATGTATAAAGGGAGAATTTAACAAGACACACAAGCTTTCTTTTGTCAGCTTTAAAATAAAGTATATGCATGCCTTGTGAAGCACATACATACACCTCAACCACACCCCAAAATTCAGGATGGAGAAAATATTCACTCTTACTCGGTAAAAATCATTTTAAATCATAATCTTGTACAGTAGGCTATTTCTGAGGAAGAATAAACCGGTTTGAAAAACCCACATTAAAATGATTCTAAAATTCAAATTCTGATTTCAAAATATTTGACAAAGAAAATGAATATTGTGCAGGAATGAAAATGTTCGGTTTAGTCCTTCCCCCTAACTCTAAAAACTCCACAAAAATAGGCCAGTGTAGACTGCTTTTCTAGATCTCTGAGCGAAGACTTCACAACCTCCCTCAGTGTCTTGTTTTGATAACTTAGGGCCACCTCAGCTTAGCCTCAATCCTGACTGGGAACTTTCTGCTCATTCCCATATATCCAGTCCTTGGAGGTGGCAGCATATGATGACCACTTGGTAACTTTTAGATTGAGAATTCAAATAACCACAACCGATAAGAGTAAAGAAAACTATTTTCCATATATTTTTTCTTCAGATCAAGTTGCTCCACAAGACCATGAAGCTAAAGTTTCAGCTTTCCACATACATCCCAGGTTAAAAATGCCACAATGATCTATGCCAACTGAACAAAAACCTAAATAAGTATGCCAATCTGCCTGAAAAATACTTTAAATGTCTTAAGTATAAGTAGCAAAGACAATGTCTACAATTTGTAGGAATTTATAACATAATAAATAGTAATGTTCCATAAACTGGTCAGGCAACTAACTGGTCAGACAGAAACGTGCCTTCTGGTAAGAAGGAATTCAGTAGCTTTGGTCCCTTCAGTCTCCATGCTGACCCTGTATGCTGTGCACAGCTGCCAATACTGCTCATACAGGAACAGCCACAATCGCAAACACACTTTTATGAGACACAGACCAAAGTAGACAAGCGCCCCATTCTGCCTAACAGCAAAGATCCTGACATGTGAAATCAATGTAACAGCAGAGCTAAGGCAGATTTTCAGGGATTTGGTCACCTTCCACTTCCCTACTTTGACTAGTAAGTGTCAAAATGCCCTCCTTCAAACCTTAATAGAACTTTTGTTATCTCTCTGATATTCATGGGGAAAAAGTGTGTATTGTTTTGAGTGTTCTCCCAAATAGGCAGGAAGAACAGACCTTACAAGCTAATAGAAATAAAAGCCTAATGATTTAGGGATAGAAAAAATAATTTTGCTCTATAACCTGATCAAGTATAAACAGTACCTGGATCATTCTCAAGCTGTACAGACTTCAAATAAAAACTCATAGGGTAGCTAAAACAATCTTCCCATCACTATGAATAACAGTAAGAAGAATGCTGCAGTTATCTGAAAGTATATTTTCTTCCTAATGCCTTAATCTCTCCTTGTCTGTAAAATGTACAATTGATCCTACTAGCGGGGATTGCCTTACTGTGGCCCAAGCAGAAGAAAGACTGGAAAGATGCAGGTATCTCAGCGTAATACCTCAATTGGTGTGCTTCTAGGTTTGGGTGAGAAACCTCATACCATTCTTTCCCCCAAATGATAGATGGAATTGGAAGGGACAGAAGAGAGGCAGTTCTGTGACTCCACCATAGAGACATTCTTTAATCAGAAATAGTTTTTGAACTGATGCTGGGTCAGACTACCATAGATCTATTATGAAATCCACATATAATTCTGAATTCAAAGACAGTAAAGATTTTTGGTTTCTGGCCTAGCATGTAAAGAGCTTGAAAGTTATCACTTCCATCCTCACAGGAAAAAAGCTGAACAAACTAAAAACCGACAGCTCTTCTTGGCTCCATCTGAGAATTGAGGTCACAAAGCAAACTGCCACACCTCAGATTAGAGAGAGATGGACAGGCAGATACAAAGGATCAGAGTTAACTGGAGCAGAAGCCCAGGAGCAGAATCACTGCTGCTGGAGCCAGTACTGGGGTCAGAAGACTTAAACTGTAATTGACAAAATGCTGGACGATCAGTGTCGATGAACTTGAGAGAAAAAAATTCCAGAGGGGCCATGTCTTGGTGGGGAGTTTCCACAATTTCATGAGTTTTATCTCCAGGAGGCCTACCAGGTTCTCACTGTGAAGATCGGAGAAAAACCCCAACACCTTTCAGCAGTGGGGAGAGGAAAAGTGGCCACTGTGCAATACACCCAGAGCATTCTGTTCTTCTTAACAAGGCCTGATGTAGGGACTGAAATATGCGCCCCCAAATTCATGTGTTGAAATCCAAACTGCCGGTACCTCACAAGGTGACCTTATTTGGAAATAGGGTCTCTGCAAATGTAATTAAGTTAGGACGAGGGACTCTAATCCAATATGACCAGTGTCCTTAAAAGAAGGGGAAATTTGGACACAAACATACATACAGGGAGATTGTCAGGTGAAGATGAAGGCTGAAAACTGCGTGATGCTTCTACAGCCTAATGAGTGACAAAGATTGCCAGCAAACGACCAGAAGCTAGAGGACAGGACTGGAACAGATTCTTTCTCACAGTTCTCAGAAGGAGCCAAACCTGCCAACACTTGATCTCGGACTTCTGGCCTCCAAAACTGAGACAATAAATTTCTGTTGTTTAAGTCACACAGCTTGTGGTGCTTTGCTAAGGCAGCACTACCAATCCAGTACATCTGTCCTCAATGGAAACTATTTCACCAGAGCCAAACCAAGTGCAGCTTTACTAGAGCCTAGACAAGCTGAGAAATACCCGATTCCAGCCTGCGCCAGCCTCCCACATGGGGGAAGGGAAATACTTAACTCTAGCCACTCCACCAGTCCGTGTGTAGGAAGGGCAATGCCCAGTTCCAGCCCCCTCCAGCCTTCCTGTCTCACTTAAACAAGGGCAGGGAAGTACTTGGGAAGCTCACATCTCAGGGGCACAGGCTCACTAAAGGACCAAAAGCTAATCAAAGGGCTACAGAATGCTTCCCCACCACCACCACACCTCACTACCACATCAGCAGTGCTCCTTTGTAACAACAGAATGCAATGAAGAACTACATATCTCAGGTCTTACTTTAGAAGTCTTTAGGGAAACTCAAAGACAATCAGGGCGACAAAAATGACACATGAGGAAATTTCAGCCTCAAACTCCTACAGCTATAGCAAACAGTAAACAGACTAACTCCTTGACAGATAAACATAAAATATCACACCAAAGGCCTATTTACCTCAGTTCCTTTTACATTCTACATCATGTCTAGCTGTCAATAAAGAAATTACAAGACACGCTAAAATATAGGAAAATACAGTTTGAAGAGACTTAGCAAGCATCAGAACTGGGCTCAAATATGGCAGAGATGTTGGGATTACCAAACAGAAATTTAAAACAACTATGATTAGTATGCTAAGTGCTCTAAAGGCAAAGTGACAACATGTAAGAACAGATGAGTAAAGTAAGCAGAGAAATGGAAACTCAAAGAATCAAAAGGAAATGCTAGAAATCAGCACACGAAAAGGAAAGAAGAAAGTCTTTGATGGGCTCATCAATAGTCTGGACACAGTTGAGGAAGGAATCACTGAGCTTCAAGATACATCAGTAGAAACTTTCAAAACTGAAATACAAAGAGAAAAAAAGACTTGTGGTGGGGGGAACAAAACAGAACAGAATACCCAACAACTGTGGGACAAATACACACAGCATAACATACACCTAATGGTAATACCATAAGGAGAAGAAAGAGAAAAGGGAACAGAAGAAATATCTTGAGGCAATAATGCCTGAGAATTTCCTCAAATTAATGAGCCAATACCAAACCACAGATCCAGGAAGATCAGACAAAATCATGCAGGAAAAATAGCAAAAAATTCTACACCTAGGCATGTTCAAACTGCAGAAAATCAAAGACAAAGTCTTGAAAAGCCAGAAGGAGGGGAAAAAACCCTTACCTAAAGAGGAACAAGGATAAGAATAGCGTTAGACTTCTCTCCGTGAATGCGAGAAGAGAGTGGAGTGAAATATTTAAAATGTGGAAAGAAAAAACTATCAACCTAGACTTCAGTATCCAGAAAATTATCTCTCAAAAGTGAAGAAGTACCTCCTCAGACAAACAAAAATTGAGACAATATGTTGTCAGTTGTCTTACCTTTCAAGAAATGTTAGAAAATTTTCAAAAAGAAGGAAAATTATACAGGCCAGAAATTTGGATCCACATAAAAGGAAGAGCATTAGAAAAGCAATAAATGAAGGGAAAATAAAATCATTTATTTTTATGATTCTTCACTGATCTAACACAATTTGTTCAAAAGAATAACAAAGTATTCAGTGATTATAGCTTATGAGTAAGTGAAATGAATGACAGCAATATTGTAAGGCTCAAGAGGGAGGAATCAGAAATCCTCTGTTTTAAGGTACTTGTACTAACCATGAAGTACTACAGTGTTATTTGTAATTGGATTCAAATTAGTTATAAATGTGCACTGCAAATTGAGAAGCAATCAGTAGAAAAAGGAAAAAAAAGTATAATTGATATACTAAGAGAAAATATATAAATTGCTCAATTAAAATCAGAGAATGCAGAAAAAAGTAGAAAACAAACAAAAACAAAAACCAAGGGCAATGAATTAAAAACAGCAATGTAAATAGAACAGAAGAAAGGGTAGGATTTTGTAAAAGCTACCAAGTACCTTAATATGTGTCTTTTTCATTGTAAATAAAAAACATGGGTATCTGGGAAGATTTCTTTAAATATGAATGAAACAAAATTTTTGAAACTTTAGTATGTAGCACTTATATGCCAGTTTTCAATGTTTCAGAAGTTTTAAAAGCAAGGAGCAGACCCTTCCAAACTACTAACAACTGCCCTCATTTTTTTATTAACTTAAGCAAATCTATGGCGGCAATGAATATGGTGAGTATTAAATCTATCTACATCTCACTACATCATCTGATTATTATTCAATCATACACACAGATAGTATGTGTGCATACCATGTGACGTTCTGTATTTTTCCAGCTTAGCATTATTTTTACATTCACATTGTTGCCAATTTGGTATTCAATTATGCTCATATACCTTAGCATTTATATAGTCACCTTCCCCGTCCACTTTCTTAAGCAGCTTTTTCACTATGTAAATGCTAATATGGATATCTCAATCTCAATATTAACTACTTTTTTCTTTCATAGTAGTTCCTTAAAATATATTTCCCAAAATGGAGTCACTGGATCAAAGCACACGCACAACCTTAGAGCTCTTAATACATACAGCTAAAACTGATCTCAGGAAAACAAGGTGGACTAAGAGGGAGAAACACATACTCCAAGGGCGGGCAGAATGACCATGTGTAGTGTACCCCATGAACAAACAGTTCAGTACTACTGAGGAATGAGGGGGAAAAGAGAAATGCAGAATGGAAGAAAATGAAGCTGGACAGATATGCCTGAATCAGATCAAGAAGGGCCTTGTACATCATGAGGAGTTTGGATTTTACTCTGGATAATGGGACTGAAAGAACTGAGAAAAGGAAGGGGAACATTATCATTATTTGCCTTTTTGAAAATGGAAGTGGAAGAATTAGGAAGGCTGGTTAGGAGACTAGCAAGAGAGACCAGGAGAGAGATGCTGAGTGCCTGGACCAGGGCAGTGGGGGTGGACAAGAGAAGGACGCACCTGTAAGAGAGATCCAAGAGGTAGATTATGATGACTGGTTCTGCATAGTGCAGCCGAGCAGGTGCAGTAAAATGGGTAAAGGAGAGCTAAAAATTCATCATCACACTCGATTTCACTGAAGACACTTATACTACAAATGCCTCTGAAGGCAGGGTCATATCTTATTCACCATTTCATCTCCCATGCCTGTCACAGTGCTCAGTATGCTGTAGTTACTCAGTAAACTGTTAAATGAAAAAAATGGGTGGATAATGCCATTTGCTAAGACAGAAAATAAAGGAGAAAGAACAGGTTTAGACTGAAAAAAAGTGAGCATAATTTTGAGCCATTTCAATGTCTTGCACATTACTTAGCAGATTGCCATCTCATTATAAAGAACTAATGAATTAAGGAACAAAGAAATAAATGCAAGTAAGCTTCTGTCTATCTATCTGAAAGGAAATTAGGCAATGATGATGTGTTAGGATTTAGAAGGCTGAATTTGAGCTATTGGCAAAAATATCGACCAAAGATATGGTATCTGGTGGTGAGCCCAGCCAAGCTGACAGGCACTCACAGAAACAGGAATGTATTTTTATGTGTCAAAGTTCATGAGCATATATAATGTTCTATTTTTTAACTTTGAAATATGCTATTTCAACACTGTGTCAATATCTTAAAATGTCCCTTCAAAACTATCCACAGAAACACTGACAGATTCAACTTAAATCCAATGTATAACGATTTCCATAGTCTATGTTTTGCTCCTTGGCAAAAACATTCATTTCCGTAGCAATGTTCAATTTTTACTTTATTTTGATTAAAGACTCAGAAATACAATGCGACATTTTATGTGTTTTCTTTTTCTACAAGAAAATCATACCGTATATTTCAGGGGCCTCCAGGACATTGTTAACAAAGGCTAAATTGACATTACCAAGAAAATCATACTGAGGAAAATATTGTGAATATAAATTTGCTTGCACATTCTCTTTATTCCTTATGAAGCTCATGGCCCCACAAAAACCATCAGTGTCCTTTTGTATTATCCTCCTAGCATCCCCGCTGCACAAAGGACCTGCATCTGGATGTAAATGCAGCAGGAGAACTCCTGTGAGAATTCTTGGCCAGCAGGAATGCACACAGGGGGTGGGGGCGGGGCGGGGCTTTAGGAAGCTGCTGTCCCAAAGAGGGAATTGGAAGAGGATGCAAATCCTTTCTCTCCCAAGCTGCTGGCCTCAATTCAGGCAAATAATTTGCTTCTAGGAGATTAACCTCCGTCCCTTTAAAACTATCTAATCTTTCTACAGACAGATGCCACCAATATCTTTGTAGGTCAATTAATTTTACTGAAAACATTATTTAGATAGCAAAGATAAAGAAATGGGTAAAGAAAATAGAGATATGTACATAAGAATTAAACTCGATTATTTGTTCCCTTAAAAATGCTGTAGACAAAATAAAAAGCTAACAACTCAATAAATACAAGTAAACGTTAAATCAAATATGCATAAACTATATATACACAGTAATGAGAATCCTACTAACTCAGATTTTAAAGGAAGAGGGAAAAAGTAGTATTTTGATATGACACATATAAACAGTCACCACCCCAAAATAACTGTTTTCTTTAATTTTCTCTACTTCCAGAATATAGCTATAGAAGCTTCATGGGAGGCAAAACCCGGATGTTAAAAAAAAAAAATTCTACTGCTTAAGAAGAACAGAAAGGGAAGAATCAAGGGCAAAAATATTCTGAAGTGGTCTGCCAGGGAAAACTGCCAGGCAGGACAGTCTACCCATTCTTGAAGATCTTTTGCCCCTTAACGTCTTTTTCTATATTCCCCTTGTTTCCCACTTCAGTTTTCCCAGTACCTGAAAAGACTCTAATCCTTTTCTTCAGATTAGCCAACAAGCACCCTCAGGAAGTGTGATGGGAAATCATTTAGAGACTAATGCAAAGCAGTCCACACTACCTGCTTTCTCCTTACCCAACTGGTATTGGAAAAGGGTTTTTTCATTGTACTCATATGTTACCTGAATATTCCCACTTGTAAAACTGTCACATGACAGAAACTGACAAGCAACTAGAAAGAGTTTTGACTGCAGCATGGAAGAAGGTAATTTTGGATTTTAAAAATCTACCTAGGAACAATACCATACATCTGAGTGCACTTATAAAGTGGAGAGCTTGAAGACTGTGTGCACCCTGTACCCCTTGAAAGAAGGGGACAGAGTGGGAGGTGGCAGAGTTCAAAGGGCACCAAAGACAAACCTTCTATAATTCAAAACTTTGTCTAAGGCAGGTTTGGGAAGCAACTCCTAACTCCCTCTGCATTCAACCTTCTTAACCTTGTTCCTCTCCCTTAATCCAGAATTCAATATATTATTAGTGACATGCTACTCCAAAATATGGTACGTTGGCATACTGAGTATCTTAAGCTAAAGGAATTTGAGAAATAGTGGATGCAAGAAAGACTCTGACCTCTCTCTTTTTCCATGAAGCAGATCACAAGACCACCTTATGAGAGGTGCTGTCTATTATTCCTGGAGGCTCTCCTCATCTCTGAAGATGGAGGGACAGTGAGAGGAATCCAAACAAACAGTTCTTGTTAAGTTTCCCCAGTTTATCTTCCTTAGCTCATAATCTTCAGTCCTACCATATCTGCCCATGACTTTCTACTCTTCATCAAACCTAGCATAAAACAATCAGGTCTAACTGCTTCTTTGGTTCTTCATTCCTTTATGAAGGCTCCCATGTCAAGTAAAACTTAATACTAAAAAATTTGTATGCTGCTTTCTTCTTACTCTATCTAGAACCTAGAAGGGTAGAAAGAAAAATTTTTCCCCTCCCCTTACTAGTATTATGTTTACACTGCAGGTTAAACAGCTTTTATGGGTTAGTCTGAGATACTATCATTGAAATACTGCTTATATAAAAATGATTGCACTGAAATGTCAAACATCAAATTGAAAAATAAATTTAGAGCATAATCAAAATGATGCCTGCGGCCTATATAAGACATAAAGGAAGAGGACAAAGTATGATGGATTCTGGATTAGGACTCTCAGAGCAGAGCACTAGGTCTTTGACATCTTGGAGGTGATGGTAAGTTCTTTCTAATAGTGGAGCTAAAGTTACCATCTTGCTAATTCAAGGTTCTGTTAAAGAAAAAATGATCTGTGATACTTGTTAAATCAGTAATGCAGACTTTATTTGGACTGTCATGATAGGCACAGGGAATACTACAACGGGGTGCTGCAGTAAGGGGGAGAGATTGGGCTCAACTCTAAATACGAGGAAAAGTAGAGATTTACAGCCATGGAGGTTGGGAGCAGTCCGTGAATGGACAGTTACTAACAGGGTAGGTTAATTCTTTGCTAAACTGACCTAACAGAGTTCCTGCTGAAGGCAGGCCAGGGTGATCAGATATCACCTGGGGGCTGGTGAGGGATGATAAACTTGGACAGATACCAAGGGTGATCAGCCATGAGTGTGAGGATTCTAGCTAAACTGACTTAGTAGGATTCTTGCTAAAACTAAACTACAAAACTGGGGATAAATGCCCAAGGTCACACCTAGTGGGCTCAGAGGAGCCTGACTAAAGTTTGGTCAAAGGGGGAATCTCTGTCAGCTCTTAATTTCTCTAGGCTAAAGTAAAGCCAGCGATTTGGCTATTGTCAAAAGTGAAAACATTCTAGGTCATGTTGCTTTTTGGAAGAGGGAAAAGGAAGGACTGTGGGTGTACTACTTCTTTCTGAAGAAGCTGAGGGCCCTGCAGCTGAACTGATATGACAGGTAGGAATAACGTAAGACAAGTTAACTTAGAGTTAATTATCCTGGGTTGTGGTTAACTTGGGGAGATAAAATATACTGAGTAAATGTAAAATTATTTGTGGTTTGCTAGGGAATAAAACAACTTTCACTGTACTCTTAAAGGATCTTACTGATACCACCTTTCCAATCTAGGTACAGGGAATAACAGAGCAGGACTCTGCATGGAAGACCTCTGATACTCTTGTGATTTGCCACTTTTATCACTGTGAAGTTTAAGGTAGTGACTGTAATATAAGAGCGAATGATTATATTGATATTTATATAATGCTTGTTTTTAAAATTAATATAATGAAGATTTGGTCACCATTGTCTTCTATACTTTGCTACATGTGAGAAAAAGTCAAGTTCAAAGCTGTCCTTCCAGCTTGAGTCTCTCCAGGTAGGATAGTTAGGGAAAAAGAACTTGGTTAAAATAAATTATCCTGGGGAAAAGGAATTAGGCCCTAAGAGAATGGTTCTGACACTGGAGGAAACAAGAGAGGAACAGAAGGAATTTTACCATGGGAAGAAAAGTGCACAGGCTCCAGGAAAAGGACTGGGCACCTCCTTCCTCTTCCACCCATCTCAGTCCTCCCCAGCCCCCCAGCCCTTCTCTCACCTCTTCCCCCAGCTCCCCACTAACCCCCTGCCTGCTCTCTTCCTTCCCTCCTACCCCTAGTCCCAACTCCAAGATATCTCCATCAGTTAATTCTAGGGCCCAAACTGAATCTGAGGGACGTACAAATGATTCATAGAATTAAAAATAGATGTCTAGCCTCAGTAATATTCTGAGAACAGGGAATTAAAACACAGATACTTTGGAAAGGAGTTGAACTGGGGTGCAGGAGAGTATATATAGTCAGACTGCTTTTCTCAACATCGGCATAAACACATCTATATGACTCTAAATTTAAATGAAGCATAGTCTGCTTAAGGTTTAAATGACTGAAATTTCAAAAAACTATTACAATCCACAAAATTCCTGGTATTTCAGTATTTAAAAACAACACAAAATACTAGAAGAACCTAAACTTTATAAAAACTTGTACGTCTGATGTGAAAGCTATGCCATCCTGGAATATTACACTTAAGCCCGTGATGCTTAACTCTCAGTGTACATCAAAAAATATCTCCATCCACAATGATTCCATGGGGTTGGGCCCAGGCAACCATATTTTTAAAAGTTTCTTAGGTGATTCTGATACACAATTCTGGTCAAGAAAAACTGTCTCATAGGATATTAAATACTATAGTCACCTCCTAGTGTACTCTACTTCATCACAGGAAGACGTGAAGATCTCACATACCGGGCTGCTTTACTTACAAATCCATTACTAATTTCATCATCTCCTGGATTAGTACCACAGTAGCACTTAAAAAAACATTTAAACTTTCCTTCTCACACCGCCAGGAAATTTATTTAAAACTAAACACTTCAAATGAGTTTAAAAGGTAGTAAATTTAGAAGTGGGCTGTGAACTAGGTGTTTGCTTTGAAAAGTAAAGCTATCAATCTACAGCATGGAATAAGGAATAAGAAAGAGTGAAGCTAGCCAGGCAGGGGAAGCCAGATGGTCACCAAATTTCTTCCTGAAACACGTCCTCATGGCATGCCTCCACTATTTTATTTACACTGACAGCTCATCATGTATGCTCATGTTCAAATGAAAAGTACTCCCTCAAGATGAAATCAATTTTCTGAACACATATTTGGAATAATCTCTGTAACTGTTACTCCGGCTAAAATTAAAAATCAAGAGCTGACTGTACTATTTGGATATCATGGGCCAGTTTCTTAACCTCAGTTTATTTCCTTTGATATCTCATCTATGTATCATGAAAAATAATTTTATTAACTTACCTTGGATCAAGAAGACTCCTCAAAAATTTGAAAAGCAAAACCTGGTTCTGAATAGAAAAACAATAAAAAATACAATATTAAAACAAATTCTTCAAACCATGCTATGGTAAAGAACAACTCTAGAATATCCCTTTTAAAAGCACACATGCATATTATTATTTCCATTAAGCTCTCTGTACATCTAAGAAATTCTCAATAATCATTTGGAGGTCATTTCCTCTCAGTAATTCTAATCACTGTCACATATTCAATTTTAAGTGCAGAAGAAATACAAACACCTTATTATTGCGGGGGTGGGGGTGGAAGAAAGCCCTCCACTGAGACACATTCCTTAATGGTTCCCAGCTTGAGGATCCTTGGAATGGCAGGTGCTCTGAACTGCTGTGGCTGCACCGATGGGTTTACAGTGCCTCACCTAGTCCTTCTTGTGACAAAGGCCTACTATGAGATAGTAAATCTAGTTGGAGTGGGAGGTTAAGGCCCAAATAACAAACATCACCTAAAAAGCTTATTAACTCCCCAATATAATCAATTACAGAAGAGACAACAAACTGCAACAGGTCAGCAATTAACATGCCATAAAATCTGTTTCTTCCACTCTACTACATGAATATTAATGTTTCTAAGTTCATAGGAAAGCTAAGCAAAAGTTATTATAGTGTAATTTTCCTTTTTTTGACACATTCAAACTTTACCTATAAAAAACAGGGGAACTCAAAACTGGAAAGGATTAACATTTAGAATGTAACATTTTAAATACATTTATCAGTCTTTGATTATCTATCTTTTCCCTGGCCTATCAAGTTCTATTTTTACATAACTTTCCTCCCGGTTATAATGTAATATTCTGGCTTATTTTTCACTTGAAGAATTCTGAAAACAATTGTTCAGAGGCATATTTCTTGCCATCAAAAGTAAAGGCACTTTATAAAATTTGTGTGGGATTCTCATATAATCAATAAAGTGCTGCAATAAATACTTAATTTCTTTAAAAGAAATGCATAAGACTCTACAAAGAGTCCACAGTCACAGAGCCAAAAATTTTTGTCTGTTTTAAATCCACAACACTTCCAGCTTTTATGTATGTCTAATGAATGACATTATATTCATTTAAATGGCCTCTCTGTCTCTAAATATTTTTAAAGATTATAGGAAAAACAAAATCACGCAATGGATAACCTTACATTTTAAACAATAATAACACTAGAGTTGAGAAGATTCATCAGAACTGCTGATTTTTAAAGGAGTGGGGAAGCTTTGTGGGTTGAGAGCAGTTTTAGCAGAAACGTCCTCCTGTCCCCCCTTCACTAGAATGGACTCAGGATCCTGGGCAGTGAGTGCTCTACCATCATTCAAGTCACACTATTCTTCACTTATCTTTTGGCTTATCTGTCTTCTTCCATGAGCACAGGGGTACATTTATAAGCCTTAAACAACACAGATTTGAACTGAGTGGGTCGACTTACATGTGAATGTTTTTCACTAAATATACTGGAAAAAATTTGGAAGATTTGCAACAATTTGAAAAAACTTGTAGGTGAACCCCATAGCCTATAAATAAAGTAAAAAATTTAAAGCAAAAAATATATATATATACCCCTTTTTCTCTCTCTCTTAATTAGAGAAACTGTATTATCAGGTGGTTTTCTAAAAAATGTGTAACAAGTTTCCAATACTGTATTATGAATAAGACTGTAACACTGTGTGCCATAACAAACTTTATAATAATTCATCCATTAGTGTGTAAGCTAGGCTACCATGAAGCTACTGTATCGATTGCCTTGGGCTCCCATAAAGCCATCATACTGCTGCTTTTTCATTATCAATGCATGAATTGTTATACCTGTAAATAAATATGAATTTCTTTTTCACATTATCTTTTCACCTTTGATGTCCAGTGTTACTAATATGTATAACATCTACAGTGTTTTGTATCAGGCAATATTGATATAGGGACTGACAAATGATTCATCTTGTAAACAGATGGCAAAACTCACGGTACTGATAAACACAGTTCAGTACTATAAATGTATTTTCTCTTCCTTATGATTTTCTTACTATGATTTTCTTTTCTCTGGCTCACTTTATTGTAAGAATACAGTATATAATACATGTAACATACAAAGCATGTGTTAATTGACTATTCACTGATAAGGCTTCCACTCAACAGTAGGCTATTAGTAGTTAAGTTTTTGGTAAGACAAAAGTTATAGGAGGATTTTTTTTACTGCACCCAGGTTGGCAACCCTAACCCTCACATTGTTCAAGGGTCAACTGTATATGTTTCTGCAGCCTCAACACTTCATCTGTGTGCTTTTGGCCCAGAGCAGGTACACAAATATTTACTGAATTAATGGATGAGTATTTATCTTGAGTTAATGGACTTCATCATGCTGGACAACCAATCCTATATCTCGGAGTCATTTTTAACTTCACTCATCATGTTGAACTAATTTCCAAGCCATGTACATTTTACTTTACAAACCTATTTTGGAACTGTCCTCTCCACGATCACTGCCTTCATCCTGTCCTTACCATCTTCTGCCAAGACCTTTTGTCTTTTAAGTGATCTAACTGGTCTCTCCTCCATTTGCTCTTTGCCAGTCCATTCTCTACACTACAGAGTTAATTTTCTATAAAATGAATCTAACGGTATCGTTCCTTTGCCTAAAAAACTTCAGTAATTCTCCAGTACACAGAAGATTCAGTATATTATTTTTTAGCATTACATATAAGATTGTTCAATGTAAGTCCCAAAACTCTATTTTCCAGTCTCTATACCTTTAACTCCTCCCCTCTGACATATCTTTTATAGTTTAATCTAATAATGCTTTGTCTACTATTGTCCCCACCACGTCATTCTCTGAATATGCATGTTGCTTCGTGCCTTTAAGTCTTTACATACCCAGAACTCCTTCCCAATTCTCTGCCTAGAAAACTGATACCAATTATTTAAGCCAGTTCATGCATATCTGGGAACTCTTATCTGACTTCTCTTTCTCACACAGAACTCTTGTTCCTACAGCACTTTTTTACATGTTTGGTATAGAGCTTTTAACACTGTGCTGTGTTTAAATAAGTGCTTCTCTGTTCCATTAGAAAAATTAAAGAAAACACTGTATTCTTATTTGTGCCCCTCAGAGACTACCATACTGTGGTACATGGTGGGGCAGCAGTAGTGTGTAAATGAATGAACTCCATATCTTTGTCTTTTATACCAGCTGCCTCCCACTCACTGCTCTGGTTTCCATCTTGCATCCTATCTCTAACGACTACTATTGCCACTTGGGGACCCTGGGTTGTGCTACACGCCCCCGTCATTGTTCTAGTCCCTGTCTCTCTCACTTGTGGCCATAATGGTAGTGGGCAAAACATTGTACTAGCACTGCCATGGTAGTGATAAGTGGAATACTAGGTCCATCATATAGAGCTTCAAACTGAGCATCTCAATATTCAACGTTAATATAGCTGCATTCTAGTTAAGACTTTACAAGAAAAATTCTAAGTAGTCATCATTAACCCAATTTGAGGATGGCAGAAGTCTGAATAAATAACATGAAACCCAAAGAGAATACAGTTGCAGCTACTATAGCAAAGGATATGGGGAGGTGGGGTGGGGGAGGTGGAATCCTCTGTGGATTATGATTTCTAGGTTATAGGTTCAAAAATGTTTCTGTGTTGTTAATATTTCTTATGCACAAAGAGGAATTCCCTCATTTCCAGACTCAGAGATCCATAACTGCTTCCAAATACACACACACACACACATACACACAATGTATAGAAACTGCTATTAAAAGGCAACCATCAACTGAAGAATTATTCCAATCTAAAGTTCTTAAGTGGATATTCAATAATTCTCTCTCCACTAGATGTTTCTTTCCAATATGTTCTACAAAATTTACCTGAAGTTTTTTAATGACTGTTTCAATCTGTTCAGAAAAGTGAGTAGCAACCAGCTCTGCAGCTTTACAAGGCTTCAGGGACACAAGTTCCTGGAATGAAAGAAAAAGATGAAACGATCTTTAACGTTAAATTTAAATAGAATTTCCACAGATGTGAAGAATGATCATCTACCTCAAAATTTTCATGAGCTTCTACATTGCATTTCAGGAGACCTCAATATAGGGCCTCAATTTTAATTAAAGGCATATTGCAAACAAGCAAAAGATTAAAAGTACCAAGTGAAAAATCAGATTTTGATATAAAAGGTAATTCAGAATTCTTAGAAAATGAAAGCGCTAAAATTCTAGATTTAGGCTATGATCTCCACAGGATGAAAAGAAGGAACAACATCTTCCCAAATTCCCTGCCAGTGAATTTCACCCTTGAGCTTAAAGTAATAACTTGAAGAAATGTAAAAAAGAATATAGTTCCGATTTCTCTGGCTAACAATTCTGCAATTTTACTTCTGATGTCTGGTGGATTTTGAAACCAGAAGTGTCTTAAGAAATGAACTTAAGGTCATAAATCTAAGAGGTTGACCACTCCTCATAAGACCTATTTCTGTCAAATCTAAGACTTCCAATCTGCCCTCTTCTTGAACTTTCCTAAATACTATTGGCTAGCCTTTTTTCTTGAAACTCTCTTCTTTCTTGGTTTCTGTAACCCTATTCTACCTCTTCAAGTGCATGTTCCATTGCTAAAATGCAAAGGTCAGCTACAGATCAACATATATTGCCAAATAAAAACAAGACAAGTTATTGTGGCTACAAATTTTGTGATATATTAGTAATTTTGTGATAGTATTTGTAGATGAATAATAATTAGCTGACACAAATAACTGTAGTTTATACCACTTTTATACAACACATCTCAAAACAGAGAAGGTAATATCACAAATGAAAAAGAAAATGTTACCACTGATCTTCGGACATTAAAAAGAAACTGTTGTGAATTAATTTATGTCGAGAATTTGAAAATTTAAACGAAATAGTTATAGTCCTAGAAAAATATAATTTACTACAGTGATGTAAGAAATAGAAAACCTCCATTAATTTCTAACCACTAGAGGAATTGAATAGTTAAGAATCTTCCCATATAAACACTCTGGGCCCAAATTGCTTCACTGGTAAGTTCTAGCAATCATTTAAGGAAGAAATATTTCCAACATTAAATCTCTTATAGAGAATAGAAAAGAAGAAACTTTTTCAGCTCATTGTATGAGACTAACAAAATTTTGATACCTAAACCCAACAGAATATAAGAAAGAAAAGGAAAATTACAGATCAGTCTTAATCATGAGCACTGACACAAACATCCTAAATAAAAACAAAATCCAACAATGTACAAAAAAGGTAATACATTAGCATCAAGTTATAGTATCCATAGAGTTCAAGGCTTGTTTAATATCAATAAAATTTATGACAAAAATACAATAAGGGAGAAAAGGTGATAAAATTTATTTATGAGAAAACAGCATACTAGAAATAGAACACTTCCACAAGAATTATATGGTAAATATTGTAGATTAGAAATAAAAAATTTTAAAATATTAACAATAGCACTATTGTGCTAAAAATATAAAGTTGTGATAGTAAATCTAACAGTCTAGAGATGAAAAATCTCTACCAAATGGTCATTAAATAGAAGACTCACAATGTAAAGATGACAATTTAAATTAAAACTGATTGATAAATTCAATGTAATCCCTACCAGAATCCCTATCAGAATCATAAGGTTAAAAAAAATTTGGGGTGTAACTCGACAAGCTGATTCTAAAATATATTTGGAGAGAGAAGCAAGATGGCGGAGTAGGATGCTTGTAGCTCACCCTCTCCCACAAATACACCAAAACTCACATCTACGGACCTACTCAGCCAACCAGAGCACCTGCCGAACTCCGACAGAACATCTCCCTCTTCAAAAGACAAAGACGCCAAAAATCTGGTAGGAGAAAAGGAAAAAAGAAAGAAGAAAAAGCAAAACAGTGAGGGACCAATCCCGCAGGGAGGGAGCAGCAAAGAAGGACTGGCGCTTGTTCACTGGGTCTCCCCCCGCCAGTAGAGAGGCCAGTGGGACGGAGGGGGAGCCTCTGAGGTTCAGATCCACCCTGAGCACCCCTTGACCAACAGAACTGAGTTAAACGGGCATGGAGGGTCCCCACGACACCCAGCCAGAGACGCGAGCCGGCAGCTGGGGGCCAGGACAGGCTGCCCAAGCTGGGCGGAGCATTGGGGCGGCTGCACTGAGGCAGCCGCAGGTGACTGCAGGGTGCTGAGTGGCTGGGAGGAGATACAGAGCAGAACAACCTCAGTCCCCCATAAATTGCAAAAAAAAGCAAAGCAATACAGCTAGTGTGCCCTGGGGGAAGGGGCGTTGTAGCCTTCTCTCCCTTCAGACCTGCACTGCCATTATTGATGCTTCTCACGAGAAGAGAGAAGAGAGGCAGGGCGCAGCCACAGCCACCATTTCCTCCTGTGTGCAGCTCCCAGGCCGGTGTGGGGCTGAGACCTGAATCCACACCTGGGGGCTCTGCAACCTCCTAGGCAGGACTGAGACTTGTTTACAGTCCGAGGCAGATGGGATCTTTCTGCCCTGGCACCTCAGAGAACTTGTGCCGCCAAGACAAGCAAGGAGCTGAGATTTGGCACAGAGCAGGAGCGGGGCCATTCTGCGGTCTTCCCCCGAGCCTGCCTTTGGGGTGCCGACCTGAGGCAGAGCAGGCAGCTGCACAGAGCAGCAGAGCGACCGGCGCCAGGGTGAGGGCAGACAGCCACCCCACTTCCTGGCAGGAACGCAGCACCTGACCACAGTGCTGGGAGGGGGCGCTATCTGCCCACCTGCCTTGCCCGAGCGCAGCATCTGACCGCGGCATTGGGAGGGGCAGTGACCTGCCTGCCCACTGGGTAAGAGCTCAGCTCCTGACCCAGTGTTGGGGGGGGGTGCAATCTGCTACCGACAGCCACTGGGAGCAGCACAGACGAGGGCGCCAACAGAATGCCTCTGGAAACAGCAAGCTGAGTTCGTGAAACAGGGCGAAGACACAAAGACCTCTCAATAAAATCATTAAGAGCACACCCATCTCCAGGAGAACTAGATAACTGATACTCCTTAAGCCACAGTGCCAGAGAGATATGAGCAATATGAAGCAGCAGAGGAACCACTCCCAATTAAAAGATCAAGAGAAATCCCCTGAAAGCATAAGCAAGGAAATAGACATTGATGATCTACTAGATCAAGATATCAAAAAAGGAGTGATCAAAGTACTAAAGGAACTACAAGAAATAGTGTTTAGAGATACAAAATATGTCAAAAATGAAATAGAACCTATAAAGAAGAACCAAATAGAATTAGTAAACTCATTTGCTGAGATGAGAGCTGACCTAAAGGCTGTACAAAGTAGGCTAGATAATGCAGAGGAACAAATAAGTGACCTAGAAGACAGGACAACAGAAAGCACCCAATCAGAATAGCTGAGAGAAAAACATAAAAAACAATGAAAACAATATAAGGGACCTATGGGATAATATAAAGCATGCCAATCTGTGCATAATAGGGGTTCCAGAAGGGGAAGAAAGAACACAGGGGATTGAAAAGGTATTTGAAGAAATCATGACTGAAAACTTCCCGAACCTAAAGAAGGAATCAGATATCCAAGTACAGGAAGCTCAGAGGGTCCCAAACAGGAAGAACCCAAACAGACCCACACCAAGGCATATCATAATCAAGATGGCCAGAGTCAAGGATAAAGAAATGATCCTAAAGGCAGCAAGAGAAAAACAAAGAGTGAGTTACAAGGGAACCCCATAAGGCTCTCAGCTGATTTCTCTACACAAACACTACAGGCCAGAAGGGAGTGGCAAGATATATTCAAAGTCCTGAATGAAAAACAGATGCAGCCTAGGATACTCTATCCAGCAAGGCTATCCTTTAGAATAGGAGAGATAAAGAACTTCACAGACAAGCAAACACTAAAAGAGTTTAGCAAAACTAAACCCATGCTAAAAGAAATATTGACAGGTCTGCTCTAAATAGAAAAGAAGCAGGATGCTACAAAAATGAGAAACTCGTAACTGGAAAGGGGGTAACTGCCATGAATTACAAAAAGAATAAACACAAAATTGTAAAAGAAGACAACTAAATCATTAAGAGTGGGAGAGGGAAGGAAGGAGAGCCACTGTGGAAAACAATATGGAGATTCCTCAAAAGACTAGGAATAGATTTACCATATGACCCAGGAATCCCATTTTGGGCATATATCCAGAAGGAACCCTACTTCAAAATGACACCTGCACCCCAATGTTCATAGCAGCATTATTTACAATAGCTAAGACGTGGAAACAGCCTAAATGTCCATCAACAGATGACTGAATAAAGAAGCTGTGGTATATTTACATGATGGAATACTATTCAGTCACAAAAACTGACAACATAATGCCATTTGCAGCAACATGGATGTTCCTGGAGAATGTCACTCTAAGTGAAGTAAACCAGAAAGAAAGAAAAATACCATATGAGATCACTCATATGTGTAACCTAAAAAAAACCCATAAATACAAAACAGAAATAGACTCACAGACATAGAATACAAACTTGTGGTTGCCAAGGGGGCGGGGAGTGGGAAGGGACAGACTGGGATTTTAAAATGCAGAATAGATAAACAAGATTATACCGTATAGCACAGGGAAATATATGCAAGATCTTGTGGTAACTCATAGTGGGGAAAAAAAATGTGACAATGAATATACATATGTTCATGTATAACTGAAAAATTGTGTTCTACACTGGAATTTGACACAACATTGTAAAATGACTATTACTCAATAAAAAAAAATGTAAAAAAAAAAAAGAATAGGCCAAAAAAAAAAGGCAGCCATGTAAGTAATTTTGAAGAGCCATGTTTTTAATGAATACTTTAAATATAAAGTCAAAATAGAACTATACATACAATTGTGCTCTAGTTAACAAACTTTTTGCTCACATTAATACGAGTCAGCAGTTCTGAATCTGTGTGTATACTAGGTTGAACAAATAATTTTAAAAGGATATAAACATAGACAGGTATTGGGAGTCAGGTTTCTCATGCCAAAAATAGTTACAATAAGCAAAGGGTAAGGCTAGAATGAAAGCTGTAACTGAATTAGAGTTGGAGATGTCAGAATGAACTCATATTAAGAGACAGGTTGATAGATAATAGATAGGGTTAAATAGGTAGATAGATGGATAGACTGCAACTATATGTTTTATATGTAGATATATAAACTCATATATACATACACACACACATACATATGTGTATATATATATATATATATATACACACACATACATATATTTTGTAACACCTTTTAGTGACAGGGTCAAAAGTGGTATCAAGGTGACAATCAACAGCAATCATCATAATAAATGTACAGTCTTAGATTTTAAATACTATTCTCTAATAAAAGGAATTAGGCCTTTCTGGAGAAATGACTGATTCTAGGGCCAAGGCAACATATAGACAAGATAACCCTGAAGCATCTTGTGATGCTAAAATAAAAACAACATCAATAAAAAGATGAGGCACATGAGAAAGTCACAAGAGCTAAGTGAAAGAGCTCCCAATGAACAAATTGGCACAATTTTAGTAAACAAACATCTATAGTATTGCAGTACTTCACAATAACTCAGAGAAATACATATATATATAAAATAAATAAAATAAAACAAAATAAAATATATTTGGAAGTATCAAAGGTCAAGGATAGCCAATACTCTCTTAAAGATATCAAGACTTATTATAAAGTGACAATATTTAGGACAGTGTGGTACTGAAGGTGGAGACAAAGATTAATCACACAGAAGAGAGCCCAGAAACACAGACCAAGCATGTAGATCCTTGATACACTTACGATAAGGTAGCACTGCTGAGCAATGCGGAAGGGCAACCTTTTAAAATAACTGTTGCTGGGAGAACTAAGCGTCCATATTTTTAAAAATTAATTGGATCCCTGCCTCTAACTATATACAAAAACTGCTTTCAGATGGATCTAAGATTTAAAGATGAAAAAAAAAAAGAAAACTTCTATATAATAATATAGGAGGACTTTTCTTAGATATGGAAAGAAAAAATTATTTTGACTACTTGAGAAAAAAACCTTTTCTTAAAAAGAACCATAGAAAAAAGCCACAGAGTAGAAGATATTTACAAGATATATCACTGACAAAAAGACATCCAGGACACATAAGGAACTCCAACAAATCAAGGAGTACAGGAGACATTCCAATAGAAAAATGGGCAAAAGACTTGAACAAGCACATCACAGAAAGGAAATTTAAATAGCCAACACATATAAAAAAGGCTATCAACCTCATTAGTAATTAAGGATATGTAAATTTAAAACATAATGAAATATCATTACACATACACTAGACTGACAAAATTTTAAAGTCTAGCAAGAATATAGAGCTAACAGAAAATCTCATACAATGCTGGCATGTGAAGTTTAAAGTATTTATCCCAGTTAACTGAGGCAATCACAAAGATTATCCAACGCTAACATGCATCAAAATCACCAGGAAGGCTTGTTAAAATATATTGCTGGGCCCTGCCCCCAGAGCTTCTGATTCAGAAGGTCTGAGATGAAGACTCAAACTGCATTTCTATCAGGTTCTCAGCTGATGCTGTATTGCTGGACTAGGGATCAAATTGAGAACCACTGTCCTAGAGAAACGCATGTGACTTGTGCTCAAGATGCACACACAGGAATGATCATGAACATACTACTCTTAATAGTCAAAACTAGAAACAACTGCAATGCCCATTAACAGCAGAATGCAGACACTGTGATATACTTGTAAAATTTAATACTATACAACAATAAAAATGAACCACAGCTATGTACTGCAAAATGTACAAATTCCTCAAAATATTGAGGAAAAAACAAAGAGTATAACTTATAAAAAGTTCAGAAGCAGGCAAAATAAAAAAATACATTTTTAGGGATACAGGCAGGTGCAACAGCAGTGTATAAAAGGGCAAAAAATTATCAGAAGAACTAGGATTATGAATGTATTAGGGGAGGCAGAGAATTATGATCAGGAAAGGACAGGTGGGATACAGTCCGGGGTATCTAAAGATAACTCTATTCCTGGGATGTTGGCTTTTTAATTTTTTTACTAAACTGTACTTCTGTTTTATGCACTTTTTGGAGGTTTTTTATATTTCAAAGTAAGAAATATTTTTAAAAATCTAATGAAACATGTGTTATCCATATTGGAAAAACCATCTAAACTAGAGATTCTCTACCGGAATTCTAAAGATGGCTTTTAGGGCATCTGTGAATCCCTGTATTTGTAAACAAAATTATGCATCTGAGTCTATGCACAATATTATGAACCGCAGGCCCTAATGTTTCCTTAGATTCTCAAAAGAAGTCTATAGCCCCCAACGTGTTAAGAACCACTAATCTATACACTATATATATGATCTAAAACTTCATTATGAGGACATTTCCGCCACATATTTAATGTTGATTTTATTTACATTACTAAAGCCACAGAAGTCCTTCAACACAAAGTCTATAGATTTCTATTGTGGCCTTACGAGGTATTAAAAAGCTCAAGGTGAAAATACGTGCAGATGTGGGGAAATAAAGTCAGCAAAAATTACTGTTGTGCAGCAAAAATACTTCTTGCTTCTCCAGTATGAGTTTCCTGCTGAGTAACTTGTTTGCTCATTGATTAATTCACCACGCTTCACATTCTGCAGAGAGACATAGCTTCATATTTGGATGTCTGGAGTCCATGTGCTCAAACCACTGCATAATGCAGATGAAGTAAAATGAAGAATGAGCCATAATGTAACTATGGAAACTTAAAGGGAATGATGAAAGGGAAAACAATACAAAATGATTAAAGGGGAAAAAAGATATCATTCAAAACAGAAGAAAGTTTTCTTGGGTTCTTTCACCAAGATATATTGACGTTGTTGTTAGCAGGAATATGATAAGATTAAATAACATATATGTGTTTTCAATCCTGTAGATGAAAGTGTGGACATTACTTCAGCCTGCACATCTGATGACGGACTGTGCCACCTTTCACACCAGATGTTTCACATAAGACGCTGTTCACATTTCTGATTTTTATAAACTTTACAATCACTGGGACCTAGAGGTAAGTATTCACATTAGATGAAATGCTTTCTCAAAGTTTCAGAGCTCATCCTTTCTTACAGTGTTTCACATGTAAAAAAATTTTAAAACATGTTGAATAATCCTATCTTTCACTACAGCTCTAAACCAATCACCAGAAGCTACCTCACCTCCTGATCCTTGGTACGAGGAGAAGGAAACTTTGTAGATATAAATGTTGTTTCCAAAACTTGAATTACCTTAGCATCTTTCATTACTACTTTTTTTCAATAATCAGTGACCCATAAAAGAGAACAGATTTCAACAAATCTCTAGCTCTGTTGATTTCTGAGGAATATTTTATGTTATAAACCTAAGGAAACTAAAGTGAGGAGTGATTTGGAGGCCCCTTTTTAAAATGATCACATGCTCATCACATACATATTAGTCTTTCCATGAAGGCATCTAAGAGCATATTTTTAAAAAAGAACATTTTGTTTCAAGTCAACCCTTGCATTCTTGTAAAACAGCATGCATAAACAAAACCAGAATCATCATCCAATAACATAAGGAAGGGAAGTACCTCGGAGAGAACAACTCATTGCAGTAACATTTCTAGAATTCCATCAGGTGATGGGGGAATGGCTCCCATCATGTATCAGGGAAAAAGATCAGGAGTACTCTCAGAATCGTTCTAAGAACATTGTAAAAATCCACTAGTATTCTAGTTTGTCACTCAGCTGACTGAACATGGGTTATTTTCAGAAATCACAATATAATAAATTGTATATGACATACGCTTTATGAATATAAACATGAGGTGGAATAAATTATTTGAAAAAAGATGTTAATCCTAAAGCAAATCAATTTAATGACAATTTAAAAAACAATTTGGGAGGTATCTGTACAAATGGAAGTTTTAAAAGCTTTGTTGAATAAGTACCTCAATATGGTCCATTGCTTTCTGCCATACAGATTGCTTCTCCTCTGCACTGTGTCCAGGGATGGATAAGATATTGTGAATGTAGTTAAAGACTTCTTCCTGAAGGGCACAAGGCAATATCATTCATTCATTCATTCACTCCAGCAATATTTAGTCACCATCTACTATCTGTACCAGTCTTGGTACAATATCTATTATTTAGAGATGGAAAACATTTGCGGAAAGTTAACTTATAGAAGACTGACTCTAAAGAGAAAGCGTAATTGTTTAAAAGTTAGAGTAGATTTGCAGAAGTTGCAAATCTGTACTGATTAATTTTAGTCTCAATTTTATTAACTTCATGAGTGAATATCATACTTTTGTCTTTGACGGTCCCTGCTCAGGTTCCCAATTTCATCTCAAGTTCCTCCTGCCTTAGTGTATTACGCTCCACTTATACTGACCTTTGCTTCATTTATATGATCTCTATTCAGTTCCTTGAATGTGGGAAAAAATTTTCTCACCTCAGGAACTTGCATATACTGTTCCCTATATTGGAACATTTTTCCATTAGCTCTTTCCTTGACTGGCTTCTTCTCAAATTCCAAAATCCAGTTTATATGTTATTTTTATCTGAGATTCCTTCCCTGGCTGCTCTGTATAAATCAGTTACCCAATGTCCTCTAAAGTTGCACCCAGTTTCTCTAGCATTCATCATAATTTGTAATTATATATTTGATTTTCTTACTGTCAGTCTCCATCACTAAACTATAAGTTCTATAATTGCACGAACTAAATGTCTGTTTTATTTATCAATATATACTTGGCTAATAGCAGGCACTCAATACAAACCTGTTAAATAAATGAAGAAAACCTTGGCTCAGCAAACACACATCCAAATATTTCTACTGAAGAGTTATACCCACTGAATAGTTATTTTTACTTGATAAGGGGAGGGGTGGAAACTGAGTAAGGAAAAAGGCTAAAGCTCTTATTAACGCACCTCTCTTAGTGGGTCACGTAGGTAGCAATCGATAATTTTGTCATATTGGTGTTCTCGTTCATACATAAATTCACAAATTTGATAGCTAGAACATAAAAGGAAAAACTTCAGTGTACCAGACAGACAGGTGGTTATTAGCTTATAAGATATTTGCTCAGGCAAAGAGGTTAATATTAAGGAAAAATAAATACAGTAGAAGTGATTTCTACTGTTAAATGAAGTTACAGTATCTAAGGAAGATGAGTATTTGCCATTCTTCTAAATATAGGTTTAAGGTGCTGCTGAATACTATGTAAAAAATTTCAAAGCTGGGTACAAAATAAATGTTAAAGCAACAATGTGTCACATAAAAATAGTTAATATATTAGATATCAACTAATCAATTATATGAAGCTTCCCTGTTCAGAATTAAACATGTCAAATTAAATAGTCAATAAACTAGAAAGACAGTAGTGCTAACCTATTGTATCTTATTTGCTATGCTAAATTCTGCTTTATTTATAATATATATAACTGTCAAAAATATGTCAAAAACCTATGAAATACTATGGAAATTCTAAGTAAAAAAACTAAAGTAATAAATCATAAGACTACTATTCTATTTTCATACTAAAACAAATGCACAAGCACTTCAAACTTACTTGCTGTTAATTTCTGCAAATTTGACTAATTTCTAGACTTAAAAGGCAAAAACTTTTGCACTTAGGTTATTGTTATATGCATAGATTTTCTTAATTAAAAAATGGCAATGCATCAATAAACTGGGCTTCAAGTTAGAGAAATGTAATTTAATAGTTCTCTAGGAATTAATATAAGGCTTCAAAACAACTTACAACTCTGCTTTTTCTGCCATACGGATGAGCCGACTCTCTTCAAACTGAACTATGCCTCCAGCCTGCAGCAATTCTAAAAGGACCTGAACATTTAAAATAAATGAGTAAGAACACTGTAGTACTTTTATTTACTAGTGCTTTAAGAATCCATGCAGCCACACAAACCATATCCTTTTTTCTTTTGTCTTACTATTCGCTGATTTTTCAGTTTGGCTTTCATGTATACAAGGGATTAGACAGCCATTATAACATTGATCATATTGTACTTGAGTCTAATACAAAGGTAAATAGCTCTATTTTTCAAACATGGAAGGAATGCCACAGAGTTTGCAATAAAGCCTTATTAGAATATCTAACTGACCCTCCACTAAGCTAAAAATGTCCATATGTATTCTTTCAAGAAACGAATTTTTGTCTAGTGTTTTTATGGCTTATGGTTCTTCAAAATCTGTGGCCCATAGGCAGTATCCATGTTCATGTTTAATTTTTCATGTTTAAACGTGGAGTTTCTTATACTACAGCATTATTCACAAGAGCCAAAAGGTGGAAACAACCCTAACGTCCATCAATGGATAAATGGATAAATAAAATATGGTATATAAATATAATGGAGTATTATTCATACTTAAAAAGGAATGAAATTAAGCTTTACCTACATATGGATAAAGCTTAAAAACATTATGCTAAGTGAAATAAACAAGTCAGCAAAGAACAAATACTGTATCAGTTCACTTATATGAGGAACCTAAAATAGTCAAATTCAAAGAGACAGAAAGTTTAATGATAGTTGTCAGGGGGCTGGGAAGTGGGTAACCAGGGAGTAAACACAGAAAATTGATTACTTTCAAGTTGAAATTTTTTTTAAAGGCATAGAAGAAATAAAACCTATCCAAACTTTACACTTCAGAACCCTAACTTAATTCATTTTGAGTATTATAATGTACTGTTGTAGAGAACAATGATGGAGTGAACCCATATGCTGGAAGCCTATTCATATGCCACTGCTGAAGCTGTCTTAACCAACTTACTGGAGCTGGTCGTTGCCTTTTCAGGAATGTTGTACGCCAGCTGTTATATGCAGGCAGTGTTAAAAACTGAATTATATAAACTTACAAAAATAAGTTAAGTTAAAAACAAAGGTAATTAATACCCAAACTCACTACTTCCTAATTATTTTACTGCATTTGACTGTGTATGCTCTCGAGGTCAGTTACTGCAGCTGTATCTGTGTTCTGGAAACACTATGTCGGGGCAGTGATGCGCACCTCTTCCCGACTCCACGTTCAGTGTGACATCACACTGGTAGATCAAAATCAGCCATGGTGGGAGTACTTACACCGTGGAAATTGGCAAATGCTGTAAATCAGGGCTTGTCACATTTTTAAAGGGTTGTAAAACAAACAAACAAAGAAGAATATGTGACAGAGACCGTATGTGGCCCATAAAGCCTAAAATATTTACTCTCTGGCCCTTTACGGAAAAAATGTGCCAATTTCTGGTTAAGAAAGTGACAGAGCTAATATGACAGTCAGACTTGAAAGTGTGCATGTCAGAATCATTATTTTGTAAGTAGTACAAAAAAGTTAAGGAATTATTTTTCCAGTATTCAAAAGCTGTTATGCAATTCAGCAGAGAAGTCACATCGCTGATGAATGAGTGACCTGCACTTTCATCTTGTTCACTCACAGAAATGAACATATCAACCAACATTCACGTCAGAACTAACCAGTTGTTAAACTTTTATTAGCAAATCACTGGAAAATACTCAAATATATTGCATAAATAAATTCTGATACATAACAAACAGTTCAAGAGAAAGAGTGCTGGATTAGAAGGGAAGGATTTGGGCTCTAATCTTAGTTGTGACTTTGAGCAATTTACTGCATCAGTTTTCTTTCTATATTCTAAAATTAGTGTGGGGAAAAAACCCAAATAATCCCAAAAAGGATTGCCAATAACAGAATATTACTGTTCAGAATATACTATGATTACTTTTAAAGGCTTGGCACCTACATTTACGCTTGGTTTTTATTTCTGTTTTATTCAGCTATTAACATAAAAAGTTTTTATCATTTTATATAGCAACACCAGGCATCACATGTTTCATTTTTCCTGCCAACAGAAAAATAGGGGCAAAATGAGGGATCCACGTTACTACATGCATTCAATATAATTTACGAGACAATCAAAATTTTAGCAGCTGTTCTCTTCCCCAAGATAGTCTGCAGCAGTCACGGAGCCACAGCTGTGCAGAGAAAGGGCTCACTGTTGCTATTCTACGTTCTTTATCTGAGTTTCATTCTCCCAGCCAGGCATTATTACCATATAGAATTAGGATAGCTCTCAAAATAACTTAATTTTTGTAGCTTACTTGTCTGACAAAGTCTGGCTATCAAGTTTTAAAAGACTGGCTCTCTTAGGGCTCACAATTACAGTGGGTAAGCTTTTAAGAAATCCTACCTCCTGAAAGGACCCTCAAGGGTAAGTAGAAAGAAGTGGTAATCAAACAGTTTCTTTCTCACAGTGATTAGTGAAGGGACAGACGGACTCCAGTCTCCAGAAACGGCCAGCCCTAGTGCAGTGGGACTACAGAGCACGCCCCAAAACTGAGTGTCCCAAAACTCAGGATCCTGAAGACTCTCTGGTTCATGGCCACAACAGCTAGGACTGGTGACCAGATTAATGGATCTGGTGGAAAGCAGGACACAACTGGTACTGACTGGTGCTATATAACAGAGAAGGACAGAGGACATATTCTCTGTGATGTCATGCTGAATGCAAGACAGGTCCCTGTCTGCCTGGGAATTTAGCTTCATATAGGCTTAAACTAAACACCATCCACACTATTTCCTTGTTGCCACTGTCTAGCTTAGTATTAGGGTCTGGCATAAGTCATTTCCCTCTTACGCCTCATGAGTTTAGTACTAAAGGTTCTTTATAGATTAGCCTCTCTTCTTTCTCATTCTCTAGCAAAGAGAGTTCTAGCAGTTCATACCTGCTGTCTTTCAGAGTGTCGGGAGTCATCATCAGGACTACAGAGGAATTCGAGGACCTGGTCAAAGAAAAGGTATTTTTTATTAGATACCAGCTTGCACGCCACACCGCTGTCACAGTGTGACAAAACAATAACGACCCTTTTTATATCACCAACTCATTCCCACTCGGCTACAACACATACCACATCTGAGTGGCCCAGTACACAGCACAGCAGGCTCAGGTAGGCTAACGATGTAACACGCACCTTACACACACTTCTTCATTCTTTAGAAACCCGACTAGAAGAAAGCATCATCTATGTACCTTGACTTGCAGATTCCTGACACCACGGACCAAGCAAAGCATAGACTTTGGAGTCAGGCCACTTGAATTTGAGTCCTAACCTTATTAATGCTTAATAACCACATTTATTGCTAATAACAACACTTACTAAGCACGCCCTGGATGAGTGACTTAACATCTCTGGGGTTTAGTTTCCTCATCTACAAAATGGAGGTAACCACTATTCCAATTTCAGAGCTGCTGGGAGCACTGCGTTAATATATACACATGTAACGTGGAACAGAGCATGGCACTATGAAGTGCTCAATAAATGTTGGTCATTATATGCAACTTTCTCCAGATAAAAAGTATTTTCTTTCTGTGGATACCTAGGAGGTACTTAACTGGGATTAGGAGATACCTTCAAAGTCATTTCCTCAAAGTAATCTCTTCTCCAGATGATCAACATCACAGTCTTACTACCAGTGAGATGGGTGACTCTTAAATTGGAAAATTCTTGAGCAAAGAATTCTAGACAATTTAGAGCAACAGAGTAACAGAGAGAACAGAATCTCTATAAACCAATCTCCACAAACCATACTCCCATGATACCAAGTTACAAGGCAAAATTATACTACCCAGACACAACATTAAAAAGAAAAAAACACACAACAATTTAGATTCAATTTGGACTCAATTTAGATTCAAACTGAAACCTGAACAGGTTTCTACCTGATATGGCACTTACCCAATAGGCTATTATATTAAGAAACTGTGTAATCGAGTGATTTTTTTCTATGAACAGTAAATAAAAACAATTCTAGCTCTTATAATTAAAGACACTCACCTGATCAAAAAGGGTTCTGTTTACAAACAAGGTGTTGTCAGGCTTTGCAAGCTGCCGGGCAAGGAAGGTAAAGAGACACCCTACTTGTGAGGGAGTAAAATCTGAATTCTCCACCATAACCTGATGAGCAAAAGAGATCATTTATTTATTCAATATACCATCTGCTTTGACACACACAAAAAAACACAATTAGAAGAGAGAGGTGGGGGGAGCCTCATTACTAAAGACTCACAGAAAGATTCTTTTATTGACTGTGTAACAGTTGAGATCAGTGTCATTTAGAGAAGGAACACAACTACTTGCACACTTGGAACGGAAAACGTTTTAGTCACTTTTGGCGTATTTCTAGGTATAACCTGGATAAAAACTGAATTGTTAGAGAAAGGTGGATTTCAAAGAAATATTAATCATGTTTCCCTCTGGAATTCTTAAAAGAGAACGTAAAATTAATTTAAATTAAATTGAAGTAACCCTACTAAAATTTGTCCACCAACACAGAAAGAAGGGAATTTGCTTTGGGGTTTGAAAGTAGGATAACTTGAGAGGGAAGATATCTCAGGAAAGAAGTCAGCTGGCCCTTGAACCAATGAAGTGAATGATTTCTGCCTTGTCCATAAGCAGTTTCCTGGTTTCACACAAAAGGCTTTTTACAAACACAGACAGTTATCAAGTCATAATCACTCCTCTGATTTAAGTGCCCTCTCAGCTCCTGAGCACCTACTGCTATGAGTAAGACACTGTGGTAGAGGCCTTGCAGGGAATTCTGAACCAGAAAGCCAGGTGAGACAGGTAAACAAATATTACATAAAAAGCATAATGTGATCAGCACAATTAAAGGAACAAATGACTACAGAAGCACAGTGGGGGAAATTCAGTTCCACTGGTTAGAGAGGGAATTTGAAAAGCAATGAGAAAAACGGCTTTTAAGCTAAGTTTTAAAGCCCACATGGAACCTGTGCCAGGGGCAAATGTCAGGAGAAAGAGCCGTCCAGGTAGAGAGAAGAGTGTGAGCAAAAGCATGACACAGGAAAATACAAGCCTGTCTGGAGAAACTATGTATTTCATTAAAATGCAGCATGTGAGAGGAGGAAGGAGAAATGAGATGGAAAGAAAAGATTAGGCCTCCAGTATCATTCTAAGGAATCTAGACTTTATTTCATAGAAAACTGGGGTGCAACCAGGAGAGGTGCTCGTGATCAGTACTGTGCTTAGGAAAATTACCCCATCAGCAGTGTTTAGGATAAAATAACAAAACCAAGAAACAAAAGGTAGAGAGACCAAGATACATGTGACTGCAGGGGTCCAAGGGGGAGACAGAAGGGTTCAGAACAAGGGCAGTGATAATAAAAGAAAAAGGGAAGCGGGAACAGGTACAAAAGACATTGCAGAGAGAGAGGAGAAAGGACAGGTATTCACATGTGTGGAAACATGTGGCTAAAAGAAGCATGAGAAATGGCAGATCTTGAGCCTGACAAGGCAGGGAGGAGAATGATGCCATGATCAAAAAGGGAGAATGCAGAAGACTGCGAAGGAAGACCAGGTTCTGTCCTGGATGAGCTGAATTTATGGAGGCAACTCTACAACAAATTAGGGAATAGGATACTGTTTCATCTATCAAAAAGTCCTGAATTCCCTCCTTCCATTCTCCATTCAAAGATAAATTATAAGGTTTCTCCTATTATAAAACATTCCCTTGGGGCCCAGCTTTTGGCCTACCTTTTACTTTGCTAGGCAGTATGTTCCTTTCTTTTACTCTTCCTGCTTTTAGCCCAGCAATTACAGCTTGCTCAAGTGCATAATTAATCATTACTAGAGTACAAGGATATTTCAAGCTGTAATCTGTGTTTCTAAATTCCAATTTATAACATTCAAAGAGCTTTCTATATCGCTTTAAAAACCCCGTCATCACTCCCTTTCAGTGTGCAGGTCCTTCCCTACAACTCAACTCTTGGGACCCAGATAGTGCTCTTCTCTGCTTTAAGCCCTTCTTTTTGCCAAGTGTAAACTCTTTAACTGTCTGATCCAAGAAATTCATTTTAAGGAAACAGCCCTAATTCACAGCCCCTTCCCTTGCCACCTCAGCCAGTGTGTAACTGGTTATCATCCTAGAAATTTTGGCTTCTTTCCATTTCCACTCTCCAACCAATTTCAGAGACCACAGTTACAAAATTTTCTGGGCAATCTTATACAAAGTCACAAGTTAACAGCTTTTCCTTTCTATGTCTGCAGCCATTCAGCACACATAATAATGCCTTAGATTTGATGCTTATTTGTTTGTTCCCTGGTCATTGCCTAGGCTCCCTGGAAAGAACCCTTTAACAAATGAGTGCAACTCTCTCACCAGAAATGAGAAAATAATCTCAAAAGTGCATTCTTCATGGACCATACGTAAACACTAACAAAGCAATACACAACTACAGTGATAGCTAAAGTACTTTATGGAGCTTTTCTTTCTTTATTATCATTCTTCCAATTTAGTATATTTTTAAATTTTAATTCCAATTCAATCAACTTGCAGATATCTCTTGAACATCCACCAGGTTGCAGGCATTGTGTTGGACATGCTCTGGGCATGTTAAAACAACGACCAAAAAAAAAACCAAAAACAAAAACGAAACAAGCCCTCACAGTCTCTCCCTACAGAAAGCTTAAGTCCAAGCAGGAAAATATACGTGTATACAATTACCTTGCAGTGTGCCAAGGGTAGCACCAAGTGCTGTATGTTGAAGGAAGTGTGGGAGAGGGTTCTAAAAGAGTTTCTCATGGATGATATTTGAGTTACATTTTGAAAAAACGGTTAGGAATTTGCTAGACAGAGAAAGGAAAGGAAAAGGCATGACAGAATGAAAGAAAATTTCATGCAAAGAATATAAGCCATAAAGATGACACAGAACATTTAGTGAATTCCAACAATTTAATACAGTTGAGGAGTTCATAATACAGAATGCGTGCTTTTGGTGGGGGTGGTGTGTGGTAGGAGAGGGGAGCAGTTATAAGAGAAGTAGTTAGGGACCAGAAGATATAGAAGGATCTTGGATGCCAGGTTAAACAGTTTAGACGAATATGGCAGAAACCAGTACCTGTACTCCAACATCTGTTCCTTCTTCCTAATTCAGAAGCAGAATTCCTCATTTTTAGCTAAACACATTGCCATCCACAATACAGAGTATATTTCTCAGTCTCAATCAGCAGCTAAAGGGTCATACACCTTAGTTCTGATCAACAAGATATACACAGAATTGCAGTAAGCAACTTCGAAGAAATTTTCTTAAAGAGAGGGAACACTCTTCATCTCTTTCTGCATTCAGGCTAGCTAGAATGCAGAGGTGATGGCTGGAGCTTGAGCAGCCACGTTAGATCAAAAGACAGAAACCATGCACTAAGAATAAAAGCAGTAAGACAGAAAGAATGTGCATCCCTGAGAAGTTTCTGAAGCCACTCTACTATATCAGGTTGCCTACTCTCCAGGTTCACAGAAGAAAAAGAAATTTCCATAACAATTAAGCTACTGCTATTCTGAACTTTCTCTCACAGCAGAACTTAATTCCGAACAAGTCAATGTGGAGCCGTAGAAGAATATTAGGTAGAGAACAGGTAAGATCACAAATTAATGTAGGACAAGAATCAGACCATTTAGGAAGGTATTTTAGAAATCTAGGTGAAAATTCTTCCTACTGGCCACCTGGTATTATTTGGGAGCTTAGCAATCCTGTTCTCATCTTCATAACTGCTTATCTTACAAGGTCAATTAATAGCTCAAATGAGAAAGTGTATATAAATGTGCTTTGAAAATTATAAAGAATTATTATACATGTAATAAATGCACTAATGTTATGTGCAACTAGAGAACATTTTAATTTTGGTCTTTTGTCCAAAATAATCTAAAAGTCACTAAGAAGAAGAAATCTCCATTTTACTAGCCAAGTGAACAGGACAAAACTCTAAGCTTTCAACCACAAGAAGATACTGGTCTGGCTGAAGCTGTGCAGGTGGAAAGGAAAAGAATCTGTCTCTGCATTCATTCACTAGCAACAGCATGAATCTCAAAATAGTTTTCAAATGAATCTAGTTAGACTTAGATTGGGATGGTCATCTCTGAGTGTCTCAAATCATTCTTAAGTGTCACCCATCATATCAGTACCATGGCAAAACAACATATGCCACTACCTTAGCAACATAGCGATATAGGTATGAGACAGAAGGAGACTCTCCACATTAATTATTTTCTCAAAGCATTCTGAAGTTAGTCTCTATTATTGAAAGTAATCATGTTAATATAGCAATTATCACAATATAGATTTCTCATGAGTAGTACCCTATATCCTAGTACCCACTCTAAAGCTCACATACATTAACTCATTTGAATGAATAACTGATACTGCATTCAGCTTCTAAAGACAAAGATATCATAATAAATTTTTAAATGATTGCAACATATTGCTTTATTAAAGATTTTAGAACTTGCTATAAAATAGTTCAGTTTTCTTAATATAAACATCAATACAAGACATGTATTGAGTACTTACTTTCAACAAAATATCCACAATACGTTGTTGATATTCTACAGCTTGCTTGTCATTTTTAAAATCTTCAAAAGTCTAAAAGGAAAAAATTTTAAAATAAGTATTATTTGAAAATTTTAGACGGAAATTAGATATTATATTCTTGCTAACAGTCAGGTAAATTCCCAAATAAGATAACCATTCCTCATGCAGATTTTTCCTTATATAGCTTTAATAATAAGTTATTTTTAGTGAGTTAGATAGAAAGCTAAAGCATTAAAATACTACATGGATTCTGAATAAAGTATAAAAATATAGTGATTCTCATACAACCAAAAAGTGAGTCAAGAAAGAAAGCATAGTTTATATGCAACAAAAAAGAAATAATGGAAGGCAATCTGTGAGTAAGGAGGGATTGAGAAGGATGAAATACATATTACATGCTCAGCCATCATTCCATCCATCATGCTATTTGGAAATAATAACTGAAATACAGTTTGTTAACTGCCACTAAAAATAATTTTCATGATTTCCATGACAACTAGGAAAAATGATATTCAACAATAGATATGTCAAAAAATTATTATGGTAATACTGTCACAATATTAAAATCCTCAAGGCTATATACAAAGAATAGGTGTTCTATTTTCTTTCTTTCTTTCCTTCTTTTTCCTGCCTCCAGTTTATTTGTACAAACAGCACAGGTAGACATGAGCCCCATGCAGACAGCAGCCCAGGGGTCACATTAGTCCTTCCATCCTCATATCAATAGTTGAAAGCCTCTACTCTAGAGCCTTTGTAGGGGCCTGGGCGCCTTTGGGAGCCGGAGCCGCAGCTGTGGCCTTGGTCTGAGCCTCCTCCTTGGCCTTTGGCTGAAAGAGCCTGAGACCCTTGGCGATGCGTGCAGGAGCACATTTCCCGAGCTTGGGGTGAGCAATGTAGGCAAGTCGATTGAGTTTGCAGCTGCTGCCCTTTGGGATCTTGGGCTTGACCCCCTTGGGCTTTACGAGAGCCTTAGCCTCGGCACGTGCGCTCGTGGCCTTGGCGTTGTTGGCCTGCATCTTCTACAGGCCCCTCTTGTTGTGCTTCTTGGCAAAGCGCATGTTCCTCAGGAACTCGGGGTCCACCCCCTTAAGAGTTCCGTATCGTTGCGATCGGGGTTTTTTGATGCCGTTTCTGTGCCATTTTCCGGACTGCTTGTGTGTGGTGTGGTTCTTCGACTTGGCCATGTCTGCACCAGAGCCGGGAGATCCCAAATCCTCCTTTCGTTTTTTTTTTAACTGAAGTACACTCAGTGAAGTACAATTTCTGGTGTACAGCACCATATCCCAGTCATGCATATACATACATATATTCATTTTCATATTTTTTTCTCATTATAGGTTACTACAAGATATTGAATATAGCTCCCTGTGCTATACAGAATAAACTTGTTTTTTAAATCTACTTTTATATATAGTAGCTAACATTTGCAAATCTCAAACTCCCAAATTTATCCCTTCCCACCCCTTTCCCTGGTAACCGTAAGACTGTTTACTATGTCTACAAATCTATTTCTGTTTTGTAGGTGAGTTCATAGTGTACATAGTGTCCTTTTTCTTTTTTCTTTTTTTTTAGACTCCACATATGAGTGATATTATATGGTATTTTTCTTTCTCTTTCCAGCTTACTTCACGTAGAATGACAGTCTTCAGGTCCATCCATGTTGCTGAAATGGCATTATTTTATTCTTTTTATGGCTGAGTAGTATTCCATTATATAAATATACCACAACTTCTTTATCCAGTCATCTGTTGATGGACATTTAGGTTGCTTCTATGTCTTGGCCATTGTATATAGTGTTGCTATGAACATTGGGGTGTGTGTGTATCTTTTCTAATTAGAGTTCCCTCTGGATATATGCCCAGGAGTGGGACTGCTGGATCATACTGTAAGCGTGTTTTTAGTTTTTTGAGGAATCTCCATACTGTTTTCCATAATGGCTGCACCAAACTACATTCCCACCAGCAGTGTAGGCGGGTTGGTATTCTATTTTCAAAACACTGTCAAGTACAGCACTTCTGGTATTTTATGTCCCTGCTCAAGTAGAACCAAATATATTTTGAATGGAATACGCACCAAAGTAAATGACAGCATCAGATTCTAAAAATACCTAGTAGCTATAGGATGCATATATGAAGAAATTAAAATTGTCTTCACTATCAAAAAATTGAAAGAAAGTATTTATTAAATAATAAGAATGATGAAAAACTTGAAAACCTTTCCTACAGTTTTCACTTAGCACATCTGGCTATGAGAAATGTTTTAAATTCACACAGCAATAATTTACTGCTTATTTTCTTGAAGCAAAAAAATAGACTACACATTGTCCCAAAAGATTAAAAAAAGAAAAAAAAGGAATTTTAAAGCCATAAACTTTCAAGAATATATCATAGCTACATTCAAACCAGAATACTTGCTGTTCTTTATATGGGCCCTGAGCTTCCCCAACTTCTCCCATGTACCTTTGCTCATGCTTTTCTTACTAGCATGCCCCTCCTTCCCTTTTCTTATCTGACACACAGTAAGCACTTTAAACAAATGACTACTGACTTGTCTAGTTAATTACAGAGAAAAATAAAATCTTTTTTTTTTTTACAACTATTCTTCAACTAGAATGCTTTGCTGCCACTTAGTTGAGAAAAGCTAAAATGAGTT
This sequence comes from Vicugna pacos, assembly GCF_048564905.1. Classification (NCBI taxonomy): domain Eukaryota; kingdom Metazoa; phylum Chordata; class Mammalia; order Artiodactyla; family Camelidae; genus Vicugna; species Vicugna pacos. The sequence goes on along the minus strand of NC_132987.1, from coordinate 53,580,112 downwards.
ACCTAGGAGACTACAGGAACTTTTAATCTGGAAAGCCCAAACAAGATATTTTGATATTTATGTGGGTTAAATTATGACCCTTCCTGAAAATGCAAATATGGTCTAGGAAGTCTCCCAGTTCTGTCTAAGGTTTCTGAGAACAACAAACACATATACAACCCGCACAAACACATAACCCCCCTATCTCAGATGTCACTCCACTGTCACAAGAGAAGGTACTATCTACTAATACAAGTGCTATTCAACTAAAACACAAAGCCATGGATAGTTAACACAGGCATTAAATAACTACAGCAAGTAAAAAACAATCTGTTTTCTTTTTGGCAGCATGTAGTCACTGCTTTGAAACAGATATTGCAAGTTTACTTCTGTAAACATAATTAAGTGGTGATATACTACATTATGAATACTGGGATACACATAATGACATGTTTTGATTGTAGTTAACAGCTGTCACCAAAATGGCACATCTCTGTTAAAACATTATCATTCTACAAAGATGCTTCTAATTATGCAAGGCTTTTTAGAGGGATAACATGCAAAGATGTTCTATTGGAGAATGAAGCAGTTTGTGAGCAACAAAGGTAGACCCACAACTCAAGTCCAGAGTCACTTGTGAATTCAGTCATAAAAACTTCTTCCTGCAGTCCCCAAAATTATTATAGGGTTTCTGTAAGATAATGATAGTTGGCTAAACCCTAATCCAAGGGCCAATAAACACTGTGCAAAAGGCCAGAGAGAAAATACTTAGGACTTTTTGAGCTACATGTGGTTTCTATGACATTTTTCTTCTGTTTTTATAACCCTTAAAAATATTTAAAAAATTCTTAGCCCATACAGGCCAGAGGTCAAATAGAGCTGAATCTGGTCTACAGGATGTAGTTTGTGGATCTCTGTCCTAATATCTTCACACATCTCCCAATAAGATCCCTGTATATAGAAAAGAACAAAAAGAATCATCCACAACTCAGGCTAAAGGGAAAGCTAGAAAAACAAGAAGTATTACAAACTTCAACTTATATATAAGTGGGAAAATAAATACCCCTAACTTAGCAAAGTTGGATCCAAAGCCCATAAAACCAAAAAGAAGTCAGGACAGAATTGAGAAGAGGAAAGGAGAGTGTGGCAAGGTTTTAGTGGGCCAACAGAACACCTATACTATCAAATGTAATTCACCTCCAGAAGGAAAGAGAGGTCCATCTTGGGTGAGGAAATACTGAGGTCAGATTTGAGACCTGGTGGAGCAGAGCACTGGCCAATAGGAAGATCAAAGAAAGGAGTCTGACAAGCATGGGTCAGAAGTCTTGGTAAGATACAACTTTTGAGATGGAAAAGAGAATGGAAGAGAGAATTCTTCTCTACTGAAAAGAGAAAAGGGAATTCACTGGAGACTTGTGGTAAAGAAGGAAGTGGTTCAAGATAAAGGTCCTGCTAAATCAAAGAGAATGTCAAAGGTTGAGAAGACAACAGACTACCCTCAAAAGACACTATTTAAGAAATTGCACTTGGTTGTAGCAAATAAAGAAGGTACTTGAATGAGGAAAAACAGCAGGTAGTTTTCTCTCACCATCCAACAAGGTGACCTATTACTGCTAGTCCAGAAAAATCCAACAGCAAAAAATGACAATAAAAACAGCAAATGAGGCACTCCAGAATATAAATAAAAACTAGCCACAAAACAGAGGTAAACTATATATAACACTATCTCAATACATATTAAGAATACAATTGTAGATATAAAAGAACGTCACAAACCAGAAATTTGAGAATACAGAAAAGAAATGAATAAAGAGCAGAAAGATATGAAATAAGAGCTAACTGAACTCAGAAAATATTTTTTTTAAAAAGTCATCTCAGAAATATAGACAGAATTACAAGCCCCACTGAAGGGAGAACAGATTTGACCAAAAGCATAGAAAGAGAAATGAAAAATTCTTTTCATAATTGAAATGAACCAAGGAAATGACATTTAAATAAAGAATGAAGTAAAGGAGAGCAAAGAAAAGGTGATAAATGTTACAAGATAAAGAAGATACAATATACAAAAATTGGAGTTTCTGAAGATGAAATACAAAATAATGACACAGAAAAAGTATTTAAACCTACAGTGTCTTTAAATACAAAAAAAAGTTTTCTGATCCTTTAGGAAAAAGAGACTAAGCCCCTGGGAAAGTTAGGAAAAATCAAGTTGACATTAGTTTTCTTTATAGGAATATGCAAAGCAAAATAAGAGGGAGGCAATTTTTAATTTATCAAAATTTTTTAATTGTACAACAGTAGAGGAATCCTTATCACTCTGAAAACTAAAAAATATTGCTGACAAAAATTAAAGAAGACCTAAATAAATGGAACAGTATACCTTTTCATGGGTCAGAAAACTCACTATTGCTAAGATGTTAACTCTTAAATTGACTAAACATTGAACATAACTCTAGTCAAAATCCAGGCAAGCTTTTGTAGAAATTAATATGATAACTCTAAAAACTCATATTAAAATGCAAAAAAAAACAACTATAAAAGACAAAGTAACTTTGAAGAAGAACAAGAACATAGAAGAGCTACCATAATATGATTTTTGTACTCATTATAAACCTATAGTAACCAAGACAGCACGGTACCAGCATCAAGACAGAGAAATAGACCAGTGGCACAGAATAGAGTTCACAAGTAGACCCATATACAAAGATGACATACCTTGACAAAGTACAAAGACAATTCAGTAAAGAAAGGACAGCCTTTTTGTCAAACAGTGCTGTAAGAGTTAGGTATCTGTATGCAAAAAAAGAACAAAGAACCTGCATCTGAACATTGCACCACATGCAAAAATTTCTTCAAAATGGATCACTGATCTAAATATAAAACCTAAAAGCATAAGGCTTCTAAAAGAAATACAAGAGAAAATCTTTGTGACTTTAGGTTAGGCAGAGATTTCTAAGATATGACACCAAAAGCACGATCCATAAAACAAAACTAATAAATTAGACAATCAAAATTTAGCAGCACTATTTACAATAGCCAAGACATGGAAGCAACCTAAATGTCCATTGACAGATGACTGGATAAAGAAGTTGTGGTATATTTATACAATGGAATACTACTCAGACAAAAAAGGAATAAAATAATGCCATTTGCAGCAACATGGATGGACCTGGAGATCATCATTCTAAGTGAAGTAAGCCAGTTAGAGAAAGAAAAATATCATATAATGTGAACTATATGTGGAATCTAAAAAAACACACAAAAGAACTTATTTACAAACCAGAAACAAATTCACAGTCAGAAAACGGACTTACAGCTACCAGGGGGAAAGGAGGTAGAAAGGGATACATTAGTAGATTGAGATTTGCAGATACTATTAGATATAAAATAGATAAACAATAAGTTTCTTCTGTATAGCACAGGGAACTATATTCAGTATTTTGTAGTAACCTATAATGAAAAAGAATATGAAAACAAATGTATGTATGTATATGTGTGACTGAAACACTACACTGTACATCAGAAACTGACACAACATTGTAAACTGACTATACTTCAATAAAAATTTTTTTTAACATTTTTATTGATTTATAATCATTTTACAATGTTGTGTCAAATTCCAGTGTTCAGCACAAGTTTTCAGTCATTCATGGACATATACACACTCATTGTCACATTTTTTTCTCTGTGATTTATCATAACATTTTGTGTATATTTCCCTGTGCTATACAGTGTAATCTTGTTTATCTTTCTACAATTTTGAAATCCCAGTCTATCCCTTCCCACCCTCTGCCCCCCGGTAATCACAAGTCTGTATTCTCTGTCCATGAGTCTATTTCTGTCCTGTATTTACGCTTTGTTTTTGTTTGTTTGTTTGTTTTTGTTTTTGTTTTTTAGATTCCACATATGAGCGATCTCATATGGTATTTTTCTTTCTCTTTCTGGCTTACTTCACTTAGAATGACATTCTCTAGGAGCATCCAATAAAAAATTTTTTTAACTTCTTCTATTCAAAAGATATTGTCAGAAAAAGAACACAAATGAACTCATCTACAAGATAGAAACAGACTCACAGACATAGAGAACAAACTTATGGTTACCAGTGGGTAGAGAGGGTGGGAAGGGAAAAATCGGGAGTTCCAAACTTGCACGTCTTGGGGAGTAATAGAAACGTTAGCTTTCTTGATTGTGGTGGTGGTTTCACAGGTGTATACATCTATCAAAATTCATCAAATTGTACATCTGTAGTATGTGTCATTTACTGTACAGGAATTACACCACAATAATGGAATTTAAAAAAAAAGACATTAGGAGAATGAAAAGACAAACTACAGACAGGGAGAAAACATCTGCTAGACTTATGTAATCTAATAAAGAACTTATATATAAAGAATTCCAAAAACCAACAGGAAAACAAACACAATTTTAAAGAATAGAGGGGGAAATGGACAAAAAAATTGAACAGATATTTCTCCAAAGAGAATATATGGATGGCAAACATATTTTATTTGCTAATATATTTTAATGAAGATATACTCCTCCAGTAGTCAGGAGGAAAATATAAATTAAAACCACAATGAGATGCCATTACACACCTGTTAGAATCGTCAAATTAAAGACTGACAATGCCAAGTGTTGGAGAGAAAATGAAAGGACTGATACTCTCATGTACTATTGGTGGGAATGTAAAATGGTAGAATCACTTTAGAACAGTTCATTAGTTTCTTACAAAGTAAAATAATACACTTAAATGACCCAGCAACTCCATTCCTCAGTATTCACTCAAGAGGAATAAAAATATATGTCCACACAAAGTCCTGATATAAATATTCATGAGCTTTATTCATAATAGCCTAAAACTGGAAACAACCCCAAGGACCACCTACTGGTGAATGGATCAACAATTATATATGCATAAAACGAAAAACTACATAGCCATAAAGAAGAACAATCTAGTGATATAAGCAACAACACGGATAAATGTCAGAAGTATTATAAGTGAAAGAAGTCAGAAAAAACTACAAAGTGTATGATTCTATATAAATTACCTTCTAGAAAAGGTAAAACTACACTGTCACAAAGCAGACCAGCAGTTGCCAAGGGTAGGGATGGGACTAACTACAAAACTGCAAAAGTGACTGGGGGGAACAGAAATGTTCTCTATCTAGATTGCAGTAGTGGTTATAAGACTGCATGTTTGTCAAACTCTTCTCTTGAAATGGGTGAATCATATTTTGTATAAATTAAACCTCAAGAAAGCTAAATTTAAAAACCTCACTTGAAAAAAAATTCCTATATTTAAAGAGGGGAAAATGATTTAAAAGTCTGTCATCTAAATTCTTTTGGGTCTCCCTGAAAATGTTCTTCTTATTGAGGTACATTAGTAGGAAGGTTTTTTGATTAATCAGTTATGGCAGATATAACAGGCAGTGAATCCAGGATTTAGGATTCTAGGTATCATCAATTTCTCCAGCTCCAGTATTTGGGGATGCTGCCAACTTTGATGCACGCCCGTAGAAGGAAACCTCCACTAGTCTTTTAGGCGTTCCAAAAAAGAACGAATCATCTACTCCCTCTACACTTCACCACTACTCTGCTTCCCACCCCCATCCATCTCCTAAGAAACTTGTTTCTCCTGATTCCCTGTTGAATCCACAAATAAACCACCAACCATCCAGTTCAGCAAGTCAGAAATCTGGGAATCTTTGGTGCTTCCCTATTTGTCTTCTCTTTCACATCCAACTGCACAGTAAGCCCTAAATTTTAGGCTGATTTGCCTCCTAAAATATCTTTCAAACCCTTTCATGTCTTACTATTCCCACTATCACTGCCCTAATTCCAGCCACCATTATTTTCTATCTAGATTATCACAAAATACTGCTACCATCTTTTTGCCTCCAGTCTCATCTTATTTCATTCAATCCATTTCCATCCAATAGTCAGGAGGAATTTTTCTAAACTACTCTTCAGGGTATTTTTCTACCTAAAAGGCTTTAATGGCTACCTACTACTATAGTATAAAGTCCAAACTCCTTACCATGGATTACAAAACTCAGTCTCTACCTACCTCTCGGGATTTCTCGCTCTCTGGAGGCTTCCTTACAGAAAGATGTGGCCATAATAAGTATTGATTTTTTTTTTCAATTACTTGAACACACATTGCTTTGTCTTATTTCCAGGACTTTTTACATATTGTATCCTTCTGCCTAGAATATTTTTCCCTATCCTTAACCTAACTTCAACACAGCCTTTGAGACTCCTCATGGACATCATTTCATGGAAGACATCTTCCTTATCTCTCCATTAGATTCTCCTCCTAAGTGTTGCTTCTGCACTCCTCCAGTAACATGCGTTACACTGTGCTGTGATTACCTGTCCACAAGCCTGGATCCTCTTCCCCCACAACGGCAGAGTTTGATCATATCCTGTCAGCCCAGGGTGCATGCCCAGTTAGTACAGTACATGTGATATATACACTTGGTACTTAAATATTTGTCAAGAAATGACAGGAGAGATTGTACTGCAGCCTTACTATCAATCCCAGTATCATAATTCAGACATCAGCATAATTCCAAATTATCATCAGTGCTACCACAGTCCTTAAAAAATGAAAATTAGGTAAAATTCTCTGTTGCTTTCTACTACTTTCTGAACCCCCTGCCCCACTACTTCTTGCTTCTTTTTTTCCTACATGCCAGACACCAAGACCCTTATGTTCTATTCTGGACATCTAAGGTTGCCTAAACCAACTAGATCTGACTTCCATTTCTAAGTTTCTTTTTTCTCCTTCCTATGCAGTTAAAATGACCACTTCAGAAATCAGACTTTCAAATTGAACTAGTTCAAAGTATAATATGATTAGAATCTTAACCTTCTCATGAGCACTTACTTTTTAAAAATTTAACAGTGTATTATTCAACTTATAAAAGCACCATATGCTGATGATATAAATTTACCCCATCTCACAGAGTTAACCACACAGCTCATAATATACTAAGTAAATTAAAACATTAATTATACAGGCAATTATTAATCCATTAGTAATTATAAAACTCTGCTTTGCTTCCACTATTAATATTTAGATGTATTTCCTTCCTGTCTTTTTTCTCCAAATATTGTGCATATACAATAGCTGTGTTTTATACATTTGTGAGCTTGATGCTCCACTAAGTATTCAAATATAAGTCCATATTATCAAAAGCTTTTTTAAAAAACTACAATACTATTTAGTTGGGAAGATATATTACGTTTTATATAATTATTTCCCTGGGGGCATTTTCACAGAGAACCTGGCTCACCCAGATTGGGCTTAACAAAAACTGGCAGACAAAATGGAATCTCTGAAGCTTTTTGTTCAGCCATTTCATGTTGAGTTTGAAAGACAAAGTTCAGAAGTGTACCATATTTGCTCTAGAATTGAACTGATCATGCAACTTTTATGTATTTTATCTTTAATAAAACATTATAATGATTTTTTTTCAACAGGAAGTTTCCTTGTTCCATTTTAACTCCAGTTACTCCAACTACATTGTCACCACCAGATGTCCTTCAGAGCCGTCTTCCATATTTAGCATGCAAGCTAACATAATCTACAAAATCAAAGATGTACCACATATAACTGTGCTTTAACTTTCTGTAAAAATGTGTAAGAAAGAGACAGGGACACAAAGACAGAGACAGAGCAGAAGCAGGAAGGGAGGAAAGAGAGGGGAAGGAAGGGTGGAAGGAAGAGTAAAAGGGAGATAATGAATTAGAAAATATAGCTGGCACAACAAAAGTAAACATTTGAAACCCTGACTTACTGCTAGGATAAGAAAATTATCCCTGCATATGGATTATTGTTTGTCTTTCTTTCTATTAAAAAAATCACCCTGACTCCTTTTTAAACACCTTAGAATCATATTCTCTCTTACCAGTGCCAATACATTTAGAAATTCTCTTGTGTCAAAATGTAGCAAAGTTCGAATATAGGGATAGATTTCTTCCTCAGGGGAAGCTTCTGCTGAATGCAGGCGAATTAGAAATTCAAAAACCTGCAAATTGAAAAAAATAGTTGATTATTTTCTCACCCTACAAAGTATCTTGCTGAAGCAATGATTCTCATTTGGATAAAATAAAGGCAGGCTGAATTTAGTTTAAATTGCCACTATGTTTTAACTTCTCTAACTGCTCTCAGCTATAATTACTGGCTTCGGGGATGGTGGGTAGGCTCTCTGCTGTCATAGCTGATAGCTCCTGACCCATGTGTAACCCTGAATTACAATTTGTCTTTACTGCAACTTAATAAGAGAGTAAAAATGCTATGAAAATAGCACCAACCTGGTTTTTAACCAAGGGCACAAGATCTTCAGGGATGTCACCAAGGGGATAGGCACGACCTGCCAGACAACAGCTACAACAGAAACAAGGAGAACAGATTTGGTGACTTGTAATGGGCCAACATCCAGGGAACACTTTGTTTCTCAAACCCAAGCTACTAGTTTAATTTTTAAACAGGCTCAGCTTTTACCAGTGAGGGCAAGTTGAAACCCAGATTAAGATGACAGTTCAGAAAATATGGGTGACAGGGATGGTGGTGAAATAACACATCCTATGACGTGAGTAACGACTTTCATTTCTTCTTATTCTTCCTAAGAAAAACCCAAGCTGCACTAAAAGGGGAAGGAGGAATAAGGACAGATTATCTAAAAATCTTACACCCAGCATCTGGAAAGTGCTTAACGGCACTATTATCCCATGATTTACCTGTTAAAAGCCTCATGTTCTCAGAGACTTTTAAACCAGTGGTTCTAAGAATGGTGAATACAAATGGGGAATGAGCTAATAAATGTCTGGAAAATGTCTGCAATCGGACAAGCCTTCAGGGAAAATTAAAATCTCATGAGAAATTAACTGCAGTTTTTACCTCCAAATCAGACCTTCCTAATGGCTAATGACTTGCCTTGTGGGCTGAGTTATAAAAACGTCTTCTGAGTATATCATCATTTTTTTCTGTTTTTTTTTGGGGGGGGTGGAGAGGGTGGAGGTGGTATGAATTTTAAACCTTTTTGAACTAGTCATTAATTTTGAATGTTAGAGACAGCTGGATACCAGCATATTCTAAAAAGTTTAAAGTACAGATGATGGGAGTGGGGGTATAGTTCAGTGCTAGAATTCATGCTTAGCATGCATGAGGTCCTGGGTTCAATCCCCAGTACCTCCATTAAACAAACAAACAAGCCAAGCAAACCTAATTACCACTGCCCAATAAAAAAGTAAAAAGAAAAAAAATTTAAATAATAAAGTATAGATGATAAAGTACTAGGTAAAGACTACATATGTTCTTCTATACTAAAGAATCAATTAACAAATGTGAGATAGATCTCGAAGTTAACTCTGATATATATAGAAGCTAAAATGATGCGCCAGCAGGTTCTGCCACCTTCCTGCCTGCCTGCCTGCCAGCCAGTTACCTATCTAAAAGCTCTATCAGGACACAATTCTGAGCCTGCAGTCTACTGGAAGAACTCTGTTCCAGGAGTAAGGAGATAAACATTTCAGCTTACTTCTGTCACTAACTTTTTCTTGATGCAAACTAATCTCCTGCCCTTATGTATAAAATAGGGACAAACACATAACTCACAGAGCTGCTGGTGGTGAAAGTAAAATATATCAGGGCTTCTAAATCTCTGCCCTATTGATGTTTTGGGAGAGATAATTCTTTGTTATGGGGACTACCCTGTGCATTGCAGGAAGCTTAGCAGCATCCCTGGCCTCTACCCACTAGACGCCAGTAGCATCTTTCCCTCAGCCCCAGATGTGACAAGCAAAAATGTCTGCAGACACTGCAAATGTCTGGGGTGGGAAGAGGCATGGTTGAAAAGCACTGCTGCACACAAAAGAACACCGAAAAAAGAAAAGCACTACACAGGTAAGAGGTGACAGTCCCTCTAAGAATACAGGGGAAACTTTTACAGAAGAAGCATACACAGAGATAAATAAATGTAACATCTCTTACCTAATATATACAAGAAGCTTGTTGCCCATAACAACTTGCTCATCTAAAACAGAAAAATATCTTTAGCAATTCTCTCTCAGAACCTTTCCAGAAATAAAACCTTTTTGTGGAAACAAAAAATAAAAGGTAGCATTTAAGGTAAGTATATTACCAAATAACAGAAAGTGAGGTAAGATCACTTTAATAATAATAATATTTATTATTATTATTTTTTTTTTTTGGAATTTCCATTAGATCCTTTTCATAGACACAGAATCGATGAGTCATTCAAGGGTACACGTAGAAGGTACAGATCTGAGTATAATGATCTATGTATCATTGGCTTAACCAATAGCTTGGGACCAAGGGAAGGCATAGAGCAGACAATGAGCTGATCAATTATAGATCACGACCAATGAACTAATATTAAGGCATAACTGTAACATCTTCTCATTTGTAATACGGACTCTTACCACCTACAGTACTCTAGGGCCAAGAAGGCCACAGTTCACAAGTGTTTAAAAACTTAGACTAAACACTCTTTAGGAACCTTCGTATTCTATGTGTAAAATGTAAGATTCTGTCATCTAGTAATATAAACCTATTTCTTGGTTAGAAGAATTTAGAAACATAATTAGACCAAGTTTTAGGTCAAAAGATCAAAATTAACAAAGAACAGAACAGGAGCATCTAGAGTGGGTGAAGTGATCAGTAATCCTTATGGTGTGCAGATTATAGGAATTTGTGGCTGGTGATATGGATAAGCTGCAACTTCTATTTTTGACATATGAATACTAGACATAATGCAAGCAAGTGTACCTCTCTTATTTAATGAATAATCCTTTATAAATACTCTAAATATGTTGTTACATGTGCAAATAAACTTGAATTGCTCAAAATTATATGAATAATTACATTCCACTTCAATTCTGAACCTTTTTTAGTTAATAAAATTTAATTTTTAGAGAAGTTTTAATTATATTCACAGCGAAGTTGAGAGGAAGGTATAGAGATTTCCCACATATCCTTTATCCCTAGACCATACAATCTCCCCCACAATCAACACAGTGCACCAGTGGTACATTTCTTATAATCAGTGAACCTACTACATTGATGTATCATTATCACCTAAAGTCCATAGTTTATATTAGAGTTCACTTTTGGTGGTGTACATTCTGTGGGTTTTGACAAAGTATAATGACATACATCGACCATTATAGTATCATGGAGAATAGTTTTGCTGCCCTAAAAAAATCTTGTGCTTCACCTATTCATCCCTCCATCTCTTCAATCCCTAGTAAACACTGATCCTTCTGCTGTTTCCACAGGTTTGTCTTTTCCACAATGTTATATAATTGAAATCATACAGGATGTATGTATTTCACTGGCTTCTTTCACTGAGTGATACATTTAAGTTTCCTCCATGTCTTTTCATGGCTTGATAGCTCATTTATTTTTAGTGCTGAATAGTAATCCATCGTATGGATGTACACAGTTTATTCATCCATTCACCTACTATAAACATCTTGATTGGTTTCAAGTTTTGGCAACTATGAAAAGAGCTACTATAAACATCTGTGTGCAGGTTTTTGTGTGAATAAGTTCTCATCTCCTTTGGTTAAATACCAAGGAGTGTGATTACTGGATCATACAGTTAGAGTATATTTAGCCTTGTAAGAAATTGCCAAACTGTCTTCCACAGTGGCTCTACCATTTTGCATTCCCATCAGCAGTAAATGAGAGTTCCTAATGCTCCACATCCTAGCCAGCATTTGGGGTTGTCAGTGTTGCAGATTTCAGTCATTCTAATAGGTGAGTGTACTGTTGTTGTAATTTGTAATCCCATTGTTGTTTTAATTTGTAATTCACTAGTAATGCTGAACATCTTTTTTACATGCTACTTGCCATCTGTAGATCTTTGGTGAAATGTCTGTTTGGGTCTTTGCTCATTTTTTAATTGGGTTGTTCATTTTCTTACTGTTGAATTTTAAGAGTTATCTGTATATTTTGGGTAACAGTCTTTAGCAAGTATTTTCATATCAATCATCCTCAGTCTGTGGATTATCTTCTCATTCTCTCAGTATGTCTTTTGCAGAGCAGAAGTTTTTAATTTTAATGAAGCCCAGCTTATCAATTATTTCTTTCATGAATGACATCTTTCTTTCATGGTGTTGTAGCTAAAAATTCATCACCATAACTACAGTCAATTAGGTTACCTCCTATGTTATCTTCTATATATTTTATAGTTTTGCATTTCACAATTACATCTATGATCCACTTTGATTTAATTTTTGTGAAGAGTGTAAGGTCTGAGTCTAGATTCATTTTTTGTCTGTGGATGTCCAGTTGTTCCAGCACCATTTGTTGAAAAGACTATCTTCATGCCAATACATTGCCTCTGCTGCCTCAGAGATCAGTTGACTATGTTCATGAGAGTCTATTTCTGGGCTCTCTATTTTATTCTACAGATCTATTTTTCTATTTTTTTTTTTTTTGCCAACATCACACTGTCTTAATTATTGTAGCTTTATATTGTCTGGAAGTCAGGTAGAGTCAGTCCTCCAACTTTGTTCTTATATTTCAATACTGACTTAACTCTTCTGAGTCTTTTGCCTCTCCATATAAGTTTTAGAATAAGTTTGTCGATATCCAAAAAAAAAAAAAAAACGTGCTGGGATTTTGATTGGGATTGCATTGAATCTACAGATCAGGGATGGAAGTAAATGACATCTTGGCAATACTGAGTCTTCCTATCCATGAATACAGACTATCTCTCCATTTATTTAGTTCTTCTTTGACCTCTTTCATCAGTGTTCTGTAGTTTTCCTCATATAGATCTTGTACATATTTTGTCATATTTACACACAGGTATATCATTTTTTAATGTACTAATATAAATGGTAATGTGTTTATAATTTCAAATTCCACTTGTTTGCTGCAGGTGTATAGTAAAGCAACTGACTTTTGCATATTAACTTTGTATCTGCAATCCTGCAGCAATTACTTAAAAGTTTCAGGAATTTATTGGTCCATTTTTTTCAGAAATTTCATCAATTTCTACATAAATGATCATGTCACCTGTGAACAAAACCAGTTTATTTCTTCCTTCCCAATCCATATACCTTTCATGTGCTTTACTTGTCTTTTTGCACCAGCTAGGACAGACAGTATGATGCTGAGAGCAGTGGACACCCTTGCCTTGTTCTTCAGCATTAAGTTCCAGACCATTAAGTATGATGTTAGCTGTAGGATTTTGTAGATGGTTTTCATCAAGTTGAGGAAGTTTCTCTCCATTCCTAATTTGCAGAGTTTTTGTCATGAACAAGAGTTGGATTTTGTCTAAAGCTTTTTCTACATCTATTAATATGATCATGTGATTGTATTCTCTAGCCTATTGATGTGATGGAATACCTCAACTGATTTTCAAATGTTGAAGCACCCCTGCATACCTGGGATAAATCTCACTTGGTTGTGGTGTATAATTCTTTTTACACCTTGTTAGAGTCAATTTGCAAATATCTTATTGAGGATTTCTGCATCTGTGTTCATGAGAGATACTGGCCTGCAGTTTTCTTTCCTTGTAGTGTCTTTGGTTTTGATATTAGGATGATGCGGGCCTCACAGAAAAAGTTAATTTCTGAAAGGCACACATGATGCACTAGGTAAAAGGCACTACAGGAAGTAAACCTTTAGTAAGGTGGCGGTAAGGTCTGAGGAGAGGGGGACTCTACTAGAGTCCTGATTAGGTCTCAGTCTTCTGGCAGACCTGTGCCCCTGGAATGTGAACTTCACCAGTGCTTCTCAGTTGTTTCCCCCCGGCGCCTTAGGTGGACCGCATGGGTGAAAAGTGCTGGAGTTGGGTATTTCCCTTTTCCCAGGTAAGTCAGGCTCTGATGAAAACCAAAGCAGAGGTTGGCAAAACAGTTTTTTTCCTGAAGATGGTTTAATTGAGAAAAACAGAATACTCTGGCATATTTCAAAATGGTCCTTTCCCCGACCCTCCTGCAGAAACATAAGGGATTTTTCTCTCATGATCATTGTGAGAACCTGGTAGTAGTCCTGGAGGTAAATTTTTAAGAAATTGTGGAGGCTTCCCTGTGACCAGGCCCTCCTGGAATTTTTAAATCTCAGACTTGTTCACGGTGAGCCTGTAGCACATCATCAATTGCAGTTTCGATTTTGCTACCCTAGCACTGGTTCCTGCAGAGGTGTCTGCTCAAGTAAGTTGTGATTCTCTGTATCTGCCTGTCTCTCTAGTTTTTGCTGCAGTGGTTGGGCCACTTAGATCTCTGGCAGATCTAAGAAGAGCTGTTGATTTTTCAGTTTGTTGAGCTTTTTACTTGTTCGTAGGTCAGAGTGGTGATCTCTAAACTCCTGATATGCCAGACCAAAAACCAAAAGTCCCAAATGTTATCTGATCCAACTCAATTAGCCATGTTTATTGGCTAATTAGATAGACCTTTACAGCTAGAAATCTCAGCTAGGATGTATCTAGCTCATGATATTCCTAGAGAGAGTTAAGTTTACTTGTTTAACATATCCATCTCCATTATTCCATTACTTTGAAGTTTAAGGGCAGGGAGTCTGTCTATCTCTGTGGTCCTAGTATCCAGCACAGTGTCTGACACACAGTAAATTCACACTAAATGTATACTGAACTGTACTAACATAGTACTTAATTTTCCTGACCCCCTTTCTAATTCTCTCTCCCCAATATCTTTTTTAGACAATTTTCTGTTGCAAAAGTTAATCCATTCTGTTTGAGGCTGTTACTATTTTGCTTTCATTTTTGCTACCTATATATGTGAAAGACAATTTTCAAGTTTGTTTCAAAAAGATTAGTTTCAGGGCTACTATTATACATGAAGTACTGACTGCCAAATGATCCTCCCTGCCCCTGCCCTTACAAAAGAAAAAGTTATAAAACCTGGACGTAATACAAAGAGTAACTATCTGAAGCTGCTGAAGAGGGAACAGAGGTAGACAAACTGATGGGGAATTCACACTCACTGGGAGGAGGACAGACTGGCAGCCATAAAAGTAACTGCACAGAGGCAGTCGGGGTGGGGTGGGGGAGGGGTAGAAAAACCCCTAATCTTTCTGGCACAGAGGACCAGAAAATTGAAGCCAGGAAACCACAAATGTGGAAGAAAGTAGAACCTCAAAAAGGAAAGAGTCAAAGAGGGGGTTACCCAACTATCTACTGGCATCTGTGACTGTTCCCTAAATCACTACGTATAAACAAGGAAGAATCAAAGCAGCTCAGCCAGAGAAGAAGTTAGAACCAAGACTGGAGCTCCCTCCCTGACGGTCCTGGGGTGTGAAGAAAAGCCGGCTCTGGTGCAGAATTCACATGTGCTAGAGGAGTGGAGGCAGTGAAGTACACAAATAAATGATCATCACTTGCGGCTTTCAGCCTGCAACTAAGTGCAGTCTGTGTGGCAAGCGCAGCAGCAGATGGGGACTCACATGGGAAAACCTGTCATCTTTCTGGCTGGGGAACTAGAGAAGCTAAGAAATGTGAACAGTCAACAGATTAGCAGAATCTTGTAAAAAGAAAGCAAGAAAGAAGATCCTCAAACTTGACTACCTTCATCACTGAGTGACCCCTAAGCCACACATGTGGAACCAAATCAAAGCAACCAGTTAAAGACAAACAATCTTTTGAAAAGAAACTGGAGCCCACACAGAAACAGAGTTTGCAATTCAAGGCCAGTCAAGAAAATTACCTGACAAAACAAAGAGAAAAAATTCTTGGTGGAGAAGATTAACAGAATCCAGAATCTCTACAATGTAACATTCAAATATCCAATACAACATTCAAATATCCAATACAGGATACAATCCAAAGTTATCCAACATATGAAGAACCAAGAAAATAAAACATATTTTTCTTAAGAGAAAAGAAAATCAATCAAGTCCAATCCTGAAATGAACAAAATTTAGAACTAACACGCAAGAATTTTAAAGCAAACTATTACTTTTATCCTCAATAAAGCAAAACAAAACATGTTTCAATGCATGAAAATTTTAACAGATAAATGAAGAGATGCAGGAGAGAAACAGAAACAATAAAAAAGAACCAAATGAAAATTACAAAATTGAAAAATGCAATCGTGGAAGATAAAAATTCACTGAGTGGATTTAACAGCTGAGTTGACATGAAAGAGCGAACCTGAAGGTATAGCAAGAGAAATAATCCAAGGAGAACAGAGAGAGGAAAAGACCAAACCAAACAGAAACAAAACCCAGAGGGAATGACCTACGAGATGTAGAGGAAGAACCTTAAAAAATCTGCTCCTCCATAAAAGCAACAAGAATACTGGCAGAAACAGTCAGAATCAACTTTTCCAGAACCCTTGAAATTAATTAAAGGCTTGCAATGATTCAAGGAATATTTATCAAGAAAAATGTCTGAATCTCAGTAAGAACACTGAACTTTATGGTGGTTTAACATTACCTAGTCCCGTCCCCCTTTACCTAGCTTCACTATAGCTTTGAAACCATAGCCTTGCAACTACAGTAGGTATCCATGAAAACCAGCAACCGAGCAGTCACTCCAGGACTATCCCAAAAGCCCATCCTTAGAGAACTGTCACTATCTGACCTATCTGGCAACTCATTTAAAAAGCTCTATTCTCAGGACTTGGTTTTTTTTTTTTTTTTTTTTTTGTCCTGACTCAGAATTTACTCTAAGCAAACATCAGTAACCCCAAGGCATTTGTCGAAAATAATCAGCACAATTGTTTAAGTTTACAGGTGCCAGAGACTCATCAAAAAACTTAAAAGGAAAAACTGGAAAATGGGAGTTCTGTAGGGGCTTTCAAAAGCTCTGACATATTTTTGGATCTCTAGAAGGACAAGTGCATGTACAGGGCTATGGACATACTCAGGAAAGACCTGAAAAGGCCTATAACCTGTGGCTAACTTTGAGGATCTGCAAAAGCAGGAAATAAAGGCTAAGGCAGAATTGTAAACTGCCTGCTGGAGCATTAAAAACTCCAAAATAAAATACAGCAAAAGCTGACAGACTTAAAGTAAGAAACAGACATTTCAACAATAATATTTTACATTTCAATACTCCTCTTTCAATAATGAATAGAACACCTAGCAGAAGATGAGCAGGAAATAGAAATCTTGAGCAAAACTATAAGCCAACTAGCCCTAACAGACGTACATAGAACATTCCACTCAACAACACACATTCAGCACATTATTTTCAAGTGCACTTGAACTTTCTCCAGGACAGGACATATGTTAGGCTACAAGTTTCAATAAATTTAAAAAGGTAGAAATTACACAAAGTATGTTCTCTGACTACAATGGAATGAAATTAGAAATCAATATCACACGGAAATGTGAGAAATTTATAAATAGGTGGAAATTAAACAACATACTTCTAAACAGCCAATATCACAAGAGAAATTAGAAAATACTTTGAGATAAATGAAAACGAAGACACAACTACCACAGCTTATGGAATGCAGCTAAAGCACTGCTTGGAGATTTGTAGCTATAAATACCATTTTAAAAAGGAGGAAAGATTTCAAATGAATAATCTAAACTTCTACCTCAAGAAACTAAAAATAAAGAGCAAACTAAACCCAAAGAAGATGAAAGATGTAAATAATAAAGATTAATCAGAAATAAATAAAAGAGTAAAGAAAAACAAAGACCATCAATAAAATAAAAATTGGTTCTTTGAAAAGACCACCCAAACTGACAAACAGACCAAGAAAAGAAAACTCAAATTAAAAAAGTAAATAAGAGACATGACTACAGACCTTATAAAAATAAAAGGTATTACAAAAGACTACCATAAACACTACATGCCAACAAATTAGATAACAGATAAAATGGACACATTCCTAGAAATACACAAACAACCAAAATTGACTCAAGAAGAAATAATTTGAATAGACTTAATAGAGACTGAACTAGTAATTTAAAAATTGCCAGCAAAGAATATCCTAGGCCTACATCACTTCATTAAAAAATTCTATGATATATTTAAAGAAGAATTAACACCAATCCTTCAAAACCTCTTTCAAAAAAAAACAGAAGAGAGAACACCTTGATTCATTCCATGAGGCAAGAATACCAAGAGACCAAGTATACACGATAACAAGGCCAGAAAAAGCTGTGAAAAGAAAACAAGACTACAGAACAATATACTTTAAGAAGACAGCCATAAAAAATTCCTCAGAAAAATATTAGCAAACTCAACCCAACAACATGTGAAAAAGATTATACCCCATGACCAAGTCAGATTTATTCCAAGAATGTAAGATTGGGTTAACATACAAAAAAATCCTTCAATCTTAAAAACCTTATCAATAAAGTAAATGACAAAGCCCATAAGATTATCTAAATAGATACAGAAAAAAGCGTTGATACAATCTAATCCTTCATGCTAAAAACATTCAATAAACCAGGGATAGAATGAACTTCCTCAAACTGGTAAGGCCATTTATGAAAAACTCACAGTTAACGTCATATTTAAGGGTGAAAAATTGAATGCTTTCCCCGCTTGGATGAGAAAAAAAGTAAGTCCACTCTTGCCACTTCTGTTCAACACTGTACTGGAGGTCCTAGCCAAGCCAGTTAGGGAAGAAAAGAAATAAAAGGAATCCAGATTAGAAAGGAAGCCATGAAACTAACTCTGTTTACAGATGACATGATTTTATATATATAGAAAATTCTAAAGAATCTTATGAAAAAAAAGAATCAATTAAGAAACTAATAAATGAATTCAGCAAGGATGCAGGATACAAGATCAATATAAAAATCAATTTTATTTGTTATACACTAGCAATGAATAGTCTGAAAATGAAAACACCAATTCCATTTATAACAGCACCAAATGAAGAAACTAGGAATAGATCTAGCAAAAGAAGTATATGACTTGTACAACGAAAATGGCAAAACATCATTGAAAGAAACTAAACAAGGCCTAAAAAAAGGAAAAATATCCTGTGTTCATGGATTGGAAGACAATAATGCTAAGATAGCAATACTACCCAAATTGATCTACAGATTCAAAGCAATCCTTAACAAAATCCCAGCTGCTGTTCTGCAGAAATTGAGAAAGCAAATTGATTTTAACAGACCAAAATAAATGGAGAAATATATCATATTCATAGATTAGAATACTGTGCTAAGATGGCAATCCTCCCCAAATTAACTTGTAGAATCAATGCAATCCTAAACACAATTCCAATAAGCTTTTTAAAAGAAATTGATGAGCTGATTTTAAAGTTCAAACAGAAAGGCAAAGGACCTAGACTAACTAAACTAATTTTGGAAAAGAAAAACAAAGTTGGAGGACTTAAGATACCTGATTTCAAGACTTACTACTAAAGCTGCAATAAGCAAGACAATATATTATTGGTGTAAGTATAGACATACAGACCAATGAACTTAACAGAAAGCACAGAAGTAGACCCATATTTATGGTCAGATGATTTTTGACAAAAATCCATTTTTATCAAAACTTTTTTTTTATGAAAAAGGTGTCCAGGTAAAGTGGAAACAAAATATTTTCAAAAAATGGTAAAGGAACTGATCTCTGTATGGGGGAAAAAAATCCTTGAACTTGACTTTGCATCACATGTGAAAATTAACTCAAAATGGATTATAGACTTATTAAATTTCTAGAAAACAAAGGATAAAACCTTTATGATATCGAATTGGGCAAAGATTCATAAACAGAATACCAAAAAAACTGCTGAAACTAGAAAAGAAAAAATAAGTAAAATAGACTTCATGCAGATTAAAACCTTTTGCTCTTTGAAAAACATGGGTAAGAAAACAAAAAGGTAAGCAATGGACTGAGAGAAAATGTTTGTGGAACATGTATTTAAAAGGAGCTGGTAGCCAGACTACATAAAGAACTCTCATAGTCTCTGGTAGGGAGTTCTCCTGCTTAGGACTCAGTAACATTAAGTCAAATGACACCTCTTCCTTACCCTACAAAAAGGGCGTAAGATTTAAATAGGTAATTCACAAAAAAAGATATGTGAGTGGGCAAGAGCACACGAAAAGGTGCTGACCGTCATCAGTCTTTAGGGAAATAAAATCACAACGAGATATACCATTACACACCCACTAGAATGGCTAAAATTTTTTAAAGATTTAAGAAGATTGAGAGTGCCAAGTGTTTGCAAGCATATGGAGCTTTGGAACTCTTGCATATTGCTGAAAGGAATGCAAAATGGTACAGTCATTTTGAAAAACCAAATACCAGTACCTTAGTAAAACACATATTTACCATATAATCTATCAATTCCAAGCCTAGGAATTTGCCCAAGAAAAATGAACACACCTGCCCCCATAAAAATTTATTCATACCTAGGGGTCAGCTATGGGAGATAAGGACGATAAAAGGGATACCTGTGGTGATAAAACTGATCTGTATCTTGACTTTATCAATGTGAGTATCTGGTTGTGATATTGTGCTTCAGTTTTGCAAGATGTTATCACTGGGGCA
Source organism: Vicugna pacos (assembly GCF_048564905.1). Taxonomy (NCBI): domain Eukaryota; kingdom Metazoa; phylum Chordata; class Mammalia; order Artiodactyla; family Camelidae; genus Vicugna; species Vicugna pacos. The sequence continues at coordinate 53,559,668 of NC_132987.1, read as the reverse complement.
AACTGGGTAAACAGTATACAGATCTCGTGTGTCATCTCATACAACTGCATGTGAATCTATAAATTTCTTCATAATAAAAAGTTTAATTAAAAACAGAACAAAACTTATTCGTAAATGTAGCAGCATTACTTACAATAGCTCCAAACTGGAAGCAACTCAAATGTCCTTCAACTGATGAATAAATAAATGACAGTATATCCAACCCATGGAATACTATTCAGCAATTAGAGGGAACAAAATATAATACATGCAACAACATGGATGAATCCCAAAAACATTATGCTAAGTGAAAGAAATAAAACATCAAGATTACATACTATATGATTCTATTTACATGAAATGTAGTGACAGAAAGTAAACCAGGATTGCCTGGAGGTGGGACTGTGGGGAAAGGAAGTACAAGGGGACAGGAAGAAACTTTTTAGTGTGAAGGAATTACACATTTCTGCCTTCTATAGTTTGATTAGGGTAGTGGTTACATGATTATGTATGGTTATCAAATTTCACACTGTACATATAAAATTGGTGACTTTTATGATATTTACCTAATATTTTTAAACACAAAAAAAGAGGAAAAAATTAAGGCATAGAAAACTAATACCTGTTAGCGTCTTCCCTGCATTCAGTGGAGGAGCAATGACTCGGAAAAGTTTCTGCATTAAAATTAATAAGAAAACAATCACCATCATCTTAAATAAAGAATATTTCTTACAAATAATCAAAAATCTTATGCTGTTAATCACTTTTCTTTCATTGAATTAGATAACCATTTGCTACTGAGATTAAATATAAAAACTTTTAATTTGGGCATGAACTTGTTTTACTAAGATCACTGGGAAATAATCATTGTTGTTATATACCTCCCTGAAAGAAACCATTTAATAAATACCAGTTAGAGGAAGATGTTTGTTGAGATTATTATTTCTAATATAAGATATCCTTAAGTTCCTAAAAGTGCTTTATTCTTTTAAAAATAGTAAGCAAGTGAAGGGATTAATAGCCCACCAAAATGGTAATAAAGATTACTTTAAATTGAAAACATGAACAATTCAGCAGCCACAGAAAGAAACATTATCTAAATTTAAGCAGAACCTCTGAAGATACAAGATTAATGGCAAAACTATGTTGGTCTTCCTGGGAGCTTCCTGTTTGGGAGAAGACTGACCCTTAGCACTGGGAGGTACAAACCCAGCTGTTCATTAGCCTCAAAAAGCCCAATAAACTACTCATACTTTCAGTGGAAAATCTAAATCCCCCCCACACACACCCAAAGTTTTGTTGAACTGGTATATAAACCTTTACCTCTGGCTATTCAGTGATTTACTCATTACTGAGAGCTCCCAGTACAGGTGTGAATAAATCTTGTATTTTCTCCTGTTAATCTGTCTATTTTCAGTTAATTTGCAGTCCTCTCCCCACCATTCAGATTTCAGTCTACAGAGGAAAAGTTTTTCCTCCCAACACAAGAGACTGCTTTTACCTCAGAAGCAGTCAAAACTAGAACTAAGGAAAGATTTCAGAGGCTATAGAACTCATCACAAAGATGATGACACTGTTCTTCATTCTAGGAAATCTAGGAACTTTCAGAAAGCACTATAGTTCCTCTTAATTTGGACCTCTTTAAACTGAAATTACTAAATTTTAAACACTATGAATAGTGATGTCATTACAGGCAGAGAATTATAAAAGAGGCATCATAAGATGCATCTAACCTCCCACTGCTAAATTCTCCAAGTAACTATTTAATAACAAATTCCAAGCTCCTGCTGAAAGCCATTAAACTTGAAAACTACTTTTAACACAAAACAAGGCAACCTCAATAGCTCAGTGTTCCATCTGAGATGTATAGTTATAAATGAAAACCAGATTTTGAGGAATAAAAATCCCACACAAAACAAAAACTTCAAAAGCAACAATTACAAAATCCAGCAATCATTTTTATCAACACAGAATGCATCAAATTAGAATCTGTTTTCAAAGACTATTTTGAGAGTAACTAGAAATTGCATTAATTCTTCCTAATTGTGGTTTAATAGTGGGACAGAGAACATTTTTGCAGAGAACATTTTTGCATGCACGGACCTCACTGAGGAGGCAGCTGAGAGGTGTTCAAATGTTAGTATTTATTTGACACACAGACAATCAAGGTCAAAACGAGAGCAAAGGACTGTGGCACTCACTCTGGAAAATGACCAAGGGACAAGAAGTGCAACTAAACCTGAAGGAGTTATGAATTAGAGGGATATTCACCTATCAAGCTAAATATGTTTAAAGAAGACTGAAATATCATAGAATGACTGCTGACTTATTAATACTGAAGGTAATTTTGGATGCCCATTAAATACACAAAAACGTTGACTGGACACCTTCAGCAGATGCCTGGCTCTTCTGACTCACGTAATTAAGTCGCTGTAATAAAGCAATGGGCTGGCAGGACACTGTGTGTATCCACAATCCATTATCCACAATTCTGTCCTCAAATTTAAGGTAAATAACAAGATGGAATGGGTTTGGTTCTTTTTAAAACAAGCCTAAATGCTTTTTAGATGCTCTCTTCTAAAGATTAGGAGAATAAGAAATTATAATGAATGCTATAAAATTCTGAAATGGGAAAAGCAATAAATTAGCAATTAACAAATAATGACTTTCCACCATTTTCAGGACCTCCCCCTCAACAAAATATATCTACAAAATAGCATTACTCAATAGCACACTTACCATATACAAGTATACTTAATAAATTTATTATACTTCTTGGAAGATGTATCATAATATCAAAACTTCTCAGGAAAAAACTTGAAGTCTAACAGGCAAGCATTACTTTTAGTTTTATCTATTGTTCCTTGGGATTTAAATACCTACTTATGCAGGTTAAAAAAGAAAGCAAAGGCAGTAGGTATAAAATTAAAGACTACCTAAAAGTCCTTAACAACAGGTGCAAGTCTAATAAATCTACAAGAAATTAAAAAATGACTGGATGAGAACAAACTATTCAAAGCAAACAGGGAAGGGAAAAAACACTAATTGAATATTAAATGTGTGTCCAAGTTAGGAAGTATCTTACCTCCATTGGACTAATAAATTCATTCATGCCTCTGTTGTACACATAGATCATAGCATCATATAGCCGATTTTCCCAACACATGAGAACTACCTGTAAAAAGGAAAAGTTGTTTGGTCCATACAATTCAGTAAGACTCACCAATTATTTTCTTAAAGCTTTAAGAATGGGGAAAATCTTGAATTCTTTTCCTTAATTTTTTTCATTCCTTCTCTAAAAAAAATTGAAGTTAAGGTAAAACATAACACCCAGGTAAGAGCTATTGTAGGTTTAATATTACTTTCAATCACATTATAGGTACTTGTAAAGATTCTCCAACATCTGATTTTATTTCTTCTCTATTCTCTCCCTTTTCATATTTATTTTACCTTTGGTCACTAGTTCTACAAATATTTACTGAGTGCTTGTATTCAGGTCCTCTCCTAGGCACTGGGGATAACGTAATAGATAAGACAAACCCAGACCCCGTCTCCACCCTGGCAGAACTCCCATTCATCGTGGACACCCATCAGAAAAGGGGCACAAAATGTGTGATTTATGACTTGGGGAAGATACTCAATTACATAAATAATTCATTGACAAATGTAAGTTTATAAAGGAACCTGACTTGGTCTGGAGTATTCAAGGTCATCCCCGAGGGAGCAATATTTAAGCTATGACCTAAGGGATACATGTATGTTAGCCAAAAGCAAAGCTGGAAACTAGGGACTCTGCAGGCAGAAGGAGCAGTAAGGATGAAAGGAGTCTGAAGTGTTTAAGGATGGAGAGAAATCAATTTGAGAAAAAATCCAGGAAGAGGAATAGAGATGACTTGAGTACAGAGTACCCTTTACTCTGTTCCTCTGAGAGCTGCATTACAGCACTGAGTACAGGAGGAGGAGGCTGAAGTAGAAGAGTAGGGGTCAACAGAGAAGAATGAGAAGCAACAGCCAAAGAGGTTAAGAGGGAAAATGGAAGTGAGGTGTCGTACGAGTCTTTCCAGATGAAAGCATGTTCTGGGACTCTTCTCTTCTCTCACTACCCTTCCTCTCAGTCAGTCCCATGATCATGCATCTCTTTACAGCTTCAGCCCTAACTTCCCCTCAGACATACTTATTCACCACTAGACTTGATATCTTGATATCTGAATGCCTGGGAGCTATCTCAAAATAAAATGGCAAAATAGAACTCCTGACTTTGTCTCTCAAACTTAGACCTATCCCCAGTCTTCTAACCTTCTTCAAGGAATCACTATCCACCTTGTTTCTCAAGCCAAAAAATTAGGCATCAGCCTTAAATTCTCTCCTTCCACACCCTCACACTGGATTCATCAGCGTATCAGTTCTACCTCCAAAACAATCCAAAGTCAAGCCATCTCTCTCCATCTCACTGCTATCATCTCTGGCCAGGACCACCTCCTAGACCAGTTCTTAGACAAGCTCCTTGCTTCTGTACTTGACCCCCACCCCACAATCTGTTACCACTAAAGCAAACTAGAGTGATCTGGCTTAAAACCTTTTAATGGTTTCCCAAATCACTCAGAATAAAATGGAAAAATCTTACCGTGCCCTGAATGGACCACCTCTCTCTTGAAACCAAGCTCCAAATCTGGCTTCCTTTTACTTGTAACTTTAACACCCAATGTATACATCCTTTTTTTTTTTTTTTTTGTATTAACTGTTGCTTTTACCTGTAACAATCTTCTCTAACATCTCTGCATCACTGATTCCTTCTTGTCATTCAGATTCCAGACTCAATGTTACTTCCTCAGGAAGGTTTTCTATAATTAACCAATCTAAGGTAGCCTCTAACTCTCTGTCTGCCATACTGCCTGTCTGATTTTTAACATAACACTTGCTTTGGATATTTCTGGTCTGTTTACTTCTTAGTCTATTTATGGTCAAACTTTTTTGTTTGTTTGCTAGAATGTAAGCCTCATGAGAGGATGAATCACCTTGTCCATTAGGGTCACTGAAGAATCCTTGGAGCCTGTCACTCAATAAATGCTTCTTGAATTAATGAACAAATGCTGTTAAAAGAGTAAGTAAAATCTGAAAAAAATGTTGCTTGATTTAGTAGGTGTGGAGGTCACTGCTGACTTTAGTGAAAGTAAGGTGGAAGAGTTATTAGGATGTGGAAAATATGGAAGAAGCAACCTAGAAAATGCTTTCAAAAAATCTGGCTGCAAGTGGGAGGAGTGAGATGCATCAGTGAAACATGAGGAAGAGGGGAAAAGGTTTGATATAGAAAGAAAGGAAACTGAGGGGGAGACTGTTTAAACTGCTGCTTTAACATGAAAAAGAGTACAGTGTATTTATACAATGTTGAAGAAAAGCTAAAAATGGTGAAAGGAGGAGAAATAAGCAATTTCTCTTATATCAGTGATCAGTAAATAAAGCCACATTGATAACATGCTCTCAATTCATCTGTTCTATTATCAGACGTGAAGACTATGCCAAATTACCCATTAACAGAAAGGCATATATAAAAGAGAACCTGGCTTTACTTTGCAAACTTACAGCTATTCATTAAGAGCTTCCAGGAAGAAAACAATAACCATTTTCCAAACTCTTCACTTCCATGTGATTTTGTACATTTAAAAAAACTTTTGGTCCTTCTAAGACCTTTGTAAGTCACCCATATTTTAGCTCAATTGGGCTTAGCACCTTGGTACCACTTTGCAGGAGTAGCATGCTCATCACAAGGACTAATGTGGAAATGAAGAGTTAAATGAAGAGTTAAGAGTGAAATGCCTTAGGTCAGATACATACTCCTCCCCAATTAAGGACTTAAAACATACAGTGAAGATCTCGGACACACTGGAGGTATATTATCAAACAATGGGCTGGCTGACTATGCTAAGTAAGTAAGATGTCCTACAATTTGCTTCTTATACTATATTCTGCATTTCAAAACAATGTATGAAAGTTATCAACTCTGGACATTTTATAAATCAGCTTTCTGAAAAAAATGGCATCATCCTCTCCAAAGTAAAAATAGTCTTTATTCATGTGAAAGTACGCACAGTTGAAATTCACTTGCAGGATGGAAACTGTAGTAATGAGCAAACAGACTGATGAAGAATGATCAGTCAGTAAGCATTTATTGAGCAACTATCAAATGTAAATGCCATGCGAAGAGCTTTGAGGGGCTAAAGAAACAGAAGACTCTCAGTTTACAAAAGTTCATAAACTAGATTAAAGAACAGGCTTAAGAAATATATTGACAAATTCAAGTTTCCAAGGCTTTTTACCAAAAAGTGCTCAAAAATTACTGGGATTGATAGAAGGCAGAGGGAGGCCCATAAATCAAGTAAATATAATCAATAAAGGATGTTTATTACATAGATTAGTAGATTGTCTATAAACTTACCTGCTGAATATCTAGACTGGTGATATCCATATGTACAATGAGGGCTTCCACATTTTCCATTAACTTTTTATCTTGGAAATGAACAAGCAAGTCTTTCATTACCTGAGGTGTGATCCCCACCAATTTATCACTTAAAATATATGGTTCAAGGCACTCCAAAAACACTCCTTTGGCCACAGAATTCTCACTTAATTTGTCATACATCTGGCTAAATAAAAGATCCCTGTAACAGAAAGGGAAAAAAATACTTTTAAGAACATTCCAAACAACCATTAAATTCAGTCTACTAAGTATATCTCATCTTTTTGTATTTCAACTTACAAGTTTATTAAAAACAGTTAACAATATTTGCACAGAGCTTTATACTGTGAAAACCTTTTTATATATACTATCTTAATTAATTCTCCCAATACTTTTCACAAATAAAAAAAAAAGTTGAGTAAGTTAAATTATTTGCTGAAAGTCAGCCAGCCAACAAATGATAGATTCGGAATCTGAACCAGACTTCTGACCTAAACTCTGTGCTGAGTCCATTATGGCACAGTGCTTCTTAAAGGCAACATCGACACAGGAGCAGGTAGTACAAAGATCACAATGAAGCAGAAAAAATTAAAAGGACTATTCACAATGCCCTTTCCTCCTTTCTGGTAACTAAACATTTCCACCTGACCTGCAGGGCCAATTTGCTCATTCATCCGTTCTTACCCCTTGCTTTCCAAAGGGTTTAGGCAGTGATTATTCATGGGAGAGGAAGAAAAAATGTTAAATATTTTAAAAAATACGTCTGGAAACTATTTTATTACAGAAACAAAAATCTTTTAATTAATCAAATGCACTACATTCAATAACTGTGTTTTATTTATTTAGCATTTCTTCTGCAAAGAGTCTAGAAATAATTTTAGATTTATACACATCATAAATATAATCTTCTTTGGTTTTCATGCAATATTATATGATAAGCATTACTTAAGCTGCCCTTTACTCTGTAAAATTACCATTTTATCTAATTCACAATGTTTCAGTATGCTGAGATATCACAATTTACTTAACTATTCCTGTAGTGTTGGCTATATGCTAAATCACTTATTTCCAATATTTCTCTCTTAAGAGTAATGCCACAATGAACACCTACATATATAGTCATTCCTATTTGGGGGGCTTAATTACTTAGTCATTCTACTTTTAGAAATTTATCTAAAGTCAAAAATATGAAAAATTTCACGACACTTAAAATGTATTACTAAATTACCTTCAAAAATCATCACAGCACTAATTTATACTGCCATCAGCAATGTATAATCACACCAGTTTTAACTGTGTTTGGTTTTTTCCCCACATAATTTAATGTGTAAATTGAATAACATCACTGTTTTAACTTCTTTGATGACTGGCAGGATTAAATGTTTTTCATATTTCCATTTATACATTGTATTGACTTGTATCATTCACTAATTCTTTTTTTAATACAAAAGCTGTGCTAATTCTATTTACCTGTTAGGACTGACTGATTATTTATGTATATTTATTTATTAAATGTATACTCTCCATATATGTGCATCCTGTCAATTGTGAAAAGTGGTAGATGGCTGATCCATAGGTGTGGTCTTTCATGACAAGTTCCACAAAAAGGTCAAGGAAGATTCTGAAAGCAGTGGGATGGCATCTTGCCTAATCTGAAGTCCTGGAAGGCGACAGGTGATACATGGGCTGGCTGCAACTGCACCAGAACCACGTGTCACTTTTCAATAAACAGTATTTGCAATATCTTGGGAGGAAAATCCATATCCATTTATTTTTTTCTCATATCCACAAATGTAATTTTTGCACCATTTCCCCCTTTGCTTCATATTTATCAGAGCATTTTTCACGTTGGTTTCATTTTGATCAATAGTCCATCACATTTTTGTGATTACCAATTACCAGCCAACTAAATGAAACTGAGATTAAAAAAGCTTTACTGTGAGAAGGATAAAAAGAGTAACAAAGTAATTCTAATGAATTTAAAGAAAAAGACATATTTGCTAGCCCTTGCACTCATGATGTTGTTAAAAACAACATGCTAAGAAAGATAATTATACATTTTAGTTCAACACAAAAATCCTTGGTGAAGAGAATTAAAGAGCTAAAATTCAAAAAATAGAGCATAAAAGTTGACAAGCAAGTCACTCCTGTGACAAACAGCAGCATGTAATGCTGTTAAGATTAACCAGTTACAGGCTGTAACAGAGAAGCAAGGAAAACTCAGCAACTCCTATCTGCATCTCTACCTTAAAATAAAAATAAAACAAAATTCTAAAACATGTTCTCATCTTTCTGGGGGAATATTTATTAGAACATCAGAGAAACAGGGAGAAAAAAAAGTACATACAAAAAAACTTTTTGGCTCTTGTATTTCTTTTTACATTTAGGCATTATACTCCAGGGTGCTGACTTTGATTCCTGGAAAGGCTAACTTCAAAACTGATGTTTATCAGTTCATGCATAGCCTCCCTATAGCTGGCATAACAGAAAATTTCGTTCTGAATGATAGAGGGTCATCAAAGAGGTCTTTAACATAACTTCACTTTTCATTAATACTCATTATTAAAAATATCATTTGGAGTTTATCATTCATAACTTCAAATTGATAGAGAAAATGACCAAACTCACTTTTGGCATTATCAGTTTTACAATTAAAAAATGAGAAGAACTCAGCTTTAATTATGATGAGATAATTACAAATTCAGAGGCTGGCTAAGGGAGCAAAGGCATCAATCCTAACTCTTGCCAGTGTATAATAAATATATAACCAGAACCAAATAAATAAATCTAGACTAAATATAAGTGGGATTCAATAAATCCAAAGTTGATTTAACCTGGTCTCTTTATTTATAAAATTAAAAACAAAGTTCAAATGATCGTCAAGAAATTGTGTTCAAAATGCTCTGTTTTCTGAGACAGGTATCTCCTTTAAAAAAGCATGGTTTAATTGTGGTGGTGGTTGTACAACTCTGAATATGCTGAAAACCACTGAACTGTACTCTTTAAAAGGATAAATTTTATGGTATGTGAGTTATAACTCAATATAGCTATTCGATAAAATTAAAAAGACACAGCATACTTTTCCCCTAGCTTTGATGTTTAAAATTTCAACATATAGTTACCAAGAAAATGATGAGAAAACTCAAAACATCAAGTTCCTTAACCATGCTTCATAATTAAGATCTTTCTGTTTCGCAAATAATAATCTTAATGTCGAACAACAAGGTTCAACAAACACTCTGGCTATCAAAAGACAACTTCAGGTTCCCTTTAGATTTAACAGAAATATTTTTCAGATTTATATACAATTCAAGTTATCTGAATGATGGCTTCTTTTTGGATATCTGCTTACCATGACATAAGCTCAAAGTGCTCAAGATCATCTGCACACAGCACCTATTTCACTTCATTTTGTTTTATAATGGCTTCACTGAGATATAATTCACATATAATAACATACCACTTACTTTTAAATAATCTTTAAAGTTACAATTATAGTTCAAGTAAACTCTGGACCTATTTTCAAAATAAACTGAAATTATAGCTACTGCTATATAAGCAAAACGACAAGTCACTAAATATGCTGCAAAAGCTTTAAGACATTTTCTATCTTTTAATCTTGAAAAAAATACACACTAACAAACTGAAATAAAATTGTGTGAACAGAGACCAAATTATGAAAAAAAAGTATGTCTTCAAAAACTGAATTTCCTATCATTTCTGATTTTAAACAATTCACAGAAAGACAAAAAAGCCAAATTTTAACCAAAAAATATGTCCATAACACATTGATCAGTATGCCCCATGAGAAAAAGTGTGGTTCCTGCCACAGTTAGAATGATTTTACACTATAAAAGAATTCTTTTTTTATCATTTTATATTGATTTATAATCATTTTACAATGTGTCAAATTCCAGTGTAGAAAACAATTTTTCAGTTATACATGAACATATATATATATTCATTGTCACATATTTTTCTCTGTGAGCTACCATAAGATCTTGTATATATTTCCCTGTGCTATACAATATAATCTTGCTTATCTATTCTATAATTTTGAAATCCCAGTCTATCCCTTCTCATCCCCTGCCCCCTTGGCAACCACAAGTTCGTATTCTATGTCTATGAGTCCATTCTGTTTTGTATTTATGCTTTGTTTGTTTGTTTGTTTAGATTCCACATATGAGCGATCTCGTATGGTATTTTTCTTTCTCTTTCTGGCTTACTTCACTTCGTATAAAAGAATTCTTAAGTATGAATGGGAAAACATATATACACTAGTTCAATTAATATTTCAGCTGGTTATGGGATTCTATGACTTATGATACTGAGGTAACTGATTATAGTATAATAATAGTTGTGATACTGAGTTAAAATTAATCTCACAATATGTATTGTGTTCATAATTTGATCTACATAAGAAACAGCACAATATATGAAACTATGGACTGAGTATAATGTAACCAATCAGAAAATATTAATATAAAAGGCATCTGGAGGCTGGAATTGAGTGTCTAAGTGATGACCCTAGAAGTGCAAGAAGTTATCTGAAATTGGCTGAGTACTAGATTTTGTTTTGTAAGATTATATTTGTGTTATGCACAATTTGAGCATTCAAGAAAACAATCTTAATATCACAAATACTTTGAAAATTTGAGAATGTCGAAGAGAACTAGGAGCTAGACTGCCTGGATGAGAATCCCACCTTTGCTCCTAAAAGAAATGTGAGTGAGCTTTGGCAAGTTACTTAGCCACTTACTGCCTCTAGAACCTCTTATGTAAAGTGATAACAATACCTACCTCGCTGTTATAAAAATCAGATATGTTGTTATAAAAATTAGACAATTTAATGTAGTGTTTGGAACAATACCTGACATGTAGGAAGCTAACTATTATAAACGTGAAAAAATGTGAACTAGTGCAGGTTGGTTAGTTTACATAATTACTATTTAAATGAATAGAGCCTAATCAAGAGTTTACTTACACTGATTTCTTTCAAAAACAAAAAGGCTCTAAAAATCAACACTGCATAAGCATAATAAATCTTGTCCTTTTTTGGGTGGTAGGAAATACTGCATTTTAGTGATGATTCATAAAAGAGTGTGTGTGTGTGTGTGTGTGTATAGTATATAAATATATATACATTATACAGTATGTGAATCATACATGTTTACTTTTAATATCTTTAAGTAGTATTGCTTTTTTGTTAGCTATGTTCTTCATCTCCACTATCCTGCCACATAAATATATAGATGAAACACTCACAGCATCTATGTTGGACAAGTTATTTTATTAGGTAAATGGACTGAAAATTGTTAAAGAATCAAATTACTGTAAATTCATTTTTAAAAAAAATCTATTCAAATTCATAGAATTTATAGTAGTAAATTATAATATAAGCAAGAGGCAACCTGGATTCAAAATAATTAAATCTGACAGGCAATGTAAACTTACTTTCGCTGTAGCAGAAGGCAGTAATCCACTATGACAGGCACCATATCCTGTAGAGAAAACATAAAGAAAGCATCAGCAACATATCTCTGTCCAATGGCCCACGGGTTAGACACAACACATAATGAAAGTGGTCTGCTTCAGACACTGTTAGATTGTTGGGAGAATGTTTAACTTTGTACCATGCTTTTGGTAAGCAATTTGGCACTCTGTGTCAAAAGTCTTAAAAATGTGAAAATATTTTTATCCAGTAATTCTATCTGGAAATGTATCCTAAATATATTTAAGAAAAAAAAATTTTAATGCATTAAGGTATTCACTGCAGCTCTGTAACAGATGAAGCAAGAGAAGGAGGGGGACAGGAGGAAGACAATGAAATGAAACATACATGGGAAAACAGTTGAGTAAATTTGCTATTTAAATAAAACATTATGTAGGTATTTTAAGTTTATAAAGAATTTATAACATAACAAACATTAGGTGGAAAATATGTATTTATCTCACAACTTTACAAAGAACATTTGTAAAGAAAATACTTCAAATTGATAATATGGTACAGTTGTTCCTACTGATGGCTCAGGTAATTAAGGTTGTCCATATTTTGTCACAACCCTCCAAACCAGTTATTTTAAGGTTAATTTAACTTCTCAGTTTCATAACATTTTGACTGCTTTATATTCATCATGCATAGACATATATCAAGTGAATGGCAACCCATAACTTTGGCCTTTTTCAAGAGAAATAATTTGAAGGAGAAACAGTAGTACCTTATTATGACTAGAACTTGTCAAGCAACCAAATATTAATTTCAGCAGTACTAATTCATTTTCTGCTGGCTGAAGAGCAATGGTTTCCTTTTTAAAATCCTAGAAGGCCTAGGTTCTAGGCAGAAAAATATCCATCAGGAGGAAGAAGGCACTATGTGAAGAAGAGAATACTGCATGCTAACACTTCTTTGACAAAAAGAACAAAATTGAGGAACTCATGATCTGAAAGAGAAGTAAGCAGAAGGGCCTATAGTCCTGAAAGGCTATCCCTGCCCCATCCAACCTGCTTCCTTTAGTCATCAATATTCCTCATGAATACATTTATAATCTTATACAGATTCTTCAAAAACAGGAACCAAAAACCATAGATCTGAAAAGTGTGCAAGCTGTATTAAGTCTCAACCCTGAATGAGAATACATATAGTGGAACAGATGTTTTGCAGAGAAAAAAACCTCCCTAGAAATGGAGAAATTTAATAAACATTCTTTAAAATACATAGCTGAGCTCCCAAAAGAGTAAGGGCAAGATCCAGGGCTTAAAATTGAAAAGAGAATCGAAAAGTAAAGCATTAAGTCCTGAGCTGTCACTGAGACTGTCCTGTAAGTTTACAGGTCATTTAAGAGCTTGGTTTTAATGCCAGAAAGAACCTGAGGCCTTAGACTCTTCCAACAAGGAAGTGAGGCAAAGATCTGCCTAAAACCAGGATACTTAAAAAGGTGCATCCTTAGTGAAAGGCAATTAGGAAAAAAATAAAAAATAAAAAACCTACCTGCAGGCATAGGAAGATGACAAGAAAGGTTGTCTGTCTCCGCCTAAATTCAGTGGGGGTAAAGTTGTACTCTACAAGAATCTGTAATGAAGATCCACCCAACAGGTGGATGTGGAATTTGAATTTACACTCTCTCCTTTGTATGGGAACAATCAAGTCAAGAGATTAATACAAAAGGTGATCCTGAAAAATGATATTCCTGGTACACTTGGAAAAAGAAAATTCCAGAAACAGTGCTTCACAATGGCAAAATAAGACCTACTGATTAAGTCCCACTAAATATATGCTCAAAATAAAAAATTTTAAAGCACCTCATGAAACAATGCACCATAAGTGAATGTCAATAGAAAAACTATCAACAGCAAGGGGAGACCCCAGAACTTCAAATACTATAATTACCAAGTAGAAATTATTAAAGTATGTTTAAAATTATTAAAGGCATAAAATAAGGAATTAAGCATCTAGCCTAGTACTAAGTACTAAAGATATACTATAGAGATAATGGAGAGTGAAACCATCAGATTTCCATGTGGACATATCACTCTGGTGATTCTATCATGGGAGGATCTGGAAAACCAAGACTGAAGAAAGGCAGCTACTACAACAGTCAAAGAAAGAAAAGGGGGATGAAACTGGGGTAGTTTCATAGGCATAAAAAACAGCAGACAGAATAAAAAACTATTTATAAAGTAAAACTGTAGAAGTTGTTAACAGATTGGTTGTGGGTTGGAAGGCACAGGCAGGAGTCTATGTAACTCAAGTTTCTAATTTGAGTGATGGTTGAATGAAGATGTCACGAAATGAGGTAAGGAATATGGGAGTAGGCGTTAGAAGGAAGAAGCCAAATGTAGACTGGGCTATGGTGGATTTAAGGAATATATCTACTGAGATGCTGAATAATTACAAATTGGATATAGTAATCTGAAACATCTGGGTTAGAATTACAGACTTCTTAGTCATGAGAGGAAATTATGAATAAAACTGTCCAGGGATAATAGACAAAGATAAAATCAGTGGACAATGGACCACATCTTGAGGAAGACTGATATTTATGATATATATGTCCAGAGGATCGAAACAAACTCCAACTCAGCAACAGAGGTTGAAATATCAAATAGCACACAATCACAGATATGTACAGGATACAGAATTTCAGAAAGGAAGGAATGGTCATTAGTGTTTAATACAGCACTAAGGACAAATAAGATCAGATCTGAAAAGTTTTATTTTATTTATATATTAGAGTATCATTGTTATCTTTGGTAAGAATATGTCCTGTCTTCCTGATTAGAAAGTAAGCACACTAATGAGTGAGATCCGTCCTGCAGAGAACTGCGTGGTGAATGAAGTATTCGGGAGTATATGACGGGGAGAAAGGTGAGAGGGAAAGAGAGGAGAGAGAGGGGAGGAAGAGAAGAGAAAGAGAAAATATCAGTACATGTATAACTGGAATCCCTGAACAAGAAAACTAAAACAACAGAACAGGATGAATAGTTCAAGATATAATTCAAGAAAACTTTCCTTTAAAAAAGGAATTTTAAAAAAAAGGCTTAAATCTACATATTAAAAGAGCACATCAAATATGAGGGAAAAATGGCTCAGAATGATTACACTGAGACCCAATGCAGTAAAGTTACCAGATTACAAAATTAAGAAATAGCCAGGAAAAAAAGATGAATTTTGAAAGAGGAAGAAAAAATTCTGGCCAGCGTTATATTTTCCCAAAGTGACATTCAATGCCAGAAGACAACAAAGCAGTATTTTCAAGATCATTAAGGAAAGCCAAAATGTTTTTCAATATAAAAGCTAGAGACCAACAATTTGAAGATACAACTCAAAGAGTATTTTGTTTTCCTGAGTCTTTTTTAAAAGCTCTCCCCCATATTAGTTTACTTTCCACCAAATCATGCCCAAATATCCTCCATATTTTGAAAAAAAAGCATGTCTTTTATTAAACGTTTGTCCCTTCCTATAAGCCTATCATTTTATAGCCAAGAATCTGAAGCATGATATTCTTCTCTTCTTCATGAAAGTAACATGAATTCATAGAACATTTGAAAAATACATAAAATATTTTAAAAGATAAAGTCAACCATAATTGTACCACTAAGAGAAAATATGATTTAAAACTATTATATCTTTGCCTTTTTCTAATCATTTAGCACAGTGAAGATCCTATCAGTTGTTCTCAAAATGTGATCCACAAGAGGACTAAGGAGGTCATCAAGACTCAGGGGGTTTGTGAGATCAAATTAATCTTCATAATAATATTAAGATTTTATTTTTATTTTTCAGCATGTGCACATCTGCAAATATGGTGAAACAGCAAGGGTATGTAAAACTGCTGTCTCCTTAGCCCGAATCCAGGCAGTAGCATGCATCCATACTAGCAGTCAACATTCTTCAGAACAATCATGGCCCCAGAGGAAAGGCGAAAAAAGAAATGCCATTTTTACTCAACACTGTCCTTGATGAAGCAGTGATTTTCATTAATTTTATTAAATTTCAACCCTTAAGTACATATTTTCTTTAATGTTCTGTGTGATGAAATGAGAAATAGGAATAAAGTACTTTCAATGCACAGCAAAGTATGACAGCAGTCTCAAGGAAAAGCACTTGTGCTATTGTTTGAGTTGTGAGTTGAACCAACTACTTTTATCATGGAGTACCATGACTGACAGAAAAATATATCTATTCAGACTTGAGTATCTAACGAAAATTTTTTCAGAAATGAACACAGTAAAGCTGTCACTTCAAGGGAAGAAATGAACATATTTGTTGCCAATAATAAAATTCAAGCTTTCAACTGAAAATCAGAATTTTGGAAAACACAGTCACCACTGTGAGCTTTACAGCTTCAGAGTAGACTTTACTGATGAGACTGATGGTGGTTCATTAGCTTTTCTTGAAGAAACTGCTTCAGCAAACAAGAAATGACTGTGCAAACTATAGCAAAAGCACTGGTTATCAGCATGAACTATATTTAACCACAAAAGTAAGCCTACAGCAAACAGATAGCATTTGACAATGAGGAAGAGATTTATATGATGATAAACTGGGAGGAGAAAGAGAAATGAAGGTGGGAGGTAGAAAGTATTAAGTTGTCTCAGCTGTAAGTTGGTAGTCAAAAAATATCATTTAAAGCACACAATTAAAATTAGAACTAGAAAAAAAATTTTTTACAGTATGAAAGATAATGGTTAAAATCTGGTAATGAAGGGAGGGTTGAGGAGGAGGAAGGAAGAAAAAATATGCTAAATTTTATCACAGAAAGGACCAATGCCCCCCAAAATAGATTAAGGGAACAATATAATGCTATAATTATAAAGGTAATCATTAGAATAAAATATATAATCCTAAATATCAGAAGTACATGCACAGGTAAAAAATAGAGTAAGTGGTAAAAGACTTTTTTTAAAAAAAGAAAAAGGAAAAATATTTGGCTTAACTCACCTAGGATTTTCAGACTGAAATCTGAAAAAAGCAAAAATCTGAAAGCTCAAAAAGCAAAACCCCAACTCTATGTAGTAAACAAGAAACAAATACATAGTAGTCTAGAAAGATTAAAAATAAAAGGATAGGCCAAAGTATACCATGCAAAGAAAAAATCAAGATTGTAATCAGATAAAAGATTGTTTATCAACTAAAGTAAAATTCAAGCTAAAAGGGCATTAAATGAATAAATAAATCACAATGAAGATAAATTTCCTATTTCTATATGCCAAATTACTACATGGTACATACTAAATTACATAGTGCTAACATTCCTAAAACAGAAAACAGAAGGAAAAATAGAGAAAAGAGCACTGTTAACAGGGCACTTGAATTCTCACCAGCCATGAGAAATTGTGTGGACAAAAATGGGTAAGGGTTTAGAAGATCTAACAGTTAATTTTAAAAATCTGATTAATAATGAACTATTTTCTGTGAAAACACAGAAAACACTATTTCAAGTGCTCATGGAATACTAATAAAAATTGCTCATATGCTAAGCCACAAAAAATACATATAAACAATGACTTCAAAAAGTAGAATTAGTACACAAAACATTATCTGATCACAATACAATAAAATTATAAAGAAATCATGCATCAAAAAATAAGATGCTCTCTCCACCTAAAAAATAAACTTTCTCTAAAACTCTTCAGAGAAAGAATACCAATCACAGTTGAAGATTATATATAAAGACAATAAAGAAAGTGGTACGTATTGAATTAACAGCCTTAAAAGAGTCTATAAATTGACATTTTTACAACACTCCAACGTAGCAAAATACTGTTTTTTCTGTTTTCTTAAATACACAGAACATCCAACTAAGATAAATGAGATATTTTAGGCCATACAACAAATTTCAAATTTAAAAAGATTCAAGTCATACATATGTTCTCTGACCACAATGGAATTAAAATAGAAGTTAACAAAATAAAGAATAAGAGATGACATCACTATACATTCTCCAGATATAAAAAGGGTAATGAAAATGTCGTGAGCAACTTTTTGCCAATAAATCTGACAAAGATGAAATGGTCAAATTTCGTTAAAGACAGAAAATGCCAATCCTCACTCAAAAAGAAACAGAATATATAACCTTCTAAGAAATTATACTTATAGTTAAAAACTTTCCTACAAAGAAAACTCAAGGTCTTGATACTTTCAATGGTGATTCTGTCAAACATTTAAGGAAGAAATACCAAATCTACAAACTCTTCCATAAAACTGAAAAGGAGGTAACAATCTACAACTAATTCAATGAAGTCAGCATTACTCCAATACCAAAAATACACAAAAAGAAACCAACAGATTATCATTCCTCATGCACATGTTCACACATAAAGGATAATATATTGTAACCAAGTGAGTTTACCCCAGGAATGTAGAGTCGGTTTAAAATTTTAAAAAAATCAATGCAATTCACCATATCAACAAATGAAAAAAAGAACCATATGATCATCACTATAGACACAGAAAAAGAAAATGACCAAAGCCAACAACATTCATTCCTGGGGGGGAAAAAAAACTTTAGGAAATTAAGAATAGAATCTCCTCAATCTGATAAAGGGCATCTTTAAAAACCTATAGCTAGCACCACATTTATAAATCAAAGAATGATGCTTTCCCACTAACACTGGAATAAGACAAGGATGCCAACTCTCATCATTTCTATTCAATATCATACTGGAGGCCATACTGCAGCCAGTGTAATAAGGCAAGAAAGAGAAATAAAAGGCATCCAAATTGGAAAAGAAGAAGTAATTCTGTCTTTATTTGCAGAGAACATGACTGTCTATGTAGAAAATCTGATGGAATATACAAAGAGTTCTTAGAACTAATAAGTTTAGCAAAATTACAGAGTAGACCAAAATACTAAGATCAACTGCATTTCTAATAAACTAGAAACACACAAGGTGAAACTGAAGTAATAAGAAAATACCATCTGCAACAGCATAAAAAGTAGTGCCATTGAAGTATCATGAAAGTTAAGAGAGGGGAAATAAGCAACACCAGAGGCACTGACAGCAAGGAGGCCTCCCTATGTCTGACCTGAAAATGTGACATCAAAATGGATGTCTCAAAGACAGCATTCACCAACCAAATTGCAGAGAAGAATGCTTCAGCAAGAGGGAATAACAGCTTATGGAAAAGTCCAGATGTAAGAGATGGCACAGAACCTTGAGGAACTGAGATAGACAGTGTGACTAGAACATAGAGAGAGGAGACTGGAACTGGACGAAGAAGGGGCAATGTGCACAATTCTGGACTTTATTCTAAGGGTAAGGGAAAACCACTGAAGGGGTTTTAAGCAGGGAAGTGAGATTAAAAATTTAAGAACTGTGGCAGGATCACATGTGATTTAGAGTCTTTTTACTTTTGTTACTCATCAAAATAAAAAATACACTTACATTAGAATACATGTATAAGCTGTAATTACTTCCTTACAAATTTCTTCTACTATATGCCACTTGCCAAAGTCCATCCCCTGCAGCACTTCTTAGCTCTCTTGGCTTAGACTCTCTCACCATCTGCAGTTCCAAACTTCTGCTCACTTCTTTCTCTTTCTTTATTCAAGAGACCTTCAAATGCCATGAAAAGAGGACACACAGGAGATTTCCACTTCCAGGAAGATGGATCAGACATGGTTTTCCCTATTCTTCCCACTTGTATAATTCAAATCCCTACAGTATATACAACAAAACATAAGAAGACTCTGAAAGGTAGAGAGAAGAAAGCAGACCATCTAGGGCCTCAGGACCTGAGGAATGACATGGTGGTGAGTTCCCTGGTTTCGTTTAAACATACGTCCCAGGCTTAGAGCTGATGAAGCTAGTGACACGGAAATGCCCATGGGTGCAGATAGAAAAAGCCCCAACAAAAGCTTATTCTCTCTCTAGCCAAGAAAACAAAAAAGAAGGAATTTGGTCAAATAAAATTGGCCCCATACTGTGATGGTTAATTTTACCTGTCAACTTGTCAGGACCATGAAGTGGCCACATATTTGATCAAACGTTACTCTAGGGTGTCTTTGAGGGTGTTTCTCAATGAGATTAACATATTAATCATAGAAAGAGTGGAGCAAACTCCTCTCTCTAATGCTGAAACATCAGCTCTTTGTGGGTCTTGAGCCTGCCAGCTCTCAGACTAGAACTTTATCATCAGCTTTTCTGGTTCTCAGCCTTCAGACTCGGACTAAAACTGCACACCAGCTCTCCTGGGTCTCCAGCTTGCCAAGTGAAGATCTTGGGGCTTCTCAGCCTCCCTAATAATATGAGCTAATTCTTTACAATAAATTATATAATATATCCCCTACTGGTTCCATTTCTCTGGAGAACCCTGATTGATAAACTCACTCATGCCAGCAAAAGCTGAATGGAAAACCTGAATTTCTACCCTCCACAGGGTATAACAAGGTACTCCAAACCTCCCTCCCCAGGTCAGGGTGGTATCAGAGAAGCCTAAGGAAAGTCAGGACTTTCAATTCCAACAAGCCAATAACATATCCCGTCCTCCTCCCACATGGAAGCTGGCAGTGGAGATCATGTGGGGAGCCTGAACTTCTACCTACACTCCAGAGTAATGAGGCCACACTGGGGAGTGGTGTCAGAGGTGGTCTATGAATTAGAACTTTGACCAACACCCACTCCAGTGGTAGTGAAGCCACCCTCACCACAGTGTCAATGGAGGCCACATGGAGAGCAGTAATGAGGCACTCCTAGCCCTAACTAGCCAGTGAGGTACCAGTGAAGGACTAATAAGGAGCAAGAACTCCCATCTCTGTCCAGCAGTGAGGAGGAGCACTCACCATCAGATACTAGTGGAAGCTGAGTAGGTAACTTGGACTTTACCCGCACGTGGCAGTAACAAGGTAACACCCCTACCCTTACTCTGCCAGGACACTGTCAAAAGGAAGCAGTTAAAATGGAAAATGTAAATAAGATATGGAGTCTCACAATATAAAATCCAGAATGTCCATGTTTCAAAAGAAAATCACAAGTCATACCAAGAACCTGGAAGATCTGAGACTGAATTTAAAAATGATAATCAATAAATGCCAACACTGAGATGGCAGAGATGTTAGAATGATCTGACAAAGATTTTTAAAGCAGCCATCACAAAAGTGCTTCAATAAGCAATTACATATAATCTTGGAACAAATGAAAATACAAGAAGTTTCATCAAAGAAATAAAAGATACAAAGAAAAACCAATGGAAATTTTAGAACTGAAAACTATGATAACTAAATTTTTAAAAAACTCAAAGGATGGATAAAAGAATAAAAGAAAAAAGAGTTCGGAATAAAGAATCAGTGAACTGGAAGAAAGAACAACAGAAATTTCTAATCTGAAAGAGAAAACAAAAATAACTAAAAAAAATGAACAGAAACTCAGGGACTTAAAGGCTATAACAAAAGATCTAATGTATGTGTTATTAGAACCTCAGAAGAAGAGAAGAAAGAAGGTAGAACTGAAAAAGTACTCAAAAATATAAAGGCTAAAAATGTACCAAGTTTGGCAAAGTATATAAACACACAGATTTATCCAAACAAGATAAATCTAAAGAAATTCACACCAAAGACATCTTCAAACTTCTGAAAACTAAAAGACAAAAAAAAAAGTTTTCAAAGTTTATGAAATAGATGACATCTTAGCTTAGGGAAAAACAATTTGAAGGAATGGATTTCTCATCAAAAACCATGGAGGCCAGAAGAAGTAACACAATTTTTTCAAGTGCTCAAATAAAGTAACTGTCAACCCAGAATCCCAAATCTAATGATATATTCTTGAAGAATGAAGGGGAAATCAAGATATTTTTAGGTGAATAGAACCTGCTGCCAGCAAAATACCCCCAAAAGAATGGCTAAAGAAAGTTCTCTAAACAGAAAGGAAACAATAAAGCAAGGGACTTTGGTACATCAGAAAGAAGAAAGAAGAAAGAACACGGTAAGCAAAAATAAGGGTAAATACAATAGGCATTCCTTCTCCTGAGTTTTCTTACTTATGTTTTATGGTTGAAGTGAAAATTACAATACTGTGTGGTATGGTTCTAAATAGATATAGAGGAAATATTAAGATAATACAAAGAAGGAAGGGTAAACAGATATTAAGGGAGGTAAGGGTTCTAAATTATTTCAACAGGAAAAATAACACCAGTAGACTGTGATAAGTGATGTATATATAATACCTAGAGAAACCACCATATAAAGCTACACAAAAAGATGCACTCAAATATACTATAGATAAATCAAAATTAAATTCTAAAAAATGTTTAAGTAATTCACAATAAGGCAGGGAAAAAAAACAGAGAAGCAAAAAACTGAAAGAACAAACAGAAACCAAAAAATAACATGAGAGACCTAAACCCTAACACATGGATAATTACATTAAATGTAAATAGTCTAAATAAACCAATTAAAAGACAGAGGTTAGCAAAGCAGATTAAAGAAGTCTACAAGAAACTCATGTCAAATATAACAATACATATGCAGGCTAAAAATAAACTAATGGGAAAAGATACATGACACAAACATCAATCAAAAGAAAGCAGGAGTGGCTATATTAATATTAGATAAAATAAACTTTGGAGCAAAGAAAATTGCTATAAACCAAGAGAGACATTATAATGTTAAAAGAGTCAATCCACCAACAAGACATAGCACTCTTAAATGTGTATATACCAAATGACACAGCGCAAAATAAAGGAAGAATTGATAGAACTGTAAAGATAAATAGACAAATTCACAATTCTAGCTAAAGACTTCAATACTTCAACACACTCAAAAACTGGCAGAACTAGACAGAAAATCAGCAAGTATATAGACAAACTCAACAACACTATCAAAGTATCCAAACAATATTTTTTGAATGCGTCAACCAACAACAGCAGAAGGCAAATTCTTTTCAAGTGCCTACAGAACAAATACCAAGATGAATCACATCTAGGACCATAAAACAAACTTCAGCAAGTTTGAAAGTACTGAAATCATATAGCATGTGTTCTCCAACCACAACTGAATCAAACTAGAAATCACTAACAGAAAGATAACAAGAAAATCCGCGAACACTTAAAAACTAAATATACTTCTAAATAACCCATGAATCAATGAGGAAGTCACAGGAGAAATTTTAAAAATACATTCAACCGAATAAAAACAAAAATACAACATATCAAAGCTTGTAGGACACAGCTAACAGTTGTGCTGAAAGGGTATTTATAGCATTAAAAACATACATTAGAAAACCGAAAAAGTCTCAAATCAATCTAAGATCTCATTTCAAAAACTTAGAAAAAGAACAAAATAAATCCAAAAGAAACAGAATGAAAAACAAAAGGAACAGAAATCAATAAAACTGAAAACAAAACAAAAAAACACTAGAGAAAAATCAATAAAACAAAGAGCCAGTTCATCAAAAAAAAAAAAAAAGGAGGGGGGGTTGGGTAGCTAAAATTGATGAACCTCTACCAAGGCTTACAAAAAATAAGGAGTACACAAAATTACCAGTATGAAGAATGAAGCAGGGGGCATCACTATAGACCCTGTAGATACCAAAAGGATATGGGAATACTATCAGTAACACTACACACATAAACTCAACTAACTTAGATAAATTGGACCAATTCCTCAAAAAAAACACTATCTCAACTCATTTAATATGAAACAGATCATTTGGATACACCTCTAATTATTAAGGAAAGTAAATTCATAATTTTAAAACTTCCCCCCAAAATCTCTATGCACAGATGTTTTCACTGAAGTTTTACATCAAACATTAAAGAACTGATGCCACTTCTATATAATCTCTCCCAGAAAACAGAAGAGAATACCTCCTAGTTGATTCTGTATAGTATTACTAACACCAAAATCTGAAAAGACATTTAAAAAAAACTACAGACTAAAACCTCTTCTGAATAAAGATGCAAAAATCCTTAAAAAATATCAGCATATAATTCACCATTATGTAAAAAGCTTTACACATCATGACCAAGGGAAGTTTATTCCACGAATGCAAGGCTGGTTCAATAATCAAAAGTTCATCAATGTAATATACCATATTAACAGGCTAAAGCAGAAAAATCACATGATCATATCAATGCAGAAAGAACATCTGACAATTCAACACCTATTCATGAAAAAAACTCTTAGAAAAACAGAAAGAGAAGGGAATTTCCTCAACTTGATAAAGAGTACTTAAAACAACATACAGCTAACATACTTAATGGTGAAAGATCAAATGCTTTCACTCCGGGAACAAGGCAAGGATGGCTGCTCTCACCATTTATATTCAACACAGTGAGAAGTTCTAGCCCTAGAAATACTGCCCTGGAAGTTCTAGCCATGGCAATAAAGGAAGAAAGGTGAGGGGAGGCACACAGATTCGGAAGGAAAAAATAAAACTATTCTGTTTGCAGATAACATTATTGTCTACGAAGAAAATCCCAAGGAATCTAAACAAAAACTTCCTAGTACTAAGAAGTGAGTTCAGCAAGACTGCAGGATACAAGATAAAAACCAATTTTATTTCTATAAGCTATTAATGAACACATGGGAACCAAAATAAAAAATTCAATACCATTTACAATTTCAGAAGAAAAGAAAGAAGAGAAAGAGAAAGAGAGGGAGGGAGAGAAGGAGAGAGGAAAAGAAGGAATAAGCTGCTTTATTTTTAATAGCCTCCAACTGGAAACAATGAGATGTCCTTCACTGGATGAATGGTTAATCAATCTGTGGTATCCCATACTATGGAATACAACTCAGCAACAAAAATCAACAATCTACTGATAGATACAACAGCCTAGATGAATCACCAGAGAATTATGCTTAGTTAAAAAAAAAACAACTCAATCTCAAAAGATTATGTACTATAAATTCCATTTATATAACATTTTTGAAATGATAAAATTATAGCACTGAAGAACAATTAATGGTTGCCAAGGGCTAAGAAGGGAGTAAGGGCAAAAGGGAAATGAGTATGGCTACAGAAGGGCAAAATGAGGGATTCATGTGGTGATGGAAATGTTCTCTATCTTTATTGCATGGGTCAATATCCTTGTTATGTAATTGTAATATAGTTTTGCAAGATGTTATCATTGGGGAAAACTGAGTTAAGGGTACATGGGATCTCTTTATATCTTTACAACTAAATGTGAATCTACAATTATCCCCAAATAGAAAATTTAATTAAAAAAAAAAAGGATACACATGCCTGCCCCTAGTTAACTCACTTAAAAAAAGCTAAACCATCCAAATTAGCAATTCCAATCTGGCTTCTTAAAGAAACCAGGGCTTTATCAATGTTGAACATTTAAAACCATAAACAAAATAAAACATTAGTTAAAGCCAAATCTATTTCCTTATGTTAAGTCTTCCTTTCCAGAATCTGAAAATGAAGAGCCAATACAGATTGCCCAGTGAATAATCCCTGGTGGCAACCTCCCAGATTCCGGAAAGTGAGCTAGGTGGGATCAACAGCTCTCCACCTTCCTAAGGGTCAAAGCTAAGTACTGACTCAATTTCCCACAGGATGTGCAGTCAGGATGTGACATTCCCAGGACTAGTATACAACCACTTTGAGCAGCTTGTGCTCAAGCTCATATGATTTCCCCACTTAACGCATTTTGAAGGCTGCTCTCACAAGAGCCCTTAAAAAAAGGAGAATGGGAAGAGATTGGTCCTCTTGAAGCAAAACCCTCAGTCCATTTAGCCAGATAGGCCTCTCTATGGGATGCTGAGAGGTCAAGGGAACTGCATGCAGACTTCCAGGTCTCCCACCCTGAAGTTCCGCCTTTGTTGTGTGCCACTTATTTGCCTGATGCCTTTTAACACACACAGTGAGCAACACTTGTTTTAAGAATATTGCACAAGAATAAAAAAAAAAACCCACAAGAATATTGCACTCTATCTCAAAAGCTTGTAGAATACTCCCTGAGAGATGGCTGGATTTTGGTCTACAGAATTTTTTTAAAAAGTAAATATTTCTCTAATCTATTCTTCAGTGGATAGCCCTATAACTGTCCAAAGAAGACTGTTTCTCTTGTTAGATATTTGTGTGTATTTAAGATTTATTTTAAAAAAGCAGTATGTCATACAACTCAGTAGCAAACAAACCCAATAAAAAAATGGACAGAAGATCTAAAAACATTGCTCTAAAAAAAGACATACAAATGGCCAATAGCCACATGATAAAATGCTCAATATTGCTAATTATCAGAGAAATACAAATCAAAACTACAAAAAGTATCACCTCATACCGATCAGAACAGCCGTCATTAAAAAGTCCACAAATGATAAATGCTGGAGAGGGTGTGAAGAAAAGGGAACCCTCCTATACTGTTGGTGAGAATGTAGTTCAGTGCAGCCATTATCAAAAACAATACAAAGATTCCTTAAAAAATTAAAAATAGAATTACCATATGACCCATATGGTACCCCGTACCATATTACAGGATTACCGTAATCCCCCTCCTCGGCATATATTTGGAGGAAACTCTAATTCAAAAGATACATGCAATACAATGTTCATAGAAGCACTATTTACAATAGCCAAGACATGGAAACAACCTAAATGTCCACTAACAGATAACTGGATAAAGAATTTGTAGTATATTTATACAATGGAATACTACTCGGCCATAAAAAAGAATGAAATAATGCCATTTGCAGCAACATGGATGGACCTGGACTGTCATACTAAGTGAAATAAGCCAGAAGAAGAAAGAAAAATACCATATGGTATCACTTATATGTGGAATTAAAAAAAAGAGAGACACAAATGAACTTATTTGCAAAACAGAAACAGACTCAAACATTGAAAACATACGTAAGGTTACCAGTGAGGAAAGGGGGTAGGGAGGGATAAATTGGGAGTTCAGGATTTGCAGATAGTAAATACCATATATAAAAAAAATAAGTAACAAGGACCTGCTGTACAGCACAGGGAACTACATTCAATGTCTTGTAATAGCCTATAATGAAAAAGTCTTTGAAAAGTAATACATATGTATATGTATAACTGAATCACTATGCTGTACACCAGAAACTAACATAACATAATGCTGTGAATTGACTATATTTCACTTAAAAAAAAAAGGCATTGTGGATATGTGAATAAAACACTGGGCTGACTGAAAACTTAAATTTAAGCCTGTCAATTGTTTGAGTGACTCAAGAGATCATTTTATTGCATTGTGACTGTCTTACCATCTGCCAACTGAAGATATAATCTCTAGCTTTCCCTATTTCATAAGGATGATGTGAAAAGAAGTGAGACAGCAGATACAGATTTCCTTGCTTTCTGGAGCAATGGCATTAATTCTCATAATTTATATTCTAAAAGTCAACCAGGCAATGAAAACTGCATTGTTTGATAATGATTCAAAATTTCAACAAAGCATATATATGGAAGTAGATAAACATACCTGAGCACACACACATCTCAGGTAGTATATATCTCAGATATACACACAGATCTCTGCAGGCTCCCAGAGCTAAACAGCTGGTATTCTAGTATGACTATACAAACACCATGAGCAGTTACATAACTACATATCTCTCTCAGTATGTGTATTTTTTTTTCTTTTCAGATACGATGACAACAAAATAACCTTCCAGGAAAAATCTGACTCCCCAGAACCAGCATTTTAAACAAGCCTCAAGGATAAGTGCTGGACACTGACACTGCTTTCCCTTCTTCAGATCATCTCAGGGAAGCATGAGTTACACAAGGAAAGAGCCTATTGCCTCACTCTATGTTCAGTCTCTGTCCACTCTTTAGCATGAAATCTTAATACAAAAACATATGCCAACAGCTGCTATAAAGATGGCCTTGAACAACCTGCTTCTCACAGAAATGTAAAAGGAAGCTGGAAAGAGAGCTTGGTAATGGTCACTATAAGGCTTTGCTTCTAAGATCTTTTAAAATTATTTATTTTCAAATCCTTTTAGCTTGATTCATACTATTAAAATACCTTATGTTTATTTACATCTCTATCTTTCTTCATAAACATGAGTGAAGCAAGATAAAATAATCCAAAACACATGAAAAAGCTTCCATAGTTCATCGATCAGCTTTTGAGTTGGAGAACACTGTTGGCAGAGAACTCTGATACCAGAAGAGCCAAAGGGACAGACTGTTAACTGTGCTGACTATTATTGAGGACACATAAGATGAGGAATAAAAGCCCACAATCATTCAGATATGATTACCATGATTCTCCTAAAATTAATTCCTTTATATTTTCACTTTTTTATACATTTCAATATCCTAAAAATTATATATTACTTGGTCTTCTCTATTTCAAAGAGAGCTACCTGACAACACACTGGTCTGAGATTATCAAAGAATAAACTGAGGAATGCAGATACAGGGTCGAGGCTCCAGAGTCAGAGGCTGGGTGCCTATTGTGATTCTACTTACTAGTCATATGATACTAGACAAGTT
This sequence comes from Vicugna pacos, assembly GCF_048564905.1. Taxonomy (NCBI): domain Eukaryota; kingdom Metazoa; phylum Chordata; class Mammalia; order Artiodactyla; family Camelidae; genus Vicugna; species Vicugna pacos. Next base: position 53,531,317 of record NC_132987.1, on the reverse strand, counting down.
ACTCTACCTCTCTCTGTGTCTGTTTATACTTCTAAACATCTTTAAATAGGGATAAATAATAACTATTCCTCAACTATGTTATAAAGATTAAGTCAGATACTTGCCAGGCACAAAGCACACAATAATATTAGCCATGATTACAGGCATCTGTGTTGCAAATGCTAAGTTCTATTTTCAGTTCAAACCTCCCAGAGTTAGATTTAAAAGATACTCCCCAAGACAGATACTGTATATAACATAAATTTGTGTAATTTAAAAAATTCCCTCAACAAATACTTATAAAAATTAGGGCACTAAACCAGATGCTGGGAATACAGTGGTGAAAAAAATCAAACATGGTCTCTGAACTCATACAAGTCCCCAGACTTAAAAAGTCTAGCTGGAGAAGACTGACACTGAATGAGTAATTTAAGTGCACAGGATTTTACCAAAAAATGTATCTGACTTAACCTGAAAGTCAGAGTAAGTAACATTTAAGCTGGCCCCGGAAAATAAATAAGAGCTAAAAAAAAAAAAAAAAAAGGGAAAGAATTTTTCATGCAAAGAGAACACCATGGGCAAAAGTTCTCAGTCAAGAAAGAATGGAGGTATCAAGAAATTGAAAAGAACTCTATAGTATGGTAGGGATATAGAGAATTAGGGGGAGACAGGGAGGGATATATCATGCAGAGCCTTAGAAACTGCCAGGGAATTTAGTCTTCACTTCAGGACAATGGGAAGTTCTTAAAAGATTTTTAAACCAGGAGAATCTCATGTCTAGATTTGATATATATTTGCTACAGATACTGCGTGGAAAATGGAATGAAGTGTAATAATATGTACAGGAAGATCAATGAGGAAGCCACAGTAATACAGCAAGAGAAAATGATAGTGACGTGGACCAGAATAGTGGCAGAATAGATGGCTTGACGCAGAGAGATTAGAGAAACTGTCAAGAGGCAGAGTAGACAGGAACAAATGAAAAACAAGAATCACTCAACTTGCTTTAGGTGGATGGTAGATCCATTCACGAAAATAGGGATCATCAGAAGGGGCTTTGTGAGGGAATACTCATGAGTGTGAGGTACCTATAAAACATCCAAGTGAAGATGTAAAGGGGCAACTAAACTATATGGATCTTGGAACTCTAGGTTGGAGGCAGTGGTTAAGACAGTCATTTGTCTATGTTATCTAGGGAGAGAAGATAAAGCAATGACTCTTAAATTTTAAGACGCTTAAGAATCAGCTCAGGGGCTTATTACAAATCCTAGTCACCAGTCCCAGAGAGCCTGATTCAGTAGTCCAGGGAAATAACTCAAGAAAAAGCATTTTTTAAACAAATATTCTCAAATAACACACAGCACCTTGAGAAACACTGATACAGAAATAAAAGGTAACAGTATTATGAAGAATTCTAACATTTATTGGTTAAGTAAAAGAAGAGGAAGAAGAATGAACAAAGAAAGACATTAAGTAGCAAGAGAGTTAAGAAAAAACCTGGAAAAAAAAAAAAAAAGAAAAAACCTGGAATGTATGATACCAGAGACGCCAGAGGGACAGACTATTTCAAGAAGTTGTTAACTATGTTGAATGCTACTGAGGACCAGTAAGATGAGGAATAAAAGAGTCCACAGAATTCACAGACATGAAATGAGAGGGAGGTAAGGAAATGGAGAGAACTCATATGATGTGTGGCTCTGCTAAGAATGTATGAACAAAAGGCATAAGGCTATGGGAGATGGCATGGGGCAAAGAAGAGATTTGTTTGCTGTCTGACTTTGTTGTGGGGAAAGGAAAGACTTGGCCAGAAGAAAACATGTGGTTCAAGCTGTATGAATCAGCGACCCACTTTAATTCCTTTTAATCCAGTAGTTACACAAATAAATTATAATAGGTTCAAATCTTTTCTTATATAAACAAAAGCCACAGCCTATCAAAAACATCACGATAGGCAAAAGTTATTTCCTATAGTTAAGATAGGGCAAAATATTGATTGATCTTTGGAGAAAAGCAGAAATACTGAATGGCATTACATATTCTGAAAAGGTAAGGCTCCTCCTCAAAGGTAAAGATTGAAATTGAGGCAGCAGCCATGAGTGCCACCTGCTGGTAAAATACAAATGTTCAGTATTTTGACTGAGCTAGAAACCAGTCTTAATGGAATTTCAAATAATTGGATCAGAGATTTCCTGTTTCCAATGAAAGTTTCTTGATAATGAAACAGAATCTCAGATGTTCCCATCCAGTGAAGAAAGTCTTTTCAAAATACTCCTGGTTAGTTGGTCACCATCCCTTTACTTCAATATATTCAACAGTAGGAGGTACATAAGTCCAAGGTTTGTTACATAATCACTAGGTCATTTTAAATTGAAACAGATCTTCTCCTGATTTCTACCACTTATACTAGCCTTCCCTCTACTGCAATACAGTAAATCCCTACAGCACAGTCCTTCACCATCTGAAGACAGGCATCCATCTACTTACGTTCTTCTCAGACAAAAAGCCCTAGTTTTTGGTTTCTTTTTTTTAACTATTTTTAAAACCTCCCACCATCCCAGTTGTGGGATACAGGTCAGTCTGTCAACAGTCCATAAAATATCTTCTTAGAGTTTTTATTTTCAACTGGTAGCCCAGTGGTACTATCGTTTTCCTTTTCTGGGTCTTAACACACTATTGGCTCATACTAAGGTTAGGGTGAACTAAAATCCTGTCCACCTAGATTTTCCCAGTCCAGTACTCATGTAACTTATAATTATTTGAATCTAGTGCAAGTCTTGATGTTTATCCTTGTTAAATTTCATCTTGTAACAATTTTGACTGCATTTCATCAAGATCATTTTGGACCTTGATTCTTCGTGCCATCTAAATTCAACAAGCCACTCAATAAATCTTCATCCAGATGATAGAAACTTGGATGAAACAGCCCTAAAAAGCAATTAATACTAAGCCACCAAAGAATACTTTTTGGGTAGGGATGTTCACCTAGCTGCATATCTATTTACTACTTACTAATCTATTTCAGCACTGAGGATAATGGAAAACAGACAAATGCTTTAATGAAATCAAGAGGTTATGAAATAAGCATTCCATGAACAGACTGTCCTCACATTCCTTTCAAAATAACAGTATGTGAGTTTAACAAGGTTTTTTTTAGGTGAACTCATGGAAAATGTTCACAAACCACACTGTGGTTATCAGTGGATAGTTTCCTAAGTCCACTCTTCTTTTAAAAAATTACACTTAAGAGTTAACCTATTTAACTATTTTATGATTATTTTATAATGAAATATTTAAGATTAAACACTTAAAAGAGCAAATTTGTGACCACTTGGGCATGTGTTTCACTCATCCTGATGAGCTAAAAGACCACCTTTTCTAAAAGAAAATTGTTCTCCTGAGTGAAGTAAATTGTCTTCTCTGCTCAGGCATCCATGCTTAATCGAGTGTACCTTATTTGAAAATTGATCCGAAGTTACTTACAAGTTACTAATGATAGCTCAGAACATTCAGATGGTATCCTGGGTTATAATTCCACTGAGTCTTGAGATTTGAACAATCAAAATGTAATGAAATAAAAGAAAGTTTTTAACTCAGTAACAACGTTTTTTGCGTGACTGATTCTACAGTTTGTCATCTCAGATCAAATCAGATCAAATTAAATCACCATATATTTGTATGAGAAATTCTCACCAAAGCACCCAACCTAAATCTTTTTTGAAAAGTTGAGTATTGCCTTTACTAACTTTTTAAAATAATTTGAATCTTCTATTTTCATTATAGAATAAAACCTCTTCTGAAAATTATAGGTATTTGTGTTGTACTATGGAAATTTGAACTTTGTTTTTATGATCCTACAACTTAAAATACTTGATTATTCAAGAAGATCCAATGCTAACTATATAGACAGAAATTAAATTATTTACCTTTAAGTATAAAGGCTGTTCAAGTAAATTATCCCTTACCTAATCAAATTAATTCTGACCTGATGCTACTCCTGATTCTTTTGTCATTTTTGTCTTAACCTTTCAGTAACAGAAATGCTTGACATTGGAGTGGGGACTTACAAAAGTAAGACTCATTTTATCAACTGACAAATCAAAAATCCATTCTTTAAAAAAAAAACATTCTTTTCGCTTGAACTATACTTGTTACTGGTTGTTAATACAGAACATGAAATACATGCTGGACTTCAGCTTTTTTCTTTAATACATTTATCTGGACTTTTCCATTTTAAAGACCATTCTGTGTGCTCATGAAAATGAAGGCAGAATAAGAAGCATTGCTCTATAACAGAGTGTGGCAGTCCAGATGTGGGCTCTGAAGCCCAACTGCCTGGATTCTAATCCAGCCACATTGTTTACTAGCTACATGAACTGCAACAGGCTATTTAACCTCTCTGTGCCTCAGTCTCATTTATAAATGTGAATAATGACAGTACCTATCTGAGAGCGTTATAAAAAGTAAATGAGTTAATACAGGTAAAGGGTTTGTAACAGCACCTGCCACATGGTAGGCATCAAACAGTTCAGAAGTTTGCTCTAATTATCATTCTTGATCACCGATTATCAGCACCCCTTCTCACTCATCATTTTCCTGCACTCGCTTTGAAAATAATAGTATAGTGCAATGGTTAGTTAAGAGCTGGACTCTGAAGTCAGAAAAACGTGGATTGGAGTTCTGGCCCCACCTTTTATCAGCAGTATTACCGTGGAAAGTCACTTAACTTCTCTCAGCCTAAATTTCCTCATCTAAAAATATGGGGATAAAAACAGTATCTACCTCCTGGTGTTGCTCTGAGAGTTAAACAAAAATGAACATCATACCCTTTACACAGTACTTGGCATGTAGTATATATATCTAGTGAATCTTTGTCAAAATCCCTTTTTTGTACCCTTAGCATTTTGGGAAGCACATTCTAGACTAACTAACCTCCGTTGTGATAGTCTTATAGATTCTTGATGGCTTTGGCAAATACCTTTGTTTATCTCTCTCTCCATCTTTCGTAGCTGTTCTGTGTTTTGTAGACAGATACTTCTCTCAATATTCTTCCCCATTTCCTATCTCTTTGAATTGTTTTTGGTTATAACATCAAAATTAAAGAATTTCTTCTTTGTGAGCCCATTAGTATTTTGGAGGCTAAAACCATGAATGTGTGCCTGTATTTTTTTCTGAAATATCTGCTTTCTAAAATACAGGATTCATACTGAGTGTATTTTTCATTATTAGTCTTTAAAATAAAATAATTTTTCTATCAAGAGTCTATCCCTTCTACTTCCCTAATCACTGGTTACGAAGTAAATTCATAGTAACAGTTCCCACCATTGTTTCCTTTACCTCCTATGAGATTAAATCATTAATCTCATTAAATCATTAATCTCAAAGTTATTAGATACTTGTTCAGCAGAATGAAACTTCCAACAAATATCTAGATGATTAAAGAACACATTACTACAGTTTGTTTCTCAGTAAACTTCATGAAATCTGCTTTCAAAGCCATCATCTACTCTGTAGTGCTGAAATTTTTTTCATATTTCTCCATCAGAATATCACTTTTGTTACTTTCTTCTTTTATAGTTCTCTGCCATGTTCTTTGCCAGCACAGTGGTTTCCATATCACGCACTTGCGCACACACACACACACTTAACCCCTCCTAGCATTCCCTATTGGGTATTTTTTTTTCTACAAAGTATACCTCCCAACACAAGAGTTTTTACATGAATACCATCCTACTGCTTGGTAATAGGTAGCCTCTTGTTAAAATATTAAATTTTCTTTTCTATATATACTGCATTGGTACACAAAATCATTTTTATACAAGGTACTGTTCCCACACAGTTTTGTCTCCAAATGCTTTCTTTCTGCCATGTTTTCCTCCTAAGTTATCTATTTTTATAACTTTATATAGGTTCCTTTTTCTTTACTGAGAAATTTAATCAGCTTCCAGCCAAAAGGCAATGAAAGTTAATCCTCGCAGAAGTCCACTACTGTGGCATTAAGGAGTGCAGTTCAAGAAACCAAATTCTGCTCTGAGACTTTCCAGTTGTTAATTGCCACATCTACCCTTGTCTTCCAAAGTTAAGAGCAACAAATGGAGATATAAAAAGATACGAGCTGTGCCTACTCCACAAAACTTCAAAACCCTTTATTTCTCCTCAATATTTCCATTAATATACACAAGAAAAGTTATTTTGGGTAGACTCTCAACTTTAAGATAGCAAGGACCACATACGTTTTACACACTATTGCCTAGTGCCTAGTACGTATCAGACCAAGAGTTAGACACACTTTGGCCCAAGGGCCAAGTCCTGCCCACAGCCTGAATGGCTCACAACTAAGAATGGTTTTTACAGTTTCAAAGGGTTGTTTAAAAACAAACAAATTTTTAAAAATCACAAAGAAGAATATGTGACAGAGACCAAATGTGCCCCACAAAGCTTGTATTTTACTATCTGGGTCTTTTTAGAAAATGTTTGCTGACCTCTGTATTAGACCCTCAAATATCTGTTAAAAAGAGGAGGCAGGGGGTGGGGAAGATGCTCTCCGAACGGGGAAGAAGAAACAGAAATCTGCAACAAATATATTTGGAGATCACTGCAAACAGTAAAACTCACATAATAAACACTGTGCAAGTCTTTAAAGCATTCCTGGCCTTCCATTTTCACTTAGTTTCAAGAGAAACTAAAGGTTTTTCATTAGTATATTCAAGAGATCATATTTATTTTTTGTAACTGATCTATTCTTGAGTCACAGGTGCTCCTAGAACCAAATTTAAACGTTGGCAGTACACTTCTTCTCCAAATAGCCTAGTTAACGTAAGTGTTAGTCATCAGCAAGGTGTCAGCCACTGTGAGGTGTCAATTCACAGGTAAGTATCCTTGTACAGACCCTCTCTCCTTCCATGAAGCACCAGGTACCTAAGCACTAACACTCCACAACATTGTACTCATCTGCTCCCATGTGTCTGTACACCTGTTACTTCAAAATTTAATCATTTAGAATGCTCCACAAACTCTGTAATAAAGCTTTGAATACTGAAAAATGTTAAGTAAAACATGAAAGTCCCATTATCAAGTAATGTCAAAGAGCAGTACGAGACCTATTCATGGCAATGTCTATTAGAAGCACTTGCAAAGATGTACCTGAAAATGCTGCTCCATCACTTGGATTTTCCCCTGGTCTGGGCACTTTTTCAGAGCTCGATCTGCATAATGGAATAGGATTTCTACCATCTGTAAGGAAAACAGCCTTGTGTAGAAATGAAAACATATCTCTAAAGTTTTTTAATACTTAATATATTAGATTCTCTTAAATAATAATGTTTTGTTATTGTATTAAAAATATAATGAAAAAATTTAGTAGCTTTATGTCCCAATTTTTTTAACCTAGTCTAATTTCTTTCAGCCTTAGGGCTGGTACCAATTTGCTAATCTTTCCTAATAAATACCCCCAGGTTCCAGACCTCATTAGTACACATATTGCTCAGGAAAAAAAAAAGATGAGGTTTAGCTCTTTAGTGATCCTTTGCATAGGTCCTTCCCAGATAGCCAATTCTTTTTACCAGATACTGAGAAAATCATTTATGAGTCTAAGGAATGACTGATTTCTGTGCATGTTTTCCAAATGTTTATACTAATTTGGAATCTAATGTTCACCAATGCATTTGTACAATAAAAAGGAGGAGGAATGACTATAGTAAATGAATTCAACCAAATTTAGAGTAGGAAAACAAAGCTAATGTTAAATATGAACATTAACCATATTAATGCTAATTAATAATAATAATAAACATCAGGCCCCTCTCCTACCTCAGGCAATATGAATACTTGCACATACAGTATTTCTCATAATTACTGATCGGTTTATAAAGACTAACAAATGTCAATTTTCAGTGGGCTATCACTAGGTTCAGAAATTACCCAGATCCCCGGATTTTCCCTCTCCTTCTGTCTTTTGGTTATTTTGCTATTTACCTTCATAAGAGGGTGAGCAAGGGAAAAAAGAAAAGGTGACAAAAAGAAATTTTAAAAGCACTCAAGATAACAAGGGGGAATTATAATCTGATTTGCTTTTTTAGTCTCTCCTTGACTGCAGACATTTACCTAATCGTACCCAAATATTATTAGCAAATACCCAAAGCAAATGTGTACTGTAGCCTAGTAAAGACCCTATTAAAATACTTACCCGATCTGCAGCAACAGCCTTTCTCTTACTGGCATCCCCTGACAATCCTGCAGAGAAGCAAAATCCGGCATAAAACCAGTTAAACCACATCTTCAGGACTGAAATTATTCTGGTCTTCTACTTATAACCTATGCTAACAATAGATACAATCCTAACAATCCTTAGGTATCAAAATGTTGGCTAATATGCCATAATAGGAACACCTCCCATCTAGCAGACCAGACAGCATATCAGTGTATTTCCCTTTTGTTCTAATAGTAAATTTTACCTATGAATTGAATTTTTACAGTGTCCTTTAAAATTCTATATCCTGTACATGTTAACTTTTTTCATTAAAAGTCTGCAAGGTTTGATAACATCTTATTTACAAAACACTTATTAATATTTCGGTGAGTGAGTTCTGTAAGTGATTAGTATTATCCATTGTCTCTGCTCCAGAAAATAACATCTACTACAGTGGTGTTCCATTAACTTACCCACTACTGCTTTTGCTTTTCCTTCATGAAAAGACCATGCGAGAGCCAAGGCTTCCGTGAGACAATCTTGTTTCAGGAGGTGATCCACTCTCTAAAATGAATGAATGAGAGAAGCCAGACTCCTCTGTCTGACCAACCACCGGTCAGAATTCCTATTCTATCTAATCTTTCCAGAAGTTGCTGCTTAGTAGCTAAAATTATTCCAAAACCATGTGAATATCTTATTTCCAAAAATAATTTCTTAAAGCACTGGACAGTACAGTGATTATAAAGGCTAGTATAAGCAGTCACAAGACCTAAAAATGAAAAGAGGAAACAGCTGGAATGTCACTGTAGCAGAAATGGCTAGGCGTTTAATCGTAACGTCTACTTGCTCCTTCCTCCTTAGTAACAAATCTCAAGTTTACATGAGACAGCAATATACCAGTTAAAGGACATTTCTAAGACTCCCCTGCAGCCACTTTGAGCCACGTGACTAAGCTCTGGCCAACAATAGGTAAGTGGAAGTGTTATTTGGTATTTCTGGGATGTCACCCTAAAAGGACAGGGCCAGTCCTTCTCTTTCCTCCTTCCTGGAATGTAAACTTAGCAGCTGGAGCTCCAGCAGTCATACTGGAACATAAAATGACCTTGAGACTAGAATCCACACATAAGGATGGTAGAAAAGTGTAGTATGCCAAAGACCACGGAGCTGCCACACTAGCCACAGACTGCCTACCTCCACACTGCTTTTACATGAGAGAGAAATCTTCACACCACTGTTATTTTGAATTTTCTGATATACATAGCCAAGCCTAATGCTGACTTACAGTCAATTTTATCAAATCAAGTACATAAGAGTTATAATGGTTTTGATGTACACTTTTGAAACTAAAAAGCACAGATCCAGGGGAGTGGGTATAGCTCAGTGGTAGAGCACATGCTTAACATACACAAGGTCCTGGGTTCAATCCCCAGGACCTCCATTAAAAAACAAATATAAATAAACAAATTTAATTACCTACCTCCATCCAAAAAATTTTAAAAAGTAAAAAAATTAAAAATTAAAAAGCACAAATCCAAATAATCTTTTTCTGCAAAGTCAAAACAAAACTGTTAAGATGCTCTCAATTTGATAGTGCTAACATATAATAAAATTACTTTGAACTCACCTCTCTCCAGCTCCTCAGCATCATCACATAAACAGACTGGAAAATAAAGAGAAGGAAATTAAAATGATCATCTTTAACGAACTCATTTGAGAGACATGTATGTCTCAGTCCCACACCTATTTTATGTCTCTTTAAGTAAAAATATTTCATACTAAAGTTAGAAGCATTTACTAAAGGGTCTTCAAGGGCCCACATTAAAGAGAAAATCAAACATGTAAAAAGTAAATTAAGTCTAAGGAGGAGTTAATTCCACAGAAAAGGAACAAGGAAAGTCCAATCTCCCAACATATTTCTCCATGTTAAGTTAAAAAAAACTCCCAAGAACAAATTGATACACAAACAGTTCCTATAAGACGTCAAATGTCTCAATGCATTTTAATATACTCTAAGCTGCTGTAAGCTAAAGGAAATCTTAATTACATGACAAATAAATATGATAAGGTACATTCTGGTCATGAAAACATAAATGTGAAAGAAGATTATGAAAATATACCTCTGAATAAAGAAAATAAACATCCCACAAACCAGAACCTAAACAAAAGTAAAAACACAATATGTCTAAAAGGAGAGGAAATAAATTAGTTAAAAATCACGACCATCTAAACCCTAAAAGTTTTAGATTACTGCTGATCAATATTCACTTTGTAATGCACTGCCCTCTTTACCAGCAACCTCCTCCAGCCCCATCTATCCTGAAACAAAATGCCAAGTCCCAGAGTGGAAGAACTTACTTTTGTCCCCAAATAAAAGATCTGACCACCATAGCTACTGATGGATTGATAACAAGCCTTCTCTCCAACCAAAGCCTATAAAAAAATTAAAAAGGCAAAATTACATGCATTAGAAGTTTTAAAGAATATGAATTACGAGGCAACATTTTACGTCAACACGGTTTCATCCCATAAGTGAGTGGGGGGGAAATGCCAATCAAATACCAGTCTGTCAGTGGAAGTAGAAGAAAAGAGAAAGTGCAAAAAGTAATTCTCTGCTTACACATGGTCTTTCTAATTTTCAAAGTAACGGGGAAAGGGAGGAATGCGTCAAGTTCTAAATCTAAAGGACAACTGTTGCAACCTGCCCACTATTATTGGATGACAAGTAGTCACTGCTTCTGGCAAAAAACTGAAAACGGTACCTCCAAGTTCTTTGAAATAAATATCAGTGTAAAACACAAGAGAAAACAGGAAGACAATGCAGCATAGCATAGGAGGATCATCATAGCCCAGCAAATTAGAAATGAAACCTACTTTCTGGTCAATCTGGGTTGCAAATTTTGGCTGTCACCTACAAGGTATGATTGTAAACAAGTTTCAAACTTCTGACATTAAGTTTTCCCATCTTTGAAAACCATGCAGTTTCTGGGGGGCTTAAATACGTTAAAATGTATAAATCCCCCAAAATATATGTGGCCAACAACTGATAACTAGTCATTTTTCTTAACTTTTCATTATAAAAATTTAAAATATATATACAAAGGTAGAGAGAATTAAAAAATGAATCCAATGTAAAACTATCAAGTAATAGTTTTTTCTAATTTTTAAAAAAAATTTTGGTAGGGGAGGTAATTAGATTTATTTATTTTTTAAGTAGCGGTACTGGGGATTGAACCCAGGACCTCGTGCATGCTAAGCATGCTTTCTACCACTGAGCTGTACCCTCCCCCTGCCACATTGATACTTGAATGTTAAACCAGCCCTTGCATGACTTGGATAAACATCATCTGATCAAGATTACTCTTTTTACACACTGCGAGTTTCTATTTGCTAATATTTTAAGGATTTTTGCTTCTATGCTTATGAGGACATTGATCAGTAGTGTTCCTTATTGTAATGTCTTTGGTTTTATTATCAAAGTTAAGCCAGTGTCATAAAAAGAGTTACATGCTCCCTTTTCCTCTATTTTCAAAAAGATTTTGAGGTAAAATTGGTTTTTTTTTCCCTCAAATAACAGAATTCCCTAGTGAAGCTATCTGAGCCTGGCCTTTGTAGGAAATCAGTTAATTTCTTTAATTGATGTACAGCCACACAGATGTAGATTTTTCATTTCTTCCTGAGTCAGCTTTGATAACTTGTGCTTTCCAAAGAACTTTTCCATTTCACCTAAAGTTATTTAATTTATTGGCAAGAACTTATTCAGATTATCTTTTTAATATCTACATTAATGTATCTTTTTAATATCTCTCATTCCTGATATTAGTAATTACATCTTCTCTTTCTTGATTAGTCTCAATAGAAGCTTATCAATTTTATCTTTTAAAGAACAAGCTTTGGTTTCTTTGATTTTCTCTATTGTTTGCCTATTTTCTACTTAATTGATTTGTGTTCATCTTTTTAATTATTTCTTCCTTTAATCTATTTTTAAGTTTATTGGCTTTTCTCTATTTCCTTAATTAAGACAGAAACTTAGATCAGTAACTTGATGTTCTTTACTAACATAAGTATCTAATGCTATAAATTACTCTCAAAAAACTGATCTAATTGTAGACCATATATTTTTGATATGTTGTGTTTTCACTTTCACTTAGTTAAGAATATATTCTAATTTCCTTTGAGATTCCTTCTCTCACTGACAGGTCATTTATAAAAGTGTTATTTAACTTTCAATATTTGGGTTTTCTCCAAATTTACCCTGATAATTCCTTCAACAATTTGCTGTAGTTTATTTTATGGTCTAGCATATAATTTATAGGATGCCCTACGTGCACTTGAAAAAGTTTGTAATTTGCTTTTGTTGGGTGAAATGTTCTATAAATATCAGGTAAGTCAAGTTGGTCAATAATTTTTTTTTAAATCTTGTATGCCCTTGATGGCTTTCTGTCTATTAATTGTATTAATTACTGAGAAAGTAGTTTTGAAATTTCCGAACTATAATTTTGGATTTCTGTTTCTCTTTTTAGTTTTGCTAGTTTTTGTTCCATATATTTTGAAGGTCTGTTATTGGGTGCTCACACTTTTAAGATTATTATGTCTCCTTGATAAAGTAACCTGTTTTTATCAATCTGAAATTTCTCTTTATTTCTTATCGATATTCCCTACTCTGAAATCTACTTAATCTGGTATTAATATAGCCATTCTAATGATCAGTGTTTGCATGATATGTCTTTTTCCTTCCCCTTACTTTTAATTTGTCTATGTCTTTGTATCTAATGTTTTTTATAGATAGCACATAGTTGGTTCTTGCTTTTTTATACAATCTGGTATTCCCTGCCTTTTAATTGAAATGTTTAAACTACTTCTATTTCCTATAATTACTGAGAGAGTTTGGTTTAGATTTATTATCTTGTTTTCTACTTGTACTATCTGTTCTTTTTTATGCTTCATTGAATTTAATATTTTTTAACATTCCATCTTGTTGCTACTATTGTAAAGTCATACTTTTTTTGGTGACTGCTCCAGTGTTTACAATATGCAGCTTTAACTCATCTCAGTCTACATTTTATAAAATTTTATTTTATTGAGTTATAGTCAGTTTACAATGTTGTCAATTTCCAGGGTAGAGCACAATTTTTCAGTTATACATGAACGTACATATATTCATTGTCACATTCTTTTTCCCCATGAGCTACCACAAGATCTTGTATCTATTTCCCTGTGCTATACAGTATAAACTTGTTTATTTATTCTATATATACCTGTCAGTATCTACAAATTTCAAACTCCCAGTCTGTCCCTTCCCACCCACCTCCCCACTGGCAACCACAAGTTTGTACTCTACATCTATGAGTCTGTTTCTGTTTTGTATTTATCTTCATTTGTCTTTTTCTTTTCTTTTCTTTTCTTTAGATTCCACATATAAGCAATATCATATGGTATGTTTCTTTCTCTTTCTGGCTTACTTCACTTAGAATGACATTCTCCAGGGACATCCATGTTGCTGCAAATGGCATTATGTTATCATTTTTAATGGCTGAATAGTATTTCATTGTATAAATATACCACATCTTCTTTATCCAGTCATCTGACAATGGATATTTAGGCTGTTTTCATGTCTTGGCTATTGTAAATAGTGCTGCTATGAACACTGGGGTGCAGGTGTCTTTTTGAAGTAGGGTTCCTTCTGGATATATGCCCAGGAGTGGGATTACTGGGTCCTATGTAAGTCTATTCCTAGCCTTCTGAGGAATCTCCATACTGTTTTCCACAATGGCTGCACCAAACTGCATTCCCACCAGCAGTGCAGGAGGGTTCCATTTTCTCCACAGCCTCTCCAGCATATATCATTTGTGGACTTTTGAATGATGGCCATTCGGTCAGTCTACATTTAAATATTATACTATTCGATATATAATGTAATAATCTTACAATGATATAGTTCTGCCCCCTACTCCCTACTGGCATATACTATTTTTGTTATACTATTATCTCTACTTACCATAAACAGTACATTATTTTTGTTTTAAACATTCAACTGCTTTTTAAATTACAGCTCTGAAGTATAATTTATATACCACAAAATTTACTCATTAAGAGTGCAATAATTTTTAGTACATATACTGTTGTTCAACCATCACCAAAATCCAGTTTCAGAACATTTCCACCATTCCACAAGGATCTCTTTTACCCATTTTCAGTCAATCCCCATTCCTACTCCCAGTCCCCATTGTACTGTCTTTATAAACCTGCCTTTTCTGAAATTTCATATAAATAGAATCAAACAATATGTGGTCTTTCCATATGGCTTCTTTCACTTAACACAGTATTTTTGAGGTCTATCCATGTTGTAGTGTGTGTCAATAGCTCATCTTTTTTACTGAGAAATAGCATTCTATTACATGGCTATGACACATTTTGTTTATCCATTTATCAATTGGTGGACATTTAGACTGTTTTGACTTTTTGGCTATTATGAATAATGCTGCTATAAACATTTGTGTACAAGTATTTGTGTGGACATATGTCTTTGCTTCTCTGGGGTAGCTACCTAGGAACAGTATTGCTCAGTCATACGGAATCTTTATGTTTAATATTTTGAGGAACTGCCAAAACATTTTCCACAGTGGCTGCACCATGTCCCACAAGCAATATATGAGAGTTCTAGTCTTCCCGCATCCTAATCTACAGTTGTTACTGCCTGTCTTTTTGATTACAGTCATCCTGGTGGGTATGAGTGGTATCTCACTGTGGTTTTTATTTGCATTTCCCTAATGACTGATGATGCTGAGCATCTTGTCATATGCTTATTGGCCATTTGTGTATCTTCTTTGGAGACTGCTGAAGATTGTTTCTGATGAGAAATCTGCTCTTACATTTATTATTGCTCCTCTGCATGTGAACTTTTTTCTTTGCCTCCTTTAATATTTTCCTCTTTCCAACTCATTTGGATCAATCTATGTACGGTTTTCCTTATTTTACTTGTGTTTGTGTTCATTGAGCTTCTTGAAATTTGTGTTTATTGTTTTGGAAGTTTTTGACCATTATTTAACCTAACCTTTTTCTCTCCTCTTCTTCAGAGATTTCAACTACACACATATTAGGCTACTTGGTGCTGTCTCATAGGTTACTAACACTATTTTTTTTTAATTACTTATTCTGTTTCATTTTGGATAGATTCTACTGCTGTACCTTCAAATATTTTTTTCCTGCAATATCTATACTCTGCTGTTAATCCCATTCAGGGTATTTTTTATCTTAAGCACTGCAGATTTTATCTCTAGCAGTTAGATTTGCATCTTTTTTAATATCTCCAAGTCTCCACTTAACTTTTGGACATATGGACTATAGTTATAATAACTGTTATGTCCTTGGTCTGCTAATTCTAACATCTGTTTCAGGTCTATGTCAGTTTTGATTGATCTTTCTCATCATAAGTTGTGGTTTTCTTCTTCTCTGCATGCCTAGGAATCTAGGCATGGCAGACATTGTGAGTTTTACCTTGCTGAGTTCTGGAAATTTCTGTATTCCTATTAATATTTTTGCACTTTGTTCTGAAAGGTAGTTAAGTTACTTGAAAAGAGTTTGATCCTTCCTGATCTTGTTGTTAGTGGGGACCAGAGCAGTGTTTGTTCCTAATTACTCCAACTACTGAGGCAAGATGGCCCTGAGTACTCTGCTCAATGCCCAGTGAATCATGAAGTTTTCCATGTGGCTGGTGTAAACAAGTCAGTGTGAGCACCAGATATAGTTCCTTCTATATCTTTCAAATATTTCTTTCCCTGGCCTTGGGTAGTTCCCTCATATGCATCTGCTGATCAGATGTCTGCTGAACACCCAAGGAGGACCCTTTGCATAGTGCTCTCCTCTCCAGTACTCTGTCCTGAAAAGTTAACCCACCTTTGTCTTCCTGCAGTCTCAGCTCTGGCTCAACTCATGGAGTCCTCCAGGCTCCAGGTGGATTCCTCCTCCTTGAGCCACAGACTAGAAACACTCCCAAGACAATCATAGGTCTCAGGTCACTTGTCTCCCATTTGTCAGGGACCACTGACCTTTATTGTCTGATACCCGGTATCTTGAAAACTATTGTTTCTTTTCTTTTCTTTTTTTTCTGATTTTTTTTTTCTAGACAGGAGAATAAATCCAGTCCCCATTATTCAATCTTGGCTGAAAGTGCAAGTTTAAAGTTCACCAGTATTTTTAATAACCACTCAGACAAAAGAAAATATCTAAGTTTGGGACAATAAATATTCTTACTATAGTGAATTCCATTGCATTACCATTTCTTTTTCTGGATTTTCCTGGTTTCCAAATTCTGAAAATATGTATGGAAGACCCTTTCATACACACTCCATGCTCTGAAGTTCTAATAACTTAGGGAGACTTGAGCAATGGCTACATATTATACTGTGGACAACTCATTAAATGTAACCATCATTACTATTTTTTTTCCCAAGAAATTACCCAGAGAAGCCTCAAAAGAATCTAAATTTCCTGCTTAAAGATTACTAGTTTAGGAAATATGAGACTGCAATTCAAGGTAAATCAACTGTAAACCACTTATGTAAATTGCTAAAGGCTTTTATTGTCATTGCTTAAAATATAGTAGAATTAATACTAAGATCATAACTTTTGTGTCTTCCTTCTCTGCAGGCTCCTACATTTCATCTACTTCCTATTCCTAAAGAATCTTTCTTTCTCTCAAAGCCATCTCTGCCTTTTAGTGACCACAGCCTCCACACCTGTTCAACCCTTTACCAAGCACTCAAATATTTCCAAAGCCTCACAGGCTGCCCGTCTCCCTAGTCATTCATTCCTTAAGTCTATCAGGCTTGTTGCTACCACATTAAACTTTCTAAAAAACTTTGTTTTTATTAAATTTCTTTCTCATAAATTTTCAATTTCATTTCATCATTTTGGTATAAAACTTTTTTGGTATTAAAATAGTCACATTTCTGGATAGAAGGTAACAGAAATTATTTTAGTTTAAGTTCACATTCCTGAAAACTTACACACTCACATCCACTTCAACCTAGTTAATGGCCCTTAAGGAAACACCTCAAGACATAAAGATAACTCCTCTGAGTTCCTATTTCTAAAACATAACAACAACAAAATACCAAGTTTATCAAAGCAGTACCAAGATAATGGATTGCCCTTACCAGTGCCTGGCTCACATTTCCTCCAGTGGCTAGTGATTTGAAATGGCTGCTATTATAGACCAACTGAACTTCTGAGATCTCCACTGTCTCCAATTCCTCTTGAGTTTGCCGATCAATCACATGCAACTTCTCTACACTGTCCAAGAGCACAATTGTGCGTGAGTTTATCCACTGTAATTCAAGCACACAACACAAAAGTGAGGCCCATCCCACACCACCATCCAGGACAAGAAAGCTTGGTCCCTCAGTTAAATTACACTGAGGACCTTATTCATTTAATTAATAACTTGATGACAACACATTTACAGCAAGAACTACTCAGGGACAGCCCAGAGAACAGCAGATACACAGCACAGTATTGAGTTTTGATGGTATTAAAATGACTCATAATGTAAAAGGCTAACAGCTCTAATAAATATTATGGGGTATATTGTTTTTTAATAAAAAATTTTAAAAGGTACATTGGCACAATGACACTTAAGCAAAGTGACCAAGTTTACATTTCTAGTGTTTCTGACATTGTAATCAGTCAATAGGGCAAATGAAACCTTATAAACCTAGCTGGCCAATAATGATTGCTAGCATTTAAGCAACATACATTTTAAATAGAAGCTATTTAAAATACATATTTTCTTCAAAACATATCTACAAGTTATGGGAGAGTTCTTTGCTTTCTATTTCTCTATATATTCTGAATTTTCTTTAGTAAGTACTATTACAGTTTTAAAAGTAATAACTTAATAATATTAAAAATCTTCTGAAGGATACCATTTTGATAAATTTCTTGGGTTATGTATAAGATTTCTATTTTCAAAATATTTTTTTGAAAAATCTCAATTTCTCCCCAAGAAATAAATGAAGTCTTAAAATCTCAATTAGAATTCAAAATTAGCCAGAACAAGTGCTTCCCCTGCACTTTCTCTCTCTGGTATTCATTTTGATTTATTTATATGATCTATTCCCATGTTATAAGAAATTATTTGCATAATACCGTATCAAAGGCAATCAAGTTGAAAATGATCAATTCTCTTTTAACCATGCTGAATATATACTTTATACTGTGTAGTGAGTGGCTGCTCTAAGGGAAGGGCTCGGTTTGGTTTTCAAAAACAATTCTCAGAAGACAGAGAGTTTGACATTCAAATCATCTACAAAGAGCTTTTTTAAGATGCTCTCTTGATTACTTTGAGAAACAAAGTGTCATTTGGGATAGACATTATTTAACCTTATACAGCCTTAGTCAGTGCTAGTTTTTAGGTACTTTCAGAGGGCACCTGGTTGAAAGAGAAAGAATGACAAAAATGTTAGCAGGTTTAGCAATTATAGAGATTAGACCCTCACAATTCTAAGTGCTGATGTGTTGTAAACAAGCCTTTTAAAGGGAATTAACAAAGCAATGCAGTTAGTGGCCACATCATGGATAACACACAAGACAAATGAAAAACACCGAATGTCCTACTGTCAGGAGAATGGCTACTTGCGGTTGGGAAAATTTTTTCCAGGGACAGAACCATATGCGGATTTTTAAAGTGCTGCATCTCAAACATCTTAAGTGGAAGCGATGATGAATTCTAAAAAACTATGTTATATGATTCAACGACAAGTTCTGGTGATGTTATATACATATTGGAAGAGGCTGAACAAAATAATTTCATGAAATGTGTATGAAAAAAGTGTTATAAATCAATAGTCTGTATATGAGATTAAAAGGCAATGTGCAACTAACTTAATAAATCATCTGTTATAAAAGTTGATACAAAAAGAAATAATCTCTTTTTTTTTAATCAAAAAGTTGCTCAGGACTGAGACACATGGTAGAGAATTCTGCAAAGTTTTTAGCCACAAGAAAAGAATAGTTCCTGAACCAATTAGGGCAAGCTTAGAAGTACAAAAACATGTTTACAAAGAAAGCCCGGCAATGATCCTGAAGAAAGGATTCTAATCTCCCTTTGAGTTAATCAGGATATTAAAAAAAACTTTTGCTGATCCTGCCAGTGTTCAGCAGGTTGTAAGGTTGAAAGACAATAAAAATAATGTGGCATCACACAAAGCTCAGCCTTTGTTCAATATGAACGGGACCTCACTGCTTTCCTTATTTTATAGAATCTCAAAGGTCATGGTTCACAGCAAAAACCCCTAACACAACATGGACTCAAAACAATTACATAAAATAAATGAGGATATTTCATTTCAGTTATACTCACAGTAAAGTTGATGAGGTCATAGTACAGGTGAAGATGCTTTTGCTTAGTAACATGTATTGCTCCAGATTCGTCTCTCTTAACCTGATAATGAAATAAAAACAACCCAAATATCAGCTATCGTTTGAGACTTTGCCCTTGACTAGATGACTAGTCTCTCATCTAGGCAATCCACCTAGAAAATGATTTTCATACATAGATAAGACAAAAATATTGATAATAAAAGAAACTATTATACAAATGGAAAAAATCATTCTCACCACGATCTGTACCAAAATCCAAGATGTGCCTGACCAGGGGTCTGCTTGTCAGTTTAAGCAGACCTCATTTTATCGCACTTCACTGCGCTTTGCAGATACTACTTGTGTTCACAAATCAAAGGTCTGTGGCAATCCTGTGTTGATCAAATCATTCAGCACCATTTTTCCAACTGCATTTGCTCACTTCATGTCTCTGTGTCACATTTTGGTAATTCTTGCCACAGTTCAAACTTTTTATTATTATTATATTTGTGATGGTGATCTGTTTTCAGTGATCTTTGATGTTACTATCATAAAACTGGCATTTTTTTTTTTAGCAATAAAGTATTTTTAAGTGAAGGTATGTACTTTTTTTTTTAGAGATAATGCTATGGAACACTTAATAGACTACAGCATTATGTAAACATAACTTTTATATGCACTGGGAAGCCAAATAATTTGTGTGACTCACTTTATTGCAAAATCTGTGCTTTATTGCAGTGGTCTGGAATTGAACCCACAGTATTTCCGAAGTATGTCTGTACTGGCAAATGCTGTAATGTAACATTCATTCTGTCATAATTCAGAATAACCTAACTCATCACATCAATGACTGTATTTAGCTAGAGTTAAAGCATAAAATGGGACTGGTGACAAGTTGTGAAAAAGTCAAACAAAAGTTCATTGAAAGAGAAAATACTGCTGCAGTGACAAAACAAGACTTTTCTAAAGTATGACATTATTACAGCTCAAACAGCCCCAAATCTCCCCCCAAAAAACTCAAGTGTCATATTTTACTTATATATGCATATACATAAACATACACTCTATAACCTTCAATCAGCCTTATAATTTGCTCTCTCCCCTTCTGTTCCAAGGTGACAGAGCACTGAAGAAGAGAGACACACAGCACAATGACCTGCCTGAAATTCAGGACATTCAATTCAACCTGGGTTTTCTTGCATATCCCTCACAGTAGTGTTCTTGACATCTTCCTTTCCTTTTAAGTCTCAATTCCTCTGCCTTCTAGTCCTGTCACTTGCAGTGTTGACCTCACCAGATATCTTAACAACTGACATCACTGATGTGAACCCTTCGTGTATTCCATCTTCACTTCCTAAGTCACTTTCTCCGTAAGAAAGGATGCTCTGGTAAAAGGAACATGGGATCTAAAGCCATGTGTTTAAGAGTAAGTTCTGCTAATATACCTGTCACTAAGGGCAAATCACTTATTCTTTCAGTTTCCTCATTTGTAAAATGAAAATAAGACAGCACCAAATTATTCTTATCTTGCATATGTTGAAAGTGCTTCATAAACAAGATCAATGACAACATTAACTATTCTAAGATTTGCTAAAGAAAAGCACTTCACCTGTACACACTCTAACTTCTACTCCCTCCATCGCTGTTTAATATACCCCCTCCCTTGCTACCACATTCAATCACTCCTTTGAGACGGTGTTTTTCCTCTTGCTATCAAACATGTCTCTGACTTTCCCACCTTCAAAACAAAACAAAACAAAAACCTTTCTTTGATTTACTTCTTACAGAAAGTTATCCATTCTCTTTCCTCTTACAGCCAAACACTGTACTATGATTGTGAGTCATCTTCTAGACACCCATTTCTTTAACAAGGCTCTACAATCCAGTTTCCATCTCAATTCTGCTGATAATCCCAGCCCTCTGAAAAGCTTCTAAAGAACTACTTCTTGCACATCCTTTGGCCTTATCTTCAGTCTTCTTCCTTGATCTGTCTTTGGTATTGGTATTACCCTGGAATTGATAATGTTCTGAAGCCTCTCTTTCTTGGTCTTCTGTGCAATGCCATACTGTCATATTTCCCCCTCCTACCTCTATGTGACTTTATAGGAACCTCTTTTCCTATCATCTTTTCTTTTTCCTTTCCCTTGATGAGCGTCCACCAAGGTTGTTTATGCTCAAGCTTTTGATTTTCACAGCTTCAACTACCTTCTTCTGTATCCTGGAATTCTCATTTGCACCCCAGACCTACACTGCCATCTACCCAGAGAACACTCCCCAGTACAACACTTGAGAGTCCCACCTTCACTTCCAACTCAATACATTCAATTCTTCCCTAACCTAATTCTTTGAATACTTCATGCTTCTAAAATGCAAAGCCAAAAATGCAATGTTTTGTTCATGTCCTTCATTCCCCAGATCTGGTAAGAAGAGAAGCCTTGTCTTTCCTTCAAAATGCCACCCCTAAATCTCACTGCGACCAACCATCCTTATCTACAGCCCTCACACTTGCTTTATTATAAGAGCAAAACCTTCTACTTCCCTGCAACTTACTATATAATCTGTTCTTTTGCTATTTCTACAGTAATCTTCTTAAAATGTCACTTTAATCACATCACTTTAATTACCTACGAACCTGTGATGGTTCCCTATTACCAATCTAGGATAATTATTATACAATCTTGATTAGAGGTCGGCAAACTTTTCCTGTGAAAGGCCATACAGTAAGCATTTTAGGTTCTGCAGACCATACAGTCTCTGTCACAACTACTCAACTCTACCGCTGTAGTGAGAAAGCAGCTGTAAATAACACATAACTGAATGGGCATGACTGTCTTCCAATAAAACTTTATTTACAAAAACAGGCAGCCAGCCAGATTTGGCCCATGGGCCATAGTTTGCCAACCCCTAATCTAGATCCATGCCATATATTCAGCTTTATACTCCGTAGTAAGTTTCTCCCTGTCACCAAGTCTATGAACATTATTAGGCACTAACAATATACAAGCACTGTCCAAGTGGCTGGAATACAGCAACAGAGCTGGTCTTTAGACTTACAGAGCTTTCAGTCTAGTGAGGAAGAAAAAATTAGATAACCCACTTAAAAAGGGCTGAATGTTATCAAAGGAGAAGGTCGTATAGGGTCTGTAGCAGGTAAGGCTAAATGAGGCCATGAGGTCAGGGAAGGTGATGCTCAGCATGTGCTAGGATGACATGGAAGAGAGCACAGAGCTTTCCTAGCAGAGGTGTTGGCATATGTAAAGGCATCAAGGCCAAAGACTAGCCAGGAAGTTACTCCAGAGCCCAGGCCAAAAATGTCGGTGGTTTAGGCTTGGGAAGAGCAACAGGGGAGACAAAAAGGTTGTAAATTCAGGAGATTCTGGAGACAGAATCAATAGGATGTGGTGATGAAGCAGAAATGAAGGGAGAATGCAACTGAGAGAATGCAATTTCTAGATTTCTGGCTGGAGAAACCAGATGGACAGCCGTGCCCTAGCTTCACCAAGCTAGGAAACCCAAGAAGAGACTACACAGGCACATTCTTACCTCTGTAACTTCAGTTCATCTTATTTCCCCCAACCTACATATCCACCCCTCCTGTAGCATTTGCCATATATCCTTCATAAAGTCTTCCATGGCCTCTCTAATCCATAGAAATCTCTTCATACTCTAAACTTATATCAATTTTTAAATTCCCATCACACAGTTGAATCCTTCAACTGTTCTCCTGTGTCATAATAAATTGATTGGTTTTGCCTTTCAAGCAATATTTTAAGCTACATGAAAGAAGAAATTAAGTTTTACTTACTTCAATTGCATCCATCATAGCGTGGAGAACACAGCAGGCACACAATGACACCTGCTGCCTAATAAGTACACTATATATAGACAGGTAAGCCATTAACACAGACCCATGTACATTCATCTATTTATACAGACACTTAAACCATCAATTATTCATTAGTCAAAGAAAATGAAACTGAGAAATACACCATGGAGAGGCATGGAGCTGAGGGTGATCAGCTGTTTTCCATGTTAACCACTAAAGCCTCAAATAAAAATTAAATAGGTCACTCTCTCTCCAAAGAATTATAATGTTTATTATGCATGTTTCTTTGACACAATATTAAATTACTGATGAATCAGAAAAATAATCTAATGATAAAGGACTTTATAACAGATACAGCATCATATTAGGACTCACCAACAGAAAATGAACAACATCTCCTCTGCAGAAGGCAAGCATGGGATTCACGTAATTATGCACTGCCACAAAGTGCCAGGCCAACAGTGGAACACTGGAAGGATCCATCTAATCGAGAAGAAAAAAAAAGTCACCACAGTAAATAGTCAGAAAAACAAAGAGAAAATTCCAGTTAAAAATAGCATCTGACTAGCATTCCTTAAACTTCTCCTGATTTCTCATTAAAATTCCAACAGAGCAGGGACTGACTGGGAAGTGTCATGAGGGTTCTTTCTTGTGTTGATGGTAATGTTCTACATCTTGACAGAGGTTTGGATTACAAAAGTATATACATTTTTCAAAGTTCAGCAAATGTACACTCAAGATCTGTATGTTTCATGTATGTACATTTTACACCAAAGGAAAAACATCAATAAGCACTGAACTCTAGTTAATTGTATGCATGTCAAATATTTAGGAAAAAGGCCATTGATTTCTGCAATTTACTTGGAAATACATTTTTTTTAAAACCATAATTTATTCAATGGAATATTACTCAGTCATAAAAAAGAATGGAATATTGTCATTTGCAGCAACATGGATGGACCCAAGGATTATCACACTGAGTGAAGTCAGAAAGAGAAAGACAAATATTATGTATCACTTACATGTGGAATCTAAAAAATAATAAAAATGAACTTATTTACAAAACAGAAATAGACTCATAGACACAGAAAATAAACTTTTGGTTACCGAATGGGAAAGAGGGTGGGGAGTATGAGATTAACAGATACACACCACTATATATCAAACAGATAAAACAATAAGGATTTACAGCACAGGGAAATATATTCAGTATCTTGTAATAAACTATATTGGAAAAGAACCAGAAAAAATATGTATGTATAACTGAGTCACTCTGCTGTATACCTAAACACAATATTATAAATCAACTGTATGTCAATTAAAAAAACACATAATCTGATGAGTGGATGGAGATGGATAGTACATAATAAAGGACAGTCAAATGCTAATGATAGCATTTTACAATAATAGGTATATAGATGTTCAATGTGAAATTCTTTCAACTTCTCTATTTGTTTGAAAATGTTCATAATACAATGTTGGGGGAAAATACCAATAAAAACATACAAAAAGATGCAAACACATACCACCACGATAAATCTCAATTAGCCAATGAAGCTCACCTAAGAACCATTAATGGCAATCTAAGCCAGCTTTGCCATCTGAAAGGCAGATCTGCTTCCTCTGGGGCCCAGAAATGCACATTATACCAACAAGTAAACAGAAGAGTGATCTTCCCTCATAATATGAAAAGAAAATGTATGTATGTATATGTATGTATGACTGAAACATTATGCTGTACACCAGAAATTGACACAATGTTGTAAACTGACTATACGTCAATTAAAAAAAACATAATATGTTCTGAGAAGTATCATCCCCCAGAGTAAAATATCAGAGGCAGAAGAAGCCAAGGAAAGAACAGGTAGTAGCAATTTTTGCTGGCTATTAAGGTGGGGTGTTCTCTATCAGTAGTTCAGTGTCAAAGCTGCAGCTATTTATGGAAGAACTTTACGGAATAAAGATAGGAAAGTACAGATCTCATGATCCCCAGGACACTGCTCGAGCCACCTGCTCATGCTGTTCTGACCACATCAAGGTAAGCAGGCACACATCTCTGCCACACTGACTTCCACTCCACCTAGTTTTCTGACAACGTCACAGAATTTACCACTTGCAAGTCATTTTCCCCAACCTCCTGACATGATCTTTTTGCCCATAAAATGGAGACGTTTACTCACCCGTCCATAAGGAAAAGTCATCCACACTTTCAAGGATGGCTTCAATCCAATGACCAGTATCTTTAGGAGAAAAATACATTTTTAATATGTACCCTGCAATTTTCAAACTTTGGGTATTCAAAGCCTCTAAAAGGTGTGAGTTTTATCTTCTAAATACACCTACCTTTGTTAAGGATGCCATGGCCAATAAGGAAAACTGTGTGATGGGATGATCTTTCAACTCAGGCTTAGAATGGAGAGGCTCAATACAGCAAACTTCGCCCTTAGAACCACTGAAGAGGCACCTAGATTCACATGTTCTCACTCCCATCACTCTCCTGAAAATGTAACCGAACACTTCAGAATCCATTTAGCAATAATCCAAAGCACCAAATCTCTAGAGTGGACTACTATAGCCTCGCAACTCCTGCTCCTGTCCCCAGCAATCCAAACTCCACATGACATTAGCATGTTATTTTTAACCTACGGGTCAGATTTCTCACTCTTCTCCTAAAAACACCCCAATGGCTTGCTACTATACATAAAAATAAAATCCAAACTCTTTACCATGTTCAAAAGGTCCTATAAGATCTGGCTCCTGCCTTCACTCCTCTCCCACTTTTGTTGCTCCTGACAAACTCATGCTCCAGCCACACCTGCCTTCTCTCCATTGCCCCAATGGGCCGAGTTGTGCCCACCTCGAAGCCTCTATGTTTGAACGGGTTCCTCTGCCTAGAACACTTCTTGCAGATCTTTGCATTTATTGACTAGATTGTCATTCAGGTCTCTCCCCTGAATTGTCCTGAAGTGCACTCCTGTGCACTGACCTGTCTTATTTTCTTCATAGCGCTCACAGCTATCTGAAGTTATTGCAGTTATGTGTTAGTTTATTGTCTGTCTCCCTACCCCAATCCCAACCAGAATGTAAGTTCTATTAGAGTAACAGCCTCGTCCGGTTCATAGCTGTAAGTCTGATCTCTAGAACAATCCCCAAATGTAGGAGATGCTCAGCTAATAAACATTAGCTGAATACGTGAATAGTATTTTTTAAGCATTTAAGCAATTATTTCTCAGCCTTGTTAGAAAATATGAGAAATATAAGAAACATAGTTCTTACTTGGAAGAACTTAAAGAAACATAATACACGTTGAATTTACATTCTACTCTTTTTTAAACTCAGCTTTACAAATGTTCTTCCATGTATCTAAACTGCCTTTGCTCTTACTTACAGAGTAAACAGGGCAATTTCAAAGCAATAAAAACCTTTCCATACCTTGACATTATGATTATAATCAACTGGGCTTGGGCCTAAACCAAAATTAGTGAGATACTCATGGTTCCCAGGCATGACAGAAATTATGAAACCTCTGGGGAACAGGAGTCTGGACTACCAACTCACACCTACTGAAACAGAATTCTAGGGGGCCGGGCCTGGAACTCCGTATGTTCTATAAGCCTCCCCAGGTAAGTGTAATACATGGCCACAACCTATTTTCAATCACATGGGTTTTCCAGATCTCTTCATATTCAACTTCAAGTCATTAAACGAAAGCTAATCTCTTCATTTGTCTACAAATGTCTGTTAGTCTCTTACTTAAATGTCAATTCAAAAACAGAGCCTCCGCTGTCGTTGCAAATTGCAAGAGTTGGATCATCTGTAAACTAAACAGAGAAGGTATTTATTTTCTTACAGATTTTTAAACAACCAGTCAAGTGTTAAAAAGGTAAGAAGAAAATTCACAGATTTTTAAAAATCTAAGACAAATACATTTAAAAGCATTTGAAAGCACCTAAGTTAGATTTAGCTCATCACTCTCAACATACAAACTTGCCCATATTCAGAATAAAAATGGCTCAGTATCTTTAAAAAACTGAGGCTTTAAAAAAGCAAAATCACCTTTCCTCAGGATAAAAGAAAAGTACAAACTCTGATTCATAAAATCCCCAAAGTTCTCTACTTAGGTTCTTACATTAACTTTTTCTAACTTGCTATTAAACTGAATGGAATACTTTGGTTACATCTGCAGTTGCCTAGTTTTCAAGAATAAAGACACAGTAAGATATTCAGTATCTTTGGGACATAAACTTGTCTGAATGTGTTTTCTGAATAACTAGAGTTAATCCACTATATTTAAAATAGTTTAACTTTTTATGTAACTCTTCCTAAAATGTGCTGCCTCCTTGATGTTCTTCAACACAATATACTTTAGTTAATATTATTTACCCCCAAAACTCAGCAAATGTTCACAATGACAGACTGACCTAAGGGCTTATGAAGTATGGTACAGAATGTTGTAGGATGCAAAACTGGGTAATTTAATTTGTACCACTTACAATGACTAGTCTCCCTACCCTCAAAGATTTGTGAACCATCCTAAATGACATGCCTTTGTGCTCTTCAGGGATGCTGAGGTACAGGAGGCTACTATAAAATTATTCTTCCTCAACCCCATCCCACACCTTTGCTCTCAAGGCCGAGCTGAGCAGTTGCCAAAGTGGGAAGCATAGACCCCTACGAGTATAGGGAAAATAAGAGCACTCGTGATTTTATTTATTAATTTTCTGCTTCTTGTGTATGTGTTTTATTATGTACTTAAATATTAGTACAGTAGCACACTTAAATAACTTTTAAATAGATAGATGTATAATGAATGCAAGCCCAAATTGTTATTGATGGGACGTGTAGGATTAAGTTTGGGAAACAATGAATAAGGGTACTAAATTGCAGGCGGCCGCTGACAACGGAAGACTTCAGAAGTATCTTCAAAGCATCTGCATTTATCGCCATCACCAAGCAACACAACGTCCGTCCACTACTGGTCTGCCTTTAACCTCAGTTGCATTTTTCTCTCTGCCTTTCTCTCTTCTGTTTCCTATTATTTCTCCCAAAGAGTTTGCTTTTTCTGCACATAGACTGGACTTTTATAAATACCACCAACTATTTATTCCTTCCGCCAAACAATGGCTGAGCAGCTACCACGTGTAACACACAAAAATAAAAGAGAAACAGATTTTGGGTTCAAAGATCTTAGTCTATTAAACGAGATAAGACACAAACACAAACAACTATAACATATTAGAAGTTGGCTCATGCCATATGAAAAGAGTCAAGATAAACTGCCATGATGTTCAGAAAGAGGAGAAATTCTCTCTACTTTTACTTGTCTCGGTTGTTTTCATTGTTACTAAACGCTTCAATGCTGCTTTGTCACAAAAGACTTTTATGTAACTAACATAGATGCAGACACATAAACTCCAGATGCTCCCAGACTTTAAAAAGCGTATGTATGGATAAGAGAGCTGCACAGCTAAGCAACCAAATGTGTACATGATTAAAATCCAGAAGATCTGATTTTAGACTTCCTTAGTTATAGTCCTCTACGTTCTATACTTCTGAACATGGGCTTGACAGCATACAGAAACCAAAGTTCACATTGTATTTATAAATGAAATATGTTACCTAAGTTGGTTTATTTTTTTTCAGGCATATAAGGAGAAAGCCAAGACTCAAATATTGATGCTTTTCCTTTGGAGGCCTGAAAGAAAATAAACCAACAGATTCATTTCTAAACATAACGCAGACCTTGGTTCTTTCACAATTGGTGCCCTGAACCTCAGGTAACTCCCAACAAAGTGTGACAGAACACACCACCTCAGCAATAAAATCCTGACGGGCTAAACAAAAAGTAAAAAGACCTTTTAAAATCCATACATGAATTTTCAGTATGGTACTGCCCGTCTTTGCTGCCAACCTTTCATCTAGGATCTGATCAATTTACTCTTTCCTGCTCTATCTACTAGACTTCAATACAACTTATAGCTGAATGTTACCATGCTAGCCCATCTCTAATTTTAACTTGGGAAAACATCTTGTTGGGCCAGTCAAATAAAAGACAGTTCATTTTCAAGGATTCTGCTTATAAAGAAACTTACTTTAAAATGGATACATAACAAAGAGTTTACCTTAATATGCAATATTGCTGTTCCTGGAGGATGAGCATCTGTTATTGATCTTAGAAGTTTTCCACTGGCCAAATCCCACATAGTGATCTATAAGACAACTAAATGCTTTAAAAACAAATTTATTGCTCTTTTTTAGACTTAAGTATCCTGGCTTTTGGCTGAAATAATCTATTTCTGGTCTATAAACATTGCAGACAAAGAACTATAAAGTTCAAACATAACCAAAGGCTGCAGACCCACTAAAGCGTGGGGCCGTTATTCTACCTTCATCCTCCCCTCAACCCGCCCAATCTACTCTTCCCTTCAGATTTTAAAGGTTGTTCTTTTACTGAGAGGTAAAAGAAATTAATGAGTCAATCTCTTTAGCTCCGGTAAAAATTATAGAAAAAAGACTGACTGCCAAACCAATTAGTGATACATAAATCAGAAGAACAGTAAAAACAAAACTTATTTCTGGTTTTCAGAAGTAAAAAAAAAATATATCAAAATAGTTATCTAGAAACACAGTAATAAGAATACACAAAGCAGCATACAGTGTACTTAAAAAGGAGCAACAATAATCCACACTATAGTAAGGAAGTAAATTTTGTGTAATAGCCTTGTTGGTTTATAAAAGCTATTTACTTATATGGACATATGAATTAAGATATTAAAAATCAGACTCTGGCTCAGTCAATATTTAAAAATTTGAACAAAAGTCAGACTAAGCAATCTCAGGTTAGCTCTACAGACATGTTACTTTATAACACACATTTTGTTCTTTGAGATGTTAATCTAGAGATAAACAGTTTTTTTTTTTTGCACTGTCTATGGATAAAATAAAGTTCTTACTTACCTGTCCTTTAGCAAAGCCACAGAGAAGTCTTGAGCAGTCATTGTTGATACTGAGGGCAGAGATGGCTCCATATTGGCCCCCAACACTAGTGCTACCCAGACAGAGTCGCAAAGCTTGATTCTGATCTAAAGAGAGCAATCGGTAACATCAAGTGAAAGAAGTGAAGGAAAGAATAAATAGACATTTAGGATAGGCTTGTTTTCAAAGACTTGGGAGGTAGCAAGAATCGAAAGAATCAAGTACTGAAACTGTCTGCCTAAAATAGTGTTTTCCATGATCCTTATTTTGTCAGGGCCACCATATACAGTTAGTGGATTATCCATATATCTAATTCTGCAAACTGTCAAGATTCAGAGGTTGGGCAGCAATGATCTGCATATATCACTACTTTGGTTCGTGCGTGTAAGGCAATGAATGGACTGCAAGTAAGAGAACAAAAGCAGAAATTTCCACACTAGCCTCACAAGGAAGCCCCATTACTCTGGGCTGCCCGCCTTCTAGGCAGACTAGTGTTTGAATTGCAACCTGCTGGGCTCCTTTGTAATCCCTGCCTTGAGATCCAAACTCTATATGGTTCTGATCCAGCAATACTTAAAGACACTCACTACTGCTGTATACTTTAACAAAGTTCATACTTTCTATCAGATTATTTTCATACTCTTATAACTCAGAGAAAGTAAGTGTAGGAGAACTAAGGATCATGACAAAATAGAGAATAAGGGTACCACTAATAAAATGGAGACAAAGAGGGAAGGAAAGAGACATATCTAACTTCTACATTAAAAATCAAACATGATTCTGCTTTCCTGACCATGGGTCCCATGTACTAAAAACTAGCTAAGACAGGGACCAAATTATTAATGTTGGTCACTCCTGAAATATGTTTTCTTTAAATTTTTTATTGAAGTATAGTTGATGTATAATGTGTTAGTTTCTAGTGTACAGCAAAAGTGACTCAGTTATATATATTATTTTTCATATTCTTTTCCATTATGGTTTATTATAGGATATTAAATACAGTTCCCTGTGCTATACAGTAGGTCCTTATTATTTATCCATTTTACTGAAATATGTATTAAATTTACATCCCACAGGACTATGTTAATGAAAACATTCTCAACTTTTCTCCTTGACTTTTACAATGTATTCATTATTTTTATAATGTTCCTTTATAAGGTAGCATGGCTGTGATGTAATGGGCAGTGCATAAAATGTAATCTAGTTTAACTCCACGTAGATATTTGTCAATTCTTGTTGCTGTCTTTATATATTCTATATTTATGATGCCATATTAACAAACTTCCTATTATACAGTTTAGACTAAATCCCAAAAGGTAGAATTTCTGTGGAAAGAAGGAAGCAGCATCTCATTGAAAAGGTTTCTTCTGCTAGAAGAGCATTCTGTAGTCCAGATCATTCTAGGCAATTCTGAGGAAAGGTGTTTGGTGTAGATAAACATAAAACCTCTTCCAAATATTAAAATTCTAAAGTTACATAAAAAGAACAAAAGGACCTGGACAGAAGCAAGAAAGGTGAAACTCAGAGCTTTCTACATCCTACTTCTCCAAGGGGGCTCTTGATCTGGGTAAGAAATATGAAATGAGACTTATCATTTTTCCTATATACATCACAGAGTTGATATAGACCTTACATTTTTTAAATGTTTATGAAAATTTTGAAAACTACCCAGTGGTACAAATGCAAACAATTATTATTAGCTTACCATGTAATTGAGAGAATTTAACGACTAAATATCACAAAAAGCACACCTATTTGACAGTGCAGCGAATTGTATCTAGTTCTTCATTAGCATATCTTTCAACTTTACTTAGGGTGGATCTCCTCAGCATATTCTAGACTTAAGAGTAATGTGCTAAGTAGCAAAGAAAAGCCATAAACAACGTGTAAGTCTAAAACAGCCATAAAACCTAAACTTGAACATACTTCAAGAATTTCTGCTCTCCTTGCATATACCAAAACTAACCTAATCCTCTATTTCTTCACCCCTGATTTGTTTTAATTAGATCCCAAAGACCGTCAAAGACGAAAATACCTAGATCCTAGAAGGAATCAAAATCTAATTATGTGTGTACAACTCTACTTTTATTGCCAGTATTCACCATTCTTCACTACTACTCTTGTGCATACTAAAATATTCTCCAAGACAAAAGGACAAGGAGAAAAGAGATACAAGCAAACATTTTTCATCAATGATCTTAAAACAGCAAAGCACTTTACCCAACCTCCATTTAACAAAGACACAGAATTACAGTTCTCCATTCTCTCTGTAAAGCTTACTGACTGCAGCCCTGGACACGCTGACCCCCGATGGCTAACTGGCTATTTTCTAGAATGCAGATGCTTACAAAGAATCAGTTGTGTTCATTTCCAAACCTGTTCATGCCACTGTAATGTTACTGTACTTGAGAAATTTAAACAATATGTACAGTGATGAAACAGAATGAAAAAGAAAGCTGTTGTTTCTATGAAAACTAAATAAATGCTTTAGAAAAACTTGGTAAAGATGAGTTGCTTTAAGTAACTGTCATGAAATAAGGTGTGGACAAGATAACTGCAGAAGACTGAAAAGAAGTTTTGAAAATTAAAAATTTTGCAAACTCCAACTGATTGACAGGTGCCTAAGCTTTTACCTCTTTTTTTTAATTAAAAGTGCAAATTTTACATGACCCATTACTGATGCAGGTTATGCCAGAAAAGCTGCTGTAGATCTCCAACTGGCATATACAAACTCAAAAGAAAAAGTTTTCGGCTTCAGCAAAAGATAAAGGGGAAAATGAATATATCTTTTCAGTTAAAACACTGAAGGTATGCATATATTTATAATTGTTAATAATTCCCTGCTTTAACCAATTTCAATTAGCTGATTCTTTTCAATAAGCATTTCATAAGAGGGCATCAACTACAACTGATAGCATTCGCTTTTCCAGAAAAAAGTCTCTCATGCAAAACCAAAATTACTATACCTTTTCCTTTGAATCCATGGAGAAAAGATCAAAAGAGAGAAAAGCAAGAAATCAGTTCAAAAGTTCAGAGAAAAGAAAGGCAAAATTTCAAGAGTATAAGTGATAAACTTTAGTTATCTGTGGGAATGATACTAAATGTGAGTAAACAATGTGTCTAGCCTTTATGATTATATTCAGGTATCGGTTATGGGAAAAGAGAAAATGCATAACATCCAAATTTTAGCACAGTAAATCCAGGTCTATTAAGTTTGACAGAAAGAAAACAATTTCAAAAACATAATCTAAAGTATACTAAAAACAAAAAAAAAGGAAAACTAAAGGCCTTAGGATAGGGAGACATCTTTATTAAATAGATTTGAATTTTTGTGATCTTGTATTTAGATAAGAACCAAGATACACAAAAATACCACATATCTATAATTCCATAAGAAAAGGCAACACACATCACCTTTAAGACGCTTACAATGATTAGTATTTTAAAGACCCAGGCCTCTATTCCAAAGAGAATCTAATGGTATTTAAACAAGTACAGTTCTTCCTGCTGCACTTTTTCCTGTGATCAACAAAGATATTTAAGAGATCAGATGTAACCCAGACCTCTATTCTAAATACTTCGTAATATTATTACTCTGCCACTGGTTCCTGGCTTTCAAGCAAATCTGTTTGTTTAAATGTATTGTCCAAATATCTGATTCTTACAAAAGTAATGAGCAAAACATATTAACTGCACGATTAAAACCCCAAAGCATAAATAGATTACAATTCTTCCTCAAAATGTTCACTTTGGTGTACTTTCTTTGTCATGAGACTGTAATGAAAAATAACTATTTAATAAAGTCTACAAGAAAGCTGCTAGTCTAAAAAAGTTAGGAAAGCAGACACTAGGAAATTAAGGAGACAGTAGTGAAAGACACTATACTCTTCTTCTCCTCTGTTAGCTTCTATTTTTAAAGTATTCATTTTAACTTGTTGCAGTAACCTCTACATGGGTTTGATTATAAGCAGGCACATATTCTCATAACCTTGTAGTAAGGAAGGGATATTAAAGCAGAGCTGAGGAAAAGTGAGTACTGGTAAGTGGGAACAAAACTCAACATGCATTCTGCTGACAGATAAACATGTGCATCATATTCTATCCTCATTCATCTTAGGTCGTCTACTCTTTTCTTCATATATCTTGGAATTTGCCTTCTTTTCTCTCAGGACAGGAGAACTGCTTAGAAGGATGAAAAAGCACTGATCTTAGGATTCAGTATTCCATGATTCTTAATTTGGCTTAATTTGTACATGTCACTTAACCTGTCTGGTTCTCAGTCACCTCATACATAAAATAAGGGCAGTGAACCACAAGTCTTTTTAAGATCCTTTCCCAAAATTCTATCAATCTAATTCCAACTGAGCCCCCTTAGGAAAATAAGCATTCTGATACCTTAGGAGAACAAAATGGTAAAACTTTCCAGAAGGCAATTAGGCAATATACTTCAGAAGTGTTTAAGATGTTCATACTCTGACCACTTTTAGAAATTTGTCCTAAGGAAGTAATCACGTGCACATAAACATAGTGATGTTCATCACTCTTTATTTAGAAACAACCTAAATGTCTTATACTAGGAAGTGATTAAGTAAATTATGGTGAGTCCATTTTAAAAATACTATGTGGCCATTAAAAATGATGTTTCAGATGAATACATTATTACATGGAAAGATGTTCATTATAATGAAAAAATAGGTTACAAATTAACACAATCCCATTTGAGGGTGTACACATATATGTACATATGTACATAAAAAAAGATTAAAAGCCCATACAAAAATGTCAGAGATTATTTCTAGATAGTAGAATTTGGTATATCTTCAACCTTTCACTTATCTAAATTTTCTATCATGACCACATATTATGGAATAAGAAAAAAAAACTATTATATAAAGAATCAATTCTAAAGTTCTCTCAAGAGAATCATATTTTTGTTTCCATTTTTCTCATCCCCAGACAAAATTTTTTTAAGTCAATCACCTTTGAAAAGACTAGGTGTTAAAATCACATGATAAATAAGGCTTTTGGCATAATGGAAAATTTATAAATAGGAAGTCAAATTGTTCAAAAAAAGGGAAAATAACTAGTTATTAACTCATATGATAAAGATGCAAGGCCCACAGAGATCAAATTGTGGTTCTGCTTTTAAGTGTTCCCAAGCAATCCTTACACAATATCCTATGGATTCCTTACTAAAATGCAGTGTCATCAGGAGTTCCATTTAACAGAGTTGCAAAAGGCTTAGGATCCATAAGAGGACACTAAAAATGACAGAAAAAATATTATCTAGTAGTTTTTAAACAAACAAAAAAAACAGAACAAAATGTTCTGCTCATAGTACTGAATGCAAAAGCAAAGAAAGATTAATAAAACTAGAGTTAGTCTCAGGTAGGAAAAAATGAGAAAATATACTCAGGACTATCACATTCTATACAAATAAAACTAGCTAAGTTCACTTCTCAAACAAAAATAAGAATGTGATTGTTGGCTAAAGATTTTTCAATTTAGAGGGGTTTACTATGTAAATGAAAAAAAAATTACTGTCAGTAAGAGACACTTAAAGTTACTGAGAGAGCCTGGGAGTCTCTTTCTCTAAAGATCTTTTCCAATAGCTACTATTCAGATACAATTTAGAATAAAAAATTACCACCACCACAAACTGGAGGCAGACAAAATGACAATCCTTGCCCCTTTCAACTTTACATTCTTTGTTGTCTAGGTCTGCCGAGAATCAGAAGATATAATATGACATGATAGCTTATAAATTCATAAAGAAGAAAATAAACTTTCAATGAGCAACAAAATAAAGCTAAGTAATTTTTAACTGTAAAAATACTGACTCCTACTTTCCAAGTTTCTCTAACTTTTTCCAAGAAAATTAAGTTTACTATATAAACTGTGATTAAAAGACATTATAAAACCCCTCCAAAATATTTAAATTTAAAATAAGGAAAGCAGTTAGAAAATTTACCAAATATCAAAGCCAATCCATGAGATGTACCCACTGCTATCAGACTGGACACTGCCTGAGAACAAAAGGGAAGATTACATTTTAAGTTATTACATCAAGGATCTTGAAATAATCAGAATAGAAGCTATTGGTTTTCTTTCCTCTAGGCACCATATAACATACCAACTATTATAAATAAGGAGAATTTCATCTAGAAGGCAAAATGGGAAATGAAACTCAGGACATCTTATTTCTGGGACTCCCTCTAAATTTATTCTAAGGATAACATTATCAAAATATCGTATGTTCAACATTATAAGCAAAAACATGCCACTTAACTTCCCCTAACACAATTTTTTAAAAATTCAGGGTCCACACAAAGAGGCACTTACGCTACCCAACCAAGAGCCTCCTATGAGGTGTGGGAAGCGATGAGAAAGCGCCTCTCCAGTTTATTCGTAGGATTCAAAAGCACAAGAAATATTCAAAGCCCAGCCCACCTCTTCACCAACTGACTAATAAGAAAGCTACAGGAGGCAGCTGGAAATAGTTGGAAATAGAAAACAGGGCACTAGTGCCTTTTAATATCCCCAAGTTCTCTATAATCATGCCACAGATTTACTATTTGGCAGGCTTGGCAATGGAATTCAGAGCTGTTAAATGTACTATTTACCACAAAGTGATTTTACTGAATACTCTTTTCCATTCCCTATAACCAAAGGGAGGCCAAAACACAGAAGGAGCAAATTCACTTGGGCAGGGTAGTATGGGCAGGGCAGTAAGTACCGCATACAAATAAACTTGGAAAAGGCTAATCATTATTCCATTGTGCTTCTTAAAAAAAAAAAAAACAACTGAAAAGTAACAATACACTAGAAAGAAAGAGAACATGCAAAAGAGATAAATTTTAAATCTGATTATTGGCAGTAAATGACATATGAATTTATTATCAGAAAATTTATGTAATAACTTTGAACATTAGAAGGATAAATCTAAGAAAACCCAATCAAATAGAAAGCTTTAAAGGATTATTTAAAGTGTACTTACAATTGCTGTAGGCAAGCCAGCATCCACTTTGTCCTAAATAAAATTTTTAAAAAATATATTTGAAAAAATATTCCCATTTTTAAACAGAAAATGGCATAAGGCCCTCTTTTTACACATACTTTGATCCAAATCAATTCAGACAAGAGGTAGAATCTTCATTTTTGCCCCAAGAGAAACTACAAAAGCTATATATACCAACAAAATATAAACAGCACAAGAGTAGATCATTTTATTTTACTAACTGTAACAGACACTTCAGGAAGGGTACTGATTATAAATAAAAATGTAAAGGAAAAGAGTGAGGAAAGAGGTTCTATTTTCAATAATGTGAATAACTATAAATACTATGGGTCAAAATGATAGGAGTATGTAAAGATTTTAGAAAAGGGAAACATACACTAAAGATATTATTCCTCTAAGTAGGCGCTTTTTACCCAGAAGTTTATACAATAATCCCCTAAATAAAACCAGAGCAGGGTATATTCAGTCAGAATAAGAATTCAAAAATTAAGTGCTAGTCCCAGCTCCTTCCCAGCAACTGTATGACCTTGGCAAAGTTATCTAACCCATCTAAGTAAGTACGTCTCCTCATGTGTTCAAGGAAATGACAAAAACTGCCCTACCTACCACAATGAGTTGTCCTGAGGATCAAATTAAATATAAAGTATCATATAAATGTAAGGGTATCTATTTGATGCTTCTATGGATTTAAATAATAACAAGGGCCCACAATGATTAGCACTGTAGTAGCAAAGAGCTTTCAAATGTATATATGACATTATTTGATTCTCAAACTGGGAGAGAGAAATAAAACAGCTCGAATTATTCTGATTTTCCAGATTAAGAAAATAGAGTAAGATTCTTAAGATTCAGGTTAAGTTTCAAAGAGCTTAACTGACTTGCCCATGATTATTCAGGAAGGGGTACAACTATGTCTCTAACTCAGAGCTTCCAGGTCCCAGGCCAAGCTCTTTGTATCACTTCTACATTTATTTTCTGTCTGTCCATGTCAATGTGCTCAGTTTGTTATTATAATTTCTCAGAAGGCAGAATCTGTTTTATCCAACTGTATAGACCATCCCAGAAACTAACTTAAGAAACTTACTCCAGGGCACAGGACTATGAGGAAGATCACCAAGGCTGCTACGTACAGTGCTCTGGATGACAGGATATACCCACATTTGTGCAAATGCGTGTGTGTAAAGGACGCCTAACATCATACTCGACAATTAAGAAACATGCAATAAATATTTGATAAATGATTGATTTGTGTCCTGGATAGGGAAAAAGAATGAGACAACAGATGAAGAACATAGACTATTTTCAAAATGGAACCTGAAAATGCAATCAGAAGTCAGCTAACTTTAAAAGCTAAAAATCCACCAAGGTGAGAAGCACTTTAGAAGTTACAGAATTTTAGTACTGGTGTTACAGCAGCTTAAGAAGGTGATTCTCAAAAGCCAGGGTGCATTAGAATCACCTGGGATGCCTGTTAAAATGCTGATCCCTAGGCTACACTGCTAGAACTGGATTCCAATTCAGTAGGTCTCAGGTGGTGCCCAGGCACCTGCATTTTCATAAGCACTCTAGGAGACTCATGCACTAGACACATTTTACAGAAACACTATGCTAAGGTATCTCTATTATCTTAGGTGATCATAAAAATGATAAATACTCTTTAAAAAGTAATTTGAATTAATTTTCAATATAGTCACATCATACAACTTTGAGGAGGATTCCAAAATTAAACAATGAGGTTCACAACTCCAAAAGTTTCATGTCTCCTAGGTGTTCTCCATGCAGACTACAAGGCCATGATGATCAAAGCCCTAGCCATCCCTAATAACATCACTATCCACATAGCTGAAGGCATTTTTGGACTATTCAGGAGAGATAACCAAAAATATAATTAGCTTTACATGTTAATAACCCAACCATCACAGGAAAGCATACAATTTAAATTGAGCTGGTAATCCAAAATT
Organism: Vicugna pacos; assembly: GCF_048564905.1. Lineage (NCBI taxonomy): Eukaryota > Metazoa > Chordata > Mammalia > Artiodactyla > Camelidae > Vicugna > Vicugna pacos. The sequence goes on along the minus strand of NC_132987.1, from coordinate 53,492,015 downwards.
AGGAAAGCAGAGTATGAAGACAGACACAGGAAAAGCAGTTTTCATTTTAACATACCAAAGGAGCTCAGCCATAGCCAGGAAATAAGAACAGAATGCAAACACTCTGGGATTTATTAGAATTTTTCCCTCCTCTTCAAGAGAGAGGAGAAACTCTTTTAAATAACAGATTTATCTAATCATTGTTCAGTGTCTGAGTTTTAGTTCAGTCTCCATTATTCAAAATATTTTTAAGACTGCACAGGTGGGTCAAATGACTGTTCTGGTTCATCTTGATTTTGAAAGGAATGAATTTCATCACCTACATAAGGATTAAATTCAGAAAACGTCATGGAAATGTAATCCTCAACAGGTGGTTCCCATTCTAGCAAATATGAGTTACTCTCCACCTAAAAGGGGAAGGACAATTGCCCAGGTTTCCTCCATTGCTTGACTGTCTCTCTGTTTAAACTGACTTCATGAAATATGAGCTGGGTCAGGGCATAGCAATTGCCCACAGAGAATGCTTTTTCTTTCTTTCATTTTTTTTGTTTTTTGCTTTTTGTTTTCTTTAGGGGGGTCTTTTTTATTTTGTTTGTTTGTTTGGGGTTTTTTTTTTTGGTTTCTGCAATAAGAGCTTTCTCTGATAAACCTGAAAATTGCAATGTGGTTATGCTGTCATGATGCCACTTCTGTATCAATCTCTCACCCTCACGAAAAACCAAAACTTTGTCCAAACTGAATAAGCAAAATACCAATTAAACTCCATGAAAAGGACATAAAAACACATCGAAGTTTCTGGGGCAGGAATCTGTCATCATCATCCTCAGTATTACTATTATTATTTGCAGAATCTATGTATCAAATTCAGAAAACCAAAATGGAAAGACTATATAAAACTATATGCCTTGAAGTCAAAAGGAAAATTTCATAAAACGTAACAGCATCAGTATCTATTGTCTTGATGGACTATTAAATATTTTTGCATTAACCCAGCTCTCTAAGTCATTTTCACAAAAGAACACAGATATTCTCTTCCAGCCATTATATACTGGCCACATTCACCAATGCCACCCCCATTTCACAACAAAAAAGCACTAGACTTGGAGCCAAAAACCCCAATTTTGAGTAATTGCTTTATCTCCTAACCCAATGGTGTAAGATAAGTAATATCACCTCTCTGAGTCTGTCTTCTCGTTTGTAAAATAGGATATGGCTTTCCCTATTTTCAAAGTTGTAAGAGTTTATGAAATAAGGTACATGAAAAGACTTTCGTAAATTATTAAAAAATCACTCAGTTGTAAAAGTTTCTGATCAATCATTTCTCTATAAGAAAAGACTAAAAAAACAAGCACTCTACCCCAACCAAATACACAAAATGGCAACTAAACTGTAAAGGAATTTAAAGAAAAGGCAGATAGTGTTTCTTTTAGGTTCACTGCCATATTTCATTCAGGCACACCCGAGACTCTGGGCAGACCTTTATTTCACGGCTGCACTAATTTCTATGTCAAGATGTGTAGCCATGTCTTATGAGTCAAAAATAATCACACAAAACCCATGAAAGCCAGATTCTATTTTTCTTAAGCCTCAGGTCAGGAGAAGTGCTGTGCTTTGTTTTATGCTCATTCCTACTTCATTATGCCATTGCAGGTTATAAAACTGGGGGATGAGAACAAAATACTTACAGCTGCAGACACTATCTGAGCAGAAATTCCCTTTAAAAGTGAATGTCGCATAACTGATCCATGGAGTGAAAAAGAATCAGGTAATTTCTTTTTCCTTTAAAAAAAAAAAAGAAAAACATTTAAGGACAGGAAAAAAAAAAAAGAAAGAAGAGGCAGAGTCTTTAAAGCTTTGAAATAAGAAAAAAATTAAAACAAAGCAGAAAACAACACTATGTAATTTGTTAGCTCCATTTTGTGAAGAGGTATAGTCTAACAGTCACACATTAAGATGTTGCACTAAGTCCACCTTGAACCTCAAAGAAGCACGAGCAGGAAAATGAATAAGGCCACCATTCCTTTTTCACTGGGATTCAGCTGTTTCTTGCTCACCTTAAGTAATACAACAAGAGGTTCTGCTACTCATCAGAGGTTGCCCTTAGAGCACTCCTGCTTACACGTCTATATTACCTCTACCTGCTTTCCACCTTTGCCTTCTTTCTTGCCCATAACCATCCTCTCATTCTCCAGCCAACCGCCTCAAATTCCCTACTCATTACTCATTTTCTGCTGCTCCTACTGACAGCTCCTTTCACTAACCCTATTCATCACTGTATGAAAAATAATTTTAAACTCTTACCAAACATTGAGCACCTACTCTATGGAACTAAAAGTATGCTCTGGGGATACAAAAATAAGAAACTCACAAAATACTCAACGTTCCTACTCTCAAGGACTTCATAGCTTAGCTAGAGAGACTAATAAGTAATTCACTCTTAAAAGATAAATGTTAGAAAAGAAACAAATAAAGCACCATAGGAATGAAATAAAGAGCTTAATCCTGTTTGTTAGGGGGATATCAGGGACAACTATAGGAAAGAGAAGGCATCTGATCTGGCCTTGATAGAAAACTAGGAATCTGTCACACAACAAAAAAGCAAAAGCAGAAATATGAAGATGTAATGGTGCACAGTGTGTGGGGAGAATGTGAGTACACAAAAGGCATGGACTGGAAAGAGAGCAGTGGGAGTGCTGAGATTAGTTCAAAATGGTGAGGAGGTTCAGACTGATGTCATGCAAAGGAGTTCTGACATTATTGTGTAGGCAAAAAGAAGATACCGTATCTCTTCAGCAGGCAGTGACTAGATCATCAAAAATATTTAAGTTATTGTAGTTCCGACAAATTTTGGGATTGTTTTTCCTATTTCTGTGGAAAGTGCCATTGAGATTTTGATAGAGATTGCACTGAGTCTATAAATGGCTACAGGTAGCATGAACATTTTAATATTAACCCACGAACATGGGGTATCTTTCCATTTATTCTGTCTTCTTTAATTTCATTCATCAATGTCTTATAATTTGCAGTGTATAGCTCTTTCACCTCCTTGTTCCTAAGCTTATTCCTAAGTATTTTGTTGTTTTTGATGCTTTTGTAAATGAGATTTTTATTACTTTTTCAGGTATTTCGTTGTTAGTTTATAGAAACACAACTGGCCCCAATCAGCCAAAGCAATCTTGAGTAAGAAAAACAAGCCTGGAGGCATCACACATTCAAACTTTATTACAAGCTACAGTAATCAAATAGTATGATACTGCTTTAAAAAAGACACATCGACCAATGAACAGATTTGAGAGCCCAGAAATAACCATCCGCATACACAGTCAACTGATATTCGACAAAGGAACCAAGAATACTCAAAAAGGAAAGAATATTCTCTCCAATAATGGTGCCAGGAAAACCTGATAATCACACACAGAAGAATGAAATTGTACTCCTATCTTACACCACTGATAAAAGATTAAAAGGATTGAAGATTTAAACATAAAACACCTAGAAGAAAACAGTGGAAAACTCCTTGACACTGATATTGGTAACAATGTTTTGGTTATGTATGACACCAAAAGCACAAGCAGCAAAAGCAAATAAATACCTATTAATGAGACTACATCAAACTGAAAAGCTTTTGCAAAGCTGAAGAAATAATCAGGGGTTGAGGGGTACAACCCATTGGTATAGCATGTACTTAGTTAGCATGCACAAGGTCCTGGGTTCAATCGCAGTACCTCCATTAACAGAAAGAAAGAAAGAAAAGAAAGAAAGAAAGGAAAGGAAACGAAAGAAGGAAAGAAAGGAAAGGAAAGAAACAAAAGAGAAGAAAAGAAAAAGAAGAAAGGAAAAAAATTAAAAAATGAAAAGGCAACCTACAGAATAGGAAAAAATATCTGCAAACCATCCACCTGATAAGGGGTTAAAATCTGAAATATATAAAGAACTCTTATAACTCAATAGCAAAAAACAACCTGAGTAAAAAAAAAAAAAAAAGTAAGAGTACCTACACAGACATTTTTTCAAAGAAGACATACAGGTGGCCAACAGGTACATAAAAAGGTATTCAACATCAGTAATCATCAGGAAACGCAAATCAAAACCACGAAGAGATATCACCTCATACCCATTAGTATAGCCATTATCAAAAAGACAAAAGAGTAAGTATTGGTGAGGATACAGAGAAAAGGGAATCCTGGTGCACTGCTGGTAGGAATGTAAATTGGTGTAGCCTCTATGGAAAACAGTATGGAGGTCCCTGAAAAAATTAAAAATAGAACTACCATATGATCCAGCAATCCCACTTCTGGGTTATGCATCCAAAGGAAATAAAATCACTATCTCAAAGAGGTATCTGCACTTGCATGTTCATTGTGGCATAATTTGACATAGGCAAGATATGGAAACAACCCAAGTTAAATGTCCATCTACAGATGAATGGATAAAGAAGATGTGTTACATGTGTATACACACACACACACACACATACAAAGGGATATCATTTAGCCATGAGAAAGAAGGAAATCTTGCCATTTGCAACAACACCGATGGACCTTAAGAGTGTTATGCTATATGAAATGTCAGATTGCAGAAGACAAATACTGTACGATTTCACTTATATGTGGAACTTTAAAAAGCCAAACTCACAGAAACAGAGTAGAATAGTGGTAGCCAGGGGCTGGGGAGCAGGGGAAATACAGAGATGTTGGTCAAAGGGTACAAACTTCCAGTTTTAAAATAAGTTCTGGGGATCTAATGTACAGCACGGTGACTATAGCTAACAACACTGTGTTATTTATACACTTGAAAATTGCTAAGAGAGTAGATCTTAGATGTTCTTGCTGCAGAAAGAAATGATAATTATGCGAGGTGATAAAGGTGTTAACTAACCTTATTGTGGTAATCATTTCACAATATATACATACATCAAAGAATCACATTGTACACCTTAAATCTATACAATACTATATGTCAATTATATCTCAATAAAGCTGAAACAATTTAAGCTATCTATTTGTAGGAGAAAGTGGTGAACAAGTTAATATGCCCAGTCATGGCCCCTATCCCAAAAGAGTTGACAACCTAAAGAAGACAGCACTGACAAAGGCAAAATTTAAGAACCGAGGAAAAATACACCAACAACTTATCAACATTAAAGTTACACATGAATTCAATAAAGTATTTACATTATGCTTCCTCCACTTCTCTTTCCTTTTCATGTGCTAAGAATCTGGAAGGTGAAAAGCAGCCAAAATGAAGTTATTTAGGGTTAGAAGTCCTTTTCCCAAATCTTTAATCATCTTTTTGACTCTCCTCTGAACCCATTCCAAGGGAATGAAGAAACCCTGGAGATATCCTTAGAGAGTGGGAGGAAGCGGGGGGGGGGGGGGTGCGGAGGGAGCAGCAGGGTGGTGAGGCAGACCAGCTCCACGTTTCCACCACACACCCTGTGGTTTGATTTGTGTGCTCTGGGAGTCCTGCCTGTTGTATGGCTTCCTACTGGGGGGGCAGGAGACAGTGGTCATGGCATCCACCTTTTTATCCTCTCCCCTCAACTGTGCCAACATCTTCAGGGTCTAACAAGCAGATGATTTCCACTCAAGTGGGCCCTCTACTTCCTATGCAGGGCTTTAGCAGACCACACTGTACTACAAAGGAATATGTACATTTTAAATTATCAAATATTTTAGCCATATGCAAGTGTGACTTAAATGAATACTTACCTTTTTAAGTTGGTCCTGTCACCACTATCTGAGCTTGCCACAGACGAAGTATCATAGGAGTGAGAATCAATAGCATCGATGTTTAACAATGTAGGATCTTCAAGAACAAAAGATTCATCTTCATCATCAGTCTAAATTAGAACAAGGATCAATAAATTCAGAATCCCAAATGCTCTATGAGAGAAGCCAGATAGGTGTTAATGGAGTTCTCCAAAACACTCATGCTTATTTTGCTTTTCACCTCTTTTCCATGCATTGTTATTGACCAGAGAGTCATAGTACAGAATTAAACTTCAACTTTGGACATCTCTCTCTACAAAGAGCTGACTCCAAAAATTTCTTTCTTGTAGAAGGAAAAAGCAGGAGTAGTTATGCAGATTGTTGTTAGCTGCCAAACAGTTCTAAAATTCAAACCTGTATAGATGCTTTACTAGTTAACTGACAGCCAACGGCCAACTGGAAGAAAATAAATACCACCTGACTATAAAGAGTATACCCTGAGAAGTATGACAAGCAGACAGAAGAGAGGCATTCTGTGGGGGAGTGTATAGCTCAAGCGGCAGAGCGCATGATTAGCATGCACGAGGTCCTGGATTCAATCCCCAGTACCTCCTCCAAATATAAATAAATAAACCCAATTACCTACCCCTCACAAAGAAAAAAGAGGGAAAAAAATCATTAAAAAAAAAGGCATTTGACAGAAGAAAGGCATTCTGGGCTGAAAACAGCATGTGCAAACACAGTGACTTCATAACATGGGTTTTGCCCATGAAAAAGGAAGTAGTCCAAAATGACTGGAGTATAGGAGCTGGAGGTGATCCTAGAAAGATAAGCTGGGATCCAAACCATAAAAATCCTTATATTTCACTATACTAGGTGACAGGAGGACCCATGTCTACCTTGTCCACCAGTGTATCCCGAGTGCCTGGTACAATGCCTGACCCATAATCAGTACTCGTTTACTTAATAAGCTAGTGTACTATATACAGCATGCAGTGGGAAGGCAACTGAGATCTTTTAAGAAATGGACATACATGATGAGACTCATGTTTTAGAAAGATGGATGGGGCAGTATGAAGATAGATGAGGACGGGGGGAAACTGAGGCAGGGAGACTATTAAGAACCAGTGAGAAGACTATTGCAATGTCAAGGAAAGAGAGGAGTCCATTCTAGAAATGCAGCAGGAGTCAAAAGATGAAGTAATGAGCCCAGAAATGAACCCACAAACTTTTGGTCAACTCATCTTCGACAAAGGAGGCAAGAATATACAATGGAATAAAGACAGTCTCTTCAGCAAATGGTGTTGGGAAAACTGGACAGCAGCATGTAAAACAATGAAGCTAGAACACTCCCTTACATCATATACAAAAATAAACTCAAAATGGATTAAAGACTTAAACATAAGGCAAGATACAATAAACCTCCTAGAGGAAAACATAGGCAAAACATTATCTGACATACATTTCAAAAATTTCTCCTAGAAGAAATAAAAGCAAGAATAAACAAATGGGACCTAATGAAACTTACAAGCTTCTGCACAGCAAAGGAAACAAGAAGTAAAACAAGAAGACAACCTATGGAATGGGAGAAAATTCTTGCAAGTGAAACCGACAAAGACTTGATCTCCAGAATATATAAGCAGCCCATACGACTCAATAAGAAAAAAATAAACAACCCAATCCAAAAATGGGCAGAAGACCTAAACAAGCAATTCTCCAAGGAAGACATACAAATGATCAAAAAGCACATGAAAAAATGCTCAATATCACTAATTATCAGAGAAATGCAAATCAAAACACAATGAGGTATCACCTTACACCAGACAGAATGGCCGTCATTCAAAAATCCACAAATGACAAATGCTGGAGAGGCTGTGGAGAAAGGGGAACCCTCCTACACTGCTGGTGGAAATGCAGTTTGGTGCAGCCACTATGGAAAACAGTGTGGAGATTCCTCAAAAGACTAGGAATAGACTTACCATATGACCCAGGAATTCCACTCCTGGGCTTGTATCCAGAAGGAAATCTACTTCAGGATGACACCTGCACCCCAATGTTCATAGCAGCACTATTTACAATAGCCAAAACATGGAAACAGCCTAAATATCCATCAACAGGTGACTGGATAAAGAAGATGTGGTATATTTATACAATGGAATACTACTCAGCCATAAAAACCGACAACATAATGCCATTTGCAGCAACATGGATGCTCCTGAAGAATGTCATTCTAAGTGAAGTAAGCCAGAAAGAGAAAGAAAAATACCATATGAGATCTCTCATATGTGGAATCTAAAAAACAAAAACAAACAAACAAACAAACAAAAACAAAGTGTAAATATAGGACAGAAATAGACTCACAGACAGAGAATACAGACTTGTGGTTGCCAGCGGGGTGGAGGGTGGGAAGGGATAGACTGGGATTTCAAAATTGGAGAATAGATAAACAAGATTACACTGTATAGCACAGGGAAATATACACAAAATGTTATGATAACTCAGAAAAAATGTGACAATGAGTGTGTACATGTCCATGAATGACTGAAAAATTGTGCTGAACACTGGAATTTGACACATTGTAAAATGATTATAAATCAATAAAAAATGTTAAAAAAAATATGAAGTAATGAATATGATTAGAAAATGAAATTTCAAAATTAAAAACCTCATTAGTGGCAAAGGATGACAAGGCCTAGTAACATTATTTCATTCCCCAAGTTCTGAGATTTAGTGTGTCTCAGCAATCTCTAACTTTCTGCGAAATAATCTGGATGTCCATTTCTCCCAAGGGTCTCTTCAGGTTGCTACTAATGAACATGACAGACCATACGCACCCACATATCCTGGAGTAAGTATTTATACTTTCTACTGCCCTTTTTTAAAAAAATCATTTTCTTTAATACTTCTTCCGTCTTATAGTTTTCATAATGTTCTACAACTTAAATTATTTTTACTCTCACTTGTCTACCTCCCTAGCTCCCCGGTGTGTGAAAGCTGGCCAATTTCCAGTCCTATTCCTCTCTCAAAGTCAAAGACGATCATGGAGCACTTTATAATCCCAGTATCTAACACTAGGACCCAAATACACACGGCACCCAAATTACTACTCAGGATGATAACAATATTATCTCCTCAGTAAACCACTATGACTGTACTTACTGTCACTAGCAGATAGGAAAAATTTGCAAAGACAGTTTTCCCTTATTATGAACTACAGTCTCACTTACATGAGCAATATTTTCTTTGCCATTATTACATAAATATGTACAAATAGGGTTTTGTACACAGTCCTCTAAGATCATTTGTATTTCTCACTTAGTAACTAAAAGGAGAATGTGACTAAGACCATGTTATCAAAACTGACTAAAATTAATCTCTTCATCTCTAAATGAAAAATTTCCTCTATATTAGAAAGCAATAAATAAATCGCTGTAAAAGGATATTCTTTCATTGACCAAAGCCTTCTTTGTCAAAATTCAAAATGCTTAAGTCTTGTTAACACAGATCATACATACTGTTTCTGAAGTTAAAATATATTCAAAGTAACAGCAACTTCAAGCTGATGTTTAAAAAAAGAAATAAAAGTCATATAAGAAAAATAAAAAATATAACCCTAGAAATATAGATGAAGAAGCAACAAAGACCAGGGACCAACTCACTCACACCTATGGGGTCAGTGGGTATTTTTGTTGAGGAAACTTTGTATCACTAGCTTTTAGAAAACACAACTACGGATCTGAAATACTTACATATTAAAAAAAAATCTTTCTCAAATTAGAAGCTAAAACCTCCAATAGGAGTCCTAACGCAAGTTTTTATAAGATCAAGAAGACTGAGCTGAAGAACTGTCAGCAGATACAGAGTACAAAAAAACTGGCATACTTTACAAAGTTCCTTTATAAAGCCTTTGTGATCTGCTAATTCAGAAAATAACATCATTTCAAAACTCCAAAAAACTTTTCAAGAAAGATGATATTCAAAAGATAAACTAGGAAGGTTTCGTTTTCTTTCTATGGAAAGGTGATGAAGTGTATTTCAAGGCTGCAGGTGCTTTTTAGTAACAGAGGATGACTAGTAGAGATAACATTATCAAAACATAATATAAACCTGAAAAGTGACATGAATTTAGTATTTCAACTCATTTAATAAAACATTTCTTTAAATATACCAAGTATGAGGCATTGTACTGGGCACAGAGATGAAGACATGGCTACTGCCCTTGAGAAGCTCACAGTCTAGATCAGCACTGTCCAACAGAACTTTCTGCACGATGGAAACATTCTGCGTCTATGCTGTCCACTGGAGTAGCCACTTCAAGTGGCTACTGACCCCATTAAGTGTGCCTTGTACAACTCAGCAACTGAATTTTCCATTTTTACTTAACAGTCATCAATTTAAATTGAAATTGCCACATGTGATTAGTAGCTTCCATATTATACAATACAGATCTAGATAAATACACTATAACCCAGAAGTATTAAAATAAATGCCATAAAATGATAGTGATCATTAACACATACTTACTTCATTGAGTATGCTTTCCAGTGTTGGAGGAGTATCAACTTGAGGAATATCAAACTCCTTATCATCAATCTAAGAAGAGAGAAGAAATTAATGCTCACATAATGGTGCTTTCCCTTTTATAATCATGAGGGTGTTTTAACTGATTAGAACCATTATCAATTAAGAGACAAACATACCACCAAACTCTTCACACAGAAAACAAACTCAATAATCCATGATAATAAGAGCTCAAAAGGAAATTATTTTCAGTGATTATCAAGGACCAATATGCACTGACTGCACCATCCTGACAGCCTTTTCCAGAAAGCTTCCGTTGAAAGGCTTTGGCATCTGCTTCCTTAAACGAGTCAAACAGCATATTTATGGCAAGTCCTAATTTTCTAAGTTTAGACATAAGTCATAAGCAATATACAAAGGGATAACATTTCTTAGTCATTTCATAAATTATGGTGGGAGGTGATTAGGTCAAACAACTTGTCATTGAATATTCCCACGGTCACAAAAAACTATTAATTCACTATCAAATCACTGGGGGGGGGGCGGGAATCATTGCACAAGAATTCTAAACCTACCACTAGCTGTATGATATTGAGAAGTCACTTAACATAGCTGCACTTCAGTTTTTTTCCCCTATAAAGTGGATTATCAGAGTGCTGTGGAGCTCAAATGAGAAGATGTATTGAAGTGTTTCATAAACTATAATGAACTCAACAAATGAAGAGTAATACTATCTCATAAAACTGTATATAGATGCCTATTAATCCACACAAAAATGATAAATTTAGAATCTTTGGATCATAAAGTATACTCTAACCAACATTTTGGTTAAACATCACTTGACAAAAGCTGAATTTTTACCAGGTCATTTTTGAGCTCCAGTTCCTTGTCCAGATCTATGTAAGAGAATTTTGAAAGTGAAGCTTCTAGATTGAAGGACTTATTCAGTTCTTCATCAGCAGTCTTGGCACAGAGGCTTTGTTCCACATTTTCGTGGTCTGGTTCATTTTCCATATTAACTTTTAATAACTGTATTCAGTCAATCCAAGCAAGTTTTTGGTTTGTTTTTTGGCCTTAGATCATGATGAACTGAATGACGATCTCTTTTGAAAAAAGAAAAAATACATATCGTTTAGATTGCCTCATTTGGACATTCCAAAGACTTACTGGGTCAGACTTTCGTGGAAACTGATTCTTCATTTAATCATCTAATTATAGGCAGAGAAATCAATAGTAGGGTATGGGGTATGCTATGAGGGGAGGGTTTCTATGGGAGCACAAAGGAGGAACATCTGACTCAGGAGTCTAGGAAGTGGCCCACCAGCCGAAGTCCTAAGTCTAGTAATAGTGACAGACCTGGGATAAGCTCAGCCATTAGACCTGGTACCAACTAGATTTATGTACCTGAGCACATGAGGGTAGCTGGTTCCCAAAGCTATAATTAACCCCTCCTTCACATTCCCAATCCTCAGAGTAGATCTCCAGGTCTCCTTTAACATAAGCATATAGACCATTTTTGTCACTGGCATCCAGCCTCTACAAGGCCACAGATCTCTAAGGGAATTTAGTGTAGACACAGAGGGCCTAGAATGGATAGCTAGTCACTTAATATGCTAGCAAATCTAAAGGTTCACATCTATTAGGGGAGACAAAATGGCACCAGGATAAAATCATTCCACAGCCGACTAGAGATTTCTAGAAAGGCGGCTAAAAAGAAACAAACATTTTCAGGGAAAACTGAAATACTAAAGAAAAAGAAATGTATGCAAATTTCTTGTATCTTTCATATCTCTAAATGATACAATACTATATCAAAAAGAAACAGGTAATTTGGTTTACTTAGAAAATTATCCAGAAAACAATTGTATGCAAAATTTCTAGAAAACTAAAAATATATTCAGAAAAAAATTATAAGTTTAACAATTTAATTTGCTCTTAAATATTTTTAGATTGTGCTATAATTAGGCTACAAGTGACCAAACTTCAAAAAGTCTATCACTTAGCTCTGCCTGTTTAGAATAAAACAAAAATACAAAAATAGAAACAATGCCATAGTAATGATAACAAAAACAAAAGTCATTTAACTTTCTAGACTAGGTGTTTCTACAGTGTCCAGCAACCAGCAGTAAGTCAGTAAGAAGCTTTTTCAAACTACATACTACCCGCAGGGGGCACAATGACCATGTCAGCAGACTTCCCCACCATGCGAATTTCTCTTTCTCTTATTCCTTACTGAAGTGAGGGCTGAAAAAAAGGCTGACAACTATGGAGCCACTGAAAGAATTAATTTTTTTAAGGGATTTGCAAATGAGTTGCTGTTATTGTGCTTTAGGAAATATGCCCAAAACTCACTGACAATTTTATCTAATTAGGCTCATTTTTGTACTACTTAAAATGAATGTCACTTCCTTCAGTATTTCATTTTTATCATACTACAAAAAAATGAATTTATGTGTAAGAAATATAGTCTTATGAAGACTGATTTTTCAAGAGCTGAAACCAATTTTTCTAGCTAGTACATTTGGTATATTACCAAATAGAGACTAATTTCTTTCACATGTTACAGAAGATAGACTCTAAGGCTCTGTCCTGCAAACACATGCTAACAGATACATGCCTAGGAGACATAACTGAGGGCACTCTGCGTCTGGCAACATTTGAAAGTATCTTTCCAATCTGCCTACTAAATGTACTTCTCCTTCTGCACTGAGCCAAAGGCAGGAAAAATATTAGTGTTTACAAGTTTCTTCAAAGAAGACTGAGTTGGCTCATGACAAGTTACTTTTTAATAAAGTTCACTCTTATTTGCAGCACTTAGCAAAAATGATTTCAATTAGTCAAGGAATGTTTGCAAACATGCACAAATTCACATTCAGCGGTTCCTGAGGATTGTTAAGTTTTATTCTTATACTTTAAAAAAAAATAGTGGAAAAGACCACATAGCAAAACAAAAACAAACACAATTTAATAACTGAAAAAGGTTTCATTCTTCACATTTGTGTCTCCAAAATAACTCAGAAAGGAAAACAATTTTTTACCTGGCTCTTTTTATATCTTCTATCTGGAGTTAATAAGCGGTTCTCAGAACAGCTCGGTATCTGCGAACACCAGTACCACAGTGAAGAAGTTCCAAGAAACCAAGCATTCCCTGAAGAATATCATCCTGCCATGCCAGGCTACTTCATTTCCATCCTTCCTGGCTGAGCTCATGTGTGGTGGCAAAGTAGAAAGAACATAAGCCACGGGGTCAATTAAAACCATATTTGAATCTGGACTTAACCAGTTCCTATTTGTGACCTTGGTCAATTTGTCTACCCTTTCTGAGCCCCTCTATTTCTACATCTGTAAGATGAAATATTGTGGCCATTTGTACTGTTTGCCCAGAGCATCACCTCTTGTTCTGGGAAAGGCTCCTTCAAATCATGTGGTTGTTGTGGAGGCTGCCAATCAAAAATCCCCTAGTAATAGAGACTGTACAACATAGCCAGGGTCCTTCACCAGCATTCGTTAAAATGGAACCAGTAAGGAACACCCATTTCCACTGCTCTCTAAACAATGAATAGTAAGTCTGAACAGTATCCCCCACCTTCCACCCAACCTGTTCTGCAAAAAAAAAAAAAGGTCACTTATTCAACACATACCAACTAAACACCTTCCATGTATCTGTCACTAGAGATCTGCCTTTACTGACAGAATTTAAACTGTAGGTACAGATTCTCTGGCAAGAATGAAAGCAATCAACAAACAACCAGAGAAGAGGAGGAAGGAGGGTCCTATTATCACTCAGGCCCCAGGTTCCAGTCTTCTATGATGTTTGCTCTCGCCACAGCCTTCCGATATTTTGGCTATATAAGCCCACATACTCTCCCATCTTCCCAATTTTTCTTTTTTTGAGTTGGGTGATGGGGAGGGTCACTTAAAATTGAGGATCCTGACTCTTAGGAATGCAACTATCTATTCTGCAGTTACTGTGAGGAATAAATGACATAGTGACTGTAAAGCATTTAGAATGCCTGAACACAGAACAGATTTTCAAGAAATATTAGCTATTATCACTTAAAATTTCCTCAAGATTTCCAAATTCTTCTAAAGTTAAAGATCTTGAAACAAGATCTGGTGCTTTTATAAAAGTCTGGCTAGAGCTAAGAATATCAGGATACCTTACCAGAAGGATATACTTTTATATCACATCAGAAGTTTCTTAAACACCTGAGTGGTAGGGGTTTTGTCTGTCTAACACTAGTACAAGCCTCAGCAGAGCATGAGAGACTTAATAAAAATGTTTAATTATACTATTTACTCATTCTAAAATTATGTTTTTTGCATCAACTTCCTCTTTTGCCACTTACCAGCAGTTATTTCTTTCTTTATGTTAGCAAATTTTTCCAACCCAAATAGACCTACTGAATCAAAAGGCCACCATGTTCAGATTTTTTTTTGTTTTTGGAAAGGGGAGTTCACTGGAGAAGCTTCTGTAAATTTTTTAGAAACTGAGCTGTGCCTGAATCTACCTGTGGTAGGCAGAATACCTACCACATACCCAAAGATGCCCATCCTAATCCATAAAACCTGTGACTGTGTTGCCTTACATGGCAAAAGGAACTTTGCAGAAGTTAGGATCTTGAGTTGAGTAGATTAGCATGAATTACCCACATGAGTCCAATGTAACCACCAGAGTCTTTTTTAAAGTGGAAGAGAAGGCAGAAGACAGTGTCAGAGAAAGAGAAGTGACAAAAGAAGCAGGGTCAGAGAAGCGCTATGTTGCAGGCTTTGAACATTTACGCAGTCTCTAAAAGCTGCAAAAGACAAGGAAATGGATTCTCTTCTAGAGCCTCCAAAGGGTCCCAGCCCTGCCACAGCTTGATTTTAGCCTAGCAAGACCAGTGCTGGACTTGGGTACTACAGAACTATAGAATAATAAATCTGTACTTTTTTTTAAGCCACTAAATTTGTAGTAATTTGTTATAGCAGGAATAGGAAACGAATATACTAACAAACTTCAGTTAATTTATTTCTGGCCACATTGCCAATATTCTGAAATAGCTACCTGGTGTTGCCCAAATATTTATTGAGCAAGCTCTTCATTCTACTATGCAGACCAATGATGAAATGCTTAATACATGACTCTTCATATTACACACTTGATGCAGCTACTGTCTTCAGATATCACTTACGTGCTGAGTATAAAGCAATTAACTCTGGTAATTTCCTCTTGAGATACAATTCTATAACTAGTTTTCATCCAACCATCCTGTGATCTAGTGTTGTTACGGTTCTTAAAGGGATGCCAGGCCAGAGAGTACCTGCAGACTACATGTTAGGTTACACCAGTGGTTTCTTAGTCTCTCCCTGATAAATTAGATTAATCTAACAGAAAATGCATATTACAGAATCATGATTAACCAATATGTTGTCCATTTCTGAGAGCTGATAAACTAATAATTTAACAGTTCCAACTGAAGATCGCCTGATATCCTGATACTTCCTAAGATTACTCCCTCTTAATTATTCCCAGTCAATGAATTCAATGATTCAAGGACCATTAAAACAGATGTGTACTATATAAATAGCAATGACCCCATGAGGATACTGTCCAACTGCGTAAGAACTCTAGAATGTGACCTATGTTAGGCCAGGACAATGTGGAACTCTTCCACCAGTTATTTGGGGGTTTTTTGGTTTTTTTTTACCTTGGCAGACATTCCCCACTATTCTCAAGTTCCAGGATCCTATTTAATTCACTGACATGCTTTTCCTCCTAAAAGAGTCACATGAGACACTTTTCACATCACACTGAAATCAAACCAAGTTTTTTTTTAATATACTATATACTCTGAAAGATATCACAAAATCATGATATGGAAACAATTTTACATGCCAACTATGTTTCTGGTCTTTCTAATCCTAGTATTTCTCTTCTTCTACTTCTTTGTTTTGTCATCTTCTGGTTTGTTTTGTAAAGAAAGATGTAGTAGAATTAACTTCTATTCGTTTTCTAATATCTTTCTCTGGTAAATGGACTCATTTTTAACATCTCCCAATGCCTACAGGATAAAATTCCAAATTCCAAGCCATTCTGGGCAGGACAATAGTTCCTTTACAACCAAACTTATTATTTGTATTTAGAGTCCTCCAAGAATAGCTTCCACTTTCCCTCCATGTCTGCTCACGCTTGGTCATCTTCCTTTTCACTCTACATTTATCTGAACTCCTCCTTTCCTTCCATCCTTCTGGGGAGCTTCCTTCCCTAAGCATCCTCTGAACCCAGAATGCACATCTTCTTTAGAATGGTGCCTTGGCACTTTCCTCACATTGATTCATTAGTTAACTTAGCATATAACTACATCTTTTCTCCCCAACTGTACAATAAAAATGGGGCCAGGCATCTTTGTATATCCCATAACACTAGGCTCATTGACTTGCATAGCTATGTGGACATTCAATAAATATCTGCTGATCAACACAAGAACTGGAAGGCAGCAATAACACGTGTGTTGCAAATTAAATATATCAGTTTTATTATCTGTAATTGCTAAGCTTCAGAGGATATTACCTGACTCACAGCATACAGGAATCTATGCCATAAAAAACTAAGTTATAACTGAGTTCCACCTTTATGTAATCAGGCCTGTTAACTACAGCTGATCACATTCATCCTTTAGGTATTAGCCAAAACTCTGTTTCCTCAGAAAATCCTTTTTTGCCCTGCTCAACTAGAATAGGTTGCCTGTCAACAGGCACCTATAATACTGTTCTCTTCTTTTATTACATTTATCACATGGCAATCACTTTTTCAGTGTCTGAACCATCATTCCCTTCCCTCAACTACAATGCAAGTTCCAGGAGAACAAAGCCCATATCTGCCTTTCTTCACCATTGTATTCCCAGTGCCTAATTATCTTGTAGCTAATCACCCCATCAATCCATCCATCCATCCAACCATCCATCCACCTACCTATGCATCTGTCCCTCCCTTCCTCCCTACATAAGCAGCCAAACAACACTGCATCACTGGCTTCCAGGGCCTTAAACAGCAGTTCTGGTCAAAGTAAGATACGGTTAGTCATCCTGCCCCAGAAGCCTCCCACCTTGCAAATTTCATTCTTTGCATCTAGGTGAGATTTCTTTTTTAAATCCCAAATACTGTTTTTTTAATGATTATCTTGTTTGTATATAACTTGACAAAAACACCACAATTTCAAATATTTCATTTTTTTTACATCAATTCAGCTTATAAACTAAGAGGAAAATAGTGAAAAGGTATCATGTGTCCATTCAATATACAGGAATTCAACTTCAGCAAATAGAGAAATAAAAAAAAGAGATGATTCACACAGAGCCAGAGACTCTGAATACCATTCCACTCAATAGCTATACACTTCAGCGTGTGCATGGGGGAAGAGATGGGTAACTTCCAACCTTTCGGTCAGTCTCAGCTCTTACATGCCTCAAACACAAGTAATCCATTTCACCTGTGCTCAAAGTAACAAACAGCATGCTGTTCCCAACATGGAGCAAAAACTGGCTGTGTCAGACTTCCTGAGAGATCATATGTCAATCTCCAACAGGACTCCTTCCCAGGGTACTTTGAGGATACTCAATTTCCAAGGTACTTTTCAAGGATACACAAGTTTCACTTTCACTCCAACCTACTCACAGACTTCAGAAACAGACTCTGTGTTAGATGCAATGCTACTATGTACTGGGATGAGCTGCTTACTTGACCCTCAAGTTTCTTTCCAAAAATAGGCACACTGAAGGCAAATACAGCCCAGAGTGCTTAGAGCTGCCACTATGAAAAAGCCCAAACCTCTCTGTTTCTCTTTCTCCTCTCTTAGTAAATGTCTAAATGAGAGGAGTGACCATTCAAAACTTAGGAAGTATACACATAGCAAATGTTAACAAGTGGGGGAAAGGATGAGTGTCTGAGACCTACCTGTGCATGGTGCTGTTACTTGAAGGAACTGTCAGACACAGCCTTCTAGAAGCCCCGTCCTAGAAAAGCAAAATCTAACTTCCTACCATAATATACAAAACAACAAAAAGAAGTTTCCAAATATCTACACTGTGCACTAACCCTAGCATTATGCATCAGCTTTATATCAATATGTGTATGAGGTAATAAATGCAATGAATGAGAGAGAAAAATCATTACTTCTTTCCAGCTTCTAATAAGTCTCCAACACTATAAGAATTTCTCTCCAAAGACCAATCCCAACCTCAGAGGAGTCCTCCTAAGAAGCACATGGGGCTCGTGTAGGCTGGAATATATTCGCTTTCCTTTCTTCACCGAACTGGTATGGGTGAATTCTTACAAGTTAAATGCTCAAAAGATAGGATTCTACTCAGTTGTAGGCTGAGTAAATGTTGGCCTTATCACCCATCTTAACTCCCAGTAAATTAAATCATCACCTCAATTTGTTTTAGTCGGGGGTCAAGGAGAAGATAGAGTCACAAAACAAGAAAAAAATTTTTTTGAAAGAGCAAGAGGAAGTTTCATTAACTGCAGAGGAAAAGACAAATCTGATTTTGGTTAAAATATCCCAGCACCATCACCATCTTTCCTTTGGAAAACTGCTCCTCTTCCACTCCAACCATGTAATTTTAGTGGTGCTGCCAATCAAATACCCTATCTGCTTTGCCAGAAGAGTAAGTACATGACATTCTTGTATCTAGTCTGGCCAACAAGTGTCCTTCCCTGATACTTGTAAATACTGGAAGTAGGAGTTTTCCCTTCTCACTGGGGTACTTAAGCTTGATGTAACACAAGAGCTGTTATAGAGAATGAAGATAATTCAAACATTAATTCAAGATTCACTTAAAAATAGAACAGTGTGTTCTTACAAATAATATAGATGACACCTGAAGTTGTGGGTTAAGAGAAGAGGCTATCTAAACTCTGTGAAAGTATAAACAAATCAAACGTTAAGCATACCTCATTAAGTTCAAAAGGCCTTACTTTTCATTCCCATACATTTTGGTGCCACAATGGCTGAAATGTCTAAGAAAGGGTGGGATACAGTTAAAAATCACCAAGATGTCCCACTATCCCAGAAGACAGAAAACATCCATCTGCTGACGCTGGTCCAGGTACAAAGGAAATGCATAAAAGATAATCAATATACTATTGACATATGAAGCCCAATATAGTTCAACCAGAATTTTTTCTCCCATTTCTCTTTATTCTGCATTCTATGGAACATACCAGCTATTGCCAGAGACTTCAACATCTACTCTTCTTAAATTTAACCATAAGCAAACCTGTATCTGACACAAACGTACGTAGATCCTTCATCCCCATTTAGAGATCCTTCAAACACACACGATATGTAATCACCTCCTAATCACAGACATCTGGAGTAAAGTTGGTATCACAAGTTAACATCCATGTTTGTTTTGTTTGTTTGAGCAGGTAAGGAGCGTGTGGGAGAGGACACAGCCTTCCTCAACATTCTAGTATCAGCCTAATATTAGGAGGGTATGAAGGAGACTGCCTGTTTGGAGAAGGCTCCCCAGAAGCTCCTGATAACACACTGCCATGGAGTCTCTCTCACAGATACTTCTTCATCCCACTCTACTCTCCTCTGAAGCACACTCAAAAACACTTCAGGCAGCTCTGTTTCCCCCAGGTACCACACTTGGAGAACTAACCAGGACACAGGAATGCCCTCAAACGTTAGAGACCCCCGCGACCCTGCTCCCCTCACTATGGGGCACGCCTTGCAAGCAGAAAGAAACTGGAACGAGCCTCACAGGGTGCAAACCAATCCAGAGAGATGGACACCGCATCTGAGCCTCAGCCTCACACTCAGGAAGCACACTCATCCCAGTCCTCGTGGGATGGAAGAACCTACACCTGTGCCCAGGCCCCAAAGGCGGGCTGCACACCTGTTCCGCGTTGGGGAGGGGCGTGATCACCCGCCTCCAAGTCTCCTAATCAGGGGGAGTGAGTGCACCTGTACCTCGGCCTCACATTTGTTTGGAACAAGCGGAAACTGCTTAACCCGGTTCCAGGCCAAACAGAGGACGCCCGTCCGTCCGAGTCAATCCTGCCCGGCCAGTGGGCCCGGGTCCAGCCAGCCAGTGAATGGCTGTTCCATAAGCCGCTCCGAGGCCGCGCCACTGTTGGCCGGGGGAAAAGGCTGAAGCTCGGGGACTCAGCGCATGCCACCCTCCCGTCCCGGGTACAGCCCCCCTACCACAGCCCCCATCCCGCTCGCCCGCTCTCGGGACATTCGTTACCTGAGCCTGCAGCCGTCCCAGCCCAGGACCCCGGGCCCACGTGACCCCGCCCCCTGCTCTAGCCTCACGCACGCGTAGTACCTACCTGGAGGCCACGCTTCCGCTTTCCTCTTCTCACGCGTGTCCCTACTGGGCGGTCCGCCCCGCTACACCACGCCCCCATTTAAAGGGCCAGAGATACACTCTCCCATCCAAGGGACTTGATGGGTCATTAACATCTTTGGGAGAATGGAAGCGTCAGAGGAAGAGCGCTGACCAATAAATGGTAACCCTTGAGAAAAGAAATCCTCCTCCAGCCCTATGTCAATAAATTTATCTAGCCTTTAAGAAAATGAACTTATCTTCAGCCAGTCCAGAAAGGGCAGTCGATTCCCAGGCTTTTGGAGTTTGCAACGAGAAATTTTTAATTTTGATCTTTTTAAAGACGAACATAGAATTGCCAACTTTTTATTTTGCCAAGTAAAGACAGTAAGGGCACACACTGAAAACCAACTATTATTTTCTCACTATCGTCAGCATTGCTCCGTAAAAATACATCTTAACACCAAAAGTACAAGAGAGATACACTCTCAAATAAAGGGGACATCTTTAAAATGTATGAAACAAGCAAACAAAAAGTATGTTTCTCTTGTTCCTCCTAAAGAAAGATGAACACTTTCAGGACAGACTGGTTTTCAGAACCACCACTGTAGATAATACTGGTCCCAGGGCACAAATCTTACTACACCTGCTGAGAACTATGGTCAAGAAAATAGGAGAAAGAACACAGAAGATGTTCCTGGAGGGAGATATAGAAAATACTCAGTTGGGCAGACATTTATTGAGCATCAACCGGGTTCACTATACTTCTAGGCCTCTGAAGGACCCAAGGATGGGTAAGAAACAGCCCTGCCCTCCAGGTACTCTGTCTAAGAACTCATTGTACAGACAAAGCTACAGTACAAGGTAGACTGTTTTGACTAGTATAAGAAAGGTATGAGACCGTCATTCAGGATCACATATGAGGGAAAGTGGGGAACACTTAAGGGAGGAGGTGCTCTCTTATTAGGGTCCTAAAGGATTTCAGTAGACAGAGAGAAAGGAGAATTCCTAGCTGAGGGAACAGTGGGCCTAAAAGCAGTACAAAGCAAGATTGGAGACAAGCTGCCAGCCTAATGTGACTGGTGTGGGCAGTGGCTTTCAAATTTTTTGATTGTCACTCACAGTAAGAAATACATTTCACACAGCATACACAAAAATATACTCAAAATGCCTTAAAGACTTAAACATAAGACAAGACACTATAAACCCCCTAGAAGAAAACATAGGCAAAACATTTTCTGCATAAATTTTAGCAATGTTCTCCTAGGGCAGTCTACCCAGGCAATGGAAATAAAAACAAAAATAAACAAGTGGGGCCTAATTAAACTTACAAGCTTTTGCACAGCAAAGGAAGCTATAAGCAAAACAAAAAGACAACCTATGGAATAGAAGAAAATATTTGCAAATGATGCAACTGACAAGGGCTTAATTTCCAGAATATATAAACAGCTCATACAGTTTAATAACAAAACAAAAAACAAAAAACAATCCAATCCAAAAACAGGTAGAAGACCTAAACAAGCAATTCTCCTATAAAGACATACAAATGGTCAATAGGCACATGAAAAAGATGCTCAATATCTCTAATTATCAGAGAAATGCAAATCAAAACTACAATGAGGTATCACCTCACACCAGTCAGAATGGCTATCATTCAAAATTCCACAAACGATAAATGCTGGGGAGGCTGTGGAGAAAAGGGAACCCTCCTAAACTGTTGGTGAGAATGTAGTTTAGTGCAGCCATTATGGAAAACAGTATGGAGATTCCTCAAAAAACTAAAAATAGATTTACCATATGATACAGCAATCCAACTCCTGGGCATATATACAGAGGAAACTCTAAAAGATACATACACCCCAATGTTCATAGCAGCACTATTTAGAATAGCCAAGGCATGGAAATAACCTAAATGTCTGTAGACAGATGACTGGAGAAAGAAGTTGTGGTATATTTATACAATGGAACACTACTCCACCATAAAAAAATAAATAAATAAAATAATGCCACTCGCAGCAACATGGATGGACCTGGAGAATGTCATTCTAAGCTAAGTAAGCCAGAAAGAGAAAGAAAAATACCATATGATATCACTCATATGTGGAATCTTAAAAAAAAAGACAAATGAACTTTTTTACAAAACAGAAATAGACTCAGACAGAATGCAAACTTATGGTTACCGGGGGGAAAGGGAGGAGGGAGGGACAAATTGGGAGTTCAAGATTTGCAGATATTAACTACTATATATAAAATAGATATACAAGAATTTTCTTCTGTATTGTACAGGGAACTATGTTCAATATCACTTGGTAATGAATGTATAATGAAAAAGAATATGAAAACAAATGTATGTATGTGTATGTATGACTGAAACATGCTGTACACCAGAAATTGACACATTGTAAATTGACTATAATTTTAAAAAGTAAAAAAAAAAATACATTTCAGCTATGACCTATTTTGTGTGTGTGTGTACGTGTGTCTAGTGTGTATGTGTGTACACCTTGTGAATTAATTGCCTTTAGTATGTGCAATGCAACTTGGCATTTTCTATTCTGTTCTACTTTTTAAAAAATGCTGCCTAATAAATTGATTTCATAACACTAATGCATAGCAACACATAGTTTGAAAGCACTGGTGTACAGTGTTAGAGGTATGGTGTGATATGAGGCTGAAAAGGTGGGACCAGCCAAGGTGGGGGGTCTGCTCTTCTGGTAAGAGCCTTTGGAGATTCTTAAGCAGAGGAGTGGCATAATTGTAGCTGTGCTTTAGAACACTGGAGACCTGCTGTCAGTTCTGAAAACCACAATTTTAAAGGAAACCTATTGAACAGGAGCCTGTCTGTGGCAGGGTAAGCAGGCTGGTGAGATCAGAAACCCTATTTGACAGAGAACAGTTGAAAGCGTTGGGCAGAAAGGAAACTGACAGAAGTAGGAGCGGTGGGTTATGGAGGTGGGATGTGGGGAAGGTTGCTAACTGACTTTTTGAAATATCTGTAGACTTATTCTTTGTAACTCTAGAAAGTACACCTGGGACCTGTGGATAGATGTTGTAGTGAAGCAATTTCAACTCACAATAAGGAGTGTTTTAGCATAGTCCAAGCTGACCTGCTATCCTTTACATTAATTAAAAAACAAAACTTCTGTATAATTATTGAAAACTTGAAAAAAAAATCAGGAAATATAAAAAGTATAGCACTCGCACTCCAGGAAAAAAAAAACAAAACATGGTTTTGACTTATTTTCATTTCTTTTACTTTGCATATGTATACTTTTTACATAGTACACCTATGTAGGATTTGACACAACATTGTAAAATGACTATAACTCTATAAAAAAAGTAAAAAAAAAAAAAGAATATATAGTTCTGTACCTGCTTTTTTCCTCAATGTTGTGCCTTGAACACTAAACAAGGTGCTATTAAAATTGTTCACAAATATTATTTGTAATGGCTACATAATTGTTGATAATATAGTTTATTTCATAACTTTTGGATATTTAGGGGAGATTTCCTATTTTTCACTGTTAACAAGGACATTGCCATGAATATCCTTATACAGAAATCTTTGCCCACATTTTAAAATTATTTCCTTAGGATAAAAACCTGTAAGTGAAATTACTGATTCAAAAGCTTTGAAAGCTCTTAAATCTGTGAATACCTACTGCCAAATTGCTTTCTAGAAAGGTCAGGCCGCTTTTCATTCTCACCAGAGTGCTCAAGGGTACCCATCACACATACCCACCAGCATTTATTTTATCTTTTTAAAAAGCTTTGCCAGTTTGATAGAGGAAGTGGCTCTAATTTGAATTTGAATTGGATTACTATTTGGGTGGAATATCTTTATAAATTTATCAACCCTTTATAGTTATTCTGGGAATGCAATTTCTCTGCCTCTGTTTGGATTTGTGATTGGCAAATAGCACTAAGTGAATTGTTGCAGGCGTATGAGGAAAAAAACAGAGAAGGATTTAAAAAATAAATGATGTGGTCACACCAAGTTATAGCCAGATTATACTGGGGTGTACTGTACAAACAAAGGTTAGTGGGAGAATTGAGTCATCACGAGGTATGTGGTTAAATAGGTCTGTGCGATTGCAGTCATTAAAATATTCATGTTGTGAGGGGCACTTTGGTTTCAGCAAAATACCATTCCTTATATTAAATCAACACTGTAAATTTTAATTTCCTCTTTTGGTAGTTTTGTTTGTTTTTAACTTACAGATTTGTTTTTGTTTTATAGCTGCATAAAATCTATAAAAATGAATCTTTTCCTAAGTTTTTTATGTTTACATACATATACATCAGAAAAAATATCTTCTATGCAACATCATAAAAAAAAATAATTTAAGCCAGATCTAGAGATCCATGAGATTCTTTTCCACTTACAAGTAATCTGAACATTATTTAAGTTTGAGAAGCACTGGTAGGAGGTTTCTTAAAATTTCAGCTGTAATTATGTAAACATAGGCATTGAGATTTTTTTAAAAAAGAAAAAGGTTAAATTGATGTTAACATACATACTGGACTTTTTCTATACGGAATATTGTTATGATATTCTTGCCTTTGGGAAGAGTATCAAAAGCTGTACTATGTTTAGGGTTCAGAGAGTTATGTTTTGGCTTAAAATGTACCATCCATCAAAGTTAACTTCATACAGGTCTTTAAGACCTAGACAGAGGAATATTTGGATTTATTAAACTTGTCTTTTTAAATAAGACAAAGCAATTGAGCAGATAGCAATTAAAATGGAACTTCTGTGAAGTGGTCTTAGGAGAAATTAAACCTATGAGAAAAAAGCCCCACAGGCAATGCAGGAGCCTTGGGGCATGGGAATCAGTGAGGGGGCTGCTCTGATGGCCAGGGGCTAGAAGGGGAGCGCCACCCCAGGGCTGCGGCAGTTGGATGATGTCTGGATACCCAGCCCTACTCCTCCAGCTCTCCCCAGCGCAGGCAGGATGGAAAGCACGGTCCAGACATGGCTATTAACATTGCATCCAGAGCAAGCCACATCTATCCTGAAAGAAAAAAATGTCTGGGACCTGGGAACAAGGGGCAGGTCCTAGGAGATGGGCAGCTGTGCCACCTTTGTCTTCGCTCACGAGAACAAAATTAATTGGCCTCTTTTCCTTTTTTAAAAAGAAACCTGGTGTACAGGATTCTTAATGGAGTCAAAACATCAAAGTGGGCTGGGGAGAAGTGAAATTGGTTATCTGTAAGTTACTCAAGTTATTCCAGATGTCATTCTTAGGTTCCCTCTGCCAGGAATGCTCTTTCCCCAGAAGAACCACATGGCTCTTTCTCTCACCATCTTTGGGACTTTGTTCAAATGCCACTGTGTTAGGGCAATAGATGCAAACAGATGGGGGTGGAGTACTCTCCTCCATCCAGGACTCAGGGACCCAGGTTCTTTCCATCTGGTGACACTCTCAGTTGAACACATGGCCTCTAAGTTCTCTGAAGCAGGAGGATGGAAAAGGCCCATTAGCTCTGCACTGCCTTGGCCTGAAAATGACATGTACCCCTTCTGCTCCCAGTCCACTGGCCAGCACCAGCCACCTGGCCCTGCTTTACTGCCACGGAGGCCAGGAAGTGGAGGGGAGCGCTCAGGATATTTGGGGAGCACATCTGACTCTCCCACGCACCACCCCTCCTTCCTCCAGCACTCCCTCATCACCCTTCCAGACTTGATTTTTCACCATAGTACTTATCACCCTCCAAAATGCTATACATTTTCCTCATTTATCTGTTAAGTTTCTGTCTTCTCCACTAGTACATAAGCACCGTGAGAGTGGAGATTTTCATATGCTTCATTTATGGTTTTATCCTCAACATCTAGAACAGTACTTGGCATGTGGTAAGAGCTTCATAATTTTTTATTAAATAAATGAATGGATTCTGCAATGACGGTCTATATTTGTGTGTGGAGAGGGTATCACATACACTGACCTGAGGATGCTTCTCAAGGAATACAGAACTCCCCTTACACAGACACAAGCATACACTGAGTGCCTACTATGTGTCAGGCACCATGCTTGGTGCCAGGAACACAGATATGAGAAATACTCCCTCATCCCTAGTCAGGAAGAAACAATAAAAGAAATGTAATGTTTATTAAGACTCATAATAGAAATAAAATATGGGAGTTCAAAAGACCAAATTCCTCTGACCTTTAGTGAGAATCAGATTTTACATCCACATATTACCAGAATAGCAATGAAAAAAGAACGGTGATGGATAATGGGTAAAGGACTCAGGAATCATAAATTGCTTCCCAAAGTCATGAAGGAAATAAGATCTATATTCTCTACCACGTTGTATCCTTGGCAACAGGTTGCGTTTCACTTTTCATTCACCCATTCGTTCTAGTGCCTTCCCACATCCTCTTTCCCTTCAGCCTTAGAGTACAGAGCAGCCACGTGCACTTACTTGAGAGAAATCTGAAAGATCTCTCTATTTAAAAACATGTCTCCTTCTGATAATTTCACAATTCCAGAAATGCCATCATTTGAAATCTACTTATTTTGTCTTCCAGCCCCGCCCCCGCCACGCCTCCTATACTCCCGTGAGCAAATGAGCACATGTCTATCAGCCTTTTGAAGGGAGAAGTGGCACCACCGGAGCCCTGTTGGAACTAAGTAGCAAAAAGAAGGTGGAGAGGAAGGTCCAGGGCTGGGATCTGGCCTGTAAAGCAGACCCTAGGCAGGCACTGAAGAGGACTGGGCATTAGACAAGGGAAAGGGCAAGGAAAGAGCAGAAAAGATGCAGAAACAACAAAGGCGTCAAATGCCAATTTGACCTATTTCACCATTTTGCCCGAGGATAGCCTTGCTTACACAAAAGGACACATACCTCTTTAACACACAAAAGGAAGGAAGAGTTGGACTCAGCTGAGAATGAAAGAAAATTCAAAGTAATAGTAATGTTCCACTGTGTCAGGCCCCAGACTCCTATTTCATTGCTCCTTCATGTAGGGCCTCAGTTCCCAAGTCTATCTCATGGTCCGAGTCATCTGCTCCAACCATCACATCCACTTCCAATGGGCAAGGAAGAGAAAAGGAGGGGAGAAGGTATATAAGTTATATATTGTATGACCACCTCCAAAATTAGAGGCCTAAAACAGTGACCTGTATTATCTAACAGTTTCAGGAATTCAGGCATGGCTTAGCCAGGTCCTTTGGCTCAAGCTCTGTCACAAGTCCGCCACCAAGGTGTTGGCTCAGGCTGTGACATCTCAAGACTCAAATTGGGAAGGCTCTGCTTCCAAGATTACTCACAAGATTATTGGCAGGAATTCACTTCCCCGCAGGCCTTTGGACCGAGGGCTTCAGTTCTTTGTCACATGGGCTTCTCCATAAGGCTACTCACAACATGGCAGCTTGCTTCATCCCAGCAGGCAAGCCAGAAGAGCCTCAAGAATGTGAGCAAGGGAGGGGAGGGTATAGCTCAGTGGTAGAGCACCTGCCTAGCATGTACAAGGTCCTGGGTTCAATCCCTGGTACCTCCATATAAATAAATAAACAAACAAACCTAATTACCCACCCTCCACCCCAAAAAAAGAATGTGAGCAAGATGGAAGTAACAGTCTCTTGTAAGCTGATCTTGGAAGTGGCTTCCCATCATCTCTTGCTACATTCTATCTGTTAGAAGCAGGAGCTCCAGTCCACACTCCAGGGGAGGGGATTACACAAGACTATGACTTCCAGGACATGGGATCCCTGGGAACCGTTTTAGAAGCTGTCAGCAAAGAAGGTTATGCCCACTCCCCTCAAAGACTCTTTCCTGAAATTGTCTGTCTGCACCAGTCCTGCCCACATCTAGCTGCAAAGGAGGCTGGGAAATATAGTCTCCATTCTGGGTGACTATCAGCCCAGCTAAAAATTAGGGACTCAATTCTGAAGAGGAATTACAGGATTCTGCAGAGTAGAAGATGTGGTTGTTCTGTGTGCCAGCCCCAGACATAGAGGAGGAATATGGCTGTGTAGAGGTATAGAATCTGAGTTCAAATCCAGCCTCTCCTAGACCCTGTGCTGAGTGAATTATTTAGCCTCACTGAGTCTCAATGATATATTCAGACTTAATTAAATGACCTGTGTGAAGCATCTTGAACTTGGTAGGTTCTCAATAATACCCACTAAATCTGTTTCAGAGGTAGTTTAACATCCTGGGAACTTTTAAACCAGGTTCTGACACCCAACTAGCTTGCTGTGTGACTCCATGCCAATTATCTAACCTCTCTGGGGACCAGTTTCCTGTAGGTTAAAGTGAGTACAAACACTTGCCCTACCCATCTTATCAGGTTGCTATAAAGATAACATGTGTGAATGTAGCCATGCTATCGTTTTTTAATTCGAAATACCATGCAAACTTATTGTGGCATTAGTGACCACCAGGTGGCAGTGGGAGAGATGGGCCTGGGTTATGGCCCACGGCCACCAGATGGTGCTGGCATTCAGCAGATAATACCCTGGCTTTGCAGGGAGTCTGCAAGAGAGCCAAAGGGCTCTTGGAGATGGCCAGTGCAACCCCTCATCCTACAGATGAGAGAAATGCAACCAGGGTAGGGTGTGTGGAGGATGTCACATAGCAGTGAGGGCTGGCGCTCTGCTTTTTCGACTCTCAGCCCAGCTTTCCTGATTCTAGTCTTACCAAGGATGAGCATAGCTTTTATCCCTACACAGAATGATATTCTCATATTCTGTCTAGACTTGCACTGGAGACCAAAGATGTCCACTGTCTTCTTGTTCATAGATTTGTCAAATTTTAAAAGCCTGGAAAATGTCTACAAAGATCATCTGTCTCTCTGGCTGTGTAGCACAGTGGTTAAGAACATGATTTTAGAGTCAGACAGACCTCAATTTATATCTGTATAGCAGGCTACTCATTGCAAAGTTAGGATAATAATTTCTACCTGATAGGGTTGGTGTGAAGTTGAATGAGATAAAGTGTGTGAAAATAAGAGGTAACGTTAGAGGGGAGGGTATAGCTCAGTGGTAGAGTGCATGCCTAGCATGCGCAAGGTCCTGGGTTCAATCTCAGTACCTTCATTAATAAGTAAATAAATAAAAATTTAATTACCTCCCTCCCCAAAAAGTAAATTAAAATTTTAAAATAAGAGGTAACATTAATTGGTACATATTCATGTAATCAGTTTAC
Organism: Vicugna pacos; assembly: GCF_048564905.1. Lineage (NCBI taxonomy): Eukaryota > Metazoa > Chordata > Mammalia > Artiodactyla > Camelidae > Vicugna > Vicugna pacos. The sequence continues at coordinate 53,462,328 of NC_132987.1, read as the reverse complement.
GTGTTTTTAATTCATTTGATTCTTGCCATAACCTTATAAGGTATCTACTATTATTGAGTTCATTTCACAGAGGAAGAAGCTAAAGCATAGAGAGGTTGTAACTTGCCCACACTCATAGCTGTAGGTGGAGGAGTCTGGATTTAAACCTGCCTTCAGAGCCCAGGCCCTTAACCATACTTATTACTAATAGTTTGGCAGAGAGTAAATGCCCAATAAATGACAGGTATGGATCCACAGGGGCCAAACTCAAGATTCCAGCTTGAGAGACAAGGGTTTGGAATGAACGATATAACCACAATACACCTACACTTTCAGAGTAATGAGATAAACACATGGTTGGAAGAAAAATGTTAAGTATCCAAGTTAATAAAATAAAGGTAACTAACAAATTTTTTAAAAAGATAACTAAAACACAGCAGCTGGGCTTTAGAGACAGAGAAAACAGTATCTGACTTCCGATCCTGCCTCCTGCTGGACCTTGGGCAAGTAGTGTAACATCTTGGAGCATTAGTTTCCTCATCTGAAAATGGAAGCTAATAGTCTACCTGGCAGAATTCTTGTGTTAAAAGCCAATGTGATTAAAATGCACATTTAGAAAATGTACACAGTAGGGCAGACATTTGACTATTATAATTCTTATAATTCCACAAATATAGATTGATCTGCTTGAAAGAGATTTAACATGTTAAGATATTGCTCCTTCCCTCAAGGAATTTACATAGGGGAGGTGACAGATGTACCTACCACTTGGTAGGAGGTGTCTTAGAAGACTCAAAGTGTGCAGTCGGCATTAGAGGAAGGCAAGATACTTTTCTAGCAGTGATAATTGGAGAACGTATCATGGATATGATATTTAAGATTAGCCCTGAAGGATGCAAAGAAGGTGAGGAAAACATTCCATAAACTTTATTAGCAAAGGTGAAGGGGCCAGAAAGAGCCTGTTTGTTTGGGGAATAGTAAGCAGTCCAGACTGGAAGTGTGAGTCAGGCTTAAGAGTGTGGCAGCAGAACAGGAAGGGAATTTCTGGTTAGACTTGGCACAGTAAACATATGTATTTGACTCTGTTCCTAAAATAATAGTAAAGTAATAAAATGTAAACCCACAAGGACTCTAAGAACAAGAAAAGAGACAATAGCTGATGGAAGACCTCAAAAAAATTTTTTTGGAAGATGAAAAGTAGTTGGATGAGTATTAACTGACTTAGTAAAGACAAGAAGGCTGCCTGCAGAGCAGGCAGTGGGTGGAGAAGCTTTCAAGAAGGAAGCCAATTTGATATGAAAAACAAAACCAGTAAAGTTTAGGAAAAAAGAGGTACCCGGTTACTCTGAAACTAGTGAGATGGAGTTGGGCTGAAAACACAAGGAAGGGTGGAAAGTCTGATTCCTCTCTCACAGCCCTTGTAGCCAGATGGCTCTTCCACCCCAGCCAGCAAAGCTGACTGTCTGGAGAGATCAAAGGAGAGACTCTGAACTTGGGGAACACACCAGGCAAAGCAGATCAAGAGGTAAGGCACCATATTGAAAACGGGAATTAAGTGAAAGTCTCCACCCTAAACAGTGTGATCACCCACCTCTTCCCTTGTTGGGCTCCCAGGATGCTGGAATCCTGGCCTACACTCTAGAGGAAAGAGGTCGGGGAAGTATCTGCTGGTAAACCGAGGGTGGTCCACCACAACCAGCCCTGCTCACACACAAAGAGATTTCAGTGAGCTCAGGAGAAACAGCCAATTCAAGGAGAAGGAAAAAAAATTTGAGCATCATTATTCATATCCTCAGAGGGAAAGGAAACCATTAAACTCATGAAACAAGATCAGGGCTATAGAACAAAAACTTTCAGAGTTAAGAAATGGCTTTTCGAAATAAAGACAGTTAAATTTTTTTAAATTGTATAGGTTTAGAAGAAAAAAATTTAGGAAATCTCCCAAAAGTAAAACAATTTACAGATAAAAAATAATAATAAGAGAAAAAAGACAGGAACACTAAAAGATTACTCCAGAAGGCTCAACACCAGAACAGGGATTCCTGAAAGAGGACACTGAGAAAAGTTTGGAGAATGATTGCCAAAGAAATCATTTTAAAAATTTCCGGGATGGTATAAAAAATTCTACTGAGGCATAGCATTGTAGTATCTCAGACATCAGGAATAAAAAGCAGATCCTTAAAGCTTCTAGAGAGAAAAAATGGGCCACATATAAAGGACTAGGGTCAGACTTCCCCAAAACAATGCTGAATGGGCAGGAGAGATCTTATTGGGGTGATGAAAATGTTCTAAAGCTGGTTTGTGGTGATGGTTGTACATCTTGGTAAATGTAGTAAAAAGCATTAAATTGTACACTTGAAATGCATGAATTTTGTAAACCCAATAATATACCTCAATAATGTACCTCAAAAAATTCATAAAATAAAAAACTGTGGAATTAATATATGAAGCATTTCAAAAACAAAAATGTTTAAGCACGTTACAAAACAGCTAATAAAAATCCATGTATGAATAATACACGTATCATTCAAATAAATTACTATAGAAAGTAAAACAAACACAAATAAAAGCACTGCTGAATGGAAGCGAGAAGTCCATGGGGCAATTTCTTTCAACTTTTGAAAGAGAATTATTTACCATCTAGAATTCTTCAGCCAATTAAACTGTTAATAAAACATGAACAAAGTTATTTGCAGATGTGCCAGGTTTCAAAAAATTTCTCTCTAATATACCCATTCTCATAAAGGTACTAAAGGATGAAATGAGGACAAAACCAAGAAGACATGGGACCCAGGAAAAGGGAAGACTCTAATACAGAAGAAAGACTAAAGAATTTTCTAGAAAAATGATGAAGGAAGCCCCAGGATGACAGTGGTGCAGCAAACCAGGGGAACAGCCAAACCAGATTGGAGCAGGAAAACCTCAGGCTTCAGGAGTGAAGATTTCAAGAAAATAATGGACCATATGTATAGATAACCTGATTTATTTAGTATACAGAGAGTGTTCTAGCCTATAAGAGAGTCTGGGGATGAATTACTGATAAGTAATAGGAAACCAAGCTCAAGGAAAAAGAGAAGCTATTATTAACTTCAGGGGGGAAACACTATTTTAAATAAGAAATGTATTTTACATAGTTTATTATGCCAGTCAGCTATGAGCAATATTTACATAGTCATAATAATGTAAATGCTGAATGTTGGTTTAAATAAAAACCATGCTTCAACAATAATGAGAGAATCTGGGGGTTGTATGTGTGTGTGTTCAGGGAAAGGGCCTGTAAGAAAGATACATCCTCATCTTCCTATAGGAGCTGTCTTAGTTTGCATTTCCTCAGAGGCAGACCCTGAAACAAGGATTTGCCAGCAAGTAGTTTATTTGGGAAGTGCAAGGGACATGCTTAGAAAAGTGGGAAGGTGACATAGGAAAGGGAAAACAACCAATAAAGAATGGGTGATTAAGTCAGATACCACTGTGAGTGACTGGAACTTACTTCCAATAAGAAAACTCCAGGAAATGGGGCAAAATTCAGTCTCAGAATTATTCCACCTGACAGAGAGGGAGGTGAGGTATTTATGTACCAACTCTTGACCAAGGTTAGTTGAAGACTGCTGGAGGGGGGATGGCATATTCATTTCCTGGAATGTCAGCTTGCTGCATCTGAGGGCAGAGCCCCAGAGCTGTCAGGTACAGAGATGCAGACCCTGGAGATTGGAAACGAGGAAGAATGCTTCATGGGATGGTCTAAGGGACACAGGTAGGACATCAATGGTAACTGAGATAGAAGTCAGTAGAGAATGTCTGAAATAGAAAAATCTGAAATTACAATGTACACATTTACTTCCATTAGAAAAATGAGGTAAACACCTGAAGAAATAGCCAAAAAAATGTTGAAAGCAATTACCTGTGGTAAGTAGAAATCAGAGGTGGGGAGAAACGAAGCAGAGAGCAGCTTGGTTTTCATTATACTTTGTAGGACTATTTGGCTTTTAAATATTGTATATGTATCAGTTTAAGGAAAATGTAAATTATATTTACCAAAAAATGAACAGGTGAGTGCAAAGGAAGATGGGGTTATGATCTCAGGGTGGAGCAAGGGCTGTGGAAGACAAGACCCGGCCTCAGCCTTGACCTCAGAATGATCTTCATTGGGGTTTCCAAGAGCATCAGGTGCTGGCAGGAGGCTGGCCGTCATGAGCACCTGTGGGTGGTCTGTGACTGGCTCCTGTAGGGTCTAGGGCTCTGGGAGAACGGAGCTGCCATTCACAGGCACTGCGAGAGCAGGTTTGGGAGGAGAAGGTGGTGAGGTCACTTTGGGGCACGTGAAGGTGGGGTAGCGAGGAGCAAACCTGGGGGAGAGGTCCAGTGGTAGCTCAGGAGAGGGATGAGGGGCTCAGGGAGTTTCTGGAAATTGTTCCCAGCCAGATGATGGCAGATGGTATGGGGCTCAGTGTCGATGTCAGTGAGACAGTCAAGGGAGGGAATTCCGGGGCAGAATCATGACACGTGTGAGGGGGAGACAGAGGAGATAGTGAGTAGATAAGAAGACTTGAAGTGTGCCGGGAAGTATGAGGCGAGGGATCATATTTCAGGAGCAGCCATCACCAGGGTGCGAGGCTGCTGTGCTGTCATCAGAAAGGATGAGATGCAAACAGAAGCTCTTGCATTTAGCCTGCACTCTGAGGTGGCAGAAAAGCCTCTGCCTGAGAAGTCAGGGGACCTACCTACTGGTCCTCTTTTCTCCTCTAAGCCTGGGCAAGTTACTTACCTCCCTGGACCTCAATTCCCACATCAGCACAACTGGACTGACAATCAGTCAGATGTAGGCACTGGTACAGTATACACGCTTGAAAAACAGAAATGCTTCCAGACTGCTTAGTAAAAAGCCATTTCCCTGAGGCCTTCAAATCTGCCCTCCTCCTGCCCCTGCCTTCCTGGTCCCTAGTCTGGGAGCCCTCCCTCCCCCAGACCCTCTTCCACTAACTAAGGGAGGGTGCCTGTAGGCCCTCTCCCAGCTGTATGGCCTGCATCCATTCCCATTGGTTGGGCCCATATATATTGGTTGTTAAATATTTTGACTATCACCCCTGCTAATAATACCTTCCCTGCCTACCTGACAATGACCTGGTAAAGATCAAATGAAACAGCAGATGTGAAAGGCCTTTGCAAAAGCTCCAATTGCTGTCATATATTGGGTAAAATATTGTTTTAACATCAAAATGCAAAAGTAGTGCTGCCGAGAGACGCGGTCACAGAGGGCATGGACACAGAGCTGTGATGAATTGCAGGGCTGGAGACCAGTGGGGGCGGGAGCGGGGACGGAGCAGCAGGGCAGAGAAGGGAGAGAGGAAAGGAGGGGCTGAAACCAGGCTGATTGTGCAGCCTCCATCCTAAGTCATCACGATGCTATATGCAGGACGCAGGAGACCTGGGTCCCTACGCCCTGCCCAACCCAGCTCAGACCAAATGCTGCAATTTTGCTTTTGCATCAGAACTGGTGTGTGTGTGTGTGTGTGTGTGTGTGTGTGTGTGTGTGTGTGTGTGCGTGCGCGTGTGTGTCTGTTGTGGGGCAAGGAGAGGCAGGTGATGTATGCCCTTATGCATATGTTCTTGTTCATGCAGCTTGATATGGCCTGTCACTGGTAAAAGCCCCAGGACAACAGAAAACCCAGATATTTGGGGGTCTGTGCCACCTCTAGATGCCTGGCATTCCCAGAGCCAAGCCCCAGCGTGGGGTCTTCCTATAAGATCAATCCCAGTAGTCCTCTACTCTCCCTGGGGCCCTGACCGGCTGCAAACACATTCAAACACCTTCTTTCATCCAATGCTCACAACTACTCTGCAAATTAGCTGATGTTATTCCTGTTTTACAGCTGAGGAAACTGAGGCTCAGAGAGATGCAGGGAGCAAATGGCAAAGGTGGGACTTGGCCCCAGGTTTGTGCTTGTTTCCTTCATCTTTACTAAACAGGCAGGACTTACTGGACAGGTAAGGGTAACCATGTTTGACAGAAAGACAACCTTCTTTTTCAAACTCAAGCCCTGTGACTTCAAAGTCCAGGGGTCTCAACAGTGACCCTCCTGGGACAACTACTACTTCAGCCAGAAGAGGGCTTCTCCAGAGGGTCCCTGGGCAGCCTCGTGCCTGATTGTTTCAGCACTGCCTCCATCTCTCTCCCATCCCCCTGTCTTTTGTACTCATGTGCTCTTCTGTGTAATAACCTTCAAAGACTCCTCATGCTTTCAGGATAAAATTTAAAGTCCTGGCATGGCACACCAGGCCCTTCAAGGGTGACGTAGGGTTATCTTATGGTTTTTCAAGAAAAGCTAAAAGTCCAGAGTTTTATGCAAAAATCTCTCAATTTTTAAATGCTGGGACAATCAAAAAAAAGATGTTTGTATTATACAGTTTATGAGTACACACTACACTTGTGTCTTCAGGTTGAATTTGGAGAGTGAGCTGCCATTTTGTGCTCTCTATTTTGAGCAATCTGTTCCACACATTACTTCCCAAACACACCACACATTGTTCAAGCCTCAGGATCTTTGCCCAAGCTGGTCCCTCCACCTAGAATGTCATTTCCTCCTTCCCCTAACGTCATCCCTGGGACAAATTCCTTGTTGTCTTTCAAGGTCCATGTCAACTATCACCTTTCTATCACTGTTCATGACTCCCTCTGCCCTCCACCCCAACCCCAGGCAGAATTAACCGCTCACTCATCTGGCTCCTGACGCACTTCCTACTAACGTCTAACAGTGCGTCTAACACCCCCAGCACGTGGGGTCTTCACCAGCACATGAGGGGAGTACATGGGCTCGTTCTGAGGGCTCACTTTGGGACAAACTGCCTGGTTTAAATCCTGGCTCCACTTTAGGTCAAGTACTTAACCTTTCAACACCTCCATTTTCTCATTTGTAAAATGGAAATTAAAATAGTGCCTACCTCATAGGAATACAGTGAGGAGGAAATGTCTATGCAAAGTGCCTTCTATAGTCTTTGCAAGTAATAAGAGCTTGTTTGTATTTTAGTCATTAAAAAAAGAAAGAAAGAAAACACTTGCTGAGCACCTATTGTGTTATGTCCCAGGTTTGGGGTTGGGGGACAAAGTACCTTCGTTTCCATGCTCTCGTGGGAGGAGTGATGTATCTGACGAGTATGAAAGAAAGACCTGAGCGTGCCATGCCTAGCCCCTTGCTTCCCTTTTCTCTTTCTTGGAGCAGGTCTGCCTGCAGGACACCTCTTCCAGGTGAAGGCGCCCAGAAGAGGTGGGGGGTGAGGGGGCACGGGGAGGGTAACATCAGGAAGGTAACACTGTGGCCACCCACTCAAGCCTCATCTTCCATCCCAAGCTTATCAAAGAGAAAGCTGGTTTTCCTATCTGCACGACTCTGCATGAGTTAAGAGGAGTGTTGTTTATGAGTCCCTCCAACCAAATCCCCATGCTGCGGATACAGAAGTGAGAGAGAGAGACAGCCACGGCTCCCATGCAGCTCACAGTCTAGTTTCTGCCTGGTCCTCAGTGGGGAAGGAATTCTCTGAGATAATGTGGTGTGGGGCAAAGAGCATGGGTGTTGGAGTCACACAGATCCGTTTGAATCCTAGTCCTGTCACTTATTAGCAGGGCAAGATTCAAGTGAATTATTCTGGCTCTGGGCTTTGTCCTCTGTAATTTCGGGTCGTTAAAAGGGTCAGCGCCTATTACAGGGGAGGGCTGTTTTGCACAGTCACATCAGTGCTCCAATTAAAATGTTGACAATATGCCCAATCATGTTGCCTCCTGCAGCCGCTGCTTTCTCAATAAGTGGCAATCTGTTCCTCTACTGCTCAGGTCAGAAACCTTAGAGTCATTCTGTGCTCCCAACCCATATCCAAATCCATCAGCAAATTCTGTTGGCTTCACAAAATATATCTGGACTTGGATCACTTCTCCTCGCCTCCCTTGTTGCCTCCTTAGTCTGAGCTGCCATCACCTCCCACCTCCCTCATGGTGGTAGCTTCTTCAGGGGTCCCCTGCTTCCACTCTTCCCTCCTGTATTATATTTTCAACCCAGATGGAGCTCATTAAAAAGTAAGTCAAGTCATGCCTCTCCCCTGCTTGAAATCCTTCAAAGGCTTCCCCTGGCACTCTGAGTGAAAGCCAAAATCCTCGCCACGTCTGGCCCCCAGCTGCCTTTCTGATCCATCCCCTGCTCTCCCTTTCTCCCTTGTTCTCCCTGCTCCAGCCACTCTGGCCCCCTGACTGTTCCTTGGATATGCCAGGCAGGCTTCTGTCTCAAGCCTTTGCACTGTCTGTTCCCTCCTCCTAGGAATGCGCTTCCCCTGGAGAACCACACAGCTGGACCATTCATCCTCTTCAAGTCTTTCTTCAAATATCTTTTCTTCATTGAGGTTTTCTTTAATTTTTTTTTCAAAATGCTCAATATCACTAATTATCAGAGAAATGCAAGTCAAAACTACAATGAGGTATCACCTCACACCAGTCAGAATGGCCATCATTCAAAAATCCACAAATGACAAATGCTGGAGAGGCTGTGGAGAAAAGGGAACCCTCCTACACTGCTGGTGGAAATGCAGTTTGGTGCAGCCACTGTGGAAAACAGTATGGAGATTCCTCAAAAGACTAGGAATAGACTTACATATGACCCAGGAATCCCACTCCTGGGCATATATCCAGAAGGAACCCTACTTCAGGATGACACCTGCACCCCAATGTTCACAGCAGCACTATTTACAATAGCTAAGACATGGAAACAACCTGAATGTCCATCAACAGATGACTGGATAAAGAAGATGTGGTATATTTATACAATGGAATACTACTCAGCCATAAAAACTGACAACATAACGCCATTTGCAGCAACATGGATGTCCCTGGAGAATGTCATTCTAAGTGAAGTAAGCCAGAAAGAGAAAGAAAAATATCATATGAGATCGCTCATATGTGGAAAAACCAAACAAACAAAGCATAAATACAAAGCAGAAATAGACTCACAGACATAGAATATAAACTTGTGATTGCCAAGGGGGCGGGGGGTAGGAAGAGATAGACTGGGATTTCAAAATTGTAGAATAGATAAACAAGACTATACTATATAGCACAGGGAAATATATACAAGATCTTATGGTAGCTCACAGAGAAAAAAATGTGACAATGAATATATACATGTTCATGTATAACTGAAAAATTGTGCTCTACACTGGAATTTGACACAACATTGTAAAATGATTATAAATCAATAAAAAAGTTAAAATTTTTTTTCATAATTTAGACATTTTCAACATTTTTAAGTATATCTCTTTATATTTTTTAATGGAGGTACTGGGGATTGAATCCAGGACGTCTTTCATGCATTCTGGCACTGAGCTATACCCACCCCCAACACAGCGGCTTTCTTATGCTTTTAATTGCAATACCCCTTCCCCTTTACCACGTGTCTCCCCTATCTTGTATTACTTTACTCCAGCATTCATTTGGCATTCTTTCTAGGGCTGCTTTTAAAGTTGTGCCATTGGGTGCCTAGTTGAAGGAGCAGGAGCTGACCCGGGCTCTGCTTGCCAAGCAGTACACCGGCTCCGGCTTGCCTCAGCCCAGAGGAGGGGCCTTCTCCTAATCTGCATGAAGATGCTGTACAAGTTAGTTGATACCCAAATGTTATAGATTTCATTTCTTTTTTTATTTATCATTTGTCTCCCCATTCTCCCTCACCAGAAGGGACGCTCCATAAGGCAGGGATTTTTGTCTGTTTTCGTCACTACTATAACCCCAGTTCCTATAAAGGTGTGGGGCACACAGTAGGTGTTGAATAAATATTGAATCAATGACTGTGATGACTACTCAACAAATGTCATTGTATTGAATTGAAAGTTGACACTAAAAATAAAAGACAATCGTACCTTCATTGAACTCTGTCTTCATATCACTTAAGGATTCCCACCGCCTAGTGGAGTGAATATTCTGAGCATTCATTACCACCTTTATCCCGCCCCCTTTGCTCACTTTCTGCTGTGTGTAACAGTCTGGGTTTGTTGCCATCCAATACTGATTTCGTTTCTTCTGCATTAATCACACTCAGCCCTGCCAACTCCAGATTCCATTGTCTCATGTTTCCTGTCGTTTGCTCCCCGTGAGGAAGTGTCTGCCGGATGGGGCAGAGAAGATGGAACTGTGGCCAACAGCCATCGAGATCCGTGTATCCAACTGCCTGCTGCTCTCTACGTCCCTGGAAGTCCCTCAGGCACCCCCAAAGCAGCGCATTCAAAATTGAACTCATTGGCTCCCTATCTTCACCCTCCCATGAACTTGCTCTTTCTAACCCAACTGGTGGCCATGGCAGTCCCCAAGCCAGAAACCTGGGACTACCCCTCACCATCTTTCACTCCTTTAGTCCCCTCATTCAACCCACCTCCTAAATATTTTTTAAAAAGATGCCCCCTTTCACGGCCTTAGTTCAGTCCCCCTTCATCTCGTTTGTTCGTTCTCACATCAGTCTCCCGACTCTTCCTCCACTGCCATCACCCTAGTTCATCCTGCAGCCAGAGTGGTCTTTCTTAAAAGTAACTCTGACTCTACGACTCTCCCCCTGAGGACACTTTAAGGGTCTCCCGTGACGAGGAGGAGGCGTTTAAGCTATCAGACCCCACATCTGACGTGCCTGCCCCTCCAACCTCACATTCCATTCCTTCCTGCTCTTGCACTGTCTCCTCCTGTAAAACTGAGCATAGTCCCCAGCACATGCCACACGATCTCACTACGTTTCGTGCTTTGCAGACGTGCTTCCCTCTGCCTGCAACAATTTCCTCCCCCTCCTCTCCCAGGTGAGCACTTCTATCATTTACTCTCTAAGAAAGTCAGTTGGATGTCGTGGCATCAAGTTCTGCCCTCCCACTTACTAGTTATGTAAATTTAGGTCACTTTTTATGACCCTTCCTGCCTCTGTTTCCTCTTAAAATGAGAATAATAGCAGAGGCTACCTTATTGGGTGTTTCTAATCATTAAAGCAGTTAATTGAGAAAACGCTCTAGCAATGTGTCTGGAACATGGTGAACACCTAATAAATGTTTACTGGTTTTTAATTATTTATCCCTCAAGTAAATCACCTCTTCCCTCTTCGATGCTATTTCTGCGCCTTGTTCAATGTCTGTCATGCACTTGTCTCAGTGTGAGATAACTGGTTCACTCGTCTATCCCTTAGATTGGACTCACTGGACTGGGGGCTCTTTGAGGGCCAGTTGTTAAATGTGGGCTCAGTAAATATTGCTTTCATTTAATTGACCAGATGAAGTAAAGACCAACCTTAAGTCAGACATTCAGGAGGACTGCACCAAGAGGGAATATGCTGCAAACTCTTTTCTTCCAATTCATGTCTCTGCTGCAATTCGTGTTCCAAGGTGGCCTGGCAGCCCCTCTGCCTTCGTGGCTAATGCCCTGTCTCTGGCTTCCACGCTGCCGCTGGCTGCCTCAGCACTGTTTTGTCCAGGGGGCCCTGGGCAGGGGGCCTCCCTTCCATACTCATGGTGCTCAGGCAACATTCCAGAGCTTGGTGCTGACATCCGGCTCACCATCCACTGAGAAGTAGCACTAATAGGGAAGCTCTGATGAGCTTGTTTAGGAAGCCGGAAGCAGGGCTGTGGAGGGTCCAAGTCTTTTGGGAGGCTGGCAGGCAAGACCGGAGCTCAGGGAACACAGGCAGCTACACGCCCCTGCAGCTTGATACTTCCTGAGCTCTGGGCTTGTCTGCCAGCCTCCCAGAAGACTTCCTTCAGTCATTCTCACTTCTGGGTACTCACTGCCGTTGAACACCAGGTGCCTCTTATCTTGATAGTAAAGATCAATCAGAGTGTTCTCAGGTTTTCACAGCCATTGGGAAATGTAGGCTGCATCTCTCTTTCTCTCTGATTTTTTATATGATGTAGTACTTGTGAATCACTGCCCTCCACCGTGCACCCCCAACTCTGCAACCTAATGTGGAATTTCTGTAGTCATGGCTGACTATCCAAAAGAAACTTACTTTCTAAACCTTTGCCCACAGTTCTTCCTTTTGCAAGAGAAGGCTCCCAGCACTGTGCTCTGGCCCCTCCAGTGTGTGCCAGCCCCTCCCTCAGAAGCTGTCCTGGTCAGGACCACTGTCACATCTCGCTGGATCTGCTGAATGGGCTGCCCAGGGCACCGAAACCCCAATTTTGAGACACAAAAGAGCCCACCACTTTGTTAGCATTTGCAGACACTATTAGTCCCCATCTGTCTCCTATTTCTAATTAAACATCAAAAACACGCTGCTCGGTCTGGCTGTTGACATGAAGAAAAGGGACGTGCCCAGAACATCACTGGCTGGGGAAGGAAGTGAGCAGTTTGAGTTTGCCAAGCACTTCACAGACAGTAATGCAATAAAGAAGTCAGAAACTACATATATGTGTGTGTCTGTGTCCTGCTTTTTGCAGAAAGGAGAAGATTTGGGATAAGAACAGATGACAACTCAGTTAAATTACCCTTAGCTCGGTTCATCAGAATGGCTGGGGATGGAGGCTGCCTCCCACACTCTTCCTGGAGCTCTGTCTCTGGTTGACCTCTTCCCATATCCCTCCTTTCTGGCTCTTTTTTCATTCTGAGAGCCCTAATAATTCTCTCTCCCAAAACTTCATCCTCAGCCCTGGCTGTTCCCTGCCCACGTGACCTTCCACTTAGGCTTGCCTTTCTCTAGGGGCCGTTTCTTCTCATGGGCTTGATTCTTTAATCCACCACCTCCCAGCTGGCTCTCTACTTTCCCTGCTCTCTTCCTGTTTCTCAGGGATGCCTTAGTTTATTCTCCTCTTCAGGGAGTTTCTAGCACTTCCCCACTGACATTAAGTTCCACAGACAGCAGAGCTACAATAGAAATGGTCCCTCCCAAAGGTGGGGAGGGCATAGCTCAGTGGTAGAGTATGCGCTTAGCTCGTGCACAAGGTCCTGGGTTCAATCCCCATTAGCTCCATCCAAATAAATAACCTAATTACCACCCCCACCAAAAAGTTAATTAGGAAAAAAAGAAATGTTTCCTCCCCAAGAAACTTCTCCGCAGAGGGATCTGTGCCCTTTGTGGGAAGACTGCCTGAGGAAAGTAAGGCAAACTCCCCATTGTTCAGGGCAGTTGTTCAGGGCAGTTAGCTGCCAGAGACTGGAGCCATTGAACGGCTGCCTACGCGTGGGAGGCTCTTGGCTAAGAAGCCCCATTCATGATAATACATTTTACAGACACCCTGGAGGGCTTTGAGAACCTCTACCCAGACACCCCACTCCACAGGAAAGAGGATCCCTGTCAGCTCGAAAGAGACAGATTTCATTCCCTCAGACAAACCATAAATTGGGAGTATCTCATATGCAAATGAGCTTTCTGAAGGCTCTCTGCAGAACAGACCTTCCTCTTCTGCGAAGGCCAGAAGGGATAACCTTAGGAAAAGTGTGTTCTTAGCCCCTCCCGTGCCTAATTACTGAGCCCTTTTCCTTCTAATCACCTGTATTTTAATAAAAGAGTATGGTAAATGTCAGAATGTCATGAGATGAATGTATGATCTCATTTATTTTTGCAGGGGGAAAAAATGAGGCCTGAAATACCTATTTAAGTCAGGTGTTCTGAAAATGATTAAATAAGAGGAATAAGAGGACGACCTAAGTGTAAAATACAGCTCAAGAGGCCTAGTGCCACAGATTCAACCTGCTTATTACGCTGTACGATGTGAATAATTTATCACATTTTACCCTGCATTAAGTACTGTTGAGGATTAATCTTTGGTTTATTTGCAGACCACATTAACCCCTACCTGCCTCGGCCTGCCGTTTCCTGGAGGAGGCCTGCAAGGCTCCGCCGCTCCTGTGTACACCGTAGCAAGGGCTGGACAGTGGTAACTCGCCTGAGTAGCCGTCTCCTCTGGGAATACAAAGTACCCATGTCCCCTGCTTCTGGGGCATTTTTCACCTCGTAGCTTTCAAGTCTTCCCACTCTCGGGCTATCCCCACCTATTGTCATGTCTTGCCATTTCCCTCATTCTCTAACCTTTCATTTCTACACCAGACACACTAGTCCAGGCCCTTGATTTTCATGCTGGACTCAGTGCCAAAGCCTCCCTACTGACCTCCCTGGCCAGCCTCCACCCTCCAGTTTATCTTACACATGATCCATGTTCCTAAAGTCCAAATTTCCCCCAGCTTTCCTGGGCTTGGAAGCCTTCAGTAGAGAGTCCCACTCAAGGACACAGAGCTGCCTCCTTCACCTTGCACCCAAGGCCTCCTTGGCCACTGTCACTCCAACCTCACCTCCTTCTTCTCCTTTCCAGACACCCACCCTTTCGACAGACCAACCCCTACATCTCCCTGAACAGTCAGACTCTTTCCCACCTCCACCATGGACCACGTCCTCCGCCCCAGAGGAAGTGTACCTCCTGCCTTCCCTGCATCTGGACCACCTGAAATCACTCCTGGGCCACAAACTCATTCCTCATGGCTCCAGACCATTCTGAGCTTCTCCCTCTAGCCGGCCCTGGTCGAGCACTCCTGGAGTGGGGACTCTAAGCTTAGAAAGACTTAGAAACAGCAATCTGGTTGGAAGCAAGAACTGAGGACTTGTCTCCACATCATGGTGGGCGTTCAGCTGATTCTTTTAGGATCATTTAAAACAGCAACTTTTCTAAAGGGGCTTATATTCACCTCATACATAAGTTGATTTACATCAGCTGCCCATGTCAAAAAACATTATTTTTATTTAGTGTTTTTTGAGGGAATGGCCAATGAAGAGGAAAAGCTCTCTAAGCCACTCCTTGACACTGCTCCTGCCCTTGAACTATTACAGGAAGTCTAAGAGGCAAACTTACGAACAAATCTTCTGTACAGAAAAGCATCATTTACAAAGTGCACCTAGTCAGTGTCAGAAATGTTCACAAAATAATGTAAACTTTTCGAACCATTTATTTACCTCATTTTCTGCTACCTTATTTGGTGTCTTAGAAGTTGTGTGCCTGCTTGTTCCCGATGCAGAAACCTTCCAGGACAAGAAGGCAAGTTCACTAGGAAGGCATAGCCCTTCCACTCCTCCTGCTCCTCCTACTTCCCCCGAGCAGCCTGCCCACCGTCCCCCACGGCCTCCGCCTCTGCATTCTCCCTACTCACCTGGCTCTACGGGACCACCCTCCTGTTTACTTCCTCTGCTCCCACTGGAGACAATCTCAGACCTTATGCTTTAGGATCGGAACATCACTTTTCCTTTCTCCATTGTCCAGTTGGGTCTCTTGCCTCAAATCCCTTACAGAATGAGGTAAGCAATGAACAAACAAGAGAATGATGCCCCTTGCAGGCCCTCACTTGTGTAATCATATCAGCGTGGCCCATTACTGGCCTTCATGGACCTCATATCGCATCAGCCCTGAGGTTCAGGGGCTAACGTGACCCACCTAGGTTACCCAGCTATCGGTGTATCTCCCTTTCCCGGGGGCTTTTAGGTCACCTTCGCGCACCCAGTGTTTCTGACTGAGCCAGGCTCAAAGCTGAAGTTTACACTCTCCCCCCAGTAAATGACCTTCACCAGTACTGACCTACATACCTGCCTGAAGGGCAGAACAGGGACAGGCTTGTGAGCCCAAACAGGATGGGTGGTAGCTTTCAAGTAGTTCCTCTCTGTGGTGAGTAGCTCAGCTTCTATGCCTGGAATGCATCAGAGAACTGCTTTCCAGTCCACCCCTCGCACAGAGGTCCCGTCAGTTTCCTAGTCACACAGGTTACTTCCCTGTTGCTTCCTGCCCCGATTCATTTCCAGCTGCAGCCTCAGCCCACAGGTCCAGCAGGCACCTGGGAAACAGCTGCAGGTGACCTAGATAGTTTGTGGTCAAGGCCAGCCCAGCCCAGCCTGCCAGGAGCAACTCTTGGAACCCAAAGACAGACTGTCCCCGGAGCTCTCACCAGCTGGCCAAGGAGGCAGAGGCATGTGATCAGCTGCCCTCCGGCCACTCCTTGGGTCTAGGAGACGGTCAGTCCCAGGATGGCAGTGACCAGACAGACCCAGGGACATGCCATCTCCAGGGTGGTGATTCGATCTGCACTTGGATGGGGCCACTAGTTCACACGGGGCACCCCAACCCTACTGCTTAGCAAATTCATTCCGCATCTGAATAATCAGAACATCGACTAAGAATTATTCATTATTAGGGAAGCAACATGGAGGAATCTAGAAATCTTAATGAATTCTCTGCACTGGAAGAAAGGATTAAAATCTAAGCAAGGTAGAGGACTGCAATAGGAAAAACCCTCAAGTATGGCAAGAGAAACTGTAATTAAAATAGCAAAATGCAATTTCAGGGAGGTGGTGGGGCGGGGATAGATGAGTGCAAAGACCAAGGGACATGCAGTGAAGCATCTGACAGAAATGATTCCCAGGGATGTTCTGGGGAGAAAAATCCATCTGGAAACAGAGAAAAGGAAATGAAACAAGAATTTGCTGCATTATTTAAAGCTTTCCGTGGTGAGGGTGGGGGGTGGGAGACATTCAGGAGAGAGGAGGTTAAGAGAGAACAGAATGGAATCGCTCTACCAAAGGGGATTAAAAAAAAATCATAAGGGCTTTTTAAAATGATTCAAGCAAAAAAAAAAAAAAAAAGGGGAGGGGGATGCAAATAATTGTAGGCTGTGAAATTAATGGTGGCCAAGATTCTTAGTTCATTCTTTAAATCTGCTTAACAGGAAGAATGAAGGAGAGACATTTGTATGCTTGGGGAGTGATGGAGTCCTTGAAATGCAGTCCTATAGAGCACTGACAAAACCAAACGCATGGCAGGGAATGTGTGTCCTGGGATAGCACAGAGCTGGCAGGGAAATCAGACTCCATGGCAGGAGCAATCTGCTTATGTAAAAATACCTGGCACTCCCTCCCTCGAATATCTGGCTTCCCAAATATTTGACTCCTTCATGGAAGTCTCCACATCATGTCCAGAAACTAGCAAAGTCTAAAGATGCTCTTGTAACAAATCACAGTGGAGTTAGGAGGCCTCGATTTGAATCTTAGTGCTGTCAATTACCAGCTCTGTGACCTTGAGCCAGTTACTTAACCTCTCTGAGTTTCATCACTTTATAGGACTGTGGTCAGGATTAAATGGGATTAAATAAGAGCAAGTGCCTATCACAGTGTTGGGTCCATGGTAGGCTGTCAGTGAAGGTTCACTGAATCTAAATTCCCCATCTCTTGTCAATGCCTTCAGTCCAAAGGACCTTCTTAATTGAGTCCTGTCCTTGGAACACTCTGCTTCCTGGGATCTTCATTTTATAGCTCATTAGAAAACACAAAGGCCTAGAATCCTGGGGGAGGTACAAGTCACTCTGAGCCCCAGCGGAGTCTGAACATCCTCTTTCACCTAAATGTCGACATGCACGGTAGCCCAGCCCGTCAGTC
Source organism: Vicugna pacos (assembly GCF_048564905.1). NCBI lineage: Eukaryota > Metazoa > Chordata > Mammalia > Artiodactyla > Camelidae > Vicugna > Vicugna pacos. The sequence continues at coordinate 53,444,947 of NC_132987.1, read as the reverse complement.
CTGCATACATCCTCTCACATTTAAGCCCACCTCCGTGCTTTACTACACTGAGGCTGTCTTCAACCCTGCTCTTTCCCCTCAGCCCTTTCTAGCCCCTTCCCAAAGACAGCTTCCCAACCGTATGAGATGTCTGTATATTCTGGGAGCCCAGCATGTGAGATTGAGACACTGGTCCTGCCCTGTGAGAAAAGCTGTGGGGAGAAGGGGTGAGAAGAGTTAGGAAACACACTGGATTTCTAAGCAGAGATGATGGGACCTGGACCCTGGGGCAGCAGTGAGGTTGTTGAGACAGTCTGGGGAGGGAGTAGGCAGGACCTCTTGATGAACTAGCTCTTGGTCACAAGGATGAGAGGGGAGCCTAAATGGACCCACATCCTCCTGTGGCCAGGAACATAAGGTGTCTCTCTCCAGGGCTGACAGCAGTGGGTGATTTCTCAGATATGGCCTAGGCTGTGCCCTGCTGCTGTTAGCCGCTTGATTCTGGTGTTTTTAAACAAATGCACCAGAGTTTTTATTCATTTCATTTAACAGGGACCTGGGACCTTCAGCCTGTGCTTGGCCATGGTGGGGGGTGTGGAAGATGAAGTTCCTCATGGAGTTGTGCCCCCGACCTGGAGTGGCTCTAAGGACCCCATCTAGAGGGCCTTCAGGGCACCCTGTGCTCCCAAGCTCAGAGCTAACTATATGCCCTGGGCCAGCAAAGAGGAAATTAAACATCCCTCGTGTCCATCATTTCCCTGCGTGTGATGAGAATGTCATGTAGTCACTGGGCCTGGGACTCTCCAGTTTGCATTTGCCCTGTGAGGCCCACCAGTGCAGCTCTAGAAGAGGAGGAGTCTGCTCCCTGGGGGATAGGAAAGAGTTGTTCTAACCCCTACCTTATCAACCCTTCAGAGGTGGTCAGTCCCACCGGCAGCCCTTCCCTGTGCACCCACCTCCCAGGGGCTTCTGGTCCAGCGGGAGTAGTTTGGAAACTGTACTAATCAAATAAGAGTCAATTATAAGACTCTGACTTAGAGCAAATCACTAAGTGTCTCTGAGCCTCAGTGTCTTCATCTATAAAATGGGGACAATTATACATACCTCATAAGACTATCAGTTGGATAAACTAGAAAATGCAAATGCAATCTTTTAGGAAACTGTAGACTCCTAGACAAATGAATGTTAATCATTGGTTGCTTATACATAGCCTGGGAAGCATCACCCCATACCCCTTAAGGAGTCTTAGGCTCCTGGCCTAGAAGCTGGAATGACACCTCTTCCCCTTCCTTCTTTTTTAGCTTCCTTTTTACCCTAAGCTTACCTCTATAATAGCACTAATCAACTTGTATTATAATTTTTGCTTTGCATGTCAATCTCCTGCAGTCTATTCACCCCTCAGGTCCCTGGCCCATAGCAAGGGGCTCAGTACAAATTTGCTGAATGAATAGATGGAGGCCCTGGGGAGCTGGGGCTGAAGATGCCAGACATGGCCACCAGGGGGCAATCAAACCCTTCCCAAGCAGGTCAACTTGAGTCATTGCGAGGCCCCTTCTCAGAGGAAGAGAGCTCTGTAAGAATTGCTCTCTGGTGGGTGAAGGCCAGGGCCTTGCGCCTGGGCTGCGAATTCTCTCTTTGTGTCTGACACTAGCTCTGTGCAGAGACAGGACTGTATCTATCATGGTGTTCAGAGTCCCTGTGTCTGCTTGGAGCGGTGCTGGGAGTGGGGGTGAGGGCAGGGGAGGTACTGCTGAGCTCTGCTGACAGGTCCAAGGGTATAGGTGTGTGTGCATACGTACACTTGAGTCCATGAAGGGCGTGTTTATGAGAGCTCTTGGCCCCGCGGTGGAGATCTGGCCACCTACCCTCACAAGCAGCGTGGCAGAAAAGGGCCAGACAGTACGAGGCCTGGGATGGAGGTCTGGTCTACCCACTGACCTGCTGTGTGACCTGAGCAAGCAGCTTCCCCTCCCTGGGCCTTGGTTTCCTCACCTGTGAAATGGCAGCACTGGGCTTGGTGGCCAAGGGCCTTTCTAGCTCTGACCTTCATTCTCTGTGTCTTTGAGGTGAGGACTGATTCAAGGTCAAGGGCTTGGGGTCACCTTGGGGAATCCCAGGCTGGGTTAGAACCTGACTCCTCTGCTAGCTCCTGCTTCCTATCAGGACAAAACCCAGACTCACTTCAGTGGTCACGTGCTGAATGCCGCCCTGGGCTCAAACACCTGTGAGGACGGTCACTTGCCTTTCTGTCTGTGGAGGTTTCCCAAGTAGGGCAGTGTCAGCAGATCTCTCCTTGCCCTGTGTTTCCCTGGCCCCCACCTCTGATCCTCAGACCACGGGCCTCTTCAGGCATTGTTACTGTTATCAGCTGAGAAGGTGAGCAGCGGTGACAGACCCGCTGGTCCGGAGCCCTGGCAGCAAGCACAGCCTAGAGCCTCAGTCTCTCGGGGCCTCCTGGGGCCTCTTCTCTCTGGGACCCCACCCTAGCCCCCTCCTTTCACCTCCAGGCAGGATGAGCCAGACAGATGAGAATCTACCCAAGTACAAGCTGCTGTTGAAATAAAGGCAGAGATGTTTCTTTATAATTTTCCCCTTGAAATAAACCCAGACCTAAGAACAACAGAAACACGTAAAATGTGTTTTTAGTGGAACCCAGATGGAGGGCTGGAAGCCCAGCGGGCTGTCTCCGTAGAGGGTTCTGGTCCCTGGAATTCTATCCTCTCCTTCCCAGCCCCCTCAGGAACACCCCCAGCCCCCAGCCCTTGGCCTTGGGCTCCCTGGCCCCAGCTCCCTCAGGCCATCTCCTTGGGGCTGTTTTCAGGTGGGCAGAGTGCTTCCCCACCATCACCCTCCAGACATAAAGCTGAGTCTGGCATCTAGAAAGGTCTGTGGTTTCAGAGGCTTGGGGGAGGGGAGTGGAGACCAGAACCAACTCAATCCAAACACCTGGATCTGCCGAAATACAACAAAGAGAGGGAATTAAGACATCTGAAAAAAATACTCTGAGGAATTCCGCTCACCCACATGGCCCACTGCTTCTCATTAAATAGCTACATTCTCCATATTAACATATGCAAATCCAGCCCTGGGCTTGAAGACTTAGGATACAAAGGCAAGTCCAGGCAACCCCCTTCCACCCCCAAATGGGTCAAAGGAGTTCCCTGTGGGACAAAGAAATCTCACCAGTTTTATTTTGATTTGACTAGAGCAACAGTCTTGAGAGTTGTAGCCACGGTGTGGCTTTTCCCTTGAGGGGAAACAGATGAGGGGTGTTTCAGGGGAAAACGAGGGATACTGATCTTGTAGAAGCTGCCTCTTCTATGAAGTGGTACTGGTCATTTTTCAACAAATATTCCTGGATGCCCAACATGTCCCGTGGGCTGTCTGGGTGCCGGGGACACAGATGTAACCCGGATATGGGGAATAGCCTCAGACCGCTCTGGTCTAGTGGGAAAGGAGGAAAAGAAAGTCAGACATGATAAACTGCTGATGGGAGGTGCTGCCTCTGGGACCTCCAGGTAAAGCCTTTGGACACAGTGGGTCTGACACTCAAAACTGAAGTTTGGACAAGAAATATAGGCTTCGGAGTTCCTGGCGTAGATGTGATAGACAAGTTTTCTGGAGAGAGGAGCAGAGGACTGTGAGCCATTCTGTAGGAAGGGGGCGATGTGGGCTTCCCTAACCTTAGTTTTCTACTTCACTTCCTCTTGAGGTCACTCCTGATTACACCCTTCCTCTGGCGACCTCCTCTGTCTTATTTTACCCTCTTCCCCCTTTTCCTGCTTGTTTCTCCTGTAGGGTGATTAGAATTGAACAGCAGCCGTGAGGGGTGCCTGAGGATGGAGACAGTGACCCTCTGGTGCCTCAGCTCCTCACTCCCTGCCCCGCACACAGAGAGCCCTCCATAGGGAGGCCTTCAGTGTTTGTTGCCTGAATACAGGAAGGAAGGAGAAGCCGGGCTAGAGTTCCACTTTTCAGCTGGCTTCAGGCCTGGGCAGGGCCTCCCTCCTGCTTTGGAAGAGAGGGGAGCACCGAAGAATGAAAGACAGGGGCCCTGCCGTGGCCCAGGAGCGGCGGGAAGGTGGGAGTCTGGTCTGAGCTTCACCTCTCATTTTCAGCCGTGACACTTGGACCGAGTGAAACCATGCACTCTCCCCGGGGACCCTCACACATGAGCCCTGCTCCATATGCATCGAGGAGCGGGCCAAGAGTGGAAGGAAGTGCCCAGACAGAGGGAGACAGAGTATTAAAATTCCACCGACAATTCCACGGGAAGGAGTTTACAGTTCCTAACTGACCGTAAACCCTTTCTCCTGACAGGTCTTGGATACATCACTCTCGGCTCTCCCAGAGCAGCTGACACATCACAGTAACGCTTCTCCAGAAGTCAGGGTCTGCTGAGTCCAGCGGGGATGGGAAGGCAAGCTGGGAGCAGCTGAAATGGCCCCTGTCTCCTCTGACTTCAGAGACCCAGAGCCAGCAGCCGGCTCAATGGAGGCCCATCGAAGGGCTCGTCAAGTACCTCGCAGCCGCCTGAGCCCAGAAGGCGGTTTGTTAACTGCCTCTGGGTGGAATTCTATTCACCGGGTGGGGAAACTTGTTTTCTCCCCACTGAAAGCTGAGTGGCGTGTCGCATGTGTGTTTTATTAATAAAAACGAGAAAATGGAGTCGTTATTACTGCATAATTGCAATTCATTTGCTAGGCCTAATCTTTCAAAGCCCAGGTGCTGGGGGTGGGGCGGGGGAAAATAAAAGGGGACCTTGATCTGAACCGCTTGGGAACCACCTGTGTAGGAGGCACCTTGGGAGAGACAGTGAGATGGCGCGGTGCCTTTCGAGCCTCAGCGCAAACGTGGGCAGCAAAACACACCTCTCTGCGCCACCAGACTGCACCGCAGCCCTGGCACCGGCTCCAGGAGTCAGGTGGCCTTAAACAAGGCCCTACCCTCCTGGAGCTCTGTTTCTTTCCGTTTTTTTTTTCCGTCTCCAGGAAATCAGAGCTCATGCCCCTGCCCTGCTTGACTTACATGGTTGTTCTGAGAATCAAATGATATCCATCATAGATTCTCTCCTTCATTCATTCATTCACTCAACAATCATCTGCCCAGTTATGTTTTGGGCCAGACACTGTGCTGGGTGATGAGATGCAAAAAGGAATAAAATGCAAGCCCTTCCTTCAAGGAGCCCACAGTCTAGTGGGGGATGCACAGAGAAAAAGGTGAGAGGACTGTTGCAGTGTGGTCTGGGGGACCCATTAGAAAGCCAGAGGAAGTACTCCCTACTCACCTTTTATAAAAAGGGCTTTAGAATAGTGATGCTGACTTGTAAAAGGCGAGCAGGAAAATTGAAAATATATCACAGCCTTTCCAAAATGTGGACATGTTCATGGTGTGTGTGATCTTGAAGGCAGACTTTGATGCTCCAGTCTGAATATCATGACTGCTGTGCATTTTATGACCACGACTGCCCAGGGAGGCTGTAAAAAAGGAGGGAAAGAGAGTCAAGGGGACTTTTGCCAGGCTGCTTTGCCCCTTGTGGAGGACAGCACCCCAATTGTCTTCTTGAGTCATTTACACTACCCCCAGGCTGCTGTGGAAAAAGCCTGCACCTTGGACCAGAACTTCCACTTGAGTAGGCGGCCCCAGGTGGACCATTAAAATGTGATCTCTTAGGCTTGTCAGAGAAGAGATTAAGATGGGAGACCCATCAGTTTTAAGATAGCAGCCCCAATATGGACACAGGCAGGGAGTCGGGCCAAGTGCATATAAGTTGCTTCTGCCCTTAAGACAAGAACACCTTTAAGCTAAGAACGGAGCTAAGGTAGAACAAGACAATCATACTTAGGAAAAACGGCCATCCTTATTTTTATTTATTTATTTTTATTTTTATCGAGATATAATTGACATCTAGCATTATATTAGGTTTTAGATGTATTACAATGATTCAATATTTGTATATATTGTGAAATGATCACCACAATAAGCCTGGTTAACATCCATCACCTCATAGAAACAGTTTTTTTCTTGTGAGAACTTTTAAGATCCACTCTCCTAGTAACTTTCAAATACACAATACAGTATTATTAACTATAGTCACCATACTGTACATTACATCCCCATGACCTACTTATTTTATAACTGTAAGTTTGTACCTTTTGATCACCTTCACCCTGTTCAGTTCAGTTTTTTCCTTGTTTTTCGATTCTACATATATGTGAGGTCATATGATATTTATCTTTCTCTCTCTGACCTATTTCACTTAGCATAATGCCCTCAAGATCCATGTTGTCACAAATGGCAAGATTTTATTCTTCTTGGTGGCTGAATAATATTCCACCATATATATGTGTGTGTGTTATGTATATATATATATATATATATACACACATACTTACATACACACCACATTTTCTTTATCCATTAATGAACACTTAGGTGGTTTCCATGTCTTGGCTATTATAAATAATGCCACTGTGAACATGGGAGTACATATATCTTTTTGAGTTAGTGTTTCATTTCTTTGAATAAATACCCAGAAGGGGAATTTCTGGATCATATGGTAGTTCTATTTTTAATTTTTTGAGAAACCTTCATACCATTTTCAAAGTAAGGTTATTTTTTAAGATGCCAGCCTGTCTCAGCTCTAGAGAACTTGAAAAGATTCATCTTACGCTCTCGGGAACCAGAACAGTGGTGACAACGAAAATCAGAGGGAGAAGCCCTCTGTCTATCCCGACAGATCCCAGTTCACGCCACACTGTCAGCCACCACTCCCAGCTGGAGCTTCTCCTTCCAGTATTTTTGTGAGTCAAACTTTGGAGGGTTTCTGTGTTTCTGTGTGTTTCTTTTCAAAGAGAAGACATTTACTTGTAAGGCCTACAAGAAAATAGGACCAAGACTAAACACGGAGCGCCTCCCTCCTCCAGCAATAGGGAGGGGTCCCAGGAAAACAGGCTGCGACTCATGGCTGGGACTTCCATAACTTGTCACTCCGTGGATGCTGGATCCTATTTGTTGTCTGCCTGCCAGCGCTGCCAGGGGTTCCCACACCCGCAGGTTGTGCTGCCAGGGGTCTGCTGGAGAGGTGGGTGGACAGGTGGGAGACAGACAAGATGGGGTCTGTTTCCCAGCTGAACTGGGGAGAAATGTTTACCCCTCACCTCTGGGCCTCTAATGAATTCCGATTCAAGCCACACAGGCCTAGGAATCGATAGTTTTAATCATTTCAAAAACTAGCCCCACTCTGGGTAAAATTACAATGCACAAGAAGCTCAATGGAGCTTAAAGGCCACAACCTCATTATCATTTCATTAGACTCACATTTCAGCAAGATGGAAAGAAATGTTCTCACACACCACCCCCTCCCACGGCTCCCCTCGCCTCCCCGGCCCTGCGGAGTAACTCTGGAGGACAGCGATGGTTTACAACAGCTGTCAGCCAGAGAGCCACTGGCCCACTCCCATCATGCTCTCTGCCCGCGGAGGAAGCCCGGGCTGTCGCTGGAGACCCCGGCGCAAATCAGCGCAGATGCCTCCCAAGTCAAGTTTGCGATCCGGGGAAGTTTAGTAAAAACAACCCCGCTGTCAGTTTGGCTTCTCACAGCTGGAGGGGTCAAGTCATCAACACAATATAAACCCAGGCCGGCAGAACCTTGTCCTGCCCAGGGCCCCAGACGCCCTCTGGGAAGCAAAGGGTTTGAAAATGTCTTAAACTTTTCCAGTTTGTTTATTTTCCAATGTTTAATGATATTGTCCATGCAAGGAGCAGAACCTCAGCTCCTGCTAACAATTAAAGAGGTTTTCTAATTTAGGAGAAAATGTGATTTAAAAAGAGAGAGAGAAAGAATTTGCACAGGAAGTAAAGCAAATAATTCACAGTGAGAACGTACACACAGAAAGGCCTTGAGTTGAGAAGACCCTGACTGAATGGTGAGGACAGGAGTGAAAGCCGTTCAGGGGACTGATCCCACCAGGGGATCATTTCAGAGAAGGCTGCAAACGTCTGCTTCTCTGGTTCACTTCTGTGGGACTTTATCACACCACCACCACCAGTTTCAGGTCTGTGGCTTATATTTGTGATCCAAGTGTCCCCGGAAATGAAATGACCAGAGTTTACTTGCTCCTGCCTGCCAGAGGCTCACTCTGTGATCTGGGGACCCCTTGAGGGTGACCCACATGTGCTCGTGAACAGGACTGTCATTGGGAGTGGCTGCCACATCTCACCAAAGCTTCACTGTCCCCACGCTGTTTGCTCTCTGATGCTGCGCAGACCATGGTCACCCCAGGGTGGGCCTTGCTGCTGGCATGCCCTGTAAGAATGCTGTCACCTGTGCCCAAGGCATTGTCCTGAAGTGCCTTCAAAAGGGCCACACTGTCCACCTGATGTGCTTAGTGCACTGGAGCCTCATAGTGTCCTGTGCCCCCTCCCCCACACCGTCACACTCTTTCACCTGGAGCCCACACAGGACTGACCTCCCTGAGTCTCATAGGACCCTTTATGAAAATAGCCCTTTCAGCTTCTTTTGAGGCCTCTCTACCCACCGGGACTCAGCTGCTGGGTTAGGGGGACATGCGGTGGTGATATGCACTGCCCTCCACTTCCCTTTACTTCCTTTGCTGCTGACAGATGCCTGTGCCCCACAGCTCCCCAAATCTAGCATCTGCTGCTCTGGTTCACCTGAGAACCAGACACATCTGAAACCCACGGCTAGAAGTGGTTTTGGCTGTTGTTGGGATCCCTACTCCATGTCCTCAGACCAGTGGTTCTCAACCTTGACTGAATATTAGAATCACCTGGGGAGCTTTTTCAAATCCTGTTCCCATGGCCACACACCCCAAACCAAGAAATCAAAATTTCTGGGCATCAGTAATTTTTAAGTCTCCTGGGCCATTCCAAGGTACAGTCAAGATTGAGAACCACTGCCTTGGAGGAAGAAAGGAAGGAAGGAAGGAACGGAGGGATGGTGGGAGGGAGGGAGAACAAGACCAAAATTGGGAGCCGTTTCCCTGTGAGGGAAGGGAGCTGAAGCAAGCAGACCTAGTGCCACACCCCGGGACACACACTGAGAAAACCCAGTGATTCCTTTGCCAAACCTGCCAGTGACTCGTGCTGCTGTTGTCAGTATCTCTTTCAGCTGAGTCAACGTATTGGGAGAGTCAGAGACAAGGGCAGCCCAGACCTGGCGGCATCCGAGGTGTCTGCAGGGAGGAGGCCTCAGCCATGGCCATGGCCCTGGTGGAAACAGACAGTCTCCTGCAATTGATGGGACATTGGGAGAGCTCTGATCTAGCCCTGTGTAAATTTCCAAACTTCCCAGGACAGCTGTCCATCTGCTCCAAGAACAGGTGTGGCCAGGGACTGGCCCACCTTAGCTAGATACATGAAGAGTTCATCCACTCCTTCATTTGTTCACTTGTCCTTTCTCTCACTCACATCCACACACGTCAGAGCTGTGTGCAGGGGACCTCAGATATCATTTACAGCCGGGTGGTTCCCAGGCTTTGTTTTTAGCTGAGGAATGCTGGGTTAAGTGAAACCGTATGGAAGCATAAACAAATACCAGGGGAGTTGCTCTGGGTAAAGCAAGATAGGGGGCCCTGGACCCAGCCCGCTCACCTACTTTCTCCTAAGAGAGATCATTCCCCAGATTCTCCTGTTTCAAGGAGAAACAGGATTTGGAAAGCTCTCATTTTATAAATAAGGACACTGAGGCACAGGGCAGGGTGGTGTCTTGCCCAGGGTCATATGGATTTCATGTAACAAACTTTACTGTGCCAGGTACAGGAGAATACAGACCTGAGTAAGTCACGGTCCTTGCAAAAGGAGACGCTTAAGCAGAGATCACTACCTCCACCTCAGATGCTGAACCAAATGCTCAGTTTAATCAGAAGACCTGTGCCTCTCAGCTTTGTTTTCTGAAGAAAGCCCTTCCTGGGTTCTTTCTCAGCACATGGCACTTGGGGAGAGCAGCAGTCTTGTCCTCCAGAGCCCATCAGATCTAATTCATATTCAGCTGGGATGAATGCTGCCAGCACCCACTCTGACTGTCCTGGATATTTTCCTAGTTGTGAAATATTTTGGATCTCACTCTTGGATTCCACCATCAAAGTTTCCAAAGTGTAAGAATCAGAACACATCATTCACTAACCAGCAATACCTGCCTTCTCACTACTATTGACACTGAGATCTTCAGAAAAGGGGAGACTATTCTCTGGGGGGTGATTTCCTTGAGGGACTTTCTGGGCATGGTCTTCCTGGAGATGCCTCTTGGGCACAGGGCAACCAGGCTGACTTCTGAGATGGACCGAAAGCCACACAGTGCCTTAGGACAAAGCACAGGCCTGAGTTCAATGCCTAATCCTCCCACTTGCCCGCAGTGCTGCATGCATACCAGGCAGGCATCTCTCAAGTCCAGAGTTGAACATGCAGTGGGTGCTGCCCCTCCCCAGGAACTGTCCTCTGCTGAAGGAAGCTGTCTTGCCTAAGTTATGCCCTTCCTGGGGGTACAACGACCCAGCCCCATTGCCTGGATAAGGGAACACCTTTGAAGAGTCACCTGAGCTTCAGTGTGCCCTACGGGAGCAGCTGAGGCCTTGTGGCAATCTAATGCCGTTCAGCTTCTCCCTCCACCCAGTTCCTTATAGGGCTCATTCTGTGAACAGTCCCCAATTAACCTTCTGCACACAGTCTTCCTCTCAGTCTTTCCTGAAGACCCCGACCCTTAACAGAACACATCCACAAAACCAGGGCAATAACCCCTACCTCTAAGAGCTATTGTGAGCCTTAAAGTGAGCTCATTGTTCATGTGACATTTCCTAACTCTGCCTGGAATATGGTAAATGATCAGTACACACTGTCCACTTCCTTCCTCTCTCTATTTGTTCTTCCTCCAAGTGTTTATGGGTTTTATATCGAGTGTTGTCTCTCCTCTGAGGGAGTCGCCTGGCTCTCTGTTCATTGGCAGAGCAGAAGTGATTGACATGTTCCAAACCTAGTAAAGGTTCAATCCCTCATTTAAGTTCAGGTGCTTTACATGGCTATGCTCACGTCTCAAACCAACACACACACACAAACACACAAACACACACACACACACACACACACACAAGTGGTATTGCAGAATTCTGTAATCTTTGAAGTTTTACGAACATCTGAAGCTTTACACCATCACCACAACACACAGAGAATTGTTTGTGTGGAGACCCACATGCCAAGTGAGAAATCCCAGGAGGGAGGGATCATTTCCTGGTGGTGAATCAAGGAGGTCATCATGAAGGAGCTCATATTTGTTATAGGTTTTGAAGGATAGATAGAAATCCATCAGGCAGAGAGGATGAAAGTGGCTTTCCAGACCAAGGGAATAATATCACAGTCAACTGGGGAGCTGGGAAAACACAAAGCATGTCTAGACAAGTCCTCCAGTCTTGGCTGAAGACAGGGTTTTGTAGAGGAGGACAAGGCGGGAGGAGCCAAGCCTGGGAAGACAGTTTGGGATCTGACTGGGTGGGGCCTTGAAGGCCAAGCCGAGGTTGGAAGGAATGGGACTCCACTGATAGTTTCTGAGAGGCGGGGAGAGCTGGAGGAAGATCCGTCATGGAGAGGATTGGATGGTCAGGAAACCAGTGCAGAGGCTGTGGTCACAGACAGGGCTAGCGAGGACCCCACATCTGGCTGGGGTACCTCTGGGTCAGGAGGGCAGGAGTCCTGGGGCAAGAATACTGGCCTCTTTTTCAGATCACCACAACCATCAAAGCCTTCAGGGGCAAACTGCAAATACCCCAGCTCCTCATCTGAGAATAGACAACAAGTGAGCTCACTCCCCAACAATTGTTTGGAGAAGTGAAGAGGAAACTAACCTCAATGTAAGGGAGCCTGACTCACTGTTTCTCAGTGACCTTGTGCAGGGAAATTCTCTGAGCCTGCTGCCAGTCACCTCCTCTGTCCACACCTTTCCTCGTAGGAATGTAGGCAACAAAAGGGAGTCCCATGCACAAACACCGAGAGAAACTTCTAGAAACTGGGCAGACCCAGCCCTACTTCCTCACTCCCTTGCTGTTAGGCCTTGGACACATCACTTAACACCTTTCTAGGCCTCAGTTTCCTTATCCATAAAATGGTTATAATAACTATCACCACTCATTTGTGGGATTTTATGAGGTCAGATAGCCTAATAAACCTGAAAGTGCTCACAGCTCTTCGGAAGCGGTGCTCAAGTCATGCAGGACTTGTTGTGATGCTGCCATGTGACTGCACGCAGCTCTGCCACCGCCCGCAGCCTGCGCACTTCTCTCTGCGTAGCCTGAACGCTGTTCATGGTGTCCTTTCTTCAGGAATATTTCTCAGATGTTTCCTCTTGTTTAGATGTGGGTCTGACACCAGAAGGCTCCACAGATACTGCCCACCTAAAACAGACCTTGAGTCAGATCCTGTGAAAGTCAGGAGGCTGAGGGCACCTTGGAGCTGATTCACCACCACTCAGTGGGGAAGATGCTGGTGTCTTGGTCAGGGAAGAGCAGGTGACTCAAGGTAGAACTTTCTGGACACAGAAACTGTGATCACTCATCCTTCCAATTCCATCTCCTTGGCTTCACGGATCCAGATCCTGCCCCGCCCCCACCACCTCCAGACTACCCTCTGATCCCACTGCCTAGAAATCAAACAGTGTGGCGAGTATGATTCACCAACCATGTGACCTCATTTTCGCTGTCTGGAAAATGGGTCTAATCCTCTCTGAGCTGCCTACCTTATAGGACTAATATGAGGAGAGTTCCCTGGGCCGAGGATGCAAGGATGCTTGGTGACTATGTTGTGCCAAGGTAATGAGCTGTCGAGAGGCCCTTTCAAGGGAATGTTTTAAGATGCCTTGGGGAGGAGAGGAGAGGGGGCTGGCGGCTGCTCTGCACTGGCTGTGAGACAAGTCGTGGGGGACCCTAGGTGCCGCTTCCTTCCAGACCCGAATTTCCAAAGCTGGATAGAAAGCGTTTCTTGAACACGGGTATTCGAGAGAACAGCTCTTGGCTTTCTGATACAAAGCATCCTCCTTCAGAAAAAGCTACCCCCCAACAAAAGCACAAGGCCAGACAGTGGGGGAGCCCACGGCTTGGCTGTTGCCCTCTTCCAAGTGTCTCTGGATTCTCTGGATGAAGGTATGGGGCTGGCCTGGGAAGGTGACACCCACCCAGACCACAAAGGAGCATGGCTGGAAGAAAACAATCTCCCTGTAATTAGGAAGAAGTCAGAGTTGAGCTACCAAGAGGCTGCATGTCCCCTTCCCAGGGAGCCCTCTGAATGGAGAAAGGGAGATGGCCCAGTCCCCCAGCACAGCAGGCGTCCAGCAGGAACAAGAGTGAGGCCAGGGTTGGGCCCGCTGGCTGTCTCTGGCTTGAGTTCCCTGCTCACAGGCTGGGGTTGTGGAGAAGAAACAGGCTAGAGTTCTCTGGGGAAGCAGCCTAGGAATAACCCACATCACCATAGCCTTTGGGGGCTTCCCTCATGGGGGCTGGGACAGGGTCGATTGACCCCAGAGTCCCAGACACAAGGGCAGGTTCTTCACATGCATGGAGAAGGCTGAGATCGACAGAGACTCTGCCCATGCCCCTGACTCTTAAGTGTTCCCCAGCCTGAAACAATGTCCTAACTCAGCAGCCTGGGGTTTGTGTCTTTCCTTTAACTCGACCTCTCCTATCCCTCCAACCAGATCCAGATCACACTCCCAGACAGCCGGCCAGTGTGACTTTTGTTGGCCCTCCGTGTAGAAGGACCTCCATAGCCCTGCTCACCTTCCTTGGTTCAGTGGCCATGAACATAGGCTCTGGAATCAGACTGTCTGGGTTCAAATCCCAGGTCTATCACTAACCAGCCCTATGACCTTGGGCAGCTGACTTAACCTTTCTGGGCCTCCAGTCTCCCTGGTGTTTGGGGGTGATAGCAGGACTCACCTCATAGCCTTGCTGGAAGAATTAAGTGTGTTAATATGTGCTCAGCATAGCATTTGCCACCCAATGAGCCCTACATCTGTGCTGGCTCCTTTTGAAAATCCCACCCATTGCCTTTTCAAGACTGGGCTTCAGATCTATTTTTGAAGGCCTTCCCGGACTGCTCTCTGCTCTGCTGCCTTCTCCACAGTTGCTCTGTCCCTTGTCATCTTGGTTCTCCCCTTGTTTCCTGGTCATATAACAGCTTATGTAAACTCATGGGACAAGCTAGCCGGCCTTAATCTTTCCTGGGAGGCTTCAGTCCTCCACCTGCCTGGGCTTGCGATCTTCTCTACAAAGCCGTGTCCCTCTCATCTGCTCAAAACGCACGCCCTTCGTGAACCACGGCACAGCAGGAGAAACACACGCTCTGGGTTTGAATCCCAGCTGAACCTGCATAGCTGTGTGACCTAAGGCAAGTTACCTAACGTCTCTTAGTTTCAATTTCCTGATGTGTCAAATGATGTAAGGACCCCTCCCTCAGAAGAGGGAGAGGATAATGTGAAATAATGACCCCTGTATGCCTAATGGAGGCAGTGCTAGGGGCAGTGCAGGCACACAGTAGGTGCTCAATAATGTTTCCCTTCTCTCCTCCCAGCCTGCTCTGAGAGCATAGTCTTGTCTCTGCACTCTAGTCCTGAACCATCTTTATAGCCACATTAGTTTATCTCTATATGTTCTTGGATCTTAATCATGCATTGGTCACTCTTTCATTCATTTGACATTTATTGAGCATTTCCTATTTGTCTGATGCTGTGCTAGGCCCTGTGGATGGCTGAGACCAAATCCTTGCCCTGAGGAACTCACTAAAATTGAGAGGGTCAAATATATGTGCAGATAATCCTAGGGTCTTGTGGTAAGTGTTATAGCGGGGGTGTGTATACAAAGTGTTCTCGATCACAGCCTGTGGAGGGCCTGACGCTAATTTGGGCAGTCAAGGGCCTGAAACACAACTGAGTGAAACCCACTGATGGAGCCCGTGCGGTGTGTCAAGCATGGTCCTAGGCAAGGGGAACTCAGGATGAAGAAGATAGTGCCTCTGTCCTCAAGGAGTGCAGGGTCCAGTGGGGAAGACAGACAAGAGGACATGAGGATGAAACCAGGTGGAGAGTGCCTGTGCGCCCAGGGGTCTGTCATGCAAGAGGGGGACAGCTAAGGATGGAAGCAAGGGAGACGTCCTGGAGGAGGTGACATCTAAGACTGGAAGGACAAGTAGGAATTGGCTAAACAAAGGAGAGATGGAAGGTCTGTCCAGGTGGAGGGAAATAGTGCAAAGTCTGGGAGGAGTGAGGCCAGGTGGAAGGCTCAGGGCACTACAGTACTTCCGTGTGGTTGGATGCACATACAGAGGCTCTGAGCTTCTAGCAAGCTCTCCTTTTGTCCCTTTTCTCCCCCAACATCCTTTCTCTGGTCAGACTTCTCAGTCCCACCTCTAGGGGCCCCCTTATCCCATAGGTGCCAGCACCTCTGCTGACCTAGGTCGGGAGCAACACAGCCCAGGGTCTTCCTAAGGGCTGGGGAAGCTGTGGAAGGGGGACAGGGAGGGGACACATGTGGTGGGTGCTTAGGCTGAGCTGGAAAGAGGGGAGAACTTCTCCCCACACAAGGACACTGACCGATGGCCAGGGCTGGCCTTGGCTGTGGTTAGCCCAGCTGCTAGAGATCAGGAAAGAGCCTGCTTCCTCAGCTAAGGCTTCCCCACCCCCAGCCCCCCTGCTCTGTGTTAGGTATCCTCCTCAGGCTGGCTAATTTGGTCAAGGTGAAGGTCCCCTCCACCTTCCTGGAGTTTTACCACGCAGCCAGCAGGCCACAGGGACGCCCAGCAAGCCCCACATCCGCTAAGTGTCAGGCGCGTGGTCACCACGCTCAGTCCCACCCTTGCACACTCCCACGTGCTGTCTCCTCTCCCACGCATGAACTCACAGCACCCATACTCAGGCACACACTCTCACCACACTTACCACGCATCTGCTCACCAACACACACCCGCACACAGAAGGGCACAGCTTACTTCTGTCCTGAAAGTTCCCTTTGGGAAAGACCAGCCCCTGGGAAGGTTCTGGGCCTCCAGCCCAGGGACGTGAAGCCCCATGCCAGAGAACCCCGGTATCTCTCACCGAAAGGGTACCAAAGGGTTAAGAGAGAACATTTCCAGGGAGTTTGCCTCTTAATCAACACAGTTAATTCTTTTCCTTTTACAAACATAAATTCTTGGCAGTCAGTAACCAAGAAAGAAAGGGGTAAGAAAAAATCTTAACCCAACATTAGTCAAATCTTTGCCTCTTCCTAGTTTTTTTTTTTTCTTTTTTCAAGTTAAAACCCAGGGGAATTCAAAGCAATGAGAGAAATCCCAGCCCAGATGGAATGTTTTTGCTAATATACGTCTGCAAGTTATTTAAATGTATGTTTAAGTGTGCGTGCGTGCGTGTATGTGTGTGTGTGTGTGTGTGAGAGAGAGAGAGAGAGAGAGAGAGAGAGAGAGAGAGAGAAGGAGAATATGAGAGCGAGCAAGTACGGCTGAGTGGAGTGATGCATGTATGTGTGTGTGTGTGTGTGTGTGTGTGTGTGTGTGTGTGTGTGTTTGTTTGTGTGTGTGGCTGGAGCAGACAGCGGAGCAGAGTCACCAGCAGCTCTGCCTGAGCCCAGCTGTCCTGCAGCCCCCACTCACACGTCTAGACCTGAAGCAGGACATTACCCAGGACTGTCCTTGTCCTTCAACCTAGGGTCTCCTGGAACAACAGCCCCTGTCCCTGCCCCTCAGCCCCAGGGTGGCCTGGGTGACCCATTTGCCCACCATATATTTTCTTGCCCTTTTTTTTTTCCCTATTTAGCTAGATTTGGGGCTGGAGTTTCCAGGCCTGGAGGAGAGACAGTTGAGAGGACCCCCCCAACAACAGCACCCCGCAACACACAGGGGCCCTGCCTGGATTGGGAATCAGGGCTTAGGCTCCGTTCCTGGCCTCTTGCTGTCTCCTCTCAGAGCTCTCTCATGATCTGCAGACCCCCTGGCAGTCTGTCTCTGCTTTGACCCCCACCCCGCTCAAAGTCCCCCTGGATGACAGGCCTGACCCTCACCCACAGACTCCCCTGAGCAAGTATCCCCAACTCCACCCCCAGAGCAGGGCGCAGGGGCTTTGCAGACAAACCCCTCAGCCCCCACCTGCCCCTAGCTCTCTCTCCTCTGCTCCCTTCTGAGCTGACTTTAATTCTTTTCCCCTTTCCTCTGAAGTCGCTCCTCTGGCCCTGTAATCAGCTGTGTGGGTTCCAACTCCCTGATTTCCAGGGGGAGATTAAGCTGCTTTCTCCATCTAAAGTCACTTTGGATGCCTGGGCCACCCCATGGGCTGGTCAGACCCTTCTCTGGCGACGGGCCTGCTCTCACTCTTCTGAGCCCTGGCCCACCCTGAGTCCTAGGCCTTCCACAAGGAACTTCCCATGCCCCTGCCCTGCCCTGGCCCCCCAGAGATTCCAGCCCTCCCATCCTTTCCCCTTCACACACAGGCCTCTCCACATCTCTAGCCAGGCCCAGAGCCTGGAGTCCACCTCCTCTATCACCAGCTTTTGGGGATGGGGCAGTGCTCAGGGTCTGGAATCTGCAGACAGAATCCTCACTCTGGTGGCCAACCCCACCCCCCTTCTTCTCTGCCTTCTCTGCTCCTCCTGCCCACTCTTGCCCTCAGAGGGCCTTTTCCTGAGAATATAGACATCCACGGTCCCCCGGGTGATGAGGGGACCAGAACGACCAGCTCTCTACTCCCTGAGTGGATCCCCTACCCTGCTTGTCTTCTGCTGGAAATGGCTCAGGGGCTGTGCTCAGCTGAGCCCTGGCCTGAGACAGAGCAGAATGGGGTGAGGGGCATGGGCTGAGAGGGAGGGGGGTGTTGGAGAGGGGGACAGAGACAGTCCAAGGAAAAAGTAAAAATGAGTTCTGAATTACGTGCTATTTAAGCTTGTCTCCAAGTGCAGCCAGAGGGTGGTGGTAAAGCTTAGATCTGACTTTTCAATAAGGAAGAAAGGAGTTGCCTTGAAAGGGATCCCTGAGACAGAAAGAGGGAAGGAAGACATTCTTTGGGAAGTGTCCTAGAATGCCACATTGTCAGGGCTTCCATTTTTTTCTGAGATGGTTTGGGGCCTTGGGCCCCACCCAGGGACCCTGGCTTCCTAAGGCCTGAGATGCCTGGAGGACTCTTAGGTCCATCTTGGTCTGAGGGCTTCAGAGAGTCCACGAGTCCCCTGACGTTGTATGCAAAATCTTGTGGCTATGAAGACTATTATGAGGGGAGAACTTCATGTCCTTAATCATGTTCTCAAAAGAGCCTCTCACCTCAAGAAGTTGAAGACTACTGGATTACAGGTTAACACGAAGGTGACACTTGAGGCTGGCCAGAGTGACCCAAAAGACAGGGCCAGAGTGGAGCCAGACCTCTGGCTGAACTAAACAGACTGAGTGAGTCTGAGGAGCTGACCTGCACTTCCAGGCATGTGTGTAGGGGCACGGAGGGGTTCTGGAGATGACCTGGGTGCCTGGAGGCCTCACTGTAAAGCAGATCTCTGATGGGTGAGATCTCATGGCTCACATGACACACCTACACTGGGCTGAGCAGTTTGTGGACTTTATCTGCTGGGAACTGGCAAGTACTAGCTGGTGAGATGGCAAAGGTGACCCAAGCTGAGCCTAAGGTGTCCCTGGGGTACAGTGAAAAGTGCACAGAAGGGTCTGAACCCACAACTTTCACAATGTGGACAATGTTCATCTGTCTCAGAGTAAACATTGAGTCCACTCTTCAAGTGGCTGTGTGTGTGTCCAGCACAGACATGGGCAAGTCAGAGAAATCACAGAAAAAGAGAGGGAAGGTCATCAATACCAAAGGGACAATGTGGAGGAAAAGACAGTTTAGCAAAAAATTCCGTTAGCCCAACCCCGCACTAACAAAGCTTTTGGACCTTTCTGTGTCCAAAATGAAACGACGAGGTTGGGCTGAAGGGTATCTGAGGGCACCTTCAGTATTGCCACCTCAAGTTTTTAAGAAATGCCTCCTCCTGTCCCCTCCCTGGAGCCCTGTGTCGGGTGGGGGTGGGGGGGTTGGAGAGGAGATAATCCAAAAGCCCAGGGAGCTTTCCCCACTGCCCCTGCCTGTGCTCTGAGACAACCCACCTACACTCCTCCCACAAAGTCAATTTCCCTACAAAAGAGGCTGTGGGAACAAGGAGGGGGTTCCACTTTGTTTTTTGATTTGTTGGCTTGCTGGCTTTTTTGATCAAATGACAGGGAGTGGGGAGCCTGGCTGGGACAGGTGAGCAAGGAACATCATGGACCAGGGGTGCTGGCTGCTGTCCAGCCAGAAGGTGGGGGGAGGGTGTGTGAACTCTCCCTGGGCCCTGTGAAGAAGGGACAGACACACTGTCACTGCCACGCTGGGTAACCCCTCGAGCTCCCTTCATGGCTCCGAACACTTTCTTCTACCCAGTGCCTGCCTGTGCGGTTTATAAGCATGTGTCTATAGGTATGTGCGTATAAATATAGATGGACGGATATAAATCAAGAGTTTACGAGGTGAAGGCAACCCTCCTGCCTGTGACAGCCAAGCCACTGCCAGGGCTTCCAAGAGGGCAGCTCCCTGTCTCTCCCGACAGGTGTCCCCCGTCACTTCCGCCTGTGACTCCTTCTCCCCAGCTCCCCTGCGTCAAGCTGTCACCAGCACCAACTCCCTCACTCTTCCTCCCTGCAGCAGGCTGTTGCTATATCCTCACTTCTTCCTCCACAGCAACTCTGAAATCTGTTCCTTTCTTGGTGTCCGCCCCCTCCATCAGCATCCCCCTCGTGTGTCCCTGGCTCTCCTGCCTCTTGTCTCTGCTTTTTTTTGCTTTTCACCCTTTCTGACTTTGTGCTTTGCCTGCTCTTTGTCCATCTGTCTATCTCTCTCCCTTCATACTTGTTTTATGTGCAGCCCTGTCTCCCGGCTCCACTGAATCCCCGTGTCCCTCTCTCTCAATCGGCCTCTCTCTCTCTGGTTGTGTGTGTCTCTTTATCTCTCCATTCTCTCTCTTGACAAGTCACAGCCAGAAACTCCTTGGGGAAGCAGTATTTCTAGCCTCCCTCTTCTTTATAAGCTCACTGTCAAGATGACTTCTCACCTGGCCTCGGCTCCGAGCAGAGCATTGTAGAGGCAGCACAGTGCGGGGGCAGGGAGTGGGGTGGTTGGGGAAGACGACCCCATTGGTCTGGGAGAACCAATGGGCCATGGGAAGAACAGCTGGGCCAGAGGAGCCAGTGATGCATCCCGGTCTGTTACTATAACAAGTGGCAGGCCTGGCTCATTTGCATGTCAGGTCTCTTTTACATAAATCTGCATGTCAAGCTGGAGGCCCTGGAGCCAGGTAATGCAAAACGATGCAAAATAAATTAATCAGTGTGCCCTTCTGCAGGTGCAAGCCAGCCCTATCTTCCAACTGACAGAGCAAACCCAGAAGGGCTGGTGTCCTTAAATAGGGTCCGGGTGGAGGGCGCTGGCCTGGAACAGGCAGGCTCCAGCTCAGGCTGTGGAAGGCCCAAGGGGCAGTCTGCTCTCCAGCCTGGCTCCAGGGTGGCCCTGAGAGAGAAGATGGGCCCTGATGGCAGAAGAGGACTGTGAATCCAGCCTGGACCACAGCCTCATCCAGGGCCTGGAGACTCAGACTCCAGAGCTGGGAGAGGGGGGATTTAGGGCTCACCGCGTCCAGCGGGGAAACTGAGGTGCAGGGAGTAGGGGAGGGACTTTTCCAAGATTACTCAGCTCTCTATGTCTGGGTCCAGAGCAGAAGCCTGCACTTCCGTCTCTCAGCAAAGTGACCTCTTTGTTCCTTATCACTGGCTAGAAGTGGGTGAATTTCCCTCATCCATTTGGGGGGTCTCCAGTGACTTTGGGGGAAATCAGAGGTGTCAGTCTACACTTCTTCTCCACCCTGGCCTTTGGGAGGACTGCCTCTGTGCTAACCACCTTGGGGTGCCTTAACCACCTTGGGGTGCCCTCCAGAACTCTCTAACTCCCTGACTCAGACATGGAGGCCTAATCCCCCTTTAGGAAAAGGCAGCATGGGAAAGAGGTAGTAGCCGGTCTCCCTCTGCATTCTCCAGCCTCTGGAAAGTGTGTCTTCTTGGCTCCCGTCTGGATTGGGAGATGGTTCCCAAAGCCCCATGGTTTAAGAGAGGCCCCTTCATGTGAAAGAGGGTTGGGGAGCAGGGTCGCCAGCACCAGAGCTTGCCCCAGGCCCAGCTCTGCTTCTCCTGTGACAGGCCGAGGTGAACCAGCTGTGGGACCCCAGGCACTCCCCAAAATCTCACACCCTCTCCAGACACAACCCACAGTTTGTTTAAAGAGGACCCATAGCAAATCACATCTGTGCCAACTAGGACTGCTCTCATCCTCCTCTGCTGCGGGAAGCTGGCCAATGAAGCTCCATCCCGCCCCGGAGAATGCAGGCTGACTGTGGAGATGGCATCTCAAGGGGCAGGGCACCCAGTGGTTAAAAGCAATGAGCCACATCTCTGCCTGCGTAGTGATGCCACCACTTAACCAGCTATGTGACCCAGGGCGAGACACCCGGCTTCTCTGACCCGA
This sequence comes from Vicugna pacos, assembly GCF_048564905.1. Lineage (NCBI taxonomy): Eukaryota > Metazoa > Chordata > Mammalia > Artiodactyla > Camelidae > Vicugna > Vicugna pacos. The sequence goes on along the minus strand of NC_132987.1, from coordinate 53,423,397 downwards.
GTTTTCTCATCTATAAAATATGAGTGGTAAGAGTTCCTACCTGGTAGGGTTACTCTGAGGCTTAAATGAGACAAAGCGTGCCCAGCACCCCACACAGTGCCTGGCACAGAGGAAGCATCTATACACGGTAGCCATTATGATTACTCTTGCAAATTAAGGTATCACAACCAGGCCAGCCTAGGGCAGAGGAAGGTGGTGGGAAGCAGGAATAAGTGCAGGCAGAGTCTCTCTCCCACTGCCCTTCCTCCTCCCATCATCTTCTCCTGTCCCCTCCCTCCAATCCAGACTCCACATTTGCACCAGAGAGAACAAAAGCGTACTAAAACACACAGGTTGTCATGCCACTTCCTTGCTTTAAATCCTTTCTGGCTCCCTATTGCTCTTAGGATAAAGCCCAAGCTCCCTGACATGGTCTTATAAGGCTTTTTGCGATCTGGCTCCTGCGTATCCCTGAGCCTCATCTTTCGGCCTCTCGAACCTAAGCTTTGGGACCACAGTCAGACACGCATGTTGGCTCTCACCTCCAGGCCTCTGCATGGGTTGCTTCCTGACCTCAGCTACTCACCTGCTCTCCAGTTAGCTTAGAAGGTGCTTGCTCCAGAACTCTCCCACTCTCCTGGCTAAGGATTGAAAGGGTAGGGCTTACGGAGCTCCTCGTCCCAGGAGGCTTTTCTGAGAGGTCCAAGCAGTAGGGATGTCAAAGATGATCTAGTCCCACTTCTCCTCTGGGAGAGGAGAAACCCAGGCCCCCAGAGAGAGGGGATTTCTTCTAGGTTCCCTGCACCCCCTCTCCACACTAGCACAGGAGGAAATCAGTGACCTCTCTAATCAGTGACCCCTTCTCTGACACCAAGGACCTCTCATCCTAATTCATTTGCATTTAATCATTTAATCATCTCTCCCAGGGAGAATGAATAAACAGAAAAGCCTTGGGGACCCAAAGGAATGAAATCCAAGCCCCAGGAGAGATCACAGGCATGTGTGTATTTGGGGGCTAGGGCTATTTTAGAGTGTCTTTCAACCCTCCCCACCATGTCACTATCTCCTTTCCCTCTTTATCAGATTCTGGTCTGCCTCATCTGCCAAGTGAGCAGAGCTTGTGACCAGGGAACCGAGGGGCAAAGGAGGCCTCCTGGGTAGCTGCTAATTTAAAGTGAGAACCAGTCAAGGCCACCACTGGAGTGTGGAAATCAAACAGGTTCTGGAGTCAGAAAACCTGAGTTCAAATCCCACTTGCTAGCTGTGTGAAAGGGCAGATCAGTTAACCTCTCTGTACCTCAGTCTCCTCAACTGTAAAATGGGGATTCCCAGCTGTCATGAGGGTCATGTGAACTGACAGATGTGAAAGTACCTCCTAAACAGGTCAACATTCAACATGCACTCTTCTTAATGAGATGCAGGAGCGCAGGAAAGTTCTCATCAGGAACCAATCTCCAATACTCAGAGTTGACTGCTAACTTGCCTCTCTGCTCCTGCTTCCATTCTGCATCTAATCTTTTATGGACTAAAAAGTGTTGGGCTTATAAATATTTGTTCCTCATAGTCAGACTTTCCCGAGTGTTATCAGCCTGGCTGATAAGATAATCCTGCCCTGTGGGGCGAGCTCTGGCACCTGGCGTTCTGCATTGCAGGTGACCTCTCACACTTAACTTTTTAATACCTAGCAAGTCAATACAGAGGCTCTCAGCTTACAGGCTGAAGGGGAGGGGCTGGCTAAGGGGGCCTCCGAAATTAATTCTCTTTGTTTCTGAATCTGATGTCTAGAGTTGACTGGAGACTCCAAGTTAACACCTTTCATGCCAGATGGTGACTGGGTCTCCACCAGCTCCACTAAACTCAGAACAAAAATAGTTTTGAAAAGACTAGACGTGAGTGCCCTTCTCCTTTAATTAAGTGCAAAATCTCCTTATCTATTTCAGCCTTTGAAAAGTGAAACCTGGGAAGGCAGGTTCCCCAGGCAGAGACGAGGTGTGGGGAATTAATATTCCATCTCCATTTTTCCTGTGTAATTTGATAAGTTGACTAAGCTTATCAGGGGGACCCAGGCTGCATTTAGCCACTGGGTGAGTCGGCCTCACGCTATACATTAGAGCAGTTGACCAGCCAGGCCAGGTGAATCAGGGTTAAGGTGAAGAGCTGGGACCCATCTTACCTTGTCTGATCACCTGTTATCATTTGGTGACATGTCCCTCCTCCCTCAAACGTTCTAGCTGGATCCTCAGAGTCCTGAGTGCAGCCTGAACTGCACCTGCCCCTCTGTGCTCTGAGTCGTGGGCCCCACAAAGCCCTGCTGTCTTCCACCTCTCCCAGCCACAGGCAGGATGCACCTGAGCAAGGATTGACATGCTGGTATTAAATAGAAGAGGAGTGGGGAGAGGGTATAGCTCAGTGGTAGAGCATGTGCTTAGCATGCATGAGGTTCAATCCCCAGTACCTCCATTAAATAAATAAATAAACCTAATTATCTCCCCTCCCCCACCAAAAAAAAGAGGAGGAGTGGGTAGAGGAGGAAGCAAGAGAAAGGGGGAGGGGGGAAAAGGAGGAGGAGGAGCTATTCTGGGACCACCCCAGCCCTGTACCTCCAGGAAGAAAATCCACTGCCTGGACTAGCTGCGTCCCAACCCCTAGTAGATCCTCCTCCCCACCCTCCTCCCACCCACTCGCTCTCCCTCCTCTGGCCAGAGGGCAACCCCAGGGCCACTTTCTCCGGAACTGAGGGTTCTCAAGGAATCTGTTTCACAAAAATAAAATTCTCATAGAAAACTTCTGGAAAAAAATCCTTGGAACCCAGTGTGGGAAACGTTGCTCTGGGTGGTCATCTCTTTTTGAACATCCACTGAGCTCCTGCTCATCCCCACAAGAAGCCCTTGGGAGGCAGGAGGATACCAGTATAGAATGTCTCCCCCCATAATACTACAGCTGGAAGGGATTTTTGAGATCAATGAATCCATTCCCTCTTTTTTACAAATGGACAGACTGAGGTTGAAGGAGGGAAAATAATCTGTCCAATGAGTTCTCACAACTGAGGAAGGGCCAGTTGGGCTTCATTGGGGATTTGCTAGTTGGAGTGGGTTGTGTATCACGGTCCAGGGGCTCTGGAGTCAGAGGGACCTGAGTTCAAATCTTGGCTCAGCTGTGAGACTTGGCCAAGTTATAAAAACTTCTTTGTGCCTCAGCTTTCTCATCTGTAGAATGGGATAACAATAACGACCTCATAGGGTTGATAAATGAGCTAACATATGTTACATGCCTGACGTGTATCACTCTATAACCTAAGCTCCCTGAAAGCAGTGGCTTGGTGTCATTTACTGCTGTATCCTCAGCGCCCAGAACATGCCCTGCCTGGAGCAGCAGTGAATACACGTATACTAGACAATGAATGCAGCGTAGGGTTCCTACTATCACTCTCATCCATAGTGGTTCTCATGATCATCATTATTGCCTAGAGTATTTTCTTGTTCAACTTCGGTCACCTTTCCTTTTCCTCTCCCGGACTCCTTGCGCTTTTTGCTCCTTGTATCCGTGTGTGCGGGTGTCACTCTCGCGCATGCGCACCTTCACACCTGCTCATCCGCAGGCTGAGCGGCTTCTGTCTCTCCGCCTCTTCTCTCCTGCAGGGGGAGAGGGAGAACCATGTGGCTAAATCCAAATCCTTGCTTACCTACCCAACCTCCACCCCATTTAGTGTTCAAATTTCTGCTCTCACTTATGCATCTGAAATCCTGGCCACCCTCCTCTAATGCACTTAGTGCTGCTTAATAAGTCAGAGGTGATGGGGTAAAAAAAAACACCACTATTTTTTCCCTTCCAAGGAAGGCTGTCCACTCATTTTTGTTTTGTCTGATTCAAAACTGACTGATGTAATTCCCTTCTGCTCTGACAAATAGGGACCCTCAGCAAAGAAGGAAACAGAGCCAAAGTGAAAAGAGAAAGGGTCAGAGGCTTTCTGGAGATTTATGAAGTCTTCACTAGAGCATAGGCAGCTGGACAGTTCTCTCCTACGTTTGGGCTTTGAGTTTCAGGAAAACACAAGGACTCTGAGACCGGCCTTCACTTGAGTCATTCGGGTGGAGTTGATGTTTTTATCTGTGATATCTTCCCACTTCCCTCTCCTTTGAGCTGAGAGCTGTGTGGGGGGAGTGAGAGTGCTTGCTTTCTTCTGCCTTTGGGTCTAGGACCCTGGGGCAAAATACAAAGAGATGATCCTTCATTCTTCTCCAAGCCCATTCTCACTCCTTGCCCACGCCCCTCCTCCTCCTGGGTTTGGGGTTTTACTTCATTTTGAATTAGCGATCATCTTGAGGGGGAACGTGTAGGAAACTGATAGACTAGATCGAAATACAACATAAGTACTTCAACTCTACAAATTAACACAGGCCCACAAGCCTAGACCTGAATCAGACCACAAGCAAATAAGAATTTGCCTAATAATAGAAAACAATAATAGTAATAAGTAAGGCCTATGGCCTTTAACATGCAGCTGTGGTCTGCCAGAAACTGGATTGGTGTGACTGAAAGGTAAATTTTAAAGTGAAGTACTCCATCCAGACAAACTGCAGGGGTTGGTTTGTTTATGTATTCCCTTAATGTATATGACTAAAAACAGATTCCATTTACTTTACCTTCTTTTTTGTGACTTAACTGAACAAGGGTCTCAGTCTATTAAATTAATGGAAATGTTGGCTCCATACAGATAAGTGGTTTCCATCCTTTTGAGGGTGGCCAGCCCCTGTTTGGACTCAGACCTTACTGGGTACAGTGCCTGATGCTGGGAGTGTCCAGCGCCCCCCAGCCAGGCCAGGCAGGGAGGCCAGCTGGGGTGGTCCACCTAGTGGGGCTCCAGTGAGCTGAGGCAAGCAGCAGGAGTACCTCTTACACTGACTGCAGGCCCTTCGAGTGGAAGGGATGAAACTGCTGAGTTGAGAGTGGGCCATGTGTGTCCAGTCCGGTAGACTGATGAAGCAGATCTGTTATAGACTGAAGGTCAATGTCTCTCCCCCACCATTCGTATGTTGAAATCAAATCCCCAGTGTGATGGTATCTGGAGGTGGGGGCTTTGGGAGGTGACTGGGTCAGAGGATGGAGCCCTCATAAGTGGGATTTCTGCCCTTCTAAAAGAGACCCCAACCACAGAGAAAAAGAATGCAACAATGAATTTATGTATGTTCATATATAACCGAAAAATTGTGCTCGACACTGGAAATTGACACAACATTGTAAACTGAATATAACTCAATTAAATAAATAAATAAATAAATAAATAAATAAATAAATAAATAGATAGATAGATAGATAGATAGATAAATAAATAAAAGAGACCCAGCGATCTCTCACCCCTTCTGCCACGTGGGGACACAGCAAGATGACAACGGTCTCTAAACTAGGAAACAGGATCTCACCAGATGCCAGATCAGTGGGCACTTTGATCTTGGACTTCCCAACCTCCAGAAGTATAGGAAATAAATGTTTGCTATTGAAGATACCCAGTCTCTGGTGTTTTTGTTATAGCAGCCTCAGTGGGCTAAGCCAGAATCCCAGTGCACTGTGGGAGCAAGGGTCTGAGGTGAGCATCAGAGATGGGGCGTGAAGCAGCGAGGCAGAGGGCTGGGGATGTTCTCCCATAACGAGGCCCTTAGCCTCAAGCAGCATGCCTCTGCCTGGGCCACAGCAGCCACATTAAAAACCCTGTCTGCCCATCAGTTCAGTGTCTATTTCTCTGTCTGACCCAGACATCGGCTCCCACTTGGTCCCAGGCTCTCTCCCAGTTCAGTTTTCCTGGCTTGTCCTATCTGAACCTGGCAACCTGGTTCCAGTTCTGCTTCATGACTGCCTTGGAAATCCCACAAGTCTCAGCCACCAATAATTACCCCCCAGGCACCAAAATCTACCTCAGTGCCTGCAGCTGCATCCAACTCAGGTGCCGGGGACCCCACAGCGTGCCAGACTCCTGAGGGGGGGAGGTGCAGGCAGAGCAGAGCACGTGGATGAGAAGAGGTGGGAACTAGAGAATAAAAAGCCTGTGTCAAAATGGGCAAGGAGAAGAACAGTTTGGGTAAATATTAGAAAGAGAGTTAAAAATACACTCCTGTGGTGCGTGGTATGAGTGCGCTGGTGAACAAGATTGCGACGTTAAATTGATTTCCAACACTCTTTGGCATAAACAGAGACCCCCCTGCAGTGAACCCCAATGATGTAGCCTCAGTTTGATTCTTTTGGCTTTTAGGTGTGACCTCTAAGGAATGACAGAAGAGAATGGCTGTTTTGGCTGAGAAAAATTTATTCAAACTCCACACAGTGTGCTAAAGCTCCTCTTTTTTTGTTGTTAGCTCTGTCTTTGCTCCAAGAATGTCCTCTTTTTTTATTTCTGGAGTTTTTTTTAATACAAAGAATTTATTTAAAAATGAAAAGGAGAAGAATGACTAAACTTTATTTTTTATTGATTTATAATCATTTTACAATGTTGTGTCAAATTCCAGTGTAGAGCACAATTTTTCACTTATACATGAACATACATATATTCATTGTCACATTGTTTTCTCTGTGAGCTACCATAAGATCTTGTATATTTCTGGAGATCTTAATGCTTACAGCAATCACCTGGCTTGTTCTGGCCAGGGAGTCCCGTTTGTCTCCTCACAGGGGGCCTTGTTTCTATCTCATAACATCCTTCATTTCAACTCTCAGTACTTGTCAGCAGAGGGTATATAGGAAACATTTAGATCTATGAACCAAGCTATCAATATTTGCCTTCCTGCCTCGTTATGGGTCACAGGCTCTGACGCAGAAGTGATGCTGAACGAGTCTTTTACCCAGTTACCCAGAAACAGTCCCAAAAAGTACACAACCTTAGTCACTCCTATTGATCCAAAAAGAAAATGTCTTTTTGGAATCACTCTAACTTTGCCTCATCTTCCTCCACAAATCTAACCTTGGAAATTTTCCTGTTCAGCTTAAAAAAAAAAAATGATGACAGCCTGAATGGGAACACAGGTAGTATATTTATCAAAATTTCAGGTGATACAAAATCAGGTAGGGAATCGCTAAATAGGGTAAAAGGGTAAGGTCCCAAGTCAACCTTGATAGGTTGGACAAGGAACTGAATTTAACAAGATGAAATGTACTACCCTTGGGCTCAAACAAAAACAAAAAAACCAGCACAACCATACAGTTTCAGAATTTGGAAGATGGACTTGAAAGAGCTACACATGGATTGGAAGCTCAATATGAGTCAAAGGTATAATGTGACTCTCAAAGCACCTAAGGTGAGAGTAGGCTGTGATATTGGAAGTGCAGAGCACACAAGAAGGAGGTGAAGGAGATGATCCCATTCTTAGCACTCCTGGACCACATCTGATGTGTCCTTTTTCCTTCTGACACCACTCTAGAATGAATGCTGACAAACTATCATGCATCAGAGGGGTGGGAACAGGAAGATGGAAAATCTGGAAAATTGTAACAAATGAGGACCACAAAAGAACTCAGGGAGTTTAACCCCAAAGAGGAAAAAGATTGAAGGGGGCATGAAAGCTGTTTGCAAGTACTTTAAGGGCTATTTCCTATATAAAAGAGATACAACTTTTTATTTTGTCCCCCAGTTCTAGAGGACAAAAGTAGGTCCATGAGAATAAGTCACAGGGAGCTAAATTTCAGTCCAGACCAAGGAACAACTTTCTTTTTTTAACTGAGAACTGTGCAAAGCTAGAATGATCTGCCTGTTGAGGTAATGAGTTCCCCATCACTAGAGGTATTCAGATAAAAGCTGGAGGATCACACATGAGGGATGCTGCAGAGAGAATTCTTGTATTCATCAGAGGGTTAGGTCAGATGACCTTTAAGAATGCCTTCAACTTAGAGATATTCTGATTTTGGGAATTGCTATTATAACTTATTTTACTATTCATTATATATCTAAATCCCTTTGGTAAAATAATAAAGCTGCTGAATTTTGGAAATATTTCCCAGTTCTTTTCAGACTCAGTTTTAATTTCAGGTAAAGAGCACAGACTCTGAAGACAACTGCCTGGGTTCAAATCTGGCTCTGTTACTTATTAGCTGTGTGACCTTGGGCAAGTCACTTAACCTCTCTGGGCCTCAATTTCCTCATCTATGAAATAGGGATAATAGTATCTGCCTCATAGGGATGTTATGAGGATGAAATAAATTAGTATTTGAGAAGCACTCAGAACACTGCCAGCATATAGTATTATAAATTTGTCGTTATATTCAAAATAATGTAAAATGACTGAAAACAAAGAATGGGAATGGTCTCAAATTTAACAAATGGTTCAAGGATGTCCTTCTCCTTTACCAACTCATCACTAGCAGCTCTGGCTGTAAAATAGCCAAGAACCCAGAGGCGAGGTGGTTGCGGGGCGGGGGAGGGGGGGTGGAAGGGCGGGAGAAGAATGCTAAAATCACACAGGCTCCCTAAGCTCTCAGGGGGGAAGCAAAAGCTTCCTGCTATTGGTTTACCGTAACCTCTGAAAAGGGCTATGTGTTTAATGACACCAGCTTATCCCTTCCTCCCCCACCCCTCCTCTCTCTTCTTGGAGTTGCTAGGAGGCCAGGGGTGTGCTGCATTGTAATAAAGCAGCTTCGGGGGAGGGTGGGGGGCCGGAGCCTGTTAGATATACAGGGTCTGTCCGCGGGAGCTTAATATCCTCTTACTGGAATAACTATTGTCCCAGCTTCTCAACAAATACCAACCATCATTAATAAAAGGACTAATAAAAGCATTTATTGCATTCAAGCAATGACCTCGCTTTTTCTAGCTCCAGGGCCTTGGCAGAGGCAGCTGTTGAGGATAAGGGCTAGAAAAGTAAGACTCCCACTGCAACCAAGAGATCAGACCCTGCCTCCAAGACCCGGCCCGACCCAGCACCCTCCCCAAGCGCTGGGCAGCCCACGCAGTGGGAGACCATGGCAAGGAGATAATGCATCATTGAGGCATCAGACTTCTGGGTCCTTTTTAACGGTAAATACTTAAAGAAAAAAAAATGATGCTTAACGAAAAAAATGGTCTTATTATGATGTTCTTTCAAGAGGCTTAAAGCACTTCATTTTGAAAGATTATTATCCCCATTTTACTGAGGGGAAAATGGAGGTACAGAGGGATTTAGAGGCTCACTCAGCCATGTGATGTGTGGCATCCCTGCCAGAACTAAGACTAGAATCCAATGTTCCTGACTCCCAAATCCAGGAGCATTTTGACATTTTTAAAAGGGCGAGGCTATGTCTATCTCCGTCCAGCCTCCAACGGGGGATCAGTGAGTGCTGTGATCATCATCATTGCTTCTCTAAATTATTATTGTTGTTATTATAATAACTAGTGGGTAGAGTTGAGTGGGTGGTGGATACCAGATAATTACTAAGACCCCAAAATTAAAGTGTTGAGTCTTAACTTTTCCACGGCGGCTCAGAGATGAAAATGAAAGCTGGCCTCCAAGGAGCCCTGGGAAGAGCTCTAATCTTGAGATAGCCTGAGTCCAGGAGGGGAAGGCAGTGGGGAAAGGCCAGGCCCTAAGGCCTAGGAAGCCAGCCTTGGAGATCCTGAGATTCGTGACTGTGGACGACATGGATACATAGGAGGCTGAGAAGGCACAGTCAAGCCAGTTGGGTTTAAATCTTGGCTCTGCCATTCCTTTGCTGTGTGACCATGGGAAGTAACCTAACCTCTCTGAACTTCAGGTTCCTCATCTGTAAAATGGGGATAATAATCACCCCTACCCCCTAGGGCTGTTGTAAGTAAGGATTAGAAGAAAGGCTATGAGAACTCGAAAGAGGGAGAGCGAGCGAGCGAGAAAGGAAAGAAGGAAGGAAGGAAAGGAAGGAAGGAAGGAAGGCAGGAAGGAAGGAAGGCAGGCAGGCAGGCAGGCAGGCAGGCAGGCAGGCAGGCAGACACAACAGCAAGAAAAAATATTGTTTCCAGCTTTGAGTCTAGAGCTCGCCATTGAGGAAGACCAGTAATTGCGGGCCTGCGGGACTCTCCTGACATCAGGATGACATTAGGAAGCAGAGTCTTTTTCTCAGGACTACCTGGGTTCAGTGAAGAATAACTTTGGCCTCAGTTTCCCCCCTATTTAAGGCAGGGCAACAAAACCTCCTTCCTCAGCTCCTCCCTGCCCCTGAGGGTTGTCAGATGGATGAAGGAGAGATACCATCCTGGGAGGAAAGGTGGGCGTTAATAACAGCACCCTGGATCTCTATTATTATTGTCATTATTCTGGCTCTGTCCAGTAAGCAGCGGGGACCCAGGTGACTCACTGTCTACACGCCGCAATCCTGGTTCGCCTGTTGGAACTTGCCTGCCTGCCAGGATTCCTCCACCTAAGAGGCTTCTGCCTCTTTCCCAGCTCCTATTTTAGTGGTAGCTCAAGGCCCTCCATCACCAGATGGGATGGGGGCGTGAGGGGGACATTTGGGAACAGAGTGCCCAGCAGAGGGGCTGGGACTCCTGCACCACTGGCTGCAGCCCTGCCTCACTCACATCAGCAGCCACAGAGTGAGCCCAGGGTATGGGAGAGGGGACCTGGGACCTCTGGAGGTTGTAAGGTTCAGAATGACCACTCCTGGAGAGATCTCCTGATTCCTTCGGAGGAGCCCTGAGGATGGCAGGGGCCAGGGAGAGAGGGGTTTGAGAGAGAGAGAGTTCAGACCTGGGACAAAGCTGTCCCTGCGGCAGCCCTTGTGGGTGGGGTGGGGTGGGGCTGATGATGTGAAGGGCAAGTCCCTACCCACCTCCAGGGGGCCTGCTCTGGATGGCAGAGGCCTGGCCTAAGAAACTGCCTGGAAGCTGGGTGGCATCAAAGGATAGTTCTTAAACTCTGTATCTCAAACACCTGGGTTGGAAAATCTCAACCACTGCTGCGGGTAGGGAAAGGGAACTGGGGTGCTTCTGACAGTCATGAAGCTCCCCTCGCCACCCCCCACCCCCCGCCTCTCAAGCACTCTATAAATGTGATCTGAACATCTGTGACTCAGCCGCACACACCCCTGCAGTTTCGTGGTGAGGACACAGCTAATCATAGCTGGTGTTCGGGGAGGAAGAGGGATTTTGCCACAAGCTCCAAGACAGACTGACTCCCTCCTTCTCCAGGATGGCAAAGTGGGTATGACTGGCCGCCAGTTTGGCAAGGAGGAGTTTCTGCCTCTCTGGGGACCGGTCCTGCCTGGGGGAAGAATACACCCCAAGAAGGGCCATTAAGGTTGAAGTTAGTTCCCTGGTTTCTGATCACCAGAAAGATCAGAGCTGGAATCCCCTAAGATCTACTGGTGATATTTGTTTCAGTTTTGATTTGGTTTGTTTTCATTAGAGCTGCAAGGGACCCAATTATAGGACATCTAGCTATGTTCATCACTCTAGGTGAGGAAACTGAGGTCTAGAGAGGCTGACGTGGCTTATCCAAGGAAAGCTGGGCAGTAGGTGGATGCAGGGCTTCAGCCCTGACTCCAGATTCAGTGTTCCTTCTATGGACTCTTCTAGGTCCATTTTGAGTCCCAGAGAAACAACAGCAACGTCAGCTGCCATTCACTGGGAGTTTAACACATGCTAGTTACTAGATTAGGCAGTACATACGTTACATCAGGCTGGGAATACAGATGAGGTGTTCAAACATCAGAGAAGTGATTCACTGAGATCAACTGTATGTTTTCTTCCAGATCTGAGGCATGATGATTCTGTGGCACGTATTTTCAAATTCAGCTGCTTTATCAGTTGACAGCATTTTCTATATGCCAGCTCTCGACTGGGTCCTGGGAATCCAGAGATAAAACAGGACAGGGCCCCTGACAGTGCACTGGAAACAATGATTTACTAGAGTTATAGAAAAAGGGTCAGCGACGCAATAAAAAGGGGTATCCTGGGGAGACAGAGAAGGCTTCATGATACATTTAGCCAGGGTTTTGAAGGGTGAGTAAGAGTTTTCTCCGTGGGGCTATGAATGGGAGAGATGAAATACATGCAGAAAAAATAACATGTGGAAGAGCTGTAGAGTAAAAGTGTTACGTGTGTTTGGAAACATCAAAATTTGAGACCAAGTGGAGAGATGAAAGGGAGGATGGAAGATGACATTGCAGAGATGAGTTGAGGCCAGCCTGAGGAAGGTCTTAACGCCAGGCTAAGGAGGGCACCATTCAAGAGTTCTGGCCTTGGACGTCTGCTTGGGAAGGACTCTGAGATTCCCGTTCCTAGGTTATGTATATATATTCCACCTCTGATTTGGTCTGTCTCCCCCTTCCCCTGCCCACCTTCCTATTGGCCTGGGCACCTGTGAGTGTGTTTGTCCGCCTGGAGTGCTAATTAGGCCCTCTGGGGAGTCTGATGCCAACCACCAGCTGTGGTCACAGCCTCTAGCTCTTCGCCTCTGCACAGGAACTTTCTCCGTGCTTCTCTGGTGTTCCCCTCATGACTGGGTGTTAGTGGAGTTTTTACCGCATGGCATTCTGCTTGGTCAGGCTTTGTTGGGTGGCCCATTCAGCGGGGCACGTGTGGAATGCCCAGCTGGGCCCGTGGAACCACAACAGCCCCTTCCCTGTCCCTCTTCTGGTCCCAGCTCCTGGCCCACCTCAAACGAAGCTCTGCCCCCATTAGAACTACCCCCCCACCGCCACCAACTCTCAACCCAGGTGTTTTCAACATTCCTTTTAGAAGAGCATGCCTCCCCTGCCTCCTCCTGGCTGGCTTTTCAGCCCACCCTGCCTGGAATACAGTGGCATTCTTACTTAGTTCTTTCAAAGCTGAGAAAAGGAGATCCTCATGCCCATCTGCATTTTCATTTTTGAACTCAGGTAATCATCCCAAAGAAGGCTTCCTGACAGAGAGGGCAGAAGGTGCATTTTGGAGCCTGACAGGCTTAAACCCTGGCTGTGTGAGCTTTGACAAATCACTTCACTTGTTTGAGTTCCAATTTCCTCATCTGTAAAATGTGGACATCAGCCCTTATCACACAGGGATTCAAAGAGATAACATGAAGAGGGAGGGTATAGCTCAGTGGTAGAGTGCATGCTTAGCATGCATGAGGTCCTGGGTTCATACATGAGGTCCCTGGTACCTCCACTTGAAATAATAATAAATAAACTGAATTACCTCCCCCGCAAAAAAATTAAAAAAAAAATCTTGAAGACGAGAGATACTACGCAGGATGCCAATCACAGAAGGGCTGAGAGACCCAAGCAGAAAAGGACACATTCTTTTGCTTCCTCTTAGAACGAGTACCTTTAGCTTCTAGAACCTAAAAGAACATAAACCAAACGGAATGCATTCAGTCAGGGCTTCAAGTTGTTGCAACTGACTCAGTAGTGAAATGGAATAGAGCCCATCCTCCAAAAGGCTCCCCAGGCTTCTGCCAACCAGAAGAAGATGTATCCTTCCTGCTCCAGAGGAATGAAGGACTCAAGCCAAAGCCGTCCTCCGAGGCCTGCAGAAGGTGACTCCCATGCTGACCTCGGCCGGGCCAGTAAGCCCCACAGTTTCATGGTTCTGCCTGGGCTGCGGGCTACGGGGCTGGTTGGTGGAGTTGGCTTAAAGAAGGCTATTTTTTATTTGGCTTTTGGAATGACTAATGAATGAGCTGTCTCCAGGCAGGAGAATTATGCCACTTAAGCAAAACCCAGCCGGGCTGGTCGGCTCAGAGATAGCTAATAGGAAATGCCTGTCAGAACACTGACGCTTCAAAGCCAAATATATTCTCACTGTGTTCTCTGTTTGCTAAGTTTACTTTATGCAAAATATAACTCAGCTGAAAATATGTAGACGGCAGAGAGCTCGCTCCTTCTCTCGGAAGGAATGGTGACGACAGGGAGGAGGAGGGCAGCTTCCAGTTAACCCTCCTGGTCCTCCCAGGCTGAGGACGACCAGGCCCTCACTTGACCAAAGAGCATCTTCTACTTGGTAGAAAGTCTGTGCCACTAATGGAACCACAGTCCTCAAAATAGAGGCAACTGCCCTCCCACTCAGCTTCCGAACAATGGGAGCAGAGGGAGTGTGGGCAGGGGTGAACACTAGTGGGCTAGCCTGTCATTTGAGGAAGCTGCAGGGGCCAACAGGGCCCAGGTGAGCACCTGTGATTTTTGTCCTTCGGTAGTCTTATCCACCAGTCCCCACTCCCCAGAGGTGAGGCACAATGTCCTCTGACCAAGAAGCAACTGAGAAAAGTCAGCTGACCTCCCGAATCCCAAACTGGGTGGCAGCACCTTGGTAACTGAGTTGATGCTGAAGCAATGTGACCTGTGGGAAGAGCACTGGACAGGGAGTCAGGGGCTTCTGCCTCTTCCGCCCCAAGTGACCCTGTGGGAAACACTCATCTCTTTGGGCCTTGGCTTCCCCATCTATAAATGGAGAGATTGGACCAGCTTAGCAGTTCCTGGGGTCACATTGACCTACCACTGTCTATCACACATGATTGAATGGAGGCAGGAGTGTGGAAATAGGACCTGCTTCTCAATTCCCTGACCCTCTCCCTCTCTCCAGGACTGCCCGGGAGTCTGTATATAAATGAGAGGCTGTATATAAATCATTATTCTAGAAATACCTGAGATTTCTCAACACCTGAAGTGGGAAAGGTCCCCTGAAGCCATGACCAGGGACATCATTGTGAGCAGGTACCCTGCCCAGGAGGAGCAAAGAGACAGGGACTCCTACAGCCTCTGACTTGGAAACACCTCACTGCCCTATGGCCACAGTCACCGAGCCGCTGGGCAGCAGCTCAGCCCCTCTTCCCCAACACCCTTCCCAGAGAAGGGGTCTGGCCTTCCTCAGGGAAGCCATTTGGGTTTATTCCTTTGGGATCGCAGCAATAGCTGGGCCTAAGAATCCTGGTGCTTCCTAAAAGGACCTGGAGAACAGACAGCACCCCCAGTGTGCCAGGCAGGGTGGGATGCAGACAGGAAGCAGATACAGCTCTGCTCTCAAAGACCACCCCACCCCCCACCATTTCATTACAAATTGGGCACAGAGGAAACAAAGAATGCCAGAGGGTTAGTCACAGGCTGCAGGCTGACAATAGAAGCTCAGAGAGGCAGAGCCTTGGACAAGCTGCTGAATGCCTCTGAGCCTTGGTCCTCATCTGTAAAATGGGATAATGATTACCTGCCTTAGAGGACCAAACAAGATGCATCTAAGTACCTAATACACCACCTGGCATGTTTTAATTATTTAATAAAAGGGAGCTATCACTGTTTATTGCTGCAGCTTAGAGCAGAGCTGCTCGGCAGAATGGGTTCCAGGTGAGCGGAGACTCATCCATCCCTTTAGCCCCTGGGGCCCAGCCTGGGGTGTCTGGGCCTCCTGGCAGGCTCTTCCTTGGCTGCCAGCCATCACTCCACTTACCCCTGTTTTCCCTTTCTCTGTGTGCAAAAGAACATTGGAAAGCCCTGGCTTACGGTCCTCAGAGTTGGAGCTGGCTTCAGAGCACACGAAGCCTTTGGTGAGGTGGGAAGAGGGGAGGAGGTCTGCTTGTAGTAGGGATCAAATAGAACAGAAAAACCAGGCACAAAGGGTGTGGGTGTGGGACAGGGGGTCTGGGGAGGAGGGGAACCTGAGAGGTCTTAGTGCCTCCTGCTATGTCTTACCAGCATTTATGCTTAGTTGAGTGATTGATTCTGCTCTAAGTGGAGCAGAGTCCAAGTTGGGAGATGTTGGGAAAAGGCTGGATAATGTCCCATCAAGTTGGGTGAGAGAGGTGACTGGTCAAGGTTGCAAGACAGGACCTGGGGCTTGTGGGGACACATTGAGGCTTGGGAACATGCACTCCTCAGGGGTCAGAGACAATAGGCGGGAGTCAGTGCAGATAGACTCAGGCAGGCATCGAATGGCAGGACAGAGCAGAACCATCTGGCAGGTCAGCAAGGAGCTGGGGAGCCAGTAAGAAGCATTAGCCACAGTGCCAAGGAGGCCCCAAGCCAGGCTCAGTCAAGCACAGGGACTGGTCCCAGAATGTGGAGGTCTTAGGGCCACAGAGAAGAGACTGTCACTGGAGGAGAGAAGCAGGGGAGCTTCATGATGCCCGGGGAGCCAGGCAGAAGAGTTGAGACTCACATGGGCCACCTTAGAAACCCATGAAGACACAAGGGCAGGGTGTCATAGCCCATTAAGCTTGTGGCGGGATGGCGGGTGGTAAGAATAATGCAGGGACTTCCACGCACAGGTGAGGGCAGGAGTTGGGACGTGGAGGGCGCTAGGCCAAAGGAACTGACTTGGCTGTCAGGGTGTCAAGCACAGCCACTAGAGGGGCAGGAGAACGTAGCTCAGTTCATATCAGCCAGGACGGCTGGTCCATCAGGCTCGTGGGGTAGAGTAGCAGAGGTCCAGAGGCCAGAAGGCAGTGGCCACCTGGTTCTGGGGGGCTGGACCTCAGCTAGAAGTGGGGAACAGCGAGGGGAGTAGAGAACTGTCAGGACCTCATTCTTAGTCAGATGGCTTTGGCAAGAGTAGTAAGAAATATAAGCTTTGGACTCAGACACACCTGGTTTGAAGCCTAGCTTCCTCCCCTGAGTAGCTAACTTTCATCTCTCAGTTTTCTTATCTATAGAGATAATCCTAGCACCTACTTCAGAGGAGCGGAGATTAAATGAGGTCATTTGTGGAGCTTCTGGCATGTACAGATGCTCACATAACTGTACCTGTTCTTACGAAGGTTATTAGCCCCTGAGATTATCAGGTTCCCAGAAAATGAGGAGGGATTTAGTGGTTTGATGGGAAGAACATGGCAGAAGCCTGTGCCCTGTGAGAAAGGGCAGTAAAGGAAAAATCACAGACTCCGACCACAGATAAGGCCCTGCTCAAATCCCTCCTCCACCAGTATCCTTTAGCAAGGACTTAATCTCTTTAAGCCTCAGTTTCCTCATCTGTAAAATGGAGACACTGTATCTGCCTTTGGAGGTTGTTGTGACAATTAAATGAGATCACAGACATGAAGTACTTAATCTAGCAGGTGCTCAGTAAATAGCTACTCTATGGATGAGTGAGGATGGGACCCACTGGGCACCTGGGGGCCCAGGACTCACCCCCTGATCTTGGATCTGGGGCAGAAATACTTTCTCCCTGCAGCAGCAGAAGCAGCCAGAGCTCTGGGAGCTCCATGGGCATGTACGCTGTAAACACACTCACATACTCTGATCAGTCTACCTTCCTGGACAGGATTGGCTCAGGAGCCAGGGGAGCCATGTTTGATGGTGGAGGGCAGCAGTGGCTCCAGCTTGGAGGGACCCAAGGAAAGAGAATAAAGGAGGGACTTGTGGAGGAAAGAGATCTTTTTCATTGATTCAGTAAGTAAATAAGTAAACATTTACTGGGCACTTTCTGTGGGCTAAGTCCCATAGACACCATGGTGACCAAGACAGCATGGTCTCTGCACCCCCAAAACTGAGCCTACCAGGGGAGCAATGAAAGGGGAGCTTTAGGAAGATCATTCATTCACTCATTCATTACACATTCAGGAAAGGAGGTGAGGAGCCTGTGCAGGAGTGCTGGCTGAGGTCTAGTAAGAGGGGATGAGAGCTGGGTGATGGCACCAGGGCGTGTCATGGCGGGAAGAGCAGCGGACTGCCCCGGCTCTGCCTCTGACCAGCTTTTTGGCTCTGGACGAGTTAGCTTTTGGGGTCTTCAGTTCCCTTCTCTGAAAGATGAGAATAATGGTACCTGCCTCATGGGATTTTGGTGACTATTAAATTAGGTGATGCATAGAAATCTTGGCTCTCAGTAATGTTCAATAAGTGGGGGCTTTTGTTTAAATAATGGGGTGAATCTAGGAGTCACATTGAAGGAATAAATGACAAGCCTTAGTGACTGAGTGTGGAAAATATTTTAGTTGACACCTGAGCGATTGTAAGGTGATTGAATATCTTTTATGGGTCTGAATTGGAATTCCCTGCTGGGAAAGACAGTTTGGATGGAGATGGAGTGGAGAAGCCAGTCCCAGCTAAAGGAGAATTCTGAAGTCACTTACAACCAGGAGAGATGGTTCAGTTCAGGGAAAAAATTACTTGAGTTCGGCCTCCTGGGTTAAACATTTCCACCTTTATTTTCTCCTAGATTCTCCCAACAGCAGGTGGAAGATATCCCTAGAGCCAGAGTCAGAGTTGGACTTCCCCGGTCCTTGGCCCAGGTGAAACTGGGAGAAAAATCCTGGACCAAAAGTATAGTGTGAAGTGAAATGGCTGCTCAACGAACATCTTTCCCTCCATAGACTGAACAAAACTTCAATAAGCGTGTTACCTTTTTTTTTTTTTTTAGTGGCAGTCCCATTGTAAGTTAAGGGGCTTACCAGGCAAGGCCCCAGATAGAACAAAGGAAACACTCCCACCAACCCTTTTGCCAGGAATGAACTGAAATTTTCAGAGATGTCAGTGAGCCAAAATTCTCAGGGAGAAGTCCCAGAAGACTGTCCATCATGTGAGAAAATGTAGGCAAAATATAATGTGTAAAGTGATGAACCAGAAAACCATCCAGCAAGCCTGCATGCAGCTATGTCTTAATGAGGCAAACTCCAAAGGAGCTTTTCCTTTAATCTGGCATTTGAAACGAAATGCTGCTAAGAAGCCCCCACCTTACCCACCCCACCCTTATGGGTTGCCATGACTACCCAAGTTCTTAGGACTTGAAAGAACTACCTCAGCGTTTCCCTCTATAACAAAAGAAAATTATTCCAGGTTTCTGGGCAGAGAACTCCGAGGAATGGGACCTGTTACTGGATAGCAGGTTCTTCAGAGTTGCAAGTGATGAAAAACGAGTCTACGGGGACTGGGGCCTTCAGAAAAGCTGGGGAAGGAAACTGGGGATGACAGCACCCCAGCGCTCGCCCCAGCACTCGGAGCCCGTGCTCTGCCGTCACTGCTGGCGCTCTCCCCTCAGCTGGGCCTCATTTGCCCCTGCAGTGAAGCACGTAAAAAGAAAACACATCCTCTCTCCATATGGAAAGGGGCAGCGATTTGGAGGGGAGCAGGTCCTGGTTCGGGAGATCCTGGGGTGGGGGGGTGGGGGCAGCAAAAGGTGCCTTCTTCTGCTCTCTACTTGGGTTTGCTCTTGGAACAGCCAAGGTGAGACCAACCTGCTGCATGACCAAGAAGCCCCTCCAAAGCGCCCTTGAAAGCTTAAGGGCCTGCTAATGAGGGCCAATCTAAGTCTCCTCCTGAATCCAGAAAGCAAAGCCAGGAGGCGACAGTCAGACGACCAACCTGCTCTTTCAAAGTTCCCTCCCCTGCCTGAGCTTCAAGCCAAAATCCAGGGCCTTCCCTGACATCTATCTACCCAATCCTTTATCATATTTTGAGTCTACTTCCTAAAAAGTCCTCAGATCCACCCACTTCTTTCTCCATGGTCATTGTCTTGATTTAGGCCTCACCATCTCTAGTCTGAAACAGTACCACGAAATCATCTGCACACCAGGGCTAGGGGGGCCGTTTAAACACACATATCTAATCATCTTACCTCCTGCCTAAAAATCCTTCAGTGCTCCCCTGCCTTTAGGATACATTTTCAAATACCTCAGAAAGACATGTAAGGCCTTTCATGACAGACAGCTCTCAGCCCTGTTTTCTCCACATGCCAGTCATTAAGAATACATTTCCCCGGACATTATGGAAAACAGTATGGATATTCCCTAAAAAATTACCATATGATCCAGCAATCCCACTCCTGGGCATATAGCCAGAGGTGAATGTAACTCGAAAAGATAAATGCACCCCAATGTTCAAAGCAGCACTATTTACGATAGCCAAGACATGGAAGCAAGCTAAGTGTCCATCAACAGATTAATGGATAAAGAAAATGTGATAAATATACACAATGGAATATTACTCAGCCATAAAAAAGAATGGAATCATGCCAATTGCAGCAACATGAATGGACCTGGAGGTTATCATGCTAAGTCAGAAAAAGAAAGAGAAATATCGTATGATATCACTTATATGTGGAATCCTAAAAAAAGACACAGATGAATTTAATTACAAAATAGAAACAGACTTGCAGACATAGAAAACAAACTTATGGTGACCAAAGGGGAAAGGTGGGGGAGAAATAAATTAGGAATTTGGGATTTGCAGATACTGCTATATATAAAACAGATAAACAATGAGGTCCTACTATATAGCATAGGGAACTATATTCAATACCTTGTAATAACCTATAATGAAAAAGAATACATACATATAATTGTGTGTGTGTGTGTAACTGAATCAGTTTGCTATACACCAGAAAATAACACAACATTGTAAATCAACTCTACTTCCAAAAAATAAATAAATTTCCCCAATTTACATGCTCTCCCACATCTCCTAGTCTTCCCTAACCCAGTGTGCTAGATGGATCACATTAACAAACTCCAGGTCCCTATGGCCTCTGGTTGAGTTTAGCCAGTGGGGAATGATGGGAGGATGGGAGAAAGAGAAGCCAGGGTATTTACTCAGGTCCTGTGTACTGGTTTCAGGCTGGCTGCTCACAGATGGAGGGTCACTCCTTCTATCAAGTTAGCCTGTTCTACAGGACTTTCTCTCCTTCCAGAGTACAGTAGCGCCCCCCGCCCCCGACTTCTTCTGGCCTAGGGGCAGAGATAGCGCTGCTGCTAGCCTGGGTTTCTCTGACAGCTTGTAATGTTCCCCCATCCCCTACGCACACCTTTGCAAATAACCACTTTGTACATAAACTCTCCTCAAATTATCCTAACTTAGTATGTCATCATTCCCTATTGGGATCCTGACTAATAGAATCATCCTTTGTCTTTGCTAAGTCATAAGTTTTCCTTGGGACTAAGCTCAGGCAACACCTCCTCCAAGAAGGCTTCCCTATTCTCCCCAGTATGGGTCAGCTGCTCCACCCCTGGGGCTCCCAGAGCTTCTATATATTCGTATGTCACAGCTCTTTTCACACTTTATTGCAAAAGCCAGTCCTCTCTCCTAAATCTGAGTCTCAGGAAGGTGGGGACCATGTGTTGTCGCTCTTCCCTGAACCCCAGTACCTGGCACAAAGCAAGCCCTCGGGAAACATTTGCTGAAAGAAGGAAAGAAGCAGGAGCCCAGAGTGAGACCCTGCCAAAGACATAGGAGACACTTCATCCACAGCATCTCTTTGTAGTACCCACTGCAGGATCAGTTAGATCACAGGAAAGGGCTTGAAGAAAGGCTATTATTTAAAGAACACCCCACATCCAGGGCCTGAGGCCCATGTCAGTGAGCATGGGGAAAGAGTGAGTGGGGTGTGCAGGTTCCTGTTTCAACAGCTATGCTTCCTGGGAAAAAAGAGTAGCCAGCCTTTCTCAGCCCCAGGGAGACAATGGAAGTCTCCATCCTCGAGCTGGGAGCCCCGTGAACCTAGTGTGAACTGCTGGGAAATTCACATCAACTTACCAAAATAAATTACTAAAATCCAGGGGCTGTTCCAAAGGACTGAGCACCACTCAACCAAATCATTCATTCATTCATTCAACAAAGTTTATTGAGGCTCTGCTCTATGCAAAGCACTTCCCTTTGATTTACTCCACTGAAATTTTATCCAAAAGCAAAAAGTCATTTTTTCTTTCAGTCTGAGTCCCAGCTGGGCCCTACAAAAGGTCTAACGGGGCCAGAAGGTGGGCTTCCAGGTAAAAAGACCCGGGGCACTTGAACAAATCATGAGAGATGGGACCAAACATGATGGGTGGAAGGCAGATTCATGACCTGGCCTCTGGAATCCTGGCCCCCTTCTTTTCCAGATATGTGACCTTGGGCAAGTTGCCTCATGTCTCCACGTCTCAGTTTCCTCCTGTGCAAAATGGTGGTCATAATAAGACTTAGCTCACAGAGCTGTCGTGAAAATTAGTTAAGACAAAACATCCTCCAGGAGGTTGCCAAGAGCAGTGGATCCCGATTCTATCAAACCCAATGCTCCTTTTCTTATAGGAAGTATTTTGTAAGACCACTTTTACTCTTCTGAAATGAAATTTATAGACAATATGACCCACCTACACACATAATCTTTTAAAGAATCAATATACTGCCCTAATTGTAAGATAAAGAACTAAAAGGAAATAATTTAGAATAAAATAATATGCTTTTTAATCTATAAATGTTTCAGCATAATTACACAAGACAACTGTACCTACTTATAATAAGTTTGAATTTAAGAGCAGTAAAACTTTATTGACTGGAACATGAGGGTACTTCTTTATATCTGATGTTCTGAAACAGGACTAAACAAGTGCTATATATTCACACAGACATGTACGAACGCAGATGAATGGAGGTGTGTTTTAGCAACTCAAATATAGTGAGAATTTTGCTGTTGGTATTGTGGTTTTCTGAAATGGTGAACAATTCCTGGTAAAGATAAAATACAGTATTCTCTCAATTTGTAAGATAGTAGCATTCATGAAAACTTTAATGTACATTAAAACTATGCAAAAAGTATTTTGTGTTGATATACGAAAGGGAATTCGTTTCTAGGCTCAGACCAAAATAAAGGTATTTTCTACCTGTATGAATGTGGAGGGGGGCATTCAAAGGTCACATGAAGTGCAGGACAAATCTTTCAACAAAACTGCCACAAGTAAGGCAAGAATCTGGCCCCCTCTGACTCCTGCAAGCAGTGCCCCAGCAACCAACAGAACGAACTTAAATATGCCACGAATTTCTAAAATGCCTCTAGGGGGCAGCACTGCCTCCATTGAGAGTCAGTGGGCCAGAGTTCAAGGGGTTACCCAACCAAAAAGGAATGCAGGAAGATAGCCACGCGTCCTCCAGGAGCACACACCAGACAGACAGCACTAGGGAAATTATCAGCCTTTTGCACTCAGCCCCCAGTGTTTTGTTGTGCCCTGCTACACTCTTGTTTATTTGGGGCCATAGGGTAAGGCCCTTCCTCGATGCATAGGGAGTGAGGTCTCTCTTAAAGAGTATGAAGAAGAAATCACCAACATAAGCAGAACTATGTCACATAGACTTCGAGGTAGAGACAAAGTCTCAGCAAACTGACAGACCCTTGTATTTCTCTCCCCCTGGACAACTATTGGGACCTTTTTGAAAAGCGCCTCATATAAATATCAGCACTCTATAAATAACCCTCAGTTTGCTCACCTGTAACTCCGTTGTGAATCAACACCAGGGGATTTCACAACGTTGTGTGTCTCTCAACGGAACGTAACTAAAGAAAAGCCATTGTCTTTTGTGGGTATAAACCGTATCTCTGGCAAAACCATGCCATTGAGGTGAGCTGGTGTGCGCCGACCCCTTTCCCTTCTGTATGCAGCCTTAATGACCACCAAAAACTTACCTGAATCCAAGTTCCTATTTCCCATAAAAAGGAGCTATCATTTCAGTCATCCCAGGAGAAGGCAGCTCCTCAGACAGGAAACTGGAATTTAGATGGTGACACCAGACAGAAGGGGAACATTTGTCTCCTTCTTGACTTCATTATTTTGGTGAATCCATCAGAACTTTCAAGAAGGCAGCTGTTCAGGCTTCTCAGGGCAGCTGAGATGATCCTGACTACACAGAGGCAACCGCACACTAGGATAAGGTGGGCCCTGAGCCCTCATGATCAATTTATGTCTTGTAGATGAGATTATATGAAGTCATGTTACACTTCTGTTTATTTCCCTTGTTATTCCCAACCTGCAGTAAGGGCTGCTCTGAAGGATCAAGCCTTGTCTCAGCTGCCCTGTGTAGGTGTGTGTGTTGGAGGGTAAGGACACTGCCTAGTGTCAGTGATGAGTAAGACATCCCAAGGGAAAACTCCAGTCACCTCTCTCCACAGGGACTCTCCCCTCATCGGTAAGCTTGGAGGAGTCAGTTTTAATTCATTGGTAACAGTAGTAGCTTTTCCCCACAGGGTCTGATAGAACCAGGGAGGCCCTAGTCTTAGATGAACCAGGTGAGACACCTAGAAGGAGGTGCAAGCTCATGGGCTAAGCCCACAGTCAGGTTATCAAAACTGAAGAACAAGAAGGTTGATCTTGTAGCAAAGAGACCTGATGTTGGGACGCATCCTGCGGGCTGTATCTATACTGCCAAGTGACAAAGTAGGTCCACCAGTAGTTGGTGGGGGTAAGCCTACCTTTGGGAGATAGTGGTTCCATCCATGGAATAGAACAGATTCACCAAAACTTGACATATGTTTTAGGGGACAGAGAAAGGCACAAGAGAAAAAGAGAACAAATACACAAATAAAGCAGAAATAACTAAAGCTATTTTCTCAAGGTTTGTTTCTTACCACCTCTCACGCTGCTGGGAAGAGCCCCCAGAGGCAGGAGGGGCAGCCTCAGGGAGGAGACTGGGATGGTTCTGGTTTTTTTGAAGAGAAACTGCCAACACCATTTCCAAACGTCCAGAGGTCTGTGACTTCCACGGCGACAGAGGGCTGAGGGTTGGGGCTGCTCTCTTCAGCAAGCCCACAGCCTCCAGAACGTCCCTGACATCTTTGCTATCTGGCCTTCTGTTCCGTACACCTTGGGGCATATTTTAGGAGCGAACCAGAGAGGGAGATCACTGAGTGTGAATACAGATCTCACAAAGCCAGCGCACTCAGCCCTGCATGCACATGAGAATCACCTGCCAAGCTTCATCACGTGCCCAGGCCCCACTGCCAGGGATTCTGATTTCATTGGTCGGGGTGGACTCAGGTGTGGATACTCTTTAAATCTCCCCAGGTGATTCTAATGTACAGCCAGGGCTGAGAACCACTACTTTATACAACAGGGAGAGGCCCTGAGGCCCTCACTCAGATCCCAGTTACTCTTAATTTATATACACTTGTAACAATCCAGTTGTCTAGTTTCCTAGCTGGTATACAATTTAAAGTGGCCTATTTAGAAGGAGAGAGAAAGGCTGCTAATGAAAAGACACTAAAAGCAGCAGGACGTAACAAATGAGGGTCTGAGCACAAGTGTAAAGATAGAAGGCCTATAAAAAGAAAACACAGCACTCAACCCTTCCCCTCACCAGCATATCCTATTTATGGGAAGGGCCTGAGGCCATCACTAGAGGGAGGAAGGAGGAGGGAGGAGTGTGGGCTTCAGTCCCAAGGGAATAACTATTACTGCCCCATTTTACAGATGAAGAAACCAAGACTCAAGGAGGATTATAGATGGGCTCACTTGAAGTTGCAGAAGCACTGAGCTGCAATGCTGAGATCTGAGTGTCAAATGTCAGTCGGTCCTTAAAAGCCCACATATGTTGGAAGGTGCCACATTTGCCTGTTTAGTACGACTGATATGTCTAATGATGACGCAAAGTCTAGAGCTCAGTCACACTCAGTATCCAGCCATTCAAGATGTTCATTCTAGGAACAGTTACACAAACACAAATACAAATTTATGCTTCTTAACAGTGATGAAAGAACGGGGTATCCATTCGAGAAATAAATAAATAAATAAATCATACACTGTCTTTCCCGGCTCACACCGTTCATCAAAATGAATACCAGATGGAGAAAGATGGAACTGAAACCATAAAGGTACTAGAAGAAAATATAAGTGGATATTTTATAATCTTCGGATGGGGAAGGACTTTCTAAACATGTCAACAAAAGCAGAAACCATAGAGGAAAAGATTGATAGATTTGACTACATTAAAAATTAAAAACTTCTGTACATCAAAAGCCACCATAAATTGAAAAAATGTTCAACCTCACTAGCATTCAAACAAAGGCAAATTAAAACAGCAATGAGAAACTTTTTTTTTCCCCCTGATCAGATTGGCAATGATTAAAAAGAATGATAACACTGGGAGCTGGTGTGGGTGGGGGGAAATCAGCACTGGTACACTGTTGGAGGGAGTGTAAATTGGTACAATCTTTCTGGAAGTTATTTTGGCAATGTGGATGAAAATAGCCTAAGAAGGCACATAGCTTTTGACCTAGTAATTCCACATATAAAATTTTATCCAAAAGAAAAAACTGATCTACTCTATACACACACACATAAAATGCACTGAGGCACTCTTTGGAATGTTGAAAAATTGGAAGCAACCTAGATGTTTACCAGGAATGAATTCGTCAAATAAATTATGCTATATATAGAAAAAGCAATACTATACAGCTACTGGGGGGAGAGTACAGTTCAGGGGTAGAGCTTAGCATGCATGACGTCCTGGGTTCAAGCCCCAGTACTTCGATTAAGAAATAAAGAAAAAAGTAAGCAAACCTAATTATGTCCCCCCAAAACAAACCAAAAAAAGTGCAAAACATAAATCAACTATACTTCAATGAAGGAAAATTTTAAAAAATACTATACAGCTACCAAAACTGATGCTGTGTAGACATATAGGCCAATGGAATAGAATAAAGCCCAGAGACAGATCAAATATATATGAGATTTTGGTACATGATAAATACCAAATCAGTGAGGTAAAGATAGACTTAAAAAAAATTTTTTATTGAAGTGTAGTTGATTTACAGTGTTAGTTTCAGGTGTACAGCAAAGTGACTCAAATATACATATGCACACATATGTTTTTTCTTTTCAGATTCTTTTCCATTATATATTATTACAAGGAATTGAATATAGTTTCCTGTGTTATGTATAGGTCCTTGTTGTTTATCTATTTTATATATAGTAATGTTTGTCTCTTAATCCACAATCCCTAATTTATCCTTCCCCAAGACAGACTTTGTAATAAATGGCACCCAACTAACTGGAAAAAGACAGATGCTGGACCAGTATTTCATACAATAAACCAGGATAAGTGTCAATTGGATCAAAGATTTAAATGCACAAAATAAAACCATAAAATTACCAGAAGAATAATAGAACTCCTTTATAATTCTATAATTAGAATGGTAATGAAAATCATTCTAATTGGTTCAAAATCCAGAAGTCATGAAAGAATAGACTGATAAATACACCTAAACAAAAATCTTAAAACTCCTGCAGGGACAAAGTACCATAAGCAAAGTGAAGACAAAAACAAAAGACTAACTATATAAAAAAACTGCAACTCATTTCACAAAGGGTCAATCGCTCAAATGCGTAATTTGTTTCTATAAATCAAGGAGACGAATAACTCAATAGGAAAAACACTTTTTTTTAAGAAAAGAGAAATACTCATGACTTTAAAGCATATGAAAGAATATTTGACTTCATTAGTAATAATGAGTGCAAGTTATACTTGCAATGATAGTCCCAGTTTTTACCTATCAGAAGTGTAGGTATCCAAAATACACTTGACTAGGAGTTGTAGGGAAAAAGTCACCCTCATCCACTGCTGATAGGAATATAAAATGCTACACCCTTTTGAAGGGCAATTTGGCATTTTCTATTAACATTACTAATATATTTACCCCTTGGTTCATCAACCCTGCTCTCTGAATTTTTCCTGCAAATGTATTAGCACACATACGGAAATGACATACGTATTATAATATTGCTTGTAAAAGTTTGAAATAACCCAAATGTCCAGTTACATGGAATTGGTTAGATATTACTGTCCATTCACACCATAATATGTCACAAAGATGTGCTGATATAAAAAAGTCTCCACTACATATTATCAAGTTTTTTTAAAAAAAGCAAGGTGTATAATAATATACATAATGTGCTAACTTCTTTGTAAGAAAGGGTGGGGTGTATATAATTGCATTTGATTGTATTTTCAAAAAGGGACACTGTAATTATTAAAAGCAGTGACCTGTGGCAGGGGAAATCAGGAAACCATGTGAAGAAGGACTTGGGTGCAAGCAAAAATTCTCAATGTATATTTTTTTGTATCATTTTGATTTTTGAACTATGTGAAAGTATTATCTATTTTTTAAGTAAAATTAATACATAATGGTGCAGATTCACTTGTGTTGACAGGGAAGATTTTCAAAATGGATTTAGTGCATAAAGTAGGTCACAGAAATACATATAGATTAATCTCACTTTTGTTTTTTAAAAAAATCATGTATCTCTCTGGTCATATTCTTATACATCTTGGGAAATAAGAAAATCTAAAACTTAATAGCAGTTATCTACAGTGGGGGAGATTTAGGGTCATTTAATTTTAATTATTTTTCTTTTTACCTATACTTTCTAATTTTTGTACAGTTGATCATGTTTAATTTCTATAATTACAAAATAAAGAGGAAAAAATATACCTTAATTAAGCCTCGAAGAAAAATAACCCAGAAAAGATATTTGCAACGTGACAAAGAATTTAATATCCATAATATTTAAAGAACTCTTACAAAATGAGAAAAGAAGAAAGCTCCAGGAAAAACTCAAATAACAATAGGATAAATCAATGTTTGTACAATTATACAATGTATTATTAGAAAGCAATACAATTACAGTATTAAACACTGTTTAATGACAAGGATAGCCATTATATATTAACAAGGAAAAGCAGGTTGGTAAGTAGTGTTATTTTAATAAAAATTTATTCATACCAGTCTTATAGATTTTATCTGGTACATGCATTTGTGTATAGCTATAAATATGTGTACAGAAAAAAACTGTAAGGATAGTCCCTGAATGGTAAATATGATTTTTGGATGGTACGATTACAGGTGCTTAATATTTTTCTTATCTTAATTTCTGTTTTTCTGCAATGAAATGGTTATTTGTAAAATATAAAATAAAAGGAATTATTGTAATACTGCCTTGTGAAAGATAGCTACAAGCAAGTTAATCACATTGTATTTAATAAGGAAAATCTGAAAACAACCTAAATATATAACAATAGGCATTGAATGTAACATGGGATATGGGGAATATTTTCAAGCACAAATGACTACATTATAGAAAAATATTTATTAGTGTAAGAGATTCACAATATGTGAAGAAATATATATATTGTGTATATAAAGCAGAGTATACAAAATAACACCATTTTTTTTTGAAAAGCGCAAGTTTAGAACAATTGGGGGAGGAGACACGCCAGGGTATTTGTTAATTTTGGTAACCCCCGGGTAGAATTATAGGTGTTTTGGGTTTTTTTCTCTTGTTGATAGGATTTTCTCATTGCTCTCCAATAAACAATCCCTTCCAAAATGAGAAAAAAAATTAAGCACTAAGGAATTGTTTAATGCTTTTTAAAAAATGATGCTTCAAGAGATAAATTCTAAGCTATCTTTAAAAAAGGCTCATCTGAAAGGAGAGTCTGGCCAAGTAAGGTGGGCTATCTCCATCTACTGATGCTAAGAAGTAGAGTGCAGCCTTGATCCTAAGCAGATGTCTTATCCCTCCTTCCTCCCCATGTGTCTTTCTTGACCACAGGGTGTTGGCCACCATGCTGGGTCCAAGGACACTGCACCAAGACAGGACCTCCCCCAGCCCCCACCCTAGAGAATCACTGGTCCAGTCATTTGCCTTCTGGTACCTCCCAGCTGGTAAGCTATTCACCTGCTGGGAGCAGGCAGCATGGTGGCTGAGGTGACCAGGGCACAAAGGTTTTCTGTGGGGACCAGTTTTTGGCCCAGGCCCAGGCCCTCCCTTAACTGCTTCTGCTACAGCCTCCCTCTTCTAATCATGGAGCCCTTTAAAAGGAAAGAGCGACTCTGGGGCGGGGACCTCTTAGGCAGTCCTCTTCCAAAAAGGCGAGGGCAGAAAGGTGGGGTCTGAGGCCGAGGCAGCCCTCCAAGGCCCTTCGCGTCTACTGAGACATTATTGCAACCATCTCCTATCCAGTCTCCTGCTCTTAGTCCCTCCCCCATCCAGCCTGTCTTCCAAGCCCCCACCACCCTTCTTGAAATATACCTAATTATTTTATTCCTAGGATCAAAACATTTTATCCAAAATCAATACTTCTCAAACTTTCCTGCTGAAGTGCATCAACAGCAGACAAAAGAAATGCCTTCAGTCCCCCCAGGGGACCGCACAGCCTGAAGCTCCTGCCAGCACACCCGAGCTCTTTGAAGTCTTCTGTTTTCTCTTAAAAATTCATGAGAATTTTGCATTCTATTCCATGATATATCTGAATTTCTTTTAATATGAAGATGTTTAAAATTATTCACCTCAAGGAAAATTGATGCTCCTGAAAGAAATACTGTGTTTATCCCAGGGCTCAAATATCCTCCTTGGAGAATTACCTATAGCATAAAATCCAAACTCCTGACAGGCAAGGCTCTATAAAATTTGGCCCCCACAAACCTTCCTGCCTTCCTCCCACTACTCCTCTGCATGCTCTCCAGTCACCGGGCCACCGGGACTCCTGTCATGCCCTGATTTGCCGGGTTCTTCCCAGCCCCTGCATTTTTGCTCAGGCTCTTCCTTCCTGTGGGTCCCACTCTCTACCTGCTGATAAGCTACCATCCCTAAAGGCCTCAAGGGGAATCAAATACCACCTTCCACGTGAAACCTCCTCTGATGGCCCCTGACAGATACAACATGAGAGGAAGCATGATGCTGTGAAAGCAGCCTGTACTTTGGGATCAGAAGGCCAGCGTTCAAATCCTGGCTCCCAACCCTTGATCCAGGACAAATGAGCTAAATTCTCTTACAGCTCATTGGTGAAATGGGGAATGCTTCCCTCACAGGGCTGTTTTAGGGATTAAGTAAGATTCAGGCAACAGCATAGTGCCCAGTATGTGCTCCCTTCCTCTCCTCCAAACTCCTATAACCTTCTTTGAACCACTCGTGTAAAGAGCATGTGTTCACACAGGCATGCTTTTTTATAATGGCTTATTTCCTCCAAATAGATCAGTGGTTCCCAATGTCCCAGAGAAGCTTCTTGTATTATCCCCAAAAGCCCATGGCTTGAAAGATGTGGGTTATTAAATCAAACGCATTTATGGAAGAGCACCCCACTTTTCTAAGTTCTCTAGCCTATGAAGCTTTCTGAGCACTGAGACTGCTCCCAGCCTCTCTCCCGCCTCACTTTAGGAGCTCAGAGTCCGGAGCCACCCACAGAGACCATAAACACCTTGAGACTGCAGCTCTGTCTCCACACTTCCCTAGCACCTTACTCAGAGCCTCACTCTAAGAACACACCTAGTAACTGCTTGTGGCATAAACAAAACGTTTCACCCAGAAGATGGGGGGGGCGATCCCTGTCTAAACTAGCCAGTTGGTGTGCAGAAAGGGGGCATTGTTATGGGAGGCAGCCCTGGAGGCGAGCCCTTCCCCTCCCACTCGCCCAGGGCAGCACCCCCAGTTCCACCAGCTGGCCTCCAACTTCAGTGTGTGAGCCGATTAAAAAGCGCCCTCTCTTCAGTGTCTGGAAACTCCTGCAAGGAAAGTTTGCTGCCCAAAGTTGGCTTTTGACTAGAGTCTTAATAAGAGGCCTCAGCAGGCTGTGGCTGGAGAGACAATGTCACTTAGAGGAGCAGCTTGAAGCGGCAGTTAGGAGAAGAATTATTTTAATGAATACATTTCCTTTCAATTGTATGGGAATATCAAGATCCCATTAGAATAGGGAAGCAATTAGAACTAATAAAGATGAATGCACAGTGCTCGGTGCGTGCGGAATAACAAGCAGCCAACAAAGGGACTCCGGAGAGCCTGCTCTAATCCAAGTGAACTGGCGGCCAGCGAAGGGGAAACGGCTCTGTTCAGCTGCTCAAAGGCCCTGTGTCCCACGCATTCTGGTCACGGCCAGCGAATGGCGTGAGTTGGGCCTCAGAGGTGGGGGTAGAGGGGCCCCCGTCCTGGCCTGGCCCGGCCTCTGGGGGATAGAGATGGGCTGTTGGCAGCCCCTGGGCGACGGCCATTCAGACCAGGGCCCTGGATGCTGGCCAGCCTCGCGCCTGCCCTTCGCACTGGGCCTCATTGTGTCCAGGTGGCAAATGCCTTCTCGCCAACTCTCCTTCGAGGTTTAGGGAGCGGGTGGGACAGTGGAGGGGAGGCAGGAGAAGGGGGCCTCATGCCCCCTGCATGTCTCCCCTCCCCCGCCGGCTACGGTCTGTTCCTCCTCTGGGCTGGGTGTTATGTTACAGACACTGGTGGGACACAGGCAGCCAAACACAGAAGTACTGTTGCTTACACAATTGCTCTTCAAACAGTAACAAACAATTTTCATTACCCAAGTCAGATCGAATCATCCGCCTGGCCATCCTGCCTCAATACCAGCCACATATGCAGGACCCACGGCTTCACACTCTGCCCATTCTGCTGTGACAAAACTGGGCTCCATTTTGCCCCTGGCCCAGCGATATGGGACAAAGCTCTTCCTCTGATCCCTTCTTTGAGCCAGCTCAGCTGCACGGCTGTCAAAACTGTCAGGAGAAATAGAGAAGACACAAGCACCTTCGCGGTTCGGGGCTCATTCAGACCTGGGGTGAGACATTGCTCAGCATCCGTGTGAAGAAGGCACTCAGGAGTTTGGAGGACTCTATTGACAAGTTTAGAAGGAATCCAACAAGATAACCCTGGCTCCCCACCAAAGCATTCACTAGCCTTAGATGGAGTGTCAGGGCTTGACATTTCTCTATTTAATCTTTTTTGGCCAGACAGTTTTTTCAGCCAGGAATTTGTAAGCTCATTCCAAAATGTCTGCTTGAGAGGCCAGTCACACTCATTACTGAGGCTTTCTACTGCGTCTCTTAAAAAAAAAGGCTTGTAACATTTTATATTTGTTTCTTAATGGTAGAGCATTTTAAATGTATGTTTACATTTATAATCTTACTTGAACCTCAAAATAACTGTGGGAACTGTCAAAGTTAAGGCTGTCAGACAAAAAGATGAGGAAACAATGGCCCAGAGAGGTTAAGTATGCTGTGTAAGGTCACAGGATGAGTGAATGGGGAGGGACACCAGAACTCAGGTCTTTTGACCTGGTTCAGTGCTTTGTTCTAGGACACACCTTTTTTACACCCACAGAGTGCTAGACAGTTCCAGGATAATTCATCCTGCAGTTCTGCTTTTCCAGTGTAACTCCCTTATCCTTTTCCACATACTAAAGTGGGCTAAGCGCTGTAGGCTCTCAAAGACTGTAGTCTAGGCTACAAGGTTCATCCTTCAGGAAGGTTTCAATCTAATAGTCATCAGAGTTTTGTCGCCCTCCCCTCCTCCCCGCCCACCAAAGAGCTATACCTTTCCTCCCTTTTAACAGCTTCAGTAAGGATTGTTTTAAAAGTCTGCCTGTTCAGTATGAGGTCAGGACAATCAGAACTGGAAAATGATTGTCTAGGTCCCCTCCAGTATATAACATTGTAGTGTCCAGGGGTTGGCAAGTAGCAAAGCAAAGTCATTCACCTTTCATACCCCTCATCAACTCCTCTACCTAAAGTCCTATTCACTTAATTTTTTAAAAACTTTGTTACAAGATTATAGTTACTAATACTGTATTGCATATTTGAAAGTTCCTAAGAGAATAGATCTTAAAAGTCTTCATCACAAGAAAAAAAAAACTTGTAATTATGTATGGTAACAGAAGTTCACTAGACTTCTTGTGGTGATCATTTCACAATATGTGTGAATATCAGTTCATTATGTTGTACACATGAACTAACGTTATCTATCAATTATACTTCAGTTTAAAATCCTTTTATTTTTATAATCTTAAAGTAAAATTTATATAGTGTGAGATTCATAGATATTAAATGTACAGTTTGAAAAGTTTTGACAAATGTATACATACCCACATCCAAATTGTGATATAAATCATTTCCATCACCCCCAGACAGCTCAGGCATACCCCTTTCTAGTCAACCCTATTCCAGGCCTCCACTGTTTTCATTTTTGTCACCATCAATTAGCTGAACCTGCCCTGGACATCAGATTAACTAGAATCATATTATATATAATCTTCTGTATCTTTCTTCTTTCACTCAATATAATGTCAGCTGGACTCATCCATCTTATACCAGTAGTTTGTTCCTTTTTTTTTTTTTTGAAGAGTAGTATTACATTCTTCATTCAGTTTTCAAAATTCAGTCATATTACTGCTAATGTGCCCCTCAAAATTCTCTCCATTCAGTGTATCTCCTGCATGCTCCTTTCCATGCATCTCTCTCCTCCATATCTCCTCGGCAATGCTTAAAGTGAGAAAGATCTGCAAGTAGAGTATTTTCTCTCTAGTGATGCCCTTTTAGGTAGGAGTGGTTCTACCTTCAGAAGAAAACAGACAACCAGGTAGTCCAGCACAGTGGTCATGAGAACAGTCTTCAGAACAGACAGATCTAGGCCTTCATTTCCAGTCTAGCACTTAGATGGGTGGCTGGGGATAAGTGATTTAACCTTTCAGTGACTGTTTTCCCATTTGTAAAATGAGGATAATAATACCTTCCTAATAGGGATTTGTGAGGACTAAATTATATTGTATATAAAATGTCTGGCATAATAGAAACTAATAATAGCCTCAAGCTAAACTATAATAAACATCCTCCTGCTTCATTCACACACTTTCAGTTTTTGTAAGTCATATAGTATAAATGGGTATACATCTTCAGGAGTTTTTGAAAAGAAAGAGCTCATGATTACATCTATAAAAGTCTAACTGTCAGATATTTATTTAAAATAAATATTATTTCCTATGGAAAAAAGTCTTCCATCATTTATTCAGTGACAATTACATACAGAGTGCTGATGCTGAGGGGCTCTTCAAAAGAGTTAAGGAAGGTGGGGTAGGGGTACAGCTCAGTGGTATAGTGTGTGCTTAGCATGCACAAGGTCCTGGGTTCAGTCCCCAGCACCTCCATTAAATAAATAAACAAATGGATAAATAAACCTAATAACCTCCCCAAAGAAACCAAACAAGTCTAAAAAAAAAAAAAGAATAAAAAAAGGAGTTAAGGACATAGCCCCAGCTTTTAGGATATTTGGTTTTGGAGGGTAATAAGATAAGCACAAAAATAACTATAATACAAAGCAGTGTATGGTCAATAATAATAACAATAATTAACACCTATTAATATAGTGGTTAAGAGCATGATCTCTAAAGTTATACCATATGATTGAAATAGTGGTTCAGTCATGTGATGTTGGGGAAGTTACTTAACCTCTTTGTGTGTTACTTCCCTTATAAAATAATACCACTTATCTAGCAGGGCTGTTATGAGAAGTAGATGAGTTACTTGATGAGTTAATACATGTAAAAAATTAGCACAGTATCAGCACATTTAAAATATGCAATAAATAACAGCCAACATTTATTGAACACTATGTGCCAAGCACTGTGTTAAATGGCTTATATGCATTACTTCACATAATCTCCACAATGTTGTTTCTACTATTATACTCATTTTACTGATAAGGCAACTGAGGGGCAGGAAGTTTAGGTAACTTGCCCAAGATTACATAGCTAGTAAATAGCAAATTCCATAGGAAAGACAAATCTATAAAATGGTGATAATGACAATAGTACTTACCTTAATAAGAACTAAACAAATTAATATTTGAAAAATGGTTAGAGCAGAGCCTAGCACACAGTAAGGTCTATGTAAGTAGATTGTTAAACAAATACTAATTGCTATGGTGATACAGAAATGGCAGCAAATAACTTCCATGCATGGAGACTAAGGATGGCTTTGGAAAGGTGACATGTAAGCTGAGCCTACAAAAGAGGGAGGGGAGTGGAGGAGAGGCAGAGGAGAAGAGAGGAAGAGGAAGGGGAAGGGGAGGAGAGGGAAGGAGGAAGAAGAGTTGGGGAGGCGGGGAGGAGTGACAGATAGGCAGAGGGATAAAGTTCAGAATAGAGTCAGCAAAAAGAAAAAAAAATAGGAGCAGTTAAGTTTGAATAGGTTTTTAAAAAGATTCCTTTCCTCCAATCAGTTACTATTTCTGCCAGCTGTACTTCAGTATATCGTTTATCATCTTCCTTTCACGAACCCTGTGGAATCTGCTATCCTTAACCCCTCATTAGTCATTTTATAACATTTATGTAGAGCCTCTATGTGCCAGGCACTGTTCTAGGCACCTGGGATACACCAATGAACAAGACAGGCCAAGTCTCAGTTCCTATTCTGCTCTACAATAGTACTCCAATACTCGAAGCCGGATTCCCAGCTTTTCGTCAGCCCTACTCTGAGCCATTCTCCACACTGAAGCCAGAGAGACTGGAAAGTTACAGATCTGGTCCGGGTACTCCTTGCTTAAATCCCCCTGTAGTATATTCCCATCGTGTACAGATAATTTCAGTCGCCCTAGCATCCTATTCACCGCCTTTCACTAATTGTCCCGCACAGCCTTACCGCCCACCTTAACCTCCACACACTCTGCACTTGACTCGCAGTAAATCAAAGTCTTTGATACACACACGTGGAAATAAGCACCTGCTGAAAGGACACGGCTAGAATTCCATCCTTATTTCATTTGTACATTGAAACCTTGAGAAAGCCCTGGTTACCGTCCCCTCTCCAAGCAGCGAGTCTAAAGAGCAGCGCTGCCTGCGCGCTCCCCCGCAGCCCCAGCATCCCGAGAAGCCTGTGCGCACTCCCAACCCAGCGGGGGCTGGAAGAGGAGGGGCTTCGCGCGGCCTCGGGGCCGCCATTTTGGCTGAGTTGGCCGGAAGTGGTCCAGCTAGTCGGCTCGCGGGCGCGCACTGAGGCTGCGCGGTGGCCGCGCCGCAGGTCTTCGGCGCCGGCAGCTTTGGGGCAACCGTCCCGAGCCTTATGCGGCGTCGCCCAGCAGGCACAAAACCCCCTTCTGCCATCTTTCCTAGTCCTACTCCAGCCTCCCCAGCCGCTGTCCAACCCCTCCGCCGGGGTTTGTGCAGCGGCTCGCACAACCCTCGGCTCGTGTACGCGCTTTGCACCTGCCTGCCTGAAAACATGCTGCCGAAACCCGAGACCGAGGGTCTCCCCATCCTTCAGACCGAGGGGGAGAATAGCGGCCTTGACGGTGAGACCCAGACCCTGACCGCCTCGCAGGAGGAGGCCCCGAGCTCCCTCCTGCGGGGCAGCCCCAGGGGGATATTGGCGCCGTAAGGGAGGAGGGGGCTGCACATCCCGCCCTCACCCCGAAAGCTGCTAGGGCCTTGGCAGCCAAAACCTTGGCCCGGCGCAGGGTCCGCCGCCATGTGGATCAGACGGTGGCCGAGTTGGTGCAGTTTCTGCTGGTGAAGGACCAGAAGAGTCCCATCACTCGCTCCGAGGTGGTGAAACATGTTATAGGAGACTTGAAGGATCTGTTCCCTGAGATTATTGCAAGGGCCTCAGAGAGTCTGCGGCATGTCTTTGGTTCCGAGCTGAAAAAGCTTGACTGTAAGCACCACACTTACATCCTGATCAACAAACTAAAACCTCTGGAGGAGGAGGAGGATTTGGGAGATGGCCCCAGATTGGGTCTCTAAATGATGATCTTGGGCCTTATCTACATGAAAGGTAATAGCGCCAGGGAGGCACAGGTCTCGGAGATGCTGCGTCTGTTGCGGGTGCGTCCCTCAAAGTATCACTTCTTCTCTGGGTATCCGAAGAGGCTTATTATATAAGATTTATTATATAAGCTGAGATACCTCAGTAACAGGCGTTATGCCTCACACCAATCCACCGGAATGTGAATTCTCCTGAGGTCCCCGAAGCAACCTGGAAACCAGCAAAGTGAAAGTCTTGGGGTTCCTGCCCAAGCTCCATAAGAAAGAACCCCACCACAGGCCAGTGCAGTACCGTGAGGCCCTGGCAGACGATGCTGACAGAGCCAGAGATGAGGCCACAATGAGGGCGAGGACTAGGGCCAGGGCCAGTGCTAGGGCCGGCATCCACCCCTGGTGAGGGCTGATGGAAGAGTGGCCAGCCAGAGGGGATGGGGATGAGTAGGTATAAAAGCTACTGAGTCGTAAGTAGAATAGGTGCGGGGAGGGTCATTATTTCTGTAGCACTTGCATTTCTGTAACTAGGATTTAGGGTTTGTATCTTGCTACGTTTTGTTACATTTAGTATACTGTTAAATTGATGTTTATAAATGAGATTGGTCTACATTTTCTTGTAGGATTTTTTTGTAGAGTTTTGCTGGTTTTGTAAAATGAAATGAAAAACTTAACATTTTATTCTGTGATCTTGGACAGATTATGCAGCATTGAATGCTGCACGTTAATCATTTGAAGGAACTCAGCAATGTGATGATCTAGTACTGGAAAAAATAGCTGATTGGTATCCAGCTTCCCAACACTTTTTGTCTATTGTATAAAGAAAAAAGATTGAATGTAACTCTGTTTGCTTAGTTACTACGGTATCTAGGGGGGAAATGCAATAAATTAAAAGAATAACCTGGTATACCTAATAAACGTTTGTTAAGCATCTTCTTTTGTGTGATGTACTATTGGGGGTATTTGGGGATAGAATGCTGAACGAGATAAAGGTCCTACTTTTCAGAACTGGACAGTAAGTAAATAAACCAGAAATTAGGGTGTGGTGAGTTGAAGGCTACAGAGGGACACCCATCCCCACTGGGGTGAATAGGTGAGACTTGTCTGAGGTTACCTTTTGTCAGACTTGGGGGTAGGGAGGGGGAAATGACAGGGTGAGTAGAGCAGAGGGAAATGAGAAGAGGAAGAAGTTAGGGGTGGGAGATGGTATTAAAAGTGACTTAAGATCATAGATGCTCTTCAATAACATGGGAAGACGTGATACGTGGCAGATCTGGAAAACACCCTACCCTTGCCAGTATGCTTGTTCCAGGGCTGTTTATCACAGTGCACAAATAGTGATGGGGTCTGTTAGCATTTTGGTCCTCTCCATCTCCCTTCTCTCAGTCTATGCGGAGACCAAATATTTTACTAATTCTGGAACAGTATGTAGTGTGGGTGGAGGGTACATGTGATGTTCCCTACCACCAAGAAGCTCTGCTTCAAGATCTCTCCCTTGGCACCAGGAAGCCCAGCATCCTCATCCGTGTTTCTGCTTGTGCTTTCTACCCGCCGTCTCTCATTTGGAGAACTGTAAGGCATCCCACATTCTTAACTACCCATGAAAAGGCATCTATGTAAGCAGCTAGAACCTCTGCAGTGCCTACCACCTCCACACGGGGGATAAATCCTGTAGAATGGGTACACAGAATATTAAGGAACCTATAGGAGTGGTGGTGACCAAACCAAAGAGGAGTATAGAGGGGACTGTGAAACTGTCCCCCCGTAGCTGCCATACACAGAAGAGCCACTTTCTTCCCTTTACTGCCAGCTTTTTTTCCTGCTCTCAGTTGTGTCTGAATAACATTTCTGAGTCTGTTAAGGTTAGCGTGGAATATGAATACTCTAGGACACAGGCCCAGGGATCCAACAAATCAGAATAAGATCAAAAGCTATAAGCTTATAGGTAAAAAAAAAATTGACTAATGATTAAAAATATGACTTCTGAGCAGTTTATAATTCATTAAACAAAAATACTGAGTGCCTGCTACATGCCAAGGACTTTGCTGG
Source organism: Vicugna pacos (assembly GCF_048564905.1). Lineage (NCBI taxonomy): Eukaryota > Metazoa > Chordata > Mammalia > Artiodactyla > Camelidae > Vicugna > Vicugna pacos. The sequence continues at coordinate 53,384,229 of NC_132987.1, read as the reverse complement.
GTTCCAAAGATTAAGATGTAAAAACCAGCTTTGCCCTCAAGAAGCAATAGTGATAATTTCTCACATTTGTATTTTCTCACAGCTGCTGAGAGGTCAGCAGCGTGTGCACCTGAGAATCTGATTTCCTGGTGATTTGCCTATGGTCACCTGGCAAAAGACAGTACCAAGGCTAGATCCCGAGTCCTTTGCCTCCCAATCCAATGTGTTTCATTCTAGTACATTGTTCCCTGCATCTGGCTTCCAATATATTATATGTGATTTTATTTATCACAATTCCAAAAGTCAAGCGAGGCATGTGTAATTATCCCCAGTTGCCACTGCAGTCCTTACGGGATTGAGCAGAGTAGAAAAACTCCCCATTTCACTGGCAGCAGAAGTGGCTTTTCTTAAGGTCAGACATACAGTAACATATAGCTCATGGCAAGTGAGACTAACAACTACCATTTATTAAACATCTGCTATAGGCCAAAGGCATTTTCCCCCTACTTTTCATAACCACATTGCAAAGTGGGTATTATGAAGGCACCTCCATTTTACAGATATTAATACTTGCCATTTATTCAATACCTAAGCTTTTTATGCTTTACAGAAGTTTTAATGATTTTTTACAAGAATCCAGCAGGATAGATATTATCGGTTCCATTTTGAACTATGCAAACTGAAACTCGGAGAAGCTGTAAAGTTCTGGTAGATAGTGTATGACATAACAAGGATTGGAACTGAAGTCTGACCAAGTCAAAATCCCACATTGTTCACTATTTTACATTTCCTTCTTCTTGGGACTCCTTTCAGGCATGGGGCCTCATGTTCTTTCTTCCAAACATGGCTCTCTCTCTGGAGATACAGACAAGGGTCGTGTAGCCAAGGTAACTATGACAGACACTGGCCTGCAGGAGGGTAAAAAGGAGGCTAAAGTCAAGTTGGAGAATTATCTGTGAACATCGGTCCCGGATCTGCTCACCCCCAGTGTTCTCAGACTGCTTACTACATGGAGAATGTATATTTTCGCTTGAACTCAGCATGTTTTGCCCCTAGAGGCCATGTTTCCTCAGTCTTCTTTAGTCTGCTCTCTCCACTAAGCCTCAAGTCTTTCATGCCAGGGAACAATCAGATAACATTTGTGGTCCTGCAAATATGATTCCCAGTGTTGTTTCCAGATGGCACAAAGGGCTGGCAGAACTCGTACCCTTGCCTCAGGATGAAAGACCTTCTGTGTCACACATGCCACCATCAACTTCTCAGAGTATTAAAAGTGTGGCCTCTGGGCCCATGTGTAGAGCAGACATTGGCCACGGTAAGGGCAAGAGATGGATTCTCCTGCTGCTTAGGGTCATTCAGATGAGGGAGGAGGAAGGCCTGGATCCCTGGTCTCCTTCCCCTCCAGACACAAACAGAACTAGATCTTCCCTCTGAACCACTGTGGGTGGGAGAGCAGAGGGATGTTGTTGGGGCAGTGGTGGCAGATGATGACTCCAAGTCATACTTCCTCTGCTACAACTAGGAAGCAAAGCCAGTGAAGGAAATGCCCTTGGAAACTAGGAATCTGGCCCTAGACAATGGGAAGTTCTCAGTTCAGCCGCAGACTCTGCAGGGATCTTGATATTCACCAGAGTCGGCACTTTTGACCCACTGGTACTTGGAGAATGGGTGTTTGGAAACAGGCTCAGGTTGATTACAGCCCCAACATCTAGGAGGCACATAGTGCTCCAGAGGGGGCAGCTCATTTGCAGCCCCTGCAAATCAGGCCTCAATTCACAAGCTCAATCACAGTTTCCTTTTGAGATAATTATGCTTCATGCCTCAGTCATGGTGGCAATTGATGCTTGTGCAAATTATTCCTCAAATTGTGCAGCCCAGCAGAGATGGCAACAATTACCTCCCAGCAGAAATACAGTGTTCTGACTAAAGAGGTTAGGTAGTCTGAAAAGGGTCCCAATCAAAGCCTTTTAAAATCATGACTGTGTGACCTTGAACCAGGAATTCCAAACTCTGAGGACTGAAGCTCTAGGAAAGCTGAGTGGGTGACTGGAGTTAGCACACAACCCATCCTACCAGCAGATTGCAGACCCTTCCCAGCTCCCAGTCTACTCATGACTGATAGCAACAGCAGCCAACAATTATTAAGCCTTATGTGTCGGGCATGGTATTAAGTATGAGAACCAAATTGTCTCCTGAAACTACACAACAGCTCCACAAGGCAGGTCCTGCGTGTGCCAACATCACAATACTGTAGGCAAACAACAAGGAAAGAATAATTCCTTCCATTCTGTCAACGCACAAGTTAAATGACCTGCCCAAGGTCCTAGCATCGCTCGTGAGCAGCGGATCCAGAGCTTGAACCTAGATCTCCTGGGTTTTTGCTGTTATTCCACCCTGCCAGTCTGCAGGAGGTTCTCAGGGAACAACCAACCTCCTTTGGGAAAATGGGGCTGAGGGAGAAGAAGAGAAAACCTGTGGGCCTGCTCAGTTGTATCTAAACTTGAGCACCCAGAGTAGAGACAGTGAGGGAGGGGAGGAGCAAGTTGGCTTCTCTGATTGCAAGGTCGTGGGTCTTCTGTCACCAGAACAGACCTGATTTGGGAGAGGAGCCTGTCTGCAGGAATGATAGCTGTGGGCAGCAGCGCTGTGGTTCCCGCAGTGAGGGAACCAGTGCTCGAGATGCAGCGGGCTGTCAGCACAGTGCCGGACAGCTGTGAGGATGGAGGTGTCTCCTGCAAGGGAGAGCTCCTGCCCCCAGAGCAGACGGATCTGCATTCCAGTCCCACTCTGCCCACACGTGATAGCACGTGCCTTCAGCTGAGTTACCCAACCTCTCTGAGCTTTGGTTTCCTCATCTTTAAAATAGAGATAATGCTACTCTACCTCAAAACACTGTGAAGGCTGAATGAGGCAGGGAGGGTAGTAGCTCAGTGGTAGACCACATGCTTAGCATGCACGAGGTCCTGGGTTCAATCCTCAGTGCCTCCAACAATTAAAAAAAAAAGACTGAATGAGGGAATTACTAAGCACCTAGCACAAAATCTGGTAAACTGTATTCACTCATTCAGTAAATACTTATTGAGCATCTTCTACACATAGCAGACATACATCTTGGTGGTGAGATTACAGCAGAGAAGAATATATGCAAAAATCCTTCTTCTAGAGCTTATTTAAGATAGATAATAAAGGGGCATAATAAGTAGCATGTAGGGTGGAGATCTATGTTGCAATGCAAAATGAAGCAGGAAGAGGGAAAGAGCTCCCGGAGGGTATGCAAATTTAATACTCTGGTCAGGGAAAGCCTCACTGAGAAGTGACATTTGAGTCAAAACTGAAGGTGATAAGCAGGAAGCCCAGAAACTGTCTTGGGGGGGTGGGAGGGTGGGGTAGCAGAGGTGCCAGCAGATGGAACAGAGAGGATGAAGGCCCAGGGTGGAAACAAGCCAGGTGGGTTCTGAGAAGTAGCCCCTGCAAGCAGAGTGAGCTGAGAGGGAGGAAGGAGACGTGTTCCCTCTCCTGAAGGAGCCTGCACAGCTGGCACAAGTACCCAAAACGAGAAATACACACGGATCTGCACCCAAGAGTTACCATAGTAGTTCAGCGGCGGGGAGAAACCATAACAGCCTTAGGCAGCACAGAGGCTTCTGCTGCGCCCAGAGGGGAAGAAAACAGAAAAGATTCATTATTCATAGCTTTTGTTTTCCAATTACAAATGCTTATAGTAGAAAATTTGGAGAGGTCCATGAAAATATAAAGAAGAAAATGAATTCTCTAGAATACTGGCACCCAGAGGCAACCATGATTAGCAGTGTAGTATGGTTTTATATCCATCACTAGTATATTTAGTTTTCACCCATCAAGGGAATAATGATTTGTTGCTACTTTAACAATGAGTTACAATGACACTGAGCCTCACTCCATGCAATATTTCCCTCTAATACTTCTGGGAGCTCCCAATGGGGCATCTCAAATGATGTCACAAACCCATCTATCCACAGCAGTCACCAGGCAGGGCTCGTGGAGGCCTGGGAAAGGAGCCTCTACTGCAGATGGTCCTTGTGGGGTCCTCAGCATCCATGAATGCTGCCTCCTCTGATGCCCCCAGTGTTCTAGACGGGGGCAGTGGTTCTGTGCAGAGATGAACAGAGTGTCCTTCTCCCGAGCTCTGTGTCAAGAAACATCACCTGGGTCCCAAAGCAGCAGTGCCAGGGCCTCTCCAGCCTCCTCAGGAAGCCTGCTTGACTCTGCTTGTGATTTCTTGCAAGCAACTCTCCAAACTTCAGCTGCAAATAGTCACCTTCACAAGGACCAGTCCAGGCTCCCTTCCTCCACAACTCTTTTCCTCAAACCTTAGGGGGAAAAGAGACCGAAAGGCAGTCCCTGTCTCCCAAGACATAGCTATTTACACCGCTGAACTAGAACGGTGAACATGTGCATTCATGCTGACAGTGATGACACAGTTTTAGATTGGTGCTAATTTTCCCAAAACAAAGCGAAAGTCTGCCCCAAAGTTGAACTGAATCCTCCTCCTCTAGCAAACTGCTAGCAACTATAGCTCCTTTCCCCCAACCTTTCCTACAATCATGTTTTCAAAAGCTTATGGTGCATCTTAGCCAGGGATGTTATATACTGTGAGAGATGGCTAGAATTTAGGTACAAAGTTGGAATGGAGAGAAGGATTCTAGGTAAGGGAAAACACTTCAGCAAAGGTCAGGTAGCAAGAGTGTGCAGTGTCCCGGGAACCATGAGGGGACTGGTTAAGTTAGAGCAGAGTTTGTGGAGAAGAGGAGAGGGTGCTGTGGATGGAGAGAGAACAGCTAGGGGTAGTGGCTGAGGGAGAGTGATGAGCACATGGACAGTGGACTGGCTGGTTGTGAAAGGGGAGGCTGGAGGCAGGGAGGCCACATGGGAGACCATGCCACTCCAAACTGGAGTCAATGACAGCCTGACCAAAGGAATGGTGCAGCAGGAATGGGGGTGAGAAAGGACTGGTTGGGGGAATAACTTGAAATGATTTGGTAATTGGTCAGCTGTGGGGCATGTGAGGTATGACTCAGCAACTTCAAGCTGGCGTGTCTGGAAGAATGCTGGCGTCACTCATTAGAACAGCTGGGTGTACAGGGGGAGCCGGTTTGTGGTCAAGGAGATGGATATGTCATCAGTCATACTGAGTCTCAGTTGCTGAGTTGAAAGTCCCATGAACTCTTAGAACTGGAGGGATGCTGAGGTATCAGAGTCTGAGTCTTCTTCTTAGAGGACATAGCCAAAACCATGGACTTTCTCCTTGGGAGAGAGTCTAGGGGGAAGAAAGCAGGAACCTGACCCATCTCTCTTCTTGCTACAAGCAATGATCTTGGCAGTCACAAGCAGATTACACAGAAATGCAGTCCTGCCCGCATAGTTGCCTTCTGGGTCCATCTTCTGAACTTACTTCTACAAATGACCTAGGGGCTAAGAAGAAGGTCTAGGGAGCAGCATGGCCAGGGAGTCATGGAACTGGGAAAAGAAAAGTGGCAAGTTGTTGTAGGTGAGTGTAAGCTAAGGGGGGCCAAGATTCTTTGTATTCACTAAAAAGAGAACTGCAAACACACAATCACACTGCAGCTGGACAGAGCTAACCCAAGGCTTAAATGGGCCAACCCATGGGATTCCAAACTTAGAGCCTTTCTCTCCCCACTTTCTAATAGACCTTCTGTCTTGGAATGGAACTTTCCAGGCAACATCTTACGTTTGATCAAACCTGAGATATCTGCACTGTGCAGGACACATCCCAAGATGGGGAGGTTCTCACTCAGGGAGAATCTACACTTTCAACTTCTTGGGCACACAGAACATGTCGCCCAGATGCAAATGCACACTTGGTATACACATACAGAAATATCTCCTCCAACTCCACAGGAGACACTAGGAAAAAATGTCACTTGGCAGCTATCATATATCAGGTAATTTGCATGGAGCGTTCCAAATATTTTTACATTTAGGCTCATAACAATTGTGAGAGAAAGGAATCATTTTCCCATTTTTAAAAAAAAACAAGGCTCAGAAAAGTTAACTATTTTTCCCAGGATCACACGCCTAGAAAATGGCAGATGATGCCTGACCCAGATCTGCCTGTGCACTCACGTGTTACTATTCTTCTTTCTTCACATATGTGTGCACCCTAGACTTACACACACAAACATATCCAGCCCCTCTACACACACAAAATCCCCATAGAAAGTAAGCTCCTTGAGGGCAAGGATTTCATTTTGTTCATTAATAAATCCCAGGCTTCTAGAACAGTGTCTGGCACATACTACACAATCAATAAATATTTTTTGATTGTCATTAAATGAACTGAATGAATACACATGCATGCAACACTCACCTGTGTACATGTACATCTATACATACATGCATTCGCACACTCACCTTCATATACGCTTAATAGATACATCAAATTCACTGCCTGAGACATTATGCTGTACATCAGAAATTGACACATTGTAATTGACTATACTTCAATTAAAAAAAAAATTTTCATTAAAAAAAAGTTCACTGTCTGAAAGGAGACCCCAGGTGAGGCCCCAGCTCTCAGCACTGGACCCATAGGCCTGCTCCTGATGGGTGAATTCTGCATGATGGGCAGCACTGCTGGACTCCCCAGACCCCTCCCCACAGCCGGCAACCAGCCCTCTCCCCAGCCTCAGCACATCCCACCTCCTTCTTTTCTTAGCTCAGTCAAAACAAAGACTTTTTCTAAAAGATCTTTACTAAGAGAAAAAGTAGAGAAAAATAAATCAAGAAACTATAAGCTCTTAAGGGCGTAAGTTGACAGAGCCAGATTCTTATCCTAAGCCATGCCCTCAAGTCTGGCCATGGCCTGGCTTGGCTGGTGAGGCCGGCAGCCTGAGGGAGTAGGGGGTTGGCACCACTGCTCAATCTGGGCGATTCTCCTATCCTCCAGATACTGCCACGGCTTCTGTCCAGGCGCAGACCCTTCTGCCATTCTGGCCTTGAGCTAACTGCAATTTTCTACCCCCTTTGCTATCTGCTGTGTCCTGGGCTTGTAAACCAGGCTGGTCCAACCCCAGTCACTCAGTAGGACTGTGTCAACCCCATGCGTAAAAGGCCAACAACCTTAATTACTCCCTAGAGTCTCAAGGATCAGCCTGGGGTTACTCCTGCCCACCTCTCGCCACATCCCATTCCACCCCTTCACCTGGTCTCCAGCTACATTTGCAAAGCCATTCTGATTGAGATACCAGAGCCCAGGATCCCAAGGATCTGTTCACCCAGACACCTCAGACAGGTGTGTGTCTGTCACCCCGTCAGTCCCTGGGCCAGGGCATTAGTGTCGCTGGGACCTCTGGATGAAAATGTAAATCCCTCAGCACACCCAAGACCTGCTGGATCAGAATCGCTGCAGGTCTGGCCCAGGTGCCAGCACTTTTAACAAGCTTCCCAGGCGACTCTCACACTCCAAAGTCCAAGAAGCACCACCCCAAATCTACTAAATTCCACACATACCCCCATGCACATATAATAACAGCTAAAACATTTATTGAGCACTTACTATGTGCCAGGAAGTATTTTCACAAATCGACTCAGTGAACCCTCACAACAATGCTGTGAGGGAGGCATGTTATCGCGCCCACTTCATGGTAACTTGCCCAGGTTCACACAGCCGTTGGTGGGAAAGTTAGGAATCGAACCCGGGCCCTGTGACTTCTGAGTCTCTAGCACACATAACTGCACCCCTACACTGACTCCTGTACTGACCACACACAGGATCCCCACCCCCTCAGAACTGCTGACAAAAGAGGAGACAGAGGGCCAGGGTGTTTTCCAAGGCTCCTGGTTTCCCTCTCACCCCAAGTCTGGCAAATGCAGATCTGAGCCGAGAGAGCCAGCAGCCACAGCCAGCAGGGCCAGGGAGCTGGTGAGCTGCGGCCCCAGGACTTTGGCAGCTGTCCCGGGCCCTGAGGCTCAGCCTGCTGCAGGGAGTCTGCCCACCACCAGCCTCCACTGAACCCTGAGCCCTGCCCCCAGCCTCCGCTGCCCAGCGTGTCCTGGCTCCCTGAGACCTGAGCCCCTGACTGGGCCCTCCTGGAATGCCGCATCCAGAGAGCAGATGTGCCTGCAGCCTCTCTCCAAAAACTGGTCTTCTTAGGAATCCTGCCATGGGGGAAAGGCAGAGGGTGGAGGGACGGAGTGGAAAAACAACTGAAATACCATAACACAGAAAAGTGATCCAAATAAAAAGCAGCAACTGCATATCTGGAAGAAATAAACTGAGGAGGAGAGGCACAGAATTGTGCAGCGTGGCCGCGAGGTTGCCAACCTTGGCAGCCCGGGGACGGGGCCCGGTGGCCGCCGCCAACCAGCCACAAGGCTGCTCTGGCCAGGGGCTGGGGGATGGGGAGAGCAGAGTCTGGGTTGACGTAGGGGTATGAGGTGTCGGTCTCAGCCAGCAGCATCCTCCTTCCCAGGGCTCCAGGCACTGTGTTCTTCAGCTCCCAAGACTATCCAGAGAGTCCATTTCACCACTCCCCACTGGAAAGGTCTACTTGGGACCATGGAAAGAGCCAGAATGATGCCTAGACTCAGAGGCATTCTGACCCTGGGGAGAGAAGGCTTTATCAGAATAGGGCTTGGTGCTCTGACAGTGGAGAGGAAGATGTGGAAAGGATTTATTTTGAGGCCACAGAATGCTGAATCGGGAGGTTCTCACACAGCTCCCTCCTGATGAACAGTGTGACCTTGGGCAATTCACTTATTCACACTAAGCCCAAATCCCCTCACTGTAAATGGGCAAACTCAGGCTTTCTCTGTGCATCTCAGGCTCAGACAAGACCCAGAGGATGGACAACCTATCAAAGCTGGGGCTTCAGCACAGAAAGCAAGATGGGGATGTGTCACAGGATGTGGAGTTGAAGAATTGGGTTTGATACCAGAAATTGACACAACATTGTAAACTGACTATACTCCAACAACAATAACAAACTTTCTTTTTTAATTCACGAACCCCCCCAAAATAAGAAAAAAGAATCAGGTTTGAGACCTACTTACCAGCCATGTGACCTTGGAGTTGACACTTAACCTCTCTGCTCAAGAAAGCCAAAGCCACGTGAAAAGCTTTTGAAGAACTATCAGCTCCCACTTCCTCAGCCAGGTACCAGGTACAGATTGTGCATATATTTGTGTGAGGTTGGTATTATTATTCCCATTTTATACATGGGAAAATAAGGCCCAGGGAAGGTAAGGAACTTCTGAAAACATACAGATGTAGAAGTTGAACCCAGTCTGTCTGACTTCAGAGCGCATGCCCTCTCTCCTCGTGTAGCCCAGCACTAGGATGGGCAGCGTCCCGGCTGGTGAGCTGAGATGAAGTCCTAGCAGAGAAGACTGACTGTGGGTGTCCGGCAGCAGGGGACAGGGACTTGGTTTGGGCTTGGCTTGCGCCAGAGGCTTGGCAGAGTGAAGTGTGCCCAGACCTGGAGGAACTGAGGCCCCCAGTGCCTCATGACAACCTGGAGGCCAGGTGCCCAAAGGTGCTAAGGCGCTATAATCCACCATGAGGGCGACTGCCAGGCAGAGCCTGGGGAACCAAGCAAAGAGCATGAGAGCTGCCAAGTAGGTCAGCAGAGCATCAGACTGCTGCGTGAGATAGGTGCAGAGCTGGGAACAAGCTGGATTGTTAACGGGACAACCACAGATAAAAGGAGGCCCAGACAGGTGGACAGGATGGCTCAGGAATAAACTCCATAGCCGTGGCTGAGGCCTCCTCTAACATCAGATGCTCTGTGGGGCCGCAGGGGATTTGGATGGGCAGGTTATTAAGGCCTGGGCTGGATCACAGAGAGAGAGCTGGTAGTGTGTCACAGGATGTGGAGTTGAAGAACCCGGTCTGAGACCTACTTCCTACTCATGTGACCTTGGAGTAGACACTTAACCTCTCTGTGCTTAAGAGAGCCAAAGCCGAGATAAGAGCAGAGCAAAGACAGTTTCCCTCCACGTCAGCCTGCCTCTGTGAAGTCTGCTATTCTGGCCATGACTGAGCCACTCCGTTCCTAGAACCCTGTAGCCCCTTCCCATGCTTCACATGTGCCTTTAGTTTTGATGGTTCTGACCACTCCATTGTAATGACCAGCGTGTGTGTCTGTCACCCCGTCAGGACTGTGGGCTTCTCCAGGGCACCCCATCATGGTGTCTGAGACAGAGACTAGTTAAGTATTTGAGAAATGGAGGCACTAAGTGTAAAAAAATTCATCTGGGGGACTTCCTAAAAGCAGACAGTGGTCTATCTGGGTCTTAAAGGAGTTGGTGTATTTGGGTAGAACTCTCTTCAAAGAAATCAAAGCTCTTCTTGGCTCCTAGTACTTGAGTTAGTCATACCAGTTTCCAAATGCTGGAAGAATTCTCTTGACAATGTTTATTCATTCATTCCACAAACATTTACTGAGTTTAAACTATGTGCCAGGCTGGAAAACAAAAGCTAAGAAGAGAAGGTCCCAAAGGTTCGCAAAGGTGCAACTATGAAGTGGCTAGGAATAGGGTGCAGATAGGCACATGGATAATCATATTCTTGGACCATCTATGGGACTCTGTGGAAGCCATTAAAGAGATAGCAGATCCATTTGAGGGGAGCAAGGAAAGGGTCGCTATGTATGACTGTGCAGGTCGTGCACTGCACAAGGTAAAGTGCTCCTTGGAGTTGTGCAATACAAGGGACCAATTCTTCCAGGCCATCAGCATCTGAAGCCCAGATGCCACCTCATTCTAATCCCCAAACCCTCGTCCATCAACCTGGTCCCAGTGGGTCCTTCTCCTCTGGTTCCTCTCTGCTCTGAGAATTTCTTTGTCCAGACTTCCAGAGAAGGTTTCTTTGGGAAAACTCCACAGGAACCCCTATTATCCCCTTTCTCCTGCCAGCTCTATAAAGCAAGTCGGCTCCTCTCAGAGAATTACATTTTGGAGAAGTGTGATTCATGGAAAAAGAATTCTTTCCATGGCTTTCTAACCTTTGATGTGACCCCAAAAAACCTGTGGATAATACAGAGCACTCTAAATCTCACAAAGCTCATAAACACAAGAGCTGTACTGCACTGGGCCGTGAACAAGGTCTCTGGCTGGCCAGCTCCTGCCACCAGCTGGAGGAATGTTCTCCTTTCCCACCCTCCACCCACAGCCCTCCCCACAAACCCTCCCCTCTCCTGGCAGCTCCTGCAGGGGCAGTGTCCCAGGGCCTCCGTGGCTGGGAGGGAGGCTTGCCAAGGAGCATCATGGCCCACCAGTCCATAGCTGGACACAGAACCTCTGCCCTTCCAATTCTGACAGGAAAGGCCTCAGTTGCTGAGCCAGGGTGGGAAAAACCAGAGAACCCGACTCTAAAATACAGCCTCCCTGATGGGAAGAGCAGCTGGGACTAGAAAGATGCTTGTGAATTTTAGATGACATGTCCTCAGAGGGCATGCCCACTGTGGACACTAGCAGTCCCAGGCCTAGGTCAGCCTGAGGTTTCTGGAAGTTTTCCTGCAAAGCAAAACAATATAAATGAAGTCTATTTTTCCCATGTGTTTTTTTTTTTCTAGAGATGAATCTATCAGCAACAAGTTTAATGAACGAGAAGCAATATACCTGTTCTCTACGTAGCAGACGTCTTTCCAAAGCAGGGCATAGAGCAGTCAGAACCAAGCGGGAGTGAATGAGAAAATGTAAATGTAATGCCGCGCACAGTGCCTGGCCTATGGTAGGTGGGTGATCAGTATTTCGTCACCATTATTATAATGCCTTATTTTATTATCTGAGCAGTCCCTGGGAGAGGCACTGAGCAGAGCAGGGAGAAAAGTCATAAAGTTTCCAGGAAGTAGTCTGAGGCCCTGCCTCCCCGTCCGGCCTGCGGAGGGGCCCCGGGACCACCGGGTGGGGAAGCTGACTGACTGCGGGGAGGACATTTGTGCTCTGCCGCTCATGCTGAAAATAGCACCACCACACAGCTGGCCACAAAGGCAGAGGGACAGGCAGTGGCCAAACTAAATTGACAGCTGGCTTCAGGACGCTTAGTCAGGACTTCCCCATATCATGCCGCAGCAATTTGGAAGTCAAAGGCTCGTTTCTTCCCCCTAGAAGACTGGGGTTTTGTCACTGGGTTTGGGCCTCACAGGTGGGGAGGTGGTAGAATCCTGGACCACCACACCCTCTCCACACATGGGGAAGTGGAGAGTGGGAGGGCGTCACAAGCCTGCCCCCATGCCTCCTGTTGTTCTAGCAGGTAGGTGATACAGGCACTTGACCCAAGTGCAGAGCAAGTGAAAGGATTCCTTTCCTGCCCCTCTGAGCACTGTGTGTGGTGGAAGGGTCTTGCTCCCTGGAAAGCCTTTCCAGAAATTTCTTTTCCTCCAACGGCCAGGGGTGCACCAGAAAAGTGAACTTTGTTCTCTTCTCCAAGGTTGTGGGAAGGACTGGGCTGTGTCCTGGTGGGGGCCACCTAACAGGCCCCAGGTGTGAGGCCAGCTAACCCTCCTACACTTGACACACCACCCATGGCACCGAGGCATCTGCCGTCACAGCTTGTTAATTTCACACCCAGCACCTGGGGAAACCTCCTTCCCCTCCACCTCTCTGTTTCCCCCACCTTCATTTTAATCAGATTCTCTCCTTCTCTACTGAAGGGAGAACAGAAATGATCTCCTTTTGGTGTGTGCAGGGGCTCAAAACAAAGGGAGAAGCCCCCAGGAGTCTTGGCATTGAGCTCATGTTTCCTCTCCAGGATTTGCGGTCAGGAGACATCACTTATCACCTGCGTATGGTCATCATTTACTCTTTGGGCCTCTATGGCCTTATTTGTGAAATGGAGATAATAACACTATCACCCCACGAGGTTGTTTGTTGAGAGGAGTAAATAAGATGAAATATGAAGAAGGGCTTTGCAAACTGCAGAGAGCTACACATAATAATTCCGATGATTAATATTATTGTTATAGTGCTGCAAGGACCCTAAAAACAGCCACTGTCCCTGAGAAATCCCCCCCAAGCTTGTGGATGCTTTTCAGGGGAACACCACCAGAGCCTTCTAGATGGAGTCTCTGTCTCCTGGCCGATCCTGTCCTGGGGTACAGGGGGACCGGAGGGCCAGGGTAAGGTCAGACCTCTCACCATCGTCATCCAACCTCCAGCCAGAGGACAGTGATTACACCCCCTCCCCCAAGGAGAAGCGAGGTTCTTTCCCAAGGATCACCTCACTCCTCCAGAGCCAAGCAGATGTAAAGAAAGGGAAGAGGAGGGATGGCTAAGTGGGCAGCCTGAAGTCACATGACTGTCCCAAAGCCAGCCTTGCAGGCAGGGCCAGAAGGGCAAAGCACTAAAAGGACTGATCCCTAGAGTCAAATCCAGGGTCCTCCCCCAGCCGCAAGAGCCTGGCCCAGGAGGGGCCAGGGAGACAGAAGCTTGCTGGCTCCAACAATAACTGTTGTTGTCTGCTGAGCCTGTGCTAGGTGCTGTCCGTCCGATTTCTCTCATTTGACCCTAATCACAGCCCTGCCACACGGGGGTTATTGTGCCCCTTTTCAGATGAGGCTCTGACCAGATGTCATTTTCCCGAGGTTGCTCATCTAGTTAGTGGCAAAGCTGGATAAGATTTGAACCAGGGTCTGTTTAGGTCCAAAGCTCAGAGTTTACTCTACCCACTGCCTGCTTGACCTATCGGCCCCAAATGGCAGGGTAGGCTGGGTTAGCTTCTGAATGGAGTCCCCGGCCACACCAGGGAGAGGAGAGAGCCTAACAGGAAAGGGGAAATTGTTTACTCTTAGTAACTGCATGTCTGGACACCTGCCAGGCCTGCACACACCAGACTAAACCACAGGGCTGCCCTGCCCTTGTGCCTGGCTGGGACGGGTATCAAGACTGACCTGCTCTAAGACTGGGGGATGCACCAGGGAGCCCCAGAAGGAGGTCTCCTCATTTCTCTTCCTGCCCCCTGCAGAGCAACAGGGGCCTGATTATGGAGGCCAAAGGACCCTGCTCCTGGAGCAGGTCAGGGTGAGGAGATGCAGCCCTCCAGTCTTCCACTCCTAGACTGGCAGTGGGAAAAAATGCCTGAGTCCTCACCCCCAGGCCGGGGGCTGGCTGGCTTCCCCACTCTGCTCTTATCATCTCCCAGGAAGGGGTGAGGCAAGGTGGCCTGCACTGAGGCAGAGAATGAATGAAAATCCTATGGTCTTTGTCGGGATGGATCATCCCAAAGGAGTCTTTCTTTCTATTTATTGCAAAAGTCATATAGACACATTGCAGAAGAGTTGGCAAATAGAAGAAAAAGAATTATCTGTAATTGTACCACCATTACATACACACATAGCACAACCACTGGTAACAATCTCCTGTAGCTCCTTCCCAGCTCTCCCACCTTTTTTATGTAAAAAAATTTTTAAATAATTGTAATTATGCCATTTCCAGAATGTAGATGGATTTTGCCACCACTTGTCATGATGTCAAACCATCTTCCCCTGTCACTGTGCAGTTGGCCTGTCCTTTTGGATGGCTGTTGAGGAGTCCACTATGTGGGCACAGGCAAAGGCTTCCACTCTCTGATTTAAGAATGTTTGTATTTAAAGTCTTACAAAAGTAGAAAACTTGAATCACATTTAGTCAACCTTTAATAAACTTATTTTGAAAAGAATAAAATTATATGGACTCAGAGCTGGTCCAGAAAATCCATGTGGCCCTTGGTTGCAGCAGATTGAGAAGAGGACCTGCCAGTGGGGGAGGCATAGCTGGGGTGGGGTTGGAGCACCTGCCACCAACCCAGGAGCCACACAAACCAGGCCCCTTGTTTTCTTGGCCCTGCAGGACCTAGATTCTCAGCATTGCTTCTGGACCAGAGAGCTGCTGGGAGAGACTGACTATAGAAGAATGTTAGGTTGGAAACCAAAGAGCCTCTGTCAGATATCTGATGTCCTTTCCAGAGCCTTCCTGCACTTGTTAGCAGCCTGCCTGGGGAGGGCAGCCCTGAAATCCCAGCCCACGGCACAGACACTAATCGTTCCTCATCCCCAGGTGGGCCTCCAGCCCATCAGCCTGCTCAGGGATGCTCTCAGACACTCCGAGGTTTATTAGGTATTTATCAAGGGGCTACTGAATGCATTGTTTGAGTCCTCCTGCAAACAAGAAGAAACTGTCCCTACCCCTGGAAGCCCTTATTAGTTACTGAAGAATTTTAAACAAAAGCAGTGTAGTCTAATGGTCAATGGCTCACACTCTGGAGTCAGACTAAGCTGGATTGAGTGCTTCCCCCCGACTCCCCTCCACTTATTGAACCAGTCAGTTACTTTAACCTTTCTAAGCCCCAGCTTCCTCATCTGCAGAATGGGGTTAATCTAATTTACTCGAAGGCTTGTGGGAAGGATTAGAGACAATATATGTAAAGTGCCAGGCATTTGGTAGGCTTTCAGAAATGTTGGTTATGATTAAAGTAGCACAAAACACATGTAAAATGCTAAAGGGACCCCTGCAAAGTTAGGAGGTCAGAGCATTGAGGGAGTAAAGAGCAAACAGAGTGGGGGTGGGGGGCTCCCAAGGCTGGCTAGCCATTAGAATCACTTGGGAGCTTTGAAATTATGCTAATACTCAAGCCCCACAGACCAGTTAAACCAGAATGGGACATAGGCCTGGGCATATTTTTAAAAGCCGCCCTGGTGAACCTGAGTGCATCCCAAATTGAGACCCACTGCTCTAGGAGGTGTTTTGAAATGTGATTTGAAAAGGAAACCAACATGTACTGTGTTAACTTGTACATGCTAGTTGCTCTCACAACTGTTAGCTCATCTAAGTTCTTGCAACAATCATCTGAAGCAGGTACTTTTAATCCTATTGGAAACAAAAGGAAGGTCACTGACATCTGCCCACCCCCCAGCCCAAGCACTTTTGTGCTGCTTGATGCTCTAGCCAGCTCCATCCAATAGAAATGTGATGTTAGCCACCAACGGGAGCCACAGGTGCAATTTCAGATTTTCTAGTAGCCACATTAAAAAGTTAAAAAGAAACAGGTGAAATTAATTTTAAAGCTAGACTTAGCTTAACCCCATGTATTCATAATATTATTTCAATGTGAAATCAATGTAAAAATTATTAATGAGATTTACATTACTTTTTTCATACTGAGTCTTCAAAATCTGCTGTATATTTTACACATAGAGCACATCTAAACTTGGAGTTGCCACAAGTGCTCAATTCAGACTAGTCACATGTGGCTGGTGGTTATGAGATTGGACTGGCTAAAAGGATAGCTGACCTGGAATCACACTGGGCAGGTAATAAGAGCAGGTGGGAAAGATCCATGGATGAGAGGTGAGGAATTTCAGAATTAGCCAAGAAGTTCTTAAGTGAGAGATTGCCCTGGTGCCCAGACAGCACTCCATTGGTTAGGAAGTCTGGGGGCCACCCACAAGCCAGAACAAGAAGTCCAACTGGATAGCCATATGCAAAAGAAGGAAATTGGACCCTTAACCTGTACCCTAAAATCAACTCAAAATGGATTAAAGACTTGAGCCCTTAAAAACTTCTAGAAGAAAATGTAGAGGAAGAGTTCCTTGACATTGGTTCTCAGCAATTATTTTTTTGGATTTGACACCAAAAGCACAGGCAGCAAAAGAGAAAATAAACAAGTGGGACTACATCAAACTAAAAAGTTTCTGCACAGCAAAAGAAAAAATGAACAAAATGAAAAGGCAACATATGGAATAGGAGAGAATATTTCCAAACCATGTATCCAAAAATGAGCTAATACCCAAAATACATAGGAATTCTTCCAACTCCCCAACCTGCTAAATAAATAGATAGATAAATAAAATAACTCTATAAAAAAATGGGCTAGGGGAAGGTTCAGCTCAGTGGTGGAGGGCATGTTTAGTATGCAGGAGGTCCTGGGTTCAATCCCCAGTGCCTCCACTTAAATAAACAAGCAAATAAATATACAAACCTAATTACCTCCCCCCACCAAAACAAACAAACAAACAAACAAAAAGGGCTAAGGAACCTGAATAGACATTTTCCCAAAGACGTACAAATGGCCAACAAGTATATGCAAAGGTACTCAACATCACTAATCATCAGGGAAATGCAAATCAAAACCACAGTGAGCTATCATTCCACACCTATTAGGACAGACATTATTAAAAATACAAGAGATAACAGGTATTGGCGAGGATGTGGCAAAAAGGGAGCCCTTGTACACTGTTAGTGGGAATGTAAATTGGAAACAGTATGGATGCTCCTCAAAAAATTAAATATAGAACATTTGATCCAGCAAGCCCACTTCTGAGTACAGATTCAAAGGAAATGAAATCATTATGTCGAAGAGACATCTGCACTCCCATGTTCTTTGCAGCCGATTATTTACAAAGCCAAGATATGGAAACAACCTGTATCTGTCAAAGAATGAATGGATAAAGATGCGATATATTTATACACTGGCCATAAAAAAGAAGGAAATCCTACCATTTGCAACAACATGAATGAAATTCATTATACTAAGGGAGGACATTATACTAAGAGAAATAGGCAGAGAAAGACATATTTTCTGGTAAAACTTACAGGCAGACTCTTTAAAAAAAAAAAAGTTGAACTCATAAAAACAGTAGAATGGTAGTTGCCAAAGGTTGGGAGATGTGGGGAATGGGGAAATGTTGGTCAAAGTGTAGAAACTTTCAGTCATAAGATGACTATGTTCTGAGGACCTACTGTATGGCATGGTGAGTATAGTAAATAACACTGTATTGTATATATATATACTTGAAATCTGCTAAGAGACCGTAAGTATTCTATGTGACGTGATGGATGTGTTAATTAGCTTGTGGTAATCACTTCACAATGTATATGTATATCAAATCATCACATTGTACACTTTAAGAATATATAATGTTGTCAATTATACCTGAAGAATGCTGTGGAGGGAAAAGTCCAAAGACAATGAGGGGTGAATGAAAGGTTGAAGAATGAAACCCCAGCAGGTGACCAGCCCCACAAGTACCTCCGGGAGACTTGGCACCTGCCCTCATCCCGCCTGGAAGAGACCCCAGCTCAGGGGCTGAAAGTGTGAAATTGCCCGGTTGAGAGAAGGCTGTTTTACGGTTCCTTTGGCTCCCCACTCACGGAAGCAGGCCTGCACCAGATCCCTCCCCTCCCATTCCCCCCACCACCCCTGTAGCCCATAAAGGGTAATGGAGCTGAAGTTAAAATAGTCACATGAAACCCACCTCATTTGAAAGGGCACCTGCTTTAAAGGCCAAATTTCCTGAGCCCAGGTTTATGCATTAAGCTACAGAAAGACCTAATTAATTCAGACCAACTTTACTAACTCTGAATTTGGGATACATTCTGCCTCGGGCAGGTCTGAAGTCTTTCCTTTTGCTCTATCTATGAAGAAACAGTTTGCTAAGCAAATAAATAGTGCAGGCCAAATTACAGAGACAGGTCTGGCTTACTTAAAACTGTTTTTAAGAACTTTAAAAATCACTTTAACAGCTCCATTTGCAGGAAGTTAATGAGATCATTACAGCTGGTCCTTATCTATTTATTTCAGCATTTCGGCTTTCCAAGCTCCTTCATACACACTGTTGGATGTGACACTTCTGGTGGAGATGCTGTTATTTTTTAGTCTCCAGCAACTAACTTAATGCCAACACATAGTAGGTGCTTAATGGTTGCTAAATGAATGGAGGTGGGCATGGCAAATAATAGTCCCATATTACAGGTGAGAAAAATAAGGCTGGGAGTTGTTTATAACTTATCTCAGGATCCCTCCAGCTGGACCAGCCAGTAAGTGGAGAAACTGAATGGCTAGTAAGTGGAGAAATTGAGGTTTGAACCATTCCTGGATCTTTCCATCCTATTATGCTGTTATTAGGACTACTGCTTGACAACAGTTTATTAGCTGAATTTGAGGAACAGTCTGTTTTTAGGAACAAAGGACTTTTTTTTTTTTGTAAATAGACTTTTTCCCCAGGTAAAGGAGTTAGTTCTGGAACCTGAGCCTCCTCACTACCCAGCCGCAGTCCCCACCTCTGCCGGGCATGGGAGGCCCTTCTGAGCAAGCCTGACTCTGTCACAAGTCACTTACCACGCATGGCCTGGGATGTCAGGGCCAGCACAGGTGAGCTTCCTCCCTCGGGGGAGAAAGCTGGAAGAAATGGGACTGACTGCTCCAAACTGATCTGGACCTGGATCCTCCAGGGATTGCTTCCCAAGGCATGGGCCTCCCCAGGACGGATGGTCTCTGTCCTCTGGGTCTCCCCTCCCCTGGGTTGGTGAGAGTTCAGTGCAGAGGGGGAGATGGTCGCTGTCTCTCCCCATCCTTTGTTCTGAAGGTTCTGCCGACTTGGAACACTGCGCAGGGAAAATTCCCTGACCGTGAGATCTGCAGGCTGCAGGGTCCCCGGGGAAGGCCGGGCCTGGGGCTCTTTCGTGTTGCAGCTGGAAAGAGGGGTTGGGTTTCAGCGAGCTGGGCTGGGGGAAGGCAGCCTGCCTTCCCGGCGGTGAGGGAGCCGGCCCTGCGAGCCAGCGGTGCCGACAGCTTCCTGTCGAGAGCTGGGGGCCCACGTGACCGCTCCCCACGCGGTGGATTAGGGGGTGAAAAGCCCAAGGGGGAGGGAGAGCAGGAGGGGCACCCAGGCACTATCTGACCTGGCTGGGGGAGTGGGAGGCAGAGCATGCAATCCTTTTTTGCTAAATGAATTCTGCTGGCTCCTTGTCACACGGTCCAGCGAGCCACCTCTGTCTGGGGGCGGGGGGCGGTTGAGGGGTGCAGTGAGCCTTGGCACTGACTAGGGCCAGGGCTGTTTGTTTAAAGTCCCCTCCCCCCAACCTGGCCACACACACATCCCCACAGTGCTTGACAGGGAGGGAAAGCAGTAGCCACAGACCTGCTTGGTGCAGAGGAGACAGACTCCGGCTGTGACAGGGAACAGACTGGTGGCTGGACTGAGGGCAGTGCGCATGGCTCTGACTCCCAGGCCTCTCCCTCAACTGGTCCCTCCAGGTCAAGTGCAGCTGCGGCCAGGGGACCTGACCTCACACTAAAGCTGTCAGCCTTGAAAAGGCCCAAAATATCAGGCCTTGTCTAGAGATGGCCTGTTCTGTTCAACAAGCATGTATTGAGCACCTGCTGTATATGGAAGCGGGCACAGAGGCAGGTAGGAGGTAGACTTCACATGATAAGGTTTGAGAGTGACAGGGCACAGATACCACAGGGGAGGTTACCCAGGTCAGCCTTGGGGCTCAGAGAGAGCTTCCTGGAGTAGATGGTACCTCAGAGGTGGGAGAGGCCAGCAAGGAGGGCGGGTCAGCTCAGAGGAGCTCCCTGAGCATGCAGTTTAGGGGTGGATCTCTGGGAACAGTTTCAGATCCCTCATGGCGTGTGGGTCCCCTCTTCCTCTCACCCCTGCCCTCCCACTACTACCCAAGGGGTGGCCTTGAACCCATAGGTCTTTGGGAGGTGGAGAGGACTAGTGAGCTGGCTTCTCTGTTGGCACAGGCCTCCTGGGATGGGTTTTCCAGGTCAGCTGGGCTCACCCACTACCCCCTGTGCACACTCCCTATGTAGGATGCACTGGATGACAGAGAGAGATAAGGGGCCATCAGCCCTCCACCACCCTCCGGTGGAAGACCAATGGCCCCAGGCCAAAAACCCATGCCACCTGACGCCTCCCCAGCACCTGAATGTGCAGACTATTAAACACTTGTTACATTAGAGTCTCTGCTGCCACCTCTCTGGAAGTTTTGGTGCAGCTCTGTCTGCCCTGTAGGTGATTTTTGTTCCAAGCTCCATGTCTATTGTTTACATAGCTCAGAGTTCCTTGGAGTTAGAACAACATGCTTTCCTTTCCACTGAAAGTGACATGAAAAACACCCAGTCCGTGGGGACGGGCAGAGGCCATGTGTGCTGTCAGGCTCCTCAGTCCGATGGGCTTCTTCATCCAGTATGCTCTCCCCAGAGCTGGCTCAACCTGGAGGCTCTGGGAGTTCCTGGAAGTAGCCTAGGACTCTGAGGGAGCCCAGATTCTGGAATTCTTGCTGGGAATTTCAGCTCTAAGAATGGATCTGTCCCTGCATGGAGTCCCACAGACCTCCCAAAGAGGGGATAACGGGAACGCACCCCTCTCCAACCCAGTTACCAGCTGCCACCTTAGCTGAAGGCTCCAAGAGGATGAGGGAAGCTGATGCTTGGATGTCCAGTGGGCAGAATGATGGGAAAGGATGGGTGGGGGGTGGAATGGACGGGAGAGTTGGGACTCTCACCTTGAGTTGGGACTGACTTCTCCTCCCTGCTTTTAACCAGCATGTTCTGCCTCTGGGGATTCTCTTCAGCCCCCTCCCCCCCCCTCCACTGGAAAGATCTCCCTTCTTCTCTCTTGCTTATTTTAAGAACTGTCTAGATGCAGCGGGCAGTGGTCTGGACGCTTGAGGACTCTGATGATTATTCCTCAGGGCCTCCTCCTGGATGTCCCCTGAGAGCCTGCTTCAAAACTCCCCACCCTCCAGCAAATCTCACTCCTGCCCCTTTGCCTGTTTCCCCTTCCCTCTGTCCTCCCCACTACTCCTTTTCCTGTCCTGCAGCCCTGTCCCTGTGTACATCCTGCCGGTGAGTCTCTGCATCTTCTCCACTCACACTCCGCCTATTTCTTGTCCCTGTCCTTCAGCCAACAAGCACCAGGGCAAGGAACCTCACTTCCCTGAGCCTTGGTTTCCCTGTCTGAAAAATGATGGGAGCAGCGAGTAGACGTGGAGTGCTGGGTGGTCTCGAGAGTCCCTGCAAGCTCCACTGTCCTAAGATCCGAAGCACTTGGCTTGTGCCTGGGCAGGTGTTATGGGAAAAAAAGACTGTGCAGTATGTGCACTGGGCCCCGGACTCCTCCACCCCAGCCCGGCCCGGGGCTGGGGAGCAATCCCTTTACAGATTCAAGAGACCACACATCAGATGACAGGACAAGACACACCAATGGGAAGCAGACAGCAGGAGAACGAGATGAGCCTTCCTCTCTACCCTCTCCCTTGACTAGTTCAAATACTCTTGAACTCTGAAAACTTCCCAAATAGTTCTGAGCCAAGAATCCCCCAAAGGAATGGCTTAGTGTCTGGGGTTACAGAGACTTTGTTACTGCAGCAAAGCATACTACAAGCTATTTGCCGGTTTAATTTCATTATTTATGATAACACTTCAGAGTAAAAACTACACTTGTCAAAATAAAGGGGACTTTGCACTGCAATGACCCAAATTTTATTGTTGCATTACTTAATGCACCGAAACCTGGTAATCGGCACCAGATCTCCCCACAACTCGGGCAAATCAGTACCGCGTGCAGAGGACTGAAATGGATTATTGCTTCCTGGGGGAATTATTTGAAATGATCCTAACAAAAAGCCATTTCGAGTCCATCCTCCCACCCTAGTCATATCTCCTTCTTTTCCCCAAAGAAGCATTTCCAGACACATTTGACTGTTGGCCATATCCTGTGTGCCTTCCGCCCACCTGCCTCCCTTCCTTTGCCTGTGGCTGGCTTCTCCACTGTCACGGGCGAGAAGCACCAGCTCCCCAGCTCCTCTGCCCAAGGTGCCTTCCTCCTCAGCTGTAGGTTTCTAGAGGGCAGGGTCTTTACCTCTGTACTTTCAGCCAGGCAGAGTGTCTACCCCAGGGGGAGATCAGGAAACAGTGGCTGGTTGAGTGCTGGGCAGTACTTTGAGGAACTGAGCTGGTGAGAGTCACACAGACCCAGTCCAGGGCACTAGCTCCCACCCTCGCCCAGCGTGGGGCCCCTCTCCTTCCTGCCCTCCCCCATGCCTGCAAGCCCACATCCATCTTTTGGCAAAAATGGCCTTTTGAGGACAGGACCTTCGAGGACATAAACTTCCTGGTTCCACTGTGTGACAGACTTTGGGAGATGTGAGTCCTAGGCAGAGGACTCTGGCCTTGCCTGCCATTCACAGCAAATCTATTAAGACCAGCTTTGAGCACTTACTCCTATTAATGGCCCTCCCTCTAGTCCCAAGGCTACCAGTTTCTCTCAGTGCCTCCCTTAGCCTCTTCCCCTCCATTATTCACAGCAGTGACAATGGTAATGGCAACCCAGGTGACCTGCAGCCAAATCCAGAGATAGGTGCCCATCCATTCATCCCATTCATCCACCCACACAGTCATTTATTGCCAAGTCTGGAAAAGGATTCAAAAAAAATGGAGACCTAGTCCTTGCTTTTAAGGAGCTTACAATCTAGTTGGGAAGACAGAGAGTAGTTATAATCCAGGGCTCCAAGCTCCAATCCTGCTCCCCATCCTCAGTTATTCCACCTGTAATAGCAGTAGCTTCCCACATTGTTGATGCTTACATCATCACAGCTCTTTCCATGTGCGCTGGGGTTCCTGTGTGGAGAAGATTCCTCAGCTTACCATCCCTAAAACTGATTTGGACCAGATGAGTTCTGAGGTCCCTTCCTGCTCCAGGCCAGGTGGGTTTTGTTTAGGAGGAACTCCTAGTAGAGGAACTTCTGGGCCCACATTCTGCAAATTAATGACTTCCTGGGGGTGTTGGCTAAGGAACCAGGAATTGTCAAGGAAGACTTAATAAGCCATAGAGTCTGACCTTGGAAACCACCCAAATCAATGGTTCTCAACCTTGGCTGCACATTAGAATCACTTGAGGGCTTTAGGGGGGAAAATGGCAGTTTCTGAAATCCAACTGAATCCGATCTCTGGGAATGAGGTCTGGGCTTTAGGATTTCTTAAGAGCTCCTCAGGTGACCCCAGAGCACAGCTAGGATTGAGAACCATTGACCTAAAAAACTGGTCTAGTCTATGCTGAGGGACTTGAGGCCAAGAGACACAGGAAGGGAGGGCAGAGAACAGGTGCTGGGCCTCCGAAGACCCTCCTTCCCCACGATGCCCCTGCTTCCCCACTTCCCTGCGGAGGCTTAGTCTCTCTCAAGTCACCTCCAAAGACATCCAGGCCCTGCTGTCCTTGGGGACCCCACTCTGCCCGCACTCTGAGGACAGTGCCCAAGGCTGCCCGGTCCCCAGATGTGTCTTTTCCCAATGCCCAGAGACAGAGGGGCAGGCGGTGGCAGGTGAGGCTGGGGCCTTCTTCAAGGGGCTTTCACCAGAGTAATTGGGAGGGTTCGTCTTAAACAAACAGGGCTTGTTCCAGGAAGGCGTTGTCTGCATGGGGCAGCAGCGCCATTCATCATGGTGGCTCCGGCGCTGGGGGTAAGAAGTCAGCCTTCCAGGGCCCCGGCCCACAGGGAGGGGCTTGGGGGCCGCTCCCCCAGGACCAGCCCGGAGAAGATGTCAGGAAAGCTAATGAGCGACCAGACAGCTGCAGCTTGTTAAAGAGCGCCTGGGGCCCGTTGTAACTGAGACCTTTAAATATACAGCACAGTCAAATAAACAGCATCCTCCCGCCCCACAGCCAGTCCCTCCAGTGCCAGGCCAGTCCAGTCCACCCCACCCAGTTCCTCCCTCTCCATGCTTCCCTCCTTCCTTGACTGGAAATGAGTAAATTATGACTGGGAGAACTGGTGGGCCAGGTGCTCTGCCCACCCCCTCCCACCTCCCTCTACATAGAAACAGCTATAGCCCCATCATAGATCCTATCACCCTGTTGAGGTCCCTGTGGGTTTTAGACAATCAGGATGGAACTGTAGATCCCTGGAGAACCTCTATAGAACACATCTTCCTCCAGTCAGAACTTTCTGGAGCCACTGGTCCCTGGATCTCCACTCCTATTCCTCCTTCAAAACCCACCTCAGAGGTCACCACCTATGGGAAACCTTACCACACTTACTTAGGTAGAGCTAGTTGCATGCTTTCTGGTCTGAATGAGTGTGTGGTTCATACCTTGGGCGTGGTCTAAGCCCAGGAGAATCTAGGGGTCTATGTCCTCAGCCACTTTGTGTTCCTTGACAGCAGAGGCCAGTTTTCATTCAGGTCTGAATCTCCAGAGACTAGCACAGAGCATGATACCTGGAAGACTTTAGTAAGTATGTGCAGAATTGACTCCAGTGCACCACATCCATCCATTGGGTCATGTTAGGTACCCAGAGCGATACGTGGTAAGTGGTCTCTGCATGAAGTAACTATTGCCCTGCAGCGAGGGGCGCTGGCAGGAAGGAAGCCAGGTAGGAGGTCACTGGGCTGCTCTAGGATGGTGCCGTAAGAGAGGGGCATGTTTAGGTCCATTAGGGAAGGGATCTTGTCCAGGAAAAGTCTAACTTAAGAGTGAAGTGGGAAGGCAAGAAAGGGCTATGAAGTGGAGGATAACACTATTCCTTACCAGTGCGTCTCCCCTCATCACGGTGGGCCTCAGTCTACCCGTCTGCTCCCCCTTATCACAGGGTACCACACAGCATACTACATCATACTTCTCCACAAATATCATAGAGATGCAATGTCTGGCACTGAAGCTCTATAAGGCCCTGCCATGGTCAGCAGAGGCCACCCTCTCTCTAATCCACTAGACGTGAGAGAGGAGCCTGCGGGAAGAAGAGAGACCTGGGACGAAGCAAACAGAATGTATCTCTGTGCATCCACAGGTAGAAGCTTGAACTTGCCCAACCACCTTGCACCAACCTCATTGACATGGGCCAGGTGGCAAACCTTACTGATGAAGACATTCTAAACAAGTAGGGTGTGTGTGTGTGTGTATGTGTGTGTGGAGTGACATCTACTGAAAATCCATTGATTTTTACAGACATTGCACTAGGTGCTTTATACATATTAGCACACTCAATCTTAATAAACTCCTGGGGGGGTAATGGTATAATTGGATTTATTTTATAGACAAAGAAACTTGAGATTTATCCAGGGTCACATAGCTTATACATCATAGAGTTAAGGATTTGAACTCTGGTCTCCCCAGTGCCAAAATGTTACCTTAAGTCACATGTAGGCCAAAGATAATGATCTTGTGCTGACAGTGGAGAAGGCAGCACATACCAGATGCAGTGGGCAGGTCAGATAACCTCTAGATAAAATTAGTTGTAGGCATCCTGCCCTAGGGATGATCGAGAAGTAGTCAGTGCTTTCCATAGAGCTCTGTATACCAGGGTTAGTGCAGAGAGGCATCACCGCCTAACGGTACCCGGTATTACCAGCCAATTCCTCCAGGCGGTAAGCTGACTAGCACCTTATGCATATTTGCTTTCCTCAGGCTCCTTCTTCTGCAGCCAAGCCAGGCTCCCTCTCCAGCCTGGACCCTAGACCAGCCACTTCAGTATGGTCCTCCCTGTGCCCCTGACCCCTTGACCTGCTTATGTCTGCAATGCCAGTGCCCACACAATCACTCCCACCATCTTTTCATCCCTGCTTCCTGGCTCAGGGGCCCTGCAGAAGCAAAGTGCACAGGGTTCAGTCTCATGCTGTCCAACTGATTGCCTCTTCTCTCTTCCCTCTGCTCCCTCAATCCTGGCAACATTGGGTACTTTGGGTCTTCTACATACAGCTCAGGAAATGCTACCGGGTCTAGCACAGAACCTGGTACAAAGAACCAATGGGCACATTTGGGTATGTTGTTTACAACACAGAGGCACTCAATCCAGTGGCTGGGTGGGGAGGAAATCTCCACTCCCACAGAGGTCCTGTCCGTGTACTCAGCCTGCACCTTCAAGGTTGGGAAGAGGGGGAGAGGCTTTTTCTCTACTTCACATGAGGTACTGTGTATATGCTGATGGTCTTGCTGGTGCTGAAGTCCTATCTTGTGGGACAAATGAATGAATGAATAATTCCAACCTGCTCTCTGAATCTTAGCCATAGCAGATGGGGGCAGACTCTCCTTCTGGGTGCCTGATCTGACCCCACCCGCTGCTCCATCATACTTCTGTCTCTCTGTCGCTCTGTACTCTGAGTAGAAAGTGTTCTTTCCATTTTTCCAAAACCATCCCCATTGGGACACCCAGGCCTTCGCAGTTCTGCCTCCCAGGAGTCCTTGCTCTCCCACTTCTCCCCGACTCCCTCTTCCTTCCTTTCCTGATGTCTTTTATTTATTTATTGTGGTAAAATATACACAATATTTACCATTTTAATGTGTCCAGTTCAGTGGCATGAAGTACATTCGCATCGTTTGGCAACCATCACCACCATCCATCTCCAGAACTTCTTTCATCTTCCCAAAGTGAGACTCTAACTCTATAGCCATTAAACAATAATACCTCCTTCCTCCCTCCCCTCAGCCCCTGGCAACCATCACCCTCCTTCCTGTCTCTATGGGTTTGTCTACTCCAGGTGCCTCATATAAGTGGAATCATACAGGATGTGTTCTTTTGTGACTGGCTTCATTCACTCAGCATGATGTCTTCAAGGTTCATCCGTGTTGTAACATGTATCAGAATTTCCTTCCTTTTTAAGGTTGAATAATATTCCATTGTGTGTATATACAGCATTTGGTTTGTCCATTCATCTCTCAATGGACCCTTGGGTGGCTTCTAGCTTTTGTCTATTGTGAATGATGCTGCTGTGAACATGGGTGTCTCCTACTTCTCAGCATCCTCTTTATATTCCCCTTTATTTGTTCATCCTCTCTGATTGGCAGCCCACACAATATTCCACAGCCATAAAGCCTGGATTTTCCAGGACAGTCCCAGTTTCATATCATTTTTTTTGACTTGTCCCCCAGAGCCACAGAAAAGTCCCCAAAATTCCAATAAATTTCCTCCTTCTGTGTCTTACAACCCAGAAGAGACACAAAGTCCTTCTAAGATCTTGATTTTTTTAATTCAGGAAATTTCATCACTTTTAAAAGTCCCTCCCCCCTTCAATAAAACACAAACATCTTTGCTTGGCCTTGCTGCCTCCAGGTATCATCTCTGTCCTTCCATTTACTGCCAAACCTCTCCGAGTGTTGCACACACACTTCCGCCTCCTCACCCCCTGCCACGTTCTTAATGCCCTGCAATCTGGCTTGGCTGAACAACTCTACCGGAGCCGCTCTTGCCAAGGTCACCAGTGACTTCTTTTCTAAACAAGTTCCAATTGTTCTGCTTCTTGATTATCAAATAAATGCTTCATTGTAGAAAAACTGGCAAGTGCAGAGTAGTGCGTAGGAGCAGATGAGAGAATTACCCGTACATAATCACACTGCTCTGAGGCAAGTACGGTGAGCATTTGGGCATACTTCCTTCCAGTCTTTTTTCCTAATTCCAATCATTTTCTTCCTTTTCACCATTCTCATCTCTCCTGATCCCTGTAGCACTTAATGCTATTGGATATTTATTTACCTCTCAAATCTCCTTCCTCTGGCTGGTTTCTGCTCCAATCCTTCCACCCATTTCCTCGGCGAGCCACTCTTTCACTGAGTCTTGCCAGGATGTAAATGGTGGCTGAGTTGAGGTTTCACTAGGGTTGCCAGGACTCTCTCTGAAAGCCAAGACATATCATTATCAGAAGTCAGGAACAGGGGTCAGGTAAACACCAAGTTGGGGTACCCCCACCCACTTCTCTGCCTGACAAACTCCCATTATCCTTCAAATCCTTATTCAGATGTCACCTCTTCTGTGAGGACCCCTAATTCCCCCTGACAGGATGGTCACTGTATCCTCTGACCATCCCCATTTCCCCTCAGTATTGTCCATCCTTCTACCGCAGAAGATGTCTCTGTCCATCTTACCTGACTCTATCCCTCTCTAGACTGGGAGCTTCTTGAGAACAGTGACCCTTTGTTATGGATCTTTGTATTTCCTGAATCCAGTGGAAAGCCCACTGGCCAGTTCTGAGGCCCAGAGAGGGGAGCTGTCTTGTGCAAGTTCACACAGGCACACACAGGCTAAGGCCACCAAACCCCAGGCCTGTGGGACCTCTGGTCCTGAGTTCTTTCTCCAACATCATGATGGAACCAAGCAGCTCATAAGAGGAAGGGCTGTCATGCACTTGCCAGGAAACCCCAGACTTCCAAATGTGAAGGAGCAACGCGGACCGGTGAGGGAAGCAGAGGCAGGACCGGAGCTGCATCTGTGCCTGAGGCTGTGAAGCGGGTGAGCCTCGCTGCCTCATCACCCAATTCACCAAGAGAAACCGTTCTCTATGACTCAAGCTTCTCAGATTGGAACTCCATAATCCCCTCTCTGGAGTTTCAGCCAGGAAGCCCTTCCTTAAACATAAATCAAGATCTCCCCTCCAACCGTTTGAGCCAAATAAACAGGAAAGGCCCAGGGTCCTACCTGCTACACAAGAGGCAGAGAGAGAGTTGGCAGAGGGAGTACACACTGTGATTGGGAGGTCAGGGAGGAGTTATGGAAGACGAGCCACCTGAGCTCAGTCCTAATGGTTGGGTAGGATTTGACATGTGACAAAAAAAAGTTTTTAATGCAGAAAGGAAATAGCACAAGCCAATGCATGGAGGCAGGCTAGTGTAAGGCCCTGGAAAATAGCTAACTAGCCAGCAGCCTCCTGGGGCAACTCTCCTGTGCTCTACAACTGCTCCCAGGATGGCTCCCGAGTCATTCCCCAAATGTCCTTCCCAGAGATGGAGCAGTTCCAGGAGCCACAATGTGGGTGCTGCACAGGGCATGGGGTGATGGAAGGACCGTGGGCTCTGAAGACAGAACCATCCAAACTTGAAACCCTGCTTCTGTGACCATGAGCAAGTCAGGTAAAGTCTCTGAGTGTCAGTGTCCTCCTTTGTAAAACGAGGATTGTAATATCTACCTCGGGAAATCGTGGGAAGGATTACCTGCAGTAACCTTGAGCATGTAGTAACTGTTCAGTAAGTGGTATGGAGCAGCTATCTCATTATTATTACTATTTTAAGAACTCTCTGGGTTGAGGGAGGGTATAGTTCAGTGGTAGAGTGCATGCTAAGCATGCATGAGGTCCTGGGTTCAATCCCCAGTACTTCTATTTAAACAAACAAACCAACCAAAGTAACTCCCTCCCCTCCCCTCCCCGCCCCACACCCACCGAAAAAAGAACTCTCATTTCACATATAAATAGCCCGGGGGGAAACAACCCTGTCATCAGAGGGGTTCAGTCAGATTTCCTTCTTGCACCTTTCGTCATGTCTGTTTTTGCTGTAATGAGATGGAATCAGAACTGGGTCTTTGTTCCACTTGGCCATGTTGACCTTGAGCAAAATATTTCAACCCAGTGTCCTCACCTGTAAAATGGGGCTAGTAACTCTCAGCCCATAGGCTCATCAGGCAGATTCAGGATGCTGTGGGTTAAAGCCCCTGCCAGCACACCCCAGGTCCTCAGGCAAAGTTTGGAAATCCTTGGCCCAGGGCTGGGCTAAGGGTCAGAGTAGCTGGGTGGTGGGGTCGGGTAGAGGCCGGGCCCAGAGCCGAATGCATAAATAACCAGCCGTCCGGGTCTCGCTTCAAAAGCCTTGGTCTCCAAGCCTTTAATCATGGAGCTGCTCTTCCCTGGCCACCCTCCAGGGCCTGCCCGCCCACTTCCCATGCAGAGGAGCGCCGGGAGGGAGCCCTGGATCTCTGCAGCTTGCCTGCTTTGCATGGCATGCTGGCTAATAGATCCCAGGAACCCAGGGGGCTGCCACTCAGCCAACTCACCCCACACCCCAGCACCCCCACCCCACATCAGAGGCTCGGCTCTGAGCTCCCCTCTCTGACCAGGAAGACCCTTCAGCCCTGTCAGGTCTGACAGGATGGTGTCCTCCTCTCCATGGTGACCACACTGTGCAAACTAAAGCATCAGACCCCAAGGCCTGATAGTTTTAAGAATTCTCATGGGACAATGGAAACCTAATATTAGAAAGTGAACAGTCTCAGAAAATCCAGGACATGTGTTTGCCATGTTGATCACCAGCTCCCCCCAACTCACTGTGGGCAAACCTCTCTTTAGGCAAGGCAGAGTATTCCTTTGGGTTCAGGAGTGAGAAGTATGTTGGGGCTGGGAGTGGAGAGAGGGGGTTGCATATGAAATCACATTTGGCAACTTGAGTAGTATTTTTAATGCACTAATGGAATTGGCTTTTTAAAGAAAAGAACCAGTGATTCTTTTTCATATGGGAATGAATTCATATGGGAAAGAGTCCCAATAGAAGGAACTATTTTTAGATTTGGGTACACTGGATTTGCTTAAATGGAGGCACACCGGTACTCAGTTTGCAGCTATTTCATTGGAGGTGACCTTCTTTGAGTATCCCGATTGTTGGAACTCACCTGTCAGCTCTGTCATTTGCACCCTCCCCCGATGGAGACGAGGTGCAGGTGGAGTGGACAGCCCCTGGGCATTGGCACCACCTGGGCCTGGGTTTGCATCTGCTCTACCACTTCCCAGCCAGGTAACCTTACACACCTTACGGGCTGCTTTTGCCTCTAGATCTGGGACGGAGTGGGAGGCAATGTTCTTCCCCAATAGATCAGATGGGAAGATTAAATCAGGTCATGTTCATAATTTGCTGAGCATTTGCTGGGGCACAGGAGAGACAAGGCCAGGAGATTGCCTCCCTCAGGACTATGCCTTCAGAAGTTCTTAAAAAATAACATCTGCCAGCTTAGGGAGCACATCTGCCTGCTCCCCAGCACACCATCAGGCCCCGCTAACCTGAGCACATTCTGCTTTTGTAAATCATCTTAACCAGGGCTCCCCGAATCCCAGATGAGCACCCACCCATGAGTTCTGAGCTGTGGCAGACAATGAAGCTGCAAGATTAGAGCAAACTGAGGCACTGTCATGAGAACCCCTGCTGATCATTACCTATTTCACTGCGCCCAGGCATAGCTAGCCTATGGCACTCTCAGAAGTCACAGAATTCTAGACTCCTAGGGCCAGTGATGCCCTTAGAGGCCTTAAGCCTCTAGCTTTCTGTGGTACAAATGCAGAAACTGAGGCTGGGCGCTTTATCACTTACTCAAGGGCACAGAGCTGCTGGCAGAACCAGCATGAGATGCAGATTGTCCCCTCTTTCCCATTTCCCCCTGGAGGGTACAGTCTGGCTGCCCTAGGAGCCTGCATTCCACCCGAGCAAGAACTGTGTCCCTCATCTGTCCACGCCTGGAGCTCTAAGTAAGTGGTGTTGGCTGATGGTTGACAAAATTCTTCACGAGGAAAGATTTAAGAAGAGCGCTGGAAGCCTCCTGGTTTTCTGTCCTGTCTTTGGGAGGCACTGTGGTGTTGGGAAAGAATGCGGCCCTGAAGCCAAAGGTTCTGTAAATGCAGCAAGCTCACGTATACAAAGTGAGCGACAGTGCTGGGCTCACGGCAGATGCTAGAAAATGAAGGCCATTATCAGGAATATTAGTCCTGATTCTGCTGCTGTGTGATCTTGGGCAATTCAACAAACCTCTCAGAGCCTCAGTTTTCCAGAGAATAGGAACAATAACAAGCCCCAGCCTACCACCCAGGGGACTCAGTTCTCCCACGGATGTCACAGGCCATCACAGAGGTGACACTTGAGAGATGAGAAGAGCTTCCAAGTTCAAGGATGAGACAGTAATTCCAGGTTGAGGGAGCCACCAGACAACAGTGATTCAGGGAGGAAACTATGGGATGGAGGAAGAGAGCCCTTGGTGTGGCCACTAAAACCAAAGGCCTGAAGCTCCTGTGTATACATGGCCAACCTTCACTCCCCTGTGGTCTCCCAAGGACTAGAGGCCCCCGAGGGGAACCAACATTTACAGCCCCGATGGGGTTTACATTACTCCTACAGAAGAAGGTTGATTGCCTCAGGGTCACGCAGGTTGAGAGTAGAGGAGCTGGGGTTAAACACCAATGTGTCTGGTGCCTGGCACATCTGAGTCACAGCCTCGAATTTCCGTCTTTCAGTCCTCTTCAGCCCCAGAGAGCTGTCCGCACCCCTGTCTTGCACCCCACCTCAGTGCCCAGAACCCCACTCCCCTAGAAGACTTCCAGCTGGTCAATGCCTTGCAAGACTGAGGAGCAGGACTTAACCTGGCTCCTCAAACATGGATTACAGGTCTTGTGAAACCTCTGAACTCATGTGCAAGCCTGTGTGTGTGTGTGGTGTGTGTGTGTGTGTGTGTGTGCGAGCACACTCACTCATGCACACACATGTGCAGATCTGCACTTTTCTGCGGAGTGGCCTCCAGCTCTCACCGGACTTTCCAGGAGGGCTGTGCCTCAGTGAGTTAGGAAATTCTAGCCTCCACAGCTCCCTGTAGGGCCGGGTCCACTGTCCTCAGCCCTGACTCAGGGGAGACCTGAGCACTTCCTGGTCCCAGGCCCTGCAGCAAAGGGCGGTGAGACGGACATAATCCTTTAGGCTTCAGGGAGCTCAGATCCCATCCCGCCAGACTCAACACCCCAAAGCAGGTTGTTTCTTTCTGCTCCATCCTCCATGGAGACAGAGTTCGGGGCAGGAAAAGGCTGGAGAACTCTTGCAGGTTCAATATGGCGGAATGAGAACGAAGGAGCAGACTGGGATTTGGACCCCTGGAGTCGTCCAGGGTGGGCTGTGTCGTAAGATGAGCAGCTGGCCCTGGGCTGTGGGTGCTGACGGAGCAGCGAGAACCTGCCCCTCCCTCTCAGGTTCGGGCAGATGAGGGTGAGTGACAGCAGCAGGTCCAAGTCAAGTGGCCTGATGGGGCTCTCAGGCCTCTTCAGCCACCATGGAGGCCCCGGAAATACCAGGGCTGGGAGGGGCGACAGGGGGACAGAGGCCTAACCTCCTATCACTTGGGTCTCTGCCAGGCCATTCTTCAAGTCCCGGCCACATGGGCTCCTCTCCAGGGCACCCTTTGCTGCCATCGGACTCCCGCTGCTGCACAGCTGGGCCCCCAGCTTCCTCTCCTATCAGGCTCCAACACCACATTCAGAAAGACCTTGTATGTTTTTCAGATTAATGCAATTAAGAGCATTAAAGTTTGCAAACGATAGAGTTTTTCATTTTCCTTTTATTTGATTAGAGAAATTCCCACCGCACAGTTCCTCCAAATGAAACCCAGACCCGAGGCCCATTGTTTCGGGGGCTTCCATGAGAATGTGTTACCTTTCAATCTCACACACTAATGTGTTTAGCGTTACAGTCCCCCCCGGGCGGCTGCAGGAAGGATCTGGAGCCTTGATTAAAGCGGCCTTTGCCGGGCAGGAATGTGGGCTCCTCCGCCCGGGAATCACAGAGGGGCTGGGTGTTCGCTCACAGAGCCTCTACTCACATGGCCGGCCGGCCAGGGACTGGGCTCGAGGGCACTTGTGCCTGGCTGTAATTAGGCATTTTTCCTTCTTTCTTGCCTTTCCTCTCAGACCTCCTGCACCACCACTTCTAGCCCTAACATGCTTACATGTGACAGCACACACACACACACACGCATGCGCACACACCCCTCCGTCTCTCCTCTCCTCTTTCCCATCTTTGGTCCCCTGGCTGCTGCTGGGCTTCCCGGCAGCCTGTCGGTGGTCAGCTCTGTTCAGAGACAGCATTCAAGAAATCACAGTGATCACACTGCTCCTCCCTTAGCCAGGCCCCAAGCTCCAAGGTGAAAGGCAGAATTAGAGCCAAAAGTGAAAGATTGATTAGAGGGCTATGTGAGGAAGGCCTGGGAGAGGGAGGAGCAGGGAGTTTTAACCCCTGTTAAAAAATTTGACTAGTGCCAAATTTAAACAGGATGTTAAGTCTACACCCCTCCTACCCCAAATCACCAAAGGCTCAGCGCTGGGAGGCCCAGGTTCCTTCCTCTTCCAACTGGGGTGGCCGGTCCGGGCCCCAGCAGCTTTGGTAGGCTGTCTGTGTTCTACCAGGGCCCTGGGACAGGAAGCTGGTGGGACTTCCCTGCCCTAGCAGCTCATGTCCCACAGACCTTCAACAACCCAAGCCAGGGTCCTAGGAAACCACTAGGACCTGGCCCAAATTCGGCAAAAAACAAAAAACAGTCGGGTTTATGAACTGGAATCCAAACTAAAAATAGGCCAGTCAATTCTCAGAGGCCAGACTCCTGCTGCTCCTGGGTCCCAGGGAGTCAGGGGAGGGCCTGGGAGAGAAACATGATCCATCTTCATCCCCACTCCAAAGCTGCATTCCCAGATGCCTCAGAGTCATTCCACAAACCTCCGCAGAGGCCCATGCCTCGAAGAACAGAGAGGGCACAGAGGGGGGTTCTGAGAGGAGCACTTTCCTCCCCCAGGTTTGTTAAACAAGTGGGAGGGCTTAAGTACCTATGGTTGTCCTGGTGATAACATTCTTCAAGGGAGATGAGTCCCCTGACCCCGAACTGGACCAGAAGGACCAACCAAAACCCCCTGACCTCGTGGGGCTAAGAGCTCAGGCCTAACCTAGACTGAGCCCATTTCCCTTCCAGGCCTCTGCAGAGCTGGTTGTCCCTGTGGGTAAACCCCTGAGCCATTCACATACTCACAATTTACTTTGTAAGAAGTTCACTCTGTGGTGAGTGGAGGCAGGGAGGCTGATGCCTACTGGGGGCAAGGGAAGATGGAGGCTGAATTAAAGCTATAGAGGAGGGTGGGGAGGAGGGAAAGGACTGGAGGGATGACTCAGCTGGTTCAGAACCAGGTACCCCACCTCCCACCTGGGCTGCTGCCTTATTTATTCTACTCAGTCCCCTGGGAGGAAATACTCCAACCTGGGCTGGGAAAGCTGGGGGACTGATTTGCAAGGCTAAGTTAGAGTTCACTGTCCTTTTGTTCATGCAGACACTCACTCAGGCAATACTTGGCCGATGAGATAAATCCACCTACACCTTTAAGCTGTACCTACTCCCCACGCAGGGCCCAGAAGGTGTAACCCTTGGATGGGTCCCAGGGTTCTGCCACAAACATCTGCCCGGGCCAAGCGCCCCCAGGGAGCAGATACATAATGTGAGCTGCATTTGGATGAAGGCAGAGTTGGAGGAGGCAGCGTGAGGGAATCTGGATTGCAGTGGAAACTGCTCAGGAATTTGGCTTTGTGTCTAAGTTGATTCTTCCTAGACAATCACCTTAATGTGGGTATCTCTCGGTTACCCATGCTGCAGGGAAGGATAGGGAGGGGGTGGGTGATACCAAAAGTGAATAATCCAGAGACTATTTCTGATTATTCCTGTTGGACTTTGCCAATTGGCTTTTTTCCCCCTGCTGGGAAACTTGCTTCTCTAAGCAGGATTTTCTTTGACTATTTTTCAAATTTTACTTATGATTTCCAACCACAAACAATGCTTCTCCAAGATGACCAGGCTTGGCTTTATCCTGAGCTCCATTCAAACCAAACCACAAAGGCAGAGTACAGGGGGTGGGGATGAGGATTAACTGAGATGGTAATGGGGGCAAGGCACCCTAACTGAGCGGTCAGAATTGGCTGTGGACAAGCCCTAGAGTGAGGAAACTGCCAGAGGAGACTCCAGTCTGTGGGACCAGTGTCTCTCATCCCATGCCTGCCCGTTCTCCATGGTAAGGTCCTGAAAGAATATGGCTGCAGGACATGATAAAGCCTTAGTTGGTAAGAAGAGAACTCAAATTATATCAGATTGAAGCGAGGGGTAGTGGCCTTGGTGAAAGGCTGGCTCCCAAGGAAGGTGGGGAACAGGAGCCAGATTATGATTTCCAAGGAGTTATGGAACCCCCAGTCTAATCTAAGCCAGCACCCACATTCCTGTAGGGCTGCAGGCACAGATTCAGAACCACACAGAACCACTCAGGAGCTGGTGCCCATATCCTGGGGTTCAGTGTGGCACCAGGAAAGGATGGGGAACAGGCACAGCTTCTCTATCCTGGGCATACAGCTCCCCCCTACCCATTTAGCTTACAGTCCAAAAGGCACTGCAGCAAGGATTCTTCTCTGAGTTTCAATTTTCATGGAAATGAACCAATTTATCTCAGAACACGGAGGGAGTTGGGGGTGGAGGATGAATTCCCTTTCCTTAATGCAGATGGACTAAATCCCCTTTGCTTCTTAGTGTAAAAAAAAAAAAGACATCCAAAAGCTGCTGCCTTTCACACTGTTGGATGCCAGCTGATAACTCCAAAAGACGGCAAATAAATCCTAAGGCAAGGTTGCTTGCAGCTCCTCTGCCTTGGCCCTGGTGGAGCTGCCTCAGCCACCCCTTGTGGTTGCAGAGGGGCTCAGGAAGGACCAAAGCAGGGCTGCGGGGGGCAACCTGATTTCCAGGAAAGTGATCGCCTTCAGCTGGAGGCCTGGAACTCTTTGAGACAGAAGCCCATGTCCTCAGGAAGAGTTTCACAAGCACCATCTGACTAGCTTGTTGCCAAAGTTGCAGCCCAGGCCTGATATGAGCAACCACGGCCCACAGATGGGTCAGCCATGTGTGCACTGCCTGCAAACCCTTAGCCTTGTGTTCAGCAAGAACCATAGCATCGACTGCCTGAAAGCTTACTACGTGCCAGGAGTTCACCTGCATTCCCTCACCAGCAATCCTACGAGGAGGTGTTAGCATTAGCTCCATTTTGCAGATTGTGAAACTGAAGCTCTGAGAGTTTAGGTAACTTCTTTTAAGTTACACAACTGCTAAGCGGCAGAACCAGGTTTTGAACCCACCTCTCCGATTTCTGAGCCTGTGCTCTTCATCCCTAAGTTAGACCAAGCCTGACTGGGATTCTGGTCCAGAGAAGCATAGCTTCTCTGCTCTGCTCCTTATATGGATATTAGGGTTCAGCTCCATAAATGCACCTTGTATTTTTCTGTCTCCTGTACTTGGCATGGCCCTCAGCCTGACCCCCAGCTATGACCCTCCACATGGACTCAGTGTGTCAAAAAAGGCTCTTCCCTCTTCTGGGTCCCCTTGGCACTTGTTTACCTTAGTGGTTCTCCAAGTGTATCTCCAAATCAGCAGCGTCAGCATCTGATCCCACCTCATCCCTGCTGAATCAGAAACTCTGGGCATGGAGCCCAGTAATCTGCTTTAACAAGCCCTCCAGGTCATTCTGCTGCACACTCAAGTTCGAGAACCATTGGGCTACCTCTTCCCTCCTTAAACAACATCAGTCTTGATGACAATTAAGGGTAAGGTTAGCTCTTGTTGTGGTCTTGACACCTGAGCCCACTCATCAGGTATATTATAAAGGGATCCTGAGCGGCTAATAATGAAGTGGGTAAAGCTTTTCTGGCCTCCACTGGTGTTTTCCTCTCCACTACTTGGCATCCTGTTCCAGCACAGCCAACAAAATTGACCACTGCCACGTGGGCATTATCACCACTATCTTCAGAACCAGCTTCAGTACGCTCAACCACTGCCTCCCCACCTCAGGGGCAGTCTGAGTAGTAGGCTGTCCATGAAAATCACCTGGGGCTGTCACCTGGGGCCATCTGTGTGCCAGCCTCCAAGAACTTTATCAGGTTTCATTGCTGAACTGCTGCTTGGCCCCCTCCCGGTTTCTTCCTTGTGTCTCACCACAGCCTACAGCCCCCAACCCCCAGCCCAGTACTGGTTGAGGGGATGGCCTCCCAAATCCGTTTGTCCTGGAGGTGAAATCAGACAACTCCACCCTCACTAATGAAATCTCCATCTGTGATTATAGTTGCCTATTTCTTCCTTTAATTCTGTCTTTTTTTTTTTTTTTTTGGCTTCATGTGTTTGAAGCTGTTTGTTATAGGTTGCATATATATTTGTAAGTATTTTCCCTTCCTGATGAATTGACCCTTCTACCATTATAAAATGTTCCTCTTTACCTCTGGTAATACTCTTTGTCTTGAAGTCTATTTTCTCTGACAATGTAGTCTCTTTAGCTTTTGAATGTGTATACTTTTTCATCCATTTAAAAAAAATTTATCTGTGACTTTAAAGTACTTCTCTTGCAGACTGCAAATAGTTAGGTCTTTTTTTTAAGTCTATTCTGACAATCTCTGCCTTTTAATTGCAATGTTTAGTCCATTAACATTTAATGTAATTATTGATATGGTTGAATTTAGTTTCATTTGCCCCCTCTGTTTTCTATTTCTCTGTTCCTCCTTCCCTGCCTTCTTTTGGATTTTTAGAATTCCACTTAAATTTATCTATTGGATTTCTAGTTATACCTCTTTGCATTAATTTTTTAATGATTGCCCCAGGGATTACAACGTATACCCTTAACTCTTCACAGTCCACTTAGAGTTACTATTTCAAATAAAATGTAGAAACCTCACAACCACAGAATTTCATTACCCCCTGCCCCCATCCTTTATGCTACAGTTATCATATGCATTTCATCTACATATATTATAAAACCCACAAGACAATGTTATAATTCTGCTTCAGTCATGTGAATTTTAGAGCAATTAAGAGGGCTTATTGCCAAAGAGAACCCCAAAATCAGGGAAAGCCTTTCTTAGGAAGCTGATTCAGCTCATTGTTAGAAAACAAAACCTGCATCTTTCAATGTTCCTTCACTCTTTTCTAGCTAAAGGTTAGTCTAGATCCACAGGGCAGAACCACAGCTGATTCATTGAAAGTCCTTGGCATTCACACATGATAACCCAGAATTCCCAGAGTGAATATGCAGATTAAGCCTTACCAGTGTCCTGTCTTCCTCTACCACTCTCATAGGGGCACTTTCTCTCATGTTATTACTAGTTGTATTTTTTTTCTCACTTCTTCTTCCAGGTTATAAATCCTGAAAGTAAGGAATCTAGTCTTATACATAGTAGGTACTGAGACAACTTTGCTGAATGAGCAAATGAACCCCAGATGCATTTCCTGACACCTCTGGAGACAGTTGGGCACAGAAGGGAAATTGTGCCAGGAAGAAAAGGAAGTCCACGTGTGTCTGCCCCTGGAGTGGCGGGAAATCATTTCCAGGGGCAGGGGGTATAGCCAAAAACATCACTGTGGATTGATGGGGGGATCGCAGAGAGCCTGAGGTTGACTCTGATGAAATGTAAACGTGGGAGTTGAGAATGTGAAGGCTGCAAAGTGGAACAGGGGAAAGTTACCAGGCCAGGATGTGTGGGTGGGACCAGGATTTTTAGCACGCTCACGTGTACCTGGAGGAAGTGTGTGCTGGGCCACCCAGAGCTGCTGACACTGCAGCCTGGAGGCCTGAAGCTTTTTAGAGAAACCATTAGTTTAGTGACAGGGAGAAGAATGAAAAAGCTGCCAGGACCAGGCTAAGCACAGAGCTGATCCGCAGGGCTGCGGGCCACACTAACAGGGAGGCAAATGGAGGTCATACATCTGGGTACTTCTAGGAGACACTGGCGAGTCAGTATTCAAGGGGGTGTAACTGAAGCTGGTCATAAAAGGCCCTTTGTCCTGCTAAGGGACCTAAGAGTGTAGTCTAACCTAAGCCTCAGGAGGAAGAAGGGTGTCTTGGCAAGACAGGGTCTCCCAGGGGTCAGGATAAAGGAGGAGGCCACGACTGGAAGGAGGTGAAACTGGGAGTGCCTCTGAGTCATGCCCTCAGCCTGTGCCAAGCTAATTGAATAACATGAGACCTGCAATACCTAATTTCATATGAAATGTGATAATCGAGTAATGGGGCAGATTTTTGCATGTGGCTTGTAGAAAAGCTGAGGAGGAGGAGAGATGGAGCAGGAGCAAGCCGCAGCACGTTTCAGCCCACAAGAGCCAGTTAGCCAGTCTGCCAGGCGCTGCTAGCTGGGGTGAATGAAATGCCTGTTGTTTCAAGGCAGGGGGAAAATGAGTGACCGTTATTTAGATTAAGGAATTTATATCCAACGTGGTGTGAGGTTAAATAAATTGGCATGAGACTTGACCTGTTCATAATAACCTTAAGTGTTTCGGACGCAATCCAGGAGGAGGGGCACCAGTGCTCATGAGAACCTACTGTGTGTATATTCCCATGGCAAGCTGGCCACCAGAGAAGGGTGACACTAGCACTCACTGAAAGACTCAGGGCATTGTGAGATTTTTAAGTTGCTGGAATTTTCCTAATTTACAGCACAGAATGGCTGACTCTTTAACACACTCAACTTTCTTCTAATACTATGTACATGGTGAGCATGATTACAAAAAGACAGGGTGAAGCCTTCCATAGGTTTCTGGGGATTCAAGCCAAGAAGACTGTGAGCCCCAACTCCAGCCCCCTCCCTCGAAAGGAAATGTCTAAGTATTTGAAAATGCACTTCTATTTCCAGTCCAGCCTAGTTGCAGCTCCCTTGCCTGCATCCAAGATGACTGCCATTTCCAGTTGATTAAGGGCCTGGACAAATTGGATCTTGGAAGAATTCAAAGCAGATTTAAGTAAGTCCTGAAGGCCTTCTCCAGTGGGGGAATTGGAGGCCACTGCCCCAAACCTTCCTCTCCCATGATTATCTCCTAGCCTATTGACAAACATGGTGAGCTCTTTCTTGGCTGGGTAACTATCCGATTCTATCTCTGCTTCTCTGGCCCGTTGGGGAGACAGCAAGACCTTTCTCACGTCTTTATAAATTGAGTTGCCCACCCCCTGTGGGGGAATTCTGAACTCAGCAAGGTCCATGGTCAGAGGCTATTGGTCAGGATGTCCCTTTCTGGACTCTAGAATGTAAATGGTTCCGCCTGGGAGTTGAGACAGGTCCGTCGCCATTGAAGTTCTTAAGTGGGGACTTTCAAACAAAGAAATTACTGAATTTCTGGCAAATAGCCAAATCACAGAAGGAGTCAACTCCAACTTTGTGCTTAGAACTAAAGTAAGCATTTTGCCTAATTACAGGTGTAAGGCATGGTTGTCTTTCTGGTTCCAGCAGCCCATCCCTGCTCCTCCAGGCAGGGGTAGGTGAGCCTCATGCTTTCCCGGGACCTCAGTCATCCCTCCGTGTTGTCAGTTCCTGTCTTCGTCACCTGCCCATGTTCCCAGGCATCTGGAGACCCTATTTCTATTTTCTTAGTACCTGGTGACTGTATTGCAATGCTTGGCTGCAAGATTGGCACAAAGCTCACGACAGCCTTTCTGCTGCCAATTCTCAGCGTGCTTCTCAACCCCCTGCCCTCCCATCTCTCATCACATCACCCTCTGCTGGCTTGTGCTTCTGCTCCCTCCAGTCACCATGCTGGCTTTACTCCCCCAAGTTTCTGCGGTCCTCAGGGTCCACTCTCAAGGCTCCGGTTGGACTCAGACCTCTTCAGGCCCAGGCTGCCTTACTGCCCTTGCCTGTGCCCGAGCCATCGCTGCACAAGGCCTCTTTGTGACAGAGCCCTTCCGCCAAGCTTGGTGGTTAAGGCTGACCTTTGGCATTTTGCCACCTGTATACATATTTGGGCACTTGCAGACTTTTTTGTTGTCATTGCATATCACAGTTACATTCCTCAATTGCTTTCTCATTTGTCTACTGCAAAGAAAAAAAAATCCTTCAGCATAGCATTATTACAAGAACCAGCTTAATCATTCTAAGCTATTAATTCGTAAGTACCATCATTAGTAATTAAATAGTTAACCAAATATTAACACATCTTGTCTAATCATTAGAATGATTAATAATGATTCATTAATAAAATAGCATCATCAGTCTGGGCCCTCCACTCAACTCCCTCAGGGCTTTGCCCAGCTCTTACAACTGGCACCTGCGACAACTGGTCACACGTGGAACTCTGACCCCTGGGTGGCTGGGGGCTTGTGTTTCTTGTTTGGCACTGAATGTTCATATTGTACCCTAGCACCCACTGCTTCCTGTGCCTCTTCCCCTTGGCTCTCCTGATGTCACATGAACATTACAAGTTTCTACCCACACATACCACACAAGTTTAGGTCAAAGGGTGACCTCTGAAAAACAAAGGGGAAAAAGTGGGAAATGCTCAATGGGTCTGAAGGCTGTTAGTGGGTCTCAGGGTGGGCCATCTAGGCGGGCTACCATATTAGCATACCCACTAACCATTTCTAGGTGCAGGGTGTTGGCTCTGATGCTCACTTCCTCCCTGGGAGGTACTCAGGGTGGATACTCACCCCATTTTACAGATGTGGAAACTGAGGCCTACAGAGATTACATGACTTGCCTCCAGCCACAGGCTGATGGAACCAGGAGGGAAATCTGGGTCTTCTGTTCCTTCTGCCGGAGGTTTTCTGTGTTTTGTTTTCTCAAACAGAAAAGTAAAACTCACTCTTCCTCTCCCTCTCTCTCTCTCTCATTCTCTCTCTCTCTCTTTCTCTTTGTCTCTGGTGTTTCTGGGGAGATGGATAGCTGGATCCCAATTGCTGTGAGGAGTGGGACAGGCAAAAATCACACCAGCTAAGTGGGTTTGGGGCACTGACAAAGAAACTCCCTTTGCTTTCCAGAGGCTACTAATGGGAGCAGGGGCGGGGCTTAGCTGGAAGAGCGGATGGAATCACTTGCAAAACCCTAATAAATCTGCAGGCCCAGCTGTTCCTCATCTGATGATCCTGAAGGGAAAGTGTGAAATAGTAGAGATGCTGACGGGCCTGGGGGGCCCCTTCAAAGGCAACCTGGTTTTCCCAAGGACCACAGAGCAGGGGTGGGAAGTATCCGGAAACGTCTGAAGGGTGTTTGTTAGAGTTGGGAGGCCTGGGCCCCCAGAGGCCAGATGTACACAAGGAGCGTGCCTGAGAATGCCCCTGTCCTGGAAGTTCTGGAAGGGTGGTCAAGTCACCCGCTCCCAGAATGTGAGGGCATTGCTGGGAGTTAGGCACACCCGAGTCTGAATCCCAGCTCCACTGTTTACTGGCTGTGTGGGCCTGAGTGAGATTTTTCACCTCTCTGAACTTAGTTTCTGTTGCTGGAAAATGTGTATAATAGTCCTCCCTTCAGGGTTGCTGGGGGAACTGAATGTGCTAATGTACGCAGAGCTCCCAGCACGTGACAGGTGCTCAATGTTCTTTCCCTTTCCCCCTTTTTCACTTCCCTAACTTAGGGAATCAAGAAGGGGCTGGGCCACGCTCACCCAGAGGCCAAACCCAGGGAGCATGAGCCACCCCCCACCCAACATTCAGCCCCACTCCCAGCCCCCTCGCTCCCCCCACCCCAAACTTGCACAGCTGGGTCTGGGTGGGGTGGGGCCTTGCTGCAGGGTCCCACTTCCCTTGTCCCTCCAGCCCCTGCAGGAGTCAGGTCCCAGGGCCAGGTGGGCCCCTCCTGACCTTGACCACTCTTAGCCAGCAGGAGCTGTGACTCTGAGGGCTGAACCCTGCTTAGACTGGAGGCTTCCAGA
Organism: Vicugna pacos; assembly: GCF_048564905.1. Taxonomy (NCBI): domain Eukaryota; kingdom Metazoa; phylum Chordata; class Mammalia; order Artiodactyla; family Camelidae; genus Vicugna; species Vicugna pacos. Next base: position 53,340,300 of record NC_132987.1, on the reverse strand, counting down.
GAATGAGCCGCAGGCCCCTAAAGCCAAGGGCACCCTCTCCTAGGCTGGGGACTCTGGCCTGAGTTGAAAAGCATTTAATTGTGTTCCGACTTCTCCATTCCCCGAGAGCAGAGTCGTCAATCCTCCCAGTAGACAGGCCAGCCACAAGTCCAGTTTCAGAGAGCAGGCCCAGGCTGGCCTCTGGCCCAGGGGACCCAGGGGGATCTGCTGCTGGCCAGCCACAAGGACACCCCACTTCAGAGCATCCTGGGCAGCTAGCGCTCTCACAGACCAAGCCAGGCCTCTGCCCGGATGCCAGCCTGTGAAAGACTTGCTTTCTCAGGGCCTAGAAACTGCCAGGGGCTGCAGTCAGACGGTCTTGGGTTCATGGGCCATGGATCCCTCTGAGTGCGAGCTCCCCATCTGTAATATGCTAACACCACCTTGAAGACTTGTGAAGATTGCTGAGATCATCCTCCCATGTCTGCAGTGTAGGCTCCATGCATGTTAAGCCCCTTCCCGCATTTCTTTTCTGCTTTTTCCTCTCTTTGATTTTTCTCTTTCTTTATCCCTTTGACCTTTCTTCACCTCTAAATCTCTCCTCAGCACTTTTTTCAGCTCCTCAGGCTACTTGCTTTTCTCCTTTCCACAGGTCAAATCGAAGAAGTGGGGAGGCTGGAGGGCAAGCTTCGCATCTCAGACCACGGAGAGACCCTGCGCTCACAGGCCTGAGGCCTGAGCCTCCCAGCTCCTGAGCAGATCCTGGTACTAACCTCAGCTCCTCTATCTCTTCTCCCTCCTGGAGGCTTCTGCCTGGCCAGGAATGGGAGAGGTCAGGAGAGAGCAGGGAGAGATGGGGAGCAGAGGTGGTAATCCCCCTGTCCCGAAACAAAGATCAGTGGAGGCTGCGGTAAATAAACACGAAATGACCCCCTTAAGTCACAGAGTAATGGGGGGCAAGTCAGTCCATCTGCTTCCCGCCTGGTCACTCCCTGTCACGTCCCAGCCCCAGAAGGAAGTCCTTCCTCATATCTAACTTATATCCTTCCTGCTGCAATTCCTGCCTACTTCCTTTTGATCCATGTGGATGATGCTATCCTCATCACTCCTCCAACTGGCACCTCCTCAGTAGGACCTCTCCTCAATTCTGTTCAGCTTGGAGGCCTGAGGGAGTGAAAGCAAACTTTAAGAGGATGTTTAAAGTTTGGCTTCTCATCACCACATCTCAGCTGAGTCCATAAAACCGCCTTATAAAGCCCACTGGCCAGCCAGCTGCCCTCAGCCTCAGGGGCCTCCCTGTTTTATGACTGGCCCCAATTCAGACACCAGCTGGATGTAGGAACTTGCTGCCTTTTATGAAGAGATGTTAACGGGAAGCATCTCTTCCCTTCTGTCTGGTTCCCAGAAACTCCACTCCTTCCCTCATTCATGTGTTTTGTTTTCAGTCAGTCACCGTTTACCAAGCGCCTCCTGGAGCCAGGTTCTGGGTTGGGCCCCAAGGTGAAGGTGGCCCCAGGTAAGAGCTGGGGTAGGGGGTGGTTCTGCCTTGGAAGGGCTGGTCCTGTAGGAACTAGCACCTGGGCGGCACCTCGCAGTAGCAGCAGTAGCTGGATCACACTGCACTGTCAGTGTTTGTAAACTGCACGGTAATTGTGAAACAGTGTTGGAAAAACAAACAATTACAGAGCAGCCTGATAAGAGCTGCCAGGAGGTGAGCTCAGAGAGCCAAGAAAAGAGACTCTAGCTCTGTTCAGGATCAGGGAGGTCTCCCTGGGGGAGGTGCCCTCTGCACTGTTCCCTGAAGGATGCTTAAGAGTTTTCAAAGCCAGCAAGGTGGGCAGGTGGAGGAAGGAAAACCAAAAGTCTAAGTCTCCTGTTTGCTAACGAACAGAAGTGAGGCTTGGGTACCAGGGGCCAGGATTCTGGCAAAAAGCCAGAGGAACAATACAGGGTCAAGTTTCTCCAGGGCTCAGTCTTTCTAACTATGAGACAGATGTAATATTGGTTAGTTAAAGAAAACCACGAAATAATAATAGCTGCCACGTGTTCAGTCTTTCATCATTAGCTACTAGCTACTTTCATATGCATTACCTCCCATGAGCCTCACAATAAAACTGAGGTAGGCAGGGTGGGTACTTTAATATCCATTTTGCAGATGAAGAAACTGAGTCTTAGAGAAGTCCAATGACTGGCGGCCAGAGGCACAGCTAGCAAGTGGCAAATGTGGAGCTTGTGTTTAAAGCCAGGACCCTTTCCCCAGGACAGCTCGGAGCTGCTTGGGGAATGGCTGAAGGTTGAAGGCAAGCAGTGGGAAGGGAGGGGCAGGGAAGCAGGTGTTCCCTGTCAGCAGCACCCTACTCCCCCTAGGGTGCCACCTAATACCTGGGTGAGGGCTAGAGGCAGGTGAGGGGACACAAGCAGGTAAAGCCTCAGATTTCTCTGGGAGCAGGGGAAGGAAAAGAAGGGCCTCCTGAAAGACTTAAGCTGGCGAAGTGTCCCAGGTAGAAGCTCATTTACAGCGCTCTCCTGACAGAGGGAGGGATTTAGGAGGAAGGAGACTGAGGATCTACCATGGGACCCCAGAGCAGCCATTGTCCCCAGATGGGGTTGTTGGGGGACTAAGCACCCCTTCTGGCTTGCCTGAGCCAGGGGAGACACCCTTCTTCCCTCCCACCTTCCATCGCAAGGGGCCAGTCCAGGCCTCAGACTTGTAAGTGAAGCCCCAGGGGCCAGGGAGAGAATCGGAACCCCTGGACACACCTCCACAGTCAGGTGCTCAGCAAGGAGGGGGTGGAGGGGAGAGGGGCCACAGGTACACCCAGCAGTACAGCGTCACACTGTCCTGAACTCAGGCAGCCTCCTACCTGCCCACCCAGACTCCAACACACACACCGCCCGACTCCCACCTTAAACACAGACGCCGCCCAAAGGTCCTCTCACAAACACCCAAACCCACAATCGGTCCCTCCCCTACCCATACGAGCCCACTCATACACGAGTATGGACAATGCACACAAGGATTTAGTTTCCAAATGGCTTATATACACAATAAGCACAGCACCCACACAAACGAATCCCAATTCACTCAGACAGTCGGGTACATGAATACGTATGGAAACAAGGTTCACACACACAGCTCAGTGGGCCTGAGATAAGGGACCCAGAGAGCTCTGGAGTCTAAGCTGAGGTGTCCAGCGAGGGTCACCCAGCCTGGCTTCCCTCAAGCTTGTCATTCTCTTCCCCGAGCTCACCTCCAGCAGATAAGAGTTGACCTCACTGGACCAGGTCTCCATCCCTATCTCCAACGCCCGTCCCCTTACAGCCCTTCCACTAAGCATCCGGGCGCCAGTGACACACTAGGGGCTCTGTTAATATTATCCACCCCTCCTCATCCCCTTACCACCATGCAGAGAACCTGGGGCCAGGGTCACTTCTGGTTGTCAGAGAGGGGAGGGAAGGGTGTCCTATGAAGCAGGAAACACTCCCACAGGAACTCCCTCCTCAGGCCTAGGACTCCCAGGCTTCCCTTTATAAAGCAGAGTGGGCTGTGAGGGTTGCTGACAGGAGAGGCTCTGTCCCCAGGGGAAAGAGGTGGCATCTTCTGGCCAGCAGGGACCATGTCTCTTCACATACACTCACACACACTCACACACACACTTCCCCCACTGTAATTATAATGGTTGCTCCAGCAGCAGAGGAAAGGCCGTGATTTATGAATGGGAGTTGGTGTAGAGAGATTCCAGCACCATCTGCTTGGGAGCAAACAGGAAGAGCTTCAATGTGCTGCAGACCTGGGGGAGGGAGCCAGTTGGTGGAACAAGCTCATAAAAGCCATTCCTAACGGCCACAGGTGCTTCTCCCCACCCCCTGGCCCCCAGCCCCCCAGGGAGACCCACAGCCTCTGCCAGGGCCTCCCATGGTACACACTCCCCTCGCCAAGACCAGGCTGCCTGAGGTGGAGTGGTGGAGAGAACCTGGATCATCCAGCAGACCTGAATACAAATACCTACCACTGGGCTTTAGTTTGCTCATCTATTAAATGGGGATGATGGCAATGAACAGCTCTTAATGTGTTAAAACTTTACCGTGTGCCTGATAGGGGAAATCATCTTTGCTCCATTTTACAGATAAGGACACTGACGCTGTGGAGGTTAAGAGTCTGTCCCAAGTTTGTACAAGGGAGCTATAGGGCCATAACTTGAAACTCTGTCAGCAGAGGTGACTTGCCCTGAACCAATTTTTCTCCACATTGCTCCCCAACATGTGGAAGTTTGGAGGATTAAATGAAATTAATACTTCAAGTGTCTGGCATATCTGTTAATTTTCTTCTTTTGGGGTATCTAGCTCTGGAACCAAAAGATTCAAAGATGGAGGGGAGAAAGGGAGACACTGAGAGAGATACTGTGATTAGCACTTGGTGCCTTGATCAAGAGCAGCCTGGCCAGTCCTGAGAAGTTTAGTGTTATAATCTAGTGTTGTCTACCAAAAAAAAAAAAAAAAAAAGATCTGGCACCTTTTAATGACATGCCCACTCGATATTGTGCCTATTGTGCTATTGTGCCTCACAGGGATGAGTTCTGGTTGTAAGCTGGGGGCAAAAATGACTGTCATTGGTATGACCACCATGTGTCGTTCTCTCCTTTGTTTGTTAGTCCCCAGTGTGCTCAACTGTATTTCCCCAATGGTGGTTTTCCACTAGAAGAAAGATTCAGAACCAGCTGAGATTTCTAAAAATCCAGAACTCCTGACCCTTCCCCTCACCTTCAGGACCCCTGTGTGTGGCCTCTGTAACCTTGCAAGGTTCTCCAGGTGGTTTCAGGGCAACTCTCACCTGTGTCCCTGGGGATCCACTGGCCTTCATTTTGCAAAACCTAGCCCTTCGATGTAGAAATCAGTTGGAATTCACTGACACTATGACCGGAACGCAAGCTCCCTACTGACAAGGGCCATGTCTTATTTGTCCCCCACCATGGCCCCTTCAGAGGTCTCACCTTTAAGAATGAAGTCTCATAGGAAACACAAACCCTTAGCAACCAACTCTAAGACTGGCGAAAACAAATGTTGAATGGAGGGACCCAAGAATCTTGCTATCAAAGTAATTGATATTGAGAAAGGTAGATCAAAAAGGAAGTGACACCTCCTTGGCTAGGCCTTAAAGGATTCTGATAGTGGATGAAGCAGCTGAGGTATTTCAGATACGTGAGTCACCACGATACTGGAGACCACTGTGCCTAAAGAGATGCTCATGCCTGGCATCTCTTTATGTTGGCTTAATTTTCCACATGGGAGTTAAAGGGTAGAGAAAGCTCTGTCTGTCCCACGGAGATGGGGAAGGGGCAGAGAAGGCAAGCAGGCAACGTGGTAGCCCCTGAGTAGCCCCACACTTTTCACTATCCCAGGCCACAGTTCAGGCCACTGTCCTGTGCCCATGGCCCATTTCTCAGGATACACTGGGTCCACAATATATCATAGGGGCCACAGTCCACTCCAGAGGTAAAGTCCTGCCCTATAGTCTAGAGGGGAGAAAAGCAAGTTTCAGGGGTGTGCATACCCAAGGATTAAGTGGAGTCTTTCAGATTCAAAGGATAGTGAAGACCTAGAAGAAAGTGCTGGGGTGAGCCTGCAGGAGGGGGCACCTGGCCAGGCTAGAGAGTCAGCATTCTCCCACCCCCTTCTGCCACCTCAGGCCATTTCTCTCCCACTCAAATTCAGACCTCCAGGTCCCCACCATCCAGCCATGATCCCCTTTACCCAACCTGGCCAGTATCACCTATCCACCTATCATCTTTTGAGGACTTGGACCCCTGGCTCACGGTCTTCCTCTGCACCCCACATCCTAGGCAACTTGAGTGTCATCATAGGCATCCCAATACCCTCACTTCTTGGCTCCTCTGCTTCCCCATCTCCAGTGACCTTCTCTCCACCTCAGCCACCCACACACTGCCTGGAATGTCTCCTGTAAAATCTTAAACTCCAGTATCCCCCTCTTGGGCCACAACTTCTTTCCTTTCCTCCCATAAAACCTGGTCTCCTTTCACAGAGCTTTCTCCAATTCACCCATTCTGTCTTGCTCATTCAGCTACAGTACCGGAGTGCCGGCTTTGGCCAAGGCACTCTGCCAGCTGTCAGCTCCTTCCTGGCTTGACTTCCTCCCCTATCGACCTGCCCGTGATTGGCCACATCATTCATTCTCCCTGGCACCCTCGATTCCCACACCCTCTTGCCCCGCCTTTCCCAGCCCCGGAGGATTCCAGTCATCTGCTTTCCCCATCATGATTCCCAGGCTACAGAAGGCATAGGAAAACCACCCAACCGTGCAGACTGGTGCCACTCCAGATTTATGGCCCCTGACGTCAGCCCAGCCCTCAGGCCACTAGGCCCCGGGTGGTCAGCTCCTGTTCTAAACCTTTGCCACCCTTTCAGCTTCTGGCCTGCCCCGTCCCTCCTGTATAACTGACAGAGAAAATAGAGATCCTCAGACCAGAACTCCCCCAACTTCCCTCCACTCCGCCTCCCTACTTATCCCTACTCGCCAGTTTCCAATGCCCTGTCTTCACTCTGCAGACCACCCAGTCCCTGTGAAAGCTCTTCCTCTCTCAGATGCTATAGCACTGCCGCCCCCTCCCAGAGCTCCTCTTACTTGCTGTTCCTTCTCTGTCTCTTTTGCTTACTTCTCCTCTGCCCAGTGCATCTATGTTTGGTTCCCAGGGCTCCATCTATGACTTCTTTTAGTCTTGCCCTGCTCCTGCACCCCAAATGTTCTCACCTAAGCCCATGGCTTCTTGCTCTGATAACTCTGATCTGTGGCTCTCGGTCCGAGCCTGTCCTGATGTCCTGGATGTTCGCCTGTCTATCCCGTAGGCAACATCAAAGCAGTGTGTCCCCAGCTGGGCTTCTTAGCTCCTTCCCCAGACCTCTCCCTCTCTCCTTCCTCAGTCTCTGATGTTATAGCATCATCGTGCACCCAGTTCCCCGAGCTAGAGACCTGGGAGTCTCCTCAGCTCCTTCTCGCCCCCCATCCCCACCCCCACCACCACAGCCTGTCTGTTCTGTGTCTGAGATGATTCCCAGATCTGCCCTATCCCTTCCATCATGCTGCTGCTCTTCTTCCAGTCCTTCTCATCTTTTGCAATGGCCTCTAACTGGTCTCCCTCCCTCCAATGGCTCCTTGTTCCCAACTCTCTCCCACTTTTGTATTTAAACCAAACTTCCTACAATGACCCACAAAGGCCTTCACATCCTACAGGTCCCAGCCCCTCTCTGCTCTCCTTTCTTGCTTCTCTTCCTGACACCCCCAACCCACTGCCTCCTGGGAAGTGCTTATTCCTCTCCGCCAGTGCATTTGCTGACCTTCTGTCTAGGACGCCCTCCATCCCTCCTTCTTGACTGGGAAACTTCATCCTCCAAGAACTAATTCAAAAGTCATCTTCCCAGTTCCCCCAGCCCCTTAGGCAGAATTCAATGTGCTCTTGGCTCTGTTCCCCTGCACTTAGTTTGCCGAATCTACACTATCTGTTGGTTCCGGTTTGGGACCTTCGTGAACAAGGCCTGCCATGAACATTCATGTCCATGAATCCACCTTTGGGGTGTGCATATTTGTGGCCTGACTGCTTACGTATTGATGGGCTGCTTCCAAAGACGTATCTGAGAACTCCTGTTCCACGTCTTCACCGACACTTGTTTTTATCAGACTTTTACACTGTTGTTACCTGGTGAGTACGTAGTAGTACCTCATGGGGAGTTTCGTTAGCATTCCCTTGATTACTAATTAGTAATCTGCACCTTGTATATTTTTGGCCATTTGAATTTCTGTATGTTCAGTGCTTTGGTTCAGTTCAGTTCTTCCACTGGGCTGTCCGTCTCCTGCACCCTCATTTGTAGGAGTGCTTCACACGTTCTGGACATGAGTCCTTTGTTGGTTGCATGCATCCCACTCTGAGTTCCCTTTTTACTCTCATAACAGCGTCTTTTGAAGGACAGAACTTCCTGATTTTAAGGTACTCAGATTTATCAATCTTTTCCTTTATGGTTAGTATTATTTTTGTGTATTGTTTAAGAAACCTTTCCCTACCCTGAGGTCATGGAGATGTTTTTCTATGATATCTAATAAAAGCTTTATTGTTTTGCTTTTCACAGGTAGGTCCATGCTCCCCCTGGAATTCCACAGCACTTAGGACCAATTTCTAGAGCACTGCGAACTCCATCTGTTTCTGTATCTGTCTCCTTATCTAAACAAAGACCTCCTTTAGAGCAAAGTACAAAAGTAATTTTTAAATCTTTGTGTTCAGAGGTCCTAACACAGTGCCTGGCACACCAGTGACACTCTATACATGCCCTTGATTGCTTGGATTGCGGGACTACTGCCAAGCAGGAAGGCTCTCTCTTCTGCGGGCTCCCTTCTTTGTTGACTCCTGCCCTCCCCTCAGTAAGCTAACGTTCCTGCAGGTCCCAAGCACCTACAGGGTGCAGGCTTTGGGCACAGCTCTAGAAATGCAGAGCTAAGGAGAGTGAAGCCTCAACCTTCAAAGAGCTCACCACCTGGGACCTGGCTTCCTGACACAGGCCCCAGGCCCACAAGTGGATTTGGGAAGCCAAACAGACCTGGGTTCAAATCCCAGCTTCATCATCTGCGTGACCTTGGGAAAAGTTACTTCTGTGTACAAGGTCTCAGCTTTCTACTTGGTTAAAGGGAGAACAGTAGATAACTTACTGGGTTGTTGTGAAGGCAGCATGAGGCAGTAAATATAAATATGTCAAGCAGGGGCTGGCCACATGGTTGGTGCCCAAAGATTGTTGAGTAAATGATGGAATTTAGGAATGAGTAGTGAATGTACTAGGGCAGTGGGTGGGGGTGATGTGGGGAAAGCTAGCACTGGGTGGGGCAGGGGCTGCCTGTGGGACTGTGGCAGGCCTTCCCTGCTTCCCTGTTGTCACAGTAACTGCTGTCAGCAAATGTCTCCCAGACAGGAATCCCCTTCAGGGCTCCCTTCCCCAGCCCACTGCATTTGTTGACTCAAAACCTCTCTACTGCCAATTTAGCCTGCAGTAAGGAAGAGGGGGAGGGGGAGAGGTGTGGGAGGGGGTGGAACCGTACAGAAAGGGGTCTTTGTCTGAGCACTCTGTGGCATTTCAGATTTCAGGGAGGTTTTGTTTTTTTTTTTAAACCTCCTAAAGAGTTGAGTGGGCCGTACTTGCAAAGGGAGGTATCTGAATTAGACAGCAGGGAGGACTTCCAGTGGGGTCTCTTTGTGGGGTGGTGGAACAATGAAATGATTTTCAAAGGCCCTGGGGAGTCTCCCAGGGGCTTAGGCACAGATGTAGGGCACCATCCCAGGGAGGGGCTCCCAAGGGCTTGGCCCTGTGGTTCCCTCGCAGCTCCTCTCCCTGCTGAGCTGAGAGGCTCAGGAAGCTCCCCTGCACCCAGTAGTGGCAGGGCCATCCCCATTCTAGGCTTGGCGTGGGCCTCTCACCACCTGCCATTCTCTGGTCCAGGTGGTATCCTGGGGCTCCTGGTGGCGGGTTGTGGGGGGGCGGCTGGAGATGCTGACTCGTAGAGCCCTTCCACCCAGCCGACTTTCAGGCCTGCCCTCCGTCCCCAGCTCACAGCCAGGGAGAAGAGCCCAGCAGAGAGGCCCTGGCCTCCTGCCGCCCCACCCCAGGTGTGCCTGTCCCCTCCAAGCAGCAGGCCTGGGCCTTCTCCTCCCCTTGATGCCTTGCCTGTCTCTTTAGGTGGTTTCCTGGCTTCCTCCATGCATGTGTTCATTGCCCTTCTCTCAGGCATCCCATCCCCCTAGGTCTGTGGGTCTGTCCATCCCTCTCTCTCCTGACATCTGCCTCTCTCCTCTCTGCCTCTTCCTGTCCTCTCTGCTCCCTTCCTTTTTGTCTTCAATTTGTCTGTCTTTGACTTTTCCTTTCTATGAGTCCATTTTTACCTTCTTCTGTGTCTCTAAGTCTCTCTCGGTCTGTTTCTGAATCCGTCAGTCTCTTCTGGTGTCTGTGTCTTGATCTCCTCCTCTCTTTCTCTGTCCTTCTCGCTATCACGGTGACCCTGTCTGTCTCACTCACTGGCCCTGCCTGGGCCTCGCAGTCTCTATCTCTGGTTCTCTCCTTGTTGGTCTCTCTGCCTCTCCTGCTCTAAGCCTCTCTCCCCTGGACACTCAGCCTGCCAGTGTCAGAGCAGAGCTTGCCTGTGGTCCCAACTCTAATTCATCGCTGGGGACAGGCTTTGCCAACAGCTGCCAGGAGATTGCAGGCCTCGTGTCCCCAGCCCTGCTCCTGTGCCAGAGGCCCAGGGGGCTGCAGCCAGTGTTCACCCAGCACCTGCTGAGACTCCTTTCCTTCCTCCCCTCCTTCCCTCCCAGACGCAAACTCAGTGCCCCACCCGACTCCCTGAGGTCCATGAGCCCTGGCTGTGAGCCCAGCACCACTGGAGCTCCTGGAGGGGCAGGAGGGGGGCATTCTGGGCAGAACTCCGCCCCACACCCTTCAGGAGCTCACAGGCCAGCTGGGTGACCCCACACACGCATATAGAAAGCAGTATGGACAACACAGGACAGAAGAATCTGGGGCCCAGTGTGGACCACAGAATGGAAAATCCCAAAGGAAGGGAAGGAGATCAGACAGAGAAGTTAGGCTCGAGATGGATGGGACTGAGCGGAATGGAGAGAGCAGGAGAGGACATTCAGATAAGAGGACCTGAACTGGCAAAGGCTTGGAGAGAGGAGTAATTAAGAGACCTTGAGGAACAATTGGTTTAAGGGCTAGAATTAAGGTTTGTGTAAGCGCTTGAGAACAGAGAAGATTAAAGCTAGCCATGCAAGGGTAAGTGAGGTGAGGCAGAAGTTTTTGCAAGGGACTGTGACATCTGAATTGGATTTAATTCACCCAAGGTGAAGATGAAGGGAAAGACTCTGCAGACTCAGGAACCAGCATGTTCCAAGGCAGAAGGCACAGAAAGACCTGCCGTGCTGGGGAGGCACTGGCTTCATGTGGTGCGGAGCAAGTACGTGGGACAGGGACAGGGCGAGAAGCCTGTGCACCCCCTCAGGGCTCTCACGTCTATCCGCTGGCAGCCAGGGAAGGGCTCTGAGCAGGAGCGTGGCATCATTGGGGTTTATTGATTTTACTTTTTAATAAATCACTGGCAGCTGTTTGCAGGATGGACTGGCAGGAGGGGAGACTGAAGGTGAGGGGACCAGCTAAGAGCTACTGCACTGGTCCTGGCAAGAGTGAAGGACTGGTGGCCAGGACTGACCGGGGTGGTTGGGGTGGGGAGGCACAATCCATGATGGCAGGTTCGAAGCCCAACCAAAAAAAGGGAAGAGGTGCAATGTCTGAGGTTTCCAACTTAGGGAACACAAGGGAACAGGAGACTTTTAGAGGAAAAGACCAAGCACTTGGCGTTTGAGGTGTCTGTGGGACTTCCTGGGGGTAGGACTCCCTCCCCTCCAACTTGGGGCAGGTGTGGAGGCCTAGGGAGGGCCCGGTGGCAAACAGAGGTCTGGGGGGGTGGCAGTCCCTGGGGCTGAGCAGCTGAGCTGGGTCTAATCTCTTTATGGCTGGTTCCAGCCCGAAGCAAGAAAGGGATAAGAAATGGCCTAGGAAAGACACTGCCTGGTACCCTCTCCTGAGTTCTGCTTCCTTGATGTCTTCTCATCCACACCCCATGACGTGCCAGCACCCTACACACACACACACACACACACACAACTGGATCAGCAATGGCGCCAAATGTTTCAGGCCAACCAACAAGTATTTTCAAATGCAAATTCCCTCGCTTCCATCAGGTCCCCCACACAACTGCTCTCTGAGCAGCTGGAGGCAGAGTTGGTGGTGGGGGGGGCAGCAAAAATAAATCCCATTTTCTGCTCCTTTTCAGTGCTGGGCTGCAACCCCCTACTGCCTCCCCTCCCTCTCCACAGATGGGGGATTAGCCCTGCCTCAGGTTTGGCTCTGTCTCGTGGGGAGGGTGATGGGGAGGGCAAGGACGGAGTTGGAGACGGGGTGGAAGCGTCCAGTGACAGGGCTAAGAATAACAGCTTCCATCAGGCCTGACACCCTCTCCCACTTGCCATCGCTCAAGTTGTTCCGTGTGTGCGGGAGACAGACAGATACAGGGTGTCTGCATGGAGCCATGTGTATTTGTGTGTGAGACAAAGACCCAAGGCAGGGTGGGGGTAGGGGGGAGGCTGACAGGCAAATGGCGTGGATGTGACTGGTAGAGGCTGGAGAGAGAGCAGCCCTGTGTGACAGTGAGACAGCGAGGGAGGGAGACGAGAGCTTTGGAGACACAGCGCATGCTCTGTGTGCTTGAGTGAGTGTGTGTGTGTGTGTGTATGAGAGAGAGAGGCTGTAGGAGGCTTACTGTTGTGAGCGAGGCTGCAGATGTGTGAGAGAGGCCCAGACAGGCAGGGGTAGGCTGGGTCTGAGTGCGCGGTCATCACCAGAGCTTTCGTGAGTGGCCAAGGTGGGGGCTGCAGGGGAGGGCCTGGCAGGAGGCCTCGCTCTGCCTGGGGCCATGAGGCCTTCTCCTGTCAGAGGGGCAACTGAGGAGGGAACATATGGGCACACGGTGCGTGTGAGGGTGTGGAGGCTGTGTGTTGCACGTAAGGGTGTGTCTTAGATGTGTTAGTGACTGTGTGACCATGTGTCTGTGTATAAGGGTGTGTGCTAGAAAATGTGTCTCTGTGTGAAGGTGTGTATGAATCTACTTCAGGGTGTATGTGTGGTCTGTCTGAGTCCGTGAATGAATGTGTGTCTGTGGGAGGGTTCACGTGTGGGCACATGGATGTGTGTGTCCGTGTGTATGAATGTGTTTGCCTGTGTGTGAGTCTGTGTGTGGTGTGTGTGTAGACAGATGATGGACACTCAGGCCCTCAGCCTGCCCTGCTGCCCTTGCTGCCTCCAGCCCCCAGCAGATGTTGAGGGAATCGTGCATGTCAGTCTTAAATCTGTCTCCAAATTTCCATGAAGAGTGAACCAAAGCTTGGGGCAGGGAGCACGCCTTCCTAGAGGGAGCAGAAAGAACTGGCATCAGTGTCTGCCTGACCACAGCGAACGTACCCACCCACCTCCAGCCCAGTCGTCAGCTGGCAGGGTCGCAATGCCTCAGTTTACTGAAAGCACGTGTTGGGGGAGGGGACACACAATTTGAATTTCTGTATGTAAATCACAGATGCCATGGGAGGTGCTCAGAACAGACTTACGGTGCCTTCTTGCTCAAGCTGGCGCTCCGTATGGCATGTGGCACCCTGGCCCCGTCAAGGCAGCTGTCTGGGAGGACGGCTTCTTTCCCGGACTTGCGCCATCTGGGCCCCAGGCCCTGACTTCAACAGCTGGGAGGGTCCACCTCGCACAGGTATCCATCCATCCACATCACCTAGAGGGGTTCTTTAAATCAGGACTTTATGAAGCCAACTAAATGGTTCGTTGAGAATGACTAAACTCAACCTTGGAAAGAAAATCATAAACATTTTACTACCTAGCTAAGCCAAGCGTGATTACATATGGAAACTATGGACGCTACTCAGTGGGATTTTGATATTAATTTCCAATTTCCTCTTCACTGAGGAACTGATGAAAACCCAGGCTCTGTGCTATCCGGGCTAGAATCAACATCCCCGTTCACTGTCCATCCAAACCCTGCTGTTTCTCACTCCCAGCTCCATGTCGCCCTCCCTCCAGTTCCACACCGGCTGCTCCAGAGCTTGCCTTGACCCTCAGTCTCCAAGGCTACACACACTCAGGGTTCATTTAAGTGCAACTTCTGTTGGTGTTGTTAAGGAGAGCTGCTTCGTGGGCCATTCTCTCTGAAAATGCCAGGCCTGCTGTCTCCAGGGAGGACCTCCCTCTGTGGGTGCCCTGCTGATCCTCTGCTCTGCATCTTGTTCCCAGAGCCAAATGTTTGCCCGTTCTGGCCTGTCCTTCCTGCTCCACAGAGGGGTGCCACCTTCTGCCCCAGTGGGATAAAGGGAACTGTATGTTATTCCCTGCTTTGAGCAGGAAGCTGAGAACAGCCTCCATCAGGCAGGAACAAGACACCTCGAGGCTTCCCGTGTTGTACCCTCGCTGTCCCCTCTGGCAGAAGGAGCTGTCATTCCATATGCAATGTCACAGATTCCACTTAACCTCCACGTTGCATGGAACAAGTAGCTTCAAGTGGGAAATAACTCTGGGGAGGGGCCCAGAGCAGGGCCTGGACACACCAGAAATTAACACAACAACGTAAACTGGCTAGACTTCAATTTTTAAAAAATTAAAATTATATTTGATATCTTGTATTAACCTATAATGAAAAAGATTATGAAAACAAATATATATATGTACATGTATGACTGAAACATTATGCTGTACACCAGAAATTGACACTTTAGAAACTGACTATACTTCAATTAAAAAAATTTTTTTTAAAGAGCAGGTCTTAGGGACAGGCACACCTCAGTCTGATGCCGAGCCTAGTCCCTGTGTGACTCTGGGCAAGTTAGTTACTCTCTCAATAAATGGAGTGTACTCATGCATCTCTTGCACTTAGGAGAAACTAAGTGAAATCATGAATTCATATATAAAGGCCCAGGACCTAGTACGCATTCAGTAAACAAAACTTATCGCTATTACCACTCCACCAACCAAGGGGATCTTGAAGAATATCCAAACTTTAGTGTGTATCAGACATCTGAGAAGCTGATTCCCGGGCCCAGGTCCTCTGTCTGACAGGCTTCTAAGTGCCAGGGAAGTTTGTGAAAAAGTCTGTGCATTGCTGGCCTCCCATCCTTCTTGCAGAGCTAGCAAGGCCCCAACGCGTCAGCTCCTGAGGTCACCATCCCAGGTGAGGCCCCGATTGAGTTTGACATCGTCTTTATCCGAGAGCACCCTGACGGGTGCTTTGGTTTTGATTACAGGCAGCCTGGCACCGGGTAGCCGTGGCCTGTTCACCTGAACTGCCGGCACGAGGCGCAGATGCTAATTACACGGGTAAGTACTTGCAGATTTCCCAGGAACAACAAAGATAATTTGTTTGCTGCATGGCTTGTTAGGAGGGAGGCTGGGTTCTGGTGACTGGGTGGCTTGTGGATTAGGCCCGTGGCCTTTCACCTCCTCCTGCCCTTGCCTGCTGGTTCTCCCAGCTGTGCTGATTAGAAGCGGGAGAAATTCAGATCTCCCCCTCACCACCCACCTCAACAGGCTGGAGGAGGTGGGGGGAGGAGAGGGGGATCCAGCTGCGAGGCTAGGCCAGACTGAGGACATCTACAGAGTAGGGGTCTGGGCGGCCCAACCCGACACATGTGGAGACAGGCAGACAAGGAGCAGGAGGCAGGGTGTTTCTCTGCATTTCTCTGCATCTCCCCTGTGGTCACTGACTGCAGTGCCAACACCAGCGGGCTGGCTGAACAGGCAGAGGAGGGATGAGGAGGGGTTATGCCCAAGGGTTGTGGGAGCCAGGGGCATGGAAAGAACTGCAGAGGGACCTTCCTGGGGCCCCCATAAAGAGTGGCAAGAGGGTGGCTGCTGCAGAGAATACCCCTGGTCTTGGCCTTGACTCTTATGGAGCGGGTGGGAGTGACCCTATCCAACTAAGAACAGGTAATTCCAGATCCCTGGGCCTGAAGAGCCTCATGGAAGAGGAAAGTCACCACAAATTAGCCAGAACCCATCTCCCCAAGAGCAATCAAGTGGCCCCATGAGAAGTCGGGCAGCAGGGCTGGAAGAACCACTCTCCTTGCTTCCTTGTGCCTGGGGGGACGAGGAGAATGGGATAATTACTATAATTATTATTAACGTTGGTATCCCTTATACTTTCCTGTGTCTTAATGGGTTTTAGAATATTTAATAGTCACTATTTATCAATGGCCTACTATGTGCCAGACAATGAAATAGGCACTCTGCATATTTGATTAGGCCTATAAGATAGGGGTCATTAGGTCCAGATTACAGATGGAGAACAAGATGCAGAACAAGGATTTGCAGCCAGGGCCCCCTGTCTTCCTCTGGCCTCAGGTGACAAGCTATCCCTTGATGGGCTCCTCCCCCTGGATATCAGGGCATGGTCAGAACAAGAATGCAGGTCTCTCCCATCCAAGCACGTGATTGTCTCAGAGAGGCTGGTGCTCAGAGGAGACTGGGGTAGGGGGATAAGACTGGGGTTGTCCCCCAAGGCAGGTGTGATGATGAGCAGCCTTACAGGGGATTCCAACCTTATTCTGCAATGGTGGAAACTCCATCAGGATAACTTTGCTGTGCTCCAGTGAGAACAGCCCTCATCCTGGGCCTCACACCCCTCCCTCTCTTCCCCTCTCTCTCTCCCTCCCCTAGGCTGTAGGCCACTTTGAAGGAAACTCTGTCTATAGAGGGTGGGAGACTGGTCTCCCCCAGGTGCAGAGGCCAGTCTGGCCTGGGTAACTCCAGGTGGGGGTGGGTACAGGACCTACTTGGCTAGCAAGTAGTTTGTGTGTGTGTGGTGGGGGAGCCGTGGAGGGGGCAGTCGGTAAGTAAAATGACAATGACAACCCTCTGATCACTTGCTCACTGTGATCCCTGGATTTGCTCACCCTGCATCCATTTACATCTTTTCATTCCAGTTTCACTCATCATCATGCCTCTTTATTCCCTTTAAAATTTTTTGAAAAGTTGCTAGTTTGGGAGATTTGTTCAAAGCAAGTCATTCCTGCCCACGGCTACCCCTTGCATCTCTCCACTTCTGTCCTTGGGCCCTAGACGTCACTGCCTCAGCTGTGGAGAAGGGAACTTCCCCCGACATCGTTAGTGCGCCCAAGACAGCCCTGTTTGCACATATCTGTGTGCCTTCCAATTAAAGTGCGTCATTAAACCTCTGGTGAAGTTCATTTCTATTCCTCAATAAGAACTTTCAAATAAATACATTCAGCCATGGAAAGAATCCTTTGAGCCAGCCCATGTCCTAATTTTGGCCTGGGGAATCTGGCCCACAAGTTGCCAGCTGGGAATGTGCAGAGGAGACCTGAGGCCAATTTTGCAGACTTTGTGCAAAGGAGGTGAGCATGCCAGCCTGACCCTGGCCGCTTGGAGGGAGGCAGGGGAGCTCTGGCTCTGCCCAGCCCTGGGGACCTTGGCAGCTGCCAAGGTCTCGGTAGCCCCCGCAGAGGCTGCTCCCCTCCCTCGGGGGCCTGCTGCGGAATGTGGTAACCCCAGGCTGGGCACACGCCATGCTGCTGCCCAGGGCCAACCCTCAGCTGTAGTTTCCATTCTGAGTGACTTGGGAGGAGTGTGCAACACTCTAGGCCCCAGGTCTCCAGGGGAGGCCACATGCCCACTGGGATGCAACCCAATGGAGGCTTGTGCCCAGTCTATCCCCAGTTCTGCGACGTGATAATGTGGGGGTCCTTGCTGCACCTCTCTGAGCCACAGTTGTCTTCAAAGGAAGACATTGCTTGGGTACCTACTATGTTACCCGATTTGCAGTTCTAAATCTTGCCAGCAAACCCACCCCCGTCCCTATTTTACCAATGAGGAGATTGTGGCTCAGAGATTCAGTGACTTGACCAAGACCATATGACTAGTAAGGGAAAGGTCCAGAAACAAAGCCAATACTTTTGACTTAGGGTCCTCTTGAGACCTCAAAGGGAGTCAGTGATGAGCACACCCTAAACCCAAGGTCCTGGCTGCTCCTGAGAAAACAGACAGGGTTCGGAAACTGCAGGAGCTGGCCGCAGACCTCCAGGCCTGGTAGGAGCACCCAGAGCCAGGAACGGGATACCAGACTGTGGGCGAGCAGGCAATAAATGTTCCCAGCTGCAGAGATTCAAGTCACCAGTTCCAAGAGATAGGATCAAACTCTGGCATAACAGAACTAGAATCTGAATCCTGGGTGCTGTCTGAGGGGAGACAAGGCAAGATGGTAGAGTCCTGTACCTATTAGGAAGCATTGCAAATAACAAAAATTTTGACTAACAATGGTTTAATCAAATAAGGGTTTGCTTCTCCCCCTAAGACAAGAAGTTAGAGGTGGGGGGTTGGTGATGTTGATTTAGCTGCTCAAATGGTTCTCTCAAGGATCCAGTTTCTTTCTGTCCTGCCTTTCTGCCACCCTCACTATGCTGGCTTTTTGTCCTCATGCTTGTCCAACCTTATGATTTTAATGTGGCTGCTGCGGCTCCAGGCATTACATCTGCATTCAAAGCACAAAGAAGGAAGGAGACATGGTGCTGATGACATTTTCCCCTTTAATCAGGAAATCAAAGACCTTCAATTCCCAGTCGAAAGACTGAATAAACAGGTTGAAAATGTGAATGAAAGGGAACACTCAAGAGAGAGGAAAGACAGAAGGAATTCAAGGGTGCGGGTATAGCTCAGTGGTAGAGTGTGTGCTTATTAGCATGCATGAGGTCCTGGGTTCAATCCCCAGCACCTCTATTATAAATAAGTAAATAAACCTGATTACCCACCCAACCCCCCAAAAAACACAAGAAACGAAAAACAAGAAGGAAGGAATTCTTCCCAGAGCATCCTCATATCTTTTTTGACAGAATGGAGTCATGTGGCCACTTTTAGCTGCAAAAGAAGCCGGGACGCAGATTATTGGGCTTTTACTGTCTATGGTGAGAGAGTAATAAGAGAGAAGGAGACAGAGAATGGCTACTGAGTTTGCCAACACAGAATCTGCTATAGAATTCTTTTTTTCTTTTCAAAAACTATAAGGTGTTTAACATATATAGTTCACAGAAGGTGCTCAATAAATACTGTCTGTCTGTTGCTACAATTGTTTCTATGTGTCATGCCTCTCAATTAGTTTTAGATGGTCATTCGCTATCCTGTCAGGCAGCAAGTACAGCTATTCACACCAAAGGAAAATCCAAACTAGACTCAACCTTAGGACACTGAGTTTCTACTATATGGTAGACACCATGCTAGTATTTTTTAAAAAGTTAATCCTTTCCACAACCCTTTCAGAAAGCTTTATTATCTACATTTTATCGATTAGGACACCAAGGGGCAAACATTTTAAATAACTAGTTCGAGATTGTACAGCTAACTAAGTTTATCTACTACGTAAATCTGTAACTGTGTAATCTGCCATAGAATTCTAGGTCGTGGCCATGTTGTGGCTTTCAAGGGATAAATCACAGAAGTCTGTCCTGGTCAATGCACCTTTACACATGCTGATTCCTGTTATTGGGACCCCCATCCCATTCCTATACCTCTCATATTTGTATAACAAAGCCTTCAGTGTATTCTGGAACTATACTTTTAGAAGCAATTTGGCAACATGTTTCAAGGGCCATAAAAGCGTTCATAAATTTTGACCCAGTAGTTCCACTTCTGAGAATGTATTTGTTCCAAGGAAATAACCCCAAAGGGGAAAAAAGCCCCTACATGCTCAAAGATGTTCATTACAGCTTTAGAAATGAGAAACAACCTAAAAATCCAACAATAGGGAAATGGGTAATTAAGTCATAGTACACTCACTGAATAGCATATTGCATAGACATTAAAAGTGATCATTATAAATTTTGCTTAGTAATGTAAAAAAAAAAGGCTGTGATATAATGTTACATCAAAAAACAAAACATATCACCATGCATTATTTAGATTACATAGCTGTCTTGGTCAGGTTGGGCTGCTGTAACAAAATACCATAGATGGGGTGGCTTAAACAACTGAAATTTATTTCTTACAGTTCTGGAGACTAGAAGTCCAAGATGAAAGTGCCAGCAGGGTCCATGCCTTGTAAGGGCCCTCTCTGTGGGTTGCAGACCACTGACTCCTCTCTGTGTTCTCATCTGGTCTTCCCTAGGTGTGTGGACACAGAGTTCTGGTGTCTCTTCTTATAAGGGCACTGATCCCACCATGAGTGCCCTAACTTCATGACCTCATCTAAATCTAATTCTCTTCCAAAGGCCCCCATCCCCAAATACTATCAATCACATTAAGTTAGGGCTTCAACATATGAATTTTGGTGGAACACAACTTAGCATATTTAAATATATGTCTGTGAATAAAGAAGACATGGTATATTTATACAATGGAATACTATTCAGCCATTAAAAACCGACAACATAATGCAAGAAGGATGTTCCTGGAGAATGTCATTCTAAGTGAAGTAAACCAGAAAGAGAAAGAAAAATACCATATGAGATCGCTCATATGTGGAATCTAAAAATAAATAAATAAACAAACAAACAAATAAATAAATAAATGTATGTCTGCCTTATGGACAGAGACTGGAAGGGAATTCACAAAAGTATTGGCTTAGGGTGATGGAATTGTGGGGGTGATTGTTTTCCTCTTTACTATCCAAATTTTTGCAATGGCATTATATACTTTTTAACATAATTTGGGGGGAAGGAGGTTAGGATAAAAATGATCCATCTTTCAAGCCTCAACTCAAATGCCACCTCCTCTAGGAAGCCTTTTTTGGTTTTTCCAACCATATTTTTTCTGAAGTTCATTCTTATTTTACTGGACCATGTGCTGTTCTGGGGCTAGGGCCATGAGCAATTCCCCTTTGTTCCTGATCCATGATAGGCCAGGGGTCACAGGTCAAGAACCCAGAAAAGGAGCCCATTGCAGTGGAGACGGTGAAGGGTGAGGGATGTGTGCAGTCAGGACCCAGTGATGGGATCTAAGCAACAGGTCCAGGGCACCAGCAGATGCAGGGCTTGGAAACTAGGGGCATAAACTGTTGGACACTTAGTAAAAGCTGGACTTTCTAGTTATTTTAAATGTATTATTGTTATTATATAAGTAATACATGCATACATACTCACTGTAAAAAAAAAAACCCCTATAGTTTAGATAAAGTACACCTTGGCTCCTACACAGTCCCCCTCCCCAGGGATTGCCAGTTTGCTAAATACCCTTCGAGAAAGTTCTTCCTCATGCACATGGTTTCAAAGTGAGCATCCGTATTTACATATGTAAAGCCAGATTGTCCCGTGTCTTGCTTCTCTCTGGTAACGAGACCTTCTCACTTCAGGATGCAGAGGGCTACCGCATTTGTCTGGACTTCAGAAAACCATGACTAATGTGGATATTCAGAAATGTATTTAGCCCTTTCTCTATTAATGAGCATTTGGGTTGTTCCTGATTGTTCACGTTTCTGGCCCTGCCACCCTGGCGCCATGGCCGGGCCTCTTTATGCACGTGGAGCATTTCTCCGGGCAGAGATATGGACTTGCTGTGATGGAGAGTCCCTGGCCATCCAAATTTCCACAGGCACTGCCAGATCCTTCTACAAACACTGTGACAAATTCCATTCTTACCAGCAGTGAAGAGGGGTTTGTTGCCCTTGAATTCCTGCGAACAGTAGCTATTATGAATCTTTAAAATTTTACAGATCTGGTGGGTGAAAAATGTTAGCTCAGTGTTGTATGACTTGCATTTCCTTGATGACTACTGAGGCTGAGTTGTTGTCATTGTTACCGGCCATCTGCGGCTCCTCAGAGGTGAACTGTCTGTTCTGAACTATCACTTGGTCTTTCTTTCAAGTGGTTTATCTTTCACTTACTATTTGTAGGAAATCATTATATATCCTGAATATTAATCCTGTTCGTTTGCACATGTTGCTGATACCTTCTTCCTGTCTGTTACTTGTCTTTTAACAATATTTATGGTTTCTTTTGTCATACCGCAGTTTTGGATTTGGATGGAATCAACATTAGTAATCTTTTCCTTTATGGTTTCTGTGTTTTATGTCTTGCTAAAGAAAGCCTTTCCTACCCCCAAGTTATAAACAAATTCTCTTATATTTTCTTTTAATAGTTTCATAGCTTTGTTTTTTTACACTTGGCTCTCTAATCCATCTGGAATGTATTTAGCGGATGGCATGAAGCAGGAATCAACTTCGTGTTTTTTCACAAGGATAGCCAGTTGTCTCTACACAAGTTTTTCAAGAGTTCATCCTTCCTGTACTGCTTCTAAATGCTACTTTGTCGTATACAGAAGTCCTCTTTATACAAGAACCCTTTTAAAACTCCTGTCCTGTGACCTTGATCCACTCGTCTTGTTCTGTGCCAGCACACCACCATCTTAATTAGTATAGCATGGTGGTGTTTTATAATCTGATAGGGCAAGTTCCCCTTCTTTGTACTTCTTCAAACATTTCTTGGCTGTCCCAACACAGTTATTATTCCAGGTTAGTTTTAGAATGGGCTTGTTAAATTTCACACCCGCATACACACACCCTGTTGCAATTCTGATTGGCATTATGTTGAATTTATAGAATTCTGCAGGCAGAAGCCATATCTTCAACAGCATCAAGTGTTCTCACCCAAGGGCTCTGTGTTTACTTAGGGCTTCTCTTCTGTCTCAGGCCTGACTCTGAAGCCAACTCTACCCCTTACTAGCTCTGGGATCTAGGGTGGGGCTCAGCCTCTCTGAGCCCTGGCTCCTTCGTTATCTCTGATGTAGGAATAGCACATCCTTTCCCTGACTGACGGAGGGTTAAACCAGAGCAAGTGTGTGAAAGCACCAGATGCCGAGCTCCCAGAGGGCAGGCCTCTGCCTCATGTAACCCCACAATCAGGACAGTCAGCTGTCTGAACAGCCCCAGGGAAAGGGAAGCACGCACTGCTTTCATTCAGGCAGATTCAGAGGGTGAAGGGTGGGAATGGGCCCATCACTGTGTGAAGTACTTTACACATGTTACCTCATTTGTCCTCAAAACAAGCCTGCGAGGTAGTCCTATCATCCCCTTTTTACAGCTGAGAAAAATGAGACTGTGACATGTCTGCACTCGGATGCAAGGCTCTAATAAACGACAGCCTATGCCCTCTGTCAGGCCTAGTTGGGAAGCCAGTGGAGGCCTCTCCTGCTTATAAAGCTGGAGCTTCTAGATGGTCTGCTGCTCTCCTGTCTTAAGTCTAATGAACCTAGGGCAGATTAGCCCCAAGATATCACATGAGCATTCGGCACTTAGCACAGGGTCTTGCGCATATCAGGAGCTTGTTGAATTAGATCAGGACCAAGGCCAAATGCCATAAGGTGAATGCTACAGATAGTACAGTAATTGCTAGACAAGCTCAGAGGAAGAAAAGGGCCCAGTGGACTAGGGAAATCAAAGAAAGCTTCCAGGTGGCCGTGAGATGGGAACTTGGCCCTGAAAGATGGAGAGGATTCAGACAAACATAAGAGACAGAGCATTCTAGAATCTGAGTTAGTATGGCCAAACAGGTGAGCCAGCTGGCTGGACAGGCAGTGAGTGTGAACAGAGAAAGGCATTTCTTGATGACTGAAGGCTTGGCTGGGCGCGGAGTCTCCAGGCTGCAGCAAGGCTGGAAGGCCAGAAGGTCATGGACCTGGTGTCTTCTAGGCCCATCTAGCTTAGCTTCCCACAGTGTCCTAAGGTTAAGCTTCACTTTCCATGAGCAGCTCTCACAGCCAGTTGCCATGGCACCAAAACACACAGACCAGCTGTGGGAAGTTGGCTGGGAGGGGCAGGAAGGGGCTGCTTTCCTCATGCTCTTTGCCCGCCCCACACTGCAGCCTGACCGTGTCTCTTCACTCTGACTTTGTCTCCCCACTGCATGCATCAGTGCGCATATGTGTGAGCATCTATGTTGTGATGCTCTATATGTGAGCGCATATGTGTTGGCCCTTAGATGAGTGCCTCAGCCTCTCTGAACTCAGGAGATAAGTTTCCAGGTATGTGGGCATATATCTGGAGGGAACTCTAAATTGAAAAGATACATGCACCCCAATGTTCATAGCAGCACTATATATAATAGCCAAGACATGGAAGCAACCTAAATGTCCATCAACAGATGACTGGACAAAGAAGCTCTGGTATATTTATACACTGGAATACTACTCAGCCATAAAAAAGAATAAAATAATGCCATTTGCAGCAACATGGATGGACCTTGAGATCATCATTTTATGTGAAGCAAGTCAGAAAGAGAAGGAAAAATGCCATATGATATCACTCATATGTGTAATCTAAAAAAAAAAAGAAAAGAAAAAAGAGGACAGTAAAGAACTCATCCACAAAACAGAAACAGACTTGCAGACGTAGTGAACAGTCTTATGGTTACCAGGGGAAAGGGGATGGGAAGGGATAAATTTGGGTGTTTGAGATTTGTAAATGTTAACCACTATGTAAAAAAATAAATAAAAACAATTTTTTTCTGTATAGCACAGGGAACTATATTCAATATCTTGTGATAACCTTTAATGAAAAAGAATATTAAAACAAATACATATATATATATATATATATATATATATATATATATATATATATATATATATGACTGGGACATTATGATGTACACCAGAAATTGACACATTATAACTGACTATACTTCAATTTAAAAAAAAGTTTCCAGGTATGCACATACTCTTCTGGTTACGGGGTGGTCCGTCTTGCTCCCACTGGAGACAGAAACAGCCTCATGGTGTGGCCACTGTTAACCCCTTCATGCACTCCAAAAGGAAAAGAGAAGAGGAACAACCCAGTATGTGCCAGGTTCTCTGTTGACAGGATGCCAGGTTGACTTTGGGGCTTTAAAAAACCAAAGCACATTAGTTCAGGTCCTCTGAGAAGCCAGACCCCAAGAAGGGATTAGACATGCAAGAGATTTATTTGCTGAAACATCTGTGAAAGAAAAAGGGAAGTGATCCAGAGGAGCACAGAACCATCAGTCTGTAATGTGGGTCTGACCCCTGTGAAGGGGAGATGGAGGGAAGGTGGGTAGGATGGGTAGAGTCTCAGTGTAGTTCTAAGGAGGTTTCAGGAAATTTGTGAGCTAAAGTCATTCTCAGAGGAGGCCAGCATCTCTCAGGAATTGGCTTGTCTTAGGACCTCTGCCCTGCTCACTATTCTGCAGAAGGAGCAGCCCACAAGAAGTGTGGTCCCAGACCAGTGCACAACAGCAGTGACAACCCTTGGCCAATTACACTCCCTGCAGTAGGAGATCTGAGCAGTGCATTTTCATGGCTGCCACCCAAGGCACCTATTTGATAGCCCAAGAAAGGCTAGATATTAAGGTAAAGACAAGTTTGGGCAGACCTTACTGTGAGGCACCTCTGCTTACTACCTGTGTGATCTCAGTTAGGATTTTCACTAACATGACTTTCAATTTTCATACAAAATGGGGTAACAGAACCTTTCCATGGGTTGCTAAGAAGATAATTTAGCACATGAAAACCCCTCCTCCACCTCCAATGGGTAAAAACTAGATGGAGCTGATTGGTTGAGAGCTTGGGTCAAAGGCCCAAAGGAGGAAGCTCTTTCCTTTTTCCAAGGGGAAAGTCGAGAGATTAGAAGACTGAGAAACATGGATAAAAAGAAAGCGCCCTGAGGCCTACTCAAGGTAGACGTAGATGTGGTATGGTTACTTGAAAGGAAAAGTACAGATTGTTTTGCACCACCTGGATTTAAGTGCTTCCTAATCTCATAAAAATGTATAGGTCCTACAATTATCTCAAAAAATGTTGTGAATAAAAATTTATTCACAAAATTTATCAGTTAAGAATGTCTTCAGCTTCAAATATCAGAAAACTTAACTAATGGTGTGGGGGAGAGTATAGGTCTGTGGTAAGGCATGTGCCTAGCACACACGAGGTCCTACATTCAATCCCCAGCACCTCCATTATAAACAAACAAGCAAACAAATAAACAAACCTAATTACTTCCCCCCACCAAAAAAAATTAAAGAAACAAAGAAGAAGAAATCTCAACTAATTGTGACTTAAGCCGTAAAATCACTTAATTACCTCATATAATAAGAAGCTTGAAGGTAGGTGGAATCTGGGGTCAGTTTAGTTTCTCAATAACACCTGGTTGCTGGATCCATGTCTCCATATGTCTCTTGGCCTTTGCCTCATGATCACAAGATGGATGCCATAGCTCCAAACATCACACCCTCATACAATAGAATCCCAAACTAGAGGAAAGAGAAAGGTATAAAAGGGGGTATGTACCTCTCATTTTTCCTTTTCAGGGAGAAAAACCTTTCCCAGAGGCCCCCTGAAGACTTGTCCCCTTTGTCTCATTGACCAGAACCAGACCACTCCTCAACCAACCACTGGCAAATTTATTGCTAGGCACATGGCTGCTTGAGCAAGATCAAGGTCTGTTAGCAAAGAAGACTGCAGGAATGTTTCTTGAGAAGGCAACAAGAGCATCTTCCACAGGAAGAATTTCTGAAAACAGGATGAATTTTTCCATCCTCTGAGCATAGCTAAGGGGTTGCACAAGTACATAAACCCATACAGTGTAGTGGGAACAACAATAAATAATGTATAAGACACAGGAGTCAGACTAAGAAAGAAATCCATTCAATCCATGAAGGGTGGAGGTTCAGAATAGTGGACATAGTCCATTATAGTGGAGCTGACAGACTCTTTGTCCTGAGGGTGGGAACAGGTCAGAGAAACTCACAGAATCTATGTCTGAACAGAGTGCTGCCAGATGAGTAGGAGTTCACTAGGCAAACTGTTTGGGAGATGAGCAGACTCACCCATGAAAAGCTATGTTTGTGCAGGTGAACAAATGGTTCAGTATTCTGAAAGGCTGAAGTTAGATGAGGCCATGCAGGGGCCAGGAATTGGATAATGAGGAGCTATTGAAAAGTTTTAAGCAGGAGATTGGCTTAAATAAATATTCACTTTTAAATGATTATAACATGACAACATGAAGGAATCTCAAAAACACTTTGCCAAGCAAAAGAGTACAAACTATATGATTTCATTTATGTGGAGTTCTACAGAATAGGCAAAACTAATCTATGATGAAGATGCCAGAGCAGTAATTGCCCATGGGAATGGGGATTGACTAAAAAGGATCATGAGGAACATTAAGGGATGATGGAAATATTCTAAATCTTCACTGCAGTGGTGGTTACATGGATGCAATATAGTTATTAAAATTTATCAAATTGTATACTTAAAATATGTGCTTCTTTGTATGCAAATTATACCTCAAATTTTTTTTAAGTATTGGTAAAAAGTATCCTGGTGAGTGGATTGTAGAAGAATCCAGAGGTGAGGAACCAGGGAGAATACTGCAGGCATAATCCCAGAAGAAGATCCCTCAGCCTGAATTGAGGCAGGATGTGGCAGCAGAGGAGGGACTGGGCTGGAGAAGGAAAAAGGCTATTTGAGGCACTGGATTTGGGAGGGAAGTGGGAGGGAAAGAGGACTCAAGTTGACTTCTGGCTTCCAGCTGGGATGAATGGCATCAGAAACTGAGACAGAGACTCTAAGGGGAGGAGGTACAGGTTGAGAGGAAGAAGAAATGAGCTCAGACATGGACACATTGAGTTTGTGATGGAGATGTTCTTTGGGATATTGAACATGTGGATCCAGACCTCAGGAAAGAGAAACGGGCTGGAGAGACGCTGGCTCTCAAATGTACGGAGCTAGATGGGTCATCCAAGGGGAAAAAACTGAGTGGGAAGAGGTGGGCAGAGGTAGGAGGGGAGAGAGCCTTGGGGAGTACCAACAGCTCAGTACTGGTCAGAAAAAAAGATTCCGGCTCAGGAAACTACAAAGGAAAGGTAAAACATAAGAGAAGCGCTGGGGTGGAGGGTGTCGTCCCAGAGGCTAGAGGAAGGAAGGAGGTCAAGAAGGGGAGAGTGGTCGGTTGTGTTAAATGCTTCCAAGATGTCAGAAAGGCTGAGAGAGATTGTGGATAGATCCGAGACCCACACATACGGGTAAAGAGGCTGCATTCAAACTCACATCTCCTAAGTCTAGAACCAGTGCTTTCTACCCTGTGATTCAGTGGGCTGCAAAGGAACATGAAAAACGCAGGAGACTCTGCAAAGGCCCTTCCTCATTTTTTCATCAAGCTTCCAAGTTTAAATAAATTATAGTTCAACTGAACAGTGAAGTACGACATAGCTGTTTAAAATAATGAGGCAGACTGATCTGCACTTCTGAAAGACGCCCACTTTGCTGACTGCATGTCTTGTTAAAGGAAATTACACCTCTGGGAGGATATTTGCCAAAATGTCAACAAGGTTAATGCTGAACAGTGGGATTATGTGTGATTTTTTAAACTATTTTTAAACTTTTGCTAATCTGTATTTTCTAGTTTTTCTAGACATAGAAAATTTAATCTAGAGTATAGAGGAGGCGTATATGGATCCTGGGGGAGCAGAGAAGATCCCTGCCTTGGGGGAGTTCAAGAATGGGTCATGGAGTTCCTCCTGTCACAGTCATTAAGAAAGAAAAGGGATGAGGGCCCGAGCCTCCTCCCTGGGGTGAAGGGACACTGGTTGGCCAGGTTGGATGAAGAAAGTCTTCACTGAGAAGCCACATTTGGAGATGACAGTAGATGACCGGGAGCACTGGGACCTTCTGTGGAGGCCGTGAAAGAGGCCTTGGCAGGATCATCTTGACATGATTCATCCAGACCAGTGGAGGGTTGGGAAGACCATGGGCCTTCCTGGAGTCTGGGGGCTCAGCTTGCCCCACTTAGCCCTCTCTGCCCCTGCATATCCTGTTCTGCCTGGAATGCCTTTCCACATCCCTCTTTCTGGCAAACACCTACCTAACTTTAAAGACTCTGCTCAAGTGCAGCTTCCTTGGAGAAGCCTCCTTCAGGACAGAGCACATCACTCATTCACCACTGTCTTCATGCCTTGCAATTGCCACCTTTTATGTAATTAACCTGATTTCAGGTCTGCTACCTTACTAGCTGGTGTTCTCCCCCAGGCTATTATCAACCTGACTTTCAGGAAGACTCATCGATCCTGTGAGCCCACAGCTGCCAGGGCCCCAAACAAAATCAGAGGTTCTAGAGGAAATGAGGGACTCCAAGAATGAGCAAATGGGCCTGGGCATGGAGAGAGCCTGCCACAGTAACCAAACACTCCTGGTGAGTGTCCCCATCCACACTCTAGTGTGGGCACCAGTGACCAGACCCAGGTGCTACTTCCCTCCCAGGTGGGAGGGACGAATATATGTCCTGGGGAGCAGAGGCTGACTAGGTGTGACAGTCACACACTAAAGTCACTGGAGAAGGAAGGGAGTCTTGAGAAAGGAGACCACCACCTGAGAGAAAGGAAGAAAAGCAGAAACTGAAACAAGATTCAGAAACTGGCCTTTTCTAAAAGCTTTCAGCACCAAGCTTTGGGAACCAAGTTGAAAAGCACAAACGCTGAGTTTAAGAACCAAAGGCACTCTCCAAGGAGAATAGGACATTTCCACATAAGGCAACAAAATTAGGAGAAGAGAATGAAACTCTCCTGATGCATAAAACAGCTAAAAGGGACCCAGAGATTACTTGTTAGTTATGCAGAAAGCTTCTCCAAGAACTAAAATGATAATGGCTGTGCCAAAGAGAGTGGAAAGCAGGCCAGGTTACGAAGGAGGAGTACATACAGAAAATCACAAAAGGCTGTGGAGATAAAATCAGAAGAGTCGTTCAGAAAAAGAAATGAGATATAACTTGTACAAGGCAGCAAAAGAATGAGAAAAACATTTTCTGACTCTAACAGGCCAACAAAGGGGGATAAGGAGACTGCTGGCTCGTTTTGAGTTGGGGAGAGAGAGCCTATAAGCAATGACACTAAAAAGCAGAGGCTTTTAGTTTTTTCTTAGCCTAAAAAGGTCAGCTGTGATCTGAACGCTGAAAGAGGCACCGCATGGGATCATGAGAAGGCAGGAAGCCAAGCGGGAACGAGGGAGGAACTTGTGTATTCACATCCACGGTCCTGATGACTTACATGCTTAGGTACTTAAGGAATTGGCCCAAGGTGGAATCAGATCACTAGCTCTCACGCTGGGGGGATTTATGGGGAACTGGTGAGGGACCTGGAGACAGGAGGGAGACCCAGGCAGCATGTCCCTGCCTCTCTTTAAACCTGGGGGAAAGCAGATGCCTCTGGAAGTGTTGGGCCCATCAACCGAGCTGCTATAATAGAAAACTACTGGGACACGTCGTCAAAAAATCAATCTGCAAACACTAGGTCATAGGGAATTAGGTAATAACTAGTACTGCTTTCCAAAGAACACATTCTGTCAGAGTAATCCAATTTCCTTCCAGGACAAAATGATGGGCCTGGTAAATCAGGAACGGCAAGAGACACATAATCTTCCTTAACTTAAAGAGCACAGCATTTAATTTCATCTTCCATGAGAAGTCTCAGAAGAAAAACTAGGGAAATGGGGTCTATGGTTGGCCTTTCTCAGGTTGGGCAAATAAAGAGGTTGAAAGATTAACCCAAAGAGCAGTTCTTTACATTCTATGTAGTGTGGATGGTTTCAAATGGGCAGAGGTAGGGGTGGGCAGCATAATGTGTTGGTGGAAGCAGGTAACAGAAGTGTTAGGGGAGATGAGAGGGGTAGTGGTAGTGGTGGTGGAGGTGGTGATGGCAGTGGTGGAAATGGTGATGGTGGTGGTACTAGTGATAAAAGTAGTGATCCTGTGAAGGTGATGATGGTAATGGTAGAGGAGTTGGAGTTGATGATGGCAGTGGAGATGGAAGTGATGGCTGTGGTAGATGTGGTGGCTATGAATGTAGGGATGGTGGTGGAGGTGGCGGTCATGTTGAGATGGTGATGGAAATGTTAATAGTGGTAGAGGTGGAGTTGGTGGTTATAGTGGAGATGATGGTGATGTGTGATGGAGATGTTGATAGTGATGGGTGTGACGGTGGTTGTGGTTATGGTGATAAAGATAGAGGTGGTGGCTGTGGTGGAGATGGAGACAGTGATAATGATAGAGATGGTACTGGTGATAAAGGTAGTGATACTAGTGGAGGTGGTGATGGTAGAGGTGACAACAGTGGTGGAGATGGAGGTCATGATCAAGGTGGAGATGATGGGGATGAGTGACAGAGATGTTGAAAATGGTGGGTGTGGAGGTGGTGGTGGTTATAGTGGTAGAGACAGAGGTGGTGGTTGTGTTGGAGATGGAGGTGGTGACAGTGGTAGAAATGGAGACAGCGGTAATGGTGGAGGTAGAGGTGGTGGTTGTGATAGAGGTGTTGGTACCAGTGATGGTGAAAACATAAACAGTGATAGTGGTAGAAATGGAAACAGTGACAGATGTGGTGGTCATGGCGGTCATAGACTTAGACATGGTAAATCTAGGTTTCACAGCCATCCTTTTGGACATCTATGATGGACACCCACACTAGCTTCTTCTTTCCACATCTTTGCTGAGAGAAGTGGGCAAAAGACTTTAAGCCATTTGGGGCCATTTCTGACCACCTCACCACTATCCTGTTAGTTCTGGGGCAATGAACCCCTTCTCTGCCCAGATGGGCTGGGTGGCTGTGAACCCCAAGAGACCTGTGTGAGGGGAGGATATCTCCCAGTCCAAAGGGGTGGGCACAGTCTGAGAGTCTCCCCAGCCAAGGAGAGGGAAAGGCTCCCAGAGCCAAGTGGAGACAGGCTGTCCGTGCTCAAGAGCCCCTGTTAGCTGAAGGCTATTCCCAGCTTGGGCAGTTATGCAGGCTGGGACCTGGGGAGGCCTTTTGCGGGTTCTGGTTTTTACACCTCTCTCCAGCCTGGGTTCTGTTACTGCAGCCCAAGGACGAGGGGAAGGGAAGGGTGGGCTAAAAGCTTCCCTCCACCTTGGTTTCCGCCAGGATGTGGCTGTTTTGTTGAGCGGACATAAAACTAAAACGCCCCCCAGGTGTGTGGGCCAGTGCGTCTCAGGAGCTCTAAGGGTGGGAGAGAGGTGGGTTGCTGGAGCCCGCAGTAGGCTTTGTGAAGTGTGTGGTAGAAGAGGGGGTTGCCAGCTTGGGCTGAAAACATTCCTGAGGCTGGGAACTCAGCTCCAAGTTGAAGAATTCTTGCCCACTTCCTTGCTGTCTGCACAGTCCCAACTGGCTGTGTGACTAGGGGAGAGGTTCTTAAACCAATTTGGGCCTCATGATGTTCCCTTGCATCCTAGAGAGTTGGATGAGACAGTCTCTGAGGTCCTCCAGCTATAGGTCCAGTCTCGTCAAAGTACTTCACACCCCAGCTCTGTCCATAAGCCCACCACACCCAGCCCGCTTCAACCATCCTCTCTGCCTATAGGACCAGCACCCTCACCTGCAATGGCCTTGGTTCAAGGCCCAGTCTCAAAGCTAGTTCAGCTACAAAGCCCACCTGTGCTTGGCAGGCAGAAGTGACTTCTTCCTCCACTAGACTCCCATAGCCTTTGTCTACCCTCTGGATTGAACTGTCAGACAGGAAGGTGCCAGATTCGGTGCCCTCATCACTTTGTTTGGACCTCATAGGCTTGAATCTCATTCACATCTTATCCCTCTTGGCAATCGACATAGGCCTGGCAGAGGTGAAGTGAAGTGGGAGTGAATTTTACACCTGGAGAAACTGAGGCCCCAAGTAGTCAAGAGGCTAAGACTAGAGCCCAGATCTCTGGGCCCCCTATGCATTGGCGCATGGTGCCAGGGCCGGAAAGACCTATTGTAACAGACTTTGCACCTGTGTCATCCTTACTTAAAGTCTCCCAGACTTGTGCATGAATGGACCTTTTGAAAGAAAAGCAATTCTCATAGCTCCTATCTGTGAGCTCTGAGCAGTTCACAGACCCGATTTGTCCAATACCAACTTAAGGAACTGAAGTCTTAGTACATGAAAATGTTTAACTGCAGAGACTTCTGTCTTTATAACTATTTTAATACTATTGAAATTTGAATCCAAATTTTTAAAGTATTCAGAGAATCCAGGAACTCTGAGAATAGGTACCATCCTAGCTCACAAACGAATTCACAGGAAGGCGTGAATGACTGATATCTGCTTTTCACTGTGTTGCTAGGTCCCAGGGTAATTTGCATTTTTAAATGTACCCTTGGAAAGGACCATGCATAACTTACCAGGACGCATTATAAGATGAAATGGCAGTCCTTGGGTCACCCAGGATGGTGAGAGACTCTTGAAACCCTTCAAAAGAAGCTCTGTCCAGGACATCAGCTCATGCTGTGCTTAAGATGGGAGTAGACTGCACACACTCGGAAGGCCAGGGCAGGAGGCGTGTAAGGGAGGGTTGGAGCGGGGAGGTTCCAGGTCTCTGTTCCAGAAAAAGGATGGCTTCCCCAGATTTCCCTTCCAAATTGTCAGTCTGCTTCCTAGTCAGCCCTGCTGATGAGGCTGGGCTCTCCCCAGCGATGCAGACAGGCTCCCCACCCTCCCCCACCCCCCCCCACCCCAGATACACATAGATTCTTCCTCTAGGCTGCTCTCACACACTCTCTTCTCTGCAGAGATGAGGTAAAGCATTCAATTCCCATAGAAGACCAGGAACCCAGGAGATGTGCCTGGTTCTGAGACTTGCTGTGTAACGTTGGGCATGTACCTTCTCTGTACCTTCCTTTCTTCGTCTATAACAAGAAATTTGGATTAGACGGTTTCAGAGGTCACTTCCAGCCCTGACCACTCTGCTATGCTAGTTCTCCTCTCCTTATGTCACGAAAGGTCCTGTGGTGATGTGGAAGTGGCAGGGGCTTCTGATTCATACAAATGTGCGTGCAAATTCTACTCAAGTTCTTTTTAGCTGGGTCATCTTAGCCAAGGTACCCAGCTTCTCTGAACTTCACTTTTCTCAAATTTAAATTAAGGATAATATCTTCTATTACATAGACTTGTTGAAAGCATTAGAGACAAAAAACATAGTGTGCCTAGTTTGCTCTCAGTTAATGGTAGTTATTAGTATATTGGCTAAGGAAAGCTGTGAAAAGCCATGTGTGTAGTGGCTGAAAGCAGGGACCTGGAAGTCCCACAGCCTGAGTCTGAATTCTAGTTTGGCCACGTTCTATCGTTGTCACCTTGCATAAGCAACTTAACTCTATACTTCCATGTCCTCATCTCTAAAATGGGAATAATCATTATACTTATCTCATAGAATTGCTGCAAGGGCAAAATTATTCAATAAATCAAACACTTGAGGCAATGTCATATAATAAGTACTCAAAAATATCAACTGTGTCATGAATAGCCTAGGGGGAGGTTTGTGGGTGGGTGTGTGGGTGGGGGTGCTCTCACCACTCTCCATCTTCTCCCACCTCCACTTTTGCTAAGCTGAATCTGAAGTCCTATTCTCTTTCCATCATTCACCTCCACAGCCTATGGACCGACCAGTTTTCATCTAGCACTCAGAGCCTGGTGACCCTCATCTTCCCTGGCTCTTTCAGGAAGCCCAACTCATTCCTATGCCCTCCCTGAAACTGCCCTCCTCTGCCCCCTGCAGCCTGTTAGCTTGTTCCTGTAACCTCTGCGGAGCTAGACTGCACACAGCCTGTATGTGCCAAGGTAGTCAGCCCTTACGCAGAGCTCCGGGGCTGTCTGATCCACTACAAGCATCGCAATGTGCTCAGAGAAAGGAATTATGCTGCCTCTCTTATCTAGGTCCTGATAGCATTCACTGACCTTAAGTTCTTCCTCAGAGCTGCCCTAAATTTCTGCTTCTCATTCTTGAACTCTTTTTCAAGTCTTTACAAAACAAAAGTGAAAAACTCTTTTTTGGCCATATAGATTGGACAATATGTATACATTGTATGATACCCAGAGGCCAGGCTGTGAAAGAATGGGTACACTCATACTTTGATGGAGGGAACAGCCTCTTTGGAGGAAGGTTTAGGACTATCCATAAGAACTGAAAATAAGCATATCCTTGACCCACTGATGCCACTTCTAGGACTCTATCATGTAGAAGTATCTCTATCTGCTCAAAGATATTCTCACAAAGATGGATGTGCACTAAAGCACTATGACTGCAAAACTTGTAGGGGAAAAAGTAAATAATAAACAGAATAACTATACAAAGGAGGACAACACAACTTTAAAAGGTGCGTGCGTGTGTGTGTATACACACACATATATGGAAATATTAAGCTAAAAATGGTACGTTGCAGAAAAATATATATGTTTTGATCTCATTTAGGGAAAAAAAGCCCACTCTTTCCCCCCACATCTCAGCTGGGTGGAGGCTTCCTGCAAGTTCAGGCTGGCTCAGGACAGCCTGCACTGGGTCGAAAGCCCAGCCCCTTCCTTCCAGCCAAGTGGGTCAGCACCCCAGGATGGCCACACCTGGGGAAGGAAGGACTATTGAGGCCCCAGGGTCAGGACTCCTGCCCAGTGGAACAAAATGGTAGCAGCCTCCATTCTGAGGCAGACAGACGTGGGTTCGAATCAGGACTTCATCTCTTACCAGCTGAGTGACCTTGGACAAAGTTCCTCAGCACTCTGAGCCTCCATTTCCCCAACGATAAAATGGGATTAATAATACCTACTGGTGGGGAATTAAAAGAGACAATGTATGGAAGGGTACAAGACAATCTCATAAATGCCAGCCTCTCACAGCCCCTCAAAGATTTCTTTTACTTTGCTTTCAAATTCCTGTAATTCAACCTCAACAGCACTCCTACTCATCAGCCCTTCCATCCTCCCCACCCTAACCCTGATTTGGTCTCCATGGTGGTTTCTTCCCAGGTCCATTTTCACTCCTCACTAGGTGACCACACTGAGATCTCCTCCACCACTGAGTTGAGTAAGACTCATGAAGAGAGTTCTCTCTGGGTAAAAACATCCTCTCCTCCTCGCCCCACCCACCTCCCCAGTGTATTTCCTTTTCCTTCCCACCTGTGCTCTAGCTCCCACCCTTAGGCCTTCTTCAGGACATAATCCCATCAGTCATCTCCCCTTTCTCTCCTTGGCATCTTCAACCCATCCCTGCCCTCCACCCCCAACCTTATAATAAAGCTCAGATGGGTCCCATGGTAAAACACCCACTTTTCCAACCTGCTGCCCACCCCATCTCCCATCTTCTTTTACCACCAAACCACCTCCTTCCTACCTTCCTGCCACAAATCCGGGGACCTTTGTTTGGCCTCCTTCCTTGGGGCCCTCACTTTGACTTCTGGGCAACAGTGGAGACAGCCACAGGCCCTTGGAATCGCGCTCCTGGTTTTTGCGACTTGGATGCTCTGCAACGCCCAGGATTCTGCCCTGTGACACACCCCTCACACCTCCCGCAACCTGGCCCCTCTCTATCTTCTGAGATCAACCTGAGGGTCAGACTTCCATCTTGTTGCTGACAGAGTGACCGAGCTTGGGAAGAAAACTTGACCCGTGTTCTCTCTTCTTCAGAGTAGAACACTTAAGCCCAATAACATCCTCAAGTAACTTCCCCAAGGCCACACAGCGCGTGAGCAGAGGCCTGCAGTTTTTTTTTTATCACGGAATCAAGTGCTTCCGGAACTTTCCCGCTCTCCGGAACTTCTTCCTTTCTACTCTGCACACTTTCTCCGCCCTAGAAAAGCCCAGCCAGGTGCATGTTAGCATAAAGACGTCCGTAATTAGTCTCCATTTCCGCCGGGTGGGTCATACACCGCTGCCTGGGTCCCAGCCTCTGGCCCGCGCACCCCCACCCCCTTATTCCTCGGCCGCGGGCATCCCGGGCACCTGCCCCGAGACGGGGCAGGAAGCGTACGCTGAGGCCGGGCCCCTGCCCCACCCTGGCCAGCCCTCCAGGGACCCCAGCTACGGTCCTTTTTCCTTCGCCGCCCGGCGCACGCAGCGCGCGCCTCCCGAGCGTGGGAGGGTTTGATTGACCTTGGCAAGAGGCAGCCAAGCTCTCAAAGGCCTCGGCCCCTTGCGGCCGCTCGGCGCCGGGGCTCCAGTTTCTGCCCCCACCATCTCTGTTTCTCGCCTGGCCGGGGCCCGGGGGAGGGGAGCTGGCAGGAGCCCACTTCGACCCTCGGCAGC
Source organism: Vicugna pacos (assembly GCF_048564905.1). Taxonomy (NCBI): domain Eukaryota; kingdom Metazoa; phylum Chordata; class Mammalia; order Artiodactyla; family Camelidae; genus Vicugna; species Vicugna pacos. The sequence goes on along the minus strand of NC_132987.1, from coordinate 53,303,685 downwards.
AGCGCTCCGCTGCCGGAGACGAGATCTGATGAGAATGTCTTCCTGCAAATTAAGCCTTCTCGGGACTCTTCATCCGGTGCCGGCGGCGAGCCCGGCGCTCGGGGAGCCAGTCCTGGGGGCAGCGCGGGCGCAGCAGCGGCAGAGAGGGCTCAGCACCCCTCCCTGTGTCCCCATCCTTCCCGCCTGCACCCATGGTTGGCCGGCTCAGGGTCGGAGGGTAGAGCCCAACTACCAAGGCCTCCCAGAGAGAGTGCCAGGCGTGCCCCTCTGCCCGACTCGGGCTGCCCAAAGTGGCCACGCACCTCTCCCCCTTCTACCGCTTACCGGTGGGGAGACACCCTCCTGGGCCCTAGAGGAGAGACCCCTGGGGTCCAATCCAGTTTCTGCCTCGAGACAGCAGGGTACTTGGACGATTGCTTCTCTGTTTCTCCAGGTGTTAAAAGGGGGTGACAGTACTTTTTGGTTGGCTCTCGTGGGCATTCATGATCCTATATGCCAAGAACCCGCCACAGGTTCCCAAGACACAGTAAGCCAAAGGTCCTACCCAGCATGACCCTAGAGCTTCAGGAACTCTGGGAACTCCTCCCACCCTATTGTTTGCAAACGTTTCCACCTTCGTTTTTCTGTGAAAACGATCTGAAGCTTTCACTCTTAGAGAAGTCTGCAAGGGGTACAAGAGTTTCAAGTATATTTGGAAGAGCAAGAGGTAGAATTCTGGAACATGACGCTATCCTGGAAAAATCATAGACTCCAGGAAAATAAAAAGCAAATGTCCTAACGCAAGAACTTGGCCTAACACTGACTGCAGTCATGTAGGCTATGAATTTCGTTATTGTTTAATAACTATTATTATCCCCATTTCACAGACAAGGGAACTGTAGCTCAAGTGATTCCTCAAGGATTGCAGAATTGTTTAAACAGCAAGGTTCCAAGTTGAACCCAGCTTCTCCAATTCCAAATCCTGTTCTCTTCTTTGCTACCCCACACTGCCTTTGGACAATACTATTTTGTACTGTTTATAGTTTCTGCATTTATCACTTTTTTTCTTAGTATTGGTGATTTTTTTTTTAAAGATTCCAGCCTGTTTTAACTGCACTGAAGGAAGACAAAGAGGAAAGTGTGTGTTTGCACTTGCTTCCAGATTCAAAATACCAAGCAGGGTGTTGGGGTGGGGTGGCAGTGATCAAGTGGCAGGGATGGTGAGATTCCAGGAGCTGGAGCAGCAGGGCATCTTGGGAAGCCCCTAAGGAGCCCCTCTGGTTCTAACCATGAAGAGTTGGTGCCTGAAAAACAGTCCTCCCACGCTTCCCACACTAGGGATCCAGGTAGGGCTGTAAGTGCCCGGCCCCAGGCCTGCCCAGCTCTGTGGTAAGAAGGATGCTTGGCCCAGAGGTGGCCCAGCACTAGGCTGCTTGCCTCGGGGGTAGCTTCCTGGCAGCCAGGGCAGTACACACCTCTGGGAGGACAGACAGAGAGGCATTCAGAGATTGAGACAGGAGAGAAAAGGTGGGGAGGAAGCACTAGAATAAGAAGGAGAGACAGGAACCCAGAGGGGAACAAGGGAGCTATTCAGAGTTAGAGAGGGGAGGCCGCTGGGGAGAGAAAGAAAAGACAGAGGAAAAGGGGAGAAAAAAGAAACAATCAGGCAAGGGGCGGGGGGGGGAGCGGGAGGAGGGGAGACAGAGCAGAGAGGGAGAGAGTGGAGAAGAGGCAAAGCAGAGTAGCGAGAAAGGGAGAGGCACGAAGGAAAGAGAAGAGGAGAGGAGAAGAAAGGAAGGAGAGAAGGAGGGTAGAGGAGGAAAAGGGGGAGAGCCGAGAGGACCAGGGGGAGGAGGGAAGAGGCAGTGACAAGAACTGGGAGAGGGAGGGGATAGAGCTAGCGGCGACGAGGAGGGCTGTGGGGCCGGAGGGTGGGACCGTGTGCTAAGCTTTTTCTTTCTCTTTTTGGGGGTGGGCGGCGGATCTCTGCCGAGATAACCCAGCCAAGCCCCCTGCCCCGCGTCCCAGCGAGGGGCCGCAGCTGTATAAATATCGAGGGTGGGAGAGTGGGGCTGCTGCCTAGGGGTCAGCGACACCGGAGAAGGCTTTGCTGTCATTAGCTAATTGAGCCCCAGATGTTAAGAAAAGGTTACGTCCTCCTCCGGAGAGTTTTTCTTTTTAAACACTTTACACAGATTCCCCAGCCAAAATGGCCGGGAGGCGCCGGGGCCCGCACCCACCCCACCCCCAGCCCACTCCCCCCGTCCCACTCCCCAGGGCCCCAGGCCCCCGGGCTCCCGGAAGCCGCCAGCCGCGGCCGCTGCCCCTGTAATCCCAGTGGCCTGCTCGGAGGCGCGGCGGGCAGGAGCCGGGACCACCGGCGGCGGAGCCAGCCCCCAGTCGGGGCCGCCGACTGGGAGGTCAGCCCGGAGGGAGGGCGGCGGGGAGCGGGGGACCCCGGGGAGAGGGGCTCTCAGGCTTAATCCCCCTGAAGGTTGCAGATCAAAGGCGCTAGCGCAGAAGCAGAGGCGGTGCGGGTGGGGGGCGGGAGCTGGCTCTGGCCGCAGCCCTCCCCTCAACCCCATGGGCTGGGTCTCCTGGCCCAGGACCCCAGGCTGCCAGCCCAGGGGGAAGGGGCTCCGGCTGCAGGGTGAGGACCGCAGGCCCACGGGAAAGCCGGCCAAGCGCCCCCACAGTGCCTTCTTGGAACTTCCCCCTCCCCGGGGGCTGAGGGAAGGGTGTGTGTCCTTCCCACCTCCAGAGAACAAAACTCCAGAATGCCAGACACTTGACATATATTCTTTCACTTACTTATCACAATAATCTAATGGGGTTTTAAAAATTATTATTATTGGTTCATAAGTGAGGAAATAGGCGTCGAGAGGTTAAAGCCACTTGCCCAAGGACACACATCTTTAGGAAGTGGCAGGGCAAAAATTAATTCCACAGGGCTCAAGGCCCTGCCTTGCCCTTACCCCTCACTACTCTCCTCTAGCCCTTCTATCCTTACCTCTTCTCTCCCATCCTATCCTCCTGCACTGTCCTCCCAGAATCCTTCAGCCCCCAAGAAGGGAGCCACCCACCTGTGGCCCTGACAAGTGGGGTGGAGTGGGGGTACAGCTTGTGCCAAGGGCGCGGCCAATGTGGCAACACCTACAGGCTAAATGTGCGGGATGGGGCTGGGCAAACATGTGCCTGGGTTGAATCTGAGCTGAAAGAATGTTCATGCTGCCCCTGCCCCAGAGGTGGAGCTCCCTGCTCAGAATAGAACTGAGCAAGTCAGAGCTGGAAGGGGCCTTGGAGATGAACTGATCCAGCCCTCTTGTTTGACAGATAAAGCTGAGCCCCAGAGAGGTGATGTGTCCTCCCCAAGATCACACAGCTAGTTGGTGGCAGAGCAGGAATAACAGCCCAAGAAGTGCCCTTGACTGAGTGCCTTGGTGTCTCACACGGAAATAGCTCTGCACACCTGATCTTGTTTAGCCCTTCAGCAACACTACAAGGTGAAGATTATCATCTGTGTTCTAGACATGAGGAAACTAAAGTGTGGAGAAGCTAAGGGTACCCCAGGTCTCCCATTTAGAACGTGATAGAGCTGGTTTCGAACCCAGACCGTCCTAAAAACTTCCCTTTCCATGCCCCCAGGATACTGGGGCTAAGGAGTAGGGATTGAGGGATGGAGAGGGTATCATGAGCTCAACAGCTCTGGAGACACAAGGGAAAGAGGACACAGGCTGGGAAAAGTCCTTTCCTGCAACTTTAGATTGACCCTCCATGGCTTCCCTGAGTGGACCAAATACTGAGGTGCTTCCAGAATTCCCTTTTGTGTGTCAGTGGTGGGGAGGGTAGAATTGGCTCGTGACCCTTCTGGATTGTGAGGGTATGGAGTTGCAGGAGAGGCTTAAATTTACAGGCTCCCTCTGATTTCCTGCCTAGGGGAGGCTGCCATTCAGGTCTAGGCCCTACAGCTTGGCTGTTTCATCCCCAACCCACACCTGGCTTCTCAAGGGGCACCATCAATGCCATCTCACCCCAGCTCCATAGACAGACTCCAAAAGCTTCATCCTGATACCTCTCCCCCTTCTCAGCTTCCTTCTATGGCCCTGCCCCACCTCTTCTTAGCTTCTCACTGACTCCATTTCACTCATTCATCCATAAATACATTCCACAAAAATTTGTCATGTATGGACTATGTGTCAAGGCACTAGGCCAAGCACTGGGGATACAGCAGGAAGTAGACTGCCCTTTTGGCGCTTGCAGTCTAGCAAGAATGCAGAATTAATCAAACAAATATGTAAATAAATATATAATTGCAAATTGGTGTTAGGAAGCAAAGTACCAGGAGTTTTGAGAAGTTATAACAATAAGAGGTCTGTATGTATGAGATGATTATTGAGACAATAGAGACTAAAGATTATTATTACTTATAATTACCCAAACTGGAGGGCTGAGGCAATCATGTCCACATACCACCTGCAATTCTAGGGTAGGTCACAACCCAGTCTGTCCCGGAGGGCCCAGCTGACATGGGTGAGAGTGAGATGATTAGATGGTGGCCCCAATGCTGACAGTCCCCTCTGCTACCCAGCTTGGGATGAAGCGGTGCCCAGTTCAGAGGTGGTGAGGAGGCTGGGGGCACCTCTGGGCTGGGTCTGGAGGAACAGACCATGTGCCCAGCTGATGGGTGTGTGAGCCTCTGACATCACTCCAGGGAGAAACCCCTCCCTGCTCTGCCTTCTATTGGCACTAACACTTACTCTGGCACTCTCCTCCGCTCTTTAGGGAAGAGCTGGACAAGACTGTGAAAAGTGTAATAGAGCTAGACAGGCCCTGCCTTGAGGTCAGGCAACCTTGGGCTCAAACCCCACTTCAGCCAGTTCCTGACTGTGTGACCTCCAGCAAGCTCTTGGTGTCCTTGAGCTTCCTGTCCCTTCTCTGTTCTTGGAGAGAGAGAAAAAGAGCCTGGCCATGTATGGCTGTGAGGAATTGATGAGCTCAGGCATGGAAAGCACCAAATATAGTGTCTGGCCCCATGGTTCACCATTAATAAATGACAGCTGTCGCTCTGATTATATAACAGGATAATTAATATATAATGATAATAAAAGAAACCTCACTCATGCCCTCTGGGCTCCCACCTGGTTCCCTGAGCCCCTCTGGGAGGTCACTCCCACAGTCAACCTCCTGTGAGAAAGAGTTTTACAGCTCCATGAAAATCATCTTAGCAACTGCAGAACCTCTTGAGGTCAAGGCAGGACACACAGTAGGTGCTCAGCATTGACTGGGTAGTTGGGAAGAGGTGGGAAGTTAGAGTCTGGGAGACGCACAAGTATGCTGCTAGGGGCAGTGCCTCCTGGCTCCAAACCCCAGGCTCTCTGAGCCCCAGGCGGGCTGCCCCACCATACTGGGTAGCGCCTGGCCCAGCTCTACACTCTTCATAGGCAAAGCACCAGGCTGGAGAGGTCTGGCCTAGATGAGCCTTCCCAGCCAGCCAGGCAGAGTCCCAGCCATGGCCACCGCGCCTGCTCCAGCCGCTGCAGGGCACAGTGCACACCTGGAACCCATTAGGCCTGGCCAGGAGCTTGTTCCCTCTCAGCATAAATAGAGTGAAGGGTTTGTTTTGACTACTTTAAATTGTGCAGATTTTAGGGCCTGAGAATTGGAAGCCCCCAATGCCCTGATGGACAAACAGACTAAGAAGACAGAGGGCTGAGGCAGCAGGAAGAGTCCAGTCTGGTTCCGGTTACTTGTCACTGACTGCTTAGCTGGGTGAGGATCATCACAGCCACACTCCATGGAGTGCATGCTGTGGGCATGATGCTTACATATGTGTCCTACCTCCCAGCAACCATGCAGGGTAAAAATTAAGAGTCCCTGACTTCTGGATGAGGAGAGGCAGTGACTTGCCCAAGGTCACTGGGCTAGTGTGTGGCAGATCTGGATTCCATACCAAGCTTGTCTGATGCCAAGGCCAGTGGAGGTCTTTCCAGGGACCATCAAGACTGCAGTGGGGTGGGGCAGAGCCCTGTGTCACTGTCAGGAACTCGAGACACACACAAGTACAGTTGCTGAGACCCTCACCCCCGCCAAAGGACAGGAGTCTGAACCTCTGCACTGGGCTCCTTCTCCCAAGTTGCCAGCTCCTGACCTCAACTGCCCCAGGCAGTTGTGCCCCCCAGGTCACGGTCAGGTTGACCTTGGCAGGAGGGAGAGTTTGTGGGCCCTGGGCTGCTGCCAAGGCCTCACGAAATGAAAGGGAACCTTGTCCAGTCCCACACAGGGCCCATTCTCTGAGCATCTCGAGCCAGCCCAGCCCCCATGGAGGGACCTGATCCCTCTTCGCCAGCTATTCATAGACTCACGGAAGAGCATCCGTTGCCAGGGGCAGGGCCCTTAGACGTCCCCAGGCCCAGCCCATAAAGTTTACAGTTAAGGAAACTGAGGCCCAGGGAAAGGAAGGACTCCCTCAAGGCCACACAGTGAGTTAATGGCAGAGCAAAAACCCAGACCATTGCTTCTGAGGCCTAAACCTTTTCCCCAGGATCTGGGCCTCACCCTAAACAGGCAGCCTGCCTTACCTCCCTCCCTCCTTCCTGGAGACATCCACAGCTGTGCTCTCTGACCCCCTCTTCACTTCCACAGAGGGACCAGCATTATGGTTGGACCCTCCATGTCTATCTTTTCAGTCATCTCAGCTACCCAACCTGGAAGGCGCTGTCTTGTGAGGCGGGGATTGCCCAGTCCGTGGGAGTGGTCAAGCAGTGGCTAGTTGCCTGCTTGTCATGGAAGTTGCCAAGTGGGGATCCTGCTGTCTGAAAAACGGTCTCTCTAGACGTTCCCAGCTGACACGCCTAGACTCCTCACAACCCTGGGACAACCTAAGAGAAGAAGAGCCTCCCAAGAACAGTAGGCCAGAGGGCCAAAGAGCCACCACAGCATGTGCATACTGACCCCGTCCATCCTCCCACGAGGGGAGAAGAAAGATTCGTAAAGGTTCTCTCTGAGACCCTATAAGCCACCCCCTGGCCTCCAGGCTTCTCATGCTTCCTTCACCACAGGGAGCCCACATCTTCAGACAACAGAGGTTTTGTCAGAGGTCCCCACAGGAGCCACCCAAAGAAGTCCAGGCCTTCTTAGGCCTCTGATTCCATTGTCCCCTGCATCTTGGGGCACAGACCCTTGAGGCTGTTATCAGGGTATGAGATCCCAGAGGAAAACAATGCCTTCTGGAAAAGGGGAACCCCAACCCCATCCCAATTCTCCCCAAGCTATGCCCTCAGCATGGCCCAGCCCAGTAGGTCTGTTCTAGCTCAAGAGTAGGGACCTGGAGTGACCTGGGCCAATGCCTCCCCATTCCCTAACCACCCACATATACACTCTACAGGTTCCCCTCAAAGAAAGTGTCCTGACACCTAGAGAAGAAGGTGAGCCTGAGGGTGGGGAGGGGAGCTGAGGGCAGAGGATGGGTTGGTCAGTTTTTGTTTTGGGTTTTTTTTTTAAATTATCATATAATGTAGTTGCAAAGAAAATACTATTTTCTAGGAAATAAACACACTGCTGCCTGTCAGCATTCTCACAGAGGTACAGACTGCATCTCAAAAATCAGCCAAGCCCCTTTTGCTGGTTGAAATATCTCCATGTATCATAATGAGTATCTGGTTGAACCAGGTGAGGCCCAGGTCCAGCAGGGACTGGACAGCAGCCCAAAGAGGTCCTGAGGCGCTCTGTCAGTAGCCCCAGGAATCTGAATGGGGTTGGAGCAAGGGACAGGAACAGGGCCTTGGGAAGAACACCTAGAAGGGAAGGGCTGAGAAACAGTGCTGTTGGACTTTTGCAGGAAGAGGCCAGTGGTGGGCAAGACTAGGGCTTAGGACAGCTGATGTTCAAGTTCACGTGGTAGGCGGCATCCTCCTGCCACAGCCCAGACCTTTGGTGATGGCCTATAAGGTACAGACCAGAGTTCCTGTGTCCCAGGTGGAAGGGTGAGGAGAAGCACACACATGTTGAGAGTCCTTGGAAATACTGAGGTCTGTGAGGGTTTGTGTGTCACTAGGGCAACTTTATTATTATTAACACTTAAGTATTAAAGGAAAAAGGTGATCTTTGGAAGGCTAAAACTTGCAGACATCCAAGAGGTAGATACAAAATAAACAACAGCCTTTGCCTAAGAACCTGCCATGCAGAGCGCTTAACATACACTGTCTCACTCACTGGCATACCAGCCCTGCCAGGGAGGCATTATTATGCCCATTTGAGAGATGCAGAAACTGAGGATCTGAGAGACTATGTGTCCAGCCCAAGACTACAGTTCTGCTACTACTATTAAGTAGCAGAACCTAGACTCTTAACTGTTGTCATGCCCACTCCAGGGCAATATTCTTTCCCCTGCAGTACAGCACTGAGGGATAGAATGTTCAGGGGTTGCCAGATTGGAGCTGGACCACCTCCCTCGCCCATTACACACACACCCCCTTACATCTGAGGAGCCTGAGGTACCTAGAGAGGTGAAGCAGCTTGTCTGAAATCACACAGTTCCTCAGGAGTTGAACCAGGGCAGAATTCAGGACAATAAAAATGTTCTGAATTGCTGACCAGATGGAAACTCTGCACACCCCCGCCCCCGCCCCCATCAATCTGTCATAGCCACCCTGATTCAGCTCCTGTAGTTGTAAGTTGTTTTCTCAGACCCCCTCCCCCAAACACACCTGTTGTTTTGGGGGTCTTGAGGCAGGGCCCTTTGAACAGGATGCTGCCCCCTCATTTCAGACCTTCCTCCCCTCACAGCCCATCGGATGGCTTGCACACCTCCCCCTCCCTGGCCTCAGCCCCCAAGGGACCCTGGGTCTCTGGTTTTTGTCAGGTCTGAGAGTTGGTGGGATTGATTTATGAGAGGAGCCCCTACCCCCACCTCACCCTGAGCCCTTGGTCCTCCTCCTCCTTCTCCTCCTCTTCCTCTTCCAACTCCTCCTCCCCTGCCTGACTGCCTGCTCAGTTTTCCACAGAGTCAGGATTTCCCTGGGGCTGGGGGCTCCAAGCCAAGAACAACACAAGACCGGTTCCCCCACCTCCCCTGCCCCTCCCATCCCCCTCCAGCTCACTCACCCGCCACAGCGGCCCCCTCAGTTGAGAGGAGGGGTTGAGAGGAGAGGTCCGGGCCCAGCCTGAGCCCCGAGGAGGGGCCAGAAGCCGAGGCCCCTCCCATCTTGAGCCATGGCTGCCCTCCGCTTCATTCCCTCAGAAGTGCCTTTCTTCCAGGGCTCGCGCTGGCGAGTGCACAGAGGACTCTGGAAGTCCACACGGGTGGGGGAAAACAGAATTCTGAGAGCTCGCTGAAGTGGGGTGGGGGTTGTCAAGAGCGGTGAACAAGTCTCGAGACCCACACTCTGAGGGAGCAGGTCAGTGAAGCCCGGGAAATCTACATTAGGGGCAAAGCAGAAAGGATCCTGGGAGCCTCTATTGGCTCTGCGAGAGGGACGAGCAGAGGCTTCTGAGACCCTCACACTGGAGGGGGTGGGGAGCAAGGGCTCCAGAGGGTTAGTGGGCTTAGGAAGGAGTGAGCAAGGGGGTCCCAATCAGTCTCTGGTTCCCTCTCCAGGGAGAAAGTAGGCAGGGGCAGTAAGTAGGACAGGGCAGAATCCTGCGTGATGGGGGCGGTGTCGAAGGAGCTGCAAGCCAGGCAGACCCCCGCGCGGAGACCCGGGTAGGGGAGGGTCAGGTCAGAAAGGGGGCGGGGTCGTGGCTTGTGTCTGAGTCCTCCTTCCATCCGGTCCTCAGACTTGATTTTGGCCCCTGAATCTAGTCCGGGAGGTATGGAAGTGAGGTGGCTGAGGAAACTTGCTTCCTCCCTGAGAGGGAGACCCAGACCACGGCAGGCGGACTGACAGAACTTCTCCTTAGAAAAGAGCTCCCTGGAGCTCCGCCTGCGGCCGGCGGGCCGGCCAGCGGGACAGGAAGCCGGCGCTAGAAGAGCAGCCTGCTGTCCCGCCCGGCCAGTCCCTCCCTCAGCCCGTCCCCTAGCCGCTCCACCCCACCCCCACCCCCATCAGACGAGGCCTACATGCCTCTCCAGGCGGTGTGAACCCGGGTGACCCCTCCAAGGTTGCCTCTTTCACACAGCAGCTCCTTTGATGAGTCTCTGAAGGCCTTGGTTTTCCTCCGCTGTGTGCCCCTGCCTGGCCCCGCAGTGAACCCCCCACTGCCCACCCCTCCCCTCCTTTCAGACCCAAGCCCAGCCCTGGCTCTGACTGAGGAGGAGAGGCATTCCCCAGGCTGCCCAGGTCAGCTCTGCTCTGTGACGGGCCCCTCCAGACACCTCCCCCGTTAGGACAAGGAATGAGAATTCATTTTTTAAGTCATACCTCAAAGCCTTAGCAATGGATTACTCCCCACCCGGCCCTGGGCCCTTGGCTGACCAAGTTCATCCTTGTACCCTCAGGCTCAGCACAGAGCAGGAGACTTAAAAGGGAAACAGAAATTATGAATGAATTCTTGGTAAGATGGAGAGACACAGGGGCTGCTTTGCTTCAGAAGTCGAACAGGAACAGGGACGGGGGAGGGATGTGGCAGGGTCACAGCTGGGCAGTCTTAGAGTGTCAATGATGGTCTAGCCCTGTTCCCTTCAGGAAGGCCAGATGGGTGCTTGGGGCACCTGACTTCTCCCTCCTGTGTCACAGAAGGCAGCCCAGGGGACTGCTGCCCCCTTCTACCTAAGGCAGTTCAGGCCTGGGCTCCTCTTGGAAACGCTCATCAAAGTCCTATCCAGCCCCTCCCCCCTCAGCCAGGGCCCAACCTCCTCCACTCCCCTTATAACCCCCCTTTCCCCCAGGCCAAATCTGGCCAATTTGTTCTGAGACAGGGTTCTGGTTTCATAGCCTCATTTGAATTATTTCCAAGCAGAATTCCTGCCTCCTCCTTTGCAAAGCTCTGCCTTCCCCTCCCCCAGCCTCCCTTCTGCCAGAGCTGCTGCCTCAGCCAAGGCTGGTGTGGAAGGAGAAGGGATGACCACTCCCCATAAACACTCGACATGATGCTGACATGCGAGAGGGGCCATCCCCCATCTCTGAGTGGGGCCTCCACACAGCTTGCACCCTAAAGGGGAAGCCCTGCAGGCTGGCCACTCCAAGCTCTGTCTCAGGCCTGAGAAGGTGGAATCTTGGGCTCCGCTGGCTGTCCCTTCTGGGGCCTCAGTGGCCCTACCTGTGCTGGGAGCAGATGATATTCTAGAGCTGAGCCAAGAGCCCAGCTCTTCCCACAGTAGAGTTTAGCTGTCAAACTGGAGCAAATCCCCATCGTGTGCTAGCCACCCTGCCCCCGCCCCTGAACACATTCTCTAGTTCCCAGGAGCAAGAAAATCTCTGTTTCAGATACCATAACAAGGGTACTGCCCCTGTGCACAGCCAGACTTGTGAAAAAATTACAGGCACCCCCCAGGGTGTTGATTCATGCTTCCTAACACTTCATACCAACAGAAAGATCGGGCAGAGGTCCCATTCTCCCACCTCCTTCCCAAGACTGTTCTGACCCAGAGTCAGATCCATGGGGTAGAAGGTCGCTTTCTCCAGAATCTACGCCCAGAAGGTAGGTAGAAAAAAATTTCTACCTTTGTTTACAAAAAAAGGAATATGGGGCCCAGAGATCTCTATAAATTGTCTAAGATCACACAGCAGAACCTGAGCCCTGGCCACCTGACCCACAGGCTGAGGTGTCCACCATCCCTACTGCTGCTGGGTCTGGGTCAGCCTGGAGGGCACTCTTCAGCTCAGGACGCTTGGTCCTCCTCCCTCTTAGGGGCTGCTGAGCAACCAACTGCAAACCCCTCTTCTGGGAGGTGATCATAGAGACAGGTCCAACAATCTGTTCTACAGTTCAGGTGTGTCATTTCCTGAGCCCTCGAGTTGGGGCTGGGGTTGGACATGGCCCTGTTAGCACTGATTCAGCATCTTCATTTTGCACACGCAGATCTAGGCTTCCAGCATAGAGCAGCATGTGAAGCCAGAAGCCCTGGGGCTGAGTCAAACAGAACATCACCCTAGTCTTCCCCATGCCACTAAAGCCTCTTGTCTCCTCTTCCAGACCCTGTGGGTTCCCTGCTTCAAGGCCCCCTCTCTAAGTTACCACTCTTGTCAAGTGTCAGATAACCTGGGTTCAAATACAGGCTATAACCTTCACTGGGCGTGTGACCTTGGGTAAGTCATTTCCCTGTGCCTCAATTTCCTTATCTGTAAAATGGAGTAATAACATCTTCCTCACAACCTCATAGAGTTCTGTGGAGATGAAGCTACATAAAAAGTCTAGGACAAGACAGTCATTCCCTTCTCCTCCCTTCATATATCCTGTGTTCAAGCCCAGTGTAAGCCGTTTAGGAAGAGAAAGTGCCTCCAGCAGAGTCAAAAGTCCCGCTACCCAGTATTAGAGATATCTGTGAAACCCGGGGCAAGATGCCTAGCCTCCGTTCTTCCACCTCGAAAACATATCAACATGGTGGAGATAAGATGAGACAAGAGAGGTAAAAATAAGAGCAGTGGGAAAGGGGAAAAGGTACAAATCCCAGTTTCTGGCTTCCTTTAACCCACATGCTCCACACACGCTCACACTGTGGAAGAAGGCCTGTTCCTGGGTCCGAGGAGGAACCCTCTCCTCTTTCCTCCCAGGGCCGTTCTTTGGTCTTCCTGATTCATCCTCCACAACAAGCAGCTCTTTTTTGTTTAGCATGGAGTGGGCTGTCCTGCCTGCTGGTGCCTGGCCCAAAGAGGGAGGGTCAGCGGCTGTGGCGAGGGTCTGGCCTCCTCAGAGGCTCCATAGCTAGGAACCCACTCCCACTTGAACCCTCACACCCTGGGAGAGTCCCAAGGACCTGATGCTGGGGGAACTGAAAGCAGGAGAAGGCTTCTCCAGGAGATTCCCATGAGGATGTGCTGGTCCCCAGATGCCATGGGGACCCTAGACCCATAACATGATCACTTACACTTCTTCCTTAACAGACACATAGCAGAGAGTCCTTAGCTTATCTCCTCCCAGAAAAAAAATGAAACCTATATACTTTATTGCTTCTTGAAAGCATTTGTTAATGGCCTACTACGTGCCACACACTTCCTTTGCATTCTCTTGTTTCATTTTTTTGGTAACCAGGTGATGCCATTAGTTCATTTTACAGCTAAGAAAACTCAGAAAAGTTAAGTGAATTGTCCAAAGCCACATAGCTCCCATGCAGTAGAGCTGAGGACTTATAATTGGATAACTTCAGAGATGGATCCTGTCTTCTAACTGAGCAAGGTCTCATTCCTTCCAGTCTGCCTGACTGCTACTTCCTAAAACCCCTTCTCTACCTGAGAATAGATATGGCTGCCCTGCCAGCCCCAGAGAACACCCCTCTCCCTCGACACTGTGCCCCTGACATCATCTATGATGCCTATTAGTTTCCCACTCTAATCACAGTCTTCCAACCCTGTAGCTGCTTGTGTCCTGGTGCTCCAGGGTTAGGCCTATTAAACAGACCACCCAGGGGACAGAGGGAGGAGTCCCCCCAGTCACCACTCACCTGATTCCTAGGCTGGTTGTTTGGAAGGTGGTTTCCCTGGACATCAGGGCAGGAGAGCAGGAAAGGAATCAGGATGGCTGGAATCTATTCCAGGATGTCTGTGTACTTGAGGGTGGGGAGGTGTTTAGGAACAAGCTTTGGTGCCTGGTTGTGGGTTTGTGGGGGGTAGGTAGGGCAGGACAGATTCTATATACCAATGTGGAAGAAATGGCCAAGAGAAGTCATAGATATATCTGGGGGAAAGGATAGAAACTATAATTTGTGGGTTTTCTTATTCTCTTTTACAGCCCTAAATATAGGAATTCATTTCTTTATCCAGCCAACTATCTAAACATCCACTCATCCATTCAACCATCCACTAACCCAATCATCCAGCTATCTAATTATCAGATCTAATTATCTAATTATCCGTCCTTTCATTTATCCTTTCATCCATATACCCATTGTTTTATTCATTCATCCACCCTACCATTCATCCATCTTTCTATCCACATCCATGTATCTACTCATTCATCCATTCACTCATTCATCTACTTAACTATCTTCTCATTTGTTTATGTGTAGCCACTCATTTCCATCCCTCCATCCATCCTTCTATCCACTCATCCATTCACCTATTCTTTCATCTCTTCACCTATTTATCCATCCATCCATCCATCTGTCCATGCATTCTCTCTTCTATACACCTACTTGCCTATTCTTTCATCCATCCTACTATTCATCCATCCATGTATCCATTCATCTATACATTCACCTACCTGTCATCCAGTTATTCAACTATAATCATTCATACATACATTCACTTGTCTGTCCCTTTATCCCTCTATCCATTCTGCCATTTACTTTTTCATCTACCTATTCATTCATTCATCCATCATTTATCCACTTGTCCATACATACATACATATTTTACTCCATCCATCAGTACATTTATCTATTAATTCGTTTATACAGAATTAAATTAAATAATCTAATAAAGTTCTAGCCTAGTACCTGGCACAGTAAGCATTCAGTAATGGTAATCATATTAGTTGATTTTATTCCAAGATTTTATTTGAGAAGCAGAATAGGGTGGGAGTAAAAAGCATCAACTCTGAATTCAAATCTTGGCTCCTCTGCTTACTATTTCAGTGACCTTGGACAAGTTACTTAACTTCTGTTAGCCAAGTTTTCCCGTATGTAAAATGGAAATGGCAAGAGTACATTTCCATTGAGAGTTGGAAATGTAGAGTTATCCTGAAGGTAGATGAATTACTAAACATAAAGTACTTAGAGTTGTGCCTGGCACAAAATAAGCCCTCAACAGTTTACTATTATCATCCATCCATCCCTCAGGCATTACTGAGCTTCCTATCTTGTGCCAGACCCACATATATCTTCCTAGGAAATATGCATCATAAAGGTGTGGTGCCTTCTTCAAGGAGCACAGCTTCAGGCAGAGATGACAAAGAGGAACACTTATAATGCATGTGCTAAACTCTCAGAGAGGTATGAAGGATGCCTGTGGGAGTAGTGAGGGGGCATTCCCCACCTACCCACCTCAGCCTCTTCTCTTCTCTCTACAACTCTCATGAGCAATCTTACTCACTATCTGAACTTCATCCCTGGTCTCCATGCTGTGTCTGATACTCCAACTCAGACCTCACTCCTGTGCTCTGGATCCATGTATCCGATGCCTTACTGGACATCTCTCCTTGAAAGCTTCAAACTGAGCCCATTGTTCTCCTTCACACATCCTGTTCTTCTTCCTGTACCTTCTGAATCCATAAATGGTGCCAAAGTACACCCAAATGCCCAGTCCCCAGAATCACCCAGGCTCAGACGTTTACTATCTCTCCTCTCCCACATCCAGTCAGTCACTAAGCATGTTGCTACTTACTTTTGCAAAATCACTCACACCTGTTTTTTCCTTGCCCTTTCTACAACACCTCCTCCTCACCCCATCTTTATCCAGGAGCTTATTACCCTTCACCTAGACTGTGTCTTCCAGCCACCATCTTTATGTCCTCCAATCCATCCCATACCTGCCTCACTCTACTTCCAAAATACTGGTCTCATAATGTCACTCTCCTCTTCAGAATCCATCAGTGACACCTAAGATATTCCAATATCACCCTGTCACTTGTCTTTCTCCTCCAGTGGACTGGAGGCTTCTTGAGGACAGCTCACATATCTCCATTGCCTGAGGCTAGTTTCTGGCAAAGAGGAGGTCTCAGCATGTGCTTGTGGAAAGGATGTGTTATTTTAGTGAAGTAGAAGGTGAGAATGGAATAAGGTGCAAGTGGAGGCTCGAGTCATGTAGAAAAGTCTGCATCAGCTGCTGCAGAGAGAATTTTATTAAAAAATAGCAAAACAAGAAAAGGGTTGCTCAGAGAGATCATGGTATTCCCCTTTTGGGAGTGGGAATTGTCCAGGTTGGGCAGGAAGAGAAGTGTACCCTGGAAGGCCTCCAGGTGGAGAGAAAAAGGGGTTTGGGGACCAGAGATTTTGAAACTGGGCAGACAAGAGGAAGTGGTGGGAGGGGAGCCTGGGATATCAGATTTGCAATCTTAGAGGAGATGGCTAAGTGATAACCAGGATCAAAGTGTAGCCCAATGTGCTGCACTAAATGGAGGCCAATTAGGAATGAAGGAGGAGGTCACTGGAGGTGAGAGGTCAGCATGTGGGTGTTAAAGAAAAGAGGCTGGAGCCCAGAAGCTCTGGTTGGCCAGCTACCAAGTCCCAGAAGAAGCCTGACTGTGAGCTTGAGGCTCAGAGGAAGGGAGAGCAAGTGAATAGTTTAATGGTGGCTTCAAAAGTACATGGAGAGGATAGTGGGAGAATGGTGCCTGGGAGCAGTGCTGGGGGTGGCTGAGGGGAAGGAGTGGCAGGGCGGTGGTGTCTGAGGAAAGCAGGTTTCAGTACCCCCCACATTCCTGCAGACACGCCCTTCCTGGTCCCCTCAGGCAAGGGCCACGTCTGTCACGTTCCCCAAGTTCAATGCCCGGGGAAGGGAGAGGGGTTTAGGGAGAGATGCTCCTTCCTTTCTGCTTCTCCCTGTCAGGCCAAGACAAAGTGCGGAAGGGGGTCTTCCCCAGCCCCCTATAGTCAGGGTCAGGGCAGCCACCTCTGGGCTGATGTCACAGCAGGCCTCCAGCCAGATCCCGAGTCTGTTTTCATTCCTGCTCCATGAGATGGGAATAATTAATGAGAAACAGAGAAGGGCAGGAAGGCAAATGGAAGGACAGAGTTGCTTGCCTGTCAGACCTGTGCCCCCGCCCCCCGCCCCAATGGGAACCGTATACCATTCCTGGACTGTACTCCTAACAGGGCCTTCAGCACCTGGGGGTCCGGCTCTTCTCTAAAAAAGGAAAGCTGAGGTAGCCTTGCCTATGTGTGCAGAGGCCCCTCCTAGTGGGGAGAGTGTCACTCTGAAGTAGCCCAGGTGCAGCACTTCTACGTCCCCTCAGGTCCCCTCAGTTCCCCTTCCAAGGCATCCTGATGTAGTGGGAAGAACACAGAATCATGGATGAATTAGGTCTGATTCAGATCTTGGCTTTGCCATTGGCTGGCTCTGTGACCTCAGGCAAGCCATGTCATTTCTCTGAGCTCTTTTGTAGAAATAGGGATAGAAGGTATCGTGTGCTCAGAAATGCCTGTAGTCAAATGTGCCTTGCAGCAGGGTACAGGTAGAGCAGAGGGCTACAGAAGTAGCAATGGAGAGGGTGCCCAAGTGGAGTTGTAGAACTGCTGAGACCAGGTGCCCAAGACTCTCCCTCCAGGCTGTGAGAAGTGGATGGCCCAGCTGGGGATGAATTATTAGAAAGAAGAAGACTTGGTCGATGTCATTTGTCCATGATCCTGTTCCTTCTTCATTCTGAGCTGGAATGGCCTGTGTGCCCTTAGACTGCTCTGCTCTCACCTGGCCCAGGACATTTGCATATACTGCTCCCTTCTCCCCTCTTGCTAACTGCAAGCAGCCTACAAGGCTTAATTCAAGTCACCTTCTGCAGCAACCTTCTTTGATGTAATTCCCAGCCTGAGTCCTTTCCTTACAGCACCTGGTGCTTATTGAGCTGTAGCACTTATTACATTGTATGAGCCGATTTACATATCAGTGTCCCCCTCTGAGCTATGTGCACCTCCAGGGAGTGGGAGCTGTAACCAGTTCATCCCCATATCGTCAGCTCCATACACTGGGATTGGCACATAGAAGATCCAATGAAGGTATGTTGAATAAATGAATGAGGGAGGGAGGGAGGGAATGAAGATATACTTAGGGTCAGACACCAAAAGGCTAAATAAAGAGACCTGGATAGTAATGGGGGCCCCAGCTCCCTCTGCTGGGCATCAGATAACTGGCTAGAGGACCCCTGGCCTTGCCCCTAGACAAGCTGAGGTCACTGGAGCTGTGATTTGATCTGACACCTGTAACATTTACCTTGACTTATAATTATATACATTTTTATATGATTATTTGAAGGCATCTATATCTCTATTAGACTAAGTTCTTTGAAGTAGCATCTGTCTCTGAGCTTATTCATTACAAGATCCCTAGTGCCCAGCACAGTGCCTGACACGTAGCAGATATCCAATACTCCCCTGCCCCCAAACAGACCCAGGAACAGTGCACTTAAGGAGGAAATGCAGGAATCACGGTCCCTCAGCGACTTGGTGCATTTTCTACCCCTTAATGAGCTTCAGGGCCCTCACCCTTATTGTCTCCAAACCATCCAGGCCCCACCAGCCCTATCTCAGGAAGTGGGCCAGCACCTGGCTTAAGCCAGCAGCAAAATGCCCAGCATCCCTGTGGGTGAAATAGGGTTGGTGATTTCCCCCAGTGCCTTGGTTTCTTTGACCCCTGCTCTGCACCAAGCACTACTCAGCATTTTCCTGTGTGTTCCTATATTTTATTCAAACATCATACTAATAAAAATAGTACCTGACATTTTTGAGTACTTACTATGATCTCCGCACATACTTTACATGTATTAACTAACTTTTGTAACAATCTCATGAGGTAGGAATGATTACTACACACCTTTTTATAGATGAGGCAATCAAGGCAGAGAGAGAACAACCTGCCCTAGGTCAAGACTAGGAAGCTGGACTTTGACTCCAGGTCTGCCTATACTCTAAGGCTGCAAGGGAGGTCTGGCTTTCCTAGGGGCTTCCCACTGCACTACCCCAGCTGCCCGATTTCCAGGTTCTAGACCAGGGTCTAGCTAGCCAGGCTTAGATCTAACAGCTGCTGTCCAGTGCCCTATCCCTGG
This sequence comes from Vicugna pacos, assembly GCF_048564905.1. Taxonomy (NCBI): domain Eukaryota; kingdom Metazoa; phylum Chordata; class Mammalia; order Artiodactyla; family Camelidae; genus Vicugna; species Vicugna pacos. Next base: position 53,284,917 of record NC_132987.1, on the reverse strand, counting down.
GGCAATTCTGGAGGAGGGGGATACTGTCAGGGGCTGAGTACTGCGTAGAACAGCTTACTCTCTCTACCTGTCCCTACTCCCTGAGTTCAGCACAGAGTATTATTTGGGGCTGCAACTGCCCTCAGATGGGATGAGAGAGGAGGGGAAGCTGCCCCTCCCCTAGGCTAAACATGCTCCCCTTCCCACATCCCACTGGCTTCTTTTTTTAAGCACTAACTTGGGAAATCTAATTTTCTGCCCCCAGGAGTGTGTAGTTAATTAACCAAGACTCTAACCAGATTAAGAAATCACTACCTCTTATTCTTCATCTACCCCCAGGAAAGCCAGACCCCCTTCTGAGTACCCTCATTCTTCTAATGCCCTAACCACGCCTCCTCCCTGTTTATAACCCTGCTTGGGATCTCAGGACTCATCCTAGCCCCTAATAAGACGCAGGTTAGCAGGGTTAGGCGGCCCAGGTAGGAATGCACTGGGGAGGAGCCTTCAAGGAAAGGAATGGCTTTTGTCCTTCCTTCTTTGCATCCCTTCCCCCACTTCTTCTCAGTCGTGGGAAGCTCTTAGGGTGTGTGGGTTGGGAGGTGGGGCCAGGAAGGGTCTTGTAACAAGACGTGAGAACCTGAGTAAGGGAGGTGACTTGGGACAGGGTGTGCATGCAGGAGAGTACAAATTTGGACACAGGAGAAAGGAGGTATGTGCGGTGTGCTGCACAGGGCACATCTAACAGAGTAACTTATGTACCTCGGATTTCTGGGTTCCAGACGTCCCTTGAAATCTTCGGCTTGGAGCGCACTCACCAAGTGTCCCCTCAACTGTGTGGCTGCCAACCCCCATCCTTCCCCCAGCGCTGAAAGTTCACTATCCCACCCTTTCTGTCGACCCAGTAGGGGGCGAAGCCTTAACTCTTCGGGCGAAGCCCCCATCCAAGACTCCCGCTAAGAAAAGAGTAAGGGATAGGTGAGGGGGATCACCACAGGAGATGCAGGCCACGGACCCTCCCCAGTCCCGGAGCCTCAGGAGTAGGAAGTGAGCACTTGAGCAGGAGTTTGGAATGCCCTCTCCTCTTCATCTGAGCCCTTAGCCCGCGAATGCGGCGCGGAGTGTGCAGGACGCCACTCAGTACCGCGTCCCCTCCCTCGGCCGCCAGCAACACCTCGTGCAGTTGACAGCCGCGGCGCCTAGGTCCAAAGGGGCCTCAGGCCTCTGCATCATTCTCTTCAGCTCCCGCCCTCGGCAGAATCCTCAACCAGGGAAGGAAGGAGGGCTCGTGAAGGAGCTCCATCCCACCCGGGGATCCCCAGGGACGCCAAGACCCCGATTCTTCCGGGGCGGCCTTCCCGGGGCAGCCACTGCACCGCAGCGGGAGAATACTAAGGAGCGGCCAGAGGCAGAGAGGCAGGAGCGGCTCGGGAGCCGAGCGCTGCGAGACCAAAGCACCCCTGCCCCTTCTCCTCTCCGGGCAGCTGCCGCTTCTGCCGGCGGGCTGAAACCCTCAGCCTCTGCCTTGGCCCAACTCCCCTCGCCGGCCTGGCCTGCCTCTAGGGCCCTGGTCCCCTGCACCTGAAATAGCTGCCCGGTGCTTTCAAGACCTGCAGCATCGCCAACCCCTTGCTACCGCCCCTACTTGATTTCCCCTACGGAGCTCTGCCCTGCCTGGAAAGGTGTGCGGGGCTGCGACCCGTGAACCCAGAGATCTCTGAGGCTTTGTCCATGCCCCTCCCCTTCCCAGGTCCAGCCAGACTCTAACTTAGGTTGTGCGGGTTCCTTGGAAACCTATTCCAAGCCCGGCAAAGGTTTACCGCCTAAGGTTCCCTCCTCCTGACACTGGGAAAGTGCACATTCTCCCTTACCCGCTACCCACATGTTTCTGCATCTAAGGGACCTCTGAGCCCCTCTACCCTGCCCCCTTTCTCCTTCGACATTTCCAGAAGCTGTTTTCCTAACCCTCTCCCTCATTCTGGTTATTTATCCTCTGAACCTTTCATGTGTGCAGGCAGTCTCTGGGTGGGAATCCCAGCCTCGGGCCTCACTTACTGGATCAGCGACTTTGGGCAAGTTTTACTTAACCTCTCCCTTTCCTCCTCTGTAAAAGATAAAAATACTTCCTTCCCTGGCTGGGTTGGTGTGAGATTAAGTAAGATCCATGTATAAACGGAGCATTTTAGCCCAGCACTCAGAGCACAGTAACAGTTCAGTAAAGAGTAGCCACACTTCCAGTCTGACACTTGCTGAAAGGAGCTGGCCTCTGCATCTGAACCCCATGGGGCCCTCATCCCCTTGGTCCTAGGCCATGTGACCCTGGGAGCTGACCAACTCCCTCTACCCCCAGCTCTCTCAGAGGCAATGGGTGTGAAAGGACTCTGTTTGCAAAACACCATCCAGACTCAAGTGTCTGCCCCAGGGAACACCTGAGCCTTAGAAGGAAGGAGCTCTGGGGTAGTTTCCTCTCTTATCGTTACTGCCCCACTTTCAAGAAGTTAGATGCAACAAGGCCGAAGCACAGAAGGGAAGTTGAGCCTGGAGAGGCCTGGATCTGGCCTCCCAATGACTCCTGGGAATTCTGAAGGGCCAGCGCTGAGGAACTGTGAACTTGAAGGTATCAGGGAATCCTGCCTTGGGAGGTGGAATAAGATGGGGCAAGAGAATCGTCTTATTGCCTTTATTTCACTGATGGCCCAGCTGGCCCCACTGTAGGGCACAAGGCCAAGCTTTTACACACTCACCCATGCTCTCTGTGCAGGCCAGTGCGTGCACACACACACACACACAAACACACACACTCACTCACACACACATCGGACCTCTGGCTCTGAGAGTCAGTCTCTGGGGGCAAGGGGCTGCTCCTCAGCCTGCCCCTGCCTGCCCTTTTATGACAGCACCAAGGGCGGGGGTGGGGCAGGGCCCTCAGCCCCCAGAACAAGTCCCTGTGCAAACTGGAGGTGCCAGCTGGCTTCAGGATGGGGGTATCACATTTTCCCATTCCTGGAGTCCCCTCCTCCAGTTCCTGAGGGAGGGACTGTTCTCTGCCTACCTGGGGGGCCAGACCCCTGCCAGGGCTGGGCCCTATGGAACCCAGGCTGATCCCCCACCTGACCGTGCCAAGACCTCTGGCACTGAAGAACAGCCAAGTCTGAGGTGGTGGGGGTCCCCCACTGGAGAGCAGGAAGGCCCCGAGGGGCTTGGGGGGTCATCACCCCCTCTCCTAATCCATCTTCAATATGAAGAGGTTTGGGGCACACTTCCTGGGGAGGGAGCATAGGCCTGGAGGAGAAGTCCCAGCTTGGGCTCTCCCCAAACTTCCATCTTCTGGGCCACAGCCTAAGGCCAGGCATCCAAAAGTCCAAGAGTCCAGCCGGCTGGTCAAAGTCCCTGCACAGTCCTTGAGGGGGCACCCACCCAGTGGGAGCTGGGTGTCAGACCTGCACCGGCAGTGTCTGGTTCATCTGCAGCCGCATGTCCTGGATACTGCTGAGGATCTTCTTCTGGTGGCCAGCCAAGGTGACCCCGATCCGGAGCAGGTCTCTGCAAATGGGCCAAGGGCAGGATCAGTCCCTCCCCTCCTACCCACCACTCTGAGCCCAGCTCAGAGCCCCCTCCTGTCCTGCCCCTCCAAATGTGAGGCACACTCACTCTGCGGTCATCTGGGCCACCAGGTCAAAGGATGCAAACCCTGCGCTGACAAAACTCTCCTTGTACCGACCCATCTTGATGGCATCCAGCCAGTCACCAACTGTCGTGAAGGTTGTATAGTCTGGTACTGTGCGGTCCAGGAGGGGCTGTGACATGCTGTGGGGAGAAGAGAGGGACTTGTTGAGTCCTGATGTCAGGGAAGGGGTAGGGCTGCTGGCTTGAGAGCAGAATAGGAGCAGAGGTACTGACCCAGACTGGGCACTGGCGATGACCTTAAGGCTGGCGGCATTGCGGATGAGCTTGTCCAGGGTGTTCACAATCTGGGAGAATTTGGGCCTAAGGTTCCGGTCCCGCACCCAGCAATCTAGCATGAGCTGGTGCAGTGCTGTGGGGCAGTCCATGGGTGGGGGCAGCCGGTAATCCTGCTCCACGGCATTGATGACCTGAGCCAACAGCAGGGAAACCTGGAGTGAGCCACTACTCTGCTCCCCAGCCATCTCCCACCCACCCAAGCGCTCTGGCTGACCCTACTCACATCCTGGTTGCTCATGTCCCAGTATGGCCGCTCGCCATAGCTCATGACCTCCCACATGACGATTCCATAGCTCCAGACGTCACTAGCAGAGGTGAACTTCCGATAGGCTATGGCCTCTGGGGCGGTCCAGCGGATGGGGATCTTCCCGCCCTGGTGAGGGGGGCACACGCCCTTCACCTTATGTCTCCGGGCTGGTTCCCAGCCCTGAGCCCCTACCTGTTTGGTCCCTCCCCCAGTCTCCCTCCCAGCTGCTTCCTGTACCAGGGAGCTGGTGTAGGTAGGATCAGAGGGATCATCCTCCAGGAAGCGGGAGAGGCCGAAGTCCGAGACTTTGCAGACCAGGTTGCTGTTGACAAGGATGTTGCGGGCAGCCAGGTCACGGTGCACGTAGTTCATCTCAGACAGGTACTTCATGCCGGCAGCAATGCCCCGCAACATGCCCACCAGCTGGATGACTGTGAACTGTCCATCGTTGAGCTAGAGGCAATGAGAAGCCTCAGGGGGTGTCCATCACCTCTTGCCTGGCCCAGGGCCTGTCCAAGAACTTCGTTCCTGCTCACCTGCCCACCCTCTTCAAGTCCTCCAAGATCATGACTCATCTACCATGTGCAGAGTGCACCAAGAGTAAGCAAGATGCCCTCTTGTGTGGCAGGCATCTGTGTACATCATCCCAACTAACCCCAGGACCCAAATAGCTCTTCCACTCCCATTTTACAGCCAAGGCAACTGAGACTCAGAGAGGTTAAGTAAAGCCTGAGGTCACACACGCAGCAGGGGGCAGAGTCAGGATGAGAACACTGGTTTTTCTGGCTCTGAAGGCCTGGCTGTTTCCCTGCACCATGCCACCTAAGGAAATATTTGGACTTGAACAGGGTCTGTCTGACTTATGGGAGAAGGTAGGTTGCCCAACCCAGCTCTCTAGGGGAGGGGAAGGAGCTGGGGGTTGGCTCTTACCCGGAGGAAGGAGTCCAGGGCACAGTTCTCCATGAACTCAGTGAGGATCATGACTGGCCGACTCTTGGTGACCACACCCTCCAGCCGGATTATGTTGGGGTGGTCAAACTGACCCATGATGGAGGCCTCGCTTAGAAAGTCCCGCCGCTGCCTCTCCGTGTAGCCCACCTTCAGTGTCTTGATGGCCACAAACACCTCCCGGCGGCCAGGCTGTTTCAGCCGCCCCCGGCACACTTCCCCAAACTCCCCTGCAGGGCACAGGGCACACAGGTAATAAGCAACTTCTGTACCCAACTGACCTTGGCCCTCCCCAAGGATAACCACTGGCTCTCCTCCCCACTGTGCCCGAGGGGTACTTACCAGCTCCAATCACCTCCTCAATCTTGACGCAGGACACGTCAATCTCCTTGGCAAACTCCCGCACAGCCTCATTAGGGTCTTCGTAGGTAAAAGGGTCGATATAAACCTTCATTCCAGGAGCAACTAGAGGAAGAAAAGGTGGGCATGAGAATGGGCCAGATCCTTGAGCTGGGGACGGTGAGAGAACGCCTGAGCTGTGCCCCCAGCCCTAGGATACTGCCCTAGGCTCTCCCCTCTGATGGGAGCACATTCCCAACCACCTTGCTAAGCCTGTTCCACATTTCTCTCCCCCTCTCCCCAGCCCGCCATGGTCCCCTCCGTGACAACTAGTGACCGTAAAGACTGGACACCTAGGATTCTTCTTTCTCCCTCATCTCTCATCATGTCAAAACCTCTCAGATTCATCCCTCTCTTCATTCCCACTGCCCCCACCTGACCTTGTACAGGCCTTCAACACCCAGATTCTTGTAATAGCTTCCCAGCTGGGCTCTCTACCTCTAGACTTTTCTCACCGATCTATCCCACATACCTGTCTTCCTGCAACAATACTTTCATTGTATTGCTCCCCAGCTTGAGAGCCTTTCAGATTACTTACGGTGCAGTCAAGTCCAAACTCCTCTGCCTGCCTTTCACGACCCTCCAAGGACTGGCCGCAGCTACCAAGCCTGGCTTCCCAGCAGCTGTCAAACCAGTCTTCTCACTGCCCCCACAGTTGGGCACTCACTCCACCCTACCCACTACCTTCCAGAGGCTCCTAGAGCCAGGAATGCTCTCCCCTACCTTGCTAAATCCTATGTTTCCCACTTGGCTCAGCTCAGCCCAAGGCCACCTCCTCCAAGAAGCCTTCCCCTTCTCTGAACTCTTATTGCCCTTTATAACAGGAACACATGGCTTAACACTTAATTGTTCTCTCATTGTTTCCTGTGTGTATGTATCTTGTCTCTTTCACAAGACTAAGTGCCCCTGAGGACAGGGGTCATGTCTCATTCATCTCTGGGGCTAGCAGGAGTGAGGTAGGGGCTCAGGAAATGGCACTTAATTGGAAGCAGGAGGGGGCAGCCCGGGTAAGAGTATAAGGAATGAAGTCCCAGGTAGGGAAGAGTGTCTCCAAGCCCTGCAGGGATCAAGGGCACTTTGGGAGGTCAGGATGAGGAGGCAAACTCACTGTATTGCTGCAGCTTCTCCGTGTACTCCGAATCAGAGCCGTGTCGCTGCTTCCTGGAGTGGGTGGAGGGGAGGGGAGGCCTGAGACAAGTCCAACAGCTCTCTTTATTCAGAGCATCCTTGGGCTCATGGGAGGGGCAGAGTGCACAAGGGACAATCCAGCACCTGATCCTATGGTCAGTGGTTACAGCTCCCACTGGGTTTCCGGGCAAGGGGCTCAGTGGATTTGGTCCCTGAGAGAATTAGCCAGTAGATTCAGGGGACAGGGAGAGGACAGGGTGAGGACATGAGTGTAGACTGGAGAGGGCCTTTCCAGCAAGTAAAGCCTGGGCCCAGGAAGGCTGTGGCTCTGGGTTTAATGTGGAGGATGGTTCACCTACATGGCGTAAGGGCTTTAGGGCACTAAAGGGAGGCTCTAGTTGGCCCCTAGGCCTGGGAGTACCTGAGGCAGACGACAGCGATGACCACGACAGCCACCACGAAGACAAGCCCGGCCGTGGCAGAGCCCACAATGAGGGGGAGTTGCTCCTGGAGCTGCTGAGCACCAGAGCCTAGAGACCAGGAGGGACTAGTGAGTGGAGAGGTGGAAAAGTATGGGCCAAGGGGCAGGGACAGGTGCACAGGGGTGTGTACCTCTCTCGCTTGTGGTCTCAAACTCAGCCGGGTGGCTGTACTGCCCATAGCCAGCTACTGTGCGGGCGCGGACCTGGACCACATAGCGGGCGTCAGGCCGCAGCCCATCCAGCTGCACAGAGTTCTTCTGGCTGGTCACTGTGGAGGCGATGCCCTCACTCTGCAACACCAGGAAGAAGGTGGTGTCTCAGTGGATCCTGATGCCATCAGCACCTGCCCCCACCCCCCGGCCTGCCCTCTGGCCCCCTCAGTCTCTGAGACCTTGCTTCCAAGGGCCCCTGACACTATCTGGGGTAATCTTTTTCCAAAGCCTCCTCCTGCCCCTTGAGGCTCTGACCTTCTCAAAGTACTTCATCTCATAGTCCAGGATGACTCCGTTGGGCCGCTCTGGGGGCGCCCAAGACAGGGTCAGGCTGCTCCCGGAGCTGCTGTGCAGGTGTAGTGTAGGCACTTCGGACGGGGCTAGGGGAAGAGCAGGGGGCTCAGCATGGGCTCCTCAGGCCCTGGCATTCTTCCCAAGGACCCAGTTCCCATGGGACCCTCGGTGGTCCATTGGCAGGTCCCAGGCACCTCAGCTCTATATGAGGGAAGATGACCCAGGCCCTACCCTCCTGTGCCCCTTCTCACCAGCCTGGTTGGTGGTGATATTCACAGCCGCATAGCGGGGGGGCAGAGGGCTCTTGCCCGAGACACCGTTGACTGCTTGCACCTCAAAAGTGTAGCGTGTGTGGGCCAGGAGATGGCTGATGTGGACTCGGCGCTCTGTCAGACCCAGCTGCCGAGGCACAAACTCCACGTTGTCATCACAGCGTGAGCAGGTAGTGGTGCCCCCAGCTCCAGGGCCCCCATGGCACTTCTTGCAGATGACATTGTATAGGAGGTCGTCCCGGCCACCCAGGTCCTGGGGCTCACTCCACTCGAGGATTAGTGAGGTCTCATTTACATTGGAGATCACACCCCGGGGTGGAGATGGCACCGCTGTGGGGAAGGTTGAAGGAGAGGACAGTGAGATAGGGCCCTAGGACCACCCTTCTGCCCAGAGTTCCTGCACACTCCATGCTGCTTCCTTCCTCCTTGCCTTTGCCTCTGCTTTAATAAGCACAATATCTTTCCTACACTTCGTCCCTGGGCAGATTCCTGTTTGGCCTTCAAGGCTCAATTTGAGAGGTCACCTCCTCTTGGAAGCTTTCCTTGATTCATTCTCTCCCCGTCTTCTGCACTCCCATAACAATTCCTGGGCATCCCTCCAGCCCAGCACTTAGCACATTATATGTCATTATCTGTTTTCACTTCTGTTTCTCCTACCAGGTTGCAAGCTCCTAGGACAGTGACTGTATCTTCTCCTTCATACCACTGGTGCCTGGCAATGCCCGGCACCAAAGGCCAGAGCAGGGAGGAAGCAGGACATCAGGACAACCCCTTCTGTGGTTAAAGCTGGGCCAAAAGAATAGCAGTTCTAGACGGAGGAAGGAGAGATGGACTAGAGGGTTCCAGCCAATTCCTGATGCCCAGCGAGGAGCTAGTAGGATCTTATTAAATGTTGGAAGGGCTAAGCCTTTTAGCTCACCTGGATTCTGGCTCAGGGCTGGTCACTTCCTACCTGTGCCATGTGGAGCACATCTAACACCCCTTCCCGCCCCTGAGCCTGCATTTCTCCATCTGGAAAACGGAGGTATTCATAGAGGCCGTTTAGGCGCCTCCAGGCTGACCCACAGAGGGAAGGCCTGCAGTGGGAGAGTATGAGGGCATGTTCACTCACTGGTACAGGCACTGTCTGCAGAGTCTGAGTCCGCACGGTAGAAGTTATTGTGGCAGGTGCAGATGCTGGCGGCTGGCGAGGTGGTGCGGCTGTTGGGGGGGCAGGGGAGGCAGGGACCCTCCCCCTGCTTCGCCTTGTAGCTCCCAGGGGGACAGGCTGCAGGGGAGAAGAGGATGGGCGTCTCACCTCTCTTCCCTGCAGACACCAACCCTCCACGCCTCTGTGGGAATCTGGCCCTTCCCCAGCACAGGTCTTGGCCCCTCCACCTCCCAGACTGTGAGGGCCATGCCGGTATTGCCCAACTCCGGCTGCAGCTACAAAAGGCCCTTTTGCCCCGTGAAAACCCCATGTCAGCGGATTCCTCACCGTCCCTGCCCCCCCACCCCCAATCCTGAGGCCTCGCGTGAAGACGTCAGCTCCATCACCTGGACAGCCTGGGCTTGTCGAGGCAGGGAAGAGAGGGAGGAGGAAGGAGGCGAATGGGAGGAGACCATTAGCGGGCTGGCAGCAGCACCCTGTACTCTGCTGGGATCTCCCCACCCCTCCCTGAAGCTGGAGGATAATTATTCCTGAGGACCCTCAAGGACACCTGAGGACCCTGCCAGGATGTGGGGCCTCTGAGTTTCACAACTAGCTTCTCCCCACACTCCAGGAGCTGGGCAGCAGCTCCTTTCTGCCCTTGGGCAGGGATGGGGGCTGAGGAGGGGTGAGAATAGGAGAGAAAGAAAGCAGGCAGGAAGGCTGGGGTCACCTGGAGTTCAGAGGCCTCGACACGTCCACAGGGGGAGCCCCAATCCCCAAAGGGAGCCCAGAGCTTGGTGCCTGAACATCCCCTCCTGCCCTTTCCTCCTATACTCAGGGGCCCTGGGCCTGGGCTCTGTGGATTCCTCATATCTACAACAGCCATACAATTTATTATCCAAAGCGGAATATTTTGAGAGTGAAAGGGGGCATTGGTAATAATCATGTTAGCATGGTGGGCATAAACCAGGACTGCGCTGGACACACTAAAGCATATGGTCACCCTGTCCATATGTGACTGCCTTTGGGGAGGTCATCTGGAGTGTGGGATGCCCAGGGTTGGGGCTCTGCTCTTCTCTGGGGTTTAATCTCCCCTAAGGTGATATTCCCTCCAAGCTCTCTTGAGCCAGTGGGAGAGGGGGCAGGGGCCAGGCCAGCATGGTTGCTATGGGAACCAGCATGCATTTCCTGCCAGGGACCTGCAGAGTGTTAGCCCCTCTTCAGGCTGTCAGGCTCATCACCCCCACCCCCATTCTCCACTTAGGAGGAGGAAGTCTGGGGGCAGGTTCCCATAGAGAAGTGGAGAGGGGCCGGGTAAGGCACTGTTCACCTTCCCACAACACAGGACATGGGGCCTCACAGTCATGCTGGGCCACCAAGCCCCTCCCACTAAGGGCTGTGCTAAGAGCCAGCTCCCACCTCTCAAGCATCAGTGGGAAGAGTCGTGCAGAGGGGACAGAAACAAGGCCCACAGCACCTTGGCCTGCATGGTACAACACTGGATAAGGCTGGATTCCAGCTCCCACATTCCCACCTATGAGGCCTGGAATGCAGAACCTCTCTGCGACTCAGTTTCCTTACTGGCAAAACAGAGTAGGTAACTGGAATCTACCTTACAAGGTCACGGTGAGGCTCAAATGAGAGAACTTCTCGTGAATGGGTGTTTCAGCTGGAAAGTCTAGTACATTGTGAGGTCTTACAAGTCTTGGCGAGCCTCCAGAGACAGGCCTCCTAACTGACTCGTGGAAGAAATGAGGACAAAACAATCCTGCCCCCCATGCGCCCCAGGGCTCCAGGGAGTCATGGCTAACCCTTACACAGTGTCGGGCTTCCCATGCACCAGGCACTGCTCCAAGGGCTCCCCTGCATCACTCACTTGAGCCCCACTATGACTCCATGAAGGAGTCACCATTAATGTCCCCATTGTGCACATGAGGAAACCAGGGTTCAAAGAGCTAAGTACTTTGCCCAAAGTCTCACAAGTGCTAAGTGGCAGAGTCAGGACTCAGGACTTTAGAGACCAGGCCCCTAACCACTGTGCAAAAAATACTGCCTCTCAAGATGCAGGTGAGACCCCCAGGTGAAAGGGCCAAGCATGAGGTGCCCGCAGCCCTCATCTGATACTTCCAGGGTGAAATATACACTTGGGACTGGACAAAGCGGGCATCTCTGCCGGCCTAAGTCTCTGACCAGGTTCTCCAGGGGCCTCTTTGTCAAGGATTCTCCATGTCTTTCTTTCTCATTTCAGTTCCATTTTTTCTCTTATTATCCTGGTGTCCCTCCTCATTTTCCCTCATCTCCCTCCATGCACAGTGTTCTCTCTGATACCCCTCTTCCCTAGACCTGAGGCCAGACCTCCCTGTCCAGCAGGTAGGAAGCAGCAGGTAGGGGGCATTGGGTGGCAATGGCCCAGACCCTCCCTTCCCTTTCCTCCCCAGGCCAGTCCCCACTCACGGCGGCACTGGGACTCCTTGGCAGCTGGCTCATGGCCGGTGGCACAGGTGCAGGCACCCACAGGCACCATCCACTCCCCATCACCGTTGCAGTAGAGCTTGAGTGGCACTGACACCTCCACGGCGTTGGCGATGCAAGTGCCGGGGGCAATGACCAGTGAGGTGGGCTCAGCCCCAGTGAGGGTCTCAGGGAAGAGGGCAAAGCTTGCAGTGGTGGACGCACACTTCTTGTAGAAGGCGCGCACAGAGATGAGCGACATGCAGGCGCCTTGGTCCTGGAAGGCCAAGTAGAAGCCGGCCTTGGAGAGTGGCCCGAAGCTGCGCACCTTGGTGTTGACTCGGCCGGCATCGAGCCGCGAGAAGCTCTCATCGGGCGCGATGGTGTCCACCTTCACATAGGGGTTCTCCATCCAGGAGGGGGAGGAGGCTGAGGCCACATCGCTGTCAGCCTCATAGTAGAAGAGGTTGAAGGTCTCCTTGCAGGAGCCAGGGATGTTGGGGATGCTGTTGCAGTCACGCACAGTGAACTTGAGCTCCACGTAGACCCGCTGCACATCCCGCCGCCAGATGAACCCCGTGCGAAGCCAGTTGTTCTGGCTTGACTCACGCACATTACACACCTGGTACGTGCGGATGGGGTTCATGGCCTCGTCATAGCCGCTCACCTCTTCCCACTGTGCATAGACCAAGTGAAAAAGACAGAGAGTGAGCACCAGCATTTGCCAGGTGCTTATCATGAGCCCAGATCCGCTATATTTACTTCACAGAGATGCTCCTATGGTGCAGTGTCTGAGCACACAGACTATGTGGGTTCAAATCCCAGTTGTCTGTTTGCTGTGTGACTATGGGTAAGTCACTTGACCTCCCTGTGCCTCCATTTCACCATCTGTAACATGGTAAGAATAAAGATGTATAAGGAATGACTTTAAATGAATAAAGCACTTAGAATGGGACACTTGATAAATCCTATGTGAGTATTAGCCATAATATTTATTACCTTTATGCCTCAGTTTCATTGTCTATAAAATGGGGCTGACTGGAAGTAAATGAAGCTGTGAAGAATTCAATCAGTTTAATACACTGCAACAATGCCTGACACAGAGCAAGTGTTCAATAAATATAGGTTATCACTATTACCATCGCATTTAACCTTCATAGGTCTTTACGAAGGTGCACCTGTTGTCCCCACTCCAGAGAAGAGGAAGCCAAGACTCACAAAGGCAGGATCTTGCTCAAGGTCACAGAGTCAGGTCTGGTGACCGAGGGCCTGCAGTGTCACCCAAACCCAGTGTTCCAGAACTTAGTGCAGTTGTCAAGGCCATCTAGGGAGCTTAATTAGAACACTTTAGAGATGTCAGGACTAACTACAGGAATGTAACAGAGATGGAGGCCCAGAAAGGTAAATCATCTTGCTAAAGGTCATACAGCAAGCTGGAGATCTGGAACCAAGGTTTCCTCATTCTCAAGCCAGTGCTCTTCCCAAGGACCCAGGAAAGAGGAAGATGGCCAGGACAGGCATATAAGGGGCTGTCAGGCAGGAGAGGGAGGGAAATTGGCTGAAGACAGGCTGAGGAGTGGGCAGAGGGAGAATGGGACAAAGATGGTGTGTATGTGGGAGGGGGTACAGAGGCAGGCTGAAGAGTGAGAAAGAAAACACTCACAGAGATGGACCATCAGGCAAAGGAGGAAGGTGACAGGTGAAGAGGATGGGGATAATGCATGAGGTGAAACTGATAAGCAGGGAGCAGAGGCAGCCCTTCTTCAGCCCTGGTGAGGTGAGGGGGGGTGAACACTGTAGGTGGGAGGGGGCTGATTGGCAATCAACACTCAGGACAAATGGTGGGGAAGTCTTACCCCACTTTCTGGATGAGATGTCCACGCCAACTCAGATGTCACCCATTTTGTATCCATGAGGGTCTCTGTGGGAGCAACAAAAGAAGAGGTCAAGGATGAAGACAACAAGGAGGTTGCCCAGGACACCAGAAGTCGATTCCCACCAGGTAGCACCCCACCCTACCCCCCAGTTCCCAAAGCCCTCAGCTCCTCTGGCCCAGAGAAGACCCTGCATCCTCAGAGATGTCTTAGCCCCAAAGATGTCTCATCGGGCCAGTTGGGAGTGGGTATAAGCTGCTGACCCCAGGTCTGGGTTAATGAGGCAGGAGCCAGGGTTGGTTCACACACCTACAGGCTCTGCTAATCTCCACACAAAGGAGGTGGCAGGGCTTTTATCCTGGAACAAAGGGCCGTGTGCTTCAGACCCTGCTGCCCAGGCCTCCCCTGACTCCATTCTCAACATAAAGGCCCAGCCCCCCACACACCCAAGGGAAGGGGAAAGCAGTCACAGGTCAGAGCCCACTCCCACTCAATCACCTCTAGGGGACAGGGCAGGAATGCTCTTTGAGGGTGGGGTCGGGGCCACTAAGGCCCAGACCAGCAACTCGAGAGCTAGTTCAGTACTTCCTGCAATCCTTGGATAAAAGTACTGTTGGTGTACCTCTTTTACAGATGAGAAAAATGATATCCAAATAAAGGCCTAAGGTAAAACTGCTAGAACTTGAGGTAAAGAGTTGAAAGTTGTCTCAAATTCAGGTCAATCTGATTCTACAACTAACCCCTTAACCAGGGCACTCTGACTGCAATATGCCCCTTTGCAAAGGGGGAACAGAGAAAACCTGGAAAGCTCCTGTTATCCTTTAAGGCCCAAGCAAGCTGTCACCTCCTCCAGGAAGCCTTCCCTAACCTCCCATGTCAGGGTTGGATGCCTTCCTCTGCGCATCCAGGGCCAGGGGCTTTGTCACAGCACCAATCCTTTTCTGAGCTTTGATATTTTTTTATCTGTTTTCCCTTGTTTGGCCATAGGAGGGGCCTATTAATGTTTCTGACACAAACTTGCTCCCCTAGGACTCTGGTTCTGGGTTCTGGCTTGATAATTCTCCTCTCTGACAATGTGATCCAAACATCAGACCCAGGAGCAGGAAAGAAAGAAGCCCCAGCTCCTTTCTTATAGTCTGGAAGACAGCCAGCAGTTCTCCCCTCAACTCTGAGCTAGAATGGGGCGGAGTCACCTCAAAATCAACAGTGGGGCAGGGTGGAGGTACCCAGGGAGGGAAAGATCCAAGCCCCACAGGCTCCAGGCTTGTGGCCTTCACCAGTTGTCCACAGTCTGGGTCTGAGGGGAGGATGGTGGATGAGGCAGCTGTGGCCCCAGACCCTCATGTGAGGCAAGGGGGCAGCAGGCAGCAGCCATTCACTTCAGGGAGTGAGGCTCCCTCCATTTCCTGTAGCAGCAGCTGGTCCCTGGAGAACCTGGCTGCAGGGTGAGCTATCCCAGCTTCATCGTCGGTGGCCTGACAGGCCCCTCTGGCAGACAGACAGATAGACATAGACATTCAGCAGCAGAGTAGAGGGGTACAGGAGGGAAGAGGGGATGGGCAGAAGCAGGGGCCCAGAGACAGGGAGGGAGGGAGCGGCACAGAGTAGGCGGATGGTAGGCGCACAGAGCTGGAGGGCTGTGCAGAGCTGGCTGGGCTGGCTAGGACCAGACAGCCAGGATGGCCAGCGGTGGACTACAAAAGACAGCGAGATGGAGAGACAAGGAGGCCCAAGGAGACAGACACAGAGACAGGGAGGGAGGTTGCCAAGTAGCCTCTTCCCCAGCCAGCAGCCTGGAGTATTCCTGCCCCTGGGAGCAGCCGAGCCAAGCGCAGCCCCTCCCCCTAGCCAGTCCGCCCGCTTGTCTGCCCGCTGCCCGCCTGCCAGCCCGCCAGCGAGCAGGCCAGGGCTCCCACCGCTCCCTCGCGCTGCCTCCCTCCTCCCTCTCCCTCACTTCCTTCTGCTCAGCCTGTGCCAAACCCATCTGGAACTGTTTAAACCCAAATATTCAGCCCCCTCCCCCCTCTAGCCAGATTCCTCCACAGTTTAAAACAAGCCCTGCGCTGGCTCTGGGAGGAGGGAGTGGAAGGAGGGGATGGTTGGGTGGTGGGAGGTGGGAGGCTGCAGGGAGGCTCTTCATTTCTGTTTAATTTCTGGGGAGCGAGAGAGGGAGGGGGTGGGGATCGGCCCTTGGCCATCGCTCAGCCTTGGCCATCACTCAATCTCGGCACATTTTTCCCATTAATGAGGAGAGGACTTGGATTTCGAGTCATGTGTGCCTGAGGAAGGGCTCCGGTCACCCTGGTGGGGAGGGGAGTTTGCTCTCTCAGGGAGCGGAGGGGCCTGCTCCCTTCAGCAAGAGGGATACCATGGGATGCCTGTGTCCCAGTCTCAGGAAGAACATGGAGGGGCCCAGAATCTATCTGTCTGTGGTGTTGAAGGGAAGAGACCCACCCCAACAGAGTCCACCTTTTTTCTCTCTGTGTGTGGTGTGGTGTGGTGTGGGGGTGTGTGTGTGTGTTTGTGTACATGCTGGGGTAAAGGACACAGGTATAGGGGACAAGGACAAAAGAGGAATGAGGGAGCAGTCTCCAAACTCCCAGCTGCCAACTGCACCCAACTGCCAATGCAACTGCTGGAGGAGACCAGAGAGCCGGTGGCCACTCCCAGACACAGGGCTCTGTTGCACAAGGGAACCCCACCAACCCCCAAAAGCAAGCAGGGAAGCAGACACTGGGCCTTTCTGGGGCTTTTGGAGACTGGGGTTTCAATCTTCAGAATGAAAGCAACACCCTTTTCAGGTTTCTACTGGCTTCGGGGAACAGCCACGTGGCAACAGCTGTATGGCCCTGGCCCGCGCACACAGATGCACACACATCGCCCAGTTCTCAGTGGCTGGGCTCGTTCCCTACCATTGGGGCCAAAGAGTGACAAGTCACACATATGGTAGACAAAAACACACAAAGCCACAGCCGCCCACAAACACACAGGCAGCTTCACACACAGGCATGGCCTGTCTTTTTCAGACACACAGATGCATATGGCACAAACAGATTAGTCTTCCTGAGGCATTCATATACAGTGAATGTTTCCTACACATGGATTCGGCTCACCTTAGGCAAAGACACTCTCACAGTCTTCGTATGTGCAGACATATGCATCCAACAGCGCATTCTCCCTACACACTCAACTGCATACTATTGCCAGCCACACATCAGAGTCTTGAGCGTAGTCAAGTGCAAACACAAACACCAGTTTCCCTTTACAGATGCACTGACATGCTCTTACACAGTTACACAGAACTAGCGTCAGCTGTGCACACACACAGACACCCATTTGCACTGAAACATTCCACAGGAGCATGTAGATGCAGTCTAAGTATTAATATCTAGAATTTGTGTAGAGCCTCAGAGGTGCATCCTCCTTGCACATGCAACACACACGCGAGCACGCACACACACACACACACTGCACGCATATCCCTTCTATGAGGCCAGTCTTCAAGTGAGGTGGAGGAAGAGTTGGGAGAGATCAGTGTCTGCTAAGAGAGAAGAGGGACCAGGCAGCCTTGGCCAGAGGCTCAGGGAAGGAACGAGCCCAAGACCTGCTTCCTGTGGCCCTGGCCCAGGCAGGAGTTTTAACAGGTCACGAGGTTGGGGGTGGGGCAGGGACATGAAGATGATTCTAGGTGTGGCTGGGTGCAGCCTCCCAGGTATAGCCCTTGCCCAAGCAGCAGGCCACTTCCCTGCCAGCACAATGGCACCGTCCCCAGCACTCAGCCCTTGGGGACGGGGTGGCATGATGGAGACAATTAGCCTCAGGAGCTTTGGGCAACACTTCTACACATAAGTTGGGGGCCCAGCAGGAGAAGTCGTGGGCACCCAGTGTCTGAGGGCCTCACTGGGCCACCCTGGTGCAGGGGTACCAGCTGGGAACCTGCCACCTGCTCCAGTGAAGGGCCAGGTGCATACAACTTTATGGAGCTGCCAGACCCCAAAGCACCCCTAAGCCCCAAGTCACACAGAGCACCCCACCCTGGGAATAGGCGTGTTAGTGAGACCCAGAGAGTCCAAAAGTTCTAGAGATAGAAACAAGAAGCCACCAGCCCAAACTCCAGACCAGGGACTTTGAAGGTGACGGGAAAGGTCACACTCCTGGGCTGGGCCAGCAGAGTATGCAGGGACAGAAGGGCAGAGGGCAGGGTCTGTGCAAGAAGGCACACCCTGGAGTCCTGCCTGCAAATAGAGGGAGAAAACTCCTCCTCACCTTGGAGTTGGTCCCCCTCCTCCACCTGGGATCCCTCCCTCAGCCGACCAACCTGAGGGATCTGTTCTGTCTTCTCTCATCCCTCCCTGCCCTGCCCCCTGCATATCAGCGCGTATACACGCATGATTCAGGGTGGTCAGCCAGAGAGAAAGGGGTCTTAGGCAGACCCTGCCATGGGACCTGGAGGGCCACCTCTCCCTCCCCTTGCCATGGTCCCTAGGCTCTCAAGTCTGGGATAGAGGGGAGGGGAGCATCTCAGAACAGAGAACACATTTTGTTTTTCATTCTTCCCCTCAGATCATGGGGATTTATAATTAAATAAACCTGAGAGGGAGGAGAAGGGAGGAAGAAGCACAGGGCAGGGAGCCTAAATGTCTCAGTGCTCATCTATGCCCCCCACCCCAGTTCTAGCCCTGCCAGCCAGCCAGAAGGACAGACAGACGGCTAGCCCTTATGGAGGCCTCTGAGCCCTTCCCTGGGATCCCCGCCACAGTGGGTGTGACCAGGAGTTTGGGGACAGAAAAGCAATAGGAGACCTGGCACCAGGGCCAGCCCCTGGGGCAGAGGGTCTCTCCCACCCCATCAGGTGCCCAGCTGTACCCAGTCTCTCTCCCTCCACCCCCAGCTGCCCAATCCCGACAAACCAGTTTGACTCAGCACAACAGGCAGGGCTACAATTTTCAAACTATGCAGTCCTGGTGATTCAGCCTCTTCATGCTGTTTAATTAGTGTAAGGCCGGGTGGCAGAGGCCTTGCCCATCGCAGCTTTGGGTGAGCTTCGCTGCTGCTGAGGCCGCACTGGCAGCAGTGGCAGCAGTTCTGGTTAAAGGGAAGGCAGTGCTGAGCAAACTGGTTCCCCCAAATACCTGCTGCCCCTCAGTCGCAGCTCCGAGGTGCCAGCTCAAGACAAACAGGGGCGGGGTCGGGGGTGTCAGAGGCCACTGGAACAAGCGAGGAAGCCACAGAAACCCCAGCCCGCTGTCCCCTCTCCCCTCTTGGTGGTCAATGTTGCTGCCTCCAAGAAAGAGCTGGGCTCACACACTGCCTCTCTCCCGCTTCCACTGCAGCGGCAAGTCCGCTACAGGGCTTGCCTGGGAGAAGGCCATCCAACCCCCATCTCTTTCCTCTAGTAACTGTTTCTCTTTTCTCAAAAAGGTCTGTTCCCGGCAGGGACCTCCCCATCCTATCTGAGGTATCAGGGCCCTATGGTCCAGACATCCTTCCTCATCCCAAACACTGTTCCTTGTCTGCTCACTGCCTGACCCCACTCCCTGGTTTGTGGTCCCAAAGGGGAAAATGATCTTGGCTTGGGGGACTGGGGAATATAACTTGAAAGGAGAGTGAGCAACAAAGTGGCCCTGTTTCCCTGCGACAGAGGGTAAATCCGAGGGCAATCTGTGTGTTGGGGGTGGGAATCAATCAGAGGGCAAGGGGAGAGGTGTTTCTTCAACCCAGGAGGACTAGCAAGGACCTTGGTTCATCCTCATGGAAAACTGATGAGACATTTGGATGCAGAGTCTTGGTGAACCCCAAGTGTGTAGGGAGGAAGAGCAACCAGATGCTAGATAGCATCTAATCAATGAGTCCATGAGGGGCAGCACCCACAGCTCAAGGACCCTGGGCCTCAGTATAACAACCCTAGATGCAGAGAGTCTAAAGGCTCCCCAAGACCAAGGGCAAACGGAATCCTGGCAAAACCAAACGGAAGGCTGGAGCAAGGGGGTAAGATCCTCCACCCATGAAGCTTGGGAGGCCAAAGAGATTTTCAGTGCTTGGGGTTGCATCTAGCCCCACCCTCTGCCACAGCCCAGGACCCCCAAGTCCACCTATCCCACCATTTAAGCTCCAGAATGGGAGTGGGGTACAAGGGGGAATCAAGAATAGCTGCCCCCTGATCCAGCTCTCCTCCTATCCCATCCCTTCTCTCCCAAAGCTAGAGAGAGATGGAGGTGGGGGACATCTCCTCCCCCATCATTGCTTCCTCTAACCTCCCTCCAGCAGGGCCAGGGCCCACACCAATTTTACTTCTGGTGCTCCCCAAGGAGCAGACCCTAGGGTAATAATAATAACAGTTAATCCTTGAATAACAACGGCTATGTGCTAAGCACTTGACACAAGTGTGTTAAGGGTTTGATCTTCATAACAACCCTAGGAGGTGGGCTCCACTACTCTGCCATCTCACAGTGAGGGTGGGCAGATGGGCCCCTGGACTAAGGCATTACCTCTCTTTTTCCTTTCATTCTCACACAAACTGAAGACCCTAAGTGCTGAAAAATGGCAAAAAATGAAGGAACTGATGAAAGCCACACTTGGGAGGCACTGCTCCCTTCCCAGGGGCATCCCACACTGGCCTGGCCCCGAGCCACCACCCTCCCACCAGGGAATAGCCCCAGATCCCACTTCACAGTCTAGTGGGGGAGGGGACAGAAGAGGGGGCAATGGCCCCACTGTCCTCTCCTTCCTGGGCTGCTACAGCTCCCCAGGCCTCTGCCTCTAGGTCAGCCCCTTAACCCTCAGCCAAGCCAGGATGCCAGCTCCCAGTTAGGGCCTGTCAGTTAGGGTCTAGAGGGTCCAGCAGAGTGTGAGAGGTGAAGAGGAGGAAGGAAGAGGAAGAGGTGAGCCTTCTCAGGCAGCCCTTGCTCACCTGACCCCGCCCCCCCCCCACCTCAGGGCCAGCACCCACCACACGCCAAAATAAGGGCTCTAGGCCGGGGCACATACAGCCCTGCAAGCGCGTGTGCCCGCGTCGCCTCTCCTGGGCCAAGACACAGACACAGACCTGAGAACTCCAACAGGCTCCCTGGCTCACACCCTTGAGGCAATCAACAACAAAGCCCCACACCGGTTTCTCACGCCTGCGATCCTATCACACACATGCGGGTGAGTGTGCGCAAGTGTGGGCGCGACCTCGGTGTGTCTGTCTGGATCTGCATGTGTCCACCCGTGTGAATCAGTCTGTCGGCACCAATAAGCTCAGAGAGAAAAGACGGTGGGGTTCATAGGAATGTTTATTTTCCCCTGGAGAAAATGAGAACGCACCAGAAGATGCCTTTCTCGTGGAACTGTGTTCTTTCTTCCTTCCAACCTTTTGGTTTACCAATTGTGAACGTAGGAACAAACCGAGTTATACAGAATTCATGTTTTTGTTCTTCAACTAATAAAGTGACTAGATTGGTTAAAGACATCAAATATAAGAACTGCCTATATCCCAATTTCCCCAATTTCTGCTGGTGTCCTTCCTTCCACATTAGAGAAGGCTTTTCTTCCCTCATTTAATGACTCCAAAAATTTTGGAAACTGTGTGGGTATCTGTGTCTGTATGTCTACTGTTTGTGACCAGTGTCTGTGCCTCTGTCCCTGGAAGCTTGTGTCAAGTGGATGGTGTGAGCTCTCCCACCAGGGCCAACAACACTTGGGCTGTTGATCCAGGTACAGTCTTTGGAAGTTGGAGCCAACCCCTCAGCAGCCGTCTGGGCAGGTTTCACAGAACCCATCGAGAAGCCCGGCCTTTTCCCACCGGTAATGGGTAAGGCACCCGGCTCCAGGGCTATCTGGGACAAACCCCACAACCTCAGGGGTTCTGAGGAGACCCGAGCACTCGGGGGGTCTTGCTAGACGGCGGAAGGGGAGCCGCAGAACAACGTGCAACGCCGGTGCACACAGCACCTCGTGTGTAGTTGGCGCTCGGTAAACCGTCAACAATAACAGGCCCCCGCCTCTCCACCCCCGCAGCCATCCCCCGACAAAGCGGGGGGCATACACTCACACTCTCACACTTAACGCCAACGGGTTCCTAACCCACCGCCCCACAACCTCGGGAGTCCCGCTTCACCGCCACCCGCAACAGCCCCGCATTAGCCTCAGAGCCCCCACCTTGCCTGGTGGGTCGCCCACACTGCCTTGCCTCTGGAGGTGCCGAGGGCCCCGCTCCTCTGCCGTGAGTGCGGGATACTCCCACAAAAGCTCACGCCGGGCCATGACTTTTGGCGACGATCGCCTGAGTCGAGCTGCCGGCAACCCGCAACCCGCGGACCGCCGGCCGCGTAGGCAGCTGAAACCACCGAAGCGGCTCCGGGGGCGCCCTCCCCACCTCATCCTCCTGTCCCCGGGGAGGGCACGGGTGTCGGGGCTTCCTCCGACATGCGCCCGACCGGCATCGGACCCGGGCCCTCGAGCCCACTCTCGGGCAACCCTGGACACCTTAACCCTTGGACGCGCCCCCCGACGCCGCTCACCTTCCAGCGCCCGGCAGCCAGCGGGCAGCAGCAGCGGCAGGAGCAGCAGCGGAGAGAGCAGCGGCAGGAGCCCCGGCGGCGGCGGCGGCGGCGGCGGCGGCGGCGGGCGGGCTCGGGCCATGGCCGGGGAGGGTTCCGGGAGCCGAGCCGAGCCGCGCCGGGCCGCGCCGGCGGGGCTGCGGGCACCCACGGGAGGGTCCGCTCGGCGAGCTCCGAAGAAGGCTTGCGCACGGTTCCAGGAGATTCGGGCAAGGAGAGAATGCAATCCAGTCGGGCGGCTCGGGGACCTAGCTGGCGCCCTGAGCCGGGCGATGCGGGCAGGTCGGTCCTGGGGAAATCCGGGTGGACCGGTCCAGGAGAATCCGGGGCGCTTGGAGAGCTCGGAGCCAGAGGACTCGGGGAGGCGGGCCGGGACGAGAGTGCACAAGTGGTGGTAGTTCGAAGTGCACAGTAATCCAGCGGTCTGCGGTGGGCCCGACTCAGACCCGGAGCTCCGGATGCGCGCGCCGTCCGGGGTCCGAGCTGGGTTCTTGCTGCGCCGCTCACGTACTCACTTCTGCTGTCCCCTGCGCTGGCGCGGCCGCTCTGGGCCAGAGGGGAGGGACCGGCCGCCTGCCTGTCAACCCCTAGGCCCCGCCCCTGGTCCCCGGCCACCCACTCACAGGCAGCCAAGAGCGCTAGTTCGGCCTCGAGAGCACTCGGCTGGAGTTCAGTTGGCGGTGCCTCCATCAGGCCCACCCTCGGGTTCTCTGAGGCCTGGAGTGGGCGGGGCTAAGGAAAAGATGAATTAGATTGGGCGGAGCGATACTGTCCATCAGAGGGAGAAACCCGCCTCCTGCCGCCCATTGGCGATTAGTAACCGAACCTAAGTCCGAGGAGGTCCCATCCACATACAGCGAGCTGGGGGCGCCCCCGTGTGGCCTGTATATGCCCAGGGTCGCCCCCACGTGGTTCTTTCCAGGCCCGTACAGACCCTAACTAAACTCAGTTTAGGCACTACCAGGTGGGTACCCTCCGCGACATATCCTGTGACTAGGGCCTTCTCGCATGTTTATTTATTCATTCATTCATTCAGCCGTGTGTTTCCTCGTTCTTTGAGCCAAAGACTCTAGAAACTTCTGGCAATACAGCAATGGATAAAACAGGCTTGTGTTCTCATGGAGCTAGTTTAGCGGTGGAGGCAGGCATGAAGTCATCACAGGAGAGTGTAACAAGTATCATTATGGAGGAAGGACAGAGTTGCTGGAGCACGTGTGAGAGGGCCCTGAGGAAATGACATTCAAGCAGAAATACGAAAGATGAATAGCAGGTGAAAGGACGTATGTTTGGGGAGGTGGGGGACGGCAGTTTAAGGCAAAGCAAACACATTTTGTGTGAAGTCCCAGGGGCAAGAGAAATTGATATTTATTGGTGGAAGCTGAATGAAGTTCAGAATATCTTAAATGTAGAGTTAGAGGCTGAGAAGGGCTGAAGGAAGCTTGGAGTAGGTGTCGGGGATCAGAGGGATTTTTTTTTTTTAGATTCATAAGGCCTTCCTGAGAGCTGGGCATCTAAGCACATCTTCCCCCACCATCTTGAATTTCCAACTCACTTGAAATAAATGTCAGACTAAATACTAAATAAAAATAAAATAAAATAAAATAGAATAAAATAAAATAAAAAGATGAGCTAAGATCTGAAGCAGAGTCATCACCTTATCAGGTTCACATGGCTGCTCGAGGAAGGAAGAATGGGAAGAAGCAAGAGTGGAAACAGAGAGGTCACAGAGAAAGCTGTACGGTGATCAGTCAGAGGAATACGGTGTCTTGCTCTCGGGTGGTGGCTGTGAGGATGGAGAGAAGCAGGCCAGTCTAAGGTATTTTAGGAGGTAGAGTTCAGGGGATTGTGACTGAGTGGTTGTGAGATCTAGGGTAGTTGGAGACATCAAGGAGAACTCCCAAATTTCTGGATTGGGCAAATAGACTTCTACCCCATTTCCTCAACAAACATTTGCAAAGAGCCATAAACACTCTGAAAAAAATCGTATTTTTTAAAAGGCATATATTATTATAGCCTCATTTCACAAACAAAACTGACATCTAGAAAGGCTGAGTGACTTGCTTCAAGTCACAGTGCTCATAAGTGGCAGGAGTGGGATTTGAATCAAGAACTGTATAGCTTTTATTTATTGTTGTATTATTTTAATTATTTTATTTTGGCAGGGGGGAGATAATTAGGTTTATTTAATTTTTTTTTCAGAGGAAGTACTGGGGATTGAGCCCAGGACCTCCTGCATGCTAAGCATGCACTCTACCACTTTAGCTATACCCTCCCTCCAAGAACTGTGTAGCTTTTAGGCTCACTCATTCTACTTCATCAGACACCTAAGGATCACCAAAGTATGTGTCAAAAACTCAGAATTCTGAGCCATCCACCCACCTTGGATGCTGGGATTCAGAAACTCTGGGATATGCAGCCCAGGATTCTGCATTTTAAATAAGCATCCCAGGTGATTCACATACACACTAAAGTCCGAGACTCACTATTACCATGCAGCCTCTCACTGTCGTAACTGGAGAAACAACCCTCCATGGTCCCGCTGAACCTTCCCCAGCTACCCTGAGATTTCTGGGGCAGAGAGTGAGTCAAGTGGCCTCGGAAACAAGATTGTCACACTTAATCCTCTGACCATGAAGCGCCATTGATCCAGTCCTAGGAGTTCCATTAGTGTAAGTGAGGTCACTGATCCAGTGCTGGAGGACATTGCTCTGAGAGGTCAGTCCTCCTGGCCAGAGGTATGTGTGGGTACATGGGGCTAGGCTGGGGGTGGGGGGAAGAAGGTGCCATGAGATTCCCAGATTCCACCCCACCCCAAGGCACTTCTGCCTTTGATCTCTACTCAAGCAAGAGAGAGATTTTCAGCAACATCGTTCAAAGTTCTACACCACAGAAGGGATCTTAGGGAAGATCTTGTGCAACTATCCCATTGTAGAGCTGGAAAGCCTGAGGCCCAGAGGTAGGACAGTTTGTCCTAGAGTCCTTTCTGCCCTGAGGTGCTGGTTGGAGTAAGGCAGGGTAATATTTCAGCAGGTGGCCTGGCAGTAACACCTCCCAGCTGAAGCCCTGCTCGTTGTAAGCCCTGCTGTGAGGCTGGCGCTCCTGTTTGCTCAGCATCTGTGCCAGGGCAGGCCTCACCCTGGACAAACACAGCCTGCCTGGTGGCAGGCACCGGGCTCCTTTGTTCTTGGGCCCGATAGAAGAGGCAGCAGGGTCAGCAGGTAACGGAGGGCCCGTCCTCACCGGATGTTGGCACCATGGTTCCCACGGGAATGATTCCTGATCAAGAAGCCGACAAGCTGGAGGGCACCTGAGTGCTGGCTACAACAGCCTGCGGCAGGAAGGTGACCACCTGGCAACAGAACGACGTGAGAGGAGGGCAGGTGGAGGGACAGGAACTGAAGGCCAGGCCAGATAAGGAGAGCTGGGACACCTCCATCTCTCCAGTGCCAGAAGGCCGTAACCGTCTTATCTTTCCAAGCTGAGGAAGTACCGAGGAACCCAGGAAGCGGGCTCCAACCTTTGATCTGGAATGAAGGGTAAACGTCCAGACTGAGGTCAAGGTGCCTCTCTCTGCACCAGTCATCTTTTGTCCTATTTTGTCTTCCTTCTGCTACTTAGCACTAGCTGAGATGATATTATTTAGTCATTGGTTTACATGTGCATTGTCTGTCTTCTCTTCTGAAATGTTAGCTGCCTAAGAGCAGAGGCTTGGTTTATAAACTCCTGAACACTGAATGTACGGCCCAGTGCCCTGCATGAAGTAGCCTCTCAATGACAATTTACTAAATGAATAAGTACGGCAAACATGCGGTCTTTGTGCTGCCACTTCCTCTTCCCAAGCCTGTGGCAGACATTGCTCATCCATTATGGACTCTTTCCTCAACGTGAAGCTGCAGGCAGACAGCCCTTGCCAATCTCTGAGTTGGCACCTGAAGTTACACCTACCTGCCATCCCTGGAGTAGACAAAGATCCCCTGCTGGCTACCATGTGACCTGGCAGGAGACTTTCAAAGCTCCTTGGGCTTCAGTTTCCTCATCTGGTGTCTCATCCAAGAGGTAGGGGAGTCGTTTCACCCCTCCTTCATGGGCAGGGCCTCCTGTTGAGAACCAGCGTCATGTGCAGACATGGCAGATCCCCCCCAGACAGGGAGCTCAGTTGAGCCACCATGACTCCAGCACTTTTCTGTCTCTGCTTCCTCTGTTTTCTCAGTAGCCCCAGAAGGCAGGCCTAGAAAGGACCTTTGACACCTGGCCCAGCAAAACCCTCATTTTCAGATGAGGAAACTGAGCTCAGAAGAGGAAAGTTAGTGGAGCCAGAAATCCAACAAAGACTAGTTGTCCACACCCAGTGCTTTGGCAACCACCATCCCTCTCCCCGGATCTCCGCCGGGCCAGGCACTCGCTGTACCTCCTCTTTGCGATCAGAGCTGGGACTGCAGCTTCATTATTCTGGGGCAGGTTCCCAAGCCCCAGGAGGCAGGCGGCCTGGCTTCCTTCCAGGCCCTGGGCAGTTGGCTCGAGAAGGATGCTCTGTGGATTCCTGGCTCCTTCCCCCACTTCTGAGCCGCCCATTCAAGGAGGTGAGAAAGGTGCAGGCCTCTTTCTCCCCAGTTGATTTCGGAAATTGGAAATTGCCTCAGGGTGATTGGGCCTGGGTGAGGCTCTCAGCTGTTCCAAAGCCAATTAATGCCCTGTTGGCAGCTCCTGGCCTTCATCTTCTACCCATCCAACTCGGATCATCCCCTCCACTCTCCTGAAGCTATTTTGCAGTCGGCACCCTCTCTAACAAGAGCTCAGTTCTGGCTTTCCTTGAGGGAGGGTGGAGGAGGAAATGGATGAATATTGACTAAACCTCTCTGTGAGCTTAAGTGGAGGTGCTTTAAACATCTCCTAGAGAGGGGGACACCTTAGTTGCCTTTAAGCCTGCCTGTGTAGAGCTCTTGTTTGCAAACTGTCTTTTGTGGAGAAGCTGCATTTCCTTTTCTAGCAGCTATTTGGGGAAACACTAATGTCTGCAGGAACAGAGAGCCAGCTCCCAGCTCAGGAGGATGGCGAGGACCCAGAGGGACCTAAAAGTGCTAATTAAGGACCAATACCCACAGACATATGGGGAAAGTAACAAAACGGAAAAGACTGGGGATTTCATGTTTAATTAGGAAGGAAGAAATATCAGGAACTAAGGGACATTTTTAGAGAAACAGACTTTAACTTGCTATTTATCATTTCAGCCAGTTTATTGAACAGTTACCTGCGGGGGAACAAGTGTCAGACAATAGATCAGTCCCTTGTCCTCAGGGAGGTTACAATCAGAGGAGGAGGGTGAGTGTCAAGGATTCACAGGACAAGCGCAGGACGGCATGGGGTCCAGGCATAGACAGGCACCCAGCCCACCAGACAAGGATTGCTCTGTGACAGGGTTCTCGGAAGGCTTCCCAAGGAGGCAGACATGGAGCAGAGACAGGACTAAGGCCTGGTGAATAAGAGGAGTTGGCCAGGAGAGGATGAAACAGGGAGAATGCTGAGCAGTAGGGCTTCTCAGCCCGAGACCCACTGGAATCACCCGGGCAGTTTTTAAAAATGAAGGCTGCCCACCCCCAGGGATCCTGGCCAGAGGCAGAGCCTGGCACTGATGTGTTTTAAAAGCTCCCAGGTGGGTCTAATTTTGGGGGCAGGAAGGAAGGACCATCAGATCGTGTGCTGGGGAGTGGGGACAATCCAGGAGTCACTGGTGGGGTCAGCAGTGGCCATGCTGCAGAGGTGTTTTCTCCTCCCTGGTTGCCAAAGCTACCACCCTGGGGTCAGACCTAACGGGTCTTTCCTTCCAGGAATGCCTTTCTTCAGCTAGGTCTGGGTCCCTGCTGCTGCGCTCAGAATCCCCTCCTCCTGCTGCACCGCCTACCCCCAGCTGAAGGGAGGAACAGCACATCAAGAAAGAGGAAAGGGCTTTAGAGTCGGTCAGACCTGGATTAGAAACCTAACCCCACCTCTCATTAGCTTTGTGACCTGAGCAAGTTGCTTCATCTCTCTGAGTCTCCATTTCTGTATTTCTAAAATAACACCACCAATTTCATAGGGAGGTTGGGAGCATTAAATGAGAGAAATATGTAAAAGCCTGAATGGAGTACCTAGCACACCGTAGGTCACCAGTAAATGGCAGCACCATTTACCAGTATTAGTCAATGCTGGTTATTATTATTACTAATGCTGGGTGCTCTGCTGAATTAGTTTCTTTGAACAACAATTGTAGAATAACGAGAAGACGTGACACCCAACTTGTGGAGTTGCTGTGAATATGGCATGCAGGCATTGAGAGATTTTATTAGATCTGGAGGCTACTCATGGGCAGAGAAAACGCTGACTACCTAACAGGCCCTTCAGACCTTCGGACTCCCACTTGGTTGGTTGTAGAGGTTTACACCGCTACTTGCAGCAGACTGGCCGGGGCCTTCCAAAATGCATCAGGATGGAGCCCAGAATTGTAATTGCAATGTCACCATCATCTGGCATGTGTGTGGACTATGCACATGACAGCACAGCTCAGTGTTTGCATATTCAAAAGCTCTATGATGGATCCTCCCAGGGACAGATCTTCATAAATGGCCATGACTGGAGGGCAGGAGCCAGCTCTGGTCTGGGCTCTTTGAGTCTTTGAGCCACTGGGGCACCCCCTCAGCCTCACAGCCTGGTTGAGGGCCTTACCAGGGGTTACTTAATGGCCTGAATGAGGAGCCCTTCATACCAGGGGCCTGGGACTCATGTTGGAAAGACAGGAGGGGAGAAGACCCAGCCCCTAAGAGCTAAGGCTGTCCTATGGATTTGGGGACACAGGCGAAGGAAGCAGAAGAAGGGCCACAGGAATCTGGGTGAGTTTGAATACACTGTGACCCTATCTGTGCCTTGGAACCTGAGCAAGTAAGTCAGCATTCCTGGAAAAAGGGTGGGTGGGGTGGGGGTTTCCCCACCTCTGACAGTAATGAGCGAGATGGGTATGATTCCTGCCTCCATCGAAGCTCCGGGCTAGCAAGGGAAATGGTTACTGGCCTGATTAAGTTATTACGTCGTAGTAAGTGCTGTGATGTTATAAAGCTGGCTCCAGAGGCCAGACCAGGCTGTGCTCAGGAAGTGTGTGGATGCTGAAATGTGAAGACTGACTTTCTGGCCGAGTAAGACGGGGTAGGGGGGCGGACAGGAAAAAATGGCACTGATATGCAGAAATAAATGAGATCCCTTCCCTGAGGATTTCTCACAAAATTTTTTCAGAACCAGAAAGTATTCTGAATGACCCCTAAATGCCGTGATCCCCAGGCTTGGTTTCCCGCTACTGCGGCCTTTGTGAGTCTGATACTACACAGGGCCCTCGGGGGATGCCAGCTACGCTCGTGGCTCTTTCCCGGGCTCCAGACCCCATCTCTCCACTGGCTCCTGGACATCTCCCTGTGGATGTCCTTCAGGCACCCCAAATCCAACATGTCCAAAATTATGCTCATCTCCCTTCCACTCCTACCCCACCACCTCCTCCTCCGGGTTCTGCTCCTCAGTGAGGGACAGTCCCATCCACCGGGTGCCCACACCAGAAACTCCAGCGTCTGCACAGACTCCTCCGCTTCCTACATCCCATTTGTTATCAGTCATGACAGGTTTCAGCTACTTAACATTTCTTTTCCTGCGCTCTCGTCATTCATGTCCTCCTATCTATCATAGCTCTGCCTTGATATAAATTAGTCCTTCCTCTCCGCCTTTTTGATTGTACTTACCTTCTAACTGGTCTCCAAACTCTTAACGACTATGTTACCCTGTTAAACTACTGTTTGCCACTAAGTGAGTTACCCCTGCAGTCACCAAACCCTAGTATGAAGATTAGAGCGGAAACTCTGCAGTCAAGCTGGTAGGGTTTAAGTCCTATCACTCACCATCGGCATGACCTTGAGCAAGTCATATAACCTCTCCGAGCCTCCATTTCCTCACCTGGAAAATGGAGGTAATAACATCACGTAGGTGATTCCCAGTTGCTGTTATGTCTGTCTCCAATAAGCTTCCCTGCTTCTCACCCGTCCTTTGAGAGACCCACCCTCCCTCAATGCCACACAACAGGGTTGCCAGTCACAGAACCTGATCTACAGTCACAGGTGGGCACTAGCCCAGGTAAGGACCGTCAGAGCCTTGTCCTGGGAACCGGCCTCTTGAGAGAAGTCATGGGGACCGAGGGTAGCTGGTGCAGGCCATGGAGCAGTGTCCTCTAGACAGAGTCCACATGCAGCCGGGCTGTTCCTATTTTCCTTCAGTGCTGTGATCCCCCTTTCTCTTCCTCTTCATCCTCCCTCCCTCCCTTTCTCCCCTCTCCCTCCTTCCCTCTCTCTTTGCTTAGGATAGGGCCTATTTCTCACTCTAAATCCTAACATCTACATCATAGCACTGACGCCAGGGTGAAATGAGGCCTCGCCCGTCAAGGGCAGTTTCAAGAATATTAGCTGTTGGGAAGCAGCCTCCATCCCAGCCACCTCAGAACCAAAGCCTGCCAGGGATGAGGCTCGGTGGAGACCATTCAGCGGATGTGGGCCCCCAGCTGATGGCGAGCCACGTGAGAGCATGGCTTGCGATGCTTTGCTGACCGCTGACCACCACCAGCACCACCACCCCTGCCAGACAGTGTCTGACGTTTAGCAGGTCTTCAATAAACATCTGCTTACTGTGGTCGGATGTTCATCGTTTGCTGATATAGCCACTTGCTTTTCTTGCAGAGGGGATGGTCCTTGTCAAACTTGGTCAGGCCTAAGTTCCTCAGCTGTGGTCATTAAGAGATGCCAGAGTCATCCGTCCTGCAGGAGCTGCCCTGGTCTCCAGCTCCAAATCTCTCTTCGCAGGAATTCTTCAAGCTTCAGTGCTGTTGCTCTGGATGTCCGTTATCCCCGTCTCTTCAGGACTGCCTCAATCCCCCTACTTTGGTGAACTGCTTCTCCCCCAGTGCAATCACCCTATCCTAGTGGGCCCTCCTGTCAGTGGACCCCACCCCATGTCCCCAGGAGTGATCAGGGGACTAGGGGAAGACCATGGAGCTGCCTTCCTTTCCCAGAGCTGAAATGCTGTGACTTAGGGCTTGCTGGTGACTATCATCCCCAAATATGGAAACCGTCTGTCTGGGTAACAGAAAATGAGACAGCAAGGAAATGCAAAAGACAAAAAGAAGCTTGACAATATCATTTAAGTTCCTCCATCCAGTCTGTTTCTGGGATTAACCCCCCGGGTGAAGGATTGACTCATTTTTTCATTTAACAAACTTTTATTGAGTTCCTAGTTCATAAAGAGGAATATGGAAATAAATGAGAGACTGTCACTGTCCTTGGAGGAATAACTGTGCTGTGACAGGCATGTGTATGTGTGTGAATACAAACACACACTCATCCTGGATGACGGGGGAGGCACAACAGCAAGAAGGTACACTATTATCTGGGCTAAGGTGGGGTGGGGACAACTCAACAAAGACTTCATGGAGGAGTCTTGAAACGCCACTGGTTGGAGTCATCCCCAATGGGTCTACTCTTTAAAGTAAGAGGCTAGGCTGCCAAGGCCGCTCAGTTGGAAACCCCACATGGACTTATTTCTAAGGATAAGCCTTGGTCCTGTGAGCACACTGCTGAGCTGGAAGCCTTTACTTGGGAGGTGGCACAGCGCTGGAAGGGAACCTCTGAATGCTGGTGCTCTGAGCTGTCTCCCCCGACGGATCTCCCTTGTGTCCTGTCATTTCCTCCGGAAGTTTTAATGCTGGAAGGCCTCCCTGACCTACCTCTTCAGGTTGATCAAATGGCCCAATTATCCAACTAGGATCCCAGATTGTCCTGAACTGAATGGACGGGAGTGAGGGGGCTGTCTAGAAAAGAAAGCACCAGGGGGAGTCCAGCCATCCACAAGCTGTCAGCTGGAGCCGGCTGCTCACAAAAGATCTCTTTGTAACTCCAGGAGGTGTTGTCACAAGAGCTTGGCCACAACTCGCGAAGCACATCCAGGAACAGTTTGCATGAAAGGGCTGGCAGGGAGCACTGTCTGGTGGCCTGGAACGGGTTCTGATCTTGAGGAGATTGGGAGGAGGAGCACCCGCCAGGCTGCCGGGCACACAGTCTGTCCCATGGGCAGTGACCAAGACGTAGGGCCAGGCCTCCGCAGTGAGCGCTTCAGACCTTCTCAGGGGAAGGGCTTCTGGGCTGTGGTCAGCTCCCTCTCTGAAAGCTTTTGAGGACTCCTACCTCCATCTTAAACTTTGTTTTTGCAGCAACGGCGGCAGCTCTGCTCCCATGATTCAAAACATGTGGGCTTTCTGGCCCTCAATCACCTCCACAATGACCACAGCAGAGTACCAGAAATCTGAATATTTTGGATGGGAAATTGATCTGAATTGCTGCTTTTACAGCTAGGGTGACTGTATCATTTCTCTTTCAAACCTAAGCACTTTAGAGAGTCAAAAGAGGTGCTCCTAATAATTTTGCTGGGACAGCTGGCATAAACTGGGATCACCCCAGGCAAACCCAGAAGTTGGGGCTCCCTATTTATTCCCTTGAACAAAAGGTCGAAACAAAAGGATGGTGCCTTGAAGCAGATTGTCTGTGGAGATAGCCAACAGGCCTGTCCAAATTTCCAGCACGCTCCACTCCATGTCTCTCACTCCATGTTTCTTAGCAGGATGTTCTTTCTGAATTAATAACGGCACAGCTTGCCTTAGTGACCTCCATCCAGACATTGCCGAGGACTTAGTAGCCAAGAACGTAGTCTAGCTGCATTCCCTGTGTAACTACCCTTCTGTTGTCTTTATCACAGAGGGTTATTCAGCACAGAAGAGGAATGTAGGCTTGTCCATTGAAATCTGGCTCTGCCAAGTGTGGGTGAGAGCACAGGGCAACAGAAACTCTGGTCCACAACTGGCATGCAGACTGCACAAGGAATTTGAAGAGCGCAGTGTCCTGAGCCCAGTAATTCCACTCCGGGACGTACACCCCTGCGACACTCTCATGTGTGTGGGAGGATACCCACACAGAAATGTCTGTGGCAGCTTTGTCTTTAATAGTAGAAAACTAAGAGCAGCCCAAAGGTCCATCAACAGAATCACAGCTTTTAAAAAATGATGATAAATACAATCTGATTGACAAATGCACAGAAGATCTGAATAGATATTTTTCCAAAGAAGACATACAGATGGCCAACAGGTACATGAAAATGTACAAAACATGGATGGACTTGAAGGGCATTATGCTAAGTGCAGTAAGTCACAGAGAAAGACAAATACTATGATCTCACTTATACATAGGATCTAAAAAAACCTGTACTTGTGCATACAGAAGGCTGATTGATGGTTGCCAGGGGTAGGAGATGAGGGCGTAGGTGAAATGGGTGAAGGTGGTCAAAAGGTACAAGCTTCTAGTTATAAGTGCTGAGGATGTAATGTGTAGCATGATGACCACAGCTAACAGTACTAAATTGTATATTTGAAAGTTGCTAGAAGAGTAGATATTAAAAGTTTTCATCACAAGAAAAAAAACTATAATTATGTGTGGTGATGAATGCTAATTGGACTAACTGTGGTGATCATTTCACAGTATGTACATATATCAAATCATTACGTTGTCCACCTGAAACTAATACAGTGTTATATGTCAGTTATATCCCAATTTTTAAAAATACAAAATAAAAAATTTAGTGATGATAAAACATAAATTACAGATATATGTATCAAAATGGATAAATGTCAAGAACAATTTTGAGAGAAAAATGCCAACTGCCGGAGCATTTCTTCACTATGATGCTGTCTATAAACGATTCTAAACATGCAATAGGATACTAGATACTGTATGAGTTTTTGCATGTATGATAAAAGAATATAAAGATGCATGAACCAAGACATGGAAGCAGCCTAAATGTCCATCGACAGATGACTGGATAAAGAAGTTGTGGTATATTTATACACTGGAATACTACTCAGGCACAAAGAGAATAAAATAATGCCATTTGCAGCAACATAGATGGCCCTAGAAATCGTCATTCTAAGTGAAGTAAGCCAGAAAGAGAAAGAAAAATGCCATATGATATCACTCATATGCAGAATCTAAAAAAAAAAGGACACTATGAACTCATCTACAAAACAGAAACAGACTCACAGACATAGTAAACAATCTTATGGTTTCTGGGGGGAAAGGGGGAGGGAAGGGATAAATCTGGGAGTTTGAGATCTACAAATGTTAGCCACTATATATAAAAACAGATTTTAAAAAAGATTCTTCTGTATAGCACAGGGAACTATGTTCAATATCTTGTAATAACCTTTAATGAAAAAAATATGAAAATGAATATATGTATATATATGCGTGACTGGGATATTGTGCTGTACACCAGGCATTGACACATTGTAATTGACTGTACTTCAATTTAAAAAAATGCATGAAAATGATAAACAAATTCAGGAGAGCAGTTGCAGGGGAGAGAGGCAAGGGGATCAGAGGAGAATGCAGAGGCTTCAACTGTGTCTGTAATCATTTCTTAAGCTGGATGGTGAGTAAGGAAGACCCATTCTGTGCTTTTGCCTGAGACAGGTCTGCATTCTAATTCCAGTTCAGAACTTAACTTCAAGTGCCTTAGACACACTACTTAACCTCTCAGAAATGCACCCATTTCTTTCTCTGTGATGGGGGTACTTGTGGTACCCACCGCATAGGGTGGTGGTGAAAATCCTTCCACAATGTCTTGTAAGGATGTACCATGTTCCCTACTTAAAGGCGCCATCTTGGCTCCTTCTGCAGTAGGCCTGGTGGCAGGTTCTCCAGAAATGGAAACTGTGCCCACCGCTGTTCCCGGGGCCTGGGGTGCAGCTAGGCCTGTGAGATGTGGCCATTTGCAAAGACACCCCGCTCCAACCTGTGTTTTCTGGCCATGTCCATTGCTCAAGAGACCTCTCTTGGTCTCCCTCTTCCTCCCCTCCTATTCCTCGGCCCGATCATTCATAGGACTACAGAGGTAGATGCCACAGCCCCATGGCTGCCAAGTGGCAACATTGGGATTCTAATCCAAGTGTCTCAAAGATGAAATGCTTCCCAGCTATGCCGGGGTCCACAATCTTACTCACCCTAGAACTACCTGATCGTTAAAAACCACCCAAGCCTGGGCCTCACCCTTGGAATCTCCAGATACCATGACCACATGGCTCCCTGGATGATGCTGATGACCAGCCAGGGTTGAGGTCTGACACACTTCAGTTCCTGTGTGTGCCCCCCACCACTTACTCCCCCAAGTCCAAGCATCCTTAAGGTGCTGTGACTGCTGGCCAGCCTGGACGCCCCTGGTCTGTGAACTTCTCGACAGGAGAGTTTGCACCTGGCATCCTCACACCCCTAACACGCAGCATTATCTCCGGCATAGATTTGGAAGAGCTCTCAGAACTCTGCAAAAGGGAAGCACAGGGCGCCGAGAGGAGGAAGTTTCAGGGAGGCAGACCGACTTGGCCTGCAACATCTGAAGTGTCGATAGACAGAAAGGGCTGCCCGTCGACTACGGTGCTCCTCACTGGAGGAAGTGTTCCTAAAGAGCTACTGCCCATGCTCAAATTCTATTCATCTCGCCATCACCAATAAAGTGGAAATTTCCTTTTCCGCATGTCTTATTCCTGGAGATAGAGAATTCTGGTGCCAGGAGGCAGCCGGAGGTCCCCAATCCAGCCTTCAGCCCACCCTGTACAAAATCTTCTCAGCAGCAGCGCTGCACTTTCCACAGCAAGACCTCACCCCTCCCTGGATAGACAACCTGAACAGCTTGAAGACTAGAAAATTCCTTCCTTCTCTGAGTCAAAGTTCAGGCTCTGCAACTCCCATCATTTGGATCTGGGTCCGCCCTCTGGAGTAACATCTTTCCACACATTGGGTCTCATAGGCCACAGGACAGAGTCTGGATTTTATTCAAGTGAAATGGGGGACAAATGAAGCATTCTTAAACAGAGGTGTGGCAACATGATCTGATTTATGATTTCAAAAGAACATTCTAATATTATGTGGAGTCTTGATTGTAGGGGAGGAAGATTGCATAGAACCCAGAGGGTGGGCTGGGAGGCTACTGGGAGCATTCAAACTGGAGATGATGGTGGCTCGGGCAATGGTCTGGCAGTGAGGATGGATTTGGGGTGTGTTTTGGATCCATAATCAACAAGGCTTACTGATGGATTTTAAATACGGGTGTGCAAGCATAAGCCATCAGGACTTTTATCTTTATGTGTCATCTTGTCTTAGGTACCCTTTCTAAATGAACAGAATCAGGGCATTTGTTGAGTCATTTCTGTCTGAGAAGAAAAAGAGAAGAGAGAGGTGGGGAGAGCGTGAGAGGTCCAGCTTTCCCGTGCTACCCTGCCTGCAGGCTCTGCGCTGGTTGGCTGCCATCAACCCCCTCCCCAGTCTGAGCCCAACCTTGCCCCCATAGAGCCTCAGCTCCTACTGAGCCTCTCTCTCTGCAAGGCACAGGAATGACCAACAGCCATGGAGGCCAAGCCTGGCTGGATTCCCAGGGCAACAGGATTCTGAGCTTTACAGCTGAAGGACTAGGGTAACCGCAAGCCTTAAGAAGTTCAGAGAGAATCCACTAGAGGGCACTGCAGCACTGCCCTGAAAAGACCGTCCCAGGACCGCTTCCTTTCTATTCAGCTAGAAAATTACTACAGAATGAAGCACTCACTCCCCCAAATCCGGGCTCCATGCTGAGATACAATGATCAGGGCACAGGTGTTGTCTATAGCCAAGTTGGGGGAGCAGGGAGGTGCTCAGAGCCCTCAGAGATGGATGAAGTTGTGGCACCCAGGGAGGGTCACTCTGTGGCTTTTTTCTGCTTCTGCAGACTTAACTACAGGACACACACGTACATGCAAAACAAACTGCACACACACACACAAACAACACAGCCACATAAACCACATAAACCACATACACATACACCCTGCAGTCCTGGGATTTAAGAGCCCATGAGAGGCAGCTGTGGGCAGACTCTGGGCTGCAGGGTAGGCTGGAGACTCGGAGGAGAATGTGAAGCCAAGCAGAGGCGAGTTTACAACTTGAGAACAACCCCGTAGCCCCCAGACAATCCACACATCATTAGAGTCACTGTAAACGAGCCTGTTAAAATGCACACATGTCAACCACATGTGACCCAAAGGTTACATGAACTCATCGACACCCACTAACACGTTAGCACAGACTCACTGAGCTCTGGGGTTGGGCGGGTCTTTTGGCAGAGGTCACTGGGAGAAGGACGGTAGCAAGCCTTTAAGGAGTGCTGACTGTGCGGATACTGTTTCGGGGCTTGTGTGCTCTTCTGTCTCTCTTAATGCTCAAAGCGCCACGGTGCCGTGGGCTCTGACATTATCACCAGTTTACAGAGGGGGACATCGAGGCTCAGAGAAGTGAGGCGGCTTGCCCGGGATCACAGAGCTATGTGGGTAGAGGAGCTGTGATTCTAATTCTGCCCAAAAGGAACCCACAGCTAGTTGGGAGATGTATGCATAAAAAGATCCAAAGCAACACACTGTGGACAAGCAAAGAGCAACTTCATTTTCTTTCTCTGCTTCTCACTCTCTAAGAGCTTAACGTGATAGCCTGCAGAGCCTCACCTGAGAAGGAAGGGGAAGCCCCCTCTCAGGCGCCTCCACTCTAGTGTCTGCAAGTGGCCCTGTGTTACCCAACACACAAGCAGCTCCGTCACTTGAGCCACATGACCCAGCTGACATTATGGCGCTGAAGGTTTCGGTGGTGGGAAAAGGTGCCTTGAGGGGTTGGTGGCAAGCTCCCACGGGAGACTCACAGTGAGAACCCTGCGTTTTCCAGCAAGGTCACGCCCTCTGCAGCAGAGAGCTATGCATCTGCCTGCACAACAAAACACACTTCCACGGGGCACCAAGTGACCAAGCAGCCAGAGCTGCCCACTGAGAGCTGGGTCTTGTCAGACCTCCCAAGTTGTAAGGTCCGGCGTGCCCAGTATCTGTCTACTGTAAGGTGGAGATGGTACAGCCAGGACTGAGCATGGGCAGGACCTGAAGGCACAGGCGAGCGGCAGGCACGGCCCCACCTCTGTTGTCCCAGAGCGCCCCCCTCAGCTCGTGCCCATGGCTAGAGGGATTACTGTCCAGCCAGCCAAAAGAGGGAGAAAAAACCCAGGCCTGGGTTACAGATAGAGCAGCTTCCTATGTATGTGCAAATTGAAAATGACAGTACCTACAGCCACCTCATGGCCTTGAAAAAACAGGGAGGAAACCCTCTAGCAAACAGGCAGAGTTTCAGATGGTACATCTCATCATCCCCTTTGTGTGAAGAGATGTGTCGTGAAGTTAAAATACGTACAATACACAGGCAGTGGCTGACTGGTCAGGGGCCTGGAAGGAAAAAGGTTGGATGAGGAGGACCAGGAGGACCAGGCAGAGGATGTGAGTAGACATATGGGAGTGGGTCCAAGTGTGAAGATCTCCGGATCACATGTTAACACCGAACCAGAGAGCATCTACTATAGAAGAGGCACAGAACAACCGAGTAGATGAAATGATTCAGTCATTGGATGTCAGCCAGCCTCTGTCATTGGACACCCCAGTGGCAGCATGATGGGCACAGTGGCCACAGCACAGATATGGAGGTTACACTTGGTCCCAAGGGCTGGATTCCCCTTACCAAGCCGCATCCAGGTACATCTAGGTACTCCCTCCTCTGAACTCCAACCCCTAGGATGCCTGTGAAATAAGAGCCTCATAAAAGTCACCACCAGAAGGCACTGGATGAACAATTACATCCTTTGGTGGCAAATGACCCACAAAATGTGAAGAAACTCCAATGGGGGAGGACCAAATGCTTCTCCTTTCTGAGTAACAGAGTGGAGCCAGGGAAACTCCGGGAATTAGAGAGACAGGAAATCAACCTCTACCCAGACTCAACCTCCCCATAGTTGAATTTGTGGTTCTAATTAAGGGCCTCAGTTTCCATCTAAGGAGGGAGAATGAGGTAAGCTTAGTCATCACGTTTCAAGTTTTGTTCAAGTACCTGCGCTTCTGCAGTCAGTGGTGCCCTGGAACCAGGGTTCATCAGAGCCCTGTGTTAAACGTTCACAGCCCAGCATGCTGCATGCAGACAAAGGTGTAGTTCTCCACCCTCACCTCAGGTGAGCCTCAGCACTGCCCAGCAGCCTGACTACAGTCCTCCAACCCAGTGGCCTTCAGCCTGACTGCACAACAGCCTCTCCTGGGCAGCTTCTAAATGATGCCAGACGCAGCCCACTCCAGACTAAGTGTGGGGCCCTTGGGGGCACAGCGGCTCCCAGGTGACGCTGATGCAGGCAGCAGGTCAAGGACCCCAGCCACCCATCACTGAGGGGCAGAGCCAGTGGTCTGTTCTCCTCTGGACACCGCCTTGCCAGCATAGAGGAGGGGCCTACATGACTGAAGTGTGGGGAAAGCAAGTTTATCCCATGTCTTTCTTCATGAAGCCTCAGAGCAGTTGACACAGAGGGAAACTGAGGCACTGAGAGCCCCCCCCCACCTCCCCTGCCCAGGACACACAGTGTTTCACAGGCCAAACCATGGTAGTCCTGGGGTGTAGTCTCAGGCTCTTAATTGTCATAGTAGAAGCCACTTGGTTTAAAAGGCCCAGGTCATCTTGTACGCCTTAAACTTATACAGAATCAAGCATTTCTTAATAAAACTGGAAAAAAATAATAAAGGGCCCTGGGACCAGGGCTAGACTCTGCCTCTCTAACCATGAGCCTTGAGGCCTTCAGTCAGTCAATTCTCTGATCCTCTATTTCTTCATCTATAAATGAAGATAAATACCTCTCAAGATTGTTTTGAAGTCTGAGTTAAAACCATCTATAAATCAATGTTTTGACAACCTTAAAACACTGATGCAATATAGCATGTTCTTTTAAATAAACTTTAAATTTTACTTATTTTTTAAAAGCAGGAAATAGACATATATGGGAAAAATTCTATAAACAAATGACCCTCCCTCCCTTGTCCCCAGTAATCATTCCCACTTCTGAGAGGCAAGTATTGTTAGCAGTTCCTCAGGGGTAACTAATGCATTCCCAGCAGGAGTTCCGCCGAGCCAGCCAGTTCCCTGTGCGGATCACAAGTTCTCCTGAATGTGCCAGATTCAGGTTCCTCGAATGTTACAGAGTCCTTACTACCTGTCAGGCTCTTTCACACGTACCCTCTCTTTTAATTATCAAAAACAGAACAAGAAAACTTGTCAGGTAGCATTAAGACTCCTACTTTTCAGATATAGGAACTATGTTAAGCAGTTTGGCTAAGGTCACCCAACAAGACAGTGGTAATACCAGGGCCCAAATCCAGGTCCTGTAACTCACAGGCTCTGACCACTGCTCCACGGCCACCCCAGGAATCCGCGCATGTCCCTGCCATCCCCTCCCACAGCACAACCCCAGCTCACTGAGTCCCTGGGCACTGGAGTTGGCCAGCTCTGCTCTTCGTGTGGGTGTTCACGGCATGTACGCTTGCTTTGCGTGTGAGAATGCAGTGTGGGTGAGCAAGCTCACATGCACATGCCTTTCCTTTTTAAGGAGGCTGTGCTTCCTGAGGAAGGCAGCTCATGTGATACCTGTGGGCTTTTGTGCCTCAGTCAGTGCCGCCCAAGACCTAACCACCCAGTGGCCTTGGCAAGGCTGCAGGGGCTTTGGCTCGGGTGGCTGGAACCAAGGCCCCTTTCTACACACACACACACACGCGCGCGTGCACGCGCACACACACAGACACATACACACACACGACACAGTCATTCTGACCTTCTTTTCACTAGAATCTCCTCCCCGGGTGCAGAAGAAGTTGCCACATCCAGGTGGCATGATGCCAGAAGCCCTGGGTCCCGAATGTTGGACATGATCCAAACTCCAACCACTCTCCCACTCGCTTTCAAGGAAGGTTAGGTTTTCATCAGACTAGTTAACTTTCCAT
Organism: Vicugna pacos; assembly: GCF_048564905.1. NCBI lineage: Eukaryota > Metazoa > Chordata > Mammalia > Artiodactyla > Camelidae > Vicugna > Vicugna pacos. Next base: position 53,244,038 of record NC_132987.1, on the reverse strand, counting down.
CCTATTCTATATTTTTATCTGAGAAACAACAAGAATCTTAGGATTTTGGAATTATCAACCTGAGTGGAATTCCCACTCCACCCCCAACCTTGCCGGATGAAAAATCTAAAGAGATAAACTGTGTGAATGAGGTTTCTAAGCTGTTTTGTTGGGAGTGGTTTTCTGCTTTTAAAAGTAGTGCATCCGCACTGAATGCCTCCAAGCCCCAGCTCCCTCATTTGTACAACAGGGATATTAACAACATATATACCATAGGTTTGTCTCAAGGATTAAATGAGACAAAGTACGCAAAGTGCTGAGCTGAGTACCATGTTTCAGGGTGTTTGATGCACAGCAAGCACTTGGTAAATGTTAGCCATTACTTTGTAACAGCTGAATCGCTTCTGAGGCTGAGGTCTAATTTGCCAGCTCCCAATTTGGTCCTTTTCTCTATCTTGATTCTAATGGCTGCTAATTGTTCACAGGCTAAATTTTTACTGATTGAGGCATTTCTCCTAGACTCTCTTTGAAAGCAGGCACCTCTAGTAAGTAAAAAATGTGATTCAACTTATAAAACTTCTATTTTTGTCCTCTCCCGCCCCCCATTTTTGGAACTATCTTTTTCTATCAGCTGAGGAATTGGATCAGACAAAGCTGTGAAATCTTTTCCAATGAAAAATGGATGACTCTGTTGTATAAAGTGAGGCACTGTCTGTCTACTCAAGTATCTTAGGGCCAAATATCAACAAAAGCAGATTAATATTTTGAAGAGAGTAATTTGCAAACTGAGAGAGCTGAACCAAAACATTTAACATCCAATGATGAATGACTTGTCAATAATGAAGTCCTTTGTATGCAATACATAATTTACAGAGGAAGCAGAGCCTCATCTGCCTAATTTAGCAAGCTTTAAAAGATAAAAAAGAATGAATCCTAAGGAATTAATCTGTGATAGAGAGGGAAATTATTCTAAGTTGTTCAGCAATGTATTATTTATAGAGCCCCCAATGATACATAATCTAAATCTCTCACAAGATGAAAATGGTTAAGTAAAATTTGGCTCATCCAAACATTTGGAGTATTATGCAATCTTTAGATGGATGCAGCCTAAAATAGTGGTTACAGCCACCTGCTCTGGTCTTACTTAGGCTGCCTGCATTCAAATCCAGACTCCATCTCTGATGAGCTGCATAACTTGGACAACTCATTTAATTTCTCTCCACCTCTGTTTCCTCACTTGCAAAATGGAGATTAAACTAGTGTGTACCTCAGAGAGTTGTTGAAGATTAAATGTAAAGCTCTTGGAACAGTTGCTGGTGAACAGTAAATATTTAACATGTGTTAGCTAATACAAGATTTTAATAACACAGTGTGGGAGGGACTGCTAACTTATCATCAAATGCTTTTCATCTTCTTCTAGGGCTTCTGGCTAGATGACAGGGACTAGCCTTCCTTTCAGCTAGGTGTAGCTCTGTGGCTAAATTCAGGCCAACAGAATGAGAGCAAAAGTGATGTGTGTCCCCACCAGGCACGGTCCATACAGACCTCACATGCACTGTCTCTCAGCTTAAATCCTGCTGCTGGCTTGATGCAGACAAGTGCAGTGATCAGGAGTAGCCACTTGGCCTTCTCGTGAATGAGAAACGTTTTAGAGTTAAGACAGTGGAATTTGGGGATTCATCAATTACAGCAGCAAACATTAACTACTGCACAAAGGGTTATTTTAATGTCAAGTGATTAATATAGGATATATAAATGGTATGCCAGAGACTGGCAGATGTCCACCAATATTTGTTCTTTTTTTTTTTAACTGAGGAAAACTTAAGTACAGTGAAATGGAAAGATCTCAAGTGTACAACACAAAAGGTTCTATGAATTTTTACCCCTATATAACTAACACACTAATCAAAATGTAGGCTATGTCCATCATCCTAGAAAATTCCCTTGTTCTCCACCCCCACAGGCAACCACCATTCCAATGTCCATCACCATGGATTAGTTTTGCACCTTCTTGAGCACCATGTGAATGGGTCATGCATTATGTACTTATTTGTGTCTGGTTTCTTTCACTCAACAAACATAATATTTTTGAGGTTCATGCATATTGCTGCATATAACAATAGTTCATTCTTTTAAAATTGTTAAACAGTATTCCATTGTCTGACTAAGCCACAGTTTGTTTATCCGTTCTCCTGTTGATGGACATTTGGATTATTTCTAGGCTTTTACTATTGTGTATAAAGCTACTGTGAACATTCATGTACAAGTATTCTTGTAAACTTTTTTGTTTTCATTTCTCTTGGGTAAAAATATCTAGAGGAGGAATTGCTAAGTGTGTTAGTTTTCTATTGCTCTAACAAATTACCACAAACTTAGGGGCTTAAAACAGCTCAAATTCATTATTTTATAGTTCTGTGGTCAGAAGCCTGACCCAGGTCTCGCTGGAGTGAAACTGCAGATATCAGGGCTGTGTTCCTTTCCGGAGGCTCTTGGGGTGCCTTAGTCAGCTCGGGCTGCCATCACAAAGTACCATGGACTGGGTGGCTTAAAGGATAGAAGTTAATTTTCTCAATTTCAGCACCCAGAAAGCTGAGACCAGAGTGCCGGCACAGTCAGGTTCCGACGAGGGTTCTCTTCCTGGCTTGCAGATGGTCACCGTCTTGCGGTGTGCTCACAATGGCCGGCATGGGGGGCAGGTGTGCTCTCTGGTGTCTCCCCTTTGAAGGGCACTAATCCCTCATAAGGGCCCCAGGACCCTCTTATGACCTCATCTAACCTTAATTACCTCCCAAAGCCTTATCTCTAAATGCCACCACGCTGGGGTTAGGGTTTCAGCATATGAATTGTGGAGGGTGACAGTTCAGTCTACAGCAAGAGTGACTCAGTTTCTGTGCTTTTTTCAGCTTCTGGAGCTGTCCACATTTCCTGGCTCATGGCCCCCTTCCCTTGTGTTTTTTGTTTGCTTGTTTTTAAATTGAAGTATAGTCAATTTACAATGTCATGTCACCCCCTTCCCTTCTGATTACGTTGAGCTCATCTGGATAACCTGAGATACTTTCTCAATTGCAAAATCCTTAATTTAATCCCATCCGCAAGGTCCCTTTTGCCACATAATGTAACACAGTCACAAGTTCTGGGGACTGGGATGTGGACATCTTTGTAGGCAGTGGGGGATATTGTCCTGCCAACCACACTGGGTCATATGATGGTATATGTTTACCTTTATGTAAGAAACTTCCACACAATTTTCCTAAATGGTTGCCCCATTTTACATAGTCACCAGCAATATATGAAAATCTAATTGTTCCACACCCCTGCCAACATTTAGAATGTTCAATCTTTTTAATGTTAGTTATCCTAAGGGGGTGCAAAGTGTGGTTTTAATTTGCATTTCCCTGATGACTAAGTTGAACATCTCCTGTGCTTACGGACAAGAAAATTTTCTTTTTATGATCGATCTGCAAGACTTCTTTTTATATGCTGAATACAAATTCTTTATCATATGTAGGTCCTGTGTTGGGGAGGGGGAAATTCCCTCCTCCCCCTCTCGAGTTCTTTTGGCTTATCTAATAATTAAATTGACACAAGACATTAACAGGAAAAAAAAAACCAACAATTTAATTCAGACACACAGAAGTCTCACAGAACTGGAATCCCCGAAATGCTCAAAGCAGGCTGTTTATATATCATCTTTACAAAAAGGAACAATCATTTGGGAAGATTTCACAAAGGGGCTTGTGCTTAGGGAAACAGAGTAATGGGGAAGTAACAAAGTTTGCTTATACAGCATTCTTAGCCTTGAATTCCCTAACTCTGGTAATAAGGATGCTTTCTATCCTCCTGGTACAGGGAGGATATCTTTACATGGAAGATTTAGTTTCTGCTTTCACGGGGAAAGCAGGAGGTGAAAGTGTTTTTTGTTTTTTGTGATTTTTTTCACATATTATATATAACTTTTCCCCACCAGCTGTTTCTCAAATAACTTCAATTCAAAATTATCAATACAGCAAAAATAAACAAATGGGACATAATTAAACTTTTAAGCTTTTGCACAGCAAAGGAAACTATAAACAAAACAAAAAGACAACCTACAGAATGGGAGAAACTTTTTGCAAATGAGGCAATCGACAAGGGCTTAATTTCCAGAATATACAAACAGCTCATACAACTCAATAACAACAACAACAAAAACCCCAACCCAATGAAAACAATGGACAGAAGACCTAAACAGACATTTCTCCAATGAGGACTTACAGATGGCCAATAGGCACATGAAAAGATGTTCAGTATCACTAATCATCAGAGAAATGCAAATCAAAACTACAATGAGATATCACCTCACACCAGTCAGAATGGCCATCATCCAAAAGTCCACAAATGACGAATGCTGGAGAGACCGTGGAGAAAAGAGAACCCTCCCTCACTGCTGGTGGGAATGCGGTTTGGTGCAGCCACTGTGGAAAACAGTATGGAGATTCCTCAAAAGACTAGGAATAGACTTACCATATGACCCAGGAATCCCACTCTTGGGCATATATCCAGAAGGAACTCTACTTCAAAAAGACATCTGCACCCCAATGTTCACAGCAGCACTATTTTCAATAGCCAAGATGTGGAAACAGCCTAAATGTCCATTAACAGATGACTAGATAAAGAAGATGTGGTATATTTATACAATGAAATACTATTCAGCCATAAAAACCAATAACATAACACCATTTGCAGCCACATGGATGTCCCTGGAGAATGTCATTCTAAGTGAAGTAAGCCAGAAAGAGAAAGAAAAATACCATATGAGATCGTTCATAGGTGGAATCTGAAAAAAAACCAAAACATAAATACAAAACAGAAACAGATTCATAGACATAGAATACAAACTTGTGGTTGCCAAGATGGCAGGGGTTGGGAAGGGACAGACTGGGATTTCAAAATGTAGAATAGATAAACAGGATTATACTGTATAGCACCAGGAAATATATACAAGATCTTGTGGTAGGTCACAGCTAAAAAAAAAAGTGACAATGAATATATGTATGTTCATGTATAACTGAAAAATTGTGCTCTACACTGGAATTTGATACAACATTGTAAAAATGACTATAACTCATTAAAAAAATGTTTTAAAAAATGAAAATAGAGCTACCATATGATCCAACAATCCCACTCCTGGGCATATATCCAGAGGAAACTCTAATTCAACAAGATACATGCACCCCAATGTTCATAGCAGCATTATTTACAATAACCAAGACATGGAAACAACCTAAATGTCCGTCAACAGATGATTGGATAAAGAAGATGTGCTGTATATATACAGTGGAATACTACTCAGTCTTAAAAAAAGAATAAAATAGTGCCATTTGCAGCAACATGGGTAGAACTAGAGATTATTGTACTAAGTGAAGTAAGCCAGAAAGAGAAAGACAAATACCATGTGATGTCACTTGTATGTGAAATCTAAAAAAAAAAAAAAAAAGATACAAATGAATTTATTTACAAAACAGAAATAGACTTACAGACATAGAAAATAAATTTACGGTTACCAGTGGGGAAGGGGAAGAGGGATAAATTGGGAGTTTGGGATTTGCAGATACTAACTACTATATGTAAAATAGATAAACAACAAGGTCCTACTCTATAGCACAGGGAACTAGTATTCAATAGCTTGTAATAACCTATAATGAAAAAGAATATGGAAAAGAATATATATATGTCTGTGTGTATATAACTGAATCATCATACTATATCATACTATACACCAGACTAGCACAACATCGTAAATTGATTATACTTCGATTAAAAAAGAAAACCAAAAAAAGAAAACCCCACAAAATTATCAATATGTCAATGTGGCATGTCCTGGGGCAGTCTGCTCTGAGCCCCAGTAGTTCCTTCCACGTATTGAAAGCTAAGTTGGAGGCTGTAGAGAGCAAAACCGGGTTAGTAGTTGAGTGGTGAGAGATCTGCAAAGGGAGAAAAGAGTACAGATTAGAATGAGGATGAATGAACAGAAAAGAACAAATTTAAGCACATTTTCCCAACTCCATTAATCTGGTTCCCTGGGAATAGATCAGCCCAGTAAAATGGCTTTGCTTCGTTTACATGATGGAAAGTGTCAATCTTCTCTTTTAATAGATGTAAGTTAGACACTACCAGGGCAGCCTATTCTGAGGCACAACAATTGCAAATATTTTCTCCCAGTCTGGGTGTGGACTTCCCATTTTCTCCGAGTATCTTTCAATGAGTAGAGTTTTTTTGGGGTAAGTTCGATTTTTGTTTTTCTTTTATGGTTTGTACTTTTTGTATCCTAAGAAATCTGTCTGCTCAGCACCATTGTGGCAGACTGTAATTTCCAAATATAGCTGTGACAATACTTCCTATCTATGTACTCTTCTACAGTGTGATCTTGCCACGCCTTCCATTTCCCTTCGGTGTTTGATGGAATTCACTAATGAGACCATCTGGGCCTCCAGTTTCCTGTGTGGAAAGGTTTTAAAAAATTATTATTAGAAATTCAATTTATTTAATGGACACAGGGATATTTAAGTTTTCTCTTTCTTCTTGAGTCAGTTTAGGTAAGTTGTGCTTTTCAAGGAATTTGTTCATTTAAGTTACTGAATTTATTGGCATAGATTGTTTCCTAATAGTCCTTTTTAACTTTTTCAAGGTCTGAGAATTCTTAGGGACTTCCATCTTTTGCCCCTGGTATTGGTAATTTTCTTTTTCTCCTTCACCAATCTCATGCAAGATCTGTTATTTTTATTAATCTTTTCATAGAACCAAATTTCAGCTCTGTTCATTTTCTTTATGGTTTGACTATTGATCTTCACCCTTATCTTCATTATTTCCTTCCTTCTACTTACTTTGACTTTGATTTTCCCATATATTTTTCTTAAGTTGGAAACTTAAATCATTGATTTTAAGCCCTTGTTACTTTTCTGATATAAGCACTGAAATCTACACACGTCCCTCTAAGTGCTGCTTGGGTCAATCTCACAGATTTTGCTGTTTTACAACTTCATTATTATTCAGCCCGATTTCCTAATGTATTTTCTAATTTTTCTTGTGTTTTTCTTTGACTTGTAATTTATTTAGAATTACCTTGTTTAATTTCTAAACATTTGGGGATTTTCCTAGCTATCATGTTGTTATCGATACCTAACTCAATTTTGTCGTAGTCAGAGAGCATACTCATAAGATTTCAGTCTTCTGAAATGTACTGAGACTTACATAATGCTCCAGCAATCGGTCTGTCCTGCTGAACACTTTGTGTGCACTTGAAAAGAAAGTGCAGCTATTGGATGTGGTGTTCTATAAGTGAGCATCTAGCTAGTTGAACTTTACTGGTACTGTGGTTTTGCAGTCAATGAATTCTCTCATCATCTATTGCATCATTTATTTTCAAATGATTGCAATTTACCCTCATTTCTGAGGTGTATAGTCTCAGTATAGAAAACTGGATGGTCAGGTTTTTCTTTCAGCCATTCAAAGCTGTTAGTATTCCATTGTCTTCCGGAGTCTGTTGTTTTTCATGAGCAGTCAGCCATCATTCATTTCATTGCTCTCCTGTGTATAATGTGTCTTTTATTTGGCAACTTTTAAGATTTTCTGTTTATATTTGGTTCTCAACAGTTTGACTATGGTGGACGTTGGTATGGTTTTATTTTTGTTTATCTTGCTTGGGGCTCACTGATCTTCTTGGATCTGTAGGTTGACATTTTCACTAAATTTTGGAGACATGTGACCATTATATCTTCATATACTTTTTTTCTGCCCCTTCTTTCTTCTCTTTTCTCTCTGAGATCTCCGCTTTAACTATGTGAGTTGTAGAGAGTAGATTTGGGGGGACAGCTAGTAATCACAGCCATAACATTCCAGGCATCAGGAAAAGGAAGCAAAGAGAACTAATTTACTTCTGCTCATACTCCCTTGGGCAGTTCCCCGCTCAGCTGTGTATCCAATTAAATTAACTACTTAAAGAAGGAAAGGATTTTGATTATATCCCTGATGGAGTAACTGATACCAGATCTCCACCACCACTATCGTAAACAACTATAAAAGTGGACTGGCGCCCTGTGAAGCCTGGCTGCTACTCCCATTTGGCTCCCAGCCTGGATGACCTCCCAGTCCTCACCTATAGGGTCGGCTCTTCCTCCCAAGGATATGCAGGAAATTCTGGACACCTTTCATGCCAATGAATGCCGGAGGAGACTCTGAGGAGCTACACTCTGGCCTTCTTTCTGCCTAAACAAGCAGAAGGGTTGCTCCAGGGCAGGTACCTGGTGAGACTTCTCTTCCCAGAACCCCAAACAAAAACGGGGTCAGGGGCCTCTTCTGCTTTTGATGTTTCCTTCTATCTACCTATCTACAATTTTGGACAGTGAGGATATAACAGCTCTCACCAACTGCTTCCCCTCTCTTCCTCATCCTCCCACAGTCCTCCCTGGAGAAGGGCTGCTGGCTATTTTCCCCACTTCGTCTTGATAGTGGTTTGCCCTGTGTAGACATTTGTGATCAAGTCCACCAGGCTGGTGCTTGATTTATCAAAGGGCAAGCTTCAGGACAAAATCTTTCCTTTCCTTTCCTGCACAAAGGCTGGCATCTAAGACTCCTGCCTTGCTAATGAAATGAAGGAAGTCAGGGTTGAGACCCAGTGTCTCAAGGGCCTCTTTGCCCCAGGCAGTCCCTGCCCTTCTTTTTCTAGGCAATGAGCTTCATGGCTCAGCCTCAGAGAAGAGAAGCTGAAAGAGAGTGTGACTTATGGGGGAAATTAAAATACATGACTTTAATATTGTTCCTGTTGCATATTTTATCTCGGTTTGCCACTCATAGCTTCACTTTGTTTATGATGTCTTTCAAGGACAAGCCTTTTTAATATTTATGGTGTCAAATCTGTTAGCTTTCCCTTAATGACTTCTGGGTTTGGTGCCCTGCATAGGAAATCTTTCTTCACTCTAAGACTGAACAGAACTTCTAATGGCTGCAAAATATGCCATTGTGAAAATATGCAAATGTGCCCTAATTTATTTACAGATGAATATTTAGTATGTTTCTGCTTTTAAGACATCATAAATAATGTAATGAACATCTTTGTAAATACACTTTTTTCCTCTGAAACTTAAATCCCTTCTTTAAGATAGATTCTTAGGAGGTTCATGGGTCTTCTTCACTATTTTAAAAGCCTTAACAACAGTTAAACATTTACCTTTTATAAAGCTACACAGGCCAACTAAAATGCCAAGCTCTTCTTTTGCATGGAATTGCAGCTGCTCAGTGCGGTGACATTTACATTTCATGTTGATTAGAAGCTATGGAAGTTACAAATGACTTTGATGAATAGAAGAATGAGAAAAGCAATTATTAGTCAACAAATGCAATTTGTCTAATACACTAAATCTTGTCAGAGACAGAGGAAAACAGTAAAAAGTGTTTCTTATTTTGTAGAGAGGTCCAGAAAAAAAAAAAGGTCATCTCAAGGATATCCAGTTAATGCAAAGTAATCAGCTTCTAGATTTCACAGGCACACGAATAAACTCATCATCACCATCCCTGCCGTCATCACATCACCCCTTCCATACGCCCGGCTTCGCCTGAAGGGAGCCCACGCTTCTCCCGCACCGCAGTCTGAGTGGGGTATAGAGGTTTCTTCACTCCCAGCTCATATATGAGAAAGCAGAGTTCCAGAGATGTGGTTGCACATGAACTGGAAGGGTAGATTTCTGAACCTGAGTGCAGTATCTTGTGAGATGCAGTATAGCACAGTAGACAAGAAATTAGGTTCTGGAATCAGACATTCTGGGTTAAAAGGCCCAGCACCCTGCATCTTACCAGCTTTTGGTCTCAGGGCAACTCTCTGAGGTTGAGTTTCTTCCTCTATAGAAGGGAGACATGAGAGCACTTACCTCAGAGGATGAAATGAAGTGATCAATAAGAAAGCATAAATGACAAGACAACATATAGCCGGAAGGGGTTATCCATTCATAGCACTAAGGTCTCCAGGCTCAGTGAGCCCATATAATACAAGCAATGTAAGTAACAGCCACTAAGAACATTTACTTTAACGCTTCAATTCAAATGTACTCCTAGAGTTTGAGTTTACCAAATCTACCTCAGTAGGCCCTTACCCTGTGCGCTCACACAGGTGCTCACACATTTATTGGGGGTCTCTGTACAGCTTTAGCAGGACACAGGTGAACTCAGATGTCAAGTCTCAGGGGCTGAGGGCCCCCTCCCCAAGCAGCATATAAACTGATGCTCGGAGAGGGTGGATGATCACCTCATCCAGCTGAGGGAAATCTGTGAACTTCTGCCCGGGTTCTCTTTTTAAAATAAGTATCTTCTGTGGTTTTGAGAGAATCTTTTTCTTACAATAGGAGTATATGTGTATTGAAGAAAATTCAGAAAATAGAGACAAGCAAAAAATAGAAAATTAATATTATTTGTAATCCCATCTCCTAGGGGAAAATATAGTTCGTGTATTTTTTTTTTGCATCTTTTTTTCTGTGTGTATGTATGCTTTGTTTGTGCAAGACACACTTTAAAAAAACAGAATGGGGTTCACTCAAATTATTTTCTCTTAACCATAAACCTTAATATTTCTCATTATCGTACACAATTTCTTACACTCCGCTGCTCAGTGTGGTCCTGAGTCAGCAGCACAGGCATCACAGGGGAGCTGGTGAGAAATGCAGCCTCTCGGGGCCCCACCTCAGACCTGCTCAGTCAGAATCTTCATCTTTATTTGTTTTTGGATTTTTTCTTGGGGGGGGTGTAATTAGGTTTCTTTCTTTCTTTATTATTATTACTTTTTTACTTGAAGTATTGGGGGTTGAACCCAGGACCTCATGCATGCTAAGCATGCACTCTACCATTTGAGCGATACCCTCCCCCCAGAATCTGCATCTTAATAAATTCTTCTAGAGGGTCTGCCCCATTCAGTTTGAGGACCACAACTGACAGCACTGTGTTTAAAGGCCACACAGTCTCCCATAGCATGACTAAACTGCAGTCTCTTTCATCTCTCACTGGTGGGGATTTCCCCCTATGACAAGAAGCTGACTGCTGGAGGACCTTGGGCTTCCCAAAGCTGTCCTTGACCTTCTGCACATCTTCCCTCTAGCAGGGTGCTCCTCCTTTGCTGCAGGCCCCCCACCCCGACCCCACACTTCTCCCCACTTCCCAGATGACCTACTGGCCCCTTTGGGTTCACCCCCAGGAGATTCCTGACAGCTGGGAAAGCACTGTCCGTGCGTGTTCTTCATGGGCTGAACACACACTGCCCACCTCTGTCCTTACCTTCCTGCACCTGGACCCAGGCCTGGAGCCGCAGACTCCCCTCAGGTCATGTCCATGTTCTGGGCAGAGCCCTTGACAAAAAACCAGTGCCCAGGCCCCTCCAAGGGGCAGTCCAGGCTTGGCAATGCCTCATCCCCTTCAGAAAGTCCTTTCAATCTGCTGCTCCCACAAACCGTCTCACTCCTGTCACCTCCAGCTCAACCTAACTTCCCCCCTCAATGCTGTCTGGAACTCCTTCTCCTGCCCATCCCAGCCCCCCCACCCCCCACCCCCACACCATCTCTGTATCCCATCCCCAGCCCCTCCCTTCCTCAGGTCCCCTCTGATGGAGAAACATCCTCTCAGTCCCTCCTCTCCACCCAACAACGTTCCTCCCCTCGCTTACTGCCCCCATCCCTAGAAACAGACTCCCACTTCTCACCCACCCTCACTCCTCCCTTTCCAACTTCCTCAATTTTCACCTCTCCCTCAAATTCCAGTCCTGTCCCTGGGAAAGGAAAAGCTCCTCTGGTCCCACCCTGCCTGTGTGTGGTCCGAGGTGGGGTAGGGGGACGTTCCCGGAGGAGGAGGCCCTGCGGGTCCTCCCACCCAGCTCACCCGACCTGAGGGCAGTGAATGGAGCCCCTGTGTGCCTGCGCTCTGCGGGCGGGATGTCAACGGCCAGCGTGTCATTGGGTGAAAAGAGGCCCAAGGACGGCTGTGAGGCAGCCCTGAAAATTATCCCCGACCCACCGGCCCAGGGGTGAGCCAGATGCCACTTGTCGGGCAGGAAAGAATGATAGTGAAAAGTAAACTATGACCCCGACGACCTCGCTGGGCTTCCGTGGGGGCTGGGCTTCCCGGGTCAGTGCCACTGTCCTCACAGCGCCCGCTGAACCAAAGTCCCCAGAACCAAAGGCGGATGCTCTGAGCTTCACCTGCCACCAGCCCACTCCGCGGTTCCGCAGGGAGAGACCATGGGTCCCAAGGCGCCCCCCACAGTGAAGCTTGCTCGCTCTGTAAACGTTTGATAAGCAATTGGGGGAGATGGTCTCAAAATGATACAGATCAGCTTCTATTTTTACCAATCAAAATAGTAAGGATTTTTTTTTTTTTAACGAGAATATTCAGTGCTGACAGAGATGCTAAGAAACATCGTCCACCATGTTGGGGATGGGAGAGTGAACTGGTCCAACTCTGGCAAAATGTAGTAATACAGAGTACTGATTCTTTGAATGCTCATATAGTTCGATACTGTAATTCTACTTGTGAAAATATTTCTGAAGGAATAATTTCAAATATTCCCCAAAGCACGGAAAATTTTTGTACTGAAAAATAAGAAAGAGCTTATTAAAACTGGAATCAATAGATTGGGAATTAGCTAAGTGTATTAGGATACATCTACAAGATGGAATATTATTATTAATAATTATTAACACTTAGAGAGTTTTTAATAATATGAGGAAATGTTCTTAGAAAGAAACAGAAAACAATTTTGTAAATATGGGATAATCCCAAACATATAAAATAAGCATAGAAACCTGGAAGAAAACGAATTAAATGGGAGTGGATGATTTTCCCCTTTACTTTTTACTGTTTTATGAATTATTTCAGAGATACCTCGAGGAATCGAGAATAATTTAGCCAACCACTAAGCATTAGAAATGCAGCATTCTTCCTGATGCAGCCGCTCAGGGACCCTCCTTACTCCCCATCCTCACCCTCACTCCTCAGGCAAACCCTCTATATACTTTCGCTATACGTGAACAAGTTCCTGAACATTATATAATACTGTATTAAATATTTCAAACTTTCTTATACGGTAAAGTACTGCACGTATACTTCTAAGACTTGTTTTCAGTCAACATGATGCTTTGGAGATTTATCCATCCTGCTTCATGTTGATAAATCCAGCTCTAGTTCACACCATAAATGAGTTAATATTAATAAGGAACTTAGAACAGGGTCTAGCATATGGTGCTACATAAGTTTTGGGGTTTTTTTGATAAATAAAAATGTATTTTCTCTGCAGTATAATATACTATTGTGTTAATAATAATTGCATTTATTTATCCATTCTCCAACTGATGAAAAATCAGACTGTTTGCATTTTGTCCTAATTATAAACAATGCTGCTATGGACATTCTAGTCCATGTCTCTTGTGCACGTGTGAGGGTGTGTGAGCACGTCTGGAAGGCACACACCTAGGATCGGGGCTGTGTCGCCAAGGATGCCTAGCTTCAATGTTACTAGTTACGACCAACGGATGAGTATCATGTGTTCCCAACTCTCATCAACACTGCTATGATCAGATTTGTTAACCTTTTCCCCAATATAATGGGTTTGTAGTATTTTTTCCTTATGGTTTTAATTTGCATTTCCCTGATAACTGTGAGTTTAGGAGTAAGGTTCATATGTTTACTGGTTATTTGTATTTTTATTCTGTAAACAATAGTCCATCACCTTTTCCTATTTTTCATTGGCTATTGTAATTTTCTTGTTGATTTTTTAGAGTTCTTTATATATTTTGGATATTAATCCTTTGTCAGTTGGATGTGTTGCAAATACTATATTCACATCATGGCTTGTCATAACTTTATGTTATTTTAAGGCACAGAACATTTAAATGTTAATATAGTCTATCTATTTATTTATAGTTCGTGCTTTGGGTGGCTTAGTTAAAATACTCGTTCGTATTCCAAGGTCATAAGTCTCCCTATATTTTCTTCTAAAAGTTTTAAAATTTTGTTGTTTTATTTTGCTCTTACATCCACTCGGATATGATTCTTTGTGAAGATAGTTATGGAGAGAATCTTCTTTCTCACATGGATAACAATTGTCCTAGAAACATTTTTTCCAGTCATCTACAATGCCAGCTTTGCCTTAAATCAAATTTCCCAAAATTCATTGGTCTGTTTTTAGGCTCTCTATTTTGTTCCACTGGTCAGCACCTTGCCTATTTCGTTGAGCAATTTATCTGTAATCTTTCCTTGCCAGGACATCAAAGTCTAATTCATTTAAAAAAAAAATAGCTACACAGTAGTTCAACTTTCAGCTCCCTGTTGGTGGACATTAATTTGTTTCCAGTCTTTTGCAATAACAACCAACACTGCAATCAACATCCTTACACACATAGGCTTTACACACATACAGGATGGACAAGAGACTAATGCATGTGTCTTCACCAAACTGCTCTCTAAAAAGATTGCAACAGTTTACAATTCCTACAAATGTGTGAGAATGCCTGCTTACGTTGCCCTCATTCGTGCTAATATTTTGTATTATCAAATTCCTTAATGAAAACACTCATTTTTCATTTTAACTTGCATTTCCTTATTTATGGGTGAAATAAAACATCTTCTGTCTTTTAGCCATTTGTATCTTTTTTTGCCCTATGCCCACCCATTTTTCTATTTTTTCCTTTATTGATTTGTAATAGTTCACTATATATTAAGGAAATTTGTCATTTACCTGACATATAAATTGCAATTATTTTTCTAACTTGTCATTTATTTTTAATTTTGTATTTGGTATTTCTCCATGCAGTCTTTCGTTTTAGTACATTCACACTTCCAGTTTTGTTTTGTTTTGTTTGCTTTTTGCTTTCTGAGTTTTCTCCCTTCCTCAGAAAGACTTTCCCCATTCTATGGTTTTTATTTTTAATTTTTTCATCTTTTATTCTAGTACTTTACATGCACTTTGTAGTAAAATATACCCATAGATTGTTTAGCCTGTCAATTCTATACAAATCTTTGTTAGGATTTTGATTAAAACAACAGCTTCATAGATTAATTTTGAAAAGTTGACGTCTTTATAATACTGAGTCTTCCTATTGATAAACATGGTATATATCTCCACACAGAAAACTAGGACTTATGATCAATATATACACAGAAACAGAATTTATATATGTGTAGTCAGTACCCTAACTAGGACTCCTCCTCCTGTCCCTTTGTGCCCTTTGTAGATTAAGACCTCCTCCCTCCCCAGTAAAGGGAGAGATTTCTAATTTCTGTAATTCTTGATTTCTGAAATAAACTAATGTAACCCTAAACAATATAGTTTAGTTTTGCTTTCTGTAAGCATTATTCAAATGGAATGATATGATACTGTGTGGGATTTTTTTTTCTTTTGCTTCTATCATTCAGCTTTATGCTTGTGAGATTACTTACCATTGTTGCAAGTAGCTATGAAAATGAGCAAATTAGAGCTACATTTTATATCCTGACCTAGCATCCAGCATCCTTCAGTCCACTTATTAAGTAAATATATTTATTTATAATATATGTATATATGTATATATGTCGGTAGATGATTTCAGATCTTCCACATACACAATTACATTATCTAATTGTACAGGGCACTGAAAGACAATGAAGAATTTAACATTTTTTTGTGTACTTTTTTTACACTAGTTTTATTGTTATACATAAATAGTAGCCTTCATTTTAAAAGTCTTTCATATTTTCCACTCTTTTTTAATGAAGTATTTAATACCTACAAACATACACAAATATGATATATAAGGTATAAAGAATAATAAATATCTGTGTAACTACCAGCCAGCTTAAGAAAAGAAATATTACCTGCATTTTAGAAGTTCCCTACATACCCTCTCCTTCTCAAGTAATTTTGATTCTGAATTTTGTGTTTGTCATTCTCTTGCCTGTTATTATAATTTTACTTTTACAACATAATAAGATGTTACGTTCTATATGTTTTTTGAGGTTTATATAAATGGTACAACATAAAGAAAAATACAAATGTATAGAATACAAATTAATAACAGTTTTATTCCCTCCTTTTTAGTTGTCTAATTTTTATTTCTTTGTTTTGCTTTATTATACTGGCTAGGACTTCAAATAATATATTAAACAGAAGTGGTGAAATTGGGTATTTTTGCTTCATTCCCTATCTTGAGGTAAAAACTTTCAACATTTTACCATTAATTATGATGTTTGCTGTACGTTTTTTTGTAGGTACATTTACCATATTAGGGAAGTTCCCTTCTAGTACTCAACTTCTAAGAGCTTTTTTAAAATCACAACCCTAGAACCTAAGGGGCAGAAGGATAACAGCTACAGATACTGAGAGTCACCTAAGAATCTTACACCCAGGCAAGAAAGCGCTCACCTGTCAAGTAAAAGACAGATACTAAGACTGCATTGTAATCAAATGAGAAATGAATCTAAATAAACTTCAGCATAGGGAAAGAGGAGGAAGGAAGGGAGATACTGAGCAATAATCTTTGCATTATGTATAGTTAAATTTGAATAGATGACAACAGGGTGGTTGACCATGCATAATATAAGTGCTAAGTAACAACTCTCTTATCATACAGGAAAAACTTAATAATGGTTATCAACCAAGGACATAAGGCTGTCCTAGAAAAAGCGAAGAGTTTGGGAAAGGAGAGAAGTATGAAGATGCAAAAACGTTTTAAAGATTTTTTCTTGTGGGGAGGAGGGGGCACAAGAAGCAAGCAAGCACCTAAGCGGTAAGAGAGGAGGGCTGTTAGCATATGTTTGATATAATTGTAAAAAATCTACTTTTGATTAGAAAAACCCGGTAGCACTTCCAAACTAATAAAGAGCAAGGAAGAAATAAATAATATTGGAAATAAGCTAGAAAAAAGGGAAAAGATGAAAATTTAAAATAAACATTAAAAATAGAATAAGACAGAAAGAATAAAATCAAGCATATCAACTGTGACACTAAATGTGAACAAGCTGAATTTCCACATAAAATATAGAGATTGTCAGATTGGATTGAACAACCAAATCCAAATATATAATGTTTATAGGAAGCACACCTAAAACGAAGTGATATAGAAAGGTTGACGATTAAAGAAATGCTAAACAAGAGCAAACAAAAAGGAAGCAGAAGTGACAACATAGATGTTGTGAAATTTAAGATAAAAAGTATTAAATAAGGCAGATAATGTGTAATGATAAAAGGCACACTTTAAGAAGGTGTTAGTCATAAACCTCTAAAACTAAACATCTTGGCAGCCAAATATATAAGGCAAAAACTACTAGAAATACAAGGAGAATCTCATTTTAAATCACGAATGCATAATTATAGTAAAATATACTAATGTAAATCTTTCAAAATCTGACAGATCTAGAAGATAAAAATTTATCCTGGACATACAGGATCTGAATATTAAAATCAACCAGCTCAATTTAATACATGTGTATAGAAATTTGCAACCTACAAATACAAGACCTGCTTTTACTTATGTCAAAAAAATTATATATTTATATATTATATTTTATACCACATATATTATGCTGCTATATTTCTATATAATATATACATATATCCATCATGTACTTGGCCACAAATAAAACTTGAAAAATTAAAAAAAGTGAAGATTTTGTAGGATATATATTTCTGATCAATATTTTAGAACACAAATGAATAATAAATGGAAGACCCCCCCAACAAACTATTAATTACTTAGAATAAAAATAACCTTTAGATCAGTACATAAATCAAAATAGAAACCAAAAACTATCTAGAAATAATGAAACCTTTGTTTTGGTATGTTAAACCCATATTCGAGGGAAAATTACAGTCTTAAATGCCTTCATTGTTAAAAAAGATTAAAATTAAAGGGATTAAGAACTCTTAGGAAATTAAAAATGAACAATAAACAACCCAGCCAGAGGAATTAATAAAAGTCAAAGCCAAAATTAGTGAAATAGACAAAAATACAGTCAAAAAAAAATCCCAAATCTAATTTTTGTATTGTGGTAAAATATACCTAATATTTACCATTTCAACTACCCATAAGTGTAAAATTCCATGGCATTAAATACATTCATGATGTTGTGTAACCATCAGCACTACCTCTATCCAAAACGCTTTCATCATCCTCAACAAAGACTTTGTTCCCATTAAACAAATGGTACTTGCTTCTCCCAGCTCCTGGTAACATCTCTTTACAGTCTGTCTCTATGAATTTACCTACTCTAGTTATCTCATGTAAAGGGAATCATACAGTGTTGGTCCTTCTGTGTCTGGTTTATTGCACTAAGCATAATATTTCCAAGACACATCCATGTTGTAGCATATATAAAAATGTTATTTCTTTTTATGGTTGAATAACATTCTATTGCATGTATAGTGGAAATTTCGTTTATCCACACTTTGGTTATTTGTTAACAGACACGGGTTGTTTCCACCTTTTGCCGGTTGTGAATAATTCTGCTATGGACATTAGTATACAAGTATCTGAGCCTCTGTTTTCAATTCTTTTGAATGTATACACATATGCATGGAGTTGCTGGGTCATATGGTAGTTCTATGCCAAATCTAACTTTTTGTCTCATGCCCACCATTAGGGACAAAGGACAGAGATCAAATATAAACAATAGTAGAAATTAAAAAGGCTATATAACTCCAGATACAAAAGAGAGAAAAATATTTATAAGATGATTTTTGGGGGGGTGGTAATTAGTTTTATTTATTTACTTATTTATTTATTTTTAGAGGAGGTACTAGGGATTGAACCCAGGACCTCAATGCATGCTAAGCATGTGCTCTACCACTTGAGCTATACCCTCCCACCATATTCTTTCCCCAATTATAAGATGATATTGTAAACAACTCTCAAATACCACCCCAGATCTCTTCCTTCTCACTGCCCAGGTCGAGCTTCAGGAGCCCCTCTCCAGAAGAATCTTCTCTGGCCAGCCTCGGGACCTTTATGTAGTTACCCTTTATCACTCCTCTGTTTATTTCCTGCAGAGTAGTCATTACAGTCTGTAAAGATCTTGTTTATTCATTTGTTTATTTATTTCTTCTTTGATAGATTTTTTTTTTTTACTACAGTCGTTTGGGTACTTTGAGATATACAGTCACATCTGGAGGTATAGATCACTTTTTTCTGCTGTCAGAATTTGTTCTCATAATTTCATTTCATTTTAATAATGCCATAGGGCCTTTAAAATAAGGTTAACTAATAACGATCATGGTGAGTATGCCTTCCTTGTGCTTAATATGAATGGAAATAGCTTGAAGGTTTCACTGTTTCAGTAAGACATTTGCTACTGATTTGGTAAATATTCTTTGCCATATTTAGGAAGCGTCCTTCTATTTCTATACTGTATTACTTTTACTTTTCCAGTCTCTTCTGGGGTAACTGATTTATCTGAGGAACAGCAAGAAGGCCATTGTGGCGGCAGCTGGGAGGGAGGGATGGTGGGAAATAGGATAGCGTAGGGTGGGGCCTGCCGGCCAGAGATAAGAGACTAATTTTTCCTGTAAGTGCCATGAGAAGACATTGAAGGACTTTGAGTAGGGGAGAAATTTAGCTTTTTAACATCTGATTTATATCTCTATGAGTCGATGGATGTTCATTAAACTTATTCTGGTGATCATTTCATGATTTATGTAAGTCAAATCATTGTGGTGTACACCTAAACTTATACAGTGCTGTATGTCAATTACATCTCAGTAAAACTGGAAGAAAATACATTTAAAAATCTGGTTTATGTTTTTAAAAGAATATTTTGTCTGCTTTGCAGGGAAGAAGTTAAAAGGAGCAAATGGAGACCAATTTGAAAGCTACTGCTGTAGCTCAGGTGAGAAATCACCGTGGTTTGACTCAGGGAATGACAGTTGGTGAAGAGGAATGGGTAGAAATGGGATGTATTTTGGAGCTAGAACTCAGACTGGATGGATGGGATGGGGTGGTGATGGTTAGCTTTTCCCTGGTACATCTCCACTGACCTTTTGTTCCAAACTCTGAAGTGTAGTTTTGTTTTAGCTGTGTCTTATAAACAGACAAAGGTAGGTAGGCTGTGGTAGGCTTTTTGTGGGGGGGTGGTTCAAGTAGGGGAATTTAATTCTTCTGCAGTAATTATGATCGCTGACATACGTTTTCTACTTTTTCTTTTATATTTTTAGTTTCAGGATTTCCCTTTCCCTTGGTATTTTGTTCCTGATTCTTGACGGACTGCTACAGTTTTCTTGGTTTCTCCTTTTTCAAAGCTCTAATGATTTGGAAGTTAAATACCCTATTTTTCGTCTTCTGGTCTAGTAACTGTTCAAAGTCTCAACAGTCACTTTGTTTTTTAAAAATATTTTATTTGTTTTATTTGGGGGGGGAGTAGGTAATTAGGTTTGTTTATCTATTCATTTAAATGGAGATACTAGGAATTGAACCCAGGACCTCGTGGATGCTAAGCGCGCGCTGTATCCTCTGAGCATACCCTGCCCAAGAGTCACTTTAAGTATTAACTTTCCCCTCTGTCCAGCTCCCCATCCCCCATCCTTTTCCCTTTCTTCAGTTTCCTCATGAACTTCTGTGATCGCTTTGAGTCTCTTCAAGCAGTGAGTTTCCATAGGAATATGTGACGCTGCATGACACATACATATTCACTCCTCCCTTCTTGTCTGTCAATGAGAATGAAGGCCTCAAAGGAGTGGACACAGGAGGCTTCCCTGCCTTCCCAAGTGGGAGCTGACTCACGCCTGGCTCATCAGGAGGATCGCACGATTCACTGCCCCACCCCACCCAAGTCCCAGCTACCGGTCCACACGGTGTCCGGCCTACCCGGCGCCCCGCTCTCCGCAGGCTGGGGGTGGGCGAACACCCACCGGTTCCCGCATTCGGGGTCGGTACCTCGGCGCAGAGTAGCGGGACCTCGGGAAGTTCAGAG
Organism: Vicugna pacos; assembly: GCF_048564905.1. Taxonomy (NCBI): domain Eukaryota; kingdom Metazoa; phylum Chordata; class Mammalia; order Artiodactyla; family Camelidae; genus Vicugna; species Vicugna pacos. The sequence continues at coordinate 53,223,113 of NC_132987.1, read as the reverse complement.
ATCACCCACTGGAGGGCAGTGGCGCGCTTCCCAGAAGAGGCCGCCGGAAGGCGTTCTGTTCGCCGGGCTCCAGAATCCCACCATCACTTACACTGGTTTTGCACCTGGTGCGGGAGATGCAGGGTAAAGGAACCCACAGACACCCCACCCCACCCCCGTCCCCAGAGCCCCGCCAAGGCTGGAGAGGAAGCTGAGTCCAGGCACGCTCTCAAACTTACATACGCGCGAATGGAGACCAGAGCGGAGGAGGCGGGGTCGGGGGCAGACCCCAAGAAGAAGCAGGGTTAGGCATCAAATCGACAGCACGCGGGGAGTCGTAACGTGGACGGCAGCAGGGGTACCTAGTCCAGTTTTGACCAAAAATTCCTCTCACCCCAATCCCAAAGCAGTTCTCCCATTGTTTCACCATGCGTAATCCCCGTCGTTAGAATCACTCCATTTATTTCGGAAGATCCTTGTCAAATGCATATGTGTTAATCGCTGTTACTCAGGGACAATTCATTAATCCCTTGGGACTCAATGGCACGTTGGCACAGATCAATTTTGCACTGAAGTGGGATTAGGGTGGGGAGATCTTTGGACTGTAGGTCTTTGGGGATGTTGTTAATTACCTAAAGGGCTGCAATAATGATGATTGTTTATTCACTTGTTCCTTGCCAGGCAGCAGAGAACTTTGTCAGATTATCCCTTCTAATAAAACAGCATCTTGAGATCACTTGGTCTGCTGGGTTTCTCCACTGTAAAGTCATTGCTTTTCCCTTTGTAGTTAATGAATATTTGGCGCAAGATACTTGGAGACCCTGCAATATTCTGTTTCTCTTCAAACCTCCCCCTATTCTCAGTGCCCTTGGATTGCCCCTGGGACACCTCTTCGCTGGCACTGATGGGTTTTGCTCTTGGCTCACCGTCTTCACCCCATCCTGCCATCTACCTGAGTAAATCACTGTATTTGCATCTCCCACCCCTTCAACTTCCATTCTCTGCTTAATGCAGTTCACCCTGCACCTGGCTGGCACTTCCATGTGTTTGTGACTTCCAGACTCCTGGAGCCCTCTGCGGGCCTCTTCTTCCATCTAACTCTGCTCCTTTCCTCTCCGTCCCACTCAGTGGATTCTTCCTTGGTAGCCACTCCTCTGTTAAATTCCCACATCCTGCAAACTCTACAAATAATGTCTTTTACCATTTTCTTGGGAATAACTAAGTCTGGATCCTGAACTACGTTGTTGGGCTGCACCCCGCAGACCTACAAGCTCTGTGCTTGCCCAGCTTCAAGATCGAAGAAGGAGCCCGGAGTGGGCAAGAGGGACATCAGCGGTTTAACGGATAGGGGAGCTTACACGTCTGAAGCAAGGTCCTGGAGTGACACCCCACCACATGTGGGCAGGTGGCGGGGCAGGACAGGGCAGCAGTCTTCACTCTTTCCCAAGGGCAGGGGGAGGTTACCAGTTAGAGGGGAACTGACGTCAGGTTGGCTCATCGGATACCAGGGAAACTAGCAGAGGGCAAGCCCTTCACCGCCCCTTTGATAAGCTATCAGGTGGAGATGTTCTCATCTAAGTTAGAACAATCATTAGCTGGGGCCTGAGGCAAGTATGTAGGAAGGTCAGTCGGGTGAGGAGGGTGTAGGTAAAACAGGTGCTGGCCAAGCAGGGGATGTACAGAGAGCAAGAGAACAGCCATCTTGGGTGGCCTGACCATATATACTTTAAGTTCTTCATCTTTTCTCTATATTCTCCAAACATCTCCTCTACCACAAGCATCCTTTTCTTCTTCCATCCAATCTCATACAGATAGGAGACCTCCTGGCAGAGCAGAAAGAACACCAGTTTGGGGATAAGTCAGATCTGATCAGTGCCACCAGCTATACAGCCACTTTTTTCCCCCTTTGGACATTCTGAGCATCAGTGAACATATCAGGGATGTCTGGATAGAAATACTGATTGTTAAAGATTTTAAGAATTAAATTTGAGGTGTGATAAGTTCCCCAAACAGACTCAGACATGTAATGCTCAATAAATGGCAGCTACTGTAACTATCCATAGTGGGGGTCCCTGCTCCATCTAAACACTTCATGCATTACCTCTCTTCTCTCCTGTGTCTTCAACCTCTCGCTCTCAGCTGGTTTCTTCCCTCGGCTTATGAACAAGGTCAAACCTTCCCCATGTTTAAAAACAAGCAAACAAAATAAATAAATAAAAACAAAACCAAAATCTCTTCTGTTAAAAAAAAAATCCACTGGCTCCCTAAGGTCCTTTCGCACTTTGTCAGGAAGAGAGAACTTCCTCAGAAGGGAATGAACCCTCGGTTTAACCAGTGCCTGGCTGTCTGAGATTCCTATCCCCTGTGCGAATCTCTCATTTGACTTTTCTGAATCAGAGGGTTAGCTTATGTCATCAATTCTGGAAAATTCTCAACCATTACCTTTTCAAATACTGCCTTTGCCCCATTCTCTCCCTCCCCTCTTGTCTAATTAAACACACATTGGATTTTCTCACTGTATCTGCTGTCTCAAATATCTTCTAATCTGTGTCTTCCATATTTATGCCTCTCTGGGCTTCATTCTGGATGGCTTCTTCTGACTTACCTTCCTTTCCACTGATGATCTGTTGTTAACCCTCTATTGCATTTTTATTGGATAATTGTACTTTTCAGTTCTATAATATCTAGTTGGTTCTTTTAAACATCTGCAAGATTTTCAGATCCTTAAATAAACTTTAAATCCTGCTTTCCATTTCCATGGACAGTAAGCATTGTTTCATTATAGGTTGTATCTAGTAACTCTAATATTTGGGATCCCAGAGGGTCTGTTTCTATGATTTATGAGTTCTCTTGAGTCTGCCACATATTTTTTTATTATTTATTTTACATTCATTGTGTACCTTTGCACTTTCTGGACATTTTATTTGAATGACTATTTTGAGAATTAATGTGAGATCTAAGCTCTTCTTCCAGACAGGACCTTCCTTTCCTTCTGCCAGCATTTGAGGGCACTCAGTTTAGGAACAGGACTTAAGAATATTCTAGACGACCACAAAGTCAGGCCCTGCCCCATTTCCAGTTGCAGGCCTCCAGGGTCTCCTCTGCGGAGCAGAGGGCGGGCGTACACTAGGTTTCCACCATGGCGAACGGCAAACACCAACTCTGTCCCTCCAGCTCTACATTCTATATTCGGAGGATGGGCAGGCAGCCCCGGAGTAAAAATGTCAGTGAGGTGGGGTGGTAGGTTACTCTTGTGTATCTTCAGGATGCTGGGAATGTAATGTCACCCCTTCCATTCACCCAAGAAGCCCGGCCTGTTAGCTGCCTTCTCTCATCGGGTGAACACATCTCAGATAAGGAGCAAAGGCTCACTCGGTTAGGGTCTTACCCCCTCCATGCTCTACTCTATTAATTCCTCTTCATCTGTTAGGTCTTCAGTATCATCAGGAAGAGGTTTGCTCTCTCCTCTAACTTCTGTAGTTTCTTTAGAGGGAGGGTGGTTCATTCCTTGGTCTACCGTTATTGGAAGCAAATGCCAGGGATTCTCTCATGCCCCTGGTACCACTTATCTACTGGCTGAACCCAGACCCTTCCTTATATTCACGCACATTGAGCTTTACATGGAGCTAACAGGAGGGCATTAAAATACAGAGAGCAATTTACAGCTGGCCACTAGCGACGGCCGAATCTATAAGCCTGGGTCCACTAGAGGCCAGGAGGCCATCTTCCTCTCTCCCTGACCATCCATCAGGACACATCAGCATCACTGGTGTGAGTACTGGCTTCCAGTGTGGTATCTGATAGGGTTTGATCCTATCTGTATAAGTGGGTGGACAGGCTCTATGACATGAGCAGACCTCTCTGATATGAGCCACCTGGGATAGGGCCCTGTTCTTAGGTAGGTAACCTTAACTCAAACATGGTGCCTTCTCCTTGAAGCCTCCTCTGATTCCCCCAACATGGACAAGGCCTCTCCCTGCCTCATGTCCCGCAGCCCTTTCTCAGTACCAGGCATGAAGCCCTCATCACAATCTTGTATAATCAACATTTTATGTGCGCGTCGTGTCTTCCCTTTTATGGTTTGTTTCTATTTCATTTTGTTTGCCTTGGTTGAAGAGGCTTGGAGAATTCCTATTGCTCAGTCCATGCCATATTATTATCCTTGGTCTGCACAAAGTCCTTTCGTCATTTTATTAATTAACTTATTCTCTTTTATCCCTACTCTCATTTCCCTCTCTCCACAGGTCATTGTTTTACTGTGTTAATGGGCATCTTTGTTTGAATGTGTTCTTGCAAAATGTGCATTGTTGATGTATCTGTATACATATTTTTAAATGTTTCTGAAAGATGCTATTCAATATATCTTATTCTGTTTCCTTTTCTCTGTGCTTTTAACATTCAACCATGTTCTGTGCAACATTTAGCTTGATGTCTAACCTCTGCATAATATCCTATCACATGCACGTGCTCCACTCTGTAGCAATGAACACTCAGCCTGCCTTCAACTCCTGGCCTTCAATTGCTGGCCACTATGGAAACACACTGTGATGAACATCTTTATGAGAGTTCACTGATGGGTCTATATAAGGACTTTCCTGGGATATATATCCAGAAGCAGGATTCCTAGGTCACAGAGGGTGCATATGTAGGACTCAATTTGACCGAGTAAAACCAGTCTCCTTTCCAGAATGCCTGCACCTGTCTACACATCCATCAGGGACACATGATTGATTTCTACGTGACCAAATCCCCTCCAGCTTAGCATCACCCAGCTTTCTAATGGTTGCCAGCCTAATAGGTGCCAAACGATATCTCATGGAGGACTGAATTTGCTTTTTTCTGACCATCAGTGATTTTGAGCATCTTGTCATATGCTTACTAGCTTCTTGGTTTCTTTTCTGTTGTTTGCCTGTCCATGTCCTTTGCCCATTTTTTCTACTGAAGTTGCTGGCTTTCTTCTGTTTTGATCACTAGCATTTCTTTGTGTAGTCTAGAATGATTTTAATACCTTGTCAGTTTTAGACATTGCAAATATCCTCTTCAATTCCACATTGCCTAGTAACTTTCCCATAATGTCCTTTTAAAACAGAAGTCCTTCATTTTATGTAATCAAATCATCAAATAAATTAATCATTTTCCTCCATGGATTAAGTCTCTTTTCTTACCACCTACTAAATAATCCATCCTTTCCTCTTAGATTTGTGGTGCCCCCTTGTTGATTAAATTTCCATAGCCAGGCAGGCCAACCATGGGGAAAGACCTCCAGCTCTGCTTCCTGTGTCAGTCCCTGCCCAAACCCACACGTGTCTCACTTCCACAGGTGTGCAAAAGACCAAGCTGAGGGGCTTTGGGTGCTGAATTGCCCCCAAAGAAAGGCTTACATAACAGTGCCAAGGGCCTTGCATGGTTGGAGCTCAGCAGGGCCTGGTTCTGGCCCCAATGAGGCTCAGAAAGGCCACTGAGCTAAAGGACTTCAGAGAGGCCACTTGGGGTCTGAGGCAGTCACATTGGATCAATTCTAAGATGAGCTCAAGGGAGAGAGACTAGAAGAAAAGAGCCCACTCATAATAGGAAGGAGAGCAGAAAGGGAGGGGAAGGAAGGAAGGAAAAGAGACAGGGAAGCATAACTTTATCTAATAGGGTGGAGCTGGGCTCAGATAGAGATGAAACCCCTCATCTCAGGCAGGGTTCTTAGTGACAAACCATGAAAACTATCTTTAACAGATTTAATTAGAAAAGGGGTTTACTAAAGAAACCATTTGGAGGACTAAGAGCCAAGGAAGAGTCCAGGGCAGGTGTGTAGCACCTAAACCCACTCCCAGGGAGGCCACAGAGGATGAACCTGGCATTTCCAGCTTCTGTGGGGGAGCTGGGCTCTGCCTCCCACCTGTCCATCAGGTGTGGAATTCCTTAAATAGAGGAGGCGGCTTCAGATTCTGAGCAGACAGAATAAGTATGTCCATTAAGCTCCTCCTCTCCTGTACATGTCTGTGTCCCCTGAACAGTGTGGAAGTGAGGTATGCCTGGAAAAACAGAACTTGAATTTTGTTGACAGTCAGGGTTCAGAGATGATGCATACCCTGGGGTCCACGATAAGAGCCATTGTAAGAAGGAACAGTGAGACACCGAAGAGAATATTTGCTACAAAAGAGGAAGGCATCTCATACTACAAACCCCACTCATCCTCAAACCCTGAGGGTCCAAGTGACTTAGACCCAGCTTCCCATAGCTGCAGGTATATACTTGAGAGAGAGATTCTAGCTGGAGGACCTAGGAGAGTGGTCTCACAGGACAGTAGAGCCCTGCAGAGCTCAAAGAATCTTCCTGTGGGGTCCCCTTTCCAGTGGAGAAAGAGCTGTTTCCGTCTCACTTGGCAAGAGCATCATTCCTTGGGGAGACTTGTCGGAGAGCTAAACCAAGCAAGACTAGGGCCCCTCCTAGCTATTGAGGGCATTGCCTGTGGAGTCCCAGCCCCAGAGACCCAGCTCAGCCAGCACCAAGTGTGGGCTCCCCACGGTGACGGCAGCACCGCAGGCCAAAACAGGGCGGGAGGGCTCCAGGCCAGCTGGCCGCAGCTTCCCAGGCGGGCTGCTGAGGGCCAGCACGCAGCACGGGCCGTACGTCTGCACCTGGCCAGCAACATGCTGACAGAGCAACAACCAGAGCTGACTCTTGGCGGACGAGACTCCATCGTCTCTCTCAGCGCAGAAGAGAAACTCTGTAAGATTCTAAGACCCTCTGTGACATTGCAAATGTCGGTGGCAAAGAGCCACTAATACTTGAACACTTGTGTTAATCAGACTGGACTTGTCGTCCCAGGCTGGTGAAACCTGGGGTGCTGGTAGCACGGTTGTAATAACAAACACAAGTGTCAGTTCGTGTAGCATTCTCACGGATTAGCTTAATGCCCGGGCAGGACAGAGGCAGCAGTGGAAGCTCAGGAAGCAAAACGGTTATTACTGAGGCTTTGCCCCTGTCCCCCGGGAACACCTACCTGAGAGGTGAGCCTACCTGTTCACCAATGGTTCGGCTGTCATCATGCTCCTCCCGATGGGAGGGAAGGGGCAGTCATTCCCTGTGAAGGGTCCTGGGCTCTTCTCCCCAGTGCTGGTGTCCCTGCCCTGCTGGGTCTAGGTCCTACCAAGGGGTGTGAAGGCAGATGTGGTGGCAGCAGTTGCCTCCGGAAGAGGCAGGGGAAGATATTCCTCCTTAATATCAGCCTTGCTAGGCTCTTCTGGTTTTCAAGGATAATGCAGATGATAACGGTGGATTAGGAGGAGGCAGAGGAGCTGGTCCTACTGCACAACAGGCAGCCAGTTACAGGGTTTGGCATTCTTCCTGCTGAGTATGTGGTGGCTGCAATGAACCAGGCTAGCCCGGCACAGCAGCACGTGAAGATGGGTTGGGCGGCCAAAGCCTTGGCCTTCAGTGTAGGTGTTCAAGACATGGACAGCCCATCAGCTACCAGCTGCTGCAACTGTGTGGGACAATGCGCCCCCCAATTCGCTGGGGACCCTGAGCTTCCTCTCTACCTTCTGATGGCACCTAGCCTGAGGGACTATCTTGTGAGCACCATTTGCAGCCTCTGGCACCATGGTTGCCCCTCCTATCAAAGGGCAGGGACCAGCCCACCATGCCTGGTGGGCTCCAGAGGTGGAGCCCAGGAAGCTCAGGGCAGAGGCTCTGCTTCAGGAGGGAGCTTCCAGGCTCAGAATTGTCCCCTGAGGATGCCCACAGGTGGGCCAACTCAAGTGTCCTGAGAGCCACAGTTTGATTTCCTAACCTCTGAACTATGTTTTTATTTCCTGGGACTGTTGAGCTCATGGGATGGCTTCAGGACCTGTCTGTCAGTCTGTCTCGCTGTGCAAAAGTGGCTTCCTGGCCTCTCTGGAGGTTTGGGGATTCCAGAGATTGGGCTGAGATGGAGGAGTTGGGGGAATCAGGGTGGACCAGTGGGTCTTTCCAGTTCTCACTGAAACGACTGTGACAAGGATGTTTGGGAAGAAGGGTATGTGAGGGGCTGTCCCGGCACAGGCTCATCCTTGACAAGAGGGTTGTGTGTCTGCATTTCTCTTGGTCTTTTTCGAAAACACCGTTAACTGGTCAAAACCAAAAGCTGACTCCCAGGAAGTGTGCTGGGTGATTGGAGGAATACCCTCTACTGATCCGGAAAAGGTCTGGATGGAGAGAGAGGGTCGAGCAACATGCCTGGACACCAGGTTGCTCATGGGCTTCTTCTGCATTCTTTATTTTTTATGTAAAACTTTTTATTGAAGCATAACAAAAATACAGACAAGTGCATAAGTTTCAAGAATGCAGCTCTGTCACTTTTCCCCAAACCACCTGTGTAACCAGCATCCAATCAAGAAATAGAAATGTAACAGAATCCCAGAAGCCCCTCCCAGTTCCTCCCAGTCACTCCCGCTCATGTTCACCTTCTCCTGACTTCTAACACCTTAGTTAGTTTAGCCAGATTGGGGACTTAATATGAACAGAATCATAAGATATTACTAAAGGACTTTTAAAAGCAGAAATATGTAATACCTAATATTGGGAGTTTTGCTTTGGGATGATATAATCCCCAATCACCATCACCCTCACACGTGTAGTAAATTCTGCTGCATAGATAATGCCTTTTGCAAGCATTTTTCATTTTGCTTTCTAATGGGTAGAGGTGGGAATCAATGAAAAGGCACTGAGTCTCTCCTCTGGGTCACTGCAAACACACACCAAATGGCGCTGCTGCAGAATGTGTTTAGAACAGACTCAGACACTCAGCGTCTGGTGGGAGGGAAACCTCAGCCCTGGAATGCTCAAAAGCCTTGGACAGAAAGTTGGACTTCCCAGAGTGTGGGATAGACGCTGAGTTAACTTCATCTACATTTGAAAAGATAGGGTGATGCTCCATTAGCATCTGGGTCACAAACTAGATAAGCACAGTGTTTCATTAGAGAGATACAAAGAATCATGCGTGGGCATCCCTATTTGACGTTAACTGGATGGTTCATTCCTGTGTGAATTATACCTGCTTGAGTCAGGTTACGGAGCTGAAGCAAACCAAGCCCATCCAAGTCTGGAAAGAGAGGAGGAAGGAGGCTCCAGCCACAGATATGGAAAGGGAGAGAGGTCACCATCCATCCACCTATGTAGAAATGTTTTGTTTTGTTTAACTGAAGTATAGTCAGTTTACAATGTGTCAATTTCTGGTGTACAGCGTAATGTTTCAGTCATACATATTCATTTTCATATTCTTTTTCATTATAGGTTACTGTAAGATATTGAATATAGTTCCCTGTGCTATACAGAAGAAACTTGTTTATCTAGTTTATATATACCAGGTAATGTTTGCAAATCTCAAACTCCGAATTTATTCCTTCCCATTCCCTTTCCCTCTGGTAACCATAAGATTGTTTACTATGTCTATGAGTCTGTTTTGTAGATAAGTTCATTAGTGTCTTCTTTTTTCTAGATTCCACATATGAGTGATCTCATATGGTATATTTCTTTCTCTTTCTGGTTTACTTCACTTAGAATGACGATCTCCGGGTGCATCCAAGTTGCTGCAAATGGTATTATTTTATTCTTTTTTAAGGTTTAGTAGTATTCTATTGTATAAATATACCACATCTTCTTTATCCAGACATCTGTTGATGGACATTTAGATTCTTTCCATGTCCTGACTATTGTATATAGAGAAATGTTGCTATTGGAGGCAGAAGTGCTGCAGGAGGCATGGAGAGGGTCTCCAGGACGAGTCTTGGGCAGAAGACAGACCAAATCTTAAAGAAAAAGTGAAACTTCTTTGCCCTCTCCCTCATCTCACCTCCCCCTCAGGAGCAGCAATAGTTGAGCTTCTCCAGGGAGTAGGGGGCCGAGTCCAGCGAGAGGGCAGGACCTGCCCTTCCAACAGCAACCCCAGCTACCATAAGATGGTTCTCAACCTGACTGCAAATTATAATCACTGGGGTGTTATTTTTCACTTTTTAAAAAAATTGTGATAAAAAATAGATAACATAAAAGGTACCATTTTAATCATTTTTAAGTATACAGTTCAGTGGCATTAAGTACATTCACACTGTTGTGTAACCACCACCACTATCCCTCTCCAGAACTCTTTCATCTTCCCATAGAGACTCTGTCCCCATTTAACACTAACTCCCCACCGCCCTCCTCCCCACCCTCTGGTAACCACCATTCTACCTTCTGTCTCTATGAGTTTGACTACTCTAGACACCTCATGTAAGAGGAATCACAGTATTTGTCCTTTTGTGTCTTCAGGGGAAATTTTTAAAACATTAACGTCCCAGTCCAACAACCCCTGATCAATAAATCAGAACTTCAGGGTTGGATGCAGTGGGGGCTGGAACCCCTCCCCACAGCAAACACATCTCAGCACCTACTGGCCGATGTCAAAAATTCCTTTAGTTGTGGGCAAAGCTAAGGATTTTCCTTCTTCAAATGGAGATGACAGGCTTAAAATGACTGAGATGTCAGAGTGACTGAAACTCATCTGCCAAAGATAATCCATCAGTCAACAAGTGTAAGTGATTGTTATCAGGCACTGTCTCCTTTTGAGAGCTAGAACTCAGACAGTAGCACACGATGAGTAACCACCAGCTTGGGAAACGGGGAGAGACAGACACACCGGAGACTCATGGCTACTTTTGGTGTGGGGGGTAGTGATAAAGGTTAGTCCTGTTTACCTTTAGTTACCCTATGGACAAAATAGGAGTTGGGAGTAGAGGAATTCAGGTCCAACACATCTGTGCACTCTCCCAGTTTACTGGAACATGGCCACCCTGACATATGGTTCCCATCAACTGTATTTCTGCATGATTCTTGAATTCCCCTCCTCCTTCACTGTTTTTTTTTTATTTGACTGCACTGACTTCATTACAAAGGAACTTCACTTACATGAGTTCTAACTGAGGCATGACCAGTGCCTTGTTCAAGAAATAGCTCCTTCTGTTGCTTGTTTCTGCAGAACTAGAAATACATGGAAAATGATCAGATAGAGAGACAGAGGAAGACAAAGAGAGATAGACACAAACATATATAAAATAACAGGATGACAAGAAAGATTTCACACCAAGCTCGTAACATTGGTTCTCCCTATGAAGGGAGAAAGGTATGGGAAAGGACTTGGAAAGATTTGAATTTATTTTTCTAAACCCTGAAGCAAACATGACAAAATGTTAACACTTGTGCATTCTGTATTGGCATTTGCTGTGTTATATTACTCTTTTTATTTGTCTTTGTACTTTTTGGTGTCTTAAAAAGTTGTCAGTATTGCATATGTATACTTATAAATAATTTTACACATAAATATACATGAATAAAGAAATGTTTTGATGACTAAAGAGAGCTCTTACAAAGGTTTTAATGCTAATTTTATCATAAAATTAAATTAATAAAGCTTCATGGAACAGTTGAAAAATACAAAACAAAAATTCAACACAAATTAATATTTGCCTTAGAGCTACCATCCAGAATCCGCCCCATTTTGGGGGGAGTGGGTGGCTCAGTGGCAGAGGGCTGTGCTTACCATACACAAGGTCCAGCACCTCCATTAAAATAAATAAATAACTAAACAAACATAATTACCCCCCTCCAATTTTTTAAATTAACACAACATTGTAAACAGACTATACTTCAATAAACAAAATAAAAACTAAAAAAATTAAAATATACTCACAGAACTTGCCACATTTTGATGTCTTGATATCCAAGCTTTTCCTCCATGCTTTAAATAGTTGGCATCGTTGATTTCAAATTTTCAGATGGTTTCTGAACACAAAAATACTTGCTCATTGTAAAATGCAGAAAAAGGAAAGACAAATTACCTATGGCCTTACTACCTGGAGTGCCCCTATCAAGGTTCTTGATGGTAAAAACAAAAATCTGATTCTAGTTGGAAGGAGACACAAATTACTGGAAAGATTGGAAGTAGCATACATTGTCAGTGGGGAGATGGGTTTACTTGGGTCTTTGCTTTCATTCGTCTCTTCCTTTGGTCTTTATATGATAGAGTGACCCAAACGTTGTCGAATATTGAAAGGCTGGACCTTAATGCCAATTTGATCTTGGTCTAAATGTTATTTCTTTGATGGCTTCATGTGAATGAGTCACTCACTATTGCAATAGCTTTATTTTTTTTTTTGAGGGGAGAGAGCTTATCCTTTATCATCTTTTACCATTTTTCTTGTTTACTTGTGTATTTATTTGTTTCTTGTCTCTCTTCAGTATCGTATCATCAGGACCTGGCATTAGCAGTATGCACAGTTGAATGAATAAATGAATCAAAGAGCCTTTGGTGGTCTCACCTACCAAGTATCTTCCTTTAACTACCACTGGAAGGCAACCTAGTGAAGCACCTGAGTTTCATCCGCATCCCTCCTCCCCGTCTCCTTGTGTAGCAGCAATTCTACATCCCTGTTTTAATCAGAATCACTTGCAACAGCAAACACCATATGCCTCCTTTTTTGCCTGTCTGCCTTGTGCCTTGAGGAGCCTGAAACATCCATGTGACTGCCTCAGCTTCCTGTTCAATGAAATCATCAACAAGTTCCTGGATGGGTATATTCTCCCCTTTGATGCTAAAACTGTGAACCTTCAGGGTCTAGTGTTGCTAGGATGGGAAAAAATACTTTTTATAGCCATTCACTAGTGCAGCAGACTTAGCATTTTCTTGGCTTATTATTTATCATTCTTTACCACTTTTCTTAATTAATATTGAGGAGTAGAAGGAAATACATCATCTTCTGTGAGGCGAAATCTGTATTGTTAAGGCCACAGATAAGCTCCACCCCAGCCACCATGGCCACACGGTACATGAGCCCACTGAGCATACACTGGAGTGGAGGGGAAGGTAGCGGAACGCCATCCACAGAGTGGGCTGTCCTGGTCCCTGGTTACTGAACACCTTCACCGTGAGAGTATTTTGCTGAGCATTCACATGAGACACACACATCCTGGGTCCATTCTGAGAGTTGGAGCTATTAACTCTTCCCCAAACTTTTTTGTCATAAATCCTCTAATTTTATTTCTTCTAGGTTATTGATCATATGACCAGATATTAACCACTACCCAGGATTTGAATGGTCTTTGAGACATTCCAGAAAAAGAAGAAAATTAAAAAATAAAAAATGCTCTGTTCAAAGTTCTGCTCCCTGGAGATGTTTCTTTGCTCTGTTGATCTTTAGGACCCTCTGGAGTGGGACTACAGCACTGCTTGGTGCTTTCCTGATAGTGCCATCTGGAACCAAGCTTGAAAGTGTCCCCCTCATCAAGTAGTCACTGACAGCCCTACACGTGGCCCTCGGTGTTGGCTGAGGGAGGAGAGGGAGGAGGAAGCATGCTGGAAATGTGAGGAACACATTCACATCACTTATTTGTGCTTTCAGGTCATGCTCGAGCCTGGCCTTATTGTACCATAGCTGTTTGATAGTGGAGCGCTGTCATGCATGCCTGACTTCAGACTTAGAAAAAACTCAGATCACTTGGTTACCTGGTGTCTGATATGGAGAGTGTTCAGTCTCCAGAAGAGCCCAATACACACTAAGAGCAGTTTCTCAGAATGAGGATGGATGGTCGCTTGCCCACATGGTCATGGTTTTGCTCCAAAATTAGAGTCTTCACTGTGATTCTTCCACCCGGACTTGATATGGTCTCCATGAAATTTACTACCTCTGGGTCCACGAGGCAATAATAAATCTGCATGTGCTGCAACCTGTGTCGGTTGGAAGGTCTTCCCTTACACTGGCCTCCACCTGAAAACAAACATGTATGGACACTATCCAACAAGAACAGAATCACATTCTTCTCCAGTGCGCATGGAACATTCCGCAGGACAGACCATGTGTTAGGTCACAAGTCAAGTCTCAGAACTGTAAAAGACAGCTATCATACCACATGTCTTCTCCAACCACAATGGGATGAAGTTAGAAATCACAACAGAAGGAAAATTGGAAAATTCACAGATTTGTCGAAATGAAACAGCACAGTCTTAAATAACCAATGGGTCAAGGTATTAGTCAGCTTCAGCCACCATAACAAAAACACCACAGACCGAGTAGTCGAAACAGCAGGTACTTATTTCTCCAGTTCTGGAGTCTGGGAAGTCCAAAACCAAGGTGCCAGCCAATTCAGCTCCTGGCAAAGACCTAATTCCTTGTTTTCAGAATACCACCTTCTCTCTGTGTTCTCTCATGGCAGAGAGAGAGTTCTGGTCTCTTTCTTCTTGTAAGGACATGAATCCCACCATGGGGACCCGAGCCACATGACCTCATCTAAAACTAATTGCCTCCCAAAGACCCCACCTCCAGCTACCCCTTTGAGGGGTTAGTGCTTCAACATATGAATTTAAAGGGAACACAAAGATTCAGTCTGTAACATTCTGCCCTCACCTCCCCAGCTCTGTGCCTCTACTTGGCAGGTTACTTACCCACAGCTCCAGGTAGCCCCATCCCCAAGGCTCCAGTGGCCACTGTCTAGCCCACTAAAACTTTCAGTCCATAACAGGTATCATGTTGATTTTATTATTATTCATTTGCTTATCAGTGAGAGTCATTATCTTGGATTGCATAGGTTTCTTAAACATTTATAGCTTTTCTTAGATGAATAGCCACTTTATATCCTTTGCCCATTTTCCTACGGAGCTGTTCATTTTCAGTTTTTTGATTGTAAGAGATCTTTATACTATAAGAAGACTAATACTTTGTTGCATTCAGAGTAAAATTTTACAGTTTGTTTTTCTTCTGAAATTTGTTTTATAACATTAATTTTAATACAGAAATAAATTATTAATTACAATGTTTAATTTCTATTAATAAAAACTTCACAATTTTAAAATATAATCAAGTCTTTCATTTTTTTTCCTTTACGATTCCTGCTTCGGTATCATTCATAGAAATACTCGAACAACTTCAGCATCATAGGAGTTTAGCAAGGAATGTTAGTAATTAACAATAGTAAAATTACTAATAATCAGCATCATGTTTTGAGTATTTCCTACGTATCAGACACTCTACATACATATTCTACAGGCAGGCCTCAGAGATACTGCAGGTTCAGTTCCACATCACTGCAATAAAGCAAATACTGCCATAAAGCAAGTCACAAATCTTTTGGTTTCCCAGTGCATTTCAAAATTATGTTTATAGTATACTGTAGTCTATTAAGTGTGCAATAAAAAGCTTTATGTCTAAAAAAAAAATCATACCCTAATTTTAAAATACTTTGTTGCTAAAAAAAATGCAAAAACAATTACAATAGTAACATCAAAGATCACACTGATCACAGATCACCATAACAAATATACAAAATAAGGAAAAAGTTTGAAAGATTATGAGAATTACCGAAACGTGGCACAGAGGCACAAAGTGAGCAAATACTGTTAGAAAAATGGTGCCAGTAGACTTGCTTGATACAGGGTTGCCACAAGCTTTCGATTTGTAAACATAAACTAAAACAAAAACAAACCCCTCCCCCCAAAAAACACAGTATCCACAAAGCTCAATAAAACAAAGTGCAATCAAATGAGGTATGTCTGTATTTAATCCTTCACAAACCTATGAAGTAATTATGATTCCCATTCCACAGATCAGGAAGCCAAAGCTCAAGAAGACAAAGTAACTTGCATGTGATTTGCAAGTGTTAGAGATGAGATTCAGCCATTTTGCTACCTTTACAAACTCAGGACTTTGTAGACAGATGAGTAGACCTGGTCCCCCTCCTGGCTCTACTGTGCTGGCTGCTAGCTGGGACCTCGTGCATGTCTCTTCCCCACTCTGAGCCTTAATGGCACCTGTAAAATTTGTTTAGCAATAACTCCATCATAGAGTTGTTGAGGGATTTAAATGAGAAAACATTATGTAACATGTCTGGCACTGACAGTTAATAGAAGAGAATCAACCACCACCCCTCTTTGCTGGGGCACTTAACTCCCTCCTTCCTCCCTACTTGAGGAGGGGTAGAGTGGAGGCCATGGGAGAAAAGGCAAAGCAGTGCCTGCAGTAAGGGGCAGAGGTTGAAATCCCAGGGCTAGCACCCAAGTAAGGAACACAGTGAGGTGCGGTGCACACCATCACATCACAGGGCTGGAAAAGATCCCACCCAGGAGTGACTCAGATGCTTCCGGCGCCTTTCCCTGCATGGAAGGCAAGGGCGGGGCTCCACCAGGAAGATCTCCCCACCGCTCAGAAGCAGCCACTCTTGCTTGTGAGGAGCATCTGTGAGGTTACTGCTCATCCCCAGCTGTCGCCCTGGTGGTCCCCGGACACACACAGAGACCATGGGAACCCTCGAGGGACACCTGCTCCCAGGGTCATTCTTCCTCTTCTACTCACTCTACTACTCGGTGCTGACGTCCTTGGCCCTGCTACGGGGACAGAGATTCCTCAGACCCCCTCTGCCCCCAAGGGAGAAGCGAGGGCACAGGTGGTGGCAGCTGTTCCCTGTGGAAGGAGTGGTGAAGATAGTCATCAGCCTGATAGGCATCTTCCCCGAGTTCTTCTACCCTCTCGGAGTAAGCCGGCTGAGGATGGTGGACTGGGAGGACCCGCGGCGGCCGTTCGTGTTCAAGGACAACTGGCAGCACGTCACCATGTACGGGTTCTTCCTGCTCAGCGGCGTGGTGGACATCGTGAGCCAGGCGTGCCAGGCGCGGCAGAACGTGAAGCTGGAGCGGGCGGCCGAGGCCCTGGCCTTTTTTGTGCTGGTGCTGATGATGGGGTCCCACATCGAGAACAAGGGCACGCTGGAGATCCGCGTGCACGTCCTGTTCATGGTGCCCACCTTCCTGGTCAGCCTGGTGCTCACCATCGAGGTCTGGGTCCCTGACCAGCCCCAACTCTGGGTGCTCAAGACCTGGATGGGTCTGGTGCTCAGCAACTGGATGCTGCACTTCAGCGTGCTGCTGTACGTGCCTCCCTCCGGCCAGCCCTGGCGGGCGGAGAACCCCATGGACCTCGCCTTCCTTACCATCTTCTTCTGCTGGCACCTGGGCTTAGCAGCTGCTGTGCTAGCTGCTGTCTACGGCCTCTGCAGCCTCTGGCACCATCACTTCTCCTCCTGGAGAGAGGCTTCAGGCGCCAAGTATGAGCTGTGCCCCATGGGTGAGGGCAGCCCAGAGCTTGAGAGGCTCACTGCAGGGGGCCCACTGCAGGACAGGGACGTCTAGACACACACTCTGTCTTTGTGCTGCACCTTTTGTAATGAGAGTTTTGAGGATGCCCACCGTGTGCACAGCACAGAAATGTCCTGGGATCTACAGTGTGGCTTTCCATCACAGGAGACCCCTTCCTTGTTCCTAAAGGAAACTTCTAGTTCCTAGGATTACTTGCATCACTCTGTTCTCTGCAGGCCTGTCTCTTTCCTGTCTTGCTGTTCAGAATGGTTCTTAACCAGGGACTTACATGAAGTGAGAACAGGAGTAGTGCTTTTTCTCTGACAGCTTTTAAGATCCAAGAGGAGGAAACGAAATAAGGAAATAGAGGGAGGTGGGGGGGTGGTCTCTGGGGACTGTCTGAGGCAGAGCGGCTGAGCATGCGCTCCTGTGAGCCGGCAGGTGAAGATTTGAAATGTGTGTGTGTGTTGGGGGGGGGTCTGTTTTCTTCATTTCTCCCTGTTTTTTATCCTCACTAAGGGTAACAAGATGAAAAGCTTGCTTTGTTGTTTTCTAATCTAAACTGAATGAGGTAACTTCCTGCAGGAGTAAGGGGTGGTAATCAGTGTAACGGGGCTCAAGTCTGGGGAGAAAAGAGGCATGGGAGGAATTCCCAAAGGCGGTGTAAGAAACAAGGATCATATTTGTAACCTTTTAAGTTGTCTGGGTTTTGCTGTGGCATAAAACAACTCCATTGTTATGTAGAGTCTTTCAGTAAAAGTCTGTGATACACGTATACGTGTCTTGCGTGAGTGATTCTGGGGCAAGATCAAAGAAAAGGCCCTGATTTCAGGTGGTGGGAGCAGAAGGGGAGGAACTGCCATGAAACATGGACAGAAATGACCTCAGTGGTCCTGGAGATGCAGGGACTCAGAGCCGAGAAGCACCCTGAGAATGTCAGCCTCTGCAATCTGCAGAACTTTTCAGCCAGGAGAGGTGGTGCTAATAAATTCATACACTTAGTGAAATATGTGAAAGCAAACTATGTAAAAATACTTATCCCTGGGTTCAGTTAGAAAACTGCTTCTGACAGCATGGGTCTGCTGATGTGAGATGATAAATCCAGCAATCTTGGAAGCCTGAAGAGGCAGGGAGAAGGGAGAATGCTGGCCTTAGATGTAGAGAAGTGATCACAGAGCAAAGCACTTATTAGTAAAGCAGCTGCAATGACACCACCTCCCACACAGAGATACTTCATCAGAGACTGAAAAGTTCTACAAAGTGCAGACAGGGATTTGAATTTGCAGATGGAAGGCAAAATAGGCTGCACATTGTCATGTGAAGTATCACTGAGCACTCCCTAAAGAAGCAGGTGCACACGTTAGGGAAATAGGCCCTGGAAACTATGTGACAGGGGTTAAGACAGAGAAAAGGAACTAGAGAAAGAATGGAAATGCAGCAGGGTCTGGCAACCCACATGGTTTGGAGGAGAGGGACACTCTGGGTCTAGGAGAAAAGAAACGTCTTCCTTTAGGACCTGGAACCAGGCCAGTCCCCTCGTGAAGCAAGAACCAACCTGAGGAGAGGCCAGTGCCCTTCTTTCTGTCCCTACCCTGAAAAGCCCAGAAACAGAGCCAGCTTTACCCTGAAGCTAGTAAAGCTTAAGTTTCAGGGCCCCTCCCTTTACATCTGCCATCCAAAGCCCTGGGAGGGACCATAGCAAGGTGTTCATGTGATCACACACACACATCACTGAAAAATTGCAAAAGTAAGATATTTCCATATTCTTTTTTCCAAAGAGGGACCCCCACAAAACCTGGCTGTGCCCCCTCCCTGAAGGCTCAACACTGATTTCCTCTCAGGCTGCCTTATGAGAAACATATCTCTTTGCCTGTTGGTGGAACATCCTTAATTTGAGGATAATGTTAAGACTCTTCCTTCTTCAGCTTAGAAACAAGAAGCTTAAAACGCTAAGGACATCACACACTGGCTGAAAACACCTGCTAAAGTAGAATCTGTCCATCAGCAAGTGTAAATGAGTCTTATCAGATGCTGGACCTGATATAATGAGGAGGAATTAGAGGGATAGAAAAGTGGCTGGCTAGGGGCGAGGTGGAAAGTAATTTACAGGGGTGGGTCCTGTTTACCTTCATTTGTGCTGCGTGCGGGAATGCTTGTCCTGCACATTTGGCCCTTGCCCAATGTAGTAGTCATGGCTCTCTAGAGAAACAGAAATGGTACAATGTGGATAGATAGAGAATTTAAGAAATTGGCTCATGAGATTGTGAGGGCCAGCAAGTACAAAATTGTCAGGGCACGCCAGCAAGGGACAGTTGATGTTGCCATCTTGAGTCTGGAGGAGGTCTGGAGACACAATTCCTTCTTCCTGATGGCACCTCAGGCTTTTTCCTTAAGGCCTTCAACTGATCGGACGAGGCCCACCCATGTCATGGAGGGATATCTGCAAACTCAAAGCCTACCAATTTAAATGTTAATCACATCTAAAAAATACCTTTACAGCAACATCTAGGCTGGTGTTTGACAGAATAATGGCCCAGCCAAGTTAACACATACAATTAATCATCACAAAGAATATGAAAACGAATCCATGTATGTGTATATATGACTGGGACATTATGCTGTACATCAGAGATTGATACATTGTAACTGACTACAGTAAAAAATAATGAATAAATAAAATTAATCATCATACTCAGCATACCAGAATACAGCCACTCAAACATGATTCATGTCAACTGTGTTTGTTGTGATTGTTGGAGACTTTCCGAAAGAATAACAGTAACTTCCTTTTAAATGAACTCCATCGATATAGGTTCCTATTGCAGTGTTACTATGAATATGTAATGTTATATGAACTTCTTCCTGTTCCCTCTAGCAGGAAAGACAGAGTGATAGGTGTGCAGGTTGGTGACATTTATTTTTAAATTAAAAAAAATAATGCTTAGAGGGTTTTTTCAATTATTCATCTTCTACATTTTAGACATCTTAGAAAACAACAAAAAGCAGGTTAAAGTATTTTGAAATCTACCATAATGCCCTTACCCAGAATTAATTACTGCCTGTCAGGGCTAAAAGGATAGAATGTTATTTCAATCACAGAGCGATGGTAGGGCTTCTATATCAGAGTAAAGGGTTTTCCTGGTAATGATAACTGATCTGCCAGATGACTAAGGTATGGGTGACTGAAAAGGGTTGGAGGTGAAGGTCACTAAAGATGAGAAAACCCAGAACTGGGTGTCCAGCATTGTGGGAAAGAACTAAGCAAGGATAATGACATGCCTGGGAAGATGGTAACCTTGGGCTGGAGAGGACCCCAGTGCCCAAGCCCTCGGTGAATCTGGAAATGGCAGGGGGTAAGGCATCCAGGAGGGCAGAAGACAGGAATTGTGCATAGCATGAGCTTCAAAGGAGGAAATGATTAGGGTTAAGCAGAAATGATAATAGCTACACTACAGAGGTATCGTGAGAAATAAATGAGGTTCTGCATATATGACACTTAACACAGAGGGTGGTGTGCAGTAGATGCTCAGTACGTATTAGTTTGAGAGACTGAATATTCACATAGGCAAAGACCAGACCATGGGCTGGAGAGCAGGTTAGATGTTCCTGACTAGGACACCATGTTTGGAGGTCAGGAGGGCAAGGGATGGGGGGCAAGCCAAAGCTTGTACAGCTGAAGAAGAAAGTTAATGCAATCGCCGAGAAAATGAAGACCACAGAGGTGACTGGAGAAGAAGAGGTGAATTTTGAATGGAGATATGAAATTTAAGATGTTGTGCTGGAAGCAGATGGATGTACATTATGTGTCTGGAGCTCAAGAGAAAGGGATGGGTAGGGAGGGAGATCTGGGTCTTTAACAGTCCTTAAAGCCATTTATGGGGATGGATGAGATCACCCAGGGAGAGGGTATGGGGAAGAGGGCTTGGAGCAGAAATCTGGGAGGCATCACATTTAGTTGGGAGAAGGAAGAAGGGCGCTCATGAGGCAGACCAGGAAAGAGTAGCCAGGGAGGTGGGAGGAAAACCAGGACCTAACACAGAAATCAAATATTGATGTTTTAAGAAAGGGAGTAGCCAACAAAGCCTCATTTCTTATACCCAGTTCCTCCTTCCCCTCCTTCCTCTCCCAGGGAAGGATGGCCCCCAGGACATTGGGAGGGAACTTACTCTACAAGTTACCAGTGGAACTGGTCCTGCATTGCCCCATAGTGTTGCCCAAGCTGCATCAACAAAGTGTTGGTGTTGGTACCGGTCATGAAGTAAAACTGGATGATGAAAGAACAGGAAGAAATGCACATGCTTAGGACAAGGACATCCCCCAGAGTCACGTCCAGCTGAAGATTTTACTAGCATCTTGGCAAGGTGGGACTGGAAGTTAATTCCAGAACCACAGTGAGCATTATTCCAGTTTGATGGTTGTACAGTGTACAGTTAATTATTTAGTTCATTAGCCTTGGTTATTGAGTGCCTACCATCCAACTTCCTCTCTCCTTACTAGCAAAAGGGACCACAGACAGGATAATGATCCATATTTCTAGTCCTTCAACCTTTTAGAGCCTCACTCGGGTGTCCCTCTGAGTCCCCACAACTTCCTCTTGTCTCTCTGTTTCTTTCTCTCTGCACCCCTCACACTTTCCTTCTCCCTCGCTCCTCTTTCCCACCCCGCATAGGCTCTGGACCACCGTCCAGCTTCCAGGTGAGCCGAGAGATTACGCTTCCCCCTTCCTCATTGCCGGTGGTGTCCTTGGTAATGGGGCCACTTTCTTCTCTACTTTGCAATTCTCCCAAGACACTGAGGTGAGCCTGAGCTCTACCTGGAAGACGTTAGATCATATACTGATGTTTAGCCGTAAGTATCTGCACCACCTTCTCCTACACACTATTCAAAGCAAGCTTTCTTTGTTGAATTGCTGTCCAGCGTGCACCAAGGGATCCAGCAAATGGCAAAAGCAGGCTGATTCGGAGAGGGTATGAGCAGGAGGCGCTGTGCAGTTGGGAAACACAATGTGTATATAAGCAGGGGAATGTTTTTCACTCATAAAACATAATTTATCTTTATCATTGTGGCTTCTCAGAATTTCCTAAGTGTCTCAACCTCTTTTTTTTTTTTTTTTGGTGGGGTAGGGGTGGTAATTACTTTTGGAGGAGGTCCTGGGGATTGAACCCAGGACCTTGTGCATGCCAAGCATGAGCTCTGCCACTTGAGCTATACCCTCCCCCTCAACCTCTTTTTAGTCACTAATTTTTGAAAAGTAAGAAAAGATGGCAGTTTCATTCCTCAAGGTAGTGGAACACGTCTCCCCGCTCACTTAATTTAACAGTTTCAGGCAGGATGGTTGAGATGCCAGATGTGCTGACAATTTGCCAGACAAAAAAGTACAAATTTGAAAGATAAATGATAGGGAGACATGAGTGTCCTACATGGGAACAACAAGATTTAATGCCCCGACCATAGTGCCCCAAATGTCCAAGTAACAGGACACGTGAAACAATGACGAAGGGGATAAAACCAGAGCACCTCCAGACAGATAGACACCAAACAGGCCCTTCCCAGTCATGTTTTGTTTTCTTTCTTTTTCTCTCTCTTATTTTGTGTGTGTGATGAAAACTTTAAAGGTCCACTCTCTTAGCAACTCTCAAATATACAGTACAGTATTATTAATTATAACTCCCAGGTTGTACATTACATCCCCGTGATTTCTTTATTTCATAGCTGGGAGTTTATACTTTTTAACTTTCTTCTCTCCTTTCACCCACCTCCTCTCTGGTGACTACCAATCTTTTTGTTTGTTTGTTGTTTGTTTTTATATTCCACACATTAAGTGAGCTCACAGGGTAGCTGTCTTTCTCAGTCTGACTTATTTCACTTAGCATAATGCCCTCAAGGTCCATCTATGTTGCTGCAAATGGCAAGATTGATTCTTTTTATGGCTGAAGAGTATTACATTGTGTGTGTGTGTGTGTGTGTGTGTGTGTGTATATATACAGACACACCACGTTTTCTTTGTCCATTCATCCATTGACAGACACTTAGGTTGCTTTCACATCTTGGCTATTGTAAATAACACTGCAATGAACATAGAGGTGCATTTATCTTTTTAAATTAGTGTTTTCGTTTTTATTTTAAATTAGTGTTTTGCTTCTTTTGGGTAAATACCCAAAATTGGAATTGCTGGATCATATGGTAAGTCTATTTTCAGTTTTTTGAAGAATTTCCATACTGTTTTCCACAGTGGCTGCACCAATTTACATTCCCACCAATGGTGCACAAGGTTCCTTTTTCTCCATATCTTCACCAACACTTATTACTTCTGGTCTTTGTGATAACAGCCATTTTGACAGATGTGAAGTGATATCTCACTGTAGTTTTGATCTGCATTTCCCTGATGATTAGTGATGTTGGGCATCTTTTCATTTGCTTGTTGGCCATCTGTATGTCTTCTTTGGAAAAATGTCCATTCATATTCTCTGCCCATTTTTTAATCAGATTTTTTTGCTATTGAATTGTATGTGTTCTTTATATATTTTGGATATTAATACCTTAATCATATTTATAATTAGCAAATATCTTCTTCTATTCAGTAGGCTGCCTTTAACCAGTCATTTTTCTCAAGCTAAAAAGCAGTTTGCTCTGTATTTAGTTTCAGAACTTTTTCTTTTGTTAATTTGACACTACCTGCTCATTTAAGTGGCATTCTGTGTGAAGTCTACACAAGATTTATATGCAGACTAAACAATACACCAAGATTTACCTGTAGGCAAGGTCAAGTTCAGAAAATTACTATCAATGGTCCTACCAAATTTATACCCTCTTTTTATAACAAGTTATTTGTAAAGCTCCTTATTATCTTGAACTGAAATTCATAGATAATATAATCTACTTACATACATAATCACAAAGATTAGATAGATAGATAGATAGATAGATAGATAGATAGATAGATAGATAGATAAACACTATAATATCTGCCAGTGCCGCCCAGCCAGAGACCCTCCGCAAAATGTGGTAGAAGGGACTTAGAAGATTTAGGTTTGTCTTAGGTGACTTTCAGGGGGATTCATGGAAGTGACACTTTGCTTTGGACTGGATGCTCTCAAGAAGCAGGAATGGTTCTATAATTGGATATTCTGATAAATGCTACCGAGAAGGAGGGCAGACCAGAGCAAGGCTAAAGCTACTATTGTAAAGGAGCAGCAGTCACCTGTATTAGCCAAGATAGGGAGATGCTCAGTCACTTCTGTGGTTTGGACCAGGTTCACAATTGTCTGTGTTCAGACATGATTACAGAGCCCTCTTGTCTTTCTGTAGATTCATTAAGGTCACAGAGTGGCCTTGTCTGACACTGGCAATCTGTGAAATTGTTTATGTGCAACAGGAGAACACTGGATGCTGAGTGGTGAGTGCTAGACAGACTCCCAGGTGTCAGTCTTTCCGCATTTTCATATCCTAACTGAAATTAAAAGGAGAGATAAAATGATTGATAATAAAATAATGTACATTTCGATATGGAAATGCTCTCTTGCTGTTGCTATATTAGTACGCGTAATAGAGTCACATAATTGCACTTCCTTATATGAGAGAGTTTGGATTTAAAAGTAAGAATATTGGAAGTGTTTCGTTATTATGAATGCAGAACGAAAGAATGAGTTTCCAGTTAACATCAGAATTTAAATTAGTGTGAAGATGTACAGTAACATACCAGGCTGATTTGTATATAATAAGAGAAAGAAGGAATAACCTTAATGGAAACAGGAATAACATGATAAGCAAATTATAGGCTTTCAAAGAAGAAAATATAAGGAAGAATACACACTGGCCTTATTTATGAGTAGCGAAGAAAAATTGCCTTCTGTATGACATGAAACAAAACAGTGATGAAATATCTCAGAGATCATATCACCTGTCTTGAAATTTCGATGCCTGCCTACTACTAATTAAAAAGACCTTGAAGAGCATATACAGTAAACCCTGAGATAATCCATATTTTAATACAATGGAATTTGCTCCAGGCCTCGGACCAGCCCTGGTTGCCAAACCTGAACTGAGACAGACTGATAGCACTAACCCTACCAGGCGGGTGCTATGATTAAAGATAATGTTTGGGACTGTATATATGCATTTACATGCAATATAATGTATATATGCAGCCAAACTGTAATAATTCTACCTAATAAAACTGAAAAAGGAAAAAATATTAATAATAAATAAATAAATAAAAACTTAAAAAAAATAATGTTTGGGACATGTACAGTTCATGGTGCTCTGAAAGCTAGCCACTGTCATTTTGGTCTTCACACACACACACATACACACACACTTAAAAAAAAAAAACAGATGGAGAGAGAGGATGAGTGCTCTCTTGAGTCTCCATGATTATATGGAAGGTGCTTGATTGAATGCATGTGGTCCAGTTGGCACGAGAATCCCGGGCAACGCTGTTGCAGGCTTGGACAGTGCAGGCTGGTGTTGGGGGATGAGGGGCAATGGCGAGGACAGGTTGAGTGTAACTGAATTGGAACTCACTCAGCTGGGTATATGGATAGTTGTGTACAACTTGCTTGAATATCTTTACCTTTGTGCCTTTTTTGGATAGTACAGACCTCCCAGAAAATAGTTTTCATTAACATCACAAAAATGCAACCCTACATTTTACAGGTCTGACTTTTAGACCCCACTTATTTCATGGTGACCTGGGGTTACTTTGTTTCATCAGGGGGTGGAGAATAGAGGCTGGATTGGAAGAGAAGACAAGCGGTCTTAGAGAAGTTAGCCTTCAAAGATGGACACTTGGGAATGTATCAGAGTAACTGAAAATCCCGAGAAACAGCAAGGAATCCAAAATAAATAAAATAATGCACACTTTTCACAAAATGTTTTCCTCTGCACTGTGCTAAACATCTGTTGCTAATTTTTTTTTTATGGCCTATAAGCCTGTGCTGCCAGCAAATTATAGCTGAGGCTAAATCTGTGGCACATATAATGACATTAGAAGAGGGAATTATTTTTTCTGTAAAATCATTTTTAAGGGTTTCAATATACTGTCAACACCTCTGTATCAATTGTCAGTAATGGTGAAAATAAATTTCCACTATGGCTTTTTTTATTTCCTAACCTTATCCATGTGAGCCGAGCGCCTCCTCATCCCAGCTGGGTCTCATTACACAGCCAACGTTCTACAGCTCTCCCCATCTCTTTCAGTTTTTCTTAGAACAGTGTTATCAGAATTCAGTGGAATAAAAAAATCATTTCAGTTGGATTTTTTTCCTATCATCCTTCTAATAACCTATCATGCACTGGTAATTGGAGGGTTTTATTTTTTACAATGTGTCACGAACCCTATTTTGCAAGCATTTATTTTATTTCAAAAGAAAATAGCAACAATGTTACCTTCTATTCAAAGATGTTTTTATAACATTCAGTGAAAATTTTAGTTTTCAGACTATTTCCTTAAATCGCAGAAGTATGATATGCTTTCAACTTTATAGATGTGTTTCTTTGTACAGTCTTCACTTTATCTTGATGGGGTCACTGTTTATTAGAAAAGAACTGTAAAGCTGGCATGTTGGCCACTGTTCGCATGTGGGAAGATATAAAGTCAAATGTTCAATATTCAACTGAATATTGTGGACTCTTTTTCTTTACACTGGACATTTTGCCATACAGGCTAAATCAGTATATTCCTATGTAAAACAAAACAAAACAAAATGGAATTAGTTCTGGGCTCAAGTAATTATAAGCAGGTTTTTCAACTACATAATTCCAGGTTCAGTTAGATTCTAGAATTAGATCTTTATAAACAGGTTTTCCACTTGTATTTAAAAGTCCTGAGGGACACAGGAGAAATCTTTTCTTGTGCCAGTGTGGCCCCTCTAGATACCGGTGGCAACCTCTATTCACTATGACCAAAAAAAAAAAAATACAAATTTCCAAAATACTCTGGGGAGCAGTATCGCCCTGCAGAGAACCATTAATTTTTATGAAGATACAATCACACATCTGTGGTTTATGATCTGAGTTACACTTGATTTACATAAAAATATAGTCACTCAAACCTGATAAGGGCTGTTTAAAGAACTTTACAAGGCTCAGTCCCTTACTTTGAAGGCCCTACCTTAATTATACCAAGTATTTTAAAATACATCCCCCCAAAACAGAATACACATTCTTTTCAAGTGCACATGGAACATTTTCTAGAATTGATCATGTACTTGGGCACAAAAAAAGCCTCAACAATTTTAAGAAGATAGAAATTATCTCAAGCATCTTTACTGACCACACCTGCCATGAAACTAGAAATCAACTACAGAGAAACAAAGGAGAAAAAAAGAAAAACATGGAGATTAAACAACATGCTATTTAAAAACCAATGGGTCAATGATGAAATCAAAGTTGAAATTAAAAATACCTTGAGACAAATGAAAATGAAAACACAACCACATAAAATTTATGGGACACAGCAAAGGCAGTGCTAAGAGGGAAGTTTAAAGCGATACAGGCCTTCCTCAAAAAAAAAAAAAAAATCTCAAATAAACAACCTAACCCACCAGCTAAAAGAATTAGAAAAAGAAGAGCAAAAAACCCCAAAAGGCAGCAGAAGGAAATAAATAATAAGGATCAGGGAGGAAATAAATAAAATAGAGATTTAAGAAAACATAGGAAAAATCAATCAAACCAAAAGCTGGTTTTTTGAAAAAGTAAATAAAATCGACAAACCTCTGGCCAAACTCACAAAGAAGAAAAAAGAGAGAGCACAAATAAGCAAAATAAGAAAGGAAAATGGAGAAATTACAACAAATAACATGGAAATACAGAATATCGTAAGAGAATATTATGAAACACTATATGGAACCAAAATGCATAACCTAGAGGAGATGGACAAGTTTCTGGAAACAAACAGTCTACCAAGACTGAACCAAGAAGAAACTAACCACTTGAACAAACCGATCACTAGAAATGAAATCGAATTAGCAATAAAAAACCTCCCTACAAATAAAAGTCCAGGACCGGACGGCTTCACTGGGGAATTATACCAAACATACAGAGAAGAACTCATACCAGTCCTTCTCAAACTCTTCCAGAAGATTGAAAAGGAGGGAATACTCCCAAACTCATTCTATGGAGCCACCATCACTCCAATACAAAAATCAGGCAAAGACACTACCAAAAAAGAGAATTATAGGCCAATGTAACTGATGAACATAGTTGCAAAAATCCTCACCAAAATATTAGCAAATAGAATCCAACAGCACATAAAAAAGATTATACAACATGACCAAGTGGGGTTCATCCCAGGGACACAAGGGTGGTTCAACATACGCAAATCAATCAATGTAATACATCACATCAACAAGAGAAAGGATGAAAACCACATGATCATTTCAATAGATGCAGAAAAAGCATTTGATAAAATTCAACACCCATTTATGATAAAAACTCTCACCAAAGTGGGTATAGAGGGACCATATCTCAACATAATAAAAGCTATATATGGCAAACCTACAGCCAGCATAGTTCTCAACGGTGAAAAACTCAAAAGCTTCCCACTAAAATCTGGGACTAGACAAGGATGACCACTATCACCACTCCTATTCAACATAGTCTTGGAAGTCCTGGCCACAGCAATCAGGCAAGAGAGAGAAATAAAAGGCCCCAAATTGGAAAAGAAGAGGTAAAAGTGTCACTATTTGCAGATGACATGATACTATATATAGAAAACCCTAAAAGGTCCACACAAAAACTACTAGAACTAATCGAAGAATTCAGCAAGGTAGCAGGTTACAAGATTAACGTACAAAAATCAGTTGCATTTCTTTACACTAACGATGAATCAACAGAAAAAGAAAGTAAAGAAACAATCCCCTTTAAAATAGCACCCAAAGTAATAAAATACCTAAGAATAAATCTAACCAAGGAGGTGAAAGAATTATACACAGAAAACTATAAACCATTGATGAAGGAAATTAAAGAAGACTTTAGAAAGTGGAAAGATATCCCATGCTCGTGGATTGGAAGAATCAATATTGTTAAAATGGTCACACTGCCCAAGGCAATCTACAGATTTAATGCAATCCCTATCAAATTACCCAGGACATATTTCACAGAACTAGAACAAATCATAATAAAATTTATATGGAACCACAAAAGACCTATAATTGCTAAAGCATTACTGAAGAAATAGAAAGAGGCTGGAGGAATCACTATCCCAGACTTCAGACAATACTATAGAGCTACAGTCATCAAGACAGCATGGTATTGGTACAAAAACAGACATATGGACCAATGGAACAGAATAGAGAGACCAGAACTGAACCCACAAAATTTTGGTCAACTAATCTTCGACAAAGGAGGCAAAATGTACAATGGAATAAAGACAGTCTCTTCAGCAAATGGTGTTGGGAAAACTGGACAGCAGCATGTAAATCAATGAAGCTAAAACACTCCCTTACGCCACACACAAAAATAAACTCAAAATGGATCAAAGACTTATACATAAGATAAGATACAATAAACCTCCTAGAAGGAAATATAGGCAAAACATTATCTGACATACATCTCAAAAATGTTCTCCTAGGACAGTCTACCCAAGCAATAGAAATAAAAGTAAGAATAAACAAATGGGACCTAATTAAACTTACAAGCTTCTGCACAGCAAAGGAAACCATAAGTAAAACAAAAAGACAACCTATGGAATGGGAGAAAATATTTGCAAATGAAACTGACAAAGGCTTGATCTCCAGAATATATAAGCAGCTCATACGACTTAACAAGAAAGAAACAAACAACCCCATTCAAAAATGGGCAAAAGACCTAAACAAGCAATTCTCCAAGGAAGAAATACAAATGATCAACAGGCACATGAAAAAATGCTCAATATCACTAATTATCAGAGAAATTCAAATCAAAACTACAATGAGATATCACCTCACACTAGCCAGAATGGCCATCATTCAAAAGTCCACAAATGACAAATGCTGGAGAGGCTATGAAGAAAAGGGAACCCTCCTACACTGCTGGTGGGAATGCGGTTTGGTGCAGCCACTGTGGAAAACAGTATAGAGATTTCTGAAAAGACTAGGAATAGACTTAACATATGACCCAGGATTTCCACTCCTGTGCATATATCCAGAAGGAACCCTACTTTGGGATGACACCTGCACCCCAATGTTCATAGCAGCACTATTTACAATAGCCAAGACATGGAAATAGCCTAAATGTCCATCAACAGATGACTGGATAAAGAAGATGTAGCATATTTATACAGTGGAATACTATTCAGCCATAGAAACCAACAACATAACGCCATTTGCAGCAACATGGATATCCCTGGAGAATGTCATTCTAAGTGAAGTAAGCCAGAAAGAGAAAGAAAAATACCATATGCGATCGCTCATATGTGGAATCTTAAGAAAAAGAACATAAATACAAAACAGAAATAGACTCATAGACATAGAATACAAACTTGTGGTTGCCAAGGGGGCGGGGGGTGGGAAGGGACAGACTGGGATTTCAAAATGTAGAATAGATAAACAAGAATATACTGTATATCACAGGGAAATATATACAAGATCTTATGGTAGCTCACAGAGAAAAAAATGTGACAATGAATATATATATTGTTCATGTATAGCTGAAAAACTGTGCTTTACACTGGAATTTGACACAACATTATAAAATGATTATAACTCAAAAAATGTTAAAAAAATAAAATTAAACAGCTAATTAAAAAATAAAATAAAATAAATAAATAAAATGCACCCTTATCCTACAGTAAACATACTAATAGCCAGAACTGCTATGTGCCAGGCACCATTCTAAGTATTTCACAACAACCTTCTGAAGTAGGCACTATTCCTATTCATTCCCATTTTGCAGTTGAGGAACAGACACAGAGAGGTTCAGTGACTTGCACCAAATCACACAGCTGGTAAGTAGGGGAGCCAAAATTCAAAGCTAGTCACTCTGATGCCAACATAATATGGCCTGTATAACTTTTGTAGAGTTTATATCTAAGAATAAGTTAAAGAAAACAAACTTATGGTTACCAGGGGATAAAAAAAGGATAAATTGGGAGTTCAAGATTTGCAGATACTAACTACTATATATAAAATATATAAACAACAAGATTCTACTGTATAGCACAGGGAACTATATTCAATATCTTGTAGTAACCTATCATGAAAAAGAATATGAAAAGGAATATATGTGTGTATATGTATGACTGAAACATTATGCTGTATGTCAGAAATTGACACAACATTGTAAACTGAGTACACTTCAATAAAAAAGAATGCAAATTAAAAATAAATGTTAAAAATAAATAAATAAAATTTTAAAAGAATAATTTAAGGTTAAATTATTAATGAGTTAGTTGAGTTGCAGATGACATAACCTTTGTCAATTTCAGTTGTGGAGTTTTTGTTTTGTATGTTGAGCCAATCTTCTAATTGGAGGTCTCCAGCATCATTGCAAGGCCCTTGAAAGACCCCCAGACTCTACACCAATCCTGCTCTGTCAAAAGCCTACAACAGCATCTTCCAAGCAATCAGGGAGACCCACGCTGGGACTCACCTCCTCTCTTCTTCTGGTTTTTAGTGTGCAGCTACCAGAGCACGATGATCCATGCAACGTTACCTCTAATTTTAGCACCCACCCTGCAGGGTAAGTGTTATTATCTCAGTTATAGAAGAGGACACTGGTGTCAGAATGGTGAAGTGACTCACCCAATGTTCATATCATAGCCTAAGAAATGACAGAGCTGAGAATTCAGTCCTGGTCCTTAGGCTCCAAAGCCACTGCCCACCCTGCAACCCTGCTCACCACAGACTCAGTTTGGGCCCCTTGGGGCTTTCTTGTCTCTACCTAACACTCCTTTCCTGGTACTGGAACTTCAGCAGGTCTCCAAATGTCCTGCCACTCAGCTCCCATCAGCAAGAGATCGAAACTACTAGCTCTTTCCCTACTGCCTCTGTCACCCAACTCCTGAGCCGATTAAGCCCTCAGACCCTCATCAGAACACCGCCAACTGTAGAGGTGGTTCTGGATGGAAACTCCAGAGGACAACTTTCCCAATGCCAGACCTCGCCTGCTCTTCTTTTCCTGGACACTAAAATCACCCATCACTTCTCCTGACCATGCTTCTTAGAGACCCCTTCCCCCACAATCCCAGAGGCCATGACTGCACCAAATTTCCCCTCATCCTGGTTGCCTGAGCCACCGAGGATCCAAAGTATGGGGAGAAGGCGTTACTAACTGGTTCCCGTCTCGTGGGACTGAGATGGACTCCACGGGCCTTCACCCGCAGGCCTCAGAGAATGAGGTTGAAACAGCCAAATTTCATTCTGGGCGCGTGGTAGAGAGAGCTGAGAGAAGCATGAGAGTGGGGACACGGGCAGAGGGAAGCAAACGAGAGAGCCCTTGCAGAGCCAGAGAGAGGGAGCGTGCATGCACAAAACAAGAGAGGGAAACCTGATTCCTGCCTTTTGAGTCCCCAGATCCTCCCAAGGTCTCCTACCCTTCCAGTCCTTAGGTTTCATGAAATCTGCCAGTATCTTTCCAGTACATTCTTTTCTTGCAACCAAAGTTCCGGCATCACCTGCTCAGCTCTACTGCAGCCCCATGTCCTGAACCCCTGTGAAGGAGCAAAAAGGACCAGCTCATTAGTTAAGTCCACCCCTCCCACCCCCATCCCAATCTGGCAGGCATGGCACTAGAGTGAGTTTTCTGAGGGCCTGACACCTATTCACCTCTGAGTTGCAACCACTTACCCCCAGGGCCTTATATGGGGTGCTGGGTGCCCCTCCAGTCTGCCCCAGGCTAGCCCCACTGTGAATCCCAGCCCACTTTTTTCTAGTTAAGCCCTGTCCATTGAGTGGCTGGATCTGCTCCCTGAGATCCTCCTTTCCGTGCTGACTTTGCCAGTTGTAGACTCTGGAGACTCAGCAGCAACACGAATGGTTCCGGGCCTGCCCTGTCCCACCCACTGGATGGTGTCTTTCAGTTCAGAGGCTTATCTATTTACCTGGGCTTGCTGAGCCCGCACAACAGAGCACCACACAGTCAATAAAGTGACAATGATCTGGAAATACATTCACACTTGTGCATCACGGAGAGTAGGTACGTAGCTATGCTTGTAGCCAGACGTGTCTGCATAGGAAACAGTCTAGTGCACATCATGGCTGATTTTCCTTTATGTTCCTTTTCCAAATTGCTCTGGCCTTACTACTCCCCACAAGGTGGATGAATCTCACAGAGACAGTGGTACAGAAAGCAGAAACCAAAGGGCAGCTACTACACACCTCCACGCATATGAAATTAAAAACCAGGGAAACCAGAAAAATCCGTTCAGGGATGAGCGATGGGATGGGCTCTTAGGCTTCCCTCAAATCCACCCTTTGCTCTGCTGGGATTTCAAGTTTTCTGCCCCGAGGTAAAATTCCCTCCAGAAAAAACAACAACAACAATAAGAACAAAAAAAAAAACGAGAAAGGAAACAACAACGACAAACCAGGGAGGTCAGTCTATGCTGATAGGAGTCAGAACAGTGGGATTTCTGTGTTGACCTGAAGGGGAATGAGACAGCCCTCTGGGGTGCTGGAAATATTCTTTCTTCATCTGAAGAGGGATCTCATGGGTTTACACATATGCAAAAATTTGTCAAGTAGTACCCTTAAAGATTAGTGCACTTAATTGTATGTAAAGTGTACCTCAATTTAAAAGTACAAAAACCCGTATTATGGGTTCCTCCTTTCCCCGAGAGGATTCCCTGGCTGGGTGTCTTACTGATCTGCCTCCTGAAATTCCTGCCACCCCTTTCCTCCTTCCTGAGCCTGGAGATTCTCCTCTTTGGAAGCTCGGTTTGGAACTGAGAGCTGCCAAATGAAATTAAAATACTCTGAATCGGGGACTCCAGGTTCTATGTCATATGTGTCAGTTGTCGACTTATTGCCTCTCGGCTTGAGTCTACTCTATGATAATGGAGCTGGACCTTGAGATATTTCATCTTTGCCAGCTGGCCAAATGCTAAGCTTTCTCAGTAGTGGGCACTGGAAAGAAGCTGGAGGTGGAAGGGGCCAGCCTTCCAGTTTCCAGCGTGCTCCCCAACAGCCTCCTGCAGCATGAGACTTGTGCAGCACCTGGTCCAGCTGCCCACAGCTTCTGTGGCACCCAGCAGCCAGCAGCACCGGCCCCTCTCCATGGGCAGCTCTCCCCAACCCCAGTGAGTCCTGCGGGCACAGCTCCTCAGCAGACTTCACCACCTCATGAGCCCGGGCTGCCACGCAGAGGGAGACCCTCTTGCAGATTTGTTCCTTCTTTGGGTGTCTGTCTCAGCTCTAGGGGTAGAGGCTGCCCCCTATATTTGCTGCTCCTGTATTCACTTGAGTTTTCTCCACCAATTAGCCAACCTTTCTTTATCCCAATCCCAGGTTATAGTTATGTTAAACTTCCCCTGTTCAAGGCATTGTGTGGTTTCTGTCTCCTGATTGGACCCTGAGTGATACAATGATACCCTTGTGGGGTTTGCAAACAGAAATAGCAATTGTCTGAGTAATGATGCACTGAGGTCGAAGGCTCTGCTAAGAAATTGCTGTGTGATACTGGGTATCTTTGCCATTTGGGCTGCTATAACAAAATACTATAGACAGCAAACATTTATTTCTCACAGTTCTAGAGGCTGTAAGTCCAAGACCAGTGCCAGCATGGTTGGGTTCTTGGTGAAAATCCTCCTCCTGTTCTGCAGATGGCCACTTGCTGTATCCTCACCTGGCAGAGAAAGAGATCAGTTCTCTTGCATCTCTTCGTATGAGGACATCAAGTCCATTCATGAGGGCTCCACCCTATGACTAATCACCTCCCAAAGGCCCTACCTCAAAATATCAACACATTGTGGATTAGGGTTTCAACATGTGAGATTTAGAAGGGGACACAACCATTCTATCTGACATTGGCAAAGTCACTTTTCCTCGGTTTCTCCTGGGGTTAAATGAGGGGTGTGTTCTCTTAGGCACTTCCACCTTCAGAGAGATATTGTGAGCATAAAATGGAAGCACTGTGAGGGCCTCAGTGGGAAGGTGTGGCTAAAATGCCGGGAGCTATTTTTTGTCACTAGAATCGCGGTGACAGCTTTACCTTAAACTGCTCCAGTATCCCCACATACTGAAGTGATTCAGAAAATTCTCATGTACGTAAGCCTCTGCATTAGTCACCACCCCTCCCACTACAGAGAGGGAGAAAATGAGTGAAGGATGTAAGAAGGCCCGGAGGCTTTTGGAGGTGAGTGGGGGTGGTAGGACCTCTGTGAGATTCAAGGCAAGGGAAGATGTTAAGACCCACACCCTGTCTCCAACCTCAGATTCAGCTGATAGTAGGCAGATGTTCATTTAGCATCAGATAGATCTGTGACAATACTCCCCAGCACACGCCTGACACCACCAGGGCTGAAATATGATGCTCTTGTGCAGGATTTCCCCACTGCAAAACTCCAGGTGGTACCACGCACGTCATAGTTTTGCAAATGCCTACCACCCTGGTGTTGTGTAGTGTACGGCCTGTGCAGCCCTGCCCAGTTGAGTGAGGCTGAGGCCCTCACCACACGTTCCTGGTGGGCCATTTTCTCTGAGATCCTGAAGGGAAGGCCCTTCAAGCAAATTTATGACACAGAGAACTTGCCCCAGGCCTTCAGCACCCATGGAACAATCATACTGATTTCCACCTGACTGTCCTTTGCCTCCCAAAGAGCATCCATCTTCCCCGGTTTCCTTCCCTGCCTGTAGTTCTTTCCACCAGTACCTCCAACATTAGGCTTACAAAATTCCTTGTCTATTAGCTCAGTGGGTCACACATCATTACTTCAGGATGAGGAACCTATCTGATGGCAAAGGAAGTGTGGAATGGACGTATGATCACAGGATCTATTGATCTTACTGTGTTCTCAGCACCTGGAAACAAACAGCCTGCGAGAATGTTGGAATGGCCTGTGAAAGTCTCATTTAAGGCACGAGCTTCAAGACAACATCCTACGGGGTTGAGGCGCATCCTCTAAGATGAAGTATAGGTACTGGCCAATGGGTGATACACAGTGTTGTTTCCTTAGGAGCTGTTCAACGTGCATCCAGGAACCAAGTGGTAGAAGTAGAGTTGACCCCTCTTCCCATCACTCCCAGTGGTCTACTTTCAGACTTTGTGATTCTGGTCGGTACCTACAGCCTTGTGCTCTGTAGTATTAAAAGACCTGGCTCCTACAGTCGGGGAAGAGGGGGAAACTTCAGACAGGCAATACCAGAGGGATCTGAAGCTATACCTACTACCCGGACCCTTGGGAAACCTATGCCAGTGGACCAGTAAGGAAAGATTATGAGCAGGGGATGATAAATGACTCTGATTGCCATGAAGAGCTACGCTTGCTATATGATGGGAGCAGGACAGATGACTGAAACTCAGAGTTTCTGTGCCCACTGATAATGGTGAGCAGGCAATTACTGCAACCACTGCCCAATGGAGGCAGGGTAGCTAAGGCTCAGATCCTTTGGAATGAAGGACTAGGTGTCCCCACCAGGCAATCAACCCACACCAATCAAAGTGCTGGCTGACAGAGAGGGAAATCTGTGATGGTGTTGGAGAGAAGATGGTAAATAACATAACAGTTTCAGCTTTGGGACCAGCTGCACCAGTGGAGACCACAGCTAGTTCTACTAACACTCTTGTATTATATTCTTGTGGAAGTTGTGGCTGATCACCTTCTTGATGAGGACTCTGGTGAATTGAAGGTGGTGAAAGGTAAGAACAGGTCTGAGTGCTACAGGAGCCCCCTTGTGCACCACTTCAAATCCTCTTGGCTATAACTTTTACTTCAGCCACTGCTTTGGTGTCCAGTTTTGCACACAGATTTCAACCAGCTCTTAGCCTGGCAACCTGATTGTCCCTTGCCTTGGGCCCAGTGCTATGTACATCTAGTTCTGTCCTCAATGCTATTGGCACTTATACATGTGCAACCCCAAATACAGGGGGATTTAAGGCTTATGGAGCTATTCTTAGACTCTAAGGATTTGATCAGTAGGGAATGGAAGCCAAAGGATAAATCCTTACTCTTTCATTCCTCAAGCAGACAACTCTGAGATGCATGAGGCTTATCAGAACATCCTCTAGTTTGAGCACCAGTCATACATAGCAGTGGCCAACTCACAAACACATCCTTCCTAAACAACAAATGCTGGAGACGGTGTGGAGCAAAGGGAACCCTCCTACACTATTGTTCGGAATGTAAATTGGTGCAGCCACTATGAGGACAGTATGGAGGTTCCTTAAAGAGCTGAAAATAGAGTTGCCATATGATCCAGCCAGTCTACTCCTGGGCATATATCTGGAAAAGATGAAAACTCTGATTTGAAGATACATGCACCCCAATGTTCATAGAAGCAGTATTTACAATAGTCAAGATGTGGAAGCAACCTAAATGTCCATCAACAGATGACTGGATAAAGAAGGTGTGGTATATATTTTAGTGGAATACTACTCAGCCATTAAAAATGAAATAATGTCATTTGCAGCAACATGGATGGACCTAGAGATTATCATACTAAGAGAAGTAGGTCAGAAAGAGAAAGACAAATATCATATGATATCACTTATATGGGGAATCTAAAACATGATACAAAAGAACTTATTTATAAGACAGAAACAGACTTCTACACATAGAAAACATACATGGTTACTAAAGGGGAAAGGGGGAGAGATAAATTAGGAGTTTGGGATTAGCAGATACTAACTACTGTATATAAAATTGATAAACAACAAGGCCCTACTATATAGCACAGGGAACTATATTCAATATTCTATAATAAACCATAATGGAAAAGAATATGAAAAAGAATATATATATATATATATATATATATATATATATATATATGTATAACTGAATCACTTTGCTGTACAACAAAAACTAACACTACATTGTAAATGAACTATACTTCAGTAAAATTGTTTTTAAAAAAACATATCCTTCTGTCAACTAAAAACTGGCACTTGCCTCCTGCCTCTACAAGGATTAAATTACATTGTCACTTGCCACCTACCTCCGCTTGGATTAAATCACGAGCTGCTATAGCCACTGACATCCAACACACTCTGAAAGGAGTTCAGGGTGGAGATCAGGAATGAGGAACTCTGTGCTCTGGGAAAACTGGCAGAACAGGCTTCAGATAGATTTTTTCAGGAGAAGAATCTTACATCTCCTCATATCTAGAAAAGCACTAAAATCATTAATGGTGATATCTGCTCCTTGTGACTAGCAGCAAGCCTCTGTCCTGACTGCACGTATCCTCTTCACTAAAATCATATGTAATACTGAGTTCCCCCTGCCTCTTCCGAGCAGTTCCTCAGAGCTATCTGAGATGCTGTCTCCCAGACTATAGTCCTCATTTTGCTCCAAATGAAACTTAACCCACAACACTCATGTTGTGTAATATCATTTCAGTCAACACTTCCTTCCTTGTTCACTTCCTTGTTCTTCATTCTTACTCCCTGAGATCACATTCCCAAATAAACTGTCCACATGAAAGCCTTTATCTCCATTTCTATTTTGGGGGAAACCAAGATAAGATGCAGGCCACCTAATAACTGCAAAGGAGTCTGGGAAAACGATGTCACTGGGCAGCTGTGTGTTCAGTCTCTGTTACTGTGGAAGAAGGAGGGAGTGGGTTTTGGTGGCCAGAGAGCAGTCTCCACCTCCGCAGAGAAATGTGGAAATCTTTGGCAGATGCTACATCCAAAGAAGTAAAAATAGTAAAAGTGTGATGCTTAAAGGAATGAGGAGTAAAATTGCCCTTGTCCTAAGAGGAGAGGACATTTCCTCGGCCATGACCAATACAGTGGAGAGAAAAGGGGAGATTTCCAAGGGACAGATAGCTGGAATGTGACTGTACTTAGTGGACAGGAAGGAAAGGATGAGCCATTAAAAAAGAAAAACATAAGAAGCTTGGAAAGAGGTTGGGGGCAGATGAGAAAAATCAGGGGGTAAGATTGTTATTCACACACCTATCATGGCTATAAGTAAACTATAAATTTGGCCACAAACTTCGTCAATATGAGAGTCGTGACTTGCCTCGCCTCCCGGTCAACACCCTTCCCTCTCCTGACTCAGGGTCTCTGCTTCTTTTCTATCTCAAAAGAAGCTATTTCTTTTTGCTTAGAGTCATCCTTCCCCTGTGTTCCAGGCAGGCTCTCGTTTTTTAGAACTTGCTTCAAATATACCTGATCTCCTCCCTCTTCATCCTCATGGATTCTTTCTCCCTGTCTATATTTCCCTCATTTCCTTTCCATTTCACTTTCCCCCAGACTGCCAGAGAGCAGTCCAATTGCCTTGTCTCCACATTCTCACCACCCACCCTGAACCCATCCCAGCCTAGCTTCAGCCCCTGTCCCTTAGTGGAGACTCTTCCAAGATCACCAAGGACTCCCAGTAGTCAGTCAAAAGGCTTCCTGTCTGTCTTGATCCTACTGGGCTCTCTGCACTGTCACTCTTGGCCACTCCCTTGCTCTGAAAAGTCTTTCCTCCCTGGGTCTTCTGGATCCTTCTCCTACTTTCCATTCTCTCCTTCCCGTTAGCTCTTGTGGGTCCTCCTGCTCTGTAAATACGGGTTCTCCCTGGAGTCCACTCTCCGACTCCCTTCTTGCTGTACACATTCTCTCCAGACAATCTTGTTGACTCACATTGCTTCCACTTTTATTTTTATTAAGCTATTTCCCAGATCTCCAACTCCACCTCCGTATTTCAGACCCACATTTTTCAATAGCTGCCTGGGGAGCTGCACATGGAAACCCAACCAACGTTTTAAAGGTAGTTCTTGCCAGAGAATGACTATTCTTTTGCTATATGAGAGTTATAGATTCTACATATTTAAGGTATTTTATATTTTCATGATAATGATAAGAAAAGCCTGGCTGTTTGCTCGCTGAAACAACCACACAAACACACACACCCTTGAGATCTTGAGCAAGAGGAGTGGGCATGCTTCCCTCAAACACCCTTAATTCTCAGTACCTGATTTTGTTATCCACCCACCTCCACCACGCACTTCACAACCATTCTGTAGATCTGCACTTACCAATAACTAAAGCCAACAATTGCAGTCATGCATCCCAGTTTTTGCCCTCATCTTCTGTATTTCTAGTTCACTCCCCCAACACCCAAACTCCAGGAATGCTTTGCCCCACAAGGACCTAAGTTCCATTGATTGTACCACCCTTCCAGTTCCTTAATCCCCGAAATCCCCTTTCCTCCTAGCCACATTTAATGTCCTAAGCCAATTATTATAATTGCTCTATTTATCTCAGTCTAATTTTTTTGCCCTTTTGTTACTTCATGATACTCAGAAAAACTACAAACCAGGCTAAATCCAGCCCTCCACCTACTCCACACCTGCCCTCATGCACCTGAGTCTGGCTGGAGAAAAAGACAAACTGCTGACTGTCTTCACTCTAAATCCATGACCGTGACCCTCAAGCACATTTCTACCATAGCCAGGCAGTCATCCTACACATCCTAATCCTTTCACTCTCCTGTGGTCCTAAATGATGATTTTTTTCACCTGTTTTCCCCTCAGATCTCCAACACCTCTCTATTCTCACTCTTACTTGTGATCTTGCTTCTTGTTTTACTGAGGAAATGAAATCTGTCAAAAAAGGAGAACAGTCTTGGACTCTTACCACCACATCATCCCACCTACCGCATCTGTGTCAGTGTCTCTGTAACACCTCTTTTGACTACAGATAAACCATCTGTGATCCTGTCAAAAGCCAACCCCTCTCCAACTCAAGGCTGTCTCTCCAGTTAGTCTACCCTCTCTCTCTCTCATATCATCAGATTGTCCCTCTTTACTAAGTCTTTCCCATAAACTTATAATCATTCTATTATTTCTCCCATTTTCAAAG
Organism: Vicugna pacos; assembly: GCF_048564905.1. Lineage (NCBI taxonomy): Eukaryota > Metazoa > Chordata > Mammalia > Artiodactyla > Camelidae > Vicugna > Vicugna pacos. The sequence continues at coordinate 53,182,081 of NC_132987.1, read as the reverse complement.
AAAAACTCTTGATCCTTCCTCCCCCTCCGGCTGCCATCTCATTTCTCTGCTCCCATTCATAAAAAACCAGTTGACAGTATTACTTGTACTTACTGTCTCCAGTTCTCCAATGACTCCACTTCAATCAGGCTTTTTTAAAAAAAAAATCTTATTTTTTTTTGTGTGTGTGGGGTAATTAGGCTTGTTTGTTTGTTTCTTAATTTTTTTTTAATGGAGGTACTGGGTATAGAACCCAGGACCTCATGCATGCTAGGCATGCACTCTACCAATGAGCTATACCTTACCCTGACTTCAATCAGGCTTTTGCCTCTATCACACTACCAATGTCTCTGAACAGGGTCACCAATGACTTCGTTATTGCAAAATCCGATGACCGGCCTGCAGTCCTCATCTTACTTGCCCTATCAACACACCTGGCACAGTTCTTCACCTCTTCCTCCTGTAAATACTCTCTACCAAGACACCATAATCTGGGTTTTCCTCCTCACACACTGGCTTTTCCTTCTCAGCCTCTTGGTTCTTCAACTTGTACTTCTTTACTTTGGAGTCCTCCAGGGTACTCATTCACTTCTTTCTCTATACTAACTCCTTTGGCAATCTCATTCAATGTTAGGATGTTAAATATCTTTTTTTTTAAACATTCAACATTTCTTTAAATTGAAGTATAGGTGATTTACAATATTGTGTTAGTTTCAGGTATACAGTAAAATGATTCAGTTATATATGTATTTTTTCAGATTACTTTCCTCAAGTTATTTTCCATTAAATATACCTTTCCATTAAATGTAAGATATTGAAAATAGTTTCCTATACTATACAGTAAATCTTTATTGCTTATCTAGCTTATGTATGGTACTTTGTATCTGTTAATCCCATACTCCTAATTTATCCTTCTTCCCTTTCCTTTCCTGTATGGTAACTGGAAGTTTGTTTTCTATATCTGTGAATCTGTTTCTGTTGTGTACATAGGTTCATTTATATTATTTTTTAGATATCATATACCATTTGTCTTTCTCTGTCTGACTTACTTCACTTAGTATGATATTCTGTAGGTCCATCTCTGTTACTGCAAATGGCAATATTTCATTCTTTTTTATGGCTGAGTAATATTCAATTGTGTGTGCACAATATATGTATATCTCACATCTTCTTAAACCAATCATCTGTTGATATTGTTAAAATGGCCATACTACTCAAAGCAATGTACAAATTTAATGTGATCCCTATCAAAATATCCATGACATTTTCCACAACATTAGAATAAGTAATCCTAAAATTCATATTGAATCACAAAAGACCTAGAACTGTCAAAGCAATCCTGAAAAAAAAAAAAAAAAGAACAAAGCTGGAGGCAAAACCCTCTCAGACTTCAGACAGCACTACAAAGCTTCAGTAATCAAAACAGTGTGGTATTGGCACAAAAATAGATATATAGATCAATGGAACAGAATAGAGCCCAGAAATAAACCCACACATCTACGGTCAATTAATCTATGACAATGGAGGCAAGAATATACAATGGAAAAAAGACAGTCTTTTTAGCAACTTATGTTGGGAAAATTGGACAGCCTCATATAAATCAGTGATATAAGACCACTACCTTACAGCATATACAAAAATAAACTCAAGATAGTTTAAATACCTAAATATAAGACATGATACCATAAAACTCCTAGAAGAGAAAATAGGCAAAACATTCTCTGACATAAATCATAGCAATATTTTCTTAAATCAATCTCCCAAGGCAAAAGAAATAAAAGCAAAAATAAACAAATTGGACCTAATCAAAAGCTTTTGCACAACAAAGGAAATCATCAACAAAATGAAAAGACAACCTGCAGAGTGGTAGAAAATATTTGCAAGTGCAACTGACAAGGGGTTAATATCCAAAATATACAGACAGCGCATCTAATTTAACAGCATCAAAAACAAATAACCCAATCAAAAAATGGGCAGAAGACCTAAACAGACATCTCACCAAAGATATACAGGCACATGAAATGATGCTTAATATGACTAATTGTTAGAGAAATGCATATCAAAACCACAATGAGCTATTACCTCACACCTGTCAGAATGACCATCATCAAAAAGTCTACAAATAATAAATGCTGAAGATGATGTGGAGAAAGGGAATCCTCCTACACCGTTGGTGGGAATGTAAATTGGTGAAGCCACTATGGAAAACAGTACAGAGTTTCCTTAAAAACCTAAAAATACAGCTACCATATGATTCAGCAATTCCATTCCTGGGCATATATACAGAAAATTCTAATTCGAAAACACATGCACCCCAATATTCATAGAAGCATTTTCACAATTGCCAAGATATGGAAGCAACCTAAATGTCTATCAAAAAATGAATGGATAAAGAAGATGTGATACCTTATGGCACACAAACATGTAAAGACAGGGAAAGATGTTCAATATAGCACATAACTACATTTTTGCTAAGTTAAGGACATTTTCAACATTACATTATGTAGAATATGAAACCTCAGCTCCAGGGACAGGCACAGGGTCTTCAGATCCTTTTTCAACTTCAGCCCCAGAGGCAGCAGCCATTGCAGTGTGGATGACCAAGAAGGACTGGATTGCCACTTATGAACTCCTTTTTCAGGAGCAGGTGATGGTGGCCAGGAAGGATGTCCATATGCCTAAACACCCCGAGCTGGCAGACAAGGATGTGCCCAATTTTCACATTATGAAAGCCATGCAGTCTTACATCACCTGGCTACAGGAAGGACAGCTTGCCTGGAGACATCCTTACTGGTATCTTTCCAACAAGGGTACCCAGTACTTCTGTGATTAACCTCCACCTGCCCCCTGAGACATGCCTGCCACCCTGCACTGCATCCAACCCGAGACTGCAGACCACAGCCCGTGGGTCTAGAGGGAGAACAACCTGCGAGACTCACAGGAGGGGAAGTGGACAGAGATGCCTACGACCAAGCACTGTGCCCCCTGGTGCCGACAGGAGAGCTGAGGCCAGGCTGGGTCAGCGACCAAATTCCAGTTTAAAGGTGGATTTGTTACAAAACAGAAAAAGACTCACATACATAGAAAATAAACTTATGTTTACCAAAGGGGAAGAGGAAGAAGGGATAAATTGGGAGTATGGGATTAGCAGATGCACACTGCCATATAAAAAACAGAAAAACAACGAGGTTTTGCTGTATAGCACAGGGAATTACATTCAATATCTTGTAATAAGCTATAATAGAAAAGAATAAAAAAGAATATAGACATATGCATATACATGTATAACTGAATCACTTTGCCGTACACCTGAAACTAACACAATATTGTAAATTAACTACTTCAATAAAAATGTTTTCATAAAAATAAAAATAAAGGCGGATTTGGTCGTGGACATGGTCAGCCACCTCAGTCAAGCTGGAAGAGATTGTTTTGGGTTGAATAAATCCATAGAAAGAAAGACAGAGAGAGAAAGAAAGAAAGAAAGGTAGAGAGAGAGAAAGAAAGAAAAAGGAGGAGAAGGAAGGAAGGAAGGCAGGCAGGCAGGCAGGCTGAGAATAGTTCTGCAACCTGGCCAGCCAGACCACTGGCTACTGAGGAATCTAGGAGAGGCTCAAAAATGTAGGACCAAACGTAGCACTCTTTGAAAGGCTCTAGTTCTAGGGAGAGGAAGGCAACCTAGAAGAGGGAGGCATTACTTGCAGATTGAGAAATGAAAGAAAAGGGGGAAATGGTGAAAAGTAGGAGTCCTATGGAAATGAAAGAAAATCACAATAACAGAAGACACGCCAACCTTTCCCTCACAAAAGGACAATCTACTAAAGAATTTCACTCCACTTATCACTAGAAGAGGGCATTCTTGAACTAAGGATCTTAGTAAGCCACCCAAGCTTTTCACCCTTCCCACAAAGAAACACCTGTTATTGACAGGCCAGGAAAATTCAACACACTTTTAAATAAATAAATGACAGGTAGAATCTATACTAAGTCACTATGAGAAGAAAATAATGAGAGACTAATATCTTCAGCTGACAAATTTATTCCCTTCCAAAACAGCAAAGAAACATTGAAAATTGTGACACAATATCCAACACAAATTAAATATTATTAAATAGGCACTTGATGATGTAAAACACCAAAATTCAAATTTTCAGGATAGAAATGGACAAAATACAAGATGTGAAATGAGCTAAACAAACTGAGGAAAGAAACAAGAAAAATTAAATAGCAATTTATATAATTATCAACTCAGTATGTTTGTACACTTTAAGTTTATATAATGTTATATGTCAATTACACATTTAAAATTTTTTATTTAAGTTTTTCAATTTTTTAAATTAAAGTTTTTATATTTTTAAATTAAAATTTCAAAAATAAAGACTTTAAAACTGCCATTATAAAAATGTTTAAGGATTTGAAAGGGAAAATTCATGAACACAGTGAGTGAATAAACTGGGGAAATTCAGTAGGTAAATGGAAACTATTGAAAGCATCATGTGGCTTAATCAGAAATAACGCAAACCAGAAGACAATGGAACAACATCTATAAAATACTGAAGGGGAAAATGTTGCTAACCTCTCACTATGATTCATGCAGTGAAAATATCCTCAACAGTAAAGGCAACCAATAAAAGGAACCAGAGCTCCTTGTAGAAATAGCTGATTCCAGGGCTAGAACATGGAAAGTACAACATGAACCTGGGACATCTTATGGAGCTAGAAAGTACTAATAAATATGGAGGGAATGGTTAAATTTAAAATCATCATTTTGCAACCATTTTAGTAAAAATCAGGAAAGTGGGTGCTAAATCTGTAGGGGAAATTTTTATTAGAAGCAGGATATTTACAAGGTCTTAAAATTTCTCCCCAAAGATGGCTTATTAATTGCAAGGAAAAACAAGTTGATAAAGCAGACAATACTGGGCAATCCAAATCAACATCACCAATGATGGCAGGTGAACATGTGTCTTTAAATGTGAAACCCTGAAAAGAGCACAATGTCACATGTATGTTATTATTGCCCAGGATGTGAGCTGAATCTGATCATAAGGAAATAATGAGATGCAATGTTAAATGCACAAAATTACCCAGTGAGTGTACCAAAAATGCTTAAACAGTTTAACATAATCAGATAAATCCAGAGTGTAGAACATTCCACAAGACAGCTAGATCAAGCTTTTGAAAAGTTAGTACCATGAAAAACTACCCCCCAAATTGGTAAGGGGGAACTGTTCTAGGTTAAAAGGAAATATGGAAACATAATAACTAACTTTGTTTTTAAATATTTTTAAAAATATTTCTTTAAATTTTATCTTTTTAAAATCTTTTTTTATTTTTATTTTTGTTGGGGTGAGGTAATTTGGTTTGTTTGTTTGTTTGTTTGTTTTTAAATGGCAGTACTGGGTATTAAAACCAGGACCTCATGGTAGCTCTCTCTACCACTGAGCTATACGCTCCCCTCTAATAACTAACTTTAATATGTGACTCTTGACTCAATCCTAAATCAAAAAAAAAAAAAAAAAAACCAAAAACACTGTTGAAGTAAGTTTAGGCACAACTAGTAGATTTTAAATATGAACTGAATATCAGAAGATAGTATTAAATTGGTGTTAAGTTTTTGGAGTGTGGTAATGACCTTGTAGTGTATAGGGAAATGTCCTTATTCTTAAAGCAAATACATGTTGAAGTATTTAGAACTAAAATGTCATGCTGTCTGCAACTACTTTCCAATGATTCAGAAATACAAAAAGTAGAAAGAGAGAAAGTGTGACAAAATGTTAATTATTGGTGGTTAGGAAGAGGATATAAATCTCTATGTTCAGTGCACTATTCTTTCAACTTATATGTAAGTTTGAACATTTTTTAAATAAAAAGTTGAAAGAAAAATAAGACAAGAAAAATGACGTTGGAGAAAACAAGGCTAATTCAGAGAACAATAGAAAACTTAAAAATAAACACATAGTATCTTCAGAGAAATTTGAGAAGCTATTACAAGCATAAAAAAAAGCACTGAATACTCTAAAATCAGAAAATTCAGTAAACAAGATAGCACTCTTATAAATTAAAAATTTGATCACTGAAAAAAATTTTAATAGAAGGATCATAAAATAGATTTTAAAAACGACAAAATAGAAAATGTGAGAGAAAACATAAAAGCTACAGAGGATCACTCCAGGATTCTAACACCTGACTAATAGCCCAGAAACTGGGAGTAGAACCATGTGGTGGGGGGGGGGGGGGGAGAAATGGATATTTTCAAAAAATAAAACAAGCAAATATCCTAGAGCTGAAGAAAATTTGATTTCCATCCAAGATCCCAGGACAATGAATGAAAAATAACTCCACCAAGGCACCCCGACATTTTTGTAGAAGTTCAAGGTGCTGGGGATTGTTAAAAGATTCTAGAGATATAAACAAACACAGTAACATGTCACCTACAAAGAACAAACAGTCAAGTAAGGTTCTGAACATTCTGACCAGATAGCTTGACGCTCACAGCCCTGAAGGAGTGACCCTCATACCGGGTGGCGTCCCTGGGGGAGGCCCTTATGCTCTGCCCAATACCATTGTTACTGGCATATATTTCTTTTTCACAAGAAAGTGAATCGTCTGAGTATGAGCAAGAATACCAACTTATTCATCTTTACCTCCCCCTCTCTTCTTTATTTCTAAAAGTCCTGCAAAGAATACACAAAGTTCTTTTGAACAAGCTCTAGTCAGTCTCTGTCTCTCCGCCCCTTCATTCCCTTGCCTCCCACTTTCTGTCCCCTTCCTTCTCTGCTCACCTGTTCATCCCAGGAACACAGAGAGACCCAGCATGCTAGGCCAGGGGCATTCAAATGAACAAAGACCTCTCGTGGGTCCCATGAAGGAGTCCATAGCTGTGAGGAGACAGACCATGTGCAGGGATGTGGCCCTTCTGGGAGCCTGGCAGTCTTCCTCCCCAACTTACATACAGCTCAGAATCCAGAGTACCTACACAATAGTTTAATGCTCCCTATTCTTTTTTTTAAATTTTTTGTTGAAATATAATTAGCTTACAATGTTGTGTTAGTTACTGGTGTACAGCACAGTGAGTCAGTCACACACACGCATATGTATTTTTTTCATTATAGGTTATTACAAGTTACTGAATATAGTTCCCTGTGCTATACAGTAGGACCTTGTTTATTGCTCCCCATTCTTAAACTTGAGTTAAACATGAATTAAATTTTCTATTGTTTTAGTTTAAACATTTAGCTAGTTTTTTCTTATGGAATTCTCTAAAGGGTCAGGGGCTCCTGAGGAAAGAAAAGTTTCCTCCTTTGTAACATCCAGTTAGAATCCACAGGCTCCCTCCAAATCCTTCCCCTTGTGAGTTGTTCCTTGAAAGGGGAGGCCACAGGATGCAGCTGAGGCCACATCAGCAGAGCTTGGCCTGGCCTGACGGTGATAGCGGGCATGGCCCAGGGACAGTGGGTGCCATGGAAGGGGGACCTGGAGGGTGAGGCGTTTCACAAACAGTTCCCAGAGGAGTGGCTCCCTCTAGTGGCAAAAAGTGGGAGCTGCAGCGCTCTTCCGCCAAGCAAATGCCAACACCAGTGCTAAGGCTTTTCAGGCTTTCCACACACACCCTCCGTTCCCACCTCACAGACACTGCACCCCCTTTTTGGAGTCTGCCTGTAGAAAAGGCACAGGTCACAGATCCTCTCTGTGACCATAAAGACCTCTGATACAAAGTAAGTAAGTCACGGATGTAATGCACAGAATAGTAACTATAGTTAATAACACTGTATTGCATATTTGAAAGTTGTTAAGAGAGATCTTAAAAGTTCTCATCACGAGAAAACAATTTTTGTAACTCTGTGTGATGGATGTTAACTAGACTTATGGCAGTGACCATTTTGCAAAATATACAAATATTGAATTATTATGTTGTACACCTGAAACTAATGTATTTGTCTACGTCAATTATACCTCAATAAAAAACTTTTACTTAGAAGGACCTCTAATGGAATAAGCCCTCCCTGCCCCAGCGCTTTTAGTCTTAATGGCCAAGCGTCTGTGCAGCAAGTTTCTGCAACTGCAGCCCAAACCCTGATTCTCATCAGCCAGACCACAGACGTTCCCTTTGCCCCCAGCAGTCCGTGAGACGCTGTTCCTGGCTGCCAGCCTCTCCATGGCATCAGCTGCTCTCTGGAACGCAGCTCCAGTTTTGGAGGTGCTGGGGCTCTCCTGGCCTATTTCTAGCCCAGTACTTGGCACCTAATCCAGAATATCTCTTTCCTCACCTGGCTCTCAGGGATGCAGGGGAAAGTCTAGTGGGGAGGGATCCAGGCCCAGATGGAGTCCACACAGCAGAGGCCCCACCTGGTGGCCAACCTCCACTAGCCTAAACCTGTCTCTGAGAAGCACAGTCTCACAAAGGTTGCTCTCCGTGAGAGCTACCCTCTGGCTGTTCCTATTTAACTATTTCCACTCCCAGTGTCCCCAGGCCACATAATCTTAGAGAACATATGCAGAATCCCAGAGCCCCTGCCACAGGCACAAAGCACAGTCCTGACAACCAAGCCAGGCGTTCAGCTAGTTAGTTGGTCAGAACACAATCACAGGGGCCCTCAGAGACCGCGGGGCGTGGGGAGGGTACACCGTGCAGACTGTGTCAGTAGAGTTCTCTGAGGAGCAGAGGCTGGCAGAACTGGGAGTGCACAAGGTTCATCAGTGAGTAACATCATGAAAGAAAGGGGAGGAAAACGGACTGGGGATGGACAGCTGTCACAATGCACACTTGACCGTTTCTGGAACAAAGATGTCCAAGATTTCCTGTTCAGAGTCCCTTGTTGGGCAGAAACAGCCAGGCCCTATACCATCATCATGCTCACATTGGCTGGGCTCAGCTCAAAAATGGAATTGATCTTGAACATGGACCCAGACACTGAGGCTGTCAGCTCATCTCAGTCTTCAAAGCTTCTTGAAGGAGAAGCAGGAGGTGCAGCTCTGTGTCTGCCACTGTGCGTGCCTTGTGCTGTGTGGACCACTTTTCCACACACAGACTCTTGGGGCCTCTCTTCCTTCAGGAAAACCTACAAGAGGGAAGTTAAGGGGATGAAATAGAGACCCCCATTTGCTGAAGTTGGTCTTGGGACCGCAGGTGGTACCTGTCACTTCCCTCCTCTGCCATTCATTCTAAATTCCCCTTACCCTCAGCTACCATTCCTGTGGTCTCAGTGGTTTACCTGGGGTATGACCCAAGCCCTGGTTCTTGAGGAGTCTGAGGCCCTGGTAACAAGGAAGGTGCATCATCCAGACCCTCCTTCAAGAAAAGACATGCTGTGGAGGGAGGGTAGAGCTCAGTGATAGAGCACATGCTTAGCACGCATACGGTCCTGGGTTCAATCCCCAGGACTTCCATTTAAAAAGAAATAAACCTAATTACCTAATAAATAAACCTGATTACCTCCCCCCACAAAACAACAAACAAAAAAGTATTGCTTAAAAAAAAAAAGGAAAAAAAACAGAAAAGACGTGCTGACCACCCGTGATGAGTGAGGTTAGCTGACAGCCTCCAGCTGTTCATTTCCTCAGGATGGGCCCCCGCCCGTAACTGAGTAAGACAGTGGCATGGGACCTAGCATTGTAACAATCATTGCTCTGGAGCTGCCCCATTGGGCGGTAGTTTATCATATTTGCATTTCCAAACTTGATGGCTGCCCCTGCTCAATCCCACTCTCTCCCTTTCCTTTCACAGTTGTTCCCCTCCAATAAAACCTCTGCACCTAACTCTGCACTCCTAACTCTGTCGCAGCAACTGCTTCCTGGAGAGCCCAACCTGTAACGCTTGGTACCAGGAGTGGCCCAAGAAAGCATCCCCCATGAAAGAGGCACTAAGGAAACAAAATGACTCAGCCAGCCTTTGAGGATGGCCACCCCTCTGCCAGCACAATGGGCACATGAGCAGAGTGGCAATGAGGGCAGAGACAGGGGCTGGGCAAGGGCCCAACAGAGTGGATTCACACTTAGCAAGGACAGCCTGGCTGCTGCTGACTCTGAGGTCCAACCTACCAGCAACAGTGACCTAAGGTCTCTGGTAGCAGGTTGACTACATTGGGTCCCTTGTATCCTCAAAGGTCAGGAATAGACATCTATTCTACATTTAGTTTTGCCTTTCTTGCTCATAAGATCTCAGCCAGCACTGGTGGTTAAGGAATGCCTGATTCACAGATGTGGAATCCCATACAACACGCATCTGTTCTAAAAATGTACCCAGGATTTGTTTTAATCGGGTATGGTGAGACATGCAGACATGAAAATGATTGTCGTGATGGAAAAAAAAATTGATACAGATTTCTAGAAAGAAGAAGGCTTCCATGCCGTGCCACACACAGGACCACATAGGGAAGGATCAGTGATGGTCAGGAGGCAGAAGAGGGGAGAGCATGGCTTGAGCCCTCACTGGGGTTCTTGTGAGAAGGGCTGCGCAAGGCAGGCTAGGTACTCAGAGTAAGTGCAGGACTGGAATTGTTTCATCAGGCTCTGGGCTATACGGCTGGTCCCTATTCATTGGTACCTGGGCAAGTTTGATAAAGGAGATAGTTGGGGAGGCAGGCTCTGGATTGGTTGGTTCGTGTATCAAAGGTGCACTTGTTGGTTGTTAGCTATCTCCAGGAATTAGCAAGACCCAGGAGGGGCCATCTCCCCAACGTCAAGGCCCCAAATGCCAGAGGATCAAGAATACAGGAAGCAAGAAAATATAGACAATACAGCATCCAACCAGGGAATTCTGATACAGCAAAGGAAGCAAAGCCCTGATCACGGGACTCACTGGTGACATCACCTTCCACACCACTCAGAGGCAGAAATCAGGGATTCAGTATCTTCCAAGGTATCCACCCAGAGGTCCCCATCCCATGTGCCCGGGTCCCACAGATCTGCCCTAGGTGAGCATTCAGCCATCTTTGGAGATATGTCACTCGGCCACTTTGTCTATTAAATCCTAGGTTTCATTGCCAGCTCTTTTTTCTTCATCAACTGTATGAGATGAAGGATTCTTTGAATATAGTTCCTTGTGCTATACAGTGGGCCCTTGTTATTTATCTATTTTGTATGTAGTAATGGATATATGTTAATCCCAAACTCCTGATTTATCCTTCTCCACTCCCCTTTCCCTTTTGGTAATCACAGTTTGTTTTCTGTGTCTGAGTCTATTTCTGGTTTGTAGATAAGTTTATTTGTATCTTTTTTTTCAGGTTCTACACATAAATGATATCATATGATATTTGTCTTTCTCTGACTTACTTCACTTAGTATGATAATCTCTAGGTCCATCCATGTTGTTGTAAATGGCATTATTTCATTTCTTTTTATGGCTAACTAACATTCCACTGTATATTTCTACCACGTCTTCTTTATTCGTTCATCTATTGGTGGACATTTAAGTTGCTTGCTTGTCTTGACTATCATAAGTGCTGCTATGAACATTGGGGTGCATGTAATTTTTGAATTAGAGTTTTCTCCAGATATATGCCCAAGAGGGGGATTGCTGAATCATATGGTAACTCTATTTTTAGTTTTTAAAGAACCTAAATATGAAAACCTATCATTACATGCAATACTGAAAGGAACACAAGTGTCCAGTGTGCTCAGTTACCTTTCTTGCCACCCTTCTCAATTACCTCTTAATTGTTCACGGTTTGCACCAAGCTGGAGTGGAGACAACTCATCTTTTCCATCTGACAATGAAAGTACTCAGGCCTTTAATTAGATTTGTCAACACATACACACACATACTCAAACATGTTGCTGCAATTCTAATCACCCTACACAAAGTAGTAAAAATATAAAACAGATAAACAACACGTTTCTGCTGTATAGCACAGGGAACTATATTCAATATCTTGTAGTAACTTATGGTGAAAAAGAATATGAAAAGGAATAATGTATAAACATGGATGACTGAAACATTATGCTGTCTACCAGAAATTGATGCAACATTGTAAACTGACTATACTTCAATTTTTTCAAATTTTTTTTTTAAAGTAGTAAAAAATATTAATAGCACTTACTAGGTGCCATGGCACTGTTTTAAGCACTTTATATACATGCTTTCTACTTCCAGTGAAAAGTCATTTGTAATTTAAGTGAAAAGCATATCTGATTAGGTCATGAGTTGTGAAAAATAAGTGAGTTCAGAAAGAAAAAAGATTTTAAAAATTGTATATACAATGTGAACCCAACTACATAATGTTAAGACCCCTGCATCTTTATCTGTAAGACATAACACAGAACCTAACTGGTCTAGAAGTAAATCCCAGATAGATCTGGAATCACTTGCATGTCTCCTGCAAGAGGACATATTTACCAGGAAATCTGGGGAGACTTGTGGTACTTAACTCCATATGTCAACTTGACCGGGCCACAGGGTGCCCAGATACTTGGCTGAACATAATTCTGGGTGTGTCTGAGAGTGTTTCTGGATGAGATTAGCATTTGAATCCATAGACTGAGTAAAGCAGATAGCTTCCCCAATGTGCGTGCGAATCATCAAATGCATGGAGGGTCTGAAAGGAACAAAAAGATGGAAGAAAGAAGAATTCACTCTCAGCCCTACTGTTGAGCAGGGACATCGGTCTTCTGCCCTCAGACTGGGACTCACACCATGGAAGCTCCTGGTTCTCAGGCCTTCAGACTCAAATTGGAACAACCCTACTGGCTTTCCTGGGTCTCCAGCTTGCAGATGGCAGATTGTGGGACTTCTCTGTAATCACATGAGCCAGTTCCCCATAATAAATCTCTATATGCATATATTGTATAATATATATACACACCATAATAGTATGCTACACAGAGTGTATATACAGTTGATCCTTGAACAGCACACAGTTGAAAATCCATGTACAAATTATAGTCAGCAGTTCCTTTGTATCTGCCATTCCTCAACCCATGGATAGTGTAATTTTGTAGTACTTAATATTGAAAAATTTCATGTATAAGGGGACCCGAAGTTCAAACCTGTGCTGTTCAAGGGTCAACTTTAGTATAGTATATACATAGTACATATGCAGTATATACTATAGATGTGTATATATATTATACTACTGGTTCTGTTCCTCTGGAGAACACTGACTAACACATCTGTGTGTGTGTACATATATGTACATGTGTACATATGCACATAAATATACGATATGTGTACATGTACACATAACATGTATATACATGTACAGTAGTCCCCCTCTTATTCGCAGGGGATATGTTCCAAGACCCCCAGTGGGTGCCTGAAAATGCGGATAATACCAAACCGATATATACTATGTCCTTTCCTAGACTAACAGGCAGGTAGCATGCACAGGGTGGACACGTTGGATAGAAGGATGCTTCACAACCCGGGCACAATGGAGTGGGGTGGCTTGAGACTTCACCGTGCTACTCAGAATGGCCCACCATTTAAAGCTTATGAATTGTGTATTCCTGCAATTTTCCATTTACTATTTTAGGACTACAGGTAACAAACCATGTAAGGCAAAACCGAAGATAAAAGAGGATTACTCTACATCCAAACACGTGTATTGTACATTATTATTACCTCGTACAGTGGAGGTGCAGGCACCGTAGACATTGCAGACATCAGGGAGGGATAAATCAGGAGTTTGGGATTAACATATACACATTACTATATATAAAATGGATAAACAACAACTGTATAGCATAAGGAACCATATTCAATATCGTATAATAACCTATAATGGAAAAGAATCTGAAGGAGAATATGTATATATATATGTTATATATATATATATATATATATATATATATATATAATTTTGCTGTATGCCTGAAACTAACACAGCATTGTAAATCAGCTCTACTTCAATTAAATAAATAAATAAACAAGAGACTGTCCTTCTGTCCCCAGCAGTGCTTTGTCTTGTCCCTGTAATGAGTTTTGTGAGGATGCCCACTAGGCGAGTGACACTGTAGTGTCCTGGGATCCACAGAGTGCCTTCCTATCTCAGGAGCCGTGCTCCTTGTCCCCAGATAAAACTGCCAGCTGCTGGGGTGGTTTTTCATGCTGTCAATCTATCAGCCTTCCTGTCTGTCTAGCTTGCTCTGTGGGTGTGGTTTCCAGGCCTCACTGAGGGGATTCCAGGCCTTCTCTGGCTGCTTCTGGAACCCAGGAGGAGGTACAGGAAGAGGAAATGGAGGAGATGAGCATGAACTGCTGGACAACCCAGTCTTTCCAGCCCCCTTACACACTGATAACTGGTAGGAAATCTCCCTTCCTTATTTTTCTTCTTAGAAAGTAGATTGTCTATCCTTGACCTTTCTCAATATTTAAGATGCAGCTACTTTTAAAAGTATGGTGATAATAAACACAAAATTCTAGAAGATGAACCCCTCAGGGGTAGGGGAATGAAGGAAGCAGAAGAATAAAATATGGTGGGAACACAGAGGTAGATGCAGGTTATTGATAATGTTTTAGTTCTTAAAACTAATGGCAGGTTCGTGGGTATATCAGTAGGTAAATAAAAGACCAATCATGGACCAATGGTGAGAGTTTGTCATGATCCAAGATCACAATTAATCCAGTCTGCACACCCAAGGTCTGTTTAAAGCTGTGGATGGGAGTAGGCACAGAGTGGGGTCTCTTGGGTGGAAAAGGCTGTGTGCATTTGTGCCTGAGACTGAGTGCTGAATGTGAGAGGGAGGGAGAGGGAGGGAGTCTGCAGCGGTGGCTCTCAACCACTCTTGTATATTGTGAGGATTTCAGATGCCTTCATTTTTCTGTCCTTTTTGTTTTTGTTTTCTATGTTAATTATAGGTGGTTGGAGAACTTGTTTAAAAACAAAACTGACTCCATCCACTTCTGACCCGAGAGGAAAGGGGGCAGGGCTGGCATAACTGGCAGCAGATTCTGGGGAAGGAAAGGGGGACCAAGGCACTTAGCAGAGGAGAGAGGGAATCTGTGAGGAGTTCCAGCAGTAAGGCAGATAAAGTAATGTGGAGTATGGTGGGAACACGAGGTAAAGGTAGGTTACTGAGACTGTTTTCCTTCTTAAAACTGGTGCTGGGCGGGGATATCTAACACTTAATGATAAAGTAATTTGTCCTGCTGTCATGTAAAAACATCTAGCCTTTTCAGAATTAATGGCAGAGGATGTTGAAAATCTAGATTTATATTCTTCAACAGATGTTAGCCAAAGAGGGATCAGCTGAAGCGGTGATTGTACAGCAATTTCCAAGGTGAGTTATGAATAATTTTTTTTTAGATCCAGCCTTTTCAATAAAGTCTGCTTCTCAAGTAAGTGTTTTGTGTGATTGATACTGGGGAGAAACAAAGAAAGGGGCCCTCTCTGGGTTGGTAGTAGCGGAGGGGAAAGAATCATGAAATGTGGGGTGCAGGTGATCTCAGTGGTACCCAAGACACAGGGACTCGGAGCTAAAAGGGAACCTGAGAATGTCAGCCCCCTGGCATCCACAGTCGTTTTCAGAGCCCTCGGGCTTCTCTCAGAATGAGGAGAGGCATGCAAATCAACCATGATGACAGCTGACACGTTATGTAGACGAACTGCAACATGGCTAAAGCAAGCTCTATAGACATATGTATCCCTTAGTACAACTAAGAGTCCGCTGCTTCGGGTGACATAAGCCTGCCGTGTGTGATGGGTCAGCACAACATTTGGAAGTCTGGGGGGCGGAGGAGAGAAGCGAGGTGATGGCCACCAGAGACACACAGAGAAGATCTCAAATTGAAATCCCACTAGTGAGGCCACTACAGTGCCACAGTGGAGTCTGTGGTCAGAAATGCTGTGATCTGAGGCTGGAAGGCTTCAAGGCGTGGAGAGAGGTTTTCCACGATGGCAGCCAGGTTGAGCTGCAGTTTGAGGACATCACCGAACTTCACCTGAAGGAGCAGTGTTCCTGAGCATCAGAAATAGGCCCTGGGAGCTGCATGGTAAGTGGTTCAATTAGAGACTGTCTAGAGGGGGTGTGGACTTCTTATTTGGAGGGTCAAGTGACATTCTCCTCGAAAAGACACAACATGGTAAACTGACTATACTTCAATTCAAAAAAAATGTATATGTATAAATAGTTTATTTTTAAAAAGAAAAAAAAAGAAAGTGAACTTCTGGTATTTTTTTCCTTCCAATCTTTTAAATCTATGTTAACATTTTTATCATTGGTTGCAAGTTTTCAGATGAACATTTTTTAATAAACTTGTTTTAAAGAAAGTAATATTTGTTCATTGTAGAAACCTGGAATGGATGGAAAAGTGGAGACAAATGTCCCACAGCATCACCACCCAGGATAATCCTCCTGGGTGTGTTGGTCCATTTCCCTCCTTCTGTGTCAGTTGCTAAACTCACATAGTATTTACACTATTAAATCCTGCTTTTCTTCTCTTAATTCTCTTTCTGTAAACTTTACTCCATGATGGGCAGGGTTTTGAGAAAGTGCCAGAGTTCACTGTTTCCCTTCTGTGCAGGAAAAGGCCTTCATAAAAACCCAGGTGCCCTGCTCCCTTGTGGGCTGCCAGGTACCACCCTGTCTGTGTGAGCCTAGGCCCTCATCCAACATGTAACTGAGAGAACTGGACCCAGGTAATATGTCTCAGATGCCCAGAAGCCAAGTCTCAGGCAGATGAGCCACCTCATGTCAGATTCAATGGGAGCTGAGTTGCCAGCAGAGCAGAGGGAGTGTTTGTTTCAGAGGTAGAGGTGAGGATGGGTACAAACCCCCAGGGGGAGCAGGCAAGAGCCAGAGACAGACAGCAGCAGCAGCAATATCTGCCCCCAGAGCCAGGGCTAACAGCCCCTCTGTTCCAGAGACTATCCCAGAGAAGCTCCAGACTTCTCCCTAAAGATCCTATAAGAGAGATACCGTTGTCTTAGGAAGCCTCAAAGGTCCTGACCATCTTCTCAAAGGAAGAAATGCAGATGTTGTCTGGTCTGTGGTTCCCTCCCTCTCCAGCATTGTCTTCACCCCAGCTGTTTCCCTCTGGGTCTGGCTCTTCTCCTTCTTGCTTCTTTGCCTCAGTAGCATATCACTCTGGGCCTATGAGTGCTCACACCCACCTCCAACCCAGCCAAATAAAACCATTAGAAGATTCAATAAGCAAGATGTTGCTTTTCAAAAGTCTTTGAGCATGTCTACTACACCCTGAGAAGGGTTTGGTTATCCGTGAAGGGTGGATGTGGCTGGTCCAATGTGTTGGGACCCTCTCAGGATCTGTGCTCATGTCCTGTCTATTTCACCACGGTCCAAATGGTCTAGTACTTTGAGCAGTCTTTGCTCATTCTCCTACAAAATCTTGCTACTTTCTAGCTGTGTGTCAGTTAGCAAATTATTTGCCTTTCTGAGTCCCAGTATTCCCCAATTCCAAAGTTGCCTAAGGTCAGAGCCCAGGGTCATTGACAAAGATGATGCCCCAAAGAGGCAGCAGGGAAAAGAGGCTGGGTGCAAGCAACAGGGACAGTTCCACATAAAAGGTGTTATGGGAGCGGAGCCTTGGAGTCCTTCTGGCAGAGTTTTTAAGAGCATGTGGAATCTTGGCTCTGGGTGACCATCAGCAACCTACCACCTCGAGGCTTTAGTTTCTTCATCTTACAATGTCAATAACAATGCCCATCTCAGAGGCTTGTTGTGAGCATTTACAGATTAAGTGTCAAGAGCTCAGCATCCTGGACCCAAGGTAAGGGCTCAAAAAATTGTTCTAGCTACTTTTATAGTGTGAACCATGATTATTATTTACCAGGTGGTGAAGGGTGGGTGGTGAGGGCATGTGGGCAGAAAGAACACCATTAGCAAATATTTGACAAGACAAAGTGTGTTTAGAGACAGAAGACCCATCTGCAGGGATGGAAGCAGGTTGGGTGGGACTGTGGGACCTGGGTGTAGGACAGAAGATGATGGTCCCACAAGCTCCCCCATTCTGTTCCCTATCTCACATTTTCTGACCCCCACCACCTGACCAGGTATTCTGTATAGAAATGCTAGCCACAGCCTTGCCTTTCACCAGCCCTCACCTCCTGGAGTGGGAAACTTCTCTCCAGTTCCCCCAGTGCTGACTGTGTCTACGTCCTTGTCACCACCTGTCTGGACAGTACAAGTCTCCTAAATGGACCTCCTGGGCCCAGTGTTCCCTCCAGCACACACAAGCCCCACACAGGCCCCAGAGCCAGCTCTGCAGAATGTCAGTGTGATCAGCTTACAACCATTCCACCTGCCCGCTGCCTCAGCACAGAGTACATTCACGGCCTCCCCTTCCCCTCCAGGTCACTCCCTCCTCCCCTAAAGTCTAGATGACAAAACCACCTGCCTTCATGCAACTATATCACGGACTTGTTTCTGGGCCTTTGCATGTGCTGGTCCCCCTGCTTAGGATACCCTCCCCCATTTCTTCCCTTGAAAACATTTTTTGGGTCATTTTGTATCCAGTTCACTCTTCCTTCTTAGGGCCGTGTGGCTCCAGGTATACTTGATGCTAGAACTATTGTATCATGTTCTCCAAGGACCCCACTGCCAGGCTACGAGCTCTCAGCCCATCCTTACATCTTCAACACCCAGCACAGTGCCTGTCTCTCAACAGAGGCTCCATAGGTACGTGTGGAATGACTGAGACTGGAAAAATGGGTCCAGAGCCCGGAGAGAGGGTCAGGTTATGGAAAGACACCAAAGATTTGGAGGCCAGGAAATGGCATTCCGAGGTGTTTTAGAGAGATAATCATGGGCAAGGATAGGGCAGACTGGATGTGGCCAGGATGGTGGGACTTCTCCACCTCCAGAGCAAAGCTTAAGGCAGGAGAGCAGTGCACATCCGCTGGGAGAGTCAGAGGGCTAGACAGGAGAGGAGGGTTTGTCCTCCACCACCCCTTTAACAATGACCTACTTAGAGGATTCACTCCTGTATTGCAAAAGAGAGCCACGCCTGCAAGAGCTGCCGCAGGGTCATCCTGCCAAACCGGAAAAGGAGAAGAAGCTGGAGTATCTCCGTGCTCTGGGACATGGCTGCCTGGGGAGGGGCGTCTGTGAGCAGTCTCCTGCTGCTGCTGTTCCCTAGAAGGTCCGGTGGCTGCCGGTTCCAAGAGCCTGCTCCTCAGGATAGAGAGGCTTCAATGTGGTGTGTAGGCCTAAGAACCGGCTTTTATACCACCCGAGGTTCCAACCTACCCCCCAGCTCAAGGCTCCACCCCCACCGCATCCTTCACTCCTGGGGCCACTGCTGGGACCTGAGGCCCTTCCCCATCAACTCCCTCCTTGCCTTCCCAAACCTCCCCATCCCTTCCCCTGGCTCTCTCAGAGGAAGGAAGCTCACTCTGCTCCACGACACCCCTAGTACTCTAGGGAGATGTCAGCTGCTGATCACAAAGCTAAAGTCACACTGCCTCAAACCATAATCAGGATTTAGCAGCTCCTATAACAAAAATCTAGGCCAGGGAGGACTTCTGAAGGGTTTTGATCCACAGGCCCCTAATCTCTTTTCCATCATCTCCTGACAACATGTGGCAGCCCCTGCCATTCATATCTTAGAGATAGAACAATGGAAAAAAAAAAAAACCTCTCTGTATTCCAGCATTGCACACCTCCGTCCCACAGCGTTAGCCAGGGTGGAGCCATGCAACCCTTTCTTGTATGTACATCTACATTTCCCCTCTCCTGACTTTTTGTCTGATTCTCAAAAGAACCCATGACCCAAAAGAGATTATAAATCATTACCTGGCCAAAAAGAAAATTATTTCATGATAGTTGTCCTTAATTCTAAATGTTGAGCAAATACTCAAATTCTGTTTGGAATTTTAAGTACCTGGATATGGCAGAGGGTTCATTCTGACTCCGCTGGAGGCTGGAGATATTCTCAGAGCATAGAAGAGGCAAAACAGAGGACACTGTAGCAGGAAAGTGACAGAAGCTAGAGCTGAACACATGACCGGGTAGATTTATTTCTCTTTGGCATAATGTAGCTGTAATGTGATTAAATGCTTAAAGAGGAAAGATTGAAAGTAATATCAAAACTCATTTATTATCTGTGCTGTATAATGTGCATAAGAGTGTACATAACAGTATACATAATTATTTGTAACTGTTTATTCTTAGGGCAGTTGTATGGGTAGAATAATTCTCAACTCATCTTTCTTGATATTTTTATGAAACCCTAAATTAAAAGAATTCCACCTAAAATGCAAGTTAAAATCACAAGGATCTATGTATAAAATAAATAAGCTACAAGGATATATTATGCAGCATGGAGAGTATAGCCAATATTTTATAATAACTATAAATGGAATATGATCTTTTAAAAATTGTCAGTCACTATGTGTACACCTGAAACTTACTATATTGTAAATCAACTCTACTTCAATTTAAAAAAAACACAAGAAGACACCTCCATACACCTATTAGAATATCTAAAATTAAAGAGGTCAACTATATTAAGTGTTGCTGAAGATATGGAGCAACTGGAACATTCTGTGTTGCTGGTGGGGACATAAAATGAAGCAAGTACTTTGGAAAATAGCTTGGCAGCTTTTTAAAAAGTTAAACATACACCTGCTACATGATCCAGCCATTCAACTCCAGGTATCTACCCAAGAGAAATGAAAGGATGCCACCATACAAAGACTTATAGACAAATATTCATATCAGCTTTATTTGTGATGGCTAAAAACTGGAAATAACCTAAATGTCTATCAACAGATAAAAGGATAAACACATTGTGGCATATTCATATGACAGGTTACTATTCTGCAATGAAAAAAATGAACTATGGACACACATACAATAGCATGAATGAATCTCAAAACAATAATGTTGAGTGAAATAAGTCAGCTAGAAAAAGAAAATACACATATTATTTCACATATATAAAATTTTAGAAAATTCAGAAGTTCTCTATAGTGACAGAAAGCACATCTATGATTGTCTAGGTAGTGAGGGGAGGGGAGGAAGAATTACAGGGAACACAAGGAAATGTTGGTGGGTAATGGATACACTTATTATCTTGATAGAGATGATGATATTGCAAGTGTATACACATGTCAAAGCTTATCAAGTAGTACGTTTTAAATACAAGGTATATTGAATATGAATTATACCTCAACAAAGCCTCTTAGAAGAAAGAGCCCCAAATGTTCACTGCACTGCTTCCCCTTTTCTTCTTGGAACCTTGTGTGTTTAGGGCCTCGTTTTAAATTCCCCTTTTTTCTGCCCTGTCTCTTCTTCAACTTCATAATTTGCCTTAATTAGGCAGGATTCTCCTCTCTGGGCTGGGGAGTAATGTCCTTCTTTCACAGCAGTGAGATGAAAGGTCAGGACTCAGTTAATCAGAGTCCATTCACAGGGTTAACACACCCCGTATTTCCTCTCCTGGTGCCAAGCCATTCCCAGATATTGACCCCACTGATCTGGCCCTATGCCAAAGGTCTGAGTTCTTTGCTAGTCTAGGCAGCTATGGATCTCAGAGCTGGGGTAGCTGTCCTGGTGGCAGAGTAAACAGAGAGGAGTCTTTTCTGAAGAGCATGGCCAAGCTTAGAGCAGCAGCCAGATACCTGTTCCAAGGGCAGAAACTGTTACCACACCTTTTGCTACCTTCCCCCCAGGGTAAAAAATGTAACACTTAATGGCACATTCTCGCAACATTCAATGACAAAATGGAAAAATCTTTATGAAAAGAAAGCCAAAAAGCAAACAAAGATGGCGTCTAGTCAGAGATGGATCTAGAACAGGGAATTACAAGTATTTCTAATAGACCTCTGGCTGTATACATTACAAATAAAAATAATAATCAAGTTTGTTCATCCCATCTGCTTCCTATAAAAAGGAAAAATTCCTTCCCTGTAAGTGTCAGGAGGCCTCAAGTCAATGGAGGGGCTCTCCCCATGGTCTACCTGAATCCCCTCCAGAATGACACTGCTGCCTCAGCTTTCTTCTCATCACCCGGCCCTTAGCTCATCGCTAGCTTTGGCCCCACCCCTCCAGGGAGGAAGCTCTCAAAGGCCACCAGCAGCCTCAGGGTTACTCTCAGGACCTTTTCTCAGGATTGATCGTCTCTCAGTAGTCTTTACCCTTCCTCTCGCTCTGCCCTTCTCCAAGGCTCCTGCTACATCTCCCGCTGCTCTTTCCCACTGGCTTTTCATTCTATCCCAGCCCCTTACGTATGGGTGATTTCCTAAATTCTATTCTTGATTGACTTTTCCTCTCTCTGTACACAGGCTCTCTCTGAATATTTTTACCCTTCCATGAGTTTTATTTTATTTAAATGACTATGTGGCTAGCCCTAAGCTCTCCCTCCATGCTTGAGATCCACAGATGGCAGACTATAAATAAGATACTTCCTAACAAATGAAAGAAAAGATTTTTTTAAAATCTGCAACTCAAAATTATGAAAGGGTCCCTTGATGGATTAGAAACTGTGGAGAATTTCTAAAGATGAAATGTTGATTGGATTGGAGTGAAAAAAGAAAACACAGTCCAAAATGTGGATGGGAGAGCACCATGCCCAGGGGAAGGAGTGCCTGGGAGCTGGACAGAACCAGGGAACTCAAAGGGAAAATCACCAAGAGAAGTATTTGGTTTCTATAAACCAACCCCTGCCCACATTCATGCAAACACCAGCCAGTCAGAGGAAACCGGGACAACACAGTTGCCTCCAGGCAACACAGTGGATGTGGACTCGAGTCACAGAGAGAAGGCAGGGTCCCCTGCACACCAGAAATGAGACACCCACATTGCAAGCCTTGGCCATACCCTGTTCCCAGCTGCCTACCCTCCCCTTCTCCCCTCTTGCTCCCAGCCCACTCCTTCCCCAAACGAGTGGCACAGATACTAAAACCCAACTTGGCGGGCCTCTCAATTATGACCACAGCACAGTCAACAATCACCAAGCTCTTGGGTAAGGTCAGCACTGTGGAAGAAGTAGAGCAGACCACAAAAAAGAACTTACTAAGGCAAGGTGCATTCACAGCAAGACCTAAACATCATCCAAGTCCTGAGAGGAATAAGTGAGGGTCTGGCATCCAAAGAACAAGAACACTCAGGCTGTGCCAAAAAGGAACCAACGAGAACCCTTGAAAATAAAAAATAACAATAATGGAAATACAAATTAAGTAGATGAGCTGATAATAAAATAATGACAGTTTGTAAGAGTTACTGAGCTGGAAAACTGAGCTGAGGGATTCTTCTGGAATGCAGCACAAGAGGAGAAAAATATGAATTAATATGTTTAAGAGATGTGGAAAATAAATTCTGAAGTTCCAATATCCCTCTAAATAGGTGTTCCAGAAAAAGGAAATCAAATAGAGAGGGAATTTTCAAAGAAATGTTAAAACTAAAAAATAGGATAGAAAATAATACTGTGTTCCCATCAATCAGTACTGACTGATGCTTTAATGTTTTACCAGATGTGCTTCAAGTAATTTTTTTTTAATGGAGGTACCAGAGATTAAAGCCAGGACCTTGTGCATGCTAAGCATATGCTCTACCACTGAACTATACCTACCAGTCTTTGTCACCCAGTCTGATGGGTGAGAAATTATAACTCATTGTAATTTTTATTTACATTGCCTTGATTCTAGTAAGTTTGACCATCCTTTCATAGACTACTAGCCATTTGGGACTCTTTTTCTGTGAATTGCCTCTTAGAATCTCTTTTTTAATTGAGATATAATTGACATATAACATTGTATTAGTTTCACTGGGGCAGGGAGCTGAAGTCTGCTGATGGGGGTCTTATGACAGCTAAATGGCAGAAGTGAGCCCACCTGGCTCCATCTCCCACATTGACTCTTTGGGCAGTGCTTCCCCCATCAGAGAAATGGGAAACACATTTCATGTTCTTCTCTCCCCCAAGGAAGATTGTGCTTGTCATGGAGGTCCCACCTCTCTTCTAGAAAGATTAGGCTCAAGACAATCAGTGGCAAGAAATGGCTTTTGCCAAGAGAACTTGGCCTTGCCATCAGACAGACAGACAGACAACATGATTCAGGCATAACATGAGCTGGAGGAAAGTATGTCAGGGCAAGAGTGGACCGTAAACCAGATGTTACCAAACTGAACTTCGGTCCGCTTGCCTGATGTGCAGCAAAGCAAATCTGCTAACACCAGGGTGTAGTGAAGGAAAGCACAGCATTTACTGCAGGGCACCAAGCAAGGAGAATGAGTGGCTCATGCTCAAAAAACCTGAACTCCCTGGTGGCGTTCAGGAAAGGGATTTTTAAGACAGTGTGAGGAGAAGGGTCACGGGGTACATGATCAGCTTGTGCTCAGTTCTCTGATTGGTTGATGGTAAAGTAACAGGATGACATTTTGGGAATCTCAGTCATCAACCTGGTTCCAACTGGTCTGGGGTCTACGTGCTGGTGGTCAGATGCAGCTAACTTCTTCAACCTGGTGGGGGTTTTAATGTCTGAAAAGCAACTAAAGGGTATGGCTCAGGATATTATCTATAGCCCTTGGAAGGAACTAAAAGTCCTTCACTTTGTTTTACAGCTCAACTATTATTATTTTGTCTTGCTTGATCGCTTTCTTTTGTTTCTGCATTTTCTCACTTCTCTGATTAAATTTGTTCTTTGGAACTCAGGGAAAGCCTAGGAAACTAAAGCTTTTTTGCAAACAAGAGATGGGGAACACAGGGAGCAGGGCGGTCTGTCCCTAAGGAAAACCCAACAGGGTCTCGCTTGGTTTCACAGGGACAATCAGGTGAATGGGGCACAAAGAGTGATTGTTGGGTATGTCCCAGCTGCTAAATGCTATGTTCAGAGCCCTAAGTAACTGGCATGCTGTTTCCTTATACCAACAGCATTCCAGGAGGGGACCCTCCCCGGCCTGGATGACAACGCCAGTTGGCCTGAAGTTTTCTGCTCATTCTTAGAATGAGGGTCTGTGGTCACTTTGGGTTGCAAACATAGTCTCATTTCAGCAAGTGGAATGCCAATGTAAAATATTCATCAAAACTCTGAATTTCCTCTCTCTTCCCCCAGCCTGGGCCTGCCCAGCTGGACCCCACAGTGGGGACAGTATAAGAGGATTTGGCTTCTTCTTTTTCCACTAGGCTTCCCCAGCCAGTTGCCATGGCTACGACTCTGCCACTCTGCGGGAGCAGGCGGGGAAGGGGGCAGCAACAGCTGGAAGTTGACTTCAGGCTTTCTTGCCACACAGATGTTAAACTCTGCCTCTTGCTCATGGAGTGCTTTAATGCCCTCTCCACAGGTTCCCCATTTAGCCTCTTTCTCCCCAAATTCTCTCTAATCTGTGGTTGTATCTCAAGTCTTATCTCATTTTGGGTGGTCACCTATGACCCCTTCCTCAGAGCTAAACTTTAGTTTCTAAGGAAATGCCAACATCTAGCTATTGGAGTCCCTCCACACAGGACCCAAGACATGGTGTCCTCGTAGACTCTCTGCTGTGAGGTCCACAGCTGTCCATGCTCCCCATATCCTGAAAAAACTCTAGGAGTGCAGGGGGTGGTCCCAGAATGGTGACAACCAGAGCAGCTAGTGAGCCCTCCTCTCCCCTTCCAGACTTCCCAGGTGGGACCAGAGCCCAGGTCATCATGCCCCAGCAGTGGGTATCACATGTTAGGCTCTTGAGCAGCCCCCTCACAGCTATGCTGCCCTCACTAGGTTTGAGGTAAGGGAGCAGGAACTCACCCTGCCCTCCACGTGGGACTCACAGCACAGCTTTCTTCAAAGAAATCCTCCTCCTCCTCACAAAATCCTTCTGCCTCCTCTATTTCTGCTTCTTCAGAGTCTCAAAGTGGTCAAGGGGTTTCAAAAGTCTTGGAACAGATGTTGGCATCTCCTTAGAAAATCCCCATAAGGTGACTTGGCACCTCACTTTGGATTTTCACATCTATAATACATATTAGTGCTTGGTGGAAAATTTAGTTAAGGCCTTGTTACATTTATAGCCATTGACTCTTTTTTCGTTCATAGGTACAAAAAATATTTTTTTCTTTTAAGGTGAGGAAGGTAGGGAAGGATACATTAGGGGTTTGGGATTATCAGATATACACTACTATATTTTAAAAAAGTAACAAGGACCTACTGTACAGCACAGGGAACTATATTCAGTATCTTGTAATAACCTATAATGGGAAAGAATCTGAAAAAGAATATATATCTATTTCATATATATATATATGAAAATCACTTTGCTGTACACCTGAAACTAACACAACACTGGAAATCAACTATACTCTAATTAAAAAAAAAGATGAGGAAAATTCATCTCTGAGGACTTAAAGAGATAAGGCCAAGGTCACCCAACCAATCATTAGTGGAGCTAGGATTCCAACCAGGCCTGTCTGGGGTCATCTGGGAGATGCATGCTCACTGGCCTGGAGCCCAAGGGAAGAATTTGAGGACACAGAGGGAAGTAATTCCTTCATTTAGGACCCAGGCCCCAGGTCACCACAAGAGGCTCCAGGCTACTACAGCACTGATACAGGTCAGCTTTTGCGGCTTGGCCCAGGCCACACGCTCACAGGACACAAACTGGGACCCAGTTTCAGATAGAGGGCTGGGAGGACTTGTGTTGTGAGAAGGACCGATAATTCTATTCACCTGGCAGCCACCCCATCTCAATGTGACTTTCAACTCAGAGGAGGGTGCCAGGAGGGCTGACTCACCTAGTCTAACATCCAAGCCAAACACTGTGAGGAAAGGGCTCAGCTCCGCCAACGCTGTAACTACAGCAGGATGGGGAGTCTGTGCTGGGATCCCAGCCATGTCTTTGCCTCAGTGTTTTCTCGGTGTGTTTGGACCTCCTTTTCTCCATGACTTCTGTGAGCTTGGGAACAAGGCATGCTAGGACTTCAGCAGGTGGTCCAGAACCACCATGGGGTGGTGCTGAGAGGTGAGAGATGGAGGAACTGACTTAGCTGGTCCTTATAGAAGGGAAAGGATATGGCACTGGCCAGCTCCCAAGATGGGCTTAATTTGGTCTCCAATGAGGTCCAGTCTGGTGGGCGTTTCCAACACAGGAGGGTAGTTAATAAGCCACATTCCATCCACAGTGGAGTGGCTGCTGAACACCTTGGCATAGAATATTTAGATGGAGAGATATTTACAATATATTATTAAGTAAAGACTGTGTAGAGCAGGATCCTGTTGTTATAAAAGCAGTGCTCTTGCTTTGAACAAGTGTTTCTGGAGGGCAGGCCTAAAAGGTGCAGTCTGAGTTCTTGGCTCCATTGATGCCTTTGGGTCCCAAGATCACACTCTTTCCAATAAGTTTCATATTTATCTTCAGGCTGACCCAAAGGCATGGGGTCAGTAAGGGTCCAGCCCCCTCTACTTCCTACAGTCAGAGCCACTCACCTCCATCTCTCCTACAGCCTCTCAAGGATCTACTGTCTTGTCTTCTACACCTTCCAAATACAAAGGTAGTTGTTATAACCCCATGTCATTTCCCCAGACAACTGGGCCACTCACTGGGCACCCATCTGTGGAATGCATCCTTCAGTGATTCCAGAAAGCCTCACTCCGTCCCACCCCCAATTTCTGTTGGGGACAGCATCCATGAGGCCAGAATGTGTTTGGGGTACTTTCTCAGTGAAGACCCCCCCCCCCACACACACACACACACACATGCACACTTGTTTAATCTAGAACAATCTACTTTGAAACAAAAACATAAACACAATATAAATATTGTTTATTTTTCTTATTTACATGCAATTGGCTCATAACAGGTATATTTTTCTGCCTCTAAGATTGAGCTAAGTTCATACTTAGGTCTGACACATTTCTCCAAGGAAACAGTCTGCAGAGATGCGTCTCTGCGGCCCCACTACAAAGATGATCTTCAATATGTTGTGCAAGACAGCGTGGCTTCTTAAGGCCACAGTGCCCTCAACCTCCGCCCGCCAGAAGAGGGTCTTCGCAGGACTTGTACAATTAAAGACCTGCAGGCGGACTGCTCAGGACAAAGGGGAGAGGTCCCCCAGCTCTCTCCTATACACTGAGAACCGGTCTGCTCATAGCTCCAAAATTACAAGATTCAGATTCTGTTCTTATTCTCTCCAGCAGAAGGAAGGACTGACTTGCTCTGTTATATATTTATCTACTTATGTATATGTATGCTTAGAGAAAACTCTGGAAGGAAACACAACAAAATGTTAAAAGTGGTTATGGCAAAGGCCTGGAATTAAAGCATTCTCATATTCTTTTATTGTTATCTGTGTTTTCCACAATGAATGTTTCTTCTCTACTTTGCCAAAGAAATCAAAGCCACTGTCTGAAACTGCCTCAAAGTTCTGTTGCCTTCTCTCCAGCCCTCCCCTATGTCTAATCCATCTCTGTGTCCACACGTCCTTCCTGCTGTCCTTCCAAAACCACAGACTGAGGCAGACTCCTTCTGTGTCCTTACTGCCTCTCACTATGTTCCTATTGTGCCTAATATGTAAAACCGAGCGATGAATGCATTACAGATGTGTTGTCAATAGTCATACCCCTAATAAATAAAAAGAACTCAATAAATGATAACAGTGATAATTGTTTTGACTCTCAGTACCTCAGTTTCCCTTACCTGTAAAATAGGGTAATTGTAGTACCTACCTCATTGGTTTGTTACAAGGATTAAATGACTTACCATTCTGTTAAGCACTTAGAAGAGCCTACATAGTAGACGCTCGATAAGTGTTTGCTAGTATTACTAGTACTAGTTAGTGTTGTTAGCATTAGTATTAGCGCATTCCCCATTTCTGCCGAAACCTTGATTTCATTCATTTCACCATCGCTCATGACACAACTCAATCTGCTTCCCCTCAACTTTCTGCAATGAAACTCCTCCAGTGAAGACCACAAATGGCCTTCCTTTGCCAAAGTCAAAGGACAGTATTCAATTTTTATTTTTCCAGACATTTCTTTCTTATCCTCCTTATCACTGAACTACACTCTTTCCTGAAACTTTTTCCTTCCCTCACCTGTTCTCCTCCTCCTCTGGACTCAGCTTCCTTGCCTGGGTTCTTTCTCTCCACTCAGTCCTTAAACACTGATGCTCCCTGGGGTCCGTCTTCAGCTGCCCGCCCACCCTGGGGAGGCTCGTGCACTGCCCCGCCGCTTACCCTCCTTCTCCCGGGACAACCAAATCTGCGCTGCCAGCTCCAGCATCTCCCCTAAGCTGTAGACCCACATGTCCTAGTACACACTGGACACTTACACCTGGAGGTCTCGCGTCCCTGTCTGTAATTAACCTCATCGCCTTTTTAAACCTATGTGTCCTTCAGGCTTCCTACCTAAACAGGTAAACTGTCAGTGGTGACTCCCTCCCCCGGTGGTGGGAGGCTCAGTAAACCCCGGCTTCTCCCTCTCATCCATCATACCTCCACCAGCAGAGCTCTTCTCAAGTGTCTGTGTCTCTCCACAGTCCTCATAAGAGGCAGGCGGTGAAAGTCTGTCCCAATCTCTCCATCCGTCCTCCTTCTGACCTTCCTCCTTTTGCCTTCCCCCTTTCTCCATTTATCTGTTCATTCTGTCAGTCAGTCAACTAACAAGCATGGGTTGAACATCTACACTATGCTAGGCTCTAGGAATATAAAAAGGAAAAACACCATGTCCCTGAGAGAGCTCAGGATTTAGCGGGAGAGGCTACCACAAGCCTTAATGTCATGAAATGTGGACACACAGGGAGCTCAGGAGTCCTTCTGTTCGAACTGACAGTTATGTAGATCTGGATTACGAAGGTTTTTACTACAATATTTCAAACAAAGAAGTAAAGACACTAACATATCTTATATCTAAGCACCCAACACCCACCTCTATGGGATTCTTGTATTATTTTCCACATGTGTTCATATTGTATAATATATGTAACTATATATAATATCCATGTTTTCAAACTTCATGCAAAATGTATCACCCTCTACATGTCATTTCTCAGTGATTTTTTTCTCGACGTTATGTTTTTGAGATTTATCCACATTTTGAGATTTATATATGTACATTTTCACTGCCTTGTAGTGAATTGTAGTATTCCATTTATTTACTCATTCTCTTGTTAGTGGGTATGTAGATGATTTCCAGTTTTTTCCAAACATGAGCAATTTTATAATGGATTCTTGTATGTCTCTGCTGTCTCCTTGTGCACATGGGAGGATTTCTTTAGAAATCAACCTCAGGGTTGAAAGCCATGCACATCTGAAGTTTATCCAACATTGCCAAATTGCCCTTCAAAGTGATTATACCAATTTACTGTCCCACTAGCTGCCTGTGAGAGTTTCTGTTTATCTAGTCTACATCCTTGTAAATACTTGGTAGTATCCTTTTTTAATTACTTTATCAATTTGATGGGTGTGAAATGGTATCTCATGTACTTTAAATTTTTATTTCCTTGATTTTAATGAAGTTGCCCATTCAGATTTCCTTTCCTCTTAATTGTCCTTTCATACTTTTTCTATTGTATTTTCTATCTCTTTCCCATTTCTTTTGTAGGATTTTTTTTTAACAAATTGTAGAGACTAATCTTTGGTCACTTCTCTGAGTGGCAAATATGTTCCCCTAGACTGAATCTTATCTTCAAATGTCTTTAAAGTGTCTTTTTTGAACAGAAGTTGTTCATTTAATACAGGTATGATGTCATTCATTCCTTTTATGCTCTGTTTTTGTGTCCTGTTTAAGAAATCATTACCTGCCCAAAGGTCATAAAGATCTCTCCATATTTCTCCTAAAAGCTTTAAAGATTAGCTTTTTAGTGATTTATTTTGGAATATGGAACCAGGAGTCTAATTTGATATTCTTCCATGTGGATAACCAATTTTCTAAGCATCATTTATTTTTAAAGGTAATTTCTTGCCCCTACTGATTTGAAACGTCAGCTGTTGTGGATCTTTTCCATATGTGCGTGGGTCTCTTCCTGGGCTCTCTGCTCTGCACCACCACCCCACTCTCTAATTACTATTCCTTTACAATACTCAGTCCTCTTATCTTGTAGGTTAAGTCTTCCTTCCACCCCACCTCCTCGTGTTCTTTTCCAAAATTATCTGGTTCTTGCTCTTCCGTATGAATTTTAAGATTATTTTGTCAAATTCCATCAAAAAAAACTTCATTGGAATTTTTATTGAAATTTAATTAGATCTGTAGATTATTTGGGAGCAATTGGCATGCTTAGGACATTGAGTCTTCTGATCCATGAACATATGTCTCTTCATTTATTTTCCGGTCTTTTTGGTATTCTTCCCACAATGCTTTGTCATTTTCTCTATAAAAATTCTCTCTTCTGTTAGATTAATCACTGGGCACCTCACACCTTATCTTGCTATTATGAATGAGATCTTTGTTTTTCCTCGTATCTTTTCTAACTGGTCAAGATTGATTAGTGGGAAGACTAGTCATTTTTCTGTGTTGACTTTGTGTCTAGCAATATAGCTGAGTTAATTTAATACTTCTAATAGTTTACCTGTAAATTCTTTTGAATTATCTATGTAGACAATTATATTCTGCAAAAGAGAACACTTGCATTTCTTTCTTTCCAGCTTTATACCCCTTCTTTTTCCCTTTGTTCTGTTGCATGCGTGAGGTTCTCCAGTGTGGAAAAAAAGTGATAATAGTAGGCATCCTCATCTTACTCCCAAGTTTAAAAGAAATGCTTCTGAAATTGTGCTATGTGAGTATGCTTGCTGTTGATTATTGATAGATAAATTTAGTCATATTCAAAAAGTTTTCTTCTAACCCCAGTGTGGTAGGTTTTATCATGAATGGATTTAAAATTTCATCAGATGCTTTCTGTGCATCTGTTAAGATGAACACATATTCTCCTTTAATTTTTTTATATGATGAATTACATTAATAAATTTTTCTAAGTTAAACATTCTTGCATTCTGGGCTAAACTCTAATTACACCCTACTTAATTCATTCTGCTAGTATTTTATTTATAACTTTTGCATCTAGGTTCTCAAGCAAGAATATCAGTTCCCTATTGCATTAATAATCTTTATCCCAAAGTCATCGATTAAAACAACAATAAACATTTATTATATCTCAGTTTCTGTGGGTTAGGAGCATGAGAGAAACTTAGCTGGATGGTTCTGTATTAGGGTCTTTCATGAGTTGCAGTTAAAACATTGGCCAGCGCTACAGCCATCTGAGGGCTTGACTATGACTGGAGAATCCACATCTAAGATGACCCACTCAATATGACTGGCAAGCTGTGCTGGCTATCAGCAGAAGGCTCAGATCCTTGTCACGTGGCCTTCTCTACAGAGAGGCTTGAATGTTTTCATGATATGACCTCTGGCTTCCTCTGGAGCAAGCTGGACAAAGGAGAAGGCAGAGAAGCTCTAATGGCTTTTATGACCTAGGCTCAAGTCATATGCTGTCACTCCTGCAACACTCTAGTGGATACACAGACCAGCCATTATTCAGTGTGAGAATCTACACAAGGATGTGAATATCAGGAGGTGAGGGGCGTTGGGGGCCATCTTGGAGGATGGCTACCAATGAGATTGGTTTATAATTTTCTTTTCTTGAACTGACCTTGTTTGGTTTATATCAAGAATATACCAGCCACAAACAACAAGGTCCTACTGTATAGCATAGGGAACTATACTCAATGCCTTGTAACAACCTATTGTGAAAAAGAAGAGATATACATACATATGCATAACTGAACCACTAGGATGTATACCAGATTCTAACACAACATTGTAAATCAACTATACTTCAATTAAGTATATATATACCAGCCTCAAAAATTAATTTCCCTTGTTCAATTCTCTGAAGCAGTTCTTTGAAAGTTCAGTAAAACCTTTCCATAAAACTTGTCTTTTGAAGGGAGATACGTTTGATTAATTGTACAATTACTATTGGTTAATTCAAACTTTCTATAACTTCTTGGGTCAAGTCTGATTATTTATTTTTTTTAGAAAAGTATCCATTTCCTCTGTTTTCAATTTCATGACATGAAGTTGTACTATTTTTCTTACTATTTTTTCAAATTTCTAGTTCAGTTCTAATATTACTTATTTGTGACTTTCTCCTTTTTTTCCCCTTGAAGAGTCCTGCTAAAAGTTTGTCTGCTTTGTTAGGTTTCTTTTGCAATGAACTGCTTTCGTGTTGTGTGTCTTTGTGTTCTATTTTGCTCCCTTCCATTGTGTTTGCTATTTTCCTCTGTGTTCCTTGGGCTTACTCTATTATACCTTTTTCTAGCTCCCGTACTGAGTGCTTAATTGATTTTAAATCTGTCTTGTTTTTAATAAATGCCTTAAAATTAGAATTGTTTTGGCTTCATCCTACAAGTTCTGATTATTTTTGTTATCATTCAGTTCTAAATACTTGGTAAATTCCATAATGATATCTTTTTTATCTCATATATTTAGGAGTGACTCCATGCAGTTCTAAACATGTGGGAAATTTAATGTTATTTTTATTATTAATTTCTAATTTACTTGTTTTGTGGTCAGAGAACAAAATCTGCATGATGTTGACTGAAATCCTTTTTCACCTGGTATGTGGTTAACGTTTCATTATCGTGTCATATGTACTTTATATGTATTTACATTTGGAATTTGTTGAGAATATTAGACTAAGAGTAATAATTTTCTGGTGAAAATCATCTATGTACTTACTATATTTTTGCCTACTAGACTTAATCAGTGTCTGATAGAGATGTGTTAAAATCTCCCCTTGTGGGATTTTTTTCATTTCTCTTTGTAATTCTATCAGTTTTTGGTGTACTGTTAAGAGCACAGAGGCCCATGACTGTTGTATCTGCTTAGTAGAGTGGTTTTTTTTTATTGTGTAAAGTTCTTTTATTTCTCTCTTAGTAATGCTCTTCACCTTGATTTTGTCTGTTATTAGCATGGCTACACCAGCTTTCTTTTGGATAATACTGACACAGTACATATTTGTTCATCGTTTAGTTTCAACCTCTATGTTTGGTTCTATTTTAGATATGTGTCTTTTTTTTTAAGATATTTGAAATACAACTTTAATCTGATTCTAAACAAAAAGGAATGGGAATGACAGTAACAAACAAGATTTCACCACTGAATATTGTGATGTGTCTGTAGCAGTCTTATATTTGAAATTCAGGGAGGAAACAACTGCATTCCAAAACAGCT
This sequence comes from Vicugna pacos, assembly GCF_048564905.1. Lineage (NCBI taxonomy): Eukaryota > Metazoa > Chordata > Mammalia > Artiodactyla > Camelidae > Vicugna > Vicugna pacos. Next base: position 53,148,071 of record NC_132987.1, on the reverse strand, counting down.
AAATATGTAGGTCCCAAAAAATGAAGGTTTTTTTTTTCAACTGCCACATTCGCTCCAAAGCCCATTCATCTCCTTCAGCATCCCAAAGATTAAGCACATATTCTGCTTAGCTATATAATAAAGCGGCAAACACGCTGCACCACAGACATCACAAGACAGTTGCCTGTAAAACTAGACTCTGACACTGGGCTCTAGCTTCACTTTCTCACAGGTCATCATCTTCATCCAGGAGAGCAGTTGCCTGTGCAATGTCTAGAGCATGCTCATACTGCGCAGCCAGGGCTGGGTCCATGACCACCTCAGGCGGGGCCAGAGTAGGCACGGGGGTGAACTCCAAGTTCGGGTCTCCAATCAGTTTTCTAGCAAGCTGGAGGAAGGGCTTTTCAAAGTTGTAGTTACTTTTGGCAGAAATATCATAGTACTGAAGATTCTTCTTTCAGTGAAAGACAGTTGATTTTGCCTTAACTTTTCTGTCCTTAATATCCACTTTGTTGCCACACAACACAATGGGAATGTTTTCACACACTCACACCAGGTCTCTATGCCAGTTCAGCACATTCTTGTAACTCTCAACGTTACATCAAACATTATAATGGCACACTGAGCTTGGATATAATAGCCGTCTCTCAGTCCACCAAATTTCTTCTGACCAGCTGTGTCCCATATGTTGAATTTAATAGGCCCTCTGTTGGTATGAAATACAAGGGGATGGACCTTAACACCCGAGATAGCTACATACTTCTCACATTCACCAGTCAGATGACGTTTCACGAATATAGTTTTTCCAGTACCACCATCTCCCACCAATACAAGTTTGAACTGAATTTGAGGTTCTCCTTGGGCAGCCATCATGATGTTACTTCCAGAAGCGTCTCCACACCTGTCGGACTCTAGATGTGTCTTATAAGCAGCCTATGTTTGGTTCATCTGCTTTTATCCATTCTGATCATCTCAGCATTTCACTGGCCAACCTAATCTGTTTATATAAATAGTGTTACTTAAACATTTTAACTTATTGACATCATTTCATTTCGTTTCTGTTTAACAACCATTCCTCTTTTTCTCTTTGAAAAATCTTTGCTGTTTTCTATTGGATTGATAAAATTTTTATAGTCTATTATTTTCCCTCTGTTGGTTCAGAAGCTATATATTATATTTTAATTATTCAGCTCATCCTTAATTCTTAATTTTTATATCTAATCATGATTAATCTTAACAAATCTAAAGTTGTTCCATTTTCTTCTTTTCCTTCACATAGACCAAGGACATTGTCACACTTTACCTGATCATTAAACAAATTCTCAATCTCTTGTCATTGTAGCACTGCTGTCCTATAGAAATAAAAAACAATCCATGTATGAAATTTTATATTTCTAGCAGTCACATTTTATTTTTTAACATTTTTTATTGAGTTATAATCATTTTACAATGTTGTGTCAAATTCCAGTGTAGAGCACAGTTTTTCAGTTATGCATGAACATATATATATTCATTGTCACATTTTTTTCTCTGTGAGCTACCATAAGATCTTGTATATATTTCCCTGTGTCTAGTAGTCACATTTTAAATAGTAAAAGAGTGAGGCTTAAGTTAATAATATATCTTATTTAATCCAATATATCTAAAATATTGTCATTTCAATATGTAATCAATAATTTAAATTACTAATGAGATATTTTGTGGTCTTTTATGCATTCTAAGCCCCAGAAATCCAATGTGCATTGCACTGTAATACAACTCTCATTATTGACTAGCCACACTTCAAGTGCTCAATGGCCATATATGGCTAATAGCTACCATATTGAACTATGAAGGTCTAGGGTTTTAGTTTTGCCTGTTGTTTAGGGGAAAAAAAAGAAAGTTGCAGATTTCCAGTAACCTAACTCCTTCCCAAATCTTTATTTTAGAACTGTCTAAAATGATTTTTTTAAACACTGAATCACAGAAGTAAGGAGGCAAAAGGACATCAACAAAATTTGGAAGCTGAAAAGCAGATGGACAAGGAATGGCAGATCCAATATATCTGAATAAGCTGACACCAAAGCCGACTCTACAGGAAATGCAAGAGCAAACTGACACAGTGTGTGCAACCCTGAAAGGTCATAGAAAATTAGGGCACCAGGTATCCCTGAGACTAGGGATGTGGGTGGGGCTAATTGGGATGATTGATTTAAAATCTGTATGAGAAGGATTATCCCTGTGGGCTCCTGGAACATGGCAGGCAGGCTCACACCTCACAGTCAGCAGATTAGAAGATTCCTCTCTGGGGAAGCTGGCCAGTCCTAGAGAAAAGACTTACATATACTGACATTGTGGGCCCATGAGAAAATGGTCCAGCCAGACGATCCTACAGTGAAATCCCCCAGGGCCAGCGACACCCACAGCCACAGAGCTTCCAGTCAGCTTTTTATGCTTTCTCCTAAACATTAACAAGCAAGGATTACCAAACATTTGAGCTTCCCATGTGAAGAAACAAAAATAAACAAGTAAATAAAGAGGAATTTTGAAGGGGGAAAAAACACTTTGAGAACAGGGTAAAAAACTGCTTTAAAAATCTGTAATTAATATCCTCAGAGAGAAAGGCAGTGATGTGTGGATAATAAAAATATGAGAAAATAAATGAAAATTTTAGAAGGAGATTTAGAAATAAAGCCAAGGAATCTGAAGGTAATAGAATGAGAGAGAGACAGATTAAAAATAGAAGTAAAATCTCCAAAACTGTAAAATATATGAATTTTGGTTGTCAAAAGAAAGAAAGAGAAGAAAGGAGCACCTTTAAATGATCGATCCAGAAGTTCCAACATCCAAATAATAGGAAACCTACAAAGAGAAAATGGAGAGAGAAAAGTACCCAAAATATAATTCAAGAAAAACTTCAGAGAGAAAAAGACACAAGTTTTTAGAGTAAGAGCGTCTCCACATTATCAGGACAATTAATTTCTTTTTAGCACCTCAAGAAAGAAAGAGAGAAAGAAAGACAATTAATTTTTAAAAGATCCCACCAAAATGTGTAATCATTAAATATCAGAACAACAGGGATAAAGAAAAAGCCTAAAATTTTTCCAGGAGCAAAGAAAGTCCTTACACAGGATCTGGAATAAAAACATCAACGGACTTCGAAGCAGTAACAATGGAAGCTAAAAGATAATGGAGCCGTGCCTTCAAATTCTAAGAGGAAAATATTTCTGGCCCAGAATCACATGTACAGCCTGACCATCACTCAGACGTGATGGTCGAACAGACATTTTCAGAGATGAAAGTTCACCCGTACACAGGAAGCCTCTGGAGACTATAATCCATCAAAATGAGGGACTAAATCAAGAAAAAAGAAGACACAAGACACAGGATACATCCTCAGAGGGAAAGAGAAGTGATGACCCAGCAAGACAGCTGTACAGGAGGCACAGCCACCATGGACAGAAACAGGAGGACCAATGGTTCTAAGAGGAGATGTCCCCAAGAAAAAGATGAAGTTGATAGATTACCTAGCATGTTCAGACATATTGAGAGGAGACCAGCCACTCATAGGAATAGAAATCTAATCAAACAAAAAGATAGACTATCTTTTTTAATGGCAGTACTGGGGATCAAACCCAGGACCTCACACATGCTAAGAACATGCTCTACCACCAAGCTATACCCCCACGCCCCCCAGACTATTATTTTCACCAGGGGAAGCAAAAAGTGATACAAGAACGGAAAGGTAATCATAGCACAACACAAAGTTTAGCTGTGAAAAGTACTAATATAGTAATACTAATATGAGCATTGAATAACTAGAAAGTATGATGTAATTACTTTGAAAGGGAAGGGGGGAGAACTGGGGAGGGAGAAAAATAATGTCATCTTCCATAATAGGAGATCAATCCATGTTACCTAATGAAAAAATAAGAAAAATATAAATGAGATATATAGAAACATAGAGGCAAAAAAAAAAACACAACAAAATACTAGCTAAAGGGAGTTGAAAGTGTTTGCCTTTAGGGGTTGGGAACTGAGGTGGGGTAGGAGTGGACAAGGGGTTGCAATTATTCATTAAAAGTTATATAGGCACACATAGGTGATATCATGGTCTTGGTTCCAGACCACCACAGTAATGTGAATATTGCAATAAAGCAAGTTACATGAATTTTTTGGTTTCCCAGTGCACATAAATTTATGCTTACACTCTACTGTAGTCTTTTAAGTGTGCAATAGCATTATGTCCAAAAAAATGTACATACCTTAATTTAAAAATACTTTATTGCTCAAAAATGCTAACCATCATCTGAGCTTTCAACAAGTTATTTTTTTTCAGTAGTAACATCAAAGATCACTAATCACAGATCACCATAATGAATATAACAATAATAAAAAAAAAAAGCTTAAATTATTGCTAGCATCACCAAAATGTGACACAGAGACATGAAGTGAGAAAATGCTGTTGGAAAAATGGCACGAATAGACTTGCTCAATGCAGGATTGCCACAAACCTTCAATTTGCAAAACACACAGTATCTGTGAAGCACAATAAAGCAAAATGCAGTAAAACAAGGTAACCCTGTATTAATTATCTACTGTTGTACAACAAATCCCCCTAAGCTAATCAGCTTAAAATAACAATGAACATTTGTTATCTCATTTAGTATCTGGTGAGTCATAAATTCAGTTTAGTTGAGTGGTTCTGGCTCAGAATCTCTCACTAGCTTGCTGTCAATATCCCTGCCAGGGCCATAATCATCCGAAAGCTTGACTGAGGCTGGAGGACCCCTCTCCAAAGCGGCCCACGAACACACCTGGCAGTTAGCATTGGTTGTTAGCATGAGGCCTCAGTTCCCTGCCACACAGAACTTTCCTTGGGGCTGTTTGAGTGTACTCACCACAGGGTATTTTCCTTCCCCAAGAGCAAGTGAGCCTAGAGAAAACCATGTGGAAGATGTGGCAGCTGCAATGTCTTTCATCTTTTAACCTCAGATGTCACACACCATTATGTTCTGCAATATCCTCTTGGTCACACAGGTCAGCCCTATTAAGTGTGGGAGGGTACAACACCAGGGCATGACCAGGAGGCAAGAGTCATCGGGGGCCATCCTTAGAACTTCTGAAAATTAAGCGACTTTTAAAAATATGTGTATGTATATCTTTAACAAAAATACGAATTTTAAAAATTTTGTTTATAGTCAATGCTCATTTAGATGTATCAACATATCTTTATCAATTTTTGTAGTTGACACTGTCTTTTTTATACTGTCCTCTTTCCTTATGGTTCACTTTTTCTTCTTGAAGTACGCCCTATAATAATTCTTTCAGTGAGAGTCTGCACTTCGTATTATGGATATGCCCCTTTTCTTTTAACTGTAAGTTATCTGGGTATAAAAGTCCAGTCGGCACTTGGGAGCTACTACTCCAACATCTCTGGCCTTGGCTTTTGCTGAGGCCGGAAGTTCCTTTGCGAGAAATCTGTCTTTTTCCCCTTACATTTGATGTTCTGTAATTTCTCCCCAAATTTTCTCTGCTACTACTTCCTCATGTATTACTTCTCTGGTGCCATTTATTTTCTTCTTCCAAAACTCCCATTGGACATACAGTGTCTTTCAAACAAGCTATCCTTCATGTCTCATAACTGCTTTTCTATTTTCTAATCTTTGTCTTTATGTACCATATCAGTGTTAACGTCTAGGTAATGTCTTTTAATTCACCAAGTCTCTCTGTATCTAGTCTACAGTCTACTCTGTCTCTTATGTTTTTTAATGGTCAAAGTTTTTGTTTCCAAGATCTCTGATTCTTTTTATATCTCCTTGTTCTCATTTCATTTCTATCTGCCTCTGTTCATTTCTTGTTAATGTTAAGCCTTCATTTGCCTTTTTTAGGCATCCTAAACCTTATTTTTAATTCTTCATAAGATTTTCACAAAATTAAATTAATCTGGAATGAATTCATATTCCAAGTGTTGATTCTGTTAACTGTTTTTCTTACCACAAAGTATTTTTCGTGTATTTTGGTTCAACTCTCAGTGAGTTGGAGAATTTTTTATTTTTGTTTTTACATCTATTTTTCACTCTGTCTCTGTCCTGAGCTGAGACCCCCAGGCCCACTTGAAAACCCGGTCCTAGAATAGCACGGCAGGGCTCCCATTCTTCTGTGGTATGAGGACATCACAGATCCAGGCATGTAGCCAGAGGGTGGCTTGGCTCAGCTCCTAGTCAAGAGTCTGTCTTCATCTTCCCACATTTCAAGCCCCAGGCTGTACATGGACAGCTGGCTTTTTTTCCCCTTGCCTCTTTTCACAAGCAGAGGGAGCCTCACCGCATCCCTGGCTTCAAGGGTCCTGGCTGTTGTCCCCTGTCTTACACAGAGCATGTTAGCTCTTTAGCTTGTACCCAGGAGCTATGCCTCTGGCCGCTACTGCTGCTTCTAGACCCGAGGCCACAAGGCCCTCAGCCCCACTCATCATGTTGCATTTCTGATCTGCTTCTGGTACACAGAGATATCTATCTTGGTTTGTGGCCCAGCTATGTGCCTTTGTTTATCATTTTCTTATTTTGTTTATTACTGCTGTGTGTTTGGAACACAGGGCATAGGCCACAGCATGAACTCACTATGCCATCTTGGCTGAAGTTAAGAACAGAATTGTGTGGTTGCCATACCTATAGAGAAGTCCCATGTTTCTTTTTATTAAACGTAAAAAGGAGAGATCGTTTTATAAACACTCAGCAGGCTTTTATGCATGGGCTTTGCTATGAATACTATCTATGGTTCTGGTGGAACACGTTCCTTCCTCAGGATAAAGGAGGTAGATAGAGTCCGTATGTTTTCAAGTCATTCACATGTCCACTCCACACACACAGTCTGCGAGTTGTTCTTTGAAAGGAGAGACCACAGGATGCGGACGAAGCTTCATCAGCATCCACTCTTCTCTCCTAACGGCACAACCGAGCCCGAGGTGTGGCCCAGAGACCGCGAGCCACGGTGGGATACCGACGTATACCTCCCCCTAGCGGCCACCAGAGGAAGCTGCGGCGCCCACAGCTAAGGAAATGCCCACAGGAGTTAAGGTTTTCCATGCACATTCAATCCCGGCTGAGCTTGGGACCTGTGGAAATGCCACAGGCAGCTGAAAGGGCCCCAGGGTGGAATTCTCTCTACTGTCTCTCTTGCTGTACCAGAACGTAGCCGACCCTATTTGGGCCAGTTCTGTCTGCCTGGCACTTCGAAGCTTCAGAACCTTGACTCTAGGGACCACTTGGTCCACAGAGAGTTATTTGAATGGGTTTCTTAACTCATATCCAGAGGATCCCCACCTCCGTCGAGGCCACACAGAGGGTTGTGGGAAGGCAGTCTGTGCAGGGGTACAGAACATGGGTTTGGGGATTAGCTAGACCTGGGTCTGAATCCCACCGCCGTCACTCACTAGCTGTGTGTCTCTGAGCAAGTTACTTAACCTCTCTGTGCCTCTACTTCTTCGTTTATAAATAAGGATAATACTTTCCTACTTCAATGGGTTGCTGTGAGAATAGAACCAGGTAGTCAGATAAGTTCCATCTCCCCTATATGTGGTTCTTATTTTGAAGGTGCCTGGGCTCTTATAGCCCTTTGCTATCTTACAAGCTTCAATCAGCCTTTTCCGGGCTTTGGGTTTCCATGATGGGGGGATTTTTCTTGAGGAGGAATCAGACCCAGATGGAGTCCACACTGCAGAGGCCGCATGTGAGGGCCAAAGTCCTCCAGCCTAAAACTGTCCCTGAGAATCACAAACTCACAAACATACCCTCTGGCTGCTGGTGCCTGGGTGGTTTCTGTTTAACTATTTCCCACTCAGTGGCCTGCAGTCACACTCTCAGAGAACACATGCATGCCAGAGGTGCAATTCAAGCACAGCCACGCTGGGCGTTCAGCTGGTCAGTACCTGCTCTGTGCTTGGAACTAGGGTTCTGAGGGGAAGGGGATCTCTGCCCTCAGGGCGTTCACAGCAGGGCAGGAAGGCTGTCCACAAAGGCAGGACTCTTTGATGACTGCTGTAAAGAGAGGTGCGCAGGAGCACAGATCAGGGTCAGCCCAGGATCATCAGGGACTGCTGCCCAGAAGAGAGGCTGCTGGCTGGGCCCTTGAATGTGGAGTAAGAGTGTGCTGAGGACAAACTTCATCAATTCATTCAATGCTTTTTTGCTCAACACCTGCCGCCCTCTCCCCCAGCATCTGTTCTCTGCTCTAGGGACCCCATAATGCTAAAGAGAACAGCAGGCCCTGCCATCCAGGTCTTGGCCCGGCACTCACAGAGAGGTTGTGATATAAACAATTCCACAGAACATCGACCTCAGACAAGGCCACTCTGTGACCGTGATGGATCCAGGTAGAAATAAGCCCAAACCCTGAAAGTCCTTTCTGACACCCCCGCACCGAGACCTCGCAGCTCCCCATGGTGTGCGTTCTCCTCCACTGCAATGAGCAATAAATCCAACATGCTCCACTCAGGTGGGATCTTCGTGCTCTTTGGGTGGAGGGTGTTACAGTGATGACCAGGAGGTGGGATTTGAGTGGAGACAATGAATGAGGAACAAGCCATGTGGAGACATGGGGGAAGAATGTTCCAGGCAGATAGAGTAGCCAATGCAAAGGCTCTGAGGTGAGATGTCAAGCATGTTTGAAAAATAGTAAGTAGGTCGACCTAGCTAGAGTAGAAAAGTCAGAGGCGGTAAAGCCCTGTGCTTGCCCAGCATCGAGTCCAAAGAGAGAGCCCAGAGCCAGCAACAGAGACATCAATGGTTTAATGGATGGGGGTGCTTACACGTCTGAAGCAAGGTCCTGGAGCGACACCCCACCATGCATATGGCAAACAGCAGGAAATTTTCAGGGATTTTATTCAGTTTTTAAGTAGCCAATTCAGTTTCAACAAATGCCAGTAATAGACAGTAATGCATATTCACCCACATGCACATACCTCACTTTCAGAGGAACATCAATCAGCATTCAGCTCAGCCTCTGTGGCCTTTCTTAATGTAAAAAGAAACGACCAGCCCACAACTGTGGCCACCGCCTTATTGGCTAACTTCTTTTTTCCCACTGTAATGGTGGCCAATATTTCCTCAACTTTAGGGGTGTCTGTGAATTCTCCGTACTCTCTTGTCAGCCCCCATTCATCAAGGACAGTCACCACAGGACCCCACACTAGTGGACGGCCACCCGGGGATCTTCTCCACCTCTTTTGAAATCACCCCTGGAATTTCTGAAATCGAGTGCCCGTAGAACTGAGCTCCTCTGTCAAGTTTACAATTTACCTCTCTATCCAAAACGTTATCCCCTTTCTTCTCCAACACGTGTTCTCCTCAAGATTGAGGAGTAGCAAAGAAAAGGAGGGGTGAAAGTGAACAGGACCCTGTGGGGCCCTCCTGGGCACAAAAGCCTTTCAGTGCCCCCTGTTTCTTATTTGCAGGAAAAAAGTTTCAGCCTCCTAGGCCTTTCTGAACACCAAAGAGCAGATTCGAAAAGTTGCTAATCAGGGAAGGGAGGGAATGCAGAAACAGTCAAGAAACTACAGTGCAGCGATTAAAGTAGTGTCCTGGTTCCTCCTCAACGAGTATAGGGTACCAATATCTTTGAGTTCTTCTGCAGGAACTAAGGCCCCCGCCCAGATGGAGGATGGTAACTTCAGGCTGCGCAGAGGATTCCTGGAGTACCACCCTGTACCTTACCACCAACCAATCAGAATAATAAATAAATAATTACCTGCATCCCTCACCCCAAATTTTGCCTATAAAAACTTCTTTCTGAAAACTATTGGAAAGTTCTGTCTTTTGAGCACGAGTCCCGTTCTCCTTGTTCAGCTCTGCAATAAATCTTTCTCTGCTCCAAACTCTGACATTTCGGTTTGTTTGGCCTCACTGTGCATTGGGCACATGAACTTGTGTTGGGTAACACTTTTGGGCCCCACATGTTATTGGACAGCCTACAACTTTCCACTCCCCATCCTTATTTCCTGACATCTTGGCACTCACAGGAGTTTCCTTGGTCTCCTGGCTGCTCTGCCAATTGTTGGGCTGCATCCTGCAGCCTACAAGCCCTGTGCTTGCCAAGCTTCAAGACCGAAGAATGAGCCCGGAGTGGGCAAGAGGGACATCAGTGGTTTAACGGATGGCGGAGCTTACATGTCTGAAGCAAGGTCCTGGAGCGACACCCCACCACGAGCGAGCAGGTGGCGGGGCAGGTCAGGGCAGCAGTCTTCACTCTTTCCCAAGCACAGGGGGAGGTTACCAGTTAGAGGGGGAACTGATGTCAGATTGGCTCACCAGATACCAGGGAAACCAGCAGAGGGCAAGCCCCTCACCACCCCTTTGATAAGTTATGGCGATGTTCTCATCTAAAGTTAGAACAGGGGGAGGGTATAGCACAATGGCAAGGTGCATGCCTAGCATGCACGAGATTCTGGGTTCAATCCCCAGTACCTCCACCAAAAGAAATAGATAAACCTGATTACCTTCCCTAAAAAATAAATAAATAAATAAATAAAGTTGGAACAATCATTAGCTGGGGCCTGAGGCAAGTATGGAGAACGGTCAGTCGGATGAGGAGGGTATAGGTGAAGCAGGCATTGGTCAAGCAGGGGAAGTACAGAGAGCAAGAGAACAGCCATCTTGGGTGGCCCGATCATACAGTCTTGTTTTGAGGAAGAAGGACAAAAGCCTTTATTGCCTTTTTAAAGAGATTTTTAGCAAAGTCACCATGGGTCCTAACGCTCCGTTGGAGCCACTCATGATGGCATTCTTCTTTGATATGGTAATAGAGTAAATAGAGCGATATATTCTGTCTTTGAGTAAGGTCTACCAAGGGAGACTCCCAGCTTTTGGATGATCCTGCCAGCTCACCCTGTGGCTGTATGTCTCTCTAGCCATCTGGGGGAAAGCCTGTCCCTTTGGGGTAGGTCTAATAGGGTAACGTAGGCCAAGCATTTGTGTGGTCCAATGTGATTTAGGAGTGAATAGATTGAACAAATTTTATCACCAGCTGCATTTTATGCTCCGGAAAGAATACAAAAAAAGAGTCTGCCTTCTCATTGCTGGCAACATAAACCGGAAATTCCCTGCACCAACTCAGGGCTGCAGGCCGCAGGTGTGAACACACACACACCACACTACACCACCACTGAGCCCCAGCAGCAGCCAGCTCAGGGCCCGGGACCACTCAGCAATTAAAGTTTCCCAGAGAAAAAGGGCTGTAAGTTATGCAGGTGATAGTCAAGCACTGTTTTAGGTTTGGCATTTAACAGACAAAAGTGAACTTTCAACTCTTTCTTTCTCTTGGTGTCCTGAACTTTCTGTTTCATTAAAATTAATAGATTTTTTTAAAATTTTTTAAGTAATAGCATCAAGTACAGTCCGGTCCATAAGAGGAGTAAACTCTGACTTGGGGCAGAGCCAAAAACACTACACACTAGATTTCTATTTCTTATCCTTTTGCCAATCAGGAGCCATGGAAGTATTTTTGAACAGAAGGGAGATATCATCACATTTAAATGTTAGAAAGATGACTCTGGTAGCCGAATGGTGGTGGATTGGGCCCACGCATTCATCTCCAGTGCTTTCTGAAATCCTTTTTTTTTTTTAAGTTTTTCATATTAAAATCCATAAGGAAAGAGAGAACAGGAGAGATGTCAAAAGCAACATTTTGGAAGCTGGAAAAAACTAGACAAATGGTAACCAGCATAGCACAACGAAGAAAGTTCAATCCTCAGCTGTGGGGCAATAAAGAAAAAATTCTATTTATACCCCAGACCTGCCAAATGGTTCAGGAATTGGTGGCTCCAGGTACCTCTGAAAGTGGAGATGGAGGAGGGATGCTGGTGAAGGTGGAGCCAAAAAGCAGAACTAGGGATTCATTCCTGCCCCTTGCCCCAGCCATTCCTTCCCTCATTCCAACAGATGCTGGAGGTGTTTTTTCTTAAAGGTTAAAACTGAGGGTCTCTGGACTGGCATGCCACTGGCATGGACTGGCAGGGCCCCACACTGAAAATGGGATCAAAGTAGGGGTTACACACTGATTACAGAGACATGCCCCATCCACAGCCTCCTCACGCATCTACTTCCCAACACTGGCAGCCAGGTTTCTGACCCCCAGCCAGGACACTAGAAGAGGTGTCTGCGGAAATCTGAGAAGCCCAGGAAGGAAGCCGAAAGATCCTAATAGTCACAGCAGCCCTGCCCAGCCCAGCCCATCCTGCAGGGACGCTTCACAGCAAATTGGCTAGACCTGGTGACCCCCACAGTGAGTGAGGATTGAGGAGCCCGGTCCCAAAAGAGACTGATCCATGTCCCTCTCTCACCAGTCTCCTCCTGACTTGTGACCTTTCCCTTCCCAACTCCAGGTCCCAAATGCCATCACACCTCCCCTGTTGCCCATGCACCTGGTGCACAGTGCCAGGTCGGCACTCAGGAATGGGAGGGATGCTGGCCTTGGGTCCCAGGGAAGGGCAGTGACCATTCCCTCAAGGCCAGGATGGATGGATCTGCCCACAGGGTAAGAGGCTGGGGCCTGTAGTCTCTCAAGGACCACCCAAAGCAGGACCTTGCCCAGGGAATGAGGGCCTTGGACAAATCATTTTTGTGGAGTCCCGGTCAATATAAACAATTTGATTTGATAATGTATTACCAAAACTCATAGGCCCACATGAGTCATACAGATTGATGGAAGAGGTGCCCGGGTGTTTGTTTATTGTCCATTCAGAGCACTAAAGACTCTCCAAAACGTACAGCACCATCTTTTCCTGTCCAGCCTGGGAACTATCTCTTCATGTTGTTTATGCTCAAAGCTGTCATTCTTGGCTGACTTCATAAATCTCACCTCACGGAAAAGAGAGCAAGGCTGTGATTATTCACAATGGCATGGCTCTTCGGAACCTGTTTATATTGAAACAAGACAGACCGTCCTGCCTCTGTGGTTCCCTGATACCGTTTATCCAATGCCGGTCCCATCACTGCTCACAATGCTGCATCATCAGTGGTGCGGCCATGAGCGCTGGCTTCCGGTGATTCTCTCATAGGTGGCAAAGTTGCTTCCTTATAATGGTCGTAAATGCAAGTCTTATCCAGCAGGTTTAAAAAATACTAAAGAGCAATTATTTATTTTTTGCTTATGTTAATTTACCACTGGGAATTTTACTGTGTGGATGTAGAATGGCACATCTGTGCTGTCAATGTCTACAGCTTAGGGATCCTCCACAGCGTGGCTCAAATGCCACCTCTTCCGTGAGGTCTGCTCTGCCACTCCTGCTGGGAGTGTGTCTGTCCTCAGATCCCTGCTGGCCTCACGCATTGTCCTCATCACTCCTGGGGACTTTATGCATCTCAGGTCTCCCTTACTAGACGGTAAGAACTCAGAAGGCAAGGTCGTTGGGCAGGGCGTTGATTAATTAGAGTGGAGGGTGGGGAGCAGGATCCAGGAAAAGAGCACAAGAGCCCAGAGGAGGAGACAGGAGGGAGGGAAAGACAGGGCCAGCATCTGCAGAGCAAGCGAGACCAAGTTATCAGTGGCACAGCATCATGGCTGCCCACACAAAATGTAACCGTTGCACAGGGATACTTTGGCCCCTAGGAAATACCTCAGGGCACCTGCCTGGCTCACAATGGTCCTCTCTGTCTGAGAAATTCCTCTGCCCACTTATTTACCCACTCCCCCACAGAGGTGGGACGCAGGCAGCCGGTTTTCCTGTGTGACTCCATTCTCTGGCCAAATTTCCTATCTATGGATTTGAGGCTCACACACAGTCAGGGAGTCTCTGAGCACGGTTGGGACTGAGTGTCTATAACCGCATCCCCGTATAACCCAGACTGTGGATAGACCACTCTGTACTTGGAAAGGCAGCAAAGACCAGTGTCCAAAAGAGGAAACTGCAGCAGATGAGCCACAATCAGGGGTACTGGCCAGGTCTCCTTCAGAAACAAGTGACAGAAACCCAGACCAAGCCAGCTTGATCAAAAAGGGACGGCTCCGCTCACCAGCTGCCAAGCACCAGAGTGCCGTGTCCATGTGATAGAACTTTGCTCTTCTCTCCACCTCTTGACTCTGCTTGAATCTAGAGTTATTTATCAAAGGTGTAAAAGCCTTTAGAAATGCCAAGGAAATGAGAATTCCTCCCCTTTTGTTCATGGCTCTGCCCACAGGAGACTCTAACTGACCTTAGACCACACTCCAGCACTGAGCCAAAGAGGTGATGGATGCTATCCTCTGTATGTCTGCGTGTACGGGGGTTGGGGGCTGGGAGAGGATGCCCAAAGGCACTAGAAGATGGGTCCAGCTGGGTAAACACAGCGAGCCATCCAGAAGTCCGCGGACCTCAGTGCTTTTCAGAGCAGGCATCTGTGCCTAGCTCCAGCCTCAGAAGGTGTCCATATTTGGGTGGAATCCCCTCCATCCTCCAAACACATTTCTTTCCTTTTTGATTAATTCTACTGAGGATGATTTCTGTTCTCTGATTGGAAGAGCAAGACAACCCCCATCATGTGTATCTGTGACAGCATAGGGAAAAGTCTAGGTGGTTATATCAAAACCTTAACAGGAGTTATTGCTGGGTATTGGGGTGATAGATTATTTTCATTTTCTTCTTTATATGCTTTTTAAGGTTTTCCCAGATTATATTTATTTTACTTTTATTACGCAAGTACCAAATATCTGACATAGCAAAAGTTGTAACGGAAAATAACTAATGTTTTTTAGCAAGAATCCTGACACGCTAGGAATCGTGATCATTACCATTTTGGCCTCTTACCTTAGAGACACACACTCACCGTGGCTTGTAGTGACACCACCCTGTAGGTACCCTTCTGCCAATTAAGTTGTTGCAAAAATGTTTGGAGACGTTGAAGTAGTGTTTTGTACCCCATGGAAAATAACTTGAACTCTAATCACATTCGAGTTCACATGTGTATAGACAGTGGTGATGCACAGTGGGGTGGATGGTGAAGAGATCCGGTAGAGGCCCATTAAGTGAGCAGCACCCGGAACCCCAGGAAAGAAATCACCGGGAGGGAGGAAGTGGGCCAGACTCAGTACCATGGTGCAAAGGTCAGGGGCAGCAGTGAGGTCAAGCTGCCTGAGAGGCGGCTGCTGAATACTCCAAACTCACCTCCTCCTGGGATGTGAAGATCTGAGGTTAAGGGGGTGAGGGAGAGCTACATCATGAGGAACTGACCCAGCTACACTAATGATACCGTATCGTGCACTTAAAAATTTAAGAGGGTAGATCTCATGTTAAGTGTTCTTACCACAACAAATTTTTTTAAAGAATGAATTTAAAAATATATTATACACCTTAATTATGTGCAGTTTATTGTATGTCAATTATACCTCAATAAACCTGTTTTAAAAAAAAAGACCTCTCAGACTGGAGAACTCAGACATGATGAGTGATCTCTGAACTAGATGAGCCCCCAGGCAATCTGGGACCCAACAGGATTGGGAGATTTGACTGACAGCCTCAAAACGACAGCGGATCACTACAGTACCATTTTTCCTCCAATTTGTATTAAGGTATTTTACAGACAGTAAAATTCACCGTTTTTAGTATTCAGTTCTAAGAGTTTTTGACAGACACTTACAGTCATGTAAACACCACCACAACCAAGACATAGAATTGTTCCGTCACCCATAAAAATTCCCCTGTGTATTCAACCTCTCCCCAGCCCCAGTCCCTGAGAACCACAGATTTCTTTTCTGTCCATGTAGTTTTGCTTCTTCTAAAGTGGTATATGAATAGAATCATACAGTAAGTAGCCTTTTGAGTCCAGCTCCTTTCACTGAGCATAATGAATTTGAGATTCATCCACCTTGCGGGGCGTATTCATGGTTCACTACCTCTTATCGCCAAGTGGTGTTATTCCATTGATGATATAACAGTTTGTTCATCTGTTCACCTATTGAAAACTTTTGGGCTGTTCCTAATTGTTGACAATTGTAATAAAACTTACGTAAACATTGATGTACAGGCTTTTGTGTGAACATAGTTTTCATCTCACTAGGCAAATACCTAAGGGCAGAATTGCTCCTCTGTATGATAACCACGTGTTCAACTTTATAAGAAATTACCAAATTACTAATCCATCTTCCAAGGTGGCTATTTTTCATTCCCACCCATGTATGAGAGTTCCAGTTGCTCCACATCTTCACCAGTATTTGTCTGAAATACCTTTTTAATTTTTTCCTCACTTCATCCATATACCATCATCACAATAGATAAACATTCCCTGGGCATCAGCTGTGTCTACAGCTCAGATATAGGCCTGAGGCCCTCTCATCTCGCTCTTGAGCTTCTCCTTCCATCCAGGGTGCAGATATCCCCCTCCACTGGCCCCACCTAGTAGCGACAGAAGCTTCATTTCAGAGCCCTGGACCAGGCCAAGTCCTGAGGGATGCTGAGGTGGGAGAGGGGGCACTCCCCTCAGGGAATCTGCAGGAGGAGCACTGTAGCCCCCAACAGTTATATCCTGACCCTACTCCTTTCCTATGAAATGCAGCTCCAAGAACTGTAACCCTACTAAGCCCAAATACCCAGAGCTCTGGGTTCATTCTCAAAGGAGATTTATATTCAGGAAGTAGAATCTGTGCCTCCTGATATGATCCAATGGGAAATACCCAGCACCCCTCTGAAATGTTCCTGTGGGAAAATTGACAGAATCTAATCAAAACTCTATTCAACTTTCAGTTTACAGGAAATATAAGGGATGGGGGAGCAAACTAAATGGCACTACGAGGAGGCAATACATACATCTAGAATGTGAATCATTCTCTAGAGACAAATAATCCAGTTTCTCCAACAAAACAATGTCATGAAATAAAGAGAAGGAGGGGCCATAACAGAATAAAAGGATTTGAGAAACATGACAAGAACAAAAGATGCACAGCCAGAGGCACTAAAAGAGGCATTCCAAATTTAACAGAATCACCATCTAATTACCACTTCAAGATAGAGACCCAAAGAATTGAAAACAGGGACTCAACCAGATTCTTGCACACCAATGTTCATAGCAGCATAATGCACAACAGACAAAAGGTGGAAACAACCTAAATATCCATCAACAGGTGTGTGGATAAACAATATGCAGAATGTACATACAGCGGCATATTATTCAGTCATTAAAAGGAATGAAATTCTGATATATTCTACTACATTAAAAACATTATGCTAAGTGAAATAACCCTGACACAGAAGGCAAATACTGTACGATTCTAATTCTATAAGATACCTAGAATAGGCAAATTCATAGAGACAGAAAGAGAATAAAGGTTACCAGGGGCAGGGGGAATGGGAAGTTATATTGTTTAATGGGTACAAAGTTTCTCTTTGGGATGATGCAAAACTTCTGGAAATGGATAGTGGTGATAGTTGCACAACATAGTGAATGTACTTAATGTCACTGAATTGTACACCTAAAAACGGTTTAAATGGTAAATTTTGTGGTGTGTGTATGTATATATATATACACACATATATATACATATATATACATATATATATACATACACACACACATATATATAATGTATATCACAAAAAAAGGAATTCAATTTTTTTTCTTATGGGGGGAGGTAATTTCAGGTTTATTTATTTGTTTGTTTGTTTTTTAATCAGAGGTACTGGGAATTGAACCCAGGACCTTGTGCATGCTAGGCATGCACTCTACCACTGAGCTATACCCTTCCCCCAGGAATTCAATTTTTTATTCATATCTTGAAAAGTATTCAAGGAAATCCATACACACAGCCCATAGCAACATGTTAGAATCTCTTTGCTCTGTCCACTTCCCTCTTACCCCAGGTATATTGCTGCCCACTCACCACCTCCAGCCCAGAGCCTTCACCCCTGCACCCCAACTCACCCCTGCACCCCAACTCTCTCACCACTTTATTAGGTGGATTGGCTTAGCCTCCCTCCCAGCAAGAAAGAATGCTTCTCTAGGCTGGGAGAGTGAGGATTAGGCTATGAAGCACTCTCCTTGACAGTGGAAGGGTTGTGGTCACATCCACCGCAATGACTTTCCTCCCATCACACAGTGGAGGCCTGAGCGCTGTTTCCTCTGCCCCAGCATAACCTCGCCCTTTCGTGCGCCTAGCACTTTCCACCCAGTAATGACTCTCACAGCCACCAGACCCGATGATAGTGAAGACATGAGTGCCAGACTATATGCCAAGCACGTTTCAGACCTTTACCATAGTCCTTATAACAGTCATGCAGATAACCATTATTACCACCGTTTTGCAGGAAACTGAGGCTCAGATATGTCAAATGACTTGTCCAAGGTCACACAATCAAAAACCATCAGGCCTTGGATTCAAACCACTATCTATACCAAACTGCTGCTAGTTCAAGTCCAGCCATATTTCCAGAAAGTTTTCAAAAGCAGGAAACTGAAATGATGAAGCTCAGGTGACCAGATGGGTTACTAGCAAAGTTAGCTTTTCTGGCTCCCCAGGTCCCTCCTCCGCTATCCCTCCCTCAACTACCTCCCTTCTCCTCACAAAATGTCACCTTCTGAGCCTGAATCCACTCAGCTGACTCTTCTTGGCAACCAAAATGAATACACACGTTCCAAACTATTAAGGTGACCACAACTATGCGGGGAGAACTCCGTCCAGCTTTGGAGCCGCTTTGACTGACCTCGGGGGAAGTGCCTCCCCTCCCCCCCCCCCCCCCGTCCTCTCCCTGCTTGCCTGTGACTGCCACTTTCCAGCCCTCATGGCTCCCTCTGTCCCCGACTGTGCTCCATTGTAGATGTCCAAACTCATTCCTTCCTCATCCGAGGCACCAAGTACCTGCCCTGCCGGTATCTCGCTGCACTCGGACAGAGGCCCCAGGTTATCCCACCGAGAAGGTGCTTGGGCTGTGGGATTTCAGCCTGTCCCCCGGCCTCCGTGTCTGGCGTCACCCAGATTCGGCACAGGCATCGACTCTCTTCAAACTCCGACAATCCAGGCAAAAGCTCACGAGATGTATGACTCTAGGGCCAAGAGACAAAAAGAGGGATACAGAACTATAAACAGGGTAAACTCAGTAAAACCCACAGAAGAAAAAAAATGCTTCAAAGAGCTGTATTCTCTACAAAGAATTTTTCCCGGGTTTTTTTCTTTAACCAAATTTTCTACTTCAAGCAAACATTAGTTTTATAATTTAAAAAGATGTTTCAATAGAAATACCATTTGAAAGGTTCAAGTAAATCATGTTCAGAAAAAAAGATTAGGGGGAAAAAATCCAAAGTAAATGAGGATTATTTCTGAGTTGGCATTTTAATTTTATTAAGTAATTAACATTAAATTTCCTTCATTTTGTACTGTTCTGTTTGCCAAAACAGAACACTATATTTACAGAGAATGTAGACTCATTCTTGAAGAATCGTTACATTTATGATCACACAAAAATAAACCCTACTTCTTTTATCCCTGTCAGGAAGTCCTCTCATTTGGCTCTCTCTGCGGGGGGGAGGGAGAATTTAAAAGCTAGTCCTGAAGGTCTTCCCTGGTGCCATTTCCATGGTACCTCGGTTGGAACCTATGAGAAAAAGTTCCTTCATAATGACGTCAACCTTGCTGCTTAAAAAAAAGCCTCTAAAACTTATGAAAAACACAGTTGATGTGAATCATATGTCTGAGTGGCCGAGTTCCCGCTAAGCTGGGAGAGCACACAGATGTGCAGGACAGAAATTCCTCCCCACATAGCAACTATTTCTCCACCGCACCCTGGTGAAGGTGAATGGCCTGGCCCTAGTCAGCGTCCCCGCCTGGAGGGTCAGCTGTGAAGTCCCCACTTCCCTACCTCCTCCCCCTTCAGTCTACTTTTTTCTAACCTTCCCCTTGTCAAAAAGGAACAGCATCTGATAATAATCATTTACATTTGTTGACTGGTAGTCCGACTGTAGCAGGTGACCTAATATCATAACCAGTCATTTGCATTTTAAAATTCCCACTTTCAGTAGTGGAAGGAAAAAATGTCTACTAAAGGAACTTCAGGCATCAGCCAGCAGGTGCAGTAATGGGGGAGGGGGATGAGTCCTAGAAGTAAATGTGATTTAGACCTCCTGGGACCTGATAGGGTGGTCAGAAGGAGAGGTGTGGGGCCACTCTTCTGGGAGACAAGCTGGAGCTGGTCTGATTGCAGCTGCTGGAGCTGCTGGGAAAGAATGTCCTCCAGCATCTGAGGTCCGCCCTTCCAGGATGGGTCCACCAGGTACCTCCCCCCACCATCTTCCCTCTGCCCTCCACCTTTCACCTTGACCCCTTTCCTTAGAGTTTTCTGGCATGGTGCCTCTTCAGATGGTATTCGGTGAGATTTCAAACTACAGCCTGCCTGGTCTGCTAACCTGAAAACCTCTTCACGTTTCATGTGGCGTTTGAGACTCTCACAATTCCCACCATAAAACTTGTGCTTAAATTGCAACCTCTTCCTTGGTAGAGACTTTGCCATAAGGTTCCTTTCCCATTATGAATAGAACCCCAACTCTTCGTCCTCCTTTGCCAGACTCGAAAATGCCTGGATGCATTATATCTTGGCAGCAAACCCATGCAGGCAGAACTGACACCTTAAGGTATGTGACCTAATTGCACTGGGTACTAGATATTTCTTTAACTCTTACTCTAATTATATTTCATCTTTATATATTATATAATTCCAGTGTTAGAAGAGATTTTGTACAGTTGAAGCAAGACCTCATCCTCTGTTCCTGCGGAGGTCCACTTCTCTCCCTGATACTCCAAAGGGCTCTTTTTCTCAGAATCCACTCTCGCTCTGAGTTTAGATATCTACTGACAAACTGATTTCACATATATCTCATAGTTATGGCCGGTCTCTTCCCTTCTTCCCTTAGACCCATTCATAATTTTTTTAAAAAATTCATTACATATCCCAATGGTTCATTCTGTCCCCTCCTTCAAGTCTTTATTCAATCACCAGAGCACTCTGTGGTCATCTTTATTAAAACTGCACTCAGAACTGCCACTCCAGAACACCTAAGTCCATTGTTCCTGCCCTATTTTTTCCATAGATCTTTTTCTGGCATGCTATGTGCTTACTGTGTGTATTGACTATCTCCCTCCACTAGATTATAAACTCCACACAGCCAGGACTGTTAGCCAGTTTAATTCACTGCTGAGTCCCCAGCACCAAGAACAGTGCCTGGCACAAAAAAAGATGCTCAATAAATATTAGTTGAGTGAATAAACTTACAGTGGCATGGCAGATTTGCTGAAAATGAGAAGTGATGGATTGTTTCATCCCTGCTACTCACAGTGTGTTTCTGGACTAATAGCATCACATTACCTGGGAGCTTGTCAGCAATGCAGACTTTCAGGCCCACTCCAGACCTTCTGAATCAGAATCTACATTTAAACAAGACTCCCAGATGATTCATATGCACATTAAAGTTTGAAAAGCACTAGGCTATGTATGACAAAAATTCAAACAACTGACACCTGGATCTTGGTCATCCCTCTTCTTAAGAGACATTCTTATATGCAGGAAATAGTTAACAGTGGGTCTCTAGGGAGGGGACCTGGATGGGGACAGGGATAGGGATGGAAGGAAGAAACTATTTCCTAGGAATCATCTTGTGCCTTTTGCATGCAGCTAGTAGCTATTTAAGTGTGAGTAAATTGATTACTTGTGAAATGAATAGTAATAAAAAGTCTTCTGATGCTTCTCCATGGAATGTTTCTTCCTGGCCTCCTTTCTCAGTAGCCTCTTGTCTTGCCGCTTACTACCTGCCACCCCAGCTCTACCTCCAGACTAGTATAAAGAATATGTCTCTACCGATACCCACCCAGAAGGCAGAAAGGACCACAGAAGAATGGGTTTTGAAGAACAAGTTCTTTGCATTTTTTAGATTCATGTAAGGCAGAACCACAAAGAAATAAAAGAAACTGAAAATGTCACAGTCAAACAAGCATGGATGTAAATAACAGATGCAGTGTGGATGCTCCTCTCTCTCCCACATGACACACTTCAGATGTGTGTGTGTGCACGTACACACACCAGTGCTCCCCAAAAGCACCTAAACAAGACACAAGCTTGACTCTGCTTCCCTTTCATCTTTCCTCATCTCCCCTCAGAGTAGGGGCTGGTCAGGACCCCAGAACTCCATGGTAAACACCAGGGCCACCAGGGCCACCAGGGCCACCAGGACAAGTGGTGGCAACAACAGGCCATGATGGGTAGAAATTCACAGCACAGCCACCTGCTCCAGCTCGTAAGGTCCACAGCTACTGGGCTGGAAAAACCTGTCTGTGGCAGAGCTATCTTCCCAGTACCCGGACAGCAGCCTCACTGCCCCCTGTGTGGAGAAGGATTCAGTGGGATCCTCATCACAGCCCTCCTCCCTGGCACCTACTCCCTCCACGTGTCCCCCTTCTTGTCCCAAAGCACAAACGGAGAATGAGGAGTCTCTGTCTCCACAGTAGGACCAGCAGCTCACCCAGGCATGGGGGACGCCGGAAGAGGAGAAAAAGTCCTGGCATCTCACGAGGAGGCTGTGTCTCAGCCAAGGATCCAGCCCAGCCAAGGCAGGTGGACTATAAGAGGTTGTGAATGACTCCTCCCAAAGGAAAGCTAGGGCCCTGGCCCACCAGGCGAGAACCTCAATGGCCCACCTCTGCTGCCCAAGACAGGACAACCCTCAGGCCTGCCCGACATCCATCAGCTGAGGAGCTGGTTTCCCACTGGTGGGCTCCAGTCAACTCACTGAAAATCAGATCACTGAATGCCAACTTGCCAAGTTCTCTGAGTTGCTGAGGATTCTTTTTTTTTTTTAATTTCTAGGTTTTTGCCTCCCCCCCACCACTTTAAATGCAAAAGGTCATATGTCCCTTAAATGCAATTTCCTGCTTTCCCTATTTATACAGATTTACATGTGCTCCAGCTCCAGAGCTGATCGTACAAACACCCTTCACTGAGTCAAGGACAGACATCACAGCCACTTCAAGAGAGGGTACAGAGGTGCTGCAAGGGCAGGACCCAGTGTGGGGGCGGGGCTGGGGCCAGGGGCCCAGGTAAACTAAAACTCAGGAAAATGCTCAGTGATTTCTTTTTTCTTTTCTTTTTCTTCTTTTCTTTTTTTTCTTTTCTTTTCTTTCTCTCTCTTTCTTTCTCTCTCTCTTTCTTTCTTTCTTTCTTTTGGTGCTGAAACCAGGTTCAACTCAATGATTTCTTCATAGCAGTTACCTAGGGGTTGGAATTCTTTCTTTCTGACAGGTGAACTTTTCTTTCTTTCTCACATATTTGTGTATTGCCATAATTGTTCACAGTGATTTACTTTTATAATGAGCAAAAGTAATTCTGGCAGCTCCCCTTGTTCATGAGAACAGATACCAAAGCCAAACAATGTTAGAGAGAGAGGGGGCTCCATTCACAGAGCACTATCATCATTATATGACCCCTAAGAATTTTTCCCCTTTGTCACCTACAGTGATGTATTTCCGGTACTCCAGACTTTTCTCTTTTATTTTTCTTCCCATATCTCTGATCACAAAAGTTTGATAAGTTAGAATGTGCCCCTTTCAGCATGCCTGGCCAACCTCCACCTTGTCCCAATTGTTACTTTATGAGACCTCCCCTTTCTGTCACTTTTGCTGTATCAGAAATGTCACATTTTTGTTTTTTTATTTTCTGTTATTTTCATATAAGACTACGGATGAAAGGCAATGAGACAGTTGTTCAGAAACCTTTTTTGAAAGCAACCAGCTCTTCTTTGGAAAGCGGGCTTTCCTGGAAGCCGAGCAGCTGACATGTGTGTAAGAGTGGGGGACCTTGGACTCCCACTAAGTGCCTGGGCTGCCTCTCTCCAGCTCCCATTTCTCCCTCTTCAGGAGGAGGCACCTTCATACGTCTGTAGTCTGTAGTCTGTAGCCACAAATTACTCAAATACCTGCACTGACACGGACTTGGCCCAAAGTGAACTGGTGGCTGCCAGCAGCGCCACCGTGCGATGGCTCCGAGTGGCTGTTCCTCATCTGACCCCAAATCCAAGTCCGACGTGGCATGTAAAAGATGGCAAAGGGCAGTCACTGGAGAATGCTGAAAGGTGGTTCACGAGTAAAAAGGGGCAAAGTGGAGGATTGTGCAAGAAGGAGTTTTCTCTTCAAAAACCAAGTGTATCAGAACACCCCATTTCTCCTCCGGCCAGAGCCCCTGTGTATTACCTTCCATCTCTTTCTGCTGAAGCTCAGAGGCCTAGGCAAACCCTCTGCAAAGTAGGCCTGACTGACCCCAGGGTAACAGACCAAATTTTAAATCCTACCAGCAACTGTTTTGAGACACTGTAATACTCGGCAAAAATGCCAGCCACGAGCAGTCCAGTGGAAACTAAACTTACGTCCAAATCCTGCCTTAGGTTGCCTGAGTTCTTGGAGCTCTATTCCATCTTGAAGACAGCCCAAGCCCCTCTGCTGAATCCAGCCATGCCGGCCAGCTGCTGCACCATCCTGCTCCCTCCCCGGGTCTCTCCCTGCTCCCCCCGAGGGTCAGAGGAAAGAGCCTGGGGCTCCTCTGTCCCCCTACCTAGCCTCAGACCCTTCTTCACTGGGGCCCACTTAGGCCCCTGGTCACAATGAAACAACCATTAGCTCAAAGACTGGAAAAAAAAAGTTTTAATAAATACAAAAATCTCCAATAATGACTCTGCTCAGCTCAGGGGCAGCAGGAGTGAAGTGGGGGGACCCTTGGTGCTGAGTGAGGATAAATTAAAAATCCCAACAAGCCAGTGACATTATGTACAGAAGGAAAGGGGTGGGGCTTCCAAGGCGGAGGCCGGATGGTGACAAGGCAGGAGTTGGAATGGGCATAGCCTTGGTCTGGCCTGGCTGCCCCTCCCCCTTGTGGAGCTGTGGTTCCCAGAGGTAGTGGGGGAGGGAGAAGAGGCAGAAAAGAGGAGCCAAAGGCACTGTGTTTCCCGCAGGAGAATGCGGGGTCCTCGGCGCCACTCCTTCCCCCGGCCCAGGCCCCGTCCTCTTGGTCATGAGGCCTTCTGGCTGCTCCCTAGGAGCCTTCAGCTTCTTTCTCCAGCTCTGGAACTGTCCTGGTCTCTGGGGCTGCTGGAGACAGAAGGGAATGAATTTTGCAGGAGGACAGAGGCAACAGGGTGGCACGAAGGGCATGGCAGGGCATCTTTGTTCTGGTCTCAGAAAGGCTGGAATTTTTTTAAGCAAGCCAGCACGTACCAGCTGTGTGACTCTAGTCTAGTGGCCTGATTCCTCTGAGCGTCAGAAATCTCATTTGAAAAGAAAAGGTAACCAAGAATAAGCCCACAAGGTGGCTGTGAGGAAGGATGGGGTGTTCCTGGCACTGACAGATGCTCCCCTCCCTCCTTCCCCGGACCCCTCACTTACACCGCCGTGGTGCGCAGTGGGAGCAGCAGCGGCTCTCTTTCCCCGGGCCACAGGACAGTGGTGGTGAACAGTCATCTCGCTCACAGTGGGGCACCCCTGCCTGGTGCAGGACAGACCAGATCCTGAGGGTCCCCAGAGGCTTTGGGGCACAGCGGCCTTCAGCCTCTTGAGGGGATCCCTCCCTCAGGAGCCTGCCCTCCCTGGGAAGGCCTCCATTCTGCACTTACCCCACATCTGCAGGTGATACAGCTCATCTCCCCAAAGGGGGGTACCGAGGGGTGCCAGCTCTGGCTCTCTGGGAACCACTGCCCTGCAAAACGGCAGCCCCGGGGCCCATCAGCCTGCATGGGGTCCCCCAGTTGGGGTTGGGCTCCTGACCCTACTGTTGGAAGGGAGAGAATGAGGGAAGGAGGAAGAGGTCAGCGGATGTGAGCTCTGTGAGGGCCATCCTAGTTTTGTTTTTGAATTGCCATCACCTAGCAGTTTCTGGCACTTAGTAGGTGATACATTTGGATGGATGGATGGGGCAGGAACTGGATCTGTCACAGCCCAATAACACATGCACATTCTTCCTGCTTCGTTTAGATCCCTGGCTCCAGGCTAGTCACGGAACAGTGCTTAGTAAATGTGGAATTAGCTGAGAAGTCCCTCCCATCCACCCTCACTAAGCATCGCCTCAGCATGCATTCCTCCCACCTGGGACAAGGCTGTGAAGAGCCTTATTCACCCCAAGAGGCCTCAGTACCCACCCCCCTCACCTGGACACTGTTTGCAGCAGTCAGTGGGGTTGGCACGGACAGGCTGGGCACAGGCCAGCCGGGGACACTGCACCTTCTCACAGTGCACCTCTCCAGTGCCCCCCTGTAGGGATCCATTGAGTGAGGGGTGTCAGGAAATAGGAGGCACACATAAGCCTCCTGCTTCCTCCCTCTCCTTTCCCATACCTCCAGTGTAACATGTCCCTGGCCTTTTACTCAGAGTCCCTGGACTGGGGCTTTGCATACCGAACTCAAATCCTCATTATAGCCCTGCAAGGCAGGTGCTACCACATCTGCTTATAGGAGAGGAAAGTGAGACTCAGGGAGGTAGAGAAAGTGCCCAGGGTTACGCAGAGCTAGTCAGCTGGCAGAGCCAGAATTCACACCAACTCAACCCTTGCCCTTTTCCTACAGGAAGACAATTCTCAAAGCCCAAAAGAATTTTCTCATATTATTTTGATTCTTGCACCCTCTCCACCAAGGCTGGGTTTTCCTCTCCTGGCAGACCACCCGCCCCAGCTCTGCAGACCCAGCTGGGTTCTGGTACCAGAGAAGATTGGATGGCCATACCTTGCAGGTGCAGACAGCGCACTTAATTAAGCCAAATGGGGGCACGATGGGGTGCCAACGGGTGCCCGCTGCCCGCCAGCTCCGGTCACCATCAAAATAACAGCCTGGTGGGGGACAGTGCCCAGCTGCCATTAGCACTGAGCTCATTGAATGGGCCCCCAGTCAAGGCTTGAGCCTCAGGCCAACCCCACACTTGTTAACCCCAGGGCCCACTTGTGGGCCAGTGACACTAATGAAGCCTATCAGGTGTCACTTGTAACCGATGCCCCTCAGCCTCCCCGCCCCCATATATACTCTCCCCCTCCCATCTTCCCCCACCCTAGTCCCACCTCACAGCTCCTCTGAATTCCCCACCCCTGCACATGCACTTCCAGCTCACCCTCTCCAGGGTCCCTGTTCCTTGGCAACCCTGGGAGGTCTCTGACATCTTGTTTCTCTGTGGATCCAAAGAAATACTGAAGGCAGAGGGTGACCCCCTCTTTCCCTCCCCAGAAGTCTCATCCCCTATGATGGACCCTCCATTACCCTCTCCACTCCTGCAAGGCACTCACCCAGGCACACAGGGCAGCACTGGTCCGGTGCCTGCACCGGGCTAGGGCAGCTGGGTGGTGGACACACCACGGGGTCACAAATCACCGTGCGTCTCTGCAGGGAGAGGCTGGGCGTTGACTGGGATCCTGCCCCAGAACCCAGGCCCCAATGTGCTCTTCCAGGGCCTCCTACCTGGCAAGTGCAGAGCGAGCAGAGCGGGTCATAGTTAGGAGCCCAGCGAGCCCCATGGGGGCGCTGCTGCCCCTCGAAGAAGCAGGTGTTAGGGTCTCGGAGCCGCCCAAGGCCACCAGGTTTGGCTGGCGCTGGGGCGTCTGGGCCCAGCACAGCGGGCAGTGCAGCCACCACTGCATCTGGAGCCCCAGGCACCCGTGCCTCTTCAGCTCCTGCTGCTGCCAGGCGTAGGCCGCCCACCTCGCACTGGTTGGCAATGTGCACCTGAGAGGAGAGGCGGGTTGAGGCAGCACCCGGGCTCCCCCTCGCGTCTCCACCAGTGGCAACCAGCCAGCCCAAGACACCTTGAGCGCCACTGTGCCCCAGGAGGATGCTATTAGCCACAGCAATCATCCCAGCTGCCAGGGACAGGTGGTCTGCTGCCAGCCTCATTAAGTATGTAGTTTGGCTTCATCCTCCCAACCAGCCAGGGAATGTGATTCTACCACCCCCAGGGCTCAGAGAAAGCAAGTGACGAATAGCCCAACTCTGAACCATCCCCACCAGCCCTCACTGCCTGCTTACCTGCCCTTGCAGCTCCCCTTGGGGGCTACCCTTGGTGGTGATCAGCAGGGAGGCTGTGCCCTGTGCCAGGTGCCGCAGCAGCTCAGGCTCCAGATCCTTCACCACGCCCTGGGCCTGTGAGTAGACAGGATAAGGGACAGGAACAAGGCACTCTAGGTCTGAGCCTACAATTCCCAATTCATAGATAAGGAAACTGAGACCCAGGGAGGTTAAGAAAGGTCTCCAGGATAGCCAAGCCCATCAGCAATGGTGTAGAGTGCAGAAGCCAGGTCTTTTGGCCCGTGTCAACCAACCCCATGTCGGGGGCTTGGTCCATCCAACCTACCCCTCTGGAGGTCCAGGATATTACCTACTATCCTTGGGATCCCACCAAACCAGGACACAGGCGGGAGGGTGGGTAATAAAAGGCTGAGTCAGAGTCAAAACCAGGTCTGACACCTGAGGCCACCTGCTCTCTGCTTTCCCTACCACAGGCCCACAGAGCCTTTCATGCTAAAAAGCAGATATTTTCCAAACTGTCCCCCATCATTACATCCTCACCTCCGGGCCATAGAATCCCTTCAGCAGCCGCCGGGGCCCTGGCATCCCAGGAGGCCCGAGGAGGTGGGCAGTGATGGTGCCCTGTTCTGAGCCACCAAGCCCAGCCAGCAGCACTTCATAGTGCAGGTGACAGTGGGTGTCCAGGGAGAGCCAGGCATGCCCTGCTGCCTGGCTCTGCACTGGGGGCAACACCAGGGCTCCTGCCAAGGGCACAGGTAGTGCTGCATCCAGACAGAGGAGAGGTGATAGGTGAGAAGGTGGCCTAGAGCAGCCATTCAGTCCCTGTATTCCCCATCCCCCCCGACAGGAACTCCACAAGCTGGCAGGCACGGTCCACAGGCCCAGGGCTAGGGGAGCAGCAAGTTTGAGCCCCGTGCCACAGTAACAGGGAGGGCCTCCCAGTAGGCCACCCTATATACATCCCCACCTTCTCCAGATGCCAATCTGGAGCTCAGGCACAGAGAAAGACACACTAGACTCTGGCCCTCTGGCATCATCCCTCACGTGCTTGAGTCACAGATTAGAGGACACCAAAGGGCAGGCAGACCCCTGGAGCACTCACTATCATGGCGGGCGCTGTGCCCACTGTAGGGCAGGGCAGCCACGTGCCCCCGCAGCTCTCCATCTGGGAAGTCCTTGGTACCCACGTTCAGGAACAGCTCATTCTGTAGCAGCATATGAGCCCCCCGGGCACCTAGCCCAGGGCAGACACCCACGGCCTGGGGGGCAGGGAAGGGTGAGTCCCAGCTGCAGCCTGCCTGGTCCTGCATGAGCCCCTTCCTCAGCTTTCATACCAGTCCAAGATTCTGAAGCCTTTCATGTTTCGTGCCCACTCTACCCTTACACACTTCCACACATCAGTGACATTGGATAGGAACCCAGCAGGCCCAGGGTCAAGCCCCTTCGGTGCCACTTCCTATCTTTGCAACAATTTTAAGGAGTTACTTAACCTCACTGATTCTTCACTTCATCATCTATTAAACGAGTACTGTGAAGACCAAAAGTAACATAAGCAAGGCAACCAGTGCAGTATGTGGCATATAGAAAGGCTCAATAAAGGGCAGCCCTTGCTATCACATTTATTATTATATGATCTGCTGCACTGATCTCCCTGTCTAACTCCTCCCACTTGACAAGAACTTGCTGAGGACAGGGGCCTCATCTGATTTGCTCTGTACTCCAGTCCTTAGCCTGAAGTTCACTAAAAATATGTCCAGTGAATCAATGCATCAATGAGAGAGCCTGTGAGTGAATAAATGATGCTGAACATCCCTGCTCATCCAACAGGGCTTCCCATGGCCCCCGCACTGTCAGCTCTGGTGCTCGGGCCCTGCGGGCCAGCTTGGCCTGAAGCACTCACCATGTGTCTTCCCAGCTGGAGTCCAGCCATGTGGCACAGGACAGTGTGCTGGTTCCTCTGCTGAGGCTTGGTCTCCAGCGTCATGGCCACCACCTCACTGCCTGTACCTACCACCTGTACCTGGTAGACAGGGTCAGGGAGGGCAAATTGGAGTGGCAGAGAAGGCCTGGGCCCTGAAACTTTGTAAGCCGAAGCCCTGCCCTGCCCTCCCACCTCCTGCAGCCCCTTCTTACCTGGTAGATCAGGGAGCCATTTCCTAGTAGTGTAAGGCTGGCGGAGCCGGCTGCACCCGTCTGAACTGGGGTTAGGGCATCGGCCCCACAAAGGACACTTTGCAGGACTGCAGAGGGGCAAGACAGGTGGAGGCAGTCCTGCCCCATGGCCATTCATACCCTGGTCCACAGGACCCCTCCTATACCCACCCTGGCCCCTCCTCTGGCATTTGTCTGTGTCACTCAGTTTTGTGTCCCAGGAGTGCCACCCTGTCTCACCATCACAGCTCTGCCTGGCAGCAATGTGTCCACTGATGCGCAGCCCTGGCCCGCCTGCCCTCTCCAGAGCCATCTGCAACTCCCCCAGTGCCAGCCAGTCCATCTCCTGGGTTGTCAGGTTGGGCAGCACTTCAGCGAAGCCCGGTTCCTGGGGGCAGAGCAGGGTATGGTAGGCACAACAAAAGGCCAGAGCAAGTGGCAACAAGAGCCAGACCCTCACTCACCTGGACTGAGGCATTGGCCTGGAGCTCTCGCAATAGCTTCCCCTGGTGTAGAATCTGAAGCCGCAAGGGAACCTGGGCTGGTCCTGCAACGGCCACCCAAGTGGACACCTCTGAAAGACAGGTACTCTCCCTACCCTCTTCACATGTGCTGCCCACATCCCACTTACCCCCACTCCTGGATTCCAGCAGCCCACGGAAGAGCAGCAAAAAATGCAAAGAGTCCTCTGTGTCACTGAGAGTGAGTAGGGCAATGCCCCCTATGCCCTGCTGTGGGGGGCCTTCCAGGGTCAGGATGGCACTGAAGGTCTCTGGGAGAAGAGGGACCATAACTGCCCATCAGAAAGTCCCCGCCTCAGCCCACTCCATTCCTGGAGGTAGAGAAGATTCTAGACTTCACCTCCAGGGGCTGTTTGCTCCCCTCACCTGCAGCCAGGGCCCGGTGCCGGATGAGAGGTCCCCAGACCTCCCCTAAAGGATGAGTGGGTGTCACGAGTGCCACATGCAGCTGTTCTGCCCTAAGAAGTCGCAGAGATAACCGAGGCACTGCCCGCCACACCCCACAGACCTGGAGCAGAAAGCAAGAAGGCTCTACTCAGACAATATATAGGACAGGCCTGCCCAGAAGCCCACCTCTGGTGAGGAAGGAATATGGGAAGGCGCCCCTAGGCCCTAGGAAGTTTAAGAAGCAGCCCTGGAGGCAGATGCTGGGCCCAAATCCTGGCTTCACCACTTACTAGCTGTGTGACCTTGAGCAAGTCACATTCTCTTACTGAGCCTCAGTTCCCTCATCTGTAAAATGGTCATGGAAATGTCAGTGCCTTTCTCCTACTGGGCCGTTATGTGAATCCATAGAGGCAATGCAGAACATGCTCTCAGCACAGTGCCCAGGCTGGATAAGCACTCATAAACGGCATCATCTCACCAGGCCATCTTGGGTAGGGGCTGCAGGGTGTTCAAACAGGACGCTGCCAGTGGAGTCTGAGAAGCGAATTCGAGTAGGGCGGTCCAGCCTGGTAATGAGGGTCAGGTGAAGGCTGCCTCTGAGCCCCGGCCAGAAGCAGCACCTCCAGCCTCTCCCAATTCTCTCTCCCTGGCCCTCAGCTGACCCCCTCCTCCCTCCTTTCCCTTTCTCACCACCGGTAGGAGATGGAGAACCGTAGACTGGAACGCAAAAGCGACACTCGAGCCCGTGCCACCGCTTGCGACTTTGGCCCTGTCAGCAGCGCCACGAAGTCTGCGAGAGAAGGAAGATATCCCTAGTACCATCGCCAGCGGCTGCAGCCCAGCCCAAGCCAGGACCCCAGTCCCCGCCCGGCCCCCTGCCTACCGGTGTGGCCGTCTCCACGCGCCCGATCCTCAGCGCCCGGCTCCCCTCGGTCGCTGTAGCTTCGGTGCTCTGGGTCCCGCGGATACTCGAAGGCCAGGCCCGTCGGCTGCTTTTCCGGACCGCTGCGCTCTGCCGGTGGTGGGGGACGGGCTTCAGCTGGGCACCGGAGGGCCAGTCGGCTGCCTGCACGTTCTGCGCGGCCCAGGATCAAGCATCGCGGCCCTGCAGCCCTGCCGCCCTGCCCTCACCGCGGAGCGGGCCTTACCCTGGGGGCAGGTCTGGCAGCAGTGTCCGGGCAGCTGGCGCGGCTGCCCGCAGGCGAGAGTTGGGCACTCGGGTTTGATGTTCTTACAGCTGACCCTGCCCGCGCCCCTCGCGCGGCGACCCCACTGAGGCTGCTCGCGGAGAAGATGGGAAAACAGAGTGAGCGCAAGACGCCAATTGGTGAGATTCGAAGGCGAGTCAGGAAGAGGCAGGGGACCAGGACAAGGTTGTCCCACGGAGTCAGGCTGCTCAGCTACTCACAAGCTGCGTGACTCTAGACAAGTTACTTAACTTCTCTGGGCCTTAGAGTCCCTGTGAGAGTAATGATAGTATCTATCTAGCATGGTTGTACTAGGAGTTAAGTGAGAGACAGACGAAATGGAGTTGGTAAAGAGGCTGACACATAGTGGGTGATCAATAACAGGCAACACCTGAGACTTGAAGGGGGCGCTTGCTCCCCTCTTCTTCCATCAGAAAAATATGCCAAATATCTGCAGACTGGCTTCTTTCTCTTCAGCAGCTCCGAGTCCACTCCGACGTCCTAAAACCCCAGCGCTCCCAGACCCGCGAGGGCCCCAGCCGCTGCCGTTGGGTCCACTCACCGCCTCGCAGGCGCACAGCACGCAGCGCATCACCCCGAAGGGCTCCCCCAGGTCCGGGTGCCACGTCTCGTCCAAGGCATAGACCTTCCCGCCGAAGGAGCAGCCTGCGGGGAAGGGCTTGGCTGGCGGCCGCTGTCCCACTCCTGCCGTGTGCCCGCCCCGGGCGCTGCCGGCCAACCCCGGGTCCCCGGGCACAACGCGCCTCGCAACCCCCGCCCACCCACCCCTCCGGCCGCCGGCCGCGCCGAGCCACCTGCGCCCGGCGCCCCCTCCGGGAGGGAGCGGACTCGCCCCAAGCCAGACTCCTCGCCCGCGCCTCCCCCGGGGCGCCCACCTACCTGCTGCTCCCCGAATGGGCAGCGGCTCCTTCTCGGGCCGGATGGGCAGAGCGGGGGCCTCGGGTCCGGCGCCGCGGGCCGGCCGGGAGCAGAGCAGCAGCAGCCCGAGGAGCAGCAGCGGGGCCGGCGGGGCCGGCGGGGCCGAGAGGCTCGGCATGACGCGAACGGGACAGCTGGGGAGGCGGGAGGGAGGAGGGAGCAGGAGAGGGAGGAGGGAGGTGGGAGGAGGGCCGGGCCGGGGGCGGTACGGCGGGAGGGGGCCGGGGCCAGGGCCCGGGCAGTGCGGCGAGGGGCTCGTCGGGCGGCCGCGGAGTCGGCGCCGGGCCGGGTGGGGCGGGAGGAGCGGCCGGGAGGAGCGCAGGCGGGCGGGCGCTGACCCGGGCCGTACGCGGCTCTAGTGCCCCGGGGCGCCGGCTCTGTCCCGTTTTATGCCCCGCGCCCGGCGCCCCGGCCGGGGGCCTCCTCCTCAGCAAACGGGGCGGCGGCGGCTCGGCGAGGGGCCGGGCTGAGCCCGGGGGGTCCGGCCCAGCAGCAGCGGCCCGGATCGCGAGTGGGGGAGGGGAGGGAGGGGCTGGGACCGGGCAGGGGAGGAGGGAGGGGCTGTAGGGGAAGGGGGAGCGGAGGGTGTAGGGGGAGGGGAGGGACCAGGGGGCGCGAAGAGGGGAGGAGAGGCAGGTCTGGAGCCCCCCACCCCCACCCCATCCCCCCCACCTCCCCACCCCCTCTGCTGGCGGCCACAGGATGGCTGGACCAGAAGGTGCGTGTCTGGCCCGGGATGGGAGCCCCAAGCCAGGGAGGGGCAAAGGCTGGGCCTGAGGCCTGGGCCGGACACTGGGCTGGGACTCGGTTCCCTCTGGAAAGATGAAGAATTGTCTAAGGATGACAACGTGCAGAGAAGGCCTGTCAACTCATCTTCTGCTGACTCTGGGCCCACAGCACCTCTCAAACCCCACAGCCACTCTCACCGCCTAGCCTGTGTCCCCACATCTTCTCTGAGATCTCTCCTCATTCTACTGTACCCCAGGATAAGGACTTAGCCAGAAATAGATAGTGTCCCCTTTCTGTCTGGTGACAGTGCTTCTCTCCCTACCGTTACCTGTGTTCAGGCCCATCCAACCATCTTCGTCCCCAGCCTGACAAACTTTCTCACCCTCTTCGTTGACCCAGGGGACCCTCTGCCTCTCCACCCTACCCCCAACATCTTTTGTCTCCGTTTCCTAGTCATGACAGTCTCTCTGTCCCCTCCCACCCCCACACTCCCACCATCCTCCCAACCATCCCAGCACCCTCCTTCCTAATCTTGGGAGGCATCTTGTCTGGCTGAACTGGAGAATTCCGGGATCTAGGCCATACTCCTTAGCAGACAGCCCCATCCTTGGGAGGAGGAGCAGGAGAGAGCCTGAGGAAGAAAGGGGGTGGGGGGGTTGGTGGGAACAAGGTCAGGCCAGGAGGCCCCTGAGGACAGACTGTGGGGAGACTGGGACTGAGGGGAAAGCACAGGAACTAGAGCCAGGGCCAAAGGAAGAGGGGGGCCAGCGGGAGGTATTTGCGGGGGAGGTTCAGCAGCTGTCTTTCCTAAGACAGGGACACATGGGCCTGGTTATTGCTCTTGTCACATGTGGAGTGGTAGGAGATGGAAGAGGGAGAAAGACAGGGCCGGCAAAGGAGAACATCAGCACAGAGATAATTGGGCTTAGCTGTCAGAGCCACTGGTCCCCAGCAGAGGGGCACCCAAGGCCAGCTTAATCCAGCACACACACCCCTCACCTTCGAGTCCTCTATCCCGGTAACACTGACCCCTGACAGGGTCTTCTCTAATACAGGTAATACCCACATTCCCACTTGCAAAGGTAAAATAAGACATGACCCCCAGGGGGTTATTAGAGAGAAAAGGAGGAAAGCAAGAGCCCTACTGAATTTTAGCAGCAGGTGTGGTATACAGGGAAAAGAAATTTGGACAGCCAGGAGCTGAAAGACCCCCCAGTTTAAACCAGACCTCTGTGTCTCTTCCTCAGGGACCAAAATGTCCTGCCAGATTCCTCCTGGAAAAAACCTGTTTCCCTCCTGTCTCCTCTCCCAGCCAGTTTCCAGATTTCCCATCTCCTCAGAAAAGAGAGATCCACCTATTCAGATCCTCCCTGTAGTGTGTGTGGGTGGAGGAGCTGGGCTCCGCTAGTGGACCATGGTCCAGGCAGGGGCTCCAGGTCCAGAGTGGGTGGGAGGAGAAGGCGTCACTTCCGGGGGCCATCGCCAGTGTCTGGTGGCTCCCTGCTCTCTGATTGGGCAGAAATAGCCTGGGCAGGCGTGTGACCCCACTGGCGTGGAGGGGCTATGCCCCAACGCCACCTGTCTTCCTACCCATCTGCTCCACAGAGTGTTGCCTGCTCTGCCCCTGGGCCCTGGAGCCCTTCTCCACCCGGTGAGTGGTGAGTGGCGAGCAAGGTTTGGAGTTAAGTGAGGGTAGGAAGGACTGGAAAGAGGAATTGGGCTCTCTGCTGGGGGAGGGGCAGGCAAACTGGAACCTACAGGCACTGACCTTTGTCGAGAAGAGTGTAGACTTCCCAGAATGGGAGGAGCAGGACAGAGCAGGGGTAGGGGGTGGGGTGCTGCTTTCTGAGGGACTGATCACAGACTTGGTGGAATATGGCACAGTCCTGGCTGGCCCAAAGGAAAGAGGACCTAGGCCCAGGGAGAAAATAAGAAAGGAGGTACATTTCAGGCTTAGGGAACACAGATCCAAGCTGGACACAGCTGCAATCCCCATTCTTACCCAGTCATTCCTAGTTAGCTTATGGGGTTCTGAATCCTGGGGCTGGGGAAGCTGGGCCAGGCAAGCCAGGCACAGGGAGATGGTAAGGGGAGGAGGGCTCATGCATGTTGACAGACCTACAGGAAATCCCAATATTGAATCAGGTGCAGGCCTCTTTGCACAACTTGTGAAAGAAGGAGGAAGCTATGTGGGGGGTCCTGCAAAGGAACCGGAAGGGGTCTGTGGCGGGGGCTGGGAGGAAGGTGAGGGCTAGGAGACGGATAAGGTGGGTGTCTAAGACGAGGTAAGCCCTGTAAGGCGGGCATCACCTCACCCAGCAGGTGATCATTCCTGGGCAACTTGCTTCAGGAAGGAAGTCTCAGGACTGTTAGCCCATCTCTTTACCTTGGATAACCCAGTATTTCAGAACTTAAGAGTGCAAAGGAAAACTCCAAGAGACTTTATGTGTTGGGGTAAATAGAAAAAGAATGAGAGGTTAATTTCTCCCACACCACCTTCTCAATCTTTTAATCACCGACCTCTAGAAGTCCAGTTTTATTTTTGCCTCATTCCCCTCTTCAACCCCATTCCCCAATCTACTCCTCAGCATACTTTGCATGTTTGGTACCTCCTCGTCCTGGCCCTATACCCTGTTTCCAAGCTCTTCTCCAATACTTCCATTCTCCATCCCCACCCTAGATTTTCTCCAATGAAACAACCAGGGTTGCTCAGACTTTGAGGAGAATTGAGATGTGTGTGTACATATCCTGTCCTGCCGCTCTTGGCAGGGGGCAGGGCCAGACCTGCCTCAGGAACTAAGGAACCCTGACAGAGGAGACCCTGTATGCTACAGTCACAAGACGATGTGGGAGCACTCCAAGCTTCAGCAGTTCTAGGCTGGTCAGCATCTCACACCTTCCCAGCATCTGTTCCCCGAGCCAGGTAGAGTCTTTTCCTTGAAACTCAATTAAATGTTCCTCATTCCTGTCACTTGCAGGATAGATTCTAGACCCTCTTCCTCGACCCACCTGTGCCCCACCTGTGCCCTACCCTACTCTGCCCAGAAGTGCAAGAGCCCAAGCCGCCTCCATGGCCCCAGGAAGGATTCAGGGGAGAGGCCCCATACAGGGAGCCACTCCAACCAGACAGCCTGGCCAGAATGGAGCTGACTGGTGAGAACAGCCTTGAGAGAACTAGGGCTAAATCAGAACTTGGTGGAGGGGAAAGAGAAAGGAGATGGGGGTGGGGGTGGGGGGTCCCATTTCCCAGGAAGAAGGTCTCTGAGGGGCACATTCCCTGGATTTCAGATCTGGGTCCTAAGTGGGAATTCCTGGGCCACAACCCAACAATAATTTCTTCCTTATCCACCCCTTTCAACCTCACATCTCTTCATTTAAGAATTGCTCCTCATGGTCATACTTCTCCTAACTGCAAGACTAACTCTGTCCAGCCCGGCTCCTCCTGCTTGTGACCCCCGACTCCTAAATAAACTGCTTCGTGACTCCCACGTCCTTCACAGCAGACTGGTGAGAATCCCCAAGCACTCTCCCCTCTATCCACCTACCTAGTGAGATACCCTCACTCCCATCACTTCCTCTCACCCCCTGATCCAATCACCACTCTCCCAGTAGTCTTTGGTAAGACCACCACCCCCTGATCACCACATGTTGACAATGATTGTGGTTTACAATCAAACCCTCTTTTAAAAGCTCTCTTCTGGTTATATTACTCTTAGACGCCTATCCTGGTTATTGGGCCACCATACCCCCCTCTATTTCAGCTCCCTCTCCACCACCCCTCCACCAATCTTTTTCAGCAGAGCCAGTGCCCAGACATTAACCCTTTGTCCACACCTGTCCTGCTGCCTGCTGTGGACTTCAGCTTGGGAGAATGGAAAACCCAGACGGTAAGAAAGTCATCCTTTCCCTTGGTTTCCCTAGTCCTGTCTTCATCTGTTTCCGACTGCTTCCCATGGATTCTTCAAAATTCCTGAGCTCCCTAAAAAGATCTCACCTTCAGCTTGGCCATTCTAACCCAATCTACATTCTGCTATGGGGATATCCTCTGGACAAGATGATGGCTTGTGGTCCAGTATGTTAAATAGAGTCAAAGCTGACTACCAATGAAAAGCAAGATAGAAGTCTCTTATGGCCATGCCTTTGACCTATTTCCATTCAATCTTCTTAAGCTGGCATGAAGAAGTAAGATGATCTGCTGTCCTCAGATGACACAAAACTGGAGAGTATAGCTAAAATTAAAAAAAAAACAGAATTGAGGTTCAAACTGCTAAAAGGCTAGGTTGAAAACAAGGTGGAATTTAACAGAGATGTATACAAAATTCAACATATAAAGTAACTGAATAAAGTCCTACTCCAGCTTTCAGGCCACAGTGCTCCTGCTTCCCTCATATAAACTTCTAGCCCCAGTACTTACTATGAAAAATATCTGGGAGGGTTAAATTGATCCCCAAATTAGCATTGTAATGACATTATCGAAGCAGCTACTTAAAAAGCTAGGGATTCTAAGTAGCTTTAGATGTTTAACATCCACATTACAGAAACATTCCTGTAAAACTATTCCAAGTGGACTGCACTTAAAGTACTGTGCTGAGTACTAGCCAGCCTCTTTTAGACACATGCTTATTTCTTCAGAGGAACTGTATTAAACTAGCATGTTTCCAAAAGGAGGAAGCAACCTGAACAGTAAGAGATTAGAAAATACGTTATGTGAGGAACAGTTGAAAAAATATTGCAGCTTGTGTGATTAGCTTGGAGAAGAGGGGCAGTCTTGTGGTAGAGCATGAAGTGCTTTAGTCTGACACTCAGAAAACCTCCTGGGAGGGAGCGCTCCTTGGAAAGCCAGCTCTTCTACCCGCAAGATCCCTAGAATTCCCTGTCTGCCCTCAGGTCTTCTGGGGTCCTGGGTTAGGAAAGAAGGGCAATTGCTAGGGATCTCTTATAGTTCCAGCTCCAACATTTATCAGTAAGCCTGCCATCCCTTTATCTTTATAATCTTTATGATGGTCTCAACTCTACATTGAGTTTTTAAAAAATCATATGACCCTAAGATTTTGTAGCAGATAGAGTAGATTTGCAGCACTAGAACCAGGAGTTAAAAGCTACAATGGGACAGATTTCAGCACAATGTGAGGGGGGATAAAAGCTTTTCTGACTGGAATGAAGTGTAAGACCAGGCTGGGTTACTGGACACTGGAGTTATTCAAGCAGAGGCTGATGACCAATTGTCGGGAGACTGTGAAGGAATTCCTGTGCTGGGTGGGACCTTGGTCCTGTCCAATTCTCAGCTCCTATGATTCATTCTGCTGGCTACTCCTACAGGCTCCCCACCCACTATTAGCATACCCTTTGAAGCTGTCTGCTTCTCTCCTCCATCTCTTTCCAGGAGCAGACCAAGGCACAGGACGTTCTGGGAGCAGCGACCCTTCTGCTGGAGGCAGTGATGGCAGCACGGGGACAACTGGGACCCAGCTGCCTCTCATCCCTTCTGGTGCACCTTTCTGGACAGGTCCGCCTCCTCCTTGGGGCCCTACAGGGCCTCCTTGGAACCCAGGTAAGTCCCAGTCAAGGCAACTACAGAAACTGTCTTTCTTTTCTGACTCCCCTTAGAAGATCTGAGGGAAGAAAGGGGAATTCTAGAAATCTTGAGGGTGGAAGAGCTGACCTGCTAAGGGGTGCTCCCTCCCAGCCACAAAGCCTGGGTGCTGGCACCTTATCTTTCCCACATAGACCAGGAGGCATGATGTCTGGTGCAGGTCTCTGGCCTCAGGCCCATCCTCTGCCCTCAGCTTCCTCCACAGGGCAGGACCACAGCTCACAAGGATCCCAGTGCCATCTTCCTGAGCTTCCAACAACTGCTCCGAGGAAAGGTGCGTTTCCTGCTGCTTGTAATGGGGCCCACCCTCTGTGCCAAGCGGGCCCCACCCACCACAGCTGTTCTGAGCAGCACCTCTCCATTCCTCACCCCGAACAAGCTCCCAAACAGGACTTTTGGATTGCTGGAGACAAACTCCAGTGTCTCAGCCAGAACTACTGGCTCTGGACTTCTGAAGAGGCTGCAGGGATTCATAGCCAAGATTCCCAGTCTACTAAACCAAACATCCAGGTCTTCAGGCCAAATCCCTGGACACCTAAACAAGACACACAGACCCTTGAATGGGATTCATGGACTCTTTCCTGGACCCTCCTCCAGGGCCCTAGGAGCCCCGGGAATTCCTCTAGGAACTTCAGACATGGGCTCCCCACCACCCTACCTCCAGCCTGGAGATTCTCCTTCCCCAGCCCATCCTCCTCCTGGACAATACACCCTCTTCTCTCCTTCACCCCCCTTACCCATCCCCATGGTCCAGCTCCAACCCCTCCTTCCTGACCCCTCTGCTATCACACCCAACTCTACCAGTCCTCTTCTAGTTGCAGCCCACCCTCACTTCCAGAATCTGTCTCAGGGAGAGTAAGGTACTCAGGCAATGCCAAGCTCAGCATTGCCTCCCACATACAATCCCCTTACTCAGAGGAGAGGCCCTGGGACACAACTGCAGCTAGACAGGCATACCTAATTTTATGGCGCTTCATTTTATTGTGCTTTACAGATACTGCATTTTTTACAAATTGAAGGTTTGTGGCAACCTTGTGTTGTCGGATGATGGTTAGCATTTTTTAGCAATAAAGTATTTTTTAATGAAGGTATATACATTACTTTTTTAGACATAATGCTATTGCACTCTTAATAGACTACAGCATCGTGTAAACATAACTTTTATATGCACTGGAAAACCAAAAAGATTCCTGTGACTCGCTTTATTGTGATATTCACTTTATTCCAATGGTCTGGAACCAAACCCACAATATCTCCGAGGTATGCCTGCACCAGATTTCCTGCTTTTGCCTGAAACTGAAGCTCTGGTAAAGGGAGACATGCAAGAGAGAGAAAGTAGAATTTTTTTTACTATATATCATAAAACTTCAGAAGCTATCTTTTTTTAAACTATCAATAGTATCTACCAGGGCAGCCAGTTACCTCTTGTCTATATTCTGCACAAATGTACAACTTACTAGTTCTCTTGTGTTCTTTTTTCATAAAATAATTCTGCAAAGGCCTGGACTAGCCTGGCTTCTGAACAGAGGTAGAGACTGAGCTTCTCTGTCAGAGAAAATGAGTTTTGATTTTCTGCTCTGAACTAAGGTTAGTCTCTTTACTCCTTTTACTATATTGTCCTTAATGGGGTTCTGATCGCTTTTTCTTAGGAGATCCTTACTCTTGAGAAATGAATGAGAAGTTGTATCTGGGAAAGGTTGTCCCTACACAATAGATAAAACTGAGCCTGTGTAAATAAAGAAAAAATGAGAGCACCCAAGAGCTACTTGAATAGCAAGGGGAAGATGTTCTTCTTGTGGGGGCAACAGATCTCCCCCTGCCTGAGGAAAAGCTAACAGGAAACTCTGGAGAGCCTCACACCCCAGGTAAGGCTGTGCAGACAGGTCAGTCAAGACAAGACATGGATGTGACAGCTGAGCAAACAGCCAGCACTGCAGCAGCTCAGCAGGGAGCTGCACCAGGCATGGGTTCCTGCCTCCCTCCTGTGGAGGTCAGGGGGAAGTGCAGGAAGTGGCATGAGTCAGTTTCCTAGGGTTCACACAGCAGGAGGGACAAGTACACGTCAAGTACAAGTTGAAGTCTCATTTCCCAGTTCCTAGATGCACCACATCTAAAAGGCGGCCCTATGTGACCACATAAACTCTGTCAGGGGATCTCTAGAAAAGACACCAGGCTTATGGGGCTTTGCAAACAAATGCCATCTTGGTGCTTAGGAAGAGATCTCTACTGCCCCAAATAAAAACTCTATTGCAAAGTTCAGTGCTACCTCCAGAGGCTCCTGTAGCAAAACTAATGGAAACTTTTTCTTCTCCCACCTCAACTCCCCAAAGGAGAGGAAAAGCTACCATGTAGGAAGAGGAGCCAGGAACCTAGGGTTCCAAACACTGTCACAAATACCCCCAAAATCATTAAAGGCATTCCACAACAGAATGAAAGCCAGTGTGCCAGGAACCTTATGTACATTACCTTTTTTAACACGCACGTCTCTGTAAGGTGGGTACCCTCATCTCTACCTTACAGATGAGAAAATGGACTCAGAGAAGCCAGGCAAGTTCCCAATGGTTTCACAGCCTGTGAGCAGGTAAAGAAACACCCTAGGCTGACTTAGTCTGGAGCCCATACCTCTCCCCAGTGTGGTGCACTGTCCACTATATCAGTTAGTGACTCTATTTATTGGGAAAGATCTCCAAATCCTTAGGAAGCCACACATCAACAGTTAAAAAGAGTTCTGCGTTGAAAACGAAAGCTCTTGGTGCAGGTGACCAATTTGGACATCTCCAGGTGTCCCCCTCTCCCGTCACAGACAGAACAGTTGCCATAGAGAAAAAAAATCAACAAATGCACAAAGCTCAAAAGTGCTGTCCAAATCTCAGGTGGTGTCAGTTTCTGCATGGAAGAGAATCAGTTCATCCACACTACACATTCCAGCATGCACTCAATGGAGTGGCAAGTGGACCTTTTAATTTACTGAAAGACTAAAGACTAAAGTAAGTTATATCTAACAATCAAATGAAATACTTATGGCACCTGAAATCCAGTACCCAGGACGAAATATGTCAAAAGGACCAGAGACACAGAATTAAGGGCTCTCAGCACAGTCAGATGAGAGGCAAAAACTGCAAGAACTATGTGGCCAGAAAGTTCCAGGCATCCAGTACTGGCATTTGACTTACCCCAGGGCAAATGCAAATAACTCACAGGCTTCTCCAGTGTGAAGCTGCCCCTATGGAGGACCTAACCCGTTCCCAAATCATTCTGTCTGGCTGACTGTGTCCCTTCTTCCCTTTATAGAAATGACAAAAACTGTTACAAGAACACTCTTATCTCTATTCAACTGTACGTCAGTTCTCTTCCTTCTGTCACCCGGGGCAGCAAGACAGTCTGCTCTGCCACTCCTCAAACTATTATTGGTAATTAGGTTCACTCTAACCTAAATCTATTCTTCTCCAACCCCTGCAAAAAAATCTGATGGCAGGGAAAGGTTCTAGGATTCCATAAAAATTCATCCCCACCCCCACTTCATCTCCTATTTCCCTCTCCCATCACCCCCACCCCATAGTAAAGCAAAAGAAACACCTTTTCCTCCCCCCTGCAGAGGCCATTCCTTTTCAACCCATTTCCCTAAATACTATTTCTAACACCTCATGTAAAGACCTGAAAATGATAGGGAAGGAAATACCCCAGGCATCCCAGCAGGAGGACCAGCTCCCATGGCAAAACCAGGAGAGCAAAAAAGACAGCTGCTTAATACACACTCACAATCTTTCTAGATTGTTACCCTGGGCTTCCCTTGTAAGCACCACCATTTCCTCAACTTTGTTCTCCCCCCACTTTTAAATTAGTGACTGCAGTCAGGCTGTTGTATTGTCCTGGGCACTGGCACTGGACTGCCAACCTCATTGGTATTGCTGCCCTGTCCACTTCAGTGGTCTGCACGGCAGCTCCCCATTCAGTGTCACTGGTAAAAACCACCACCACTTATCCTCCCTCCAGGTCAGCACCAGAACGTAGAGCAGAGAGCTAGCTCCTCCACCTGCTTCCATAACCACCAAATTGCTCTTCCTCTCCTCTTCAGAGTCATGTCCCATGCCTGAGTCTAAAAGCCTCAACCCAAAGCTTCCATAAAAATAATGAACATTTCCAGGCTATGCAAGTGACTCATTCAAGTCAACGTGCTCTGACTTCCTAAGCAACGGAAAGGGTTGGAAGGACACAGCAGGGCTCCTTGCCTATTCAAAATTCTATGCCAAATGGGTGGTAT
The DNA here is from genome assembly GCF_048564905.1 of Vicugna pacos. Lineage (NCBI taxonomy): Eukaryota > Metazoa > Chordata > Mammalia > Artiodactyla > Camelidae > Vicugna > Vicugna pacos. The sequence continues at coordinate 53,104,359 of NC_132987.1, read as the reverse complement.
CTTCCAGGCCTGGGGTGCCCTCAGGAGACAAAAGTACAATACTCTCTCCTAGATAGAAAATCACATCGGAGGACAGATGCTGGGGGTAGTCAGCCAGCAGGCTGAGACAACCCTCAACCCAGAAGCAAGAGGTTGGGATAGATCCTACCTGACATGTGAACATCTGGCGGTGGGCCAGAAACATGATGTACCATACACAAACTAGAAAAAATGATTTTAAAGTAAATGGAAAAAAATTTTTTAAAAAGGAAGGGGAAAGAGTCTGAGAAAGTAAAGTTTAATTTTAAAAAGCATCCACATGAAACAACTTCTGATTCCTTTTAAGCTCTCCCATTGAGTCTTTCACAGGCAAGTCGGTTTCCCATTGAGTCCAGACCTCCTAAAGATGCAGCCACAGTGGACAGAAAACAGGTAAACAAGAGCAACTGCTCCTTGGGCTTGAACGAATATCCATGACCTGAGTGACTGAGCAGCAAGGTTGGCTTCCCGGGTGGTTCAAAATGCCAGTTTCTTCATCAGCAGATAAACTCTGGAATCCACTTCAAATCCATGCAGGTTGTTGGCATCACCCTGCAGCCTCATGAGCAGGCCCCCATAGGACACGTAGGCAGAGCTGAAACAGAACACCCAGTCCCATGAGTCTGAGGTCCAGAGCAATTGCTACTCTACTCAACAGTTCTCCACCTTAGCCTAAGAAAAAGAGGCACCCTCATAAAGTTTTGTCATCAAGAAGCAAAATTCAGACAAAGATGAATGCACAGACATGTGCAAGGCAGTGTTCTTTATATCAGCAAAGGTGGAAAATACTCCATGCCCAGAATAAGGGACATGGTCAAATCAATTACAATATGTCCATTTCCTGGAATGTTACACAGCTATCAAAATGTTTAGGAAAAGCTTTAAACTGACTTGAGGAAACACGTTTTACATAACATTAAGCAAAAAGAACAGAACAAAACATTGTAATAAACAACATGATCTAACAGAAAAAAAGTACACAGGAAAAAAATCCTAGAACATTCAAGAATGTTTATGTGAAAGATTCCCTCTGGGTATAGAATTATAGGTGACTTTTTTCCTTCTTCAAGTTACTTCTCTGCTTTTCAAATTTCTTACAAAGGGCACATATTGTTTTAATAAGATTTTAAAGAAAAGAAAAAAATAGTTGAGCAGGGAAACCAAAGAACTGGGGATTGGATTGCAGAGTAGCAAAACACACACACACACACACACACACACACACACACACACACACTCACACACTCACACACACAAAAACAAAAAAGCCTAGCAGTTTAATCACTTACGCTGCATTTAGTTCTTGGAGAAGTAACTTTCCTTTGCATTTCACACAGCAAGACGTTTCAGTTCTGACAGACGACAAAGTGAGGAGCCTACACTTCAGACTGGAAACTGTTCCCAAAACAGTTTCTTTCTGGGTCCTGCCTAGGTCTGAGATGCTTGGGTAGAGAGAGACCCAATACAGGAAGCCTGAGCAAGGCCCATATTTTTAGAGCTCAGTCCAAATTCTCACAAAAGAGAAGGGGGAAAGGGTTCTCACAAGACCATGGAACTTACAGGCGTGTTGCTGCTTCGGTAGAAGTTTCATCTCCCTCAATCCTATACACTTTCCCATACATTACGTACTCAAACTGGTCAGCCCTGTGAAACAATAGTGGCAGTTATTCTCAAAAGCAGTTAACAAAAAGAGGTCCTTTAAAATGGTAACTGGTAGGTAAGTGCCAACATCATAACAACAGGCACTTTCCAAATGATGTCATTCACTCCTCACAGCAACCCTGTGAGCTAGGTATGACCATCTGTATTCTACTGATGAGGAAACTAATTCAAAAAGGTTAAAGTTATTCAACAAGTAAGTGGTACAGCCAAGATATGAACTGAGTGGGGCTCCAAAGCCTTTCCAACACACCAAACTCCCTCCCAAACAACAAACATAGGTCATTCAGTGGTCATTTCCTTAACTATCAAAAAGCTACAACTCAGGGGGGAGCGTATAGCTCAGTGGTAGAGCATGTGCTTAGTATGCACGAGGTCCTGGGCTCAATCCCCAGTACTCCATTAAAAAAATAAATAAACCTTGTTACCACCCCCCACCCCTTAAAAAAAGTTTTCAAAAAATAAATAAATAAAAAGCTACAACTTACACACATGTAATCACTGCTCTGGATAAACACCTGGATATCTGGATTCTTAGGTGCAGCAATTTCCTTAAGGTTACATAGATTCTACTAATAATCATTTATTCTACAAATTAGTAGAGTAAACAAAAAGTAAGGGTCTTTCTATACCACTTATCTACTTAGTCCTCAGGCAAACTTCAAGTACTCCCTTCTCCACTCCCTCACCTGGAAGGCCTATCATCTGTGGGGTTATATTCACCATCATCCAGAGTACCATCTTCATACAAGGTACTGGCTATGACCAACCGGAACTTGTCACCTGAAAATCACGGCAATATCAGAGAGTAAAGAACAGCTGAAACAGTAAAAAGCCTCTCGCTATTGTCTGTGTTCAATACTTACCCAAGTCTACGGGGTAAATCTGAATGTTTACATCTAAGATGAGGTCCATCTTGAAAGATTCGCTCTCACAGTGCAGTCGAGACACTGGAGGGGAACAGGGAAAGAGTGGCAGAGGTAATTGCCTGGCCCAGGGCAGACCCTGCAAACTCACTTTGAGGGACTGTATGCAACGGAATACTCAAATCTAACCCAATCTGCATCCACTGGCTTCTCCTCTGCTCTCACAAAAGTGCAGGCCTAATCAGAATCAAATATGCAAGAAGGAGAGAAAAACTACAGCAAGCAGATAGAATCCCCAGAAAAGATTCAAAGATCCTCTGGCACCAAATACTATCTAGGTTCTAGGCCTGCTGAGGTAATTAAGAAACAACCTGATTTGGGGTCAAGTTACTCATTCATCCAAAGGTTTCATCTTTCAGTGCCAGGCACTGTACTAAGGGGATTATCAAGGTGTATAAGAACTGGTTTTCATCCTAAAAAACATGTCTCCAGACAAAGGAAGAGACACCAAGGACAAACAATTATTGATCAATGTCATAAAAAAGAGGTGTGTATCAAGCCGTCAACTCTTAACTGTAAGGATTTCACAAAGAACCAGATTCTGAGGGCGGATTATTCGCTGTATATAGTCTTGGATGGATTGCTGAGTCTCTCAGAGCAAAATGGGTGAGACACCACCTACCTCATGGAGACTCTTAAGTAAATTACGACAAAGTGTGTGTAAAGTACACAGTACAGCGCCTAGCACAGAGTGGGTAGCGAAGAGAAAGATGCCCATAAGTTCACTAGTGCCTCGAGAAAAGGCCGCCCAGGCATCGGGCACAGCATGTGTGAAGACAGGGAGAGCTCAGAATCTCCGTTTTCACACCTATAAAGTTTCCTGGACCTGTAGGGGCAGACCACGTGAGATGGGTGGACCAGAGGCCCAGGGGCGTGGCCCCAAGATTAGCCCCTTACCCCAAACTGCCCCTACATATCTTACTTACCTCGGTCAAACTTCTTGCCCTCTGGATCAATGTCTTTCACATCAAAAATATCCTCAAACAGGATGCCCGCCATGGTGAGGAGTCCACGAGAGTAGAAAAGGCGCTGAGCGCGCGACCACGGCTAGGGGTACGCGCACCCCCTCGCGTGGAGAAAAAGAGCGGAAAAACAGGAAAAGCAGCGCTTGAAGAGCGGCAGCAAAGAATTAGGATGACGCATGCGCACGGACAAGCAGTCACACGGCCACTTCCGCCGCCTGGCTATCGGGGCTTCTTAACTTCCGCCCCGAACTATTGTTTCCAAGAGGCTTCAGCTTTAAGGGCGGGTCTTAGGTCCAGATAACTCCGCCCCAGGGCGGGGACACCATAGGTCCCACCCCCGGCCGAGGTGGCGTGGTGGCACGTTCTCTCCGGAGGCTCTACTGCGCCCTCTTCAGAAGCCGGGTCAGGAAGACTGGAATGCTTGGGGGCCTATCCCAGCCAGGGACCTTGATCTCTGGCCCAGAGAAGCCCAGCCCTGGCCCTACCCTGCCGGTCCGAGCCTGCCGAGGCCACAGTCCGCGCGAAGGGCGAGCGGAGCAGAACCCTGCCCCCGGCAGGGCGCAGTACCCAGCCCCTCCAGCTGGCACCGAGGCCCCCCCAGGCTGGCCAGGGCCGGCTCGGCCCAGCTGGGTGTTACCCGAGCTGGGTCCATCCAGTTTGGGAATTTGCCATGATATTACCATGAGAAAGAGGAAAGCCTGCACTGTCTCCTCCCCTGGTATTGCACCCCCCTCACCCTTGCTCTCCTCCCTCTCACCGCCCCTTCAGCATGGCATTAACCCCTTCACACTGCCCTCCTCAAGCACTGCCTCTTCAGCAAGGTTCTGCCTTTACCCCTACCAGAGCCCTCTCTGGACATTGATCTCCTATGTACCCCTTCATCCTGGCACTGTCCTATCCTACGGATACCACCTCTTCCTTTACATTTCCCCTTCCTCTAGGGTGCTGGTTCTCACATTGCCCCCTTCCTGGTCACTACTTCCTCCTCCTGGGAACCCCTCTGCCTCCCACGTGCCCATTCACCCTGGAACTGCCTCCTTCCCACACTGCCTGTTTCCTGGGCACCGGCCTCTCCCCTGACACTATCTCTGACACTGTCCATCCACCTTGCGCTTACCCCACCCTCTGCTCTATCGTTCTCCCGACCCTGATGGAGAACACAGAGCCCCAGCAGACTGTTCCCCGATGGCGGCTAGATGTCAGCAGCTACTCGGGTTTCTCCTTGGGCCTTGTCAGGGAGAAACGACCTCTGTTCCCCCACGCCCGCCTCCCAGGAGCGGCCTCCTTGGCACCTAGACCTCCCTTCCCTCTGGCCTCACCCCTTCCCGTTACCTCCCCACCTCCACCCACCACCCCGCCCCCGCACACTCTGCCGGCCAGGATGCTCCCTGGGGGAGCCGCAAAGAAGGGAAGGAGAAAGGAAGGGGGTGAGAAAGACCGAGGGTCCCAGTTCCAAGCATCCCCTTCTGGGTCTAGCGTCCCCCTCCAAGTCCCTCTAGCTTTGTTTCTCACCCCTCGACGGAGCAGAGGGGTCAGGCCAAGCTGGTCTGGGCCATTGGCCCCGCCGGAGAAGCAAGAGAGGGAGCCACTCCTGAGAGAGAGATTGGGCCCCAAAGTCTGATTGAGACGGCTCTGCAGCCCCCGGGCTCAGGCCTTACTGGGCCCGGCATCTTCAGTCCCCTCCCGCCCAGGCGCAGAGAGCCACAGACCCGGCCTGGCCAGGCCCCTGCACGTGCCGAAGGACCCGCCTCGGCTCTGGCCCCGGACTCCCCTCTTCAATCACCGGCCTCTGCGGAGAGCGGGCGCGGGCTCGCGCGTTCCAAGCGCCCCCTGCTGCCTCTCCGGAGCCTGGGAGGCGGCCCCAACCTGGACCCCGGCCGGGCTGGGCCGGCTCCTGTGGATGGGCCGGCGGGCGGAGCAGCACGGAGGGCACCGCCCTCGGCCCGCCCGCCGAGGAGGGGACGCGAGCGGGAGGCTCCGCCAGCGGCGCCCGCCCGGGGCCCGCCACACTCTGCACTCGGCCGTCCGGGCTGCGGGAACGGGACGAGTGTGGGCGCAGGCTCCGCGGGTCGGGAGTCGAGTCCGGGCCAGAGCCCGAGCCGCCGCGGGAGGCCAGAGGGCTGTGAGCGGAGATGGCGGCTGCCGCGGGAGCGGCGGGGGTGGCGGAGGAAGGGATGGAGCCGCGGGCGCTGCAGTACGAGCAGACCCTGGTAAGTGAAGCCGAGCGGAGCCCTGAGGAATGTGCTCCTGGACCGCTGGTCCTGGTTACCCGTAGAAGCGCGAGGTCCTGGGGCCCAGCCTTATCCCACTCCAGCCCTCTAAGCTGGGGAAACTGAGGCTTGAGGGCCTGAGAGGCTGAAGGGCTAAGGGGTGGAAAGCTGCATGCAGGTTTCTGGCCGAGGCTGGGGGCCTGCAGAGGACAAGGACTTCAGGTGCTAGTTCCAGATGTCCTGCCCTTTACCCACCTTCCAACATTTTCTTTGCTCCTCCCCACTACCACCTGGGTCCAAGTCTCAGCACCCCACTACCATTTTCCAGACCACTCTCATCCTTGAACTTTCTGTACACTCCTATCTCCACTATCCAAGACTCCTTCTGTCTCTGCGATGTGCATAGAAGGATGATCAGACCCAAACCCAGCCCTTGCCCTTACTCCTAGGGTCTGGCAACCCAGCATTGACAGGAACCCTTTGGTCAATTCTCTGGGAAAATGTGGCCTGCCACCTTAGGGACAGGAGTTTTATGGAGAATGGGTAAAGCAGGAATGGGTGTGGGAATTGGGACCTTTGTTCATGCTGAGTCTATATAGCCCCTACTCAGCCCAGGACCGTCCCTTAACATCATTAGAAGCAGGGGTCCTGGGGTTCTGAGCTGACTCATGGCCACCACTGTAACTCAGTGTTTGAGAAACTTATTGCTCCTGCTTGTGTCATTGGGGTGGGGGACCCAAAGTCTAGGGAAGGGAGTGGGCCCTGTAGCTCTTTTTTATCAGTGCAGGCTGGAATTTGCCCAGGAAGGAGGCAGGGAAGGAATCTCTTCAGGAGGAGGGGGCCTGGGCTATAACTGAGGCTGGGAGGTGCCCAGTTACAAGATAGTGACTGGATGAAACAGGATGACAAGGAGAGGTGGCAGGGATGGGGGTGGAGCAAGGGTAGAGGGGTAAGCCTTTACATAGGGTGGAAAGTGTCTGTCAATTTACACAGACCAAGAATGGGGCATTGGCCAAGGAAGCCAGGCACCTGGCCTCTGAAATCGTGTCTATCTTTACACCAACCACCTCTCCATCTCCTTTGCCTGGTCTCTATCTCTGGAATGAGTTCTCAGACTCAAGCTCTCTCCCCAGTACTGTCTGCTTCAGCCTCTCCCCCTTGTCCTTCCAATTCCTTTGTCTTTCTCTCACACACTCACCTCCCCCTCCTTCGCTGAGTCTGCCTCTTTATACTCTACTTTCTCTCTTTTCCCCCTCCCTTCTGCCTCTCTGGTCTCCTTTCTCTTCTCTGCCCCTTCCACCGGCCTCTCATCTCCCCCTTCCTCCTGTCTCTGGTTCCCTTTCCTCCCTCTCCTTGCTCTCTATCACTCTCTCTCTCTCTTGTGTCTCTATCTTTCCCTCCCTCTGCCCCCCCACCCCAGCCCCAACAGGAGCCCTTTGTGTCCCGAAGCTCTGCGGGTGGCAGCCGGAATCTACTCCTCCCCACCCCCCAACACACGCCCAGCTTGGCAGGTCTAGCCATGGCTCAGCCACTCTCCCATCCCATCACCCCAGTGTCCACAGTCACAGCCCAGCCATCAGCTTCTGCTGTCCCCCAGCCCGCCACTGGACTCAGGGCAGCTCCAGAGTGGCGCTGAGACCACCAAGCACTCTCCACCCACCCAGAGAGACTTTCCACTCCCAGCTGGGTAGGCAGGCTGGTGGGGGGTGGGGGTGGAGAAAGGGGACAAGGGGATTAGGGTGGGTGGGAGGGGTGCAGCTGAGTCAGTCACAGGCCAGAGGCCCAGCAGGAACGTGATAAGGATTGGGGCCCCGCCTGTTCCTAGGCCCAACGCAGCTGCCCCCAGTTCCCTGAGGCCCTTATTGTTACCCATGTGTCCTTGACCATCCCTTATTCTCTGACCTTCCCTCCTCCCACTTTCAGACTGCCTTAGGTTTTTCCATCTTTTCCTCCTCTGGAGCCTTCCCTCCCACTCCTCTTCAGTTCTCCTCCTACCCAGTACCACCCCAGGCCTGTGAGAAGAGGACCGATTATTCTGCCACCCCCAGAGCTGTGTCCCTGTACCTTGGCTGTTTCCATCACTCCAGCCAGGACAGCCCCCACAGTCTGCAGTGTGCATTGTTCCCACACCCTAAGCCGAAGTGGGGACTGTGGGTTTAAGAAGGGTATAATGTGGGAGCTGGGAGAAGGGGAGTAGAGGCCCCAGGAGCTCTCCCTTACATCCCCACTCAGCCCATGCCTGCTAACCCCCATCTCCTCTATTGCTCAGATGTATGGCCGGTATACTCAGGACCTTGGGGCCTTTGCCAAAGAGGAAGCTGCTCGGATCCGCCTGGGAGGGCCTGAGCCCTGGAGGGGTCCACCTTCCCCTCGGGCTACCCCAGAGCTCCTGGAATATGGACAGAGCCGTTGTGCCCGATGCCACAGTGAGACCTGGGTTGGGGCAGGGAACTTGGCTGTGCTGTGCTGAGGGGATCAGAAACCACTATAGCTGCCCATAGGGAGGGGGACAGAGGGAGGACCACTTCGGTGCCAGCCTCCCCTTTCTTCCCTTCCCTGCTCCCAGTCTGCACCGTACACTGCCATAAGTTCCTAGTGTCCAGGGTTGGTGAAGACTGGATCTTCCTGGTCCTGCTGGGGCTCGTCATGGCATTGGTCAGCTGGGCCATGGACTATGCCATCGCTGCCTGCCTGCAGGGTGAGGACAAGGGCTGGCGGGGGAGTGCTGGGAAGAACCCACCTGCTTCCTCCGTGCCACACTTGTCCAAGTATCTTGGCCACTGGCCACTCCCTCTGGACAGCCTTACTGCCCCGTCTTCAGGCATAATCATTGCCACTCCCATAGGCCACAACTTCTTCCTTCCCTTGTCCAACTGACCCTCTTACCTATAGTGATCTTTGTCCCAGTGAATGTCCCCAGCCTCCTCTCTACCCCTTGTGCCCGGGTTCCGTGTGGTATTCCCTGGGACAGCTTGTCACATCAGTACCTCAGTGGCCAGGCAGGGACTGGGTATGCACATCGGAGCTCCAGTAGCACATCCTCTCCCCACAGCTCAGCAGTGGATGTCCCGGGGCTTGAACACTAGCCTCTTGCTCCAGTACCTGGCCTGGGTCACCTACCCCGTCGTCCTCATCACTTTCTCAGCTGGATTCACACAGATCCTGGCTCCTCAGGCTGTCGGTACAGTAGGAGAGAAAGCGAGGGCGAGATGGGACCTCCTGAAATGGGCATATCAAGTGACTCTCCTAGGACTGTACCCTCTCCAGGGTCCGGCATCCCCGAGATGAAGACCATCTTGCGGGGAGTGGTGCTGAAGGAATACCTCACCCTCAAAACCTTTGTAGCTAAGGTCATCGGGCTGACCTGTGCCCTCGGCAGCGGGATGCCCCTTGGCAAGGAGGTGAGTGTAGATTGGGAAACAAGGGAGCCCCCCCAAAGGAGGAGGAAGCCAGACCAAGATCAGGGGGTGCCCCTTCCACACTCACCACCTGCCCGCACCCCCTAGGGCCCTTTTGTGCATATTGCAAGCATGTGTGCCGCCCTCCTCAGCAAGTTCCTCTCCCTATTTGGGGGCATCTATGAGGTAAGGGGGACCCTGGGAGGAGGCAGAGGGAAGGATGGGCTGCTGAGCCCACACTGACTCCCCTTTCTACCATTCTCACCAGAATGAATCCCGGAACACAGAGATGCTGGCTGCCGCCTGTGCTGTGGGAGTGGGCTGCTGCTTTGCAGCACCCATTGGGGGTAGGCAGTCAGGCCAGCCCAGCCCTGCCCTTGGCCTTGCCTCCTTTGCCCCTCTCATCTGCATCTGCAACCTTAGGCCAGGCCACGGCCTCAAGTGGTGCTCTCCTTGCACCGCAGGTGTGCTGTTCAGCATCGAGGTCACCTCCACCTTCTTCGCAGTGCGAAACTACTGGCGGGGCTTCTTTGCTGCCACCTTCAGTGCCTTCATCTTCCGCGTCTTGGCAGTCTGGAACCGCGATGAAGGTGAGGGGACCTGAGGCATGAGGGGAGCCCCCGAGATGGCTGGGGTTTGGAGACTCTCGTGGCTGCACCCACCTTCCTCTGCTACTCTGCTTCCCTTCAGAGACCATTACGGCTCTATTCAAAACCCGGTTCCGGCTCGACTTCCCCTTCGACCTCCAGGAGCTGCCAGCCTTTGCTGTCATTGGGTGAGGAGCTGAGGGAGTGGGGTGAGTCGGAGAGGAGGAGGTAAATGAGGGAAGACCTCCTTTCACCCAGGTGCTTCTTCCCTCTCCAGTATTGCTAGTGGCTTCGGTGGAGCGCTCTTTGTCTACCTGAACCGGAAGATTGTCCAGGTGATGCGGAAGCAGAAAACCATCAACCGTTTCCTCATGAAGAAGTGAGTTGACTCTGGCCCACTTTGGGTTGTGTGAGCAGCATGGGTGGGGCAGGTGGCCGGGGGAAGTGGTGAGACTGAAACGGCAAGTTGTGGCCCAGTCAAAAAAACAGGCATTCCATTGAGAAAATCAGCCAATGGTGTCTCCCAGGCAATTGAACACTTCGGCTTTTATTTGAATCACCTGAAATATATTTGAAGTTTTAGTCAGTGGGAAAGGGCATTTTGGATGAAAGACTAAGGCCTCCCTGAGGCCCTTGGCCTGCCTCGGAGAACAGTGCTCCCCGGATGCTGTTTGGGCCTTACCTCCTCCCCTGTGGATTTGTCTCTGAAGCACAGCTCTCTCAGTCATGACCCTGAGGACTGGGAGTGGGGAGTCCTGTGACATGACTTCTGTTAGGACTGATATCCTTCAGGGAAAGGGCCTCCAATAGAACCTGCTCCCTTGGGCACCTTTGGTCAACTTCATGAGTGACCTGAGCTTTCCTCAACACTGGCCTTCACTCTTATGTCACCACAGAGAAACAGATGGAGGCAGAAACTTCTCCACACTCATAATGAGCTCTTCAGCCAGGGTTTCTGATGGGGGAGGAGTTGCAGCTCGGCAGTTGTCCAGAGAGGGCTGGGGATGGATTTTCTGCTGCTGCTGCCCACTTAGGGAGTCAGGAGCCAGCAGAAAAGCATTTGGGCTCATTATAACCCTGGATGGCCATCACCCTCAGGGCCATCATATCATGAACAGCAAAGAGGGTCTTCTCTCAGAACTGCGTCCTTTTATGTAAGAGCCAACGCTCTCCTATGGCCTCGGCCCTGAGGTATGTGAGGGCACCCAAACCTATCACCAGTCTGTAGTAGGTGTTTGATGCTGTGAAACCTACATCTCTAGACGCCTGCTCTTCCCGGCACTGGTGACCCTGCTCATCTCTACTCTGACCTTTCCGCCTGGCTTTGGACAGTTCATGGCCGGACAGGTAACCCCAGGAAGAACAGGAATTGTGTTTTCTCTTGGCATGCGTCCCTTCTAAATCCAACAGCCCTTGCTCTCCTGTGGGCCCCTTCCCTTCATCTTGTCAGTTCCCCAGCCTGAGGAACCCTGTCCATCTATAGCTCTCACAGAAAGAGACACTGGTCACCCTGTTTGACAACCGGACATGGGTCCGCCAGGGTCTGATGGAGGAGCTAGAGCCACCCGGAACCTCACAGGCCTGGAGCCCACCACGCGCCAACGTCTTCCTCACCTTGGTCATCTTCATTCTCATGAAGGTGCGGCTGTTTACATATATATACGCAACATAGGCTTACTGTGATTATGCCGGGCACAATCTAAGAACTTTCAAAATATTAACTCCCTTTAAGCTTCACCACAATGCTATGGCAAAGGTACTATTAAGTACCCTTGTTTTAAAGATGGGAAGTTGAGGCAGAAAGTGGTTAAGTAACTGGCCCAAAGTCACACAGCTTTAGATGGCAGAGTGAAGATTTGAACCCAAGCCACCTGGTTCCGGAGTCCTTCCCTTTTTCTTTACCTCTGGGGGATTCTGAGATAGCTGGGATGTTTGTGCCTGACTAATAAGGAAGGTAGGCTTCTGGGGTGAAGCTGGGGGCTGCCTGGGGCCAGGTGGCGCCTCTCCCTGTTTGAACGACCTCCTGCCTGCAGTTCTGGATGTCTGCACTGGCCACCACCATCCCAGTGCCCTGCGGGGCCTTCATGCCTGTCTTTGTCATTGGTGAGTCTTCAGCTGCCTATTCTCCCAGCCTGCACCCTCTGGCCACCCCTGTCCATCCCCTCTCTACCTGGGAAGGGGTTTTGGTCCAGCCCCAGCCCCAGCCCCAGCCCAGCCCCAACCCCAACCCCTGCAGGGCAGTCCTCTGCACTGAATGACCCACTGGCCCCTTCCCTACCCTCTGACCCTCTCTCTTCCTAGTGTCCCTGCCCTCCCCCTCCACTACCTGTTTCTCTTCCCACCCCCCTCCCTAAAGGAGCAGCATTTGGGCGTCTGGTGGGTGAAAGCATGGCTGCTTGGTTCCCAGATGGGATTCACACAGATAGCAGCACTTACCGGATTGTGCCCGGAGGCTATGCAGTGGTGGGTGAGTGCTCCTGGTCCCAGTCTGTCTTGGAAAACTCGTCAGGGCACAGGGCCTGAGGCTTTGGTGCCCCCTGCTGGCAGAAACTAGGCTTCCTTCAGATGCAGAAACCCACTCCCCAGAATTGTACTGAGTGGCCTCAAGCGGTCCTACAGGACTGTGTCTGGGTGGGGAGGGTCGTCTGGGACCTGGGCACTCTGAGAGACTGAGTGTGGCTGTCCGCAGGGGCAGCTGCACTGGCAGGAGCAGTGACACACACAGTGTCCACGGCCGTGATTGTGTTCGAGCTCACAGGCCAGATCGCCCACATCCTGCCTGTTATGATCGCCGTCATCCTGGCCAACGCCGTTGCCCAGAGCCTACAGCCCTCACTCTATGACAGCATCATCCGAATCAAGAAACTGCCCTATCTGCCTGAGCTGGGCTGGGGCCGCCACCAGTACGAAGGACTGGGTGATGGGGGGTGGGGGGTGAGGGAGGGGCAGAAGGCATCCTAGGACCCCCTCACACCCACCTCCAAGAAGGTCCTCAGCCAGTGAGGCTGGGAGATCAGCCACCCTGCTCCCTCCTAGTCAGAGCTGACCTTGTCCACTCCCTGGGGGAGCTATGGCTGGCCCACCTGATCAGAACGAAGTCAGTGGGTACTCCTTGATGCTTAGCCCTTTTCCTCATAGGCTTTGAGGCTTTCCTTATGGCCCTGGGATGGTTGTGCTCCGGGCTACCCTCCCCATGCTGACCACAAACCAAGTGCCTTTCTCCACCCTCAGGCAGTACCGGGTGCGAGTGGAGGACATCATGGTTCGGGATGTTCCCCACGTGGCCCTCAGCTGCACCTTCCGGGACCTGCGGTTGGCACTGCACAGGACCAAGGGTCGCATGTTGGCCCTAGTAGAGTCCCCTGGTGAGACCAGGAAGGGGCCCAGGTGCTAGGGTCATCTAACAGGGTCATCTCCTAGGGTCAGGGTCATCTCCCAGGGTCGCTGCTCAAGAAATGGGCGGGGCAGGAGCTCAGGACAAGTCTCCTTGGTTTCAAAGGGAGTAAGCCAGCACTGCCAGCCAGGGTTTCCTCGAATGTGTGGCCTGTGTCCAAGGCCCCATGCTGAGTGTGAGAGAAGGCCAGAGGGTAAGAGGGCCTCATTCACGGCTCCTGAACCCTCCCACCTGCTCCATCCAGAGTCCATGATCCTCCTGGGCTCCATCGAACGCTCGCAGGTGGTGGCATTGCTGGGGGCCCAACTGAGCCCAGCCCGCCGGCGGCAGTACATGCAGGAGCGCCGCGCTGCCCAGACTGCCTCACCCTCTGATCAGGAGAATCCCCCCAGCCCTGAGACCTCTGTCCGCTTCCAGGTGAGGGGAAAAGGCCCACGGTGGAGGCACCCAGACTTCCTAAATGTCATTGTGTAGACTGATTGGGAGGGCGACATAGAGGTGGTCTGGGGCCACAGGCTCCCCAACTCCTTTCTGTCTGTGCAGGTAGACACAGAGGACTCAGGCTTCCCTGCAGTCCGGGGGGAGATGCACAAGCCCCTGAAGCCTGCTCTCAAGAGGGGCCCCAGCAACACCACAGACCTCAAGGAGAGTCCCACAGGTGAGCCCATCTCCTGCTAGCCTTCTGTCCTCCAACAGAGCCAGAGCCCAGCCCCTGAGACCCACTAGGATCCCTGCCCAGCCTTTCTACTGGAGCACATCCCAGCTAAGACGCTGTCCAGATGGGCCAGGAGTCGAACTGGGACGCCTCTCCCCTTGCCCTCGTCACCTCTCCTGGTCCTTTCTGGCAAAGATGACCTTGCCCTCGGGTCCTTGTGTTTGGGAACACAGGGAACATGGAGCAGGCAGGCATTGCCCTCAGAAGCCTCTTCTGTGGCAGCCCACCTCCCGAGGCTGCTTCAGAGGTGAGTGTTTGGAGCCTCTCCATCTGGCTCTTTCTTTCCACCTCTCTCTCTGATGCTGAGACCACCTCTCCATTAACCCTGCAGTGCCTGCCTCCTGGCCCATCTGCCCTCCTAAATACCAGCTCTGTCCCTGCAGTGTGCCCTTCCTCCTGGCCCACCACTTTCCCTCACCTCCCTCCTCCCTATAACATCAACTCCTCTTCTCTCTGGTTTGGCTCTAACAAAGTTGGAGAAGTCGGAAAAATGTGACAAGCGCAAGCTGAAGCGGGTCCGAATCTCCCTGGCGGTGAGTGCTCCCTTTCTGCCTAAAGCTCAGAAGCACTAGACAGGGAGGGCCAGGGTCTAGGCCGGGCAAGCCTCCCCTGAGCTGGGGAGATACAGCCACCTCCTCAGCTCCTAGGTGCCAACCTTCCTTCCTCTCTCCTAGAGCGACTCCGACCTGGAAGGCGAGATGACCCCTGAGGAGGTAAGGTGTGACTGGACTCTGGACTCTGTTTCTTCCTGGATGTGTTCAGTCATCACCTTGGCTACTGTCCCTGTGGGAGGGACCATGGGATAGGAAAAAGGGAAAGTCAACTTTTAGGGAGGTGAGAACAGCTATTGGCACCTTCTCCCTAACCCTCCTAGTCTTGTTCCCTCAGATTCTAGAGTGGGAGGAGCAGCAACTCGATGAACCTGTCAACTTCAGTGACTGCAAAATTGACCCTGCTCCCTTCCAGCTGGTGGAACGGACCTCTTTGCACAAGGTAGGGCCAGAGGGCCAGCGCTGCCTCTGCTCTCAAGAGCAAAGAGTAGGGATCTAGATCCTCCCACAAGTTTAGATTCAAGCCAGTGGGGAGAAAAGAGACAGCAGAGAGCTCTGTGCTAAGATGTTTTTCAAACACATTGCTTCAAACCATGGGAGGTTAGGAGCCAGGGCCCCTTAGCCTCTTCCTGCCTATGGTGGAGCCAGGCATCATTTTTCCTCTGCTCAGCCTTACCCCCAGGGAACTCTGAACCAGCAAAGACAGGGCTTGAGCTGGGTGGAAGCCAAAAGGCCTCTGACCCTCTAGGGTCAGAGCTGGGCAGGAGGCTGCCAGCACCCAACAAAGCTGATACACCCACACTGAAATAAATGGATGACAAACAAGGATAAGAAAATTTAATAAACAAGCTAACAAACATCCACGTAGGGGTGGAGACACTGTAGAGAAAAGATAAACAAAGATGAGAAGTGCCTAGTGGGGGGCTTGGAATGTCAGACCCCAGAAAGTCTGACTTAACGTAGGCCAAAGGAAAACTGGTAGGGACACAGGAAGATAGCTCAGCAGAAGGGCAAGACAGCCTGCATAAATGGGGAGAAAATTGGCGTCAAGGCAGGTTGCTGGGGCGTAAGGCTGATGCCAATGGAGGGTGGGGGCTTTCTTTGGAGGACTACCTCAGGGGCTCCCCAAGAAGGAGTGGCTGGCATCATTGGGCATCTTCAGGCCTCTAAGTGAAGGCAGGGAGTACGGGCACACCCAGCAGGCTGCTAGGGTGGAAACCTGGGGGGTTTAGCTAAATTGCTGACTGACTTAATGTGCGAGCTTCTGAGGCATGGGGTTGGGAAGGTGCAGAGGTGGGAGATACTCCCAAGGTCTGCAACTTGGGCAGCTAGCTTAGACGCAAGCTGTGCCCAAGAGCCAGCCTAGGACAGACAAGCAGAGGCTGGGGCAGGAAGGACGGGACGACAACAAAAAGCAAAAAGTAATAAAGGTACTTATAAACCTTGGGGTAAAAACCTTGGATCAAAGTGAGTGGGGAACTGCAGTGCAGTTGCAAGAAAAAAAGAAGATAGGCCTGTGAATAATACATTTGGCTTTTATTTAAAGCCTTTCTTCCTAAGACCTCTAAAGCTTTTCCATCATCTTACTTAATCTTCAAACATTGCATGATGATGATGATAATGCTGACATTTTTTTAGTGTCTGCTATGTGCCAGGCAGTGGGCTAAGTGCTTCACATGTTTAATTTAATCCTCACAACCAAACTGATGGTTATTGTGATATTCCAGTTTTTATAGATGAGGACACTGAGATTCAGAGAGGTTAAGCAGGTTTCCCAAGGTCACACAGCTAGTAGGTAGCAGAACCAGGCCTGGAATCCTAGATGGTCTGACCCAAAAGCCTGTGGATTTTTTTTTAATAGCTTTTTAAAAAATTGGGGGGTGGGGAGGAGTAATTAGGTTTATTTATTCATTTATTTTTTAATGGAAGTACTGGGGATTGAACCCAGGACCTTGTACTTGCTAACCAAACATTCTCACACTGAGCTATATCCTCCCCAACAGAAGCCTGTAGATTTAACCATTTTAATACATGGGGAAACTAAGGCAGTGAGGAGGTCACTTGCCCAAGTCAGTATAGTGGAGTCAGGCCCAGAGGCCAGATTTTCTGGCCCCTATCCCAGGAGTCTTTCAGAAGGCCACACTGTCCCTCTCTCTGTCAATTAACTGTTCCCAAGCCCAAGAAGTACGAGCCCTCCAATGGGCTCCCTGGTGTCTAATTAAATTAAAATGAAAAAAACAAAGTAGGTGTTTGTTACAAACTTAAAAATCAGAGGAAGAAAAGAAGGCTTTGAGGAACCAACTAAAAAAAGTATAAAGAACTGGAAGCGATAAGAACATAAAAGATGAGAAGTCACAATGTCCTTGCCGGCCTGAGGAGTCAGTAAGTAGTAGCCCAATTAAGTCCAAGAAAGGAACATTGAGAGGGGAGAGAGAATACACTGGAGATGTTTTAGGAGCCTGTGCAACTGAACCTCCCCGTACTAGCCTAGCCAAGCACCTCATTCTTTCAGGGCCGCCCGCAGGGCAGCAGTTGGGGTGGGGAGGGGTTGAGTGCCAGCAGGAGGCCAGTGGTTTGAACCCAGTTCTCACTCTACCACATGGTAGCTGGCTTTTTAACCTTGTCACATTTCTTAGCCTCTCTGTGCTTCACGTTCCTTATCTGTAAAATGGGATCCTTGAACCTGTATCGTTTTTCTGAGGATTAGCATTGATAACGTATGAAGCACTTTCAACAGCGCCTGGCACATAGTACGTATCCCACATATGTTAGGAATTACTACTACTACTTATACTGAGAGGCAAACAGCAGGGGACTTTAAAAGATGGTATTTTGCAGGAAGGGCTGAAGTGTGGAAGAGACGGATGTTTTCAGAAAAGGATGAGTGATTATATGAGGCTGGAAGCTGGGGTGCCTGGCAGCATCTGAGGCTGGGAAGACAGCCTGGAGTGGGCTTAGGAAGTGTCTTATGGGCCATGCTGGGGAGTCTGGGGTCTAACTCAAGTTTGGGAAAGCTCTTAGGATGGCAGAGCCAAGTTGGAGGAAAGTAGGGCAGGAAGCAGAGCCCAGTAGGAGGTTGTGGCCCCTCCTGGTGAGGATTGTGAGGGAGTTGGGGAGAATGGCCAGGATGTTCAGAAAGTAGATCAGTAAGGTTTAATGGGACAAGTGGTTTGCAAACCTAAAAGGCTTATAATCTGCCAGAAGCTCACTCTGATCAGGATTGTGAAGAACAGCAAATCCAGGGGAACTATTTAGTAGAATCCTTGGGAGAAGATGAGAGGGATTATTAAACCAGAAGAAGGCAAGGCCAAGGGATTAGTGAAACAGGAACTCTTAAAACAACAGCATGTTAACTTGTAGTACATAGGATTCCAGTCAGATATGAGGAGGAGCTCGCTAACCACATGACAGTTATGACATAGGTAGCAAAGGAGCACAGAAAAGCTTATTCTAAAACTGAACTTCAAGCTCCTTTTATAAGTACTGTCATGCCACAGATGAAGAAAGTTAAGAAAGTTCTGGAAGTCCTTTAGTAAAGGGTTTAGCAACTGTATAAGAAATCATTTCTAAAGTGCTAAGATGATTACAATGAGTTCTTAGTAACTGGTACTCAAGAAGCTGGGTTATTAATGCCCATTTTGATTCAAACATTAAGCCAAAAGGTTTACAACTAAACTCAAAACAGTGTGATAAATGATAGGCCAAAAATTCCAGGAACTGCTGAGTCAGTAGAGTGCTTTTCAAGACATCTGGCCCAAGAAAATCTACTTAGAGCACAAGGGGAACTGGCTGGTAGTTTCTGAACCCTTGGTGATTACATCTGAAAGCTTGGAGGAGGGCCCAAAGCAAGAAAAACATGGGGGGATGGGGGCAACTGTTATCCCCCTGGACTGCAAGGTATATGTCAAAAGGACCTTGAGTGCTACATAGGCCCCAGAAAAAGCAAACTGTATGAGAGATGCAGAGTGCTGCAGGCCAAGACTGGGATGTCAAAGCCAGGGTAAAGGGGTTCCAAATGGGAAACGTGTGTCAGCCACTGAGGTGGGCTAGAGGATTCAGGGCCAGTACCTCTAAGCGGTTGCGGGGTGTGTGGAACCTCCGTCCCGGGTATCTCCATGACTAATCGGACATCTGCACAGGACAACTGGGGCTGTGCTTCCTCCTTCTATAGTGTGATGACAAGTGACCTGGGCTGCAAGACCACTTCTTACCAATGACCCTGAGCGGTCACTTCAGCACTCAGCCTCATGGTGCCTCTCCCGTAGAATCGGTATCATACTTACTGCTCAGGATACTACTGAAATTAAATGCTAAAGTAAGAAAGACCTAAGACCTAACCCAGTGCCTGGCCAGTCATTAGATGCTGGATTTGAACAGTCATTCTTTCCTCTGTCCTTTCTAACGTGGGATGAGGATTGCTCCATCAACATAAGCAACATAAACATTCCCAGTATCGAGTTTCTGAGGCCTGGTTACAGAAACACTCTCATTATTCCTCTTTTTCCTCCAGTGGGCCTGGCCCCTTCCCCTCACCATCCATGGCACCCCTCCTACTCCCTACCACCACCTTCCTGGGTCCCTCTGGCCTGTAATTTAGAGCTGTCCCCTCACACATCAAGTCCAATGTGTTTTCTCTCCACCCCACAGACGCACACCATCTTCTCACTGCTGGGAGTGGACCACGCTTATGTCACCAGTATTGGCAGACTCATTGGAATCGTCACCCTAAAGGAGGTGAGATGATAGTGGCCATCAAAGCCACTTCCACATCCAAAAAGGCATGGAGGCATATGTCCTGCTCACCTGGGGAAGTGCTGGGGAGGAGTCTGAGCAGGGAGCTCCAAGTCCACACATCTGACCCTCTCATCTTTCCAGCTCCGGAAGGCTATCGAGGGTTCTGTCACAGCACAGGGTGTGAAAGTCCGGCCACCCCTTGCCAGCTTCCGTGACAGTGCCACCAGCAGCAGCGACACAGAGACCACTGAAGTGCATGCACTCTGGGGACCCCGCTCCCGCCATGGCCTCCCCCGGGAGGGCAGCCCTTCTGACAGCGACGATAAGTGCCAGTGATCCCCTGGGAGGGCAGCCCGGATCCTACACCTCTCCTGTTCCTCCTGCCTTGGGAAAGTGGGAGCACCAGCCCCGCTTCCAGACGTGGGGTGCTAGCTTCTCCTGGCTCATCCTACCTAGAATCTGACCCAGTGCCCACCTGCAGCAAGTGTCCCAAGGGCAGGAAGATCAGCACTGCCCAGCAGGATGGGGAAAGGGTCACGTGACCCCTGCTCCCCCTTTGAGGGGGAAGGGGTAGAACTAAGATGGGTTTATACTGGAACCTCCAATGACCAGATGTATATAGAGATTTACAAAGATTTTTATATTAATTTAATAAAACAAATTCTTAAATAGAACAAAATAAACACCTAATGAGCCACTTATATATAGAATGCCTGTGCCCATCAGCTCTGTTCTTACCTTGGGCCCTCTCACTTGCCAAAGCCGACAAGGCTCCAAATTCAGCAGCCACCCACACCCACCATGGCTGTAACACTCCAGAGCCCGCAGTCCATGGAATGCAGGATCTGCAGAGGCCATCACCATTTGCTCATCAATACCCTGGCTGGGGCAGAGGCCCCTAGAAAGGTAGTTTTGTCCTTTCATTCAGCCAAGAAAGGCACTACCTTCTCTCCTCCCTGAGGAGAGACACTCCTCAGGACTGTCCCTCGTTGGCACAACTCCTGCAGACAACTGCCCGGCCACTGTGTGGCCCCCTTGTGGCCCTCTCCAGAAGAACATCCAAATCTCCACTCTGGCAACCAGAGCCATCCCTTCTTCCAACACCACCACCCGAAAGAGAGCTCTGAGTGAATGGGGCAGCCTGCTGGCTGTGAGGCCCCAGGACCCTGCCCACAAGGGGCTGGGAAAGGGCCCAGACCCCATCACAGGGGCCAGGAAAAGGACCAAGAGAGTACAGGCTTTCATCATTCCAGTGCCTCCCAGAGAAGATTCCACTGAAAGAACAGACCATACCCCTCTTTAGGAAAAAGAAGATTTAGAGACGATGGAGAGGTGAAGCACAGCACGAGCCCAGGTGGGCAAGGGGCCCTCGAGGGGCGGCTTAATCTGTCCGCTCCTGGAGGGTCAGAGCCGGCCCCCCTAGAGGGGATGATTCTGTCAAGCACTGCACATGGACTCGGAGGTGAGGAGAGAAGCAGAGAAGAGAGGCAGGGGGACGGGGCAGGGGAGGCCAGGCTCCCTCCCGCTCTACCCCACAAAGCCCAGTCACAACCGCCCCCTTAGGGGTTCACATCATTTGAGGAGAAAATGTGTACGTGGTGTTTTTGATTTAAGAACATGAACATCACTGTCTGCCACAGCTGTAGCCATGCCCCAGGGGCCCCGGGCAACCCCCGGCAAACCCCAGGAGTGGGGGCAGGACATGCGCCCCCAGCCTGGCCCCTGCCTCCTCTGGAACACTTTCATGCAAAACACACAACGGAGTGAGTGCTCCCAGGAGCCCTCCAGGCTTTGAAGCTCTGCTGGAAGCCTCACCCGAGCTGGGGCACGGAGGCTCTGTCCCCAGCAGCAGCCAGGGGACACATGCCACCACTGGGCATGATTTGGGTCACTGTTCCTCTGGCTCCACCTCTTCCTCGTCTAAGGATACCACCCCAGAAGAAGCTACATCAGAGGCTTGCTGCTGCCATTCCCAGCTGCCTGCTGGTGGCGGGCAGAGCGGCTGGCAGTCCTTGCAGGAGGCTGGCTCCTCCTCGGTGGCAGGGGAAAGGCAGGACTCTGTGAGGGGCGAGCTGTAGAGAGAGTCCTGGGCCTCCAATGGGCCCAGGCTGCGGAAGGCACTTTCCCGGCTGGGGGGCAGTTTGGCGAGGAGCAGCTCGTCGCCCAGCAGCTGGGAAGCCAGGCGGGCCGGGGAGCCCAGCAACCCGTCCTCCAGGCTGCACAGACTAGAGCACAGGGTCTCTGGGGACACGGTCTGCGAGCAGTCGCTCTCAGGCTCCACAGAGCCCTGGCGCAGAGGCCGGGAGAATCGGTGGCCGGTGAAGAGGTCCTGGAGGTGAGGCCCCAGGGGCAGCTGCCCAGCCATATCTGCAGAGGGAGAGGAAGGAGACAGACCTGCTAGCCCCATGTCAACTGGCCAGCCCGAAGGCCACGTCCCCCAGACTCCACCCTCATGGGAGCTAGATAACTTGGAGCAAGTCACTTAACCTCTTGGTGCCTTAGATTCCTTAATGGTGAATTGAGAGTTCTAACCTTATGGGGCTGTTGAGAGAGTAACAGAGTGGTACACAGTAAGAAAGCAATGAATACAGGGATACCATACATGGTTGTGCAGGTTGCTCACTGCACAAGGGGAACCTGTCCAAGACAGTGAGTGAAGGCTGAGATTCAGCCCTCACTCTCTTCACCAAGTAGCATGCCCTGGCATGGGGCTGTGCCTGCCCAAAAAAGGGGTGCCTTTTTCTAATTTGCACAAAGGTTCCACGTGGGCTAGTAGTGGCCTTGGATAAATATTAGTTATTATCATTATCCTGGGGGTCAAAGCAAGCCTGGAACTCAAACAAAAACACTTGTGGTTCATGGCTCCATCTTGGCCTCAAGCATCCAAATCAGTCCCCTCTAGACCACAGCAGCAGTCACCAGTCTGTTCTAATGTATTGCCCACCCTGGAGAACTTGTTAATTAGCTTGAGGGGTGGGGGTGGGTGGAGGCAATCTTCAAAGGCAAAGAGGTCACGGGGGATGGTGGCCTGTGAGGCTTGAGCCCAGAAGCTATAGAGAAAGTCAGCCATGTGGTTGAGAGAATGGAAGATGAAAGGATGGCCTTTGCACAGCTGCATGGACCCCGCAGGGTCCCCTCTGCAAGCACTGGCCTTGGGAAAGGCCCACAGGCAGGTCTCGGCTGGAAGGCAAGGATGCTGAGCTGGAGCCAGCAGGCCTGTGGGCGGTCCAGGCCCAGCAAGCCTTCCTGTTTGTCTGGGGCCCCAGCCCCAGGAGGAGCTGTGCTGCCACAGCCAGCCAGGAGGCTGCCTTAAGAGAGAAAGGCAAGGCACTGCAGACCCTCCCAGAGATCAGCTGCACAGAAGATGTCAGTGAGGTCTCTGGGCCTTTTTTTTCTCTTAAGGACTGCAAGGTTCAACTTCCCAGACCGGCAGAGGAGGCTTAGCACCTATGGAAAAGGAACCACTCCATTTCCAATTGCTGACTGCCCACCCACAAGCGTGGACAGCCTCCTTCCTCTGGAATGTCGAGAGGTACCTGGATGGAGTCTGTCCCTCCCCTTCCTCCTTCCACAGGCTGAGGACATTCTGGAACTCCCCTTCCAAAACAAAGGCTGAGCTCTGAATCACAAAGCTTATCAGGCAATTCCACCCCAGCTGGCAGCACTCACATGGGATGTCCCCTCACCTGAGTCAGTTCCCCCAGCAAAGTCCTCATCATAGGATTCATCCGTGGAGTCCTCACCATCCACTGAAGACCATGCCCGAAGCTTGGCTTCTGCAATGGCAAATTGCTCAGCCACTCCTGTCAGGAAGAACACAGAATTCATTTAGCAGAGAAAAGCTGAGGCTTGGGCACACGAGAGGGGAGCCACTGGAGTGTGGAAAGACTCCAACCCCCACATCAGGCCCAAGGAGATGAGAGCGAGCATCCCTATGACAAACGTGTGGCTGACCCCCTTGCTGTACCCACCTGCTGCAAAGCGAGCCTCTTGTTCACCCTCGCTGAGGTCTGAATAGGAGGAAAAGGCTGATTCCAGGGCAGCAGGCGAGTCACTTGGCTTGCTCCAGCCCTTCCACTCAATGAGGTGAGCCACTCGGCCCTGGGCCATGGCGGTGGGCTTGGTCACGTGGTCCTTCACCACCTGGGAAATACCTGGAGATGGGGCAGAGTGAGAAAACCTGGTAAGGGCACAGGCCAGGGAGCATCTGGGAGGGAAGTGGAAGGGTGGTGGTAATTAGGGTCCACATATGCCTCTGGGTGGGCAGAGAGGGCTGGCATTCAGCTGAGAAAGGGAGGAAAAGGAAGATCCCAGCAAGAGCTCACAGGATACAGTCCCCAAGGGCATGGGCAAAAGGGAGAAGAAAGGACCAAACGGTCAAAAGCATGGGAGAAGATGCATACCATGCAGGGAGGATCTGGCCAGTGCAGCAATCTCCTGGATAGTTAGGGCTCTCCGGGACTTGGGCAGCATCGCGACTGTGTCTCCAACATTCACCTTGGGTGATAGCATTAGAGGGTGAGTGCCCCTCTGACAGCAGCGACTCCCATACGTCTATACTCTACCCAAGGCGTCAAGGGGATATGGAAGCTGGGAAGAGATGTCAGGGTATTTCAAATGTCCCAGTGGCTGCTGGGATATGTAAGAGACTAAGAAGCCAGGATGAGCAAACTGTCCTCCTGGGGAGCAATGGAGACTCGGGCAGGCCCAAAGGAGCAGAACAGCAGCTAATTCTCCACCTTCCCTGCCTACAGAGGGGAAGGAAGCAGGTTGGCAAGTAAATGGAGTGGGAAGATAGAAGAGGAAGGGACAGGGTATGCCATCAGGTTCCTCCGGGTCCTTTCCCCCTTGCCCCTCTCCTCCTCTCAGTTTTCAGACCCACATTCTAGCTGTTTCTGGAGCCTACAGGGCCACAAACTCAGCATGACCAAAACCAAACCCAATACTTTGTTCCCATTTCCAGCCCTGCTTCCGGACTTCCTTACTTTGCATCACCCCACCATTCTCCCCTGCAGCCTGGCTCCAAGCCTCAGCATCACCATCAGCTCTCCCGTAAGCCTTGCTGACCCATATCTGTTGTTAAAACCTAATGATTCCATCTCCAAACTTCCTCTTACACAACCCTCATCCTTTCTACTCCCGCTGCCACTGCTCCTCCTTAAGGGTGAGCCCTCAGTGCCCTTTGCCCCGATTAGTACAAGTGGTGGTCCCCCTAAGTTCTAACTCCATGCTATTTTCTCAGCCCAGAATGTTGTGTAAATGTACCCCCGCCACATCTCCCATGACTGTCTGGCTCTTTGTTTCTCATCTTTTGGGTCTTGGCTGAACCACTCCCTCAGAGAGCCTTCCTGGCCACCATACCAGTTGTCCATCCTCCCTCTGTAGTCTGTAACAAGTCAGCATCCTCCATCAACATAACCCCGTGTGTATCATCATGGTCTATTTCGTATGTTTCCTTATTACTTGTTGGTCTTAGCTCTTGTAGCTTGTAACTCTTTGAGAAATTCAGTGTCTCTCAGTCACTGCTGCACCCTTGAGTTTAGCACAGTGCCTGGTACAGAGTAATCTCTCAAAACACATAAGCTGAATGAATGAGGCAAAATACAAATGTGAACAAATTATCTTCCTGGAGTGCAACTGGTCACAACATGTCCCTATTTAAAATCTTTTCTGGGCTCCTCCAACGCCCAATGAAGTGTAAGCTTCACAGTCAGGCACTGAAGGAACTCTGTGAGGCCCTAGCCTCCTTCCAGGCCTGCTTGGAATCCACCCCTGATCTCCTCTGCCCAGGAAAAGCCCACTTCTCCACCTTCCCGGTAAGGAAGCAGCCCTCCTGCCTCCAGGCAAAGGAAAGCAACTTTCCCCTGGGCCAAGAATGCTATCCTTGCCTGACAAAATGTTCTCTTATCATTTAAGGCCTGACTCTCAAGTGCCACCTCCTATTATGTTTCAGTTCACAGTTTGTCTTCTTCAACGCCCCCACCCCCATCACAGCATTGCCTTTGCATCTTTCTTGAGGGATCTTGGGATGGTAAGGCCTAAATCTGATTCACCTGGGTTCCTTCCTCCACCCTGCACCTGATTCAGTGCCCCTTGGCAGCCCCGGCAAACGCCTCCCTCAATGAATGAATGAAATCAGAGGCACATGCCCCCTCCCCAGCATTTCCTAGCTCTCCTCCATTACGTTCCACCCCTCAGAAAGGGACTCCGCCTACCCCTTGACCTCAAGCCCACCCTCTGTCCCTCCCCTTCAGTACCTGGCTGACAGGGCCCCCAGGGTGGCTCCGGCAGCTTCTGGCCAGCCCTGGGGGGAGGAGCACCTGCTGGGTGTTTCCTGGCTCGCTCTCCCTCCCTCCCATCACTCCCCCCAGCCACCGCCATCCGTGTCAGCGCTCCGCGCAGCTGCGGCCCAGGCCCAGAGAAAAGGTGTATGTCACCCTGGCAACCCATCACCATGCAACAGGGTCTCCCGGGATACGGCCCGGCCCGGGATGCGCTGACGTCAGGGCCCAAGGCGCAAGCAAGCCCGCCCGCTGGCACCGCGCCGAGCAGAGCAGACCGGCGCGGGGGCGGTCTTGCAGCCCTGCCGGCCGGATAGCGCCTCCGCTCGCAGGAAAAGAGAGCCAGAAGCAGGCTGGCGAGGCGGGGGTGGAGTACACAGAATCTCTTGGTGTGGATGCGGATGGTGGGGGGCGCCCCCTTCCCTCTACCAACACGAAGGGCCCAGCACCTCTGGCAAGTCCTGGCTGTCCACGGAGGAAGGGCGGGAGGACCGGCTCCAGCCTCGGAGGGTCCGAGCAGATCCCAGGGAAGATAGAGAGAGGCCCCGAGGAAGTTCGATCCACTCCACAGCCCACGAGGGGTCCGAGGCCACTGAGGAGTGGGGGAAAGGCTGTTCAGTTTGGCTCCCATTTCTGCCAAGATTCCCCCACCTCTTAGACTATAAGCAACCACCTGGTGCTCTCCACAAGTCTGAAAGCCCCTGTCCCACAGCCCTGACCTTCAGACCCCTGGGGCCATTTTGTGGCAGACATTGGCCACTGTCCTCCTCAAGATATATTCTGCCACCAAAACCCAAAGTATGAAACCTAAACTTTGAAAAATTCTGAATCTTCTCGGGTTTCTCAGCCTACCCATTCCTCTTGGAGCACACCACATTCTTCCAC
The DNA here is from genome assembly GCF_048564905.1 of Vicugna pacos. Lineage (NCBI taxonomy): Eukaryota > Metazoa > Chordata > Mammalia > Artiodactyla > Camelidae > Vicugna > Vicugna pacos. The sequence goes on along the minus strand of NC_132987.1, from coordinate 53,078,036 downwards.
CACCATCACCACCCTCTCCCCACCACCACCTTAGACCTTTTGCAGGCTTGCTGCCTTCCTTCTCTTGGTTCTTTCCTCTTGCCAGCCTCAGCTTGTATGCAGTTCTTTACTCTTTTCTGACAAATCTGTGATTTTTTCCACCTTTCACCCCAGTCCCCTAAAGCTTTCTTCTGATGCCTTGTCTGGTCCTATTTCAGCCTGGTTCTCAGTATCTAAGCCAGAGTAATTTTCCTCTTGCCACCAGAGCACCCTACCCCTCAGCTTCCCATCACCTCCCAAATCACATCTATGTCCCTGATCTCACCTCTGCGACTTGTCTGACAAGTCCATCGTCCTCCAGGCCCTTCACGCTGCCACAGAAACATTTTGCCCAGCACAGAAATCATAGGCATGCTGGCTGTGTTGATGCAGAGAACTAAAAGCCCAGAACCGCTCCAGGCTCAGCTCCCAGTTCTATTCCTATTTTGGCTCCGGATGTGGAGTCAGTCCCCTCCCCACTTGGAACCTGTGCCTAGTCACATAAGGAGAACACTTCTGCCTCATGGCTTTGAGGAGGTGGGAGCTGAGGCCCATCCCTTAGACAGTGCCAAGAGGCAATGTACATCACAACTGACCTTTAGCTGGAGCAGCCGTCTCTGTCCCTGAGCCTCAGCCAGCTGGTGGTCCCCAGAAATGCTACCAACCAAAAGGAAGACACAAGGTTACAGGCCATTCCTGGCCCCCAGCTGGTACCTAATCAGGGCTCTTGAGATGAGTCATTAGGTCAGCCAAGACTTCCTGAATTCCAAGCTTTAGCAGGGCCAGAGGGATCAGAGCAGCCTGCTGCTTCTCAGCTTTGAAAAATCATGAGATTAATTTAAGACTACAAATCCCAGAATTCCTCATGGGAGCCTAAGTAAAGCACAAATCTCAGCTAGTCTTAGCTCAAAAGAACCTCAAGTACCAACTACACTAATGCCTGTGTGACTGACCGCCTGCCCTGAAGACCCAGAACCCATTCCAAACCCAGCCCTCAACGTCACAAGTTCCCACTGGACTTAGGCTTGGAGAAATCCATGACAGTGGAGTAAAGTAGGCTGACCCACCTCAGACATCTAAGGCAAGGCCCCAGTGTGCACCACCATCCATGGGAACTAAGGCGCAACTAAGGGTCAGCAATTGTGGGAAGGATGTCCTGAGGGCCTCCCTTTGGGCTCCTGTTTCCCTCCACAGGGTAGGGTGATTTTTGTTTTTGTTAGTAGTAGGAGAAGGTAACTAAAACAGTTGTACAAGGTGAGAAGTGACCAAGTGCTCACAGGTGCCCCAAATGGGGCTGCGGGTTCCCTTCATCAACCAGGAGACTCTAAAGGGGATGGTAAATTTAGTCAAAAATTCTGTAGTAGTAGGGTGCTTGGCCAGCGTTCGCAGGCTACCTCCTGAAGAGGGTTGGGACACAGCTAGGAGAAGCAAGTTACCAGCACAGGGCCACTCCCAGGACAGTGAGAGGAGAGGTGTAAGCTGAAGGGGGTGATTGTGAGTGGGGCAGTCGCCACGGGCTGAAGAGGGTTGCCCACCCCTCCCTAGGCTGTGCGCCTCCTGCCACCCTCAGCGGTGGGAATGCAGGCAGAAAGACCACGAGTCCACCCTGCAAAGCCCAGAGGCAGGCAGGCAGGCAGGCAAGCAGGCCTTGGGAGCGAGCCCGAGTCGGTTTAGCCCCCTCCCCGCTCAGGCCTGCTCCTTTCTCTTGCCGGGCCCGCCTCCCCAGTGCAGGCTCCTCCCTCCTCCAACACCGGCCCCCTCCTCAAGGCCCCCACCCCCCCGCGGGGCGCGCACAGAGCAGCCGCAGCCAGACTCCCCAGCCAGGGCCCGGCCTCCGCCTCTTACCCTGACCTGACGGGCTCCGAGAGCCGATACAGCCCATGGCCGGGCACCCAGGCACGCTAGCCTGCGCTCGGGGCCTGGGCCATCGCCTTGCAGAGGGTAGGGCCGCGGCCGCCACCGGGGAGGGGGTGGGAGCCGCGCATCCACCACCGCTCCCGGGAGAGGGAACCGGGCCGGTGACGTAAGCGTGGGGGTGTGGCCACTCGCGTCACCACCCAAAGAAGGGTGGGGCGAAGCCGACGTCACTGCCACGCAGGGGCAGCCTGGAGCCGAGTCCAAGGAAAATGCTCGTCCTCTGCTCCCAAAGCTGACAGCGGAGCGACCCAAAGAGACGGGGGTACCAATGGGACAAGGCAAGGACTAAGACTCACTGGGTCTCGGGGTGTGGGGATGCACGTAAGACCTCGGTGCATCTGGCCCCCTTATTTCAGATGAGAGATATCGAAGCCATAGAAGGCTTCAGCTATGAACAGCCTGAAATCCAGGGCCTTCACACGCAGGCGTCTGCGTCACATTCCGGTAGAAGACAGACCAGCAAGTGTGTTCCATGAAGCCCCCCCCAAGTTATGTCTCCAATCTCCCCTCCTTATTATCAACAGGGAACCCCACCATGTCCACCTTGAGGGCCCAACCCCCTAGGAAAGCGACTCCCCAGCCCCGCAATCATGGACAGGGAAGAGGCAAGAGGGGTGCCAAGTTACCACCGGGAAGTGCTACAGTGCCAGCTCTGGAAAGGAGGCAGCCCACCTATCCAGACTCCGTCTCCAGAGGGAGCAGGCCATAAAGCAGAGAGGCAGTGAGCTTAATTGAATTCATGTTTAATAATTACAGGCACCGTGCCCCCCCTTCCCCCTGCCCAGGCAGCAGCAGGGGTGGTGCAGGGGCTGGGGCATATGCCCCCAGCAGCGAGGACGGCAGTCCCAAGAGTGATTTTCAGAAAATAAAAAAAGACCCCAGGGGCAGGCAGTGGTGCCCCCCCCAAGACACACCAAATTTCAAGACTTTATATATAATATATCTCTGTGCCCCAGGGGGAGAAGGACACCTGGCAGCATCCTGGAGGGGGGCCCCAGGCAGCCCCAAGCCATCCTGCCTCTTCAGCCACTTTATTAGCTCAGACACATCGCACTACAGGCACCCACTGCCACCGCCGCTGCTGCCGCCCCACTGCAGTCCGGGCGGCTGGCTTGGCCATCCGAGTGTCCATGGGGCTCCAAGTCCCCGGCCCCACCCACCCTCAGTTGTGGTCAGACTCCTCCTCCTCTGCCTCACGAAGCCATTTGAAGAAAGCTGTGACAGATTTAAGGGCCACGCCCTTGCCCTGCTGCTCAGCTGGGTCCTTGCTACTCTCCCAGCTATAGAAGGCATCCTCCTTCACCACATCCTCGTCATACAGCGCATCAAAGAACATCCGAAGCAGGTCTGCAAGCAGGCAGGATAACAGTTAGAGACATACTCCTCCCACCCACATCCCACCTCCCCAGGGATCCCTCCCCTAAGCTCCACCGTTGAAACAGTCCTGACCCACCGTGTTCACATGTGTCTGGTCATTCCAGAGCGACTAGGTCTCTAACAGGATGCTAATCTCATAATCTAAGAGACTGGTGTGGAAGAATGAGTCACTTGGCCAACACTTAAAACACCTACCCAGCCTCACCCCAGCAGTTTCAAATTTCTCCACTCAAGTTATATATAAATGGAGAAAATTATGCAGAATTTGTACTCCTGAATTTGGGGAATCACAGAAGTCTGAGGTGTATCTCTCACAAAATTCAAGGGTATAACCTGGAACTTCATTCACTGGCCCCCATTACAGATCCTGACAAACTTTTTTTTCTTTTCAAGACATGCCACCCAAAATGTGCTGCTGTGGTATACCTGACAAATCCTTGATCTCAACCTCCTCTTACTTTTCACACATCTTCTGAATACACACACCCTTCTCTGGCCCTGATACTTCCACACAAGCTATATAGCCTTTGCCAGGAACATCCTTTCTCTTGTCACATTTTATCACCTTCCTAGTGCAATTCATTTAGGCTCAACTCAAGCACCCTCTGCTCTGACCCCCTTTCTCCTGCACCCCTAGCTACTCGTCAGCCTTCCGAAGCACTTGGCCTATAGTCCCTGAACATAATCCATCCCATTCCCCACACTGCACTGGCAGTCTTTCCAAAGCAAACATTACATTCCTTAAAGCAAAGGAAGGCTGTGTAGTGAATACATTTCTTCTCAATAAAAGAACAGATCTAGGTCCAGGCCTGGGTGAAACGCAGACTGAGCTGCCTAAAACAAGCTGTAAGCCAGAATGTTCCTCAGGGCACACACACCCTCAAATCCACAACCACTGCCTGTGGACAGCTTCCCACCCCCATCGCACAGCAATAGCAGCAAAGCTTGTTCTCCAAATCCCATGCACACCCACCCTGGGGACCCTATACAATCAAATATCCTCTCTGCCCTGTATTTTCAAGCCCAACTTTCTCTCGTCTAAACACAAAAACATCTTCCTTTACAACCACTATCTCTTTACAGCCCAACAAAAGTGGTTTTTGCTTTTTTTTTTTTTTTTTTTTGCCTTTTGACAAGAGATTGATTGAATTCAAAGAGTTTGTCTACACTCGTTTTCATTTCTTTTATTCCTGGTTCCGTCAAATATTATTCTGTCCTTTTCAATCCAGATTCTTCCCTGTGTTCCACCAAATACTGTTTCTGCCAGGGTGGCTTCCATGTTTTCACACCCCAGAAGCCCTAATTTTCAGGCCTGCTCCTGTGGAACTCTCAAACAGCATCAAGTATTACTGACCACTTCCTTTTCCTAAAATTACTCTGCCTGTTGTTCAAAGGGTTCTGTCCTTTGGTCCCTACCTGTAGGATCTCTACCTCCCTAAGGTTCCATCCAGTGGGCAATCCTATACCCTCCTGTGACTTGCACGTATGTTAGCTGCCCTGTGCCAGCAACTCAAGAGATTGGCCTCCAGCCCTGACCTCTTCCTCTCTCCAAATGAATTCAGATACCCAGCTGTCTACCTGAGATCTGTGATCACCCCCACGCAGGGGACCGAAAACTCAGCATGACCAAACTCAACTTGATCTGGTGTTCCCTACTGCCAGGTGAATGGCACCCTAACATCTCACCTGCTAAAACCATCCTGGGAGTCATATATGACTTCCAATCTCTCATCACCCCCCCACCCCCGGCTAGAGTTATGTTTTGAATCTACCCACTTGTCTCCCATCTCCATTGCCACCAGTGAGGCTCAGCCACTACCAATATGCTCATGATCTGCTGATCCTGCCACATTCACACTCACCCTACTCCAAACCACTATTTCCACTAATGGCCAAGTATGATCTAAAAACTAAGAGAATGTGTAAAATCCTTGCTTAAAATCCCACAAAGGCCTTTCCCTGTCCTTCAGCTAAAGCCTAAAACTCATCCCACAGCTTACACAGCCCTGTATGACCTGCCCACGTCCATCTCTCCACCCATCTTGCTGCACATGACTGGCTGCTGTGCTCTCCCACGCTGGCCTTTCAGCAGTTCTTTTACCTTGTGTCCTCTTTTCTACCGCAGGGCCTTCTTTTACATACACAGTTCTTTCCTGTCAACTCTCCCCCTCCCCTTGTCGATTCCCACTCATTCTCTCTGACTAGGTATACTCCCCCAGAGAGCATCCTGCAGGACCCATCTTCCAACATCATCTGAACCCATGCCAACATGGGAATTATGTTTGACCTAATCAACTGCCAATATCCCAATGTCCTGGCACATACCTATTTGCTGAATACATAACCTCGGGCATGTTAACCTAAGCCTCAGTTTCCCAATAGGGAAAAGGGGGCAACATCATCTACCCTAAACAATAGTTGTGAGAATTGAGGCAAAGAAAAGCATCCCAGCCCTGTGCCAGGCAGAGGGAATACACGATACTTGGGAAATATTACCATTTATCACCTCTGCATTCCAGGCATCTAACAGTTGGCTAGGCACAAAATAATCAATCTTGAAGCCCAGATCTAACTCCTTCCACTTGTAGGTAAGGAAACAAGTGTTGCAGGGGAAAAACTGAACCATCGGGGTATTCTGCTCTCCAATGACCACTCACTTTTCTTGGCTTGAGACCATTTCCACGACTGCCCCCTATGCCTGGTAGCTTCTCCAACCCACCCCCACCCATGTGGCCTGGCTCTTACTGGGAGGCTGTTCTAAGGTCACTACAAGGGCCTGGAGGGCATAAAGCGCCTGCAACTCCTTCTGCTCATCACACAGGTATTTCTGTAGCAGTTTCGCTCGCGCTTTCAGCACCGCAACGTCCACTCGGAGAGGAGTCTCAACTACAGGGAGGAATACAGGGGTAAGTGGAATAATGCACCATCAACCTGGTTCAGAACCAGAGGTAAAAACCAAAACCTCCCACCCTCCACGTGTCTGTTGGGCCCACCCTTGCCCCACTAACTCCCCGGTGCCTCTTACAGATAATTGCGGAATAGCAGACGGTTGTCATGAGGGCTCGAACTAATGTGTTGGATGCTACCTGCTGCTCACTCAGGTTGGACTGTGCAGGAGAAAGAGAAACAAATGGCCCGTAAGTTCTGAATTGTGCCTGAATTCTTGCTGCCCCTACCCACACATCAAGAGCCACATCTCCTTTACCGTCTCCCCCAATATCCAGGAGAAATATACCTCTATCCAGTCAAACACCCGCTGGTTACTGCTGTTCTCCTTCAGCAGCTTCTCCAGCTGCCTGCTCAGCTCCTCGGAGGAGAGCAGCCTCTGGCCAGGGGATTCTGACTCCTCTCCCAAAGTGTACTCCAGCTTCTGCAAGCAAAAAGGCCCACAGTTAAGAGGTAAGTACCTCATGTGAGATGAGGGAAGAGGGAAGAGGCCAGCCCCAAATGCTAGAGTTAACCTAATTCCAGCCGCAAACCTGTGCAGTGATGAATGCACCAACATCCTGGCCTTCAGGAAGAAATTCCTTCCAGCTGAGTCCAGCCTCTCGCCACAGCATCCCCACCTTTTTGGGACCCTGAAAAACATAAGACCAACTTAGTAACTCTTTATCTCCAAGACTCTTAGCAGCTCCACAAATGTCATCTAATAAATACATACTAAAAACCCACTAAATGCCTGCTAGCAGCTCAGGATGCTATAGAGGTACTGAATAGGAACAGTCCGTCCATGCCTATGGTCTAGTACCACAGACATCAGTCAAACAACCACCCATAGTCACAAGAACTCATCCGCCACAGTGCTCAGATCTAGGGGGGATGGCCTGAGAGCCTCTAGGAAAATGTCAATTAGCTGTCGTGAGATTCTCAAAGAATTACTGGACCACAAAAGGTAAACAACCAAATCCATGTATCTCATCCAAGCCTTCCACACGCATCTACGTTTCTTTTTTTTTTTAAATAGCTTAGTTTTCATTATTTCAATAAATTCTTATGGGGGAAACAATTTCTAACAAGTATGCTTATTTGAGTCCCAAGTCCAGAAAATTTTAGAAGCATACATAACCCCTAACCACCCCCAATGCAAATCAGAAATCTTCACGTAAGCAGCAGCCTGAGTCCATTTTCCGTAAGGGGCAAGAGATGACAAAGGCATCACTGTTTCACAGTAACAGATATTCACAGTGATGACATCAACCCATAACAAAATCACCATAGTTCACGGATTTCAAAAACACTCATTTTACCACCACTAAACCTTGAGTTGTCACACAGTTGACACATCATCACATTTGAAAAATATGATCGTAAGTCTTTTCTTTCTTAGCAGTGCGTAAATAAAGTGTCCTATGATCTATGGTACCTTAGAGTCAATTAAATAAATAAGTAGTTCAACATGCTTTTTCTTTTAAACAGAAATTATCCTGCTACATATTTCTACCTAAAAGAATTAACATGATGCTGAAAGAACAATTCTTTTCAATTCAAAGTCTCATTCCTCTAAGTTCTAGATAATTCTTTCAAAACTATTCATCACTAGGTACCATACCCAACTTGCCTTTCCCATTTCACCTTTCCACTTCGCTAGTCAAAATTAACCTTCACAAAGCAGCTTTGGTTCCCTTCCAGGAAGACTTTCTGTCATGAAATTACCAAACAGACACCCCCACCCTCAACCTCACAGTCCTTAAGGCACTCCATTTCAACTACTTATTTCACACTTTACTTCACACTGTTGTTTTTATTAAGCTGTCATTTCTTACTTTTTTCTCTTCCAACTTGTTTCCCAACTGTGTTTTATTCACTGCTGTGTTTCCATTGCATAGTATGTGGTAAATGTTTTAAAAGAGGCTAACTGAATGAATGAATCAATCAACCAAGGGCTTAGGGCCTTAGGTTCCCATTCTCCAGCCTTGGCCAGAACCCAGGACAGGAGCTGGCCTAAGGGAAAAGTGCCAGCCTCGGCATTTCCTCTCCCAAGTACCAACACAGCACTACCATCACCATTAACCCCACCCCACCAAAAGGACCATGAAACTTCTTCAGGGTTACCACCAACAGCCAAAACTGCATGGTGGGACCCCACCAAAAGGACCATGAAACTTCTTCAGGGTTACCACCAACAGCCAAAACTGCATGGTGGGAAGAGAAGCCCTCAACACATGACCCTTAAAAGACTCCCACTCACCATGCTTTTGCACAGGAGCCCCAGGATCTCTATCAACAGGGAAGCAGCCTTGCCCAGGGGTCTCAGAGGTTTTGTAATCTCCCTACAAGAGAAAGTCCAGTGTTGATAGCCTCCCACGCCTTCTCAACACACTATCACACCCTTCCCTAGACCCACGGATCTAAACTGCCAGAGCTCTCTTCCCTCTCCACCCCCTACCCTTCTTCCTGTCTTTACCTCCCCTGAATTCCACCAAAGGGGGGCTTACCTGAACAGCTCCCCCATGGGCACCCCACCATCCTGCAGAATGGGCGTTACCAGTTCTGCTAGGTAGAGCCACACGTGAGGGATGTCAATTTCCATGTCTTCAGCCAATTCCAGGATTTCATACAGCCTGCAAAGAGAATTCAAAGTCAGGTCAACCTAGGAAAGACACCCCACCTAGGAAAGACATACTCCCACCCTCCTTCTGGGCAACAACGGCATGGCTAAAGGATCAACTGTGGAGCCCCTCAGGAACATTTCCTAAATATGGGACAATTATCTCAAGCTAAGCCTCCTTGTCCTTAGGTGGCTCACCCCATCCCTGCCAAAAATAATGCTGGCCAGGACAGCAGAGGAGCCTACACCCTTATCCAAGGTTCCACAGGTCCTAGAAAGGAGGGGAATTACTGGGTATGTAAAAGGAGGCGGCCCTCAGAAGTTGATCATACCCTTGGTAGTACTGAGCAGCAGAGAGGTGCCCGGCACAGAGCAGCTGGTGCAGAAGCCGCCCCATATGCTCACGGGCAATGGCGCTCCGCTCTAGTGTGGACTCGATGCCGTGCCGCACAAAGATGAAGAGCAGCGAGGGCGAGGCCAACTCCTGCACGCACTGCACTGCCTCCTGCAGGGGCACAGGGCACAGGAGGGAGAGCGGTTACTGTCTGGCCCAGACCCTACACCCATGCCTGTCAGCACAGGCCCCTCACCACCCACTGCCAGCGCTCAGACCGCTCCCACTGCCTACCTTCATGTCATTGAGATGGAGGTATTCTTCAATGATGGCCCTGGATTTCTTCTCCAGCTCCTCTTCAGAAAGCGCTGCCTTCGGGGGGCTTACAGGAGGCAGGGCAGCTTCTCGCTTCACTGAGCAGGGAAAAATAGATTAGAGATTCTTCACTTCCAGTCCTCCTAGCACACAGGATCCGGAGCCCTGAAGACAGTCTGGGGACTGGCTAATCCCAAACCAGCCCATACCCTTCCCCACCCTCCCCGTCCCAGACCCTTACCAGCATCCCGCCCACGGTCCCGATCCTCCGTAAGGCTTGCTGCCTTGCGCAGTCCCTCAGGCTGGGAGGGCCGCTCTCTACTCCGCTCCTCCACTTCCTTGCTGAAGCTCCGCTTGGTGGCAGGTGTCCGTGCACGATCAAGCCGGTCCCCACGGTCACCTCCCCGTTCACTCCGCTCTAGGCGGTCTCCTCGGTCCCCAGCTTTCTCACCTCGTTCTCGGCTTAAGCTACTCCTGGAAAAAAGACAGGCACATTATCTCTCACCTGAACTGCCCAGGTACCCTCTCAGTCAACTATCCGACATGCTGAGCAATTGTCAGGCCTTGTCCTTGGCATCAGGAATATGCCCCAGTCTCAGCCAGCTCTGAGCATTACAGGTGTGAGAATTCCTATGGCAACAGCCAAAACCCACTCAGTATTCTCAGTGTGAGGAACAAAGACACCAAGGAAACCTTACCTCTGTACCACACGTCTGTTATCTGTGCTTTCTGTAGGAACTGCTTGTTGAAGGGCTGAGAAGCGATTCAAGGTACTAGTAGCTGGACGAGCAGCTTCTGATGCTGGGGAGGCAGAAAACCCAAATAAAGTCTCTATTTTCTTACATTCTATCTCCTACTGGCCAGTTTAGGACACTTGGTCCCAGTCCTGACACTAAAGTTGCTCACTCCCTAGTACCAAGTACACACTGCCAATATTATCTAACTATTCTATACTGAGAGCCTTCTGTACAGACAAGGCTCTGCCCTCAAGAGCACTGATTAATAACCACTCAGCTCCTTACAGTGGCCTCCATACCTGCATCAGAGGGCTTGGCTCCTGAGCCTCCACTGCTGCCCTTGCCCCAGCTCAATCGCCCTCCAGGTGCAAAAAGCTGGTTGTTAGAATCAATGGAGCCAGGCTGAGGAAGGAAAGGGAGCGGAGGAGAGTCATGGGTCTGACCTAGCCAAAGCCCCAGCCATCCCCCACCACACACAGCTGCAAGTGGCCTAAACTGGGGGCCTGGCATGCTTTTCCTGTAAAGGGCTAGATATTTTAAGCTTTGCAGGCCACACAGTTTCAACTACTCAACTCTGCCACTGCAGCACAAAAGCAATCACAGACAATACTTAGAGGAATTAGTGGGGTTATATTTCCATAAAATTATAGACACTGAAATTAAAATTTTATATAATTTGTCAGTATCATTCACTTTTTGATCTTGTTCAAACATTAAAAAATGCAGAAACTTTCATCCTTAGCTTGTGGGCTGTACAGAAGCAAGGAATGACTGGATTTGGTTTGCATGTCAGTGTCTGACCACCGGTCCAGACCAATGCAAATACATCCCCCTAGAGTTGGCAGTCCTGTCTAGAAATCTAACCAGTTTGTCTTAAGGGAGAAAATTCAGCTATCATCTTCCCAACCTCAGAAAGTGAGGAGACTAAGATCCAAACCTGTGCTTAAGGCCTGTATGACCCCTTTATTCTCCTATCACCCTCTCCAATGCACACACCCCTACCTTTGTGATCTTGGTAAGTCGTGAGGTGTCAATAGGGCGGCTGCCCTTGCTGATGGGGACTGTGTTCCAGCCACCATCATCGACAAGTGGAAGGCCACGGCCTGGGACAAAAAGGAAAGCACATTGGAATAATGAGTAAGTCCCAGCAACCCTGTTCCCCTGGGCTGCCCTCAGTCTCCTTTCCTCAGATCCTCAGTTCCATCATGGGGTCTCAGTGGCCCAGACACGTGGCACTAACAAGAAGTCATCAATGGAAAGCATAACCCCTCACACTGTCCATCCTCAGTCCCAGCCTCAAACTCACTGATGGGTGGGCCTGGAGGGCCACCCCGACGCTTGTCGCTGCCCTTGGCCATTAGCTGCTGCACTTTTATGTGCTCCCGATGCTCCTCCATCTCAGCCTCCTTGTGGATCTGGTCAATTGTCTTGGGACCCTGGTCCCCTCGGCGTGGCACCCAATTGCTCTGTGGGGACAGGCCAGTCACAAGATAATTACATCAGAGAGGGCCAAACAGTGTCAGGATCTGGTGGCTATGGGGTCAGAGGCAGCAGACAAACAGTGCAAACGAGAGGACGCATACCCGTCGCAGATCCAGTACATCTTGCAGCATAAAGCGGATCCGGGATGAAGTCTTCTTTTCCTTAATGATTTTTTCCATCTGGTTGAAATACTGATCCATTCGGGGCTAGCAAAAAGCAAAGGGATCAGGTCAGGAACTTCTAAGACCTCACCTCTCAGCTATAGGCCCTGCCCCTCCACAGGCCTCAGCTCCACCACTGTGCCTCAGTGACCTACACACAACAGCTGCAGAGGGTGCTTGTCAGTGGACAGCATACCACATGTGCTCTCCCATATCCCTCTCCCATATCCCAGGACCCCTACCTTGGCCTTTTCAAAGTCCAGGTCTTTGCCAATGGTGGTGAGCAGACGGCAAAGGCATTCGAGGGACTCTTCATCATGGTTCTTAAGTAGTTTAACCACACAGTCGTGCATTATCGCCTCCGTTAACATCTTCAGTTTGAACAACTCCCCAATGAACTTTATGTTCCCTAAAGAACGCCGCCGGGCAATGTCTCGAGCCTCTTCTAGCTCTTCCTTCAGGCGTCCCCGTTCCTCTGCCTGCCGGTCATGGGACAGGGATCACATCAAAAAGAAACCCAGCCGCTTGGCTAAAACCGTTCTCTCCTCCACTAGCTAGATTTCTAAACCTAGCAGCAAGAACTCATGTCCTAAGGCAGAGAAACCCCTCAAACACCACTAACCCCACCCCAACTTCTGCAGCTGAGTAACATCTGGGTGGGCAGTGGAATTGGGGGATTTTCTCTCACCGTAGCAGCTTCATCCATCTCTTTTTGCTTCTTCTCAAAAACCTCATCATCATCTTTGTCCTTTTCAAACTCCTTCTGACATCGATTCAACAACAGTTTCCGGAAGTTCACAGTCACTGTTGGCTTTTCTGTAGTGGGCACTTTCAGCTGTATGTCAAAGAGAATGTCACACTCAGACCAGTCCAGGGCAGAGAGAACCCTCCAAGAGTCTCCAACTACCTGACCCAGGAAGACCTCTGGCCCTGGCTCTGCCTCCTTCTGGCTGCCACCAACAGCACAGGCTGGAGGAGAACCAAGAAGCTGGACTCAGAGTCTTAGGAAGAGAAATGAGAAGCTAGACCACTTAAAAAACAGTGGAAACTAACCGCCATGAGGCAGCGGCACATGTTGGCATAGGCCACAGAGAAGTTGGGCTCTGAAATGGCCTTCTCGAAGATAAGGTCAATGACCCCTTTGAGGCGTTCCTCAGTGTCAATGGCCAGCTGCGTCACTTGCTTCATCAGCTGCTGGAACATCTGGGGTGTCAGCTTATTCAAGATGGAGCGCACCCTGCGGAACAGGTCCTGGGAGGAGAGGGGACAGAGAAGACATAGGATCCAGTGAAGTTCTCAGAAGAACAGGGGCCACTGGGAGGGATGGAGAGGTTGGTGGGGACTTAGATAGAAACTAGTGATGAGAATGGACAGAGGCAAAGAAGGTAAGGCTGGCTCAGAGGGCAGACCTTGGGAAGACATGGAGACCAAAGCACAACTTGCAGGTACCTGGGTTTTGCTACCATCAGCATCCTCTTCCCCTCGGTCCTTATCGGCTGCCGTCCGCTTGCTGCTGGGTTTCCAGGCCTTCTCAGCTTTGTTCAGCTTTATATCTTCAGTCATTGACACTGTGGCAATAATCTTGCGTGGTTCCTTTCGGGGCCCCTGCTGAGAGCGCCGGGGTCCCAGACCAGCCTGCTAAGCAAGAGATGGGGAGAAGACACAGAACTAGTTAGCACAACCTGTGACACCACTACCACACACTCCAAGGCAGGCTTCTCCCCACCCCATAATGACATACAGGGAGTCACCACCCCCACTCCCCTTGCCAGTCCCACTCACCGGCCCTCGGGGCAGCTCCCCACCTGGCCCACCCCTTGGGGGCCCACGGCTGCTAAGGGCTGGTCGGCCAAGGTTGGCAAAGGACGGAGTGAAGTCTGGGCCACAATTTATGCCTTGAAGTCTAGTAGGATCCAGTGACCGCAATGGTGTCTTATTGGCCTGTGAAAAGGATAGGGAAGGTTATCAGAAACAGGCTAGGGCTACTGACCACTCTTTCAGGACCTCGGGCTCCTCCTCAAGCCAGCCAACCAGCCCAAACTCTCCCTTTCCCTCAAGCCTACCAACCTTATCCAACACCACGTCACTGATATGGGGCAATCCCTCTGGCTTCTGCATACTGGCAAATATGAACTGAAAGCCAAGCAGGAACTCACGGTCGTAACGCTTTTTCTCCTCAAGGTTTAGAGGCTTCCACTGATCTGCAAGGAAAACAGGATGAAGCAATCACACTGTTCTCTCCTGAGGCCCTGACAAGAACACCTAGCCCTTCTCAACCCCTCCTACAGCATACCTGACTTATATTCATACTTCTGTTCCCCGGGCTGAATGTTCTCAGCATTTTGAATCTTGTCTTCCTTTGAGTCCCAGGTCTCATCTGCCTCCTCAGGCCGTGGGGGCACACTGGTGCCCTCAGGCTCTGGGCTGGAATTACTGCCTACAGGAGGCTGATTTTCCACTTCTGGTACTCCTGGGTTCACCTGTAACCATTGGACATTCTGTTTTGGTTGCAGTGTGACCACTTCCATACTCAAACCTTGCCCTTCTCCCTCTGCTACTTTCTGCTCCCTTACCTCCTTGAAAGCATCCAGAAGGTCTCCTACAGTCTCCTTCTTATTGAGCTCCTTAATCTTCCGTCTCCTCTTTGGCACAGATACTGCCACTATTTAGGGGATTAAAAAAAAAGAGTGGGAAGAATTTAAGGAATACCCCTAACCCCTAGGAAAAATAAAAAGTAGCCACTGTACAGTAATTCCTTTTTAAGTCTCTAGATTTAAAATCCTTTAATTTAAATTACTTAAAAGCCCTTAGGTTCCATTACAGGGCTTCTCTGACCCAGACACAAAGGCACAAATGGGAGATCACCAATGAAGAACAAGAACCCCACCCTCCAACCTGCCCCACCTCAACCATCCAGCCACACCTTACCTTTGGTGGCTGCTGCTGCCTCCAAATTCTGGGACTGGTGAGCTGGGAGAGGGGTGCTCTCCGGGGGGAGTGGTTCCTCTCCACCCTTCTCACTCTCAGGTTCTCCTGCTTCTCCTTCTTCTTCCTCTTCTTCCTCTTCCTCCACATCCTCCTCCTGAGCAGGGGAAGCAGCTGAGGGAGCCACAACTGGAGTGGCAGCTAGGACAGTAGGGGGAGCCACTGATGCTGTAACCTCCTTGGTCTGCTCCTCTGGCTCACTGACCGGGCTTAAGTCCACAGCTGGTGGTGAGGGGGCTCCATTGAGCAGTTCCTCAGGTTGGGCAGTTGGAGCAACAGGCATGGGGGATTCAGAAGGACAAACCGAGGGAGGGAGAGGGGCAAGCTCCGGGCTTGACTCCACCTCTGGTTCCAAATCTTCAGATGGGACCGTGCCATTAGGCTCAGGAAGAATTTCCACCTTGTGAGATGCCAGGGGGGTGGCAACCTGGAGAGGACTGGAAGGGAACTCAGATTCTGAAACTTGTTTGCTAAGCGTCACTTCTACTTCCAGTATGGGTTCAGCAAGGGGAGCAGGTTCTGGAGAGAGGCAGTATGGCTCCCCAGGTTCACAGGGCATGGGGGTTGTTGATTCTTCTACAGACATCTGTATCATCCCCGTTGTCATAGTGTCCCCAGGAATAGACCCCAGGACTGCAACATTAGGCTCAGACCCCGGTTCCAAGATTGGGGGTGGTGATGGGGTCGGAGAAGGTGATGAAGGCTGGGATTCTGAAGGGCTGTGCTCTGGGCCAGGCAGCCCTGGCCGGTCCCCAATGATTGCTCCCTGCGACCGGTCATCTGCACCACGGGAAGAACGAGTAATTAAAGGCAAGTCTTTCACTGCTGTTGTTCCTCCTCCCAGTCAAAGCATTCCCAGCCTAACACCTCCCGCTCTGCCATAATCTTCTCCCACCTAGGTCTTTTCCATTCTCATCTAAAATCCAATCCACCCTCACTCAAAAATCCCACTACCCAAAACCTAAGTCAGCCTTCTCTGGCACCCGGTTCAAGTTGCTCCACTTCCTTGGCATTCTAAATTGTTTCACCCCTTTCCCCATTAAAAGCTCTGCCCCATCTGCTTACTTACCTGGCCGGACAATGACAGCAACCTGGGGTGTCTCCCCATTAGCCTGAGGCTCCAGACCGCCTCCCGTCTGCAGGACACAAAGGGTTACCAAGTTTGCCCTGAAGAGTCCCACAACCCTTCTTTACTAGAGTCATTTCTACTTTAGCTCTGCCTAGAAATCCAGGAAAGCAGGGAAATAAATCCCTCAGTTGAAGAAAAGATCAAGGAACCTGGGGAGTCTAGGACAGAAAAGCCATCCCAGCCAGGGCATCACTCAAAGAACAGACAGTACCTGGGGAGGAGTGGGTGTGGAGGCGGTACGAGCCCCAGACATGATCTCCTCTGTGATATCCTTCCCTCCTTGATTTGGATCTCGAATTCGGATCTGGGAAAAGAAAGCTATGGGATGAGTGGGAAGCAGGAGGAGCCCATCTCTCCACCCTGCCCCACTCCTAAGACTCCAGGCCAACCCCTCAACCTTCCACCGGGAAGCAGGTGGGTGAGTGCAAGAAACCCCATGAGTTCTACTGTCAACCCATCCAGCTGCTCTTGTAGTCCCTGCCCTGGCCCCCATCCCTAAGACACCCCTGACCTCACAGAGCAGCCACGGGCATCACAATGCCCCTCCCTCCCCTAACCCTGCCCCACCAGCAGTCCCCGAGGCAGTGGCTGCACACCCTGGGGACAAGGACCCCCTTCTAGCACCCATCCAGCTTACTTGTGGCTTGTCTGCCTGATCTCTGGGGGCAGGGCCCAGATCCAGAGGGTGGAGCCAGGGTGACTCAGCGGCTTCCCCAGCCCTGGCACCCTATTCTGGGCACCACGCCCAGGGCTTGAGGATTGAGCAGAGGCGGAGGCCTCAAGAGCTTCCAGGATTGGGGGGGGATGGGGGGGTGGGGCCGCAGAAAACAAACCATTTCCAAGGCTAGCCACCAGAAACCCAAAACCAAACTTAGATCTTTCAGACCCCAGAACCAAGGTCTCTCAGGAATTTCCCCACCAGCTACCTCAATCTTCCCGTGAGCTGCTCCTACACTGGAATCTTAGTTACCTTAAAGAATCTGAGCACTTCACAGATCCCCATTCTCTGCCTACTCTCACCTGAAGATCTCCCTCAACTTCCTGCTCCCTGACCCACAATGTGCTTGACCTTGATTCTCCCTTTCCAAGATATCCTAGAGCCCCTTTCTGCTACTCACCGTCTTCCGCTCCCTCTTGGGAGCAATCTGGGGTGGCTGGCTCATCAAAACCGGGGCGGGGGCCACACCAGTGGGAAACTGCTGCACACCCTGGGCTGGGTAGTAGGCCCCAGCTTGAGGGGAGAAGAGGGGGGGACACAGAAAGGAAGAACAGTGGCAGTGTCAGGGCCCAACCACATACAAATGCCTATTTGAACCCCACCCACCACCCAAGAACCTCTCATCACCCACAGGCGGCCCTGTGCCCTGCCCCACCTCCCTCCCCAAGGGAACTAGGTGTCTATCAAAGCTGGGGAACCAGTCTGAACTGCGTTTACAAGAATTCCTGACACTGACACACACACACCCCTTGTAGGCAGGCACTCCTTCCCCACCACACACTAGCTACCAGGACTACGTCTGTTCTTCTTCTACCCCATAAGGTACGGTGTTTGCACCCCACCCCCAGCAACACATACACAAATACTCTGAGAGAGCAACTACTTAACCTGAAACAGAATCAGGTCTTTGGCTGGGAATGATAAAAACAGATTTGCCAACCCTGTTCCATTCAACCTGAGTCCAGTTCCAGTCTCCAGCCCTTTGCTAAAGGGGCAAGGAAACAAAAAGTAACATTATGAACCGGGCCCAGGATGAGGAAAACTTCCTTAAAGCAATGGTCTCCAAAATGGGATACATTCTTTAATCTCATCCATAATCTCTACTTGTTTGTTTTTGACAAGCAACATGAGTGTTATTTGTTTAAATTGTGCATACATATAAACAAACAAAAGCATACATGTATTACAGGTACATACTCAAAATTTTTCCTGATGATCAAAAAATTTTGGAAACCACTGCCATAAAGAACAGACTAATCCTTTCCTAGAACATAAATGAAAAACAGCTACAAAAACCTCCCAAATCCATGTTACATCGGTTCCCCCCAACCATGGAATGAGAGTCACAGGAAATATTTATTAACAGGCCCTCAAACTGATGCCTAATCTATATCCCTTGACACGGGGAGGACTCCAACTCTCAGCAATGGTATAAAATCCCCTTCCCACCAACCCCCCAGTACCAATTACATATTAAGCACCAATCCCTACTATCTCTTAACTCTATCATTTTTAGACCAAGAGACAAGCCTGGGAAAGGTCTTAGGAATTAGTAAGCAAGTTTAAACGCTCCCTGGGGCACACTCTCACCTGACTCCCTCCCCTGCTTACCGTAGGTCCCAAACTCTGTAGGGCTTGCACCTGGATAGAAGCTTGGGGCTCCCGGCTGCACAGGATACTGCTGTGTTGGGACAACATATGTAGAACGTCCCTGGTGGAGGGGAAGGGGGAGAAGGAGGGGAAAGGAGTTGAGGGAGCTATGAATACCACAGACTACAAAGAGAACGTAAGGCAAGACAAGCCAAGCCAACTCTGGGTAATGACCAGAAAGAAGTCCCACCTCTCAAGAAGAGATGGGACTAGAGGGTCAGGGTAGGGGAGGTAAGGGTAGGGATACAAGGTTCTGTAGCTTCCAGCCTCACCTGTCCAGGGATGTAGTAGGCCCCCTGGGAGGCTGGGTAGGAGATCTGGGAAGGGATCATCATTACTTGGGATCCAGCAGGGTAGACATGGGCAGCAGGGCCAGGGCGGGCAGGGGCTGCACTCTGCACTCGGGAGGCTGCACTGCTCGGGGGCTGGGCCCGGCTAGGGTAGAAGTGCTGTCAGGAGGGAGGAAGGCAGTTGGCATTGGGAAGGGGAGAAAGTGGACAGCAAACTGGCCATTGCAGTACATCTGTAGTCTGGAGAGAAGTACCAGGGGCTTCGGAGCATGGGGACCAACACTTCCAAGACCCACTTGACCAACTGATGGTTAAGTGGTCTCTTGTACTCACATGTGCCCTCCAAATTCAGGTACACACTTCGCACTCTATATTTACTCCCTCCCTGCCATGCATACTCACATCACCTCCACCAGGCTATCCCTCTGCAGAGATTTCCTAACATTCAGACGCATCATGCCTGAGTAAAGCCTCTTTCAGCAACATACTCCCCAGCATGCATTACTCCATCCTAAGGTACTGAGAAGCTAACCACTAACATGCAACAGTCTCCCAGTTCCCAGGTACGCATTCTGCAAGATTTACCCCTAACATGCATTGGTCAGCTTCAGACTGAGGACCTGGATCGCAAACAAATCCCCACCCTGAGGACCCCCAGTCCCTGTGTCTAGTCCTTGACTAGGGTAGATGATAAGGGTGAGACCAGGAGAGTCCAGGATTAGCAAAGGGGTATTACCTGCAGAGACCTGAATCCTCCCTGAGAGCACATGGGGACAGGAAAGAAGAGAATTATCCCCAAGGTGATGGGGGGGTGGGATGAAGGAAGCAGGACAAGAATCCTCTCTCACTTAGTGAGGAAGAATTTAGAGAACAGAGAAAGGCAAGAACCAACTGGAGGGTATTCTGCCAGTCCAGAGAAAGAAGGGATGGGATTGGAGCAATGGCAACCTCCCAGTAAGAGGAACTAGGAAGCAGGAGTTGGCAGTGGAGCCCAAAGCACTGCTCCCAATTCTCAAGGCACCAGGACCGCTAGTAATGCCATCCCCACAAACTACGTACTCCCCAAGGGACCATCCACTGTAAATAATCAATAGTGCAAAGTGCAGAGCTGCATGAAAGAACATATAGCAACTGTCAGGAAACTGGGTAGGTACAGAGCCTTCATCGTTTCCATCCTAGGCCCAAACTGGCCTAAGCTTTACATGGCTTCCACCCAGGCCCCTTACTCCCCTCCCCACAGCCCCTCACCTGGCGGGGCTGAGAAGGCGTGTTCATTTGTGTCGCTTGAGGCGTACTGAACACCACCGGTGCTGTCTGCCCCGGGGGAAACGCTGGCTGAAGGGGGGGAGACCAGAATTCAGCAAGACGGGAAACCCGGGTGGGGCAGAAACTCAAGCTGGTGAACTAAGGGGAGCAGATCCGTGGCAAGAGCCTCTACAGTCCACATGTACCCTCCCCATGACAGCCCCTGGGAACAGCCCAGGGGCCTTGTCTCAATTTGGCAGCAGGAAGCTGCACTTTGCCCTGACACAGAAAGGGGTGGGAAAATCCAGAGGCTGAAACCTGTTCCTGACCCAGCTGCCTGGTCTCCCCCACCCCCACCCCCGTCTCTCCTAATTCCTCCCTAATTACCTGTGGGAGTCCAGGGGATGGGGCAGGTGGGGGGCCTGTGGGCTGTGGAGCTTTGTTCATTTCATTTGGTGCCACATCAGGGTCCCCCCAGCACCTGTTGGGAAAGAGTGGAGCTCGGAAAGGGGAAGGGACCCAAGCTTAAGGCAAATGGAATGGGGGAGGGGTTGAAGCAAGGGCTAGGTCCCACACCGAGCCCCGGAGGTGCCAAGGAGGTGAAGGAGCAGAAGAGATCCAACTTATGTCCCCACCAACACCTTGTCAAACCCGCATCACCTCCAACCACCCCCCTGATCTGCTGAAACAGACCCTCACTCACCCCCTCGGTTAAGAATAAATCCACGGTGCGGCCTACAGGTTCTGGGCATCCGAGGGCCTGGGGTTGGGAGGTGAGGGGTATCAACCTGGCTCCGCGGGGCCCAAGACCAACCAGACCGGAAATTCCAGGTCTCGCTGGCACCAGGCTCCCGGATCACAAACGGAGCTAGTAGCTTCGGCCGTGGTGTCCCCACCCCCCACCCGGGGACACCGGGTTCGGGGCCTGGCCCAGGGGCACACAAGGCACGCCTGCCGCGGATGGCTGCGGGGGCACCCGCGCGAGGCCAGAGGCCAGGCCTGCCGCCGCCCAGCAGTGGAGGCCAGGAAAGGCAGCAGTCGGGCCGTAAGAGGCCAGGCGGGCGGCAGCCGAAGAGGACCCGCTTTGAAACAAGTGAGGGTCGGCCCGGAGGGCGGGCGGGGCCGGGGGCTCCTCCCTGCCCGCCGCCGCCGGCTCCCTCCCCTGCGCCCTCCCTGCGCAGCGCCGGCCAGTGCCAAAGAACAACGTGTCACTTCCCGGCGGCCGGGCCGCAAAGGGGGGAGGGGGCGACAGGCCAGGAGCCGCGGTGCCTGCGCCCGCGGAGCCTCCTCGGGTCGGGCCGAGGTGGCACTTAGCGGCCGGGGAACCCGGCGCCCTCCCAGCCCGCGGGGACCGCATATTCCGGCCCCGCGCTCCTCCACCCCCACCCAGCAGCCAGGCTGGGCCAGGCCGGGCACACGTGGGCCGGGGATCGGGCCCTGGCGGGCCGGGGCCCGGGCTAGGGCCG
The DNA here is from genome assembly GCF_048564905.1 of Vicugna pacos. NCBI lineage: Eukaryota > Metazoa > Chordata > Mammalia > Artiodactyla > Camelidae > Vicugna > Vicugna pacos. The sequence goes on along the minus strand of NC_132987.1, from coordinate 53,056,664 downwards.
CGGGGCCAGGGCGCCGGGGCGGCGGCGCAGGGTAGCCGGTCCCGGCCCGGATGGCGGCGGATGCGGGGGGAGGGGGTGGGGGGGCCGGGTCGGGCCCGGACATGGCGGCTTTACCTTCAGTCTCCTTCAGTCCGCGCGGCCGAGCCCCACGCAGCCGCACAGACGTAGTCCACAACCATTTCCGGCTCCCCGCACGGATCCCGCTCGGCGGCCACCGCTTCTCCGCAGGCGCAGCCGGCGCCCCCACGTGACCGGCGCAGAGGGCGGAGCCGCGCCGGGCGCTGCGGAGCACATGGGATTTGCCCCGCCTCGTCATGTGACAGCCAGTGCCCGCCCCCGTGTCCCCTCCCGAACTTTGGAACTCTCAGACCGACCCCCCTCAGCGTCTCTGTTCCGTGGTTCTTTAGTTCATTCATACTTTGAGCAAGCATTTATTGAGTGCATACTGCGTGCCAGGCGAAGTCCTGGCTCGGGGCTGAAAATACTGAAATTAAAGACTCAGTGCTGCTTAAGTAAATAATGGTACGAATACGGAAAGAAATACAAATTAGGCAGCCTTTGAAAATAATGTAGATTAGAACATTGAGAAACCTATTAAATTGAATGCTATGCTAAAAGGATGGAAACATTCTGACTAGGGAATTAGTAGATTTGTCTTTTATAAAGATCAGCCACTCCCAGGGAGGAACTGAAGTCAATCATGGAAAGTTCACTAGTGAGGGAAGAAGTAATTCCAAAACCCCTCCCTGCCCAGTAGCCAGAAGATTTTGTACGCCTGAAGGGACATACTAGAGTCAAATCTCAGAGTCTCAGAGTCAGCCTGGATTTTACTTCAAACTCTGCTATTTATTCTTTGGCGATGTACCTACTACCAGAATACTTAGAACATGTTGTGAAATGGGGAGATTTGAAACTAGGCGATCTGGCTCAAGTCTGAGCTTTTACCCACATGCTTTCACTCTATTGGATTGTGGGGATTAAAGGAGTTAATTCTTGTGAAAGTGCTTAAAACAGTGCCTAAGTACCTAGTAAAGGCTGTTTTCTTTCTCCTTCCTGCCCCTCCCTTTCTCTCTCTTTGTATATATACACATATAATTTCAGAAGGAAACATTTTCTCAGCACCAATGATGAATATATATATGACCTTTGTGATCTCATTAAATACTCACAATTTCCTGCGAAATGAATTGTATTATTATTCCCACTGTATATGAGTAATTGAAGCTCCAAAGAAAGAGCAAAGTAGACACATAGAGAAACCCTAATGAGAATGAAAATGCAGGTCTAGAGTGTTCTCTGTGACACTCTTCATTTGAGTTCAGTGTCTTAATCATGTATAGCTGGCTCCCTTCTCTACTCTTCTTATTTATCTTTCTCTCTAAGTAAACTAATAAGTGAAAATCAATTACTGCCTACAGACCAATTCAACCTACAGAAATCACTCTCAAACTCCAGAACAAGGTACTGCCTAAAAGCCATCTTCACCTAATCACTCTACAGATATCTGAAATTGTGTATGCCCAGATAGAAATAAAATTTGTCATCTCTTCTTACTTGATAGAGTCCTCCTTTTGCCTCCAAACGTGTTATTGCTCATGTATTCTTTTTCAATGAATAGTGCCCAAACAGAAAATCTGGTATTCATCCTACATTCCTTCCCATTCACATATTACATCTCATCAGACATCAGATCCTATTGGTATTTGGATCAAAATCAAGTCCTGTTGATTTTGTCTTTTAAAAAACTCTGCCCTTCCTTCTGCCCTTTCCCATCTCTCTATTTCTACTGCCCTATTTCAGACATTCATTTCCCTTGCCTGGTCTCCAGGCCTCTGTGGTGAGCTTTCTCACCCAGATAGCTAGCTGGTCATGTCACTTTCCTATTCTCATTCACTGGCCCGAATTGAGAGATATTATCAATTTCTTAGTCCAACAAAGCTCTTCCAATTCTGATCTAACTTGATCTGAACCTGTCTCTATCTCCCACCACATTTTCCCCTACCTCTATATGCTTAGCAAAACCAAATTACCCATGGTTTCTGAAAACAAATAGCTTGTCTGCCTTCTTGCTTTGGCTACTCCTTCAGCTGTATCCTACCCTCTTTTCCTCTGGATAAACTCATCTTCCTCCAAGAATCAGTTTCCTAAAATAATCTCCCCTCACTTAACCAGGCGCTTAGGCCCTATTTCAATGATCCCAGCATATCTTGTTCACACTCCAGAACTGATCACAATTTAATACAATTGTTTTTTTTCCCATTATGTAAGTTTTGTGAGAATAGGATTTGTTATTCGATATTTACACACCACAAACTAGAATAATGTCCAGGGCAGAATAAGTAAGTCTCCGTTGATATTTGTTGCTAAATGACTTAATGTGAAAGTTAAGAGCCAGTGTGAAAATTTTACTCTAAAGTACAGTGACTCGGAAAGGGAATTATCCTTTTATTTGTCTTTTTTCAGTTTACAATACTAATTTTTTTCATGTTTTACAACTTTATTTAGATATGTTACACACAAACTATACATACTTAAAATGTACAATTTGATGAGTTTTGACAGATATATCATCACTACCATTAATACAATCAAGATGCTGACCAATTCCATCACTCTCAAGTTTTCTTCCTTTGTAATCATCTTTCTCTTCACTCCTGTCCACAGATAACCACTGATCTGCTGTTCTGTCACTAGAATTGAATATAAATGAAAATTTATATTTATGAACTAATAGAATATGTACTCTTTTTTTTAATCTGGATTCTTTCATGCAGAATAATAAATCTGAGATTCATTCATGTTGTTACTTGTGTCACTTGTTTCCTTTTATTGTTGAGGAATGTTCAGTTGCATGGAAATCACATTCTAATTTCTTATTTTAACATCACCATTAGAAATCAGGTGAGGTACACAACATTATAAATCAATTATACTTCAATAAAAAATAATATAAAATAAAAGCTTAACTCTCTCAAAAAAAAATCAGGTCAGGCAATTACTATATCCCCACTGTATAGATAATAGAGGCTCATCAGACACACTGATTTGCTTAAGACTATAGCAGTTCCCATTAAAAGGGCTTTACAGGTCTTCTGACGCCCAAGTCCAGCACTCTACCTTTTATACAGGTTTCATACAGGCTGCCAACTGAGAGCGGAGAAGATAATGTAGACCCTCAATCCAAAGTTGCTGCATCTCCAGCTAGCCCAGAGCTTGGACTACAACAGGGTCCACTTCACAAGTCTCCAAGGCTACAGAGACATTAATGTAGTGAATAAAGCATAGGCTTTGGAGTTAGAGGGACTTAGATTCCAATCCTGGCTCTACTACTTAGTATGCGACCTTGAATAAGTTACTGAACCTCTCACCAAAACACAGGGATAATACCTATCTCTCCAAGTTGTTGTGAGATCTCATTAGTACGTAGAACAATTATTCTTTCAACATTTATTGATGGCTTCTTAAGTACCAGTCACTGTTCAGTGGTTAAACCCACAGTAAGTGTAGGATAAATGCTAGCAGTGATCTGAGAGAGACACATGTTCTCCTCTGCTGCATCCACAGGGGTCCAGCCCCCTCACCCCTGACAGCAGTGTAGCTATGCTTGTAGCAGCCCCACCAGGAAGCAGCACCACAAATCGAGTGATTACATTCCAGGAAGAAGCCCACATCTTTCCCATTGCCCTAAGAGGAAGGTCAGGGTCAAGCTTCTTTCAAGGACAGCCCAGAGGTAGATGTTAACATGAATGAATCTTTCAAATAGCAGCTTCCCCAGAAGGACAAGAGGGTCATCCCTTTCATTCAGCAGCACAGAAGTCCGGTTGGAGTGGGACTGGAGGGGAGGGGTATAGCTGAGTGGTAGAGTAAGTGCTTAGCATGCACGACGTTCTGAGTTCAATCTCAAGTAACTCCATTAAAAAATAAGTAAATAAATAAATAAATAAACCTAATCTCCCTCCTTCCCCCACCAAATGACAACAACAAAAGAAGAAAGAGTGAGGCTAACTCTGCTGCCTCTGAAGAGCAAGGATCCTTAGTCCAAAGTTAGGGAATGACAGGCTTGAGGTGGGTGTGCATTGGTGGGTGGGAATAGGCAGTATATGGGATCCACAAGCCCTAGAAAGTTGTTTCTAAGAGTTTTTGTAAAAATTTGTGTATACACCTCCTAGAAAGAACCATTACATATTTCAGCTTCTCAAAGGTTCATGCCCCTAAAGATGAACCACTGTTTCAAGATGATTAGGAAGGTGGGAGAAGGGAAAGGGGCTTAGTTTTTCCCATTCAGGGCAGCCTCCCTGATAGCCCAAGCTCAGAGTTGCTACAAACAATACCCTCTCACATCCACTCCCTACCCTAGTCTGGCCTCCAGCCACAATACCCCAGAAAACAGACACAGAGAGACCTCGGGGATAAAGGTCTTTATTCAACAAAGTTATCTCACTCAGTAACAAACGAACAGGAGGTAACAATTCCCCCAAAGGTCTGGAACAGTGTCCACCCCTGGCAACAGGAAGCACAGCCCACTGACATATCAGCTACAGCTCAGAGCCTGTGGTGGCCATTTAGAGGTCATAGTTGGGGTTCTTCCGAAGGATAACAAAACCTTCCAGAATGGGGGTGACAGGAAGAAACTCCTCAGTGGCCAATTCTGCCCGCTCCCCGTGAGCCAACAACACTGGGGTTGTGTGTGTTTGGAACCCTGTGATGGTCTTCGGCTTCCCGGCCTGGCCCACCACATCCACTGCCTGTTGGGTGAGAAAGATGAGATGAAGGAACTCTGGATAGGAGTGCAGCAGCAATCCAGTGCCCATACCAGTTTCAAAGAAGTAGGGATATATGCATTCTGTAAGCTCTAGAGTACAGCCTGAGCCCTCCCCTGTGTTCAACCCCTCACCTGGCCCACACGGACAGACACTGGCAATGGCCGCAGCTCCTCATCGAATGTGACCAGCATTCGGGGCTGCATGGCAGCCACCAGTCCATACAATACATAGTGTGACTTGCCTAGGATGACTGAAGGAAGAATACAGGACAAATGTAGTTAGAGGCATCAGGGCAGACCTGGCCTAAACCCTGGGACCCCACTCCAGCCCTGACTCTTTAACCCCTCAATTACATTGCTGAACCCACAACCTTCCCTACTACGAACAGGAGATGCCACCACCTTACTCTGCCTACAGCCTGCAGACTTGATCACTTTTCCCCAGTCACTGAGGGGCAGAAACTGGGCTCAGTTATGCACCCTCAAAAGAAAATCTCTTTGGGCCAGATCAAAAGTGTAGGAGATGAAAGTCTTATGAGGCTCAAAGAACCTTAGGAACCCAGAGTGGTACAGAGTTAACTCAGAGTCTTGCTCCTAAGTTCCCAAGGTGTCCCTGGTAGGGGTGGAGAAAGGGCACCATGTGCCACCACAGAAAATTCCTGATAGCAACTCACTGTTGCGGACATCCAGGAAAGAGACAAGCACAGTGAGCAGCCCAGCTACAGCCACTTGACTCATAAGCTGCCGGTCACTGTGGTAGGGGCAGAGGGTGAGTGTGCCCTTTCCTAAATGTGTTAGGCCCTGAAAAAAAAAAGAGAGAAGTGGAGATGGGGAGTCACATCTGAGGAAAACTCATATAACCTGGCCACAAAGAAACCCCACAACTTGCTCACATTCTCCCTTCCAGGCCGAATGCAAGGTCCCCTTCACATAGCGTTGGGTCTCCCTTTCATCACACAGACACCTCCCTTGGCACACCTGCTCTAAGGAGAAGAGTTCTATCCTTTACCTGCGCCAAGCGCACCATGAAGAGGTTGTTGGGGTCCTTAGCATGATACTGGGCTAACTGGCGCAGCATTGCAGCCAGACGGGCATTATTTGTACCTGGAAATGTTAAGCATAATTACAGAGACTTGAGAATAGGGCCTCAACCTTTCCCCCAAGGTGCTTATGATCTCTTTCTGATTGGTACTCACCACTGCCCACCATGCCCATGGCAAAGATGGAATTATAGGAAACTTCTGGATCAGCATCATGAGAGAATTTGCTTAGGGTATCCAGGATGTTGAGTCGTGGATTTGAAACAGAGATTAAAGCCAGTGCTAAAGGCACAGCCCTTCGGAGTGTAGGCTCCCCGTATCTCAGCTGGTGATAAAAGAAAATAACAAGGAAACTACAAAAAGCAGCAAAAACAAGCTTGGTTATAGGAACTGACTAACAGGTAAAAAGGGCCTTAACCAATTTTTGTAGAAAGAGCACAGCAAAAAGACCATTTCTCCACTGAGAAAACTCAACAGAGAAGTCTCCTAGGCATCAAAGGAGGACCTGAGGGGAACTTCAGGTATCAAAGCCAATATAATTCCAATCTTCTCCATGTAATACTCACCAGGTGGCCAAAGGTTCGTAGTGCCATCTCTGCACCAATCTCCTCCCCCATAGCAATAAGGGCGATCCCCAGCACAGCCACTCCCTGCAAGTGAAGAGGCAGCAGAACCCAATGAGCTCAGGGAACTAAAAACTCACCCTTGACTCAAACCCCATCTAAGAAAAGAAAAAAAAAAAAAAGCCGTCCTGTGAGGCATACCCTGATCCCCCATTTTTGAACCCAGTCTCATGCTATACACAGCGATACCCAGAGGAGCTCAAAAATGAGCGCAAACCCACGCTTATCTTTTCTCAGAGCCTCATGTGGACTGTGCCCAGCTGCCCACAGAACCTGATGTGCTCCCATGTCAGCAGGGGCTTCCTTCTTGTCCTTGTCCTTCTTTTCCTTCTTGTCTTTGTCCTCCTCCTTTTCCTTGGAGTCAAAGTGTTCACTGCAAATGTGGAGCAGCTGCTGCACCTTCAGCACATTCCCAGAACCTGTGGCAGAGTGTAATGGCAAGGAAGGGTAGAAATGAGAAGACACCAAGGAAAAGCTTACTCTAGGAACAGAAGCTAAAGAACTGAAGGCAGATCAGAATGACTGAGAAAGGAGAAACTGTCTGAAAAAAGGTCCAAGAGAAAAGTGAAGAGTCACCAGAGAACACAGACAGACCTGCATAGGCACACACATCCACCAACGTGTTGGCAAAACTGCGGAACGGCTCTGACACAACCTCCAGTGCAGCCAGGATGGCTTCGATGGCCTCTCCCTTCCCTACAGGAGAGATTCAAAGGGTCAGAGGACACATAGTCCCTTCCAGCACAGCCTGACACACAAACCCTCCCTGTTGTATCCAGTTACTATCAGCCTTTTGCCCAGAGACACCTCCTCACCCAGGTGGTTGAGGCCCAGTCCAAGAGGAAGCCAACGGGCATAAGTGTCCTTGAGCTCAGTCTCTGACTTCTCCATGATGGTCTGAAGGATAGTGGAAGTGACATCGCCATTGCAGGATCCCACTGCTATCATTCCACATGCTAAAGCTGTCACACCTGCCACCTAGAAATAGGAAAAGCAATATTACACATGCAAAGTTATTAAAACAGTTGTTTACCTATCTTGATTCAAAATAGCCAATTTCATAGTTCATTGAAACCACATAAGGTAATAATCCCTTTCTGGTGGTAGATCGAAATAACAACAGCAGCAACCACTCACTGAATACTTACTGCACATCAGCCACTATGCCAAATGCTTTGTGTACTATTAACATTTAATCCTCACAACAACGCCATGAAGCAGGTCCTGCTATTATTCCTCTTTTATTGATGAAAAAAATGATACCTGAAGAGATTCAGTTACATGTCCAAGATCACACTGCTTGAAAGCAAAGGTGGCAGAATCTGAACTGAGGTTTTTCTGACTAAAATCTTTGCTTTTAGCCACAATACTGTATATCTAACAATCACTAAAATGATTCTGCACACGTAAGAAAATTCAAAGTTGGCTAATGACTAAAACAGTGAGTGAGAATTACCCAACCCAAGCTAGGTTAAGTTACTCCCCACTCTATTCTGGTACTTCTTCATGGATACCAAGGGCTGGAACTCAACACCAAAATGTTAACTCTTTATCCTCAATATCACCTGAAGTCAATTCCAAGCAATTTTACTGAAATGATACACCTTCCCCTCACACACATAACACTTTTTTCCCACTACTTATCACAGAGACTGGTAGGACTAAGAGCACCTTCCCTATCTCCCCTAAATAACCAAGAGCCTCTACTCACCTCCATGCTGGACTTGGAATCTCCCATCACAGGTAGTAGCAGTGTTAGAACATCTTCACGATTGGAACCAGCATAGGCCAAGCCAAGCCTGCAAAAGCCAGGGAGAGGCAGGTCCCCGACACACATCCAAGGATAACACAAGGAAGAAACAAAATAAGGCTTGGTCATTGCAACAGTCACCAAGAGCCAAAACTCAACAGGCACAGTGGTAGTCTTTGGCAACACAAAGGTGAAGGGCCCAATTCTGTTTTCACAGAGCTTACAGTCTGAGCACCACCAGGAGAAGCAAGAAGCCTTACCCAAAGATGGAACCAAGTCTCATAGTATTGCTGTTGTGGAGGACGTAGTCTGAGAGCAGTGCCAGAGCAGGGTCACACTCATTCCGGACCCCAGAGTTCACGATGCCACAGGCCAGGAGGGCTCCTGACTGCAAAATGCAAACAGATTCTTCGCTCAGGGTACTCTACATTCCTCACCACAAAGGATGCAACATGGGCCTCATTACAGCACTGCTTTACTGGAGTTTAAAACCAGGTAGACCTTACCAGTGAAAGGGAAGCCCTGAGGGCCCTAGAACATTGGCAAGTTACGGGGGAGACTGGTTGTCCACGTTAGTGGATTGTGCTCAAACCCACCTTGATATAATCCTCAGAAGAGTACAGGTACTTGTCAATCTGGGTAAGGCCACCATCCACATCCCACAGTAGAATCATGCCAAGGGATGCAGCTGCACTCAACATCCCTAAACCGAGAAAAAATCTTTCAGTCTTAAAATGGCCCTGCCCTGAGAAAACTGTTATAAAGAGCTCTCCAAAGAACAGCCCTGGGGATCCCTTGTCAGGTTAACATATGAACATAGGAGGACAACACGAGTGACCAAAGCTACACCAACATAAAGTAGGAACAGAATTATACCATGGTCCTTGTTCTTGTAAAGCCATTTGTTTCCATCATCAGTCAGGAGCTTGTCCTGGCCAAATGCTGCATTCACAAAGCCGTTCACAAAAGAGGAGGCCAGGTTCATTCGGGCAGAGTCCACTTGAGAGCCACTGCCCCCAAACCCTGCAAAGGAGAGAAATGACGAAAGAAAGGTTTAGAGTAGGACAAGAAAGGAACACGACATGGTAGCTGGTCTCTGATTCTGAGGTGGCCCCCTAGGATCTTCTATCTGTGCCCCCAACAGTGACCCAGAGAAAAGGTATGTAGGAATTCTGAGCTCTATAGGACAAGCATGTTGGGCCAAGCCATCACTCTCAGTACAAGGGACATAATTACCAATCCTCCAATCCCCACACACATGGGGACGGCTACTCACTGTTGTTCTCTAGATGGGTTTTATAGATGTCATCTGGTACCTTGGGCTCCATGATGTCCAGCTGAAGAGAAGTCAGAGGGTCACAACTGCTCCCCCAGTCCTCCCCTAGCTGTCCCTTTTGTTATCCCATTGAATGACAATTCTAACCAAGGAGAGTCTAGTCAGAGGCACAGTCAGGGAGGTGAAATGCCAAGCAGAATCACAAGAAAAACCTTGATGGAAAAGGGCAATGAATCTCTCACCTCCCGAGCTAATGCCAAGAAGTTGCTGTTGAGCTGTACATTGGACATGATCTCTGTCAGGTCTTCATACTCCTCCACATCTTCACTCAGCTCCAAAAACACCCCATGCCTGCCTAGCATGAATGCCATTTGCTTCTGTACAACCCTGTGGGAGAGAGTCATCACATCTGCTCAACCCTCATCCACTAAGGGCGCAGAAAAACACTTCAAGCCCTAACCAGAAACTACAAGTCCCAGCACTTCATGCAAATGTCCCACCCATGAGCTTATCTCTCCCCCTGCCAACTTTTTCCTTTACATACACATCCTTGCAGGAGGTAAAAATATCTTCTACCAGCTCCATGTCATTGAGCATCAGTGCCAATCTTAGAGCTTCAGGGAAGCGATTGAACTTTCGGAACACACCCAAGGCACAACGCAGTAGGGCGGAGTTCTCAGGCTCGGGTACATAATTCACACAACTACAAAGGTAAAAGTAATAAAGGAATCAGAAAGTCCCAGACATTCATTTATCCCATTTAATTCACTGACCCAAAACAAATACACTGAATGCCTACTATATACTAGGCGTTATGCTAGTTGTTGGGACTACTAAGGAGACATGTTTCTGTCCTCAAGAAGCTCACAGATGTCAACAAGTTAACTACAGCTTGATTGCTACCTTCAAAGCAGATGCTCTTGGAGAATAATGGAGGCACAACTGAGAAAGAAGTGCTGGAGAGGGTAGGCCTGCCACCAGTCCCTACCTTGCTCACTCACCTGGTGAGATAGAGGCAGACCTTGGCATATGCATTCTCATCAATGTCTTTTTCCAGCATATCCACCTGCTCAATTTCCATGAGTAGGTCGCAGGCCTCGTGCTCTGCATTGTGGGCCATGTTGTAGGGGACAATCTCCTTCACCAGGGTCAACAGTGGCTCCCGCTGCGTCTTCTCTGCATCATCCAGCTCCTGCCACTCCTTAGCCACTTCTCCTGCCAGATGCCTAAGGACAGGCCCAAACTATTAGGGGAGCACACATTCATGGGAAGCACTTCCCTGTGGATCAAGGAATTCAGTGTCTGGGAAACTCAATGCACTGGTACTTCAAGAAAGAACTCAGAACTATACCTCAGAACTCCCTTCAGACTCCCAAAAAGAAAAGGTCTTACCTGACATACTCATGACCCCATGATGCCAATTCCTCCTGGGAGCCCACTAGACGATATTTGAGGCACTCACGCTCCCCACTCATGGTCATGGCCAAAACTGAGATAATGTCAGCAGCAAAACGCTATAAAGAAACAAATCCTTTGAAGTCAAATCTAGGGTAAAACTAATGTTACATTATGGAATCAACAGCACTGTCACTATCCCCAAAATTAAATGTTAATTACATTACCAGCCTTGGTACTAAAAATTTAGACATGTTATCTCAACTAAGCCTCATAAAAACCCTAAGGTTAGTTTTGCTGTCTCCCTTTTGAACCAACATGGCTGAAGGGTGATAACAAGGGGAGAGTGAAGAAAGATGGAGACTGGATTTTATTCCAATTGCAATAATAAAACTATTACAAGGTTTTAAGGAGAAAAGACTCATACACTAGAAAGATCACTATGGGTGCTGTATGAAAAACTGTGTAGGAGGTCACAGACAAAAGGAAAAGTCAGTTAGGAGGCTGCTGCAGTAGTTCAGATAAGAATTAGAAACTTCCTGGATTAGGATTGTATCAATAGGCAGAAAAGTTACTGAACTGGGGCTATATTTCAGAGATGAAATAAATGAAAGTACATGGCGTATAAAGAACAGACAAAAATTAAGGTTAAAAGTAAGTTAATAATAAATAGGCCATGATAATGGTATCTCAAGGCGCAACATAAATGACAGAAATACTGTTTTTTCTGAAGACAATCTTCCTGTCAGTTCTTATGTGAGCATTTTGACTATGATGAGCTCTGTTCAACTAGCTCAGATCTCAGATCCATCAGTCTTCCTGTGACTCACCATGTGTCCCATGGTCTAGATGAAAAGGAATTACTAAACTAGGCCTCCACCAGCTTCGGAAATAGTTTTACCTTATTCTCTCCAGGGGCCATGTTCTCATAGATTTCCTTCAGTTTGCCATAGTGTGGACGCAGAAATTTGAGAGGCTTGGGCACTGAAGTCATGGAAGTTGTAGAAGAACGAATCTGCCTCCGCAGTTCCTCCAAGGCTGGTCGGTATAGGGACGTGTCCTTTTCCTGATCAGGAGACATTAGGGCTCAGACAAAAGGAGTCTCATCCCTTAAGTCATAATAGAGGTATTTAACAACTCCTCTAGGAAAGTTAACTCTGCCTTATTGATCTATGATTGCCCAACTCCCTGCACACTGCCTGCCACAAAAACAAATGACTCCACTTAAGAGTTCAAGAACTGCTTCTCCTACAAGAGAAAACTACAAAATCTTTCAAATATTTTTTGTTACTCCCCGACCCTGACCACAACATTGTCATAACACAGACCCTAAAATACAGTTCATCTCTCCCTATACCTCAGAGTTGTTGCACCAAGTTGAAATAATTCAAAGAAGGAAAGATCCACATATGCACCTGCTCATGTTAACATTGTGACTCACCCCGAGTCGTTCCACGAGCATCTCCAGTTCATCCTGAAGTTGTTTGTCCTCCTCAGACTGGAGATCGGGGGAAGAAGCTCATCAAGAGAAGGAATCTCAAACACATCCTCCTCCCATTCACCCTAGGGCAGGTGGAGAGTAAGCCTGCCTCCTTAGAAGGGATCAGGTGGACAAAGGAAGAGAGCGGGAATGGGAAACCCTGGTGGGAAGGCAGCCTGGCTTCTGGGTCAGGCTCTGCTTGGACGCCGTTTTAAAAAACGGGGTGACAATAACCCGCCCGGGCCCACCTCACGAGGCGTTAGAGAGGACTGGTAGAAGCGGCGGAGGTGACAGCGCGGAATGGAGGATGAGGGACAGAGAGGCGGGGTGCCGGGAGCCCCGAGGGTCGCCCCATCCGCCCTCTCCCGGGCGCCGTCGGGCGGTTGGGAGTCGGGCCCGGGGCCTGAGGAGCGGTCGTGACTCAGCCTGCGGCCTCCTCCGCCGGTTCCTGGGGCCGCGCCTCACCAACTCCTGCTCTTTGTCCTTGTCCCCGGCATCCCGCCGCTCCTTGCCGCTCGGCTTCTCGTCCCCGCCACCGGGGGACGTCGCTGGGGGCTGCTGGGTCTGCAGAGGTGCCCTGTCCCGGCTGCCCTCCTCCATCTCCGCCGCCACTGCCGACCGGCTGCGCGCGCACCGCCCGCACCGCCCCGTTTCCCAGATGGCCTCGCGCGCGTCGCCCACGGCGCCCCTCTTTCTCGAGAGCCCGCCTGCGACCGGAAACGCCGCGGAGACTCGCCCACCCCCGCGGCCTGGAAGTCCCAGCCCTCGGATCCCGCCCTCCGAAATCGTCTGAAAACTACAATTCCCAGCATCCCGCGCGCCATAGGCGCCGCCCCATCTCGGACCTGGAGTTTCCGGAACGCGGTCTGGGATTCAGGTGCGCCCCCGGCTGTAGATACTGAGCCGGCTGCGAGCCGAGACCGCCGGTAGGTTTCCACATAGCAGTGTGAATACTACCCACAGTGACACCCCAGTTGGCTGTGTGGTGGGACAAATGGACGAGATTCTTGAAATCCAGGACGCTTGATTGCCGTCTGTTAGAAGTCTATGTAATCTGTCTAGCCCCACACCACTGTGGAATATTAACCTCGTAACATTCCCCAGCCAGATGAGTGCTCTAATATTACCATGAGGATGTGGATACCATCTTAAATCCACGTGCGGAGCCAGTGGATCTAATGCGAAGATCTGGAGCTAAAAATGGAACAAGATAAGGTTTTGTCCTCAGTCTGTCTTTTGTCTTCCTCTCCCTGTTATGACTTAGAAGGAATGTAACCGACACTGTTTATGTCAGAACTGATTTTAAAGTGTATATATTGTTCACACAACCTTTTGAGTTTGGTAGGATTGTGTCCATTTTACAGAGGAAGTCATATAGTAAGCAGTAAAATCAGGATATGAATCTTGACCTTTCAGTCTCTGAAGCTCTTGACTGTTTCAGACAAACCTCAAAGTTCTTCAGTTTGGGCTATGCTTATGTATCCAGAAGGTGAGAAAACAGGAAATAACTCTTCTCCCCTTCATATGATGAGAACACTCACCATTTGGCCTGGAGTCTTATTTTATGGGTTCTGAGGCAATAAAGAATGCAGAAAGTGTTTTGGGGGAAAAATAAATCCTGGCATAGCACAGATGGCCCTGAATGAATGTTGGCTAAATATTTATAGAGATATAGATGTAAAAGGTCTGATGTCCATTTTAAAACGTGTTGCTCTTTTCCACTCTGTGCTTGGATTCCGAGGATGACCTTTCATTTCCATCACCAACAGAAATTGGGTGGTCCATACCTGTTCTGCCTAGTCTATCTCTGGCTTTGTCATGCTTTCTTCAGTCATCTGTAGATGTATTTCTTCTAAATCTCTTTTTCCATGACTTCCTTCTGTCAGATCTCAGATTTTGTCTCAGTCATATCCCAACCAGTACCTTAGAAGAGATGGGGTGATGTTGTGGCATAAAGTACAGGCTATTTACAGGCAGTGACTCCCGATGAAAAGTATCAAATATTTGTTGTACTATGTTTCAACTTTTTTGTAGGTTTAAAAAGTTTCAAAATAGAAGTTGGGGTGGGTGGGAGAACATAAACTTTAGAGAGGACAGAACTGGTGTTTAAAACCAAATTCTGCCCTTCACCAGCTGTGATACTTGGGCAAGCTTCCTAACCTCTCTTAGCTTGGTTTCTTCTGTGAACTGTGGGTAGTAAAGTATCTCCCTCCTAAGTTTTTATGACAATAAAAATAAGACAATGTATAAGAAGTGCCAAGCTAGTTGCTTGGCAACTGGAGAGGAAGCAGTTGTCATTTTCCAGCTACCTCAAATCTGCAGGGCTGTCTGTCCCTTGCTTGCCACCTCCAAGCACTCAAGACCCAAGCCTCTCTGGCCAAATGCAAATGTCTGGCAAGTATTTTCAAGGCCTCACAATAACATTGATATCCTGCCACAAGCTTCACTTCAGTCAAATTGCTCTCCCAGAAGCACTCCTTCCTACCATTTGGCCAAATCCCCAGCCTTGTAGTCAAATTGCTCTCCGATTAGGGGGCAGCCCATCACCTGTCCCTTCCTACCACCTTCCTTCAAATTGCATCCACAAACCAGCCATGCTTCCCCCAAATTCATGGTCTGAGCTGTAGAGCTGCACATCTGATGGATGGCTCTACTCATCTGAGAATCTTTCAACCCAAAGCATCACTTTTGTAACACCAGAAATGCTCCAGGCAGAACACAGCACTGCACTGTTTCCACTGAGTTGCTACATTCTTTGTGTGATATTTTTCCAAATCAGATTGCACTGTGGCCCTTTATACTGCTAATTCCAGGAATGAAAGCAGATGTTACAATACCTTCTTTTTCATACCTACTGTTACAACTTCCCTTCTCCAGACTCTTATGTCTCATTATGCCCCCTTTCATCTACCCACTTCTGATCAGCCTAAACATTTCACCATCTCCGAACATATCCTGCCCCTTCGAGCTGATAAACCTTTTCACACTGCTGTTCCTTCTATATGGATTACCCTTCCCTGTTTTCATCTAGCAAATTCTCCCATCCTCTGTACTCCAGCTCAGTACCACCTGTGCAGGAACCCTTTCCTCTTCTATCCTTCAAGTTACTCATTTCTTCCCTGTGCTTCTACCATGCTTGGTACATACCTCTCCCTCCCTCTACTCTGAGCTCTTAGAGGACAGGTGCGTCTTACTCATCTTTGGGCCCCTAGCACCCAATCTAATGCTTGGCTTGTGGTAAGCCTTAGCAGATATTTGTTGGATAAATGAATGAGTGAAAGGCTTTGCATTTATCTTCAGAACATCTTTGTGTGCAATGGCCCACTGAGGGCTCTCTTTGCAGCCCAGAGTTCAGCACTGGGAAACTGTCAGTTGTCTCCATTTGTGAGTCATGATAGATCTACTGAAACTGTGCTTATCTTATGGGAAACTCTCTTCCAACTTGACATTTCCAGAGTACTTCCAAGTGTGAAACCATACTGTGTGGCACATGTTACCTTACTCTGCATGGGAATGAGCCAAACTTCCAATGCGACAGTGTAGGGTGTGGCCCAGCTACCTTACTAATAACTGCTCTCATGTGTCCACCCAGGAGCACCATCTTTTATTCCCCCTTCTGCCCTAACACACTAAAGCATATCACAGAGAGGGTAGGATATAGCTCAAGTAGTAGAGTGCATGCTTAGCATGTATGAGGTTCTGGGTTCAATCCCCGGTAGCTCCTCTAAGAATAAATAAGTAAATAAATCTAATTACCTATCCCCACCAAAAAAAAAAAAATAAAGCATATCACAGATGCATACTTATCAGCATACTTATCAGCTTGGCAGGCCACTAAGGGTGAAGGTTACATCTGTCACCTGATGTTCACCTTTCCTTGCCTCTGGAACCAAGCACCTGCAGAGTGCTCAACAAACAGTGCTACCTGGCTTAATTTCAGCTCAAAATGTGCTTAGGTTTTCTGCAGCTGCCTGGCTGCCACATGTACCTGGCCCAGGTGACCCAGGTGAGCTGGGTGGCATAGAAATGCACCTGCTGGTGATGGCCTCACTTGGAAGCACAATGAAATTGCCCAGAAGACATATATATATATATATATGCTTAAGTCAAAACTCTGTCATGACTTAGAAGACTAAATGGTGGTGATTAAAAGCATCTGAGTTCCAAATTTGACTTTAATGTAATCTGTCTTAGCTGACACTGGAAGTTGTGTCATCTTTTTCCTTAGTTTCTTCAGTTGTAAAATAGATACAATGATAAGGCCCTCCTTATAAATTGTTACAGGAATTTAATGAGATGATGTTCTTAAAGTGCTTAAGCACAGGGTTGAGCAAAAAGGGGACTTGGTAAATGAGGGTTGCTTATCGTCATCAACATCACCATCATCATCATCATTTGACACTTTGACCTTTTGCAAAAATGGGGTTTTAATGTCACGGTGGCCAGCTAGTCAGTATCCTAAGATGGCCTCTGAAGTCAGGTGTCAGGGGAAGGGCAAGACTTTATGATGCCAAGCCCCTCTCCTCTATCATTACACTGACATTATAAAGCTCATTCTCTGGGCAACACTCAAACTTCAAAAGCCATTTCTTAATATTTCTTTGGGTTCCAGAACTTGCTTAGCCTTTGAAGTCACTTCTTAAATTAAAGTTGATCTCATCCTCAGAGATCATCTCATCCAACGCACTTATTTTACAGACTGCTAAGGTTACTGAGATCTGAGGAGGGAATAAGCCGTGCCTGGTGTCACACAGTTAGGGGCTGGCAGAGTTGGAGCCAGAACCTTGTTTCCAGACGTGACTGCCCTCCTCTCTCCGATACATTTTGCTGTCCCTCCTAGACTTGTGCTCTCAGAGCAGAGACTCAAGCCATGCTTCCCCTTGGTCTTGGAGTTCCCAAGGCCACTTTACTCTGAGTAGCCAGCAATTTCCTTCCCTTGGTGAGCAGCCGCACTTCCAAGTAACTTGATAGAGACCCACATAGAGCTCTTTATGGGGACAGTCTGATGCTGGGGCAGGATTCAGACTGTGGGATATATGCTGGTACCATCACCCAGGGACCAGTGACCAGGGACCCCAGCAGCAATCACTTCCAGAGCTTCCCTCTTACCCTTCCAAACGAAATACAACCACTCCTACTTACGCCTTGGGGAACACTGTGTTTTTAAGAGAATTGAGATTGAGATCTTTCCCACTGTTTTTCTCTGGTTCTCATTTTACAGATAAGGAAACTGAGGCACTAAGAGGTTAGGGAACAGGCTCAAGCTCTTACAGCTATCAGAGCTTCAATTTCAATCCAGGTCTCTGACTGCAGAGAAGTGATTAGGGTGAGATCTGTAAAATGGAAACTGGAGCACTTATAAAATATGTTGCTGTGAGGGTCAGATGAGCTCACGAAGGTGAAAGTGCCAACAGAAGAAGGGTCACTGGAGGGAAGGAACCATCTTATTCATCTTGCATCACCAGTGCCTGGCACATTATTGGTAATCCATACACTTTAAAAAATCATCTATGAATGTATAAATGAATAAATGAATGAGTGAATAAAGAAATGAGCCACCTAGCAGAGGTGCCTGGAACACAAGAGGTATTCACTAGATGCTCCTTCTCCCTCCCTCTTTCTGGAGGGCGGCAGCTGTACCTGGAGTCTGTGCCTGGCACTTGGTAGGCCTCAATGAGCGTGTGTAGGTGGGAATGAGTGGGTCTCAGGAGCACTAGCCTTAGAGGACATGAAGAAATGCATGTCCTCTCAGCCACAAGGAGAAGGTGGTGCTCTGAGCTCCAGAGAGTGAAGTGCTACCTTACCAGGTCTTCCCTCCACTGCAGGGTAAGGACCACCCATCTTCCAAGCCAACCCTGGCCAAGCAGTTACCCAGACTCAGTGTCAGGCCCAGCTGCACGCACCAGTGGAGGGCTGTGGTAAATGCTTCCAGCTGTAGAACAGCTGGCGATGGGGACATGGGCTACCAGTAAGCAGAGCATGTACTCCACCCAGACAGACTCAACTTCATTCTATTCCTACATCCTGCCTCTCTTTCTGTCTTCTTGGGGCTTCAAATTTCAGACCCCAGTGTCTGGTAAGCGAGTAAGTGAGTGTCTAGAAGAGTACCTGGCATACAGTAGGTGCTCAGTAAATATTGGTGGAATGAGTAAATGAAAACAGGACCAAAGGAAGAGACAGGCTGACTGATGCATGTCTATTTATTGGCACAGGGTCCTACAGGGCCAGGATCACTCCCTCCCCACCCTGTTTCCTGTAAAAATAAACTCTATCCTTCCCTCTCCCTGCTCTATCTGCTTTTCTGCTTGGTCCAGGGAGAATCAGTCAACCCCCTCCAAGACTTGTACCCCAAGACACAGGAACTAGCATCCCCTACACATGTACACTTCTCTGAGCCCAGGGAACCCGGGAGGCAGCAGGGAGGCTCATAAAGGCCCTCAGGCTTCCACTAAGAGCTGAGCACAGCTGGTCTATCAGCGAGAGTTGGCAGCAGTATTAGGAGCAGCAGCACGATGAACATGGGGTGGGGACAGCCCCTGAGGGCAGGACTGAAAGGAGCTCAGTCTATTCTGAAGAGAGCACTGAATGAGCCTTGGGGCACACCAGCCAGGCCCTGCGTGGTCAGAGGGCGGCAGGCATAGCAGGCCCCATGGTCACCCAAGCCCAGTGAGCTTGGGACCAGAAGAGGTGGACTCCTTCCTGTGGGAGCCGGTGCCCCCCCCATCCCAGACTCCTCCAGGCAGGGTGACACGGAAGAATGTCACAGTGAATGGTGGGGGCTCTGCTGGAGGCAGGGGCACCCCCAAAACAGAGGCACAATGTGGTGGTCAAAAAGGGACCAGGACTCATGTCATCTGTGGTATAGAGGGGCCAGACCCAGCCTAGCTGGCATTTGCCTTCTCCAAACCCCAGAGCAAACAGCCTTGCCGGGCGAGCTGCCCCAGGCCCTGGCAACAGCGGGCCATTTCTCCCCTGACCCAGGTCTACCACACCTCACACAGCTGCCCTGAGTTCATGGGGGAGCCGACAGGGCAGCCGAAGTGCCGTAGGAAGTCACGGGAGTTGGAGAGAGTGCCCAGCACGCGGAAGCGGGCAGGGCTGTGGGGGTCGGTCACCAGCCCCTCGTGAGAGCTCTCGGGTGTACGGACCGAACACCACACCTGCAGGCCAGGACAGACATGGGGACATGTGGTGTCTAGTTCGGGCAGGGCCACAGACTCAGCTGCAGCAGAGCCATCCCTGGGACACCCACTACCATGCCCCAGCCCCTCAGCTCTGGAGGCCTCAGGGACACAGGACAGGGCTTAGCCAGCCCCAACGCCTTGCTATCAGCACCAAGGGAGGGGAATGTGCCCTCCTCCCAAATTCCTTGAAGGCCTTTCAAAGGTACCCTGGATACTGGGTTGCCCAGGATGGATGTGTCTGAGGGGAAGAAGCCCAGCCCGCAGAGGATGCCTGCTGTAGTGCAAAGTACCTGGAGGAGACCCTGCTGAGTCTGCCACTTACTTTATTCCTGGGTAGCTCTGGACGAGCCACTCTGTCCCCGAGCTTCCTCCTCCACAGCCACCTCACAGGAGCATCATAAGGATCAATCCTTCTCCCTCCTCCCCCCTCAGGCAGGGCACCCTGCCCTCTGACATCTGCAAAAGCCTCCTGAAGCCTTCTCCTTCCTCGGGCCCCATCGAGAGGCTCTGACCGCGAGGCCTTCCCAGACCACCTTCCACACTCCAACTTCGGTTCCATTTCCCAGTCCCTTTTCTGCATGCCCCAGACTTCTAATGACATGCCCAGGAGCAAGCAGGAGAAGGGCAGATCCCTGGCCTCCCAGGAGGGCAGTACCTGGGCAAATCCCACAAAGAAGAGCTGGTGGTTGGTGAGACCCACTGCTGGCAGCTGCTGCTCCTCCCCATGCTTTCTCAGCCATGCTTTGTAAGCCTGGATTCGGGAACAGGGGTGTCAAGTCTGTTGGGACCTGCCCCCTACCTCCAGCCAGAGCCCTGCCCCCCACGGGTGGGTGAGCCTCAGCCCCTGGAGGGTCACTCACGTTGTAGGCAGCCTTAAGCCCCCCGTTGTCAGCAATGTTCTCCCCCAGGGTCTGGCGGCCGTTGAGCTTCTCCCCGTTGACCTGGTACTGGCTGTACTGCTCCTCCATGCAGGCCGTGTGATTCCGGAAGGCTGCCAGTGACTCATTCTGCCACCATGGCCGCAGGTTCCCTTCCTTGTCATACTCTCGCCCTGAGGAGAACTAACCTTTGCATCCCACTGAGACCAGAGCTCAACCCTTGGGGGCATGAGTCCTCCACCCTTCCCATGAGCCTAAGGCCACAGACCCCCGGATCCCTGGGGCCTGCTCCCAACATCCCAAGGTTTTGCAGGAGCCACTGGGAATTCTAGGCTGGAAGAGACAACTGCATGGACCTCTACCTTGGTCATCAAAGGCATGTGTCAACTCATGGCCCATCACCACACCGATGCCACCAAAGTTCAGGGCCCTGGTAGGGGAGGAATGCGAGTGAAGACATGGTGGAGGGATGTCTAGATCCCACCTTCAGCCCAGCTCATCCACAGGCCCAGGCCGCAGCACCCAGTGCCTCCTGCCTCAGACACACTTAGGGTGGTTGCGGGCATAGAAGGGAGCCTGCAGGATGCCGGCAGGGAAGACGATTTCATTCTTGGTTGGAAGGTAGTAGGCATTCACTGTCTGGGGGGTCATGCTCCACCTGTGAGAGGGAGAAAGTGAGGGAGAACCTGAGTCTTCTGATGCCCCTCCCAGCCCAGCAGCCCCAATCTACATCCTGCAAGAACCTTCGCCTTATTTGGGATCAGTCTTGCCACTACCCCTCCCCCAGCCTTGGAAACCTCCCTCACTTCTCCTGCTGCCCCAAGTGTCTGTGTCCCCTTTTCTTACTGGTCCCGGCTAGGGGGCTTGCGGAGCTGGTCAGCCATCACCTTAGCAGAGAAGTTGTACAAATTTAACATGTTCTGGAAGAAGGAATCTTCAGAGACTTCATACTATGGGAGTGGTGAGAAGTAGAAAGCAAATGAGATAACACTTTGGAGAAGTCAACAGTCCCAGTTTGGCTACTAATTAGCACCTTTCTGAGCCTTAGTTTCTTCAGCTATTAAAGAGGAGTGAAAATCTAATAAATAATAATTGCCAGTATTGAAAGGGCATTTTTTTTTATATATTGTCTCCTTTTATTCTCACAACAACCTGATTAGATAGGTGCTAATAGGACCCCACTTTACAGATGAAGAAACTGAGTCCCAGAGAGGTTATATAACCAAGGTTACAGTTTAGGTAGAAACAGGATTTGACCCAGGTTTGACTGCAAATCCCTGCTTGTGAACATTGCATTCTACTACTGTCCGGCCTGCAGCCTGGCACACAGCCAGCACTTAAGCAATGCCAGTTGCCTGCACTTGCCTCTGAAAGGAAACCAACAAGCACCTCCTTGCCTCCCAGTGCTTGAGTCCTGATTACTGAGCCCTGTGCCCCCACCAGGGCTGAGGTTCAGTACTGGTAAGCAGGGGTACTCACCCCATCATAAACATCATCCAGCTCTTTGGGATCCAGGATGAAGTCCGGAAAACCAATCATGTCATAGATGGCATCTGCCTAAAGAGACCAGGTTAAGGGTTTCCCTCCCCAGGCTCCCCCCAAAACTGTATTCTCCATCCTCACCTCAAGATGGCGCCCAAACTCTGGCCACCACTCACTTTCTCCTTGGCTGCCTGGCGGGTCTTCTCATCCATCCAAACCAGGTGTCCCAGGGCCTCCTCAAAGGCAGTCCGGATCTCGCTGATCATCCCCTCTGCCTGGGAGTGAGGGGGCACAAGTCTTCCTCCCACTAGCATTAATGCATCCTTTCTCCCCATCCACCCTAGGGTCCCACCCCGTTCTTCCAGGGGAGTATGTGGGAGTACCCAGACTCTTGAAAGGCTGAGCATCTGGGGAGGATGAGAAGGAAACATGATTTGTGAAGGTACTGGGGCTGTGGTGGCTTTTTTTCTAATTAATCAAAACACTGACAATAAGTTAAGTGAATTAACATTATAACAATATAGTATGTTGATTTTTATCTGATTATAAAAGGAAAGCATTAATAAAAGAAAATTTGGAAAATTAAGAGTTGAAGAAAATAAACCATTTATAATCCTATCCCTCAGAGATAACTCCTTTTAACATTTTTATTATCCACTTCTAGTATCCTTCTCTGCTGAGATAATCATATATAATATGGAATTATTTGCACAACATATATATATTTTGTGACCTACTTTTTTTTCACTTAACAATCATCAGTTTTAAGGCTGCCCCATAATTCATCCTAACCACAATGTTTTTCCAGTCCCCTGTTTTATTTTTCCCTATTGTACACAATACTACCATTTACATCCTTGTTGGTAATACTTTAAGCCCATACATTATTATCTCTAAATGAATAAATATTATTTTTCTAATTATATAGGTAATATAAACTCATTGTAGAAAACTTGGAAAATATAGAAAACTTTAAAGGAAAAAAAAATCCCTCATAATAATCCTAACCATCCAAAGGAATCACTGTTAATTTTTTGATAAATTTCTGTCCAGTTTTTTTCCCTGTATGAACATACAAATATAAACAGTGGATTTTAACTAAAAGAAGGGGTAGGGTTTGAAAGGCCTTGAAGGACCCCTTGAAGACTCACAATTTCCTTGCTCTGCCGGTCGAATGTGGCCTTCACAAAGAGGGAGCCCAGAGCGAAGCCGAGGGCGTCATCCGTGTTGGAGATGCAGGTCTGCCACCTTGGCGTGCAGGACTGTAAGGGGTAAAGAGCCAGGCCTCCCAGAGATGGCTCTGCCCTCTAGTCTGAGGGCCTTTCTTTGTGTCTGGGGCCAGCCCCTCTCAGCTCTGCACCGCGAAGGCCTGGGTCTGGGGTGCCGTCTCTCCCTCGGGCTCCAGGGAAAACGAAGGGCAGTATCACAGAGCAGTGAAACCTCAAGAGGAACATGGGTGCTGCCCACTCAATTCACAGCCCTCTCCTCCTCTTATGTTTATAGAGGACCACCGGGGTCCAGACATTTCTTTGCTCAGATGCACATCTCAGTCTTACATCCAGTCAGTCCCCAACACCAGAAAACAGAGTCACCAACTTCCTCCATCTCCCTATCCCTACATTCAATCTATCACCAGATTCTCCTACCTCTGCTTCTTAATCTCTCCTCCACCTACCCCACTGTCACTTCTCTGCTCTATAACACTATCATCTCATGCCTGAAGACTTCAGTGGCCCCCTAACCAGACACTCTGACTCCATTCTCATGCCCTTCCCCTGTCCCTCCCTCTGTCTTCTATTTAGCTGCAGAAAGATGATCTAATACATAAATCTCACCAGGTTACTCTTCTGTTTAAAACCATCCCAGGTTCCCTATCCCTGAAAGGATCAAGGCCAGGCTCCTAACCACAGCATTCAAGAACTGAATGCCCCACTCATGGATTGCCCCAGGCCCACTTCAACCACCCTCAGCCTCTTGGCTTCCCTGTCCTCAAACTCATACCAGAACACATGCAAACCCACCATGCTCCTTCTAGCCTCTGGGAATCTGCACATCCTGTTCCTTTGGCCTGGAATGCCTTCTCCCTGGCTTCCTTGATAAACTCATCTTCAAATGTCACCTCCTCAGAGAAGCCTTTCTAATGACCCCCCACATGCCAGGTAAAATGTGCTGTCCTCACCTCTGTCCTATAGCATGAAGAAGGTCTTTCATTCAATGTGAGCACTTATCACCCCAAAATATAATATTCGTGTACATGTCCACTTCCCCCACTTAACAGGGCATCTTGAAACTAAGAACTGCACTTACTCATCTTCTTCTTCACCCTCATCATCAAAGCTGAGTGCCTACACATACCACGCATGGGGTAGGTGCATCACTTACATGAACTCAGTCCTCACCACAACCCTGCAAGAAATTCTTGTTTCACAGGCCAGGAAATGGGGAGTCAGAAATGCTGGCGATACACTCAAGGTCCCATAGGCCAAAAAATGGATGAGGTGGGATTGGAACCCAAGTGAGCTTGATTCCTAATCCCGTGCCCCATGCTACATCATGAGGCAAATAGTGCCTGAAACACAGTAGGTGTGAGGCATCAGTTTGACCGAATTGGAAAGTGGGAGCAGAATCAGAAAGCCCACCTTCTTGGTGCCATAGAGGGTCTCTAGCAGCTTCTCTTGTGCAGACTCAAAGCGGCGGTCCAGGCTTGAAGTTGTCTTCTGCACCAGGTTCCAGATCAGGTAATTGTTCAGGACACTGGCATCCAGGCAGCCAGAACATAAGGAAAAGGCAGGTGAGGTACCATTTCCACTCCAAACCAGCTCCACTAACGTGCAGACAGCAGGAGTTCTGAGAGGCATATGTGGGAGCTGTCCCAAAATCCCTCTCTCTCACCCTGGGACTACACACCTGCCTGAAGAAGTCAGGTTGGAGCAAGGTGTGGAAACAGAGATCACAGGTGGGCCCCCTGAAGCCCTGGCCTAGGGTAACAGCCTACAGACTTTCTGTTTTGATATTTGGAAGGCCCGGGGCCTTGTCAAATGCTGCTCTGTGTCAGCTGTGCCAGTCCCCTATGCCCAGCCCCTACCTGGGACCTGCACCGAGGCCTGAGCCCTACCCCCGACACCTTGGGTTCCCCACCTTGGCTCTGTGCGATTGATGAGCTCTGACACCTGCTGCAAATAATCTGTCCCATACACCACCACGGGCTCAGAATCACCCAGCTCCAGCGGTGACAGCAAGAAAGACAGGAACTCCAGCCAGTCCATGGAGGGCGCCAGGGCCTGTGAGCAAAAAATTTCAAGCCTCCTTGCCTGCTTGGCTTCCAGCAGACCCCTCCTCCACTGATGTGCTGGAGCTGGGAGCCCTTTCCATTGCCATGGCAACAGCTACTAGCTGCTTGGTGGCCCCCTTCCTATAATGAATCCGTTCTCAGGCTTATGTGCTTCTCAACCTGGGAACTCAAATCACTTATTATACCACTGGAAGGAAAGCCACTGTGTGTGGTGTGATAGCTGGGATGCACACATTCAAATATTTTCTAAACAGTTGATACTCCTTTGCTACCATCCAGGGTCCCTACATACCTGGCCTCTCCTCCAGAACCCCCCTCACCCCATTTCTCCATAATCCAGCGACTAAGAGGTTGATGCCTGGCACAGTAAGGATCCTTGAGGAGATGCTCCCATTTCTCTTCTGATTGTTTTACCAACATCTTATACAAGCTGTCATAGATTTAACATAATCCCTCTATGTGTCCCCATGCAACATGAAAGGGACCAAGGGATGGCCCAGTGGGAGGCGTCCTAAAATGGACACCATTTTTCCTTCCAGGATAGCAACAGTGCAGCTGGGAAGCTCAGAAAAAGCAAGGAAATGAGGAAAGAACTGGCTGCCTCCAGAAGATGGCATGAAGGGAAGCCGGGTAGCCTGTGCCAGGGGCTGGCCCCTCCCAGCTGGCTCTATTCCCTGCCCACCCCACCTGCAGCTCCATGATGCTCATCTTGTGGTAGATCTTCTCCTCGTCCCGCCGCTGGTCCTGGGGCACTGTGATGTTGGCCAGTTGTATCTCCAGCTCCAGCACCTGCCGCATCTGCTCCCGCGTAGAGGCTGGCTGTCCGCCCAGCAGCATCCCCAGCTCCTCCATGTAGTCCAAGTAGGCGGTGAGCACCTGTCAAGGATCCGAGTCATCCTCACAGCCCAGCAACAAGTCCTGCCCAAGGCTGAGAGGACTGTTCTGGCCAGCACCTCTGCTCACCGTCTCTTCTGGGGACCTTCCCCACCGAAGTTTTCTTGGATGCCTCTCATCATTTCTATCATACTGCTTATCACCACCTACTAGGATCTTGTTTATTTGTTTATGCACTTGTTCATTATCTGTTTCCCCAAAGAAAAGGTAAGTTCCAGGAAAGCACTGTTCCGAGTCACAGCGGCTCATTCACCACTATATCCCAAGGGCTTGGAACACTGCCTACTGTAGAACAGGAACCCTATAAATATTTGTCCAGTGAATGGACCTGCTTCCCATACTGCTCTGCCTTCCCAGTTCCTAAAGCCATTCTATTTTCCCAGCCCTTCAGTGACCACATGCCTTCACTTAACAGCTGAGTAGACCCCATGGGGAATTTGGTCTACAGTGGCTTCAATTTCCTTCCACCTCTCATCCTGCCAGGCCTCAAACTTGCTGCTTTCCCCTCTGGTCTCCAAGGAGAAGAAAAGCACAGAAAAGAAATACGTAGTGACCACATGTATACACACGTATCAAATTCTCTGCTGGGGCTTTACATATAATGTCTCTCTCCTCCCACCCCCACTTTGCCTCACAGCAACTCCATAAAGTGGGTATTACTTCAGTTCCATTTTACAGATAAGGAAACAAGCTTGGCAAGGTTCCACAATTTGACTTATACCACAAACTAGCAGATGGGAGAATCCAGGGCCACAGGCCAAGCACTACCTGGGCCCAGAACAAACTCATGTCACCTCACTCCCTGCTGGCACTGGAGTGGCATGGGAGCCGGGGCTGTTTGCTCTGTTCTCCACTCAGGTCTCTGGCTCGAGCACAGCATCTGGCACATAGTAGGTGCTCAATAAATATGTGTCGACTGATGGATGAAAACCTGTGAACAGACCCTCAGCTCTGCTTGGCACCAACTCCCTGTGGCCCCTTCCCTGTGACCACTCCTCACTCGCCCTGAAGCCCTGCCCTGGGCTCCTTTCATTGCTAAAGGGCTTCTCCTCTTCCACTCTACTGAGAAGTTTCAGATCCTTTAATATCCATTATCTGCACTTCAAAATCTCTCCTTTCACCCACCTCCCCTCTTCCTTGCTGCTAATGTGAGAGAAAGAGGTTTGAGTGTCAATTTCAGTCACCCTAGCTCCTAAGAAGGATGGTTGGTTCAACCAATGATCCTGCCTCCCATCCCCCA
Organism: Vicugna pacos; assembly: GCF_048564905.1. Lineage (NCBI taxonomy): Eukaryota > Metazoa > Chordata > Mammalia > Artiodactyla > Camelidae > Vicugna > Vicugna pacos. The sequence continues at coordinate 53,029,368 of NC_132987.1, read as the reverse complement.
ACTCACTTACCCCTTTCTCTCCCTCCCTCCCTACCTTCAGCTTAAGATTTACTTTTGAGACTTTCCTGAACCCTGCTTTGCTCCTCAGTTTTTTATCCCAGCCGAACCTTTCACCCTGCAGCTTCCCTTAGATGCTGGAACAGGAGATTTCCTGCCCAGGACAGCCAGCGGCACACTGAGGGCCCAGTCAAGGCTTCTCCTGCCCTTTCCTGAGGGCCAAACCATGTGGTTCTCTCCTGAATTCTCAAAATTCTCTCCTCCTCTGTCTCAGGTGATTGCAAAACCACACATCTGTTCACACCACTCCCCACTTTTGAGTTTTCCTTTCCATCCCTTTTGGGATAAATGCTAAACTTGACCCACAGTGTTTATGTATAATGTGACACTGCATACCTATCCACAAAGACTTGGGCCCACTCTTCCCTCACATTTCTCTGGTCTGTCAATGAGTCACACCCTCTTCCCACCTCCGAGCCTTGGCATAAGCTGTTCCCTTTGTCTAGAACCCTCTCCCTTCCCCACAGCCCATCTTCACCCTAGGACCAGGCTGGCTCCCTGCTGCCGCACTCTCAGAATGCCACGCTTCTCCTCTACGACAGTTCCAACAACTGCACACAGGAGAACTGCACTGAGCCATTTCATGCCGTCTCCCCACTGAGTGGCAATGTCTTGTTCACCACATGCAAGGGGAGGGTTTGGCTGAGGGATGCTCAGTAGGTGTTTGGGAGCGAATGGGAGAGAGACAAACACCACTCCTGGTTGTCTTTCTCCACAGGTGTCCCTCTTCCTCCCTCTGCCCTTGAAATCCAAGGATCTCCTTCTTCCCCTTCTCCAGTCTTGCCCTTTCTCTCACTTCTCCCAAACCTTTGTCTAAGTTTTCAAGGAGATGTCTCTCAAGCCTTTGGCTCCCTCCCGGCCACGCTGTCTCCTGGACTCCACACAGCTTTTACAGCTGCCTGCGGACCTCTCCACAGAGATGGTGTCCAGGTCCCTCACACTCACACGTCTGAAATGAGCAGCTCCCACTCCCTGAGTGTCTGCCACATGCAGAAGCATAAACTTGTATCCTCTCCCTGCCCCCCAAGCACCACAGTGGGTAGATGCCACGATCTCCATTTTTCAGAGGAAGAAACAGCTTCAAAGAGCTCAATTAGCTTGTACCAAGCTGCAGAGCTGGGGCTAAAATCAAGGTCTGACTACAAAGTCTGCCCTTTTCCTATGATATCATACTGTCCCCTCTTTCCCAATGTGCTCTAACCTGGTTTTCCATCCAGGCACCCCTGATTCTCTAAGGATCCCTCCATCCCACCAACACTCAGGTGCACAGCCTCGACTGTCTTTACTTCTTCCTCTTTCTAATCTTCTCTTCTAACATCCAGTCACCAACAGTTCATGACTCAGACTTGATTCTGTCTCCTGCATCCTCCCCTTCCTGACATTCCCTCCGCCACTTCCCCCATTTGGGTCCTCACAGACACAGAGCCTGGAGTGCTGCAGAGACTCAACTGATCTCCAGGCTGCCTCTTTTGCATCTACTTTTCACACCCAGGCAAACTGCTTTCCCAGAGCACTGCTTACTAGGTCACCCACCCTCTGCTCCAGAGCAAGCAATGGTTCTCTGAGGCCTACCCAGTACACTCAGTGTGGCATTGCAGGTCCCCTTCATAACTGGTCCATATCCACCTTTCCAGCCTCTCATCTGCTTTGAGCTCTACATTTTGCCAAACTGGACCTCTTCCCGTGGTCCAAATACACCTTAGCTTTTCCTTCTTCAACACTTTTGTTTAAACTCTGAGCACGCCCTCACCCACTCCTATATATTCTACAGGACCCAGCTCAAATGCAGTCTCCTTAGGAAAACTTCTCTGGCTTTCTGAGCCTCTCCTGAGCCCTAGGGGCCCCCTTTGAGCCTTGTTCTCAGCTATCTAAGTCCACAAACCCATCTGTACTGAAAGCTTCTTGTGACAGTGGCTCTGAAATGTACATCTCACAGTAGGCGCCTATAAAATGTTTTCCTGGGAGAGTAAGAGAAAAGAAGGAAGGAAAGAAGGGAAGAGGAAGACAGTAAGGAAGGAAGGATGGAAGAACACAGGGAGGGGAGAACGAAGAGACAAAAAGAAGGAAGGGTAGTTGGAAGGAAGGGTAGCTGGCTTACTAGGCAACAGGATAGGCTCCCCTTCCCAACTCTGACCCTGGGCAAAGGAAAAGGTAAACAGGGATCATCCCAGCTCAACAGGGGGTCAGGGTGGGTATTCTGAGGATGCTCCTTACTTTCTCATTGGCGGTCCTGTTTAGGTAGTAATCTCGAGAGGGTAGAAAGAGCCCAGACTGGTCCACCTACAATAGCAAGGTAAGGTGTGAGCCCTCCCCCTGCCCAGAACCTGCATTCTTGTGCAAGAGTGGGTCACTCCAGCCAGCCCATCACAGGGGAGGGGAGTCGGATCTCAGCAAACAGTCCTAAGTCCCATCCCTCTCTTCCCCAGCCTGGTACCTGGATAACGTTGCTGTTGGAACTCTTAGAGTCGGCACTGATATAGACAGTGAAGAAGGGAGTGGCCCTGTAGGTCCCTGCTACTGCCTTCAGCACTTCCATGAAGTTGTCCCGGTCCCAGGGCCCCGTAATATTCCAACCACCGATCTGAGTAGAGACCACAGCAGCATCTATGGCAAGGAATCCCCAAAACTTTCTGGGGCCACATCCTCTCCCAAGGCTTATCCTGCTCACTCCCCTCCCAGTCCACCCAGGGGCCCTACCTTGTCAATGAGGTCTTGAAGAGGCTGGGCTCCCAGCTCCTCGATGCGCTCCACCTGTAGGCAGGAGAGGTAGAAGCGCTGCGTCTTCCGCTCAGCTTCGCTGCTGGAGTTGAAGGTGGTGTTTTCTGTGGGGTAGAACACAGGTCTGGGTGGAAACTATGCTAACTGCTGAGAGGGGTCCTGGGCCCTTGCTTGGTCCCTCTCCTTGCCATCTCAAGGGGCAGTCCTCCTAATGTAGACCCAGGAAGACTGCAACAGCAAAGTATGGCTTCTCCCCTGTCCAGGAACACCCTCAAAGATCTCTAAGCGCTAAGGACTCCCTAGTGCCTACCACACCTCAATAGTGCTCCAGAGTGCAGAGAGTAGTCCCGTCATTATCCTCAGAAGTCTGCCTCCTCAAACACATCTCCATCCCTCAGGAACCCCCTGTTCTCTGCATCTCCTCCGCCAGGAGTGCTAGCAGTTATCCACTTACTCATTTACTCATGGACATTTACTGAGTACCTACTAAGTGCAGGCCCTGTGCTGTGCACAAAGCATGTACTTGGCACAACATCTCCCCAACAGGACCACTCACCAAGCAGGTGCTTCAGTATGGCCTGGTTCTGGTCCCAGAGGCTGTTGAAGGTGTTCCAGCGAGAACGCCCATCAGGCAGAGGATTTCTTCGAATCCAGCCTCCGCAGGAAAACTGGTAAAAGTCCTCACAGGGGCTCACCCCACGGTCCAGGGACTCCAGGATTTTTCCAGCCACTCGAATGCAGGCCTCTGTGAGGCAAGTGCTATGGGATGGGTCTGTGGCAGAGGACATGGTGGGGGGAGGGAACTATCAGTTAGTCTGGGAGAGGCAAAAGCTTTGGAAGGGGCCATGACAGCAGGAAGGATGGAAGGAGAGAGGACAGCTGGGGTAAGGCTGGCCCCAACCAGAGAGAATCTTGGCAGCCCCTTCAGCCTCCAGAGTCCACACAGCTAGTAGGGCTGGTGACCTGAGTGAGCCCACCTACCTCTGTGGTACTGGACCCCCAGAGCCACGAAGCAGCCCACAAGCAGTGCAGCCAGCAGTAGAGAGACACCAACCAAGACCAGCTCCAGCTGAGTGTGCGAGCCCAAGAGGTGACCTGTCCTCTTCCGGAATCCCACCTGGGGAACACAGGAGGATCACGAGCTAGCAAGCTGCATGTGGCTGATCCAATCACAGAAGTCCTCCCAGAGGGTGAAGGCACAGGCAGTTTCCAGAGCGGAGCAGAGACGCTAACGGGGTTAACTTGGGGCACAGGGGTAATGAGGCAGGCTGAGTCGAGCCCCGAGACCGTTTTGTGCAATGTCATGGCTTAGAATCGCCTCACCATAGTCCTAGCGCAGAGGCCAGAGATGGAGCAGAGGTGGGGGCAGGTGACCCTCCAGGGCAACCTAGAGCTCCTGGGTATGCCAGGCGTCATGCCAGGGCGGGGGCCTGGTGAGTCAGGGAGAACCCCCTTGCCCACCTCCACGGCGTCCGGGGAGGCCCCGCCCTCTACGGGGGTCTCGGGCGCGTCTTCATCCCGCAGCGTGGCGCGTTTGTACTCCACCATCTGCCAGACAGTCGGGGGCGCCAACCCAGGTCAGGCAGAGAGGGCTGCGTGCCCACAGCTCTGCCCCGGCGCCCCTCGCCCGGCCGGGCCCCTCCTGCCTGCAGTGAGGGCCCTTTCCCTCAGGCCGGCTGGGCTCTCCGGCCCGGGTCCCTCCGACCCCCGCCCCTGCAGTTCGCAGCCCCTTCTCCGCGAGCTGGAGCCCCTGCCCGACGCCGTTGGCCCCTCTGCCTCCCCCTGCTCCCCGGTCCTCTTCTCTGGATCCCGGGGCCCCCACTCACGTTGCCGCCGCCACCCAGCTCCTGCAGCGCAACGCTCATGGTGGAGTCGCGGCCGGCAGCACCTTAAGGTTCCCGGCGGCTGGCCCTTGCCCAGGCCGCGGCCTCGGCCCCCAGCCCGGCCCCGCCGCCGCCCGCCATCACAGCCGTGGCCGCCGCAGCCCCTCGCTCGGCGGCCGCCGCCGCCACCCCCGCCTGCCCGCGCCCCCCTCCCCCCGCGGCGCCGTGCCCGGGGTGGGGGGACGTGGGGGAGGGGAGGAGCGCGCCTCCGCGCCCCGCCAGCCGCCTGGCGCCCAGACCTCGCTCCGGGTGCCCGCGGCCCGCCCCGCAGGGCTGCGCCCAACCGGCTGCCCCTAGCCCGGAGCGAGCCGCTCTCTAGAAACGCCAGAGATCCCCTCTGCGTTGGTCAGCACCCCTATCCCAGCAAAATCCTCTTACAAGCTACCCATAATTTACATTCCTTTGACCCAGGCCCAAACCCTGCAGATATTTCTTGACCCAATTCCCCAAACTGCGGGCCCTCCCCATCCCCTTTAAACACCTTTAAGAAATGATGCTCTCATGAGGAACATCTCTAGCTGTCCACGAGGACCCTCTTCAACCAGCACACACAGAGCGGCATGCAGGAGGTAACCCACATGCAGGATGTCAGCACATCTAGACAGGGAGCACATAGACCCAAAGTTCACAGGCAGGCACTCAGCCAACACATGGTACACACACACACACACACACACACACACACACACACACACAAGACACTAACAGAATGCATACAGGGCATACTCACACACAAGGTATACACGCACAAGGCGTCCAAAGTCAACACACGAACTGCACTGAGGTTCTGGACACACACACACACACACAAAGTGCTCAGGCAGCACGTACACAAAGCCCACACTCTGACTCTACCCTTATATGTTGCTTCAAGACTGCACTTTTACTCTCCAAGATAATTGTTGTCATCAGATAATCTCACAAAGGGAGGGTTACAGATGGTGACAAATCGGCAGGGAAAAAAACAGCTATGCACAGATATTTAAAGAAAAGACGTGCTAACAGTTCTAACTTGAGGAAAGCAAACTACTTTATTTGGGAGGTTTACAAGAAAAAAATTCACGAAGCAATATTTAACTGCAAGGCAATAGTGTGGCATCTATGTGTCTGCCATCTGCCTTCCATATTGTCATTCCTTAATCAGGCCTGGTGGTGTTGCAGTATGCTTCACTGAAGAGTGCCTAGTGTTTCTTTTACCACAATTTTTTAAAAAGTGCCTCATCCTCCTCCCTCCTCTTTAAAAGAGTACATGGATTTGACCTGAGAAGGCTTAGAATGGTGGCAAATGCATCCTGTATTTCTTGACTCTCACCTCTGTTCTCAGACATCTTTCTGCAGTTGGTTTTAACATGGAATGCTTTTGTGGCTGAGAAAGGGTAGATGATGAATGGATCAGGCTGAGAAATGTCGGATTGCTTTCTCTGGCATTTTCTACCCCCAAATGGCATGTTCTCAAACAGGAGACAGTATGATGTCATAGTTCAGATGAAAGATGCTGGATTCAGTCTCAACTTCCTCACTTGTAAGGTAGGAATAAGAATGGTACCTATTTCAAAGGACAGTTGTGAGAATTAATGAAACAATACTTGTAAAATGCTCAGGACAGTGTCTGGCACATAGTGGGCATTGTATCTGCTATTATTATTGTTGGTCTTGTTGGTATTGTTATTAAAATCCTATAGGTAGAAATGAGAATTACAAGGCTGGAGGAAACCTGTTATATTTCCCATATCATAGAGTAGGTGGATGAGAGCTAGGTTGGTCAGGAATTATCTGATCAAGGAGCTTTCACATCCAGCCTCACTGTGGTCTGTAGCAGCATGGCCTTGGGATAGTCACTGATGACAATGTGGCATCATAGCACTCACCTCTTTCCTCTCTCCCCACCAAGCCTGGATGAAGGGAAACATGGCAGCAGGGTCAGTCTGGCCCCATGGGAAATTCCACTACAATGTGGCCATGTGAAGTTAAGTTACTTTATAAGGACTTCCCAGTAATAGGCCCATTAGAAATAGTCCCATGGCTGCTTCAAGACCATGCTGGAAGTAGCACGCTTATACAGCACTTTACCAGATGAAAGCCAGTGTTCTAGTGGCTTTACATTGATGTACTCATTTACTCTCATGAAGCCATTTTACAGATGAGGAAACTGAGTCATAGAGAGGCTGAGTCACACAGCTAGTAAATGGCAGAGCTGGAATTCAAACCCAGGCACTCTGACTCCTTTCTGGAGAGCAGTTTAACCATATGAATCAGAAGAGGATATATTTCTTCCCAACATTATCAGCTACTCTTCTGCCACATCTTCTCTGGTAGAGTGAGGAGAAGCACACAGACTTCAAGCCAAACAGACCTGGACTCAAATATGGGCTCAATTCTTTATCAGCTGTATAATCTTTATTAAGTTACTTAAAAGCTCTGACCCTTCATTTTTCTCCATCTGTAAAATGGGAACATTTATTCCTATCTCAGAGAGTTGCTGTGAGAATTAAATGCAGCCACATAAGAAGGAATCTGGTACCTACTTTTACAGTGTTTCCAGTTTCACTAGGTTTCACCTAAATGGACATTTCCTTTCCATGCCTCTTTCATGACCCAAGTCATTTATTAGGCTCACAACTATTCCTGACTACATGTTAGGTACTCTATGTAAAAGATACCTGGAGGTTGCTGTATTCTATAATACTATATTTCTTTCCTCTGTGTCTATAACCTTTGACTCTGTTTTATTCTCTCATTTTATTATTTTTTCCTATTTATTCCTTATTTTCCTATAAGAATAATCCCTCTTTTTTTTTTTTTGGTCTTTCCCCTCTGAATTGTGAACTGAGAGGGAATGGACAATGCTTTATGTATTAATTTACATAGGACAGTATGGTCATGAAGATAACAACAAACATTAATGTCCAGTGTTGACAAAGATGGGGAATATGTGTGCTTTCATGTATTGCTGGTGGCTTATTAACTGATTGAATCTTTTTGGCAATATGAATCAAAATGTATGCACAGATATTCTTTGACCCAGAAAGTCTAATGCTAGGAAATTGTTCCATAACATAATCATTATCTATAGCATGTTTGTATCAAGTAGCTTTGGCTGCGTAACAAACTTCCCTGAACTTCATGGATTAAAATAGCGAACATTTATTATTTTTCATTTTCAGTAGGTTGATGGGGTGGGGTCAGGGTCAACTGAGCAGGAGCTGAATGGCTTCTTTACATGTTTGGGCCTCAGCTGGGATGGAGCCCTGTGTGTATGTGATTTCTCCTTCCCCAGTAGGCTAGCCCAGGCTTCTTCATATGATGGTCTCAGGATTCCCAGCAATGAAAAATGGGGCAAGCCACAGTACATAAACACATTTCAAGCCTCTGCTTGCATTATATTTGCTAATGTCCCTATTGAGCAAAGCAAGTCAGATGGCCAAGTCCAGATTCAGGGATGGAGAAATAGATTTTACTTCTTGATTGGAGGAACTACAAAATTTGGGCCATTTTTCTCTTATGACATTTTTTCTTCACAGCATTGTCTATAATAACAACAAGAACAAATAAAAAAAAATTGAAAGTGGGTATTCAATGGCCAAGAGTAGAGGACTTGTTAAACAAATCAAGCATCCATACAATGGGATATAATGCAACATTTACAAGTGATGGAAAAGAGTTAATACTGTTAGGAAATGTTCTCCATATAGAGTTAAGTAGGAAAGAAAAAGAATCACAAAATCTCACGTTTGTGAAGCAAGAAAGTATAAAAGCATAGGTTACAAAAAAGAGAGAGAGAGAGATTGGAAGGACATGCAACAAAATGTTAATATGAATATATCTAATGAAGAAGTTACTTATAAATTCTTTATGTTTTCCTATATAATAGCTAACAATTCCATTGTCTAGCACTTACCTAAGCACTTCCTGAATTTTAACTTATTTAATCCTCACAATGACCCTATAAGATAGATTCTACCAATATCATTTTCCTGTTTTACAGATGAGGAAACTAAGAAACAGGGAAGCTTAATAACATACCCAGTCATACATCAAGTAGAAGGCAGATCCTTGACTTGAATCTAAACTCCATGCTCTTAACTACTAATCCCCTTTCTAAGTCAACAGATTTGTCTGGGGATAGAGGGTGATGTTTGGTAAATGGACTATGTCATTGGATTGAAACCTTTTTTAAAAAATCGCTAAAATCACTATTTACAATAGCCAGGACATGGAAACAGCCTAAATGTCCATCAACAGATGACTGGATAATGAAGATGTGGTATATTTATACAATGGAATACTACTCAGCCATAAAAACCAACAACATAACACCATTTGCAGCAACATGGATGTCCCTGGAGAATGTCATTCTAAGTGAAGTAAGCCAGAAAGAGAAAGAAAAATACCATATGAGATCACTCATATGTGGCATCTAAAAAAAGAACATAAATACAAAACAGAAACAGACTCATAGACATAGAATACAAACTTGTGGTTGCCAAAGGGGAGGGAGGTGGGAAGGGATAGACTGGGAGTTCAAAATGTGTAGATACTGACAGGCATATGTAGAATAGATAAACAAGATTATACTGTATAGCACAGGGAAATATATACAAGATCTTGTGGTAGCTCACAGAGAAAAAAATGTGACAATGAATGTATGTATGTTCATGTATAACTGAAAAATTGTTCTGTACACTGGAATTTGATACATTGTAAAATGACTATAACTCAATAAAAAAGTTTTAAAAAATTGCTAAAATCTTTCTATTGCCAAAGTAATATACCCAGAAGTATATAGAACAAAAGATGAAATTCATCCTACCAGGACCCCAGTACCATCCTCAGAGATAACTATTAATAGCAGTTTGGTAGGTATCCTTCTGCTCTTTCTTTTATGTGCATTTACATCCCTAAATACACTGTGTGTGTGTGTGTGTGTGTGTGTGTAGGTATATATGCATATGTGTATACTTTTCTCAAACATATGAAATCATACTCTTCACTTGTTATTTGGTGACATTTTGGCACGCCTTATAAAGATCTTACTATGTCAGTCCACACAGATCTACTTCATTCTTTTTTGTAATGTATCAGCCTCTGCTAAACAGAAGAGTCCCAGAAATACCCGCATGGTATGAGCTTCCTTTGAGTGGACAAGGTGGGAGCAAAAGGTCCCCAGAGAATTTAAGGAAGGAGAAACATGGTCATGAGAGATGTAAAAAGATGACCCCAAAATGCTTGTAACCAATGTGTTTGCTTCCTAGGACTGCTATAAACAAAGTACCACAAACTGGGTGGCTTAAAACAACAAAAACTTACTCTCTAACAGTTTTGGAGGCCAGAAGTCCAAAATATAGGTTGGGCCATACTACTTCAGAAGGCCCTAGGGAAGAATCCTTCCTTGCCTCTTCCATCTTCTTGTGGCTCCCAGCAATCCTAAGTGTTCCTTGGTCTGTAGCCACATCACTTCTACCTCTGCTTCCTCACAAGGCCTTCTCCTGCTTGCATCCTCTTCTTACAAAAACAGCAGTGATTGGATTTAGGGCCCATCCTAATCCAGTGTGATCTCATCTTAATTTAACTAATTAACATCAGCAAAGATCCTGTTTCCAAATAAGGTCATACTCTGAGGTTGTGGACAGGAATTTTAGGGGGGAACCTGTTCAACCCACTACACAGGCCTACAATTTCCACTTGAATGAAAGGGCCATTAATATTCAGTTGTCAAAAGGCATACTATTCTCTTTAGAACATATGGCTATGGATCAATTCCACTAGGTTTTGAGGGGCTTTCAAGAGAAATTCAAGGTATTTTCCCCCAAATCCCAACACACTTCTTTTCCTCTTAGCTGTGAAAATGAATTTTCGTCTCATGGGCAGGGATGCAGAACATCAGAATTTTAAGTAGAGGATTATAATTTTAAAAACTCTACCCATATTTTCACAACATAGTTGAAGCTTATGTATTACTATGTCTTTACAATTCTGCACTTAGGTCTTTTGCTTTAATCCTGATCCAGTGTGCACAGCAAGGACAGGAATAAGATTACTTAAGAAGCAAACCAAATGAATTCCAAGTTAAATTGTTCCTCCAGTCTCCTTCATTCTTGGGTGGAGAAGAGAGAATTGTTTCAATTCTGCATGTAGTGCTCTCTTCTTATTCTTGGCAAGAACCCTGATGGCCACTTTAACACGTTTGGTGAGGGGCAGCTCATTACCTCCCGAGACAACCTACTTCACCTCAGGACAAGTTCATTTACAGAACTGTCCTTACTGTAGGCTCTGTCATCTCTGGGCTTCACACTAAAACATGGGGGCTCAGAGAGGTATGCATATTATGCAAATATTCGAGGAAAAGATTGGAAGGATATATATGAAATGTTTTGTGTGAATTTCCTAAAATGTTACAAGTACAAATGAACTATTAAAAAGAAACTGTAATTGTGGACTGTCAGTTCAAGGTCACATAGAAAGTGGCAGAGCCTGGATTCAAACAATTCACTGGACAACCTCCCATAGAAATGGAATTTTCTGGACTCTCTCTTAGTGACCCTGGACTCCAGCCTCTCTTGTCTTTCCAGGTCTGGAGGCTCCTTTCACTGGCAGCTGGGCCTCCGCCTCCAGCTTCTGCCCTCATCCCAGAGACTAGAACGCAATAGGGCAGGACTTGATAGGGATGGGTCCCTGGTCTGTGGTGTTGAGTGAGACTTGAAAAAAGGCATCCTGTCGCGTTCCCCATTCTGGTCCCTGAGAGCAGCCACCAGGGCATTCGTCATTTCGTGCCTGGGATTAACAATTGGGGAGTTTTGGAGCAAGGAGACCTAGCACCAGGCAGCCTCACCAACTATGTAATTCAGAAGGAAGGAGGTAAAGCGCTTTAGGGACGGTGGGGAGCCCTCCACCTTGAATATGGACTGAGCGCCCGGATGATTATTACCCTTAGAAGTGTCGTCAGTGTCGCCAAATATGAGGACCCCCACCCCGGCCCCCCAAGGCCAATGATTGCGCCAGAGCCCCTGCGCGCTAGCGAGCAAGTGATGAAGCCGCTGACGGCCGGAGCCGACGGGGGAGGAGGGGCGTTGGGGTGGGAAAGAGGGCGTGTTACCACCGGTGCAGCGAAAACTGTCACACGACCCTCCGCAACGAGGTGGTAGGGGGCGCCCTTTATCACTCTCCCTCTACCTCCTGACACACACCGGCGCGCGCCGCGTCCTCAGGGGCTCCGGGCTTCCCCGCTTCACCTGCAGCCAGGGCGCCCCTCGCAACGCGGTCATTCATTTCTCCTACACCGCACGCGCAGCGCGGGCCTCGGGGACTGGGAGAACCGCAGGGCACCGCGGGCGCTTTGAGCTTGAGTTTCGGCGCCAGTCTCGGTCTCTCCTAGGAGAGGTCTCGGTAACTGGGCTGACGCGCGGGTACCAGGCCTGATCCCCACCCCCGGCTTTGCAGCTGGCGCCGAAACTCGGGCTCAAAGCGCCCCCCGCGCCCTGCGGTTCTCCCAGCCCCTGAGGCCCCTATGTGTCACCGTGGCACATAGAGCCAAGCATGGAGACAGACACAGAAGGGGAGAGACACTTAAGAGACAGCCGTAGAGACCGTGACACAGAGTTATGGGGCACCGAGACACAGATACGGACGGACACATAGAGATAGACTGACGAGTGGATAGGCAGAGACAGAAACGGGACAGTCAGAGAAACAGACTCCAGAGGAACAGTTTAAGACCCGAAGAGCAACCCTACACAAGAGCCCGCCAATGGCAGGGACAACACTCACTGAGCTATTCCCGCGTCCTGCGGGTTCCCGCAGACTTCCCGCGGTATCCGACCCTACCGCGCAGCGCCTCCAGTGTCCCCTCTTGCAATGTTGGCTCTGTTCCTGCCTTCTGGCCCTGACCCGCCCCTCAATTCCCAGTCCCCCTAGCTTGCCTCTCAGAGCCTCTGCGCCAGACTCTTCTGCCCCTAGGGTGCCAGGCTAGCTCCTGCCCTCCCCTAGTCCCGCTTCTCCCCGCTAGACGCTGCACGCGATGGCCCGTACCATTCGCCCTGCCGCCACTCCCGCCACTGTGCAGGACCCTCCCATTTCGCTCCTATCCCTCCGCAGAGAACTGGGCGCGCTCCTGTCCGCACCCCCTCCCGCCCCGCCTCCCTCCCCTGGCCGGTGTCCGCCCCGCCTCCACCGCGCCCCGCCTGCCGCGCTCTGCGGCAGTCGGGCGCTCATCGTCATTCCGCTCTCGCCGCCGCCGCCACCCCCGCCCCCCGCCCCCGCCCGGTCCCCGCCGCCGCCACCGCCGCCGCCGCCTGCCCAGCGGCCCGGGAGGCGGAGGCGCGGGGGAGGAGGCCCCGCTTGGCTCCGCAGCCCCGGATGCTGCATGACTTCATCCTTCCGCCGGCTCCCCTGCTGAGCTAGGGCCGGTCCGGCAGCTAGCCCGCCGCCCGCGCCCCGCCGCAGTCCCGCGCCCACCCCGCGCCCGCCATGTCCGAGATCCTGCCCTACAGTGAGGACAAGATGGGCCGCTTCGGCGCCGACTCCGAGGGCTCTGACCTCTCCTTCAGCTGCCGCCTACAGGACACCAACTCCTTCTTCGCGGGCAACCAAGCCAAGCGACCCCCCAAGCTGGGCCAGATTGGCCGAGCCAAGAGAGGTACGCGGCGGGGGCCCGGAGTCGTCACTTGACCCAGAAACCCTCCGCCGGGCGCCCCCCGGCTGCAGTTCCCCGCCAAGCGCCCGCAGCTCTTGCCGCAGACCAGCGCAGCCAGCCGCTCGCGGGCTGGGGCTTGAGGGGGGAGGGTCCCTGCTGCAGTGTTGTGTCCCCCTCTTCCCCTCTCCTGGGAACGCAGTGCCCCGGATTCGATGCTCACCACCTCTGGAAGTAGAGCCTTGGCACCCGGGCGAGGGGGAGGGGCCGGCCGGGGCATGTGGGGCTGCCTGAAACTGGGAACGTGGGGCGACAGGTCGCTTCTTCAGGATCAAACGCTGAGTCGGTGGATGCTACAGAAGAACCTTCGGGTGGGGAGGGATGTCCGATTGGAGAGTGGGCAGGGGGCCGGGGGTTCGGTTGTCCTGGCTGTTTGCATGGGGAGGGGTCTCTGATGGTGCCAGGATGGGAATGGGTCAAGCCGCAAGAGGGTTAGACTGGGGAGAAGGCCGGAATAAATGGAGATTCTGTGTGAGGAGGGGGTTCTGTTGAAGTGAGGGTAGAAGCGGGGGATCCCATGAGCAAAAGCTTTCCAGCTCAGATGGAGGAGAGCTCAGGCGGCGGGAGGATTTGGACTGGGAGATTGAACGGCTGGAGCCTTTGGAAGAGGGGCGTTCCTCCACAAAGAGAGGAGGGGGTCTGTGGGAACTGGGGTCAGCAATGGGTTGAGTCGGCAGGAGATTTCGGATGGCGAGGACACTGTGGCATGGGGGTCCGAGGGCGTCGCTGGGCCACAGGCAGTAGCTGAGCTGGGCGCGAGGACCGGGGGCCCATTCTCGCCGCCGCCCCCCAAGGCCGCGCGGCTGACGCGCTTTCTCCCTGCGCAGTGGTGATCGAGGATGACCGGATAGACGACGTGCTGAAGGGGATGGGGGAGAAGCCGCCGTCCGGAGTGTAGACGCGCCGGCTCAGGCGGCGGGCTCCGGGCCCAGCCACGCGGCGGCCAGGACCGCGGGCCGGCGATGCGGCTGCCGGCGCCCCCCGCCCCGGCCCAAGCGCCCGCGGGCGGGGGCTGCAGGGCCGCGCCGCCTCCGGGTCGTAGTCGCTGCCGCCGCCGCCAGGCACTCCGGAGCTGTCCGCTTCAGCACCACAGCGGCGGCGGTAGCGGCGGCGCGGACCGGCCCGGAGCCCGCCGCCGCGCTCATGCACTTTAGAACCTCGGGCCGCAGCCCCACCCCGCACACCGGAACGGACACAGAGACCCGCGGCCCTCAGCCCCCGGCCCGCCCCTTCCCGCACGGCTCCCCTGCCCCGCCCCTCTCCGGCAGGTCTGGTCTGCAGAGCCGCTGCCGGCCGGTGTCGGACCTCACGCGGCCAGGGATGTTTGGCTGCGTACTTGCATGAGCTTCCCACCCACCTGAGCCCAGCCCTCCAGGCCGCTCCTCACCCCACCCCTGTCTGGCGTGACCCCATCCTCAGCCTCTTTCTAAGGGACTTCCTCAGCACATTTGTATTTTTATATCCGACTCTTTGTTTACTGATTCCCCTCATGGTTCGTGCCCTCCCCCTATGGTCTTGGCCACGCTCTTCTGCGCCTGGCAGATAGGACGGTGTTGGTGTTGAGGCTGGGATGGGACAAGCCCCCAACATGGTAACCAACCCCATGGCCGGTCTGTCCATGCCTGACCCCAGGTGGCTATCTGGCAGACCCCTCCCCTTAAGGTATCACCTTCCAAGGGCCCAGGTCTGATTTTACCTTGGACTCCTGCGTCCTGCCCCTGGAAAGCCAAATGGGGACTGCTCTGAATCTTTGGATGACACCTGTGGCCCTGGAGATGTTCTCAACCCAGGGGTGTCCTTTGTAAATGTTCCTCCATCCTCACTGTACCAGGAGTGTGTGAATAAACACAGACCTCCCTGTGTGTGTGTTTGGCCACTGCTTTGGTCTGCTCAGGAGTCAGGCCCAAATAACTCCAATTCCTTTTGGGGAGGGGGCAGGTACTTGGGAATCTCAGGTGCGTGTTAATGGCAGAGAAGTGTTGTCAAGTAAACTCAGGCAGGCCAGCCTGGCCTAGGAACATCATTACAGTGTGACTTCCTTGGGTAAATAATACAACCTAAGCAGGATAGGTCACCAGATTTGTGGCTGGAACTGGGACCAGAAGCATAAAACAATCTAGATTCAAAGTCTATAGCCTCCTGTGGCTAAATCCAGGCTGGATGGGAGTCAGTAACAGGCTCCAGGGATGCAAGTTCCCAAGTCTGGCTGGCAGAAGAGTTGTGCTGAGCTTTGCCCCAGGGATGAATCACTGGTGGTTCAGTATGGTGGGGGAGGAAGTGGGGGAACCAAGGAGAGATCTGAGGAAGCCAGAAACCTGGGATTTGGGATCTAGTTTGACCTGGGCTGTATTTTTTTTTTCATGTGGGGTTGCTCCCATCAGCTCTATCTTAGGAATGAGGCTCCTGGGATGTGAGCACCTTAGACCCAACCCTAAGTCCTGAGTCAGGAATTCCAAATACTTGAGCCCAGGACAGAAAGGCAAGGAGGGCTGGAGGACCATGCTTCTGGCCTCACAGTTGAATGGCACGGAGGAAGTCTTCATGATCTGAGTCCTGGAGGAAGCAGGGTGGAGTGGGAGGTTGAGGGGGTGAGAAGATCTGGGCCCCAAGGGCTAGCTGGGCCACACTGAGCTCTTTGCCCTTGTGCATGAGGTAGAAATGGAAGTGGAAACTGTTGCCATAGGTTGCATGCTTCAAGGACCAGCCATAACGGGCTTGGGCATAGAGTCTTGTCCGAAAGTGAGGGGCAGCAGAGGTCATTGAGATGAACCGGCCCCCATGGACCAGCACCCGGCTCACCTGCAAGGCAGATAGAGAAGCCACTGGTGAGGAGCCCATCTCCAGGTTCTCAAAGGTCAGTATTATTCCAGACGCCCTCCCACTGAAATCTCAGGTGCTACTCTACATCCAGTAGCTCAGGGCTTTCCATGGCAAAAGAATGAGGCTCCTCTACCCCTGGTGTTTCCATGGGGAAGGGCCATATTCTAGTCAGGTAGGAGCATGGGAGTGATGTCAAGTGCAGGGGGCACTACTTTCCTGTCAGCTGCTCACCCTCCCTGTCATGGGCTCCCACACCTCCCTATCTGGAACCTGGCTGCTACTTCATCTCTGTGGCAATCCAGTAGTCAATCATCAGCCTCTGTGAACCTAGCCACTCCAGCCCCTATAATCTTGACCCAGATTGACCCTCCCCTTCCTTCAGGTAACCACAGCCCTGAGGGTGACCCACTTCTTGCTCCAAACCATGTCTCCTTTTGGCTTCTGAGTTCTTCCAGTCTTCTGAAACCTCAACCCCTCATCCCCACCCCTTGATCTACCCTCCTCCCTTGTTGTTCCCTCACCTCACTCAGCACCTGGTCCACAGTGTGGACACCTTCGGAGGACACGGTCCAGGGATCCTGTTCTCCCGTCAGCAGGGCATCCAGGGTGCCCTTCTCAAGCACCACGTCAAAGGAGCCACTGGGGAAGTCCAGTGCCCGCACGTCCATGGTCTCCCAGCGCAGCTTGGGCACGTGGGCATAGCGAGCCCGCATGGCGGCCACCACTACTGATGAGTAATCCACACTGGTCACATCAGGGAAGCCCGCAAGGAAAAGCTCATAGCTCAGGGCACTGTTTCCACATCCTGGGGTGAGAAGGGGTGGGTGGCAAAAGGGCTACATTAGCTTTGGCTTTTACCTTCCCTATTATCTATCCACTCCTGGCCTGCTTTCTCTCAGCCCAAACCCTCTCATACTGAGGGAGAAGCAGCATGGTACAGAAAAGAGCATGAGCCTTGGTGTCATACAGACCTGGGCATATATCCTGGCTCTATCATTCCTAGCTGTGTGGACTAGGGCAAGTTGTTTGCATACTAGGAACTTGGATTTCCTAGTCAGAAAAATGAAGATAACAATACCAAGACTATGTGCAGGATATAATGCACTAAACTTAAAAACTAAAACAGCTAGAAAGTAGCTGAAGGAGCACTAAACTTAGGAGTTCAAAGATCTAGGTCCTGACATCCCTAGACATCCCTGACACACTGCCAAGAAAGGTCATTCAACTCTGACCCTCAGTTTCCTCAAACTTATAATGGGGATAATATTGGCATTGTTAGGACCACAATATTATTAATAGGATAATATTAGTATTATCCTAATCCCTAACTTCTCAGAGATTCTCTGACAATATCAGCCCTGGTAAGACTTCATGTTAGGGGTTATTTTCTTACTTTGACTTCCAAGGCAGAACTAACAAGGGGAAACTAAGTGGGGACACCCAGTGGAGCTGGTTCCTTGTAATTCCTTTGTGTATGAATGAGCAATACATATTGGGTTCTACTGATGAATAGAGTCCCTGGCCTCAAGGAGCTCATGCTCTGGTGAGAGGGAGAGATGTGTAATCAAGCAGTTGCCACATAATGTGGAGTGTTTCAATAGGGACAGGCTGTGGGAACATATAGGATAGTCCCTGTCCCCACCTTAGGTGTGTTGGCCAACAGGTTCAGGGGAACTGACAACCAATCAGTCTTGAAGAATCATAACGCCCTGGTGAGAAGTGCCTAGAAAGCAGTCCCAAAGGGGTTGAAGTTAGAGGGGTGGATCTGGACCTATGGCCCAGTGGGCATGGCTTCCTTCAAAGATCTGTTGGTCTCTTCCAGGCCCTCTTGTGGTCAGTATCAGCCTGAGAACAGGCCTGGTTGACAGCTCTTGGTGGCCTCAAATGGGGATCCCCAGCTCCTGGGATTAGATTGCTTTTAATCCCCATTTGCCTCTCTAAGAGGATCACAGGATCAGCTGTTGGTATAGCCCTAATCTAGCAGGTGAAGCTTGGTACCCCGAACAGGGCACCCAGAGGCTGCAGGCTGGTCCTCTGGTGACCTCGAGGTTCCTCCTCAGGCCCTGGGGCTCAGGAAGAGTAATATCTCATCTTGGAAAAACCAATGTGTGCTTCCCAACACTGCAATCACAACAGGCTCTGGGATAGGGGATGAGAGTGGCTGAACAGGAGACCATAACTCAGTTCAGGCTGAAATCCCACTGTGTTCTTTGACCCACAATGCCTTCACCACACAACACCTGACCTCACACGCCTGCAGAGCTCTGCCTAACTGTGGACAAACACAAATTTCCTTCCTTTGTTCCCCTTGGTACAGGAAAGCTATCTTCCAAGACAACTTCATTAAGGATGAATGGAAAATAGAACTTGACCACAGGGCAAGTTATGCCTACAAAACAGTGAATTCAGATCCTGCTGCCTCAGTGATTGGGGGCTAACAACTAAGATGGGGCTTGGAAAGGCTACTTCTTCCCTAGGTGTGGCCTTAGAAAAGCAGAACCCTGGAAAATTGAGCCCGATCCAAGAACCCAACATATGGGAGCCCAGGGCAATGAGGATACTCTCGCAACACCAAGAGACTGAGATGTAAGCCAGAATACCAACTCGATAATTTATAATAGGAAAACAACAGCCATCATGGGGTCTGGACAGTCAATCCTCTGATCAGTCCCTTCTGTCTCTATAGGAAATACATAGTGAAGTCAAATTATAATCAGAAGATTATACAGAGCATGGAGTCAAGTAAGGAGAGAGAACCAGAGAAGTATAATGACAGCAAGGTTGGGACAGCCACATACACTCATCTACCATGAGGAATCTAGCCCTAGGGACCAGAAACATAAGTCCTCAGGCAAGGCACTCTTTCTTGGAGCAGTCTTGTAGAAAGTGCCTCTCTGACTCCCATTTTCAATAATAATAATGATAGCTAACAGTCTTTGAACACTGGATCCTATGTTAAGTACTTTATAAAGATTATCTCAGGTTTTTTTCACAGTAGCTCCATTCAGAAGATACTATTACAACAGCCATTACCATTTTCTAGTTGTAACAGAAACTGTATAGCCTGCAAAGCTTAAAATATTTCCTATTTAGCTATTCTCAGAAAAAGTGTACTGATCTCTAACCTAGAGTAGGTCTCATAATACTATCCTCTAACCTCTAGGGGTTGTCATGAGGATTAAATAAGTTGGAAAAGGCCCACCACATTCCTTAGCATCTACGAGGAGTTCAATTTGTTTGTTTAGATGAAATGTAACATAGGATACTCCGCAAGCTGTGGACCCTGTTCTTAGATCTTGGGAATCCTGCTTGGAAAGTTTTTCTTTTTGATTTTTAGACGTTTTCTCTCCTCTGTCCAGGAAAGGATACCTCCTAGTCAAGCAGATTTTAAGAGAGTGTTACTCTGCCAGTCACCAGCATGAGAATCAGCCTGTGGGCTTGTTGAAAATACAGACCCCTCGGACCCACTTTAGACCATCCCTGGAATTAGAAACTCAGGGTGGGGTCTAGCTTTCCAGGTTATTCTGATGAACAGTAAAGCTTGAAAACCATAGATTTACAGTAAGTCTATAAGTAAATGCAATGGCTTAAAAGCACAGAATTCAAGAGTTTTTAACCTCTAGGGGAAAGAAGTTTAGGGGACCACACAGAAAACCTTGAATACTCAAGGATTTTTATCTTGTCAGGCATTTTTCTAGATATCTTTCATACTCACTCATATTAAAACCCCAATAAATAAGTATGTACTAATTTCCCCCCCCCCAAGATTGAGAAAATGGAGGCAAAGAAACTTAAGTATTTTGTCAAGGATTCCACACCTAAGATTCCATGATTATGCCCGTGATTCCACAACTAAAATGACATGTGACAAGATTCCAACAGAATTCCCTGCCTCCAGGGTCCCAGTTCTTGAGGACTAGGTTATACTTCTAGTCCTAGGAATGTTCTATTTCTCAAACTGAGTAGAGAAGACACATACATTCGAGTTATTATTTATACTTTACATATATACTATATTCTAACCTTCTCATATATGTGAAATATTTCCTTAAATATACACGTGCTTTAAAAAATACCAAAATAAAAACTATAATTGGAAGGAAATCCATTGTGTAATCAAACTTCACTAGAGCCCCCAAGGTTGGCAGTGGGAGAGAACCCCAAGGAGAGGGGCAGCTGGACCTCTCAGAGCCCCACCTTTCATCCCAGTACTTGTTCCTCTTGGGAAATCACTTCAATCTCCCCTCAGAGGGCGCTGTCCTCACCCTCACTGAACACGGGAAGGCGAGGGGGTGGAGGGAGGAGGGGAGGCATAAGACCAAGTTTCTGTTAGAGCTCAGAGAATGAAGAGATAACTCTCTAGGTGACAATGGCTCCTAGTGCCCAGCGGCGCAGACAGAAAAGCGCTAGGCATTGCGCTTGAGGTGCCTGCACGTGCCTTAAACTAACCTGAGTTTGCAGCTCCATTTTTAGAAGTGAATCCGAGGCTCGGAACGAGTTCACAACTTGCCTAAGTCATACAGCCAACTAGCGCTGGGACTTGAATTAGGTCCTCTTAGCTCTCCAGTGCTTAAGTCAGCCTCCCCACGGTCCAGAACGGGGTCATGGGTCACCTCACTCAGATTCAGAGTCTTTCTCCCGGGGGTCCCCGGACTAAGAATCTCGTGGTTCCTGTTTACCTTGGCTAAATACTGCCATGATTCTGGAGGTACTGGATCTTGACTTCTGACTGAGGCATCCTCTGAGAGGAGCAGGTAGAAGTGAGGGGCGGGGCCGGTACAGCCAGCTCTACCTGGGCTGGACTGCCCCGGGACTACCCACCTAGCACAAGGATACGGTCTTCGGGCAGCAGCTCAGGCTCTAGGAGGTCACGGAAAGAGGAGAAGTCCCCGAACCACTCGTAGGGGGCAGAGTCGGCAGCGCACCGGTAGCGCTGGTCCCAGTACTGGACCTCGCGGTACCAGCAATTCTTCTCTGGTAACTCAGGAAGGGGCGCCGAGGGGCCTGGAGAGGCCATGCTGGCAGTGCCGGACCTGCCGAGCGGCACACCCCACCTCTGGGTGGAACTTGTCACCCATATGTAGCCAATCGGAATAGTGGCATGTAAGAGGCGTGGCCCCTGTATCTCCGCCCAGCACCCGCAGTTGCTCAACAGAAACACGTGGAACTTCCGTCCTCTGCTTAGCGCGCTTGGAAGAATCCTCCGGGTGGGAAAACCGTGTCGTTCAGACTCTGAATCCTCCGGCTGCACTGCTCACTAACTTTTGAGAACTACACTCATGGTATCAGACTCACTCGAGTTCGTCACTGCCCCTCTCATATTTTCAGTTTGACTGGCTCCTTCCCTTTATAAGTCTGAAAGTTAATAAAAAATTAATTTCTTCCCAGTTTTGAGCACCCAAAAGGCTCTGAAGGGTGGCGGGAGTAGCTCGGACACAGGTCTTGCTTTCCGGGAAAGACTGGGATGAACACAGATTATTACCAACCACAGGCGAAGTGTTTTATGCTGGGCGAGGAAGGAGAGGAGAGACAGGGCGCCCCCAGGAATGTTACTTTTCTGGGCAAACGCTGGATCCATATTAGCGCTTGTGTGACCAGGGCTAAGTATGTACTGAGGAGTAAGACTATCCCTGCTCGTATGGAGCGTGCAGTCCATCAGGAGAGACAGATATAGAAGAAGTACGTTTTAGTGGAGTAAATAAGCACTCTGCAACTCCAGTCAGCTCTCAGTCCTTTGGGACATGCGGCGCGGGGAGCGGAACCTAAGTGCCGAAGTGTCGGGCTTCCCGGGGTAGCGGTCCCACACCGGCGGCGCACCGTCAAGATGGCGGCGGGCTTGAGGAAACGCGGCCGGCCGGGTCCCGCAATCCGGGCGGCGGGACTCTGCGGGCAATGGCTACGGCGCGCCTGGCAAGAGCGGCGCCTCCTGTTGCTGGAGCCGCGCTACACGCTGCTGGTGGCGGCCTGCCTCTGCCTGGCGGAGGTGGGCATCACCTTCTGGGTCATTCACAGGGTGGCATGTGAGTGCGCCGAGGGGGAGGGGAAGGAGGGAGGGGGACCGAACCCCCAACTCAAACTGGAACCCAGATTCGGAGCGCAAACTTAGACCCCTGATCCACTCAGTCATCAATTGCAGACCTGTATCTTTTAACCAAGTCCCAAGCCTGCTGTACAGAAAACCAAACCGGATTTTAATTCCTTCCAGAAAACCTGGGTCCGAGTTAATGTCCTGCTGCTCCTGCTGCTTGTGTCTGTGGCTTTGGACACGTCACTTCCCTTGTTTGGTCTCAGTCTTCTTATCTGTTCAATTCTACTCTCTCTAAGTCTCTTCTCAGCCATGGCACTTTGTGACAGTTGAGTCTGGCATTATTGGTGGCTCCTTTCCACGCTGAAAACATTGGGCTTAAGGCTTTCTTGATAAAGGCGGTTAATTCAATACATACTTATCATGTGCTTATTATATGGTTAACACTATGCTAAGTGTCAAGGGTACAGTGGTGAAAAAGATAGACACATCTCCTGCTTAGGTGTGTGGGCCTGGACAAAGATCAGTTAGCAGAACATTACAGAGTATCATTATCATGATAGTAGTAAGACTATAAAGGGTGCTATAAAGAACACAGAAGGTCACTTAAGTCAATCTTGAGGAGTCAGAAAATGCTTCCTAGAGTTCCCCTTGAAAGGTGAGAGCTAGTTAAGGAAAGAGAGAAGTGGGGAGGGGAAAGAATGCTCTAGGCAGAGAGAGCCCTGTATCAGAAAGCTCCGATCAAAAGAGAAAGTCTCGTTTGAGAAACTGAAATGATTTTTTAGAGCTGGAACATAGAAATCAAGTGAGGGTAGTAGTGAAAGATAAGATTGCAGAAATTGAGACTAGGTCATGAATGACTCTGTAAGCAGTGTTAAGGAGATAGTTAGCATGGTGGTTAAGAATTTGGGACCCCATGAGTTCCAGTCTCAACTCTGCCCTTCCTATCTCACCAATCTTGAGCTGGTCACTTAACCTCATTAACTCACAATTTCCTTTTCTAAAAAAGAGAATAATAGAATTTTGTCTCTATCTTTAGAGCCCTGAGGAATTGAAGGGTTTTAAGCAGAGAAACTGATATTTCTATTATAGGAAGAGCTCTCTGGCTGCAGGGAGGAAAATATATTGTAGTAGGGTGAAAGTGGAAACTGGGAGCCTAATTAGGAAGTTGTTGCATCATTGAGGCTAGAGATTGTGTGAGGCCCAAATTAGAGTGTGTGATAGCAGAGAAGGATGAAATAGTAGAGATATTTAGAATGAAGAATAGGCAGGACTTGATGACTGGGGGCTGGAAATGAAAGAAAAGGACAAAGATGTTTCCCAGGTTTGTGATCTGGGCAGCTGAAGGCTAATGGTGCCATTCATGGAACCCAGGAAAGGAAGTAGATTTGGAGTGGAAGGTTTGAGTTCCATTATAGACATGTTTGAGTTTGAGATACCTGGATTCACCCGGAGAATGTCAGATAGGCAGTTAGGTAAGGGATTGTGATAGAAGTCCTGAGAATGAGCTAGAACTCTGTGCTTTAATGGGCTGGTGTAGATACATTTTGAACTTGGAAATAACCACACCATCCTGTCCTTTTCCAGATACAGAAATTGATTGGAAGGCCTACATGGCTGAGGTAGAGGGCGTCATCAACGGTACCTACGACTATACTCAGCTGCAGGGTGACACTGGACCTCTTGTGTGAGTGGGGATAGGAGGTTCAGCGAGGATGTGAGGGGCTGACCAGATGCCAGCCTGGATAGCTTGACTCAGACTCAAATTCCTTCTCTTTCAGGTACCCAGCTGGCTTTGTGTACATCTTTATGGGGCTATACTATGCCACTGGCCGGGGCACTGACATCTGCATGGCCCAACACATCTTTGCTGTGCTCTACCTGGCCACCTTGCTGCTTGTCTTCTTGATTTACCACCAGACCTGCAAGGTGAGTCCTTGCTGCCAAGACCAGGGAGCTCCAAACGGGGAGGGCTAGGGAGTGGGGATGGCTCAGGGCTGGTGAGCTAACCGTATTCCCCACTGTGCCCATCTTTCAGGTACCTCCCTTCGTCTTTTTCTTCATGTGCTGTGCATCATACCGTGTCCACTCCATCTTTGTGCTGCGGCTCTTCAATGACCCAGTGGCCATGGCGCTGCTCTTCCTCAGTATCAACCTACTGCTGGCCCAGCGCTGGGGCTGGGGCTGCTGCTGTTTCAGGTCAAACACCCCTCCCTTCTGGCCCCCTCTCTCACTTTATGTATTTCCATCACTTTCTCCCCAATTTTCCTTAACAGAGTAAGTAAGGAGTGGGTCAGTTAGGGCCACAAGGCAAGTCCAGGAGCTATAGAAAGTCTTCAGCCCCAAGCCCCAACACACACACACCCTCTTCCCATCCCATTCCCTCCAGACAGCATGTGTTGTTTGAGTTGGTCATTGCATTCTAAATACTCAGTATGTTTGCTCACTCAATCTGAATGTAGAGACAAAGTATCAGCTTCCTATTCCCAGCCTCCCTCTAGTCTGCCTTATCCTCCAAGCAGTTCTTAGTGTGGGCTCCACCCTGGATCTTGCTGTCAGGGGAGAGGAAGAGTTGCTGTGGTGATGGTGGGGAGTGCATCTTTGGGTGGGGTGCATGGCCCTGGAGCTGATCTCCACCCTTCCTCTCCCCTACCCACCCCAGCCTGGCAGTCTCTGTGAAGATGAACGTGTTACTCTTCGCCCCTGGGTTATTATTCCTTCTACTCACGCAATTTGGTCTCCGTGGGGCCATCCCCAAGCTGGGCATCTGTGCTGTCCTTCAGGTATCCCCTCCTTACCCCTTCCCCTTTCTAATGAAGGGGAGGCCACTCTGTCTGGCCTCCTTTCATCCTTGAGACTTCTCAAAGTCAAGAGTCAGAGTTTTGGAATTGATTCTGGGCTGGGCAGCCACTGTCTCTGGGTTTTGGTTTCTTTAGCTATAAAACAAGGACATTGAACTAGATGGTCTCTGAGAGCCTTTCTGGCTCTGCTCATTTATGACTTGGTGAATCCAAACTTAAAGCGCTGTTATTACCTGCTTCCTTGGCTTGTTTGGCCCAAGGCTCTGGCCTGGGGTGGACTGGCTTTCCCGCTATTCGTAGTGGGAATTAGGGAAACTCTGAGACTTATACCCTGTTCCCACTTCTCCCGGTGATTAGCATGAGGCTAGGGGTGAGCCTGGACATCTCTACTGATATCACATCCATCCTCAGGTGGTGCTGGGACTACCCTTCCTGCTGGAGAACCCTGTTGGCTACGTATCCCGCTCTTTTGACTTTGGCCGCCAGTTTCTATTCCGCTGGACAGTGAACTGGCGCTTCCTCCCTGAGGCCCTCTTCCTGCATCGTGCCTTCCATCTGGCACTTTTGACCGCCCACCTCACCCTGCTGTTGCTTTTTGCCCTCTGTAGGTGGCACAGGTGAGAAAGGGGAGCAGTGCCATGGGCAGAGGTGAGGGAAGCAGTGAAGGGCCTTGGCTTTAGGGCTCCTTAGGGGAGATGTTGAGCTCATGGGGTGAGCTTAGAGCTTGGCCCGTGATGGGGGCTTGATAAATATCTCAATGGTTTCTCCCCAGGACAGGGGAAAGTATCCTGTCACTGCTGAAGGATCCCTCTAAAAGGAAGGTTCCTCCCCAGCCCCTCACGCCCAATCATATCCTTTAAATCATGGGAAGGTAAGTTGCCCTCTGCAGGTACAGATGGGGTCCTAGTCAGCTAGCCCTGGATAGCTGGTGATCTGGGGGAGGGAAAAGGAGGTGTCAGTAATATCTGCAGGGACAATTTATAGAGCTCCTGCTCTTTACCAAACACTATATTAAGTACATTTTACTCTTAATTCTAAATATTATTAGTTACCATGTAAGTGCTCACCCTCTGTCTGGTGCTGTCCTAAGAGATTTATATGCATTGTAACATTTAAAGCTCACAGATCCTGAGATAGGGAGTTATTTTTATTATCCTCATTTTACAAGTGGCAAAGTAAATGCTTTCTATAAGAGGTTAAGTAATATGCCAAAGTCATACAACTAGTAAGTTATGGACTCACTAGGCCTTATGCCTGTAGGTATTACTGTCTCCACGTAATTGAGGAACAGGTCAAGAGAAGTTAAGAAAGTTGCCCAAAGGTATACATCTAGGAACAGCAGAGCTGCGGGGCTATCTGACCCCAAAAAACTCTTGCCGCTCTGCTTCGAATCCTCCCTACCCGTTCTGTACCTGCCCTTGGCCTTGACCACCGCCTACAGATTGTTTTTACCCTCTTCACCTCCAACTTCATTGGCATCTGCTTCAGCCGCTCCCTTCACTACCAGTTCTACGTCTGGTATTTCCACACACTGCCCTACCTCTTGTGGGCCACGCCTGCACGCTGGCTCACACACCTGCTCAGGTACTGGCTGGGACAACCTGGGGGAGTGGGAAGGGCCAGGGAGCTCCTCATCCCAAGACTGTGACCAAGGAGGGGCAGAGGGTGAGCTGAAGGGCTGCAGGCCTAGAAACTGGACAAGACCTGGAGGTTATTTCTCATCTCCAGGTTGCTGGTGCTGGGACTCATTGAGCTCTCCTGGAACACGTACCCATCCACGTCCTGCAGCTCTGCTGCCCTGCACGTGTGCCATGCTGTCATCCTGCTGCAGCTCTGGCTGGGCCCCCAGCCTTTCCCCAAGACCACCCAGCACAGCAAGAAAGCCCACTGAGATCCACCTTTTCCCCTCCGGTCCATTCTCAGGACCCTGGACGGGGATGGACTCTGCCCTTCCCAATAAACCTTACAAAGTCCACTTCTGTACAGACCAAGCTGTGAGGGGCAGGCACGCTGCAGATAAAGAACTCATACAGTCCTAAGAGGCACTTTATTGCATAGGATTGTGGGACTGTGGCTCTCTCCCCTTCCACTGCACTGCACAGAGCTCAGAAGGGACATGGGATGGGAGAAGCGGGAGAGAGCACAGGCAGGCACTTTCTGTGGGGGCAAGAGGATTCTGTGAAGGGGATGAGAAGCAGTGGGGGCAAGCTGTCACCAGCCTACCCCTCCCCAGCACCGAGAAGCTGGCCCTGGGTGGCAGTGACTTGAGTCTGGTGGGGGTGCTAACCCAAGCAACAGGCGACCCTCACATGTTTGCTGGGCTGTAGCACAGCAGGTGCAGCTGCAGGTTCTGGTCCCAGTGGCGTAGTAGCAGGAAGAGACCCCGGGCTGCAGCCTTGAGGTTGGCCAGGTCAAGGCCGTCAGGCAGGTGCTGTGCCCGCAGCCAACAGTCGGCCTTAGCTGCCGCCAGTTCCCATTCGCCAAAGGCAGCGGCACAGCGGTGCTCCAGCCAGGCAAGCGCCACAGCTGTGGCCCAAGTCCGGCCACGCAGGTCCACACCACCAGGCCCTTCGGCCCCTTCCGAGGCCTCGGTGTCTGAGCCCCGCCCACTGTCTACCTGGCCTGGACCCTCGGAGCCCGAGCTGGGGGATGGGCTACAGGAGGCCGTGGCACTGTCGCCTTGGCCGACACCGTGTCCTAGAAGTGCCCAGGGAGAGGAGGCCGAAGTGGGGCTCAAGCTGGCGCGATGCGCTGCAAAGGGAGAGGCGCGGCACAGGCGCTCCCATGAAATGCGCACCGCGGCGCAGAAGGGCGCGTCCAAGCGAAAGGACCCAGGCGCCTCCTGCAGCCGAACCTGAGGAGAGAGGAGGTGGGGGGAGAAACGAGCTGAGACAGTGCCCTGGCCCTGGCCACGCCACCCTCCACCTCCCGAGTCCTCACCAAGGGCAAGTAGTCGTGGGGGCTGCCTTCACTGTTGCTGTCATTGGCGTGGCTGCTGTTGGGGCTGCAGAGCCTATGGCTGCTTGGGCCTCTGGCCTTGCGACGCCCCAGGCTAAGCTGAGAGGGAGGCTGGGGGGACAGGTGATGAGGACTTTCGGGGGCCACTGCAGAGTCTCCCAAAGCAGACTTGGAGTTGCCATTTTGGTCCAGGTCCCAGCCGCCTGCCAGAGAGCCTCCCTGAAGTTCTGCACTGGAACCATTCAGTGCCAATGGTGGTCCCTAACCCCAGTTGCTCCCTACCATTTCCCCCAATTTGTGTTACCTTTCGAGTGGACAACTGTGGGCAGAGGAGCTGCATCTAGATGGCCCTGAGAGGCAGGAGAGGTGCCTGGGGGCTCGGCTGGCTCTGCAGGGACACACAAGACAGGGGTAAGGTTTGTCTGGGGGGTGGCCAGTGAGGTGAGAACTGGCACCCAGGAGGGACCATACCTGAGCTCCGCACCTGCAGGGCTGTGGGCAGGACTTCCCTGGTGGTGGCATCCACAGCTACAGGGCAGGTGAAGCAGGAGGGAGCAGAGCTGACCTTGCTTGTCTGAAGGGCTCGGAGCCAGGACCTCCGGGCATGGCCTATGAAACCAAAGAGCAGCATGCTGAACAGGAGGGGGTGCACTCCCACCACTCACTCTCTACTAAGGGCTTCACAGGAAAAAACCTTAATGCTCCCAAAGCTTCTCCCTCTCTGCACTTTTGAACAGAGTGGAGTTCCTTCTCAGGGCCAGCTCAGAGTCCCCAGCTTTGATGATAAGTGGTTAGGCTGCATGCTCAACTCCCTCGTAGCAGGGCTAGGTCCCCTGGCTACCCACAAATTCAACAAATTCAACACAACCCAGAGGAAGCATTGACTGGTACCTTTTCCATCCATTCATTTCAGCACTATCCAATAGACCTCTATCTGCAATGATGGAAATGTTCTCTATCTGCATAATCCAATATGGTAGCCACGTCACATGTGACTATTAAGTCACTTGAAGTGTGGTGAGTGCAACTGAAGAACTAACATTTTAACTTTAATGTTTTAAAAGAATATTTTATTTTGCTTTTTTTCCTCTCGTTAACAAAGGCAGTGGGGATTGAACCCAGGACCTTGTGCATGTGGAGCATGCACTCTACCACTGATAAAACCTCAACCCCAAAACTTTACCTAATTTTAACAGTCTTCCTAAGTGACAGATTTTGTTTTGTGGGCCCTGTGAATCACTACAAGATGACATTCGCTCTCTGTTTGCTGCTAGGAAGCTTGCCAATTTTGGGGTCCCATGCCTGCAAGGGCACATAACCTCATGGTGTGCATCTTTAATATAACCTCATTCTCTGCTTCCTCTCATTTTTCCTTTTCTTGTCCCATTGTCTTGCTTAATTTTTTTTTCCTTGTCAGTGTGGGTGAGCCACCTCAAATTATTTATGAGCAAGGTGAGATATAGGGAGTGATCACACAGACCCATGCCTCTGCCACTCTCTGCCCCATACAGGCTTCCTGATCCCTGACTGGGCCCACCAGCAACTCACCCTGGTCAGTCATGGTCTCGCCCCCTCCTCGGAGAGCCAGCTGCTCATTGTCCCGGACCACAGAAGCTGCTGTCAGTCGATGGAGTGCTTGGTCCCACGCACTTTCTCTTTCAGGGGGCGATGGAAGCTGTGAGCCACCATCCACAGGCCCCCATAATGTCTCCAGCCCAACACCCACCTCCCAGCACATAGGCTGCTTCCCACACAGGCCCCGGATCACCACGTGGCAGCGTGGAGCCTGGGGAGGCAGTGGTACTGGGGGAGGGGCCAACTCCCCATTGGGAGGAACAGCTGTGAACAAGAACGGTGGTTCCATCAACATGTCCCAGTCCATGGGAGCCGGGGAGAGCAGGTTTCCTGGAGAGAGACAATGATAGGACCAGGGGCAGTGTGGTGCCCTGGTTACCACCTCCCCAAAGCCTCCTTGGTGTCAGAACCCAGCTAGCTCCCCATCCAACCTTTACCTGAGTCATCCAGGCCCTGTCCAAGCTGCTGCCCTGGCTCAGGGCCTGGCCCATCTGGTGCTACACCTAGAGATGGGTGTCGGGGATGGCCAGGGACTGGGTTGACCCGGCCTGGGGGTGATGAGAGGCTTCGACCAGCCAGAGCTGCTCTGTGTCGACGGCCCAGCACCTCAGCACTCAAGGCCCCAGTCTGCACATAAGAAGTGGGGTTCACTGGTCCAGGAATGCAGAGCTCCTGGCCATCAGACATACAGACACAAATGGTCACATTGCCCCTTTGAAGCTCCAAATGGCTGTTCATCACCGTTACGTTTCTCATGGCCCCTGGCCCCCTTCCCAGTGCCGTGTCACTCCATGCCCTATTTCTCACTTGAGGTTGTTGCTTGTCCTATTTTCATTCATGTCTTCTCCCTTTTTACCTGGCTAACTTCTTATTCTTCAAGAGGTGGCTCTTTCCTTCCTGACTCCCTCAGACAGGGTTAGTCACCTTGATTCTGAATCCTAGTAATGCCATGTCCCGGGCTCATCAGTATGTTGTACGGTATCATATAGATTTATCCATCTAGTTCTTCAGCTAGACTTACTAGTAACCACTGCACAATGTATGGCATACAGCAGATGGTCAATAAACATTTGCTGGATACATGGGAGATGGATGTGGATTGAATCTCACCTTGACTGGAGCCAGTGGGGGTGGAGGCAAGGGGCAGGAATGGGAGCCTGCAGGTTCTCCCCAGGCCAGGCTGCGGCAGCCCTGCTGAGAAGGGGGATCCAGGGGACCACTGCCTTCTGGGGAGCCAGGGCCCTGGGAGACAGGGGACTCGCTGCTGCCTGTGGAGTCTGGGCCTGGCTCTGGGCTGGCAGAGCAGTGGGTGAGCACATACTGCTCCCGGATGTATGAGGACTGGAAGATGCGGCGCCATATGGCTGTTTCAGAGGAGGGGTTAGGTCCAGGGTCCGTAACTGGGTCTGTCAGAGCATCAGTACCTATTGCGAGGCAGGAGAATAGATCCTGGCTCTTGCCTCTCTCCCAGTGCCCACTCCTCCCCAACGCACATACACCCGGGCACTCACTCTGCTCTGAGTCCCCAGCAGCCCATGGGCTGGACAGCTCTGCTGACACAGTGCCTGTTCCCAGTGGCTCTGAGGTGCCAGTGGGCTCAGTTCCAGGGCTGGTGGCAGATGGTGCTTCCTCTGGGGATGGGAACACGGATCCGCCCAAGCTCTGCCAGCCAGGCTCTTGGCCCTGGAGAGGGATAGACATTGGGGGAAAAAAAACTGACTGTAGTTACATACTACCTATTCCAAACAGGATTTACGATGGCTCACTGCAAGAGGCAATAAAGTTAATAAACCAAAAATGAAAGCCCAATACTGAAGGAGAAGGATGCATACGTGCTGACCATAGGGTTACTAGAGCTGCTGTGGCTGAGCTACAGGTTTTGGTGAAAACCTTGCAGCAAATGCTGGCACTTTTCTGTATGGCTGTTGCTTTAGTGCCCAAGGGTAGCACATGACAGCTCAGTGGAAGACCTTATGATGGGGGCAGTCTGCAGTCACCTGGGGTTAGGGCACTGTGGTCTCTGGGGAGGCCTTGTGGGTAGTAGTAGGAGAGTCTGGCAGAGAGAGGCACAGGGAATAGGAAATGGGTTTTGAAGAGATACAGGGGCTTCAGCCATCCCAGCCGTGGCCTACCCCAGGGGGGCGGGACCGGAAGCCATCCACCCTGAAGAGTGAGCAGTAACCGAGCAGCTGGTCCCCAGGGTAGAGTGCTGGGATCTCCCGAGGCGTCAGCAGTGCCTCCACCGTATCAGGAACAAACCAGTCTACAGAGACGTCGCTCAATGCGGGCTCCAGTGCCTTCCGCAGAGCCTGCACCAGCTGTGGGGTGTGACCAGAGGGAGGTCATGGGAGAGAAGGAGACGTCACACAGTTAACAGAGCCATCTGCTGAACCTCTGGCTGAAGGGAGAAGGTGAGGCGGGGGTCTGGGGTGTGAACAAGCGAGGGGACTGAGCACTCAGTCCTCAGGGCTTGGTGCATCTCCTGGCCTAAGCCATGCCGTGTAGACGAGGCAAGGCTTTTCAAGGACATGGCTCAGTACCGAGACAAAACTGAGAACAAGATTTTTGAAGGAGTCAGAGGCCGTGGCCCCCACACCCTTGGCCTCCTGCAGCACCCCACAGCAGCACAGTGGGTTCTCCCCTGATTGGCCTCTCTGAGAAGAGGCGGGATTAGAGTGGAGGAGGAGCCCTGGTCAGGGTGCCAGGAGACCCCACAAACTGACCAGGTTCTGTTTCAGACTGAGTGCAACTTAGGAGGAGGACTTGAGTAATAGGGCACAACAGGACCCAGGTTCAAGCTCACCTTGGGCTGAAGCCTTTCCCCAGGCCTCAGGAAGTAGGCCTGGCCCCGGCTAAGAGCAGACAGGCCCTGGAGCAGCTGGCGGCAGGCAGGCCCCAGCCCAAAGGAGAAGCACCTGACAAGAGAAGGGGAGCAGCTGTGACCACCAGGAGCCTCTTTGGGGAACAATCTCAGGAGCCTGGCTGTGCCCACCCCCTCCTTACCTGGCTGCCCCCCTGTGCCACCTCACGAGCTCCAGGGTTTGGTGGGTAACGGTGGCCAGGGGTGAAGCAGCGGTAAGCAGGAAGAGCTGCCGAGGGTGGGCCCTGTGCTGGGGCTGCCCCAGGGCCCAGTCCAGCACAGCCAGCACATCTGGAGGGCCGACCACAGCCTGCAGGGCCTCAATGCTCTCACAGATGAGCTGTATGGCATCCTGGAGGAAGAAAGCACAGGCTGGGCCACACTGAGCTGAAACATCTCTACTAGGCCCCCAGATCCCTGGGCCACACTCACATCACTGCAAGGCCGGCTCTCTGGGAAGAGGGGCTGCACTGACGTGCCAAACATGGCCAGGTTGATGAGTGTCTGGGGCGGGAGCGACTTCACAGCCAAAATGATGGCATCCTGGGGAGGGCCAGGAAGGGCAGGGTGAGGCAGGCCCCACTGGCACCAGGAGAGAACACGGGACCCAGATTGCCTGCCTTCTCCAGGCTGTGTGTAAATTGAGGGGCCAGATGAGGTCATCTGGGAGGAAGCCCCGTGTGTGTTAGTCTGTGTGTGAAAAATCTCTATGAGTGAGACCCTAGGGTGTGAGGGAGACTCCGAGTTTCTGTGAGAGATGTTTGTGTATGTGACCCTGGAGGTGCTTGTGAATCCCTGGGTTTGGGATTTGGGGTGACTGAATGTACCTCTATGTATGAAAGAGGCTCTTGGAATCTGGGAGAAATGCATGGATGTGTGAGTATGAGAAAGAGAAAGAAGGTGTGTGTCTGTCTTCGAAGGCTGCCTCCAGCCCACCACAGATCCACTGCCCCACCCAGCCCCAGGCCTGCCCATGCCGCGCCCCCACAGGCCTTGTGTGCCACGCTGCTGCCATCCACCAGGAAGAGGAGCTCCCGTGTGGCTGTGCCCAGGTGTCCAGGCTTGGAGCTCAGGTCAGGGCAGAAGCTCAGCACCAGCACGGGGTTCAGCAGGATGTCCTTGTGGAAGCGTCGCTGCAGGAACCACACCTGAGCACGGGACCCCGAGTCATCCTGGGCTGGGCTTAGTGCAACTGCGACCTGGGCTGGCAGCAGGACCTAGCCCCGGGGATTTTCTCAGCCCAGTCCCCCCAGAGGGGCACCCTTTTGTATTCATCTGAATAAAGGCAAGGGCAGAGGTAAGTGGCTGTCCTCTGCCTTTGTCAGTCCTAGCCCCCATCCTCTGAGACACATCCCAGGGAGACTTGCAAGGGACCTCCTGTGACAATACCCATCAGCCCTCTGAGATTGTGGTGGCAGCTACTGAGAGGGCCTGCTGAGAGCAGAGACCCCCTATCCATCCCAGCATAAGACAGTTCACCTGCTTCTCCTGCACTAACGCAGCCAGCAGTGAGGCCAGGGGCCAGGCCAGGACCCCAGGCAGCCATACCTGCCGGTCCCCATCACTGTCCCTTCGCTGCAGCCTCTGGAAATCCCGGCGGGCCCTCACCTGGGCCTCGTATTCTGCTGAGCTCAGGCTGCCGGCCTCCAGCATCAGGTGTGGCTGGTGGGGCTCTGGAAAGGAGGGGACCCAGTTCTGTCAGGGAAGCCCTTGTCTCTAGACCCCAACTGCTCAGTCCCATTATCCTGAGAGAACCTTGCAGGTCCAGCCTCCCTGTACCACTGGGCTCACCCTCACAAATGACTCAGTCCCCCTGACTTGGGGCCCAGAAATCTATACTTGAAAAATGGTACCCAGCTGGTCTTGAAGCAGGTCAGAGCTGGCCCACTGTATGCCCTAGTCTCTCACCACTGGGGTGCAGCAGGATCTCCAAGGCCCGGTCACAGTGGTGGCCCTCTGCCAGTGTGACACAGATGGTGGCTGCAGAGCTGGCATGAGGGGGTGCATCTGCCCGCAGAGCATGAGAGGGGCTCTCCAGGCCTGAGGGACATAGAGGTAAGGAGAGGTGATGATCACGCCACCCCAAGCCAGTACTAAGAGCACAAATATCACCTTCTCAGACAACAGTTGTGGGGGCCAGGACTGTGACTGATTCAGCCCAGCTCTGAGTCCAATGAATAGGGTGGACAAGGAGGGATTTGCCTGCCTTCATAGACTGGGAGATGTATTCCTGGCTGGTCAAAGAGTTATATAACAACCAGTTGCTGATTTCACATCGTCCTCCACCTCTTGCAGAAGGAAACATAACTTTATCACTTAGACCGGTCTCATTGTAAGCATTTCTCTTCTCATTGGTGAGTGGAGTGGAATATAAATAAATTACACTGACAATCCTAGGAGTGTGTGTATTGTGTAGAAATGGCCAGGGGATGATCCCACTGTGAGATTGGAAGTTCCTAAGGCTTAGGTCCCTGTCTTCCTTTTGTCCCATGTTCCTCTCATCCCTGAGCCTTGAGTTATTTCCCAGTCAGCTATGCTGGGAGGGGCACCCACCTGCCAGCAGGCAT
Source organism: Vicugna pacos (assembly GCF_048564905.1). Taxonomy (NCBI): domain Eukaryota; kingdom Metazoa; phylum Chordata; class Mammalia; order Artiodactyla; family Camelidae; genus Vicugna; species Vicugna pacos. The sequence continues at coordinate 52,994,418 of NC_132987.1, read as the reverse complement.
GGCCCAGTCACCAGCATCTCAAAGGAGAAGGTGTATGGGGCAGGGCAGCGGGCAGGGCCTGAGAACACGTCCCGAGGGGCAGCTGGCTCCTCCCAGGCTGGCCCTTCCCCCTCGGGGCTGCCCACTCCGAAGCAGCTGGTGGGGCTGGAAAGGAACACCAGGAGGGTCACTGGGCCACCTCCCAGGCCCCTAGACCCTGTGGCTGATTGGCCTCAGCCCTTCCCTACCCTGCCCATCCCCCGGGGCACTCTGCCAAAGCCCCCTCACCCGCACTAGACCCAGAGTAGCCGAGGGAGGGACGAAGAGAATCACCATAGGCCCAACCTGTCGTCACAGAGCCCCGGAGGCCTGGGGGGCCCCGGCGGGCCTGGAGGGGCCAGAGGGGTGAGCACAGAGGGTAGAGCCACGTGCAGCACCCCATCAGGCCTGGAGGGCAGCTCCCGGCTGCTGTGCAGGGTCACTGTCATGGTGCCAGCCGCGGCGATGAGGCCTGTGGGCAGCACCAGCGTGGACCGGGCCTGGGCCAGATCCAAGACAAGATGACCTATGATGAATGAGGAAGGGGGTCAGAGGGGGCTGGAAGCAGGGGAGATGGGGAAAGATAGGGGTGGGAGCAGGTACTGAGTCAGGGAAGCTTGGGCAAGGGGGACTCTGTGAGGTTGGAGGGATGCTGGGCTAATGCACTGGTGATGCAGGATGGAGGCATGAGATGAATGATGGTAGAAAGAGAGGCAGGTTGATGGTAGAAAGATCTGGCTGTCATCAGGAAAGGCAGCAGTGACACTGCTACTATTGGAGGGCTGAGGAGGAAGAGAGGGCATGTCCACACCACCTCCGAGGTCCTGGGGTTCCCATACCCTCTGTCCCTCTTTCTTTACCTGCTCCAGTCCATTCAACCCTTGGGCATCATCTTCCTAAAGAACCCTCACTGACATCTCCCATAGCTTGGGACCCACCCTGCTCACAGATCCCCTGCTCATGAATGGTCAGGGGCTCCCCACAGCCCACTAGGAGTGGCTCCAGAATTTTCTACCAAAGAGGGGTTCAGGATCAGTAATCTACTTAGAAGCTAGCTGGAAGACATTTGAATATCAAGCACACCATTTTACTTAGATTGTGCGCTTGTTTGGGGACTGGTGGAGTCCTGGGCACCATGTCACCACTGCTGCTAAAGAAAAAATGGCCAGGTGTAAACAGTAGCAGTCAAGGTCACCAGCCTACCTTTACAGCCCTCCTTCACCTCATTTCCCTGCAATAATGATTTATCCATTCTATGGAAAAATGCTTGCTGAGTAAATGAAGGGAAGAAAAAATGGAATGAAAAAAGGAAGTTAAGAAGAAAGAAAGTGGCTTCCATCCCAGGCAGCTGGGGCTTGGGACAGAGCACAGTGCCAGGTTTTGAGACTCCGCTCTGTGACTTTAAATTCTGTCCTTTGGTAACTCTCTTGTTTAGAGGAGCCTCAGTTTCTTCATTTATAAAATGGGGGTCATAATAACTAAATTTCAAAGACTGTGGTGAGGATGAATGAGATAATACACGCAAAGCATCCAACACATAAGAGGCTGTTGCTGTTACTTTTGTCATCTATGAAGAGGGGAAGGAGGACAACACTTGCGTTACATACCTCTCTGGATTCAAATGACATGACACCAGTGACTGGGCTTTGTCAACTGTGAATCAGTATAAACACGAAGTATTTTATTACCATTACCCAGAATCACTTACTTCCAAACTTTTGCTTACACCATTGCCCCTGCCTGGAGTGCCTTTCCTATCCTCTCCACATCAGTACAACCCACCCTTCCTTTCAGTCAAATGCTGGCTCCGTTTCCTTCTGGAATATTCCTCGGGCCTCAGCCCAGAGCTCACTCTAGCCTCTACCTACCTGCTGGGCTTATGCCAACTCTCAACACCACTGGATTCTGTCCCTCTTCTTACCCAGATGATAAATCCCATGCGCAGGAATCAAATGAATGTATAAATAAAGACATGAAGGAATGAAGTGCAAGCCACAAAACCTAGCAGAGGGGCGGGCTTCCATTCTCTCACCGAGCACGCACGGAGCCCCTTTGTGCCACATTCTGTGCAAGATGCTGGGGCTTGGAGATGACCAAAACCCTGTCCTAGGCTCAGGAACTAAAGCTCCAGAGAGGGAGAGAGGCGTGTGGACTGCCCGCCGTGTCTGTCTACCTGGCTGCAAACCTCGGATTGGGCCTGGCTCTCATTCCCCCTGGCGCATGTCAGGTGCCCAGTCCTCGACTGTCAAATAAAGGGATGAATTAATGAATGAAAAAAACAGTGACTAGAGTGGGGACAGGGAGGGGCGGGATGCAGAGCGGGTGCAGGAACTAGAGTGTGGCTGGCTTTCAGGGAGGCGGGGCGGGGGCGCCCCGGACTCACCCTGCGCGCAGCGGCGGGGCGTTGAGGCCCCCAGCGCGGGACCCAGCGCGCGGCAGCAGGCGGCCTGCGAGCGGCGCCGGCTCTGCAGCTGGAAGGAGACGCGCCGTCCTGCCGCCTCTGCCTCGAAGCCCGAAACCACTTCGGCCTCGGCCAGCGGATACACGAACACGCCTGGTGAGGGATGGACACACAAGCGATGTCGGACCATGCCTGCCAGGCAGGCGGTCCCCACCACCCTGCGCCCCCGCTGAGGCCTCACCGTCCACTGGCTGCGGCTGTGGGTTGTGGTAGGTGAGCCGGGCCCGCAGGCTGAGACAGGGTCCGTTGGCGCAGGCCCGGACCCAGGAGTCCGTGAGGGGCAGCGGCGTCCAGCTGGAGGGGCAGTACAGGCCAGGCATGGTGCCCCTGGGGAAAGGGGTGCTCGATGAGGGCTGCGCAGGGTGAGTCCAGGGCGCCCCGCCCTCCTGAAACCAGGCTGGGAGAATCTAACTCGGGCACTGGGACGCGGACCAGCAGGGGACGCCAGGCTGAGCCGGAGGCTCCGGTCCGGCGGACAGGTGGCGTGGGGAGGGAGGCAGGGCTGAGATGGAGAGATGGGCATCCTTAACCGTTACCTGGGAAGCCAGGGCGGAGCGCAGCTACAGACAGCGCGTGGACCCGGGGAGCGGAGGGTTAATATTTAACTGGCGCTCCGGGCGCCCAGCAGTCCCGCCGCCGGCTCCTCTAGGGGCGGAGGGGAGGAGGGTGTCACAGCTGTTCCATCACCCCCTCCTGGGCCTCACCGCCACCCCTGTACCTGCCGGCCCCCCGGGGCTCCCCGCGGCTCCCCGCGGCTGCCAGCTGTTGGAAGTGGCGCGGGTGGAGAGATGGAAGATGCTCTAGGTCGGGAACAAGGGTTTAAAGGGCCAGCATCCTCCTGGGTGCCCCTAGCCCAGCAAGGGATAGCAGGCGAGGGGTGGAATGAGGAGCTGAAGGGCCGCAGTCTTTCTTTCCGGCGCCTCAATTGTGAGGGGCGCTGAGAGGGACTGCAGGCGGGAGTGGAGGGGATTGGGTTGGGAAGAACGAGATGGGACGCGAAAGGAGGAGGTCTTACGCGGGAGGCAACACCGGGAGAGGTGTAGAGGCAGGGGGATTCCGTGGGATTCGTCCAGGGCATCTCCCCACGCTGGCGGGACTGATTTGGGGGTGGGGGGCGGCAGCTAGTGCCGCGGGCCCCACAGCTGAGCCGTCAAGGGATGCTGCAGGCTGGGTCTAGGGATCTTCCCCCTCCCAGCCGTCAGCCCCAGCCTCACCGTCCCGTCCTCTGCGGAGTTCTGGGCGCCACGACGGGACCAGGGTGGATTGTGCCGCCTCTGGGACCAGGGCCACACTCACTCTGGGCACCTGCTGGGCGCCCGCTCTGGACTCCCGCTGCGGAGGCTCTGAATCCGCGCGAGGGCGTCGGCCCTGCGGGTGCTGGTCCCGCCCCGGCTCGGAAGGCCGCCCCTCCAGCCCGCCTCGGCCCCGCCTGCCGCTGCGGCGGGGCTGCTGCTCCCCGCCCACTTCGGGCGCGGTACCGCCTCCGCGGCAGCCCTGGCCGCTAGGGCCAGACCTGGCACCGCAGTGCAGGGACAGCGTCCCCGCCGCCGCACAGCCCCCTACCAGTGCCGGACGGAGGCCTCCGAGGCTCCACCCTTTCCGTCCTTCAGGAAATGAGGCGTCGGGCAAGTGCAGCAGAGGGGCTCAGTCTGCGCCCCCCACAGCACTGCAGCAACCCCAGGTATCCCAGTATCACCCTACCCTACCCCCACACTGGCTCAGCTTTTCATCACTGCAGTGACCCTCCCTCATCACTGCAGCGGAACCCAGGGCCTCACCACCGTAGGGCCCCCCTCCCCCAAGGAGCCCAACCCTTTCCTTTGCAAAGTGCTCTTTTGTCACTGCAGAAACCGCCCCCATCCCTGCAGGTATTTTCAGCTGGTGTGATCACTTTAGTGACCACTCACTCCAAGTAGGGCTCCCCATCACTGCAGCGATTCTCTCCCACCCCCAGTCACCCTTCCCACCACTGCAGCGCCATCTCCTCGCTTTTTCTGGGGGTAGGGAGTGTAGGCAAAATTGTCTTCTGAGGCTGTAACTTCCTGGTACCTTCGGTTGCCCACCACCTTGTAAGTGAGGCCTTACAGCCTGCAGAGCCTTCTGGTAGCTGCGAACTGTCCCCATCATAGCAGTGACCACCACCCTATCACTGCAGAACCTGAAGGAGAAACCATCCCTTCTTGTAAACAGTTCCTTTGTTACTAGCTGAATTTTCATGCTCTTGACAGTGTTACACTGCAAAAGATTAGAGAAGTCCATAAAATCTCTCCTAGGATCCCTGAGGGAGAGTCTGGGAGCCCTGGGGAAGGGGGTCACCTAGGCAAGCTTTCTGGCAGAGTTCACACTCAGATTCTGCTAAGAGAGCTTGAGGAGAGCTAGGAGTGGGAGCCAGCTTTCAAGCCAGATCCAGGGTTCTCATCCTTCCCTGTTTACTCTATCCTGATTCCAGTCACTGTCACCATACTGGCAACAGGGGGGTATCCCCTGACTCTTTGAGCACCAGAACCCTCCACCCCAACCCTTTCCCTTGCCAAACTACTTAGCATGGTGGAGATAGCTTGGGCTTTTACCAGGGAACTTCATGGTTGGAAATGCACAAGGATGATACAGGAGGCACAGCACCATCACAGTGATCCAGGGCATGGGGGGCCCCAGCTGAGTCCCAGCCTTGTTCTTTCCACACTCTTTGAGCCATGGTTCCATTGACCCCTCTCCTCCCTTCTTTGCTGAACCCTCCCCCAGCTTCATTCAGACTAAGTGTTTCTCTAACAGGTTTGGGGGAGAAACAGTAGATGGTGAGTGAGTGGATGGACCCTCCAGGTGCTCCAGTTCTTGAGACAGGACGAGCCCTGGCTCTGAGGGCTACATGGAAGTCCAGGCAGTGACCGCCTCTCCATGGGTGTTTTGTGCTCTGTCTCTTCCACAAATGAACCAAGAGTTACATGTGGCCCTCAGGGAAAACACAAAGCTTCAGGGGGCAGTCATTAAGGGGCCTCAAACACATGGAAATGAACAAAGAGGTCCCTGTATTGGGTCCTGAGGAGACCTTGATGTAAAACAGTGTCCCAGGAAAACGGTTGTTTGTCAGTGACTAGACAACACATTGGTAGAAGCCAAGCTTTGGATGAGTCCTGAGATCCTGCTGAGAAGGCTGTCTCAGATGAGGCAAGTGGCGGGAGAGATAGGTCAGCAGCTCAGCCAGAGGTGTAAAGCATCCCGAAGGATGGGGCAAGGCCAAGCAGGCTGCGTGGCACTGGGGAGGGGCTCTGAGGCCCAGCTCGGAGGAACTCGTGGTGGGGCTGCAGCATAGCAGGCAGCTGAGAACAGGAAGGGACTGCACAGCCCCAGAGGGTCCCAGAACCAGGTTTCAGGAGATCGAGGAGATTCTAGGAAGGGCTAGGAATGGCCTGGAGCCTGGGTGCTCTGCTATGTGCCAGGCTTAGGGGAGAGGGTAGGGGATATAGAGCTACAGTCTTGAAAGGCTCACACTCTGCTGAAGAAGGTAAACATATGGCTACAGTAGACAAAGATGAGGGCTGCATTACAGGGGTGTCATGCGTAACATAAAAGCTTTTAACTGAGAGCTTTTAGGGAGGCTTCTAACCTGGCAGTGGGGGTTGTGGGGGTGCCATTTAAGCAGAGTTCTAAATAGGAGTTATGCCGTCATAAGGAAGGTGCTTCATGCAGAAGGATCAGCTCATCAAAAAATGAAAGAGCCAGAGGGAGTAAGGAAAGGATTAAGTAGATGTGCATTTGTTTTTTTCTCTTTGTTAATATTTGTCAAGCACTTACTATGGGCCAGGCATTGTACTAAGCATGGATTATCCTTTTATGATTAAAACAGCCTGAGAGACAAGCAGTATTATTATCTTACAGGTGAGAAAACCGAAGCCCAGACAAGGTAAGTATCTTGCTCATGATAAGCTAGTAAAGTGGTAGAGCCAGGATGTTGAACTCAGATGGTCTGGCCTCAGAACCCTTGGATCCTTGTTTTTAAACTACTACCATAGACAGTACGATTTTCTTGATATTTATTTCCTGGTTTAGTTCTCTTCGATTTTGGCTAAATCTTTTTTTAATTAAAAATTGAGATATAATTGACATATAACAATGTATTAGTTTTAGGTGTAAAACAATGATTTAATAAATGTATATATTGCAAAATGATTACTGCAATAAGTTTAATTAACATCCACTTAGATTTCCTAAATCTCTTAATATATCTCCTTTTTTTAAATTTTATTTTTCACTTTTTATTTTGGGGGGAGGTAATTAGATTTATTTATTTATTTTAATGGAGGTAATGGGGATTGAACCCAGGACCTTGTGCATTTTAGGCATGCACTCTATCACTGAGCTATACCCTCCCACAATATACCTCCTTTTGAAAATTCCCATTGATCTTGGCTGACCTCAAAAAAAAGGAACACATGGAGGAAGGACAGGGAGACCTAGTACCAAGTCAGGGGGACAGAGGTAGGAGCTGGTGGGGCCCAGGCAGGGAACAGGGCAGGAGGGGTGGTTGAATCTATAGCCTACATTTTCCTTTTGAGCTGCTGAGAGCCTCTAGAGGTGACTCATTTCCACCACAGGCCCTGGCACATAGTAGGTGCACAATAAATGTTGGCTGACTCACAGTGATGATGTGAGAAAACTCACTGGCTCTGTTAGTGAAATTGACCCTATTTTCTGATTTCTGTGTAGAGCAGGCGGCTGGGCCACCAAGTTTCCTGTCCAGGATATTTGCTCACCTAGGCCACACCAGCCTAGCCTATAGGTTGCTTTTCCTCTTATCTGGCCCAGGAGGAAGGTTTGAATCTGCTTCCCAAATCAGAACACTGCTCACGGCAGGGCCATTTTTTTAGATTCCACATGCAAGTGATATCATATGATTTCTCTGTCTGACTTACACTTAGCATGATAATCTCTAAGTCCATCCATGTTGCTGCAAATGGCAATATTTCGTTTTCATGGCTGAGTAATATTCCATTATATATATACCATTATATATATTATTATAATATATATTATACCATTATATATATATTGTATATATATATACATACACACATATATATATATTCCATTACACAGCTTCTTTATCCATTCATTTGCTGATGAACACTTAAGTTTCCATGTGTTGGCAATTGTCAATAATGCTGCTATGAACATTGGGGTGCATGTATCTTTTTGAATTAGTGTCTTTGTTTTTTTTTCAGTGAATTAGGAGTAGAATTGCTGAATTGTAGGGTAGTTCTAATTTTTTGAGAAATTTTCATACTGTTTTTCATAGTGGCTACACCAATTTATATTCCCACCAACAATATAGGAGGATTTCCTTTTCTCCACACACTCCTGAGCATTTACTATTTGTATACTTTAAAAAATTTGTATACTTTTTGATGATAGCCATTCTGACAGGTGTGAAATAATACCTCATTATGGTTTTGATTTGCATTTCTCTAATAATTAGCGATGTTGAACATTTTTTCGTGTGCCTATCGGCCATCTGTATGTCTTCTTTGGAAAAATGTCTATTTAGGTCTTTTGCCATTTTTTGAGTAGTTTGTTTTTTGTATTAAGTTGTATAAGCTCTTTTTCTATGTTGGGTATTAACCCCTCATCAGTCATACCATTTGCAAATATTTCCCGCCATTCTGTAGGTTGTCTTTTCATTCTGTTAATGGTTTCCTTTGCTGTGCAAAAGCTTTTAAAATTGATTAGGTCTCATTTATTTATTTTTGCATATATTTCTTTTGCCTTGGGAGAGAAAGAATTTCTTTTCTATTTTCTAAGAAAACATTACTACAGCTTATGTCAAAGAATGTTTTGCCTGTGTTCTCTTCTAGGAGTTTTATGGTGTTAAGTCTTACATTTAGGTATTTAAACCATTTTGATTATGAGACTGTCTTTTTTGAGGGAGGGAATGGTAATTAGGTTTATTTATTTATTTTTAATAGCGGTACTTGGAATTGAACTCAGGACCTTGTGCATGTTAAGCATGTACTCTACCCACTTGAGCTATACCCTCTCCCCTAAGCCATTTTGAATTTATTTTTGTATATGGTGTGAGGGAATGTTGTAATTTCACTGATTTACATGTAGCTGTCCAGCTTTCCCAAGAGAAAAGACAGAGACTGTCTTTTCCCCATTGTAGTTTTACCCCACAATCCAGCAATCATGCTTCTAGGTACTTGACCCAACTTATCTGAAAACTAATATCCACGTAAAAATCAACACAGAAATGTTTCTAGTACCTTTATACATAATTGCCAGAAACTGAAAACAACCAAGATGTCCTTCAATAGGTGACTGGATAAACAAACTGTGATACAACCATACAATGAAATACTACTCAACAATAAAAAGGAATGAGCTATCAAGCTCATACACAAAGACAGAGACAAATTTTAAATGCATATTACTAAGTGAAAGACAGTCTGAAAAGGCTGCAGAGTGTAGGACTGCATTTACAGGCAAAACTATAGGGATAGTAAACAGATTAGTGGTTATCAGGGTTTGTTGTGGGGGAGGGTGCAGTGAGGATGGAATAGGTTAAATACAGAAAATTTGGGAGGCAGTGAAGCTATGTTGTATAATACTGTAGTGGTATATTACTATTAAATACTATACATTTTTCAAAACCCATAGAATTTTACAGTACAAAGAGTGAACATATGTAAACATATGTAAACTTCAAAAAATCATTTAGGAGGCTGGGAGATCCCAGGATGGAATAAAGAATGTGACAAAAGAAACCAACTATATTACAAATGTATCAAACAACCTCACTGAAGGAAGGAAGTGGGGGGAGTGGTGCTGACCTGTTACTTTGGAAATAAGTAGAGTCTGTAAGACTAAAGGTAAAGGAACTGTACATAAGCACCATACTCTGGTTGATAACATTATTTCCCAGTGGGACATGCATTAACAATTTGGAAACAACTATACATGTATACCGGTTATGAAAAATTAAGTGAATTAATGGTGGATGGTGGGAGTCAGGTTTTTGACTGTTGGAGTGGGTGGTTGCAGGCTAGCAAGGGGAGAAAGCTACAATCATCCATGTGGTAGTAAATTAGAGTTGGAGACATCATTATGAACGTGGTTAGTTTACTATAGATCCAGATGGCTACATATAGAAATAGTTATAAATATGTGTTCATATACATAAACCCATAACTATTTGTATGTGATTTAATTATTACCTCAAAATACCAACAGAATCAACAAGCTGTTGTAGCTAGTGAGAGAATTCAGCAATGCAGCCAGATAGATCAATCTACAAAAATCAATCGGACATGTCTACACCACCTGTAGCCAAGTAGAAAATGCAATAAAAAAGATGCTTTCACAATGGTGAAAAAACTATAAAGTATCTAGGAATTTACTTAACCAACACTATATGAGACCTCTATGAAGAAAACTTTAAAGCTCAAAGGACACAGAAAATGATCCAAATAACTAGAAAGATATTCCATCGTCTTGTTAGGTAAAAAAAAAACAATATTAATTGTTCCCCAGTTAATCTATACATTTAATGCAATCCCAATTAAAATCCATAAGGATTTTACAGAACGTAATAAACTTACTCCAGTATATATACACAGAGAAATAAAGTTTCAAAATGAGCAAAGTCAATATATAAAAAGAAAAAGAAAGAGTGGGGCTTACCCAACCAGATAACAAGACATGCTATAAGACTACAGTAATCAGAACAGTGTAGTACTGTTGCAAGAACAAATAGACCAATAAAGAACCTGACCCACCTGTGTGATATGATATAAAAGAGAACATAATATGCAATAAATGTGGCACCACCATCACTAAAGAAAGGATAGATTGTTTGGTAGATAATATTGGAAAAACTGGTTCATTATATGAAGAAAGATGAAAACCATGTTCCTATACAACAATACATACAAGTAAATTCTAGAGGATTCAACCTAAGTAAGAAAAACAAAACTATACAGTTAACAGAAAAATAATGTAGAAAATCTGTGTTTACCTAGGAGTGGTGGGGAAGGACTTGAACATTTCAAAAAACAAACCATCGTTGCAAAACGTTGATTATTTTGATTACATAAAAATTAAGTATTTCTTCTTCACAAGATACTCATTAATTACACAGGGGAAAATAGCAATTTAGAGCATAGAAACCTGGCAGACACTACCTTAACCAAGTAATCAAAGTTAACATCACCAGTAATGGGACAAATTGACATCACATGCCTCCTGATAAGATGTACTGAGAAGGCACAGCCTCAGTTCTGTGATATGCCTGCCAAAAATGCACAGCCTGAATCAAATCATGAGGAAACACCAGACTAACCCAAATTGAGGGACATTCTCAAAATGAATGTCCTGTACTCTAACAAAATGTTAAGGTCATAGAAGATAAAAAGACGGACTGAAGAATTGCTCCAGATTAAAGGAGGCTAAAGAGACTTGGAGAGCTAAATGCAATGTGTGATCCTGGATCAAATATATATTTTTTCTATTTATATAAGGGAAATTGCTGGTACAATTGGCAAAATGAGGATAAACTAGATTAGATAATATTACTGCATCAGTGTTTATTTTCTGACTTTGATAATTATACTGTGGCTATGTAAATAAAGTCCTTGTTTTTAGAAAACAACATATTGGGTACTTAGAAATAAAGGAACATTATGTCTACAACTTACTGTTAAACAGTTTAGGAAAAAATATACACACACACACACAAATATACACAGAGGAGGATAAAACAAATTTAGCAAAACATTAACATTTAGGAATCTGGCTGAAGGAAAACGCACAATTCTTTGTAATATTCTGCAACATTTCTCCAAGCCTGAAATTATTCTAAAATAAAATGTTACACAAATAAGGATTTCTGTTTAGTGAGACACTAAGGAGAGAGTTAATGGCTGCTACAGTGAAAGAAGTTGTTTCCCTAACTATAAATTTTTAGGTTTACATGTTTATATGCGTAAAGATAAAGTTCGGAAAGCTAGCTATGGAACTAGTAACAATAGTTACCTCTTTAGAGAAAAGGGAACTAGAATTAGGAGGGAGAGGGGATATTAACTATTTGAATGAATCACTGCATTCTTCAACTTGTTACAACACTCATGTGTTATTTTTACGTTAAAAATTTGTATTAAATTTGAAACAATCTCAAGCATACAGCAAATCTGAAGTACAGAACAAAGAACTCCCCGCCATGAACCATTTACAAGAAGCCAATTTATGTCCCATCACCCTTGATTTAATGTGTATTTGCTACAAACAAGGACATTCTCCTAAATGACCACAGTACAACTGCCAAAATCAGGATCAAAATCAGGAAATATTTTTTTTAGGAAATTGACACTGATACATCTCTGCCGTCTAATCCTGAAACTCCATTCCAGCTTCACCTGGAGTCCCAGTAATGCCCTTTATATTAATAATAAAAAAAATCCATTTCAGATCATGTTGTAGTTTTTTTCTCCCTGGAGTCTCTTCTTCACTCTGGAACAGTTCCTCAGTCTTTTCTTAAATTTCATGACCTTGACATTTGAAAGCGTACAGGATATTTATTCTGTAGAATGTCCCTAAATCTGGGTTTGTCTCGTGCTTCCTTTTGACTAAATTCACGTTACGTATCTTTGGCAGGAAAATCACAGAAATGATGCTGTGTTCTTCTGGTTGCATTCTACTAGGTGGCACAAGATTTTGATTTTACATTACTGATGATGTTTTATTTTATTACTTGATTAAGGTGGTGTCTGCTAGGTTCTCTACTGCAAAGTCATTCCTTTTCCTTTTATAATGAATAAATGTTTTGTGTGGAAGTATTTTGAAAAAATGTAAGTATCTCATTCCTCATCAAACTTTTCGCTTATTCATGTATGGACTCATGGTTCCCTATTTTATTTAGGGGTTATAATATCTTACCATCATTATTTATATTGATGCTCAAACTGTCCCTAATTTGTCCAGTGGGAGCACTTCAAGCTGACTTTTCAGTACTCCTTTGCTTTCTAGGACAAGATTTCTAGGCTCATCTTGTATCTTTTCTCCCTCAGCCCTAGAATCAGCTCTTTCACTACGGAACCCTGGAACCTTATAGTGAAGAATGGTGTTTAGAAGTCAGGATTTGGGTACTGAGTGTGTTTATTGCTACTAGGGTGGAAGTGTCACTTTTCCAAGGCCCTCTCAATAGTCAAAACTGAGACAGAGCTACATACACACTTAAATCTGTACTTATTTCTATTATCTATCTCTTTGCATTGAAAACCTAACGTTCACACCAATATCTCCAGTTTTAATCCAGCATCACAAGGTTTATTCATTTTCTCCTTTTCTATGTTCGTAATTTCCTCCTCCAACTATGAGAAACCTGGCTCTCCTTTTCTCTTCAATATGTTTATTTTTATGATTAACCTCCCTGTTGCCACTGCCCTTCTGCATTCAGATGCCTTTCTCATTCTACTCTGTCTCCAGCACTCTGTGTTGGGTTGCTGTCCCCCTGCGCCTTCAGTGAATACCATCCTTACCCCAACCTTGCCCAGTACCCTGTCCTGGTGGTCAGTCCCCTCCTCAAGAGTGCCCCTCTGCCCTGCTTGGGCTCTGAATCTCCACACCAGGCTGCACTTCCATCCCCGTTGCTGCAGGTACATCATCATCATCCTGTTGGGTCTCTGATACCTGCAGCAAGCCATACACATGCATGGATGTCCTCACTTCACTCAGGCTCTGACACCTTACACTGTGCAACCTTCATACACAGATGCTCCCTTCACCCTGTTCAGGTCCTGACATCCTGCTCTGGGTCACTGAGGTAGCCCCCACCCTATTATGGACAATTACTTTGCTCTACCCCATCTAAAGACTTCAGGACTGAATTGTTCAGGAAGGAAAGAAGACTTTAATTTTTAAAAATTCAAGAGCACTGTTAGGGCAATGAAACTACTCTGTGTGATGCTGTCTATAATGGTGGTTACATGCCATCATACATTTGTCCATACCCATAGAATGTACACCACCACGAGTGAACCCTAATGTAAGCTATGGACTTTGGGTGGTAATTATGTGTCAATATACATTCATCAATTGTAAGCCCCCACTCTAGTGGAGGATACTGACAATTGGGGAGACTACATATGTGTAGGGGCAGGAGTATATGGGAAATATGTGTACCTTCTCAATTTTGCTGTGAACCGAAAACTGCTCTAAAAAATAGTCTATTTTTTTAAAAAGGTAAGAATTTTACTTCTTGCAAGGAAATGCATCTCTATGATGTGATGTGTTGATTTACATAGTATAATCACAATCACTGAAAAATGTCTGTATGAGTAGCTTGACATTTTGCACTACTAATTCTATAAGAAAACCTTTTATAAACTGCAAAGAAAATGAAGGGAAACCAAAAACTGAAACTTACCCTGTCATAAATACAAAAACTATCACAAAATAGCAGCCAAACATTACACTCCTCCTGATGGGAGTACTGACACTAATAAGTACTATCCTGGGGTGGAGACGGGGAGTGTTGAGTTGCAGGAAGAGAGGAGCAGGATTCACAGTGCAGGCAAATTATGAGGGTGTAGATGAAATATGATTAACCTGAACCATGAGGGATAATTGTTGAAGCTAGGTAATGTACACATAGGGAGGGGTTCATTATTCTATTTCTCTACTCCTGTACATGTTTGCAATTTTCCATAATAGTTTAAAATATATACTGCAAAATAAAAGTGAATATATAGCATCAGGAAAAAATTCAAGATCAACAGACTCCCTGACTTCAGACTACACTACGAGGCTATAGTAGTCAAAACAGCATGGTACTGGCATAAAAACAGACACACAGACTAATGGAACAGGATAGAAAGTCCAGAAATAAACACACACAGACAATTCATCTATGAAAAAGGAGGCAAGAATATATGATGGAGAAATGACAGTCTCTTCTGTCAGCTACATGTAAAACTGGACAGCTATATGTAAAAGAATGAAATTAGAATATACTCTAACACCATATACAAAAAAATAAACTCAAAGTGGATATAAGACCTAAATATAAGACTGGATACTATAAAACTCCTAAAGGAAAACATAGTCAGAACACTCTTTGACATAAACTGCAGCAATATTTTTTTTTGATTCATCTCCTAAAGTAATGGAAATAAAAAAAAAACAAATAGGAACTAATTAAAAAAACTTAAAAGCTTTTGCACAGCAAAGGAAATCATAAACAAAACAAAAAGACAACATACAGAATGGGAGAAAATATTTGCAAATGATGTGATCAACAAGGGATGGATTTCTAAAACATACAAGTAGCTCACACAGCTCAATATCAAACAAACAAACCAAACAACCCAATTTAAAAATGGGCAAAAGATCTAAACAGAGAATAGACATTTCTCCAAAGAAGACATTCAGATGGCCAACAGGCACATAAAAAGATGCTCAACATCACTATCATTTGAGAAATACAAATCAAAGCTACAATGAGATAATCACCCCATACTGGTCAGAATGGCCATCATCAAAAAGTCTACAAATAATAAATGCTGGAGAGGGTGTGGAGAAAAAGGAACCCTGCTACACTATTGGTGGGAATGTAGTTTTGTGCAGCCATTATGGAAAACAGTATGGAGATTCCTTAAAGAACTGAAAATAGACTTAGTAAGATCCAGCAGTCCCACTCCTGGGCATATATCTGGAGGAAACTCTAATTCAAAGAGATATACGCACCTCAATGTTCCTAGCAGCACTATTTACAATAGCCAAGACATGGAAGCAACCTAAATGTCCACTGACAGATGACTGGATAAAGAAGTTGTGGTATATATACATATAATGGAATACTACTATGCCATAAAAAAGAGTAAAATAATGCCATTTGTAGCAACATGGATGGACTTGGAGACTGTCATACTAAGTGAAGTAAGTCAGGCAGAGAAAGAAAAACACCATATGATACTACTTACATATAGACTCTAAAAAGAAAAGACTCAAATGAACTTATTTTCAAAACAGAAACAGACTCACAGACATAGAAAACGAACTTACAGTTACCAGGGGGGAAAAGAGGTGGGGGAGAGATCAATTGGGTGTTTGGGATTTGTAGATACTAACTACTACATACAAAACAGATAAACAACAAGGTCCTGCTGTATAGCACATGGAACTATATTCAATACCTCGTAATGGCCTATAATGAAAAAGAATATGAAAAGGAATACGTATTTATTTATTGTGTAAATGAGTCACTATGCTGTATGTCAGAAATTAACACAACATTGTAAATTGACTATACTTCAATTTTTAAAAAGTGGTGTATACTAACGGACTAATATTTAATAAAATGATAATTTTTACCATTTCAAAAAAAAAGTATATGGGAGGATATGGGGTGGGGGAAACCCAAAACTGATTAGTACCACATTATGTCTTTGATTAAATTTTAGTGGGAAAATCATTATTTAACAACTTATATTTGTTTCATTGATAAAGTCTTTCAAAACACTGTGGTATGCACTGGGTGGGCTGGCAGGCTGCTCAGATATGGCCCCCAAGGGCCCCGTGTCTGCTGAAGTCACCCCAGCATAGCTCCTCAACAGCTTAGATTTCGAACATCAGCATGGCTGGGTGTCTCTCTGTGCTTCAGTGGGCAAGCTGGAGCTTTGGGCCCAACTTGACGTCAGAAACTCATGAGCTGGGCAGACCTAAGCAAGTTTAGTTTAGTTTTGTCTTTTTTAAAAGATTTATGGGTCTCCATTTTCTCGTTTGTAAAATAACGACTTTTCATACCTCATCAGTTTGTCATGAGGATTAAATGAGTTAATTCATGTACAGTGCTTAGAATAATGCTTGGAACTTAGTACCCAGTAAATTATTATTCTTGGATCAAGCCAAGGGATTCCGTCTTACACTGCTGAAACTTAGAAGAGACTGATGTATAAACCAGATGTCAGTTTATTAATTTATCACTAGAAATATAGCCAACAGGGGGCCTGAAAATCCATCTTTACTGATCAGTACATTCTTTTTGGGTGAGAAAGGCCACACAAACCAAGTCACAAGCCAAAGAAACCAGATGGGGTGGAATGGAGTCAGGGAGTTAGTGGATTGAACTGAGGGGCCAGTGGTGTCAAGCTGTGATGGACTAAGGCATCCAGTGCTGCTGAAGGGCAAGACCTTCTAAAGGGACAAGTCACAAGATAGAGTCTGCCTCCTCTCAGGCTGGTCTGGGGACCCAATGACCAATGCTTGGTCTCTCACACCCTCCCCCCTGCATTGCAGGATTCTGGCCTTCTTGATTTGAACCACATTTCGTGTGCTCTTCCAGTAACTTGTGCTCTTCTCTAGCTAAAGGTACCCTTTAAAAAACCCTGCTGGGTCTTAAATGTACCAACCCTGAGACACACATTCACCAGCAAACCACAACCTCTTGAATGACTTCTACATCTCACCACTGTTTGCTGGTTCTTATTAGTTTTACCCTAAGACAACTCTTCTTCCAAGTTCTGGGCATGCCATACCTATGTTCTTACTGCAGAGTTCATGCGGGAGGAACAATAAGAAATCTGTGGTGGTGAGAAGGTTCAGTATGACTATGCTCAAAGGCCTCTAGCAGTCAAGAAAAACCTAGACTCCTACACTGATGGAGAGTCACTAGCTAGGAACAAAGTATTGAATGATGGAACAGACTGAGTATAAAATATTCATAAAGAACTAGAGGGGATAAGTATGTCTGTGTGTAGAAGAATTCAAAGAAAATATCTCTGCAGTGGGAGAAGAATCCAACAAGGGGTCCCTTCTAGGCCCAAGGAACAAAAGAGGAGGTGTGGGTACCTGTCTATTTAGTTGAGGCACCAGGACTAAACTTTCAGCCGCAAGGCATTGTAAGCAATGTCTCACTAAAAATCAGTAAAGCAGTGAAGGGCACAACAAATACTAATAATCATAATGGCTAACAATTATGGAACTACTAGGAACCATAAGAGTTTTGCTTGTATTATCTGATTTAATATTCACCATTACCTTACCATTGGTCCATAACGATGATTATTCTTCCCATTTTACAGATAAGGAAACCGAGGCACTGAGAGGCTTAATTTGCTGAGATCACGCAGCTATTAGATAATAGAATCCAGACTCAAATACAGTTCTGATTCCAGAGCTAGCTCCCTAATTTAAAAGTTTAAAACAGGTTATAGTCAGTCCCCCTCATTCTGGGTTCAAAATACTTTCTTAAAAGGACAGGAGGGCACGTGACCCTGGGTATGCTCACCCGCATGTGTGACAGGAGTCACCCATTGTATGAACAGCTATGGAACAAAGTTGAGAACAGTCTAAATGGAAAGAAGTAACAAGGCTGGGGACCCAGACACCTTGATTCTTGCCCCATATCTGCATGCACAGAGCTATCTGAACCTAAGCAAGACACTTAACATCTTTCAGCTTCAAGCTTCTGTTTTATTAAATGGGAATAACTCAGCAGGAGCCACATATCACAAGATTATTGAGAAGACCAAAAAAGAACATTTGTGAAAGTATTCCTCAGTGTTAAGAATGCAGTAGCATGGGTTGACAAATATTTATTATAATTTAGGGTTTCAAAGTTCTCTCTACATACAGTACAGCAGAAATCACTTCCAAACCACCCATTTATTTAACATAAAGAAAAGGGAAACCTAGAATTACTGACAGGGCACAATCTATACATGTTATTAGAATGGGCTTAAATTGCATGGTGATTTCTGCCTCACCCCATGCAACTCAGCAGGTGCCAGGCAGAGTCTCATGCTGTTTTCCAGCATTTGTGCTTGCTGATACCCGGCCCGGCAGATGAGGGCTGTGGGGTGCACTCCTCGGGCCATCATCTTGATGATGGCCTAGAGTGTGTGTGTGTGTGCAGGTGCCAGTCTGTCTCCAGAGTAGGCTCCCAGCTGCTCTCCCACCACTCCTTCCATGAAATGACACCCTTGGATCCATGGCACTTCACGGTTCACAAAAAAATGTAGTCAGTTTACACAGGACCTTGTCTCATTTAATCCCTCCTGCTAACCAAGAAGGGGGCAAGACAAATTTATGTCATGCCCATTTTATGCATAAGGATAATTTACTCAGGAGAGGTTGATTTGCCTAAAACACAGTCCAGTGGCAGAACTGGGCTAATCCCAGTGCGTGACTCATCCACTGTACCACGTTTTTAATTGTTTAATTAACAGCTGTTCACTGAGCATCTAATATGTGCCAGCCACTGTGCCAGGTACTTCTACTCATCAGCTTGCTCTCCTGAGAGAAGCTTGTTCAAATCCTTCACCTCCCACCCTCCATCCCATGTAATAGATGAGTTTTAAGTGATGGGATTAACCAACCCTCACTATTCAACACATGGCACTAGGGACTGAGCGGTAGACAGTGTGACCAGAGCTGTGCTCTAGAGCCAGACTGTCCTAAATCCCTCCATGCCAACTCCATTTACTCGTCTATAAAATGGGGATAGTAACTGGGCCAGTTCGTAGGGTTGTGAGGATTGACGTGGTGCAGGTGAAGCAGTTTCTACAGTGCCTGTTACGTAACAAGAGCCCAATAACTATCAACTGTCATTATTCCCTTAACATTGTCTTGAAAGAAAACAAGGCGACGTTTAAAAACAAATGAAAACTGGCCCCTTTAATCTGTCTTACGTCCCAAAGCTTTCAAGACTTTGGCCCAGAAAAAGGGGTCCTCCCTCCTCTAGGCAGAGCTCACACGCCCTTGCTGAGCCTGCACCGTCCTCCAAAGTCTCACCTCCACCTCCGCCGTTCTGACCCCATGTCCTCAGAGCTGGATTTTGGTCATGGCCCCCTTGCTTGTTTCCTGGCCTCTGCACTCTCCTCCAATGTTACTCTCTACTTTTTCTCAAATAATTCCCCCCAAATATTCACTTCTCAAGCGCCTTTACTGAGCACCTCTTTCTGTGCTAGGCACGGTAGTGGCTGCTGTGATGACCTCTCAGGAATGGACTTGCTGCCCGAGCCGCTGAGAGTGCAGACGGCAGCAGCAGGTCCTCAGCGGTCAGCCCCTTAGGGCTAACTGCTAGCTGAAGACAACTTCCTCTCCCAAGGTCACAGCTCCTTCTGGTGGCAGCCAGCATCCAAAGACTGATCATCTCAGCAGAAAAAAGGCCTGACCCATTGCCTCAACTAAGAACAACTCTGCCAGCCTCAGAAGGTGGGGCTGCCTGAGGCTTTTGTTGGGCCTGCACTGCTGCTCAACTTCTCCCTCTGCTAGGCCCTGATGTTGGTCCCAGGAGCACCCCATAATAAATAGCCTGCATGCTGATGATCTCTTCAAGCTACTTCCCAGGGAACCCAACCTGCAACATGGGCACAGGATGCAAAGATGAGCAAGCCAGGGTCTGGCTTTCAAGGGTATCAAGGCCAAGTGGGAACTACAACCTTAATAATGGCAAGCAGCTTACAGTGAGGGACACATAAAGTGCAGTGAAGCCCACTTGGAGGGGGGTGACACTGAGAGGAGTCTGTCACTCCAGGTTTAGCCAGATTTTGGACCCACCGTTAACCTGCTATGATTTCCCACAGATTCTGCCATCTAGGCTGCATGCTTGGGCTGGTACAGAGCCATGGGGCCCTGAGGCTGTTTGGTTTGCATCTTTGGGTGGACCAGACCTGGCCTGGGGAGTGGCTCTTCGTAAGATATCGTGTTCTAAATGACAAACTAGGCCAGGGCATGGCCAATGAGGGTAAACAGCACCTTCTCTTCTTCTCAGCTAAAATTTGCCTGGAAACCAGGGAGAACTCAGCTAAATGTTAGTTTATGTCCAACGAATTTCAAGACAGTTAATTTCACACTGAAATAAACAACTGACTGGCATCTCTGAGCACCCTGTAGATTGTTATGGGAAAGACCCCTGATCTCACTGCACGCCTGCACTCTGCCCCCCAGAGGACCAGCCAGGTTGCCTGAGAAGGCGTTGGGGAGTGTGATAAGGCCAGCAGAAGCACGGAGGCCAGGATTTCAATGAGTTCACA
Source organism: Vicugna pacos (assembly GCF_048564905.1). Taxonomy (NCBI): domain Eukaryota; kingdom Metazoa; phylum Chordata; class Mammalia; order Artiodactyla; family Camelidae; genus Vicugna; species Vicugna pacos. The sequence goes on along the minus strand of NC_132987.1, from coordinate 52,973,916 downwards.
CAATGAGGCCTTTCAACCTGGCCAGCTCCTGACTGGCTTTAAGGCCTGACTCCGGCAAGGCAGCTCCAGCTCAGCAGCTGGAGGGACCAGCTTTCCAATGGTTGGAGCTGGACAGGCTCTCCCTAGTCGTGTCAGATTCCTCTCTGCTCTTCGCCCTGTGCTTTCTGGAATGGAGCTGGCTGACACTGCCTACATTTTCTACCCCTCAAGACAACCATCTTCTGCCAGTTCTCCTCTAACCCCGCAAAGCTCACCTTACACACTTATTATAGGGTCTTTCTTAGCTGCTGCAATTCATTCATCCCAACTTTTTACAGGGTGGCAGCATAGGCCTGTATTGTCACATGTACAGGCCCTTATTGAATGAAATCATAAAACTGGAAGCGATCTAGTGCTGCCTCCTACCTGAAGAGCCCTTCTCTAGTGGGCAGCAGGGCTGGACAGTCCCAGAGGCCAGGACGTCACTCTCAGAAGGCAACCTGAACTATTAAGAAAGTTTTTCTTTCCTTTCAGCCAAACTGGCCTACCACTGGAGTCACTCAAGAGAAAATTTACTTTTTCCAAACGATGTCCTCCAAATCAGTGGTCACACAAGAATCGCTTTGAGTGCTTATGTATTATGCCGAGGAGGTGTTCAGAAAGGTCAATTTGTTGTGGTTACTCAGCTAATGTTGGTGACCCTTTTCACTACCAGTAATAGAGCTGGCATTTGATCGCAGATCCAACTCCAGGGCTCTTCATACACAAAGTCACCTCCAAAGAAGCAGATTCTATGTCACAGAACCCTTCAGCTGCACTTCCAGGGACCCTAAAGATTGGGAGAACTCATATAGGGACCACAAGCTGTTGAGGGGTGAGAGGGCCTGAGAACGTGGCAAATAGGCAGGCCCACACCCTACACCAGGTGGCCTCGACTATCTGAGGTTGGAAGAGAGTGGCAGGACTGAGAAAAGGCTCTCCGAGCTGTGAGGTGCACGTGGCCACAGATGTGCCTGTAAGAATGCCTCCTCTGGACTCCTGAGGGAGGCTGAGGAGGCAGGAAGATTAATGACCCTTCTCCTGGCTTCAGAGTCCATCAGTCCAGAGCCTTCCCAGCATTATTCTGCTTTACCCCCAACACAGGTTGTGTCCTCCCCAGCTGTACCACAGTACCACAGTGCCCTGTTAAGACTCCTTGCTTGAGTTCTGCAATGACAGTTCTCCATGAAGCCAACAAGTTCCTTCTGTTGACGCTGGTTTCTCCAATGTCATTAAGAGAAAAACAACCTCTCTACTTTAGTATCTTCTATACAACAATTACATACAGCAGCTGAGTATCCAAAAAATAGTATTTATAAATCTTACTACTTCTGTTAAACAGCTCCTCTGCTTTTAAATATTGTTTAGTTTGAAACAAAAGTGTTCTCTTTCTTCACCTTAGACCTCAAGTCCCTACTTTCCAGGCTCCTCCCACATGGTTAAAGGAAAAATAAAGAACATGAAACCACCCAAGCAAAATGGAGACAAACACTGTTTCTCAGTTTCTCTTTAGCCTTGAAGGGTCCACACCAGAGAAACAGAGTGAGCCTGGGCCGGGGAGAACAGCACTGCAGTGATGTAATACACTGCCCTTTATTTCACCAGCTCCAACCACTATAAGGCCAAGCCCCTGTGGCTTTAATGACATCTCTGCCCAGGGGCAAGGCTGATGCTGCTATGGCCTCCTCAGTATGACTGACAAAGTGTCACAGGAAAAATGCCAAATCAGGGAGTCCACACTCCTTAACAGTGGGCAAACACTGAAGCCCTGTCAGGGAGCAGCACAGATGAGGCAAGGAAGATGCAGGGAGATTTAATTTACACAGCAGCCACTCAGGGCCCAGTTACAGCTGGGGCAGTGGCAGGGATCTAAAATCCCAGAGGGCACCCCCTACTCCTTTCCCCTTGGAAGACCAGTCCTCAAAGACCCTTAGATGGGGCTCCCTGGGTTGCAGAGAGGATGCTCCAGTCAAAAGGAGAGTTTGGGAATAAGGCTGTCCCCAAAGTTGGGGGAAGTCTATGGCCCAGAGATGGTTGCCTACGTGATGTCCCAGGGGTCTGAGAGACCAGTCCATGTCCTGGGCACAGTCCTCAGCCTGGTGGCCCTAGAGGAAGCCCTCATGGCGGAACTGTTCCTGGAGAAGGGCGCAGTACTGATCAAATCCCCCCTCGACCCGGGTGACTCCACCTCCTTCGCACACCCACAACTCCCGGCACACCATCCGGATGAAGCGCTCGTCATGGGACACCAGAATCACACCACCCTGAAAGACAGAAGACCAGGGTGCACTCAGAGGGGCCCAAAGGGGTGCTGAGGCCTGGGGAAGAGTGGGCAGTGTGAAGGCACACTCACCCTGAAATTGTTGAGAGCACGGCCCAGAGCTTCAATTGTCTCCATATCCAGGTGGTTTGTGGGTTCATCCAGAATGTAGAAGTTGGGGCTGGAAGGCAGAACCCAGGAACGTTGGCAGTTATGGGTGTTGGGAGAAAATAAACTCCGATATGAAGGCAAGACAATCATTTCTATCAGGTAAGAGCGGGAAAGGGGAGGGCAAAGTTCTAGAAAACGACGCCTCACCAGGGCATGGTCATCTGAGCAAAGGCCACTCGGCTCTTCTGGCCCCCAGACAAGCTGGCAACAGGGCGCACAGCCAGTTCTCCAGAGATGCCATACCGGCCCAGCTGGTGACGGTACTCCTCCTCAGGCCGTCCTGGAACAGGCCCCACCCCACCATGTGGGTTCTTGGCCCAAACTCACTCCCTTCACCTTCCCCTCAGTCCCAACCCAATGCCCTACGCCTAGACTTGGTGGGCTGTTGAGCAACCAAAGGTAGGCCTAACTGTAAGCATTCAGAACAAGGCCCCCTTTCCTCAACTCAAATCTGTAACGCACCAGGGAACTTGCGTGCCAGCAGTTCCACAGCACTGACATTCAGGTCCAGCTGCTCCACGTGGTGCTGGCTGAAATAGCCAATCTTCAGATTCCTGCAGGCAGAAGTGAAGGTGGAGAGAGGAGAGAGAAGGCAATGACCATAAAGGAGTGCAGTTACAGCATATGATTTGTTGGAGAATGGAGGTGTGGGCCCCACCTGTGAGCATGTCTGATCCCCCGAACAGGAGCTAGGTCCCCCAGAAGCAGCTTTAGCATGGTAGACTTCCCAGCTCCATTCTCCCCAACCTGTAAGAAGAAACACAAGAAGGTAGACAGCATATGTGTGCAGGATACAGAAGGGAAGGAGATGAGAATGGATCCCGGTAGTCCCAGTAACTCCAACAACTAAAAAAATTTTTTAAGGAACTGTAGAGAAAAATGAAGGAAGTAGTAAAGATGTAAGGGTGTCAATATCCAAGTATCCACTAAGTACAGAGGAATTAACTCTTCCAATAACCAAGTGAGGTAGACATTATCTCCATTTTAAGGATGAGGAAGTAACCAAGCTAGGAAATAGTTAGAATCTGAAGTCTGACCCTGAAGCCCATATTCTCCCCTCTACGTTCCATGGTTCCAGAGCTGAGACCAATAAGACAAAGTACTGTTCTGAGTAGTCACAAAATACCACATGGCAGGCTCTTCATCTATCCTGCAGAGCAGCCCTGTGAGGCTGCAGGAGGGGGCTAGTATAAACACAGCAAAGTCCTTGGCCCGGGCACTGACTCCTGCTCCTGGGGACCTCCTCCCTTTGTAGCCCCAGAATCTGGGCCAATCCACATCACGTATTGGGGTGGGAGAGTCCAGTTCCAGCTCATGGAACAGAGAAACAGCAACCATACCACACAGATGCGGGATTCAAGATCAGCAGAGATGGAGAGACGGCTGAAGATGACGTGCTTAGGATCATAGTAGAAATCCACCTCATCCAGTTGCAGAATTGGTGGTGAGAATTTCTCAAACCCATCAGGGAACCTACAGGTGGGGATGGGGAGCATAAGGGTGGCCAGAAACAAGAGCTTCCCCACCTGCCCCTCTGGCCCAGCACTCACTTCATCACTACCTCCAACTCCTTGTCCACGGGTTTCAGCTCCGGTCTGAGGAGAGAGGGGAAGACTAGATATATGACTTTAAAAAGTAACTGTTCTTGTCACACAAGTAATATATATGCTAGAAAAATAGGATTATCCTTTTTGTAGTTTTTCGTCCTCTCAATTAGTATACTCTGATATGTGTTTCAAGGTCACAAAATCCTATGCTTTATGATTTTATGTTCCCCTACCACTAGCACATCTAGAAATGTTTCAAGATTAAACCTCCAGGGGGAGGGATATAGCTCAGTGGTGGAGTGCATGTTTAGCATGCACAAGATCCTGGGTTCAATCCAGTACTTCCATTAAAAATAAATAAGTAAATAAATAAATAAATAAAAGATTAATAAGCCTCCAATGCTCTCCTGGGTATATAGCTGAAAACTGAAGACACTAATTCAAAAGGATACAAGCACCCCCAAAACACCCAAACAAACAAAAAATGATACAAGCACCCCAATGTTCACAGCAGCCTTATTTACAATAGCTAAGACATGGAAACAACCTAAGTGTCCACATCAGATGAATGCGTAAAGATACGGTATATATATGCATGTGTGCGTGTGCACGTGTGTGTGTGTAGGAGGTGGATAAACTGGAATCCTCATACATTGCTGGTAGGAATGTAAAACAGTGCAGCTGCTTTAAAAAACAGTTTGAAGTTCCTCAAAAATTTAAACGTAGAATTACCATGTAACCTAGCAATTTCACTCCGAGGTATGTACCCAAGAGAACAGAAAATGTATGTCCACACAAAAACTTATACACAAATGTTCACAACATTATTCAAAAGAGCCAAAAAGGGGAAACAATCCAAATGTCCACCAACTGATGAATCGATAAACAAATGTGGACTATCCATACAATGGAATATTATCTGGTCATTAGAGGAATGAAGTACTAATTCATGCTACAACATGGATGAACCTCAAAAACATGGTGCTAAGCAAAAGAAACCAGACACATTTATGATTCCATTATATGAAATACCTAGAATAAGCAAATATATAGAGACAGAAAGAAGTCTGGTGGTTGCCTAGGCCTAGGGGCAAGATTAACTCTCCAAGAGCAGTATAGAATACTCTGCTTTCCTGCAGGGGATGAAGCTAAGGTTGGTTTCTAGAAAGGGGAGACCTAGAATGGCAGGGCAAGGAGTGGCCTGCAAAATGAGGGAAGAAATTAAAAGAAGAGGAGTTAGGGCCTTGTCAAGGACAATGTACTCACAGCTTCTCCAGCATCTTGAGTTTACTCTGCACTTGAGAGGCTCTGTTTGCGTTGTAGCGAAACCGGTCAATGAAGACCTGCAAGTGGATGAGTTCAGGCATAGTCAGGCCCCCTCACTCCCCACAACTCTAACACTCATGGGAAGGGGTGGGCCCCTAGCCCTGCCTTTTCCCACACCTGGATATGCTGGCGATACTGCTGCTGGGCCTCATATTCACGCTGCTGATTGAGCAGCCGCTCCTGCTTGCTCTTGATGAAGGTCTCAAAGTCTCCACGGTAACCATCTAGCCGCTGGCTGTGCAGGTGGATAATGTCTGTGGCTATGGCATTCAGGAAGTTGCGGTCATGGGAGACAACCAGGATGGTAGAGGGCCATGTCTGGGGGGGGGGGTCACAGGATGGCAGGCCCAGTTTGGGAGGGCAGTCAGCTCCCAAACCCTAGCAGCCTCGGAAGCAGGCCTTCTCCAGACCTACTCCAGCACCTGGAGACACTCACCTGCAGGTAATTCTCCAGCCACAGGATGGCCCTTACATCCAGCATGTTTGTGGGTTCTGGAAAAGTGGTGAGGACACATTGGGATTGAAGGACTAGAGAACTAGAAATTTGGATGATGCCACCCTTCTGTACCCTGCACCCCAAAGTCAGGGTGCCCCCATTTAGAACTCACCATCTAACAGCAGCAGATCTGGCCTATGGAAAAGAAGAATGCACAGCCTGAGGTTCTGGGTTAGCCACTTGTTGCCACCTCCCAGGAGCCAAGTCCATCCTTCACAGTAGCCATACACAGTCCCAGAAGACTCACCTAGCAAACAGAGCCCGGGCCAGGGCCAGTCTCATCCTCCAGCCACCTGAAAACTCCCTAAGAGAGACAGAACCACATCAGGGCAAGTGTTCATGAGAATGGGGGGGGGGGGGGGCAGAGCCAACAGTGTTCAGAGTCAAGAATGGTAAGGGCCACTCACCGGGTGGGCTGCTGCTGCATTTTAGGGGTAAAGCCAAGCCCAGCAAGAATGACTGATGCCCTAGGAGTGAAGAAATTCAGGAACCTGGTTGGAACAGGTAACAGAAGGGAGAGAGGAAATCTAAAGGAAGGAAGGGGGATTTTAAATACCTGGCAGGGGCTTTGTCAGCTTCAATCTCTTCCAGTTTGGCATAGATTTCTGCGAGCTGTGCAGCTTCTGAGCCCTCAGCCCTAGAATGAGGGGACAGCAATCAGCCTGAGTGGGGGCAGTCTACGAGTTTATCCTGTACCCCAGGATGGCTGGAAAGTAGGCCACTGGCTGCCCTGTTGCCAGGACAGGAACAGAGTAGAGGAAGGACTTGCTCATAGCAGTGAGCACAACGGGTACTGTGGCAGGAACAAGGGATTTACAGCCCCACAGCACCAAGTACTAAGATGCGCTGCTTAATAGGCTGGGCATACGAACTGTGAATTGTGCCAGCATGGCAGTCACTCTGTGAAGCACAGCTGCAGCTGGTCATTCCCTCGCCCAGAGCCCTCACCTGCCGGCAGCAACCTGGGCACTGAGCTCCCGCTCCTGTCGTAGGAGATCTTCTCGCACGGTGTCACTCTCCAGCACACTCTGTAGGGCAGGGGTGTCATCTCCAGCAACCTCCTGCTCTACATGCAGGAGGGAAATGTGGGCTGGAACCCGCAGGCTCCGGGTGGCCAGCATCTTCAGTAGTGTTGTCTTTCCCAACCCATTCCGACCCACCAGCCCATAGCGGCGGCCCCACGCCAGGTTCACATCTGCTCCAGCCAGCAGTACCCTGCAGGGGTAGTAGGAAAAAGACAAAGGATGATCTAGAGATATGTGCACAGCAAGTTTAACAACAGAAATCTATTTTTAGTCCCAATCCATCTCTCCAAATTCTCCTTTATTTGGAAAAAGAAAAACATTACTCCACCCCATTGCCACTCACCTATCGCCAAAAGACACATCAAAGTTCTCAATTCGAACATCGTAGGATTTGTTCTTGCCAGATGATTCCAGTCGACTCTCCTTTCTGCTGCCTGCCTGGCTGGCTGATGCCTCTTCCAAGACTCTTTTAAAGGGAGAAATGAATGGCTTTAGCACTCCCAACCACCCTTCTGTCCCAGTAGAGACCTCTCTGCTCTCTTCTCAGCCCTTCTCACTAAACTCACAGAGGGTTGCTGGTCTTGAGTGTGTCCTTCTCTGAGCGCTTCTCCTGCTTTGCTTTCAGTCGAGCCTCAGCCTTCTCTAGCTTCTTTGCATCCACTGTCTAAAGATCCAAACATAACCATTTCACCCTAGGGTGTTGGCTCAGAGACTCAGGGAAAGACAATTAGAAATTCCCCAGAAAGATACTCCGGTATTTAGAGACAGTCAACTCCCACCCTCACCATAGACACAGCCCCCTCCCTTTCTTTCTCCTCCCCCTCCTCACCGAGGACTGTTCTCTCTTTAGCAGTCCTGGAAGTTTGGTGCCATAGTCTGTAAGCGATAAGAAAAGCAGTCACCTTCTCCCTGAGGGAAGGGAAACTAACACTCTGAGTGGCTAATATGAAACCAGACAGAGACACATTTAAAGGAAAGCCCTACAAATCCTGTAGGTAGGTTATCATCCTCTCAACACTTCAAAACAAAACAAAACAAAAACCAAACTCACAGATTAAGGATACAAAGGCTGAAGCAGAAAAGCAACTTTTACAAGATCATGTAGTTGATTAGTAAGTCACAAAATTGGGGATAGAATCGAAGTCTGTTCAGCTCCAAGGCCCATATGCTTCCTACCATACCCAAGAGCTTGGAGAACTCTCCAATCCTAATCTCTTTATTAACGGACTCATTTACCCTCAGTAAAAACATCAACTAGCTCCTATAATCATGTCCTGTGGGAAAGAAGTACCAAGAGTCCTGAGCTCCAGGGGGCAGGTGGCTAACGGGTGCAGGCTGAGGAAATGACAGAGGGCAGCTCTGTCTTACCGTAGTTCTCTGTTATCTTTGACAACTGGATGGGGGCATCTAGTAGCATCTGGCTGTTTCTCTGGCTCTGTGGCTCAGTCCTTGAGAGTAGGGATAGAAAGCAAACAGTTAGGAGTTGAAGGAAAAGCTCTATGGTCATCAGATCTTCCCCTCACGCCTTGTCTCCTGACCGTCCGCCCTCGCATCGCCCCCACGAATCCCCCTGCCCTGACACGTACAGGCGTAGAGTGTTGTACATGCGCTGGCACACGGCCCTGATGGCCGCGTCATCCTTGCTGTCTCCGGACACCTCTTGCAACAATTCCCCCACAGCTTCCACCAGGTCATCCACAGACTCGAAGTCCGCGCTGCCGCTATGCAAGACGCCTAGGCCAGGCATGGCAAGACAAGGAAGATACCGGGTAGGGTGGACATACAAGCAGTTTTAGTCTCCGAACTGCGGCCCCAAGAGGGGCCCCAAACATAACCGGCCCTCGGGACAAGAGGTCACGCAGAGGAGAGGCCTAGCAGCGGTCCCCAGCACTGCCCTCCCTTAGTCCTTCCCTCTCGACTTCCACTTTGGTACCCCCAGCGCGTTGATTCGGTTCGGCTCACCAGTAACGTAGTCGAAGACCTGTACATCAATTTCGGGGAACTCGCTCCGCAGGATTTCAGCACAAGTCGCCATGTTCCAGTCCGGCTCCCGTCGGCGCAGTCGCCGTACGACCTCGGCCAAGGCCCGCCCCCTGTTCCCCGAAAGCTCGCGCTTCCTTCCAAAGCGCATGCGTACAGTGACGTAAGAAAGGCGCGGAGCGCGCAGAGCTCGGTGGGCAGGGTGAACCGAGTTTGAGGAACCGCACGCTAGCGCCGCTCAGCGTCTTCGCCGGGCCGCACTCTCTGCGCTTGCGCAAGCCTTTCCACTGAAAAATTAGCCACATGTGCGGTTCTCGCTGCCTCCTGGGAGGTGGCTATCCTGAAGGCGGCGGGGGTGGGGTGCAGGGGAGCTCGCGGTTTATCAGGGCGCGAGACAGTGACGGCCCGGCGTGTGGAAACCTTCCGAGAAGGGCGATTGATAAAGTACACTGGCCTCGCTAAGATTCTGTATGCTCCTTTGAGGCACGCCAGCCGGTGCGCGCCCAGCCGAATCCATTTTGGAGCCCGCTTAGGGCTTTGCTGACTCACGCTCGTCCCTGAGCTCTCGGAAGCCCCTGGTGCAGTTCTGTGCGGCCATGGGTCTTGTTCCGGTTTCTGAGGGCCGGCGGGCTGCTATTTCGGTCGGGTGGCCACCTCGCCCGCGACCTGCACTCTATCTTTTCATACTTGACAGCTCAGCGAACCTAAGTGAATTATGCCCTTTGGTCCCTCCACCATCCCGGGGCACGACCTCACTGACCGCCACAGGGCAAGAAAACCAGATCGACAAGGCCTGTAAATTCTTTAGTTTTTATTCCCGGCTTACACCCGAAGACTTCACACCCTAAATCTCAGTGACTCTAAAAGGCTATTGCCTTATTCACTGACTTCCCCAAGTAGAAGTTAGAATTTTCCCCAAATGATGCTACTGTTTCACATTAACGTGAATATTCTTCCAGCCAGGCTTTAAAATTGTCACCAGAAAATCACATCATTATCCATTAATCCTTCTGTCACTGTGAAGAATCAATCCTGATATTTGAAACGACGTTTCAAAAGCTATTAAGCCTCTCGCTTTAATAACCATTTTATAGGAAACACAGGGAAAGAGAAATTCTGACCAGGAAACTACAGAAGAATCTGGTTTCTTCAACAACTCTACAAGAGCTGAGGGAGAACCTGTGGTTTTTAAGATTTAAGAAGCATTCACTAACTATAATGGACCTTATTTGGATCCAGATGTTAAGTTGTGAAAAATTTTATAAGACTTGGATTAAGCCTGAACACAGATTGGATGTAGTATTAAGGAACTGACCATGAGTTGATATAACTGAAGCTGTTGAACAACCATGATGGGACATAGGGGTTCATTATATACTTTCTACCTGCTTATGTTTTAAATTTTCTCTAATAGATTTTTTTAGGTTTAAAGAGGCTGAGATCAAGCAAGGGAAAACTGGTGATGCACCTAAGCAGAATACAGAACACTCCCCTCAGGGGTCCACTCACCACACAATTCTTTACAGAGGGGGAGGTATAAAAGGGAGGAATTTTCTAAGAGGCCTGGGGGGGGGGTCAAATCTTTGCTTTTACAACCCACACACTGAGGTCGGGAAGCCTGAGTAACTGGGAAGAGGATGGAATTAAGAGGCGAGTTTCTACGGATGGCTGGAAAGACCAAAGGTAAACCTTGCTTAATCTATGTTAATTGGAAAAATACCTGCCTAAAGCTGAGAATTATTTTTGGGAAAGAATCTCTTCCCTCAGGGGACTGGGGCTAGGTGGGGCTGCTTGCCCTTGAGGCTATTTTCTCAGAGGAGACAGGAGATCTGGGGCTAACACCTGCCAGGATAAGGGCTTGGGTGGCCCCAAGGGACCTAATAATAGAGATGAGACAAAGGAAGCAAGTTTAGAATAGAAAATTCTACTCAAGGCAGGTGGTGTGAGACAGGGGAGGAGCAGTCCCACCAGATCCCCAACCCACACAGCCCCCACATTGACACTTAGCCAACAACTCCATTCTACAGAGTTTATTGGGTTTATAACTGGACGAAGTCACACGTGTACAAAACGAAGCTCACACTATCCCAAAGCAGAGTAGGAACTGAGGGCTGGGGATCCATTACTGGCCTTTGGGGGAGCTCCGAGGTGAGGGGCAGCCAACCCTCCCACTCCAGAGAGATGTGGCCACAGGGGAGGGGAGGAGAGGAGCCCAACTGGCTTTGGTCACAGAACTCAGAGCCTGGCATTGGGTCAGGGCAGGCAGATGGATGGAGGGACAGGAGCCTCAGAAACCGCCCTGCCCAGGGAGCCCAGGGAGCCCAGGGACTGCTCCACCAGTCCTGCTCACAATGTGGTTGGTCCAGACCTAGACTCAGGGGCTGGTGCAAAGGGAAGGCAGCAAAGCAAGAGGGAAGAGACATTGATGTGTGATGGCCAAGGGCACCCAGACCTGTGGAAGAGGGTAGGTGGGGAGGCGGGCTAGCTGCCATTAGGCAGCTAGCAGCGGGTCTCATAAATGCCGCTGCGGCCAATGTAGCGCACCCATTTGATGACATCGTGGTCGCTGTAGTTCAGCTTCGGTTCAAACACCTTCAAGTAGCGCACCTTGAGGCCAGAAGGCGCGAATGGCACCTGGGTAAGGGATAGCTCCAGTTAGGAATGTGGCCTTCCTCTCACAGCCACTCGGGAAAGTTCCAAAGCCCTGCTGCCCTACCTCATCTCTCACGTTTGAATGACTGGGGCCCTGAAAAAAGCTGGTGGGGGGGGGAGTTGGGGTAGTGAGAGGTCCTCTGAGAGGTTACTAAAGAAAGCATATCCAAAAGTAACTAGCAATCATTTGGGTTTGCAGTCAGGCCTTGCATGTGAAAACTTGAATCAATTCCTTCAATCAGCAGGTGGCAGCAACCAAAGACCTGCCTTAGAACATACTTATCCTACTCAATATTATGGACTTAAACAATAAGGTGGAGAAAATTACATGTCTAACATGCACAAAGCAAAGTCAGCCCATTTTCCTGTCTGTAAGTAAGGTTTGTGTCTCATCTGGCATGCAAGCAATCTAAATTTTTCTCAACAACTGTTTTATGACAAGCCAAAAGAAGTCAAAGATTTTTGTCAGTGTGAATAGCAATTTTTTGTAGGAGGCCTGAGTGGGGTAGAAATGGGTCTGCGAACTGAAGTCACTTCTCTAGGCCTCAGTTTCCTCATCTACAAGGTGATAAGATGCAGAGGTTGATTTGAATGATCTCTAAAGGCTTTCCTAGCACACCCTGCTGTGACTCTAGGCCCCTTCTATGCCATACCTCAAAGTTCATGGAAATGGGGGGTCGAGCCCATTTCTTCTTGTCGTTGGTGGGCAGAAGCTCAATCTCAGCACTGATCTGTGATTCCTTCATGCCTGCCATGCGCTTGATCCTGGGAACACAAGGACAATGGGCAGCAAATGCCTCTGGTAGCTTGGAAGAACTTCAAGGTGGGTTGCTCCTTGGTAGGGGAGGCGCAGGGAAGAGAACCAAGGAGCCAGGACAAGGAAATGTGGTGAGGACTCTGATAACTCTTGCTATGAAACGTGGGTCTGTTATTCCTTCAGCACTGTGGGCTGTGGTCCCTGCTTAGATACATGGCCATTCTATCCCTTGCTCACTGTCTACAGAGATATTACAAGGGCAAATGGAGAAATGTTAAAGAATCTTGATAAATGCATGCATGCACCCTCGTGCCAGCATGTGCACACTCACACGCAGGTGTAAGGGATGACAACACAAGCAGAGGCTCTTGGAGAACCCTCACAACACACCTTTCACCCCCATCCCCCTCCACATATACACACAGAGGACTAAATGTGAAACTTAAGGAGGGTACACCAAGGCATCTTGAGCCCTGCTGTGGCCTCATGAGGGAGACTCACTTCCACACGATGGCATTCTCGCTGGCCTTGTACTTGGCCTTCCCCTTCATGCAGATCACCTGCACCCCGCTGGTGTTCAGTGGGGTTGGGATCCTCACCTAGAAGTGACAGACCTGTCAGGGAGCTCTGTCAAGACCTGACATCAGCTGCCTTTATTCCTGGAGACAAGTACTTCCTCCTCCCCAAGTCCCTTATCCTCACCTCAATCTTCTGAGCCAGTAGTGAGGGCTTGAAGTTGGACTTAATGACCACCTTGACCTCCAGCTTGGTGCGTCCCACTTCCCGCACTAGTGGGATCACTCGGAAAGGAAGGATGATGTCCTTGGTGGTACGATACCTTTAGGGATGTGAAACCTTTAGGACAGCAGAGCCTGTCCTTCTCCCTCTCCCCACTCTCTGCCAACAGCATCCCCTGCTCCTCACACCCCAATGGCACCTCATGAGCTCAAATTCTCCATCTGGTGGGATGAAGCTGATGCTGCGTTCAGAGTCAAACTTGCTGAGTCGCACACACTGGTGGAAGGTGCAGTCATCAATGGCAATTGATTGCTTCCCGCTGCAAGCAGGGGCAAATGAGCACCTCATTGGTACAGGAGAGTGGCAGGAGAGAGTCAGGCTGGGAGACTTCCCTACCCCCAAAGGCTGCCAGAGCCTAGATGAGGCTTGCACTGTAGTCTATGCAAAGCTGCCAGAATGCAGCTTTCTGACTTGGGGGTCCTTGCCCCAGAGTTATGAATGAGTGGGAGCTTTGCAAGCTCATCATCTCTTGAGAGCTCTGCTGCTTGGAGCCAAGAGATTTCAGGCACACTGGGCAGAGGCCACCAATATGTTCAGAAAAGCCTTGGTCCTAAGGACCAAACAAAGGGGCTTACTCTCTGAGTAGGAAGAGGACAATCCCTTCATCTCTCTTAAACATAGATTTTGAGAGCAACCAGCCAAGCACACCCTTGGGAAGAGGGAGTTTGCATTACTGCAGTAATGAAGTCCAGAAGGAACTTGTGATTCACCAGGCTCCGCTCAGCCCTCCAAGGTCCACCCTCTCCCACCAGTTCCCCCTGCCTCAAGCACCTCTTGCTTGTTTCATCAGCTGTGCCTTTGCCCTGCTTCTCAATGACAATCTTGTCATTCATCCCAAATTTGCACTCGGGCATGCCACTCAGGTAGCTCTTCATCACCACCCGGCCTGACACATGGGCGCTCAGCACCTGCCCTGGTGATGGACAGATAGACAGGAATGGCTGAGTCAGGACCAAGAACTGCCCTGGCCCCCCTTCAGCTTCATCATGAGAGGGCCCTCACCCTGCGGGGACATGAGGAGGTTCACACTTTCCAGCACATCCAGGAAGAGCTCGTTCCGGCGATACTTGATGCCCTCCCGCCGCCAGCCAATCTGCCCAGTCACCTGGCTGGTGATCTGGGACTGCTCTTCTTTTGTCTACATGGGGCACAGAGACAAACAGCAAGGCCTCACTCCTCTCTCCTTCAATCCTCTTGTCTCTATCCCCACTCCATTCTCATCCCCCACTTCAAGTCCCCACCTGTGACCCATCTTCCCACACAAGTCCCACTGGGCAGGGCCTGGAGAAAACTGAGCAAAGCTGCAAGGGCGGAAGCTAAGGGAACAGCTTACCTGATGCTGGAGAACACAGGGCCAAGATGGTGCCCACGGGAAGCAGCAGAGGAGCGCAGACGGGAAGAGGCAGGCAGAAAAGAAGGAGAAGGCTATGAGGCCTGTATCCTGGAAGAGGGCCCAAGTACTCTCCTCCTGAGAAATACCAGGCCTCCAGAGCAGCCCACACCCCCCTCCCCCTGCCCAGTGCAGAAGGAAACTGCTTGAGCTATATTCCCAGTAACAGAGATGCTGAGTTGGCAAGCTCCAGGGGTGGGAGAGGGCCACACAGAGCAAAATAGGCCTGCACTCATGGCAGAAGGCTCAGGCCAGCACTTCCTGTCAGGGACAGGCTCATGAGTCAGCTCAAATAAGGCTTGTGGGCCAGCTGGGATGAAGGGAGATTGGGCTTCACCCTGACTATGGCCTGGACAATTCAAGTACCTGGCTCTTGATGCCCTGCTGGGTGATGAAGGTTTTCAGCGCGCCTGTCTCTGAGTTCTGTGGGTAGCCAAAGTCTAGGATCTCTGCAAAAGGAAGGGAGCCATTAGCCCCTAGAAAAAGTTCAAGGCTCCTTTATTCCAGTCTCTCCCCTGGCCTGGACATTTCTGGCCAGCATAGCTCCAGAAGAAACTGTAGCATCATCTGCAGCAAAATTTTCTAGCTTTGAGGCATTCACTCTAGGATTGTCTTTCATAAGAAAACAATTAAAATGTCAGATTTTTTTCAAATAGAGAAAATCAGCAGAAGAGTCACATGGCCAGTGAGTGAGAGGTCAAGAAGCCCCAAGCCCCTAGAAGACAGAGAGATGTTGGGAAAGTGGAAGGACTCTGCTCACTTAAATCATACCCTTCAGAGGAACAGAGATAACAATGCATCCCAAGGGGCCTGTGGTATCTCACTGTCCTCCAGGCTCTGAGGAAGCTTCTGACATGGAAAGCTGAGAGGACAGTGTACCAAGGTCCAAACCATAAAAGTAAGAGGATGAAATGTGCTTAACTGCAGGAGGCCCAGCCACCAAACCCCAGAATCAGGTTCCCAGCCCCTTGAAAGACATTCTGGTCTTCCCCCACCTCCACTTGCTAGCCTATTTCTGTATTCATTTCAGAGCAGCATTTACATCTGGATTTGGAGTGTCCTTGGGGCTCAAAAGACCAGACAATCAGGAAACAAAGTTCAGAGGGCACTGGAGCCTCAGACCTGCTCCCACCTCCAGGCCAGGCCCTATCAGATTCATCCCCACCCTAGACCCACTGCCCTGCCAGCCTCACCATCCAGCAGCTCATATATGAGCACAAAATTGTTCTTGATGTTCTCTTCGCTGATCTTGCCAAAGTAGGCAGCCATTACGTCACACATCTTATAGAGGAATTCGAAGACCATGGCAGCATTGACATTCTGCTTGGTGACAGCTGCCAGCCAGATGTTGGACCGCTTAACATGGAAGAAACTGGTGCGAGCGATGTTGGTGACGGGGCTGCGCACCTGCTGCCGGGCGTGGATAACATTGACCCGAAAGGCGTCCACTGCATTCCTCCTGAGAGAAAAGGGTACACAAGGGCTGCTAAGTACCCAGGCACAACTCACTCCGTGGGGCTCAACCACAGCTACAAATAGCCACCCACCTCTTTCTGCTGAAGTTTGACACACACTCTAAAGCCAATGCCTAAACTGCTGGAGTGGCTCCCTGCGATTCTTGAGTGGGGGCATGGGAGGAGGGCCAGAGCTAGGCTGATGTCTGAAGGCCAGAAGGGACAGGAAGTCAAGTGGCAATGACAGAAGGGCAGATGTAACCTTAATAAAGTGAGGTCCATCAAGTTGAGGGAGGTACATTCCTGACTCCCAGGCCTGGCCCATTTCCCAACTGCTATCTCTATACCATCTCTGTAAGCTCCAGGCCCAGATGAGAAAGAGACACTACTTCTCCAGTCTTCCCACTAGTGACCCCACCAGCAGAGAAGGCCAGCTCCCCCAAAAGTTAGACAATGCCAGCATGACTCCAGAGAAGGCTCTAATCTACTGAGGGAAAAGCACCGAGGGACCAGGGAGCTGGGCCACCCAGTCTTGTCCAGGATCCAATTCCAAGGCAAGTTCAGGGAATGAAAAAAGAATGAAGAAAACAATGATGGGGGGCAGGGCCCCCCACCCACCTGTGCCTGGGCGGCAACTTGACAGGCCGCTTACCTATTGCTACAGCAGCCAATGAGATGGGATGAGAGAATGACGCCAGCAAGAAGAGGAGAGTGACAGCAACGAGAGAGAGGATTAGACACACAACACATTGGGGGTGGGGGCAGCACACACCATGAGGTGGAAGCAGATGGGCCACAGGCAAGGGGTGGAGAGCACAGCAAAACATGCAAGACGTATATGCTCTGGCCTTGGCTTAACCAGGCCCATGCAGGGCAGGAGGGGGGTGTGGATGGGTGTAGCCAGCCAGGTTCATGCAAGCCAGCCAGGTTCATGCAAGCCAGCCGTTGCCACAACTGTAGCTTATGCCCCACCACCAGCCAATGGACAAACAGCTGCAAAGTCCAGGCTAGCCCGTTAGCCAGTGAGCCAGGAGCCACTGCAGCAGGCCCATTCTCTGTCTATCCTAAGCAATCCAAGAAAAAAAAACAGGGCAGCATGAACCAAAGGAGCCTAATCTCATTACAGCTACTGAGGCCAGGACAAGTCCCCTCTGTCAGGGAAGAACAGTGGCATGCAGGGTGGGGCAGAATGAGAAGTAAGGCTTCTTGTTAAGTAAGGTCTGAGGGACACAGGACAAGGAGCTGTTCCAGGTCTACTCTGATAGGCCAGAAAGGGGAGCATGGCTTCCCTGCCCTTCCCTCACTGACCCAGAGAGTGCCTCAGAGGAACTGAAAACAGCTGAGTCAGCGGCCCCACTCTTCCTGAAAAAGGGAATGGGAGAGGATTTGGCAGCCGGGAGAGGCTTTCAAGAGTCCACGGAAGGCTCTTACCATGAGCAAGGCTTTTGAGAGCAAGACTTAGGTGGATTAGTACCTCCAGCTAACTCCACTCACCTGAGACAGATCTCCCTTCTCCTCAAAGAAGGAACCAACCTGCCCAGGCAAAAGTGCTCATCTCCAGCAACCAGGTCTGTCACTAAGGGAAACAGGAGGCAGGAAGGGTAGGAGTTCCAAAGACTGTGGGGGTCCTGCCACTTCACAAGTCCCACTGAGTGGCCAGTACCCCAGACCTAATGGGAACTAGGATGGACTAGCTGAGCTTCCAGGATGCAGCGAGGGGTTGGCAGTCCAAATCAGCCTCTGGCGGAAAGAGATCTGGTCCTGCATGCTGGATAGGAAGAATGGGGGTGGGGGCACAGCCAGGGGACTCACCCGATGTCATCTCGGTAGACCCGGGAGATGAGCACCTCCCCCTTGTGATTATAGATGAATAAGCCTCCAATCATGGCGGCAGCTCAGTCTCCGCGGCCCATCGCTCCGAGAACAGACCTAGGACAGATGGGGGCAGGGTAAGGGAACGCTTCAGAACCCCAGCCAACATCTCCTGTGGGGCTGTGCAGGTCACTCTGGCTGGGCTTTTTTCCTGATTCAACCCTCCAGCAAGTGACCCTGCAGCCTTCCAGGCATGCCCCTCCCCTTAGCCAGTCTCTAGTTCCTGTTTATCCCACGCTGGAAGGGAGAAAGGGAGAGGGACTTAGGCCAAGGATTCTAAGGCCATTTTGACCCTCCCTTTTCTGGGGCTGAGCCCAGAGTAGCCCCCTCCCCCTTTCACAATGCTGAGCTCAGCAAGGCCCCTTCCTGTGCAGACTCACTCAGGCTCTAGCTGGTGAGTCACTGTGAAGGCCTGCCTGTGGCTGCAGGAATGGCGGTAGGAATTACTCCAGTTGGTTCAGGCCTGGGGCCCCCAGGCAAAGCTTTAGAAGCACCCAGTCTCTCAGGCTCCACTACCCTTCTGAGAAGACTGCAGAGCTTGAACCTCCGGCTCTCTAATTCACAGAAGTCTAAACATTCCAGGAAAAGGGTGTGCAGGGTGTGAGGAGGAGCGAAGGGCCTTAGGCCTTGACATGGACGCATGAGTGTGGCTCCAGCCTCTCCCAGGCAGTCAGATAAACAGGCAAAAGAATCAAGTAGAAAGGCCCCAGCCCTGACAGTCACTTCAATGACCCAGGCTACTTATCTGTTATTTTTGACCACCTTTTGAAAAGGAAAGCTCCCTCTAAGCTCCTAAGTTAAATAAAAATATAGGCTTTTTTGGGGGGGTGGGCAGTGAGGTGTGCAGGTTCATAAAGTTAAGAGATCCTTCCAGCTGAAATTCTGTAACTCCAGACCCACAATATAATTCACTTCTGATCTGAGTGCTTGTAAGTAAGAGGCAAAATGCCTGAATTATCCAAATTACTTGGGTCAAACTAATTTGTTCAGCAGACTTTTCTAAACTAGAAAATAAAAGCTATGACCGTGGCTGTCAAGGTCTCCCAGACTGAGTGAGAGGTCTTTCAAAGTAGTGGACACATCTCATTCCTCAGTCCCAAAGAGACTGGGAGAGGAAGAGCAAAATGGAGGTAAAGAACCAAGTTCACAGGTATCAAGTCGTAGGCAGCTCAGGCACCGGAGAAGCAGAGGTGGGGCGCAGGACAGGAATGAAATATTTAGTTAAGGGATAGACTGGCAGCAACAGCCAGGCAGTATACTCAGATGAGCCCACAGCAGTAACAAGGCTGGTGGGGGAGCCTGGAGAAAAGAACTTCCAGTATGGCAAAGGTCAAGGCTTTGAAGAGGAAAAATGGCAGGGAGAGATTGGCAGTGGTGAATAAGGGCAAGCTGGGGAGACGGAGGCTGCTTTGGGGTTCGGGTGTAGAGGCATGAAGAGGTGGTGGGCTTCTCGCCCTGGGAAGGGAAGACATCATCGTGGGAAAAGATGGTTCCAAGGGGTACGGGGACTGTCACCGTCTGAGGAAGAAGAGCCTCGGGGTGTTACTCAACTGCGAGGGGGTGCCTCAGGGTGGGGAGCTTGTGACAGTCCAAGAAGGCGGCACATGGGTGTGTCACTGTCCTAGGGGATGGGGGAATTGTCCTTGTCCCGAGAGGAGGAGGCCCTGAGGGGTAGGGGGTTGTCACGATCCCAGATAGTGGGGAGCCGCGCAGCGTCCTTGCTCTAGGAGGATTCCAGTAGGTCTTTCTCTCATGGGAGGCTCCGGGCGGGTCAGGCTGAGGGCACTGCTCCCCGCCCGTTCTGCAACCGCGCCCCAGGCGCCCCCACCCCGCCGTCAGCTCCCTCCCGGATCTGAAGGCTGAGGCCACTCCTGGGCGTGGGCAGCTTTCCGCGTAGAGCAGTGCAGGGAAGAGCAAAGCTGGGCAGCGGGGCAGGCCGTCCTCCCTCACCCGGTAAGGCCAGATCCCGAGCTCACCTGGTGTCCGCGGCCCTCTGCTCGGCCCGCCCGGCCACTCTCCGGATCCCAAGATGTCCGCCCGCCCCCTGCTCGCCTGCCCGCTGTCTCGGCTTTCACTGCAGTGCCGCGGCTCCGCCCTAGCCTGGGCTGCGCGTGCGCGTCCGCCTCCGGCGCAGACTACAAATCCCGTCAGGCCCTTCGGCTTTCTCGTTTACACTTTTAAACTGCCTAGATTTAGCAAAACTACAACTACCGATGGCCTTTGAGAACTTTCGAAGGAATGGGTAGTAGTGCCTCGTGGGGAGGTAGGAGTGACTTTATCCAGCCCTTCCCGAAATACACAATCCAGGATATGCTGTTCCACTCATTTCATCTTACCTATTTAGCATTCTGGGAATTGTAGTCTCTGAAATCCCTCCTGTTCCTCTTTCAGTGTTTCTGAGAGCCTCAGAGGATTAGTGCCATTTGTTGAAGCCCATCTGTTAAGCTTTGGATTGTTGTAGGGCTCCGGAGTCCGAGCACTGGTTGTCCTCACTTTACACACAAGTACGACTTGGCAGTAGAAGTGTTTGTGCTGAATTTTCTGCTTTGTAACACCATCTCTGAGTCTCCCAAGTTTTTGCATTATATATTTGGTCCAGATATGAAAGTTTTTCTAGGGATCAAGACCCAAGGTAGGGGGCAGGGAGTGAGGAAGCAAATATTTAGAAGAAACTAGCTAAAGCTTTTCAAGAATATGTCTGTTTTACCTCAGTATACCTATGTAAATATGAGCTCCTCAAGGCCAGGACCTGTACACCTTCTAGTGACAGGCATATATGTTGCTTAGAAAACTGTTGGGAAGTTGAATTTAACTGGACATGGGATTTGAAGTCCTTCTCTGATGACAGAGTTAAACTTCACATCCAAGCTGAGGAGACAGAACCAACCCTGGTACGTGAAAGGCCTGCCTGGCTCTTGCAGGACCTGAAGAAAATCTGTTGGCTCTTCTCTTTCTGTAGGGAGAGTACCCTGCTGCCTTCTCTATGCAGGGCTGAGCCCACCATGGAAGAAGAGAGGGCAAGAAAGGGCAAATCTACTTGCAAACCTTATTGTCCCTAGCACCCTCCTGCTAGAAGCCAGAATATGGCAGGATGAAGATCTGGCTTCCCTCAAATTGTGGTTACATCCTTAAGCTATTAAGTGATTGAATACAGGCACTTCTAATCCTTGAAGCAGCACTCAAGGTTTCACTCCCACCTTTCCAAAAGCTTTGTCCTCAATACACACCCTAAACCCCTACTAATTTAGAGTAAATAATAATAATGATGGTGGTAATAATAACAATAGCTACCATTTATTGAGCACCTATTCTACTGTGTGCCAGGCACTGTGCTAGGCACTTTTCGTACAATATCTAATTTTAATCCTCACAACAACCCTGTGAGGTAGGTATTATTATCGTCATTTTGACATATGAGGAAACTGAGGCTCAGAGAGGTTAAATAACTCTCCTATCACGCGACCAAAAGTATAGCTGGGATTCAAACCCAAAACAACCTGACTCCAAATCCCATGCTCCTGTGAACTAGAGTAGAGGCAGAGGGGAGAGGAAGGGCCAAACTTAAGAAAGACTGTTGGAGTGAAATGGATATGATATACTGACTAGTAAGATATGGGGAGGAATTTAAGCCCATGAATGTTTCTAGTTGGTGAGCCTATGCAGAGTGTGAAGGTAACCAGAATTGGAATGCAGGAGGAACACACTTGGTCGGGGAAATGAGTTGAGTCCATATGGACATGTCTATGGAGATGTCCAGTGGGTAAAAATACAGATCTAAAGATAGAGGGAAGTTAGAGCTGGAGATATATATTTGGGAATCACAGCATATATCAGTGGCAGTTGAAGACATCAGTGTGGGTGACACCATTTTGGGAGTAAAGAGAGAGGAAAGAGTAGTGGACCAAGGATAGAATACAGGGACCCTGAAGGCATGAGCGATAGTGGAGGAATCCTCACGAGAGTCAGATACGGCAGAATCAGAGGAGGAAGGGAAGTACAGGAGGCAGCCCTAAAGTGGTGGCTAGAGGAAACCATGGTCTGGGTTGGGAGCAAACCTAGAACTCCCAGAAGGTAAGCAAGATTGAATTACACTTCTAACACAGACCTCATGCACCAAAAACCCCAGGGAATATTAAATCAATGAATGCCAAAATGCCCCTATCCCGCTTTGCCCCAAAGCCTGAAGCTTAAGACTTCATCTTACTCTTGACACTCCAGTCCTATGTGTATGGAAGTCTAGGTGAGCCAGAATTTACAGAAGAGGCTTATAGAGAAAGTCATGATCTGCTTAAAGGAGAGAATAAGATAAAAAACAAAACTTGGCATTCTGTCTGGAAGTCCCAGAAGTCCCCCTGCCCAACCTCGCTCTGGGTTATCATGGTGATTGTGAAAATGGGGAAAGGTGTGGGGGGTGGGGGGCAGGATGAGAACAGTTGCCTGGGGAAATCCTGTGCTAAGCCCAACCTGAGACCCAGCTTATGGGCTTTATCCAGATAGGAAGACATGTGTGGAAGGTTTGAGGGCTATGAGGAAAGTGATAGAAGTCAGGGGACCAGCCCCACAACCTCTTGGGAGATGACTAGGAGAGAGGGTCCAGCCCTCTGGTCAGGGACCGGCCCTTAGGCTTAAGTGAACTTGCATAGGTGTGTGTGTGTAGAAGACAGAGAGTCTGTGTGTTAGCTCTCTGGGGGGAAGGGGAACAGAGTCTTTCACACATGGGTCAGAGGCTGGAGCACTCCCCGGAAGCCTAGTGACTCAACATGTGTTGATTGTGGGGTGTGGGGGCTGAATATCCTTGGGAAGTTCTGAGGGGCTGCTGAAGCAGGGCTCCTGGTCTCCTCGGAGGCTGGGCCTCCCCTCGCAGAGTAGGGGGCTCACAGAAAGTCGAACAGCCCGAAATTCTTGGCTGCTCCAGGCCCAGGAAAAATTGGGGGAGGAAAAAAGAAAGAAAAGAAATGTTTCAGGCTCAGAAGTGAGATGAGCCTGCTGGTTAGTAGGTTAGGGGTCTGAAGGAACCAGCACACAAAGCAGGCATGGGAGGGGAGGGAGAGGTATGGGCATAGAGTAGAGAGGTTCTCTGGAATCCACTAGCAGCTCAGGCAACCGAGGGGGTCCCCTGGGCTTCTGCTAAGGCCGAACACAGGCAAGGTTAATGTGGATGGTTACTGGAGGAGACTACACCTCTAGGGGTCAAGACTGAGGCAGCAAGCCAGGGACAGTTAGGAGTAGGGGCAGATGAAGCAAGTCTGTTTTTTGTGTCAGTATGAAAGGGGAAAAGTCAAGAGATGGCACACATGCTTGAGGCGATGCCATTAATAGAGGGATGATGCAGATGATGCACCTGGAATGAATGGTGATAAGGAACTGAGGGTGAGGGAAGGAGGGGGGAAAGCGGGGTTTAGGGGTCTGCAGGCACTCAAGGGCACTGATGGGGTCAATTCCTTAAGTATGTATATGTTGTTGTAGGGAGAGGGAGATAGAAGGGAGAGGAGTAAGGAGCAGCACCAGCAAGTCGGGTCGCTGGGACATGAAGGATCCTAGGAAGTCCTGCGCAGCGGTTAGTGGGCAGAGGGACAAGCTGGGGCGGTGGCAGGTTAAGGGCTGCAGTGGGGATCAGTGAGTGCACCCCTCCCTGGCTGCACCCAGCGAGCAGTTAGCGCGCCTGGATTTAGTTCCGTTTATTTCCCTTTCAGGTATCAAAGTAAAAAAGACGGACGGAGAGAGGGACGCAGCCGGCCCAGGGCGGGGTGGGATGGAAGTGGGGGAGGGGCCCTGCTCACATCACATCCACAAAGAACTCACTGGGGTTTCCCATGGCCATGCGGAAGGACTGTCTGCTGGCGGTCAGTTCAGGGGGTACGGAGGCCAGGTCGCGGCCAGGAGGGGCTCCCGGGGGCCCCATGGCCGCGGGCGGTGGGGGCATCATCAGCATGGGGGGGCCGTAGAGAGGGGGCACTCCAGGGGGGCCATAGCTCGGATGCGTGTGATGGCTGCGCAGGCTGCTGGCCAGCGAGTGGTGGCTGCGGTGGCTGTGCTCGCTGGCGGCAGGACCCGAGCGCTCGCTGGGTGCCCGCTCCCGCGGCCCCCGCAGACTGCTGCGGGTCGTGTGGTCCGACTCGCTGCCGCTGCCGCCGGACTTCGAGTCCCCGGCCTTCGCGTCCTTCTCCTTCCGCCGGTCGCTGCCGCTGCGGTTGGAGCCACTGCTCCGGCTGCCTGTAGGGGACGGGCAGGGATGGGGTGGGGGACACTCAGGAGCTTGCAGAGAAACACGGGTCTCGCCTGTGGCCCCCTCCACGGCCCCCGCTGCCTTACCTTCACTGTGCTGACTGCTGGCGCTGCCCCCGCCATAGCTGTACCCCAGCTCCGGGAAACCTGGGTGTGGATTGTAGGGGTGCGGGGGAGGCGGGTACTGGTAAGGAAAAGCCATGGGCCAAGGGGCGGCCCCCGGATGCGGCAGAGGGGCCAGTGTATCCTGATCAGAGGCACCGCTGGAGCCATCATGATCGTGGAGGGAGAGGTTGGCCATGTCTGTAGAGGGGAGGAGAGGGCGAACAAGCTGGGTCAGCAGAGATGTCCCCAGCCTAGGGTGGTTGAGAGCATTTGGGAAGACAGCGACAGCAGTGACAGTGTCTTGCAGGAAGGGGAGGAGGCCAGGCCAGAGACCTCTCACTCCATCAGACTCCCTCTGCCACCCACCAGAGGTGGTGGGAGGGAGTCCCTGAAGAGCCAGCACCAAAGAAAATCATCCCCAGGAAGGCCCTGAGTCACCATTTCAGATGCTGAGGGCCAAATTCCAGTTCCCTGGAGGCCCACTACCAAGCTTTTGGCAGTTTCTCCTCCTTCCTCAGTGGACTGGAAGAAGGGTCAAAACTTGCATTTGGCAATTTTCTCCTCTGTTCACTTAGAGGGTAAAAGGGAGGGAGGGAATGTGGGAGGCTGAAATACCAGACAGACACCAGGTACTGCATACCTGCAATTCATCTCATGCAAACGTTACCACAACTCTATGAGGAAGGTATTAGTCACATTTTTTCCAGATGAGGAAAGTGAAGTCCAGATAGGTTAAATGACCATCCCAAACTACAGCCAGAGCAGAAGTGAAGAGTTGCTTATATTCTCTCTCCTTGACTTTCTAGATGCCATTACTAAGGACTAGGGAGCAGTTTAGGGAAATTTAGGTGAAATTTTGCCCTCCCTACTCACTTAGGACTAAAAAAATACCATTAAAAGTCAGAATAAACATACAGCTTTTCAGAGCCTCCCCAAACAGAAGGCCCTTGGCCCAGATCAATTTTCTGGTGCTGCTGGGGAGGGTGGGAGTGGGGTGGAAGGGTCCAGAAACAGAACAACTTAGATGCCTTCTCTGTGCTCTCCACCCCATTCCCAGCCAGGTCTGATTCTTCTCAGCACTTGAGTCACTGTATTAACATTACTTCTTTCATGACTCTCGCTCCCCCCCCATAAATTGTGCATAGGTTCCCACCAGTGCTGGAACTACCTGGAAGAACTGCTTGGGACACCCCTTGCTCACACCCCATCTTACCAGGTCTCAAGGCTCTGAGAGAGCTGTAATTGCTCTAGGAGCCAGCTGCCAGATACAGACTGAGCCCTTTGTTCCAAGGTCTTTAGGGAGCTGGCCCAAACTTACAGGGGAGAAGAGGCCAGAAGAGAGGACTGCAGCAGCCTATGGAGTCTACCAGCCAAACTATCAACCTGTCAAGGCTGGCAGCTAGCATGAGGGGTGGTATATGGGAAGCAGGGGCCTGCCTTGGTTCATGCCCAAAGAGCTGGTGACAGCTGCCAGGCTGTCGTCCCAAGGGGAGTGACTGTGTGCTTCTGGGGCTACCCAGGTCCCCAGCTCCTCCCTTTGAGCCTGCCATACTCCCAGCTGAGGAGACCTCAGGCAGTGAGAGGGAAAAGGTCCGTTCTGTCAGCATCTCCCTGAGCTGGGCCTCCGGTGGACTTGGTCCAAGGGTAGAATACCCAGAAGGCCCCTGGGAGGGAACAATGTCTCTTGAGCAAAAGTCACAGCTATCCTGAGAAGCTTTAGGTACCCCTGAAGGTTTGGGGCCAGGGTCAACTTCTGCTAATAATGATAATAATAACTACATTAGATTGAGTCTAAGAAGCCACTGATTATAAGATACACTCCAATTTCATAGATACTGAAATGTGAAAAAAATGTTCATCTTAAAATCAACTAAATGTATTATAAATGTATTATAAATCAACTAAATGTAATATAAACATTTTTAGAGCCCTTCCTATGGGCCAAAAATGGTGCTAAAAGCTTTATATACATTATCTTATATCATCTTCAAAACAGCTCTCTATGAGACAGGTTCTTACTAATACCTCCATCTTACAGATAGAGAAAATGAGGCACTGAGAGGCTGTGTCACTTCCTCACATTCACACAGTAAGGGTGGAGCTAAAATTTGAACTAAAAACTGTCTAACTCCATACCCTATGCATCTATCACTACTGTATGCGGCCATGCCAAAGCTGCTGAGGCCCAGGGACCGCACCTTCCCTCAGGGACTTGTGCTCTGCAGAAATAGTCTTTCTAGTCCCTAGAACCTAATATGAAGCATTTTAAGAGTTAGCTTTTGGACTCTACCACTGGGCTGAGAGAAGGCTCCCTCATGCAGAGGTGGCTGTTGGGGCTGGGCTTCAGCTCCCAGTCCTGAGCACTGTTGTCCTGTCTGTTTTGAGGACTCACCTTCCCAAGGGCTGTCCTCAGGCTCAGGAGAAGGGGGTTCTCTGCAGACCTCTCCTACTTAATAACCCTTACTGGCTTTGTACTCTCTCAGGATCAAGTCCAAACTCCTTGGTACAGCTTACAAAGTCCTCTACAACCTGGCCTTGATAGCTTCTCCAGCTTCATCCCAAGGTTCAACCCACCCTCAGGGGTCCTCAGACCCCTGTGGACTTGGGGCCTCAGGCCAGCCCCAGGTCCTGCCTTGGTGGAACCCACTTGGTGCTGGGAGGGTGAACAGGGGCCAAGGCTAGGAACTCTGGCCTTGCTGAGACAATGTTTCTGCAGCATCACACACCTAGGGCAGCCCCAGACGGTGGGAGACAAAAAGGCTCTGGAGCCAGAAAGTCCTAGATCCAAAGCCCAGCTCCTCTGCCTCTAGTGCAAAACCTGGGGTGGACTACTTCTACAAGTCTCAGTTTCCTCATCTGAAAATAAGCATAGTAATCCATCTCCCCAAGGATTGTGGGGGACGTTGTGAGGATTCAGTGAGAGAGTAAGATGATGCTTTAGAAACCATCAGCATGGTGCCAGGCACAGAGCAGGCGCTCAGAAAAATGCCAGCCCCAAGGCGGGGGGGTGCACGCCAGGTGAAGAGGCCGGACTGGGCTCTGCTTCTACCACAGAACTCTCAGGTCTTGAGGTTCCCCTAGCTCTGCTGCCCCCCCATCTGGGTTCCCTGGAGTCCACTGCCACATCCCTAGGTACCTCCCCACTCCCAGCCAGGAGACAGGGCAAGGAGATGGGAGAGGAACGCACTGCCACAGAGGTCGCCAAAGATGTAGTAGCACTGCTCGGAGAAGGTGATCTTGTTGACAGTGTGGCGGATGAAACCAGCTTTCAGCAGGTTGCTGGCATACTTGCGGGCCTCTCGCCGGTCAGTGAAGCCTTCGACGTTGTGGTACAGCCAGTCCACCACATCTGAGCCTGGGAGCAAGGCCACCACTTTATTGGAAGGCCCAGCTGACTTGGGCTCACCTGGCCTCACAGAAACTATGAGGCTGGTTCCAGCTCAAAGGAGTGGCCCAAGGGAGTTCTTGGACCTCTGGCTTGCTCTGCCCCACCACTCTCCACCCCATCCTTCATCCCACCATGGGATCCTCTCACCGATGAAAGCGTTGGGGATAGTAATCTTGAGCCACATGCGGTCACGGACCTCCAGCCCGGATTCAGGGGAGGCCATGGCTTTTACGATGGCGGCCATGTCACTGTGGATGGACAGGTGGAAGTCATCTAGGCCTGGGGGTAGGAGGCAGAATGGGGCTATGGAGTAAGGTACACAGGAGTTTACATTCCAGCTCTACCACCTAATAATAGGGACCAATGTTGGACAAATTACCAACTTCTTGGACACTCAGTTTCCCCTTCTATAAAAATAGGAACTTTAATATCAATTTTACAAGGACATCTGAAGAGAGAATTAAATAATGTAAATGAAGGTACTTAGCACAGTGTATAATGCGTCCTATTATAATAAAAAGGCAGTCATTTATTGAATGCTTACTTTATGCCACACACTGTGATTGATGCTTTACTTGTCATCTCTCATTAAACCCCCAGGAACCTGGTAAAGTGCATATCATTATTCCCATTTTACAAGAGGAAACTGAGGCTCACTGGGTGCTCAGTACACGTTCAGAAGCAAACTCTTTTTAGTGAGGGTTGGTGTCCACTGAGGGAAGCTGCAGAGTGAGGTAGCTGGAATGAACTGAGTCCCCTCTCCAGCCCCCTCTGACACTCAAGCAAGAGTCTCCACGTGGGCCTTCATCAGTCCCTCCCAGCTGGCGCTGTCTCTGGGCCCAGGGGACAGGGTTGGACACTCACGCTCTGTGTCAGGGATGGAGCTGGTGATGGAAGAGCTGGTGGAGGTGATGGTGCTCAGGGAAGGGCTCATGCCATAGGCAGGGAAGGTGCCAGTCATGGCTGCAGTATGGGAGACCCAGGCTGCGGGGTCAATGGGCCGGATGGGCTCACCTGCAGGGAGGATGAGGAGTCAGGGGCTGCCCACCCTGCCCACTGCTGGGCCCAACAGGATAGGTGTGAGGGTTCAGGGTAACACAGAGGAAGGAGAGACAGGGCTCATGTATGTCAAACATCAGCTTTAGGGCAAGTGCCCCATCCACTTACTCCTGGGTAATGTGAAGCAACCACGTGGACTTGGGTCCCAGCACTTGGCTACAGTCAAGGTGATGGGCCTGAAAGCACGGGTGTCCCTAGTGAGGGCAGGATGTGTGGAGGCCAAACCAAGCCCCTTGCCTAATAGCCAGGAATGCCTGCCCCCTCCTCCTCAGTGCCCCATGCCAGCCATACCCTGGTTTGTGCACAATCTCCCGCAGTACCCGGACCGCATCGTCATTACTCATGTTCTCAAAGTTGATCTCATTTACCTGGGAAAGAGGACCAGAGATGAGATGAGCAGCGGTGTAGGGGAGGTGGGTAGGGAAGCTGAACTTGGTGGGCCAGGAGGTCTTCCCCTACTAAGAATCAGGGTACAGAAGGCATGGACCCCATCCCTGTCCACACCCCTCCCCCACGGTGGGCAATGGTACCTGTAGGAGCATATCTCCTGGCTCGATGCGTCCATCAGCAGCCACGGCCCCACCCTTCATGATAGAGCCAATGTAGATGCCTCCGTCACCACGCTCGTTGCTTTGGCCCACAATGGAGATGCCCAAGAAGTTATACTTTTCTACAGGTAGTAATAAGACCTTGAGAGGGGAGCAAGGTTCCTACCCAAATTCCAAGCCCCTCATTAGAAAAGCGTAGAAAGGGACAAAAATGAACAGTTATTAAACCCAAATCAGGCACTGTATTTGGCATGCTCAAATATGCCTTCATTTAATCCTTTTTGGCTGTGAGGTAGGGACTCATGCTCAGTTTACAGAGCAGGCAACTGAGGTTCAGAGAATTTAAGTGACTTTTCTAAGTCATGAAGTGGCAGAGCCAAGATTAAAACTCAGACTTAAATTCCAAAGTTGGGACTCTTTTCACTATATCCAGCTATCTCCTAAAGAAGAACACCTAGGGCAGAAATCAGACAAGAAGAATTCAATGGCTGAAAAATGGGCGTGGGAGGAGGAATCACTTCATCTAGGAAGCCTTCCTGGATGTCATTCTCTGCTTCCACAGTTCTCTGTGCTTCTCTCTCATAGCCCTGATCATGAGATACTGAAATGACTGGTTTATATACCAGTTTATGCTTACGAAAGACAGCTCCTTGAGGGCAGGGGACATATCTTGTGCCTCTCAGTGTCTGGCATGTTGCAGGGGCTCAAGAGTGATGTTTCACCAGACTCACCCATGTTGAGAGTGACTGTGATGATGTTGAGTGACATGGTGGAGTCCGTGATGCTGCTGAAGGACGAGGACTAGAAGAAACAGAGGCCCTGAGCAGCAGGCAAGGGTGGCAGGACCTTGCTGCTCCCACCTAGCTCCTCATCGAGGTGAGCCCTCAGTACCACCTCCCCTCTAAGGTTCCAAACCATGACCCAAGGGGAGGGATCTAAGGAGGCACAAACCCTGGCCCTGCCTGGGCAGGAGGGCTTGGTCTCCCCCACCCACCCTAGCATCTCAGCCCCGTACCCGCTCAATCCTCGAAACCTTCTGCTTCCGCCGCCGCCGCTTGTGTCTTCTCATCAGGCGTGAGGCGCTGCTCTGCTCTGTGGAGCTGCTGAACCTGTGGGGCCCACAGTCGTTCCCCACCAGGCTTGCCCAGCCCTGCCCCATAAGAGGCACCACAGGGCCCAGGTCCTCACCACAAAGCCTACATCCCACCCAGGGGCCCAGCGTCCTCAGGGTTCAGGGCTCCTCCAGGGTCACTTGCCCCACAGTATCCATGAAACCAAAGCCCCACCTGCTGGTGGAGTCATCCTCATCCGAATCAAAGAAGCTGGTGGTCTCCAACTCGCTGCTCATAAGGGTGGATGAGCTATCATAACCCCCTGGCTCTCGCCGCCGCTCCCCCTTTGCAGTTCCATTTAGCCGAGTTGCTGCAGGGGATGGAGGCAGCTGGGTTCACAGTGCCCCATGCAGGAGGGAAGGGAGGAGAGGGACGGGCCAGGGGCTGCACTGGGGCCAGGCATATCCAGAGCTCAGGGAGTAGGGCAAAGGGGTGGGTAGCTGAGTGGAAGCTCTGGGGAGGTAATTGGTGGGGAAGGTGTCTGTTCAGGGAAGACGCACTGTGCTCAGGGCCATCCCTCCGGCGTGGCCGCTCCCGCTGGGCAGACACCAGGGAGTCGGTCTCTGTGTCATTGTCCAGGTTCTCCTGGCTGCCCCCACCAGCATGAGGGCTGCAGGGAAGAGATGTCTTCGTGGGGGAGGGGGCAGGCTGGGGGCTCCCTCCCCCAGCCCTGAGCTGAGCTGACGCAGCCCTCTCCCATGGGCCCTCCCCACCCCCAGGTCACACTCACTGGAAGGATGGGGGCCGGGAGTCCCCAATGCCTCCCGTGCGCTCCATGGGTGGTGGCAGTTCTGATGGGTTGTCAGCACAGAAGGGAGCTGGATCTGGGTGTGAGCCCTCAGCCGACACCAGCTGATGGGGACAAAATGGGTGGGTAGAAGAGTGCAGGGGCCCCAGGGAAAAGGGGATAGGCTTCTGGCAGGACACGAAGACTTGGGGAGAATGAAGCAGGGCACATGGAGGGAGAAGAGACAGGACTGTGCAAGGTCAGCTAAGATGAAGAACGGACCCACTGGTGGGCTGATGGGGAGGCCATGAGGCATGGGCTGGGGAAGTTGGATGGAGGCAGAGAGCAAGGGTCAGAGGTCCATGGTAGAAGTCAACAGGTAATAGAAGGGAACCTAAGACAAAGTGCTTCAAAGGACATAGGAGACTTTTTGTCTCCAATGTGTTTCTGTCTTTCCCTTTCCCCATTTCCCACAACCCCTCCCCCTCTCTTCACCAAGGCTACAGACTCTAGGGTGAGAGACAGTTCATTTAGAAAACTCAAGGAAGATTCAAATACTGAAGCAAAAGACCACAGTTTCAGCAATGCCTTTCCTCCATCCAGGCCACTGCAGGAACTCAGGTGGAGGGAGGGCTGAGGGGGGCTCCTTACCCAGGACACCACCCGGCCATTGAAGCAGGGAAGCTTGGCGTTGTCATCCGAGATCTCCTCCTTTACCACTCTGTAGGGAAAGGGGGATGTCAGAGTGAGCTTTCTGGGGTGGAAATGGAGGCATCCTCACAACCCCAACTTCTCAGGGGTTCCTCCACCCTAAACTAGGAACCAAACCACCAGCACCAGCCTGTTCAAATGGGAGCAGGGGTGGGGTGACCCAGGGATGGCTCTTTGTCACCACCAGGAAGACACTAGCCCTGCCCAAGCCACTGCCTTCCTGGGGCATCAGTCATCTCAGTCACCTGCCTCTCAGTCATCAGGTGATTGCAAATCACACCTGACAAATCACTGTCCCCCATGAGTGCAGTTACCCTCTAGAATCTTGAGAGAGCTGCATCCATCCCCAATGTGGCTCTCCTAGGCTGGATTTTATCTTTCCCTCTGTCCCTAAAGTAGGAAAAACCATACCCTTATTACTATCCTCCCCTTTTCAGTTGGGAATCCTGACATTCTTCTTGGAGGTGTGGATGAGAAATTTAAAGAAATTAGGAAAGAGAAGGGGAGAAGGCATTTACTGAACATCCTTCATTGCCATTATGACACTAATTGCCATTATGACAACTGCTCTCATTTATTGAGCACAGATTATGGCCACGCACTAAGTTAAGTTAAGCACTTTACTTCTATTATTTCATTTAATACACGCAGAAATGCAATGAAATAGATACAGATGGGGAAACGAAGGCTCAGTAGGTTCAGAAATTCCCCTATAGTCACATTGTTAATAAGTCAAAAGGCTAGAATTTGAATCCTGGTCACCCTGACTCCAAAGCCTGTATTCTTACCTATTATACTATCTTATCTCCCTAGAGTTAGAATGCATAATCGTCACATCAGCCTCATTGTATAGGCAAATATGATCCTGATTTTATGAATAAGGAAACTGAAAAACATTTTGTCACTTGTCCAAGGTCACTGAGCTAGATGTCAGAGCTGGAATTCAACCCCAAGCTCGTTTGACTCCAAACCCTATATTCTCTCCACGGTATTTCACATTCTATTCTGTACAGTGACGGAGGCAATGAGGGTCTGTGTGGATGGTGGGGGTGCGGGAGAAAGTAATGTGGAGCATGGGGGTGATAGGATGTAGTCTGAGGCATGGAGTTTGGCCTAGGGCATGCAGTGAGGCGACATATCAGACCACAACTATAGCTTGGGGCCAGGAGAGGGAACAGAAAAGTTTGAGGCCCCTCAGACTGCATCAAACACCCTAGGAGCACAAAGCTGGAAAGCCGTGATCAGGGGCAGGAGGAAGACACATGCCTGGAGTTACGAGCAGAGAGGAAAGACAGCAAGGAAGGAGGGTGGGAAGGCCAGTTCCTCCCTTATTCTTGGAGCTGCTCCTGCCCAGAGCTGGGAATGTGCTTGGCTTCTTGTGATGCTCGCATTCTTGGACTCATAGCCAAATTCGAAGGCCAAGCCTGTCCTCCTCCCTCTCATCCAGCTCTGGCTCCTCTGGTTTCCAACCCCCCCAGCGACCCCACGAAAGCAGCTCAAATCATCCTATTCAGGCCCACCATGGCAGAAAGCCTGGAGACAGAACAGGCTGGAAAGAAGGGAAACAGAGATAACTCAGACCCACCAGCCAGTCTGACCACAGGCTACCTCAAGCTTATAGCCCCCATGGGA
This sequence comes from Vicugna pacos, assembly GCF_048564905.1. Classification (NCBI taxonomy): domain Eukaryota; kingdom Metazoa; phylum Chordata; class Mammalia; order Artiodactyla; family Camelidae; genus Vicugna; species Vicugna pacos. Next base: position 52,940,663 of record NC_132987.1, on the reverse strand, counting down.
ACTGAGGCAGGGACTGTGACCTGCTTTGGAACACAAGGAACACAAGGCAGGGACTGTGACCTGCTTTGGAGAGGGTCTCCCTGTGGTGAGAAACTGCCGCTGACTCCCCACCACCCAATCCCCACCACACAGCTCGATGCTACAGATGTTTCCCCTATTTCTGGGGGTCACCGACAGGTCGCCAAGGCTCTGCTGACTAACAATGATCAGCTGATCTTCAGCAGCCTTGGGGGACCTCAGACAGGCCTCCTCCTCCCACCATGGAGCTGAATGGCTCAGGGTTCCACAGCACTTATACACTCACACACACACACACACATCCACACCCCAAGTGGAATCAGACAAATCTGGGTTTAAATTCCAATTCTGCCACTTATTAGCCCTCCTATTTTAGAGAAGTTTCTTAACTCTTTGTCTCAGCTTGGTAAAGTGGGATTTGTAAATGCCTGGCATGGTCCAGGCATACAATAGAAGCTAGTTACTAACTTTGTCAATTTTTTTTTTTGCAAGATCCATACTCTAACTAGGTGTAAGTTTCTAAGTGCAGGGATGAAATAAATCTGCTTATTACTCATTGTTCATTCAGTTAAAAAGCTTTCGTTGAGAGCTAAGTGGGCTTTAAGTTTTGTGTTTGCCACTGCATGGACCTCAAGAAGCATCAGACCTGGAGTCTGCCTTGTCCTTGGAGGTTACTGTCCAGTGCATGGTTCATGTAAGTATACTGCAAGTGGGAAGTGCTCAGAGCTGTAACAGCAGCAGATGTGTTCACTGGACTGACATCTGCTGAGTATTAGTGTCAGGTCATGGCTAGGAGCTGACTAGGTATGAAGATAAATTGGAATAAGTGCCATAACTTTAAAAGTCCAACCCAGAGCAAAGGAGAATTTGGACCTGGGGAAGACAAGGGAAGAGAACTGCTCCAGGTAGAAGGCCCGGAGGCAGGCCAGTGGTGATATGGAGCGGGGAAGCAACATGGGAAGTCGGGTTAGTGGCCCGACTTCCCATATTGTTCCTGCCACAGCTCAAGGCCTCTTTAACAGTGGTACCTTGATCTTCCATCCATCATCTCCTCAGTGTTGAAAATGTTTACTCTTCCGCCATTTCCCAAATACTGTAAGAGGCTTGGGCCTACCATGAACTTGACAAATACTCCTGGAGACCAGATGGGAGTTAGGAGTCCTCAGGCCTTACACACCAGAGGGTGAGCTTGGAGAGCCTGAGGAGACAGCGGCCCCTCTCCTCTGACCCTCTTTCCCATCTGTCAGCAAGGGTCGCTGGCCTCTGCCCGAATCACCTCTCATGGGGCTACTGACAGCCCTATCACCTTTACAGTCTGCCAAGGCTCAACATTTCTCTTTGAGAGGATGTATCTGTTAAATGATGATGATAGTAATCCCTACAATTATGTGATTAAGGCCTTAGATTTTGGAGCCAGCTTCCTAATGTTGAATCAAGATCTGCCACTTCTTAGTTGTGTGACTCTGGGTAAGTTACTTAAGTTTTCTGTGCTCTAGTTTCCTCATCCAGAAACCAGGGATATTACTACCTATTCCATAGGGTTATTAAGAGGATTGAATGAGTAAAAGAGTTGAAAATCATTTAGATGAGTGTCTGCACACAGTAAGCACCATAAAAAGAGTTTGATAAATAAATGAAAAAAAATATATATATATGTATATTCCTCAGCAATTAGTCCTCTGTGACAAGATAGCCCTACCAGGTCTTCTGCTCATTAATTTCTCTGAGGATAAAAACAAAATCAATCTCCTTCACTTCATTTTTATCATTCTTCTCAACCCTGCTAGAATGGTGTACTCTAATATTTTGCAAAGGGTGGTTCAAGTACCACTAATGAATGCAAGATGGCTTCAGGTGTATCTGAATGAATGTTTAATTCAAGAGTTAAATATTTATTTTTAACATATTTTAGAAAGAAATATAAATAGAAAATCAGACCTGTGGTTTCATATTATTGATTGGGTCAAACTAAGAAAGAGTGCGTGGAGTGACAGCGGATTTACAGAACAGTACTAAGTAAACAGTGAGTGGATGTAGTAGGGGCCCGCTATGACTGCAGTTAGGCCTGGTTTGACAGCAGCCTGGGGCGAGTGGGAGGCAGCCCACAGAGGTCTAGGCTTAGAAGGTGGGGGCTAGGTCCAGTGGGCTCTGGGATGGGTCAGGGTGGAGACACAAGTCTAGCCTAGTCCCTCAAGGCACCTGGCCCCAGCACACTGGACTTTTACCCTATTCCATACCCCGAGGCAGTATCTTGGTCTCTTCTAACTCCATTCTTCTCTTACCAGGCCAAGACATCTGCCCTCCTTACTCCCACCCCTTGCAGATAGATCCCTCTTCAGAAACTTCCAATCAGGAGTGTCCATCTCTAGACTGTAGCCAGACAATCATTACAACACCAGGGGTACCCCACCCCAAGGCAGGAACAACAGAAACAAGAATAGGTTAGAAGCAGCATAGCACTTCCCACTGTACAAAGCACTTTCACACATATGATCTCATGGCTCATCAAACCCTGAGTTCCAGGGGGAAAGTTGACAGCAAAACATGCCAGGCAGAAGAGAGAGAAGGTGCTAGCTTCCCAGAGCCGGGAGGGCCGCGGTCCTTGGTGAGAAGCCAGGCTGATGAACACTGGGGAGTAGAATGTCTCCCCTCACTCAGCTCTGGGCCTCAGCACCAAAGAGCAGTGTAGGCCTCAGGCTACCGCTAGAGAGGCAGCCTTTAGGCCTGGAGGGCCTGGGGAAGGCCTTCCCCACAGGCCTCCAGGCCCAGTGCCCAGTTAGTGTGGAGCAGGCTAGTGTGGGGGCCTCCCCCTTCCCTCAGTCCCCTGGGATTTGGGGGGTGGTGAGGGGATTGGCTAGGCTCCCCCTCCCAGGCCAGCTGCTACAGAACCTTCCGGCTCCAACATTCCATCCCCTCTTAAAGGGGAAGTCACTCTTCCAAACTCCGCCTGTCCAAAGCCCTGCAGCTGGGTGGAGGAGAAGACCCCGCCAGGGAGGGGAAGATGAACACTAAAAGACCCTTCCTGGCCCTCCCATCCAGGCTCGGAGGCCCTTTCCAAGGTCTCCCCCTTGGACACCATCTGGAGGAAAGAGGCCCCAATTCTGTGATGAAATCAGCACCTGGGCTAGTGGGGACTCCTTCTTAAGAGGTGCGGCGCTCTGCTCCCTGACAACATCCTTAACACCCCACAGGGGAGAGGGGAGACAGCAAAATAAACAACAGACCTGCAGGCCTGAGCACCCCCACCGCCGATCAGTTCAAAGACCCACAGCATAGCCCTTAGATGCAAGATACTCCAAACATGGCTCTGAGTTGTGGAGCTGAAAAGATGGAGAAGGTGAAGGCCGAGTGCCAAACACCCCAAGTCTCTGCTAGAAAGGTGGCTCCGTTGGCAGGAGGAGGGCTGGGGACCGCGCTCGAGAGTCGGCTGGAGGAGGGGGGTGTCTGTGTGGGCAGCTGGTCTCTGAGGACGTGAGCGGGCTGAAGGGACTGGAACTGGCTGCTCTTAGGGAGTTGGACCATCCCCTAAACTAGGGTGCCAAGGTCCCTCACAAGAAGGCAAAGGAGAGTCCCTAGAGGGGCTGGAACTATAGCCTCGGAAAAAACCAACAGGGGCCAAATGGCTGAGTCGCCCCTAGAATCCAACGTAGGGCTAGAAACCAGTATAGCAAGGGGAGTCCGAACCGGCTGAGTGGGCCCCTAGAAGTCGGAGGGGCCGGGGTCCCCCGGAGGCGAGGCGGGGCCATCCTCACCCGAAATCGTCGTCCATAGACTTGAAGAAGAACTTATAGCTGGGTCGCTGCAGAACGCCCTTAAAGTCCGCCAAGGTGACGCGCTCCGCGGGCAGGGGCAGCTTCACCAGGTACGGCGTCTCCTGCCCGTCCAGGTGGTAGATGATCTTCGTCTCGCCCATGGCTCCGGCCTCGGGCCCGGCGGCCCGCGCGCTGCCTGCTCGGGCGGCCGGGCCGGGCCTCTCGGGCGGCGGCGGCGCTCGGCGCGGCCCAGCGGCTCAGCCCAGCTCCGCGGCCGGCCGCGGCGCCAGCTCCCTTGTTCTTCGGCCGCTCCCGGGTCCCAGCGCCGCCTGCCGCCGTCGCGGCCACCGCTTCCGCTCCCCACTCTCCGAGCTCTGCTGGCGACGGCGACTCTTCCGGTGGCCACGGCCCTCCCGGCTCTAGGCTGCGGCCGGGTCCCCTCCCCTCCCCCGACCCCGGCGCGGCCCCGCCCCGCCCCGGCGCGGCCCCGCCCCCGGCCGCCGCCGAGCTGCGCTGGCCTAGCGGCAGATAGCCTGGCCCTCGCCTGGACCCCGTGGACACTCCGCCCACCGGCCTGGCGGTGCTCCGGTCCTGCGATCCGGCCCCAGGCCCGCGGGGAGCGTGGCGGCGGTCGCCTAGGCCCCTAGAGATGGAAGGGCAGATCTCTCCAGGATGGCTGCGTTCCCGAATTCTTCAAGGTTCTTGCTCTAGACCGAAGGGGGATGGCTGCTTCTCTGCCCCTGGGGAGGGTTGTAATGCAGGGGTCGTTTTGCTCCCAGAAAAGTGGGGAGGACACGGTTTTGACAACGCAGCGCTGTTGGAAAGTGACAGTTGGAAAGTGACCTCTACATGGCTTTTTAGGGTCTGTTGAGGAGCATTAACTGCTGTCATCGAGTCTACCAAACTGAACTCCCTGAGGACAGAACAAGATTGAGATCTGAGTCCTCATAACCTCAGTACTTAGGTGCAAAGTAGTGGTTCAATAAGTGGATTGAATGCAGAATGAGTACAAGAATGAAGATACATGTGTGACTGGAACATGAAGTCTCAAACCAGAACTAGTTATAATCGGTTCCTGACAGATCTCCTCACCCCTTAGCTTTTAATTCGTTTAATAAATATTGAGTGCCTGTTATGTGCAAGGTATACTGCAAGAGATACAGCAAAACAAGACAGGTAAGGCTGCTCTCAGGACCTTTACGCATCTGGAAAGAGGAACACAGAGCTTGTAAATAACTAACTTCAGAGTGACAAATGCTATGAAAAAGATAAAATGGAGTGATGTGATAGGAAAGAGGAATAGTATTCAAAAAAGGCCTCTTCCATTTGAACTAAGACCTAGAACTAACAAGGAAGCAGCTATAAGAAGGTCTGGTCTAGGGAAAGAGCATTCCAGGCAGAGAGCACAGCCAAGCATAAAGGCTCAAGACAAGAATAAACTTGCCCAATTTGAGGAACAAAAAGAAGGCCATTGTGACTACAGGGATAGTGGGAGATGAGGCTTGGAAAGTAAACTGAGACCAGATTGCATAGGCCACAGTAACAAGCGTGGGATCCTCCCAATCCGTTTTGTATACTGTTGTCAAATTAGCTTTTCAAGACTAAGGACCTCTTTCAGACACCTCTTCCAATCAAAACCCTCTCCACATCTCCCAATGCCTTTCCAATAGCTATAGCATGATATTCAAAGCCCTCCATAATTTAACCTCTACCTACCTTTACAGCATTTTTATCATTACATCCTGGCTGAAGTTTTGACTTAAGCAATTCAACCCATTTGCTAGCCTCTGCACACACCTGGTATATTTTCACTCATATCCTTCCCTTTAAATTTTTATCAAACTATTATGTGTGCTTAGTCAAATAGCATTAAGAAAGATTTTTAACAGTAGTCTTCTATCGCATTTTCATCCTCACTCCAGTGTGTGTGTGTGTATGTGTATTTTTTAGCTCATACTATTTTTTTTCCCTGAGGAGGGGGTGGGGGAAAGTAGTCTGAATTGGGTTATAATGCCCCCATGTAGGGTACCTCAACTCAGCCATTGAACTCACTTCGTACGTAGGCCACGAGTCTGTTCCAAGCACAGGTTAAGCGGTCATCTGCTAGGACTCTCCCCGAGGGCGGATACACGGCATCTCCTGTCCCCTCTGCCCTAGCCCCAGAGGTTCCTTCTCTGGGAACTTACCTTACATAAGCTCAGGGAGGGCCCTATTGGGGCTGCTTTTGGCCCCGGTCTCAGACTTTCACAGGGGACGTGGGGTAGAGTTACTAAATGCACCCAGCTCGTGGCCCCACGGATGTTTCCTTCCACCCTGTAGCTCCTATTTCTTAATTTATGCATTCTGGACATTGTTTATTTATTTCCAATTTTGATTGATGAATTTATCTTTCTCCCATCTCCCCCTAACCTCTTAACTTTACAAAATCACACTTTTTGGTTAAAAATAATATAGTACTTAGTATTGATATTTTGATTATGAATAAATGCTTCCTTTAAAACTTTTTCTCCAGCGTTCATCACTGCCTTGCTTTTTCATTTGCTTTGTTTTTTATATAGTGTACTTATCATTAAGACTTTCCACATAATCTAAGTTTCTCAGTACATGTTTTACTCATTCAGTCCAATGTACTAGATAATCCAACCGTTTTCTATCTTGGAGCCTTCCATTCCATTGTTCTGGTCTGTGCTGCTGACTGTCTCAGCCTGTGAACAGATGTCATCCTGGGACTTCGCTATATCATTCTCAGAATTCCCTTTACCTCTCCTCTGTGTTGGATCGGTTTCCTGGATACTTTACTTCTTTGCTTTAGTAAAGCACATCCCCTGGTAGTGTCCCTTGAAAGCATGGGAAATCAAAATCTGAGGGGGAACTTGAAAAGGTGAAAGTATGATTCTGAGTTGAAAGTAATTTTCCTTCAGAATTTTGAAGGAATCACTCCATTGTCTTCTAACTTCCAGTGTTGCTGTCAAGTGGTCAGTGTGATCTCTTTACTTTTTCTAAGCATTTGTACACAACTTATTTTAAACTCTTTGTAAGTCTTTAGGAAGTTATCTTTATCCCTGGAGGTTCTGAAATTTCTTGGTGATGTGCCTCATTTACTGTGCTAGGTGTTTGGTGAGCCCTTCCCATCTGGAAATTCAACAATATTTTCTTGACTTATTTAATAACATCACGACTGTTTTTCCTGTTCTTTCTGCAACTCCTGTCAGATGTTGGACCTTCTGGATTGATCCTTTTTTTCCCCTCATCATCCATTTCCTTTTTAAAAATGATTTCACCTTTTTGCAAGATTTTCTTAACATTATTTCCAACCTCTCCCCTAACCAATTGTATAGGTAAAATATTCATAATCCAAAATTCAGTAAGTACCTAAGGATGGATATACAGTCTCCCTCCTATTTGGCTCTGTAGTCCTCTAGTTCTCAGTAGGAAAAAAATGTTTACTTAATTTCTAAGAGCTCTTGTTCTCCAACTCCTCCTTTTTATAGCATTTTATTCAGACACAGTATCTTGCCTGAGTTTTGAGAATTAGAGCCCACCCTCCGCCCCAGGTTTTCAAGAAGCTCCCTGCTTTGTCAGTTTCCTTGGTTTTAATTTTCTGTTCATTTTGGTCCCTGCCTTTCATGTTGGAAGTTTCAAGTGTCTAGTGGCCCTTAACAGTCTGTTTATATTTAAGAGTGAGATACTAAAAAAGCTGATAGGAAGCTCTGTCCATGTACAAGGCTTATTACCTATAGTCTTCACTGTAGGGTGATCAGTGGGGGAAAGTTGGGCTTTTTTTTTGAAGGAAACAAAAACTTAAGTATTTGTAGGCCTTTTTTCTTCAATTAGTTTGTTTTTGCCAGGGGGACCAGCTGGTGTGTGCTGATATTCAGAGCTTTACCACTCATATACTTTCACTTAATCTTTCCTTTTCAATCTAGTCTCTCACTCCCATCCCCACCATGTCTGCTATTTAGTCTGGAGGTCCTAATAGTTTACATCTTCCCTGAGGTTCTGAAATTTCATGGTGCTATTTTACTCACTACGCTGGGCACTAACAAGTTGTCAGTCTAGAAACTCATGACTTTTTGGTTTAGAAACCTTCGTAAGTATTTCTTTGAGAATTTCCTCCCCACCATTTCTCCAGAGACTAAACTCAGCTGGATTGGATAAAGTGGGTACCTGGGGGGCTCTTTCTCATACAGACCTTCATCCGATTTCCCTCTATCCCACCCCTGGTTCGCAGCTCCAATCCTTACGCACTTCTGTTGAACCTTTTCCAGGTTCAGAATGGCACACTGGCTTGCTTCTTGTTAATAACCACCTCAGCAGGTAGAGCCCATCTCATTCTGCTCTGCTAAGTCAACGTTCACCCTTAATTTTTTCCCCCTAAATGTTCATGTTTCTCATTCATTATTGTCACTTCCTGTTTTCCCTATCATTGAGTGACATGCCTTTTTTGAAGAATTCCTTTGCTGGCATTTGAACAGGGTTTTGGAAGGAGTAAAAAGTCCATGTGTTTAACCTGCCATATTTAAAAGGACACCCTTTGCTTTGCTTTTAATGTTCCCTTCTACCCTTTCTATTTTTTAGGCCACTCAAGTGGCCTAAAGGCTTACATTCCTGTAAGCCTTCCCCAATCACCCCAACTAGAAGGAATATCTTCCTCCTAAAAAGTTCTATAAGCCACTTCTGATCTCTGCCACTCATTAGGTATAAATTAGAGGTATTCTATAATTATTTGTATTTAACTGTGCCTGTTAGGTCCATGCCATAACCTTCATATGCTCTCTAGGCAGTAGGTCAACTGACAAAGGAGAAACTGAGATTTACTGAATGAGAAAAGTAAATTAAGCTAAATGTTGGTCAGCCCATTTTTTCCTCTTTAGAAATACTGAGTAATGCCCCTTCACACCCCTGAGTACAGTTCAGTGTCCTCTTCCTCAGCTTACTCCTTTCCACCTAACTGAAATGAAGAAAGGCAGCCGTTTTCTCTGTGATGTCCAGAAGGGCCACTTGTACCAGAGACATCTGCCACAGTTGGAGTGTTAACACAGTAAGGGTTATTATAGGAAGGTAAGAACAAGCTCAAAAAGATAAGATAGAATGGCATGTCTCATGGTTGAGGTTAAAAGAGACAATATAGGAAGATGACAAACCGTAGCTCTACAGTCCAATAACAAATCCTTGCGCTATCTATTACCAATTACGGGACCTCTGTGAACTTCAGGCTCCTCACCTGAAAATGGGGTAAGACTTACTTCACAGGGCTGATGTGAAGGTTAATTACAGTAACACATGAAAAGTATTTAGCAAAATGCCTGCCATACAGCAAACACTCTTAATATTAGGGGAAAGCCTATTTCGCAGGATCTTCCTCTGTTCTTAGGATAACCATTGCTGGCTTGGGGTTGTATTTGCCTCTGCAAAAACTTCCCTTCACTATATGCTGAAGCAAAAAAATTCTGGATTGTGAGGCTCAAGTTCTTAGCTTTACCCTCCAAGAGTCATAAGACCTTGAACAAATTTCCTTGTTTTTAAGATGAAAAGTAGCCCAGCTTTCCTGACAGTAGTACCAGGTCAACTGGACAAAGCACATGAAAGACTGGCAGGTGTTAATGGGCCTTACATATGCTCAGCATTATCACCACCTGAGAGTTTGGACTAGGACTCTCTTATGTAAATAGGTTCAGGCACACCACTCCAGGACTTCAAATTGGTCCAGAAAGGCTAGAAAACCTGCCAGTACCATGAACCTTGGTGATGGTCAATTAGCGAGGCACCACAGTACCACCTAGTGGCCACAACACCCCTCTTCTTCCTCTCCACCAGGTGTTAAGGAAAGGCTACCATGTCAAAGAGGTTTCAGAAGTCTGTGGTCATCTACTTCAAGGGCTGATCAGTCAGAGTTGGAGAGAAACCAAGTATACCTCTCTCTCTGTTTTTTAATATCAACAAATACAGGCAGCAGAGAGGGCCAGCTGCTCTCCGCTGTTCCCTGTGGGGAAACCAGAGCACAGAGCTGTTCCTCTGGCCTTCCTCTAACTGCAGGGCCTGCCTAGCTCCTCCTTAGACAGAGCTGTTACCCAGCCCAACTTCCCTCATCCCAACTCCCCAGTATGGATGGCAGGCACATGGTTGCTGGCGGTGGGAAGAATACTGTAGTTCCAGCCTCTGCTCCTTTAAGTCTCAGCTCATGGTGGCACTCATCCCTCTGCAACTGGCCTCTCACTTGCCCTGGACCAGAAACCAGGAGGGCAATCAACCACAGACACAGGAGCAGGCAGTGCAACTTCAGTCATCTTCAGATGACTCTTCTTCTGCCTCTTTTAGCCACTGGATGAACCTCTGCAGCTGTAAGGAAGCACAGTGGAGAGCTGAGGGAGGGGCACATAACCCTCCCCTGTTCTCCTTAGCAGACAAACAGCTCTAACAACCAGAGTCCCAGGGACCAGCCACCCTGGAGTCTAGGGCCAGGAGCCAGGGAACCAGACAACCACTGCAGTGAGAGGAGGGCAGCTTGACTCACCTGCTGGTTTTTGCGCAACTGCCGGCCCTTGTCAGTTATGTCCCTTTGGCTGAACCAGCTCAAGATTGTTTCCTCAGCCAGGATCTCCAGCTGGTAAAAAGCCATCAGTACCTGCAAAAGGCCAGCAGAGATCTCAGGAGCCTTGCAGGGCCCAGCAAGATAGAATGGATAATAGAGGAAGAGGAGACAAGATCTTAGCCCCTCTTTCTACCAAACCCTCAGCCCTCTTCTACACACTGAGCAGCCTCCTCCAAAATGGACAAGAATAAGTACCACTCTGATACTGGGACAGGTCTAACTTCTGGAACTACTGCTGGGAAGTGCTTTGCGCATTCTGAGGGCAACCTCCAAACAGCTGCCTTCCTAGCCTGTACTATACTAGCAATAAGCACAACACTAGGGGTGGATGATGCAGTTAACCAAACTCCACACGGATTCACGTCAGCCTGTTCTGTGTCTCCATGGAGGTCACCAAGGTCTGTTCCAAAGCAAATGCAGGACTATGAGGCTCGAACTGGTACTCACCTTGGCCGAGGAAGTAATAAGAGCTTCGTGCTCCAGGAAGAAGTCCTCTATGGCTGCCAATGCTTCCAAATGATCAGCTGCACGCTTTACGTAGTTCCTAAAAACAGGGCTCCAGGCCTTGAGCAGCTGTGGAAGAAAGGGGAAAACTGCAATGTATTCCTGAGCATGCACCTATACCTGGACAGCAAAGAAAACCAGTATTGATAACCTGGGTCTTTCAAGACAAAAAAAGATGATACAGATGATACAGGCTCTGCGGAATTATGTCAGAGGGACTTGCAGGTTGTTGGCAGTCAGGATTGGGGAAAAGGAGAAGATTTCCCAGGGAGGGTGAAGGGGTTCAGATGCTGCAGGCTGCCTCAAAATATATGTTCCCATCCTAAAGGTTTATCTCATCCTGGGTCAAATCATTTCACTCAGAAACCATGACAGTCCAGGTCTATTCTGGGTATATCTTTGGGGTCTAGTATGGTCTCAATGCTGGGGTCTCAAAAGTCTCTCAGTACTGAATCCAGTTTGACTCCCCTGGACCACCTAAACCAGCTCTAGAACCCAATCTGTGTCCAGAGGCAAGGAGAAAGGAACCACATGTCACATATATCCTACAATAGGACCCTCTACTTCTGATTTCCTTTAAAGTCAAGTCCAGCAAGGATGTGTATCTGTCTCCACCCAACCCCCTGTACCCAGCCCCAATCTTTGCTTACAGGAATCAGCAGGGCACAGTAGCGATTTGGGTCAAGCGGGGAATCCATTTGTTGCAGGGGGAACTCCAGGATCACGTGGCTCAGTACCTGCATCACCTCCTTTAGGCTTATGTTGTAGGCATACCTGTGGGGAGATTGGGGTGACACTAGGGCCTTCACTGGCCCTTTCAGCATACTGTAGGACTATGACTTTGGCAGGATACCTGGAGAGATGAAGTCAGATGGAACAGGGAAGGGGAGGGTTTTGGAAGGGGGAAGTCCATGCTGAGGCTAGAAACTAATGTTCTCCTTGCTCCACATGCTACTGGTTTTGTCCAATTGGGGTGTTGAGGGAAAGAAAGGTTCCCACTTGGGCAAGTAACAGGAGAGAAACTCTACCTGCCTGGGATTACCCCAAGGAGAAGAGAATAGGGAGGGGCTGCTCTTACTTGAGAGAGTTGATCTCTAGGACTAGATTATCACAGGAAATGTTCTCCTCCTTGCCCCGCTGAAGTGTTCCCAGGACTTCATTCTGGAACACTAAAATCAAAGCAAGAATAAGTTCATGGGCCAGTGATGCTTTAAGTCATCCAGTCCTGACTTTATATGAAATCAAACTGGAGGTCTTCCTCTCTTGTCCAGACACTGCTCCCCTGGCCACTCACCTTTGATGTCATCCATCTGTGGGGAGCCTGCCCGGCTGTCTAGTTCCTCAGAATCCATACTATGCTCACTTTCAGTTTCACTCTCTTCTTCCATGTTGATTTTGAGTCCTGAGAATCCATAAGAGTGAGAAAAAAGAAAAATAAGGAAAGAGCCATTGACAGAGAGCAATGTATCTGCTCTGTCTTCATGAATAAAGTAATTAACCAGTAGTCTGATTCTGAAGTGGTCAATCTCCTTCAAGGTATTTTGACTTAGAAGGGCAGGGGTGGCAGGAATCAGGCCCAGCTCACCCCACAGATTCTGCCGTAGTTCCTCCTCTTCCTCCTTGTTCATGTCCGCAGCTTTCCAGAGGTAGCCCTGGCCTGCAACTCCAACTTCTGCTGGATTGTAACCTGGAAAAGGCACTGATCTTTAGCAAAGGCCCAGCAGAAGCACCAATCCCTTAGGAGGAAACACTCATTTTTCTATGGGGCAGAGAGACACACAGATGCCCCACACCTGCTGAGCCTCACACCTTTCAGCTTCACTTTCTCCTTTTCTTGGTCAGTTCCAGAATCGTCACTGAACTGACCATCATCCTCATCGTCCTCCGCATCTGGAGGGTGCAGAGAGATCACTGAGCCCTCAGGCAGCGTGATACTTGGGCCCACTACCACCTGGAGGAGACAAAAGGAGTGGGTGGCACAGATCCATTAGTGTGCTGGGGAAAAGTACAACCTGATAACGAGAGTGACTTCAGTAGAAGTAGAAGACAAATGAAACCACTGGATTTGGACTCTCAATTCAGAGTGGACTGGGTGGACGTAATGTCCTTTCTGGCTCAGCCTGGGGCCTGTGCGCAGTGTGGAGCAGGTCTTACCTGGGAAGTGAGGACACAGCGTGGCTTCAATATAACATTTTCTTTGACCTCAGCATTGTTACAGAGCAGAGACTGATGGATCTGTGCTGCAGCAGCTACACGAACGCCCTGCCACAGGAACGCCCGGTCCAGTACCACATTATCACCTGGCTCAGGACAGAAAGGAAGGATTCCTGGTCACTCAGGGCTCTGACTACAGCCCAGGGCCATTCATGGAGGATGGGGCTGACTGACACCAGCACCACTCCTACACAGAGCTCTACTACTCCATGCTCAATTAACCAGAAACACCCTCTCCTCCTTTAAGCTCAGGCCTGAGACTAGAACACTGCTCAGCCTGACTACCCTCCACCATGTTTATAGCAATTACAGACTACATACCTTAACCTGAGAACCGTCAAAATTTCTGGGGACCCCTTGAACTCAAGAAACTAATTAGAATCACATTCATGTCTCAGAGTAGAACCAAATTATTCCACTCTTTCTTGTACATTTTAGAATTAGAATCTTATTGTTCTTTTAAAGAGGCAGTTCCCTTAGAAGCATCACATTGTTACAACCACAGTGACTTACTAAGAGTAAAAAGAGCACTAGAACTACAATCATAATACTCAGATTCAAGTCCCAGCACTGCCTCTTATTAGCTATGACCTTGGCTGAGAACCTCTTTCAGCCTTTTTACTTATCTATGAACTGGAGATAAATAATACCTACCTCACAAGGCTTCTGTGAGGATTAAATGAAATAATGCATGCAAAAACCCCTTGTAAACTGCAATGCACTAAACAGATGTTATTACTGCATGTTAATTAACCACTTAGTTCTGAATGTGAAATACAGAGTACCCTGGAATGTGAAGAGTCATCCAATAACAGGCTCACAGGCCACAAATTAAAGTATCACTGTCTTTATATCCCTGTCTCCTCCTTTATTAAGGCAGGTACTCTAGTTCCTTATTCTTAGGGACCATCCCTCTGTATCCTTTTCTGGAGACCTGGGGCCCCCAGGTTCCTGCTCCTCTGATTGCCAGTTTGACTTCCCAACCTGTGCTCACCAATGTGACAGCCGGGGCCAATGACACTGTTGGTGATGGAGCAATTGCTGCCAATGACAGTGCCAGAGCCCAGGAGCACATTTTCCTCCAAGATGCTGCCATGGCCCAGGCTGACCTCAGGCCCCCGGTAGATGTTGTGCCGAGAGTGAGTGCAGCTCTGGGCTGCACTGTCAGTGAAGTTCGTCTCTGGTGTGAGAGGGTAGACCCATCGGCGGATGACATCAGCACAGACAGCAGCATACATGTGTAGGTTAGAGACCCGGGCACCATATTCCTTAGTTGTCACGTGCATGTGGATCTGGTTTCCTAAGATCTGAATGGGATGAGAAAAGGGATGTCATACAAGTAAGCAGGAGAGGAAGAACATCTCCAGGTATAACGCTTTTCTAACCTTCTTAAGTTCCCCACTGCCTCTCAACATCAGAGCCAAATGGCCTGAGACTTTGTGTACCGCTTCCCTCTCCCCTCCAGCTCTTTTTTCCCCTCCTAAGGGTCAATAAAAAAAAAAAAGAGGACCAAAAGTTACCAGCATGAGATAAAATTATAGCCGTCTTCTAAAGAGGAATTGGGAGCCTTTTCTTACCTCCTCATTCACTAACAGGCCTCGCACAAAGTCATCTCGGGTTTGGTAGTCGAAGTTGTCTGTGAAGAGTTGAGCCACCTGTTGGGGGAAGACAGAGGGGGCCAAGGTTAAGTGCTACTCTCTGGGAGCAAAGATAAGGCCCCCAGAGACCTATCAGACACTATGACAGCAGGACATGGGCTAGAATCCCAAAAGGCTGCTAATGAAATATTGGGGTCAAGATGATTACCTACTTGCTGTAGAACAGATAAGAGTAAGAGGGCGAAGAAATACAGCCTGGCTTTCTATGAGGGTGATCATACACCCTCAGAGTTCTACTCTTTGGATGTGCAGCCTTGGCCCTAAAGAGCTCACCTGAGGAGAGCAGATGCTGATATGACAATCCAGTAAATCATAGCGAATCTCCACTCCATCTCCACTGCCCCGGAATAAGCTCTGTGGGGAGAAGTTACAATGACTTTTAAGTTGTCTTTCCTGCTGAAGACTGTCACCTTCCCACCTCAAGGACCCCAGATACCTGCATACCAGGGGAAAAGAAAAACGTCGGAGGCCTTGAGTCTTCTGGAAATGGAGAACCCGGTTTGTGGCACTATCTACAGCCATTACCACGTTGTCCTCGGGGCAACGAGCTGGGTGGCTGGGGGATGACTCCTTGAAGATCATTGTCATCACAGATACATTTTTTTCTAGCTTCCGCCTCAACCTATAAAGGATAGGAGGGAGAGAGCTGCAATAAAGCAGTCTTAGGGCTCTGCTGGTCCCAAACCTTGTCTCTACCATTTCCCCATCCTGACCTGTGTTCTTCCAGGGCTCTGGTAATATTGATGTTTGAGATGACATCCCCATACACCAGAAGGAAGTCAGAGCGCACCAAGGCCTTGGCATCAACATCACGGAGAACATCCCCCAGTGATCTATATAGCTCTGATGTAATTATTCGAACTACATTGAGGGATGTAGGGCGGCACCACTTGGATTTCCTAAAGGAAGAGGGGTGAGGGGGATGAGTAAATCAAGCATAAAGATCATGTAGAGCTTCCCTATTTCTCCCGCATTTGCACTCCTTTGCTAGGCTTTTTTTGGGTTCCTGCCAGCGTCCTTGACTTCAAAGAGATTTATGAACTGTAATGAATGGTTTCAGCATAGTCTGTTCTCAGTCTTGTTTTATGGGTTAGAGAAACATGGTTACTTCCTCTCCATACCCTGACCCCAAACATGGATTTGAACTAAAAATCCTGCTGAGACTTGGGTTACAAAGTATCTTGGGAATACACTTTTCATGCTACTCTTCTCCTTTCAAAGCTCATACTAAATTTAGGAACTGTCTGATGAAGATCATGCTAATATCCTAGACTCTATTTCCCAAACTTCCATAAACGCTGAGAGTCATTCTTTTTCAAAATGACTTCACCAAACATTTGTTAAGTGTTTACTATTTGCCTGGTACTAAGCTAGGCACTGGGACTACAAAGATGAGGAAGAGCTCAATATTTAGAAGCTCAGTGGAAAAATAAGGATGTTACTCTTGTTACTTGCACATTGGAGCCACTAAATAAAAAGGAAAACCCAATGGGACCAAACTTTGCAAGTAAAATTCAGAAAAAAGCAAAATGTTTTTCTTTAATCTTTGTCACAGTGCCAGCTGCTCACCTAAGTGAAGAGAATGCCCTTAGATCTTATGATGGGATCCAAATGGACACTTTTCTCCCTCACAATTTCCCTTTATTTAGTTACATCCATCCTAAGGAAACTGAAAAAAAAAAAAAAGGTAAAACATGGAAAGAAAAGTTGCAGAGCCTTACAACAAATGGTCCTTGATTTGAGCAGCCTTCCAGCAACAAAAGACAAAGGTTTCCTGTACACCTGTGGCAGTCAGAAATTCCAGAGTGTAGTCAATTAGTGCCACATTGGCCAGGGGCAAGAGGACCTGGAGGGGAGGAGATGAAAAACAGTTTGAAGTCTTGAGTCCATGAGGGTACTCTGGGTACCATTCTTTCTCCCATTTCAGTTACAGTTTTCACCCGTCTCTCAGTGTTTTCACACACTAATTTTACTTTATCTTTCCTATTTAAAAGTAATCCAGGCTCCTACCTTTAATGTTCATGGCATGCTCTAAACATCAGAATCTAATCTGTTGCAGTTTGGATATAGTAAGCATGGAATCTACTTGCTTAGCATGAGACACAGAGCTACTACAAGTACAGCAGACTACCCCTGAGAAAAAATAACACTAGAAATCAATCAAATCTTCAGAAAGTTAAGTACCATAAAGCCTTTTTTCCTATAAAATTTCCTTCCTTGATCCCTTTCTAAGAGTCATCCCAATCACTTGTCCAAAATAAAGAGGCATTAGACTATTTTGGGGAGCAGGGAGTCAAAGAGGATTTTTCCTGAACCGAATACAAATCCCTTTCTTTTGAACTGGGGACTGCTGAATGACCCAGCAATCCCTAGGACTAGCTCAGTCCAATTCCCCAGTGTCTAGACAATACAGTGGATATTGGCAACCAGCCACTAAACCCGTTCTGTTCTCCTTTTGACAGATGGCACTGGCTGTCATTAAAACCTGGAAAGAAAAAAAGCACACTGTTCAAGATCCAAAACAGCTGTTACTATGGGATCAGACCAGTTTGCTCTTTTTTTAGGCACATGACCTCCCTTTTGGAGGCAATAGGAAATGACATTCCCTTTTACCTAAGGATCTCTCCTCTACAGAAAAACAGCGCAGCCTCCGCTTGGGGCACTGAATCCCTGTGTGAAGGCTTCTCACAGGCACCGCTTCTACATTCGCCCTTTGCAGGAATCCTTAACCTGAGGTGGACAGCACTACGAGTTCCCAAATCTGCCACTCACTCACTGATCCAGGCAGTCATCGGGGCTTTAGACGGTCTCTCCGCCTTCCTCCCAACCAGTTAAACCTGATTTCTGGGAAACGGAGTGCACACAAGTGCTTCCAGAGCCCGCTTCACTAGACAATCGAAAGGATAACTTGCTGAAGCCTCGTCACCTCTGGGCCCTCTGGCAGCTCTCGCGCGCGGCGCTCACCCGAGGCTGGTCCTTGGAGATGGGGAAGAAGCGGCGGTCGAAGCTGTCCGCCACCAGAACTGCTTGTAGGGGCGGCGGTGGTTCCTCCTCCGCCCCTCTGGCTGCCCCACCGCCGCCGCCTCCCGGTCCGCTGCCGCTGCGCTTGCTGGCGCGGGAGGCCACCGCAACAGGCGGCGCTACCACAGTAGCCGCCATCTTCCTCTCTCACGACCACCACTTCCGCACGGAAACTGACACCGCACGCGGTAGTGGACAAAAAGGCCCAGCACTCGAAACGCGAAAGACTAGCGAAGGGAGGGCGGGTGGAGCCGAGGGGAGAGGAGTGCGCATGCGTCTCCCCTGAGCCTGCCTGAGGTGTGAGCAGGAAGGAGCTGGGCGTGCTAGCCCAGCAGCCTGGGTGATGGCCTGTCGAGGCGCCTGGGTGACGGCGTCCTATGGATTGCAGACTCCATCTGCAAGTATAGCCAGCCGTCATTTGT
The DNA here is from genome assembly GCF_048564905.1 of Vicugna pacos. Lineage (NCBI taxonomy): Eukaryota > Metazoa > Chordata > Mammalia > Artiodactyla > Camelidae > Vicugna > Vicugna pacos. The sequence continues at coordinate 52,922,482 of NC_132987.1, read as the reverse complement.
ACGTGAGCAAGCTCAGACTCTTGCGGGATAAAGAGACTTGTGGTCCCTGCGAAGCGGCGAGATCTTTCTGGATATATAATCTTCCCCGCCTCAAGCACGTTAAACGTTGTGGTCCTCCGTCTTCATTCCCTTCACCTCGGCACCTTGGGGAGCCAGACGTTCCTTTCCCTCAGGGCACTCGCAGTCTACATAATAGAGAACGTGGAACAAGGAGAGTAGTAATTCTGCTGAATTCCCTTCACCTCGGCACCTTGGGGAGCCAGACGTTCCTTTCCCTCAGGGCACTCGCAGTCTACATAATAGAGAACGTGGAACAAGGAGAGTAGTAATTCTGCTGAATGCTGATTGTGGCCAGGAACGATACAAGCATTATCTCTTTTAATTAGTCACACATCTCTGCTGGAACGTCTTATTCATTCGTTCAATAGGCATTTCTTGAACGCTCACTGGGGTGAAGTTCACCCAGCTAGTAAGTGGAAGAACTGGTATTGGAACCCGATCTGTATGACGTCATAGCTCCACAACCTTTCTGCCAAGTTGTGTGTGGATAAGAATTTACTATTTTATATCTTCGTTTATCCTTTTGGCCTATCAGCATTTATTGAAGCTCTACTTTGTGTCTTAATCAGGGTGGAAATAGGGGTGGATCCAAGAACACTATAAAGTTGAGTAGGACTGGAGGTAAACCGCAAGCTTTCCAGGCAGAAGGGACTTGGAGAGCAAAGGGCTGAGTCTTGAGAGGCACAGCACCTTCTGGGGAAAGAGACAGAGCTTGCAGCGGGTTAGCCAGGTTTGTGAAAGTGCGCGACCATGCGGACTTCCCAGCAAGGCATTACACTCTTCTGCATGAGAACAGTCCAAATTCCATTTGCTGGGTCCCACAACGTTTCTGCAAAAGTTGTTCCCACCCGTGGCCGCGTTGCATGTCGGGATTTGGAGTTGAAAAGGCTGGGGTTTGATGTTTCCACGTGGCGGTTGCAGCTTGACCCGTGGCACTCAGGCGCCCTCCTCTCGGGTCTGAGGAGTCTGTCATTTCTTCCCTCTACCAGAGCGAAAACCAATTTTAAAGAATTTTCGAAAATTTAGACTGGAGAAGGAAAAGAAGACAGCAACTCAGTAAAAGTTTTCAATTAAGTGAATGTACATTGTAGAAGATGATGTTGGACTGCCCTACAAATCCACAGGAAGAAAGAGAAAAGAGGGGTGAGTAAACAAGACTAGTAATTTGAGCGAGCACGCACAAAACGGGGTGGCTTGGGAGTGTGATAAGGATATAGAAAGTAGATCCAATTGTAAAAATTTTAAATGACTCCTGACAGCTGGGAAAGTGTGAGTGGTAAATCCACTAAGGTTTTGATGGATGGGTCTTAGGGAGAATCCTCAACCTGCTGTTAATTTTTGTTTGTTTTGTTTCAAAATTTACTCAAACCAACAACAACAACAAGGAAACAAAAATAGGCAAAGGATTTCAATAGACATTTCTCAAAAGAAGATACACAAATGACCAAAAAGCACAAGAAAGGTGCTTAGGGAAGTGCAGATCAAGAGTACAACGAAATATCACCTCACAGTCGTTACGATGGCTGCTATCAAAATAAACAGCAATAACAACAAAAAACCCCGAAACAAAGCAAGAAACAAAAAACAGAAAATAAACATTAGGGAGGATATGAAGAAATGGGAACCCTTGTGCCCTGTTGATGGGAATGTAAAATGGTACAGGTGCTGTGAAAAACAGTATGGTAGTTCTTCAAAAATGAAATATAGAATTACTATGTGATCCAGCAATTCTGCATCTGAATATTAACCCCCCAAAAGTGAAAGCAGGGGTCCAAACAGATAGGTATTCACACATGTTCATAGCAGCATTATTCACCATAGTTAAAATATGTAAGCAACTCCAGTATCCATTAACAGATGAATGAATAAGCAAAATATGATATATACATAATGGAATATAACTCAGTCTTAAAAAGCAAGGAAATTCTGACATATGCTGCAACAATGGATGAAATTTGAGGACATTATGCTAAGTGAAATAAGTCAGTCACAAGAAGACAAGTAGTATAGAATTCCATTTACATGAGATATTTGGAGTAGTCAAAATCATGTAAACAGAATGATGGTTGCCAAGGGCTGTGGGAAGGAGGAGAAAATGAAGAGTTATTGTTCAATGGATGTAGAGTTTCAGTTTCACAACAGGAAGAGTTCTGTGGATGGATGGTAGTGATGGTAGCACAACAATGTGAAGGTACATAAGGCCATTGAACTGTGCACTTAAAAATTGTTAAAATAGTAAATTTTATGTTATGTATACTTTACTGCAGTGAAGAAAAATTGGGAAAAATGTTTCTGGAAACCACAAATTAATAAACCACAAAAACCCAACAGACACACAAACTATATAACACAGTAAAAATTCCTTCCCCTACTTCTCTCATTCCACCCAGCACCCAGAGGTATAACCATTATTAATCATTTACTGGATATTCTTTCTATTTCCCTGCTAAGCTTATGTATATAGGTGTAGTGATATATGCCTAAACTCACATATACCATATTTATGTATTCAAACATATATTTATGCATTTGTATTCACATATACTCAAACACAGAATTTGTTTAGAGACAAGATACTATATAATTATATGCTGGTTCCCCAGAGCCAGTGTGCCTGGATTCCATTCTAGGCTCTAGCTATTTAATCTTGAGCAGGTTACTCAATCTCTCTATGCCTGGATAGCCTCATATTTGAAGTGGGATAATAACAGTGCTTACCTCATAAGGTTGTTGTGAGGATCGAATGAGATACTATATGAAAAACTCTTAGAACACTGTTTGATGCAGTGTCAATGCAATTTAAGTATTAGCTATTATTATGATGATGCATTTTTTTGTCTGCAACTTAATTTTTATTCAATATATGGTGGAATGTTGATAAATCTAGCTATTTTCAATGATTCCATAACATTCTGTAGTAAGAACATACCATTATTTATCCAACTATTTCTTGACTGATAAACATTCAGATTTCTTTTTGCAGTTTTTGCTATTTCAAATATGCTGCAAAAAGCACCCTCCCATTGATGTCTTTATAAATTTTCATTTATTTCTTAGAATTTGTTGTCTTTTTTTTTTACATTTATTTTTGTTTGTTTGTTTCATTTTGCGGAGGTAGGTAATTAAGTTTATTTATTTATTTGTTTTTAATGGAGGCACTGGGGATTGAACCCAGGACCTCATGCATGCTAAGCACACACTACCACTGAGCTACACCCTCCCTTCTTCTTAGAATTTGTTCTTAAAGGAGAGTGACAGGTTCAAATTGAATTCAATTCCCATGGCAGGGGATATGCTGTTGAACGCACTGGGAAGCTGGCTGATGCTTAATTGCTCATAGTGTTATATTTCTTAATGGCTATCCTTGGAAAATGTGCCATTTTGCCCTGACACTGGCGATGTGTGAGTGCGTGTTCCCCTACCGCCTTACAGAGTGTTTTCAACAGTTTGGACCTTCTGTCAATCTATAGGGGAACAAAGTGTCGTTTTAATTTGCATTTCTTTAGTTTGAGTGAAGTTGAATGTATTTTTATGTGTTAAAAGACTACATGTATTTCTTAGGTTAACAGTCAGTTCTGGTTCTTTTTGCAAATTAATATATCTCCATTAAGGTTTTGAAATGAGTCTTGAATATCAATCAATTTAGAATGTAAGCTCTGTGAAAATTAGGCTTTCTGTTTTATTCACTGCTGTATCCCAGGTGTCTACAAGAGTACCTAGCACATGGCACATGCTCAGTAAATATTTGCTGAATGAATGACTGGTTGCTGCTAGTCAGTAAGTGAGAGTCTCACCAACTTTAGACAAATAAGTAAAAGTAATTTCTGGCTCCTCCAAGCTGAGGCTTGTTTTTTTGTTTTGTTTTTTAATTGTGGTAAAATACTCATAACATAAAATCTACCACCTTAACCATTTTAAGTGTATGGTTCAGTGGTTTTAAGTACCTTCACATTGTTGTGCTACCATCACCACCATCCATCCATGGAACTCTTCTCATGTTGCAGAACAGAAGCTCTGTATCCATTAAACAGTAACTTTCCATTCTCTTCTCCTCTTGGCCCTGGCAACCACCATCCTACTGTCTACATGATGTTCACTGCTCTAAGTACCTCATATAAGTAGAATCATATAATATTTGTTCTTTTGTGACTAGTTTATTTCATTTAGTATAATATCCTCAAGTTTCATCCATGTTATATAACATGTCAGAATTTCCTTCCTTTTTAAGGCTGAATAATATTCCATTGTATGTATATACCACATTTTGCTTATCCATTCTTCTGTTAGCGGACACTTGGGTTGCTTCCGTGTTTTAGCTGTTGTGAATAATGCTGCTATGGATATGAGTGTATAAATATCTAAGTCCCTGCTTTTACTTTTTGGGGGTTATATATCCAGAAATAGAATTGCTGGATCCCATGGTTTAATTTTTTGAAGAACCACTATTCTTCACTTTACATTGCCACCAACAGTGCACAAGGGTTCCAATCTCTCCATATCCTCACCAACACATGTTATTTTCTTTAAAAATTTTTAAATTTTATAATGTCCATCTTAATAGGTGTGAAGTGGTATCTCTTGTGGTTTTCATTTGCATTTATCTGATGACTAGTAATGTTGAACATCTTTTCGTGTGCTTATTGACTATTTGTATATCTTCTTTTGAGAAATGTCTATTCAAGTCATTTGCCCTTTTTAAAACTAGTTTTGTTGTTGTTGTTGAATTGTAGGAGTTCTTCACATATTCTGAATATCAATCCCTTATCAGATACATGGTTTGCAAATATTTTCTCCAATTCTGTAGGTTGTTTTTTACTCTTTTGGTAGTACCCTTTGATGTACCAATGTTTTAAATTTTGATGAAGTCCAATTTGTCTATTGTTTCTTTTGTTGCCTGTACTTTTGGTGCTGTATCCAAGAAATCATTGCCAAATCCAGTGTCATAAGGCTTTCCCTCTGTTTTCCACTAGCTTTTAAATGGCACTTTTTCCCTTTCCTACAGGTTCTACCTGTAAAGATGTCAAAATAATGATGTGATATGTCCCCTTCAGGGCACCCTTGATACATGTACAAGAGCTGGCCTTTTCTAGGCATTGCTAAATAGTCAGGGCTCTGGTTTTGTATGCATCAAATTGATGGATTGGAGCACTTTGAGCGTGAATCATAGGGCCTTTTGTGCTTCTCAGCTTAGTGATCAGAGCCAATTATTCACTACCATGAGTGTTTTAGTTTTTTAGTCACTTTTAGGTCTGGAGTTATTGTTCTAAAAGTTGAAGATTTTTAATATGCTATTGGATAGCTGAGGTTTTTACTGTTCATGTCCTAGCTTGCTAGAAAATGATGGAAGAAATAAAGTTCTGAGTTCTCCTCTGTTCTCTGTTTCTTCTTCCTCCCCCTGGAGTCCTCGCTATCACCTCCAGAGGTGATACTTAGGCTCCAGAGGTATGACAATCCTCTTTGTTTTCCAGGCTGAGAGTTGAGGGAAAAAGTCCTTTAAACTTTTTCCATAGCTCAGTTGAAACAGGTTGGGATTACTCAAAAGAACCTTCACTTAAAAACTTAGGGGACTAGAAGAAGGGTGGAAAAAAAGAAAAAAAAAAGCGACTGGCGTACGTAAAACACTACTTTGGCTAGACGCTGATAAATACTGGAGGGTGGCTTATGGAGTTAGGCAACACTACCCCCTAGAGGTCTTTGCTGGGCAGCAACCTGCTTCCCATTTGTCAGACTTTTCAGGCTGCATGGAGAGCCAATAGGGTTCTTAGATAGCATTGCCAAGAGAAAAAAAAAGTCTGGTCAAGCCGGCCAGTCTGAACATCAAAGTCTTGAGTCCAGATGAACAGAAATTGTAGGAAAAATGTGTCAACCTAGAATTGTCTAGTTAGAGAAATTATCTTTCAAGAAGAAGAAATAAATACAGTTTCAGATCAACAAAAATGGAGACAATTGATCATGAAAAAATCTTGACGAAAGAACCTCTAATGTTACACTGTCTAGTGCGGCAGCCAATAGCCATATATAACTATTAAAATAAAACTTATATAAAATTTAAAAGTCAGTTATGCAATCACATTTGCCACATTTCAAGTGCTCAGCAGTCACATGTGGCTAGTGACTAGCATATTGGACAGTGCAGATACAGAAAGTTCCCACCATTTTGAACAGCAGATTGAACAGTACTGTTAAAAAATATTCCTCAAGCAGAAGGAGAAAATTCCAGAACAAAAGTCTTAGCTGCAAGGTGGAAGATCTAGTAAAAAAATTGTAAATCTGTGGGTAAATCTAAACAAATATTGATATAAAATAATATTAATGTCTAAACTTGAGGGGTGTCAAAAAAGAAAGTGCAAATTACTTGTACATGTAAGTTAGGAAGGAGGTGATCAGAGTTAAAACATTCTAAGACCTTTTTAATTATTCATATGAAAACTGGACCAAGAAATAAAATTGAGTAGCATACTGTTTACAAGTGAAATACTTAAGACATAAGACTCAGAAAAGTTGAAAGTAAAAAGATGGCAAATGTCCAAAATAAATTGGTTGGTAAGCTGTACTAGAAATTGAAATGGGAATCTTACAATGATAGAACTTTAATTCATCAAGAAGATAAAATATTTCCAATTCTGTGCACCTAAAAATACAGTTTTAAAATGCATGAAGTAAAACTTTACAAAACTATAAGAAAAAAATGGACAAATCCACTGTTGGAGTAAGAGATTTATATTTCTCTCAGTATTTGGTAGATCAAGCAGATAAATGAATAGGATTCAGAAACCTTGACTATCACAATTAACCATGTTGATCTAATGAATTATGTAGAACACTGCACTCAATAATTAGGTAATATGCCTTACTTCCAAATGCCTGTGGAATATTTGTGAACATTAACTATATATAAAGCAAATCTCAACAGATTACAGGGAATTGGTGGCTATAGACCCCTTGAAAAGCTTGGTCCACAGAGCAGCAGCAGTGGCACTTGAAAGCCTGTTGGAAATGTGGAAGCTCAGGCCCTGTTTCGGTCACCCTAAGTCAGAATCTGCATTTTGACAAGATCCCCAGGGGATTCATTAGCACATTAATGTTTGACATGCATTGACACAAAACATAATTTCTGATCCCCTGTGTAATTAAGTTAGAAATCAAAAAAGGAAAGATAATTACAAAAACTCCATATATTTGGAAATTAAAAACACACCTCTAAAATAGTTGTATATATGTATATATGTGTATATATACATACCTCTCCATATATATAAAATGTTGTTTATTCCATCTTTAGACAATACTTGGAGTACTTGTGTAAACACCAACTCCCCCATGGGTTGGTTCCCTGGGTCATAACCCCCAAATTGAGAATCACTGTCTTAAATTTTGTGACAATAATACTATTTTAATTGTAGGTAGTATTTTGAGAGCCAGTAATATGCTTTTTGCTTTATCTTTCTGAATATATGACATCATCATGGTTGGTTTGAGGCCTGCATCTGTTTGAGAAGAGATTAGGGTTTGTAACAGAAACGAGGCAAAGAGAAAGAAACAAATAGTGGAAAAAAAATTTTTATAATGAAAAAGTTAAACATGTACAAAAGTTGAGAAAATAGTATAATGAATCCTAGATATCCATCACCAGTGATCAATTTATAGACAATCTTATTTCATCTGTGCCCTTCAACATGCTTGAGGTCACTAAGGCTGCCAGCACCAAGAAACAATTCTAGAAGTTCTGAGAGTGGCCACCTGCCATTCCCCTAAACATGTAATTTACAAACCATATAGTTCACTCACTTAAGGTATAGAATTCAATGTTTTTAGTATATTTACAGAGATGTGCAACTATTACCCTAATCTAATTTTAATACATTTTCATCATCCCACAAAGAAAGCTTGTATCCATTATCAGTCACTCCCCATTCCTCCCAGCCCACCACTATCTCCTCCCCCGACTAGCTCTAGGCTGCTACTTTCTATCTATGAATGTGCCTATTGTGGACATTTCATTAAAATGATATGATACAGTGTAGTCCTTTGTGTCTTTCATTTACAGAAAGTTTTCAAGGTTCGTCTATGTTGTGGCACGTATCAGTACTTCATTCTTTTTTATGACAAAAGTATAGTCCATCATATGTATAAACCACATTTTGCTTATTCATCATCAATGGATGTTTTTTTCCATTTCTTGGTTATTAAGGATAATGCTGCTATGAACATTTGTGTAAAAGTCTTGTGGGGACATATGTTTTCATTTATCTTGGGCATATAGCTTGCAGTAGAATTGTTGGGTCATATGATAACTCTATGTTTAACATTTTGAGGAACTGTCAAATTATTTTCCAAAAAGGCTATAGCATTTTACTTTCCCATCAGCAACAGATGAGGGTGCCAATTTCTCCATGTCCTCACATTTGTTATTATCTGTCTTTTTGATCAGAGCCATCCTCATGTGTGTGATGTGGTGTCTCATTGTGGTTTTGATTTGCGTATTCTCCTAATGACTAAATGTTGAACATCTTTTCATGTGCTTATTGGTCACTGTTATTGTATTTTCTTTGGTGAAATGTCCATTCAAATTCTTTTCTCCTTTTAACTTTTTACTTATTTTATACACACACACACAAATATATATATATATATATATATATATATATATATATATATATATATATATTTATTTATTTATTGAAGTATAGTCAATTATAATGTGTCAATTGCTGGTGTACAGCATAATGTCCCAGTCATACATATACATACATATATTTGTTTTCATAAAAGGTTATTACAAGATATTGATTATAGTTCCCTGTGTTATACAGAATATATTTGCTTTTTATCTATTTTTATATGTAGTAGTTAATATTTGCAAATCTCAAACTCCCAAATGTATCCCTTCCAACCCTCTTTCCCTCTAGTAACCATAAGATTGCTTGCTATGTCTGTGAGTTTGTTTCTGTTTTATAGATGAGTTCATTAGTGTCTTCTTTTTCTTTTTTTAGATTCTACATATAAGTGCTGTCATATGGGTTTTTTCGTTTCTCTTTCTGGCTTACTTCACTTTGGATGATGATCTCCAGGTCCATCCATGTTGCTGCAAATGACATTATTTTATTTTTTATGGCTGTGTAGTATTCCATTGTATAAATATACTGTAACTTCTTTATCCAGTTCTCTGTTGATGGACATTTAGATTGTTTCCATGTCTTGGCTATTGTATATAGTGCTCTTTACTCATTTTTAAATTGGCTATTTATCTACTTATTGCTGAGTTATAAGAGTTCTTTGTGTTTTCTGGATACAAGTCCTTTATCAGATATATGACCTTCAAATATTTTATTCCAGTCTGTGGGCTTCCCCACCTCCTTTTTTTTTTTTTCGCTGAGTTTCATGGTTTTATTAACACAAATGCAATGTGCACAGGAGCTGTCTGTTCATTTTCTTTGCTGCGCAGCATGGCATTAGGAATTGGTGACTCTGATGGCCAGCTGGGCTGCTCTTTCAACAATGGCTTTGCTGTTTTTGGAGAGACATTGTGAGCAATCTCAACACAGTAAGATTTGTTGCACATCAGCAGCACTTCTAGATCCTTGACCTTGTGCACCAGGAACTTCTGGAAGCCGCCGGGAAGCATGTGCCTTGTTATCTTGTTGCTCCCATAACTGATGCTGGGTGTCAAGATTTGGCCCTCTTATCTACTGTGCACCCTATTGTCAATGCCACTGGCTTTCCACCAGTTCCACTTAATTTTGACGTATCAGTCTGACTGGTGCCAGATGAACCTCTTGGTCCTCTTTTTGATGATCCTGGGCTTCATGAGGGGTCTGAGGGCAGCCATGCTACCAAGTAGGAGATGGCTGCCACTTCTGTAGGTAGTGCCAAGGGAGAGGTCCCCCCACCCCACTTTCTTGATGGCTCCGTTAAAGTAGAAAAATTTTTAATTTTTATGAATTCCAATTTATCTGTCTTGTCTTTTATCACTTGTGCTTTTTGTGTTATATCTAAGAAACCCAAGATCATGAAGCTTTACTCCTATATTTTCTTCTAAGTGTTTTAGCTCTTATATCTAGGTCTATGATCTAGTTTGAGTTAATTTTTGTGTACTGTGTGAAGTAGCGATCCAAAGTTGTTTTTTTGAATGCTGATATCTGGTTGTCCCATCACCATTTGCTAAAAAAAAAAGATTCTTTTCTCTACTGAATTGTCTCAGTCCATTTGTAAAAATTGGTTATAAATGTTAGGGTTTATTTATGAACTCTCAATTCTGTTTCACTGAGCTGCATGTTTATCCTTCTATTAGTACCATATTATCTTGATTATTGTAGTGTGTAGTAAGTTTTGAAATCAGAAAGTGTGAGTCCACCAACTGTGTTCTTCTTGTTCATAGTTATTTTGGCTATTCTGAGTCTCTTGCATTTCCATGTAAATTTTATGATCAGCTTCTCAATTTCTGCAAAAAATACAGCTAGGATTTTGACATGGATTGTGCTGAATCTGTTGATCAATTTGGGAAATATTACCAACTTCACAATATTAAGTTTTTCCAAATCTTGAAAATATATCTTTTCATTTATTTAGATCCTCTTTAATTTTTCAACAATATTTTATAGTTTTCAAGGTACAAGTCTTACACTTGTTTGGTTAAGTTTATTCCTAAATGTCTTTTTTATGATCTTAAATTTTATTTTCAGGTTGTTCATTGCTAACATATATACATACAATGATTTTTGTATATTAATCTTGTATCTTACAATATTGCTAAACTCATTTATTCTAATAGATTTTTTCTTTTTTTCTGTTTTATTAGGTAGAATTGTTACAATTTGACTGTACATACACAGTATATTGCATACAAATACATATATACAATATACTACACTTTTTTTTTAGTTTACATGTATGTACTGACCATTGTTTCTAAGAACAGTTTAGAGCTTTAGTTTTTTAAACTTACATCGTTATCAAAGGAATAAAGCCAATCACAAAATAAGAATCAATAGAAGGTGGTAAGCCAATCGTAAAAGACAGTCAAATGTGCTTACACATATTCAAGAAATAATCATTATTATTCTAATAGATTTTAAATGGATTACTTGGGATTTTCTATTTAAGAGTCTATCATCTGCAAACATAGTTTTACTTCTTTCTTTCCAATCTGGATGCCTTTTATTTATTTTTCTTGCCAATTGCCCTGGCCAGTGTTGAATAGAAGTGAAGAGAATGGACATCTTTGTCTTGTTCCCAGTTTTACGGGGAAATGATTCAGTGTTTTGCCATTTAGTGTGACGAAAGCTGTAGGTTTTTCATAGATGCCTTTTATCAGATTGAAGAAGTTCCTTTCTAGTATTAGTTTGTCAAGGGTTTTTATAGTGGAAGGTATTGAATTTTTGTTGAATGCCTTGTCTGCACCTATTGAAATGATCATGTGGACTTTGCCCTTTGTTCTATTAATACAGTGTTGTATTCATGGATTTTCTGATGTTAAATCAACTTTGTATTTTTGGGATAAATTCCACTTGTTTATGGTGTATAGTCCTCTTTATATGTTGCTGGATTCAGTTTGTTAGTATTTTGCTGAGGATTTTTGCTTCTATGTTCATAAGGGATATTGATTTGTAGTTTACTTTTTTATAATGTCTTTGTCTGTCTTTAGTATCTGGGTAATAACACTGGCCTCATAGAGTAAGTTGTGAAATATTCCCTTTTTTTCTGGAAGAGATTGTGTAGAATTGATATTAATGTTTCTTTATATATTTGACAGAATTCACCAACAAAGCTTTCTGGGTCTATGGGAAGTTTTTTCAAGTTATTAAAATCAGTTTAGGTTTGTTTGATATTTTATCATGATTACATTGAAGTTATGCTCCTTAAATCTTTTATTTTTATAGATTCCTTCTCTATATATATATTTGCAGTTTGTGAAAAAACAACAAATTTTGAATGAGGCTGCATTTAATGGCTCATATTCAAAATGTGGTTATGTAGCAAGATAATAGGTAGTTTGAGACTGAAAGGACTTTCCATATATCTTTATATCTCTCTTAGCATGTCAAGGACTAGGCCTAGTTGGTCAGATCAGGAGTTTATCTCATTGGCTGGAGAGGGTATCTCTGCCATTTAGTCAAGAAACTGGAGTCAGAAAGGATGATGATATGGCATAGGGAAAAACCTAACCCCTGAGATCCTAGGGGTGTGTGGGCAAAATAATAGGTGAGACAGTGGCAAGAAGGGAGATGGTCAGATCTGTGCCTTTGTTTCTTCTCCCTGGGTCTCAACTGAGTGCTATGGACCAGTAGGAAGGAGAAAGCTTGCCTCTCTTTGGTAGATTATAAAGATCAGAATTTCATAGTTCTCTAAGGGGGTCCCAGAGGTAGAAGTCAGTGAACTTGGGGAAGAGCTGCCTCTGATTGCTTGCTGCTGTGGTCGTTGGAAGACTCTCCTGGTTCGTGCGTGCATACGTGCGTGTGTGCGTGTGTGTGTGTGTGTCTGTATAGTAAGTACACTGATGAGTTTAATTATTTGCAGTCCCTGCAGATGGAAGGGGATTGCTACTTGCTCCTAGACTGACCTGGGAATTGAGAAGTGCCCTCCATATACTTCAGGTAAGAGTTGATGTTGTAGTCTTGAACTCAAAATCTGTAGGGCAGGCCAGAAGGCTGGAAACTCAGTCAGGGTTTATATGTTGTACTCTTTTTTTTTTTTTTAAATTCTGCTGTACTGAGGTGTAATTGACAAAATGTTGCACTCTTGAAACAGAATTTCTTGTTCAGAAACATCAGTCTTTGCTCCTCCTTCAGCTGATTGAATGAGGCCCACCCACATGGAGGGTAATTTACTTTCTTCAGAGTCTACTGATTGTAAATATTAATCACATCTAAAAAAATACCTTCACAGCACATCTAGACTAGTGTTTGACCAGACATCTGGGCACCACAGACTAAACAAACTGATACATACAATTAACCATCTCAGTGACCAAGATGGATATTCAGGACAGAAGCTCCAACTGAAGTAGAAAAGATGAAAAAGAAGAGAAGATAATGTTTAGGGCATGTGATCAGAACATTTAAAAGACTTTATGAAAGTAAAAAAAATTTTTTTTAATTAAAGCACTCAGGAGATGAACTGAGAGTAGAAAATATTACTATTGAGAACTGAATTCGTTGTCTGAAAGATTGGTTATGACACAAAGCCAAACTGTGTAAAGAAATGAAGGCATGAATGAAAAAGAGTTTGGAGGACAGATCCATGAGACTTAACTTGTGCATAGCAGAAATTCCAGAACAGAAAAAGAATAGGTGGGAGAGAATGTTACTTAAATTCTAGAAAAAAAAATCCTGCAAGCAGAAGAAAGATATGAATAATCATATTGAAAAAGGTCACTGAAACGTAGGCAGGATTAATGGAAACACACATTTAGATATATCCTTGTGAAATGTCTGAATTTCAGGGATAAATACAAATTCTTATGAGCATCCAGGTGGTCCTTTCAAGAGGGAAAGTATCAGAGTAGCCCTGGATTTCTCATCTAAGACATTGGAAGCTTGGTATAGACAACTGAGGAGGAGGAGAAGGACTGATTCTAGACGTCTGTTCCTAGCCAAGAAAGCTTATCCGCCAAAACAAAGACATTTCAGCCACACAAAGAGTCAGAGCATATACCAGATGCACTGCTTCAGGAAAATACTCGAGAAGTGTACTGATCAGGAGACAATTAAAACATAACAAAGCTTTCTAGATAGAAGAGGACAAAGAGTAGAAAAAACTGAGAGGAACTATGAATCTTACAACATATAGAGTTAAATCCATAGTATAAGTGGAAAATTAATAAAAGGCCAAGGTCCTTGAAAATAGAGTCATACCATAAGAAAAAAAATAATAGCCTGGTACTAAAAACTTGAAACTGTATTTGCAAAATCTAAAAGTTGAGATACAAGCAGAGGAAGAATAAGGATGTAAATTTAAAAATGTTTTATTTTTACTTTGCTGGAGTCAGGGGAGGAATGGGCAAATAAAACATCTTGGTGGGGGATCAGCATAATAATTTAGTTTTGATATGTTAATCAGATATATTGGTCTAAATATAACTGTTAGGAAGATGATCATGAACATAATTAAAAAGCATTACAGGATTTCAAATTTATAGGAGGAAAAAAAAAGATGAACAAAAGTTAGACCAAGCAAGCAGAAGTAAGGAAACAGAAAATAGAGAAAACAACACCAAGTAATATAAATGGTGAACATAAAATGTATGGAAGGAATAAAACTGAGTATTGTTTTTCTAAATGTAAAGAAAGCTGAATTCATTTATCAAAAGGAGCATATTGTGGGGAGGGTATAGCTCAAGTGGTATAGCTCATGCTTGGCATGCACGAGATCCTGGGTTCAATCCCCAGTACCTCTTCTAAGAATAAATAAAACAAACCTAATTACCTCCTCCACCAAAAACATTTTTTTAATTAAAAAAGAAATATAAATCAATTAACTATTAAAAAAGGACATATTGAATTAAATAAAATTCAGCTTTATGTTGTTTATGTAAAATACACCTAAAACAAAGTGGCAAGGAAAGATGGAAAATAAGTACCCTGAAAGATGCACAAGAAAATGAGGAGCTAGCTGGCTGGAAACAAAGATAGAAGGGAGACATGTTTTACTCTATACCGTATTGTACCTTTTAATATTTGTACCTTGTATGTGTGATACTTTTCCAGAATTAATCAAGAATTAATAAAATAAATACGCAAAAATATACCAAGCCAAAGCGAGTGGCAACATTATTATCATACAAATGGAAATCAAGTTCAAAACACACTGAACAGAATAGTGACATTATATAAGGATAATAACCATACACTTTTATGCATCATATAAGGTAGCAGTCAAATATATAAAAGAAAAACTGCAGCTACTCAGAGAACCTGATTAAAATACTTTCAGCTTTAACAGATCGAGTAGACAAAAATAAGCTATGGTACGGAGAATTTGAATAATCTAATCAATAAGCTCTATTTATTGATGTACATATAAATAGAGAATATATACTTTTTAATGTTCTGGAACAGTTACAGAATCAATCATGTAAACAGCCAGAGAGAAACTTTGTAAATTCAAAAAGTTTTTGATTTAAAGATACCATGCTTGGTGGAGGTGTGGGTATAGCTCAGTGGTAGAGTGCATGCTTAGCATGCACGAGGTCCTGGGTTCAATCCCCAGTATCTCCGTTAAGAACAAACAAACCAAAACAAACCAAACCAAAACAAAAAACCAAATAAAGACCATGCTCTCTGATGATAATCCAAGAAAATGGAAATCAAAAATGAAAAGATAACAAAGGGGACATAAAGACTGAAATTATGAACTGTCTAGGAAGTAATAAAGAGGAGACTACTTCATTCTAAAACCTGTAGGTTGCAGCTCAAACTGTGTCAGAGTAGAAGTTATAGGAAGCCTGAGAATATTTTGAGTATGCAACTTATAAAATAAGAAAAAGAATAAAATGAAATAAAATAAATTAGGAAAGTATTAAGATGAAATTAGTACAAGATAATGGAAAAGATAAATAAGAGGATATATTAGTAATAAATGTCTTAAAAATACTTAAGAGAATTAAAACTTCTCAGGCAGGACAGTTGTCACATTGGACTTGAAGGTGACATCAAAGCTTTATCACAAGCAGAAGGACGCACAGGTGATATTTTGAAACTATCAGTCTTGGATTGTTAAGTTTCTACCCCACAACATGACAAGAGAGCCAGAGATCTCTGCAAATGATTTATTGGGACAAGTTAGCAGACAAAGGAGGTAGGACTGCTTGCAGAAGAAAAAAGGGGGGCCTAGAACTGCACGGGAGGGCTAAGAGAAGCCAACAGAATGCAGGAACCAGAGGAAAATAACTCAAATTGGCTTGAGACTGATCAGCGGGGCTGGACTGAGATGCTTGGAATGTAGCAGGAAACTTGGTAATCTTTGAGGCCATGACAGTAGATATTCAAGGGTAAAGGCTGGCCCCTGGAGGCAAGAAGCAGCTTTGGGCTGGATGTGCAGAAGCAGACATACATCATGTTTAGGTGTTCCAGAGGACAATGACGGTGGTGATGGAGGTGGCCATGAAGAGCAGATAGAGGCGGAAGAGCAGGGTGTCCATCACGCAGCTGAATTGCACCCACAGGCTGACCAAGTGCTGCTTCTGGGCCTCGTCTTCCTGCTGGGCCCTCGTTGACCCAGGGCATCCATTTAACTCTGCCTCTTTCAGACCTGGCACCTTCCCCACCGACTCCACGGGCTCCTTCACACCTGCAGAGAGACAGAGACTCAACTGTAGGCTGTCAAGGTCAGCTGGACAGTTGTGGGGGACAGGAAATGAAGAGGGAGCAGAGAGGTGGAGATTCTGGAAGAGAGGTGTGGGCAGTGCTGAGTCCCCTCACCAGGCAGGTGGGCGGGGCTGAGGCCCAGGCTGGTGTTTCCCTTCTGGGGCGCAGCAGGGCAGCACTTCCTTGGGCTGGTGCAGCGCAGAAGCAGGGAATGGAGCCAGTGAGGCATGGGTGGGGGCTGGGTGGTGGCCAGGTGCAGCAGGTAGGTGATGAGGATGGTCTCCAGCAGGCTGACCACCATCAGCGACAGACACAGGGCAAAGTAGACACCTGGAGGGAAGGCAGGCCTGTATGAGGGCCAGAGACACCTCCCAGGACTTCTTTCCTCCCTCCAATTCCACCCTGGGAGGCACAAAGCCTCTTTTCCCGAGTATATCTTCCTTCCCTGAGCTAGTTCAGTCAGTCCTTCCCACTCTCCTCTTCTTAAAGGCTGGAGGGGCCATACTGATGAGGGGGGTGCCACTGATGGGGAGTAAGTCATTCATCATGAGCAGGAAGACGTTGTAGCCCAGCAGAAGGGTAATCTTGAATGGGGCACGGTTCTCGCTTTCTGCCGGCAGGAAGAAGCTGAGGGCATCGATGGCAACCAGAAAGCCACTGGGTACCAGAAGGTTGATGACGTAGAGTCTGGGCCTGCGCCTGATGGCCACCTGGTGGGGAGAAAAGAGAGGGAAGTGAATTCGGGATTTGGAGGCTGCCTGGGATAGTAGTTTTTGTTTCTGTCTCTGCTTTCCTCACTGGTCTGATATCACTCTGAATCTGGAGCTGTGCAGAATCAGCTTCATAATTTGGTGTAGAACCTGCCAAAGGAGAGTTAGATCAGAGCCATGAGTTATAGGAAGGAGTGTGTGGCTGGGCAGCAAGGAGAGAAGGTTCTGGCCTTTGGCAGACATGATAAGACTGAGAAACCCTGAAATTTGGGAGATACCATTTGGTGGCGATTGTAGGCAAGTCTAGAAGCAAGGAAGAAAGGTGAAAGCAAGGGCCTCTGAGCTCACATAGAAGATAATCTGATCATACAGATTGGTGCCCATGGACAGCTTTGCAGTGGCCTTGCTGATACTCAGGAGCTCCCATTCTCCATGGGTCTGAATGATGTTCCGGGACGTGTCTGCTATTTCCCACACTTCTTTCTCCATGCCCAGCAACATGCTCTCCACTGAAAGGGAAATACCAATCATTTTCCAAGGATACAGTCTCTTGTTGACTCAACTACACTCTCCTTTTCCATCCCTTCATTCAACAAATATTTTTGGGTGCCTACTATATGCTGAGAGCTTTGCTAGGAGCTGGGGGTAGAAATGCACAAGATAGACTTGGGTTCTGCCTTTATGGAAAATATTTAAGCATCCATAGAGCCTTAGTCTTTGCTGCCCTTGGCCATCATTTACTCATAGTTTCTTTACATTTTATTTTCTGTTGTTTTATTGGTTGCTCTCATTCACCCCCCCATCTCTGAGACTCCACTGCAACTCACCTGTATAGAGAAATGAGCTGAAGGTTAGGGTGCAGTTCTGCTGGTCAAAGGGGAAGTAGAAGATGTCCAGTTCACAGATGCTGGTCACCTTCATGGGTTTCTTGTACCTGATGCGACCTTCATTATTTATGTATGCCTTGAGGCCTTTTGGGGTCTTATCCACATCCATGCTGTAAGAGAGATGAAGTGGGAGGCAGGAGCAATGTTTTTTCATCTTATCTGTCTGTTCGTTTCTCAGCCACATAAGACCACTTATAAAGTGGCCCCAATGGTAGATTTTGAACTCTGCTGTTGCCAGGAGATGGCCCCCACCCCCAGCTCCCCCAGTCCTTAATACGTACAACTCAGTGATGAAAATGTCTGGGAGCCACAGGTTCTTGGTTGCCGTACTGATCTTTGTGATACCCTCACATTCCTCTGGGTTCCATCTGATAAATGGGTTGTCCCAGACCTAGAGCCCACGTGGAGGAGAGGTGAGAGTCTGATGTGAATGGAGGTTATTTTTTTCTGCCTTTTTATTTTTCTTAAAAAAGAGAAGTTATAAAATATTTCAAGTACATAGAAAAGTATATAAAATAATATAACATCTGTCTACTACCCAACTTCGTAGAGTTAGTATTCTGATAAATATACTTTGGTTTTTTTCAAGAAGTAAGAATTACACAGAGAATTGAAGCTCCTTGTGTCCATTTCTTCATAAACTTTGATCCCTCTGCTTTCCCACTTTTGTGGGAAATTACTGGTTATCAGGGAAATATTCTGCTTTCTTTGGGAGGAATCAGATTCAGAGAGGCTGAGCTAGAATTTCTTTAGTGTGAAATCAGGAGGATAGTAGTGGGTATCAAATGAAATAAGGCATGTAAAAAGATTTTGTGGACCGTAATGCTGTCCACAAAAGTAGGTTATGTGTTAGTCTCTATCATGTTTCAGCTGTCTTCCAGACCCCATTTACCACTCTCTACTGCAAGGACATCTTGAACAAGCCCTTGGTTTTTTTGAAGCCAAGAGACTTAGTGGTCTTCCTTTCCTTGGCAGGTGCCACACACTGTCCTTTCCAAGCTCTCCATTCCAAGGCTGGTAAAGTTTTCTGGAAACTACTTTCAAGGATTTTCCAAGTCTGTGGTTTCGGAGTCAGGGTGGAAGGTGGAGAGGACCTGTCCAGCCTCTGGTCACTTACAGTGTCAGCAGCTGCAGTTTGCAGAACCACAGGCAGAACAGAGGCACATTAAATAAAAATTTGTACTAGATCAGCACTTCTCAAACCTCACTTTGCATTCAAAACACCCGGGGATTGTGTTGAAATGCAGATTCTGATGTAGGGTGGCTAACCCATCCTGGTTTGCCTGAAACTTTCTTGGATTTAGCAAAGTTCCATGTCCTGAGAATTCCTCAGTCTTGGGCATGCTGGGATGGTTGGTCGTGCTAGGTGGGGTCCAAGATAGAGTGCTTTTCTAAGCTTCCAGGGGGTGCAATCAGCTGTCCATCTGGGAACCACACTTTGAGAGCAAGGTTAAATGGTCATTACTGTGCTTCCCCTCCTCTTCCTTCCTTCAGCCAGGCTTTTCAAGTTGGAAGCTTAATTCATTTGCTTTTATTCCCCTCCCCATTTTCTAATTAACGAACTTAAGATAGAAATTATCTTCCTTTGGCTACATTCCATAGATTTTTATATGCAGTGCTCTTCATTCTAATTTCAGCTTAATTGTTTTATTTTCTCTTTTGTCCAACATATTTAGAAGTTTAATTTAAAATTTCTAAGCAATGTGGATTTGGGGGCGGGTGGGGACTATCTTCTTTATTTAGTTTCTATTTTCTTGCACTGTAGTCAGAGGTTGTGGTTTAGGTACTTTTTGCTTTCTTGACTTTGTTGAGCTCTTCTTTGTGGCCAAAAGTATGGTCAGTTTGGGGGAATATTCCATTTGTTTCAGAAACGATTACACATGTTCACTGGTACAAAGTTTGATATGTTTATTAAATCAAGTTTTTAAAAAATCACTATATGTTTATTCTTCTTCTACTTGATTTTTGAAAGTGGTTTATTGATGCCTTTCACCATGATTGTGGATTTTAAAATTTTTCCCTCATGTGTTTCAAAGCTATGTAGTTAAGTACATAAAGGGTCATAATTGTTATATCTTTGTTTAAAATTCGCTCTGACTGTAAATGAAAGGAGAGAATAAATAGTGTTGGCCTTACCATTTCCAGCCACAGGAATGATGACAAGAGCTGTAACTGTTCATCCTGCCAAAAGAATTTCCTGTTTCCAGCATGTTGCTGGTAAGACGTCTGTCCATCCTGCCCACTCCCCAGTTTTGTTTGTCAGCCCTCGAGGTTTATAGAAGTAGTGCTGTGATCAAGACCAACATTATAGGTCAAGGACAAAATCTTGATCAAAACGGACGTGTTAGGCCACAGTCAGGAGAGTTTATGCAGGACTGAATTAGAGTAGTGCTTCTCAACCCTGGCTTTATCTTAGAATCACTTGAGGAACTTAAAAATACTGATGCGTGGATTCCAGTCAGTTAGAACCTCTAGAAGTGGAGCCTGGACACTGGTATACAGTGTAGAGAGTCACTGGGTGAGAAGAAAAGAAATTCTCTTCCTTACACTATTATACCTCATCCCGCTGAACTGGACAGAGCTTCTTTGAGATACCCATGGGGCAAATGCCATATAGCAATGATGGAGGAAGCTGTAGTATGGTAAGGGCTTTGGGGGTTGCCGTACTAGGGTCCAGGTAAAAATTAAGGATGCTGAGGAGGGCTATAGGGGTCAGTACTCACCACATCTAGGATGGCAGACATAGTGAAGGAGATGTTGACTAGGGTGGGGATGCTGAAGTTGGTGGCTGGACGGAAGGCCTTCCTGTCAAACACTGAATCCAGAACAGTGGTGTACACCCCTTGCTGGCCAAATCTTGAGCAGTTGATGGTGAAAGCACTGCCTCTTCCTGTAGAGGACACAGGATGTCTGAGAATTGGGAGAGAACTCCTGTGTTCCCTAAATGAGAGGGGTCCCAGGGCAGGAGCCTGGGGGTAGCCCATGATAGGAAGGATAACTAACATTTATTGAACACTGACAATGTGCCAGGTGTAGTCTAAGCCCTTTTAATGAATTATCTCATTTATGCCTCCCAAGCTCCTATCAGGTGGAAACAATTTTTATCCTCATCTAATAAATGAGTTAACTGAGGTGCAATAAGAGAAAGTAAATTCCCAAGATCGAGTAGATAATAAAAGGCAGAAACTGGACTTAGTCTGAGCCCATGTTTGTCTGATGCTGCTGTCCCACATACCACCAGTGATGAGGTGGAGAATAGGGAAGGAGGATTACTGAGATCCACATGCTGGGTGCTTCCCACCAAGACCAGTGAGGGTGGGTTGGGCCAGAAGGCAAATGATAGAAGCTAATGTGGTAAGCTGAGTTAGGGCTCCAGCTGCCTTTCCCAAGTTTCTCTCTCCATGCAAAGCATGCCCAAATCTATATGCAAACTGAGCCCTGGGGCAGTGATAGCCATCAGATAGGATTACATTCCTGAGGCCCCAAAGAGAACACAACTACTTTACTTTAGCTGCTTCAACCTTCCCTCTCCCTATTTTACCATTCAACCCCATATCAGCTTTCTAGTTTGAGCTTTTGAGGTGTTGCCTTCCCCTTTCTTCTGACTAATAAAGGTTCCAATTTTCTACTGGTGGAAATTCATTACAGGAGTAACAGCCTGGAAGGAGAGAGATGGCTGATGACCTCTGTGCCAAGGACATCAAGGCTTTTTCATGCACAAAGTCATAGTGCTCTCCAGGCAAATCCTTGAATCATTCTGTCAGCAATGAATGTTCACTTGTCAGTCACTGTCTTTGAGTGAACAGAGGAGCATTTATAGTGTTTTGTATAGCCTAGGCCAGTTGTACTGGCCTCTAAAGCCACCTCTGGTTCAGTCCTCTCTGCATTTAATCCTCCCAAGCCCCTCTGAGTTAGAAACTATATTTTAAATCCCACCCCCTCACCCCCTCTCCATATCCAGAAGTCACGTGATAGCCTAAGGCGATGAGGTGACATTTATTGACACCTGTCAAATGCCAGGTACTGTGTTGTCTCTGTCAGTGAATCCTCACAACCCTCCCAGGTAGGTCCTATTTTACAGGTGGGGAAACGAGCTCTGAGAAGTCAAGTTAAGTTGCCCAAGGTTACACAACTAGCAAAGTGAGGAACCAAGATTCAAACCCAAATCTGTCTGTCTTTAAATCCCATTCCCCCCCCACTATTCCATGTTAACTCCCTGGAAGAGAAGCACATTCCAGTTTTACTCTCACCTGCTGTTCTCTGGCATCTTATCTAACCTAGAGCCCTTGGAGCTAGTAGGTGAGTGGGAAAGTGATAGCTAAAAGTGGGCACTTTGCTGCAGTGGGGTGGGTTTCATAGCTGTAGAGATAAAGTTATACCTGTGTGTAGAAAGATGGATGGACATGGAGCCTAAATGGAAGAGAAGACAGTTGTAGATGGTTCATGAAAGAAAAAGTAAAAGTGTTCTCATGTGGCACGTCACTGGGAGGGGATATTCTATCTTTCAGAGAAGGAGAGTCGATTTGGGCATTATGGCAACATAGTTATGAAATAACTATGCCCATCTTAGATAAGCTCTAGGAGTTGGAAATTTGAAAGCAGTTCCTAGGTGTTCTGCAAGAGAGGGTCCTGGCTTCTTTCCATGTTGTTGCCCTTTCTTACCTGGAAGCAGAAGACTGAGAACAAGGAAAAAGGGGAATCTCTCCCTGTGGAGCCAGCTTCCTTCCATCGTCTTTGTCTAAATTCTCCTCTGAGCATGAACTAGGACTCAAGAATCTCCAGATTAAAAGAGCACAGGCCACACCTAGAATCTGACTTTGAATACTGACGACATTGGCTGACCACTGACATTTGTGACCTTCCTGAAAGGAGAGTTCTGGTTGTCTTGTTCTTGCCCACACTCGAGGCGCGGTTTGCTTGTAAGACTTTCTCAGATGTTTCACTGCAATGTGTTACGGTTGTGGATTAGTTGATGTTTATTATATTTGGATCTTGGTGTGATTTCTCAATCTGAAGATTCATCTCTTTAATTCTGGACCATTCTCAGTCATTACAAAATACTGTATTTCCTCTGTTCTTTCTCTTACTAGACATACGTGGGATCATTACCTTCTATGGTAACATGCCTCTTAACATCCTGTATTAGTTTCCTATTACTGTTGTAATAAATCACAGACTTACTGGCTTAAACCTCCCCAAATTTATTATTTTATGGTTCTATAGGCCAGAAGTCTGAGATGGGCTAAAGTCAATATTTTGACAGGGCTGCATTCCTTCTGGAGGCTCGAGAAGCAAATCCATTTCCTTGTCTTTTCCAGGTTTTTGAGGCTGCTGGTGTTCTCGGTGCATGGTTCCATTTCTCTGTCTTTTGAGCCAGCAGCATTGGACCATCTCATTTTAATGCTCTTCTCTCCCCTCTTTCACTTTTAAGAACCCTTGTGATTACACTGGCCTACCTAGATGATCCAGGCTAATCGCCTCATCTCAAGGTCAGCTGATAGCAACTTTAGTTCTATCTGCAGTCTTAATTCCCCCTTTTCCATTTAGACTAACGTATTCATAGGTTCTAGAGATTAGGATGTGGATCTCTTTGGGGGACCATTATTTTGCCTACCATACCTCTCCTATTTCCTACTGCTTTACCTATGTCTCTGGTGATTTCCTCAGATTTAGCTTCTAGGTAGCAAATTTTCTTGTCAATGGTGTTTAAACTACCATCTAATTTGTTTATTGAATTTTTAATTTCAGTGATGATAGCTTTCTTTCATTTGAGTCTTTCTTTCTACTGCTCTGTTCTTTCATCTTGGTTTTCAATCCTTCTTTAATCTTTCCTTATTTAGAACTGTTAAAAAAAAACCAAAACAGAGGCCAGTTTAAATATACCTGTAGACCAAACACTCATAGTCGTGTAACCAAAATTCAAAACTGTCCTAACTTCTCTGAAATATGACTTTGATCTTAAACAAAAGTTAATCTTTCTTCATGTCAGTGTGACATTACAGCTTCCTAGCTAATCAGCTATGAACACTGCAAGCTTATTCAGTGAAAAAGAATGTAAGTTTCTAGCAACCAATCACAATAGAAAATAATACCATTACTTATTCATGCCTTGTAAACTTAGTTGTAACTGCTGAGGGCTTAGCTTCCTAACCACTTTTGCTTGGAAGTCTCCTTATTCACAAAAGTTTGTTTCTTGCCCAATAAAATAGTCATGTCAAGTAAAGATCTCTAATTTTCTTTTAATGAAACACATTTATTTTACAATTTCAGGTTGTTTTATTACATCTGGTTCTTGATATGCTAACTGTTTTGCTAACTTTGTCTCATTGTGGTATGTTTCCTCATGTGATTTGTAATACTTGATTGTAAACTCATCTTCATTATGAGATTATTTCAGTGGGAGTTTCATGTGCCTTGGGTTGTAAAGTTTCCCTACAGAGAAAATTTTCATTTGCCTCTGTCATGGCCTTTGAGGTTTTGTCAGGTCTAGGCCATTTGCGTGTGTGTGTGTGTGTGTGTGTGTGTGTGAATTTTTAAGAATCCTGCATCATATGATTAATGTAAATTCAGACTCCACACCAATATGTGAAACAGGTTTGATGTTTCAATTCCTTGCATATGACTTTTTCTCCCCACCTCTGGCCCCAAGTCTTTGGCTGCATTTTAGATTCTGAGATTGGGGAAGTAGTGGATGGCATGTTGGAAAACCCAGAGCTGGTGTGTTAAGAATATGTAGATTATGACCAGCTGAATAAGGAGGCCCAAACCACTCACATTTCCTTTGCATCCAAGCTCCCACTTTAGAGAAATGAAAGCCCCTGGGGCCATTTTGATTGAAGTACTGGTTTCAATACACTCACACAAAGAAAGTAAGGTGACAAGGTTTACTACTTACAAATCCCAGAACAGGAGTGCGATGAGCTGGGGGAAGGGCAGTCCTCTTTCCCAGGTCACCAGAGCAGGAGATAAGAGCAAGGTAGCAAGCATCTATTACTTATAAGATGGTTGGAGCAGAAGTCACTAATTTTTCATAGGCTCAACTCTGAGTGATCATTTTAAGAGGTGCCTGAGTAAAAGCAAGGTGAGAATCCTAAGCTTGGGTCTTTATCTAAATGTCCAGACTGGATGTGAGGAGGGTTGTCATACTGTAAGATGCTTAGGCAGCAACTCAAAATGACCATTTTCTCATCACAGATGGCCAGCTCAGACACATATCAGTCTGTAGTCTGGTTGCTAATGATGTCTGCAGATGTATGAAAAAAAAATCTCTTTTTAGGGGAAAAAAAATGAGAATCTGTGTCTTTTGGTAACTTTGAGGTTATCAATTATAATCTTTTAGCCAATGTAGTTTTTTCCTATATATCTTTGATCAAATGGTCATCCAACCTTGTGTGGTTTAATATTAATACTTCCAGTGACACTTCTCTTTACTTCTTAGATTATCCTATTTTATCTTTGAACAAAATCTCTGATTTTTTGAAGGTTTTCTTAAATCCAAATTTGCATTCTTATAACTTATACCACTGGTATAATTTTTGCCTAGTAGAGAATAAAGAATTAGTTGATTCTATTTTCTGCATTGTGCCTTTCAACTATTTCGAGACAATTATGTGTAATGGAGAAATGTCTGAAAACATTAAACTTATGAAATTTTCAGTCCTCACTGTTCCTTCCCAATACAAATGTATGTATCTTCCTGTGGTCCCAAACGTCATTCCCTCTGTAACCCCTTCCGCTATTATAGACCTAGGGGAGGGCAAATGCTACTCCCAGAAGAACATGACTTGTGGAAAATCTCTGCTGCGGTAGAACAGGGACTAAACCCTGCTCCATCTGGCCTGATGGAATAAAGGAGAGAAGAGAAAAAGGGAGAGAAGCCCCCTCCCAATACACAGACACACGCACACTTTGGCTCTCTGTGCTGAAATCTCAGTGTGTGTGTGTGTGTGTGTGTGTGTGTGTGTATTGGGAGGGGGCTTGATAGGCTGAGAGAGAAGACAAAAGCAGAGGGGGCTGATGCCCCATGACTCATCTGGGATCCTGGAAAGGGACTGCCATTCCTTGTGGCCCCAAAATGACACATGAAAGCTGTTGGAATACAGAATGGTTAGGCAGAGAGAGCGCCTGGGTTTCTGCTTTTGCACCTCCTTCTGTCCCTAGGAGGGCACCAGAAATTTCTCTGTGCCCTGCATGGAAGGTGGGAGAAGAGCTCACAGAGGGGACATGGAGCCAGAAATGGACAAAGGCCAGATGGAGGCCCTGGGTGAGGCCCAGAGGGGTCTGCAGTGGCAGTGATTGCTATGATGGGTTCCCAGCTTCTAGGTAGGTAAGGCCATTTTCTGCCAGACCCAGGAATCTTAGCGTATCTTGTGGTCTTCAGGAAGAAAGGAATTCACCCAGTGGGTACCACAGGTGAAATCTGTGGTGAGTTCTTGGTGCAACTACCTAGCCTCAAGAGGCTTTTAAGAGTCAAGTTTGAGTTTTTTTGAAAACATACCATAAAGCAAACTTAAGAAGGCCTGAATGGCAAATTACCACTCTTTTTGCACCAATGTAAATAAATAGTGAAGCAAAATGTTATGAGACCAGTCTTATTTTGTGATCAAGAATAATTTTCCTTTGAGATTATTTTTGATCAAAAGGGAGGAGATTATAAAAAAAACTGCTTCAGTGAGAAACTATGCATTATTTGGAATAACTATTCCCAGTTATCTGATTCTAGCCCTGTTCATTGCCTTTAAATTATTCTGAAGCTCTTTTTAAATTACAGGTAACTGAGGAATATTATCAAAGACAAAAATCAAACAATTAAGAAGATTGATTTTATTCCGGCTACTGTAATAGGAAGATCATCCAGATCTGGGATCAGAGTACCTCGGCAAGGTGGTTTCGCCTTAGACTTTTTATAGGGAGAAGTAGACAAATAATAGGTGGAATGATTTATAGCCGGGATTGTTTTTTAATCAAGGGACGTCTTAGTCAGTTGAATAGGAAACGTTTACCTCCGTGTCTAGCTAGTTTCAGGGGATAAACAGTGCTAATCTCAGTTAATCATTCATGTGACAAAGAGCGGGTGGTTGGAGGCTCTGCGCCTGGCCTTGTCGACTGGGCTCAGGCAAAAGGGGAAAAGTTTGTGTTTGGCCTTGTTGCAGGTAAACAGAGGAGTTGTGAGAAAGAGTGGATAGTGAGTCTTCGCTAAGTCACGTGGGGAAGGCTGGTTCATTGCAGTCAGCCATTTCCTGGAACACAAAAAGGTGGTGGTGGAGGGTTTCCGAAAGCAAAAGATTTGCAGGGGGGGAAGCTTCTTAACCATTGTTGTTTTCTGGGAACACAGGGCCCAGGTAAAGTTCAACACTGTCACAATTCAAACTCTGTCTCATCCTATAGAGCTCTGGTGGACTTCTCTCTGTCCTGTGGAAAAATTGCCTTTATTTCCAATTCAGTATCTTTTCTACATGTAAATTTGTGCTTCTTATAATTTGAACCAGTTATAACATCTGCCTGGTTCTCATATTGTGTGAGTTCAATCAATTTTTTAAAAGATTTATTTTCTAAATTCTTATTGAGATTGATGTATTACATTGTGTAAGTTTCATGTGTACATGATATTTGTACTTCTGTATACTCTACAGTGTGCTCACCACCAAAAGTTTAGTTTCCATCCGTCACTGTAGAGTTGATCTGTTTTACCCATTTTGCCCTCTCCCTCAACTCTTTCCCTTCTGGTAACTACTACTCTACTCTCTGTGTCTACATGCTTATTTTTGTTTGGTTTGGTTTCTTCATTTATTTTGAGTTTTTGTTTATTAGTTTTTAATATTCCAGATATGAGTGAAATCATCCAGTATTTGTCTTTTTTTTTGTCTGAGTTATTTCACTAAGCATAATACCCTCAAGGTCTCTCCATATAGTCACAAATGGCAAGATTTCATCTTTTTTATGGCTGAGTAGTATTCCATTGTATATAAATACATTTTCTTTAGCCATTCATTTATTGATAGACACTTAGTTTGCTTCCATATGTTGGCTATTATAAAAAGTGCCATGATAAATATAGATGTGCATATATCTTTTCAAATTAGTATTTTCATAGTCCTTGAATAAATACCCCAAAGTGGGATAGTTGGATCATATTGTAGTTCTAGTCTTAATTTTTTGAGGAATATCCATACTTTCTTCCATAGTGACTGTACCAATTTACATTCCCACCAAGAGTGTATAAGGTTTTCCTCTTCTCTGCATCCTCTCCAACACTTTAATTTCTTGTCTTTTTTGATAATAGCCAATTTTGTAGGCATGAACTGATATCTCATTGTGGTTTTGATTTGTATTTCCCTAATAATTAGTGATGCTAAACATCTTTCCATGTGCCTATTAGCCATCTGTATGTCCTCTTCAAAAAAAACCTTTTAATTCCTCTGCCCAGTTTTTAACTGGGCTGTTTGTTTTTGTGTGTTGAGTTCTATGAGTTCTTTATATATTTTGGATATTAACCCCTTACTGGATATATGATATCCAAATATCTTCTCTCATTCAATAGGGTGTCTTTTTGTTTTATTGATGGCTTCCTTTGCTGTGCAGAATCTTTCTAGTTTGGTGTAGTTCAATTTGTTTATTTTTGCTTTTGTTTCCCTTGCCTGAGGAGACATCTAGAAAGACATTGCTAAGACATTGCTAAGAGCTTATTACCTAAGTTTTCTTCTTGGAGTTTTATGGTTTAAGGTCTTATATTCAAGTCTTTAATCTATTTTGGGTTAATTTTTGTGTGTAGTGTGAGATAGTGGTCTAGTTTCACTTTTTTGCATGTGACTGTCCAGTTTTCCCAGCACTAGTTATTAAAGAGATTAGCCTTTCTCCATTGTGTGTTTTTTGCTCCTTTGTTGCAAATTAATTGTTCACATTTGTGGGGGTTTATTTCTGGGCTCTCAATTCTGTTCCATTGATCTATGTATCTGTTCTTCTGTAAGTTCCATGCTGTTTTGATTACTATGGCTTTGCAGTATAGTTTGAAATCAGGAAATGTGAGACCTCTAGCTTTGTTCTTTTTTCTCAACGGTTGCTTTGGCTATTTGGGGTCTCTTGTGGTTCCATATAAATTTTAGAATTATTTGTCCTACTTCTGTGAAAAATGTCCTTCTGATTTTAGATTGCTTTAGGTAATATGAACATTTTGACAATGTTAATCCTTCCAATCCATGAGCATGGAATATCTCTCCATTTCTTTGTGTGTTCTTTAATTTCTTTCAGCAATGTCTTATAGTTTTCAGTGTACAGGTCTTTCACCTCTTTGGTTAAAATGATTCCTAGGTTATTTTATTCTTTTTGTTGCAGCTGTAAGTGGAATTGTTTTCTTCATTTTTCTTTCTACTAGCTCATTATTAGTGTATAGAAATACAGCAAGTTTTTGTATATTAGTTTTGTATCCTACAACTTCACTGTATTTGTTTTCAATTTCTAATAATTTTTGATGGAGTCTTCAGGGTTTTCTAATATATATATAATCATTTCATCTGCAAATAGTGACAGTTTTACTTTTTCCTTTCCAATTCTGATACCTTTAATTTCTTTTTCTTGCCTAATTGGTCTGGCTAAGACTTTCAATACTGTGTTGAGTAAGAGTGGCAAGAGTGGGCAACTCTTGTTCCTGATATTAGAAGGATAGCTTTCAATTTTTCACCATTAAGTATAATATCAGCTGTGGATTTGTCATATTTGGCTTTTATTATGTTGGGGTATATTCCTTCTATACCCACTTTATTGAGAGTTTTTATCATAAATGGGTGTTTAATCTTGTCACATGCTTTTTCTGTGTTTATTGAGATGATAATATGGTTTTTACTTTTCATTTTGTTAATGTAGTGTATCACGTTGACTAATTTGCAGATGTTGAACCATCCTTGCATCCCTGGAATAAATACCACTTGATCATGCTGTGTGATCCTTTTAATATATTGTATTTGGTTTACTAATATTTTGTTGAGGATTTTTGTGTCTACATTCATCAGCATTGGCCTATAATTTTCTTTTTTTTGTGTTTTCTTTGTCTGGTTTTGGTGTCAGTGATGTTGACCTTGTAAAAGAAGTTAGGAAGCATTCCTTCCTCTTAAAATTTTTTTTGGGGGGAAGAGTTTGGGAAGGCTAAGTATTAAATGTTTTAATGTTGGTAGAATTCACCTGTGGAGCTGTCTGGTCCGGGTCTTTTGCTTTTTGAGAGCTTTTTGATTACTGTTTCAATCTCTGTATCTGTAATCAGTCTATTCATATTTTTTATTTCTTCATGATTCACTCTTGGAAGTTTTTATGATTCTAAGAATTTGTCCATTTCTTCTAGGTTGTCCAATTTGTTGGCATATAGAAGTTCATAATATTCTTATAATCCTGTGTATTTCTGTAGTATCTGTTGTTATTTCCTTTCTTTCATTTCTGATTTTATTTATAGAGCCTTCTCTCTTTTTTTCTTAATGAGTCTAGCAAAAGGTTTGTCAATTTTGTTCGTCTTTTCAAAGAATCAGCTCTTTCACTGATATTTTCTATTGTCTTTTATATTTCTATTTCATTTATTTCTGCTCTGATCTTTATTATTTTCTTCATGCTACTAACTTTGGGATTCATTTGTTATTCTTTTTCATGTTCCTGTAAATGTAAGGTTAAATTGTATATTTGAGAGTTTTCTTGCTTCTTGAGGTAGACTTTTATTGCAATAAACATCCCTCTTAGTACTGCTTTTGCTGTATTTCATAGATTTTTGGTGTGTTGAATTTTCATTTTCATTTGTCTTCTGGTAATTTTTGATTCCTCCTTTGATTTCTTTGTTGACTCAGTAGTTATTCAGCAGCATGTTGTTCAATCTCCACAGATTCTAATGTTTCATTTAAGGCCATTATTTCCTTGTTGACTTTCTGTCTGGATGACTTATCCATTGATGTAAGAGGGGTGGTAAAAGTTCTTTACTGTTATTGTGTTGCTGTCAATTTCTTCCTTTAGGTGTTAATAATTGTTTTATGTATTTTGATGTTCCTATGTTAGGTGCATATATATTAATCGCTGTTATGCCTTCTTGATGAATTGTCCCCTTTATCATTATATATTGTCCATCATTGTCTCTTGTTACCTTTTTTGACTTGAAGTCTATTTTGTCTGATGTGAGTACAGCTACATTTATTTTCTTTTGGTTGCTATTTGCTTGGAGTATCATCTTCCATCCCTTCACTTTTAGCTTATGTTTGTCTTTAGAGCCGAGGTGAGTCTCCTGGAGGCAGTATATAGTTGGATCTTGTTTTTTAATCCATCCAGCCACTATGTGTCTTATGATTGGTGAATTCAATCCATTTTCATCTAGGGTGATTATTGATAAGTGAATACTTACTACTGCCATTTAAGCTTTTGTTTTCTGGTTGCTCTGTATCTCCATTGTTTCTTTTCCCTTGTATTTATCTCTGCCATTTTGGTTTGGTGGTTTTCTATGATATTTCTCTCAATTTCCTCTTTTTAAAAAGTGTGTCTTAACTCCATTTTTGTTTTGTGGTTACTTTGAGGTTTGTATAAAGTGTATCATAGATAAAATAGTTCTTTTCTGCTGATAGACTCTTATCTTCATTTGCCTATACAGCTTCCATCTTTTTACTCTTCCCCTTCTATTTTTTTCTCTCAAATTATCCCTTTTCATGTTATTAGTTTGTTATCAAATTGAAATAGCTGTAGTTATTTTTATGCTTTTATCCCCCTTTTAACCTTTATGCTCTAACAAAGTGTTTAAAAACCTATTCTGATAAAGAGTTACAGTTTTCTAATTCTGTCTATTTATCACCTTGCTCAAACTTTTATATTCTTTTGCTTTTTTTATTTATGGTAGAAGAGCTCCTTTCAACATCTTTTTTTTTGTAAGGAAGGTCTAGTGTTGATGAATTCCCTCAGCTTTTGTTTGTCTGGAAAAGACTTAGTTTCTTCTTCATATCTCTGACAACTTTGCTGGATAGAGTATTCTTAGGTGACAGTTTTATCTTTCAGCATTTTGAGAATGTCATTCTAAGGGGGAGGGTACAGCTCAAGTGGTAGAGTGTGTTCTTAGAATGCATGAGGTCCTGGGTTCAATCTCTAGTACCTCCATTTAAAAAATTAAATAAACCTAATTCCTCCCCCCTCCCCCTGACAAAAAGGAATGTCATTCTACTCCCTCCTGGCCTGTAGAGTTTTTTTCTGAGAAGTATGCTGATAGACTACTGGGGGTTCCTTTGTAGGTCACCATTCTTTTTTTCCCTGGCTGCCTTCCTTTGTCATTGACTTTTGACATTGATTTTAATATAATGTGTCTTGGAGAAGGTCTTTTTGCATTGAGGTAAGGAGGTGTTCTTTTAGTTTCATGAACTTGTGTATCCAGTTCCTTCCCTAAGTTTGGGAAGTTTTCAGTTATTATTTCTTTAAATAAACTCTGTTCCCTCTTCCCTGTCTTCTCTTTCTGGAATACTCATTTCCCTAATTTGCCCTTCCTAAAAGAGACAGGTAGCTCTTATAGAATGTTCTCATTTTTAAAGTATCTTATTTCTCTTTCCTCTTCCATTTGTTTCATTTCTAGATTTCTATCTTCGAGCTCAATAATTCTCTCTTCCATATGGTCTGCTCTATTGTCAAAGCTTTCTTATGCATTCTTTATCTTGTTTATTAAGTTCTTTAGCCCCATAATTTCTGTTTGGTTCTTTTTTGAGTTTCAGTCTCTTTGTTAAACTATTCCTTCTGATCATTACTTATATTTCTGAGCTTATTAAACTATCTTTCTGAGTTTACTTATACTTTGTTGAGTTTCCTCATGACAGTTATTTTGAATTCTATGTAAGTTATATAAGTATACTGTGACTGTAAGTTTGACTTCTGGAGAATTGTCATTGTCTTTTTGTGGTATGGTGTTGGCTATGATTCTTCGTAATGCTGGATAAACTTCCTCTGCCTGCACACTTGAAGTAGTGACAGGTTAGAGGCCCTTCTTTTGTTTTCCAGTAGGTGGCGCTGTAGCACACGGTTTTGGTTTCTCTTAACCTGGGCTGCCTCTGGTTTTACTTGTCACCACTTTCCACCCTCCACCATCTCTGTAAGAGATGTGGCCCTTTGCCTTTGTTTTAGCTTCATGTGCCTCTGGGGTCATTGCTGCTTTGCTTCTGCCATTCCACTGTCTTTGCCTCCTGGTGCACTGAGATGGTGGGTTCTTCCCTTGCCACTGGGATCCCCTGAGTCACCATATCCACTGCTGTAAGAGGGGAGAGGAGGGAGGGAGGTGGCTGGGTAGGGGGGCTGGTTCACGTAGGTGCCTCTGCCTTGCTGGTGCTTTAAGGTTCATGGGCTCTGCCTCTGTAAACGGAGGGGCAGGGGCAGGGGCAGGGGTCATGGGCACCTTAGTGGCTGGAGGGTTGGGGTCTCAGGCCCCACTACTGTTGTTGCCCATTTACCTGTGGTTGCTGGGGCTGCCAAAGTCCTGTGTCACTTCTCCTGCTGCTACCAGGCTCTCTGGAGCTGCGAACTCAACTGCCGCAGTGGGAGGGCCAGAACTGCAGGCACTGGCCCTGCTGTTCCCTCAGTTCTGCCTCCTCTGTGTGTTCCAGCCCACCTACCTTTAGATGTGCAGATGTTTGGAGTTCTCCGGTGTCCTGGTGTGTCAGGCAGAGGCACCTTTGTTGAATTGTGGATATTGTACTCTCTGTAGATTTAAGGGGAGAGACAAAGGGAGTTTTTGACTCCACCATGTTGCTGACGTTACCCAATCAATTCTTTAATATGTATTCCTTTTTATACTTGTATGAGAATCATGATTTTGCCTTTTTTCTGGATATTGTCTTTAAACAACCCCTAGAGCTTATTCAGATTTCACCAGTTAAACACATATCGATTTGTGTGTGTGAATAAGCCAGTTTCTGAGGGTTCCAGTGAGAGACAAGGAAATCATGAGAGCTTTGGAAAATCTTTTGGCTGTTGGTGGCCACAGTGAAGACTGACACCCTGACGTTAAGAGTTATCAAATAGAGTGAAGTAGGATAAGACTTTTGGTGGGCATCTTTCTGGCTTCAGAGTCTAATGCTTTGTTTTTCATGGTCAAGAATTACAATTTCTGCATTCCTTGGCCATGGCTTGGATATGCTAAAACAAGATTAAGAGTTAGACAAAATTATGTTCAGAGTGGTTCTACTACTTACTTGCTATGTGATCCTGGGGAAGGACCTTATTCTCTTTCTACCTGGGTATCCTTATCTGTAAACTGGGAATACTGCTAATATCTACCTCATAGAATTGTTGTGAGGATCAAATGACATAATGACTGTAATAGACTTGACATATAGAAAGTACAGTTGACCTTTGAACAACTCAGGAACTAACGGCAGCCGCCCTCTGTGCAGTTGAAAATCTGCTTGTAACTTAAGATTGGCTCTCCGTATCCATGGTTCCTCTGTGTCTGCAGTTCCAAATTGGCAGATTCAGCCAACCCCAGATTCAACTAACCTCGGTTTGTGTAGTACTGCAGAATTTACTATTGAACATAATCTGTATAACTGGACTTGCTTAGTTCAAACCCATGTTGTTCAAGGGTCAACTGTACTCAGTGAATGATGGCTATTATTACGAAAATAATTTTTCTATGTCCAGATCAAGGAAAGGCCTAAACTAACAACCTTTTATTGAAAACAGCAGAAGCCACTATGTCTGTTTTACTTTAGACCCATCAATACTCAAACATGCAGAATTTTTGTCCTCAACAAGGACCAATGGAATAATAGTTCATAAACTCATCAACTTCAACAGCAGGTCAATGATGAAAATCACAAGTACATGTTAGTTGATACTTGTTCTTTGTTTTCTTTGCAACTTTTATTTTTTTTAATGTAACTATGTCTTTTTAAAAACTAATTAATTTAATTGAAGTATAGTCAGTTTACAATGTCGTGTCAGTTTCTGATATGCAGCATAATAGTTCAGTCATACACATACATAGATATAATAGTTTTCTTATTCTTAACTATGTCTTTTAATAAAGGCAATTCACTGCATCTATGAATGTACTTTTATTTATAGATTTTATAAGGCTCTTCATATAAATAATTTTACAAATCACAAAAAAAAATCTAACAATGTGTCCAAATTCTAGTCAGGAAGTTATGGGCAATGTACGTATCTGTGCGTACTATGCTCTTTTGATGTACCCTAGGGTCACTCAGAGGGGTCTGGTAGGATTCCCACTAGTGGGTGGTGAGGGACTCGAATCCAATTCCTTTCTTCAGGTCTTCCCTTCAGGTCTTGCCTTACAAATCACTAAGGACCTGCTAATTTAGGATTGCTAAAATGAGGCATTTGTAAGCTAAAATTCACGTATTGCTCAAGTGCCCCCAGGATTCAAATTTGGCATTCTACTAAGATCCTATATTCTCTGGGAAAGATAAAAAGCTCCTGCCTGCAGACAGACATGGGGACTGTTGGAATTCTCTCAGTTCCCAGGGCTTTTCATCATCAATGTGTTAGTAGCATTGACCTGAGGTGGTTGAGTTGTTATTATTGCTTTTTAATAATGAAGCGCTAGTTTTGTTTCATCATTATCTATTCAGTGTCATGTGGATTGTTTGATTTCCCCCTTCATTGTGTTGCAATGCATATTTTCATCAAAAGTACCTTTGCTTAAAAAAAGTAGTTTTGCCTCGTGGTTCAGGAATGTATACCTTATTGTAAATCCACTTATAAAATGAATGTATACAAATTCCCCCCAAATCTGCTTGTGTAGTGATATTATATTGGTGATGAACTTTCAGAGAGTGTAAGCTAGGTAAATAACTTTAGTATAATATCAAGACAAGTGTAATAAAAATATTGCCTATTTTAGAGTTTATAGGGCATTGTTTTCTAATTTAAAAGACACATGTAATCTCATTTTCTTATATAGTATATGCTAAGCCAATCCATATGTAATTATAGCAATGTTTGCTGTAATTTTAATTTTCTTCCTTTTCAATTCTGTATTATCAGCAGTTCTTATTCGAGTGAGGCATTATGCATGGGTGAGTAAGACGAATTCTATGATCTAAACTCTTTACAAGATACTGCTCTAAATTCTTTGAGTGGATTATAAATGCTTAGCTTCACAATCCTTAAACATTACACATTAGCAACAAAATAACCAACATGGGACTCTTCTTCCAATTTCTCACTTTGCTCATCCAAAGGTCCTGGCTACCCTGATCTACCTCCATAAATGCGGAGCTGTCTCTCATGCTTCATCCTAATGTCTCCTGATGATATATTAGTGTGATATCCCAGGACACATCTCATCATTATCTCCTCATTCGTTTCTCAACTGGCACAAATGTCACTTTCTCAGAGAGGTCTTCCTGGAACATCCTGTTAATTTTTGTGTCATTCTCTGTCCTATTACCCTGGGTTTTTGGTCTTTTTTTTTTTGTTTGTTTTTTGTTTTGTTTTGTTTTAGAACAATTACTAGTATATGAAATAATTTTACTTAGTCTGTTACTTTAGAAAATCAGTCTCCTCTTGTCTTATTCATTGCCATATCCTCAGCACTTAAAAGAATGTTTAGTATATAAGTAAGCTCTTAGTAATGATTGGCTAAATAATGAATAAGTGCTTTTCTCATTCATTCATTCCATGTTGTTGTTCTGGGGACCGATGATTGGATGGTCCATTGAAGCAGAAGCCCTCATTTAAGCCTAATGGCATGTTGCACTGCCAGCTGACCAGTGGGGATTATCAGCTACCCCAGCCTTGTATTTAGTTCTTCAGTTGCAGAAAGTGAAGCAGGGCTGCTATTCTTCGTTGCATCCCCCAACCTCCTCCATCCTCTTGGGAAATAGTCCAAAGCTCTGGGAACTTGTCTTAGGTCTAATGTGTGAATCTCTGTCTCTTATCAAGGAGCCTGAGCTGGTCTGGCTGTGAGGGTTTTACATAATTAGAATTGGTGGAAGCTGTGTGTGAACTGAAGTTGTGGGTGTTGTCAACATCAAGGAAGCATGTAGAGCTGACAGGTGAGCAGGGAGCTGAGGTCCATGAGCCCCCAGTGAGTCATCCAAAGGTGGAGGAGGGCCAGGGGCAGACACACATGAAAGCTAAATATAGGGATCCAGGAGTCAGAGAGACGGAGAGATGGCAGTAGGGAGCAGCGGAATGAGAGAATAAGCAGGAAGTGGTGGGCAGAGAGAATTTTGTGGTGAGGTTATTTATTTTTTGTTGTCATTTAACACCTTTACTGAGATATAATTTATATGCCATAGAATTCACCCATTTGAAGCACACAAGTCCATGATTTTTTGTATATTTGCAGTTATGCAATCATCACCTCAGTCTAATTTTAGAACATTTTTTATTATCCCCAAAGAAATCCTGTACCCATTAGTATTTATTCCTCACTCACCTGCCCCTTTGCCCCACCAAGTCCTAGGCAACCACTAATCTATCTTCTGCCTCTGTAGATTAGCATATTCTGGACATTTCATGTAAATGGGATTATATAATATGTGGTCTTTTGTGATTGGTTTTTCTCTTAGCATTTTTTCAAGGTTCATTTATGTTGTAGCCTGTATCATGTGCTTCATTTCTTTTTATGGCCAAGTATTATGGCCAAGTAATATTCCACTGTATGGATATATAACATTTTTTATCCATTCTTCAGCTGATAGACACTTGGGTTACTTCCACTTTTTGGCTATTATAAATAGCATCACTATGAACATTTGAGTACACATTTTTGTGTGAACATATGTTTTCATTTCTCCTGGGTGTACATCTAGGAATGGAATGGCTAAGTCCTATAGTAATTCTGTATTCAATACTTTGAGGAGCTGCCAGACTGTGCCAAAGTGTCTGCACCATTTTGCATTCTACTGGGGGCTATTTCTGGCAGATGGTTTTATGAGTTTGTTCTGGACACTTGAGCTGCCTGAGTACCACGAGAATGAGCATGTTGGGATTCTGCTTGGATCCCACTATTCACTGCTGCACAAACCCCTGGATCCCATGAGGCCCATTTGCTGTGATTTTGCCTAAATGTCACCCCGGAGGTGTACTGTGACCAGTCACATCCCTCCATCTGTTCACACATTCTGCTCACTGCCTCCTCCGCATGAAGCTCTCCTAACCCCTAGCTCAGCTCTGGCTGCACATGATCACATGGGGAGCAGTCAGACATACCAAAGCCAGGGCACATGCCAAAGTTCTGATTTAATTGGTCTGGGGTGAAGCCTGGGCATTAGGATTTTTTTAAAGTCTCCTCAGATAATTCTGACATGCAGCCAGGATTGAGAACCATTGCTCCAGCTAGAAGAATCCTTTCTCCTCACCTCTATAGCAGTTTCTCTTTCATGGCACACAACAAAATTTTAAAAACATATACTACATTTAATTGAAATCATTTACCATATGTATTTTATTTCTTCGGCTGTGCCACAAGCTCTTTGAGGACAGGCCTTGTGCTCGATTCTGCAAGTCTCTAGTAGGGTTACCCAAGGACATTTGTTTATAACCTCACCTGGGCTCAATAAACGTTCATTAAAAGCATACCTGAAGCCTATCCCCCGCCAAAAAAAACAACTAAAAATAGCAAGAACTGCATGACCTTGGACAAGTTACATAACCTCAGAGTCTCCCGTGAAAGACTGGGTTACAATAGCCTCCAGCTGGCATTATTGTGGCATAATGCACAGGAGCCAGCCCAGCCACCCTCCTAAACTTGCAGCCCCCTCCCTATATTCCCGTTCTGCCTTCCCTGATTTGCTTTTTCTCCTTGGTGCTTAGCACATACTCTCTGTTTCACTTGCCATCTTCTTTACTGTCTCCACCCACCCTCAGTGTAAGCTCTTGTGGATAGAGAGTTTTGCCAGTTTGGTTCACTGCTGTACCCTCAGAATTCAGAATAGTGCCTAGCAAATGCTCAATAATATTTGTTAAAATAATAAATATTTTAGCCTATTTTTAACAGAGATTTCATCCCTACTCCAGTAACATGAGTTACTTTTTTAGTGAATATTTATAGCCTTAATTTTTAAGTTTTTTGGGGGTGGTAGTTTTTTTATTCTGTTTTAATGGAGGTACTGGGTTATTGGACCCAGGACCTCATCATGCTAAGCACAGACTCCACCACTGAGCTATACCTTCCCCCTATAGTCTTTATTATAAAGCCTTCCTTTTCCAGTAAAAATTATATTTCTAATGTAATCACATAAATATTCTGAATTCATTGTTTTCTGGAAATATAATGTCATTTCTGAGCGTCTGCAGCAGTGGTTCTGTTTAAGCCCAGGGAGGGCCAGAGAAAGGATTGTGGACTCATTTGGGACCATTGTACGCAGACTGGAGCAGAGGAACAGGGTCTGGGATGGTCAGCTGAAGCTGAGGAAACCTGAACACCGAGTGTTCTTGCACTGTTAGAACTCTACTGCTAGGTGTTATGGATGACGATGACCGTGGTGATGGAGGTGGCCAGGAAGAGCAGGTAGAGGCGGAAGAGCAGGGTGTCCATCAGGCGGCTGAACTGCATCCACCAGTCAGCTAGTTGGGCCCTTGTCAGTCCTGAGCCCCCATTCGGCTCTGCCTCTCTGGATCCCAGCTCCTTCCCGCCTAGCTCCCCCGGCTCCTTCTGTCCTGTGGAGAAGACAGACTCAGCCATGAAGTGGGAAGGAGGCAGGATTAGAGAAGTGAGGGACTGGGAAGTTGGGCCTAGTGCAGGGAGTGTGGCCAGTGCAGACTTCCCTTACCAGGCAGGTGGATGGGTGTGAGGCCAAGGCTCACATTCTCCTTCCAGAGAGCAATGGGGCAGCACTTCCTTGGGCTGGTGCAGCGCATAAGCAGGGAATGGAGCCAGCGAGGCATGGGTGGGGGCTGGGTGGTGGCCAGGTGCAGCAGGTAGGTGATGAAGATGGTCTCCAGCAGGCTGACCACCATCAGCGACAGATACAGGACAAAGTAGACACTTGGGTGGCAGGAAGGCGTACACTGAGTGAGTTAGGTCCAGAGGAACCACCAAGCCCCTCTTTCCTCTGTCTTACACAGAGAACCTTTTCTAAGGTGACCACTTTCTCCCTTTGCCTTAGCTGCCTCTGCTGATCTAGCCAGTTCACCTGCCTACCCTGCCTCCTTTTTTGCCTTTTTCCAACAGTGGGATGGGGACCATACTGAGGAGGGAGGTGCCACTGGCAGGGAGTAAGTTGCTCATCGTGGACAGGAAGATGTTGTAGCCCAGCAGAAGTGTCATCTTGAATGGGGCACAGTTCCCAGTTTCTGCTGGCAGGAAGAAGCTGAGGGTGTCGATGGCCATCAGAAAACTATTGGGCACCAGAAAGTTGATAGCGTAGAGGGTGGGCCTGTGCCTTATGGCCACCTTGTGGGGAGGAGAGAGCACTGAGCCAGGGGAGACTAGGAATAAAGGGAGACCAAAGGGATGATTCCGCCCCTTCCTTCCTTGACGTCCTCACCCAAGCAGGGCTTTTTCTGGGGCTGGATGAAGAGCAGCTTTCATATGACTAACAGGACTCCCCATACTTACCAAAGAAAACTTAGGCCAGAGCTGGTAGATTCAGAGAGGAGGGCTGCTTTGGGGGACTCGAGAGAGGAAGGCTGTGAAGGTAATGGTGCCTAGGGGCTTTCTGGTCTTAGGGCGAGAAGTGGGAGGCTCTGGGACTTAGAGGGGTCTAATGAGAGAGGTATGGGGGTGGACAGCCATGCCAGAATCTCTGGCCTTACACAGAACATGATCTGGTCAAAAAAACTGGAGCCCACAGACATCTTCGGGGTGGCCTTGTAGATACACAGGAGCTCCCACTCCCCTTGTGTGTGGCCAGTGTCACGCGAGGTGTCCGTTATCTCCCACACTTCCTTGTCCATGCCCAGCAACATGTTTTCCACTGCAGGGGAGACAAACACTCACTTGGCACACATCTGTTCAGCACCCACTCTGAGAGAGATGGCCCACTAACATGACTTCCTTGGCGCCCAATTGCCTCCTTTCAATTCTGGGCTTTCTCAGGAAGTCTTGTCCCCTCCTATGTTCAACTCCTTCCCACCCCACCATCCACACACCCTCATTTAGCAAATACTCCATGTCCCTTTTTTGTGCATTAAAAAAAAAGACTTCTGTGTGCTTTTTTGTTGTCCCACTGGTTGATCTCATTTTTCACCCCATGTGAGAACCCCCACTGCAACTCCCCTGTGTAGAGGAAAGAGCTGAAGGTGAGCATGTAGTTCTGTTGGTCAAAAGGAAAGTAGAAGATGTCCAGGCTGCAGATGCTGGTCACCCACATTGGTTTGTTATATGCAATGTGACCGTCAATCATCACATATGTAGAGAGGCCATCCGGGGTCTGATCCACATCCATGGTAAGTAACAGAAAGGAAGGGAGGCAGATGCTCTGGGTTTCACATCAGTTTAAATTTTGTCGTTAAGGCAGTACTTTCCCATTTTGCCACTCCACCATCTCTTCTGCCTACTACTTTCTCATTCCTAGGGGATAAGTTGATGAGCTGCAATTGTGCTCCTCCCTGAAATAAGTTTTCAGTGGCCCAGGTGCCTGGGTTTGCCCTGCATTGCTCTGGCCTGCTCCTTGCAGAAGGGTCTTCCCCCCAGCTCTACCCCGCCCTGATACCCATGATTCCACAATGAAGATGTCTGGGAGCCACATGTTCTCAGCTGTCACAGTGAGTTTGTTGATATCACCACATTCTTCTGGTGACCCAGCTGACAGATGGGTGACTCTAGATCTAGAGCACAGGGCCCAAAGGGATGGTTATAGGTGAAACCTGGAGCTAGTTTATGTCAACATCTCCTGCCCTTCCAGTCCCTTAAAAATGCATACATATGTATGTACTTTTTTTCTAAATGTATGTACTATGGGTGTATGATAAAACTTCAACCATTCCAGAAAGGTATAATATAAAAAGTAATTTTCTGCCTCCTCAGTTCACTCCAACTCAGTTCATACCCCCAACTCAGTCCCAATACTAACAGTTTCTTGTATATCATTCTAGGAAAAAAACAAATATTCCAGTATTCATTTTTATTTATACAGATAGAATCATACTGTGCACATTGTTATGCATTGTGCTTTGTTTGTTTATTAAACCACATTTCCTTTTAAACTCTGATTCCTCTTCCCTTTCTGGTGATAGTGTCCCTCTTCTCTGGCTAACAAAATCTTATTGGCCTTTCACTTCCTGCTCAAAGGAACTCTTAAGCTAGGTGCTAGATACATTTGGGACTTGAAGCTTATTTAGGGGCTTCCAACTGTATTGCCCTCCTTCCTGTTTTATCCATCTGTCTTTCAAAGTTAATTGGCCTTCCAGAAAGTAATTTGTCACCAGCACTAGCCCCATTC
This sequence comes from Vicugna pacos, assembly GCF_048564905.1. Lineage (NCBI taxonomy): Eukaryota > Metazoa > Chordata > Mammalia > Artiodactyla > Camelidae > Vicugna > Vicugna pacos. The sequence continues at coordinate 52,880,177 of NC_132987.1, read as the reverse complement.
TGGTTGGATTTGGTATTCTCTTGGGCCCTGTCAATTTCAACAAAATGTGATTTTTGCAAACAGAGCCAGAAAATCAGACAAGGAGAAAGAGGGAAGAAGAAAGCTGAGCTTACATACCAACTTTAACCACAGAAATGACGTCCGCAGCTGAAGTTGTGCATACTGACAAAAAAGAATACCCATCCAGGATCATTACTGTCATGAAATTAGGTCCTAGTCTACCCCTTACCTTTGTTTCCTAAGTGGTCCCATGTGACAGTTCAGCTTTTCAATTACAAGTCCCAAAAGAAAGGTCAGAAAAATGCAGGTGGTATAGAGATTGGAGGGAAAAAACAGCAGGGGAGCCCACTGGGAATCTGTTTTTTAATAGGTTATTCCCATAAGAGCAAGACTCAAGGACAAATGGTCCCTACAGAAATGTCACTGCAGCATTCCGCTTCATGTCCCTCCACCCCAAAGGTGAACATCTAGCTTGTATAGAATCCATTCAGGGAACTCACTGCTCACCACCAGACAGGTGCAGTGTTGGGCTGACAGGGTTCTTGCTTCCTGTTAGCAGCCTATGGGAAGAATGTAGGAGTCCAAACTCACCGCTTCCAGGGTGGCAGACAGGGTGAGGGAGATGTTGACGTGAGTGGAGATGCTATAGTTGATGACTGGACAGAAGTCCTTCTGGTTAAATATAGCCTGGAAGACAGCAGGGTCTACCCCATGCTGGTCAAAGCTGCGCAATTGATGGCGAAAGTGTTTGCCTTTCCTGCAGAGAGCAGAGACCCTGTGAGATGGAATAGGGTTTTTGTGTTTTCTAAGTGAGAGGAATGCCAGGGCTGGGGCCTGAGAATCTCTCTTCAGAGAAACAAAATGTAGGCATGGGGTGAGCATTTGAGTCCCTCCTTCCTGGGCCAAGACTAACAAAGGCCACGTTCTTCCTGCCAAGGCTGGGGAGGATGGGCTGGGCTGGTAGGCAAATGGTGGAAGTCGATGTGGTGAGCTGAGTCAGGGCTCAGACCGTTCTTCCTGTGCTTTTGCTCCCAGATAGGCCTACCCACATCTGTATGCAAACAGCCTCTCTGGGGAGGCCTGTGCCTTTCATAGTCGTAACTCTAAAGTTTTGGTTTTGTCTGACCATGCTTTTTTCTCTCTAGCTCTATTATGATTCTACCTCACAGACACCAAACAAAATTCCCCTAAAATTTTGTTTCTCAATATTCCCTTCCCACTTTCATGTTTTCTCATTTCCTAAAGGAAAAGTTTGGAGAGAAGTAAACATGAGTGTGGTGTAATATGGGTGGGGACTTAAGGAATGTAATATTCAGTGTGAATTTCTTGACTACTTACAGTGTTCTGTGCTCTGTGACCTTCTTCAATCCAATGACTTCCTCCAAGATCTGTGGGAGGCATTTCCAGCATCTTCAGCTTGACAAGCCCTCACTGATCATCCACTATGTGGTTGATGGAGCTGGATGATGAAATGTAAAAGCCCTTCTGGCCACCTCGCCTGCATCCCAAGCCCAGATGCCTCTGTGGCTGTTCCTGTAGTCATAGCCCAGCAAGTTCTCTCCCATTCCCGTGTCTCTTTTACTGTTCCCCCATACCACTTAATGCACAAGGTACACCTCCAAACTAAGGAGAAACATATCTCCGCGGAAGCAAATGTCATCCTTTCCCCTGCACATCCCCTCCTCTACAAGATCTTCCCAAGTAAGGTGGGGAAGGAATTATGTTACTGTCAACAGGACCCAAGCTACCCTGTTCATAGTTACTAATCTTGGTAGAAAGGGAAAGTTGAACATCATAAAGGGATGGGAACAGAGAGGTGGTAAAATGGGAGAATAGACAAGTTGGTTGATACTTATGCAGGCAAATAAGAAGGGGCTGCGTGTATCGATCAGTGAGAGGGGTTTTTCATCTGTCCCCAAAAGAAGACAAAACGTAGATACTACATAGAAAGGAAGTGTTTAACCCAGCTATTTTAGGTGCTTTCTAGTTCTGGGGATGAGAGGGTTTTCAGATTTTTCCCAGAAAAGCATTCCTATCTTTCCCTGTTCTCTCCCCATCTTACCTTGAAGCATAGGGCTGACAATGAGGCAGACGAGGAATCTGCCCCCACCCCCCGATGGCAGACCAACCCTCTTCCATCCTCTTCTTCTGGACTCTTCTCTGGGGACTCACCTGGAGCCCCCAAACCCTGGAGCTTAAAGGAGTCTGGACCACACCTTGGTTCCTGGTTTTGAATACTGCTCATGACAGGTGACCACTCAAAAGGCTGTGGCCAGAGAGGTCACAGCAGAGTGTCCTGCTCTGACTCTGTCCAGGTGTGCTTTCTGGTCTCCAGGAGGAGAGGAAGTTGGGCCAAGTCTAGAAGAGAAGTATCTGTTTAGCAGCCTTGTCTAGATAAGTGGTTTTGAATCTGAGTTACAAGGACCTTTCAGAGAAAATGCGGGACTTGGGAGATGGGGCAGGTGAGGTCATTGATAAAGGGTCTCATCAGGTCCTTCTGGAACTAAATGTGCCTCAGAGAAAGGGAGTGGACCCCTGGGAAGGGGATGGGTATTCTCTCTTGTGGTGGGGACACTTGCTAATTTCGCAAGGCAAGACCATGTAATTATTTTGTTGCAGACCTAAAAATATATCCTTTACCCAGCTATGGACATTGGGGATTACTGTCAATACTGGTTAAGATGCTTGCTTGAGAAGTTAAGCTCCTTTTTTGTGACATAAACTTAACAGAATCCTGTCCCTGCAGCTAGCACCACCGTCCAGATCTGCATCATCCCTCATCTGTACTATGGGAATAGCTTCTTCACAAGGTTTCCTCTATCCAGTTTCCCCCAATTTAATCCTTTATTTTGCCATTTTCCCTAAAACAGGACTCTCCTGCTTATCCTTCTTTATCTAATGTCTCTAAGGACCTGCACCCTGGCACCATCAAGTAATGTGTGTGAGTAGCAAAATCATTTGATAAGCTTTTTTAAAATACCTGCACTCACACCGTCCCACTCCAGTGGAGGGCTGTGTGTTTATTTAAAAGCTCCCCAGATGGTTCTGATTCACACTCACTTTGTTGAAAACCTTTGAGCTGGGCTATATTGAGACACCACAATCACTTGATATTGATACACTTAAGGTACAGAACATTAACACCAGGATCTTTCATATCACCCTTTTATAGCTACAACCACCTCCTTCCCCATTCAGTCCACCACTTGGCAACCATTCATTTGTTCCCCATTTCTACACTTTTGTCATTTCAAGAATGTTATACAAATCAAGTCATACAGATATAACCTTTTGGGATTGGCTTTTTTCACTCAACAAAATTCTCTGCAGGTCCATCCAGATTGTTACACATGTCAGTACCCACCTCTTTTCATTGCTGAGTAGTATTCCATGGTGTCGATGTACCACCATTTGTTTATCTGTTTAACTGGTAAAGGACTTCTAAGTTTTAAGGGAAAATACTATGTCCTCTATTTTACCCACAGCACTTCAAACACCAAATATGTGGGGTTTCCCCCCTCACATCAAGCAATTCTGACATTAACTACCCAGGGTTAGTGCAGACCCCACAGGTAAAAGTCTCATCCCCACAAGACTGCTCCCTACTTCAGACACCAGTCACAAACCCAGGCTTCCCATACTTCTGAACAACTGACTATGAATTGGCAGTTCCCACAACCCCATCCTCAGGTTTGACAATTTGCTTTAGTGGCTCACAGAACTCATGAAAATACTTTTGTTTACTGGTTTATTATAAAGTGCATAATAAAGGATACAGATAAACAGCCAGATGAAAAGATATACAGGGCGAGGTCTGGAAGGGTCCTGAGTGCCAGAGCTTCTGTCCCTGTGGAGTTGGGATGCACCACCCTCCTAGCCCCAGCATGTAGCTGTGTTTGCCAATCCAGAAGCTCTCCAAACTCCATAGTGCGGGGATTTCCTACGGAGGCTTCATTACATAGGCATGATCGCTTACCAACTCAATCTCCAGCCCCTCTCCACTCTGCAGAGGCTGGGGATTGGAGCTGAAAGTCTCAAGTTTCTAATCATGGCTTGGTCTTTCTGGTGACCAGCACCCATCCTACAGCTGTCCACGAGTCCACCGAGAGTCACCTCATGAGAACAAAAAGTGCTCCTATCATCCGGGGAACCCCAAGGGGTTTAGGAGGTCTATGTCAGGAACCAGGATCAAAGACTAAATATTAGAACAAAAGATGTTCCGAACACCCCTGTCACTCAGGAAATTACCAGGGTTTTAGGAACTCTGTGTCAGGAACTGGGAGCAGAGACCAAATATATTTTTCTTCACAGAGTTGTTTTCAGTTTTTGTCTATTATGCATAGAGCTGCTAGAAACATCTGCGTTCCAGTTTTTGTGTGAACACAAGTCTTCTGAAATAAACACCCAGAAGTGCAGTTGCTGGGTTATATGGTATTTGCATGTACAGGTTTTTTTTAAGGAAACTGCAATACTCTTTTTCAGAGTGGCAGTACCATTCTACATTATCACTAGCAAGGTGTGAATGATCCAGTTTTTCTGTATTTTTAGAAGTTTCAAATTTCAAGCTAGGATTTCTTAACACCCTAAACTCATAAGCATAAATTCAGCAATGTTGAAAATTTAAAACTTTTGTTCATTAAAGGACACTAAACATGGTAAGTCAAGTAACAAACTGGGAAAATATGTTTGCAACACATGTAACTGATAAAATAATAATAGAAAGAATATAAAACATATCTATGAATAAAACAATAACAAAAACTCCAATCCATTAGGAAAATAGGCTGAAGACATGGACTGGCATTTTATAGAAGAGTATACACAATCAATAAACAATAAGAAGATACTCAACCTCATTTACAATTGTGGAAAGTAAATGAACTTAAAACCACAAGAAGATACAATTTCAATAGATACAAGACTCAATAGATGGCAAAAATTTAAAAGTTTGATACTAGGAGTGTTGGTGAAGTTGTAGACCCACAGAAACTCCTACACACTGTGAGTGGGAGTAAAAACACTTTGGAAAGCAATTTGCTATGATTTCCTAAAATAGAATATGTGCACATTGTAAGAACCGGCAGTTCTACTCCTGGGTATATACTCTAGCAGAGCACTGTTAAATACATAGCTACTAGTCACATGTGGCTATCAAAATTTAGATGAACTAAAGTGCTCAATAGCCACACGTGGCTGGTGGGTACAGTATTATTGCACATAGTTATATAATGGAATGCTATTATGCAGCAAAGTGTTGAATTAAGTTTACCTTACCTATCAACAAGGTTAAATCTCAAAAGCATAATATTGAATAATAAAAACAAGGTGCAAAATATATCCAGTATGATATGATATAACTTGTATGTATATTCTAGGATATATATATTTAAACAACAGATTGTTTAAAATATGTAATAGGCAGTAAAATGAAAACAAAAAGTAAGAGAATAATAAATATAAAATTTAGAACAGTTATTACCTCCTTGGAGGAATGGGAGTTTGGATATGCTTGGGAAGTCCCTTATGGAAGACTTCAAAGACATTAGTGGTGGTAGGAGGGGAATGCAAAAGGACTTTTACTTTTCACTTTACACTCATATGTAACATTTATGTTTTTTCCCCTATGCACACATTTATAAAGTTGTTTTATTGAGGTATAATTGGCATAAAATAAACAGTTTGAAGACTCCATTTTGTGGGGAAGGTATAGCTCAGTGGTAGAATGTGTGCTTAGCATGCATGAGCTCCTGGGTTCAATCCCCAGTACCTCCATTAAAACAAATAAATAAGTAAAAACCTAATTACCTCTCCTCCAAAAAAAATTTTAAGAAAGACTCCACTTTGACAAGTTCAGGATAATGAACATATCCATCATCCTCCAAATTTTCTTTGTTTCCCTTCGTAACCCCTCCCCCCTGCCCTTCCCCATCCCATCTGACCCCAGGAAACCACTGATGTGTTGCTATATGTTACTTTTATACTTCCTAGAATTATTGCATCCTTTCTTCTTTCCTTAAGTATCTATTTAAAGCAGTACATTTCCTTTGGAATGTTTATCTCCGTCAAGTTTTGTTATGCACTAGTTTCAATTCTAAGAAACTTTAAAAACTCAATTATTTATTGATTTTTGACCTATAAGTTATTTAGAAGCATACTTTTTAGTCTAATAGAAGAGGAAGAGGATTATTTTTTGATATTTGCTTCTAGTTTAATTGTGACTTACGAGGCAGCAGAAGAAAGTGATTAAGCGTATGAACTTTAAAGCTGGACTCCTTCAGTGCAAATCCCAGGTCCGCCATTTATAAGCTGTATGATCTTGGGTATGTTACTTAAGTTACTTAACCTGTTTGCCTCAGTTTCTTGATCTAGAAGATGGATGATGGTAATAACTCTTACCTCATCATGTTGTTACGAGGGTTAAATGAAGTGATAATTAGAAAATGCTTAGAACAATGCTGGTACATAATCAGCACCATGCAAGTGTTTGTTAATGATAATAATAATAATTTCAGAGAACACAGTCTGATTGCTACCAAATTTTGAGACTTACTTTATAGTCTATACATAGTTAATTTTTGTAAATATTCCAAGTGTAGAGTTCTATATATTCGTGTTAAATCTAATTTAATTGTATGGTTAAAGTCTATTATTTTTTCACTAATGTGTTATCACGGTCATGTTGAGATGTGTTGAATCTCCAACTACAATAATAGAACTGTCACTTTCTCTTTGTAATTATTTTCATCTTCACTTTATAGATTTTGAGGCCATTTTATGAGGTGCATTCAAGTTTATAATGTTTATATGGTCTAAGTGATTAAATATTTTATCATTATGTAGAGATTCTCTTTATTCTAAATAATTGTTATTGTCTTAATGACAATTTAGTCTGATATTGATAGAAGCATTCCAGCTTATGTTTAATTAGTATTTGCCTTACATATCTTTTCCTATAGGGTGGAATGAAAAGATGCTAATTAGTAACATGAAAACATATGAAAGTGTAAAATATACTGGGAAAAGTAAATATACAGTTAAATTTAGAATACTCTAATATATAATAGTCATGGGTAAATCACTGATTAGTATAAAGATTAAAAGGCAAAAGTATTACAAATAACTACAATAATTTGTTAGTGACTACACAATATGAAAAAGATATAAATGTGACATGAAAAACATAAAATGTGGAGGGAGAGAGTATCAAAATGTAGAGCTTTTTTAAACCCTATTTTTAAAAATTGAAGTCTGGTTGGTGTATAATATTATATAAGTTATAGGTATACAACATAGTTATTCACAGTTTTTAAAGTTATACTCCATTTATAGTTATATTCATTGTGGCTATATTTATTGTGTACAATATATTCTTGTAGTTTATTTTATACATAATAGTTTGTACCTCTTAATCCCCTACCTCTATGTTGCCCCTTCCCCCTCCCCTCTTTCCACTGGTAACCACTAGTTTGTTCTCTGTATCTGTAAGCCTGTTTTTTTTTGTTGTTGTTATATTCACTAATTTGTTTTATTTTTTAAATTCCACATATAAGTGATATCACACAGTATTTGTCTTTCCCTGTCTGACTTACTTCACTTAGCATAATACCCTCTTAAGTTCATCCATGTTGCTGCAAATGGCAAAATTTCATTCTTTTTATGGCTAAGTAGTATTCCATTGTGTGTGTGTGTGCGTGTGTGTGTGTGTGTGTGTATGTATAACATCTTATAACTCTAAGATGTTTTATGTAAACCTCACGGTAACCACAAAGCAAAACCTATAACAGATACACAAAAGATAAATAGAAAGGAATAAAAACATACCACTACATAAAATCATCAAATCACAAAAAAAAAGGGCAAGAGATGAAGAGAGGAACTACAAAACAACCAGAAATAATTAACAAAATGGCAATGGTAATTTCATACCTGTCTATAATTACTTTTAAATGTAAGTGGGATAAATCCTAGAGTCAAAAGACATAGATTGGTTGAATGAATGAAAAACAAGACCCAACTATATGCTGCCTATCAGACTTATGTAACCTTTAAGAACACATATAGACTGAAAGTGAAGGATGGAAAAAGGTACTTGATGCAAATGGAAACCAAAAGAAAACAGAGGTAGCTGTATCAAACAAAGTAGTCTTTAAGCCAAACACTGTAACAAGAGACTAAGAAGGTCATTATATAATAGTAATGGAGTTGATTCATCGAAATGATATAACAGTTGTAAATATTTGTGTATCCAACACTGGAGCACCTTAACATATAAAGCAAATATTAACAGACCTGAAAGAGACAGCACTACAACAATAGTGAGGACCTTTAATACCCCACTTTCAACAATGGATAGATCATCCAGACAGAAAATCAAAAAGGAAACAGATTAGTGATTACCTTTGGATAGAATGAATGGGAGAATGATTGGGAGGGGCCCCGAAGTGTGTTTTCCCAGGAGCTGTTCTATTTCTTCACCTGGAGGGTGGTTATACAGGTGTGATCAATTTTAAAAAATTATTGAGTGGTACATATGAGACTTGTCTTCTTTTTTGTATGTATATTATATTGCAATACAAAGGTTAATTTAAAAAATTGAATGAAGGAAGAAATACCTTTTTTTATTGCATAAGGTTTTGGCATGCCAGCTGTATGTTGCACTTAGTATGTTAAAAGATTGAGTTAATGATTCAAGATACTGCTTAAGAATTATTGAATACGGAAATAAGAAAGTACTTTGGGTGACTAAATGTCTCAGACTGGCTTAAATAATACATTAAAGATGGAATCCAAGTGTAAGGCTGAGGAGATTGTAAAGAAAGTAGTTCTTGAACTGAGAATAGGAATCTAAGCAAATCTTTCCTCAGAAAGTAAAAGGAAATAGGCAAGAAATGTGGTGGGTAACTTCTGTCAGAATTAGGAACTAGGCAAACAGAACCACCGCTCCTTTGGTGTCTAGTGAAGATAGTGTCAGAATACTGTGGAGCAGGCAGTAAGAGAGTAAGAGGGACCCTGACATGGAAAATTTGGCTTTGAGTAACTTGGCAGAATTATTGAATTTACCTTAAAGGAAAGAATCTTGAAGAATGATTAACTTCCTAGTAGCGTTTATCTTCTGTCTGCTAAGTTGTGCCTTTATAAATCCTTCTGCTTGCTAAGTAAGAAGCTCCAAACCTTTTTGGTGGTTCCTTGAGACAGATAGCCACACATGTTATAGACCATCCTCATGGTGTAATTATAAAATGCTACTTATTTTGTGTAGATTCCTACAATTCAGCTATGTATGTGGAATAATCAATGTCAGGGGTGTCACCTCTGAATTTATCAAGGATGATGATAGAAATTAATTGTACACTGGAAATTGACACAACATTGTAAACTGACTATAACTCAATAAAAAATGTTTTTAAAAGAAAAATTAATTGTAAAAAATATCAGATATGGGTGGGAGGCTTTCAGAAGAACTAGTAAAAAGATAAAGGAGAGCTAACAGTGCAAGATGTTGGTAAAAGAAAGGTGTAAGAGTAATAACAGAGGAAGGTGAGAGAAAATGGTGTTGAAAGAGCAAACGGCAAGCTTGGTTTTCAGAGGGAAAAGCAGAGAGATAAATATGAAATATGGTTCTGTCTGTAGAATTCTTGATTTCCAGAAGGTGGAAGGAATCAAAGACAGTGAGGAGACAAAAATGTACAGTAAGAATGGTCAGATAAATGGGTTGCCAAAAATAAGTAAGTAGGAGGAAATTTTTCTCAGAATTGTTTAAGACTAAGAAAAGAAACACTGGGCTGTGAGAAGGTTGTGAGGCTACTCCTAGATACGGAGGGAGAGAGTGGGAAGTTAGAAGTGGCGACCTGGGAAGTGAGAAACAGCCAGCATTTGAAGAGAGTATATCCCAGGCCAAAGAGTTCATCAGTTTCCATTGTACACTCTTAAAGAGGTTTGCAATAGAAAGTGGAGGAAAATGAAATAAAGTTATCATAGGGATATAAATACAAAGAATTTTTAATGGGAGAAGGACATGGTAAAATACCCCTAACATTCCTACTGACACGTGTGGGCTGGAACTAGCTTAAAATGCTCTGCTTCATTGTCAGGTCATGTTTTAAACCACAGGGCTCACCTCAAGCCTAACATATGGACAGGATGTTCTTTTGCAAAGGATATTTGTCAGTTATAATGGTCTTGGCACAGAAACCCTAAAGTCACATACATAAGAGGTAGAAAAAAATTGCAAGATGACATCTAGAGAAATACAAATGTGGAGGTGGGAAAGGAAAAAGAAATGATGCAAAGGTGATCTTAAGGAATTTGAAATTCCTGAAAGATGTGGTACACGCTCTTCATTTAAAATTGCAAGATGACATCTAGAGAAATACTAACGTGGAGGTGGGAAAGGAAAAAGAAATGATGCAAAGGTGATCTTAAGGAATTTGAAATTCCTGAAAGATGTGGTACACACTCTTCATTTAAAATTATTGACAAAAGTCAAGGACAAGTTTCTGAGTGAGAAATATGTTCCAAGTAATGGAAAGAAGGAATCATAAGAGAATCCACAAGCAGAAATGCCTTCACCAGCGTGTGAGGAATGTCTCTAAGAACTCAAAGAAAGTTGACATGTAAAAATAGGCTGCTAATTTCCCACACAAGTTAAGGAAAAATAAAATAAAATATACCAGAATGGGATAAACGGATTATAGCTAGAGCTAATAAATACTGATTCTTGGTTGGCTGACACTCATTCATATATTTAATCATTCAACAAGTCTATTTAGGCATGGTACCGTATACAGAGTTGTAAAAATGGATGAGACATTGTACCTAACCTTTACAAAAGCACGTTCTCTTAGGGAAGACAGAAATGTAAATAAATCCCTGAAATCTGTTCATCTAGTTGAAACATAGTTCAGATATTTGTCTTTGGTATTCTTTGACATCCCGTTTCAATTTCTCTGTCTCTCTTTTTTTTCCATTTTTTAAATTTGCATTCTTTTTTATTGAAGTATAGTCATTACAGTGTTGTACAATTTCTGGTGTACAGTATAATGTTTCAGTCATACATTCACATATATATTCATTTTCATATTTTCATTATAGGTTACACAAGATACTGAATATAGTTCTCTGTGCTATGCAATATAAATTTCTTATTTATCTAGTTTATATATAGTAGTTGGTATATGCAAATCTCGAACTCCCAATTTATCCCTTCTCACCTCCTTTACCCCTTTGTAACCATAAGTTTGTTCTCTATGTCTATGAGTCTGTTTCTGTTTTGTAATTAAGTTCATTTGTGTCATTTTTTTAGATTCCGCATATAAGTGATATCATATGGTATTTTCCTTTCTTTTTCTGGCTTAGTTCACTTAGAATGACAATCTCCCGGTCCATCCATATTGCTGTGAATGGCATTATTTTATTCTTTTTCATGGCTGAGTACTCTTCCATTGTATATATGTACCACAGCTTCTTTATCCAGTCATCTGTAGATGGACATTTAGGTTGCTTCCATGTCTTGGCTATTGTAAGTAGTGCTGCTGTGAACTTTGGAGTACAGGTATCTTTTCGAATTAGTTTTCGCCAGATATATGCTCACCAGTGGGATTGCTGGATCATACAGTAAGTCTATTTTTAGTTTTTTAAGGAACTTCCATATTGTCCTCCATTGTGGCTGCATCAGTTTACATTTCCACCAACAGTGCAGAAGGGTTCCCTTTTCTCCACACCTTCTCCAGCATTTATTATTTGTACACTTTTATGATGGCCATTCTGACTGGTGTGAGGTGATGCCTCATCAATCTCTCTCCCTTCTCAGGTCCTTGCTCCCAACTAGCTGTGAGAGTCCTCCCCAGGATGATCTGTGCTGGTGACAGTGGGGAGGACTATTAATATGGAACTTCTTTTTTTTTAAATAGGAGGATTTGATGGCAAAAATAATACATGCTCATTGAAAATATAGAGAAGGATATAAAAGAAAATAGCAATCATTCATAATCCCATTATCCAGGAGAAAATTTGCTCTTGTTTTTTTGGTGTCTAATCATCCATACTTTTTCCTCTGCATTTCTATGTAACACTCTATTTTTTTAAATTGAAGTACAGTCAGTTACAATGTGTCAATTTCTGTGTACAGCACCATGTCCTAGTCATGCATGTACATACATATATTCATTTTCATACTCTTTTTCATGAAAGGTTATTACAGATATTGAACATAGTTCCCTGTGCTACACAGCAGAAACATTTTTTAAAAGTCTATTTTTATGTATAGTGGATAACATTTGTAAACCTCAAACTCCTAAATTTATCCCTTCCCACTCCCTTTCCCCAGTAACCATAAAATTGTTTACTATGTCTGCGAGTCTGTTTCTGTTTTGTAGATGAGTTCATAGTGTCCTTTTTTTCTTTTCCTTTGTTTTTTTAGATTCCACATATGAGTGATATCATACGGTATTTTTCTTTCTTTTTCTGGATTAGTTCACTTAGAATGAGTATCTCTAGGTCCATCCATGTTGCTGCAAATGGAATTATTTTATTCTTTTTTATGGCTGAGTGCTATTTCATTGTATAAATATAGCACAACTTCTTTATCCAGTCATTTGTCAGTGGACATTTAGGTTGCTTCCATGTCTTGGCTATTTTATATAGTGCTACTATGAACATTGGGATGCATGTATCTTTTTGAATTAGAGTTCTCTTTGAATACATACCCAGAAGTGGGATTGCTGGATCATATGGTAAGTCTATTTTTAGTTTTTTGAGGAATCTCCATACTGTTTTCCATAATGGCTGCACTAAACTACATCCCCACCAGCTAGCACTCTACTTTTTCAAATAGAAATTATGTATATATACAGTTTTATAACTTGTTTTCTCCACTTTAAATATCATGGACCTCTTTCCATGGTTTTGACATAGATCTACATTCTCTCTTTAAATGGCTACAAAGCATTCCATTGTGTGGCTATATGTCTATTTAACTGGAATCCTTTAATTGAGGCCCTTAACCCCTCTTCCTGGCCCTCCCCCAAGCAGGAATATTCAGAAGGCCCTCTTTGATTTTGTGAAATCAGAAGAAACTGTCTGAATGAAAAATGACACCAAGTGAAATGGAAATGGTTGATGAAAGGAACATTTTTCAACTGTAAGTATTTTATAGTACTCTCATCTCTTGCAAATGAGACTTGACTTTTTCATTCTTTTAAAACTGTGAAAGTATCTGAGAGTCTTAAAATCAGATCAGATTACACATATTTAGAGTGAAGTATGAAAGCTTCTGCAAGAGGACTCCTCACACAGTGTTTGCGGAGCTATAAGAAATGTACTGAGGAGACTGTGCTTCCTGGAAAGTTGTTTATTGGGTCAGTAAATCAAGGAGAGACTCCACTGGCCCTGGCCTTCATTGGTAAGGGGGTCAGAAGTTAGGTGTGGCAAAGGAACACTGAAAGTGTGTGGGATTGGAGACTGTGGCATATGAGAAGTCAGGGGGTTGTCTAAGGCTGTTCTAAACCTGCTCGGTAGGGCTGTTGGTGGCTTAGGAATATAGAAGGGGACATGGTAGTCACTGGGGATAAGTGGCTAAGATTAGGAAAGGGGCCTGGGTCTGGCTGGCTCTAAGACCACAAGAAACTTCAAGTTGTGGTTTATAGGAGGAGGTGGATGTGGATGTCTGTCTAGGTGTTCCAGAGGATGATGACGGTAGTGATGGAGGTGGCCATGAAGAGCAGGTAGAGGCAGAAAAGCAGGGTGTCCATCACGCGGCTGAACTGCACCCACAGGCTGACCAAGTGCTGCTTCTGAGCCTTGTCTTCCTGCTGGGCCCTCGTTGACCCAGGGCACCCATTTAACTCTGCCTCTTTCGGACCTGGCACCTTCCCCACCAACTCCACGGGCTCCTTCACACCTACAGAGAGACAGACTCAGCTATGGGCTGTCAAGTTCAGCTGGGAAGTTGTGGGGGCCAGGGCAGGAGGCCGGAGCAGGGAAGTGGAGATGCTGGAAGAGAAGGCATGGGCAATGCTGAGTCCCCTCACCAGGCAGGTGGGCGGGGCTGAGGCCCAGGCTGGTGTTTCCCTTCTGGGGCGCAGCAGGGCAGCACTTCCTTGGGCTGGTGCAGCGCAGAAGCAGGGAATGGAGCCAGTGAGGCATGGGTGGGGGCTGGGTGGTGGCCAGGTGCAGCAGGTAGGTGATGAGGATGGTCTCCAGCAGGCTGACCACCATCAGCGACAGACACAGGGCAAAGTAGACACCTGAGGGCAAAGCAAATTTAAATAACCCAGGGCAGATTCCTCTGTACACTTTTTCTGAAGCTTCTTTCCCCAAATGCAAACTTTCTTCAGGACCCTTTCCCTCAGTGGAGAGGCAGTGGTTCTCCTGCTACCCTCCTCCCACCATGTCTCCTTCTGCCTTTGCTTCCCTGGAAAGTGGGAGGGGCCATACTGATGAGTGGGGTGCCACTGGCTGGGAGTAAGTCGTTCATCATGAGCAGGAAGACGTTGTAGCCCAGCAGGAGGGTTATCTTGAATGGGGCACGGTTCTCGCTTTCTGCTGGCAGGAAGAAGCTGAGGGTGTCGATGGCCATCAGAAAACTACTGGGCACCAGAAGGTTGATGACGTAGAGTCTGGGCCTGCGCCTGATGGCCACCTGGTGGGGAGGAGAGGTGTGGAGAATGTGGCAAATAGGCTCAAGAATGTGCCAGAGGGCTCAGCTGTGTATTTGATGATCCAACCCTTGCTGGTGTGCAGTTAGGTTGGCCATGGGAAGATCTCTTTGGGTAACAGATGCATTTAACTGTGCCCTCTACAGACGTGCCCCAGTTTTGTCAAAATTTTCCTTGTGTCCCACCTGCTGGGAACATGATTGTAGACTTTTAGGGGCAAATAAGGCCCTTTGGACCATTAGGCAACTGGCTACTCCATTCTTACGACAGCCCAGCTGTTCCTCCTCTCTGCTGGGCAGAGGCCCTGGGGATCCTTCTTCAGGGCAGTTGGGGTAGAGGGTAGAGTGAAGAGCAGATGCTTAACCCCCTGGAACTATCTTTACATCCCAAAGTGCCTTAGACCAAAAGGAGAATCACAGAGAAACTGGGCTCAGAAGTCAAACAGGGCCCCTGGACTTACATAGAACATGATCTGGTCATATAGACTTCTGCCCACCAACATCTTGGGGGTAGCCTTTTTGATGTCCAGGAGCTCCCACTCCCCCTGGGTCTGAATGATGTTACGAGACACGTCTGTTATCATCCACAGTTCCTGGGCCATGCCCAGGAGCATGCTGTCCACTGCAAGGGAGGCCGGGCAGCTCAGTGCAGAAGTGCCCTCCAGTCTCCTACCCACAAGATTTGATTCCTCTCCCACTGAGCTTCTTCCATCAATTCTCCTCTCTGTTTTTTTAAGGCAGGGCATCCAGGTTTTCTCAGAAGTGAGTCACAGGACCAGCAATTCATATACGTATGGGCTGCAGCCTTGGGGTGGTTTTGTTGTTGGAAACAAGGGGTGTCAAACTTGTTATGGGAAAATTAGATATGACTCAAACATGGGTCAAGAACCTTTGGAGTCATTCCTGTTTTTCTTCTCAGTTCCCCAATTCTATGATGTTGTTTTAGTGGAATGAATCTTAAACAACCCTATATTTTTATAATTACATACATGCCCATTATAATGATTAATTTATCCAAATCTAACACAGGACACCTGGTGACATTCAGTTACATTAATTCCTGGTGTAAGTGCATTAGCTATTAATGTTAAAAGATTTGAGGTAAAAGTTACAGAGCTGCTGCAGCTCAGGGTTAGGTGGGCCTCATTTGGTACAAAGGCCCTCTAAGATCTAAAGCAGTGGGTTTTGTTTATTTTTTAAAACTTTATCAAGGAGAATTAAAGCAGTAGTTCTTAACCCTGTCTGCACATTAACATCACCTGGGGAGACAGTGAAACTTCATAGTACCTGAGCCCCATCTGGAACAATTAAGTTGGAATCTCTGGGATAATGTATACTTGCTGGTATTTTTTAAAAAAGCTTTAGTGGACAGCCAGAGTCGAGAAACACTGATCTAAAACCTTCCTACATCACTGAAATATCTTCCCCTGAACCTTAAATGGCTACCAAAACCATGGTGTCTTGCTCACCTGTGTAGAGGAAGGACCTGAAGGTGAGCGTGCAATTCTGTTGGTCAAAAGGGAAGTAGAAGATGTCCAGGTTACAGATGCTGGTCACCTTCACGGGCCTGTCATACTGTATTTGACCTCCGCTGCTGACGTATGCGATGAGACCTGAAGGTGCCCCATCCACATCCATGCTGCTTATGAGAGGGAGGGAGAGGTGGGTGCAGTGAGTGCCTTGATCAGCTTTTGACTCCCTTCCCAGGTCTTCCCCTGCTGTGCTCACCTTTTGGGCTCTTTCTCTAATGTCACTCTATCTTTTCTCTTCTGCTCATAGTGTTTTGTGGGAGTCAACTAATTGAGACTGCACTCCTGTCCGAATCTGTTGGTGTCCTGGTGCCCTGCACTGACCCTCAGCTGTTCTAGGAGATGGGCTTGGTGCTGGCTTTCCCTGGCCCAGGTACGCACGATTCCGTGATGAAGATGTCTGGGAGCCACAGGTTCTCAGCTAACACGGTGACCTTATGGCTGCCAACACACTCTTCTGGGTTCCAGCTGATGAAAGGATTGTCCCATGTCTGCAGCCAGGGTGGTGGGAAGCAGAGGTGAGTGATGATGGAACTTGTCCAGTGAGCCCCTCCTGCCTTTCACTTTCTTCTTTAAACTTTGATCCCCTTACTCCTTTTGGTGTCCCTCATGACCACAGTCTATCTCCCCTACTTTATTAGTCAGGTGTCATTGGCAAAGTATGTCTTAATTCCTTTTTTTCTAGGCAGACTTTAACTGGAGCCAAAAGCCACTTGGATCAGGAACATACCACTACATTGGCCCACAACCACTTGGCCATTTTCTTGGGTCACCATTTCTGCCTTCCTAAACTGCCCAGGGAGATTTGTGTCTCCAGGGCTAGTACAGTTTTAGATGAAGTTATTTGGTCCCAGAAAGATTTATACATTGGATAGAGGTCTGGAAAACCTTCAAGTCTCACCTCAAATTTAAACTTATAATTGGAAGTGGGAAGGGGAGAGTTGAGACTGCCTTACCATAGTAATCCACAGGAATGATGTCAGAAGCTGGCGGTGTATGTCCTGGTAAAGAAATTCCTGTCCAGAATTATTATTGCAAAGACTTGACCCATGCCCACCACATTTTTTTTTTGGTAGGGGAAGTAATTAGGTTTATTTATTTATTCTTAGAGGAGGTAATGGGGATTGAACCCAGGACCTCATGCATGCTAAGCATGCCCTCTACCACTTGAGCTATACCCTCCTTCCACATATTATTATTATTGAACCATGCATAGTTCCAGATGCTGGACTGTCTTTTCTTTCCTTGTCTCCTCTTGTATCTAGGGACAATTCAGGTTTCAATTGACATATAGACAACTTCTTTCTGGAGCATTCCAGAAATGTCAGGACTCAAGGATAAATCCTTCCTAAAAAAGTCACTGCAGCATTCTTCTGTCTCCTCAACCCATAAGAAAACCCTCTAATTGATACAAACGCTATTCAGAATACCTATTGTTCACCACTGGACCAGCACAATGGGGCAGAGGATCTTTATTCCCCTTTAGAAGGGATAGAAAGTGGGAACCAGGTCTCACCACTTTCAGGATGGCAGACAGGGTGAAGGAGATGTTGACATGAGTCGGGAGGCTGAGGTTGGTGACTGGACGGAAAGCCTTTCTGTCAAACACTGCTTGGAAGGTGGCAGGATCCACCCCATGCTGGTCAAAGCCTGAGCAGTTGATGGTGAAAGTGTCTCCTGTTCCTGTAGAGAGCAGAGACCTCGTGAGAGAGGGCCTGTTGCCAGGGCTGGAGCCTCTCTGCAGAGAGAAAAAACAGAGGACACACTGAGTGAGGGCAGGTGAGCCCTCCTTCCTGGGCCAAGACTCCCCAAGGCCAAAGCCCTTCCTGCCAGGGCCAGAGAGGATGGGCTGGTCTGGGAGGCAAATGGTGGAAGCTGATGTGGTGAGCTGAGTCAGTACCCTTTTCTCATTCACATTGTTCATCCTCATGCAAAACCTGCTGAAATCTGTATGCAAACTTGTCCTTGGTGCGGTGCCAGCCCCTTCAAAGAGGCCTATGGTGTACCCATCAAAGTTTCTTGGGTCCACCCACCTAGTAGCACTGCTTAGCACTGCCCTGGAACTTGTGATCAAGGTCAATGAGAAATCTGCTTTAATGATTTCTCCTCCTCATTTTCTGGGACTTCTGTTTATCCAAGGCAAGAGCTGATTTATCAAGAAGATAGAGATACTGCAACTGCACTTACTAGGTAGACATAGGAAATGTAGTAGCTATTCTCAATGGATGCTATGTGTTTATTTTGCCATTCACAGATGTAGTGACCTCAGGTATCTCAGGGTTTATTTCAGCACTGGGATCATTAGGCGCTATCACTGAGCATGTACCATATGCCAATCACACAGTAAGCCCTGTGTAGCTGTTTTCCCCAGCCACGGTGAGGGAGCCATCTGGGTAGTATGTGGGCGGAATCTCTGCCCTGTTTCCATTTTTGTGTGATGTTTTCCTCTGCCTATTCCTCTGTGTCTCCATGTCTTCTCTTAATATTTAAGGTATGTACCCAGGCTGGGGACAAATATTCCCTCAGGGAGGCAAAGTATCTATCCACTCTCTCCTACCTCAGATTGATTCCCACCTTCCTTAATATTTTACTTCTTCCTTCAGGGTGTATTTCAAGTCATGTATCTGATCAGAAGATGAGTGGCTACTCTTTTCATAACACCATATCAAAGGAAAAAGAGACTGGGAGGGTGGGATGAGGGTATGGTGAAAAGGGCATTGGAGGTCAGTAAAAGGTAGAATTAGGCAGTAAAATGGGACAGCTTGGTAGATCCATATGCAGGCTGGGATGGAGGAGTGCTGTGTGTCCTGAGCAGTGGAATGTCTTTCTACCTGTCACAAAAAGGAAACCAAGCTGCTGACATTATGAAGGAAATCTTTAACATGTTAATTCTGAATGTCCTTCAAGTGCTAGAAGGAAGTTCCTAGACATCCTTCAGAACCACACTCTGGTCTTACTCGTTCTCTCCCCATCTTACCTTGAAGCAGAAGGCTGACAGTGAGGCAGAGGAGAAATCCCCCCCTAGAGGGCCACCCCCCTTCCATCGTCTTCTTCTGGACTCCTCTTGCAACTCACTCCCAAATCCTGGAGCTTAAAGGAGCTCAGACCACACCTTGGTTCCTGGTTTTGAACACTACTCATGACAGGTGACCACACTCTGGTGAGAGGCTGTGGCCAGAGAGATCACAGTAGTGTCCTGCTCTGACCCTGTCCAGGTGTGCTTTCTGGGCTCCTGGAGGGGAGGAAGTCAGGCCAAGACTAAGGGAGAAGCATCCTGTTTGGCAGCTCTGTGCTTAGATCACTAACAAAGTAACTTGCCTTAATGAGAGCATGTGGGCTGGGGAAATAAGAATTATTACTTCTCTAAGGCCAGGGAATCTGCAAATTTGGAAAAGTGACAATATTTAGTGATTTGGTTATGTACAAATTGCAAATATCAAATTATAAATCTTGATTCATAGCTTCATCATCTATTGTTTATATTTTTTCCAGTAGCCCCTAGCTGGATTTCCTCTTTCCAGTCTTTCTGCCTCCCTGATTCATTCTTCCCCAAACTAATGTTCTCCATACATTTTTTTACTCTATGCATTGATTACATGATAATAGAAGCCATTAAATTAATATAGCAGATCTGTTTTTAAAACCTTTGTGTGGTCAATAGTGTCATACATTATCATAAACTAGTAATCTCATCTAACATCAGGATTAGTAGCCTGAGTCAATATTATGTCTTATGTCACATCTCTATAAAAAACACAATTGGACCAAATGAATGAATTGGAGCATTGTTATATTAAGTATCTTAGTTACATTTCCAGAAAGACTTGGAAATTTTTTTTCTTGCATAAAGGGTGAAGAGTCAGACCTAGAATACAAAAGAAACTTTGTTCAGGATGGAAGATCGTGACAGCCCAAAGTAGAAACTGCTAAGGAAGGCAGGGATGACTTAGGGGCGCAGAGAGGGAAATTCCAGGACAGAGGGTTGCAATATCATCTGTCTGAAGTTTGAAATATCTGCAGTCCTTCAGCCTCACCAGCTCTGTAAGTCAGTTCTCTTCTTTGGAAACTTGGCCAAAGGATTGGGCCATCATGTCATGGAGGGCCAAAGTACTGCTGTGTCTGTCTCCTCATGGACACACCCACGGGGCACTGGACTCCTGGACTGGCTAAGAGTGAAGGACTTTCAAGGGATGCTTGAGTTCCAGTGGTAGACCAGGCTCCCAGGCCTTAGATCGAGGAAAGGAGAGTTAACTTTAAGCCTTGCTGAAAGTGGTTGATGTATATCTTGTTTTTATCAAAGTTGGCTGAAAAATGGGACCTAAGTCCTGATTGGACTCAGCAGGACATTTAGCTGCCAGGAGACAGAGGTGGTAGTGCTGAGGACACGGCTGGGTTTCCGAGCCCTTCATGTCTGGGGGGCAGTCTTGGATCTATTGGAGGATACCATCAGCTTGGGTGTGGGCGTTTCTAGACACCTTTGCATTCCCCTGGGGTTTTCTAAACGTTAGTTACAGTGAAGCCATGGGCATTCTAACCTGGAAAAGCATTTTCATCATCCTCTAGCTGCCTCTTGTTTTGGAGGATGGCCCCGTGCACCATGAGCCAGCCTTCCTGGGAGGGTAGAAAGCCGAGGTGAAGAATCTCTGGAAACTGCGGTACCACCAAAGCCCTCAGGCTTCACACTTGGTCACCTCCTTAGTGGTCTCACTCCTAGTCTGCGTTTTCTAAATCATCCTCCACTGTGCAGCTGGTGTCATTTGAAATGCAGATCTGACCATATCCTTCTTACGTATAAAATATTTCAATCACTCCTATTGTCTATAGCAGCTTTGTTAAGATTGCTGGGACTGAGAATTTCCAACAAGTTTCTCAGGTGCTGCTTTAGCTACTCGTCCTGGGATCACACTGAGAGAACTACTGGCCTGTAGGATGTAATCTCTCTCCTTAGCATGATGTAAAGGACTCCCTGGCTGAAGGGCCATCTAGCTCTCCATCATTTTTGTCTTGGATTTTATGTTATAAAAGAGTTGTTCTTATCTTTAATATGTATCAGAATTACCTATCTGCCTTACTCTCATCACTGTGGCCCTAAATCAGAATCTCAACCCCAGATCAGAATTGCAGGCATAGTACTCAGGAATTTGTTTTAAACTGGATCCACAGCTGATTCTCATGCAGGTGGATCTTGGGCTACACAGAAACACTGCCTATTAAATAGCACCCACTCAGTGTGTGATGTTACGCCTCCACATTCTTGCGACCTAAAACACACCTTCCTTCTGCTATTGTTCTCTTGTCCCACTAATAAATTCTTAAGGATTCAGTGCAACTCAAGCATTCAGCGAAGCCTTCCTCCTCAATCTCTCTCTCTCCTCTCTCTCTCACGCACACACACATACGCCTGAATACTGTTGTGACCCTTAAACTGGAAACATCTCTTTACATGTGTGTCTCACCTCCTGCTCAGTAACTTCATGGAGAGCAGGAATCATATCTCTTTTTTTGGCCCCCTCCAGTGTGTGGCATATAGGAATAAGTAGTCAATAAATGCTTTTAAAATTGAAAGGTAGTTGATTTACAATATTAGCTTCAGGTATACAACATAGTAATTCAGTGTTTCGATAGATTATACTCCATTTAAAATATAAAATATTGGCTGTATTCCCTGTGCTGTACAATATATGTCCTCATAGCTTATTTATTTTACACATAGTAGTTTGTACCTCTTAATCCCCTATCCTTGTGTTGCCCCTTCCTCCTTCCCTGTACCCACTGGTAACCATTAGTTTGTTCTCTGTATCTGAGTCTGTTTCTGTTTTGTTATATTCATTCATTTGTTTTATTTTCTAGATTCCACATGTAAGTGATAACATACAGTATTTGTCTTTCTCTGTCTGACTTATTTCACTAAATATCTTACCCTCTAGGTCTATCCATGTTGTTGCAAATGGCAGAATTTCGTTCTTTTTAGTGTCTGAGTATTATTCCACTATATATATTATATATAGTATTATAGTAGTATTCGTATACATACATATATATATCTCACATCTTTATTCATTTGTTGATGGATACTTAAGTTGCTTTTCATATCTTCCTTATTGTAAACAATGCTACTATGAACATTGGGGTGCATATATCATTTCAAATTTGTGTTTTCATTTTCTTCAGATATATACTCTTGCGTTGAATTGCTGGATCATATTGTAGTTCTATTCTTAATATTTTGAGAAATCTCCATACTGTCTTCCATAGTGGCTGCACCAATTTACATTCTTACCAGCGGTGTACTAGGGTTCCCTTTTTTCCACATCCTCACCAATACTTGTTATTTGTAGACTTTTTGATGACAGCCATTCAGACAGGTGTAAGGTGATGTTTCACAGTGGTTTTGATTTGCATTTCTCTGATGATCAGCGATAAGGGTTTAATGTGCAAAATATATAAACAGCTCATACAACTCAATATCAAAAAAACCAAACAACCTGATTAAAAATGAGTAGAAATCCTAAATAGACATTTTTCCAAAGAAGATATACAGATGGCCAATAGGCATGAAAAGATGCTCAGAAAATGTTAATGAAATACCTGGCCTGTCAGTTCATTATGATGGGGTGAGAGACGCAGGCACCTTTGGCAGAGGTAAGAAAGGTGACAGATCCTCATGGGAGTCCTGAGGCCAGATCAGAGAAGTTACCTGTTGTTCCCCTGGTGTGGCTGAGGTGTGGGCCTCCACCTTGGGTACAGTTTGGTAGAGCTGGGGGTTGGCAGAAACAAAACAGTCTGCAGCAAGTGGAATCCAGAGGGCTGGAGCCAGGGCCCAACCTTTTATTTCTGATTGCCGCCTCTAAGTTTGCAAGAAGGCTAGGCTCAGAATGGCCTAACCAGAGCTACCATTTATGAAGTATGTGCCGCATGCTCTATACTCTGTTATGTGCTTTACTTACAGTATTCATATCCTTACAACTGCTTTGAAAGGGCAGCACTATTACTCCCATTTTACAGATTAGAAAACTGAGGTGCAGAGAGGTTAAAAAAATCTTGGTCAGTGTCCACCCCAGGTGGAAATTTGTAGAATCCAGATTCAAACCCAGGCCAGTCTGGTTCCATTGTTCTTTCTTGCTCTTTTCATTACTCCATAGCTGGGAAGTCTTGTGAACTAGATTATTAGGCTCCTAGGTTTCCACAGGTGAAACCCTTGGACCTAGACCATGTTTGGATCTGAAGGCAAACAGGGGAATAGGAGCTGTAGTTTTGCAAGTCAGATGCCAACACTTTTCAACTTTGCTTATTCCAAGGGGGATCTCACTGCATGGCCCTCTGGTGGCCCCATTCATCTGGGACCCTGAGGGATCAGATTTGGGAATATAGCTATAATCTGGCAAGGGCAGAATTAGCTGGTGGAAGAGGGAGGGGAAGTGAGGGCCATTGTTTTGCAGCCCTGATGATTGGCAATCACATACAGAGGCTACTGGCCAGAGCTAAGAATCTAGGAGCCTGGAGGCAGCCAAAACGTCCAGACTGCAGGGTGGGTCACTGGCTGGAGTGCCTGGAGCAGAAGAGAGGGAGGGTCCTGGGACTCCCCAGAGGCCCTGGGAAAAGAGCCTAGGACAACCACTCACCTCTGGCTGCCGCTTTCACAGGCCTGGACTCTCTGGAAGTGTGACACCATACTTACCACTTCACTTTTCTCCACTTCATTTTCTCATCTGAAAAATGGAGGTTGTGCTAGAAAGTCTATAATTCTTTATGTCTAGTGCCTCCCCACTAGAAGTTGATTTTGCACTCTGGGGGTCAGTCTGCATGACAGAAAGATGCTGTCTAGTGTGTCACATTGGACTTTCTAGTTTCTGTAAACCTATAAATGTTTTTTAATGCATATTAAAAATGATTTAATCTGTGTTATTGGCTCCATTTCACAAATGAAGAAATGTAAACTTGTAAGGTTAAGCCACTTACACAAGTTTGCCCAGCTAGCAAGTAATGGAGTCAAATTAGAACCCACTGCTGTCAAATCCCAAAGTCTCTATGTTATACTATTTTTTCCCTGCTATATAGAAGAACCAGTGCTGGTGAATGACCAAATAGAGTTTATTGAAGGGACAATCATAAATTGTAGAGGAGGAAAATGATAGGCTTGAAATGAAGTCTGTGGCTTCACATCCTAGTATGGGTCTGCAGGAAGAGGAGAGAGAGGCACAGATGGTAATGAGATAATACATTTTAATGTTCGGTTGATATGGACCCCCCCCCAAATCATGTAGAAAACATGGAGAAATGCTGCTTATAATGGTTTAGAGAAAAGAAAGTGAACAAAAATGTGTGCAAGAACCACAGGGTAGCACTGCAGATGAATGGACAAAGTGAGGAGCTGTTGGCAGAAACAGACCATCAAATGCAAGATGGCCCAGGCAGGACCAGTTGCCTGTCAGCAGATTTTCCTAACGAGGTCATAAATTACCTTGCAAAGCCAAAGCCTTTCAGGGGTTTGCCACGTAACAAGGGGAAAGTCATTAGCACAAAGTGTGCTTGTCATATGATTCTGTTATAGATGGAACAGAAAGACAACAATCACATTTGTTAATTTTCTGGGAGCTCTCTGATTTCAGAGGTTCTCTATGATTCTCTACTGTGTGTTAAGATCACGGGTTCAGATTTTGCTTTTGGAAAAAATAAAATCACCATAATTATATCATGCCTTCTCTTACTAAAAGGAGATAGAGCATCTTAATCCATAGGTCAAAAAAGATAAAGTGCATGTCTTCTATTCAAATAAAACATAAAACTATGTAATGAAAAAAGTTTGAGGGGACAGATTTAGCTCAGTGGTAGAGCGCATGCTTAGCATGCACGAGATCCTGGGTTCAATCCCTGGTACCTCTATTGAAAAAATATGAAGAAAATAAATGAGAAATATGTACCATGAAGATGGGCAGAAGCAACAAAATGATGCAAATGGATCTTACAACAGTTTTGGAACTTGTCAAAATCTGGGTAAATGAGCTACTCTGCAAAGTCAAGGGTGAGATTCCAGGTGAGGTGACTTCTTCAGGATAGGGCACAGGAGTAGAACATCTGAAGTATCTGGCAACAGATATCAGCAGCAAAAAAGCTAAATCCACAGAGAATACAGAGGATCAGATTTGGGGAAGTACATACCCCAGAAAGCAGTGGAGGAAGTGCAGCGGGTGAACTTGGGTGTTATGATATGATGAAGGTGGGAGGGAAGGGGTGAGGAATAGAAAAGACTGAGGGAGGCAGTAAAGGAAAATGGAAAAGAAAGTTTGTCTTAGGGACCCTGGTCAGGGACTTGCTCTTCCTGTTGTAATTCCTACAATGTTAGTAGATGAAGACTTGAACTGGAATTGGTGTTTCTACATGGCGCTCTTGGAGAACCTGTCTTGTTCTCCTCCTCAGTCCGGAGGGCCGTGCAGCAGAGGCTGAGTCCCATGTCCAGAGCCAGCTGCCTTGGTTCAGACTGCAGCTTAGTCACCTGACTAGCTCTGGAAACTCAGTGGCTGTCACTGCACTTCTCCGTGCTTAATTTATTTCATCTCATTTATTTGAATATATAAATGTGGAAAGTAATACAAAACCACAGTTCTAAAACCTAAAGAGCTTTGAAAGCCAAATGACTTTTCACAAATTATTTGGTGGCACAACCTGACCTGAACGGATGCGAGACTACTCATAATTTCGTTTTTGCTGCCGAGTGTGAATATTCACAGATTTCACTGCAGACGTATGCATTGTGTTAGAGGGTGCTACTGTGTACCCTACTTGGGGTGATAGTCATATACAGTACATGTATGATTGCTACCTTTTTAAAATTGGAAAAGTTCCAAATTCCCAAACACATTTGGCTCCAAGGATTTGTGGATTTGTAGTTCTTACTTCATAGGGTTACTGTAAGGGTTGAATATGCTTATTCATATAAAGCACTTAGAGGAGTGCCTGACACACATTAATAACTTAATAAATGTTTGGTTACTTTCATTACTACTATATTATGTCCTTTCTCAAAGCCCACTTTGTAGAGAGCTGTGAGTTAAGGAACTGCCAAAATAATAACAGATATCCAAAATAATAATATAATAGATAGGCTAATTTACTTAGGTGAAGGTCATGGCTCCTGATTTAAGCCTAGACTGTGTAGACGCTAGACCTCAGACATGTCTGGCGGACTGGTGATGGTGAGGGGAGTGCTTGACAAGAGTTTAGAAACTGAAGAGCCAAAGACTGTGTAGACGCTAGACCTCAGACATGTCTGGCGGACTGGTGATGGTGAGGGGAGTGCTTGACAAGAGTTTAGAAACTGAAGAGCCAAAGACTTTCCCTTCCTGGGGGAAGGGAAGCAGAGGGGAAAAGAAAGGAGAATTAAGGGACACAAGTTTAGCTGGAGGACCAGGAGCCTGGGTGAAAGGAGTCGTGCAGAGTTAGCAGGGTATTTCCGCCTTAGTACTCCCAGATTCCCGTGGACTTCTGCCCGAGTCCAGCAGAAGGAGACTGCAAGGAAAGAGCAAGTAACAGCTGGGCCTGGTGACTCAGCATCCAGCTGAGAACATCTGTGCTGCAGGATACAGATGCAGTGGCCTGGGCTCTGAGGACACAGAAGCTCCTGCAGCAAATAGCTGGGTAGGACTTCAGGCCCCCACCACCAGCCACAGTGCTTCTAGTGGACATTGGCGGCCTTGCCACCCTTTGGGCGTCTACAATGACAAGAGGAAGTAAAGGAATTTGAGGAAGAGCAGCAGAGGGAAGGAACCAGGGAAATATAGTTTAGTAAACAATATTGTGACTCTCTTTTTACTCCTAGCCTGTTACGACCTGGGAAATTTAGGCTTCAGATAGAAAGTAGTAGAATACACTGAAGAAAGGAAAAGAAATGGTTGCTAAAAATAAAAGATTGTGTTCAATTTGTAATTAAGTTGCTCTCAAATCTATGGTTTTCTGAACCTGGGGTGTCCAACAAATCATGCCACAGCTCTTGTGGAAGTGGGACCTCCACTTCCCCCAAGAGACAAAGACTTTCAAAATGATAAGGCAAGTGCAAGGAAGGGGGATTTTCCAGTTTATATGGGGGCATTTGTGTCACTCCCAAGTAAAGCAGATGCAATTTTCAAATGTGCTTCCCTTGGCCTGATGTTCTTTTCTTTGCATGATTAAGGGCAGATCAACTCTAACTGCAACACAGACAGTTAGCAGTAATTTGGGATTATGTTAACACTCTAAGTGTATAATCATGAGTGAGTCATACATCAGGCTGTGACAAGAAGGCTTCACTCTTAAACAAGAGATGCCTGGTTCTGGCACATTATTAATTTCTGAAGCTTAAATCCAGGATAACTGGATTTAGGAGGTTAATCCCTATTTTAATTCCTGGTAATAGATTTTGGCCCCATCTCTCTTCTCTTTGCACTTTCACATGTTGTCTGATAGACTTTTTAAAAACAAGAAAATCCTTCTTACTTTGATAATGAGAAGTTTCTGCAAGAAGACTCTCAACCCCAAGATTTTTAGTGCTATCATATAATGCAGGGAGGAGTGAATGCTTTTTGCAAAGGGGTTTATTGGAGGAGATTCAATCAAGGAAGCATTCCAGGAACCTGAATCCTGAGGAGCCAGGCAGGCAGGACTCACAGGAGGGCTGAGGGAAGCTGATGGCATGCAGGTGCAAGGATCTGATTCAGGCGGGCATAGGAAACCATCCAGATCTGGTTTGAAACTGCACAAAAGGACTGGATTGAAAACAAGGTGATTGCTAAGGTTGTAAGGTGGGATTTGGAGAGGCATGAGAGCCTGGCTCTCTGGAGGTTTGTGGAGGCAAGAGGAGCTTTTGCCTGGATCTCACAAATGGACATCTGCCTAGGTGTTCCAGAGGACGATGACAGTGATGATGGAGGTGGCCATGAAGAGCAGGTAGAGACGGAAGAGCAGGGTGTCCATCACGCGGCTGAACTGCACCCACAGGCTGACCAAGTGCTGCTTCTGAGCCTCGTCTTCTTGCTGGGCCCTTGTTGACCCAGGGCACCCATTTAACTCTGCCTCTTTTGGACCTGGCACCTTCCCCACCAACTCCACGGGCTCCTTCACACCTACGGAGAGACAGACTCAGCTATGGGCTGTCAAGTTCAGCTGGGAAGTTGTGGGGGCCAGGGCAGGAGGCCGGAGCAGGGAAGTGGAGATGCTGGAAGAGGAGGCATGGGCAATGCTGAGTCCCCTCACCAGGCAGGTGGGCGGGGCTGAGGCCCAGGCTGGTGTTTCCCTTCTGGGGCGCAGCAGGGCAGCACTTCCTTGGGCTGGTGCAGCGCAGAAGCAGGGAATGGAGCCAGTGAGGCATGGGTGGGGGCTGGGTGGTGGCCAGGTGCAGCAGGTAGGTGATGAGGATGGTCTCCAGCAGGCTGACCACCATCAGCGACAGACACAGGGCAAAGTAGACACCTGGAGGGAAGGCAGGCCTGTTTGAGAGCCAGAGACACCTCCCAGGACTTTTTGTTTCTTCTTTCCCCAGAGGGCCCTTTTCACTTTGACCTGGTTTCACTTGTCCCTCCCCCATCACACCCCCACCTTGCTTTTATTTTCCTGATGGAGGGAGGTGACATACTGATGAGTGGGGTGCCACTGGCCGGGAGTAAGTCATTCATCATGAGCAGGAAGACGTTGTAGCCCAGCAGAAGTGTCATCTTGAATGGGGCACGGTTCCCACTTTCTGCCGGCAGGAAGAAGCTGAGGGCATCGATGGCCATCAGAAAACTACTGGGCACCAGAAGGTTGATGATGTAGAGTCTGGGCCTGCGCCTGATGGCCACCTGGTGGTGGGGGGACAAGAGAGGAGTAGGCTGGGAGGCTGCCGAGCCAGTTAAGAACAAGAGTTGAGAGCTGTCCCAGACCAAACTTTCTAGTCAGGAAACGTTACCCCAAGTCCCGTTCACTGTCCTGCTTCTCCAGCAAAGTCATCTTAATCAGCACACTGCCCTTCCAGGGTTTGAGTCCACCGTGCAGCTTACCACTGAAGTGTATCTCATTCTTTTTTTTTTTTAACATTTTTTATTGATTTACAATCATTTTACAATGTTGTGTCAAATTCCAGTGTTCAGCACAATTTTTCAGTCATTCATGGACATATACACACTCATTGTCACATTTTTTTCTCTGTGAGTTATCATAACTTTTTGTGTATATTTCCCTGTGCTATACATTGTAATCTTGTTTATCTATTCTACAATTTTGAAATCCCAGTCTATCCCTTCCCACCCTCCACCCCCCTGGCAACCACAAGTCTGTATTCTCTGTCTGTGAGTCTATATCTGTCCTGTATTTATGCTTTGTTTTTGTTTGTTTGTTTGTTTTTGTTTTTTAGATTCCACATATGAGCGATCTCATATGGTATTTTTCTTTCTCTTGTATCTCATTCTTAATTGGCCCAAAGTGGCAACTTTATCTGCTGAAATTTTTATTCCTACCAATATGCTCTTAGCAGGACTGAGGGACCAGATTCTTAGATACCATGTGCATTGTATTTCTGCTTGCTTTCCTCATCAAGGTCTAATCACTAGTGACTTTGTTGGTGGACATTTAATACCAGCGGGAGGGAAAGCAAGATAGAGCAGATGTTTTGGGGTTACCAGGATTTGGAATCATAATATCTCTAAGTCAATGCTTCATAACTTTTCCACCATCTCTTTAAAAAAAAACATAAAACTTACTGCCCTCCAAAAAGTTCTGGCAGCCCTGGATGGTGGGAGGCTCATGCTCATAAAAAGCACTGCCATGGGAGCTTTGTTTCTTCCTCAGGGAGGATTCATTTCATCAATATTTACTGAGCACCAGGTACCATTCTAGGTGCTGGAGTTTATCAGTGAAAAAAGGGAAAACAATCCCTACCCCTGCAGGGCTTACTTTCTAGTGGGAGCGCTTACTTTCTAGTGGAGGACATAGCTAGGTGTCTTAGGAGGAGATCCCACCCAGGGCCCCTGAGCTCACATGGAAGATGATTTTGTCATACTCATTGGTGCCCATAGTCGTCTTCTTCATTCTTTGATGGATACCCTGAAGTACCCACTCCCCCTTGCTCCAAATGATGTTCTGTGATGTTTTCAAAATCTCCTGCACATCCTTATCCATGCCCAGGACCATATTCTCCACTGCAAAGGAGACCCAGACAACTCAGCTTCACCCAAAACTCCCAACCCCTTTGCCCGGACTGTTGGAGTCCTTGCCACTTAGCTTCCACAGCCCTTTCAGTGGGATTCCCTCTCTGTTCCCAGCTTTATGTCTTCTTCTCTCAAGTCCCTTTCTCTACCTCTCAAAAGGCCACTATATTTGAGCTTCACTCACCTGTGTAGATGAAAGAGCTGAAGGTGAACGTGCAGTTCTGTTCATCAAAGGGGA
Organism: Vicugna pacos; assembly: GCF_048564905.1. Lineage (NCBI taxonomy): Eukaryota > Metazoa > Chordata > Mammalia > Artiodactyla > Camelidae > Vicugna > Vicugna pacos. Next base: position 52,849,604 of record NC_132987.1, on the reverse strand, counting down.
AGTAGAAGATGTCCAGGTTGCAGATGCTGACCACCCGCATTGGCTTGTTGTATTTGATGCGACCATCACTGTTGACATAAGCCATGAGACCTGTAGGTGTCTTATCCACATCCATGCTGTATGTGAGAAGGATGGGGAGGTGGATGCTGTGGGTTCCCCATCAGACCTGACCTTCTTTCTCAGGTCGCCCCATTCCTGTGCTCCAGCCCCACTCGTCTGACCTCCCCCTTCCACCTATCGCCATGTTCTGGGGGTTTCAGATGCTGCTCCTTTCTAGTGGAGTCTTTGTGTGGCCCCTCCTCCTGGTTACATCATGCTCTTCCCTGGACATATGGTTTCCTTGCTCTTTTCAGCCCCGATACTCACAACTCCTCGATGAAGATATCTGGAAGCCACAAGTTCTCAGCTGCCATGCTGAGCTTCCTGATGCCCCCGCATTCCTTTGGGTTCCACCTGATGAATGGGTTGTACCAGATCTGGAGGAATCCATGGTGTGGGACAAAGCAGGCGGGGACTGGTTTTAGTCTTCCTCTGTCTCCTGCACTTTATACTCCTTTTTTCACTCATTTCTTTACTCTCCCATCCCCTCTCTGGTGACAGCTGTCACAAGGTCACTAACAAAGTTTTACTTGCTTCCACTTCTCCTTCAGTGCTCTCAAGGGAGACCTGGAGTTTGGCTTTGGATTCCCTGGGATGGAGCCACTCAAATATTGGCTTCCATGACCTTGGTTTATGCCACCAGCTACCTATGCCCCATCTCTGCTCTCCTAAAATGGCAGAATAATCAGGAAGTTTTGCATTTTCATTATTGGTCTGGCTCTGTTGGAACTTGTTTAATTTGCGGTATTCTCAGATTTATCCATTTGAATCTGCCAAATTGGACCCTGGAGTGGAAAAAGAGAAGTATCATAGCAAAGGGGAGACTGGGACTCTCATACCATATTCAGCCACAGGAATGATGTCATCAGTTGAAGCTGTGCATCCTGGAAAAACAATTTTCATCCAGGATCATTAACTTTATGAAGTCAGTTCCAATGCCACCACCCACCTCTTACTCATTTCCAAGGCTGTTCTGTGTGGCAGTTATGATTTTTAATCATAAGGCACTGAAAAATGTAAGTCATATAATCCAGGGTACATGGGAAGTGTAAATGAAAGCATCAGTATGAGGATCCATCGGGATTATGTTTCTTGTGGAGTATTCGAAAAAAAGGGACAGATTTTACCTGCAGCAATGCCATCGTAGCATTTCCTGTCATGCCTCCCTATCCCACAGACTGAGCTCTTAATTTTACAAAATCCAGTCAGGCGACCCGCTGCTCACCACTAGACTGTTACAGAGTTGAGTCAGGACTTACTACTTCCAGGATGGCATACAGGGTGAAGGAGATGTTGACATGAGTGGGAAGGCTGAAGTTGGTGACTGGAGGGAAGGCTTTTCTGTCAAACACTGCTTTGAAGGTGGCGGGATCCACCCCGTGCTGGTCAAAGCCTGAGCAGTTGATGGTGAAAGTGTCTCCTGTTCCTGTAGAGAGCAGAGACTGTGAGAAGGGTGCTGGGGCTGGGGCCTGGGGAGTGTTTCTGCACAGAGAGACAACAGGGGGCATGGGAGAAGCGTGTGGATTCCTTCTTCCTGGGCCAGGGAGCATGGGCTGGGCTGGCAGGCAAATGGTGGAAGTTGATGAGGTGAGCTGAGCCAGGGCTCCATCCTCAATTCTGTTGTTTCTCTCTCCATGCAAAACTTGTCCAAATGGGTATGCAAAATCAGCCCTGACCACCATTTTTTAGTGTCCTGCTACGTTCTCAACAATCTCATCACAAACATCTCCCCCTTCATTTCGTGTCCTTCCATTGCTTGTCTCTGTCCTTGAGCCACTGGGTTGAAAGTCAGTGACAAATTTTGTAATCACAGTTCTCCTCCTCACTATATGAAAAGGGCATAGATGGTCATGAATTAATGATGAGAGAAATAATCAGGTAGGTAGTGAGAAATATGTGAGACCTTAAGGAACTCAATTTTTCAATTGAATGAGTATATACCATGTCTCTGCTATGTGCTATGATTGTTCTTTTCTAAAACTCAGGAGTCATCACCACTGAGACCATCTTAAAAAGAGTTCCTCGATGCCCATCTCATTCCTAACCCTTTTCTTATCATACTTTGTGGAGCAGAAACTGAAAATGTATGTGATAATGTCTTCTGGTAGAGTCTGTTTTAATCTGCCTCTGATATTGTCATATCCCTCATTGCTTATTCTCAGTAATGAACAGAAAAATACTCTCAACTTGGAAACTGGACTGAAAAAGTTTCCCTCTTTCATGACAGATCTTCTCATCCGCCTCCTTCCCCTTAGCATCTTTTCTTGTTGCATTTTCTTTGCTTAAGAGAACTAAGAAAGAATTTTCTTCTTCTCAACATCAATTGATGCTCAGAAGCCATGGGGATAGATTTTATGCTTGGAAACAGAAAAACACAGGGAAAAAGAAGCGTGGTGGAAGAGGGTGGAGAAGTAGCTTGAGAGAAGAGTCAACCAACTGTTAGGATCCTAGAAAGAGCTACAAAACTGTCAGTTATGAGTTGAATGAACACCCAGTCACTGATAAAAATTAGCCTGGCTTCTCTGTTTCCCAGAGGTTATATGTTTGCTTTGCTCTTGCTCTTGTCCCATCTTACCTTGAAGCAGCAGGTAGAAAATGAGGCAGAGAAGGAATCCTTCCCCACGGAGCCAGCCTCTTTCCATCTTCCTCTCCTTGGCTCTTCTCTGGGAACTAGTGATGATGTTGACCTTAAAAGACCACAGGCCACACCTCAAGGTCTAGCTTTGAATAATTCAGGTGTCAGGTAGCATGAGCCATGTCTCTAACAAGCATCCCTGATGACAACAGAATATCACGGAGGACTACCCAACCTTAACTAGACCTGCATCTAGTATCCAAAAGTAATCTGACAAATCAGCTTGGAGAGGAGGAAGGAAAAACATTTGGTCGCTGGAGCAGTGCTAATGGGCCCCCTCATACTTTAGAGTCACTCTGGCACATGATGCACCATAGGAAAAGCACACAATGGCTGCTGTTGCCTTTGGGTGGCACATGTACTGCTGCCAGCTTTCAGAAAAACCGGGGATGGCCTTCTTTTTTATAATCAACTTGAGATTGAGGTTTTAAATATGACTTCCTTACTGGTAAGTCTTAACTTTTGATATTTTGAGTGTCAAAAGCAATTTGGACCCAGGTCTACTGGATGGAGGGAGTTGGGTAGAGGGGAGGTGGCAGAGTTTTTAGCAGAAGTTGGCTTGTGAGGTCATGAGTGATCAGCCTTTAAATTCATGTTGTTTTTGGCCCCTTGGTGTTTTTAGAATAGTTAGTTGTCAACATTTTAAAAATTGGGAGATTTCACATTAAAAACTGTGTTTCTGGCTTCACTTGAAAAAGAAGATCAAGCAATTCTTGGCTCACATTTCTGCTTGACAACAACACTTTCTGCCAAAGCTAAGATGTGGTTAAACCCTTTGGATGGAGCATCTAGATCATCAGTTTCTGTCACCAACTATTGTCTTATCCTGACTGGCTTCCCTCATTTATGTTACCTGCTTGGCCCCTATAGGCATTTGAGTTTGCCTTTGAGTGTTATGATTAATTTTCTTGTTTGATTCTTTTTTTTTAACACTTTTTATTGATTTATAACCATTTTACAATGTAAAATTCCAGTGTAGAGCACAATTTTTCAGTTATATATGAACATATATATATTCATTGTCACATTTTTTTCTCTGTGAGCTACCCATAAGATCTTGTGTATATTTCCCTGTGCTATACAGTATAATCTTGTTTATCTATTCTATGATTTTGAAATCTCGTCTATCCCTTCCCACCCTCTGCCCCCTTGGCAACCACAAGTTTGTATTCTATGTCTATGAGTCTGTTTCCGTTTTGTATTTATGTTTTGTTTGGTTTTTTGTTTTTTGTTTTTTTTTAGATTCCACATATGAGTGATCTCATATGATATTTTTCTTTCTCTTTCTGGCTTACTTCACTTAGAATGACATTCTCCAGGAGCATCCATGTTGCTGCAAATGGCATTATGTTGTCAGTTTTTATGGCTGAGTAGTATTCCATTGTATACATATACCACATCTTCTTTATCCAGTCATCCGTTGATGGACATTTAGCCTGTCTCCATGTCTTGGCTATTATAAATAGTGCTGCTGTGAACACTGGGGTGCAGGTGTCATCCTGAAGTTCTTGTTTGATTCTTAAAGAGCCTTAGGAAGTAATTTCAAAAATACCATGCCATTCCTAGGTGAGCATGGGTCTTGTCAGATTTAGAACCTGCGGGGGGGAAAAAAAAAGATAGAATGTACAAATATTTGTTTCCTAGTGGAAAGCAGACGTATGGGTAAGTGAGCCAAAGTCATCATTGGTTTAACCTGTTTTATGCTAGAATGATTTCTGTTAGGGAAGGCTCCAGGGAGTGCCATCAGTGGCTAGAACGAAGGGAGAGACGTTGCTTCAGTGAAGAAGCTTTGCAGATTAGTTGGTATGAGACAGTAAGAAAAGTCTAAGAACCGAATCTTGTTTCTGCTAGAATCATGTCACTCTTCTTCAGCCCCAGTTTCCTCGTCTCTCAGGCCAGGAGGATAAAACCTATCTTGCAGGGGTTTCATGTGGTCAGAGATAATGTTTGTAGATTGCCTTTCCCATCCTAAGGAGTTAATGAATGGAAGCAGGAATAACAGTAAAAATGGCAGAAATAGTAGTTGCTGTTATCCCTGCTCTCTCAAGATGGCTCAGGTTGCTTCAGCCTGAATGGAATCTTCCAGACTTCAAATGTCTGAGTGGCTGAGTCAGGCCCAGTTCCTCTGAGCAGAGGAGCATTTTCTCTTGGCCACTCTCAGCTGCATACTGTCAAGGACCATCCCTCCACTCTCAGCATCATTCTTCATCAAGATTTGAGAATCCTTCCCACTGTGGGAAGTTCCTTCTTCTTTCTCTTTCCTTTCCTTTCCTTTCCTTTTCTTTTCTTTTCTTTTCTTTTCTTTTCTTTTCCTTTCTTTTCTTTTCTTTTCTTTTCTTTTCTTTTCTTTCTTTCCTTTCCTTTCCTTCTCTTCTCTTCTCTTCTCTCCTCTTCTCTTCTCTCCTTCCTTCTCTCCTTTCTTTCTTTCTTTCTTTCTTTCTTTCTTTCTTTCTTTCTTTCTTTCTTTCTTCCTTCCTTCCTTCCTTCCTTCCTTCCTTCCTTCCTTCCTTCCTTTCTTCCTTCCTTCCTTCCTTCCTTCCTTCCTTCCTTCCTTCCTTCCTTTCTTCCTTTCTTCCTTTCTTCCTTCCTTTCTTCCTTTCTTTCCCTGTGCTATACAGTATAATCTTGTTTATCTATTCTACATTTCTTTTTTCTTTCTTTCAAGATGACTTTGGATCAGCATTTCTCAAAGCATTTTCTGTAGAACACTAATTCTATAGGATGTTAAGTGCTTTTCTGAAAAATTATTTTTGGTTTTTCAAGTTTAAATATGTCTGAGAAATACTGAATGAAATAAGGAAAAATAGGTTTCGTTACTGTAGGATTTCTCAGAGTATTTAGCTTAAATGTTAATGTAACTTGAATATCATGTATATAATTTCCTAAACTTAGTTGACTTCTGGAAATTTCTTTTTCTCAGGATATCTTGCAGGACTAGTACTCCATGGATTTTTGGGAAACATTGCTTTAGGTAAATAGAGTAAATCTATAAGAAAGAAAACTTGAAAAAAAAACTGTCTCAGCCTTGCTACAGATAAAATATAGAATGCATGCAGCATATGTATAAATAAATCAAGAAACTTAAAAAATAAATGAGATAAGTGGGTTTATTTTAAAGATAAGTATTTTAAAACCTGAAATTTGATTGGAACTGTAAGAACCTGCAAGCGAATAGGAAGTAAAGTAGGTATCAGTTTCAAGTTGTTTCTGAAGCCCTGAGCAATACAGACTTAGACTGCCTCAAGGAGAAATCTTGTTTTTCTTCCTTTTCTTTAGATCAGTGGCCTACCACCTGCAGGCCACATGTCATCCACCTAGATCTAATTTTAAGATGAGAGTTTAAAAACATGCTTTGGTATTATTACCTCTCAAAAATACTTAGTAACATTTTAGTAGCTGAAAAGCAATACTGATTTTTCTCATTGGTGGTCTTGTAATCAATAACATATATAATTTGTGTTTTAAGAGTATATATTTTTTCCTTGTAGAATTCAATAAGTGAATTATTTTGAATGGAAAATAAACACAGTCTGCATCAGTTTTTAATTTTCCTGAACTGACATTCATTGCCAAAAAGGCTATCACCAATAAAGATCAAAGTTGTTCATCTCTGCTTCTTATCAAAAGCCCATATTTATAAAGCAACACACCTGAAGGAGAATTTTCGGTTAATGACTTGGGGTGACCACTCTTCCAGTCTGCTCAGAACTGTTTTGATGAGAAGGCTCCATCCCAGGAGGACTCTTGATTCTGGCTTCGCTGGCTTAGTGGGACCTCGCTGCCTCTCATTTGTGACCTGATAGGTGCCTGGTCCACACTTCACAATGTGGGAGACTCCTCATGCACATCTTACCATTAGAGATGTTAGACATATTGACTTGAGTATGTAATCCTTTATTGTCACATCCTTAATTGTCACTCTTGGAGGAGTAAAATCCCAAGGCTTGTCTGTGGGCTTCAGAGTTTGTTATTTCAGCTAAGTACATTTAGCTGGTCATTCTGGGTGGAGGGAACAGCTAGAGCAAAAACATGGAAATCACAGTGTTGTCAGGACCTCAGACTTGAGTAGGAGAGTGACACAAAATGAAACTGTGGCATTACGTGGGACCAGATCCCAGAGGTCTTGTATACCAAGCTAAAGTTTGGGTTAATTCCATAGTCCAGTGTTTCCTAAACTTGAATAAGGTTCAGACCTCTTTTAAGGGAAACAGTTCTCCCAAAACCCTGATACTGACTGAAATTATTTATATTATAGTATTACTTAAATATGTATATTCATACGACCATTTATTAAGTCCTTATGCATGTAGTTCTTATACCACTATAAAATTAAAATAAATTTACAAATTATGTACGTGCAAGACTATCAACACAACAGTAATTTAATGTGGTGGATAATATTGTTTTATTAAAATTAGACAATTGCTATCATTTTTCCCATCCTTATAATAAAGAGCTAATTTTTTGAACACTTGTTATTTTGCTGAGCTAGTTTGATAGTGCAGCTCAATATAATAGTATTTACATTTTTTAAAAAGTGATTCTTCATTTTCATTCTAACTACTGCCCTTACTGCTAACAAACTTGGGAGGTTATTACTACAAAGGTGAGGAGTGTGTAATTCTTTCCTTCATAAAGTAAATATGTGATATGACTTACCATAACATGCATGTCTACACTACTGTGTACTGTATGAACACCAGCTTCTCCCACTCAGTTCTCTATAAAAAATACTGTGAAACCTTTTTCTCTACAATATACTGTGATGTAATTTGGCTTTCATTCAGCATTGTTTACATCTTAAATTCTCTTCTTCTCTAATTTGCCTAAGACCATTAAAGAGGTGAGCTATTCTGTTGCACTATATTGTTTCCATGATGTCAAATAAAAAGTTCGGTTTATTAACTAACTTAAAAAAGATCTTATTCCATGAAAATGACTTTCATTGCAAAACTGATCTGCAAAAGAGAAATTTTGTTTTTATAACTGGCAGAAGAATTCAGCACAGTGCTACTGCAGATGTGGAGTGATCAGGACATTAGCTCCTGCAAGCTGAGTAGAAGAGGGTGTCAGGGGGCTACTGCAGTAGAGCATTTCTTATGACAATGAATGGTACCACCATCCATCGAGTTCTGCAACCAAAAACCAAGGTGTTAACCATGACATCTCTCTTTCTCATCCCACCATTTCCAATCCATCAGCAAGCTTTGTTGATTTTACCTCTTAAATTTCTCTTGAGTCCACCCACTTCTCTCCATCTTTTCCACCACAGTTCTAGTCCAAACCTCCATCCCGGATGACAACAGTCACTCCTAGCTAGCCTCTTCTCTTCCGTTCCAGCTGCCTCTAACTCTTTCCCCAGTCTGCTAGCCACAGGGAAGTTTTCAAAATGCAAATTCAAATTCTTAACCCTTAACACATTCACCTTTTAAAACCTTTCAATGGTTACCTTTTGCTCTTACCTTAAAGACCTACAACATGGTCCACTTTTGGAGATCTTTCCTTCCTTCTCCCACCACCTGGTCTTTATTTTTCCCTCTGCTTGGAGTGCTCTTTCTTCTGTCCATTTCCACCATCTTCACCTTGCTAACTCCTACTATCTTTCAGATGTAACATTTGCCTTTCCTTTCTGGTATATACCATCATTGTAGTTTCAGTTTGGATTAATGTTTATCTGGGACTCTAAACCCCATGAGGGCAGGATACTTGTCTATTTTAGCTCCATTGTATCTCCAGTAGTGAATGACTAAGTGTATTTAGTATATTTACACAACATACATATATTTAAAAATACATACAATTCTGCATTGCAACATAGATGCTCCAGCGCCTTGCCTGAGGGTTGAGAATGTCACCTCCCAAAATGCTTCACAACACAAATACACTTCAAGGAGGGGATGCATTGCAATCAATACATGTGAGTAAGTATAAGTCTTTGGTACAGGTGGTCCTTGGACAGGCTGAGATAGTACCATAGTGTATTGAGGCCTTGAACCAGGGCTGTATGGTGCTTATCCATTTTTTTAAAAACCTATAATCAATATATTTGAAGTATTTCATGGAGCTTTTTGAAGCTTTTATTTTACATGAAGGTATCAGATACACGGCTTTGGAGTAGAACAGTGTTTGAAGCATGGTTGGAAGTATGAATGTGCCCTGGCGAGGTGGTAGAGGTGTGCTGAGAAAAGTTTTTCTTATCTCACCAGATGGCCAGATGTCCTTAAGGAATCTCAGTAGGTCTATATCTCTATATCTACATTTATATATCTATATAAGTCCTTAAGGTTTTTCTGTTAAATTGCACATACCCCACTGAGAGGAGAAATGGTTTGTTCCTAAGATACTAAAACTTTTTTATTATGAAATACTTTAAGGCTACCAAAAAGTACAGCAAATGATATTGGAAACACCTCCAAGCTTTGTTAAATTTTAACATTTGTAAGTTATTTCTTTTTTAACTTATTTATTTATTTATTTATTTATTTATTTATTTATTTATTTATATTGAAGTACTGTTAGTTATAATGTACCCATTTCTGGTGTACAGCACAATGTCCCAGTCATGCATATACATACATATACTCGTTTTCATATTTTTTTCATTAAAGGTAATTACAAGATATTGAGCATAGTTCCCTGTGCTATACAGCAGAAGCTTCTTTTTAATCTATTTTTATATATAGGGGCTAACATTTGTAAATCTCAAACTCCCAAATTTATCCCTTCCCACCCCGTTTCCCCCCGGTAACCATAAGATTTTTTACTATGTCTGAGAGCCTGTTTCTGTTTTGTAGATGAGTTCATCGTGTCCTTTTTTTTTTCTTTTTCTTTTTTAGATTCCACATATGAATGATATCATATGGTATTTTTCTTTTTCTCTCTGGCTTACTTCACTTAGAATGACGATCTTTAGGTCCATCCATGTTGCTGCAAATGGCAAGTTATTTCTTAAAGAAAGAAAATATTACAGAAACAAATGAAGCCCCTTACGTATCACTCTCTGATATTATTCCCCTTCCTGCAACACCAGAGGTAATTCTACCTTGAATTTGTTGTTTATCGTGCCCAAGCCTGGTTTTACATTTATAAATACACATGTGTGCCTCCATTAATGACATATATCTTACATGTTTACAAAATTACAAATTAATTATTTTTGCAAAGCATTTTTTTAAATAGAGGTACTGGGGATTGAACCCATGACCTCATGCATGCTAAGCAGAAACTCTGCTACTGAGCTATTCCCACAGCCCCAATTAATTTAATTAATTGATACAAATAAGGCCATGCAATTTGAATCTTTTTGTTATTTATTTTTGCTCAACATTGTTTTGAAGATTTATACATATTGATACTTTATAACCCTTATTCTTTAACAGTGATATAGTATCCTATTGTACAAATGCCACAATCTTGTTCTCTTGTTCTCTTGTTAATGAAATTTAGATTTTTCCACTATTACAGATAATGCACAATGATCATATCTCCTTGTGCATATGTATGGAGATCCTTTAGGGCAGCTTTTCTCAGCTAATAGCATTAAGCCCTAATACCTTAAAGTACTCATTGTACGTAAGGAATTAACTTCTCCGCCAGGCATTTTGAATGATACTAGCTATGTGTTATCCTTGGGAGAATTGAGAAAACAGTCACTCAAATAATTTTTGGGTAGAACATTTAACTTCTACCAAAATCTGTTCTTTTCTTCTTCTACTGTAACAGAGTTGTAGATGGCTTTTGGCTGCCCAGCTGAGGATTGCATTTTCCAGCTTCCTTCTTAGTTGGATGTGACCATATGACTAAATTGTCACCAATAGAATGTGAGTGGAAATGATATATGCTGCTAACTGGCTGGTGCCTTTAGGCTGAGTCACACCTGCTCCACACTCTTTGTCCTTCTGTCCACCTGCGTGACTGGTGGTAGCAATGAGTAGAGAAACGTTTGAAGCCATATGGTGAACCTGACAGAGCCACCATCACCCTGGGTCTCTGATTGACTGCCAGGAGCAGAACTACACTGCTGATCTGGTATACTCACCTGAGACTTTTATGCAGGAGAGAAATAAGCTTCTTGAATTCAGGCCACTGAATTTTAGGGGTTTACTTGGGGGTCTGACAATACAGCCCATTTCCAAGCTACTAAATTTGGCCAACTTTAATGTGGTTCTCTCACCCTTACTCTTCCAGCAATGTGTGAAATACCCTGTCTCTCTAGATCCTTGACAACACTTAATATTGTCAGGTTTTTACATTTACCTATCAAATGGACATAAAATGGTATCTCATTGCTTTTTAAATCTCCATTTCCCTGATTAGTAGTGAGATTGGATGTCTTTTCATATTTGAGTGGCTGCTCCAGTTTCCTTTTCTGTGAACTGTCTGTTCATATCACTTACCAGTTTTCCCATTGGGTTATTAACCATTTCTTACTGAGTTATAGAAATTTTTTGTATATTCTGTATTAAAAACTTTGTCAGTTATAATTTGTGGTGTATGTTTTTACTTTATGGCATCTTATATAGAAGTTTAAATTTTAAGATAGTAAACATATATCAATCTTTCCTTTATTATTTGTTTTTGTATCTTGTTTAAGAAGTTCTCTATTCCCAAACTCACAAGGATATTTCATATTCTCTTCTAAACGTTTGAAAGTTTTCCCTTTCACAGTTAGGCCTTTGATCTACATGAAATTGATTTTTTTGTGTAGTATGAAGTAGTAATCCCTGAGTTTTTAAAAATATGGATAACCAATTGTTCCAGCACTATTCATAGAAACTTTTTCCTTTGTCTACTGATTTGTAACGTTTTCTCTGTTATAGGAAAGTTTACACATGTGTATGAGTCTGTTTCTAGGCTCTTTAGTCTAATGTATTGGTGTATTAGCCCATCTTTGTGCAAGAACACTATATTAATATATACTTCAGCTGTATGATACATTGGTGTTTCACAGTAGCAAGTCGTATAAATGTGGACAAGTCACTTTCCTTCCCTTTTTAAAAAATTTAGTTTCTTTAATGGATAATCAGAATACCCACACACAGGGTTGATATGGAAATTTTCTTAAAGAAGTATGTAAAGCACCAGATACAGAATAGGTAGGCACTCAACACAGTAGTTATGTTATAATCATTGAAGGCACAGATGAAACACAAAAAGAAAGTAATCAATCTCTTTGGGAACCTCGGTTTCACCTAAAAAAAGAAAGGGATGAATTGGCATGCCGTTTCTAAGGCTCTTGCCACTCTGTAAACTGTGATCATGGCATTTTATTATCTGGAAACCAGGCAGCACAACATAATGCGATGGGCAGTGGGATTAATGTGAGAAAGGTGATAGCACAGAATGCAGAGTCATGAGCAAGTAGTGGTAAAACGTTAAGGGCCACACAGATAAGATCTGGGGCTGGCTGGTTGCCAGGAGATAGAGGCTACCGATGACCTTCAGTGTTTTCTGGTGCATAAACGGTCACGCACCACCGTGGCCGATCTGCCTACAAACACTGGGCTGCCCGCCCACACAGGGCTGCTGTCAACCCTCCCTGCCACCCCCTGGACACGGCCTCAGAGAAGATTCCAGACAGGCTCGCAGAAGCTCTGGGAAGGATGCTGCAGAGCCTGGAGCGCGCTGGAAGAGGGGAGCGGCCTGCGCCTCCTCCAGGGCTTCTACGGGGCTTCTGGGAAATATAGTCCTTTGCCGGGAATCGCGCCTCAGGCTCCTGGAAGGGGGACTACAATTCCCTTCAGTCTTGGGGATTCTTTGTGCAGCACGCCTGCGCAGTCTGGCGACCAATGCCGCTATAAAGGCTTGTTTTGCTCCGGGGCTAATGCTCGCGAGCGTGGTCGAGAGGCCGGCACGGCCCTCCTGGAGCTGGGGCACAGGTAGGTAGCGGCGACCGCCGCACCCCTTTCCTTCTCCCTCGGGTTGTCACAGGGCCCACCGCCGTGTGCCTCTTCTAGGGGTGGCGGGCTGCGATCGGGGATGCGAGCAGTTTGGGAGAAGCCAGAGACCTGAGAAACGGGGCCTGGCCTCCCTCTGGTCTCCCGCCGTCCCTTGCTCGAGACGCGACCCCCAAGGGCTAGTGGTGAGGTCCTGGCGTAGCAAGGCAGGTAGGATGGGAATGAGTGGTCCGGGGTTCCTGCTACACCCGGCTGACGCCACCAGGGGGTGCTGCGGCCGCGGCCCGTGGACGTGGGTCTCTATCACCTCTCCAGGCCCCAACTGGCCATGGAAACGCCCTACAGCCAGAGCATCCTAGTTGAAAATGGCCTGAGAGAAGTCCTTATCCTCAAGGTTGTGGGAAGCCAGCCTGGGGCACAAGCCACATACCGGAGACCCTGAGCTGCCAGCGACCTTAGAAGTCATCCTCTCGTTTTTTGGCGAAGGGGTAGATAGATGGAGGTTTGTGAAAGCACGCACAGCAAACCGTGGGCAGAGCCTGGAATAGAATCTAGATCTCTTGACCGTCGTCAGTGCCCTTTCCACTTCCACTACACAGAGCTGCATGGTGCTTTGTATTTATCACACAGGGGTGATTTGGTTTCTGCACAGACGTGGGGAGGCAGGAGGCACGTGGGCACAGGAACGACCAGCAAAGTTTCAGAGGGTTTTGAAGAAGAAGATGGTTAAGTTATTCTGGGGTCTCCAGCGTTAGTGAATGAAAGGTGCGGGAGGCTGGAGCACAACAGGTGGATTTTAGGAGGGTGGTAAGTACCTGTCCTTGTGGTTCCAGATTTTTGTGTAGCTTCAGGGCTTGGAAGCAGATTCCTGAGGTGTTGGAAACAGGAATGTCATAATGAAGGCAATTGGGAAGCACCAGTCTGGCTACTTACAGGCTTTGTGATCCTGTGCAAACCCCCTTCCCCCATACAGTTTCATCTGCATTATTGTGCAGGAGAATGTCTCCACTTTTATCACTGGAAGGAGAGTTTTGTTAAAAAAAAAAAAACGAAAAGGCAGCTAACCAAGTGGCCTCCATGCTGTTGATTTTGAGTTCTGAGCACCTTAAAGAGGTTCTCCCACTTGGATTACTCTGCTAGTGCCATCATACAGCTCCAGCTCAACCATAAAAAAAAATCCCTTCCCTTTTCCCTCTCTTAATAGCTGGAGCAAGTTAGCATTTTAAAATAGACTTTTAAATAACTCTAAGGGAGAACAAGAGAAAAGAGGAAACTAAAATAGTTTCCAGAAAAGTCTAGCCTCGTGGTCCTTCTGATCTGGGCCTTGTTTGTTTCCCAAACCTATTGGGCTTCCTAGCTCTTGGCTAGCCTCCGTGTGGGGGTGCCCTGCCTTATATCCCTGGTACACAGAAGATGGAATCCTCCTTATGTTCCAGGCCAAGAGATAGTAGCTTCGTCCCTGCACAAGGCGTGCCTTCTTTCATAGCTGTGCCTCTTTTCCCAGCAAATTAAAGAAGCAAGAGTGTTAGAGGGAATGGGAGGCTGCTCCCCACACCCTTCATACATAGAATAACTTCAGTAAAGTGTTGGCTTACATGAGTTCTTAGACAATTGAGATGATCCTTATGTACTTCCCGACATGGCATGTGGTACTGTGAGTGAGTGAGTTACTTTAGCTTCCTCCCTTTCAAACTCCCTCCCCTCCTCTTGCCTTTTTTCAAAGGAGGACAGATCTTTTCTGCTTTCACATAATCAGCTAGGCTGGGGAATCTTTGGAGGGGAAGGTTGGCCTTTGCGATCCCTGTAACAAGGAGGATTACTCTGATCTGCAGCTGCATCCTGACATTGAGGACACTGGCAGATGCCAGGTCTGTTTATAGTGTAGGCTTAATGAGGTCTCCATGACGTGATTACTGTGCTCTTGGTTGTAAGCCGGTGTTCTCTGTGGTGCAGTTTGTCATTGGACAAGGTGACTTTAAAGATAAGTAACTTAGCATTATTATCTCAGGGTACTTGAGCCAGACCTCTGAAAGGCAAGAAGTCAAGCTTTCTTTGTGCTGGAAACACATCTCTGTGGAGGAGTTTGAGTCCTTTTTATTTAGATGATTTGTAAGTGTCCTCCTTTTTTCCCTGATACCTTAAAAAATGAATTGTAGCCATTGAATTTAGTCTACAAAGTTGTACTTTTAAGTCTCAGTGATAGCTAGGAATTTATGGAATTCAAAAAGCAACACAGCTACATTTTAATTTCTAGTGAGACCAGTATGAAAGGTGTTTTCTCAGCTTGTATCTGGGAAGCTTTGAACCATCTTAGAGCAGGGGAAATGTTTTGGAGAGGTATGTATGTTTTATTTTCTCAAAAGTAACCAGAGTTGATACCGGATATTGATTAGAGTTAATCAGGCTAGCTGAGGTTTAGAGCAGAGTTTCAGGTAGCTACTAGGTAAGACTAAGTAGAGCAGAGTGGGGAATTTGTTTTTGTTATTATTTCTTAATAACAGCTTCACTCAGATAGTTGTATACCATGAAATTCACTCCTTTAAAAGTCTACAACTTGGTGTTTGGTTAGTATATTAACAGAATTGTGCAATCATCACCACTAACTCTAGAATACTTTCAGTACCCGAGGAGAATTTGTTTTTAAAGTTAAGGTATAGTATTGTTTTGTATTTTAGCTATGCAGGTTCACAGAGCTTTAAAAACAACAGTTAACCCATTATCTAATTATAAAAATACAAAGAGGGATATATCATTGTTAGAATAAGTGTTTTATAAGTTTTCATTTAGTAAAATTTATCCATTTTACAATTGTGGAATTTGTAATGCTTGGAACAAACTTATATTGTTTCCAGAAAGCCTTTTTTTTTCAGGCCTGTCTAAATGCTCTGTACATTGTGTTTGAACGTAGTTGAAGGTGAAGAGGGTAGGTGTCTCTTTACTATGTTTATTTTTTGTTTGTTTGTTTTTCCCTTAGAAGTGGGAGGGGAGAATTCTTCTTGAGTCTCTCACACTGAATTTTTTTCTATTGAAAAAAGAAAATGGTACATGAACATTTTTTGAAAATTTACGTTTATAGTTATAATGACAGAAAACTGTAATGCTTTTGTTCTTTTTTCCTACTTCAAAGCACTTTTTGCTTATGATTAAGCACAATTTAGGAAATATCTGTCCTTGATGAATTTTTAATTTCAGAAGTTCTCAAGTGGAACCAAGAGCCTGTGAGCCCTGGCACCATCACTCAGAGAAGATGAAGGACATTGACATAGGGAAAGAGTATATCATCCCCAGCCCGGGTTATAGAAACGTGCGGGAGAGAACCAGTAATTCGGGGCAGCCCAGAGACCGCGAGGACTCCAAGTACAAGAGGACTCAGCTGGTCAGTACTGCCTTTCCTGAGTCCCTCTTACCTGCTTGTTGTGCTCCACCCCACCTTCTCTTTCCCCATGATGCATAATTTAAAAGAAGTTTCTTTTTCTTTATCAGCTTTAGGTCACTGTTAAGAATTTATGGTTATTTATGAAAGAGGAGAGGTTGGCCCTCAGCCTCTCCTCTGTTTTTTCCCTTTGCGTTCTCCCCTCAAAAGGCTTTGCTGGAGAGAAGACAACTTATGAGTGTGGGGTGGGCTGGGGTGGGGGAAGGGCTGGGCAGGGAGCAGAGGAAAAATAAACCATTAAACTTCATTCATGTATTTAAAATCATTTTTTTCCTCGGCCTCTATGTTAAAAGTATGATTCCTTTGGGGAGACTATTCAGTTTTGTTTTGTTTTGTTTTTTCCTCTTAACGGAGGCACTGGGGATTGAACTCTGGACCTCATGCATGCATGTGCTCTGCCGCTGAGCTATACTCACCTCCCCAGAGACTATTCAGATTTCAGAGCATACTTGGAACAATTCTAGATTGTTGGAGGATATCAGTAAAATTATCAAGTAAATCCATGAATGTAAAGGAGTCTTTAGAGAACAGTCTAGGTGCGTCCAAGGGAAATAATGAGTATACATTTTAAACTGGAAGAATTTTTTTTCTTCGAGGGGAAAAGACTGTATTTTTTCTTGAATTGCAGAAGTAACTAATAAGGAAGAATGGGGGTTGCTGGGTAGTAAGCTGAGGTTTGTGCTCTTGTAATTACTCTGTGAAAATTGGAGAAAGATTCGGCCCTGCATCTGACACTTGAGTTTCATTAGCCTGACATTACCTGTTCCTCTTTGCTGTGTGAAAGCTGTTGCCTTATTAACTGACATTTGCTCACTATCAGGTGTTTTCTGTCCCCACTGTATATTATACAGTGCTTTCCCATTCAAGCCTCACTTTGGAGAAACATAGATTTAATGGAATCAGTGTCAAATCCTTAAGGTGCCAGTTCTGTAACTTTGTGTTCTTTCATCTCAACCTTTTGTTAATTAAGCATGTATTGAATATCTTTTGAGTGCTAGACACTGTTAGTATAGTACTTAAACTGGAAAAAGTCACAAAGGTAACATTGCAACAGGGCTCTGAAGGGTGATTAGGTGGGGATGCTTTCAAGCTACTTAAGTCATCTGTGCCTTAGTGGTTTTGGAATAAAATGATATTGACCTTAGAACCTAACTCATGGGATCCTTGAGGGTTAAAATGAGCTAACACATATAAAATGCTTAGAATGGTGTGTGCCACATAGCCTGTGCCCAAAAAATGTTACCTTTTATAACTAGTTGTCTGGAGCATAGGATGTGCATGAGGAAGTTCTGCATGCCACACTAAGGAATCTTGTAGTGTGGGCTTTGGGGAACTATAGGAGGTTACCGAGGAGGGGTTTTTTTCTTTTAGCTTTTTATTTTGAGATAACTATAGATCCACATGCAGTTGTAAAAAAATAATACAGAGAGATCATATGTACCTTATCCAGCTTCCCCCAGTGATAACTTCTTGCATACTATAGTACAGTATCACGACAGGTTATTGATTGACATGGAAACGATCTACCCACTTTATTAAAATTTCACCAGTTTTATGCGCACTCATTTGTGTATGTGTTCTATGCAGTTTTTTCACATGTGTAGATTTGTATGACCACTACCATGCTCAAGATACAAATCAGCTCCACCAAAAGGATCTCTTATGCTACCCTTTCAGAGCCACAGCCACCTCCCTTGGCCTCTCCCCCAATCTTTGGCAACCACTCCTCTGTTCTCTATCTCTGTAATTGTTACTTTAAGAATGCTATACAAATTGAATCATATAGTATGTAACCTCTTTTTTTCATTTTTCAGTTTTATTAGGTAGAATTGTTACAATTTGCACATATACAATATCATATAGTATATAACCTCTTGAGATTGACTTTTTCACTCAGCCTAATTCCCTTGAGATCCATTTAATTTGTGTGTATCAATAGTTCTATCAATAGTTCTTTCCTTTTAATTGTGAGTAATAATCCATGTTATAGATAGACCGTAGTTTGTTTAACCACTCATCTGTTGAAGGACATTTGGATTGTTTCTAGTTTGTAGCTATTACAAACAAAGCTGCTTTGAACATTTATGTATAGGATTTTGTGTGAATAAGCTTTCCAATTTTCTGGGTAAATTCCCAGGAATGTAATTGCTGGGTCTTACGTTAAGTGTGTGTTTAGTTTTATCAGAAACTTCAATGCTCTTTTCCAGAGTGGCTGTACAATTTTACATTTCCACCAGCAATGTTCAAATGATCCAGTTTCTCTGCATTCTTGGCAGTACTTGGTATTATCACTGATTTTATTTTAGCCATTCTGATAGGTATGTCTGATAGCTCATTGTAGTTTTAATCTGCATTACCTAATGGGTAATGCTCTTGTGCTGAGATTTTTAAGACTTGATTTTTATCTTAGGGAGATTAGTTTTGAGGCATTGTAGAAAAAACCTGTATGAGAGAGAGAGAGAGAAGAGAGAATCAGGGAGCAGTCTAGAGGCTCTTGTGTCTGTCCACATGAGAGAGCCCAGGGGTCTGGGTCCAAGTGCAATAGTGAGGATGGAGGAGACATTTAGGGGCATCTCTGAAAGGGGAGGGAAGCATTAGGGTACCTTGGATTGGTGGTAGGAATTTAAAACTATTGGTGAACATTCAGGAAGAGAAGGAGAAAGAGGTGAGAATGAGTTTGCTTCTGAATGTGTTGAATTTGAAGTGCATCCAGGTAAGATGATCAGTAGACAGAGCCTAGGCAGGAAGTCGGGTAAGGGAAAGGTTTTGGAGTCTTTAGTGTGTCTGTGTAGATGAAGCCTTAGGAGTGAGCAAGCTGCCCACGGATGGCTTGTACAGCAGGAAGAGGTAGAACCTGGAAAGGTAGCGTGTGGCCCTGTGAAATTTCTGGGGACAGGGGTCCTGTCTGGTTGGTTAGAGTAGAACTGACATTAGGATGTGCAGTGGCAGCAGCAAGTTTTTCCTTTGTAGGTAGAGAACTGGAGAGTCACTGTTGTGCCCTTTGTCCCCTAAGTTATTAAGTCAGGCAGCAGACAGCAAGTTTCCTTCATGTGACTCAGCCCTGTCTTGAAGAAACAGGAAGTCTGATACCAACCACTTTTATAAAATTTCAAGAGTCCACATGAGTTTCATTTTCATTATCCTTTCATTTCCTAAACTTTTAAATTTGAATACTGTTTTTCTTTTTTTTTTTTTTTTACCATATCCTGTACCCTCTGAACTTTTTTCTTAAACTTTTTCTTTTAACCTACTGTTCTCTTTTCTTTTGCTCAGCCTTGACCTAAGCAATAGAATCGTAGGTTTATGCAACCTATTTTTAACATGTGTTAAAATGAATGCGTAACTATCAAGTGTTTTTAAATTTTACATACCACCTAGAACCTTCTTGCATATTACCTGTCCGAAACTGAAATTTCTCAAATATATTTATCTTGAACTTGGCTCATATGTTAACAGTTTGCTAATAGAGGAAATCAGCAAGATGACAAATTTCTGGTTCAGTGATGGTATAAAAACAGATAATTTAAGTATTTGGGATGTAGAATGGCTATATAAGTTTTTAAGAATGTAAACAGATAATTGGGTAGAGATTACTAGTTCGTGTCTCATGAGTCATAACCATCGTTTCTGTATTAGTTGTTAGAGATGAAATCTGGGGCAGAACCTCCCAGATGCCAAATATACTTAATATTCATCAGAAATAAAAACTAGGAAAAAAAAGAAAGAAAAAACAGTACCTCCAAAAGTAAAAAAAGATAAGAATATATCTGTGACTCTTAATTGGAAAACAAGGTTTTATTCACCATCATTAGCCTTTGATAGGGCCAGTCAACATGTTTGCATGAAACTGTCAAACAGAAATCAGAAGCAAAGCACCAAGGAATAAATTCTGATTTTAAACAAGTTGGTGATTTTTTTTTCTCTCAAGCTGTAAGCAAAGTTGCAGAGTACACAGTTTGCCCATTTCTTCATATTGTGACCAAATCTTTCTTTTGGAATACTCTTTGGGAAAATTGGTCTAATCAGTCACGCCCTCAGATATTTGTATCACATCTACTTAGAGATAATTAAGGTAAAAATGATGCATTTTCACACCTACCCTTTGTTCGAAACTATTGAGGTAAAAATTGTGGCCACCCACAGTCTGATGATTCGCAAGCATCCTTTAATCCTGAAGTGCTAATAGGGGTGCCTTCTATGGCTGTTAGTTCTTTGAGCGTAAGCACTGATCTTGGTTGGTGTTCGGCTGGTATTATTTCAGCTCACATGAAGATTTATGTCCAGACCACTCCTTAACACTGTTCCTGTGTCTGCAGCTTAACTCCCCAGGCACAGCTCCTTTTCTTATCATTGCGTTCAGATAGACACATGTCGCTCACATAACTCCATGAGCTTTGGTTGGTTTGCTTTAAAATGTGATGTTTATTCATTTTCCAATGCAGCAAACATTTGAGCACTCTCCAGGATGCATACACAGACCTGAACGAAGTGGTCTGGTGCGGGTGAAGATAAATGGATGCTGGGCCAGCCCGCCCTCTGCTAGAAGCTTAAACTCATGGGCATACACATAGATTACTGTAATTTACATGCCACAGTAATTAATAAGAAGGGCAGAGTGCTTCTGTCTTTGAGATCAGGGAATGCTTTAGGAGGAGGTAGCACTTGGTTGGAGACTTGAGGAGTAGGTAGAATTTGGAGAAATGAAGAACATGCCTGGCAGAAGAAAGAGCTGTGGGTAGGTCCAAGTAGGTGCTGCTGGCTTTGAGCGTGAAGTGTGAAGTCACAGATGTAGAGGGATAGGTCCGTGAGTTCCACTTGATGTGTGTCCTTGAATAATAGGCCAACAAGTTTGGATCTTAGTTGCTTTAAATTAAAATTTAAGCAAAAGCAAGACAAAGCTATTTGATGCTTTTATAAGCTTTTTTATTGTGATGGTTGTTTCTTTTCTTACTGTGCTCAGGCCAAAGCCCAGAACAAGGTGACTTGTTTTTCCCTAGCATGTCTAATCTAGGAAAGGAGGAAACATGGAAAATAAGCAGAAGTCAGCTAAAGTTCATGTGCTGTGATTACCACTTGCCCTTTTCCCTTCTTCTTTCAGAAGTGTACCACTGGTGCAGTTTGCTTTCTACCAAGTTAGAATGTTCTCCCTCTAGACAAAGTAACAAAGCAAGTATTCATGAAGTCCAGTGACCTTCACTTAGAGTCTCCTTTAGATCTGTGTTAGGCTGACACTTTTAACCTTGGTTGGTATGCTTATAATTAGTGAGTTGAGATACTTGGGTGAGCTGAAGTCATATCCTAAAGATCAAGGATGTGGGTGTAATCTTTTAACAAGAAATATAATTCTAAGATATATTATTATGGAAGAATTCCAATCTTATTATGGAAAATGTGCGAATTGTAGAAGATTATAGAAAAACCTTAACCCCTCTACCCAGAGACAACTATTGTTATAAAATAGTTTTGTCTAGTACATTATACTTTTAGAGAATTTGACTGAAAGCTTTCCTTTATGGGCTAAGGGTATGTGAATTTGTCTATGCCCTTGTGATTTCTGAGTCAAAAACATTACCTATGAGTCTCCTTGCTGTTAGGAAGCAGAGCAGGGTGAAGGAGATTAGTATATTTGCAGGCTCTGCATTATTTTTCTCTTGATTGGTACTCAGTGACTCAGCAGATTTTCTGGACAGTGATAGGATAAGTAAGAACACCTGCCTTTTTTTTTTTTTTTCCTTTTCCCTGAAGGCATCCATAAAGCTGTATAAAGCTCAGTACGGTATGGTACGGTATCTGGCCTGGTGTCAGATGTTGGTCTCCAATAGCAGCCCAGAGCTCTCTGCTGGCGGTGACAACAGTGCTGCCATTGGTGCACAGCCCAGGTGGCTCTCCTGTGTGGGGACTGAATCTCCAGCACCACAGGTCTCCTGAGGTTGGCCTGCTGCCTTGGTCAGGAGCCCTTTTACGCTGTCTGCAGCAGGGCTGCTGCTTCTTTCCTGGGAAATGCTGCTTAAGGGAAATAAATACAGCTTGTTGGCACAAGTTAAAGGAACTTTCTGTCAAAAGGGAAGAAAAGTGTTGGAACCAGCTTCCCTTTTTTAAAAAGCAGTTTTAAATACCCAAGGCTTTGTTTTGTTAAGATCTCTAACTTGGAAGTTACAAATGGTTAATGAAAACTTTTTCAGTGAAATCTTGGTTGTGCCTTGAGGTAGCCTTCTGCTAATGCTTTCTTGAATGTCTCACTATTCTGTCCCTCCCTCTTTCTTAATCAAAAATAAAAAGGTCAATGGCAGGGACAGGAAATAGGGCCTCCGGAAGTCTTTGTGGTGGTTGAACCTATCAGTACCAAAATTACAGACTAATGTGATGTTAATTTGGTGCACAGTTCACTAATTAGTAGAATTAAACTCATTAAGTCTATTCCTTCTCTCCTTATCCTCATTTTAGGGCGTTAACCTGTTTAGATAATTAGATGTTCTATATGTTTTAATTATTTAAGATTATTTTCTGAATTAACTGTTCAAAGAATCAACTTAAATGTGTTATTAGATATCAGATGAGAACTTCTGTTTGCTAAAGCAGATACGGTGTTGAGCAGTCACTTTGTTTCCTCAAATGTTGTATTCTCACAGTGGAAAAGTAGCCAGGCTGCCCAAATCTTCACCCTTGCGTTTGCTGCTCACCATTGTCAGCAGTTCCAGCCTGCCCTGCAGTCCAGGGGTCGCAGGATGGACCCACTAATGTCTTACACTAAACATTTAACATGGGCATACAGATGGTACTGGGCACTGAAGGGAATTTCACTTACAAATTATATTTTAGCTTTTTTTTTTTTAAGCTATAGCCTGAAAATCTTGAGGGGATTTTGTCAAATGCAAGAGACCAGCATTCTACTATCTACATCAGTGGTTCTCAGTCCAGGCTCCATATTAAAATCACTTCAAGAACGTTTGAAAAAAAAAATACTGATGTTCCAGACGAATTCAACCAGTCTCTGGGGTAAGGCTCAGGCATCAGTGTTGTTTTAAAGCTCCCCTGGTGATCCTCCTGTGTCTCCAGCGCCAAGATAGCACGGAATAAAGTCTCTTATAGCCCCTCACCCCCTGGGGCTCTAAGTGTTTCCCATGTCTTTTTTTCCCCCTGTGATTTATTTTCAGTTTAATCCTTTGAAACCTTATCATTGTAATAACAAAGTTAATCTCACACCCCAATGTAATAGGAACTTTCAAAAAGTTCCTTGGAATTTAGCTTATGAAACAACTGAAAGCCCTCAAATTCCTCCTGATGCTGGGGTTATGCTAGATTATGAACTGCGGAAAGATACCTGTTTTACCGTGACGGTGGTGTTAAGTTATAGCACTTGGCTTTACGTATTTTTTACCCTTGTGAATTATATGAACAGCTGACCCTCCGCATGAGGGTCACGCAGCCTAGTTACAGCTGAGTGAGCTGAGGTACAAGTTAATTCATAGCCTTTGAGCAATAATAGGGCGGAGGTTAGCAGGTTCCCTGACTTTGAATAGTGAGCTCTTTCTACTATATTCTGCTTCCTTCCCGTGAAGGTTATGTTCTAGAATTTTGCTGCCCATCTTGATCGAAATGGCTGCTCCCTTTGGAAGTTCTTAAGGGAACTGCTTGCGACGGTCAGGATCACATTGATAACCCATTGGACTGAGGAAGTGTGGAGAACTGGGAGAGGGAAGATCCTTCGTTAGTGTTCTTTTAACTTGCTGGAGATCGGGAGAATGGGAAAGCCTGGAGTCAGCTCTTCTTGGGAGAGCATCAGCTTTGTCTTTCCTTTTTTAATTTATAAGAAAATTTAACTTTCTTTTTAATTTAATTTTTAACATTTTGAGTCTCTTGAAACCTGTATCTGACTGTTCCCCTTAAAAGTTGGTCTTTCTAGGGGGAGGGTATTGCTCAGTGGC
Organism: Vicugna pacos; assembly: GCF_048564905.1. NCBI lineage: Eukaryota > Metazoa > Chordata > Mammalia > Artiodactyla > Camelidae > Vicugna > Vicugna pacos. The sequence goes on along the minus strand of NC_132987.1, from coordinate 52,825,616 downwards.
AGAGCCCATGCTTAGCATTCACGAGGTCCTGCGTTCAATCCCCAGTACCTCCATTAAAAAAAAAAAGTTGGTCTTTCTAGATATTTGTCATAAAGGCAGCTGCCAGTCTGGGACATCTACAGAGAAGCTATTTACCTGGGCCAGAAGGGTTTATAAGAAGAGGCTGCCCATTCTGCTTGTGTTACGATCTTGTGAATTAGTGAGAGGAGAGGATGAATATGCTGTAGGATCTGAGGCCTGTCCATTCTAATTATGCCACAAGTACTGCTTTATTTGTGAGGTGTGCCACACGGGAGGACTGCAGCCTTTAATCCCCTTGGAAGCTGAGAGGTGCCTCTGCACTGCGGGTAGTTTTTGAATCTCTGCATTCAGGAGCCACTTGGTTGAGTCCTCAGCCCCAGGTTTAGGAATGCTGCCCTGCTGTTGTCCTGCTGTCCAGAAGGGATTGTTCAGCCTAGGGAATGATGTCTGGCCCCTGGTATCTTGTCCTAGGGGCCTCTAGGCAGGGGAAAGACCACAGTTGCCCTGTCAGCAGACATTACGCTCTGGCGGCCTGTTAAAAAGAGCCGGGACAACAGATACGCGGAAGCCATCCTGTGTGATAGTGGGCTAATTATCACAGCCCCTGGAAGGTCTTAGCCCGCACAGAGGAGGGAGGTCTCTTGTGCAAGCACCTCTGTTTGCTTATGGATGGAAAGTTCTGTGTTTCTCTCACCAGCTAGGCATGTAAAGGACTGTGTTTCCCTGACCTTTGTTTGAACCGTGGCAGAGTCTGAATTTCATTGTCCCCTTGTGGTTTCCCAGTGTCCCAACCCCCTACCCCCACTCCATCTCCATCCCCTTGGTAGGAGGGAAAAAATGCTCAGTGTCTCCTAGCCACAGAGTCCTCAGGAAGATACAAATGGCAGCAGTATTTCCTTGTTTAATGTTTTCCCAGTTCCCAGATCAAGCAGTACTTTTCCTTTTGGAATGAATCAGCTGCTGCAGATGCCTCTCTGAGGCCATGTCATCTGGCCACGGAGAGCCCTTCAGTCTGCAGGGCCCCTTAAGAGAAATAAAGAGAAATGCATGCCCTCACCCTGTCTCAGGAGAAGCTTTAAAAAGTTACTGCTAACTACTATATATAAAATAGATAAACAAGTTTCTACTGTAGAGCACTGGGAACTATATTCAATATCTTGTAGTAACCTACAATGAAAAGGAATATGAAAAGGAATATATATATGTAAATATATGACTGAAACATTATGCTGTACACCAGAAATCGATATAGCATTGTAAACTGACTATACTTCAATTTTTAAAAAATTGTGCAAAAAAGAGATTTAAATTATCATAACATAAAAAACAAATAGACCTCATAAAATACATCTCCCTAGATCAGCATACGTCAAGTACTAACCATGTTAGCTGTTTAGCTGCCTAGGGCCACCTTAATGCTACTGAGGTTTGGGGTCAGATAATTCTTTGTTGTCGGGGGGCTGCCCTGTGCATTATAGGATGTTTAGCAGCATCCTTGGCTTCTACCCACTGAAGGTGCAGTTGTGACAACCAAAAATGTCTTCAAATATTGCCATATGTCCCCTGGGCAAGCTAAATCACCCTCACTCGAAAACTGCTAGGATATGCTGTACAAAACAAAACACACCTGTAGGAACTGGGCATTTGAAACATGGCCAGTCTGAACTGAGAGGTGCTATGTATATAAAACACACACCCCCAGATTTCTAAGACTTAGTACAAAAAAAGAATGTAAACTATCTCAGTAACTTTTTTTTATTACATGTTTAGAAGATAATATTTTGTATATATTGGGTTAAATAAGGTATATTATTATAATTAATTCACATATTTCTTTTTACTTTTTTAACGTGGCTATTAGAAAACTTAAATTACATTTGTGGCTTGTATTCTGTTTCTATTGGGCAGCCCTGCACTGGAGTGTTGATCGACTTGTCGTTTAGCTGTTAATCTTGTATTAGGCGTTTAGTTCCCAGTAAAGCGTTGGGTTTAAATTTTATTTTTATTGTTTGGAAAATTTTCCTTCCTACAGTAATATTATGGAGACAAAGCGTATGTGAGGTATTACCTGTGACCAGTTTGCTCCCCTGAGTACCTGCCAGTGACGTATTAAAAAATGCCCAAATGATGTGTGTTTGTCTTACGTTTCCCTCCTTCTCGGGTTGGATTTTATCTCTTTTTCTATTAAGGTGTATGTGGTTGTATCTTAAAATTTAGTTTTTATTTCTTGATTGATGACATGGAATTTAGAGGCTGAGAGATAGAAGCTTTTGAACCAATTTAGTAGATTAATCAGGATTTTGACCTTTTATAAATACTAGAATATAACCTGCATGAAGGCAGTGATTTCAAGGTGCAGGTCTATTTTTTCAATCCTGTGTCCCCAGCACCCACAGCAGTGCCTGGTATATAGCAGGTCCCTCAATAAATGCTTGTTGAATAAATGGATAAAAAATGTTATTCAGCGAAAGCTGGCTGTTCAAAATATGTTATTATTTTGGTTACCTTGTCACTTCTTTAGCTTTATTCTCCCCCTTAATGCTAATTTCATTACACAAAAAGTTTTTCTTTTTATATTTAAGCCTGTCCATCTTGGCTTTGATAAGATTCTGGCTTTGGGACAAAATGGAGACTGTTGCGCTTCCATGGGTGTGCTAAATTTCCTGTTTAATTCTCTTCTATTTATTTCATTACTTTTATGTAACTTTTGGGGTTAATCCCAGATGGATTAATGTATGGTGTGAAACTTGGGTCTCAATTAATTTATCTCCAGTCTGTTTTTCATTTGTCCCAACAGTATTCACTTAATCGTATTTCCCTATCCTGTTAAATTATTTATGTGTTCATATAGTAAGCCCATATAGCTTGAATATATTAAGTCTTTTTTCTTGGTTCATTTCCATTTTTAATCCACTCAGTCTTAGAATGTTGACAACTCACTTCACAGAATGTTCATGTGGTAGAATAAATTTGTTTCTACTTTAAACAGACATTTTTTTTTCCTGGCCTACAAGGCCAGGTAAGCTTTTTTGCGAAGCCTAGAAAGGAAGAGAAGTTAGGGATCCAACCGAGCAGTTATAGCATGAGACATTTATGCAGTTACTGGCAGGGTAATATAAAGACGCTTTTATTTTATTTTTAAATATCAGTCTATAATGTATTCATCTTTTAGCATCTGCTCATCTTTGGTTAAAAAACAACCAGGAAGTGCCTTTTTACAATTAAGTAAAATATTTACATTCTAGTGTTCTAATTGTGACTTTAACTTTGGAAACTACCATTTGCTTATAATGAGGTTAGTTAGGAGAGTCAGAGTTAGAGAGCCATAGTTTATTTTAATCTGATACTCACCCTGGGGAAGAGTGGAGAGCTGTCTGTAAAGGCACATCTGAGGTCATCTTGTACAGTGATGATTTATTTGCTTGTTTTTCCTTTGAAAGGCACATAGCATAGTGATTAAGGGTCTCAACTCTGGAGCCTGGATTCAATCTCTCTGCTTTTCAAGGATCTCTTCAAATCTCTGCTGCTACTTGCCATCTAAGTGCCTCAGCTATAAAATGGGGGAAACTTCATAGGGTAGTTATGAGGATTACAAAAGTTAGTATCTGTAAAGCATTTAAAACAATGCCTGGCACATAGTAAATGCCATGTCGGTTTATAGTAAGTTCATTTGCCCATATTTTCCGATCACCTTCAAGTAAGCATTTGCCTTTACAAGTACACGCTAGTCAGGAGATCTGGCTGTAAACAAGGAAGATTGCCCTAGCTTCCCCTATTTCTTGCTAATGTTCCAGTGAATGTGGGATAGAGGCAGCCTTAGGTCAGCAAAATAGATCTGAAAGTACTAAAACTAACAGCAGTTCTCTTCACCCCCGCCTTTTTTTTTTTTGGTTTGTGAGTGAGGTAATTAGGTTTATTTATTTATTTGTTTAATTGAGGTACTGGGGATTGAACCCAGAACCTCGTGCATGCTAGGCAAGCACTCTATCACTGAGCTATACTTTGACCCCCTAATAGCAGTTCTCTTTTGTAATAATACTGGAGTACATAGTCTATAATAAAGTTAATTAAGCAAACTGGATAGATGTCTAATTCCTAGGAGCTACACACTTTAATCTTATAATCCCACTGATGGAATTTATCCTAAGTAATCCAGAAAGAGAAAAATAAACTGTAATTGTTTATTGTACTATTAATAATAAGCAAAACAGCAGAGAAACTAAACGGAAGTGGATTGGTTAAGAAGATTCCTTAGTGGTAGGTATATCATGCAGCTTTAACTGATAATAATACAGATTGTAAGGCAACATGGAGGTTTTCTAAGTGACACTTGAATAATAGGTACCAAGCTCTGTACTGTGCTAGGGGCCAAGGATGCTCTTAGCAGAATCATCCCACTGCAGTGGTCCAGTGCAGGGAAGACAGAGGAGAGAGGAAATAAATTCCCTGAGCTTGAAAGAGTCAGGGAAAGCTAAAGGAATGAGGACATAGTTGAGATAGGCTGTAAGATTTATCAGATGGATAAATTGGTAATATAGTTAATACATATTAAATGTTTGTTATAGACCCAAGACTTTGCTAAGCACTTCTCATTATCCCATTATTTCCTCTCAATGCTTTGTGGTACATGCATGTACCATTGTAAAAATGAGTAAACTGAATCTTGAAGTGGCTAGGAACATGCTGAAAGTTGGTGATAGACTTGGCCTTTAAGCTCATGTCTGTCTTCTAAAATCTATGTTCAAAATCACTATGGAAAAAATTTTTTATGGATTATTAATACTTTAAGACCATAGTTTTATTGGAGTAAGGGGATTTTTCCATTGATTTTCTTGGTAGTTTTATTTTATCATTTAAGAGTTCTTGCCAATAGCTAACTACCTGTTGCTTATTGTTTTGAGAGCCCTGTCTCTGAAGGAGGTAGGTGCTAATAGGGAACAAGACTCTTTCCTTCAAAACAGAGGATCCCACATAGATCTTCTCATCTCCATCAGATATTTCATTGTCTTCACCTTGGCAAAATATGACAAGATCGACAGTTTGGGAAGTAGTTTAGGAAAGAATAGCAAAAATATTATGTGACTTGGAAAGTGGGTTGCTTAGAATGACAACTTTTGATTATCTTAGATCAACAAATGTAGACCTCTCTATACCCTTTCTGTGGGAATTCCTACTCCATGTTTTATCATTATATGATAATTTGAGGGTTAGGTCAAACACTTTTCAACCCCTTTCATGGAGGGTTATCTATGTCAGGATAAAATTATACTGAGTGCCTTGTTCTAAAATCGAAAATGGTGCAAGAGCCCTCAGTCTCTGATATGTTACAGGCATTTGATAATGCTGGAATAGTACTCATGATATGCCTGAGGGAATGAAACCTTGCCTGCCTGCTCTCTTCTGAGTCTTTTTTAAAGAGCTTTTAAGTTTGGCATCTCCACTGCAGGAAGTAACTTACTACCCAGGAGGTGGTACAACATGACATGATTGTATATAAGTCAAAGGAACAAAACTCTTAAGAGTATTTTGTTGTTAAGTCCATTTGCTTTCCTATTCATAGGTTTTGATGCAAGTTGTAACTAAGTGTTTTAGAGATGAAGAAAATGAAATTAGTGTATTATACACATAGAAATTGGCATATTTTTATTCCCAGTGTGTGAAACAGTATTGCACATAGATACTCAGTAAGTTATTTATTGAATGAATGAATGAAATAAGATGTAAAGATTTTATTTTTCTCTTAATGCTACTGTGCCGTTCTTATGTAAGAAAATGAATGGATGGCATACCAAATTTTATTTTTCTGATGCTGTAACGTCAAAAGATGTTAATGAAACTCTCCTAACTCTTGAACTTAGTTATCTTGGAAAGGCAAAAGAACTAGAACAGTTAAACCAATTTTGCAAATGAAGAATAAAGGTGGAGATATACTGTGGTGTTTTAAGACTTACTGCATATCTATAGTAATCAAGTTAATGATACCTTCGAAGAGACAGACAAATAGGTCAACGGAATAGAGTTCAGGAATTGACCCACACAAATATGGTCAATTCATTTTTATATAAGTGCAAAAGCAATTTAATGGAGAGATGATAGTCTTCAACAGATGGTGTTGGAACAATTGATATCTACAGGCAAAAAAGTAAGCCTTTGCCTAAATCTCACACCTTTTACAAAAATTAACTCAAGGGGATCATAGATTAAATGTAAAACTGAAACATTTAGAAGAAAATATAGAAAATATGACCTAGGGTTAGACCTAAGAGTTCTTGGATATAACACTAAATGTTCATCTGTTAAAGATAAAAAAAATCAATAAATTAAACTTGATCAAAATTTAAAACCTTTGCTCCATGAATGACTCTATTAAGAGATAAAATACTTTCAAATCACTTGACAAAGGGCTTGAATCCATAATAGATAAAGAACTCTCTAAAATCAACACTAAGAAAACAACCCACTTAGAAAAAATTAAACAACCCAATCCAAAAATGGGCAGAAGACCTAAATAAGCAATTCTCTAAGGAAGACATACAAATGATCAAAAAGCACATGAAAAAATGCTCAATATCACTAATTATCAGAGAAATGCAAATCAAAACTACAATGAGGTATCACCTCACACCAGTCAGAATGGCCGTCATTCAAAAATCCACAAATGACAAATGCTGGAGAGGCTGTGGAGAAAGGGGAACCCTCCTACACTGCTGGTGGGAATGCAGTTTGGTGCAGCCACTATGGAAAACAGTGTGGATATTCCTCAAAAGACTAGGAATAGACTTACCATATGACCCAGGAATCCCACTCCTGGGCTTGTATCCAGAAGGAAATCTACTTCAGGATGACACCTGCACCCCAATGTTCATAGCAGCACTATTTACAATAGCCAAAACATGGAAACAGCCTAAATGTCCATCAATAGGTGACTGGATAAAGAAGATGTGGTATATTTATACAATGGAATACTACTCAGCCATAAAAAACTGACAACATAATGCCATTTGCAGCAACATGGATGCTCCTGGAGAATGTCATTCTAAGTGAAGTAAGCCAGAAGGAGAAAGAAAAATACCATATGAAATTGCTCATATGTGGAATCTAAAAAACAAAAACAAAAACAAAGCAACAAATAAAAACAAAGCATAAATACAGGACAGAAATAGACACACAGACAGAGAATACAGACTTGTGGTTGCCAGGGTGGGTGGAGGGTGGGAAGGGATAGACTGGGATTTCAAAATTGTAGAATAGATAAATAAGATTACACTGTATAGCACAGGGAAATAGACACAAAAAGTTATGATAACTCACAGAGAAAAAAAATGTGACAATGAGTGTGTATATGTCCATGAATGACTGAAAAATTGTGCTGAACACTGGAATTTGACACAACATTGTAAAATGATTATAAATCAATAAAAAATGTTAAAAAAAGAAAAAGAAAAAAAAAAGAAATGGGCAAAAGACTTAAACGACACTTCACCCAAAGGATGGAAATGAGCACAGGAAAAATGTAAAATATCATTAAGCATTAGGGTAATGCAGATTAAAATCATGCTGAAATACTAAGCCACACCTATCAAGTGGCTAATATGATAAATAATGACGCTACCAGGTGATGAGGAGCATGTGGAGAAACTGGATCTCTTATACATTGCTAGTGGGAAAGTGAAATGATTCTGTGACAGAGTAATTTCAGTGACAACTAATGTTTGAATTGTGAGTAATGTCAGGCTGCTTTATATACTTCTCATGCTACAAAAAAGTTAAAATAAAGAGTGAGATCTCCATTATCATACAGATTTGCAGTTGGTATATTTTCTGAGGTTAAATTACAGTTCCAGCAGTGTGTTTCAGAACCTCAGTGAAGTACAATGGAAACTTCCATATTTCAAGACCCATTCATTTTATTTTATTTTATTTTTTATTTTTAAAATTGAGATATAGTTGATTTACAGTATTATATTAGTTTCAGGTGTACAACATAGTGATTCAAAATTTTTACAGCTTATACTCCATTTATTATTTATTATAAAATATTGGCTATGTTCACTGTGCTGTGCAATATATCCTTGTAGCTTGTTTATTTTATACATAGTAGTTTGTACCTCTTAATTCCCTACCTGTATCTTGCCCCTCCCCCCTCTTCTCCCCAATTTAACCACCAGTTTGTTCTCTATGAGTCTCCTTTTTATTATATTCACTAGTGTGTTTTATTTTTTAGATTCCACATGTAAGTGATAGCATACAGTAGTTGTTTTTCTCTGACAGATTTCACTAAGTATAATACCCTCTAGGTCCATCCATGTTGTTGCAAATGGCGAAATTTTCTTTTTCTATGGCTGAGTAGTATTCCAGTGTGTGTGTGTGTGTGTGTGTGTGTGTATATATATATATCCCATCTTCTTTATCCAGTCATCTGTTGATGAATACTTAGGTTACTTCCATATCTTAGCTATTGTAAATAATATTTCTATGAACATTGAGGTTGTGTGTATCTTTTTGAATTACTGTTTTCATTTTCTTCAGATATATACCCAGGAGTGGATTTCCTGGATCATATGGTACTTCTATTTGTAGTTTTTTGGTTTTTTTTAATGGAGGTACTAGGAATTGAACTCAGGACCTCTGCATGCTAAGCATGCACTCTACCACTGAGCTATATCCCACACCCCCTATTTTTAGTTTTTTGAAGAACTTCCATATTGTTTTCCACGGTGGGTCCAGTATAGATTTCCACCAAAAGTGTACAAGGGTTGGTTCCCTTTCCTCCACAACCTTGCCAACATTTGCTATGTGTGGTCTTTTCGGTGATAACCATTCTGACAGGTGTGAGGTGATATCTCATGGTTTTGATTTGCATTTCCTTGATGATTGGCAGTGTTGAGCATCTGTATGTCTTCTTTGGAAAAATATCTATTCAGGTCATCTGCCCATTTTTTAATTGGGTTGTTTGTTTTTTTTTGATATTGAGTTGTATGTGCTGTTAATATATTTTGGATATTAAGCCCTCATCAGTCATAATAGTTGCAAATATTTTCTCCCATTCTGTAGGTTGTCTTTTTGTTTTGTTGATGGTTTCATTTGCTGGGCAAAAGATTTTAAGTTTAATTAGGTCCCATTTATTTACTTTTGGTTTTGTTTCCTTTGCCTTAGGAGTTTCATGGTTTCCCTTCTTACACTTAGGTCTTTAATCCATTTTGAGTTTATTTTTATATATGGTGTGAGAAAATGTTATAATTTCATTCTTTTACACGTAGCTGTCCAGTTTTCCCAGCACCACTTATTGAAGAAACTGTCGTTTCTTCATTGTATATTCTTGCCTCCTTTGTGGTAGAATAATTTAAAAGATCCATTCATTTTAGAAATACATGCTGATGATAGTTGTACAACATTGTAAATATAAGTAATGCCCTCAATGGTACACTTAAAAATGGTAAAAATGCCAATTTTTATGTTATGTGTGTTTTGCCACAATAAAAAAAAAATCCATTTGAGTGTGTCATTCAGTAGCTGGCTCCTAACTTTCTTTTTTGTTGTTGTTAGGTTTTTTTTTTTTTAAATGGGAGTTACTGGGGATTGAACCCAGGACCTTGTGCATGCTAAACATGCACTCTACCACTGAGCTATACCCCCAACCCAACTAACTTTTAATTAGAAGTGACTAATCTGCAATGTAATGACATAATAAGGACAAGTGTCAAGAGAAAATCTAATAGACTTCTGTGATGCCTTCCAAGAGAGAAGTACACTCAACTAAAATCATATACTTGTAGATTGATTTTCAGTATTTGGCAGTACCTATCTGTGTGAAAAGACATTTCAAAGATGAAATTATAAAATCTCATTACAAAGTCAGCATTAACTGATGAAGATTTGTAATCAATTTAGATGAAAGGGAAAACTAGTTTAAGTCCCAGTTTATAAAGTAAAGTGTTATTCCCCTATGAAAGAACTTCATTTTTCTCATTAGTAGACCTGTATCACAAAAATATTGTGCTGAATTGTTATTATTGTATTTTGAATTTGCCAGTAAAATTTTGTAGAAATTTATTTTCTTTGGTAACATAAGTACCTACATAATATCCTCTATTTTGTCTCTTAGCCCCACAAAGCCTAAAATATTTACTATCTGGACCTTTACAGAAAATTTTGCCAACCCTTACCTTAGAGGATTGATGTTTCACTGTTTCTTCTTTTCTAATATATGCTTTGAAAACCACAATTTCTCTCTGTGCTCCACTTTGACTGCATTCCACAAATTTTGATGTGTTATAATTTCTTGCCATTTACCTCAGAATATATATGCTAATTTCTATTTGATGTCTTCTTTAACTTGCATTATTTAGAAGTGTGCTGCAATTTCTAGATATTTGAAGATTTTCATGTTATCTTTGTTACTGACTTCTAACTGAATTCCAAGGTGGTCAGAGTTCATACACTGTGATGTCAGTCTTTTGAAATTTGCTGAGGTTTGCTTTATGGCCCAGCATAGAGTTCATTTTGGCAGCTATCCAATGTGCACTTGAAATGGTATTATTTTAATTTTTTCTCTTCTTTTAAAGCTTTAGACATCCATATAAGGCTGGTCCTTGTCAGCTTCTGTACCTACTTTGTGTGTATTCCCAGTTTCTACTTCCTTATAGTGATATACTTATTTTTTTTAATGTGTCTTTCTCCTTTCTCAACCCAATGGTTTTTTTGTCTTATAGGCAGCTTAAAGGTTATAGGCAGCTTAAAGGTTAAATAAATAAATAAAACAGAATGAAACAAAAAAATCTTTTGTTGTGTACTTGAATCTTAGTAGCCTTAAGTTTATTTTTAGGTGCCATAGTCCCCAGCTACTTAAATAAGTGTTCATCTTATACCTAAGGACTTTATATAAGAATTCATTCTTGCTGGAGAGAGTGTGGAGAAAAAGGAACCTTCCTACACTGTTGATGGGAATGTAAATTGGTGCAGCCACTAAGAACAGTATGTAGGTTCCTTAAAAAACTAAAAATAGAGCTACCATGTGATCCAGCAATCTGACTCTTGGGCATATATCCAGAAAGGACAAAAACTCTAATTTGAAAAGATACATGCACCACAATGTTGATAGCAACACTATTTACAATAGCCAAGACATGGAAGCAACCCAAGTGTCCATCAGTAGATGAATGGATAAAGAAAATGTGGTGTGTGTATATGTACATATATATATAATGGAAACTGCTCAGCCATAAAAAAGAATGAAATAATGCCATTTGCAGCAACATGGATGGACCCAGAGATTATCATATTAAATAAAGTAAGTCAGACATAGAAAGACAAATGTCATATGATATCACTTATATGTGGAATCTTAAAAAAAAAGTAAAACAAGTGAACTTATTTACAAACCAGAAACAGACTCATTGACTTAGAAAACAAGCTATGGTTACCAAAGGGGAAAGAGTTGGGGGAAGGGATAAATTAAGACTTTGGGATTAACATATACACACTACTATAAAATAGATAAACAACAAGGACCTACTGTATAGCACAAGGAACTATATTTAGTATCTTGTAATAACCTGCAATGGAAAAGAATCTGAAAAAAAATATATATGTATATGTATAACTGAATCATTTTGCTGTACACCTGAAACTAACACAACATTGTAAACCAACTATACTTCAATAAAAATAAATTTAAAAAAGAAGAGTTCATTCTTTTCTTGGTGTTGATACCTTTGTCGTGCTGTGTTATTCTTTTGAAACCTTGCCTTTTGACAAAAGGGAAAAAATGTGCTTCCCAGTTGCTGTGTACTCTCCTGATACTGACCTTATCCTGAAGATACGTAACTATGCTGTGACAGAAAGCTATTGTATCTGAGGAGAGAGCTACCTGGGCATGCAGGTGACCCCCAGGCACGAATTCTGCCCCTTCATTTCCACCAATATCTGAGTTCCCTTTGTTCTGTGCGGAAAAGAGGTGGCGCATCAAAATTGAGGCTCTGCTTTGTTTGAGGCACAGTGTGTTAGGTGCTGTACCACGTAACTTTTTCTTGATTTGGGGATCTATTCTTTCTTGCTAGTTTGCAATAATTGCTTGAAATATTTGTGATAATGTGAGAAAAGGATAAGGTCCTTATAATCCTTACTTAAGGAAAAGAATGATTCTGCTTCTGCAACTGCAAAAGTAACTTTGAGTTACTTTTTAGAGTAAATGGGAATAGATGTGTCCAGGTTCTTGGCCACCCTCTTCTGCCACAGTCAGATTTTGAATTACATGCATTTTTGTTAATATGATTAATTGGTATTTACAAGCTTTACAGTAAATATGTGTAACTTTATATTTCCATTCATGGGAACCTCTACTCATGCTGCAGAAATCTGGGTACTTCCAATTAAAAAATAAATAAATAAAGTGAAAAGGAAAAAAAAAAAACACATTGTAACTGACTATACTTCAATTAAAAAAAATAAAGTGAAAGAAAAAAATCTGGGTATTGGGGCTCGTCAGCTGTGCAGCCAGAGTGAGGGAGGGCCCCTGGTCTGCCTTCTCTGTTTCTGATAAGACAGAGAGGAGGTGTGTGTACATCCTGGCTTTTTTTGCATGACCAGGCTGTTTAACTGGGGGTGACTGTGAAATTTTTATCATAGAAGATGGGCAATAGAATTTGCAGTTAGTAGTGAAGTAATTGACTCTCAGTCCATATTGGGAAATGAAAAATAGAACATTTTGGTGACAAAAATACAAATTTTAGGACATAAAACACAAGTGAATCCTAATATGAACTGGACTTCAGTTAATGATAACATGTCAGCATTGGATTGGCAATTGTGTCTAACATACCATGCTCTTGTAAGATGTTAATAATGGAGAAAACAGATGAGGAAGAGAGGGGGGAGGTGAGGAGGTGTATGGGAACCCTTTGTGCTTTCTGCTCAATTTTTCTGAACCTGAAAGTGCTCCAAAAAATAAAATCTATTTATTTAGAAGTTTTAAGTATCTGATTTAATGTTCCTTAGCAAGATCATATCATACAAGTTAGTGTTTAACCTCCTAATCATGGGATTTCTTGGGTAAGATGAATCTGGTTTGCATTCTGAGCTGTTGTGTCAGATAGATTTGCTTCTCTCTGTTTTCCCAATGTTCATCACCTGTGCTTTTGCCTTCTCTCACTATCTGTTGGAACAGCTGGATTGCCAAGATGCCTTGGAAACAGCAGCCCGAGCTGAGGGCCTTTCCCTGGATGCCTCCATGCATTCTCAGCTCAGAATCCTGGATGAAGAACATCCCAAGGGAAAGTACCATCATAGCTTAAGTGCTCTGAAGCCCATCCGGACCACTTCCAAGTAAGAGGCTCTGCAGGTTCATGACTTGTCTGTGAAGCTCCAAAAGTATTTTTGAAAATTCAGGCTCAGATTGGACCATTTGGGAAAAACTGTGTTTAGACAGGTGCTCTGTGTACTAGGCAGTGTGTGATAAATGTTGTCTAGCCTCCCGTGTGTGTTGACAATCTTGTGTTTGGGTTTTCTCCCCTCAGACACCAGCACCCAGTGGACAACGCTGGGCTCTTCTCCTGTATGACTTTTTCTTGGCTTTCTCCTCTGGCTCGCATAGCCCACAGGAAGGGGGAGCTCTCAATGGAGGATGTGTGGTCTTTGTCCAAGTACGAGTCTTCCGAGGTGAACTGCAGAAGGTAGGTGTCTCTGTTCCACCCTCGTCTCCCACGTACTGGATGCATAGGGCCTGAGCAAGGGTGTGGGTCCAGCAGTGTGAGATCCAGAGCTCTGTGCCCTTTTAGGATCTGAGCTATCCTAGGGAGGGAGGGGAGCCCGGGGTAGCTTTCTCTTTACTCTTCTGCTTTATCTCGTATTTCACCTTTAATCCTGTTTTAACTATGGGCTTTCTCTCTCTCTCTCAGCCCCACTTCTCTTCCTGAGTCTGCAGGGAGATTATGTTGCTGCCTTGTGACAGAATACATTTTTGTGGTAGCCGACTGTCATGGTTAAAATCTAGTTTACAACTTTACTTTTTACCGCAGAATCCTTCAGAAAGGGTTGGGGACCCTTGAGAAAGGAATTTCTTATCCACACACAAATTCTGTTCAGGGATAATTTTTCTGGGTGGAAGGAAAGACTTTCATTCTCATCAATTTCTGAATCCTGAGAGGCTCTCTATACCGGGTAAATATGTAGTTACCCAGGAAGTCTTTTCCCCCCAGAAGGTGAAGACTATGTACATACTTTTAGAGGAGAGACTGGTGTTGAGTGGCAAAAAGTGATGGCAGGAGGGAAGCTGGGGGAGGGGTGTGTGTGTGTGTGTGTGTGCATGCCTGTGTGTGTGTGTGTGTGTGTGTGTGTGTGCGCCTTTTCCCTGGGGAGATGTGTAACGGAGGACATGTGCCTTTGTTAAGACTAGAGAGATTGTGGCAAGAAGAGCTAAATGAAGTTGGGCCAGACGCTGCTTCCCTCCGGAGGGTTGTGTGGACCTTCTGCCGCACCAGGGTCATCCTCTCCATCGTGTGCCTGATGATCACGCAGCTGGCTGGCTTCAGTGGACCAGTAAGTCCTAACCATCCTTTCTGACAGCCTCCAGAGGCCCGGCCATGGCCAGCGCTAACATTCTCGTTCTGTTGCAGGGGTTGCGCTCACCTTTGGGCTAGTTAGCAGCCTTAGCGATGCCTCCAGGTCTGTTGAAAGGGAATAGTTGGTTTTGGGGTGAATGGTGGTTTGTCAGAAGCTGGAAGGATGAGGGGGCTGTGTTGCCAGAGAAGAAGCGAACCTGGCTTGTGGTTCTGGGGTGGGGGCGAACCTGAATGATTCCGGCTCTGCACAGGACTGCGCTGCTTTGCTGCGCATTAACCTGAAACGACACTCCTGGTTCAGGAAGACGCGTCTGTGGTGCTGTGAGCGGGCGAAAGCAATGCTGTGTGGATAGGCTGTCGAGTTGGTGCCATGACGTGCTGAATGCCTGGGGGCGGAGTTGTCACGTGTTTGACGGTTCTGTGGCAAACGAGCCCTTGAGAAACCAGAGGACTGTTGACATTTTTAGAGCCTAACTTGGAGTCTGTTTTAAGTTTTGGTTTATAGTGTAAATCGCGTGGCAGGTGTTGGGGTGGCAGCCATGGTTCTTCCTAGCGTTGGCGAAGCAGAGTAGGGGAGAAGAGTGATGTTCACATTGTTTTCTGGACCACTATTTCTTACACCTGCTGTGCTGCCTTACACGTGAGACTTTGTTTAAATCTATTCTCTACATATTTGCCTTGAGGCATCGGAGCAGTAGTTCTCCTTATACTGTGCATTTTCCGTGTGTGGGTAAGCTGGAGGTTCATGGTTTTGGTAAGTATGTGCCTAAGATGCATGGTGATTAGGTAAAACTAATTTGCAGTTTTTCTGTTGTTTTTTTGTTTGTTTGTATGTTTGTTTTTGTTTTTGTTTTTAATGTTTGATGCCTTTTAAAAGTTTTGATCTCTTTTCTGAAGCAGTGAACACTACTTTTCTGGTATTGGGTTTCTTATTAATTGACCAACTAACACACTTTTATATAAGTTTTAAGTAAGAGGGACCATGTAACTGAATATCATGTTACTGACCAAAATGGCAAACATTTTCATAGGACCAGCTTCCCCCAAGAAGAGCTTCTGTCATTGTTTCACTACAGGGCTGGTGGCTGCTCTGATCTTTCAAGGAATTCTTTCAGCTGGGTAGCACGGTATACAGGCTTTCTGTACTCCATTTGGCCAATGCCAGAATTTCATTGGCTCCTCCCACTGCCCCCTCCCCCCAATTCCATAGATTGTTGGGATTTTCAGTTTTACTTGGGAAAAAAATTTACCTATGCTTGTTCAGCTTGGGGGACTTACAGTCACTCCCTTGAGCATCTGCATATTCCTTAATCTCTTTTAAGGCACAGAGCACTGGAATACTAATCTCTAGTAAACTCTTCTAGATGCCAGGGAAAGCTGAGAGCCTTCCTTTAATAGGAAAACAGCAGCATGCTTTTCCTTCTCTCCACCCTCTTGGGGAAGAGCACCTTAAGGACTGTGTTATTTCATGAGATTTTTTCCTAGAACAATTGAGAAGGCAGTCGTCTCATCCACAGTCTCTCTAACTGATATAAAAAGATTTCAGATTGTGAGCAATGCAAACTCCTTTTTTTGGAGCTCCAATTCTAACGGATTTCTTTTTAATTGGAAATTGAAGAATCAGGCCGGTTTTGAGATTAGTACTGATGATGAGCACACCTTCCATCTGTGGATTGAAATCCCCTCGAGGAACATCCATCTTAGATTTTTGCATATTTTCTAACATGGCAGGGCTTTCAAACTGGCTTAGTCTGTTCTTACAGAAGTCTACATAACAGCTGGCTTCCTAAATATCATAGTTTTTTAATCTTCTCTCAGGCCTCACTGAACCTTGGTAGCCATATGCAGAGCAAATGAAACACAATCAAGAGACTGTGTTTTGTTTTGTTTTTTAACTGCTGGCCAGCTGAGACTGGACCTTTATGATCAAGATGATCTAAGGTTTCAGCGATGCCAGCAGACCAGCACTCTGTGCACGGTGTCCCAGGGTCACCGTAGTGTCAATGGAGGGCCAGAATCTATAAGGGTATGGTTCTGACCTATGACAAGTGGCCAAATTGCTAAACTTGCAGAGATGACTTGTGGCCTTGGATTAAAACAGTTTTAAAAAAACCAGTCCTGACTTATGATCCGTGTGTAAAGAATTAGCATCCGCCCTGTAGATCTGCAAGAGAAGGCTTCCTCCTGCAGTGCTATCTCTTGGTGAATGCTAACTCTGCTCAAGGCCCTTTTGGGGAAAGGACAGTGAAAAGCCTCTAGAGAGGTAAGTTTCCCACCCTTCCAACCTCTCTCCAGCTGCAGCTTGCTTGGTGCTGTCAGGATCTGGATTTGGGGGGAGTGTCTCTGTAGTGGAACTAGTGACAGAAGCTGTTCTTTAGAATTTTCAGGATGGCTGTATTCTGCGGTCAGAATGAGAGAGTCAAGCTGGGCAGAATCTCTCGCCAAGAGTTCAGGTAAGGTAATGTTTATTCACTGGGAATGCTTTCCACAGCCAGACAGCTATGCTGACAGTCTCAAGTTTTCTCCCAGTTTGTTTAAATTTAAATGATAAATTTATAACCCTTTAAAACTAAATTTTGGTTGAATTTTTCATGCGAGCCTTTTTTTTCTTTATTCCATACAAAATAGTTTGAAATGTAATTGTTTTTTAAAAAAACTCTGTGCTGAAAGTTCTTTAATCTGCTGTTTCCTCTTTTCCCTCCCCTTTGAAAGTTTTGCATAGTGTTAAGCGTTCATTTTGTCTTTTACCTTCCCCCTGCTCCTCCCCTCTGGGAGGTACTAATGCTATTACCTGGTGCTGAAAAATGGCACAGTCAATAAAGGTATGGGAAGGAAGGAACCCCAAACTGCAACCTGCTGTCCTTCCACGCCTTCCTTTGGAGACTGCTCCGTCAGTGCCGAGGTGTGTGAGAAAATGCTTTACCGCACCGCCATCTTACTGAGTTGCTTCACGTGAGGAAAATGGGGCTTTGACCCTGCCATTCAGTGACTCAGTTCCACATTTTGGATTGAATACTGGAAAAGAAGCCAATCTTCTTGCTAGTAAACCAACAACCCAGCTGTATGCAGTGGTGACCCAAACAGTGGATATAAAATCAAAAATCTGAGGGAGGGGAGAGATGGGATACAATAGTTCTTGGAATCTGAAATCTCCTATTTATTTGATCAGGTTATTTACTGAGATTTGACATAAATCTGATTGGTGGGGATCGCTTAGGATCTAGTCGACATTTGGTATTAATTTCCTCTCAGGAAAAACAAGAAATACCGATTCACGCAGAGAGAGTCTGGGTTCTGGAATTCAGCATTAGCTGCTTCAGGACAATTGCATCTGGCCTCCATTTTTGTCTGTCATTCAAGTGCTGGCTCCTGGCAACAGTACCTTTTGCTATAAGGATCGGGGTAGACGGGTGGAAGGGTTTCTCGTTCATTTTATTTTCTTCCTTCGGGGAAGGGGATTGGTTTGGCTTTCTTTTGTTGTGGTTTGTTTTGTTTCATTTTTGGCAAGATCAACTTTAGCTGCAAGGACTCGAAAAGACTCTGAAGGACGCCGCCCATCTTTCCTTGAGGCCTAGATTTTTGTATTCAGTCCTGAGCAGAGGTCACACTCCTCACAGCCTAGTGAACCAGTATCGCCAGTGATTTTAAGCAGAGTCACCTCTTTGGGGAGTTTTTAGTTTTGCTTTGTTTTTTAATTCTCTTTCCTTAGCAGCAAGGTCTTTATTCCTGGAGAATCTCCTCTATTGCAGATTCGCTGCAACTTCAGGAGCCATACCTGATTAAGTGCTGTCCGCTTGATGTGCTACTCCGGACTCTGGAAACAGATCTTGGTTCTATTCTGTATCTCCACTGTGTGTGGCTAAAACAACAGTCAAGGCCAGACGACCTGTTAGCTGGCTTGCCCTGTATAACTCCACTCTGTATGTTCCCATGTATGTTACCACAATGCTCCTCCTGCTGTACAGTGTCTGTGAGATGCTCTTTGAAGATGGTACTTTTTTTTTTTCATTTTCAATAAAAGTACATTACCTCCCACTTCCTGGTATTTAATCCTGTTGCTGAATGTGCCTTGTGTGAGTGTGTGCTCCGGCGTTGCAGGACCTCAGAGCTGGAGGTGGCACTCGGTGGTTCTTGGGGGCTGGCTGCCTTCCCTCACTGCAGGTGGTGTTAGACATGTGCTACCTGAGGTAACATGTTTTTGTTTTTGGGAGGGAGCGGGGAATGGGGGAGGGCCCACGGGAGGGTCTCTGGATTTGGATAGTCTGCTTTGTTTGCTCTCTTCTGTACTATTAAACTGCTGATGTTTATTTTCAGGAATGTTTTGCAAATGCACTTCTCACTCTTCCCCAGTCCAACTGTAGGTACACTGTTCCTTTTTATCAAATAAGCACGTTTGAAACGATCCAAAAAAAAAAAAGGTCTTAATTTCATGTAAAGAAATGTACCATTGTGTGAGGATACTGGAGTAAGGTCAAATATATACTTTTTAATGACCGTGTGTTGAGAATGAATTTCAGCTCATGGACAGGTTTATGTTACATTAGAAAGAGTCACGATTTTGGTGGTGTCCTGAAGGAAGAAAGTTTCAAATTAGACCTACCTCCTGCAAAACGCCCTGTGTAAGTTGTGGCAGGTGGGCTGACAGCAATATTTGGTCCTCCAGAGAGGTGCTTAGTCACTGTCAAACACAAAGAGCTGCCTCCTCTTTCTAACTTAACATAAAACTGTGGTGTGGCGTGTGGGTGCCGTGGAGACGCTGACAACGGTGTGTGTTTCTCCCTGTAGGCCTTCGTGGTGAAACACCTCCTGGAGTACACCCAGGACACAGAGTCTAACCTCAAGTACAGCTTGCTGTTAGTCCTGGGCCTCCTGCTGACAGAAATCGTGCGTTCTTGGTCACTTGCACTGACTTGGGCATTGAATTACCGAACTGGCGTCCGCTTACGGGGGGCCATCCTAACCATGGCGTTTAAGAAGATCCTTAAGTTAAAGAACATTAAAGAGAAGTCCGTGGGTGAGGTGAGTGAGGGGTGTTTCCTGCAGGGCAGTGAGAAAGCTCTGCGCTCGGGTTCTTTCTTTCCATTAGGTCCCTGCTGTGTCTATCCCCTTCCTCCTGGGACCGGCCTGCTCACTGCTCTTTGTGTCTCGTAGCTCATCAACTTGTGCTCCAACGACGGGCAGAGGATGTTCGAGGCAGCTGCCGTTGGCAGCTTGTTGGCTGGAGGACCTGTTATTGCCATCTTAGGCATGATTTATAATGTCATTATTCTGGGACCAACCGGCTTCCTGGGATCAGCTGTTTTTATCCTCTTCTATCCTGCAATGGTGAGTAAGCCTCCTTACCATATTTTGGCAGCTTCTCCTTAGATGAGTTATTTCTCTTGGGCTATATATAGTAGGCACCACTGAGGTATCACGTTTTTGATTGGAAATTTCCTCTAAGCAGTTAGCTGGTTTGGAAATGTCTACAATGAGCTAGACAATGTTCCATCTATCAGGCAGAGTTTTGACTTCAGAGGAAGTAAGGTGTCACTTGAATAAGGCAGTAGCTCCTGAATGAGATTAAAAAAGAGGAAGTGTGAGTGAAAGAGAAGGTCAGCAGGTGAACCCTGCCCCCAGGTAACATAGGAGTGCTTGAGTCTGCTCTGGCAGATGCTGACTGACATGGCTCTCCCGCTTCCCTTTGGTAGCAACAGATATCTGTAGTAACTGATGACAAATACTTACTTGTCTTAAGTTTCTTACAAAGGGATAAGAGTTAAACACTATTTGACTATCATTTAATAGACCACTTTGATTAAAAGGCAGTGCAGGGACACTCACTTTCTGCGATGCTCACTTTATTTACAATAATCTTAAGTGGATTTATTTCCCCAAAAGACTAGACAGTTCTTAAATCTGGATAAACTCTGATTTGTCATGACATCACTTTTCCTTTCAGATGTTTGTATCACGGATCACTGCATATTTTAGGAGAAAATGTGTGACCATCACAGATGACCGTGTCCAGAAGATGAATGAAGTCCTCACCTACATTAAATTTATTAAAATGTATGCCTGGGTCAAAGCGTTCTCTCAGAGTGTACAAAGTGAGTTTAAAGACTTTGTATGTCTATATGGTAGAAGGACTTTGGCTTCTTTGCTTCCTGAGCACATTAGCTACTGGGAATGCTAATGTTACAGGATCATTATATCTTCCATTCTTGTAGTACCTTATGAACTTTACATCAATAGGGGTCTTAGAGACTGGAACCCATAACCTCATCTCACAAATGAGGAAATTGAGACCTGAGAAAATTGTGATTTTTTTGCCAAGATAATATAGCTGGTTATGAGTAATTCACTCAGTTTCAAAGCCCCCATCTATACTTTAATCCAGCCTGTAATTTTCTGGGCTGGCCATGAGGACATCACAGAAAACATGATCAAGTGGGTGCTGAGAGCTCCACTTCTGCCCCCTGTACTCTGTGGGTTCATGTCCACTACAGGTAGGTAGGGGTGAGATCCTGGGGGGATGAGTGCTGGGAGAAGCACTGGATGGGGTGTCAGGACAGCTGGACTGTGGGCCTGCCTCTGCCACTCAATCACAGAGGTTTTTGAATTTTTTTTCACTCAAATAATTGATTCGTGTTGAGTCACAAGGCTCTCAGTGCCTGGCCCTATCCTGACCCATAAATTCAGTGCAGACATAAACATGTATGTGAAAGCCACAAAGCTTGGAGGAATAGTTAGCACAGGCTGGGCATTCAAAAGGATCTCAACAAAAGTTGAAATCTGGGCTTTAAAAAAGGTGAAAGTAAAGAAGAATATATTTAAAGCATTTTAGAGTTTAAACAAGAAGACGTAATTACATTTAAGCTTAATTTAAATATAAAAGATATGGTGGTTTGAGATTTGCAGATACTAGCTAATATATATAAAATAGATAACAAGTTCATACTGTATAGCACAGGGAAGGATATTCAGTATCTTGTAGTAACTTATGGTGAAAAAGAGTGTGAAAATGAATATATGTATGTTCATGTAAAAAAATTAAAAATAAATAAATAAAAGGTATGGGCTGTTAGTGGACCATAACCTCATAGGGAACTAACCTGAATACGTTCCAATTAAAAAGTTGGTGCAATTTTTTGTTGAATAGAAATGCAGTGTTCAGATCAAGGAAGCTGTTTTATTTTCACTGCTTGGTTTGTTGAGTAAACCTTCAGGAACATTGTGTCCAGTTCATAAACTTGCATTATGAGCAGTCATCCAGAGGGCGGTGACCACTCAGAAGTGTCCAGCATGGATTAGGCTCCTTCATTAAGTAGTGAGTGTGTTGCTAATAGAATGGAACAATTGGGTGCTATCAGGACATCTGCCAACCATGTTGTTGGCAGGGTCACACTGATGGTCCATTCTGACCCTCATTTTCTAATTTTCTTGGTTTTATAGTCTTCTTTCTGAGATTCTGCTTGTTCTTCGGCCTCTGATTTTACCTCTGTATATTAGCTTGAAAAGATCATTTTTGCTCACTATAGACTTGGGCGAGGTATATGATAAATCTTAAAGCAATGAGTTGGACTTTTTAAAAGTTCGACTTAAGAGCTGGCTCTAAAGATAGTTCCCAGGGTTTGGGGCAGTGGTAACACATTTAAGGTCAGTGCACAGCCTCTCAGCAGAATTGCTTTTATGTTTGAAAATACCTCTCCACTTTGTCGTGCTTCCTACTCCATGGCTACTCTGTTAATAAGGCTGTTGGTTTTGCAAATGTTTAAGAAAAATCATCCTGCTTACAAAAATTGTTTTTTACTCATCTTCTTCCTGCCATCCTTACTGCTTTGGGTGTGAAAGCCTCTATCCTAGCACCAACACACTAGTAAATCTTAATCCCTTTTTATTTCTCCATTACTGTTGTATAGTCTTTCCTCTAAGTAGGTAAGCAAGAAATAAACAACAACCAGGTAAACAAACAAAACTGACAATGGCAGATATAATTAATGTGTTCTGTCCTTCTAAACATAAGAAATTTGCAGAAAAGAATCAGGCTAAGGCAGAAGATGATCATTGTACTGATAGGTAGTGACTGTCTTCTATTAGATTCATCCCCATGATTAGATCCATTTCAAACCTCAGGCTTTTGTGATAGTAATTAATAGTCCAATTGACTGAGTTTTTTGCATCATAAATGTTACAGGGTTGTTTTAAAACCTACCTATTTGGTGGCTGAAGACCTGCCAAGTGTTGTTTGGTGACAGAGGAGCAACATCTCATAATTTCTTTCACTTGCTTCTTACTCTTAGAAATCCGAGAGGAGGAACGTCGGGTGTTAGAGAAAGCCGGGTACTTTCAGAGCATCACTGTCGGTGTGGCTCCCATTGTGATGGTGATCGCCAGCGTGGTGACCTTCTCTGTTCACATGACCCTTGGCTTTGATCTGACAGCAGCACAGGTCAGCGAGCCCTCAGAGCTTGGGGACATGTTAGAAATACCACATATAGAGATGCTCTGGTCCTCTTGTTAGTAGATTTGGATTATTTCATTCATGCAGTTAATCCGAGAAGTGGAAGGGTGGGGATTTAGCTCCACTGCACAAATAGCGCATGGGTTGTTTTCGGTCAGCCCAACTTTGGATTTAGTTCTGAAAATATAGATCATCGTTTGGCTCAGATTCACTGAGAATTTTAATTGGAAGTCTCATAAAAATATATATCTGAAATATATCTGACTTGTACCAACAGTTGACAGTTAAGTTGCAGCCTCCTTAAACCTGAAAGGAGGTTGATGGCATCTTGTTCTTTTAGTTGCATAGCCTCATCGGGCTCAGTTTCTTCTCTTTTCCTATCTTCAGGCTTTCACAGTGGTGACTGTCTTCAATTCCATGACTTTTGCTTTGAAAGTTACCCCATTCTCAGTAAAGTCCCTCTCGGAGGCATCAGTTGCTGTCGACAGATTTAAGGTAAGTGCTTCCTTTCCCTGCTCCCTGTCAGGAGCTGTCCTTGGCAAAGCTAACTGCTGCCTTTATTCCAATGGGCCACGCCGGCTGGCTGCACTTGGCTTTTTTCATCTTTAGCCTTTTGGCAGTTGGTGAGTAAGGAGGCAGCAAAGGAGGCTCAGTTAAGGGACTTTTTCAAAGAAATATTAATTTTTACCTTTTGTAGACAGCCTACCTAGTTCTGGGCTCCCAAAATTACAGCGTTCCCCTTCAGAGCTAGTCCCTTCTGCCTGGACCTAACATGACACCTGTTATAATTTACTGGGCCTTTAAGTGATTCAAACCTAGGTGATTGGAATTGTCAAGTGACTGTCAACTTTCTGTTGCCTTGATCTACATCTGCCTCTACCAACACGCTGTCGGTCATAAGCCTTTTTTGATACTTTCTTTTGTCTGTCCTGCGGTTGCCGCTCCTGATACAGGGAATGCAGTCAAAAGGGAATAGTCATAAAACTAGATCATACGAGAAGTGCAGTTAAGTACGTATCAGGGTTTTTTTTCTCTTGTGGGTGGTTAGTTGGTCTTGCCTCGACTGTGTTCTTTGTGCCTTCAGAATAATACAAATACAGGACACTAGAGATAGATATATTTGGGCAGGTGGAGGAAGGTCGATATTTGAAAATGGTTAATACAGTGAGGGAAAAAAAAGGGAATAGCACCTGTGTGTGGCTGGACTTTGCTGACAAAGCCACTATGTGGAGTAGCTCCTGCTAGTCCTTCTTGGCTCGTGAGAGCAATACAAAAGCAGCGTCAGTACGTCGAAGGCTGGAGGCACAGGTGTTCGAGGGGCTGATATCATCACCTTTGGTGTTCAGGAGAAAACAAATTGGGTTTTCCTCATAAGAAGAATGGAGACTAGCTTCCCAGGATTTCTTTATATTCTACTTGTTTACAGTTAACCAGGTGAATGTTGTTTGGTCAGGAAAGCTAGTCCTCAAGAATGTACCCCAAGCCCTCCCTCACCCCAGCCCAGCTGCTAGAAGGCCAGGCTCCAGGGCCCCGTGAAGAGAAGTGGTCTGATTGGAACCTGAGCTTTTATTTTGCAGAACCCGCCATATCTAGTCTTTGAAAAAGTCAGATGTTTTGACCATAAATTTGTCCCCCTATTTGTTTCTCTGTCCTTTTTAGTGAATGGATTTGGTGGCATTTTGGATGAAGGAATAGGAATTTATGGTATCAATTTGTTCTCCCCTTGTTTCTCGAGAGCTGTCTTCTTTTCATTTACTAGTGAGAACTTGTATTAGCGGGTAGCTTTTCACATTATAGCTCCTTCCTCTACCCAGGAAGCGTCAGAGTTAATAATAGAAGCAAAATCACCCACAGCTCTGTCATATGCCCCAGGAGGGTGAGTCTCCTTCTAGCTTGTTCCTTTTGGCAGTCTCCTCCTCCCCCTCCCCCGCCTCCACTTGTAGGAGGATGATAACTTGTAGAAAGGCAGTGAGAGGTTGCTCACCTTATAACTTTTCTGATAAGATGGTCACCAGTATAGTATTGCTAGATTTAGCTGATAAAAACATAGACACCCAGTTAATAATTGCACGGGACATACTTATACTAAAAGGTTATTCATTGTTTACCTGGAATCAAAATTTAACTAGGCCTCCTGTATTTTATCTGTCAACCCTATGAGTAGTCCCCTTTCAGCTCAACAGATACATTCTGAATTGATTCTTTCAGTGAATTAGAGTAGTGTTTTGATGGTCAGTGTCCTGTGGTAGAGTTGAGGTTTATGGCTTATGTACCTCTAAGATCCCGCTGTCCTGGCAGGTGCAAATCCAAGTAGGCAAAAAGTCAAGTGTCATGAGGCCCTTGTGTGCCTCAGCATGTCCAGGCAGAGAAACCTGAAGCTGAAATCCTCCTGGGAGGAGTGTGGGGACCAGCTGGACAAACTAGAGGCACTAGCAGAGTTTAATAGACCATGGACCCTAAAAGATCCTTTTGGTGACTCTTTAGGAGAGCAAAATGGTGGGAATTCTGTCAGCACATGGTTTCACTCTGTGAAAAGGGGTCAGAATGTTTGGCAGATTGTTCTGAGCCCAGTCTCTTAGGAAGGGTTCTGAACAAGAGAAACCAGTGGCTCTTTTCACAAAACTAAACTTAAAGAAAAAAATAAACTTTTTTTTTTAAAAGGTTGATCAAGGGGGGACAGGATATAGCTCAATGGCAGAGTGCTTGCCTAGCATGCACGAGGTTCTGGGTTCAATCCCCAGGACAGCCATTAAAATACATAAATAAATAATAAACCTAATTACCTCTCCCCCTATCAAAAAAAAACGAATAAAAGGTTGATCAAGAGTAAGATTATCTAGGAGATTTAGAAACATGACACTTCTGGGAAGATCAGGGATTAGGTTTGGAGAGATGTGGCAATTTAGGGATGAAAAGAGCAACCTTAGAAGTTCAGGATTTAGGAGAAAGGGCTTCTCTCAGGCAGGGGAATTATATGTTCCATTTAATAGCACCTGCAAACTTTAAAATAGTTAGGGTTCCTTGGTAACTAAGCAAAGAGTCCTGACACTAAAAGTCATCTTTTCTCTAAAGACTTTCTAATGTTGTTTTTTTAAAAAGTGTTTTTTAATCATGTTGGGAATACAACTGGGATAGCACCCTTAGAGATCACTGGGTTAAGGGAGGTGTCAGAAGTGGATTCAAAGTCACATGAAGGTCCTGGGCTGAGGTTTATTATGGTTAGTGTTTCAGATCTAATTTCAGAAACACTTGGCTTTTCAAGCCTTCCATTTTTCTTTCCCTGCCATAACTCAGTGGACCTAGGGGAATGAGTGGGAGGAAAGAGTCTTACTTTCTTCCCAAGGATGTTTCTGAGGGAGCTACCCTTCACTTCCACACAAGTCTTTTGTTTGAATTCTCACAAGTACCGAAGCAGAACTTGGAAGACGTGAGAACTTGTTGGCGAGAAGATGTACTCTGCCATCGAGAAAACCTTAGGTACTTCTTTCTAACCAGAGCAAGCTAGGGCTGGTCACAGTCTCAGCTCGGCCTCTCCCCGCAGATGTGTGCCATGTTGTACGTGAGGAAAGTGCCCAGTCTTGGGGGTCCCGAGGGAGTGGTATGGAAGTGAAACAGAGCAATGAGGGTCTTTGCAGGAGAGCAGTGTGCCCTTTGGCTTTTCTGCCTGCATTTTACTGCCTGTGACTCAGCAACTCACTAGTGAGAACGAGGGGCTGCACACCGGTCAGTTAAGTATCCTGTGGTCCACGTTAGACTGGTGGAAAAGGAGAAGGCAGTTTAGCGTAGAGTGTTGGGCTAGGTGAGGAGGCCCCGTCCCTCCTGAGGGTGTCCCCACACTCCCGTGACCTCCCTGTGGGCCTGAGGCTGGGCTACACTAATGAGCTACCTTTTGCCCTTCAGCTTCCTTCCACTGTATAGCCTGATGTGTTTTGCTACGTGAGTGTGCGCCCTAGGCTTGTCTCCCTGGTCTTGATCCAGTGTCTCATCTTTGCACCTCTCTCACAACTCCTATCAGAGTTTGTTTCTAATGGAAGAGGTTCACATGATAAAGAAAAAACCAGCCAGCCCTCACATCACGATAGAGATGAAAAATGCCACCTTGGCATGGGACTTCTCCCACTCCAGTATCCAGAACTCACCCAAGCTGACCCCCAAAACGAAAAAAGACAAGAGGGCTGCCAGGGGCAAGAAAGAGAAGGTGAGGCAGCTGCAGCGCACTGAGCATCAGGCGGTGCTGGCAGAGCAGAAGGGCCATCTCCTCCTGGACAGTGACGAGCGGCCCAGTCCTGAGGAGGAAGAGGGCAAGCACATCCACCTGGGGAGCCTGCGCCTGCAGAGGACACTGTACAACGTCGACTTGGAAATTGAAGAGGTAACTGTCCGCCGGGTGTCTGTTCTGGTTAGAGTGGGCAGCTGCTGTTCCTTGTAGCAAAGTTCTCTGTGGCTAAGGAGCAAATCTGGCCAGCTCCACCTCTAGAAGGGATATTTAGGTGCTTAACAGTAGAAATTAATAACAGCTGATATTGCGAGATACTTTACAAACAAGGAAATGAAGCATTCAGGTGGATTTTCCACGATTTTGCCCGAATAGATTTGATTATTATAGTTGTATGTAAGCTGTAATAACTGTTTCTAGTTATTATAATTCTGTGTGAGCTTCTTATTAGCACTAGGCTGTGCACAGCACAGAACCTGGCATATAATAGGTACTCTTAGTGATGCTGTGTTCGCCAATTCTATTGTAACTGTTTATTTTTAATGTAAGTAAAGGGTCATTATGATATATGATGTTGCCGCCCAGCTAGCACAGGACTAGTCTCCTCCCAGCGGCCCTCCTATGGCATGTGGCTGCCATGGAGACTCCAGGTTGGAGACTTTTAAAGTAGAGACTGCAAGGGGAGCCAGCACCACGCTGAGGGCTGCATCATCAGCATCCCGAGGGCATCTACCTTCACACATTCAACAGCCATTTTTGAGTGCCAGCTCTATGCCAGGCACCGTTGTAGGGCCTGTGGATGGAGCAACAAAAACCAAATGCCCTCCTGGAGTTTATATTCTTGTGAGCAAAGACAGACAGTAAATAAGTAAACTATATTGTACGTCAGTAGGTGCTAAAGGCTGTGAAGAAAAGGGTGGGGAGCAGGTGTGGTTGCAATTTAAATAGGCTGCCTGAGGGAAGGCCTCAATTAAAAAGTAATAACAGGCTGGGGGAAGGGTGTAGCTCAAGTGGTAGAGCACATGCTCAGCATGCGAGAGGTCCCGGGTTCAATCCCCCCATACGTCTTCCAAGTAGAAATCAGTGAAGAAACCTAATTACCACCCCCTCAGAAAAAGTAATAACAGGCAGAGTGCTTTTTTTTTTTAATACAAATTGAAGGCTTCTGGTAAGCCTGTCAAGCAAGCTGGTAGACATTGTTCCAACAGCATTTACTTATTTCATGTCTCTGTCATGTTTTGGTAATTCTCAAAATATTTCAAACCCTCCATCAGCAAAAAGATTACCACTCGCTGAGGACTCAGATGATGGTTAGTATTTATCAAGAAAGTGTTTTTAAATTAAAATAGGTACAATTGTTTTTTTAGGCATAATGTGATTGCACACTTAATAAAGTATATTGTAAACATAACTTTTAACATGTACTGGGAAACCGGAAAATTTGTGTGATTCCCTTTATTGCGATATTTGTTTTACTGCAGTGGTCTGGGACCAGCAATATGTCCGAGGTGTGCTTTTGAGCAAAGACTTGAAGGAGAGGGTTTGTGGATTTGTGGGGGAAGAAGAGCATTCCAGGGAGAGGGAACAGAAGCATAAAGGCCCCTGTGTCCAGTGTGCCTGTCACAGGAGCAGAGTGAGCGTGAGGGAGAGGAGTGGGTGCTAAGAGCAGAGAGGGTTGGGGCTCCAGAGCCTCCGGCAGTGACTTCGGCTTTACTCCAGATGGGCAGAGAAGCCCTTAGAGGGGTTTGGAGAAAAGTGATGTGATCTGACTTACACGTGAAGAGAATCATTTTAGCTTCTGGATTCAGAAGACTGTGTAAGGAAACAAGGAAGGAAGTGAGGAAAACCAAGGAAAAATGTAAGGGTTTTCTGGACCAACAGTGGTGGTGATGGAGGTGATAAGAAACGTTCATCTGCATAATTGGAAGTGGGCGTGGGGGTTCTAATGCAGTCTATGTCAAAATCGGGAACCACCCGTAGGCACATTACTCAGATCCAGAGCTGGAACTAAAGGGAAAACATAGAATTCCAGCTCTTGGAAGCTATAGGCAAAAAGGGAGATGGTCCTCAGTGAGACCACCTGAGAGAACTAGTGTGATTCATCATTGGAGGGCACACAAGTCAGTTTTTAACTTCAGTTAAGTCTTAACAGCAGGCTTCTTATTTAATAATGATTATCTTGATCAAGGCAACTGTTACATTGCTAATCAGCTGTATGAGAGGATTATTCCTTGTAATCAGCTGAAATGTACTCTTCTCCTGTCTGTTGATCCTCATTCTTCCCTTTAGAGCCACATTCACATGACAGACCTTTAGCTATTTGAATAGATACCATGATTCCCCCAGCCCCCGTTTTAGGGAAGGGGAGGGAAGTTAATATAAGCCTGCTGTCTTCTGTGCCCCAGGCACTCACTCCATCTGTGGATGTCTTCTTTAGCCACCATTCAGTCAATGGAAAAGAATTTTCTCTGTGTTCACCTGACTGGCCTGAGCAGAGTCTGACCCTGTGACTTGGTCTCCTCCTCACCACCTGGCTGTAATCTTTCAACCTCCTGGACCATGTCAAAAGCTTTGTCCAACATATTTTTATTAAGTACCAGACATTTGGCTTGGCCCTATAAGGAGAACTCCTTCCCTCAAGTTGCTCAAAGCCCAGTAAGAGACAGTAGTTGTTTAAGTAACAAGATCAAGTTCACACAGCTGGCAAGTTCTAGTGGAGATGGGGTTCACATCAAGACCCATCTGGTGGGGGAGGATATAGCTTAGTGGTAGAGTGCGTGCTTAGCATGCATGAGGTCCTGGGTTCAATCCCCAGTGCCTCCATTAAAAAAATAGTAAATAAATCTAATTACCCCCCAAATAAAAATAAAGAAATGAAAAGACTCATCTGCCTGCAGAACCCCTGCTCTTCACAGCATCATACTTCACTCCTTTCCTTCCCTGCAAGACTTGAGGCAATAGAGGGTTGCTGAACAAGTGGCCCTGTTAAAAATCACTGCCCATGGAGAACTCATTATTTTGCCTGAGGATGGTCAGTTAATCCCAGGTGTGGTTTTCCACTTTCATGTGGGATGGATGGTTTAAATATGCCTTCAGATTCTTGGAAATGTTTTGTAAAAAAATGGAAATGATGGTTCTCATAGTTTTTTTGTTTTTATTTTTGTTTTTTTGGAAGATGATTTATAGGTTCTAGAGAAAAAAACATAAAATGGAAATCAAGAAAATAATTTCTTGATATAAAAAATCAAGAAAATAATCAAGATTCCTGCCTTCTCTTCCAAAAACAACAACAAAAATAAACAAGTAATCAAAAAGCATGGGTTACCAATAAAGTAGGAAAGGGGCTCAGCCTTTCTAGAAGTGATGTGGGATACCTTAATGTGTGCAGCATATGTAATTTTTCAAAAAGGCTTACACATCTGTTACCTCGGTGCATCCCCACAGAAACCCTGTGACGTGGGTGGCTGACGAGCGAGAAGAGAGGTAAATGACTTGCTGGGTCGTCAGGATGACACAGTTCCCATAATGATGGAGTGTCATTGGTGCTTTTTTCCTCAAAGAAATCAGAAGTCCTAGAGAAGAGTGGTCGGTAGTCCTTTAATGACCTTCCTCTTTCGTGTGCTTTGTCCAGGGTAAACTGGTTGGAATCTGTGGCAGTGTGGGAAGTGGAAAAACCTCTCTCATCTCATCCATTTTAGGCCAGGTAAGATTTTGTTATTATCCTTGGCATATTCTGCTTCTTTCTCTGGATTCTGCTTAGCAAGAATCTCAGGAAAAGTGAACTTATTTCCTGAAGAGTCAGGAAAGGTGGAAACAAAATGACCCTTGGTCTGTATCACACCCCTGGCTCTTGCCCCCCCATATTCCTACCCCTTAACAACAGCATTGTGTCTGGAAGGGGACTCAATGGATGCCTGGTGAATGATTGATACCCAGCTGGAGTCATTTGTTTCTCATGCCTTCTTTTATCCAGCATGTATTTATTGAGTGCTGTAGGTATGCCAGGCAGTGTGTTGGGAAATGTCAGAGGTAGCGATGGACAGATGGCCAACAAATGGAAGACGCAGAGCTGACTAGCCTCACCAGCCTCCCTGTTAGAGAAAGCCTTCAGGATTTGATCTAGAAGCAAAGACCCACTGTTTTCAGCCTAACCATTGAAAGAACTATGCCCTCAAGGAGTTCATGGCCTAGTTGGGGCACTTCTAGACACACAGGTGTAGCACGGGGCAGTGTGTGAATAGTGCTCAGAGGGCCCAGCAGAGAGCTGTCAACATTTAGAGTGGGGATCATCCAGCTAAGACAGATTATCTTGTACTATGTTTTAGAACCAAATAATCAGCAAAACAAAATACTCCCCACCACTCCCCCGGCAAAACCCCAGGGTACTTCCACCTGCTTCTAAACTTGGATTAAACTAGCTTGACTTAGATGGTTGAGATGAGGATGAATTTAAGCTCATTCCTCCTGATGGATGAGGTCCTCCGAATCGTTTATCCATATTGAGGAAACTTAACAAGTGGGAGAAGAGTTTGGGGAAGAGTGTTTTGTAGCATCCAGTTTATGGGATACTTTATCTTGTTCAGCATCGCTGTCACACTTGGTGGAGTTGTGTCTCCTTGAGAGCCATGGTGTCCAGGGTGGTCTGAGGAAGGCTGAATTCAAATCATCTGGACGAGCAGCTCCACACCCCCGCCACTTTCTGCTTTATGAGACTCTACAATGGCCGGGTTCAGCCATTGGTCTTTGTAAAAAGCCAAAAACCTCCTAGATGATTTCTGATAGTCAGATTTAAGGGCCAGTGATGAGAGACACAGGCGGAGTAAAGCAGAAGGAGGGTTAGTGGGCAATGGTTAGATTGAAACCTGAGTGGGTCTTTGCTTCTGGATCAAATCCTGACAGCCCTCTCTGTCTGACAGAGGGACTGCGAATACTGGTCAGCCCAGCTTCTTTACAGTTCAACTATTTTTTGGCAGTCTGTAGTGTGGGGTGTTTGCACTGTAGCAGCCAGAAGAGCTGGGTTTCCACAGTAGACCTTCGGTGGGTTCCTGAGCACTTTTAAGTGCATATCAGAGTGCTTACCGGTTTGTGGGCAGTCGGTACCACTGTGTTATGATCTGTGTGTATACCCTGTGTGTTACAGTGTTTGAAAGGACAAGCTTGTATGTGCAGGTTGGTTAATGACACTGTTTTAAGCTCTAGCATCCCTAATGCAAGACGAATGTCTACTGTTAGTCCCAAAAGGAACCCTGAAAGAGGGTAAAATGGGTAAATCAATTCATGTCAAACATTGCAACTGAAAACACAATTCAAAGCACGTGGCTCATCATTCAGTCTCTTCGTGATGGAGGGGAGCATCTGCCATCATTGCATGGATACTCTGTAATAGTAGTTGATGTCTAACTGGAATTTTTTTCCCTCTGGTCCTCATTTTACAGAAGCAGCTGATCTAGCCAACAGCCTGGATTTATTCTGTAGATGAATTGGCCTGCCCTCATCTTGAGGCGGGGACTAGCTCTAAATCCTTACAGCATCCTCCCCAGGGGAATTCTGAAAGGGCCTTCTGCTTGTGCTTCCTTTAATTAAGACAGTTTTCAGTTAGGAAGAAAGGATAATAAAGTAGCTTATGGGTTGCTGAATGAAGTATTTGTTCATTCAAGTCATGGGTTATGTTGGGCTCCCCTCACACATAAGCAAGGAGAACTTTGATTTTCTTTGCTGCTATAGCTCTCTGTGGAACAAAGGTGAAGTCTGAATTTGGGTTCAAAAGGCATCCAAGGAAATTGCCAAGACTTTCAAGTCCATTGTGGAATGTGGGGGGTTCTGTTGGCTTAGGGTGATGGTTTTGCATTATGATGCCATTGGATGGTGTCTGTCTCCCTAGATGACACTTCTAGAGGGCAGCATTGCAGTCAGTGGAACCTTCGCTTATGTGGCCCAGCAGGCCTGGATCCTCAATGCCACTCTGAGAGACAACATCCTCTTTGGGAAGGAATTTGATGAAGAAAGGCAAGGAATGTTTG
The DNA here is from genome assembly GCF_048564905.1 of Vicugna pacos. Lineage (NCBI taxonomy): Eukaryota > Metazoa > Chordata > Mammalia > Artiodactyla > Camelidae > Vicugna > Vicugna pacos. Next base: position 52,792,358 of record NC_132987.1, on the reverse strand, counting down.
GTTTCTGTCATGCTTTCCATCTTGGCCGCGTGAGACACAAGGCAGCCCAAGTCAGCAGGCTCTGCTCCAACCGTGTCCCTGATGCTAGGTCTCTTTGTGTCCCTCAGATACAACTCTGTGCTGAACAGCTGCTGCCTGAGGCCCGACCTGGCCATTCTTCCCAACAGTGACCTGACGGAGGTACAAGCCTGGTGGGCCAGGGTGTTTAGCAGAGAGGATTCTGGAGGAGGGGTGTCAGGGCTGTGCCAGAGCCACCTTCCAGGAGTACATCTAATTTATTTATTTTTAATGGAGATATTGGGGATTGAATCCAAGCATGAAATCTACCACTGAGCCATTCCCCACCTGCTAGGAGTGAATCTTAAATACGCTGGAGAAGAACCTACACGGGGAGCTTTGCTTTCACTGGGACTTGGTGTTAGGAAAGCATTTTGTCCTTAAGGCAGAGATATTGACACTGCCTGTTTTAAGCATATACACATTTCATGTGTCATGTGGATTTTAAACAAAATCCCATTGTTGGTTCAGAGCTCATGTATTCCACACTATTCATTTTTAAGGCCATAAGTCAAGCATGTGCCTGTTGGGCTTCTCCCCTGAACTTCACTCTACCAGCCTCCTTACTCACATATGGTCTCTAGAGAGCCCTCTCTCCTTCGGAAAGAAAGAGGCCTTAGCACAAACCTGCCTTTCTTGGGTTCTCTGCCCTGGAGCAGTTCCCAGAGGCCCATCTCTGGCACTGCCTCTTGCCCTTCTGTGTTGACCTTCCCCTCCCATGACCTGCCCCTAGGTCTCTGAGGCTGGCTTTTTTATTCGGCTGACATCAGTTTAAGCTCTCAAACCAGACTTGATGACTGGCTTAATTAGTTTCCTGGCCCTCAGGTCCTGGTTCCCTGATTAGCAGCTGATCAGCAGCATCTCTGGGGACTTGTTAGAAATACAGATTCTTAACCCCACCCAAGATCTACTGAATCAGAGATGCAAGGGGTGGGGCCCAGCAGTCTGTTTTAACAAGCCCTGAAGGTAATTCTCACACACACTCTTGTCTGAAAACCTCTGAATTAACTGAACTTTTTTTAAGGACAAGATTTTTTTTTTAAAATACAGAGCCAGATACCATTTGACAATTGATTTTTTTTTCATTTGTTCATTTACTAGCATTTATCAAGTGCTTGTTATGTGCTGGCTACATGTGGAGAAACTGCTTGGGGCACTGGGAAAATAAAGAAAAGGGACAATAATATGTGCCCTCAGAAAGCTTACAATCGAGAGAGACACCCCAGCAAAAACTCATGAAAAGGAGTCCCCTTCCTTTTGGGTGTTAGTGGAGAGGGCCGGGAGGCTTCACAGAGGAGAGGACGCCAGAACTGAGCAGACACTAACAGGAGAAGGCATGACAGTAGATATGTGTGTTCCTAATAGATACACTGTTTAAAATGACTCAGATCCCAGAGTGCTGAAGGGGGATTGGCAGTGGCGGCTGAGAGCTGCTGGGAGGCTGGATGGCAAAGGGCCCGCTTTGTGTGCCATATTTGGGTGTTTAGATTCTATCCTTTAGAATTCTAAGCAAGGGTGGTACATGGTCAGCTTTATGTTTTGGAAAGATCTTTCTGCCCATGGAAAATGGATTGTAGTTGGGTGTCAAGACAGCATTGCAAGGCCAAATACAGGATTGATTAGTAACCAGATGGTTGTGGGAGAGGGGGAGGCATCTGGGCTGATGCCCCCAGTTCTGGTGTGGGCCCTGGAGGATACAGTGGCCCTTCATCGAGGTGGGGTAATCAAGAGAAGGAGTTGGTTTGGGTGGAGGGGAGGAGAGATGACTGGGGCAATTGATCACTGAGCCTGGTTCCAGACTTGAGCTGGAGGCCTTCCTATGCTTTCTGGGCTCCTGTAGATTGGTGAGCGAGGAGCCAACCTGAGTGGTGGGCAGCGCCAAAGGATCAGCCTTGCCCGGGCCTTGTACAGTGACCGAGACATCTACATCCTGGATGACCCCCTCAGTGCCTTAGATGCCCATGTGGGCAACCACATCTTCAACAGTGCTATCCAGAAGCACCTCAAGTCCAAGACGGTTCTGTTCATTACCCACCAGTTACAGGTATGGTGCTTCCTTCCCCAGGCTGCCCTCCTTGGCTTGAGAAATCAGAAACAGGGAGATAGTTGGTCCCAGTCCCTTCGTGGGGCTCCTAGATGTCCCTGGAATCATGAGTGTTCACTGCCTCAGCAAGTTGCTCTCTGTCCCACTGTACCAATAAAACTCACTATACCAGATGGCCATCTGAATCAGAGCTCCTTGGAGCATGTTAGCTTCTGCATATAAATCAGTGAGTAAAAGGGCTGAGAGGAGTAGGCAGCAAATGGAGTTTGGGTATGAGATGGTTTGGGGAGCACTGTGTTAACATCTGTATGCGAGGGGGAACTGTTCAGGGAAAACAAACTCTTCTCCCTCTGTCATCCCGTGACAAGCAGCCGTTTCAGAGAGCAGCTCAAGGATGTTGCCCTCTGCTTTGCATATGTTGTCAAGTTTGGGGGGCTTGCCCGCCCTTCAGTAATGGAATGTCTGTAATTATGTGTACTTCTGAGTAGTGAAGGGATGTGAAGTTTGATGCAGGTTTTGGGAGGCTTCATCAGCAGATTTATGTTGAAAACTGGAGGAACTGCTTTTTGATCTCCATCACAAGGCAGCATAAGCTAAAGCAGGGGTTCTCAGTCTTGGCACTATGGGCTTTTGGGGCCAGAGAGCTCTCTGTTGTGGGGGCTGTCCTGTGCATTCCTGGCCTCCATCTACCAGATGGCAGGAGTACTCCCTCCAGTTGTACCAAAAATGTCTCCAGATATTGCCTACTGCCCCCCGGGGGCTCAGTCACCTCCAGGTGAGAACTGCTGAGCTAAGGTGTAGATATTTGGATGTATTTGCACAAATATTAGCCACACTATGTGGTCCCTGTCTCTGTCCCCAGTACCTGGCTGACTGTGATGAAGTGATCTTCATGAAAGAGGGTTGTATTACAGAAAGAGGCACCCATGAGGAACTGATGAATCTAAATGGTGATTATGCTACCATTTTTAACAACCTGTTGCTGGGAGAGACACCCCCAGTTGAGGTAAGTGTCACATGACGTGTGTGTGTGTGTCTTTCTAGCAAGGGAGACATGACTGTAGAGAAATCTCAGCTGAACCCAGTGTCTGTGTCTTTTTGGCAGAGACCCTATTTTCTGGTGACCAGACTGTGGTGCATCAGATCACATGCTGGTTCTACTCCAGGAGGGCAGGATTGTGGGGCTGGTGGGCCGAGGTCTTCTATCAGAACTTACTAGGAAGGCAGTGGCAGGGAGAAGGATGTGGGCTCAGTGAGCGCTGTTATTCCATTGTAACTTACTTTCATAAAGTCCACCAAATCCTGACTGAAGCATTGCAAATCTCCTTTCTTAACAGTCAGATGCATAAGGTGCCAGGGAAGAGACATTAAATACTGCATACATTTGAAAATTATCCACAGTATCTGGCTGCTGACTTAGTACTCTTTAACTAACACCGACTGTGGCCCAGTTACTGGATTAGGCACTGTATAGATGCCATGCAATTTAGTCATTTTAACAGAGCTCTGCGGCAAAGTATGATTATCCCCCACTTTTACTGCTGAGAAAATGGAAGCTCAGAGGGTAAACAGCTTGCTGAAAAGGTTGGTTTGACGCTAAAGCGCCCATTCTGCTGGGCTGCCTGCCTCCCGCGGCAGCACAGAAAGGTGGCAGCTTCCTCTGGGCTCTGAGTTAGGCAAAGACAAGAGCGTGCTTAGTCCAAGCTAATCAGAGAGCTTGTTTCTCCTTCTCGTCAACTTGCTCTCCTATTGGACTTTTTATTCTCTGATCACTTTGGGTCCTAGGAGTTCACTCAGTCTGGGGGAAAAGCTGCTTCTTAGCTACTAGGTCATTTTGATGTTGAGAAGGATGAAAGCAGAAAGTTATTGGGACCTTTCCTGGGAGTCTTATTTCAGTGTTTGGGTATCATCCCTGATTGATTTCAGGTTCAGTACAATGAACTGTTCATGACTGTTGTGTCTTAGGCCTTTTGCTGTAACTCAGACATTCCAAGTGTCAATAGTAACTTCTATAGAGACACCTGATCCAGATTTGGATTTTATGATCTCTCCCTGTGACTCTCAGGGTACTTTGGGCTTTTCAGATTATTTCTTCCTCACGTAGATGTAGAGGGGGGAAATGAGAGGGAGAGGAGCTAAAACATGAAAAGTCCAAAGAGCAAAGGAATATTGAGAGCCAGAGTGTTGAGTGGAGGAGTGTGCTTTCAGTATGTCACTTCACTTTCCTGAGCCTCAGTATCCTCATCTAAAAATAGGGGTGGCACCTGCCTCTCAGAGTTGGTATATTGATTAAATGAAGTAATAATTAATGTTCTTACCCTAGTCAGTGGTCAGCAAACAGTAATTTTCAGTGCATTTACTTGTGCACTGCAGTAAGTATAAAATTTAGAGTTCCATCTTGTGTTCTAAATGTGGCTCTGAATTTTATTTTATTTTCTGATTTTTTTTCCCTGTCAGTTGGAGAGCAAACTGGGATCATGAGACTGACTATGACATAGAATTAAATGTAGTAAACTATACTAAGAGAATATCCTGTATAAAGATATAAGAGGAACTTGGAAAGGAGAGCATTAAGTAGCTTCTGTTATCTCAGGTTCAATTTGATGCATGTTTAGTAAGTCCCTGTGTGCCCTGTTACGGGCAACTCTAGGTGCTGGGCCCTGTCTAGGTTATAACCATGAGTGAGACATCATCTCTGTCCTTGAGGAACTCAGTCTCCTAGGAAAGACCAGTGCTGTTATGCTCTTACAGGGGACTGTTACAACACCAGGTCACGCAATGTGCTGTAAAAGTACCAAGAAGTGCCTGGGAGGACAGGGGAGGGTGAACTTTATTCTAGAGGAGTGTTAAGTTGCTTCAGAGAGGATGTAAAATTTGAACCCGTCTGAATGGGAACAACTGTGACTAAGTTGGGAAAGGAGAGGGGCATTCCAGGTGAAGAACCAGTGTGGTTAAAAGTACAGAAGTGGGAAGTGGCAGTGTGATGTGAGGCATGGCTAGGGTGGAGAGTCGAAGACACAGGCATGGGAGAGGAGCTTGCAGGGTTGGACCAGAGCCAGAATGTGGAGGTGTTGCAAAACCAGGCTGAGAAGTTGGAGTTTCCCATGGTTGTAGTGGGAAGTGATCAGACCTGTGATTTGATTTAGTGATGTGACAATCAGAGATGAAAAGAATGGAAGTGACCCCAGCACGAATACTTTGGACAAGTTGGGGTGGATGAGAACAGCATAAAGGCTACTGTGTTTGGAGTTTAGGTAGTTAGTGACTTTGGGGAGAGCAGTGTCAATGAAATAAGAAATCCAGATCTTAAACATTTAAGGTATTGGGGAAATTGCAAAAATGAGTATAGGTGACCCTTTTAAGAAGTTGGATGCATCTGTTTTCAGTAAGAGCAGCAGCTCGATAAATGATTCTCTAACACGTCCTTTGGACATTTGTCTGAATGGCTACATCACAATGACTGGAGACACTTCTTTTTTTGTGTGTGTTAGATTAATTCAAAAAAGGAAACCAGTGGTTCACAGAAGAAAACACAAGACAAAGGTCCTAAAACAGGATCAGTAAAGAAGGAGAAAGCAGTGAAGCCAGAGGAAGGTAATGACCTTTTTTGAGATGTTAGATTTGTCATCAAATTTGTTTTTGTTTTTGTTTTCCATTGAGGCATTTTATTTGCATGTATATGTTACATCCCTAGAAAAAGGATCCATGGCTTTCCCTCTGTATTTTCACACACTTGCTTCTTTACGGTCCATGATGCCCGCCGAGGTTGTCCAAACAATGAAACCAAACTAACTGGATGGGAGCTGCGATTTTTCTACATCTTTGAGTTACCCAGCAAATCCAGGGCAGATCACTGGACATTTGTTTAACCTGCCCGTGAGGTTCACAACACTTTTCCCATTCTGTGATTGACAATTAAATTTACCAATATAACCACGCCTCAGCATCACAGTGAGAAACCAGACAATGACTTTGGAGCATGGCCTAGTGAGAACCTGGCGTTTGCCTCTCTTTTTGGCCTTGACCATGCTCTTGAGAGCATCAGCCAGGGACACTGATGAGCACCATTATGGCGGCTCAGAAAGATTGCAGAAAGCATGTCATTAAAGTTGATCAGAAATTATGCCCTGCAGTAATTCATGATGTTTGATAGCATTGTGTGTTGCAGAGTGCCTGGCCTTATATTTCTAGAATAATGAAACTCTTGTATGATTATTACAAGACCATAAGGCACCTTCTGCTTGCTTCAACAGACCAAGACCATAAGAATAACCTTTAATCCTATGCCTTCTCATGCTGTGCAGGTGGGGCAAGGTGTAGGTAGTCATAGTGTAGTGAGTCATCCTGAGTAACAAAAAATTGAATGGTGGGAAGAGGAATACCTTTCATTCCTGTGATTCACCTCTGCTCTTTAAAAGTCATGCCAAACCCAAGCAGAGGTTTTCCAGCTCAAAGAATGCCTCTGTCCTCAGTACCTCTCCTGTTAGAATGAGACCCTTGTCCTGAGCAGACTGCAGCAGGGCTGTGGTGAAGAGTTGCTGTGGGGTTTTCCCTACTTGACTTTCCCATCCAGAGTCCTTGGTCCTATTTTTTATTTTATTTTTTTTAACATTTTTTATTGAGTTATAATCATTTTACGATGTTGTGTCAAATTCCAGTGTAGAGCACAATTTTTCAGTTATACATGAACATATATATATTCACTGTCACATTTTTTTCTCTGTGAGTTTCCATAAGATCTTGTATATATTTCCCTGTGCTATACAGTATAATCTTGTTTATCTATTCTACACTTTGAAATCCCAGTCTGTCCCTTCCCACTCCCCACCCCCTTGGCAACCACTAGGTTGTATTCTATGTTTATGAGTCTGTTTCTGTTTTGTATTTTTTTTTTAGATTCCACATATGAGTGATCTCATATGGTATTTTTCTTTCTCTTTCTGGCTTACTTCACTTAGGATGACATTCTCCAGGGACATCCATGTTGCTGCAAATGGCGTTATGTTGTTGGTTTTTATGGCTGAATAGTATTCCACTGTATAAATATACCACTTCTTCTTTATCCTGTTTCTTAAACCCTTTATCTTAACAACTGAAACAAATCTTGGGAGTTAGAAAAACTATTTGCAATACCTTAGGCATTTTCACTTTTGTGATGTGTTTTAAGCTGCCTATCAGTTTGCAAGTCATAATAATAATGAATAAAAATGTGTTCATGTTTTAAAGTTCTCTTTCTGTTATGTCACCTCTTCATCTTACATTTGCATCGTTTCCCAGATTTGCCACTGCTTTGGAGATGGGCCTGTTTTCATTTCCTTGTTCTTAAAACTGCAGCAGATTTTTGGTGTTAGGAATTGACCATCCGAATTTACCACTCCCTGCCTCTTTTCTCTCTTTTAATACACCAAGTATGAGATTTCGAATTCAGGTGTGATTTGAGAGACCTGAATCTCACATGCACAAAACAAACACAGTGCAGAAGGCTGAGACATCTGTTAGTTCCTGCCACAGGCAGTATGAAAAAAACAGAATGTCTTTTTAGGGAACATTTGTCATTACTTATATAGCCACTAACCTGGAGACTCACATCACAAAGTACTCAAGGCATGTGTGGCTTGTTTGAAGATAATTAAGCATCATATGTAATAAAGAGGCAGAGGCTTCCTGTGAGACTACTTCTCTGTATTCTCCTGTGAGCACCAATCTCCTGACCACCTCCGGGAGCTCCTAGGAAATATCTGAGTCTTTTCTCTCCTACAGCCAGTCACCACATCTGACCGAATGGACTGGAAACTCCATCCCCATTGCCAGTACCCTGGTTCTGGCCTTTATCATCCCCTCCCTGGAGAGTTACAGCTGCCTCCTGTTAAATCTTCTCTCCACACAAACAGCTGAGAGATCTAGTTAAAAACAGGAGACTGATGAACTCACTTTCCTGCCTGAAGCCTTTCAGTGGCCTCGCAGTTTCAAAGCAGCATTTTCTAATCCTTTTCCTGATGTGGTACACATAGAAAATGCCATAATTTGTATGGGACCTTGGGATGCCTGGAAGAGGCTGCTCACTGTCAAAGGTGGCTAGTCTGGCCATTCCAGGCCCACCTAGTCCAGTAGGGCCGGGAGTCAAATCTGCACACCTGTAGCCCATTCTCTTGAGATGGTCTTGTCCAAAGGATAAAGTTCAAATGCCTTGATCCTCAGACCACAGCCTGCTTAATCAGCCTTATCTCCTGCCACTCCTTAGGCACACAAAATGTTCCAGCCATATTGAAATGGTTGTCTGTAAACACCAATTTGCTGTTTCCCCACCCCTGTGCCCAACCTTTGCCCACCTAGACAACTCTGGCTTACCTTTCAAAGTGCAGTATGGACTACACGGAAAGTCTTCCCTGAAACCTCCCTGCTAAGCCCCTCCCAGCTCCCCCAAGTAGGTTATGCGTACCTCCTGGATGTTCCTGTGCTGCCCTGCAAATAGCTCTAGCATTGGGAGTTCACACATTTCATTATAATTATGTGTTTATTTACCTGTCTGTCCTACTAGAGTGTGGAAGGACCCTCAGCCAGATCTCAAGGGCTGGGACCTGGTCTGAATACACCTTACTATTCTAGAGCCTTATCCCCGGCCTGGTTCATAGTAGGTGCTTTGTTAATTTAAATGGGTGAATGAACACTCCTGATGAAGGGGAAATAATTCTAATCTAGAGCTCTGTGAAACTGTAGGCTCTCTTTGATTCTGCTCTTCTACTTCATTGACTTCATTCTGGAAAAGCAGCTTTTCCTTTCTGAGTTCACGTTTCTTTTTTCCTTACCTAGGGCAGCTCGTGCAAATGGAAGAGAAGGGGCAGGGTTCCGTGCCCTGGTCGGTATATGGTGTCTACATCCAGGCTGCTGGGGGTCCTTTGGCATTCCTAGTCATTCTGTCCCTTTTCATGCTGAATGTGGGCAGCACTGCCTTCAGCAACTGGTGGTTGAGTTACTGGATCAAGCAAGGAAGTGGGGTAAGGTTATTCATTAAAGGGGAATTTATATGTCTAGGATTATGAGGTGTCTCCATTTCCCTTGGCTGTTCTCAGGGAAACTGCTTTAGTTTTCAATTAGAAGAAGAATGAACAAGGATTACCCAAGATGAAACAGATGAGTCCCTAATGTAACTTCATCAGATAGTTGCTCCCCGACCAACTCATGGAGCAGTACAGTTTATCAGTAGCATGCCTGTAGGCTGTCTGCCCCACTAGAAAACAGAGGAGTGGGGCAAAGCCTGCCTTAAGTTGGCCTCAGCCGGGTCTCAGGGTCATTATCCTGCACCCTCCCTTGAGCCGGGGATGGCCCTGATAAGGGGTTCTTGGCAGTCACTTGGAGTCTTGCCTCATAGAGCCTTGCCTCCAAACAGAACACCACTGTGACTCAAGAAAACAGGACCTCTGTGAGCAGCAGCATGAAGGACAACCCTCTGATGCAGTACTACGCCGGCATCTACGCCCTCTCCATGGCTGTCATGCTGATTCTGAAAGCTATTCGTGGAGTGGTCTTTGTCAAGGTGTGCTCTGGTGGCCCTGCTCCTCCTTTCCCTGGGGGCTGTGTGGTCAGGCTCCCCCTGGCATCTCTCGGGTTTATTCTGAGTCGGGGAGCCCCTTTGAAGCAAGATGGCCCTCGCCAAAGTGACCTGCACCCACTTTGTCTCACCTGTTTGCCACCTCGCTCCTCTGTGGACATTTGCCCTTTTCCCGCCTTGGGATGGATGTCCCGTGGAGGGGGAGGTGAGCCCGCCTGAGTCCCTGATCACTTTGTGCTCTGCTCCTCAGGGTACGTTGCGAGCCTCCTCCCGGCTCCATGACGAGCTTTTCCGCAGGATCCTTCGAAGCCCTATGAAGTTTTTCGACACTACCCCCACAGGGAGAATTCTCAACAGGTTTTCCAAAGACATGGATGAAGGTATTTCTCACTGCTTCTCTCCATTATGCTCCAGAGCACACGCCAGAGCTCACTGTGCCCTCCAGCCTTCCAAGTGACTCGCTGGATATGCAGATCTGTCCGGCCTTAGGTTCTGAGAGCACGGTGGCCGCTGATGTTTGCATCAGGAACATTTTAGTTTAGGCGTATTCTCCATGTTACAATTTCTCTTTAGGCTGAGGGCCTATCTGATTTTCCACCTTTCATCTGAGTTCTTACATGGTCTTATTTAACCTGAAGACCAGCTCAGAGGATTGAGTAAGCATAACAGCTTTGGACAGGAGCAAAACACACATGGACTTGTGGGTACTGCATTGGTTCCTGGATACCTACAACTTCTGACAGGTTTGCTGGCTGCTGGCTGCTGTGTGGGCTGTGCCAACACCAGAGCTTAAGTACAGCTGACCCTTGAACAAACAGGTTGGTTGGATCTGCGAATACGGAACTGTGGACAAGGAACCGCATACATGGAGGGTCTGACTCTAAGTTATATGTGGACTTTCAGCTGCACGGGGGGACCTGTACCCTACACCCCCACATTATTCAAAGGTCAACTGTACTCCAGTAGCCCAGAATGATAGTGATGCTGCCTAACGTTTATTGAGAGCTTACTGTAGTAAGCAGTGGGCTGAATGTTCTACATGCGTTATCCTAATCCTCACAGCAGCCATGTGAGGTGGGTGTCGTTTCAGCCACTGAATACATGGGAAGGCTGATGTCTAGAAAGGTTATATAATGTGCCCAAGATCACTCAGTTATTAAATAACAAGCTGGGAATTGAACCCAGATCTTTCTGACTCCAGAGCAAATGTTGTAACTGCTGCACTGTGCTGCCTCCATGGCAGGAGTTTGTTTCAGATGTCGGCAGGCCAGTGTAAAGCCCTGGCCAGAGGTAATAAGGGATCAAAGCCATCCCCGATACACATGATGCATGATATGATCCCGTTTTTGTTAAACTCATGTACAAACACACACACACGGAAAAAAGACAGAAAAAAAGAAATCAGTGGCATCAACATGTCTAGGATTTGCATAAAAAGACTCCATTCCTCCCCTGTAAAAAAGGAAGGAAGGGGATGGCCAAAAAGAAATGAAGAAAATGTTGATAACTATTGGAGGTTCTATACTCTTTCAACTTTGCATATGTTTAAAATTTTCTATGACAAAATATTTCTTGAATGTTAGCAGCAGTTCATTGGTATTGGTAAGAGAGACTTTATTTTATTTTTTGCATATTTATTGTCCAAATATTTTACAACAAGCATATATTACTTTGTAAAGAGGAAGAAATGTTTAAAGGACTTGGGGAGCGTAGTGAACCAAAAAGAGGGCATGGGGAAGAAAGATCACTTAAATGTTCTTGGGACAAGAAAAACCGGAGCAACCAGGTTTCCAGATTTTCCTTTGATCAGACTGTTTAAAAGACAAAATCTCAAATTTCAGATAGGGATTCTAGGAAGCTTCTTTTTGTTTTTTAAAATGTTTGGTTCCATTTTCCATGTTTGTGGATCCCAGCATCTGACATGTGTTCTTCTCTGGTTTCCCCAGTCGATGTGCGCCTGCCATTCCAGGCTGAGATGTTCATCCAGAATGTCATTCTGGTGTTCTTCTGTGTTGGAATGATCGCGGGCGTCTTCCCGTGGTTCCTTGTGGCGGTGGGGCCCCTCGTCATCCTCTTTTCAGTTCTGCACATTGTCTCCAGGTAAACAGGAAGTCTTCGTGTCGTCCGGGGCAAAGCTGCCCTTTCACAGTTGCTTGTCTGCCCCTCTGACACAGAACTCATTCTCTCTCCAGGGTCCTGATTCGAGAGCTGAAGCGTCTGGACAACATCACGCAGTCACCTTTCCTTTCCCACATCACATCCAGCATCCAGGGCCTTGCTACCATCCACGCCTACAACAAAGGACAGGAATTTCTGCATAGGTTAGTGTCTTTGGAGACCTGAGGGCTGAGTGCAGAGCCAGCATCCTAGCATTTAATTAGTGTTTAAAAGGCCTTTCAAAGTCAGAGTTGGGGACTATAAAGCTAATTACTAAGAGTATTAGTGATTTAATGATCTCTGATTAAGATTCATTTGCTTGGTGATACTTCCTTCTGAGCAAGTGGGAAGACAAAAACACAGATTCTATTGGCCATTCAGTCCGGAGTGGCTATGTTTGATGGAGTTTTGCTTTTTTTTTTTTAAGAACAGTAAAAGATAATAATTGACATTACACTAATATTTTATTTAGCTGTTGAAAATTGTTTGTGTGAGAAATTTATGTACATAGATAGTCATTGTGGAAATTTTTGTTAGCAAGAGACTGGAACAAGACTAAATGTCCTTCAACAGAGGTCTGGTTAAATAAGCAGTGGTGTCACATATAGTGGAATATTATGTGACCCCCTGAAAAGAAGGAGACTGCTCTATAGGTACTGATATGGAGCGAGCTCCCAGGTATGTTAGTGAAAGAGCAAGGTACAGATGTGCAGCTGTGGTACGCTCCCTTTGAAGTGTGTGTCTGTATCCGTAACATTTGGAATGTCTCTGAAAGTGTTACAGAAATGACAGGCCAGCCAAGAAACAAGCACCACTCGGAGGGTTGGAGTACTCAGATGTATTACGCCGGCAGGCTTGGAGGGGCTTCTGCTCCAAAGCTCTGAGCACCTCCAAGACGTGCGCATGAGGTTTTATAGGGTAAAGTACAAGCTTGGGGTATTCGGCCAATAGGTATGGAACAGCTTCAGCAGCATCATTATCACAAAAGTGGAGGCAGGGAGGCAGCAAACCAACATTCCAAAGCCAGATATATATCTTTGAAAATCCAGCTGTCTAGCAAAAAACATGAACAGCAAACCAACACTAATTAACTTAGATTTACAAATTAGTCCAGCAGAACTCAGATCAGTATTCCGATACTTAGATTTGTGAGTTATCTTGTTAGCCCAGCCCGGCTTTTCCTTCACAAAAGGACACACAGGAAACTAGTAGTCACCACTGGAAAGGGCAACTGAGTAGCTGGAGGATGGGCAAGAGTCAGACTGACTTTTCACATATATTTACATAATAAATGTACATATATTATTCATTCCCCAAATTAAGTAATTCACATTGAAAAGAAAATCTAGAACAGAAAGTTTAGGTTAAACAACTCAGAAAAATGCGTCCCAACTTAAAGTGAAAAAAAGTAAAATATACTGACGGTGTCCGTGTGTACATACATACACACATAAATGTGAGTGCACTGAAAAAAACGCTGGTGGGAAATGCAGCAGAATATTAACTCCAGTTTTAACTGAGTGATGAGAGTACTGAAATTTTACATTTTCCCTCTTCTTTACTGCATTTTCTAGACTTTTCTCTAAAGTAAGTCTTTTCTTCTTGTAAGAAGGAAGGTGACTTTTTTTTTTAAAGCAAAGCACATTTGCCCACCAAGACCTCCTGCTCTGGAGTTTTAGTTGTGTCTGGCGCTGAACCTTCAGATGAGGTGTGATCTGCTCTCTAGGACCCCTGGTGACAGTGGTGTCTCGTTTCTGCAGTGATAAAAGCTGTCTAGGTCTTTTTGCCCTGGTTTAACTCACTACTCCTGGTTCTTTGCCCCCTGACCTGGGAAAACAAGTACCCTTCTGCCCAGTGGTGGTGCATCAGCAGACAATTTCCACTTTCCAAATCCAAGATACTCCTTTTCCTGGTCTTGTGCCATTTCTGCAGTTTGCCTCTGTAACCTCTCTTTCTTTGAGAAAATTACCCTGGACCCAAAGCATTTTTAGAAAGCTTAAACAGCCTCTTTATCTCCTTCCCCCATGCTCTCCCTATGCTGTCGAAGCAGCTATTTTCCCCTCACATCTTTAATATGTTTCCTTGAAAACCCCGTTGTGTGGAACCTGGAATACTCTGCATTCCTTAAGTTTCCATGTCATACTCAGAAACACTGGTACTTCAGTGTTAGCCCTCCATCCATAGTCACCAGAGCTTTGGCATCCTCCATGACAAGGCTTGTGTGGTACTTTATTTGCCTATTAGGTGTTTTGTCTTCCTCACAGGTACCAGGAGCTGCTGGATGACAACCAGCGTCCTTTCTTCCTGTTCACGTGTGCGATGCGGTGGCTGGCTGTGCGGCTGGACCTGATCAGCATCGCCCTGATCACCACCACGGGGCTGATGATCGTCCTCATGCACGGACAGATTCCCCCAGCCTACGCGGGTCTTGCCATCTCCTATGCTGTCCAGGTTAGTCTCTGGGGTGGGAGCATCATCTTTGCTCAGACGTTGGCTTAGGAGACGCATTTTTCTGATTTTTTTAAGATGTGGTAATGGTTGTTTTTGAGGAATCTTCATATTTTAGAAAGATATAAGCTGAAATATTTATGGATGAAATGTTAGGCTATATGAGATTTAATTCCAGGTAATACAGAAAAATGGGGTGGTATAGATGTAACAGTATTGACTGTAAGTTGATCATTACTGAAGATGGATGTTTGATACATGGGAGTTCATTATGCTGTTCTCCCCACTCTTGTGTATGTTTGACATTTTTTGCTACTGGAGACATAAAAATAACTAAGTAGCCAAAGGAAACCCAAGAGGAGATAGGTATCTTCGTAGATACCCAAAGATACTTGTCCACGTTATGCAGATTGACTTGATTACTGGAGGGGAAAATCTGTGTTCTATATCCCGTGTTTCAAAATCCCTAGTCTGAGGCACACAGGGCCTCTGCGTTCAGCTTTGGCCCAGCCTTATTTCTCTTATTTTACTTTCCTGGAAGCCTTCTCTCTAGTTGCTCACAGGCTGATATAATCTCCATATGTTGTGATTGCTACATCAGGTGTATGTACAAGTATGAAGCCCAGGAGTTATTCAGCTGCGGTTGAATCATTGGAAATGTAAAGATGGACAGAAAGCCTTTGGATGTAGGAAAGTAGTGCCGGCAGTACCACATGCCACCTGCATTCACTGAGAATTGCAGTTAACTAGGAACTATTTAAGGCATTGTCTTGAATATTTAGAGAATGACTCAGTCCCAGCTATTGCATGTGCACAGTTAGTTCTTATAATGGAGCTGTGGTCCCTTAGATGAAGGAGGTTTTCTAGCGTTGGCCTGGTGTGTATTGATAATAAATTCTCTCTTGGATTTTTGTTTTCCATTATCAGTTAACAGGGCTGTTCCAGTTTACCGTCAGGCTGGCATCAGAGACAGAAGCTCGCTTCACCTCAGTGGAGAGGATCAACCACTACATCAAGGTCAGGCTGCTACAGGCCTTTCTCTGCGATCTGACCCTTCATGGAGCTGCTTTACCCTTTCACTGCCTTGGGTGGATGTGCAAAGAGGATGCTTGTTTTCTCTGCCTTATCTTGTCCCACAGGAGAGACTGCTGTCTCTCCAGCATGCATGGACTGGAGAAGAGAATATCATAGGATTTTCTAAATATATTTATGAATTGTGTCTGATTGAGAACTTACATTCTCAGCTAGTTTCCAAAGTGTTCCTAATCCTGTTAGTTCAGTTAAGCTGACTAATGTAATATTTTCCTTACACCATTTAAAACCATATATTGTTTTAAATCTTAGTCTAGTTCACTTGTTCTTAACCAGGGATGGCCATCAGGGTCCCATGTGGAACTCTGGGCACAGACTGACGTGGGCCTCATCACTGGAGATTCTAGGGAAAGGACCCAGGCTTCTGAAGTTTTAAAAGCTTCATAGCTAACTCT
The DNA here is from genome assembly GCF_048564905.1 of Vicugna pacos. Classification (NCBI taxonomy): domain Eukaryota; kingdom Metazoa; phylum Chordata; class Mammalia; order Artiodactyla; family Camelidae; genus Vicugna; species Vicugna pacos. The sequence goes on along the minus strand of NC_132987.1, from coordinate 52,776,616 downwards.
AAACTGCATTCCCAGTTTAGAAACCAGTGAATTTAGTTGGTACTGAAATGATCTAGCTCCTCCCACTTTCCCCAGTAACCCCTGCAGTCCAGCCATGGGGTGGCAACTTGCTGATGTCCTAGTTGGAATTCTGAAAGCAATTTTCTAGAAAGAGAAGCAGAATTATGAGTAATTGGGATTCTCACATGTAACTCATTTCTCAGGAGTTTCCCGTTTTGTGACCTGCCCAGAGACTTTATCAATATTTATATCATTATTTACATGGGAAGAATACATCCAGGTTCCAACTAGAATGTTGACTTACAAACACAGTCTTGAAAAACTACCCTTTCACTGATAACTAGTGCATTTATGTAAACTGCATTTTCTAGCAGAGACATGCCTCACTGATCTGTTTTGGCGATGAACCTCATCAGTCGTAGGATATTTCTTAAACTTACAAATGATTATCATCAGAAAGAATGGCAGGTAGCCATCTAATATATCTGCTAATAGCTGCTCTTTATGTTTATGCATGAGCTTCTTGGTCCAGTGCTCTGGTCTGTGGGCAACATGTGGGTGGACATGTGGGTGTGTAGTGTTTGATTTAATATCACTGTTGGTGTGAGCCTCTTGCTGGGGAGGTCAGGATGATGGTCGGCCGTGGTACAGAGTGTACTTTGCACAAAAAAAAAGTCCTGTTTCTGAGGACTAGCTCCCACGGCCCAGCCTGGATGCCTCTCCCAACATCAGTCTGCCCCCCTGCCCGCCCGAGCACTGCGATCTCTGGCCTTTCCTTCCCTATGAGCTATAAGCTCCATGACTCACCAGAAAGTTTTAAAACATTGTAGGGTGTGACTGTTGATGACAAAAATTACCCAACAGTTATATTAAGCATAGCATTTTAAAGTTGGAATGGCTTTCCCAGATTGTCTAATCCAGTCCCCACAATTTGCAGATGAGAAACTAAGACAAAGAGTAAAGAAGTGGTATATCCGGTTCACACAGCTATTAGTGGTGGAGTTGGGATCAGAGTCTGTGTCTTCTGGAGCGACTGAGTGGCTCAGAATGCCAGGGTCTGATTAAATGACCAATAAATGTTGGTTCCTTTCTTTGGGTTTAGGTTTTCAAATGGTGGAATCCTGTTACAAGTGTAATATTTTCAAAGAATTCCAATAAAAATTGCTGTGGTTGAAGAGGAGTGAAGGGCTTCATGCACAGCCTTGGCCCCCACGGGGATTTTGTGGAAGCATTCCTTAAGAGAAGGCAGTTAGAGAGCCATTGCCCTCCCCGAGCTGCTTAGTGGCCATTGTAGGCTGCTAAGTGGAGTGGACATTATAGTCGGTCTCAGTCTAGTTCAGTGGTGATAAACACACACTGCCAGGGACTCTTTCACAGTAGGGGACATGATGGCAGCTGCATCTGTGTGGTTGCTCTGTGTATCTTGGTGTTACTTCTCTGTGACAAAGTCTTGCAGCGCCCCCGGAATCTGTGGTCAGTCTGAGTCTGCCACTTCTGTCTCCCCAGACTCTCTCTTTGGAAGCACCTGCCAGAATTAAGAACAAGGCTCCCTCCCCTGACTGGCCCCAGGAAGGAGAGGTGACTTTTGAGAATGCAGAGATGAGGTACCAAGAAAATCTCCCTCTGGTCCTGAAGAAAGTGTCCTTCACCATCAAACCCAAAGAGAAGATTGGCATCGTGGGGCGGACGGGATCAGGTAAGCATCTCCTCTCTGGAGAAACAGTGAACCTACCAGAGTCAAGTCTGGGGACCGGGCTTTGCTGCTTATTGACTATCACTCTCATCCCTTCAAACCGGATTCCTGTTAGGTGAGCCATTAGCATGTCAGGTCTCTGAAACCACTCTTCTAGGTTTATCTTCAACCCTGCTTTTGTAACATTTAGTACTTTTTCTAACCATAAAAGTGTGCGTTCTCAATGCAGAACACTTGGAATAAATAGCAAAGTACAAAGAGGGAAAAGCACCCCTAACTCCACTACCCAGAGATCATTACTGCTAACATTTTGATGGCTATCTTGTTAGGTTTTTCCATCAACAAATGTATTTACAGAAATGAGGTCATTTTACACACAATGTCTCATGGCCTGCTTTTAAAACTACCAAATATTTTCCATGTCAGTTAATAGTATGTGGCATGATTTCTGTGCAGCATGATATAAAATTCTGTTTTATGGATGTACCATTATTATATTCACTCAGCTCCAACTGTAGGGCGTTGAGGTTGTTGTCAATTTTTCACTATTATGAACAGCATGGCAGTGAACATCGTTATTTCTATGAAGGCAAAATATATACAAAGTTTAAAGTCTTTGTGATGTGTTGCCAGTATGGCCTCATATTTATCAGAAGCCAACACAGCTCTAAATAAGGAATTTATGTTCCTTCAAAGAGAGAAATTATTTTCTTGATATGATATTAGTTGCAAAGAAATTGAGATTAGGCCTTTGCTTTAGGCACTTTATTTCAGTCTTATTTTCGGAAGTGTGTTACTATAATGCCCCTTGGATTTCTGGAGGCAAGACTTGAATAATGTGTTTCTTTCCCTCTTTCCTTCCTGAATAACATTTTAAAGACTGAGTCTTGTCTTCTTTCACTCGCTTGTTTACCCTTGAGTAAGAGGTCGCTCTGAGTCACTTCTCATTAGCTTTCCGGGCTCCATGCTTCCTTGGCATCAAAACTCTTTTAGCTTTTTTTCTTGCATTAAAAAAAAGAAAGAAGAAAAAAGGCCTTGAATCTTTTCTGGCCAATTTACTTTAAAGAACCCGCTAAGAAGAAAAGAAAAAGTTATTTCCTGCTTCCTCTTTGAAGGAATTATTTTTATGTCAAAACAAGATACTGCCTCTAGGCTTTTACACTGGAAAGAGAATGCCCAGCCAAGGAGGGTGACCGTCCCCAAGGCTCTTACTTTGCTCTCTCCCTCGAATTCCCTCTGATGCATTGGCCCCTGGGGGTACACTGCTCTCCTGCAAGCTCTGACTGCTGTCCCTTCCCGTGGTTTCCCTTTGACACAGGTAAGACAGACCGAAATTTTCACCAAGAGTTTATTAAACCATCAGTAGTGACAGAGAAGGACTAAACAAGAAAAATAAAATAATTATAAATAGCCCAACTTACAAAGTCTGAACTCTAATCCTAACAAGCTTCTGAGATTCACAGACCTGGCTCTGCCGTGGTAGTGACTACCTTGAGGACATCATTGCCTTTTTTGCCAGCACGTTCCATCAACGTAGTCTAGATTCAGATCTTTTATTAAAATGGAACAACTTAACCTATTTATTTGAGCACCATTCCTTCCTCAGCTTAGATATTAAACCACTGCCTCAGCACTGAGGGAAGGTCTCCACCTCCTCCCTTAAACCTGTGTGAGGGACTGCTAACCGGATCTCCCAACCCTGAAAAAGCCATTCACTTCTAGGAGAAGGCCTTGTCAAGGACTGGCCTGCCACATGGTCTCAGGTTTCCCAGCCCGCTTCTAGTAGATGGTGTGAGCAACCCTGCCTTAGGGAGATGGACGTTTCTTGGGGTTCCCATAGGTTGTGTGATCGGAGTCAGATCTCGATGGCTCGGAGGAAGCCACAGACACCAGGATGAGGCAGGGTATTTGTACCCTCGCTGACCGCTGAGCAGACCAGGTTATCGGGGGGCTTTCACATGGAGGCAGAGGAGGGGAGGAGGGTCAAGAACCGGGAGAACTGGTCTAACAGCTCAAAACCTGTAGTTCTGTATCTAAACTACAGGTCTGAATCGCAGAAAAGTAGATAGACAGGACTCTGTCAGACCTTTTTGGTGGGGTGGGGCACTGAGCTTTTTAGATATTTATATTTTTTGACATAGTTTCAGTTCTGAGCATCTATTTCAAGGAAGTCCTCTGAGGTGGGAGCAGTTTGAGCACTGACGTTTTGCCATAGCATTATTATAGTACGTTTTAAATAAACTGCATGTGCAGCATTAAAGGACTGGCTAAATAAGTAAGAGTACATTCACATAATGGAATTTATTGCAGCCACTAAAATTTTATCTTGAAAAGGTAGTAGTATGATTGAGTGCTTGCTATGTAATGTTAAGTGGAAAATGCAGTTACAGTATTGTATCTCTGGTATGATCTTAACTCTGGGGAAGAAACTAAAAGGAAATGTGTCCAAAAAAAGCAGTAGTGAAATGTGGGAGATTGATGTTATCTGCTTGAATTATTGATATAATTTTTAAAATGAAGAGTCAATTAAGTCAATTCAGTATCACTGTGATACTGAGTGTGTTATTTTATCCCCCAAACCTGCTTTTCTACCACAGTTCCTTATCATGGTAGAGAATCTTACAGCCACTCCTTTTTTCAAGCCCAAACCTCCTTCCTGGTGTGTTTAGCCCAGAACTTCCTCCGTTCACCCAGCTGCTGCTGCTGCGGTGGCGATGGAAGGCCTTGTCTTGTTCCTCCCTCAGCTAAGATGAGGGGACAGAAGAGAGTGAGGACAACTTGTCCTCTGATTTGCCTCTAGCTCCTTGCTCTCTGTTACTCTCACTTTGCCTGAGAAGCATTAAACCCTGTGGACCTGTTCCCAAGGTGAAAGGAGGCATTTTTTCCATTTTACTCTCATGAGAGTGTAATGGTTCCTTCTGCTCCTTCTCAGGCTGGAGCTGTGTGATGTAAATGTATAATGGTTGTTAGCCCAGGAAAGTTCATTATTTTTCCTGTTTCTGGCTGTCATTTTATGCATTATCTGAGTTAATCGGTTGAAATAATGGTTGAAAAGAAACAGAAAAATCAGTGATTTTGCCCTGAGAATAAACCAGTTTTATTTTCACAGAATTTGCTAATTGAACAACTTTTCTGCCTGTCTTCTGACTCATCAGGGAAGTCCTCCCTGGGCATGGCCCTCTTCCGTCTGGTGGAGTTATCTGGAGGTTGCATCAAGATTGACGGAGTGAGAATCAGTGACATTGGCCTTGCCGACCTCCGAAGCAAGCTCTCCATCATTCCCCAAGAGCCAGTGCTGTTCAGTGGCACTGTCAGGTGAGGCCCTCAGTACCTACGTGCTCATGCCTCATTTCGGGGCCAGGTGGGCATGTTAGAGCCTCCATCAGGGACTGAAATCTAGTGGCCTCTGGTTTAGTGCTTTACCCCGACACCACGTGCTCCCCATTGCAGAAGAGGGAGCGCCACTGTGCAAGCCACCTCATTCACTGAACGGGGCCTGGAGGCCCTGCAGCATGGTAGCAACAAGACAGAGAGATCTGGGCTCAGATCTCTACTCTGTACTTCAGACAAGTTGCCTAACCACTCCTAAGCTTGTTTCCCCTTCCATAAAATGGGGCTATTATTAAGACCTATTGTTGTGAAGATTGGATAAATTCATATAAATTTTATACAAGCACAGAGGCTGGCAAATGGTGACCATTCAGTAAATTTTAGCAGCCCCCATTTGTCCTCATCACCGTCTTCCTCCATCTTCCTGTCCCTCCACACTGCCATCTCTCCTAGGTACCCTCAGAGTGTCTGTTCAAACGATGGTCTTCAGGCATTATTACTACTCACTGTTTTTTCATTTTCCAGTATCTTCCCCCATCTTTGGTACTTACTCTGGAATAATGCCTCTCTCTGAAATCTGCCAGGTTGCCAAAGAAAAAAATGCCTCTTCTTGACCCTTTAAAACAGTAACTAAGAGTGAAATGTGTTTAATCCCATTGTCTTTTCCTATGCTTTTTCCTACCTTTAGCCTTAAGCTTTTGCCTCCTAAAAACAATGTATTTTCCATAATTTGTGTCCGTTTTTATTTAAGTTGCCTCTCTTTCTAAATAAAAACAGCTTTAATTGTATAGTTGACCTAGATAGGACTACTTTTTAAAAATCACTGTAAAAGTAATACTTCCATTTCCTCTTTAAGTTTTAGCAGTTTCAAAAAAAAATTGGTACCAACTTAATTTCAAATAACTACAAGCAGGGTTCAGACCTGTCTTTAAAATTAGGCCCCGCCACCCCCACCCCTTTCTTTGGAAATGGCATTTGAACTCAGTATTTCAAGAGCTTTGGTAGATAAACTGAATTCTCACCTGCATTCAAGTGGGGTCATCACTCACGGGGGTGTTTACTTTGGCAGTTCTCTAAAATGCTAATGAGTTTGGACGATACAGACTGGATCTGTTGGTGATAATATGTCATTCCCTTTGGGTACTGAGATAACAAGATCAAACAAGCAACATAAGAAGAGAATTAGAATTTATTGAAGATCCAAGTCTAAATCATCAAATGGAAGAGAACTAGGAAATAAAGCATGTGCAACTTTAGACTTCTTGAACATGCTGCCACCGAGAAGCCTCAGTGTTCATTTCAGAATTTTACAGCCCTTCATTTGGGTCTGTGACTCAGGGGTTTCTGGAGTTAATGGTTAAGAATTAACCAGAAGCACAGCCTTTGTGGGAGTTGGGGCCATTTGTTATCAGCTCTAGAGATATGCTGCCGCTTGATGGACAAGCTCAGTGGTTGTGCTTTTGCCCTGGGTTTTTAGTAATTGAGCTCTGAGTGCTACTTAGGCAGCCAGCTATGCAAACCTAGGACATCATGTAAGTTTCATTTTCTGCCAGCTATAACTTTGGCTTTTTAAGTCAGTAGTAGACACTAAGGACAAATTAAATCCCAGACCATCTATCTTCCCTTTATCCTCTCAGGTTTCTTATAGATCCCAAAGAATATCCTGCTTTTTGTGTTCTTTTTCTTTTCTTGGAAAATTAGAAAGCCTAAAATGAGTTTCCCAAGGCAGGGGCAGAATAGATCAGCTGCTTGCTCAGCTACGTCCTAGAGACTGAATTTGGAAACTGTCTCAGCCACCATTAACCAGCATTGATGGTACATCATCTCCCGGAGATACAAACATGCAGTTAAAACATATCAGGAGCTCTTAGAGGGAAAGCAAGGTAGAACCAAAAATCAAACAAACCTCAGAGAAAGCCACAGGATGAGAATTTCTGAATTATTCTGCATACAAATACAATCTAAAGCATAGACTAGATCATTTCGGGGCACACCCCTTCTGAGATTAGCCAGAATCTCAGTCCATTCCAATAGCTGCTTCTAGCCCCCACACCCACCCAGCTGTCTGGGTTTGAGCTATGGGGCCTGTGTTTCTGTGGCAAGTCCCCTTCCTCTGCCTTTTTCCCTGACGGTTGGCTCCAAGAAGAGAGATCCCTTCTCATCCAGCCCTAAACCTTCTCTGCTGACCTTCCCTCTTTCATGGTCCTGGCAGTACTTTTCTTTTCTTTCCCCACAGGGCCTGTGCTTCCTGGTCTTGGGAAAGCTTCTCTGGCCTCTGCCCCAACCTGCTCCTACTGGAGTGCTTTCCATCCTTGTAGACTATGTGCAGTGGCCTGACTGGTGGTTAATCTGCCCCTCAGTGAGACTGGCTGTCCTCAGCTGTCACTCTAGTCTGTCCCTGAGTCTGTGTCCTGGTGGGGGGTGAGCACTTCTCATCACCTGGAGCATCTCTGCCTGCAGTCCTGGTGTCCATTCATTAGCAAGAAGCAGTGTTCTCATTTCTTCCTGTTCAGATGCCCTCTCTCCTTTTCAATCTGCCCATTAATTTTTTGTTGTTGTTTTGAAGTATATCTCTGGTGCTTAACTCAAAATCACAGCAAAACAGCTGAGCCCACAACTGACCTGTTATGCTTTCATTCATTCTGGGGCCATGTACCTTGACGCAGAAGCACCTAGTACTCTAGATGGAATGGAAGGTGCTCCAAATTTGAAACAGGTTCTTAGAATTTCAAGGTCTTTCATTTGTCTTTGAATTATTCTATTGTTTAAGGGCCCCCCTTTTACTTTTTTTTTTTTTTTGGTCAGTCTTAGTCCCTATAAAAATCAAGGAATCCCCAAAAGCTTCTAGTCTGAATGTCAGAATGTTAATGCTAAGACTAGGATAACTGTATGAAGAACACTAGATTATCTAACTTTCGTGGAAGTCATTCTGGCTGGAAGGATATGGGAAATCCCTGTACCATCTCAATTTTGCTGTGAACCTAAAACTGCTCTAAAAAAATTGTCTTAAAAAAAAAGAAAAAAGTCATTCTGTGCCAGACACTGCTGCTCTAAAGAATAACGACAATAATAGTATTAGCTAAGCTCATTGAGGACTTATTATGTGATATATTGTCCTAAGCATGTAAATTGTATTAATTCATCGAATACTCAAAACTCCATGAAGTAGGTACTATTATTATGCCTTTATTGATTGATTGATTGATTTTAAAGTGAAAGCAAGTTTATTTAGAGGGATACACACTCCACAGACAGAGTGTGGGCCTGCCTTCTCAGAAGGCAAGAGAGGCGGCCTATTATGCCTATTTTATAGGTAAAGAATCTGAAGGCCCAGAGTGGTTAAATTATTCACCCAAAGACAAGAATTTGAACCTGGGCTGTTTGGCTGAGCGGCTGGGCTTCTGCTGCACTTATTTCTCCTGATATCCCCTTAATCACGACCTTGAGAGGTGCTCCCTCTCCCCAAAAACCAGAGTTAGGCCTGCTTCCTCAGGGGTCTTGACCTTCAGGTACCTTTCCTTTTCCAGCATCTTCAAAATCTCCTCATCTCCTTTCAGATTTGCACAGGTCTTCCTACCTTGAAAAAATTTTCACACAACCTCCAAAGTAACCACATGTCCCTTGTCAGTTTAACAGCTACCAGCTATCAAGTGTCTGCTGTGTTCCAGGCACTGTATCTCCACATCTCTCATGTTTACAGCAACCTGCCAAGCTGTGTTGCTGTGTCTCCATTTTACTGATAGGGAGACTGAGGAGTAATTTGTCCAAGGTCATGCAGGTAGCAAGAGGTAGGGAGGGATTTGAGCCCAGGCTGCCTGGATCTGATATGTGCTCATACCCTCCCTCCACTACGCTGCTTTCTGCCTCTGTTACTGAAAGTAGTAAGTTATGACATACGAAAGTGTCCTATCAGGAACTCAAGTAAGATGGGAGGGATACGTTCTTTTATTCTTACAGGAACTACTAGACAGTGTACATGGGCTGCCACCGTGAGTAAGCCCCAGACAGGGATCCTAGTCCAGTGGAGGAGAGAGACAGGTGAACGGAGTGACGAGGGCCAGAGTAAGGGTGAGCGGAGGGACCCCTAGTCCAGGCTTGAAGGGCCAGGAGACACTTCCTGAAGACAGCATCTAAGCTGAGGGCTGACGGACAAGGAGTCATAGCCAAAGAGTGAGAATAATGGTAATGACGACGTGACAATAGCAGCTCTCCCATCCACCGTGCCCGCCCTGCAGCAGGCGCTGCTGTGAGTGCTCTATGCACGTGAAGCGTGGTCCCTGCAACGACCTTTCGAGGAGGTGCTCGTTTATCCCTGTCTCACACTGGAGGGAACTGAAGCAGAGGGTAGTTAGGATGACCTGGCCAAGGTCACACAGTTGTCATCGATAGAAACCGGGAAGGAATCAGGCAGTCTGGCTCCAGAGCAAAGCAAATTATCCTAATACCTATCACATTACTACACCCACAAATGTGATGTTTAGATCAAGATAAGACACCCGAATTAATGTAACAGCCCAATTTCCACCCAATACTTATCTGTTTTACCACCACCTCTCCGCCCTCCTCCACGACAAAGGGCATTGTCTCCTGACTTTCACATTTCCAGAGATTTCTAGACCTGTTCTTTCTATATCAATATTGATTCCCCTGAGGTAGGTACTGTCCATACAGTAAGCAAGAAGAGTCCCCAGACCGCTTTCACTGCCAGTAAAATCCTTCCTCAAGGATTTTATGGCCCTTTATGCTCTCCTTTCTCCTCTGCTTTTCTGCTGGGTGGGCTGCCTTCCTGGTCAGCTAGCTGTGGAGTCCCCTGCTCAGTGACAGGGCTCTCACCTGGTGCAGCAAGAGGAGAGAGGGCTTTTCCTGAAGTTTATATGTAGAGAGAGATGTATTTTAACATGTATATGCATAGAAAAAACCTAGAGGAATAGATGCCAAAATGCTAGCAGTGTTTGTTTCTAAGGGTCTGATAAAAGGTGATTAAACACATACTTCCTTTTGTTTCGTGTTTTGCATATCTGTATTTCCTAATTTTTCTGTAACTAACCAGTATCATTTAAATAATAAAAAATGTTTTGTAAAGAAGAAGGAGGCACAGTCTGTTCTGAGACACATTCCAGCAGCGGGCAGGCGGCGGCCCGCCCATATCCGCTCCTACCTGTGGTTGGTTGGGGGATGAGCCACCTGGGACTGCTGAGGGGTTTGTGCCCCGCTGTTTAAACCTTCACCACAGATAGCCTGGTCACTTACATGTTGGATCCTGAGAGAGTCTTATTATGTTTCTCATTAGATCAAATTTGGACCCCTTCAACCAGTACACTGAAGACCAGATCTGGGATTCTCTAGAAAGGACACACATGAAAGAATGTGTAAGTAGAGAACTGAGGGAGAGCTTTGCTGGAATTTCAGGAGTGGGAACGCAGTGATGCTGTGGTCACTTCTCAGCCTACTCTGGCTGCCGCATCTCGCCTGGCCTTCGCCTCCACCTCCAGGATGTCTGTGGAGGAGCACTTTAGAGCAGGGCATTTCAGAAAGGGCATAAACATTGATGTGTCCCGATCCTCACCTCTCCCCCAGCCCCTGCCTATGGCTCCGTTACCCTTTTTTACCATCCACTGAATGAGAAGATAGTAATCACAACCACTCAGAATTGAGTAATGCTTTCAAGTCACGTTCTATTTTATTAATCATAATAGTACAACATCCTTTTGATGTGTCGATATCTATGCAAAAGATAGATCATTTGCTGAGTCCACATTTATTGAGTCTACATGCAGTGTGCATGTGGATTTATAGACCTCTTAGGGAAACTCAGCAGGCCCCCTCCAGGGGCCACGGTCTACAGACACCCTTGGCTTGGAGCAGGGTCTCTGGTGCCCCTGGGTTCGGTGAAGCCCAGAATCTCCTGCCCTAATCCAACTAGATCAGCTCTGCCTTCATCACATTTATATTGGGCTTAATCAAACAATTTCATTCAAAGAATAGCTTAGGAAAAGAAAAGTTTGACAGCCACGGGCCTACAGCTTTGGACTTCAGAAAGAGTAATTTTGTTTATCCCATGACCATATTTTCAGAACCAAAAATGACAGGATTTGGGGACATGACAGTATTGGAATTTCTGGGACATTTTGCTGATATGAGACTAATAGGATAGTTTAGCTGAAATATGGAATAGGGTCTAGAAATGTGTTCCTACTACATGATCATCACACCCGTACCTTCTTTCCAGATAAGCCAGGCTCTTACCTAATAATTCTTTCATCTGTTCCAGAATAATTTATTTTTGCGACTGGAGTTTTAACAAAATCTAGTTTCTTTTCTTTCTTCCTTTATTTTTTTTTTTTTAGTTTACATTTTTCACCCTTCTAATCTCTGCTTCCATTCTCCCTAGATTGCTCAGCTACCTCTGAAACTTGAATCTGAAGTGATGGAGAATGGGGATAACTTCTCGGTGGGGGAACGGCAGCTCTTGTGCATAGCTAGAGCCTTGCTCCGTCACTGTAAGGTAAGGCAGTTTAGTGGGTGGCTCGCAAGGGGGTGCAGCGGAGAAGCACAGGAAGATAGAAGAACAGCCTTTCTTTGTGGCATGAGTTCCAAAGGCATTCCTGGCTCCCAGCCCAGTGGCACTTTTTAAGAGCACGCCCAAAGATGTTTCTAAATTAACCCTGACACAATTTAGGTATACTGGCATTTTGTTTATTTTTCTTTATGTTTAATTTCCCCGAGTCTTCAGTTTCCAAGAACAACTTTTGTTTCTGGCCAGTGAGTAGTTATAGTACTGGAAACCATAGACTTAAAAGATTTGGAAACTGCAGGATATATCCAGCTCATCAAATCCAGTCCCCTGGTTTTATAAACTGGAAAAGGAGAGTGTAGAAAGGTAACTGTGTTCAGAGTCACAGAGCAAGTAGGGTGAGTATTTTTTAGACTAGTATTTCACATCTATCCTTTTATTTGTGGAAATCAAGGCAAACATATGGGTTTGAAGGTATATAAGTTCTAAGCAAAATAGTATCTTTACACATGTAGGTACCTATTTAGAAAAAACAATATATGATATAAAATTCAATCATAAAATACATTTTAGTAAAATCTTGGTTAACCAAAATGCTTAAGGAATTGATTGCATCCCTCTTTCTCCTCTCTCCCCTGACAGATTCTGATTCTAGATGAAGCCACAGCTGCCATGGACACGGAGACAGACTTACTGATCCAAGAGACCATCCGAGAGGCATTTGCCGACTGCACCATGCTGACGATTGCCCATCGCCTACATACAGTCCTAGGCTCTGACAGGATTATGGTGCTGGCCCAGGGGCAGGTACTGAGCCCAGAGGACCCTGGCTTGGCACGTGGCCTTGTCTGGGAGGAAAACTGGCCCCTGGCAGGCTTGGGCTGATGGTACTCTTAGCATGGTTCTGAGCACTCAGATAGGCAGCCATAGTGACTCTGGCCTAGTTCCTTTTGGATGGGACAGAGATTGGGTCAGGACCACTCTTACTAGGTTCTCATTTTGCTTTGCTACCTGTTCTTTTGTTGCTTGTAAATAGTAACTCTTTGACTTAGGGCAGAGAGCACGTGTGCTTAGTAATTCACTCACATGCACAAGAATTTTCCCAAAGCTACTGAGACCAGCCATTACATGTTTGCTTTTTGCAGTCATGTAGCTGTGCCAGATTTCTTGCTGTTCCCAGCTTTCCCACAATCTGGCCCACTTAGCTTTCTTCGTCTCCTGCTATTTCCTTGTTAGTGCTGTTGGCTAAAACAGTCTTGCACCCCCTAGGATTTTTCACCTCTGTGTTTTCTTTTTTTTCTAACTGAAGTATAGTCAGTTATAATGTGTCAGTTTCTGGTGTACAGCATAATGTTTCAGTCATACATATACATACCTATATTCATTTTCATATTCTTTTTCACCTCTGTGTCTTTACTCGTATAGTTCCATCTACCTAAAATACCCTTTCCTTTTGTTCCCTCTCCCATACGTATCTGCTTGTAATCTGCCTATCCCTCAAGAAAGGCAGTGTCTACCTTTCCCCTTATGGTGTAGGATGTCTGCTCAAGCACCCAACGTCCTACTCTCACACAACCAGTCCTAAGGAAGGACACCTTGTCCTTATGCCTATCTCTGTGGCAGGACAGTCTCTCCTAGAAGCACCCAGAGATGTCCCTTTATCTCTCCTTGGCCAAAGATATGTCATATGCCTCTTTTGCCAAAGTTGTGTCATATGCCTTTGCCTGCAGCAAGGGAGTCTGGGAAAGTGAGTATGTGGCCTCTATCATGGGAGGCAGGTTCTGCCAGCATATCGTTCAGTTTTCTGAAGTCCATCAGAGGGATGGATAATTGACTGAGTTGACCGCTTATACTCACTTCCTTTTTTTTTTTTTGCCATCTAGGCATCTGTTTCCTTCTATAGGTTTAGATCAACTTGCACAACAAGATGACATTTGCCTGGTGGGCCTCTGACTTGAGCTAGTTTTTTTTCACCTGCAGCTTACAGGACCTTGTTGATTGATTCCTTCATACCCAAGGCTGAAAGAATTGAGATTTATGTGAAGGAGGTTTGGAAGTCTTTCTCTCTAACTTTTCTCTTAACTAAACCCTGGCTATTAAAAAACAAACAAACAAACAAACAAAAACATTTGGGCATGGCAGGGCTAGTTGAATTGTCACCTCGAGTCCATCTTCAGGGGACTTTGGGCTTTGCCCCTCTTCCTGACCAGTGGATCCTCTAAATCACCCCAGGTGTCCCTGAGTCACATTCTGATGCAGTCTCTTTCCTTTTCAGGTAGTGGAGTTCGACACCCCCTCCGTCCTTCTGTCTAATGACAGCTCCCGGTTCTATGCCATGTTTGCTGCTGCAGAGAACAAGATCGCTGTCAAGGGCTAACTCCTCCCCGCCGCCCCCACGTCTCTTCTCTTTGGAGCATTGCCATTCCCTGCCTGGGGCGGGCCCCTCATTGCGTCCTCCTGCCGAAACCTTGCCTTTCCCGATTTTATCTTTCGCACAGCAGTTCAGGATTGGCTTGTGTGTTTCACTTTTAGGGAGAGTCCTATTTTGATTATTGTATTTATTCCATATTCATGTAAGCAGAATTTAGTTTTTGTTCTTAATTGCACTCTAAAAGGTTCAGGGAACCGTTACTATATATGTATCAGAGGCCTATAATGAAGCTTTATACGTGTAGCTGTATCTATATATAATTCTGTACATAGCCTATATTTCCAGTGAAAATGTAAGCTGTTTATTTTATATTAAAATAAGCACTGTGCTAAGAACAGTGCTGCAGATTCCTTTCTATCATTTTTGTACAGTCTGCTGCACTAGAGATCTGGTTTTGCTATTAGACCGTAGGAAGGGTAGCACATGTTCTTCCCCAGCCGATTGTTTCACGGTGCCGAGTTTTCTGGGTGTCTGAAAGGAAGGCGTGTGGCAATAGTGGGCCCTCCAGCGACCCCCTCCGCCACCTCCCCATCAGCCGCTCCGGGGTGGGGTGGGGTGGAGTGGGGGCCGCTGAAGGCTGTGCAGAGCGCCGTGAATTCTCAGGGCTCCTGCTTTCTGTCCTGTTGTCACTTCACTGTTTCCGTCGGGAGAGCAGTGGGGCAAAGTCCCAGACCCCCCTCTTCACTCGCTCTGTCAGGAATGAGAATCACAGAAGCATTCCTCGGCGAGGTAGGGGTGAGTTTCCTTTCTGCCTTCCTCTTTTTCTCAACAAGCATCAAGTCTGTTCACAGAGTGTCCCACTGCCTCAGGTTCCTAACGCTGGCCACTGCACAGAGCTCCCCGGCTCCTAGACCTGTCGGTCCCAAGCCCGGGAGCCCACTGCTGCTTTTCTCAGTGGTACTTCTTCGTTTGCCGGGTCCCATGCCTCCACAGTTCAGTGACAGGGTTCAGGATTTTGTGGGTCTGTTCCCCTTCCTCCCCGCGGTTGCCGCACAGTCTCTTTCTCTCTCCAAAGTCTGCGACTTTAAGCAGCTCTTGCTAATCAGTGTCTCACACTGGTGTAGAAGTTCTTTGTACTGTAAAGAGACCTACCTCAGGTTGCTGATTGCCGTGGTTCGGTGTGTTCCCGCCAACCCCGTTTGTGCTGTGGGGCCAGTAGCTCAGGTGGGCGTGGTCGCTGCTGTCATCCGTCGAATGGTCAGCGTTGCATGTCGTGACCAACTAGACATTCTGTCGCCTTAGCATGTGTGCTGAACACCTTGTGGAAGCAAAAATCTGAAAAACTGAATAAAATTATTTTGGATTTTCTAAAACTCTTGGTGTATAAGATAATTCTCTGGGAAGGGAGCAAGATGTCTCTGAATGGCTTTGGAGGACTGGAGGCTTGGGTCTGAATATCTAACTGTGGAGTGACAGAAGGGAGGGACCAGTCATGGAGCTAGTTGGTTGCAAAGCGTGCAGAGTCCAGCTTGCCTGGAAGGGTCTGCAGTGGGCCTTCGTCCCTACGGCCTGTGTCCCTGGGAGTGGTTGCCAAATAAAGCTCCTGGGCTGCTAACAAGAGGGTGGGGAGTGGGAAGGGTTGTGGGGATGTGGGTGGTTGTGGTAAAATACGTCTTAAATGAACAGTTTGTTGAGGGCTCTCAGCAATTCAAACAGCGTAATTGCCCTTTCAGCCAATTCATTCAGATTGACTAATTGAGGATTAAGTGCCCATTCTAAAGGGTACTCATTCTAAAGTTTCTCAATGTATCGTGTTGATTTCAGCCAAGAAAGCTTTTAAACTGTTACTGGTTCTGGTGAATCATCAGAAATCATAGCTCAAACTCAGCCCTTTTTGTAAACCACTGTCTTGATAATGCAGGGGCTTGGCTGTTGAGATAAAAATTTGGTTCCTCAGTAGTCACTGTCTGTGCTACTATGTTGGATGCTGCAGATATAGAACATTCCCATCATGGAAAGTTCTGTTGGGTGGCACCAATGTAAGCAACCACTTTTTTGGATGCCTTGGATTTACCTTCCAAGAAAGGTAGGAAGGTCAGCAGGAAAAGCCCTACATGCTCGTTCTAGTCAAACTCTGCTGCTCATGACACTAACTTCTCGTTCAGTTCTGCCCTCCCGTATCTCTTGGGTCTCCTCCCATTGCTGTAACCTGCTTTGCCCCCTTAAAAGGAGGCATTTCCCTGCCTTCTGCCCTCTCCCCTTGCTCTCTTGGCATGGGTTCTTTCACTCCCACCAGCAAAGAGACAAACCTTCAACTGTGGGCTTGACCTCTCGGTACCTATCTCCAGCTGCCCCCTGAGTGCCACCACCGGGCGTCTCTAATCAGACTGCTCCTTGTCTTAATTAGTAGTCCCTCTGACCGCCTTAGTCTTTCAGGCTCGAAGCCTTGAGTTATTTCAACTCTTCTGCCCCTTCCCAATAAATTCAGTCACTCCCAGATCCTATGCATCACCCCTACCACCCCGTTCTATCTCCCTCCACCCTAATTAAGACTCACCTCCCTCCCTCCCTTTTTTTCAATGGCGGTACTGGGGATTGAACCCACGACCTCATGCATGCTAAGCAGGTGCTCCACCATTAAGCTATACCATCCACCCTCCCTTTTTTATATTGTATTTACAGCCTCATAACTAGTCTCTCTGCCTCCTTGTCCTTCTTCAAACCAGTGTATATACTACTGCCAAAATACAAACCAAAAATGCGTGTTGGTCAAATACTTTACCCTCAAAATCTTCAAGGGACAGTTTCCTATAGAGTGGCCCATATTCCTTAGCTTGGCAGTCAGGATGTCCATTATCTGGTCCCAACCCTCCTTTTCTGCTCAGTATTCCTAAAGGTAAGCCAATATTTTCACATCTTTAAGTCTTTACTATTTTCTCAGCCTGGAATCCCTTGATATTCTCTCGTCAAATAAAGCCATGTTTTCCTTCTTAAGCTCAGTTCAAATACTATCTCCTCCACAATGTTCTTTTAATTAAAACCAAGTTCCTCTGGGTTACTACAACACTTTGCTCACAAATCTATTTTAAAGTTTATTTCCTTTTTCTTTGCGTATTATGGTTGATCATTTCCTTATATCTCAGCCCACGTATATAAACTTGGAGGCAATAAATCATATTTGTATACCTTATAATTCCTAGCTGAACTATTATGTTTTAAATATAGAAGGTGCTTAATAAGTACCACATTACTCAGCTGACTCTTGACTCATGTCTTACACATGGATGCTCATTGAATATTTGTTAACAGAAATCAGTGTTGCAGGCTTTCTTTGTGGTCACGGCGAAGAAAAAGAATTTCATTTCTTTAAAGAGACAAAGACAAAGTGACATTGAGGAAGAGAGGCCTTTATGTGGAGTGACTTTGGGAAAGCCAGAAAGTTAGAATGCCCAGCATTTGAGGTGTGGCTTAGTGATGTGACGGCTCCTTTCCTACCCTGTTCCTAATGGATCACCTAGAAATGGGGCTCAGCATTGAAAGTATGTGAGCCACAGCCTGGGGAGTGGGGGCGGTTGGTGAGGGGAGCAGGCTCAGCTGCTGAAACCTTGCCTTGCACTGATAGTTGCCTACATGTACTTATTTTTTTTGTATTGTAAAAGTAATGCATGCTTTTTGTACAAAATTTGGAAAATGCAGATAGATGCAATGAAGAGACTCCTAATTGCCTGACCCTATTGTAGCAGAGTGTGTTTTACAAGTACAGCTGTAGCAGCATCTCCCAACTCACGTGCTTTCCTGCAGTGTGACCTTGCCTCGCTCCCATCGAGAGGCAGCCCCTTGAATCTGAGCAGGCTCTGTGACTGCTTTAACCAGCAGAGTATGGTGATTCTGTGCCAGTTCTGCACAAAGCCCTTTTGTGCCCTAGCAGCTCTCACTTCCTGCCTCTTGGGAGCCAGCCACCATGTAAGCAGTGCAACTCCAGCATAATGGGAGATTTACAACGCAAGTGGAGAGAGTTCCTGGAGGATGCAGTACTTCATGGAGATAGAGTGAGGCCAAGGAGTACCAAGACATCAGACATGTGAGTAAAGAAGCCATTTTGGAAGTGAAACTGCCCGCCCCAGACATCCCAGCTGATGCCACGTAGATCAGAGATGGACTGCCCACTGAGCTATTCCCAAACCCTTGAGCAAAATCAATTTTTTTTAAGCCACTACATTTTTTTTCTTTTTTTCTGTTTTGTGGGAGGTGGGGGGATTAGGTTTATTTATTTATTTATCTTTTAATGGCCATACTGGGGATTGAACCCAGGACCTTGTGCATGCTAAACACTGGCTGTACCACTGAGCTATGCCCTCCCCCCTTAAATTTGATTTTTAAAGGCAATTTTCACATCACTGTTTTGTGCTCTATCAGATCATAATTCCCTGTGTCCAAGTAGAGAGTCAGCGCAGGCTAACTGCTGTGACAAAACAAGCCTTCAGCAGCTTAACACAATGACCCCACTCCCGTCACAGAGACGTGTGGTGCTGGGAGGGGTGGAGTGAGGGTTCCACTCATGCAGTCACTCAAGAGCCCAGGCTTCCTCCCTCTGGTCACTCTGCCAACCTCTAGGCTTGAGGTCCTTAACCAGATCTTCTGTGTAGGCCTAGTAGACCAGGGAAGAAAGAGCATGGAATGTTGAACAGGAAGTTTTTGTAGGCTAGGGCTAAAAATGGCATAGATTGCTTCCACTTAAATTTTGTTTGCTAGAACTCACTTATGCAGCTGCAGCTAGCTGCAAGGGAGGCTGGGTGGTATCTAGCTGTGTGCTCAGGAGGCGAGAACTACCTTGAAGACAAAACAGCTTTGGTGAACATCTAGCCATCTCTGCTGCAGGTAATTAGTGATCTGTTGGAGCCTGTCTAGAGGTATAAAAACAAAATACTAGTCTCCTAAAATCCTCATGTCTATTTTATAATAGGTATTGACTCATTGTGTTTTAATTAAGGTTTTAAGCATAATGAGCTTTATAACCTATCTGCGGTGTCACCTTCAGCAAGAAAAGAGAATACTCATATTATCTGAGCACCTGTGTGCTAAGCATTGTGCAAGCACCTGCAACATGGCCTTATTTAATTTTCTTAATGATTGTACTGGGTAGGTGGTGTTAAACATCCTGTTCTGATGAGGAAACAGTTCTGTGAAGATTAAGTCCTCTCAGGTCACGCATCCAGTGTGTGTACATTATGTAGAATTCAAACCCAGACAACTTCATTCCGGACTTCTTAGTGGTTCTCTCTCATCTCATGACCTCAGCTTCAGTTGCTTCGGGACTAAATGGACCAGATGGTCTCTAAGATTTCTTGCAGTTCCAGTTCTATGATTTATGTGGATCAACAAGTATGCCCTGAAAAACCTGGATCCCGGAAACCTCATTTGAAACTTAGCTCCAGAACTGGCGATCCCTCCTAGCTCCCACGCCCTGTATCTGGAGGCTGAGGATCACCTCTTTTCCTGGAATCTTCTCCCTCTCCTGCTGCTGTCTCTGGCCTGGGGCTCCTGTCCCACCCCCTCAGGTGGACTCGGTATAGGAAGACAAGCCAGCTGGAAATTGGTCTCCCACAGCCATGGCCTGGCCACCTTCCGGAAGAGAAGCCCCATCACCTACCTGGGGCCAATGCCAGACAGGGAGGCCTGTGAGCACGTGGTTGTTGGAGCAAAGACGCTTGGTTCTAGGGGCTGAGGGACACTGTTCTGACCTACCTTTAGTGTCCTTGGCAAAGAATCTAGTGGATGGTGGACTCAGTCTGACCACTGATGAGAGAAAATGTGTCAACTGGCCCACCGGGGGTCCTCCCCTACCTCATCCCCATGGGCCTATGAGAGAGGTCTTCCCTCCAAGCCTGCAAGGAATTTTAGGCACTCATTTCTCCTTCCTGTGTTACTGACCCCAACCATGTCTTCCCTCCCAGCTTCCCAATACCTGGACTCTAGCCTTTTCTGGATTTTCCTTGCCCACCAAAATATTCATTGGCCATCCATTAAGTGCTAGGCACTCTTCTGGACACTGGAGACCAAAACCAGACACATGGCGCTTACAGCTGAAAAAGGAGATTGAAATCATGTGCTTTCTGTATCTGTCTCTTTTTCTCTCCCTCCCTCCTCCTCCGTGATTGTCTGTCTCTTGTTCCATCCAACCGGCATCTGAGAGCAGCCGGGATCTCTCATCACTGGGGAGGTGCCTGGACCAGTTCTGGCCAAGGTGGAACAGACACGCTTTCCTCCTGTCAGAGGTGTTCTCTACCTTGAGGTCATGCATTCTGACCTTGAGAGTGGTAAGCTCTAAAGGTCTAATATAAGGATTTGGGCCCAGGGCTGGTGCCAATAAAGGCCTCTGGGTCTTGGGCCTCCCTGAGACAGCCACAGGTTTCATCTAGCACCAGACTGCCTGGACTAGCCCATCAAGTGCCTCACAGAGGCATGGCCAAAGCCTTGAAGCAGTCAATGTGTTTTGCTTAGAGCAGCTTTGGTGTTTATTTCCTTTGGGAGCCAGCAACTAGTCAAGATTGCAGGGGCTGGGCCCTAGCCACACACCATGTGATACAACCACTGGCATTCATGTTAGATAAGCAAAGCAATGTTTGACTAAGTGACATGATACCACCCATTCCCAGATGTGATGGGGTTCTGCCCGTATATCACACCCACCTTGGGGAGCCATTTTGAATTCACCGAGGAACTACTCCTGGTTTCAAAACTTTGTCCTCGGCCAGTACTAGAGTCGCTCTCCAAAACGGGCCCAGAAGGAAAGCTGCTGCTGCCTCTTCCAAAAAATCTCTGCTGACAACTTTGTCTACTAGACAATAGTCCACACAGCAAATTCCTTTCAGAATTTGGTATTGGGAAAGTTCTCTGCCTCTCAGTGGGGATTCTGGAACATGCTCCATCCCCCTTGTGATTCTGGCTGACAGGAAGCTTAGGCACTGTAAGTACATCTAGCTTAATCCGCCATGAGATTTTGGATCTTTCCTTTGGATTGTTTAAAATATATTTAATATTTTAAAGAAAAGCTGCCATAAATCTTGTTCAGATAAGAGGAATACGCTGAGTATAATGAAAACATCGTTCTGGTTTGATGAATAATCCAGCTACCCCTGGAGCTCTGGGAAGGCAGGAGGCAGTGGGTGCGGGTGTGCCCGTGTGCATGAGTGTGGGGAGGGTGTCAGCTGCCCTTTGCCACATTCTTCAGACACCAAGCCTCCTCCTGAGCCCTGGGATCCTTCTCCCGGGGCACCGCAATGGCGTGGGAGTGTCTTTTGCTACCCAGCTTCCCCTCTTCAAATTGAGGTTGAAAGAAAGCAACTCCCTGCGGGAACACTCAGCAGAATACTTCATGCCAAGATTTCATTCCAAACAGTCAGACATCACATCATCATTTCTCTACCTACAAAGCCAGGGGACTTACAGAGTCGGAGGCTGTAGGGTGCTCATGGGGAGAAGTCAAACTGGGATACACTGGAGAAAGAAGGAACGCACAATTAATAATAAAATGTGCAAAGCAGAGCATGTCCTTCAGGGCTGGCCGTTGCCCTGGTTTCCTGGATATGATCTTAGAGTCTGACCCTCCTTCAGTTAGGGATCCATGGGTCTCCCAACCTTCCCCAGAAATAGCTCCAGTTCTTTGGGGACGTCACCCAACTGTCCAGAGGCCACCTGTATTTGTTCCCACTCACTCCCAGGAGGCACTGGGCACACTGTGTAAATTCAACACAAATTGAAGAAGTAAAAGTCTCCTTCTTTATTCGTGTGCACGGAGATAAGTTGGGGGATCTCTTCTACCTCACCTCTCCTTATTTTTTATCTCTAGTGGTCTCTGTACCCCCTTATTTTTGTCTCTTCCCCCCTAGAGTAGGGGAGAGATGGGGGTGGGGCTACAGACAGCCCAAAACTTGCTGGAGTGGGTGTGGGGTGGAACATCCTCCCAGCACTGAACATGGCTTAGGCCCAGGGTTGTGGTAGATCTAGAGGTGGGAGAAGGCAGCCTTTTATCTGAGATCCATCACATGGCAGGGGGCAGTCTATTATGGAAATTAGCTCCTGCCTGAGGCAGTGATATGCTCCCTTCTCCAAGGGCCCTGAAGGGGGTACCCTTGAAGGGGGATGGGAGAGAAGGGAGGATTGGAAAGGGCATTTCAGCACTGAAGAAGGGGCTCCTGGGTGCAGCATCACATGGGTTGCAGAGGCAGAGCTGGGACCAGCCTGGGCCTGTGAAGGAGGACCCTACAGCTGTGTCAGAACCTCTGGAAGCATGAGCAGCTCATGGTGTCTCACTTCTGTTTTTGCTTGGCCTTTAGTAAACTTCCTTTTGAGTATGTTGGCTTGTCCTAGCTGGAAGGCAGCCGTGGAAAGAGAAAACTGAACTTGGAGAGAGACGATCTAGGTTAGAATTGTAGCCCTACCACTTTCTTGAGCAAATCAGTTCACCCTTGCTTCCTTCATCTGTAAAGCAGAAGCAGTAATGTTACCCAAAAACTGCATTTGCCTCCTGGTCGATGTTGAGCCAAAAGACACAACCAAGCCAAAGAGAGGGGAGAAGAAAGGATTTATCATTACTTGATGCAAGTAAGGAGAACACCAGGGATCTTTCCCAAATCAGTGTCTCCCAGAATAGCAACATTGGGGAAGATTTAAGCTAAGGGTTCATGCAATTTATGAAAGGGTTTGGGCGGTCGGTGGAGTCCAAGCTTTAGCTGATTGAAGTTATGAGGGTCAGAAAAGGTCATCATCAGCATCCCTTAGATTCCAGGAGAGCTGGTGGTTGAGCCCTTCAGGCTAATCTTTACCACTGAAACCGAACTGAAGTCTTTACAACTAATGTATTATCTTTGCTCTTGTTATTTCTCTTGCCTGATAATAGTCATTTGTTCTTGCATTCTTTTGTTCTCTTAAGATCACTAATTACTGAGCCCTGTTCCACGACAAGCATTGTCGGCAGGCTTAGATCACAAAATGGCTTAGGCCAAAAAAAAAAAAAAAGAAAAAAAAGGCTCCTCTTATGTCAAGAAAGCCCTGCCTGATTTTCTTTCTCTGGGGACCCCCTACCTTATCTGCTTACAGTAACACCCTTCATGGTATTATAGAAAGGATTGGTTTAGAAAGTTGATGAGCAAATACTTCACACAGGGAAGATGCTCAACCAAGACATCTTTAGTTGATTTGAGTTGTTCCTAAAGGAACAGGAGATGGAGCCTGAGTTCTATCCACCCTTGGGCTAGAATGCAAAAGCAGAAACAGGGAGCCCCATAGCCTGAGTGGTGATGATGGCTGGGATCATAAGGAGACCACATATGAAGGTACAACTTGAGGGTGGGCTACCACAGGGTCAGACAAGTTCTACATGGGGATGTCCTTCTAAATGGGACCCTTGTGGCCCACCTCCACCATTTTATTGGGGAGCCCACACCTCAAATCCAAAAATGAGGGCCTTGGCCAAGCGATGAGGCAGGGGCTAGCATTCTAGGGCCTCCATTCCTGGTCCTGGACCGCCATCCCTGGAATCTGACTTCAGTCTGGCCCTGCGTGCCAGCTGTGTCTCTGTTCAGGAGCCACATCCTACCCTCAGGAACCAGACGAAGGGGAGGAAGTTTGTCAAAGTTCAACATGCTTAGGAATGTTGACTTAGTCTCCTACTAGGATAATAAATTTCTGGGTCTTAAAGAAAAGGTTTCAAATGCTGTATCTGATTTTGAGGAGGTTCTGAGAAACATTCCTAGCCAAGATAACAGATGACAGGAGGACCCAAATGGAATGTGGTCACTGGGTCACAAGACGGTTGACAGACTCATCTCCAAAAGCAGAGTCACCATCACAGACACTGCCCAACCATGCGCACCTGTGCAAAAGCCTCTACAAAAACCCTTATGACCACTAGCACCACCCACCCCCACCACTCTCAAAATGCCATCCTCACCTGCCCAAACTGCCAAAACCCTGTGAATTAAACAAAAGTCTGGAATGGTGTACAAAGTTTCATGCGAGATATTCCAAGGTCCCTGCACTGTAGTGGGGAGGGAAGGTGGTAAAACAAAAGTCTAGATGTGTGTGGAAGGACCACCATGATGCAGCTCTCATGCAGGGGAGGCTGGTGTGCTTACACAGAGGAACATTAAGTGCCATGGGACTGGCCTTGGGGGCCACTAGGTCCTTCTGTCTGTGAGTCCACGTTGCTCAGTGACAACTCAGGACATGGTGTCTGCCCTGAGGACTTTGCCATATTGCAGAAAGGATGGAGGAGACACCCAACATGGTTAACAGAGCCAAGGAATCAAGCCAGAACAAGGCAAGGACCACTGTGGCAGACAGTGCCCGTGTTTAGAGGTAACAGCTAGACTGGTGAGGTTGACTAGAGAAGCGTTTAGAGAAGTGCAGCCTCCTAAGCAGCAGTTTGAGGAAGAAGGAACGTGACTTGTTGGAGAAGGGAAGGCAGCTCATAAAAATCAGAATGCAGCAGTTTTGTGAAATTGCAGCAGTAACAGTATTTGCACCAGCATGTACGTTACCCACAAGCACTTTTGTCTAACATCGTCTCATCTCATTCTCCCAGCAACCCTGTGAGGAGAGCATCCTTGTCATCACACCCAGGTGAGATAGGCCTAGAAGACAGACAGAACTTCTAGAGGTGGAGACGTGGGGGAAGGCCCTCCGAGCGGAGGGAACTGCATGGGCAAAGGCATGGAGATGGGGAAGCACTGGCTGTGTTAATGGGGAGGTGAGTGTTGGGTTTTTCATGTGCAGAGTGAAGTCTGAGAACCTTTGTACTGAAGGTTCCTCAGCAGCATGGATGGCATAAGCACCCTGCTCAGGAAGACGTAATGAGGGCAGCAAGGCGGGGTGGGTGGGAGGGAGACTGGAGATGGAAGCCCATTGGAGGCTACTACAAGAGGCAAGATGGGAAGTAAGAGGGTCCTGACCTAGGGCACAAATGGGGGTGACAGTGAACACAAAGCTTTCCAGGTTCATCCATTTTATAGCATGTATCAGAACTTTTTATGACTTTTTAATGGCTGAATCTTAGTCCACCGTATGATTATACCACATTTTATTTACCCATTCATCCGTTGACGGACACGTGAGTTGTTTCTACTTTTTGGCCATTATGATTGATGCCGCTATGAACACTTGTGTGCATGTTTCTGAGTGAACATAGGTCTTCATTTCTCTCAGGTGTACACCTAGGAGCGGCATAGCTGGGTCGTGTGGTAGCTCTAGGAGTAACCATTTGAGGAGCTGCTAGATTGTTTCCAAAGAACCTGAACCATTTTACATTTTCTGTGGGATTTCTTGCCCTCCAGTTTCTAATAGGATTTGACCAATGGGAGGCACATTACATTACAGACCTCAGAGGGTGGATCCAAGTGAGGATGGGGTGTTTCTTTCATAGAGGATTGACGTAAACCAGCTGCATCCCACTACTGAGACCAGAGCTCTTGTCAATGACCAAGAGTCACTGGTGGGCCTCCACCAAAGTAGGGCTCCAGGCTCTGTTGACATCTCTTGTCTTTTGATTTTTTTTTCAATTGTCGTAATATACACAACATAAAGCTTACCATGTTAATTATTTCCAAGTGTACAGTTTAGTGGCATTAAGTGCATTCACATTGTCATGCAGCCGTCACCACCATCCATCTCCAGAACTTTTCCATCTTCTGGAACTTAAATTCCACAGCCATTAAACAATGCCCCCTCTCCTTTTTAAGCCTCAAGTGGGCAGGGCTCCCTGCTGTGGCTGCCCTCCGGCACTGCACTGTGCCTCGTGGTTTCCCTAATCCCCTGCTCACACATGTTTGTAAATCCCTTTATTAAACTATCCTCAATTCACTTAACTCGAGTGTACCATTTATCTCCTGCCTTCCTGATACTACAACTCTGTGAGGTGGTGGCTACAGTTATCATCTCCATTGTACAGACAAAAAAACCAAGGCAGAGGGAGGCTGAATAACTTGCCCAAGCTCCTCATCTAATAAGGAGAAAACTAGGATTGATACCAAGCAGTTTGGCTCCAGGACAGTTGAGATAAAAGCAAAGGCTACTCGACTACTGACCCTTGGGGGCCCCCTTGCAGGTGAAGAGGCCGAGCTGACTAGAGGCTGGAACCAGGATGGGGTTGATGGGGAGGCTGGTGAGGCCTCCAGAGAGGCTGCTCAGTGCCCGGGCAGAGGAGAACAGGAAAGAGGAGCCCAGTTTTCATTATGCTAAGGCAGACGAGCATATCCCGAGGGGAGACACTGCTGCTGCCAACGGTTGTCCCCCATCGTTCTTGGAGCTGACCCAGGTGGTCGGCTGAGACTCCCTGGCAGAGGCTGAGAGGACCCTGACTGGGGTTTAGCTCCATGGGCCAGAGGTGAGGCTGCTGTGGGAGTGAAGGTGTCTCAACATGTCCCATGCCGGAGCCCTGTGGCCCTGGGTGGGACTGGTGTGACCAAATGGATTTACTCCAATGTGAAAAGACTCCTGGGATTGCCTCCCTCCACGACGCTGCCTGGGAGCACGGGCATAAAAGCAGGGAGGGCTGAGAGAGGCTGGAGTGCACTGGAAGCCCCGGGGGCTGGAGGCCAAGGGGTGAGGGGAGGTGCAGACCCGAGATGTTCTTCCTGCTCAGCGGGCTGGCTTTTTTGGCCATCTCCTTCCTGCTCCTGAAACTTGGCAGCATCTACTGGGAAAGGGGCCACCTTCCTTCTGGTCCCTTCCCCTTCCCCATCCTTGAAAACCTGTGGCAACTAAGCTTTCAGCTGCACCCAGAGACACTGCTCCAGGGACTCCGTCCTGAGTTGGAGGCCCTCCGGAGGGGCGGGCAGACGGACCCTCCATCTCTCTTAGTTCAGGGATACTAGAAGGAAGGAACTGTGGTCAGATACACATGGGGGTAAATCCTCCTCCGGCCACCCACTCCCTCTATGGCCTCAAGTCTCGCTTTCCTCATCTGTCAAAGGTAGGCTTGTTGGGGGATGGCAAATATTGAATGTAAAGACTTTGCACAAAGCTCACCGAACAGGATTCTAAGGCAGAAGTCTGCTGCCAATGTAACACAGGGGAGAAAACTATTTTAAAAGGACTTTGCTCCAGGAGGGCACTGTTTGTGGCTGGAAGGAATTTTCTGAAAAGCCACTTGGGATGGGAACTGGGGAGAACGGGACACCCCAGGGCACACTCAAGTAACACTGCTGCACTAAGTCCCCTTCTAGGGTTGGTGGATCCCACCAATGGGAGGGCTTCTGTTGAACTGAGGGGGTTTGAAATCCAGGTCAGAGCTGAACAGCTGCTGAGAACTAGAAGCAGGAGACAATCCCTTCCCCACGGCAAAACTCAGCTCTCATCAAGGTTGACGAAGTATTTTTAAAAATTCTGGTTGAAGATACTACATGACTGCGATCCCCAGGCTCCTCATGCAGTAGGAAAAGCACGTTAGTGAGGGTGCACTAGTGTAAAGGCCACACTGGACACGGAGCCCTGAAGAAAGTGTAGTTATAATTTAATATCATCTGTAAAATGGGTAGAACAAACCCACCTCCCAGGATCGTTGGGGTCCAAACCAGATGTTCCGGGTGTAAGTGCTGGGCCCTGACCTGACTAACCAAAGTGCACAGGGAGCCTGCGACCCCAGCTGGCACCAGTGCTGACCATGGAGACCTGGGGTTTGGCTGGTATGGGAATGGGGTGGCAGGTGCTCTGAGAAGGCACACCTGAGGTGAGGATTGGGTGCCCGAAGAAGGTGGGGATTCATGCCAAGGCGAAGGCCCCAGGGAATGGGGCCAGCTGTGCTTTCTCTACAGCGCTGGGTCACTGTCTCTCGGCAGCTGGCCAAGGCTCACGGCAGCGTGTTCACAGTGTGAGTGGGCCCAACGCCCTGGTGGTGCTCAGCGGCTTTCGGGCAGTGAAG
The DNA here is from genome assembly GCF_048564905.1 of Vicugna pacos. Taxonomy (NCBI): domain Eukaryota; kingdom Metazoa; phylum Chordata; class Mammalia; order Artiodactyla; family Camelidae; genus Vicugna; species Vicugna pacos. Next base: position 52,748,790 of record NC_132987.1, on the reverse strand, counting down.
GAAGCCCTGGTCTCCAACTCGGAGTAGTTCTCCGGCCGGCCTCTCACCCCCCTCTTCCAGGACCTGTTTGGAGAAAGAGGCAAGGCTGCCCTCCCTACTGGGGGGTGACTGCACTTGGGGGATCGAGCCCAGGCTGGCCCAGAAGTGTCAACAGGGAGGAAGCTGCCAGGAGGACTCGGGTCTCCTCCAGCACCTCTGTGTGAGGTGAAGGCACGGGGAGGAACCAGCTGTGGGGTCAGAAAGACCCGAGGTCAAGTCTCAGCCGCTCCCTGCCATCTCTGTGACCAGGCCACTGTCACGCTCCACCCCTCAGTGTACTCATCTGCTAGATGGCGACAGTGACTATTCTCCTCCCAGGGCCGTGGGAGAGATTAAGTGACCCCAGTACCTGAGAGTGCCCGGTACAGCACCTGGCTCAGCAAATGCCCTCCCCTCCCATCCTCCCCCCAGGCTCCGTCCTCCCGTCCATTCTTTATCTCCTCCTCCATTTCTTGTGGGGACTCATAGGCAAAATCAGCTCGGCGGCCTGGGAGGAGGCCATAGCCGAGGCCACCTTGAGGGCACCAGGCACGCGGACCCCACAATTCCCAAATGCCCTTCGCCAGAGTCAGAGTACTAGCTCCAGCTGATTGGGAAGCCATCCTGGGGTCTGCCCGCCCAGCCTAGGTGAGAGCCAGGTGGCCTTGGCCTGGGAGGTTGGGAGGGCCTCCTGACTGTCCCCCAATCTGGGCCCAGGAGTTATCTGCAGCAATGGGCACATGTGGCGGCAGCAGAGACGCTTCTGCTTGGCGATGCTTCGGGGGCTGGGCCTAGGCAAGCAGGCGCTGGAGCTGCAGCTGCAGGAAGAGGCAGCGGAGCTGACTGAGGCCTTCCACCGGGAGCAGGGTAAGGAGCGGGCTAGGGCGGGCTACCCTAATCCCCCCACAACACACACACGAACATCCCTGCAAGGAAGCTGAGCCTTGGCGCGTGCGCGCGTGTGTGTATGTGTGTATGTGTGTACAAAGAGGTGGACCCTTTGAGGGTCCAGTAGGGGATTTATGAGCTACATCGACAAATTGGGACTTTCTATAAGGTGGACGGACACGGTCACAGGAACATCCAGTCTTCTGGGAAGGCCTGAAGCCCTTCTCTACAAGTGGGGAAACGTCTTTCCTCAACATCTCAGGCCTTTGACACCTCTAGAACTTTGCATGTGCTGTTCCCCCTCCAGAATATCCTAATCCAGACTCCTTCCCTCCCTATGAGAAACCACTGCTGCTTTCAGACCTGGTTGACATCATCTGCCTAAGAAGCCCTCCCTGAATTATCCCAGGCACAGCTGTTCCCTGAACCCTTTGTTCTCAGTTGGGACATATCTGCTCCACATTCTAATATGTTTAAATGGTGTCTGTCTTCCACACCCTCCCTGCAAACCCAGTGCCTGTCACTGAGCCTGGCTTATAGAAGGTGCCCAGTAAGCATTTGTTGAGTGAATGAATGAGGACTGAGAATGAATGGATAAGGCAATGAATGACTGTATACAGATTGCATTAATGCTCAGGGCAGTGCTCTTTTTGCCTCCTTACCCTGAGCCCTTCCCCTCTGCTCTCAGGTAGACCCTTCGACCCTCAGGTACCCATTGTCAGGTCCACTGTCAGAGTCATTGGGGCCCTCATGTTTGGCCACCGCTTCCTCCTGGAGGATCCTTTCCTCGAGGAAATGATTCAAGCCATCGACTTTGGCCTGGCCTTTGTCAGCACCATTTGGTGCCGGGTAAGTTGGCCCTTGGGAAGGTAGGTATGGGGACCATTGGACAGCTTGGGGCCCAGGGCAGGCAGGGCTTCTGCCAGGGCCTGGCAGGGAAGGTGTGAGGTTGGCAGAAGGAAGGCCCAAGGCCTGATTCTGTGTCCCTCAGGCAGCCTCTGCTCAGCAAAATGACACTCACAGCATCAAAACATTTGCTGTGGTTCATCATTGAAGCGTGGGCAGGAGGAAGAGACAGGTTAAATCCCCTTAAACACGTTTCTGGGCCTGCACCATCCTAGCTGAGCCCTGGGTTCAATGTCTGCTACCACTGTTTTCACTTCTGTCTAGATTATTTTGGGAGTGTGGAGGGTCTCCAGACGACAAGCAGGCCTGGGATGCCCACGTCAGAGGTCCTAGCCTGCTTGGCGCCCCCAGCACCACTCTCAGCTGCCCTAACTCAGGGCCAGAGCAGCGCCTGGGTGGACTCTTCCCCCACAGCTGTGCGACATGCTTACTTGGGCCTTCCACTGCCTCCCAGGCCCCCACCAGGAGATGTTTAGGTACCAGGAGGCTGTTCGGGGCTACCTCTGCCAGGAGATCAACAGACACAAACTCAGCATCTCTGAGGCCCCCAAGGCCTTCATCAGCTGCTACCTGGCCCAGATCACCAAGGTGGGCCTGAAATGGCTGCAGAGGGAAGAGGGAGGCTGTCTTCTCAGCTGCACCTCTTTATAGGGCCAGGGCCTCCATTCCTCACCCTTTCCACAGTCTACAAGCTGTCAGAACACGCTGAAGCAGCAGGCGTTTGGCATTTTCTTCCCTGTCTTTTCCCAGGCCAGGGCTGGCTCCTGCGGTCATGGGTAGGGTGGGAAGTGGGAGACCTAGGTGATGTCAGGGCCAGCATCCTGGGGCAGTCCCCCTTCCCCCCAAAAGTCACTGTAGTTCTGGGACTCAGGCCCTCCTGAGGGGTCTGATGCGAGAGGAGTTCTGGTCCCACAAGCCTAGGCCAGACTTCATGGAGACACCAGGGCTCTGTAGAGGAGAGCTTCAGAAAGCTCTGCTGTCCCTTCACCTACCCTCCACCCTCCAGACCAAAGATGACCCTGTCTCCACATTCAGTGAGGACAACCTGATCCAGGTGGTGATCGATCTGTTTCTGGGAGGCATGGACACCACGGCCACCACCCTGTGCTGGGCACTCTTCTATATGGTTCAGCACAGAGCCATCCAGGGTAAGGGGACTGGGTCACACCTGGCTGGCTGCCCCATGCCCATTTCCCCTGAAGCACCTGCCACCATCAACGTCTTTGGTCTGTAGCCCCAGGGGTGGGTCCTGATCTTATCTCTGTAATATAGGAAGTGTTCATGGCTTTAAGTCAGAAGGGTGGGGTGCAGGGTTCTATTCCCACCCTGCTACTTACTGAGTGGTCTCAGGTAAGTATTTCAACCTCTTAGAACTAGTGTGAAATGAGGTGATATTATTTCACTCTTTCAGTAATGATTCACCAGGTCCTGTGCCGATGTCCACTCATGACCACAATTGTAGAAGAAAAAGACGACAAGAGTTCTCTCAGGGGCAAAATGCCTATAACCTAAGTTCAAATCCTGGCTCCACCAGTTTTGTGACCTTGTGCAGAAGTCCATGTCCGATTGCAGCCTCAGTTTTCCTATCTGTAAAATGGAGGCAACAGTTCCTACCCCATAGGATTCTGTGTATATAGAACACCTGGCACATAGTGGGTGCTCAAATCTGGGTCCTTCTCCTTCCCTCAAGTCCCCTCTAGAGGAGGAAACCCTGTAAAATCTAGTTTACAAGCTCTGCCTCAGGGAGGGCCTGCCACTGTGTGACCAGGGGTGACTGTGTGGGTGGGGCGACCTTAAGGTCATGAGCCTCCGCGGCTGTCTGGGTGTGGGGACGAGGAGGGTAGGGTGTGGTGGGGAGCCCGGGCTGCAGCGCCTTCCCTGGACCCACGCCGAGCCGCGCGCAGGGCGGGTGCAGCAGGAGCTGGACACAGTGCTCGGCACCTCCGGGGCGGTCCGCTAGGAGGATCGCAAGCGACTGCCCTACACCCGCGCGGTTCTCCACGAGGAGCAGCGCGTCAGCAGCGTCGTGACCGTGGGCGCTGTGCGCCAGTGCGTGACCTCCACTCGTGTGCAAGGCCACCCTGTGCCCAAGGTAGGTGTCCCTATTGTGGCCTCACACCAGCTCCTGTAGAAAGCACCCTTCACTGGGCTTCTTGCCCAGGACGGCCACCTACTACAGGTTCTGCCTGTCTGCCGGCATTCTATCAATCATCCATACATCCATCCACCAACCCACCCATCCATCCGTCTCTATCTGTGGCATTCTGGACAGAGGGCTATGATTGTAAAAGAATATTCTCATTGAGGGGTACTTTTAAATGTGTGTGTTGTTCAGAAATAACCCCTGCAGACATTTTAATGCACCTCTTTTCAGTCATCTTTGTCCACATAATAACATAGTTGTGATTATGCTGAATATATAATTCTGAAACTTTCATTTCACTTAACATATCATTCTGATTCTTCTGCATTACGGTTCTCGAACTTCCAGGTACATCAGAATCACCTGCAGGTCTTGCTAAAACAGACATGGCTGGGCGCCATTACCAGAGTATCTGGGGTGAAGCCTGAGCATTTGCCTAACAGGTTCCCGAGTGGTGCTGAGGCTTTAGGTCCAGGGACCACATTTTGGAAACCACTGTTCTACATCACTCTTAATGGCTGTGTAAAGTTCCACCACCAAATGGGTTTTTTTTAGTTCTTAACCCTTATTGATGACCATTTAGGCTAATTTGCAATATACATGCCTTAAGCATGGTCTGCATTTTGTGTTACATCCTTAGTACCTTAGTACTGATTTCTCACACCTGACAGCCCATCACTTTGGCCATATTCTGTTTTCTAGAAGGGAGTCAATTGATCCCACCCACCCTCAAGGGGAGGGTATTTCACAGGGAAAGCCAGGTGTCAAGGATGATTGGGGAGGGGCATTTTTAAGGAAACAACACATATGTGTAGGTGGCAAAGTTGCCATTTTCGTGAAACAGTCACTCATCTTGGTGCTCTCTGCATAGAGGTGGTGGCCAGAACCCCAAAACTTTCCTCAGAAAGGGGCTTTGGTTCAGCACTGACGCTCCAACCTGTCCTTGGTGGAAGCCTCGATGGTACAAGGTGATACACCATGAAAATGATGGGGAGAGAAGGTATGAGGGCCCAGTTTTCTTTGTCATGAGAATCTTTTTTCAACTCTTACAACCATGGTTCAGGGCAGACTTGACTGCAAGATCCGTGTCAGGATGTGATTATTAAATTCTTATTAATTTGATCAGACTTGAGATTCCTGCTTCCAAGCATTTGTTTCCTCACAATAACCCTATCCTTTCCATGTTGTTCCTATTGTTCTTCTTCTCCTTTTGTTAATAGCTAGGGAAACTTCAGCTTAGCTCAAGTAAATGCCCCAAACACATGGTTAGTAACTGAGTTTCAAACATATGTCCTTCTGATTCCAGAGTTTTTGCTCTTTTTACCATACTCCCTGCCATTCATATTGCTCCATAAATGCCTCTCTAGGAAAGTAAATGAACCAGCATGATGGATGGAGATGTTTTGCATTGTCTATTGATCTGCCAGATTGGCTGATACTGAACTGTCCTTGGCCGTATTTGGCCATCAAGTTTATAGGTTAGAAAAAATGTCTTCTTGAATGTGAGGATAGGACCATGTCATCAACTCATCTGGCTATTAGCCTGATGGGAGGCCCCAGGCCCTGACTGTCTGAAAGTTGTGCCAAATTAGGTCATGTTAAAAAGGAGGGATCTAGAGTTCTGCTCTGTTTTATGCGATTTGGGATTAGAAATTTCCTAATTAATAGCCCAACTTGATTATAGGAGTTGTTCTGTGATAAGAGCACCAGGGAACCATTAACAGCCTGGAATCAATATTGAGCTTTTCCAACTTGGGTTAGAGATATCTCCTGAAAGTAAAATCAAAGCTTGACAGTAGATCATGAAATGTTACAGATATTCCTAAACTATTCTTAACCATTCTATCAGTTGAGTGGTAGTGACAACAGCAGTGGTCCCTAAGACAGAAGTGTCTCTGTATTAGGTTCAAGCCTGTCTCTCCTCATTCTATTTGATTATAAGCTCCAAACTGCCATTTACTGGGAAGAAGCTGGGATAGGGTCCCCAAGAGGTCCCCAGCAAGCAGATGGCTCTGTAATTTGGAGGAGAGGGAGTGTTACCTTTGTTGTGTACTGGGCAGGCTACAGTCTGAGCCTGTCCCATGAATGAAGATCAGTCAGGCACTTTGCAGGGAGTCCAGAACATCACTCAGAATAGAATGTAAATAATTCTGGAGGGAAGAGAGCATCTTGCCAGGAGCCTCTGCATCTGAAGGCAATTATTAGGAACTCTAATAATGCAGAGGTTACTCCATCTCAGGTGGGGAAAATGGGGAAATTCCCAGGACCATGACTAGGGAACACACAGCTCACTCAGGCAGAAGCAAGAACACGTGCCTCCCCACCTCTCCGCTTAAAACCATGAGTGACCAGGTCTGGGTGCCTACGGGTCTGGATGGCTAGGTTCAGGCCCCTCCCTTAAGCCTTCAGTAGAGAAAGGAAGGAAGGAAGGAAGGAGGGAACGAAGGAAGGAAGGAAGAAAAGTGCCTTCTGAAAGTATTTACATTGTCTGAATTTCTGTGTTCTTTATTGTCTTCTGTTTGGTATGCAGGCTTCAAACTCTGCTGAGTGTTTTGTTTTTAATTTCAAGATGCCTTTGTCAAAACCAAGAATCCTGTAGCCGGTTCTCCAGTTCCAACAGGGGTGATAGACTGAATTCTCTGGTGTTTGGCTAATGAGCCAGGGGATATGTAGCCCCCTCAGAACCCCTGGAGCTGTGTGTCCCAGGTCCTGGGTCTAAAGTCAACCCCATCCAGGTCCACTTTGGCCTCCTGGTCACCCAGGGCCCACGTGGTAAGGAGCAGAAGTCACCCACAGGAGCCTTTGGCTCTTTCTGCTCCCATCTGATCAGTCTGATTGTCTTTCCAATCATTCACTTCTTTGAGGTAGAGTGAGCATTAGGATTAGGGCTAGAGGGCACCCCCTCCTCTCCCTAATCCTAAAGGATGAAGCTTTCTGTTTCCTCTCCTTCTCTCTGCCTCATTACTCAGTCCTTCTCTTTGTCTGTCATTCCATTTCTCCTCTCTGTCTCTAACACACACACAGACAGACAGACACAGACACATCCCACCAGTGTTTGTTGTCCTGTGCAGAACTTGGTCCCCTCCAGTCATGCCCAGCAGCCACTGGCCTTCTTCACAGGAGGCAGCAGCTGTGTCTCTAGCCTGTAGGACAGAGGTGGGTGCCCCTTGGCCAGGAGACTGTAATGCCTAGCAACCTCACCGATGTGAAGGCCTGTCTGCTGAATCCCCCTGAGGCCCCATGGTGACTCTCCCCTGCATGCTGGGTGTTCTCTGAGCTCACATCAGCCCAGTGTCCGGGCTGTATGCTGGGTCAGCTGAGGCTCCCTGAGCCACACCAGCTCCTCCCTGCAGGGCACCATCATCTTGCCCAACCTGGCCTCTGTGCTCTATGACCCTGAGCGTTGGGAGACCCCCCAACAGTTCAACCCTGGCCACTTCCTGGACAAGGATGGAAACTTCCTGGTCAATGAAGCCTTCCTACCATTCTCTGCAGGTACTGGGTGCAGTACTGGGTGAGGGCAGTGGGTGGTGGGTGTGACAGGACAGGTGCCATCCTCTGACCTTTCCTTCTGCTTCTAGGGCTTAGGGTGTGCCTAGGGGACCAGTTGGCTCAGATGGAGCTCTTTCTGATGTTTGCCACCCTGCTCAGGACCTTTCGGTTCCAACTGCCAGAGGGGAGCCCAGGGCTCAGGCTGGAGTACGTCTTTGGGGGCACTCGGCAGCCCCAGCCCCAGAAGATCTGTGCCGTGCCTCGTCTGAGCTGCCCCAACACAGGTCCTAGAGAGGAGGGCTTGTAGCCAGCAGGAGTCTGGAGACTGTCTTCCACAAAGTCCTTCCTCAGTCTCTCTTGGCTCCTGCAAATTTGAAGAGCAGCTCAGCTGCCCGTGGTTCCCCCTAACACAAGCTCTGATGAGTGACATTGAAGAGTAGACTTATTAAGGGTTCTACAGAGGTGTCTCAGTTTTGGTAGCTCAGTTCCTAAGTTAGTTATACCTTGGCAGGGAAGTATTTAATAAGATTAGTTAAGAGGTTTGGCCTTGAATCATTTCACAAGATTAATTTGAGGAGTCAAGCCTCACAGGGTAGCGGCTAAGTAGGTTCAGAAGGAGAGGCATTTGAGAAAAACTATAAATACAATGAAGAATGCATCCAAATATTATTGATGCTGGCACCTGATAGCCCCAAACTGGGCAACTTATTTTCTGTCCTCTCCTGCCCTCTTCCGACCAGAGGGGAGAAGTACAGTTCCTTGCAGACACGGGAACCGGTCTCCCCTACTCTCTTTAACAGGCAAAACCAGCAACCTAAGATGTCCCAAGTTTTAAAACACTGTGTCTCCAGACAAGTCTTGCTTATTAAAAAACAACTTGTATTAAGGAAATTCAAGTTAAAATCAAATGAGATACCATATACACCTATTAGAATTGCTAAAAACAAAGCCCTGAGAATCCCAAGTACTAGAAATCTGCACACTGCTGATGGGAATGTAAAATGGTACAACCACATGGGAAAACAGTTTGGCAATTCCTGGTACAATTAAACATGATATCATACAACCCAGCTGTCTCACTCCTAGATATTTAACCAAAAGAAATGAAAATCTACGTTCACCACAAAACGTAATATATGATTCCATTTCTATGATAGTCTTGAAATGGTAAAGCTATAGGACACAAAATATAAGTGGCTGGCGAGGTCCGGGAGGAGGGTTACGGGCTCACTATAAAGGGACACGAGGGAACTTTCTGGAGTGATGGAAATGTTCTGTATCTTGATTGTGGTGATGGTTACAAAATTATGTGTTTGTCAAAAATCATGGAACTGTACACTTAAAAGGGTGACTGTTATTGTGTATAAGTCATATCTCAATAAATCTGACTTCTAAGAACGAACTGTCTTACCTTTTTCCTTTGAGTTACTTAAAAGATGCACCTATGGATTGTAAATAAAAAGAACAAAGAGTGTCACTCCTCATCCTTTTCTATAAAGGGTTAAGTCACAATCCACTTAACAGGGGTTAGTGCAGTCACCCAGGACAGTGCAACCTGAGGAGGATTCAGGATGGAAAAAACAGGATGAGCTTCTGTGTTTTGGATATTAGGGCCCCTAGATAGTTAAGATGCATTTATAAGGAAGAATTTCAATGACACAGATTCTTGCATCTTCCCATACATAGATAAGCACTAAAATCATTAACTTGAAATATCTGGTCTTTGTGATTAGCAGTAATCTTTTTATGCTTGACTACATGTATTTTCCACCAAAAAATTCATTACATACTGGTTCCTCCCCTACTTCTTTGGAGCAGTTCCTCAGGGCCACCTGAGAGGCTGTCTCCTGGGTTATAGTCCTCAGTAAGATCCCTAAAGAAAACTGAAACTCAGTGCTCTTAAGTTGTCTGTTTTTTCAGCAGACAGAATAAATCAACGTTTCTAATTCATAGAACATCAGTCATCCCTATGATGAAATAAAATTCATATTTTATGGCAAGACAAGAAAAAATTTAAATGTAAAATTTTTCTTTGCCCATTTGGGCCTCCTCCCTCCCCTTTAATGTTGGTTGTGCATCTGCATGAACTAGACCTCCTTAGGAGACAACCTTCCTTTTTAATCTCATAGGGGGCCATGATGACACACAATCCACTTCGCTTAGTACGTGCACATCTGGACTGTGTAAACTGTCAATAATATGTCATTTGACATATAATCCTTTGTTTCAAAAACTTATATAACTGTCCTTTGACCTCTAACAGCTGGGATAGTCCTCAGAGCTTTCTGAAAGACTTTCAGGTTGGCTGGAGAGCTATTATGTACTGAGTGCCAACAATGTACACCTGAGTGCCTGGCACATACAAAGTCATTTAATCATCAAAACAACAAGGTAGAAATTATCTGAATTTATAGAAATAGGAATCAAAGTGTCAGAATACCAGTAAGCCTCAGTTTTCTCACCTGCAAAGTGGGGATAATAATGCTAACTCATTTGGTTGATATTAAGATTAAATTAAATGTGATCATGCATGCAAAATACCCATCAGAGTACCTGGGACATAATTAGTGCACAATAAATGGCAAGTAATAATAAATACTCCTGTGCCTGGATGATAGGCAGCACCCCCCCCCCACAGATCCTTCCTGCTCATCCTGAACCGTGGCTGCCCTCTAAGGACTCTGCTTCTCCTACAGCTTTTGAGTGGAAGCTGCTTGTTCTCCCAGTGTCAGTTCAGGCTGTGACCAGAAACAGCATCCTCACTCAAACTGACCAATGAGGAGAGCTTAATAACAGAACACAGAAGCCAACCCATGTGGAACACGGAGGAAGGGAGTAGGTGGAGTAAGTGTCTTTCTCCTCCCATGCTCCAGTCTTCTGTTGGTGACTGCAATTGCCTGAGTCCAGCTAAAGCCAGAGGGCAGGGGAGCCCTTGGATGTGGTCCATGAAGGTCCTGGGGCAGCAGACAAGAGTGATCTGGAGAGGCAGACAGAGAACATCCAGCACATCCCAAAGCTCAGATTCCCTGGGTTCTGGACCACATCCTCCTCATGCCCTAATGATCCTTTCAGACTACTTGTCCGCAGACCACCTGGACATGTATTTCTCCTCTATTGACACTCTGTCCTCTATCTCTAGCTCTGCTTCAAGACTGTTAACCTTCCCGTCACTGCCTCTCTTTCACTGAAGTCTCAGGATTTCACTCCAAGTCCTGCTGTCATCCTGATGACCCCAATGTGATGGTATTTTGAAGTAGAGCCTTTGGGATATAATTAGGTATAAATGAGGTCATGAGGGTAGAGTCCCCATGATGGAATTAGTGCCCTGATAAGAGAGACACCAGAGAGCTTGCTGTCCCTCTCAGCTGTGTGAGAACAAAGCAGGAAGTCAGCCATCTGCAACCAGAAAGACAGCTTTCACCATAACTTGATCATGCTGGTGCCTTGATCTCAGAGTTCCAGCCTCCAGAACTCTGAGAAGTAAATTTTTGTTGTTTAAGCCACTCAGTTTATAGTATTTCCTTATGGCTGCCCATGTAGACTAAGATGCAAGGCTATAAACAAATCCGCTCCTTTGCTTTGGAGGAAAATGCCTTTATCTCAAGGTTGTTTACTTGCTTACTGCCTACTATTAAAAACAAGCAAAATTCAACTGAGTAAATTTGAAGATGTCAATTAGATCTTTATTTAATGGATTGTGAATCAGGCAGCATCCCATCTTAGCAGCTAGGAAGGAGTGTTCAGTAGCTGTACAAAGTGGAAGGTTTTTATAGGCAGAAGGAGGAGGAAAAAGGAAGTTTCTAGCAAAGGAGTGGATTGTTTCAGGCAAGGTCACCTTCATTTGGGGGAAGGTATGAGGCTGTCAGGCAGCTTACCTGACTAGTACTGACCAGGTAATTCCAGATTCACTGGTTAAAGGTCACATTTCCTGGGAGAGGCTGAAACTGCAATTAGGGTAGGTATTAAGTCTTGTTTTGCTGACGTGAGCCTAGCAAAATTGACTCCATTTTGGCCCTTTTGTTTCTTTCCTAACACTGTTAAAATGGTGGATACCCCAAGCTCGGTGTTATTCAGCTGAGATGCAGATCCACTGCATGGTCAGCATCCGTCTAGCCCATGGCATCGCCTCTGGAGGACTTGGAGAACAAAGGGAGCCCTGCAAATGTGATGCATGTGATGCTTCTTGTGCTGTGGGTAATGAAGACTTTTGTCTCTAACCCAGGAGTCTCCTATTTTCTGCCAGCTTTCAAACTTATTAGCTTGCAAATAGGGTAAAATCAAATCCCAGAACAGACACCTATGACAAAGCCAAAGTTAATATATTTTAGTTTCTCCAAGAAGTCATGCCCTGGAAGACATCACAAATGCTATGCTCTCTACCTAGAACATTTTGGCCCTTCTCTTCTCCTGGTAACCTCCATCAGCTTCTCTGGGAAGCCTTTTCCCTTACCTCCCATTCCTTATCCCTTGACTGCATTATTTCTCCCTCCTCTAAACCCCCAGAGAGCCTTCTGCTTCTCCCAGTGTTTTGTAATTGCCTTAGTTTACTTGGGCCATCCTCCTCCAGTAGAATAGGATCTCTGTGAGGTCAGAGATAGTGTCTTTTAAAATACATCCCAGATCTAGTACATTGCCTGGCATACTGCAGGTGCTTATTAAGTATTTATGGAATGAATACAGTGCTGTTATAGTGATTTAAATAAAGCAGTATAAAAACACAGATGAAGGTCATCTAAATCAGAGTGAAGGTCTAAGAGGAAGGCCTTAAAGGAAACCAAAATATGTCACCCCAAATATGCCTCTTTGACATAAAAGTTGTTTTGAGCTGAAGGCAACAATAAATGAAGATAAAGCTCCCCCTTTTCTTTCTAAAGGCAGGAAACAAATGTTTCCTTTCATGGAGACAGACTTTTACCAGCCCAGAGACTAGAGATCAGTGTGAAAGGAAAATCAAAATGGACTCAGTATTGCTAAGAGAGCTCTTTAAAATGGAGCAGAGAGGTCATTGAAGAAGTGTGATATGTGCATCTCTGGATGGAATCTGATCTTTTTCTGCATTTATTGCTTCTTAACTGCCTTCAGCTCTGGATGCTTTGTCTTAACACCACATTCCAGAACACCTGCCCCAGTGTTTCAGAAACTCAAGATAATTATCCAACTCTCACCACAAAATAACTCATGGCAGAGCTCATCTACTTATTGGACCCTTATCCTAAAATAACTGGTGAGTGCCTACCCTTTAAGGACAAATATTTTCTTTCTTGCCTTTGGGTCAATCATAATTCCTGAACAACCAAGGCTTTTGCCTTTATAAGCCTCTGAATCTTTCTGTTCCCTGAACACTTTTTTGGTTTTATATAAATTTGTGTCTCCCAAATTGCAGTTTTTAAGAACCCAAATAAAGCTCTTTGTTTTTTGTAGCCTCAGTACTATTACTTGTTATTAATAATTATTAATTAATCATTAATATTATTCAACAAGAGGCACCGGTGCAATTTGCAAACCAATCTTGTTAACCTAACCCTTATCTTCCTACTTAAGGAAGATAAGGACCACCTTGCCCTCTTTGGACTACCCTTAGCCTAAGCCCCACTGTCTTGTCAATTCTTCACAAATTCTATTTTCTTTGTCAAAAACGTATAAAACTTCCTGTTCTGTCACTTGTTTGGACTTCATTCTCTCGAGAAGACTCCCATGTACATGTATTACTTCAATAAAATTTGGGTGCTTTTCTCCTGTTATTTCGTCTTTGTCGGTTTAAATTTCAGACCTAGCCAGCGACCCTAAGGGAATGGAGGAAAAGTTTTTCCTCTCCAACAGCCTCCTGGAAGAGGTGACAATAAGGTTGGTTTGAAGGACAAATTGGTTAGGTAGGGAGAGAAGGGAAAGGTGTTTCAGGCAGTCAGGATGGTATAAGAACTGGGGAGAAGTAGGAACTGGCAAAGTAGTGCCTTTCAGAAACTGTGGATAATTCAGCATGACTGGAGTTGGGATCAGAGGGTGGAGTGGCAGGAAATAAAGCTGACTGCCAAGTACGCAACAACGGCTGAATCTTGATGTTTGAATTTTATCTAGAATCCAGACTTTCAAGTCAGGCTTGAACTTTCTTTTAAAGCTATGAGGCACATCCTCTTAAGTGTATCATAATTTGAAATAGTGAGATGTAGAAAAGAGAGCAGTACTTTAAACTTGGGTGGCAACATTGGCTCCTCCACTCATTTCTCTCTAAGCTTCTGAGCCACCGTAAAACAGTGATATCTACTTTGTATTTTGCGAGGATTAAATGCAGTAATTTAGGTAAAGTGCCTGGTACACGGCATCACTCAATGAATACTAGTTTTCCCTTCTCTTTTTCGTCTATGTCTCGTCCACGTCGGGTGGAGGTCGGGAGCTCGCCCACGCCCCTCCCGTGTCCAGATTGGACAGGCCGGGGAGAACCGCTGGTTCTTGTGCCTCCGGTTGGTAGCACCTGGACTGGGCCTCGCGGGGGCGCTCTAGGCTGCTCTTCGGTGCTCTATGGTTCTTCCTTCGCCCCGGAAGTGGTTCTTGGCCGGGGTTAGTAAGGTCGGGCCATGGTTGGGCAGAGGTTGGGAAGATGGCGTGGCGAGGCTGGGCGCAGAGAGGCTGGGGCTGTGGCCAGGCATGGGCTCAGCCGGCGGGCAGCCACAGCTGCGAGGAGCTCACTGCGGCTCTGGCCCCGCCGAGGCTGCTGGGGCGCAGGTAATGACCACAGCTCCGGGCTTCTTGCTTTCCGTGCCCTCGGCTCCGGCCGCGCATCCTCAGGGGCGGAAGTTGTGCGGGCCTCCCGTGCTGTCCCCAGCTCTCCTTCTCTCCACACCCATCCCATCTCTCTCCCTCCGTCCCCCTTTCCCCTCGCCTCCGTCCAGTCCTCTCTTTTCGCCCCGCCACCCTGCTCCGGGTACATAGTGACCAGCCCTGGCCAGCTCTCCGCGAGCCCGCGCTGGCCCCCTCTCCCTTTGGGAGGGACCGTCCGGAAAGGAGAACTTATCTGAGAGCTAATTACACACCACGCCTCATAATCCCGCGAGCGAGTAACAGCCCAGCTATGGCAGGGCTGAGATTTTATTCTCTGTCAGTCTTTATAAAACCTTTGTTTTGTAACAAATCACCTCCTTTAGCGTTTAGAGAACCTCATAAACGAAGACGGAGTCGGAGGCGGGCTTTACCTCCTGCAAAGTTGTAGGAGAGGCTTTTCTGTTAAAGAGTTGAGACAGTGGAGTATTTGCTTTCCAGATGGCTTGGAAAGAAAACTACTCGACTCTTCCCGAGTAGAAACTGTGAAGAGTATGGTCTATCCGTATTTGCTGCTTTTGCATTAGAATAATTCAACTCTAAATTGAGAGAAGAGAGAAATCCCTAAACAAAGATTCTAATGTGTGTTTGGCTCTGAATTTTCTTCCTGTTCTTTGATTGAGAGTTTCAGCTTTCCCAGTTTCTGACTTGGTTGATGAGTGCCTGGAATCCACGTGATTGTTGGTAGCAAGGAAAATGAAGTGTTTATCAACACGCACGCTAGACAGTGGAAAATAGTTGAGGCTCCAGTATGGCGGTGTCATTGCTTAATTTAAAAATCACCTGGAGTATTGGTAGACTGTTATTTCCCAGGCCCTTCTATCCTGTCAGAAGGAGAGGGTGGGGAAGAGTGGAAGAACCTGTAGTTATAAACATGCACCGAAGTGAGTAGATCAGGGATTTGTGAAAAACTGGCTTACATTTTACCTTAACTTCATAATCCATTGAAACTTGCAGCCTCAGGCACTTGTCTTAAACTCCCGAGGAGATGGAGAATGAAGAGGTGGGGTAGTGGTGGTGGTAGATTTTAGTGGTCCTGATTACCATTCTTTACTACAAATCCCAGTCGAAATTGCATGGGGAAGAAAAGTGAATATGGGTATAAGGAAAAAACACGTGTTAAATATTAAAGCTATGTTAGGAAGGGAAAGGAAAACAACCTGATTAATGAGGAACCTTGGTAAAAATTGGAGATCATTTGAAAAAACTGAAATACATATGATGTTGAAGATTGGCATCAAAATTTTTTAAAGTTTGTCATTTATATGTGAAGTTTGAAATGGATATTTTTGTGGTGGCATTTAAAAATACATCATTGTAGGTAAGCCTGAAAAATAATGTATACGTACTGTCTCTGGAAATAAGCATGAATTTCCTTATATACAACTTTATTAGGTCTGCTGTCATTTCTAGTGGTCCTAAAACTAGTATGCAGAGAAATGAAGTCAGGGATATGGTTAAAAAGCAGAGGCCTAGGCTCAGTCTTTGTGATTTTGGTGTAATAGGCCTGAAGTGTGGCTGGGAATTTGCTTTTTTTTTTTTTAAACATTTAAAAGTTAAAAAAAAATTTTGTTAATGGAGGTGCTGGGGACTGAACTCAGGACCTCATGCATACTGAGCATGCTCCCTACCACTAAGCTGTACCCTACCTCCCTGCTTTTTTTCCTTTTAACCAGAACTACAGGTGGTGATGTTCTGCAAAATTTCCACCAACTATAGTAGGCCCAAGGCAGCCAGCCAGTCAAGAATGGTTTCTACGTTTTTAAAGGGTTGCAAAGTGAAATAGTATGTGACAAAGATTTAAGTTGTTCTTCACAAAGGCTACACTACTATTGTCTGACCCTTTATAGAGGAAGAAAATCTCACTTAGGGTCTTTAGAGACCTTACCATTATCAAACTTGTGGCAACTCTTCTGAAAAATGGTTTAGGCTTGAAAGAAACCTATGCAATTTGTCAGTTGCATGGAACTATCTAAGAGAAGAAAGTAGATAATTGTAGCGCTTTCATAGAGCTTAAATTTTTTACATTGGGATGTCAGTCTTAATATATATTTAGGTGAAATGCTTGACAAATTAGTAAATCAGGTGTATTCAATTATTTCCTCTGTTTAATTCACCATCTGTTAACTTGAGATGGGTTTGAAGGACATAACTTTGGCATGCAAGAGTTTACATAGAATTCTCTCTTCCCTAAATACAACTATTTTCTTTAAAGTGGGATGAATCTATTGTGTATACACTTAAACACATCTTGTCTCCATTTGTACGCTAGGCCATTTGTACTTAATTTATTCACAAATCTTTAGTAACATAGACATTAATGCTGACTCGTACATGTATCTAAGTGGCATTCTTTATCCTCACACTGTTGAAAACAATTCACGAGACTGTTAACCTCACTCACCATTAAGGCAACAAACATATAGATATGGCTTTTTCTATTTAATAGTTATGGGATGTTATTAAATAGAACCATAACAGTTGTGTGGTTAGTGGTAACTCAAGCATTCATGACATATTCCCACTTTGAGCATTTTGGACTGCTTTCACAAATCACTAGTTATTGGCAGGTGGATCAAAGCAGAGAGCAAAAAGTCAGTCTTCATGAGTCAGTATATATCTCTAGTGACCTTCTCCCATCCCACCCCCCATTCATTTTATTGTGTTGTTTCACTTTGTTTTCCAAACTTATTTCAGGTCATTTATTTTTCCAACTTACATAACCATCTGAACAGTTAGAGCTTAAAAACCTAAACCTTTAAATATGATCTCAAACATTTGCAATTAAAGACATTTATCTTGCTTTCCCTGGTTGGTTTTGCATTTTAAGAAACATGAAAGTTCTGTTACCGGGAAAAGGGAAATAAGAATTACCTCAGTTCTTAGTCACCAGAAAAAAAAAATTTTTTGACAAAAGACAAAAAGCGTGATATAAGCAAAATTTTTATTAATGAAGTAAAAAAAATAGTGAAAGTACACTCCCGAGAATTGGGAGCGGGCCAATCCAAGAGAGGAAAAATGTCACCTTTCTTTTATTTTTCCTGTTTTTATATCCTGGTTTCATGGTTGATTGATTGACGACTCAGGTTCCCTGCACTCTGGCATGTCCATCCCCTTTTGGGCAGGTTCATTGGGTCGGCTATACCAGGTACCCCTCCCATGTGCATCTGCAGCGCTTTGATTTTTAACTGGCTTCTTTTACTGGCCCTCATTTAGAAAAAGTAAAAATTTCTGGAATCTTTTCCTGAATGGAGACACACTGCCATTTTCTGGGTTGTTCCTTTCCCCTTCCTCTCCCCCCCTGCTCTGTGCTCATTTCTGTCTAAACTACCTAACATCTCCCCACGGACAGAGAATGTACTTTGTCATATAATGTGTGATGAAGTACTTATTACATCTAAAAGCATCCTTGTACCAACAGAAAACCCAGCTCTTAACTGACCTAAGCAAATATGGAAATTTACTGTCGTAGGCTATTAAAAAGTTGAGAGGTGGGACTAGCTTCTTGTGAGGCCAGGTCTTGTGTTCCAGTTTGTCACCAGGACTCCATTTTCCATTACTTGGTTCTGCTTCCTAAATGTTGGCTTTATTCTCTCAGTATGCAATCTCCTCATTGTTGTAAGATGGCTGTCAGCATCTCTTGGTTCTGTATACTTCTAGGTTCAAATCCAGCAGAAGAAATTCTTTCCCAATATTACAAATAAAACCTTGAAATTGAATTTCACTGAACTATTGGCCTGACTTGGGACACGTGTCCATCTTCGAACCCCTTGAAAGTTGCCAGGGGATGGATTGTGTAGGTTGGGTTAAGCCTGTCAGTAGTCGCTTGATGTGCCTCTCCAAACCAAATGGCTGGAAACTCCAGGGTGCTCTTAGGAGAGGGAGGAGGACGTGGATGCTGGGAATGAGCCAGAAATGCTCACTGTCAGTCCTAGTGAAACTTTTGTGTTGGAATTCTTTGTTTTTTAACAAATCCTATTTTTTGAATCCTAGTTGGATAGGATTAACCTGTAGATAACCATTGTAATTTAAGTAGAAGTGTTGTTGGAAAATTGGGAGAATAGGTTTTAGCTCCTTACTATTCAAAGTAGTTCATGAACCAGCACTTTAGGACAGGGTTTGCCAAACTTATTTTGTAAAAGACTAGATGGAGAATAGGGCCATATAGGTCTCTGTCAGATACTCTTTTAAACAACTCTTTAAAAATGCAAGAAGTATCCTTAAGCTGGAGGGCCAAATTCAGTCTGCAGGCCAGAGTTTGTCAGTCTTTAATTTTAGAAATCGTTTAGAAATGTGGACTTTCAGACTTACCCACCCCAGACCTACTGAATTAGAAGCTTAGTTTAACAAGATCTCCAGGTGAAATGTATATAGACAATGTGTTCCGCCCACACCTGGGGTAAGTCTCAACCCTCCTGCACATGAGTCACCTGGGGAGCTTGTAAACCGATGCTTTAGTCCTACCCATGGACATTCTAATTTAATTGGCTCATTGTGGAGCCATGGTATAGTTTGTTAAGAGCTCACCAGGCAATTCTAATGTGTAGTATAGGAAAGGAAAGGTTGTTTTCCATTTACCAAGCTTAGGTTCATTGGCTGGAGGGGCCTTGTCAGTTAGACTAACAAAACACAGATCAGTAGGAGGAAAACAAACAAGTTTATGAACACACATGGGCAGACCCGGTGATGAGTAACCCAGAGGGATGTTTGAGAACTTGGGCTTATATAGCAGTTTAACGAAAGAACAACAAAGTTTTAGAGAAATGACAAGACAAAGGAAAAGGACTTTAAGTTTCTAGAGCAGCAAATTGTGGGAAGGTCATGTATGAGGGAACTGATGGAAGATCAGCACTAGTTAGTAGTTTGTTATGTAGATTCCTCTGGTACTTTCTCTGGGCTCATAAGGGTCTAGCGTTGTCTCCTGATTAACTTCTGTTCTTCCTGGTAGAGAGGGGAGAGCAGGTACACCTTTGTAAGTGTATATCCTGCTTTTAGGCAGATGGAGCAGGGCAGAGAGATTTTCTTACATCTACTGCTTCTCAGTTGCCTTCAGCTCAAAATAATCCCTATGCCAAAGGGATGTTTCAGGCTGGCATATTCTGCTACTCTTCAGGAGCCAGCATTGAGAATTGCTGTTCCCGACTAAGCTTTTGGAGTCATAACTCCCTTTGCCACAGCTAACGTGGTAGATAAAAAAACATGGCCACAATAATTTGCAGCTCCTCTCATACAGAGCTGGAATCTGTTTCCCTATTCCTTGAAATGGAGTTGGCCTTGTGACTTGGTTTGACCAGTAGCATGTACAGAAGTAATGTATACGGTTTCAGAGTCTGGGTGTCAAGAGGCCTTGCAGCCTTAGCCTTTTTTCTCTTGGAACACTCCCGTGGCCACTGTAGAAGCCCCTGCTAGACTAGGTATTACTGAGAAACTATCTGGAGAGAGGGCCAGCTGGCAACCAGTACTGAGGCTCTGGATATGGTTGTAAGGCCATCATAGACTCTCCAGTTCCTGCCCAGCTGAGGGCAGCTAACTTACAGAATCATGAGAAATAATAAATTATGGTTTTAGGGCAACTAAGTTTGGGGGCATTTGTTACATAGTATATGTGAGATAACTGGGGAAGCTGCTGCCAGATCAGGATCTACTGACCCAAGTGAGTGCTCTACTGCCTCCACTGTTATTTTCACTAGCAAAATTGATGCCTCGTGTCCCACCTTCTCACTAAACTCAGTTCTGACTTCAGGTATTGTGCTGGTATATCTGATTAACAAGCCCTGATCACATCTAGAACCGAAAGGATACCCGGGAAATAGTTTTTAGCTTTCTAGTCCCTGCAGCATGTGAATGTACCCCAGGTAATCGGAATAGATGTTCAGTGAGCCAAGACACAGTACTGAATTCTATCCAACAAGTTCTATATGTCCGACTGCAATTCCTAACATATATGTATACTCTTAACATACATATCCTGCATCTGAACTTAACTCTGGGGCCAATGTGTATAACATGTTCTTGGTGTCCTCAGCCCTGCACTTCTGTTGAGATTCTCAGTGTAAGTATTATTCTGCTTCAAATATATATTCCCAGCCTGGTTTATTTGTATTCCTTTTTCAAGCATTGAGCTTCGGAATTTTAAATGAGTTGATGAGGTATAGAAGAAACAGTCTTTCATTAGAATCTATTAAGTACATATCCTGTAGTGTTAAGCTGTTGGAAATATAAAGGAATCACATCCTTCATATTTCTTGGCCTAAAAAGAGAAAAAAAAAAATGCCAGAAACCAACACTGGGTTAAAACTTGTAACTCTTTACAGGGAAACATTTAAAGGAAACATATTCCCATTACATTGTTACATCTTTGGTTTTGGGCTCCAAATGGTATTAATTGTTATTTTATTTACTAGACCTAGCTGTAAATTCAGAATGTTTGATAAAAACCAGATCTAATTGCAAAGGATTAGCATCTGCCACTTTAAAAGTGTTATCAGTTAGGAATGCCTTTGGCTGTAAATTAGTTTATTGTTGGTTAAATAAATGAGAGAGTGTGTTTATCTAGCATAAGATACTTGGAAGTAGGTAGCTACTGTCTTTGCTTAGTGGTTCAAAAAATGTCAAGGTTAGTATCTGAGTACCTTGGCCTTTCTCTTGACATTCAAGATGACTGCCCCAGCTCTCGGCATTACTTCCTTTTTTAAGGCAAAAAGAAAGTGGGAAGGGTGTGGCATTAGTGATACCTCCACTTTTATCAGATAAGCAAAAACTTTCCAAGAGGCTTCTAAAATTTTTTCAAGTCTCATTTTGTCAGAACTCTGTACTGTGGCTTCCCCAAGCCATAGGAGGGGCCAGAAAAGTTAAAATGTTTATCTTTCCTAGCCTCTGCAGGAAAAGCAGGCAACAGAAATAGATTTGGGATTAGCTCTTCAACAGTATTTGCTAACGGATATTCGAAAGACTGGTAACAAGCTCTGAAGGGAGTTCAGAGCTATTTAGTTTGAATAAATGCTTTGCTTTCCAAAATAGATTTCATTGAAAAGGGTAGCGTTTATTTGGAGGTATAAATTGTGGATTATTCAAAGTTTCAAGGAAAATTACTTTATCACGGTCATCCGTCCTCCCCGTGTGATGTCTGAGAAGTTGAACCCTGACATGGACTCAGAGTGTTGACTGAAAGAGCATTCTAGGCAAGTAATAGCAGTATTAATAGCTATACCATTTTTCTGAATTTCAGTTGTTTTCAAATGCCTTCTAGATATCACCTGGGTGTTATACCAATGCTAAAGATACTTTATTGTAATATAAGTTACGTATAGTAAAATGTATAAGTATTAAGTGTACAATGTGTAAGTATTAAGTGTACAGCCCATTAATTCTGACAAATGTGTACACCTGTGCAGCTGTCGCTTAAAGTGGTGGGACTGGGCTAGAAAGGATGATGAGATCTGTCAGGCAGTGGTGGAGTATTCCTGGCCAGAAGGGATGAGCTAAGGAATTGTGTTGGAATTAAGGAGAGACTGTTGGCCCTCTAAGAGGGCACTTGAAGTATTGAATGTTTGCAGAAAAGTGATATGGGGAAAAAAGAACATGCAACATGTTAAAACAAAATGTTTGAACTTAAGTCCATTTTTGGTGTAATCTAGGCATGAGGTAAGGGGTTAGACTAGGAATGAAAAATATTTGACTGAGTTGGTTGTTATAGATGGTAAGAATTAAGGAGAGAGAGAACTCCATGATGACATCTAGATTTTTAACCTTAGTGATTAAGAGAACTGTGGTCCCACAGAAAGAATAAGGAAGTCAGAAAATGGAGCTGTTTGTAGAGGAGGATGAGTTCCCTTTTGAATACATTGGTTTTAAAGTAATGGGGAGCATATCCAAGAGGAAGTATTCAATGTATAGTTGAAAACAGAAGAAAATTAAGGCTGGGACTAAAGACGTATATTTGAATCATTTACTTGCTTTGAAGTCATTCAGGCCACAGAAATGAATTTTTTCTTTTATTTAAACAAAGTGTTTCAGGGGCTGGATTACAAAGATGAGAACACCTGTCTGATTTCTGCTTTCGAGGAACTTTATGAGTCTAGAAGGATAGTATAGAGTACAGTGAGAACAAACAGGCAGGGCCCTCTACATGGTCATCTGGGGGAAGTTACTATTTTGCAAAAGAAAAAAAATGCTTTACAAATTTATATGGGTTCAGTTTGAATGGAGAATGGGAACTACTGGAGTCTTTAAGCTTATCTATCAGGATATCAGGACAGGAGAGACAGGGAAGCCATCAGGAAAGTGAATTTGAAAAGCAGAGAATACAGTCTTACTGTACAGGTGCTGACAGGTGTGATTGGTAGTGTCATGTTTCGAGGAGGTCAAGCTATAAGGACCCTTTATAGAACATTTGGTGGGTGTCCCCCAAACTGGAAATAAGGGGCAAGATGGGGGAAAATCCATCAATTTGCAATGGTCAGAACTTATAAAAGGAAATCATTATTTGATTTAAATGTTTGTTCTGAAATTTGACCAAACTTCAAACAAGATAACAAAGCCATTCTGTGCTAATTCAAACCACAATTTGTGGTTCTTCAGCTTTTTACAGGATTGCAAACTGTGTTGAGGATGGCTACAAATTATTTTGTTGATTGATACATAGTCACGGCCCAAACAAGTTCCCTCTAAAGTTGCTGTGGTTTGTGTCTCTCCTTTTCCAGAAGGGCACACTTCTTTGTTTTGACTGAATCCTATCTGAGAGTAGGAGTTTTGGCTTCCTCAGGGCTACAGAATGAGACTAAACTGAAATGGTGATGATGTAGCTCAAGTGGGAAGTCTCATAGAGGCTGGTGTTTGCAAGATGCAGCTCTGTTCTAATCTCTTATTTTCCCCTGTAGGTTTAACTTTTTTATTCAGCAAAAATGTGGATTCAGAAAAGCACCCAGGAAAGTTGAACCTCGAAGATCAGATACAGGAACAAGTAGTGAATCGTACAAGAGAAGTGCTTTGATTCCTCCTGTAGAAGAAACAGTTTTTTATCCTTCTCCCTATCCTATAAGGACTCTTATAAAGCCTTTGTTTTTTACTGTTGGGGTAAGAGCTCACATCACTAGAAGTTACCTACCTTGCTGCAGGTGCAGTGTTAACATACTGTTTATTCTATTCGGGTTCCCTTAAAGTCAAGTCAGTGGAAGGAGAATCAAAAGGATCTGGGGTCATGATTATAAGATAACATGAATTTATAATTGCTATTAGAGATGGTTCAGTTATGTAAGCCCTGGAGAAAAAACTCATGGGCCTCTTATTTGGTATAACATTGCAAGTGATACTAAGTTGGTATTTTGAATTTTATTGGAAAAGTTCTGTTAACAGGCCCCAGGGTACTGTGAAGTTAATAAAATGGGAAACAATTAAATGTTCTTTTCATTTAATAGATTTCACTGTGCTAGATGTTCCTGCTGTTGGTTTGTAAAAAGCAGTGAAAATGAAATATTGTCCTTGGAACTATGTATAGATCTATTTCTCTTTTAAATTTATTTTGTAATATGTTTGTTTTATGTAGTTTACAGGATGTGCATTTGGATCAGCTGCTATTTGGCAGTATGAATCACTGAAATCCAGGGTCCAGAGTTATTTTGATGGTATAAAAGCTGATTGGTTGGATAGCATAAGACCACAAAAGGAAGGAGACTTCAGAAAGGAGGTAAAGATAAACATGGCTTTTTTTTTGCTCTAGTTGATTAGTTTTTGAAGTCTGGTTATTTATGAAGTGTTTTCAGTTAATGGCATCATTACCAGAAGATGTGAAGTCATTGCACTTAGTATACTTCTTTAGAATTATTTCATTGCAGTGTATTAATGTTTTATATTGTCTGGCAGTGCTGTTCTCTACAGTGTTCAAAGAAGTTTGTCCTTTTACCCACATGTGTCAAGAATCACTACAGATAGTTGTCAAAATTAATGTGTTAGAGCCTCTTCCAGCCCTAGTTAGGGCCAGTATTTTACTTGCATCATCTGGATGGATTAGTTTAGAGTACATATTAGAATCACAGGGAGTGTTTCAAGATACTTAAGCCCAAGGGGTAGAGATACTGTGTGGATTTTAAAAAGCTTCTCAGTGACATGTTTACATACCTTTGGTAAATACTCTCTGTTGAGTGTTTTAACTGTGCTCAGGGGATGCAGATGCAAGAAAGAGTACAAATATAAAGCTTTTCATTACTTTTTTGAAAAATATTTATTATTGTATTTATTTTTATTTTGGCAGGGCAGGGGGAGGTAATTAGGTTTATCTATTTTTAGAGAAGGTACTAGGGATTGAACCCAGGACCTCTATCACTTGAGTGTACCCTTCGCACTTTTTATTACTTCATATGGCCTTCTGATTTTCTTACAATACTGCCTTTTATTTTAATTTATTTTTATTTAAATGTAGTTAGTTTACAGTGTCCTGTCAATTTCTGGTGTACAGCATAATGTGTCACTCTTACACATACATACATATATTTGTTTTCATATTCTTTTTCACTATAGGTTACTACAAGATATTGAATATAGTTCCCTACACTATACAGAAGAAACTTGTATATCTATTTTAAATATAGTAGTTAGTATCTGCAAACAGTATTGCCTTTTAGATAAAACATATTTTATTTCATTTGGCAATACTTAGCACTGAGGCCATAGGCTAATTTGGGATCCAGGTCCATTTGTTTTTCAAGCACCTCCGTTTTTTTTTCTTTATGACACTCCCTCTCCCATTTGGAGAGTTGATATCCTCTTTAGTTTTCTCCTTCCTAGGAACTTAATTCTAGCCAGTGAGAGCTTGAGAGGGCAGCTTTGGGTTTTCTTTTTCCTAATGTTGGTTGAAGGTTCCTCTAAGTAGGGAGAAGGATTCATTCCTCCTTGTTTCCCCATAGACACAAGAAAATGAGCTCTACCTGTTCTAGAGAGGCTTTATGTCAGAAGAACAATGGCTGCGATATTTGCAGGTAAAAACTGCAATAATTAGCGGTAATTTTTATCCAGTACAATCTGTTTGGGAAGATAGTAATACTGACTTATTCCATAAGCCTGAATCCCTTAGAAAGCTGCAGGTTTCCAGCATATCTGCACTGTGATACCCAAATTGTTCCTTGGAATGGTGAAAATGACACCAAGCAGTATACATAACCTTCATCCAATAATGGATTGTTTAAAACAGTTAAATGATAGGTTATAAAATATAAAATCCATGTTAATTTAAAGAAAACTGAAATAACACAAATATAACATGGGAAGTGAAAGTTCTGGGAACCCTTGCCACACTACTACACGTGAAGTGAGTAAGGTCTGAGAGTTCATACACAGTTTACAGTTGATCCTTGAACAACGCAGGGGTTTGGGCACTGACCCTCCATGCAGTGGCAAACATGTATATAACTTTACAGCTGTCCCTCCACATCTGTGGATTCCACCAACTGCAGATGGTGCAGTATACTGTGGTACCTATTTATTGGAAAAATATTTGTGTATAAGTGGACTGGTACAGTTCAAACCCCTGTTCAAGGGTCAACTGAATTACAAGAATGAAATCATTTATTGTATATGGATCAATATACATATTGATCTGTAACTTTTTTTTTAAATCTTAGATTTCTTTCTGTATTAGTATACAAAGTCTGGTTCAGTTTCATAGTTAAAACATAGCTTTTTTAATTAAAAGAACTTTAGTCATAGAAAATTTCTAAAGTAAAAAGAGTAAAGAGAATAGTATAGTGAACCCCTGTAGTCCAAAATCAATGATATTGATACATAGCCAACTTTATTTCATCTAGTCCCCTTTCTTTCCTTTCCCTCCCCACCACTGATTACTATAAAGCAAATTCTAGGCATATTTCATCTATAAAAATTTCAGTGTGTGTCCCTGAAATATTGAACTTTTCTCTTTTTGTAAACCTCAGTACTGTTACTACACCTTCAAAAAAAAAAAAGCAATTTTAGTGGAGAATATTCTCAGTTGGAATTTTAAAACTAGATTGGGCCTCGGTAAAGAATCACTTCCTTGATACCTATCTATATCTGATAGTGTGCTAGGAGCATTACATTATTGTTATTCCACAGTGGTACTGCTAGGTGTCTGTTACTATCTCCATTTTACATAACAGGAAACTGAAGTTTAGAAGTAATTGGTCTGAGGTCACAGAGCTGATCAGTGGCTCTGGGTAGAGAATGCGGGCTGTCTGGCTGTAAAACATGTGCGCTTTCCATTCTGCCACCTATTTGTTGCGTCTGTTGTTCAGTAGATTTTTACAAATGAAGACTCATTTATGCACAAAACTTTTCTTTGTGGTTTCTCATTTACCTAGCCTGAAAGTATACTCATGTGCAGTTTTCTTTCTGTTTTAGATTAACAAGTGGTGGAATAACCTAAGTGATGGCCAGCGGACTGTGACAGGTTTGTGTTAGCTTACACGTTTTAGCCATTCAAGGGAAGAGAAATCAAACCAAAAGCTACAGTATGTCACAGTCAATGGCTTTTGTACCATGCTCATCAGTGGTTTAGAAGAAGTTTCTGTACCTTCAGGCTAATGCCTTAGTTTGAAAGCAGCGTGGCATAAAGGTGTACATGAAGCTCTGAGTCAGCTGTTTTCTAATTTTGATCTAGTATGATATGGATCAAGTGATCTTTGCTGTAAAATGCTAGCTTGTGAAATAGGTTATGAGTGAGTACTATTTTCCCATTAAAGTAACTAAAGGAGGCATTGATTAAGTACCTTCTTTATGCAGCATGCTTTATACGTATTCTCTTCCTATGTCACAGGGTTGTGTATAGGGTAGATATATCCCTTTTTGCAGATAAGGAAACCGACTTTCAGAGAAGGAACTTTTTGAGGCTCACACTGCTAGTAAGAGAGCTGACTTTGAAAACCCAGATCTGTCTCATCCTAAAGCCAATTTTCTCTTTTGTACACCATGCTGTTTATAGAATTCTCTTTAAATGTAAGCATAACATATATATCACCGTGATAATTTTATTTTTATTTTTTGTTAATTTTTATGGAAGACAGATCTGGCTCTTCAAGGCATCGCTTGTACAATATTGTATGGATTTAGTTATTTGAGAAATTTGGGGAAATGCATTTGTATAGTTCTTTAACAGTTGTGCAGATGGGGAAAAATATCTTCCCAGAGAAATAGCAAAATAATGCTTTTTCTCAAATATGGTTAGACTTAATGGTGTTCTTAATTTTCTGTATCTATTTAAGTGGAGAAAAGGTGCTTATCTTTCTTTATTCAGACTATTTCCTATGTCTGGAAGGTTTAATTTTCTGACCCCTTGGTGGAACCTAATCCAGTCTTCAAGCGTATGGCTTAGACATTGCTTCCTGCGGAAAGTGCTTTCTTTTTTCTGAACTCATTCTACTGTTTAATCATTATAACACAACTTGCCTTATGTATTTGTACCTAAAGCATCTTTGAGGACAGTGATGAGATTTTTCATTTTGTTATAGCTCCTGGGACATAACTGGCACATATAAAGGTATTCAGTTAAAATCTAGTGGGTGAATGAATGTTAATGGGATGTTGAATCAAAAGATGAGATTTTTTTCAAAGTATATTGTCATACTGTAGAATTGATTAGTCAGTGAGGTCTTGATAATTATGATAATTTCATTTTTGGGGGTCTTTTTTAAAATAAATACGATAATTTCAAAGATAGCTCTATAATAACACATACATTTTCATTGGAATAATGGGTTTGTTTGTTTGCTTCTTTGCTTGTTTTGAAAATTAACAGCATTTCCTTAGGGTAGCAAAGTTTTGATTTCCTTTGGTATTTTCAAAGTATCTCACAATTAGTTGATACCTAGTGTTCTTTGAAGATGGGAAAGATTTTGTCATTTAACATTTGAGGAAACCTGGGATCAGAATTTAAAACCTTTTCATGCCAGTAAGTAGTTTATTCAGAGAAGTTGGTAATTTGGAGATAAATAAAAATCAGAATTCTTTTTCTTAAATGACGTGA
This sequence comes from Vicugna pacos, assembly GCF_048564905.1. Taxonomy (NCBI): domain Eukaryota; kingdom Metazoa; phylum Chordata; class Mammalia; order Artiodactyla; family Camelidae; genus Vicugna; species Vicugna pacos. The sequence continues at coordinate 52,720,540 of NC_132987.1, read as the reverse complement.
TCTAATTAGCAGCTTGAGTGTAGAATACTTTGAACCACGTAAGTGTGAGTGGTCACGCTAAAGATCCTAAATACCTATTGTCAGGTTATCTAAGTGACCTATAGAGGCTGAGGAGATGCTCTTTGATCTGTTCAGTGTCATCTCAGATTCCTCTTTTAGAAAATAATTATTCTGGTAGCAGTGACTCTAGCTTCACAATACTTGTTAATGATGCTCGGATTTCTGTGGCTAATGAACTTGTGCTTTAGTTATGTCTTGTCTCTTTTCAGAGATGCCAGTTTGTTCAGCGGACCTGGTTGAGCTCTCCCTATTGCTTCCCTTAGGCTGACCCTAAGTGAGGTTGGCTCAGCTCCTGACTTTGAGGATAGATTTATAGGGTCACAGATTCATTCTGTACCACTTCCCTTTCCTTGGGTTGTAGATGTTCTATGAGTATTTTCTTTCAAAATACAAACACACACATACACAAAACACAAACCCTCCACACCTTGTTAATTCCTTAGGAGGCCACTGACCTAGAAAGTTTCAAAGCTCACCGGTGTGCCTCTTTGCTCAGTGGTATTCACACCTAGACGGTGGCAGCATGAAAGCTTTAGTAGGTTAAAGATTTCTCAGTTTTACACCAAACATTTCATAAAAGGATTCCTTGCTATCTGAATCTAGTGTGTTCTTGAATTTGGATGGCAAGATTTTGGTTATAGCAAGTTCAGACAGCAAAATGTTTTATCCAAATGTATTTGGTTCCTGAACTTGAGATAGTAAGGGATGTTTCAAATTTATCCATATTTCTTTGGTGCCTAGGTTTGGGTAAGAACAGTTCAGATCATAACGGGTACCTATAATTTATTTTATTAAGGTAGTATCCAGTGGTGAGGTGAAAAACTTCCCTTACTTGGAGCCGATAACAGTTTTGAAGTCCCTAGTTCTTGATTCTTCTGTTTCAAACTGTCCCTGGGAATCACGTTTTCAAGCTCTGCCAGAGAACTGGTCTTAATTCCTTAATCTTTTTTTTTTTCCTTGGTTTAGGGTTTTTTGATTTGTTTTTTGGTCTTAATCTTCATTGTTACACAAAAATATCTCCCCAAACTTCACATTGCTATGAAAAAGTTTTTATAAGTTCAGTTGGTATTTGTGTGATGAAGGGGGAACATCAGGTAGCCTTCATCAAAGGAAGACTTGACCCTGTTGCTTGTACGTTTTAGCTACTCTCCTGTTCAATTGCCTTGATCTGCAGGGCTTTTAACCCTCCAGAAGAGTGTTTCCTCTACCTTTCTAGCTTTTAGAGATACCTGTGAGGCACACGTCATGTTTTCCTGTTAGGTCAGCAGAATGCTGACTTTACTATATTGGGATTCAGGTAAAACTGAAGGGGGAGAACCTGCCAAATTATTGTATCTGATGAGGAGAGGGACAGGGAGGATTAAGATGGGAAGAAGATCAAGAAGATGGTGTCCCAGTTACTCTCCTAGTTTGTATCTATTGTCAGCTCCAAAGCTCAGGCACTGCTACACCCCAGGCCCTTGACCCTTTTGCCCCAACATCTGAAGTCTGTTCTTTTTTCTTTGCATTTCTATCTCTATGAGGATTAGGTTTTTTTTTTTTTTTATAATTCTTTAGTTTTAGTTATTTCTGGGGAAAGGATAACAAAACTAATGCTTGAGTGCCAACTAGGCTTCAAGTACTATGCTGGATACTTTACAAACATACATATTGTTGTTAATCCTTTTATTAATCTTAAGAGCCCTGTTAGTGGTATCCTCATTGTTCACATGGGGTAACTGAGGCTTAGAGGGGTTAAATAACTTGTCTGAGATCACACAGCTAAAAAGGATGTATATGGGAAACAAACTCCTTAGTTCAAGTAATAATGCTTTTTAAAATACCCTTTCACTTTCTGCTACAGCGACCACCACTAATTGCCTTTCTGGTAACCACACTACCTTCCTTTATCCCAGGTATCTGGGTGCTGATTCACAGCCCAGATTGCAGCAAATTTCCCAAGGTAGGAGGCTGGCACTCAGGGAAGAAGGGGAGATCTTTTTGGCTACTTGGGTTATTAGTCTTTGTCATTGTAAAATGAATAAATGTGCATGGTAACAGATTAAAATAGTGTTAAAGAATATATACAGTGAAAAATCTCTCTCAACTGTAGACTTTTATCCTCATTCCCATAACCATTGCCTTTTTAGTTGCCTGTGTATTCTTCCAAAGCATCTATTTATATATGGGCATTTACATCTATATCTATTTATCTATGGTTTAAACACAAATGGTGGCATGTCATACACATTCCTCTACACCTTTTTTTTTTAATTTGATATTTTAAAGGATATTTCCTGTCAGTACAAGTAAGTCTGTTGTATGCTTCTTAAAAATACTTCATTGACGTGTGATATGTGTATGTCAGATGTACAACTAATTTTCACAAACTGAGCACATCCATATAACTAGCACCCAGATCAAGAAATGGAAATTACTAGCACCCCAGGCTCATTCTTTTTAATGGCATTGTAGAAGTCCATGCAAATGAATACTACAAGTAACAAGTCTTCTATTAATGGATATTTAGGTTGTCTTGAGTCTTGCTTCCGTAGGAGGATGGAAGATGGATAGTCTCTCTGGATTTCCTGCTCATTCCAGGAAGCTGTGACACCAGTCCTTAACTTGTTTTATGGATAATTCCCAGGAAGAGAAATTATAGCCACTGTGTGAGGCCAACAAAATGATCCCTGTGTGTGTAGTCCTGGTTCCCAGGGAACCTGAGGTAGGGACCGCTTGAACTCAGTTCTTTGGCTACTGTGGATGTATGTGCTTGTCAGTGTCTGGACTGGCCAGGTCTAGCTTCCTTCAGATAGAGGAGCTGTGGAGGGGTGAACTGACCCACCGCAGAAACATAGGGGATGCTGTACTTAGCTACTGGACTTCAATTGGGATAGTCTTTTTAGGAAAAGAGAAAAATAGTTTGTACCCCCTTTCATGGCTAAGGAGGAAAATAGATTGAGGTCCCTGAACCCCAAGCAGTATCCCCAAATCAGTGTATCTTTTTTGTTTGTTTCCTTAAAAACAAAAAAAAAAGTATAATTCACATATCCTAAAATTCATCATTTGAAAGTACAGTTTACCCTCAAACAACACAGCAGTTAGGGATGCTGACCTTCCACACACAGTTGAAATCTGCCTATAACTTTACGATTAGCACTCTGTACCCACAGTTCTGCATTTGTGAATTCAACCAACTTGTGCTCGTGTAGTACCATAGTATTTACTACAAAAAAATTCTGTGTCTAAATGGATCCATGCTGTTCAAGGGTCAACTGTATACAATTCAGTGGCTTTTTATTATATTCACAAGGTTGTGCACCTGTCATCATCGCCTAATCCCAGAACGTTTTCATTATCCCAAAAGAAGCCCTGTAGCCATCCCCATTCCCCTACCCTCTCAGGCCTAGAGAACCACTTACCTGTTTTCTTTCTTTATGTATTTGCCTGTTGTGGACATTTCACAAAAATGGAATCACATAATATGAGGCCTTTTGTGGCTGCTTCTTTCTCTTAGTGTATTGTTTTAAAGGATCACCCATCATGGAATGTGTCAATATGGATTTCTTTTTACAGCTAAGTAATATTTCATTATATAGATATATAAGATTTTGTTTATTCATTCATCTGTTGATGGATTTTTTTCCCCCACTTTTTGGCTTAATATTATAATAATGCCACTCTGGACTTTTATGCACATGTTTCTGTGTGGACATACGTTTTCATTTCTCTTGCTAATGTATCTAGGAGTATTAATTGTTGGGGCATATGGTAGTCTGTTTACCTTTTTTGAAGATTGTGGTAAGAAACATAAAATGTACCATCTTAATCATTTTTAAGTGTCCAGTTCAGTAAAGTGTATTCACATTGTTATGAAACATCTCCAGAACTTTTTTTGTAAAACTGAAGCTCTATACCCATCATGCAACGATTTCTCCTTTTCTCCTCCTGGCACCTCTGTTGACTGTCATGCCACTTTTTGTTTCTATAAATCTGACTATTTTAGATACCTCATAAGTGGAATCATACGGTACTTGTCTTTTTTGACTGGCTTGTTTGACTTACCATAATGTCTTCAAGATTCATCCATGTTGTAACACGTGACAGGATTTTCTTCCTTTTTTAAGGCTGAATAATTTATTCTATTATGTGTATATACTACATTTTGTTTATTCATCGATGGACATTCAGGTCATTTCCACCTCTTGGCATTATGAATAGTTCTGCTAGGAATATGGGCAGGCAAATAATCTCTTTGTGACTCTGCTTTCAGTTCTTTTGGATATATCCCCAGAAGTGGGATTGCTGAACTATATGGTAGTTTTATTTTTAATTTTTTTGAGGACGCTCCATACTGTTTTCCATAGCGTTTACACTATTTTACAATCCTACTGACAGTGTACAAGGACTCTGATTTCTCTGCATTCTTGCCAACACTTGGTATTTACTGCTTAAGGGTTTTTTAAAATGGGTGTTATCCAAATGAGCATGAGGTGACATATTATGTGATTTTGATTTGCATTTCTCTGTGAAGTTATGTTGTGCATTTTTTCATATGTTGGTTGGCCATTTGAATATCATTTTTGGATAAATGTCTATTCAAGTTCTTTGCTCATTTTAATCAGGTTATTTGACTTTGTTGCTCATTTAATAAGGTTATTTGACTTTAAAATATTTTGGATATCAACCTTTTTATCAGATACATGCTTTGAAAATATTTTCTCCTATTTTGTAGGTTGCCATTCACTCTGTTGATTGTGTCCTTTGCACAAAAGGTTTTAGGTTTGATATCCCATTTGTCTTTGCCTTTTTGTCTGTGTTTTTGGTGTCACATCCAAGAAATCATCGCCAAGTCCAATCTTATGAGGGTTTCCCCTTGTTTTCTTCTAGGAGTGTTATAGTTCTTGGTCTTAACCTTTAGGCCTCTAATCCATTTTTAGTTAATTTTTGTATATGGTGTCAGGTGAGAGTCCAAGTTCTTTCTTTTGAGTGTGGCTATCCAGTTTTCCCTATTTTTTTCTTTCCGAAGAATTGCCAAATTGTTTTCTAAAGTGGCTGTACCATTTTACATTACTTAGGTAATGTATGAGGATGCTGTTTGTTTATTGCCTGTCTTTTTTTCTAATGAATCAGCAACTACAATTATCTTTTTGTATCTTTTTTATTGTGGTAAAATATACATAACATAAAATCTATCATTTTAGCCATTAAGTGTATGATTCAGTGACATTAAATATATTTACAGTGTTCAGCTGTCATCATTATCTATTTCCAGAACTTTTTCATCATCCCAGACAGCAACTCTGTAGCCATTAAATAATAACTTCCCATTTCCCCCACCTCTTAGCCTTTGGTAACCACCATTCTACTTTCTGTTTCTATGAATTTGCCTTTACTTCATGTAATTGGAATTATAAAATATGGTTTTGTGTCTGGCTTCTGTTGTTTGGCATACTGTTTTCCAGGTTTAGCATGTATCAGAATATCATTTTTTAAGGGTAAATAATATTGTGTGTATACATCACATTTTGTTCACTGATCTGTTGATGAGCATTTGGTTCGTTTCTACCTTTTGGCTATTGTGAATAATGCTGCTAAGAACATTCTTGTACAAGTCTGTTTGGAGTTCCTGCTTTCAATTATTTGGAGTATATATATTTACAGTATATATGTAGAAATGGAATTGCTGAATCATATGCTAATTCTATGTGTAACTTTTTGAGAACTGCTGAGCTATTTTTCACAGTAGCGGCACCACTTTACATTCCCACTAGCAATGTACAAGAGTTCCAATTTATATCCTTGCCAATACTTGTTATTTTTCTTTTTGTTTTTTTTTTTTTGAATAATAGTCATTTTAATGTGTGGCAAGTGGTATCTCACAGTTTTGACTGCGTTTCCTAATCACCGGTGATTCTAAGCATCTTTTCATGTGAGAGTGTCCATTTATTCTCTGGAGAAATGTCTTTTAAAATAGTTTGCCCATTTTTAAAATTGTCTTTTGTTGAGTTGTAAGAATTCTTTATTCTGAATATAGGCCCTTATTAGATACATGATTTGCAAATATTTTTTCCTATTTTATGAGTTGTCATCACTTTAAAGTGTTCTTTGAAGCGTGAACTTTTTAATGAAGTCCATTTTATCTTCTTTTTATTTTATTTAGCTGCCATGTCAAGGAAACTGGCCTAATCCATGATCACAAAAATTCACACCTGTCTTTTGGAGTTTTATAGTTGCAGCTTTTATATTTAGATCTTTGATTCATTTTGAATTAATGTTTATACACAGTTTAGGAAAGCATCCATATTCTTTTGTTTCTTTTTGTTTCGTCTAGTTGTTACAGCACCATTTGTTAAGACTTCTTTTCCCCATTGAATTGTCTTGGGACCACAATAAAAAAATCAATTGACCAAGATGTTAAAACAAACAAACAAAACCCGATTAACCATAGATGTATGGATGTACTTCTTGACTCTCAATTCTATTCCATTGATTTGTATGTGTATCCTTATGACATACTGTCTTGATTACTGTAGCTTTGTGTTTTAAATTTTCAAACTGGGAATTGTGAGTTTTCCAACTTTGTAAATATGGAGGATTACATTGATTATCATATGTTGAACCAATCTTGCATTCCTGAATGAATTCCACTTGGTCATGGTTTCTGATTCTTTTTTTATATGCTGCTGGATTTTATTTGCTATATTTTGTTGAGGATTTTCCATCTATGTTCATAATAGATATTGGTAATTTTCTTGTAATGTCCTTTGTCTGGTTTTGATATCAAGGTGATACTGGCTGCATAGAATGAGTTGAGAAATGTTCCTTTCTCCTCTGTTTTTTGGAAGAGTTTGAAAAGAATTGGTGTTAATTCTCCTTTATGTTTGCTAGAATTCATCAGTTGTAGTAAGTTGAGCAGTGTTTCCCAGAATTCGTGTCCACCCTGAAACTGTTATTTGACATAAGGTCTTTGCATATGTACCCAGAAGCGGAGTATTATCTTAATTGAAATAGTGAGATCATACTTGATTAAGCTGGGCCCTAAATTCAATGATTTGTGTCCTTATAACAAGAGAAGAGGACAGAAAGACATATGCAGAAAAAGAAGGCCATTTGAAGAGATGGAGGCAGAGATAGAGTGATGTCACTACAAGCTAAGCAATGCCAAGAGCCACCAGAAGCTAAGAAGAAAGAAGGAAGGAATCTTCCCTAGATTCTTCATAAGGAAGCATGGCCTAGCCAACAACCTGATTTCAAATTTCTAGCCTCCAGAACTGTAAGAGAATACACTTCTGTTTTAAGCCACCACGTTTGTGGTAATTTATTACAGCAGCTCTCAGGAAGTAATGTATCAGTAAAGCCATCTGGTCTTGGGTTTTTCTTTACGGGAGTTTTTTTGAGAATTAATTCAATACCTTTACTTCTTATAGGCCTATTTAGATCTTCTGTTTCTTCTTGAGTCAGTTTCAATAATGTGTATCTTTCTAGGAATTTATCAGTTTCATCTAAGTTATTCTCATTTGTTGGTATATATTTGTTCATAGTATTCTCTTACCCTTTTTTTTTTCTGTAAGGTCGGTAGTAACATTTCACTTTCTTTCCTAATTTGAGTGATTTTGAGTCTTTTTTTCTTTGTCAGTCTAGCTGTAAGTTTGTCAGTTGATCATTTCAAAGAACCAACTTTTGGTTTCATTTATTTTTCTTTGTTTGTCTATTCTCTATGTCATTTATCCAAACTCTTTCTTATTTCCTTCCTTCTGCTTGCTTTGGACCTGCTTTGCTTCCTTTTTTTTCCCTCCCTAGTTTTTTAAAGTGGAAGTTTAGGTTATTGATTTGAGATCTTTTTTAGTGTAGGCTCTCACAGCATTGCTTTTGCTATACCCTGTAAGTTTTACTATTGTCTTAGCTTGGGCTGCCATAACAAAATACCATAGACTGGGTGGCTTAAACAGCATAAATTAATTTTCTCACAATTCTAGGTGCTAAAAGTGCAAGAGCAAGGTCCCAGCATGGTTGGTTTCTAGTGAGAGCTCTCTTGGCTGGTAGACTGGCATCTTCTTGCTGTGTCTTCATATGGCAAGGAAAGCAGGAGCAAGCTCTCTGGTACCTCTCTTACAAGGACATTAATCCCATCATGAGAGCCTTACCTCATGACCTATTCTAAATCTAATTACCTCCAAAGGGCACATCCTCAGATAACATCCCATTTTGGGTTAGGGTTTCAGCATATAAATCAGTTCTGTCCATAGTAGGTATGCTGTTTTTTTGTTTTCATTTGTTTCAAAATACTTTCTAATTTTCCTTGTGATTTCTTCTTTGACCCATTGGTTATTTAGAAGTATGTTAATTTCCACATACTTATGAATTTTTCAAATATATTATTGATTTATAATTTTATTCCATTGTGGTCTGAGAACATACTTTGTATAATTTCAGTGTTTGACAATTTATTGAGACTTGTTTTGTGGCTGAACGTATGGTCTGTCCAGGATAATGTTCCATGTGCACTTGAGAAGAATGTGTATTCTCTTTTTGTATGTTCTATAGGTACCTGTTAGGTCTAGTTGGTTTATAGTGTTTTAAGTCTTCTGTTTCTTTTCTTATCATCTAATTATTCTATCCATTATCCCAAATGAAGTATTGAAGTCTCCAACTATTATTAAATCATTTATTTCTCATTTAAGTTCTATAATTTTTGCTTCATGTATTTTGGAGGATTTTGTTAAAAGCATGTGTTTGTAATTGTTATGTCTTCTTGGTGGATATCAAGATTTTTTTGGACCCATAATTTTATCATTATATAATGCCATTCTTTATCTCTGGTAACAAATACTGTCTTAAAGTCTATTTTGTCTTATTCTTGTGGCTTTCTAGGTCCCAGGAATATGTTGAAGGTATTGTTAGCCCCTGTGGACATCTCGTTCCTCAGCTTCTCCTTTTAAGGTTTTTGTTTAGTCTCTTGTTTGTCTCAAATACTATCCATCACCTCAGGTAGCTGCAAACTTAAACACTTGTCTATAATTATTTCTGACAGAAGTCCTACTTCTGAGGGAGGGAACCACTTTCTTTGAGCATCTGCATGTTAGGTGCATCTACTATCTTACTCAAGCCTTACTACAATCTTTATGATGTATAGGAAGTATTTTCACTTTACAGAAGAGGAAACTGAAGTGAAGGGGATGAAATGCTATAGGCCACAAAGCTGCTAAGTGGCATACCTACGATTCAGACCTGAGAAAGCCATTCCCTTTCTACCATGATTCTCAGTTACCGAGTTGTCACTGTGTGACCGCATTTACTCATGCCTTCTCATTTAATCACTCAACTCTTCAAGGTAGACTGTGTTGCCCCCATTTTACAGAAGAGGAAACTGAGGTAAGGCCTCTTCCCAAGTTGCAATGTCGTAGGACAGATTCTGTCCTGCTGGGCTCTGTCACCTATACCTTTAGACGATGTACAGTGCTTCATCAGCAAGCCTAGGGTTGTCACACCTCCTCTCCTGCTCAGTTGCTTTTGGGGATCAACATATTCTGGTTTCCAGATAAGGGGCCCTTTGTCTGGTGTCTGAAGTTCTGGAGTGACCAAAGTCAAAAGAAATACTCTTGGCTACCCATGTCTGTCTAGTAGAAAGAGCACTAGATAAGGAATTATGACTTGGCCACTGAATCTGGCTTTCTGAAAACTTACACCTCTTAGAATCTCAGTTTTCTCATCTATAAGTGGCTTTCAGAATGGGATATGCAAGGAAGAAAATATCTGCATTTTACTTTACTCATTTTTTTTGTTAGTGTGTTTTATAATGAATTCCAGTGGTTCATGTACATAATTTGGGTATGCATGTTCAGTTGTTTACTGACGGGATGCCTAATCATAGACCACTGATCAGTGAAGTGAAGGGTTTGGCTGCAGCATGTTTATAATTTGCCGGAAAGGCTTCTTGCATTTAGGTTGAAAACTTGGCAGTGTTAACTCTCCGGCTACTGTTAGTTAACCTGGATATCTTTGGTTATCTTCCCCCTTTTCAAGTCTTTTCCCTGGTTGTAATCTCCTCAGCCAGAGAGGCTCTCTTCTTTTCTACAGTGCTGTGGTGTGTGCAGTTTCCAGAAGTATCAGCTGTATGTCACTGGTTTCAGAAAGTAGCCTGTGGAACTGGCAGAGTAGGCAGAGAAGTTGTTGCCATTTTTCAGCAGGCAGGATCAGGGACTCCATCTTGCTCTCCTTGCAGTGAACCACAATTGGAGCAAACTGCAAAGCCCTGACTGATCTTTATGACCATGGAAGTCTGGGGACAAACTGTTCTCAAGTCTTATTTATCCTGAGATACCAAACATGTACAGTGATCTAGACCTAAGAGTTCTCTGGGCTAGTAAAGATGTTGAACTCTCCCAAAAGAAACTAAAGAACCCCAGGTAACAGTAATCACTGCTCACTTCCTTTTGGATAAACCCCTGAGGACTGTTCCTCCAGTGGAAGAGGCCCTGCCTTTCCTCTGCCCACCTGCCCTGCCCAGGGTCCCAGGTTCCTCATTGGGAGGTACACACGGTACTCTTACTTGCCTTGCTTATGACCCCTTGCCCCCATTTTTTTCATAAATTCTGTCCCTCACACAATCTTGGAAAGAGTTGTAGTTATTTTACTAGAGATGGTATAATAGCTGTCACAGTCATGGTCCTCACTAGTAGGGCATCTGATAAAATTGATAGGATCAATTCAGTTAGATGTAGTAAAACACCATTTAATGTGCGATTAAGAAAGGGAAAATACTACCAATTCCTGTGACACACCACCAATTGTAAGATGCAGATGATTTCAGATAATGGGGAAAAATACCTCAAGAATCTATGAAAAATAGTAGCTTCCTTTCCTAACTCACAAGTGGGAGAGCAGAAACTGGAGAGACTGGGAATCCACCAGATAACTGAGTGCCTCACAGAGTGAGCAAATATGGAAGCCAAAGGTAACTCGCAGAAGTAGCTGCTGGCAGGGACTATTCAGTGAGTATCTGCTAAAATAAACCCTATTTATATTGCTGGGATCATTCCTTAATATCATTGAAGAAGTTGAAAGGGCTAGTTGCCTATTGACTAAAGAGACTAGAAGAACGAATAAATGTTTAAATTTCTTTAACTAATTCAAGTAGCTGAGTGCCTGCTATGTGTAAGGAGTTGTGGTACATAAATGTAGTTTTTAAGAATAAATGAATTTCTTCTCTGAAATGTGACTAAATAGTAAATTCTGCCATTAAATAAACTCAATTTAGTGGTAGTTCTAGCAACATTAGTTCTTGCAGAAAAATGAAATAGTCACTAGACCTCCCACATGTAGACATATTTTCAAAAGCAGTTGCAAAATTCTTCCAGATTATTCCTGAATTCTTGTCTGGTGAGTATTTTTCTCAGACATGTGGATCTTCATCTTCACAGATGATGCATCGATATTTCCATAAGCTGTCCAGAAGCTTAAGAAGCATACCATTCCCTGCGGAAAAAGAAGCAGTTACTTTGCTTTTCTACTCTTCGCCAAAGAAAGAATTCTGTGCATGACTTCTGTCTTTGGCTTGGCTGTTTTCAAATAATTATAGATCTGATTATTGTTTATTGTGAAGAGTAAACTGTTCTAAAGAAATAAAATATCAATCTGAGTGAAGGAAGTTAGCCCCTTAGAGCATCTGTAGTTTTCCAGAAATTTTGACTTTGCCAGCCCATGACAGTTTTGATACTCAAACATTGATTTCACTTAATTTTCTTAGCTTACTCCTCTCCCAACCCAAGTATATAATACTCTTAAATAATTGTGGTAGAAAATCTTCCTCAGGTGGACTTTTGATCAGATTTTTCTTTGCTTTTATTTTTAGCTTCCTTAAATTACAAATATTTATTTTGTAGGTATCATAGCTGCAAATGTTTTTGTATTCTGTTTGTGGAGAGTCCCTTCTCTACAGCGGACGATGATCAGATATTTCACATCCAGCCCAGCCTCAAGTAAGTCTAACTTGTGTAATTTTATTTTGAAGTAGAGGTAATATGAAAGAAAGAAACTTTATGTTAATTGGAGTACTATTTAAAAAGATGAGTTACTTGTCAGTAATTATAAGCAAAATCTAGAGGATAGGCTGTAAGTTCTTGGAGGACAGGAACCTCATTTCTCTTACTGTTATATCCAGGTTTCTAAAAATCTCCCTTACACATAGTAGATACTGAGGTATTTTTTAATGATTTAAGATCCGTACTCACTCCAAGTTTACTCTTTGAGGAGACTATGACATACAATTTACTAATTCTTTTTTCTAGCCAACTTTTTCCATAAGAACAAGTTGCTTTCATTGAATTGAGAATTATTACTGATTGCTTAAAGTAGAACAGAGATTTAAGGGCTTTTCGCCATTTTGAAAAATGCTATCTTAAATCATCTTACCTAAGCTTTTAACTGGCTCTGGTTTGTTTCTCATGTTTGATTTCATAATAATAATGAAAAAAACTCTGAAGTGGCTAATTTTTACTGGCTATGTGTTCTACAGTTATCAGACTTTTTCTTTCTCTTGTAGAGGCCCTTTGTTCTCCAATGTTGCTGTCAACATTCAGTCATTTCTCCTTGTTTCACATGGCAGCAAATATGTATGTTTTGTGGAGCTTCTCTTCCAGCATAGTGAACATTCTGGGTCAAGAGCAGTTCATGGCAGTGTACTTATCTGCAGGTAATAAGCTTTCATCTCAAGTCCTTTCGGAGTATAAGTGCTCTCACCTGTCTGGAGAAGGGACAGAGGGAATGATTATAGCCCTATTCTACATACAGTAAGTGCTCAGCACATATTTGTTTCTCAAATTGTGTATAGAGAAGGATACCACAAACTGGTGTAGAATTTAAGCATGTCATTTTTATCTTACTAGACCTTGGTTTTTCTTTAGCTCAGACCCACCATTTTATAGACTAGTGGTTCCCAGACTTCCCAGCTGCCTCAGTCATTTGGATCTTAGTTAGATAAACTTAAGCTCATTTCCCCCATATGTTTAGTTTCCAGAAAGCTTTAGATTAGACCTATCCAGTAAGATTGTCAAGAATGAGTTTATTCTCTTTGTTGCAAGCCTGTATGTTAGCATGGAACCACTCTAGTCATGTTTCTGGAGATAGCATCATTTCCTTATTTCAACTAGGAAGTGATAGTGCAGGATTCCAGGTTCCTGCTAAATCGGCAGTTGGTTGATTAAATTTTACTTATCTCTCCGTTTGCAAAATGTCATTATCTCTCTGTTTGCAAAATGTCCTTAATTAAAATCATAAAGCATAAAAATTCATTCCTAAAATCGCTTCATTTAAAAGCAGTATATCTGGCAGTTGTGCTGTAGTGAAAAGGCACTGAGCTTGGAGATAGAAGACCTAGATTCAGATCCTATCTCTGCTACCAGCTGTGTGATGTTGCAGGAAAGAGTGTACGTACATTCTCTAAGGATGAGACTTAAACTCTCATGGGGTTTTAGAAGGGATTAAATAGAAGCATCTACCAAAAGGCCTAGAGTGGGTACTTAATCAGTGTTAATTAAATAATCATATGCATATAGTCCCTGAAAACAGAAGCTGAGCAATATTTTTGGACTATTAGTGTGTTCTTTCTCCAAGCATTGGTTGTATTGTTGTAGGTACAGAGAGTCTGTTTCAAGTGCCATTAAATTCCTGCTCTGTAGGAAGTTGTTTTTTAAAATGAGCCATACTGAGCTCAGATGACATTGGTGCCAAAGGGACCTGTAAAAGATCACCTGGTCTGGATCTGCAACAGATTCATCTGGCAAGCTGGGTAAAATACAGACTCCCTGGTCCCATCCCAGAGATTCTGATTTACTGTCTAGAGGGCAGCCCACAGATTTCCCAGACAGTTGGTGAGTTTGGGAACTAGTCAGTCTTCACACAGTGTAGATGAGGAAAATGATCACTGAGAGATAAAGTGAATGACTCTGTGTCACTTGGTAATTGTGCAGCGGGTCAGACTTGTCTTTCCCTATAAAATACCTGAAGTGATAGGCAGGATAAGTGTTTATGCCTGCACCTTACAGTGACCCAGGTAGACACCCATCTTTATTAGTCTCTGTGGGGTGGAGGTCAGATATGGAAGCCATTTTTCTAGCTCACTACAATTACTGAAATGTGTTTTATTTCTCAGGTGTTATTTCCAATTTTGTCAGTTATGTGTGTAAAGTTGCCACAGGAAGATATGGACCATCACTTGGTGCAGTAAGTATTTCTAATTTAAATTGTTAACTTCATTTTGAAATAATTTTAGACTTAACAAATAGCTGCAAAATTAGTACAAAGAGTTTCTATATACCCTTCACCCTACTGTTGACTACAGAACCACACTAGTACAGTTATCAAAGCCAGGTAATTAACATTGAAACAATGCTAGTAACTAATCTATATCTACTTTAGAATTTATACATTTGTAAAGCCTTGCAGTTTTAGGTTATATCTTTTAACTGTCGGTCATTTATACATACTTAACTGGCACAGAGTACATATCATGAGGAGTAGTCAGAATAGTGTGTCCTCCAGTCCTTATAAACCAGCCTAATCTAGCATTGGAAAGTTCTAAGTAATTGCAGATTTGGATCTGGTTCTGTATCCTCTTCTTGAGTCAGTACTTGAGTGCTATTCAGATTAGACTACTAGGCACTGTATTAGAGACTAGGGATATATCTAGTGAGCAAGATGATCAAAATCCTGCCCTCAGTTATGTCGTGGATGAGCTATGTTGTGGATGATTTTTTTAAAAAATTACAAATGCATCTTCCTTTAAGTTTAATGGCAAATTTCGAGGCACATGGACATCTTTATATATATTTCTTTATAGACTACACAGTTTTTGCACATTTAAATACCATTGCATTTAAATGTATTCTAATAGGGAATCTCATTTAAATAAACTCTAAAAAGCTTCAGTTTTGGAAAAAAATCCTTATGTAAAATAATCATTCCATAATTTGTGTGTTCCTCAGATTTGAGTATAATTTTCCTAATGAGATCTGTATCTTGTCCTGTGACCTTTATGCTTTTTTAACTTAAGCCCCCTTTTTTCTTTCTTCGTGGAATGTTTGCTTTCTATATAAAATTTGGTGCCAGTATGATTTATACCTTTCAAATCCAATGCACTACCTCATTCATCAACTAAGTGCCTGTTTTTTGAAGGCAGAGTAGACCATTAGGATGAATCAGAAGTGAACTCTGACTTCACATTTAGTTTAGTTGAGGAGAAAACATTATACACGTGTCTAATACACACTGAAAACGGCTGAGTAGTCTCTAGAGGACATTGGGGGAGACCTTTCTCATTAGTTCAGAGGATCTGGGAAGGCATTTTGATGTGCCATCAGACAACTGTTATTCCCATTTTACAGATAAGAAACTGAAGTCCAAAAAAAAAAGAAAGAAACTGAAGTCCAAGCTGAATAGAGTATGGCTGGCAGCATGGTATTTGGAATTAGACTGGATTTGAATCCCAGCTCTGCCACTTACTCGTGACTTCTAAGATGTATTACTTAACCTCTCACAAAATGGGGATAACACACCTATTTCTGATTTATAACGGAAGTATGTTTTGAGTGGTAAGCATAGTAAGGAGCATGTAGTAAGAAATGTGGAAGTGGTACTTTCTATCCTGTCATCGAAATCCTCTAGAACCATGGCAGGATAAAATTATTATCCCCAAATACTTTCTTTCATTTTTGGTTAAAATGAAAGAAAACCAGATAGTCAGGTATATGGTATTTTTAGTGAGAAATCGGGGGGGGGGGATACTATTAACAAAATCGTGATAGAAAATATTAAGTTTTGATCTAATTGCCTTTGTAATCCTCTGATAAAAGAGACAAAGAATATTTGTCAATTAATATCGGCACAAGGAAGCTAGAATACTGACTAGATTTTGGTAGAGGTTTTGTTTAATTAGAGCTATGCATATTCTGAATCTCATCTTATTTTTATGTTTTATTTTTAGGGGAGGGTGATTAGGTTTATTTATTTTTAATGGAGGCCCTGGGGATTGAACCCAGGACCTTGTGTATGCTAAGCAGGCACTCTAACACTTGAGCTATATCTCCCCCCTTGAATCTCATTTAAAAATTGAATTTTACTAGTTATTGGCAGGAAGCTTTTCTAATTTTATGCTTTTCAAAAGTTTGTTTTCTGTGAAATGTAACCTATAATCTTGAGGTGGCAAAGTTCAATCAGATGTTTACTGTAGGAAACAGCATTTGTTAAAAATGTTAGAGAACTTTTTTTCACCTGAAGTTGTAAATAGTTTATTATAGACTGAATTTGCTCACCATTATGATAACCTGCTCACTGTAACTTCACTGATATCTATCACTGACCTAACCTGTTCATAAACTGAGTTCTTTTGCTAGGTTAGGAAAGGTATCTTCAGTCTCTTCCTTACAAGGTTGCAAGTGAAATAAAATGGTCGGTCACTGTTGCAGATTCATTTGAAATTTCATTTTGATTTATCTGTAGTGTTCTGGAGTATATATCTCTTTATATAACTTTTGAGTGGCTGCTCTGATTCCTGCTATATATACATCACTTACCACAGTCTACTGCTGGGTGTCATGTTACCAGTCTGAAGTGTCCCAGTACTTTCCCCAAATTATAATGTAATTATAATTATCTTAAATACTTCCTCTATATACATTTAGAATATCACTGTTAAAATTTTTGCTTCAAGTATTAAATGTAATTTAGGAAATTCCAAGAGAGAAGGAGAATCTATTGTATTAACACATAATTTTAATTTTTTCCTTTGTTCTTCCTGATGTTCCAAGATTTCCTCTATCATTTTCTTTGTGTTTAGAGAACTTACCTTAGCCATTCCTTTAGCTACCAGCTACTTAGTTCAGCTAGTGACTAATGCTTTTATGTTTTTCTTTGTTCTGAGAATGTTTTGATTTCCCTTTCATTTTTTTCTTCCCTTCATTTCTGAAGGATGTTTTCGTTGGATATAAGATTCCAGGCTGGCAGTTCTTTAAACAACTGAAAAATATTGTGCCTCTTTTTTTTTGGCCTCTATAGTCTCTGAGGAGAAATCCTTTGTTGTTCAAATAGCTTTTCCCCTATAGGTAAGATGTCATTTCTCTTATTACTTTCTAGATATTTTCCTTTGTCTTCAGTTTCAGAAATTTGACTAGATGTCTTGTCAAGGGTATCTCTGTGTTTATCTTGTTTGGGGTTCACTCAGTTTCTTGAATCTGTTTTATGTGTTTTGGGAAATGTTCAGCCATTATTTCTTCAGATACTTTTTCAGCCTCACCTTTTTTCTTTCCTCCTGGGACTCTGATGACTTGATGTTAGATTATATGTTATTACCTCATGGGTCCTTGAAACTCTGTTAGTTTTGTTTTTAAGTTTGTTTTTTCTCTGTTGTCCAGGTTGGGTGATTGCTATTCTGTCTCAAGTTAACTGATTATTTTCTGTCCTCTCCATTCTACTTGAGCCATTCAGTATTTTTATTTAGGCTATTTTTCATTCTAAAGTTTACATTGTTCTTGGTGTCTTCTGTTTGTCTGAGCCTTTATGTATCTGTGCTATTATTTTTCATTTGTT
Organism: Vicugna pacos; assembly: GCF_048564905.1. Classification (NCBI taxonomy): domain Eukaryota; kingdom Metazoa; phylum Chordata; class Mammalia; order Artiodactyla; family Camelidae; genus Vicugna; species Vicugna pacos. The sequence goes on along the minus strand of NC_132987.1, from coordinate 52,702,918 downwards.
TCAAGCATCTTTGTAAGTGCTCGTTGAAGCACTTTTATGATGGCTGCTTCAAAATGCTTGTTAACGTCAGTGTCATCTTGATGTTGGTGTCTGTTAATTGTCTTTTCTCATCTAAGTTGAGATTTCTCTGGTTCTTAGTATGAAAAGTGATTTTTAAATGAACCTGGACATTTTAGATACTACATTATGAGACTTTGGTCTTAATTAAATCAACCATTTAACAGGCTACCTCTGACAGTGCTCTGACCGTTACTGCCAGGTGAAGGTGGAAGTCCAGGTTCCCCACTCAGCTTCCTTTGACACTGGGGGATAAGGGCTCTTATTGCTGCAGGACAAGGAGTTCGGCTCCCCAGCTGACCTCTGCTAATACCTGCTAATCTCCTGGCTAGGAGGAGCAATGGTGTCTTATTATTGCTGCCCACGTGACCTCTGACACCTGGCAGGGATATTGGGATGCCCAATTGCAGTCTTCAAGGGTGGAAGTCCAGGCTCTCCGTTTAGCCTTTGCTGAGGATTGGGGATTGGGCCACAGTGGTTTTCTGAGGTTTATGGCTGGAGTAGTGGTCATTCTTTAAAAGTTTTCTGTCTTGCTAGGCTGTGCTTTCTTGGTCCTTTGGCTTGAGAGAGCATTTTTGGGCACAGGTCTGTTTTATCTGAGTTCATTGGTGTTTTGGGGTTGTGAGCTTGGCTAGAGCCCAATCTGAGCAGTATGAGGCCAAAAGAAAACTCAGGGAACTCACCACTATGTCATTCCTTGTATCCAAACATTCCTAGCTGGTCTGCTTTCTTCTCTCAGACTTTCAGAGTCATCTTATGTTTGTTTTACATATAATGCCCAGGTTTTTTAAGCTATGTATAGCTTGTAGAAGGAGAAGCCACTTAGAGCAAATTGATTTAAAATTCATAGTGTAAAAAAAGAATTCACACATACAAACTATTAATAGGATAGATAAATGAAGATTATATACGTATAGAAAATTATCTATGAAAATTGTTTACTTATGAAATAAAGAAAGTAAAAATATTATGTGCATATTGATTACAAGTATATAACCAGTATACATAAACAAATTATTGGTAGAGAATAGAAGATCTTTACCTCTAACCAAGGAAGCAGAGCTTCAGGATCTACATGCGTTGAGGTTCATGACTCCCTGAAATTATATCGAAAATATATATATGAGGAGGTATAGCTCAGTGGCAGAGCGCATGCTTAGTATGCATGAGGTCCTAGGTTCAATCCCCAGTACCTCCATTAACAATAACAAAATATACATATATGTGTGAATGAAATTTTTTTTGAGAAGAAATGGTCCATTTTTGTTATATTCTTAAAAGTCTCTGACTAGAAAAGGTGAAGATAAAGAATCTCTGCATGGGGTAAGCCAAACATTTGTCAAGAAAGCAAATTGCAGTTTATTCAGACACATAATATGTTTAAATTTATGTAGAAAAAGGTCACTTTGAGAAAATTTTAGAAGGATAATGGAACTTCATAACAACTTTAACTTTTAAATTTTTTAACCTTAAAATAATAGATAATAAGTACAATAAGTTATAGTCACAATGAAACTGAATTTACATAGAAATGCACAGCTAATGAAAATTTTCTTTAATATTTAAATTTCTTTAATGAGTACTTTATATGGAGATAATCATCTGTTTGGTGTACCATATGATCTGGTCATCCCATTGCTAGGTGTTTACCTGACAGATATGAAAGAACACATCCAAACAAAGAGTTGTACACAAATGTTCACAGCATCTTTTTTGTAGCAACCAAAACTAGGAAAAACTCAAATGTCCATTAGGTGAATGGATAAATGTATTATGGTATATCCATACAATGGAGTATTTTTCACCCACATAAGGGAATAAATTGCTGAAACACACAACTACAAACTACATGGGTGAATTTCAAAATAACTATACAGAGTTATTCCTATAAAGGAAGCCAGAACAACAAAAAAGTGTATGCTGTATGATTCCATCAATGTAAAACTCTAGAAAATAGGTTCATTTTTACATATCTTGACAGAAAGTAGAGACGTTGCCTAGGAATAGGGGGCGAGCAGGAGGTATGCGCTACAGAGGAGCACCAGGAAAATTTTGGGGATGATGAATATGTTCATTATCTTGAGTGTGGCGATGGTTTCATGGGTATCTACATGTCAAAACCTAACTATAAACCTTAAATATGTGCAGCTTTTTGTATGTCAGTTATACCTCAGTAAACTGGAGTTGCTTTTTAAAAATTTTTTAAAGACTTTAGAGTCCTTTGCTACAACTTTTCTGTAAGATTTAAATTATTTCAAAATAGGATGCTAAACAACACATGAGAAAAATGATTTCTAAAAGGGGCTCCTATAATGGACTAATCGATTACTGTTATAGTTGAAAGGTCCTTACTTTTTCATATTAAGAGACTTTCTGGAAAACAGCATCTGCCTCTTAATCACTAACTGTTTAGCATCTTCTATGCTTCAGAATAAAGGATTATCTTATGTTTTTAGGGATTACTAATACTTTAAAGTATTGTGAGTCCCAGGGATCGCAGATGTCCCCTGCCCTTAGTATATAGTTGCCAGTCAGCCTAAACAGGGAAACCAGCTCAGGTTGCATCCTTGGGAATGTGCTGGGGTAGCTACAAGATGGAAGGACAGCATGAATATCCCTCCGAAGGAGAACCTAAGATGTGAGTTTAGGTAAGTGGACAAAGACAACCCAGTGCTTAGTCTACAGAAGTGAAAGAACAAGGAAACACAGTCAACTACATATTAAAGGGGATGGGCTGGGTGTTGGTGATACCTGTCAATTCTACAGTGGGATTAGGAGTCAGAATTCTTCATTTTCTATTTAAGATCTACTGTCTGCTATTGTGTATTTACCAAACTGGCTTCTGTGCAAGTCTGTAACAGTAACACAGGGGGTTCTTCACAAATCCCGACTTCCCTTTACAGGACAATGGCTGCCTGTGTGAAGACACGCACATGCACATACACAGCCTCCATAATTGTTCACCCTTTTGCTGGTTCCCTACTCCATGTCCTAGATAGATAACAGCAACTCTCAAGGATATCAGAACCACCTCAGAAGACGGGATTCCCCTACAAAACTTGCCAGGTCGTGGTTGTGCTAGGATGCAGTATGTTAACTGCCCACATTTATATTTATTCTGAAAGATTTGTTTTGGCTAGAACTTCAACATCTGCCCCCAGAATCTTTCAGCATATGCTGTATTAAGCAGAGTAGATGTCAGTGTTAAGGAGAATTCAAAAGGTAGAGAGTAACCCAACACCTTTCAGGCTTTATAGTATATATGTGCAACTTTTCTATCTTCAATTTTAAAATAAAACCTAAAGTCAACTCAGCAAAACCCAGAAGAAATCAAGTTAAAGCCCTATTTTCTGAGAGAAAAAATAGCCCATAAAATTACCCTTCTCCCCAAGATGAAACAAATATAATTTGGTTAGTTGGTGTGAAAGAGCACTAAAATCCTGTCAGGACCCTCTAAATTACTTCTCCGTAGATGATTATATTCTCCATCTAAAGTGCTTGTTACAGAAATTTAAATATTAGAGAAAATTCTCATTAGTGCATTTCTACGTAAAGCCAATTTCTTTGTAACTATAACTTATTGTACTTAGGTTACTTTAAAGGTGGGAAGCAGCTCCATTATCCTAAAATTTTCTCTAAGTGACTTTTATCTGCACAAATTTAAGCGTATTTATGTGTCTGAATAAGTTGCAACTTGCTTTTTTGACAAATGTTTGGCTTACCCCATGTAGAGATTTTTATTTTCATCTTTTACAGTTGGAGGCTTTTAAGACTATAATAAAAATGGACCCTTAAAAAAAAAAAGTAGTGGAAATGTTCCAACTTTTAGGAGACCTAAGAGACATGACAACTAAATGCCGTAAGTGGAGAAGATAGCTGTCAGGACATTAGTGGAACAATTGACAAAACTAGAGTATGTTCTCTATTATAGATGAAGGTGTTATATGAATAAACAGTTTCTTGAAATTGAGAACTCTATTGTAGGGTATATAAGAAAATTCGTGTTCTTAGGAAATAAATACATTGAAATTTTTAGGGGTAAAAATATATTTATATTTATATTGATATATAAATATATATATTTATAGTGATATATTTGTGAAACCTACTCCCAAATGATTCAGAAAAGGTTTGGATGTTTAAAGAAAATAAGTGAAATGTGACAAAATGTTTAAAAATTGGTGAATCTGGGTCAGGAGTTTTTTTTCCAAAGCGAGATTTGAATGTAAAACCCAAAATAAAAACTTCTAAAAGAAAACATAGGAAAAAACTCTTTGTGACCTTGTGATAGGTAAAGATTTCATAGTTGAGAGAGCACAATGCATGATCCTTAAGAAAACAAACTAATATATCAGACTTCATGTAAAATAAAAACTTACTCTTTTCAAAAGACACTGTTAAGGGAAAAGATACAGGTAAAAAGAAAATAATTGGCTTATCAGAAATCTGATAAAGGACTTGTATCCAGACTGTATATAGAAAAATTAAAGAATGGGCAAAAGGTTTGAACAGACACTTTGAAGAAGATACACAGATAGCAGATATGCACATGAAAAGATGATCAGCATTATTAGTCATAGGAAAATGAAAATAAAAGCCACACTGAGATATCACTGTATACCTATTGCAAATTACAAAGACTGACCATACCAAGTGTTGATGAGGATGTGGAGAAACTGGAAGTCTCACACACTGCTGGTAGGGAAATAAAATACTGTAACCACTTTGGAAAACAGTTTGGCAGTTGCTGTACTTCCCTGTCAGTTGATCATGTTTTGTTGTTTTTACTTATTTATGCCTCTTCTGCCACTCTGTAAGCTCCATTAAAGCAGATTGGTTTTGTTCCCCTCTGTATCCCCCATCTAGCATAGTGCCTGGTAGGACTCAAGTATTTGAATGAATGACTGTTGTGAGGTTTAATGTGAACTAGGAATTATCCAATTTCTCAAGTATTCTGCCATTTAGAGGAGTTGGGAACATGTTTAACATTAAAGTTTAGTGAAATTATCACAATTTATCCAGGAGATATTTCATAGCCATTGTCAATTTAAATTATGATTATGAAGCAACCTGGAAAAATACATGATTGAAGAAAAATGACAAGTTACAATTTCAATTATAACAAGAATTGGTTCATTTACTGGTCATAAGGTTGTGAGGTTTCAGTTTTTATTCTTGAATATGAGGTTTTTGGGGGAAGTGCTTCTCAAGCAGGTGGATGCATGTATGTCCCAGGGAGGATGATATGAGGAGTGGGTCATGAAGAGCCATGGGGTAAATTTGGCATGCTTTCCTGGAGCAGGACATTTATCAAGGTTTTAAGGAAAATGTTTAGTTTTATTATGAAGTAGGATGCAAATTTCACATGATTTATGATAAAGCATTAAGCTTGGAAGAAATTCCATGCATATTGGTTTCTTTGGGCAAATTCATGTTCACTTTCTGGAGGAGCTTTGAGGTTTGAGAAGTTCTTTTTTAGTCATTAAGCAAAATATGCACATGACATGCATAACTGCCCTAAAGTTCATCATGCACTGACATGCTGGTTGGTACTGCTTGTAGTTTGGTGCTTCCCAGGTGTCGTGGATGTGGAACCCCTTTGCCTGATATTTTGTTCATTAGTAACTGAAAGTTTTTAAGCTTTGTGCTCACCTAGAAATTTGTGACTTACAAACTTTCTGGGAAAAGTATTGCTACTTTAGACGTTATAGTCACAGAGCAGTTGCACATTGAGAGTTTCACATTTTCACCAGTGTGTTCATTTGCAGTCTGGCGCAATCATGACCGTCCTTGCAGCTGTCTGCACTAAGATCCCAGAAGGGAGGCTCGCCATTATTTTCCTTCCAATGTTCACGTTCACGGCAGGGAATGTGAGTATTTTTATGAAGTGAAGTGCTGGGGACAATGGTGATATTTTTACGTTGACTGAATTCTTGCTCTTAAATCAGAAGTATCAATGCTGAAGAAATAAAAGTTGTACCAGTTCTATTCTCTTTTGCTGTTTTTCAGGCCCTAAAAGCCATTATTGCCATGGATACAGCAGGAATGATCCTGGGATGGAAATTTTTTGATCATGCGGCACATCTTGGGGGAGCTCTCTTTGGAATGTAAGTTTGAGTGTAACTGATTGTTACGGTGCTTTCTCTGGTCATATTCCTCTCCGCACCCTTGAGGAAGGCAGAGTAAGGCAGTTAGTTCTGTGAGAGGGGCAGGGGCAGGTGGAGTCGGGAGGGCAAGGAAACCTTAACATGGTTTGCTTTGGTCTTGCTCAGCTCTGCCATGTGAGGTGGGATGTGAGACTGTTGGCCCCGCCCCTGCCTCAGTCATTTGTAGAGAGAGACCATCTGTGCCTTTATCCTACGCTTAACCTCAAGTCACCCCATCTCCTGACCTGTCACAATTCCTTGTCTTTCTTGGAGTCTGTTCCCCAGGCCCCTGGTCTGTGCTACACTCCTTACCCTACTTTCAAGCCACCTCTCCCCTTCCTAGTCCCTATGCCGCTACCTCTGACCTCCGTCTCTCCAGTGCTGGGCAGGCATGCTGACTGGGTGGAGTCATTCCTCTGCCTGCAGTGAGTGGGCAGGTAGTGACTGGAGTAGCAGCCAGGGATCATAAAGTGATGTTGATGACTTACTGAGCATCTTATATAGCAGGCGCTGAGCTAGTTACCTCACGTTATATTATTATCTCTGTTTTACTGATGGGAACAGGCTTTAGACATGACCTTCCCCAGGCCAAACAGCTCTTAAGTAGCAGAGCAAAGATTTTTTAAATTTTTATTTCATTTTTTCCCCTTAACAGAGGCACTGGGGATTGAACCCAGGACCTCGTGCATGCCAAGCATATGCTCTACCACTGAGCTATATCCCCCACCCTCTCAGAGCAGAGATTTAAACCCAGATCTAGACCCTTCCAGCCCGTCACCCTATAGTGATTACAATTGCATTGTGGTTACAAGATCTCCCATTTGTGTTTCAGGCAATGGACTTTTGCCTGAAACATAGTAGTGCAGTAGTGACTGTCACAGAACTTCCTTAGGACTCCTGAAGTCTATCTGACCATGAGAGTCTCTTCAGCAGAGCTGTTGTCTGATGTGCTGGTCTCTGATGGCCTGTCTTTTCTTGCATAAATGTTGCCTTTTGTCCTTACTTGGTTTTTTACTTTATTCCATGACAATGGGAAAACTTAGCTTTTTAATTAAACAAAAAAAAGTAGAAAAATCTATTCTAAGTGGAGCAGTTTTGCCCAGTAGGCGGTGGAACTAAAATGCCATTATGCCATTTATAATTTCAGTGATGATTAAAGAATAGCATGTGAGTTCTAGCTTTAACATCAGCACATTATAAATAGTAGAAACTGACCTGGTATTACAGTATAAGAGACATAAAATCTTACGAAAAGGGGCTCTGTTTTATGAACTCTAAATTTACCTGGCTCCTTCCGTGCATACTTAAAGGATCTTTTCTCCAGCAGTTTTTTTATTCTTTCCAACTATAATTAGATGACCTTTTTCCGTTCTGAAAATCAGATCAAATGCATTTTAAAGTTCAGTATCCGAAAGGCAGAGGAATCCTTTCTCTTTGCTGTTTCTAATTTCAGCTCCTTTCATTTACTAGATCTTGATCATATCCAGAATTCATCTTTTCTAACCTCTTTAATGTTGATTTAGAATCTTTACTAATGGTAAAGATCCATTAGTAACCTCAGCACATTTCCTTGACTTTATGTCCCTGACCAGATGTTATGGTCTTCACCTTGTACTGCTACTACAATAATGATTGCTAATATATATTGAATATTTGCTGTGTGCCTAAGCTAAGGACTAATTTAATACTCTTAAAATCCTGTGAGAGATTCTAGTTTACTGAAAGGAAACTCCTTAAAGATGGAAACTCATCCAAGGTCACACAGCAAGTCATTGCAGAGCCGAAGTTTCAGACTGAACACTAGACTGTGAGGCTGCTACCAAAAAAAAGATAACCTCAGAAAGTAGTCATTTTGAAATAGTTTCCTAATTTTAATTTAACCAAATGATCAATGATATTTGAACTTATATGAGTATAATCAAACCAGTGTACTTGTAAGATTAAAGTAGTTGACTCTTTGCTTTAAATAAGTAGGTTAAAAAGATTTGAGAAGACACTTTATTAATGGAGAATTCCTGACAAGTGTTTCATTTCTTGTGAGAGTTTTACAATTGCATTTGAATCTTAGGGTGTTCCTCTTTCTCTTGTTCTAAGTTCACTGGAGAACTTCAGTCTAAGCCCAAATGAATCTTGTTACATGCTTGTTAATTAATCTTTTTTAAATGTCTTTTTTCTTTCTGTGAATTTACTGATTATTTTTAAAAAATTTTAATGGTGACTGTATTTTCATGAGTAAATTTAAACTGTATTTAGTGAGTATTAAGATTCAAGTCAAGTACAAGTCAAGTCCTTTGTAATTAAAAAAAAAATGCCCAGAACATTTTAAAAAATGGTTAAAACAAACTGTAATTCTGATACCAGGTAAGTTGAATAGAGCATTTTTTCAGTCAGTGTCTGAGATGGAAAGATCAACAAAATCTGGTTTCTGCCTCAGGGAATATGACATCTGTTTGGGGAAACCAGGGTAAAAATAAAGGTTTCAGTAAGAAAAGCTTTTAATAGTAGCCATTCTGAATCAGTCCCCTGTCCCCCAGGGATGATCCCCCAGCCTGGGAGAGGAGGCAGGTACCCAAGTTCCACCTGCAGCCTGTGCTGCCCTCAGGCAGAGCGCCTGGTCGTGCAGACCCTGGGCTGTGAGCTTCTCATCTGTTCCTCCCTGCATGTTCCTCAATTTCAGCAGACACTCCCTAGATGCCGAAGTACAATGCAGGGGATAGAGCACAGGTTACAGAGTTAGATTTGGGTTCTAGTCTCAGGTCAGGTGATTCCTAGCTGTGCAGCCGAGCAAGTTAGGTTACTGACCCTCTGAGTGCTTCAGCTTCCTCAGCACATTGCTTCCGGCTGCTTTCAGGCATTGTTTAACAGCAGCATGGGGACTGGAGCTGAATTTTAATAGGTGGGCAGAATTTGGATCAGTGGACTCCCTTTTGTGTAGCCTGGTGGAAGGTGATGAAAGGCATTTAAATTTTTATAGCCATCTAATTAGTAAATTCTAATTCTGACCTTCCTTACACTTAAAATAATAAAGAGAGTCTAGGCTTAGAATTGGCCTGATCTGCAGGTGAATGCTTGACTGACCACTTAGAAGCTGTTAGCACCTTGGGCAGATGACTTTCTCAGACTTGGCTTTCTCAATGGTTGTAAATGGGAAAAGTGATACTCACCTTGCAGGGCTGTGGTGAATTAAAAGTAGTGTGTGTGAAGTGCTTACACTTTTCATAGTGGTCATGCATGGTCCCATCCTACTTCCATCTTTTATGTATTTTATATGTTAAAGGTAATTCATTGATCCATAGTAAATTAATCATCTATTTTAATACACTAGATAGAAAATGACAGTGGCATTCAGTTTTTAAAATGTCAGCTTGTATCATCATGGTTCTTGCCATTTGTATGTCACACTGAGTGTTGGACCTGGTTTGTTTTTCTTTTCCCCAGATGGTATATTACTTACGGTCATGAACTCATTTGGAAGAACAGGGAGCCTCTAGTGAAAATCTGGCATGAAATGAGGACTAACGGCCCCAAAAAAGGAGGTGGTTCTAAGTAAAACTGGGGTTGGACAACACTGGTGCATCTGGTCCATGCTGCCTGAAGCCCCAGGAACTCGTTGGCCCTGGAGTGACCACATCTTTGTTCTGCCTGGAAGACACCCAGCATCTAGCTTTCCCAATATTTTAAACTATGTCCCCAGTACACATCTCATTAGAAAGTGAATTATGACAAAGTTGTGAAATAAAGGTTTATATCTCTAGTTTGTAAACAGAGGGTATATGTCTCTTTGAAGAGCACTAATGCTGCCCTGGACTGTTGCTGTTTGCTTTTCCATTTAACACAGTTTGAGCCCTGAACCTGACATGCGTGCCCATGGAAAGGTCGGATTGGAACTCGGAGTTGGTTGTGTCTGTACGTTGGTCTTCAGCACCTCTGCTAAATATTTACTCTTACTTACTTTCCCCTTTCCTTGCTTGGTTGACAGGTAAAAGTTAAGAGCATCTTCTCTCTGGCATGGTCTGAAATAACAGCTGCAGTATTATCTAAATTTTCCCAAGAAAGGTAGGTAATGTTTTCTGGCAGTGAGTGGCACATACAAAAAGTTATTTTTAGGTTTTGCTTTCTAGGTTAAAATTATAGCTAAATTAAGAATTAGAAGGAAGTATCTTGGATAAATTCAGACTTGAATCTGAGCCTAATAGCATCTTATGTTGGAAAATTACATTCTTTGGAGTGGAACGTCTTATGAAGTAGCAGACAGTGGTCATCATCATAGCTTCATGGTAGTGAACTCACTTGTCCTCGTGATTGAAAATTATTTCTAGGAAATGCAACTTGAGAATTTAAGTTTTTCTTGAAAGGATTTATGGGAGAGCTTTTGGTGACCTCAAAAGTTTATCGTAGATTTTGCACCTTGTGCTGGAGAGGGCCGGGCTTTGTGACCAGAAGAGGGAGCCATGCCGCCTCTCACGATGCTGAGAGCTGAATGGCACTTGTACCCAGCACATGGTATTGTCCAGGATGTGGTGGTTCTTCATCTTTTTTCCACCAAGCCTGACCCTTCTCTACTGTGAAGTACCAATCATTCTTTTTTTTTTTTAAATGGAGGTACTAAGGATTGAACCCAGGACCTCGTGCATGCTAACCACGCACTCTACCACTGAGCTGTACCCACCCCCTCAATACAAGTCATTCTTACGAGGCAGAGGAGTCTATTCTAAACTGCCACTTAAAGGAGAGAAAATTTTGTTTTTAACTCGCCCTTCAATTTGCTGGTAAGGAACCCAGGTGGTCGTGTGTGGGAACTGCCCAAGGTCACACTGCTGTGCTTTGACATTTCTGAGTATGTAGTTAAGCTAACAACCCTGTGACTTAAAGATGAGACAAGAAGTGTTTTTCAGAGATGGAATGGGAGGCTGAGATCATATGGACATTCCACATGGAGTCCAAAATGAAATACATGTCTTCTGTGGGCAGACCAGGAAAATAGGCAGTGAAGACATGTCTTATCTCCTTGATTTGTTTTTTTGTTTTACCTCTTTTTTTTTTGTTTTTTGTTTGTTTGTTTTGTGGGGGAGGTAATTAGGTTTATTGATTTATTTGTTTAATGGAGGTACTGGGGATTGAACCCAGGACCTCATGCATGCTAAGCACACACTCTACCACTGAGCTGTACTCTCCCCGCGTCTTCTCCCTGCTTTGTGATAGTTAGGAAAGGAATGTTTAGAAGGTTAAGTACCTACCAGTTTCCCTGTAAGAGGCCTTGGGAGGTCAGCTCGCAGCTCCAGAAGCACAAGCCTAACTGTCCACAGCCTTGGCAATTGAACCTACTCTCCTGTTTGCCCTCTGGGTTTATGTTACTTTCTCATCTTGGCTTCTTTGCTGACACGTGATCACCCCAAGGCTGTTCCTGGCTCGTGTGCCTCAGCCTGTGCCCCCTCCACTCCACTGTCTTCTGAAGTGTGGGGTCCCTGGAGTGTACCCTTAGCTGTCTCGTCTCTCCACTTCCTGTGGCTTCAGTTGTCTCTATGAGGATGTCTTCTGAGTGCTGGACCCACTGAGTATCTGCATCTCTCACTCAGTACGTGTGTCTACTGTGTGTCAGGCATAGTTCCAGGTGCTGGGACCCCACTGCACAGGCACATCACATATCACTCCTGCCTCAAGCCCTCAGCCAGCCTGGGGCTAGTCTAGATTTCCCTCTCTCATCTCATGTCTAGAATCCATCCCTGTCTCTCCACTCCCAGTGCCTGTGCCTTAGTTCAGTCCCTTGTCTCTAACCTGGACTCAAGACTGTTCTCCAGCTGCTCTCTAAAACGTCCTTGTGCTTCTCCATATGGCCACAGAGTGCCAAAAACACTTTAGTCATTTCCTGTTGTTGCCTATGAAAAACTTTTAAGCTCCCAGTGTGACTACTGAGGGCTTTGTGGGTCCAGCCTCTGCTGCTTCTGGCTGAACCCTTAGCCCATGACCCCACCCAACCCAGCTGCCCTCCCTCACTACAAGCAGCAAGCCCAGCCCCTGGCCCTCTTTTCTGCTGTTGCTTTATGCAGTTCTATTATGCTGGTTTTCACTGCACTGTAAACCTCCTGAAGGCAACCTACATTCTTCCAGGTACTTAGTTTAAGAGCTCTTTGTTGTTTAATGAATAAAGAAACCAAGACAAGAAGAGCTGCTCTTTTTTCCTGCAGGATGGAGTGTTTCAGTCACCAACCTCCCGGGTGGCTGGACCGAGGCCCTAGTGCATGGAGGTCACACAAAGGCAGCTTACCCTGAGCAGGTGTGTAATCTCCCAGTATCTTCACAGTATGCACAGCCCCTCTTCTGCTGCCTCTTGGGCCATGGCCTAGCCAAGGCACCTGAACTGCCACTTTGGGACTGTTGTGTCATTTTGCTGTGACTTCGAGCTAAGACAGGCAGTGGTTTGGGAGAGGAATCTATACTGTCTGGCCAGGGCTGTGCTGCAGTCCTCGTCTGTGAGGTGCAGGCTGAATAGCATCCAAATGTATGCCTGAGATGGAGTGCTCGGTATTAATGCTGTTTCAACAGTGGTGTTAGTAATTGGTCTGCAGTGCATACTGAGGGCTTGTGTCAGATATTCAGGACACTTTTTGAATGTGGCCAGGGAGTTGTTGGATACCCTGCTATGCATTAAACAGACTGACCTTTAGCCTGAAGGATTACCCATATTTAGCTCTGCACAGAAGGGGGAACTTTTACAATCTAGCGGCCAAAGATTTCTGGAAGCCTTATAAAGCCAAATCAAGTCTTGTGGCCATGCTTTAAAATTAGGGATTTTAGACCCCAGGAAATGTCAATTGAAGGCTAACGCCAGTTCTCAATGGAAGCTAAATGGGTTGTCACAAATTGAGCATCATAAAGGCTGATTCAAACACCTCTGGGAAGCACTGTCAAATCTTCCCTGTTATTCCCTCATCGATGCTTCTCCCCACTGTGCCCGCAAGCCCCGCGGTGCAGCCTAGCACAGATCCAGCAGCCACGGCCGATTTAGCCCCTGTCCGCGGGGCCACACAGACCCTCCGGGAGGCCGGCTGCAGCACTGTGCTGGCCGAGGGCGATCAGCTAGGAATTGTCGTTACCCCGCCCTCGGCCTCTGCCAAGCCAGGTCCAATTTATTTTAACATTTAGAGAATTTGGGATTAAACGATGAGACATTCTTCAAGTTGGATACTTGTAAATGCCTTCAGGAGGTCTTAGTCGTCTCCCTCCCCCGCCCCGCCCCATTTCTGCACCCCTCCGGCCGCGTCCTTTTCCCCTGGTGCCCCGCTCCAGCCATGCGCACGCGGCCCTGGCCTCGCGGGGCTGTCACCGAGCCCTCAGGCTCCTGGATGGCCAACCCCCCAGGCCAGGGGGCGGAGCTGTGGCAGCGCGGGGAGGGCCGCGGGGGCGGGACAGGGGCGGGGGCGGCGCGGCCCCGAGCGCGGGAGCCGAGAGCGGCGGGCGCCGGGCCGGCATGGCGTGGCCCTGCATCAGCCGCCTCTGCTGCCTGGCGCGGCGCTGGAACCAGCTGGACCGCTCCGACGTGGCTGTGCCGCTGACCCTGCACAACTACTCGGACCTCGAGAGTGAGGAGCCCGGCCCAGGTGGCGCCGCTTCGCGCAGGGGCCCGTCCCCCGCAGGCGCCCGGGACCCTGGCCGGGACGTGCCGCTCACTCAGTACCAGCGGGACTTCGGCGTGTGGACGGCGCCCCCCGGGCCCAGAGAAGCAACGCAGGGGCGCCGGCCAGGGGCGGGTGGCCGCAGGGTCAAGCCCCCCGCACCCCCGAGCCGGGGGGTCTACGTGCTCCCCATCGGCGACTCAGGCGCAGCTACAGCAGTGACCACATCGTACAGGTACAGGGCTGGGGGCAGGGGAGGGCATCCTACCCAGACCCTGTGGTCCGCGAGACAGCTCGGGAGCTAAGAGGTCCAGGGTGGGAGGGAGAGAGGAGGCTCCTGGAGCCCCCATCCCACACGACTTGGAGAGGTGCAGGCAGCTTCGGAGGTCATCCCTTTTGGTCCCTGGCACTGCAGGCGTCTCCTGTCTCTTTCGTTGTTCCCTGACCAGACTGGGAGTGAGCTAGCATCTCCTTGACAGGAAGTTCACTACCTCACTCAGCCCGCTCCCCTCTAGGATAATCATGTCAGAAAGGCTGCCTTAGACTGAGTTAAAATTTACTTCTCTTCCCCTTTACCTTCTACCAAGTGGACCTAGCCATAGGAGGGGTGAGCAGAGGCCAACTGCCCGAGCTCCCTCTGGCCAGTGCCCTTTGTAGGGACACTGGCAGTGAGGACCAAATGCAAGGCTTCTGAGTGGGTGGTCCCCTTAGGATCTTACTGAGTGAGGGTAACTGATGTGGCTTTCACTGAGAACAGGTCCATGGATCCTCCCCACCCACACACCCCTCCTGGGCTCTGCCCCTGAACAACTGAAGGCTTTCTCCCTTTCTCTTACTATAACAGTGATACATACTCACTGTAAAGAAAAAAAAAAACCCGGAAATTACAACATAGAAAATGAGTGTGCCCTTAATCCTACCCCAAACTGGTAGTTCTTTCTAATCCTTAATATGCATTTAAGTGCATATCCATTTATAATTCTTAGATGGTTAGATTCTTACTATACACGATTTTTTTCTCCCATGTATTGTGGATGTTACTAGATGTTCTTTTACAGCACCAATTTTAATGAACGTGCAGTATTTTCTTATTAATACACATTTATCCGTATATTGATATGTATGTCCAAATATTAACCTACTCATATCATTGACTATTTAAGGTATTTCTAACTTGGGGCTATTTACTGTTCCTTTGATCTAGTTATTTCACTTGCAGGAATTATCCCTACAGATATTCTTGGGGGTGGGAGCTAAGGAGTATAAGATGTGTCAACACTGTACAGCAGAAAATGGAAACAGTCTGACTGTCCTACTGATGTGGGGACTGGTTAATTATAGCTCTGCTGTAGGATGGGCTACTGGGAAGCCCAGAATGTACTGATTATAATAGAGGATCTTCCATAGGTACTTGTCAAAAAAGATGCAGAACAGTGTATCTGCTACTATGGGTGTTTTTAAAGGGGTTATTAATATATACATGTCTGCTCAAATAAGCATAGCATGACTCTGGATGGATGTGTGAGAAAATGGTAACCTTTAGGGAGTGGAAGAAGGGGAAGGAGTTACGGATGCTGCTAGGATGGAAGGAGACTGAGTGGCTTTTCGCTCTACTTTTTTGAATCAGTGCTTAAAAAATAACTTCTATGATAAGCATTTTTGTAGCTGAATCTTTGCTTATATCATAATTCCACAGGTAGGCATTTATACTAAAATTAAAGGGCCAAAAGGTATGAAATTTCCCCTTCAGTTTTATTACTTTTAAAGCCAACTGTATTGAGGTATAATTTCCATCCAGGAAAATTCATCCATTGTAAGTGTATATAGCTGGATGACTTTTATATACACCTGGGCATCACCACCATAATCAAGATATGTAGAACATCTCATCTCCCCAGAGACAGCCATGCAGGTTTTAAGAACTCAGTGGGGAGGGGCTGTTGCAGGCTGGGTCTTGTGTTCAGGGACACGTGTTCAAGCTGAGCTGCAGAAACACAGATGGGGATGTCAGGCGCAGGGCAGGCACTGAGCCGCAGCGCTGGGGCCCTAGCCAGGCAGTGGACAGTACTGACTGCTGCATGACGGGGTCCCTGAACCAGCTGGAAGGGCTGAATGGTGATGGGCCTGGAAGGCCAGAGGTCCTGGGTGTGCAGCGGCTTCAAATGGCTGATGATCCAGGTGCCAGGAGTGGACAAGGGGCAGAGCTTGCAGGGAGATAGCTTCAGCTCAGGGAAGGAAACACTTTCTAATAATTAGAATTGACTGCAGTGGGTGAGCCTCATGCAGTGCTAAGCTCCTGCTCACCTGGAGTGTCCAAGCAAAGGCTGGGTTTTTAAAAGCAGCCCCTCACCCTTGTTGAGCAGATGGTGGGTTTGAACATCCTGCTGAATCCTCCCAGCTCCAGTGATACTAAAGGTACTAGTTATTACTCTCTGCTTAGCACGCACCAGGCTTAGGACTTCCCAAGGATCATCTCCCCAAGACTTTACAACAACCCTCTGGAATCAGTTCAGTTCTTGCTGTTCCCATTCTATGGATGAGGAACTTGAGCAGCTGGGACAGGGTCATGCAAAGCAGAGTGGAACCCAAGTATGTCTTGCCTCAGAGACCAAGTTTGTGCCCCCAATAGGTTATCGCTCCCTAAGTTGCTGCCTCCTCTGAATCAGGTAGCTTCTTGACCTGTGTCCTGCAGTGGTGGAAAAGTACTAATAAGAGTTGCGACTCAATGGGGCTCTTAGTTCCTGATGTATAAACCTGGTGGGTCACTTGGCCCCTCTGACCCTTTCCTCATCTGTAAAGCAGATGGGTCACCTGGCAGAGACGCAGGACCACTGCTGAACTTGGCTCCCCCAGCACCACACCAGCTGACCTCTGGGACCCTCCACCCCCCAGCTCTACTACTGGCATGAGCAACTCCATCCCATCTGCCTTCCTGCAAGATGCACAATACCTAAGCAAACTGTTTGTTTAAGAAATTCACAAAGCAAAGACAATGAACAGATCCAGAGAACCCAAAAATAGCAGTACTTGTGGCTACTCCTCTCCACCCCAGCAGGTCCTCTCCAGACCCCTGGTCTCCAGGTGAGAACTGACTTGCCTCACTTGCTTGGCCAGATGGGCAGTGGATCCTGCCCACTGCCAGCCTGGGTCATTCCTCCTGACCGGCTCCTCCAGAGCCTCCCCTCCAGAATTCTGTGTGTGTGTGTGAGCACCCCTGGCCCAGGTTCCAGCTCCACTCACTTCTGGAAGAGCTCCTTCCTCAGTCATCTCTTTCCTTTCTGGATGGGTCAGATAAAGAACTAACAGGCAAAGTGCCAGACCTGACTCCCACTTTTCCAAGTGCCCAACTGGATGCCCAGAGAAGTTAAGGGATTTAATTGAGGCTGTGCTGGGCTGAGAACCCAGGCTTTGGGATCCTCAGTCTGGGCTCAGCGTCCAGCTGAGGCTCACACGAGGTGGATGATGGTGGAATCTGCTTGGTGAGGGGAGGCACAGTGGACCCAGCTAGTCCTGTACTTTTACTCTCTCCTCAGCCAGAGCCAATCCTCATCTGGGCGGTCACCAGGCCATGCCAATTCTATCTTCAGTGTCCCTTCTCCATTCTCACTGCAGGCCCTGCTCTCACCTGGGCTCCAGCAGCAGCCTCGCCCCAGGAGCAGCCACAGGCTGTGCTGGAGCCCCCAGCCCTGGTCGCTTCCTGCTCTGGGACCCCTGCAGCCACCCTGGGGCAGTAGGCTTGGGCTGCCAGGCCTAAGGCTCAGCTCAGTTTGGGAACAGAAGGGCAGGCCCAGGGGAGGACTGGCCTCCCCAGGAGAAACAGAGCAGCAGATGGCTTGGGCAGCTGGTCTTTGAAATCTTGCAGCTTCAGAAGCAAAAATTATCTGATAGGGCTCTGGCCCAGTTTGCCTCCTGGCACCCAAGTGCTGTCCACGGACAGACACAGCTGTTCTCTGCACACGTGGCCTGCCCAGTGGTGCCCAGCTGGGCTGCTGCCAAGGAGAAAAGGCAGCTTTGTTGACCTCAAGGGTGGATGGGATGAAATAGGCACAGACCCAGCCCACACGTGGGTGCTGCCTCTGGCCAGCCGGACACTTTTCCACAGAACAGCACCTTGGCCAGGGGCTCCTATGGGCACAGGAGGTCTCTGCCTTCCTGAACTCACTGTTTAGTAGGGGAGTTGACAGAATTAAAGTAGGCCTTCTTTGTTTAGAGTTATTAAGTCTTCATCAAAAGAGCACACAGAGGGCCATCTTGTAGATTTCTTGAGATGATCACTACAGTTTAGTCTTTTGCAGGAGTTAATAAGACAAATTATTAAAAAGTAAACATAACACTGAGCCCCATTTTTCCTCCTCGGTCGTCACCGGGTATGGAGGACTGTGCTGTGCACCATCCAGGCCGGCACCTCTGGATATAAGAGCCACCAGTGAAGTGGGCTGGAGGCAAGCGACCTTCACTGGTCTTGGCCCTCTAGGGCCCCTTGAAGTGGCCTGGAGACCACAGCCAGCACTGGAATGTGCTGTCTCTGAGGCCTAGCACATGCCAGGTGCTTGCAGTTAGGCACGAGTAAGATCTGGTTGCTGACAGCTGTCTACTCACTCACCGCTCAGCCTGTGCCTGTTGCTCCTCGGGAGGAAGTTTCCACTCCTACCTCCTGTGGGGTCGGGGTGAGGGACCTCACGGTGGGGCTCTTGGAAGCAAAGGGCGGCTCAGCTACAGACCCGTGTTACTGGGAACGGGGTCTGTCTGGGGAGTGCACTTCCTCTGCTACTTCTGCCCTTGTAAGGGGAGGAAGGAGGCTCTCAGCAGTGACCACTGGCCAGGCAGGAACAGTCCCAGAAGCACAGGGCAGGGACTGCGTCCCAAGGGGTCAGGGGAAGGGATGGCCAACCCTGTGCAAGGTTGTGACGTGTCCTCTGTTTCAGACAGGAATTCCAGGCCTGGACTGGAGTGAAGCCATCAAGATCCACAAAGGTGAAACCTGCCAGAGTCATCACAACCCATAGCTCCGGATGGGATGGCAGCCCTGGGGCCGGCTTCCAGGTCAGCCCGAAGCTGGTGCTGCAGGGCAAGGGGCTGGGCGCCTGGCTGCAGGGGTGTGAGGACAGAGGCCTCTCATCCAGGTTAGGCACTAGGAGTCAGATTCAGATGGTGTAGGATGGCATGGCAGGGACAGTGGTTGTCCCCTGGCTGTCCCTCACAAACAGAAAACCAAGGTGATTTGTCATTAGCCAGGTGTGTGTCCCCCTAGTGCTGGATGAACTGGGGAGCAAGATGTCTTTTCCCCTCCTAAACCCTAATCTTGCCCTTCACCACCGAGCACTAGTGATGGGCCTTCCAAATCCCTGGCATTTGTGTGAGAGAGGAGAGGAGATGGGAGGTGGGAGCCATTCAGCTTCCTGGTTCTACCCAAAGGCTCAGGGAGCAGAACAGAAGGTCCATGAGCCCTGATGTAATGCAGTGACTCTGCTCGCCGTGGATGCCCCCGCCTTGGACCCTTCAGGGCAGCAGTCCCAACTCTCGGAGCAAAAGGATGGGGGGGGGCGGTGGAAGTAGAGGAAAAGGCCCACTGATACATGGCCACATTTCATTTTTCAGGTCCCTGAGGTGAAGAAATTCGCCCCTAACCCCTCAGCCATCTTTCAGGCCTCAGCTCCCCGGATCCTCAACGTGTGACTGCCCACCGAGAGGAGATCAGAACCCACTTCTGTCCAGGGACTGGGGTGAGATCTCAGGACCAGACAGCTCCCTGCTGTCAGAGAAGTGGGAAGGGTTCTCCTTTCTCAGCCCAGGACCCCACTCCTAAGGTGCGGGCAGAACAGAGGCACAAAGGGACACGGCACCAACCCGCTCAACTCTGGGCCCCAACTCCCTCTTCCACCTCAAGACGTGTGTGGGAGGCTTCGGATCTTTTTTTAATTGCCTCCTTTGGCCACTCGTTTTTAAATCTGAGGAACTTGATCTACTCTACTATGAACCGGACTGGTCCCTGGGGGCTAAGGAATATGGCCATAACAGGTCCCTGAAAGATCCAGTAACGTCCTTGTGGTTTTCCCAGGCTTCATGATCATTTTATAACCTATGGTGACCCAAGGTAACGTCCTTGGATATTCCCGCAAACGGCCCCACACATTCAGGTTGTAGAAGAAATCTTAGGTTATCACCTGCATGTGACTCATGATGATGCTGAGTAACCAGGATGTTTCCCAAAGGAGCAGAATGTCAATCATAGGGTTTCAGTTTGAGAGATGTAAGTTCTTTATGGCCAAGATGACCCTTGTTTTAACAAAACATTTCTTGGGATCAGTGAAGTACTGAATGACATTTACCTTGAGGTGGGTTTCTGAGCCCCACATTGTATTACTAACTCCAGTTTTGTTCCCTTAACATGCTGATGACTAGAAGGGAACTACTGTACACACTGGCCAAGAACTGGGAGCTTTTTTGGGGAAAGGTGACAAGAGCCTGATTCCCTGAAAGACCTTAAAATGTCATCTCATTGCAGGGAGCTCACTACCTGTTGAGGCGGCAGCTCATTTTGTCTTTGGAAGGCCCTCTCCTGACTTTCTCAGCAAATTCCAGCCAGTGCAGCCACTGGGAACAAGCCTGGGCCCCTCTTTGCACAGAAGCCCTCGAAACATTTGAAGGACTCTCTGTCCTTTTTGGAGATGAGAGGCACAAGCTTAGGACAGTTTTTGCTAAGGAAACTCCAAGGACTCCCCTTTGGGTCTTTATCTCCCTCCAGCCCACACGGGGCTTAGGCTGGTGAGCATTTACTTAAGCCACAAGAGGTGGCATTTGGGTTTTAGAACCAGCTCAGGCTGTGAGGGGGCTGTCCCCTCAGAGGTGCTAGCTCCTAGCTCCGGCAGGCACAGCCCTTCCCCTCATTCCAGCAAAGGAAATGGTCTGAGAGAATCATTTTAAAGGGAAAAGCAAAACCATATGGTTACACAAAGGGTTCTATTATTTCAGACAATGGGTTTGCATGTTAGATGTTTCTAAGAGAAAAGAGGCGGCCTGCTGGGCATTCCGTGAGAAGCAAACAGATTAACTGTACAATCTCAGTTTTTACTAAAATGCAAATATGTACTGTTTAAATTTGTTATTTCTTTAAATTAATTACAAACTGAGTGCCTTCTCATGTCTTCCTTTGTCCTCCTCTTGGGAACAGGACTGTAATGTGTCATGGCTACTGCTATTTCCCTTGGAGGCTCACAGATCTGAGAACTCTCACTCTGGCTGCAGTTGCACTGCGGTCCTGTGTAGATTTCACGGAACCCCCCCAACTCCCCTCTTTCACACTTACCTGTACCCTGTCGGGCCCTGGGGTGCCTACGGTGAAATGGCTGTCCTTGAAGCTAGTCTTGGGCTCAAATCTTGGCTTCTCCACTCACTAGCTGGCAGAAGTTTAAGCTTCTGTTTCTGTATCTGCAAAGGGAGGGTAATACCCCCCAACCTGCTAAGAGAATTTGTGGTTTATGTGCAGGGTGCTGACTACAGTAAATGGCCAACAAAGCACAGCTGCTGTAATTCTTTCCTGCCCAAGCACCCCTTCCCTTGGGAGCCGGCTTTGTGCTCATCTACAGCTTTGGGCCCTCTCAGTAGCCCCTGCCTGTGTCATACCACACAGCCAGAGGTGCCCTTCCCTCCTCAAAGCTGCCCGGAGGCCCACTCATTCGTTTACCACTCAGACCAGACCACTCAGCTCTGCTGCACCTCAGATGAGATGAGCAGGCTGCCCTGGCCTGGCAGTGTGGCCCTGCAGCGGCGGTGGCAGCACCCACTGCCCATGACAGGCTTGACCTCCTGGAAGGTATACTGCGTGCCCAAGAACCTTTTTGGAACGCACCAGAATGGACAGCTTTTCACAAACACCCCAACCGCCTTCCTTACTAGACTTCATTAATTAATAGATCTGGATTCTGAAGAAGAAACCTTCCCACTCACTCCAGGTCTTAATAAGGCCTTATCATGGTGTTACTGGAGTGGCCTAAAGAAGCAACTGAGGTAAGTAAAAGCCCCAACCACGTGGTTACAACTTATCGAAGTCATACACAACACACACACAAAGACAGAAATGCACTGCAATGTTAATAGTGATTACCTTTGAGCCTGGGGAATTATTAGTAATTTAAAATTTTTTTACACCTTACAGTTTTTGCTAAAGTTTCTATATAATAAGCATTTTTGTATTAACTCTAAAGTTTTTAAAAATGCAGCTTAATCTGTTAGCTAATTTCAGTCAAAAGAAAGAGTTTAATATAATTATTATAATTATTCTATAACCAAAGTTAGCACTGCCAGTGGCTGCCTCGGTCACAAGGCCCAGGCAGAGGGAAGCCCCTGGGTCCTTTCCTCCGTGGTCAGTCAGACTGAGGTCCTGCCTCTCTCTGTTCTGTGGTGACTCAAACCCAGAAAAAAAAAATTACAAATATTAATACTTTCATACCTGTAGTTAACTCCAGGATTTTAGGCCAAATGCTAAAAAGCAGTTTTGAGAGAACCCTGGCCCTGCAGCCCACGCTGGGCAAGCGGGGGACCTTACCCTCTGAGCAGGGTCATCTCCACTGGCCCCATGCACACAGGCTCCTTCAGTCAGTAAGAGGGATTCCCCAGTTAAGTTACTGCCTGTGACACTATCCTTAACTGTCCATCCTGTGGCTCTTGTCAAAACCGTGGCTGACACAAGTAACATTCAGGAAGGGGACCTAAACAATGCCCTTCTTCTCCTTCCTCCAGACCATTCAACTCTCTAAAGGTTGCCACTAAAACAAGTCTGGTCCCAAGAAAGCTACATACTTGGATTGTATCACAGGGCTTCCTCCCCGCAGAACTTCTTACCTTTGAAGAACCAAAGCTTTCAAAGCCTTTAGTTCTTAGCAAGGGTGGATGTAAAAAGTGGTCATTTCTGAAATGTTTCTGCACCATCTGTAATTTTTTAGCCATTGTGATAGCAGATGGTCACAGCAGGACTGTATCACAGGAGTAACTTCTTTCAGACCTTAGCACAGACCCATTTTATCTTGTCAGACAAACTAGTGTGTTCTTGGTTAGACAGAAGGAGATGCTCCTCTGTCCTGGCTTCGAGGAGGCTCTGAGCTCAGTTAGTTTTCCTTTGCCCCAAGCTGTCAGAAATCACTATGGCCAGGGCCAATATGTATCTTCCAATTTTTTTTTTCAGATTTTCATGTAACTGTAACCCTTTATCTTATGTGGCTGCAAGTTCTTTTTGGAAAGAAGTGGAAGCATTCACTTAAATACACAAACAGCTATACCTTTGCCCCCTCTCAGCTCTTTCTGACCTAATGTAAGAAAAACCCTGCCAAAGTTTAGTGCTCCAAACTCAAGAAAACCCATCATAAATACTGAAAGATTTATTGTAGATATTTTTGTTACAGTTATATTACATGTTATGATACAAATACATTTGAAACATTAACATATGGGACTGTTAAATCATTTACTATTTATTTTGCAAAAAGATAATTTCTTGAGGCTTTCATACCTGTAATAAATGAAGCTGTTGTTGTTTGGATCAAATCTTCTACCCTGTAGATCTGAGTCACCATCCATGCTGAATGAATCTATACACTTACCCATTAACCTTGTTTGGAGAATATCTGACCCTTTACTACTAGACTATTTTCTTCCTAATCCAGGGCATGCCCTATGCCTTACTGAAGAGATTTCCTTCTGCACCTGCAATCCTCAGATGCTGAATAAAAAGGGCAGGTCTCTTGTAGTTGCTTCCTTGCCTTTTCCTGACTCAGATATCAAGAGGACTCATGAAGACATGAATTATGTTGCTTGGATAAGTTTGACTCTGACTCACAGGCTTGAAATTTTCTTGGAGCAGATTCCTAACAGAATAAATACCTCCACACAGATGATGTCAGGAAGGTTGGGGTAGAGGATCCTTAATGAAACAACATCACGCAGGGCACTGCTACCCTTCCTTCTATCCACTTCTCCTTCTCACCAAGAGGGGCTCTGCTTATGACACAATCTGTTCTCACCGCTTCCGAGCACTCACATCCCTTCTCTTGGCTTTGGTAGTCATTTCTCTACCTTTAAGGCACTCACAAGTGTTTGTCCGAAACACTTTTCTTCTTGGGAAAAACTTGAAGAGAAGAACAGGACACCAAGTCCACTGACAGAACAAACTGTCCCAGGGGCTCCCCACCAGCCACTCACCACAGAGTCAGCAGCAGGAGCTCCTGCAGACCACACAACCGGTGTGGAACCAGCTCTCTGCCCGGCACACACTAAAAGCTAGCTTGAGTCTGCCAAGTGCCTGGGATTTGAGGGTGTTGTCTGTTACTAACTAATATTAAGAGCTTCTTGGTTGTAGTCAAATCTGACTTGCGCTGGGATCTGTCCATCCCTTGACAATGCTCTGAGCCTGAATGTAGTAATGCTCCTATGCTCCATGAAAAAAGAATTGTTCACTTTGCAATTCCCCACAGGCTTTTGTGTCTTCCACGCAGCATCACTGTTTCCTGAGCCAACTCACGTGTGCTGAGTGCAGACCCTCCCAACCATGGCCACTGCCAAGTGCTGAAGTCCAACCCTGCTCTAGGTGTTACCAGGGTAACTGCTGGGGTGCCTGTAACCTCAGCCCACAGAATGGGTAAAATCTCTAGCCTGCCAGACTCATTTACTGCCTCCTAGAGGGAGACTTGGGCCCAAGGTGCCCCTTGGAAGACAGCCAGAGGAGAGAAAGGCTTATAAATAAGGCCTGATCCCACTCACACTCTGATGGAGCCTGTGCGGAGAGTGAACAACTGCAAGCTGACAGAGCACGCATCCACTCACGGCTTCACTCCAGAATCAGGAAACAAACTTCTGTCCTAAAGGGATTCGATCTGGGACCAAACACTCTGGTGTCATTAGGTGGAGACAATGTTTTCGTAGCCATGAGATTCTGAGGCACACAGAAAATGACCTCCTCCCCCGAACAGAAAAGTCATCACAGTTCATGGTTTCGGATACAGCTTTGAGCCCTGCTCTCCCAGGGGCATCTTCATTCCGGTCACTGATCTTCATTCAGTATCCCCATGTGTTTATTTGTGAGGAAGTCCAGAAAAGGAATGTTGCAAATGGCCTGGTGAATATTACTCACGGTAATTTCTTTGGGAATCCTGGTCCAAAAAACAAAGATGTTAGGACTAAATCACTCAAGTATCTGAACAATTTAATTAACTTATCAAATGGACCATCCTGTGCACAGGTCGTATAGAAGGGGATAATGATGAGTGCAAGGCGTGGTTCAGGGCCAGTCTCGGGGTGGGGAGCGGCCAGGTGCATATTCTCCCTCTCCAGCTCTCTCTCCTTTCCCATTAATTCCTTTGACTCTGGTGAAGACGTGGCCTACCCTCTTCACAGTCAGCCCTATTTAGGGTCAACTCTGACTTCCCACTCACAGGTATGAGATGGATTTTGAGAAGTCGGCTGAATGATTATGAAAAAAAAAAAGGCTCTAAGGATTGAGAAAAGAGGAAGTAAAGTTGGACAGCACAGCAGAATGGTGTTGCTATAATTCAGTCTTAGCCAACTGAATACTGAGTCAAAGCACCAGAGAGCTCAGGGACCACATTTCCTGTCTCTTGGAAAGACGGGAGATGGAGTTCTGCCAGGGCAAGTGTGATGTTAAATGTTCTTATCAAAAGCACTCAAGTCACTGTGTGTCTCCATGGTCGGGACCATGGAGGCGAGCAGGTGCCAAAGAGGAACTCAGCCCACTCCTGGGTTTCAAGCAGGATGATAAGCAGCATTACTGGAACTCCTTTGTTCCCCTCTTTTTGTAAAGACCTCTCTTAACTGCCTGATGTGTTACATTCCTGTGAAGTCTGACATAATATTCCTTTCATTAAGGTCTCTTCAGGTCCCCGGGTATTTTGTTACAATTTTATACATTTATGACAGCCTGTAAGCACAATGGAATAAAATAAGCTTGTTTCCTTTGAAAGGAATGCCAGGATGCAGAACAAAGGCCTGCCTATCATTCTTTTAGGGCCCAGGAAAAGAATAAAATTCAGTGTCCCAGTCAATGACAGAGAGGCTGCAAAGAGCAGTGGTGAGCCTGCAGGCTTTAGAGCAGTGAGACCCAAGTTTAAATCTATATTCTATCATGAAACTGCTGGGAAAGCCAGGCAAGATTACCTTTCAAAGCCTGGCTTCCCATTTCTCAAAAGGGAGTAAGAATTCTGCGATGAAAAACAAATCAGGTAATATATGTGATGCCTGGCCCCGAGCCTGACACGAAATGGACACTGCTATTATCTTCAGTTACAAAGAGCTGGTATTTATTCAACCCTGTAACATATCAGAGTCCTACTGAATTGTGTCTGTGCAGTAGAGACAGGGAAGACACAGACCTATGGGAAAGCTGAATGCTCACAACCAAAAGATTCTCTCAGAACGACCAAGCAGACCCCTGAGTCTATCTGGCTCTGAGACTGTCCCAAATACTGACACCTCCATGTCCTACTACCTTGATTTACATATGAAACATCTTGATGGGCAACTGAATTGTTAGGAAATATCTGTTGGTCTGATACTGCCAACTACAGAGATAATGGTACCTGTTGTGAGATGCTGCCTGGTATCCAACTGCCAAAGCCTGTCTGAGGATGTCACTGACCAGCTGCTCCGTAGCCTACAAGAGAGGATGCTGTTACTCCTAAAACGGTCATCTGCCTGCTGGCAAGAAGGGATGCAGCCAACCCCAGCCCATCCCCTAAACTTTAGAAACAACTATATCTAACAATCAAAAGTCCTTAAAAGACACAACACTGTAAAATGATTATAAATCCATAAAAAATGTTAAAAAAAAAAGTCCTTAAAAGAAAATTAAAGGTCCCAATAACCACAAATAACAGCCCATGACAGAGGCCGTGATTCTGAGAAATCAGGAACGGGGCTAATCTTCATTAATCAGACTCTATTTTAAGGAGAACAAGGGAGGGTTATCTGTGAGGCATCTCTGCTCCTGGAGGGGATTGGCCAGCTAAGGAACCTGGTCTTGTCATCCTCTCACCAAGGGAGATGAGACACCTGTGGTTGTTTCTCTGTTGTTGTGACATGTGACAAAAGCCCAAGGCTTTGTCACCTCCTAATGCACTAAGAACACTGACTCGCACCTCCGGCTACTTAAAAAGCACTTGAAATGTCATTAAAAAATATCGTTAGGTGACATTAGCACAGAAAATCTTGCAGATGCTTTGACACTCAGAGGAACATATAATTTAGTTCATTTAAAAATCAGGATATTCAATGTAGTTCCCTGTGCTATACAGTAGAACTTTGTTTATTTTATATATAGTTTGTTTGTAGCAATAATTAAAAAAAATCAGAAGAAAAAAAGAAAAAACTTTAAGCCTCAATAAGATGAGAAATCTTACAACCTGTCATCTCTGTTCCCTTTGTCCTTGTCCCTTACTCAGAGCAGCCTGGGATCCAGACCGTCCTGCCCGGCTGGCCCCTCAGCGCTCCAGCCCCTGATGGCAGCTCACGGCCCTTCTGCTGCCAGCAGGCACCCACCTTTAAAATCATGTCCTCTACCACCGATGCATACACGTCCTTGTGAAGCGCCACAGGCTGCAGGGTGATCCCGATCTGGAAGAGCAGAAGGAAGTCACTTACTCCTATTTCCACATAAAAACAAGCACACGTCTCTGATACCCAAGGAGATGTCCGGTTGGAAGAATAAATCTACGAACATTCTAGACAAAATTCATGAAGAAGTAACATAATATTCTTCTTTGTAGAAGATAACAAGTGGAAGAATCTGCTATCCCATTTCTCCATGTTTCCAAGTGATGGTTAAAAATGGCCGTTACAACCCCGTTCTTACCCCCAAATCTCCTTCATGTGAGAACACAGGATCTGCCATGAATTCTAACAGTGGGATGGACACACTGGAAAGCCTAGAATCAGACTCTGAGGCCCAATTTGCAAAAGGTGATGAAGACACACTTGGAAACTGCCCCATTTTTCATCTCCTGTACGTGAAAGCAAACACTGTCTTTCACCAGGCAGCTGCACAGGAGGCAGACGCTGATGTGGGGCTGCGCTCCATCAGAGGCGGGTGGACAGTCCTCTCCTGTACTGTAAGAGCAGTGCGTGCCAGGTCTACGCCCAGGCAGGGAACTTGGGAGCCATAATGACGTCAGGGAAAGCTTATTGTGATGTGCATCATGAGGGTAAGGCGCTTCTACCAAGGAAAGTGAGAAAAAAGGAGAATAAAGGCAAAAAACTGTGTATATCTATAGCTTCCTTTGCTTCAATTCCATGTTCAACAAGCAACCTCTACACATGTAGTTAATTTTCTTGCCCAAGG
This sequence comes from Vicugna pacos, assembly GCF_048564905.1. NCBI lineage: Eukaryota > Metazoa > Chordata > Mammalia > Artiodactyla > Camelidae > Vicugna > Vicugna pacos. The sequence continues at coordinate 52,674,761 of NC_132987.1, read as the reverse complement.
GCTCTGACATGGGAAGGCAGGTGCCCAGAGAACAGAGCCAGGGTTTACCGGCAGAAGGAAACCACACACCTACTTCACCAGAAGTCTGGTGTCACTTCCTCAAGCTGAACATCCGCGCACCAGGCGCCTGGTTAGGGAGCCGGCAGCACAGGCCTTACCCTACCTTCTGCGTGATGTCACCAATAAACTCAGAGCCCGGCGTTGGTGGCAGGTAGAATTTCATTTCTTCCTGTTTCTCTTCCTGTTCTTTTTTGATGTTTATCTTTAATGGCTCTGAGAGGCTGAGGATGTCCACCTCCTCCTCATTCTCTGGCTCTCTTTTCTGAAACTGCTGCAGGTCCTCCAGTTTCCGGCAGAGGTTGTCAGCAGAGGAGAATGATGATGGGCACTCTAAATGAGAGGTAATCAGTCTTATGACAGTGGTAGTGACAACAGAAAAGGATTTTCCACCTCCAAGAGACCAAGAGCCTGAGACCCAGAGAAGTGCTAAGTATCAAGGGAACTGACCTTCTTTCCAGTTCCAAAATTCTACGGATCTATATGAGAACTTGTAATTCATAAATGAGGTAGACAAGCACAGAGACAGGCATGTTGTGTTAAGACAAGTGTGATGTTAAGTGCAATCTAAGTCAAAACAGCACATAATTCTGACTCATGCCACCAAAAACGAGGCCATCCTCTCACCCTTCAAATATTAATGACTACACTGATTTTTTTCAAATTTTAAATCTGGAAAATTTAGAAATGCAGTGAAGAAATTAAAAATCACCCTTATTTTCACTGTTCAGAGACAAGTACTATTAACATTTTAGCGTACATCATGCATCCAGTCTCTAATAAGTTGACTTATACAAAGCCCAACAAAGAGTATTAGAACTTTAAAGCCAGCAGAGGCTCTGGGAATCTTTTTATGAATAAGTAAGTGAGGTCCATACCAGGTACAAGATGGGCTTAAGGGCCCTGGCAGGATGGTGGTAGTCATCCAGCTCCTGGCTGCTTCTGTTTTAATTTCACAGGGCACTCACAGATTAATCACTCACGTTAACAGAAAGCCTAGCATATGTAAAGTACTGGGCATTACATGTGCTACCGGTGAAGCATGGAAGTAACAGACATGGTCGCTGCTCTCCAAAGAACTTAGTTATATAAATCTGACAAACCCTCAAGGTTCTGCTATGAAGTGCCCCTGGAGATCAGGGAAAAGAGAGGCCACCCTGCATCAGGGATCTCAGGAAAGCTTCATGGAGAAAATGGGACCCGAGCCAGCCTTAAAGGAACCTCCCTGTGCTCCAGGCTCCCTCGGATTGGAAGGTGGAGATTCTGTTTTCCCACAGAACAGAGGTTGAAAAGAGAAAACAACCCTTCTTATTCTTTAAGGTGAAACTCAGATATTCTCCCAGTATCTCTTCTATGCCTGGCTCCCCACCCAGTTGTTTGTGTCTTTTATCATAAAACAATTCATTTTATCTGCAGCATTATTAGTTGTTTACACCTGTGCCTCCAAAACTGGGCAGTACACTTCCTAGCTAGGTTTTGGAGATAAAGTAACAGATCAGACATTGTCCCCGTCTTCAAGGAGACTGGACAGACTTGTCTATGAGGGGTGAGTATAAGGTCACAAAGGAAGGAGAAGTCACCTCTACTTGGAGGAAAGGATGTGGATTAGGGGCGTCTTCAAAGAAGAAATGATGCTGAGGAGGGGGTCCTGAATGGACAGTGTGTCTGCTGGATGCATGGGCTGGAACATTCCTGGCCGGGGCATGACACCTGGGACATATCGGCATAAACAGTTCTGCAGAGACTGTCCTGGGGGGCAGGCAGGACCCATGACCAGAGGTGAGCAAAGGCTCCTGTTCTCTAGGCTGAAGGGAAGAGCACTGAAAACTGCTGGGTGAAGACGCCCAAGAACCATGGGGGCTGAGAGATGCGCATTCCATGGAAACACCTCTCGGCCGCTGGTGCTGCTCAGTGGGTCCCACCGGGCTCACCTGGCTCACTGTCAATCTGTGTCAGCACATCCTCTATAGAGTCCCCGTCGCTCCTCAGGCTCTCAGGGTCAGGTGGGGTGTAGCCGTGGCAACGACACCAGTGAGCAATGTGCTTGGTTTTAAGGGGAGTCAGGTGGTGAAATCTTGGATTCTTCTCCAGTATTTCTTGTAATACTTTTCGCATTGTCATTGCTCTTTGCCACTTAAAAAAAAAATTGGGGGTGTGTGGGGAGAAACCATAATCAAATTCTTCAACTTAGCAGCATGTTCAAAAGAATCACCCAACTGTAAATTACATGCTAACTTGTTAGAATCATTTTTTTCTACGGGGAAAAAAAAATCTCATGGGGTTACTCTTTTTTTTCCCCCCCAAGTAAAAGAACTTCTACCTAATGCTTATAAATTTGTAACACCGAAATTCTTGGGTTTGGCCTATAAGGTTTTTCACCTGGTCTCAACCTGTGACCTCCCACCTTCCCTCCACCTTCCCTTCCTCCCTAGCCTTCCCCAAACCCATCACGCTGACTTTCTCAAAGCTTTCTAAGTACACCTTTGTACAAGCTATTTCCTCTTATAACCCCACTGTCTGGCATAGTAGCTACCACAATGTAAGTACTTGATAATTATTTGATTTAATTTTAATATATTATCATCTAAAAAAATTTTTAGAAATTTTTACCATTGCAGGAAAAGAAAGTAGACCTTTCAAAGGCTAGCTACAGGTCTTTGAAGAATAAGATTTTTAACTAAGGAGAAAGTTCTACCATTAAATATTTAACAAAATATGCTGCACATTTTATCACTGTTCCATACGACATGCTTCCATAGGAAGCAGGCAGAATGCACATGTTTTTTGGTTATCCTCTCCCACGTGCTCTCAGTGGTGGCCTACAGGTCAAAGAAGCAGACGTGGCATTACCTCAGCAGCTCTCCTTTTCCCAATGTTCCAGCCATAATACTGCTCCACAGATTTTGCAGAAAAACAGCTGGCATCTTCACCTAAAATGAACACATTCAGCAAACTCTGAATGAAGTTATTATGATTTAAATGAAATCTTCTTTGCTAGAGGCATGTCCAAAAGTTTCTTTAGACTTCTTTACTGGGTATGTTCCTTACTGGGCAAGTTCAGATGCAATGTAACATACAAGGGCTTCTCCTTAAAAGAGAAGGCATCTCATTCATGTACAGTCAAAACAGAACCCGTCCTTGGGAAATCAGCTCCCCTGGTAAAGAAAGTTTCATGACAGTAGGTCATCTATTAGAACGAGTGGAGATGGCACTCCACTGGGAGCCTGAGACCTGCGATCTAGCCCTGGCTGTGTCATTAACTAAGTAGCCTTGGAAAACCTACATAATCTCTCCCAGCTTCAGTTTTCCCATCTGCAAAATGAGACCACTGAGACAGATGGTTCCTGAACTGCCTTTCAGCTCTAACATTCTGTATTTCTATCTGAATTCTTAAAAAAAAAAGAAAAGATTAAAAATCTTTTTCTGCTCAGCTAGAAATATCACTGTTTACTTTGAACTCACTGTTTACCTCAAAATGACCCCCTGAACTTCAAGAAAAAAACAAATAATTTCTTTGCTATCACAGCTGGAAAAAAATAAGCAGGGTATTCTGTACATGGCCTATCATTTTCATAGTGAATGTGAAAGGATAATCTGGTTCATCCTTTCCCTCTAAATGCTCACAGTGTTCTTGCTCAAGAGCAGACACCTAAGTATCCACAGGCAATCGGTAATGCCCCCGGTGAGGGCTGTTAATTCTGTCAGAGCAACTGGGGCTGAGAAGTAAACTGTTCAGTCCTGCTAACACCGGGCAGTGACAGAGCAGACTTCAGTGCTGGAGATCTTAATAATCATGCATTTCTACACAGTGAGTGACAGTGAGTGTTGACAAGACTAACAACTCCAGAATCAAATAAAACTGGGTTTGTGTCCTGCCTCATGACCCAGCTAGTGATCTTGAGCAAGTTACTCAACTCTGCTTATCCCCAGTTTTCTCATCTGCAAAATGGAGATGACACCATGTATCCCATGAGAGACTGTGATTAAATAAGACAGCAAGTGTAATAAGCCTAAAGAGTCTGGCACACTGCAGGCAAGTGCTAATTTCTTTCCTTATTAGTGAACATTAAAAAGGAATGCTACTTTAATTATATACATAATAGATCGATTTATATATGATTTATATGCAATAATAAGTGTAAAAAATTCCTTCTGCAGATCACAGTGAAAATAAAATACTAACCAGCTGACCAAGATATCATGAATTCTAAAACTGTGCAAATGAGCTACAGCTGTAGCTAAAACCACCTAAGATTAACTACCATCTAAGTATTAATTACAGTTCCAAGTAATTCAAGTTGACTCAATATCCCAAGTAGTTCACAGCTTTAAAAAAATGCATTTATACATTCCATATTGTCTTACTTTTTGCAGTGATTAGTGGGATCTTCTTTACTACTGCTGTTAAGAGTTGCTGGATAGTCTCCAAATGGTCTATCCTGAGAAGAATAAATAAAATTCAGGTAGTGAATACACATAGCAGTTTCTAACTGTGTGTGTGTGTATATGAATTTATGTATATATTTCCCCTTTCCAAGGGAATTAAAACAATTATGTTGGCATGTGCTTCCTTCCATACATAGCCTTCTTTATAAATGAAGAGTATTTAATGCTTAAAAAGTCAAGACTAAATAAACAAATGAGACCCCAAGAATGACATATTATGCAAATCAGATACTTGATCTATAATTTAAAGTTAAATAGCCATATAATCTTTTGGCAGTGAGATTGCCACTAGAGCAGAGAAGTCTATTATAAAATGCCTATCTCAGGGTTATTACAGTTCATCTGGTCACCTATCACGTGAATGTGGCTAAGTTTCCACTGTTCCTAGCAGTCTGAGACACTTCAAAATAGGCAGTCAGAGGTGGGTTCCCAATTTGGAAATTAGAAAATCTCAGGGAGTATTTTTAGAAGCAGCACTGAATGTGTGGCCTATGAAAAGGCAGCTATTTAAGATCAGGCAGGTGGTGGATAACTCAGGCACAACATGTTTACACACCTGAATAATTACATCATGAGGAATTTCATGCCCAAAGACTCAGCAAAGACAGTAAGTGTTGCAAGCTCAAACGAAGGGAGATCTACAATTCCACCTGAGGCTTCTGAGGTGACCAACGTGTTAAATGAAGACTCCTGAGCCGTGCAGCACATGGTAGTACTTGTTCACCGCACAGAACAGAAGGTTTCCACCCATTAGAGGGCTTAACTCTGTACATACAACTCTACATATAGGCAGCTGTCACAGGTATGGTTTCTTTTCATAAAAACACTGAAAGCACAACTCCCTTAGAAAGGACTGAAATAATTACTTAATGACATAGTTTCCCAGCTCGGAACTTTCTTCTGTTTTCACTGCTGTCTGACCATCCTGAGAGAGGCAGCCTGGCCCAGGTGTTTCCGGTTCAGTCTTCACTATGAGGGAAGAGCGACAATGAGAGAGCTGTTAGGGCGCAATGATGCAAGGACACGTGCAGGCAGAAACAAAAGCTCTTCCATTGGAACTCAGTGAGGAAACTGCCGCGGCAGCTGCTGCAGGGACCCGGCCAGGGCGCTGCGATGGCGCCTACCATCACAGGATCAACGGACAAGGGCAGAACTGTCAGCCTGGGTCTCATGACAAGGCGGTGCAACAAAATGGCTTTTTAGGTATTTCTTAAAGGGCTAACGAACCACACTGCCATGTGAGATCACACACACACACACACACTTGAACAATGCCACATTAAAACACAACGAAGGCCTCTTCTAAGTTCTAATATCCATTTGGATATCAGCTCTCCAGCTAAGTTTATCAACTTTCAGTGTTATCTTAGCGTTCTGAGACACAAGGCAGAAAGCAAAAATCAGACCTGTTGTGCTTGGAAAAATCCGAGCTAATCACATGAGGCTTTTAACATCACCGAATCTATGGATGGAAGATCACAGTGTCTCAGAAGCATGTGTCTTCCCTTACTTCCACAGTCCTCCTTGACCAAATACTTTGACACACACTCACTGCTTCTGCATCAGCTTCCCTGCTTCAGTCTCTTCCCTTACAACCCATTTAGCACATGAACTCCAGAAAAACTTCCTAAAGGACCTTTTTAGTGTTATTTTCCTACTCAACGTCCTTCAGTAGTTTCCTATAAACATTGGCCTACAAATGAGATCTACTGGTACATCTTCCCCTTTATTGTTGCTTAAAACACATCAATATTAAGGGTACAGGTCAATAAGCTTTACCTATGTATACACCCATGTACTCACCACTCCATTCAAGATACTGAGCATTTCCAGTCTTCAACCAGACTCCCTTACACTTCTGGCAGTTCCTCCTTGCCCAAGATAACCACCTTTTGTCCACTTTAAAATTCATAAAACTGTAATTATACTGTGCATACTCTTTTGTGTCAGCATCTTTTTAGCCATTAAAAATAACAGTGTAATGGATTCTCAGGGTGGACACATGCATGCGTTTCCTAGAAGTTCATTTGCTGGAACACAGGGCAGATGCATGTTTAACTTTGTTAGAAATCGCCAAACTGATTTCCAAAGTGATTATATCAATCTGTAGTCCCAGGAGCAGTGTATGGGAGCTCCAGGTGCCCCACAACCTTGCCAATACTTGGTACTGCTGATTCTTTTATTTTTGGTGATAGAACAGCATCTTACTATGGTTTTAACTGGCATTTCTCGATGACTAATGAGGCTGAACAACTTTTCATATTCTTATGAGATATTTCAACATCCATATCTGTGACGTACCTGTTTACATTTCTTGCTATTAAAAAAATATTTGTGTCAGTCCTTTTCATATTGTTTAGAAGGTCTGTGTATACTCTGGACAGGACTCCCTTGTTAGATATATCTGTTGCAAATATCCTCCAGATGTGGCTTGACTCTCACTCTTAATTTTGTTCCTCTGATAAAGTGATGTTCCCAGTGTTAATAAAGTCCAATTTATCAATCTTTTCTTCTATGACCAGTTTTCTTGTGTGTTCTGCTTACAAAATATCTTTTCCCAAGGTCAGAAAGATATTCTCATACTCTCTTCTAGAAGCTTTATTGTTTTACCTTCCATATTTAAGTCTATCATCCAACTCAAATTAATTTTTGTTTACGGAGTAAGGTAGGGGCCAAGGTTCATTGGATGTATCCAATTATCCAGCACTACTTAGTGAAAACATCCTTTCTCTGCTGAATTTGTCATGAATCAGGTGACCATATATGTGCGAGTCTATTTCTGGGCTTTTCTATTATTCTGTCTATTCTTGAACCAATACTACACTAGCTCAATTACAGTAGCTTTATAGTGTGTGTGTGTGTGTGTGTGTGTGTGTGTGTGTGTGTATTTGGCTTTTTCTTCTTCAAGACTGTCTTAGCTACTCTAGGCGTCTGCATTTCACATACATACTTTAGATTTAGCTTGTTAGTTTCTACACACACAAAGTTAACACTGCAGGGATTCTGAATGGGACCATATTGAATCTACGTCATTTCTGGGGAGAGAATTAATAACATATCAAGTCTTTCAGCGAATTAATATAATTTATTATTTTTATAATAAATTACTTTTAATTGATTATATTTATAATGGTATTTCCTTCCACTTATTTAGGACTTAAAAAATTTCTCTCAGAAATATTTAGTAGATTGTTAGCAGTTAATTTCTATATAGAAATTATAATGGTTTTTGATTGCACACTGACTTGTATTGCACACTGACTGGTATTGCGTGACCTTGCCAATTTCACCACTAGCAATACATCTTCCCCTAGCTCGCAGTGATCCCAAGACTTCAAGAAACAGAAGGAAGTCCTCAGAAAAAGTTTAGATACTCCAGTTCTACAGATGCAAGTATACTCACTTTAATCTGGCACTCAAACAATTACAGAATCATATAATCAGCATTTCCAGGTGGGGACAGCTCATTGAAGAAATGAGAACATATGCTCTCAAACACATACATCATAGCCCCAAACTGGAAACAACCCTAATGTTCACCAACAGGAGGAAAGATAAACAAATTATGGTGTATCCATCCATCCCTACAATATGGAATACTACTCAGCAACAACATGGCTGAATCCTGAAACATGAAGTCAGTGAATGAAATCAGACACAAAAAGAATGCACGTGCTTCCATTCACATAAAGTTGAAAAATAGATACAACTAATCTAGTTTAATAGAAATCAGACCAGTGGTAGTCTATGGGGACTGGGAGTTGACTGGAAGGGGGCACGAGGTGATGGGAATTTCTATAGCTTGAATGGGGTGTTGGTTACTTGGGTTTATGCATTTGTCAAAACTCATCAAATGGTACGCTTAGTATCTATGCATTTCACGATACAAAATTTTACTTCAGTTAAAATCAAAACAGAGATGCTCTACCCAAGTCCAAAATTAACGGAATCAGAATCTGTATGAGGAAGGCCTATAAGAATACACCTACCACTGAGGAGAAATGCTGGCCCAGATTAATACCAATTCTTTCATCAGCTATCTTTAAATGAGGGACTGGCAAACTCTCCTATAAAGAACTAATCAGTAAATAGTTTAGGCTTTGAGGGTCATATGGTCTCAGCTGGAACTAAACTCAGGCTGCAATGCACCCATCGACAATACGTAAATGAGTGGGCATGGCCATGTGCCAACAAAACCTTATTTTAAAAATGGGCAGCGTGACTGCAGTCAGCCAACCCCTGCTTTACATGGCCATGCTGTAAGTTCCAAATGCACCTCTTCTCAAGACAATTATGAGAGATCCTGGAAAGCCTGAAAAGCAGTATTTCAAATTCTGACTGCACTGCTTTCTAGCTTTCTAGACTTGGGATGTATAGACTCAGTATCTCCAAACTTCAGTTGCTTCATTTGCAAAATGGGCATAATAGCTATCCCAAAGTACTATGGTAATTAGTGATATATGTATAAAGAAGCTAGCATGGCGCCTGGGACATTTTAGGCTCTTACACATGGTGGCTATCGGTGTTGTAGATGTTACAGGTGTCTGAATGTGTTGTTCTAACCCACTGCACTATCTCCATCTACTCAATAGTCAGAAATGTCCTCACTGCCAGCTACCAATGGCCAGCCCCACCTACAGCTGCCTTAGCACAACTATACTCCCCAGATGAGTCCCTTTGAGTCTACTCACCCAAACAAATCCTCTGAGTTTTTGCGTCTGCTGTTCCCTTAATCTGGCAAGCCCCCTGACCTCTCCACAGCTAAAAATGCTTCACTCTTAAAGTCCAGGTTATAATCTGTGTCCCATACAAAGTTCCAAACCTTTCCATACTGCCACCTTCCCTGACCAGACATCCTAGATTGAAATATTTGAGCATTCATCTTCCAGATCACTTAACCTTCACTTATCAATCATTACTTGTTGTCTACTGCAACTCTCTTCAACCTGATTATAAGTTACTGGAGGGCAGAAATGATGCTTTATACATCTCTGTATTTCTCTCAATGTCAAGTCTACATATAAACACTCAACATATTTTTGAAGTGACTGATTCACAGATGCTGAAATTCAAGGGACTCGGATTACAGTAATATTTTGCATAAACCTTCTGGGCAAATACACTGTGAGAACCTACGTACCTTTTGTAACAGTTGCTGGAGCAGAGCTGGGGACAACTGTAGTTGGGGCAGCTACAGGCAGAATGGCAGGTGATTTGCTGGTAGAAAATGACTGAACCACTAACAGGCAAAATAAGAGGGGAGGATATAAGAAATACAGAAATTATTTTAATGAAAATGATCTAACTCCTAGATCACAGCCCCACTGTAGTCTACTAGCACAAAAACAATTTCAGTGCAATAGAAATGGCAAGGTCCTTTTAAAAATACTGTGATTGACAAGGTGGGCTCTTTACTAATAGTACCAGAGTAACTGAGCTGTTACCTTCAACCATGGAAATGGGGGCTTGTCACTAAACTAAGAAAATAAAAACCCAATTAACCTGTATTCTCATAAATGCTTAAAATGTGCCCCTCTACTCAACTTTAGAAATGGGCAGCTATTTAGAAGCCAATGGATCATTTGGGTTTTACTTTCTGTCCTCGAGTTGGTGCCAGGGAGCACAGTGACAGCTCAAGGGCAGCTGCACAAGGGAGAGACAGCCATCAACTGATGGACTACGCACTTCCCCACAAGGCAGACCAGAGACAACCACACCCCAGGGAGAGGTGAAGCACTCACCTTTATTCACAGGCATCAGTATAGTCTGCACACCTCCAGATGTGTTTACACTGAGAGGTTTGAGCTGGCTGGGGATCGTCAGGACAGCCTGCTGGGGATTGGATTGACTGGAGTGAATCTTTAACAATCCTAAAATAAGTTGGAAGATAAGGCCAAGCTGAAGATCAGATGCTTCCTTAAAGTTCCGGTCCTCTCTAGCATTTATATTTTCTCACAGGAGGACATTCTTAGGACAGGTATCTTTTCAATAAAGAAAGAGCTGGAAGCATGAGGCAATGGATGCAGATTTCTCAATGAAACTATAATATGACACTAATGATTTAGTTTTACCCTGCAAACATAAAGTCATACAAAAATTTTTGGAATAGCAAAAATAACAGAAAAGAGAAAAGTCACTCACAGTCTTACTGCAGAGACAACCAGTATCAATATTTTGAGGTAGTTCTTTTCCATGTCTATTTACTGTGACAATTTATTTGCTTTGTATATAGATGCAATACGTACAAACTGGATGTAAAATTTTGTACTTTGATTTGGATAATTGTCATTTTCCTACTTAAAAACCTTCTCTGGCTCTGGACTGCCTAGAGAATGTTTCCAAAAATAGTCAAAGGATTCAGAGTCCATTTTAATCTGGTCCTAATTTATCCACATCTCCGCCACACCATCCCTATGCATCTAATACTTCAGTCTGTCCACTCACCATGCCTTATAATCTCTACCTCTGTGCAGCCCTTATTTTTCAAACATCAGATATTCTCCACCTTTTTTTCTAAAAAAGGGTCATCCTCTCCCACTTTCCCTTAAAGGTAATTTCCATACTCCCATTTCCATTACAAAAGTATTCTAGGCATTCAGAGAGCCAGTAAGAAAATGACAGAGAGAAACGACAACACAAACACGTTATAATATTCAAGTACTTAAAAACAGCATCAGAGGCTAAAGATACTTTAAGGCACTGGAATGTAGTTGGTTTGAGCTAAGGAAAGAAATAATCTTAAATACTTTCAAGAACAAAGCCTTAAACAAGAAAGTCTTTCTTTGTAATAGATGAGTTAGATCAGTCAAGTAGTAATTACTGAGATGTGCCCTCAGAGATCACAACAATGACCTGGTTTCCTCATATTTTAAAAATTCTTATTTTTATCAGTTGAAAAGTAAAAAAAGTGCTAGAAGGCATAAAACTAAAAATAGCCATCCTTTGCTCCAACTCCCTGTCCTCATCTACTTTCCCAGTAGCATCCATTTTTAATCCTTTTGGTCTTTTCTTACTTATCTCAGCATTTTTTAAAAGAATGTGTATACTGTAGGCCTTCATTCATTTTGATGTAACTTTTTTTTTTAACTGAAGTATAGTCAGTTACAATGTGTCAATCTCTGTGTATAGCACAATGTCCCAGTCATGCATATAAATAATACGTATATTCGTTTTCATATTCTTTTTTATCAGCGGCCACTATGAGATACTGACTATAATTCCCTGTGCTATACAGAAGAAATGTTTTTTATCTATTTTTTTTTGTATATAGTGGTTAACATTTGCAAATTTCAAACTCCCAAATTTATTCCTTCCCACCCCTTCCCTCCAATAACGATAAGATTGTTTACTATATCTGGGAGTCTGTTTCTGTTTTGTAGATTAGTTCATAGTGTCCTCTTTATTCTTTTTTTTTTTTTTAGATTCCATATATGAGTGATATCATATGGTATCTTTCTTTCTCTTTCTGGCTTACTTCACTTAGAATGACAATATCCAGGTCCATCCTGATGTAACACTTTGATGTTACACACTGACTTATTAGGGTAGATAAGCATTTTAAGTAAGACATTTATATCCTCTCTTCCCTCTCTTCCAATACTGTTCTCTATTAATCCAGAGACCATCATGATACTATGATTTCATTTCATTTTCTGGAGTTAATAATTTCCTCCTTTTTCATTTGCTTAGTTCTCTTTCAACATCTTACTAAGTCTTCCCAAATCCTTCAAAAACTATATAAACCACCCCTTAATACAGTTCCCCACACAGTTGAACCTCCTAAATAATTTACAGTTCCATTTTTTTATAAGAGTTATCCTCCCTGGGGTTCTCTGATCTGCTCAACTTTGGACTGCTGCTTCCTAGACCGGCTGCAAAGCTGTCCGAGGAGCGTCTTTCACCATCACCCTGGGAATCCCTTTGCCTTCCTTCTATGGTGATCCTATTTTTGTCCTCTTTCTTGGTCTATACCTCCTGACTCCGGTGAAACATATATTTTAGTTATGTCTTGAGACAGGATCATAGAAAGTACATTTGAAAAGTTGCCTATTAGAAAATATTCCTACCCTCACACTCAGTAAAGATTCTATAGAATTCTAGACTGAAAGGAATTTTTCCCTAGAATTTTGAAAAACAGTATTCCAGATTCCAGCATTGCTACTGAGAAGGCCAATGATAATGTAACTTCTAAACTTTTCTGCTTATTTTTCTCTCTGACAGCTTTTAAGCTCTCCTCTTTGTCACTGGTGTTCTGATTTCACAAACAAATTGAGCATCCATGTGAGCCATCTTTCACTCACTGTGCTGGACACTGTGCCTTTTGAACCTGGAAGTTCATGCCCTTCAATTCGGGGATAAACTGTTTTGTTTCTTCGATCATTTCCTTCGCACTATTTTCTGCTTTTTTTTCCCTGGAACTCCTTTCAGTCTGATGTTGCCAGGGCCCCCTAATATATCATCAAATTTTCTTTCTTAGTGTCTACTTCTTGGTCTGCTCCCTGCTTCCACTTTGTACTCCACAGTTTAGTCTAAATCCTGTTAAAAGGCAGATCATGTTACTCTTTAGCTTAAAATTCCCCCAATAGCGTCCTCTGAAGTAAAAATCAATATTCTTAGAATGACCTACAAAGGCCTTATATGACTGGACCCCCACCACTCTGACTGCACCTCCTAGTACTCTTTCTCTAGCTCACTCTGCTCTACTCACAATCAAGGCCTTGTTCAAAACAGTTTATAATGCACACAAAAAATTTAATTGAAAAAGGTTATATACCTCAATTAAAAAAAAGAATCCACATACACACAACTAATGGTCAGTAGGAAGCAGTTTGATTCTCTTATAAAAATATACAGAAAGTTTCAGGCAACTAGAACTTAAAGCAGGGAGACTTTATTTATTGCATGTTAGAAAACATAATCAAACAATCAGAAAAAGGGAGGGCATTCATTTCTTATAATAGTAATCCCTTCTATTCCTACAATTTCTGCTCCAGTGTGGCTAACACAGTGCTTCCAAATAGTCAGTCAGCCGAGAACAAGCACTCCCATATAAAAACTTGGTTGATTTTAACTGGGAGGTGGAAATCATGGGAAAAACAAACCAGCCTTAATCTTTTGGTCTCTAACTACCCAAAAGGCAAACAAAACACAGGGACTTGGTTTGGGTCATGTATGGAATGTAGTGATACTAATAACAATAAGAATACCCACAATCTTTACCCAAAGGTACTAAGGTGTGTGTGTACATATTTATATATGTTTATGTGTGTGTGCATATATGTATATGACATATGTATCATACACACACACACACACATATATATATTAGTGATACTCAGTTTTTTTCTGTATACTAGTGCCAGTTGGTAAACTGTTATTAATCTGCACCAAGGCAATATAGACATTAAGAGTATTCAAAAACTTCTGTAATAGCTGCACTTTGCTCTGTTATTTGTATTGTATTTTACAGAAGTATCTGTCTATACTGAATTGCAGAAAAACAAAGTTTGAGAAGTAATGCTGCATATTATATCAGTCTCTGGCATCTGGCACAGTACAATGTAATAAAACACATGAATATTTGTGGCAAAACACAAATATTCATATTAAGTAGTCAACAGAGATCAGACTTTGCCCTAAAATTAGTTATGGGGGAAAACAACAACAACGAACAAATCTTTGTTTTTCAGTCTTTTGGATTTTAGAATTGCAGATAAGGGGATGTGGCTAACAACGACAATGACGCTAAAATGGTAACAGCAGCACTTATTCACATAAAGGACACAACATACTAGATGATATTCTAAGTGTTTACAGATTAACTCATTTAATCCTCTCAACTTTATGAAACGGGTATTAGGCAATCTGGCTCCAGGACCTGTGCTCTGTATAACCCAAAGAAGTAAAAGGTACACTTTTCTGGGACCACTGGGCCGGGCACAGAGATAGCATACATCTTAGCCAACCTCAAGTGTGTCATTCTAACACTACCCAATATAATAATAACAGTTAAAAATCATGACTTGGAGTCAACAATGTTAATTTATATTTTATATACTTTGTTTATGAAAGTAAAAAGAGATGTCTAATATTTTACAATGAGTTCCATTCAAAACTGATGATAAATACTCAGAAGAATTCTAGATGGCTAATGTTTTATTATATCATTTAAAAACTGTTATTCGTAGGAGGGGTGTGGCAAGGGTACAGCTCAAGTGGTAGAGTACATGCTTAGCATACACAAGGTCCTGGGTTTCTATCCCCAGTACCTCCTCTAAAAATAAGTAAGTAAAACCTTATAACCTCCCCCCGCCAAAACAAACAAACAGACCAAAAAAACTGTTATTCAGTCCATAAAAACATTTCAGACTTAAAAATTCACACATAGATTTTAAAAAAGAGTAATTTATCTAAAAATCAGCTATATGGAAAATGTTGCTGAGTTAATGACTTTTAACAATTTATTACACAAAATATTGTTTAAGATCTTTCAAAACCACTCTAGCCCAAAGAAGGGAGAGACAAATAACATTATAGTACAACTGACCTGATACTGTGGCCTTTCCAGAGATGGGATTTGGTGTGGACACCAGGGATGTGGCGCTGATGACAGAGGGGGCAGTAGCCTTGCAGGTTCCCATGGTGGCCTGGCTGACACACACTTGTTGCTGCCCAGAAGTTTTCATTACGGAACCTACAGTAGATGATGAACTGGGAGCCGTTCCTTCTGACTGCTAACCACAGGACCAGAAATAACAGAAATTAAGAAGAAAGCACTGTAACTTACTTAGAACAGTGATGGCCACACGGCATACTCAATAAATATTAGCTGTTATTACCTATCAAATGCCATGTCATTTAAAGACTGTTTCCCTAATTTGGTGGTTTAGATTTCACAGACCAGGGTTATTACCACATTAAAAATAATTCATCAACTATATCACTTATAAAAGGATATTTCAACACCTCTCCTCCAAAAACATAGAGGACTTAATCTCATAATGTAAAACTGGAATATTATGAGCTTTATTAAAAACTCAGTATATGTTTTACAGTTTGTCACATTATTCAGTAAACACCTACTACTGGACAGACACAGTGTTAAATGCTAGGGCCCAGAGGCAAAAGCTCTCAAGGAGGAGAGGGTGACTGAGCTGTGATGGATGCTGTAGCACAAGTACTACTTCAGCCTAGGGATGAGCAGGGGAGAGTACTGGGAAAAGCTTCATGTAAAAACACTGCACTTTGGGGAAATCTTCAAGATTCAAGACAGGGAAAGGGGGAGATGAAAGGGTGTTTCTTGGCAGAAGTACAATAGCAAGTAGAAAGTCAGAGAGGCATGAAAAAACACTGCATGTTCAAGAAACTACAAAGTAGAGTGGTATGAGTAGACATTCGAGGAGAAGCAGTAGGTGAAGCCTGAGAAGTAAGCAAAATCAGATTATAAGAGTCCTTGGGATGCCAAGACAATTTAAAGGGGAAACAGATTTTTCAAAAAATGTTGCTGGGCCAACTGGGTACCTACATACAAAAGAATGAAGTTTGGCCTCCTATCTCACACCATATACAAAGGCTAACTCAAAATGGACAAAGACCTAAATGTAAGCGCTAAACTAGAAAACTCTTCGAAGAAAACATAGGCTTAAATTTTGTTAACTTTGGATTAGGTAATGTTTCTTAGCTGTGACACCAAAAGCATAAGCAATAAAAGAGAGAAGAATAGGTAAATTGGACTTAATCAAAATTCAAGTTTTGTGGTTTCAAAGTGAAAAGACAACCCAGAGAGCGGAAGAAAATTTTTGCAAATCTGATGAAACTTTTTATCTAGAATATATAAAGAACTCCTACAACTCAATAATAAAAAGACAATAAATAATTCAACTAAATAATGAGCAAAGGATCTGAATACACATTTCTCCAAAGAGGATATACAAATAGCCAGTAAGTACATGAAAAGATGCTGAATATCACCAGCTGTCAGGTAAACACAAATCAAAACCACAATGAGATACCACTCCACACCCGTCACAATGGCTATAACAACCACCAAAATGGACAAGAACAAGTTCAGCAAGGATGTGGAAAAACTGGAACCCCTCATATTGCTGGGGCAGGGAAAGGGGGTATCTAAAATGGTGCAGTATATTGGGAAAACAGTCTGGCAGGTCTTCAAAATGATAAACGTAGTTACTACATGATACAGCAATTCCTTCCTAGGTATATAGCTAAGAAAAATGAAAACATACGATTTACAAAAACTTGTACATAAATGTTCACTGCAGCATTAATCATTATAGTCAAAAGGGGGAAATTACCCAAATGTCCATCAATCGATGAATGGATAAACAAAATGTGGTATATCCATAACACTGACTTATCATTCAGCTATAAAAAGGAATGAAGTACTGATATATGCTACAACATGGATGAACCTTGAAAATATTGTATTAAATATAAATACTGGCAGAAGCAGCCAGTCACAAGAAAGTAGATTAGCAGTTACCTAAGATGGGGGGAGGGAGGAAGGGAATGGGGAGTGACTACTATTAGGTACTGAGTTTCTTTTGGATTAAAAAAAAAATTCAAGAATTACATAGTGGTGATGGTTGCACAACTTTGAGAATATGACAAAACCCACTGAACTGTACACTTTAACCTGGTGAATTTTATGGTATGTGCATTAATTTCAATTTTTTAAAAAAGAGCAATATGGCCTAACATTAAGTGTGCCTGCTGAATATTAGCTTTTCACTCCTTTTATGCCCCAGTATGATTTTCTACTATCATGCTACTTCTCACCTGTTGGGCAGGACCATTTGCTGAGAGGGCCACAGCTGGGGAAGTGGCAGTTGTGATAACCCCTCCTGCTACTCTCAGCATTGTGGTTCCAGGCTTTGAGAGCTGTGAGGTGGCTGGCACAGACTTCAATGTGCTATCAGATATTTTCATCAGAGATGCCTGTCCCCCAGGGGCTGCCTGTAGAAACAAAATGGGTTGGAGTAATAATGTTACCCTGGCTAATAAGCAAAATTCATTCCTTACCTATATATGCCCCCCCAAACAGAGCATCCCCCAAAACAGTCTTGCTAAATGAAACTATATGAAGTATTTGTGCACTTTCCAACAAGCTCTCAAGTTTATGACTTTTTAATACAAATGTTCCTTTACCCGTGATGTAGAATAAGCAAATGAATGCATTTGCAAGTCACTATTTGGCAGTTATGTCTTCAAAGATACCAAGCATTTGTTATTACAATAACTGAGTCCAAAGTCCTTTTAAATGTACACACAATCTTTAGACATGAAAACCTAACCAAGAAGGGCCAGATTTAAATGGTAAGTTAATGATGCTCTAGGTTAGTAGCACAGGTTTAGCATTTTAGTACCAGAGAACCATTTAACAAATTATATTTTAGTGGTCTAAGTCAAGGCACAGCAAACTTTTTCTGTAAATGGCACGAGTAAGCATTTTTGGCTTTGCAGGCTGGTACTCTATTGCATGAGAAGTCACGATTAGAATCCAGTAGAAGCCATGGCATTAATTTGTATTGGTGTCTTATGCAAATTGAAACCACAATGAGGTATCACTTCATACTCACAAACATGGTTAGAATTAAAAAGAATGATGACCCTCCATGTTGGTAAGGATATACAGTAACTGGAACTCTCCCACATTACTTACGGGAGAATCAATGGTACCACCACTTAGCAAAGTCATTTGTCAGTTTCTTATAAAGTTGCTTATAAACATACACTTACCCTATGACCTAGCTATTCTACTGTACAATTTATATAAGAATGTTCATAACAGCATCTTTCATAAGTCAAAAACTGAAATCCCCAAGTGTCCATCAAAAGGAGAATAGTCATGCAACAAAACATTACTCAAGAATAAAAAAGAAAAAACAATTGATACACATACGGAAAAATCTCAAAAACATGTTCAACAACAGAAGTTAACATAAAAGGTTATATACTATATAATTTTATTGATACAGACCTAGAACAGACAAAAGCTAATCTTGGTTACAGAAACAGAAAAATGGTGACAGAAAAAAACTGGAAAGAGAAATGAAGGTATGTTTTAGAGTGATGGAAATGTTCTATACCTTGACTGGGATAGTGTTTGCATAAGCATATATATTTGTCAAAACTCACTGAGCAATCCACTTATAATCTGTGCATTATTCTATATAAATTTTACCTTAAAAGGCAACAGTAAATGTCTCAGCTATGGCAGGACAGAAAGTTAAGTCACTGCTCTGGCTGCAACGTAAGTAGGTTGGGAATATTGGCTAAGATTTTAAAGAACTACCTAAAGAATCGTGAGGCCTTATACCTGTTTGAAATAGCTAAGAGCATCTGACTAAGGGGAAATTCGTACTGAAGGAAACCAAATGCTGGTTAATTTGAAAAGATCAATAAAAACTGATAAACCTCTAGCTAGGCTGATCAAAGAAAAAACAGAAGACACATAATTACCAAAATCAAGAATGAAAAAGGGGACATCACTAAAGATTCTACAGACATTAAAAGGGAATATTAATAATTAATAAGAGAAAATTATGTGTAAGTTTATGCCAAGAAATTTGACTTACCTGTAATGAACATATTCCTTCAAAGATATGAACTACCAAATCTCCCTCAAGACAAAATAAATAACCTGAACAGTCCTGTATCTATGAAATAAATTGAAACTGTAATTAAAGACCTTCCCAATCAGGAAAACTCCAGGCCATTATGGCTTCACTGGTGTTCTCTAAATAGTTAAGGAAGAAATAATACCAAGTCGACATAAACTCTTTTCAAAAAAGTGAAGATGGAAAAGTTTCCAATTCATTTTATGAGGCCAGTACTACTCTGACACCAAAACCAGACAGAAATTACAAAGAAAACTACTGACCATATAATATCCCTTGCAAAAATTCTAAACAAAATTTTACCAAATTAAATCCAGTAATACATTAAAAGAGAATAACATATCACAACCAAATAGAGTTTATTCCAGGAATGCAGGGTTGGTTTAACATTTCAAAAATTCAATGTAATTCACCATATTAACCAAAAAAAAACCATATGATCCTCTCAACAGACACAGAAAAAGCTTTAGACAAAAATCTAATATTCACTTATGCTTTGAGAACCGCTGATCTACATATAGCCATAAAAAGTGTAGTTTGTTGATAACGGTATCATACTATCTTAACCTTCTATACCTTGTTTGTTTCATTTGGCAAGTTTTTAAGATTTAGCTATAGATTCTCCTAAAGATGATTATGATATCCTTCACAACCTAGTTAAAATTCCCCATCATTATTCTTTGGCTTATACTAAAGAAGCTGTAGAAATAGTAAACATTTACTTAGTATATGGATACTGTGACTGAAATCACCTATTACATTATTCAGAATCTCCTATATGAAGTCCCTCCAGAGACTTTTTAGAATGAAGTGTCAAGAAAATCTTTGTTTCTCCTAAGAAAATATTATGCAGTTATTTTTTTTCCTCTCACAAATAGTACAAATTTTATAAATGATCATTCTTCTCATTTTGCTTTGGCAAATTTTATTAAGTATATAGGGCATTACTGTTTGCACATCTAAATAACTTTCTGGTCTTAACTTCTCATTCTACTTGTATTTTCCCAAATCTTAAGATTTTATTCTTATTTTTCTATACTATTTTATTGCTTATTTTCTTATGTAACCATAATTTCTTTTTGGAAAGAGATAAGCTATAAACATTTAAATAATGCCATAACTACCACATACTTGGGAGGGTGTGTGTGTGTGTGTGTGTGTGGTGTGTGTGTGGTGTGTGGGGTGTGTGTGTGTGTGTGTGTGTGTGTGTGTGTGTATTTACCTGGGTAAACAAAGTAGTTTTTTGTCCAGATATGACTTTTAATGTTTGCTGTCCTTGTGCAGATGATGTGCCGACTCCCAGTGCTCCTTGGACGACTGACCCCGTCGTCAGCTGTTTTCCAGATGTTTGGGGTGATGGCTGGCCAACTAAAAAAGTGCCCTAAATTACAAACAAAGACCTAATTAGTAATTTGTTAAGTTCAAATGACTTGTTCTGATCCTCTAAATCACAAGGTCCCATATTACATGTTAAAATCTTCCCCTTCAACTCTGTAACTCAAAACAATGGAAGAGAACAGTTCTGTTCTCAGTGTCACTACTCAGAGTTATACCCCCACTTCTCAAACTTTGCACTGTTGTTACAGAGCAGGCTGTTAGAAACTCAAGTTTTACAATCTGGTCCTCATAGCTGGATTTAATCTTTCAGACTGATAACTATCCACTCTTCTCACTAAGAACATCTGGAACCAAAATTCCATTACCTTCCTTAGAGAGGAGCTAAGACTCTAGCGACCAGGGGAAAGAAGGCAGAAACCTTTTCCTAACCTTGAATCCAGCCTACCTCCAAATACCATAACTTGATACTATCTCTGTGGTTACTTCTGTCTAGGAGGAAACTTTCACCAGCACATTAACACTATTTCAAATCCATGAAAGGCAACAGCATAGCAAAAATCTCTCAGAAAGATCTGTTTAAAAAACCCTATCACTAGCTTAGCAGAGAAATCTTCGATGAGTTACTTAAGTCTTTCTGAATCTCCAGTCTCCTTGCTTTTCTCTCAAAACAAAGCAAGGCCAGAATAATACAGATTTGTAACATGGTTCAAATGTTAGTACTGACCCCCTGATCCTAGAGATATAAAGGTAAATCCACCATAATTCAAGGCAGTTATTAAATAACTAAATGATTTAAACGATACCAGTCACAAATGATCAGACCTGAGGGGTCTGCTTGAGGATGTAAGATGTGTATGTCAGGTGCTGGGATATCCCCCCAGGGCCAGCAGGGCTTTGGGCTCCTCCTGCTCCTCCTCCACTGCCACCACCACTGCCGCCACCACCACCACTGCCTCCTCCACCACTGGCAGCTGAACCAGACTGGAGGTCTGAAAATACAACGAATGACAGCACCATCATTAAAAGTATTAAGACTTAACTGAAAAGACAGATGAGTCCAGAGAGATGTTTCCTTCACAGCACCATCCCTTCCCTTTCTTTTCCTCCTTTTTTGTACTATACCTGGTTTGTGACGAGAGGACTTCCTAGTGCCGAAGACTGAAATGTATTTACTTTCGACTAAATGACAGTTGACTAGTTCAGCTCTGAGTACTATAATGAAGAACTTATCTTTGACAAGTGTTTTGGCTTAACTGTAGGACATCAAGAGAGAGTCGATACATTTTCTAATCAAGTGTTGATTTTAATCAACATTTAAAATGCTCAGAGAAATGCTCCCAAACTTTTTGGCATCTGATTCAATTTCACTGAAACTACTGAATTTAGAGTAATTTTACAGTACTCTCTCTTTTCTGTCTCCCTGTGCTCTGGAAAAAACTAAGACTTTCTTCATGTTTATATTAACTCCAGGGTCCCATTCTTCTTCACTTTTCAAATTCTACTTTAAAACCTGTGGACCCTTCCTTTGCATTTTTCGTGACATACATAAACTAAAATTAAAATCTAAGTAGCTCTCTGGATGAATTTTGGAATATTTATATTGTCTTTGTCTTACATACCTAAATTTCTGGTACACCACTGCTCAGGTATGAGGAAAAAATACCTGAGTGAAAGTGTGGAAATCACCCATTATAGTCTGTAAACAACATGGTGACTAGCTTTTGAAACAGAGTCCCTGTAAACCAAGTTCCCCTGCCAAGTTTTAGCAATCTCTCTATCCAAAACTTTATTCCCTTTCCTGTCCCCTCTGACCTGTACTAAATGAACATTAGTCAACCAGAGTCAGATGACTAAAATCGCTGTTATTTACATTAATGTACTAAAACTGCTATTGTCGATAACATTGCTATTGTTTCTCCAAGGCAAGATGAGCTAAACAGACCCTTGAACCATGGACCACACCTGGTCAGAGAATCATAAACCAGAGACATCCTGACTCCTGAAACTATGATTAAGAAATGTCACAGGATGATGACTAATCCTAGTTTCTTTGTTCTTCCCCTTCAAAATACCCCTAACTGAAAAAGACCAAGCTGGAGTTGATCTGAGGCTTATCTCCCACTCCCCTGCTTCGTGTCCTGCAATAAACCCTTACTTTGCTGCAAACTCCCACTGTCAGAAATTGGCCCAAGACATAGAGACAACCTAAATGTCCATCGACAGGTAACTGGATAAAAAAGTTGTGGTATATTTATACAATGGAATACTACTCAGCCATAAAATAATGCCATTTGCAGCAACATGGATGTCCCTGGAGAATGTCATTTTAAGTGAAGTAAGCCAGAAAGAGAAAAAAAATACCATGATTATCACTCATAGGTGGAATCTTATAAAAAAAAAAAAGACAAATGAACTTATATATAAAATAGAGAGACTCACAGACATAGAATACAGATTTGTGGTTGCCAGGGGGCAGAGGGGTGGGAAAGGATAAATTGGAAGTTCAAGATTTGCAGATACTGACTGGTATATATAAAATAGATAAACAAGTTTATACTGTATAGCACAGGGAAATACACTCAATAACTTGTAGTAGCTCACAGTGAAAAAGAATATACATGTATATTCAAGTATGACTGAAGAATTGTGCTGTATACCAGAAATTGACACAACATTGTAAATTGACTATATCTCAATAAAAAAAAAAAAAGAAAGAAATTGGCTTTCTGTTCCATGGGCACAAGAGCCCTTGTTCAATTACAACTGCAACTGTGTTTTGGCAAGAGTGGCTAATTTCTTTTTTTTTTTAATTTTACTTTATTGAGTTATAGTCAGTTTACAATGTTGTGTCGATTTCTAGTGCACAGCACATTTTTTCAGTCATACATAAGAGTGGCTAATTTCTAATGAACCTGACTGCGGTATCAATTATACTTCTGATTCAGATGGAAATAATCCCTCTTATCCTTTCCTTTTCAACACTACCCAAACTGTTTCTGTCTATATGTCAAAGCAAAAGTTTGGATAAGTCTAGATAAACCACCTAATTTCCTTAGGGCTGTAAATACACTACACGAAGGCTGAGCATGTATTTCTCTTGCCATCTTCAAACCTGGCAAATGAAAGACGCACATCTAAATAATGGCAAGTAGAGACACTTGATTCCAAACCTATTCCCATCCCCTTCAAAAAAAAAAATAGGCATCCAACTACCTTCTCCCCAGGTGTCCCCAGTTTCCACCAAAATGCAGAACTCCTTTTTATTTCCAGCTTACACAGACAGCTTTCTCCCAACACAGCCTCAAAAGCCACACCTCTCCTAAGACTATGATAATTTAACTAGAAGTGGTTTTAAATAATGTGTATGTTTTAAATCCATTTGGGCAAATGCTACCATTATACCATGAAACATCTATGAAAATGCTTCCTGAAACAGGTAAGAACTGCCCATCAGGTGGAAGAGATGAACATACCCAGAGACCCAAGAACCAAAAGATTTAATGATGGACTAACTAGCATTGTTGGTAGCCCGCAGAATGGCGCCTTGAGGGATCAGCAGCAGTTTTCCTTTTCCTGAAGGGTTCTTGCTGTTTGTTGTAAGGTAGAGTTTAGTGCCAGGAGGCAAATTCGCCAAGTTGGCCAAATTAGTGGCTGGTAGCTGCAACGTTGCCATTACTAAAATGATAAAGGGAATAAAGGAAAAAATAAAGAAGAAGAAAAACTGTAAGATAAGTTGAAACTGAGGGCAATGCTATCTCTAAAATAAAACACACACAAAATAATAAAATACTTTTTCAAAAATACTAGCATATAATAGACTGTAAAGTTTGCTTCCTAGATGCCCTAGGCTTTAAAGGCTGATACTCTAAATTACCTTGCTAATTTAAAATTTTACATACTAGAAGAACCTGCTACAAACTATGAAGAAATTTATATCTGTATATAAATAGGATAACCATATGTCCTGGTTCACCCCAAACAGTTACAATTTATACCTATGTCCCATTGTAATTATTAATAGTGACTCTTTTTACTCTCAAAAGGACTGTGGTTTAGACAATCAATGAAATAATCACCCTCTCTATGGATAAATACATGTTTCCCTCCCATTTATTTAAAGCCCCTTTCTGGTCAATTTCCAGTAATCGATGAATCTACTGATTCAAAATAAGACTTCTAGCCTCCCTCACTTTCTAAGAACTAAAAAATGTTAGCATCAACAAGTGGCACATATACCGTGAAACTGTAATTCATCTTTTAAGGTCTCACCTATGTCAAAGAGTATGTGCCCACCCCTTAGAATTTACTTCTCGATGCACATGGCTGTAAAACCTCTGAACATGAGAACTTTCTGCAGTTACATTGAATTCAAATCTCCATGAAATGAAGCCTATTAGAACCACGTGAGTTGCCATGGACAGGACTCTCAGCTCCCTCCCACCTTCTGAAGTGTATGTGCATTATCTGTGCAAAGTTTTGGGAAGCAGGAAGCCTGGAAGCTGACCCCAGATATCAGGGACTGACATTAACCTGAGTGCCATCCCTTTCCATTATGACCAGAACTAATCCCACAGTACCCTACTGTGCATTGCAGCCACACCAGAAGTACAAACCTCTCTGCCACCCGCTCCTGGGAGTCCCATCTCCACAAGGCTAACAGTCCCTGATCTGAACACATCTCCTCATCCCTTCCTCCTTCCCTCACTTTCACCACGTCCCCTAGGAATTCCTGCTGTGATCATTTCGCCCTCCAGAACCTCAACCTCCTTGAACACTATCTCTTTTTGTGGTAATTAAACCTGTTAGTCCTCTGAAGATAAGACTTTCCCAGTAGCCCCTTAGCTAGGGGCTGTTTTCTATCTTACCTCAATATCTTAGGGCCAGGGCCAGGAGAGGAGACTTCCTGCTCCCCAGTTTAGCTTTCAGACCATTATCACACCTCATTCCAGAAAAAAAGCCCTGGCTCTTTTGAGGCTCATATTTGGCTATACCATCCTACCCTCTCTTTTCTGCTCTCATTTACTGAACTCCCAAGTCACTTCCCCTCAATTGATAAAGACAGACTCCTGACTCAAAGTCTTGGTCTCTATTCTAAAGACTGTCCTTCTCAGTGACAGCACTGTAGACAACTTATTTAATTCTCTGGCTCCTCAGCTGCTTGATCTTCCAAATTCCAAAGATCATTTCTTCCAATCCATCTCACATTTTTAATGCCACAAATGAACTTTGTCATCACCAGCAATTCTTGATCTCTGAAATATTTATTTTGGACATCTACTACCTTCGATCCTTCCAACTCACTGCAATAATTCTTCAGGTTCATCAAAATTATTAAATATCTAATGGCTCAGGTATATTTTTTCATGCCCTCGCCAAAACAGTACATCAAGGACTAAAATACAAAGTGTTTAAACTTTCATTTAGTAGAGAATGCATTAATCAGGTATCTTAAAATGCTGCTGGCAAATGACCATACCAAGATTTTAAGTCATATATAATCCAAAACAGAAATGAGGACAAATGAGAATTCTTCAGACTTAAAAGGCAGTATTAAGAAATACCTCTTATTTTTACTATTCTTTTTAAAACGCGCGCACACACACACACACTTAAAGCAAAATCCTTACAGACCTCTATGTAAAATACTACATGAAAAAGATCAACATGTTTTATACTCCTTATAACATCAATCTACTAGGTTTTCCTAGACAGAACCAACTAGCAAATACAATCACTAGCACAGAGCACTCTGGAAGGGGCTGCTGCTAAAAGAGCCCCCAATTAGTATCAGTTACCTGAACCCTGGGACCCACTCTTCTGAGGGCCAGCAGCAGTGACCTGAGCCTTGGTTAAAGTCTGCACTGGCTGAGCGACAATTGTTCCTCCACCTCCACTCACAATTGCCTTGGCAACTCCTTGGGTCACAACTTGCTTTGGACCGACTGCTTTGGTGACAGATGAGCTGGCCTTGGCTACAAGGATCTGGCCACCACTGATGGCCACAGCCTGCTTCACTGTTGAAGGTAGAGTGGATCCAACTGGCACTCCAACAACCTGTTCAAAAAAGAAGAGAATCCAGCAGTGTTTCTTATCCCAGCCCTTTGAGAGCTCTTAAAACAGCATGGTCACTCTGTTCCAGCAAAGAACAAAGTCCTAGATATAATATAATGAGTCTAATTCAATCATCTAGGAACGCTACCTATGACAGACGTGAAGAGCAATATTTCTTACATTTCAGATACTATTACAATAAAAAGTTACAGCTTTTGTCTTAAACCTAGCTAGTATCTATAATTTATTTTAATGATAAAAAGTAATATGTGTTTTTTATAGAAGACTTAGGAAATAAAGAAATGTAAAGAAAAAAATTCTACTCATCCAGAAATAATTGCTTAATGTTCTTAATGTAGTATTTATTCTTTTTAATGTACATTTTAAAACAAAGATTAGAATTATGCATAGTTTTGTAATTTTAAAAATAAAACATATTACAAGTACTTCCAATGTTAGCATTTTTTCAAAAACATTTTCAAATGATCAAAAAATAATGCAGTAAAATAGATATACCATAATCTATGTAAACATTTCACTACCGTATGGATATAGTAGGTAGTTTTAAACTTCAGATTATGCAAAAGTGTGCAATAAACTCTCATACATGAACTATAAACTCTACCATACACTTTTAAATACCACCCCTTCAGTAATCCCTTCTACATTATCCCCATTCAAAGCAATTATTTCTTTATCTCTAGAACTTCTAAGAATTCACACCACTTACTATATAGTATAACAAGTCACACCTCTTCCAACTGATTTTTAAGAAAAGTTATCGTTTCTATACCCTTCTAATCTCCCTTTTCTTGAAGGCAGACATTTGGTACAAAAAGAAAAAGTGAAAGTTAGAAGAATATTTAACTGAAATTTTAAAAATCCTAGCACCCAAATTATGAAAGTTAGAAATACCTGGTTCTAAAAATACTGTAAAGTGAACTCTTTCAAGAAAAAAATTCTATGGAGCTCTTTTAAAACAAAGTCAACAGTAGGATGCTCAATTAGAAGAAACAATGTAATTAATGTCAAATTGGGGCAGCGTTTCCCACTCCCCAAATTTTTACTCTGTAAAAAGAACTTCTCACCAGAAACTAGATAAAAAGACTTTTATGGTTATACAAATGGCAAAAGATGTGTCTTTCGAAGGTAAAAAAAGATCAAGTAGGACATACTTTTTCAACCATCAGATTGGAGGGGAAAATTTTAAAGCCTGATCAGAACCAAGAACTGGCAAGAGGAAATGGGGAAACAGGACCTTCTGTTCACTGCTGGTAGAAAGGTGAATTTGAACAGCCATTCCAGAGAGGTACTGGGATATCTACTAAAATTGAGAATCACACACCCCATTGCTGTAAGCAATTTTACTTTTAGGAATATATCCCAGAGAAATCTCAGGCATATGCTCAAGGGAATAAACACAGGATGTCAGGGGAGAGGGGATAGCTCAGTGGTAAAGTGTGTGCTTAGCATGCACAAGGTCCTGGGTTTAATCCCCAGTACCTCCATTAAAAAACAAACAAACAAACCTAATTACCTCTCCCCAAATAAACAAACAAACAAATAAATACAGAATGTCCAAGGTAGCATTACTTGTAATTACAAAAAATTATAAACAATCTTAATGTTTACAACATGTAACAACATACTTAATGTCTATAGAGGAATGGATAAACTGTGGTATAAGACAATGGAATGGCACATATTAGTAAAAATGAATAAATTGGAACCATATATATGTACATGTGTGTACATATATATCAGCTTCAATAGGCTTTGAAAGTACAAATATTGAGTGAAAGGGGAGCTGCAGAAAAATATAAATATTTTTAATGTAAATCTTCAAAACACACAAAGAGCGTTACACGTGACTTATGGCTATGCACTTACATAGTAAAAGTACAGTCTAGAAAGCCACACATCCAAATTCATGACACTGTTGCTTTGAGGAAGAACAAAGTGGGCTTCAACTTTACCAGTCACATTTTACTTGGATTAAAAAAATGATCTGAAGTAAATATGAACATGTTAATTGAGGTTGGGGGATATATGGGTATTGATTATATTATTCTCTGAATTTTACCTAAATTTTAGAATCTTTCCAAATTAAAAAATAACAGGACTACTTAAAAAGTAGAAGTAGAACAAAATGATAAACCATATGTGACTAATGAATGTGATTTATAAGTTAAATAATTACTAAATTATACATGGTCCTTTTCCAAAGAATGTGAATACAGTAAAATACACTTGCCATGTGCTTGGACTCGGCCGATGTCAAGAAAATGATCTCCTAATAAACAGTTACAAATCAGTGTAACAAAGGGCAGAGAGTATAGGTTTTTATAAGCAGTCAGACCTGCCTTCCCAGTTTGTTCCACCAGTTAGTAGCTGGGCAGTTATTTAACCTCTTTGAGCTTTAGCTGCCTCATCTATGCAATATGGATGATAATATTTCTCTCCTAAGATCAAAAGGCATAATGAGAATTAATTTATAAAACACCTAGCCAGCATGATGTAAATCACAGCTGTGGCCAGCACGACACTTGTTACTGTAACTGAAGAATGGCAATCTATGAGGCTACATGGGGAGTGAGAGGACAGAGAGCCAAAGGCTAAACATCTGTCGCTGTCTTCAGCATTTGGCCAAGACGACCTCAAACCCTAGATTTAGTTAGTCAAACAGAAATCAAAGCAAATAACATCTGGTATCTGCTTTAAAATATTCTAGGAAGAGAAATAAGATTAATAAAATGCTGATAATTGCTGAAACTAGGTAATGGGCATGTAGGATTCATTGTAATAGTCTCTCCACTTTTATGTACATTTAAGGAAGGAGAGAAAGAAAAAAGGAAGAAATAAAAGAATCAAAGAACCAATAGTGGGGGGTGGGGAAGCAAGCTCATCTAGAATGGAGAAGAGAAATTCTCCCAGCTCTCCTGGCTTGGTTAAAACAATCCCTGACAATTATTCCAATGGTATGAGCCTCATTCTACATGCAACAGTGTTGCTGTGGCTGCAGAGCTGGGCACACTCACTCCCCCTAGAGACATGGAGGTTCACAAACTCTTCTTATTAGTCAAGAACTTTCCTGTGCATTTATGAAAAAAATGTTTCTTAATGCAGAAAAACATTTTTGAGGTGTGACAGAAACTGCCAGTTGAACCCCAATATCTGTTCTTTGCTCATAGTAACAGCCCCCAACTTTCAGCTAGGAACATGGACACACAGAATACTGACTGTATTTCCCAACCCCTTCACACCTAGGTTTGACATCGATTTCTGGCTAAAGACACGTGAACAGAAGTGATGAGTGCAACTTCTGGGTTATGCCTCTCCCCCACACCCCCTTTCCCTTCCCTCTGCCTGCTTGTCAGAAACATGAGATGGTGGCATGAGATGAAGGGGTTCTCTCAACCTACAACCTGAAAACCAAATTCTGAGGATGACACAGCAACAAGATGGAATCTAGATTCTTGATGATTGTGGAATCAACACACAGAACTATCTGCTGGTCTTTTATGTCTGAGAGAAATAAACTTGTTTAAGCTTCGGGTTTGGGGATGTCTCTGTTATAGTAGTTGAACTTTTTTCCTGAGATGTCTTTACATTTCCCAAATATATCAAACTTAATAATCCACTGCATAAGCTAAATACATGTAATCTATTTTCATGTCCCTAAACTGACAAAGAAAGCAAAGATCTTAAAGGGGAAAATAATACATACGTGTGATATCACTTACATGTGGAATCTATTTGAAAATACAACAAACGAGTGAATGTGACAAAAAAGAAGCAAACTCACAGATATAAAGAACCAACTAGTGGTTACCATTGGGGAAAGGGAAGGGGGAAAAGGCAATACAGGGGCAGGGGACTAAGAGGTGCAAACTATTACGTATAAAATAAGCTGTAAGGATAGACTATACAACACAGGGGATATAGCCAATATTTTATAATAAGTGCTAATAGAGTATAACCTCTAAAAATTGTGAATCACTATACTGTACACCTGTAATTTATGTAATGTTGTACACCAACTAAACTTCAATAAAAAAGAAAGAAAATCATACATACATGGATCTATTTTAATTTCTTTCCCCAAATCCTATGCATCTGATTTGCTTTTCCCTCTTTGTGCAAACCTCTATCCTCACACTCAACTGCTTCAAAATGTCCAGAATATGACACACTCAATCTCTCTAAGAGCCAAATAAAACATGGTGTCCTAGGATGGACACAGGAGGGAGGTTTTTATTAGCAGAGCTTGTCCACCAGGAGCAAATTACTAACAAGATGAATAACTTCACCCCCGCCCCCCAATGCCTGTTTTATTCTAAAACACTGAGGAGAGTGAGGAAGTCTGGCACTCTGGGGAAAACCCTACACACAGCTATCTATGGACACAATGAAGTCTCTCAAGTAGGACACTATAACCCAAAATTAGCTTTTTTATTTTAAACAATACAACATTTTGGCCTAGAGCCTGAACTCACCTGCCAACTGTTCTCCTCTTCTCTTTTCACAGCACTTCTCTCTGCATTTAAAATTTCCTTCTAGCTTCACAAAGTAGACACTTTTATTCTGTATTGTTATAAATACTTTATTTTGGTTCACGCTTTGATTCAGTGTTTCTATTCCTGCCCTCCCGGTGCCTTGTACAGACCTCTGCAAGTCAGAATCTACTTCCGCAACCTGAAGGTGAGAATTCTGTATATGTGATTTTCCCTCCAGATGCCGAACAATACAGTCCTCACAATTTAGTTCTCAACGATAGTAACTGATACATGGTACTGCTGCATATATACATAGGACTCATCCTCACAGCAATGTTAGCTACTATCACTGATAAAGGATGGTCCTTTACACACAATGACCTCTAATTTTCTTTCAACTCTGAAAGGCAGAGGGTGTTATTCTCTTTTACTAGATGAAAAATCAAGGTTCAAAGAGGTAAATTTGCCCACCGCACACAAGTTAATGAGTGGCTGGGACCCGAGATGTGTCACAAGCTCTAATTCCAGAGCTCAAGCTCTTTTTATTGTTCCACACTGCTTCCCTCCCACATCAACCCACCAATCCCTCAGTTGTCTCTTTTCACGTCAAAACCAGAACCTCTGTCTACTGTCATGAAAAAGATAAGCCGTGTTTCTATTGTGCCAAAGTTGCATGGAAGTTAAACAGTACCATTCTGCTCGCCCTTCTGTCTTCTGGCAGTTTCTCAGAGTGCACCTCAAAATAACTAGGGACGGTCTGTGCTTGCAGACAGCTCCTTATCTCAGGTCCAGAGCATGTACTAAATCTGCTGGATAAACATGCCTTTTCTCCTGCTCTGTTGCTTCTCTGTAATTTTTTCACACTCTTCTGTAGCTTTTCTTACACTTTATTCAGGGCATTCAAGCACAAACCTATTTTCTCTTGGTACTACACTGCCATTAGGTGGGTGGCAGTGTGACAAGAAAGCCAATACAGCTGTTCAGCATTGCTGCGTGAGTGGATTTGCAAAATGCAAAGTGGCACAAGTGACAACTTATCAGAGCTTCTGAGCATAAATAGCAGTGCTCTGTTGATTCAAAGACCTAAATGAGTAATACCACGTATTTCTAGGTGAAGCAAAATAGATTTTGAAGAACATATACAGGATGTGTCTGAGTACAAAGTCCAGATGACAATAACTGATTCATGAAAGAACTTCGACAAAATGCTCATCCCTGAGGTTAAAGAGAGAGAGAGAGAGAGAGAGAGAGAGAGAGAGAGAGAGAGAGAGAGAGAGAGAGAGAGAGACAGCACCAGGAGTAGCTGTCTTAGTGATTCTGGCTATGGAAGTCTCAAAGTCAAATTTAATGCTATAGTTCTAATGTTCCTAAATTTGCCTAACCATATGTCAGTAGGAGAGCTTGTTAAAAATCCAGATTCCCCAAGAAGGACCCCCAAGAAGATTTTGATTCAATAAGTCTGAGATGGGGGCCCCAGCATCTATATATTTTTAATCATCAGATGACCAGGTAAGTTTTGGGAAGCAGTTAGTGAACTCTTACAGATTTTAGAACTGCCTATAACCCTATGAGTTTTTATCTCAGTCTATATGTAGCTATATGTAACCAAACTATCTAAAACCTTTTGTATTTTAAAGTTAAAAAACAAGTACTTCACATAATATTCTTAATAGCTTTAGAATGTATCTGCCCTAAAATTGAGATAGTTTAACTCTGGATGTTCTTAAAGCATGCTTAGGTTACAGACAATGGCTCACAAATTTTAACAGCTCTGGAATGGGGAGTTTTGGAGCCGGTAGACCTGTACTCAAATTCTGTCATTTATTAGCTAGAGGCTCTCAGGGAAGTTGCTTAACCTCTCAGAGCCACAGGTTCATCATTCATAAAGTGGTGAAAATATCTACCTTGCAAAGTTGTTCGAGGATTAGAAACACTATATAAATAAGAGCATGACATACTTAGGCACTCCTAAGCACAATGGTTGCAGGAAAACATGGACCGATATTTTATAGTTCTCCCAACACATAAATTCCTCACACCTCCAAATTATAAAAAAAATATAAAACTCTCTAAAGAGCCAAGAACCATTAAACACAGCCTGGACATCAGAGGTGCAAACCACAGCACTCGCCTATCAGAAATAAACAAGTAAAACAGTGGACCTCGGTCCTGTCAGTTACCCATTTCAGACTTGAATCAAGTGGAAAGTACTGTCCATGATGTCAATCACCTTCCCTGCCAGGCAGATAACATAGCGTCCCTTTGCCTCTGTGAATGTCCCTGGCCCCTCTGCAAAACATGCCCTTGTTCATCAGTGACTACTGGAAGAGCAGAGGGGTCTAACATAATCTGAGTTACTTTTCCAAAGGGGCTGTCACCCACAGGTTTTCCTGGGATCAGCAACTCAATCTTTTCAGTACTTGTCAATTATTTAGGCAAACAATTTTCATTGACATGTTGATCTCCCCATCCCTACCCAACACAAACCTTGGAAGGCTGAATCTTCGGTGACTGGGCAGTCCCTTCTCCAGCAGTCAGGACCTGTTTTTGAGGGGACACAGCTATCATGTGACCCCCTTTCACAGTCACATATTGAGGGAGTGGTGACTGGCTGGTGGCTCCTGTTGTGGGCACATGAGAAGCTTCGCCAGGTTCCTGTTTGATGATTACCTTGCAACAAACACGATAATGACACTGAATAAACATCCATGAAACATGCTACTAACATCTGGATCTATTCTGTTCACAGGAATTAATGAATTAATGAAGACTGGCTTATTAGAATGACTCCAGGAGAAGGATAAAAATACTGCTTAACTACAGCCCACAACAGCTATTAAAGGGACAAAAAGTGGGATGTGAACTTGTGTATCTGCAAACTCAACCTTGTGATTTGTTTTAGACATTGGTGGCAAAATGGTAGCAGAGAGAAACACACTGTGCTCTGTGAAGCTCCCTTCTTGCTGGACTCCAACAGCTGCCCTGTGAACACCACTAAAATAATGGAAGCATGTCTCAGAAGTAGGATGTGGTCTTAGAAATGAGACATACTAAAAAGTTCCATGTTGTGGGGTAGCATCAAGGAACTCCAACACTCCACAAAAAAGATGATATAACAGGACCATACTGACTTGTGGAATAATCCTCTCATAAATACTCACTTTTGTGAAAGCTCCGAGTCCTCCAGTTATAGGTTTGGGGCTTTGAACTTTAGGGTGACTCCCAATTGGGCAAAGAGGTGGCATAGATGCAAATAAAGAATCCTCCTGCTGTGTTTGTAAAAATACAGATTGTACAATTAGGATAAAGTGAGTGATTTCAGACACTCTAGTCACTTACATTTAATACAAACCTGTGACATTCTCTAGCAACATACATAACCAAAAAAATAAAAAACAAAAAGCAAAACAAACAGCCAAAACTCTTTGGGATCTTCCAAGTCCTTACACCTGCATTTTCATATTATTTTAGAAACCAATTCAAAGAAAGGTTATAACTTGAAAAGAACCCACTCATTTGTGCCCCACAATATGCTGCAAAGACTACTATCATATTACCTCTAATACCTGGTTGACTTGTTGGTTTCATGTCTGGTTCCCCTGCCAGATGCTACTAAAGGACAGGTACTGTATTCTATTTCTTTTCTATCCCTAGGGTCTAGGCGCTAAATAAATAAATGAACGTAAAAAGGTATTTACGGTGTTTCAGTATATACACCTTTTTAACAGTACTCATAACTTCATTTACCATTACTCCAGATAAATACCCAGGACACAGAGGGAAATTTTTCAGTAAGAATTTTAAAAATCACACAACAAAAAGAACAATTAGCAAAAGGAAAGACAACAAAGGTCAAAATTCAAAATTATTGTCATCTGTCTCTAATTCTCACATACAAAATGTCAGTCTCAGAGGCAATTTTCCAAAAATACATGTTACGGGCAAGAAACAAAGTTAGGAACACTGCTTAACTTTGTAACGAAAAGATCATCAGCAAACATGAAAAACACATGGGTAGACAATTAAGACCTTCAAGGAAATTCTTACAGTTCAGGCATTCACGTAACACAGTGCTCACAGATGACATTGAATTTAGAGAAAAACCTCTCCTTGGACCAGGAAACTATTTAATAACATCACCATTAAGTGCCTAAGTATAAGAAATGCTGTGTTAGCACTAGTTATGTAAAAGATGATCTCTGAATTCTAAGAATTCTCAAATAGGAGTTTCTACCTCAGAGGCTCTAGCCTTAAGGCAGCCAAGACAATGACAAATAAGCTGAATAACTAACCCAACAGGCAGTGACTGTCTTTTTGCCAAACAGTGAACAGATATCTAGCACTCTGATCTGAACAAGTCAAATCACATTTGGAGCTGTACATTTCAAAAGGACTGCTTACCTGAAAAAGGTGGGGGGGGGAACATTGTGCAACGATAAGAATTATTACTTTATAAAGAAAAATTTATAACAAAACTGTCCAAAAAAAAATCATAGTTTTCAAATAGATACTGAATGACTGACTGTTGAGAAACATCTTCTACATGAGGAAAAGATCAAGGGTAAGGTAGGGGAGTTTGGAGTACATGATCTTTATTAGCTTGAAGATTGTACTTTATGAAATCTCCATTATCAACTTACAAATTCTGGCTGAACTTAAATGAACCATCTTTAGAAACTAGCAAAAGTGCAATTAAGAGTTACCTTGACAGCAGATGTCACAAAACTACTTCCATGAATTTTAGGAACTGGGGAACCTGTTCCTTGGGAGGCCTGAGAGGCAGTAGACAGCTTGCTGGTAGGACTTCCTAGTAAGCAAGGTAGATTTAAAGTTAAAGTACAAACAAAGTAAAATTTACAAAATGGAATTTTAAAGCCATTTTCCTCCACCCTCCCCTTCTCCCCACAATTTCTCATTTTGAAGGATTTGAAAACTCACAGCCATGAAATTATTATAGAGGAAACGCAAATATCATATGATGTCACTTACATGTGGAATCTAAGATATGATACAAATGAACTTATAAAACAGAAACAGAATCTCAGACATAGAAAACAAACTTATGGTTACCAAAGGGAAAGGAAGTGGGGGAGGGATAAATTGTGAGTTTGGGATTTGCAGATACAAACTATTGAAAATAAATAAACAACAAGGTCCTAGTGTATAGCATAGGGAACTACATTCAATATCCTATAGTAAATCATAATGGAAAAGAATATGAAAAGGAATATATATATGTGTAACTAAATCACATTGCTGTACACCAGAAACTAATACAACATTGCAAATCAGCTATACTTTAATAAAATCAAATTTAAAAAAAAAAAGAAAAGAAAAAAACATGTAAGGATTCATTCTATGAAGCTGACCTTCACCAACCTAAAAAGGGACAAGAAGCTAGTAATGAAGTATAGAAGAATGAGTAAGTAGACATTATATATTCTGTACTTAAATAAAAGGAGATCCTGTAACATAATGGTGCTGGTTCTCTAACAATGGCCAAAGTGTATGAATTCAAGTGAATGCTAGCTCCTTCAAAGTAGTTTCACTAGAAGATTAAACCTATTCTAAAATGCTGCCAACATCAAACATTTTATACTTCACCTGTAAAACTGCCTTTAGGATGAAAGTAAGTCACATTATCTGCAGTCAACAGTAAGTCAAGATCAAAAATGATACTTGGTCAAGATCAAAAATGATACTTGGTCACTAACTCCATCTACCAAACTTGCCTGCAAAGACTATCGGCTGATTCCTAAAATTAAACATCCTCAAAAGACACCTACTTGGCATCCTTAAT
This sequence comes from Vicugna pacos, assembly GCF_048564905.1. NCBI lineage: Eukaryota > Metazoa > Chordata > Mammalia > Artiodactyla > Camelidae > Vicugna > Vicugna pacos. The sequence continues at coordinate 52,637,934 of NC_132987.1, read as the reverse complement.
TGTATTCAAAAGGGAATCTCTAAAAGCAGCATTTTTTAAGGGGGTTCCACAATTATAATCATTGTTAAAGGACATAACTTTTCCAAAAAACTGCTTGAAAAGGCTCAACATACATTAATGTATGTTAAAAACAAATAAAGTTAAAAAAATCAGTCTCATTACTTTATCATCATTTCTTTTTTCACTCTTTCTCTTAATTAGAAGTGAAAGCTATAGGAAACCTTAGATTTAGGAGCATGTGTTTAAACAGTTTAATTGAAGGGAATAAATAAAAATAATGTTAGTGAAAGTACTTCAAAAAAATCTGAAAAGCACTCTATGTTTATAAGAGGTTATGATGATACACACGCTGAATCCAAAGACTTCTTATTCTTACTACTAGAGTTTTGTTGTTGTTGTTAATAACTGCAGAGGTTCAGTTTCCCTCCCACACTCAAATTTTATCTCATTCACAGAAAAGTAGAGATCATTTTTTTATTTCACTGGAAAGAAACAGCTATGGCTCACAAAGCTATTCCTGTTCTAAAGCTTAATTTGGAAAAGTTCATAGCCATGTTGTCCAAAAAACATGCTCTTCAAATGAGAATAAAATCAACTTTTTTTAAAGAAAATTAATTATGGCTCACTTTTAATCTTTAGAAATTAAAAAGGAAAACTTGGGTAAATTCCTAAAAATATAACTTATAAAAAGTAAATCTTCCCTTAGAAAAACAGCACTGGAGTTACTCTTACATACTCCCTCCTCTTGTTCATGGCTGAAGAGTTCATTCTCCCACTATATGGCCACTAAGTCACGCTAGGATTTCATCTTCAAAAAAGATCAGATCTTTGGGATTGCACGAATACTGTTCAAACACACACCTGCAGTAGGAGTGGTGGCTCCAATAACTTGCCCTGGCTTGTCCACGATAACATAAGGATTATTAATAACAGAACTGGAGGTGCCTTGCTTCACATGGACTGGAGTGGAGGTTGGGGTTCGAGGCAATGGTGATGGACTTGGGGTTGATATAGGGGAACCTTTATTAATAAAAAAAAGAGAGAAAAGAGAAAAAATAAGCTAAACAAAATATGTATTCAACCCATATAAGAGGATGCTAAAGAAAATGGAAGTGAGGCAGGGCCACTGGGACAAAGGTAACATACTGGGAAGACAGAATGGGACTGTACGTTTCAGGCACTGAGAGCAGCAGCAGCAGCTGAAGCCAGGTATTAATAAATTTCACTCTCTACATCCTTATCCAAGGACCACCAGCTGCAGCAGCACGGAGCTTGCCAGAAACAGATTCTGAGATCCTACCCCAGATCTACTGAATATAAATCAGTATTTTAACAAGATCCTCCTGCAGGCTTAAGTTCAAAAAGCCGTGCTTTATGTAAGTGTGGAACTGCTGAATCCCCAGATAATAACAACTTGGGCTGGTTGTTACAATACTGGTTATACTCGAAGACACTTAAGTTAGGGAGGAAATCATTACAAGTGAACAGCTAGACTTAGGAACCAGGAGGCTTGAGTGGCAATGAATTTTCATTAGGAAAATATGAAATTCAGCCACCTAAAACAAAAGTCTCTCTCAATACCATGTGACAGCCACAATCCAGAGATTCATGTTTCCAGAGAATACTCTCAAAGGTTACCAATGCACCACTAAACATCCTCAACTGTTACTGATCAACCTTGTCACCCACAAATTTCTCAAAACTTCAAACTACTTTATATGTTCAGCCTATTCAACCTCTGAAGCAGCAGGTTCCAAAAAGCTTCTAACTGGTAGGTAAAATTATACACTCTTTAACTTTCAACAATTTCAAGAACTTGGATCACATTTCTGGCTAGCTATTTTTAACACTGAAGACTCTCCTTCCCCACTCTTCATTTAAGTATTATAGAGAAGCCTCTCATGGTCTAAATATTTCTATTGACTCTCATGTCTTTTCTGAGCCAAAACTATAAAGCATATTTTTACTAGAAGTTCATCTAACATAAATGTGAAACTGTTGTGAACCAATGGACAATTCAACCTCAGTGAAAATGAACCTTCAGAACTGTGTACTGATCACAGGATTGAGTACATTTCTAGTGTGATTAGAGATTATAAAAGACATTTCAATCCCAAACCAAAAGGCCTCTAATTTTTTTCTATCACTGGTCATTCTGGTTTCCATATATAACCCCAAAACTTAATTCCTACTTTAGTTTCAACCATACGTCCTAACAAACATTTTACCTGTGCTGATTCTAGATGAAAATTTGACTGCTTTGAATTTAATTTCTTTCCTCATTCCAAAATTGTTTCCACATAAATGACTTTTGTTTTTGGATAGCTTTTCTTTGCTAATACTCAGTAGTGATTAGCTTGCTTGTTAACCAAAAATCCTGCTTTTGTTTAAAAAAAAAAAAAAAGCAAGCAAGCAAGCCACAATACTTTGTCATTCTGACAATTTTTACACTACCAACCTCACATACATTATGTATACCTGAAACAATCTTGCAGCTCATAGTGATAGGCTGGAAGGATTTTCCAGGTGACTCGGGATTAGGAATCTGGCTTTGTGGCACAATTTTGCAGCTTGACGCTATTGGCTGAAAAGCTGAATTGCCATGAGAACAAAAGGTAACCTTCTGGGAGGCTGTCATTTTGGTAGGTGTTCGTTCCAATGAAGATGGCAAAGAATAAAATGTAGTGTGTCTCTCAGCTTCAGCACTGGCTGGGAATTCTGCTTGAAGTAAAACAGACAAACGGTAAGTCATCAGTCACTCTGAAATAATAAAACTTTACCCCACTGTTGGAAAAGAATGAAATAATAAAAGTCTCTTATCATTTTAACAACTATTTAAACCATCTACCAATACTAAAATAAATACAATCGACTGGTATTTAATAAAACTTTATATATTTGGTGAAACGTAAATATCATGCCTAGACTCATGGTTCACTAAAATGCTTTCCTTTTTTTTTTTTTAATGTAAATGTTCATGGCAGCCTTATTTGCAGTCACCAAAAACGAAATAACCGTGCTCCTTACATACAAACAAATTCTACCCAGTAATAAAAAGAAACAAACTATCAACATATGCAACAACACAGGTGAATCCCAAATGCATCATTCCAAGTGAAGAAGCTATACTCAACAGGCTTCAATAGTTTTTATTTCATTTATGTGACATTCTTAAAAAGCCAAAACTATGGGGAGAAAAACTGATCACTGATTTCCTGGGGAGAAGGGCTGACAACAAAACAACACTGGGGAACTTGGGGGAGTGAGAGAACAGTTCCATGTCATGATTGTGGTGATGACTGCAAGACTAAATTTTTGCCAAAACTTGCAGAACTGTGTACTCAAAGGATGAATGCCACTATTTCTAAATTTTACCTTAATTTTTTTAAGTGAGAAAAATATTTTTGATTGTACAGCAAATATGCCTCACTCTACACACTTAGGTATATACTAAACTTTCATTTTCTATAATTCAATGTAATACTTCTATCCTGAGTTTCAATTCTGCTGGATGGGTGCACAAACTTACTGTCAATTCTTCCTGAGATTCATCCCCTTATCCTGTCTCTCCCAAGCCTATGCCATAGTTAGGATTCCAGATGCAGTAGCAGGGTTAGAGGGCAGTTACAGTAGAGCTATAGTCGCAAGTCCACACAAGTTGCTGCATCCAGTATCCCGTGTTGTACGGCTCATTATGTCTGGTAAGCCTCACTGTTTCTCTGTCACTCTTGGGGAAAGGGAATTTTTCTTACTTTGGGAGTTTTGTGGAGAAGGCAAAAGGTTGGTATTTAAGGACAGAGACAAAGTATTCTGGCAGAAACAAGCAGAAGAGAGAGCAGAGTATTCCTCTGGGCACGGTGTAAGCCTATGAGGGTATGTGGGTTGGGAGAGGAGGGGGAGGAAGAGGGAGGGAGAGAGAGGAAAAAGGAGAAAGAGAAAGGATGACTCAGAGAGAGCTCTGTGGTCCAGAGAAGGACTCTGCCCCCTACTTCCCAGTAGCGCTGATGGAACAGTAATCATGAGATCCTACAGAGGAAATGGCTGCCTCATGCATGGAATACAACCTGAAAATTGATACACAGCAGCCTTGTAAAACACTTCTTTCAAAAAATTAGAAGACCTATTAACCATAAACAACATATAATATAAAATTTACACAAGTTCATTTTGTTCTTTTTTTTTAATATATGAATTGAAAAACTGTTTAACTTAGAGAAGAGGAAGAACTCAAAAGAAGGCAATCACTTAATCTAATGATGTCTATTTTATTAAATGCCCATAAAAAGGTCTATTTTACTAAATGATTTCAGATGTAACTGAAACTTAAAGAGGAATAAAGTAGAGATTTTTAAAAAAGGAACTAAAACACAAACATCACATTAAAACGTAGGCTTAAACATACCATTTAGAATCAATTTTATAGCATACGTGTGTATGTTGTGTAAGTGAATACTTAATTATACACTTACATACTTATTAAATGAAAGAAATGCCAGCCAAAATATATTTGTTGATGATAAATCTTATATTGTATTTTAAATAAGAATACTTAATATTCAAGCTTCTCATTTACACAATTAAGGACTATACCAGAAAAGTCTTGCCATAACATATTATAAAACACCATTATAATCATTAAAGAATAAAAATTTAATGCATTTGTGTTCACTTTGGCAGCATATACACTAAAATTGGAACAATACAGAGAAGATTAGCATAGCCCCTGCACAAGGATGACACACAAATTCATGGAGTGTTCCACATTTTTAAAAAATAATTAAAAAATTTTAATGCTTTTAATGTGAGTTTTGTGTTCTATGAAATGTCAATACAACTTTATGAAGAAAAAATTTCTGAGTAAGGATTTGTCTGTTTTCAGAATATGACTATGTGGCAGAGGCAGCATGCCTTATGGAAAATTTATTTTCCACACACTCAAGTCTCTGAAGACAGCAATTCAGTATCAGATGAGAGATAGGGATGCCCCAGAATGACTCCCCCATACAAGGTAAAACGCATTTCCATACAAGGAAAAATGTATTACCTTTCTCCACAGAGGTATCAGGTACTGGCTCATGTGACTGCTTTATTGGTGAGGAAGCTTTCACGGGGGCTGGAATGGTCAAAGGCAAAGATGGCGGGGCATCCGAGATGTCTGACTCGGAGGACTGAGGATAAACGGAGTCTTCTCCGAGAGAATGCCGATGGAGCTCAACATCCACTACCTGCACAATTGGGCAACAATTGGGCTCATGAATCCATCATCAATGCCACAGGAAGTCCCAAACCTATCTAAAAACATGGTACTCTAAGAGATGTGATAAGTGATTTCTATTCATAATTCAAAGGCAATTTCAATCTCAAGAACTGTAGGACTTATCCCAGACTATAATCGAGTCTGGCTTAATAGATAACTCAATGAAACCAATGAAAAAATTGGGGCACTTCCATTTACTGTTTCTACACCTTAGAACACTCTTCTCCCCATTCTTTGCATGACTGCCTCTTTCTCACTATTAGGTCTCAATCAAATGTCACCTTCTCAGAGAGGCCTGCCCCAACCAATCTAGCTAAAGCAGCCCCTTTGTTCCCCAGCTACTCACTACTTATTTGTAAGTGCGATTATCTTATTTGCTTTTATGTTTACTGTATATCTTCTCCCTGTTCCAACATAACCAAGAATATAACTCTTTTAGAGTAGTAGCTACTCTCATTTGCTCATTTTTGTATTCCCAGTATCTGGACCAGTGCAGAGTATGGACTACAAGCTCAATAAACATCTTCCAACACAACACAGCATATTTCCCTAAACAGAGTAAGGTTTAACCAGCTAATTCTAATTATAATGGCTACTGCTGCTATATCATGAATACCAAAAAGGAAGGGGGAGAGTATGAGGTGGGAATATAAAGCTAAAGCCCTCATATTGCCTGACTTTAGATTTATTATTGCGAGGCACAGTAATCAAAACAGTGTGGTACTGGCACAAAGACACACGTTACACTACTAGAATAGAATACACCCTCACATATATAATCAAATTACTTTAGCAAGGGCGCCAAGACTACTGAACAGGAAAAGGACAGTCTTTTCAACGAATGGTGGTGGGAAAACTAGAGATCCACATGCATTAGAATGAAGGTAGACCTTTATCTTACACCATATATAAAAATTAACTCAAAATGGATCAAAGACCTAAACATAAGACCTAAAACAACACAACGCTTAGAAGAAAATATGCGGGCAAAGCATCATAACACTGAATTTGGCAATGATTTCTTGGATATGACACAAAAAGCACAGATAACAAAACTAAAAACAGATAAACTGAACTATATCAAAATATAAAACTTATGTGCATCAAAGGACACAACAGAGTGAAAAGGCAACCCACAGAATGTGAGAAAATACCAGCAAATCATGTATCTGATAAGGGATTAATACAAAAAAATATAGAGAGAACTAAAAACCAACAGCAAAAAAACCAAATAACTCAATTTAAAAGAAAAAGATGTGAATACACATTTCTCAAAGAAGATACACAAATAGCCAATAAACAAATGAAAAGATGCTCAATATCAATAATCATTAGGGAAATGCATATTAAAACCCCTATGAGGGGGATAGGTATAGCTCAACGGTAGAGTGTATGCTTAGCATGCACCAGGTCCAAGGATCAATCTGCAGTACTCTCATTAAAACAAACAACCAACCAACCAACCCACAATGAAATACCACCTGACACCCATCAAGATGTCTACTATCAAAAAAATAGAAAATAACAAGTGCTGACAAAGATGTGGAGAAATGAGAACCCTTGTGCACTGTTGGTGAGAATGTAAAATGGTGCAGCTGCTGTGGAAAACAGTATGGCACTGCCTCAAAAAATGAAAAATACAATTACCGTATGATCTAGCAATTTCACTTCTGGGTATACACCCCAAAAAACGGAAGCAGGGATTCAAACAGAAAGAGGCACATTCTTAGCAGCTTTATTCACAATAGTCAAAAGATGTAAGCAACTCAAGTGCTCAGTGACAGATAAGTAGATGAACAAAGTGTGGTGTAAACATACAACAAAATGTTCCTTAGAAGTAGGGACATTCTGATGCATGCTAAAACATGGATGAACCTTGAGAACATTATGCTAAGTGAAATACGCCAGTCACAAAAAAAGAACATTGTACAATTCCACTTATATGGTAGCTGGAGTAGTTAAATTCATAGAGACAGAAAGTAGAGGATGGTTGCCAGGGGCTGAGGGGAGACAGTGAGTTACTGTAAATGGGTATAGTTTCAGTTTTCAAGGACAAAAAGAGTTCTTTTGGAGATGTATGGTAGTGACAGCTGTACAAAAATGTGAATATATTTAATACCACTTAACACTTAAAAATGGTTAAAATAGTAAACTTTGTGTATTTTATCACAATTCAAAAAAAAACAAAACAAAAAGGAGGGAAATAAACTTTTGTTTTTAATTTGGCACACATCTTTTTCCTACTTAAAAATGAAGATCAATTTTCATTCTATTTGTTCCCAAATACTGCAGGGAAAAAAACCTACCGTCTCTGCTCCAAGTGTCTGCAAGCCAGTATAAGTTCTGTCCAGCTATTGAAAGACAAAAGGAAGAGCATTAAGTTTCACTATGCTTACTTATAGAGTTTAGGATACAATCTTACCTAAAACTCCTCTCACTACAAGTCTTCATATCAGAGGATCTACTTTTTTATAATGTAAACTATCAATTCTTCACTTCAATAAAAACCTTCAATTTTCTGGGGAAAAAACTGAGCAAAATAAATAAAAATAACTTCAGACATTAAGGTAGTTACTATAAAGACAGGCTATAAAAATATACATGCAGTGTGATGACACAATTATATACTTTGGGTATATAAGCACTTTTGAAAAAGGAATGAAAATTTAGGTAATATATGCAATACTAATTACTTCCAATATATCAGCATCCTGAATGATTTATTTTAGAGGAGAGAAAGAAGTATAAACTGAGGGAATGTTAATAATATAAACAAAAAAGTTTACAATTGTATACAAAGAGTTTAAGTTCTTATTCTTATGTTTTAATTTATATCCTTTTATTTTTAAAAAAAAGGATTTGTGGCAGCATATCAATATAAACATTATACTGCAGGATCAACCGGTAAAAATGATAAAGTTGGGTAGAAAGGAAACAAAGGAAAAATGAGGGGGAAAATACAAAGCTAGGGACAGGTTAGTAAATAGAAAATTCTAAAGGCTTGCAAGAGGTAGATTTCAAGTCTGGCTGAGTCCCTTAGAAGCCAACACAGAGAAGACAACTCAGTCATGAGATCTAGTGTTCTTATTAGAAAAGGCAATATAGGGCAGATTTATAGTAGTTTCACGGAAGAGATCTGAAGTTTTAATACTTCAACCTTAGCCAACAGTATGACTGCTAAAAAGATACAGGCAACTTTAGGCTACCTCCATTTTCATATTCACTGGAGTACAGGAAAAGTTCTCTGTAATCTGCACTGGCCTATCTTTTATTCTTGGGACTATATTTTAAGAGACACATTAATAAAACAGAAGTGTTATCAAAATGGGACGAAGTACCGGAAAGCACAGCATACAACAAATGTTACAAGAACAGGTCTTGCCTGAAGAAGTAATGATTTAAGGAGAGACATGAAGGCTATCATTAAACATTTTTATGAATTCTTGTAAAACAAAAGTCCTGTTCTGTGCTGCTCCAGAAATTGAACTAGTTTGAGATCAAGGTTAAAAAAACGAGGAGGGGCAGTTTTAGGTAAATTTATGAAAAGAATCTTCCAAAAGCTTGTTTACTAAATGCATAAATGGGTTGTTTTGGGAATTACTGTGCTCCGTGGTGATGGCTGAGGAGTGGTTAGATTACTTCCTGTCAAGGATGCGGGATATGGGAATTTCATATATCCTGAGAACTTTAAATTGTACATAACTCTTTACATTTGGAGTATTTAGTATTTAATGTAACTATTACAGTATCAAATGCAGACTGTTATGTACTACAGAATTTCAGAATACAGAGAGATAGCTATGGACTTTAATGGTCAGAAAAAGTCACAAAGAAACCTGAAGAATGGGAAGAATTCACACAGGCATGTGAGGAGGGAAGAGCATGACAGAAAACTCAAGAGAAGGCCCAAGGCATTTCTGGGACAGAAGAAACTGACCTGGCTGGAGCAGGATGTTCATAAGGGAATTAGCCTGGGATAATCTGGGGGAAGTATGTTGAGTCAAAATGTGAAGAGCCCTAAATAGCAGGCAGGGGAGTTTGAATTTGAATACCTTTCAATCAAAGCTTCTCAGAGAGTAATAGCGTAATGGTTCTGTTTCAGGAAGACTAATCTTATGGTGGTGTACAGAGTGGACTGGGAAAGGAGACAGACTGGAATTAAAGAAACTAAACAGGAGACAGAGCAGAATAACAGCCTAGCAAGAGTGGGAAGGGCGAAGGGTAGAATATAAGAAAAATTATGAAGAAAGAGAAATGGTCTGCAATTGAACAAATATTTAGAACCCAGAGGGAAGAATCAAAGATGGTTCTGAGAGTTACTGTAGAAACAGAAAAACAATACTCCAGTATAAATAAAAATCAATGGTCACAATAGAGGTGTTTAAGTTCTCAAGGCCAATCAACACATAATAAATAGAAAAATTAAGGAAAACCTGGTAAGAAATAAATACTGTCATTTTAAAGCTGTGTCTCAGTCATTTACCAAGGACTCTAAGTGATAAGGACAATACACTACATATAAAAACTATGTAAGTAATTTCCTTTATTTTAGGGTTTAGGGTTCAGCCCAGTGTGATGTAAGATGGTATATGCAGCTTAAAATAAGTTAAAGGGAAAGCAAAACTATTTTAGACCTTCTTCTCAGTAAGTGGGAACATATTCTGCCCCTCTGAACAAAGGGGCTGTATGTTCTTTACTTGGTGTCAGTTCTTTTCTGAGGTTATAAAGCAACCTTGTTTTACAGTAACGTTTAAAAAAAAACTTAAACATGAAGCTAAGCAGTGCTATCTACCACCAATGGAGGGCAAATCTCAGCATGCCTTATGGCCAAAGAGTGCACTCACAGAACACAAGGAAAGAAAAAGGAATTCTGCAAATGTACTCAGATTCATTCGAGAGCAATTAATGGGAAGAAACAATGTGGTAAGCCACAAAGTAAGTGTGCTTTGGGAGAAGTTCAATACTAGGATTGTATCTTTATCTTATATAGAGAAAATGTACACAAGACTACTACAGAGAGGGCGTACAGGAAATATAAAAAAATGGTTTGTCTTCCAACTATAAAAATCAAATGCTTATTATATAAAATTGAAGGAAAAAAACCCATAGGAAAAAAGGGCAAGAGAAATTGCCCCATAATGTCATTACTTCAATTACTCCAACATTTTAGTATATTTCTTTTGTGTTTTTCCCACCTATTTAAAATCACGGCTAATCTCATTCCATACATATAGTTTTATACCTTGTGCTTCTCACTTACTATAATGGTAGTTTTTCCCCATTTATAGAAAATATTTTGTAAAATATAATTTATAATGGTTACATAATATATAATGGAGATATATCAGTGAAAGATTTTTTACAATACAAATCAGAAGTATTACAACCTTGCATTGTACTTTGTATCTTCTAAAACATGTTCATGTTTATCTTTATCCCTAGGAGATACACATATTCTTTATTCTTATGAAATAAACAGACAAGGCTTATTATTTGTGCCTCATTTTACAGAAAAAGTAAAATGTAAAAAAAAAGATTTCAGTCACTTAGCACCAGGTAACCTAGTAACAGTACACTCTGATTAGAGACTCAGGTCTTCCAATTATATGTGACCAATTTCTCTTTCTGAAGAATTTCTATTCTGCTGTAAAGTGACCCTTACCCCAGCTTTCAGAGGACAAAGGAGTGTTGAGGCAGTAAGCAAAACACACTCAAAAAGATTTATCCTGCTTCCACTATCCTTGGTCTCTTCTCTTAGAAGGCCTAACCTACTGCTTCAAGTACCAGGTGAAAAGACAGACTTCACTTCTGGGGAGCAATGTTTGGTTACAATACCTTCAGATTATGTATGATATCTATCCTCTTGTTCTGGCCGTCCTTAAAGTGAACTTGAACTCTGACAGGAAACTCACCCCAGCCTCTTCTGGTCAGGTGAAAAGGAGGCTCTCTAGAGAAAAGCAGATTTAACATGTTAGTCCACGTTCACCCTCTTATTCTAGAAAAGTTTCGTCATAATGGATGAGTTAGAAATTCACATCCTCCTGATAATCATTTAGATTTCCTCATTTGATGCTAAAACAGTATGCTGAATATTGCTAAAATGCTAAACTATAAAAGAAAAATTGCAACTCAAACCTACATTAAATTTTCAACTACTGAATACTTAGAGCTAAGAGAAGTATACCATATAATCCAATGTCATTATTTCCACAGACAGGGAACTAAGATGATTTGATGGATGTCACAACATTAGAGCAAAAATCCTTGACAAAAATCCATGACAGACATAGGCTGTGAGGTAAATGTTCCCTATTTTAGACACATTTAGTCTTCACTCTGGGAAAAACAAAACAAATCATGAATGCTCTATCTGAAAGTGATAATTAATTTGAAACTACCTGTTAAGAAGACTTTTAAAATTATGTATGACTTTATATAATTTTAGTGAATAAAAGAATGTTTGTGAATGCTAAATGGACTAGAGAATTTTCAGTCAAAATTTAATTCGTGACGGGAAGAAAAAAGGAATATTGATGAGAAAGACTGGTGAGCTGTTGATAATTGGCATTGGGTACATGAAGGTTCAATATACTCTACTTTGTATATGTCTAGAATTTTCCATAAGAAAAAGTTTACAACTTTAATTGAGACCTTCATATATTCAAAAATCATATGATTTAAGTTAATGGGGGGAAAGAGCATGTTTTAAAATGAAAATGAATCACTGGCTTGGAATCAGTATAACAAGACAGGATGCCAAGACTGCAGGGAGAAGGGAACTTTCAGTGGCATGTGCCTTCAGAAAACTAAGTAGACATGAATTCAGTAAGGGCAGAGTCCAAGAACACAACCTGAGAGGAGTCTAGCAACGCATGTAAACTGCCAGGCACAAAGCCAAGGCTACCAGGACAGGAAAAAGCTCTGAGTATGAGAGCAGCCTGCAAAGTAGGAAAGCAACAGCTGTACCATAAACCAGAGAAGAAAGAAAGCAAAGCAAACTAGAGTACCCTGGATGGAAGAAACCAGCCGAACACGAGCTGAGTTAGTAAGAAAAGTAGCCATGAAATCGGTATAGATTCAGACAGACAGACAGGCTTGTCGTCAAATGAGAAGGTCAACTTGAGACAGCAGTTTGAAAAGGGGTCCAAAGCCAGAGACACAGTGGGGACTAAAGACACAGTGGACTTAAGAAGAATAATTAAAGGAAATTCTTTTGATGACAAATTTAGTCATTTAAAATACAGTAAAGCTAAGTGGGTAGCCTAAATTCATTCTGCAATATTTGTCGTCAATCACATTGTTTATATGCTGAATTTCTCTTACAACGGATATAGTAAATTAGCTGAGCTCCTCAATTTACGTACATAGTCTAAATATAGGCTAATCTCTGGTGAATGGACAGGAAGGACTGCTGTCAGGGAAGACACACAGGCAGATAAGCACAAAGGCCAGGAAAAAGGAAGACCATTTTTAATTAGAAATTCCTCCCTAACCATACTTTTGGAAGCAGAAAAGCAATCCAAGACCTACCAACAGGCAAGACATCAGCTATGGAAACATTATACTTCAAAAAATATATGTATTTCACACAAAAAAGGACTGCCTCCCCTGAACTCACATCTATATTTCTGATACCTCATAGAAGGTAGAAAGTATTGATGACCAAGAAGGAAAACACAGAATACAGGGCTAAAAAAAATGGCTTCACTGGAAATACAGAATGGAGTACAACTCCTCACCCAACTAATTAATTAAAATGGCCAACCAGTCTTTTAGGATCACTTCTAGTGACCCAGAACTCACTACTTAATGAGATTCTCTATTACACTTCTGAACAGCTCTGTTATAAAAAATTTCATCTTTCTCCTGCATGTTAGTTCTAGTATGTTTTCTGGAATCACAAATAAATTCTTCCTCCACATGACTTCCAAAAAAACCTGAAACATTCCATTAAGTTTTTTTCCTTTCAGGGCGAACACATTCTGTTCCGTATAACAGCAGCAGAAGCAAACACTTATATTGTTTACTATGATCCAACCACTGTTCTAAGCCCTTTACATCTATTATTTTATCTAATCTTTATAATCACACTATGAAACATCTGAGACACAGAGACTGAATAACTAACCTGCCCAAGGTCATGCAGCAAGTGAAGCAGAGATTTAAACTCACAAAACAGGCTCCAGGGCCATGCTTATTTTAATGAGATATGAACATTGTGATGAGGCTCATTAGTGTGTTCTCTTGAGGGCCCGGCCCAGTCTAGTCTCTCATGCACCAAGGGCAGGAATAGTCTGCTAACACAGGAACCATGTGTTCTCCATCTTTACAATCCCTGTATAGGTCCTGAACCTAGCATACATTTAGTAACTGTCTTGCACCTAAAAGTGAAGTATATAATCATAGCTTTTAGGAAGTTGGCTGAGGATGGTCATAGCAACTGAGCCCAAAGTAAAACAGATGGTCTTTGGGAGCAGAATCTATCCATGTTCTTCATAATGTGCTGTGGTGAGAAGATACAGACTGCATGAAGTACATACACACACGCTTTGGTCCAGAGGTAAGATTAACCCCAAGTTTCAAGGTAGTTGCAGAAGATCTCGCCTACTCATCACATTACTTTAGATACCTGATGCAAGAAACATCTTAAAAGGCTTGTAAAAAGCCGAGTTATAATTAAATCTAGGATACATGTTAATGTTCTGTCCTATTTTATTTTGGTTGCACACCTGAAGTTTAAAATTCAGTTCTAAGAAGAATATTTTAAGAATACAGACAAACTGGAGTGCGTCAGAAAATATAACCTGAATGGCATAGGAACACAAAGTTATATGAGTGACAAATGAAGCAAATGTGGATATTTGGCTGGGAAGAGATTGAAAGAGACCCAACAATTGCTTTTAAAATATCTGAACAACAGCTACACAGGAAAGGGATTATAATAATTCTGTGTGGTGTCACAAAGAATATGAAAGGTCTCTGCTCAGGATAACTAAAAATTTCCAAACAAACAGTCACCTACAAATGGAAGAGCCTGCATCATAAATTCAGAATTCACTCAACATAAAAAGAGCATTTACTATATGCTAGGCACCATGCTAGACCCTAGGGACATAAAAGACAATTAAGAAAAGGTCCCAAACACCAAGAAGTTCTCTATCTAGTAAGGGAAACATACATGTAAATTAATGTGTAATAAAAGACTTATATATATTATTTGTTAGAAAAACACAGAGGTGTGGTTGATCACAATAGATTACTTCTCCAGGAGTTTTAAATACTAGAAGCATACAAAAGCAAGTATCTATTTTAAAAATCATAACCCTGTAGTTAATAAAGTATGGAAAAGTACGCTCTTAGGAAAAGTATGTCATAATGGTATGATTCATAGGCAGTGAAAAACTAACTGGTCAGATGTATAACCACAGACAATTTACACAATACTGTCAGAGTGGCAGGGACCAGACAGAAAATAACTATTAGGGTTATTTATTATTTCATTAATGTGAAAGAAACCTCATAAATTTCACAAAACAAAGTTAATTTCCAATTAACAGAAGATACTCCAGATGTGTAAGATGAAAGAGAAATGTGAAGAGCAGATACAGTATAATCTTTTCCTAGGATTTCCTCAGACTGTTACAACAAATCCTAATAAGTGTGATTTGCCACCTTTAACTGAAGATTAGTAAAGATTTCTCAGCAAATACAATTTCATATATTAATGCATGATACTCTTCTACAATTTAAAGGAAATTAATGTATTTTACAAATTTCAATTCTTAGGATGAGAATTAAGAAATAAAATAGGCACTGATTTGCACCATTAAGTATTAAGGATTTTATGTAATGAATTTTTAATCCCATGGTGGCAATTCAGATATTTATCATCAATAAAAAATATGATTTATACATTTTTTAACTGCTTCACATGCTTTATGTTAAATAAAAACTATTCCTAAGACTGTCCAAGACAGTATGCGTCTGTTAAAAAAAACTATATAAGGGAATTACTTGCTGGCCTAGACATTAAAATATATTCTTTTTATTATTTACAATTTTATAGACAGTACTTTTTAAACTCATCTATTTTCTAACACTCTCACTAAAAAAATATCTGTATTAGAACACTGGGTTAATTTGGAGTCAGGGTATCTAAACTCAGAAAATACTGCTACTCTATAAGCCAACTTAAAACTACAAAATATTCTTACTATCCCAAGAATTTCAGTAAACAATCATTTATTATAATTTAATCCCTTTAAGAAAGTAGGGCAAAGAAGGATTCATTGAGAAAGTAACCTCTGAGTTGTGTCTTGAAGGATAAACGGCAGCCCTTTAGAAAGACAGCCACACTGTGTGTGTGTATGTACATATGCATATATGCATGCAGGTGTGTAAATGAAGAAGACAGACAACAGGAAGATAGGATCCCTGGCAAAGAAAACAAGTCTAGGTCACAAGAGGAATTCTAGGTCAGGCTAGACAAGCTGTATCAGGCATTTCTGAAAGGTTTCACGAATTAGGTAAAGGCTGAAACAAAATCACAGATGAGGACTTTTCAACACTATAGTTTAAGAGTCTAAGAATGAAATTGCTCCTTTATCAGACTCTACAATCTATAAAACAAAGTATCAACACTTTTCTGAAGTTCTATCCAGTGAAATATGTCAAGAAAATGAAGGGAGTTTTATAAATAGTAAAAGAAAAAAAATTTGTTTGCATTGGAAAACTTTTAGATTGATTGATTCTCCTGGGTAGACAGGATAGAAAGCTCTAATATCATTAAAAAAAAGTGAAAATTAATCATTAATTCAATGCAATTTCAATCCATAACTTGATACTTAGATTCTAAAGTAATCTGGAACAACATACTTACTCAAGAATGGCCAAGGAAAAAACTGTAGAATAATAATCAAGGGAACATATTCTACCAGATATCAGAATACATTATAAAGCAAAACAATTAAAATAGTATAATACTCGTACAGGAATCAAAATTATCAACAGCATCTAGCATCAGATCCATGTTTACATGAGAGAATCAATCAGTGTAAAAGTTTTACAATGCTTCAAAGGAGTTTTTTTGGGAGAAGAAGGGAAAAAATGGTCTGGAAGCCACAAATATGAGCAAGAAAGACATGTGCCCCAAGCCTAGACCCAATGGTACACAGTGTGTGAGAGAAAAAAAAATAGCTGCCACTTGAAAGTTGTTCTCAGGAGAAGAGGTGTTCCCAGGAGATAGCCATGTTTTATTTAACAATGAGGAATGGAGGGAATGTTCTGAAGAGAGTTGAGGCTATAGGAGATTCCACTGATAAAATATGACAACCACTTCACAATACATTCATATAATGAATGTATATGTGATATGTAACATCACATAAAGATGTAAAGAATACACCTAAATGAAATAAATTTCAGAACACTATATGTATTATCATTCCATCTTTGTCAAATAACAAAACCAACAACAATAAAATCCAACAACTATACTAGGTTAATGATACACAGTTAAAATATCACTAAGGGTAACTTCTGAGAGAATGAGATCATGGGGAATTTTCAACATTAAGTATTTTGGTAATGTTAGAATCCTGTATTTAATTCTGTTATATCCTGATAATCATAAAAAGCAGTAACATTTTTATATTCATCTGTATTTATATAAATAAGTTAAGCTATTTCCAGAGGAGA
Source organism: Vicugna pacos (assembly GCF_048564905.1). NCBI lineage: Eukaryota > Metazoa > Chordata > Mammalia > Artiodactyla > Camelidae > Vicugna > Vicugna pacos. The sequence goes on along the minus strand of NC_132987.1, from coordinate 52,620,980 downwards.
GCAGAATCAGCTAATGTAATTCAGCTGCTAACAACCTGACAGGAGGAGACGGTGCCTGTTTAGTGAGACAGAAATCTGCAAGATGGAACTAGAGCTAAACCTATATTGTGACTAAAAGCCAAAGCTGAGTAAATTATTAATAATACAAGAATTTCAAGGGAGTGTCCTCAAGTTGAATCACTTTTCTTCCACTCCAATAAATCTGTACTTCTCAGGTTTAATAACTCAAGTGTGCTTACCTAACTTCCACGAGGTCATTTGGTTTATAGCTGGGATGAAGAAAGAACCAGACTTTCTTAACAAAATGATTAATGCTGGGTTCTCTACGAGACCCTCGGACATACACCATCCACTTGTGGGTTGATTGGTCATTTTCTTCTCTCTTGTCAGGAGGTATATACCTAAAGGAAAAAAAGAAACTTGAATTCTTCTTTCCTAAGAAACCAATTAACTACTAAAACAAGATTAAAAATCAATTATAAGAAGAAAACAGGAAAATTTACACATATGTGGAGATTAAACAACATACTATTGATCAACCAATAGGTGAAAGAGGAAATAAAAAAAATACATTGAGACAACTGAAAATAGAAATACAGCATACCAAAACTTAAGTGATGCAGCAAAAACAGTTCTAAGAAGGAAGTCTGTAGTGATAAACGCCTACATTAAGAAAAAGAAAGATTTCAAACAAGTTAGCCTTACACTCCAAGGAACTAGGAAGAGAAAAACAAACTAAGCCCAAAGTCAGTAGTTGGAAGGAAATAACAAAGATCAGAGCAGAAATAAATTAGAGACAAAAACACAACACAAAGATCAAAAAGACTAAGAGTTGGGTTTTATTGAAAAGATAAACAAAACAGACAAATTTTACCAAGAAAGAGAGAAGGGGGCTCAAATAAATTAAATTATAAATGAAATAGGAGATACTACAACTTATACCACACAAATACAAAGAATCACAAGAGACTATAAACAATTACATGCCAAAAAATTCGACAACTTAGAAGAAATGAATAAATCTTAGAAATATACAGCCTACACAGACTGAATCATGAATAAACAGAAAATCAGAACAGAATAATTACTAGTAAGGAGATTAAATCAGTAAACAAAACCTCCCAACAAAGTAAATTCCAGAACCAGATGGCTTAAAGGGTGAATTTTACAAACATTTAAAGAATTGATATCAATCTTCAATCTCTTTCAAAAAAACAGAAGAGAACACTTAAACTCATTTTATGAAGCCAAGATTACCCTGTTACCAAAGCTAGATAAGGATACTGTATGAAAAGAAAATTAGAAGCCAGTATCCCTGATAAATGTAGATGCAAACTTCCTCCACAAACATTAACAAACAGAATTCAACAGTACATTAAAAATATCATATACCATGATCAAGTGGGATTTATTCCAGCATGCAAGGATGATTTCCGTATCTGGAAATCAATGTGACATAGCGCCTTAAAGAAATGAAGGACAATAATCACATGATCTTCTCATTAGATGTAGAAAAAACATTTGACAAAATTCAACATCCATTTATGATAAAAACTCTCAACAAACTGAGTATAGAGGAAGTATATCTCAACATAATAAAGGTAGAATATGACAAGCCCACAACTAACATCATACTCAATGGTGGAAAGCTGAGAGCTCTTCCTCTACAATCAAGAACAAGACAAGAATGCCTACTCTCACCACTTTTATTCAACATAGTACTGGAAGTCCTAGCCAGACAAGAAAAAGAAATAAAAGGCATCCAAGCTGGAAAGGTAGAAGCAACTGTCTTTATTTGTACAAATTACTATATATAGAAAAACCTAGACTCCACTTCAAAACTGTTAGAACTAATAAATGAATTCAGCAGAGTTCACGATACAAAATCAACATAAAAGAATCAGTTGTGTTTCTGTACACTTACAACAAACTATCAGAAAGAGAAATTAAGATAATTATTCCACTCACAATAGCATCAAATACAGTAAAACACTTAGCAATAAATTTATCCAAGGAGGCAAAAGATCTGTACACTGAAAACTATAAGACAGTGATGAAAAAAACTGAAGATGACACAAGTAATTAGAAAGATATTCTGTGCCCATGGATTGGAAGAATAGTTAAAATGTTCATACTGCCCAAAGCAATCTACAGATTCAATGCAATGCCTATCAAAATTTCAATGGCATTTTTCACAGATATAGAAAAACAATCCTAAAATCTGTATGGAACCACAAAAGATCCTGAATAGCCAAACCAATCTTGAGAAAGAAAAACAAAGCTAGAGGCATCACACCTTCCGATTTCAAAATGTATTACAAAGATATAATAATCAAAAGTGATGGACTGGCATAAAAACAGACATGTAGATCAATGGAACAAAATAGAGAGACCAGAAATAAACCTGTACTTATTGGTCAGTTAACTTATGACAAAGGAGCTAAGATATACAATGGGGAAAAGATAGCCTCTTCAATAAATGTTGGGAAAACTAGAACAGCCACATGGAGAAGAATTAAATTGGACCTCTATCAACATACACAAAAATCAACTCAAAATGGATTAACAAGTTAAATTTAAGACCTGGAATCATAAAATTCCTAGGAAATATAAGGGGTATTAAGCTCCCTGACATTGGTATGGGCAATGATTTTTTGAATTTGACACCAAATACAGAGGCAACAAAAGCAAAAATAAACAAGTGAAACTATATCACACTAAAAAGTTTCTGCACAGGAAAGGAAACTATCAACAAAATGAAAAGGCAACCTATGGAAAAGGAAAAAATATTTGAAAATCATGTATCTGATAATGGGTTAATATTCAAGATATATGAAAAACTCACATAATAGCAAAAAAGAAAAGATTTATAAATAGGTAGAGGAACTGAATAAACATCTTTCCAATGGCACACAAATGGTTAGCAGGTACATGAAAAGGTATTCAACATCACTAATCATCAGGAAAATGCAAATCAAAATCATAATGAATTACCACCTTACACCTGTTAGAATGGCTGTTATCAAAAATACAAGAGTAAATCTAATAAAGAAATACAGTTTGAAAAAAATACAAGAGATAACAAGTACTGGTGAGAACACTTGCACACTGTTGGTGGGAATATAAATGCAGCCACTGTGGAATTTCCTCAAAAATTTAAAACACAACTACCCCCATTTCTGTGTACACATGCAAAGACAATGAAAACAGGATATCAAAGAGATAGCTGCACTCCCCTGTTCACTACAGCATTATTTACAATAGCTAAAGACATGGGAACCTAAGTGTCTGTCAAGAGATGAATGAATATATGTTGTAAAGCTACAGTAGTCAAAATAGCATGGTACTGGCATAAAAACAGACATAGATTAATGGAACAGAATAGAGAGCCTAGAAATAAACCCACACTTATTGGTCAATTAACTTACAACAAAGGAGGCAGGAATATGTGATGGGTAAAAACACAGTCTCTTCAATAAATGGTGCTGAGAAAACTGGACAGCTACATGCAAAAGAATCAAACTGGACTACTTTCTCTACCATATACAAAAATAAACTCAAAATAGATTAACGACTTAACTGTAAGACCTGAAACCATAAAACTGCTAGAAGAAAACACAGGCAGTATGCTCTTTGACATCAGTCTCAGCAGTATTTTTTTTTGAGTATGTCTTCAGAGGCAAGAGCAACAAAAGCAAAAATCAACAAATGAGACTACATCAAACTAAAAAGCTTTTGCACATCAATGGAAATGTATCAACAAAATGAAAAAGCAGCCTACTGAATGGGAGAAGATATTTGCAAATGATGTATCTGTGATAAGGGGTTAAGAACTAAGAACTCATAGAATTCAACATCAAAAAACAAATAACCTGATTAAAAAATGGGCAGAAGACCTGAACAGATATTTTTCCAACGAAGACATACAGATGTGCCAGCAGATACATGAAATGATGCTCAGCACCACTAATCATTAGGGAAATGCAAATCAAAACCACAATGAGATACCACCTCATCTGTCAGAATGGCTTTAATGATCCAGGAATTCCACCTCTGGGTATTTTTCCAAACAAATTCACAACATTAATTCAAAAAGATATATGCATCCTTATGTTCACTGCAGCACTATTTACAATAGCCAAGCTATGAAAGCAACCTACATGTACAGATGAATGGCACCAAGATGCAGTATATACATAAAATAGAATATTACTTGGTAATTAGAAAGAATGAAGTCTTGCCATTTGCAACATGGATGGACCTAGATGGTATTATGCTAAGTGAAACAAGTCAGACAGAGAAAGACAAATACTGTATGATATCACATATAGGTGAAATATACAAATCAAAACAAGAAAACAAACATAACAAAACAGAAAGACTCACAGATACAGAGAAGAAACTGGTGGTTGCCAGAGGGGATGGAGGTTGGTGGGTGAGGGAAAAAGGTGAGGGAGATTAAGAGAACAAACGTTCAGTTATAAAATAAGTAAGTCATGTAAGGTACGGGGTAACATACAGCTATGGTGACAGATGATAACTAGACTCATCGTGGTAATCATTTTGCAATGTATAAAAATACTGAATCACTAGATTGCTGCATACTTGAAATTAACACAATGTTAGGTCAATTACACCAAAACATTTTTAAACAGAGATGGATGAATAAAGACATGATGTGCACGCACACACACGCACACACACACACACAAACACACACACACACACACACAGGAATATTACTCAGCCGTGAGGAAAAAGGAAATCCTGCCATGTGTGACAACACAGATGGACCCTGGGGGCATTATTCTAAGTGAAATAAGACAGACAGACAAAGACAAATAATGCTTGGTATCACTTATATGTGGAATCTTAAAAAAAGTCAAACTTACACAAGCAGAGTAGAAAAATGGTTGTCAGGGGTTGAAGGGCAGAGGAAACAGAGAGAGGTTGGTAAAAGGGTATAAACTTTCAGCCATAAGATGAATAAGGTCTGAAAATCTATGTATAAAACAGTGACTGTCAGTGATAACACTGTATTGTATAATTGAAATTTGCTAAGAGAACAGAACTTAAATGTTGTCTCACACACAAAAAAGATAAAGTGAGCTGATGATGGATGTTATTTAACTTCATGAGAATCCTTTCAAAATGTATACATATAAATCATCACAATGTACACTTTAAATATCTTACAATTTTGTCAATTATATCTTAATAAAGCTGAAAATTTTTTCAATTAAAAAAACCCTAAGATTCCAGCAATATTTAACAGCTCTATCACCTTACCAAGCAAAATGAGTCTTTGCAGTTAAAATTAAAAACAAACAAACAAAATACAACTTTTTTTGGTCTAAGGGGCATTCCCTTAAAGTTTGTTTTGTTTTCGGATTGTCATCATACAATTTAAAAAAAAGATTTTGCTTTTTTCCTGCTAAGTGAGTACATGAGGTAGATATAAATTGGCATATTTTATTCCTAGGTTAGGGAAACTCTAGTCTTTGAGTTGATTTCATTCACATTTTGAAGTGCTAGAACTTTGGACTCTTCTTTTTCCTACTCATCGCTGCCAAGAAGGTTGGAACTGGTCTCTTGCATTTTGAAAGCCAAAACAAGCCATTCCCTTAAGTATTGACCATGGTAAACCTACAATCCTTAGCCCTCCCTCTTGAGGTTCTGTCTTTATTTCATAAGGCCCCCTTATTACTTTCTGTTGGAAAATACAGTCATGGCCTTCTACATGGTCATCTATGCCTATGGTTATCCTTAGTAATGCAGTGGGCCAAGCTGCATAACCTAGTTTTCCTTCAGGAGTATTCATATGCAGTCTTCACTCTGCACTTCCATAAAGGCTAGCCTGGGCCCTGTTGGGATTTTAATCAGATTATCTACATATCAACTTGGGGAGAAGTGTTATCAGCACAATATTGAGCCTTCCTATCCATGAACATGGTTTATTACTCTAATTATTTAGTTCTTTCTTGTCTTTCAATAAAATTTTTATACATTTTCATGAAAGACGAGTATATCTTTTATTTATTACATTGTATTCTTATTACTATAGTAAATGTATCTTTTTAATGTTTTCTAAGTCTGTCATACAGAAACAATCCACTTCTGTGTACTAGTACTGTATTCAATAATCTTGCTAAGCTCTCATTAACTCTAAAGCTGTCAAAATTTGTTTTAGATTTTTCTTTCTTTTCTAATCTTTATACTTTAAAATTGTCTTATCTGACTATACCCGTTAGTATCTCCAAGTGCAGTGGTGAATAGGAGTAGTGATACCAAGTATCTCTTGTTCCTGACCCTAAAGAGAAAGCATTTAATATTTCACCACTAAGTACGATATTTGCTGCAGATTTTTTGAAGATATTCTTTACCTGAGTTAACTAAACTCCAAATTTGCCATGAGGGTTTATCACAAATAAACTACTAAATTTTGTCAAATGTTACTTCTGCATCTTTTGAGGTGATCATAATGTTTTATCTCTTTCAATCTGTTAATGTGGTTATTATACTTACTGATTTCTAATGCTAATTCAAACATATTTTTTTGGTCACGAAGTATTGTCATTTCTATAGTTAATGACTTCAGTTTGCTAATGACTTTTATTCAGTATTTTTGCAACTATATTCATGAATGTCAATGTCCTACAATTTTCCTTTTCTAATGAACTCCCTATTTCACTTTATTAACAAAGTTATGGCACCTTCATAACGTAAGTTAACAAATGTTGTCTCTTTATCCCCAGAAGATTTTGTATGCAATTGGAATTAGCTGTTCACTCAGCCTTCAAGGCAATCTAAGTCTTGTGGTAATTTGGTTTTGTGAAGAAAATGTTTTTAAAATCAATAATTAAATTTACTTAGTAGTTCTAAAACTATTCAAGGTTTTTCCTTTTTTCAGTCATTTTAAGTAGTATTTTTCTAGGAATTCTCCATTTCATCTAAATTTTCAAATGTATTAGCATAAAGATGATATTTTATCTCAATAAAATAATTTCTTTTAACTAGATAGTTATATCCATGTGCATTTTTATGATTGTTGATACATTTAAATGTATTGTTATTAAATTATTTTATACTATTTGTTTTGTATTTTTCCTTCTCGACATCCCTCCTCCTGCCCCGCTTTGCCATCTTTTGGAATCAGGTTTTTTCCCCTTTTTTTCATTCAATTCCCTTCCACCCGTTACTACTTTTAAAGTTTACATCTCTATGTCTATTCTCTTAATCTAAAGTAAATCAATAATTTTTACCCTTTTCCAGAACAAATAAGGATTTTTTAACTTTCATGCCAATCATTCCTCTCTACTTAAAATTCATGGTTAATCAGTATTTTAGTTCTAACTGGTCTTTTAAAAAAAACAACACAAAACCTACAAATTGGACTATAATTGTTTGAAAATGTCAATGATTGTTTCTCCTCAATCTGCTCATGGCTAGTGGGTCTACTGAATTTCTAGTTTTGGCCTTTTCTGGGCTGACCTATATTGTGCTGTAGTTGAGACCACAATTCTAACACTTCACATTAGTCCCCTTAGTTGAATTCACGTTAACTCTAAAATAATCCATAAAACAGAAACTGAATTTCCATAATCCAGGTCTTTTAGTTCTACTTAAATATTATCACATACATCATTGAGAATCTTTGTTTTTATTATCTTGGAATTTAATACACTTCTTGTTGGTTATTAGTGGTCTATTAACTGGGACTTGGAAGATTCTCTCCACATCTGACCCCCCACCCCCAGAAACTTACTGTAATTCTGAATCTTTTATTTTCAATAATTGAATCTAATTACAATTTTCATAAATATATCAATTTATTCATCAATCAAATATGTACTGAACATCAACTACTAAAAGATACGAAAACAAACAAGACATAGTTTCTACTCCCAAAGACATTCCAGTCTGATTTTGAAAAAATATATGAAAACAGGAAATGATTATATAACATGATAAAAATGACAAGAGAGCACAGAGGAAGTATCCAATGAGGAGGAGAAGGGCAAATAAGACTTTATGAGGAAGTAACATTACTACTGTGTTTGAAGATTTATGTCTTTATACATTCCTAGATACTTGACAGAAATGATGACACTCCCACAAGAAAGCATGAGATCAGACTGTCAAAGAGATAGCCCTTTAGCTTGGAGGAACTCTGCCTTCAAGACCTACTCTACAACCTTTTGTTACAAATTTAAAACATTTCAATTTGGGCAATTAAACATTTTTAGGAATTAGGAAGGCCCCAGGGATAGGACTAGGTCAGAAGTCAAAAGTTCCTCCAAACTTATCCACACTTACATGCTAGATAAAACAAACCAATTGTGTAAAAGTTCATGTCTTCAAATTTTTTACCAAGCAAAATTTTATTCTATGTCGAAGATTAGCAGACACACTGAAGCAGACAAGTCTCTGAAACTGCATTTACTTTTAAAACAACTAAGAGTGTGGGGGAAAAAATCCCTTATTCCTACTGTAATACTGTGATAATAAGAGTATGCCAGAGTATTACCATAAATGGATGACTGAAAATAAGACAATTCAATTGGATACTCACTTGGACACATTGCCCACTACTATTGTTTTCTTTACAAAAAGTCGTGAAGTCTCATCTCCTGTAAGATCAGCATTCCGCTGCTCTGTTTTGGAGCCAGTAATACTAGAAGTGTCCTGGAAAAAAATCATAATCAATTTTCCTTTTCAATTTGGACAATTTTCAATAGGCAGAAAACACAAAATCACATGAGATACGAATGGAATAACTCAGAACTATTTTTTACCAAATCTCTGGCTTTGTGACACCTCTCAGCATGAAAGAATAATTTTACTATAATTTTTGCATTAGTTTACAGTAGAAGTCTGTATACTGTAATTCCACATATGTTTGTGTGTTTTTAATAGTCACACACAGCTGCTTCACATATGCAAATAGGATGTGGAAGGATACACAAGAAACTACTACAGTGGTTACCTCTGGGAAATGGGAATGGGGCAAGGAGTCAATGGAATTTACTTCCTCTCCAACCTTCTATATTATTATAAATTTTTCAATAAGAAGTAATATAAAATAATGACTAATTTAAAGTTTGACTATAGAGACAGACTGCTAGTGTTTAAGCCTTGGCTCTTACATTTACTAGATGTGTAATTCTGAGTAATTACTTAACTTCTCTGTCTCCACTTTCTCACCTATAAAATAAGGATGATAATAGTATCTATCTCAGATGACTGTTTTGTATAGTTCTTAGAAAAATGCCTGGTACACAGTAAACACTAAATATCTGTTATATAAACATGAACATGAATATTACATAAAAGATGGTAGGTTTCTAAATCTTGTATCTAGTGTGACCTATATTCATTTTAATTAAAACAAGAAAAACATATGCAGTATTTCCCCAGAAACTATACTGGAAGGAGACTTGAATGATTTTTCTATTCTCTTCTACCTTTCTGCAGTTTAATGAACTTCAGAAAATGCATTTGAACATATATGAATTTGTAATCAGAAAATATTTTTTAATTTCATCAAAAATAAATCAAATCCTTGATGTCTGAGCATGTGGAAAACAGCCTGGAAATTTCCTCTATCACAGAATATCTAGCTGAGAAAAACCACTGGTCTCATTCAGTAAGGAATCTATAGCCAAATACTATACCAAGAAGTTCAGAGCAGCTCAAGATGGGAATTCAAATAACAAACTGAAAGGATCAAAGAGCAATAAACAGTTTTCAATTCTACTTATTTTTGTAATCTCCTCCAGTTATTAAAGCATCTTAGAATATAATGTATCAAAGATGAAACTACTGAAGAGCCACTGCTATTGAGAGAATAAACATGACACAGTGGAAAGACCTTGGGCAAGGTCACAGCACTGGCAACTCCTCAAGGTTTCTTTTCACATCTACGTGAATGGCATCTATGAGCTGTGCAGTGCGCAAGAGCCTTGAATTCTAAAATAAGAAAGATTTTTAAGTTTAATTCTCAGTTCTGACACTTGTGGACAAACGTAACTTTTAACTTCACAAAGACTCAGTTTCCCCATCTCTAAAATGGATACAATTAACTTATTTCCAGGGTTCGTATGATGGTTAAATGAGCTAATATGTGCATACTTAATAAATACTGGTTCCCTTCTCCTGTGGCTCCCTCCCATCCATCCAACTATACCCTTCCAGGAATTCGGCTTGGTCTCTGCTCCATGTTGCTTGAGAGTCTTTCTTCTATGTCCATATTGCTGTTAGTGTCTTTGTCAGATAAGAAGTCATTGTGTTGAGATAAAGAGTCACTTTCTGAATGATTGGCCGATGGTGTTTCTGATCTCTGATTGGCAGGAGATGATGACCTAGATGGTGATTCTAAAAATTTCTTGATCGCAGGATGATTAAAAACCATTGTATCACATGTCTTCGATCCCTGCAAAAATGAAAGCAAAACAAACTTGCTTAAAACCCTTCAAAATCTCTCCACACCCATAAAATGAACCAAACTCATTAATATAATCCAAATCAACAAAAAACTAGAGAATGATAAATAATTATGTAAGGTCCTAACATTAAAAGCTAAAGATGCAAGTCCTCAGAAGATAAATTTAAAGATAAATATATAAGAACATATGAAAGTCAGATTTGACTTAAAAAAAGTCTCACATTGCTTGACACAAACACATCAACTGCTCTAAATAAAACATACCCGTAAGAAATATAATTTTAAAAAGTGTATATAAAATGGTTCCCACATAGAAGTAAAATATAGCATAGAATGCTTTAAAATGATTAATATTGCTATGTAAAGTTTGCCCTCAGTCCAGTACTAAAGCCAGCCTATTTTTCTGTATCTTGTTATTTGCATATAAAATACAGCATGGTGTTATAATGGAATACACTGTAGTTACATTCCTAGAAAGTCCAGCTTTCAGAAATTGTGCTAATGATTAAACAAGCGAGTAAATGGGGGCCAGAGATTAGTGTTTCAGAGTCAAAGCAATGAAGCTGTTGTATTTCAATAATAAAGGTTTATTTTAGAGCTATAAATATATTATATTGAGCAAACTAAAAATAATTAAACGGCAGATCATAATAGACAAAAATATACCTATCCTTGAGTAAATCATAATCAGAATATAACAGGATAAAAATCAGTGTATTTCTAGGCTATCAAATAAAACAGTTCAGTACTGCTAATGGTAAAAAAAAAAAAAAGGGGGGGGGGAAGGAGGATGGCTTATGGTTTAAAAAAGGGAGGGGTAACAAAACGTTAAATGAATAACCAGCTCTTAAAACAGAGCAGCTATAGTCCTATGTCATGCAGCTGCCAGCTTGTGATGTCCATCTTTTTTAATTCAACAGCAAGCCATAAAACAGACGACATTAGAATCCGCCCTGGGTTAAATCTCTCAAAAATTCATGTCCACCTAGAACCTGGAAATGTGACTTTATTTGGAAATAGTCTTTTCAGATGTAATCAAGTTAAGATGATGTCATATTGGATTGGGGTAGGCCTACTCCAATGACTACCTTTCTTAAAAGAGGGAAACTTGGATACAGAAAGAAACAGAGAAGACATACAGAGGGAAAAGTTAATGTGAAGTTAAAGGCAGAGACTGAAGTGATGCAGCTACAAGCCAAGGAATGCCAAGTACTGCTAGCAACCACCGGAAACTAGGGAAAAACAAAGAATTCTTCCCTAGAGTCTTCAGAGGGAGCATGGCCCAGCCAACATCTTGACTTTGGACTGTCAGCCTCCAGAATCATGAGATAATAAATTTCTGCTGTTTAAGCCACCGAGCTTGTGGTAATTTGTTATGGTAGCTCTGGAAAAGTAGTTCAGACTCTAAAATGTAATATGGAAACTCCTGCAGTAGAAGAAACAACTATCTACCATCTAAGATTAAGCTCATATAATGCTTCAGGGGTACTTCCAATACCAGATACCCTAAAGCTCCACGGGATGACAAGAAAGCCTACACGACGGGTACCTCTTATATGCAAAAACCATGCCAAGCAGTATGTTACCAAGCTCCCCCTAGCCTTTCCACTATTTTCACTGAGCCAGTACCATCTAATTTTAACTGGAAAAGACTCATAAAAAAGAAAAAACAAACAAAACTTATGCTGAAATTATCAAAATGTCAAAGAAGAAATACTTCTGTATCAGTTCAATCTTATCCCCATCCTTTATAACTGGAGCAATCTAGCGGCAAGCACATTAACCAAGTGATTAAACTTGGTATCACTAACAGTAGCACAACCTGGTATTATTTCTCTTAATGTGATATAATATGAGGCACAGAGCATCACCTATGAAGTATTATCACCAGAAAGATTTAACCTTGCCTTAATATAATCAAATTCTTTAGACTTGGCTCCTATTTTATGGAAAATAGATGGAATGAAGGAATAACCCAAGGGGGAAAAATCCAAAATGTGGAACATTCCACAAGTTAAATGGTCTGGTCTCTTCTAATAAGTCAATATCACAGAGGAAAAAAGGTGGGAGAAGTGTTCTAGATAAAATGAGACTAAAGAAACAAAACAGCCAAATGTAACATATGAACCCTCATTGGATCCTGGTTCAAAAAAACCAGCTTTAAAAGACATTTTGGGGACAACAGGGAAAATATGAATATGGCCTGGTTATCAGATAACATTAGGGAATTATTCTCTTAGGTATTGTGATTATACAGAAGACTGTCCTTTAGGATTAGGTATTTAGGGATGAAGTGTCATGATGCTTAGAATGTACTTTTTAATGTTTTAGAGAAAAATTAGATAAAGCAAATATGGCAAAATGTTAAAAACTGTTGAAGCTAAGTGATGCATAAACAGGTGCTAAAGTCACCTTTTCTGTATATTTGAAAACTTACACAAAAAGTAGGGGGCAGAAATCAGGGCTTCTTGAATGGGTTAAATCTACTGAACCTAAAAACTGCCATTCATTAACAGTAAAAAGTCACAGAAAAATCAATCAATCTATAATTTACTCCAAAGCCAATCATAATCAAATGAAGAGGAATAAGGCAAGTTGGAACAGGGTCACACTAATTTTTGTATCTGCAAAGCCTAGCAACAGTGCTAACAATTAGAGAAGAATTAAGTAAAAAGGAAAAAAATGTTACTCAGGATTACTGACAACGTAGAGAGGTATGATTAAAGGATTATGATTGAAAACAATGATAAATTGATGTATATTTCCAGGAAGGTAGGCTAGGCTTTTTGAATTCTAAAAGTCAGTAAGAAATGTTTTGAAGGCAGGGATTCCACATCAACACTAATTTCCCCTCACGTAACATGGGTGGCCAGAAATGACTGCGTATGAGGGAAACTTACCTCAGAAACTTTCAGAAGTCCTGCAGAAGCATAGTAGTTTGCAACAATGCAGGCACGAAGTTTATCCATCATCCTTCTTGCCTCAATCAGTCGCTAAAATAAATATTAATCCATTACTTTAAAAAATGGAAATGACAAAACTATACAAACAATTCATAAATAAGAAATGCAAAAGACCCCAAAAAGCTCAACTTCTTTACTAATCAAAGAAAGACAAATAAAAATGACCATTTTCCACCTATAAGATTGGCAAAACATTTTAAAGGATGACAAAAATATTAATATATATATTTATATGTCTATATGCATATTCACTGAGAAATGTCCATTCAGATATCGTGCATAAGAGCAAAGAGGAATTATCTTTTGGGACAGAATTTCAGGTAATTTTTTTCATCTTTTTCTGCATTTAAAGGAAAAAAAAAAAAGCGTGTGTCTTTTCTTCCAAAACACAAGAAAGCTCCTTTTAAAAAAACAGCAAAGGTAAAAAATACACTATAATTCTATCCCAGCAGATTTTTTTCAATTCATCACATATACTTATTTCAATAGCTTTGTTTTTGTTTGTTTGCTTTTTAATTTGTGGTCATTATACCTGGTCAATGACCTCAATTTCATGTTCTTTATTCTTCATTTCAAGTGCAAACTGTTCCTTGATAATAGTCTCGATCTTCTGCACAGCGGCATCTCGAGCTGCACAAAGAACACACAATAATCCAAGGTCTAATTATTGCTGTCTTGATTCAAGTCAGCAAGCAACAAAAGAAACCCAGAAACAGTAACTCTGAAGTGAAGAAACCTAGTGCCATCACCTTAATCAATGACAAAAAGTTAACATCACTAATATTCATGCAGAGAGATCTTATGCGTTTTCTGATATAATGCATTGACAAGCTCCACTGCTCTGTGGCATTCCTGCTAAAAAATGCTAAATCTAATCAGAGTGAACATCAGACAAACCTAAACTGAAAAACATTCTACAAAATAACTGGTCTGTATTATTCAAATATTAAAGTCAAGAAAGACACAGAAAAGTTGAGGCGATTAAAAGAGACTAAAGAGATATGACAACCAAATGTGCTGTGTGATCCTGGAGAGGGAGAAGTAGCTATAAAATGAAATACTGGGACAACTGGTAAAACTTGAATATGGACCACAGATTAGATAATAATAATATATAAAATGTTAAAAATTCCTGCTTCTGATAATTGACTGGGGTTACATAAGAAATTTGTCCTTAGGAAACCTGCAACTGTTTATAGGTACCCAGTTTACTTTCTGATGATTTAGAAAAAGTGATGTGATATATATCTGTGTGCATATATGCATTTGTGTAGTGTGTGTGTGTGGGTTTGGGGGTGGGGTAGAAGAATGATAAATCTAATGAGGCAAAATGTAAATAACTGGTGAATTAATCTGGATAAAAGACATACAGGTACTCCTTGCAATTTCTCTGAAATCATATCAAAATAAAATTACCAAAAAAGAAAAAGAAACCCATGAAGATTCTCAGAGAAATACGTGGTAACTACTGAAAAACTATAACCCCAAGGAAAAACTAAAGAGCTAGCTAGAGAGAGAGGTAGTCTATGACACAAAAGCAGTTCATAAGAAGGCAAGAAGTTTCCTTCTGTCCAGAAGAACCAAACAAAGCAATTCATCAATTTCTGATCACAAGTACCTGAAGGAATGAGCAAAGAAAGAATTCAAAAGGAAAGAAAATGCTTCTAAAGGCAATTCAATTCAGATGATGACTACTCTAAGTAATATGCAACTTGAAGGGTTAAAAATATCAGAATATGAAATGTACTTTGATTACAAGAGAATAAAAAGAAGAGTTGAATGACTGGTCAAAAAACCTGGGATTCTGCATAATGATTCTGTTTGTAATATGAAAAAATCACCATCCGTGCTTTGGAGGATATAAAAAATTGCAGAGAAAATTTGGGCCCTTTTCTCATCCATGTCAATTTCTCCATGTAAAATATGCCATTAGATTGGCAATTTAAAACTAGTGCTGGTATAAGCATTCTTGTGGATATGCCTGAGTTGAAGCAAATGACTAATTTTCCTCATATGTGAGGAAATAATACTGAGTATTACTGAGTATTACTTGTATATGTAAACCTTGTACATAGAAATCATCAGATAATCTTAGGGGAAGCTAGAAGTCAAAGACTTATCACTGGAGGCTATTTTACCAAAAGCCCCTCGGAAAGAAACAATTCTAAATTATCTCTTTCATGGAATAAGAAAAAATAAAAATACGCAAAATAAAGCCATGTAAGAAAAGGGAAACATCCTACCAAATCTACTTGGAGAAAAATTCTGAAAAATAAAAATATGGTTTGCAATTAAAGAATGGACACCAAGAGAAAGAATGGCAAATTGTTGCTTGGTAATTAAAAACTGTCCCTGCTTAGACTGAGTATTTGGGAACTTAGGATAGATTTAAATCAAAATTACTATCTTTCCTAAAACAATCAGTTTTCCCTATTCTTATTTTTATTACAAAAAAGATATGCCATATGATGCATCTGAATAATGAATTTAAGCTTCATATTTTCATATTTATTTGGCTTGTTACTGAAAGAAAATGGTATTTCCTTGTAAATAAGATTACAACTGAATGGGAAGAAAAGTTGCAGTGACATTTTTTGTTTTTAAGAACCAGATTTGATAATTTCCATACAGACTTTTGGGAATACGTGAGACTTGACTGCACTTACACAGATAGGAATTTTCTTTACCACTTAACCTCAAGAGGTCCTGATCTTTGTGGAGCTGCAACATCTTATCTACGAGGCCTTCTTTACCTGGCTGTAAGTATTAACCCAGGCAGATTTATTATTTAAATAAATAAATAGTAATAAATCTTAGCAATATTTTGTTTTAAAAACTCAAATTTAGCCACCTTTTTTCAGACAACTTAAAATATTCTGGATAACTTCAGATACAGTTGATGATCTGATCTTCAACTAATTATTTGATCTTGGGCAAGTAATTTAATGCCTCTAAACCTTAACTAAACCACTAACAGCTAAGTGCAGGGATCAGTGTTTCCCCAATTTCCATCATTCATATACCACCTTCAAGTTACCTAACACATCTGAGAACCATGTGAAATAACTGATTAGTGCCATTAAATAACATTTCTTTTAAATGTTAGCCTTATCTTAAGCAGTAGCCATGAAACAAGTCTGATGAGACCATTATCTTTTCTATACACATTAACTATTAAAATTAAAAAACCTTAATTCATGTATTACCCATAATCATTTCACATGATACCACACTGTAGTACACACATTGCTAAGACTTTATGTTACACCTAACGTGCAATGATAGCTAAGACTTACAGCCTGTCTCATTACTGACACTTTCATAGTCTACTTGATTGTATCCTGCCTTTTATGCTACACATAGTATATTACAGTTAAACAGAGCACTTAGCTAATACCTCTCACAAACCTCTTCCAAATATGCACAATAGCAGAAATGGATTTCATTTTAGTTCCTATAAACCTTACAGGGAGGCATATGTCAACAAAGAAAGAATTTCCAAAGGCAAGTGAATTTCTACCTGAATTCTCAATTGCTTTATGTCGCTTATTTGGAAGGGCCACAGATACATCCTCATAATCAGGGTCGGTTTCTTTGATTGTTCGCTTGATTCCAGACATGATGACATTCGTTCTTCACTGTGAAGCAATAACACATTAATTAGTTAATAACACTGCTTGATATCAATACATATATGTGTACACACATACAAAAAGAATGAGTACATATTACATAATACTGATACTTATAAGTCTGTGTAAACACATACATACCCATTTTAAAGCCGAAAGCATAACTTCAAAAGTTTATTGAAAAAAAAATCATCTGTTACAAAGCACGGATTTCCCTTTCAAGAGAAAATCCTTTAACAAGGCAGCACATTGTTCAGACTTTCAAAAAGGAGCCAGACTTTCAGAGGGCCCTCATAAGAAAAGGAAAGAAGCCAGATTTTGATGAAAACATGGTAAGTACACAGAGTATCCTGGAATATATGATGCATCAAGCATATTACAGAATATGAACAGTATATTTCAGTAAATAACCTATTATACAAATCCTCTCTGGTATGTACATAGTACATGCTACATAACAGGTACTTAATAAAAATTACTCCTACTGATCATTTATTATTATTTGTAATAAACACAAACGACATAGATTTATATTAAACTAACAAGCCTGCAATATGGTGAAGTCCCAGGTATAGAAGTTTCTGAATAAAACTATGCCATAAGTTTTTATATCTGCACTGTCCCAATACATTAGCCACTAGCCATATGTGGCTACTCAAAGTTAATTAAAATTAAATAAAATTTAAAATTCAGTTCCTTGCCCTATATTTTAGAACACTAGCCACATTTCAAGTGCTCAACAGCCACTAAATTGGACAGCTGAGATACAGAACATTTATATCACTGCAAAAAGTTCCACCAGATACTGTTCCTCTTCTAAACTGTTTCACTTAGCACTTATTAATATTTCATGTGTCAGTCTAGGAAATGCTGTCCAGATCAGCACTGTCCAAAAGAAACATAATGTGAGCCATAAACAGAATTAAAAATTTTCTAGTAGCCACATTAAAAAAAGGAAAAAAAAATGGATGAAATTAGTTTTAATAATACATTTTATTTAATCAACATACCCCAAATATTATCATTCCAATGATATGATCAATGCAAATACATTAGCAGTAAGATATTTTACATTCTTATTTTTGTACTAAGTCTTTAAAATCCGGTGTGCATTTTACACTTAGGGCACACCTCCATCTGGACTAGCCACATTTCAAAGGCTCAATAACCACCTGTGGCTAGTGGCTCCCTTACTGGGCAGTGAGGATCTACTAACATGCAGATAAGAAAACAGGTCCAGAAAGGTTAGATGAGTTGCTCCTTAGAGCATTAATCTATGACACAGAAAAGACAAGAAGAGCTCCCTGATTTCCAAGCTTCTCTTCTACCACTGATGGAGATTATTTACCCAATTAAAGGCAAAAAATCCCACAATATGTATTTACTAAGGTAATTTAAAGTTTTAAAATAAAAGTAATGAAAATAAAAATGTTAACTCAAAAATATTTTTATTCACTCAAACTTAAAACAGAAATAACAATTTAAAAGCCTATTTACAATAGCCAAGACATGGAAACAGCCTAAATGTCCATCAACAGATGACTGGATAAAGAAGGTGTGGTATATTTATACAGTGAAATGCTATTCAGCCATAAAAACCGACAACATAATGCTACTGGCAGCAACATGGATGTTCCTGGAGAATGTCATTCTAAGTGAAGCAAGCCAGAAAGAGAAAGAAAAATACCATATGAGATTGCTCATATATGGAATCTAAGAAAAAAACCAAAAACATAAATACAAAACAGAAACAGACTTAGACATAGAATACAAACTTGTGGTTGCCAAGGGGGCGGGGGGTGGGAAGGGACAGACTGGGATTTCAAAATGTAGATCATATAAACAAGATTATATGGTATAGCACAGGGAAATATATACAAGATCTTATGGTAGCTCACAGGGAAAAAAAATGTGACAATGAATATATATATGTTCATGTATAACTGAAAAATCGTGCTCTATGCTGGAATTTGACACAATATTGTAAAATGACTATAACTCAAAAAAAAAAGCCTCTCAACTTGACACAACATTGTAAACTGATTATACTCCAATAAAAAAAATATATATACAATAAATTAAATAAATGCCTCTCAGCTATTAGTCCAGTTCTTTCACCCATCTCAGAGGAAGACTCACTAGATTCAGCTGGGAGAGACTCATTACATAATGATATATATGTAAATTCCGGATCTAGGAGAATATTTTCCCTGTAACTGTTGTCTTGTGTAATAGCCCTAAGCTTAAAAAGGTCCTAAAAACCCTCAGCATTTACAACCATCCTAAATCAAGCCATTTAATGTTTGTTCACAATCATTACCTATCTGCTCTAATTTAGAAAAAAAATGAGTATTTTTGTAGAGGTCCTGAATTCAACTATTATTTTCTGCTTTGAAAGCTTATAAAAAGTGAGAGTAAGGTATTGTTCTTTTAGCCTTCTCCATTTTGTCTGCTACTAGTTATAGACAACCTGAAAAAAATCTTGGGGAGTTACATAAAGAGTATTTTCTTAAAAATCAGTAAACCTCATTCCTTTTTCTTTAATGTGGATAGAAAAGACAAAACAAAACAACTCCTACTCTCAAGATAAACCTGGAATCAGAAGTAGATACATCCTAGCAGATCTCCAATCTGTTTCTGTGCCATACTGTTTCCTGAGTGACCTCCTGTCTTCTACAGTTTGCCAAGAGTCTTATCAGATTATCTGTAAAGATGAGCAAGCCCAGCATCACCTTCACTCATTCAATTTCAAGGACTTCATAATTTTCATATTCTCCCCCTACCCCAAATAATCTCAAGAGTTACAGTGGCTCCTCCCCAAAAAGGTTGAGGTTCCTTGAAAAAAACAGTATTTTGTTTTAGCTACACCTAAGGGACAAAGCAAAATTCTCTTCTGACTTTTGCTCTAAAACTGGGAGAATAGAAGGGAAAAAAGGGAAGAACTGGGGAGGTGGGTGGGTTGTAAGGAAGAAACCCCAATGAATTAACTTATGCTGCCAAGGTAACTCACATTTCATGTAGCCCTTGTAATAAAGCCTTTCCTGTTATTGTTTGGCATAGATTTGAGCTCCCAATAAACACACTTAGGAAGACTGAGGTTTGTATTGAGCGTTTTTAATAATTCAGGTCTGCTTCTGTCTAGCAAGAACAATACTAAAGGATACACATGCCACATTCAAGTATATGCTAGCGAAGGCCAGGCACATCTGCAGAGCCTGCTCTCACCATGATGTAATAAGTTGAATGGAATGCGTAACAAATGATCCATGTAATAGTAAGTTTTGGATTCTTCTTGTCTGACTTTGAGATTTACGAAAAGGAATTAGGAGCAGTCGTTAGATATTGTCAGGTTGAACTTTGAAACAAAATGGCCTACCAATCCTCTTAAGGTTTTGAATCAAATGAAATTGAAAAGAATATTGAGATGGTAAACTGTTAAAAAAAAAAAAACTGTTACTGTTCATAATTTGTCTGTGAAAAAGGATTTTCTCCATACCATGGGACCAAATCCAAACACTGAAATATATGCAATGCTGGTTCCTCTAATTTAAAATTTTTATCTCACTGAAATAGCCTCATTATAAAAAGTAAACAGTCAATTTAAACTTAAAAAATACACATTTTCCCCTCATGTACACTGTAAGAAAGTAAAATCATCCTCTATCACAACACCCATTCAAATAACATAAGCCTGAGTTTTTGAAATGATTAAAGATTAAAAACAAAATAAAACCTTTTAATGTTCTATACTTTGAAATAAACCCCAACAGAAAAATCATTTTTAAAAGAAAATTGTATAATTAAAAACACAAAAATTATGTAATAGAATCACTAGAAATTCTTAGTAAATGCTGTTAGGTTTCATGTCAGAGAAGACCTCGAATCTCTAGAACCTAGTCCTGGAACCCTGCCAGGAAAACACCACATCTTATGAGATATGGCCAATTCTTAGGGGAGGGAATAAAATCTCATAAATAAGGTTCTTGGAAAATTTGCTAAGTGGGGTACCTTCTCAATATAAAATTCTATGATCCTCATGGCGTTTGAATTCTATCTGAACCACTGAATTTTGTGCTTTCACTCAAGACGACTTTTCCCATCTGGTTTAAGGCAGGGGGGCAGGGAGGAGCAGCACAATCATTCATTTTCTGCTTCCATACAGACACGTGTTCCTAAATGTTAAAAGCAACTCTATAATTCTTTAGCCCTGTCCTTTCTATATTTTTCATTTCAAACAAAGTATTTTCCCCCTCTGGAAATAAGACAACCAGTGATCCTTTATTAAATATCTGAATAAGAGAATCTATTCCCCTCTGTTAGCCAAATAGACATTTCAAAAATGTCTACACAAAACAAAACAGGAGAATAGGTAAACAAATTGTAGTACACCCAAAGAACTGCTGATCTAAACAACAACAGGAATAAATCTCAAAGTAAAAGAAACCAGACATGGAATAGGAGTGCATACTGAATGATTCCATTTATATGATGCTTGAGAACACACAGATTAATCTATGGTAAAAGAAAACAGAATAGTAGTTAGGGTGCTGGTGGTGGGGACTAACTGAGAAGAGGTATACAGAATCTTTCCGGGGTGACAGAAATATTTTATATCTTAATAAAAGTGTGGGTTACTTGGGTATATGCAGTCAGAAAAACTCACTCCAACTATACACTTAAAAATCTGGGTATTTCACTGTATATAAACTATACCTTGGGAAAAGGACTATACAAACATATCTGATCAAGCTCTCCCCTGCTTGAAATTTTCCAGTGGTTTCCCATAACACTCCTTAACATGACCTTCAAGATCTTACATGAATTGGGCCCTGCCTGCTTCACCGTCCTTAATCATTAAGATCCAGACACACTGGGTTTCTAGAAAGTACCCCTCAATCTTTCCTAAGGGTGTTGGGACTTAGGATTCCTTCTGCCTGGAATGCTCTTCCCCCAGGTTAACTTTACCAGATCCTGCTCAAATGCCCACCTTATTAGAGAAGGCCTTCTCTGATTATACTGTCCAAGATAGCTCTCCCCATATTCCCTCTCCAAAGTTCTTGGAAGCTCTCAAAAAATTATTTGCTGAATAAATACATGAAGGGATAACTAAAATATATGCAAAAATACAAACACCCATAGGGAACATATCTACTAGCTTTCATCCTTTTTTTTTTATAATACTTACAAGTCTATTTGTTAATATTGCTATACCTTCAAATATTCAAAGGTATTATAGCTAAATGTTTAAAATAAAGGCATGTGCAAAGTGATACACAGACACAAACAAGCAAAAAGATAGCAGAAATGGCAAGATTGATAACAGAAAAATTTAAGGCAAAAAATTTCATACAAAAAGATTTTATTACTATTAAAAGACACAATCGAAAAGATATGTCAAACTATACATCAAACAACATCATCTCTAAACATAAAACATAAACCAGAAACACGAGGAGAATTTAAGAAAATCACAATCATAACAGGAGAATTTGAACATACCTCTCTCATAAATTTAAAAGATCAAGAAG
Organism: Vicugna pacos; assembly: GCF_048564905.1. Lineage (NCBI taxonomy): Eukaryota > Metazoa > Chordata > Mammalia > Artiodactyla > Camelidae > Vicugna > Vicugna pacos. Next base: position 52,598,413 of record NC_132987.1, on the reverse strand, counting down.
ACAACAGATAAAAATACAGATGATACAGACAATGTAATTTACAAGCCAGATTTATGGATATGTACAACTCTGAACCCAAAAGAGAATAACCCATTTGAAATGTCTATAAAATTTATTAAAATTAAATCACATAAATTATATGAAGTCTCAATTATTATAAAATAAGGAAATGTTACAGCCATATTCTGATTTTAATAGAATTAAATATGAAATTATTAACAAAAACTCACTATTAAATGGAAAATAAGGTACTCTTCTAAATACTTCATGCTCATAACTCAAAAAGGAAATTAAAATAACAGACTATTTAAAAAATATCAACAAAAAGGACACAATATATCTAAACCTATGGAAATGTGGCCAAAAAGCATCCTCAGAGGAAAATGAGAGACCAGTTTTCATTTGTGAATATATGCAGATACAAATTCAATCCAGTGGGGTATTAAAAGAATAGTGGATCGTGACTAGAAGGATTTATTACCAGCAATATTTAAAGTATTGGGGATATTCAGAAGCAAGGTGATTTGCACTGTCCATGTCTAATGTTGGACTTTTAGGAATACATTAATGCAACTGACTTTCAGTAATCCAAATGTATGTAATCCATTTCACGAGTTATATTTTGCAAACTAAAAACAGCAGGAGCTTTTACCCTGACACCATCCATGCTTCACAAAGACTGTCCGATGTGCACACTAAGAAAGAATACCCATTTTAATAGTATACTGACAAAAATCATTAGGCATGAAGTTTTTCCAGAAGAGTCAAAATATATATTTCAATATCAATTTAACTTTTTCCTCTATTTGAAGATTACTTATAGAACCGTCATCTCCCATTGATACAGATAACTGAAAAAATTTCTCCCCCAAATTAGGCTTATTTTTCATAATACAAGCCATCTGAAGTAGTCTATTATAGAAAAGACTCAGACAAATCTAAAAGGAAGAAGAGACGATTTTGTTCTCATTTTCATTTAAGTTGATACTGACAAAAACTCTATCCTATTTACTCTAAGTCAGGTACTTATACACAAAACCATTTGAACATAGAGTATCCCCTCATCTGTGGGGGAAACATTCCAAGACACCCAGTGGATGCCTGAAACAGAGGACAGTACTGAATGCTGTTTTCTGTTCATGTCTTCCACCCCAAAACTTAATGCCTTTTCTATCTTAACTAGGTACTTTTCATACACTGTAGCTATAACTTTTGCCATTTGAGGTGTGAGAGCAAAACTAACACAAATTTCTTCTTCCTTCTTCGCAATTTCACAGATGGAAGATTCATTCTTACAGCAGATCTTAGCAACCAAAATTTTTTTCTCATTAACTTTCATCTTTTCACCTAAAGAAAATACTTTGCAGCTTCTCTTTGGCGTATCTGAATTGCCAGCATCATTATTCTTTCACTTTGGGGTCATCACTAAATAAAATAAAGGTGACCTGAACACAAGCACTGCAATACCAAAACAGTTGATGTGATAACCAAGAAGGCTACTAAGTGACTAAGTGTCAGAATACACTAGACAAAGGGATGATTCATATCCCTGGTGGGACAGAAGGGATGGCACGAGATTTCATCATGCTACTCAGAAAAGCGTGCAATTTAAAACTTATTTCTGGAATCTTCCATGTCATATTTTCAGGCCATGGTTGATGGCAGGTAACTGAAACCATGGAAAGCAAAACTCTGGGTAGCAAAACCATGGAGAAAGGGGGACTACTATTACTTGTTGGCCAACACAATCACTGTATCTTCAACTCATCTGGTATGGAAAGAAAAATAGGTCTTTTAAATTAAAATAGCCATAATTTTACACTGGACCAGAATGGTGGGAAGCTGACAGAGGTCAGTCATTAGCATCAAACTGATGTGAATCATAGAAAGAACTGAGCAAAATGGAAACAGCTAGACAGTTGAGCTCAAAAAACTATTATCATTTAAGTATTACCTACTTCCAGGTCAAAAACACCTACTTTCCTATTATAAATAAAATTGCTTAAGACCGCAGAAGATGCTATATAAGATCTGCCCCAGAATCCATTCAGGACAGTACTGTCTTCAATCTTGCAAAGTAAGAAGAAAAAGAGTTTACGATCAAACAGCTATTCTAAATTATTCACGCCCTATTTCTATCCATTAGTGCAAAACTGGAGAGCTGGACTTAGGTAAGTTTTACCTATCCTTTCCCCCAGCACTTCAACTTACTTTTTTCTGGACAGAGTGAGCTATCTGGGATGTTTACGAGTTTTGAGATATTTAGGGTAAATTCTTAAGCTGACAGAAAGTAGTCCATATAGCATTCCAGTAACTTTCTTGGAGTCACTTTCAGACAAAATCACTGAAATTATCTAAAGTGATAGTTCTGACTCATGTGACAATCTCGTTGTTTCACTTGTAAAGCCATAAAAGTTTTGTTTCCAAGAGAAACAAAAAGAAAAAAACAAAACAAAACTTGTCTAACAAATCCAAGTTGAAAAGAAAAGGATATGGACCAGATAAAGATTGTGTCAAACTCTTAGACAGAGTCACTGAGAATATATAAATTAAGCCAAATCTTGCACACTTCACTAAATAGGGATTTTTCACTGGAGCTTTCAAACTGACAATAAATCCTATAGGAGTAAGTCTCATGCCTTTCTACTAGGAGCTGAGATTCTAGAAAGAAAACAAGTACCTTAAAACATATGACATTTTTTAGAAAATTGGTTTTTCTTTAGATCAACATGGCCTAATCTAGAAAATCTACTTATTTACAAAAATATATCTATTGGTGAAAGTTTTCTGGAATTAGATATAGTGATGGTTGCAAAACTTTTTAAAAATACTAAAAAAAACCAAAAAAACCCAAAACTCCCCCACTGTTCCACACTTTAAAGGAGTGAATTTTATGGTAAATGTATTAGAGCTCACCAAAGCCATTATAAAAAATAACAATAACAAACCCACTAGATACTAACCTTAAAAAGAAATTCATTGACAGATTATCCTTCCCCAAGTATGCATGTGCACACTTGCAGGAGGACAAGGTGGTCAGCTGAGGAATTAACATTAGCAAGACCATTTGGGGGGAGGGGTTAGACACAGATTTGTTAACACTTTCAAATTTAATATTTTTGTCAAATATTTCAAATATTCAAAAAGGAAGAAAATGATCAGTGAGAGGAGTACAAGGAGGTTCAAAAGTATCAGTCATCTCCCATTTCTTAAACTGCAGGGTAGCTAAGTAGGTATTTGTTACTTTATTATTATTCTTTAAAATATACCTTCTTATTATATGTGCTCCTTGGTATATACAATGTATTTAACAATTTTAAAAAATAAAACAAATTTAAAAATAAAGAAATTATGTACAATCATACTATAGGACAGATAAGTTCCACTATAATGTGACATATGCATTCTTAAAAATCACCATGCTGTATAAGTTTACATACTAAAAACTATAGGCTTATGGGAAAAAATGGGTTTGGGCACAACACTCAAAAATTTTATCAGTAACATTAAAAAAAAAGGAATCTAATAAAAACGGTAGCACAGTTTTACACATTAAATGGTTAAGAATTATATAAATGCTACATTAAATGTGGCACTTGAAAAAGACCTCAAGTTTGCTTGTGGAAGTGGGCATCGAAAGGTTACAGCTTGTGAGTTACTGCAAAGTAGTAGGAGGCTAATCTGAAATCAACAGAAAATTATAACACCAGATGTGCATGGGTGTGGCTCATAACACAGCAGTAAGCTGAGGTTGCTGGAGGACCTCTGAGGTGTGTACCTGCATGCGACTTGTATTTTCCTTCTGTGGCTCAATTCAACAGGGTGCAGACTTCTCCATTTACCTAGCATTTCTTACAGACAAAATGACCCAAAAGCAAATGTGAAATTCACATTATACTCAAATAGTTCTCTAATATATCAATTGCACTGAAACAAATTCGTGTTTTCTTATAGCAAAACTGTTTGCAATGCAGCCACTAAAAAATGTGCTAATGTGAAAATACCTCTAAGATAAATTGTAAAGTGAAAAAACCAAGGTGCAGAATGGTAATGTATGCTTTGATTCTTTCTGTGTAAACAAGGGGAAAGAGAAGACCACAAACAATGCTGGTAGATGCTTGGGTAGGTTTTTCTGGAAGAAATGATAAAAAATGATTAACAATAGTTACATCTGGGTAGTGCTTTTGCTTTTCATTTTATTCCTGACCATAATGTTTGAATTTTCTAACCATGGACATGGGGTCAAAAATGCCAAAAGGACTAATCTGGGAGATGGATTATAGGTGTCTTTATGTATCTTTCTGTTCTCTTCTTACTTCTCCATATGTTGAAAAGAAACTACAGAGAATGTAGAACAACTGGAATTCTCATACATTAGTGGCAGGAATGTAAAATGGTACAACCACTTTGGAAAACAGTTTGGCAGTTTCTTAACAAATTAAACAAACCCTATGATATGACTCATTCTATTCCTAGGTATTACCCAAGAGAAATAAAAGCATATGTGCGTGCAAAAACTTGTACACAAATGTTCACAGCAATTTTACTTACAATACTCAAAAACTAGAAACAACCCAAATGGCCACTAACAGGTGAATGGATAAACAAATTGTGATATATCCAAACAATAGAATACATTAATCAATAAAAAGGAATGAACTGATACATGCAACAACATGAATTAACCTCAAAATAATGCTGAGTGATAGAAGTCAGCTTAAGAAAAAAGAATATACTACGATGATTCCATTTATATAAAATGTAAACTAGTCTATTGTGACAGAAACCTGACGAGTGGTTGCCGATGGGGCGATGGGGAGGAGAGAGACTGGGATCACAAAGGGGCATGAGAAAAATTGGTAGGATGATGCATACGTTTACTATCTTGATTGTCATGACAGTTTCACAGGTGTATATGTCAAAACTTATCAAGTTATATACTTTATATATGTGCAGTTTATGGTATGCCAATTGTACTCAATAATCTATTTAAACACACAAACCAATTAAATATAGACTGTCAAAAAATGTATAAAGAATACACAATGGGAACCCTCATAGATTGTTGGTGGAATCGTAAAATGGTACAGTCGCTGTGGCAAACAATTTGTCAGTACCTCAAAAAATTAAACACAGAATTACTATGTGTCCCAGCAATTCCACTCCTGAAAATGTATGTCCACATAAAAACTTGTATGTATAAATGTTCATAACAGCATTATTCATAAGTGTGAAAAAATGGAAGCAACTCAAATGTCTATCAATTGGTGACTAGACAAACAAAACATGATATATTCATACAATGGATTATCAAGCATTAAAAAAGAATGAAGTACACATGCTACAATGCAGGTCAACTTTGAATATATCATGCTAATTAAGTTAAAAAAGCCAGATATGAAAGGCCACAGGTTATATGATATTTCTGTGAAATGTCCAGAAACAGGAAAATCCACAGACAAGTGACTGCCAGGGGATGAGATGAGGAGGGAACTGAGACTGACTGCAAATAGGAATGGGGTTTCTTTCCGGAATCACAAAAATGTTATGGAATTAGATGGTAGTAATGGTTGTACAACCTTGTGAATATACCAAAAAAAAAAAAAAGCCCCAAATTATACACTTTCAAATGGTGAATTTTATCTCAACAAAAAAGTATACACTCTCAAATAAACTAATTAAAACAAAATAGGTAACGATCACCAACGTATCCCCAACTCTGAGAATAAAAACATTACGAATAAAGTTGAAGCCTCTGCTCCTTGGCATCGTGGTCACTGTTAGCCTTTGTTACCACCACATAACAGGTCTCTCCCCACACTTACCCTATAGCTCATTCTTCAAATAAACAGAATAAACAATCCTTGGTTAGGAGAACTAGTTCTTCTACCTCTCCTTGTTCACAATCATCAAAGCTCATGCCTGAACTTCTCCTAATTACCTAACTGCCTCTCAAACGAGTTCGTATTCCATCCCTACCTTCTCCCTGCTTACTGAAAAGCTATTCATCCTTCAAGAATCAAATCAAATTCCAATTCATCCATGAAGTGTATTATAGCCTTCAAAAACTCTTTTTTTCCCTAACTCCCACAGAGCAGATAATACAGAAACAATCTGTTTCATAAGTCTTGTTTTCTATGAGGGAAAAGTGCACCAATCCTGACCCTCACCCTCCATTCAGTAGCAGTGTAGAAAACAGACTGAAAGGGGGTCAGGGTTAAAGACAGGGAGGTGCGGGCCAATTTAAGGAGGTGGCAATGAAGAATTCTATTCTCTGTGACTGAATGAGAAGAGAGGAGAATCAAGTATTTCTGAGAATCTATCCTAAGGAAATACTCTCAAAGCTGGTGATGTATATCATGTGTGGGTTGTACTTACAGATCTACAACTTAAATGTTAGTTCTCCTCTTTCTATATATATTATGATAAAAAACTAGAAACAATCCATAGCAAATTACAGTGTATCAACCGAATGAATATGAAGGCTTTTTAACATAGGGGGACATGATCTTACATGTAGAAAATCCTAAAGATTCCACCCCCAAATTGTTAGAACTAATAAATGAACTCAGCAAATAGTAGGATACCAAGTCAACACATAAAAATTGGTTGTATTTCTATAAATGAATAAACAATATGAAAAGGAAATTACAAAAATATTTCCATTTATAAAATCACCAAAAAACCCCCCCCAAAACACCACCACTTAGGAAGTAACCAAGGAGGTGAAAGACTTATACAATGAGAACTACAAAACATTGCTGAAAGAAATTAAAGAAGACATAAATAATTGGTAACACATTCCATGTTCAAGACAGTATTGTTAAAGTCAATACTATTCAAAGCCATCTACAAATTCAATGCAATCCCTATCAAAATCCCAATGACATTTTTTGCAGAAGTAGAAAAACCCACCCTAAAATTCATATGAAATCTCAAGTGACCCTAAATAATCAAAACAATCTTGAAAAAAAAAAAAAACTGGAGGACTCACACTTCCTGATTTCAAAACTTACTAGAAGCTACAGTAATCAAAACAAGTGTGGTACTGGCATAAACACAGATATACAGACCAGTGGAAGAGAGAGCCCAGAAATAAATTCTTACATATATGGTCAAATAATTTTTGACAAGGGTGCCAAAACCATCAATGGGGAAAACAGTCTTTTCAACAAATAGAGCTAGGAAAGCTGGATATCTATATGCAAAAGAAAGAAGTTAGATTCTTACCTAATACCATGCACAAAAACTAACTCAAAATAGATCAAAGACATAAATACAAAACTTAAAACAATAAAAGTTTTAGAAGAAAACAGACAAAAGCTTCACAAAATTGGATTTGGCAATTTCTCGACTATGACACCAAAGACAGGTAATGAAAGAAAAAGGAGACAAACTGGACTTCCTGAAAAATTTTGTGCATCAAAAGATACTACCAAAGGGAAAAAGGCAACCCCTAGAATGGGAGAAAATATTTGCAAATAATGTATCTGATAACAGATTAATAACCAGGATATAGAGAGAACTCCTAAAATTCAACAAAAAACTTGATTCAAAAATGGGCAAAGGATTTGCATTGACATTTCTCCAAAGACATGCAAATGGCCAATAAGCACATGAAAAGATAATAAACATCACTAATATTAGGGAAGTGCAAATCAAAAACAGAACAAGGTATCACCTGACATCCATTAGGATGGCTACCATAAAAAAACAGAAAACAAGTGCTGGTGAAGACATGAAGAAGTTGGAACACTTGTGCGCTGTTGGTGGGAATATAAAATGGTGTAGCCACTATAGAAAACAGTATGGCAGTTGCTAAGAAAATTAAAAATAAAATTACTGTATGATCCAGCAATTCCACTTTTGGGTAAATACCCAAAGAACTGAAAGCAGGGACTCAAACAGGTATCTGTACACCCGCATTCTTAGGAGCATTATTCACAAGAGCCAAAAGATGGAAGCAACTCAAGTGTTCATCAACAGATGAATGGATAAACAAAACATGATATATACATACACTGCAATATTATTTAGCCTTTAAAAAGGACAGAAATTCTGACATATGTCACAACATGAATGAACCTTGAGGACATTATGCGAAGTGAAATAAGTCAGTTACAAAAGGACAAATATTGTCTGATTCCACTTATATGAGGTACTCAGAGTAGTCAAAAATCTCAGAGACAGAAAGTAGAAATCGTGACTGTCCCGAGCTGGGGGTAAGGAGGAAATGAGGGTTATTGCTTAATGGGTTTAAAGTTTCAGTTTTACAAAATGAAAACGGTTGTGGAGATGGTGGTGATGGCTTCACAACATAATGAATGTATTTAATACCACTGAACTGTACATTTAAAAATGGTTACAGTGGTAAATTTCATGTTATGTGTATTTTACTACAATTGAAAAAAAAAGTACATATAGGAGTTAAGTGGTAAGTATGGTTTTTCTATTATTAACCATGTCTTTCCTTCTGGAGTATTTATTCCAGAGAACAGAGGTGAGGGGGAGGACACATAAGGGGGAAAATTCTGTAAGCTTTATATCAGGCTATATATTTTTAGTATCTAGAGAACGCTTGACAATTAGAAAATCAATCAGTTAGAAAAATGACAAACACAAATCAAAATATGCACAGAGGACAGGAACAGAAATTCACAAATGGCCAATAAATGTGAAAAAATGTTCACACATAGTGGTAATCAAGGAATGAAACAAGACATCATTTTTCATTATCAAATTTAGTTTGGAGGAAGATGAAAATAAGGTGTCTTGAACAAGGGCACCTGTTTCTAATTTAGGGGCGCTGTTTCTAACTCATACTTATTGTCTTCACTTCCTCATGATTTGTTTCCACCTCCTGATTCTAGAACTCTGGATAATAATACGAAAGACCAAACTAATAACTTCAGCATTGCCAGATCCAATTGAGCATCTCACTAAACAACTCAGAAGCACTGACAGACCGAGTCTCTACCATCTAGAAACTTCTCTCTCATGACTTCTATGATACCAGTCTCCTGCTTTTCCTCCTACCTCACTGTTTCTTCTGTCATGTGCTCAATCTTCTTACTCTGCAAGAACTCCAAGCATTGGAATGTCTGAGTCTCCACTCAGTTTTCACTTCTCTATCTATACTTTTTCCCCAAGTGATCTCATGTAGTCCTATAACTTTGAGTATCATCTGTATACTGAATATTTCCCAAATTTTATCTCCAGCTCTAGGCTCTCTCTTCTAGAAGCTCCAAACCTGTACAACCAATTGCCTCAACATACTGATTTTTGTATCCAATATACACTTCAAATTTAATACACCCAAAACAGAACTCATGATTTCTCCCACCTCAAATTTCTCTCTTCCATTCTCACTGAATGCCACCATCTACTCCTAGTTGCTCAAAACAAGGATCAAAAAGCAAAAAGTTCTCCCTTTCCCTCACCAATCCATTTCCAAGTCTTGTTCAGTCTACCTCCAAAATACTTGTTAATTTTTCTACTCTTCTCCATCTTCACAACCACAGACCTACTCCAGGGTACTGTAAACTAACTGACCTCCCAGCTTCCACTCTTGCCCTCTTCCTCTGTGCAGCAAATTATGCGACTTGCCTTCTTAAAACCTTCAAAGGTGTCTCATAAAAACTAAATTCCTAAAAAGGGCCTCACCTGCTCCTATTTTTGAAAGAACACACACAACCAAAACTATACACTCAATGATAATACCTCTAGACAGTAAAACTATGCGTACTTTTCCTCGTTTTCTTGTATTTTTACATTTTTCTATGATAAATACCTGCTACTTGCTTATTAAGAAAGACGAAATTGTACTGCTGAATATATTACATTGCATTTTTACATATTAACAAGAAAAGTGAATGGAAAATTGTACTTAAAACTCTGTAACTGTTATAAGCTCAGAAGAAAATATGAGCAAACGTCAAAACTCTAAGAATGATGTGTCAGGGCTGTAGAATTACTGGTGATATTTTTCTCCGCTTTCTGTTTTTTTTAACATAATTACATTCATAATAGAAAAAAAAAGGTTTGATATAAACCTCATTGTCCTCTGCAATCTGGCCACAACCTACCAAAGCAGCTTTTCCTCCAAGTACTCATTTTCCCAAGCTTTCCATTCCAACCCTGCACCGTCTCACACCTCTGGTGCTTTAACTCGGGCGCCATCCCTGGAACAGCCTCCAACCTTCCTAAATCCTACTCATCCTTCACGGTGGAAGGAGACGGTAGGGAAGGCGACAGGTTGGAGAGAGACTCCAGGATTCTTGCTGATGGATCTACTACTTGCTAGTGCTGGGGCGAAATCTCGTCTCCAATCCCATCACCGGCCACCAGGTTTAACATTCAGAAAGCTCCAGCCACTGGGGCTCAAAGGACCACCATCTCCTCAGAGAGCGCGGTGCCCCTTATAAAAAGACACCCCACACACCCAAATTCCGGGTTCCCGCTTCGGAGACTCCCCGGCCACACGCACTCACCGCGGACCCAGCCTCCTCCTCCGGAACCTCTCCTCTCGTCACCCGCTCCCTCCCTCCCCTCAGCCTGGGGGCCGGCGCGGCCGCCGCGATGGGGGAGGGGCGCGCACGTGCCCGCGCCGCCCCCGCCCAGACAATGCCCGGGAGAGCGGCGCGCGCGCCCGGCGGTCCCATCCCGCTCCCGCCAACACTCACCCTCTCTCCGGTCTCCTGCTGAAGCGCAGGCCCGCCAGGTGCCGCGAGAGGGCACGGGGGAGGGGTGGGAGCGGGCCAAGCCCGGCGAAGCCGCCGCGCCAGGAGGCCCCAGCGACCCCGGAGCCCGCGGAAGAGCACGGCTCAGCAGTGCCCGACCGGCCCGTTTGGCCTGCACGTCACCAGTAGGGGCGGGGCGGGGCGCGCGCGGCGCCAGCGGCGGCGGCGGCGGCGGCGGCGCGCGCGCGGTTCCGGGGGCGGAGCTCTCATGGTTGTGGGCGGGGCCGGAGCCCGGGCGGGGTTGGGGCTAGCCCAGCCTCTCACCCCCGCCCTCAGTGCCCTGCACTGCTGCGCTGCCTGGAGGGGAGGGGCGCCGGTCCGCTAAAGACGCGATCGTACGTATATAATTTTACTTCTTAGAGGTAGGTGACGAGTACCCCCCCAAGTCACACAGAATATTCATTGGCATTTATGAAGCTTCCACAGCAATAACAACAGTAGCTATGATATTTGTATATGTTATCTTGGACCAAGCTGGAACAAATATTTGTTGAATAAATAAACAGTAAGGCCAAGAACTTACTAGAAAGCCCTGCGTGACAAGGGAATAGAGGGATTTATAATGTGTCACCCTTGGCCTCCTGATCATAAAGTCTATTAGGGGTAAAGACAGATTAACAATATTTGCCCAACAAATTTTTATTGTGTTTCTATTCTGTATCCTGGCACTGTGCGCCCAGCACTATGTTAGATAATGAGGATTGGAAATGAACAAAACAGTTCCTGCCCTTCTGAAATGAACTGTCACTCTAATCTGAAAGAGCAGGAAAGGCCCCATTGAGCCTTAAACTAAGACCCAAAATGAGAATAGGAACTAGGGAGATAAAAATAAATTTCATGGACAAAGAGGTAGGGTAAATGGTCAGCATGAGTATATCTGTATTCTCCTGCTTTGGGGGTCTAACCCTGAGACAGGGGCTTAGAAATATCCAGCTAAGTGTGGAGGAGACCAGAAGCCCACTTCCCCTGGCCCAACTTGGAAGGCTGCCTGATTCTGGCAGAAGTCTTACATTGACCAGGGCTCAGGAGCAGACAGCAGCATTAGGGAGAAAGAGGAATCTGAGATAGTGCTGCTAGGTGTCTACAATTTGCAGATGACTGTCCCCCACCAGATCCAAGCAAGAAACCGACAGTCTAGTTGGCCTATTTGAATTTTGGCAAAAACCAAATCACACCCTTGCAGATCTTATCGGACCCCATCCTTCCATGTGGATTGTGCAGCCCCTGTGAATACAAATTTGGGGAATGGGGGAGTTACACTCCTAGGCAAGTACCCAAGAGAAATGAAAGCATATATCTACACAGAATTGTACAGGAATGTACATAGCAAAAGTGTGTGTCTCAATAAAGTTGTTTAAAAAAGTTATCTCTGGGCATAGGCTAAAAAATACCTGAAAAATACTTGTAAAGGTAAGGTAAAGTACATATAAAATTTCAGCTGGAGTATGATTTGATTGTGGTGGATCTAGACAACGTAAAAAGGGGAATGTACAAAAGTTATTCTACTTAAACTTCTAGATCAAGTTTTAACACAATACTGAGATATTTTTGTTTATTATTTTTAAATTGGTCTTATGTACACTACACCTCTCTATTATGAAAAATAAATAATGACACATGTTGAGCTTATTTATTTGTCAACAGAATTTTTTATATCCTTTAATTTTCTTGATGGTATTTACTTGTATTCTCCTCTGCTAGCTTTTGTCATGATCTTCCCCTGGGTTCCTATTTTATAGCCAAGTGTTCCAGAAATGCCCCTTGAATGCCCTTAGTCAAGAGGTATAGATAATCCTGACCTGACCATAAACAGCCCTCATTTCCAAATATAATAATGCCTCCGGTGGCCTAGACTAAGCCTAAACAAATAATGCTCCATATATGTCAGGTTTCAAAAATCAATTACTGCTCGGAGTACTATCCCTGACATTAGAAGTCTTATTTGGCCTTCACAATGGTGCACCCAGTGGCAGACAGTGGGATGGTGCCCCTGCAATCAGATCTCGGATTCTTCCAATGCAAGTGAACAGGGGATTTTAATTGGGAAGAACAATCTTCTATAAATTCACTTTGGCAGTGAGGTATACATACCTTATGCATATCTTTTATTCTCCAAACATCTCCAAACTCTTGTATTTTGTGTGGCCATTATGTTTCTCCTTCTATGCTTACAAAATGCCTTCTTCGTATGTTCAAAGTAAACTCATCTAGGTTTGGTGTTCCTCCCCAGCTGAACAACACATCACGTCAGAAGAGTCATAAATGTGCCTAGAGAAGAATTGTTCACGTTACAAAAGGAACAGAAGGAACAAAAGGAGTAGAAACTGTCAGGAATTTTCTGTGCTGCTTGTATTCTGTTCACTATAGACAAGACCAAGTGGAGAATCTGAGTAGTCAGATAATATGTACAGAATGAGTTTGGATCTTCATGACCTAAAATACAGGCAATCTGTTTCAAAGTTTAAAACAAATCATAATGGGGAAATGATAGCTGGGAACTTTTTTTGTTTTTTTGGACTCAATCGTGTACTGCTTGTACAATGTTGACATTTACATTTTGTGCAAAAAAATTTATGCGACAGCATAGAACTAAGAAGCTGTGTCTCTCCTCCCCTTGCTTTGTCACTGCATCTCTCTCCTTGTAACTAACTCTCTCCTTTTAGATGTGGCATTCACAACAGCTTGGCAGACTTCACATCCATTCCTAACTCTTTCTCCCTTGCCTTCTTCTATAGAAGCTGGAAAGTTAAACACTCAAGTTTCCTATCCTCCCTTGCAGCCAGGAGTGACCATGTTGTTACCAAGTCCAAACTCATTCTGCTTGCCACACAACAGGCCAATAAATTGGAAAACGAGGTATTGGGACCAGGAATAATGACTGTATTCGGAAAGCTGGCAGACTGAGAAGATGGCAGACTGATGTCCTGGAGATGTCCCAAGTCAGAATTCAGGCTCCTTTTATACTAAAAGGGGAAAGGGTATGGTCTTATGGTTGGAATCCTTTGTTCGTGTGGGTCAGGTCATGTTGTCCCTGTAAACCTCCAACAAAATAAATGCTATTTTCTATTCTGTAACTTTTTATCTTTATCTGAATGGAAAACTGTTAATACCCTTAAAATTCGAAGCCTTGAGAATAGGCTATCCCATATATTTCAAACTGAAGGCAGCGTTCCTTTACAAAAGGTGCAGAACCAGCACGACTAAGCCCAGGAAACAGAGCACAGGGTTAAAGCCAAAGGAACAGACCTAGTATGGAGTCAGATTTGTTCTTTTCTATTGCAATGTGACTAAGTTTTAGGCAAAAAGATGAAATCACAAGTTCAATGAATAAAAAGAGAGACTCCCAAAGAAAGGGAGAGATGTAGCTGGCCCTGCCTTGGTCCTTTTGTCCCCTTCATTCTGCCTTGAATTTGGATGTGATGCCTGAAGGTACGGCAGCCATCCTTCAACCAACCTTCAAGCCAACACCTTAAAAATGGGCAGAAGGAAAGCAGGAGCCTGGGTCTGTGATGATGGTGCCAGGCCTGGACTGCCCGCTTGCCTGTAAGAAAAATATCATTTGTCTAAACAACTTGTAACCAGGCTTTCTGGTATTCGCAGCCAACCACATCCCTGTATGACATACGAGAGATCTTCAGTGTGTTTCTTTCCTTATCCTCTTCAACTCCTCTGTTAGTTCTTTCTCAGTCTCTCCCCCAGGTCCTCTTTCTTGGCCTATGCCTGAATACTGAGGTTTCTGTCGCTTCTTTCCTTGGTCTCTTCTCATTTCTTGAATAATTTTCTCCTTGTGCATAGCTTCAGCTACCCCTTACACACCAACAAATTCCAAATCTAGACTACGAACTTGGGCCTTCATCCTGAATCTGGACCATTATTTTCAAGTGCCTTTAAGACACTTCCCCTTAAAATGCCCTGTAGCAAATTCAGCCTATCCATAATGAAATTCATTCTCCCCCCACCCCCATTCAAGGCTTATTTTTCTCCTTTCTTATCTATTTTGGTTAGTGGTTTCACCCTCCACTCAGTCATCTGAGATAGAAACTTTGAAATCTTCCACCCCTTATTTACCCTTACAGGTCACATCCAATTAGTCACCGGGTGTTACTGAATCCTTAGTCACCAGGTGTTACTGAATCCATCTTCTAAATTCTTCTTAGGTCATCTCCCTCCCTCTTACTCCCTCAGCTGTTGCTCTGGTCCAGGTGCCCATCCTCTTTCACCTGGACTCTGGCCCTTGCCTCCTAATTGGTGGTGCTGCCTTCCTACTCTCCCCCTCTAGTGCATCTCAACTGCTGGGATCAACTTTCTACAACACACATCTGATCACCTTGCTCTACTATTTAAAACACCGCCCAATGCCCTGCCCCCATTACCTAGGACCAGTGATTCTCCAGTGATTGAAATTTTACTGTGCATCCTCATTACCCGAAGGACTGTTTAAATACAGATTATTGGGCCCCTCCTCCAGAGTTTCTGATTCAGTAAGTCTGGGCTGGGCCCTAAAGTGTGCATTCCTAATAAGTTTGCAGATGATGCTGAGCAGGGACCGCATTTTGAGAACCAGTGGCCTGGGCTAAAGTTAAAACTTATTAACGTCAGGTTTAAGATAGTTTACAACTGACCTTCCCAGTTTCTGGCTGCTGCTTACCACATACCTTAAGTTATTTCTGAAGTCACCTTCCACTCTTATGTCAAGGTCCTGACTCACTCTTTTCCACCTGCCTGGAATGTACGTCCCTCTTCTTCTTTTTTTTTTTTTTAACATTTTTTATTGATTTATAATCATTTTACAATGTTGTGTCAAATTCCAGTGTTCAGCACAATTTTTCAGTCATTCATGGACATATACACACTCATTGTCACATTTTTTTCTCTGTGATTTATCATAACATTTTGTGTATATTTCCCTGTGCTATACAGTGTAATCTTGTTTATCTATTCTACAGTTTTGCAATCCCAGTCTATCCCTTCCCACCCTCTACCCCCCTGGTAACCACAAGTCTGTATTCTCTGTCCATGAGTCTTTAGATTCCACATATGAGCGATCTCATATGGTATTTTTTTTTCTCTTTCTGGCTTACTTCACTTAGAATGACATTCTCTAGGAGCATCCATGTTGCTGCAAATGGCGTTATGTTGTTGGTTTTTATGGCTGAGTAGTATTCCATTGTATAAATATACCACATCTTCTTTACCCAATTACCTATTGATGGACATTTAGGCTGTTTCCATGTTTTGGCTATTGTAAATATGTACGTCCCTCTTCTTATTCCTGGCCAACTCCCCACCAGTACTTCAGGGAAAGTCCAGCTCCAGCCTTTCCCTTCTGAAGGATTAACTCATGCTTCCTCCTCTACACTCCTTTTGCACTTCATACATAGGGTACTTTTTGGTCTTGCTACTTAAGTGATGGACCTCAACCAACGCTAGGGCCATCACTTGGGAGCTTGTTAGAAATGCAGACGTTCAGGCTCCACCCAGACCCACTGAATCAGAATCTACAACTTAACAGGACCCTCAGGTGATTCCTATGCCAACTGAAGTGTGAGAAGCATTGCTGTGCAGGGTCTTGAGCTATGTATTGTGATAGCCACTCTGATGACAGTACTTCCTTTAATTCCTTCAGCAGTTCCAAGGCTTATTATGATTGTCTACAATTTATAAAAAAGGAAATGGTGGCTGGTAGTAGCAGAGCTGGGGTTGAAACCCAGGTCCATCTGGCTTCAAAAATCTGTGCTTGCTCTGCTTACTGTACCCATTGTCTGCTTATTACAAGTCTTCACACATAGCACTGTAATTATCTATCCGTAAGTGTGCCTCCCTGTCCACGTAAGATGCTGAGCAGGGCAAAGTCCTATTGTCTCTAGACCTCAGGAATGAACACTGGACTGCAAACAAGGAAGAACCTTTGTTCTTTCTCACTGTCAACTCCAGTTCTAATAGCAGCTTTAGGTAGGATGAGGCTCTTTTGAAAAAAAATTGAAGTATAGTTGCTTTACAGTGTGTTAGTTTCAGCTGTACAGCAAAGTGATCCAATTATGCATACATACATATATATATATTTTCAGATTCTTTTCCATTATAGGTTATTACAAGCTATTGAATATAGTTCCTGTGCTATACAGTAGAACCTTGTTTAAGGATGGGCCTTTTGAAGGAGTTTACATGGATTTTAAACATATAACAGCTTTATTGAGATATAATTCATATATCATATAATTAACTCATTCAAAGTGTACAATTCAATGGTTTTTAGTGTATTCACAGAATGTGCAATCATCATCACAGTCAATTTTAAAACTTTTCATCACCCCAGAACAAAGCACATGTCCATCAGCAGTCACTCTCCATTTCCGCCAGATCCTCCGTCTCTAGGCAACCACCAGTCAACCTCTGTCTCTATAGATTTGCCTATTCTGGGTATTTCATATTAATGGAATTGTACAATAGGTGGCCTTTTGTGACTGGCGTCTTTCACTTAGCATAATGTCTTTAAAATTCAGCCATGTTGTAGCATGTATCAGTGCTCCGTTCCTTTTTGATTGCTGGATAAAATGTCACTTTTTACTTACCCA
The DNA here is from genome assembly GCF_048564905.1 of Vicugna pacos. Classification (NCBI taxonomy): domain Eukaryota; kingdom Metazoa; phylum Chordata; class Mammalia; order Artiodactyla; family Camelidae; genus Vicugna; species Vicugna pacos. Next base: position 52,581,099 of record NC_132987.1, on the reverse strand, counting down.
TTCATCAGTTGGTAGACACTTGAGACACACCTTTTGGCTATTACAAATAATGCTGTTATAAACATTGATGTATAAGTTTTTGTGTGGACACATGTTTTCATTTCTCTTAGGTATACCCCTAGGAGCTGGGTTATATGGTAACTCTATGTTTGACTTTTTGAGGAACTAACAGACTGTTTTCCAAAGCAGTTGTACTATTTTAAATACTCAGCAGCAGTGTATGAGGATTCCATTTTTTCCCACATCCTTGCCAGCATGTTATTATCTGTCTTTTTAAAAAAATTCAATTTGTTTAAACCAACCAACCAAACAAACAAATCGTGTCTTTTTTATTATAGTCATTCTAGTGGGTATGAAGTGGTATCTCATTATGGTTTTGATCTGCATTTCCCTGATAACAAATGATATTGAGCAACTTTGCTTACTGGTCATTTGCATATCTTCTTTGGAGAAATGTCTACTCAGATCTTTTGCCTTTTTTTTTTTTTTGAGGGAGGTAATTAGGTTTATTTATTTATTTACTTAATGGAGGTACTGGGGATTAAACTCAGGACCTTATGCATGCTAAGCATGCAATCTACAAATTGAGCTATACCCTCCCCCCATTTGACCACTTTTAAATTGGGTTTTTTAGTTTATTGAGTGGTAAAATTTCTCTATATGTTATGGGTTAAATTATGTCTCCTCCAAAATATTTGTTGGAGTCCTAGCCCTTGATACCTCAGAATGTGACTTTATTTGGAGATAAGGTCTTTACAGATGTAACCAAGTTAAAATGAGGTTTTAGGGTGGGCCCTAATCCAATATGGTGGCTGTCCTTATAGAAAGGGGAAAACTCGGACATAGAGAGACATGCACATTAAGTAGAACATCATGTGAAGATGAAGGCAGAAAACAGGGTTGATGAAGCAGAAGCTAATGGATGCCAGAGATAAACAGAAAATACCAGAAGCTAGATGAGCAACATGAAACATTTTCTTCCTCTCAGTCCCCAGAAGAAATCAGCCCTGCCGATCTTGATCTCACACTTCTATCCTCCTAAACTGTGAGACAATACATTTCTGTTGTTCAAGCCACCACCCAGTCTGTGATACTTTGTTAATGGCAGTCTTGGGAAACTAGTACATTGTATATTCTAGATACAAGTTCCTTATCAGATAATATGACTTGTAAATATTTTCTCTCATTCTGTGGATTGCCTTCTCAGTTTCTCAGTGGTATCCTTTGAAGCACAGTTTTTAATTTACATGAAGTTCATTTTCATTTTGACTCCTTTGCAGGGTTGGTTTTTGAGGCCAGTCTTAGATTTATTCTGATCCCAGGAGGCATTTTCTTAGCTGTTTCTTTCCCTGGTTCTCACTGCTAAACTAGCTGGCCTGTGATGTCGTCTGTTGATCTCTTGGAGCTACCAGCCTCCTCTTAACTATCTACTACCACTGTTCTCAGGAGCTCCCTTAGGCTTGAACATCCTCACACTCTGAAATAAAGTCAGTCAGCTTTACAAGCAGGGTGCTGTGCTGAGGTGGTAGCCTCTGGTCTGCTTGACTTGCCTTTTTTGGTGTGGAACCTCTGCCACACCAGTGGAGCTAGCTGGAGGAAGGGTGCCTCCACCTCTCAGCAATACTCACCTGGAAATTAGCCTAAGGGACCTGGAATGGTGGGGGATGAGAAATGCTGGTGGCCTGCCTTTCCTTTGGAAATATCCTTGCCTGGGGCCAGGTGAGCAGGAGCCCTACCTTCTTGACCACACCCACTTGGAGTGTAGCTTCCGTCATGTTGAGTTGGGATGGGGAGAGTGAGGTAGAAACTGTGTAGTGGCTTAAGTGCTACACACTCTATCTGTTCTTACTAAGTTTCAGTAGATTTTCTTGAATAACTGTTTCTTATTATACACACTTAGGAGAATTTCTAGAGACTTTAAATGTGGTTTTTAAAAATAATTTTCACCAATTACAATTGTTTTGCTGAAGTGCGGGCCCATGGAACTCTTCACAGCACTATTCTGGAAGTAATTTATATTATTTTGATTAAAAATGGGATCATTGCAGATGTGGGTACAGGTGGGGGTTAGGGATAGCAGTAGTGGAGTAAGTCAGGAATAAAAGACTAGGTAACAATCCATTAGGACTTCCAATTAGCATAACAAGAGAGAAGCAGTTGGTGAGAACCAAACCAGGGATCACGAAAGAACTTTGGAGGCCTTATAATTTCCCTATTTGTCTATTTTCAACATACCCCTTCTGCCCACAGTGATTATCAGTCAAATATATTTCATTACTTAATCTGTGCCAGGCACTTTGCCAGGTCCTGGGGATAGAGTTAGGTGAACAAGACAGACCTGGTCTTTGCCCTCGAGGAGTAAAAAATAAATCCATTTGGGGAATCAGGAAAGGATTCATAAATGAGGTAGCATTTGATCTGGACTCAGAAGCAAGGAGAGGGTTACTACTGAACCTAAATTTAGACAGAAACCCAAAACCTAATGATAAGATCAGAGAAAGTCACTGTTATGTAAATGCCAAGGAATCATTAAAACTACTAGGCAAATTCAAAATAGGCCTTTTGTCATTGGCCCTCTAACCATTTTCTCTCTCCTTTCACTTCCTAGTGAACTTGGGTTTTTCAAAACAACCTACAAATCTTACCCAGGCTGGTCCTCTCCCCTGGATTGGATTTTTGACTAGATTCTTGGACCTCATCAAATAAGAGATGGTTCCTGATTTTGAAGAGTCCATAATCTGGGAGAGAAAGATAAAAAGTCAAGTAAACTGAAAAGTTCTCTCACAGAGGTACATAAAGGAGGCAATGAGGGCAAACAAGTGCCATCTAACTCAGACTGGGATGGGAAGAGAACGATCATGGAAGCTCCCCTGAGGAAATGAACCCTATCTCTTTCAGAGAATGTAGAGCAGATGGCTGGAGGCCGGGCTATATTCCAAGAGAAGGAAGCCAAAACAAAGAGGTGGGTAAGTCCATGAAGCATTCCTCCTCGCCCCCCACTCCATCCAAGATTTGGGGAATTCCATATTGTATTTATTTTGGCAAGAAGCAAAGCCTTCCTCTCCCTAAGGAATTCAGATGTCTCCCTTTCTCTCACTTTCCCTCTATCTCCATCTCCCTGGCCCTTAGCAGCCAGCCAGCGAAGTGAACTAGTGTCGGCTAATTGTTTCCACTGGGAATTTCAATCAAGGAGTAAGTGAGGTAAAAATAAATTTATTAGCATGGTGGATGCATAGGGATGTTCTATCCAGGTTATTTCTGCTGTCTACTGAAATAAATGCACAGTCTAAAAGTTGAGAGTTATGGTTTATTTGATAGACATTTCTGAGGATTTGAACCCCTTTGAGCCCAGGATGACAGCATCCCAGATGGCTCTGAGGGACTGCTCCGAAGAGGTAGGGAAAGAGCCAGTATATATGAGTTTTACAACAAACCCAGGTAGTCGGAACATTAAAAGATTACTTATTTACTGAAGAAAACCAGACATTTTAAGTTAAAGAATTTAGCATTTTTCTACATATGGGAGGGAGGAAACATTTGGGCTCATTGAAATCATTCCTTTGACAAGCACCTAGCTACCTAGGGCCAGTATCCTGTCCTTTCACATTCTGAGTCCCCTCAGGCTGCTGAGGCTGGGCTGCCTGCTTGTTTTCACTGTGGAAGGTGGCAGGCAGGGGCTGATAACTTGATAGCTTCAGCGTTCTTTGCTTACTGATATGGTTTGTAGTATTTTTCATTCACACTGCTTAAAGATCATTGTATGTGTCCTGTTCCCTGGCTCTCTGGAGCTGCCTCAGTTTCTGCCTGTTTTCCAGGTATGACACTTGGCTCACTCATCAACTCTGTGAGCCTCTGCTATCTTCCAATAAGTTCCCTGTTCACACAGAGTTGTTTCAATCATATGCCAACAAAGAACTTTGATCTTGGGCAAACCATTTAGAAGGCTCTTCAATATCAGAGCTGATGAAGGTGTGAACTAAAGCACTGGTAGGGAGGATGGGAAGATAAATGGATAGATAACAATATAAAGAGGAAGATTTCCTTGCATAAGGTAGGTATTCAATAAATAACAGGAAAAAATTACTCCTAGATTTCTGGCTTTGATAAGCAGCCAGTTTTGTTGCTATTAACCAGAAAAGAAAATACAAGATAAATATTTTTGGATAAAGAGGTTTTTGAGTTTCAGGTTTTAGTAGTCCCATATTAAGGACTCATAGAGACATTTCTGGAAGTCATTTGGATATAAGTATCTAGTCTAAACATTTAGATTTAGGAGTCATCAAATATACTGGAACCATAGCACTAGATAAAATTACCCAGGATAATTATCTACAGGGTAAGAAGAAAGCCTGATGATTGAGAATTTAGGGCCAAGGTGGAGAAAGGGCCCATGAAAGAGAAGTAAACGGATAAGTGTGATGATAGCCAGGATAGAACAATATCATCAAGGAGCATTAAATTTGTTAAATAAGAAAATGACTTAATTTAGCAACGAACATGTAATAGAGCTCTTGGCAAGTGTGATTTCCGTAGTGCTGTGAGTATGTGAGGCCAATTGTGGTGTATTAAGAAGTGAGGCAAAGGAGAGACTTAAAAAGAAGGTAGAGTTAGAAAGGAACTTGGGGCTGCAGAAAGGATTTTAAAGATGGGAGAGGCTAGAGTATGCTTAAATCAGGAAAGCACTCATAGGAAGAGAGGTTGAAAATCAGAGAAGGAGATAGAAGGAAGTCCTTAAGACACTGGATGAATGGGATTCAAAGTTCAGATGGGGGAAGGGCACCTAAACCCTGAAGAGAGAGGATAGTATAGGAGTGGAGATTCTACTGCATGTCTTTCAAGTCTTTGAAAAGGAAGGAAGATCAACTGCTGAGAACAAAAGAGAAGATAGTGGAGTGCTGCAGGAGAGTGGTGAATAAGCTGGTATAGAGATAGGAAAAAGATGAGAGCAGGTACACACTGAATAAAGCCTGGCTGAGAATATCTTGCCCAGCTGAAGTTGGAGATGACAGAATTTTAGAGGTACAAATTTGCAGCTAATTGATTTTCTCTACCTGTGCTCAATAACTTGGGAGAGGAGCAGAGAGGGCCAATAATTGGGCTGATAAACATGGATGCAGTAGGAGAGTAAGTGAAATGGGAGATCAAAAGGTGAGCAAATCTTGAGTGCTGGTGAGAGTGTTGGAGTGACACTGCAATGATGGAATGCAGGCTGGGAAGAGATAACGGGTACCCTAGGGGCCTGCATGAAGAGGTGTTAGAAGACTGGAGATCTGGGTGAGCTCACAAGGAAAGTCATAGAATGAGAGAGGTGGAAGGAAAGGAGGGCTTTAGAGTTTAAGGTTTCATTGGAAGAGTAATTCTGGGTGATGAAATGATCTGAGGAATGGCCTTGTGTGTTGGAGTGAGTGGGAGTGAGGGTCTGTTGACTAGAGGTCAAAACAATGTGAGGTTAGAGCAAAGGGATGGGTCCTATATGCTTAAATGACCCAGGATAATGGCAGAAATCAAATTTAAAGAGCAAGACTATGAGTCATATGTCAAATCTGCTGATAAACAATCTTATGAATTGTAGGTATCCAGAAACCACAGGTTGAGAAGTAGAAAATTTTTTTACTTCTACAACAAACTAGGACCTTAGTGTAATGTTATTTCTATGTCTCAATAAGCAGCCCTTCCCTGATTGCTGTGTATTTCCTCACTGGACAGAAAGCTCTGGAGGGCAGGGCCTGTCTTATTAAATTAGATCCCACAGCACCTTATCCAGTGCTTGACAGCAATTGGAAAGAAGAAAACATACAATCTCTTTACTCTAGAAGGCGGTGACTCCTTATTCCCATTTGCACCGTTCTCGGTACCTGGAATCCTCTAACTTCCTCTATCATACTATATAGAATTTATCTGTTCATATGTCTGCTTCTCCCATCAGTCTGTAAACTTTAAGGACAGGGACTTTCACATTCATTACTGCAGTCCCAGAGGAAATATTCTGTCTGATCCACATTAAGGACACCAATGTTTGTCAAATAAATAAATGAATACATAAATGAATGAATCTCTCAGCTGTTAATAACTACCATTCCTGATTAAGCCCCATTGTCAATTATTGAGCTTTGGTCTTTTCTCTCTAATTGCTGCCAGACACTGGGTAAGGTGCTGTGGAATTAATTTAAAAGGCAGGCCCTGCCCTCCAGAAGCTTTCGTTCAAGTGAGGAAATAGGTAGCAATCAGGGAAGGGCTGCTTGCTGGGACATTACATGCTTTTACATTCTAATGTAATCCTCACAAACAAGCCTAAGTAGGAAGAGGGGAAACTGGAGCCCAGAAGGATTGAATTATCTTGCCCAAAGACAAACAAGCAGTAAATGTTAAAGCTGGCATTTGAACACAATTCTGACTTCAAACTTACTTTCACATTATGTTGCCACCAAGCCTAGCCTAAGAGTAACAACTAAGACTTTTCAGAAAATCAATTTAAGTGGATGGCACCACAGTGCTAACTTTATCATTAAGGCAATGATTTCCAAGGGATTTTTTTTTAATTGCTATGTATGTTAGTCCTGTGTCCTCTGAAAAGCAGACACCAAGATGAGATCAAATGTGCAAGAATTTTTAATAAAAACATGCAAGAAAATGCCTATGAGGGAAAACATAGAGGGAGGGAGAGAGAAGACTGGGAGAACCAGTGGATCCCAAAAGCAAGTGAAGAAGAGAGGGAAGGAAGGTTGGATAGAAGCATCTTACATTGCCACATAGTCTCATGAAGGTTAGACAAAGCAGGAGGAAGTCCTGGAGCCCAAATCCAGCATCAGAAGAGACCTCTCTCTTAGGAAGAAGTGTGCCTCAGTATCCCTGCTACAAGTCATTGGCTGAAAGTAGCTGGTGGGAGGTGTGGCTTAGCGCCAATGCAAGTGCATAGCAAAGCCAGCAGCGGGGCATTATTTAGTCAACTGTACTCCCTGTGACTGGGGTTCAGGCAGGCCCTTTTCCATAGCTGTCACACTATGCTAGAAAGGCTGCTTTCTCTTTTGTTTTACCTCTTCTGTTTACCCACTTGCAGACAGTGAATTCCTATAAAGCCTTACTATCTCTAGTGTCATTCACCAAATCTCAGTAGAATGGAGTATGTGTGTTAAGCAAGTAACTATCATTTGAAATCCTCTTTGCTCTTTCCATTTGGACAAGATGCCTCCCTTTGTCACATTTTTCTCTAAATAAAAAGAAATGAATATTCAAAGCCTTGACTTTCTGCACTGATTCCCCTTTAGCACTTTGGTTATATTACATATGTATTATTATGTGTATTAAACTCTGACTCAAAAATCCTGTTTTAAGGTCTATACAGGCTCTTGTATAAAAAACAAAATAGTAAAGCATTAAGGACTTCTGTGCTGAGCGTGCTATTAAAATATAAAAATGAACAGGTGATTTTTTTTTTTTAAACTGAAGTATGGTTGATTTATAATGTGCTGGTTTCTGGTGTATGGCATGGTGATTCAGTTATACATATCCTTTTTCATTATAGGTTATTACTAGCTATTGAATATAGTTCCCTGTGCTATGCAGTAGGAACTTGTTTATCTATTTTGTATATAGTAGTTTGTATCTGCTAATCCAAAACTCCTAATTTATCCCTCCCCCTTTTCCCCTTTGGTAACTATAAATTTGTCTTCTATGTCTGTGAGTCTATTTCTGTTTTATAAATAAGTTCATTTGTGTCATATTTTTAGATTCCACATACAAGTGATATCATGATATGTCTCTATATGACTTTACTTAGGATGATAATCTTTATGGCTGAGTAATACTTCATTGTGTATATTGTGGTGTATATATACACCACAACTTCTCATCTGATTATCTGTCAATGGACGTTTAGGTTGCTTCCACGTCTTGGCTATTACAAATAGTGCTGCTATGAACATTGGGGTGCATCGTGTATCTTTTTGAATTAGAGTTCCCGCCAGATATATGCCCAGGAATGGGATTGCAGGATCATATGGTAATTCTACTTTTTGTTTTTTGAGCAATTTCCATACTGTTTTCCATAATGGTTCACCAAACTACATTCCCATCAATATTGTAGGAGGGTTCCCTTTTCTCCACACCCTCTCCAGCATTTATCACTTGTGAACTTTTGTCTTTCATTTTTTCTTGAGTTATAGTCAGTTTACAATGTTGTGTCAATTTCCAGTGTAGAGCACAATTTTTCAGTTATACATGAACATACATACATACATTCACTGTTGCATTATTTTTCACTGTGAGCTACCACAAGATCTTGTATATATTTCCCTGTGCTATATAGTATAAACTTGTTTATCTATTCTATATATGCCTGTCAGTATCTATAAATTTCAAACTCCCAGTCTGTCCCTTCCCATCTTACCCCCCCCGGCAACCACAAGCTTGTATTCTATGGTTATGAGTCTTTTTCTGCTTTGTGTTTATGTTCATTTGTCTCTCTTCCTTCCTTCCTTTTCTGTCCTTCCTTTTTCTTTCTTTTTTTCTTTTTCTTTCTTTCTTTTCTTCCTTCCTTCCTTCCTTCTCCTTTCCTTTCTTTCTTTCCTTTCTTTTTCCTTTCATTTTTTTTAAGATTCCACATATGAGCAATCTCATATGGTATTTTTCTTTCTTTTTCTGGCTTACATCACTTAGAATGACATTCTCCAGGGATATCCATGTTGCTGCAAATGGCGTTGTCATTTTTAATGGCTGAATAGTATCCCATTGTATAAATATACCACATCTTCTTTATCCAGTCAGCTGTCGATGGACATTTAGGCTGATTCCATGTCTTGGCTATTGTAAATAGTGCTGCTATGAACATTGGGGTGCAGGTGTCTTTTTGAAGTAGAGTTCTTTCTGGATATATGCTCACTTGTGGACTTTTTAATGATGGCCATTCTGCCTGGTGTGAGGTGATACCTTTTGTATTTTGATTCATATTTTTCTCATAAAATTAAGCATTTTCTCATGTGCCTATTGGCCATTTGTATGTCTTCATTGGAGAATTGCTTTTTTAGGTCCTCTGCTCATTTTTGGATTGGGTGTTGTTGTTGTTGTTATTGAGTTGTATGAGCTGTTTTTATATTCTGGAAGTTAAGCCCTTGTCAGTTGCATCATTTACAAATATTTTCTCCCATTCTGTAGGTTGTCTTTCCATTTTGTTTATGGTTTCCTTTGCTGTGCAAAAGCTTGTAAGTTTCATTAGGTCCCATTCTTTTAGTTTTGCTTTTATTTCTATTGCCTGGGTAGATAGGCCTAGAACATTGCTAAGACTTATGTCAGAAAATATTTTGCCAATGTTTTCTTCTAAGAGGTTTATAGTGTCTTGTCTTATGTTTAAGTCTTTAAGCCATTTTGAGTTTAGTTTTGTGTATGGTGTGAGGGAATGTTCTAACTTCATTGATTTACAATGTGGCTGTCTAGCTTTCTCAACGTTACTTACCAAAGAGACTGTGTTTTCTCCATTGTATATTTTTGCCCCATCTGTCAAAGATGAATTCACTGTAGGTGTGTGGGTTTATTTCTGGGCTATTTGAACAAGTGATTTGTGTCTTAATTTATAAATGAGACTGAGTGACAACATGGAGGGAGAGGTCAAAGCCATTGAAAGAAAACTTTGTTATTCCCCTTGAAGCAAGATGCACATCATGTCACACAGAGCCCACAGGGGAAGCACCAGTGTCCCAGAGGCAGAAAGAAATTAGGAGAAAGCCACAGACTTTCCTGGTGTTTCCATGAGAAAATCAAGGCATGGCAGGATAAACAGTTTAAGATTGGCTTGTTTGAATAATTCCAGGTGGTTTGGGGACAATGGGGAAGTTCTCAGTCTTCTGGTACCTGGCCCCAGGGTGATAGAAGGTAGAGGAAATGTTAGCTTGGTGTGCTGAAAGTTAAAGGAAGTGACTGGGGGTTTGGACAGGAGATTGGTTGGTTTATATACCAAAGCTAGGCTCACCGATGAGCTGCTTGCTACCCCTAGGAATTAGCTAGTCCTGGGAGGAACAGTTTCTCCCCAGCCAGCAAGGCTCTCTGAAGATGTCAAAGCATCATAAAATATAGAAAATAAAAAAGACCCCAACATAATTAGGAGGAAATCATGCCTTCTGATTTTCTTAGCCTCCATTAGCAGTTAATAGCAGAGAAACAGAAGACAGGTTTAGCTCACTTTGCCCCTCATTCTGTTAAGAGCACACTTTTTTTAAGAGAAAATTTAAAGAGGCTTCTATTCTTTACCCATTATCCGTGATTTTCCAAATATAAGCTAACAATTACTTTTAATTCTTTCAACTTCTTCCCTGATTGTGCATATGGTAGTTTTATCCTAAAAACAAAATACACGGAGGAGGAACCAACATTTATATTCTCCTCTTCTGTGCCAGGACTGTTCACTCTTCAACATACATCCCATTATCAAATAAGCCTGTAAGGTGAGTACTATGACTACATTTCCTAGAACAAGGGAAATATGGCTCAGAGAGGTTAAATGGCTTTTTGGCAGAGCACTGGCTGGAATCAGATCTGATGAAGCCCACCCACTTTCCAGAGGAATTAAGTACAATGAAAACACCTTTACTTTTTTTGTGTGTGTGTTTCTAAGTTTCCATTTTTTTTTAAATTGAAGTAACAGCTTTAATATTTATTATTTAAGATGCATTCTAACTTGCCATTGTATTTTGTTGGCACAATTCAAAGACTAAGCATAAAAAGCTAAGCATTGCTTGTGCTTCTGTAACATATCTTTTCGAAATTGTACTTTTGCTAATGTAAAATCAGACATCGCCTCTGTGGTTGATAATGTGCCCCCTCTTTGACACCTGAAATAAAATTTAAGTTCTTTACTCTTGATATTATTACAGGGGTATTTTTGCAACCCAAATCAAAAGAACACTACAGTGCAAATGTTATGGATCACTTTCCAGGAGTTAAAAACTTCTTTGAATAGGTAACACTTTCATGTGGCTCAGACTAAAGTAGATTATATACATATTTATATATATAATTACACATAACTCTATAGGAGTATACAATGAAGTTGCTTTTTACTTGTCCCTAACCCACCATTTCCTCATACACACCAATGTTTTTAGATTTTGTTTATCCTTCTAGTTACTTTGTGGGCATACCAGTAAATACACATATTAATTTGTAATTTCCTCCACTCCTTTTTCAAACAACCATTCGAATATATTTAAGATAAGACAAAACAAAAAGGTTTTGGTAAATAAAATTTAATACAACCATAGTCAAGTAATAATGGTTAAGAGACATTTTTACTAGATACAACAACTTTTAAAAAATTAAAGAAAACTATGCACAAAGGATATTTAAACAAGACATATAAGTATTAGTGTGCTGCAACTGAATTGAGAAGAAAGAAATACAAAGCTTTTTTTTCTCCACTGTGAAGACTCTGGAGCCTCTGAAAGCAAATGACATTTGGCTGCCTCAGGTCTGTACAAGTTGTAAAGCACATTATACTCTTGTTCAGCTCTGTAATTGTGTTGTCTTAGGTAGCTCCAGAAACTCTCAGTAAGAATTTAAATAAAGAAACCATGGGGAGGGGTGTTGGGGAAGGAAAGAGTAAGAACTTTTTCAAGAAAGATAAGTAAAAGAGCTTGTAGAGGGAAAAAAAATAGTACGTAAGAATGGAACAAAAATAAGAAGATTTACTTTTTTGATATTAGATGTAGATACTGCAAATAATGTTTACAAGGGTTTAATCAATGTAAGATAGATGTTTTTCTAAATATCTTAAAAAGCACCTTGGTATCAAACAAAAACCTTCCCAAGTATAATAAAACTCCAAACACTCAACAACCTTTCTTAACATTCTCTTTCTGCCAAGCAACCACATGATTGGTGCTCATTAAAAAAATTAAGAAGATAAATTTATAGGAAACAAATATGAAACTTATCTAAGATAAGCTTTATTTAGATTGAAAAAATGTTAAAATAGCACTAGAGAACTTAAGGCACGTAAACAAATTCAGATGCAGTTATTTTGAAAACATTAAAACAAATTCTTTTCTTTGGAAAAATATATAAAATAAGTTATGACTATTGCTATTTTAAAAATTTTTTATGATGATCATCTTTAGCACTAAGTAAATTTAATATCTAAGGCAATCTCACAAATGTAAAACATTCATAAAAAACATTAAAAAAAAGTCTGAAGTATGTTGCAAATGTCTCTGGAATTATCAATTCACACTCCTGGCTCAAGTGGTTTCTGATGCCTAGCATTAGATGTGACAATAAGTATAGCTAGCTGGTCAAACCTACTGCCTTGAAGGCCAATCAAACTGCCTCATTCTGGTTTCTTGGTATATGAATTTATTTATTTAACTAAAAGGAATAATGGGATGTGGTGATGTAAACCTGGCTTTCAGTATAATGGACAAGAAATCCTAATAAGGCCAAAACTATGTTGAGGTTAACTGGTGTCTTGAGTTTAGGAAAATAAAGGCGGTCCATAGGAAGCCTTTAAGAGACATTATCTTGTCACTTGGCACCACATAAGCAGCAATGTCTTCTCTTTAAATATACGGTCTAGAGTAGAAGATGACTTTTCCACATATAAATCTCAAGAAACCAAAGGCACACACAAACGATTCAACCCCTCTCTTTTCATATATGGGTTCTCACAGCAGTTCTTTAAAAAAAATCTATTGCCATATCCAGACGACAGGGAAAAAAAACACACCTGGTTTGAATATTGACAAAAGTAGTATAATTGAACCTTTGTCGTTCCTGAGTTTCAAAAAGGGTGTATGACAGTAGAGATACATAAACAATTCATTTTCACTAAGAGGAAATGTGTCAGTCCACAAACACTTTCACCTTTCTAAATATAAAAGAATGAATGTTTAACCACCATCATGTGTGAAGCCCCTTTACCAAATTAAATTTACTCTAGAATCATGAACTGAAGTTAGTTATGGCACTTTAAACACTCCAATTAGGCAAAAAGGACAAGTTAATACCCTCCCTGAGTATTTACATCATTTTTTTCCTTAATACCTGGTTTAAATGGAGTCAATATCTGTATTTCAGTCATCTAGGGAAAAAAGGGTTACTGAAGATACAACAGGCTACCATTTCATACCTGTGCAGTAAAGACAGTGGGAAGAGTAGAGTAGAAAAGGAAGGCCTTTTGTTGTAAAAATTAGACCACTTTATAGTTCACTCACATATAGAAACACATGAAAAAGGATTAAAATTCATGAAAAAAGAAACTACTTTTCTGTTGATCCACAAAACATACTTTTAAATTTCCTTCCCACTGAGGTATCATGGCTAGGGTTAGCAAACTTGTAATCCACCTCCAATCTGTTTTCTGATCTTGTTAAACTGTATGTATCATATAGATTTTGACGGTATACAAGCCATCATACTAATACTTATCCTGTACTTTCATATGTAAAGAAGTATTCTAGAAATGCCCAAATTAAAATAAAAAACTTCTGGAACTGAATTTAATAAGGTCAGCTCATTTTTACTTTATGTGCCTTTTTCTGATCATCACAAACTGATAAAATTCTTGGTGCTTGTATAAATGTGTGTAGATGAGCATACTATCTATCTACATATATATACATGTATCCTAACCCAAAGGCTTCTATGAGCATCACCCACCAAAAGAAAATCTGTCAACTCTGTGATGACAGTATGAATATAGTCTGACACCAATGTGGTTGATAAATCCCTTTTGATATACTAATTATACTTTAAAGTTCTTTATTATTTTATCAAAGCTAACATTACTATTTATCAAAAATCAATAAAGGAAGATAAAGAATTAAAGGAAAGTAAAGTATCAGGTAACTTTAAAAATTGTTACTTTAATTTCATAGGGTTCAAGCTAAGTTCTTGGTGGCCTACTTAATTTATGTAGTTTTAAATTATGTAGAGAAAAAAATTAAACAATATTGGCATGAGGTCTATGTCTAAACAAATTCAGTTTTATGGGATTTCATTTCAAATTTACTACAATAAACACATGAATATTAAAAATAAATGTGTAACAAAATACAAGTAAATAGTTAATACTTTTATAATAGACAAAAATACTAGAATACAAGTTATGTTGAGAAAGTCTTTTTGTGTGAAGTGTCTGTATTTATGCATGGGCATGATCTTACAAATACACATGAAAATAACAAGTATCATTTATATAATCCTCAGCACTTACAAAACACTTTTCTCATACGTTATCTCATATGCCACAAAGAATTTCTGAACTAAATAGGTTCCATTATCTACAAAAGTTTGATGCAGAAATAGATGTTTACTCTAAAATTTAAAACAGTATCCCAATTGTATCTACTATTGCCTTTCAACTAAAATGGTAGAAAACTGTTTTCTAAATTGCTTTGATAATTATCACAAAAAGGTATATACCATTTCATATATGATTTGAAAAATAAAAATTCCCTAAAAATTTAAGTTTTTTAGAGTTTTCCTCAGAATTCAGATTCCAGCTAAGCATTAAATTTGATGCCATATAGTTTATTTGAAATCTCTGTATCATTCTAAAATGAGGAAAAAAAAGTAGTTTATCAATGTTAGATTTTTGATTACTACCTTGGTTTTAACAGAAATCTGGTGACACTATAATCACATATTAGCGTCATTTCCCCTATGACAAGGAGTATGTAATCATGATGTGAGATGACAGTAACGCCTGGGAAGTTGAAATACAGCAGGCTACCTGGAACATCCCTAAAATGTTGTAAATTTTATCTGTCCACCCAGAAATAACAATAATCGTCTATGCTGTAGTTTCTGCTATTCCATTTGCCTTAGAAAAAAGTTTTACATTCTTCTCTGAAAACTAGTAAGCTTTATTAAACTGAAACTGAAACATCTAGACAAAGGCAATTTGATGCATAGAAGCTTGAGAATGTTGATCAACATTTTACACCATGGGTACCAGATGAAAGAGATATTATAGAAGACTGCCAACTACTGCTGTTAAATTTCTTCAGATAGCTAATTAAAAAAAATTATGGACCCACTGAGACAGGTGGTCCCCACTTTATCCTGTAAGGACAGCTTAACAGTAGAGACTCCCAGGATTTTCAGCTGTTCACAAGAAAACAGGGTAACCAGGAAGAGGTCCTCACCCAAAGCACCATACTAATGAGGTCAAACCATACTGGGCTAGGGAGAAAATCTATCCCAGTTTTTCACAAGATAATATTACAAAGTGGATTTCAACTTTTTTTTACCAGGTTCAAGAAAAGGCGCTTCCTTAGAGGATTTAGAGATGATACATAAAGACTTTTGTGAGCCACGGTGGGTCATTTTCCTTTCAATGGTCTTAGGTAGCTTTTTTCTTAGGAACTAATCTGCAATTTTAATCCCCATTTTAGGGGTACCTGCTTTTATATCTCCTCCCTCCTCAAAAATCTTTAATATAAGAAACCAATTCAAAGAATGAAGTCACAATAATTCAGTGTTTTTTGATACTCAAATTGTTGTCATTACATTTTTATCAATTATAGGGAAAAAACCCAGTAAAATTAATCATTTTGGATATATTTTTCAGTGACAAAGATTTTTAAAACTGATTTTTCCCCTTTAGAATGATTCTAAGCATTATGTGAGTCAACCTAAATGAAGCCTTAAGTCATGAAATTTTTTCTTTCTATATATACATACACACACACACATAAGACAAAATAAGGAATATACAGTCTTGCAGATAAACCTACATAAATGAAGAGACCATTCACAAATTCCTAAAAGGTATGCAGGCAGACATTATTATTATATGCAGGCAGACATTATTTCCTACTTCACATAGGTTTCTTACAAATACAAAGATACACTCTCAAAGCCCAAGCAAAGACCACTATTACCTTCAACATATATTTTTTTTTCAATTACAGGAAAGGTTTTATTACAGTTTGAAAGATTGATATTTTGGGGAGAAAGGCACCACAATTATTATTTTTACCTTTTTGTGCATATGGTATAAAGGAAATATGTCAACTTCCCACTCTGGAGTTTTTAAAACCTCTCATCTTGGATTGGTGTGGCTTCTTGGGTGAGGTATCCTGGCTTTAGAGCTTAAAGCATTTCTCATTGTATCTATGAATAGTCACACATCCGTGATAGGACACTGGCCTGGGCATTGCAGCTACCCCTGTGATGATACTTGTTGCAGGATCATAACAGAGAATAGTGTCTGTAGCTTCTCCATTTTCCCGTCTTCCACCCAGGATATATATTTTACCATTACACACAGACATACCACAGTTTTCCTGTTCAACCAAATTAAAAAAAAATTAGCTGTTGAAGATAGGGGATTTGGTAGCAAACTGAAAAGTAAAATAAGGCATGCTTTAACACAGTCAAAAAAGGAGACATGAAATAAGCTCCCTTTTGCCCAACTCCTGCTCTATATGTGAGTACTAGATAATTTTGCATGGGTGAAGGGAGTGTTAAGATAGAATGTATGTCAGTAATTGGGATCAAGATACGGGAAGTGAAGTGGGGGTGGTGAATTGAGAGAAGAGTTTTAATTATCTTAATAGTAGTTTAACAAAAACATCCTTGAAGAGTATGGCTTGCTTCTCCTATTACAGGGAAGTGGCTATTACATGACCAAGGGATAGGGACATTATTCATTATATGGGATTACCCACAAATTGAATGAATGAATGAAAGAGCTATGACCAAATTAACAAAGATGTTATTAGAGGCCTTGGGTGGGGCATAGAAACTCCCCAGATAAGATTTTATAGTTAACATTCCACACAATGAGATTCTAAGCTAAATTTTACTCCTGTGTCAATAACTATAATTATTATACAAAACAAATATTCTTGCAAGGATAAGAGTGATTCTTCAAAGAAAGAAATCACAGTAAAATTGTCTCACTACTGCATGTATCTGGTTATGCTACAGGTCGATTATTCTTCTATTTACAATTTACTTTAACTCAGAAAGTTATTGATCTTACTTATTATCCTGTTTCCACATAACCAAAAATGAAATGGGTTCTACCAATGAGTACAATAAACATTTTTACTTGATCAGATTTGCTATATAAAAATTTTGCTCTGGTAGAAAAAAATTAAATCTTGGTGGACTAAAATAATAAAGGATAGTATCTTAGGGTCTAAAAGAATTAGGGAGTATTTAAAAATTCTTACATTAGAGTTTATATACACACAAAATTACTTGCCCCATTATCATGTGAATGACAAACTTTTATGCAGAATACCACCCGTGAATTGTACCAATTATGTACTAAACTACAACATTTTTCATCTAAAGCAAAATGAGCTCTTTTTATAAATTCTAAGAGTTCTGAATACAATAAAAAACAACACCCTTAGTTTTTAAGTACATGTTGACTTGTACTACCAAACCTTAAAGTCACTTTGATGATGATTCTTAAGCTATATAATTATAGGCTTTTGTTATTAACATCATTTCATAAATAATTCTCAGAATTAAATAAAGCAAGCAACCATGAAAACAGTTATTCATTCATATCAGGAAATTACTTGTACAATAGTTTATTTCACTCTGAGAATCTCAAGAGTAATGGCAGCTAGTAAGAAAACTAATTTATTAATATATGAAGTTTTAATGTTATTTTTCTGACTTCAATGAAACACAATGAAATGAAACTGTAAAAAATACCCCTCTCCTTATTTTTTATAATGCTTAAATGTTAAAATGACAACATAAAGAGAAAGAATCAGATTTCTTTTATTATTCTAAACTCAGTGATATTTTAAATATCTAGTCCACAGAAGAAAGGTTAAAAAAAACAGGGAGTAAAAAAAAAAAAAACAAAAAAACCCCCACAATTAAAAAAAATATGTTCCTGATGAAAATTAAAAAGCAAAATATGTTTAAAATAGTATGTTGTGGCTTTTGAGAATTATGCAAAGTCCAAAGGCAAGGAAATGGTGAAGTACAGAAAGAGAAAAGGCTGGGTCTATCAGGACTCATTTTTTAGCTCTTTTTTTGGTCATTCACTATTCAAAGCATTAAAAAAAAAAACAAAACACAACCTTTGACTCAAATAGCTGTCTACCATGAGATTACAGTTGACTTATCCTCTTTCATTTGATTAGTATTAAAAAGGTAGGCAAACACTTACAGATGGTTCAAAAATTGCCTATCAATAATATGCACTTAGAGGTACTGGTAATAAGAAAGGACCAGGGGAGAAAAGATAATCCTAGAAATCTCAGTATTTTTTTTGCTTCAAGAGATTTGATATGGAATACTTGATTTAGATTTTAATGATCTGTCTTTGTTATAATAAATATACTTCTGATCTAAATGTTCCTTGAAATATCTGAAGTCAGTATCAGTCATTGTTTAATTAGGGAAAATGTGCCATGTATGTCCTGTTGTTTTTCCTTAGTTTTACCTCAATCATTTAGTTAAAATATATTCATTATATACCCTGTATTACGCTAGATGCTGGCAATTATCTTCCTAAGCTCTCCTACTGTCTTATACAGTATAGTCAAGTTTTAAATGAACAGTAATTCTTAGCAGAAATGCACTGTGCTTTAAAATATGCACTGTGATAAATCAATAAAGAATAGATTTGGTTAAAAAATTCAGAATTAAGTGTAAACACTCTGTCACACAGGTGAATGTAACAGGGTTCTTATGTGGCAGGGTACACCTCACTTACAGAGTTAGAAACTGTCCTTTCCAGGAGGCCACTGAACTAGAGAAATGTGGTTCATTTTACTTAAATGTGATATAAGAGGGTAGAAGATTATGTTCTCTCTACTATGAAGCTTGAGATCCTATTATATCCCTTTCATTGGTTGAGGCAACGTTTCTCTGAATATATTACTAAGTGGAGACTATATACCTCAATGTCAACAACTTTAGAAAAATTGTGTTATACTCAAACTCTAGTCTTTATCCTTATAGTCTATAATTCTTACATATCTTGCATATAAAATTGTCTTAAAATTAGGACCCACTGTTACTTCACTCCTATTTTACTTCACTATTATTTGTTTACTTATTCAATAAATATTTACTGAGCACCAATAAATGCAAGATATATGAGATGAGTTAGAAAATACAGTATCCTAAAGAAGACTGAATTCCAGTATGGAAATAAACAGTTATGTAAGGAAATGTATGACGTCCATAATAGAGATATAAATGTAGTGACAGAGCAAGAAAAAAAAGACATAAATTCTGAATAGGGCAACCTCAGTTTGTTGTAACTATATCCGGTCCTTGAAAGATGAGTAGAATACAAGTAGAGAAGGCAGAAAAGGTATTAAAGGCTAAGAGGACAGCATAAACCAAGGCAGGAACACACATCATCTGTATAGCAAATGCAAGCAACAGATACTTAATGTAATTGGGGTAAAGGTGAAGAAAATGAAGCTGGAAAGGCAAGCAGAGGTTAGACAACAGAAAGCATAGAATGAAGTGGAAAAACTTTTGGATTTTACTCAGTATGTTTCCAATCAGACGAGAGACATAATTAGATTTGCGGGAAAATAGCTGGTGGCAAAATGGGTTAGAGAAGCAAGACATTAGAGAAAGGATTACTGATTAGAATCCATTGTTTTAAGTTTAGGTAAAAACTGATGAGAAGTTGAATGAAAGCAGGAACCACAGGAATGGAAAAGAATAGGCAAAACTCTTAAGGACACAGAATTGATATGATAGACTAAATCAATTGAAGAGAAAACAAGAAAAATCTAAAAAATTGTGTCCAGGTATGCAACAGAAAAACATATATTAGTAATATATATTAGTCTCTGCCCCTAGTTCCTGACTTAAGAGCTCCTAAATCCCTTGGAATTTCCTGGTTGATGGGAGTGTCTTTTGTTCTAATGAGGTGGCTCTTGGTGGGCTCCAGATGAGGGCTGGTCATCAGAAAGATCAAGCCATAATTAGAAACTTGAAAGATTCACCCCACCCTCCCTTCTCTGGAGAGGAGAGAAGGGCTGGAAATTGAATCAATAACTGATCGTGTCTACAGGATTACACCTCCATAAAAATCCCCAAAGTAAAGGATTTGGAGAGCTTCTAGGTTGGTAAACAAATCCATGTCCTAGGAGTGTAGTGCACCTCAAATCCATGAAGACAGAAGGTCCCGTGCTTGGGACTCTTCTGGGCCTTACCCTAGGTACCCCTTTATTCAGCTGTTTATTTGTGTCCTTTTAAATATACTTCATTATATAATAAACCTGTAAACTTTAATAGGTGTTTTCCTGAGCAAATTACTGAACCCAAGGAGGGGGTTGTGGAAACCTTGAGTTATAGCTGACTGATCAGAAGTATTGGTGACAACCTGGGAATTGCGATTGGCATTTGAAGTGGTGACAGTCTTGTAGGACTGAGGCCTTAACTTGTGGAATCTGAAACTAACTTCAGGTAGTGTCAGAACTGAATTGAATTGTCAGACACCAACTGGAGATGGAGAATTGGTTGGTGTGGAAATAAACCCACATATCTGGTGTCAGAAGTGTTGTGAGTAAGGGAGAAACAGTTTTTCCATTCAGTAGGTTGCTTGGAAACAGAAAAAGTAGGCTTGGTGAAGAACGTGAATTGTTTTAAGTTTGAAGTCTTGGAATACCATAGAAAATATCAAATAGGCAGTTTGAAACTTGAGTCTGGTGTACAGGAGAGAGGCTATAATGGAGAGTAATATTTGAAGTCATCAGTACTGAGCAGTAATTGCGATCACTCAGGAATGCAGTATAAACTGGGATGAGGGCAGCGGAAAGAGGCTCAAGGAATACTTGTATTTAAGGGTTGGGTAGAAACAAAAGAGAGAACGTGAATGAGACTCAGGAGATTATTAGTAATGACTTTGGGAGTACAACATCTCTAGAGTGGTATAGGTAGAGCCAGACGTCCAGCATCAGCACCATTTCAAGTAGTTTGGTGGTAGAAGGAAAAAGGGTAGAACCCTGAGTCAAAAGGTGGAGGGAAGCCTTTCTGGAGCTGCGGTGGAGGCAGAGTGAGGGTCCAAGCAGGGTGTGGGTGGAGGAAACCCAAGTACAGCCATTTCCTTTATAACAAAAAACAACAAATTATCTAGTTTCTAACCACAGAAGGAAAGAAATCAATTTGGGAGCATTTCTTCTCTTTTGAAATATACAAGAGAGAGGGATAAGGACTGGAGTAGGACCTACAAAAGGTCAAGGGGGAAAAAACCCCAACAGACCAAGTGCAATACCAACTTTACCATGGGATTGTGAAGAGTAAGTTATTTCAATAAGACAATTCCTTGGAAGGAGTTCAAAACAAGTATACCATATGCTTTAGGTGGAGTTTCAAAAAATTATGAAACAACAAGCATACATGAAATAGATTAACAGTGAAGTTACAGTGTACTCATACTGGTCTGTACTTGGTCCCACCCAGACTGATTTTTCTTTTGGCCTATTTTATGTTATTACCTGCCGGCTGAATGTATTCTGTACATGCATCCAGTAATCTTCAACTGGGTCGTAACAGTATATTGCCTTGGTCAGTCCACCAGCAACATATATCAGGTTGTTTAAGGATACAGCTGTTATACACCTCTTGGCAATTGGGATAGCTGCACGAAGTAGCCAAGAATTGGTTTCTGGATCATAAGATTGAACCTAAGAATGTATAGAAATATTTAATTAAAATTTCTCAATAAAAATGCAAATTTACTTAATAAAAAGTCTACCAATATGACTAAAAATAAAAACCCATTAATTCAGACTTAAGGGAGGTTAGTTTGAGAGTAAAATATCTGAATATGAAATTCTCAAAAGAAATGCAAGTTTATTACTATCAAGCAGAATTTAGTTACAAACAGGGATTGTTTCCAGGATGAATGGCTACCAGGTCTGCTTAACTTATTTCCATTAAAATTAAGAGACGAGATTTAAAAAAAAAAATGTATTATATAGGAGAAGTATGCCTCAATTTGAATACAATTTCTTTACACATTTAGGAACTCCTTTCTTCAAAAGAACACAAGTGAACCTCAATTCAGTATACTTTGAATTATCACAAATTCTGAACTAATGAATTCTAAATATGTAACATTTGACATTATATTAAAATTTAATTTAGGAAAAGAATTTATTGATTGACAAAATTCAGTTAATTATTGCTAAATGAATTAGGCATTAGACATTTGTTTCCAGAATAAACATGGTATTTTCTGTCATGTCATGATGGCACATATTCTTTTGTCCCAGGAGTTCAATGAACGGTAGCAGCTTTGTGCTATATTTTATTTACATTAGAAAGGTTTCTTTCCTTTTCTTTGTTCTAAAGAATATTTTCAGAGTATGCAGAAAATGACCCAGCTGGAAGCAGTATAATTAGTTATTGTCTTACCCTTTGCTAATTCAATTCCCAATTGTGTTTTGTGTGAATAATTTTTTGATCCTGTAAACTATTTAAAACTGTTTGTCTGTTTGTTTATAGTTTATTTTTAAACTTTTTTGGCAGGGGAGGTATTTGTTAATTTACTTATTTTGATGGAGGTACTGGGGATTGAACCCAGGACCTTGTACATGCTAAGCATGCACTCTACCACTGAGCTATACCCTCCCCCTCAACAAAATAGTTTATTTAGTACAAGATCTCAACATTGAGATTAGTCTCATTTCAAAAAGACTGAATCACACTTTTTACAGAAAATGTTAGATATATTAAGATCTCACTTTAGTAACTTGTAACTCAGTGTTTTCCCTACAAAACATAAAGTACCAATTTTTAGAAGGCCCCTCACACTAAGAGACCTAACTACCTACTTGATAAACCTTCTGTATTTCTCTTCTAGTGTATGTCATTAGTAATTTCTATAAGAGAACAAGGCTTACCTTATCAGAACAAGTATTATCATCAGGTCCTCCACCAATCACAAACAATTTGCCTACACAGCTAGTCACAGCAGGAGAACTCACTGCTTCCTTAAGGGGAGCAACTTCAGTCCATCGATTTGAAAAGGAATCATAACATTCTACGCTGCTAAGTCTGTTTTGCCCATCATAGCCTCCAACAACATACACCTATATGTAAAAAACATGGAAAAATCTTAATTATCAAAAGTTTTAATTTTTAACTAGTTAGCTAAAGAATTAAGGGATCTCTCCCCTTTAAAAGTCTATGGTAACTGTAACAGCAACATACTTAGCTTATTTTCTGGATCTTTTAAAAGAAATTATCACTCTCTTACTACCACCAAGGAGCCCTTTTAAAACATTTTTTTTTCATAATAGTTCCCTCTGATGAACATTTAATACTATAGATATACTGCATATCTGTTTAGGTACTGTATATAAATCTGTGCTTTATACATGAAACAGTGTAATTTTTTCACCCCACCAAGAACCAATCTTCACCCTATTAGGGACAATACTGCTTGCATTAAGAATTACAGGACTTAGCACAAATGCTCACAATCGTGGATGATGAAAATATTCAAATATTATAAAGCAATGAAGCTATGAAACTAAAATATCAGGTAAGGAATTTCTAGACTGTGAAATCTTTGAAGGCAGGGCCTTTTACAATTTAGTCCCTACAATGCCTAGAAAAGTACCTGATACATAATGAACTCTATACTGTACGTTTCAAAGAACTTTTATGTACATCTTCTTTTCATAAATATAAGGTAGGTAGGCAAATAAATATCTTTCTATAATAGATGAACTAATCAACACGCCATTTATTAAATCACTTATAAGCCAAATAATCCATTAAGCATCATGAGATAAAGAAGAAACTTTTAGCCTATAGAAACTCTCCCAAGTTTAATATCCACATTCTTTTAATGGACAGCCATCATCAACCCTTCTCTCCCTCCATATCTAATTAACTATTAAGTCCTACTGAGCCTTCTTTCACAGCATCACTCACATCTGTCCCTTCCTTTTGTTTCCCATTGCCACTATCCTACCTTGGGGTCCATATCATTTCATACTTCTCAAGCTCTTGGCCTCCACTCTTGTACTCACTCTCTAAACCACAGATTAATCTTTCTAAAACTTCATCAACTCCTTTTAATAGTTCAACAGTGAATGCCTAAGGGTCAAGGCCAAACTTTACACACTATCATTCAAGTCTGTCCACAATCTATCTTTCCATGCTCTTCCAAATTTCCTCAGCAGCCAAAGCTATTTCAATCTTGCATTTCTCACATTATTTTAAAACAATCAGTTGGTGGGTCTGTTCTCCCAACATCATGCATCTTAGAGAAGTTAAGTAGCTTACTCAAGGTCACGCAGCTAGAAGGGGTATGGAAACTGTGGTACAACGTACCAATAAGTGTGTAGCTTTGAAGT
Source organism: Vicugna pacos (assembly GCF_048564905.1). Classification (NCBI taxonomy): domain Eukaryota; kingdom Metazoa; phylum Chordata; class Mammalia; order Artiodactyla; family Camelidae; genus Vicugna; species Vicugna pacos. The sequence goes on along the minus strand of NC_132987.1, from coordinate 52,556,797 downwards.
CAGGAGAGGCAGGGTCCATATCTAGCTCTGCCACTCAAGTTAAGACCCTGCTCGGGCAGTTTACCTATCCTCTCTGACTCAGTCTTAACTTCCTCAATTTAAAAATGTAGACAATAATAGTACCTACCATACAATGTAATTTTGAGGATTAAACTTTAATACTACTTCTCTGCATGAAGAAACTAAAAATATATGCTGTGAGTCTCAAGATAAAAGGCCTCTAGATTAAGAAAACCTGAGCTTTGGCCCATGCTTTATCACTTTCTGTGCAACACTGGGCAAACGACTTGATCTCTCTGGACTCAGTTTCTTTGTAAACCGAAAAAGTTACATTAAGCATTCTCTAAGATTCCTTCTTGCTCTGACTATATTCCAAACCATCCTATGTTTCCCTGACAGAGAGCATTTATAACTTTAAATGACTTTATAGGTTTGAATTCAGACTATACTGTAATTTTTCGGATAACAGTTTTCCATGAATTGAGTACTTGCTATGTAAGGCAGGAAGGATTCCCTTTATTTCTTGAGTTAGTGCTTCCTGGTTTTGGGTATATTCAAGTCAAAAATACTAATATTTGTCAAATAAATTTGTGTTCATCAATCCATTTATGATATTTGAGACATCAGTGATTTTAATTTGCCTTTGTATGTCCAGATAAAATGACTATAATGTTTTTAGTCAGACTTCATCTCTTTCTAACCCCTTAATTATTTTAGCTGTCCCTGTCCAGTAGTATTTTGTCATTCTTGAGGTATAGCTACCAAAACCATATATAATATAGTAGGTACTAACAAACCAGTGGTTTTTAGAAAATATTCTGTATTAGTATTTTATTTCCATTACATCTATCTCAAGGTCTTCATTATTTCACTGGTGTTGTCGCCAGCAGCAGCACACTAGATCAATACCCTTAGGAATTAACAGTAGCTTTCAAACTGTACTTTAGTATTCTATGGAATAGAGATTTCAAGAAGCTTCTGTTGGGGGCAAGGGGAGGGAATGAGAACTGATAGAAGGCTCAGTGGGAAGGATTCCTGGCATCATCTGTTTCAACAAGAGCAGTTCTGCTTTCTCACTGGTGGCTCTAAAATGTCTTCATGGGAGGACTTAAGAAGCAGCAAAGTTTTTAGAAGGGGGTACTAGGGGACTGGTCAAAAATATATGTGGGATACACCCAGTATCTTGTGATAACCAATACTGGAATATAACAAATGAACAAACAAAGCCCTAAAATATGAATCACTAACCTGTACACTTAGAACTAACACAATACTGTAAATCAGCTATACTCCAAAAAAAAAATGTGCAAGCAAGTGTGCTGTTTTCACTTAGATTGCTCATTAATTTTGAGATGGCTTTGAAGGAGTTGATACAGATGGAGGCACGGAAAGGTTAAAGAGTCCAAGTTAGCCCTTGGTACACTGCTGTATTTTTATCTGTTTTATGTAAGGCTTTTTATATTAGATTTAACTTCAAAGAAGGGTGTAGTTGCTCTTAAAAAGTTTGGAAGCCACTAGTCCACAAGTGATTCTCAAGTTTGTGAGAACAGTGAATGGGTTCAGAATCAAATTATTGGTTTTTTAAATATTCATTAGCTGCAGCCAATAAGAAGTTTGCTTTAAATTATGTTGGTGAGTTTATCTTAACACTTACTTGTTTTGTCCCTACCTGTACAAATAAATAAGATAAAATAACATCACTCTAGATAAATATATCTTGGCCTGACTGCCAAAGTCAGTAAAAGGAAAAAGACTGCTTGGATTAGACATTGGCTTGTTTTTGTACTTGATGTAACTCCTTCATTTTCCAATGCTTCTCAGGCATTTAGACTCCAGTGGTGCATGAGAAGAGAAATGTGCTGCACTGCTATGAATTCCAAATTGGGAGAACAAAATATCCATTCAAAAGTACAGTGTCAAACTGTTTATATCTTCAGTTTATGTACTGAGGTTAGAAATGGAAGGAAATACAGTCTGAATCCAAAACACCCAGAGGGTGAGTAAAATGAAGGATTCATCTGTGGTATTTATTCTGGACATGTACCAGTAATAAGAATAAAAAGTGGTTTCTCTTACTTTACCAAGGAGGACAGCCATTTTGTGACGCCATCGGCCTTTATTTAGAGAAGCAACTCTGATCCAAATATTTAACTGCGAGTTATAAATCCAGACATCACGGCCATTGATTCTTCCACCTTTAAATGCAAAGCAATGCACATACACTAATATGTATACCACCAAGGGATCTATGCCAAAGGTATAGATAATGAAAACAATTATTTATTCATCCAGCCAAGAATTCGAGGGTTCAACTCGAATAAATTAAGCAAGGACCCTCTTAAAGCTAAATGGCAGATTTAACTTTGTCAGCTGTTATCTCAAGAAATAATTTTATGCCCCAAATAATAAAAGGCAGATTATGAATTTTACAAGTACATGAGAGTTTTCATTTAGGAGTCAAACAAGAGAAGCACCCAAACAACAGAATTATTCTAGAAAAAATTTTAAAAACCATCCATTTTTTTAAAAGCATACTATTATACAGTGGTTCAACGTGTAGTAAAATAGTAATCTGCAAAGCTGGTAAAATTATTTAACTAATTAACAAATTTCAGACCATGGATACTGTAGTTATACTTTATATAAGTCTGTCACTTTACTATCTATTTGATTTTAGAGGTAACATTACATATTGTAAAAAAAAAAGTTTAAGTTAAGAATTTTAAGGAAATTTCTATTTCATAAACTTTGGGGAGAATTTCAGTAAACATGGGTGGAGATGCTTAATTCTGAGTACTTTTCACTTTGCACACTTTACTGTTCCTTAAAATAAACAAGTAAAACTTTAAAAAATTATGCCATATTCTGTATGCATTTGAGAGCACTTAAAATATGGCATGGTTTAAGGCATTTTCTGATGAATCTTTTGAAATCATTCTGCATCATCCTGTGCCTGTTTTTAAGGACAAAAAGTCATCTGTTGTATAATCTGATCTACCTAGAGTGGGTATATCCACTTTCATTGTTTCCTTTTGAGACACTGTTATGGTTTAAAATAGCCGAGCTGTGTTTAAATTAAAAGCAGCTACTGTAATAATTCTTTATTTACCTGAAACAAGAATGTCATTCCTTAGAGCACAGACCGCATACTCTGATTTGGTAAATTCTGGAAGCTTAGCCAAAGACTTCCACTCTCCTGTCACAGGATCATAACACTCAGTGTAGGGAAGATTAAATCCTCCAACTCGTTCACAGCCTCCAACGACAACTATCACCTCAGAATAGCCAGTTGACCTAAAATAATTATTATAAGAATGCACAAATAATAAATTAAAATACACTCAAAATTATTTAAAATTCTAAAAACAAAATGTTGGGTGGTCACTAAAAATGTTAATAGAGTTTATAACAAAGAATAGTAAAGGAAAAAAGCAAGATGAAAAATTGTAGAGAAGGTCTGATCAATAGTATGTAAGTAATGTGTCTGGAGAGAACATACCAAAATCCTAATGACAGTTTTCTCTGAAATGTGGCTTCCTCCTTTCTATCAACACAAATTTTCAAAATGATGATGGACTACTTTTAGAGTGAAAAAGACAACTTTTAAGAGCACTAAGGGAATACTAAGGTTTATGTTAATCACTGGCTTCTTTTACTTTGTACTTTAAATTTAAGATAGAGACAGGAAAAACCAAAAGCTATCCCAGCCTTTTCTTTTTGTTCATAAGACTCATGGAAATGAAAAAGTCTTATAATTGTGTTTTATGGCTGCTACAATTTTAAGTCCCTCAAAGACAAACATAATAATCCCCCGTCTCTTACTTAAATGGGGAGAGCAAAAAGACCACATCAGAAAACTGATTTGTAGCTTTAGTCAATGTGACAGTTTATAACTACACTAGAAAAAAACAAAATTAACCAACATTGCTGTATCCCTTTAACAGAGCTGCTATACTACACTTCATCGCAGCTATTCCAACTAACGATCATTCACCTGGTCCATGCCAGGCATACCTTTTCCTTTATAAAATCAGAAATACATATTGTAGAAAAGAATTTTGTTCACAGAAGCAACAAAAATTACTTTTAGGAACCCAGCAAATTATATAATCCTAACTCATCATAGAGTAAAACAGAAGGACTCAAATATCATCAATAATATTATTTTCAAAATAATTCCAAAATGAAAATATTAAAAGTAAATAGTGGATAGCACCAGACGCTTAGTAGTATAACTAATTTATCCTCCTTTCTGTAGAAGTATTATTTCCTAAAATCTCACTTAAAATACTTCTAAAACAAACCCAGGTGATAGCTTTCAGAGTCTTATCTATTAATTGAACAAAACCAAAAATTGCTAAATAATGTCACTGGGGTTTAATCACTCCTAATTGTTTTAATAGAAAATCAAGGTAATTACTACATAGAGCTTTGATAGAATTTTGTTTTATACTTTATTTATAGCATTTTACTTGTTTTATACTTTCCCTTTGCTTGAACTTGCTTGCTTGCTTTTTTCAAGACTTTTTTTAGCCCAATGAACATATACTATCTGTTTTGTACCTTGGAACAAGAAGAGAAAACAGCACAAAAAGCTAACAGCTAAAACATTTAGTCCCACTAAATAAAGGCTATGTGTATTTATCTGAAAGGATCAGCAAACTAGTAGTTTTTCCTCTGCTGAAGGTCTTATTTGCAATGAAATGGCTTTTAACTTAATTAGAGAATAGTCTGGTGTTCTCATTAGAGACTAATTCAATAAAATTGTTATTTCTATTTCTTGAGCTTAGAAAAATACTTATCTCAGGCAGGAAAATGATTGTCTTAAAGGAAGTGAGTTGCTGTAACTGATAATGGTGACCAGAATAAAAAGGCAGCCAAGATGATACTATAGAATGAATAAAATTCTGAATACCTATGTAATCTATTTTTCAGAGTGAATGTTACTTTATTTTATTAATCTCTTAAAGTAAAAATTATGATTTTCCACTATTACAAAATGAAAAATATTTGCTGCTTTAGCGTAAGTCTCATCATTTGTTCCCAGGAAAGTGTGACAAGCAAATTATCTTTTTTCTACAATGGTAAACATTTAAAGAAAGTCATCATTCTCTTTTATCATAAATTTGAGAAAAGATCAAAGATCACAGTCTTCGATTTATGTAAAAGATAAAATAATTATAACTCCACAGGATATTCTAAACCAAATCAACAAACTGTATAGCAATTACCAGGTTCAGTTAAGAATCTCAAAAGGTAAAATGCATGACTTGCTAGCTGAAAACAGACCTTCTTATCATCAATGCCAAATATGCCAGAGAGAGATGAACTGCCAAACTAACTTTTATCAACAAAAAGGGGTCAAAAGGTGATTCTGGTTAATAAGAAAAATAACTGAATATATTAAAAAAAAACACAATAAGACATGTTTCCATATAGTGAGAAGTTGGAAGGGAAAAAGGAGAGGTGTTAGTGATATAGTCTATTTATCATTCCAAGACTCAAAAATATCTGAAAACTAAGCCATTAAACCAAAATAATGAACTCAAACAGAGATATGAGACTTTTAAGTCCTAAAGAGACTGAATAGCTCTCTACTCTGCAGGATGTGACAGTTATTAAACTCCATGTATTAAGTATATATCAAAAGAGGGGCTTGGTCAGCCCTAGCAGCAATACATAAGTGAATGAACAAATGACTGAAAGAGTAAATAAATAATCACAGACACATTTCTTGTGTCCATTCAAGTTACTGTCTAAAGGAAAAAAACCTTGGCTAAGCTAACTTGAACATTACTATTTCTTCGGTAAGAATATTTTATGGTGGGTGAGACCTTCTCAAGCTATACTAGCTGAGAGGACTCCAGTTCTAAAGATCTCCTAGCTCCCTCTGTTTGGATTCCATTCTTGCCAAACAACCTTTGAAAACTCTGGCTTCCCAACTGGTGACTTGCTCATAGTAAGAGAATATGCTGGACAGGTTGACCTAATATCTAGTCTTTTTGACAGTTCCATTTCTTATTGTAAATAAATTATATAAACTAAAAGATAAGTTAATCGGTCTCTCATAATTAACATTAAATCTGCCCCTAATCTGCCCTTAATAGTCTGATCTATTCTTACTGTAGCAAAAAAAAAAAAGTTTCTGAGCCTAGAGGAATCACTGGATCATGGTTCATCATTATAAATGACCCCTTAAGAGGCTATGCCAGCCACAAACCTTATGGCTTTGTAAACTTTGTAAGGACAAGTTTCAACTTGTGTGGTAAGGCTTTCCACCTGAAACTGAACAGGCAGAATGGGTTCTATAAGGAAATGGCTATACTGATCCAAAGATTCAAAATGTTTACTCTTGAAAATCAGCAGTTAACTAAGAATTTATTATCAGGAACTAATCACAGATATGTTTAAATAGCCACAAAGGTCTTCATCTCACTTACTAGTAAAAAATCAGGAAGAGTTTAAATGTGGGTGGGATGGTTATATGCTATACTGTAGCTTCATGTCAACAAAATACGTTTACCGTAACAGCAGACTATGAAATAGATTACAACTCTGTGAAAGAAATAGTAAGTTCGTAGACAATAAAAGAGAAGAATGAAGTCAAGTGCCACAGTGTTACCTCTTGGAGATAGGAATATAGGTGTTATTTTTTATCTCCAATTAACCATAAATCACTCTATCCCCTCCTCTTTACCTCAAGGTATGAAAGAATAAAGGAAAAAAAACATATCTTAGTATTAATAGACACTACTGGGTTGTCTGCTCTTACATATGGGACAAGAATTTCAGCTACTACTTTTCTGCTACATGATCCTGCTCCCTGGCCAGAGGTAACTGTCCCGAGAAGGTTGTCTAGCTGAATCAGAGATTATCTCCCTACAGGAGAGGGAGAGATTTTATCTCCCTGAGTGACTGAACTTGTAATATAGAGACCCCCATACCCATGAGTGGCTATATTCAGCCTGACTAGTGAGAGAGAATGATGCAGATATGCAGAGAAAAGCAGAGGCAGGAGGTAGAGAGAGGGCACAGCTTGGTTTCTGATGGCTTTTCAGTAGCCTATTCTAGTCTTCTTGGAAGTCCTGTTGAATTTCTGCCCTTAGGTTCTTCAAGATAATGACTTCCTGTACCCTTTAAACACACTTATCTCCCTTCTATGCTTACACTGATGAGCTGGTTTTAATTACTTGCAATCAGAATTCTGATATACTAGAGTTCAATGAATTGCAGGAAAAAAACAACCTACAAATGGTTTTCCAACTCAGGAAAAGATGCTCAACCTTCCACATTAAAGAAATGCACATTAAAATTATGAGATGCCACTTCACTTTCCAGAAAGATTTACAAAAATAATGATGCGCTGTGTCAGCAAAGCAGCAGAGAAATAAGGATATTCATATTTTTGAATGAAGTATAAAACTGAAGGGCAATTTTTACAACATCTACCAAAATTTAAAATGCACATATCCTATGACTGAGCAATTCCACTTCTAGTAATTCATGCTATAAATTATCAGACATACGTACAAGAATATTCACTGAGCATTATCCGCAATGAAAAAATCTGGAAACAACCTAAACGTCCATCATTAAGAGATGGATTAAATAAATGATGGCACCTATATGTGGGGTACTATACATCTTTTAAAAAACAATGAATTTGAAATTTTCCATAATAAAGAGCAAAAAAAAAATAAAAGAATGAAAACCTATATGTGCTGATATAGAACAATCTCCAAGATACTTTTAAGTGATTAAAGACAAGATGCAGACTGTGAGTAAAGTATACTACCATCTATATAAAGAACAGTGGGGATGTATACGTGTGTACACACGTACACACACACCCACCCATCCACCCACTTATATATGCAAAGAATGTAACAGGGAGGTATCCTTTGGGAACGAGAACTGACATACCAAGGGTTAGGCAGAGGAAGATTTACATGTATATAGTACTTTTATGTAAAAATGAGTTCAAAATAATAATGAACTAACATGTGTAAAAATGGTAAACCACGCATCCGATGATATAGGAGATTAACACTCTTAAGAAGGACTGAAACAAAAATTCAGAACACTGAGTTCTAAAATATTATTTCTTAAAAAATCTTAACCTTAGTCTTCTCATTGATTTATTCAATAGCAACTTGAACCTTGTCCTCATTATGGCAATTAGGTTCCTATTTTCATTATATAGTAACAGATTATTATCATAAGCGGTAGTAGAAAGTATTAGGAAAGACAAGTACTTAACCAATTCAATTAAACTCAAAATGATTAACTTATTAAATCCTAGCCAACTCTATTGCTTAATGGAGTGTGGCAAAGATTTTTTTCCATAGATACGAACAATTCATGCTTAAAATTAACCATTTGATAGCTAACATTTCTGTCTCTCAAACCACATTTCCCATTCTGTAAAAGGATAGCAAAAATTTAAATGTATTTTGATTATCCATGAAACCAGCAATAATTTTTATTAAGCATTTTTGTGTCAAATACTAGGTTATGCATTTTTCACATGGTATTTCTAACCCTCACAACAATCTTACAAGGTATATGGTATTATGCTTATTTTACAGATTAAGAAACTGACACATAGAGAAGTTAAAGTGCTCCCAAGGTCAAAGAATTAACTAGTTACATAGAGCCAGATTCTAGTCTAGGCCTATCTGATTCTGAAGCCAGTACTCAAGACAACATGAGGCTTGCACTTTGTTTATTAAAAACAGTATTATACATTAGTATAGAGATTTAAAGTTGCAATAATATATATTAATAAAAAGACAAGTATTCCTAAACTTTACTTCTTCTGTGACTGGTCTCCACTATTTTTTCTTTATGTATCTAAGGTTTACAACTGGCAAAGCAGATTATTAAAGCTTTCATGGTCTTACATCCTATAATATATCCCCTTTCTAGGAAATTGCCATCACACTGTTTTTAATATAATGTACCTTGGGGTTTTCTCTGTCATTTAAGAGACACATGGGTATGTATAGGTACACTACCCAGTATGAACTGAACTCTGGAGAATATCTGGCACAGGATAAACACTAAAGAAACACTGGATGATGTGAGGACTATAACTCAACTGTACAGTGGTGGGATCAGACTGTCACTGCCCTAATCCAGAGCTAATCTTTGCATCACTAGTAGTGTAACAATCAGATATGCTGTATCTCCTAATGTGATGCAATGAGATACTTACATTACCTAGAATGAATTCTAGCCAAAAATATTTAACTTGTCTCCATTGACCTGAAGCTTGTCGAGCTAACTTTGTTTTCAGGATACATAGCTTAATGCAGCTAAGTGACAGCATAATGAAGTAAACAGACTAATACAGAAGGTGGGATATTTTCCTGGACAACATGCCCATCAACAAGTCAGAATCGTGAAAAAGAAACTGTTTTGGAATGAGAGACTTCATGGAAATAACCAGATGCAATGAGTGGTCCTGTACTGGATCCAGATTCATCAAAGAACAGTTAGGAAAAGATTGGGGAAATACGAATATGGATTGAATATTAAATAATATGAAAGAATTATTCTTAACTTTGAGATATTATTTTGACTATGTTACTGTTTTAAAGATGCATCTACTATATATATTTATATACATTATATATATAAAGTATGTGTGTATATATGTGTGCATATATATAAATATAATCTTAAAAAAACCATTGGCTGAATGAATGAATGAATGAATGAATGAAAAAGTCAGGGCTGGAGACAGAGGTTTGACAGTCAATAGCATGCACAATAATCAAAACCAGGAGAACAGATGAGATCATCTAGGAAAGTATTAGGCAAGTCAAAGAGATGTGAACCAAAGTGAATATCAACATTTCAAAGACTAGATAAAGAACCATTGAATTGAAAAAGAGTAGCTGGAGAAGGGGACCATGAGGGAAATGGTATCCCAGAAGCTAATGGAAGAGTTTCAAGAGGGATTAAAGCCGAGCACCTTAAGGATTATTGGATTTAATAGTTTCAATGGCAAAACCATAATGAAGTAAGTTACTATTTATCATTCTCATTTTACATATGAGGAAATGGATTAAATTTTACTTTATCCAAACTAGTGTACGTTTTAAAGACATGCTATCTCACAATATGCTGAATTTTAATCACACTCCAAAATAATGATAATCAAAATCAACGTTAAAAATGTGGTTTGAGAGCAATGCTACAGTAAATTTATAGGAAAAGTAGAGATTGTGTGGGAAAATAAACATCAGTTTCACAACAATGTGAATATATTTAACACTACTAAACAGTACACTTAAAAAGGGTTAGGATGGTAAATTTTGTTACGTGTTTTTTACCACAAACACAAAAAGTCAGTTTTGTTAGAAAGATATTTAAGATTCCTTACTATAATATTTCTCACAATAGCCATTTTTTGCTTACAAGAAAATGTTTACTATTACTCCTTCTATTACTAAGGCATAGAGATTATTTTTCTATAGCTTATGAATTAAAATCTATAGGCTTTTTAAATCCAGTAACTGTGGCAGTAAGAAAGATCTGAAACCTGGGTTTTACATCTTAGGATCCACTCAGTCTATACCAGCTTACTTACTTCACCTCTATATTTCATGTTGTTGGTTAGGAAAAAGGTTAGTCTGTGAATGTGCAAATTGCTTTTTATAAGTAGAGGCAGTCCAGCAGAGTCTAATAAAATCTTTAGTTCCTTTATATCCAAAGACCCTTCGGAAAGAAAAGTGGAATGATTTGGGACCCTATAAAGGTTAGGAAAAATTAGAAGAAATAGTTTGAAAAATGCATAGTTGCAAAGATCCTTTGAAATACCCTCTTATAGCTCAGAAAAACAGTAACAAAACATGCTACTGTTGAATCGAGTCTTCACTGGGAGAGAAATGCTAATAATTTATAATCTAAAACAAATCTTAAATTATATAAAGTCACATGTAGACGATACATATAAATGACTACACTGAGATTATACTCAGGAGGTTTTAAAATATTTTAAAAACGAAAGCTTTTGTTAATTATGTTGTAGTTAATTTATAAACAGTCTTCTCACCTGCGTGGCCTAGTCCTTGGGGACATCATTTCATTCCCAAGTATGTGGTACCGTCTTGCTTCATGCAACAACTGATAACACTCAGGAGAATTCTGGATCAACTGGTCCACCTCAACTGTCTGAACGAAGTAGTTGGGATGCAACAGAGGGAGTCTCACATGTGTCAGGAGCTCATGTAACAATGGTCTTCTCAGATCAACAGCACGGTAGACCCAACGCATGACTGCTTCAAAAACCATTTCCTCTTTACCAATAACAAGTTCATCGCTACAAATATAATCAATAAGTTCATCTTTGTCAAGCTCAAGAAATTCTTCATGCTGGGACACATCCTCAAAAGTCTGCAATGCAAAATTCTTGCATTTTGTGAAGAGTGTTTTGAGGGAATGGGTATCAGCAAAGCGCTGGATCCCTAAGCAATTACAAGGATCAAGTTGCTCCTCTAAGAACTTGGCACATGCATCACGGAGAACACTAATCTGAAAAAGGCTTGATGTTTCAAAGAGATACTGTACATTCTCTGTAGTAATCTTCACCTTTCCAGTATAAACATACTGCAAAAAACATTCCATAGCTTCAGCTAAAATACCATTGATCTCAACCAACATTTCTCGGCTTTCCCTGTGGTCATTACAAAACATAGCTCTGAAGTAGCTACTACAGGCTGAGAGAACAGCTCTATGGCAAGGAAATTCTTTTCCTTCCACACAAATGATAACATCTGTGAATAAGCGGCTATCTCGGAATTCATTAAATATCTGAAGTATGTTTTCAGCATGGGATGATCCTGAAGAGAAGTCAAAAAACTCACGGCCTGTCAGAGATTTAGGGTCCATTTCAAAAACTTTACGCTTTGTTGCTGGTGAATCACGCACCCCGAGATCCTCTCTGTTTAGTCTTCGTCCCAATATTAGTACCATTGTTACATCAGTTGACTATATAATTGTTGAGAAATAACTGTTGTGGATCTTCTTTATGTGGCTAAAAATTAAAAAAAATTAAAACATTTCAATATGTAAAATGTTCAGTAAAATTATATAATTTCATTTTGATGTAAACAGTATAACAAAATCACATAATTAATATATTTCATACAGGGTATAGAGTACTATCTCATCTTAATAAAAATTGATGAATAAAAATTTATACAATTAGAATATTAGAGGTAATTTGCAATAGTACTCTTTAAACCACCACCCCGCCAGTTGAAAGGATACTATGTACTTTGTGAATTACTGATAACCTTAAGTTTCCCCTTTATACAAATGGGTTTCAACTACTGAATGTAGAGTTAAGTCAGAATGCTATAAGACACAGAACTTGATTATATTCAGAATCCTAATATAAATGTTTATTATCTTAAAATAGTGTGTTGCTAGAGAAGAATTCGGGTACATCCATTAATGGCTTTTAAAAATATGTATGTGTTTTGACCGAGCAAATCCCTTTCTAGCAATCTATCCTAAGGAAATAATCAGGATCATATGGAAAGATTTATCTACAAATATTCAATGCTGTATTAATAGAAAATACTTAAAACATCCTAAATACCCAACAATAGGAGATTAAATCAAGTGTATATAATGATGGAACATAGTCTATGCGGCCATTAAAAATTATATAGACTGTTTAATGACACGGGGAAGTATTAACCAGACAGTAAGTGAAAAGCAGGTATCAAAACATTTGCAAAGAAAAGAGAAAAATTTAAGTATCAGTGCATCTAGGCACAGAACAAAGGAGTCACATATGCCAAAGTATTAAGTGATTTATTTGTCTCCTTGCAGGTTATCCAATTTCTTGGGTTAAGGCTGTCCATGCATACGTGTGCATGTCCGCAAGCACATGAACACATGTATGGGTGAAATTAAAAAAACTCACTTATAATGTACATATACGCACTTTCAAATTCCAAGCTTCTGTATACAGGAAGTAGCACAAATCTCAAATATGCTTTTAATCTGAAGTTATTATCTCAATAACAGTTCATTTTATAGACATCTACCTCCCATAGAAGACACATGACTACTGTGCTTGAATGTCAATTTTTTATTATTGAAACTGTAAAAAGTTCAAAGCGGGTAATGTTGCAAGTGATAAATATTCAATTATAATAAATATAAACTGTGGTATGACATATAACTCATATTTTAATCTTAAAGCTTTAATCTAAATTCAAAATATAGTTGAATTAGTCACAAATCAGCTTCCCAAGTCAAGAACTTATTCTTCAAATCAGCTTATTTAACTTAAATTCTTATTGCATTTCAGATTTAAAAAATTCAAACCATTGTTTTTGACTAGTGAAATAATTACTGGCATTAACGACAAAAATCTTGAGCCTTCTGCCTCCATACATTTTTGTTTTCTTAATGTTTAAATGAAAATTTATTCAGACTGCAAAACAAAATAACATACTGCAAGTACTAAGAATTTCCCTTTTAGCTAAAAGGGACAAGTAAGAAAACAAATGAAAAGTACTCTGCTTTCTATATCCAATAATCTTACTGTATCTGGTATTTGTTATCTGTTATCTCATTGTATTTGATAAATTTGGGGATAGCATATTGAATGAGTTGTAATAGTAAGGTTGATTAAAATTTTATATGAGTTAAGGGTTTTTATGCTGTTTTCTGCCCCTTAATTCTCATGGCTATTTTCCTTGATTGTTAACTGACAGGTCTCTAACTGCTTTACCCAATGTAGAATGGAAAATCTTGAATAAGAACAGCTATAAAATCACCTGCTGTTACAAAATATTCAACAGCAACAAGATATTTGTTTACTGCTTTGTACATAAAAGAGGCTGTCTCACAGATCTGGGCTATTTCCTTCCAAACCACTTTTGCCTGGCTTTTTGGATAGCCTGGTCTTTCTGAGAACTCTCCTATTAAGCAGTTCACAACAGCACGAAATATAAACTCTTCATATTGATGACAAAATAAATGAGTTGCACAGGAGTTTATCAGGAATAGGAGATGCATTTTAGAGTGTATCTTTTGGGCTTCCAGGTGTAATTCACTAGACTGTATTTTCCCATTTTACACAAAGTATTTTATTTCAACTAGTAATGGTTAAAAATTTAAAGACACACTTAACCACATCTCAAAGTACAGCATCTAATATAGGTTTAAGATTTACCATAAATGAACTCATAAACAATCAAGCAAATGAAACATAAAATTACAGACTGAATTCTTCTAAAAATTTAGCAAATATCAAAGCATCATTATTCCTATCAGGAAAAAAACAGCAACTAAGTAGGCTTCTCTGGACAAGAGAAAACATTTGTTCCAAAGAAATATAATGACTAAAAGTTATAACTATATAAGTTATTGGATTCAAGGGTGACCAGACTCTGAATGACTGACTGCCAAAGTCACATGACTTGCCTAGAAAAGTTAGTATCCCTTTCTCTCCCTCATTTTCTTCAGGAGCTAAACTCTCATTTGAAAGGAAGATTTTTAAGAGAAAAATTCTTCTAGTTAAGGGTACTCTAGGGTTTATTTCCAACTGCGGAACTCATAAATGTTATAGACCTAATTTCTCATTGCTAAGTAGATTGAAAATTACATGTTTTTGGCCCATGTCCCAGAAAAAATGAGTGGAGATAACTTACTTCCTTTACTGTCTCTAAGAATGGAGAAAAAGGTAGAAGAGGGATGGAGGATATTCGAGAGGAGTAGAAAGGAGTGTGTAAATGCTTTGTTTGGTAACAGAAATGTCTGTGGTGCTGCCTTTCTACATGATCTTGAGAATAGAATTGTTCCCTGTTCCTCCGATGGCATAAGTGATCCCTGGTTAAAGGAAAATGACTTGTATTTTCTAATGTTTAGAGAGTTTATAAATACTATAAATATAGTACCTTTTCAGCATTTGCTTGATCAAAGCCCTAGTTTTTCCACACCTAAAATAAATGGAGAACATCAACATATAAATCAGGTAGTAATCACTTCATGTGTAATTAGCATTAGTTACTAACATGTTGAAAAGTTTTAAATTTCAGTTTCTGACTAGAAGTTTACTTTTGCATAGACAACCAATACTGAATAACAATTTCTTAAAGCAAATTAATAATTTTATGCTATTTTATATCTTAATCAGTTTCATTATCAACTCCCTTACTTGATGATTTTATCCTGCAGTAAGGTTTCCTGAGTGAAAGATGAGTAAACAAATATTCATGTCAACAGCAAGCTAATGGTGGCATTAAAAACATATATCCTATGATAATTCTGCAATGGATATTTGAAGAGTGTCTGGTAACTGATGCCTCATCTGAGTTTGGGGCCATTAAATAATTCTGAGTTGGTCTATCAATATTACCAAAAGCAAACTGTTCAGTCATTATATTTTATATAACTATGAAATCAACTCGAGAAATTCTCCCCAAAATTCCAGTTTTTAATTCTTAGTTATCCAGATTATCCATATAGAGTCACCATGCTTATCAAATAATAACAATAATAATAATTTTTTAAATTGAAGTACAATTACAATGTGTCAATTTCTGGTGTACAGCACAATGTCCCAGTCATGCTTATACATACATATGTTTGTTTTCATATTCTTTTTTCATTAAAGGCTATTAAAAGATATTGAATATCGTTCCCTGTTTAAATCTTTTAGAATATAAATGCATATTTCTTCTGTTTTGTTGATCCTTATAGGGTTGTAGAAACCAACCAATTCAGCACCTTTTTTTTTCCCTTGGTGGAAGGGGAGAGGAATGCTTAAAGGAGAATACTAGAACCTTGAACTGTGCACAGAATACCAACAGTATTTAAACACAAGTGGTTCTGGTTTCTGGCCTAGACATCTATAAATAGAATTCATAAATCTAACAAGTTTAGTCGAATTCAAAAGTTGATTCGGAAAGCCAAGATATGGACTACTGATTTTTTTCTACGTGTATATACAAACACATATCTCTACAACCCTTTCTGCTTTGATTGTGAAGTGAACGTTATCTTGCTTATTTCCTTATTTGCAGAAGTCAATCTAGCTTGGTAAAGAATATTTCAACGTGGTCAAATTGAGGAATTGTTAGTCCTAGCTAAGTTAAGTGTTTCTTCGCAATAAAACAGTAAGATCCTGAGCCTATGCAGGGGTTCAGGTCAATCAAGAAACAATTCTAGAGAGCCTACTCTCTGTCTCACACTGGGGTGGCAAATACTGGATTCAGATCCAATTTTAGACTCTGTGGGGTTGGTTAAGATTAGACTCAAACAAGAACTTCAAGATTGATACTAAAATAGATTCAAATTCTCAGTGTTTCTCTAGC
Source organism: Vicugna pacos (assembly GCF_048564905.1). Classification (NCBI taxonomy): domain Eukaryota; kingdom Metazoa; phylum Chordata; class Mammalia; order Artiodactyla; family Camelidae; genus Vicugna; species Vicugna pacos. The sequence continues at coordinate 52,540,451 of NC_132987.1, read as the reverse complement.
AGAAAACACAGGTGCAAACTGGAATAGATTCTCTCATGACTGATCTAGTCTAGAATTAAACCTTAAGGAGTAGAAGGACAAGGCAATTCACCTGGGCATTTTCTGCAGGGTTTTTAGGTAATACTCACCAACCTAATAGGTAAGGGCAAGGGACAGAGAAGGTCAGAGTACAAAGTCCAAAGGAGATATATAATGTCAGAATTGATCTTAAAGTGTAGTTGCACTGCAATCAAGCTTATTTTTCCTTTAGAATGCAGGAACCCTATATAAAGAAAGTAGTTACTATCAGCCTTAAAGATAGTATGCATTAGTGAAGGGCTTATAAAGACTAATAAAAACCAGATAGCAAAGGAAACCAACATTTTGACTAACATGGTCCCTACAACTTTCAGTAATGAACTGCCACATGCTATGCTCTACACTACTCCATTTTCTCAAACTGAACTTTGAAGAACATAGCAGAAAGAGCAAAAAGACTAATCAAGAAGAGGTTTATCTTAAAAGATATACAGTAACTCCAAAGAAGTCAGAAAACAATTGTAACATATTAAACCTATTATTTAAAAATAACTAGAAAATTATATTTAACATGGAATTATCTGAAATCAAGCAGTTTAAAAAATAAATTTCAGACATTTTCACCCCATTTTCTCAAAAGCTGATTTATCTGAATCATTCTATTTAATGACCACTTTAAAAAAATGGTAAATTTATACTCTTCAATTTTCAATTTAAACCTTAACTTTTGGAGTAGTGGTTCCCAAGCCAAATTTTACAAATGTAATATTTAAAGTCCAGTCTTCAAGCTGCTATTTTCAGTATTTCTAATTTTTTAATGAAACCACCAGGAACATACTCATCCACAAGATATCAAAAACTTTAAATTTGTCTAGAATTACAGCAAGTGATTATCCCTTGTTTACTAGAACCTCAAATAGTCAATATATTATTACTTTGATTAATGAGAAAAAGAAATAAGAGGCATCTGACAATGAAAATTTAGGAGTGCTTAAACTATGTGTCAGACTAAATTATTATGGTTCTATAAGTAAAAAAAGAATGTCTTCTCCTAAATCTCAGAACAGAAATTTTGAATTTCTCCATTCAGTGTTTCTCTCCCTTGCTTTAAAACTTTTAGCTACTAATACTCCCCAACCCCTAGAGGAAGAAAAAGTTAATCATCAGAATTAACACCTGGTATAAGGCAGCCCTACTGAATCTACTTGATACCTAAACTTAATGTCCTTCGGTTTCATCCTACTAGAAACATGTTTCTTTTAGGTATTTAATACATTGTTTTATTTTAAAATCTTAAGATCTATAGATATATAATATAGTATCATTTCTTTTAGCAGAATTGGTTTTGGTTCTCTTACTAGAATTAATTAAATATGCAAGAACACTACCCAGTTCTGTGCCACTTGACAAGTTTGAGATCTAGTATTTTAGATGACTTCCCTATGTATAAAAGCACTTGTAAGTCAGTGATTTTTATTTACCTTAGTGGTAACACAAATTATGTACAGAAGTGAGTTTTAGAAACCACTGAGTAAAGAGCAAAGCCTAATCACCTTTAAACATCAGTTTAGTAGACTTTAAGATGTACCAAATGCTGAAAAGTTGTAGCCCCTGGATAATGAATTTAGGAAGAGTAACAAATTGTTTAATTTTAAAAAGCTACTTTAGCTATTGCGTTTTTAATAGGAGAAAGAATATGGGTTTTAAAATGTCAACAGTGGTCAAGGAGCCACATACTCTGCTTCAGCCACAACAGAAACAGAATTTGTATATACTTATATATTTCACATATTTATAAGAATACATTATGAGGATGTTTTATTTATATTTTTCATTATACAGTCCATACCTAAATATTTATTGAAAAAAAGTGTCCCAAATTCCTAGGTAAGAGAAAAGTATATACAAAAATAACTGCAAGTCACAGTCTTTGTCTGGATAAGCAGGCTTATGAGCAGTGGTTTTATTTTTTTTTTAAAAGGTTAGAGGTTTGCATCTTGTACTTATTTAGAAACACTATATGCCTTCAATGCACAAGCGATGAGGCAGTCCGGGATCACAGAAATTGCTCCTTCTGCTGTAGTCATCCCAACTTCAATTTTAAAAATAAATTAAGAATGCATAACCAATGAGAACTGTTCATATTCAATTCCTGCTTCGGCCAGGGAGCACAATCTACCTGCTACAGAGATGCATTGTCTTGGATGAATACTTACAGATTTATAAGGAAAAGGAAATCTCATAAAACCCAAGCACCCTATTAAAGAGATTAGGAAAATCTTCAGCACACTATGACTAAAATGATTGTTCATACAGATTTTGTTACTGTCATAGAAGAGTGAGCTATAACCCCCTCAAACAAGGAAACAACTCATCTAAACCAGAGTATATAAGAATCTTATTTTTTTTAGGATATCTTCAAGGTATTTCTTTTAAAAATACAATTCTAATTTTACATCCTAGTCGACAGCAGGCAGATTTTTAATCTATTTTACGTATTTAATAAAAACCAACCTCATCTGGTGGATCTAAACAGTCTGTAACTGCAAATATTAAGACACGATTTTAAAAGGCTGCTCAAGAGAGCAAGTGATTAATTATTAAAATCCACTAGAATGAACTGTTACTAGTCACTGCCTCAGAGGTGACTGTGAGGCACTCTAAAATGCAGCGTTAGAGGCCTTATTTAGCTATTTAAACCTTGTTTACCGAACAGGCAGTAACTAATTCGCCTGAGGACTTTCTTCCACTATCTGGGCAGATGAGGCCACACGAGTTAAAGAGGGCTAATCTGCCGGTCCTCCGAGGGCTGGCCGCGGCTGCGGTCCCCTGCGGGCCCCAGAACTGCCTACAGACTCAGGCAGAAGCCGCGGAGTCCGCCAAAGGATGTCCGGGCTGCTGGGCCTTGCGCTTGAATCCTCCAGAGCGGGAGCGCGCGCCGCCGGCTCCACTCCGGCAGCAGCTGCGCGAGAGGCGAGCGCGCGCTCTCGCGCGTCCTCCAGATCACCTTCAAGGGGGCGGGGAAGAACTGCTAGGGCAAGTCCACCTAGCGACAAGACACCCGCCAATAAACACTCGAAGCTCGCCCCGTCGTCCCGCCTGCAAGCCGCCGCAGGCCCCCAATCCCCGCTGTGTTAACAGTTTTCGCACAGACTGTACAGAACCTGGAGGCGGGGCCGTTAGGAACTAAATTAAGAAACCGAGGCCTGGAGTGGTGGGAAGGTGGGGTGGTTAGGCTGGGACTCAGCCGGCGGAACGCCCGCTCCCCCGCCCGCCTCAGCTCCCCGGGGACTGTCGTTCCAGGGCCGGGCTCCCGGCGCGGGCCCCGCCGCGAGCGGTGGTAAACAAAGGTTCGCGGGCGGTGGGGGCGGGCGTAACGGTCAGGTGACAGCGCCCAGCATATTTCGCAACCGCTTTAATGGGGCTTCTCTGGCCCCAAGCCCTGGGACCCACCTTGACCCCGTCAGTCCTCCCCGTCAGGACTAAACGGTCTCTCCCACCAAAAGGGAAGGCTTGATTTGAGACTTTCGCATACTCAGACCTTCCTTCAATTAAAAAAAAAGAGCAGCGGCCCGTTCGAAGCCCATCGGCAACATGCGGTATCCATCTCCCCAGCCCTGTCCTCCAGCTGCCCGGGTCCCCGAGGCGGCAGAGTGACCCACACCTGCTACCCCCGGCCCCGGCGGCCATGCCCCTCCCAACCCGCCCCCAGCGGGTGCGCCAGCAGCGCCGCGGTTCCGGGGCGGCATTGCCAGGAGGCGGGGGTGCCCTTCCTTTCAGAGTGTGGTTACGGAACCGGGGCTGAAGACTCCCAGGGAGGCCCCGGAGACCGCCTCGCCCCAGATAGGGGCCCGGCAGCCTCAATTGCAATCTCTCCTCAGACCCCGCGTCTGACTCCGAGAGGCCGGCCGCCGATGGCTTCCCCCTTGCAGACACCCCCGTGGTCGGGACCTCGGCCGACCCTCCACCCCCAGCTCTGGCCGGTTGCTCGTCTTTCGGCCGATCCCGGAGCTGTCATCCCCGGGTACCTCTCCACGAAGGCTGGAAACGGCCAGCAGTAGTGGACTGCTGCGGCGGCCCCCGCGGTCCCTTAGCGGCCGGCGGCGCTGCGCTCTCTCTGGCGCCGGCGTCTCTTCGAGCCACCAGTCTCTCCGCAGCTCACAACAAAGGAAACATGTGACCGCCCGGGCCAAAACACTGAGCGTCACGGACCCCTGGCCAATCCGAGTGGGCGCCCCCTGCCCCGGGGCACCCTGGGAGATGTAGTTCCCATTCTGGGGGTAGCCGCCGGGGCCGCTTTGGGTTTCCCGCTATAGGGCGGGTTTTGGGTGCCAGGAGTGAGAGATCCAATCCAAGGGCTGCTGATTCGGAAACACTTTATTTTAGGCAGAGGTAGGTTAGGGAAATGCATCCGTGTTAGGAGGCTAGTGAGAGACCTGAGTCGTATGTTTATTGCCACGTCCCAAGGCAAAAGCACATAACCAAGAATTCTCAGAACACTGGAATTTGGGACTAGGCTTAGAGACCTTTTTATTTGACTCCTTCATATACAATCGGAAAATCTGAGGGCCTAAGAAGTGAAAGGGACTAGAACCCTGGTAGCCAGACGGCACAGGGAAACCAGCTTTCTCTGTGAATCTGTTACTGTCACTTGTATCATCCTGGGTTACCTTTTTATTTTAAACGTACACGCAAATCAGAAAAAGTTGTCGCAAATCCCTGTTTTCGGAGGCAGACTCATCAAAGGACATTATTTTGTCTTTTTGTTTCTGCAAATATTTTTTTCAAGCTTGAGGATACCTCTAGATTTTGAAACATTTAACTAGTTTTTGGGTTTTTTTTTTTAACATTTTTTATTGATTTATATTCATTTTACAATGTTGTGTCAAAGTTTTTGGTTTCTGATATCAGAATTATAACTTCTCTTTCTTCCATACCTTATGAATATAGCCATGTCTTTGTTAAATAAGGGCGTGTGTTCCTATGACCAGAGGTGTATATAATATAGAAGGCTTGTGTCCAGGCCTTTTAGACATGCTTTTTGGTTCTGTTTTCCGTCTGTTTTTTAAAAATGAAAATACTTACCATTTATTGAATTTCTATTAAGCTCCAGACTCAGTGCTAGACACTTTTCATATATCCTTTACTCTTCATAATAACATAGCAAGATAGTGTTATTATCCCATTTTACAAGTAAATAAACTTAGCCACAGAAAGCATAAAGAGTTGGCCCCGGTCACTCGGTTATTATGCGGTGAAGGTGGGGTTAACACATAGATTTTTAAAAAAATAAATTTTTTAATATTAATATAGGTACACAATTATCTTTCTAAAAAGTGTATTTACAAGGCTAAATATTACAAGTCTAGTAGTACAACAGTAGTCCTGTCTCCCACTCTTCTCATTCTTGATTCTCCAGAAGCAACCACTTTCAACTATTTGAGCTACTCTGATATTTACATTTATCTTTCTGTATAATGTGTGGCTATTTCCTATTAAGGAAGCTGTCATCCCTATCCCCCATCCTTCCAATGTCATAAATTTCTGGTTAAATAGTTTATGTTTATGTTATTAAGATTATGTATTTATTATTCAACTCTAAGTTAAACAACATACAACTTCCTTTCTTGGGTGGCTTTTCATTTTTCCTGGAGTAGGCAGGCAGCTAAGCACCTGGTAGGTCTTCACTGCTGTCATAAAGTCCCAACTCCCTGACAGTACTTCTAAGGTTGTTCTGGATGGACTCTTGGGCCCACCTCTGCAGCCTGAACACCAGCCTCAATGAACTTCCCACAGTTGCTCAAAGGACTCTTGCTCCAGGCTATTCCCATCTGTATCCTGTTCCCTATGCCTCTTATGCCTCTTCCTTCCCTTCACCCCATTCACTCAGCTAGCTCCTGCTCTTCCTTCCAGGAGTCAGCCTGTGGGTCCTTTCTCTAGGAAACCCTCTATTCCTCCTCATTGCCCTCTGGGCTAGGTATCTCCCTTCTGTCTTCCTACATCAGCCCATCCTTACCTCCTTCCCAGCCTACATTTTCAGCTGACCCTTGAACAACACAGGGGTTAGAGGCTCTGATCCTCTGTGCAGCTGAAAATCCTTGCGTAGTTTATAGTCAGTCCTCCACATACCCGGGTCCTCCGTATCCCTGGTTCCACATGCACAGATTCAACCAAACCTGGCTGGTGTAGTACTGTAGTATTTACTACTAAAAAAAACCCACATATGAGTGGATCTGTGCAGTTCAAACCCTTGTTTAAGGGTCAACTGTATTTGCATGCCTTTCCCAAATGAGTACTCTGTGAAACCCCTGAGGTCAAGGATCATGTCTTATTCATTTCGTGTTGCAGTACACCTAGTAGATGTTCAATATGTGTCTGTTAACTGGTGGAGTGATCTCTACTTCTTGAGTTTAGGGGGACTTGAGAGAAAAAAGGTGCCACCAGACCCCCTGAGATCCACTTGGGCTGGCCTGCATGATGAGGTTCTCAGACTCTCTTGGGGCAGATGGGTACATGGTGATCAGTCACAACTCTGAGAGTGGAAGGGAGTGAGGGGACCCACAGGACAGCAGCCCTGGAGACAGGCAGGGGCCTCCTAGTGGATCTGGGAGCTCCTCAGGCAGCTACCAGAATAAAGGTGGTTTCAGCATTGGTAAACCCTGGGAGTTATGCCTACCCTACAAATCAGTGACCCTGAGAGTTATGCTGACCCCTCAAACCAGTAAGTATGCCCACGGACAGCCTTTTCCTCATCTGGGACTGAAACAGAAGCAGAGCTGTCAAGTCCAAGGGCAGTCTGCTGAAACTGAGTGAGACTGTAACATGATTTATTTTATGCAGTGTTTACAGTCTGGGTCGGCTTGTCATTTGAAGGAGGCAGCTACTTGGAGTGAGCGGAGCCAGAGGGTCTTCAGATCTATTCCTCTCCTTTTTGGGATATAGCATATTGTTCCGTATTGCGTTTTCTTGCAATACCACATGGAAGCCCCTGTTTTGCTCTCCAGAGCATCCTGACAGCTTTAAGATTTGAAGGTGGCCAAGCATCCATAGATCCTCCAGCCATTCCTTTTCTCTCTCCAGCCTGCTCCTCTTCCCTACGCAGACAACAGTTGGGACATAGTAAATCATCACTCAAACATACCGAACACTTTCCACCCTCCCTGCCTCTGCTCTAGGTCTCTTGCACCTGAAGTCCCCCTGTCCCTAATTGTAGTAGGAATATTTGCCATCCTTTAAGGCTCATCTCTGGTACCCCTTCTATTGTGGGGTCTTCTCTGAGTCTCTCCTCTCTCCCTCACCTGTTGGGAAGCTGTGCACACCTTCCACGCCCTTTAGAAGGTGGCACTCACACTGTGCTTATACCCAGCCCCTGAAAGCAGCGGGGTGCTTTGCCCAGCTATGGGCTCAGCACTTGGCACTTCTCCTCTGCAACAAACCCCAGCTGCAAAGCACTGACAAATGGCGATTTTCCCGAAGATTTCACAAGGAGACAATTACATGGCATCTTATACTGCAAAACTCCACGATTCCCTTTAAATATCTCAGCTCCCTCACCTCAGCTCCTCCCTTGGTACCAGCTCTTCCTCTTTTCCCACCACACACCCTGTCTCTGGGCCTCTCTCCACCCACAAACTTGGGCTTCCTCCCTTTCCATAATCTCTGCCACCTTCTTCCTAGACAATTCCCTCTACCCCTCCACTCCCTAATCTCTTTTTCAGTAATTTGCATTTTCATACTCATCACCTTTCAAACAAGAGAATTCCTTTCTTCAGAGACAGAGAATATCAGAAATAACAAATTATCTCAGCCCACCCCACCCCCCATCCTGTTTTCCTCCACAGACATATTAAACAGCTCAGCAAGCCTGTTACACAATACCTCCTCAGAGTGTTGAGTGAAGGCAAGAGTGAACACAATCCTCTATTTGCTCATGGCACCTGAGCCTCTCCAGTCTTGAGGTCCACCCCTTCCTGCCCTTTTCTGGTGCGGGAAGATGTGACACCTCTCTGTAGCTCTTTTGGATGCAGAGGTCTGACTCTGGCTCTGTAGTTACCAAGAAATGTTGTCTCACCCCAGCCCAGACAGTGCCCCAAAGAGACTAGCTTAAGTTTGGGGTCAAACATGGTAGCATTTAACAAGGGTTTAACAAGGGTTTAACAAGGAAAGACATAGTTGGAAAAATTTCCATTTTGAGATCTGGAAAAGGAGGTGTCATCTGGAAGGTGAGCTCTGTTCCCCGCCAGCTTTTCTTTTTCTTGGTAGGGGGAGATTTATTAGGTTTTTTAGTTTATTCTTAGAAGAGGTACCAGGGATTTAACCGAGGAACTGATGCCTGCTAAGCATACACTTTACCACTTAAGCTAAACCCTCTTCCCTGAACTTTTCCTTCTGAAACAATAAGTGCTTCTCCTGGGGGTGGGGTGAGTGGGATGTCAGTCCCTACTTTGTTTTTGAAACCATCCTTCACAGGTTGAAGTCAATGAGATGCCAGGAATCAGTATCTCTATGGCCTTGGATCCTGTTTGTGACCAAAGTTGCCACGCTAGATGCAGGTAAGGATGACTGGGCATCACCACGAGCCCTGGGCTCTGACTTCAGGGGACTGAGACACACTTGTATGTTCCCTACATGTAATGCCCGTCCCTGTTCTCTTCATTCTTCTGCCCCAAGCACACCTGATATCACCTCCCTCTCTTCTTAATTACTTTCCAGTAGTGAGAATTCAGGGGTCCCCTCTGGTCTCAGAAGAAACCTGATTTTTGGAAACATTTTGTCATAAATTACTCCTGCCCTGACTGCTCTATGTAGGCCTGATCCTCCAAGGGACACCTCATAGCACCTTTTCACATGACTTGCTGCAAAACCCTCTCAGGTATGAACACATATGGAAAGTGTCTTCTCCTGCTAATGACATCTGGTCACAAGCTTAGGCCAGTTTAAAACATGACCATAACCCACTCCTAGGGTTGCTCAGCAGCCTGTTCCACAGACAGCTGTGTGTCCATATGGAATTCTGCTGCTGGTCCCAGTGGACTTGGACTTCATCTCCAGTTTCTTGCCGCTCCGTGACATTTAGGAGGTATGTACTGATTCCAACTTGATCTTCCTCTGCTGTCTCTGGCTCTGTTCTCCTTCCAAATGCCTGTAGTTTCTGAGGCTGTGTCTTGTCCATCTGTGGTTCCCTTTTGCTTGATGGGCAGCTCTCCCAGTAATCCTTCAGCAGGTATGGAAGGGCTGGGCCTGTCCGTGAATGTCTGCAGCAGATGTCTCCTGCTCTTGAAAGAACCCATCCAATTTCTTAAGAAATTGTGTTGGTTGAGGCTGGCGCACCAATCTCCAGCCCAAGAATTCTCAGTTTAGTAAGCTTCCCGACGCTGTGCTCATCAGACGCTCTGCCTAAAGTGTCCATTTCGAACAGTGCAATGTTCCCAAAGCTTTAATGCAGATCTCAGACTAATTCCCATACACTGCTAATCTAGGACCACCCTAATCTGTACTGTGTGACTTTTCACTCCCTTACGTACTTTGACACTTTGACAGTTGTGATCTCTGTCGCCCCATAAAGACTTGAAATCTAAGTATTTCCAGCAGAGCTTTAGTCTTGAAAAGTCTAGGTTCAAATTTAGCTTTGTTTCTTACTAGCTGTATATCCTTGGGTAAATTACTTAATTTTTCTCTGTTTTCTCATCTGTAAAAATGAGGATAAAAACACCCACCTCATAGAATTGTTATGAGAATGAAAAAAATAGACTGCGTGGGATACAGGAAGTGCTTGATAACAACCAAAATGATCCCTGTTGTTATTATTGTCCCCTCCCCCACCGAGCTGTGTCCTTCCCTTTAGGAGATGGAAAGAAGGAAAGAAAGGGAGAGTAAAAGAACATAACCTCTATTATCTAGAATTAATAAACAAGTCTGAAGAAACGGAGTGATTTAGAAAACCTAGAAACCAAAGCCAGCCTTTCTGAACACTCCCAGAGTCCTGTCCTCTAATTTCTTTTGTCTTTCCCAATGGGCATTTATAAGAAGAAGAAAGAGAGAGAGACTGCCCACAAGATGTAGAAAAGCAGTTTTCCTCTGCTAGTTAAATATCCACACTCAAGGCCACACCATTGATCTTAAACCATGGTTGCCTTTGAGGTGCAGGTGAAGGGACTAATAGAGTTTGAGGGAGAACTGCTTCTTTCAGTCAGTTTTTGACTAAAAATACCCCAAAACTATGCACATATATACACTTCTCAAATTTAAAAAAATGTTTTAAAAAGTCCTTGCCTGACTAATGTGATTAAAATAAGCACCTGTTTAACTGTTTTGCAGCCTCCTTCGCTTCCAGCCCCAGATCTCTCTGTGCTGGCCTAGAAAACAGCGAGGGCTCCCAGGTCACCAGTGCACAGGGACAGATACTCTTGACCCTGCTTGTGACAGCATCGCAAACACATGCCTGACATACTTTAGAAAGGCTGCCTTGTTCTATTACTGGTACATAAAAGTTTTGCTCCGGTAGCAAATCTCTAAATTTAGATGCTTTTCAGGATGAACTCCGAGTGATCTTTGTCCCCAGAACGAGTAAGGAATCAGAGGGCACCTTGCTTTTTATTCATTATTCAAATGCTGGAGTTGATGTTTTGTAATGCAAAACTTTTGAAGATTGCCATATTAATGGAAAATAAAACAAGCACAAGGGAGTAGCTTTCTCTTTTTGCAGTGCTCATAAAAATTTTCCCGTGGGATCCTTTATTTTCCCCCTTTAGTTGCAAATCATTGCTATGTTATAGTAATACACCTTAATAATACTTTGCATAGTCAGGTGAAATAAAAACAAATTCAGGGTGAAAATTCTTATCCTGGTAACACTGTGGAGGTGTTTAAAATGAATGCAATTTAGGAATTTGGTTCTCATATAATGTCAAGATGCTTAAATGTTGCCATTTTAATCGAAGAAAGACAGTGTCACTAATAAGAAGACTTTAAGGAGTACTGAATTTACTTTTTTTTTTTAAGTGGTTGTGATATTTATTTATTTTGAATTTAGTTTAATGGAGAACCAGATCCTTGAAAGACCAGTCCCAACAGGGTATTTTTTTTTTTGTACAGCCAAGATATTTTTATTTATTTAATGAAAAAAATTACTAGGGTATATTTGATAATTAAAAACTGTATATATTGAAAGTGTACAGTTTGGTGATTTGGTGTACATATACCTTGTGAAATGGTTACCACAGCCAAACTAGTTAACACATCTATCATCTCAGATGGTTACTGGCTTCTTCTTTTCCCTTTTTTTTTCTTTTGTTTGTTTTTTTTCTTGTTTTCTCCCTTTTTTTTTTTTTCAAACGAAAGTTTGTTCTTTGGAATCTATGCACGATAGGTTCCAAGACAGCACTTCATTCTATCTATAGGTGGCAACAGATGTTATGGTAAGGAATCCAGATGTTTAAACGGCAATGGAATTAAGGATCATCATTGATGGAATTAAGGATCATCATTGCCTCAGGCACAAGGAACAGCTTACTTTTTACTGGGTTTCTTAATTCCACCTGCAGTTAGGGGGCCTTTCCCTGTGGCCTTTGCCTTTCGCTCCTCGAGTTTCTTCTGCTCCTCTTTCTGTTTCTGCCTGAGCACCTTATCTTCCTCGCCCATCTCCTTGGCCTGCTTCTTTGGCTGCTTCAAGGGCTTCTTCCTACCACCTTTGTAGCCGGTTATGGTGCCTGCCACCCCTTCCCCAGTTTATTTTCCTTTTTTATGTGGTGAGAACACTTAACATCTACCCTTGTAGCAATTTTCAAGTATGCAATAAAATACTGCTAACTATAATCACATTGTTGTACATTAGGTCTCTAGAACTTATTCATTTTGCGTAACTGAAACTTCACATCCTTTGACCCACATCTTTCCATTCCCACCCCCTAGCCCCTGTCAGCACCCTTCTGTTCTCTGCTTCTATAGCATTAACATTTTTTAGATTCCACATACGAGTAAGATCATGCAGTATTTGTCCTTCTGTGTTTGGCTTCTTTCACTTAGCATAGTGTCCTCCACATTCATCCATGTTGTTGCAAATGGCAAGATTTCCTTCTTTCTTAAGGCTGAATAATATTCCATTGTATATAAATACCCAACAGTGTATCTTTATGGAGATTCAAGAAGGTAACTTGGATTCAGATGGACTGGGTTCAGATCCTGACTCTGCTACCGCTAAGAGGGTGACAGTAGATGGTTTATTTAACTGCTCCAATGCTCAGCTTCTTTGTCTGAAATCTAATAATACCTTCTTATTATGAGAATTAAATGACTGCTTATAAAAAGAGCACATAGGCCTCCATAAATGTTAAGTATTATTCAGTTAGGACATAATGGTAAGTATTATTTTGTCAGGGTATAATGATGAGTACTATTAGGACAGGACATAACAGTGCATTGACAAGTCCTAGTAAAGGAAGATTCTTCCTGTTTAACTAGGAGCAGCTTGGCTAATGGAAAAAATGCACAGAAAAGAGCAGGATTCTGGGGAGCCCTGACATAACTTACTCAGTCACCCTGGACAAATCACCTAATCCCCTTGGGTCCCCGGTTTCTCATCTCTAAAAGGAGCACCATGAAGATGTTTGGCTAAACTGTTTCTAAAGGTCTGTCTAGTTTTGGAAGTACAGGAAGTTTGTGTATTTTTGATTGAAAGGACTTCAGTGGAGCAGTTCTTTTGGTTTAGCGAGCTCCCAAATCAGGACGTTCCTGGGGGCACACAGAATTCTTTGGGAGGGAATTGGGTGGCTATAAGAGGCCACAAATAACCAGAAATCAGGTTCTAGCTCTGGGAGTGAAAAGCCTGCTTGACAGGCTAATGGGATTTGGGGAGGACACAGATGCTTCCTTTGGGATCTAACTGAACTCAGTGCCTCCACTGAAACTTTAAAACAGCTCTCCCACTCCTAAAGCAACACACTCCACAAAGCCTTTCCCAGCTGGGTCCCGGCACCAGCACCTCCTTCCCAGCAATCTGACTCCTAAGGGAGAGCCCCTAGCCAACCTCCCCTACTTCCAAGTCACCCCGCTCCTGGGCTTCACCTCAGTTTAACCTGCTCACAGCCCTTCTTGTAGGACTCATTAGATGCCCCTGCCCCCAATTCAGCCCCCAGATCTTTCTATTTTTATCTCCTAACTCAGGGACTTTTGGGAGTAAACAGTCACATGCGCTAGGGAATTTATGATATTACTGGCTTGCACTCTCTCTTACATTCTCATTAATAATCCCTTGCTTTAAAAAGAAGAAATGAGTAATTTTTAAAGTTTCCTTCCTCCAAATTTAAAACTATTACATGCCAACTGTTGAATACTTCACAATGGATAAAGAGGAAATTGGATACCATCTATGTTCAACCCAGAGAGCTACTGTTAACAATATATTTTCAATCTTTTGTTTCTTTATATCTATATTTATAGTGTATCCATAGCTATTCATACTTGTTTTTGCATATTGAGTTAATACTATACATGCAAAATAAACTCATATATTAACATTTAGTTGGTGGCTTTCTATTTCCTTCTCTCTGATCTGTCTTGATCTTCCACCTCTTGGCAGTCCCAAAGACACTGCCCTGCAGCTTGGAACTAACTTGCATCAGCATGTTATTACTAAATATTGAGATGAGTTAGAGTTTTGTATGCTAAAAAAGGTGTCTCCTCAAATTGAAGGTGATTTAGGCTCGTTAACCCTGCAGACATGAATCCCAGGAAATATTTATTTTCGATGTCTTTAGGGTTTCGTAGCATACAGTTACTTCCAGTGTTCCCTTATGTTTAATTTTTAAATTTCTCCCTTTCATTTTTAAAAAAGAAATTTTCAATAAAGTTAAAAGAAATCCTTCATTAAAATATTATTAATAATGCCATTATGCTATCAATACAACTATTTAAACATTTAAAATACATTTCTCATAGGCTCAGAACTTTCTTACATACTATTATATGTATTTTTTCTTGAGATGGTATTAGGAATATTTTCCATAGTGTATTAAGTCCACTCAATTAGCTGTTTTCATTGACTTTTCATTAGTAATGATAACAGTAATGGCCAACAGTTACTGAGCACTATTCTAGGTGTTTGTTAAGTGCTTTACCTGCATTATCTTATTTAATCTCCACAATAGCACTGTGATGTAGCAACTATTAGTAGCTAGCCCCATTTTACAAATGGGAAGACTGAGATTCAGAAATATTGCCTAAAAACTGGAGCTTAGAAAAATCTGACTCTGAGCTCTGTGCTCCTTATGAACTATTATACAGTTCTTTTTGCTCCGTAATGTGTCTTGGTAGATGTGCTAATCTTTGTTCAACTACGCCGTTGGTTTTGAATACTTACGTAGCAGCCAGGTTTTTCTTAAAACCCAATTTTTGATAACTCTGCAATGAACCTCTTTCTGCATATAGATTTTTGCTTCCACTGCATGATTTCCTTATGGTTAGTTCTCAGAAGTGGAACAGGAAGATAATTTCAGTCAAAGGGACCTTGTTGGAGGAGCTGTTGGGAGAAGACGAGGAGAATTTATTCAGCTCTTTTGCCACAGGCTCTGTTCCTGAGCCCCACACTATGGAGTAGGAGGAGGGGGAGAGGTAGGGAGACTGAGCCACTGAGGAATCTGGTCCCTTTAGGGCTGTGTTTGGTGCCTCTCCTGTCATGGAACCCCTGACTTCCTTTTATCATGATGTTTATTAAAGACACTTAAACTTGTCTCATTATGTTACCTCCACTTAAATACAAGGACTATCTGTTTTCCTTCTTTGTATCCCAGGGCTTAATATAGTAGTCAGAACACAGCAAGTGCTTAATAGATGCTCCTTGAGTGAATAAGTGAAGGATAGAGAAAGAAAACCTCTCAACTGTGAGCTGCAGTTGAATTAACTATGATAGTTAAGATCAATACCTAGTCAGGGTGGATATTAAGCATCAGGGTGGGTTAAGTCTTTTTATTTTGATGCTTTTTGGGCCTTGCTGACACTAGAAGGTGCTGTCCCTTCCATGGTTAGCAAATTCCTATGGAGAGCAAACAACTCCCCTGAGAGTTTCATATGCAAACCAACCAATCCAAGACCATACTCCAACCACCTGCTTTATCAGGTACTCACAAGACTCTCCCCTTTGGGCCACTTCCTCTGTCCTAATTGCCCCAGATCTAGGTACCTGACAGCTAGGGACAGCCCCTATGCCCCAGAGTCTGCTGAAATTATTCCAACAAGCCAATCCTAAATCTGTTTACTCGGCCTCACATATTCCTTCCTCTAAAAAGCATGATAAAGGTTCTTGCCATTGTTTTCCACTCTCTTCCTCTGCCCCATTATTGACCCTAGTGCTTCCTCATGTGGCCATGTGTGGCATGATGTGTCGCCTCCTTTTGGGAACTGTGAGTAACAAACTAACTGTTCAATGGCAATCATCTCCTCACAGGCTGACTTCACTATACTTGAAAAATGATGAAACCTACATTTTAAAACAGGTACCAAAGCTGACAATGACTGAGATGATGGTGGGTGAAACATTGTGACAATGTATTGGAACAGTAGGGCTACAAGATGTAACTGATAGTAATAGTTGCATAACTAACAGGTTATAATGGTTAAAAGCCAGAAAGGGGACATGATAATTATGATAATTAATAGCAATAATAATCACACAAACTTTACAAAGCACTTTTATAATCTTAATAAGGAATCCTAATCTCACTGTTTTATAGATTTCTTTCCTACATATTATCTAATTTGCTTCTCACAACACATAACTTCTAGACAATAGTATTATCCTGTCTGATTACAGAATGTGCTAGGCCTTCTGGTAAGTTCACAGAAACAGAAATAAAACTGAATATCACCAGATATTCTACATTGAGGAAACTGAAGCCCCATGAGGGTGCGGTTAGTTTTAAGTGTCAACTTGATTGGACCATGGGGTACCCAGACATTTGGTCAAACATTATTTCTGGCTGTGTCTGTGGAGTGTTTCTGGATGAGATTACTGTTTGAATCTGTTGACTAAATAAGGCAGACTGTACTTCTCAGTGTGGGTGGGCTTCACCCAATTGTTTGAAGACCTGAATAGAACAAAAAGTGAAAGAGATTTGCATTCTGCCTGATTGTCTTTGAGCTGGGACGTCAGTCTTCTCCTGCCATTGGGACAGACTTGGACTGGAACTATACTGTTCATTGGTTCCCCTTGCTCTCCAGCTTATCAACTGCAGATCTTGGGGCTTCTCAGCCTCCATAATTGTGTGAGCCAATTCCGTACAATAATTTCCCTTGTTTCTGGTCTCTGGGGAACCCAGACTATTACAGAAGGGAAAGAAATCTGACCTTGTCTGGCCCCGTCCCTCCTAACTGAAGTCATAGATATCCTCTGCTGGCTAAACCCATCCTAATTTAGAAGCCCTCTCAGAGCCCAGCAGGAGGCAGGGCAGAGCCTCAGCAGCTGGTGGGCTGGGGATCAGTTTCTAAGGCTCCCTTCCCGTTGAGGTCTGACTGATACTCCTTGGTTACCACCCAAGGTCCATCCCCTTTGCCTTAGGCCAGAGCTAAGCCAAGAACCGAGGATGGGTCCTCTTACTTCTGCCCACAACACCTCACAACAGCATCTGTCAAAGTACCTGAGACAGTACCTGAGAAGGACTTGGCCCTTCTGTAGGGTAGCTGCCTTCACATCCCTGGGATGCCAAGCTGGCTTTGACTTGGGAACCCAAGAAAGGGGTCAAGGTCACCTCAGGTTTCAAGACAGGGGCTTGGTTACAAACCTTTGGCAGGTTTAGAGTGGAACTGGCCACAAGAGTAGGATACAGAGGCCAGAATTATTGGTCCAGTCACCCCAAATTGCCCAGGAATGAAGTTTGCCCCAGAGTGTAAGGTGAATTTGCAGCCTGGAGAGAGGTAAAGTGTAAAACCTTGCAGAGCAGGGAGCCATGCAGTGCTGCTGGAGACCTTTCCCTCTGCTTATTTCATCAGTTCCCAACCTTTATTAAAGAACCACTGGGAGCTTTTTGATGGGTCTGACTCCACTTGGAATCAGAGAACTTCTATTTGAGAAGTAATGTAATGGTAACCGCAGAGCTTGGTGGAAAAAGAGAGGCGGTGGCAAGTGCAGGCAGAGAGATAGAATTAGCAAAAATGAAGAGCACTTGAATTGTCTGAACTAGTTTCTGTGCTTTTAACCATAGCCAGGAGCTGCTCAAACTCTTGCTGATGTCACTACCAGAAATAAAATCTGACTCCTCCTCTGCATCACGGCATTCACTAACAAAATATTGTGTATATCTGTGTGCAAAGGACAGGACGGAGAGCAGGTGCAAGGGTGCTGGCTGGGTGGGTGACCAGCAGAGGCAAAGAGCAGGGAGTCAGGGGCTTGATAGAAGCCGAGGGCTGGGTCACCAATGTGCTCAGACAGGATCCGGGTGAGCTGTGGGCATAAAGAGGCATTAGATCAGTAAACAACCAGAGGGAAGCAAGGTTCTCTGGTTTATAAAGATATTCTGAACCAGAGGAGTGGATAAAGCAGAAATGGAGGCTGGAAGTCTGATACAGCACCAGGAAATTTCCAAATTTCCCTGAGAGGAGGTCATAGTCCTCCTTGGATTGGGTTTTTTAAAAACAGAAGTTGAATTAATTTTACTTAATCAGGGATGGCTCAGGTTTTTACAATTTAAATTTAATTGAATTTTATATATAGCTGCACCTACAGGATAGTCTTTCTAGGCTTTCAGGGGACCAGACCTCTCAGGGAAGCCCAATGCCCTCCTGCATCCTCATGTCCCCAGAGGCCCATGACAGATGGCAGGCTGTGTCTTTGGGCAGAGGAGAGTCATTTGAGCATCAGGGATCATCTTTGGATTTTTCCTTCAGGATCCAGCCTCCCACCTCTTGGGATGGGAAGAAGGGGTAGAATTATAGAAAATATAGATAGCAGTATAAAGAAATGGAATGAGCCACCCACAATTCCACTCTTCAGAGACAATCACTCTGCTTCTGCATCTGTGCAGTGGGCATAATTATTCAAACAGATTATATTAGATGAGGGAGACGCTATTTTAACATTTTGGTATATTTCCTCCTACCCTTTTCGTTAAGCATTTAAAAATTGGAATTGCATTGTATATATAATTTCCCCCTACTTTTTTCCTTAGTAAATAGTATGACTATTCTCATGGTCACAAATATACTCTGTATGTGTGTGTGTGTTTGTCTTCCAGTAAACTACCTACAAAGCCAGTGATGGACCAGATTTAGTCTGTGGGTAGCAGCTGACTAACTTCAGGTATGAAGTCCAGGGCATGGCCCACCCCAGTGCAGAACAAGCGGCAGCCATGGGCAAAATCACGACTGACGTGAAAATGATGATGCTCTCCTCAGGGACTCAGAGGTGAATTGATCTCATTTTTACTTACAGGAAGCTCACTATCTGGGATGTGTAGGGACTGAGGGATAAGCAGGCAAGAGATGAGATTTAAACACACTGCTTTCTGTTTGAATCCAAGCCCCATTTAATCTGGGGCTCCTGGGTCCATATTTAATCTCTACACGGTGGCACGAGTTCTCTGAGAGAGGAAAGCTAGGACTTTATCTCATGACTGAAAATTTCCAGGAAGCCCCAGGAGAGGTGGCTGATTTTCGCCCTCTGTGGCCCTGCCTCTCACCATAATTTTGGAAAGATGTCTGGGTTCTGCCTCTGGGGGCAGCTGGGTGCAGGCAGGAGCCTAAGGACTTGACAGAAATACTTTTTCAAACTGTCACTTTTGACGATTGTATTCTGTCGCATGATTGAAACATAATCTATTTATCCCTCTTCATTGTGTTGGATATTTAGATTGCTTCTAGTTGTTTGCTGTTAAAATACTGTAAAGGACATCTTGTTATATAAATCATTCTCTTACATTTAGGCTATTTTGTATTAGATGGGGGAAAACTATTTTAACATTTTGGTGAATTCTGTTCTAGTCTTTTTATTTGGCATTTTAAACACTGGAATCATGCGGTTTATATAATTTTATTCCACCTTTTCTCTTAATAGCATGACTATTTTCATGTTTATGTTTTATTCATATATATGATTAGATCAGCATCTGAAAGCTTACGGTTCTTACTACATATTACCAAATTGCTTTCCTGATAATTGTACCATTTATTCCCAACAAGTCTTCAGTCTGAAACATAGACTTTGATTAGGCTTTACCAAGGATTTTTCAAATGAGAAGGCCTGGGCTTGGCTTTCTCACTCCCACTTCAGTCCTGATTGGGAGAACTTGGCTTCCTTGCTCTTGCCTACTGGTCATCACCTCACTGGGGAGTGGGAGTCCCAGAGGAGGGAACACTGGGAGAGACGGCTTGCAGTTCCTTTCTCCACCCTACCTGATACTCTTCATTCAAGGGCCCAACCCATGTTCTGATCTTGTCCCAATCTCTCAATCTTAACTCTTTTCCCCTGGAAGCAGTGGGAAAAATCCTTAAGTTTTGGAGTCAGAGAGAACTGGGTTCAAATCCCTGTTCTGGTACTTACTAGCTCGTGAGGTTAAGCAAAGTTCCTTACTGTCTCTGAACCTCAGTTTCCGCATCTGTGAAAAGGGCATGAAAATAGGCATGTAGTGAGAATTAGATAAAAGAAACTATGTGAAGCTTAGGTGTATACTATGTATTTAACAAACGGTAGTCCCTCCCTTTTCTATTTTTCTGTCACACAGGGACTGAACTGGGCCTGGAGTTGCCATCTCAGATGAGACACTGGAATTGTCATTCAAATAACTAGAGTATGAATGTGGCGAGAAGCCACATTCTCTCCGGGACTTTGTACATTTTGTTCCTCAGCCTAGATCAGTGACTCTTAAATTACACTATGCACCAGAAGCACAAATATCGATGCGCCTGACACCTAGAATGTCTGATTCTGTATGTCTGGGGAAGGGCCTGGGAACTTGCATTTCTAACAAGTTCTCAGTTGAGGCTGATGCTGCTAGCCTGGAAACACATTTGAGAACCTTGGGGCTAGAACATTTTACGACTCTTTCTAACCTTCTGGCAAATTCCTACTCACCCTTCAGGTCTTAGCTTTAATTTTATTACCTCAAAAAAGTCTTCCTTAAACCTAAAGTCCAAATGAAGCATCTATCTTCTACACTTTCAAAGCTCCCTGGACCTGTTTGCCCATAGGACTCATCACAATGCTCTGTCTTATGGCTTGTCTATATCCCCCACTAGACTATAACTTCTTTGGAAAAGTGACTATGTCTGTCCTGTTCATGTCGGTATTCTGTATCTTGCTTTGTTCCTAATACATAGCAGGTGCTCAATAAGTGCTTGCGGAATGAATGAGTGAGCCAGACCCTAGGTAGCTGGAACCAGAGCCTAGGACTCATGAGAGTGGGGCAGGTAAAGGAGTAGGTTCTAGTGGCCAGTGTCCAGGCAAGTCTAGGAATTCAGGGTTAGGGAGATAAGCACAACGCTGCAGGAGCTACAGGTCCAGAGAGGAGACCTCAGGAGTTGGTCCACCTGCTGGGTAAGGAGAGCAGGGCAGAACCCAGTGACATAGAAACTGAACTGGGATTGAAGACTCAATTTCTGATTAAGATGCCTGATCCATGGATGAACCTTGAGGGCATTATGCTATGTGAAATAAGCCAGACAGAGAAAGGCCTAAACTTTGTCTGGGGTCCTTGCTGAACATCCCAGGTGCTCAGTGAGGTTTTTGCACTCTGGCTGATCAGAACTCAAATGTGTCTCAGAACTAGGTAAGCTCTGGGAATTTTTCAGCTTGCAACCACTGATAATTTCCCAGGGTTCTTGTAAGGATTAAATCAAATAATTCATATGAAGAATATTTCAGGGGGTTGTTATCAGGAAAGGATACATGAGAAGGGCTTCTGGGGTGATGGCAATATTTTAAACAAAATTTTTGTTTGTTTAAGGGGGGAATTAGGTTTGTTTATTTCTCTGTCTGTCTATTTATTTTTAGAGGAGGTACTGGGGATTGAATCCAGGTCCTCGTGCATACTGGGCATACACTCTACCACTGAGCTATACCCTCCCCCAATGGCAATATATTTTTTTATCTGGATGGTGGTTACATGTGTGTTCACTTTATAACTATTTGTTAAATTGAATGTATTCTGTTTATATGTTATATATCACAATAAAAATTAAAAGAAAGAATATGATATAGTGCTAATATATAGTAAGTACTTAATAAATGGTAGTAAGCCTGATTCAGTGAGGTAAGATATGTAAAATGCCTGGCACAGAATCCAACTCACAGTGATTTCAGGATCATTTCCGAAAAGTAAATTTTATGCAAGTCAAACCTACATAAAGACAAGTACACAAAGCATAAGCACACAGTTCAATAAATTTTTCTTAAAAAAAATTCACCCCAGTAACCAGCAACCATGTCAAGAAATGGAATTGAATTATTGTTAACATAAAAGGATATGAAATGGGATTTTTCTGATGTCTCAGAATTTTGGCTAAGCTCTCAAAGCTGCTGATAAATACCTGTCCCCCTTCTAAAGAATATTGTTGGACATGTCTTCAGAGCTTCCTAAAAGATAACAGAGCTGCTCCTGCAAATATCAGCCTCTGTCACCCACCTCCAGCCTCACAGGAGGCTAGGACTTCAAAGGTGGCTCATTTCAGACTCTGGTTGTTCAGGAGTATAATGTTTAATTTTCACATATTTGTGAATCTTCCAGCTTTCCTCCCGTTATTGATTTCTAGTTTCATACCATTGTGATCAGAAAATACTTGGTATAATTTCAATCTTCTAGAATTTGCTAAAACTTGTTTTCTGACCTAACATATAATTTATCCTGAAGAATATTCCATGTGCATTGAGAAAAATGTTTATTTTGCTCTTGTTGGATGGAATGTACTATATGTGTCTATTAGGTCTATGTGGTCTAAAGTATAATTCAAATCCAATGTTTCTTTATTGTTTTTCTGTCTGAATGATCTATCTATTGTTGAAAGTAGGGTATTAAAATCCCCTACTATTACTGTATTTGCTCAATATATTTAGCTGCTCTGATGTTGAGTGCATATATGATTGGTATATCCTCTTGAAGGATTGACACTTTTTCATTATAAAATAACCTCCTTTGTCTCTTGTTACAGTTTTTGACTTAAAGTCTATTTTGTCTGGTATAAGTACAGCTCCCTCTGCTCTTTTTTGGTTTCCATTTGCATGGAATATCTTTTTCCATCTTTACTTTCAGCCTATGTGTGTCCTTCAGGTTATGCGAGTCTCTCGTGGACAGCAAGTTCTTCTTTTTAAAAAAAATCCATTCAGCCATTCTATGCCTTTTGATTGAAATTTTTAATCTATTTACATTTAAAGTAATTAGTGATAGTTAAAGACTGACTGATGCCACATTATTGATTGTTTTCTGGCTGTTTTGTTCCCTTGTTTATTTCTTCTTGTTTTGCTGTCTTCCTCTGTGAATTGATGATTTTTCACGGTGGTATGCTTTGATTCCCTTCTCTTTATATTTTGTGTGTCTGCTGTAGGTTTTTGCCTTGTGGTTATCATAAGGCTTACATAAAACTTTCTAGGGGTATAACAGTCTATTTTAAGCTGATGACAACTTAGCTTTGATCACATATAAAAACTCTACCTTTTTACTCTCCCCTCACATTTTATATTATTGAATGTCACAACTTACATTTTTTTGTATTATGTATCCATTAACAAATTATTGTAGCTATAGTTATTTTTAGTACTTTTGTCCCTTAACCTTTATACTAGAGTTAAGTGATTAACGCACCACCATATTCTAATATAAGAGCATTCTGAATTTGACTATATATTCTTACCTTTACTGATACGTTGTACATATTCATGTTACTAACATCCTCTCATTTCATCTTGAAGAATTCTTTTCAGGATTTATTTCTTATTTCCTTTTTTTTCCTTTCCTTTATTGAAGTATAGAGTTACAATGTGTCAATTTCTGATGTACAGTACAATGTCTCAGTCACGCATATATACACATATATTTATTTTAATATTCTTTTTCATGAAAGGCCACTACGAGATATTGAATATAGTTCCTTGCGCTATACAGAAGAAATTTGTTTTTCTCTATTTTTATATATAGTGATTATCATTTGCAAATCTCAGACTCCCAAATTTATCCCTTCCCATTGCCTTTCCCCAGTAACCATAAGATTATTTACTATGTCTGTGAATCTATTTGTTTTGTAAATGAATTCATTAGTGTCCTTTTTTTTTCAGATTCTACATATGCGTAATATTATATGGTATTTTTCTTTCTATTTCTGGCTTACTGCACTTAGTATGACAATCTCTACGTCCATCCACGTTGCTGCAAATGGCATTATTTTACTCTTTTTTGTATCTGAGTAGTATTCCATTGTGTATATATACCACATCTTCTTTATCCAATCATCTGTCAGTGGACATTTAGGTTGCTTCCATGTCTTAGCTATTGTGAATAGTGCTGCTATGAACATTGGGATGCAAGTATCTTTTTGAATTAGAGCTTCCTCCAGATATATGCCCAGGACTGGGATTGCTGGATCATAGGATAAGTCTATTTTCAGTTTTTTAAGGAATCTCCATACTGTTTTCCATAATAGTTTCACCAAACTACATTCCCACCAGTAGTGTAGGAGGGTTCCCTCTTCTCTACACTCTCTCCAGCATCGATCGTTTGTGGGCTTTTTAATGATGACCGTTCTGACTGGTGTGAGGTGATAACCTCATTGTAGTTTGCATGGGCCCAGCTTGGCCAGGTGTCTATCCTTGGATCAATCAAATGTGGCCAAAAAAGTGAAATCAACAAGAACATGTCTATGAAAATTACCCCCACGGGAAAAGGGAGTTCTCAGAGGAATCCCCAAAAGAGTCTCCTGTAGCTATAAATTGTTGATGTTCATTTCAAGGACTCATCATCTAGAGAAAGACCATTACAAAAATATTTAATTAATTAATAACTGCCCAATTCTAAAAAAAGGATATACGGCAGCCAAGTCTTAAGTATGCAGAGGTGAAGGCCAGAAAGTAAATTAATTTAGTATTAGAATGCTTTATTCCAAATCATTAAAAGCTTTAAGTGTGACTTTGTTTAAATTATTGTTCTAAATGGAAAATCTCATTCGTAGGGACTATAGATCAGTGAGAAGATTTTAGAAAGTGAATATTTGGCTCATTTGTTCCTCTTTACTTAAACACAGTCTGTATTTTAACCAAAATTACATTAGTAATAAGATGTAAGACAAGAACTAGTAAATCTATTTAAATTTAATTAACACAGGGAGCTTGTTTTAGATATTTAAAATATTTGGTCCATTATAGTGTTTTGGTTAATGAATTGTTGAAATTTCATAAGGAAATGAAACTCAGTTGTCTGGCTTTACCAGGCGTTTCTTTATGACTGTAGATAATCGTACCTCATAGCACGAGTATTAAATGTTTTAGGCTACGTATCTTGTTTTATGCTAAATGAATAGGGGAAGTGAAATGTAGAACAAATTACTCTGGACAGGAAGCAATAGAAAGGAAAATCAATGTTGTTCTTTACTTGATCCTTTGCATTGTTTTTATATTTTTACTGGAAGCGCTTTACAGCAGTGCTCTTTTGGATTACCATTTAATTGTTCAGTAAATACATAGTCAGATTTAGCACAAGTCTCAGATGGGACTGAATGTTTCTGTTCCCCTGGGGAAAGACCCTGTACCCTAAGTTAATTTGCATATGGCTTCAGATGGCTGGGAGAGGGAGAGAGCTGTTGACTTGGAGACCAGGCCTCCTACCTTGGAGGAGAGGGGCTATATACTCCAACAGGCATGGATGCATGTCTTTTTGTGCAATTATAACTGGAAAGTAGAATGTTAAGGAGGGAGGAGGTTAAGTAACAGCAAACTTCATTAAGTTGAGCCACCTGCAGCTCTGGGCAAAATGGGGCTTAGGGGTAGGCTCAGCTTGGAGGACAAGCAATTAATTGCAAGCTGGGCTCTTGAGTACCCTGTATTTCCTTGTGAGGGGAAGTAAATTTTTGTTAAGATTAGGGTCTCCTTGGGAAGAACCTCAAGAAAATAAAAAGCAGGGCTCCTGTCAGCCTCTCTTGTGCAGGGGTTGTCCTAGAGAGACCAGTCCTGCAGGGATCAGCCATTGCCTTTCTCCAGACAAAGAAAGAGCGCAGAGAAAGCTGGAGGGATTCCACTAACAGACCACCAGGGAGGGAGCTTGCAGGCAGTTGTAGTCAGACAATGGAAACAATACTGTGAGAACTGGTAGCCCTTCTTTATGGGGGCATTACCAAGATCAGTGAGGGAGACTCCAGGAGAGGCTGTGGACTTTAAGGGACGTGGCAAGAAGATGCTTGTATTGGCACTCTGCCTTTCCCCCTCTCTGCTGGTTCATTCTTATCGGAAGGTGTCACATGTACAAACTGGCTACTGTGCCTCCCATCTTTAAAAAAGCCTTCACTAGATCCTTCATCTCTCTCCAGCTGCCAGACCGTTTCTCTACCTCTCTTCCAAGAAAAACATCTCAAAAGAGTTATCTGCCTCCAATTTTTCATCTCCCTTAAACTTATTTTTTACCTTCAGGCTGCTTTTGGTATGTAATAACAGAAAACTTTAAATCAGCTGTGTGAAATAAAATGGAGACAGACTAATGAGTTTAAATAACAAGAACTCCACAGGTAAAGTGGGCTCTGGGCATGGACTCTGGCTCTGCTTTGTGACAATTCTTTTGGCTCTGTCCTCCTCTTTGGCGTCCATTTTATCCTCAGGCTGGTACTGAGATGGTTTCCATAGAACTGTCACACCTAAAACTGACAATAGCCAATGTAAGAAGAGGAGCTGCCTTTTCCTAAAAAAAAAAAAAAAAAAAAGAGACCTCTGCAGAAATCTTCCAACGGACTTCCTCTCACATCTCGGCCAGAATTATATCACATGCCCATTCCTAAACAAATCATTGCCAGAGGAGGGTAGACTATAGTGACTGGCTTGGATCGATCAGGGTTTACAATGGAGCTGGCCATATGGGTTCTGTTTGCCAGGAAGAAGGGGAGGACAGATTCTGGGAAAGTATCTAACATGTCAATTTAACTTTTGTCCCTAACAGTACACTGAAATGGAGCAGCACAAGACACCAAATTCAGTGGGCATTTTTTTTTTTTGTCTTCATCTTATTCCACCTTTTAGCAACACGTGACTACCTGAGTACCCTTCAGCTTCTGCTGTATCATGTTTCCCTGGTTTTTAATTTTCCCTTTGGTGGCTCTTTCTCAGTTTTCTCAGTGCACAGGATTGTAGAATAAAACTCATCCTGTTTTGTCTTCAGCTTTGTCTTCCCAACACAATCTTAGCAAATGATTCAAGGAAATAATTAGCCAGGACGTGCAAAGGATTGACCAAAAGTGGGTTTTATCTCCCTTAGTTGATTAAATACTTCCAGTTTATGAAAAAGGTTAAAGATACCAAAATGCACAAGAAATTGGAGTGAAAACTACTTTACAGAGATCTGCAATATAAGTTTTTCCCCACAGTAGGGAAGCAGTGAGAGTGTTTGCTCTTACCAGCCAGTTTAGTGAAAGGGGCTTTACTGGGGGAGCTCCTGGAGAGTGGGACACAGAGCACTGGTGTCTGACTGTGGTTGGCGGCTCCTTTGATGGCAGAGTAAAGAGGCTCTGTGTTAGGGATGGCTGTTCTCCCAGAGTTTTGGGCCAATGAGGCTTAAGTGCCTCCCATGGCCCTGACGTAATGCACACATAGAGAGCAGGCATGAGTTTTCTTAGATCCTGCTCAAGAGGGCTCCTTGGAGAAAAAAACAAACAAACCACAAGCAAATCCTGGAGATATACCACTGAAGTCCAAGGTGGGAAGAATTTTAAGTGATCAGCCCTAGGAGATGCATTTATCTCCAGCAAGGACACTGCCACTGCAAGATTTCCAGAGATGGTAGAGTCTCTGAAAAAAACCCACACACACACAAAAAAACACAAAACCCTACATAGTCCCATGGGAAAAAGAATAAGCTCTAAATACCTGTAATAATAAAAAGCATCACCTTCCAACCAGTTGCTTAAACCTAAGATCTAAGATTTGGATTTTCTCCCTTTCCTCATCCCCTGCTTCCAGTCCATAACCAAGACTGGTCAGTTCAACCTGAAGAATGTATTCCAAATCCATCCTCTTCTTTTTGTCTCTATGCTCATCCCCTCCTCTAAGGCACCATCAACTCTTCCTGGGCTACTGCCAAGCTCTCTGTTATGGTCTCTCTTCTTCCACTCTTCCCTTGTTGAGTCTGTTCTCTACATCATCAGAGTGAATTTTAAACATTAAATCCAATGTCAATGCTCTGCTTAAATCCTCTATTATTTTCTCATTTTATGTAAAATAAAATTCAAACTCTTAACCATCACTTACGAAAGCCTTTATGATCCAGTCCCTGTCTTCTTCTTAAGGTTGTATAGTCCATTCTCTTTCACTCACTATGCTGCAACCATTTTTCCTTGAATGAACTAGTCTCTTGCTTACCTCGGGGGCTTTGCACTTTCTGTTCCCTCTGCCTGGAATGCTCTTTTACTGACTCTGTTAAGGCTGCATCCTTCTCAGCCTTCAGGTCTCTACTCAGATATCACCTCCATGGGAAGGATTTTCCTGATTATTCTTTCTAAAGTAGCTCCTCCTGAGACTTCCATTATTCTTTATTTAATTGCCTTATTTCTTTTATCCATAGCACTTACCACAAATTAAAATGTCATTACTTCTTTGTTTACTTACCTTTCTCTGTTTCTCTTGCCAGATTTAAATTTCAGTCCTTTCCAACCTGTTCACACCAGGTTCTTAGCACCTAGAATAATATCTGTCAGATAGTAGGTGCTCACTAAATATGCAGTGAATAAATGAATGAGAGGGGCAACATCCAGCAGTGATTAATCATCCTTTGGAGATACCACATGGACCTGAGTTAGAAGAGCCCAGAGTGAAATTACAGGGTCCTAAAGCCTGTTCAGAGTGGAGGCTGCCACTTCAACGTGGTGTTTCCTCCAACCAAGTGGGCCACTGCCTCACCCTGCATGTTACCTGGTAAGAGGGAACAGGATCTTCAGGATCTGGGTAAGATAAATGTTAATAGTGATTCGTTTTGTCTTCTCTGCAGTCAGAAAATGACAGAGAAGGAAACACTTAAGGCCTGGGCAGACTCTCCTCAAGAAAATCTTGTTAGAATGGCAAAAAGGGCAATACTTACAGCATTCATTCCACCTCATAATGACCAGACTGAAGGACAAATCCTTTAGTGCGGAGGACCCAGAGCAAGACCTCCCTCCTCAAGGACAAAGCACTTGCCTATACTGGAACCCTCAAGATCTCCTGAGGCTGAATATGTCTAGTGTACACTCAAATAATAGAAAATCCAAGGTGACTTGGATCAGGTGCTGTGAGTCATAGAAATGATAAGAAATTCTGGAATACTGTCCTATGTTTATAATTTCCATTCCTTCCTCCACAACCAAATTCAAATTGCAAATAGCAATAGTGACAATGACTATTTGATCAGCATGGTACGGTGGAAAACACATGGGCTTTGATGTCAGAGACATCTGGGTTCAAATTCTATCTCTGTCACTGGCTTAATCATCTTGGGCAAGTCGCTTAACCTCTCTGTATGTTAATTTCTCCATCTAAGAAATAATTATCTTTGCAAAGTCGTTTGAGTATAAGGGTCTGATAGATGAAATGGGCCTGACAAATGACGGTATGGTTATTATGGTGGGAGATTTTCAGCTTTCTACCTCAGTGTGATAAATGCTTCAGAGGCATAGTAAAATGCAAAGCCTGTCTTACCTTTATCCTCCCATCTGATGAAATAAAATTATTTTTAAGGCAGGACAAGAAAAATTTTAAATGTAAAATTCTCTGCCCGCTTGAGCCACTACCCCCACCCCTTAGTGTGCCTGGTGCGTCTGCATTATACATGAACTAGATCCCCTCAGAAGACACAGGAATGCCTACTGGCCAAACAAAACAAAAAAAGCAATTTCCTCCTGGCACCAGGAAGGTTAACTCCTTGGGAGATAACATTCCTTTCTCAATCTTATTAGGGGTCACAATAGCCCATTACTTGCCTTGTTGGACTATGTAAACTGTCAGTATGTTACTTTGATGTATAATCGTTTGTCTCAAAAAATTATGTAACCGTGCTTTGACTTCTAATGGGAAAACAGTCCTCAGAGTTTTCTGAAAGACTGTCTCAAGTTATAATCCTCAAGTTGGCTCAAATAAAATTTCCATTTCTTTCTTAGATTGACTATTGATTAATTTTTTGTTGTTGACTCATCTCTGTAAACCTTGGAGGATCTGAGCCTTGTAGAGAAGCCCAGTGCTTTAAAGCAAGAAGTTGATTTCGAGTGATGGGTCAAGGTTGACATCTAACATATCATTAGTGTATTCTAAGACTTGGTGGCACCTGTGATCCACCCTGGAAACAAGAAGCAACTTAAATTCCAAGGAATAGGAGGTTACCAAGGAGTAGCAGGGTTATAAGGTGGCTGGCTGAATCATGACTTAAGAGATTAAGTTTAAATAGGGGAATGGCAGTCTAGGCCAGTTCAACTTCTTGATAGACAAGTGGAAAACTATTTTCTACAGGCCACAAGACTATGTTAATTACCCCTTTTTGTCTTTTGGTTTCTTCAAAGCCTCTGTTTTCTAACCCTTTACCAATGACATCCTACATATCCCCTCAAGCTCTGGGTAATTATTTTCCCTGAGAGATGAAACGATTGCACATAAATGTGGGTCGTAGGGCAGTCGCGTTTTCTATCACATGGGTAAAGAAGCTAAAAGATCCTGTTTGAGAAAAATAATAAATCAGATGTTAAGAGAAGAGACTGTCTACTGGTTCATTCCCTGCCCTACAAAAACCTAGGGGCACTCCTGATCATGGGTTCAAAATGACCTCCCTGTATCTGTAACAATTTCTTTTTTTAATGCTTGTGTCAATTTGAGTTGGGTTTTGTTCCTCGAAACAGCAAGAGTCCTTTTTTTTTTCACTTAAAAAACACTGTTTTATTTGTCCCAAGTGGATACCACTTTTTAAACAAACACTGCTTTTTTAACTAATGTTTATAAACACTTCTCTAAATGCATTACAGAAGAGATATCATATCCATTCCTTGAAGTAACACTCTTCTCAAAGTATTCTGCATGTATAACTCTTATAAACATCTTTATTACGTGTGCTTTTCAACACTTCTCTAAATGCATTACAGAACAGCTGTCACCCCCACTCCCTGAAATAACACTCTTCTCAAAGTAGGCTGCACAGAACACGCAAGAGTCCTATCTAATACAGCATACAACACAATGCTTGGTGCAGAGCAGCAGCTCTCTGACAAATGATTACTGTTATCATTAAAGTTGCTATTGGTACCATGAAGATCATATCCTCAGCTTCATTGGAAACTCAACTGTCAGTGTGGTCTTCACAGATAGTTTGGGGAGGGTGATAAATCCTGACCTTAAACTAAATCCTTGCTACTGGCTCTATCTATGATATACACTTGTTCCTACTTCTTGTTCTTTCATTCAATCATTCATTCATTCATTCACCCTTCCATCCATTCATCCATTCAAAATGCCATGGAAGAGGAAAGAGAGTTCGTTTCCTGCTAGTAAAATCATCTGATAACAGGAAGCACAGACTCTTCAACCTCCCCGACGGAGCTCGCAGCAGAAGAGAGTGAGAGAATGGGTCTGTGGCGGTGTTCTATGAAGGAAGCCTTGTTAGATCCCTACAGTTAGAGTTTCTCTCCTTTGACAGTGCTGAGATGGGCCATCCTGTCTGTCTGCAGCTAATGGGTATTTTACAGGCCTGAGATGATCTATGTCCTGCCTGACCCTGCCTGATCTCACATCAGCCTCCTGGCCCCCTCTGCATTTTGCCTGGCTTTAATTACCCAGTAACAGCTGCTGCCCCAAAGCGGGCCTGGCTTCCAGCTGGCTTCATGATTACAGGCATCCAAAGGGCTGGAAGAAAATTTCTGCATGTCTTTGTGGGGCGTTTTCCCTGATAGCATGACCTCTGAGTTGCAGAGTGTCTTTGTTGTAATCCTTGCCATCAGCAGTGGCGTTTTCTGCTGTTTGAGCTGCCTACTGCCACAGATAGCTGGAGAAGCGGTACATATCACATAAGGAATGTGTCCTTGGATGTGGATCACTTTCATCAGGCAGGGAACCAAAACACTACTCATTCTGCCTCTCCTGAGGGTCATAGCCATGGAAGCACAAACTGCCTGGAGAAATTAAGCAGCTGCATTCATTTGCCAGAAAATGCCCCAGAAAAGGCATCAGGACAAAGAGTGGTCCTGGGACAGTGCTGCAGCGCTACATCCGTCAGTGCTCAGCCTCAGGCTCAGCTGAGGCCTCTTCTCAGGGCTCTGTCAGCAGCCTCAGGGTGAGGTATTGCTGGGAGTTTTCAGGAGGCCAGACGAGGGAACCAGGGAGTGGCAAGTGCCCCTGGGCCTGGACCTGTGGATTCCTGGTGGCCTGACGCCATTCTCAGGACTGAAGAATGTTCTACTTACAGGAGTGGGGCCAGGGCACAAGAATCCCAGGCAGTCAGATGGTGGAGGTAGGGGGGTGGCGCTGTTTGCCTGAAGCAGCCTGAGGTCATGTGACCAGGGTGGAGAATCCAAATCATCCCCCAAACAAGCAGCATCATGGGAACGGAATAAAGCATAAGGAACGGCTCAAGGAGACTAGTTCAAAGCAAAGGCTGTG
Source organism: Vicugna pacos (assembly GCF_048564905.1). Taxonomy (NCBI): domain Eukaryota; kingdom Metazoa; phylum Chordata; class Mammalia; order Artiodactyla; family Camelidae; genus Vicugna; species Vicugna pacos. Next base: position 52,508,662 of record NC_132987.1, on the reverse strand, counting down.
AACGCAAGTTTATGAGGAAGTCTCCCTCCCCTGTGGGGCTTGTGTAATTGTGGGAGAGGGTGTGAGGTCTTAAAGTGACTACACTGGGTATGTGGATGGGAGGGCAAGCCTGGAACCTGGTGAAAGGGGAATCTGGCAGTTTCCTAGGGCTAGAGCAGGAATTAATGGAATTCCTGATATAGCTGGGTGGCCTGACTGTAAAACTTTGTCTCACATGGATCTGTGGGATTTTTTTGCTTGTTTCCTTTATCTGTGATAATGAAATGTGAAATGTCCTCACATGAAAGGGAACCTGTGACATTTGCAAGTCTATAAGCAACCTCCCCTCTTTTTAGAGGCTCTTCTGCGGATGCAAGATGGAGGCCTTGGTATCTTACCCATGCTGAGTTCTAATGTGTCACAAGGTACAGGGTTGTTGGATTGCAGGCAGTCTCTCTTGTCTGTCAACCTCCGTGTGGCTCCTGCAACCTGCTGATCCACAAATTAGGTGGGATTGTTTGGTGAAATGTCTGCCATCTTTTCTCCACAGCCGCTCCACGATATCCTACTTAAGTATTTGTCATGTCATCTAATCACTTTGTCCTCCTCCAGCAGAAAAGGTAACCTCTGAAAATCTTAATCTTTTTTTAATTGAAGTAAAGTCAGTTACAATGTGTCAATTTTTGGTGTACAGCACAATGTCCCAGTCATGCATATACATACGTATATTTGTTTTCATATTCCTTTTCATTAAAGGTTATTACAAGATATTGAGTATAGTTCCCTGTGCTATATAGAAGAAACTTTTTAAAAATCTATTCTTTTTATAGTGGCTAACATTTGCAAATCTTAAACTTAAATGTTTTTTAAATTTCATGCTTTTCTTTTAAAACAGAGGGAAATCATAGATAGCTGTGATAAACTTAAGAACAACTACATCATACACCTTTTGAGGGATACCTAACTATTGGCTAACTCTGAAAAATGATCATGTAATGGAAATAAAGGGCCTAGTAGAAAAGAGGTCTGGGCTCCAGTCCCATTTATGTCTCCAGTTAACAGCATGACCTCTGAAGTCACTTAGTCTCTTGGGGCCTCATCCATCAAACTCTAACGTACACATGGTTTCCCTGGGATCTTGTTGAAATGCAGATACTGATTCAGTAGCTCGAGAGTGTAGCTTGAGATTCTGACTCCCAGGCAATGCTGCTGTTCAGACTTGAGTAGCTTGCACTTAGAAGACCTCTAAGGAGTTCTCAATCCTGGCTATACATTAGAATCTCCTTGGAAGTTTAGAAAGGACTCCGAAAATTCTGGTACCCAGGCCCTATCTCCAGAGAGAATGATTCAGTTGGTCTGGGATGGGCCAAGGCATCAGTCTCTTTTCAAAAGCTCTCAGGTGATTCTAATGTACTGTCAGGGTTGAATTATTACTATGATGAGCTCGAGGAGTCTGTGAAAAAAATGTATATACACAAAAACACATATATGCATATAATACATATGTGTGGATGTATGTGTATGAATGAATGCACACACACACATGCACACACTTTAAGAGTTTCTTTTTATCTTTTCAGAGAATGTACAAAACTAGAATCTGTCCCCTTTCTGCTTTTGATGTGTGAGTAGGGATAGCAGAGAAGGATCAGAGGAAACAGCAAAATAACTGTCAGCCAAAGAAGCCACTAGAGTAAGCAAGGCTGGCCCTTGGCCTGGTGTGACCACTGTGTGGCAGAGTTCCCGAGACCGGCTGCCTCACACAGAGCTCATTAATCAAACAGGGCTGCCTGTCCGACATTGGGCCCTAGCCTGACCCAGATTTTAAACTCAACTCTTTATGTCTTTAAACCTAAGAAGCTAGCAGTATAAACCAGTAGGGCTAAACCACCTGCTAATTTGTTATCTGGGGACTTTATTCTAAGATTGGAAAAGTTGAATGCTCTTACCGTAGACTAGGCACCTGCAATAGAATTGGGGGAAAAGGTTTCCACTGTTTAATCAAGCTGAAGAAAGAGGTTCAAGTGCCTGATTTCCATTGCACCACTCATCAGAAAAGCAAAAGCAAAGAGAAAATGGCTCTTTGAAACCACTGTTGTCTTTAAGGATGGTGAATGTTGTTAAAGAAAAAACCTATAAAGTCAAGGCCTCTGCCGAAACAGTAGTGTGGCCTGTTTGTCCAGCTGAGCCTCTTGAAGGGTTTAGTTGAAGTTGGGCCTGGGATGACTTGGGACAGGGGGCTGAATGGCTTATCTCAAATTGTGAGAAGAATTAGGACCTGGGGGTGGCGGTGCCTGGAAAGGGGAGAGGACAAGGAGGGAGAGCACGAGCAAGGCCAGGATGTCCCAGGCTAGGAGGGGGTTGTGGGAGATACTCGGTGACGAGCATGTGAGGACCTCTGAGAACAGGCTGTCCACAGCCTCATCTGCTGGTGTAGGGCAGCCCTGTAACATCTCCCCACAGCGGCCTTATCTTCACAGTTGCTTCTTGGAGTCACAAGTGAAAGAGCTGGTCCAGGGGGACTCCCACCAGGACAGGATAAAGGAGCAACCCCAGGGGCAGAATGGAGAGCCCGAATTCCAAGGAGGCTGAGAACCAGAGCTGAAGGAGCTGCAGCACCATCTTCCTGCCCTGCCCTATTTGCAGAAACCTCGGGAGAGCCCTGGACTTTCCACAGGACCTGGAATTGGGATTTGAACCTGCCATGTCTAGATCTTAAAGGAGCAGGGCTGCCCCAGCCCACATGAGGGCCACCTTTCAAGTGAAGTTCATTGAATGGTGTGATGGAGGAAATGATTAAGATTATACATTTTCCTCGGGCCTGTGCTTAGAACTATAACCAATTTATGGGCATTTGGAAATGGTTGAACCCAAAGGTAGAGATAGTGGCTTACTTTCATATAATAAGTGGCTACGATGAGGGGATTTGTTGATTTGCTGCTGGAGAAAAATGACTTACAGGGAATGGAAGCTCTGAGAGACTCAAAGGCTACCAGACTGCACTTCCTCAGCAATGTGACCTGGGTGAGCTGTGGGAACACTGGCCTTGCTATTTGTCCAGGGAGGTTCTGGGCTTTAGTCCCAAACCCACAACTGGAGACTCTGCTCATTTTCCATTTCTGAACTGCTCACAGCTCAGTGAAGTCCCAGGTTTTGAAGAGTTACCGAGTTCTGTGGCAGAAATAAGTTGTAATCTTGGAAAAAGTTGAATGAGTTTGAATTGTGCTTAAAGTTTCTGTGTCTGCTGCTGGGATTTCAGGAAAGTCTTTCTGTTTAGTTCAGTAATTTTCCCAGAAAAACTGGTTTTCTTAGTTATGAACGTTAATTTAAACATATGTAATGTAAAAGGACTAATGCATTTTGCACCCAGTGCATGGCCCAGGGAGTCGGTAGCGGGCTTTGGAATGAGACTATGCTGAGGGTGTATGTTGGGACTGAAATCCTGGCTGAGCTCCACTCCCCAGCTGTGTGCCCCTGAGTGGGGCTACATCTCCTGGGGAGGAAGGGATGCCTTTTTCTAATGTGCCTGCCCAGAGGGAGTGCCTTTCCTTAATTGACGGCAGATAGGCCTGTAAGCAGGCAACTGAAAGACCTTAGCAAATGATGCTGCAAGGCATGGGATCTTTGTCTCCCTTGGCTACTCTGAGATGGCAGTCAGGGCGGATATCCTGATGCAGGTGCTCATATTAAGGGAGGCCACAGGAAACATGAATGTGCCTCAGTATGGATCCCTTTGGATTGACCTGTTCTCAGTTGCTTTAGGAAAATTAAAATACTTCGCAGATGTGTTAATTACCTCTGGATGGCAAACCTCCAGATATTCCTAAATTAGCACAGGCTTGCCTTATCAATGTATTACATTTTCAAGAGATTAAAGATAAAAATGTATTATTCCCACATGACAGTCTCAGGATCTTTGGAGTTTTGGAGGTGGGTAGGTGCCAGTGGACACTAGGCTGGAAGCTGCATGAGGGCATGGCTTGGTTCTATCATGTTTAATGCTGCACATCCTGCCTTTAGCACAAAGTTTGCCACAGAGTATTCCCTCAGTGAATATTTTGAATTGAAGGATTTATGAATGGTGCCCCGTGGAGGTGGCCAGAGCAGAGGAGAAAAGGGAAACATTACATAGTGGCTGACCAAGTGAAAACTACCTTTATTTGAAGCACATCTAGAACAATTTCTTCTTTAAAAGGACTTTTCAGGGAGCTAGGTATTGTGTTTGAGGCAAGGCTAAGAGTCAATAAGATTTTATAAATTGTATGTTTATGCTTATTTAACTCTAAGTGTCCAAGTGTCTTTATTGATTAGAGTTGCCTGAGAAACATGTGTCTAGAGCATTTGCTATTTTACTTAACAGATTTTATTGAGTATCCAGTGTCTGACGCTAGGGAGATGCAAATGTCCAAGACAGTTTGTGCCCTCACACTGCACACTGGTGTAGTGAAGGAATGGGCTCTAGAATAGATGTTTCCAATAATAGGTGTCAAGTGCCATGGCAGAAATTCCCAGGGTTCTGTGTGAGCAAATGGGAGGTACATTTAACCCAGCTTGAGTGGAATGGGGGGAGGCTTCCTGGAGGAAGCGGCTTTTTCTGTATCCCTTTCAACATACATGGTTTCTTTGGATTGTGTGGGCTATGGCTTTCCTATTCTCTCAGTCTTCAGAGGTGTAGTACCCTAGAGGTTCTGTCCACTCCTTCTGGGGAAAGCAGCTCCCACCTGAAAAAACTTCACTACTTCCTCCCCTGCAGCTGTTACTTGACCCACTGCAGAGGAAATCAGTATTACACTTAAATATCTTAATATTTTAAATATCTCCCAAAGCAAGCCAACATTTATTGAAGAGTCTTAGACACAGAGATTTCTGAATTTAAAGTCATATCCACTTATTTAAATGTTCTAACCATCACGTTTTCCAATTCTTAAGCAGCCATATTCTCAGATTAAGAAATCTGATTTGATGTTGTGAAGCTTAGAATTTTCCTTTCAAGAATAAAAATTCAAATAACTTGTGTTCCGTTTCTTAGCTTTTAGTTCTGGGAAGAATAATAAGATAGGACGACATTACAAAAAATGGGACCCTCTATCCTAGTTGGTGGTAACAAAATAAAAAGCAAAAATTTAATTTGAATTTTGAAAGAATCTATCAGTTGACTAACAATGGTTTCATTTTAAATAGAGTTCACAGTACATACATAATTATCTGCTGGGTACACCCACATCCTGTTCTCACTAAGGATGAATTTTGGAGGGGGGAAAATTTAAATGTATCGGTTATTAAAATGAGAGGCTAATAATACTCTAGACAGCAGGTGGTACTCAAGGCACTTATTGGTTGGTTCATAGAGAGCTTGGCTGCTTGGAGAGGGAGGACTGGGTTCACCATTTGAGGTGGGGAAAAAAAAGACATGATAATTTACAGAGAATCCAGTTACCTATGGGTCATCTCCAGCTGGATGATCCTTGTACAGTCAAACTCCATCCTAACGCTAAACCTAAACCCATCATCTTCCTCCTTAAACCTACTTTGCCTCCTGTGCCCCCTATCCTGGTAAAGGATGTCACCATCTATCCAGTTGCCCAAAGTAGAAACTTGGATGTTTTCCTTTATTTCTCTCTTTTCTTCTTCCTCTTCCCCTCACTCCTTTTGAATATTACTTGAATCCATTCATTTTTCTCCATCCCCAGAACCATATCTGTATCTCAGACCTCTGTTATCTCTCATCTGGCTTGCTGGCAGATAGCAGCTTTCTGACTTCCCCACTTCTCCTCTCACCTCACTCCAAACCGTGCTGCATCCAGAGCTGATCTTAAAGCGCACATCTAACTGTCCTTCACTTGCTTAAAATACTTCAGGGGTCCTACACTATCATCCAGTTAATGCTCAGGGTCCTGTGGCTCACAGCCCTCAGGAAGAGGTCCTGGGGGTCTTGCCAGCTTCGTCTGTTGCCCACCCCGACTTCCATGCCATAATCAGCCTCCTTCAGTTCTTTGAGTACTCCTTGCCCCCTCTTGCCTCTAGGTTTTTCCTCAAGTTCTCCCCTGTGTTTGAAATCCTTACCAATCTCCTACTTATCTTTCAGATTTCAACTCAAATGTGACTTCCTCCATGAACACTTTCCCTGAATTCCTCAGGTCCACATCATTTCCCTGTTACAGACTCCCACACTCTATGTCCTCCGTCACAGCCCTTTTCTGGGTCATCATTGCTTGTCTAAGTCCTCAAGTAGATGATGAGACACTTGAAGGTGTAGCTCTGTCTCAGTGTTAGATCTCCAGTGATTACCATGTGGCTGGTGCTCAATAGAAGTTTGTTCATAGTTCCAGGGAGTCCAAAAGGGATGATTGCCCACAGAAAGATTGGATAGCAAATATATTCTGATAAAAAAAATTTAAAGAGTTTTGTTCCCAACCCCATCTCTATTCTTTGCAGTTCTATTCTCCAAATGCTGTAAAGTTTTAACAATGAATGCATGTAATAGGGAAGCCTGGGCTGATAGAAAAACTCGAGACACGGCCAACATTTGTTGAGCTCTTGCTACACGTCAATCTGTGTCTTAGCACATTATACATATTAACTTATTTAGTCCTCAAGCAGCTCTGTTGGGTGAGTACTGTCAGCTTCATCTAGCTGATGAAGAAATGGAGGCACAGAGAATCAGGCCCCAGTTCAAATCCATGCTGTCACTGTGTGACCTTGGGCAAACGACCTCTTGATTTTCATCTCCTGAGCTATAAAATGGAGACAACACTGCTGACAAATTGACTTCCTATTTTTCTGTTTTCTTACACCATACATATTACACACTGGCCTTCCATAGTTCAATTCTGAAGGCCGCCCACACACTGCTGCGTATCAGTGGACAAATGAGCATGAGCCAAAACGCGGTGATGTTCCAGCCTACTGGCCGTCAGTACAGCTTTAGCAGCATAGCCAGTATTTTTGTTCAATTAAATATTTCACTGTAACTTGCCCTTATTATATTATAAAATGTGTGAAGTGTGAAAATAAAAGTTCTGATGCTAGTGACTCATAAGTAACAGTTATTCAGCACTGTGTCAATTATTAAACTCCTGTCTTTCAGCTTGAAACTCACTCTTTTATATCCTGCTTTGTGATGCAGGGGCTGGGACTCTGCGAACCACATTCTTCCTTGGCCAGCTGCTTCCTTTTAGGCTCTGTCAATAAGGGACATTGGAGGAAGATTGCAGGGCTAGATGTGGAAGAAGAGACGTACTCTCTCCTCTTTGCTTCTGGTTTATTTCTGTTGGCTTCCTGTCCCAGCCATCAGCATCCAGCAGCGCAGCTAGTCCACCCCGGCAGAGGTAGTTCACTCCAGAAGCAGTTTGTTACAGGTTGAATTGTGTTCTCCTAGAACTCATACGCTGTGGTCCTACCTCCCAGTACCTCAGAATGTGACTCTGTTTGGAGATAGGGTCTTTACAGAGGCAAGCAAGTTAACATGAGGTCATTAGGGTGGGCCCTAATCCAATATGACTGATGTCCTTATAAGAAGAGGAAAATTAGACACTGAGATATGCATAAAAGGGAAAACAATGTGAAGGGACACAGGGAGAAGACAGCCATCTACAAGCAAGGACAGAGGCCTTGACCAAATCCCTTCCTTCACAGCTCTCAGAAGGAACCCACCCTGCCAACAGCTTGATTTTGGCCTCTAGCCTCCAGAACTGTAAGTCACCTGGTCTGTGGTGCTTTGTTATGGCAGCCCTAGCAGATAACATGCAGTTCAGTCCAGTTTGAGGTTTTACCAACCTGCAAAGCCAACCTCAGGGCATCCCTGCAGAGACACAAGCACTGCTGCCTTCCTCAGAAGTCTGAGTCTCAATCCACTGGGACTCTCCTCCAAACTCCTAAATTTTAATAATCCCAACTTCTTCCCTTGGTTCCCCCAGCCTATGAACTGCTTCCTGCTGCTGCTACCTCTGTGATAGCTTAGTGTTCTCTTTTTTCCTTTTCAGTTACTTAGCTAACAGTTCTTTTTTACCTAGTTAAACATGCTGTATATTAAATCCTCTCCGGTAAAATGACTGGAGGCCTGGGATCATGACCCTGGTCTGGCCAAGCTGCAGAGGTGATACCACTGCTCCAGTGGGTCTGGAAAACTGGGCATCGAGCCAAAGAGGATTATTCTCAAGCCTTAAGATCTAATGGAATTTGCCTTGGTGGGTTTTGTACTTACTTGGAATCTATCACCCCTTCTTTCTTTCCTATTTCTCCCTTTTGGAATGGAAAGGCCTGCCCCACCACTGTTATTTGGAAGCACATAACTTTGGTTTTACAGGTTCACAGCTGGAGAGGAGTTTTGCCTCAGGATGAATCATACCTCTGGTCTCACCTGTATCTGATTCAGATATTTAGATGAGAGTTTGGACTTTGGACTATAGAACTGATGCTGGAATGAGTTAACACTTTTGGGGCTGTTGGGATGGAATGAATGTGTTTTTCGATGCAATAAGAACAAGGATTTGGGGGCCTCAGGGTGGAATGCTATGGACTGAATTGTGTCCCCACGAAATTCATATGAAAGCCCTCTTCCCCAGTGTGACCCTCACAGAGAGTGTGACAGAAAGATCCGTTCTGGCTAAGCCTTCTCCAGACCATATTGGGTACTTCTCCTCTGATGCCAGGGACAGGAACCATAGAATTCACAAATTTAGTACAATTGAGACAAAGATGAAAACTTTTGAAGCAAATAGAGTGGTGGATTTTGTTTACTCATTTGAATGTACATTGAGCTGAGTGTTTAATTGTTAAGGAAAAGAACTGAGAAACTAAGAAACAGAATAAAATGTTGAAGATATATAAAGATTGGATCTAAAAGGCTTCATATAATTTAGGGTATCTTATTTCCTCATAGTAACCTGCATGTTCCACATGTTATTCAGAGATTTTCTGTTCTCATGTTGGCCTCCTTGGTCTGGGAGCTCCTTGAAGCAAGGCTGGGGAATATGTAGTCCCCTCTGCATCCCTTGGTGTTCAGTACCATGGCTGGCCCATGCTCAGCCTTCAGTAAACATTGGTGAAACTTAAATTTTGAAAAAGAGCCTGTTTCAACTCCCCATCATCAGTGTCATCTTGGGCCCATTGATGACCCAGGACGGAGCCCTCAGGAAAGGGTGCAGCCTAGCAAGAAGGGTGTACTTGTCGATTTCAGACAAAGAAATGACTTTCCGTTAAGGCGGACTATTTTGAGAGGGTTAGACATGATTTACATGTCAGTCAGGCAGGCAGTGGCCAAAATCGTTCTCATGTCTGGGGGGAATTTATGTCTCTGCTCTTCTTTGCTATTTAATGATAGTTGTTACTTATTTAGCACTATGGTACGTCAGGTTCGATGTCAAGGACTTTACATAATGATCCCTCATTTGATAACCACAGCAATGTGATGAGATGGGTAACCCATTTTATAGATGATGAACCCGAGGATCTGCAAAGTCAAGCAAATTGTCAAGATCACAGTGTGGGAAATGCAGTAATTAGAATTAAAATTCAGGTCTTTCTGACTCTAGAGTTTGGCCCTTTCCAGTGGTCTTCTGTTTTCTTGCTCAAGCAAAGCCCTTAGACTCTTAGAATGGGGCTACCAATCTCCTGGCTCTCTCCACACTAGGACCCTTTCTCCAGGTATAAGAACTCAAATCCCAGTTGTCCCTCTGAGAAAGTGACGACTAAGTTTTCCAGTCCCCAGTTTGAATCAGTTAGTAATAGTCACATTACCTTTCCACACACCATACTGAAGGAAGCAATTTGCACAGTGGCGATGTGAGTTGGAGAAGTGAGCAGGGACTTCTACTGTGGAGTGCTAGCTTCCTCAGGATCTCCTGCCATAATGTTCCTGGAAGGATTAGTATGATGATTAACTGTGTTGTGGATAGACTATTGGTTATACACAGTATCTTTTAATAATATTTTATCTTCTCATTTATTACAGCCACAATTCTGAGCAGCAAACTGGGGATTATCTAATAGTCCTTCCTGAATGCCTTCAGTATGTGTTGAAAAGTTCCTACATATTTTTTAAGAATCATAAAAAATCAGAGCTACTGAATCATATCTGGTTTAAAAGAATTCAGGTTAATTCAGGAATCTCTGGATAATGTAAATGATACTCCCACAGATAAACTGGAAAACTTCCCTTGAAATGGAGATATGGAAAAAGTAGACTTCATTAGCCCAGTGTGTTCCTTGTTTTTCATCTCTCATCTAAAAGTATATTGAAAGTCTGTAGCTTGAAATGTCGAACAGACTGGATCACTTTTTTTTTTTTTTTTTTGGTCTTGGATGAAGTATCTTAAGGGTGAGAAAGCCACCTGTCTGTTTCAAAATGAGATTGATTGGAAGTCCCTGTTCCCCAACTCCTGACCCCACACTATGCTTTTGTCTTAGCCCCAGCTGATCAGGTTCACGCTTTAATCTAATGGTACACACAGAGGCGACCATCTCTGCCGGATTTATTTACTCATTTGGGAGGTTGTTAGAAGATTGAGTCCATGGGGAAGCTCTGTCAGTGGCATCCACCGGCCTGTGCTAAGTGTCTGTGGAGCAAGCTACAGCATCTTAACTCGGGGATGAGGAAAGTGGTGATCTTTCAGAGAGATTCTGAGCCTGTTCTTGGCTGCAACTTTTAAGCCTTGTTCTCCATCCAAGCTGCAGATTTTGTGCTCCCTATACATTCCTCCAAACATTTTAAATTTACAATATAAAAGTATAGTGTAATAAGCTTGTACATACCCTTTGCTTTATCTTTCTCTGTATATAAAACATTTTCTTTTGCTGAACCATTTGAAAGTAGGTGATTCTCTACCCCTCAAAGGGCATGTATCTCCTGAGAATGAAGACATTCTCCTACATAATCACAATGCCATAATCACATGCAAAAATTTAACCTTGATATAATATCACTGAGTATAGTTCATGTCCAGATTTTCATTAAAATGTCTGTTATAGCTAATTTTTAGGCAATGTAATAAAACCTTTAATATCACTTTCGTGCTAAGTGAATTCACACATAAATTGAAAATGTCTAGGGGATGTATAGCTCAGTGGTAGAATGCATGCTTAGCATCCGTGAGATCCTGGGTCCAATCCCCAGTACCTCCATTTAAAAAAAAAAGAAAATGTCAGATTATTTTAAATATCCCAAGACTCAACTTTGATTAATTTTATATTTCAAACCCAAGTCTATATTCAATACCATTTCATCTAAGAATAGTTTTGAAACATGTGACATTGGATGTTAATACTTTTGGAACTCTGGAATGCCCTGTGCCCAATATTCCCAATATGTTAAAACTAGGGGAAAAAAAACCCTCCTTTCTTTAGCTGTTTTTGTTGTTGCTGCTGCTGTTTTTTAACCATGTTAATCGACAATTTTAAAATGTAGAGTTCAAAAATTTTAAGTCTATTCACATTGTTGTGCAACTAATCTCCAGAACTCTTCTTCTCTTCTTGCAAAATTAAAAACTAAAACCCAGGAAACACTAACTCCCCAAGTCCCTCTTCCCAGGCCCTGGCAACCATTGTTCTACTGTCTGTCTCTACGAGTTTGACTGCTTTAGGTACTTTATGTAAGTGGAATCATGCAGCATTCGTCTTTTTGTAACTGGCTTATTTCACTTAGCATAATCTCCTCAAAGTTCATCCATGTTGTACCATATAACAAGATTTCCTTCATTTTTAAGGCAGAATAATGTTCCATTCTATGTCAATATCACATTTTATTTATTCATCCATCTGTCAATGGATCTTTAGGTTGCTTCCACCTTTTGACTATTATGAATAATGCTGCTCTGAATATGGGTGTTGTTTTTCTTTTTAAAACCAGAATCCAAACCAGAATTATACACCCAATGTTGTGCTAACAAATTCAACTTCTGCTAAAAATCAGCTAGTGTTGACTTGTTGCCAGTCACCAGGGACTCAGAGTCTACCCAAGAGTACATGGGAAACATAACGATCTTGTATGTGGTGGAACATAACTATCTTGATTTAGAACCTGAAGCTGAATACATTAACTCATTGGTGGTGTTGGTGAGTATGAATGTGCCTCCTACGTCTGATGTTACCTTGCATTAGCCTTATTCTCCCACCTTCCCTGCATCCTTTCATCCCTCGTCATCCTGCCTCAGAGAAAATGGTGAATGAGGAAGTAGAAACAGGGTGTGTGGCACAGCTTCTTCCTCTCTTCTTCCTTTGGTTTCCTACTTTGCAATTCTAGGGTAAGGTGAGGGTGGGGGCCGGCCTTGGTTTAGTGTTGCCATGACTGGGTGGATAACCTGATGATTATACAGTCTGACTCCCCAACAGAGCTAGTCCTCATGTATTTGGTCCTCATCTCCTAACTCTTTTGTTTTACTTCACAACTGGTTCATCTCCAGGATAAGGGGGGAAATATTGCTGTTTTTTGGGACCTTTATAATACCTCAATTGTCAGGGAGACACCTGGATCCCAAACTTGACCATCCACCTACACAGTGGGCCTCCTCCTGTCGCACAGGTCTGCTCAGGACACCAAGTTACAATTTGGAAGATGCCTACATCTGTGTAAATGCCTGTGAAAGAAACATGGCGTTGCCAAAGAGATATTAGCACTAAACCCCATTCTAGAGACACTGCTGCTGAGGTCATGAATTCCAGCTCCAAGAAGTAGAATGCTCCCCACTGCTACATGCACAGAGAACATTTTATTCTTTTTTTAGACTCTACTTAGAAAAAAAAAATATTGTTTATTGCTGAAAACTTGGGAAAAACAGAACAGCACAAAGACTAAAACAAAAGACACACAGAAGCTTATCATCCAGAAATAACCACAGTCAATTTTTTTGTACATCAGTTTATACCTCCAACCCAAACTTCTCCTTTGAACTCTAGACAGTGTATCAAATATCTTACCTGATAATGCATCTCCAATGTCTCAGATTCTTCAGACTCAGCATGACCAAGAATAAACTCATACTCTTCTCCCCTAAGCCTGTTCCTTTCCCAGTGTTTCCCATGTTAGTGTTGACAACTCCATTTATCTAGCTATTCATACTAGAAAGCTAAGCCATTCTTGAAAATTTCCTTTTCTTTACACTCCATATCCAATCCATCACCAAATCCTATTGATTTTAACTTTCATATATGCCTCAAATGCATCAGCTTGTTTCTGTCCCTAGTCTTCTTTCCCAGTCCATGTTGCCATCTTATGCCATGTGCATTACTGTGAGAGATTCCTCACTAGACCCCTTTTCTTCCTGCTCATCTATGCTAGCCCCTAGTAATACAGATACTTTCAAAGTGAAATCTGATCATATGTTACATACACCACCCCACTTCTCCCCGAGTTCCTCTGAGATAAAGACAAAACTCCTTAACTTGGCCTATAAGATCCTGTATGATCTGGCCCTGCCTACCTCTCCAGCCCCATTCCACACCATTCTCTGCCAACTATTTTTACTCCAACCACTCCTTCCGGTTCCTTATACTTGCTGTGGTCCCTCCTCCCTGGGCTGTGCCCATGCTGTAGCCTCTGCCTGGACAGCTCTTCAGGCAGGTATTGCATGCTTATCCATCACAGCTCAGTCAGCAGAGAAGCCCTCACTGATCTCTCTGACCAGGTCACATTGCCCCTGATAAAGCTTCTCCACCAAGGGCATCTCCTTCATAGCACTTAGAACAATTGCAGTGTGTGTGCTGGTCTCCTTCACTAGACTGAAAGCTCCCTGAGGGTAGGGACTGTGTCACCTTTTGCCTACCATTGTATCCTGAGAACATACTTATGAAACATTTGATGAATAAATGAATGCCTTTCCTTCTGGTCTTCTATCTATTTTCATATACACTCATGTCTCCAAAAATAGAAACATGCTGTACTTACTGCTTTATGGCTTTCCCCTGCAGTTAGCAATAAGCAAACGTTTTGGGGCTGTTTTTACTGACAAAACGTACTCTTTTGAATTTTTGCTATTTTCAATTTACTCTTTGACTTTTCATGTGGAAAATCCACTCTAGGGTTGCTTATAAACAGAAAATCTGAATTAGTACTGCTGCAGCTATGGTTTCTGAGCTTTTTTGGGGGCCCATGTCTACACCTGGCAATATCCCTGGTCTGTGGAGGAAGGGTAGTGCAGTGGTTAGTGTGCAGAGGTCAGACAGATAAGCTTCACAGCACTGTCCTGTTTTTGTTCCAGGGAGACCCATTTGGATGTAATGAAGAAAGTCTCAATCAAGCTACTTCAAGAAAAGTGGGATCTAGGCAGAAGGCTCTTTGAAATCCAAGAGCAGAGCTGTAAATAGAGCTACAAGGCGGACCTAGATTCAGAGTGACCTCAGGACGTCAGCAACAGGAGCCCCCCAGGCCCTGCCCGAGTCTCAGGGTGACCTGTCTCGACTACTCTCTACACGTCAGCTTCAGCCTCCTCTTTAACCTTCCAACTCCCTCTGCTTTCTTACAGTTTATGCTTTTCAGAAGTTTGGCCTCCAAATGGCTTTAACTTGGCATGGTTCTTACACTATCTCTTGATACATCTTTCTGCCTCTTATTTCTTCTCTCAAATGGCAGACTCTGTGTTTCTTATTTCAAATGAGACAGAACGTCTCTAACTGCCCTCATCTGACCCTTTTGAGTCAGCTGTATGTGTCCTTGAACTAATCTTGGTACACACTTGGCTATCTTTGGGTGGGGGCATCCACGCTAGTCAGTAACAAGGGGGAACAGCAGAGTCATGTAGTACCAAAAATGGCTTTCTGGGCAACAGGGCAGGTGTGCTGGGAACTTCCCATTAGAATAGGGTATTGGGCAAATCAGAAGCTATATATCTTACCTAGTACCGCCTGTGTTACCTGGAACAAAGCATCCAAATTCAGTTTTGAGCCTCGGTTTCCTTAGCTGTAAAAAAGTGGAAGGCAACCTATTTTATCAAATTATCAGGATAAAGGGCAATAAGATGAGATAAAGCACACAGAATGCTTCTCCCAGTGACATCTCAACAATGATGCTCTTCACAGTAATAGTTTCATCTATACCATGTTAATATGTTTATAACTAATATATGATATATATTTGAGAAGACTATATTTTTGTATTCTAGATGTAATATACATATATATATGTTTGAAATAATGTGTTTTCAAATTACCTCTCTAATCTGGGTTACTTCAGGGAAGAAATTCCCAGATGAATAAATACTTCTAGGTAGAATAATATTTCTGACGCACAGGGTGGAGGGGCAGGAATGTTTATTTCCCCAGGTGGTCTGAGTACATGGAAAGGATCCAAGATAGCATGGGGACAATAAACAGCCTGTGGATGGTAACAAAGGCCATTGTACTGAAGGAGTTTTTTGGTCTGGAGCCAGAAGCCAGATTTAGAATGAAATGCACATACTTTCTTTTCTACAGAAAGGGTCGAATAATAACAGCAAAATGCTTGCATAGTGCTTACTGTATGCCAGGCATTGTGCTAAAGGGGTCATATGTAGTAACTCATTTCCCTCTCTTCACAACACATCAAGGTAGGTACTGTTATTATCTCCAGTTTACAGATAGAGAAACTGAGACATTGATTTGTTTTTTAAAAGCCTTTCCATGAACTATAACCAACTGCCCTTGCTTTAACCTTATGCCCATCTCCAGGCCTCAGTCCTCTGAGTGCCATGGTTGGTATTGCTGTTCCTCCAGGGCTGGAGTTTTACCTTGTTCCTCTGACTTCTTCCCAGGGCTAACGTTCCTCCATGAACTCCAAACCTTAGGGCTGCCACCAGAGCCCTTAATATATATTTTTTCACAGTCCAGAAGTCTTTTTTTTTTTTTAAATACCTATTATACCATGACTTCATAGGGAATGGGTTCTAGCAGCCCAGGCTCCTTTCCACTAATTCTCACAAAGTGTGCTTCCCTGGGGGGAGCAGGCTGGTGCTTCAGTTGAACCCAAGCACTTTTCTCTTGGCTTCCTTCTTTTTCTGATTGTTTTCCTTCACACGTTTCAGGAAGCCATCTTGGCTCTTAGAGGGCTGAATAGTCTCAGTACATACATTAATTCTCTTGGCAAGAATCTTACCTTTAACTTGTTTGTCTACCACAATGCCAACAGTAGGCTGGGTAACACTAATGTCTCTCAGTTTTGCTATGGGAACATTTGTGGGGAATTCCTTTTTGAACACAATGTCTACAACATCACCTTTGTTGTAGATTCACACGGATGTGGCTGAAGAACAATTCCATGTTTTCTAAAAGCCTTAGAGAACATACAGTGGGTGTCTCTCCTCTTTCCCTTTGTGTTGGTCATTTATCAAATTACTGGAAGATGGCAGTTCCAGCCCCACCCCCCAAAAGAATCCCGTAATATCTTGAGCAAGCCTGATCAAGAGGCAAACTGGGACACGAAGTCTAATGAGATAAGGAGTGAGAGACTACTTTGGACTAAATTGTTCAAAATTCAGTGTCTACAGCTGAGGAAATCATCAACAAAACAAAAAGACAACCTACAGAATGGGAGAAAATATTTGCAAATGATGCAACTGGCAAAGGATTAATTTCCAAAATATACAAACAGCTCATACAGCTCAACATCAAACAAAACAACTCAATCAAAAAAATAAGCAGAAGATCCAAATAGACATTTCTCCAAAGAAGACATCCAGATGGCCAACAGGCACAATGAAAAGATGCTCAACATTGCTAGTTATTAGAGAAATGCAAATTAGACTACCATGAGATATCACCTCACACAGGTCAGAATGGCCATCACCAAAAGTCTACAATAATAAATGCTGGAGTGGATGTGGAGAAAAAGGAACCCTCCTACACTGTTGGTGGGAATGTCAATTGGTGCAGCCACTATAGAGGACAGTATGGAGGTTCCTTAAAAAACTAAAAATAGAGTTACCATATGATCCAGCAATCCCACTCCTGGGCATATATCTGGAGAAAACTCTAATTCAGAAAGATATATGCACCCCAATGTTTATAGAAGCACTATTTACAATAGCTAAGACATGGAAGCAACCTAAATGTCCATCAACAGAAGAATAGGTAAAGAAGCTGTGGTACATATATACAATGGAATATTACTCTGCCATAAAAAGGAATGAAATAATGCCATTGGTAGCAACATGGATGGACATGGAGACTGTCATACTTTGTGAAGTAAGTCAGACAGAGAAAGACTAGTATCATATGATATCATTTATGTGTGGAATCTAGTAAAATGATACAAATGAGCTTATTTACAAAACAGAAGTAGACTCACAAACATAGAAAACAAACTTATGGTTACTAAAGGGAGAAAGGGGAGAATGGATAAATTGGGAGTTTGGGATTAACATATGCGCACTATTAAATATAAAATAGATAACTAACAAGGGCCTATTGTATAGCACAGGGGACTATATTCAATATCTTGTAATAAGCTATAATGGAAAAATCTGACAGAGAATAGAGTTACATAAATATATATATAATATATTTTATATAATACATTTATTGAAAAAATATATATATTAAAAAACTGAATCACTTTGTTGTACACCTGAAACTAACACAACATTATAAATCACCTATGTGGGGTCTACAGACATCTGGCAGATTCCTGCTCTGAGGCCCCTCAAGCATCCAGTGGCTGACCTTGAAAGATAACAAAGAACATTCTTTTCTTAATATCTACCTACCTTAGCTGAACTAACTACTCTGGACAATGATCAGCCTTACAATGACCAGAAGCCTAGCCACCAGGACTGGTCACAACCCCCTACCAGAGTCATAAATCCCTACCCTTTCACGACCCCCTCCATCCTCAGTCACCTCAATATCAACCAATCAGAGAATTGTGCACAAGCTGATCAGGCACCCTGTGACCCCTTTGTGCCTGAGGTCATGTCAGCACAAGCAGCAAATGTCACCCTCCCTTATAAAAGACCTCAACAACCAACCCTTGGAGCACACAGGCACCTCTCGTCTGTAGCCTGCAGTCGCCTATAACAGTGTACTCAATAAACAACTTTTCTATCTCCCTCCTTTGTCTCTGGTAAATTCTTTTTATCACCCATGTATCGGCCCACCAGACCCTACAACAAACTATACTTCAATTTAAAAACTTCAGTGTCTATTGGGAAATTCCCTTTAGGAGAAAACTGGATCTGCCCTCAAGGCAGGTATTGAAGCTTGAAGGTGCCAGTTTGGGCTGAAGATCTGGCTTCCATAGCAAGTATCTGGAGTGGGGTCTGTGGAAGAAGGGCAGGATGCTGGCTAGTGTGTGGTTATATGAAGAAGTGCCCTGATACGGCTCTGTCTCTGCTCCAGTGATGCCTGTTTAGATGTAAGGAACAGGGGCTCAATCAAGCTACCTTGAGAAAAAGAGGTTTTAGCCGGAACTTCCCTGCAATCCAATAGTACAGCCTAAAGTGGAGTGGGAGGGCGGTACAGGCTCAAGTCAGCCTCAGGACCTAAAAAGTGTAAAGAGGAATGTGGTGTATTAGTTGTGTGCTGGGTTAAAAAAAAAAAGCTCTGATTTGTAGCATTTATCATTTCTGTGGTATAAATACTCCCTCATGGCCAATTTCAGCCAATATGGTATCATTGAACTTGAAGTTGGGAAGAAATGTGTGCAGTTCAATCTCTTGAATCAATATGAATCTATTCCAGTGTACCAAATGTTAACTTTGATTCTTTTCTGAATTTTTCAAGTTTTCAACAAGGTGATTTATTATTGTTTTATAATCAGAAAAACACCTAACAAAGTTATTTTTAAAAAAAGAAATAGAAATAAACAAATGGGAAATAATTAAACTTAAAAGCTTTTGCACAGCAGGGAAAACCATCAACAAAATTAAAAGACAACCTATGGAATGGGAGAAAATATTTGCAAATTTTATTACCTATAAAGGGTTAACATCCAAAATATATAAACAGCTTATACAACATAATATCAGAAAAACAACCCAATTAAAAAGTTGACCTGAATAGACATTTTTCCAAAGAAGATATACAGATGGCCAATAGGCACGTGAAACATCACAAATCATCAGAGAAATGCAAATCAAAACCACAATCAGCTGTTACCTCACATCTGTCAGAATGGCTATCATCAAAAGACCACATGTTGGCAAGGATGTGGAGAAAAGGGAACCTTAGTATACTGTTGGTAGGAATGTAAATTGGTGCAGCCAATATGGAAAACAGTATGAAGGTTCTGCTAAAAACTAAAAATAGAACTATGATATGATCCAGCAATTCCATTCCTGGATATATATTTGAAGAAAATAAAAATACTAACTTAAAAAGTACATGCACCCTAATGTTCAAAGCAGTATTGTTTTTAATAGCCAAGATATGGAAGAAGCCTAGGTGCCCATCAACAGAGGAACAGATAAAGAAGATGTGGCATATATATTTATACACCATGGAATATTACTCAGTCATAAAAAAGAATGAAATTCTGCCATTTGGAACAACATGGATGGACCTAGAGGGTATTATGCTTTGTGAATGAAATACATCAGATAAAGACAAATACTCTATGATATAACTTACCTGTGGAACCTAAAAAATAAAATGAATGAATATAACAAAACAGAAACAGACTCACAGTTAGGGATAATAAACTAGTGGTTACCAGTGGGGAGAGGGAGGGAGGGGCAAGATAAGGGTACAGGATTAAGAGGTACAAACTATTTTGTATAAGATAGATAGGCAACAAGGACATATTATACAGCACAAGGAAACATAGCCATTATTTTATAATAGCTTTAAATGGAATATAATGTATATAATAACAATGAATCATTATGTTGTACACCTGAAACTAATATAATATTGTAAATCAATCATACTTCAATTAAAAAAGTAAAAAAGATAGAAAGAAATATTGTGGCTGTGGGGCGATTTATTAAGAACAAACTTCCTTGATTTTATCATTTGTTGAGAGTCAGTCTAAGCTTTTGCCATCAGTTGCCTCCATTAGCCCTTGGGACCATCTAAGGGCTTGCATGTTTGATTGGCCTCACAGCTACCTTTAAGAAGGCACTTCCAAATTTTGACTCCCTATTTTGTGGACATTGTTTCAGAGAGAGGTTGACTGGAACAGCCTGGAGGGGGCCTTGGGAACACCTGGCCTTCCTTAAGTTCAGATCTGTGAGGACAGTCCATGGTAATGCTCAAGGACCAGGCTAGGTGGCCCTGAATGGAAAGTTTTGAAAAACTATAACCCATATATGACAAGCCTTTCATTATATTGACAAACATGTAAAGTTATGCTACGTAAAGTGTGTGCTGTATGTGGAATTTGTAAGAGAAAATAAAGCCTTGACTGAGATCTTTTAAAAAGAATCCTCTTCAATTATGGAGGAGTTGGCTCTGGCCTTGGCCCTGCACTCAGAGATTTTGGTTTCTGGGCTCCCCATTTAGATTAGCCTTGTGCTCTTTCTCAAGCAATTTTCCAACTCTGTTTCTGACTCAAGCAGTCCCCCAGCTCATTGTTCTCTATGAAAGCATTTATTTTTTGTTACTATTATGCTGGGACATGGTTGTCTAGAGGAGTTGGCCTGAGGGGCCCAGCGCTGGGCATTTGATGGGCAGGAGCCTAGGAGTGTTGAGCAGCCTTGAATTGGGCAGCGGGGAGAGACCAGGCCAGCAGTGTCTGCGGGATGGGCATGGGAGAGACTAGAGCACTCCACCGCGAGCCGGAGTACCAGGTGAACCCTGACCTGAGGGAGAAGCTGCAGGTTCTGTCCTCTGGGCCTTCAGAAGGAGGGCACAGGACGGAAGGCAAAGCTACTATTATTTGAGGTATGGATGGATTTTCAGCCACCTCCCACTTACAGGTAAGACACAAATGAAGTCCTGTTCATGTTACCTCACCCTGGGGCGGTGGTTAAGGTGTTGACTCAGGAGCTGCAAGTCCTGAGCTGTAGTCCCGTTTCAGCTACTAACCAGCTGTGTGATTTTGGGCAAGTCATTTAATTATCTGGGTTTGTTTCTTGATCTCTTGCTTGAGGTAGTTACAGGCCAGCCTGGGATGGCTCTCAGGATTTGGTAATTCTTCCTATTGGGCTTGCCTGTTATGCCTTCCTTTTGACTCTGACTCACTGGAGGTGTCCTCTAGCTTCTTCTGCCTGATGGCCTTTTAATTCCCGTATGAGAGTCCTTCTCCTTCTCTTCATTAAACTTTGCCAGAGCCTCTGACAGATTCGTATATAACAGTTCATATGTAACATTCGTATATAACAGATTCTCAAAGAATGATCTGGGACCACAGCATCAGTATCACATGGGAACTTGTTAGAAATGCAAATTTTCAGGCCCCACCCCAGACCCACCAAAGCAGAAAGTCTGGGGCCCAGGTCATGCTGAGGCATGCTCCAGTTTCAGCGTCATTACCGGTAGGAATGGGGCCAAATCCTCTCACTGGCCTGGTCTCTTACTATGGTACCCCCTTTTCAACCTCCTCTCACTCACACACCTTATTCCCTTGTTGTACCTAATGGTTTGTAGTACTCCAAATATGCTGTGTCTTTCACACCTCTGTGTACATATGCTGTTTCTTTCCTTTGGAAAGCCTTTGCCCTAACCCTTTTCTTTCCTGTAAGTTCTCCTTGTAAATGTCCTCCCAATCAGCTCACACATGACCTCAGCCACTCAGAACCTCCTCATATGAGAGTTACTGGCCACCGAGGCAGAGCCTCTCCCCTGATGCCAGCAACAGGTTTCCTCACCTTCTCATGGTTTGGATTTTTTCTTTCATCCAACCGCGAAATCCATCTACCATCCCATATTTCTTGATTGAATCCTATGTAATCAGGCTTGTGCCAGGCTCTGGGGTTTAAGATGGGTGCACAGCCCCTGCCCTCGCTGAGCTCACGGCTTCCTGGGGGAGACAGTCGAGTGGTCAGATAATGAACCTAGCACATCCACAGCCGCTTTGGTGGTGCAGCGTGTACCCAGGCAGGGTCTATAATAAGTGAGGTGTGTTGAGGACGCTATATGGAGGCAGGAGGGACATTTATCATGAAGGATGAGTAGGCATTTTGCAGGCAGAGAGGAAAGTACGGGGTCCAAGACCCTGAAGCAAATCTTACTTTGTTGACTCTGCTATTCCACCCTCCTACAACTCTTGCTCCTCACCCTGGAGAAATTAGGTTAAAATGAACTGCATGTTAGGTATGTGTGTATATATATATTTAAATCTTTTTTTCTGACAGGAAACAAATTCTCTGAATCAGAGAAAAGACAATTTATTACAGACCATCTTCTTACTAGTTTTCTGCATCCCAATCAATCCCTATGGGTAATGCAGTGAGAGCCTGCTGTTATCCTGAGAGTGCAATGGGGGTTGCACCACAGGAGAGTAACCCCGAAGTTATGAGACTAAGAGCTCATATAGGGCAGCTGGCACATAGGCCCATTCTCTCCTGCAGAGAGGGAGAGAGAGAGAGAGAGAGGTACTGATTATTATTCTGGAATGTAAACCAATCCCCTCTGGGAAGAGGAGTGGACAGTCTGCACTTCTCCTTTACTACCATGCAGTATAAGCAAATGGCTTCAGGAGGAAGCAAGTACCTAAATCTCCCTGGAGCAATGCACTGTCTCTAACTCTTGACGCATGTTTTTAATTCAGTTCCCTTTAGCTAAGTGTGCCAGTGCTCTTTGCTCAGAAAGCCCAGACCATACAGTCACATGAAAATATTCATGGGTGATTATTTTCCAACACTGAGAGGGCAGAAACCACCTGTGACCTGTTCAGAGGTCTCAATACACCCAGAGTCTAGCTCAGAGGATGCTAGATAAATATCTAAGAAACAGAAATGTAGGTGTGAAAGAATGGGGCAGGAATGAGATGAAGGGAAGACAGGACCACCTTCACTGCCATCAAAGAAAAACGTTACTAATTTCTCTTTTCCAACAATGATTGGTAAAATGTTATCAAATGCCTATGATAGGCAAGGTGTTTGGCATGCTGGGGGGCATAAAGATAGGGCGACTAAATTGTCTGAGTTTTTCCGGGACTGTTCCAGTTTTAACCCAGAAAGTCTGGTATCCTGGGAAACTTCTCAGTACAGCAAAATAGGACAGACTGTCACCCTACAAATGGGAGACAAATCCCTTCTCTTGAGGATTTTATGATCTAGAAAACAATCAAATCCCTTCTCTTGAGGATTTTATGATCTAGAAAACAATCTCAGATCCATATCCTCAAGAAATATTTAATCATGTCTTAGAAGACATAAAAATATAGGGAAGTGAGAGAGAATATACAGCTCAGGGGATGAGGGAAAGCTTCATGGAGGTGGTGCCATTGAAGATGGCTAGTATTATTTGTTAAAAAAAACCCCAACACTAAGTCTTTCTGAGAAATGGCATCCTGAACTCTTCTTATTGCTTTGTAATTCCGAAGTCTTCAGTAAACATCCTTACCTCCATAACAAGAATCTTACCACCCTGACAGTGGTTCTGGTGAGCTGGCATCCTCTTGCAGCTGGGAATGCTGTCAGGCAGAGTGCTGCTTTGGGTGTATGGGAATTGTCTGTAGGTGACCTCTAGGACGGGCTGAGGGCGTATAGGCGTGACACTGATATACTGTGCAGCAATTATGTGATCTTTTCTGTTTTCATGTCTCTAAAGTGGAGAGCAAAGTACTTAACTTCACTGGATCAGTGGGAAGATGAAGTGCGTGAGAATTCACATAGTGCCGCTCACAGTTTCAGGAACATAGCTGATGCTCAGTAAATGCATTGGTGGTAGTTTTAGTAGCAATAAGTAAACAAGAGGGGACGGTGGCTCTTCCTCTGTAGCTGACTTTAGACTTGTTTCTTTCACTATAATTTGTGTTAGAGAAGAGAGCTGACTGGAGTCAGAAGGGGCAATATGTGGCCTTAGGAATAGAGATATTCCTTAAGTGCAGCTGCCCATTTGTATGGGGACAGAATCTATTCCTTACAAGCATCGTAAAGTCAGGGAGCCTAGTAAGATATAATCAGATTGTTTTCTCAGTAGTAAAGCTTTTGCCAATGGTTTTACATTTTGTTGCCTAGTAGGAAAAAAAAGCTTCCACATAACAATTATTTTGCTTGTAGCTGTAAGGAATATTTACCAGTTCGTGCTGAATCTCAGAGCATATCCAGATTGATACAGACGCCAAACTGATTTTGCTTTTGCCTTTGCACTAAAATCTAATCATAGATATTATCACACCCATAGTACAACAATGGGTGTGCTTGCTTACTAGGAAAATGGGGGGTTAGAAGGAAGGTAACAGTTACCTGTTTATGTTGGGGAATGGGGTGGGTGGGCTTGGAAAGTACATGAGAAACAATAATGGAACAGCGATCCATTATTGTCATCCAGATCTGTCATGAATGAAGAATCAAGTTTTATTCTTAATTTTGTTTTAGTTGGGGTGGTTGGGGTGGAGTTGGATATAGCCAATGTATTTTATAATTTGAGAGGTTCTGAAGGACAAAATGCCATGAGAAGGGTCAGTCATGTGTTGTCCTCAGCTCTACTAGAGAAGATGGTTAGAGTCACGGAGGTGAAGTTCTGAACTCCTCCCAGCCAAGGCCTGCAGGAAGAGTTTGGGTTGTGTATGTCCTTGTGGCAGGCACAGGAGGCTAACTGCTCACCAGCCTGCCCCCCTCTTCTGTGTTAACAGGCCCTAATTTTGTTCAGCTTTCAGACGGCTCTTCCTTGATCTTGGGGGAAGAGGACTAATACCAGTGGATGAATTGTGTTTGGTGCAAGCCAGTCACACTAGGCAATTTATATTCCCTGGTGTTTGGTTTGAGGTAGCCAAGTGGCCTAGGAGAAGTCTGAGTGGGGTTTTAGGAAATAATTTTCTGTCTGGTAAGAAGAGAGAGATGGAAGAAAAGAAGCCTGCCCTTTTTCTTCCTGATTTTGGACTGGGGTTCTATGATGACATGGTGTTTGGTATTGTGGCAGCCATTATGTGACCATGAGGATACATCTCTATTACACTGAAGGTGATAGAATGAAAGATGGAAAAATCCTGTGTTCTTGAGTACATCACTGAGCTTCTGGATCAACCTGGGACTACACATCTCTGGCTTCTTATAATGTGAGGTCCCTATTATTTAAACCACTTTTTATGCGATATTCTGTCACTGAGGCCAAAAGCATCTCCATGGACAGAGCTCTGGATGAAGAAGTGTTGGAGGAATTTAAAGGCCCTGATTTTAGGAGTAAGTATCCATGGAAGAAGAAAAGAGGAGCTGAGACAGAACTGCGACTCCTGGAGAGGGCTTCAGTCACCACTGATCAGGACAGAGAAAGGATTGGGCTCCTGCTGATCAGGGACACCCGCAGTGCTCCCCACTGCTAGAAGGTAAATGAGAGCAGAGGTGAGACAGCAGAGGCCACTTGGAAGTGCCGGACACTGGGGCAGCCATGGAGGGTGAGCCCCATGGTTCTCTCCATGGGAGACAAGGAGCCAGGGCTGACACAGTGTTACAGCTCCAGTTGCCTGGTGGTGGTGGAGGAAACGGGGGCTTTACAGCCAAGAACTGGGCCCTTCCAGTCACTTGAGCAGAGTTTCAGCTTCCTTAGCTATAAAATGAGGACAGTCATATTAGTGCCATTGGGTTGTTATAAGGATTAAAAGACATTAACTCCTGTAAATTTGCTAGGGTATAGCAGGAGCTTAATAAAAGATAGTTATTACTTTTTAACGGATGCCTGCAGAGGTAATGAAAATACTTCATGATCCACCACTAGGTGCACGACCAATAGATGCTGGGTAAGGTCAGGCCAATTTGAGACTTGCTAGGTCTGGTGTTGACCTACCCTCATTGGTCTTCTAAGAGAGAAGACCCTGGGGAATGGAGTTTCTGGAGACCGTTTCTTTTCTGCTCCCTGAGGCATATCCAAAACAATAGACTATTTGCCATGACATTGTTTCCCACCTCCTTCTTCCCAGCAGGGAGGAAGACAAAGATAGAAAGGGCGATACCCTAGCTAAGTGGGTTTTCTAAAGTTCCCAATGGACTGGGCGTGGGCTCATCATGGTGTCTCAGACTCCTGGCAGGAGGAGGAGGAAGATTTAGAATATCCCCTGCCCATCTCCTCATTGACACCTTGGGTTGTAGAAGCACCAGGAATATAAATGTAATAACCAGAACCAGAGGCTTCCTGCTCACGGATATGAGGGGGGAGGTGGACCAAAATAGCCACACAGCATATCAGCAGACTCTGAGAAGCCACTCCTTTTCTCCGGAGCCCCTTCCTACACACCCTTCTAAGTAATTTCTAACCTTGTGATGATTTACAGAAAGAAAAAGAATAGAAGTTACTGGCGTTTGTAGTAACAGGATGAGAAAGTGCGAGACTTCCTGTTATGTGTGTGTGACAGCTGGTGATAAGTGGAGGGCCCTGCACAGGAAATCCGCTCAGCTTCTGCAATGTGACCTGCCTGAAACTTGGGCGCTCCTTCAGTCTGGATGCTGATGGCAGGACAAAGGGGCACCTGGACCATGGGCGACGTGGTGGAGAAGAGTTTGGAAGAGCCCCTGGTACCTTCTACAGATGACCCCCCCAAGAAAAGGGGAGACTTGGTAGAAATCTTAAATGGGGATAAAGTAAAATTTGACGACACGGGACTCTCCTTAATCCTGCAGAATGGCCTGGAGACCCTCCGAGTGGAAAACGCTCTGACAGACGTCATCTTGTGTGTGGACATTCAGGAATTCTCCTGCCACCGCGTGGTGCTTGCCGCGGCCAGCAACTATTTCAGGTCAGCACACCTAGGACGAGAGGCAAATTGGGTGCAAGACGTAAGGAAAATCTGTATTGATGTGAGAGCCCAATCTAAATAGTTGGCTGTTGCATTTACGGTTTGTATATTTATTTAGATTTGGTGTCTACTCAAGATACAAAAAGGAAACTATTAAACCTTAGATTTTAGGACTTAAGTCATATTAAAAGAGAGATTGGCATCATTTAAAAGCAATGTTTCTATATTATGGTGAACCTTCTGTGTATGTGTCCTTGTTCCAGAGGATGGAAAATTACTGAAGTCATGGGGATTTTTTTCCCTTGTCTGACTAGTGTTTTGGAAACATGATGTTGTCTTTGTTCACCAATAGAGGTATAGAAAAGGATGTGGCCACTCTTCTCAAGTTATCCAGTGACTTGCTGAAAATTAGGGACTTCTGTTTGTGCACAGGGAGTGGGTGGGAAGGGAAAGCAGTTACAAAGGTGCTTTAGAATTGAGAGGCCACTAGTTAACAACATACCCAGAGATCTGGGTTCCACTCTACTCTGCTCCTTCCTGACCCTGGGACGTTACATGAGTCACTTAATGCTCTGAGTTTCTGTTTTGCCATCTGTAAGATGGGGACAATGATGCCTATCTGTCAGGATTGTTGTGACAATTAAACATGAGGGAGGAGAAGGTCTCACACAGTGCCTAGCATCTAGTAGATGGTCAATATATCTTTGTTGAAATTCTTCACCTTGTTCTGCTTAGTTCAGCTAAGAACTGTCCATTGAGCAAGTGCTTGGAGTAAGAATGTGGGAGAATCTGGAACCCAGTGAGTTTGGATGGCTCCAGAGTTCTCCAGATTGACGTAGACCCAGTGAGAACCAGTCCCCAAGGGAAATGTGGATGCAGAAGGTATTTGGGGCACTTGAAAAAGAAATATTCTGATAATTCTTCTTAACAAGTTTCTTCTTAACTCTTGATTCTGGCTGGGGAAATTTAAAACTATTTACCTATGTAAATATCATGGAAGATATTTAATTTTTTCAGGTTTTTTTGTTTTGGTTTTTGGGTTTTTTTTTGGAGATGCTTATGGGAAAATCTTTGGAGTTCAAAGAGCAGGGTCGGAAGGTTGTTGTGGGACTGATTAGGTCCTGTATGTAGATGAGGCAAGGGGACATCTGGGTTTGTAGGAAGTAGTGCCTGCTACGTACCAGACAGTTATCTGATTTTATTTTTGCAACAGCAAGATAAAGGTGGCTGATATGCCCTTTTGAAGATGAGGAAATGGAAACCCAACATTACAAATCTAGTCATTGCTGGAGCAAGGATTGGGCACATTTTAGAAATTTTTGCTTTTATTGAAATATAAACTGCCCCTACTTTGGAAGCTTCATCCCATAGGAAGTATATAAAAGATAAATGCTGATGGCAGGACAAAGGGGCAACTGGACCATGGGCGACATGGCACAGCCATAATGATTGGTTGACATAGATAAGCATGTTACTTACTCCACCAGTATTGATCGTATGCTGTCACATACAGCATATGTGACAGCATATGTGACCCCTTTCAGAAATGAATGAAAATCAGCTTTGCTCATGTCCTGAGCACTTACTCTCAGTCTTGTTCACTCTGTTTTGAGTCACTAGAAAACTGCTATCATAAAATGTGTGCCTGATTAGCAATTTCATTAGTTGCTCTGCCTGGCTTTGAAACAGGACCGATGGCTGTGTGCTCTTGAATACGTCACTGGTTTCTCTGGCCCTGGTGTTTCCCAGCCTAAACAGAAAGTGTTTGGGCTCAGGTCCTTCCAGCCCTGCTGATGGAGGATACTAGGGAAAGTGTGTGCCAGCCCTCGGAGGCAGCAGTGGGGCAACTAGAAGCTGGAGGGAAATTCCTTCTATGCTTTTTTGATTCTTATCTTGGCATTTCCAAGATGACTGTCCTCCTACAATGAACACAGTCCTGGAGACAGGATTCTTTTTTCCGGTACTACTATTAAAAATAACCTTTGTTGTTGAGCACTTATTGTGGGTCAGGCCTGTGCCACCTATGTCACAGACACTGTCCCACTAATCCTCACAACCCCGTGAAGTGGGGAACTGTCTCCCCATTTCCAGATGAGGAACCAACCCCCTGAATGTCTCAGTTAACACAGCAGCCAAGCGGGATTTGGATCTAGGACTGACATTAAGTTTGACATTACCTCACCACCCATCTTGCTTTGTTTCTAAGATTTTGAAAGGGGTTGGGAACCAAGTTCCTCTTATGCTCAGACTTCGGAAGGGCAGAGAGTTTGCTCTGTCTGAGAGGCTTCCGACACAGCCCTCTGTTCTCTGGAGGACCTGGAAGCTGGTTGTAAAATCATGCAGGTTTTTCCCCCCTTGATTCACTGAGATCATAAATATTTTCCACTAAGTGATTGAACCATTATTTAATCAATCCTCTATTGACAGACATTTGGATTGTTTCTAATTTTTTTCTGTTATAAACAATTTTATTGTGACTAGCCTAACAATGTCATTTCATATGCATGCAGAACTGTCTGGGGGTGCATTTCTAGAAGAGAGTTTGCTGAGTCAAAGAGAAATGCATACACAGTTGTAGTGTATATTGCCAGATTCTTTTGAAGAGAGGTTCAGTAATTTTGTACTCCCCACAGCCTTGCATCTAACTTTGGGGTTTTTCCCTGTCTGATAGATGGGAAATAGTGTCTCAAGTTAGTTTTAATTTGCATGTCTCTTATTTTTAATAAGGTTAAACACCTTTTCATATTTTAAGGGTTGTCTGTAGTTCTTTTCCCGTGAACTCTCTCTTCACAGCCTTTCAGATTTTCATGTATATCTTTTAAAATCAAAATTTATTTTTATCAAAGCACTATGTGCAAATAGTTAACAAGGAGTCAAGTAATATTTAAAGGCTTGTAATGAAAACCAAAAATTCCTCTTCCCCTCCTCCACCAGTCAGACTTGTTCACAGGAACCCACCGTTTTTGACATTTAGCTGTTTCTGTTTCTTCTAGTATTATATTTATATTTTTACAAAATATGCTTACACTGCTCTTTCTTCATTTCTCAGTGGTAGTCATCATTTATTAATTTCCTAGTATGTCTGATAAGAACTTGGCACTTATACCCAAATCCCGTACCCTATCCTTCCTTTCTTTATAATCTCAATGCAATGTTTTCACATTTTTGGATATATTTGTATTAAAAGTTTACATTATATCCCTGAAAACATTGTTTCTTCTTGAACCAAATTGTGTATTATGATTATATACAATTTCCTTTCTTGTAAACTTTTTTGTCTTTCCTGAAGTTAATAATTCGCTCTTTTTTCCATTTGCTTAGTTTCTGGGGTATCTCTTGCTCACAGCCTCTCCACAATGATCTTTCATGTGGTCTGGTGCATCAGAGAATGTAGCAGTTCCATTTACCCCAATATTTTTCTCACTTCCATTATCCTATACACGTTCTCTGGACCTGCTGCCCAGCTATCATCTAGCTGCATATGTAATTATGGTGGCTGTAAACAGGGACTAGTAAAAAAAAAGAAAAAAACGGACTGGTAACTCAGACAATGTGGTTCCCCTTGGGGGCCTATTTAAAAGTCTGGAGCAGAATGAGGAAGCTGGGAAAACACATAGGGTTGAGGCTGAGAAAAGGGTGAGGGAGAATAAAACTTAGAAAGTAGCACATAGCATACATTACATGTCAAAAAGCCAAATGTCAAGGTGTCCAAATATTCTCAGGACAGAAAAATCAAGGGAAGCATAGATTTAACATTCATAATAATGTTTTCAGAAATATTATAAGACTACTAGTATCTTTTATAAGACTGCTAGTAAAGCTGCCATTGTGTTATGCCTTTAGACAGGTCCCCAAAACAAAGTCACTTGAAGGGGTTGTGTATCCTGAGTAATGAACCTGCTTCCCAAATGATCTCCACTTAAGCAAGTAGTTCTGTCCATTTACGGGGGAGCAACTCACTGCCGACGATGGCACACCCCATAAATGATGTTGACCTGTGAGGGCAACCTTGTTGTGATTCCCAGGGTGAGCAGAAGGAAGGGGTAGTTGTGATGTAGGGAGGGGTCATCAATCTTCTCTCACTTCTACCTGATGACTGACCCTTCCTACATGAATACAAAAACTTCCAGGCTGAGGTTGTCAACAGCAAGCTCCTTTGTTGCTGCTGTTGCCTGAAATCCCTGCCTGGACTTGGCCCCTGCCTTGTACCTGAGTACCTCAGTCTTTGGGTCTGGCTCTCTGAGGCTATGACAAGGAGACTTTGACCACTAGCTATAGAAATCAAGCATAATGCAGCAATGGGAAGGGTACTGTGGGCATAATTTATTAATCATTATTCTATATTAACTGGATGGCATAAAGGGGGCCAAGAGGCTACTCTTAAGCCCTGTTCAGATGTTGTAATCCTTTGTGTTTTTTCTGTAATGATGTAAGATGTCTAGAAAGGAGCCAGCAAGTGATAGAATAAGTGCCAAGGACAACAGGAATGAATTACAGACATCTGGGTCTGGGTTAAAAATCTGGCTAACAGCAAAAGTGTTGAAGGTCGTTCTGCCATGGTGGGTTGATTACTCCCAGTGAACTCAAATGAACTGATGATTGTACTTCCAGCATCAGGTCCTGTGTTTTACACTTTTAATGTTGCCCTTTCCCAGAACCAGCGTGGTGGTTAATATTTAAGGAACTATAGGCCTCTAGTCCCTTATCTGCAATTTCAAAATCCCCAAAGTGCTGCAAATGGAAAAGTTTTCAAAACTTATTTGCTGGCTAAATCCAATTGGAACTGTACCTCTCTGGTGGAGATACCTGTCCTGAACTGAGAGGCAGCTATTTAGAGTTTTTATTTCCCTGAGGATAACTGTCTATTCCCTGCTGAAGTACTGAGGTGTTGGATTGAGGAGTGCTGGAGGTGCTGTATAGTATCCAAGGTATGGTAACAGCCAAACAATTCTGAATGTCAAAACACATCTAGCTGCAAGATTTTGGGATAAGAAATTATGAAACTTTCTAATAAAGTTAATTTTCATTTTAGTGTTATTCTTCTACCTTTTTTTCATCTGAGTATTTTTGTTTACTTTTGTAAACATAGTTTACATACAATTTTGCATCTTGCTTTGCACTCTTTTTTCAGTATAATCTTTTCCTCAAAGTGCTCCATGGTTTTCTTGACTATTATTTATTTAGCTACCATTTTAAATAGATGCATAATATGCAAATCATTCATTGTGGGTATAGGTCGCTTCCAAAATTTTGTTTTTATAAAGGATGTGGTAATAAACATCTTTGTATCAAGTATTTTTCAGAGTCTAAAATACGGAAAGGCTAACAGTTTTTGAGCACTTACCGCATGCCAGGAACTTGGCTGGATTCTTTTACATTTCATTTAATTCTCACAATATTGACAATTAAATAACAACAAGTAGATAGCATTGTTTCCATTTCACCCCCCAGGGAATTCACTTTGATGGGAAGAATGGTTTCCCTGTTGGGATCCAAACTGAAAACAGAGGTCTCCACTGGGCAGAAGTATGGCTGTTGGGACATTTCCTGTGTAAGACCATTGACTCCTCCTCCCCATTGTGTACTACTGTGGTCTACATAAGCTGAAAATGATGAGAAGATGTAAAAAATCATTGCCCTGTGTGCATACACACACATTCACAGGCAGGATACGGTAGGAATGTTCAATCCAATTTGTGTCTGGGGGCTGAGCCGGCAGATGTTGGTAGCAAAGCCCCAGCTTGCTTTAGGGTACTGTTGTGGGTCAAGGGGCTAACAAGAAGCCCAGGAGGTAGGTCAGGGTATGAGGTGAAGAGACAGTATACTTCGAAAATATAGGGCCTCAAGAACCTATGGGACTTCACTGGGGGCTGGAACCAATAACTATTGGTATAGTGGAAAGAACACTGTCTTAAAGTTCTCTACTGGGATTTGAGTCCAGACCCTGCTACTTGTTGGCTGTGTAAATCTTGGAGGAATCGTTGGCTTGGTCTCTCTGGGGCTCAGTACCATACCAACAACACAGTGAGGCTAATGGTTTGTGTCTCCCTATCCTGGTGAGTTCTTATGAAATACACATAACAAAATGGATTTGTTTATGAATTTATCTGCCTAAACATTTTATGCATGGTAATAAACCAGATTTCTTTGTTCTGAGGAATAGAAATCAACCATCTCTTTTGAGAAGGGGATTTATATAAGTAACTCACAGAATCCTCCAGAAGCCTGGAGTGCCAAACTCAGAGAACAGGTGCAAGGGAGGCCAGGCAGTGGGCAGGACCACAGCCCAAAGCCACCCAGAACCCCTGGGGGAGGACTCCCCTGCAGCTGCAGGATCCTGGAGGCCAAGGCTACTACAGCTGCGGCCCCGGCACTGCTGCGTCTGTGGTCTCAGGAAACTGGAGGCTGCTGCCGCTTGTGCTGCCTCCACCAGGACAGGTTCTCCTCGGTCCCTGCTTGTTTGCATCACCAGCTCCCAATTCATAGTCTGGGATTGGTCCAGGCCGAGTTACATGGTAGGGCATTAGCTCTGTGTGTCGGAAAGTGAGCACTTCTGGATCCAGAAGTGGCTTCTGCACTACACCACACCCCACTCAGAGGAAGATTTGCCACCTAGCAACCAAATGACAAAGGTCCATTATATGCAGCTACTATGTGACAGGCCTGCACCAGGATAGGGGTTAAGGTAACAGGAAAACTATGCAAGTATCAGGGAATTCCAGGGCTCTTGTTACATATGCATCAGAGACAAGGATCCTGAGATCCTAGAAGGCAAGAGGACAATTACTTGCCCTTTTATTCCTCCTCTCCCTCCAGATTGTGGGCAGCCCTGGATATGAGAGAGTGTGGCATGAAAGCATCATCCATCATGTGTGGACTGGAATAAGGCTGAAAGCATGGGCTATGAGAGGGCCCTTGGCACCACTGCAAAGGCTGGCATTCAGCAGACACCCTGTAAATGTTTGATGTGAATAAAAACTTGATGTTCCTCCTGCAGGTTCTGTCACTGATTAAGTGACATCCTGGTCAGAGCAGAAAGTCCTCATAGAGTTGGGAGGCTATTGCACAACTTTAGAAAAGGGAAGGATGATAAAGCTTGGCCACCACAGGAAAAATTGGAAGGAGCAGTTAGAAAACCCAAAATGCTTCAGAATTTGTGGATTCAACAGGTCACTCATGTGATCATCTGGACACAGATGTGCTATGCCCACATAGTGACTCCTGCAGACTTTTCTTAGGATTGGAAGATGCTGCCCAGCATCTTCCAGAGTTGCTGCTCCAGAGTGGAAGTGCAATCAGATCCTTTGGATTTTCAATAAAATGTCGTCTGTTGTCTCCACCCCAGTGTCTAGGGCATGTGGATCTTCTTTCAATCAAGAACAGAAAAAAATATTCTCCACTTTTGAATAGTGTTCCATGCAGCATTCAACTAGATCACAACAGAAATACTTTCTTCATTTATATCACAAGTTCTAAGCTTTATCCCTGCCTCAAGTACATGGATGTATAACTGTCTCTCCATGCAAATGTCTTTATAGAGATAGATTCTAATATGGTAACACCAAACAGTCCCTGAGTGGAGATGACCAGATGTTGAATATCTGTGGTTTTGGTGAAACTGCCTTGGAGCTCACCATCCACCCTATTGCTCAACATTCTTATATTAGTCAGCATTCTTTTGGTTGCAAGGGATGGGAACTCAAAGTCAAATCAGTTTAGGCAAAAGAGGAAGGTATTTGGCCACATAACCAAAGCACCAAAGTATAGGAAGGGCTGGGATGTAGCAGAGCCCAGGAGGAAGAGGAACCAGAGCCTTTTATGCTGTTAGGGAGATTTCTTCCCACCCTCACTCAGCTTCTCTCTTGCTCTGTTGGGATTTCTCAGGTGCACTTCTGCCTCACAATGGGGAATTTGCCTGTTGGCAGCTCTGAGACTCACTTTTCCCAGCTTTTGTTTCAGAGAGAAACTGAGGGGCTAGCTTCAGTTTGAAAAGTTCCCAGGAAATACTGATTGGTCCAGCTCCATTCAATTACCCAGTCCTAGACCAATCACTGTTGGGAGGTGGGACACAACGGTCAGCCCAGCCTCACTTAGGAGTTCACTGTTGGACTAAGAGGTGAGTATGTGTGTGTGTGTGTGTGTGAGAAAGAGATTGAGAGAGAGAGAGAGGTCGGTAAAAAATGAAAGCTCCTACTTGAACCACATGAGTTGAGTGGGACCTGACTGGGGAGAAAACTGCTTTCCAGAAATAGGGGGAGGGCATTGGACAAAAGGAAAAATAAATTTCCATTAAAGAAGGATAAAAAATCCTGGCTTACTTTTTTTATTAGCCAACTTATACTTCAGGAAGTTCAGTCAGTGCGCTAGCTTTTCTTAGCCTAGGTTTCAGTAGTATATTCTCCTCCTACTTTAATTACTTCTTATCTTATTTTTGTTGTTACTATTTGTATCTATGATAACTCTACTGCTTCAGTATAAGCCACCTCAAGTTCTTTTGGAGAGGTCATTTCTGTATAAAGATAAATAGTCCTTGCTATGAAAGCATATCGTTTAGCCAACCTACATGTCTTCTGTCAGCTATATGGATTCTTTCAATACATGTAACATTTGTGGAAAGCTTCAAGGCCACAATAATTGCAGGAGTGCTGATACTGTTTTGACTTTAAAACACAATCAAACCAAAAGTTTCAGCATAGCCTTATTCTGAGGAGACACTTAGGGATCTATAAAAATTAACCATCGGCAGGTTTACATATAATGATTCAAGTCTAGGGTCAAGTAAGAGCTGACGTGTCGTAAGCAATCATGTATCATAAAGAGTAAGCTCAGGCTTGCAGGGTGCTGGATATTAAGGGCATTTTGGCTTTGTGGGAATTAGGGGAGGGGCAGATGCCTGATGATTAATTCCAAGAAGGTGAGGTTGGTGGACACAGCACACGAAAGAAACAAGACAAAGAGAAGGGAGATTAGGAAATTTAGTAAAGTTCTCAGATGACTGGCAGGATCCTTACAGCTCAGGGTAGCAGGCTGGTTTAGCAGGCAATGTCTGTTTCCTTTACAGATGAGCCTGGAGGTGGAAGGGGAGAGAATTTAGTAATTGTGATGAAAAACCTGCACTCCTCCCACACTTCTTTGTATACCACTGATGATTTGTAGGCCTTTAATTGAGGAACACTGCATCATATAACCTCTCCTAAGATACAAATGTCAGGGCAGGGTTCAGGAACAAAATATTAAGCTTTCAGTTCTGTGGTGTTGAGTGGGTTTAGTGAAATTCCATCCATCTCTCCATTCATGTATTAATTTGATTGACACAAATTTATTAAGCGCCTAATCTATGCCAGGCATGAGTATACAAAGATGAATGAGTTATGGTTCCCCCTTGACTTCGAAATCACAATCAGAGGAGAGAGACGGATAAATCAATGTTTCAGTCCAGGGTGGTAAGTGCTATGATGAGGCTTTGCTTATGGAAGGGGCATGAAATTGTTACTGACCCTCCTGAGTCAGTCCCCAAAAAGGATCTTCCTGTCAGGTGTCACATCCAGAGAATGAGATCGAGTTCGGTTCAGAAGCAAAGGAAAGCTTTACTCTATGGTTAAAGAATGGAGAGGTGTGGCCTGGCTCTAGAGTCCATGCTCTCCCCACAGGCTGTGGGCGGGGCTGCTTCCTAGAGCTCTGGTCGCGGCGGGAGGGGCAGAGTTCTCACGGTCCGCGCAGGCGTGCTGCTTGTGCCCCAGATCCCCGTGCCTGGCGCAGCCTCTCTGCACACGGCCCACCGCTGCCATCTTGAACCGAGTGTCACTCGGCCACCACGCTGAGGCATCCGGTGCAGCGGTTCTGCACTGGGAACACTAATCTCAAGAGTCAGATGCAAGGCTTCTGCACACAGCCCGCAATGGTAAGTAAAACTAAGCACCGAAGTAGAGATTAGACCTTATCTTATCACCTAGATTCCATCTCATTCCTCCACTTCCCACTCCAGTGGGCTTCACTGGTGCAAAGTCAGAGTGGAGGAAAAGCAGTCAGAGAAGACTTCCTGGAAGAGGTGATATCTGAGCAGTTTTAAAGGATGAGTAGGCATTGGACCAAAGGGACCAAGAGATGGGGAGAAAGGGAGCAGAATTCCAGGCAAAAGAAAACGCATCTCGGAAAGTATTGTGCAGCATAAGCATGGGACCACAGGTAGAAGACCAGGGTTGGAGTAAAGGATATGCGTGGTCCAATAAGGCAGAGACAGATGGGCAAGGGAGACCATGAAAGGTTTTGATGGGCCAGGATGAAGAGTCTGAAATGCATCTTATAGCCAGTAGGAAGCCAGGGAAGAGTTTTTAATGAGGAGAGTGATCCAAGATCTCTGTTAAAATAACCCTTTGGTCTGTGGTGCAGAGGTCCCAATAAACTAGGGAGAATCTCCAGTGATTGCAGAAATTACAGGTAGAGGAAATGAATTAAGGCTGAGGCAATAGGAAGACAGTCCCAAGTGACAATCTGAGTCCTCTCTGAGGGACCTCAGGGTTGCCAGACCACAGAGAGCCCCAAGGAGGGAGTGGCTCTAGCTGGTGAGAAGGGGAAGAAGAAACCAGGGCCAGGGACTGGAAGGCAGACTAAACTGGAAAACAAATCACACTTTTGCCAAAGGCCAACTCTGAGCTTCAAGACTGAAAAGAGAAAGAGAAGGTAGTGTAACTTTATCAACCCTTCACCCACCTATGCCATCCCACTGTAGAGCAGAGCCCAGAAACAGAACAAGTAATTTCAAAGTAACTCAAGTTCTGAACTTACTTTTTTTGAACACCTTGAGGGACACACACCACGGCTATTAAAATCCATTCCTTTTTTTTATCCACATCTCAGATAGGGACCACATCACCTTCGTATAAATTTTAAAAATTTCTGTCTGGGAGGACCAATTAGAAATAGGTGCCTCTTGCCCTGGGGATGTCACTGTCCACATCAGGGCCCAAGGTTTGGCAAGTGCAGCTGGATGTCAGCCCCAAGTCTGGCCTTGTCTGGGCAGCCCAGCCTGAGTAACTCCTCCTTCACCTCTCACATCAGCTGTAAGATCTCCTGTCTTCCTCCCCCTTTCCTCTGGATTCTGTATCATTAAAGTCCAAGGATCAGGCCTGGCAGTCCAGATTCCTCTGTGGCAGCTGAAGCACATATATGATCATCTTTGCCCTGTTACAATGGGGATAAATTTTAGGACTGGGAAAGCCATTTGAACACCTTGGAGTGAAGATTGGGACCAATTCACATGTTTCTAAGTGGTCAGAATCAGCGAATACTCAAAAAAACCTTTAAGCTGAGGCTGACCCTTGACTTCTGGATAATGACATGGAGGCCACAAAGAAACCAGCATGGGGTCCTGGGGAACTGAGATGGAAAATGTTTGGAAAAAGATGGTGATAAGGAGCCTCCAGGATAACAGCCTAGTCAGGATGTGGTGGTGGGCAGTAAGCACAAATGCTGACTCTGCTCCCAGCCCAAGGGAAGTGAGAATCAGAGAATTGTTGAAGGGGTTGTGAGGGAAATGGTGTTTCATTACGGGAAACCAGGCTTCATTTTCGGGCAAGGAGGTATAAGATGTGTAAAGGAAAATTAAGGTGAAGAAGGACCACCACATTTTGTAATGTAAAACCTCAGGTAGGAGAGCTTAGGATAAACATTGTGGGCCTGGGGTTCCAATTTGTAGACTCATTGGCTAATATAGATCTTCACACACGTACTTTGCTCCAGGTCAATCAGTCTTGGAGGTCATTGTTATTTATTCTCATGGCAGTCAGAGGAGAAATATGGCTGTGGAGACTGTAAGGTAAAATAGGTGAATCCATTTCCTTTCCATCCCTCTGTGTATCCGTCCACCCATCCAAAAAATATTGTGTCTATTATACTAAGAATTGAAAGAGAAATAAAATCCAACCCTTGCCTTTCAGAGTCTTATAAATCTAATAGAGGAAAAAACATTAAAAACAGACCCTCTACAGTGTACATAGAGAAGCCTGTCTGGAGTCCAAAGGTGTTGCTGTAAACAGAGGCACATGTTGGAAACTGCTAGCTGAGCCATGGGCTGGGGAAGGGGGTATACAGATCAGACTGCGAAGGGCCTTGCATAGCAATGTTGAGAGCACTTTAGCATCTCTTTTTCTACAACCTTTTATACACTTTTAGTACAATCTTCTTTAGCATCTGGGCCCATTTGTTATCCAGGATTTTTCTTGTCCTATTGTGTCAGTCAGGACTCTGTATTGCAAATGTCAGACAGTCAGTTCAAACTGGTTCAAGCATATTAAAAAAAAGAGGAATTTGTTTGCTCACATAATTTAAAAGTCCAGGGGTATTGGTTTCCAGCTTAATTGGATCCTGGTGCTCAAATAATGTCATCAGGACTCAGTTTCACTCTGTCTCTTGTCTCCACTTTCCTCTGTGTTGGTTCCTCTCTCGTGGAGGGCTTCACACATGGAAGCAAGAAGGTCTCCAGCAGCTTTGAAATTTTATTTCTCCCAGCTCAGCAACCCCGGGGGGAAGAAAACTTCTCTTCCCTAATAATTCTAGAGAAAGTTCTGGAATTGGTTTCAATAGGATTGACTTCTTCCTGTGCCCATCTGTGACCCAATCATTGTGGCTTGGGAAACATAATGTACCATGCTCACCTTGGTCTAAGAGGTGGGACTAGTTCCAACCAAACCTCTGAGACCGGTAACGGAGGAGGGCTAGTTCTCCAAAGGGAAATCTGAGCACTCCTCCTAAAGGATTAGGAATGAAGGTGGGCAGGCAAAATAAGAACTTCCCATTCTCTCTTTGCGGCTGAATCGTTGCTGAATTCTGGCCACAAGCATTTGCTGTGATTGATGTTTATCCTGCCTAACCTTGCAGCACAGAACAAGCCCTTCTTTCTGTCGTAAATTTGGATGGGCTGAAACCATCCATGGCATGTGGAGGCCTCAGCAATGTTCAGGAGGGCCAGAAGGGAGTCTGATTCTATAAGAATGTGGCTGGCATCTGGTCTCCTAGAGGGTACATGTGCACCCTCACCATCCTTGAGGGGTGGTGAACTGGGGGAAGGAGCTTGGCAGAGACAGTTCTTCTGAAGTCTGGTGTTCAGACCTGTTTAGAGTCAGGTAGGGGCAGCTATGGAATTCCAGCTCCTCTGTCAATTTGGAGCAAAGACTCAGCCAGCAGGTGGGGATTCAGGGAGCTGACTCCAGGCCCTGGAAAGAGATAGTGGAGTGCTGTTAGCCGTGTCTCTGGTGTGGAAAGAAAGATGTCCATGAACTTCCAAATCCTTTTCTGAAGGCGCTCCTCCAGATATGTGAGGTTTACCTGTGCACAGCAGATAAGAACAAGTTGCACACTGTTTGTTACAAACAGGGCTTTGGCACCACCTCCTGTTTTAGAGCTCCTAGCTCTAATGAGATGTGTTACTCGAGTATCAGCTGCAAGGGCCTGTCTAAACAGCTGAGGGAGAGAAGGCTTGAGAGGCCCGGACAAGGCCTGCTTCCACTGAACCTCCACCAGGTTGAGAAGTGAAGGAGGAGCACTGCTCCCTCCCTCACATTTTGGGGGGCAGCCCTCTGCTCATGGATTCTAGGAGGGCTGGCTCTCAGAAGATGAGAAGAAGAAGCTACAGGGAGGGAAGACTTTGAAGGGCCCGCCTGTCCCAGAATCATGGTCAGTTATTTCCTTCACCTGGGCCCTTGTCCAATTTCCTCCTACTCAGAGTGCGCCAAGGGGAGCTGGAAGTGAGTTGATCTCTCTTGAGGGCATTGGTTCTAGAGTTTGGTTTGCAGAAGAATTATGGGTGGGGGCTGAGTGAACCGAATAAAATTCATATTCCCAGCTTCAGTGCTAGAGATTTTGATTCAGTAGGTCTGGGGTAGGTGGGGTTCAGGATTCTGCATTCTTTTTTCTTTTTTTTTTAATTTCAATTTTATTGTTTTGGGGGAGAGGAGGTAATTAGGTTTATTTATTGATTTATTTTTAGAGGAGATACTAGAGATTGAACCCAGGACCTTGTGCTAAGCATACACTCTACCACTTGAGCTAGACCCTCCCCTCAGGAATTCTGATGCCAGCTGTCCACGCAATATACTTTGAGACCCACCAGCCTCAAGGCTGGAGTGTCTGCAGGCCAGGGATATGGGCAGGACTCATGTGTTGGGACAGGGTTTACATGGTAAGGGCTTAGGAGACAGCTTGAGGTCAGAAACTGGGCTAAGCCAAATGTCTATGTACTTCCTTTGGTTAGGAAATGGTAGATGGAAGGTTTGGTGCCTTCAGCTTAGAGGCTCTGAGGACCGTAGAGTGATGTCATCCCATGCTAGGGCACCCTTGCATCTGCTGACTTTCTGCTTTCTTTGCAGTAGAAACCCCTTTGATTGACCACATAGGGTTTATATCCAATAATCCCTTCTTAACAATATAATGTTCATTCAGCAGCATGTGATTACTAATTAAAAAAAATTGTAGCCAATTGGTATACATATTGATACATACTCTTAAGTAGAATTTAACTCAGTTTGCAACCAATGTTAGAGCCATTTCAACCCAGAATATCTCACTAATGCCCAAGAGTTAGTTCCTGGTATAAATGGGATGGTGAAGGGGTTAGAGGATGAACAGAGGAGGGGCAGCATGGGTGGAGCTGGTACAGGAGTGAGAAAGTGGGGGCGGTGGAGGTGGACAGTGACTGGGGTTAGAGGTTCAGGAGGCAGGAGATTCAGAGGCAAGTATGGAGGCCTGGGGAGGCGGTGGGCCATAGCAAAGTTGGGCTGAGTTCAAAATTCCCAGTGGATGACATTTAGGCTCTGCAGGGAGCTCTAGAACTCATCCACGCTGTAGGCAGGAGGTTCTGGGGTGGGTGAATCCTCTTCAAGCTCCAGGCCCTCAGGGGTGTGATGGGAGTTCTTTGTGGGGGCACAGGGCTCATGAGGGTGTTTGATCATTCTTGGGGGTGCAGATTCCTGTCAAAAGCAAACACACAAGGGCTAGAAGCACAAGTTCAATCATTCATCCTTTCATTTATTTTCTCTCCAGGTATTTACTGAGTCTGTATTAGGTTCCAGGCACTGTTCTAGCCCCGGGGACATAGCATTGAGCACGTTACAGCTGCTGAACTCACTCAGCTCATGTTCTAGTGGGGTGACAACTGTTAACTCGTCAACAACAGATGTGTAATGTTTCAGGTTGTGACAGGGTTATGAAGAAAAACAAAGGAGGTGATGTTAGGGCGTGACTATTTTAGAGTGAGCATCAGGGAGGGCCACTCCGAGGAGGCAATGTTCGAGTGGAGACCTGAATGACGTGAAGTGAGGCCAACAGAGCGTGGAGGGGAGCGAGGCCCAGGCAGAGAGACGGGGCCATGGCTGGACTTCATTCCTGGAGACTCTTGGGCCTGTGGCTGTTTTCATGGCAGTTGTGAGAGATGAGCTCACTGGCCCCAGCTCTATTTTGGGGTGGGCACTGACTCACAGCTGAAGTATTGGGCAACAGACTCCCTGCTGTGAGACTGTTTCTCACTGTAAAATGAGGATCTTTGTAGTTACCTCTGTTTTATAAGAATCTCATGAGAATTGGTCAGTGTCTGTCTAGGAAGCATTTTTATTACACAAAAATTGTATTTATGTCCTGTGTAAGCTAAGGGGTGAATGGTCAGCAACTAACCCAGCTGTATACTCAGGGAGCAAACCATGGTCTGGTTCTCTCAGTACTGACACTCAGCTGACCCCGTGAAGATGGCCTTGAACTCCTGCTGATTTTCTTGACTTTAGTGCACTGCTGAGCTCCAGAATAAGAGCCCAAAGTCCTAAGTTTTGGTCCCCATTCTATTGCCAACAACCTGTAGGGTCTTAGACAATTCACTTAAATTTTTACCTCAGTTTATCACCTATAAAATGGGTATAGTATTCAAAGGAGATAATGCCATTTGCCCTATGAATGCTATAAACATAAATGTGGAGATTACTGTTATTGGAGTGGGAACCTAAGGGTGACCCACTTTGCTCAAGTTATGGACCTTTCATGGGTCCCAACATTGCTAAAGTGTTTCCATGAATCTCCTGGAGAGCTGCGGGAGGCCTAGGAGTTTGGTCTATGAGAAACAGGTAGTTTTCTCCTTAGTTTTACCTTATCTGTGTTCACCATGGTGGCTGTGGCCCAGGAGAGTTTATTTAAGTGACAGAAAATCAGTGAAAAACTCTCAGAGGAAAGCAGAGAAATGCTGGGATTTGGGGACCCAAACCAGACACACACACAAAAAAAAGCCCCAGAGGAAGGACAGTCTTTATTTTTTAATTTTTATTTTAATGAAAGTGCTGGGGATTGAACCCAGGACCTTGCGCATGCTAAGCACACATCCTACCACTGAGCTGTGCTCTCCCCTTGGGCATAGCCTTTAGAGCACTTCTTTCCTCTCTTTCCCATGAACATTTATTGAGCCCTTACTGTGTGCCAGGCACTATGCTAATGAATCTAGATCAGTCTGTGTACAGCCCTCGCCTTGACTCCACGCTGGATGAGGGGTGGACAACCATGCAGGGACGTGACTGGACCGGGCCCAAAGCTGGCAGGTCAAGTGTTGCAAGCCAGAGTGCAGTCACCTTGCCTATTCCAAGTGTCTCCCACAGCCCGCCAAGATTCCTCTGACCTGGTCTGAAGTCCCTTCCCTTCGTAAGTACTGGGTATTGCGCCAACAACTTTGTGTACATTGTCTTATTTTCCCAGCAGCTCAAGGGGGCAGGGACTATGATACCACTTTACAGAGGAGGAAACTGAGGTTTGTTCACTTGGCCAAAGTTATACAGTGAGTTAGCATCGGAGCCTAGACATGAGAGCCCCTCTCCTCCTTCCTCCAGCCAGCACTGCAGCTCTTCTTCCTGCCCTCCCCTAGGATCCTCGAATCCCTTTGCTAGTGCACACACACTCCCACACACATCAGAAGCCAGAAAGGCCTGAGAATTTACCTACTCCTCGGGTGGCCCCATTACTAAGACTGTTATAAGGTGCCAGGGTATCACAGCCCAGCTTCTTTGCCTCTTGTTGGGACGACTCTGGAATGTATCCTCCAGAGGTCCTCTGCAGGATTAAGCCAAAGTGACTTTGTGTACGACTTTTGTCTTGCTTGGCTTCCTCCCCCGCTCATCTTACTCCCCCCCGACCCCTAACATATCACTGGCTATGGAGGGTTGGTTTCCGGAGGATCCAGTTACCCAGTTAGGTATTGGCTGAGCCAGGGCAGGACGTTATTCAGTGACTAATTCCAAGAGAGAATTCAGAAGCAGTGTCTAGCAATGACAACCTGACCAAGAGTCCAGATGACCCCAGAGGTCCTAATAATCATGTCACATGGGACACAAAAAATACATAGGCTTCAAAAGAGCCCCTCAAAGTGCAAGGCATTGAATTAGACAATTTATATACCTATCTCATTTAATATTAAAACATCTTTCCACTAGACTTTTCCAGTTTTCATTAGAATGTTTGAGATCACACAGATTCAACAAAATTCACCTTTCACTAATCTTAAAGTCACATTCTAGATAAAGGAGCTTTTCTAAATTTCACCTTGGTAGGACTCCAGTGATAGGTTGCCTTAGTTACATGAAGCTTCATTTGACCCCATTATCCCTGCCCATCCTCTCCTGCTAAATGTCCTCTTTCCCGTATATTCATATACGTGACATTCATGTGGGTGACATTCACTTTACCCCCTGAGATGATTGCAGATCTGGGTGACCCGACAGCACAGTTCAAAGTTGATGTCCTAGAGCTGTGCTGCCTAGTACAAGTGGCCACCAGCCACATGTGGCTGTTGAGCA
This sequence comes from Vicugna pacos, assembly GCF_048564905.1. Lineage (NCBI taxonomy): Eukaryota > Metazoa > Chordata > Mammalia > Artiodactyla > Camelidae > Vicugna > Vicugna pacos. The sequence goes on along the minus strand of NC_132987.1, from coordinate 52,464,130 downwards.
TTTGAATTATGGCTGGTTTGGATTGAGATGTGATTTAAGTATAAAATATACATGGGGGATTTTTAAGACAATATGAAATGAAGAATGTAAATTACCTCATTAATACTAAAATATTTATTGCATGTTGAAAGGATAGCATTTCTATATGTGTTGGGTTAAATAAAAGATATAATTAATTTTATCTCCTATTTTTTACTTTAAAAATTGTGGTTTCTAGAAAATTTTAAATTACACATATAGCTTGCATTATATTTCTGTTGGGCAGCACTGCTCTAGAGACTCAAAGGGGAATTTAGGGAGTGAGGTTGTCCAACTCCTCCCAGGAAGACAGGCTGAGCTGAAAAGAAAATGTGTGGTTGCCATGATGGCAGGGCTCTATGGAATCAGGAGGCAGCAGGTGCGTGCTTCATGATCTCATCGCTTCACAAGGTGCACGGTTCTGCAGAAGGCTCTGCGCGCCTCTGACCAAGACAGTTTATGGCTGAGGGTCATCTGGCTAAGTGATATCACTGCTTCTCTGGTTTCAGGCTGGGATTTGTTAACTTTGCAGAATTCGCATTTGCTCTTTGTGTTGTGCTGTCATGTTCTTGCAAGGGGATGGGGAGCTGGCCATGTGAGGGAAGAGAGAAGAGGAGAGAAAAGAGTGGGAGGATTATCGTTGATTAAAACAGAGACAGGAAGAAGGACAGAGGGAGGAAGAAGTTCTCACTGGCTAAAACAAAGGGTTCAAAAATCAGCTTGCCGAGTGATTTCTTCCACTTTCTGTTTTTCTCTCGATTTTCTCAGTCTCTTGGTCTTGGTCTTGGGTCTTTTATGGCCATCATAGACTGTTCTTTGTGCATATGTGTCCCTGCTAGTTTGTGAACTACTTAGGAGGTGGGGGAGCTAGACATTGCTTGTATTAGTCAACTTGGGCTGCCGTAACAAAATACATTGGACTAGGTGACTTCGACAACAGAAATCTATTTTCTCACCATTTTAGAAGCTGGAAATCCAAATCAGGGTGCTAGCATGGTCAGCTTCCAGTGAGGGCTCTCTTCCTGATTTATAGATGAACACTGTGTGCTCACACAGTAGAGAGAGAATTTCTCTCTTTTCCTTTTCTAATAAGGACATCAGCTGTACTGGATAAGGACCTCATATTTATGATCTCATTTAGCCTTAATTACAAAAGCCCTAGCTACAAAAAACAGTCACATTGAAGGTTAGGGCTTCAACATAGGAATTTTAGGGGGACACACTTCAGTCCAGAGTACCACCAAATACTGAAATCCCTTCCATTCCTAGCCCCAGTATCCTATGCAGAGTGAATGCATGATGAACTGAAAGAAACTGAATTCCAGAGCTTCCAAAGAGTTGTTTTCATAAGCTGTGCTGTCCCAGCCTGTGGGGCTGCTGGGATCCCACAGCCACTGGGAGGGCAAGAGAGAGTGAACAGGTTTTTGTGGGAATGAGGCTGAGGGAGTTGTCTCAGCTGCAACTGTAAGGATCGGCCTCATGAGCCTACTGTCTACAGTAAGACCATCATGAGGCTGCTGTTCATCCCCAAGAGAAGTTCCATCTAGTTTTCAGTGTTAAGAGCAACAGAAATTCTTCTGAGTCCTTGGATTTGTGAACTGTGTAACTGACCAGATGGTCTGTCTTTTGCGTTGGTCAGGTGTGAGGCTCATCTGTAATGACAGCACAGTGGCCATTGTGATGGGCACTTCTAGCCGTTTTCATAGATTATCTTCATTTCCCCACTCATTTTTTTTTAATCTTCTTTCTCCTCTACTTTTAATTTATGCAATCTTATTATATTTTAGGTACCATTTAAGTTTTCAGAATTCCATAAGTCTTTTCAGAAACATGGTAGGGCTTTACATCCATTTTAAGAATAAATAACATTGCTCATATAGTCCCTGAGAGAGATTGACAGTTCAAATATCAAAGCCCAGGAAGCATGATAAATTCACATATGAGCCTAGTATGAGGTGAAATAAAACCCTCTATATCTCTATTTATCTATTAGTTATTGAGCTAATTCTTACAATAAACTTTAAAAATAGCTATTAAAATCACCACCATTACATGTTGAAAAAACTGAAGTTCATGGAGATTAAGTAATATGCCCAAGTTCTGCGCTGATGGAACTGGTGTTGAGTCCTGGTCCATTTGATGTCAAAACCAACATCTTTTCCATCCTGTTCCCCTGCTTCCAGAAGTCCAGTCCTAGGGAGGGAACAGGAGAGGCATAGTCCAGAGGCAAGACAGAGTAATGACCTTGGGGAATTCTTTCCTGGGTTGAGGCAATTGAAGGCTTCCAACTATGACTGGAATCCATAGACAGGGTCCAGCCTCTGGGGAAAGAGTCTGGGGAGGCAGCTACTTGAGTTGCTGGAGGGCATCTGCCCCCTAGCCAGACAGGCCTGATGGTGGGACCAGGCTCCAGGGCAGAGGAGAGCTGGAGTAAGAACTGAGAGCTGAGTCAGGAGCCCTGTTTGGTGCTGGAAGTTGAGAAAGAAAATTCAGATGGAGCTTGGCGGGGGCTGGGAGGATTGGGGAGGGTCGGGAAGGGTCACAGAATACCTACAGAAGAATCCTCCACTTTGAGCCAATATAAAGTAGTTCTAGATCCCACCAGGTGTGCCAGTAGGGCTCCTAGTGTCCCTTCACATCTGGAACTGCCTTGGGGACCACAGTTGGGCTCAGCAGAGTGGGACACAAGCGTTCAGTAAGCACTGATGTAACATTTGGTTTGTGCTGAGTGCTGAGGAACAGAGAGCAATCGCCCCAGATCCTGACCTTGGGAACCTCAAAGTTCCATGTGGGCACACAGGTCTGCGGGGGGTCTGTTTAGCCCTGGAACCATGGGTCATGGTCTGACTCACACTCACATGCCTCTCTTCCAGGGCCATGTTCTGCAATGATTTAAAGGAAAAGTATGAGAAGAGGATCGTTATCAAAGGGGTCGATGCGGAGACCATGCACACTCTTCTGGACTACACGTACACCAGCAAGGCGCTGATCACCAAGCAGAACGTCCAGCGGGTCCTGGAAGCTGCTAACCTTTTCCAGGTGTGTGAACAAACAGGCCCAGTGCTCTCCTCTGGAGTAGGAAAAAGCAGCAATTCTCTGGAGATCTGCCTGGCCTGAGCTCCCAGGCCTGGACCTGAGACACATGCACACACTTAGCTGGGCCTGTGCTTGCTCGAAATTTCCTGAGAGGTGGTGACCTGGGGGCATGAACTCCTTAATGATAAGAAGCCAGGCAAGCTTTCTGCTTAGAACCCACACTTGGCTCCTAACTCCAGGAACAATGACTATAATTTACAGAAGCCTAATTGGAGCCAGAGGCTGCAGTCACCACTTCATATATGCACTTTCCACTCCTTAGCACAACCCAGGGGGATAGTTACTTTCCCTCACTTTATGGGTGGGGAGAGTAAGGCACAGAGAAGTGACAAGGCTGTTATTTGAACTGAAAGCTTTCTGAGTCCAGGGACCACATGCTTGCCACTATAACGTGCAGTCTCTCGGGGAGCAGTGTCTGGATTCCGGAGAAAGCAGGACCTTCACTGGTCAGCAGTTTGTGGTGGGTGTAAAAGAAGAGCACTTCTTATAGAAGATGAGGTAATAATTTTATTTTGCTTCATAAAAGAATTATACTCATAGATTACGTCAGTTGCATCCACAGTGATCACAGGGGTCCCATCCTGAGATTCCATCTTTGCTGAGGTCTAAGATTACAGTTTGAGCTCCTTTCCATTGGGTTACAACAGAGATTGTCCCACTGAGGATGTTGAAATTTATGATAAACAGAGGCCAGGTCATTCCCATCAGATCTTGTCCATAGTTTGGGACTTTGGGAGTTGGCATCTTCTTGGATTATCAGTAGGTCAGCAGTTGGAAGGAACAGAAAACAAAGTCTGGGAAGTTGGGGAATAAGAGGTCTAGGGTCAAGACCATGGGCACTGGGATTATCTTTGTTGAGGCTGGAGTCTACACAGGATTTAAGAAGTCCCGCAAGGAAGGGAGATTGGAAAGAGGGAGGAAAATCAACCATGGAACAGCACTGATGAATTCTGAGTAATGGGTTTCTGCAGTGTTGGCCAATTTTATTGTCTCACTTCCCTCTGGGCATTTTAAAGATACAGAGCAAGTTACTTCCTGCAGGACTAGTCATGCCTCACCTGGCAAAGTGGCCAAGTCAGTTACCACCTATACGCTGAGCCCCTTGCCATTTCTGTCCTTATCTGCTTATACCCTCAGCCTACTGATTGGCAGGGAAACGCCCCGTGTTATATGGAGGGAGGGACTCAGGAACCTCCTGCTCAGCATCCCCACCTCACACCTCCACCCTAACTACAGGGAACTCCTTCCAGTGTCATGGAGGGGCCTCTATCTAGTTCAACTTTTATGCTTTTTTAGAACCTTCTCTTAAAAGGCAAACACCCACTTCTTCAATGCTTCCCCCAAAAGGACCAATAACCTTGCCAGAATCACCCCATTCACCATAGTCCAATCAATCCACTTCATCCTAATCTCCTTTCTTGGGGCCCAGAAAGGTTGCTGACTCATCTAAAGGTGGACAGGTAACACTGACAATAATAATAGCATTTATTGCTTCGAGTACAGTGTCTGACACCAGAGTAGACACTTAATGAATACAAATTGTATGAGCAATTACTGTGTGCCTTGAGTGACAGAGTTGGATTAGTAACCAGGTTCCTACTTTTCCCACTAACTGAAATTAGGTCCTAGATGGTAGGCTGAGGAGATAATGTTGTTCTTCAGAATGCAGTTTTTAATATTTATATGCTGTAATAATACTACAAACTTATTTCAGAAAAATTAGAAAGCCATACAAACAAAAAGAACATAAAAATTACCTGCAATCCCTTCCTATCGAGACAATGTGGCAGCTTCTTTGGTGTATAGACCTGGTGTAATGTCCTTTCTGTGCATTGACCCGTATAGAGGCAGCCAGCAGGGTGGTTAATAGCATATCTTGGAGCCAGACTGCTGGGTTTAAATCTCAGTTCCACCACTTATTAGCTGTGTGACTTTGGGTAGGTTTTATAATTTCACTGTGCTCTGGTTTCCTCGTCAGTAAAACAACTAAATCAAGGAATACAAGAGAGAGGAGACAGGAGAGAAACATGGAAAGGAATCTCTCTCTGAGCCTCCAGAGAGAGCCGGCCCTACTGACAACTTGATTTCAGACCCTTGACTTCCAAAACTGTGAGAGAATAAATTTCTAGTTGGTTAAACTGCCAAGTTTGTGGTAACTGGTTATGACAGCCCGAGGAAATGAGTACAAGCTTAAAAAGTAAACTATAGCTAAAAATCTTAAAATGAAAAGCAGTGATCTCCTATTCCTATGCCCTCTTTCAGCCTACTCTTCTGCAACAATTGCTTTCACACATTTTGAAGTATTTCTGCTTTTATTTATTTCCAGATTTCTAAATGATTTGTGTACTCCATTATCTTCTGATGCATCAGTTTTGGATAACTTGTTTTCCCTCTGTCCTCCTGCTCTGGTCTTACCTGGGTGCTCACTAGGCCTGTTGCACAGCTGTTATCCTGGGAGTTCCTGTTGCCTCTTTTCTAAGTCGGATTTTCTCTCCCTGGATCCCATGTCTTCTTCTTTCTTGTATACGCTCACATTTTAATGGATCACAACCTTTAATAGCTTACAATGAAAGGGTATATGAGATAAATTTTTGAAACTTTAATGTCTAAAAATGTTTTTATTTTCTCTTCATATTTGATTAATATTTTGGCTGGGTATAAAATTCAAGATTGAAAATAATTTTCTTTTGACATTTGAAGGCAGTGCTCTATACTGTTACCTGTTACATATTTTATGAGAATAGATTTCTATTGGACCCATGTTTTTAAATCTGTTTATTTCACCTGTATTGTATTATAATCATTTTTTTCATGCCAATAGATTCATTTCTGCAACAGCACTTACGATTGCTGTGGGTCTTTTTTCATCCCTTGTGTTGGTTCCTTCAATTGGGAGACTCATGTCTTTCGATTCTGGGAACTTACATTTTTTCTCTGATATCTTCCTTTCAACTCTTTTTATCTAAGCTCTGGAGCTATTACTAGCTATTATTAGTTAGGTGTTGCACCTTCTGAATTTAATTTCATTTTTTTGTTACCTTTTCTTTCCTATTGACCTTTTTGTTCTATTTTCTAGGAGATTTCCTCAACAGTATATGTTAACTCTCCTGTGGATTTTTAATTTCTGCCACCTTATCCTTAGTTTCCAAGAGTCTTTGTTGTCTATTTTAATAGGGTCCTATTCTTATTTCTTTGAGGCTGTTATAATATATTTGAAGTTTCCTTCTGCTCTCTCTCTTGTGAGTTCCTTTACTCTGCTTAGTTGCTTAGGTCTCCGTCTTTCATCTTAGAGGGTGTCTCAGTTTCCTAGGTTTGCTACCATAATAAATTATCACAAACTGGGTGACTTAAAACAACATAAATTTATTTTCTCACAGTTCTGGAGGACAGAAGTCCAAAATCAAGGTGTCAGCATTACTCCCTGCAGAGACTGTATGGGAGACTCTGTTCTTTGCCTCTTCCAGTTTCTGACATCTCTTGACATCTCTTCAGTTGTGGCCACACCACTCCAATCTCTGCAACATGGTCACATCGCCTCCTCCTTCTCTGTATATTCTCTCTGTGTGTGTCTGTGTTTTATAAAGATATATGTGATTGCATGTACGGCCCACCCAGATAAGCTCCTCCTCTCAAGAAATCCTTAACTTAATCACACCTTGTGCCAGATAAAATAATAGTCACTCTTTTGCCATATAGGGTAATAGGCACAGGCTCTGGGATCATGATGCAGGCATATCTTTTGGGGCCACAATTCAGCTACTACAGAGTGTTTCCTCAAATACCCTTGGCTTTCCAATCATATTTCAGATTGAGGGCTTAATATGCTAGCCCAGCTCAGTGCACATGCTGTAGGTTGGGAGGCCAGCAGACTTGAGAGTTTTACCAGAGTTATCAGGTGGCCTACTGATTTTTTATTTGGGATCCTCATATGTCAGTATCTGTTGAACTTTTCCTAGGGTTGTTCAGCTTCTCCAGATAAGGATCTTCAGTCTTTTGCTGGAGGTTAAAAGACAGCTGCGTGTATTCTGGACAGGTGTGTGGATGTGTGCAAATCTTTACTTAACCCCTTAATTTTAAGTAAGATGTCTGCATGTGTCTTCCTCGGCTCCTGATGTCTCTGAGTCCAGAACCTTTTTGGTCTGATATCTCCAGAGGACAAATCTTCCTCTCCAGTGGGAGTGGGAGTTGCTAGACTGCAAGAGGTAGAGAGGAGAACCAGGAGGCTTAACTTCTTCTTAAACCCTGTTGTCAGCCCCTGTCTATCCTGGACTTCCTGGTATTTGGGGACTTTAATATTCCTGACTTTTGGGGTTCTGAGGGACAAACTTGGTGTGACATTAAAGTCACTTAACAGTTTTCACATTGTGTGGTTTGGGGTTACTGATGTCTCTTGGTTTCACTGAAGATGGAGTTTGTGTTTCTGTTTCTTGTTCTCCTTTCAGTTTTCGGTGATTTTTCAAGAGACCTATAAAAACTTTTTTGATAGTAAAGATTGTAATCTTTGGTAATAATGTTGCAAATATTTTCCATTGATTATATGACTCATAAATTTTAGTCATATTTTTATATACAAAGTTTTAAACTAGTATTTAGTCAGATATATTGATCATTTCCTTGATGGTTTTTGCCTTTGGTGTGCATTTTAAAAAAGACCTTCCCCATTGCTTGATTATGTACTTATCACTTATCATTTCTTTTAGTTTTGTTATATCTACAGATTTGATACTTTAATATTTAATATATCTGGAATTTTTTTGGCTTAAAGTTGTTTCTTTGTCTTTTTCTTCTTTTCATTTTCTCCCAAGTGGTGAGTTTCAGTGGAGAGTTTAATGAGTTTTAATGAGAGAGGTTGGAAAGGAGGACGGAGACAGGATAGAAACAGAGCAAACTCTTGTTTATTTTTGACGCCCCTATTCTGGTAATCCCTCGCCTCAAAACTTTCCAAGTCTCGTTCACTTTCTCGGCAGGAAATAGTAAGTTTCTCTCTGAGGCTATTTTACTCATTTTCCCATGAGTGTTAGTTCTTATGAAAACAAGAGAAGAGTTCTGTGAGCTTCTGGATATCTATTTAACCCACTTTCTGATTGCTATTGCTCCTGGACTGTTTGCTTTGAAGTCTCAGACATAGAATACTGGAAAATTTTCATGCTTGAAGGTGTTTAAGGTATAGGGGCTTATAGGTTGTTGAAATCTCTTTGTGGTTTTAACATGTTGTTTATTCTTTTGCATGGATAAAACATATGCCTGTTTCAAATTCAGAAATACAGGAGAAACAGTGAACCATTTGCCATCGTCACTGTTAGCTTCCTTCTTCCTGCCTTGCATGGACCAATATATACATGCATATAGGATGCTTGCTCATTGCTCTATTTTTTCAAACACAAATGTTGACACACTATACCCTCTGTTTTGCACCTTGCTTTTTTTTTTTTTGGCTTCACAACAATTTTTGGAGGTTGTGACAGGTCAGTATATGTGGAGCTGCCTTGTTCTTTCCAATGCTGGATAATATCGTTGGGGTCTCTTTAGATATTTAGCATGTATGTTGTCTGTAATGGTCTCTTATAAGGCAGAATGGTAGAGCAGAAAGAACAGGGGCTTTGGAGTCGGAACCTGGGTTTAAATCCCAGTTCAGTCAATTATTTGCTCTGTGGCTGTGGGCAAATTAGTTAGATTTCCTAAGGCTCAGCTTTCTCATTTGTAAAATTAGGATGACAATAATACCTACCTTTCAGGGAGAGTGTGCCAGAGTTGGCATTTTATCTCATCATTTTAGAACCTCCATAGAAGCCAATAACACCTTTGTGGGACTGAAGTCAGTGGGAATCAGATCGTCTTGATTTCCCCACCACATCCAGTAGTAACGTTTTTTAACTTTCCTGCCTTTGATGTGGCTCGGCTGCTCTCTCATTCTCTGCTTCTCTTCTGAGGACTCCTCTTAGTGTTTCTTCCTGTTACACGTTGATTTATTCTTTCCCAGGATTCCCCAGTCCAGAAAGGCTGAAGGGAGAATTTGATCAACTAAGTCAATCACTGTTGTTGTTATTTGAAAAGAGCCTTTCATTTGAGGCCGCTTCCTGAGTTGCTGGCCTGTTAACAGAGTAGTTGCCCTTGAGTCAAGGGCCCATTGGTCCAATTAGGTATGGCATGGGGTGGGACAGTTTCTTTGGAGGAAACTTTGGGTGTGTCAGGTATTGAATGACCTGCCCACTAGTGGAGATTTACAGTGACCTGGCCGTGATTTATTAGCCAATTGTGGGGAGAAACATATTTTCTCCAAGTAGTTTTTAGAAAGCTGTAAGTAAGAGAAGCACCTATGAGGAAAGGCCCAATGGCCTGTTTACGCGTGAGGCAGGGGTTATGAGGTGACTGTTACCCAGGGGAGGGTCCAGAGGAGCCAAGGGCCCTCCCTTGCCCAAAGTGGACCTTTAGACTCTGAATGCTAGATAAGCCAGGTAGTCAGAAACTATAGACCTGGGACAATGACTGTAAGAACTTGGACAGTTTTTCAGTCTCGGAGGACTTTGTCATGTTTATTTGGAGAACTTTGCCATATTTGTTACTTTCATTTTTATTATTAAAAATTCATGAAAGAAGAAAGGCTTGTCAGCTTATCTGCAGGGCAGCAAGAAGATGGGAGGTCAGAGAGACCATACTCATCCTGCATTTATTCTTGGGTGGAAGGGTCCCTAAGATACAGAGCAGCGGTTAGAAGAAGCTTGGAAGAACAAAAGGAGGTCATACTGAGTCCCTGGGGCTGAAGTGAGGAAAGAAAGAGGGACATCACGATGGCAGCCTGGTTATCTGGGCTGAGCCTGAGAGGACACATGTGGTGCTTTGGGAGGTGATGTAACTTTCTTCGCAGTGGCAGTCTAAGGAGACTTTGGTGAAGGTCCTGGCATTGCTTATTTTCATATAATTTGTTTTGCTAATGACAGGGTAAATGATGGTGAGATCTATATGATGAGGTATCCATGTGGTCAGTGGCTGACTTGATGGCTTGGATTGGCTTCTTGGCTTCCCAATACTTGGAATATGGTACATAAATGCTTGCCGAGCCAGTGATTGCAGGCTGTTCTTGTTCATCACTAGCTGAATGTGAGCACCTGCTCGAGATGCCATCAAAAATTGCCTGACCTCCTGTAAGAGGACACTAAGAAGCCCAATTCTGGCTCTTGGAAATGCTGTAGGATTGTAGAGGAGAAAGTATTCCACAGGCTAATACTAATAACTGTTCATTTTTAGGCACTTATGGAGTGCCAGGCACCTAGCCAAAGGTAGGCCCCACTAAGATAAGGTACAGACGAACTTCTGTTCTTACTGACAGGGACCCACAGATTATGTCTACTCAACATCAGAGTAGCCAGTTGATCTTGGCAAGAAAACCAGCCCAATGTTTTCTTTACCATCATCCTGAAAAATCAGCCTGTTGACTGGTGCACCTTCTTCCACACATTCCCTTTGCCAATCCACGTTATTGTGTGGATACTATTGAGTGTTGAGAAATCAGGGTTAATTTCTTGGGTCTACATGACTGCAACAGTTGTCCTTTTCGGACTATTTCAGAGCAACTATCTTGCCTGTACTATCTCATTTAAAACGAGGTAGGTATTTTTACTCCCAGTTCATAGATGGGGGAAATAAGATTTAGCAATGCTAAATATATGCTCAAGGTTTCGCAGCTAGTAAAAGAGAGGAGCCTGACTTTGACTCCTATGCATAGCCTGTGTGTTCTCCACTACACGTACTATGTCTCCCCCTCAGAGCGAGGCCTGAAATAAGCCATGATCCTGAAGGCAGCTGGGGCCTTCAGTATCCTCAGGAGGGCTGTCTGATGGAAGGTTCTAGGAACCAGTGATGCTCTGTGACTGGCACAGCTGCAGCCCCTTTTGCTCAGCTCCCTCTGGGGAGCCTTGGACATGGGTTACTAGGTGCCCCCACAGTGAGCCTGCTGTTGCCCACACAGCATCTCTCTTATCTTTGCATTTCTGTGTTTGATCTCAGTGTTCACTCTTTTTAATCTTCAGGTATAGATTACATTCAATAAATTGTTCATATCTTAAGTGTACAGCTTGATGATTTTTTGCATATGTGTACAACCATGTAACCACCACCCAGATTAAGCTCTAGAACATTTGTAGCATCTCAGAATGCTCCCTCATGCCCTCCTCACGCAGAACCTCCCCAAGGGTAGTTACTACTCTAGCCATGTCACTATGGATTAGTTTTTTCTCATTTTTGAATTTCATATTGTTCTTGAGTTCCTACTAGTATAGGGATCTAAGTCTTAGGTTACAAAAAAAAGTACGACTTAACCTATTAGTTTTCTAACATTGAGCCTAATCTCTATTCTGAGCTTCCCATTCTACCAGTGGCAGAAATTATAGTCAGCTTAATGACAACTCTCTTCAGATTCATGTTGCTTGTACAGTTCACAGTGCCAGAATATTATAGAAAGAAGCATCTGGCATGTTCTTACCATGGTCATTTGCATCACTGGTCTGCGGTGGCACCTGTTGGTGCATCTGTTTTCCCATTGGTGTCTCTCTTGATCACTGACCCCTTCCCCACTGGCATCAACTGAAAGTCCCCAGTCCCAGCTGGTTCTGGCCATCAGTCCTTGCTGGTCACTTTGCATTCTCTTTGCCCTGTTTTCAAAGGCCTCTTCATCTACTTCCACATCCCTCTCAGGGGCACCCAAGAACCACCCATGTCCTCTCCTATGCCAATCTACAGGAACTATAGGGAACTTGGAGCGGCTGCCATAGGCCCCCCTTTGTCTAGAAACAGCACACTCCAGTTTCTCTTTCGCTGCTGCTATAGGAGACTGCTGCTTTTCTGATTTCCTCTTCGCCGTCAAGGCACACATTCTTCTGTTCTCCCCACCACAACCTCTAAAGGGTTCCAGCATCCCCCTTCCTCTGGAGTTCCGGCCTGTATTGGGAGATAGGCATCATCCCAGGGGCCCACACCTGCTTCTAACTCTATCACTAGACTCCCCCTTTTTCATCCCTCTTCCAGACCTGGGAACCGTTATCTCCTCCTGGGTGGGAAAAACTAACTCATTGTCATCCATTCTCCTGTTTCTACTGTTTTGGCATAAACTTTATACCTAAACTTTAGGATTCTGGATTCTGAAGCTCAGTGGGTCCAGTTATTACCACTAATTGGTGTTTCAAAACTTTTTCTAGAATAAGTTCTAAAAAGTGCATTTAGAAACTCAGAAGCCAAAATTGTCTTCTTTCATCTATTCTATCACCCTTCCCTGAGTAGGTAAGCCTGGAATGCTCTCACTGCTGCTTGTAGGTTGTGGAATAAGGAAGTGGGATGTGGGGTTTTGGTTGTAATGCAATCCACATTCTACCAGATTCTGACTTTTTCTGCTACCTATCTACCACAAAATTACAAAGCGTCTGCTGTGTGCAAGGTACTTTTTGAGACGCTATCAGCGGGAAATAAAGATAAAAATTATAAATACAGATCACATTTAAGTAGTAATTTATTATTTTCTTTCCCCTACGTGATCCCGTTTGATATTGACGGTATTTCTGAGCGTGAGCATTACCCTCATAATAAGCCTGCAAGTTGGGTTTATTATTCCCAGTGTTCTCCAGACGAGGAGACTGTGGCTTAGGGAGAGTTCAGCTCATCAAGTGGTGGAGCTATGACCTGGGGTCTAAACCCAGAATTTCTGGCTCCTTTGCCTGCTTCCATTTACTATCCTTGAAGCCTCAAAAACAAGGATTTCCACTGAGCTTCCAGACCCCAAGGAAGAATGTAGGAGTTGAGAAATTTCTGGCTCTGAAGGAGGTAGACTTCACAGAATGGGTAAGAGCTCAGCAAGTGGCAGTTGGGCTGGGGTAAAAGTACTCCAGGCAGAGAGAACTTGTAAGCAAAGACTTAAGGTTTCACCTTCTCTACCTGCTACCCCACCTTTTGCAGCTGTCTGCATTCATCAGCTGCAACAGGTCATCAGACGTCAGACATCAGGTCTGCAGACATCAACCATGTCCCAGGCACAATCATTCTATTTAATCCTTACAGTGGTGTCCCTCCCTGGCCTCACCCTCTCCCTGGGCTGAGTCACTAAGCCCCAGCAGTGTCACTTGCCCCTTGAATCTTAGTGCGGCCCACATGTATCCCCTGTTGTACACTGCTGGCCTACTGGGATCCCCACTACGTCCTCGGGAACCCAGGGGCTCTGCTGCCTGAATCTCTACCAAACCTGCCACACCTTTGGGCACTGTTCCTCTCCTTTCCTGCTGGGTCCTCTTCTGAGGTCAGTCACCTCTAAGTGCCTCTGTCCCCCAGCACCTGCTCCACCTCAGTGAGTGGGCCTTTTACAGGTCTCAGCTTCTTCCTTTCCTGCTCACCCTGTGGAGCTTTCAGGAACCAGCAGACCTCTTGGCCAAGCCTACAGCAAGGATTGAAAGTCTGGAGGGAACAGAGGAACTCCTGGGGGTGCAGGAGTGTGCTCCTACAGAGTCTGAGGTGGGGGTCTGGCCCAAGAGAGACAGAGAGACAGGGGTGGAAAATTAGGATCATTGGTAATTTACAATTTATGCGAAGACCCCTCTTTAATACCAATACAGATCCCATAAGAGAATGGCTTTACATTTAGTATCTATTGTCTGGGAAGAAAAAAATGGTGACAAAAATTTACAGTGTATTCTGAAACACTTTCAGATAAATGTGAATCTTATTAATCTCATCAACAACTAACACAGTCTTCACATATACTGATTTGTTAAGGCCTGAAGGTAAGAATATCAATGTCTTTGTAGACCCTTTGCAGGAACTCCAAGGCCACTTAGGAACTATGGTCAATGGAATTCCTGATTAGGACCAAAATAGGACGTCAGTTATTCTGGAGTGGATTTGAAAGCTCATCTAGTAAGATGTGGAATTACAGTGGTGAGGACCTTTAGGACCCCTGGTTCTGGAGAGCATAAAGGAAAGCAGAAGAGGGGCAGGGGAGAGGGGGAGAGGGGGTGCATTCTCTTTGAGGCAGACACTTCTCATGGGAACTACAGCCATGTTTCAAGTGGTTTCTTTGATTGTATTTTTAGCAATCAAAGAAAGAGTCAGGTGCCTGACTGTGAACTTTTACTCACATGTCCCCCCAAACAGGAAGTTGGCTGTCCGTTGCTATTATCTGTCATCACTTAGCTCTAATAAACAAGTTCATATGTCATTGGGACAGACTGAGACAGAAAACTTACCCCAAAGTTCTAAATAATCTTGAATATGAAGAAGCAAAACCAAATTTTTTTTTAAGAAAACAATTTCTTGTCCCCATGACTGCCCTGTGCATCAGCAGTTTCTAAGCCATTGATTAGGATCCCATGATGCTGCCCCACACTCGAAAGTGTTTGTTGAAGAATTTGGTGGCGGTGAAGGGAGATGGATGTAGGCATCTTGGAGACCTCTACCCACCCTCATAAGGCCTCCTCAGGCTCTGCTGGAATTTTGTTAGCTCGATGATGCAACAGTTTCAAAGGCAGGGAGATGCTCAGAGAGCAGAATTAGCCAGGTGAACTCAACTATCATCTCTACCACCTACCAGCTGTCTGACCTTGGGCAATACACTTAACTCTTTGAATTCTCTATTTCCTACTCTGTATAAATGGTAATATTAATACCTACTTAAAATATATTCATTAAAATTAAAATTTATTCATTAAATAAAATAATGAATGGGAGAGTGTCTAGCATGGATCTTGGTACATGCTAGGTATCCGAAAAATATTTTCTTCCTCTCTCTTTCCTTCCCATCTTTCTCTTCTTTTGCCAGAGTTTGTGCTAGGTGCTGCTGTAAATAAAAACACAAGTATAACCAAGAGCCTTCCTTGAGATGCTTGGCTGTAGTAAAAGGCAGACATGTAATCAGTGTTCTACGAAAAGGGCAAGTGAGTTGCCTGGTAGAGCCCAGAGAGGGGAGGAATTGAGTCCATGTTGGGCAGTTGGAGAAGCCATGAAGGAGGAAGTGGCTTTTGAGGAAGAACTTCATGAATAGGTAGGATTTCTCCACTTTTTTCTCTTCCCTTCTCTTCCATTCACCTTTTCTTCTTAATTAAGTATCTACCTAGAATTTAAAATGTCTAGAGGCACAGAAGCCTCAAAGAACAGTCTGATTAAGACCCTGGCTCTGTGTCCTTTTGGTCCTTTAGGCTGACTCTCCCCCTTGTGTTGGCACTGTCCCCAGGGCGATGGATACCAAAGAACAACCCACAGTGTCTCCGGAAAATGTAATTCCCAGAAAAATGTCACATGTGCAAACAAATGTTTGTATACAATGTAGGGGTTCATAGACTCTCTGGAGCCCATCTGTTAGTCCCAGATTTAACAACTCTGAATGAAGAAAACAACCCTGTGTAGATATAGTGATGGCCATGGTACTCACTTCTTCCTCCTTTTCAAGGCAAATTTAAAAGAAGACTTCTAACTTGCAGTTGGAGTGAGCTGTACCAAGTCCTTTCTTTAAAAGTGGGGCTCTAGAGTCAAACTTGCTTGGGTGCGGAGAGCAGAATTTTAGCAGGTAGTAGTGAGGGAGAAAGGTGGTCCTGATCGAGGAAATGGTGTGAGCAAAGAAAGGCACGGTGACAGGTGAGCTTAGGGCTATTTAGAGAAGGTGAGTAGACAGGTGTGACTCCATCAGGGAGAGCCCTGGTGCTGACTTAGTGCCACATTGGGTATGGCTCGGGGGGTAAGGGTGGGACTTTCTTCAGTCTAGGCAGTGGACTCACTGAATTCTGTTATACAACACTTGTCATAGCTATAATTGTACACTTTCTGTGTGATTATTTTTTTCCTGCCTGCCTCCCCCACTGGCCTGCCTTCTCTGATGAACACAGGCACTGTGTCCCTTTCTGCTCCCTTCTGTACCCCCAGCCCTGGCTGAGGGCCTATAACCTAACAGATGCTCAATACTTATTCTGGAAAATTACGGGTGGATGAATGGATGAATGAACAGTTTCTGAGTTGGGGGAGATATGCCTGGGTCACTGTTTCTCACAAACGTGAGCTTTGGTACTTAATTTTATTCTCCTTCCTGGTTCCCTTCTTTGCTCATCAGTGGTCATTACGCAGGGGTAGGAACTGGCATCTTGTTGGCCAGCCCTTCCTGGGTCTGTGCAGATCAGACCATCTGAGCTCTCCGGTGAAGCGTTCAAATCATGTTTGGCCTCTGCCAAGCCCTTGTCCTATGCACACACACTATTCGACCAGAGGCAATTTGAATTAATGTAAAAACATGCATTTTTAGAATCAGATAAGACTGTTTCAAATTTTAGCTCTACTTCTCATTATAAGTTATGTCTCTGAAGAAATGACTCCACTTCTCTGAATCTGTTTTCTCATCTATAAAACAGGTATGATAATAAATATCTACTTTATAGTGTTGCTGTGAGTATTAAATGAGCTGGTTAACATAAAGGGGCTGGCACATAACAAGTGCTCTTTATTTTATTTTCTATATTTTATTTTGTTTTCTCATTGTGTACTCAGTATTGCCAGGAAGTGTTTATTTTATTTAATTTTTTTCAATTTTAAAAGTAACTTCATGCTCTGTGTAGAAAACTTGGTCTATGCAGCAAAGCCTAAAAAAAACCAAATTAATAACTTTATCTATAAAACTGAATTGAGATAACCACTATTATTAGCATTTTGATGTGTTTCCTTCTAGTTTTTTCTCTATTCATGAGAAGTTTTATTTATTTTAAATAGGAGGGGTTACAAAAAAGTAAACAATGCAAAGCAATTCTCCCTCTCTCCCCTGACCCTGGCCATCCGTTCCCTTCCCAGGGGCAACCACTGTTACCAGGTTCTTGGGTGGCCTCCCGGAGAGAGTCTACATATTTAGCAAGTCACTGATTTTCACATCATCGTTCTCTCATGCAAATGCTGGCAAGGTGTACCTGCCAGTTTCCTCTGGAGGCTGCCACCTAAGTGAGTTCCCTTTCAGCCCTCATAGATGTCTCTGTGGGCAGAACCACAAGGGCTCTGGTCACAGGCTCCGAGGGCTCAGCGAGGCTTGGTCTCGGGTGTATATTTTTATTCTTTGAACTGAAAATCTGCAAACAAGCGAACAGGTGTTAGAGTTCTCAGTCCCAACTGCCTCCCCAGCTGCTCATGCGGGGAGCAGATCTGCAGGCGGTTGGGGCTGGCAGACGGGGGTCTGAGGCAGAATTTAGGCTTTCTCCAACGCTGACCCTCGGGTCAATGGCTCTACACTGAGAATTGAGAACTGTGGTCTGATGTGGGAAGATAATATTTTGCAGTTGGGATTGATCCCTGCAATCAAGGGTGTGTGTCTCCTGGGATTTTTGGAGTGAAGGACAAAGCCTAAGTCAATATGGTCCCCTCTAAGACCAGTCCTGCCCCCTCCCTTCAGGCCCCACAACCCTGGCACCCCCAGCTCCTGCCATTAGTTTCTCCTCTGCAGGCTGCACCCCACCCTGATCAGGTCAGTCTGTCTTTACTCTCACCAGGCCCTGTCTTCAGACCAGTCCTCCCCACCAGGCCCTCCTGACCTCTCTGCTTCCACTTTCCATCCTTCCTCTAATTGATCAAACCAGGAACACTGAGAACTTGACCTTCTAAGGGGCCCAGTGGACAAGTTGGGGAGAATGGAGTTTGGACTCATTAAAAGCTACTCTCCAGGGAAGCAGCAAATAAGAATGAACTGGTGCATTTGAGACACCTCATCTGTAAAATAAGTATTAAATAATATAATGGATATGACAGGGCTTGCTTCGTAAGCTGTGAAGTGCTGTATGTATGTATGTAAAGTCTTATGAAGGTGATGGTAATTTAAAAATAAGACATGAAGCTGATCAATGTTACGAATCAATTTTTCATTATTAAACTGTTACTTATTCATTATAGAAGATTTATAAAGTATATAAATAAACAAAATAAGAAAAATTCTCATAGTTTTATTGGAGCAAGTAGTGCCTCATATTATTTATACAGTATATTCCATCCATTCCTATGGGACTCTTTCTGTGGGAGGATTATTGTTGCCTTGACAACAAATTTTTCCGTGTGACTTATTCTGGCCAGTTAAGTGTGGAAATGACATGTGCCACCTCTGAGCAAAAGTTTCAGGAGCCTTTGTGTGGTTCTGCCATCTTTTTTCTCCTTCTGTCACTAGACAAGCACATCTTGGTTTAAGGGCTTTTCCATCATCCTGGGTCTTAGAATGAAGAGTCCTGTGCAGGACACGTAATGTATGAAACATTTATGGTTGTAAGCCCCTGACATTTGGGAGTTGTTTGTTACTGCAGCATGATTTGTCCTAAGATACCTGATACACAGAGAGACAATGACTATAATATTTTGGTTTATATCCTTCAGTTTTTTTTTCCTATGCCTATATTCTATATATTTTTCTTTATAAAAATAGGATCATAACGTATGTGTGATTTTGTGAAGTGCTTTCTCATTTCACCTGCAAATATTTCAATATCTAGCTCCAAAACATGAGTCTTCTTTAAATATAACAACACCATTACCACAACTAAAATTAATAATAATTGCTTCATATCACCAAATGTTGGTCATTATAAACCTTTCTCTGACTTTTAAAATTATTTTGTTTGTTTGTTTGTTTATTTACTTATTTATATTATTTTGTTTAAATCAGGGGCCCAAATAAGGTCCCTATTTTGTTGTAGGTTCTCCCTCCCTGCCCCCACCACTGTCTCTCTCTCTCTCTCCCTCTTTTGACGTATTTGTTTTGCTTGTATTGTTTGTTTTCTGAGGGGAAGGTAATTAGGTTTCTTCATTGATTTCCAGTTGGAGGAAAAGGTACTGGGGATTGACCTATTGGGTGTTGAGCATGCGCTCTACTACTTGAGCTACACCCTTCCCCCTCTTTGGATGTATTTGTTGAAGAAACTGTACTGGTTGTTTTGGAGAGTTTCCCCCAGTCTGGGTTTTGCTGATTGTATTCCCATGGCGTCATTCAGCATATTCCTCTTTTCCCTATGTTTCCTGTAAATTGCTGATTAAATCTGACACTTGATCAAGATTCAGTGAATGGATTTTTAAACTCAATACATTATGAACATTTTCCATATCATTTAATATTCTTCTACAACTTGCTTTCATAATGACCATAGAGCTGTCAAAAATATGAATGTATTTTCATTTATTTAGCTGGTCCCCGCTGTGGGTCACCTAGGTTGTTTCTAAATTTTTGCTACTACCTACAACTTCACTGATCAACCTCCTTGTGGACTAGTCACTTTCTGGCCTGATTTTGCCGCCCTTCTGTTCTTCAGTTCCTGCGGATGGTGGATGCCTGTGCAAGCTTCCTCACAGAAGCCTTGAACCCAGAAAACTGTGTTGGAATACTGAGGCTGGCAGACACACACTCCTTGGACAGTCTAAAGAAGCAAGTTCAAAGTTACATCATCCAGAACTTTGTGCAGATTCTGAACTCCGAGGAGTTCCTTGAACTTCCCGTGGACACTCTGTACCACATCTTGAAGAGTGATGACCTTTATGTGACAGAGGAGTCTCAGGTGTTTGAGACTGTGATGAGCTGGGTCCGGCACAAACAGTCAGAACGGCTCTGCTTGCTTCCCTACGTCCTGGAGAACGTGCGCTTGCCGCTTCTGGACCCGTGGTACTTTGTGGAGACGGTGGAAGCAGATCCTCTCATCAGGCAGTGCCCAGAGGTCTTCCCGTTGCTCCAGGAAGCCAGGATGTACCACCTTTCTGGCAATGAGGTGAGCTGATTTTGAGAGACACTGTATATAACTAGTGAAGTGAAGGATTATCAGACCTCACAAAGATAGAGGTGTGACTGGCTCACAAATCCTTAGGGCACTGAGGAGCAGATGTTATATGTTGATAGTTTCAGTCAGGCAGTTCTGTGGATTTCTGATCTGTAAGTTGGGGATGATACCACATTGTAAACAGCTACTGAGAGAATTAGGTGAGGTCTGGAAATCACCCAGCACCGTGCCTGGCTCATCCTTCCTCTTTCCAGTTGTGTAAGGGCGGAACGTTGTTGGGGAGTCATGCACATGAAGGCAGTGTGCCCTGTCCAGTCGCATCCCATAGGCTGCTCCTTCCCTGGTTTGCCCACTCAGGGGAAAACTTGAGTCTCTTGGGTCCACTCTGACATCACCTAGGTTCAGACTCATGTTTCCTTCCTGAGTTTCTGAAAATTCCTCAGAACTCACCTTCCTGTCGCCCGTCTGGCCTCTGACCAGTTCATTCAGCAGCTGGATGATCTAAAACTCAAGCCTAATCATTTCGCTCCTGGGCTTAGCCTCTTTACTGGCTCCCCACCACTTTTAGGATAAAGCCCACGCTTCTGCCTGAAATCCCAGAGCCTGGCCTCCTGCTTTGCTGTTCTAGCGTCATCTCCAACCTCTCTCTCCTGCCACATCCTAATGCACTGCTTGTCGTTCCCCAGAGTGGACCTGCTTTTTCAGCCTTCAGGCTAATGCAGGTGCTGTTCAAGTGCCTTTTTCCTCATCTTCATCTAGTTAACTTCTGCTCCAGCTTCAAAACTCAGTTCAAGCATCACTTTCTCCAGAGGCCCCTCTCATTCTCATAGCACCTGGTACATTGCTGTATCATAGCACCAACTACTGCATGTTAACTATTGAATTTCTCATCAGTACATATATCTAGACTGGGAGCTTGTTGTGGCAGGAAGTGTGTCTCATTGGACTTTTCATCCAAACCCTAGGAGAGTCTCTGGTATATAGTAAGTGATTGGCTAGTGTTTGCTGAGTGAATAAATGGGTACCAAGATGATGAATACACATATCGTTTGGATCTACCTGGTTCTCCTTAACACTTCCTAATGAAACATTCTATTTAGAACTTTATCAAGACAAGCATAAGTTTAGTGAGAGGAACAAAACAATCAGGAAGTAGTGCCATAGGGACAGTTTGTTAAGTTTACATGAGCACCCACACATGTTCCCACTGTACAACAGTTCTGGGGTTGGCTACCAAGCCTTCTTCATTAGGCCAGTGGTAGAAATCTTAGCCAAAATAGCTTAGAAATTGTCTTTCTGAGGCCCTTGGTTGCCTTCTCCTTTTCTGTGTGTCTTTTTCTAGTTCTGTGCTGTCCGCAGATCTAGTGTCATTTATTTACTCTACAAACACTTCCTTAAATATTTGGTGGGATTTTTTAGTGATGCTATCAGAACCAGTTTTCTTTGTGAGAAGGTTTTAAACTACAAGTTGCATTTCTTTAATAGATATATAGATAAAGGGGAGCTATTCAGGTTATCAGTTTCTTCTAGAATGGTCTTTGGTAGTTTGTATCTTTCAAAGAATTTTTCCATTTCATAGACTTGCTGAACTTACTGGCATAGAGTTATCCATGGGATCCCCCTATCATTCTTTTTGATATCTGTAGAATCTGTAGTGATGACATATCTCTCTTTCCAGGTATTGGTAATTTGTGTCTCCTCTTTTTTTTTTTCCTCCCCGATCATTTTGACCAGAGGTTTATCAATTTTATTGATTTTTCTCAAAGAACCAGCTCTGGTTTCACTTGATTTTCTCTATTGTTTTTACATTTCCTATTTCATTTATTTCTCCTTTTATCTCGATTAATTCCTTTCTTCTGCTTACTCTGGGTGTAATTACTTTCTTCTTTTTCTAGTTTCTTAAGGTGGAGGTGGATGGCATTGATTTGAGACCTTTATTTTTTCTAATCTTGTCATTAGTACTATAAAATTTTCCCCAAGTGCTACTTTAACAGCATCCCGTATATTTTAATATGCTATGTTTTCTTTTGTCACAAATAAATCCCGAACACCAATTATATGCCAGATATGGCACCAGGGACCAAAAAACAGTGTCTGCCTTACTAAACTAATGGTCTTTCAGAGAAGAGAGAACACTCAGCAAATGAAGGGTGATGAGTAGACTGATGGAGGAAGACCAGAAAACCACGTGGGTCCTATGCTGGCTGTGTGGGTCACTGGCAGTGGCTCAGCACTGGGAAAGCCCTCATGTTCTTGAAGACAAGTTCAAATCTCTGCAAGTACTCTCAGTTTAGTATTTAAAGTACAGAATCTTGATCAACTATATTTCCAGCATTCTTGCTATTTCTATTTCAGCTTCCATTTCCTAACTCCCTGAAATGCAGGTGATAAAGGCTTTCCTCTTAAATAAAATGTCTCTACCATATCTTCTGCAAAATGAAATATCTGCTCTGCCTTTTGTATTTGCAATGGGGTGGAAGGGGGGAGTAGGATTATAAACTTTGGATTTAGGAGGAGAGAGAATTTTGATAACTGAAAAATTCTCCAGTGTCAGGAATTTGGGCTTGTAGTCAGGTGAATCTGGGCTTTAAACTTGACTGCCTAGTTTACCTACAGTGTGACCTTGGGCCAGTTACTTGGCTGCTCTAAGGCTCAGTCCTGACTTGTAACATGGGGATGATAATACCTACCAATTGACAGAATTGTTCTGAGAATTAAATAAGATAATGAATGAGGTGAGTTAGCACAATGTCGGACACAGAGTAAGTGCCCCACAAATAAAGACTGTTCTTAATCTCCCTCAGTTCCTTTGTGCTGCTCTATCTCCCACAACCAAGTGTTTTCTTTCTCTGAGGCTAAAGTCTCTCTTTTCATTGTTTCCTGATTTTTTGCCGCCTTATTGCCTCATATCCTGTTCAGGGTACTTTCTGACCCTCATTTTATAACCTGGGTAACCGAACCAACCAACCACTGTGATCTCTGGGTTGGGTCTCATTGCCAGTTGATTCCCTGAAACTCCCTATCTTTTCACTGCTTTTATGATCTTAGGTTTATTCCTGATGACACTGGTGTAAGCCTGGAGGATACTCTGTGAATACGTTTCTCCTCCTAACCTTTATTTCCCAAACTTTAACCCTGCTTGTCCTATTATTATCTCTCCCTTTTAACCTTGTGCCTCCTCTAAGCTCATGGAGGTGGTGACAAAGGGAAATTTTAGAACCCTAAAAGCAAATGTCAATTTATATTTGATTTAAAAGTAGTAGCTGGTACCTTCAGTGGGAGAGGTCTTTTGGGCCAGAGAAAGTTACTCCTTCATTTCATTGCCACCTAAGTTTCCAGGAAGAAACTTGATCTATAACAAAGATTACTCTATGTGTGGTGTCCAGGAGGCTCACTCCTGAGGACAGAAGGGCAGAAACTCACGCTTGAGGACAGCTTTGTTGAAGCAGTATGGTTACTTCTGTTTGGTCCTCTTCTTAAAGCTCTGTGGACAATGAGTAGTCAGTAAGGTGCAACTGTTTGCTCTATTTTTAACAACTTGAAACCTGTTAGGCCTGATTATTGCATGCAGTTCATTGGCAAACAGTTCCCTGTGTCTGCAATGAACTTGCACATCTCTGACTTCAGATTGGCACTTGCCATGCTTTGGGGGTTAATATTTTGCAAAATATAGCAGAACTTACAATTTGGTAATGGTGCCACCACTTGGCAGTTCTGTGGTGCTGAGTTACAAGGCAGGTCTCAATACACAGCCAGTGCCATCAACTAGATGACTGAATCAGTTATCTATTGCTGTGCAATGAATTATCCCAAAACAGCAGTTTTAAACAACAAATGTTTATTATTAAACAGGTGTCAGGAGTCTAGGAGTGATTTAGGTGGGTGGTTCTGGCTCAGAGTCTCTTCTGAAGCTACTGTTGGCTGGGGCTGCAGTCATCTCAAAGCTCAAGGTGGGCTGGAGAACTCTTCCAGGCTCACTCCCAGGATTGTAGACAGGTGTCACTTCCTTGTTAGTTATTGGCTGGAAGCCTCTCCACAGCAGCTGGTTTCTCCCAGAGCAAATGACCCAAGAAAGACTGAGAGAGCCATCAAGATGGAAGCCGTAGCACCTTCATAACTTAATTTCAGAAGTAGTTTATCATCACTACTGTATTCTACTGGCATAGAGACTGACCCAGGAACAATGTGGAGGGAACAACATAGGATGTAAATGTCAGGAAGTGGGGATTGCTGGGGCCATTGTGGAGGCTGCTTACCACAATGATCTAGACTGGAAAAAATCTTTATCAGGTTCTGGGTTACCTAGCTTGCCCATTCACTCATTCATTTATTCAGCCAACATTTATGGAAACCCACAATCTCCAGGCACTGTTCTTGGTGCTGAGAATCCATTAATGAAAAGGGCTGTTCCTTACATTAGGGATATTAGAGTACATTACATGGAGAGTGAAAAGTGCTGTGATGTGGGGAAATTCAAGACTGTGGGAACATGTGTGAAAAGGCAAGAATGGTTTCCTGGACAAAAGAACAAAGCGGCATTGAAAATAATGTCAAATGGCTTACAGGGTAAGTGGTGGGAAAGTGATATGGGAAACCGAGGACAGATACTATGGGGAGATCCAGAAAGCAGACAGGAATGCAGAGGTCCAGTTGGTGGGAGGAGAGTCTTCCGTGAGCCAGGACTCAGGACCAGGATGCCAGCCTCAGGAGATGGAGTAAGATCATGGCTAGTCTGGTCTCCTGCTAGTCAGCAGGCTATTGATGCAGGGGAGCAGGCATTGTGAATAAGATGGGGGCTTCAGAGGAGAGGCTGAGGCCTGGCTCTCCGAACTCGAGTAAGGATCACAGGGAACCAGTTCTGGGAGTTTAGTGCTGCCCTCTAGGCATCACTCTACAATCCCTAAATACCCCCTAAAGGAGGACCAGATTGGTGCTGGAGGTTGTACCTTAGCTGTCAGGAAGGGAGGTTTCAGGGCAGGAACCAGGGCTGGTAGCTGGGGGTAGAAATCGCAGAGTGGCAAATTTTGTCTTTGATGCCAACTCATTGCTCAGTCCTCTCCTACCAGCTTGGTATTCTCAGACTGCCTCCATCTTCCAGACAACCCCTCCCACCCTTGTCTTGCCTTTCTGCTGTCAGTGCCCTCAGGCCCAGCCCATTGCCCAGGATTTGTCCTGCCACACACATCCCCACTCCTTTTAGCTGACCCACAAAGGACAGCCCTGCCAGAGACTTTACGGCCACGGTCCAGCCTCAAGAATTGAGGATGCAAAATTTACTGTATCTGATTCTTTGATTCTTATTGGAAAATAGAGATTGAGTGTTAGCTGGTCTGATTACGTGTGACCTTTTATTGGATTCACCAACTATGGGCTCAGTCTTTGCAACTGTAACCTGTTTGTCACCATCTATGGGCAAGACCAAAATTCCACAGTCTGTGTTAGGTCAGATTAACCTTGTAGGAAAAAGTAACTGCTTTGGCCATGTGGGAAATGGGTGCTGCCTCTCTGTCTCCCATCAGCACACCTGTGGAACCTTCCCCATCAAGCCCAAGGATGGATGGAACCAGGAGGAGGGCAACTCTCACTTTTCCTTAATAATGTCAGTATGACACCTCCCATTGCTCCTACCACCGTGATTAGCTATTGAAGGCCGTGTGTGTGCCAGGTGCTCTGCTTGTCCCTCATGAATGCGCAGATGACCTGGTGCCATAGGAGTGATTATAGGCATTTACAGAAATTGTGTTGCTTCTCCAAGGTCACATGACCACAGGTGATGGAAGCAGCATGGAACTCTGGTGTATTGGACTCCAAATCTCTGCTTTTTCATTTGAGTTCAGATATCTGTGGTGTGGATTTCTTCACTTGTCCAAGACTCCAAAGGGTCAATACTTGATGTTGGTACCCAGTCCCCCAACCTCCCTGCCACATCCTGCTCCCTTTTGGTTCTTTTCTCCTAAGTCTCTGGATGCTCTTGTGTGCCCGCTGTCAGGACTTCTCTTCCAGAAGAAGCCTGGTAGTGAACAAAGTCTGGGATTTCAAGAAATTGGAACCAAGGGGGAGTGGAAGGTGGCCAGAATGAAGTTCCAGGATTCAGTGCTTCTGACCAGGCTAGAGGGAAGAAGCAGGAAGTATATTTGATGGTAGACAGACTTGAACTTCTTAAAAAGTAGCAAAATCTACAACAGACAATCTTTGAGTACATTTCTACATCAGGCCCGGTGCCAAGCACACTAAGTATATTATCATTTAATCCTCATGACAAACTATGAGGTTGTTACCACTAAAATCTCCTTTCTACACATGATGAAACTGAGGCTCAAGGAGGTGAAGTCACATGGTCAGACGGTAGCAGAATTGGGAATCGGGCTCTGCTTCTCTGGCTCCAGAGCCTGAGCTCCGAACCACTGTGCCTTTCTGCCTTTATGGACTCCCATTGGTTTTCCAGATCATTTCAGAGCGCACCAAGCCCAGGATGCATGAGTTCCAGTCTGAGGTGTTTATGATCATCGGTGGCTGCACAAAGGACGAACGGTTTGTGGCAGAGGTAACCTGCCTGGACCCCCTGAGGCGCAGCCGCCTGGAGGTGGCCAAGCTGCCCATGACAGAGCACGAGCTGGACAGTGAGAATAAGAAGTGGGTGGAGTTTGCATGCGTGACATTAAAAAATGAGGTCTACATCTCAGGTAAGCAGGAGCCACATGATGCCTAAGCCTAAGCCAGCCCCCAAAGGCACGACATGTTTTCCTAAGTGAGAGCCAGGCAACCGTCCTAGAAGAATTACAGTGGATGACACTGATCTAGCAACGACTGGGTCAGGATATGGAAACCAGGAGCTCAGGTGGTCTTATTGTGCAGAATGAGTTATTACTGAATGAACCCTAACCCTTGGGCAGTATTGTACTAGGAACTGGGGGTGCAGGCAGCCAGGCTCAGGCCTTCATGGAAACGGAAGAAGGAAAGTGATACTGGAGTTTATTCGGTGTCTGCTAAAGGCATCGGACACTGAGCTAGGCACTGGGAATGCAGTAATGAATCAGAACATCTGCTCTTCCCTCCAAATCTGACTCTTCCCCTCAAGTTTATTAAATCTTGCTTTCGGATGTTCCAGTAGCACCCAGCACTTTTTCGTTGCTTATTTATTTATAATTACTCTATGCCTGTTTCCCATTAGTCATTAAATTCCGCGGGTCAACTCTGTATTCCCAATACCTAGCACATTGTCTGGCCACATAGTAAATGCTCAGTAAATATCTATTAAATAACACAGTGTCTACCATCCTCTCAGCATGGTAGGTGAATTTATACTTTGGTAGCGTTTATTCATTTGCCTTTCACATCAACTCTGTAAGATAGGTGATTTTAATCTCTAGGTTACAAAGGGAGAACACTGAGGTTCAGAGAGGTATGGGGCGTACCTTAGGTCACAAACTGGTAAGTGTCAGGTAGGATTCCAATCCAGGTTCTCGGAGTCTCGTGCTCTCCCCGTGACATCAAAAGCCACCCAGCTCTTCCTGAGGCACCAAGCGAAAAGACAAATATCCCTTCCCTTCTCTCGGAGGCTTTCTCTCATCTGAACTTGTTTGGAGAAGAGCTTCTTCCCAGAGCTGGGCTCCTCCAAAATAAAGGGCAGGTCAGTTCTTCTTTGAATATATTAATACCATAGATTAGGTTTTAGCTTTCTTTTATCTTGTAGAAATATTTTTGATATTTGTGGAAGATTCAAGCAATATGGGGAGCATAAAGTAAAATATGGCAGTTTCTCTGTGCATTTACAATCCTGTATGTCTTAATTTTTTCACCAAAAGAATTTTATTTTGTCTTAGAGTAAATAATGTCCGCTGCTGTAACAAACTCTAAATCTCAATGAATCATCACAGTAGTATGTGGGGGTTGGAGGAGTAGACCTGCTCCATTCAGTCATTCAGGGACTCACACCTCTTCTATATGATGATGTGGCTATTTCCACACGTGGCCTTCAAGCTTGAAGCATTTGAGGAAAAGAGAGAAACTAAACAAGTTGAGAAGGCACACCTGCTCACAACAGCCTCAGCCCGGATCCGAGGCATTGGTTCTGCTCACATTTTATTGGCAAGAACCAGCCACCTGCCCTCTCTCCCCCGACCACCCACCATGCAGCCAGGCTGGGAAATGTAGTTTAGCATGTGCCCAGGAGGAAAAGCCAGGTTTGGTCCGTCTTTGCCGCAAACACTACACGTGTTATTTTATTCTACAGCTTATCATTCCCCCATCTTCAATTAGTTGTTGCCTTTTAAAAAGTGATACAAGCAACACATGAAAGTATGTTTGTTATACACAATTAAATCAACAGAAATGTGTATTCGATTAACAGCATATTCTGGACATCATTACATGTTGGTATAATGGATCTATTATATGTGTTAAGTGACACAACACATGTAAAGCACACCACAATCCCAAGCGCCTGGTGAGAGCTCAGCAGTGATAGCTGTCATTCTCCGTATTGTGAGCATCTTTATTTTACTCTTTCACCAGCTGCAGGGCTGCCTATCAAATGAATGAATTATGATTTTTTTTACCTTTTATTTTCCCACTTTTCAGTATACTGCAGTAGGCATTTTAATACACATATATTTATGAACTTTTGCTGCTATGTGGAGAGATTCCTGGAAGTGGTCATAAGATGTGTAAATTTAGAATTTTTGTAGATATTACTAAATTGTCCTCCAAAAACTTTGTACCAATTTACAGTTCAGCCAATGATGAATGACAGTGCCCATTTCTACAGCCTTGTTAGCATTTTTTATTATCAGTCGATTACATTTTTAATAGACTAGAATGTTTAAATTTACACTCTTGGATTGTTATTGAGGTTGAGGATATTTTCATACACATATTATTTAAATGTATCTTTTTTTTTTGTTAAATTGTTGATTCCTACCCTTTGTTTTTCTATTGGTTATTTGTCTTTTTCCTATTACTTTTTTAGTATCCTTATTATATATCCTTTGCAATTTGTGTAGAAAATACTTTCTCTCAAGCAGTGATTGTCTTTTAAATTTGATTTATATTTTGTGTAGTAACTTTCTTTTCTATATGATTCTAGGTTTCATGTTATGTTTAGAAAGACCCTCCCCAACATGAGATCATTAACATCTTATTCTATATATTCTCCAGCTACTTTTATAGCATTTACATTTAAATTTTAAGTGTAATGTGAAATAGGGATCTAACTTTTCTCTAAATAAATAGCCAATTGTTCCACTGCCATTTATTCAATAATCTCTATATCATTTAGTCTGTTTCTGTACTCTTGCTTTTAATGGTTCAGTTTGTCTCATCTTACGCTAGAACCACAGCATTTTTATTATCATAGCTTTTTAGTATATTTTGATATTTGCTAGGGAAAGCTCTCTGACTCATTCTTCTTTTTCAAAAGTTCCTTAAAATGTTTCCAAATTTACTCTTCCAAATGAAATTTAGAATGGTCATTTCACATCCTGAAATCCATGAAAATTCCTGAAGGCACATAATATATAGATTAACTTGGGGAAGCTTGATATCTTTACAGTAACCTGTTTTCTCATCTATGTATACATATGCCTGCCCAGATAATCAGGTCTTCTTTTATATCCTGGAGTAAAAATGTAGGGGTTTTTTTCCTTTTTAGTAAAGTTTGCATACATTTCTTTGAAAATGTGTAGTTATTTTATGAATTTGGACACTACCTAAATGAGATCAATATCACAGTGTTTTGAAGGCACAAACCTCTAAAAGGCACAACCCCCCCCCCCAAATATGAACAAAAAATCACAGAAGAGGAAGACCTTCAGTCTCCCTAGTAGCTGGGGAAACCCGAACTATGACACCTTTTTCTCCATCAGGCTATAAAACAAAACCAACCAAACAACAACAAAAATCCCTCCTAATATTCTTTGTGAGTCTGGTATGGGGAGAGGTCTTTGGAAGGCTCTTCGGCAGCGCCTGTAAAACCTCAAGATGTGCACGACCTTGACCTAGGAATCCCACTTCTGGGCTTTACCTTTGAGAAACACTTACCCAAGACAGAGTGTCATCAGTGATGTTCATTTCCACACTAGTGCACATTTTTAACTCTGAAAAGTACATCTTTTAAGAAGTTTGTAGTACTCTGTGCTGATGGGGAAATAGAAACAAAAGGTCATTAAAATATTTTATTAAAGTCACTAAAAGTCAGTTCTCCTTCATCTTGGTCTCTCTCCCTAACTGAATTATGTTTTTTCTGTTTATTGGGTTTTCTTAAAAAAAAAAAATTTACCAGCTCACTCTCAAGTGATCTATTGTGAGCATCTCATTCTGTTCTGATAGAAATGGTTTTAAAACAGGACAAACCCTACTTATGTTTTCATATAGATCAGAGATATGAACCAAGAGAATTTTGTAAGATTTAGTGGTGATTTTTCCAGGTTTGTATTTGTTTAAATAAATAAGCAAACATAGAACTTAAACTGCTTTGTAATTTGCTTGCTGGTCAAGGCCCTACTGTCCCCACCTGCAATGCTCCAACTTTACCTGTCCTGCCTAACTTCCCACCCCTCAGCCACACAAATACTGAGTCCAGGCCACTATTGGCCCTGACTCACTCAGGCAGACTTGGGTGCCACTTCCCTGAAGCCGCCTCTGAATGCTCACAGCACAGAGGTGACGCATGACAGCCGGGTGCATGATTCACCCCGGCCTCACACTGTCTCTCCCTGTTTCCCTGTGTTGGCTCTATCTCCCCAACCACACCACAGACACTTTCCAGATTTCTTTTGTCTGGGAAGTGGGGGTGGGGTGCTGGCCTGAGGGTTTAGCACTTTCGGGCCTGTGGGAAATTATGAGAGAAGCTGTATTTCTGACACATCTAGTAGTTTCTTAAATGTTCTGTCTGTCTTCTAGGTGGCAAAGAAACACAGCACGATGTTTGGAAGTATAACTCTTCAATCAACAAGTGGATTCAAATTGAGTACTTGAACATAGGCCGCTGGAGGCATAAGATGGTGGTGCTGGGGGGCAAGGTCTACGTGATTGGAGGTTTTGACGGCTTGCAGAGGATCAACAATGTGGAGACCTACGACCCCTTCCACAACTGCTGGTCAGAGGTATGGGTTACTACCATGAGTAACTCGGTATTACTGGTTCAAAGCTTTACAGAAAGGTATCTGCCAGTGTAGGCATATGGCTTTCTGAGCTCTCTGCTCCCACTGAGAACATTTTTGGTGGCTCTGAGCTTCCCTTCTTATAAGAGCCATCAATTCAGCATTGCTGGTCAAATCACAGAAGTGACCTCCTTCCAGCTGGGGAAGCTCTGTGTGGGTACCAGTCCTATCCTGGCCAGAACCCCAGATACGGAAGGGAGGCTTGATCCTACATGTCTGCATGTCTTGGCCCAGAGTCTCATCTCCTCCGATGCCATCTGCCCTTATCTTCTCCACACTGGGCACACAGGGATCTCTTGACGACACTGTTCATTGAACCCAGAGTCTTTTGGTAGTATTTAGAAGTCAGCTCTTATTTATTGCCTAGTAATGATGAACCATTTATATGCTTGTATGCAAGACTTTAGCAATGCAACCTTGGGTATATATCATACCGAGGAAAAGGTAAAGCATTGCTGATCAATGGGCATAAAGTTTCAGTTATGCAAGACGAATCGGCTCTGGAGATCTGTGATACAATATTGTGTCTATAGATAGCAATACTGTATTTTACACTTAAAATTTTGTTAAGAGGGTAGTTCTCATGTTAAGTGCCCTCACCACACACTCAGATAAGGTGACCTCACTTCCTGTATTTCCAGATTATTCCCGATTTCAAATTTCCTTTCTTCTTATCAGATTATATGTCAGAGCATGTTCCAGCTTTGGGGAGTGTTAAACGTGGTCATCACAGGCACAAGCAAATGTAGCCAGGTCATGATGGCATCTGGCCAAGATCTGTTAACCTGAAAAGAACTTTATAGGGAGCCCTTAGCATTTTGGGGGCTGTGCCCAGGATCTTCTCAGTTCAAGTCCCACCACAAAGTTTCTCCATGACCTAAGAAGGTCATGTGAATGGGTAAGAGGCTCTTGAAAGTCCCCTTTAGTGTCCTTGGGTTCACGGGGTAGAAGCACAAGTCTGGTTTAATCCCCAAATCTGTATGTTGTCCCAGAGTGGGAGAGTCTGCTTACCTGTGGCCACCTGAACCCCTTACACCAGCTTGTCTTCCTAGCTGTAAGCTCCAGGGACAATGCCCAGCACATAGTAGTTACTGAGTACAGATTTTTTGAATGAAGGAACACACAAGTAAATATGAATGTATGTTTGAGAAAGCATCCTCCTCCAACACTGGCTGGTTTCAGCTGTATAAACACTTATTCCTGTCTCCCCCCTTCTCCCCTGAGAGCTGGACTCTGGGAGAAGCAGGATAGAAACATCTGGAGCTGGAGGGAGGGTGGGAAATGTGTGCTTTGATCCTCTGTGTCTTAAGGGGAGTCAAGCCCACAGGACTTGTGACTTCAGGCAAAGGATGCTCAGGCTTGTGTCCCCTGGCTCCTGGCCTGTGTCCTGTGAGCCACTGCAGCAATCTGTGCAGTGTGATTGATAGCTTCTCCCGGTGCCCTGTGCCTCTGCAGGCTGCGCCCCTCCTTGTCCATGTCAGTTCCTTCGCAGCCACCAGCCATAAGAAGAAGCTCTATGTGATTGGAGGAGGGCCCAATGGGAAACTGGCCACAGACAAGACTCAGTGTTATGACCCTTCAACCAATAAGTGGAATTTAAAGTCGGCCATGCCAGTAGAGGCTAAATGCATCAATGCAGTGAGTTTCCGGGATCGCATCTATGTGGTGGGTAAGTGAATGAACGGCTTCTTATTAAACCAAGGCCCCCTACCCATGCAGCCATGCAGATAGCACACAAGCCCCTCCTGGGAACCCTCAAATTCCTGGGTGATGTGGATGGGGTTGAAAAGAAAGAGAAGATGGGATTGGTCCAGACTTTGGTGGAATTTACTTTGCAACCCTGGAGGCAGAAACAACCCACATTTAGGAGACATACAAAGCAGATGGATAATGGGGCCCAGGGGAGGAGCCAGAAGTTGCTGTGGGAACAAAGTGTGTTGTAAGTATTGGTAATGCACAGAAATTGAAATGTGCACAGTATAAGTGCCCAATAAATGGTAGCTATTATGATTTCTTACTTTGTGTTCATGGGAATTTTGTTCTCACCAGTTGCTTTTGGGACTGTGAAAAGTTACATTTAGCCAGAAGGAAAGTCTGACTAGCTGGCATGTAATTGTTAAGAATTTTGCATCTCAACCCTGACTACTTAGTAGAATACTCTATGGAGCTCTTTACAAAAACATGGGTCACTGAGCCTTACTCCAGACCAGCGATATCAGAATGAGAAGGAGGACACTGGCCAACAGTGCAAGGTATTTTTAATGTGTAGGTGATGTTAAGGTGCAGCCAGGAGTAAGAACTACTGATTAAGGAAATGCCAACAATAAATAACTTCAGCAAGTAAGAGCTAATCAGAGAAGGCTTCCTGGAGGTAAAACATGGGAACAGATTAAGGAAAAACCACTTCTCTCCCTTGCTCCAGGTTTCTCATATGTTTATGGTCAGTCTTGTGACGCTGCTTCAAGGTCTAAACTCAAGACGGGTAATTTGGGCTGGTGTCCCAGATCATGCTCAGTCTACAAAGAGATGCCTCCACCTCTTGTCACTGCCACATATATCAACACAATGCAAGATTTCTATGTACCAGGGCTTCTGCCAGATGCTTTATGTGCATGGCCCTAATTTCTTATGGTCTTGGTGCTCATGATTACACATCAAAAATTGGCAGAGCTGGGATTATGAGGCAGGTCTACCTCCTGCACCAGGTGGTATCTTCTCCAGGGAGCAGTATTATGGTACACTTTGGCAACCAGGTGAAGCCAGGTTAGCACCTGGCTGCAGAGTTTAAAGGGCACCGTGAAGTGTTTCCAGCATGAGAATTCCTGCCCCTGGTTATCCATTCTGGCTTTCTGGAGAGCCATGAATCTATTCTTTCTATTGGCAAGACGGTAGACGTGACCTAACCAGAAGCAGGATTTCAGTGGTTAACGGGGAAGAAAACCAGTAGAACAGTGAGATGCCCACGTTGTTTCCTTTCCTCTTCAGGAGGGGCCATGAGAGCGCTGTACGCTTACAGCCCTCTGGAGGACAGCTGGTGCCTGGTGACCCAGCTCAGCCACGAGAGGGCGAGCTGCGGCATCGCGCCCTGCAACAACCGGCTCTACATCACCGGCGGGCGGGACGAGAAGAACGAGGTCATCGCCACGGTGCTGTGCTGGGACCCCGAGGCCCAGAAACTGACGGAGGAGTGCGTCCTGCCCCGGGGGGTGTCGCACCACGGCAGCGTCACCATCAGGAAGTCGTACACCCACATCCGGAGGATCGTGCCGGGAGCCGTGTCGGTCTGACCGCGGGAGCGCGGAGGGCGGAGCCACACGGGGAGCTGGACCGCGCGCGGGCCCTTCCTCGCTCTCCTCCGCTCCAGCAGCAAGCAGGACTCCTGTCACAGGCCGCACGTACAGCAGGGGCTCCCGCGGCTCCCCATGGGCGCTCCTTGGAAGTCAAAGATTTGGGACACTTGACATCAGCCAGGAGTGTTTGCGAGACCTACCTCAGGAGAGAAAAAGAGTAAGACTTAACATTCAGGACACACCTGTCCCATGCCAGGTTCTGTGCCAGGCAGTCATACATATCAGTGCCTTTACCATCATAATGACTTGGTACCTGGATGTTACCACTCTTGTTTTACAGGTGAGGAAACCGAGTTTAAGAGAGCCTAAGTGATTTGCCCCTAGGCACTCAAGTCAGAAGTAAATCCGGAGTCTAAACCTAGGTCTTTCATTGTCAAAGTTAGCGCAGGTTCTGTGATGCTGTCTGTCTCAGAGCAGGAAAAACAAACAAACAAACAACTCTCTGTTGTTGTTGTTCTGACAAGTTTGCTAAAGGATTCACTCAGCAAGGCAGGGAAATAAAGGAAATGTTTCTTTTTTCTTTCCTTTTTTCCCGTATATTTAAACCATATGGGATCTTTGGTGTTAGAGCTTTGGGCTCCTTGTCAAGAGTGTCTCATAGGTTTTTCCATCTGACAATTCTGGGGAGATGGATCTGGGAAGACCTGTTTGCTAAGAAAGATGTAAAAGATTTCTGTCCTCCCCCATCAAAAGCCTGTATTTCTTATGATTACAGGGGGCCCATTTTGGACTGGAACTGTCACTGCCAGAAAGAATTGTACCTTCAGCACAGTCCAGTGCCCTGGCCTCTTAATGTCCAACAGTTGTATTGTAATGTAGAAAAGATTTTTCCAGAGGCTCAGAATGCCATTTTTTTAAAAAAAAAATGTAGACATCCTTACATTGCCGGCCACTGAGGAATGACCGACTATTTTTGACAGTATACTTTCTACTTTTTAGACAGTGATTTGGGTTCATGTCTCTAGGACCCTACCCTCCTGGAACTTTCATTTTCAGGATCCTTTTCAGCCCTTTTTTTGTTTGTTTCTGGATCGGCTTGGCACAATTTTGACACAAAGAACAGAGTCTGTTCTTCAGTCTAAGAGACAGAGCTTTAAAATGAGCTCACTGGAAATTCATCCTAATCCCCCAACTGGGCAAACAGATTAAGAGATCCTGTTTCATACGCTGTACTTAAAAAGCAACAACAATGGCAATAACATAGTAACTGCATTACCCAATGTCCTTTATTTTCCTCATATGATTTCACATCTCTTTATAGAGTTTTCTTTCATGTCAGATGTGCCCTGTTGTGCTTGTACTTCTCAGCAGTTTGGGAAGGTAGAGGTATTAGGATTGATAGTGAATTTCATTTTCATAGAAAAGTTTTGGTTAGAAGGAGCTACAGTTCACTTGGAAAACTGCAAGTGAGGTTTCTATTTATGCTTACTTAGCTCATTGAGGATAAATATAAATGCATGCTGGTGTGTGAAAAGCTCTGTGCCTTAGGGTCAGGTGTGACAGTTCCACTCCCTGCTATGAAAAATGAGATGGGAAAATACAGACAGATTTGTGGACATTTAGAAACACACCTCACTTACTCATGAACACTGATAACCTTAACAAAGCTCTCAGCTGAAACCATTAATCTACTTCAATTCAGCAAACATTCCAGGAGTTTATGTTTGGCAGGCCTTGGGGACACCAAAGAATAAAACAAATCTCCACCCTAGAAATGCTCAATAAACAGGTAAACAGGCTACTGGTCAATGTTATAAATTTTCTTTTCATCAAGGTAGAGAAAAATGAGATGTATATGAAGTTATGAGGTTGCATCTGGGTCTTTATTTTCCTTCCAAATGGTCTCCTTGGGGAGCTGTGCTGTTAGGTCAATGATGTGGCTGTTGTTTACATGTTTGTCTTTCTTTGGGATCACCTGCAGAAACCATTTATGAGCCACAGGAGAAGTCAGTCCTATTTCAAAGAAGCTTCAGGAGAGAACTTTCAAAGAGGAAATCCAGTGATAGCATCATTGGGGTACATAGCCTCCCTTCAGAAAGACAGAGCTCCTTGTCCTGGTGGTCATTTGATTAGAGCAATTGGCAAATTTTGAGCCTGTCAGCAAGTCAACCCTATGCTGGAAAAGTGAGGATTTAGGATCTCTGTGTTGTAAACCTGATTCTCACTACAGGGGTTCTCAATAATGGCATGGGTTAGCAGACAGATACACCTACTAAGAAGATCCAGAATTCTGCACTTGAAGGTGCCAGTCTGTAACTTTTAGGGAAAGAAAAAAGCTCACGTCATTTTTAGGAAACTTCATATCAACAGGATTTAGGTTTCTAGGCACAAGCCAGGGATGGAAGCTCTTAAAATCTAATTTCCATTCTCAGACGAACAAACAAACAAGTGGCAGAAAGTTAACTGTCATAAGCCAGACTACCAGCAGGGAGATGAGGCAAGTTGGTGCCCGATGAGCTGGAGACAAAAGGCCCTGGGACTCAGGCAGGGCATGTGGGATGTCCTGACACAGCAGGCTGGACTTTGAAGCAGGTCCTCTGAGTGGATAGAGCACCCTGGCTGGGAGGAAGAGGATGAGGTAGGAGGGGGACGAAGCCAGGTTTAAGGACACAAGTCTAGAAAATGATGTCATGGGCCCTGGAGTTTGTGAGCATGCCTCCATTCTCAAGAATGGAAGGGGAGCATGAGGAATGGGGGTTCCAGATAAGTGAGTTCCAGGAGGGAACCCACTTCTTAGAAGTGAGGAAAAGTCAGAGCAGGACTAGCAGTCAGACACATTTGCCCGGGGCCTTTGAGCTTCTTGCTGGGTCTCCTATCTTACTGAAATGAGAGAGTGAGGCCCAGAGGCTCTACAGAGTTGGAACTTATAGGGGAGGTTAAGGGACCTTAGTTGCCAAAGCTGATCTGAAATGGATGAGAAGCTAAACTCACCCAAACATCAACAGATAAGTGTTCTCTTAGCTTTCATCACATCCTGCACACACTGGCTTGAGGAAACACACATGCACACACAGCCCTTGAGCTCAAGCAAACTGTGCTCTCAGGGAAATGCAAATGTCATTTGCTTATAGCTGTGAAAGTATAGCTTTGCTATTTATAAAATCCTTGAGGTACTGTTGTTACTTATGTATCCTATTTGTTGAAAAAGAAAGGACTCAGTACAATTTTCAAAGTGGGTAAACACCATTGGAATTTCTTATATAAAGCCCTGACTTGGTGTTGCAAAATCTTTTTTTCCCTTGGAATCTGATCTCGGTGTTGTATTAGATCTTACAATTTGAAGAGCCAACCTTCATGGAATTCACAAATATCTCAGTCATGGCTACAGCAAAACCAATTTTGACAGGTTAGATTTTCATATTGATGGGTAAATTTAGTTAACCAAATCCTTTGAGCATTTTTGGTTATACAAGGTTGTATTTTCCTTTTAAGTGATCAAACTAAATGTATTGTTTATGGGTAAAAACACAAAGTTTTAATTTATTCAATAAAATATGTGTGGAGTAGGTAAGAATATATTGTATATAATTACTTGGTGAATTTTTTTTTTGCTTGGCTTGGTCAATATGAATAACTGGTATCTGAAGAGAAATTAATTCATGAGGGGAAAACTTGAAACATTTTAAGTGATTCAAGAGGGTTTAGATAAACTTATAGGCTAAAATTAATAGGATTTGGTTCACAGAATGGCAAAAAATACAGCTTTTCCCTTCCTAACACCTCATTGCCTCACTGAGCCAGCAATTACCAATCCATTTGCAAACTGTGACTCTCCTCCTGCCTGGCCTGATGCCTTCCTACAGGAGGCTCCCTCTAGGTTTCTGGTTTCTAGTCTGACCTCCCAGCCTTGCCTCCACCAAGATCACTGTGTTGTTTCTGCAGCCCTAACCGACCTGTGCTTCTCAAATCGGGACACGTGGAACTGGGCAGCTGAGCCTGAGAGCTGTGACTCTGAGCACCAGAAAACTTGTCATCATTTAGTTTGAATTTCAATGTAAAGATCCTATGCAGTTGAAAAGAAAAACCTGAGACTTTAAAGAAATGTGGGGTCACAAGAATTGCTTTAGTCCTGGGCCTCCCTACAGTTAGAAATTCTTAGCTCTGTCTTAGGAATTCTGGGCAGAAAACCTTGGGAAGCACAGCCCCGTCTCAGAGGTGGGAAGTAAATCCTGGGCCATTGATCTAGCAGCCAGTGCTCCAGTGAGAATCAGACTGGGGTTTTGCCCTTAACTTCACTGCCGAGCCCTCCAATTTCCCTGCTGGATCTTAGTGGTAATCTGATGTCAGAGCATCTTGGCAAGGGCCTGGTATCTGCCCAGCTTTCCTCAGCTCCTCTTCCTGCCCCTGGTGCTCTTTGCCTGCCGGTGTGTGGTGTCTCCTGGACCAGCCTCCTTTTCATTGGAGATGCAGCCTATATATAGGATCCCATCCCCACCCCCTCCTCCAGTGGGCTCATGCCTCATATTCTGCTCCTGGATGCTGCCACAATTCAAGACCCTTGGTGATGGGGACTAATTTGGGTTGGGTCCCAGGTTGGTCCCACCCACACCCAAGCTGCCCAGTATCAGCCTGCCCGATTACCAATCAGTCTGGTTTTCACTCCCACGTCTATTTCTAACACCGGGAATTTTCCTTTTCTTCGTGCATGCTCAGATGTCTCCTTTGTTGTTGATTCTTGCATGACTCTCATGACCTTGACACCCATGCCTGCCCCATCCCTGATCATCTGCCTGGCCTCCTTACCTGCTGCCTCTCCTGGGGTCTCCCAACCTAGAAACCTCACTACCCCAGCACCGTGGCGTCTCTAGGGTCTCTCCATTTCTCAGGTTTGGAGAAAGAGCAAACAAGGGTATGGGCGTCCTGGCTATCCGTTCTTTAGGAGGATCTGTGTGTAAGGAAATTTTCCTGCTCCCTTAGTGAAACTAACCCAGTTCCTCCAAGTTTGGCAGGAGAGGGAGAAACTCCCAGTGGGGACAGAGAGTTGGATCCTTCCTGATGATTACGCTTCAAAGGAACGGTTTTTAGGGCCTTGAGAAAGATACTCCCGGGTTGTAGGAGATACAGATATATCACAAAGGAACAGAAGAAGGATTTACAACTGTAAGCCCTCTTTAGTAAACGCTGTAAGAAAGGGAGGTCAGGGCATCAGGTGTTGGCCAGGGCGAATGGTAAATTCTTTCAAGAGCCTTGAGCTTTTCCTGACAGAAACTCGCAAGGAGATCTGGGTCATCCCAGGATGTGGCCTTAGGCTGCCAGCAGCCATGTGAGGGTTGGTCAAGTCTCTTAGAGCAGGGATTTGGATGGAGTGTTCTTGCAAAGAATGTTGACAGCTC
Organism: Vicugna pacos; assembly: GCF_048564905.1. NCBI lineage: Eukaryota > Metazoa > Chordata > Mammalia > Artiodactyla > Camelidae > Vicugna > Vicugna pacos. The sequence goes on along the minus strand of NC_132987.1, from coordinate 52,424,429 downwards.
TCAGTGCCCCAGGTAAAGTTGCTTTATGAAGCAGATACAGTTCAAGAAACAGGTGTGCCCGTCACTTTTACTGCTGCTGGGGGTATTTTCAAAGGAACTGACCATTTTCTACATATGCCCTACTTCTAGAATGTTCTGAAGACAACTAAAGAGAAAACTATGCTCAAACTTCTTTCAACCTCTGTAGGCCAGAGCGATGCTCTCAAACTGTTTGGAATATGTCCCACAGCTGCAAAATGAAAACATTTTCTGTATTTTCTATCCAATTATATTTTTTCTTAAAATGCTGTTTACAACCCATTAAATTAATTTAATTACCTCCCCCCAATCAGTCACAAGTCACAACCCACACTCAAAAAATACAAGGCTAGAGGGTACAGACCTAGGCAAAGACAGGACAGGGGTGAGGAGAGAGGAGGCTGTAAACCTTGGTATAACACACGAGAAACCAGAGGGGAAGAATCTGACTCTGCCAAGAAACCTGCGAGTCTGACCTTAGATAAACAGAATTCTTGTGGGTGAAATTCTATTCTTTCATAATAAAAATAGAGTAATAGGAGCATCTATTGAGTAATTTCCCAGAAACATGGGGCAGAGCCATAAGCAAAGAGATTGGAACATGACAAAGCTAGTCTAGGTAGAAATGCTGGGGGTTTTAATTATTAAAGTGTATCCTTGTAGAATGTTGCCTTCCCAGAAAAGATCACTGTAGAAATCTGGAGGAAAAACAACACATTAGACTCTGTTCTGGCTGAGTCATAAATAGACATTAGTGAAGGAAATAATGGGGTGAGTCTTTGTGAAACAGTGCAGCAAATACTGATTGAGGACTTAATATGTGCCAGGCACGATTCTAGGTACTGGGGCTCCCCATCAACGGACAAAATAAAAGTCCCTGCTCTCATGAGCTAACATTCTAGCAGAGATAGCCAACAATCAAACAAGTATATAATATAATGTCATGTAGTACTAGATGCTAGAAAAGGAGCAAAGCAGGGTAAAGGGTATGCATGCTACTTTAAACAGGGTGAGCAGATGCCCTTTCTTGTAAGGAGACAGCTAAGCAGAGACTTGAGTGAAGAGAAAGTTTGAGTCCTGGGAATTTCTGGGGGAAGCATATTCCAGGTAAAGGGAATAGCCAGTGCAAAGGCCCTGAGGCAGGAGGCTCAGTGTATTCAAGAAACAGTAAAAAGGACTTGGTAGTTGGAGTGAATTCTGAGTGATGGTAAGGAGTCTCAAGACCACCATAAGTATTTTGCTTGTGATCAGAGGAAGGTGATAGGGCATAAGACAAGTTCAGAAATGATACAGATTCACAAATGTTACACACCCAAGCTGTGGCTTACAAATTCAAGTCTGCTACGTTCATGGTGGCAATTAGTAGCGAAGGACTACTGGAAGCAAATTTTTTGTGAACCTATCAAACATGGAGCTTTCTCCAGATCCTTGGTCTTTCTGACTTTGCCCTGTGCACTCACATCATAGTGGGCTGGAGCTGCCTCTCCCAACTGCCTGTCACCCGAGCCCAGAGGGGTTTTGGGGAAAGCCTCTCAAATAACTAAGATGCTCTCCATAATTCCCTGTGTAAATGGAAATGGCAGCACTCAGATACAAGAGCATCTGGTGAAAATGAGACCATCAGGGGGTGATATTGGTGGGGTGGTACAAGGGGGGAAAAGGCAGCTTTTAAAGTCAGTGACCTCCAGGAAGCCTAGATGATTCTGTAAAACCTCTTATGACTATCCCCAAATAATGTGGACTGAAATTCAGCACATTAAAAACCATCTAATAGAAGCCCTTAGTAATTAAGTGCAAACCAACAAACCATTTAAAAATCTAGGTAAAATTGTGTGGCAATTCAGATGGGAACTAGAAACTAGGTGCTGAAAGTGTTATTTCCAGATGGTTTTAGAGAGTGCATCTTCCCAGAAGGTGGTTGGAATTCTCAAAAGGAACCAAGGCTGGAGACTGGTGGTGGGTTAGACTAGGCTGCAGTGTTGTCACCAACCTCCCTGTCTCCAAAGGAGGGTTGTAATAGAGGCTGTTTTTCTGCTGGTCCTTGTATCTAGGGCAGCTTGCACAGAGCCAGATACCCAAGTGAACACTCAAAGAATGTTGCTACTTCCCAGGAGTAATGTGTGGAGCAGGGTTTAGGGGCGGGCTGTGGAGGGATGGTCCTGAGAAGCTGCCACCCAACCATTACCACCACCTTGTTGATCACTTCCTGGACACTTTATACACATCAGAGTTTGATGAAAACCATAGCGATCTTTTCTTTGGACAGTATAACCTTTTTAAAACTGGCAACACTTGGGGTCAGTTAACAACTGGCTGGAAGAGAGTCGGGAAAATTCTCTTTAGAAAGGGTTTGACAGACCCCGCCGACCTGATTGGCCCCCAAAGCTATGTGAGTTTGCAGCCTCTGACGTACACGATCTTGTTTCATCCTTGCACCTGCGTGAACTGAAGCGCTGCGTCTCCAGTGGCCGCGGCCTCAGTGCCCCAGACAACGCGGGTGCCGAGGACCCCAGAACCGCCCCCTTGGAGGCTGGGGGTTGGGGCCCGGCCCCGAGGCTCCATCAGTCAGAGAAGACCCGCAGCCTGGGGTGGGCGGGGCTGGGAGGCAATGCGAGAACTGAAAGACCTGAGGACAAGTTCCAGCCTCTCGGCAGGGTCAGTAGCTCCAGGGGTGAAAAGATGACCCGGTGCTGGGGCTGCTTTCCCTTCCCTCCTGCGAGCCCTGCAGGTGGGACTGGGGGAGGGGGCTTCAGCCTGGCGCAGGGCTGGCACAGAGGGGCTCCCACACACTTAACGGCGGGTTGACTGCATTATTTCGGGGTCGTCTGGGTCATTCTCTGCCTCCAGGTAAGGATGTGCCTGAGCTGGAAAGAGGACCAATTCTCAGAGCACTGTCAAGACCCAGATGTCGCTTCTCTGCTGGGGACTGTCAGTGCACATGGCCTCCTCGGTGCCTGGTCCCACAGGTGAGGGTCCGGGCTGCCTGGGACCCCGCAGGCACCCAGTTTAGTCCAGGGCAGGGTTTTCCATACTCCTTAAAGTGTAACCGCAGGGAGGTGCAAAATTTACACCCAACACAGTGTACAGACGTATATATATTTATAAAATTAAAGCCAACGTTTATGAATCAATATTATGCTTACAGTGTGTGATGTCCTCATCTGTTCTATTCTATCCATTCTATTCTACTCTTCTGTTCTATTATTTTATTGTGTTCTGCTCTATTCTGGGAGACAGAGGAGGAGAGGGGCTGATGGAGGTGGTGGGGTCACCCACAATCTCCTCACAGGACCCTTGGAAGCAGAGTTTCTTCTGAGGCAAACTGCATCTGCCCTGAGCGAGCCCTCATGTGTCTCCCCCGTGGGCCCCAGGCTCTTGGCAGCAGAGACAGTACCCTGTTCACCCATCATCCCGCATGGCTCCTGGAAGAAACCCAGAATTCTTAGAACCTGTAAGCCTTGGAGAACATCCCTCTGTCAAAGCCCCTGGTTTTTCAGGGGAGGAAAGTACAGCTCTTTTGGGGGCAATTTTGCTGTATCTTTGTCATTTCCATATTTAATCCCTTCCTCCTGGACCCAATGACCATGGGCTCTGTGGTACCAAGAGTCTTAGGTACTAATTCCTAGGTCTTATGGAGGTGGCAGCACTGAGGGGACTCCAGGATCTCAGGCTCCGGGTCTGGCAGGTCATAGACACCTGAGTGAATGAATGAGATGCCCATGCCCTGGTATTAGGAGCAGGCACTTTGGAGTCAGACCTGAGTGCAGTTTTCACTTTGCTACTAGCTCACTGGCTGTGTGAGCTTGACTAAGCCACTTAACTTTGCTGAGCATCCATTTCTTTACCTCTAAAACAAGGATAATACTGCCTATTTTGTAGGATTGGTATAAGGATTAGCAAAAGTGGCTGGGAACTCAAAAATAGCCCGTGCTATGACTATTGTTAACAGTAATTGCAATAGTAACAAGAGGTCTCAGGACAACTCTGGATACTTCATATGTGCTGTTGTTACTTAGTTTTGGAGGCAATCTGACTGCCATTGTTTTCATCCAAGGCAAAAAGGAAATTCTCATAAACACCCAGGGGAGGAGGCAGGTTACATTTTCATGAACTGCCTTTAATAGTAGGAGAAGAAAAAGACACACTCACACACATACACAACCAAACCCAAACCAAGAACACAGGCCCTTGCCAAGGATCCACCTGGTTACAAAAGATGGTTGCATTCTTGGAAATGAACAGAACGACTCTGGTCCCAGCCAGTGTCCAGCAGTGTGTTGGGAAGACATAGCCCTGTTCCCTGCGGCACTCCCAATCCACATGCCAGAGTAAACACAGTTTGTTGGTAGAGAAGGACCAGGTGGATGGGATTGATGGGCCATGAAAATTCATGCTGATAATACCTGGGAATCATTCTCTCTCCTCTCAGCAGACCTTTATTACTACATGATTTAGGAAATGTAGTTTTGGGGCTTAAAATTTAGATACTAGTATTGTCGTTTTGCTTTAACAAATTGAATGAAATCTCTTAACTAGTGGGTCTAATATGGAATTTAAATTATTCTGATTAAAAAAGACATCTTTGGTGAATCACAGACTTAGAAAACAAAATCATGACTGTATCAATTATTTTGCTCTAAATTTGGCTTTTCCCTAGCTGTCCACTAGATGGTGGCATGGGACCACTCTAGATCCTGCTCCTTCAGCAGCAGCTCTTTCCACATAGTTTTAAAGTGAGGAAACTGTATTTTTGTTTTTGATTTCATATATATATGAACACACATATATATAAACACACACACACACACACACACACATATATATTTCCTTTCTGAAAAGAAAGGTAAACACTTTATGCACTACTTTTTATGGATCCTTTTTAGCACAGAAATAAAGACATGCTATTTCCCTCTCTGAAGGCCTGAACCCCAGGTGTTTTCCTCTTTGAGGAAAAAACACTCGATGGTACCAATGAGTAGTGAGTGGAAGCTTACCCAGAACCAGGTGCTGTGCTAAGAGCTTCATCCTATTTATTTCGCACAGGGGGACTACCAGGTGTCACTTGCATTTTGTTTAGACGCTACCATTTTCATGTGTGGACGTTTTGTAGGTAAGAGCTCTGAGGTAAGAATTTCAAATGTGATGACATAAACCAAATGAAGAATCTGGCTGAGAGTGAATGCAGGGAAGCTGGACTCCAGAAGGAGACCTCTTCTGGGTGCCCAGGTGTTCCTCCCTGGCAATGACAACTAAAGGGAAAGGGCTGTATACTTCTTGCACAAAGAGGCAGGAAACATCTGGATAAATGAATTAGCACAAAACTTGTCCAGAAATGAAAAGCAGAAGCTGTGGGATAGAGGAGCCCATGACTACAATGGCCAGAGCAAAGGGGTTCCTTCCTTTCCCTCCTGGTTAAGTACCTGAATCTGGGTCGTTTCGTGAGCAACTACCTGGTGCCAGGCATGGTGCTAGTTGCCTTAATTGTGATTTAATCCTCATTTACTCCTCACAGTCCCCCTTTAACATAGGAGTTGTGAGTGTGGAAAGAAGCACAAGGCAATTCCACTGAGTCATTAAGATGATTTACTCAGCCTCATCTCCGCAGCCAACAATCTGCCCAGGGAAGTGGTGACTAAAACAGAAAATAGGCCATGGCCCTTCCATTTATAGAACTTGCAGTAAAAACACTCCCGTTGCTGAATTGCACAAACTAGTCTCAGAAAAGAAAAAACATTTTTTTTTCAGCGTAAGTATTCAAACTCGGAGCTTTTTAGCGACCAGTCAGGGTCTAAATGGAATTCAAATGCATTTCTATGGCATTGGATTCAACAGAGAAAAGCCTTTGGAACAAGGAGAGAAATAAACTTCATCCCGGTTGAGATCCATGTAGACAGCCTCTAACAGTGTTCCCCCACCTGTTACTTGGTTAGGCTAAGAACTAATTGAGCTCACACAGCTGGGAGAAAAATTAAGTATCAGAAAGGAATTTTCCCCTATTTTTGAATTCATCCATTCAAGTTCAACCACTTCCTATGATAAAACCAGGTTAAATTTGCACTTTATAATTTTAAAACCTAAGTCAGATCATGGCATTTCTCTGCTCAAAACCCTCTAAAGCCTCACTACACCCCTAAAAACCAAAGTTCTCCCAAAGGAACCCCACATAGTCTATTCCGCATTGCCATATTTCTCTCTCTAACCTCATCAGGTTTCTTCCTTTCTTTTTTTAACACAATTCTGCAACTAAGAAAAGGTTGCGCGTTGCAGTACCCTGAATTCCCCCACCTCTTCCTGTTTTCTCCATCAGGAGTCAGCAAATACAACTGTGTGGGTGGACCGAATGCCCGTTTTTGTATGGCCTATAAGGTAAGAATGGTGTTTACATTTTTAAATGGTTGAAGAAAAAAAAGAAGAAAGCCACTATTTCATGATGTGTGAATTATATGAAATTCTAATTCCAGTTTCAGCGAATAAAATTTTCTTGGCACACAGCTGAGGCCGTTTCAAGGGATCCACACCACACGTCAGCAGATTTGCAAAGTAACTGGATACAAACAATGTATTTCTCAAAGTAACACGTGGGTTTGTCCATCATACACACGGAAATAACAAAGAAATATACTTAAATCCTCTGCAAAAGAGAGATGAGGATGGTAATCAAGTTACCTCACATATGGACAGCACTTAACAGTTTACAGTCTAATCCATTTTGTCCTCATAACAGCCCTGTTAAGCAGGAAGCACGGAAATGACTCCATTTCACAGATAAGGCAACTGAGCATCAGAGAGTTTCCAGCACTGGCCTAAGGTTTCCCAGCTTTAGATGTCGATGTGGGCCTAGAACTCAGGACGAGGATGCCTAGACCAGTGAGTGCTCTTTCACAAATGCGCTTCCAGGGAAAAATTCATGGTTGTGTAAAAGATAATGGTTTGACATCATTTAGTAGAACTATGATTTTTCTTGAGCAGATGAGATCTAGTACTATCAGATCAACTCTAATGTTAATGTCACGTGGTTGTGATAGCCAAGAAGAATAATTTTCTGAATCATTCATGTGTTTGTACCTACAACAAAATGGTTGTTTTCTACCTTAACTCTGCCCTGCCTTAATTTTAAGTCACTGACACAGAGAAATGACACTCTGATTAGATTTCACTGACTCATATCTTACTACCAGGATTCACATAGGGCATCTGTAATCAATTCATTATTTAAACTTACAATCTGTTATCTTACTGAAATGAAAATATATCTTATTCATTTATTCTTCTGGCTGTGGACATTAGACTAGCTCTGTTCTTTAGCCATAAATAATATGTTCTCTTTTATACCATTTCAATAGCAGTATAAATGATAAACTTCACAGGGTTTTTTGTTTGTTTGTTTGTTTTTAATCTTATAGTTTAAAGTGAAGGGAAAGGCATTCTTCCTCCCTGGGGGAATGAAATCAAACTTTGAAAAGCTAAATAAAATCCTTTATTTTAAAATAAAACTTAATTTTATTGGGAACAACCCCTCTACTGCATTACGCTTTTTAGTTAAGAATTTATTTATGTTTTATTTCAGAGTGTTTTTTAACTGAAGTACAGTTAGTTTACAATGTTGTGTCAATTTCTGGTGTACAGCTAATGTTTCAGTCATATGTGAACATACATATATTCCTTTTCATATTCTTTTTCATTTTCATCATAGGTTACTATAAGATGTTGAATATAGTTCCCTGTGCTATACAGTATGCACTGGTTTATCTATCTTATATATAGTACTTAGTATCTGCAGATCTCGAACTCCCAATTTATCCCTCCATCCCCTCCTCCCCATAGTAACCATAAGTTTGTTTTCTGTCTGTGAGTCTGTTTCTTTCTGTTTTCTAAATAGATCCTTTCTAAATCATGAGGCAAACAGCGCAACGGTCTGTGTTTCTAATCACTATGTCTTCCATACAGTACATAACTTAGTTATTGCGTCAGCATCACTTCTGTGGGAAAGCCCGAGCCTTCCGTACCGGGTGCACCCAGGCCCAGGGGGTGAAGACCCCCACTGAGCTCTGCTCCATCCCACTGCACCCAGCGGAAGGACATACAAAGTTCTGATGACAGGAAACACGGGGCCGTCAGAGGGACATGAGGTCCTAAGTGAACGCGGTGCCAAAACATGCTGACAGGTGCCACCCATGGAGGGAGGCGGAGGGTCACCACCCTCCTCCCCGCGCTGGTGCGCCGTCCCGTGTGTAAAACAACAGCCGCACGGTTGGTTCGGAAGCTTCTCTATGTTTCGTCTCCACGTGCGTCGCTCACCGGCTCCTCCCAGGAGTCCTACGGAGGAGCTTCTCGCATCCTCACCTTACGCTTGAGAAAACCAAGGCCAAGAGGACCCGTCATCCCGCAAGTGGGGGCGGCAGGGCCGGTGCTGCCGAGCTGGGGCTGCGGGTGCGACGCCGAGAGGGTCCCGCGTGCTGAGGGCAGAAGGTTGGGCGTTCGGCTTCACCTCCCCGAGCCTCAGTTTCTCCACCTCCAGGGCCTTTGGCACGTCTGATTATGGGGATTAAATAAGACTAGATCATCTTTACTATTCCCTCCTCACTCTAAGATTATTCTGTAAATATATTTCTATTTGTAGAAAAATTTACTACCTGGTCCTTGATCTAATCACACCTTGCTTTTCATTTCTCACAAGAAAAGAAGTCAAAGTCATAGGACTTTCTGTTAATTTATAACCTCAGTTGACTAGGTCATGTGTAGCTGCATATACAATAAGACAGCAAGGAGAAGGAATCAGCGTGGTCTGGAGAGGTCTTGGAGGAGGTGAGATCTAACTGTTCTCTGTAAGACTGAGCACGTGCAGGAAGAGGGGAGGGTGTTTCAGGAAGAAGGAAACATGAGGGGCTAGGAGTCCTGTCTACACACGGGGCTTCATGAGATGCAGGCTGCTGGGACAGAGTCTGGAAGGGGAGCCAGGGAGGCTGGGTGCCGGGAGGAGCCAGGATGGAGATGGTTGGCCCGCCAGGCTACAGTGAGAATCGATGCAGGATCCCAGGGGAAGGTATAGGAGACTGATCTGGCCAACTGTCCAGAAGCCTGTTTCATTCAGTACAGAATAGGTCCTGAGGGTTCAGACTTAGGAAATCATGTTCTTAGTTTTACATCCTTCTTCTGTTTTGATTAGATGTTCTGTAATTGCTTCATAAATTCCCAGAACTGTAAACTGTAACAACAGAAAACACTATAAACCCATACAATGAACATGTTGGAACCAATGGTTTTTCTTGAGCATTAATTTAACAATTAGATAAATATAAGTACTCCCAAGAATTTTGCTTAGTGGCTGAACTCCCACCTGTTTCTTACTCTCTCCTTCTGTGTCTCAGTTTCTGTCTCTCTGATCACTGGATTTCTTCTATATTTCTACTTTTTAACATAAAAACTATTCCAAATACTTTTCCAACGTGTGTGGGATACAAAGAAATTATTATTAAATCTCTCTAGAGATGTGATCTTCAATACCTTATTATACTAAATGATGACAAAATAGGCTTACATACATACAGCTCTTTTGAACAGAGGATCTGAAGTCCTTTGTAAACCCAATTTATTAAACCTAATTCAAATTAATCCCTGCAGTTGCTGTATAGAATTTTAAGGATTAAAAAGGTGGGGTTTTTTGGGTTAACGTGTATTATTTTATTTGAGCTGCAAAACTCCTGATGGCGAGCTCCCCCAGTACCTAGCATAGTGCCTCTGACCTAAGTAGATTCTCAATAAATAAGTATACTTGTTGAAAAAAATGAAAGATTAAGTCAGAAATAATTCTGTGAGCAGGAATATGTACTGATTCTCATTTCACTGAGGAAGAAACAGTGTTGTGCTGGAGTCATTATGAGACACACTGGGACCTGGGACCCTTTACTGCAGTGCTTGCACCTGGACAAACGTCTAGTCTCGAGCAACAAAACACAAGAAACTATCAGGGACTAAAAGTAACTACATGCATGCACAGTTGGGACAAATTATGAACAAAAAGATACAAAAAGGTGCTACCAAGGGGTTGGGCAGACCATCTAAACCACCCCTCCAGCCCAACCAACCAATCCGCCCCTATCCTCACCCCATTTAAGGAACCAGCTCATCATCCCCCTTCAGGGAGTGAGCAAGGGCACCTGATACTTGTGTTTTTGTTCCCTCCTGCTTCAGCTCGAGTCCCCATAAAGCCATGCCTGAATTCCTCATCTGGCCCCTTATCAATTTCAATTAATTAAAGAGTCCAAGGACCCTGATGGGTAGCAATTAGGACCTGCTTGGAAGAGCCAAGGGCACGTACTTCTTCCCAGCTTCACTTAAATGACTTCACCTTGGCAGCTTGAAACTCGCCACGGTGGGAGCATTTACATCAAGGAAATCAGCAAAAACTGTAAGTCGGCGCCTCTTCCCCTGCATTCCGTGAGAGCCAGTTTTAAAATACTTGCCAGCTTACCGCTGAAATTAGGAATCCCACTGGGTAGGTGACTTGACTGACGTTAAACTGCTGGCTAAGAAGTTAAGCCCAGGCTCCGGGCCCTAAGACGAGAAGCCATTAGGGAAAATGATGAGTAAAGGATGGGAGGGTAGCCAACTTCTGAGTCTGCAGCATAGTTCCGTACATGACAGAAAATGTATCTCCAGAGACGTGAAACACAGCAAGTCCTTTTATAGTGATGATGAAGGGATAGAGCATGAAGACTGGCTGACCCAGTGAGAGGAGCTTTCTGCGGCCAGTGTGGGCAGCCTGTGACGGCGGCCAGACGCTGTGCCCAGCACTTCTCACGTGTTATTGCATCTGTAGTCAGTTCTCACGGCACCCTTCCAGGCAGGAATTACCATGGGGCGCAGAGAAGCTGGGTCACTTGCTCAGATCCCGTGGCCAGTAGGAAGCTAGGTCAGGACTCCACCCCCATTTCTCTAGCAGCCCAGGCTTGCATTAATGCTCACTGGTTTCAGAACACACAGCCTGGGGTGTGTGTGAATTCATGGGGCAGGGTCTGTACAGGGTCTCTGAGGACGCCTCCTCCCTAGCAGAATCCAGAGAGAGCAGATTAAGCTGAACCGCCCAAGCCTGGCACTACGTGGTTACACTTTGGTGTGTCAGGCGTGAGGCCATTCTGTTATCAAACCTCATTTCCTGATTATTCCTGTGCTTTCTTGCTGTTGGGTTTTGGTTGTCTTTCCACAGTTAATAAAACTCACTCTCCTCACTGAGTTTTTCCCATAAATATGCTTCTCCCCTGTACTACCTCGGCCTTATGTCTCCCTCCTAAGTCTGACATGAAACCCGCTACTCTTCTCATTTTCAAGCCCATCATCTCAATGCCACCGTATTTTTCCCCTAATAGTTTCTGTATCTCCTGTTTGCTCTGCAAATCAAATTCTTACCTTCCTTCCTTTAAAGCAGCTACTGTCTTGTTCACTATCTTCATTTTGGTCAAGTGACCATTATCAGTGTTCTCTGTGTTTATTTTCAACCTAATTCAAAATCTTCATGCACTTTCTCCCAATAAAATAACAGTATTTTATTCTGAACCATAAAAACTTCTGATCTTTTTTCTTCCTTCAAGGCCTTCCTTGGGGATCCAGTCTGCTCTAGGAAATTCTGCCAGATGAACAAAGGGACCTCCCAGACTGCTGCCCCCTTTCCCTGTGTGGGTGCACAGTGTGGGCACCAGGGCAGGCATTCTGGGCTGCCCTGCTCGCCCACATCTCTCTTCCACATCCTCTCCCATCCTCCCACCAAAAGCCTCAGATCCTCTCACCAATCTCCTGACTTATTTTGAGAATGTTTATTCATGTGGTATGTTTATCTGTATGTAAAATCATGTAAAGTTTTGTCTGTGTGCATGTGTGCATGTGTACGTGTGGTGTGAGTACCAGTCTGCAGTTTGCGGGGTAGGATATGATCCTATGTGTTTTTTGAGTGCAAGTCTGACACGGGAACCTGGGTGGGCATGGCTCAGCTTGAACCTGGAAGGAATAAAAGCTTGTGTGAACATTCGCACGTATACACAGTACATAGTATCAGCCTGCTTCGGCTCTGGATTTCTCACTGGAGTGGGTAGAGCAAGGGAGCAGATGTGGGCCCTACTAACCAAGAGTCAGCTTATTTGTGGTCTAATGTCAATGGCTTTGTAACAAATTATGGACTACAAAATTATTACTTTCTGTGATTTGACTGAAAATACAGCATTTTATACTGTGAGGCAGAAACTATGTATTTTGCACTGGGATGAAATAATGTGAGTTCTGAGCCATGTCCTGTGTGGCATCTACAGTAAGACAGAAGTATTGAGAAAAATGTGATGTGCTTAAAAAAAAAAATCACAATCAAAAACCACTTCCATTTTGCTTTGTAATAACTGAATGACATGAGGGACAGCTTTTCTGGGGGTGGGAATAGGGTGGAGAGAGAGAGTCTTCTCCTTGTAAGTTGGCAGATAGGTTTACCTAGACAAAGTTCCTCTTTAGACATGCTTGCTGATTACTGTAGTCGATCCTTTTATCTCCTTTCCTCCCCTGTTCTCTCTTTCTCCCTCCTTGATGGCAAAAGTTGCCACTTCAGATCCCCTTCCCCATCCTCACCCCCATATGCCCCCTCCAGCTGTGTCAGTGTCAGGGAGGAAGGGCAGGTGAGGAGCTCAGGGACAGGACCTAGAACCAATCAGCTGCTTCTGAGCTGCCACCGAGTCTGGAATTTATGGCGATTACATGGTTAACCTCATGTCTCGGTGCCTCAGTTTCTTCTGCAAAATGGGGAGATTATTTCTCCCTCATAGGTGGTTGTGAGGCTTAAAGTGTCACTATAGGTGTAAAGCATTCAGAACAGAGGCTGGTGCACAAGAAACACACCATGTTCGTAACTGCTGCAAGACTGGGCAGAAGGAGAAGTTTGTTTCTTAAGCAGGCAAGAACAAAACTGACAAGAATCAGTATTTTAAAAAGCAAGCAGTGCTGTGAACCCAAATATGCCCCAAGAACGAATAAGGGGGGCAAAGCTTAGAAAAGCAAATATTTGACTCCTTCGAGACCTATTTTATATTTGAGCTTTGTTGTTTGTTTCAAATTCTGTTATCATCATACTGGTTACTGGGAATTTTAAATGACTTTTAGCACAACTCCTTTAAAATATAATAATGCTGTACAATCCTTGTGTCACCAGTTTCCTTAGTAAAGACTCAGGACTTTTTCTTTGCCTGTTTGTTCATTTGGCATTCCACTGCCTTAATTTTTTTATGTCCGTGAATGGAAAACTACTCCCATGTGCAAATTGTGAAGAACGATGGTACTTAGTTTAAGTAGTTGTGAATTTTGTTGCTGAACACACATAGTAGGTCTCAAGTGGCCAACAGTGAGAAATGGTAACAGAACCCAAGTTTCCCCTCTGTCCCACAACCACACTAAGTTGAAATTTAAAGTCTTCGGACTAACACTGAAATCAAGAACTAACTCTCTAAATGCATTCTTTGTGGAGGGGTAACTCCAAGTAGCCCCGTTGTGTTGCCCCGTGTGTGAGCTAACGTTTCACAGCTTACATCACAGCCACAAAACACCCAGAGTCAGTGATGGAGTAGAATTCTGTCTTTTGTAGATGAGACAAACAAATTGGAAGTCCTCAAATTTGAATTAACAAATGATATAACAACTGAGAGAACACAATTTTTCACACGTGAAATGTGGGTTATAAATTCAAACTTCAGGCTGTTCCTTCCTTCTTAGGCGCAGAGGGGAAGCAATTACCATCAAACGGGAACCATGAATGCTTCTCAGCACCAGTTGCTATGATGGGTTTCCTGAGAAAAGTCTACAAAATTGAAATTACAAGCTTTCCAGTAAATTCTGGATGATTTGTGATTTCTTTTAACATGCCCGCTTGGCTCCTGGACTGGGTTTAGCAGGGGCAAATTTGTTTAATGAGGAATATAGATCATCAGAAGAAGCGAGGAAAAGACAAGACTTAGAATGTGGAAATCAATGTAGCGTTAAGAATTTGCAGGTAAATTTTATCTTTTTTCTTTTGCCATCCGGACAAGAGCCAAGAATTGTCCTCTGTGAGACTTGAAAGATTAAAAATATAAAATACAAAGCAGTACAACTGATTTTTACTGTGGCTTCCAAGAGAATCCTCATCAGCTCAAGGTCGTAGTTTTTAAACCTGCCACTTTCATCTTTAATACTGATGATTCATGAGGTATTTTGGGTATCAGGTTGATTTTTTTAATGAAAACCCCAGTCCTTTTCCCTAATTTATATGAATCTGTTCAGACTAGAATAAGAGACCTGAAGTTTGAGTGCATGTCCATAGAGTGTATGTCCCATATCAGGACAGAGGGGCAGGTTTCATGACAATACTGCATTTCCCCAGCAAGGAGGAACCTGGAGTCAGAATGGAATGATCAAATGACTTAGTTTTTTTTTTTTCTGACAGTCATATAACATCTTCTAATTCTAGTCCCCTAATTTTTCTTTGGATTATAGTATCTCCTTTATGGAACTTTGGAGTTTGTTTTTGTTTTGGCCATGACGGAAAGCTGAGATGATTACTTTACAGTAGGAGAGAACTTTGGATCCCCCTACTGGTGATTTCTTCAAATTGCAAGTCTCCACTCTGGTTTCTGGAATCCGTTTAGTGGGTTACCATCAGAATTTTTTTAAATGAAAATATGGATTGCATATAGGAACTGTAAATGTTTCTTGGTAAAACTTTGTTCCCATTATGTATATATGAATGCAGAGTCACGACTGATTTCCAGCACCAGTGGGCCACCAGCAGCAGGATGGGATTAGGGTGAGGGGACTGAGGCTGCATAAGTGCAGAGATGGATCCCATCTCTATGTAAAATTTTGAGATTTTGTTCATCAAGGAGTTTTTGCATTACTTTAAAAAAGGTTTTCTTTAAAATATTATTTATTTTGATTACTGCTCTTTTCTATGCCTTCTTAAACTTTGTGCCTCAAATGAGTGCCTCACTTGCCTCTCCCTCACCTGGACCTTGCTGGTCCATGTGTTTACAGAGGGAGCGGAGAGGGTTGGCCAGCCTGGGGAATTCCTGAAGAGGAAGCACATGAGGGGTAAGACGTTGACATGTGTGTGATGTCTTCTTTCTCTGTGGGACAGGAGATGAAGTCATCAGCTAAGTGAGGAGGACAGGCCTTGGGCAGGGGGGAGATTTAGCATGGCTGGTGAAGAGCCTGGGAGAGGGAGCAGGTCCAGGACAAGTGGAGGCCCGTCACTCAGCACCAAGGACTCTGCCTGCAGCTGGATATCGCCATGTATAATGATGCTGTCTGCCTGTGACTTAGGCTTCCTGACAGCCCTGGAGGTGTTGTAGGAGTCTAGAGGGAGGGAATGACCCACGGTCTGGGGTTGCTGGGGTGGAAGGATGGGAACCAGGGAGAGGAGGGCAGAGGTGCCAGGTGATTCTGCATCTGAGACAGGGAGGTGGGTAGAGGAAAGGTCAGGGCACTGCTGGGTGGACAGGGGTGTTAGGGGGCAGGTGGCAGGTGTGCAGAGCATTCTCGATGAATATTTAGAGGTTGTGATTGAAAAGGGAGTGGACTGGAATTTGAAATTTCAGAGGAAATGCAGTTCTAAGTGATGCCACATAAATGACTTTCTTGATGGTAAGTTGTCTTGAATATGTGGGAGGGAATATGAATAAAATGGCATACACACCGTAAAACAAGGGTTCCTGAGACTTCTGAGTGTTGTATGTCTACTAAGCAAGATGTAGAAATATAGTTTCCTTCAGGTTAGATGTTGTTCATATATTACAACAACGGCCAGAAACAGTGGTCGAGAAACATATGGATGGACACAAAAATATGTGCATTTTGAATTCAAACCCGCTGGCTTTCTCTAGTCAACACAACTCAGCCTTCAGCTCCAGGGTCAGTGTTGCTTCTCCTTCTGGAAGATGCCTTTCCCCTCAACCTGGCCCCCACCTTGAGACCCCCGTGCTCCCAGCACAGCCCTCACTCTTTGCTCCACATCTGTCTTCCTGCTCCAGCTCCACGATGGCCTTGTCCGTCCCGCCTTCCAACTGTTTCCCTCTCCCTTTGTTACCCCTCAATCTTCTCATGAACTAGCCCTTTAAGATAATTCCTTTTATCTTTGCCTCCTCCCTCTTCTCCTTCTTCTGAGTTTACTGTTCCTCCAGGCCTCTCTGTTCACCTCCCCCCCAACCCCACCCAAGAGTGTTCACAGCTGCTCTGCTCAGGGTGCCCACCGGACCTTCAGTCCCATCTGCCTCCAGTTCAGCTCACCCACTGCACTTCCTCACCTGTCATCTCTCCAACAATGCAGTCAACACAAGCCTAAAACCAAACATTTTCCCACCTAGCTCCTAACTCAGGAAACAAATTTTCCCTCATTTGTCAGTAATGGTTTGTCATTGGAAATACTGAACAATCTATAATAGGAATAGAAAAGAGTTTTATTTGAGCCAAACTGAGGACTATCTTTTAAGGACTGAAAGCTGTTCCTTCGATATGTAATCATCAGGAAGGATAGAATCCTAATGTCAAGACTGACAGCTGGCAAACAGGGCTGTCTAATTCCATTTACACTGGCTCACTCTTACCCATGTTTTGTGATTTTTCACTTCCCTGACTCTACTTGAACCCCTACTCACCCAGTCGGCTCTGCACAGATCGGGGTGGAGTTCAGCTCGTTCCCCTACTGTCAGTGGTTACTGAACAAAATCTGTGTCCACCGCTTTAACTAATGTCTAACTTTACCTTTGACACCTGAAACAACAATTGTTCCCCTGCCTGCAGCCCCATTGATCCTCAGGTTGTTCTGAAATCCTGTGACTCATCCCACCTTGGCTGATCTCTGCTCCTGGGGACACCCCTGTGGGGCCTGCTGTTGGTGTTGCCCGCGTCAGCACTGACCTGCCTGGACCTTACAGTGATGTGCTGATTTTTTCTGTGATTTTGTTTTTGACTCCAACTAATTGTCTCCATTACTTCGAAGCTGAAGGCCCTATAGTTCATTATTTTCATTGACTAGGATGAGAACTTACATAGAAAGTACTCAAATACTTACAGGATGAATTGAAACTGCCATAGTTTAACTGTAAATTAAAATGCAGGCTTTGTCATCTTAATTACAATTTCAGCAAATATAGTTGGTTGGGCATGTATTTTAAGGATTACAAAAGTAGCCTCAACAAAGAAATGCGTTGTCTGCAGGGGTGAGAGAGAATAGACGAGAGGTGACTGTAGATAAACTAGTTTTGTCCAGAAAAGGTTAAAGAACTCTCTTGTTTGTTTGTTTTGTTTGTTTGTAGTAGTTGTGAGGCACAGCTCCCAGACTTGGGGTGGGGTCCACCACCTGCTTCCCCGAATTCCTTTACTTTTCTCTTCTTTATCCTTCTGAACAGTGTTCCCTATTTAAAAAAGAGGACATAAATTTGCCTCCAGTCCAAACACATGAACCGAAGTTATATTCCAAATATTTGCATATTTTCTTCTAAGCAGCTCTTTGTTCTGTTCTCGTCTGTAGTCTCCTCTTCCCTATTTTCAGCAGGCTCTGAAGTCATCTGCAATTTTTATATCCCCTCAATAAGAATACGTTGATATTCACCCCCAATTTGCAGATTAAATCACCAATGCAGAGCGCAGGGAGGGGTGCCCAAGGTTGTACAATAAATCTGGCCCCAAACCAGACAACTTTGGTTCCAGCCTGTTAACTGGTTGCCCAGTCACGCTGCGGGCACAAAGGAAGCTGCACCCACAGCATTCTGTCCTGGATGGTTGCTGAGCCCACATTCATTATTGGGATCGCTTTGTTTCCTGTAAGCCCAGCATTTTCTCTCTCCAGGTCAGGCAGGTCTGCGGGCTTCTCTGTAGCCCTCACTCCTGCACTTTGACTACAGAAGCTAGAGGATGTGCCTTAGAGATGCGTTATGACTCTGCATGAACCAGAAGGGCGGGCCTCGATTGCCTGTGCGTGGTCTCCATCAGCAAGGCCAGGGCTGGGGCAACGTTGTTTAGTTTTAGTGAATGAATTTGGATCATGCTGTTTTGGGGACGGTAAATTATGCTCAGGTAAATTATGCAGGTATTTTCTTTACTAACAGTTTAACCTGGGTTCACTACACGGCTTACAATTATACAAGCCAATGGTGTAATGATAAAGTCTCTTAAAAAAACCAATAAAAAAGAACACACTCCAAACAAATGATAGATTAATTACACTATTGTCAGGCGAGGGGAGATGACAGAAATGAAGTCGAAATTCAGCTGAGGTGTACCTTGCTCTGAGGTTGGTTCTGGGGAGACTTGGTTTAGGCAACCTGGAGCTGAAGTCCAGCAGACAGCAAGCGAAAGTGGAAAGCCCTCTGTTGCTATAGCAGATTGCTAGGCAACGAAAGCGGTGTAGGCGGCAAGCTGGTCTGGGCACGCGCGGCGGGCTTTTGCCATTGCGGATAGAGTCGCCTTTACCACCGCAGGAGCCAACGCCCCAAGGTCTGGAGGAAATAGTTATTTTAAGGCAGGACAAGAAAAAAAATCAAATATAAAATTTTCTCTCTGCCCATTTGGGCCACTCGCCCCTTTTCTTTAGTGTGCATTGTGCACCTGCATTTTCCATTAGCCAGATTTCCTTAGAAGACACAAGAATGCCTGCTAGACCAAAAAAAGCAATTTTCTCCTGGCGCCAGCAAGGTAACTCCTTAGGAGATAACATTCCTCTCCTGAACTTGTAAGGGGTCACAATGACTCACTACTCACCCAGTGTGTGCAAATCTGGTCCATGTAAACTGTCAAGATGTTACTTTGTTATATAACCCTTTGTCTTGAAAAGGGATGTACTGTACTTTGATTTCTAAATGATGGAACAGTCCTTAGAGTTTTCTGAAATTCTTTCTCCCAGGTCATAATCCTCAGGTTGACTCCAATAAATATCTCTAGTTCTTTTTACATTGACTATTAACTAATTTTTTTGTCCACAGTCTTCAGAGAGCTAGATCAGCAAAGGGTAGCTTTGCCTAGATTGAAACTCTTGGGTTGTCCTTACACACTTTGGGTATTTATAGTCTAAATGTCCCTTCACCATGGTTGCTTCTTATGGTTTTACTGATAACCCCCAGCTCAGCCCCTCAGCAGCTGAGCTCTGAGTGCTTATCAACCCACCTGATGAGATGATGACATCCTGACACAGCTTATTTCATTCTTATATGGAAACAACTTTAAATCTAAAAACAACTCCTTTTTTTTTTGTCTTTGTCATGAACAAGTGGATTAAAGCAACTTAAATCATAAACAAGTGGAAATCATATCAAACCAATATACAACACATGGAGATGCTTTTGCTTTTGGTTGGGAAAGGCCACCTAGTGACTATGTTCAACTGGTGAAGTTCAGGTGTTCTTTTGTTATAAAAGAGAAGCTGGGTATTGTAAAGAGGAGTTTACCTTTCCTAGATCTTCCCCTCATCACATCAACACTGTCAGTGGGGTTTGGTTATAGTTTGTGCAAACAGTGGCTAGACAATTCATGTTGCTAAGGATGGGAGGGTTTGGTTTTTAAACTTCCTAACTATACTGAATTGAGGAGGGTAACCAGCTGTTCTGATTTGCCCAGGACTCCTGAGTTAGCACTGAAGGTCCTGCATCCCAGGAAACAAGAACATGAAGAGTCCCAGCTTTAGGCATTAAGTGCTGAAGGTTGGGGAAAAATTATAAATCCATATGGCAACTCCCTCCCCCTCCAGTGGCCTGAAAGTGACAATATTTTTAGCATTGAGTGGATACAGCATTTGCTGTTGCTTTTGCTTGTTTTTTCTCCTGGCTGCTGACATTGGCAATCATGATTTGCAGTTCACAATAATCGATTATCCATTTGTGTATTATTCTAAGTGAGGCACCTCAAGTGTACAACCTGAGTATATTCTGAGTGACAGTGTTAGCAGTTGTCTTTGATTTGGCTGGTGGATTGACGAACTGTCCTTTGCAGTGAGATAGTGCTAGTATAATTTCAACATTATGAATGTTGTGACAATATTTGCTAAGAGTTTAGATAATGAGGATGACCATACCAAAGCCAACATGACATAGACATCACCTTAAAAGAAAGCTAAATGACTTATTTTAATGATAGATGGAAGGACACTTAGATTAGGAAATTTAATAACCAAAACAGTACATTCCACACAAAGACAGAAGAGAATTTGGGACTGGACATTGCTATGGTTTGAATGTTTCCCACCCCCACCTCCAAATTCATATGTTGAAATCCCAGTGCCCAAGGTAATGGTATTAGTAGGTAGGGCCTTTGGGAGGTGATTAGGTCATGATGGTGCTGGAGTCATGAATGGGACTAGTGCCCTTATAGAAGAGGCCCAGAAGAGCTTTTACCTCTTCTACTGTGTGGGGGTTCAATGAGAAGTCTTTGACCAGGCGTAAGGCCCTCACTAGACCATGCTAGCACCCTGATCTCAGACTTCCAGCATCCAGAAATGTGAACAATAAATTTTTGTCATTTATAAGCTACCCAGTCTGTGGATAATATAAAATACAAAACTATAAAACTCCTAGGAAATAGCAGGAGCAAATCTTGATGACTTGGGGTTTGGTGATGACTTTTTAGATGCAACACCAAAGACAGGAAATCCATGGAGTTAGGATTTTATCCCAGGTGGAAAGGAAAGCTATTGAATAATTTATTTTTATGAGATCACCCTGGGGGCTGAGTAGTAAATGGATTGTATAAAGCAAGATCAAGGGCAGGAAAACAAATTTGGAGACCATTGCCAAAGTCTTGATAAAAGAAGGCAATACAAGGTAGTGAGATCAGCATGGAAGAAAGATGCAGAGTTTGGTTTTGCACATATTGAAGTGCCAGAG
Organism: Vicugna pacos; assembly: GCF_048564905.1. Lineage (NCBI taxonomy): Eukaryota > Metazoa > Chordata > Mammalia > Artiodactyla > Camelidae > Vicugna > Vicugna pacos. Next base: position 52,403,538 of record NC_132987.1, on the reverse strand, counting down.
TCATCGGACTAAAAATATCCAGAGAGCAGTTGGTCTGATGCTCCGAGGAGCACACAGGAAGCCTGCAAATGTTGAGAGGACAGCAGAGGCCACAAATGTAGGAGGGAGAAAAGCAAGAGTGGGGCCCCGAGGGGCAGAAATATTGAGGAAGTACTGCCTCTTGCCACTGAGTTTAAGAAAGTAATCAAAGGTGTCCTTGGATGGAGATAATGGTTGCCTTTGATCCTGGCTAAAATCCTCATTATTAAACAGGGCTGTGAAGACCTTCTAGTAAATTCCGTTAGTTATACCTTTTCCTAATACAATCCAAGTTATGTTTGTTTGGTTTTGTCTCATCTTTATGTAGTTCTCTCCCCCTGCCTTCCAATCTCTGTAGGGAAGGGACATGAGGATAGATGCCATGCCCTACTTTTCTCATTCTTTAGAATCTCCTTTTAAATGTTTACTTACCAAAGACAGTGATGGCTTTGAATTGACCTGATACTTTCAAGGATTCTAGCATTTGTCTTATTTGTCACAGCAGCAGTTTCATAATGAGGAAAGTCATGTAAACAAAGGATGTTCTATAAGGATCAAGGCAAGGTATACTGTAGGTTGGCAGTTACTGACTTACACACCTAAAAAGGAATTCAGGATGAAGCATTCTGATTTGTGGATATATGGACCCCTAGATAGCTAAGATGCATATCTAAAGAAGAATTTCAACGACCCCAGATTCCTGCATCTTCCCATGCATAGATAAGCACCAAAATAAGTAAACTGAGATAGCTAGGGTTTTTTTGCTTTTTGTTTTGTTTTTGTTTGTGTGTGTGTGTGTGTGATTAGCAGTATTCTTTTACCAAGATGTTTGCTTGAGTACATGTATTTTCCAGCCAAAAAAATTCATATATATACTGGCCCCCACCACCGCTTCTTCAGAGCAGTCCCTCAGAGCTATCTAAAAGGCTGTCTTCCAGGCTGTAGTCCTCAGTAAGGTCCCTGAATAAAACTGAATCTCACTGCTCTTACACTGTGCATTTTTCCCCCCAGTGGACACCGGCAAGCATCAGTACTAACCCTGGGAAAGGACAGGGATGCTGCTCTTCCCTAGAAATTCATTATCATATTTTTTCCTATGTGATATCAAGCAAAGCAACTAGTGGAAGTCACAGTCAGTGTAGTTCTCCTGGCAAATGATAAACTGTGGTCAAGAAAAAGATTGTTTAATAAGTAATTTGTGAGAAGAAAACAAAGATCATACTTAATCCTTCCATAATGGGGCCTATTATAGCAAATCCATGTATTGTTATGGAAAAAGAAATTTACAGATTAATTAGCTTATTAACAAAAACCTTACTGTTGAGTAGCTACGTGGCATATAGCAGGAAATGTTTGCCACACCAGAAGAGGGAGCAATCTTACATTCTAATGCTTTTTTTTTCCTCTCAAAGAAGCAGATGCTTAACAGATGGTGCTGATGAAATCTGCAACTGATCAGCCTTTGTGCTACTGCCCAGCAGCAGCTAACCTGGAACTATTAAAACTTAGTATGAAGAGTCACATTTCTTGCATCCTTTGTGTATAGTTTTGTAAGTAGAATAAAATATTTACTATAGAGCGCTGTTTTATCTCTTTCCTTGGAAAATATGAAGGTATGGCAACAAGTAGAAATCTTTAAGGAACAAGGATCAAAAAACTTTAAAGAAAAATATACTTCTTTGTAATTTTATTGAACATTCAATATACAATATGGCAGTTTTTCTGGGATTTAACCATAGGATATGATTATTGCTGGTGCTTAGCAAAAGACTCAAGTTTACAGTTAACCACTAATAAAATGCCTTACTGAATAAAAATGATACCAAACAAAATGAATTCAAGTACTTTCTTAAAAAAGTCATTTTAAAGTTCATTCTACTCAGCCTAATGACTAACACCATAAAGGCAGAACACTAGTTTAATATACTTGGCTGCTTTTATACAGCAGATATCTTTCAGTTCACATTTAATAAGTATATTATTAAATAACAGCAAATACTCAATATAACAATGTTTACAGAACTAGAAAATAAATTTCTAAGAAATATTTTTACAACTCTATCTTTCATACCCAGCCCCAACAGTCTAATTCTGTAGAGCATGAAGTCAATGACTTTCCTTACATGAGCTCATGCTGAAATTGCTTTGCTATCAAAAATCTACATTTTTGATCTGTTCTGAGCATTGAGACAAGCTTCAAATACTCCCCCCAAAAGAAGTACAATGCATATTGTGATTACCTTTTCAGCAACAGCGAACGTGGCATTCAAAACCATCTCATCCCAGGAATTAGTCTGCCACATTCAGTGGCATTTCCTCCACGGTAGTACGAAAGTCTGTGTCATGTAAGTCCTGTCTTCTTCAATGTTTATGGCCACAGTTTTCCTCCCAAATTGACTCACTGCCAATTCTGAACAAAAGAAAAATTATAAATGAGACTATCACTGATCAAATGCTACATAAACTACTAATGATATGAACTACTTGTTAACCATCAGTGGCTGTTTATTTGCCAAGATTATACTTAGAGTGCTTCTAACTGAAGCGCTAGATGTTAACTACAATAGCTAGAGAAAAAGAAAAGATTTCTTCTGTAGTTAATTCAACAAGATTCATCTGGCTGCAAGATCAAATTCTTTCGGGCACCTGAGTGTTATTATTTATAAAGCAGATGACTGTATTGTGTTTGGGGTAGTGAAATTATAGCCCATAGCAAAGTCGGCTAAGAGCAGCTGTTAGCCTGCAACAGACGTAAACACCAGGGAACAGTTGTGTAATCTGTTTTGACACACTTTTGGAATTATAAATGGAAAATATAAACTCTGGAATGTTAACTATTATTTAGGACTATGCTGTCCAATGCAATAGTCACTAGCTACACGTGGCTAGTTAAATTAAAATGAATTAAAATAAAATAGAAAATTCAGTTCCTCAGTTGCATTAACCACATTTCAGTAGCCACCTGTGGGCTGTCACTACTGTGTGGGGCAGTGCAGATATAGGGCATTTCCAACACGACAGACTTGGTCCAGGACTTAAAACTTTTTCCAGTAGTGGGGAAACTTCCAAAGATTTGTTATAGTAACCCATATTTATCAGTGCTTTCTGCTCTGCTCACCTCATACACTGTAACACAAATGAATGAGAGATGTTTACCACCACAACCCTCTACTAAAACAGATGATAGAACCAATCAAAAATGTCTTGGCTGAGCAACTTAAAGTATCAAATAACCAAGACAAGAGAAAAAAAATATGGAAACACTTTCTTGCTCTTTATCCAAACAACAAGCTACTTCACTTATGAATCTATGTCCTTAATCAGGCCAATGCCATTTCTGAGTATCACCTCATCACCTATTCTTCTCAACCACTATATTTTGGACAAAGTTATTTTTACATTAGTAGCAGGACATAATTTAACTTATTTAGTGATAAAGCCACTGTATGTAAGCCAGGGTCAACATAAATTGCTACCAGAAAACACCAAGAAAATCTCAATTACAGAGGAGTCACCAGGAAAGCACAAGATATAAGCAACATGACCAAAACCAAAACAAGACCAAAAAAAACCCCTCATGTGTAAGTTAAGACAACTAATCTAACAGCATTATTGATTTTCCCTTTGAATATCAACTGTATAAAATACAAAATCTGGGCTACATTTCACATGGCTTTCCCACTGTGTTTTGAGCAACCATGAATCTTTACAAGTACAATTTAAGTAAATTCAACTTACTATGTTACTACATTTCCTGGTTCATTTACTGACTTTTCAAAGTTGTCTGGCTGACAAAATCATACTTGAAAAGCAGTACCTGAAGTTATTTCACCAGAATAAAAGCAAGTCATTCAATGCAGATGACAAATGACTCAACTGAGAACATAGTTTCCACAAGCGGTGGGCAGATCATAGTTTATAACCATAGATATTAGTTGAACATAAAAATCATAAGCCTGAGATATGATAATATATATTCACATTCTGATTCAAAAGGCAACTTCTGCACAATCTCTTAGGCCACAAAATAGTAAGGAACCACATATAAGTCACACGGCTCACTGTGGAGCGTGGTCTTCATTCCCCCACATAGCTTAAGCTGACAAAGGTGATGAAAAATCCTCTCCAAACCACCTTTTAATAGATAAATATTGTAATTAAATGAAATACCAGTAAGTCAGTAGTAATCAAAACACAGTTTTTCCCCTATCTGAATTCCCTCTTGGGAATATCTCTTTTTTTCTGTCACCACCTGCAAGATATTAATAAGCCTTAACTCTCAGGAGTCATTTGTTAAGGCAGGGTTTAAATTGGTAACCGTGTATGAGACCATGCATCCCTGGCTGCTACAGCACCGTGGCTGACAGGGCTTGAAGGAAACAGTCTTATTTTGAGCAGGGGGTAAAGACAATGTGGCACTTCACAGCTACACTGTAACTAGATCCTGCATCAGTTTATTAAGGAAATGGGATTAACAGTGTCTTAATCACCAGTACTAGGGAAGAGCAGTTCTTGCCACAACAGAAACTGAAATTCCTGGCATGCATTTTCTCAGACATCCACCTTCTGCCCTGTGTTCTACTGGCCAGTCTCTCATATGTCACAAAGCACACACGATTCCTCCCTGGAGTATATCAGAGAGGAAAATGTGAATTTGGATCAGAGTTGGAGTAAAAAGCCATTTGATTTCTAACTCTCATCCCTACCATCAGAAGGAAATACTTAGAAATTCATTCATTAATTCTGCTTAAATACAGATATGATTGTACCAAATCTTAGAACAAAACACCTTGGAGTTACCCGTGGTTGTTCTACCATTTGTACAGTTGTGTTTCTCTTTGTTTACTCTGCCAGCTTTATTACAAGGACTAAGACACTGCAGATACTAGTTTCTGCAATTTTAGCACAGAGCTTAAATAAGAAGGTAAAAGCAAATCCTAGCTGTAATTTTTATGTATATCAATTAGAAAAACATTACCCTTTTTCAAAATTATTATATGATATTGACTCTTTCAAGGGTCAGTTCTTCTTTATCAGAATTTGAAACGGGTCTCTCAGGAACTTTTTGAAGACTTCAACATATCGATTGGCATAAAGGCAGAAAGCAACACAACCTTAAAAAGAGACAACAACTAGTTATGCTGCATATCAATTAAACAGTTATAACAATTTTCATAATAATACTGAGAGAAATGTTTGAGACCAAGCGTCCCTGTCTTACTACAGAATTGAGTTAGACAGAGATTGTAGGAAACAATTGCTTTTGGCAGGGGAAAGGACAATATAGCACTTCACAGCTATATTGTAACAATTAAACCAACCTGCCAGCTACAGAAAAATCATGTGCACAGCTGAATCCTTGTATTTGATTTCTGGTAAATCCCATGGATTTGATCTTTAATCCCTTGGCTCAAGATCTGTATTGGCTTCATCAAAAATAAGCCTCCTGATTCATTTTGGAATATGAAAAAAAGTCTTAAGGTGGGTTGTGCATAGAGACTTCCTTCCAAAGACTACAGTACAGAAGAAGAGGCAGAAAAGTGACTTTATGTGGAGAAACCTGACAAACTCTAACTCAGCCAGGCGATCAAGGTCAACAACAGTAATAAGCCTTGATAGAATGAGATGAAAATGGTTCCTTACCTACGTGGTCTTCCTCCCCCAAACCCAGAACTACAGTCTAAACTTGAGAAAAACATCAGACAAATTCCAATACTAAAGGCATCCTACTAAATATCTGACCAATAATTCTCAAAATGGTCAAGGTCATTGAAAACAAGCAAAATTTCATTAACTGGTACAGCCAAGAGGAGCTTAAGGAGACATGAGAATTAAATGTCTCTGTGGTATCCTAGGTGGGGACCTGGAACAGAAAAAGGACATAGGGAAATCTGGGTAAATTCTGGACTTTTTTTTAGTTCATAATAATGTATCGATGTTGGTTCATTAATTTTAACAAATGTAGCATACTAATGGAAGATGTTAATAATACTGGAAACTGGGAATTCTCTTCTCAATTTTTCTGTAAACCTAAAACTGTTCTAAAAAATAAAGCCTATTAAAGAAAAATCTTAGTATCACCTCTAGATATTCCTGCATGGCAAATGGCTTAAACAATTAGGCTAATTATTTTCCCTCCCATACCTCAAATATCCCTGGTTAAAAAAATGCCCTAGGAAAAATATGGCAATACTTACAAAGGTATCTTCTATTTAACATATCAAATGTTGTTCCTGGAGTACCAGCGACATGATGTGCTGTGTCCATGAGTCTGCAGTTTTTGCATTTCATTTTGAACACTGGTTCAACACAATAAAGGCATGACAAGTTACTCCCAGGTAGTATTCAAGTGCCAGAACTACCTTTTGGATCTAAAAGTCAAAAGCTCTAATTATTTATGCTGTACAAATAAAGGCTCCACCAAATGACTTTTGAAGCACATGGCTAAATGCTAAACTGTTTACATTTAGTTTAAGATTCTGGTCTGCAAACAGCTTTTATGCAGCACAACACAGAATCACTTCCAAGCTTACCATGTAGACACACTGCTTCAAGATAATATCCCTTTAAGCATCTCATTTTAAATTAGATTTTTGGGCTTTTTCAAACTTGGGATCCTCAGTTTCCTAGAGATACCAGCTAGATAGTTAAGGAACCAAAACAGACATTTCCAACATTATTCTTCTATGTGTAAGACGTGTAAGTAGTGAAATAAGCTCTACAGCTCTAAGGCAAATTGCTCCGATATGTATTCACTTTCACTTTAAAAATTGACTTATCATTCACTTTAAATATCTTTCCAATAGGAAACTCAGACAGCCTTGATCTTAATAAAGCTTACAACTTTATTAAGAAAAGCTTTATTTCATAGGTAACATAGCAGTAAGGTTTCAAAACAGATAGCAGATAACAGATGTATCACAAGTGACAAAAATTTCCAACTATTACAGATCATTTCTGTCTTCCTGTTGCAAATCTGCATTTGAACTTAACAACAGTAACACAAAGGACATGGATCCTGGTACCCTGAAAGAAAGCAAGCTTCAGTTTCTCAGTCTGTTGAGTATAGCTCTGCAAACTTATCATTTTGTAATATAGTATGCAGTTTGGCTTTACACTGTCTTATTTCACACCTCCAGTAAGTTCTGTCACCATATTTTCTATCAAGTCAATGTACATAGTTGTAATCACCCACTATTTTAAAACTATGTCTACTCGTCCCTGTGTAGATCATTATAAGGGCTAAGATGTATATAATATAAAAATAGGAGTACTGTGTCAATGGACACATGAAACCAAACTGTCAACCAGTTGAAACCAAACTATCAAACCAAACTGTCAACCAGTTATTTTATCGTTTTTTGGTAAAAATGTCTACAGCAAAGATGACTATGGTGAAAATACCAGATATACACCACTGATGTTTGAACCTTGTGAATATACTGACAACCACTAAATTGTAAATTTTAGGGTAACTTCTATGGAATGTGAATTGTATCTCAATAAAAAACTTTTTTCTTTTTAAAAGAGAAGAGAGAAATAGGAAAGCTGCTTAGGAGGTTAAAGCATTTGACTAGATGATGGTGTTTTTGACTTAAGGGTGTGGTGGTATTGGGCAGAAAGAATTAACTAGAGTAAAACACATGTAGACAATAGAATTAACAGCATTTGGTGATTACTTTGTGGGTGGAACAAGATAGGGGAGGGAGGAGAGATGTTCAAGGATCCCCAAATTTCTGGCATTAACTTAATGAGCAATAATGTTCTAATCTACTTAGCTTTGACAGTCTGCAGGAAAAGCAGGATTAGCACAGGATTGTGAATTCAATTTCAAATATACTGAGCTTGGGGTATCTGGAGCACACCAAGTGAAGACTCTGAGTAGGCAGCTGAACACACATGTATGATATTCAGAAGAAAAACTGAGTTAGAGAAATTTGGGGGTTTTCAACAAAGCTTTTGGAATATATGAGATCCAGAAGATCTCACTTCCAACACAGAGTGTTGGGGAATTCCAACATCTAAGGGTCTGGTAATTCAACAAGAGACTGAGAAACAGAGGAGGGAAAAGCAAAAGGAAAACTAGACTTATTTATAAGGGAAGAGACAAGAGAAGAATTTATTTCTAAAAGGAAGAACTGACTTATAGACAGGGTTGGCATCCTTTTTCTGTAAAGGGCCAGGTAGCAAATATTTTAGCTCATGGGCCATATAAAAACATGCTGAAGCTAAATGTGGTCCACATGCTATAGTTTGCCTGAACACTGGTTGAGAGAGTTAAATATTGCTAAGAAGTCAAGAGTGCATTGGATTTAGGGACAAGGAAGTTATTGGTGACCTTAGAAACAGTTTCAGTAGAGGGGTGAGGACAGAAGCATAAGAGGAGTGGGTTGAGAAGGGAATGAGAAGTAAAGAAATAGAAACATCAGGGCTGATAATTTTTAAAATTTGATTATAAATGGGAGAAGAAAGAGAGGCTTAGGTGGGAAGAAGAATGGGACCTACAATTGTTTCCTGAAGAAGAAAGAGACTATAGAATATTTATAAGCTGGTGGCAAGGATCTGGTTAAGAGGGTGTGATTAACCATCCAGATGACAGAAGGGCTGACAGCAGAGACACTGAGATGGTCAGAGGGGGAGGATGGCACAGGCGATGGAGACTAGGTAGGTGGAAGTTGGATGGATACAGATGAAGGTGGGTGGGCAGATTTGCTGGCAGGAAGCTCAGAAGCTCAGGTAGTCTATTTTCTCAATAACATTGAGATCATTTGCTGAGAATGGCTTATAAGGGATGGCAGAGGCTTGAAAAAAGTGAGGAGGATTCAAAATAGCAGTTGCACAGAAAAGCAGAAAGAGGTGGCTAGAGAAACAATGGGCCTGCTGTGCAGTGCTGAAAGCCCAGGTGAAGCTGCCTACCAGGAATTACATTAGTACCAAGTCTTTCCAGTGTGCAAGTTTCTCCAGCTCTCTGGGAGGCCTGGGGCAGGCACAAAGAATACAAATAGTTGGATACATCCATGGCTGATGTCTTCTCTGGTGGATAATAGCTATTAATAATTGGTAGCAATTATAAACCCTGGGGATTAGGGAGTAGGTTTTTATTAGTTATGATTTTAGAGATAAACAAAAGCTCAGATATGTTAAGTATGTATTTATGATCACTTGGGTAAAAGTCAGTAGTTGCTAAAGACTAGATCTTTAATTTCGTAATTCCACATACCTTTCTAGGTGGTGGAAAGATTTTGTAGTTTTTTGGAGAAAAACTGGGAAAAGTTCCCAAGAGGAATTTTAGTGAATAGTTTGTAAGTAAACTACATTAACACTATGAACACTAAGGAAGTAAAACAATATACAAAAAAATGTAAAACTGCTAAAAAGCTTGACATTCTAAGTCTATCTCACCATAAACAGCCACTGACCATAAACCTATTTTCTGGCTTTACCCCCCTCACTCTAGTCATTTTCTCTCCCCTGGTGCTTGGTAATGTTTCTTCCTGTTTATAACACAATGAAAATGAAAATCATATAAAATTATACATGGGGAGCAAATACTAATATATAAATATTTTATTATATTATCCTGGTTTACAGGTATTTGATTTGGTAAAATTGGTAAGTTATGGTCTAAAATATCTGCTCTATTATTGAACAGTATGTTTCTTTTCACTGAAATTCACTATATTCATAATATTCTTAAATACCTGGCTTTTTTCAACTTAAAACTAAAATTAAAATATTTAATTTAAACAAGTTTGTACTGTATAGCACAGGGAAATATATTCAGTATCTTGTAGCTCACAGTGAAAAAGAATATGCATATATGTATATTCATGTATGAGTGAAGAATTGTGCTGTACACCAGAAATTGACACATTGTAAACTGACTATACCTCAATAAAAAAATTAATTATCTAATGATTTATGCCAAAAATTCACATTTACTAAAAGTCAAAATATAATGGCTAATCATGGCTAAAATTAATCAATTTCAATGTCCCAGGCGCTTGACAAGAATTTAACAAAACAATCCTATGAAGTGGATACAACCATTATCATTTCTGTTTTAAAAAAGAGGAAATGGAGTCCTAGAGAGATGATGTAACTTGCCTGCTGCCATCAAAGTGGTAAAGCTAGGCTTTGAACCTGGATGTCTCATTTCAGAATACTCTATACTGCTTTAATCCCTAACTTCACTGTCATGTATGGATCTCTTGCATGAATATAACTTTTTCCACTGACAATAGAGTCAAATGATATGCCATTGTGATTTAATATATAAAATATACTTCCATCATCATATAGTGAATCATTTTTCCTTGAGAATTTAATACCATTATTTCTTCCCCAAAATATAAGGTAAATGCCACAGCGAGGAACCCGAACATAAAACAACTCTCCAGCCCCCCTGAAAGATAAATTTGCTTTTGTTAACTAGATTCATTTCAACAATTAAGAAGTGCTCTGTAGCAGTCTTTCTTTGAACTACACCCCTGAGGAGGGACAGCAGAACTGAAATGGGCTGTCCTGGCCCCATTACTTACTAGTTGCTTAAATTTGGGCAAGACACTATGGGTTTCATCAGAACACGGATCACAACACTCCCCAAACGGGGAGTCCTACGAAAGGACTCTGTAAATGGTTAGGAAGTGTACAAATGTTACTCTTGCTTAGGGTTGCCAGATAAAAAACAGGACGCCCAGTTAAATTTCAGACAAATAATGCTTATATTTTAATTTTACTTGATATCGGAGACATATTTATACTAAAAAAATTATGTGTCGTTCATCTGAGTTTAAATTTAACTAGCGTCCTGTATTTTTATTGCTAAATCTGGCAACCGTATTCTCGCCCCCATAGCTTGGGGAGAGTGGGAGGATGGCAGGCCTAACTCCATTTCCCCCACCCTCTGCGCCTAAGTGGAGAAACGAAGGCAAAGGGCGAGTGAACCTAGGGAGGGGGAAGAAGCGGAAGGGCTGGATGTAGGAGGACTCCCTCTCGGGTTGGGACTGAAATCAGAATCCCCTGACAGCAGAGTCTACCGAGCCTCTGGTATTTCCGGACCAGGCACACCACTCAGGCAGGGCAAACAGCCCCCCGCCCCAACCCCAGGGCAAGAACGCAACGGCCCCTCCACCCACCGTTGCCTTGGCGGCAGCAGCATCCGAATCCGGACACGCTGCCACTCCGTCGCCACCAGCAGCACCGACACCACCGAGACCGCAGCCATGTCCCTGGTGCCTGAACGCTTGTTGACGTGCGGCTGCGCTTCAGATGTCACCCAAACAGTCCCGCCATTGCGTGTAGAAGTCTCTTGTCCTCCTCTGGCCACCGTCTAGTCCCGGGAAATGGGCCAGTCCGAGCGAGACATTCGGGAGGGGGCTTCACAGCTAAAACCAATCAAATAACAGAGGAGGTCTGCAGTGATGGCAATTGGCCAATTGGGCTGTGTGCCAGCGGGGGCGTGAACCCTGCTTCCCCCCTCCCTTCGGCTTCGGATCCAACTGGGGTAGGGGCGTGGTTTCCTCAGTCTCCTTAGGTCCCCTGGGTGCCGGATAGATGTTTCCTCTTGTGGTCTGCGGGGTTCTTTTCCTCTCGTGTGCTCCAAGGCGAAGAGCCTTCCACCAGTTTTAATCTTTAGAGTTTTCTTAGGGGAAGAAGAAAGGAGAGCTGTCCTAAGATATAAAGGGGTGTGGGGTAAGAAGAATACAACATTTTATAATGCTTTTCAACAATTGAAAAACGTGTATTTAAAGAAATGCTCCCCTTAGTTATCTCAAAAGTGAAATTACAGAATTTTAAAATAGACTTTTCTATAATGCTGTTTTTTTAAATTGAGATATAATTGACACAGTATTTTGTAAGTTTAAGGTGTACAGCGTGTTGCTTTGATACTTTTATATATTGCAGTATGATTACCACCATAGGGTTAGCTAACACCTCTTTCATTCCACATAATTATAATTTATTTTTTTGCAATGAGAACATTTAAGATCTAGTCTGTTAGCAACTTTAAAGTATATGATAAGTATTGTTGGCTGTAATCACTGATGCAGTACATTAGATTTCCAGAACTTGTTAGTGTTCTAGTCACAAGTTTGTAGACTTTATTATTTTACAGCAGTTCGAGTTTCACAGCAATACTGAGCAGAAAACAGAGGTTTCCCATATACCCACTGCCTCCTCCCACATGCACCCCCCCATTATTAATATTCCCCCACCACAGTGGTACATTTGTTACAACTGATGAGCCTACATTAACCCATCATAATCACTGAAAGTCCATAGTTTATATTAGCCTTTACTCTTTATGTTATACTTTCATGGGTCTGGACAAATTTATAATGACATGTGTCCACCATTATAATATCATAAAGAGTAATTTTCTGCCCTAAAAATTGGCTATGCTTCACCTATTCATTCCTCCCTCCCCCAATAATCACTGGAAAACACTGATCTTTTTACTGTCTTCATAGTTTTGCTCTTTGCAGAATGTTATATGGTTGGAATCACACAGTATGCAGCATTTTCAGATTGACTTCTTTCACTTAGTAATATGCATTTAAGTTTCCTTCATGTCTTTTCATGGCTTGATAGCTCATTTCTTTCTAGCACTGACTAACAGTCCATTGTTTGGATGTACCACAGTTTATTTATCCATTCACCTACTGAAGGACATCTTGGTTTCTTCCACGTTTTGGCAATTATGATTAAAGCTACTATAAACATCATATACAGGTTTTTGTGTGGACATAGGTTTCTAACTCTTTAGGATAAACACCAACCAGCACAATTGCTGAATCTTTCAGTTTTGTGAAAATCTGCCAAACTATCTTCTAAAGGGCAATTTTCCAAATTTGCAGTCTCACCAGCAATTAATGAGAGTCCCTGTTGCTCCACATTCTCACCAGCATTTGGTGATGTCATTGTTTTGGATTTGGGCCATTCTATTAGGTGTATAGTAGTGTGTCATTGTCATTTTAGTTTGTATTTCCCTGATGACATATGATTTGGAGCATCTTTTCGTATGCTTATTGGCCATCTGTATATCTTCTTTGGTGAAGTGTCTGTTAAGGTCTTTAGCCTAATTTTAAAATCAGGTTATTTTTACTATTGAGTTTTAAGAGTTTTTGTATATTTTAGATAACAGTCCTTTTTTTTAAAATTCAGTTATAGTCATTTTACAATGTTGTGTCAATTTCCAGTGTAGAGCACAATTTTTCAGTTATACATGAACATACATATATTCATTGTCACATTCTTTTTTGCTGTGAGCTACCACAAAATCTTGTATATATTTCCCTGTGCTATACAGTATAATCTTGTTTATCTATTCTACATATGCTTGTCAGTATCTACAGATTTTGAACTCCCAGTCTGTCCCATCCCACCCCCGTCCCACTTGGCAACCAGAAGTTTGTATTTTATGTCTTTGAGTCTGTTTCTAACAGTCCTTTTTTTTTAAATCAGATAGACATGTCTCATAAATATTTTCTATCATCCATAGCTTCTCTTTTTATTCTCTTGATAGTACATTTCATACACTAGAAAATCTTAATTTTAATGAAGTCTATTTTAGCAATTCTTTCTTTTCTGAATCGTGCCTTAGGTGTTCACCAAAGCCTAGGTCATTTAGATTTCTCCTATCTTATCTTATAGGAATCTTATAGTTTTGTGTGTTTTACGTATAAGTCTGTGATCCATTTTGAGTTAATTTTTGTAAAGAGTGTGAGGTTTGTGTCTAGATTAATTTTTTTTTGCACGTAGATGTCCAGTTGTTCAGCACCATTTATTGAAGACTATCTTTGTTCCATTGTATTGCCTTTGCTCCTTTGTCAAAGATCAATTGACTATATTTATGTGGGTCTATTTATGGGTTCTCTATTCTCTTCAGTTGATCTATTTGTTTATTCAGTTGCCAGTACCACACTGTCTTGATTATTATAGCTTTATAATAAGTCTTAATGTCAGGTAGTGTCAGTCCACCAACTTTGTTCTTCTTCAATTTTTTATGTGTTGGTTATTTTGGGTCTTTTGTCTTTCCACATAAATTTCAGAATCAGTTTTTCAATATCCACAAAATAACTTACTTGGATTTTGATTGGGATTGCATTTAATCTATAGATCAAGTCTAGAAGAACTGATAGTCATTGTAAGGAACTGTTAAAGCTCCTGGAGGTAAAAGTCACAAAGGTGTCCCCCCTTTCCAACCATGCCTGTGTACCCCTGGAGATTTTACTCCTCAAATTTTTCCACACTGAGCCTCTAGCAATCCATCAATTACAGTTCAGGCTTCCCTACTCCAGCACTGGTTCCTGCAGAAGTTGCTGTTTGTGGGTTTCTGTGAGTAATTGAGATTCTTTGTATTTGTCTGCCAGTCTCTCCAATTTGGGGGCAGTGGTTTGCCCTGTGACCTCATGTCTCTTATGGGTCTAAGAAGAGTTACTGATTTTTCTGTTTGTTCAGCTTTTTGCTTGTTGTTAGGATGAGGTGGCAACTTCTAAGTTTTTTTCATGCTGAACTGAAAACTGGAAGTCCCAGAACATCTTAAAAATAAAAATAGGTAAAGCCCTGCTGATTAGTGCCTGTGAGATATTCAAAATCAGTGCTCAAAAGAAAATACAAACTAAAAATAAATTAAAAGCCCAATTAGAAATTTCTAATTTTTAAATTAGAAAAAAATTAACAAAGCCATCCTAAGGAAAACAAAAGGAAGGAATTAGGATAAAAGAAGAAATTAATTCATCAGAAAATAAAAATGGGAATACTAATCAATATAAGATTTGAAAAAAGCAATACTAGAATAGACAGTTGGCTAGCCTATTTAAGAAACAGAGAGGAAACACAATCAAAATACAAAAAAGAGGAAATAGCTACAGATACAGAAAGAAATTAGTAGACTTGCATGAAATTACTTTACTCAAATCTATGCAACAAATTTGAAAATGTGGATGAAATTACAAGAAAATTACCAAAACATCCCAGAAAAGGTAGAAATTTTAAGTAGACCAATTATCATAGGAGAAATAGATATTGTCAGAGAACTGTATTTTCCCACACCTCAATGCACCAAAGCACCAAGCCTATGTTATTTTACAGAATTCTACTGCGAAATTTTGAGGAGCAGGTGAGTCCATTGCTGTTCTGTCCTCAGGACAGAAAAAAGGACATCTTCCAAAGTCTATTTATGAAGTGAGTATAACACTGATAACAAAATCTAATAAAACATACACATATCATACACGTTCAGATACACCCTGACCGTGGAAACATATCAAGTGATCAAGACAACGTAGTATTGGTGAAAGAACAGACAGCAGATCAACTGAACAGAATAAAGTGCCCAGATACAGACCTACACAAATACAGTCAGCTGATCTTTGACAAAGGAGCAAAAGCAATTCAATGGAAAAAAGATAGTCTTTTCAACATGTGGTGCTGGAAAAACTAGACATCCACATGCAAAATAATGAATCTAGGCACAAACCTTACAACTTTCATAAAAATTGTCTCAAAATTGATCATAGACCTAAATGTAAAATATTAAACTGTACAAGTTCTAGAAGAAAACATAGGAGAAAATCTAGGAGACCTTGGGTTTGGCAATGACTTTCAGATACAACACCAAAAGCATGACCCAAGGAAGAAAAAACTGATAAATTGTTCCTCATTAAAATTAAAAACTTGTACTCCACTAAACACTTTTAGGACAATGAAAAGACAAGCCACAGTCTGGGAGAAGATATCTTCTAAACACATATCTGATAAAGGACTTATGTCCAAAATATACAAAGAACTCTTAGAACTCAGTAATAAGAAAAAAACAACCTAATTAAAAAGTGGGCAGACACCTCACCAAAGAATATAAGCATGCAAGTTGCTCACTGTCATATGCCATTGGGTAACTGCAAATTTAAACTACTGTGAGGTATTACTACATACCTATTAGGATGGCCAGAATCCAAAACACTGACAACCCAAATGCTGGTTACCATGTGGAGCAACAAGAACTCTCATTCATTGCTGGTGGGAATGTAAAATGGTTTTGCAAGGTGGTTTGTAGTTTCTTATAAAGGTAAACATAGTTTTCGCATAAAATCCAGAAATTGCATTCATAGTTATGTGCCCAAATGAGTTGAAAATGTATGCCCACATAAGAATCTGTGCATGAATGTTTATAACAGCTTTATTCATAATTGCTCCCAACTGAAAACAACCAAGATGTCTGTCATTGGGTGAATGGATAAACAAAACTGTGGGACATCCATGGTGGAATATAAGAAATAGTACTCAGTGATAAAAAGAAATGATCTATCAAGTCATAACAAGACATAGAGGAAACTTAACTTTATATTCCTAAGTGAAGGCAGCCAGTCTGAAAATGCTTCATACTGTATAATTCTAATTATATGACATTCTGGAAGAGGCAACACTATAGAGACAATAAAAAGATTAGTGGTTGTTCTAAGTTTAAGGGGAGGGGATAATGAATAGGTGAAGAACAGAGGATTTTTAAGGCAGTGAAACTATTCTGTGTGCTACTATTAACAGTGGATATGCGCATGCATTAGTCAAAACCCACAGAACTGTACAATACAAAGAGTGAAACTTAGTGTAAAATATAGGCTTTAGTGAACAATAATCCATATTGGTTCATCAATTATAATACATGTACCATACATATAATGCAAGATGTTAATAAGGGAAACTGTTTTGGGGAGGAGAGTGGGAACTCTGTACATTCTGCTCATTTTTTTCTGCAAGTCTAAAACTGCTCTTAAAAAGTCTATTAATGAAAATAATACATCAAATAAAAATATGAAATCTCAAATGGTTTTGCCTGCAGATGGCAGAATTCTGATCAATTCTCCATCCCTTTCTCGTACCTTGTCTTTAGTTTTCTGTATTTTGCTAATATGTTCTACAAAGAAAATGCATTATTTTGAAAATAAGATTAAAATTGAGAAAGGACATATATGGGAGAGGAGAGTAGAAGTACAGAGGTAGAGGCAGGTGCTACCCCTCCCTGACATTTTTGTACTTGCATATTCACAGGCACCCCTGTGGCAGGGGAGGAGGATTGGGGGTGGGGCAGACTAGGATCAGGAAACAGAAGATGACAGCGGAACAACTGTTGAGATAGTGTGAGCTCAGGTGACTTTTTCACTTCTTAGGTTCACCTATTTGGTCATTTGTACAGTAGGTGACACCTGGTGTGACACCCCCCTCCTCCCACCTTAGACAAGGATCCCAGTCTGGTTTTGCATATTAGAACATAGGCTAGGCTCCCAACTCACAGAGCGTTATCCTATAGGCAGCACTGTGGGAAAGGGGCATCATCACGGGGTGGAGGAACGTCCAAGACCTTTGTGAAAGGAGAGGCTTTGACTAAAGGATGTTCTCTTATTCTGGACTTTGTCGGGGAGCTGTACAGTTTACAGAGGTGTGTAAGGTATTTCTCCTGCCAGGGAATCCAAGTCTGGTGGGGAAGATACAGAGAAGGCAGAGTGGGGCAGGTAGGAGGAGGCCCTGTGGAGGGAGGGGCTTTATCTTGAGGCATTTGTGGTGACCCCTGCCACCTCCCACTGAGCACCTCTACCTACTTTGTCCTCTATCTCCTGTCACCTTCTCTACACTGCCCCTCCTTTTCCCCACTCTCTTCCTCTTCTTTTTCTCTTTTCCTCTGTTCCGCTTTAGTACAGTGTTTTTCAGACTGCTGGCAGCAACCACGTGTTGGGTCATAAAATCTATTCAGTGGGTCTAAACAATCATTCCAAAGCACTTTTTATTATGAAAAAAATTAAACATGTAGAAAAGTAGAGGATATTGTAAAATAACCCATATAACACCTCAACACAACAATTATTAATATTTCTCAGGATTGATTACATTTATTCTCTTTGCTAAATTAGCTTAAATTACAGACATTGATGTTTCATCCCTAAAAACTTCCATATACATGTCTAAGAAAATAAGGACATTTTCTTACATAACTACAACACCATACTTTCCAAATGCCAATTCCCCCAATTTGGACTATTAAAAAAAAATGAAATGGAATAGAAAGTATTTCAGGGCTTCATATGTAGTAAAGGAAAAAACTGTTCCATACAACTTTTGTTTCAATTATGTTTATGCATGTTTACTGCATCCTGATGTAAAATGTATATTATCTTCTGGTTTGTAGTCTAAGAAGTTTGAAGAGCCTTGCTCTAGGCCAGTGGTGCTCACAGTGTGATCCCAGGACCTGCAGCATCAGTAATCCTGGGGATTTGTTAGAAATGTAAGTTCTCAGGTCTCATTCCACACTGCTGAATCAGAATCTCTGGAGGTGGGCAACAGGAATTTGTATTAAAAGAAAACCACCTGTATTTCCAGATGATAATGCTAGTTTGAGAACCACTGATCTAGACTAAACTGGGTGGCGCTAGTGGTGCCTCACACTCACCTGTGGCACCCAATGTGGGTTCTTTGTCTTTCTCTTCACTGTCAGAGGCATTGCTGATAGTTCACCAACGGGGAGGTGAACTCAACCTCGGTGTTGCTTGGAGGATGGTTTCTCTTTCCAGGCTCAGGCAAATTCTTACCTGAAGGCAGAGGATGGTCTAGATTCATAAGATAAGTAAAACACAGTTTGGGTCTTATACCAGCAGCTTCTGTAAAATGAGTCTAAAACCATTAAAGGGTTATTGTGGGTCTTAAGTGAAGTTTGTGAAATGCCTACCATCATCCCAGATGGCATAGAGCAGTCGCTTATTATATGATGGTGGTAGCTGCTGTATTTGACACTGCCTATCACCACCCTGGGCATATAATTGATGTTCAGTGAATGATTATTCATTCATTAGAGAGGAAGGCAGGCTATTGTGGTTTGTTCCTTAATTTTGCCATACATTAGAGCAATGTGCTTTGTCAGAGACAGGAAATAAATCATAATTAGGAAGGATAAAAGGAGGCACAGAAGGGAGGAGGGCAGAGAAGGAGAGAAGACAGGAAGCATGTCCATATTTATAAGAGCAATGGAAGCAATAACTATTTTCTTGGAGGAACAAGGAGATATGGGCTATTGAAAACTATGCTCATTTCTTTTTAGTTACAGGATTTTAGAGCAGGAAAAGGGAACATGGCCCAGGTAAAGCAGTTGAGGCCCCAGGAGAGCATGTGTTAGAGATGGGGGTACTGAACTGGTTTCTGAGGATAGGCACTGCCTGCTACATCTTGCCATAAAGTCAGCCAATTCATCTCCATGGAAACCGCTGAAGATTGTGAAAGGTACAGATGTGGGAAAGGAAAGCAGCACTCCGAGTGTGATTTGTTTGCTTTCTATTTCTTTTCTCTCTCATTCCTATTCATAAGCTTCTCCTACCTCTCCTTCCTCTCCCTATCTCCCTCCTTTCCACCCATGATTCTCACCCATAAGGACCTGGCCTGATCCAAGAAGCTGAGGTCACTGCAAAGTCCAGAACGTCTTACATTATCAGTTTTCTTAGCAATATGCTGGTTTCTAGTGACCAATTCACAATTGGCTCTGACTGGGCACCAGGGTACGGACTACTACCAATAGAAAATACCTCCTTTGGTTCCTCAAAAATACTTGTGACCCTTGAATAGCCAGAAGCTGCCATGGAAACACAACCCAAAGTTGTCTTATTCTTCTGGGTCTTTCCCCCTTTTTGAATTTCCTTCAAGAGGTTGCAATGAAAACAGCTGCTCTGCTTGTGCAGGCAGAGTGCAAAGGGCCTGATCACAGGAGGGAGGAACCACTGTACAAATCTCACACCGCAGGTGGATACACACCATCTCTTAACCAGAGCCCACAATTGTTAACAGAAAGCATTTAAAAACATTGCCAAACCCCTGGGATGAGCGGCTATTACTAGAAATTGAATCCAGGGTGTTTGGGGTTTGGCTTTTTACATGCCAAAGAGGAAAGCTGAGCTTCCTGAAATTGGCTCAGAACATGTGGTTGGTCCTGGCACTCTCACGACTGGATTCCCCGTTGTAGAATGGGTTGAGGAACAACCTGACCAGATTCGCGTTTGTTCAGGCTTTTCCCGTGGAGCTGTGCTGATGCGGTTAGCCTGCCTGTCCTGTAGTATCTGGAGGCACCCGAGGAAGCCGCGGGACAGCGTCTACTGCCAGACAGATGCTCCTGGGGCTGATGGGGAAGAGGGCCGACAAAGGTGCTGTGCCAGGGCTTTTCCAGGAGGGAGCACTGGAGTGCCTGACAGTTGGCCGACGGAGTGGTGGCGCAAGGGAGGAGCTGAACAAAAGCAAAGGCCCACACGGTGGAGACACACGTACGCAGTTGCGTCCCCAGCCGGGTCCGTGCACAGCCGGCGCTCCAGGCTCCAAGTGCGAGTATGTTCAGTAGACGCTGATAACTACGTGAGATAACCCGTAACAAGGCGAAACAACGCCGCCGCTCCCACCCCTCCACAAAAGCCCCCCAGCCCGGAGTCAGGAGATAGCAGGCCTCAGCCAGCCCTCCTTCCCGGGCCCCGGCGGACCTCGGCTGCACTCCCTGCCAGCCCTCGTCTCGCCTAGGCTTCTCCGCAGATACCGAGGGAAGAAGGAGGGGCGAGCCAGGAAGGCGAGTGTCTGGAGTTCAGAATCCCGGTGCTAGCCGGAGCGCCGAAGTCGCTGTGTCCTCCCACATAGTTGGAGGGCAGATCTTGAATCGCCCCCCCTTCTCGGGGCTGAGTGTAGGCTTCACCACCCGAAAACCGGCGGCGCTCGCGCGCGTGCGCGCCTCTCCTGGAGCCTCGGGCACCGCCCCCGGGCGAGGAAAGGTGGGCGCCTGGGCGGGAAGCGTGGGGCGCGCCACGGGGAGGCGGTGGGCGGCGCAGAGCACTACCAGCCACCTGCAGGCTCGGTCCTCAGCACCCGCAGGTTCCGTGCGCCCCCTGCGCGCTGACCGAGCATCTTTCACCCCGACCCTCCAGGGAGTCGGCGCCGGAGACCTGACTAGAAATCCAGAAGCCCTTCCCTGGCCGGGAAGCCGGATGCGCAGCTTTGACGAGATTGGGACGACTTGCTCTTCTCACCTCCAGAACCGCCACTTCCCTCTCTCAGCGCCAGACGTCACGTTGAGAAAGCTGCTGGACTTAATCTTTACAAGAATCCCCTGCGGGGCGTGGCTGGCGTCCTCTAGCCGCACGGCCCTGGAGAGCTGGACTTGGCTGGGAGTGACTCTCGTTCTGAGCCTGAGGAGAGCGAGAGAGCGAGGAAGAGTGTGAGGGCCGAGCATCCTCGGGAGGAGATGCCTTTAAAAAATCATTCATAGCAGCAGAAGAAACAGCTCTGTGTTGCTATGTTTTGCTTGTACTGAGTGGTTTTCTGGTGAAATGCTGTTTTGGTTAAAAGAAGAAATGGCCCCTCAGGAGTTCACCCGGCGCCTGGACACAGTGATCACTCATGTCGGTAAATGAAGCTTTTCCTTTCAAAATTCTTAAAATTATTTTTTAATTTGTTTTTTGAAATCCTGCGTTTTATTAATGGAGGGTGGAGGCGTAGTCTCCCCCCAGTCCGCGTCACCCCTCAGAGCCCTGGAAAGGCAGTGGGGCGCGTTCCCAGCGTCTCGGTCTCGCTGCCTCAGGTGCTGCTTGGGGCGGTCGGTAACCCCCATCCCTGGGGCGCCGGGCTCGCGGCCCTCGGGTCCCCCATGGGGCTGGTGCCTTCACCAGGCAATTGCCACGTCCGTTGAGTCCTAAACCGAGGGCTTTGGGGCTGTTAGGATCTGTTACCCTTGCTCACTGAGGCCAGGGGTGGGGGGGTTGTGTCGTGGGTGACGCGAAGATGAGAAAGGAGAGGGAACAGGAGGAACGAATGCGAGGACTTTCCAGCAGAAACTGCCGCCGAGCGACCCCAGGCTCGTTCACGAGGTAGCATGCTGAAGTGCAGGTCACGTTGGAGGACCGCTGCGCAGTCCGGCTCCCTGGCCTGTGGTGTAGAAGTATATGGCCTGGGGGTGTCGCCACACCCCTGGTGAACCGCAGTGAGAAACCTCTGCAAGCCCCCAGGAGACCGAACAATTTTAGTTCTTTTACAATAATTTAACAAGGGGAGCAAAACATGCATGCCTTGCTCCTGAAATAAGGGTCGTCGTGGTGGACAGACCCTATATAGTAAAGGACTTTGAGACAATGACAAGGTAATTCTTTAATATTTGCTTCTCCAAGCCTTTCCCTAGAACTGCCCCCCGCCCCCCAAACAAAAACAAAAACAAAAACAAAATCAAAAACAAAAACACATTTCAGGTTCAGATCCTTTGGAGGTAGATGACTAGAATTATCTGGATAATTTTCTCTGTTGCCCGCTGTAGTTTGAGACCCTTCTGTGAATGCGAATTGGTTTTCATTGATAAAGTCAGAAAGTTTTTAATCTGTGTTTCACTCGTTTGTTAAAACTGCCTTCTTGGTATTTATACCTTAAATATTGCTTCAGTTAGTGAGCCGTTATTGCTTTTTGAGTACCCTGGTTCAGTGTGTTTAGTGCAATAATGATATACATCTCGACTGATACACATGTGGGGATATACTTTGTGATAATTTATATGGAAAGTCTCAGTTTTGATGATTCAGTTTTAAAACATGTTTCTGGTACCAAATGTGGCCACTGAACTGGTTTTTCTTTAAGACAAAAGGTCAGTAGAATCCTACCAGGGAAGGCTGAATGTGAAATACCAGGCAGGATAAAATAAAACAGAATTGAAGTTTGAAATATATTGAATGCTAAGATGATTGTGCTAAATACCAGCACGTGCATGAAATTGTAGTACAGGGAAAGAGCAGTAGACTGGGGCATGTGACCGTCTAGATTTGATTCTGCCCTGGACAAATCATTCAACCTCAGGCTGAAAAATGCGGATTTTCTTTTTAAATTGAAGTACCATCAATTACAATGTAAAATGGGAATTTAAATAATCCTCCCCCACCCAGCTCAAATGCTGCTTGTAAGATTATGTGGGTAAAAATATCATCTAACCTGTGAGTGTGTTATTAGTCTTATCCTTGGGCCCTCTGCCACTAAGGATCTTGGGCGGATCACTGGTCCTCTCTTAGGGCGATGCTTCCCATCTGTAAAACGAAGAAGGATATCTGGATGATTATTAAGGTCTCTCCTATCTTCTGGATGTAGGACCTTCTCGAAGATCTGGTATGCAATATTTCTTGGCTGACACCAGGCTGCCCGTGGGGCCCAGGCTATGGTATTTTCTTGTCTACCTTGTTCCCTCCTTCGTTCCATAATCAGTTCCATGCAGGATACAAAAATGAATTTGTTGTAGTTTCTGCTCTCAAAGAACTTCTAATGAACCCTGGCATTGGTGTGCTTTGCAGCAATCTGTCTCCTCCTGTGTAATCTCACAGACCTGTGACATAGGTGGGGTAAACATTATCACCCCCATCTTACAATGAAGGAGCTGAGACTTAGCAGTTTGATCTCTTAAGCTTTCAAGAGGTAGTGAGAGGCAGGCTCAGGACTGGCAGGCAGCCCTTCAGATGCTCCATTTGGGGATGTCATTGAAGGGGGTTCTAACCCTGCAGCAGCCCCAGCCTTCCTGAAGAGTTGCACGGAGTAGCTAATGGAGCTTCTGCTAGAGTGGATTGGCTTTGCGTTTTTTTTTTTTTCTTGAGTTTTAATGAGATGTAATTGATGTACATCAACTACTGTGTAAGTTTAGGTGTACAGCATAATGATTTGACTTACAAACATCATGAAATGATTACCACAATAAGTGTAATGAACACCCATCATCTCATATAGATACAGTGAAGAAAGAAAAAAAATTTTTTCCTTGTGATGAAAACTCTTAGAATTTACTCTCAACAGCTCTCGTATATAAGGTACAGCAGTATTGATTATATTTATCATGTTGTACATTATATCCCTAGTACTTATTTATCTTATAACTGGAAGTTTCTACCTTTTGACTGCCTTCATTCAGCTCCCCCTTTCCCCAACCCTCTTTCTCTGGTAACCACAAATCTGATCTCTTTTTCTACGAGTTTGTTTGTTTTTTGACGTACAGGATTGACTCTGCATTTAACTGTTCTTTTCAGGCATTTCCTTGGTGAACTGCCTCTGAGAAGTATGAACATGTATTGGAGAAGGGTTGAGAAGTGCTTACAGCAGGATGTGGGTTAGAACATCCTCCTGGTCCTGTCCTAGCCACTCATCTGGGCAACAACACCATGCTTCCATATTCACTGTGCTACCTGTGTCTCTCAGCTTGTTCCTCCTCCAGCCAGGGTTTCTGCTCTTTCCACAGTCCCTTAGATTTGACAATTGAGGTCCGGAGCCTGGTGGTTCAGTTTCTAAAATATCTCATGGGTCTCTCTTCTCTGCTACCTTTCCTCTTTGCCATTGCTTCCTGCCTGTGACCTGCTTCAGAATGCCATTTTTTCCTGACTAACCATTGTGCAAGCCTACTGTCCTCCTGTGTCAGCCTCTAACCTATACCATGAATTAAAAAAACAAAGCCACACACACAGCACTTGTGTGTTTCAGAACTTTTGATGATATCCTTACACAGTCATTGTCTGTTGCCTGGAGTATGAACTCTTTACTGTTTGGCACCCTTCCACTCTCATCCCCCAGTACTTGATATTTCTACGCCTACGGTTGGTCAGCTTGTGCTATTCAGTTCTTCAGCTTTGTTCCACTATATTTTCCTACTCTGTTCTCACTTCTAAACTTTGCTTCTGCTTTCCCTCCACCTGGAATGACCCCTTAATGTATTTCTCCTCACAAAAATAGTACGCACCTTTCAAGCCCGATTCAGTTCCTCCTTCTCTAGGTATCTTCTCTAATCCTGCCAGTGGGACATAAAGACTCCTGCTTCTGAATTCCAAAGTAGGTTTTGTTCTATTCACATGATGCCTCTCTTATTCCCCCTTGTATTATGGTTAGTTGGTTATTCATGTGCTTGTCTTGTCTCTGCTCCTAGACTTTTCATATTAGCCATGTGGCCTAACATGTTATGTAAGACAGGGCCTCCCTCTAAAGAGGTGAGGAATAAATGTTTGCTGAATAGATGAGTGATTTCTTTTGCCTTGGGCTGGACCTTGAGTATTCAGTAATGCCAGACAATTTTTACACTTTTAAGAGTAGCTTTGAAATATTTGTGGTTAACTCTTTTGCCTCCTAAACCCCATTTTTCAGGTAAACACTAAGACCTTTAAGTGTTCTTCATGATGTGGTTCTCTGTGGGGGACTCCTCTTTGGATTTTGTTAGTTTGTCAGGGACCCTCATAAAATATGCAGTTCACATATGTGAACAGTGTCCAGATGTGTTTTACCCAGGCAGGACACAAGTAGGACCATCCTCTCCCCTTTACTCTGGCCTATAGAGTCACATTGGTTCAATTACAGAATTTCTGAATCAGAAAAAGAGTTGTATAATTTCCCCCACCCCATCCCTTTCAGTTCTTGAATCTTCTCTTTAACTTTCACTATACTGCTTTTTATATGCAGAGATGCTCCCTAAGCAATCATGGACTTTCTATTAATGCATCTCAGATTGCTCTAGGATTCTGATAGACAGGGCACATGTGGCTCACATGGCTTCCGTTCAGTGGAAGCCCTTAGTCATCCAGCTGGTCAGTGTCAGTAATCCTCCATGCTGGTGTCACATTTCCAGTCCAGGTCACTCTCCACCCTGTCAGCTCATATGAGAAGTAATTATTTTGACCTGACTTTATCATTGTTCTAAAACAGTTTCATGTTTGACCAGTCCCAATTAACTGGTGGAGCAGAAGGGAATATCTTTTGAGACGTCCTTATATAACTGGAGATTGGATTGGTGGCTGTTTTGGTGATAAAAGCTGTAGGATTTTGATTTATAACCCAGGTCACTACTTTTAGGACACTCCTGGCACTAGTAATAGGCAACCAGAAGAATACTAAACTTCAGCCCACAACTATTATTCTACAATGAAATAGTGGCTGAAATGCCTTGGATTATGTCTCAGCTATTGGTGCTGAAGGGAGGGTTTAACAAGAGTAGAGTATCTGCTGCTCAGATGGAAGTACGCCCCTCAGGGGCAACTAGACTTGCTGGAGTAGTGACTTCATCTACCCTAAAAGTGAATTAACTGGGTCTGAGCCATGTTTCTGTTAGGCTCTCTAGACACTGTGCCTAGTGCAGCAGTAAAGGTAATTATGTAATTAGAAATGACAGCATTATTCAGGGATAATGTGGTGCTCTAAAGACTGAATGGATGTTGCTGTATTTATGATGTGAAATGCCAGCTTTGGTGAAGGGTGACAGGCAAATATTAACCAAAGTGTTTTCATGGTGATAGTGACTATCCATGTTGTCGAGTGATCATTTATGATATCAAGATTCCTTAGAATCTTGTCTAAATAATATTGATTTAGAGGTGACCATCTCTCTAATGTGGAAAACATCAATGGCAATTCCTGCCATTCCAGATGTGAAGTTAGGCTGCATTCAGGCATTGCCAGCAAACAGCTGTGTAGCTTTTAGCACATCACTTTGCCTCTGAGTCTCGGTTCCCTCATATGTAAAATGAGGATAATACTACTCACTCCACAGGACCAGTAGAAGATGAATGTCTAAGTAGTGCCTTATGAGTGCTTAGAATCTGTTGGAGGGGAGAAACTTGAGAAGCAGGGATAGTGAGAATAGCTTTAGATGCAGGGGCAGCATCCTCTCCCCACTTGCCCTGCTCCATCATAGGCACTATCAGTGCTGCTTCTCTTCTTCTTGCTCCTTCCCAGCTTCTGCCTGTGGGGGTCTGTTCTGGAAGGGTTGCAGGCTGATCCTGATGTGAGTTTGCTGCCTTGGGTAAGAGTGTGCGTTCTTGTTCCTGGGGCCACCCCTCTGCTTTCACCTTTTTGGTGCTCCAAATGAAAACTCAGGAGTAGAACCCAGCTGCCTGAGTGTTGCTGACGCTCAGCACTGTGGACTGTCTTCAGACTTTCCCACTGGTGGGCACAGGATAGAAAAGCACAGGAGAGGGGAGTATTGCCTCCAACAAGCGTTATCCTTCTGGTCTCAGAGAAGATCTCCCACTGAAGGATTCAAGGTTTCCTGTTTCCAGTGTGTCTGCTGGTTGTGACTGAGCCTGTTAGCCCAGGGATTTGGTTTGCTTTCAATGAATGCAGTACTAAAGCTTTAGCCCTCCAGTTCACTGTGCTGGCCTCCAGGCCAGGGTCCTACATTGCCTGCCCTTGGAAAAACCTGTAGGATTAACAACCTGTCTAAGTTTCCAGATTTCAAACAATAAACCAGGCCTCCAAGAAAAAGCTTAAATGTTAAATTACAAGATCTAGAAAATGCAGCTTCAGGTGTGCAGCATTTCATCAAAGGATAGCTTCTTTGCCTGTTGAAGTTCAAGTATCCCTATTAGATAAAATAACAGATAAAGAATCTAGAGAAAGGCTTTCTAAAATGGTAGAGGATGCTTGTGTGTTGCTGGCAGATTACAATGGCAGACTGGTGGCTGAAATAGATGATTGGAAGCAACTTACTTGAAAGTGAGCAGATTTTCTTGGTTGTCAAAAGGAAGCCCTTGCAGAGAAAGAGCACAAATTGGAAGAATACAAGTGCAAGTAATCCAGAGATTCCCTGGTGTGCGAAGAACTCAGGTCCCACATCCAGAGCCTGCCAGACTTATCTCGATTGCCCAATGTCACTGACAGCCACATGCATCTGCCCTTTGCTGGAGACATCTGCAGTGAAGATTGATGACCATTCTCTTTCCAGGGCCCAGGACTTTGCAAAAGATGGAGATAGGTTTGGTGGATAGTCTTGTTGCATTATCTTTGTATATTGTGGAGAGAGTGAAGTTTGTTAACAAAAGAAAGGACAAATAATTTATAAAGTTGTTTAAAATGTTGGTTTGTTTACTGTTTTATTGGTAAGTTAACATGACTTAGTTTAAACAAAGTGATGATCTCTGTGTGTTAATAAGCTCACAAATAGTGATTATTTTCAAAAGATTTTTTTGTAAGTTTTTTTGATCCAGGACCTTGTGAGAAATTCCATGTTTCTATTTCTTCATGTATTTTCAAATGTTCTTCTTTATTTTCTTCAGTATCTAATCACTGTATAGTATGTAATTCCTAAAGCATAACTAATCAGGAGTTGGTTGAGACTTTATTATAGTTAGGACTTGATTGTAGAAGTAACTAAATGTTCCAATTCAATCTTTACCCTTCTCCCCAACCAAAATATCAGTTCTGTGCCTCTCAATGCTTTTGATTCCTTATTTCCTAGAGGTCAGTAATTTAACACTTAACATGGATGTCATTTTGAGAGTCAGATCAGAACCTAGAGAACTTTTCCACAGTAGCACTATAGGGGTTCCATTCCACTACCACAGTATAGAATAAAAGGAGTGTTAAATAGGGAACCCCCCTTGATTAAACTATCTAGAATTTCATAATAGATTAATATGAAAATGCTTCGGAAGTGTTATAAATTTTGACATTCTTCCAAGACAACAACTCATTCTGGAGCTGATGTCTATTTGTCAGATCAGGCTCTTTTTAACATAATTGATCCCTTTACTATACAGCCATCTGTGGGATTAAAAAGAGTGTAAAATAATGATACTTGATTATTCTCTTAGCCATTTAACTTTAAAAACAATAGTATTTTTAGCTCTAATATCTCAAGAACACAGTTTTCATTAATGTTCAGTGGAATAGCCTGGAACATTTTTAATGCTTCCTTAAGGTTTTTGAATGACTATATATTTCGAACTTAAGCAATGCTACACTACAGGGTAGATCTGGTAAATGTTATATTTGTATATTTAGGATTACCAGAACAAATGTACGTTTATCTTTTATTTCTAATCCTATGTGTTAGAGCAGTTGCATGCTCTCCTGCTTTCTCTCTAAATCACATTGTTAAGCTGTGGATTTTGTACTCAGTGATGATTTAGGATAAACTTTTTTTTCATTCATTACTTTACATATTAGACGTTTCTCTTTTCGTTGTAAGAAGATTCAAATTACATAGTCAATAAAACATCTCTTAAATCCTTCAAAGTAAATATTGGTGGGGAAAGGATCCCAGATCATTCTCATTCTCTCCTTTGGTTCCAGAATAGATCTTTTCTCAGATGACAGTTACACATGTGAACTAATATACTGGTAAATGCTTAAAAGTAGCATAAAATTAGACCTTAGACTGAAGGTGGGAAAAAGAGGGTGGAGGAAGATGTAATGAGAGCAACTTCTCTGTTCTGTTTTGGTTTTCTATTGAAAGGTTTTTGGTAAGATGAACATCCATTAAAAAAAAAAGAAAGCTCTCATTTATTGAGTGTGAGGCCCTTGACCATGTGCTTTTGTATCTTTAAAACTCAGAAAAGTAGGTATTATTACTCTCATTTTGGTAGATGGCAAAATTAAAAAGAAAAAGAAAAACAAGTTAAGAAAATTTCTCAAAGCCTTTGTGCTACTAGGAGATAGAGACAGAATTTGAATTGAGGTCTAATTTCAAAGCCTATGTTCTTTCTGTTACAGCAAGGCAGAAATTTTTACTGCTACTTGTAAATAAATTTTTGGTGGATATTTATGTTAACTGAGTCCTGGGCAAAGATTTCTGCCTTACCCCTCTCCCTGTATGCTCCCTGAGGGCAGGGATGTTGTCTGATTCATCTTCCTGTCCTTAGGTTTAGCTGGTACCTGGCATTATTCATGAAGAAGCTCTTTTCCTATTTGTTCTGTTTGAATGGATTGAAAAAGGCCCTGGTCCTGGCCTTCTAGCCTTCCTGGGTCTCACTTTCTTCTGAGTTGCATTTGTGGTTCTTCTCACTAACAGTGTGCTTCCTGCCTGTCTAAACCTTCCAGGGTTTGTCTCACACCCTCCCTCCCCCTAAGCCCTGAGCAGAATGGGCCATGCCAGGCCCAGCCTCCCTCCCTTTTCTGAGCACCTGTAATAGTTGGTGTCACATCTCATATGTGTTTTCCAGCATTTAGTTGCAGTCTGGATTTTCTCTCGTATCCAAGTATTGGTACTTGTTTTGGTTGCTGGTTGAACATGTACTATAAAGTCTTTTCTAGTGACTGTGTCTTACTTCAGGGTGGAAATCCCAACTAACACTGCTTTGTGGCTTTGTAGGCTGAATTAGCCATGTAGTTAGTAGGAGATCAAGAATCACATGTTTAATTGAATATAATTTCTTTATTCCCTAAATTTCCTCATCTCTAAAGTAGGGTGATAATTATGCTGGTCTCTCTGCTTATTTTCCCAGAAGAGCTCTATACTATACATTTAAAAAACATAGTTTTTAAAAATAATAATATAGTTGATTTATATATTTGTTTTATATTTTATACACATTTTATATGTCATATATTTTTATAACTAATGTGGTTGTTAAAAAGAAATCCTTTGAGGACTACAGCAAAAGGGACCCTGTGAATATAAAATGACCTCAATTGTTTGCTTTATGGACTAGCAGGAGAAGCACAAAGGGATTGTTTTGTTGTCCCTCCAATCCAGTTAAGAGGAACACTACCAGCATTCGGCTAGTAGTTACCAGAAACTGCAGCTTGAACAGTGTGAGCTTGTGAGACACAGGTTGAAAACAAACGCCTTCAATGCCTGCAGGAGGAAGCAGTGGGGCCGACATGGGCAGAGGAAGTGAGGCAAGGGTGGCGGAGGATATGAGAAGGCCGCTGGACCCCACACCTTAACCCTGGCAGCAGCGGAGATTGTGAGTGGTTGCCTTGAGGGAGTGTGCAATAATCTGTCCTCCTGCTGAGGGTCAGCTGCTCTCCTTGCTTCTCTCTTTGCAGCTAGCCTGGGCTGTTCCGGGTAGCAGAGAAAGAGTAGTTCAAGGCGCCCTAAGAACATGCCTCTCACACAGTGCACTTTGGAGACGGTGAAGCCATTGTGGGGCAGGGGGCTGCTGTTCCACATTTTATCACCCCTGAGTGGGCAAAAATTCACACAAAACACTGGATCTGGGCTGTGGTTGCAAGTGCTTTAAGATAATGTGAATCAAATAATTTGAATCAGACTCTGTGGTAGCTCTTCTTTGAGAGTCTTCTATGCTTCCCTCAGGACGAGCGGTTGTTGTTTTGTGTTACTCTTCTCCACTGCAGTGGGTCTTCACCTGGGCCCTGGAGTCCAGTTAGAGGGTTGGCTGCTCTCCCCTCAGGAGCTGAAGGCTTTTGTCTGTCCATCTGTAGGGAGAAAAGTGTTTTCCTGGGCACCTCCCCTCCTCCAGGTCTGCCCTCCAGTCTCCCACTTAGTCCCCAATCCAGGGAAAAGAGCTGTGGGTGGCTGTCAACACCCCTCACATCCCAGCTCACTCAGCCTTTCACAATTTGTTTTAAACTTTTAGGCGATTTCTTCTTATCTGCTTGATGGGTTCAAGACAGGTTATACTTTTGTAGTTTATCTGGCTTTTCTTGTCAGGGTGAGAGTGAGCCTCTTTCCAGCATTCTGAGTTCCAGGGTAAAGCAGAACATCTCCTTGGCTTTTTACCTTGTGTATATTCATGAAGAAAATGTGCTTCATCCACACAGCCTTCCTTCATCTGTGTTGTTTCAGGCAAGCTACTGTTGGCCATACTGGCATTTTTGCAAACTTCTAGTAAACTGACCTCAAATGTTTTCTCTGTGTTTTGCCAGTGTTGGGTACCTTGAATGTTAAATAACTGTAGATCATCTTTAAGAGAGCTAAGCTAGATGGAAATGCATCCTTCCACCTGTTATCCAGCAACTAACTATGTGCAGGGATCTCTCATGTCAGGGAGCCGGAGGTGTTGGGCAGTCATTGGATGCCTAGCTCCCTAACAGGGCCTCCCTTGGCCCTGTGTGGCGAGGGGCTTATATTTGTGCTACAGAGGCTCATCTGTATTCCCTGTTTTTTTAAAAAAAATGCTTCAAGTAGCCTGAAATTTCTGCTGAATTATACTTAAAATAGCTAATTTTAACATAAGATCATTGAGGATCAAAATGGAAATGGTCCTGCTCATCTTGGAATTTTTCCTGAAGGGTAAGGCTGTTGTCACATCTGCTTCCTGTTAGGTGTGAGTGAGCCTGGCCCAGCCACAGAGCCTCTGAGCCTAGTCTCGCACCTGAAGTAGCTCTCCTCAAATAGGTTTAAATTCTTTTTCTACTCATTGTGAGAGATGGGAACTGGTTGATTTTAATGAGTCTGGAAAGGAAGACTATCTCATTGTCAGAATTCAAGCACTTACTTCTTATTATTGGGCACTAATGAGTATAATAAACTTAGATTCTGGAGTTTAACACATTGATGTTGTTAAAGACGTGTATTTAATTCAAATTAGCAAAGGACAAAATAGTTTATTCTGTAGCACCCAGCCAGTAGTGGCATGGCCAGGATTTGAGCCCAGTGAGGTTTGGCCCCAGAGTCTGCATTCCTGATCTCTACTGCTGTGGAGCACTGTGGATTCAGGGCTTCGTACCCTCCAGGCTGGGGTGATCTCGCAGAACCTCAGAGCAGGAAGCTCCAGGGGGTCATCAGCAAAGGTGTCGTCAGGAACTGAGGCCGCTGTTCTCTCCTTGCTGTCTGTCACCTGGTCTCTGGTCTCTGCTTCCCTCTCGTGTCTGTGCCATTCTGCTCATCTCTGCAGATTAACTCTCTATTCGTTTATCAATGGGTATGAACTCAGAGGGCCATCCCCAGCCATTGTTCCCTTCCACATCCAGAGACAGTCGCTACTGACTCTCAGTCTCTGAATCTGTCTGTACAACTTCTTTCTCTGGAGAATCTGATTGGCCTGGCTCACAGGAAACTTTGACATTTCTGATCATATCAGCTGAGAGTTTAGAAATTGACTTGGTCTTGGAATGGGGGAGGAAATCCTCAGAGAAGAGGGCTTTAGACTGTGGAGATACCTCAAAACAAATGTAGTAACTTAGAAGGCACTGGCCTTATGTTTCCAACCTTTAGAATTAGTAGGGGTGTTAAATACTTGGGCAGCGCTGTGTTCGGTGTGCTGCTTCTTTCTTTGGCGCATATTCCAAGGCCCACTGCCCTTATGTGGCCACCTTGGTGCTTATGCACCACAACTACGCAGGATACCAACTGGCAGTGAACAGATTTTTAGGAAGTGCCCCTAAGGAGCAAGGCACTGTGCCAGGCCTATAGCCCACAAGCTGTTGTGGGGAGAGCATTAGGTGTGGAACCTGTGGACCGCCGAGCAACCCTCCAGCCCCTCAGCACCCAGCTGACAGAGGATCCAAAGGGCTTGGGGAGGAGGCCTGTGAACCACTGGCCTGGAGGAGAGTCCAAGGCCCAATCTGATAGTTATAGCAAGAGACAGTGCAAATAGTCACATGTTGGTCATGTTTCCTGAGTATAAGTATTTTACCAGCCACTTGAAATACTCATTTATTAATAATCACTGTCTTCCAAAGGAAAACTGTTATTTAAAATCTGAAGATTTACTTTATAGTCCTTAAACATCCAAAGGTGATAAACATGTGACACTTAGACAAGAATAAGCCTTTTTCAAGGAAGAAATTTTGGGGAGTGCTGCCTTCTTGACACTTTCTGTGCTAAGCACCAGAGTCTTACGGAAAAAAGCTAATAAAATTATAGCCCCGATTATAATATAACAGTGAGGTAACAGCACCAGCGTACTCTCTTACTTATTATGGAACAGTCCCTATATTTAGAGAACTTTACTATGAGGGAGATTCAAAACATACAGGTGGACAAACTACAGGTGCCCCAAATGTTTGAGCACACTGGTCTTCCCTTATCTGATCCCAGATCCTGTCCAACCAGGTTTCAGTTTGTATGTCTGTTCTTTTAAACCTGTTGTCAGATCAGTTTAAATTCATTTTAGCCCTATTCTTTTTCTGTACCCAGGGAAGCTAGAATTAATTCAATCACCGAGGGGAAAGAGGTCTGTCTGCCTGTTCTCAGTATTTAACCTCTGATTTAAGACTAACCACATTTACTGAGACCCTGGCACCAGGCCAGGGGCTAGGATCGGGGTGTGAAGGAGCAGCCGTGACCCCTGCGGGAGGCCATGGGCTCTGTGAAAGCCAGAACCTGGCCACCTCCCCTGCTGCAGCCCCAGCGTCCTGCACTGCTCCTCAGGTGTACTGGAGGATTAGGGGAATGCGAGGTTCTCCTGGAGTTTACAGTCTGACAGGGAGGCAGATGTTAAGCCGTAAGCTCTAGAAGGAAAAATTTTAGGCAGTCAGCCATCACTCCCCTGTTCCTGCCTCATCTCACGGGCTTCTCTCCTTGTGGTCTCCCGGCCTCACTGCTTCTCTGTCCTCCACGTGTGTTGCTTCACTGTACACTTGGTAATTCAGTTGTGAAGCTCAACTCTTTTCCTCACTATCTCAAAACTTATGCACATAAAAGGTTAGAAGGTTCAGGAGAATTTTCTGAAGATGGGAAAGGAGGTGTTTGTAGTCTAGAAGTGCAGACACTTTGAAATGGAGCTGGAGGCATCACTGTGTTTAAAATGTCCTGTGGCCACTCCCAGCACCTGGGGGCTTCACAGGTTCTCCCTTCTCCATGTCACTGGCTCCTTCCCTCCCCTACAGCTCCCTTCTCTTTTTTCTCTCTCTTTTGTTTTTTCATTAAAAATTGTATTTATTTATTTTTGACAAATAAAATTGTATATATTTAAAGTGTACAATGTGATATATGTATACACTGTGAAATGATTACAGCAATCTAACAACATATCCATCACCTCCCATAGTTACTTTTTTGTTTGTTCATTTTTTTATAAAAAATTTGTATTGAGATGTAGTTGATTTACAATACTATATTAGTTTCAGATGTCTAACATAGTAATTCAAAGCTTTACAGATTATACTCCAGTTAAAGTTATTCTTTCCCCTTTT
This sequence comes from Vicugna pacos, assembly GCF_048564905.1. Classification (NCBI taxonomy): domain Eukaryota; kingdom Metazoa; phylum Chordata; class Mammalia; order Artiodactyla; family Camelidae; genus Vicugna; species Vicugna pacos. Next base: position 52,368,690 of record NC_132987.1, on the reverse strand, counting down.
TTTCTCCCCCCGCTGGTCAGAAAGGTCTGGTGCAGGACCTAGACTAGAAAGATGAGCGTCATGAACTCCCTGACCCCCATCCCTCTACTTTGCATTCCATTTTGTTTCTGTTGCATTATTTATCCCTCCAGCAACCAAAAGAAGCTTTGCTGACAAAGGAGGAAAAAAATCTCTCAGGCTGTGAAATGGGATTTAGACCTTGACATATGGTGCAGAAATGAGAAGGAAAATTCCACTCCTCAAACCTGGTTTGCCCTTCAGGTGTGGCGTGAGCATTTTCTCCTTCAGCGCCTTAGGAAGACCAAGCCAGATTTTAAAAAGAAAGATCATGTTCATCATTTTCTATGGCTTTGTGGTATAATCTAAAAAAGAAGCAGAAGAAATTACATGGTATTTCATAGGGCTTTAAAAACTCTGTTTATAAAAGTAATATGTGGCTTGTGTTTAAGATTTAGAAGAGTCAATCATATCAGTTCTCCCCAAATTGATCTATAATTAAACACAACTCTAGTCATAAGTCTGTCAAGGTTTTTTTTGTTATTTTGTTTTTTGTAGAAATCAACCAGCTGATTTTAAAATTTATATTCAGTTAAAAGGTACCATAATAGGCAAAAAGAATTTCTACAAAGCAAAGTAATCAAGGCAGTGTGGTATTAGCAAAAGGACAGATACATATATCTGTGGACCAGAATAGAGAATACAGACATAGTCCCACACAAATACGGCCAATTGATTTTTGACAAAGGTGTGTAGGTAATTCAGTAGAGAAAAGTGTAAAGGCGATTTCCAGCAAAGTTGCTGGGACAATTGAGCCTCTATATTCAAAAAATAAACCTTCACCTATACCTCACCCCTTATACAAAAATTAACTCAAAGTGGATCATGGACCTAAATGTAAAACCTATTAGAAATCTGTTAGAAACCATAGGAGGAAATCTTTGTGACCTGAGGTTGACACCAAAAACAGGATTCATGGAGGAAAAATTTGATAAATTGGATTACATTAAAATTAAAGATGTTTTCTCTGCAAAAAAATACTGTGAGAGAATGAAAAGACAACTAACTGGGGGAAAAAGTTACGAGTCACATATCTGACGAAAGACTTTTATCCAGACTACATAAAGAACTCTCAAACTCAATGATAAATAAAAAACAAACAACCCAATTTACAGATGGGCAAAAAAAATTGAATGGATACTTTACCAAAGAAGATATACAGATGGAAAATAAGCACAGGAAAATATGCTCAACATCAGTAATCATTGGGGAAATTGCTCACTTACTAGGGTGGTTAAAAAATGAGAATAAAGGGGGTGGGAAGGGATAAGTTGGGAGTTTGAGATTTGCAGAGACTAACTACTATATATAAAATAGATAAACAACAGGTTTCTACTGTGTAGCACAGGGAACTATATTCAATGTCTTGTAGTAACCTATAATGAAAAAGAATATGAAAAGGAATATATATGTGTATGTATGACTGAAACATTATGCTGTACACCAGAAATTGACACAACATTGTAAACGGCTATACTTCAATGAAAAACATAAAATGAAACAAATGACAATAGCAAGTCATAGAATGAGAAGGGTCTGGATCTCACACAGTGTTGGTGGGAGTGTAAAATGGTACAGCCACTTTGGCAGTAATAAATAAATAAATGGTTGGCAGTTTCTTATAAAGTTAAACATTCACTTATGCAACCCAGCAGTCCTACCCCAAGAGAAATGAAAACATATGGTCACACAAAAATAGGTAGTTAATGTTAACAGCAGCTTTATTCTTAATCACTAAAAACTGGAAACAACCCAAATGTCCCTCACCTGGGGAATGGATAAACAATTTGTGGCACATTTGTATGATGGAATATTCAACAATAAAAAGAAATGAATTATTGATAGATACGGCAACTTGAATAAATCTGAAATGCATATGCTAAGCGTAAGATGAAAGGCTCAAAAGGCACATATTAAATGATTCCATTTGTATGACATAGGGAAAGGGTAAAACTATAGGGATGGAGTGGTTGTCACGGGTTAAGTTTGGGGAGGAGGTGGTTTGACTATAAAGGTATGATGGGACTATTCTATGTCCTGATTGTGAGGATGGTTAAAGGACTCTGTGCATTTATCAAAACTCAGGGAACTATACACCAAAAAGAGAATTATACTGTATATCTGTTTAAAAAAAATTAAAAAAACAAAAAATACAGAAAAAAATATATGCTCATTGTCTAACATTTGGAAAAAACAGAAAAGTACAACAGAGAAAGTCTGCAATTTCATCTCCTGGCCACGATCAGTTATCCTTTGAGCATATGTCCTAGTTTTCTTTTCTTTGGCATTTTTACATAGTAAAATCATATCAAAAAATGATATGATCTATCTCCCTTTATATATAGCATACATATTACATATATAATTATGGTTTTTAAAACTATATTATAAATTAAATTATAATTTCATATATTGTAAAACATTTTTATAAACAATAATTTAATGGATTTATAATTTTTTACTACATAGATGTACTGTAATTTATTTAAATATTCCCCTAATGTTGGGTGTATAGGTTGTTTCCAGTTTTTCAATGTCATTTTTTTTAATGCAAGGACCATCTTTGTTCAGAAATCTTTGCATACATTTCATACACTTCAAACTGTTTCATTAAGGATAGAGTTCTAGAAAATGTTGTTATTAGCTCAAAGAGTATAGTATTAAGTTTTAAAATACATTGGTCAAATTGCCTTCCAGAAAACTTACACCATTTTAGTGGCCTGTCAACAGATTATGTTTGTGTGTGGGGTTTCTTGATTTCACCTGATCTCTTTATCAGCATTGTGATCATCTGTTTCCTCGTATGTCAAATGGGGGAAATGACAGGGTTTTGCAGTAATGCATGTTAAGTGCATCGCACAATACCTGCAGTGTTGTTAGCCCTCTTTGGTAACATTATTTGAATTTTTGTTTGTTTGATAAAAATGGCATAGTATTCATTTTAACTGAATTTTAAAAATTACTAGTGAACTAGAATGATTTTTAAAAACTTTATTTGCTGTTTGAACTTTGCCCTATGATTTGTTCATGTGTTCTTTGGGACCAAGACATTTTTGTGTAGGTTTTTTTCTATGTCAAATATATTTTGTAAATTTTATAGCAGATTTAAAAAATTTTTTTGTAAATTTTATAGCAGATTTAAAAAATTTTTTCAATTTGCTATTTATTTTATAATTTTACTTTTGGTGACTTAATATATAAAGGTTTTAAGATTTTGTGTAGACAAATCTATAAATCTATTATTTTGTGATTTCTATTGCTTTTATACCCTTAAATAAAGAACAAATAGATAATCATCAATTTTATTCTAGTGTTTTAATGGTTTTATTTATTTATTTTTTTTACATTTGATTTTAAATCTCTATATGTTTTTGTCTGTGATAAGAGACTAAATTTTCACAGGAGCATTTTATGGGATATTCCTTTGTTAATTGGTGATGCCTCCTTCACATATTAAGTTAGTTTAGGATTTATAGTCTGTTTCTGGGTCTTTCTGTTTACTCTTCTGTTTATTTTTATAACAGTTCCACATAGTTTGAATCATTATTGCTACCTAATATCTTCAAATATCTTCTAGGAGATATTCCCTTTTCCATCAATCATTTTGTTTAAAAACATTTTCTTAACCCTTTAGCCTTTCTTTAAAATTGAGGTATAGTCAGTTTACAATATTGTGTCAATTTCTGGTGTACAGCACTTCAGTCATATACATATATTTGTTTTCATATTCTTTTTCACTGTAAGCTACTGCAAAATATTGAAATATTTCCCTGTGCTGTATAGAACCCTTTAGCCTTTTTAATTCTTTCAAATAAACTATATAATTATCCTGTTAATCATCTCCATCACCACAAGTTTACTTTAATTTTGAATAGAATTCTATAGGACTATAACTTAAGTTGGTAAGAATTAACATTTTAAGATTTGAAATTTTTTTCCTTCTAGAAATATGTCTCATTCAAATATTTTATATTTGAGGTTTTTTGTTCTTTTCACATAGATCTAACACAGTCCTTTTTAAGGTTATTCCTTAGCACCTTGTGTTTTTTTTTTTATTGTTGTTGCTATTGTAAATGTAATCTTTTTTTCTTACCTTTTCACCAGTTATTGCTGGAGTATAAAATACTGATTGGGGATATTTACTTTGTAATCTGCTATTTTCTAAAACCATGAAATCTGATACTTTTACAGTTTTCTTGTGTGTGTTTGTGTGTGTGTGTGTGTTTAACACATAGATGCCCAGTAAATATTTGCTAAATAATGACTGACGGTCGTGTCAAAGCTGAATAGTGATAACTCCTTCTGGCCATTTGTTTCTGGTAGTTTTACCTTTTATTTCAATTTCATGTTTTTGTGTAGTCAGAGCATCCAAAACGATGCTAAATATTTCAAAAGTATTATTAAAAAGAATTATGTGTTTAGCTTTGGGGTCATAGTACATGTAGGGTTTTATACTTGTTTCTGCTCAAGGCCTCTATTTTAAAAGCCACATTTTTATGTAATTTTTGATATTAGCTTAACATAAATAATTAAAAATTCCCAATCATAATGTCCAAGTTATTATGCACTGTTTAGGGGTTCCACCCCACACATGCATCTTATGTGCACTGAAGGCAATAGGAAGACTGTCTTATCTCATTTTGTAACTTACTCATTTTACACTAACTGTTGGGGGTAGCTTTTAATTGTGAAAATTTTAAGAAATCACAAAAATAGGGTAGTCTTACAGACCTTAGTCATCACCTAGCTTCAACAACCATCAGCATTTTGCCATAGTGGTCAATTATGTTTATAAATGTCAGGTAGTATTCTAAAAATATTATTGAGGAGCATGTTGGAAACTTTTGAAACCTATGTATATGGAGTGAGTAACAAAGATAAAATAATTTTAAAAATATTTATGAATACATCTTTATTTTACCAATGAAAATAACCCATAATGTTTGTGTAAATTACAAATAGTATAGAAGGATGTGAAGTTAAAAGTTAAAGTCTCTCTGTCCCTCATTGACTCCAGTCCCACTCTCCAATGGGAACCACATATCCATTTAACACACTACCTGTAGAGGTCCCTCCACATGTGTGTATGTGTGTGTGTGTGTGTTATTTTTATGTTTTCTTTAATGGAGGCACTGGGGATTGAACCCAGGACCTCATGCACACCAACCACGTGCTCTACCACTGAACTATACCCCCCACCGCCGCCTCCACATGTATGTAATTAGAGGTGGCAAGCCCCTCCTCCTTGACCTATGGGGAATGAGGTGTCACTGCTCCCCTATGAGAGGGGAAGCTCAGGGAGCTGAGTGGGTCTGTAGACATTGTGGCCCCGTGGATAACTGGTAGGAGTGTAGTGGCAACACCACAAAGTCCTGTTACTCCCTTTACCCCCAGGCCAACTCTGGGGGAAAATCAGTTTAGTGTTCTCAGTAAATACACCTGGCCATTTGAGTGCTGACTTTTTTTTTCAAAAGAAAACAAAGTCTAGTGTATATAAGGAAAAGATATCTCTTCCTTTAATATGACTTTGATGTTACTTCTGGTAAAATAATAATCCTGGTGATCTTCTGCTATGGATAATGCAAATCCTTCTTGAGCTTGTAGAGTATCTCTCATTTTGTCCTGATAGGTAGGGACAGGTGGATGGCTTCAGTTCATTCTGCAGGGTGATTATGGCCTTGTAGAATGAATATGGAAGTGTTCCTTCCTCTTCAATTTTTTGGAATAGATCAAGAAGGATAGGTGTTAGCTCTTCTTTATATGCTTGGTAGAATTCCCCTGTGAAGCTGTCCAGTCCTGGGCTTTTGTTTGATGAGAGCTTTTTTGATTACTAATTCAGTTTCACTACTAGTGATTGGTCTGCTCAGATTATGTTTCTTCCTGATTCAGTATTGGAAGGTTGTATTTTTCTATAAGTTTGTCTATTTCTTTTTAAGTTGTGTTGTCCAGTTTGTTGGCATATACCTGTTTATAGTATTACCTTATTTTTTGATCTGTGATATCAATTATTATTTCTCCTCTTGCATATCTTATTTTGTTTACTTGGGTCCTCTGTCTTGTCTTCTTTGTGTGCCTGGCTAAAAGTTAATCAATTTTGTTTATCTTTTCAAAAACCCAGCTCTTGTTCTCATTGATCTTTTTCTCCTTCTTTTCCTTCTCCTTTTCCTTCTCCTCCTTCTTCTTCATCTCTGTTTTCTCTCTGATCTTTTTATTTCCTTCCTTCTGATGATTTAGTGCTTTATTCTTCTTTTTCGAATTCCTTTTTGAGGTAGACCTGTCTGCTATAAACTTCCCTCATAGAACTGCTTTTGCTGTGTCCCATAGATTTTGGAAAGTTATGTTTTTATTTTCACTTCTCTCAAGATATTTTCTGATTTCCTCTTTGATTTCTTCATCGACTCATTGGTTTTCCAGTAGCACATTTTTTTAGTCTCCATGTGTTTGTGTTTTTCCCATTTTTCTCCCTGTAATTTATTTCTAGTTTCATACTATTGTGGCTGGAAAAAATGCTTGATATAATTCATAGTCTCTTAAATTTGTTGAGACCTATCCTGTTTTGTAGCCTAGTATGTGATCTATGCTGAAAAAATGTTCCATGTGCACTTGAAAAGAATGTGTATTCTACTGTTTTGGGTGAAATATTCTGTAGATACCTATTAAGTCCAACTGCTGTAATGTGCTATTTAAGAGTACTGTTTCCTTATTGATTTACTGTCTAGATGATCTGTCCACTGATGTGAGTGGAGTATTAAAGCTGTCTACTATTATTGTATTATTGTTAATTTCTCCCTTTATGTTTGTTGGTACTTTATATATTTAGGTGCTCCTATATTAGGTACATATATGTTAATGAGTGTGATATCCTCTTCTTGTATTGAACACGCTTTTCCCTATTTAGAATCACAATATTGTACTTGCACCTGCTCTTTAGAAGTTCATGAGATATGGGTGTGTGGGGTGGGTATAGCTCAGTAGTAGTGTGCATGCTTAGCATGCATGAGGTTCTGGATTCAATCAATCAATCAATATTTCAAGGTCTGTAACCTTACCATTTGCTCTGCCAACGTATATTGCCTGCCTAGGTAGTGACTTCTAGTTGTGGCAGTGTAGATTTTATTCTTGGCAGCCTGGAGAGATTGGAAAAGACAGAGAGGTGAGAAGTGCCCTGGAATGAGAATTGTGACCTAGAATGAATGTTCTTAAGAGCATCTTTTAAAAAGTGTATCCCTGTCTATTATTATATTTTAAGTATCTAGTGGCCTGATGTATGTCTCATGATGTAATTTCCTCTAAAAAAGAAAAAGCATTCTGATTCTCATCAACTTTAGGATTTCCCCCTCTACCTGACATCCTCATCCCCCAGTTTCCCAAGAAGGAGATCTCGTAATCTGTTGGGCCTGTAATCCTGTGAACACTAGCCAATCCAAAGGATAAACTCTCAGCAATAACATGTCCTTGAGTGAACTTCAGAGAGATTAGCCAGGAGAAAGGATTAAACACATTTATGTAAGTGCAGTGCTGAGAGAGGAAGGGGGAGAGAGCAAAGGGGCACCGATCCTGGAATCCAATGGCCTCCTGGTGTACAAGGTGTGGGCAGCAAGACCCTAGATACTTACCTTACACCTCCGTGCGGATCACAGAGGCAGAGATGAGGGCTTACCACCGTTTCCTAGGAAGTTGCATCAGGCTAGAATATATGGCAGAAAAAGGTACTGTGAGAGCAATGATGTGTTTCCCTTATGTATGTTTTGTTATTCATTCTCAGCAGAATAATAGTTTAACTAACCAATTTTTCCCACATTTAAAAAGTTACTTTACAATACTGTCTAAAGTTTGCTAAGGAGTTTAAAAGGGCTTTTTAAATTTAAAGCATTAATTAGGTGTTAACAATATTGTAGGTGATTTATTGAAAAATTATTAAAGGGATGACCAAATATTATGAAAAAATCAGTCTGTAAGATGAATTATGTAAGTATGAACCCATTTTAAAAGCATATATGTCTATACGTACATATGTATGTACTGACTACCATACACCAATAAGATAACTGTTTAATTTGGGGTGAAGGAATGGTGAGGAGTTTTACTTTTTGTATTGTTATTGTAGTTTTTATTTTAAAAAAGACAACCAATGTACATTGCTTTTGTAAAATGAAAATGACAAGATTATGAAATTCATGTTCGTAAAGAAAAGTGTTAAATCTGAAATGCTGACTTCATGTTAGACACATGAGCTGATAACAAACAGACTGATCATTTAAGAAAAAAGAAAACCACTTCCCTTCAGTGGGCTGGATGAGAGGGAACAGCATTTCCAAGTATGCTTTACATGTACTTGGGAGCCAGTAAGACAGATGCTTTAAGAGCTGAAGCAACTACCTGTTTTTAAGACTGCTTCTTTCATAGATGGACTTACTGATGCACTCCCATCTATTCCCCCCTTGTTTTCTTTTTTTTTTTTTTGACTTGCAAATGTTTATAATATACTTATTCCCCCTTGGATCACAGGCTAGGAAAGGTGATTAAAGCTAATGTGTTTGTCTCTTTCATTACTCTTTATCTATACTTGGAAGCTGTTTCTTCAGGGGAGGGGAATTACTGGATAGAGAGGTACGCTTTTAAAATAAATTCATCATTGTTGCAGTATACTTTCTGGTTGAGATATAATTCATGTTTATACTATATTCTACCACATATACTTGTATAGTATATAATAAAAATACTGTATTATCAAAGACAAGGGCTACTATGTATTTGCTCCTTAAGAAAGAATAGCTTGTTAATCAGGTTTAGCTTTTCATTCATTCTTAAAACACACAGATGCTCACCTGTGCGTGCACACAGATCCTTACAGGGCTTGAATTCAAGTGTAAATTATGGCCCTAATTTTACTCAAGTTAAATCATAAGAGCTTTACAGTTTTGTTAATAGTGAGGCAAGGAAGTAATCTGAAAGATAAATATGAAAAATTCCTGACTCCTAAACTTACAGCATTACGTATTTGTTGCTTTTCTTTTTTCCCCCACTATTAAAGGATTATCAAATGTTTGCCTAATGCTTTGGCTGTCGGTCATTTTATTCTGTGATTCAAGACAACAACAAAAGTTTGAGTATCTTAATGCAAGTTTTATGAGTGTCTAAATGGCCTTTCTGACATTACTGCAATCTTACATTCATGGGACACTATCGGTCGTCTTCTTGGTATAATACTGATTTCTTGAGGATAAGGGAATGAAACTCAAGAGATGACACACTGATTAAAATATATGCTAATCAAGACCCGTATTTTATTTATTGGTTGGGGGTCAGGGAGACCCAGCAGTTGGTTTGCTTTTTCACTATCTCCCTCCTTTTAAAAAAAAAAATTTAAATGTAATTAAAATATTAAAATGAATACATGCCTTAGATTCAGGTAACACTGACTGCTGTAACAACTCCTGAATTTCATTAGATTAATACACTTCAATACAATGTCTTTGGTCAGATTGTTTGAGGGACCCTGCCTACTTCTGTCTTGTGGGTCTGCCATCCCCTAGTCTCAGAGTTGTCACCTTGCAGCCTGCAAGTGAAATAGTGGTAAAGACTAGCCTATTTCTGAAATACTCCAGCTCATCATTTTTGCTCTTTTCCAATTGGCATTCACTAGTCACATGGCCATAGCTGGAGGTTAGGGGGTTGAGTGGGAGATGGAGTTTCCAGCCAGGCAGCTGCCTTCCGATGGTAATGCTACTGTTTAGAAGAGGAACTGTGAATTTTGGGTGGGCAGCTAGCCATCTCTGCCTCAACTGCTCATTGCAAAAAACATTCAAATATGTAAGTCCCTCTATACACACATATATGTAAACATAACATAAATGATAACATTCTGTTCTGTATCTTGATTTGTTTATTTTTTAAAAACTTAATATATTTTGAACATTTTTATAGTCAGTGCATATAGATCTATCTAATTATATTTAATGACTCCCTGGAATTCTATTGTATAGCTGTATCATCCTTTATTTAACCAATCCCTTATTAATGGACCTTTGCATTAGAAGAGCAATAGTATAATAAACACCTTAGTACTCACTTATCTTGCATTTGTGTTACTATTTCCTTAGGTTAAATACCTAGATATAGGATTTCTTGGCCAGAAGACTGTCCAAGAAATGTCAGATATTTAACATTTGACAGATATTTCCAAATGGATCAACATTTTTTAAAAAGTACCTATTTATCCTTTTACCTATAGAAAATCTGCCTACACTCTTACCAACTCTATATGTTATTTGCCTTTAAAATAATTGCCAACCCATCAGCAGAAAAAAATCTCATTCTGTTTTAATTTATATTTATTTATTAATGAAGTTAAACATTTTATGTATATTCATTGGCTGCATTTCTTCTGTGAATTGTCTGTTCTCAGTCTATGCCTGACATATTAGTTTCCTGTAGCTGCTGTAACAAATCACCACAAACTTGATAGTTTAATACAAGAGCAATTTATTTTCTCATAGTTCTGGAGGCCGGAAGTCCAAAATCAAGGTGTTGCCTCTAGAGGCTCTAGAAGAAATTCAGTTTCTGCTCTCTTCCAGCCTCTAATGGCTTCAGTCACTTCTCCAGTCATTTCAGGTTTGTGGCTGCATCATTCCAGTCTCTGCCTCTGTCTTCACATGGTCTTCTCTGTTTTTCTCTCATATATGATTGCATTCAGGGCCCACAGGGATAATTCAGAATAGGCTTTTCCTCTCAAGAGCCTTAATCACATCTGCAAAGACCCTTTTTCCAAATAAGATAATACTCACAGGTATTAGGGATTAAAATATGGCCGTATCATTTTTTTTAAGGGGAGGAGCGTAACGTCCAGCCCACTATACCTATTTCTTATTAATTTTATTAATTTGTAAGAGCTCTCTTTATTCTAGGGAGATAAGCCTTTTATCAGCCACAGGTGCTGTAAAATTTCCAGTTTGTTACATGTCTTTGGGGTTTGTTAAAGGTGTGTTTGCCCTGCCAAAGTAGTTTTAAACTTGTTAACTCTATCAGTCTTTTCTTCCCGGGATTCCTTTGAAAAGGCTGTTTCAATTCCAAGATTATAAAAATGCTCTCCCATATTTTAGTATTTTTTTCATTTCATTATTTAATGTGACTCGTGTTTATTTTGATGCAAGAATTGAAGTTTGGATACAACTTAAAGTTTTTGACAATAATAAAATACCTTTACATAGCACCTACCACATACAGGGAATTTTTCTTAAGTTTTCCAGCTGCATTAGCTCAGTTCTTACAACAACTATACCAAGTGGATGTATTGTAATTTCCCTCATTTTCAGATCAGGAAATTAAGGCATGGGGAAGTTAATCAACTTGCTTGAGATTATTCTGCTGTAAGTGGCGGAGCCAGGATTTGAACTCAGGCATTATGGCACCAGAGGTCATGTTCTTAATTACCACACTTGTCCTGTTATGGCCAGCTCTGTTACCCAAAACTATTTGTTGAGTACAGGTATCCCCTGCCTTTTGAAAGTTCACTTTGGCCATTTTGTTTTTATGAAAGATCTACATTAGTACTTGTTTTCACTAACTGAAAGAAATCCAAAGAGGAGTTTTGTTTTTAGGAAAAAAAGGCAGAGTGAAAATAGTGTCCAGCATTTATTTTGTAGTGAGCCTTTGTAGAGGCAGTGCACACATGTGCCCAGCAGGTAGTAAGTGTTCAATAAATGGTAGTATTAATCCTCACAACATCCCTCTAAGAGGAGGTATTATTCATTATTATCCATTTCCATTTTCAGGAGGAAGAACCTGAAGATGGAGGGGCTGGTTTGTGGCAGAGCTGGGGTGCAAGTCTAGTTCTTTTCATTCTGCTTCTGCAGTACTTCAATGAATGAATAAATCGAGAGGAATGAAGGAATGTTTAGCCAGAGCATCTATGGCTTTTTCTTAAACAATAATAAAATCTTTTATCCATCATATTGCTAAAATGTCTAAAATCCTACCATTTTGATTCCTTTTTATTAAGATATTTTTCCTTCTAAGAGCTTTACAAAGAAATGAAAGTGTAGAAACATTTGAAAGAATGCCATGTTAAATGATGAGTCATATCAAGTCTCTCATCTCATAATATTGTACCATATGATGTTATTTTGCCCAAGATGTTACTTCCAGCTGATAGACTTGACTGAACCCCTGGCTGGGAGTAATCTGAGTGAGGAGGGAATAGGCCTTAAGGGCCCACACTGAGCAGTGAGATAGGGCTTGGGGGTGCTGGAAGGAGAGGCAAACAGGTGCTCAAAGCAGGGCTGGCTTGTTTCCCAGGATGCTGATCCTAAAACAGCACAGAAGGAAATGCTGGGCCAAAAGTTTATACCATCTAGGCTTCAGTTTCAGAAATGCTTTGCACACATGTAGATGATTATTTTTATTTAATGATAAGAGAAGCACTAGTGGACAACCCAAATAAAAACTTTTTTTGTTAACTGAGCTGCATTTTTGTAAGCAACAGGAAAGGAACAAGAATAGTCTGAATAACCTTGGACTTCGACATGTGCTTGCTTCTCTGTGGAATTAACCGCATCAGACGAGTTGGTTAGAAATGCACTCTCTGGCCCCACCCCAGGGCTACTAAATCAGAATCTGCATTTTAAAGCACAGGTGATTGATATGTCATTATAATTTGAGAAGCACTGCTGTAGGGCAGTATTTATTAAAATGCAGGTCGAGGCACTTTGAAATCTAGTGCTAAAACTTGAGAGCCTTAGCGGAGGAAGGGATTCTGTATTTTCACAGATTTTCTTAATTTCCTCTAGGGCTTTGCTTTTTATTCAGTATACCCCAAGTAGCAGAGCTGGTTTCATCTTTCCTGGAGTTATGAAGGGCTACAGGAGAATGTCATCTCCAGCTATTGTTACTAAGGAAACTGTAGAAACGTCCACCTCGGTGCAGTGCTTGTCTTGTACAATGTGATACGTCAGCAGGAGTGAAGAAGCTTAAACAGTTTTTTGTTTTTTGTTTTTTTGTAATGGAAAAAAAAAGAAGAAAAGGGATTTGGATAAGTATTCAGAAACAGAAATCCTTATGCCTAGTAATATCTCATCACTTCTCAAAGCAATTTTAAATAGGCATTTGCAGAGCCTGGGGCAAGAGTACACGTGGAGGTCCACACGCCTCCATTTGTGCTGTTTGTCCATTTGTACTGTTCTGTCTTTCTATTTGACAAACATACCCCCATTAGAACAAGATTTAAAATACATATAAAAGTGTGGTTTTTTTATATGACTAAAAATTAGAAAATAGCAGATGACTAAATTGAATTATTGCCTGTGCCTGAGTGTTGTGTTGATGGGCCAGTGAAATTGGATGAATAATAAAGATCTCCATAATCCATAAATCGTAAATTAATCCACAAAATTTTTTTCTCATCTTCATATCAGCAAAAGCACTATGTTGTTATAACTGAGATGTTCACATAATTTGAGCTCTGCTGAGAACAGTGATTTAAAGGAAATGTGGTCTAAGTAAAATGTAATAGTGTATAGGGAGTTTAAATTTTGAATATATTTGCATCATGAATTGGAAGGAAAAAAGTTAGAATGTTGATGCTTGGTAGTCCTGGGCGTATTTCATTATATAAGAATCTCCAGCACAGATGCCTTGTGAGAGGAAGGATTTGACAAGTTAATTAATTTGTCTTTTCTCTTACCTAAGCACTTCCTCTGCTTCAATCCTCACCGCTCAAATCCTCCCAGCACTCTGAAGCAGTGTCTGTCCCTGATATCAGCAGTGGCACAGCCCACAAGCCGTCGTAGCATTTGGATGCAGCTCATCTTTTCTTTTGAGGATGTAGACCAAGGGATGTGGAGAAGTGTTTCCTTGGGGCCCCAGTGGTGTTGAGAGTCACTGTTAATGCTGCGATGTGTTTTGCTGGCGCTGAGCTGTGGGTCATGGGGACAGAGGCACCCAAGTGATCTTTTAACACATACGTTTATAGGAGGGAGGGAAGTACAGGGCCTGGGGCAGGGGTCACAAAGAAACTTCCTGGGGTGATGGAAATGTTCCATATCTTGATCTGTTTAATGATCACAGTAGTGTATGTGGTTGTCAAAATTCATGAAACTGTACACTTAATATTAGTGCATTGTACTGCGTGTAAATTATACTTCAATAAAGTCCTGTTAGCATAAAAAATAAAGGCTACCAGAACATACTATTCCTTTCTTACGCCCGCACCCATGTGCACAAACATACCACAGGCTTTCTTCTTTCTGTTTTGAACCTGGCTGCGATCTCTTTTATGTTTATTTTATTTTATCTTAAATATTTTTCTATGGACATCATATTCATAATTATATAATGATTGCTTTCATTTTTTTCACCTTTATAATTAATGTTCCAATATACATTTTTATGTATAAAGTTTTTATTTTATTATTTTCTCAGGATACATTTCCAAATACAGGAAAAATTAGTAAAAGATATGAAGATTTTGATGAAACTGTGTCTTGATACTCTGTACCGTAATGGTTAAGATGCTGGGCGTTTAGAGTAAGCTGGGTTCAAACTCTAGCTCTGCCTAACCTTGGACCAGCTATTGTGAATCTAGTTTCATATCGCTCTTAGAGTTATTCTGAGGATTAAATAAGATGATGTACGTAAAGGATTTGGTATGAAATCTACACAATATTTGGTAAAATATTGTGAAGCTACTTTCTAAAAGGACACTACCAGGTTCACTCCCCAGGGTTGTGCAGAAGTACTAGTTTTGAACATAACCCCAGCACTATGTGTTAATTTATGGATGAAATGAGAAATTCTGTTGCTGTTTTGACTACATGATTTAACTACTAGGAAGGTGAACATTTTTTAGTGTTCTTGATTTTTAAAATCTTCTAAATTTCTCCTTAAAAAATTCTTCCATCTGCTTTTCAAATGCCTCTTATTCATTGTTAATTTATGAACAATTCTTCAAGACTAACTCTTATGGTTGAGGTTAAGCATCGCAATAGCACAGGAAAAGAAGGAAAATGTGTTTGCATTCTTTCTGACTTGGCCAATAAGAAAAAGAAGTTATACACAGGGTGACCCCATGGGGTAGCTTTTCGTACCAGCCTAGCAACTGATTTCTCAGAGCCTCTGGCCACAGATGTTTTCTCAGCAGTCAAGTCTGGTCTAGTTGTGGGGGTGAAAGGGCTGGAGGGGCTGAAGGAAGTTCCTTTTAGTGCTAAGATGCATTCCTTCACTGTCATTATCTAACTAATTAAACTAGATAGTCAGCAAGGTACCTTATTAGGGCTGGCTTGCAGCGGGTTCTCTCATTAGGGTCATGAGCAGAGACGTGCGCCACCGTGGCTAAGAGTGGAGACCCTGGTCCTGTTCCTAGTTCAGCTAACGGTCGACCCTTCCATCCTTTCTACCCACCCAATTCTCTGGGCAAAGTAGTAATGTAGCAGTGGCTGTCAAACTCAGGTCTGCCTTCCCTCTTGGGCCAGACCATACTTTTCCCCTTCATATTTATTTATTTATTTATTTATTTATTTACTTACTTACTTACTTACTTACTTACTTACTTACTTATTTATTCGTGCTTCTTTTCTCAGACCACACTTGAGTCTTTTAAATCCCAATGTGACCAAAATTTCAGAACAGCAAGAGTGGAGGCTAGGACCAAAATTTCAGCCTGTTTCCCGCCCTCTGCCATGAGGAGGAGGATGCAATCAGTCCGAAGGGTCCTGACCCAGAGCCTGCTCTCGGATGGGGGAGTGGACGACACAGGGGTATTGCTTGCTGTCCATGGCTGAATCCCTGTGGGACATGCTGGGCTGTTACTCCATCACCTAGGAGGACTTTGTGGCCTTTAATGCCTCCTGCATTTTGAACTGTGTGCCCAGGGTAAATATAATCATATTATTTGTACACTTATCAGGGATAGAAAAGGGACAAGTTTTTCCCAGATCTATTTGTAACTTTGGCCAGGATAGAATTGTGTTGAAATTCAGTTACCACTTCCCTTTGCCTTGTATGGGTTACAAAGAGACAAGTTTCTCCCTAATCTACACACATTAAAAATAGCAAGCAGGAAGCTTCCACACAGGACCCAGGGGCCCGCAGGGTGCGGCAGGTACCACCACCTCGGCAGGTTGTCACTGGCCATGCCCAACTGTTCCTGGAGAAGGAAAAGCCAGCTAGAAATTGACAGAAACAGGCCTTGGCATGCAGGACTGTGTGGGTCTGAGGCAGCTGCCTTCCCAGTGCACAGGGAGGTGTTCCTTTAGACGAAAGAGCTCCCACATTCTCTTCCTTACCCCATCTCTGTGGAGTGGGTTGCAGGGCCTGCCAGCAGCAAGGGCTGGTCTTTGGGTCTTTTCCGGTACGGAGCATGAATGGGGCTGAACTGAGCATGGCCCCCTTCCAACAGGCCCACAGGTGTCAGGCATCGCTAAAAGCTGGGTGTGTGCAAGGTCATCTCCATGCACTGGGTCAGTGCTGCGTCCCAGAAACCCTAATGCTCTGTTGCAGCCAGCCAGTTGGGTCATTAGGCCCCTTGGCTGGGAAATCTTCAAGGATAACCTTGTCACTCCCTTGCTGGGGACAGGCTCTCTCAGCAAAACCTGGGCCAAAGGCAAACCAGTTCATTTCTATTCTTGAAAAAGGCAAATCATCAATTTTAGTTCTGTTCCTTTGGTAACCACAGGAGGCAGGTGAGAATGTCTCTGCTGGAAGGCTGGGCATCCTCCCCAGATTCCCATGATGAGAGACACTAGTCAGCCTCTCAGGGGTTGGGGAAGCCAGTATTCCCCAAGGGTCTGGGAATGCCATCACGTTTGTCTTCTTAAAGTCAAGTGACCCGGGCTCCACACTTAAAATTGTTGTGTGACCATAGCAAGGTCAGAATCTCTTCATTTCTTCATTTAAAAAATGAGACCAGGTAAGGGGTATGGTTGCTTAATTCACTTCTGTTGTCCCTTTTAGATCTTACCTCTTTAATTTAACATGTTTACTTTTAAGCACACCTCAAATATTGAGGTACAGTAACAGTAAATTGTATTTTAAAATCTTAATTCTTTTCTGGGGTTATTGTCTCTTAAATAGACTCCCTCAGGTATGGAAAAAGAATAATCCAGCTGTATTTTTGAGTATGCCTCTTTGTCAGACCACTGGCAGATTGTACTCTGAAAAACTGATTATATAACTCTTACTTCTGCTTAAGTTCTCTCTGTTGTTGCCCACTTGTAGTTAACATTTTGTTTTAGAAAATTTGAAACATATGCAAAAGAACTGTATCATGAACTCCCAAAGACCTGTCAACCAGTTTAACAATTATCCACATTTTGTCAATCTGGCTTCATTTCCCCCCTCCCCATACATTTTTTGGAAGAGGGGAGTGCTGGGGTATTTTTAAGCAGATCTCAGACTTTATGTCACTTTAATGAGAAGGCCTTCCCTTTTTGTAAAATATAACTACAATGCCATTATTGCAGCCACCAAAATTAACAGTGATTCAGGGGTTCTTTGAATTTTTAGTGAATTCAGAGTAGAAAGGATATTGGGTTTATCTGCTTTCCTCCAAAAAAAGTGGTAGAATTCACTAAGGATCTCGGTGTTTGAGCGGCACTTGGCCTACCCCTTAAAAGACTGTCAGAAAGCAAATATAGGAAAGGCCTTTCCAGAGTGATGGATATAACTAGCATTTACTAAGCACCTACTATGTACATCCTCATATGCATCAGCTCCTTTAAGCTTTACACCAAAGCTGAGAAGTGGAAACCAAGGCTCTGGGAGGAGCTTCCCAAATATAATCCTCTGATTGGTCAAAATTAAGGTATCATAACATTACTCTGACTGACTCCATGCCCAATCAATAGGAGATACCCATTTAGCATCAGCGTACAAGGCTATTTGGTTTGTGCCTTAATCTACCCAGATGTTTAACTGCTGTAGAATCAATAACCAGTTGATTTTTTTGAGATTCCCTGGGAAACAGTTAAATGAGGATAATAAAATTTTAAGCAGAGAGAGCAGGAAAATGCCTTCTTCTTTCCAGCCCAGGCTAAGGGCTACCACTCAATTTTCTCCTCTCTCTAATATCCTTTCCCCAAATGGATAGGATGCAAATCTTAGTGCTTATAAATCACTCTCTGGGGTTAGAGGACATTGTTGAAAGATTTGAATTTTTGCTTTGGAAACCTATAAACTTTTATGCAGTAAGAAGCATCTTTATTTAGCAAAATGGAGAAATGCCTCCTTAAACATGCTTGGTAGTGGGAAGAGGCTTCTTGAAGTATTCTAGAAGGGGAAAAAGAAGGAATGGAGGTGACTAAGGAGGGAGGCAAAAAGGAAGGAAATGAAGGACCTTGTCTTCAAAAATCAAAGAACCTTCATAAATCCCAGATTGATTTTGTGAACCAGTTTGAGATGAACTCTGGTAACTTAGGTTGTTTATGTTTAAAGTGTCCTTCTGCAGACCCAAAGGAGTGGGCAGACACCTAAGTATCTGCTTTGGTAATGAAGCCATCCCAGCAGGTTTACTGTGAAGCTACTGAAGCTTAAACTTCAGGGCCCCTTCCTTGCCTTGATCCCTCCTAAAGCCTTGGGAGATGCTCTAGAAATGTGTTTCTGTGCTCATGTGTATAAGCGTCAAACCACACAAAACTCAGATCCATCCATGCCTGTCAGAAATTGAGTCCTCAAGAGAATGTGTGCATAACCATATCTTGATAAGTCCCAGATTTCCCTAGTAGTGGAGCTTCCCTTTCTTCCTTTAAATTCTCTTTATAATTTGAAAAGATTTAACCTAATTTTTATTTTATTTGTGCAGATGAAATTATGCAGCAGGAAATCAGGCCTTTGTTGGCAGTGGATATAATTGAACAACTTCACAGACAATTTGCCATTCTTTCAGGTAAGGGGCAAATTCATATGCATTTCTGGATTTTGTTGGGTTGGGGGGTGGGGTCTTGCTGTGAGGGCTCAGCCTCTTGAACTTAACTTGATTAACATTTTACTCAAGTCTCAGTCTTCTCTTAAGCCTCCCCCGGACTAGAATGAAGACGATCCAGCTGTAGGAGAGAGGGATCTCATAGATGTCCCTCCTTTTGCTGTTGGGTGCAATTTGGTCTTTCCCAAGGGAGTACATTTCTTTTAGGTTGTAAAGAACAGAGCTGAAAAGATTTTGAGGAAAGAAAAAGAAATAACTATTGACATCAGCTGCCACCATGATGTTCTTCCAATTTTCTTGCTGGATGTTCTACCAAGATCCAACCTTAAGAGAGTCTTGGTTTTAAGGGTTCATGAACATTGCTGAGGTTATTTGTTCTCTGAGAGATTTGTCTTTTATTCTTAGCTCTTGTGGATCTAATTTTAATACATTGATTTCATTAAGCATTTGACTGGGAATAAAGAGAAGCTAGTATTAATCAAAGGCTAGACATTTTCTGAGCCTAGGCATAACCCTAAGAAGAAAGTTGTTGTTACTAGAATACTCTTCTTTTTTATTTGCTTAGCCCAGGGTGACATGACTTTAATTACTGAAACTTGAGGTACATACCAAACCTACATTATAGTTAGACCTTTCTTGGAAGGATAGGATAGCAAGATTAGATGTCCTCAACACATATCAGAGGAATAAGGTGGCAAGTCACTCTCTCCTTTTACATGTGTTCTGAAATAAGCAACAAAGTCATCTTAGTTATGTCACAGAGAGAATGTGTAGTTGGTATGAATTTTACTCTACAATATGGGATGTAAAAAATATCACATTTCTTCCCTTTCTCTAAATCTTACTTAATCTGCCCCAAACTCTTCATCCTGCTGAGTTTGAGAGAAAAGTAATCTCCATGATTAGGGTACCTCTCCCCATCTTAGAGTTATATCCTGGATGGGGGCATCTTACACAGTTCAGAACATTCTGGGGAATTCTTTGGTCTTTCCTTGATGTTGGTCACAGCTCAGATAGCCACTGAAAGCTCGATAAGAACGGGGTGTTTATTTAAAAAATTTCTGCTCATATTTCTAACTCTCAGAACAGAGAGTAGAACATAAGAGATGCTCAGGTTGGAATTATCCAAGTCTTCCTGGTCTGTCCTGTGAGGACAGTGGACGCTCTGCTCCCTGCATCCCCTGTCTAGGTACCACCATCTTGACCCTGGTGGGAGAGCCTAGCCAGCCTCCTGCGGCTGCAGTGTCATAGCTTCCCACAGTGAGCCTAGGACAGTGCACAACAAAAGGCAGGATGAAGACTGTCCTCTGGATTTTTGGCAACTGCTGCTGTGGCCCTCTGTCACAGAAGGCCCAAGGCCATTGGGCATCAAGGTCTGGAAAGGATGATGGGGTGGGTGGGGTGGATTCTTATAGTCTTAGACCAAACTCAGATGCCTTAGTCCGTGATTGTGGCATAGAAAATTACATGATGACTCATCTGGGGAAAGAGTCCAGTGACTGATTAACTGATGCATTTAAATATTAGAGTTATTTTTTTAGAATAATATTGAGGTGTTTCTTTCTATTCTTATTTCTTAGAGATAGTATAGGGAAGATCATAAACAGCCCTAGACATGGATTTAGATTCTGCTGCTGACTAGCTGCATCATCTTGGGTAATTTACTTGCCTAAGCTTCACGTTCCACATTTATGTAATTAAGGAGATCATCATAATTTTGAGGATTAAAGACATAATGTATGAAAAATGCTTAGTATTGCAACTGCCTACTAAATGTTTGCCCTTTTTTCCTGATATATTTTAATCCCATAAATATGTTTATTTTAGGATTATATTACCAAAAGTTATCATGAAATATCAGAAATTATCATGGAGTTTTTGTATGGAACCAAGACCATACTCACGGTGAATATGGTGTATAATGCTACAATTAAGTCAGGAATAGAGATAATTGTCACTCTTTAATGTAGGACGTAGGACTGAAAACTCACTCTGGGCCAAGAGGATACCTCTGCTTTAGGAAAGGCATTTTGACTGTTTCAAATATAATTTTTTCATTTCTGAGCTGCTTTTGTCAGCATGTTGCCTCAAGTTCGCCCTTCTTATGAGAGAGAAGCATGGATTAGCTGTGTAGCATTTGTAACACTGCAGGTCAGGAAGACTATCAGCAGCTATGAGGTTTTCTGAGTCAGCACCTTTTTGGAATTAGCAAGCCTGCTTTTCATCCTTAACTGTCTCTTTTTACCTGGCGGAGGCAGCAAATGTCAGCAACGAGGCTGTTGTGGGTGCCTGTGTAGTAAAACAGAAATCTCTGCAGTTGGGTCTTTTCCCATGACTTTGGCAGCTCAGCTGTGGCCTCTGCTCTGAATCACAGCAGTTTTCCTTTCCCAGTTCAGACAAGCAGGGTGAAGACTCTTCTACAGATTCCACTGAGATGTGGAAAGAGGCCCCATCAACCAGGGATGTTGGGAAGGAGAGGATGCAGCCTTTTTTCTCAGTGAGGCCCTGAGTGTGGGGCCTGCTGTGCTGTGTGAGTGTGCTCCCACGATGGGTGGGAGGGCAGGGCTCATTGCATGATGCCTGACCCAGATTTGTAGCCAGCTGGGTTGAAGCCTCCAATGGCAAGGCCTGTGAGCAGGAGCCATCAGCAGGAATGGTAACCAGGGCTGGGGCATCTGGTGGCTCTGACCTTGGAAGACGAAGATATATCTTAGCTAGGAAGCAAGAGAATATAACCAGGTTAGTGTGATGGAAACATTCTAGGCTTTGGACTCAGACAATTCTAGGTTCATATTCCAAAACAATTAGTAGGTTTCTCATCTGTAAAGTGGGTTGTTTTAAGGATAATACCTAGCATAGCATCTGGCTGCAAGAGAACTTAGCCTATAGGATGTGTTTGTTTGTTTTTTAAACCACATAACCAGAGGTCTAGTGGTAGAAATTCTTGGTATTTGATCAGTGACTCATCAACATTAAGACTGGCATCTTTGTGAGTCTCTTGATGTTTCTCTTGTTTTTAAATTCTTGACCCCAAGATGGCTGCTGCAGCTCTAGACATTAAGTCTGTGTCCAAAGCAGGAAGAAGGAAAAGGACCAATGTTGGCTTCTTCTGCTCCTTTTGCCAGGAGAGCAGTAACTTTCCTAGAAACTCTTGATAGACTTCTGTTTATGTCTCATTCCAGAACTATGTCATGTGGCCATTCTTAGCAGCAAGGGAGTCTGAGAAGGCAAACATTTAACTTTTTAAATGTCACAGTGAAAGGTGGTCAGGGAAGAGGGAGCTGGGAATAAGTTAGCTATTTATCAATACCTGCCATAATGCCTTTCCTTTAATTATGAGAAGTTATCCTTTTATTTTTCTTTTAATGATTATTCTTCCCCTTGGAATTACTGTCCAAATTTCTTTCTTTCTCTGTCTCTTTCAACACATTTAATCCTTTTAGAAATAGTTAATAATGAAGGCATAAAGTACTCTTAGGTTTGTAGAGTCCCTGACATTTCCCCCTATATGCACACCAGTGGAGCCCAGGGTTGGTAGAGATGGAGTTCCCAGGGGCAAGTGGGAAGTTCTCACCCAAACCAATGGAGAATGTCAAGCCAAGGAAATAACCATAGTTAAAACCAGCATCCTAAGTCAGAGATGGAGCCAGTAACTTGGCACCTGGGAAATGAGGACCACTGCTAGAAGGTCCAGAGCAGTGCTGTTTAATAGACATATAATGTGACCCACATGTGTACTTTTAAATTTTGTGGTAACCATATTAAAAAAGCAAAAAAAAAACCCCCCAAAAACAAAAACCACACACACACAGAGGAAATTAATTTTAATAATGTATTTTATTTAACCCAGTGTGTCTAAAATATTATTCCAACATGTCATCAATATTCAAAATTATTAATAAGAGACTTTACTTTTTTTGTACTAAGTTTCAGAAATCTAGTTTGTATTTTACACTCACAGCATATCTCAGTTTGGACTGGTCACATGTCAAGGGCTCAGCAGCCAGCTGTGTCTTGTGGCCACTGTATTGAGAAGCACAGGCTATAGTGGTTCTCAATCACACTGGACCGAATGCCTCCATTTTATAACAAATGATTTATTTTGCACGCCTCACCATCCTGAAATGAAATGTGTAGGCACCTTAACTTGTACTAGTTAGGGTGCACCATACAGCTGTAGCAAACAGACTCCAAGGTGTATGGATAGTGGCTCAAACTAACACAACAGAAATTTGTTCTTACTGTTGAAAAACGGTCCAGCATGTATGTTCAGCAGGTATACATGGTCAGCAGACAACTTTTCTCCACGTGAAGGCTCTTGAATGAAAGCTCCTTTTACTTTGTGGCTCTTATTGCTGTTACCCATTTTGTGGCCTTCTTATTGTCTACATCTAGAAAGCAGACAGGGAAAGAGAGAAGACTATTTCTTTTTTTTTTAATTTATTTTTTGAAGAGTGACATTTATTTATTTAGTTTTTTTGTGTGTGTAGGGCGAGGTAATTAGGTTTATATATTTCTTTATATGTAGAGGAGGTACTGGGGATTGAACCCAGGACCTCGTGCATGCTAAGCATGCACTCTACCACTTGAGCTATACCCTTCCCTAGAGAATACTATTTCTTAAAAGTCTCAGCTTGGCAACAGTACACACCGAATTCCATTGACTTGAACGGGGCTTAGTCATGTGGATACACTTAACCACAAGGGGAGCTGGATAATTATTTGTGTGTCCAGAAGGTGAACAGCCACCGCCCTCCTTATTTATGCCTATACTTAAATAAGTTAAAAAGTTAAATGTAAAGGACAGCCGTAATGTGAAGGAGAAACAAAGGTAAAGTAAGCAGAGTAAAATAATGTGTTTCCACGTATATTTCTAGCTATACTAGAAAAAATTATGAAGTAGTCAGTTGCTTACCTGTGCATGTGGAGTCACCAAGAATGTAACAGGTGCAAATGCTGAAATGTGGTATGAGTGATCAGACATCCTGAGGGACCTTCCTATAGTGATTTTCTGAAATAGTAAACAATTGTTGATAAAGTTCTGAACAAAGTAGAATATAATCGTCACTCAATTTTATAGGGTAATTGCAATTCCTGGGAAATTCAATATACATTAAAACCATTTAAAAATACTTAATGATTTGTGACAGCATGGGTGGAACTTGAGGGCATTAGGCTACATGAAATAAGTCTGGCAGAGACAAATACTGTTATGATTCCACACTTATATGTGGAAGCTAAAAAAACTGAACTCATAGAAACAGAGAACAAGTTGGTTGTTGCTAAAGACGGGGATGGGGGAATGGATGAAAGGGGGCAAAAAGTACGGACTTCCAGATATAAAATAAATAAGTTCTGGGGATGTAACGTGTAGCATGGTGACTGTAGTTAACAGTACTGTATTGTGTATTTGAAAATTGGTAAGAGAGTAGATCTTAAAATTTTTCACCACAAGAAAAAAAATTGTAACTATATGAGGTGATGAATTTTAACTAAGTTCATTGTGGTGATCATTTTGAAGTATATACATTATATCAAATTGTTGTTGTAACCCTTAAACCAATACGATGTTATATGTCTCAATAAAACTGGAAACATATTTTAAAATACTTTATGATTATATGTAAAACAAAGATTCTAGGATCAGATTACTGTAAATGGATTTTTTATGTATATTGAGTTTCTCATAAAACATTTGGAAATCAAACAGGATATGGGACAATTTTTTATTATGTAGGAAGATTATATAGTATCTCAGGCCGTGAGATTTCCCAAGTGCCTCCCAGGGAGTGGTACTGCCATTTTCTGAGCTAAAATCAGTTCTCTGGGGGAAGAGAAAGGGAAAATAGATATTGGGAGGCAAATAGCAGTAGCTACCTTACTTTCTGTCTCACTGTTGGTCTTCAGCATCTTCCTATAGGATTTCCCAGTGTTCCAAGTGCTCCTCTAAATGACACACATCTTATGCCAGCCAACACCGTGACCCTTATGGGAATGGTCTTATGTATCCCAAGCACTTGCCATTATTTTCTGCAGTAAAGCTAGTCCCCTACCATGTAACATACAGGTAAAAATGATACCAGGAGGAGTGAAGTTTATATTGTTAAGTCACCATTTTACTTAGTTCCAAAGAGTTTGGTTTTCTTTATCTTCTTTGAAGGGGACTTCGTCACAATCTTTCTTCCTTTTGCACTTCCACGTTTCCTCGCAAGGTGGCACTGAATGCCTTGTTGTGGCTGTACTGCTGCGTGGAGGCAGGCCCAGCTTCGTTTCCTTGGTGCCTCTGCCTAACAGACATTTACGTTCAGCAGCAGGTGGTGTCCCCAGGTAACCTCAGGGCCTCTCTGATGTTCAGTATTTGTATTAACCAAGATATGAGAAAACTTCACCCATCTTTCTCCATTTAGGCATGAATAGCTTTAATTATAGTTAGTGAAAAAGGTAGAAATCATTAAATGATGTAATTATATCCTTGTGAATATTTGATGGTGTTTTGGTTCCTTGAAATGTTTTAGCCATTCTCTTGGCAAATGTTGTTTGTATAATTAGTGTAGTGTTATAATGCATCTAAATTTAGTCTCACTGGAGATGCAAATTCTCTTAATTCACATTTCTCTGATACTTCCTATAGTTGTGAAACTAGAAAGAGGATGAATATTTACTATTCGGAAGTTGATATTATCCTGATCTAAACTGTTTCAGTCAACAAAATGAGGTAGCTCAATCTCCTTGTCAAAGCTTGACAAACATCTGATCTGCAGGTATCTTTTTCTTCCTTTTCTTTTCTTTTTAATTGAAGTCAGTTGTCTCTTTAAAAAATTTATAATAAGCATACAGGATTAATAAACAGGAATCTCCCAGAGAAGAATGACTAGTCATCCAGACAGATATCCCATAACAATTAGTCTCTGAGAGCCCAAGACTCATAGTAACAATACTTACAGGAGACTTGTATAGAAAAGCCACAGTGCTGACTTACTCTTTATGTGATACAAATACTCACGTTTGCTTGGCAGCACATTCTCTCCCTTGAAACAAATTTACATGAACCATCAGGGTATTAGCAGAAGATGCTTCTCAGGCATGGATTCAGAACAGCAGCGTGCATTGGATGATCCTAATGGTGGGGTCATCAGACAGACTGGTGACATGGTCTGGATTTTTGAGGTGGTGGACCAGGACCCTCCCTCCGTAAGATGGCTGGCAGCCTTTGCTTATCTGAGTTTCCCTTTTCTGTAGTTTCTTCATTGATCTCACACCCTGAATAATCACACAGTCCTCGTTAAACCACACCCTGCATCTATTTTGTTAGATATATGAAATACGTGAGGTCATTTGTAGTTGGCTTCCCTCGGGAGCCTTATTCCACTAACTGTTTCCCTACAGAGGCGTAGCCTGGAAGGTGCTCCCAGCACTTCAGCTCATGTCCCTCTGGCTGGAGCCCAAGTTCCCCAGCTTCCTCAGTCCTCGGGGTCTTTAGTATTGCAGTCATTTTTTTCTCAGCCCTTCTTGACCAAAAGCAATGCCTGACAGTTAAAACAACTTAAGTCTATATGTCCTGACAACTTAGTAGCTGTTTGGAAAGATAAATACACACAAATTGAAAGAAAAAGTAATGTTTAACTTTCATTCTTACAGAACCACCGTTATCCCAAACCTTGCAGTCAGGCTGGACATCATTTCCCGCATTTCCTGTTCCACGATGATTTTCATACTGCACTTGTTTTTTTATCCCAGCGGCCACCAAAACCCCAACTTCACAAAGATGCAGTGGCATTCAAAAGAATACAGTGTAATTTAATGTTGAAATTGTAAACCACCTCAAGCTATTAGCAAGCATAATGTCTGACAGATGCCAACTATTGCACTTTTCCCCCAAATTTAAGATATTCATGGTGCCTCTGTGAGTTCACTGTGGCTTCCTAGGTATGTGGTACACAGTTTGGGAACCATGGGGCTGGAGCTTAGTCATGGCTATGCCTAGCTGCAAAGAAATTGGGAAATATAATCTATTTAATTTATTCTGGTGGCCTCTACACCAATGAATTAAATGTTTAAATACTAATTTTACATTTTTATTCTTGTAGGGTGTGTTATATCCCTGTTTATGAGTTATTGAAGGGCAGCTGATTATTGCCTCTTTGCAAGAATAATAACCATAACAGTGGTTACTTTACGGAGCACTTATATATAATAAACATTCTGCTAAAGTGCTTCTCATATATGCTCTCACTTAATCCTCACAGTACCTTTTGAGGTAGATACAGGTAATATTCCTATTACATAGATATATATGTGTATGTAAGGAAATTTCTACTTAAGTACCTTGCCAAAAATCACGTAGAAATTAAGTGGTAAGGCAGAATTCGAACCAGGCTGTCTGATTTTAGAGCCAACTTTCTGAACCACCGTGCTCCTTTAGCTTTGATATTTACTAACTACAAAAATGAAGAACAATATTATGTATTTGTGTTGGCATTTTTTACTATTCTACCTGTGCTAAAATAATTAAATCATTATTACCTTTTGTACAGTAACCATCTTCAAAGGATTGAATTCTTACACCACCACTGAACAAGCAGGAAGAAGAGAGACTTGTTCCAAATAATGCAGTGTTGACCTTCCTGAATTCTGCTCTGAAATAATATAGATGGAAAAAGAAGAGGCTGATGCACATCTCGACTTGATATTAGTTGAAGTCCCTTACCTGCAGAGGTGTGACCTGAAAACATTTTGCTAACATCTTGATCCTCTATCTTTGTTGCAGGAGGCCAAGGGAAAGATGGTGCCCCCATCATCACTTTTCCAGAGTTTGTGGGGTTCAAACACATCTCATATGAGGACTTCCTGAATGTCATGACCTACCTCACCAGCATCCCCGGGTGAGCTGAACACAGTGCTCTGCTGCCTTCCTGGTCACGGGCTTTATTCTGAGTTTCCCATGTGGTGGGACTGGGTTGAGATGAGCACAGTTCCCATTAGTATGTAATAGCCAGTTTCTCTTATTCATCAGTCCCAGACAAGGGATGTAGAAAGAAACTAGAAAACAAAGATACATGAGTATTGGTTTTGATCATGGTGTGCACATAGGAAATACTTCATAAACATTGTTGAGTGAATGAAAAATTGAACAGGTGGTGCTGCTTTTGTTCCTTCAGGTTCATTGCTCTCGATAAAGGTGATTCTGCTTTCCTGGGGCCTGTCGTTCCAGACACCTGGCTGCTGCTCAGGGACCTCAAGCCATGTTAAGAATTATTTAATTTATCTCCCATAGACAGGGAACTTAGAGGTAGATTTTATAGTTGTCATTGTCAGATGGAGAGTCTAGGGCCCAGAGCAAGGGAACTTAAAGTCCAGGAATAAAAACTGTGCCAATAGCTGAGACCATAACAGAGATGTTTTCGGGCACCTGCTACTTCTACCTTCTCTGCCCTAGGTCTCATATATTTATGCTATTTAAGTCAATAAATAGCCAGGTCTGTAAGGAATGGAATGTGGGACAGAGTTCATATCAGTGACAACTATTTCACAGACAGAGATGGAGCTGGGCGTGGAGTCCAAACCTAGTTCTCCAGGAGAGCAGACTCGGCCAGGAAAGGCACTAGTCCCCATGCATCTGTTTCATTTATGATATCATCTGTTACTTAACTGCTATGTGGTTAGCAGTTTAGACAACAGCCAGGGGTGTGCTGTTGCTTTCCATCTGCCTCTTATGATTCAGAGGTAAACGCCAGCTCTTTGAAAGGCCACCTGGAATCTGATCCCACCGGCAGAAATGAGGAAGTTAATTTGTTTGCTTTCATCAAACCCACTCTAAGATTTTGTTTTTATTTTTGTCTTTTACCCTTCTTACTTCTTCAGAGAAGGCTATGGATTTATTTTTGATCCACTTCTTCGAAGTTCAGTATTTAAATTATATTTCACCAATTCCCATCCTCTCTGCCTCTGATCCCAGAATCTTGTATACATTACGCAGACACGAGAGGACTTGGGCTTGGTTGGTTTGAGGGAAGGATGCTGTACGTCTCTGTCCTTTGCTCACGCAGTTCACTCTGCAGGAACACCTTTCCCGCCCTTCTAGGCCTGGCTAACTCCTGCACAGTCATCAGCCCTCAGTCTGATCTCATTTCTTCAAGGAAACCCTCCCTGACCCCAGTTCTGCTCTCACAGACTCTTTATTTCCACAGAACCCTGAGGGTTCCTTGTATAACACCATAGTATATGGAAATTATTTCTGTCTCTCCCATTAGACTGTGAACTGCTCGAGTAGAGGCCAATGCTTTTTTTTTCTTTTTTTATTCCTAGCCCAGCCCATAGTAGGTTCTCAAGAAGTAATGTTGGTAGAATTTCTAGTTCTGATACTATTCATTTCAATCAAAGGATATTTGTTGTAGCCAAGAAGGAGGACACTGACAGAGAGGGGAGAACCACACTGTACACTCCTGCCTTTAACTTCCTGGGTTATAGGGAGTTGAACCTGGTCTCCCTCTTTGGTTCAACTGCATTCCAAACATTGACCTACCAGTTTAGCAATTTCCTCTGTGAGGAGCAGCAAGAAGAGCGTGAGCAGGGAGGTGGGCAACAGGTAGAAGTGCCTCCTCCTCATTCTCATCATATTTGTTTTAAACTCACTGCCTAATTTTACTGAATTCCTGGATGCAGTCATATGCTCAGTGAAATGGGTCATTTTCATCTTGTCCTTGCAGCCTTTTCCAAGTCATGTTGAGGACCTTACATTGAGTGTCGTGTGACCCAGTGTAGAGAGAAGCATCGAAGGGTAGAAACCCTAGCTCACAGGCATAGAAGCTGAGACAAATAAGGGAGCTACTGTTTAGACCTGATTTCCTCTTTCTGCTCGATGCTCCTTGCATAATTTCTTGTAACTAGGGAGTGTTTTCCTTTCCTAGAATGCAGTTTGTCTCTTGAGAAAGAGTAGCTGTGACCAGTTATTCCCCTTTCCTGTTCCGGCATTTGTTCGTACTCACTTGCTCACTGTCTCCCACCTTGTTCCTTTCAACATAAAACAAAGACAATGGGTAAGAAGACCTGAAAGGAAATTTGACATGAATCTTGCTTTGCAGTTCCCATTTCAGATTCCAAAGATTCCTTTATGATTCCTATTTATCATAATTTGTATCTTCCTAAATATTACAGTCATTACCAGGCACCAGAGTTTTTCCCAGGTTTTCACAATGTATTACAGGCAGTTGGCAGAGAGCTCATGGCATAGAACAAGCAAGAACTGATGCACTAGAAGAAGAGAATGGCAGGATGCTCGGGGCAGGGATAAGATATCTCTGTGCTGAAGTGAATGAGGATCTTTCATGGTGGTTGGGTTGGGTG
Organism: Vicugna pacos; assembly: GCF_048564905.1. NCBI lineage: Eukaryota > Metazoa > Chordata > Mammalia > Artiodactyla > Camelidae > Vicugna > Vicugna pacos. Next base: position 52,338,377 of record NC_132987.1, on the reverse strand, counting down.
AGTGCAGCATCTCACTCTTTACCAGATCTTTGCTGAGTGCCAGCAGTGTGTAGAGAGCTGTGTTAGGGGCCATAAAGGACCAAAAATGCCATAAGACAATGCATTGAATCTCAGGAAGCTCATCACGTGACTCTGTTGTCATGATATTTTGTGAAATATGCAAACAAGGTAATATAGGAGCTCAGAGGAGAGAAAATTTACTTTGGACAGGAAAAACAAGGAAAGCTTCAGGAGTAAAGTGGCTTTGAAGATTGGATACAATTTCCACAGGTAGATCAAAGAGGGACATTCCAGAGAGAGAGAACAGGATGATGTTTAAGAGCTTTGGACACAGCCCAAACCTAGATTGAAATTTAGATTCTATTGTTGCCTCACTGTGTGATCTGGGGTAAATGACTTGGCTTCTATTTCTAACCCCCATGGATTTTGAAGTGTTAAATAGAATGTGTTTGGGAAACAGACTATGCAGACTGCCCAGAGCAGAGTGAGGCTCCTTTTCAGTTAGTAGTGAGAAATGAGACCTGGAAAGACAATTGGGAACAGATTGGTTTTCCACCAAGTTGAGGAGTTTAGGCACAGTGAGCAGGACGAGGCCATTGGAAGTTTTGAGAAGGAAAATGACAACCAGATGGACTTGGTGGTGGTGTGCAGGGTGGACCAGAAAGAGTGGGACAAAGGAGGCAGGGAGACTAGTTAGGGGCTTCTACACTAGGGTAGGTGCAAAGTGAAGGGGGAGTGAGCTAGCAAGATGGCAGAATGACTGGATGGAAAGGGATGGACAGGAAGGAGAGGTATTGGGGACTGGTGGGAGTGGGGGAGGAAGGAGAGTGAGAAACTAATGATGGTGCTCAGCTTTAGGAACTGTGTTCACCACCTGATCTTTTCACTTTTATGTGTCTGGGCACATGAAATTGAGGCCTCATTTTAAAGGTGTTTCCAGTGGTTACAGATTGTCTCTAAGTGTTTTGAAAAGGCATTAGTAAAACATTCTGAACAACAGAGATAGTCAACTATTTTAAAATCACAGTTGTTTTTCCAAAAATCAGTATTTGTATAACTAAATCTGCATTTTTATTACCCTATTTCTCTATTCAGTTTCTTTGTTTTACTCCCAGTTCTGTGTTCATTACCTGAAAGGGATTAGAGAAAATACTTTTTGTAGATGGTAACAAGAGCTGTATTTCATAACAGTGTGAATTTTATTTGCTATTTGTAAAGGTCCTTTTCTAAAAGGAATCTGTTGAGAGGCCTATTTAAGTTTGAAGAATCTATGTCTATTTTCCTTCTGGAGATCCAGATGAATAGTCTGTGAGAAGAGTTGTATCCTCTTTTTAAAATTTTTAAATCTATTTTTTGTGTGTCCTCTTTTGTGATCTGCTGTCTGATAGAATGCTGTCTGACAGTTCTACTTGAGGAAGAGAGGGGAGACAGTGTTACTATTTGGCCTGTGAATTATAATGAGACTTGCTCCTTTGTATTAGTAGACTGAATGGGATTATAACAACTTGTCAGCTCTAGAAACCAGCCTTGTCAGAGAAGTGAGTTCAATCTGGGCCTCTTACTGTTATGAAGGCAATGGAAAAGCCCATTTTTAAGTGGCTTTGAATAGTACTAATGGAAAAGTGCTGCTTTGATTGAGTAGCCAGGGTAAGGTATGGTATTTCCTGGACTGGCTATGGAATTGCTCCCCCAGAATCAAGAAAATGTAATCATTCATCTGACTTCTAAGGATAGAGGTCCAGAGTGGGGAACCTTGTTGGGCTGCTGTCTTTTTTTTTTTTAACATTTTTTATTTATTTATAATCATTTTACAATGTTGTGTCAAATTCCAGTGTTCAGCACAATTTTTCAGTCATTCATGGACATATACACACTCATTGTCACATTTTTTTCTCTGTGAGTTATCCTTAGGCTGCTGTCTTGTCCAAGATGGACAGTTTTGCTTCAGAGCCCTTAGGAAGGATGCCTTGAGAGGCCAGACCTCTGGCACTCAACTGAGTAAAATTAGAGAGCACCCCATAGATTTATTATGAATAGTGACAGTGGCCAGTAAGTCTTATATGTGGAGAGAATTTTAATGGATTATACTAGGGGGCAGAAAAAATTTAATATGCCAGGATCCTGTTCTTCTAATGTAAGAGCTAGGGGTCTGACATTGTTTCTCCCCAGGAGAATGACCTAGAGTGAGTATAACAGCTTTTCTTTGTTTATTTGTTTAGATGATTGTTTTAGAATACCTGTGCTATATCCTGCTTGTGTCATTTACCCTGTGCAGGTAGGAGACCACTTTCCCTTTTCTGATGTATGTTCAATTCAGGTTTCTTAAACATTCAAAATACAGCCCCTTGCTTGAATTTACAGGTGCTGGTGGTTATAAATATCTGGAATTCGGTCTTACTCAGTGATATTATCAATTATAAAAAAGATAATTCCTGTAGTTCTGTGGGAAATGCCATTGATATTTTGACAGGGATTGCAGTCACTCTGTAGATTGCCTTGGCTTGTATGATCCTTTAACAATTTTAATGCTTCTAATCAAGGAACACAGTATATCTTTCCATCTGTTATTGTTGTATTCAGTTTCTTTCATCATTGTCTTATGGTTTTCTGAATACAGGTCTTTTACCTCCTTGGTTAGATTTATTCCTAGGTATTTTATTCTTTTTGATGTGACTGTAAATGGAATTGTTTTCTTAATTTCTCTTTCTGATAGTTCATTGTTAGTATATAGAAATGCAACAGATATTAATTTTGTAGCCTTCAACTTTACTGAATTAATTAATGCTCGAATAGTTTTCTGGTGGTGCCTTTAGGATTTTCTATGTATAGTATCGTGCCAACTGCAAATAGTGACAGTTTTACTTCTTCATTTCCAATTTGGATTGCTTTTATTCATTTTGTCCTTGTCTGATTGCTGTGGCTAGGACTTTAAAAACTACTAAAATAAAAGCAGCTAGACTGGGCATCTTTGTCTTGTTCCTGATCTTAGAGGAAATGCTTTCAACTTCTCACCATTGAGTATAGTGTTAGCTGTGAGTCTGTTATAAATGGGCTTTATTATGTTGGGCTGTATTCCCTTTATACCCCCTTTGTTGAGAATTTTTATCATAAATGGATATTAAATTTTGTCAGAAGCTTTTCCTATGTCTAGTGAGATGATTATGTGATTTTTACTCTTCAATTTATTAATGTGGTGTATCACATTGATTAATTTGTATATATTGAAAAATTCTTGCATCCCTGGGATGAATCCCACTTGATCATGGTGTATCATTGTTTTAATGTATTGTTGGGTTTGATTTGCTAATACTTTGTTGATGATCTTTGCATGTATGTCCATCAGGGATATAGGCTTGTAGTTTTCCTTGTTGGGGGTATCTTTGTCTGGTTTTGATATATGGTGATGCTGGCTTCATAGAATAAGTTCAGAAGTTTTCCTTCCCCTGCAATTTTTTGGAACAGGTGGTAGGTGTTACCTTTTATCTAAATGTTTGGTAGAATTCACCTGTGAAGCCATCTGGTCCTGGACTTTTGTTTGTTGGGAGTTTTTTAAATTACTGATTCAGTTTTGTTACCAGTAATTGGTCCATTCATGTTTTCTATTTTCTTCTTGGTTCAGTCTTGAGAGAGTGTACATTTCTAGAAATTTGTTCTTTTCTTCTAGGTTGTCTATATTTTTAGCATATAATTGTTTGTAGTAATCAATTATACTCATTTGTATTTCTGTGGTATTGGTTGTAATTTCTTTTTCATTTCTGATTTTATTGATTTGGACCCTCCCTTTTTTTCTTATTGAATCTGGCTAAAGGTTTATCAATTTTATGTGTAGCAAATAATTTAAAAATTCATATGGAAACACAAAAGACCCTGAATAGACAAAACAATCTTAAGAAAGAAGAACAAAGTGGAGGTATCACACTCCCCGATTTCAAATTACTCTACAAAACTACAGTAATCAAAATAGTGTGCTACTGGCACAAAAACAGACACATAGATCAATGCAACAGAATCAAACCCACACTTATATGGGCAATTAATCTATGACAAAGGGAACAAGAGTATGGGGAAAATCCAGCCTCTTCAACAAGTGGTATTGGGAAAACTGGACAGCTATATGCAAAAGAATCAACCCGGACTACTCTTTCACATCAGGCACAAACATAAATTCAAAATATATTAACAACTTAAATATAAGACCTGAAACCATAAAACTTCTAGAAAAAGAATAGGTGGTCTACTCTTTGACATCAGTCTTTGTAATATTCTTTTGGATAAGTCTCCTCAGGCAAGGAAAACAAAAGCAAAAATAAACAAATGGCACTACATCATACTAAAAATCCTTTGCACAGCAAAGGAAACTATTAATAGAACAAAAAAGCCACCTACTGAATGGGAGAAGGTATTTTCAAATGATATATCTGATAAGGGGTTAATATCCAAAATATACAAAGAATTCATACAAGTCAACATCAAAAAAAACAAACAACCCAATTAAAAAAATGGGTCAGAGGATCTGAATAGACATTTTTCCAAAGAAGACATAGAGATGGCCAACAGGCACATGAAGAGAGACTCAACATCACTAATCATGATGGAAATGCAAATCAAAACTACAAGATATTATCTCATGCCTGTTAGAATGGGTATTATCAAAAAGACAACAAATAACAAGTGTTCATGAGGATGTGGAGAAAAGATTTCTAAATCATATAGTACCATTAGTGTGAATGTAAATTGATACAGCCACTATGAAAAACTATGGAGTTTCCTCAAAAAATTAAAAATAGAACTAACGTATGATCCAGCAATATCACCCCTGGATATTTAGCTGAAGAAAAAAACCCCACTAATTAGAAAAGTTATACACAACCCTATGTTCATTGCAGCATTATTTATAATAGCCAAGGTATGGAAGCAACCTAAGGTTAATCAGCAGATGAATGGATAAGGAAGATGTGGGGTGTGTGTGTGTGTGTGTGTACACACACACACATATATGTAAAATATATATAACAGAATATTACTTAGCTGAAAAAAAGAAATCTTACCATTTGTGACAACATGGATGGACCTAGAGTGTATTATATTAAGTGAAATAAGTTAGACAAAGAAAGATAAATACTGTACGACATCACTTATGTGGAGAATCTGAAAATATAAAACAAATGAACAAATGTAACAAAACAGAAACAGAGTTATTGATACAGAGTACAAACAGGTGTTTGCCAGAGGGGAGGTGGGTGAGGGGAGGAAAGAAATAGGTGAGGACGATTAAGAAATACAAACACTAGTTGCAAAATAAATGAGTCACAGGTATGAAATGTGCAGTGTGGGGAATATAGTCAATGATTATGTAATATCTTTGTATTGTGACATATTGTAACTAGACTTATGGCGATAATCAGTTTGTAATGAATAAAAATATCGAATCACTATGTTATGTAACAGGAACCAACATAGTGTTGCAGGTCAATTATACTTCAAAAACAAACAAATGAACAATCTCATAGAAAAGAGATCAGATTTGTGGTTACCAGAGGCAGGAGGTGGGGAAAGGAAATTGGATAAAGGCAGGCAAAAGGTAGAAACTTTCAGTTATAAGATAAATAAGTACTAGGGATATAATGTACAACGTGATAAATATAATTAACACTGCTGTATGTTATATATGAAAGTTGTTAAGAGAGTAAATCCTAAGTTCTCATCACAAGAGAAAAGTTTTTTCTATTGAAATGATGATGTTCACCAAATTTATTGTGAAAATCACTTCATGATGTATGTCAATCATATCATTTTGCTATGTACCTTAAACTTACACGGAGCTGTATATCAATTATATCTCAATAAAACTGGAAGAAAAAATTATTGAGATACCAAAAACAAAAAAATTGTCACAACCCATAACAAGAAAGCAGCTTTCTCCCCTATTTATTGTGTGATGTGGGTTGTTTTGGTAATGGAGTGGTCTGAAACCAGAATTGAGATATAATTGGAGACAGTGGGCTTTTAAAATTATCTTTTATTCAAATTGCTGAATACTTTATATTACAGTAAATTTGATTAAAAATAAGAAAAGAAATAAATTTTCTTTAATCAATAAAATGAATGTTGCTTTTGAAAAATGAAGCTTTGGATGGAGAGCAGGAAACACCATGCTCTCTACCAGTCATTATGTGGTCAGTGAAGTTTCCTGACTCTGTGAGCCGGAGAGGGTATTAACTCTTACTGTTTATTTTATTTTATTATTTTATACTATTTACTTATATGCTAATTATTATGACTTTTTACTATTTATTACTTACTATTTTAAGAGATCCTGAAAATGATGGTAAAGGAAGATTCAGAATTAGTCCAAAATACCTTATTAAAGGACTCCAGGCATTAGCACAAGTACCTTTCTGATTGAATAATCTTTACAACTTAACTGGGATGATAAACATTGCATTACATTTAGTAATGATGTGCACTAATTATTATCAATCAGAATAGTCCAAGTTAAAAGTCATCATACTTTTTCTGTAAAGAATCAGAGCACTTTCCCCGGCGGTTGCCGAAGATGGCGGAGGGGCAGGTATTGGTGCTCGATGGCCGAGGCCATCTTCTGGGCCGCTTGGCAGCCATTGTGGCCAAGCAGGTGCTTCTGGGCCGGAAGGTGGTGGTTGTCCGTTGTGAGGGCATCAACATTTCTGGCAATTTCTACAGAAACAAGTTGAAGTACCTGGCCTTCCTCCGCAAGCGCATGAACACCAACCCCTCCCGCGGCCCCTACCACTTCCGAGCCCCCAGCCGCATCTTTTGGCGGACAGTGCGAGGATGCTGCCCCACAAGACCAAGCGAGGCCAGGCTGCACTGGACCGCCTCAAGGTTTTTGATGGGATCCCGCCACCCTATGACAAGAAAAAGCGGATGGTGGCTCCTGCCGCCCTTAAGGGTGTGCGTCTGAAGCCCACACTGGAAGTTTGCCTACCTAGGGCGTCTGGCTCATGAGGTTGGCTGGAAGTACCAGGCAGTAACAGCCACCCTGGAGGAGAAGAGGAAAGAGAAGGCCAAGATCCATTACCGGAAGAAGCAGCAGCTCATGAGGCTACGGAAGCAGGCTGAAAAGAATATAGAGAAGAAAATCGACAAATTCACAGAGGTCCTCAAGACCCATGGACTCCTAGTCTGAGCCCAGTAAAATTGACTGTTTATTCTTCACGCTTGGCCTGGCCTGCCCTTCCTCCATCGCCGCCATAGGATGTGGGGACCCCCAGGGCCTGCCATCCAGGTGCCACAGGCAGCCCAGGGCTTAGAAGGCTGGGGACACCAAGGGGACGGACCTTAGTGCTGTTTAGGAAAGGCCGTTTTAAACTTTACAGAGCTCTAAGGGCTATAGGCATAGTTTGCCTGTGACCAACTCATTTGTGACAGTTGGAACAACCAGTGCAGCATCAGGACTGGTAACGGGGAGCTGGAAGACTAACTGGAAGGGACCCCTACGTCTGCTTAAACCTCCCACAGGGCTGGTTACTATACTCTGCAGCTGTTAGGACGTGAGCGAATGCTTGGGCAGCAGGAGTCCGGTGTCTACAGAGGTGTTTGTGGAAGGGAAGTGCAGCCAGGGGGTCACAGGCATCGCCCTTGTGTCTTCCCTGTGTTTTGTGATTCAACGCTAATAAATTATTTTTAAAGGAAAAAAAAAAAAGAATCAGAGTAAATATTTTAGGCTTTGCAGGCCTTATGGTCTCTGTCTCAACTACTGACCTCTGCTGTTGTAGCTCAAAGCAACCATGAACAATACGCAAGCAACTGAGTGTATCTGTGGCTGTGTTCCAATTAAACTTTGTTTACAAAATGGGAGTAGAGTGGAGTTGGCATATGGATTGTAGTTTGCTGGCCCCTAATGCTAGTTCTCAATTATTAGCATGCATCAGAATCATTTAGGGAATTTGCTGAAACACAGATGCTGGTCCTAGTCCAGAGTTTCTGATTCAGTGGGTTTGGGGTGGGGTGGAATAATTTGCATTTCTAACAAACTCCCAGGAGATGCTGATACTGCTGGTCCAAGGACCACACTTTGAGTACTGTCCACATTTACAGAGATGGATGGATATTAAGATCAGGTAGAAGGAAGAAACATGTATAAATTCACATAACTGGTGAAAGGCAAAACTTAGAACTTAGATTTCCTGGCTCCTGGCTCATGCCATTTCCACATCAGGAAGCTTTCAGATAATGTTGTGTGGCCATGTCCATGATCTGACTTACAAATTTATGTCTATATTTCTTGGCATATCAACTTTAGATGATATCTTGTGATTCTTCCCTGTGGAAAATGAATTTTGCCTATTTATCATGCTTCTCTCGTCTTGCTCTCTTCACCTCGTAATTTTTGTTAGTTACGTAATTGTTTTTAGATCATGTAATGGTTACCATTATAAATTTAAACAACACACTTAACTTCTGTCTGGTGATTCAGCCACCAGTCAGTATCAACAGGTAATTGGGTCCAAGACCCTTGTGGATACCAAAATTGCCTTTGCTCAAGTTCCTTACACAAAGTGGCAGAGTACAGTCAGCCCTGCATATCTGTGGATGTGGACTGCGGGTATGGAGGGCCAATTGTATCCACTAATTTTTCTACTATGCATTTGCGTCTTTCTTTACTCTCTCTTATCCTTCAAGTGATTTATAATGTATTTTACATTTTTACTATAAATATTTTTCTTTGATTTTAGGTTGATTTTAAATAATAGAAATTAGTAAAATGCTTTTATTTATGTAATATGATCAGACCTCTAGCGTAAGAGATGTAATCCTGTGTCATTAAACCCTGTGTCACACAAAAGAGAATGCTACAAATGTTAAGGTGAAATGAGTTTTCTTTTCTCACACTCCATGAGTTGCTCAAAATCGTGCTACAATTTAATTCATTTCAGACTCAGGCAATTACTTTTTATATACCCTTTCTCCTAGCATTTGTAATCACCTTTCTTTTCTCTTGTTTATAGAATGGCAAATCTCGTTATCACATTACTGATATCTTGCAGATTCTTTATCATAGAGTTTGTGTAATACATACATTTTCTTCTTGGAGATAACTCCTTTGAGCCCCTCTGGCCTAATTTTTTAATTCAGGTTGCTGTCTAAACATGCTTTGAGCTGTCAACCTTGGACTGCTTTTTATTCTCACTGGGAAAGTCATTCCTTCTGCTTTAGATTTCATTTTCATTAAAAAAAAAATCTTTCCAGTTATTTCTTTTTCAGAAAGGGTGTATGGTAAGTGAATCTAGTAAGATCTTGAATATCAGAAAATGGCTGCATTTTTACTTCCCACTTGATTGGCAATCTGTCTGAGTATGGAATTTTTTTTTTAATGTAAAATGACATTGATCCATTGATTTCTAGCATTAGTGTTGCTGATAAGGCTGATCCTCCTCACAGGACCCAAGTCTCATTCCTTAATAGGTAAGCTGTTTCTCCACATAGGAAGCGTTTGTGATTTTTTCTTTTTGTTTTGTAGGTTTAAAGTGTCAAATCTTTTTCTTTCTTTCTGCTGGGACTTTGACCTAAAGATTCAAGTCTCTTTTAGGCTTAGAATATTTTTCTGTCATGTCTTTGCTTATTTCTTTCCTCCAACTGTTTTCTGCCTCTGGAACTCAAGTAAGAGGAATATTGCATCTTCTAAATCTCTCTTCTGTGTCTTTAACTTTTCTTTTATATTTTTTTCACCTCTTTATCACTTTACATTTTAAATATATATATTATTTAAAATGTATTATTTAAAATTTTAAGTATATATATTATTTAAAATATAAAATGATATGCACATATATAAATTATCTGTTCATGTATCTGCTCTTTTTTTTCTATCGATTTTTTAATCTTTATTTTCCCATTACTTTTAAGAATTCTTTATGAATTAGGGATATTAGCCCTTTTTCTGTGATGCATGTTGCTTATAGTTTCTCTCACTTCTTAATTTATCCTTTGACTCTGCTTAGAATTTTTTTGCCATGTGAAATTTTTATATCATCAAATATATCAGTGTTTCTTTTAATGCATCTGGATTTTGAGCCATTGTCAGAGAACTTTCCTATACCTAGGTTATAGAGGAATTTGCCCAAACTTTCTTGTAATGCAGTATGATTTTATGTTTTACATTGGGTGTTTATTTTGTGTGTGTGATATGAGATGTAGATCTAAGTTTATCTTTTTCCAAATGGCTATCCAGTTATCCTAACACCATTAATTTAAAATATTCATCTTCGCCTCAGTGATTTGAGAGTAAATTGGCCTCTGTATTTGTAAGTGAATAATATACTATTTTAATTACAAGGATTTAAATATCTTCAATATCTGGTAGGATTAATTCCCCCACGCCTCTCAGGTCCTTAAGTTTTACTTACTTTTTTCATGTTTTCCTGACTGTTCTTTCCTTTCTTCTTCCTTATTTCCTTTCTATGTGTCTAGCTCCATTAAAAAAAAAAAGAAAAGAAAAGGGGAAAAAAAAAACAACAACACTAGTTGATCTTTTCATTGAGACTGTGTTAAATTTATAAATTAACTCAGGAAAAAGTGACATATTTATACTGTTAAAATAATCCTATCAAGAAGAAGAAAAGTCTTCCCATTTGTTAAAATCTACCTTTGCGTCTTTCAGGAGTGTTTAAAATTTTCCTAACATTTTTGCGTATTTATTGTTAAGTTTATTCCATAGTATTTTGTTTGTCGCTATTCTAAGTGGGATAGCTTTACTGTTATATATGTTAAATGGTAATTTTATTTTGGTATTGTCTTTATTCAGTCTAGGTATCAATGTCATACTTGCTTCATAAATAGCATTTCAAAGTTTTCTTTCAGTTTTAAACTGGGAAACAATTTTTGTGGTATTGGGACTTTATGGTCATTGATGATTTAAATTCTCCTGTGAAACTGCCCAGTGCATCTGGGCCTTGATAACTTTCTCTGTTTCTCCTATGGAAATTGGCCTATTAAAGCTTTATGTTTCTAATGAGATCAATTTTAGTAAATTATATTTTCCTAGGAAATCATCTATTTATGTCTTGGTTTTCAAGTTTATTTGCATAGAAATATGCAAAGTAGTTTCTCAGATAATTAAATTTTCTTGTGTTTCAGTGGTTATTTTCCCTTTGCCGTGTCTTAGTTTGCATACCTGTGCTTCGTCCTTTTTTTCACCCTTGATTAAGTTAGCTAGTGGCTTATTTATTTTTTAATTTAAAAAATGCTATTCTGATTTTTTAATTAGAGCTACTGCTTTTCTCTTTTCTACCTTATTCATTCTGCCTTTATTTTTAATATCTTCTTCCCTGTACTTTCTTGGTTTGCTTTGTTTTTTCTCATTTTTTGAGTTGAAAGTTAAATTAATTTTTATCCTGTTATTTTATAGATATAAATATTTTATGAATTTTCTCTGACACTGCTTTAAATGTAGCCCATAAATTCTGATATGTAGTATTTTCATTATCACTATATCTTATAAATTCTGTGATTACATTTTATATTTTCCCCTTACTGAAGAGTGTTTTTGTTTTTGGGTCTTTTTTGAAGAGATGTTCAACAGAAGATTTTTCAAAGTTTCAGATGTTTTCTTTGTGGCCCTATATCATGACCAATTTTTTTGGATGTTCCATTGTGCTTGAAAAGAAGATGAATCCTGTATTATCAGGATGTAAAATTAATGCATATCCATTAGCTCTTCCTTATTGATTATGTTCTTTAAGTATTCTGTGACCTTATCAATATGTTGTCTATTCTGGCTTACACTGAAAATGTTGTATTAGAATCACCTAGGTAAAATATATTTCTATCTGTCTCCTTGTGTCTCCTGTAGTTTCTGCTTTAAAAAGCTGGTTAGTCCCCATACCTCGTGGTCGCTCTCGCTCCATCTCGCTCACCTTCTGAGACGGCCTGCACTCTGTCTGTGGAGTGTGTATCCACTTTTACTTTAAACACCCTACACCTCTTGGCTTCTCTTCCTCTCACCTTTCTGAGATGGCCCACATTCTGCTTATGGAGTGTGTATCTCTCTAACTTACTTTCACTTAAAAAAAAAAAGCTGGTTATTAGGGTATTTGGAACATAGATGTTAATAACTATTATATCTTCATTGTGAATTGTGACTTTTAGCATTAGAAAGTGTTCCTTGTGATGTTTAATGCTCTTTGGCTTGAATGCTAGTTTGCTACTTTGTCTGATACCAAGACTGAAACCCCTTGCTATTGTTTCCATTTGCCTAGTATACTTTTGCTAATTCCCTTATTTTTAGCCTTTCTGAATTACTTTGTTCTAGAGCTTTTTCTTGGATACAGTATATAGTTGGTTTTTACTTTGTGAGTCAAATTGAAAATCTTTTTCTTATATTAAATGAATTAAGCCCATTGATATTTATTGATGTGATTGATATATTTGGTTTCTATATGTCATTATTTTATAACTTCTGGATGCATTATGTTATATTTATTGTATTTCACTAAGATAAGTATTCTTTGCTCTTTTAAAACTTTTAACTTCTTTTGGTATTTAGGAAGATTTGCAGTTTTGTCCTTTTGTTTATGCCTTTTTTTCAGTGCCCTTAGTCCCTTTAAGAAATACATTTTACTATCTTTTTTTTTTTTTTTAGTTTTCAGTAATATCTGTTGATTCCTACCTATTGCTTATACAACAGGTAATGAACTTATTCTTTTCTCTTCCTCTCTCCTTTCTCCTATCTTTTAACTTGTATTATTTCTGTATCTTATTCTCCCACCCTGGTTAGCATTAGACCTACCATTAAATGGATTAAATTAATCCCTTTGCTGAAGTTTCCCCAAATTATCTCATGATTGGATGAAGGTCAATCCTTACTAGATTCTTTAAAAGGGAGTCATAGGTACAGAATTCCCTGAGTTTTTATATGTTTATAACTTTTAAAATTATTAATGAAAATTAATAATTGCCTTAATAATTGAAAGCCAGCTTGTCAGGATGTAAAATTCTTGATTCACACTTTTTGTTCATGAATTGCTGTGGAATGCTATTTCATTCTTTCCTTGATTTGTATGTTGCTTTTGAAAAGTAAGCTGTTTTATCTTTTTCCTAGAAGTGCTTAGAATTTTTACTTTATCCTTAAAGCCTAAAAATTTTACTAGAATATGTCTGAGTTGATTGTTTCAGACGAATTTTCCTGGTAGGTGCCTTACAGGTTTATGTAGACTCAGGTCTTTTTTGTTTGTTTGTTTGGGGAAAGTTTTCTTAGATTATGCTTGTAAATATTATTTTTGTTCCTTTGTTTTTAGTCTTTAGGAACACCAAGTATAATATGTTGGTTCTTTATTTCTCTGGCTTCCGTTTCCACCACTTTCTTTCTAACCTTTTTTGCTTTTTTTTTTTTCATTTCATTTGCTAGGTTGTTTTCTTTATGCTATTCACTGCCCCTTATTAAACTTTTGTTCAAATACATTACTCCTTGGGTATCTTATAATTTAGACTCCATTTCTTATATGATTTTTGTCTTTGCCTTTTATTTTTCTGACTTCAATCAACTCTTATTTTATTTCTTCTTTTCTTTATGTATTAAACAAAATCCATTTCTGTTCTTGGTTTTTGAATTTTTTATTTATGATGTCCCCTGTGCCCCATCCCCTGTATGCTTGCTTATAGACATGTAATTCAGTTTGGATAGCTAAGTACAGGCTTTTGTCTGCTTAATGACTAATTTTTTGGAGAAATTTTTATTATCTAAAAACTTTTTAATAGATTTTTTTAAACAGCAGTTTTAAGTTCACGGCAAAATTGAGTGGAAATTTCAGAGATTTCCCATATACTCCTGGCTCTCACACACCCACCCTCCCCATTAACATCCAGTACCAGAGTAGTACATTTGTTACAATTGATGAACCTGTATTGGCACATCATTAACACCCAGAGTCCATAGTTTATATTGGGGTTCAGCCTTGGTGTTGGGACATACAATGGGTTTAGATAAATGTATAATGACATGTATCTACAATTATAGTGTCATACTGAATAGTTTCACTGGCCTAAAAATCCTGTGTTCCACCTATTCATCCATCTCATGCTCCCATCTCCCAACCCTATCAACCACTAATTTTTACTGCCTCCATAGTTTTGCTTTTTGCAGAATGTTACATAGTTGGAATCATTTGGTATGTAGCATTTTCAGATTGACTTCTTTCAGTTAGTAATATGTTTCTTCCATGAATTTTCATGGCTTGATAACTCATTTTTTCAGTACTAAATAATATTTCATTGTCTGGATGTTCTACAATTTACCCATTTACCTAGTGAAGGATATGTTGGTTGCTTTCAAGTTTTGGTAACTATGAATAAAGCTACTGTAAACATCAATGTGTGAAGAGAAGTTTTCAGCTCATTTAGGTAAATACCAAAGAGTACACTTATATAAGGATGTTTAGTTTTGTAAGACACACACCAAACTGTATTTCAAAGTGGCTGTACCATTTTGAATACCCACCAGCAATGAATGAGAATTTGTGTTGCTTCACATCCTTGCCAAAATTTGGTATTGTCAGTATTTAGGATTTTGGCTATTCTAATAGGTATGTAGTGGAATTTCATTGTTGCTTTAATTTGCAATTTCCTAATGACATATGCTGTTAAACATCTTTTCATATGCTTAGTTTCTAGCTGTATATTTTCTTCTGTGAGGTATCTGTTTTGGGTTTTTTGCGCAGTTTTTAATTTGGTTGGTTGTGTTCTTATTGTTGAATTTTAGAAGTTCTTTGTATTTTGGATAATGATTCTTTACTATATATGTCTTTTGCAAATATTTTCTTCCAGTTTTTGGCTTGTCTTCTCACTCTCTTTTTCTTTTAACACTTTTATTATGGTATGATTCTTGAACAGTAAACTACACATATTTCAGATGTACAATCTGATTATTTTGATAGATGTATATACCAATGAAACCACCACCACAGTCAAGATAGGTAACATTTCTATCACTCCCCAAGAGGTGCAAATTTCAAATTCCCAATTTATCCCTTCTCTTTCCCTTTACCTCCTGGTAACCGTAAGTTTGTTCTCTGTGTCTGTGAGTCTGCTTCTGTTTTGTAGATAAGTTCATTTCTATCCTTTTTTAAAAATTCCATAAATAAGCAAAATCACATGAAATTTTTCTTTTTCTTTCTGGCTTACTTCACTTAGAATGATGATCTCCAGGTCCATCCATGTTGCTGCAAATGGCATTATTTTAGTCCTTTTTGTAGCCGAGTAGTATGCCATGTATAAATATACCACATCTTCTTTATCCAGTCATCTGTTGATGGATATTTTGGTTGTTTCCATGTCTTGGCTATTATGAATAGTGCTGCTCTGAACATTGGGTTACTTGCGTCTTTTCGAATTATATTTTCCTCTGGATATACGCCCAGGAGTGGAATTGCTGGGTCATATGGTAAGTCTTTTTTTAGTTTTTTGAGGAATCTCTGTCTGTTCATCCTCTTGAAGCTAAAAAGTTTTGATTCTTATTTTTTCCCCTTTATAGTAGCTTTGTATAATATCTTTGCAATTAGTGAACAGGTTTGATGGTTTGGGGTGGTTTACAAGATTCCTAGTTCAAGAATACCATCTTTTGTTGATATAGCTAAGTGTAGTTTCTTTCATCAATGGACTTAAAACATTTTTTGGAGATTAAGGGAAGGGGTTTGTATCCTTGATTTTTATTTTTTTGTCTTGTAGGATGTTAAATTTTCCTCTTGCTTATTTTTGCCTTTACTACACAGTCACCAGCTCTCCTTTCATTTCCTTTTCTCTCCTAGAAGCTTTGCCTTCCCAGGACTGCCTCTTTAAGTCTTTCACTAGTCAGTACCCTGATGGACCAGGACTGTCTTTTCAGTATCTTTCCACTTAGGGTGCACTTCTCTTTTCTGGGAATGGTTTATCTCAATCCCCTCTTTTCTTGACTGTCCTTATGTATTAATCAGAGTTCTCCAGACAAACAGAACCAAAAGAATATATGTATGTGTATATATATATATATGACGGTTAATTTTATGTGTCAACTTGACTGGGCTAAGGGATGCCCAGATAGCTGGTAAAATTATTATTAACTGTTATTTTTAAATGTGTCTATGAGGGCATTTCTGGAAGAGATTAATTTGAGGGGGGGTGTTATTTATTTATTTATTTTAGTGGAGGTACTGGGGATTGAACCCAGGACCTTGTGCACGCTAGGCATGCACTCTACCACTGAGCTATACCCTCCCCTTGAGGAGATTAACTTTGAATTCATGAACTGAGTAAAGCAGATTGACCTCCCCAGTGTGAGAAGGCATTCATCTGATCTAAAGTTGAGTGCCTGAATAGAACAAAGAGGCAGAGGAAGGGTGAACTCTCTCTCCCTCTGCTTCATCTGGGACATCCATCTTCTCTTGTCCCTGGACATCATTGCTCCTGGTTTTGGGGCTTTCAGACTCAGATCGGGACTTAAGTCATCAGCACCTCCATTCTCTGGCCTTGGACTTGGATTGAATTACACCACTAGCCTTCCTGGTTCTTCAGCTTGTTGATAATTTATTATAATAAATATCTTCATATATATATCTATATCTGATTGGCTCTGTTTCTCTGGAGAACTCTGATATATAGATGTAGATATAGATAAAGAGATTTATGGTAAGGTATTTGCTCATGCGATTACAGAGACTGAGAAATCTCACAGTCTGCCCTCTGCAGCCTGGAGACCCAGGAAGGCTGGTGGTGTAGTTTGAAGCCCTCAAAGCCAGATAGCCCATGTTGTAGATTCTTGCTGGAGTCTGAAGGCCTGAGAGCCAGGAACACTGAGGGCAGAAGACCAGTGTCCCAGCAGTCAGACAGAGAGAGAGTGTAAATTCCCTCTTCCTCCACATTTTTGTTCTATTCAGACCCTTGGTGGATTGGATGATGCCCACCCACACTGGGGAGGGCGTTTTGGACAAGCCAGGATGGTTGGTCATTCTACATTTGACTCGGTTCTTATGGCAGTGCAGTAATATTTCAGTTAACCAAAGTATTTTATATACCTAGTTTACTGAAAAAGGCAAATCACAGAAAATGTATTAATATTAGAGCTTATTTAAAAAAAATACCATATCAACCACAAAACTACTCTGGTATTTTGGGATCAGAACACATTTACTTCAGTCGCTTACACATATATATTTATATTTAGTCATATTCAAGATGTCAGGTTTGACTCATCAAAAATTCAATTATGTGTGTTACAAGGGAGCTAATAAGATTGGAAAATGAAGGAATATGGTGTTAAGATATATTCCATACCAAAAGAGAATGAATTTTGTGGCATGAACATTGATCTCAAAGTCAGAAGACTTTGAATCTTAACTCTGCACATAGAGGGTGACTTTGGTCAAGTTATTATTATTTTTTTAATCATCTCTGAGGATTAGTTTCCTCATCTATAAAGTGGAAATATTATCACCAACCTGGTTGTGAGGATGGTTGCAAGGATTATGTGAAATAGTATTTATGCAGCTAATGCATCATTAGACCGTAGTGTTAAGAAGAACGGTAAGGATTAAAACAGCCAAGGTTACTAAGGAAATACATTGTTCAGAATCCCCATTTCCTATGCATTTGGTTTAGTTGGGGTTTTGAACCTTTTGTTAAACCAGATAGGGTAGGGAAAAAACACAAACCTACCATATTTGATACTACTGAGTGATACCCTATGGGAGGGACTATATTCAAAATCATTGTCATGGTTCATTAACTCTTCTTTCTGAACTGTGGCCTGTACACAGTTGTGTGAGGAGACACAGTCCTTTACGTACACAGGTATATTCCCAGCAGATCCTACCCTGTTTACCCAGATGCTCTGGTCCTGGGCTTTGGTCTGCAGGGGGCTGAGTGAGTAGCATTTGCCCTCAGTCTAGCTGGGGAAGCCACATATGCTGGCAGCTGCTTTCCTCGCAGATCAAAAGACATCCTGTATTCTTGTACTGTGTTATATTTGCTGAGCCTCTCCCAGCTCCACCTTGCTTAAGAGCCCTGGATGTTCCCTCCAAGCATTCTTTAATAATTGTTTGTTTTAAAGAAAAAAGAAAAGAAATAGAAAATACAAGTAACAGCAAAATATATGAAATAAAACTGCCACAAGGTACAAATAGATCTGCCGTGAGAAAAAAAATTGAAGGGGAGCCATGAGATGGGGCTAAGAGTATGAGTATTGGTATCAGAGAGCTCTGAGTTTGAAATCCGGTTGTGCTAGTGTGACATCAGGCAACTTATGTTATTTTTATCAGCCTTTGTTTCCTCATCTGTAAAGTGGAGATAATATCTATTTCACAAGATTAAATGAGATAAAAAGTAAATATGCCTGACAAATGATAGGAACTCAAGATACAGTAGCTATTATTGACTAAAATATAATGATTTATATTTATGTTGTTATTAATGTCGGTTTGTTTTTGCTGTACTACGGAATTTGTTTTGGTCATTGTTGTAGCCTCTTCAATCAGTGCCTGATGCCTACTGAGCACTCGATAAGTATGAATTTTTGTTTTTGACTTGTATAATATTTTTCCTTTTTCACTACTTGAATTTATTTAATTCCTTGGGTTTTTTTTTAAACTGAGTTACAGTTTACATAAAGTATATAAACCACAACTGTATAGCTTGATGAATATTCCCAGTTTATATTCCATGTAACAACCACCCAGGACCAGGGTATAGAATGTTTCTCTGAAGGTTTCCTCCTGCTTCTTTTCTACCAATATCTGCATTCCTATGCCCTCCATCCTGCCCCAGGAAACTACTATTCTGACTTTTATCACCAGTGATTAGAAAATTTTTTTTTCAATTTGGAAGCTAAGCAATCACCTCTAAATAATCCATAGACTAAGAAAGAAATCATAAAAGGAGTTAGAAAATATTTTTAGCTGAACAATAATGAAAACAATATATTAACATTTATGTGATGTAGCTAAAGCAGTGTTTAGGAGGGAATTACAGCTTTAAACACTTATAATGGACAAGAGGGAAGGTTTAAAATCAATGATCTAATCTTACGCCTTAAGAAGTTAAAAAAAAAAAGACAATGGCAATTAAACCCAAAAGAAGGAGAAGGAAGGGAATTGTAAAGAAAAAAGGAAGAAGGGAAGAAAGAATGAGAGGGAAGAACTAAGGAAGATGAAAGAGAAACCAGAAGAATAATAGAGTTCCAATTTAATTCCACGGTGATCAAAAATATACCCTGTATGATTGCAGTTCTTTAAAATTTGTTGAAATTTGCTGTAAGGCCTAGGATAATGGAATATTTTGATGAATGTCCCATGCACATTTGAAAAGAATGTGTGTTGTGTAATTCTTGGCTGCTGAGTTCTTCAAAGTCAAGTCTATATCCTTGCTGATTTTTTGGCTGTTTGTTCTATCAGTTATTAAGAGAGAAGTGTTAAAATCTTTAACTTTGATTGTGGTTTTATCTATTTTTCTTTTAGTTCTGTCAGTTTTTATTAATATATTTTGAATCAATGTTATTGCATACATACACATTTAAGATTGTTATATCTACCTGATAAACTGACTCTTATTTTTATGAATCATTTATCTCTGCTAATACTCCTTGTATTTGACCCTACTTTTTCTAATATTAATATAGCCACACTGGCTTTATTATGATTAGTGATTTCATGGTACATCTTTTACCATTCTTCTTCTTTTTTTAACCCCCAAAGCAAAAGCCCTTTATTCTTCAAATAGGTCATTTTATGAATATTATAAAAGACTACCTCTTAAAGGAATATTAATGTGAGCTTGGTGTCTGTACTTACGTACATGGCCATTCTTTTAATCTATCTCTGCCTTTATGTTTAAAGTGTAGTCACTATCTCTAATAATTAGTATTTTCACTTTGACACTATTTATCTTTTAAATGGAGTCATATAGACCATTTCCACTTAATGTGATTATTGAGATTGGTTGGGTTTAAATTTACCATCTTGCTGTTTGTACCATCTGTAACTTTTTCCTTACTTCTCCTTTCCTGCCATATTAGTCAGCTCTGACTGCCATAACAAAATACCATCCACTTAAGCAGCAGAAATTTATTTTCTCATGGTCCTAGAGGCTAGAAGTCTTAGATCAAGATTCCAGCTGATTCTATTTCTGGTGAAGGCTTTCTTCCTGACTGCAGATGGCTGTATTCTTGCTATGTTCTCACATGGCAGAGAGAGTTCTGGTGTCTCTTCCTCTTCTTATAAGGGCAACAGCCCTACCCTTAGGACCTTATTTAACCTTTATCACCTTGTTGCAGAGGTGATTGCAGACTCTTTCCCCATTTGCAGTCACACTGATAGAGCTTCAGTATAAGAATTTTGGGGGGATGCAATACAGTCTTTAGTACCTGCCGTTTTTGAATTATTCACATATTTTCAGTATTCCACTTTATCTCTTCTATTAGATTTTAAGCAATGGTTTCTCTGGTGTTAAAGTGTGTATCCTTATATATATATATGGATATATAATATAAAATGTTTAATACTTTATTATTATTATTGCTTTGAATAGTCACTGGTCTTTTAGTGAAATAGAAAACACAGTTGATAATATTTATCCACATATTTAATATTTACAGTGCCCTTCATTCCTTCTTGTAGCTTCAGGTTGCCATATGGGATTTTTACTTTTAGGAATATTTATTTACCTATTATTAGAATAGGTGACCACCACTTCTTACGTTCTCCAGTATTTGCTCAGTGTGGATACTGGTCTTGACTTTCTCTGGAATTTGTTCACTTACCTGTCTTTGTCTTCAGGTTCTCTAATGTTTTTAAGAACAAATACAAGTTTTAAATTTAAGGACTCTTTTTTTGATAAAAAAATGAAAGTCTTCCTAAAACTCATTTTCAGGCTGTTTATTTTCCTTGCACCTTCATGCTTTCAACTTCATTCAGTCTGGAAAACATCCTTTAATATTTCTTGGAGTATATGTTTACTGGCAATAAATTCCCTCAGCTCTAGTGGTCTGGAAATGTCCTTATTTCACCTTCATTTTTATTTTATTTAAGTAATTAATTAATCAATTTTTATGGAGGTCCTGGGGATTGAACCTAGGAACTCATGCATGCTAAGTGTGGGATCTACCACTTAGCTGTTTCTCTTCCCACTACCTTCATTTTTAAAAATATATTTTCAATGGGTATAGAATTATAAATGAGTAGTCTTTTCAGGTCACTACTCTGAAGATATTTCATTGGATTGTAGCTTCCATATTTCCTATTGAAAAGTCAGTGATTATTTTTAATGTTATTCTTCTGATGGTAATGTGTCTTTTTTTAACTGGTTGCTTTTAATATTTTCTGCTTATCTTTAATTTTCAGCCATTTGGCTTTGATATGCCTAGGTGAGTTTATATTTATCCTGCGTAGTATTGGAAGAGCTGCTTGAATCTGTGAGTTGATGTCTTTGATGAGATATGGAAAATTCTTCATTATTATTTAAAGTATTGTTTCTGTAATATACTCTCTCCTCTCCTTCTGAGACTTCTGTTCATCTCCCACATCTCCTTTACATTCTGTTCTTTCCATTTCTCCCGTGCTTCCGTTTTTAATTGATCTGTTTTCAATTCTACTTATCCTGTCTTCTGCTGTGTTCAACTGGCTATTAAACAAATTCAAAGAGTTCCTAGTTTCAGATATTGGTGTTTTGTAATTCTAGAGGGTTCATTTACTATGGATTCTAACTCTCTGTTAAAATAACATTATATTCAAAAAGATTCAAAAACATTCTTTTAATCCATTTTGTCTACTCTTTTCTCTGTTTTCTTTAACATGTTGATCATAGTTATTTTGAAGTTTTTGTCTGCCAAAACCAGGATCATCTTTGAGTCTGTATCTATTGACTATCTTATCTATTAATTATTATTTTTTCCTGCTTTTTTGCATTTTTATTAATTTTTAATTTTATGCTGGATATTATAGATGTTATGTTGTGGAGACTTACCTACTTACTAAAAGTTTTGAGTTTTAATCTGATAGGCAGTTAAAATACTGGTGGATCTCCTTGATCTTTTGGAGGCTGATTTTAGTTTTTCTTAGGGCAAGTTTATTTCTGTTTTGTCCTTACTCCTAGAATGTAACCTTAATTCTATAGAAACTCATATGGCATTTCATTTATCCTAGAAGATGGCCTTTTTAGAGTTTCACCTGAATGCCCAGGGAGTTCATCAAAGTCTGTCTATTCTGGCTGGACCCAAACACCAGTTGTCTCTCCCCAGAACTATGCAAGCTTCATAACTTCTCATCAGTTCTGACATGTACAGTTGCTGTTCGCTGCCAGCCTCCTGGAGTCTCACCTAAAATTAGAAGGTCCAGGAGTTGGCTAAGCATTAAAGGGGAATTTCCATGAAAACTCCCAGGGTTCCCTCTCTGAGGCTTCCCTGTCTTGACAGCCACTCTGCTCAATTCCTGGCCACAGGATTAATCTCTGCTCTCTGCCTGTTCTAACCAGTGAGACCACCCTTTCTTTCATTATCACCGGGCCTGGAAAATGTCCCCAGTGAGAGAACCTGGATTAGTATTGGACTGTGATAATGGGTTGGCCCAGTAATGCTTACTTCAGATCAGCTACTTACGTTTTCTTGCAGAGTTTGCTTAGATCTTCTGCCTTATTTGCATTCAGACACTTTTTAGGGTAAAGCTCACCTTTTATCCAAAATTAGAGACTTACTGAAGGTTTACTATAGGCCAGCTACTTTTCATGACCTTGATCTCTTTTAATCTTCATGATAAGCACATAAGAAATCATCATAATAGTAGTGCTTACACAATATTACCAAGTGCCAGGCATTATTCTGAACATTTTATACCCCTATACTATATATACTCATTTAATCTTCACATCATCCCTACAGATTGGTGCTGTTATTGTTCCTACTATACAAATGAGGAGTCTGGGAAACTACAGAAGTTAAGTAACTTCCCCCCACAAAATACACAATATATAAATATTAGAATTCATGTATCAAACCTAGACAGTCTGGCTAGAATTCAGAATTTGTGCTCTTAACCACTTCACTATTGATGGTATTTTTCTCATCTTACAGATAAGGAGACAGAGTCAGAGAGGTTAGGCAGTCACCTCACGTCTCAGTGCTAATAAGTGGCAGTGCTAGGATTTGAACCAGGTTCCAAAGCTTTGGCTCTTTCCTCCCATAGTTACTCCCAAAGAGAGAGAGGAAAAATGTTTTCCCTTTGAGGATTTTTGTTTAAAGAAAAATTGTGACAATTTAGTGGGAACTTAAGCAGGGACATTATGCTGTACACCAGAAATTGACACAACATTGTAAACTGACTATACTTCAATTAAAAAAGGGGGGGCCCAAACAGCTTTTTTCAGTTGTTCTTAATGAAGGTGATATCTTCTCATGCCTATGGTTTCTGGTGGTTTATGGTCAGATACTGGGAGGGAGTTGCTTTTCCCCACTGATGTGTGTCCTTTCCAAACACCTCTACTACTGAGTCCTAGGGAAGGATGTTGCTAGCTCCCTGAAAGTCAGTCTTGGGAGTGGAAAGATGGCCGAGCTCAACCTCGAGGTCCCTTGCTTACAATGGGACATGTAGTGCTTGACTGGTGTTTCCTACAGTTGCCAGCCAGAAGCAGAACCCTTGAAAGGTTTGAGACACCAAATATTTCTGCTTTGTTGAGGCTGCCTGGCTAAGATGAGGAGAGGAAGCTGGTTCCTTTGTCAGGGAAGTCAGGCCCGGTTATCCCCTCACACTGTGCATGGTGTTTACACTGCAAGCCTGGAGTAACATGGAGACAGTAGAATCTTTCTGCTTAGGGAGCCACACAGAACCTATGTATTTCACCGTCTCTGACCCTGACCACCCTTTATTGCAGTGTGGAGGCTGCCAGCATTGGATTCATCATTGTTATCGACAGACGAAGGGACAAGTGGAGCTCCATAAAAGCATCCTTGACACGAATAGCTGTAAATATTTATTTTTGTGCTATTATTATAAAGGTAATTTAAATTGTCTATTCAACTATTTCACATCAAAGTCACGGGGACATGGCAGTTATTGTATGCCAAATTTTGTTAAGGTCTTTGTAGCAGAGGCTGTTGCGTCACATCCATAGCCCCTCTGCCACCTAAAGGTCACTTGCGGAAGATTCCTGAGCATGACAAAGGCTTCCTGAGTCTCTCTACCTTATTGACCTCTCTGGTCACTGGAGAGGAGCAGGGAGAGGGTGCTGGGAAATCAGCACTTCAGGAGTGACCTGAAACTACTGAGTATAGGAGTTGGTGGATAAATACCCCCACTTCTGCACCTCTCAGCGGGACAATTCTGAGCTATGTTCCACACAGTATCTCCAAGAGTCCCAGCCCTTGTTGCCTATAGCAGTCCCCCTTCATTGACACATTGACTCTCTAGCCATCACTGTCTCATCAGCATCCCCCTACTCCCTAACTGTGTTTCCTAGGATCACCTCTTCAGTAATCCTCATCTTTGGGTTTGCTTTGGGCATCACCCAATTTAAGACAGTCTTCATTTTGGTATTCAAATTATTTTTTCACATATTAGAAAGACATTGGCAAAACCAGACAAAATGATATGGTATGTGCTTGCTTTTGGCATTAAATTGTGCAACCTTGGATGGATTTCCTTTTTCATCTTATAGTCTGATTTTGACCCCTATTTGTTGCCTTTCAGCAAGTACATCCATCCTTTCTCTGTAGGGACCTGAGACCAGGGAACTCAGCCACATGATCAGGCAGAGACACCTCAGGGCCAGCCACACCAGCCTATCCACAAAAGAATGGCTCCCTGGAGCAATTTGCACTGGCTGAAGGGGAAAGGATAGGGTAGGGTGGTCATGTAGAGGCTAGGATGGAAGAGGGACATTTGAAACCTCAGTTCTGCCTACTTACAGAAGCACTCACACATATGGACATGGACACCTACAGAGTGTCTCTCAGATCGCTTTGAAGCCTCATCCAAATACACAAATAGTGTCTCAGGTCATTGGTTCCGTCATGACATAACAAAATGCAAGGTCTTCTGTTTAGGAGCTTGCATTTCAAAGATGAAGGAAAGGAAGACTCCTTTCTCTTTGTGCATGGATTGTTTTGTCCCTGTGGTTTAGTTTTGGTTATGGTATTTATCTGGGGGATAACTACAATGATGGTTGATGTCCTGACAGTGCCCATGACTATTCCAGAGGTCTGGCCTCTAGAGAATTCTGGTTTCCCAGGGTTCATAGACAATACTTGACTCATCTAATGCTTGAGCCTAATTTGCCCAAGAATTACATCGATCCCCTACATGCGTAAAAGATGTTGTAGTGCAGGGATCCAAAAGCCTGACTGCCATCAGAATCTTTTCATGAGCTTGTTTAAAGTACAGATATCTGGGCTTTATCCCAGTCCCAATGAATCAGAATGTTTCAGGGTAAAGACCAGATTATTTTTTAACAAGCACGTCAGGAGGTTGTTCCTGGGAACTACTGGAAGAATGGAAAGCCATAAGCAATAGGAGATTTGGATTCCCAATTTTGCCAGTAAGTTGTTATATCAATCTATGTTATCTCATTTCTCAGAATCTTCTCTGAATCAAGATGAGAGCAATGCTTCCTGAAAGCAACTTAGGAATAATATGCATTAAGAATTCTTAAAATACTAAGTCTTTAACTCAGTAGTTCTTCTAGGAAGTTTTCCTAAGGAAGTGTTCCAAAAGGTGGATAAAGATTTAATTTAAGTGCTATTTTATAGTAATAAAAATATGGAGAAGCCTAAATCACTAGCAATAAGGGATTGGTTAAATACATTGTGCACTCATAAAATTATTTCCAAAGAATTTTTAATAACAGAAATAAAAGCTCATGGTATAATATTAAGTGAAAAGGTAGTTTCCAAAATATTTCTACAGTATGAGTTTAACTATGATAAAGATATTTAAGCAGAGGGAATAGCCTACAAGTAATTAGACTGAAATATTAAGAACAGGTATGAAATTATGAGTGATTTTCTTTTTCCAATGTATACTTTTATTAATTTCTCAATTTTTCTATAAGGAGTATAAATTATTTTTATCATCAGGAAAATTATGTATTTGGTTTGGTTTTTAAGGAGGGGTTTGAATTATATAACTAGTAAAATCTCCTTCAGCTCTGAAATCCTGTGAAATATGTTCTCATTCTTTGCCATCCATGGTGTCCACCTTAATTTTGTCATCTGTAATCTTGGGCAAGAGGAGACTAACGATTGTGGCATTTGCCCTGACACTTTTTATGATCCTTCCAGGTAGCATTTCCAGGAAACTTGCAGCTCATATTCATTCTTCGTCCATCTTGCTTTATCCAGAGAACATTCACTGACATTGGCATTAAGTTCTATCGAGATGAATTTAAAATGAAAGTGCCGGTAAGCATGACCCTTCATCTTGTCTGCATTTGCTTAGGGCATGTAGAGAAGACGGCGTGTGAACTGGGTTTCTAAGGAAGGTGGGACTCCTCAGACAGAGAGGGAGGGGGGCATTCTGGGCAGAGGGAACAGTATGTGCAAGGGCATGGAAGCAGAAGTATGCACTTTACGTGAGGTCCATGGGGGAGCCCCATTCTTGTTGGAAGTACATACAGGATCATCTTTTGGAAGAAAAGGTGGGAAACATGGAATAGGTCTTAGGTGTAAGGATGAAGACTCTGGATTTTATTCAATAGGCAGTGGGGATCCGGTGCAGATTTTTGAGTTGAGGAGCGACTTGGGTAAAGGGGTACTAGAGCAATATAAATGCAGTGGTGTTATATAAAAGGTGGTCTCCAATACTGTAGAAAGAGATTGGAAAAGAAAGAGAAACTGTCAAGTATGGGTAAAGGAAAATAAGAATCTAAAATGTGCGCATGGCAAATATAGGCAACTACAGAGTACAAATAAACACCAACATTGTGATACTTGCAAAAGGAAAACAAATTAAAATGACAAGGTTAAAAATTTTACCTGTAACTCTGACAGAAATGTGGGGGCAAACAGTCATTTTCATACTATGCTGATAGGAATGAAGTTGGTAATGACCAATACAAAGGGCTAATTGATAGTGTCTATCAAATACTAAAATGTACACACTCTACGACCTACCTATAAAAGTTACTATACAGTTACCTCACACATGGGCACAAAGCTACACATATAATGATTTTCATTACCAAATTGTAATAGTAAATGATTGGGGAAAACTTAATGTCCAACAAGAAGCAGCTGGTTAAATAAATTGTGGTCTACCAATCAATTAAATACTTTGCAGCCATCAAAAGTGGTAAGATATAATACAACTACGGTGGAAACAGTGGGCAGTTTCTTATAAACGTATACCTGCCTTATTACCCACCCAAGAGAAATGAAAACACATGTCCACAAAAAGACATACAAGAAATATCCAACAATAGATGAATAAAGAAATTGTGGTATATTCATGTAAAAGAATAACATTAAACATTAAACATAATATTAAACAAAGACTATCATTAAATAAAAAGAAGTGAAGTACTGTTATATACAGCAACATGGATACATCTCAAAAATATTCTCTTGAAAGAAAGAAGCTAGTCACTAAAGAATATATACTCTCTGATTTTTATATAAGGTTCAAGAAGAGGCAAAACTAATCTTTGTGAGAGAAAATGAAAACAGTGGCTGCTGTGAGGGGTGGAGGTAGTGGAGACTGGAAGGAGGCACAGGGAACTTTCTGAGGAAACGTTCTCCATGTTGCTGTTATGTGTGTGTATACATTTGTCAAAACTAATTGAATTATACTCTTAAAATCTATTTTACTTATGTAAATTATGTCTCTACTGAAAAATGAAAAACAAAAAATAAATATGATAAAACTATACTGATCCAGAAAAGTTTCTAATACGTTTTTGGTTTTATTTTTGTTTAATTAGAAATAATTTCCAACTCATAGAAAAATTTCGAGAATAAGTATAGTCCAAGGAACATTTCATGCCCTTTACCATGTTCATTCACCATTGTTAACATTTTATTCCCATTTGCTTTATTATTTTTCTTTGCTTCTTTCTATACATTATACATCTCTATAGATGTAAACATCTCTGTTTATTTCTATTATATAATATGTGTATTTATCTATGTAAATATATATGTATAGAAATATATGTATTATACATATAAGCAATAAGTATACTATGTGTGTATTTATATACAAGATGCAGACTAGGATCAGATAGCGCATTTAGTTTCTAGTATCCTTTAATCTGCTACATTTCCAGTATTTGTCTTTTATGACCTTAGCATTTTTTAATAACACAGTCTTTTAAAAAATAAAATGCACATCATTCGGGGCTTGTGTGATGTTTTCTCAGGATCTGATTTGGGTTATACATTCCTAGTTGGAAAATTACCTGACTGATGTCATGTCTTTCTCAGGGCATCACATGTGGAGACACACAGTGTTCATCCTGCCCTCACTGGTGATACTAATTTTGAGCCCCTAGTCAAGGTGTCCAATATCTTAAATGTATTATAATGTTTTTCCTTGCAACTAATATAGAATCTTTGACACTTTAAGATCATACAAATTCCCTGCTCGTCAAAAACCTTCTATCTGTGTTTAATATCCATTGATGATTCTTGCCTGATACAACCTTTGTTATGTTGGTTGCAAATGAGTTTCCAACCTCAGCACTCTCAACATTTACTAATCAAAAGCTGATATTCTCCTGTAAGCTTGAACTTTCCCTTCTCACCTATTTATTTGTCTATGATCATTATGGATTCTTTTTTTTTTCAATGGCTTATAATTCATTACAGTTCTTAATTGTTTTGGTGCTCAAATTGTCCCAGACTTGGCCAGTAGGCACCCCTTCAAGCTGCCTCCTGTGTCCTTGTGACATGCCCCCACCATTTTTTGGTCCTTTTTTTCTGACCTAATATGACGTTCCAGGCTCATCTCATACATACAGCCCTGTAGTTAGCCATTTCTCTGAAGAGCCCTGGTTCCTCTAAATGGTGAATTAGACCAAGATCTAGATGCTAGGTGTGCTACTAGTTCTCAGGTGTCTTTACTGCTAGGCTCTTTCAGCAGAGTGCACGTATATGCACATATATTCACATATGCACACTTATTTATAATTATATACACAAACATTAGGTACATGCATATACATGTGTAGATGCATATATGAATATGTATATTTAAGAAGTCATAGAGTTCACACAGACCATTTTATGATATTTTAGACCATTTATGGTATATAGAAGAAAATAGCATATATAGTATGTTTCCTTTTGAACAAAATAGGAGGGGCATATATATGATTGTATATGCATAGATCACTTTAGGAAGGATATATAAAATATACAAGTGACTGGATGAAGTGGCTGCTTCCTGGATATAGAGCTGGAAGCCTGGGGCAAAGGATGAGAGTCTGTTTAGATAGACTCTTTTTCTGTTTGAATTTATTATTACCTACGCATATTGTCTTTTTGAAACCAACCAAAAAAAAAAACCACTTTAATTGAAATTGCTCTGAGAAAATATTTAGCTCATCTCAGTGAAAACTGACCATCTCAAACAAGGGATTTTTCTCATTTTTTTCTCTTTTCTACTCTTCTCTCTTTTGGTTCCATTTTATATTAATAATCAAACTTCTCCCTATACTTTGGGTATTTACCAGACTCAAAATGAATTTCCCAATTCTTTTTTAAATGCTTATTTTATTTATTTATTATTTTTTAAATGCTTACTTTAAGATATTTGAGTGTATAAGGGAAGTGTGAGCCGTGAGTTTTGTATTGCTTTCCTGAGGTGGGTGACATTAATATTGGAGTAGAGATGTTGACTTACCAGAAGTTAATGAACTTGCCATAATCCTCACAAGCTTTCTTCTCCTTCAGAGATGAAGACTAGGCAGTTATTTCTTGTAATTCAAAAGGTTTGGCCTTTGAACTGAGCACCTGACCAATGTCATACATCTTTTCCTGGTTGTGTATGAAACACACCTCTGTGAGTGATAATATGTGTACAGATCCGTATGTGATATATGCCCTGCTTTTCATGCGGTGCATCTACACTAAGGAGAGAGTGAATGTCTGCTTCGTCTTGATACTATGTCTTTAACTACTTCTATTTGTGGTAGTGCACATACTTTTAATTTTAAACTAAAATGAACTTTTTAAAAAGCTCTCAGTCACCCAAAGTTGCTTAGGCAACTATGGATAAGACCTTAAATGTATACTGAAAATGTGTAACAGCTGTTCTAAGAATGTCCATGTTGGAAGTGGTGCGACGGTGCTTCCACCGCAGGAAATGAGGAGGAGGCTTTGAAGGAAGAAGTTCCTCATACTCACAGGTTCCAGAGATGGGGGTCACTGCATGCTATGGGGAAGCACTGAGTTTTAGCCAGGAGGCAGAAGCAGGAGGGAAAGAAAGGCATAGGACTTTATAGGGGTTTCCACAGGTAAGGCAAGGCAGGGCAGGGTAACCAGCTTAGGACTGGCTGGTTGGAATAATTCTGTCAGGCTCTAGGGCAAAGGGGTTTGTTGCCTGGTACCTGGCAACTGATTTAGGGCAAGGGAAATGTTGTCTTGCTGTGTGACAGTTAGTTGAGAAAGTATTGTAGAGTATGGGGTTGGGATTGTTTGGTTTTCATATAATAGAAGTGCTCCCTCCAGTCCTTTTTAAAAAATCTCTTAAAATTAACTGGCTTCTCCCCAGTCAGTGAGGCCATCAATGCCAGAATATCAAGAATACAGAAAATAAGATAATACAGTTAATGTAATTGGCCTTGTGATAAAAGGATGCCAAATAGACAGATAAAGAATCTAAGAAAACTCAGAACAACTATTTTAAGGCCAAGTTTACATGCTCAGCGTGTTCTCTGAGTTTGATGAGCAAAATTATACTGCTTTTTCCTGTCTTACATAGAATTTGAAAACTTTTTTTCCCTTTTGACCCTGTAAAGATTAAAAGAGGGGGGAAAAGTTTAATGGTAAAGCTGCATCTCTTTCATTTTTTTCATTTACGTGCAATAAAATTCACTCTCTCTGATGTACGGTTGTATGTGTTTTGAAAATGCATGGTGTTATTTAACCACCACCACAGCAGAGATGCAGAGTGGTTCCATCACCCCTCAGCATCTCCTGATGCTGCCCTCTGTAGTCAGCTCTTCTCCCCACTGTAACCCCTGGTAGCCACTGATCTGCTCTCTGTCCCTATAGTTTCGCCTTTTCCGGAGACTGCCTTTTGAGTCTGACTTCTCTCACTTAGCCTAAAACATTTGGACTTCATTTGTGTTGTCAGTAGTTCTTTCTTTTTACTACTAAGTATTATTCCACATAATAGGTGTACCAGTGTATCTATTCACCAGGGAAGGACATTTGAGTTATTTCTAATTTTAGCAATTAAGAATAAAGTTGCTTTTTTTGCTGGACCATATGGTAAGTGTATGTGTAACTTTATAAGAAACTGCTCAACTGTTTTGCAGAGTGTCTATACCATTTTGTATTCCCATCAGCAACGTATGAGAATTCTATCTGCTCCGTATTCTTGCTACTCATGGTATGGACACATTTTTTTGAGACATTCTAGCTGGTGTGTTGTTGTATCTCACTGTGGTTTTAATTTGCAGTTCCCTAATAACTAATAAGGAACCTCTTTTCACGTACTTCTTTTCCATCTGTATGCCTTCTTTGGTGAAGCATTAATTCATAATTTTGTCCCCCGCCTTTTAATTGTATTGTTTGTTTTCTTATTATTGAGTTTTGAGCGTTCTTTATATATTTTTGATATAAGCCCATTGTCAGTTATGTGGTTTGCAAATATTTTCTTTCAGTTTGTGGGTTATCTTTTCATTCACCTAACAGCATGTTTTGCAGTGTAAATGTCTTTCATTTGGATGAAGCTGAGTTTATTCATTTTTCCTTGAAGAGTTGCGCTTTCTGTGTTGTATCTTAGAACTCTGCCTAACACAAAGATTTTTCTCCTAAGACTTCTTTTGTGTTTTCTTCTTCAAGTTTTATGGTTTACATTTAGATCTGTGATCCATCTTAAGTTAATTTTTGAATAAAACAAGAGGTCAGGGTCCCTTCTTTTTTGCATATGGATGTCCAGTTATTCAAGCACCATTTATTAAAAATGGAATTATTTTTCCATTTAATTAACTTTGTACCTTCATCAAAAGTCAAATTAGTGTTTTCCAGGGTTCAGGGATGGTAGGAGAGGGGACAGGTGTGACTTTAATGGGTAGCACAAGGGAGATCTTTGTGGTGATGGAATAGTCTGCATCTTGATTGTACTGGTGGTTACATGAATCTACTATACACACATTACATCAGTATCAAATCCTTGTTTTGATATTATTATGCTATAATTATGTAAGGTGCAATTATTGGGGGGGCGGGTGACTGGGTGAAAGGCACATGGGACCTCCCTGTGCTATCTTTACTACTTCCTGGGAATCTGTATTTACTTCAAAATAAAAAGTTAAAAAAATCATAATTGTGTGAGTCTATTTCAGGACTCTGTATTCTGTTCTGTTGATCTGTTTGTCTATCCTTTGCTATTACCACACTCTTGGCAGCTAATTTTCAATAAACCTTGAAATCAGGTAGTGTGATTTGTCCAACTTAATTCTTTTTCAAAATTGTTTTACCTATTCTGTGTATTTTGCATTTCCACATGAATTTAGAATCAGCTTGTCAATTCCTACAAAAATTTGATTGGGGTTGCGTCGAATCTACAGTTCAACACTTAACAGTATTGAATCTTCTAATATCTTCCTTTTGTTTCTAATGTTCACTTTTAGCTTTCAATTTAAAATTCCTCTTGGTCTTCTGAAGCTAAAGATGAGAAAGCAGAGTAGAGTTCTGGCAAGTGTGGAAGCACATACCTCCCTCTCCTGTTCAGTAAAGTGGGGCAGAAGATGTGCTGCCTGGCAGGATAGGGTTCTGAAACTCTAGCCTGTGGACAAAGTCACTTCTGCCTAATACCATGTTGCACATAGATATTTTTCAAAATTTCAAGTGTTACCATAGCAACTAATGTTCTAAGAATTAAAATACATTTTTAACTTGGTCATTTCTTGTTATGTGTCTTATAATTTCTAATTTTAGAAAGACTAAAAATCTTTTTAAAATTTTCAAAATTGGTTTAAAAAATTGGAGAGGGAAAGACAGAGATGAATTCAGGTTGTTTTTTTTTTTCCCCTTGCTCTCTTATTACAAAAATAATTTTTAAAGTTCCCAAACTTTTTTCCAGAAGTGAAAGAGAAAGGCATGGGACATGCAGCCTGATGAGGTTAGCACAGTGATGTGTAGAATCAAACCACTAAACCTAAGTTCCTTGAAGGCAGGGCCTGCCGTGCTTACTTTTATCCCTCAGAGCCTTTTTGAAGGCTTTTTATGAAGTTCATTTCAGATTGTTGAATGGGTAAGTCAATTTTGTTTTCACCTATAGACTTGGAGCCCTAACTTATAGTCTTTTCATCCTGAAGTGGAATTATCAATTGACTAATACTATATAATTAGAGAAGAAAGCCTATATTCTCATGCTCTTTGACCAAGAATCTATTCTAATAACGTACATGTTGGATATGACATGGTAAAGTCAGTGCTGCCACAGGAGGAAATGAGGGAGAGGCTTTGAAAGAAGTTTAGTATACTCACGGGTCAAAATAATCAACAAAAGTCATTAGTTAAAGGCTACAGTGGGGGTGTGTTTTAGCGATAGGAGTGACTAGAGGGTGTGGTAGAGTACCTGGGACTGGAAACCAGACCACATCCTGGGCAGGACCACTGCAGAGGAGAAGAAAGGGACAGTTTGCAGAGTGTCATCCTCTAGATATCTGCACACTCTTTCATCCACATGGGTGTGTTCGTCAGCAGGCTTGTTAATTTATGAATATCTACTCCCGATCATCTCCCAAATCTCCATGCAAGATGAATGGCGTGGCATATTACCATTATTCATGGAAGGGGAATAAGTATGGTGAATCTTTTCAATCCACACTCTTCAGTGGGTCCCTCTGTTCTAATTTTGCTCTGATATTCACCAGCCCACCCTTCACTGGGTTTTTCATTGCAGATTGTTAGGTACAGCACTTGATTTCAGTGGCTGAAGGGTAGACTTTAGCCTAGGAACTTTTGACAAAAATTTACCTAAAGCAAGACCGGACTTCTAGGTAGCTTGTAACTGAGCTCCCTGATCCAAGTCACCATTTTGTCACAGACTGTTCGACACTTTGCTATTTCTCATTCAAAGGGGGAAATGGAAAGGGACTTTAAAATATATCTCTGCTGGATGTGGTAACCGTCTTTGGATATAAATGCCTGATCAGGCAGCAATGAAGTACTATTTAAATAACAGTAGAATCTGGATGAGCCACTTGTTAATTATCTGTGAGGAATATATTAATTTTTTTCTGTTATAGATCATTATGTTAAACTCCATTTCTGACCTTCATGGCTACATTGACAAAAGCCAACTGACAGAGGACTTAGGGGGAACTTTGGAATATCGCCACAGTCAGTGGATAAATCATCGAACTGTAAGTACCAGTTAATGTGCCCTTTTCACTGTCTCTCCTGGGTTTCCAGAGATAGAGGGCTTAAAGATCAACTGTTGGGCAGTCACTGCTCATGACTCCCTAACATCAGGAAGGGTGGGGTTTCTAAGCCACAGGCTGGGGGAGAAACAGGGTGGAAGAGTCTAGGCCGGGTAGGGGCTTTTCCTGCTGGTTACCTTCACCCCACCTCATTTGCTGGTATGAGGGTTTTGGAGGCCTTGATTTAGACTGCACCTTGCATGGTTGCAAAATACCAATACCCTGCTGTACCTTAGAGAATTTAATTTACTTGCTCTGGGATAGGTCTCAGGCATCAGGTTCGCAAAACTCCCCTGATGATTCTAACGTACAGGCAGATTGAAACCCACCAAGTCAGAAGAACCTGCCTTTAAATGTTGCCACCATTGCTTATTGTCTGACCTTGGATGAGTTTCTAAGCCTCTCCGAGTTTGTTTGCTCTCCTCTTAACAGGGGACAAACACAGTGGTTCTCAGCTGGGGCATGGTCCTGGTTTCCAGTCCCAGGGACTCTGTCACACCCTCTAGTCACTCCTATCTCTAAAGCACAGCCCCACTGTAGCCTTTAACTAATGACTTTCACTAAAATTTATCAATGTCTTTAGACAGACACTTTTTATAGTCATAATTCGGGGAGAGAGGTTTTACTGGCATATACTGGGTAGGAGCCAACGATGCTACTAAACATCTTATGATGCACAAGACAGCGCCCCCACAGTAAAGAATTATCTGGAACAATGTAATAGTAGTGCCAATGGTGAGAAACCTTGCACTAACAGATGCTGCCTTAAGGTTTGCTGTGGGGAATAAGTGATATCATGTCTATGAAACAACCTGGCATATAGTATTTTATTCTTTCCTACTGACTCTTAGTGTTGGTTATCATGCTAAACTAGAACGGTCAGTAATATTGATGAAAAAGTAAGACTGAAACTCAGCAAATAATAAGTGTTTCTATATAAAGTTGTCATTCCCCTTTCCCTGCCCTCCTAGCCCCACACTTTAAAAAAGGTTAGGTTTTCTAAGCAAAATGAGAAGCCCCCTTCCCACCCTGAGGATAGCTTGTGGTGTCAGCACATCTGTCTGTATGTGCTCACTTTGGAAACATGTTCAACATTTACTGATGAATACCTCAATTACATTTGATTAGGTAGAATTCATCCTGTTTTAGAATGTAATGTTTTGTTTAAAAAAAAACAAGGAAATTTAAGAACTAAACAAAAATAGATATCTAGCAACATAACGCATTCATTTCAAAGCTACAGATTCTAATCCCCCTCACTTCTGTGTATGCTGTGCAATTCCAAGGGAGGCACGTTTTTTCCCCAAAACCTAGAGGAAAGTCCATGACCTGAGCAAGAACCCTTTAAAGTTCTCTTTAATTTTACCATAATAATGGTGACTCCAAGAGAATACGATTAAAAAACAAAAAAAAAGGAGTGGTGAAGTTTTTCACAAGCATTTAATTCTAAGTAAGTCTAAATATGAAAGATAAGGAGAGAAGCTGAATATTATAAGTGTGATGATGGTCGTCCCAGGATGAAGTTTCATTAAATCATATGAAACATGGAACTTGGAGTGCTTCTAGGCTTGCTTTCTTCACTTCCTAGAGTTTTATTTCATTACTTTAGTAACCAAAAGAACTTACTGTCCCACCAACTTTATTGGGCTAGCCAGCTCTCCTTTTTGCTCTAATTTCTCTAACAATCCTTTATTTTATTGTGTTGTTCATGTTTTTCAAGTTGCCTCTAATCTGTTTTGAAACAACACAAATTTGCAACAAATAAAGAAAAAAAAACCTGAAGCACCTTGTCATCAAAACCAAAATTGTTCTCTAAGAAGTTAGAGAGGTAAATAAGACTAAGGTCATGAAGACTGATTATTTAAAGACAGGCATGAACAGCATGTACATACAGCTCCCCTCCCACCAGGCTTAGTTTGTACTTATAGTTTGTGTTTGTTCAAGTGTAAAACGTATTGTAGCAAACTTTTAAAAACACAACTAATCCTGAAACAGAGATAATTCTTCACATGCCTTTTGCAAGTTTTCTGTATACATTTTATATACACATACGTAATTAGAAATATAATTATATATATGCATATACATATTATTTTATATATTATGAACATATAAATCTTTTTTGGTAATAGTGTGCTTTCTGGATGTCAGATCTTTGAGACTCATAAAAAGTCAGAACTAAAAAGAACTTCAAAATTAATTTATTGCAATCACCCTTATTTTACAGATCAGGAAACTGACCTTCAGAGTAAAGAGGTGTTTCATCCAAGGTCGTATAATCAGGTAGTGGCAGAAACAAGACTAAGGCCAAGCGCTTTTTAATCACCCTATCAGGGTCAGGTCCTCTGTGCCATTTTCAATTAGTGATCATTAATAATCATCAATTAGTGATTATTCACTAATCAGACACATGGAATCAAGTTAATTTGTTAATAGAACCCATGACAGGAAACCTCTGGCTTTCCTCTATTTCTAGAATGTCATTTGCAAGCCTTACACCTGCTTCTCTTAGTTCTTACTGTTAATATTGTTACACTTGTAAGGTACTCAGCTGTGCCCGAGATCCTTTCACACTTGCCATTTCTTCTGATCCTCAAAAAAACTCCTGCAGAAAGAGAGAAAGTATTGGTTGAATCTTGCCTTCTTTCTTTCCTTCCTTACTGCCCATGTAAGATGATCTTGGGCAATTTGTTGGACCTGTTAGACAGCTTCAGTTCCCTCTTCTATAAAATGGAGATGAAAAGCCTTCCACTCTGGATTATTTGTCTGAGATGATAGACAGATCTGTAGCAGTAAGTGCAATGCATGGCCCACTGCGAATACTCAGGAAATGGCAGCTAGTTCCCCTCTCCTTTTGTTAGTGAATGTTAATCCGTCCACATTGTTATGATTGTCTGACTTTCCAGGCCATTGAAAACTTTGCCTTGGCATTAAAGACTACTGCCCAGATGCTCCAGACTTTTGGGGCCTGCCTGGCCACAACAGAGCTGCCCAGAGGCGTGCCATCCAGTGAAGACCTTCTCATGTCCCATACAAGGCAGCGGGGTCAGTTACAGGTGAGTGGTCCATGATCTCCCAGAGGCCTACCTCTGTGCTGCAGATGGTCAGCTTCCTGGAGAGTGCTGGGAGCCGAATTATAAGTTAAGTCCTCTTCTTCCCCCTTCTCCAGTGACTTGGCAGCCTCTAGTCATCTTCAATCCTCTGGATAGGCAGTGCGTGAAGAGAAAAATCTCTTAAAGACTGGGTGGTGCATGTGAAAGGATTGCAGGTGAGAAGTGTGAGAAGCAGCACCTCGAAAAGATACTCATTCCAGCTTTGTGCTGGTGAGACAAGGTGTGTGCACATCCCTTCAATGGCAGCACTCCTGTGATCTGCTCAAGACAGAGCAAGATATAATGGGCTGAAATTGCAGGGAGAAAGGGAGGGATGGGAGTTGGCTTTTGAAGCATAAGCTTTCTTGAGGCTGTTGTGAAGTTTGGGGGCAGACTAATTAGCTGGCTTACTGCTTCGCTCTATCAGGGATATGTCTTTTTACCGGGGGCCAGTTTGAGAAAGAGGACTATAAAAGGTGTTCTGAAGTGAGTTTAAGGAGAGGCACCTATTAAGTGATTCATAAAAGCAGGTCAGAACCTGCTGGGAAGGGAGCTTGACAGACTCTTTCAGGTCATGCTGTAAAGGGAAGTCTTCTCAGGACTTACTGGATGGGTGGCATCCTCTTTCTGCCTTCACAAGCACAGTAAGGCCAAATCCATTATCTCACCAGAACTCAACAGGGCAGCAAACCAAGGATTGAATGGTTGATACATCTTAGCATTATGTGTGTTCTTGCTGGGTTGGCTTAAGAAAAACTGAACTCTTTTATCTGTGACGCAAAATTAGCAAACATTTGCTTTGCTAAGTGCTTGATTTTTTTTTTATTCAAAATATATTGACTGTCCACCA
Organism: Vicugna pacos; assembly: GCF_048564905.1. Lineage (NCBI taxonomy): Eukaryota > Metazoa > Chordata > Mammalia > Artiodactyla > Camelidae > Vicugna > Vicugna pacos. The sequence continues at coordinate 52,299,854 of NC_132987.1, read as the reverse complement.
CTACATGCCAAGAAAACAAACAAAGAAAATGAAAACTCAAAAAAATACATAGCTTAGGTAGGGGGGTTGAGGCAAACTAATTATTCCATGTGTCAGGGATCACTGTTTAATTCTGTCTTTAAGGTTCTTGATAATTAAAAAGAGTTCAAAATTTATTCTCAAGAGTAATCGAAAGATCTGGTTTGAAACTATAGAAGCCTGAAAGCATCCTGGAATTTTTCCTGAAAATGCCTCTGTAAAGGTTGACCTTTTTCTTTGCCAAATATTTCTGCCAAGTTCACATTCCATAGTTCTTGGAAGAGACGATGCAGGGTGTGAAAGTCTGGGTTGAGGGTAGCCTCTGTGAAATCTGCTGGAAAAGGGTTGGTGGTCCAAGCCCACAGGTCACGTATCTGAGGAGTGAAACTAGCTAGTCAGGTCCTGCTGTAAACGTGCAGTGAGCGTTCCCAGGAAAGGCAGATGAGTGGGTGTCTGTCATCTCTACACAGGCAAGGAACTCCACAGGGGTAAAGGGAGGGAAAGACTCAGTCTCCAAGATGGTGTAAGGACATTTTCTTGTGCATAGTGACCAGCTGTTCTTGGAATTAAAACATGATTATGCAAGTCAAATCATTATGCTGTACACCTTAAACTTACACAGTGCTGTATATAAATTATATCTCAGTAAAACAACTGGAAGGAAAAAAGAATATTAAGTGAATTAGGGTTAAAAATATAAGTTATTCTATCTTTACTTTACTAAGTAATATTAATATTCACTTAGACACAATACAGAGGATTCCTTTTTTTGTGATTAGTAATTATTGGCCAAATTTGATTTCTTTGTTTTTTAGCTTGTAAATTAGAAGCAAAAATTCCAAAATCATTGAGCTAGGTTTAGATTTTTCCTTTTTCCCATCCAAAAATGCTTTCAAGAGAGAAAGGGTTTATATTACAAAAAAACGACTACTGTTTAAACTTTTATCAATAACTTAGTAGTTTTGTGATTATCTGTACATTACTTTATTTTACTTTTATTAGTGCTTTACCTATTTTTTAACCAAAGTTTCTATAACTAATTGAATAGGTTTTTTTTTTTTTCCCCATTTGGAGAGTATCTTTTCCAAGTGAAAAAACAGTATGAGATTCATCCTCAGAACAGTGAACTTTTAAATCTATTTAAATATCTATAGACGTTACAGTGTATGATTTAAAGCTTTCTCCCAGCCTGGAAAGTTTTTGTCTAAACAGCATGACATTGAGAGATTTGGTTTAATTTCTTGATTTCCTTTCTCCGATGGATCTTTGAGAGCCCTTATTTTATTTTATTTATTTTTTATTGAAGTACAGTACACTTGCAACATCATTAGTCATTAGGGAAATGCAAATCAAAATGGCAGTGATATACCCACTAGGATTCCTATACAGTCTGACCTCTGTATCCATGACTCTTCATCCAAGTATTCAACCAACTGTGGATTGAAAATACTTAAAATTCATCCTGTTAATGAGGTCTTCAGTGACTTTGTATTATTTAAAATTTGTCTCTCCAGTTAACCTAGGGTCTGTGTGACTGCCTCCTGTTACTCTGTGTCCCATAATACAGCCCTAAAAAAGAATGAAATAATACAATTTGCAGCAACACGGATGGACCTAGAGATTATGACACTAAGTGAAGTAAGTCAAACAGAGAGAGACAAACATATGATATCACTTATATGTGGAATCTAAAAACATGATACAAATGAACTTATTTACAAAACAGAAATAGACTCACAGACATAGAAAACTATGGTTACCATAGGGGAAGGGTAGGGAGAAGGGATAAATTAGGAGTTTGGGATTAGCAGATACAAACTACTGTACATAAAATAGGTAAACAGCAAGGTCCTAATGTATAGCACAGGGAACTATATTCAGTATCTTGTAGTAACATAATGAAAAAGAATATATATATATATGAATCGCTATACAGTACACTGGAAACTAACACAAAATTGTAAATCAACTATACTTCAATAAAAAAAAAAGTAGAAAGTATAGGAAAATGGCATTATTTTAAAGAGATGCATCCTGAGACATTTAGGGGACAAATAGCATAATATCTAAAACTTAATTTCAGTTGTTTGTTGAGGGGATCGTTATAGAGAAAGCTAAAGCAAAATGGTTAAATATTAGTAACAGATAAATCTAAATAGAAAGGGATGAGTGTTCATTGTATTATTCTTTCAACTTTTATGGATGTTTGCAGATTCTCATAACCTGTAGAGATGGGGGAAAATGTTACCAACATATGCCACATACAAGAAAAGGGAAATTGCTCCCTCGAAGTATTTTACTAAGTGGGACAGTAAATAGAGCAGTTACCTATAACTAACTCAGCATAAATCACACTTTTACATTTATCATCCCACCCAGCAACCTACTCAAAATGGGGACAGCATAGTGCCAGGTACTTTGGGGCACAGAATAGCAGAAGGCAGTCACACAGACCCTAGGTTAACTAGAGAGACAAACTGTAAATAATAAAAAGTCACTGAAGACCTCATTAATAGGGTGACTTTTAGCTAGATTTTGAGGAATGGACAGGATATGAATATTCTGAAAAGTGAGAGACAAAGAGGTCGTAAGTAAAGATCAAGAAGCAGAATAAACCAGGTCTGTTTGAAATATGGATCCAAGTAGAGCCATGAGGAGAATTTCTGTAGAAAATTTATCCATTCCTCAATTTTTATAATACCTAGGTTTTATGAATACAAAAATATGACCCTGCAGCGTCTGCCTTCAAAGAGCTGACAAAGTACAACTGGCTTTAAACAACTGGCTCTGTATCTGTCAGTTCCTCATTCAAAGATTCAACCAACCTTGGATCAAAAATATTGAGAAAAAAAAAATCTAGAAAGTTCCAAAAAGCAAAACTTGAATTGCCACATGCTGGCAACTATTTACATAACATTTGCATAGTATTTACAACTATTTTTATAGTATTTGCATTGTTTTAGGCATTGTATGTAATCTAAAGATGATTTAAAGAATACAGAAAGATGTGCATAAGTTACATGCAAATATTACACCATTTTATATAAGAGTCTTGAGTACCTATGGATTTTGGTATCTACAGGTGTCCTAGAACCAATCTCCCTCAGATGCCAAGGGATGACTGTAGTAAAAAAGGTAGATAATAACAAGTTGTTGGTGAGGATGTGAACAAATTGGAACCCTCATACATTGCTGGTGGGAATATAAACTTTGGCAGGTCCTCAAAATTTAAACATTAAGTTACCATATGACTCAGCAATTCTACTCCTAGATAGATACATACGAGAATTGAAACATGTTTCACACAAAAGCTTAAAAAAGTTAAACATGTTCATAGCAACATTGTTCATAATACTTAAGAAGTGGAAATGACCAACATGTCTGTCAACGATGAATGAATGGACAAACTGTGGTATATATATCCATACAATGGAATATTATTCAGCTATTGAAAGGAATAAAGTGCTGATGCATGCTAAGCATGTATGAACCTTGAAAACATGCAAAGTGAAAGAAAGCAGACACAATAAAGCTGCATACTGTATGATTCCATTTATATGAAATATCCAAACATGGGCAAATCCATAGAGAAAGCAGGTGGATTAATGGTTGCCAGGAGCTAGGAAGAGAGAGAAATGGAGAGTGATTGCTAATAGGAATGGAGTTTCTTTTTGGGGGGTGATGAAAAATGTTCTGGAAAAAAACCTGGAATTATACACTTTAAAAGGTTGAATTTTATGGTATATGAATTATATGTCAATTTTTTTAAAAAGAAAGATTTGGGGGCTCTAAGACAGTGATAAAATAACCACAAACCCTACACAGATATGTCCTTTCTTGCACTGTTTTTGATGGCCTTGCAAACATTCTCTGCAAAACAGCTCTTCCTACTGTCCTTTTCCATGCTCGCTTTGGAGGCAGGTCACAGAAGCAGGTAATTTCCCTCTTGGATCTCAAAGAGGGTGATTCTCACCTGTTAGTCTTATTTAGACCAGAAAATGGGACCTTGGCCTTTAGCTCTCAGATGCCTTAGTCAACTAAGTACACTGTACCATGTATTCATTTAAATAAGATAAGACTCCCATTTGTTGTTATTGTTGTTAAAATAAGAAATCTGAAAGAGCAGTAGGCCTTTTTCTCATTGTTCAGGAGGAGAGGAAAGTGCCAGCGGCCCTTCAGTTATGTGACAGAGCAATCTTTACAAACACAAATACTGTTTAGTACTCAATATTTGTTCCATTCAGTATTCATTCAGTTTTGTCTTCAGAGGTGACAATTCCATCAGTATTCCAGGGTAACAAATAATCAAGAAGATAATCAATCAGAATTATAAGTTATGTTCATAGGCCCTAGCAATAATTTTACAGTCCTAAGAGTTTTTAAGGACCCCTTTGTTCAAATCTACTTGTAGAGAACGTAAGTTAGAAGTGGGTAGGCACAGTGGGGAGGGTATAGCCCAAGTGGTAGGGTGCATGCTTAGCATATACAAGGTCCTGGGTCCAATCCTCAGTACCCCTTCTAAAAATAAATAAGTAGGTAAACCTAATTACCATTGCCACCCCCCCCCAAAAAAGAGGTGGGTGGGCACAGAGGTCTTGATTTTGCATAGGAAGACAAAATTGGTATTACAAATACAAATAGGTATTTCAATAGGTACGAAATACCAGAGGGTATTTTGAAGTTAATACCTTAACAATCAGTATTTTGATCTAGTTTTATGTCACAGGAAGATCTCTCTCAGCAGCAGCTGAGGAAGGGGGATGCCTCATCTCTTTCAAGGACTTCTTTCTCTAAATTATGAAGATTTGCGTTTTAAAGGCCAGATTCTGGAATTCATTTGTCAGCGTGTAAACAACAAAGGGGAGTAGAGATTTTTAGTGGCAGAAATTGGGTAAATAATAAAAGTGGAATAATGAGTGTGAAGCATTAATCATCATACATTGTCTAGGCTCTGATTGGTCCTTTTACTTCCCACCTTGCTTCCACTCCCAGCCCATGACACAGCTTAGCATGAAGGCCTGGCATATAGTAATAGTTCTTTATAGTAAATTCATTCTAGATGAAGGAATATCTATGTTCGTGCTTGCCCCTATCATAGGGAAAAATACCCCCAAGAAAATTTAAATTCTTTTGACCCTGAAGTGGTCCCCCATGCCTTGCCTAGTGGGTCTTCTTCTGACCAACTGCTTGTTTTCATAATGATGAGTACACACTGGGACAGCCATACCAGTTGTTAAAAGGATTAAAGATTCACATCCCTTGAGTACCTCACTCCACTTCCCTGGCCCATTTCCTAGGACCCACGAGACCTCCTCGTGAATCTGGCAATTAGAGGGTTAACACCTGGACCACAGTTGGCTTCAGGACTGTTTCAGCATTGTGTCTGACTTCTGTGTTGATTGATCAGTGCTTGCTCCATACAGATATTAAATATTTTGAATTGTCACCACTGTGAACAAGGACAAACTCCATTTTTGGGTTTGGCAACGTACCTTTATGCTTTCCAAGTACTATAGTTCCTCTACTTTCCCTCCACGTTTATGGCAGATTTTGGTAACCCTACAGAAGCTGACTATGTGGCTTGGTCCCAAAGCAGAAACCAGGTCACGATTTTTCCTTGTATTTTTTAACCATGTAAAGGAAACACACAGTGTATAATATCACCTGCTACGATTCATCTTCTCTCTCACACACTTTCCTCACACTCTGCAGCTTTTTGGCTGTATTTCTCTTCCAACTTTCCCCCTCTGATGTCTCCTTCTTCCCCTAGCAACATGCCCCTTCCTCTTTGATCCCTCCACCTTTCCTCCCAATTCTCTATCACACACTTTGTATGTGTGTGTGTGTGTGTGTGTGTGTGTGTGTGTGTGTATAAATAAGATAACGGCTAATGCCACAATGCTGCTGGAATGCTGGAAGCTCAAAGGCACTTAAGGAACTGGGTAGGAAAGCCAAGACCTTTCTTCATGTGTAGGAGGAGCAGGGAAAAGCTAAGAGCAATTACTAATGAGTGCTTTTTTGTCCCCCATCATATCTTGTCTTTATCCATCTGCAACCTGATTTCTTTTAGACTGTTTTTAATTTATCCAACCTACAAATATTTAATGAGCACTGATGAGATAAGAAATGAGTGCCGATACTTGAGAGTGGAAAAAAAACGATATGTCCAGTTCCCAGGCAAGAATACCAGCCAAGTGGCCGACTTGGGACATTACCTGAAGAGGACAGAGCCACAGGGAGTGTCCCAACAATTCTGAGAGACTAGATCAAGGAAGTCAAATCTATCAATAGCCAGATCCTGGGATGAGTTTAAACTGGGTATGGATTAACAGAAGCCTTCAAAGGGGTAAATACAGGAGTGGGATGAGGAGACAAGGAGCAAAGGCATGAGGTTGACCTTCTGTGTGACCAGAGTGGAGAATATAAAACTCCTCCCACAGGGAATGTGCTCCGAACCAACCGTGTGAAGGCTGGAGGTGGCTGAGCCTGGTGGAAGAGATTCAGTGATCCTGTGCATCAGGGTGATTGTTCTGTGACTATGGAGCTATTCTTACCTTCAGGGCACACCAAACCAGAATCCTGTGTGAACCAGGAACCAAACCCAGAATTCCTAGCAACAAAATTCTAGGCCAGCCTCCACCCCTTTTGGCTTACCTTATGGCCAATGCTGAGGGTATTGAGAAACCACCTTCACTGCGTGAGTGGAGGCCTAGAGCCACTGGATTTGGAAGGACATAGCCTGACATCTTCCCCAGTTGCAGCACCCTAGGTCCCCATGTCAAAAGAGAAGAATACAATTGCCTTGGAAATATGAATCTTTCCACATCAAACTGAAATTTCTGCCCATCTCTGCCAAACTTTGATAATTGAACAAGGCTGTACTTTGGGGCCAGGTGGGAGAACTGGCAGATATTTATTGATGAGACCAGATGAAGTTTTTTTTGTGGTCAATAAGTGGTTATTACATTATTACTGCATGGTTGTTTCCAGCACTTAACACTAGATATCTGTCATTTTCTTGCTTCTGGTTACTATCTTGGACTAGAACCAATTTTATTAACTAATTGCTTTTAATTTCCAATAAGAGCTTGAGATATACACAAAAACTTAACAGTTGTTGCTTTTGGAAAGGGAAAGTAGATGGGCTGTGGACACAAGACTTACTTTTTCCAATATATGCCCTTTTATATATTTTGAATTTTGTATCACGTGTATGCTACTTAGTAGGAATAAGTTAACCAATTTAAAAGATGCAGCTTGACTTCTTTATCATTTAATTTCCTAAATGAAAAATATACTGATCTACCGTTCTCCTCACTTCAAATCTGCCAAGAATTTGTTTTTGTTAATTCCTTCTGAGAGAGACTATATTTTCCTTTCTCTAGGATAAGCTGAAATTACTTGGAAAGCAAGGGGCCACATTGCTGTCATGCATTCAAGAACCAGCAACCAAAAAGCCCTCGAGCAAACTCAATCTCAATGAACTAGAGAATGTAGCTACCATGGAAAGGTGAGTGAGAGAGGTGGAATCTGCTTCTGCGGGAGGGAAACCATATAAAACAAGATGATATGAGACAACCAAGAACATATTGGAGCATACTGATGGGTCTTGGTGGGGTCAAGAAAGAATAATATTTGAGACAACAGAAGAAAAACCATGGTATCTATCTGGCATCCATGTACAGAGATCTTTCTATGAGAATACTGTTCCCTCTTCCTATGATATGCTTTCATCCCAGGATGTCAAGGAAGATGGTAGGATTTATGGAGCTTTATTTCCCAGTAACAGTTTGGATGGGTGCTGTGCTTTGCACACCTGTCTTCTCAGGTGGAAAGAAATAAGCACAAAACCAGTTTGGTGCAGCCACTATGGAAAACAGTGTGGAGATTCCTAAAAAGACTAGGAATAGACTTACCTTATGACCCAGGAATCCCCCTCCTGGGCTTGTATCCAGAAGGAACCCTACTTCAGGATGACACCTGCACCCCAATGTTCATGGCAGCACTATTTACAATAGCCAAAACATGGAAACAGCCTAAATATCCATCAACAGGTGACTGGATAAAGAAGATGTGGTATATTTATACAATGGAATACTACTCAGCCATAAAAACCGACAACATAATGCCATTTGCAGCAACATGGATGCTCCTGGAGAATGTCATTCTAAGTGAAGTAAGCCAGAAAGAGAAAGAAAAATACCATATGAGATCGCTCATATGTGGAATCTAAACAAACAAAAACAAAAACAAACAAACAAACAAAAACAAAGTGTAAATACAGGACAGAAATAGACTCATAGACAGAGAATACAGACTTGTGGTTGCCAGGGGGGCGGAGGGTGGGAAGGGATAGACTGGGATTTCAAAATTGTAGAATAGATAAACAAGATTATACTGTATAGCACAGGGAAATATACACAAAATGTTATGGTAGCTCACAGAGAAAAAAATGTGACAATGAGTGTGTATATGTCCATGTATGACTGAAAAATTGTGCTGAACACTGGAATTTGACACAACATTGTAAAATGATTATAAATCAATAAAAAATGTTAAAAAAAAAAAAAAAAAGAAGCAGGCACAAAGGTAAGGTTACCTGGGGCACATTTTGAAGCACAGCAGCTGCATCTGAAGTGAAGTTCCTGCCTAGCACTGAGGATATCCTGACTGAAAAATGGAAAATGTGGGAACCAGCTGAACCACGACAAATTCCTAGGTGGCACAGACTTCCGTGATGAGAATACCATAGTTAGTAACACTGCCTGAAAACATGAGTGTTATCTACATGAGCCTGAGGAAATGAATGCTAACTGCTTGTCCTTTCTCATTCTCTCTTCAGGTTATTGGTTCAGTTGGATGAAACAGACAAGGCTTTTTGTCAGTTTTGGTCTGAGCATCACCTGAAACTTAACCAATGCCTACAACTACAGCACTTTGAACACAACTTTTTTGAGGTGTTATTTTCTTGTTTAATAGAACTTCCTTTTATGGTTCAGTGACTTCTGGTTCTCTTTTCCCTCTTGAACTCCCTAGTCCAGCTCCCTTTTTATACCTTTGATTCCTCTTCTCACTGTTTCAGTGGGGTAGCAATGTTCTAGAATCCTGTTTTCCTTTTGGCATATTTCAGTAATGGTTTACCTTCCTTTTTGATCAATGAGCTGTTCAGTGTAGTTTTAATAGTCCATCTGCATGTGTCTGAGCACCCCAGCTTAATCTGAAAGCTAATGAGTTGTATTTAAAAAAAAATTTATGTAGATATGCACATGTCCTGAATCCTTTATGGATTTTCGAGTTGTCTGGAGTATAACAAACTGAACCGCCTGATGAGTGCTCATTGGCTTATTTCTGGACTTTTCTAATGTGTCTTATAGGTTAAGCTTACCCTGAAAAACTTGTTGGCAGAGCAAGCAGAGTTTACAGACATCGGAGACAGTGTGATGCGTGTGGAGCAACTTCTTAAGGAATACAAAAAACTGGAAGGAGAAGGCCAGGTTTGGCTTTTTGCTGTTTTTGTGGACTGGGAGGGAAATCACTGTGAATGGTGACAGATCATGGTTACTCATTATTGTTAGTAGGTTACCGAAAGACATGGGAATGCCCAAATCCTGCCTTTTTAGTCACCCCACTGTCACTCCAGGTCCCCAAGGAGATGTGCACGTTCGCAGCTATGAGGAGCAATGCGGACAGTGCAGAGCTCTGTTAAGACTGCTGGAGCCCCCATCTGAGGCTGGAGGAGTAGAGGGGATAGTGAGAGTTTCGGGTGGCCCTGCCCACTCGTGGGGTGGCAGCACTAGTGAAGGAGTGGCAGGAAATAAGGTTACAATGGGTGCATTACCCACTGGGCCGGATATGGGGGAGGGGTTTGGTAGTAAGGAGGGGAAACTTTGAAAGGGGAAACCAGAAAAAATACCTAGCTTTATAATAAGCAAGACTGTGAAAAAGGGGAAATTGGCCCACATTAATTTAATTTAAATGAAACAGTTTCCCAGATCTGTACACAAATCAGCACTTAAGAGTGAGCCAATTTAAATCCTTACAAATCTGGCTTATTACAAATTAAGAAAGCCCAGTCATCTCTTTCCAGAGAAATTCCTTTCTGCTTTTCTTTAATTAGGTTCTCTATATTTTTGTCTCTTGGGAATGAAGTCCTCTGTGGTTATCACTTCATTTCTGAGTTAATATGGAGACGTATTTCCCCAAAGGTAATTTTGTAGTGCTAGAGATTTGCTTCTCAAAGTGTGATCCTCTGGCCAGCAGTGCAGATGTCACTTGAGTGAGAACTTATTAGAAATATGGAGAAATCTCAGGCCCCATCTTGGAATCAGAATCTGCATTTTAATAAGATTCCCAGGTGTTTGACATGCACATCGTATTTAGAGGCGTCCTTCCCCAGAGAACAGTAACAGATGTAAACCAAGGCCACTCTGGCTTTGAGAGTTGTCAGTTATGGATTGAGAGCTGGAGGTGCTTTTGCACACATGTGAACGCACAGACTCACCTGTGCACCCAGTGAGAACTCTTTCTGTTATCAATAATTGTTGACAGCTAAACACTTTAGTACTGAAGGCATGAGTCATCAGAAATGTTTACTAAACAATGAAAAAAAGTGAGTTTGCTGTATCTGATAACTATGTCTCAAATTCTCCAAGATAGTCCCAATTTTATGTAATTTTAGGTTTTTTTCAAGTGAACTCCTTATTAAATGTAGATACTATATATTTTCACTTACATACTTTCATATTTTAGGGGAAAATGCCTCATTAAGCCCAGTGCCTTTATTTTTGGTTTGAAAATTTTGGTCATAATATATATGTATATCATGAAGGTAGCTACTGGCCTAGCAGGAAAGTGTTCTCTCTTCACCGGGTGTTCCTACAGAGGTTACATTCTACTGGGGAGAGACAGACAAGTGAAAAGTAATCAAATTTACGATCATATCAGAGTGTGACAAGTGGAGTGAAGAAAATAAGAGGGTTTAACAGAGTGACTGGGGGTGCTGCTGTAGTAGAGTAGTTACAAAAGGCCTCTCTGAGAAAGTGACCTTTGATCTGAGATCTGGATAGCCATGCAAAGATTTAGGGAATAGCAGTCAAGGCAGAGAAGTTGCAGGCAGAAAGGTCTTGAGGTAGGAATGAGGGTGGGAGTCCAAGGAATGTGGCTGGAACCTACTGAGCAGGGAGCAATGGCGGTGAGGACTGAATTTTATTCTCAGTGGAATGGGAAAACATTGGACGGTGCTCTGAGTTGTGTTTTAGATACTGGAGGTGGATCTGCATGACTGCATCCACATTCTCTCTTCTGCTCACCTCCTTGGACTTGTCATCTTTCGTACATACTTTAAAAATCACTGGCCAGGGGTAAGAGTGAAACCTGTGGTCATAGGACATAGAAATGTTCTGTGAACCATGACCCACCCTTCACAGGCAGCATTCCTAAACCAGCTGGGCTAACCCACTGCAGACGACCCACAGAGCCCAGGCAGATTGGTCTTACCCGTTCTGTGCCTTGCTTACCCTGTTTTTTACTTCTTTTCTCAAGGATGCAGAAGACCTACTCCTCTGCCTTTGAGTGAACCAAGCAAAGCTATCTTAGTATAACTGGGATTTTTTTAAACATATCTTCACTCAGATTTCTAAGAGGCATTGCTTCTTCAAGTGATAAGGGCTTGACTAGTCTTTCCATTTTGTCCTGTGAAGTGTTAAAGGGAAAAAGTGATGTTTGGGTAGAATCCACCAAAACCTGCTTCAGGTTTGACCTTCACTCAGTACCCAGGGATCAGCTTCCTTTTCAGCACAGCCACACACTGATTCCTGGGTTGTTGCCGACTTCCTTACTCTGTGCAGTGGTGTCATCCTCATGGTTAACCTCTGAGCCAACTCACTAACCAGACTCCTCTTGCATACTAATTGAGCCTGTTCATTTATCCTGTTCTGATTTGAGGGTTTAGCAGTGTTTTGAGTGCTCACCTCTAATTCTGAGAAACAATGGTCTCAGTCCCCCTCTCACTTCTTTAAAAGCAGAATTTGCCATAGAGTTTTGTCTGTGAGGCACGCTTGGGACTTTGGTGAGGGGCCAGCAAGGAACAGATCAAGACAGGACAAGGAGAACCAACCCTTTTACAACCTTGACATCTCCCTGCAAGGCCAGGGGCCAGCAGTTACACTAGTGTGTCCATGAAGGCGTGGAACCCAGATCATTAACTTCCTAGGGCTGTAATGTAGCTGGAGGGGCATGGCTTTTTTTTTAATGGAAATTTTCAAACACACACAAAAGTAGATTGGCTAATATATGGAACTCCCAGGTGTATACGGCTCCATTTCAACTACCATGAACTCTCTGCCTTTCCTGTTTCATCCGGCCCACTTCCTCATGCATGCATCCCATTCCTATGCCATTATCTGTGGGTCTGTCCTGGGTTCCCCGATCCAGTAGTATCACCGCCTTTTCACCATTTTCTTCCACAGTAGTCATTTCCATCTTTCATCTATTACAGCAGTAGAGTCGTTGTTGGGAGGGGGGAATAAGCTGTTATTACAATACGGATTTCTGAATTACTTGCTCCAACTTGACTATCCAGACTTTTGGTATTTTCAGCATCTGAAAGATGCCCTGGCAGACTTATAGTCAGAGCACCTGATTTCAGTCATTCCTTTTTCATTATTTCTTTTTCAGTTTGTTGCCTGATTATCTTGAGCAGAAGCTTCATAGACTGAAAAATAAACTGCAGTTGGAAGGTTTTATAGCAAAGTTCTTTGCAGGCACCTGAAGGATCTGATATTCAGGGCTGTGCAGCCATTATTCTAGCACATGTGGGGAGGCCAAGTGGTCTGGAAAGTGGCAAGACACAGGCTTTGGTGTCAGGCAGAATCGAATTCAAATTTCGGCTCTAACAACTACCAGCTGTGTGATCCTAGTCAAGTTTCTTAGACATCCCCTCATCTGTAAAATGGTTGCTAATAATTCCTCCCTCACAGGGTCCCTGGGAAGATGAAATCAGTTAGATGTGTAGTAAGGACTCAGTGAGCGCCTGGAACGTTAGCAGGTGGTCAGCGCTTGGAAGCTATTATTATCCATTCATTTCAGTAGAGCGGTCTTCCATCCAGTGGTGGCTCCCATGTTATTTATGGATCTCTTTCCACAATCCATTCAGACATGTTACTCACATCTTTCCTCCAACATCTCACGCATTTTAAGAACAGTTCTAAAGAGCGATATGCCGCTTGCCAAATGCAGGACAGTCTGTGACCGCCACCTGAAGAACAGCCTTGGTGAAGTTCCCTTGGCCCAGAAGACTTGTGCTATTCTTAATAAATTAGGCAGCTGGACTTAAAAAAAAAAAAAAAGAGTCAACAGAGACTTCCTGGCCAAGTTTTCATGCTTCTATATTTGACTAAAGTCAGACAGGTTCAGTCAACCAAATGAGGTCTCTAAGCTCAGGCAGTTCAACGCAGCCGTTTTTTTTCTGTGTGTGTGTTGGTTGGTTGGGGCCACATTCTGGAGCCAGACTGCTTGAGCTTGAAGCCTGGCGCTTCTCTTTCCTGCCCGGGTCACCTTGGGCCATCGTGTCTCCACTCCTCTTTTGTAAAACAGCGCCTGCATTAAAGGGTTGTAAAGGGTGAAAGGAATAACCAGTGTAAGTGTTCAGAAGAGTGCCTGGCATATAATCAGCTCTCAGTTCTCGGTGAATGTTAGCTGCTTTGTTAATATCAGAGGTAGTGAGGTAGATTCTGGGCTGCAGAATGTTTCCTCAGTTCAACCGCAGTGGCTGAGCAGTTCTAGCAAGAGTGTCTCACCCATCCTTTATTCATTCTGCAAATATTTATTGATCTCCTAATTCCAAGGAATTAGCATTGTAACCTCCTTTGGGCAATGGTGACCTGTGAGTCTGGGCCTTTGCTATTTAGAACAAATGCACTGGATACTTATTCCTGAGTTATTTTAAATAGCCGCTGCTTGATTCGTGCCACTTTGTTCCCATATCATTATTCCTTTTTTAGTTTCGCACAACAGTCATTTATTCTTAAGTACCAAATATGTGCTGTATACTGCTAAAGTTGAATACAAGCTGGCTCATGCCCACAAGAGTCTGTGGTGTAGTGTGGGCCATAGATAACTGACCGCAGCACAGTCAAGTTCATGCTCTGATCAGGAAAGGCATAGACTGCTATGGGAGCACAGAGAAGGGTCATCAGAATAAAGTGGGGGAGTCAGAGGAAATTTCCTGGAGAAGATGAACTCTGAAGTGTGATTTGGAGTTAGCTCTGGAGATGTGTGGGTACATCAGGGGTGAAGGATGAGGAAGCAGGGGCTATGAGGGAAGGGTGGGGCTTTCTACACAGAGAAAGCAATTAGAGAAGGCATGGAGGCCAGAAGCTGCCTGAATATTTGAGGAATGAGTCATTAGTCCAGTTACAGTGGAGGACGAGGGTGACAGAAGTGAAGGAGGAGGAGGCACAGGTATGACCTAGAGAATGAAAGGCCTCCCGTGCATTGCTCAGGAGTTTGAACTTTCTCCTGAAGACAACAGGGAGCCAGGAGAGGGTATGAGACCCGGGAGTGATGTAGACACGATAAGACGTTGTGATGGAGATGCTGCTGTGTCAGCAGTGTGGCGTGTGATTGGAAAGAGAGCCTGAAGGAAATCAAAGAGGTGACTGTCACAGTCAGAAAGCCCCAAGGTCTGAACACACAGTGACAAGGAGGTGGGAGGGAAGGGCGCAGAGTTCAAAAGGTATTAAGAAAGGGGTGTGCTCTGTGGGGCTTGGTGAATGACTAGCTGGGTAGGGCGCAGGGGTTTTGAAATTGTTGAAACCATAAACCACTATAAACTAAGAGAGGGGCACACTGTCATCACCCAGAATCCTCATGACTCTCTGTGTTGCTACAAAAAGCTAAACCAGGACAAATGTAGCGTCCTGGATGCTCAGTGTGGTCAGCGAGGGTGTGTGTGGGCTTTCCATTCTGGAGGCCTTTGGGGACTTGGTTGATTCAGGTCAGTGTTCTTCACACAATTCCAACCAAGCAGCCTCCCCTAGTTCACTGGTTCATTCATTCCTTTATTTTATTGACCAAATATTTATGGGATGCCTACTAAGTGTTCTCATGGAGTTTAAATATTGGTGGGAGTGGGTGGAAGAAGGAGGAATCATACACTAAAGAAAAGAACCATTTAGGCATGGTGAGCCATTCTGATTAGGGATAGGTGGGGTGGGAACCCTCCTGACAGTCCAGAGGCCGGTCACGGGCCAGCCTTGCAGGCAGGCCTTTCTAAGGACAGCAGTCTCAGGCTGCTGTGTTAACTCTTCTGCGCAGCTCGGCTAGCGCCTTTTCAGTGAGCCCTTCCCTCACCATCCTATTTACAATAGCAACTCCTCCTCTCCCTGTTTGATTTTCTCCATAGCACTCATCACTATCTAAGGAATTATATTATCTACATATTTGTTATTGTCTGTGTCTCCTACTAAAATATAGGGTTCATGAGGGCAGGGATTTTTGCATGCTATGTTTACCACCAAACCCCCAGCACCTGGACAGAGCTTGGCACATGGTAGGTCCTCAGTAATACATAGTGAATGAATTAAAAACAGAAAAAAACACGGTACATGTGATTAGGACAAAGTGAGCCATGCAGAAAGAGGTAGGAGATGCGGTTGCTGAACAGATGAGGTCAGAGCGAACAGGGACCTTGTGGGTTACAGGAAAGGCTATAGAAAAACATATTTCTCATGATCCCCCATAGGGTTGCCCACAAAAGATCTTTACCATTTTTGCAATCTCAGCTCACTCCCCACCTTCCTCGAGGCCATGTGTCTGTCCCTTTTCCTTTTCCGTTTAGTTGACAAGAGAATTCAGAGTCTCCAGTTCTGTGCAATATAACACTTCATGCTTTTCTGCCCTAGAACTTACCACATTTGTAATAATCTAATTACTTGTATAACTTATTTAATATGTGAGTTCTCCGTTGGATTGAAAATTCTTGGCTTGTTAACACTATACCCTCAAAGCCTACCCCAGAACTCAACAAATATTTGAAAGATTGACTCTCTCTCCTTCAAATTGCAGATTACCCTGAACTAGGTGAGACGTCCTGGGGACCTTGAACCACCCCAGCACTTTCCCAGGTTCCCTGCCCCAGGCTCTCGGCCTAAGACCTGACAAGCATCTCCCTAGCCTCCCTCCAGGTTTGGAGCACACAGTGCCAGGGAAATACCAGCCTCTCCATGACCTGGCTTCTGATGCTTGACTGTGAACGTTCACCTCACAGGAGCCTTTGGAAAAGGCCCAGCTGCTTGCAGTAATTGGGGACCAGCTCATCCAAAGCCACCACTATGCAATGGACTCCATCAGACCCAGGTGCACAGAGCTCAGGCACCTCTGTGATGACTTCATCAATGAAAACAAGAAAAAACATGAGATTTTAGAAAAGTCCTTGGAATTACATAGACAGCTGGACAAGGTGAGCAAAACAAAGCCGTGACCATGATGTGTGTAAAATTTTCTGAAGAATGGTCTTAATCGTACTTGTCCACCCTGCCTCACATGATTGCTGAGAGGATGAAGTCTTTCATGTGAAACAATTCTCAAGAGGCATTAAAAACTGCAGATTCTAGGTCATGAAAGTACTGAAGGTCAAAAATGCCCCAGCCATCCCACCACATCTCATTAGAATGAACTAAAGTTCATTTCCTCTGTGTGGACTCAGACTTACAGAGTGTGTTTTGGCCTGGCCCTGCGGGACATTTCTTGAGAAAGATCTTAATGAGAAAGATCTTAATGGCCTCATCTTACAGAGGCAGAAACTGATATTCAGCATGGTTAAGTCAATGGGTCCCAACATTTGGTACATGAGGTGAGCTTGCTATAATTGCAGATTTCCTGATGTACCACACTGGAGACTCTGATTCACTAAGTTTGGATGATACCCAGAAATCAGTATTTTCATCATTACCCAGGTGATTTGGTGTAGGTGGTACGTGGACAACACTGAGAAACCCTGGGATAAGATATTGCCCAAGACCACATGTAGGGTAAATAGGGGATCACAGACTTGAAGTCAGGACTGCCAAATTACAGCCGCCGGGCCCCTTAGACTAGACAGCAAGGCTGTATGCAGAGCCCTCACAGGAAGGGGACGCGGACCCTGGTGCCCTTCAGCAGTGATTTCTGAGTCCAGGGCCTGGTCAGCAGGCCTGTGACTTCTGGAGTCATCCCTGTCAGCTGTTCCCAGGCAACACAGAGCTCACTGCCATGAGTCAGCACACTCCATAACCACAGTTGTTTCTCTGTGATGGCGCGGGCACCCACCCAGGCTGTTTACATCATCCCATTGCCAAAGGGATTTTAGTGTCAATGAAATACAGCTGTTCCAGAAGCAAGTGGCTCAGAAGGGCCTGGTGCACAGCTTGCTCTGTGTGCTGAGCTCTCTGCAGGATTGGCTGCTGTTTTCCTTATTCAATTTCTGCTCTAGAGATAATAGCTTAAAGCTGGTGTGTGTGTGTGTGTGTGCGCGTGTGTGTGTCTGTGTATCTGTGTGTGTCTGTGTCTGTGTATATGTGTGTGTCGGAGAGCAAGTAGCTGCTGTGACCCTACAGAAGACCCCAGTTTAGTGTTTTCTGCAGATCTAGGCTTGATGTTTAAAGAGTACATTTTCACAGTATATATCAAAGCATAATTTCATCTGTTTTTGGATTTTCAAAAACATAGGAAGGAGGAGGAAAAAAGTTACTCATGGATACCTTCCTGCATACTACCCCCCTCCTCAGCCCTACACAATAGGAATCATAAGTTTTTAAATATCTTTATTATTTTCTGTTATTCTAAAAGTAGTATACATCCAGTGTAGGTAATTTAGGGGAAAATTACAGGCAAATTTAAGTTGCCTGTAATTTTCCTACTTAGACATAACACCTTTGGAGAGCTCCCTTTTTGCTTTTTTCTCCTCATAGTTCTTTTACAGAGCTCTCAGGTCATGTGTAAATGGCAATGCAGATGTACTTGCACTGGCAGCTTCTTTTCATGTAAATATTCAGACAGCACAAGGACCCTTGTCTTTCTGTTTAAGTTTTTAAAAAGTTGAATTGTTAGAATTCATCACCTATCTGTTTTCATTCCAATGTTCTGGAAAATTTGGGTATTGCTGTTCTGAGTTACAAAGCTTTGCATTCTTAGATGCTTCCCTTGAAAAGACAAATGCTAAATAATGCAAATGTGGACAGAGGAAAAGTGGTGTGTTTGTTAAGAGACATTCCCTCTCCCAGGAAGACCCCACATAGGAGCCAGGTCTAAAGCCTTATTATGCACCCTGTGCTTTTGTAACCAATTAGGATACAAGACAAGTGGTCTAAAAGGTAAACCCAAAAAGCCATCAGTTTCATTTGTCTAAGATTAGACCAAAGGTAGAAATACACAACTCTTTCCTTTGAACATGTGGCAATTACTGTCAGTGGGGAAAAAAAAAAAGAATGGTCATACGATTCATTTTTTGAATGGGTGGCTTCCCTGAGAAGTGTACAGATGTAAAATCGGTTTGGGCTTGTGTAGCTTATGGTTGTATTTACAGTGGTTGGACCTCTAAACTTGATACTATCACATGACAATTTCCCATTTTCTCAGAATCCTCGTAGACCCTATATGAGCTCAGACCTCTTGAGGATTGTAGTGGCTGAGTTGTGGGCTGGCTAACTGCACAGGGTACTATGTTTCCTTCCCAAAGGTCAGCCAGTGGTGTGATGCGGGAATCTACCTCTTGGCTTCTCAAGCTGTAGACAAGTGCCAGTCCCGAGAAGGAGTTGACATTGCCTTGAACGACATTGAGACATTCCTGGACACAGCAAAAGAGTACCAGTTACCCAGCCCCAAGGAGTTTTACAGCCAGTTTGAGCTGATCCTCACCCTTGATATGAAGGTAATGTTTCTGGGTTATTTTGATCATGTGGTTGGGAAAGGCATGTAGGGAGACTTTGCCTGTTGCCTGAGAAAGTCCATGTAGGATGTGCTGAGCGGGTTAACCAGTTCTTGAATCCTCAGGTGGCCTCTTAGACTCCTGGTTTGTGCCTCCTAGCAAACTGACCCTTCATGGTCTGACTCAAATACCACCTTCAGTCATTCATTTCTCTACGAGTACCTACGAGCATCTTTGATGTATCACACACTGTGCTGAATGCTGAGGACACAATTATGAGCAAAAATAGATGTAGTTTCATCCTTCATGGAACTTACAGTTTATGTATGGGAGAGACTGACATTAGTAAACATCAAACACAAAGCACAAATATGTGTTGCAAGCTGAGATAGGTACTCTGGAGGATGGATTCAGGGTCCTATTGGGCATGTGACAGGGGAACTTGACCTGGACTGGGGAGTCAGGGAGGTCCCCTGGGAAGCACCACTTGAGCCAAGGCCTGGAAAATGAGTAGAGAAGATGGGAGAGCCTTTCTGGAGAAAAGGAACAGCATGTACAAGGCTGCAGGGCTAGAAGAGACTGGCACAAGTGCAGAACCCAAAAACCGGGGTGGCTGGAGTACAGAGAACAAGGAAAGAGTGTCTGGGGTGAGATCAGAGAGGGGCAGATGAGATGGGGCTCTGTGGGCCATATGAATGAGTTTGGTCTTTATTCTAAGAGCCACTGAAGGGTTTAAGCAGGGGCATAACTTGATTAGATTCGCATTTTGAGAGGAACATTCTTCTGTTAAGCCAGCAGTTACAGACAGCAAACCTTCCTCTCAGATCCACATGACCTTGTATTTACTTCTGCTGGAGGGGCTTTTTTTTATGTCTTTTGAGCATCTGGTTCATGTATTTTCAGGGTTCTACACACTCAAAATGATTGAATAGAGTTTGGTGTAGGCACTGTGTACAAAGAGATGGGCAGAACTTAGGGAACCCGATATGGATAGTGAAGCACCCTGGGCTATCAAGAAGCAGGGAGCAGTTACCATCCCTAAACCTGAAAGACAAAGGGGAACCCAGGAAGCATTACAGCTATGACTGTAAGAGCTGTGGCCTTGAGCAGAGGAATGCAGTCACTGGGGAAGAAATATATACCCCTACTTTTCTCCCTCCCTCTCTCAGATTTCCTGGTAGTGTGTCCCATTGGCCAAATCCAACTGAAGACCATGGGCATCTAGTGAGCCCATCTGATGGAGTCGTAGAGGTCAGCTTCCTGGGACACAGAGCAATATATGGAAGATGTAATGTGGGATCAAACAGAATACCCAGCACATATAGCTTTTTGAATTAAATTTAGGGGACACCTCGAAGTCCATCCAGGGATTCAGGCTAAGAATCTTGCTCTAAAATGATACATAGCCCACTGTATTCTAGTTACTTATTTTTAATGTCTGTCTTGTTTATTACACTGGGAGCTGCAGTGAGTCAAGAGCCTCATCCATCTCTGTGTCCCTGTGCCTAGCCTGTGCCTGGTTGCCAATCCATGTTTGTTGAACAAATGGGTGGACAGGAGGCAGAGTGGGCTGAGTGCCATGGAGGCAGCTTGGTATGGGGTTGTACCTTAAAAGTAATGTTCTTTCCCTGACTCCTCCCAGTGAGTTTTGGTGGTAAGGTGTGATCTTGAGGTGGTGTGTGTGTTTGTTGCGGGGAGGGGGGCGGTGGTTAGGCAATTTACCTTCCCCCAATACAACGACCCTTTACTTCCCAAAGAGAAGGCTCACCTAGTGTTAGTACTACATTGTAGAACCAGAATCAGTAGCCCCAGTTCATATTCCTAAGGCAGAAATATCCCACTCAGCTCCACGACCATTAGCTTCTCAAATAAGTGTATCAGGTCAACCAGGGAGACTTGTAGCCACAGCTGCCATTCTGACCAATGTCAGGAAACTTCATGACCACACCACCCACTAGGAAATGAATAAAATTTAACCAGTCACCCCTGGGAAACAGGCAGAAACATGGAGGGAAGAGAAGACCAGAAGGAAAAAAAATTTAATCCAAAATGGACCAAATAAAAAAAAATCCCCAAAGCCCATCGTTTCTTCTTTTGGTTTAGAGTAAAATTCTAGGTTATAATATTGAAATATCTTGTTGTGTCAGGGGGCTTTGTTCACTGAGGAGTAATGACTTGATTATCAAAACAAATAATCTATACATATAAAAATTATCCTACTTATATGCATATACATTAGTTGGTTTAAACATATGTATCTCCTTCCTTGGGTACTTGAGAGGGCCCGGAAACAATGAGACCCCCATTATCAATGAGCACACCTACCACCGAGATCTTGGTTTCTAAAACTATTCTCCAGTAAAAGAAAGCTGGGCTCCTTAGAGAAATGGCTGATTCTAGGACTGGACCAGGAAATATACAAAATAATTGTAGAACAGGAGATCAAAATATTGGAGTAGGAGGATGCCAAGCTCACCTCCCCACACAAACACATCAAAAATATATCCACATGTGGAGCAATTCTCACTAAAAAACAAATTGGAGATTGGCAGAAAGACTCTTCTGTGACCAAAGCTGTAAGAAATATCCACATGGAGTTGGGCAGGAAGGAAAGAGAAATGATCAGGTTGGGGCCACACCTCTAGGAGGGGACATAGCAGAGGAGAGGGATTACACAGGCTCAGAGAACCTCTCTAGGGAGTGAGCTGTTTGAACCACATATAGCAGATCTCAGTCCTGGGGTCTAACACAGGGAGGATGCCTCCCTTAGCTGGTTTGAAAATTAGTGGGCTGGCAGTGGGGCTGTAAGAAACCTAGACTCTGCTAGTGAAGAGTGGACACATGCTTGTTTACTTCTGAAACAATGCAGAAGAAGCAGGTTGAAACTTCCCAGGGCTCTGGCTTGTTTCCCACAACTGCCCCAGCATGCACCTCATTCCAAGCCAAGCACTTGCTCTGGCCCCATTTCCTCTGTGGTTCAGCTCCACACCAGGGTGAGAGCTGCTGTGGCTGAGGGGAAGACACACCTGTTGGGGACTAAGCTGGTTTGGACTCAGCACAGCATCTGAATCGGACAGGGGTGGCCATTATTGGTATTCACAGAGACAGCAGATTGGGTGCTGTCTGGAACTATGACTGGTACTGGAACTGCCACAGCCCATACTCCCCCATGCCAGGCACCTTCTCCAGCCTCTCTTGCTGCAGTGCTGCTCTCCTCAGGGGCAAATGTACCAATACTAGGAAAGGGGAAAGCACACACTTAGAGGGAATAGAGCCAGTTTGGACCCAACCCTCAGGGTTTCTGTTCCAGCAACTTAGGACCCACTCCTGCCCCCAACAGGGGGTGGTATTGGCCACTGAGCAGAGGAAAAGCTCTGGTTCACACCTGGCTCTGGCTCTAGCCCCTCCATCTCCAGCTCCACCTCCTATCAAGGAGCTAGCTGCCAGCCCACCCTGGGGAAAGACAACCCATGTTCACTTCAGATCTGGGTCATCCACCAAAGCCCCTGGGCACCCACAGACTGTATAGGGATGCTTCCACACAAGGATATCCCTTCAAGCCTGGCATAGGTTACTGTTTCACCTAATTTCATAGAGACAGAGAAAGTTAAGAAAAATGTGAAGGCAGAGGATTTGTTTCAGATGAAAGAACAAGAGAAAACCCCTAGAAAAACAACTGATAAAGAAATAACTTATCAGATAAAAAGTTCAAAGCATTAGTAATAAGAATGCTAACTGAACTAGGGAAAAGAATAGATGAATACAGTGAGAATTTTAACAAGGAACTAGAAAATATAAAAAAGAACCAGTCAAAGGTGAAGAATACAATAACCAAAATGAAAAACACATTAGAAGGAGTTAACAGCAGACTAGATGATATATAAATATGCATAAGTGATCTGGAAGATAGATTAATGGAAATTACTCAATCAGGACAGCAAAAACAAGAGCAAATTTTTTAAAATATGAGAACACTTTAAAGGACCTCTGGCACAACATCAAGAATACCAACATTTATGTTATTTGGATCCCAGAAGGAGAAGAGAGGAGGAGAAAGATATCTAAAGTGTATTTGAGAAGTTGTGGTATATTTATACAATGGAATACTATTCAGCCATAAAAAAGAATAAAACCATGCCATTTGCAGCAACATGGATGGAACTAGGGATCGTCGTTCTAAGTGAAGTAAGCCAGAAAGAGAAAGAAAAATACCATATGATATCACTCATATGTGGAATCTTAAAAAAGAAAAAAAGACACTATGAACTCGTCTACAAAGCAAAAACAGACTCACAGACATAGTAAACAATCTTATGGTTACCAGGAAAAGGGGGTAAGAACGGATAAATTTGGGAGTTTGAGATTTGCAAATGTTAGCCACTATATATAAAAATAGATTTTAAAAAATTTTCTTCTGTATAGCACAGGGAACTATATTCAATATCTTGTAATAACTTTTAATGAAAAAGAATATGAAAATGAATATATGTATGTATATGCATGACTGGGACATTGTGTTGTACACCAAAAATTGACAAATTGTAACTGACTATACTTCAATCAATCAATCAATTAATTAAGTGTATTTGATGAAATAATGGCTAAAACATTCTGAGCCTGAAGAAGGAAACAGGTATCCAGGTACAGGAAGCACAGAGAGTCCCAAAGAAGATGAACCCAAAGATACCCATATCAATACATATCATAATTAAAATGGCAAAAGTTAAAGATACAGAATCTAAAGACAGCAAGAGAAAAAGAATCATATATAAGGGAACTTCCATAATGCTATCAGCTGATTTTTCTGCAGAAACTTTGCAGGCCAAAAGGGAATAGCATGATATATTTAAAATGCTGAAAGGGAAAAACCTACTATTTGGGATACTCTACCCAATTATTGGCAATATTATCATTAAGAATTGAAGGAGAGATAAAGAACTTCTCATATAAGTAAAAACTAAGAGTTCATCAATACTAAACTGACCCTAAAAGAAATGTTAAAATTCATCTCTAAATGGAAAAGAAAAGGCTAAAATAAGAAGTAAGAATCTATAGGAAAGGAAAAATCCCCCCAGTAAAGGCAAATATATATTGTAAAGGCTGTGGATCAACCACTTGAATAAGCTAGTATGAAGATTAAAAGACAAAACATTATAAATTCAACTGTAACTGTGAAGGGATAAATATGAAAGTGTAAAATATGACATCAAAAACACAAAACATGGGGGAGAGAAGTAAAAAAATGCAGCTCTTTTAGAATTTGTTTGAACTTAAATAAGTACCAGTTTAAAACAAGTTAATATAGTTACAGATTAGCATATATGAATCCCATTTGGTAACTACAAATTGAACACCTACAATATAGACACAAAAACCAGAGAAGTTACACATGCATACCACTAACAAAAATCATCAAGCCCTAAAGGAAGAGACTAAAAGAGGAAGAAAAGAACAGAAAAGAACTACCAAAACAACCAGAAAACATGTAACAAAATGGAAATAAATACAAAGCTATCAATAATCACTTTAAGTATCAATGGACTAAATGCTCCAATCAAAAGACATAGGGTAGCTCATTGCTGCTTACAAGAGACATGCTTCAGAACTAGACACACAGACTGAAAGTGAGAAGATGGAAAAGGATATTTCATACAAATAGAAACAAGAAAACAGGGGTACCAACACTCATATCAGACAAAATAGACTTTAAAACAAAGTCTATAACAAGAGACGAAGAAGGGTACTATATAGTGATAAAGGGATCAATGCAGGGAGAGGATATAACTCTCAATATATATGCACCTAATATAGAGAACACCTAAGTATATAAAGCAAATATTAACAAATATAAAGGGAGAATTTGACAATAATACAATAATAGTAGGTGACTTTTAACACCCCATTCACATCAATGGAGAAAACATCCACATAGAAAATCAGTAAGGAAACTATACTCTTAAATGGCACGCTGGACCACTGGACTTAATAGATATCTACAGGACATCTCATCCAAAATCAGCAGGATACACATTTTTTTCCAAGTGCATATAGAATGTTCTTCAGGCTAGATCACATGCCAGGCCACAAAACAAGTCTCAACAAATTTAAGAGGACAGAAATTCTATCAAGCATTTTTTTGTTTTCTGACTACAAAGGTATGACACTAGAAATCAATTACAGGAAGAAAAATGGGAAGAACACAAACATCTGGAGACTAAACAACATGAACAAAATTGATATGCCTTTAGTTAGGCTCATTAAGAAAAAAAAAGAGATAATCCAAATTCAGAAAATAAAAAATGAAAGAGGAGAAATAACAACCAATATCACAGAGATACAAAGAAATTATAAGAGAATACTGCAGTTATATGCCAACAAATTGGACAACCTAGGAGAAATGCATAAATTTCTCGAAACATATGACCTTCCAAGACTGAATCAGAAAAAAATATACAATCTGAACAGACCAATCACTAGTAGTGAAATTGAATTTGTAATAATGATAATTTAAAAAAAAATCAAACAAAAGTCCAGGACTGGATGGCTTCACAGGGGAATTCTACTAAACATATAAAGAAGAGTTAATATAAAACATGCCAAAAAAAAAAAAAAAAGAGCTAATAGCTATCCTTTTCAAACTATTCCAGAAAATTTGAAGAGGTAACACTCCCAAATTTATTCTACAAAGCCACCAGTACCCTGATATCAAAACCAGACAAAGACACTATCCAAAAAAAAAAAAAAAAAGGAAATTATAGGCCAATATCTCTGATGAATGTAAATGCAAAAATCCTCAACAAAACAGTGCCAAACAGAATTCCGTGAATGCAAGGATGGTTCAGTATCTGCAAATCAGTCAATGTGATACACCACATTAACAGAAGAAAGAATAAAAATCACATGATCATCTCAATAGACACAGAAAAAACATTTGACAAGTTCAACAACCATTTATGATCAAAATTCTCATCAAAGTTGACATAGAGGGACTGTATCTCAACATACTAAAGGCTATTTTTGAAAAACCCACAGCTAACATCATACTCAACAGTGAAAAGCTGAAAGTTTTTCCTCTAAAATCAGGAACAAGACAAGAATGCCCACTCTTGCCACTTCTATGTGGCTAGGATGCCTCGCCACAGCAATCAGACAAGAAAAGAAATAAAAGGCATCCAAATTGGAAAGGAAGAAGTATAACTGTCACTGTTGGCAGATGACATGATACTAAATAACCCTAAAGTCTCCACCAAAAAACTATTAGAACTGATGAATGAATTCAGTAAAGTTGCAGGATAATAATTAACTATAATAAATAATTAACTAATAATTAACTTTCAGAGAGAGAAAGTAAGAAAACTATCTCATTTAAAACTGTGTAAAAAAGAATAAATTTAATACCTATGGAATAAACTTAACCAAGGAGGTGAAAGACCTATACTCTGAAAACTATTAAACATTGATAGAGGAAATTGAAGATGATAGAAATGGAAAGATACCCTCTTTCATGGATTGGAAGAATTAATATTAAAATGTCCAACTGCCCACATCACTCTACAGATTTAATGTAGTCAATATCAAAAGCCATGGCATTTTTCAAAGAACAATCCTAAAATTTGTATAGAACCACAGAAGACCATGAATACCCAAAGCAAATTTGAAAGAAAAGAACAAAGCTGGAGGTGTCATTCTCCCTGACTTCAGACCATACTGCCAAGCTATAACAATCAAAATACGATACTGGCACAAAAATAGACACATAGAACAATGGAACAGAATTGATTCATTGATCTAAGGAGAACCCAGAAATACACCCACACAATTAATTGACAATCATTCATTGAGTCAGATTTCTTGATCTCTGTGCAGAAATTAACACTCATGTTTCAGTTTCCTCAAGCTAATTTCTGGGCCAGAAGGGCAGGGTAGTAGTGGCTGGTCACCATGTTATCACCATCCCCCCTAGAAACACAAACTGAGATTGCCATGATCCTGACGTAAGGGCTTTTGGCTTCTTTTGGGACTTGGACTCATAGCTGTGTTATCAGAATCTCTAGTCCACTTTTCAGCTGAGCTTCCAAAAGCCAGGGGCATAGTCTCTGAAGACACCTTTTAAACACAGACTCTGAGTAGAAGTTGGCAAACTACAGCCTGTGGGCCAAAGCTGCTTGGTGCCTATTTTTGTAAATAAGGTTTTATCAGAACACAGCCACTGTCATTCATTTATGTATTAGCTATTATCTATGACTGCTTTTATGCTACAACCACCGAGTTTTGGAGGTGCAACAGAGACCAGATGGTCTGCAAAGCCCGAAATATTTACTATTTGGCCTTTTACAGAAAAAGTTTGCCAACCCCTGGTTTAGATCAACACTTTCCAATAGAAATATAACGCAAACCACATATGAAATTTAAGATTTTCCAGTAGCCACATTTTAAAAAGTGAAAAGAAACAAATGAAATCCATTTTAATAATGTTTTATTTACCTGTGTCCCAACTATCATTTCAACAATCACTATTATATAATTAATTGTATTGTTAATGAGATCTTTTATGTACTTTTTCATGTACATCTTCAAAATCCAGTGTGTATTTAAACTGACAGCACAGCTCAGTTCAGACTAGCCGCATTCCAAGTGCTCAGTAGCCATGTACGGCTGGTGGATACTGCAGGGACAGTGCAGGTCTGCTTCAGACCCTCCAAAGAGTGAGACCTGCTCCAGATCTCGGTGCAGAGGTCAGCCTTGACAGGGCTTTAGGCTGTAGGGGAACTTGTTCAGTGGCTAACACTCAAGCCCTCAGGGATCTTTGCTCTTTCCCTCAGAAGACGGCCCAGCATAGAAAAGACAAGTTTACTTTTCCAGTTGCAAATTGTAGCAGCCTCCCTGGATGTGTGCTGAGTCTCTGCTTTTGGAATTCAGCATCCTCCAACCACCCTGCATGGATTATGGTGGCTCAGCTCTTCTAATTTTGGGTCCCTTCTTTTGGTGGTTAAAATCATCCACAAGGTGGATGTCAGAGTCGGCGTGATAAAGGCTAACCACTTCCTTTACCCCGCAGAGCTAGAGGAATGTCACATTGAAAGAAATGTATCCGCTGAATTTAGGCCTTGGGGAAACTCAGGTGAAACAGATCTTGTTTCTTGTTCCCCTGAACCTCTGCCTGAGGGCATATAGTCAGTGATGAGAATGTGTTTGAGTTTCATCTTTCCTGTGGTGGTTCTTCGGTTTCTTTCTTTCCTCCTTATATAGAGAGGTGTCTCACAAAATAAAATTTAAATGTGTATCCTTTTAATTACAGGTTCTTGTGGTTCTCCTAATCTTAGCTCAGAATTTAGCCACCTCTGTGCCCCAGAACACTTAACAGTCTTTTCTCCATCAGGGCCTTTATTCTGGTTAAATTTCTTATTTTGAAATCCTTGTGTTTTATAAGTTGGCCTCATGCCATTTATTCATGGCCTGTGGCGTCCTTTTCTACTGTGAGTGAACTTGGCTTAGTGAACATTTACTGAGTCGACATGTATTTACCGAGCACTGCTCTGTGCTAGGCAGTGTTCTCAGCCCTGGAGGCACGGTAGTGAAAAGATGGACAACCTCTGTCCATCAAGTGGGAGAGCAGACTCTTAGAAGCACAATCTGTACAAGGTGAGATGTGCAATGACCTGCATATGGATACCTGGAGAAGAGTCACCTGAAGGAGATAGGGAGGCAGGGAGAAGGAGAAGATGGGAGAACAGGGATACCTCATGTCCTCAGACTCAGTGCCAAGCAACCAACTCATGATCTGCTTTTGTTCCCACAGGCCAAAGCTCAGAAAGTCCTGCAGAAGCTGGGTGATGTGCAAGAAATATTTCACAAAAGGCAAATGAGTCTGATGAAACTGGCAGCCAGACAGACTCGCCCAGTGCAGCCCGTAGCCCCTCATCCTGAGTCCTCCCCAAAATGGGTGTCACCAAAAATCAGCCAGCCCTCTGCCTTGGGTAGGTTATTTGGGGAAGGAACTTTTGTGGCTTATGATTCACCAGCGCCCATGAGGGCTGAGATTATGGTGGTTTGTGTTATTTTGACAGATATTATTTAAGACAAACTACAGATATGAAATAGTACAGGTGTCGAAGACTTAGAGAGTTAGGTAAAACTGAGTGCCTGGATGCCAGGAGAAGCTCACAGTCTAGCAGAGGAATAATATAAATGCACAAATAACATTAGCATAAAATAAAGTCCATTAAGGACCTTTAAAAGGCCCACAAGAGTCTATTAGCAAAGTTGGTTCTTTGAAAACAGAAAAAAAAAAAAAGTCCTTACACCCATCCTACATGGTCTTGATTACTGCAGCTTGTTAGTAAGCCTTGAGATCGAGTAGTGTAAATTTTGCAACTTTGTTCTTTTCAAGATGGTTTTGGCTATAATATTAGTTCCTTTTCATTGCCATATAAATTTTAGAATCACCTTTCAATTTCTACTGGGGTTATGCATTGAATATATAGATCAATTTGGGAAGAATTTTGATCTCACCAATGTTGATCTTCCAATTCATAAATGTTATAACTCTCCATGTATTTAGGTCTTCTTTAATTTCCCTCAACAATGTAATAGTTTTGCATGTAAAGATCTTAGGCATTTCATTTTTTTAAAACTTATAATAAATGGAATTTACTATATATAACTATCAATAGGAGTATATTTCTGTATAGAAATACAATCATATCATCTGTGGATAGGGACAATTGTACTTTTTCTGTTTCAGTCTCTATGCTTCTTTCCCCTTACTTTATGATAATATCTGGGACCTCCAGTACAATGTTGAGCAGAGGTGGTGAGATCAGACATCCATGTGTTTTCCCTATGTGCAGGGAGAGAGTTCATTTTTCATCTTGAAGTATGATGTTAGCAGTAAGTTTTCCACAGGTGCCTTTTATCAAATTGAGGAAGTTCCCTTCTATTCCAGTTTGATAAGAGTTTTATCATGAATGATTACTGAATTTTTCAGATGTCCTATTTGGTGCATATATTGTGATGAATACATATTTTTTCTTTATTGATTAATATGGTGGATTACAATGATTTATTTTCAAATGCTGAGAACAATCATGCATTCCTGGGTAAACATTCTTGGACATGATGTATAATTTGTTGCTTCATGTATTTCGAAAGTCTGTTATTAAGCACATACATATTCATAATAGTTATGTCTTCCAGATATACAGGCCCTTTTATAATTATAAATATCTCTCCTTCCCTCCTTATCTTTAACAGTAGTTCTTGTCTTGAAGTCTATTTTGTTTGATATTAATACAGCCATTCCAGCTTTCTTATACTCAGTGTTTGCATGATATATTTTTTCCATTCTTCAATTTCTGTCTTTGTTTTTAAAATATATTTCTTGTAGGCAGCATATAATTGGATCTTCTGTTAATCTCTGCCTTCTAATTGGAGTGTTTATTCTATTTACATGCAATGTAATTATTGATATAGTTGGATTTAATGCTACTGTTGTGTTATTTATTTTCTACTTGTCTCATATGTTTCTTTATTCCTTTGATCCTCCTTTCTTGGATTCTTTTGGTTTAGCAAAATTTTTTCAGTATTCCATTTAAATTCATCTGCTGGCTTTTTAGCTTACATATCTCTTTGCATTGTTTTTCCCCAGATGTTTCTTCTAGGGATTATCATATGCATCCTTAATTTATTGCAATCATCTTTGAATTAACATTGTAGCACTTTATTTCAACACAGGAGATTTGCAGCAGTAGAATTCCACATACCCTTTACGCATCCTCTGTGCTATGCTTATCCTCAGTATTACATCTACATGTGTTTTATCCCCCAACAATATTGTTGTGTTATAATTTTTGCTTTAAACAATTGTATATCTTTTAAAGAAATTAAGAGAAAGGAAGAAAAAAAGAAAATGTGTATTATTTTATATTTAGCCTCCTAGTCACCATTTCTGGTGTTCTCTATTCCTTATCGTAGATCTGAATTATCATCCTGTGTTCTGTCTCTTCAGATTAATGGTCTTCCATTAACATTTCTTGTATTGCAGGTGGGTTTGCAGTAAGTTCTTTTAGTTTTTATTTATCTGGAAATTATGAGGTCTTTTTGGTAACTCTCCATTTAGTATAATTTACAGTCCCCTATCTCTCATCACATATTCCACTTTTTAGAATTAAGTCTTGATAACAGTTTAGTGAATTTCTTACCTGAATTTTTCCACACACACACATGCTCACACAAACACAAGCACACTCAGACACATTTATGTACACATATACCGCAGTTACACAGACATTCACACACACAGAGACATCCTTCTTGGATGGTTGGAAACAGGGTTTGATTCTCCTGACCTCTCATCCAGGGCTCATTCCCAAAACTAAATTATGCTCACTTCTATGACTTTACTTTTCTCACTATTTTAAGGGGCATGTTTGTTACAAGTAAATACAGCAGGAATGATAGGTTGTCTCTCAGCTTTTGAAACACAAGAATTCATAGTAGGTAATGACCTTCCTACAGGACAGATCTTTGAACAGGTATTGCTGACCTTGGTCAGGCAACTTGCTCATTTTGTGTAGCAATCTTGCACTTTTGTTTTGGAGACTAACCACTGAGTGTGGATTCAGGCAGGTCGCTAACAGGATTTTCAAACATGTTTGTTTAATTCCTTAGTAACTGAGACCATGCCAGGATAAACTATTGTATGTCACAGTGTAAGGAATGTGGTCAGGGCTGCTTAGAGATGGGAGTTAGAATCTCAGCTCTGACTCTTGGTAGCTGGGTGTCTTGGGTACAACATTCAACCTCTCTGAAGCACATAAGGAATGTGAAAAAGTTCCTTTGTGGCAATAATAATAGCTAAAATATACTGAGTGCTTTCCAAGATCTAAATACTTTATGCATATTAACTCATGAAATTCTCGTAACACCATATACTGTAGGCTTTTTCATTATTCCCCACTGTACAGATGAAGAAGCTAAGGCACAGAGATTACTTTGATAATGTGTGCTTCCTACATGGAAGAGCAGGACTTGAACGCTGTTGGCATTGCTCACACGCCCCTGCCTTTAACTTCATCACAGTACTTAACCAGGATTAAGGGCAGGTGCTTCTCAGTCATGGGTGTTGCCAATTAGTGTATGCATTTCTAGCTTCCTGTTATTATGCCTGGAATCTCAGCTTACAGAGATCCTGCAGAGGGTGAGAAGCCCAACAGATTGTCCATTGTTATAAAGTAGCTTTAGTGATCATATAACCTGGAACAGCAAACAGTGTGCTTCACAACTGATTTCAGCATAACATCCATGGAAACCCCACAGAAAGCTCGCGCTGCTTCCAGTTTGCTCACAGAACCTGACGGCTGGGAGGGGCCTCTGGAGGCAAGACAGTCAAGCTCCATCAAGTCTACCATAGATAAGAACCAAGTTCACGTTGGTGTCATTAGATAGATGACACTTTGACCATGGGACCTATATTTCTATCCTGTTCTGGGATAATAACATGTATCCTGTGAGTTTCCCAAAGGAACTGTGCCTGTGCATTCAAGGGTGGTAATGGTGACAAGTAAGAACTCAAAATACCACTTACTATTACCCTTGTAGCCCCATCCCCAGTGCAGCCCTCCGGTAAAACTGGGTTAGAAAGCTCTGAGCCTAACCAGGGCTTCTCCTCCCTAAATCCCAATCTTACTGCCAAATGGCCATGGATTTTGAAGAAGGGTATCTCCCAGGTGTCTGAGAGTCCTGTAGGAAGGAGAGGAGGGAGATAGAGTGACAGATGAGGGAGCAAGAGCAACACTGTCCAGTTCCCTCCAGACTCAGCTGATTCTTCACATAGTCATCCCATCCACTAAAAATGTGGTTCCATCAGTTCTGGAATCCAACTGTTAGATCATCAGATTAGCAATGATTTCTGCCCTTATGTAATCATAATGTGTTTAAGTAGTAAGATTTTAGTATTTTTCTAATTTCTGTAATAAGCACAAGTTAATTAGCTATATAATGGAAAAAATACATTCAATAAAAAGTGAACTGAATCTGGTCTTCCAATCCAAGAATAAGATCAAGTACAATATCACACATTGCAAATCATAAATGCTAAGCAGCAGTGCATAAAACAATCCATGAAGTTTGGAATAGTTAGAAGACTTCATAAAGAACATGAGCTTTTAGCTGGACCTTAAAAATGGGGATGATATTATATTTACCAATTTGTTGTGGTTTGATGTTTCATGTGATGTTGGGTATGACTTTTTTTCTCTTGAGATCAAATGTCAGATGCCTGGGGTCAAGGACTCTTTCTTTTCTGCCTCTTTCCTTCACCTCAAATTTCATCTACTACCTTGGAAATCACTGTAGCAGCTCTTAATTGAGCTTTACTAAGCAACTGCAGCAACATGGTTCAAGTCAGTCTAAGTGCTCTGAGTTATTTAAAAGCCAAGTAGCCAAATTAACGGCAGGTTTTCTTTGGCTCTCTAGCTCCTCATCGGAAAACATCTGAGGAACCTTATGCAGAAGCACATTTGAGCTCCCTGGGAAAGGAAGATGACGAGACTAAATTTGAAGTCAAGGTAAGATCACTTTTCCTTTACCAATAGAAATTTCTGACATGAGATTGCTGTCATAATTATCAATAAATCAATAAGTTGTGTTCCCCTATTTCATACCTACCATCTCCTCCTGAGGACATGCCCATAAAGGCACATAGCATAGATTAGTGCTCCCAAAAGCTGGAGTTTGTAGGATTTCTTCCTTTTCTTTCTTCTTAATTGCAACTAGAAATGAAAAGCTATTTGATCATGTACATTAATTGTTGGTAGATATTGTTCTATTGAGGGAACAGTCATTTTATTCATTCCTATAATCTGTCTTCAAAGTTGTTAGAACAGTATATGGTTTATATATGAAAAGACCATGACAAAATTGCATACGCTATACACATACACACACAGATATATAGTTGGTGAACTCGAATAAGCAAGTATAATGGTCAAGGTGGTAGAGGAAGCGGGGTAGGAACAGAGGCTGCCAAACTTTCTTATTTTGGCCAACAGTGGCTGGCCAGACTTCTGCTTCTAAAGCCCGAGGCTATGAGAAGACGAATGAGGAGAATCCACAGTCATGAACAATATGAGAAAGGGGCTTTGTGCACTAAATCTTGGACTTAGAAATCAACTTAGAATCAGTAAATGCAATTAGTGTTTCCCAAGGTAGGTAGTATAACCAGGGAAATCATCATTCCAAAATATGTAAGAAAACTTGTAAGAACAAGGTAGATTGGAAAAGGTTTGGATTCATTTCTGCGTGGTCCATGGGCCATTAAAAGGGAAACAAGGAGACTGATTAACATCAAGAACAATTATTGTTTCTTTTGTATTGGGGCTGCTGTCCAAGACAGATGACCAGGAAAGATAAGAGGACATGAATCTGACTCCAGGTGACAATTCTGACATCTTTTTGGCCTTAGGCCTCGAACTCAAACATGAAATGAGCCCACAGCCAGTCTAGGAGAGCGAATCATAACACAGTTCTAAATGCCCTCCCTGCCCTCAACAGTAAGTGTTCCCAGAAAGAAAAAGGAAAGCTATAACCCCAAACCATTCGTGATTGCTGCTGGAGTCACTGATACTCACGACCTGCAGTAAAATCATGGTACGATTTATCATCAGCAGAGAACTCATTCCCATAAAAAGGCGTTCCTCTTCTCTGGCAGGAAGATCTTTGCTGTGCCGGTTTGCAGGAACTGGACAAGTTCAACTTGAGGAGGTGGCCGGGATTCTCGGGGCGGGTTGGCAGCTGTGAGGGCATGTGCTTGGCTCGCTGAAGCTGCCTGGGAGAGCCTCAGCGGAGTCATTCCCTGCGGTTGCTGGCAGTTGTGATGTGGCTACTTTCTGCCCTTCACGTCACCAGTTAGAAGCAGAAAGCATGACTCCCTGGGGCTACGTTCCCGGGGCTGCTCACATCACAGCCTCTTCTTTGGAGCTGGAAAGAAGCCAAAGGCGGAGGAGGATTTCTTTTTCCTGAACGTCAACCCTCAGGAAAAAGGAAGAGCTGCTGTCCGTGAGCACCAGCAAACAGTGTTCCTGGGCACCTATTAAAGTCGTTTAAAATAGCAAAGTCCTTTTCAGGCTTCTGAGCAAACAGGCTCCCTCATAAAATTTATTTAAAAAACAAGAAAAGCCAAATGGAGAGGAGAGGGAAGGGATTCTAACACCGACTGACAGCCAGACCTTGTGCCACGTGCTGTGTGGACCTGATTTCATCACAAGTCCTCAGTACCTTGTGAGGAAGGTGTTGTTTTCCTTCTCAGCATCACAGATGCTGAGAGATTCTGAGAAACTTAAGTGAATTCCCCCAAGGCTCACACAACTAAGTAAATGATTGAATTGGAATTCGAAATTAGCAGTTTACTTACTCTAGCAGTTTACTTATTTATCAAACTTACCCTAGCTACCTGAATCACTCACTTAATCTACCTAATGAGCAGTTTACTTAACCTTTTATCCTCTAAATTTCCTCTTCTGCAAAGTGGAGATAAATAAAGTAACCTCACAGGTGGTTGATTAGATGAGAAATGTATGGAAAGCACCTAGCAATGATGCCTGACATATAGAAGGTTCGTAGTAATGTGAATTCTCCATTTAACCCTATGTTTACAGATAGAACATTCTATGTAAAAGATGGAAAGGAACTGAAGGAAGATCGGATTCAGGCCTTACATTAAATAGCTTCTCCTAATCTCAAATATGCATCTTTTTTTTTTTGCCAAATGATAACAGATTAGGGCCAAATTCAGTTCTTGGCTTTCTTACTCCTTTGAATTCCAAAAAATTTCATTTACCTTCCTGATCCTCATCAAGAGAACTGTGTGAACCATAAGCATGTCACTGTTTACTTCCTAAGATTTGAAGTCTAGTCATTCTTAGCGCTAATAAGAGATACAAAGGATCCATCAAATCCTTGTGACAGCCCCCAGCCAAGCTCTCTGAACAATTCCTAGAATAAAGAGTCTCAAGTTTCCCTGTGTACTGCAGCCCTGAGTTTATTCATAATGCAGATTCTCAGGCTCCACCCACAGAAATGCTGATTCAGGAGGTCTTCACTTATTATAAATGTAATAAAGCATTTTTCAAATTTGTGATTTTATATGAGTTAAGTAAGATTTACAGACAAGTGAAAATTAAGTTACATTGACAATTATACACCAAGGTTAAATCCCATGAAATCAGTCTGAAAAACTTCAGAATGTATGGGCAACTTCTTTTCAACATCCTTGGCATACTTATTTCCTTCTTATTTTCTTGGTTTGGGTATGGAAGAAAGGTATCTTGTGACATGTTCCTCACTTCCTGATATTTTTAACAGAACTACAGACTTGTGTATCATTGGTTAAACAATGTTGCAATATTTGCAGTTTTAAGGAGACATTTCCCCCATCAACAAATACTGTAAATAGTGTTTAGAGTATGAGTACAACCTATAAAAGCCAATTTAACCAGTAAGAACATTGAACTAATTACTAACAATTCTAGTTGGGAAATTCAAGATCTTAGATAAAAGAGACCCTGGAAAAGTTTTGTAGAGTTTGCATCTGGGACCCATTTCCTTATCTTTCTCTAATCATTTCCCATTTCCACAAAGCCTCAGGACCACTTTTGGCTATCTCTTCAAGCCTGCCCTTCCTCTTCAAAGGGCTTCAGTCTATAAAACATCCTAAAACCTTCCCCTCCCCTCCTTCTTGGAAGCCTCCTCCCAGTGCAGCTGTTCTGGACTAGAGGTAGGAGAAAATCTAAGTGAGCTAACTCGCAGCAACTCATGGCTGAGTGACTGACAGCCTGCTAGCTTTCCTGCAAACATCTGCCTTTTTTGAAAAGAGACTGGCTGCCCTATTATCCAAAGGAATCTTTAGGCACTGGCCTCTTCAGGCAATGCCTGTGAAGAGTAAAGTATTTGCTGGGTAGGGCCAGCGAGAGGGCACAAATAGGACAGACCAGCCAGCTAGGAATCCACTCACAGGATAGTTTCTCTAAGTGGTTCCTGTTTTTTAAGTCCTTTCGTTTCTTCACATCAGAACCCACGGCATCTCACAAATAAGAAGGGTGGGGCTTCCCCTTTCCTGGCAGTCCCAGAGGGGAAGGCCACTGCTTCTCATGGCTGATGTTCTCCACTCTGGGGCGGTGTCTCTGAGGCCACCCTGGACTGAGGCTGGAGGTGAATGCCCTTTGGAGAGGTTTCCTTTCCTTTCTTTCCCACTATCCTCCCCTAAGCCATGTCATTCTATAATCACTCAGTGATTCATATTTGTCATACCTCTTTTACTTTCCCAGGTTTTCACAATTAATTGACAAAGCCAGGAAAGTCTTAACCTTAAACACTTCTTGCAGTGTTCACTCTTCATACTTTAAATTAAGAGGGTATTTCAGCCCCTTATCTGCTTTACTTTCTCTTTCTCAGAATTAGGTCTAGCAGCTTCTCTTTTTAAGAAATGTGATAATGTAATAAATTGTACTTTCACGTTGTTACCGGATACCATCGCTTTAAAAGAGTTGGAGCTGAACTTGTTTTCCAAGCATTCCTAAAATCATAAAGGGAAATTACTTAACTTTAGGGAAAAACTAATTTGATTCCCTTTCAAATATTGCTGTCTATCTCTTGTTTGGGGAAGAAAAAATACAATGTTCATAATCAATCAAAAATTAGCTCTTGATACTTTTTAAAATGTAAGTTTTAAAATTATGTATTCTTGTGGGTATAGCTCAGTGGTAGAGTGCACACTTAGCATGTATGAGGTCCTGGGTTCAATCCCCAGTACCTCCATATAAATCAATCAATCAATCAATCAATCAATCTAATCATCTCCCCCCTAAACAAATTTAAAAATTTTAATTAAATAAATAATTTTAAAAGATGATATATTCTTCAGAGAAATTGAAATAAAATTTTTTTTACAAAATTCCTTCAGGCTAGGCATCTAGCCTGTTTTTTCAATTTTGAAAATATGTCTTTCTTCCAAATATAGGGGGGACAAAACAATCAGATTCTATGTTGTTGAGAAGACATGTGAAGCCATCATTGAAGGTGATCCTAGAAAACCTAGGTTGATGGGTTGGTGTCACTTTGAAGCCAGGGTGAGGTGAGGGCGCAGGGAGTGATGCTGGGCCTGAAGCAGCTACCAGCCTGCCTGCCTTCACTGCCACTCTTTTTCTTCAGAATAAAATGAACATACAGGGAGAGGGACTCTCCCACCTGATTGGCCTCCCAATAGAGTAGTTTATGGGTTGGTTCCCTTTTAAAGCACCAATTGGCTGAGAAAAATCTCTTCTTCAGGATGTCCTAGAAGTTTCTCCAAGTCAGGATAACTGAAGGGAAGCAGGATATGATTTTACATGAAACTTGTTGCTCTGCTTTAAAAGAATGTCATCTTATAATTCAATAAGACTCATAAGGAAACTCTAACAAAGAAATATTACAGCAATTGGTAGGTTGGTCTGTGGTCAGTTTTCTTGGTCCATTATTTGAATCAAAGGACCAGTATCTGAAAGAAAAAAAATAGCAAATATTTATTTGAATATGCTCTCTTCTTCCTAGAGTTTTCAGGAAGCTTAATTTAAAATTTTCTCAAAAGTACTCTGCTTACAATTTAGCTTTCACGTCATAATTGGAAGCAATAGCACCTATGTTGGTGTTTTATATTATAAGCAGAAGAACATTTCACAGCCAAATCACAGATTTCCCTTATTCTACACAAAAGAAAACAGATGTTCAAGGGAGATTAAGTGATTTGGCCAATATCTCTCAGCAAGTGAGAAATACGGGGTCTCTATTATGCATGAGCAGGTAGCAACTGCCCAGCAATTACTGAAGTTCAGCATGCTGAGTGCTTTACATAATTACCTATTTTAATCCCCACAAAGTAAATATTAAACCGCCAACCATCAGTGCCATTTATTAAGTCTCATCTTTGTGCTAAGCACTTTAATACATTATTTCTAATCACCACAGCAACCTTCTGACATAGATGTAATTACTCCTGTTATACAGCTAGAGAACTAAGTTGTTACCTGAGGCCACTTTTTACAAAGTAAGCCAGGGATTTCCACCTGTATTTACCTCTCACACTTCAATTTGTGTTCTTTTCACTCTATAATAGGTTTTTAAATTACAGGTCATAACAGTGATAGTGAACTCAGTTTGGTGGGTTCACCAGCATTTAAAAATAAATAAATAAATAAATAAATAAATAAATAAATAAATAGAGCAGGATGAAATGGGAGAGCATAATTTCAAAATAGGATGCATCACATCACAAAAATCACAAAACCACTTTTCAGTTACATGTACATCCGTTGTACGTTTTTTTCCCATCACCACCAAACAATTAACTGAGTTCTGTACTGTCTATCTGCAGATAGCATCAGAATCCAAACATTGGGGGGTGGAGGGTGGGAAGGGATAGAATGGGATTTCAAAATTGTAGAATAGATAAACAAGATTACA
Organism: Vicugna pacos; assembly: GCF_048564905.1. Taxonomy (NCBI): domain Eukaryota; kingdom Metazoa; phylum Chordata; class Mammalia; order Artiodactyla; family Camelidae; genus Vicugna; species Vicugna pacos. Next base: position 52,260,439 of record NC_132987.1, on the reverse strand, counting down.
CTGTATAGCACAGGGAAATATACACAAAATGTTATGATAACTCACAGAGAAAAAAATGTGACAATGAGTGTGTATATGTCCATGAATGACTGAAAAATTGTGCCGAACACTGGAATTTGACACAACATTGTAAAATGATTATAAATCAATAAAAAATGTTAAAAAAAATTCAAGAGAGACGACAGCCTAAACTGCAGGATTCTCAATGTATTTAGAGTTCCAATAAAACATTTTTTATATATATGAAATATTTTTGGTGCTAAGACAAAACTTCAAGCTTTGAGTTACTTTTAAATAAAATTAACATAAAGCAATTATAAAAAAAAAAGAATCCAAACATTGAGGGCTTACAGGACTGCTTCCATGCCTCCTTCAGAAGCCAATCACAAATCCAAGTTGTCACCTGTGCTTCTGACAGACTGGATAGGGGTGCTTTCTAAAAGTCAGTGCATTAACATAAACCCAACTGTGGTTGAAAGGGGTTTGTTATGAATGTCAAGACACTCTTTATCACTCTTATCACAAGAAATTTAGAAGGTTTTAGGAGCTCTGTGCCAGAAACGGGACAAAAACAAAAATATATTTCTCATTATAAATCACAATATGTGTGTTTAAGTGTCATTATGTAAAAGTTCTTCTTATGGGTTGTGGTCAGATTTTTAAAGCTACTGCTCTAGAACATAACTGACTTGTCTAAACCTTCGCAAAACATTGGTATACAGTGCAATTAACTACCTACTGCAGGCTCTTATTAAGCAGTCCCCAATCTGCTGTGAATCCTTCCCAAACATCCTCAATAACATAAGTGTTATATTCCATCAAACTTGATTGACAGAGGATTCTGCCTCCACCCTGATACCAACTGTCTGACATGTGGCCACAGGAACATGGGATGACACAACCAAGTCCGTGCCCAAGCATTTCAGCAAGCCCATGAGGTCACCTCAAGCATGACAAAATCTATAAATTAGAGGGACATCATAATTCTGTAGAAAAGATGACAAAGTCCATACCTACACCTTGGGTCATTATTATTTTTCCATCACTAAACTAAGTTGTCCTGAAATAAGAAATTCTATAATCCACTATACTAACAATACATGAATAGAGTTGAAAAGAGCACAATTCATTTCATAAGCATAAGCAGTGAGAGAGAGTTTTGTTAATATTGGTAGTTACTCCTTCTGAAGGTTATTGCATGTTGTAGATTCAAAGATGAATAAGGCTGGAGCTCAAAGTCCAGTGGGTGTTTCAGACATTGTAATGCCACAGAGGAGGAACTAAAAAGAAAAGCAATACAACATTATCTGCCATAGTAATTAGTTCAACATTACATGGAAAATGTGAAGAAAGAGCTTTGGTAGTGTGATGAAAATAACTAGATTAGTTTGAATACAAGGACTGGTATTTACTTCTGTATATTAGTTGAAATGAAAAATACACTCTAGTCTTCGGTCAAATATATGTAACAGAGGGAACTAAAAATTTAGATTCTTATTGAAATGATATCCTATTTTAAAAGAAACAAATATGAACTTAGAATATAAGAGTCCTCTTGTATTTTAGAGCTGAATTAGCAAAACTAGTGTCCAAGTACTTCTTTATTGTTAGCCTGCTTTCCTGATGTGATTCCAAAATTGGGAAGATGATCTATGAAAAGATCGAAGGTCCATGGTTTTCTCTCATACTCTGAACATTTTTGAATTGCTGTCTCTGTGGTTGGCATTGTGGATAATGAAACAACCTTACCTTGACTGCTCTCTGTTAATCCAGAGAAAGGACTGTCTTGCATTGTCAACAGCTGGCTGAGCAGCCTGCCACTCTCACCTATTTTGCAAGGAGGCCTCCTATCGGTTCATCTGAGTCTGGGGAAAGCTCATCCTTCAACCTCCAGCTCTAACTTGCAAGGAATCTTATGTTTATTCATTGAATTTCCCTTAACAACACTTTTGCAAGAAGGCCCTTTTAAAAGCTGTACTCCCCTTTGTGAGAATGTAAAAGAACTCATTTAAACAGAACCTGGCAGGCAGGAAGAACTCAAACGCTGGATAATTATCTACTTGCTCGTTGTTGGTTAATACCTTTATAAAACTCTCTTTGCTGTCAATGTTATACAAATTTGTTTCTTTGTTAAAATGATATTTTCTTAAAAGTAAATTGAGTAGGAGTCTTGTCTCTTTTTGAGAATTAAATGCGTAGTGTTATTCTGAAAAGGAGCCACAACTTTATGTGGCAGATAGTGCCATGTGGTTCATGTTCTAGGGGAAGAAATCAGGAGGTTCAGTGAGCTTGCCCCAGGTCTCAGAGGTAGCACATAGTGGAGCAGGGCTTCCAACCCCCGTCTGGCTTCAAGCCTGCCCTGGTAACCACTCTGCACTGCCTAAGGAGGCAGTGTGATGGAATGGACTTGTGATTACCAGCCTGAGAAAGTGGCCACTGGACTTATCTCTGCCTCTAGATCTCTTTCTGGCCTTGGGCAGGTCACAACTTCTCCAGACCTTGATTTCTTACCGAAAAAAGAAAAAAGAAAAAAAAAAAGGAAATATTGAATCAATCATTTCCTTACTGTTCCTTGTAACTCAAATTCTGAACTTTTTTGTGAATCAGCGGGGAAGGGGGAGGACTACACTGTTAGTACCCTTCATTATTAAGGAAAACGGATACCTGCTTTTGAGAATGAGTTCTTGATGTTCCTGAAGGAAGCTTGAAGGGCAAACTGTAAAAGATCCAGAGTGGTTGGGGATAACCCAAGAAAGAAAGAGAAATGTGAGAAAATGGTTACATTGCTCATCTAGAAAATTAAAAACCAAAGCAAAACTAAACGAAGACAATTAGGAATAGAAAAATATCGGTAAGAGTCCTCCTCTCCCAAATAGATGATCTTACCAAAATTTCTTTCACTTCAGAATGAAGAAATACTTGAAAGCAGTCATGATGGGGAGAACCCTGAGCCAGAGCAGATTGACAGCTCTAAAAACCTTTCCCCGAGCAGGTAAGATTGCACATACCTTTGCAAAAGTCACTTTAACCATTTAGAGGGGAGGGGGTGTTGGTGGAGGAGGGTAGGTTTCCTCTGTTTAAATCTCATCACTTATTTTCCCCAGATAAAATCACGTATTTATTCTATATACTAACCTTCATTATGTACCTGAGAACAAAATTCGTAAATCTCATAAAAGCAACAAGCAAGAGCTGAAAATGGCATCTTATAAGCCAGGCTTCCAAAGATACTCCGTGTTTTAAGAAATGGATTATCAAGAAAATAGTAAATGAAAAACTATTATTAATATTGATTAAATTATTGTATTTAAAGGCTATAGGTCCCCAAAGACACAATTTATGCAAATGTAATGCTATGTTTGGCCTACAGAAAGGTATTTGCATGCATGTTAACGAATACTCTGCAGATCAGAAAGCCTTAAATTATAGTGGTTAAGACCAAAAGCATGAGAAGAAATGCATTAAAAAAATCTTTATATTCAGAACCCCCATCATTACCTCTATTCTAGCATTTGTCACATTGCTTATATGCACATCATTTGACTTATTGACTGCTTTTATGCCCAGGGTCTATCATGTTTAGCTCTTAACAGGACTCAAAAAAAAAAAAAAAAAGCCTGTAGAATGAATGAACAAACATCTTTAGGAAAGTGCGCCTTGATTAAAGCCAATATTAGTTTAACTAGACTACTTTCTATTCTTTTACTTTAAGGTGTACTCAAGCAAACATGTGGGCTCTTACTGGTTAAAATGTATCTTTGAGTTCTAGTAAACGGCCCAATTCAGCATATATGAAAGTGTTTAGTTGGGTTTGTCTGAAAAACACTAATTGGCCATGTATTCTGTTGTTTTCATTAAGTGACAGTGTATCTTTGGGGACTTTTCTATTACTACAACCATGCCTACTTTTATTATTGTAATTTTGTAAGTCTTATAATGAGTCCTTTAAATTGATGAATTATTGCATTAATTTACAGTAAATGATTAAATCATGCTTCTAATGAAAAATACAATGGGAAAAAGTTACAGCATGTAATGAAATGAAGATACCTATGAATCTTGCAAAAGAGCTTTGAGAAAAGGCAAAATTAACTAGTGAATTAAGAAGACAGGAGAATCTATAAGAGTACTGTTTCTGTTCTACCACCAGCTTTGAGTAAATACTGTAAGGTCACCCATCTTTGCTGCAAAAGTTTAATCTGTATTTCCTTATTCATTTTCGATTTTATAGATTTGAGTTTTTATGTATAACTAATACAAATTTGTTGGGCTAGAGTTGATAGGTACAATATGCTTGGCATATAGTCAGCATTCAGATTTTGTTGAATAAATTATAAACTTTTAAGTAGTACAGGTAAAATGTTATGCCAGATGGTGTCCATTAAGGGTCCTGCATAATTACTCTCTTTTCCTATTTGGATGGCTTGCCAGAGCAGGACTTTATTGTATTTGAAAACAAAAGTTTTTCAGCACTATGTGATAGCATTGTGCATAGTCCCTACCTTCAGAACTTATATATCAGCTAAGGAAAAACACATGAAATAATTACTAGCTAGCACAATAATATACAGGGAGGGGAGGAGATTCTTAATGGAGGAGCAGAGTTAGAGTTGGATGTCCGAGATCAAAAGGTACAGAAGAAACAGTGTTCCTGGCAAGAGGAACCAGTTTGTGCCAGGTATGGTCATGAATGACATTTGTGATGGATAATAGCAGCCATGGGGAAAATCAACCTACAAGAAATGAAAGAGGGAAACAAGATTACTTAAGGCCTCGAAAACCAGATAGAAGAGATTAGATTTGTTGTTTGGAGGCAGTGAAGAGTCTTTGAGATCTGGAGCAAAGCAATATCATAATGAAAGCTGCAATCGAGGCTTGTCTGCCTGCAGAATGCAGTGATTACAGGGAACACAGAGTCAAGGAGACACCTAACATTTCTCTCATTACTACCGCAGAATGAATAACCCTGTGTAGCAAGAATTCTCTGCTCTGATTCTCCCTGCAGCCTTGGTATTCAATTAAAGCCCAAATATAGGTCAACTTAATTCTTCTGAGTAATCATCTCAATCTCAACTACAAACACCCCAGCTATGCCTCACAAGTAAAAAGTTCTGCTAATTCAGATGCTTCCAAGTTTAAAAAAAAAATACATAGATTGAATCACACAACCTACTATGCTAAAAATTGAGCAGGAATCAGGTGAAAAGCAGATGAGCACATACTAGGCACAGATATACTGAAACCCAGCACAAGCTGCAAAGCAGGCCTAAGAACATTCCAACATTAAGAGACTAGGCTAAATTTGAATCAACTTTTGGACAGCGAGTGATATCAAATAAAAGGAAAATATGGCATTTCAAATGGTGTGTTAAGGCACTTTGGCTATAGGTTCTTATTTCATCTTTTCCTGGACAATCTATTGGGAAGGAAGAATTCCCCCACGTAGACATTCTGGCATAAATCATACAACAAACCAAGGAGGCATTTTAGGTGGCTCCTAAATGCAGAGGATACACTAATTCTCTATCCTGAGCACCATGGCAAATCTGAACAGGAAATAGGATTAAGAGTGTATATTACAGGCCTCTTTGACATTAAACAGAGCAAGTTGATTGTATAAAAAATGATGTTCACACAGGAGTTTAAAAACCTTCGTGAAAATACACAGCTGTTGACAATTTTCAAGTTGTTTATTGGAAATCATAAATTTATTTTTTAAAAACCCACTAATTATTTTGCTATACAACAGCAAAACTGAAATAATATAAATATTTAACATTTTGGTATAAAATTAATAATATGGAATAAAGATGCAAACCAATCAAGAGGTAAAAAGTTTTTAGCAATAACACTGTGTACAACCATCAAGTGACCATACAGGCTGATAGTGTATTTTCCCTTTGTTGATGATATTTAAAAGACAGCCTTGCATTGGAGCACCAAAAAGTTTTTCCTTCCTTTTTAAAAGGTTGGAATCCTTTATTTACAATTATTCTTCTCAGTACTTTAAGTCTGATGAAGGAAGCATCTAGCAATTTCCTTCTTATTAAAAAAGGAAGTGCCTTCATATTTCCTTTAAATGTAAATGTTTCATTCTGTTTTAAGCAAAATGAACACAACTGAGGCGAGCACTTTCACAAATAAATAATTGTTTCGCAAAAGTATTGCTGTAAACAAGATCGTTTTGATAGCCGGAAAGAGACACTGGTGTTTTCAACCAATGGAAAATTTAAACAGTTACAAGTATAGATACACAGGGCATATATACGGCCAAAAGGCAAATGATTATTAAAGGACCAATGAATAAAAATTAATTACAAACCTACTTTGTCAAAATATGCTTTTTGTTCTCTACAGTTTTTAAAATTGGTCAGAAAATTTGAACTGTAATGATCTAAAAACCCTGAACCTACTCTGAAAGTAACTACAAACTAGAATGTTTGACACCATAGTTTTGACATTAGTTAAAAATTCTAAATTATCTGAGCAATCAATGTAAACAAGCTTCAGTTTTCAAAATAGAAAAAAATTAACAAAAAACTCCTGTAAACATTAAAAAGCTACCTGCAAAAAAGTATATATATCATCATCCAGTTGTGTATACTGAGAATTCCTTTTTATTCATTTAGTGTGTTTCAGACATCATCTTACCAAGTGAGACATCTTAGTTTTCCCTAACAGGCGCCTCTGCATACAAAGGTTTTATAATCCATTCAACTGCTGTTGCTGAAGTCGTAATTTTGACCTTCATATAACCCCTCTAACAATACACTTCACCTAGTTCTTTCTGTAGTGAGGGGAGGTTGTTTGCATCATGGTCACATTTTTATTCTGCTTTGTAAAATAAATATAACTTGCTCTATTGGATCTTAGTCACATCTCTTTGATTACAAGGAACGTGCAGCTTTACAAATATTTTTAAGCCTCTTTCTGGTAACTTTTCTATCACTTTCATTCTGCTTCAAGTTTGAAATATTTATAAATTGAGGATCACCTCTGATAGTCATTTTTATGAAAGAATAGATTTTTTTTTAGACACTAGTTTTGATTTGATGTTTAATACTCTCAATTTTAAAGTCTCAACTTAGAACAAAGTACTGTAGTTTATGAGACTTTATTGCAGAGGGGTGTGCTAATTTTAGTAATCAATACAATAATTTAGACATTAAAAATTTTATTTTATAAATAATGAAGAAAAGAGGCTTTTAATCTTCTATCTTTCCTTTTGAATTCTTCATTATTTTATTCCTCTATGCAAACTACATTTAAATAGCTGCCTTAAAAACAGACTGATATTGATTATTTAAAAACCAGTTGAAAAATTCATGAAATTAAAATTAGCTTATTTGAATTAACAGGGATTTCTCCCTAGAGAAGGACCCTTTGGATAATAAACTGCCCATGTTTTGTGTCATTTTCTAATAATTAAAAGCCCATAATAAAGTACCAGTTAGGGTAGAATTAATGACTTTTCAAATTTCACATTAAACTTTGGAAAAAATAAATAAATATATTTTAAATGACTCCAACACTGTCTAGGTAAAATAGCTACATGGCTGGACAACGGGTGATATGGTGGTTTATCAAGAAATTGAGTACATTTTCCTAAATCTCCTTTGAAGGGGAGACTTTCTTTTATCAGATTCATGTACTGTCTTCTATGCCAATCTTCCCCTGCCCCCATCAACTCCATCAAGTGCTCTTTACTGAAAATAAACTTGTATACCTGGTCAAATAATATATTCATTTCTTTGAGATGTTATACTATCCATTTACTTGGCATTTTTCCAAAAGCAGTTTTTCTAACACGAAGGCACCTAAATAATTTCTCTACACCTCACATATACTTATGGGTCAGAGAACTTGAAATTCCCTTTAGTTTTGTTTTCATAAACCTTGTCTAAATGTAAGTTCCTTGAAATGAATTTAGGCAATGAAGTAGATAAGTTATGTTGAAGGGCATCTAGAAGAACCAAAGAAACATTCTGATAGACTGGGCTTTCAAAATATTTCTTTGTTTTTTGTATTCATTTCACTTATTGTACAGACAAACATTTAAAGGTTTTTCATCCAGGACTGGCTCAGTGACAGTGAAAACATACAACATTCAAGTACTATTAGGCAAAGGCAGCCCTACAAGGATACGTATCCATATAGGACAATTTGCAAAGGAGAACTATCTTAATTATTCTGCAGTATATTTGCCCCCAGAAACCTTTTGAAACTGTTTTTACTTTCGGGTCTGTGGCATCCTTCCAAAGGTCCTGAAGATCTTCTACATGCCCGTGAGAGGTCATCATTTTATCGTAAATGCAGGGATGATAAGGAGTTTTACCTTCCCCAGAGAAAAACACATGGTGTTGTGGTACTAGCCCTATTTTATTGGCACAGAGGCCCATGAACACATCGTCTATGTAAAGACTGGAGTTAAGTGTCTGTGATGCTTCATAGACCTTGGCGGCTACATCACCAGAGATCACATAGGCAGCTCCAGCGGTATAGTCAGGGTAAGCTGGCCACTGGTACATTTCATAGGAGACATAGTACTTGCTGCTTTTGTCTCTAACAGGAGGGGCGCCACGATGAACACGACCAATCCAGAGGTCTTGAACACCAATTTGTTCTAAACTTTGAAGGTATTCAATAAGATTTGGCATGTGAATAAATATGTCATCATCAGCAGTCATAAGGAATTTGGCATGTGGACAAAAGCTATTTGCCCAACTGAACTGCAGAAGGAATTTAAGAGTAAGATTATAGAATGAATCAGCAAAGTCTTGCTGAATTATATCACTGTACATCTGGTCTTCCCAAACCAGTCTTCTCTGCAGTCTTTCTCTTATCTGTGGGTTAGAAGGTGTTCCTAAGGCAAACAGAGTTTTGATGTTGGCGTTCAGTTGAGACCGAACGTACTTCTCGTTTCCCCACGTTTCCCTAATGGCAGAACGTCGATGGTAGTTTTCAGGAGCAGTCTTTATTAACAGTAAGAGCAGGACATCTTGTGCTTGACACTTTTCCTCGTGGTTAATCAAGTATTGGTAGCGAGGAACCCCTTCCCCACTGCGCTTAAGAGACAGGGTATCATTCACAAATTCATAGCTATTTTTGAGGTATCTGTAAGAGTAGGACTTCATATGGCTCACAATGTTATTATTGATGGGTCCCCAAAAGAACATGAGGCTTAGTACAAAACAAGTGGCAAATAACTGAATAAACTGCCATTTTTTTACTCTCCTGCCACTAACAAACATTCTGATGTCCATTCAGGTCTGTTTTTATTTAGCGACAGTTTTAAATAGCCACCTGCTTCTTCAAGACCATAGAACTTTGTCTTCTATAGAACAGATGTCCATGTTGGTCATTACTAATGTAAAAGGAGCTTCTTATTTTAAAGAATATTTCCTTCTAATACCATTTTTTCAGAGATGGCGAAAGGCTGGAACACACGGGAGCGTGAGGACGCTAGCACATCAGAACGCTCCTACTCTGACATCTTTCATTAAGTTCGGGGATTGGCCTCCTGCCGCTGTTCCGTGTGCTCCTTTTTGTGAAAGTTAAGTGCAACCTAGTAGACCCTGGAAGAGAAAAGATGACAAGTGAACAGGTTATTGAGTTATCAGAAAGACACAAACTATGCTTAATTCCTTCTGAACTAAATGTAACCTGACTGATCTGGACAAAAGGTGACAAGGTAGCTAGTATTTAGTAGAGGTATACAACTGTTTAATTTTTCAGGGAAGTCCAGGGGAAGGGGGAGAACTATCCTCTACCATCTTGCCATTCAGAATACAAAGACCTTTTTCTCTTCTCAACCTTTAAAAAAAAAAAAGGCTTCAAAATGGCTATCATCTTATATACTTAACGTTCAAATATCTCAGATAAATATATCCATTAATATATTAACTTGGAATATGGTCAGGATGAAAGCAGCTATATAGTTCAAGGCAAAGTACTGACTGAAAAGAAAGTTCATAACAGTAAAAATCCATTAAATTTTGCTACAGACAAGGCAGAAATAGGAGTAAGATTCCCACCCCCCCAAATCAAGGTTCATGTCAAGGAGTTGATGTATGCTTCTCAAAAGCATAGTCCAAACTTTCTCTAACCAAAGTGACTTTTGCGAGCCCCCAATCTGTACAGTCATCTTCTTTCTGTACTTTTCTATTCGGAATCTCAAAAAGCACCCCAAATGTTCTTCAAAACTGGGAAGCCACAGGATTGTAGCCACAGGCACTGTCTTTGTAGTCAGGCAATTTGAACACCAGAGTTGGCTCAGCCACTTACTATGTGCTGCACTGTATCCTGCATCAAACCAAGAAATCTAAAAAATTCTAATAATACTGCTTAACTAGTAGTTTTCATGCAGGTAAAATGGGAACATACACAGATACACAGAGAGAGGAAGGTAGATGAGTAATAATTTCCTGGCATACAAGGGAAATCAAATATCCATTTCCAACCCATTCTACTGTCTTCTCCCCTAAAACCAGCTGTTTTTATTTTCTCTTTGTGTCTGACTGTACTTCATGTGTCTATGCCGGAGATCTGAAAGTCCTCTTTTCCCTCCACATCCATATCTAGTTATTTAATCCTGTGAATTGCTTCTTCTAAACCTCTCTTCACCCTTTCATGTCATCATGACTTCTCACCCAGACCAGTGCAGCAGAGCAAATGATCCCTGGCCAACCCATCCTCTACTTCATGGTCAGAGTGACCTTTCTAAAACTCACATGTAAACATGAGACTAACTGAACTCTTTAAACCCCTCAGATGCTCTCCACCCATTGACAAAACCAAAGTGTTGGCTGAAAGCTCAGATGCACTTGCTACTTCATACACGCCAGCCTTTGCACCAGCACTCCCAGGGCCTGGCACTCCCCTTGCTGATGTGAAGTCTACTAATGCTGACTAAATTCTATAGGCATCCTCCTCTGGGAAGTCTGAACTGGGCTCCCCCACCCCCTGCTCTTATCTGTATTGCCACAGCACCTTCTTACATCCATCTTCTTGTACTGAGACTTTTTAACTGCCTCCCTGATAACATTGTGAACTCTGACCCGAGGCACAAGGTAGATGCCTTGTCGTAGATCCCCTACCTCCTCAGCATCCATGCCAGCACCTGACACCTAGTAGGGGTTCTCTGAATATCGGTGCAAAGAACCATGCTGGTGGTGGAGCCACCTTTCACTCAAACAGCTGGTCACTTGGGAAGAACTGGGGGTCAGGAAGCCCAGCCAGGTACCACCACCTCAGATGAGGACCCTGCCACCACTGCTTGCCCCCATGTCCTCCCTTTCCTGCCACCACTAGGAGACAGCACCTCCCTTCCTCAAAGACTCTGTCCCCATCTCTTACCACAAGTAAGACACATCCTTTTGCCTGGAGAAGCAGGCTCTCCTCTCAGGGTTGACAGATCAGTCTCCTGGGCTTTCAGCACACCGACAGGCTCTAGGCTGTCCAGGCTGGCTAAGTAGCCAAATCCACATCACAAGCCCCAGGGCAAGGGCTCTACTTTTGTGCCCAAAGGTCTCATCCTCAAATTCCCCACTCTTTGCCCCAATATAAAGCCAACTGTACCAGCCTAACCTTGGCTGTGGGACTTCCTTCCTGACTTCAGGCCTTTTACACCCAGCTGTACTTCCCATCCCCCACGATTACTCCACATTAGGGTGATAACTGCCAAAGCTAAGCATGTGAAAAGTCCAGTGAAAGCAGATTAGAGCCAGGCGCCACAAGACTTTGCCTAGAGATAATCAGCACAGGTAACATCTTATCCCCAAGATTATAGATTTTAAAATGGCTAGCACCACTTAGAAAGCCACAAACAGCATTTTAAAAACAGAAAAGAAAAAGAAAGAGAAGAATAGAGGATGGTACAGTGCACTGAAAACAGTAAATATAACTACTATTTTGTGAAACTTTAAGCTTTTACCTTTTGAGTTGTAAAATGCATTTCTATAGTGCTTTATAATCAAGAAAGTAAAGAATACTATTCTAAGGGCTTGATCAATATCAGTAATTTCCCCTGTGGTTTGGCTGGTCATGGTGGACCAAATGCTCCAGAGCAGGGTAAGAGACAGCAGGACACATCCATTTCTGATGGTGGCATCTGCCTAAACTTTGAAAGTCACTATCACTGGTGGGGGAGGGCACTTCCTCTCAGTCTTAACAGTGCCCAGTTACATAAGGCCTACCTATGAAGGCCAATAGCCTCTTCTGCTCCTCCATAATACGCAGTGAAGGAACCGGAGACTTCATGCAAAATAACAGAATTCTTAATGGCAGATTTTACAACAGCATAGGTATTTAAGAATTCTGGTTCTTACAAAAGTGAGGGTATAATATACTAACTTTTTATGGAAAAACAAAGAAAGAAAATTCTCAACTGAAATTGGTCTGCAGTTTCTATTCCAAGAGACTCTGAGAAGGCAACAAAAAAGAAAGTAACCTTTGGAACCACAGGCAAAACTAGCTTCTCGTTTCTGAGCAGCGGCACTCAGTGTGCTCCCACGGCAGCTTGCTTTGCACCTATTCACAGTTGTTTACAAGCGTGAGCTTCTTGCTAGACAATCAGCCCACCAGCCCAACTCCGCTGGCACCCACGTGTACGCTGGACTCACAGAGGCCCTAGTCTCTCTCCAATGAATGGGGTCTATTACTCATCCGCGTGGAGCGTTGCTGCTGCTAACAGTGCTGCTACAACCTAGCAGCCAGCCCATGACATTCATTTTATCCCCTCCCCACCCCACTACCTATGTATTTACCCCATTCTCCTATATTTATTCAGTCGTTCCCAAATGACCTCTAAGAGTCACAGCAGTTTTCTGAAAAATGACAAAGAACCTGTCACAAAGCCAACAACCCACGCGCTCATTTAGGTTCAGCACAGTGTGTGAAGTTCTATGGTTTCTCCACCTTCAGCAGAGCTTGAATTGTTGAGCCCCCGTTTGTCAGTCGTCACCAGATCTGCCTGTTAGTGTTGATGTGATGAGGGGCAGATCTAGGAAAGGTAAACTGCTCGTTTATAGTACCTCACTTCTAACAAAAGAACACTCCAACTCCTCCAAAGTGAACTTAGTCACTAGGTGGCCTTTTTCAACCAAAAGCAAAAGCACCTCCACGATCTAAATTCATTCGCTAAAACTAAACAACATTGCCCCAGCCGTGGCCTTGCTGAGACCAAGCACAGGAAATTGAGGCTCTCCCTTCTGGTTAATGCAGAGTCATAACGCCTCTCTAAGGCACATCCTCTAGCTTCTGTAGTCAAAGTGCAGTGGTGAGGGCTACAGAGAAGCCCGCAGACCTGCCTGACCTGGAGAGAGAAAATGCTGGGCTTACAGGAAACAAAGCGATTCCAATAATGAATGTGGGCTCAGCAACCACCCAGGACAGAATGCTGTGGGTGCAGCTTCCTTTGTGCCCGCAGCGCGACTGGGCAACCAATTAACAGGCTGGAACCAAGGCTGCTCGGTTTGGGGCCAGATTTATTGTACAAACTTGGGCACCCTTCCCTGCACTCTGCATTGGTGATTTAATCTGCAAATTGGGGGCAAAGATCAAAGTATTGTTACTGAGATGATATAAAAATTACAGATGACTTCAGAGCCTGCTGAAAATAGGAAACAGGAAAGACTACAGGAGAGAACAGGACAAAGAGCTGCTTAGAGGAAAATATGCAAATATTTGGAATAGTACTTGGGCTTGCTCCTATTTGGATTGAGAAGAAGGAACAGATACCCTAATTATTCTCTTTCCTAATAGAAATAGTCAGAAGAATAAGAACAGAAGTCGAGTAGGAACATCAGAAAAGGTGGCAGACCCCCCCCCAAATGCTTTTCAGTCTGGGAGCTGTGCCCCTCAGCTACTCAAGAATATTTCTTCCCAAGAGAGCTCTTTAAACTTGTATGGAAAAAAAAAAAAGTTAGTGCATCTAGAGACTACAAGTTTCCGTAAATGACCCCTGATTTTTTTCTACTTCACTTCTGCTGTCAACTTATTTCTTTGTTGAGTCTACTTTTGTGATCCTAAAATATTATGCAAAACCTGCTGTAAATGTTGAAGTTTTAATCAAGATGGTGACATCTCCATTTTAAGTTCAGATTAAATAACCTCAGTGTCCAATGTTTCAATTAATCCTACAAGTATGTGAGTATTTGCCTTGGAAATACTTAATGCCAGGCATGGTGGGACTCCTGAAGTTGTATCTTCTGGCCTCTAATCTGAAAGCAACTACAGTCTAGTTGAGACAAGACTCATGGTGCCCACATGAAAACAGTTCCTCTGGACAACCACGGGCATGTCACAGTAAGGTACAGACAGTGTGTCAGCACTAAAACCAACTCCAGGCACAACAGGAGTGTCCCCAGGAATAGAGATCAGTGACAGCTGGACCAGGAGGGCCTGAGGATGAACAGGATTTAGGTGGCTGCAGGAAGACAAGCAGTCTGTTCCAGGCAAGAAAGGAAAGTATCACAATACGGCAAATATTTGAGAAACAGGCAAGCTATTTGAAAGCAGGGAGTTTGGGGCCTACTTTATGGAGAACCTTGAAAATAAGGCAGAGAAGTCAGTGAGTGCCTAGGGCAGCAAGTCACAGAAGTTTCCATTTTTGTCTTTAGTGATAACTCCCCTGTCAATATTTATTAAGCTTTATGCAAAAATCTGGCAGTGGTACACAGGATGGATGCAGGATGTCTGGAGATCAGGACACCAGTTGTATCAGGGCCTTGTCCTGAAGCAGGATGAGAAACAGAGGGCCTAGTCTGCAGTGGCAGATGTGGTGAAGGCAGAAGGGGGAAAAGAAGACCCTTTCAAGAAAAACAAAACCCCAGCAGTTGGGACAGGGAGTAAAAGGTGTGAAATCTAGTTTCAAGCATTAGTGACACATGAGGGAAAACTGGTTTCCTGAGTTAGGAGCGAGGTGGGAAGATGTCTGGTTTTAGGCTTGTGTTGACTGCGGTGTTGGAGAGATGACAGGTGGGGAAGTGCAGTTGGTGAGCTGACACTGGAGGCAGATGGAACTGAAGGTCCGGTGGGCACCCTGAGCAGAGCAGCTGTGAACACTCTGGGTTGGGGGCGGTGGGGGGAGGTGAACAGAGAGGCCTGGAGGAACAGTAAACTCAGGGGAAGGAGAAGAGGGAGGAGGCAAAGAAAAAAGGAATTATCTTAAAGGGATAGTTTATAAGAAAATTAAGATGGGGTAACAAAGGGAGAGGGAGACAGTTGGAAGGCGGGACGGACAAGGCCGTCGTGGAGCTGAAGCAGGAAGACAGATGTGGCGTAAAGAGTGAGGGCTGTGCTGGGAGCACGAGGGTCTCAAGGTGGGGGCCAGGTCGAGGGGAAAGGCATCTTCCAGGAGGAGAAGCAACACTGACCCTGGAGCTGAAGGCTGAGTTGTGCTGACTAGAGAAAGCCAGCAGGTTTGAATTCAAAATGCATATATTTTTGTGTCTATCCATATGTTTCTCGACCACTGTTTCTGGCCGTTGTTGTAATATATGAACAACATCTAACCTGGGGGAAACTATATTTCTACATCTTGCTTAGTAGACGTACAACACTCAGACGTCTCAGGAACCCTTGTTTTATGGTGTGTATGCCATTTTGTTCACTTTCCCTCCCACGCACTCAAGACAACTTACCATCAAGAAAGTCATTTATGTGGCATCACTTAGAACTGCATTTCCTCTGAAATTTCAAATTCCAGTCCACTCCCTTTTCAATCACAACCTCTAAATATTCATCGAGAATGCTCTGCACACCTGCCACCTGCCCCCTAACACCCCTGTCCACCCAGCAGTGCCCTGACCTTTCCTCTACCCACCTCCCTGACTCAGATGCAGAATCACCTGGCACCTCTGCCCTCCTCTCCCTGGTTCCCATCCTTCCACCCCAGCAACCCCAGACCGTGGGTCATTCCCTCCCTCTAGACTCCTACAACACCTCCAGGGCTGTCAGGAAGCCTAAGTCACAGGCAGACAGCATCATTATACATGGCGATATCCAGCTGCAGGCAGAGTCCTTGGTGCTGAGTGACGGGCCTCCACTTGTCCTGGACCTGCTCCCTCTCCCAGGCTCTTCACCAGCCATGCTAAATCTCCCCCCTGCCCAAGGCCTGTCCTCCTCACTTAGCTGATGACTTCATCTCCTGTCCCACAGAGAAAGGAGAAGACATCACACACATGTCAACGTCTTACCCCTCATGTGCTTCCTCTTCAGGAATTCCCCAGGCTGGCCAACCCTCTCCGCTCCCTCTGTAGACACACTGACCGGCAAGGTCCGGGTGAGGGAGAGGCAAGTGAGGCACTCATTTGGGGCACAATATTCAAAAGTGATGAAAGTATGACTATAAACTAGTGATGCCCCTCTAGTAAGTCACAGATTTTTTTTAAAAGCCTCATTACTTTGTACTTCTACATTTAAACTTTCATGACTTAAAGCCCCATGTAAGACACAATATTTGGTTCCTTTCCAGGCATAACTCAAAGGAAAGATAATATTCTCTCTCCTATCTTTGTGTTGCATTTTGTTTTACATTTCAAGTATTTTTTTTCCTGGCTTTTTGTGATCATCTTTTCTGTATTAACTATAGCTAGAGCCAATACTCAGGACCCAAACTGCTCTGTTAAGAGAAATCAGGTATAAAAAGACCTGAATGTACTGGAAAGGCTATAATTTGATCTTCATAGATTTTTTTCCCTTTTAAATTAGTTGTAGTAAATTGGTGGTGAGAAACACAACTGTTTACTCCTTAGTACTGATTCCCTTTCTATTTGCTCAAGAAGGAAGGAAGCAACCTGAAATGTGCATTTATAACTTGTATTTTGAGTGTGAAAAATTAGGTATTCTCTCAATTTTATTTTATTCTTTAACCAAATTTGAGTGTTTCCAATATAAGACTGTAAAAAGGACAAATTCCACCCAACAGTTGTCATTCATTGTTTTTGTGGCTGTGACTAGCTATGAAACTTTAGCTCAAGCCATGGGCAAAGATTAGAAGCCATTTGAAATTGTTATCCCTCCACAAAGAATACATTAGAGAGATAGTTCTTGATTCAGTGTTAGTCCAGAGACTTTAAATTCCAACTTAGCAAGCATCGATGTGTGACAATGGGAAAAACTGGTTATAAAATATATGGTGTGACGCCTATATAAACTAAGTTATACGGTTCTTTCGAAGTTAAAGATGGATGTTGATTTCTGTTTGCTGGCTATGGGAAAAATAAAGACAAGGAAATACCAATGAACAAACAAGTAAAGACAAGCCCTTTGTAAGGATAAACACTAAGGAAACAGTGGCACAGGGATTAGGGTATTATTATATCTCAGAAGAGTTATATTAAAAGTTACTAAAATT
This sequence comes from Vicugna pacos, assembly GCF_048564905.1. Taxonomy (NCBI): domain Eukaryota; kingdom Metazoa; phylum Chordata; class Mammalia; order Artiodactyla; family Camelidae; genus Vicugna; species Vicugna pacos. The sequence goes on along the minus strand of NC_132987.1, from coordinate 52,243,083 downwards.
TCTCAGTGACCAGTTTGATGATATAGAATTTGAAACCAACAAAAAAGCTGAAATATAAAGAGGGTCTCAGAGAAGTCAAACATTTGCTTTTCTAAGCTTGGCCTTCTGTATTCATTCTTGAGTTATATTTGTTTGGGTTGACAAGGCTGCTTGCTCTTTAAAATACAACTCTTGTCAGTTTTGTTCTTGCCTACTTAAGAAACAAACTTCTCCTTCTGCCCAGTCTTGCAGCAGTTACGAACATGGTGTGTTTCCTGTGTGCCAGGCTCTGTTCTGAATGCTTTACACCTATAGTGACTCTTTAAGCCTCACAACAACCTCTGAGGGAGAAATGATCTCCCCATTTTGCTGAAGAAGAAACTGAGGCACTGAGATATGGGGTTAACCCCATAACCTCCATAATTTCCAGACCCTGTGGCAGCTCAGTAGCAGCTGATTGGTTCCAGGTCCTGTCCCTGAGCTCCTCACCTGCCCTTCCTCCCTGACACTGATACAGCTGCTTTTCCTGGAGCTCCCATCAGGATGGGAGGACAGGGAAGCAGGTGGGGCAGGGCCAAAAGAAGCAACCCAAGAGGGCAAAGGATGCGTTTTACTGTCTGAAGTTTGGAGACATTTATGTTTTCCTATCACCTGCACTTTGCCAGAGCTTGTTCTTGTTTTCTCTGTAACGTACCCTTTTACTAACCTTCTATCTCAAGTTTCCCTCCCTCCTTTCTTTGATCTTAATAGCACTAGACAATGGGTAAAAGTGACCTTGTGAGTCTGTGTCCTTTGGGTATATGAGATCTTTTCCACACAAGGAGGACTGGTGAATTTAAGGGTAGAGATTCAAAGTGACAGAAGAGGGTTAAAAAAAAAAGTGAAAAGGAGGGGAGAAGAGAGTAAAAAGTATAGGACTCAGAGAGGATGTTTTAAGTAAGAACTTGATGAATAAGTATTGGATGAGATGAAAGGAGATGAGTCATACACAGCTGAGGTCAAATTATGATATGAAAAATAGTGATTTCAAAATAAAGTGACAATATAACCTCATGTAAACCTGTTACATAAGCTGTACACATTAGCCTATTGTCCAGCATCAGTTCATATGTCCTGTTATCTTTGGAAATTGTATCTTTGGAAAAACCATTTGATTGAGGGTTTAGAGTACAAAAAATAAATAATGGTGTGAAACATAAGAGGTATATATAACACATTTCCATCTCAGTTGATCAACATTTATTATAATAAGTTAACTACCATTTAAGCACCTGCCCTGTCCCAGGCATTATGCTGGTCAGCCCTGAAAATAGATAATTAATATCTACATTTAATTAATTCAACAAATATTAATTTATCACATACTGTGTAGTAGGCCACAGGTGAGATGCTGAGAGGGCTTCAGAGATGTTTCCAGTGTAGATCTCCTACCAGAGTAAGAAAATGTTCCAGTGCAGCCTGAAATCTGGACCTGAGAGGGGCAAGAGAGTAGAAAAACCAAGAGTTTTAGAATATGAACAAAAGCAATTTATATTCTGGTGCTTCTATTTACTAGTCATATGAACTTGACTTCGGTCTCTAAACCATGCACCAACAGTGTTTTCTGAGGATCATTTGAGATGATTTATTGACAAAGCGCAGTCCAGATCAGGTGTTGAATATAAGCTAATTTCCTTTCTCGGGAAATTCTTCATGTATCTTTTATCATAATGGTTTAGTTAGTAGATGGCTGATATTCTCTAGAGGTTATTTTCCTTTCCAAATGATGAGCTATATTCTTAATATTCTTCTCAAAAAATATTTATTAGATATGAGTTTTTTAAAATACTGATCTGATTGCTAAGGGCCATTAACACATCTCAAACACTGTTGAGACTGAGAATAGAGGTATCATCCCTAATTGCCTGAGCATGATCTTCCATTATCCTTGGCAGGAAAGAACAATATGGTTCCCATAAGCACTTAAAAATACACTTCAATAAAGATGACACAGCCAAAAGATTACAAGGCCCTGTAAATTATGGAGAAGTTGAATCAACTTTTTAACTTACTTTGCTAAGAGCACTATCAAAAACTGTCAAAAGAGTTGTAGAAAAGGAATACAAGAGATAGAATATGAAATCTCAGGGGATCTTAAGCTGTGTAATGGTATTCTGAACTTGGAATATAGGGGGCTTATTGCCTGCAGACTTAGTAGAACATTCCTTTCTGGCATCTAGTATTAAAAACTTCACTATGGAAGATAAATCTGAAAAATAAGTTAGTAGTCAAACTCCACCTTTGAGTTTCCAGCATTAAAATGTATAAAATTTTTGTTTATTCGAAGTTTACATCTCACCTGATGGAGTTCCTTATCTTTAAATGTGAATTCATATCTCTTCTATATATATTAATGTAAGAAAAACATTTTAGATTTACACTGTTCTGGCTAAATCTTTGCTGGCAAAGATTCTATTCTAATCACAGAGCTCTTATAATAATATGCTGTTCCTCAGTTTCTGGAACACAGAATGTTTACCTCTCCTCACAAGATTATTCAATAATGGGATAAAATAATGGCTATGGAAATATTCCCAAAAAGGTATAATGTGCCATAAAATGCAAAGCTAAGATTTATTCAATTGAGCAAATACAACATTCCAAAAAGACAGGATATATTTTGTTATTCTAGAAGAGATTACTTCCTTCTGAATTTCTCCATGTCCCATTTCTTTGTACCACATCCTATGTTCTGTGATATAGATACTAGTGCAGTTGGTCCTCAGAAGGAACTCCACCTTGACAATTTGAAAGTCACTGAGTGCAATGATTTTAGCCAAAATGACCCATTTTAAAAGATGACCCATTTCAAAACCCATGAGTTATTATTCAAGCTGTTCTATATTTGAGAATCAGAAAGTTATTTCCTTTTCCTACAATCTCATTTGAATCAGTCTTTTATAAAAGGGAAATTTGATCTCTATGTTAATGAAATATAGTGTGACATTTTTCCTTGCTAGAGCCTTGCAGTTTATTTTGAAAATTCCTCTCCACCTTCTGATGGCTTGTGTTGGAGTAGGGGAAGAGGAGGGGAGGGGGATCAAAACATTTATGTGCAATATCATCTATGCCTCCTAATAATGCCTCATTTCTCACTTCCTCGGGAAATAGTCTCTTTGAGCCTCAGCTTGAACCTTCCCTATCATAACATGCATTCCCATCTTCAGGTGTCACGGTGCTGGGAGGGTTGAGATTAGTCAGACTGAGTCACCCTCATCCTCAGAGGGTGCTCAAAAAACACTCATGGAGAGTGCCTGTGGGAGAGGAGGTGAGAGAAAGAGACAAGGAGCATGAGAGTGGAGGATCATTTTAAGTATTTAATGAAAACATTTCAGGTATTGAATTTACCTTGCTTTAAAATTTAAAAAAAAAAGACTTGACCCCCAAAAGCAGCTACCCCACCCCCGTGACAAGATATAAAATCTACCATTAGTTTCTTCTGAGAAAGTTAAAACCTTAGGTGCTAGTCGCCAATCAAGCCCCCTTTCAGAAAGTTCAGGATGGTATCTTTTCAGTGCCACCACTTAATACAGCTACCTTCCATCATTCTTTTCTGGGTCAGTTTCAGCTTCTCACATCCTTCTTCCTTCCCCCATAGGGACCAAGCAAAGTTTCCCAAAATAAAGGCACAGAGGAACAAATCCAGTTCTAATGGATGTACTTTCATCAGAGAATTACCCTAAATATGAGCTCCAAGCCACCACCAGCCACCGAGCGGTTACAGCATTGGTGTCCCTTTAACATGTCTCATAACCTATGAAAACCAACACTGGGAAAGAAAAATATAGAGTGTGTAGTCAGAGTAGGATGAAAAGTTGCTACTTTGGACTCTACGTAAGTGGTGTCTGGGTAAGTAATTGATTATCACTTCAGGATGCAAAATGAAATTCGACAGCGTCAAAGGAAACTGTGGTTAACAACCTCCCGGCTTAGAAAGAGGTCTCGTTTCCCAGTTTCCCTGCCTGTCCACTTCCTTGTCTCCATTTCCCCAGCCTGCAACTTCCCGAAAGCTTCCCTAGTCTGGCGGTTTCCTACCTTCCAATCCTACGCAAGAGTTTCTACCCGAATTCACCCCTGCAGCCCACGAGTGGCAGCAAGATTAGGGACCCCAGCCGGAAACCGAGATCCGCAGGGCGCGGCGTTCGCCTCCCGGCTCCCGCGCTCGGGCGGGTCTCGGCATCGCGGCGCGTCGGCCGCTTTGCAGGAGCTCCCTAGGGAAGGACTCCCACCCACCCGGTCCGGGAAACTTCACCCCCACCGGAGCTCCGGGTCCCCTGGCTTACCTGCCGCACCTAGGCGGCGGCCAGCCTGAGGCCACCGTCGCGGGGCTCCCGCCCGCAGTCCGGAGCGAACAAAGGCGCCCGGGAGAGGGAACGCGCCTCCTCCCCGCCGCGCTCTCGGGCGGTGGGCAGCCCTGCCCCGCGGTGGGTAGGGCCACCCCAGCTTTCCGACGCCGGACTGCGCGCGCTCTGGGCCAGAGCAGAGGGCCAGGGCCGGGCCCGGTGTCTGCCCCAGCCGTGCCTCCCCGGCCCCAGCGCGCATTCCAACCTGAAGCCCTGGAGCCACTGTGTGAACGCGCGTGCCTTCACCTCCTCGCGACTCTCTTCTCGTCTCGGCCCTAGAGACCTCGCCTGGTCCAGAGGGAGCAGAAGAGACTCGGAGTCTCCTTTCCGGCAGCCCCGGAGCCGCTCCGGCAAGGAGGCGCGGCGCAGCTGGGCGGCCGGGCCGGGCAGGGGCGGGGCTCCGGAGGCCGAGGGGCCGGGAGCCCTCACTGCGGACAGAGGAGCCCGTCTCCCCGCACAAAGAACGAACCAGACGCGGAGTTGAGATTTATCCCCGCCGAGCGGTTTGGAACTTCCCCCATTTAGTCATCCGGAAGAGAAGACAGCATTTCCACCCACGAGAGGCCTTACCCCTGCTAGGATGCGGTGGGCTGCAGCGCATTTTTTAATAGTACGATTGATCACATATGTTAATTCCACATGAAATAACTGGTCTCCATACACTTTTCTTTAAGAAGTAGAATTTGTTGGACTCGTGACCCATTCGTTCAGAACACCGGCAGTTTACTTATCTACGAGAGGTAAGTTCTGAGTTGCTGTCCTCTGAGCACTTTATTTTCCTTTTCAGAGCAAGAGTTCTGAGGGCAGGCTAGTCTTTTTGAAAGATCTCATGTCACACCACTTATACGCGTCGAACTTCTGGGGGCCTCAGTGACAAAAGAAGGAGGCTCTAATTTACAGATCTAGAGCTTCACGGCGGCGGTTTGTTTTAAGAATGCAATGGGGCAGTGGGGAGAAACTCACCCCGCCCCCTAATGAAGTTTACTTCCAAGCCCAGCTTCATTTCAAAGAGAGCTTAAAGCAAAACTCACCAAGTCTAAGGCCAGTTCCTTAATCTCCCAAATCGCAGGTAGGCTCTCCTCCCAGCATCAGAGCTAAAGTCATTGGTCTCAAGAACAAAACTTGCGCGTTTTAAATCTTGGGCAGGGGCTGGGCAGCCGACGCTCGGCTGGGCTCGCTTCCCCCGCGGGGAGCGGTCTGGAGCGGGCGGATCGCCGCGGACCCAATCAAGGGCTCCGGGCAGAGCGCGGGGGCGCGGCAGCTCCCCCCCACCCCACTCCGTGGCGCAGCCTTGCTGCACCTCTTGGCGTCACTGCCAAAGCCCAGCCTGGCCTGCCCCTTTGCCACCAGCCCGGCGTGGTGGTGAAGGTGATGAGTCTCACCCGAGTTTGTTCTTGTCCGTGCTTGGCAACTCCAGGAAGTGCTGCTCCGCACCTCTTCAGTTAATTGAAATCATGTACTCAGATGATGAACTGTGAGCCGGAATCCGCCTGAATGTCCTCTTTGAGCTGTTTTCCCCATTCAAAATACTTAAAACACGTTAACTAGACAAAATCAGAAGAATGTAAATTTCCACTGAGGGGAATAGATTATGAATAAATCCTTTATAGATTCTGTTTCTTGTTCCCCAAATGTTGTTCTAGCATTCTCTTTATAGAATAAACATTATCATTTAACAGAAGTGATATTTTGAACAATTTTGTAATTGTTTATATTTCAGAACGTGACAGAAGACAAAAGATAAACTCATTATTTCAGTAAAATAAAAGCTTTGGGTTTTTTATTATAAAATGAGTAAGACAAGTAATGACTCAAAAGTAGATTACTGAAACTGAAATCAATTTAAAACTTATACATGACACTGTACTTGTTATTTCAAACTAGATTTTTAAGAAGTTTGTAATTGCTTTAAGTTCCTTAGTGTATTTTCAACTATGCAATTATTTTATTTCATTTATTACCATGGGTTAGAGCATGGGTTAGTACTATTAATATTAACTCAGAGACTATAGTGCCACATGCCACATCAGACCACAGACAGAAATATTTGGGCAATGTAATTTGTAAGAGAGTCACTGACAGTGAGCCATAGATATGCTGATTCATTGTTAGTACAGTGCAAATCAACTCCCTTTACCGTTGCAAAATAAAATCCTGATGGTAATCCTACATACATTCCCCCCAGGCATCATATGTGTGTATTGTATTTATGTACAGATGTTCAATGGCCATTATATTCCTTTCAGGTCATTTGAAACTAGGTCCACATAGGCACAGGTGTCAGCACACATATATTTCACATGCTCGAACTATACCCACAAAAAATACAAACTGACCCAAACATTGATAAATACATATAAAACTCACATATCACATCAGCCTTTATGGAGACACCCAAGATAGATAAATGATTTCAAAAGTTAATCAGGCGATTGGTAAGAGGATGTGGGCCTTCTGGTGGGAGGAGGGGAGAGAGTGTGGATGAAAGACAGGGATGAGTAGAGTGGCCCAGAATGCCTGCCCTGGTGCCCTCACATGCATACACCACACAGGGAAGGCTCCTTTGCCCATCTGAGAGGATTTCCTACAGCAGGCTGGCTCCATGTCCCACCCAAGAGAGAGAGGAAGAGAGTGATAGACTTAATGATATGGAACAAATTGCTCAGTTTCTTTTATTGGGAGAGAGTGTGTGAAAAATTTGAAATTAGTTGGAGATAAAATTAACTGATAGTAGTGAGTCTGATTTGACCATCACAAAGAAAGAGGATGGTGTAGCATTGCCCTCAGTCTCCACAGTAGCTGCTTCTGAACAAAGGCCACTACAATTAGATTTATAAACAACCTTCAATCTCACCATCAGGAACTTGCTTCACAGAGCATTAGAGAACTATGGAAAGTGCTGGAAAAAGAAACCTGTAAAATCAAGATAGTAAACTTGAAAAATGAGAGGAACTGCATGTTAGATTTAGAAGGGACAAGGTAATGGAAAGAAAGAGCAGAGAGAGCAGCAGATGTAGGAGAGAAGATCAGAGAGTAGGGCAGTAGAACATGTACCATTAGTTGTGGGGAAGGAAGACTGAAACTTGAGTACAAGAGAACCTGGGAAAGGGTGGGAGCAAAAGAGACCCAAAGAAGAGGCAAGTGTTACCGAGATGATGAAAGGAGAAACAAGTATGGTAATGGAGTGCTCAAATGCCTAACACAGCATATCAACATAGTGCCAGGCTCGACTTGTTTAGCTTAATCTGCTCTTTCTGTAGAAGGTGGGAGATGACCTCAAAGACCTGTACAGACCCTGTTCCATGAATTCAGACACACCCCAGGCTGTGTGTTTTGAAACCAGTGAGTATTCATGCAAGGCCTGAGCTGTTAGAGAAATGGGGTGGAATCCCGACCTAGCTTCCCACTGGCCACGGGATCTGGGTGAGTGACCCAACTTCTCTGCACCCCTGGATGATTCCTGCCTGGAAGGGTGCCTTGAGGACTGACTACAGAAGCAATAATATGTGTGAAGTGATGAGCTTAGTATTGGGCCATCTTCATGGTCTGGGTGGACAGCTGTCATCCTCATCCCACCACGGGCTGCAGAAAGCACCTCTCACTGGGTAAGCTAGTCTTCATGCTCTATCCCATCATCATCGCTTAGAAAGGACCTGCTGCGTTTCACGTCTCGAGATACATTTTCTGTTAATACAGCATTGGCAGTTAAAACAATGCAGCATCTTCTTGGCTGCCTCCTCCTCTTTTACTGCCCACCAGCCCCTCCTGCCCTCACATATATCCTTCTGGGGGTTCTCTTCTTCACCAGACTTGCTCCTTGGTGATCTCATCTGTTGCCTTTAATCTCTGACTTATATTTCTAGTCTAGATTCTGAGCTCCAAACTTGAATATCTTCACTTAAATGTGTCACATCAGCCTTAGGCTTAACAGGTCAAAACTAGAATATTCAAATCCATGCTTGAGTTGAATGGCTGGGACTTGAATGCCCCCAAGGGCCAGAATCCTCCTTCTTCTCACCAGTGGATCCAGCCCTGGGTATTTGTTACATATCAATAACAGTCAGTGACATTTTGTGGCTGAATAAATTATCTATGCATCTATTTTCCCTTCTCTTGTGAGAGTCCTCAGACCTCTTGAGGGTGGAGACCACATCCTGCTCATCTCCAGTTCCCTTGAAGAACCTCCCACAATGTCTTGCACAGGCTGAATATGTATTAACCTCTAGTTGAATTGAATTTTTGCTGAATGCTTCCCACATTCATTAAATGTTCAACCTTTCAGTCCAAAGAGTCTCATCGCAGTACAATGGCCCCAATGTACTTCTCCCTTGATGCCAACAAGGCCCAAAAACTGACACTGGAAGCACACTAGCCCCTTTCCTACAGTTCTTGCTTTTGCTTCTGTGGTTTGACACCATTCAGCAGCCTCCCTCAATTCTGGGACTTTGGCAGTTAGATGAAACCATACTACGTACACCCAGAACTGGAAGATGAAAGCACAAAAGAGGAACTCACCTGCAGGCCATTCTAAGAACCCATTTTGTTCCTTTCTCTTCTCCTCTACATGGGGAAGGGGCCTCCTTAACTGATCATCTCTTTCCACATCAGTACATAAGGGCTTCTCTTATGTGCCCCTCTTACCCTCAGGGGAGGCCCCACAGGGACAGGGACAATCTTGGAGAGTCAGGTCCTGCTTGCTGGGATCCTTCTTGATGCAGTAGATCTTTGCTGTGGCTCAGGTGGGCCTCACTCGGGGAAGGGAGCTGTGGGGAGAGGATAAGGGGGTGGGAATGAGGCTAGCACAGGTTTTCCCTCCATGTTGCAAATGTTTAGGCAGCCGCTGCGACAGTGACCTGGTACCAATTCCCTGCCCAATGGATCCCTCAGCATTTCTTCTCCCCACTCCACCTGCAGATCATGCATTCACTTCACACTCCCAGGGCCATACAGGGTTCTGTACAGGTTCTGAGGGGCTGCCTCTAACTCCACCTTTTTCTCTCCAAACCAGGAGGGCATATCCAAATTGAGTGAATGAGTAATACTTGTGTCAGGACAAACTGGAATGCTGCCTGATTAAAACTTACATTTTAAAAGACAGCACCAGCCTGTCCACAGCTATCTAAGTGGAGCAAAACTATTTGGATCGTATGATGTGGTGGTACAGAGGAAAAAGAAGAAAATTACAGTCCATAGAGATGTTCAGAAAGTAGTTATTGACCATAATATGGGGGCCACATACCTAGCCTAGATGCAGTCATTTGTGTTAGAAATTTTGCACTTAAGTTTGATTGTGACAAATAGAATATAATGCTCTATTACCCTTTTCTTAATGGTTAATAAATATTAAGCACTCATTGCCTGCGTTTTGGAGCATACATCGTTCAAATCCCACTCAAACCAATTCTGAAAGGCAGTTATAGACTTCCCTGACATTTATATTGAGTATTGAATTATAGAGTTAGAAACAGTTTTGCTATACTGAGATTTTTCTTATAACAGCACTTCTCGGAAGCCAATTCTAAAGTCCTTGATAAATCATGTGATCGCGGAACAATATACATTTCAGGAATCAGTCTTGGTTGGTCTGATGATCTAAGGTCATTAAACCCAATATTAACAGCAGTTTGGTCCTGCAGATAGATACAGGGCTAAGGAATCCTAGGAAGAGAGAGCAATCTCTGTAAGAGATATGTTTCTAGGATAATAAGCAAACAAATAAACCCTCTTGGGAGTAAAAGAATTAATAGAATAATAGGATATCTGCTGGGTAGGTAAAGATACAAATAGTGTCTTTGCAAAAAACATACAAAGGGCAAAGAATGCAGTGTGTTTCAATGTTTTTTGATCTTTAACTATTTTATACATTTTTTTTTTATCTTTGGAAACTTCCTTTTTGCAATGGATTTCCCTTTGCATAAAGCAGAGGCATATTAACTGTTTCACAATTTCTTTACTGAAGATGATCAAATTACTTGGATATTCCTGTTGGGGCTAGTACCAGTACTACCTTTCACATGAATTGAGGTACTAATGGTTTTCCTATGAACAGTATTCCAGGAATCTCCTTGATACTAGAAATCTCTCCCACGATGTCTTGTTATGTTTGTATTGCACACATGCTGTTGGATTATGGCTCTGAGATTTGAGCCAGACTTCTTGACTCCTAGGCATAAATGGATGATTGCCTGAGCCATCTGTGTCCTTACTATGCAGGCCCTGTACCTTGTGGAGCTGTGCTGCAGAGTCAGAATATTGGGTACTGTTTCAGTGGACTGACATTCACCCTTGGCACATCAGTCCCCTCGTCTAGTTTTAGAGCTAGAAGACCTGGGCCTGCCTCTTACTGGCAGTGTTTAGCCAACAGTTTCACTTCAATCAAGTCACTTAATGCTCTGAGTCCCTATTTCCTCTTCCGTGAAACAAGATTAACAATTAGTGCCTACTCTTGCTTACAGAATTGGTGTCTGTTCCTTAAAGCTGCCATTCATCCATTCAATAAACACTTACTGAGATTTTACCTAGTTGTAAGTCATGGGGACAAGGGGTGGATGACAGGACATCTGCCCTGAAGGAGCTCTTTGTCAGATGTTGGATGGATCAAGGAAGATGATATGCACATTTTTAAAAATTACTTTTCTTCACATCATTAGGTTAGCTATTATTTTCAAAACGGAAAATAATAAGTGTTGGTGTGGAGAAAGTAAAGCCCTGGCACATTGCTGGTGGGAATGTGAAATGGTACACAATATGGTGGTTCCTCAAAAAATTTTAAAGAATTGCTGTATAATTTAGCAATTCAACTTCTGTGTATATACTCAAAGGAAATGAAAGCAATGGTGCAACAGAGATTTTTACATCAGTGTTACCACAGCATTATTCAAAATAGCCAGAAGGTCGAAACAACCCAAGTGTCCATCTACAAATGAATGGATAAACCAAATGTGTTCTTACTGCAAACAATGGAAGATATTTAGCCTTAAACAGGAATGACATTCTGACACATGCTACATCATGGATGAACTTTTGAAAATTTTATGTTAAGTGAAACAAGCCAGACACAAAAGGACAGATATTATATGATTTCACTTATACGTGGTACCTAGTATAGGCATATTCATAGAGAGAAAGTGGAATGGAGGTTACTAGAGACTGGGAGAGAGGAACGGCAAATTAGTGTTTAATGAGTACAGTTTCACTTTGGGTAGGTGGAAGAGTTCTGATGTTGGTTGCACAACATTGTGAGTGTATTTAATGCCACTGAATTATACACTTAAAACTTGTTCAAATGGTAAATTTTATGTTATGTATATTTTACCACAATAAAAAAAAACTTTATAATCCCTAAAATGCTGTATAATTGCAGGATTGTTACCTTGAATTAGAATTAGTGAGATTATGTTTATAATCCATCCCTCTTCTAAAAAATGCAGGTTGTATGAAATTACTTTGTCATTATTTATTATATGATATTGAAAAGTGAGCAACCATCCAGATAAACTTTAGTAAAATTTATTTATGCCCCATCCTCCTCCAAAATGAATTTGAGGTAGTTTACCCTAAATATGTCGGAGTAATGAGACCAAATCCAACTAACATCAGACAAAATATAGAAACTGAGAACATTTATAGTTCTGGGAATTTATTACACAATTTTAGAACATCTTATGAAAATAGAAGGAGGGTGTAAAACTAAGAACATGATTTCCTAAGCCTGAACCCTCAGGACCTATTCTGCACTGAATGAAACAGGCTCCTGGACAGTTGGCCAGATCAGTCTCCTAAACCGTCTCCTGGGCTCCTGAATCTATTCTCACTGTAGCCTGGCGGACCAGCCTTCTCCATCCCGGCTCCTCCCCACCCCCACCCCACCCCCTCTGCTTCCAGACTCTGCCCCAGCAGCCCGCTTCCCACGAAGCCCTGTGTGTAGCCAGGACTCCTAGCCCCTGCTCATGTTTCCTTCTTCCTGGAACACCCTCCCATCTTCCTGCAAGTGCTAAGTCTTACAGAGGACAGTTAGATCTCACCTCCTCCAAGACCTCTCCAGACCACGCTGATTCCTTCTCCTTGCCATCCTATTGCTCACGCAGTCATACATTAACTAATTAACTGAGGCTGTAAATGAACAGAAAGTCTATGACATTTGCTTCTTTTCTTGTGAGAAATGAAAAGACTACATCATACATTTTATTAGAAATGATAATATATTTAGAGAATGACCTATGAGAACCAGGAGGGATACTCAGGATGATCTTTTGACACATGAAGAGATGGAAACCATGAGAAAGAAAGTGGCTTGCTCAAAGTCACCCTGCATGTTAGAAGTAGAAATAGACTTGGAAACCCATATTTCTGAAACCCAGTATTTTTATATCACCACACTAGTTTCATTTTAATTTGTGTTTTGTTTCATAATCAGCAAACAGGACTTTAGATGCACCCCCAAATACAGGCCAAGAGAGGAATCATAATGTAGTGGGGAAAACACTGGCTTTGCCAAAGTCAGAGACCTTGGGCAAGTCAGTGCATGGTTCTGGGGCTCTCTTTTTTCATCTGTAAAATAAGGATGAACTGGATAGTCTTTAAGATTGTATCGGCTCCTAGCATTTTATGAACCTACTGGACTGTTGGCCCAGCGCCGGTAAAGAAACTTGCAAGTATGGTAGAGCATACATCTCTCACTTCTGCTTCCTCCTCCATGATGTCCTCCTTGGCCTGGGACATACTTCCCCATCCTTGTTCCCTTGCTTGCTTTTTTCAAAACTCTGCCTAAACTTCACTCCACTCAACTCAAAATTGGCAGTGTCTCTTCCCACCCCTGGCTTAATTCTGGCCCCTTCTGTTCACCTGACTCCTCTGACTACCTGGTACTCTGCACTGGAGTCATTGATTTTCTTGTCTCTACCATTAGACTAAGGCATTATGGGCATTGTGATACTTGAGAATGTATCATATCCCAAGTATCTATCATAGTGCCTGGCTCATAGTAGAGAGCTAATACATGCTTGTTACATGGTACTAATGATTTTCATCTGGGAAGCAAGGAAAAGACTATGGTACTAATTTCACCTGAAGCTGTTAATTTTCGTGGAAGTAGGAGAATTGGAACTTTCAAGAATGATTAGAATTTGAAAGGAAGTATAAATTAATGCCAACACTGGTTTAACTAAGAGTGACAGGTGGCTAAAAGGAGTGGGTCTGATTGGTGTTAACTTGATTGAATGGAGGAACATCTGCATTGGAATCATGCAGGGTGAAAATTGCAGATTCCACCTGTTTATTTCACCCACAGCACCACCCCCCCTCACCTTCTGAATCTGTGGATGTGTGTTTACCTTTTGAGCAAGCTCCCTAAGAAGATTCTTTTCACATGAATGGAGAGTCTTGGAATCCTGGAAGGAACATTGACAGTTGTGGGCAATTGAAAGCTATTTTAAGTTTTTAAAGGGCTAGAGTGATGGCATAATGGACACGGAGCTTTAGGAAGGGCGGTCTACAAAATAGGTAGACTGGTAGTCTACAAAATAGGTTTTGTAGACTGGTAGTCTACAAAATAGGTTGGTAGGAGTGAGATCTTAGAGGCAAGAGTGAGTTGCTAGGAGTGCACCAAAGTATTCAGGATGAGAAGAGTGGGGAGTTTGCTCTCTATGGCAGTGTCGGAAATAGGGAATAAGCAGTGAGTCCAAGAGGCACATTCAGAGGTGGAAAGACAAGGCTTGGTGACAGAGTGAATGTAAGCCATTAAGGCAGGGAGGAGTTTGAAATGACCATTGGAGTTTTAGGGACCCTAGAAGAATGACTCTTCCACTGATGTGCGTGCTGTTTCTGTCTGATGAGTTCTATTTCAACCTGATGTGATGCGATGTCTGGGAAGCATTTAGGTGAAGATCTATGTAGACCATTGGCAACATGGGCTTGAGCCTGCCCAAAGGTCTAGCAGGAAGTATAAAGATGTGAGAGTGTCAACAGCATGAGGGAAGAGGAGAGAAGGAAGCTGGAAACCTGAGTTCAGACCTTTGAGGAGCAGCAACATTAGACATGAGGAAGGAGGTGAAGCAAGGAAGGAATAGAGAAGAAACAGAGAGGTGGATGGTGAATGGAGATTGAATAATAAAGAGAAACCAAAGGAAGAGAAAGGTTTAAGGTGAGTATTCATTATGACAGATGCTCTAGAGTTTAAGAAGGTTAAGAACAGACCTTTCAATTTGGCACAGAGGGTATCAGATGAAAACTAGATTTTTTTAAGGTGAAAATCCATAATACTTTCTGATGTGTGTGATATGAGGAATAAATGAGACCTCGACACATCTGACTGACAATTAATGAGCAAAAATATATTTCTGAGAGGCTGGTTCCCAAGAGAATACTCTTCAATTGAAGAGCTGGGAAATGGAGGGTGACGAGGGATGAGGGGCAAGTGTTAAAATGGGAAACAGATTAAGGTGCATGAGTAAAGAAGAAACTTACCAGGAAATCCTAACATATACACACTACTTTAATGATCTTACTTACCAAATACGGTTGCATTCATTTTTTTTAAAAGGCACATTCTTTCCATTCTTGCCTCTTGTCTATGGTGTCATCTGAAATAAACATGAGGTGTCATGTAGGGTGGAACCAGATATCTGAAGCTCTATTTTTATGCTACCTTGAAATATGGCTTCAGAGAAGAAACAGCCCCTTAAAACATTATGCCTAATTTCCTCCTTAATGACCTGGGGTGTTGGTGGGGCAAGATCTACTTTAAATGTAAAACAAAGTGCCAGGATGTACATTAGTTTAGAGGATGCTAGTGCAGGCTGAGCTAGCATCCTCAACTCTGTCCTAATTACAGTGCTCCACCTCTGGATAGATATCCATCGGGACATAAAATACTGTAATTTAAGGGTTTTAAATAGCTTGAATACTCCCAATGTTTTCTGTTTTTCATCTACATTATATATACTTGATGGCTTTAGATATTAAACCCTTGAGTTTTTTTCTGTGAACAAAGTTATGTGCTTGGGAATAATGAAGCAGGCAATCATCAGCTAGACTCCTCAATTGCTCCCACTTTATAAAGTTATTTGAAAGGAAAACAAAGGAGAGGAAAGGAAAAAGAATGGCTAGCAATGGTGTGAGAACTTCTTTTAAAAATCTGAACTGATACGGAGGCTACCAGTGTTCACGGACTTCCTATTATTGGGGTTTTGTCTTCAGTATCACTCTAAAAGCAATCACTGTTGACAATGTCTTAAGTTTCTTTGCATGAATTTTCTAAGCATATACAATTTTACATCTACATATACATGCACACTAATTTTTACACAAATAGTCATACTATGCACACTGTTGTTCATCTTGTTTTTTTTTTAATTCACTTAAAATACTTGGACCACGTCATGTCAGCATGATTCAATCAGCTTCATTCTTTTTAAAAACTGCATGGCATTTCATATATATGTACCATAATTTATTGATGAGCATTTAAATAATTTCTAATTTATGTCTGGTTGTTGTTGAAGTTCTATTGTTCTAATTACAAACAGAGAATATATTTAGAAGTGAAATTACTGAGTCAAGGTGTGTGTGTTTTAAATTTTGATGAGATATTTCCAAGTTATCTTGCACAAAGTTACACTTCCACCAATACAATCTGAGTGTGTTTCCACATCCACATCTGCCAGTCTGAACTGTCTGCCATGCTATAGAAGTTGACAATTGTTACTTCTTTTTAATATGCCTTTGTTGGATTAATGTGTATTGAGCATTTTTTCATAAGACTAATAGCCATTTGTGTATGTGTATGTATTTCCTACATCATGTCTTTTGGTTATCTGTCCCTTGCCTTACCCATTCTTATGAGAGGAAAAGAAACTCTTTACTAGGATAAGCTACTGTTTAATAGATAACACACCAACAGTTCACAGGAAACCATAAGTGTATCTATTCTACAAACAAACATTTGTACAAACACTGACTCACTTGGCTGCCTGAAAGAAAGTGTGCCTACACGGCCTGAGGAGAGAAAGAAAGCAGTCTGTCTAGAGGTAAATGTGGGAACTGGCCTCACACTTTCTGTCAGTTTTCTATTGCTGCATAAAAAATTACCACAAACTTAGCAGCTCCGCTCACAATTGCCCTGGGACAGGAGGCTGGGCATAACGTGACTGGCTTTTTGCTCAAGTCCCACCGATTAAATCAAGGTGTTGGCCAATTGCTCTTTGCAGATCTCCCCTTCTAAGTTCGTGTGGTTGTAGCCTAATTCAGTTCCTTGCAGTTGTAGGACTAAAGTTCCTGTTTGCTTGCTGGCTGTCAGCTGGGGGCGACTCTCAGCTCCTAGGAGCTATCTGTGTTCCTTGCTACATGCCCCACCTCCTCCATCTCCAAACCCAGCAAAGTAGAATCTCCCTTGTGTTCAATCCTCATGCTTCCAATCTCTCTGACTTTTAGACCCAGATCTAAAGAGTCCATGTGGTTAGGATGTGCCCAACCTGGTAATCTACCTATCTTAAGGTCAGTTGATTTGAAACAAAACAGACTGGCAAAATCCCTTCATAGCAGCACTTAAATCAGTGTTTGGTTGACTAACTGGGAGGAAGTGTGTGTATACTAGGGGCCAGAAATCTTGGGGATCATCTTAGAATTCTGTGTGCCACACCCCACACCTTCTTTCCTCAAGCAAAGCAGAGCCCATGTCTTCTGGCTTAGAAAAATCAATCCAAAAATGGAAACATGGAATGCCACAGGAATGAGGCTGGACAGACATCCATCCAACCCCGTGCACAACGAAATGCATCCATGTAGGTCAGAGACCTTGATATGAACAATGAAACAGCAGAAGGCTGGAGAGAAAGTCTAGGAAACCATATGGACGATGTAGGGGTCAGGCAGACCTTCCTGACCAAGGATCCAAACCTGGTATTTCTGACTTCAACATTTGCCCTCTTGACCCCCATGCTATGGCCCACTGGAGAATAAGTCATTCTCTGGCTGCACAGATGGATCTTGAGCCCTTTAACTTTGCCATTTCTTCTCATGCCAGTGTGATTAGAGTGTGCTTTTGTGAGATACTGGCCTTGGGTGTTCAACAGAACAGAATAAACTGACCACAACTTAAGTAGGTGAGCCACTAAGGGAAACTATATTGATGACCATTATTCTAAAACAATTCTAAATCACTGCTTCCCCCTCCTCCACTGTCTCTCTCTCTCTCTTTCATCTTCCTACCTACTGCTGATTCAGGCGCATTGTATGTGACTTGCTTGAGACCGAAGAGACTTACATAAAGGAGATTAAGAACATAATTGATGTAAGTAGATTTGGGGCAGAAGGCATGGTAAGTATTCAAACTACAGAAGTTTTGTTGCAGGAAGAATCTCAAAATAGTTGCCATATGTCTGGCATGCCATAGTATGCCATATAGAATCCCTACCAAAGTTTCACATTTTATAATATCACAAGTGTTCTTTTAGCAGGAATAAGAACATACTTAATGTCTGTTGATCCATGTAACCAAATAACTTCAAAAAGATTGTACTAATGATCAACTAGGGTCACCATATGCTTGCCAATAATGGATATAATCATTTAAATGCCTTTGGTAATTTAATAAGGGAGAGTTGTTTCTCATTAAGTAGCATTTTTTGCTTAAGAGTGAAAATTTGTATTTTCCCTGCTTTCCTAAGGTAATAATCTTGAGGAATAAATTATATGTATAAAGTTATAACAAATTTTTTACAATAAAATATCAGAAGAAAACTAAATGTCCAATAAAAAAGGGAATGATTGATAAAGTCATTATTCAACTATTACAAAATAATTATTTTTAATAACAGGCAGCAACATTAAAATAAGTGCTTATAAGATTAAATTAAAAACAATACATGTAGAAATTTACAAGCAGAGTCTAAAATGTATATGGGAAGTGGATATAGCTCAGTGGTAGAGCAAATGCTTAGCATGCATGAGGTCCTGGGTTCAATACCTAGTACCTCCATTAAAAAATTTTATAAAATAAAATAAAATGGAAAAAACAGACTAAAAATTATATATGTACTGTGATTATAACCATATAAAATAAGCTTTTAAAAAGTCATGAAGGAAATTAAGATAGTAGTAATTACATCAGGTCACAAAATGATGAGTAAGATTCTTCCTTCCATACTTGACTTATACAACATATTTTTAAAAATATATTTGTTTTTCCTATAAAAATTCCACTGTGTTATCATTGCCATAAAGCCATCTTCTTCTGAAGATGGCCACATGAGGAAAATAATATCCAAAAAAAGTATTTTGGGGAATGGCTTTCAGGGAACATGTATGCCATATTCCCCAATTATTAAAGTTTTGGTCCCTGGAGTGGCTAATTCAGATCATCTCTTATATGTTCCTATTTGTAAAACCTACCTTGTTTCCATCTCTGCAGGGATATATCATTCCAATGGATTTTATTTGGCTGAAGCATCTAATTCCAGATGTTCTTCAGAATAACAAGGACTTTCTCTTTGGGAATATTAGAGAACTTTACGAATTCCACAACAGGTATATAATCATTCAATTTACCAGGGAAAATGGAAAATAAGAGAAGGATGGGAATCAGACTGATGGAATTTAGAGTTGAAAGTGCTTAGGTATTTTCAGGCTTAAGCAAGTAGTCCAGAGTCAGTGGACAGTACCCGGGAGAGATGGGATGAGGAGGAGGGGAGAAGCGCCACAGGATCCCCAAGGAAGAAGGGAAGAGACATTAATGGAGCATGTACTAGTGCCAGGCATTGACGCTGTAGTCATTCGTCAGTTCCTTTGCTTATTTATCTCCTCACATGTCAGCGTTTATTGAGCCCCTGTTCTGTGTCAGGCTCTGTGTTCAGCATTGGCAATACAAAGATGATGAAGACACATGACCACATACCTATTACCGTAGGGGAGTGCTGGGACCCAGGGTGTTAGAAGATGCTCACCAGGCAGTCACTTGTCCTGTTAGCCTGGTGTTGCTTGGGTATTGGGTTCCAGAGAATGAGAGAAGGAAAGGAATTTGGAAATCATCTTCCAGCCCTTTTATTTTACAGATAACAAAACCACAGCTTGTTTACTCACTTTACCCACTAAAAATGGCCCCAGGATCACAAGTTGAATTGATAGGAGGGAAGAGACTGCTTGGTGAATTGAACCACAGTTGTTTCCTTACCACATCTCTTATCTGTTGTTCAGAAACGATACTGAATGGAAATCCTGTTTCTTCTACTTTCCCTGGAGAAATTATTCCGCCCCTTTGAGCCTCAGGCTTCGCATTTATGAAACCCTATCTTGCAAGCTTTGGTGGAGGATTAAATGAGATATTGTTCTCGAAGCACTTAGCTTATGCCTGACTTACAGTAAGCTCTCAATGGTCGTAGTAGTAGCAGCCCCAACAGCAGTTCTTGTTAATGTCACTGCCATGTAGCAGGGATCAGCAGTGCACCCAGTCTGTCTGTGGCTAGGGCTTAGAATTATCAGAACAGGTGTGGGTGGTTTCAGGGAATCCTGGTAATGTCACAGAATACCTTTTTTCCTTCCAAATCAGTGTGTTGAAGATGAGTCAGAAGCAATAAAGCCTGGAAAACCAGCATTTTTCTATGTACCTCTTAAAACTTAATGTGATTTTACTTGAAAAATTGTGTTAACCCTGTATGTGTAAAAATCAAAGCATTATTAAACTTTTCTTTTCCTAGGACTTTTCTAAAAGAATTGGAAAAGTGTAGCGAAAATCCTGAACTTCTGGCACGTTGCTTTCTAAAGAGAGTAAGTCTGTGCTCCCAGTAAATCAAAATAACCATGCAATTAAAGTCAGCCCTTAATTTTCTGTATAAGTGGAAAGGGCAAATAGAAACACTAGTGGTCTAGAACTTTAAATGCAAAGTGGGAGTCCTTTGCAGAACTTCAGCCTATGTGAGTTGAGTCCACTTTGACTGAGCTCACTCTGCTAGGCACGTATGACTGCAAGCCTGACTTCCTGCAAAGCCCCTGAAATGGAAGACTGGCCCCAGACCCTCATAGTAGATGGTCCTCCTCTGAGTGACTAAGCTAACTGTTTTACACAGCAGGCTTAAATTCTTCACTGAAGTTGTATTAACACTCTCAAGAGAAAGTGCTGGTATTAAACTGAAACTCTCAGAAAATGTATTTTCTTCCATTTTATTTTCTACAGCATCGAGGATAGTTCGAAAAATCTACAGCTTCTTTTATGCTAGCACCCAATTTGTGAACTTCCTGTCCTCCAGCACCATACCTCTGACCACTTACTTCCCTTCCCACCACACAGAACTCTTCTCTCTTGCCGGTTCTCCGCCTGGCTTTGGCGCTCCCTGGGAGCTGGCACAGAGAAGTGCTGCCACCGACATCATTCCCCATCAAGTGCTTCCTTCCCTTTGCGAGGACTGTACAGATGATCCCCGTGTGCTCTGCTCTCTAAATCTCTCCCATTTCTTCTCTCTATCCCAATCAGCCCTTCTTTGCATTTCTTGCTTGTTTTCGTTTCGTGAACTGGAGACAACAGATCAAAAAACTTAAATATTTTTCAACAGTTCAAATCATGGCTGATAAGTCTGAGAGCAGTATTTGTGATAACCTAAAAGTGAGCAAACAAAAGCCTCCAAGTTTCGAGGTATTCAACATGATGGAGAAACAGAGTCTTCAACCCTCAGGGCCCTTGACCTGCTTGGAAGGCCCCTGCCATAGCACTGTCCAGGCTTTTCATCACAGCCTCACCATAGGTTTTCCATCCAGCGCCAGAATTCAAGATACATAAAAAAACCATTTTGTATTCAATCTGATTAGTTTCCTTTTGAATTACCTTTATAGCATTATTAGTGTTTTATACTATTTTGCACTTTTGTGCTCATCAAACCACTATTGTGAAATCTAGTTGCAGAGTTTAGAAATATTTCACAACTGCTTATGTCATTATTGCAAAGACTTATAAAAATTGTTGGATGAGAAAAAGACCAGATTCCTATGGGAAAAAATGGATATCGTCACATTAAAAACTGTCCAAGTATGAGAAAATTGTTAGAGAATTACTAACTAAACATTTTCTTAGAAGAATTCCTCTCCTAAATTTTTACAAAGCTTTTTGTAGTCCCTCATGTTGGGAGAAAACTTAGAAAGCATTAATCTAGGCCACAAACTCTGCATATAATCCTATATGATTTATGATATTGGAGGCAAAATACAGATAATAAATTTTATCATGCACAAAGCTATTCCTCTGGGACAAATGGGGTAATTAAAAAACCACAATTACTTAATCTTTGAGAATCCTTGAGGGAACTGGCCACTGTTGTGCAAAGACCTGTATCTGTTAGCCAATAAGGCAGGCCCATAACCCACTATTTACTATGGCAGTTTATTTCTTCTCAGTAATATTTGCAGATTTCCACTTATCTTGGAAATGAATTTTGAAATATTGTTCTGGCTGAATGTTTTAATCAGACTTAATAGCCCTTAGTATCCAGGAAGATTCTGTCCCAGAGACCAAGCTCTATGTAGAATAATGTTTGTCAGTAGTTAACTTTGAGTTCCATTTGCTCTAAGATCTCACATAGTACAATGGAAAAAGCACTGGAGTGAGACTCAGAAAACTTATCTGAGTTGAGCTGCTTGCTATCAGCATGATCTCAAGTAAGTCACTCAAACCCCTGGAGTCTCACTCTCCTACTCCATATAACAAGCTTCGTAATATTGGTATGTCAAGTTATGTGGAAACCAAGTAAAATAATGCATGCGGAAGGGCTCTACAAGGTAAAAAGTGCTTTGACAATAGCTACCACTTGTCGGGTACTCTGCCTGTATCAGGTACTCCGCATTTGTTGAGAGGTTTCTGTATATCGTCTCATGTAATCTCACAACAATCAAAGGAGTTCACTGCTGTTGTGAGCCCACTTAACAAGTGAGAAACTGAAGTGTAGGAAGGTTAAGTAACTGACCTCAGACCAGATAGCTTGTAATTAACAAAGCCAAGAACTGAACCTGGGCCATCCACCACCAGAGCCTACAGGCTTCCTAATCCATAAGCAATCGTGTCTCCCTGTGTGAATATGAGTTTTGGGGTAGCAATTTTTTAGCCTCTTGATATATTCTATAAAGAGGTAAGGGGAATTGGGCACTTTCATATTCTGCTAGTTAGTGCACATGCTCTCTCTAAGGAATTTTGGACTGAAGAACAAATTTAGGTCAATAGTTATGTTTCAGTACTTGAAGGCCTATGACGTTCTATGTTGCTCAAAGTGCAGACACAGGACCAAGGGGTGAAGTTTTCAGGAACACAGGTAACAGCTCAGCATCCTCCAAGAACCAGGTCCCTTTCTGTTACTGGGAGAGTTTGGGGATGTCTCCCTGGGTGGAAGGCTGGATCTCCAAAGTCTCCTCCAGCTTCTGAGAATCTTCTGGTGGTGAGTGTTGAAAGCAGTGAAACCTTGAATCCTTTTTGGAGCTAAAGGTCAATGTCTTTGTGCTCAGACAGACAAAGGGTAGATGAGATGCCTTAACCAATTTGTAGTGTTTTATAAGTCTGGACTTCAGGATGGCAGGAGTGTTACCCATGTCTAGGCCTCTATGCTCTGGGAGCCATTGAATTTAACAAATGTCCTCAACACAGTGGCTGGCACATCAAAGGCACTCAACAGATAGCTCTAGAGTGAATGAATAATGAAGGCATTATTGCTAAGCTCTGAATTATTATTCCAGTTTCTTAACCAGTCTGAACAACACTTCTCAAGGGCCAGCTGCCTCTATAAATGTATGTGTGTGTGTGTGTGTAATTTTTTCTGGAGAGAATAGCAAAGGACAGAGTTGCTGTAGTTCTTATAGTAAAGTGAAATGATCACTTACAATCCATCAGGAGAAGGGAAGAGCTACAGAAACAGAAATAATTCACCACAGTAATATATTTAGAAGAAAAATAGGAATAGTTGAAGCTGTAAGGGAGAAAATAACCCAATTCCACATGAAAGACATCAAGAGTGGCCTGAGGAGGAGGATAGGGACACAGAAATTCATGAGGAGGGGGCCACGTGGTCATCTCCACCATAGCAGCCCAGGCTCTGTGGCAGGCACACCCACGTGGACCAGGTTCTCCTGATGGAGTGGATGAAACATGGCAAACTGACTCCGTAGGCTTGGGGTGCCCTTTCTGTCTGGGATATTGGCAGACATGTGCCCACCTCTCACGGTCTTTGATATAGTGAGAATATGGGTCACACAGCACGTGGAGCCCTGCTTGACCTCTAGCACTGAGATCATCGTGTAGATTTCCTGCCTCAGGGTCTTTTGCTGCAGGGTTGCCTGAACCACTTAGGTTTGTGTCCAAACTGCCACATTTTCCCTCTGGGTGTTTCTACCTTTTGGTCATTTCTTAGGTTTTTGTTTTTGTGTTTTTTAGGGTTGGCATCATAATAATTGTAATATGGAGTGAGTGGGGAGAGAGAAAGAAGGAGCCATCAGCTACCAGCATTTTTATTGCCTGTTTTATTATTCAGTGCAGAGCTATTTGGGGGAGATATTGGTGTCCCAAATAAAGAGCCAAGGAGAAAGGATAAAGATAAAAATTGACTCCTGTTCATGAATTTACTTATTTACCAGTGTCCTATAGCTGCTCTCACAGTACTCTGTTCAGATCTGTGTAGTTTGTAACCCTCTGTTTACCTCCTCATCACACACTCACCCCAACATAAGATTATTTATTGTGTATCCCCAGTTCCTTACATGTTGAAGATACTCAGGCCCACTGAATGAATGAATGAACTATATTGTCCTGTCCACTGACTGAAAAAATGCTACCTGATTAATTTGTTCTAACTTTTTCTCACCCAGAAAGAAGATCTTCAAATATATTTTAAATACCATAAGAATCTGCCCCGAGCCAGGGCAATCTGGCAAGAATGTCAAGACTGCACCTACTTTGGGGTAATGTTGAGGTTCTAAGGTCTCCCACAAATTGCTTTCCCTGGACAATGTGTGAATCCAATATTTAAAGAAATCAAAAGTATGAATTAGGCAGAGGAATCTGACATTGAGATTTAAGCTTATTAAAAGTCTCTCCTATGTTGACATTACACATTGGGAGTTTCAATGCTGCCCCGAGTCTCTGTGGGACAGCCCTGTGAGGAGCAGCTGTAGGCTAGTGAGAAAACCAGGATCCTCTTCTAGGATGGATTTTGCAAGTGGAACTAAGTCCAAAGGGTCACACTTTGGGGCTCCCTGGAATGATATCAATAAGCCATCATGTACCCTTGAATAGACTCCACCATCCTTAAGACCCAATTTGAAGACAGGCTGCCTTGTTTTCAGAAGGGTTTGAAATGCCCCTCCTAGGGGATTTGCTTTCTAAAAGAAATAAATGGTCTGACATCCCTAATTGCCTATAAAAATATTAGCCAAGCACAACCCCTTTCCCCTTTCTCTCATTTTACACACTGTTCCTGAGGGACTGAACAGCCAATCATATTACAGAACTGGTTGACACAGCTGCTCCTCCTGTCCACAAAAAGCCCATTTCACCACTTGTGTTTAAACGCTGCCACTTTTGTTCTGTGTGTGTGTTAAGTTGTTTCTGTTTGCCTTTTCAAGGTATGCCAGCGTCAACTGGGTCACACTCTCCCTCTTTTTAAGTACCTGAGAGGACCAAGCCAGAGACTTATAAAGTACCAAATGCTGCTGAAGGTAAGTTGATGAGACGTGCTTCCCATGCCTGCTCTTTTCCTTAGACATGTAGAATTATGGCTTTGCCTTGCAAAGGTGAAGATATGTCTATCTTTCAGGCTTTTCCTGTCCCCAGGTCTAAATCAGCCTCCTCAGTGAGGAGTAAGAACAAAGAATCATAGGGACCTGGGAACCTGGCTAGTCTAACTTGCAGCAAGGGCATGAATCTCTAACAGGAGGCGGGCTTAGGGGAGCAGAGGTCCTTGGGAGCTGAGTGGGGACCAGGGAAGCCACCACACTGCAGGCAACTGCGAGGGTGGCAGCCAGGCCTCTACTCTCAGTGAGGCCTCGACAGGTAAGAGATTATCTGCTCCATTCTACCCAGGAAAGAGCTATGATTGCCCCCCACAGCCACTATTGTACGTGCATGTTGACAGTGGAAGGGAGAGGGCAAAACCAGGTTCTTCTCCACTTTTGCGTTATGTACCTTCACTCTCAAACTGAGGATCTTTCTCAATAGCAACATAGCAGAATGAATTTTGCTCTGCTGAACCCCTAGGTGGTTCTTTCTTGCTCTGACACCATCACACCTGCCAGAGAGCAGTCCCAGCCTACACACACACACACACACACACACACACACACACACGACAGGAGGCTTTGTCAAGGCTGTGTCCCCACCTCATGTGTGAGCAGAGGGAAAGTTCTGGGCGGTTTCTCCATGGTTTGTTTTGAATTAAGTTTTACAAGCAGCTCTTGCCCACTGGCTACTATCTCTTAATTAAAAAAAAAAAAAAAGAGCCCCTGCTGTTTACTGGGTACCTTCCGCCGTGTCTTTCTTACTTAATCCCCACCATCAGACGTGCCAAAGGCCCTGGAGGTGGAGAAACTGAGGCTCGGGGAGGTGAAGCCGAACGCCCAACCTTCTGCCCTCAGCACGCGGGACCCTCTCGGCGTCGCACCCGCAGCCCCAGCTCGGCAGCACCGGCCCTGCCGCCCCCACTTGCGGGATGACGGGTCCTCTTGGCCTTGGTTTTCTCAAGCGTAAGGTGAGGATGCGAGAAGCTCCTCCGTAGGACTCCTGGGAGGAGCCGGTGAGCGACGCACGTGGAGACGAAACATAGAGAAGCTTCCGAACCAGCCGTGCGGCTGTTGTTTTACACACGGGACGGCGCACCAGCGCGGGGAGGAGGGTGGTGACCCTCCGCCTCCCTCCATGGGTGGCACCTGTCAGCATGTTTTGGCACCGCGTTCACTTAGGACCTCATGTCCCTCTGACGGCCCCGTGTTTCCTGTCATCAGAACTTTGTATGTCCTTCCGCTGGGTGCAGTGGGATGGAGCAGAGCTCAGTGGGGGTCTTCACACCCTGGGCCTGGGTGCACCCGGTACGGAAGGCTCGGGCTTTCCCACAGAAGTGATGCTGACGCAGTAGGTACGTCCGTACCTTACGTAGAGGGCTGTAGGTCATTGTGATTGGAAACACAGACTCAGGAGTTAGACATCCTGGGTGTGGACCCGGGCTCTGACGCTTCCAGCTGGCTGCCTGAACTCAGGCAAATTGCTTAACCCCTCTCTGCCTCAGGTTCCTCATCTGTAACAGGAAGGTAGTAATAATACTCTCCTGGTGTGCTTTTTGGGAGCATTAAATGAGGTCACATGTGTTAAAAATACTTAGAAGGTTTGGTTGGCTTCATTTCACTGAGGAAACGAGACAGAATCACTGTAAAATATTCCTTGGGGGTCTGTGGGAAACCATGGGAGACTACTCAAAACAGATTAGTTTTTCCCATTGTTAAGCTCACTTTGTTTCTGGAAAAACAAGTTTGAACCATTGGCATGCTTGTGGAGAGAGGAAGAATTTGGTTATTTTCTCTGCCCTGAGGGACAGAGCTCATTCTGCAGTGAGAGAGCCTGAATGTTGGACCAATTGCCCCGTGCCTTAGAGTGGATCACAGGATCCTGGAGTGGGAAAGCTTTTCTAGGTTTAAGAGAAAGGGAAAGGAATGATAGATTATACCATTAAAAACAGACACATGAAAAATTGGGGGAAATGTATTAGTAAGATATGTGACAAATGTCAGCATGCTTAATAATAGGCATTTAGAAATTAATAATGAAAAACAAAAAGGTGATATCTATGAAATGTTTAATATCTTTTCTGAGATATTATGCAAATTAACAGTCATGACAAAGAGTACATAGTGTGCATAATGTCTAATGAGTCAAGGCAAGTTGATTAAACAATATTAGTATATTACTTGTCAGCATACATTAGAAATAGTTGCAGTAAAAGACAACAGAACTTGCTTTCATTGAGCTCATAATTTCTGTCTAACAAGCTAAGCCACGTATGGAAACTATCAAATTTAATGTAGAGAACTTTTCTTGCCTGGATTTTGTTTAATATAAACATGGTTTGCAAAATGGTACATTTGTTTACAGTAAGTTTTGCTTATTGTAAGAAGACTGGTCTAGAATAAGTCATCATGTTGATTTCCTGTTTAGTCCAACTCATGTCATAAATAGATCACTGTTTTTAAAAAGAATTAATAGGAACAGGTTGGTAAAAGGTGTAAACTTTCATCTATAAGATGAATAAGGTCTAAGAATCTAATGTAAAAAAATGATGATTATAATTGATGACTATTATATAATTGAAATTTGCTAAGAGAGTAGTGCTTAAATGTTCATATCAAAAAAAAAAGTCTGAAGTGGTGGCTGTGTTAATTAACTAGATAGGGGGAGTCCTTTCACAATGTATATATGTATCAAATCACTACAATACACACTATAAACACCTAAAATTTTATGTCAGTTATACCTCAATAAAGCTGAAATAAAAACAAAATTAATAAAAAGATGAACAAAGGACATAGGCAGTTTACAAAAGGGTAAATGCTAATAGCAAACGTTTTTTGAGAGTTCTATGTCACTGGTTATTTGAGAAATTCGAATTAAAATAGCAGTAAGGCAGAATTGCTCTGTTTATTCAACTGACAAAGCTTTTTTATTAAATGGTAGTACTCCATGTAGGCTAGAGGTTAGTGAAACAAGCTTTCATATGTGGCTGGTGGTGACACAGCCCTTCTTAAATAACTTGGAAATATGTATCACAGCTCTTAACATTAATAATCGTATTTCTAGGAATTTATCCTTAAGAAAAATATATAAAAATTATTGTAATAATAGTAAAATTGTTGAACCTAAATGTTTAACAGTAGGGGGGATTAATCAATCATGATTTATCTATAGGATGCCACACTCTGCCACAATTTAAAACTATCTTTTAAAAAATGTAATTTCATGATAAAATGTTGATGATATGTTGTTGAGAAAAGCAGACTACACAATAGTGTGTCCAATATGATTCTATGTTTGTGGAAAGAACTCTGTGCTGAATATACCATTTGTTCTTTCCCTCTTGTGAAAGACATATTTATATACATCTTCAGTTAGTTTAGTGTTGGCTGGAGATTGTTTGCACAGTAGCTTAAGTTGACATTCTACTTTTTGATTTTTCAATAAAACTTTTGGGTTAATACAGGATCTGCTGGATTTTGAGTCTCCTGAGGATTTCGAGATGGACCCACGTGACCTAGAAGGAGGTTCAGTTAAGGTACTGGATATTAAATACTGTTTTATGTACTAACTGCTAATGGTATTTGTCTATGGGTGAGAGGACTTATGGCAATCTTGTTTTCTTTGTTTATGATCTTTGTCTGAAATTTCTAAAATAGTATATATCCTATAATTCATAGTCAAGAAAAAAACAAAAACTTAAAGGCAATTTCAGTGGGGATTTGTAGTAGAAGTGGTAATATATTTTCTTCCTTCCACATAAAAATGTTTTACAGGAATACAAAATTAAGTGAAGCTATAAAATGCATGCATAAAAGACTGAAAGTAAATATATAAAAATTTCTACTGTGGTTTTTCTGCATGGTAGGATTATAATGATTTATATTTACTTCTTTGTATTTCTTAGTATATCTAATCTATATACATTATGCCCTGTTCCCCTCCAAGTGTGTGTGTGTGAATTCTAAGACAGCTTCTTCCCTTGGAAGAATTGCTGGCCACACCAGGTTGGGAAGAAATTTGGGCTGGAAGTGGGCTGTTTTTAATTTTCTATTTTAATATTCTGATTTTCACAAGAAAAACTTGAGGTATGTGTCTCAAAAAGCAGTCATTTGCATGCTGACTCAGAATGTGTGGTGGGGATGCCTTGAAATTATAAGAAGCTCAAGGCACAGGTAATAACTTTATAGCCTGGAGCAAGTGGAGCTAGCCTGCGGGGTTTAATAAGGTTTCTAAGAATTTTTCTGAGCCCTGTATCACACAGTTTAAAACTAGCCACCTGCTGGGTTTGTAGGAGGAAGGTTAGTGGGAAGGAGAAGGATCAGGAACAGTTGAGTCTCTAAAAGGAAGGGTTTCAAGTGTTTGGTAAAGAGGAAGATGCCTGGTGTAAGAACTTTTAATCCTTTATTGACATTACAATAAACTCAGGTGAGAGCCTATTGTCTTTCACCAGGACCTGAAGCATATTTACCATGAGTGAGAAGGTAAGAATCCATGGCAGATGGTTTAGTGGAAGCAGCACTCTCTGCTCTGTTCGTCAGCCCGGTCACTCATGACCCAAAGATGCTAACCTTCAGTGTTTAAGTAGAGATTAAGAAAATACACAACCCTCTGCTTACACCTTGCTGTAGAGGACAAGAAGACGTGGGACTATCCTGGGGAGGGCAGCAAAGGGCTCTCTGTTCCTTGTTGTAGAAGTTGATGGGTTAAAAAACAGTGGACAAAACCAAAATCTTTTTGTTTGCATTTACCAGATAATAGATAAATATGCTATGTAGATAGCAGTGGAATAAAATACAGAAACCCTAAAAGCAAAAGACTTTCGAGCTGAAACAACCATCCCTATCATGTCCTAAGTGTCACAGTAGTAATAATCGGAACGTTGGGCCCCTGAATTAGCCATCACTGCTTTTCCACTTAATGCTGGGTCTTTATGCTGTCTGAGAGGTACAGACCACATTGGGTTACCTCTTTGACATCTTTAATGATGACAGAACATGGGGAGGCCTGGAGGAGAAGAGGAAGGAGAAAGCACAGAGCTAGGGGAGATTCTATGAGGCCAGTGCCACCATGATGGTGTTTACATGTAAATCATGAGTAAACCTCCAGTTGGCAGCCCACTCTTTGCCTCTATAGCTTACAAATATCCTCCTCTGGGGGATGGTTTTAAGTATAATTTTACCCATGGGAATAAGACTGCCACATGAAATATAGGAATATAATACTCAGACTGTACTTTTCAACAGGCCCCAGGGACAGGCAAGTAAAAGGGAGAGCAGCCTATTTAAAGGGCTGGGTTTTTCATGCTTTAAAAAAGCTCATGGTGTTTCTTTTCCCTTTTTTAAAAAATATATTTTTATTGAAATATGGTTAGTTTAAGGATGTTTCTTATAGAGCTGGAATGTAATGTCCAAGGTTTCATGAACTTCTTTCTTCACTAGTTCAATGTGTAGAAGGTGCAGTGAATGATTTTGCTTGTATATCTATATATCATGTAGTTAAACCAACAAATACCCTTAGTCACCATTCTCTGGGAGCAGGGAAACAGGTTGATGTAGCCACCTTCTCAGTCACTTCATGCTGGCTGAATCCATGGCTCCTTATCTCTGTCCTGTTTTCCTTCTTCCCTTGGTAGATGGTTTACCTTTTGA
Source organism: Vicugna pacos (assembly GCF_048564905.1). Taxonomy (NCBI): domain Eukaryota; kingdom Metazoa; phylum Chordata; class Mammalia; order Artiodactyla; family Camelidae; genus Vicugna; species Vicugna pacos. The sequence goes on along the minus strand of NC_132987.1, from coordinate 52,212,337 downwards.
TTTCCAACAAGGCATTTGGTTTCCACAGAATGGACCAAAGAGGACCAAGGAGTCAGCCTTTTCAGCTGAACTACAACAAGCTTTGGCCATGATGGAGGATTTGATCAAGTCCTGTGAATTGGCCGTGGACCTGGCAGCTGTCACCGGATGTCCGGTATGTTTCATAGCAGGTGTTGGAATGTTGCAACAGAAGGCAGGCACAGTCTTACAAAGCTAGGAGATGCTGTAGAAATGTTACAGAAATGATCATAGGCAAGGAATTTGACTCTGGGCAAAGTAGCCTAAATCCATCAGCAAACCCATGCTATGAGATTCCAAGCAGCACCTCAGTGTTTTTAGGAATCTGGAGTTGTGTTCCTTGGGGTCCTAAACATTGAAAGTGACCCACACTCCGCAAGAAGCAGGAACTCAGGAGCCAGAACATACAGGGACAGGGAAAGTACTGACGGAATAGTTTATTTTCTCACTTGTGGCACCATGAGAAGATTAAAAAATCTTCCTTCCTTTTTTCTTAAGTCCAGCTTTATTAAGGTATAATTAACAAATAAAATGGTAAGATACATAAAGTGTACAACATGATTATTTGATGTACATATATATTATGAAAGGATTCTCCCTGAGTTAAGTTAATATATACATTTCCTCATATATTTACTATTTTTTAATTGGTCAAAACATTTAAATTCTAATCTCTTGGCGAATTTCAATTATACAATAATGTTATCAACTATAGTCATACATGAGATCCTCAGATCCAATTCATCTTTTTTTTTTGCTTTTGTTTATTTTTATTCCCTTTGACAACAATCTTCTTTTTAATTCAATTAGCTATTGACATAAAATAAACAGCAAGGATATTCTACTTTATCAATATATCAATAAAAGAGCTTCCTTCTTGACTCATATTTTCTCCGTGAAAATTGCTTTGAAAAATGGGCCCTAAGTGGAAGCCTAGTACCATTTCACATCACAGATCCCAGAAGAGACCCAACAAACACATTAGGTGCATCCTTTAATCCAAGTGCTTAAGGAGAAATACCAAAAGAGGGAGTGCTGGAGGGTTGAGCCTTCTCAATTCTGGCATTAGGCTTAACTCTGAGTAGACCAGACCCAGGCATTTCAGGCAAATCATCCTCAATCACTGCAGGACCTCCTGGGACTGGGACATAACTGATATCCAGATGGTTTTCACTGTGATGTACTCTGGACTTTGACTCAGGTGTATTTTCCATCGTTGTCATGATAAATTACCCCAAACTTGGTGGGGCTTAAAATAGTACAAACTTACTATCTTACAGTTCCCGGAGTCAGAAGTACAACACAGACTCACCAGGATAAAATCAAAGTGTCTGCCTTCCTTTTTGGAGGCTTTAGGAGAGAATCTCGTTTTCCAGTTTACAAAGGCCGCCCACATTCCTTGGCTCAAGGCCTCTTCCTCCATCTTCAAAGCCAGCTACAGTGGGTTGAGTTCTTCTCAGTAGGATCGCTCAGACATTCACTTCTACTTCTCTTCTACTTTTAAGGACTCTCCCAGTTAATCCATGATAATCTCCCCATCTTGAAGTCAGCTGAATAACAATCTTAATTCATTTGTTATATAATTTGACAGTCTCGGGTTCTAGGAATTAAGACCTGGACTTCTTTGGGAGGCTATTATTCTGTCTCCCACACAGGGATCAAGCATTCAGAGAATTACCTTTCACATGGATACTTTTCTTCTCTTTTTTTCCTTTTCACCTGGTTTTAACATACTGTTTATTGACATCTGGGTAGATGAAATGACCTTCCTTTTCTTTCCTTGTCAGAAATCAAACCATGCAGATTAATTAGGGGAGAAAAAACAGAACAAAACTGTGATCTTTTTATTTCCCTCCCTCTTGGTATTTCTCTGGCCAGTGTCTCAGAAACAGCCCCACAATGTTTGCTGAGATCTGAGCAGCAATGCTGTTACTGTCCCCTGGGACTCCAGAATGCTCTCTACTTACTACAGATGCATGATTTAAGAGGTATTCATGAACCACAGTGTGTGTGGGACAGAGGATTATTTTCTTGATGATAATTGTTTCCCTCTTTGTCTAAGGAAAGTCAAGAGAGCAATTTGTTTAATCATTTGGGAGATCTGTTTTTCTTTTTATCTTTGAATACATGTCAGCCACCCCTACTAGATATCCATTTCCCTGAATCAAAAGATTGTCCTGGAAACTGTACACAGGGCAGGAAACTCCTAGCTATTGTTCTGAGTGTAAGAAACATTGGAGGAGGAAGTCATGAGAAGAGAATGATCAAAATGTGAGTAAATAGCAATCTAATTTCATTCCAAGCTGGCTTTCATGCAAATAAGTTCATAGAATTTTAGAGATTTTTTTTTTACACCATATGCAAAGAACTTTTTTTTCCCTATGTATCCTCAGAATTGTACCTTTGACATATACTTTATGGTTTCTTTTTCACTAAGACTTTAACTAGCTTTACTCATAATACATTAGCTAATTAATCCTATTGAATCATGGAAGAGCAGGCATTAGACTTTTCAACTTTTTGATTCAGGAACTGTTCCATGGAAAAAAGAGTTAACTTACCCCAAATCACTCAGTCATTAGCGAGGACTACATTTTGGATCTCTACTCCCTGTCCAGGGTGACATCCTCTTAACATATTCTTCATCTGGGTCTGTTTCAAGTTTACTAGCAACTCAACTACTATCAACTCAGATATCATGATTCTGAGATTCTTTGTATCAGCTTTGTAGAACTGGATCACAAGGTGTTTACAATCACACGTCGTATGTAGGGATGAATCCAGAACTTAACCTCTTAGCTTCTCTACTTGACATCCAGTGTTGTCCTGGTTTTGTAAAGCAGATAAATTGAACTTGATGGGATGAAGTCATTATTAAAACAACTAGAAAAATGCCCTTCTGATATTTATATTTTCTCCCTGTTGTGTACATTCAGTTAGTTCTTGGTTTAATTTAATCACGGGAAACTTAAAATTTTTTAAGAAAGTTTGTTTTGTGGAAGACTGAGATGTAATTTCCCTCTCTTAAAAAAAAAGTTTCCTCTCTGTTCAATACAATGCATAAAACAGATGCATTTAGAATTCTTTTAAATCTTGACTTGCCAGGAGCAAGTTCCAAGAATGAATAGTAAAGGTTGAATGAAGTATTTTTATTTAGTGAAATAAATGTATATTATTCAGTAAAGAAATTCTTTTTATTGCAAGTTTATTGTGGGCTAAGGTCAAATATTTTATTTTCTATTTTATTTCACACTTTCCTTGACTGCAGAGATAAGGCTGAGTAAATAGCCTTAATGACTCACTGGAATTGCCTTGTGCTTCTTCCACACTTACACCACCTATGTCAAGGGGACTGTGAGGAGTAAATAAGGATTAAATCACAATTAAGGCACCTAGCACCATGCCTGGCACCAGGTAGATGCTCATTAAATGACCCAGATTTGGGTACTTAACCAGGTGGGAAAGGAAGGAACCCCTTTGCTTCTGGCCATTGTAATCATGGGCCCCTCTGTCCCACAGCTTCTGCCTTTCATTTCTGGACTAAGCTTTGTGCTAATTCATTTATACAGATGTTTCCTGCCTCTTTGTGCAAGAAGCATACAGCCCTGTCCCTTTAGTTATCATTGCCAGGAAGGGACACCTGGGCACCCAGAAGAGGTCTCCTTCTAGAGGCCAGCTCCCCTGCATTCACTCTCAGCCAGATTCTTCATTTGGTTGATATCATTACATTTGAAATTCTTACCTCAGAGCGCTTACCTACAAAACATCCACACATGAAAATGGTAGCATTTACTAGATTATTTCACCATCATTTCCCAAGTGGAAGAGACCATCTGACATTTCCTTTGCTTATTTGTTTTGGGCAGTGCTATATCTCTGAGCTCACACCCATCAGATTCATCAACACACCAAAGTGATGGCCACACTATTACATCACTAGTGGAAAAACTGGTTGGGGATATATTCATTTCCTAGACCTGCCATAACAAAGCATTACAAACAGGGTAGCTAAAAACCACAGAAACTTATTCTTTCACAGTTCTGGAGGCAAGAAATCCAAAATTAAGACGTTGGCAGGCCCATGCTGTCTCTGAAGGCTCTAGGAAAGAATCTTCCTTATTTCTCTCCTGGCTTCCAGAGGTTGCCAGCAGTGCTTGGCATTCATGGCTTATAGCTCCATCACTCCAATTTCTGCCTGTCTTCATGACTGTCTTCTCAATGTGTTTGTCTCTAGGTCTCTGTTTTCTCTTCATATAAGGACACCAGTCATTGAATTAGGACCCATACAATCCAATAGGATCTCATTTTAACCTAATTACATCTGCAAAGAGATTATTTCCAAATAAGGTCACATTCTGAGGTCCTGGGTAGACATGAGTTCTTTGAAAATGCTTTTCAACCCAGTTCAGGGTCATCACTGAATTAGCTTCCTCACGGTTCTCAGTATTTAACTTAATGTCCTCCTCCCTACCCACCCCCCCCCAACACACACACTCACTAAATGCCAATAGGTGATTAAATACTTTCTAGGGCACAAGTATCTTCAAGAGGTTGTACATGTGGTCTCTGGACTTGGGACCAACTACAATCTGATTGGAAAGAAAGAATACATGTGGTTGCAAAATGGCCAAAGTTCATCCTTTGTCCTTGTCAGAGCAATCCCCTCTCCCTCTTCCCTTTGGAGGTGAAGTGGCTTCCACACAGGCATGTATCCTGGATCATGGTAACATACATGCACCTGTCCTTCATCAGTACTGTGCAGGCCATGTGCCCTCAGCCACCACAGGATGGGCCTCGAGTATTGAGTTGTTGGATCTCATCACAAGCCTGGTCCTGGGCAAGTTTATGCAAGGTGACCTGGGTGATATGCAGCCCATCTGTTCAACTCAGAAGACCCAGCAGTTTTCTTCAGTGACCTCCAGTGATGACAGGCTTACTAGAAAAGGCAACCACATAGCCTCAGAAGGAATCAGAACAGTGGCAGGACCAGGCTCATGGATGTGGGAACTAGACAATTCCAGAATCCACAGCAACTCTGGGGCCTTGGCCTGGGGAGGGGTTGGGGTTCTCCCCTGTGTGCTCTGCCTACTAGTGCAGGTGTGTTCTCTTCCCTCACTGCCCATTGACTGCTTCTTTCCCCCATCGGAGTCTTTTCCTCTTCCTCATAGCTCCTGATGACTCACCCTCTTCATTGCTCTGCTTGTTTATCCCTTATTCTACCTCTTGCCCTGTCATAAAGGATCTCACAGCTACAACTCCTGCTGCTTTCTGTTTCCTCCTCTGTTCTCCTCAGTTCAGACAGGGATCAGAGTGGACTCCCAGCACATCTTGTTTACACCAGGCCTCTGTGGTCAGGGGCTGGCCCATCTCTTCACATCCTTTGGTCGACTGCTCACCAAGGTTCAAGTGGCTGTGGCTTTGGGAGGCATGAGAAGTGCAGAGATTATATATATGCACCCAATATAGGAGCACCTAAGTACATAAAATAATTACTAACAGAGACAAAAGGGGATATTGATGGGAATACAATCATAGTTGGAGATTTTAACACTGCACTAACATTGCTAGACAGACCTTCCAGACAGAAAATAAATAAGGCAAAAGAAATATTAAATAATACAATAGAAAAACTAGATTTGGTGGATATTTTCAGAGCATTACACCCCCAAAACATAGGATATACATTCTTTTCAAGTGCACATGGAACATTTTCCAGGATTGATCATGTACTGGGCACAAAAGAAACCTCAACAATTTTAAGAAGATAGAAATTATCTCAAGCATCTTTACTGACCACAGTGCCATGAAACTAGAAATCAACAACAGCGAAACAAAGGAGAAAAAAGGAAAGCATGGAGATTAAACTATATGCTATTAAAAAACCAATGGGTCAATGAGGAAATCAAAGCTGAAATTAAAAAACACCTTGAGACAAATGAAAATGAAAGCACAACCACACAAAATTTATGGGACACAGCAAAGGCAGTGCTAAGAGGGAAGTTTACAGTGATACAAGCCTTCCTCAAAAAAGAAGAACAATCTCAAATAAACAATTTAACCCACCAGCTGAGAGAACTAGAAAAAGAAGAACAAAAAACCCCAAAAGGCAGCAGAAGGAAGGAAATTATAAAGATTAGGAAGGAATTAAATAAAATAGAAATTAAAAAAAAAAACATAGAAAAAAATCAATCAAACCAAAAGCTGGTTTTTTGAAAAAGTAAATAAAATTGACAAACCTCTGGCCAAACTCACAAAGAAGAAAAAAGAGAGAGCACAAATTAGCAAAATAAGAAAGGAAAATGGAGAAATTACAACAAATAAAATAGAAATACAGAATATCATATGAGAATATTATGAAAAACTATATGGAATCAAACTGGATAACCTAGAGGAGATGGACAAGTTTCTGGAAACATACTGTCCACCAAGACTGAATCAAGAAGAAACTGATCACTTGAACAAACCAATCACTAGAAATGAAATCGAAATAGCAATAAAAAACCTCTCTACAAATAAAAGTCCAGGACCGATGGCTTCACTGGGGAATTCTACCAAACACACAAAGAAGAACTCATACCAGTCCTTCTCAAACTCTTCCAGAAGACTGAAAAAGAGGGAATGCTCCCAAACTCATTCTGTGAAGCCACCATCACCCTGATACCAAAACCAGGCAAAGACACTACAAAAAAAGAGAATTATAGGCCAATATCACTGATGAACATAGACACCAAAATCCTCACCAAAATATTAGCAAATAGAATCCAACAAAGCATAAAAAAGATTATACATCATGACCAAGGGGGATTCATCCCAGGGACACAAGGGTGGTTCGACATACGCAAATCAATCAATGTGAAGGTACATCACATCAACAAGAGGACAAAAACCACATCATCATTTCAATAGATGCAAAAAAAGCATTTGATAAAATTCAACACCCATTTATGATAAAAACTCTCACCAAAGTGGGAACATATCTTAACATAATAAAAGCTATATATGACAAACCTACAGCCAGCATAGAACTCAATGGTGAAAAACTGAAAAGGTTCCCACTAAAATCTGGGACAAGACAAGGATGTCCACTATCACCACTCCAATTCAACATAGTCTTGGAAGTCCTAGCCACAGCAATCAGACAAGAGAGAGAAATAAAAGGGATCCAAATTGGAAAAGAAGAGGTAAAAGTGTCACTATATGCCGATGACATGTTACTATATATAGAAAACCCTTAAAGATCCACACAAAAACTATTAGAACTAATTGAAGAATTCAGCAAGGTAGCAGGTTACAAGATTAATGTTCAAAAATCAGTTGCATTTCTTTACACTAACGATGAATCAACAGAAAAAGAAAGTAAAGAAACAATCCCCTTTAAAATAGCACCCAAAGTAATAAAATACCTAGGAATAAATCTAACCAAGGAGGTAAAAGAATTATACACAGAAAACTATAAACCATTGATAAAGGAAACTAAAGAAGACTTTAAAAAATGGAAAGCTATCCCATGCTCTTGGATTGGAATAATCAATATTGTTAAAATGGTCACACTGCCCAAGGCAATCTACGGATTTAATGCAATCCCCATCCAATTACCCAGGACATATTTCACAGAACTAGAACAAATCATAATAAAATTTCCATGGAACCACAAAAGACCTAGAATTGCCAAAGCATTACTGAAGAGAAAGAAAGAGGCTAGAGGAATAACTTTCCAGACTTCAGACAATACTATAGAGCTACAGTCATCAAGACAGCATGGTATTGGTACAAAAACAGATATATAGAACAATGGAACAGAATAGAGAGCCCAGAAATGAACCCACAAACTTTTGGTCAACTAATCTTCGACAAAGGAGGCAAGAATATACAATGGAATAAAGAGTCTCTTCAGCAAATGGTGTTGGGAAAACTGGACAGGAGCATGTAAAACACTGAAGCTAGAACACTCCCTTACACCATACACAAAAATAAACTCAAAATGGATCAAAGACTTGAACATAAGACAAGATACAATAAACCTCCTAGAGGAAAATATAGGCAAAACATTATCTGACATACATCTCAAAAATGTTCCCCTAGAACAGTCTACTCAAGCAATAGAAATAAAAGCAAGAATAAACAAATGGGACCTAATGAAACTTACAAGCTTCTGCACAGCAAAGGAAACCATAAGTAAAACAAAAAGACAACCTACGGAATGGGAAAAAATTTTTGCAAATGAAGCTGACAAAGGCTTGATCTCCAGAATATATAAACAGCTCATACAACTTAATAAGAAAAAAATAAACAACCTAATCCAAAAATGGGCAGAAGACCTAAACAAGCAATTCTCCAAGAAAGACATACAAATGATCAATAGGGACATGAAAAAATGCTCAATATCACTAATCAGAGAAATGCAAATCAAAACTACAATGAGGTATCACCTCACACCAGTCAGAATGGCCATCATTCAAAAATCCACAAATGACAAATGCTGGAGAGATTGTGGAGAAAGGAGAACCCTCCTTCACTGCTGGTGGGAATGCAGTTTGGTGCAGCCACTATGGAAAACAGTATGGAGATTCCTCAAAAGACTAGGAATAGACTTACCATATGACCCAGGAATCCTGCTCCTGGGCATATATTCAGAAGGAAACCTACTCCAGGATGACACCTGCACCCCAATGTTCATAGCAGCACTATTTACAATAGCCAAGACATGGAAACAGCCTAAATGTCCATCAACAGATGACTAAATAAAGAAGAGGTGGTATATTTATACAATGGAATACTACTCAGCCATAAAACCCGACAACATAACGCCATTTGCAGCAACATGGATGCTCCTAGAGAATGTCATTCTAAGTGAAGTAAGCCAGAAAGAGAAAGAAAAATATCATATGAGATCGCTCATATGTGGAATCTAAAAAAAAACAAACAAACAAAGCATAAATACAAAACAGAAATAGACTCACAGACATAGAATACAAACTTGTGGTTGCCAAGGGGGTGGGGGTGGAGGAGATAGACTGGGATTTCAAAATTGTAGAATAGATAAACAAGATTATACTGTATATATAGCACAGGGAAATATATACAAGATCTTATGTTAGCTCACAGAGAAAAAAAGTGACAACGAATATATATATGTTCACGTATAACTGAAAAATTGTACTCTACACTGGAATTTGACACAACACTGTAAAATGATTATAAATCAATAAAAAATGTTTAAAAAAAAGAAAGCAGTGCAGAGATTGCAAAGGACAAGAACATTGCTGCCTAAGGGTGTCTCTTTAGCAGGGCTGTGGACAAGTCTGTTTCCTCTGCAGCCCATGGCCTGGGCAGACACCTTAACCAACATTAACCAATCCTCTGCAGGCCATCGGAAAGGGTACACCTGAACTTGTTCCCCGCTCCCTATCCTTCTGGCCTCTTTTAGAGTTGCTTTTAATGGCTATGCTATGAAGTGATGCCTCCACAGCTACCAGATGTGTTAGAAACAGCTTTACCTAAAATCCATTCATCTGTCCTGGGATGTGGTTGAGGGTGGGCTCAGTATTTGACTCAGTGACCCTTTATGAGGACCTAAGGGAGAAATTGCTCACGTCTTACTTGCAGGATTGCCGTGTTTTTCCTGAACAACTGGTTTAGGTATGTCTTTGGACATGATGAGTCATATAACTCACCATATTTCCCTCTGTACTGCCTGCTAGAAGGTCAAAGGCTTGTCTACAGCAAGTTTCCATGGCTTTATTGTATGGATTTTATGTACAATCTCTTCAACCTACTTTATTTTTAATCTTTACTTTTTCTTTACCCTAATTCCTAAGTTATTTTCTAACTGCCTATAATGTGTATGTTTTTACAAGATGTATCTAATTTTTGAAGCAAAGTGAAATGTAAGTACACTTTTAAATAGAAACTACCGATAACACTTGTTCCGGGGCAAATATTAAGCACCTACTCTTGCCAGTTGCCTTGACTAAAATGTATTCACTGCAAATATATGTCTGTACAGTACAAACTGAATGGGTTTAAAGGAGAAAGCAGGGCTTTCTCACCTCACTGAGGCTGAGGTGGTTACATCTGAGTCACTTCTGGAAGGAAATGGATAGAGTGGAAAACTTCTCACAGACCTACCACCCACCTGTCTTGGAGTGTGACCCAGCTGATCCTGTACAACCTAGAACAGGAGTGTCGTGCTTTTAGAGAGAAGGGCTTGTGAGGGGGTCTTTTTATTCCTCAATAGGGGTTTCATCTACCACAGTGACACATGTAAATTTCATAAAGCGAAAAGAGAAAAATAGCACTGAAAGTATGCCACAAGCACCATAGAAATGACTACAGTTTGTTGCTCTTGAAGTTTTTGTTTTAGAATTTCAGAAATATGGTCAACTGCTTTAGAAAAAAGATATTCACAGTTTGATAGAAATAATAAATTATAAAAATGCCTAATTACATAATGTACATGTCTAAATATTAACTATCAGAAATTGTAGGGATTTATCTCAGCTAGATGTAACTCAGGGAAATTTCTCTGTTCTGGTCCTGTTAAAATAGTTTTTCCTTTTGGAGTTTTGATTCAGGGAAATAAATTCTTGATTATTTACTTTAAGTAATATAATTTTTGAAAAATACCAAATAAAATCACATCCCTAGCTCATCTCACTAGACAACTTTTAGAGCTCAGAGAGGGCAGGGCCACCTCATTTGGACTTTCAACCAGACATATGAGAAAGGCAGGCTTGATGGAAGAGGGAGAGGCATCATACGTGTGCCCTAGAGCCAAAAAGACTAGGCAAAAAAAAAAAAAGTCTTCTAAAATTATCTTTGCACTGTTCGCTCACTGTGAAAAACACAGAGTTGAATGTAATGACCGTTTCCATTACAATGTTACGAAGATGATGTCATCCTAAGCTTTCTCCTTTCAGAACAAATCTCATGTTCCCAGGTTCTCACATACCTGAAGCAGATGTTAGGATACGGACAGAAGACATGGATTACCAACGATCCATAATGCAGCAAAGATTCTGTCTCCCCCGAACATAATTATATTAATTTCCTGCCCTTTTAACGTAGTGTCTTGTATCAAAAACAAAGAAGAGGAAATAGAGTTCTGCTAGCTAAAATTAATTACAGGACAAAAATATCAGAGTACCAATATCTTTAGTTCAAGTATTTCTAACATGCTTTTATGTTTATTACCTTCTACAGCTAGACTATTTCCTTATATAACTGAATGTTGCCAGGCTCAGTGAAACTCACAAAACTAGTTTTGATTTGTGACAGAGTAGCCTGAGTGGCATTTTTAAGACTGTAAACTTCAAAGAAGCGTGCTTTGTCATTTAAAAACAGACCCCTAAGCGTGCTTTTCCTGTCAAGTAATTTAACAGCCTCTTTGTGTCTGTGTCTGCATTTCCCAAAGGATGATATTGGAAAATTGGGGAAGCTGTTGATGCATGGCTCTTTCAACGTCTGGACCATTCAAAAGGATCGTTACAAGATGAAAGACTTAATTCGATTTAAGCCCAGCCAGAGGCAAATCTATTTGTTTGAAAGGGGCATAGTGTTCTGTAAGATACGAATGGAGCCCAATGACCAGGGTCTATCTCCTCACTACAGCTTTAAGAAGTCTATCAAGGTAAAGGGGTCCTTCTGCACCCAGGAGTCAGCACAACCCTATGGAGACAAATGTTCTTATTATACAGATAGGGAACTGAAGCTTAGAGAGGTGATGTTAACTTGCCAAATGTCACACAACAGAGTGAGAATCCACGCTCAGGACTGTCTGACTCCAGAGTCGGGGCTTATAATCAGTCGCCAGCCAGGGCCAGAGCTGGCACACAGGTGTCTTTGTGCTGGGTAGAGAAAAGGGTCCCTGGGGCAGCCTGTCTGGACAAAGTAATTAAAAAGCACCCTCTTTCCTCCAGGCAGAAGGGGGAAGGACTTGGTGATTACAGCATGGGCTGAATTTCCTCTTTGACTTGCCCTTCTCAAGCATACACCCTTTGCATACAAGTGTAGACAGCATCCTGACCCTGGGGGTCTAGGAACCCATGTCCACACCAAGCAGTATCGCGGGCCTTTATAGGAAATATTTCATAGCTATCTATCACACACACACACACACACACACACACACACACATTTGTGCTCTTCTGATTAAAAGTGTTAATTCATTCATAGTAATTTTGCTTATTTCTGTTTCTTAATGGATACTAATTCAGTTACTATTATGTAGAGATTTGTGAAATACTCAGATATTAAAGGAGTGGTGATCTTTTGCTTAAAGGTTGAAGGCTGCAGCTCTGTATGTGGAAAGATACAGTCTGTGTTGTCCTTTGAACAAGAGAAGACAGATAACAGTGTACCAGATTGCACTTTATGGTCCTTAAGGCCATTAACAGAGGATAGCGCTACACTTGGAAGGAAGATGGAAGAAGAGGGCTACCAAGGGTAGAAAGGGTTAGAGTGGCTGATGTGGAGGACTTTAAAATCAAAAGAGGATCGTATTGTCGCGCTCTTTCTCTCTCTCTCTCTCTTTCTCTCTCTCTCGCCTTCTGAGACGGCTCACACTCTGTCTGTGGAGTGTGTATCTACTTTTACTTTAAATTAACACCCCACACCTCTTGGCTTCTTTCCCGCTTGCCTTTTGAGATGGCCCACATTCTGCCTATGGGATATGTATCTCCTAAGCCCCTTTCCCTGCTGAGTGAGACGGACCCCACTCTGTCTGTGGAGTATGTATCTCTCTAAATAAACTTGCTTTCACTTAAAAAAAAAAGAGGATGATATAAAAATTTTTCTTCTTTCTTTACAATAGTTGATGACACTTTCAATTCGCCAACTTGGAAGGAGGAGCAACAGAAAATTTGAAATCGCCCACCAAAATGGACTTGAGAAATACATCTTGCAGGTAAAATTCATGCCTTCCCCCATAGGTGTCTTCTACTCTTTCCCTGTCATGTTCCATGACTTGATAAGTGTTTCCTGGCTCATTCCAAAGGGCGCTCAGAGAATGAAAGTCCTGTCCAATTAATATTCCAGGTGATCTGATACTCACAGTATTCTCTTATCTGTAATTGCAGGCAGCTTCAAAAGAAATCAGAGATTGCTGGTTTTCAGAAATAAGTAAATTATTGATGGAACAACAAAACAATATTAAAGGTAGGGTTACCCCTGCTAACTTTAGTCTGGAGAGTTATACTGATTCCAGCTTTGTAGTGGGAATATTGTTAAAGAAAATGATTTGCCTGGAAAATAACTGTGGGCACATGTTCGTAGTACCTGGAAGCACCTGTGCTTGCTTTAGATTGTGTAGGGTTTTTTGTGGTTGTGTGTATGTGTGTCCCTTTTAGTTGTTTCCCCCTCCACATACCTAATTGCTAAGATCAACTTTCTCAATCTTAAAATCCCAAAGCCACCCAAGAAAATAGGCTGTTAATAGAGATTTAAATGACTGATGTAACTTTTAGAAGCTGCACTACTTTTTTAAGCTTGAGGCACAATTAATATACCATAAAATTCACTCTTAAAGTGTACAGTTCTTTGGGTTTTAGTCTAGTTCACAAGGATGTGCAACCATCACCACTGTCTAATTCCAGAACTTACTCATTACTCACCCCCACAAAAACCCTGTGCCCATCAGCAATCATTCCCCATCTTCTCCCCCGACTCCAGCCCCTGCCAAACTGCTTTCTGTCTCTATGGATTTTCTTATTTTGGACATTTTGTATAAAGGGAATCATATAAAATGTGAGACTTTATGTCTAGTTTTCTTTCACTCAGCATGATTTTTTTTCAGTGTTCATCTGTGTTGTAGCATGTATCAGTAGTTCATTCCTTTCCATGGCTGAATAATAGTGCATTGTATGGATATACCACACTTGTTTGTCCATTCTTCAGCTGATACACAGTTGGGTTGTTTCCACTTTGGAGATATTGTGAATAATGCTGCTGTGGAAACTGGTGTACAAGTTTTTCTGTGAACCTGTGTTTCCAATTCTCTGGCATAAACAGTAGATAGATAGATAGATAGATAGACAGATAGATAGACAGACAGACAGACAGATGGATTACTGAGCCATATGGTAGCTTTATATTCTATATTAACTTTCTGAGGAATTTCCAAAGCCGTAGCACCATTTCTTGTTTGCATCAGCAGTGCATAATAGTTCCATTTTCTTCTCTTCCTCACTGACGCTTATTATTATCCTTTTTTTTAAGTCATTATTATAGCTATCTTAGTGTTTGTGAAGTGGTAGCTCATTGTGGTTTTGATTTGCATTTCCAAAATGCTATTGATTTTGAGCATCTTTTCATGTGTTTATTGGCCATTTGTATATTTTCTTTGAAGAAATGTCTAACTCCTTGCCCATTTTTAATTAGGTTATTTTTCTTTTTCTGGTTGAGTTATAAAAATTATTTATACATTCTAGATACTAGACTCTTATCAGCTGTATGACTTGCAAATATTTTTCCCATTCTGTGGGTTGTCTTTTTTCACTTTCTTGATGATATATCTTTTGAAGCATAAAAGTTTTTAATATTTGTGATTTTATTTATTTTTTCTTTGTTGTTTGTGTTTTGGCATCATATCTAAGAAACCATTGCCTAATCCAAGCTCAAAAATTTACATCTGTGCTTTCTTCTAAGAATTTAGTTTTAACCTTTACATTAGGCCTTTGATACATTCTGAGTTAATTTTTGTACATGGTATGGATTAGAGGTAAATTCACTCTGTAACACGTGGCTATCCTGTTGTCCTTGAAACATTTGTTGTAAAGACTATTCTTTCCCCTACTGAATGGTCTTGGCACTCGTTATGAACTCAAGTGACTTAACAATGTTTGTTTTCTTCCAAAATTGGTATTTTGAAACTATGCACCCCTCCAATGTAATGGAATTAGGAAGTGAAACCTTTGGGAGGTAGTGAGGAGTAGATAAGATCATGAGGGTGGAGCCCTCATTAATGGGATTAGTGCCCTTGTAAGTGCCACACAGCTTGCTTCCTCTCTCTGCTCTCTGGTATGTGAGGACACAATGAGAAGTCAACAGCCTGCAGCCCAGAGGAGGGCTCTTACCAGAACTCTACCTTGCTGGCACCCTCATCTCAGACTTCTAAACTCCAGAACTACGAGAAATAAGTTTCTGTTGTTTATAAGCTACCTAGTCTGTGATGCTTTATTATAGCAGCCTAAACTGGCTAAGACAGTACCCTAATGAAAATCAGTTGGCCGTGATGTAGAATTCTCAGTTGAGAGTCTTTTTCTTCAAGCATTTTGAATATATCATCTGATTATTTTGTGGCCTCCATGGTTTCTAACAAGAAATCAAATATGTATCTTATTTTAAGGATTTGTTGTATGTGACAAATTGCTTTTCTCTTGCTGCTTTCCAGATTTTCTCTTTGTTTTTTTGGTTTTTTTAATTGAAGGGTAATTGACCTACAACACTATGTTAGTTCCAGGTGCACAACATAGTGGTTTGATATTTCTATACATTACAAAATTATCACCATGATAATCCTAATAACCATCTGTCACCATACAAAGTTATTGCAAAGTATTGACTATATTTCCCATGCTGCACATCTCATCCCTATGACTAATTTATTTTGTAACTGGAAATTTGTACCTCTTAATATCCTTCACCTATCTTTCCTACCCCTACCCACTTCTCCTCTGGCAGTCACCTGTTTTTTTCTCTGTATGTATAACTCTGTTTCTGTTTTGTTATGTTTGTTCATTTATTTATTTTTTAGATTCCACATATAAGTGATATTATACAGTATTTTTGTATCTGTCTGATTTATTTTACTTACCATAAAACCCTCTATGTCCACCCATGTTGTCACAAATGGCAAGATTTTATCCTTTTTATGGCTGAATAATATTCTGTTGTATATATAAACCACATTTTTATCCATTCATCTATCAATTGACACAGGTTCCTTCCATATCTTGGCTGTTGTAAATAATCCTGCAGTGAACATTGTGGTGCAGCCATCTTTGATTTAGTGTTTTTGTTTTCTTCAGATAAATACCCAAGTGTGGAATTGCTGAATTGTATGGTAGTTCTATTTTTAATTTTTTGAGGAAACTCCAGAATTTTTTTTTTTTCTGGTCAGCTTGGTTGATTCCACTATTCTGTCTTGCAATTTGCTGATCCACTCATCTGTATCATCTAATCTGCTGGGTTTTTTTTTTTTAACACCTTTGTTGTGGTATGATTCTTGTACAGTAAACTACACGTGTTCATCTCACCTACTGTCTATTCCTTCTAGAGTATTTTTTATTTCTGTTATTGTATTCTTCAGCTCTGCTTGGTTTTTCTTTATATTTTCTAACTCCTTTTAAATTTCTCCCTGTATCTTTATGATCACTACCTTCAACTCTTTACTAACTAGATAGCTTAGCTTCACTTTGCTTAATTCTCCTTCTGGGGTTTTATCGTATTCCTTCATTTAGAGTATCTTCCTCTGTCCTCATTTTGCCTAATTCTCTGTTTTCATTTCTATGTATTCTAGGTAGGTCAGTTTCATTTTCCAATGTTGGAGAAGTGACCTTATGTAGGAGATGTCCTATGAGGCCCAACAGCACACTCCTCTTTGGTCACCAGAGTGATATGCTCTAGGGCTGCCTCCTATATGGGCTGTGTGGACCCTTCTGTTGTGGTGGGGCTGACTACTGTAAGTGCACTTGCAGGCAGGGCTGGCCCTGATTCCAGTTGACTGCCAGGCCCTGCCTTGTGGAGGAGGCAGCCAGCTTGCTAGTAAGTGGAGCTTTTAGGTCCTGATGCAGCTGGCTGCATGGCTCATAGGCGGGACTGGGTCCTGGTCCCTCTGGTAGGTAGGGCTAAGTCCCTGGGGGGGTCAGGGGGTCCTAGGGCAGCAGGCCTGCTGGCGGGTGGGGCTGTGTCCCAATACTAAGAATCTAGAGGGAGGATTCCAAAATGGTACTTGCAATGAGCTCTCAAATATGGTTGCTGCCAGTATCTATATCCCCAGAGGGAGTCCCAGTTGCCTCCTGCCTCTTTGGGAGGCTCTCCAAGATTAGCAAGTGGGTCTGACCCAGGCTTCTTTCAAATAACTGCTTCTGACCTGGGTCTTGGAGCATGTGATATTTTGTGCATGCCCTTTAAGAGTGGAATCTCCATTTCCTAGAGCCGTCTGACTCTCCCCAAAGTAATCCCCACTGACCTTCAAAGCCAAATGTTCTAGGGGCTCATCTTCCTGGTGCAGGACCCCTAAGCTGGGGAGCCCAATATGAGACTTGTACCCCTTTCTCCTTGAGGAGAACTCTGTAAAGTGATTATCCTCCCATTTGTGGGTTGCCTACCCCAAGGGTACGGATTTTGACTGTTCTGCTTCTCTGCCCCTCCTACCCTTCTCATTGTAGTTCCTTCTTTATATCTTTAGATATGGCAAATCTTTTCTGCTAATCTTCAGGTCATTCTAATCAATAATTGCTCTGTAAAATAGGTGTAATTATGGTGTACCTATGAAAGGAGGTGAAATCAGGGTTTTCCTACTCTGCCATCTTGGCTATGTCTCTTTGTATTTTGACAGTTTGATTATTTTATGTGTAGGTGTGGATCTCTTTGAGTTTTTATTTCTTGGAGTTTGTAGATCATCTTGGATGTGTAGATTAGTGTTTTTCATCAACTTTTGGAAGTCTCTTCCATTATTTCTTTAAGTATTCCTTTAACCTCTTTGTTTCCCTCCTCTGGACTCCCATCATGTGTATGTTGATATGCTTGGTGGTATCCCACAAGTCTTTAAGGCTCTGTTCTTTTTTTTTTTTTCCCATTCTTTTTCTTTATATTCCTTAAGCTGGATAGTTTGAATTGACCCATATCTAAGTTCTCTGATTCTTTCTTCTGCCTGCTGAAATCTGATATTGAGCCACTCTAGTGAATTTTTCATTTCAATTCTTACACTTTTCAACTCAAAATAACTATTTGGCCCTTTTAAAATATAATTTCTATTTATATTCTCTTTGATGAAAGTTTTTTTCTTCATACTTTCCTTTAGTTCCTAATATATAGTTTCCTTTCATTCTAAACATTTTTTAAATAGATGATTTAAAGTCTTGGCCTAGGAAGTACAATGTCTTGGCTTCCTCAGGGACAGTTTCTATTGACTGCTTTTGTGTGTGTGTGTGTGTGTGTGTGTGTGCGCGCGCGCGTGTGCATGCGCGCCATACTTATTTCTCTGCATGTCTTATTACTTTTTTTTGAAAACTGGACATTTAAAATAACATAATGTGGCAACTCCAGAAATCAGATTTTCCTCTATCTCCAGTATTTGTTGTTGTTACTATTTGTTGTTTTGGTTTGCTTGTTTGTTTTAGTGACTTTTCTGAATTAATCCTATAAAATCTATGTTCATTGTCGTGTGAGCCACTGAAGTCTCTACTCAGTTCATGACTGGGCAGAGATTACCTTAAACATCTGAAACCAATAAATATTCCAGTCTTTGTTAAGAGTCTCTGTATGGATATTGGGGTATACCTTCCATATTCATCCAGACAATGACAGTTCCACCTTAGCCTTCATTTCCTGTTTGTGCAAAGCCTCAAGATCAGTGGAGGTGAGAACATAAGGCCTTCTCTTATCTTTCCCGAGCATGCACACAGCTCTGAGCATGTGCACAATGGCCTCCTAGATTCTCAGGAATATTTTGGAGTTCAAAGCCACTATGGATATCTTATTCTTAAGTATTTCCTTTTAAACTTTTTGATTAGCTTATTCTTGTGCCAGCTGTTATCCAATGCCTCAGGTAGCCAAGAAGCTAAACAATTGTCTCTAGACATTTTCTACAGTTGCTCCTGGGAAAAAGATTTTTCACATTGAACAAGCTCTTAGTTAACGCTTAATAAAGACATTCTTGCACGTAGAGTATTCCAAGGAACCCCCAGATAAGTCAAATGATAGTTTTCTGGAAATGAGACTTTGAAGGATCTCCAACCCTGTTCTGCCCCCTCCTGCAGTAGCTGCCAATTTGCTAATTTTCACCAGAATCTCAGGCTTTGGTTTCTAAGGCTACCGCCAAGAAGAAAAGGTAAGAAGGGAAACTAAACACCTCAAAGCTCACTGGTCATACTGAGATTCATCCAATCTTCTTGAATTAATGTTCTCCTGATTGCTGTAAGCAATTGTTTAATTTCTGGTGTTTTGAAAATATTGTATCTGACTATTTTTGCCAGTTTTTTCCATTCTTTCATGGAGAGAATTTTTGGGTTTTTTTTTTTCCCTGCACCATTTTCACAGATGTCACTCAATGTATTTCTATTAAAAATTAGAAATCATCTTTGAGGCGGCTCTACCCTTTCATGTTTGTCTTTTCAATTGATATTAGATAGGAAAATCTACATTATTAATCATTTGAGTTCTAATATTTCCTTCAGGTAGTGTTGCTGGTGTTAAGAAATGCTAGTCGCATGTGGAAAATCTATCTCCTATCATTTATACTAGCCATAGTTTATATTGTTTAGTAAGAAAAATTATATAAATATGAAAAGATAACTTTGTCTTCAGAGTCTTAGCAGGAATGCAACCATTTCACACTTTTTCTGTATCTTCTCTGATCACTAACTGATCAGGAGGATGTGAGGGTGGGTATGCATCATAAGATGTGGAAAAAGTTAAACTAAGAGGCGTGATTGGAAAACCACTACATCAGTTTTTGGTTACAACCAAGTATCATAAGTTCTTAATTTAAACTCTAGGCCTCTACCAGGAAATAGAAACAAGATCATATAATTGACTTTTAACTTCTTTAAAGGTAAGATGGGGGAAAACTGATTTAGTTTCGCTTTTGAACTATTAATAGTATGCTAAAGTTATGTTACAGTAAGTAACTATGAGTGCTCTGGGAGCATAGTACAGAAAGATATAACAACCCTAGTAGAAAAAGTTACTTGTTTTCCCAAGAAACAAATGTTCTAATCACCAGATTGTTCTAGAAATCCTTACTCCCTAGACCAGAGTTTCATAAATGGTGGTTTAGGGACAACCTGTATTGGAATTACTTGAAGAGCTTATTACAAATGCAAATTTCTGGGTCCTACCCTAGAACTGTAGAATTAGGATAGCTACAGCTAATGCCTGGAAATATGCATTTTAGCTTATTAAAGTTTCTGGACTTAAACTACTATTTTAAAAATAGCCTTATTGAAAAAACACAGCTTTATTGAGTTATAATTGACATAATAAATTATATATATTTAAAGTTTACAATTTGTTGAGTTTTGACACATTTACACACCTGTGAAAGCATCACCACAATCAAGATAATGAACACTTCTTTCAGCCTCAAAATTTTCCTCATGTCCCTTTTTATTACCTATCTCTTGCCCCATCCTCACTCCCCACTACTCTCCAGATGATCACTGATTTTTCTGTCATAATAGATTAATTTGATTTTTTTTAGAATTCCATAAAGAAATCATATAGCATGTGCTTTTATTGGTCTGGTTTCTCTCCCATAGAATTGGTTTTTTCAGATTTAATCATTCATGTTGCTTTGTGCAGCAATAATACATTCCTTTTAGTCGCTGTGTGGCATTCCATTGTTTGGATATACCCTCCATTTACTTATCTATTTACCTGTTAATAAACATTTGGTTTGTTTCCACTTTTGAGGGGCTATTCTGAATAATGCTGCTATGAACATTTGAGTACAAATCTTTTTGTAGACATATGTTTTCATTTCTCTTGAGTAAATACCTTAAAGTGTAATGATTAGGCCATGTAACAGGTGCATGCTTAACTTCTAATGAAATTAAAAGCTATTTCCAATGTGGTTATACCATCTTATACTCCCACAGCAGTGTATGACAGCTCCACTTGCTCCACATCCTCACCAACACTTGGTATTGTCAGTCTTTTTAACTTTAAGCTTTCTAATAGGTGCATAGTGGCATGTTACTGAGGTTTTAATTTGCTTTTCCCTAGTGACTAATGCTTGAGCATCTGTTTGTGTGCTTCTTTGCCATCCACATATCTTCTTTGGTGAAGGGTCTGTTCAAATCTTTTGTTCATTGCTTCCTTATTATTTAGTTTTGAGAGTTTCTTTAATATATTACAGATAAAAGTCCTTTATTAGACATATGCTTTGCAAATATTTTCTTTCAGTATGTGGCTTAGTTTTTCATTCTCCTAAGAGTATCTTCTGATGAGCAGAAGATTTTAATTTTTATGAAATCCAACTTTTTTAAAATTATGGATCATACTGTTGGTGTTGTACCTAAGAAGTATTTGTCAAAAGGTCACAAAGATTTTCTCCTATGTTTTCTCCTAGATGTTTTATAGTTTAAGTTTCACATTTAGGTCTCTGATCCATTCTGAGGGGTTTTTTTCATGGTATACGGTATGAAGTGTCGATCAGAGTTCAGTTTTGTGCACATTAATGGTTGTCATACCACCATTTGTTGAAAAGACTCTTCTTCCTCCAATTGACTATTTACATCAGTGCATCTATTCCTGGATGTTCTATTGTGTTCAATTGATCTGTTTGTCTGTCTTGACATCAGTACCTCACTATCTTGATTACTGTAGCTTTATAATGTCTTTAAATCAGATTGAGTCCTTCAACATTGTTCTTCCTTTTTAAAGTTATAAAATCCTTTACAGTTCTGTATGTATTTTAGAATCAGCTTGTCTATTTCTGTAAGAGAGCTTGCTGGGATTTCATTTGGAATTGTGTAAAATCTATACATTAATTTGGTGAGAACTGACACCTTAACAATATTGAGCTTAGCCTACCATCTAGATTTTAACTAGATCACCTTGCCCTTCCCTGCGCCACAGAAAAACACTTTATGAGGTCATAGTATTTATTCAGTTAATAATTCAGAAACACATTTCTCAAGGGTTCCTCAAGTCCTAGCACTATGCATGCTAGGTTTTGACAGGAATGTAAAATACAGATAAGCAGAACCAGACCCTAGCATATAATTTAGATTAAAAAACAAAAACCATATTGAACTGGCAGACAGGCCCAGGGTGTGGTCCCAGCTTCTGCCTTCTACAGACAGGCAAGCAGAAGATAAATTTTACACAACTTTTCAGCAGCAGAGCCAAGTCTCCTGAGCCTGTCTCACAAGCAGTGTCTGATGAAATGTCATGGTGAGTGATGCCAACAGCAAGGCTCTCGGAATTCAGAGGGGCCTCAGAGCCCCGTGGGTGAGTAAGCAGGAGTGGGGCCCTTGGCTGATGAGACTCCAGGGCAGAACGCAGACTCGGGGGCATCAGGCAACAGGGGAGAGAGGTTTCAAAGGTTGCCAAACCAGGAAAACCAGGACCTTACGCCTGTCGAGCACTTTACACACCTCTGACACACACGGCATTGTTACCCCAGTTCTTCCTACACTGCCCCACACCACCTTTAACCTGGGGCTGCTGGGCATGAAAACTCCGTGCACATTGGCAAGGCACACGGGACCCCGGTGACAGGGGCCTCTCAGGTGGCAGGAGGGGCACCGGAGCCACTGAGGGGTGTGGAGACAGGGCCTCTGGAGACAGCCAGGCAGAAGAGCCCTTGTGCCCAGAGGGACTTACAGAGTTAGAGGGTCTTGGCAGAAAAGAGGAGTGTAACCCCATGCATAGGACACAGCAGTGCAAGTCAAGGAGGGTGGCAGGTACTGCGGTTGAGGACAGTCTTCACTTGTGGCCTGACCACCTGTGACCAGGAGGTCTAGAGAGACTGGGGGATGATCAGGCTCCTGGGGAGGGACTCTAGGGGCAGGCAGCTCTGCAGGGGCTGCACGGTGTGTGGACACAAGGCACAGCCCTGGTCCTGGCAGAGACCAGAGCACGAGGTGGGAAATCCAGGCTGCAGGCTCATCCCAGCAACTGGGCAACTTGTGCCTGTCACATGGGTAACAAAAGTGGACCTAGGAACTTTTGAAAATCACTGTGCTGCCTCCAAGCGAGCATGTTCAGTTGTGACTTGGAGCCTGGCTTCAAAGCTTCATGGGTAGAGTGGAAGGAAATGAGATTGAGAGAGAAGGAGGTAAGCCTCAAATATCAGGCTGAGACATTTGATCTTAATGCTGCTGTAGGCAATGGGGCCACTGGGGGCTGAGACCTGGGGCTGTTCTCACAGCTGGGACAACACCTGAACAAAGGATGTGATTCTTATCACTGTCTGAGAGATTCATGATCCTTCCCTCACCAAGTTATGTAATTTGGGCTCTGGTGGGAAAAATGAGCACTTCATGGGCACATTGTTTATTCCTTAATTCAGTGCTCATGGAGCTAACTATGGAAACTTGGATGGACTAAGAATCAAGGCACACAGGAGATGCAGCAGGATGGGAAAGAAGTGGGGGAGGATGCCAGGGCCAAGTGAGCTGGGACTGCAGAAACGTTTTCCAAATTGCTAGGGAAGTAAGACCAAGATCTACACACTTTCATATATTTTTGTAGTATTCTGTGTTTATATGTGTGTATGAAATCAGTGTGTAAAATCTATTCCAATTGGCTTATGTTTCAGAATGTTGATCTTTTTTTTTAAATATCAGCCCAAGGGAATCTACAGTTTGAAGCAAGCACTAGGTGTATACTGATTTTTTTCTTTAAAAGGTGTCAAATGTTACAGATAGTTCCTGTTAATTCTACATGATCACTTTCATTGATTTTCTTCAACATTTAGCTTATTACAAGGGATTTCCAATTAAATTTTCATTTAATTTAAATTAATTTTTCTAATTAAAAAATATTAGCTCCCCACCCCCACTGCCAGCCTAGGGTATCTTTCCTAATACTTGGTTGCTCTGTTGCAGTTGAGTCATGCCTGCCATCTTGAAACCTCCCAGACTTGCCCTTGCTTCTGACTGTTTTCTGGAACTTTCCTATGAGAACCTCCAGTTCTACTCTTGTTTTCACCAGACTTTCCTGCCTCCTACTTTGCTGAGTAGGCAAAGTTACCCTCTGATGTTAACTCATTCAGCTTCCCTGACTCCACTAGGAACACTCCTGATCATCATTCTCTCTCCGTTCCTCCTTGTCTGGAGGAAGATGCACTCACACATCTTTCAGGGTCAAGTCCTCATTTGTGCTCTTTACCCCACTTACTCCTGCCCACTTAGGAACTCTCCATCTGTAATTCCTCTCCCTGTCCAAGGCACTCAGGACGTACCCAAAAAGTGCTTGTTGAATACACCTGGAGACTGTGATCCAGTTCTGGTAGAGACTGCTTAGTTTTTTAGACTTATTCGGCCTGTTCCTAATAGAGGCACCCCGGGCCCTAAAACAAAGCTGGTAGTGATGGGAAGGGGTGAAGGCTCTGGTAGAAGCTGAGTCTCCCCTCCTCCTCTCTCATCCATGCTCTTAAGGAGGATTCTATCACAGTATTTAACATGCTGTGTTATAATTTTACAATGTGCTTTAGTTTTTCTCCCTGCTAGATCTGGAATTTCCTCTATAGCATAGAGGTTGTCTTATTGGTTTTACCTCCCTGCAGGCCTCATATCATGCAAAGGCCTGGCACTTGGTACTCGGTAAATGTTTAGTGAATAAACAAATAAAAGAACTCATTGCCTGATCCCATCAGACTAGCAAACCACTCTGCAAGCGGAGCTAGGAGGTGAGGAGGTTTAGCTCAGGGTGCATCTTATTCATCTCAGACCTCCAGTGCCTAGTAAGTGCCTATTTGTGGATCTCATCTAACCCAAAGGAGTTACTATAATAGCTGGTACTTCAGGACGGGGAAGAGGGCAGGAGGGAGCTATTGTGAGCCAATGAAATAGCTTTGGAGACAGTGAAGGGGATTCCATCTCTTCACCTCTCTCACTTTAAGATTCGCAGCCAGTTAGGTATTAACTGTATAACCCAGCAGGTGGTATCCCTTGAATATTCTTTTGCTGAATGTCATCCAGAGACCTGGGGCACATCTTAGGCCACAGGTGGAGGAGGAGGATGAAACAGGCCCACGAGGCTTTAGCTGGGGATAATCTGGTGTGAGCCAGTGCCATTCCAACTAGTATAGGGAGGAAGGCACATATGTGCCATCCTTTCCAGTGGTTCAACGTTCATGTGTATTTCTCTAAAGCAAAGACAATGAAGTGGAATTTGTACCCTGGACTGAAAATATGAAAAGAGCTACCAGGAGCAAAGACCCAGTCCCCAGCCATGTAGGATTCAAGGTAGGATCCAATGCGAGAGTGAGGTATGAAAGCAGGGGGGTGATACCAGCTCTGCTAAGAAGCTGAGGAAGACATTGCCCAAGTCTCAGCCCTTCCTTAATTATGTGAGTGAGAAGAAAGGTATAAAATCGATTTCCTGCTATTTACTTGGGTGGATCCAACTAGACCAGAATGAAAATGAAGGGCAAATATTTCACACTGAGAAGTAACTTTGTCCTCTTAAGGAAATGGTTGTAGGAATCAGAGCATTGCCAGAATGTCTCCGCTTTGGACTAAAGGCACTGGATGGTGGCACTGTGTTTCTTGATCTATCCAGGAGTTAGGGATTTCACCTCCTCCCAAAGCTCTCCTTGGAAAGATTAGTAGCACGTGATCAGGGGCTTCTCCATAAGACTCAGCACTAATTTCCTTGTGTGTCCATTTTCTGGAAGGCAGAATTAGGCATGGGATCAAAAAGGTAACAAATTTTTATATTTTGTATTTTAATGACATGATAGATTATTTGTTTATGGGGCTTGAATGTGCTCTTTCTGTTGTCATCTTTTCTTTCCTTGACTATTTAAACTAAAGATAATCATTTCCAAAGACCTACTTTAAGCTTTTATCACTCACTGCCCATAGTTGAAGTCTCTGGAACTTAGCATTTGAGATTTTTGGTTTTAGATTATCATGTGATTGGTTTGGTGGGACATAAAGTCTGTCTTCAGGCATATACTTTATTTGGAAAGGGCCTCTGAAAAGAGTTTTACTTCAAAATACACTTATTTAGCACATATAAAGTACAAAAAGTCATTAAGGAAACATACACAGACAGACCCCTACTCCAGCGCAAGGCTAACTGGTGTGTGTTTCTCCTTCAGACTTCTAGAGCCTTGGATGCTAATGAGCATGAGATGGCTAATTAACAGCAAGACAGCCATGTAATTAAGAAATTGAATTTTCAGTCTTAGTCAGCAACTATTAATGATAATGCTATTTAATAAGGCAGTTATTTTCAGTTAGGGTGTAAATGTGTGTTATAAAATTTTGTATTTGAAAAATGAAATATGACCCATTTTCTTCTTAATACAGACCAGGAAAAATAAGGCTTGAGAAAAATTGTGACTGGTGAGAGTTCATAGAATATAGTCCTTAAATTTTCTTTGCGTGATAAAGCTTATCCTTCTATGTAACAGAATCTCTGGGAGGTAAGAAATTTTTTTGTTTTGTTTTCCTGTGGAGATTTTGTGTTGGCTTGTTAAAAAAGAAAAGATAAAACCAGATTTTCCAACTTCTAAATAACTGGCTTTATCCCTCAGTACTGTCCCTTGATCAAGTCATAGCTCAGCTTCTCCCTTAACAGATGACTTGCAAACTATAGTACATCCATACAGTGGGCTATTATTCAGCAACAAAAAGAAATAAGCTATCAAACCATGAAAAGATATGGAGGAAATTTAAATGCATATTGCTAAGTGAAAGAAGCCAGTCTGAAAAGGTTTCACACTGTATGATTCCAACTATATGACACTCTGGAAAAGAGAAAACTAGAGAGACAGTAAAAAAATCAGTAGTTACTAGGGGTTCAGGGTAGGAGGTGGGAAATGCATGGGTGGAGCACAGAAGATTTTTAGGTAGTGAAATTGTTCTGTACAATATTATACTGGTGGATACATGACATTATGCATCTATCAAAACCCATAGAACTGTACAATACAAAGAGTGAACCCTCATGTAAGCTATGGACTTTAGTTAATAATAGCATATCCATATTTGTTTATCAATTGTTACAAATGTACCATAATGTTAATAAGAGAAACTGTGGGGGGAGAGTGATGAAGGATCTAATGGAAACTCTCTGCACTTTCTGCTCAGTTTTTCTGTAAACATAAAACTTCTCTAAAAATAAAATCTATTAACTTTTTTGATTTCAAAAAACCCACACACAGTAGTTGAGGCTGTTGAGACCTTTTTGTTAGTCAGGTGCACCTGCCTTTCAGTTATAATCTTCTGAATTACCCTCAGCTGACCAGAGCCATCCGGCCTGGCAATGCCTGAAAGGTTATGGCCTCCCTCAAGGGCAGCTTACAGCCAGCCAACGGCTGACCGATTTAGGGTACAAAAACCAGCCCTTCTGCCTCAAGATGAGATACTTGTGGTGCCATCAAGACTCCAGCATTTCTCAGGGGATCAGGTTGATGCTAGACTTTGGCTGAACCCTCGTCTGGGCCTGGCTTCTTCCTTGATCCATCTTCTGCCCTCATTGCCTTACACATTTCAACTGAACTCGCTTGCACAGTTTCTCCTTAACTCAGTTGCACAAATCAGCTTCTGGGAAACCAGACCTAAGACAGTTAGTACCAGCAGAGGTCCCAGAAAGGATGGGATTCTGGTGTTGGGTCACTTGCTGGCCAAATGGCAACAAGGACACCGTTGCTGGTAGTAGGTGGAAGGTTGGGACTCCTGGTCCCTGGCCTGTGTGGTCATTCAATTGCTAAGACCTTCCTTGGTGGTGACCTGGGATCAGATACAGGCAGACAGGGATGTACCAGCTGGTGCAATGTCTCTAGCATTTGAGAGGTTTAGGGAAGATATTAACTATCAGGAACGTGGAACTGAGAAGGTATTCCCAAGCACCACTGATGCACTGAAGAAAGTGACAGGCTGGGATTAATCACCAATTTAAAGCACACTGTTAGGTAGCAGCCGGACCGCCTCATGATGATCAGCATCAACGAGTTCTCAAGTGTGGCAAATGTTTTCTTTACCATGGTGGGGGTTTATATTTTAATCTTATTGAAAAATTCTTAATAAATCTCTGATGAAATGGGCAAGGCTTTGGCTAAACCCAACTAGATACATCAGAGGGCAGCTGGTTGCTGAGCTAGGTGATGGTTTCCCACTTGTAAAATTTCTTTGACCCCAGCTCCTCTCAGCCCTGAAAGTCTAAAGCAGTAAGCTCAGACTGCTCTAGAAATTGGCAGGGACTTTGACAATAGAAAAAAAATGCTCTGTGAGAATATGTGGAATCTGAAAGCACATTGAATTTTCTTCCTCTTGACCAAAGACAGGTATGCCAAGGAAATGGACACTTCAGATATAGACCAGCCTAGATGTCCTAGTTTATACTCTGGGCCACCAAGTACAAGATCCTAATCTAGCCTAGTACCCATGGAAGCATCTCCAGATTTGCCTGTTGTGAACTTTGGACAGCTCCTGGGATGAATCAGGTAGAATGTGACCCTACTGGTAAACTCCTAGAAGACAGAGAAAGAGCTCAGTTAGCAACATAGCACACAGCTAAGGGCCCAAGCACTGAGAGATTATAGACACTCCAGTTCCATCTCTGTGGATGAACTACTTCTTTGTGCTTAAATTCTTTTCATCAATTATTTTACAAAATGGAGGTAATACTGTAACAGTCTGACTGTGAGAATTAAATGAGATGAAGTTCTTAAGCTAGTGCCTATGCTGCTGTTAGCATATTAAATAGCAACTCATTACACACCTTTATTTCTCCTGGGAAGGGAAGGAAAGACCAGGGCTTAGGCATTACTTTAAGGCAGCTGTCCATTCCCCATTTACCAAGTGAAAATGATGTACTTTAGTTTATATGATAGAGACGGTTCTTTAAAAGTTTTGCATAATTGTAAGGAATAGAGGAAAATCTAGTCTGAAAGAAAATAGAAATAGTTTACCCTCTTTGAAATCTGTGGGGTAAGAGCTGCCTCTGAACGAGCAGGACCTACTGTTGTCCCTGTGTGCCGCCTAGTGGACAGCAAGGGAAAGGCCATGATTTTATCTTCAAAGTCTTATTTATCAGAAACGTATTCTGAAGAGGGATAGTTTGTTTGCTGTTTGTTTTTGAAGAGGATAGTTTAAATTCACTAATGGGCTCACTTGTTAACATACTTTTTTTAAGCAAAATAAAAGATCAGGATTTTAAACACCAGGTGCTAAAGCTAAATTTCCTAAATATTTTAGGATTTATGTGGTGTGTGCTATAAATCATCCACTGAGGGAAGAAGAATATACCAGTCTTTATCAGCATGGATTGTCATGGCCCACTTTTTCCTATTCTTCCTGTCCTTTTCCACCAACACTCTTTGTGCTTATTCTGGTACATGGACTGGGAGTGCCCCAGAGACTCAGGGTATATCTTCCCAATACACTGCTG
The DNA here is from genome assembly GCF_048564905.1 of Vicugna pacos. NCBI lineage: Eukaryota > Metazoa > Chordata > Mammalia > Artiodactyla > Camelidae > Vicugna > Vicugna pacos. The sequence goes on along the minus strand of NC_132987.1, from coordinate 52,183,024 downwards.
GACCTGGGTTGGTTGGCAGGGTCATGCTGCTCACTTTCCAAGGATGCAACTATCACTTCAAATTTTATAACCAAACTGAATACTTGTCAAAGGCTTATGTGTTTGGTTTGTCTGGGGTGTGTGTGTGTGTTCATGTGTGTGTGTGTGTGTGTGTGTGTGTGTGTGTGCATGTGCTCGCTCACTCTGCTTCATTTTAAAGCCGTTTTTTATTTTTATGTTTCTTCCCCCAGATGTTCATGAGGATGAAGACAATGGCAGACAAATCTCCCCCAAATGTGAGTAATAATAGCACACTTGCAGTACCCAGTACTGTTCTGAGATCTTCTCTTTAGAGTTATCGTAATTACTATTAACAATAATCATAAGAGGTGTTACTTATTAAATTTCTATGCTGTATCAGACATTTCACTGTATAAGTATTTTTGCTAATCCTTATATCAACATTGCAAAATAAGCATTATTATCCCCATTTTAGAAACAATGAAACTGATGCTCAGAGATATTAAGTGGCTTTCTCAAGCTCACGCAGCCAGTAGGTGAGTGGCAAAGTGAAAACTGCACTCAGGTCTGACTGACTCCAAAGCCCCTGCTCCTAACAGTGGGACATGGACCTCTCATTCATTCAGTTGGGTGCCTGTGACCTGCCAGACCTGGAGCCTGAGATCCTGGGGTCCCCTCAGTGCTTCCACCTCCTTAAGACCTAGGACTTAGTACCTATGACTCTTGATATCACAGAGCCATGGCCACTGAGTCCAGGAGGAAGGGATTAAATATGGAAATGACAAAGATACAGCAAAATTGTCCCCCAAAGAGCTGTACTTCCCTCCCCTGCAAAACCAGGGGTTTTGACTGAGGGACGTTCTCCAAGGCTTACAGGTTCTAAGAATTCTGGGTTTCTCCCAGAAGCCACGCGGGATATTTGGTGAACAGGGTATTGTCTCTGCTGCCAAGAGCCCGGGGCCCACGGGGGAGACACATGAGGGCTCGCTCAGGGCAGATGCAGTTTGCCTCAGAAGAAACTCTGCTTCCAAGGGTCCTGTGAGGAGATTGTGGGTGACCCCCACCACCTCCAGCAGCCCCTCTCCTCCTCCGTCTCCCAGAATAGAGCAGAATACAATAAAATAATAGAACAGAACAGAAGAGTAGAATAGAAAGGATAGAATAGAACAGATGAGGGCATCACACACTGTAAGGGTAATATTGATCCGTAAACTTTGGTTTTAATTTTATAATTGTATTTACGTCTGTACACTGTGTTAGGCTGTAAATTTTCCACCTCCCTTTGGTTATACTCTAAGGAGTATGGAAAACCCTGTCCTGGACTAAACTGGGCACCTGTGGGGCTCCAAGCATCTGCCACCCTCACTTGTGGGACCAGGAGCTGAGGAGGCTATGTGCACTGCAGGGAGGTGACATCTGGGTCCTGACATTGCCCAGAGAATTGGTCCTCTTTCCAGCTCAGGCAAATCCTTACCTGGAGGCAGGGAATGACCCTGATAACCCTGAAATAATGCAGTCAATGCTGCCAGATGTGTGGGAGCCCCTCTGTGCCAGCCCCGTGCCTAGCTGAAGCCCCGTCCCCCGGTCCCACCTGCAGGGCATGCAGGAGGGAGGGGAAAGCAGCCCCAGCACCCCCGGCACTGGGTCATCATTTCACCCCTGGAGCCACTTACCCTGCCCAGAGGCTGGAAATTGTCCTCAGGTCTTTCAGTTCCTGCATTGTCCCCTGGCCCCACCCACATCAGGCTGCGGGTCTTCTCTGACGGATGGAGCCTCAGGGCCCGGCCCCACCCAGGGCCTCCCAGCGGCTTCCCCTCTAGGCACCCGACATTGTCTGGGGCACCAAGGCCATGGCCCCTGGAGACGCAGCCCTTCAGTTCATGCAGGGGGTGGTAAAGGGCACAGCTGCTCTGTTCCTCTTAAAAAGCCTTCCAGCGAGATCTCCATCCCTCCTTCCTCATTCTCTGCTCCTGGTCTAAGGGGACCCAGGTTGGATGACCGCCCTAAAGAGGCATTTCTTGGGGTTACTGCGGATGTCCTTGAGTCACATCTGGAAGAGGGTGGGGGGAGGCACCTCTCTGAACCAGTTTCTCCTCCGCCCTCCCTGCCTCACCCCACCACGTTCCAGGACGAGGAATGAAACCAGGCTTTGCCAGCATCCGGGCAGGGTTTCTGGAGGCCGCCAGGAAGGAACTGCCCGGCTGCTCCCCGTGTTGGCTGCTCCCCATGTTGCTCGCACAACCCCCAGTTGCCCTGCTCTGGGGAGGACTCTGGTCCCCGGAATGCAGCTTGGGGGGAGGTGCTCTGGGCAGCAGGTTGAGGAACTTCCATTTTTTTTCCATTTTTCTGGCTTTCTGGTCCCGGAGATGACTGTGTCCTGCCCCACCCTACCTGTAGCCTCCTTCCAGTCCCTCTCCTTCCAATCCTCTGACCAGAAAGCCCTCCTCCCCATGCCCAGCCCAAGGCCTGGACCAAAATCCCTCCCCCTGAATTCTGACCAGAACAGAAACTCTCTCCTGCTCTCAGATTCCTGTGGGATTGATTAAACTCAGTGGATGCTTAGCCTGGGGCTCCTTCAGGTTGAGATCTTTCTGCAGACCCTCGCCTCCTTAACTTGACTTGGGAGAAGTGTGGGCACAGAGATCACATCTTTAGAGTGTAGGGTAAAGAGTAGAAAAGTGTAGATTCCAGCTGCAGTGCTTACAGGCCAGGGGAACTTGGCCAAATGATTATTCCTCTCTCATCTGTTTCTCATCTGTAAATTGGGGCTGTGGCCCATAGAGTTGTGTGAGGCTTAATTTTTGACAAACGCCTGACATCCCAGCAGGTACTGAGCAGGACCATTGGGGGGGGGTGCTGTTCCCCAGGGTGTCCTTAACAGTCCCTGGCACAGGACAGGGGCACGATGGTGTGGCTGATTGGTTAATTTATCAATTTAATGGAGAGAGAGAGAAGCAGCATGTACTTACTGTCCTTCTGATTTTCCCATGCAGAGAGTAGTGGCATTTGGCAAAGGCTGCCAAGGAGATAGGAAATGGGCAATACTCGGGAGAAAGGAAAAGAGGCCAGGAAGAGAGGAGGGTGAGCAGGAAGGAAGAACAGCAGGAAGGTCGTCAAGCACAAAAAGACTATGACCATTTTCCTGGAGGACGAGGAGCGGGGCTATGAACACCGTGTCTTCTCAGTCACAGTTACAGAATGTTGAGCTGGAAAAGGGAATCTGCAGATAACAGACCTCTGAGCCTCTGGGCCCAGACAGAGCAGTAGGGTCCTGGGAGAGTAGGAGTTAGAGATGAGAAGAATGGGTTCCTGGGGATGGGTGCTGCCCACTACATCTTGCCGTTAACTTCAGGGGACGTCCTCCCACCCCCACCCCCCAAACAGCAGGCCAAATTCTTCCCTTTCTTTTCCCAAGGCTGCTCCAGCAGGGAGTTTATCTCCATGGAAACCTTTGACGATTGTGAAGGTGCAGAAGATATGGAAAAGGAGAGCAGTGCTCTGAGTGTAATTTATTTCCTTCTTACCTCTTTCATATTCCTCATTCCTGTGCATCAGCTTCGCCTGCCCCTTCTTCCCCTGCTCCTTCCCTTTCTCCCTCCTTTTCATGATTCTCACGCATAAGGACCCGCCCTAATCCAGGAAGCTGAGGTCTCTGGATCTATGCAAAGTGGTTCAGACCCCCACCCAACCCCAGCCCAGCATGCCCTGCATCGCTGGCTCCCTAGCGACGCGCTGGTTTCTGGCCAGAGTTACGGGCTCTTGCTGCGGACCCAAGTGGCCCCGTGGGAAATCAGGGGTGGCCCCGCTGTGCCAGCAGGAATGGCCATATTGGCCTGGCCTGGTACCCAAGCACTGCACCACTGTCCCTTCCCTTCCAGCTCTCGGGGCTTTTCCAGTTGGACGACAATTATGAAACCTGTACCTTCAAGTCTGTTCAGGAAACGGGAGAAAGCATCCAGGGAGAAAAAGGGGGAGGCCATGAGAAGGACACGTGAGTGTGAAAGCGGAGGAAAGTAAGCGAATTTGTTAGCCGTTGCTTCTCTGACTTTCTTCTTGGAATTGCAGGGCCACAAACTAAACTGAGGAGAGCCTTGGGGTGTCCACTGGCTTGCTCGCCCCTGCGGGGGAGACTAGTTTGTGGGCAGAGGCAATGCGGCTGTAGAAAGAGTGCCTGAGGTCGCCCTCGCTGGAGAACTGACCCTCATCCCGGAGAACTGACCCTCATCCCGGAGAACTGACCCTCATCCCGGAAAACCGACCCTCCCCGGTCGCCTTCATTCCGGGGAGATGCTGCTGTGGGCTCCGAGACCGGCCCGCCCTTAAGCAGAAGCAGCAAAGGGCCTTAGAGCCTGCGGCTCCGCCGCCGGGGCGGGTGACAACAGGGCGGTCTTCCCAGAACCTGAGGAGCAGTCCGCCCGCGGAGCCCATCCCCACCCCAGCATCGCCCGGCAGAGAACTTTGCGCAGCTTCACACGCGCCTGCGCAGGCGCAGGAACTCGGGTGCAGACCCCGCAGAGACACTCGGGTAGCTCGGCAGGCGCTTGCGCAGGGACTCGGCTCAAGTCCCACGGAGAGCCTCGAGCTGCTGGACACGCGCCTGCGGAGGTCAGCGGAGCCCAATCTTGGAGTGTTCGGTGCAGGGTTTCTCGGTGTTGGCACTTTTGACTTTGGGGGCTGGATAATTCTTTGTTGTGGGGGCGGGGCTGTCTTGCGCACTGTAGGATGTTTAGGAGCGTCTCTGGCCTCTACCCTCTAGACGCCAGTAACGCCCTACCCCCCTCCTGAATTATGACAATCAAAAATACCTTCAGAGATTGCCAGATTTCTCTTGGGGTGGCAATGAGCTGGAATGAGAAGCTCTGGTGCGGGCCGCTCAGACTCCACGGGGCACACCTCTCCTCCTCCCCCGAATTCCCGCAAGAATGCCAATGTGGTGCCTGTGTTACTTTGTTCCAGGATTGTTTCCTTTTAGTGAGGGTTGGTTACAAGTTAACTTCTGAGGTATTTACGTTTAGATTTATAGGGTTTTAAGTTAGTTTCCGTTATTTCAGCTATTTATTATTTATTTTATTAGTTAACTTTGATTTATTTTCAGTTTTCTAGTTATTTAAACTTTAAAGCTTTAAAGCTACCTGTTTATTATTTTGTCTTTAAGGTTACTTCGTTTTTGAGTTATTTATTTTCAGTTACTTATTTATAGTCACTTTGTTTTAAGAGTTATATTTTCCAAATTAGTTAGCTTTAGAATTATTTATTTTGAATTATGTATCTTTACAATCATTAATATCTGAGTTATTTATTTTCATGGTTATTCTGTTTTTAATTATTGGCATTCTTGAATTATTTATTTTTACAGTTACTTATTTGAATACCAAAAAAACTCACTGGAGCTTTAGAGTTATTTATTTTCAGAGTAAAATATCTGTAGTTATTTTGAGTTTTCCCCTAAGTTCGGGTTAGAGTTACTTATAGTTATTTATTTTCATTTATTTTAGATACTGGGTTATTTTTACAATTCACTTAGACTATTTTTAGTTATTTAGTTTTTTTAAGTTATTTGGTTTTAAATTATTTTGTTTTCAGTTATTGCATTTTGAGCATTATATTTTGAGTTTTTATTTTCAGAGTTTTTAAGAGATTTAGTTTTGAGTTATTTTGAGAATTCTCAGTTAATTGTTTTCAGTTATGTCTTTCTCATTCAAAAAATTTTTCTATTCTGTATTTTTACTTATTTTATTTTCTGGTTTATTTATTTTCAGGATTATTTAGTATTAGAATTATTTCATCTGTCAGTCAGGGTCCAGTCAAAAGAGAGACACTATACTAATTATTTTAACAGAGAATTTAATGTAAGGAAGTATGATCCAGCTATTGGAGATTTTAATGGGAAAAAAAAGTGATAATGAGACATAATTTAACTGTAAGAAGCAGCTACCAGCCCGAGGGCAGAGGGAACAAGGAAAGAGGCTGGTGGCCCCACATGGCTGAGGGTAGCCCTCTATGGGGGAGGCAGTCCCCAGGTGCCCCCAGGAGCTAAAATGTGGGCCTGAGAACTGGGTGTAGAACTACCCCCCTAGGGAGGAGGTGCTGCCAGCTGGTGCTGGAAGAAGGGTCCTGATGAGGCTGGTTGTGGAAGTTTTAGGAAAATGACAAATTGCAGCTACTGGAACTCACTGTGACCCTCATTGCTAGAGGAATGCTGACAGAAACCCACGCACCCAGGGAGGAGCATAGCCCTCTCCCCTCTTCCAGCCTCTTGTGGTCTGCCCTGTTGGCTGAACCTCACACTGAGCAGCTGGCGGAGATGAAAGCCCCAGTCACGAAGCAAAGGGAAGAAGGGTGGGTGGGGAGCTGAGAGATCATGGCTGACAACGAGCACCCTGAGCTCTGGAATTGTTTAGTTTTAGAGTCAGTTTTGGATTTAGTTTGTTTGGTAATTGTTAGGGTGATTTGATTTTAACTTTTCAGTGGATGAGGGATCTGGCTGAGGCTTGGGTCCCTGATTCATTCCTGGAATGGAATGGGTCAGCAAACACCTGGGGAGATTTCCCATGAGACTCAAGAATATCACTGTAGAATTCAAGAAAACCAAAATAGTGTGTCCACAAAGAAGCCCTTTGACTGTGTGGCCAAAAAAAGGGCAGAGACTAGGACAGTTCGTCAGGGAGGGGCTCCTTGGCACAATTGTTCAGCAGAATAGTCTTTGAAATTTTTCAGAAAGTTCAGCTATTTTTTGGGGCCACCTTTCATGCCCCTTTTTCTAACAACAAAGTATCTTTCCTGGTAGAGTGTGTTTCAGATTGGTAGGATACACTGTTTATTATTTATTAAAATAAAGTTCTTTCCAAATCTGTAGGATATCTTATTTCCTTCTACCTGCATTATTTTCCAACCCATATTGTTTCATTTCAACCATAAGAATATTTATTTATGTATCTATGTATTCTCTCATTTCATTCAACACCTATTTCCTGTGCACCCCCATCCTAAGGAAGGTGCTGGCACCAGGAGAGACCAGGGAATTATGAAGATGAATGAGAGGTTCCTCAGTCCAGTTGGGGGAGACAGACGTGGAAACAGGACATCACAGCTCAGTGTAACATACTGTGGGGGCATGGAACCCTGCTGCTGACTCTTCCTGATGTAGTCAGGGAAGAGGTGACATCTGAACAACCATTTTCTCCAGGTGGAGAAGAAGAAGAAGGACATCCTGGTTGTGGTAGGCACAGAGGAGTGATGTACAGCAGGGAGGATGCATTGGCAGAGGGTTCAGGAAGACACTAACATTAAGGGCTGGCCCTGGTGCTTGACAGATTTGGCCTCAGTTGGTCCTCACAGCCAGTCTGCAAGAGACTAGGAGGCGACCTCTTCGGTCAGTGCTCTTCCTGATCTCACTGCTCCAACCAGTTTACAAGACTCTCTGACTTGCCATGTCTGGAATTCTTCAGCTCATTTCTGGCTTTATCCTTTGTCCATTCACTCCTTCCTACTTACCCTTGGAGGTGAGTCCCTCCCTCCTCCACCTTTTGATTGCTGCTTCTTAAACATCTGCAAGGAAGGAGGAGGGCTGAGACCAGCCAGCTGTGAAGTGCAGGTGTGGGAGAGACAGAACAGAGGAGACCTACAGCAGGATCTCAGGGCAATTCTGCAGATCAACATGGTGGGAACAGGTTCTTTGCAAACCAGTTCTAACATTCCACACCTACATTCAGCAACCCTTGAAAGGTTGTGTGGACTCCTTTCTCAAAGATGGGAACCTGTTTTAGATCCAACCCAAGCTTGTGAATCAACAGATTGGGATTTTTCTAAGCATTAACAGCATTGAGCATGTCTAATCTACCAAGTCAATCTACAAAATCAAAAGGAAGTTCTGCATAATCTCTCATGATACGTTTTCACTTTTTATAATACATATTCTTACAGTCACTCTTTAATATACAGATTTCCCAGCTGATTCTTCTCTGCTTTGGTATCTCTGATTATCTTATCGATTACTGTGTATACATTTCTCAATGAGAATATGTAAGAACTAGACCTGGACAGAAAAATCTTCTAGATTCTGACTATTAAATTAGTCAGAAGACATATCACTTGGATGGTCTTAAACACTTTGACCAGTGGTTGGCCAGCTGCCCACCACAGAAACAGCCCAAAGCTTTCTCAATCCTTTGTACCTCAGTCATGTTCTGAATCTACAAAAATGGCTACACTGGATGCTACTGGCAGAGTGCAAAGTGCCCAGACCTCCCAGGCCTCACAGGAAGAACTTCTCCACAAATCTCCTGTCACAGGTGGGCCACCAGAGGAGCCATTTCAGTACCAATCATCACTGCTGATGTCCCGCAATGGTGCCCCCAGGTCTCCAGGATGGTCTGACCTTCCACTCTGGCATCCTTACCCAGGCCCCACACTGCTGCTCTGCCTACAGGTGCCCTCTGAGAGAAAACCCCTCTGCTGGGCTGGAGCAGTCAGGCTCCCACTGAGCTCATGGTGGACTGAGGGGTCTATAAGGACAGTGGAATAATTCTCCTATAGCCATGCCAGATACATAGTAGGTCCCTGGTAGTCACTGCATCCCCTGCCTCAGAGCCTGGATGCACTGCTCCCTCGGGAAATAGTTGTGAATCTTTTAGATGTCTTAAAAACAAGTGGAAAATAGAGGATGACTTCTATGAGTGAAATTTGTATCATCTTTCCACTTGGATAAATGGAAAAGAATCCAAAACCATCAAATAAAATCCTACAGCCTTCTTTAACTAGAAGTCATTATGTTGCCTGCTGTCCACCAGAGGGACTCATTTCAACACATGGCTGAGGAGTGGGAAAGCTGTAGCTCCAGGTGTAAGTGCCCTGGCCCAGGATCTGTGAAGTCCGGTGGAAGCGTGAGTCACGCTAAACATCAGCCATGACCATGAAATGATTAGAAAAGTTAGAGGTCCTTAAACCAGCATTTCCCAGAGTATATTTTGCAGAATAGGCTGAGGAGTGGAAGAGTTCAATGAGTTAATCCCACAGTGGAAAAGAATTATCTAAAAATAAATACATTTTTAAAAATACTATATATTCTACTCATCTCTTGCTTGATCCCAATTAATAGATTAAAGGATCTGAGAACTCTTTTAGGAAGGAAGTCTCAATGCTTTCGTTAAACTCGTGGTTTCCTAGAGTTATTTGACCACAGAACCCTTTTTTTCTGTGGAATATAACATCATAAAGTCCCATGTGTATTCGTAAGGGGAAAGACTATGGTGCTGTAACAAAGAGATCCAACAATATAGTGACTTAAAGAATATGAAAAGAGGCAAAACAATGATACATCATTTTTCATTATTAGACTTCCAACATTTAAAACTTTGATAATACCAGTGTTGGAGAAGGTATAGGAAACTCAGCACTCATACACTGTTGGTGAAAGTATAAATCAGTACTGGCTTTTTAGAAGACAATTTGTAACAGCTTTCAAAAATTTAAGATAAATATTTGCTTTGATCCAGCAATTCCCACTGCTAGGAATTTATTTTAATGATACACTCATACAAATGAACAAAGATATGTATGTACAGGTGTTCATTTGATCATCGCTTCTAACAGGAAAACAAGTAGTGAGAAATGAGGAGCAGCTTAAATGTCTGTGGTAGTGCTAAATTTTATCCCCAAGTTGATATTCCTCTCTCCAAAGTCCCACATCAGATTATCTTCCCTTTAAGGGTGGGCTGTGCTAGTGACTCTAGTAAGTAGAATGTGGTAGAAGTGATGGTAATCAACTTTTAAGACTAGGTTGTAAAGAGCATTTTGGTTTCTTCCTCATTCTCCCTCTTGGATTACTCACTGTGGAAGAAGCCAGCTACCATGTTGAAAGGACACTGAAGCAGTCCAAGGGAGAGACCCACATGGCGAGAACTGAAACCTCCTGCCGACAGCCATGTGTGCGAGGCACCTGGAAGGTAGATTCTCCAGCCCTAGTCAGTCCTTCACATGGCTTCAGCTCCAGCTGAAACTTCATGGAGACTCGGAGCCAAAAGAACCCAGCTAAACCACCCTTGAATTTATTACCAGAAGGCCGTGAGATAATAAGTGTTTGTTGTCTTAAGCTGCTAAGTTTTGAGGTAGTTTGCTCAGCAACAATAGATAACATATTAAATTTAAAAAGCTGGTTAATAAAGTATTGTACTGACATACAATGGAACTCTATGCAACTGTTAAAAATAATATCTTCTTGAGATATAAAAAGCTAGAAGGAGCACTATCCCCACAATTGCAAGATCAAAAAATCTGAAAAATATGCAACTTTATAACTTCTCTTGGATCCACGAGAGAGCTAAGTTCACAGTGCAACCATCTAACCTGAAGTCAGACACCTACAAAGAGAAGCACCTCAAAGAGAGATGGGACTCCAGCACTTTCTCATGTGGGGCAGGCACTGCTGTACACTGGCAAGGAGAATTCAGCTAAAATTGTTAATGGCCCAGTGTGGGCTTCTAAGAGAAAGTAGAAACCCTGGGGCCACAGATTTGCATCCACTTGCAGACTTTTCTCCACGGTCTCACTGGGCACTCACAGAAAAGACTAGTGAAAGTCTTGAGAAAGCATCCTTCAGGGCATAGCCCAGGGGAGGGGAATATTAGTTGCTGCAGGAAGCAATAAAACTATGTTCAGATCCTATTGTCCGATCTTTCCTACAGAAAAAAAAGCTGAACCAACTGCTGAATGAAGGGCAATAAACACTTACACCCTTACAGGGCTGGTAAATCCAACTGCAGCTGGAGAAAGAACAATAAAAACCAAACCTCTGATTCTGGCAGAGAAGTGGGAATATATGCTGAGGCCAGAACTTTTGCTGGGGGCAGGGTAGAAACACTTTGAAGGTCACACCCCCTCAAGACCCAGGGACAGAATGCCTGCATGATGGAGACTTAATCAGAACAGAGTACCTCACTCCCCAGCTCCCACCACCAGGCTAACTAACGAGCACTGACTGTCAAGTAACAGTGGAATATGCTGGGAAAGCTACAAGAGCATGGAGAGCGAGAGAGACTCTGACACACGCCAGGAAAGACCTAAGCTGAGGGTGGAGCAGACACTGAGAAAAGCATTTGGGCAAACAGGCCATATCTTAAACACAAATAGCACTTGAGGAATCTGAAGTGTGTGATGCACTCCGGGTGGCTATAGCAACAACAAATACAAGGATCTAACAAAGGACTGAAAACTGCAAGGAATGATAATCACAGGAGTAAGTATAGAAGCTTTTCCCCCTTATTTACATCACCTTAAAAGATAATTGACTATTTAAATAATAAAATTGTAACAGTATGTTGTAGAGTTTATAACATATGCAAAATTAAAACGTATGACAAGGGAACAGAGGCCAAGAGGGAAGAAACTGAAGTACACTGTTGTAAGGTTCTTATATGTGAAGTGGTATCAAATCATTTGAAGATATGCTATAATACCTTAAAGACATACTATAAACTCTAAATTACAAACTCTAAAAGCAGACACTAAAATAACATGACAGAGTTATAACTAATAAGCAAACAGATGAGGTAAAATGGAATTTTAAAGACAACTAATCCAAGAGTTGGCAGAGAAAGAGGAGAAATGAAACCAAGAACAGGTAAGGAAAATAGAAAACAGTTGCCAAGATGGTAGACATAAACGTAACCATTTCAATAATCATACAGTCTGAATACTCCAGTTAAAAGGGAGTGAGTGTCAAATTGGATATATGAAAAAGAAAAAAGACCACCCTTCTGGCACACAAGAACCCACCTTATTGTTAAATTAATTAAATAAACAAGGGGGCTTTTAGACTGGGGTGGCTTTAATGCCTTCGAAGCCTGCATAAGCAGACCAAAACCTAAGTCTGAAGTGCCTCAAGTTTAGGAAACTGAAACCCAAGGGCAACCAGTCACAGACAGCCAACTTGTCTTTCTCTAGTTATGCAACCACTTAAGCTCTAGCCAATCAAATAATTTCCTTGCTTTGCTTCCACCTCTTCTCTATAAAAGTATTTCCCCTAGCGTCTGTCAAGGGAGCACTCCCAGCTACTTCTGGGGAGGACGTACCAATCCTAAATGTTTACACATCAATAACAGAGCTTCAGAATACAAACAGCAAAAACAGCACTGCAAAGAGAAATAAACAAATCCACAATTATCATCTGACATTTTGACCCCTCTCTGTAAGAGCTGATAAAACAATAGAGAAAATCAGTAAGAATACAGAATACTTGAACAGCACTATCAACCAATTTAACCTAATTAACATCTATAGCACACCGAATCCAGCAACAGAATACATATTCTTGTTAAGTTCACATGGAGCATTTAACAAGACAGACCACTGTTACGAACTGAATCGTGTTCCCCCATGTTTTGTTGGTCCCGGCCTATTGTTGACTGAAGAAAAAAAAACGCACAACCTGAAAGATGAGAATTATGTTTTATTCCGCAGATTTTCAGAGGACCTCAAGCCCAGGTGACAGCCTCTCAGAGAGCCCTAAGGGACTGCTCCAAAAAGGTAAGGGAGGAACCAGGATATGTAGGGGTTTTGCAACAAAGGCCAGGTAGTTGGAGCATCAAAAGATTACTGTTAATTAAAGAAAACCAGATATCTAAAGTTAAGGAATTCAGTGCTTTTCTATGTATGGGAAGATGCAAGAGTCTGGGTTCACTGAAACCATTCCTTTGATATGCACCTTAACTGTCTAAGGCCAGTATCCTGCTTTCCACCCTGAGTCCCCTCAGGGTGCACCATTGGGGGCTGCTATCGTGGCTAGATGGCTGCAGCATCCTTTGTTTACTGGTTGGCAGGCAGCATTTTTCATTCGCGCTATTGATAGTGATGTTCTCCACTAGGGACTAGGAATGCCTGAGGCACTCACCCAAGCCTGTGGGGCCAGTGTTGTGGTTAGCCTGACCCATGTGGTTCTTACTATGATTTTAGTACACACTTCAGCAAGAACTTAAAAGAACAAGAACAAGTTCTCTTCAGAGAACTTAAAAGAACAAGATTTATTACTCAACGTCCTGGAGGGTACACAGCACACCCAAGGGCCACAAAGTGAGGTGACAGGTTGAGAGAAATAGCACAAACCTGGGGCTCTGCCCTTATTAGGGTCTGAGGGTGAGGTGTCTAGTATTTCACAGGTTCACTCTTTATTGGCTAATTTAAAGCATAAGAGAGGGAATTAGGGAATGAGAAGGGAGAATCCAAAAGAATGTTGAAGAACAGATTTGGAGGGTGGCTAATAATACCTCATTTCAAGGTTTATGATAAGACTACAGAAGTCAAGGCAATTTGATCTCGACATAGAGACAGAAAATTATATAAACAGAATAGACCCATGTACATGTAGACAATTGATATTCAACAAAGGTAGGGAAGAAAAAATAATCTTTTCAACAATTCGTGCTGGAACAATCAGTTATCTACATGCAAAGCAATGAACTTTAATCCACATCCCCAATCATATGAAACTCTCAATAAGATTAATTAGATTTCTCGCCAGAAACCATCAAGGCCTGAAGGCAATGAGATGATATATTAAAGTGCTAAAAATAAAAAGACTGTCAATTCAGAATTCTATATCCACGAAACTGTCCTTCAGAACTGAAGGAGAAATTAAGACATTCCGGATAAACAAAAACTGAGATTTACCACCAGCAAGCCTGCCCTACAAGAAATGCTAAAAGGAGTCCTTCAGGCAGTAACAAAAGGTTACTAGACAGTAACCTTTCAAACCACATGAGAAAATAAAGAGCACCGATAAATGTAGCTACCTAGGTAAATATAAAAGATTATAAATATATTTTTGTTTGTCTCAGTGAGATCCAGCTGCAAGTCACCACAGACTGGGAAGCTTAAACAACAGATTTACTTCTCATAATCTTGGAGGCTGGCAGGCACCAGCGTGGTTGGGTTCTGGTGAGGGCTGACTTCCTGGCCTGTAGACAGCTGCTTTCTCACTGTATTCTCACTTGGTGAAGAGCAAAGAGAGGACTAACTCTCTTCCTCGTCTTAAAAGGACACTAATCCCATCATGAGGGTTCCACCCTCATAACCTAATTACCTCCCAAAAGTCCCCACCTCCAAATACCACCACATTAGGGCCTCAGTATATGAATTTTGAGGGAACACAAACATTCAGTCTATAGCATTGTTTGTAACTCCTTTTTCTCTTATTTGATTAAAAGACAACTTCATAAAGCAGTCATTATAAACCTATGAAGGTAGATACACAATGTATAAAGGTGTGATTTATATGGCAATAATAGCAAGTAGTAGAAGGAGACAGATAGAAGCAAAGTCTTCATATACTACTGCGATTAGGGTAGTAACGCTCCAAACTAGATTGCTATAGGTTGAGATGTTCAATAATCTTCAGGCAACTACTAAGAAATAACTTTAAAAACTGTGGTAAATGGAAGGGAGTTTAAATTGTAGACCAGAAAATATCTATTTAACACATAAGAAGAAAATAATGCAGGTGCAGAGAAACAAAAAGCAAAATGGGAGGCATAAATCCTACCTTCTAGTAATTACATTGAATGTAAATGTGTTAAACATTGCAATTAAAATGTGGGTATTGGCAGAATGAGTGAAAAAAAATCATCCCACTATCTGCTGCCTATAAAAGACACACTTTAGACTCAAAGACACAATTAGATTGAAAGCAAATAGGTTGAAAAAGAAATACTCTGTTCAGAGTAACCAAAGGAGAGCTGGAGTACTCAGTAATATTTGACAATATTTGACAATAAAACAAAAATTGTTACTAGAAACAAAGAAGGACATTTTCTAATGATAAAAGAATCATTCTATCAAGAATATATAAAAATAATACAGAGAAGCCTAATGACAGAGCTCCAAAATAAGTGAAACAAAAATTGAAAATTAAAGGGAGAAATAGATAATAAAACAATAATAATTGGAGTCTTCAATACTCCACTTTCAATACCGGATAAAACAACTAGCCAAAAGGCCAAGCAGAAAATAGTCGTGAACAGCACCAAAGCCTAACTAGAGCTAACAGACTTCTAATAGAATGTTCCATCCCCGAGAGGAGTCGCATACACATTCTTCTCAAATGCACATACATTTTCCAAGATAGATTGTATGTTAGGCTATAAAACAAACCTTAATAAATTTGAAAAAACTGAAATCCTAAGTATGCTCTTCATTCATAATGGAATGAAATTAGAAATCAAGAAAATTTGGGAAATTCACAAATATGTGGAAATTAAAGAATAAATTCCTAAATAATGGGTCAAAATAGAAATCACAATGGAAATAAAAATAATTTGGGATGAATGAAAATGAAAGCACAGCATACCACAACTTGCAGGATGCATCTGAAACAATGCTTAGAGGGTCCAGCTGCTTTCTGGGACACCCAGCTATGGCATCTCTCCTGTAGTCGGAGGCAGGAGCCCTGAAAAACAGCTTCAAGACTCTCATTCTCTGACCTGCCCAGGAGCCTGGTTGCAGACATCTGACAGTACATGTTGACTGGATCAATGGATGAGCCTTCTCCCCTCAAAGCCACACAGCCTGTATCATGTGTCAGGCTAACCCCTTCTTCTATACACAACTTCTTCCTTCAAAGCCTTTGGCAGCCCCTATGTCCTCTTGGCTTGAGACTGGACTCATCTGGCTTTTTTGGCCTCTCCAAATGGCACTAACTTGACCTTTCAACTATATTCCCCACTGCTCCCTAGTCCCCTCCAGTCAAGCTTATCACCACTCAAGAGACTTTGCTCCCTATGGCCAGGAGAAGAGGCACGGGCTTCAGGGCTAGACAGGCCATGATGCAGATTTTAGCCTGTTATGTGATGTTGGGTTTCCACATCTGTAAAATGGGGATTTAAAAAGTGTACCCTATAGAGGTGCCATATGCATTACATAGTATCAGGTACATAGTAAGGATTCCATATATAGAATATTATTATTATTATTATTATTATTATTATTATTATTATTACTACTACTACTACTGCTACTACTACTACTACTACTACTACTATTCTCCAACTATCCAGATCCTCTATGACCTTCAAAGTCTCCTCAAGTTTCAACTACCACAAAAAAATGTCACCTCTGACTATTTCTCTCCTCATCCAGTGTGGCTCTAAGCAGCAAACAATTGATCACTCACTCTCTGGCTATTACTGTATATCAATAAATGTTGTTTCTCACCTAGGCAGTAAGCAACTTGAAGGCATATATTATATTCTAGTTCAGAACACCTCTTCAGCAGTAGTACAGCACAATACTTAAAATCCTAGACTCAAGCAAGACTGAATTCATAGCTTGGTTTCTTCATTTATTACCTAAGGGACTCAGGGCAAGTCACTTGACCTCTCTGTGCTCAGTTTCCCGCATCTGTGAAATGGGACAACAATAATACAATAGTGCCCACATACAGTGGCTGTGGGGCTAAAACGGAATAAAAAGAGTGCCTGGCCCATACTATCTGCTTAATTATTGTCTATTGAATAAATTGATTCAAAGGCCAGAATACTAGACAGGAAGTAGCTGAAATTAAGTTGACTGACACAGTTAATCTTTACTTGCCGCCATAAAAGTCCAATTTGGAAATACACCACTTGTTTTGGTAAACTTGCTTGATCAGAGTGTTTAGAGCAGCATAGTAAGACCAAATAGTTGCCAAAGTTGTTTTTCAGGAAATGATTTGAGACTAAACTGAAAACTCCAACCCCAGTGATCAGGAGGGTATCCTAATATACTACCTATATGTGTATTCCTCACGGGGACCCACAGCCCTGAGAGATAGACCATCATTGTTTGTCTAATTAATAGAGGAAGGAGATAAGGCATGCAATGGTTGCCTTTCGAAGATACTGAATATTATTTATGTTCCAGGAAAACCACCTGGGAGTAGGCATTATTATCCCTATTTTACAACAGAAGAAACTGGGGTTCTGAGAGGTTACCCGGTCATACAGCTGGTGAGTTGGCAGAGCCAGATTCAAACCCAAATCTACCCAACTCCCAAGCTTGTACTCTTCCCACCCCAACCAGGTGAGGCCCCAGGTGAGGCTGCCATGATCAGAGAGCAAGGCCGCCTCTGACTTCCTATGAACACACACACAGACAGATGGTGCTCTAGCCACTGAGTTTTAAGACTCTTGCTCACCCTCATGACTGAGGGACTGGTTTTCTCCTGGCTGAGCAGTCTCTGGGTTTACTGAAATGTACTCAAGATCTTAGAGAAAAATGGAGACCCAACTTATGAGAGAAGGGAGCTGGCGCTACCACAGATCCACCACATCTTGTGGAAAATGATTACAGATGCCCCTCACCTTGGCCCCGGGGGACATCTGCCCTCTCACATCCCGCCTTCACAAACACTGAAGACAGAGATTAAGTGCATACTTTCACACAAGGGCCACTTGTGGTTTCCCTCCCCTCTGAGCGCACCACTTGGGAGGGCCTTTCAGTTACTTCTCCTAACGTAAGTGACTGGTTTCTCCGTCACAAGTGAATGAGGGGCAGAGGAAGTGTCTGCTCAGTTGCTGGAGCCTGCCCAGGAACCAGCCTCACACCATTTGGGGACGCAGCTGAGCGTAGCAGCCCCTTGGCAAGGCAGCGGTGCTCCCCGGGTCCCCAGTCATGTCCTGGCAGCTCTCTGCAGTGGTGGTGCTCTTCGTGTCCCTGGCCGGTGAGTGACACACATGACTTTCCATGGTGAACTAGGATCAGACAGCCACGTCTGGTCCTATTAAATCTAAGTGCATTCTAGTGCCACTGACTGGGTGGGACAGGACAGACTGCAGGTGGTGGTAGTGGCTTCAGCTACTGTGGGTATTTGAATGGAAAATGTCTCCTCCTTATTACCTTCCACACGGAGCACACCTTCATTTTTTCCCAAAGTTTTCAGAGTTTGGGCTTGTTTTCCATGAGTCAGGCAGAGTAGGTGTCAACCCCAGTAGACAGTGACATTATTTCTGGTTCCCAAATTGGTTCGAGGCACCAATTAGTGAGAATTTGTAGAAATCACTTCAAGTTAAGAGATGGAGAACTGAGCCAGGGCTCAGAAATGGGGCTCTTGCCACACTGTCTGCGGAAAGCAGGGCATGCCTTGCTTTTCCTGTGTTTCTCAAGTGAAGCACTATGTTTATATTCTATAAACAGTGATCTGTGAAGATGAAGGAGGTGTGGTTTGACAAACTGCCATTTCAGAAAGATGTAAGCCAGGGCATCAAGGATTTCTTTTTTAATTACCAGTGTACTTCAGATCAGAGAGACTGTCTGGGAAACTGAACTTTTAAAATGATTATTTTATGTCCCCACCCACTGCTTTCATCAACAGCATTTTCTCCCTAGGACTCTGAGTTGTCTTTTTGCCATTATCAAGTTTGCTGGTTGATTTACAGTTCCTTCTGGAACCACTGAATTGAACATTTGAGGGAACTAGTTCTGTCCACGTCCACATGGCCCCACTAACACACTCAAATGGGGGGCACAGCTGCACTTGAGCGTAACATGAATTGTTACGAAAGTTGGATGAAGGGTCGAAGGCCAGCTGTCCTAATCCAGCCTGTTGTTCCTTGTAACACATTTTCAGAATTAGAGTTTCACATTCTTTTGGAGGCAAATGGAAAAGTCCTCATTATATTTAGCAGGACAAGCTAGTAAAAAAGCAAAAAATCTCAATTTATTTTTTTCTTGTATTTATTTATTTATTGAAGTACAGGCAATTACAATGTGTCAATTTCTGGTGTACAGCACAATGTCCCAGTCATGCATATACATACATATATTCATTTTTATTTTTTTCATTAAAGGTTATTATAAGATATTGAACATAGTTCCCTGTGCTATACAGAAGAAACTTTTCAAAATCTGTTTTTCTATATAGTGACTAACATTTGTAAATCTCAAATTCCCAAATTTATCCCTTCCCACTCCCTTTCCCCAGTAACCATAAGATTGTTTACTATGTCTGTGAGTCTGTTTCTGTTTTGTAGATGAGTTCATAGTGTCCTTTTTTTCTAGATTCCATATATGAGTGACATTATATGATATTTTTTCTTTCTCTTTCTGACTTACTTCATTTAGAATGATAATCTCTAGGTTCATCCATATTACTGCAAATGGCATTATTTTATTCTTTTTTATGGCTGGGTAATATTCCATTGTATAAACATATCACAACTTCTTTATCTAGTCATCTGTCAATGGACATTTAGGTTGCTTCCATGTCTTGGCTATTGTAAACAGTGCTGCTATGAACATTGGGGTGCGTGTATCTTTTTGAATTAGAGTTCCCTCTGCTTATATGCCCAAGAGTGGGATTGCTGGATCATATGGTAAGTCTGTTTTTAGTTTTTTGAAGAATCTCCTTACTGTTTTCCATAATGGCTGCACCAAACTACATTCCCGCCAATAGTGTAGGAGGATTCCCTATTCTCCACACCCTCTCCAGCATTTATAGTTCATGGGCTTTTGAATGATGGCCATTCTGACTGGTGTGAGGTGCTACCTCATTGTAGTTTTGATTTGCATTTCTTTGATAATTAGTGATATTGAACATTTTCTCATGTGCCTGTTGGCCATTCATATGTCTTCATTGGAGAATTGCTTGTTTAGGTCCTCTGCCCATTTTTGGATTGGGTGGTTTGTTTTTTTGTTATTAAGTTGCATGAGCTGTTTATATATTTTGGAAATTAAGCCTTTGTCAGTTGCATCATTTGCAAATATTTTCTCCCATTCCATAGGTTGTCGTTTTGTTTTGCTTATGGTTTCTGTTGCTGTGCAAAAGCTTACAAGTTTAATTAGGTGCTATTTGTTTATTTTTACTCTTATTTCCATTGTCTGGGTAGACTGCCCTAGGAAAACATTGCTAAGATTTATGTCAGAGAATGTTTTGCCTGTTTTCTTCTAGGAGATTTGTCATTTCTTGTCTGATATTTAAGTCTTTAAGCCATTTGAATTTATTTTTGTGTGTGGAGTGAGGGAGTGTTCTAACTTCATTGATTTATATGTTGCTATCCAGTTTTCCCAACACCACTTGCTGAAGAGACTGTCTTTTCTCCATTGTATATTCTTGCCTCCTTTGTCAAAGATTAATTGACCATAGGTCTGTGGATTTATGTCTGTTCTGTTCCATTGATCCATAAGTCTGTTTTTATGCCAATACCATGCTGTTTTGATTACCAAAGCTCTGTAATATTGTCTGAAGTCCAGGAGGGTTAAAGATTTCAGTTTAGCAGGTACCCTCAGTGTCCTGTGCATGGGTGCCAGTTCAATGGCTGGCAGATGACTGGTGGATTTGGGAATGCAATGAGTGTGCAGTATATGTACAGGGAGATAGGGAGGAAATGCCTACACTGCGCCCTCCTCTCTGACCTGCACATTCTTGGAGATGAACTGAGTGACTGAAGCATGTGGAGGTGTCCGTTTTTCAAGTGAGGAGACTGAGACAGGTTGTGGATTTGCTCATGGGCACTTAGCTAGCAAATAGCAGCCCTGAGATTGGCATCCAGGAAGCCTGGCTTTGGGGTCCATGCTCTGCACTCCTGCACTACACTTCTGCATACATAAGTTCAGGAGATACTTGTTGAACTGACATGAGCAAAATCAATTAGAGATTTTGCTGAGAAAGACATGGCTTTTAGATAAGCTAACTGTGCAGTCTTTATCCAGTCACTTTGCTTCCCTGGTATCCAACTGCTCCTCCATAAAATGAGGGGATTTAAGTTTGTGTCAGTTAAGGTTCAGCAGCACATAAGAGACAAACCCCAAATAGCGAATTAAACAAGGCAAATGTTTGCTGCTCTCTCGTGTGAAAACAAGTCCAGAGGAATTCAGACCAGGTCTGGTTTACAAACTCATTATCATGGACCCACCATCCTGTGTGAGACTTCCACCTGCAAGGTCTCCTCATGGTTCTAGATGTCTACTGGAGCTCCAGCATCACATACACGTTGTGGGCTGGCTAAAGGAGGAAAGAGGAAGGCAATGAGGAGGACACAGAGGTGACTGAGCTCCCTTCCAACAGCCTTCCCAGAAGGCCCACATAGCCCTACCACTTCTATTACTTTGGCTTGAATTCGGTCACACATTCCCACCCAGCTGGAAAGGAGACTTGGTTGTAGGGGGCTTTGTTCCAGGCAGCAAGTGCTCAGCTTAAACTCGTGGTTCTGTTACTAAGGAAAAAGCGAAGACTGGATTTGAGGGTAGTCAGCCAGTAGACTCTGCCACAGGGTGAGAGCCCCTTCTGTTTGAGGGTTCCCTTTGAGTTTCAAGTCCCACAGGAAACTTAACAAAGGTGGGATTTACATCTTTCTGCTAAAAGGTCTAAGATTAAACTGTGAAACTGAGCAGAATCTTGCTAAGGGCCCACCCCTGCCAACCCACACATCCAGAAGCAGTCTTCCTGCTGCACCCAGCTGGGGCTGCTCATGCTGCCCAGGAGGTGCCAGAGAAAGTGCTCAGGGACTAAACTCAATTCCCTGCCCCTGGATATGGCCCAGGGTTTACTCTCCAGCTGTGGTCCTTAGAGTTCTGCAAAGTGTAGCCTCCAAGACCTGCCAGGCCTGCTCCCTGCTGGCCCCCAACCTGACCCCCTTTACCCCATGCCACCCCCGACCATGTTCCCATCATGCTGAGTTCCTTGCTGTTCTCCAGACATATCTGGCTCTGAAGCCCCTGTGCCTTTGCACGTACTCTTCCTCCTGCCTGTGGGATGCCATTTACTTTCTTGTCTGCCTTAAGAATTTCTCCTTGTGCTGGATTCCCCACTCCACCCCACAGCACTTGGGGCCTGCTTCAGTAGTAACACCTGCCACACTGAGGAGTATAGTCCATTTCTGTGTCTGCCTCACAAGGCTTTGCGCCCCTGAGAACGAAGATCTACTCCCAGTGCCTGGCCTGTTGCTTGGCTCAGAGGAGGCTCCTACATATCTGTTGAATTGGGTATGGCAGGGAAACCAAATTAAGGCTCTATGGGAAGGCCTGACTGTCTGGGAAATACCTAGAGACGAAGCCCTTGTGTGGTCACAGGGTTTCCCAGGGCCTGGCCCAACAGGTCATCTCTCAGCTACTCCTGTGGGTTGTAAGGGAACCGAAACCTTCTCATGCCCCTTCCTGCAGCTCACCATCTAGAGGAGTCCAAGGAAGGGATTAAGGCTCTGAGATCCTCATTTGCTGAGTCTCTTGCATCCTGGAGAGGAGCTGCTGGGGGTTAGGGGGTGGGAAGTTTACAAATCAGCATGTGGATTCCAGATTGAGTTCTTTTATGTAGACGGAGGGTCGAGAGATTCTGAGCTATGGCCTGCCCTGGCTTCTGCCCACTGCCCTCTTTGTGAGTCTCAGACAGACCAGTGAACTTGCCTAAACCTCTTGGGGGCCTAAAGATCCTGTTTGAAAGCTATGACCCAATTTTAACAAGGATTGGTCATATATGTGTGGTCATACTCATAAATTTTATACAACAGTATTTTTCAGAGTATTATTTCCACTGAGTACCTAACAAACATATGAACTTCCTGGGACATATTCCAATGCACAGCATAGCTACCCCTGTCTAAGTTCTATCTAATCACCTGCCCATCTTTTATAGGCCACACTCTTAGCGGGAAATGGGGAGAGGAGGGTCGGAGGCAGAGAAGGGGAGGAGAAGAATATTAGAACAGTATTTCCCAGTTTAATCTGTAATGCTCTGTCACTTTTGGTCACTTTTAGTCCTGCCACCTACCAACTAGGTTTTTGTTCACCACAAAGTCACACACCATATGGAGACACTGTGACCGCCATCATCTCTAGGCACGATATTTCCTATCCACCAAGCACAGCTTGACAGGGTGCCATGAGTCTTCTTGTCCCGTTTGGGATGCTGTGCATCCATGAATGGCCAGTATGCTTTTATCCCCTTATCTGAGTTCATTCATCACTACTGAGAGGAGTTCTAACTGCATTATGAAGAAGGTTCCCCTTGAAAGAATATGCTACTCAGTTGAGGGAATTCTACTCAGCTGAGAAAATCTTCTTTAGCTCATAAGCATAAGCTGTATACAGTGGGATTTTATCAAGGATCTAATCTTCCTGGGAGAGCAAAATATAGGTGGTTCCCAGTCTCCCAGAGTTCTCTGCAGCAATCTTTGCTTTTTACTACAAGATATTCCTGGACACCACATCTTAGAGTGAATTCTATTTCTCCATAGTAGTATTAATACAATGGACCTAATGGGGTTCCCATTGGGTTCTTGACCCAGAAAACCACAAATCAGGGTCAGCCTAAACGAATTGTGAAAGTAAATCTTCAGTGACTGTCAACCTTCATAACAATCTTGAAAGGAAAAATCTTGCTCCAAGCTCTACAATGTGGGCATAAAGTTTCCACATATAGTGATTTTACAAAGATTTGCAAAGTAAACCTACAGCCCAAAAAATTTACAACCCTCAAATATCATACTTTTCAATTGTCCAAGTAAACACTTTAGATACAAAAAAACCCTATAACAATAGTCTTCAGAAACTAAATGTCATTAATAGTAAGTCTACTTAATAGTAAGGCAATTTGAACGGATACTTTTGTCTTTCCCATTTTGCAAACCAACGTAAGTGTTACTACTGGGTTTAAAGTTAGAACTTTTCTTCTGGAAAATAATTACTAATTTAGCATGTGGGTCTTTGAAAGCCTCACTAAGGATCACCATTATGAAGCTTTGGTGAATCAGGGTCACTGCAGAGACAACCTACCGGTCTCCCCTCTGCTTGTGTCTCTGTTCTCCCCATTCTTCCCAGTGACACACACCACCTCCACCCAACTCCAATCCAAGGGCAGGCTTTGGTTCAGACACGGGTTTGAGCCTCAGCTCCAAAACTGACAGGTTGTGTGATTATGGTCAAGTTAATAGAATTTTCTAAACCTGAGTTTCATCATCTGAAAGGCAGATAAAGATAGTACCCATCAGAGGGTTTTTGAGAAGAGTTGGTGAAAGATGGCCCTTGACCTGAGACCTACGATGTAGTAAGTGTTCAGTAACTTGGGATTTTTACTGTTATTATTATGGGAAAAGTAACCACTTAGAAATATACTGAATGAAAGAAAGAGATAGTAAAGGATTTCAGGGATGATTTTGATTTGCTATGAATTTCAGGACTCTATAAACACCAGCATAGAGTGACATTCTTTCACTTTTCCCCGTGTTTTCCCAAGTCACTGCCTAGCACCGGGCAGCTGTTGCTCCAATGAGTGAAAATACAATGGGTAAACGCAGTGAAACCATGGCATTGTAGGGACAGAGCCATGTCTCAGAGTGCCTGATCATGGACTCTCAAGGAACATCATCAGAACTTGTCCACTTTCTGGCTTGCTATGTGCCTGGAAAGAGGCAAGAACAGAACTATTCTGGTTGAAAAAGAGCCAGAGGCCTTCCTCCCTGAAGGGACGGCCCAGGAGAGAACCCAGGACAATAACTCACGCTCTTCATATGCTTAATGATCCAGGAAGGCTTTCGCTTAAACCAGCTTGCTAGAGCCTTGCAATAATCCCAAGAGGTCTATAGTGCTATAGCCCTCATTTACCCAGTCAGTTATTTAGGCAATCGTTCCATGTCCCCTGAACGCTTTCTATGCACAGACTCCGGTGGTGAAAAAACACACACAGTCCCACCTTCAAGTTGCTTTTAATCTAGTTGGAGAGATGCACAATCAATTAAGCAACCAATAAATAAACGTAACCAGGGCCACTGTTCTGCTCATACACACTGTCTGGCCAGGCATGGTGTTAAATATTTGAATATCATCCCCTTAAACACTTATGAGTTGTGATTAGTGCAGTGAAAGCAATGAGTATAATGATGTGATGGCGAACTGTGGGGGTGGGAAGCTCTTTTATATGGGGAAGACTCTTTGAGGAGCTGATATTTAAGCCAGACTATGAAGGACAGCACAGCAGATGTAGCAGAACAAGCACTTACGGACTAATTTACCTTCTCAGTTGAAATAAGCTGGGCCACTCAAAAGGTTAAGTCAGGGAATAACAGGGACTGGCTTATATTTAGAAAACTGATGGCAAAATAAAAAATGGAAAGGAACTGAATCTCTTGTAATTGGAAGTAATTGAGCATAGTTTGGATGTATATGTGGCAAATATCCAAAGGTACAATTCACACATGAGATGACGGTTTGTACTAGATAATCTTTAAGGCCCCATTCGAACCTGGAATTATATGATTCTCTGAAAACTGTACAACTCGGTGTAAATCTTTATCACTGGTATTCCTGCTGCCCCTGCTCTGTCAGGTCATCACAGCAGCGCCCTATACGGGAATGCTCTCCACCCAGGAACTATCTGGATGCACATTTGAAGATGGAAAATGAAGAGGCATTGGCACTTAGATAACTAGCTGAGCATGATTGCTTTGGGGTGCTAGGACCACAGCCCATACAGACAAAGGGGCAGAACATCTACAGTGTGATCACAACACTGTAAAAACATGGGTGCAACCAAATTGTTAAAATTGTGGCTCGTGGTAGAATTTTGAGTGATCTTCACATAACTGTTGGATCCTTGTAAATGTCCCCCAGATCTAAAAAATGCATATTAATTTTTAATGAGGAAACAAAAGTGTGGAGTGGGGGCGGGACTCACTAATGTGAGCTATTAGTTGTTGTGTTAATATTTTTGTTTCCTAATTTGCAGTGATCCTGCATTATGGTGGTCACATGAGAGCCAAGCTGTTTCCAGAAATCTCAGACTCTTCTCCATCCACAACAGCAGCAACAGTACAGGCCCCAGCAAAACCTTCTCTCCTGCAGCCCACTAACCATGTGCCTCACAAAACTTCAGCAACAAGATCAACGGATGGTCATGTCACCTCTCAAATAGCTTTCACAACCTCCAACTCTGAGACCCTGACCACCCACACAACCATAAAAATTCCAGCAACAACTTCCCTGGTAACTACAAACAGCACCTCATCTACCAGCCCAATAACCCACACCCTGGTCACAACCCTGGCCGTAACCAACAAGTCACACACAACTTCAGTCACTGAGGCTACAGTCGGTCCCAGCATGGGTCCCAGTTCATCACCACCTACCATCACCCCACCAGCCCACACAACTGGAAACAGGCCCTCGACTGTCAGCCACACCACTGGGAAAACCACCCAACCCAGGAACCAGACCATCCTTCCAGCAACTCTGTCTGCCTTACCACACAACAGCACAACTAGTCGGAAGCCTACTCTACCCACCAGCACCCCAGGTCCAACCACAACCACAAATAATACCACCCAAACAGCCTCACCTGCCCCCACAGCTCCAGGGCCCACCCTTGCACCTCAGCCGTCATCACCCAAGACTGGAATTTATCTCGTTCTAAATGGAAGCAGGCTCTGTATCAAAGCAGAGATGGGGATACAGCTGACAGTTCAAGATTCAGGGTTGGTAAGTCAAGGCCATAGGACTGTAACGCTATCTTCAAAAAGTTTGAGTGGGAGTGCCTGGCTAGGAATGAACACTCCCCTGCATCCTGTATCTTGAAATAAAACTGCGAGCTCCTCTTTCTCCAAGGTGCTCCATTAAAAGCTGAATCTGTTTTAGAATACATATAAAAGTAGCAACCGATAGTGATTGTGTGGATCAAAGAAAGCACGCATCAAGATTTTAAATACGCACACCCCTCAGTTTCAGCCAGTATGGGCAGAGTGTGTGTCCAGCGTTGACCCCAGCCTGACTCTGCCCCTCTGGATGACTTCCAAGCCTCAGCAACTTTCCTGTGAAACGAGAGGTTTGGATTAGATTGTCTCCATGGTTCCAGCCAGCTGTCACATTAATATGACAATAATATGAAAAATCCAACTTGACAAGAAGATTGGAGGGAATAGGGTTGGGGCTAAGGGTATTCAATTTACTAAAAGAATCACTATAAAGATAACATGTCCCTTTTTGGCATAGTTTTAATGACTTCAAAGAAACGTTCCACATGCAGGTTTTTAATTTGAAACAGAAGGGTAGCAAACTGGGTAGCAAAACCTATCCTGTAGTACCCTTCAACGTGTTTGATTCAACAAAAATTAAATTCCACGTGGTTTATCAAGAGTATACTTGCCATGAATTATCTATCAAAGAACTCCTTCAAAAAGTCTTTTAAACGAAAGAGTTTGGAAATAAGAAGTGTCTTTGGGGACTTTGAAATTCTCCAGTGAACACTCACTAGCCTTGAATTTCAGGCCCATTTACTGGCCTGTGCTTCTAGTCTCTCCGAGCTGGAGTTTTCTTCCACAGTTCACTGAAACAACCTCCTTTATTTGGTTTAGGTTCTTTCACGCCTAAGATACTTCAGCATCGACCCCAATGCAACTCAAGCCTCTGGGAACTGTGGCTCCCGAAAATCCAACCTTCTCTTGAACTTCCGGGGCGGATTTGTGAATTTCACATTTACCAAGGTGAGGCTGAGCTCCTTCACTCTACCTGGCTCTAACGCCGCTTTCCCTAACCCTCACCCTGGGGGCCGGTGGTGCAACCCTCCACTTCACTTTAAGTGCAGGGGAAATAGACTTCAGAGACTTTTGAGATCTTCTCTGATAATAACGAGGGTCGTGGAGACGCAGAAGGCAAGTGTCAACATCTTCTGTTTGCTTTCCTCCCTCTTCAGCCTCCTCAGTGCAGCCTAAGAAGGGCTTTGATGCCTCTTGGGGGAGACTTGGCCTTGGGGAACCTGGCCGCAGTGCCCCTTGCAAGCCACCCAGAGGAGGAAGTTGTACAGATGAACAGACCCATAGAAATTCCCAGTGGGCATGAAGAAACGTGATTACACTAAGACCAAAATTAAATGTCACAATGGGTTCTTTCCAACCACAGCAGGCAAAATTCAGGGACAAACCAGGCACAGGGTTTTCCAGACCAGATCTTGGGAGGGGGAGGCAACGGAGTAGAGTGGAAGAGCATGGTTGTGGGGACAGAGTCTTGGCTGCAAATTTGACTCTGTCACTTGCTCTCCTTGTGGCACCAGGCAGGCAATTTCACCTGTTTGAGTATTTTTTTTAATCACTTGAAAAATGGGGGAAAATTTGTCCAGTACATGGAAAGTGGATGTTCAATAGCCAGTAGCTGTGATCACAATGACTGAAATGGGCAAATGTCCTGGGAACACAGTGATGGTCATCTCCCCCTGTCAAAGCAGAGACTTGCCCCTGCATGCCCCAGAGTGTCCTTCAAATAGGTCAAGAGGACCCTTGCAGCTGGAACTTGATGGGAGCCTCCTTCTTGCCTGTCTGACGTGACCCCTGAAGTTAGAGGGTCTTGGTTAGCAAATCTTGGAGAGCAGTGAGCATAGACTTTGGGATTAGAGAAATCAAGACTGACTCTCAGCCATAATACTTAGGAGCTGCATGATCTTGGACTAGTTGGGGCTTGTTTCCTTCTCTATAAAATGGAAATAACGGCAGCTATTTAGTAAGACTCTTAGGAGAATTAGAAATGCTATACGTAAACTGCCTAGCACAGTGTATGGTACATGCAATGGTCAATAAAGAGGAGTTATTAACTTGGCCTCACAGGCTTTATCTTCCTCATACATGCTTTTCTCCTTAAGGTAGTGATGCATTTGAAAAGTTGATATTTTCCTTTCAGTACCAAATGGAAAAACACATAATCCTTCACCAGAAGAATATTCAGGGCATAATAAGTGCTCTGTTCCTGGACAACTGAAGTTAATCTAGAAAGATGTCAGGAATCTTTAAAGAGTCACTTCAGCAAAATGGCAGCGGATAGGCATAAGCATTTATGCTCTAATTTAGGGCTTAATCCTACCCAGACCATTGCGTCTGTGAAAAACTGCCTAAGGAAAGGCTTCCGAAAACTCCAGTGTTTGTCTGTGGCACACAGTGGCCACGCTGCCAGGCCATGGACAGAGCTGTGAGCAGGAGCTGCTTTGGCATCTTTCCCTGTCTCTTTTTGCTCCTTTCATCTGTTTCTTGGAACGATGCCTTCAGGCTCAACTCTATTTGATCAAGCTCCACTCAAGTGTTGAATCCCTGCCTTTCTGGAAATCCTCTATGCCTCCAGAGGCTGGACAGGAAATGAGTGCCCAGTAGGGCTAGAAGGACCAGTAGGGCCCCCTCTTTCCATCCTCCTTCAGGAAGGAATAAGGTGAGCCTCTCAGTTCATGGCTCCAGGTGTTGCAACAGCAGCTTTGCCGAGTCTCACCAACCACATTCACCATATTCATTCCACTCCCAACACCACTTCCCAAGGCAGCTGACCTTGGCTCTGTCACAGGAGAAAGCAGGGGGGCTCATAGAAAGTAAAAATTCCCACCACCCTTAACCCTTCTGGGGGATTTCCACATTTTAAAAGAGAAAATGTTTAAGCCAAAACAGTGGCCACAAATCCAAAGATTACAGGGACTAAGCATAGACCTTAATGAGTCAAGTGGTGAAAAATTAAAAATGTCTTTTTCCTGGTAATGGGCAGTCCTTATTTTTTATTTTCCCACTTTTGATGAAGACTTCATTCTTCCATTAAATCTGTATAAGAAAAATGTGAGCATAAGCATGCGATGGCAAGCCTCAGAGGGAGGGGTAAGGAGTGCCCTCCTCCTCCACAGGGCAGTTAAGTATTTTACACCTCACCTCTGTCAGGTGGTGACGAGAGACCAATGTTTGTCAACACTGACTATTCAAGAGAAGTCAGAAATCCAGATCTTTTTATAAGACCACATGATTATTGAGTGTTGACAACACATTTTTAAAAAATTTGGCCAAACAAAACACAACTATAGGCCAGACTTGGCCTGTGGATCCTGGCACCATGCCTTCTACCCGAACAGGTGAACTATGTGAAATGTATTTAGACAGGAAAGTTGTCTAGATTCTTCCGCAAGAGAAATGGGCTCAACAATTCAGTCAGACAACTTTGCAAATGTTGCTACCTTCTACCCCAGTGCTTCTCAACAGCAGCAGTATTAACATCTGGGTTAATATGGATAAGTCTTTGCAGTCGGGGCTGTCCTGTGCCTTGTGGGATGCTGAGCAGAATCCCTGACTGCTACCTACGAGATGCCAGTAGCAACACCCAACTCCAGCTGGGACAGCCCAAAATGCCCCCAGATGTTGCTGAATGTCCCCTGGAGGGCAAAACCACCCCCTGGTTGAGAATTAGTGCTCTGGAGAGAAAAAGAGCCTTGGAAAATAGAACTACATGTTAGTTATAACGTCATAGATGTTATAAATGTGAACCAAGTATAGAATGATAAATGGATGCTGATTAGCAAGACTGATTTGTCAACCAATTTATCAATAAGAATTTACTGAGCACCTATTATGTCCCCAACAATAAGCTCAACATAATGGGAGAAATAAAAGAAATATAAGCCAGGGGAGGGTATAGCTCAAGTGGTAGAGCGCATATTTAGCATGCATGAGGTCCTGGGTTCAATCCCCAGAAAATCCATTTAAAAAAAAACTAATAATAAATAAATAGATGTAATGACCTCCCCTCCTAAAATAAATAAGTAAATAATTTAAAAAAGAAATACTGGCTATAGTTTTAGGTTTCAAATCATGTACAATAATTTGTAATTTTTAAAATTGAAATATTGCCAATGACAGAAACATAAAAAAAATTGCCTCCTAAAAAATCACTTGAAGTTGTTCAGGCAAGACTTAACTTATGCATATCATTTCTGTGTGACTGTGGACAAGTTGCTAGCTCGCTCCCTCTGAGCCTCAGTCTCCTATTCTATAAGATGGGCCCGCCAGGACCTGTTCTGTCCGGCCGGACGCTGTGAGGGTGAGCTGGGCTGGCATATGTGAAAGTGCTGAGCGAGGCGTCTGCCCTTTAGTGGGATCAGGAGAGGTGGGTTTCCTTTCTCATTTCCCTCAGTTTCATTTTTTTAAAAGCTGAAAACTTTTCCATGTCAGTGTCTCATTTGATTAAGGTGACATGCTGAAAGCTGTTCAGACCCTTCAGGTGCGGGGTAAATATATCTCCTTTCCCCTGCTACTCCCCACAACTTCCTTCCTGCTCAGGATAGTTGGTTTTAAAAATGTCTTTCAGACACTTTGTGTAGAGTTGAAGTTTCTGCTCTCAACGCTATGCCGTTGTCATCCACCTGATTGGCAGGCAGCACAAGTTTGCAGCACTGGCTCTGGGACGTGGGAGAAACCAGTCACCAAGAGGGAGGGGCAGCAGGGTCAGGCAGCACATCGGCCAGCCGCGGTCTGGAAGTCTAACTGCCCAGCCGCCTGGTGTTGCCCCCAGGGCCTTTCAGGGTGTTTGGAGCCCTCTTAGCTGTCAGACTCCTGTAAACTGTTATCAGTGATCAAACGTTAACACCCTCAGAGCACACTATTTAGAACTTTCCGAGGATGCCGCACCCTTCATGTCCTGTTTTCCCTTGTGGGCTCCCCTCCGCCTGGAATGCCCCTGCCACCCCTAAGCCGCTTTTCCATTCATCCTTTAAGATGACTCAATTATTGTTATGCTATGAAGTCTCCCCCACCCACCTGCACCTCCATCCCAAGTTAAACTGGGATGCTTTCTTCTCTTGGTTCCCTGACCCTCCATGTGCTCCCCATTCAGGCCCTTACTGTGCATTTTGCCATCCTGAAGGCAAGTGTCTGACGTATTCACATTCCTCTGTCTAGTGCCCCACCCTGACTCTGTATATAGTATATCTTTAGCAAATGTTTGATGAAGAAACGAATCAATAAAAGAGAGAATCTAAATTTCAGAGAACTCTGTGCCAAGTTGCCAAAAAGTAGGTCAGCTGCTCTAAAGACACAACTCTTTGGCTTCCTTTTGTTACCTCCAGAGCAGAGGTTTCTTGATGAAGTCAAGACAACACTGAGCAAAAAATACCTGATTGATGTTGAAGACGCAGTCCACATCCTGAACATCTGTGACTGTGAAACTCCCACAATGCATTTTGCAGAAGTTGAGGAGAGAGGACCCTAGGCCTGTCGGTCATTGGCGTTATGACTTCCTGCACAGGCTTGACTGGCTGGCTTGCTCTGAACCTTGTCCTCTGCTAAGAAAGGTGTTTAAGATCTCTTTCATGAGCTATTGCAGAGATCCCTTTAGACACTGGTAGTGAGGAGCCACTGTGTCTAGATCCATCGGTTGAATAGTGAGATGAGATTTTACAAGCGGTCCATTCAAATGGACAAGCCGTAAGTGTTAGTACCGTATTTGGCTGTTAGGAGTCCTCGGGCCCCCTTTTGTCAATGCTGATGAGTACACAAAGGATTTTAACTTTGTCTTCAAGAATCCAGCATGATAAACATTTGTCACTGTCCAACTCGAAACCCAAGTGAGAAAAACATTTGGCAGAAATTAACCCTGTGGGTGTCAGAGGAGTGAGCACACACTATAAATTGCTTACTGTATGGTATGTAATTTCCCTTGGGCTTTGGGTTAAACCTGACACCAGCTTGAAGCACTCAACCTCCCCTCCCCACCACCGCCCTCCTCTGTATCCACCCCATTCCCATCCCCCAGAGCTGAGGTTTCAGCCTGGTTCTCTATTAACTTTTATTTATTTCTTAATTTACTTTTATTTACTTTTTAAGTTTTGTTGAGCCCAGGACCTTGTGAGTGCTAGGCATGCACTCTACCACTGAGCTATACTCTCCTCCCTTCTCAGCCTGGTTCTT
The DNA here is from genome assembly GCF_048564905.1 of Vicugna pacos. Lineage (NCBI taxonomy): Eukaryota > Metazoa > Chordata > Mammalia > Artiodactyla > Camelidae > Vicugna > Vicugna pacos. The sequence continues at coordinate 52,150,385 of NC_132987.1, read as the reverse complement.
TAATACATAAGGGTAGCTGAGCTTAATTCACTGGTTTTGCTCTCTCTTTCTTGCTGTTTGCAGTGAATCTGAGCTCTGGGAGCTAGGTAAAAATGATCATTTGAGCTCAGTGAGAGCGGTTTACTGGGCAGGGGCAATCTTATTATTACTGTTGTTAATAACACCAGTTAAAATTTGAATGAAGACTCTGTGATAAGCTTTTATGTGATTTCTTCATTTAATCCTCACATCAACCTAAGAGGTAAGTCCTGTTATTATTGTCTCATTCTTCTACTGAATAAGGTAAAGAATTAAAATTTTGGAATGTTCACAGAGATTTGACAACTCAAAATAGGCTACATGGAAACAAAGACATTTTTTTAAGTAGTATTTAAAAATTCTTAGCAACGTTTTATTCTTGCAAATGTTTTAAAGAGAGTGGTTAACCAACTGATTTGTTCAGCAACTTTGTTTGTCATTGATGGTGTAGACTAGGAGTCAATAAGCTATGGCCCCCAGACCAAATCCAGCCCACCACCAAAAAAATGTTCAATGTCTTTTTCTACAAAAGTTCACCTAATAAATTCTCTTCCTTCCTTATGAAGATACACAGCAGCTCAGTCGCAGTCAACGTTTGTCTAATTTTGATTCAGGCTCTGGATTCTGTCCTGTTCCAGCCTAAGATGAACTTGCAGTGGGTGTGAGCACTGCCATCTGCTTTGGAGGGCCTCACCTTGGGCATTAGCGCCAGAAAGCACCAGCTCTGGAGGGGCAGGGCCAGGCCCCCTTCCTGTCAGGGCCAGCTTCATGGGCATGTGACCTGTGCAGTGGGGAGCACCCATGCTTGGTTTAAAGCTTTCCTGTCCCTCTTGGGTTTCTCAGTGATTTCTCATCTTGCATTTTCATTTTGTACTAGGCTCACAAATGACGTGGCCAGCCCTGCTTCCTAGAGATGGCTATATATCTAGGCAATTACATTTCAGGGAATGTGGAAGAAAGTTCTTGCACAACACATTTTTCCTCTCTAATATCCCATGAAGGAAAATGTAGAGCAGGACCCTGTAGACAAGATCTTGCTTTGTCTCACCTACAAACAATGTACCTCAGAAAAAGATGCTAGGCTCCCCTGAGCCTCTTTGTTCTCTGCTGTAAAATGGGCTAAGAATTTTTACGCTGCCTCAGGGAGTTGTGAGGATCAAAGAAGGCCACGTAGGTGAACGCATGCACTTAGTAACCTGTGAAACCCTTAGAGAAGTACATAGCACCCTTTCCTTACGGCCACGAGGATAGGTTGAGGAGATGTCACAGGAGAGCAGCTTCCAGGAGGTCTCCCACGGAGCTCAGAGCTGGCCCAGTCACTGTTCTCCTGCTGCTCCTAAAATCAGTCTCGCACTGCAGCCCAAGCAATTTCCAAAAACAAAGCCATGCTTATGTCACTGCCCTGCTGAAAACCCTTCAATGGATTCTCTCTGCCCTTAGGATGGGGCAGAGTCTTGTAACAGTGACTACGAGCCCTGATGTACAGGTCTCTCTTATGCTAAAAGGGACACCAAACAAAGAATAACCTGAATAAACTGTATGTGAAAGAAGCCCAAGAAGGGCCTGGGTCACAGTTATTTTTCTCTAAAACAAATGGATGGTCCAAGGACACTGTTCAACTTGTTCAGACCCAAGACTGAGCACTTAGAATGAGGCATCCAGATCTTATTCTTCTCCCAGAACCTAGAACAGTGCTTGGTCAGGAGTGGATATAAGAGAAGTTAAAGGCTAGCCTGGCAGCCTGGGGTCATATCTTCCCCAGCCACCTATTAGGGCTGTGACCTTGAGCAAGTCACAGTCACTGCAAGGATTAAATAAGGCACGGCACAGGGGTGTCTGTCCCACGAGCTGAGAAGCTCCCAGCACAAGGTAAGAAGCCGGCCTGTGGATGTGCTGCTCAATGAGCTGTAGGGTCTACAGTTCAGTGGATCGATAGTGACCTCACTAGAACAGCCTGTATTTCCGGAACCCTTATTTGTGCAAGGAAGCATCATTTCATCCACAAATAATATATAAATTATTTTATATAGAAGGTAATGAAATGTAATCAAATTATTATTAAATTTCTTTAATGACTAGATTGTAAACAACTAAAAGGAATTCAGTTTCAGATTCTGATTTTGGTTGCTCTACCATTTTTGGCAACTCTTACATGTGGACAGTTTACTAACGAATGTTCAAAAGCAATAACACCTACTTTAAAAAATAAAAACTCCTTTTCCAACTTACCCTTTCGTACCACGATTCAATTTTTTTTAATGTTCCATACCCTGAGACTCACAGGAAGTTACAGGGCTGTTTTGTAGGGTTTTCTTGTTTGTTTTGTTTTTCCAAAGGGACAATCCCCAGGTAAAAAGTGGAACATTGCTTTATATTTCTGAACACAACAACCTGGGGTCCTCTTTTCAGAGAACACCCAGTGATCTCAGGGTTAACCATTTTTTTTTAATCCCTCCCGGTGGCCCCATCTAACCATTTTGGAGGCACAAACCCATTAATCTGTTTAAGTAGCTGACACCCTACCCAGGAAAATGCACACACAATTCTGTATACACTGTTTTTCCCAGAGGGTTTATGGACCCCATGAAGTTCCCCCATGGTAGCCTTAAGGGTGAGTGGTCTCAGTTTGACTTCTCACCTTAATTACTAGGAAAAGCTTAATGTACACCCGCCAACCCGTCCACCTTCCAGATGTATTTGCGTTTCAACAGTGGAAAACTTGGCCCAGCTGAAGGGACTCAAATTGTTTGTATAAGTGGAATTTGAATTTCAGGTTCTAGCAACAAGTATGCAGTAGAAAAATGTTTAGCCGCAGACAAGCTATTACTTGTTATTTATTTATTGCGTGATATGTTTACATTTTTGGAAATTTCCAAACACAATTATGGCTCCATACCAACACACCGCCCAACCCCCATGTCAAGGATTTAATAGCTGCCTAAACAGCCTGTAAGCTAGGATCATAAACATAAAAATAGAGATTATCCAAAGGTTAACATACTGCTGTTTTACAGGGTGAAAACTCCTATTATATCAGTGAAGTGGGAGCCTATTTGACTGTCTCAAATCCAGGTAAGTTCCACAGTTTCAACTTTTCATCCCATTGAATTTGCTAATCTTTGATGCTGCATTTGAGAAACAGACTGAGAGAGTAGACAACAATGTAACTTTGGGAGAACTTACTTCACCTCTGTGTGCTTCAGTCTGTTTGTCTGCTCATGAAGCAGATTGAACTATATTATGTCGACGATCATCACTGGCAGAAAAAGAGCTGAGTAGCTCACAGATTTGCTGTTAATGATCCAGTTTATTCAGTACTCTCAGAATCATGCATTCATTCTATGAGAATGTAGTTAGTGCCTGCTGGGTTCCAAGCCCTGTAATAGGTACTGAGGATCCATAATTATCTAAACATAAAGTCCCTGGCCTCCTGGAGCTTACTTCCTAGAAGTGGGGACAGGGCCATAAACAGACACATTCAATTAGACGAGCCTCCTCATATAGGCTGGGGAATAAATATTGTGAATGGTAACATAAATTAGCTAATGTTATCACTAGCTAAATTCTAGCTAGTGACAGGGTAGTAATATCTCAAGAGGCAGGATAGGGGAAAGGCAGACCAGAAACTGAGAGGCTGAGAGAGGGGATAAAACAATCCTAAGTCTCCATGATCAAGGCTCAGCCGTCCAAATACCACTTACCAGCTGCATGATACTAGGCAAACGTTTTCAGCTCTCTGACTCTCCATTTCCTCATCTGCAAAGTGGAGACAGTAGTACCTCCCTCTAAAAAATGTGAGAATTAAGCAGGAAAGTGCACAGAAGTGCTTGCACAGCGCAGGGCACACAGTGAGCAGACCCTCAGTGTGGGATGTTATGTCAGACGCAGGCAAAGACACCCACAGAGGCAGGAGAGGAGGGAACGTCTAGACTCTCTCACTAACAGCCCACGGGTGAATTCACTGAGATCCACAGTCTGTTCCTCAGCCCTGGGAGGTGTCGGCACATCCTTAAGTAGTGGCTGTCTCTTCAAGTAAACCAGGATCATGAAACCAATGCATAAAATCAGAATGCAAATTTGGTCATTTGTCATGCTCCTGTTTCTTACAGTAACTGCAGGAGGACCAGACAATTGGGTCCTCTGGCCAGTGAATTTTCTCCCATTCAGGAAGCCCAAGTGTACTCGGAAGGGAGCTTGGTGGAGGTGGAATTATAGCAAATGGAGTTAATTATATGAGTAAAATGTATAACCCATGTGCCTTGAAGCATACACCTCCTTAGAAAGGGTGCACCTATCACAAAACAGGGCCAGTCCTTGAGCAGGACCGTCTCTCCCAGCGGCGCTCAGGTGGACGGGGATGGCCCTCTCCCTTCTCTTTGTTTCCATGGATAATGCAACAACCCCTCCCAGCGACGGGCTTAGTCCTTCCTTTTGCTGCATTAATGCATTCAGTCTGGGGATATATAAATACTTGGTGACTTTGCATGTCTCTGCTCTGATTCATTACGAGTTCATGTGATTTTGTCTCAGAGAACAATCTTACCTTTTTTATTACTGAAGTTTTTGTGGGCACTTCTCTGTCGTTCCCCAAGCATTGACAAGAGTCCCCACCAACTCTGCCCCCAGTGATTTAAAATAACTGAGGAAAAGATTGCCAAAAGTTTCATTTCAATGTTATCACATCCCAGTTTATGTGAGGCTGCCCCTATATATTCCAAACAGAGCACCAGAAAGAAGCTCCCAGACGGCACTAGGGTGACTTTTCATGAGGAGAAGGGGACAGAACTCCAGAGACCCACACCTAAGGAAGGCCATTTAATGGCATGTGGCCACTCCACAACAGCTGGGGCTCAATGGATATTTGCCAGGATTCTTATATGTCACTGTTTCACCTCTGTTGTTTTCAGAGAAGGTTTACCAAGGAATGCAAAATGCTGTGGTGATGTTTGAGACTGTGGTTGGGCATTCCTTCAAGTGTGTGAGTGAACAGAGCATCCAGCTCTCACCCCACCTTCAACTGAAAACAACGAATGTCCAACTTCAAGCCTTTGATTTTGAAGACGACCACTTTGGAAATGGTAAGTTATGGGTTCATCGTGTCACAGACATAAACTCCTGAGACCCAGGGGCAGTTTCAAGTTGTTTTCATTTGAAGCTTTCAGAGGGATAAGAATCACATGAATGTCCTAGAACAGTATGATTCAACAAAGCTCTTAGGGTCAAGTTTCTCTGGCCTCCCTCTTACCGTTCCTCTGTGCCTCAATACCAACCTCGAAATGAGACACCTCAACTCACTCGTGTTCACTGCCTTCGCACAGCAGAATACATTCCCCTTGTCTGACCAAAAGACTCATTCTGACCCTTTTAAACACTCACACACTCAGTCAATCAAAAAGTCAGAAAACACCATTGGCAACCTCCCCTACTGTTCAAGCTGTTGAGTACTGGTAAACTCAGGTGTCTTTGGGGAACTTTAAAAATCCTGCGTATTAGTGATATCTAAAATTCAGGATTTCAGGGTAGATTCGTTCCCACTTGCAGAGGGAAAAGGAAAAGCTGTAATAATTTTAGACAGAAATACACTCTGTTGAATCCCCTCTTCTCGAGTCCGGGCTGTTCCACCTGACTGGTGCTTCCTCATAGTTAGTTTCAGTTTCCATGAAACTTCTGCTTTGGGTTTTCACCACCACAGAGGGAAGCAGGTCCTAGGAGGAAAGTCAGGGGCAGCCCAGGGTGACTTTCCAAAAAAGCCCTTTCCTCCCCACCAGAAAAACAGTATTGCAAGGATTTCCACATTTGGGCAGGAATTGAACTTCAGTTTCTAAAAGCATCTCTCTTATAATAATTCAATGACATCATGAGTACCTCTCAACTATCAAAAATAGAGTTAGCTACAAGTTTAGCTATAATTTAAATTTCTATACTATGAATCTGATTTCTCTTTGAATCCCATCATAAAGTTGAAGTTGTGTCTGGCAGGGAACTTCAGATATACTCCATTTAGCCAAGGAAGGATTAAAATGTTACTTGCCTTGGATCGCCTGGTTTCTGCAGGTTTTGTCTGAGTCCTACAATCTCTATCTTCGTTTTGGAGATTTACCACAGTAGTAAGATTAAGTGCTAAAATTTGCTGGTGAGTGTTGTCCCTACTTTGTCATCTTGTCTCAAAATATCCAATATGGGGAACTCTTAAAAATTCATTATGAAGGCTCAAACGAACTCTGTATTTAGTCATGTGGTCTTAAAAATAAGGCACACACTTGCTCTTCCTCCTCTTCAGAACCTGTGTAGGAGGAAGTGAGCAGGTCTAGGAAACCTCTTAGTGGCAGAGGTGAGAAATAAAACCTTTCAGCTGGACACCTGGCCTGTTAGCAGTGCTCATAAGGAGATGTAAGAAAGCTTTCTTCGTTTTTCCCTCGCCCTCCCTCACCCTCCCACATTCATAGTCACAAGGCCCTATCAGTTCTACCACCAGATGACTTCTCTTGTTCATTCCACCATTGCAGCTTCAGCTCAGCTCCATAGTCCCAGTCTTTGTGCTTCAAATTTCACTAAAGATGCTCTGATGTGAAGTTGTTTGTCATTCTATAGGTAATATTTTCTACCCGAGAGTATGAGAAGAGGGAAAAAGGAGCAAGTTAAAAAAATAAAAGTTACCGTGCAGCATGGTGTTCTAAAAGGCCTAATGCAAAGGAAGGCCTGATGAACACAGCATTGCGGGCAGGGGTCAGGGAAGTCCAAGAACTGGAGAGGAGTCCAGCAAATGTAAATGCCCAGCCTTATCAAAGAGACTGTTGTCCCACACAGTCGGCTTCTGACCCCCACATTCTCAACCTCTTCTCTGTAAAATCTCAGCCTGCAAAAAGTCTCCCCATTACCAGGAGCCCAGGCTGTCCAGCAGCGCCTTCAAGAGGCACAGAGTTGAAATAGAAGACTTTGGCCACGAGACTTGGTGCAGGTCCCTGTTTCCAAAGTTGGGAATCAAGGCTCCCCGGCTTCCTCTGGCCTGAGAGTCAATTCTGATTCAGACCCTCTAGACTGAACCAGTGTTTCTCAAAGTTGAGTCTGCCTCCCAGCTACTTCAGAATCAGCTGGGACCCACCTTCAACCCGCTGAATCGTAATTGCCTGGGTGTGGGGCCTGGGGATCACCCCGTAAGTGAGCACAAGCACTGCAAGTGGCACTGCCCCTGTCCTTTCTCGTCTCCGCCAACTGTGTGTCCCTGGCAGCAGGGGGGGAGGCCCAGCCGCTCCGTCTCCCACCCGGTTTCCTCCCGCCTGAGGCCGAGGTGGGCAGGGGCAGCATCACATCCCAGCATTGTGGCCAGCCCATAACACCTGTTACTCTGACTTCAATTACAGCGGATGAATGCTTCAGTGACAGAAACAGGAGAGAAATCCCTGTGGCTGTGGGCCTGAGTATTGCAGGGCTGCTTGGCGTTCTGCTAACAGCATGCCTGGTGACCAGAACGAGGCCCAGTAGAGGATATGAACACATGTAAAGCCCTACCTTTTTCAAAAGGTGCAAGGTTATGGCCTTGGAAATTCTGGCTGCATGTTTAGCCCTAAGTGAAGGGATGGACTTTTCCAGTCGCCTGCTCCATTCTCCCAATCTGATTAGGAAACTAGCTCTCCACCAAAGGGCCATCAAAGGCTAACTCTACTGTAGCCCCTACCCCACTTCTTCCCATTAGGGTGACGAGGTTGTGCCGTATGGGCTTGGATGCCGTGGCCCACACCTGATAACACAGGCCAGGCGGAGACAATTAGGGACAAGAGGTAGGGATGCGAGCAAGGTCCTTGTGAGGAGAAAGCAAACACCCAAAGGGAGGATTGTGGGAAAGACGTCTTCAAACTGCACTGATTTTTCTTACACATTTTTAAGAGTCTCAATATCCAGTTTCTTTTTTTAAAAAGTATTAAAGAAAAACCAATCCATTTCAAAATAAATTGTAAAATGATTTTAAACACCTGGTTTTTGCCCAATTCCTGATTTACTTAAATTACCAATGGTCTTGATAGACTATCATTTTTTTAAAAAGACATATTCTACACTATTATAGTATATTATTAGTAGAAAACTTCCCACCATTCCACCTTTTCTTTTTTCTAAAGGGATGTGCTGGGGATTGAACCCAGGACCTCATGCATACCAAGCACACACTCTACCACTGAGCTATACCCTCCCCCACCAACATTTCCTTTTTTTTAATGTGAAGGACATACCAAAGATCTTGGCAAACAAAAGAGACTTAATAAATGTTAGTTCTCCATTTCCTTGAGTTTCATTTGTTATCTGCCTTCTTGACACCTTTTTCCTGTTTTGTCTCTGTTTTTCTTTGATTTCAGTTTATCCCTGTAGACCTGTTAATTTGAGCCATTGGGAAGCAGAGGTAGGCAAAGCATCAAAACAATGAGAAACGGCAAGCAGAAGAGGTAGATCTACCCAGGTTGTTGTCCACTTGACTTTTAGAACAACATTTACCAAAAAAACTGTAAACCAGAAAATTCCTGATTGGGAGTGGTTGTTGTTGGGAGGAGAATTTCTATTAAGCTGTTGCTTGGAATGTTATTCACGGTTTTCTAGTCCATGGACTGCTTACATATGAGAACCAGGGTTTTTATTTCAGAGGAAGGGGAGAGTAACAGACTTCTGGGTGTTTTTAACTGCTTTTACCAACAGAAAGTTTTCTTGTCTTTCTACACTTTCCAGAGGTGCCATTCATTATTTTTAACAGGAAGTTTATGAAAGGTTGGCGACCACTCTATAACCACTGCTTACCTAGGATGTGTACTGGTTCCTTTGAGGCCTTTCAGCTCTCTCCACTTTCTGAGGAGTGAGTAGGGGGAGGGCATGCGGCTGCTTCAAGAGTGCTTCAAGAGTCCTTGAAGACGGCTGGAGTGTGAGGACATTCCTGTTTCCTCCTTGCAGCAAGAGGTGTTGGTGCAAATCTGGGATGTGAGGACCCAGTGTTCCCCAAAGTGACTTGGGTTGAGCAGCAAGGACTTGGCTTTGGAGAGATACCATCTGTCTCCATATCCTCCCTCTAGCAGGCACCAACCAGTGCCCGCTCGAGACTCCCATTTCCAGTTCAGCCTCAAGTGTACTTGGAAGGTTCTATACCGCAGCGCACGGGCAGCTTATTCACAGGTGCCGCTCACCATCCTGTAGAATGACTAGAGGAAGGTTGATCTTCTAGTGTGGACGTTTCTCCCATAGCAGATGCAAAAAGCAGTGGATTGAAATCAGGAAGAGTGGGATAAGGCAGGTCACTTGAGGTTAGTTTTCCACTCTACCATCTTCAGTGAGTTCTTTGGAGTGACGGCTGGCTTAGACTCCTGTGATCTACCCCTCCTGCCCCCCATGCCAAATGTCTTTAAAGTGACTTTGAATTAACTAAAAAGAGCTCAAGTTTCATCTGAATGACTAGTAAACAACTGCGCTATCCTCTCGCACTTCTGCTTACTGTCTACAGGGAGTCCCGAGAGGGTCCCTGCGGGGAAAGTGCTGGGATTGAGACTTCAATAAACTGGGTGCTGGAAGAGGCCCCTCCGCCCCCAGGGTTGTCTCTTCCCACGGAAGCTCCAGTGGCTGAGGGGCTGTTGTCGCTTTCTGAGGGTGGGCCAAAGGCTGCCACTCCGGACTCCGGAAGATCCCTCACAAAGGGGCCTCTGATCTTCTCTGGCGGCGCTGTCCCTTTGCCATTGGCTCTCCTGCTGTTTTCTGATCCTGCTAGTTTCAACTCAGTTACTCTCTTCTGCTGATGGTGGAACTCCTGAATTCACCCCTTTCTCTGCAACCAACCTAGAGATAATGGAAACCTTCACTAATGCCCACCTGGAGATAACCTATCCATTGTTCATTTTGATGTACCCTTGAACAAGGCTGGGCATTGGGGCACCCACCCTCCAGCAGTTGAAAATCCGTGTCTACCAGAGTTGGCCCCCTTTCCAGTGGTTCCCTCTATACCTGCTTTCCTCAACCACCTTCGGAGAGAGGAGTACTGTAGTATTTAATACCGAAAAATTCCAACTATCAGTAGACCCAGCAGTTCAAACTGGTGTCCTTTGAGGGTCAACTGTATTTCCTTCTCATGAATATTGTTTTACAAACTGGAGGCACACAGAGGACACCATTTGGCATCCTTTTCACCTGTGCACTGTAAGTATCTCTCCGGGCTCCTAAAGGTGCAAAGTGTCATTACCATGACTGCTATCCCGAATGTGCTCTCAACATTATATAGTTATTTACTTAACTCTTCTGTTTTTATTGGGAATGTTTGTTGTTTCTAGGTTTTCACAATTATAATGTGAATAAAGAATTATGTGATGAATTCTATACAAAACAAACATTGATTGACAAATGCGTATAGATATGTGCCTGAATTTTGGTTTTGTCTCATAAACAGTTTGAAATGGTTATAACTTATACTTTACTAATAATTCTTAATTTTTAAGAAAAAATAGGAACAAAATAAATACATGAAGATTGCTTTTTAAAAAAATTAAGCACTACAGAAATATATGAAATGAAAGATTGGAGTTAAAATAGTGACTAGATTGTCTACACAGAATTTTTCTTCCTCATTATCTAACAGACTTGAGGGGGAACTTTTTAAAAAAAAATCACTCTTAGCAGTCAAAAAGACATAACCTAACACAATGAACATTTTAAACTGGTGAACAACAGAGGTACAAGACTCAGAGGAAGAGTGGAGAGGGGCAGCCAAGGTGGTTCCAAACACTGCCTCTCCAACACACCTGCCCCAAGAAGCTGCATGATGATAGAAAAACAGCCTGTGAGCGCTTACCACTGTTACTAAAACTGGAGAGAAAATGGGCAATCACTTTATCTCTTCTAACCAGGAGTAGTGAAAATGGCCTCTGCAAAGGCTAGGACATGAACAGGAGCACTAACCTGGGGCCAGAGGACACCTCCAGGCTTAGCTAGTTCCCAAGGTACAGAAAAGAAGATAGAATCCAAGTGGTTAGTTCAATAGGAAACATGAACTGATGGCAGACACAATGGGATGAAAGGCCCTGATTTACCAGCGGATATTATAGGAAATGCAATGTCTGGATGAGATGCTCAAGCTTGAGCAAGATGAAAGCAAGCCACATGACCACTATGCAAAATCACTGCAGCGAAATAACAGTGTAAGTGTAAATTGAATTGTGGGTAAAGAGTTTTCATTCTGCTGATGAAAAAAGTTCTGGTGATGGACAGTGCTGATGGTCGCACAAAAATGTGAGTGTACTTAATGTCACTGACATGTTCACTTAAAAACTGTTAAAATGGTAAATTTCATGTTATATATATTTTACCACAATTTTTAAAAATTAAAGGAGGGAGGTTAGAAAGGAATATGGTCTATCAAATACAAGGAAACCATAACTCAAGAAACAGAAAGAAATCCCTGTCAATTGGTTTTGCTGAGAATCACTTAATAAGAATGTGAATTCTATAAAACCAGAGCTTATAGATAAAAAATTACAGTGAAAGAGTGAGCTGAATACGAGATTTCACTCCTAATACAACAGATCAAGTATCCAAACAACACACTTATGTAGTAAATAGAAATAGTAAGGGTCAGGATAGATAGAGCTGAAAATTGATTTGTCTTCATAGAGAAAAAAACTGAGATAATCAGTTAATGCAGATAAAAATTAAGATTATAACATTATAGGGAAGCTGCTAGGTGTGAAAGATATTCAGATCATCTAAAATAAAGACTACTGGTGCCTCTGAAGTACAGAGTTCAAAAATAAGAAGACCATATATTTGATGATTTAAGAGGTTTTCCTTAAAATAAATAATTGAAGTTGCAGATTGAAACTGGAGCACAGTGTATCCCAGAAAAAAAGAAAAAAACTGATGCAGAAAGCTTACATATCCAAAGTCGGAGGGAGGGTATAGCTCAAGTGGTAGACCCATGCTTAGCATGCATGGGTCCTGGGTTCAATCCCCAGTACCTCCTCCAAGAATAAATAAATAAACCTATTTACCTCGCCCCACCATGTCAAAGATACATTTATTTGAAGTGCAGTAATTCCTCCAGTTTTGTTTTGGTTTTTTTCTTCTATGAAGTTCAAGTAAAATTAAATGAACAACTTTGGTCAAAATAGCATTTGTATGATTCCATTTTGATAAAACTACTTCTATTTATTTTTCTACCCATCTATTCTTATAGTTGTAAAGAAAGATGCCTGAAATAATGTTTGTCCATGTTTCAGCAGTGATAATTTCTGGGTAGGAGGTTTTCAGGAGATTGGTTTTTACTTTTTTATTTGTGATTTCTAAATCATTTTAGTTATTTATTATGAGATATATCTTTTTTTAAATATAATGATTTTTCTTTAAGCATACACGTGAGCGCGCACACACATACAGAGGAAACAAATGCTTCAAAGGTTTATAGTGATTAATTCAAGTGAAAGAAACATGGTGATTGGATAATATTTTCCCTGTTTACTTTTCTGCATTTTTAAGACATAGTATAAAACGATTTGGAAAGTGAAATTTGCATCTATTCCCATCCCAGCTTCTTGTGTATTTTTTCGCTCTGGATATGTATGAGATGCTTCACAGATCTTAGGGAACTTCCCTGACAGCACCTGGAAATCTACCACATTCTTCTTAATGGCTACATCATAGTCTATTGTACGAATGTATGATAAAAAAAATTTTTTAAGAGGAGCTATTTTATTTATTTATTTATTTTTAATGGAGGTACTGGGGATTGAACCCAGGACCTCATGCATGCTAGGCATGTGGGCTACCACTGAGCTATATGTACCTCCCATGATTTAAAATTTTTGATGGATATTTATAGAGTGTCCATTTTTCTCTCACAAAATGGAGATTATTGTAACATTTCTTTGTGTACTTTATGAATATATCTTTCGGTTTTTTATTTTTAATATATTTTTATTGAAGTATAGTCAGTTTACAATGTTGTGTCAATTCCTGTTGTACAGCGTAATGATGACTGTATCTTTAGTTTAAATTCCTAGTGGAAGAATTGCTGGGTCGATAGGTATGTGCTTTACATTTTGTTTGGACAATTTTGTATGTTTTTCCAAATTATTTTATCTTCTAGCTTATGTTCTTTTTTATCTAAGAAATATATATGTAAATATTTATATCTTCAATATTATATATAATTAACAAAATTATATATTAAGTTTAACAAATATATAAATAACAAAACTGTCATGTACTCCAAAACTTTTATCATAAAAAGCAACATTTCCCTGTCCCTCCTCTTATAGGCAAAGCACTTTAACTAGTTTTAATACTTTCTTATGGTAGCTATCTCCATAAGTCTATAAAAAATATCTAGAAGCTTATCCTACTATTTCTTAATTTATCAGCTTTAAACATCTTTCTATAGCAGATAAGGATTTAACACTCTTGCAGGATTCTTTTCATGGTTATATCACTGTTTTTTGTTAAATCAATAAGGTACGCATTGGTATAGTTATGTAAATATTGTCCACTGCCAAAATCAAATAGTGTACTACAAGTATAGTTCCTGCCTTGGAGAGATTTTGTTTTTTCCCTGGGGTGTCTAATTACCATTCCCTCTTCCCTGGCCCCTTCCTGGTTCTTTTTTCTTGAGCTCAGGTGAGAATTGGGTTAATGGTGATCCTTGATCCAGGACACAGTTTCAATATTGGTTCTTAGAAGACCCTGTGGATATATCTTCTTACCTATCCTTGAATAAGATATAGATGTAGTTCTCCACTTATTTGTATTCAGTCAAGCTCGCTTTTATCCCCATGGCCTTCCATCTTTCTCTAGCCCAGGCTGATTACATCTTAAGTAAATTGAATAAGTATTGTCTAAGGGAATAAAGGAAAAAGAGTTTTGACAAATTCACAAACTTTCACTTTTATGCTCTCATAAAACTAGGTCTATTTTTTAATATTTTTTTGCTCACTAAGAGCAATAAAAGAGAACTTTACTTATGGCAAAAAGAATGTTTTATAAAATAAAGAAACATCATGTGTTTTCAAGAGGTCATGTTTATGGTGAGATGAACAGTCTGTTTTACATGTAAGCACACCCCACTTTGCAGAGAGCAACACCAGAAGAAAACAGGGCTAACAATTATTAAATATCTATTAATTATTGAGAAGAGAAGTTTATCTTATTTCATCCTCCAACAATTTTATATGTTATTTGCTTACTCTATAAGTTGCAAGGTTAAATAACCCACCCAGGTCCACACAGTTAGTGGTGGAATTAAGTCAAGCCCAGGTCTGACTCCACAGCTCACGGTCTCCACACGCTAGCTGCTTTCTGATCTCTCCTCACTAACCCTTACTGGCTGTATTGTATTTGTTTTTTCTCTTAGTGGACGAGTGTTCATCTGACTACACAGTTATGCTTCCCGTGATTGGGGCCATCGTGCTTGGGCTCCTCGCTGTGGGTTTGATTGTCTATGGAATCCGCCTAAGGCGTGAATCATCTGGATACCAGAGAATCTAACCGCTGCCAGGGGAAAAGAAAAACATGGAGTTTAGAGAATTCTTTCATCGTTTCCTGGATGTTGAGGACTTCCCTTAGTGTGGTTCCTTCCAACAGTGTAAACCACCATCTTTCACAGAAACCAAATCATTTCTGATTTAAGTTCAAGCAGCATACCAATTTCTAAATATTTTTTGTTCGTCTTACAAAATATCTAGTGTGCTGTTTAAAAATATGTTCTAGTTTCCTTGAAAATATTTTAACCAAAGTCAACATTTGAGATACATTAACATAATGTATGTAAAATGGTATATACTCCAAATTACAGTCCAAAGCATCAATTGTAATTAACGCTACTTGTGTTCACATTGGGGGTTTTATTTTATCCTTAACGTTCTCCATTTTTAAAAATGCTTCTGCTTTGTCTATAAAATGGATTTTCAATGCTTTTACTATCCATGTTTTATATGATGTACATTTGCTTGGCAATTGATTTACCTCCTTTTCCACTTTGTTTTCTAAAAAGCATCAAAAAGAACAACATATCACAAGTTGTCTAGGTTTTTAATGTGACACCAGGAGGAATAAATCAGCTTATGTTTTTATCTTGGTGACTCCTGCTCCAGAATCACTAAAGACTAAGAACTAGGTGGCTACGGACAACAGAATAAGCATGAAACAATAATAATGGCCCTTCAATATTGACCACATATGTGCCCGACACTAGGTTAAGCACTTTATATACATCTCATTTAACTTTCACAACTTACATATGAGTAAACTCAGACTTAAGGAAATTAGTCACTCAAATGTCATCCAGCTCACAAATGACAGAGCCAGAATTTGAATTACTTTTGGTCTGGTACCAAGGACTCTGGTCTTTTCCACTACAGCAAGGGGCCTCCAAAAACAATGACTCTAAGTGCTGCCTGAAGCCTCACACCGGCATATGCTCCCTTCTTAAAGAGGAAATGATTTTGTCCAGAATCATGAGAGATTAGGGTCCATGAAAGGAGGGCTTAATGGAAAATGAAATAGCCTGTCTTTATAAAGTGCTACACTCCCTTGAAAGAAACTGAGGGGCTGTATAAAATACTCATTTCTCATTCTTATGGGATTGTTAAATTGTGATTCTAAGGACAAAGGAATGTAGTAAACTTCTCAAGGTATTTTTTTATTTCTTTGATAGTAGAGAAATCTAACTGCTAACCAATTCTTCTTTCTTGAATGTAGATCCCCCTCTTGTGGTAATTTGCCTCTTCTGCAGTCTATAGCCACATTTTCTACTCTAGTTCACTTTATTCTGTGGAGCAGCCTGTTAAGACTTTTATTCCTCCTTGTTTTTACTACAAAAAAAAAAAAAAGGAACTAAGTCAGGATATTAACAGAAAAGACCACACACCCCTATCATTTTTTATTAAAGGAATAATTGAAATCACCCTAGAGAACATATTGACTTCCCTGAGTTGTTCTCTTAGGGCTCAATAGGGTTGGCAAGGTCCTAACTTTAGTCTTAATAGAATAGTGAATTGTTTTAAAAGTTCTGTTATTAAAAATTTATTTTGGAGATTTGTTTATGTCATTCATTTTTTATAATTTGTGTTACTAAAATTTTGTTGACAATTAGTGGAGGTTGTTGCTTGAATCAAATCAAGTTATCTTCCTATAAACAATTTATTTTGTTCTAGTCTCCATTGCCACATTGTTAATAGGCAGGAAGACCTATTTGAGAGAAACTGAATTTCTGAGAAGATAAACCACATTAAAGTTACAAATTAAAATTCTCAACTCTTAGTCCAGGCTACCTGACTGGATTACTGGTTTATTTAAGTGCTGCCACAATGTATCCATTCATTCATTCATTCACTCAACCAGCGTCAATTAAGGACTTTCCCAAATGCCAAGCATTCTGGTAGGGGCTGAGCTAAGTAAGAAGTTATGTATTAGTTATCTATTGCTATGGGACAAATTACCTCAAGACTTAGCAGCTTAAAACAACAAATGTTTATTATTCTCACACAGTTTCTGAGGGTCAGAAATCTGGGAACAGCTTAGCTGGATGGTTCTGGCTCAAGGTCTGTTACCAAGTGGCACTTCAGCTGTTGGCCAGAGCTGCAGTCATCTGAAGGGTCAACTGGGGCTGAAGATTCTGCTTCCAAGTTCACACCAGATGGCATATTCATAGGGATGCTTACAACATGGCAGCTGGCTTTCGCCAGGGCAAATGATCTGAAGGAGACTGACCACCTAATCATAGAAGTGACAATATCATCATTCCTGCTGTATTCCAGTGGTCACACCGACCATCCCTGGTACAAAGTAAGAATGAAGACCAGGAGAGGTGGAAGTCAAAGGAGGCCATCCTGATGCTGTCTATCCCACATCCACTGTCAAAGTGGAATTACTGGTTTGCTTTTTGGAGGAAACTCAGGTATGTAAATTCCAGTACATACACTAAGGAAAATAGTTTAATAGGAAACTGTGAAAGGGTAATGGGAGTAGGGCCCATTCTAGCCTGCTTCCAACTCTGCCCTAGGTGTAGCCCTTACCTGGGAGAGAGCCTCTCAACTCCTGGACCAGGAACTGCTCAGCTGACTTGCCTCTCCATGAAGCCTGGTTGTTGGCCCATGGTTCTATGACATTTATTTATAGCTTTGCCTCAGGAATTTGTTAACTCTCCTGTCCTCTGTCATAATCCAAAGAGATCTAGACCACACAGACATCCCATGGGATCTCACACTGAACCGCTACCTTGACAACATCATGTTAATTAGACAGGACAAGCACGAAGCAGTTATTATGCCGCAGGCCTTGGTTAGACACGTGTTCCAGGAGGTAGGAGACAAACCCTAGGAAGATCCAGGGATTGACTACTTCAGTCAAGTACTCAGTGGATCAAGGGCATGCCAGAATATCCCTTCCAAAATAAAACACAGATGTTTTGCATCTTGCATCTTTTCCACAAAGAAGGAAGCACAGAGCCAGGTAGGCCTCTTTAGGTTCTGGAGGCAACATTCTACAGCTGGGAAAATTCCTCTGGCTTATTTACCAGGTGACATAAAAATCTACCGGTTTTGAGTGGGACCGGAGCAGGAAAGGGCAGTGCAACTCTAGGCCACAATGCAATCAGCCCTGCTGCTTGAGTGGTACAATCAGATGGACCTTATAGTGTTGGAGGTCTCAGTAGTGGGAAAAGGTACGATACGGAATTCTTGGCAAACTCTAGTGGTAGAATCATAACACAGGCCCCAGGCATTCTGGAAAAAGGCTAAGGCCATGCCATTTGCAGCAGAGAAATATATGCCCTTTGAGAAACAGCTTTTGGTGTATTACTGGGTCCTGGAACCTTGAACTTGGGACGCTAAGTGACCATACATCCAGAACTGACCACTTTTTTTTCCCTGGCATACAGCATAGTGAGTCAGTTATCCGTATATATTCCTTTTCATATTCTGTTTTATTATAGGCTATCACAGGGTATTGAATATAGTTCCCTGTGCTATATAGTGGGACCTTGCTGTTCATCTATTTTATATGTACATGTATATGTGCAAATCCCAAACTCTGAATTCAACCCTCTATCCTCTGTCTCCCCACTGGCAACCACAATTTTGTTTTCCATGTCTGGGAGTCAGTTTCTGTTTGTAAATAAGTTCATTTGCCTAATTTTTTAAGATTCCATATATAAGTGATATCATACAATAATTTTCTCTTTCTGGCTTACTTCGCTTAGAATTGACCACTTCATTTACTTCACAGAGTTGACCACTTTTGAGCTAGATTCTGTCAAATCCACTAAGTAATATGGTTGGATGGGTCTAGCAGTAATCAGTTGCAAAATAGAACTGGTATGGAAATGACATGCCCAGGATCAAGCCCAGTTTACTCTGTTCTTTTCTATGTGTATGTTTTTGCTGTGCAGATTTTTAAAAATTATATAGTTGAATTTATCAGTTCTTTTTCTGTTTCAGTTTCTGAGTATTGTGTTATACTTAGAAAATCCTTTCCTCCTTTAAGATATCCCTTGATGCTTTCTAGCACTTTTATGCTTTCGTTTTCTATATTTAATCTTTTATCCATTCAGGACTTATTTTGGTAAGTATGAGGAGTAAGTAGGGGGTCAACTTATTTTTTCCCCAGAGTGCTTGCCGTTTTCCCCAATAACACTTCTTGAATATTGAGTATTAAAATATAGAATGAATGTTGAATTTTATCAAAGACCTAAAAGCATGTATGAACATGATATAATTTTTTTCTTTTAAACTACTAATAAGATTAATTACTTATATTAATATTGAACCTTCTTACATTTCTTGAATAAAACTTAGTCATGGTGTATTACTCTTTCCATGTTACTAGATACTTTTTGAATAATATATTTGGGATTTTCCATTAATACTTGTAAATGAAGAAATTGAACTATAGTGTGTGTGTGTGTATATATACGCTACCTTTGCTAGATTTTGGTAGTCATGTTATGATCATTTAATGGAAATATTTTGGAAGACTTCCAGTTTTTTTCTGTGCTCTGCAACAGAATTAATACATTGGAATCAACTGCTTTTGGTGGAATTTCCTTGTGAGACAAGGTGGGGCACGTGGTTTGGAGGTGGAGGTGAAGGTAGAATTGAAGGTAGTGAGAGAGATAAGTCTTTGACAATAACATTCTCTAGTTCTTTTATGGTAACTGAGTAGATTTTCTATCTCAAGATCTAGTTGGGTAAATTGTATTTTCTTGTCTTGAACATCATCCATTTCATCAAGGTCATCAAAGTTTATTCACTTACAGTGAGAAAAATAGTCTTACAAATTTATATTTTTTTCTATACCTGTAACTTTTCTCCACTTATTTTTTTTTTAATTATAGCAAGTGTGCATTTCTCCCCTTTACTTCTGATTAACTATTTTTTTTTGGCCTTACCTTCTGAACCTCTGGATTTATTGGTGCTTTGATACTAGTTCTCTTAATTCATTAATTTTCATCTTTAATAATTTCTTAATTAAAAAATTTAATTTCCTTGTGTTTTTTTTCTAATCCTTGAATTGGAGGCTTAATTTACTTTCAATACGAATCTTCCTGTAAACCCTGCTTTAGTTATATGAAGTCAGCATTTATACGTAGTGTTTTCAGTACTTTTATTTCCTAGATATTCTGCAATTCAGTTTTGACTTCCTCCCCCTCTCCCCGCCCCCACAGACAATGAAAACATTTTTTAAAAATCTCGGGTGGTTTTAAATTATACTTTAGTTATTTATTTTATTTTATCCATTCTTGAAACCACTATTAATCTTGCTCTCCACCCTAAATGACTTTTCCCCATGACTCCGCCTCCCCGGCTTCCTGGTAGCTTTAATGATAATGGTCAGGAGGAGAATTCCAGAACGTAGGAACGCCGGCGCCAAGGGGAAAAACAGTGATCCGGGTCTCAAGGAGGCTGAGGGCGTAGCCGACCCCTCCTCGAGTTGGCGCAAGGGGCGGAGGAAGCTGAGACTACACCACCCGATTGGCCAATCGCAGCCATCGAAGCCCTGCTCTGTTCTTTGATTGGTTTTGGTGGCGACGCCCCTGCCACGCTGCGGTCCGCCTATTGCTCAGCTTTGACCTGGACGGTGGCCCGCGGAGGACAATAGGCTTGCGGAGCGGAGGCAAGGTGTAGTGAGTGAGTCGCAGGTGCTGTAACTACGAGTCCGAGGGCGGCCGGGCTGCAGGGACATGGCAGCTGCCTCTGTGGTGTCGGTGCTGCTCTTGGCGGCGGAGAGGAGCCGGTGGCAGCGAGTCCCAAGTTTGCTGCTGCTGCCCAGGTAACGGCGGGTGGAGGGGCGGTGGATAAGTGTCGGGGGCCGGGGGTGAATGGACTCGTGCACTCTTTGGGAGGCGAGGCGGAGTGGAGGGTCGAGGAGCGGAGGGGAGGACGGTAGGAAAACTCCGACCCATTGCCGGGGGCCCTGCTTTCATACTCGGCGTCGGGAGGAAGGCGCACTCAGCCCTTCCCTTTCTTCTCCCTGCCACACGTCCACCCTTAAGCCCTCTGCCCGTTTGTGAGGAGTGGGTGAGGGGTGAAGCTGGGCCTGTCGTCTCCGTGCTCCCCTCGCCACAGGAGCAAGGATAACGCTTGTGCAGCTGCTAACCATTAGCATTGTGCTTTCACCGCATTCCCTCTGTGGGGAGTGTTGCTGTAATCCCGGTTCTGGTGAATGAAGTTCGAAGGGGTCGTCGGTTTGCCCTTGTTTACACTAGTTGTAAGAAATGGCGCCAGGATGCCCTCAGGCCCTTTTAGGTTCGGTGGAAGACTCTTGGAGTACTTTCTCTTTGCTGAAATGAATCAAGTTAACAAAACAAGTTTGTCTTCCATAGGGCTGAGAGGTTGTTTTGTCATAAGCTTTGTTGTACACAAGTTTGAACAAAGCTATCAGATGACGCACTCTAGCTAACCTGACTCCAGTTTCAAAATTTAAGCTTTGATGACAGTAACTTTGGTAGTGAAGACACCCTCAGGTAGCAGGTTTCTTTAGCTTTCTTTGTCTCCCCCTCCTCCATCATTCCAGAAAAATTCTGTAGCTTAGTGCTGAAGCGCACAGACTCTGCAGTCAGAAGGCAGGGGTCTCGTCTTTGTACTCACTAGATGTGTTAGAGCAACATTGGGCAAGTTGAGCAAGTTACTTAATATCTCTGTTCTTTAGTTTCTTTACCTAGGGGGAGGTGATGATACAATCCTTTGAAGAGATAACACTAGTACCTTGGATTGTGCGAATTAAATGAATTAATACATGTAAAGAGGCTTAAACGGAATTTGGTGCATATGAATCAGTCCATAGATACAGCCTTTGTAAACTCAACCATTTAGATCAAGCTTTTTGTTTGCTTTTATTTTCCATAAGTTATTGTAGATGTATGTAAATTTCCAGGGACTTAATTGTGGGACTAGTCCCAGAACAAAAATAAGACAGTTGGTGAAAGTGGTGTTAGTGCTCTTCTCTTTTTCCTGATATTTCTTAAGTTTCCAGGTCTCTTCAGATTATTAAACAGACCCATTTTCTCTCACTTCCCTCCCCCTCTCAAATCTTAGCTGTTATGTATAGAACTATTCTCAAGTATTGTCACCCTGGAAAATTGTTAATGGCATGTAGAATTAAAAATCTTATTGGTATATAGAGTGTTTACATGTCTTTTTATGTCATGATTCTCTAGTCACTCAGAAAAGAAATCTGTGTAGTGGTGGAATTTTTAAAATGAGGATAAACTGGTATAGAAATTTTTGAATCAGGGTGGAATTATCTCATGGAAGCAACTGCTTCATATTGTTTTTTAAGCCATTGTTTTACATTGTAGTTTAGATAATGGTGGAAAATGGAAAAGACCAATCAGAACATCTTTAGAATAGAAGATTATAGTTAAGTTGGGGGGGGTGCGCGCGCGCGTGTGCACACACATGTGGTTGTCTGTCGGTCGTCACTGGAAAATGGCAGAAGAGAAATTTAGTTCAACAGTGTTCTTAACACTTAATCAGAGGCTTAAGCTGGATTTACCAAGAAGTAGTCATTTTCTAGACACATTGACCAGAACAGTCCTTGAATCTATCAGTAAACCTATCAAAGATTGTGATAGGAAGATGCTGTGATTCCCCCTCCCCTTGAAGATCAAGAAAGTGAGATCAGTTGATTGGAAAGATGTGGGTAAACAGTAGCCTTCTGAGAAAACCATCTTGTAGAGCTCAAGTATCAAAGCTGTGGGTCTTTTCACAAGCCCTTGGTGGATGTCAACATCTGGTTCAGTGTGCATCATGGGGCTGTGAGTGTATGATCCACTCTGGTGATCTGGCCTCCTACATCTCTACTCCAGTGAAAGGCTAGTTCATTCAGCTACACAGTTTTATATATATAGTATATATATATATAGGACACATACATAATTACATTACAGTACCTAATATACATTGTGCTTTTTATGACCTGCTTTGTAAAGGGTTTAAAATGGTTAGTTCTTTGTAACTATAGTTTTGTCATATCTTCCAGTTACGGACAGAAAAGACTAAGGTAAAATTGCTTCTGCAATTTGTTGATTTGTCGGTGAATTTGTTTTCTGAAAACTGGGTTCATCTTTTGGTGGATGTTGAGCCAATAGACAAACCAAGCCAGAGATCGGGAGAAGGATTATTATTTGCAAGAAGTAAGGAGAACACTGTGGATCTTAACCCAAAGCAGTGTCTCCCAGAACAGCAAAATTGGGGAAGTTTGAAGCTAAGGGTGCTTGCATAGTCATGAAGGGGCTTGAACTGAGGAGAATTCAGCATAGAATTGGGACAAAGGTCAACAGAGTCCCAATAGTCTTGGTTGATTGAAGTCAGGAGAGTCAACACTCAGGAGAATCAACATCACCAATCCCTGTTCCTCCTGGATAGGGGCCTTAGTTCCTGCAGAAACTCAAGAATATACTACTATGTTTACCCCTTGAGGAGGAACTAGGACTCTGCTCTGTTGCTGCACTACTGTTTGACTGCCTTTTCTCTGTTCCCGCATTCTAACGGGACTTAAAAATTGTTTCTAGACCTTAATGAACTTCTGCCTGGTTAAGACACCTCACACAAGTCGTTATGCTTCCTGCTTCTCCATTTCTTATTTATACAAGAATTCAGAGTAAAATTGTATACTTTTAAAACTGAGGAGTATCTTCAAGATCACCACTTACAATCTCCTCCTATCTATGTGAGGACACTGAAGCCTGAGCTGTAAAGCGAAAATTAGTTCTTGAGAGAGTAGAAAAACCTTGTTAGCAGATGTTAGCAGAGTTAGTGGCTCTCCAAAGCTCAACCCCTTCTACAAAATCTTATTCCTTAATATTTATGTTTTCACATTAGAGGGCCATAATGGAAAAAAGATTGAGAAATGCTGATGTCAAGTGACTTGTCTGGGGTCACCAGCAGCTGGTTGGTGGGGCCCCTCCAGCCCCACACCCAGCATTCTTTCTGCTCCCCTTGCTCGGCTCTTTCCCTTTACTTCTCTGAGCTTAATTGTTCAGACCTGTGTTATCAGAGAGGTGAATTAGATCAGTATTTTTCAGATTATAGTTTGACCAAGATTTTATTTAATAAAATGGAATAGAACAGAAACTGAAAATGCAGAGGAAGTTTTCTTTCTTGAAACTTCTGTGTGTACCAGGTTGTGAAGTCAGACATAGTTTTTACTTCAGATTCTAGTCAAAAAAAGTTTGAAAAAGCTGAACTAGATGATCTTAAAGTGCCTGGGCTTTCTACTTGTCTCTGAGTCCATTGCCAGGGTCAGCTGCCAACCCAGGAGCAAGCATGTGAGGTGATCAAGGACAAGTTACAGCCAGAACTGTAACTTCTGATTTCTAGGTTAGTTTCTTCCCACACAGAGAATCTTATTGAATCACTTTGTGGGTTTAAGGTTTAACTAAGGTCGTATCTGGACTTGGTTTCAAGTTTTTAAAAATTGAGATTCTTTTGAAAAAACAATGATAGCTCTTACATGTCCTGTTTAATTATTACTCCATTTGGATTCTTTTTATAGTGGATGGACTTGGAAGCAAAGAACCATGAAGTATGCAACATCCACAGGTACTGACAGTCTGTCCTATTTGGCTTTGCTTCAGACTGTGAGTAATGAAGGGAAATGTGTAATTATTTAATGTGTGCTTAGTAGAATTAATTTTTATATACTTTTGAAGTTTTGGATTTTCATGATCATTTTCTTTCTTTCTTTTTTTTTAAATTAATTTGGGGAGGGGGATGATTAGGTTTATATATTTATTTGCTTTTAGAGGAGGTACGGGAGATTGAACCCAGGACCTCATGCATGCTAAACATGTGCTCTACTACTTGAGCTATACCTTCCCCACCATGAGCATTTTCTTAGTAAGTATTGTGTCATGGTTTTCACCTTTTATGTCAGATCTCTTGCTGTGAGTCTGAAATACATAGGGAAATAGTTGAGGACATCATATTTGTGTTGTTACTTGTTTGGCTCTCTTTAGTGCATTGAATTGGAAAAGCATAAATATGATGGTCTAAATCAGTGCTTTGAAACAGTTCTTTCAAGTAGCAGAACTTTCTTTTTTTTTTTTTCAAATAAAATTTTATATGGAGTTCCCAGCTATAAACACATAAAAGTGTAATTTCTGGTTGATTTGAGTATAGCCCTTCCCCCAACACATGCATGCATGCATACTTCATCCCAGCAGCCCCTGTGACAACCTGGGCTCTATTAATCCCTATTGGAAAACATTGTTTTAAATTATATGAAAATTTATTTTTGGAGAAAAATAAATGTTATAAACTGTCAAAGACATTTATTTGATGTGTGATGATGGCAATGTATTTTATGCAGCTTGTCATATAACACTGGTGCTGGTGAACTGGTGCAGTACTGGCTTATATTGCAAGAGAACCACACGCCCTGTGTGCAGAGGGATAGAGGCAGTGGAGCAGAGTGACAGACAGCTCACATTCTGGAGTGAAGCTAACGTGGGTTCAAATCATGGATCTACCATTTCTTTTAGCTGTAATTTCAGGAAAGCGGTATCTCTTTTGATCTTAATTTCTTCATTTAAAAAATTGAGATAATAATAATAGTATCTACTTCGTAGGATTATTGTGAGAATTTAAGTTCAGATTGAGTCTTTAGCAGAGGACCTGAGGCATAGAAAGTACTTATTAAAGTATAGCTATTATTAATTATGATGGGTTTTTTTAACTATTATAATTTGATCTTTGATACAACAAAGCGTCTTTTAATTTTATTTTAAATTGAAAAAGCTGAATAATTTAAGAATTTATGTTAATAAGAGTATCTTGATTTCATGACTTCTAAAGGCTTATTAACAGCTCTCCCTTATCTGATCATACTGATGTTGATTTTAAATTGAGGTCAGAGTGGAATGCAAAGAAGATAGCTTGGTTTACCCTGAGAAACAACCTACAATAAGAGGAAAAGACACTATAAGTTAAAGGTATAACTTAACCTTACACAGCAACATCTACAAATACTGGACATTGAAAAGAAATGCACCAATATTAGCTAAAATGGTTATTGGAGGCTTCATTATGCTGATTTTACCAAATAGCTATGTCTATCAAATATCATAGAATATTTACAGTTGGCCCTCCAGTATCTGTGGGTTCCACATCTGTGGATTCAACCAGCCATGGATCACAAATATTCGGGAAAAAAAATTCCCGGAAAGTTTCCAAAAGCAAAGCTTGAACTTGCTGTGCACTGGCAACTATTTACACATCATTTACATTGTACTTAAAACTACTTATGTAGCATTTACACTGTATTAGGTACTATAAGTAATCTAGAGATGATTTAAAGTAAATGGGAGGGTGTAGGGTAGGTTATGCAAATGGTAGGGACTACACCCTTTTATATAAGGGATTTAAGTGTCTGTGGGTTTTGGTGTCCATGGGGTTCCTGGAGCCAATCCCCCATGGATACAGAGGGCCAACTATATTTCGCATTCTCATTCCTTGTTCCCCAGTAACACTTGTATATCATTTTCATGATATTTTAAACAGGACGAAATATTAACAAGATCCTCATTGCAAACAGAGGAGAAATTGCCTGCCGGGTGATACGAACAGCCAAAAAAATGGGTGTACAGTCTGTGGCAGTTTATAGTGAGGCAGACAGGAATTCCATGCATGTAGACATGGTAAGTTGTTAAAAACTGGAAGTCAAATTTTTTAAGTGATTGTATTCATTTATTGTGTCAGTATTTTTACTTCTTTGTTGACAGTTTGTATTTGCTAGTGTTAACGGTATTTAAGTAGTTAAGTTGAAATTGCTAATAATTATCCTGGGAACCTTTTCAAACATAACACCGGTGGAACTAAATAGTGTGCTTAGTGGTGTAGTTAACTTACAGGCAAGGTCCTGTCTTGTCAAGGTTTGGTTACAACAGTTTAGAGAACGTGGGTGACCCACAGGTCACATTGTGAGTGGTGTCTATCTAGATCCCGAAGTATCAGAAGAATGGAGGTCAGTTTAGCAACTACCACTTACTGGCCAAAGGATCTTAGATAGGTCACTTAATGTTTCTGAGTCTTGACTTAACTGTAAAATTATAACTGAAAGGACCCTACTCTTCTGAGGTTTGTAAGTGTTACCCATTGTTACTAACTGTTAACCACCAGACAGAACCCAGCCATGGGTGAATTCAGCTACTGGCCTTCTTTATGGCTGCAGCAAGACTCCAGGCACCGACATAAATTCCTTGTGGCAGCTTCCTGGGCTTTCCGCACTGTACAGCAGTCCCCTGCCACTCTCTAGCCACTTTTCTCTTAAATTCTGTGCAGTGACCATCTCAAACCTGTTTTGCTCCATTCCAACCTGTGATTCTCCCTCTGCCCTCTCCTCTCAGCAGGTGATCTTGAACACAGAGCTGAGCTCCCTGCCACAGAATCTGCTCGCTTGCATCTTCATGTATCATCTTCCCATCCAGGGCTGGTTGTCTTCCTGGGCTGTGGAGTCCTCCTCTCCCCTTTTAAGAAACTTCCATTTTCTTCTTTTTTTCACGTATACGCTCACTCTAAATCATACCATGCACTCCTGTGGCTTTTCTAAAAACTTGCAAATGTCTATTTCTAGCTCAGACTTTCTGTTTGAATGTGGTACACGGCTGTGCAACCTTGGGCTCAGCATCTCCAGATGGATGTGTCACAGATGCCAAACCACCATGTCTGAAAGTGAGCCTTTCATCTGTACTGAACCTGCTTTTCTTGCAGACTTCCCTAACCCAGAACATCACCGCTCATAAAAATAATAATGCTAGAGATCTGGAAGTCTCTGAACATCTCCCCTCCTCCTCCTGGTTCTACCCTCTCCCCCATCTAGACAGTTGCCAAATGCTGTTAATTCTGCTTCCCAAACATCTTCCATTTCTTTCTGCCCTCCACTGCCTGCACCTTAACTCAAGCCATTATCATCTTTGCCTGGTCTGATGCTGTAGCCTCCTACACAGTCTCCCTGCTTTTACTCTTGACCTCCTCCCACAATATTTTTTACACTTCAGCCAGACTGATGGCTAAAAATCAGTTTCTTCATGTTATCTTCTGCTTTAAATGCTTTAAACCTTTTTATCATCCACCAGACTAGCAGTAATTTGAAAGATGGAAAGTATTTGGTGTTGGTTGATGTAGTTAGAAATTAGTATACTGATGGAAATGTATATTGGTGACAACATTTCAAGGGATGGTTAACCAGGAGCAATTAAAATGTCATGTCTTTCACTGAACCCTGCAAACATTCCTCTAGATCTCTGTCCAGAGACACACTTACACATATGTATACCTAGAAGCATGTACAAGATGCTACCGGCATCCATTTGCCATTACAACTTAAATGTCCGTTACGAGGTACGTGATTAAATGAACTCAGAATAGTGTGGAACATTATGCAATTGTTATAAAAAATGAGGTAGACATATGTGTACTAGCACGGAAAGAGCTGTCAGGACATACTATTAATGAAAAAAACAGTTGCAGAAGATGACTCTAGAGTTTGATCTTATTTGTGTAAAAACAAAAACTAAAACTATTACATGTTTATGCAAATATACATAAATAAATAAGAATATGGATCTGTAAAGTTATGTCCCAAATTGATCATAGAGGTTATATCTGGAAGGGGTTTGGAATGACGGAGAGGGCCAGTGCCAGGGGCTCCTTTGCTTTTGTACTGTTCACATTCTTTAGAATGAGAATAGATTTGTGTTTTGTGAAATTAAAAGTGAAAAAAAAAAGTCAAGACCTTAAACAAGTCTCATTATGTGTCCCCTTGAGAGAAAATCCAAAGCTTTAACCTCCCACAGGGCCCTCTGAAATCTGCATCCCCCGTCTGTCCAGCCACATCTCTGGTCCCTGGCCCCTTGCTCACTGTGCTCCAGCCACACGAGCCTCCTTCAGTCCCTCAAATGGGCCAGGTTTCTTCCCACCCCAGGACCTTCATATGTGTTGTTTTTCCCACCTGGGAGGCTTGCCCCCCTCTCCACTCTGGTTCCCAGCTCCATACCCTCCAGCCATTTGCCTGGCCGAGTCCTGATCATTCTGAATGAGCTCCCTGACTTTCCCTTCAGGCCTTCTGACCAGCCTCTGGCCTGATTGTCTTGCTCTTACCTGCATTTTGTCCTCTGTTTTCCTTTCTTGGCCTTTTACTGATGTACAGGCTCCCACCTCAAAGCATGGCACATAGTGGGCTTTCAGTAAGGCTTTGAATGGATGAAAGACGTTTTCTATGTGGTCTGCTTCAAGGTGTGCTGTGATTTTGTGAAAGTTTTAAGGAACAGTAAAAGATAGTTCACAAATGTATGGGAAGAGTATTATCATACTCTAATAATTACATAAATTTTAGTAAACTTTGTAATTTTCTTGCTGTATACGTCTGTTACATATTTTGTCTCTGTTGTCAAATTGTATATTTTTGGCATTAAATACATTTTTAATAAGGTTATTATCGTTGCTGATAATATTGTGACTAATGCCTGTTGCTTTCTATCCTAAGGCACTTTATTTTACTTTCACTCTGAGTATGTGTTTTGGACATAAAAATTAAGTTTCGGCATCCTCATGCAAAAGACTCTAAACTGACTAATTTTTATAACATCAACATGAGCTGGTGCTTCTTTTTCTAAATTCTACATTGTTCTTGAGGAGCCAGCATTTTTATTTATAATAATAAGATGACCCAGTAGCAGTTCTGTACAGTGTCCTCGTGTATACTAGCTGTGTGGTCTTTTAAGCAAAAAATACTCACTCCTTCAACAGGCAGACGAAGCATATTCCATCGGTCCCGCTCCCTCACAGCAAAGCTACCTTTCTATGGAGAAGATCATTCAAGTGGCCAAGGTCTCTGCTGTGCAGGTAAGAGTTGTGTAGAGGTTTACATTGCAAAAGAAATAAGTTTTATATGATTTACAGAAAATTATTTATTATTTACAGAACTCATTTTCTATTTTCAGCCATTCCCAAGATTTTTACATTGGATTCTGGGGTTGTCATTGTAAACTAGGCATGTCCCTTCTCAGTCCTCAGCCACTTTTACCTTACTGCAGAATCCTGTGCACTTTAGAGCTTTGGCAAGACAGGTGGAGGGAAGGTCTAAATTATAAATATAAATTAAGAGGGAATTCAGCCCTTTTACCTTTAAAACCAGATACTAGGAACATCAGATCCTCTGGGGGATATAGATGGTGTTCTAAATTACCAGGAAAAATAGAATCAAGAAAGAAATCTTTTTTCCTCTTGACTTCCCAGTCTCACTTTAGGATCCTACTCTGGTTTTCCAATATCATAGGCTCAAAACTTTGATGTTATTACATGTCTCCTTCATTCTTCAGAACAAAATAGGAACCAACTTGTGTTGAATCTTTTTTTAAAATGTCTCTGGAAGTTTTTTTAATTATACAGCCAGAATTAATGATCTCTTAATCTGGATTTCTGGTTCTCAGCTGATTTCTCTAAGTCCCTTACCCATCCAATGAATTCTTCATACTCCTGGACAAGTGTTTCTTAAACACTTGTTTCATTACTATCCCCTGCTCTTTTTATTTTTTTATGTATAACTTTGTCCTTTTCTCATCCTATCCCCCAGTAAGTAAATCTTCAGTGGTTGCAGGATGAAGTTCAGACTCTTCAGCCTAGCATTTAAAGAGCTTCCAAAATTTGTCAAAACTCAATTCTCATCGCTGGTTCTTTATTATAGTTACAGTGAACTTTTCTCCATCTTTACACACCATGCTGATTTCTTCTAAGCATTTATATGTTTATATTGTTCCATGTGCCTGAAATGCTCTTTTCCCCCTTCTCTTATCATTTATGCATTTATTTGCCTAGCAAGCATTAACTGATCTGCTTTGTGCCAGATACTAAACATGGATGCAGTGATGTCTAAGACACAGTTCAAACCTTATGAAGGTTCACTCTTGTACATGAGACAGACAGTAAAATTTTATACAAGTAAATAATACAACTAAGAATGTTATAAGTGGTAGGAAAAAATAAACAGGTAAGAGGATAAAGATTGGTTAGGAGATGCTTTTATTTTCATGTATTTATTTTTTTAAATTGAAGTATAGTTGAAGGAGATGCTTTTAAATAGGGTGGTCAGTGGAGGCCTCTCTGAAGAAGTGACAGTTAAACAGAGACCTGCCTGATGAGAGGGAACCAGCTGCGTGGAGAACTGGGAGAGGAAGGTTCAGGCAAATGGGATGGCCAGGACTCTGAGATGAAAGTAAGTTTGGTGTTCAAAGGACAAAAATATTCAGTGTGGATGTAGTGAAGGCAGTGAGGGGCTGTGGCCTTCAGAATCCAGTCAGTGAAACTGAAATGCCAGTAGGTATTTCAGCAGAGGAAATTTAATTTAGGAATTAGTTCTGCCGGTGTTAAGTGTTAGAGGGCTGGAAGGGAAAAAAGTGTTGAAATTACCTAATGATAAAAAACTACAGAAATCAGACACCACCCCTTGGGCTAGGAAGAGATTGGCTGAAGGATCTTCTGCAGCTGTTGCTCGGTTCTCTGTGAAGGGGCGCTACCTGGCTGCAAGGGGCATAATGAGGCTGGTTCTAGAAGTTCTAAAAGAGACTACAGACTGAACTGCTGCCCAGGATGGGAAAGCAGGACGCTTCCCCTGCTTCCCTGTTCCCTACAGTGACCCCTGCTGGCAGAACTTGACAGGAAGCCAGCTGCCAAGAAGGGTAATATGCAGAGCCCGGGCACAAAGTGGTGTGGAAGGTTGGGTTTGGAGCTGGGAAAACCAAATGACACTGGAAGAAAGTGGTAGATGATGAAGCTGAGAGAGAGAGGCAGCACCATTTAGAGCATTATAGGCCTTGGAAAGGAGGCCTCCACTGACCCCTATTTA
Source organism: Vicugna pacos (assembly GCF_048564905.1). Taxonomy (NCBI): domain Eukaryota; kingdom Metazoa; phylum Chordata; class Mammalia; order Artiodactyla; family Camelidae; genus Vicugna; species Vicugna pacos. The sequence goes on along the minus strand of NC_132987.1, from coordinate 52,119,020 downwards.
AAAGCATCTCCTTCAACTATACTTCCATTTTAAAAAATAAATACATGAAAATAAAAGCATCTCCTAACCAATCTTTATCCTCTTACCTGTTTATTTTTTCCTACCACTTATAACATTCTTAGTTGTATTATTTACTTGTATAAAATTTTACTGTCTCTCTCATGTACAAGAGTGAACCTTCATAAGGTTTGAACTGTGTCTTAGACATCACTGCATCCATGTTTAGTAGCTGGCACAAAGCATTTTGCATTTCATTCTAAGTAGCTACTGGAGAATTTTAAGCCGGGAGTGAAGTGATCTGATTTACATTTTAATAAGGTCATTGTGGCTGCTGGTGGGGAGTAGGCCAGTGGGATGGGGTCAAAGGTGGGGCTGATGACAAAGAGAGCAGGCAGAAGAATTAGGAGTCAGTTACAGTAGGCTTGCCCTTCACTGGCATCAGAATTCCTACCTCTTACAGTTTCGTTCAGATATCCCCCACTTACATAGATGTCTCCCCTTTCCTTTACCAATTTTTGATTTCCTATTCCAGTCATTTTAATACTTAATTAGCTATTATCTTGTTTAGTGATTTTAATGCCTATCACAGCTCCTCCTCAATTCCGTTGTGCTTAAGAAAAGAACCCACATCTGAGACTTATTTTCTGTACTTACTACCATCCCAACAAGCTGGTACACGGGGTAATTAATTTGAATTAATGAATATATGCAGTTGTTTTGTATTTATGTTTCTCTGTATCAGTGTTTTCTTCTTTAGAATCAGTTTCTAGACTGAATAATTTAGCAATTAATTTATACACACAGATATTTAAATTTTTGCTTGTTCCTAAATCGTTTTAATTATTGACTGGAGTAAAAGGTCCTTAGGAGGGAAAGGAGATGATAATAATACATAGGCTTTATATATTTCCTTAGGAATCCAGGCACTTTAATTTTCACTTTGTATTTATCTTGTGTTTGAGCTTACATTAAATAATATTATTACCTCCATTCTATAGGTGTAAAACCTAATGCGCAGGGTACGTGATACCCAAAATCATCTAGTCTCACTGCTCAGAGTGTGGTCCATGGCATCATTTGGGAGCTTGGTAGAAAGAAGCAAACTCTTGGGCCTCACTCCAGACCCACTGTTATTTACATTTTTATGCATAATTTGCACTTTTATCAAGATCCCCAGGTGCTTTGAAAGCAAAACTTGTCTCATCCTTGAAAGAGAAAGTATTAAACAAGAGTCTCCTGACTCAGCCTGGCTGAGCAATAGAACTTTATTGCCCTGCATTTTGGGAAAAGGGAAGGTGCTGTTTAATCTGAAATTTCAATTAATTAAAAATAACTTCTTTTAAGCCAGCTAGCTTCCTTATTTTATCATTGCTTCCTCTAATCAGTCTTCTCCTTAGAGGTGAAGATTCTCTCCCTTATAGTGACAGTTCATTAAGACCATTTTTCAATTTAAATAACAACCCTGTAACAAATAAATGATATGCTAATTCTGGGGAATTTTGTCAACTCTGTGCCTGTCTGGATTAGTATTATGTTGTATAGATGCTATAATAACACAAACAATGAGAGAAGAATAAAATAGGTTTCACACATTTTGCCTGTATAGTCAAGATTTGAGTTGGCTTCCAAACATTACAGATAGTGGTTAGGACAAAGGATAAAAGCAAAAAATAAGTAATAGGGGACTATTTTGGGGGAATAGCAGTTGGCATTTAGTCAGAAAACTTAGGCCAAGGAAAGCTACTTTAGTTCTTCCTGACAACCCTGATTGAAAAGGAAATTTGGTGGCTAACAATTTACAAGGCTCTCTAATAAAAGGATACCTGCCAATTAGGGGAGCAAACCTTGCCCTCACTTTGACTTTGAAGAAGAAAAGTATTGATCATTCTAATAAGAAACATTAAATAACATGTGGGTGGTGATTTTGAAATAAGTTTGCCAAAAATGTAGAATTCTTAATGTGGCCTTTGCCATAGGCATTTTTATAGACACTAGAGTAAAACTCACACGTGACCTAAGTTGCTGAGGATTTGTCTGGTAACGTGGCTGTGTTGAGAGACTCTAGGAGGTGTAATAATAGTAAGCATGTTCATTAGGCTAGTTCTCTTGTCAGTTGTCCCAGAGCTTCTCTGGACGGGAGGGAGGTAGTGGTAGTAAGCGCTGCTGACAATGAGAATCAACTTGAAGAGCCTTTTAACAAGGATGCTGGTGTAGTACCTTGGGAAGGGGCCTGAAGTTGCCTGGAGGAGAGCTTTATGCTCTCTGGAATGCTAGTGATGCTTTGTTTCTTGAGCTGAGTGTTGTCTACACACAGGTATTCAGTTTATGAAAACTATGTTTATAGAAGCTGTACACTTACAATATGTACTTTTTTGTATGTATATTATTCTTTAGTGAAAAGTTAAAAAAAAAAAAACTTGTGCCAAGCCTTGCTCAGCCTTTCACTTATCTAGATTAGCTCCTGAACATGAGTGTTTTGTAAAAGTGCTCCAGTTTCTTTTAATGTGCCACAAGGAATGAATAACTTTATTAGAGGCATTTCAAAATCACTGATAAGTAATGAATATAGCAAGTGATTTAACTAAGTGCTGGTAATCTGTGTGATTGACCAAAAGGAAACCCACATGGCATAAGTATCACAGAATGTGGGTAGAAAATTACTGGTAATAAGAATTTGAGGAGTATGACTTGTTCCCTCTGTCATGGGATAGGACACATTTCTGCTCAAAGAGAGAGCCAGTAACAACAACAATAAATTTGTATCTGTGCATATGCTTGAACAAGCATAGAGCAGAATAGATACGAACTAAAAACATGAAAGAATTACTTTGGCAGAGATTGAAGATTAGGAGTTACCAGTTTTCTGTCTTTGCTGTTAAAGGCATATTTGTGCTATGGAATGAACATTCTAAACCCGCTTACAATCCTGTGACCACCAGGGTGAATTGGGAGCTAAATACATGCCTGATGGCTAGGGAATTACCCTGCTGGTAGTAGTAGGATTGTTAGATTTTCTTTTTAGTCCATTCAGATGCTCTAGGATAGTGTGGTTTGGCTATATTAAAGGTGTTCTTCCTAAGAGAAATTAATTAAGCTTCTTGAGGCCATTCCCATGACGTGTTTGAACGTTGTTTTGGTACATAGATAGCTGCTTTTCTTTTCATTATAAAGAGAGTATTAATCTAGTTAATCAGAGTTCTATCGAATTAAGTACCCCAAAAAGGAAGGCTAGCAACAAGCACTTTGAAAATGAAATTAAGGAAACAGTTACATTCACAGTAACATCCATGAAAATCTAATACTTAGTAAAAAAGTTAGCAAAAGCACTTCAAGTCCTATGTACTGGAAACTATAAAACATTGGTGAGAAAAATTAAAGTCTTAAATAAGTTCATAGATATATCATTAGAAGACTCAATATTATTAAGGTGTCAGTTCTTTCCATATTGATCTATAGATTTAATGCAATTTAATGCAGTCTTTGTCAAATCCCAATAAACTTTTTTGGAGGGGTGTAGATTGACAAGCTGATCCTAAAATAGCCAAAGGACCTAGTATATAGTTAAAACAATTTTGAAAAGACTAACAGATTTGTGGGGTTTAGACTCCTGGAATTCAAAATTCACTATAAGGCTGTAGTAACCAGGACAGTATGGTATCAGAAGGATAAATATATATGTCAATGGAGCAGAATAGAAAGTCCCACAATAAACTCACGCATATATGGTCAATTTTTGAATAAAGGTGCTAAAGCAATTCATTGGAGAAAGGACGGCCTTTTCAACAAGTGGTGCTGGAATAATTGCCAAAATAGGCAAATCTATACAGACAGATTAGTGGTTGCCTAGGGCTGGTGATATGTAGGGAATGGGGAATAACTGCTGATAGACATGGAGTTTTCTTTTGGGGGTGATGAAAGCTTACATTATTATATCTTATGTAGTATCTTAGATTATGGTAATGATTGTGCAACTCTGCAAATATACTAAAAATGATTGGATTGAATTATGTCAATAAAGATGTTTTTAAAATCAGTACCACTACACACCCACTACAATGGCAAAAATCAAAAAGACTGATGATACCACATGTTGGCAGGGATGTGGAAGAACTTAGAACCATCATACATAGCTGATGGAAATGCAGAATTGTTTAGCCCCTTTAGAAAACTGGCTAGTTTTAGAAAATTAAATATATACTTACTGTATTTTGATCCAACAGTTGCACTCCTGGGTATTTACCCGAGAGGAATAAAAAATATGTCCACACAGACTTGTCCATGAATGTTCATAACAGCATTATCGTAATAGCCAAAGACTGGGAAAAAATCCAAATGAGTAAAAAAACAAAATGTGGTATATTTACACAATCTGTAAACAGACCTGTTATCTTCATCCATGTTGTGGTATGTATCAGCAATTCATTTTTTTGTGTGTAGGTAAACCACAGAAAATGACTCAAGTTTTTAAGAAGCCAGACACGGACTGTATGATTCCATTTATATGAGATTTCTAAAAAAGGCAAAATTATAGAGACAGCAAGCAGGTCAGTAGTTGCCTGGTTCTGGGAGCAAGGATTAAGCAAATATGCACATGGACACATAGGAACCTTTTCAAGTGTCGAAGTGTTCTAAAACTGGATTGTTATAGTAATAGTTGCACAGTTGTATCAGTTTGCTAAATGCATCAAACTGTAAATGGGTGAGTATTACATTATGTATCGTAAACCATACCTTAAAAAACAGTGTTTAAAAAATCAGAAAGGACTGGGATATAGGCCTGTTTTACTTTGCCTCACATAAATAATATTTGACATTTCATATAAAATCACTAAAATTGAGCTTCAGTTTAAAAGAAACAAAACTCCAAACTCAAATCAGAATGTGATTATCTAGCATCTTACTTAGTTTGTAGCATCATGCTGTTTGCTGTCACTAAGTTGCGGCTTTTTCTATTCACATGAGTCTCCCAGACATCTGAAGCTTATCCCTCTTATTTTGAAATGTTCTTGAACACAACTATTTTGAAAGACAGTTGGATGGTCTTTTTTCTTTTCCATTCCCTTGGTTATAATTACACATACGTAATTATTACTTAAGAACAGAATTGCCCTCAGGACTTACTCCTCATTCAGCCGTCTAAGCCTGTTGTGCTTTTTGTTTCCCTGTTTCCTCCCTTTCTGCTGTTGGCATGTCTCTCGTAGAAATCTTGCTGCCCTTCAGTTACTGATTTTCCTCTTCTGTAGCCTAGAAAGCCAAGTAAATAAATTTCTTAAAATTCTGATCAAGTTGCAAGTGATTAGCCTAAAATCTGAGGGAGTCCTCTCTCACTAGAGTATGTATAGACTTTAATACCAAATGATTTTTGTTTACTACTTAGCTCTTTTTCTGGAGAGGTGACACTGGCAGATAGTGACCTGAAGTTAAATGAGTTACTGTGCTAGGGTTCTCTTTTCAGCTTTTGGGTACCATGGTTTCAGTTCTAGGCCAGCTTTACACGGAGACAGAGCAAATAACGTGCGCCACCCCACCCCCACCACCGCTGCCCTGCCGCCGCTCTGAAGCCCTTTACTTCTACTTGCAAATTCCTTGGCATTTCATATATACATACCTTAAAGAATTTAAAGCAGGAACCCAGATACGTGTGCACCAATGTTCATAGCAACATTATTACAATAGCCAAAAGGTGGAATCAATCCACATGCCCATCAGCAGATGAATAGATGAACAAAATGGAAATATACCTGCAGTGTAATGTTATTCAGCCAGCCATTAAAAGGAATGAAATTCTGATATATGGATCAACCTTGGACACATAATGCTAAATAAAATAAGCAAGACATAAATGCACAAATACTGTTCAATTCCACTTGTATCAGGTACCTAGAATAGGCAGATTCATGGAGATGGAAAGTAAAATAGAGGTTATCAGGGAATGGGGAATTAATGTTTAATAGGTATAGAGTTTCCTTCTGGGATGATGAAAATGTTTTGGAGATGGATGATGTTAATAGTTGCACAATATTGTGAATGTACTTCATGTCACTGAAATATACACTTAAAAGTGATTAAAATGGGAACTTTTATGCATAAGTTACCACAATAAAAAGAAATATAGATTTTTCTGGTTCAAGTAAGGTTTCAGAACTTTAGAATGAAAGTTCAGACATCTCTGAAAACATACTTTGATAGAGACCATAGTGTACCTATCACCAGCATGGGTGGGGAGATGACTCCTCAGGGGAAGATGCCATTGCCTGCATCAGTTTGCCAGTGGAGCGCTAGAAAGTTCATCCTTTCATTTCTCCCTTCTAGGCTATCCATCCAGGATATGGTTTTCTTTCAGAAAACATGGAATTTGCCGAACTATGTAAGCAAGAAGGAATTATTTTTATAGGTCCTCCTTCATCAGCAATTAGAGACATGGGTATAAAGAGGTATGAGTTTATATCTTAAATACAGCCATAGGAAGGTCAATTGAAATGGTTATTTACCTATAATAGACATGTTAATTATACCCTTTCATTGTCATAGGTTTTAAGTTATTTATTTGCCACTATAGTGAGTTACAGAAAATATTCAAGTAATTAGTGTTTCTAATCAATATGTTCATTTTTGGGAATTAAAAACAAGGTGGGATGAGCTACCACATGAAAACTGGATTGAGGAAAGTATTAGATATTTTAACATTTGTATTAATTTTTGTTTTCTCAGACGGTAATCCTTTCTTTACCTATGGAATGTTTTATTTTTAAAATTCCATTCTATTTTATATACTGGGCAGTATTTGTGTTTCTCTTGTATGAAATAATTTGTAGAATTAGGGCATCTTTTTTTTTTTTTTATTCTAAAGCACATCCAAATCCATAATGGCTGCCGCTGGAGTGCCTGTTGTGGAAGGTTACCATGGTGAGGACCAGTCAGACCAGTGCCTGAAAGAGCATGCTGGGAGAATCGGTTATCCGGTCATGCTTAAAGCCGTCCGTGGTGGAGGAGGGAAGGTAAGATTATGCGTGCTTGTGTTTTGCATTTCAAGCTAGTCTCATTTGTTTATTTATGTTGTAGTCATGGCTAGCTTTCCATCTTAGGGTATGAGGATCATAAGATCCGAAAAAGAATTTCAAGAGCAGTTGGAATCAGCACGGAGAGAAGCTAAGAAGTCTTTCAATGATGATGCTATGCTGATTGAGAAGTTTGTGGACACACCGAGGTAGGTTTAGCTTTTTTTCCTGACTTAAATTTTTTAAATTAAATTATAAAAGAAATGCATGCATATTATATAAAGTATAAAATTTTGATAGTACATGAGTACATTAAGTTCCCAATCCCACTCCCTGATGTAACCACTAGTACAGTATGCATTCCTCCAGGCATTTTCTACATGAGTAGAAACATTTATACATATACACACAGAATGCAAAATACATATAAAAGAACAGTGAACAGAATCTTAACATAATATTATATGCTAATATTATATCGTAAACACCTTCCATGTCAGTAAATAGAGATCTACCTCATTCTTTTTATATGCTTAATGGTTCCGTGATATTGATGTGTCATTAATTCATTCAGTTCATTTCTTGATGGAATTTAGAGTCCTTTCAAAATAAATAAAATTCTTGTAAGAAATTAAGCTTTATCTTGCAGAACTCTATAAGCGTCATTTGAGATGCTCTGAAAATGGAAATAATTGTTCAAATTGAATTGTAAGTGATATGTTAACAAATAATAAAACTAACAGCTCATCCTCGTATTTAATCGTGTGCCAGATTCTAAGTATTTTACATATACTGAGTAGTAGTCTTGCTGTCCTATTTCTAATCTAATTCCTGCAACAATCCCATTAGGTAGGCCCTGTTCTCGTTTTGCAGGTGAGGACACCGAGGAATAGAGTGGTCATCTTACTTGCCTGAGGTCTCCCATCTGGGAAGTGGGGAAGCTGGGATTTGAGCCCAGGCAGTTTGACTCCAGAATTCACACTCTAAGCAACCACCTTAAACTGTTTCTCTAGGTTCCACTGTAGTAGATACTGTGTGGATTTCTAAATTTTTTTACTCTCTGGAATTTTATTTTCATTATATTGCTTGAAATAAGATACTAATTATGAACACATCTTGTTTTATCAATTTTGTGGTAAACTTGTAAGTTAGGTGACCTTATAAAGAATAACTCATTTTGGAACCATGACCAGAGAGGAATTTACCTTGAAGGTGATGAACTGAAACTTCAGGCCCTTCCCTTGCATGAGCCTCTTCTAAGGTCCTGTACCTAATTTTGTACTCATCGTAGAGGAGGCTCCCAAATTATTTCTGTTTCAGCCCTACAAATAGAATTGTTCCTATGCATGGCACAGTATATTAAGTTCATTTAGAGTATGATTGTAAAAATAAAGCCCTCATTCTCAAAATAGGCCAGCTGATTAGGCCAGCACAACACATGCCACCCGTTAGTGGGAAATAAGGCAAAAATGGAGGAAGTTCTAAGGTCAATTGAAGGCTCCTTTCAGTAGCTTTCAAAAAAGAATAGGCTGACTATCCAAATGAGCATACTCTTGAGCTAAAATTGTCGTAGAGACATCAGCTAGCTATTTCAGTGACTGTAACTCAACGCATGCGACATTTTTGAAGATACAGATTCTTGTGAAATGTCATCTATTACTTCACATTGTAATTTATTCTCTCAGTAGCTGGTAAGCTCCTGGGAACCGAGGACCTGCTCATTTCTTTTTTTTTTTTTTTCTCCTGTATGTTACTTGGCATATTATTTTCTTCATGGTAGGTGTCTATGATTTTTTTTTAAATGTGGAAATAACATGAATACGTTACAGACTTTGAAAATACAGCAGGTAGAAAACAAAGTCACTCATAAACTCATTCTTTGAATATCAGTATTAACATTTCTACATATTTCTTTTCTGTATTTTCTAGTAACATTTCCATATCATGATAATCATACTGTTTTATATCCTGCTAAATAATTACCTGTTGAGATAATAGCCAGAAGATTGTCAATATGGTGCTGATAACAGAAAAGTAGAAATCAAGATGTTTATAAACTTAATAAATTCACCACCCTGAAATCTGGGCAATCATGTGGATACAGCAAATCATAGCCAAGATCAGTTTACCTGGAGCAGAAGCTGCCAGAGCCATCAACTGATAGGAACACACAAATAGGGATTTTGACAAATTACTGGGGGTTGAGTGTGGACTAGCCTGATGGTAAGAAACTCCTTAGGGCCCAGTTTTAGGGGGAACCCCAAATTTTCATAGGTTTTTCCTCCAAGAACACCACCAGGCAATCAGTGAAAATCCAGGAAAAATGTCCTCACATTCTGGGGGCCTGGAGGAGGAAAGAAGCCGTTTTGAATAGGCCCACAGCAAAGGCCAGCACTCTAAGGGAAACTTTGCCAGAGCCTTTTCTGTCCTTGGGGGAGGGCAGTTAGCCAGCTCTAACCCCCTCTAACCTTCCTGTTTCACCTAAGGGAAGAAAAAAAGCTAAAACACACAGGGACACAGACCCAGTAGAAGACTGAGATTTAATCATAAGAATATGGAATGCTTTTCTTCCCCCACACCCTTCTCCCCTGTCACCAGGGCTCCAGCATAGTAACGGGTTTACAGCTAAGATTGCTGCAAGGCACAGGCTGCGTTTAAGGAGTTCTTAGGGAAAGCCCAAGACAACAGGAGAAAAACAAAACAAGGACAACAGAAGAAACTGAAGCCCCTGGCACCTACAGCTACTGCAGACCTTAAATACAGCCTCTCTGCTAGCCAGATTAACATAAAACCTCACATGAAATTTGTTTACTTCAGTTTCTTGTTCCATGATATATTATGTCTGGTGTTTAATCAAAAAACTTACAAGGCATGCTAAAAGACGAGTAAAACATGGTCTGAAGAGAAAAAAAGCAAGCATCAGAACCAGATTGAAATATGACACAAATTTTGGAATTTTTAGATGTGGAATTTAAAGTAACTGATTAATATGTTAATGGCTCTTGTGGAAAAGTACAGTAGACAACATGCAGAACATATGGGTAATGTAAGCAGAGAGGGATGGAGACACTAAGGAAAAAAATCAGAAGAAAATGCCAGGAATCAAAAACATTGTAAAAGAAATGAAGAACGCATTTGATAGGCTTATTGGTAGACTGGACACAGCTGAGAAAAGAAACAGTGACCTTGAACGTGTCAATGGAAGCTTCCCAAATTGAAGGGCAGAGAGAAATAATGCAATCAAACAACTTAATATCTGAGAAGGGAGACAATTTTAAAAGGTGTAACATGTTATTTGATTACTAAAAGGAGAATAAAGAGAGGAGCAGAAGAAATATTTGAAATAATAATGGCCAAAATATTTCGAAAGTTAATGACAAACACCAAACTACAGAATCAGGAAGCTCAGGGGACACCAAAAGCAGAATAACTATCAAAAAATTTTTGAGTTATATTCAAATTGAAAGGAAACCGAAGACAAAAAGAAAATTTTGAAAAAAGCCCCAGGGGAAAAAACACCTTATCTATAGAGGAACAAGGGTAAGAAATACGTTAGACTTAAGAGTAGAGTGGAGTGAAATACTTATAAAGTGTTTTTTTAAAAATCAACCTATAAATTCTGTATCCAGTGAAATTAGCCTCCAAACTAGAAGGAGAAATACTTTCTCAGACAAGCAAAAATTGAGAGAATTTGTCACTGGTAGATTTGCCTTGCAAGAAATGATAATTTCTTCAGAGAGAAGGAAAATGGTATAGGTCAGAAACTCGGCTCTCTGTAAAGAAAAGAAAAGCATTAGAGAAAGAATAAACAAAGGTAAAGTAAAAATCTCTTAGTTTTCTTAATTGATCTCACAGGTAACAGTTTGTTCAAAATACTATTAGTAATATGTTTGGTGATGATAGCTCAAAGGTAAGTAAAAAGAGGGAGAAAAGATCAAGAAAGCAAATCCAGAAGGAAGAAATCAGCTTCTATTATTTGTCAGAAGAATGTGTTGGACAAGTTGGGAAATTTTTAAATGGAACATTCAGTAGAAACAACGTAACAATAAAATAAGTTCCTCCAGGTGGTATAATGACGTGTTTCATGAGGTGAACAGAAATGAGCCACTGTGCTGAAACATTACATTTATAAGACTTAATAAGTTTTTACAAAAATTTCTTCTTTGACAATTTTTATTTTGAAAACTCAACAGAAAAAAACGTTTGCTGATCACTCATTTCTGTATTATGGTGGTGAATGTGTGAGGTGAACTATATTGTGAACATACCAAAATGAATCTACTGAAAAGAGTGCTTTCATGTTTATCAAATGGTCTGTTACCCTTATCTTCTTAAGTGTTATGTGCATTCACTGTTAATATGACTTCTGATAATTTTACTATTTTACACTCAACATTTAAGTGCCTTTTTTGTTTTTTTATGTTTAATGTTAGTGTTTCCTTAAAAAATGATGATCCATGTTAATTTATTTCTTAACCTTTCTGTGGATGAGCCATTATAATTTTCAGTCTGCCTTAGTTTATAAAATCTGATTGTAAGAGTTGATTTTTTTAAATCCCCTGAAAGTTTTTGTTGGCTTTTTGAGGATACATGAAATGTGACTATAATTTATAATTTTGATATAGTCAGGTTTATCAGTCCTTTCCTTGGCTGTTTTTACTTGTGATCTGCCCCTACTGTGAGTTCGTAAATAGAGCCTCCTATGTTTATGTCTTTTCTTATTTCCCAGTCATTTCATATATATAATTTTTCTTCTGGAATGTTCATCCTACAAATGGAAACTTTTCATTGGGTTTTTAAATAGGCATGTAGAAGTCCAGGTGTTTGGTGACCACCATGGCAACGCTGTGTACTTGTTTGAAAGAGACTGTAGTGTACAGCGGAGACATCAGAAGATCATTGAGGAGGCCCCAGGGGTAAGGATCTTGTAAAGAAATTTGTCAGCTTCTCTATAATGTAAACCTTGGCCACTGACTTTCATGTCCACTTCCCACTCGGAACAAGCCCTCATTGCAGTGTTGGAGTGAGGCAAGGGTTCATGTTTTGGGGCTACTATACAGAAGGCACAGTAGAGCTGTGGTGCTTCTGGATGGTATCTAGGAAAATCTGCTCTGATCCAAGTATCTGCCTTACAGTGAACAGCTGTATATTGTTTCCATGTAGATTTTAAGTTGTAATTAACTAGACTGTTTGAGGAATGGAATGGTCTTGTTAATTGGTTTTTTTTTTTAATGAAGAAGACTCTTTTAACCATTGTTTCAAGTGTTCCTAGAATATATTAGTCATCTTCTCAGCTTAGAGGTTATATTGTATAGGAGAGAGATTTGCTCTTATTTAGCAACTTTTCTCCCTCAGAATTGTTTACATGTCTCTGAGCCCACCTCTTGATTGGCTCAGGTATTATCTGGGTCATGGCCTACTCCTGGGATTACCTGTATTTGGATTTACATTTCTTTGGAACCTGCTGCTATCATAGGCTTCTTTCTTGTCTAAAGTTGTATGTGTGGTTTTTTCAGTGTGTATTTCTAAAAGATCAGGGATCTAAGGTTTCTGATTAATCAGTTTGTTATTCTCATACTGTACTCAAAATTTAATTTCTGTTGCAGACTATATTATACTCTGAAGTAAATGTTAACAGTAATATTAATAAAGCCATATTTTCAAGCATCGATTAAATAAAAATCTGCTGAGCACCATTTTAAAATGTTAAAAGCTCTGCCTACTTATTGACATACATTTCTTTTTATGAACCTTTCTTACTAACTTGCAGTCTCAAGGTTTACTGTTATTCTAAGATAATTATTGGATACATGACCCAGATTGCTTTATCATCTTGAAACAAAATAGAGATAGTTCTAAGTTTTCATATTGATACATATAATTTTAAGTGGACATATAGTCATGAAAGTTATTTTGTAAGTACAAGGGACAGAGATATGTCATTATGCTGAGTAATAGCTGCAGTTCATAGAAATTACTAACAGAATCATTAAACTTTGATATAAGGACAGTTGAACTATGGTATAGGACAATACTTCTTGAAGAAATGTGTGATATTAGCTACTTATCCATATCTCTTTAATGTAGTATTTGGTACATAGAAATGTAATATTGAATCTTAATGGAAACTTCTAGTAGGACAAAGTACTAATGGAAACTTATTTCAAATATTTTTTCATAGCCTGGCATTAAACCTGAAGTAAGAAAAGCACTTGGAGAAGCTGCAGTCAGAGCTGCTAAAGCTGTAAACTATGTTGGTGCAGGTATGTAAAGATGTGCTTCTGATGGAGGAGAAAGAGTGATCCTTTGTGTTTTGAAAGGCAAACAAAACATATAGCTTTTAAATCATTGACTTTCAAACTTTTTTGACTATACCCACATTAAGAAATATGTTTTATATTGAGACCCAGTATATGCATATGTGTTTGTGTTTATATACATGTATATTTGAAAAAAATTTTTCACTAAACAGTACTTACTCTAATTATGTGTAATGCTATTTGATTCTTTATATCCTATTTTAAAATAAAATCACTGAAATGATTTTTTTGTGTGTTTTTTTTTTAAATTTGTAAACTTCAACTTTTTAGGGGAGTTTTAGGTTAACAGAAGAATTGAGCAAAAGTAGAGAGTTCCCATACCCTGTCCCCATACATGCATAGCCTCCCCAAGTATCAACATCCTGTGCCAGAATGGTGCTTTTATTATAATGGATGGACCTACACTGACACATCATTATCACCCAGTGTCCATAGTTTATGTTAGAGTTCACTCTTGATGTACATTCTGTGAGTTTGGACAAATGTGTAATGACATGTATCCAACATGTATTCACCATTGTAGTATCTCACAGAATAGTTTCAATGCCCTCAATATGCTCTTCATCCTTCCCTGCTTCCAGCCCCTGAGAATCACTGATCTTTTTATTGCATCCATGGTTTTGCCTTTTCCAGATGTCATACAGTTGGAATTATATAGTGTGTAGCTTTCTCAGATTGACTTCCTTCACTTAGTAGCATGCATTTAAGTTTCCTCCATGTCTTTTCATGGCTTGATGGCTCATTTCTGTTTGGCGCTGGATAATATTCCATTGTCTGGTTGTACCAGTTTATTTAAATATCTTCTCACTTCCAGAAGTATATTTTGGTTGCTTCCAAGTTTAGTAGTTATGAATAAAGCTGCTATAAATATCTATGTACAGGGTTTTGTGTGGACATAGTTTCAGTTCATTGGGATAAATACCAAGAAGGGATCACATGGTAAGAGTATGTTTAGTTTTGTAAGAAACTGCCACACTGTCTTTCAAAGTAGATGTATCACTTTGCATTTCCATCAAGCAAATAATGAGAGTTCCTCATCCTCATCAGCATTTCATGTCGTCATTGTTCCAGATTTTGGCCATTCTAATAGGCTTGTAGTGACATCTCATTTTAATTTGCATTTCCCTGATAACATAATGTGGAGCATCTTCTCATATGTCTATTTGCCATCTGTGTATTTGCCATCTCTTCTGTCTTTTGACCATTGTTTAGTTAGGTTGTTTGTTTTCTTATTGTTGAGCTCTAAGTTATTGGTATATTTTAGATAACAGTTCTTTAACAGATGTACTTTTGCAAATTTTTCTCCCAATCCGTGGCTAGTCTTTTCATTCTCTTGATATTGTCTTTAACAGAGCAGAAGGTTTTAATTTTAATGAAGTCCAATTTATCAATTATTTCTTTCATGGATTGTGTCTTTGTTGTTGTGTCTAAAAAGACTCACTATGCTCAAAGTCAACTAGGTTTTCTCCTTTGTTGTCTTCTAGTTTTCTGGTTTTGTGTTTTACATTTTGGTCTTTGATCCATTTGGGGTTAATTTTCATGAAGGCTGTAAGGTCTGTTGAGATTCTTTTTCTTTTTCTTTTTCTTTTTCTTTGCTTGTAGATGTCCAGTTGCTCCAGCATCATTTCTTGAAAAGACTTTTCTCCATTTTATTGCCTTTGATCCTTTGTCAAAGATTAGTTGTCTATGTGGATCTGTTTCTGGGCGCTCTATTCTGTTCCACTAATCTATTTGTTCTCTCACCAGTACTTCATTGTTTTGATTTCTGTAGCTTTATAGTAAGTCTTGAACTTAGATAGTATCAATCCTCCAATTTTGTCATTTTGTCGTATCAAGTTGGTTATTCTGGGTCCTTTTCCTCCGTATAAACATTAGAATCAGTTTTTTGATATCCACAAAATTGCTTGCTAGGATTTTGATTGGAGTTGCAATGACTCTATATAACAGATCTTGACCATGTTGAGTCTTCCTATCCATAAACATGAACTGTTTCTCCATTTATTTAGCTCTTCTTTTACTTATTTCATCAGAATTCTGTAGTTTACTTATACATATTTTGTTAGATTTTTGCCTGTTTCACTTCAGGAGGGTGCTAATGTAAATGGTATTGTGTTTTTAATTTCAAATTCTACTTGTTTACTTGTATGTAGGAAAACAGTTGACTTGTGTACTCACCTTATATCCTGCAACCTTGATACGGTTGCTTATTAGTTCCAGGAGGTTTTTTGATCAAGTTTTTGGATTTTTTTATAAAGTTGATCAAGTCACCTGTAAACAGTTTTATTTCTTCCTTCCCAATCTATACCATTTATCTCCTTTTCTTGTATTATTGCATTAACTGGGACATCTTGTATGATATTGAAAAGGAGTGGTGAGAGTGGACAGCCATGTTTCTGATCTTAGTGGGAAGGCTTCTAGTTTCTCACCATTAGGTATGATGTTAGCTGTAGGTTTTTGTAAATCTTTTTCAAATTGTGGAAGTTCCCCTCTATTTGGGAGTTTTTATTATAGTTGGGTATTAGATTTCATCAAATGCTTTTTCTGATTTTGTTGATACAATCATGGGATTCTGCTTTAGTCTGTTGATGTGATGGATTACATTAATTGATTTTCAGATGTTGAACTAGACTTGCATACTAGATCTCACCTGGTCATGGTATATCATTATTTTTATACATTATTAGATTTGATTTGCTGAGGATTATTTCATCAATGTTCTTAAGAGTTACTGGTCTGTAGTCTTCTTTGGTTTTGGTGTTAAGGTAATGCCTCATAGAATGAGTTGGGGAGTATTCTGTCTTCTGAAAGAGACTGTAGATAATTGGTATAAATTAGTATAAATTGGTATAAATAAATTGGTATAAATTCTACCTTCAGTGTTTGATAGAATTCACCAGTGAACCAGTCAGCCTACTGCTGTCTTTCTTTGTTGTTGTTATTTATCTATTTTTGTCGGTCGGGGGGTGGGGGTGATTAAGTTTATTTATTTATTTTTAGAGGAATACTTGTTCACACAGAGGTTTTTGCTCATAAGTTTCTGTTCCAGCAAGTTGTGAATCTCTATATTTGCCTGTCTTTCTCTCTAATTTGGGGGGCTGCAGTTTGCTCACATCTCTGGTGGATCTAAGAAGAGTTGTTGGTTCTTCAGCTTATTCAGCTTTTCACTTGTCAGGATGGAATGGTGACTTGTAAACACCTTACCTGCTGGGTCAGAAACAGGAAATTTTCACTAAATTTTTATAGTCCACTGATAGATTGTGACCCACAGTTTGAAAAACAGTTTTAAATTGTATGGAACTAACTTTACGCTAAGTAAAAAAATTTCAAACACAGAAGGCTACATACTATATGATTTCATTTATATGACATTCTAGGAAAAAAACTCATAGAAAGCAGAAGAGTGGTTGGCTGGAGCCAGGGGCCTGGGGAAGGGACTGACTGCAAAGCGGAACAAGGGAACATTTTGGGTGATGGAAATGTTTTGTATTTTCATAGTGGTAGTGGTTATATGACTGTATTCAATTGCTGAAACCTAAAATGGATAAAGTTGGAGGGGGGTGTAATTAGGTTTATTTATTTTTTTAATGAAGGTACTGGAGATTGAACCCAGGACCTCGTGCATGCTAAGCACGAGCTCTACCACTGAGCTATTACCCTCCCCCTTAAAATGAATAAAGTTTATTGTCAGAAATTATGCTTTGATAAAGTTGGGGGGAGTGTAGTACCTAATAGAATGCCAGTAGATAAGACATTAACATGATGTTTAGTTACTAAGCAATCTTCTAAAGGGTCACTAGCAAAAGGATTTTAAAGAAACTTCCAGAGCCCACATTCAACAGGAAAAAAAGTCTTTCTCCACAGGGTTAGAGTAAGATGGGATGTCACAGTGTGAGGTTTCCGAGGTTCTGGTGCACTGAAGCAGTAATTCATGGTTCAGCCATGTTCTCACTGCTGTGGCAGCTGAGACTGATTCATAACTTGGGTTTACCATTTACTCAAAATCCCAGACATACTTCTCTATTGTTAAATTTCATGTGGCTCCCTATTTTTGATTGAAAATCATTTCACTGCTGCAAAGTATGAGGTATTTTCATGAAATGCAAAATGTTTATCACTGAATGAAGGCAGCAGTAAAACTTGATATTTCATGAAAGATTTTGATTCTGACTGATTACATGCTGTTGGAATGTGACCACTGTATTTTATCTTTCAGGAACTGTGGAGTTTATTATGGACTCAAAGCACAATTTCTACTTCATGGAGATGAATACAAGGCTGCAAGTGGAACATCCTGTTACTGAGATGGTCACAGGAACTGACTTGGTGGAATGGCAGCTTAGGGTGGGAGTGTTTTTTCTGTTAAAGATCAGTGTTGAGAATATGAGATACCTCCTAAGAGGAAGTATCACTTTGGGCAAGGGTTCAATCCTTGGTGGTTGTCATGAGGATAGGAAAATGGGAGGTTAAAGGTGACAGTACATTTGATGCTGTGACATTGTTGTCACTTTATGGACTGATTCCTAACTTGTCACTTACCATCTTTTCCCCTTAGACATGGGGCAGCCAGAAGATGAGCTCCTGCCACTGAGGCCTGCTCTTACCACATTGTCTCAACACAAAGCCTTCTGCTCTACCTGAGGCCACATCATTCAGGGCCAGGCCATCGTTAGATTTTAGAGGCAGGGCAGGTGCTGGTCAAGATGAGATGACCTAAAGAAGAGTTGGGAATGGTTTAGACCAACAGTGTTTCATGTGCAAGTGCGGACACACTGTTGCTGGGCCATGAAGGGATAAGCATAGCCATTGAGAGTAAATACTTAGAAAGTTTTAAACCATTCTGACTTCACTATGACACATCTACTATATTTTAGTGAAGTGTAAGTTTACAACTGTTCCTCACTGGCCTGAACCGGAGTTCTACAAAGCATATTCCGTCAAATACTAATAATAATATTTTAGTCTGTTTTGTTCTCTTTATTGAAAACAATAGGTTTTACAGCCTTTTCTCAATATAAAAAAAAAAATTTAAGTGGTATGAACATTCTTGATCTCTCTAGGATTCTTGGTTCTTTATATATCCTGAATCTAAATTATCTTTTCCATGTTGTGATGTTAAAGTCTTGACTATTTTCATCATTTTGTCTTTGTAGAACTTCTGAGGACAGTAATATGATATTCCTCTTGCTGGTTCTTTGGGAATGATTGGTGGTTTTAATTGACTTACAGGATTCTTCCGGGCCTCTGTAGCCTTGAAAGTAATGAAACCCAGGCATATCAGACTAGGAAATGTTACTAAGTATCAGGAAAACTGGAGCAGGTTTAGAGACTTTTGGAAACAGTGCATATGTTTTCAGAATTCAAAGAAGGATTTTTTTTTTCTGAAGCAATAATCAAGAGAGTCCTGAAATTTGAAATCATGAAGGATAAAAGATTTCCAAGGATTAAGGAGGAGAAAGCTTTTGGACATTAGACGGGACCGCAGACATTTATTTCTGCAACTCAAGAAATTTTAAGAGTTTTGAAGGCTCTTAGAAAAGGAATCAACTTTTATCATCTGGGAAAGGTTTCTAGAGCTTAGGGACACCATTGAACCTTGTTTACAAGGGTTCAAGGCACTTTGGAGTCTGGCTTCCAAGCATAGGTAAAACAAGGGATCTCACCATTTGGTGAGTCAAGAGTTCAAGCTCCAGGACCTTTCTCTGGAGTCACTGGCTTCCTGAGCGAGGGTGAAATGACGTGAGCACCCAGGCTGCAGTTGCAGGTGGTTAGCAGTGTCCACGGGAGGCTGGTGAAATGTCCAAGCTCCAAGGGTTCCAAAAAGTCAACGTCTAGAGCCCGGGAGAACCTGACACAGTTTTCCAAGTACTCAGCCTTTTCTGGGCCTAGATAGAGACCAGTTTCAGAGGAAAACAGGCAGATAAACCAGGTTAAAGTAGGGCTATGTAGTCAGAAATCAGATCACATCTTAGAATATGGTCATTCTTCAATGAATCTGTACTTGAGTCTGGGCTGGGAATATGTAAAACCCCTGTGTTGGGAGCAGGTCTAAGCTGGAGGGATGAGGACTGGTGAAACAAAACCTCCTCTCACTGTCAATATGGCAGCTGTTTTGGGTCAGTATTTTCTCTTTACTGTTGTATGTTACATAATAATGCTATATATTCAGACAATATTGTTACACCTACTTTACCAACAGCCCGGAGTTGCTTTTTGCCATATTTACCTCCATGTTACATAATACAAATAAATCTTCACAGGTAGAATTGAAGCCTCAAAAAAAAAAAAAGAATATAGTCATTCTTTTTTATACTAAAACAAATAGAATTCTTTATTAAAACATTAAAGAGTATTTTATTTTAAAGGATAAGAATGAAACGATGATAGCTAACACGACATAGTGATTATTATATGCCAGGCATTTTTCTCTGAAGCATCAAGAGGTTAAAGAAGCTTACCCAGAATATGAATATGCCCATAACAGGGTAAATGTAGAGACAGAATTTGAACCCAGGCAGTATGGCTGTAGTCTATGGTTCCAAACACTGTGCCATAAAGGCATTCAGCTTAGTTCATTTTCCTTTCATTTTTAACTGTTGTGGTTCCTGATTTTTCTTATTTATAGATTTAAAGAGATGAAACCTTTGCCTGTTTTATGCTTACCTCTTTAGTTCAGTGTACTGCTGAGCTAGAGTTTTTTCCCTGTATCTTTTACCATCTCAGTTTATCTTTTTTTTTTTTCTTCTTGGGAAAAACTTAAGGGGAGAGTAAAGAGAGTGACAGTGTGCCCTACAATAGCCTTTTCCAAATTATACTAGTTGAAGAGAGAGATTTGTTGTATTGATATATAAAAGCCAAAATAATGATAATAATAATAAGCCAAATAATAACAGTGATAAACAATACTGATCACCCTGTTTAGAGTCTGATATCTTGCAATATTCATAAACATAACAACGTCTTTAAAACATGTTCCCCAGTCTGTTTTGCTCTATTACTCACTTGGTGATGAAGTTTACAAAGATGATTAATGCCACACTTTAGCCATAGTTGTAAATATAGTCCTAAACACCAAGTAATAATTTACTGCAAAAAAAAGATTGATTTGGTAACTGAGTACTAATGTTTTAAATGAAAACTAAGAATATCTTGCCAGTGAGAAATTTTAGTTTTGATTATATTGAAAAATAATTGATATTTATAATTTAGTCATCAGTTTGCCTGTTTTCTCTATAACTGTAAAACCCATTGTAATTAATGTATTATTTCCAAGCTGCATCTGTTTTTTTTTTTAACATTTTTTTATTGAGTTATAGTCGTTTTACAATGTTGTGTCAAATTGCAGTGTAGAGCACAGATTTTCAGTTATACATGAACATACAATATATTCATTGTCACATTTTTTTTCGCTGTGAGCTACCATAAGATCTTGTATATATTTCCCTGTGCTATGCAGTATAATCTTGTTTATCTATTCTTGCATCTGTTTTTAACATTTTTTATTGATTTATAATCATTTTACAATGTTGTGTCAAACTCCAGTGTAGAGCGCAAATTTTCAGTTATATGTGAACATACAAATATTCATTGTCACATTTTTTTCTCTGTGAGCTACCATAAGATCTTATGTATATTTCCCTGTGCTTGCATCTGTTTTTAAATCTGTTTTTGCTTTTGTCCAATACTCAAGTGGGTAGATAAAATAATAGTTTTTATTTAGCTTTATTATTAAGTCCAAATGTCCATTTTATATAGGAAAAGACAAGACCATCAAATTAGTCTCATAGCCACTGTAAGATGGATTTTCATAAGACCATGTACTCTTCTTTTACCAGGTTGCAGCAGGAGAGAAGATTCCTTTGAGCCAGGAAGAAATAACTCTGCAGGGCCATGCCTTTGAAGCTAGAATATATGCAGAAGATCCTAATAATAACTTCATGCCAGGAGCTGGACCATTAGTGCATCTCTCTACCCCTCAAGCCGACCTTTCCATAAGGATTGAAACTGGTGTACGGCAAGGTAAAGTGAAATAAAATAAAAATTCTTGGTTTTAGAAAACTTTAAATACATTATTGTTTTTGAATGGGGGTCTTTTCCCTGTGTTTTGTGGAAATGCCTAGTGTGTTTTTAAATAAAGGATTTAATTGATTTCTCATTAATCTTTACTTTTTTCTCAGGAATAGTTATTTTTAAAAAATAACTAGTATTTTTAAGCAGTACTATCTTTTTTAAACTAATATTTCTTTAATTTTGAGCAGTTGCTTTTTTTTCTTTCTTTGCTCTCTTTTTTTGAAATGCAGCAGCACTTAGTCAAACCTAAGCAAAAAATATTTTGTGTGTACTGCTTTCCATTTTTACTTTGCATAGTTCCAAAAATGATTTAAGGTGACTGATACCTGGTATGCCCAAGTCATTCTGCCTTCAAGATACTGAAAGTCAAGCTGGAGAATTCAGTAAAAATAAGTTCAGTTCAAGCTAAACAATAGTAAAAGAAAGAAAGAAAAGTAAAAAAAATCGTGCACAAGAGCTGTCACAGTTCACATATGATTAATTACAATGGTCAAAACTAAATTATTTAGCACTTACTATGTACAGGTGCTGTTCTGGGTGATTTTTCTACATGGGCTCCTTTAACTATGAGAACTACCCTATGAGTAGGTGTCATTATCATCCCCATTTTCCAGATGAGGAAACCAGGCACAGAGAAGTGATTTATTCAAGATCACCCTTGGAGCCAAGATTCAGACCCAGGCATTCTGAAGACATTCCAGCTCCAGGGTCTGCCGTCTGAGTCACCACTGTCTCTTGCCACCTTAGTTGCCACAGAAGTTAAACAGATGGTGAGAGAGAAAATATAGCAATTCGCACAATTAATAGGTTATGTTAGCCTGATATAGTCAGGACACGTTTCTAAGAGGAAACCTGGAGTGGATTTGAGTAGGCAGATTTAACTGCATACATAAAAGTGAAGAAAAGAGGACTTAACTAAAGGTGTGTTCAAAGATCTGTAAGAAAATATGTGGCTGGAGAAAAGGGTTTAGGATAGTGAGTAGTTGATGTGGCTGGAGATAATAGAATGAGAGCAGATCGTTTCGGTCTTGAAAGCCAAAGTGAAGAATTAGGACTTCTTTTTGTTTTGTTTTGAGTTATAGTCAATTTACAATGTGTCAATTTCTGGTGTGCAGCACAATTTTTCAATCATACATGGATATACATATATTCATTTTCATATTCGTTTTCACCATGAGCTACTAGAAGATCTTATATATATTTCCCTGTGCTGTACAGTATAAACTTGTTTATCTATTCTATGTATACCTGTCAGTATCTACAAATCCTGAATTCCCAATCTGTCCCTTCCCACCCTTTTCCACCCTGGCAACCACAAGTTTGTGTTCTATGTCTGTGAGTCTGCTTCTGTTTTATATTTAAATTCATTTATCTTTTTTTTAAGATTCCACATATGAGTGATATCATATGGTATTTTCCTTTCTCTTTCTGGCTTACTTCACTTAGAGTGACATTCTCCAGGGAAATCCATGTTACTACAAATGGCATTATATTGTCTTTTTATGGCTGAAGAGTATTCCATTGTATAAATATATCACAACTTCTTTCTTCAGTCACCTGTCAGTGGACATTTAGGTTGTTTCCATGCCTTGGCTATTGTAAATAGTGCTGCTATGAACGTTGGGGTCAAGTGTCTTTTTGAATTAGGGTTCCTTCTGGATATAAGCCCAGGAGTGGGATTGCTGGATCATATGGTAAGTCTGTTTTTAGTCTTTTAAGGACTCTCCATACTGTTTTCCACAATGGCTGCACCAAACTGCATTCCCACCAGCAGTGTAGGAAGGTTCCCTTTTCTCCACAGCCTCTCCAGCATTTATCATTTGTGGACTTTGGAATGATGGCCATTCTGACTGATATGAGGTGATATCTCATTGTAGTTTTGATTTGCACTTCTTAATTAATAATACTGAGCATTTTTTCATGTGCCTGTTGGTCATTCATATGTCTTCATTGGAGAATTGCTTATTTAGGTCTTCTGGCCATTTTGGGATTGGATTGTTTGTTTTTTTCTTATTAAGTCATATGAGCTGTTTGTATATTCTGGAGATCAAGCCTTTGTCAGTTGCATCATTTGCAAATATTTTCTCCCATTGTGTAGGTTGTCATTTTCTTTTGCTTACGGTTTCCTTTGCTGTGCAAAAGCTTGTAAGTTTAATTAGGTCTCAATTGTTCATTTTCGCTTTTTTTTCTATTTCTTGGGTAGACTGCCCTAGGAGAACATAGCTGAGATGTATGTGAGACATGTTTTGCCTATGTTTTCTTCTAGGAGGTTTATTGTGTCTTGTTTTATGTTCAAGTCTTTAATCCATTTCAAGTTTATTTTTGTGTATGGTATGCGGAAGTATTCTAACTTCGTTGATTTACATGCTGCTGTCCAGTTTTCCCAACACCATTTACTGAAGGACTTCTTTTTCGTTGTGGATTTTGTTTTGGGGGAGGGGAGGTAATTAGGTTTACTTTTTTTTTTTTTTTTTTTTAGTTTAATGGAGGTACTGGGGATTGAGCTATACACTCCCTCCATGGAATTAAGACTTCTTAATAATAAGTTGGCAGAATTTTGAGACCTCTGGCTAACCCACAGCAAGATTTTAACTTAACAGCAAAACATCATAGAAAAGAGGGAACTTATAATAGAGAAGAAATAATCTGTGAGGAAGCAAAGCTTGCAGTATAATTTAATAAAGGTGCTCAGAGGATAACAGAGATACAATTATGAAAAGGACTCCCAGATTCACATCCTAACACTGGAAAGGATAATCTAGGCCAGGAAGCACCCCCCAACCCCTCTTTTGTGTTCCCTGAGTCCCCTGTGTGTTCTTGTGCATTGCCCTTTTATACTATCTTACAGTGATCTTTTACTCCTTGTCTAGTTTCTCCATTAGACTATAAGAATTTTAAGGGAGGGATTCTGTCTTCCATCTTATATTTGCAGGACCTTGCTCAAGCCTAGGCCTAGAAGGTGGTCAGTATGTTTGAGTAGGTGAGTGGATGGACGGATGGGTGGATGGATAAGGGAGTGTAATCTAACTCCTTGATTCTATAGATGGAGACTCTGGGGTTCAGAGGGGTCAAGTGATGTGCCAAAATCACAAAAAGTTCCTCGAACAGCATTCCTTATAACTTCTGGCTTGAACCATTTCTTACCAATGAGATGTGCATGGTTCAGATTCTCTGAGACTCTGTCATAATAGTGATAGCTGTTCCTGTTTATCAGCTCTGCCTGGTGTAGCGTTTAGCACTTGATTGTCAATCCTCCCAACAAGCCTGCAGGATAAAGGAATTATTATCCTTATTTTTCTGGTGAGGAAACTGAGGGTGTGGAGGGACGAAGTGCTAAGGACAAAGTGGCTGTAATCTGAGAGGGTGAAGGGAGTTTGCACCAACTTCCAAAATGAGAAGTGAAAAGAAGGTTTTAAAGAATGGATGGAGAAAACCAGCCTGTGTGTCAGTGAATGACTCTTTTAGGTCCTGGTGCTCTTGGGTGGTCGTAACCTCCTTAGACTTCTAATAAGTGTTTAAGCCCCTGTAAGCCTTGATTCCTCATGAATAAAATGGTGGTAATGATCTCTATCATGCAGGAGTCTGTGAAGATTAAGTGTGAAATGTACCTGAAGCCCCAGGAGAATGTCTTGCTTATCATATTTTATCCCTTTAAGTTTTGAGTGGTTACTGTGGTTTTTCAATTTCAGGAGATGAAGTTTCCATGCATTATGACCCAATGATTGCAAAGCTGGTTGTGTGGGCTGCAGATCGCCAGGCAGCCTTAACGAAACTGAGGTACAGCCTTCGACAGTACCATGTGAGTGACCCTGATGCTCTCTGTCTATCTACAGCCAAGCATATCTTGTCACAAACAAAATAATTTCACGTCAGAGGATTTTCCATTGATCAGAATAGAGTTTGAGGACTTCCTGATTTCAGCTAGAAAAGAAAGATTACAAGACAAAACTACTAGCATCAGTGATAACTTCAGTGAGACCCAATATGCAATTCCTATTCATCCTGTAGATAAGCCCAGCTACACAAGTACGGCCTATAGTCTAGTGTTACTTTCTCCAAAGGAAAAGAATTATTTTCAGTTTTATCCATTTGTTGGAATTTGTTGCTTTTCTGTAGCACATTAATTTCCTTGGTGCAGTAGGTCCCATACGACACTGATTTAGCTTCATAGAAGGATTTCTTATTAACCTATGATATGCACATTATTATATGTCATGAATTTGATCAAACCTCTGATCTCTGGCTCCACCCTCACTGGTCTCCTTGCTGTTTAGACACACCCAGCATGGAACCATGTGTTCCTGTTCTGTCTTCCAGAATGTTCTTCCCCTACATAATCCCAGGACTCCCTCCTCACCATCCTCCAGCCCTGCTCACCGTGATCCTCAGAGTCCTTCATAGGCAACCCTATTTAAAACAGGATGCTTTGCTGTTCTCTGTCCCTTTGGCCAGCCTTATTTTTCTTCCTATGACTTGACATTATATTAGATATTAGTTTATGGGTATTATTTTTTATCTGTCCCTAAAATGTAAGTTCTGTGAGGACAAGGACTTTGTTTTGTTTTTCACTGTGTCCCCAGTACCTGGGTCTGGGCCTGGCACCTAAAAGATGCTCAGTAAATGGGTATTAAATAAATGAATGAATCCAGGTCTCAGATAGCTGGTTTTACTGTGGATCTCATTTATTGAGTGGACTTGAGTTAATTTTATACCTTTTTAATTTTTATGTCTGTGTCAGATACGGATTTTAGTTTTGGAAGGAAGCTCTTTTCAGGTCATGCAATCCTACCTTCTCCCTAGTGTAGCAGTCCTACCCTCTGTTTGCAGTCTTCCTATTTTGTGGGGTGTTCTGAGCGGCAAGTCTTCAATATCTTGCAAATAAATCTCTTAATAAGTTTCTTAACATTTAACTTGCTTTCCTAACCTAAGTCAATTAAATGTCTCCATGCTACCTACCCAGCAGCATTTCCTGCATCCTCTTTATCCTAGTAAATTAACGTAGTGTTAAGTGCAGGTGTATAGTGATGGTGACGTGAGTGGTTTTGTTTTGTTTTGTTTTTCCTGAGAGTTATTCATAGTAGAAAATACTAGGAAGAGCAGGTGCAATAGAAATGTGTTCTGAATATGTTGTTTCCACACTCACTGGGAATGTGGGCTTTTTCCCCCTAGATCGTTGGACTGCACACCAACATTGACTTCCTTCTCAGCCTTTCTGGCCACCCAGAGTTTGAAGCTGGGAATGTGCACACTGATTTCATCCCTCAACATCGAAAAGAACTATTGCCCGGTCGGAAGGCCACAGCCAAAGAGTTTTTATGCCAGGCAGCTCTGGGTCTCATCCTCAAGGAGAAAGCTATGTCTGATATTTTCAAAACTCAGACACAAGGTACAAGAATGCTTGTCTCTTTCCTCTGCTTATCAAGATTTTATGAATAATTATTGAACATGCTTTTCTTTCTTTATGTCACTCCTGCCTCCCTTTTCTGCTCTCAGTGCTTGACACCATCCTTTGCTAATGTGTATTTTAGTGTGAAGTAGAGCTGTTCACAAAACAAGGATGCACCCTTAAACACTAACCCATTAAATAGAAGGTAACTAATCACCCAACAATGTAGAGATGGACTTCTTTTCAGGCAAACACTAGTTCTCCCCGTATCCCATTCCAGCTTTTTTTTTTTCTGTTTTTTCAAATTTCCTTCCAATTTCTTTTATTCACCACTCCTTGTGGCCTACTCTGTTGTATCCTTTGTACCTGCAGCAACTTCCTTGCTCCTGGAGACTCAGATTCTCCTTGGGTTACCCATAATTTATTGTTATTTCCTTCTTTCTTTTTCCATTTTGCAATCAAATTTCTGACTCTAAAGACCTAGGAACTTCTCCATCGTATCACAGAATCTGAACACAGGGAGGACTATAGCAGAGACTCATCCCGGCAGCCACACACAAATGCAGCCCTGCTTCAGCCTCCTCCTAGCACCTCAGGAAGCTGGAAATTCATAATGAAAATTCATTAAGTTTATTACCCTTACAGTCAGTTTTCCGTTAAGAAGTTCTTCCCTCTGAATTGAGCAAAATATGAGCTCTCTCAGACTTGCTCCGTAACGTTTACTCAGGCTAACTGATCTTTGGAGCAAACAAAAAAAAATTGAATCTGTTTATCCCATCATCATTATTGGGATTATTATATTATTATAGGATCCCATTGTTAGGATCTTTAATTTCTAGACTCATTCAAGAAAGTGATATTGAAAATGTAGTATATAAGTTTGTCTTTAAGAGATTTATTCTCTGGACTCATTTTGCCATTTTACATTAAATAAATGCATCTAAATACACTCCATATGATACTCCTAAGCCTGAATTTAGCATTTTTAGAAAGGAGTGTCCTTTTACTCTCACTTACCTTTTTAAAATTTATAACCAGCACAGATAGGAGTTTCAGAATAAATTGCTTTAATTTGGCTATGCTGGATATGGTCCAGCAGCACTGTACACGCAAATGTCTCTGGGGTGGACCAGCAACAGAAGAATAAAAGAGGCCAGGTGAAGGAAAAATAGTGAGTGGTAGAGATTTGGATGACCTGGAGTGCATTTGCCCTGTCAAAGGGGTGACCACTATACAGCTTAGGCCACCAGAGAATGAGACTTTAAGCTGAAAATACTCTGATTTTTCAAGAGAAACTGGATTTTTTTTTATATGGAATTTCCTGAGACGTAAATGAAAGTATCTAATTTAAATTTAAAGCAATGAATAGAACAAAGAAAACACATTTGAGCTGCCAGTAAAGGACCTGTGTTTTATGTTTTCTTTTGTGAGGTATAAATTTGGTAGGGTTGATGTTCATATATTTGTTGTTGAATTTAAAAAATTTTTTTTAGATCAGTATTCTCCTTTTGCATCCAGCAGTGGAAGAAGACTGAATATCTGTTACACCAGAAACATGACTCTTAAGGATGGTAAAAACAGTAAGTAATGTTTTATTAAAAGAGAAATGTGCTTCATAGAAATAGATCACATTTACCTGAAAAAAAAAAAAAAACAATTCAGCCTGGCTGCAATCAGTCAATTACGTTTTTTAACATCCCTAGCCTAAACTTTGGAAGGAAGTATGCCAAAATAAAAGAATTGATTTGCTCTGGGTAGAGTTAATGGTATTTGTTTTTCTTGTTTATGCTTTTCCATATTTTGTAAATATTTTTTAAAACATGTCATAAAACATACACAGCAAAATGACTAAAATGAAATATGCCAAAACATCAGTGAGTTTTCTGTCAGATGGTGGGATCTGAGGTAGCCTTTTTTCCCCGTTTCTTTGTACTTTCTTAGCTTTGAAATTTTTCTTCAATGAGAACGTATTACTTTTAAACAAGAAAAATAATAACCAAAACTACTCTGGGGAAGGATTACCCATTGCTCAGGCACTGTTTCAGGTGGAAGTGGGTTACTAAAGAGCTATAATTTATTAATGTTATCACGTGTAAATTTTTATCTTCATAACAACTTAATGAAGAAGAGTCACTGTTATACCCACATATTGCTGATGAAACTGAGGCTTGGGAAATGTAATAACTTAATGAAGGCTAGTTAGTGTCAAAGCCAAGATTGACACCCATTCTTTCTGACCTTGACTCCTGTGCTATTTCTACCACTTTTCCAGTGGAAAAATGATTTTTGATTGCAAACTAATTTGAGTAGGCTTAGAATAGGCCCTGATTTATTGTAACTGAAGGTAGAAGAGGCTGACACCTAAGCCAGAAGGCAGTTTATAAACTATGGCTGAAACAGTGTACCAGAGGGACCAGAATCCTGTAGTAGCAGATGGCTATATTCCTTCTGCTGCAGGACAGTTTGCCTGGGAAGCCAAATGGGTGCAGAGTCAGAGCTGGGAGGGTTAGATAACCTTGAATGTGAGATGTCACTGAACTGTGATAGCTCCATTATAAAGATATACGTACTAGGTAGAGCAGAATCCTCCTGCCAGCTCATCACAGCATCCTCCTCCCTGGACAGAGTAGAAATTTCTTTACCTCAGATCTTTGTAGACATCCACTCACTTGTTAACAGATTCTTTCTTCACAGAAATTGATTGGGTTATAGCTCTTTAGGTATTTTTTCATTCTGAGCCCAGATGGTCTTTGCCCTAAGTGCATTGAGTACATGGAAGGAAAGTTTGCAGACATTTCTTATAAAGTAGCATTTTGCAAATGGTTAACATATCTGCTGATGTGTTTATTTATTTTACCTTAAAAAAATAGTCTTCAAAATCTGGGCATATTTTACTGTGGACTCCTGTATGCTGAATACAAGTATCAACAGCAGAGTTTCAATGGCCTCTTCAACCTAAATTAAACAGAAAAGTCACGCGTAATTAAAATTCAGATGAGCCAACTGTGTTATTTGGCACAGAGACTCTGATCAGTGTTTTGAATTATATTGCACTTCCTGGAATTTTTTTTAAATTTTAAAATAAATAAGTATATAATCAAAAAACCAATATGAGTGCTGTTCACTACATCCTTTTGGTAATACTTTTGAACAGTAATCCAGGACTGAATGTAACATCTTTCAGAAATGTTGTGGTGAGTGTTTAATAAATGCTAATCAGCAGTGACCGTGGTTGACTAAGAGAATGTGCCAAGCAGGAACTCTAAGGACCCAAAAGCATTTGTGAGTCTAAAGTAGAACCAACTCCTAATGATCTCAGTGAAAACGATCCAGTATTTTAAATATTCAAGGCTTGAAAAATAATCTTCCTTTGTTACTATGGCTATGTGTCACAGAACCCTGCTCTACCCTTACTAATAATAGCTAAGATTTATTGAGTGTTTGGTATATGTCTGACACTGTGTTAAGCACTCTCTATGGATTATTTCATTTGCATTTTCAGAATAGGCCAATGAGACAGTTTTATTATTAGTGTCATCTTTATAAATTGGGAATTAAGGCTTAGAAAGACTAATAATTTTCTTAAAGTTGCACCAGAAGTAATTGATGGAGCCAGAATTTGAACCCACACTCCAGGGTACATGCACTTAACCTAATTTTAAGCATAGTACCCCATGCTACACTTATATGCCTTATTAAATACATAAGAGGATGTTTAAGGTTCTCTTGTAGGGGGTCAAGAGATGTCTAAAGGAGGAATGAACAAGCCCAGTTACTCTGTAATATATAAAAGAATTTAGAGTTTTCCTGGCAATGTTTTTACTATGATTCTGTTGACATCTGCCAGTTAAATACTTTTCATACTTTATAAATGGAAAGAAAACTGATATGGTGTAATTAGATGTATTTTCTCTTAACAGAGTTTAAAGATATCAACGAAATATAGGGTGAAGAAGTTTCATTCATTCATACATTCAATACAAAGTTTTTGGGAAAAAAAAGATATTCTGAATAATGCAAAGAAGAGAGAAAAAAGATATAAGGAATTTACCATTTGGCAAGGGGAGAAGTGTATATGCTGGCAAGTTGGATGGTGTAGTGGTTAATAATGCAGGTCCTGGAGTTAGACTCTGTGGGTTTGAATTTTGGCTCTCCTCTTGTCTGACTCTTGGGCAAGTCACACACTCTCAGCATCAGGTGTCCTCAACCATAAATGGGGGATGGTAGTGGCAGTTACTTCCTTAGGTTGTTGTGTATGTTGAATGAGACAACACATGTAAAGGAATTAGCTCACTGTATGGCCTCTAGCAAGCAGTCAGTAAACAGTAGCTGTTATTGTCATCATCATCATCATTATTAAACTATCCCCTTGCTACTATGGAAAGAACAAAGTAGATATGTATGTCACATTTAATCTTAAAAAAGTAGGTTACAGAACAATATGTATAACAATATCCTATTCTTATAAAAGGAAAAAATAAACTTGTACATTTTAAAAGGTCTGAAAGGATTCGTGCATTAAAGAGTTTAACAGTGGTACATCTGGGCAATAGAGGGCTTTCACTTTTTCTTTTGTATATTTCAGTATTTGACTTTTGTGAATATTTGAAATTTTTAAAAGCAGCTGATAAAGGGAAAAAATCTATCATAAAATAGATGAGGGGAGAATCATAGTGAAGTCTGAATGTTCAGAAAGAGAACTCATTCCACCTAGACAGACTCTTCCCAAGGACAGTGAGTGCGTGATATGAGCAGTGAGTGGGGTCTCAGTCGGTATGGCTGGGGACCAGCAGCGTGTGAAGGAGGAGCATGAGCAAAGAGGCACGATTTCAGGGAAGGCTAGAGACATATATGGAGAATATTAGTTGGCCCATTTTCCCATTTGTTTGGGACACAGGACTGTGTAGAAGAATGGTGGGAAATAAAACTAGGAGTTTGGTGCCTTCCATAGCATGCTAGGCCAAGTATTTTGAATGGGGGGGGGGGCATTCTGGGAAGCATCAGCTGGAAGGGCTGGGACTGGAAGCAGGAAGTTCCGGGAAAACCTCCTCAGAGTCAGCCAGGCTGGAGGATGGGGGCCTGAATCAGGGTAGAGCAATGGAAATGGAAAGGAAGAAATGTAGAGGACAGGTCCTTAAAGGGAAGAATTTGGCCACTTTATGGTAACTACTGGAGGTGGAAATCAAAGAAGGATGAGGCAAGAATGACAGGTTATAAACCTGGATGACAAGGAGAATGATGGTGTCAGTTATCAAGCTCACAGGTCAGCAGGGAAAGCAGGAGGAAGGAGAGATGATTTGTTGGACCCACCATGTTTATTTAAGATGTCAGTGGAGGATCCTGTGGGGAGTGACTTAACTGGAGTTCTAGAGAAGGAAGGTCAAGGCTAGAGACAGACTTAAGCTGGCAGCATCCAAATGCTGGTTGACGTGTCAGGAGTAGATGAAATGACTTTGGTCTGTGTTCTCCACCCCACAAAATTTCCATCTCCTAGGATAGTCTTTAACCTATTCTGTCTTCACATGATAATATGAATGTATTGTATATTATATTTGTATAGTCTGTTACAGTTTATAAAGTACTTTCACTTTCAATTACTGTTACATTCTTATACCCAATTAATGGACCAGAATAGATCAGAAAATCAAGACTCAGAGGTGACCATGCCCCAGATGGCAGATTTGAGTCTTAAGTCAAAACTTCTCTTACTCAATTAATAACATTTCCTACTATGACACAACTGCCTTTCTTGTTGAGGGGGAAATATATGAAATGTCTTACAATCTTAAAAAAGCTGAAACTCCAATTTTAAAAAAGAAAAGTTTGAAATTCACCATTATTGAAACCTGTTTAATTTTTTTTTCAAGTCTTTATTGCCAGAGAGTTAGAAGATGTTGACGTCCCTAACAACTAGTTATCCTTAGGTTGAAAGTGAGGTTTGCAGAATCTCAGTTACTGAATAAATGAATGTCTTCTAATTTTTCTTCAATTTCCCCCCTTTTTCCATAAAGATGTAGCCATAGCTGTAACATATAACCGTGATGGGTCATATAGCATGCAGGTAAGCCTTCTTGGTTTCGTTCTACAGTTCAGAGCTAAATCTGGTCTCTCTCATACTGAGTAGAGTCTTTTTTCACTCTCTACTTTCTCTTAAGCCATTAATTATTTTGACTGTAGTTAGGAGAATGTTATGTGCTTTCATTTCAGACCAATTTGGAGAAATTATCCCCTATACAGTTTATGAATATCTACTCAGTTTGGCTGTGATTTCCTTAAGAATAAAAATGTGGTAAAATAATAATAACAACAGCAGCAGCAGCAGCTTTGAATCAGACACTTAACAAGCCCCTAAAGTATGTGCATACGTTTACATCTAAAGCAGCAGTTTGCAAACTTTTTGGTCTGAAGGCTTCTATATACTCTTAAAATTTACTGGGACTCCCCAGAGAGCTTTTGTTTGTGTTAGTTACATTTATTTAATATTTACCATTTAAAAAATTGCTCTGAGCAAAAAAAAAAAAATTATTATTTTAATGTATTTTTAAAAATAAACATAATATATAAACTATAGAGATTAGAGGCATTAAATACATTCACATTGTTGGGCAACCATCACCACCATCCATCCACAGAAGTTTTCTTCTCTTGCAAAATTGAAATTCTGTACCCATTAAACAGTAAGAGCCCATTCCCTCTTCTCCACCTGCTCTCTCCAGGCCCCTGACAATCACTATTCTACCTTTTGTCTCTGTACATTTGACTATTCTAGGTACCTCATGTAAGTTGAATCATTCAGCATTATTCTTTCTGTAATTGGCTAATGTCACTTAGCCTAATGTCTTTGAGGTACTTCATGTTGTAATATATGTCCGAATCTCCCTCCTTTTTAAAGCTGAATAATATTTCATTGTTTGGATATACCGTACTATTTATTTCTTCATCTATCGATGGACAGTTGGGTTGCTTCCAGCTTATGCCTGTTGTGAATAATGCTGGTGTGAACATTGATATACAAATACCTCTTCAAGACCGTTTTCAATTCTTTTGGGTATATAACCAAAGAAGTAGAATTACTGGATCATATGGTAATTCTATCTTTAATTTTGAGGGGAACTAATGTACTCTTCCATAGTGTCTGTACCATTTTGCATTCCCACCAACAGTGCACTGAAGTTCCAGTTTCTCCTCATCCCTCCTTGCCAACTTGTATTTTGTTTGTTTTGGTTTTTTTCTTTTTCTCCTTAAAAAAACTCCTGAGGTGTGTGAAGTTGCATCTCACTGTGGTTTTGATTTGCATTTCCACAATGACTTAAAATGTTAAGTATCTTTTCATATGCTAATTGGCTTTTTTTTTAATTTTCTTTTGAGAAATGTCTATTCAAGTTATTTGCCTTTTTTTTAATTGGGTTGAGTGGCAGGATAAACTGACAAAAGTTTAAAACCTAAGATTACACAAGCACATGTTGCATTAGCAATTAGAGGGATATTATAACATGTCCTACAGTCTAGAAAATTCCATGGTATGCTTGTGAGAGAATGAATGTTAAAAAAGACAAATGACATTCTATTATTATGAAGTAGTTTGACTCTGTGGAACCCTTAAAGGGGTTTTGGGGACCCCAGTGGATCTTAGTTTTTAAAAGTTCATTACACTGGCAAAATGAAATGCTAGGGGGGAGGGTATAGCTCAAGTGGCAGAGCTCATGCTTAACATGCATGAGGTCTTGGGTTCAATCCCCAGTACCTCCTCTAAAAATAAATAAAATAAACCTAATTACCTTCCTCCCCGCCCCCCCAAAAAGAAAAAGAAAAAAGAAAATACATGTATGAGGTTTTTTTTTAATGCCAAAAGGGTTAAAAAGCAATGTGAGAACTCAACTAAATTCCCATAGTAAGTACAAATTCAGAGACTAAAATAAATCATTTTTAGTATGAGGTAAGAAATTTCAAATCCTACAAAACAAATTTATCAGTAATGCACTTTAGATCCCCCAACACTTTGAGACACATTGGGTTTTTTTCTCTGAGATTCAGAAAAATGATGGAACATCTACCTCCTTTAGTATATGAGAGCTGCAGTTCTTTTGGTACCTCTAATTTAGGGACCCCTTCTTATCCCTTGGTAAATGATAAAGTAAATTGCAAATTTCTTCTCATCTGCTCATGAAACTACATTCACAAATTTAGAATGTGTTTCTGTGAATCATTAAACAAAACTGTTCCCAAACTAACCTTTATGTCCTGAGAATTCCACAAACATTCAAGTGGCTGTTTTAGTAGGTTACAAAGCAGAGTAAAATGTCATATTTAACTTAGGATAGGTGAAAACCAATGTATAAATACTGCAGTGTGACCTGTTTCACTTTAGCCTACATAATATATTTGAAAAGAATAGCCGCAGGACTCTGACACTGACATGGGAATTGAGGTGAAAAATAGAGAAGATTTCAATGGATTTTCTGTGTGTAAGGGAAATTTTTTTCTTGGTGTATATGTGAGAAAACATCCTTTAAAACAGTAAAGTTTCATGTCCTTTTGTCAGCTGTTTTGAAAGATTAAGTGTGAAATCTATTCTTCAGTACTCTGTCTGAGAGTAAGAAAATTGTGGTCAATCTTCAGCTAATTTATCTTCTTAAATCGTGACTGTAACCCATAAATTGGATCTACATGTTGGTGAGATAAAAGAAATCTATCTAATTATGTGCTTCTGGCTTTTTTCATTATTGACTTTGACACAGTAAAACTAAATTTGACTTTGGGTACTCAGAAATGAGTATTAACATATACTCAACTGAATTTTAATAATTTTGTTTACTTTGATTTGTATTTATTTTTTCCTTTTTTACTGCTATTCTTAGTGAACCTCTATCTGTTGCATTATGGTGCTGTAGATGTATAACCACTTTTTTTTTTTAATTATCTTAACTGCTGTTTCTTTCTAGAGTATTTTGTTTATGAATCTTAGGGGGAAATTTCCTACATAACTTAAAAAATTTTTTTTACCTACTACCTTTTGAAACTATTACTAGTAAAGAATTGATTTTGATTTTAGTTCTGTAGGATTGTTTGTTTATTTTAAGGATCTTACTTTTCTGTTTTTTTCAGATTGAAGATAAAACTTTCCATGTCCTTGGTGATCTTTACAGCGAGGGAGACTGCACGTACCTGAAATCTTCTGTTAATGGAGTTGCCAGTAAAACTAAGCTAATTATCCTGGACAACACTATTTACCTATTTTCCATGGTAGTGTCTCTTCTTTATAATAACACTATTGGAGTTTGGGAGAAAGTTGCTTGGCCAGAGGCATTCCACTGAGTTATTAGAAAGATCCTGCTTCCTTCGCACACTGCTGTGACCTTTTCTCTATTTCCCTTTCACTCTGTTTATTTGTCACATTCCCGCCTTCTCTAGTTCTCCATTCATCCCTTTTGTTCTCACATATTCTCACTGACAGACACATACTTTCTTCCTTTAATCCTCAAATACCCTAACCCTCTTGTCACAGCATATCTCCCTGCTTGGGGAGCAGTGTTCTCTCAGGGATTGATGCCTGAACACTAACGGTACCTACCTCATAAGGTTGTTGTGACAATCAATGACATAATAAATGTATAATTGTTAAGAACAGTTCCTGGCTTAGACTAAGCACTTGATAGTGGGGATACTGCTAAAAATGGCTTCCAGACAGTGCCTGTCTTTTACCAACAGTTATTAATTATTTTAATCCCCTGTGAGGCTTGTATGCTGTTATTCCTTTATAATAGAAGACGAAGACTGAGAGGGGTTTAGTAATTTGCTTAGGGTCACAAAGCTAGGTTAGAACCCTGGTATTAAAGGTGACTAATATTTAACATAGCTTGGAAAACAATCATGTGTACATCTATCAAAATTCATCAAAGTACATGTCTGGAATATGTGTAGTTTACGGAAACCATACCACAATAAAAGTGTTTTAAAAAAAAAGCAAAGCAATCATTACCTCAGGTATATTACTAAAGCTGCAGTGATAAGATCTTGATTTAATTCCCAGTTTATATTATATAAATATATATCCTATAAATATCATTTCTCTGTATAGGATGGAAATACTCAGATTGGCATTCCAGTCCCCAAATACTTGTCTTCAGTGAGCTCAGAAGGAACCCAGGGAGGTGCCATAGCTCCTATGACTGGAACCATTGAAAAGGTAATGACGTGAATGTATGTAGGACGATGCAGTAAGGCCTGATAAATGTCTTTGTTGAACTTTGTTTGTGTACCCTTTTCCCCTCTTTCTAAGTCTTGCTCACTGGAAAGCATCCATTTCAAGAAAACAAGAGGATTTTTATAGATTCCAGTTCTATATTACAGTTGAACTTTAATGAAAATACAATTTACCTAATTTATGATGAAGACTGTTCTTTGAAGTGGAAATTTTCATCAAAGTACAAGTTGTCTTTTTATGGTTACAGTGGAACATTCACCAAGCATTATCCAAAACATAAAAGGTATTGGTGAAGAACAGTGTAGTTCGGTGTTGGATGCAGTACATGTTCAGAGTTGAGGTCCATACTGATGTAACTTCAGTGATGATAGATCAGTAGTCTCCTTTTATATCCTTGAACACAGTAGAGTCCTCTCAAATGCATTTAAGTCATAAAAAATTCAACTGTATATTCTTGGTACCAACAAATAAAAGAAGAAGAAAGCAACCATTTAAATAGTGTGAGTGATTTCACCCACTATTCCCCTCTGGAGGTGTGTGCCCCCAAAGGTGACAGTGGACTCGGGGACTCGGATCTGCCTTTTGCTCATTCAGTCTCAGTTCCCACAGGCCTCTGGTAATCCCTGCCCAGGGTGTGCACAGGGTTTACGTTTAAAGGCACTTTTCAGACCACTGATTTCATCAAATGCTACTAATAAACATTGCCCAGTGTTGAGTGATTGTGGGACTTGCTGGCTGTTTCTCATTTTTCACAACTTTGGCTATACACATTGACTTTAGAACCTAACTCTATTGTGTGACGTTTCTAAAAACTCCCTGATAACCATGTTAACCAAGAAAGCAGTGAAACAGTGTGGGATATGTGAGTTCATTTATACCTGAAAATAGGAAAATAAAGGTATTTTTCTGGGTCACCAGTAAGTTGAATTTTGTCACATGAAGATTGTCTATACATTTACCACACAAGATCCTGAAGACTTGAAACACTATCCTATACAACCTAAAAACTGGAAAACCAGGCAAGACCCTGCCTGTCGTGAAAACATTTAAGGATAGTATAGACATATCTCAAGAGATACGGCAGGTTCAGCTCCAGACTACCACAATAAAGTGAGTCACACAAATTTTTTGGTTTTCTAGTGCATATAAAAGTTACGTTTACACTATATTGAATGAGTGACAGGTGTATGAAGATAGTGGCTCCTCTCAACCCCCAAGCACACCATAAAAATGTTATTTTCACTGCAGTAGCATTATGTCTGAAAAAATGCTAACGTCATCTGCACCATCAATGAGTCATAACCTTTTTGTTGGCAGAGGGTTTGAGATATCACAAGAATTACCAAAATGTGACACAGACACAAAGTGAACAAATGCTGTTTGAAGAATGTCGCCCATAAACTTGCTCCAGGCAGAGTTGGCACAAATCTTTTAATTTGGGGGTAGGGTGAGGGAGGGAGCAATATCTGCAAAGCACAATAAAATGAAGAGCTATAAAACAAGGTATGCCTGTAGTCCTTCCCTGTTGGTTGTGTGTCTTGTCTGCACATTTATGGAAAGACAGAAGAATCTCAAAATATGTAAAGTGTATTCATCTGATTCAAGGAAAACTAGATGGATTAGGGGGTGGGGTGGGGAGCTGAGGAGTGCCCCCCACTGACGACAGTGCCCAGCCGACAATGCCAGGCTGACCTGTGGGTCTCTGATTTGTGCCAGTGTGTTTGTATTTGTCAGACAAGACAACCACATAGACTTCTGCTGTGTACGTTTGTATTCCAACTCTATACCACAAAGGACCTCTGTGTTTTTAAATATTAGCATGTCTGAATCTCTAGGTGTTTGTGAAAGCTGGAGACAAAGTGAAAGCTGGAGATTCTCTGATGGTTATGATCGCCATGAAGATGGAGGTGAGTAAAAATCACCAGTTCACTTGCCAAGTAAACTTTGGGAGCTTTCAGTCCTAATCATTCTTTTGCCTTATTTTGTAAGTTAAGGCCATTTTAAATATTAAGAACCATGGGCTGATGAAGCATTAACTGCAGGAAACAAAACCATCCATCTCTTAAATAAATTTTCATTTTAATTTTGTGAGCTCATACCTGTCATTTCTGATTCTGAAATTATCAATAGCTTAGATTCAGGCAGTAACCCAATTAAATGTTAACTTATTGATATTTTCAAAGCCAAACCAAGGATGCCAAGCATCAGTATCAAAGTGAAAACCTCAATCAAATTAAATCAGCTGTTTAGGTTTTTAAAGGCTAGAAATTGTAGGCCAGTAGTTCTCAGCCCTGGTCACGTATTGCACCTAGGGAACTTTTAAAAAAGATTTATTTCCCCAGATCAGTTGAAATGGAATCTCCTAGTGGGGAGCCCAATGTTCAATAGTTTTAAAAGCTTCCCAGGTGAGATACTACTGTCACGCTTGAGCTGAGAATTACTAGCTAAACTAGAGCTTCCCGATGACTGGCCTTGAAAGTGACAGGTGTATCAAGGTAGTGACTCCTCTCAACTCCCAAGCCCACCATAAAAATGTCATTTTCACTGTGTGCTGTGGTATGGGAAAGTTCGGGAAGCACTGATAGGTGACAAGACATCAGAACAATTGACTTCATTTTTCACTTTCTGTGTTTTTTGACGAGGCACGTGCTCAGTCCTCACTGGTATCACAGCTGTTGTCACGCCTTGTGTCTCTGCAGCATACCGTGAAGGCGCCAAAGGAGGGCACCATCAAGAAAGTGCTCTACAGAGAAGGTTCTCAGGCCAACAGACACGCTCCTTTAGTCGAGTTTGAGGAGGAAGAATCTGACAAAAGGGAAGCAGAATAAACTCCATCAAAGAAATGGCCAATATCTCTACACCAAAAAGAGAAAGTGCCTTCCTGCTTTTCTCTGGGTCTAAAGACCAGCACCTTTACTAAATGACTGTATGATTGTGCTTAAAACTGTTTCATATTTAAGAATCATGCACTTGGGTCACAAATACAATAAATTATCTGAAAATATTTTATATTAATAAGATTAAACTGTACTTTTTATTGGAAGCTAATATGGTTTGTTTCTGTCTCAAATTTTATACAATTTAGTTTATTTAGGAAGGTGGGCAGCAACTTGGTCAAAAGAGAATGACTGAAAGGGGAAAGGTGATTTAACTAAATTATTTCCCATTTGCAGTCATGACAAAAATGGACAATAACATATTTCAGAGACAGATGTCATAGTGCTAAACTCAACCAAGGATTGGTTTTTGCTAAAGAGTTTAGGCAACTTCTTAGGCAGTTTAAAAACAGGGATGTTATTTGTTTTTGTGACTGGAAAGTTTCAATCTAGACTACCTCTGCCTTCATTGTTCTTTCTAAGCTTGTACAAATATATATGCACACACACTTGCTTTTGTGTACATATATTTTATATACATATAATATTTAAATTATATATTATATACTACTACATATTTTTTCTAGAAACACATTTACAGCGCCCTGCATTTTCAGGTATCCACTGAAGTGTTAAATATTTGAAATGAGTTCTTGCTGCACACATGAGACTGTGTTAAATGTTGTGGAGAATATAGAGAAATATAAACATATGGTCTCTGTTCTTTAAGATGCCAATGATTTAATTGGAAAAATAAGACACAACCATGTCAAAAGTTATATGGGAAAACAATCAAATCCAAAATTAAACAAGTCCATTGTCAACAGAGTGGTGAGAAAGGTACCAAATACTAAATTTGGAAATGCAGAGTTCTCAAGTAAATCTGATTACACAGATTAGTTAGAACATCCCATTTTTCCAACAAGGCAGTATGCAATATCCTACAATGTAGGTGGGATTGAAGACTAATGTCAAAGGACTGGGCAAAACAGGTATTTTAGGAGCTGGGGCGGGAAGAGAGTTCTTTGGGCAGGTGTGCTCAGGGTAGGTTTCATAAAGGAAGGAGAACCCAGAGACAGTAGTAGGGGGTGGGGTGGGAGTTGTAGACTAGAAAGGAAGGAGCAGGGCTACGCAGCTGAAAATGAGCAAGTCGTATTCTATATTCCAGAGCAGATCTGATCAGCTAGGGTGGGAGGTGCTTGGTGGGGAGGGAGTGAGCAATAAAAAGGTAAGAAATTTAGGATGGGGCCAGATTGTAACTGACATTGAATTGCAGGTCTGGATTTTATCTTGTAAGTAGTGGTTACATTAAATTATATTTTAGTAGGGAAAGCAATGATTTTGGAAAAATTTATCTGGCTATTAGAGCTCCTTTAAGAAACTTGGCCATTTTTCACAGGGTTGAACATTTGCATACCCTATGACCTTACATCCCAGTTCTAGAAATGCACAAATGCACTTGTGCACCAAGAATGTTCTTAGCCACATTACCCGTAATAGCAAAACACTGGAAACAATCCGAGTTGGTTGGCAGGAGAAGGAGTAAATAACTGTGGTATGGCACACAGTGGAATACTATGTAACAACAAAATAAACAAGAGCATCCACATGGGTGAATCTTGGATTCACAATACTGAGTGAAATAGCATGTACCAGGAGATACACACATGGGGTGCTATATAGACTTGCAAAATCAACTATGTTCATATATATAATAAAACTATATATATATTTTTAAATTGTAGTATAGTTGATGTACAGTATTGTGTTAGTTTCAGGTATACAACAAAGTGATTCAGTTATATATATTTTAGATTATTTTCCATTGTAGGTTATTACAAGATACTGACTATAGTTTCCTGTGCTATATAGTAATTCCTTGTTGCTTATCTATTTTATGTATAGTGGTTTGTATCTGTTAATCCCATATTCCTAATTTACTTATCCTTCCTCCCTCCTTTTCCCCTTTAATAAAACTATTTTCTTTAAAAAATAGAATAAAAACCTTAAAGACAGTGATTAGCTCCAGGTATTAGGCCAGGGGTTGACATATGTGAAGTGTGTGCAGGTAGAACAAGCTACTGTTAATGTGCTAGTGTAGGGCTGGATGTTTGGTTGGTCATATTTATTATACAATTATGTTTTATAACATATATTACATATGATTCAAGTAATATTTTAGAAAATTTCATCTGGCAGTAATATGTAAGTTGGATGGAGGAGGAAAGACAAGAGGCTAGAAAACCAGTTAGGAAGAGGTTCTTAACAGCTATTTAGGCAGGAGGTGATAAAGGAGGGGCCCATCTAAACCAGTGCTTTTAACTACAGTTTTAGCAACAGAGCCATTTCCCCTGCCTGAAAAGAACTTCCTCTGTTGACAAGAGGAAAAAGCAGAGGTGCCTTGATGGAAATTTGGGGTTGCTGTATGCCCCCTATATCTTTCAGGGAAACAGGATAGAGTTATTCTCTTAATTCCATTGTTAGGGGCTGTGTTGATCATAATGTGTAGAGAAGGAATTTGAAGCCAACTATCCCAATTACCCACATATTGGAATTCTTTGAGATCATTGCTGAATGTGGTACTGTGTGAGCAAAGTTCTCTGCACATGACTGCATCTGTTTCTTCTAAAACAGGGCATCTGCTGTATACCAGAGCCTCTGGAAACAAAGGTGGTAAGAAATGGTTTTTGCCTTTGCCTCAACTAATGGGAAATGATCCAGCTGTATAGAAAAATGTAATATAATTGCTGGTAAGTAGCATAATATGCTTGGGCACTAGGTGCCCTGGGTTTGGGGGGTGGTCAAGTGAGTGGAGCAATAAATTCTACTGTGGGGCAGGAAGCTGAGGGAGTGGCAGTGACATTTGAACTGGGCTTTGGAGGGTAGCCATTTGCCAGATGGGGAAGGAAGGTAAAACAAGGCCATTGCAGGGAGAGGGACTAGCAAGGGCTAATAATAACAGCGAGGTGTGAAAGTGCACACTGTTCGGGGCACAGGGCGATCCAGCAGAGGCTGGACCCCAGGGCGCGTGGCCCAGAGGGGCTGGGGAGTAGCTGCCTGGCAGTGGGAAGGACTTTATTCTGGAGGCAGTTGGGAGCCCTGGAGGTTTT
Source organism: Vicugna pacos (assembly GCF_048564905.1). Classification (NCBI taxonomy): domain Eukaryota; kingdom Metazoa; phylum Chordata; class Mammalia; order Artiodactyla; family Camelidae; genus Vicugna; species Vicugna pacos. The sequence goes on along the minus strand of NC_132987.1, from coordinate 52,076,059 downwards.
CAGACAGACAAGTTTTTCAGTTATTTCTGTCCACGGTCTGAAATAGATTGGAAAGTGGAGAGGAACTGGAGACAGTGAGTTCAAAAGAGGCACCAAATATGGAATCCTGTCCTAGGTGCTCCGGGTATGGAAGCCAGACCTCGGGACACATCTCCTTGACTTAAAAGTAGCTCTTCTTTTGGAGAAGATACATTTATAGGCATGGATCCAAACCGAGTCTTATAGTTGGAAGAAAGCTGTTTGCTGCCTTATCTTTGACAATAGCATTCTGGATGCAGTATGTTGAGGATTATAATAACCAAGAAAACAACAACATTTAAGAGCCCTGGTGGTTGCTGTCTAATCATTGAGGAAGCCACATAGCACTGTAGTCAAAACAGTTTCAGAGTTAAAATTCTTGCATTCAGGTCCTGGCCTTGCCACTTAACTGCAGGGTCTTGGGCGTGTGGTTTAACGTCTCTGAGTTCTATCTGTGAGTGGGGATAGTAGCACTACCTCGCAGCTTTGTCATGAAGATTAAATGAGAAAATACAGAAGTTGCCTTTAGCACTGTGCCTGAAACATTTATATTCACCTGATAGTTTTTATTTATTAATTTCTAACTTGCAGTTACTGCTTGAAAGCAATTAAGAAACTGCTCTAAATTGAGCCCAGGTGGTTATTCTTGCCAGCAAAATTCCGAGGTCCCATGGTAGTTAAAAACCCTGCCTGGTCATGCATCACCCTGTCCCCTCTCTTTGCTCCCTCCCTCAGCTCTAGCTTGCTCCAAGGCCAGCCAGGCACCTGTCAACCCCAGGCAGACTGGTGCTGTCAGGGGAAGCCTCCATCAGCCCCTCCCCCTGCGACAGTGGCTGCCAGATTGGCATGTCCCAGAGCCTTCCTACTAATGGGACAGCAATGCTCCCAGAAGCAGCTCGCCTTTTGCCCAAAGGCTGGGCCTGGGTTTATTCCACCTTCCATATCAGCTGTCACTCACATGCATAGCTGGTGCTTGGAGGCAACACCTTCCTGTCTGACTTAAGTGTGGGTGGGCATCACCACTTCTGCTGGGGAGTAGAGTAGGGAGGTCTCTTACTTAGCTGAACTCACTTTTTCCCTCCAACAACTGGCTGCTCTTGCACATGTGCTGTTCGTAACACTCTAATAGTTCTCTTAGGAATATTAGATGTCAGAATGTGCTTCTATGTTCTACCTACACGTGACACTTCTGCTATTGTCATTAAAGTATTTACAGAGTTGATAGTAATACTCCACACTTAACGTTGCACCTTTCATCAGGGGATCTCAAAAAAGCACTCCTAGATAGTCACACTAAGCTTCAAAATACCCAGGAAGAAAAATGCGATTTAAACTGTGTGATGAGAAGGGAGAAGATGGATGTCCCCATATTCTTTGTTCCAAGCTCAGAGGAGGGAGCCTTGGATTGTGACTCCCTTCCTGCTAATGACACACTGCTCCCTGAAGGCTGGCCCCAGGGAGCTGCAGCCTTGGGGTTAGTAGTTCTTCTCCACCAGACTGAGTATGGGGCATCCCAGGAGGCCCTGCCCCCAGCTCTCAAAGTCTCAGGCTGGGTGGGAACAGTCTTGCCTGTCTGCCCCACCTGCTGTGAATAACCCTGGGGACACAATTCCTTCTTGACCAGATCGTAGCTCTGTTATCGGTGATTACCCTCTCACCCTGACATTTGTCTCAGAGAATCAGAGCCCTGTGATGAATCACTGGCTCAGTCTCCTGCAGTGAGCTGCATGTACAGGGAGCACTCCCCCTTAAACCTCCAACCACAGCCCTGATGTAACTCCCTCCCTCCTAAGATGGCTAACATCATTCTCTGTTAGCACCCCTGCTCCTTAGCATTTTGCTAAACCATTTGATTAGATTTGAAATAACTCATTCCAAATACACCACTCCCACCACCAGAAAAAATGAAGAAATACAATAAAAAAGGTAGTTTGGGACTTCTCTGCTTTCCCAATTTTTTTTTTAAATTTCAGAGTTATTTATTTATTTTTCATTGATCTTCCCACTTATTCCTTTATCATTACCGCCTACATCATAAAAGCCACATGGTTTTACTGGCACCCGCCTAAGTTTGTTCCCCTGTTGCTCATTTGGCCCCACACCAAGCTCCCTTTTTTGAGGTGCCCATCTAAACAGGCTCCTCATCCATGACTGCCCTCGACCTTCCCTGCTCTGGAGTCATTCCACATTAATACAACATGTCAAATAATGATTGAAGATCTGTTATATACAAGATAAGCCATCAACCTTCTGTTCCTTAGCTATGTAAATATTAGTCTCCTTTAAATAAGCATTAATTTGGGATAGGTAATATAGTCCCCTGGTTCAAAATCCAAACGTATATATTAAAAGGTATACAGTGGAAATCTCTCACCCACACAGACCCCTTACCCCTGCCAATAGTTAACCACTATTGTTTGTTTATTGTGTATCCTTCTGTTACCCAAAAACTGGGTCTGCCTCTTGGTAGGTGTCGAGCCAAAAGATGCTACCAAGCCAAACAGCGGGAGAAGGAAGGATTTATTACTTACTTAGTAAGGAGAACACTGGGGATCTTTCCCAAAGCAGTGTCTCCCCTAACAGCAAAACTGGGTAAGTTTTAAGCTAAGGATACACTGCGTGTTTATGAAGGGGTTTGGGCAGTGTAGGCATATTCATGAAGGGGCTGGAGAGAGAATTCAGCATAGACTTGGAGCAATGGACAGAGTCCAAGCTATAGTTAATTGAAGTCATGAGGGTCAGAAAAGGTCAACATCATCATTCCTTACTTTACAACCAGTCTTGGTTCTTAGCTTATAGTTACCATCCTCCACCTGGGTGGGGGCCTTAGTTCCTGCAAAGCAACTCAAAGATACATATCAGCTGTTATGTATATCCCCTGAGGAGGATCTAAGGCTCAGTTGACTCTTGTTTCTGCTTTTCCTTTGTTCCTGCATTCCTTTCTTCCCTTAAGATTATTAATTACTGAGACCTCTTCAAGGGCAAGCATTGTGGCCAAGCTTAGATCTCAAAATGGCTTAGGCCAAAAATGGCTTCTCTTAAGTCAAGAAAGCCATGCCTAGTTCTCTTTCTCCAGGGACTCCCTACCCTGTCTGCTTACATTTCCAGTGTTTATGCACTCAAAAGCAAATACAACTGTGTAGTCTAATTTCCTCCCTTCTATAATAAAAGTCAAATTCTGCACTTAGCTTTTTTATTTAGTAAAGTGTGTTAGAGATCCTTCCATAACAATACATAGGGAGTTTCACAGTTGCACAGAATTCCATTTGTCCACTAAATGGAGACAGTTTATTCAACCAGATTGTTATTGGTGGACATCTAGATTTTTTTCAACATTTTGGTATTACAAAAAATGCTACACTGAATAACTTGCCAGTACCTTATTTTGCACATACACAATTATATCTGTTAAGATCTATTCCTAGAAGTGAATTGCCAGGTTAAAGACTAATAATAAATTATTGAAAAATTAAGCTAAAAACACCAATATTTGAAAGTTTTGTTACTGTACCTACAGTAGCAACTCACATTTATAAAGCATTTTATAATGTACTGACATTTTGTTACCAAGAGAGGTATCACCACTATTATCCTCATTTGAGGGGACTGAGATTGAGTAACTTTTATACAATTGTACTTTTCATAGTTTTTGGGACCAAAACTGAGCCAAGACTTTTCATTCCAAAATTCTCTGCTTTCCAACTATGTAATCTGCCTCCTGAAGTAGCCAGGCAGATGGAGGAAGGCAATTTTATTCATCCAGCACTTTTGTTCCCCTCTTTTTCATTTTCTGAAAGCCTTCCCTCCTTGGCTGAGTATCTTCTCACTCTTACAGCTCAACCTGGAGGACTTAGTGGTAACTGGACCCCCACACTTACTTGACCAGAGGATCACAGTCATGCTACTGGCCAGCCTCGTCACCTTTAAACACTCAGTGCAACTTTAGGTGGAATTGGAACCTTGGAAATAAAAACTGTTCTATTCAGAAGGGGGATTAGCATTGAAACATCCTCCAACACACCAATCCTCTGATGGCCTCAGATTTCTAGAATAAGATTTCTAGAATAAGATTATTCACTTCAAACTGTAATAGAAATACTGTGTTTCAACAACGACAAGGAATTTGTTAATTTCCCAGATGAAAACTGTGGAATTTGGTGGTGGATGTACAGGGGAGCAAGCAAAGAGATTCGTGAATCCAGAGATTTGTATTTCTTGAGAAGACCTTGGAAACATTTGATATTTGGAAAAATGTACTTAGTAGGTAGATTCAGTGACAGCTTAGGTCTTTTAAGCAGAAGGGAAAATTTTTACTCTCCTCCTCAGGAACTGTGAAGACAGATTAAGGGAAAAGATAAGACTCAGCAAGGCCAGTATTTCACTTTTAAAAATTGAAAGAATTAAAAAGACAATTTCCTCATCAACTCTTTGCTTTTTTAGATGTTTATTTCTTGTGTATTTTGCACACTTCTATTGTTTGCTAATTTAATTCTCCTTTCAGAAAAAAGTCTGATTTGCTTAAGGGAATGTATATAAAAGTTAAAACTATACAGTGGAATCCACACATAAGAAATATTTGTGGGCAAAAGTGTTTCTCCCTTCCTCAAACAATAACCTACACATTTGGCTAAGAATTTGATTTTGTTATTAAACAAAAATGGTTTGATCGCCTAGAACCCACAGAAAAATATGTCAGTACCTTAATGATGATTTCTTGATTCATAGTGAGAAATGTACCTGCCATAAATCAGAATACTTACATTCATTTCACTGGTGTGTTTTGCCTGGTGTGAAAAACACATGGAAGCCAAATTATAATGACAAGGTTTCTTGATAAGCAGGGACCCAGGTAAAAGGAGTTTGGTGTATGATAAAGGATCTGACAATTTGATGCATCTCTCTCCACAAAAGGAACGCATACCTTCGGCTGCAGAGCTCCAAGTGGTTGAAGACATGCTACCAATTTTCTCCCCTGAGACTTCCCATTTTTTTAATTTTTAAAATTTCATTTGCTCATCCCTCTGTTTAAAAACATATTCTGTCTTTAAATATATTAATACCACCATTAGCCTATTTTCCCTAAACTTTCCTGATAAGTATCACTTGGAGCTTGACAAAAATAGATTTCTGAAAAAATGTCTAAGGGAAAGGCCTGGTATTCTGCATACTTAACAAGTGCCCCAGTGATTTTTACCAGGAAGGTTTGGGGATGACAAGTTAGTCCATTGCATCTCAAAATGTACTGTTCCCACAAACAGATCCTGCAGATTCTGGTTACACACTGGCTGAGAGAGGGCCTGAGAGTCTCCAATCCTGAAGGGCCCCAGGCATCTAGCCCAGGGACTGCATTTTGAGTAGCATGCCTCAGTGGTTCTCAAAAAGTGCTCCAGGGCCAGCAGAATAGGCAATGGCTGAGAACCTCTTAGAAATGCAGATTCTCAGCCCCACCCTGCACCTCCTGAATCAGAAACTCTGAGGATGGGACCCAGCAGTCTGTTTTAATAAGGTCTCCAGATAAGATTTTGATACATCCTGAAATTCAAGAACCACTGATTTGTAGTTATACTTAGCTGCTTCTTACTTCTTACTTATGTGGTTTAACTCCATTTGGGGTGGTACCCTGCTAGCACCATTATAAAGAGTTTAGGAAACATTGGCAAGAAAGTTATCATGGAGTATTTTGAGGGAATTTGTTCCTTTACATTTTATCTTTACATTTCATTTTTAAAGATCACTGAAGAAACCGTTTTGTAATAATACAAGGTAATGGGTTAGAGCAGGGTTCACAAATACCTAAAGGGACTGAACACTCCCTGTAAGTAAAGTAAGAGGTTCAGGAAGTAGGTTTGGCCTCAAAAAGCAGCTGCTCCCGAGCTCCACCCAGCCAGTGCCACGCCTGGTGGGAATGTGGGCCCAGAGGAGGCACATCTTCCAAACACCTAAGAGAAGTCAGAAAGCCAACTTTTCGTGTGAAGTCTCTTGCTTTCTAAATGCTGCCAAACTATTCGGGTTTGTTGTAATATTCTGTGTGCCTAACAAGCCAGCCTTCTGTTAGCAACTCTACCTGAGAGGGACTAATGTCTGTCTCAGAAAGAAGAGAAAACCAAGCTGAGCTCTATCCCCAGCTCTGGAGGTCCACTGCTGCGAAACACCAACCCAAACCATGAGCCATACTCCTGTGAAAGGCCAATCAAGTCTTCCCTGAAGTAAGTAGCTCCCTGGGCAGCCAAGTGAGTAGCACTCACAGAAATATATGGAGCATTCCAAGTTTGAAAATAGACAGTTTTACACTGTGTAATCCATCTGGAAGCAAAGAGTACCCAATAGTCAGAATAGTGGTTCTAGGGGTGAATTCAGATTTTGTGACTTCTGAAACTTCGATGATTTGGGGGGACTCTAAGAAAAAAATGTGAGATTATAAACACAAAATTAGCTATGAAAGTACAAGGAGGTCTTAACCAAAGGTGGGAAAATTTTGCAAATTTTACAGTAAGCGAATTTCCAGGGCCCTTGGAAGGACCCCCACAAGCAGGGACCCTGGAGCTTCCTGAGTGTCTTGGCACGTCCACCTCTGTCCTAGTGACCACTGGGGTGTGGCTGGGTTTGGATCAGAACTGGACGTGGTAGTGTTCTGGGGTGCTGGTTATGTTCTATTTCTTAACCTGGGTGAGGGTTCATTTTACAACAGTTTATTAAGCTGTGCACTTATGTTTTTTGCAGTCATGCATATTTCATAATTTAAAAAACCATTTGGCCCTCTTCTAAATTAGCAAAAATACTCATTTCCATTGGATGAAATAGGTCTTCAATAAATATTTGATGAATGAATGAACAAATAAATGAGTTCCTTCAAATCTATTCAGCCAATATATGTCAAGTACCTAAATGTGTAAAAATCCCTGCTAGGTTTTGTGTTATTAAATACTTTATAGTATTTACTATTTAATATTTAAGTAAAAGGAGAAGTAAAATTTAATAAAAGAAATAAAATAATTATATTTTCTTTTGTTTTACCATTTTAAAAAATTAATTGGATTCTTTCACTATTACTATATACATAAAGCTAAAAATATAAAAATAGAAATATTGTTTTATATATATATATATAGAGAGAGAGAGAGAGAGAGAGAAGCTGGATTTGCACTGTCCAAAGAAGAAAATATATTTAAATTTAATATCTTTAACCAAAGATCTAATACTTTCAGGTTTAATTTTTTTTTCTCTTTTTTTTCCCCTTAGTGGAGGCACTGGGGATTGAACCCAGGACCTCATGAACACCAAACACGTGCTCTACCATTGAGCTATACCCCACCCCACCCCTTAGCTTTAAAATTTTTAAATTTACAATCATGCAATTTTTTAAATGTTAGGTAGAGGGAACAGAAAAACAAAGAAATTGATATTTATTTAGTATATTCTAAAGGCTAGATATATATTTCTTTAATACACTTTATTCTTTTAGAGCAGTTTCAGGTTCACAACAGAATTGAGCATAAAATACAGAGTTTGCACATAGCCCTCCCCACCCACACATATATACTCCCCTACCCTCAACATCCCTCATCAGTGTGGCATATTTGATACAATCGATGAACCAACATGGGCACATTATTATCAACCAAAGCCCACAGTTTACATTAGGGTTCACTCTTGATGTTGTACATTCTATGAGCTTTGAGAACTGCATAATGACATGTAGCCACCACTACAGTATCATACAGAATAATTTCATTGCCCTAAAAGTCCCTTGTGCTCTATCTATTCATGCCTCCCTCCCTCCTCTCCCCAAACCCCTGGAAACCATGATCTTTTTATTGTTTCTGTAGCTTTGCCTTTTCCAGAATGTCATTTGGTTGGAATCATACGGTTTGTAGCCTTTTCAGACTAGCTTCTTTCATTTAGTAATATATCTTTTAAGTATACTATTTTTTAAATCATACATAATTCCACCACACTAACATAACCACTATTATTTTATTGTATTTCCTTTCAGCCTTTTATTTACAGGTACACTTTTACATAGTTAAAATCATAGTGTTAATAGAATTTCAATCCTGATTATTTTTACCTAATATATCATAAGCATTTTCCATGTTGCTACATGATCTTCATAATTCTAATTTTAAAAACTTCATAATTATTCCTTAGTTATTCCTGGTAATTGAATAGAATACTATTTATATGACCATTCTCCTAATCTTAGACATTCAGATTATTTAAAATTTTTGCTATTATAAAATGATGTAGCATTTAACATTTTGAGGTGCATAGCTTTCTTTTTTCTGATTAGGGGCTTATGCTTAAGGATACATAGCCCATACTTTTTTTCTATAAACCCATATATTTTACTTGTCCGCTCTAAAAAAGAACTAGAATTGGGGTGGAAATGAGAGAGGGAAACAGGTGGGGAGATAGTACAAAAGGAAAATCCCTTGTGCATAGAAATTCAAAAGTATTTACCTTGATTGATTCCAAGACAAAACTTCCATTTTTGTATTAAAATTCACAGAATGCATCTTTCTCCTGTCAGGGATATTCTTTTACTTTTATTTCATGGATATTGTGCCAAAACTGACAGATTATCTCTAGAGAATCAATTTCTCAGGTTGTCAGAAATTGTGATAGCTATCAAGAGAGATTTTTAGTAGCCAGATGTTTCAGATTTGCAATTGCCTAACTATGTTATATATGACAGTTTCTTTTCAATTTAACTCAAGAAACTGAGGAGCTCTATTGTCCCTATCTTCTGTACCAAAAATCTGAATAGGTACTGTGATGTTTTTTTTTCTGATTTGTGAATGTAGTTACATGGAAAGTCATAAAACACTCTTTTATTATGCATTTAATTAATTACTTTACTGTGAAATTTGGCCATAAGCATTGGCAAAGCTTTTGGAGGCAGGCATAAACAAAACACAGTCCCTCTGTTCAAGGAGTTTATAATTTATTAGGAAATCAAGAACATAAACCTGAGTTAATTAACTTTCTAAGTTTATGTTTTTAAAAAAGTGTATGGACACACTCCAGGGAAATGTAAACACAAAATGGATACTTAAAGATATTAAGGAATTATTGTTATTTTGTTAGATGAGTTAATGATGTTGTGTTTTTTTTCCTAAAGGCTCCTTTTAGAGATACTGAAATATGAATGAAAGGTTATAGTTATATCTGAGACTTGCATCAAAATTATGTAGACCATGGGAATGAGTGAAGTATGATGAGACAAGGCTGGCCTTGAGAGGATAACTATAGAAGTTGAGTGATGGGTACACGGGAGTTAATTATACCATTTGGTGTACTTTGTATGTATTTGAAAATTTTTACAGTTAAAAATTATTATACCTCATTTCTTCCTTCGATTGTGATATCAAAACACTAAATATGACTGGAGTCTCAGTGATCCATCACACCATTTAACACTCTCTCCACTTTCGTGCCCGCAGCCACCTGCCTGCTCTTTCCCCCTGGGCCTCCACTGGACTCCTCTAGTCAGGTCTCAGTGTCTGCTCTGCGTTACCTGGCGGCATCTACCTGGAAGGGAGATGTTGTCAAAGCAGCTTGGTTAGTGAGAATCTGTGCTTACTTGACTCCTGCTTGAACTTTAAAATCTATGTTTTTTAGGAATAAAACAGAAATGATTCATCTTGTGAGTTTCCTTAGGGCCACTGGAATCCTAATTTCTCTTGGATGAGCTTATTCATTCTAAACTTTAATTGAAACCACAACATGGAAACCAGTTGGCTCTTCTCTTACATATTCTATCTGTTAGAAGCAGTAACACCTGCCAGCATCTCAATTCCTGCCTTCCTTGGCATTGGGTTGAATTAATCAACAGAGTATATAACTAACACAACAAAAAAAAATTAAAATAGAATATCTTCCAGTAAAACAAATGGAAAACTACAAAATAAATCTTAATTTTCTGCAGTTTTTCAAGGAAGGCAGAGTGGTAAGTTTTTCATTTGATTTGGATTGTTTTGAATTAAAATTGAAATTGGTAGTATAAACCTAGTACACTCTCAGAAGCTATTTTCTTGTGTTCCCTCTTTGTTGAAATTGTTCCCCTTAATCTGTTGAATTACCTCACTGCAGTCACTCAAGTTACTGTTACTATATAGAAAACTTGATGCCACTATTATTTGATTTTAGATTCATACTAAACATGATGTTCCCATCAATGAGAAGGAAGTAAATTTTTAATATTTTGAAGGATCAGTTTCTAATATCTATCCTTATATCTATTACTAGTTTAGTTTAGTGGGTCCCAAGCTCTTTACCCTTTTAGATTCTCCTTAATTATTTCTATCAACAAGGATTTCAGGTGTTAAAGCAATTTTTTCTTTAACTACATGTATTTGTTAAGAAGTCATCAAGAAATTTCTCCATCTTTTTTTAAAGTAATAAAAGAACATACACAGTTCACAATAAGCTTGGAGTAATGTTTATTATCACCCTGAACTAAAACAGTCTCAGCTAAAAAGAAAGAATTTCAATCTTTTTAGCAGTAGAAAGCTTTTCTTTTTCTTCAGCTAAACCATATCTGTTAGACTTTTCTACATGTTGAAAATGATCTGTGATCCATATTGCTACCTTCCCAATTGGGGAAATAACTCCCAACTGGCGAAATAACTCTCCCAGTTGGGGAAATAACTCTAATTCATAAAATTATATCATTCAAGGCTCCTATAAAAGAACTTTGATAGCAAGAAAAAAAACATGTATTCTTGCAGATGATTTTTCTCCTTCTCATTGATAGGCATTATTACACATAAAGTTGCATGAATTAGTAAATAATTTTTTACTAGTATGCTTTCTTCCATCTTTCTTTTCTGTATTCTCTTGCTAGAAGACTGAATTCCCTGGCTGTGCTGGAGAGAAGAGGCATCTTGAGGCAGACATGTGGACATGTGCCCACCAGGTAGGCAAGTGATGAAACAAGTGGTTTATATTGAAGCCCTTCATGTTCATTTCAGCCCTCTCTTCTTGAATTTTCAGTTAGTATAATCCAGTTCATTGCACAGAATGCTAGGCCAGTAGGAAATACTCCACGAGGTCTAAAAATGTACAATGCATGGTCCCTGCCCTTGGAGAACACAATCTAGTAGTAGAGGGGAAAATGACATGGGCAGAAATGTCTAAGATGTGAGGCAGAATTAGCTAAGTGCTCTAGGGATTTCATGTAGTCTGCTTGGGCTGTCCCACTGTGTGTGTGTGTGTGTGTGTGTGTGTGTGTGTGTGTGTGTGTGTGTGTGTGTGTGTGTGTGGTAGGGTCACTTTCAGCTGTAGGGGCTAGGGCAGCTTCATGGAGGAACTGAGTGCTGAAAGACGAGGAAGCCTGTGGAAAGTAGAGATGGGGAGATGGGAAAGTGTGTTCCTGACAGAGAAGCAGAACCAATAGGAGATCGATCTACCTACCTACCTATCTGTCTGTCTGTCTGTCTGTCTGTCTATTGTTGCAGGGAATTGGCTTGACACAACGTGGGAGCTGGTTAAGCAGTCTTGTTAAGAGCTGTTGTCTCCGTGTTTAATGTTGGACCTTTTTCTTTAATTTAATTTTTTAAAATTATTTTTTATTTATTTTGTGGGGGGCGGGTAATTAGGTTCACTTATTTACTTATTTTTAGAGGAGATACTGGGGATTGAACCTAGGACCTTGTGTATGCTAGGCATGTGTACTCTACCCCTTGAGCTATATCCTCCCTCCTTAATGTTGCAACTTGATGTCCGCAGTCAGGCAGTCAGGAAGACATGAAGAATGCAAAGTAGGGGATATCAAGAGAAGCCCACAAACATGAGTTGAAAGAAGTGTCAATTCTTGTTACCTCTGACCTTGGTGTCAAAGCCATTCTACAGAAGCTAGGACCCTATATCACAGAGCCAAACACAAACACTTGGCTCTGGACTTGGAGATGCCGAATGAGGATCTAGGGGAAGAGAAAGAAGTTGCAGGCTTTGTTGCTACTTCATGCCAATGAGGTAAATCGGTTATCAGCCAAACTGTGTGTGAGCCACAGAATGGCTGCTGCTGCCTTCTGCTCTCCAAATTTCATCCAACTCCTCCTTGTGGCTCACCCTAATGGGAAACATACAAGGCAGGACATACAAGGAAATGTAGGTCAGATGCATTCCAAGCCATATAAGTTGTATCTAGAGTATAGAGCTTCTGAAAGCCAAACTAAAGAGTTTGGATGATATAGACGATAAGTAAGTGGACACTGGAATTTTTTTTGAACCGGAAGTGGCAGGAGTAAAGCTGCCCTTAAGGACAATAAAAATGTAGTGGAGTAGGACAGATTGGAGGTGCTGACTCAGGAGCTCAGAACCCCAGGGTGTGGTGGCAAGAGGATTCAGGAGGTTGGGGTGGAAAGGGAAGTGGCAGAGCCATGCCTAGAAATTTTGCTGCTGGGGCCAGTGCACAAAGCTTCCTTTTGTATGTTTGAGGAAGAGGGAGGTCTCCAGACAAAGCATTGCTTGCCCTTGACGTTGGTATGCTTGTTCCAACCATTTTTCAGCCTTGAAAATTTCAAAGCCCTGGGTCGAAGTCCCAAGTTTGTGGCCCTAGAAGAGGTTGTGAAGAGAGAAGATAGTGGATGTTGGTTAGTCATGATTTGTGACACCTAACAATAGCAACTGAAAATCCTTTCTGTGTTTGGGGAATTTTCAGCATTAAGGGTCCTGCTAGACGCCAGTATATCACTTCTCTAGCTTGCTTTCTACCTAGGGAGACTCCAATTTGTAAGAGAATCGGAAGAAGCAGGGGTCACACAAAGTCATCTTTTTCTTGCTGAATACGATTCGATTGTATGGATGTACCACATTTCCTTTATCCATTTATCAATTGATAAACGTTTGAATAGTTGCCAGTTTTTGTCTATGTTGCACAATACTTCTATGAACATTCTTGAATACCCCTTTCATTTCTCCTGGATAAATACTTAGTAGTGGACTTGCTGGGTCATATGGTGAGTTCAAGTTTAAGAACAGTTTCCAACAGTTTCTGTTTCTATTTCACATTCCCATCAGCAATGCATAAGGGTTCCAGTTCTCAATATGCTCACCAAAACTTAGGATAGTCCATTTTTTTAATTATAGCCATTCTGGTAGATGTGTAGCATTATTATTGTGGTTTTAATTTGCATTTCTGTAATCTGAATAATGATGTTGAATTTTCACATAAATTTTAGGATCAGCTTGTCAATTTCTACAAAGCCTGCTGGGACTTTGATAGGGATTGCACTGAATGTGTACAACAATTTAGGGAGAATTGCCATCCTAACAATATTGAGTCTTTCAATCCATGGACATGGGATATTTCTTCATTTATGTAGATCTTTTAAAATTTGTCTCTGCAATGTTTTATAATTTTTTAGTGTATAAATCTTTCACTTCTTTTGTTAGACTTATTCCTAAGTATTTTACCATTTTGATGTTTTACTTTTGATTCTATTGTGAATGAAACGGTTTTATTTAATTTGGATTGTTTATTGCTAACATACGGAAATACAATTGATTTTTTTTTTCATTTTGATGTGTTCAGCAGCCTTGCTGAATTCATTTTTCAGTTCTAGCACTGTGAGCATTGTTCTCTATCCGTGAGTCTATTTTTCTTTTGTTATATTCATTTATTTGTTTTATCTTTTTAGATTCCACATACAAGTGATAACATACAGTATTTGTCTTTCTCTGACTTATTTCTCTAACCATAATACCTTCCAGGTCTATCCACACTGGTGGCAAGTTAGCAAAATTTAGTTCCTTTTTATGGCTGAGTAGTATTCCATTATATAGATTAATGTTTTCATTTTCTTTGGATATATATATATATAAGCAAGAATTGCTGGATCATTAGGTAGTCCTATTTTTAGTTTTTTGAAGAGCCTCCATACTGTTTTTCACAGTGGCTATGCTAATTTACAGTCCCATCAACAATGTACAGGAATTCCCTTTCTCCAAATCTTTAGCAACATTTATTATTTGTGGTCTTTTTCAATCTCATTGACTTTTCACATACTACTCTGAAGTAGGTATTTTGGAGATGAAGGAACTGGGGCTCATATTAAGAAATATGCCAACACCACCTTCATAATAAATGGTAGAATCTGGTTCCCAGACAGATCCAAGTAACTGGAAACCCATGCTGTCCTGCTATACACAGCCTCCACTGTGCCCATAGTCCTGTTGGGTTTCCTGGATGCAGTACTTGTAGAACCTTCACAAAGATCCTTTCCTTACCTTTCATAGCTTCCACATTGCCTGATCCTGAGTTCCTGGGGTGAGTAGGCAGTGGTGCCAGGACAATTTGGTTCTTTCTTTATATTCCTGGTACTTAGTACTGTTGCTGACATATAGGTGTTCAATGAATGTGGAAATAAATGACTGATGAGAACAATTACACTTCCTGGAATTTTAAGCAAAGCTCAGATTAGAAGTTGGAAGGAAACCAAGAATCTACCTAATCCAAACTTGCCAGTCAGAGTAATTGAGGCTCAAAGGAGACAGGTATGATTTGCCCAGTCATCCAGAAATAGACTAGAACACAGTTGTCTTAGTCTGTGACTCTTTCATATAACCCCACAGGCCTATTTCAAAAGTTTCAAAGCTGATACCACTCCTCAGTTTGTAAGTTATATAAAATAAATACAAATGTAAAAGGAAAATAACAAGGGATCTGAACTTATTCCAACTTCAGTGCCTTCATAGCTGACTTAACATTATTCATTACTTCTTTTGAGAAATCAGGCATCTGAAAGATTGGCATCAAATCTTAGACTCTTCTCAGCCACAAAATCAACTAAACAAATAGAACACCTGGCTCTGGGGTGGTGGACTAAGAACCTGGGCTCTGAGCCATATACTTCACCCAAGATATGCGGCCCTGTCACATGAACAGCCTGAGCGAGGTGTTCTCTTACCCTTTTCACAGCTATGTTGTTACTCTGTAGGGCTGTATCCGATCTATCAAGAGTGAAAACAATCCCTTCTTCTCTCCTAACCCCTCCCTGTCACTCTTGTTTCCAGCCAGACCTGATCTGCCAATTGTGCTGTCACCAAGGCCTCCTAGAGCTTACCCATCAGGCCCGAGCTTGGACCTTCATGTTTGCTTCCCCTCCACTCAACCCTTCATCCCTGCACCCTTCTTCCAGGTCAGGCTATCAACAAAATCAAGGGACCTCTTCAAATTCTCTATTCCTTATTTCCTTTCAAAGTCGTGATCTGCAGCTACAACATTCTCCTTTCTTTCATTTTTGGTCAGATATAGGAGACCACGTCTCATTTCATCTTTAAAGAACCTGCCTAGTCATCTCCTTTCCTGGTGTCCTGAAGGGTGCTTCCTGCTCTCTCCCAAGAGATTAACTCATTTGGGTTTCCTCTTTAGATTTCTTCATTGACTTCCTCTTTCTGTATATTTATTCTCAAAATGATAATTTCACAATATTAGCGTTGTTATTTTATTGTTTTTTCTCTTTCACAGTGCTATACACTGTGAAACCTGATCTGAATATTCACTTTTTAAGTTTTACAGTATTTGCACAGAAACTTTCTCTTTCATCAAACTCTTCTCTCTTCACCCATCCCAAATAATTTCTTTGAAGAGTGACATACCTCAAAAGAAATAGAGAAAATGGCATTTACTTATTTACTGTGTAGCCCTGAGAAAAACACCCCAGAATTCTAAAGTGCTTGAGAAATGCACTTCAGTGTTTAACATACATTCTTTTGATCGAAAATGTACAGAATTGTACAGAAATTACATGTAACGGGAAAGCTGTACACCAGAAATTGACACAACATTGTAAACTGACTATACATCAATAAAAATATATTTTAAAAAAAGAAAGATAGGATTAGATAAATTACTGGTGCTTGGTAGACATTTATAAATGTGTATAGGTGGTCTTCCTAGTTTGCTATACACACTGAAAATATTTATCCCAGATATAGATGTACAATTAAAGAATAATTCTTACTGCCCTCTTGCCATTTTTTTTTTCTCCAACTGAACTATATTAGCTTCCCAAATGCTAACCATTTTTGTGCTACTTTGGTTCTATGGAGTATATTCCAGGTTTACTTTGGTTTTCATTTATTTCCTGGAAGTAAGAGTACTTCTTACTCCCATTTGTTGGGCATTTACTCCAGGCCAGCCACTGCCTGGGCCTGTGCGGGCCAATAGAGTAGCCATTACCATATAACTGAGCACTTGAGATGTGACTAGTCCAAATTAAGACGACTTTAAATATAATATACACATCAGATTTCAAAGACTTACTATGAAAAAAAGTAAAATATTTCAGTAATATTTTACATTGAGTACATGTTGAAATGCTGATATCTTGGATAGCTTGGGTTAAATAAAATATTAAAAACAAAACAGGTGAAGCCTGTTTCTTTTTACTTTAAAAAAATTTCAATACAAGAAAACCTGAATTTCACATATGCCACACATTTGTGGCTTGCATTGTATTTGTCAGACAGTGAAGTGCTAGCTTAGATGCTTCATGTGCTTCACAATGAATGAATGAATAAATGAGATCTACTTTCCTGATCTTTGAGGACAGCTCATAATAGTCTACCAGGAAGGAATCCTACTAACTTAGGGGTTGATAGAAACTTATTACAATTTAACCCAATCTTCTCATTTTGTAACTGAGAATACTGAGTCCCTGAGAAATTTGCATGCCTTATTTGCTTTTCACTGAATAAAGACAGGAAAGCAAGGTTTTGATTCAATACTAGCTTTCCCTCTGTCGTTATCAGTGGAAAATGCCTTGGTGATGATACCAGAAGTAACCAGGAATAAACACTCTGGATTCTAGGGGATCACCTAGCCTGCTACCTGCAGAAATGTTTCAGCTGTTATGATTTCAATGAATTCACTCTTTGCAACTGACCAGAACTGTTCCAGACAGACACCTGGGCAGAGCCAGTCTCATGTAAGAAGTACCAAGATGAGCTAGGCAGGGAGGTCCAGGATGGACATCTTGAGACAGTAGGACATTGTGACATCATCAGTGATGGTCCTGGATGGTTTCCCATTGCTGGCCCTCCAGTCTCAACTGTTACTGCAAGTCCATTCCTCTACCATGAATGTGGAGCACATGTACCTTGAGGTGACAGACTGGCTCTGGTGAATATTCCCATTTTCCTATTTAGAAAGGGACCCACTGGAATACTGTTTTTGTTGGCTCTTTTGTTTGAAAAGGACAATGGTGCCCAGTTTCCCAGGGACACTCTTGGAAATTTATCCCCTTGTCCTGAATAAGGATTCCTCTTCCAGTCATTCAGAATGTGGAGGAGTCTCAGGCAGTCATTTCTTTGGCTTTACTGGTGACATTTATCAGGGACATGAGAGTCCAAAGCCTTCCACTTTTTTCCCTACTCTGGTGACTTTGGTGTGTATTTGGGACCATCGCTCTCATGTTAGACTTCCTATGGCCACACTAGGGCCTACCCCTGACCCTGAGGCCTGTCCTATCTGCTTCACCCTTTAACAGATTATAATCCTGGATGGATAAAATCTAAATGTCATGTTTCACTCAAACTAAAATAGGTTGCATTGGTCAGTCTCATTTACTCTTACATATTTATAAATAGGCAAGCTTGAATTCAGTAAGTACATTTATGTACATCTTGGGCAAAACTGCGTCCACCTGAGTTACACGTGGGAGGGTGGTGGCTGTTCGTCTCAGACAAGTGCCTTTGAACTGTAACTGTGTCCACATGATTACCCTGCAAGCTTAATTTTAGCTAGATGAACTACTGGAAATGTTAGCAATCTGTCTTCTCAGATTACTTTTGCTCTTTCTCTTTGCTGAAAGACAGATTTTAAAAGTATGGAATCCTTGGTTTTATATGTATCTTTAAACAGACTTGCAACAGTTTTGTCAGCCAATGGATTAACTTAACATGAATTTTTAAGCATCTGGGCAACAATTATTTTTGAATAGTTGCATGTTTTAACTTGAAAAATTATACTTTGTACAAATATTGCATATTAGTTTGTCTATCTGCCTATCTAGCTATAGGTATACAGTGAATGTGTACATGCACTTTTTTTATATATACATACATATGTGTGTGTGCATATATCCATATGTATATATAGATATCTATATATCAATATATTTATCTACAGCTATGTATAGATATAGATACATATCCAGGGGGGAGAGGGAGAATGGTAGTGGATTTCAGCTGGATGTCTCCACCTTATTTCTTACTGTTGAGATTGTCACTGCAGAAAATAATCTTTACAAATTCTGTGTTTAAAAAACCTCAGAGCTTAACTTAAATACTTGAAACCTCATGACAAAAAAGTAATAGGAACATGTTAATGAATATTCTTTAGTTAATTAAATCTTGTAATTTATGCTTTATCTTCAGGACTTTTCCATTTTAAAAATAATCAGGACAATTTTAACAAATATGTTTCTCTCACTCAATAACAATGATTGAGTAATAATTCTCCATTGCACATTCAGTACTGTAGCTTGGAAGTGCAATGATGGGTACAGTTGCTACTACATTTACCACCTGACATATGGTATGACATACATCTGCCAAAGAGGACAGACATTCCATTACAATAATAAACAATATAGGCACAGTCTGAAGGCAGATCAAGAGACAACAATTAGATATCTTCTTTTAATTTATCCAACCATTACCACGTAGCACATATATATGTCCTATATGCCAGGCACTCACTTTGACACTGAAAACTCAAAGATGTGTGCAACTGGGTCTCTGGCACAGAGCAGTGCACAATCTGGCAAGGGAGGTGGTCATGGAGGCAAATAATTATCATATGATGTCATAAGTATAACAGAAGTGCATACAAGCTGTCAGAGAAGTGCAGAAGGAGAAGCATATCTACCAGCTGGAACCCAGGATGAGGTCAGGAGACAATTACAGACAGGATGGTCTTTCAGTTGAGTACAAGGTCTTGGTAGAAAATACAGTGTGGTAGTTAAGAGAATAAAGTCTGTAACCAGACTACCCAGGTTTAAATCCTAGCTCTATGACATGCCAGCTGAAGAACATTAGGCATGTTATTCCATAGTTTCTTCCCTGCATTTTCTTTCTTGGTAGAAGAAGCATGATCACTGGGCATAGCTCATAAGGTTGAAGTGAGGATTATATGAATTAGGATGTGTTATGGGTTTAGAACAGTGCCTGGTACATGAAAAGTCCTCAGTCAGTGTAACTCCAGGGATAACAGAAAGAGAGGCGGCAGACTTGGATTGTTAAAACGGAAATATGAGGTGCATTTGTGTGGAAGATGGTTGGAAAGGGCAAGATGAGTGGACAGATTATGGAGATAGAGTCTTATACTCCACACCAAGGAAGCTCACATTGATGGAGCCCCTGGGGAATTTTAAGAATGAAATTAAGATTTATGTTATAGCAAGAGAACTCTGGAGCAGTGGAAAAAGAGTAGAGTCCAGAAGATTATTTAAGAGGCCACTGATGGCTGAGGGATAGAGGACAGACTGCAGATTCAAAGTATTTAGGAGGTAAAACTGATGAGGTTTGGTGAGTGATTAGATTAAGGGGAATGGGGTAGAAAGAGTTGTGTATGCTGTGGATGATTTGGTAAAAACACAGGAGGAAAAGCAGCTTTGGGGCAAAGTTTTGGATTTTCAAGATTGTCAGGCCTGTGGAATAACCAAATTTAGTGTGTAGGCCTGCCACTCAGGAGCTGGAAGTCAAGATTTAGGACTCCTCAAGATATAAGTAGTAGTTGACATTGTGGGAATGTGAGTCAGAGCATGACACAGCTTGTATACAGGAAGAGATTCAGGGATAGTTCTGGAAAGCCCACCATTTAAGAGCCAAAGAGAGCTGAGCCAGCAAAGGAGAGTGGTCACAGAGGAAAGAGGAAATGTAGAAGAAAGTGGAATCATGGAAAATGATGAGAGGAAATTTAAAGAGGAAGTGTTCAAATACAGGAGAGAGGTCAAGTAGAATGAGAACTAAGAACTGCTCCCTGGAGTTGGCAGAAAACTCATGAGCTATTACCTCTGTGAAGTGTAACAGTGGAGAAAGAGAGACAGTGAATCCTCTTAAGACCCTAACTGTTAGTTAATATTTCAGGCAAACACTAGGTGAATTCCTGGAGAACATCCATGGATGTGGTCCAGCTTCAGGATTGCTGCACCAGGCAGATCTGGCCTGTCCTCGCAGAGCTGTTCTTCCAGAGCCTAGCAAGGACACTGGCACAGTAATATCTAAAGGTTGGTGGAAAGAATGGATGGATGGTCAGTGGTGGCCAGGAAACTGTCTTGGTCGCGTCGTGGGAGCTCCTGATACATGGCTGCTTCAGGAAGTGTCAGAAGGCCCCCAGGAGTTGCTGAAGAAGTTCTGTTGCTTTGATAAGAATTTCAAAGTCGTGAAGTTGTGGAATTGATCCAGCAGCTTATGCCTGCGCTGGGGGGAAAAGGCTGTTGGTGATGACAGTGATAACAGGTGAGAGTGAAACACTAAGGTTGGTTCTGTTCTGAAACACAGTTTTCAGTCTTAGACGTGATTTTCTGATGTTTGCTTTACTACTTGTTTTCTTATTCCCTTCCTTCGTATGTAGAAGTGTCTGATCTCTTCAATTGGGTAGTCAATTTCTTAAGGGCAGCGACTACTCCAAAGAGTTCTTTGTACTCCCTGCATCACATACTAGACTACTTGACCCCCAGAGTAGAATCTTGGTATCCTCACCCTCAACAGGCTTAGAACCAAGATTAGGTCAAGCCTGACATCAAGCCCCAGAGGAAAAAAAAAAGTTCGTCACTTCCCAAAACTTATCCCAGGAAGGTAGAACTAAGCTGATATTTAGACAAGTAGTAGGCACTGACACCGCAACTTCCGCCACCAGCGGCACGCTCTCACAATCCGCCGTCGTCCTCACCTGGAACCCTAGGGCCATACCACTGGTTTTCCTGTGGACACAGGTCTGGGAAGAAGCTGTGTCACACTAAAGGGCATTACGGCTCCCACACGGCTCAGACTAAGGTCTCCCCTGGCACGTCCCTGTGGGGGACCTGATGCAGTCCAAATACTGGAACTTGGGGGTAAGGTGAAGAAGAAAACACTGGAGTGGAGGTGTTTTTACTTTTTCTTCCTTTTTTTTGTATTGATGCGGAGGAGTGGTTTGGGACGGATCTAGCGCCTCAGTCATAGCCCTTCCAGTCGCCCCAGCTGTTCAAGGTACTGACCACCGCTCTTGCCCTCCTCGAGCCAGTGTAGACACGGCCCTGGCTGTCGGACGGCGGAAGGAGAGCGTAGGAAGCGGAGGTGGTATCCCCCGGCCCTTCACCCCGCCAGGCGCGGCGGGAGGATGTCGGCGCGCGCAGCGCGTGCGTCGCCCCCCCTGCCCCGCCCGCGTCCCCCGCCCGAGGGAGACCCCCGCGCCCGGGGGAAGCCCCGCGCCGGGCGTCCGCCGCCCGCCTCAGTCCCTCCGCCTCCCGGAGGCCCGGGGCTGCCTCCTCGGGACGCGCCGGGGCCGCCCCGCACTGCGCATGAGCGGGAGCCCGGCGAGCCCGTGAGAGGAGCCGCCGCCGCCGCCGCCGTCCATTCGCTGCGGAGCCGGAGGAGGAGGGGAGAGGCCTGGAGGACACCAACATGGTGAGGCACTGCGGCCGCCCGCCCGCCCCGCCGGCTGGGGGCCGGCGCAGCCGCGCACCCCCGCCCCGGCCGCCCTCCGCCCCGCGGCGACCCCGCCGCCCCGAGCCTCGGCCCGCGGCCTCGGTCCGCTCCCCGGCGGGGCTCTCCTCGCCTCTCCCTTCCTCCTTCGCCCCTTCCCGCCCGGGCGCCGCCGCTACGCGAGAGCCGAGGAGGCGGAGCGGAGCGGGGCCTAGTCGGGAGCCCCGGGGAGTTTGGGGCGCGGGGAGCGGTCCCCGGTGCCCCTCACCGGGGCATGGCGCCGCGGGGGGAGGTGTTGGGGCGGGGGGAGGGGAGGGGGCAACGGCCCGGCCCCTGACCGGCCCCCTCGCCGGCTCCATTGTGTCTGGCCGGGGTCCGGGGTCCGGGGTTCCGGGTGAGGAGCCTCCCCCCTCCCCGGAGCCGGGGCTTCCCCCTCCGCCCCGCCGGCGAGAAGGGAAGACTTTCCCGGCGCTCCTCTCGTTCCTCCGCTCCGGCTCCAACACCCCTCAAGTCTCCAGGCAGTTTTGCTTGGGGCGGGGTATCAGCCCTCTTCCTTTCTCCATCACCTTTCGCTGCGTCCCATGCTTTTGGAAAATGGGAGTTTCACTGGCCAGTTGGTGGAGGTTATATTTACCTCTGTGCTGAGAACATGGGAGACCGCTGAGCTAGGGGGACGTGGGGGGAGGGGGGAGTACGGAAGTGCAACCTGTTCTCATTTCGTAAAATTAGGAGAAACAGACTTGCTACCTTTTGAGCACATATTTTATTTGCTTGGGGCGGGAGCAGTAATTGCTTTATTATGTCAGTTAAAGACCATTTGTGATTTTTAAGAAACAGTTTCTCAAGTTATTTCCCTCTCCTTTTTTGTTCGGAAAATGTCTTAACGAGCTTAAAGGCGTGGGATTCAAGTTATCTGTTTACATTTTGGTAATTATATACCTGACTCTTAAAACTTTTTTGTTTTTCAGAAGCGATGTTTGGCATTATAGTCTCAGCATGAGTTGAATTCCATGCAGGTTACTGTATGAATAGACAGTAAAAATGATGTTGTCCTTTTGCTCATGGGGAACATAAAGGCCTCTTTGAGGAGGGTGTATGTGTGTGTCTGTGTTAAGGGAATGCCCCAGTGGCTTTGTTTTTAGCTGGTCTTTTTTCTGCTGAGTGACACTTATCTAGTCTCAGCCTCCAACTTGGCAGAATTTTGGTGTCATGTATGGGTATGTGGTTTAGTTTGCCATATACTCAAGACTTATGTTCTGTAGTAAGTTCCAGGAAAATTTACCATTTGTATTTGTAAGAAAACTTTGCTATAAAGTATAGGTTAATGTTTAAATTGATATTGCAGTGTTCAAAGATCCACCACGGGGTCTAAACAGTTTCCAATTTCTAAAGTATTTTGACGGTCATAGACATTACTCCTAAAGTTTCCAGATTCTTGGCGTGTAGTTGAGTAGTAAGCTTGAAGTAATGAAATGCAATTCCCTGGTAAACACTCTGTGAGAGTACTGAAATGTATTCTGTTTATCATAATCTCCAAATCAGCATCAACCTTTAGAATCCCAAGGCCTTGATAATGCTGATTACCTGCTCATGAATTCAGGATTCATGTGGTTCATATACTAGAGTTCAGCTTGGATTGGAGCTTGTAATAGTCTATCCTTTTGCTAATATTAAATTAGCTAGTTTTGGAACTTAGCCATAACTCATCTAATTATACCATTACTGACAAGATATCACTAATTTAAAACACTTTCCGTGGCTGAACTCAGATCATGTCACTAGAATTGTCTTGGTATGCTCTTGTTATTTTGGAAACTAAATCATCGTGGGCCCTAATAAGAAGTTAGGCCAAAAAGAATTTTTTAGTTAAGTTTTTGGTTATGAATTTATAATTTCTTGATAGTTTTTGGACTAATGTTTTTCAGTGTGTGTAATGCAGCCCATTTCTAGAGCAAATGCTGTATTGTGAGTTCTGGGGCAAGCTTAAATAATGAGATACCTGAAATATTTTTTATAAGAAAAAATTGTTCATTTAACTTATCTGACACACACATAGAAAGACCAAAATAACTTCAAAATTAGACAATAATTCTGTTACTCCTAAATATCTTTTAAAAAGTGTTCAAAATTTCAGGCTTATTTACTTATTTATAAGATGACAGGATTTAATGATTTCTAAAGTTCAATTCAGTTACAATTTTTTATTTTAATGATTTTTATTCTCTGTGTGAGAAGTATGTGGCCTGTGTAACCTCTACTAGATTTTTATAGACTCACAGCATCATAGAATTTTTAGATCTGAAGTGGCTTCAGAAATCATCTCATTTACTCCTCTTTTACAGAAGAAGAAATTGAGGATCAAGGAGGTTTTGAGGTTCAGGTTTGCAAAATTGTTATTTGCAGAACTGAAACTAATTTTTCCTGGTTTTACTATTTTCCCCAGTATTTGTGGTACATATAATCTTTTAACTCACATAAAATCTAGAGAAATGGTTGAAAATTGGATTTGAAATTATGTTACTCATTTAAACAGGAAAACCCAAGTATTATTAATGAAAATTTTAAATAACAAAAGTCAATTTAATGGATGATTAATGATGTTAATTATGTTTTTAATGTTTTTTTAAAAGGTGTGGACTTTGAAATTTTAGATTATGTTTTCAATAAATACCAGAGTTTATAAGTCCACATGAATGTAAGCCTGTTCAAGGTTGACACTTCAGAACCTATTTCACATTCTTTTGCATACACATATGTAAATTAAGGGAGGGCCTTAATTCATTTTAATCTTTATTAAACATCTACTATGTGCCAGGAACTGTTCTAGTCTAGCATTGGATATGGAGATATGGATATACACACACCTATCTATCTTGCTATATATTTATATCTGTATCTGTATATTTTTCTTTCACTGAAAGGTTAAAAATCCCTGCTCTGGTTAAGAGTTACATTTTAGTAGGGAGAGACATAAATAAACATAGTATATATTTTTCTTCCTTACTATGTTAGAAGGTGTTAAGTGCTATGAGAGAAAAGCCGTGTTAGGGAGGGGAATTGGGAGTGCTGGGGCACAGTGGAAGTGCTGTTGCAAAATGGTACTTGCAGCACTGATGAGGTGAATTTTGAGCAGACTAGATGAAAGAGTAAACCACGCAGAAATGTGGTCAGAGAGGGTTTGAGGAACAGTGAGGCCCGTGTGGCTGGAGCATCTTGTGGAGGGGAGAGGGGCATGTTGGGCACTGGAGCAGATGAGATCTGAGGGGTAAGGAGTGGAAATGGGCATGGGTGGGCATTGTAGGTTTATTGGGTTTTTATTTCAAGAGAATGGGAAGCCACTGAAGGATCCTGAGTAATATGGTAGACTTTGTTTCTGCTGTCTCTTAGTGTCCTATTACAAGTATAGATAATTACTTTCAAAGCAGTTTTAAAAGACAACAAAATTCTTTTTGTAGTTTTCTTTACCATGTAGCTTCTGTCCACAGAGTTTTGAATTCTGATTAAGATGACTGTCCAGTATTCAATAAAGACTAGTTTGACCATCGAGTTTACCTAGCCAGGCTAATTAATAAACACAGCATCACAATCTCTTTCATAGATTGCTTTTGAATATGTTCTAGTAGTTTGCATGTTGTTTAATGGCTATTTGCAGAAAACTGGGTCTTTGGGGAGAAAGGATCACATTAACGTTTGTTGAGAACATACTGTCTGCTAGATAGACAATTCAAACTGTTATTTCAGCTTCACTCCAGTTTGTGGGATGGATACTGATACCTCCTTTTAGCATATCTGGAAAAAGAGGTTTAGTGGTTCTAGAAGAGTTGACCAAGGTAAAGAGCTAGTTCGTGACAGCAGGGATTAGAAGCCTGGTTTCTGGTTACACGCTTTATCTACCCCTTCTCTCTCTTTTTTTTTTTTTAAAACACTGCAAGGACCCTTTCTTTATAGGTGTGGAATTTTTGATTAGTTTCAGTATGGTTTATTCCTTATATTGTTTCTGTATTGAATCAAATCAGATGATGTGATGTAAACGTTTTAAGTAATTGAAAAATTAGAACTCTTGGTACATATGGTAGGAAAAAATTGAAAGTTAAAATTAACTTGTGGTCAGTTTTTTTGTTTTGTTTGTTTTAAATGAGCTGAGCTCATTTGAGTTAAGTGGCTCTTTTGATTATGGCTTCATAGGCCAGGTCAAGCTAAGGAAAACCTGTGAGAAAGCCCCCTTTTAAATTTCAATGTGAGTTGTTCAAGTTGTGATAGTATTAACCATGACATTTGATGAAGAGAAATAGTTCCAAATAGGATTCAGTTGCTTTGTGGACACAAACAAGCTCTTGAATAACCTGCTGACTGTCTAGTTTACTTAGTCACTTTAGGTTTATATCCCCTACCTAAGAAGAAGCAAAAAACAAAAGGGGAAAATGTCACTGAATTGCGTTTCACCACTTTGTTGAACCCATTTTATATAATTAGTACCTAATCATTTAGAGTCATAGGGCTGCTTATTTGCATTGTAAAATGTTAAGAGAGTTTTTCTTTTAAATAGTTCCTTTCTAAAGAATTCTATTGCATTACACTTTTGAATCCCTCAACACTGGACATGGTGTTCAGCAGTAGAGATAAGTTGAAGTACATGGCTCATTCCTTTGTTGTATTGGGATATTTTTATTTCAGTAAATATTTAGAGCACTTATTTATTATTCATAGGATTGTAATATTTCTGGATTTAAGATTTGAGTAGATACCGGATCTTAGAATTAGGAGATTTTATTTTTTAAGGATCATTTATTTTTATGTAACAAATATCCGTGACTTTTGAATGCCAGTTGTTATTAGAAGTTCTTAAACTATAGAACTTAAAAAAATCTCATTTAATTCTTTTTTTGTTTGTTTGTTTAGTTTTCACCTCAGTAATCTTTTTGTTAACTTGAGATTTCTTTACAAAAGATATTTATGGAGAGGGGAGGCAAATTTAAATTAGTTACCTTGACTGCTTGTTAGGCTTTCAAAGCAATAAGTTTGGGAGAATTTATTTGAAATATGATGGTTAAAACAAGTATTTTTAGGGGTTATTTCTATCCTATTACCAAAATAATCAGGAATTAGTGAAAATAACTGTTTTTAATAGTCAAAGCAGTCTTCTTTAAACCAAAATCAAAACACTTATTCCATTTATAGTGGTGGTCATCTTTTGAATAATACTTCTGAGGGTGGAGTAGAGAAAATCCTTTAAATTTCCATTAATGTTGTGTATTTTTTTTAAAGCTGTGAGGAGGGGTAGGGTATAGCTCCAGCGGTAGAGTGCATGCTTAGTGTGTATGAAGTCCTCAGTTCAATCCCCAGTACCTCCTCTAAAAATAAATAAATAAACCTAATTACCCCTCCCCCCACCACACACAAAATCAAGAATCTCAGAGTGGGCTCTGAATGATAAAATTCTCCCTTTAAAAAAAAAAACCTATGAGAAAAATCCTTAAAGACATACAAAATCTTAACAAGTATACTTAATGAAATATTTTTTCAGGTGATTTACCATTTAAAACATGATTGGGTACAGCGATTACATAGTGTAGTATATTATGCCACATTTGACTTAGTAGTTGAATGCCTCTCAAGAGTTCATTTTATTTTATTTTGTGTGTGTTAGTTGCATTTATTGATATATACAATAGAAAGTTATTTAAAAGCATGTGTTTCTCCCTACACCCGTTAGATAACCCCTTAAGAATCATAGACTCTGCATAGAGAAAGGGGGAGTTCATTTGTCATTTAAAGTGCGGGTAGTTTACGAATGATCGTAAGAGCCACAGGCCTACCATAAGTAATTATCCTAAACTGCGGATTTTAATGCACATGAGTACTGAAAAATGTTTGTTTTACTTAATGTTTGAAATTGTACACATTGATTTATATTTTCTGGCTATAACCTGTACATGTTCTGTATTTTCTCTGGGTTTCAAGCCTTCTTATTGGAAAAGGAAACCCTGACTTTCAGTGACACTAATTTTCCACCTCTTAGTATAGTTAAGGCTATAGATTGTGGCCATCTTTTAAAAAATAGACTGTGACAGGACTATAAACACATCTTTCTTCCTGCTGAATTATACATCTTAAAAATAACCTTCCCCCAAAATCCTACAAGGAAATTTTATCCCTAAATAAGCTTTTTAGTAAGTAAGGGAATGCTTAATGGTCAGTTTTTAGTCAGAATGCAAATTGTTTACATTTGAAAGGAAAAACAATTGATTACTTATTCAACATTTCCGTAAAAACAGGTAAAGAAATATTGTTCAGAATCCACCCCCCCGCCCCCAGTACACACAATAATTAGTCAGTGGTTGCGCTTTTGCCCTTTTTATTTTGTCTTTCACTTGACGACAGTGTAGAATAAATGGAAAGACTGCATGCCTTGAAGCCAGGCACCAGGGTTTCATTTTTGGCTCTGCTACTTTTTGGATAATTCTGTCCCTAGAAAAATCGAGTTCTGAGGCTTGGTCTCCTCATTGGTAAAACAGACTCAGTGATCACCACCTTGCAAAATTGTTAATAATTAAATAACTAGCACAGAATTGGCACCCAGTAGGAGCGCAAATAAATGTTAGCTGCTAGTTTTCTGATTATGGTGGTGGTTTTTCTTACCATCGCATTTACATAAAATTACTCTTTTCTCCAGTATTCTTTCCTTTGTGGACTTATAAGGAGTCCTTACTATGTGCTAGTTACAGTTCTAAGAGTTTAACCTGAATTAATTCATATAACCTTCACACCCTGTTTGCAGATGGAGTTGAAGCACACAGAGATTAAGTAGTTTTCCTGAAGTCACACAGAAAATAGGAGGCACAAGTGGGATTAAAATCCTGCCAGTCTGGTTTGAGAGTCTGCACTCTTCACCTCTCTGTGCAGGTAGAAGGAAGAGAACTTCTAGCTGCTGCTATCTAGATTCTTAGCCTGACTTTCCTGTAGGACTTTGCCCCGAGGTGAAAGTCTTTTCTAGGAGTAGGTAGGCTGGTTAGTTGAATTGATTTTTTTGGCACTTTTGATTTCAGACCTATAATCTGTGAGAAGGCCTTTTATAGATGAGTGGTTTGGAATATTGTTTGTATTTGGCTACATTTGCTGAATACTATGTATCATATATAAAAAGTAGGATTTTCTGGACTAAAACTAGCTCCTCTAAATTTCAGATGAAGTTTAACTGTTAATCACATGGTAAACATATGAGAACACTATATACAGAGCTTTTAATGAAAATTAGGGTGATTATTACAGTGTTTTAATTTTTTAAAATATTACCTTTTATGAGCTGCATTTGTCAAATCCTAAGATAGCTAGAATTGAGTTAGAAAAATAATTTCTTTAAATATAAAGGCCTTGGTGTCTTTCTGGAGTTTAGACTGAATTTGAAACTTACAGTTAAGAAGGTGAAAATTCAGAATAAAAGTAGTAAAATGAATCTTAATTTTTTGCTTTTGGAAATGTCACCCATTAAAATTGTTTTTATTTTGTAATTGTTAGAACATAGTTAACTAGAAAATTATTTTCTATGTTACTTTTCTTATGAAAGGAATTTCTTTATGATCATTATTTTTTATTATAGAACCTTTCTGAAATCCCTGTTCTTCTATCACAGTAGACTTTGTAAGTTCAGTGGTTAAATATACTTATATATGATACTTGGCTACATCCAAACTATTTGTCTGAATTCTGATTTCTTTCCCAGATAAACTGTTATTTCAAATGTAATTCTTAAATTTCTTGAGTGGAAAAAAAATTGCAAACATGTCCTAGATTTAAGTATTAAACAATATATATTGATAACCAGATACTTTTTATTTTGGAAAAGTGAGCAAAGAAGTGCTTTTTACTGTCCAGATAATAATAATAATAATAATAATAATAATAATAATAATAATAATAATAATAAATTATAATAATATAAAATTATTATTATCATTTCTAACTTAGTTAATCTTTGATACAGTTGATATTAGCTTTCTATTCCACGAGACCGCATTTGTTTCTTTTTATCTCTCCCCCTTTTCTCTCTCCCTCCCCCTTTTTTGCTAGAATTATATATAATCGGAATATATTCTGTATTTTGTACATTTTACGTACTTAACCAATATTGAATTTCCTTGAAAAATTGATACTCTAGATAGTTTTCACATTTGAGTACTGAAGATTGTATTGCCCAAACTTATTTGATGACCCCTCTAGTTTGTTTTTTTAAAACGGTCAAAGTAAATAGCATGCTCTACATTTAAGTGCTGAATCATTGTAGTTATCACATGTTTTTGGTCTTAGGAAGATACCCACTGGGCTTGTAGTAGAAATACAGACAGTCCATCTGTTTTTCTTCCACCTCAGTTTTCTGTTTACCCTCTCATCCCCTATAAAATAATTCTTTGCTGACTAGATTCTCTTTTTCTCTTCCTTAAGTTGATAGAAATTTAAACCTTTAAGCCATGCTCTCAAAATCCAAACACCTTGCCTGGTGCCCTCAAGTGGCCTGGGGAAAGTGGGTGAGAGTGTTGCAGCTCTTCTAAGTAAGCAGGTCTGGGTAGCCCAATCCACCTTTCCTCTGGGACAGCCTTTGGGACTGCAGAATTGAGTACATCCTCCCTAGTAGGAGAGCAAGTGTTAAGATTTATCCTGCGCACCACAGACGGACAGAGAAATGGTCAGAGTGCGTTGTAAGTACAAGAAAAGAAAGGGTAGTTATCAGACTTTTCAGGAATGGAATTGCTTGTTACTACTTGGCCTAGCAGGAACTCATACTGTCACTTCTCTGCCAGGTATCACTCATTAGCCTTTATGGTGTTGCAAATGATAACTGCAGCCCTTTTTTTCTTAAAATATATTGATATTGCTCCATATACTGGAAATTTAAACCAGTTAAAATAGTTTCTATTCACATATCATAGATGTTATTTACTACATATACTTTTATTTCAAATAAGATACGACATGGAATTGAATTCACTTATATAATTTTGTTATTTATGTGGATGATTTTTTATCTTTGTTCCCCCAATTTTCTAATATCTTGCTCTCTGACAGGAAATCTAGTAGAGTGAACAGCTCTTTTTTTCTTGCAGAAGTGATTTAAGCAGTGTTTTTCCTTCCTCTCGTCAACAAAAGTGAGTCAGGCTTCAGGGAACAACACTGGATTTAATAGTGTATGATAACCTCCCCCTCCCTCCCCAAATCCTGATTGTTTTGCTGTCTCTAACTTTTAGAATGGGAAAATCTTAATACAGAGAAGTTACATCAGGTTTAATTAAGAAGTAATTTCCAGGATGTGGCCTGTAGTTGTTATACTTCTTTAGGTTCATCTCCAGCACTTCGTATAATATTATACAGTGGTCATTGATGATCATAGTGACTTTCAGGTACTTCCCTGTTCTTCAAAGGATTACAAGAGATGTCAGTATACTCTGGGTCTTGAGAGAAAGGTGTACTAATTTTAAAAATAGCTTTCAGTAACAAAAGTTGATATCAAGTATATTAAAATAAGACACATATCTTCCTTGGCATTTGGTTTCATTGTGTGTTTTTGCAATTGAATAATATCTTGAGGATATTATTGTATCTTCAAAGGAGAAGAATCCTGGACATTTTAGAGATGTGTCTTTCTTTAATGGGACATGAGTTATCTAGTGTTCAGAGGTGGTCAAGTTATTGAAATTATGGGAGGTTAGTGAATTTTTAGTTTCTCAGTTTTAATGGAGAACAGAAGTTGAGGTTTTAATCTGAATTCTAAACATACTTTTGGAGAGGAGAGTATGGCTGACAGATCAGACTCCAAGGTATAAACATTTTTCATATTGCTAGAGATAGGGGTTGGTTTTCATATTTGATTTTGCATAGTCTTGTTTTTACTCTGTGATAGGTGGAAATATTTATGTCTTTGGTAGTCTTTTTCCTGAAAACCTTAAAAGGCTTATAAATATGTACTGCAAGCAGTGTGGTTTATGGAAAGTTTACTAAGACTCAGATTCATGAGGCCTTTCTGTTCTTGTCCCATTTCTGCCAATAATAACTGAGGTAATTTTTGTTCTTTTTTTTTTTTCTTTTTCTTTTTTTCCCTTTCTCTTTTTTAAACGGAAGTACTGGAGATTGAACCCAGGACCTTGTGTGTGCTAAGCATGCACTCTACCACTGAGCTATACCTATCCCCACCACAACCAGGGTGATTTTTGAACAAATTCCTTAACTGTCTGTACAATCAGGGGGTTGAGGTTTATGATTGGCCAGTTTGGGCCAGATAAAAAATGCTGAGGTTCTCAGGTGTGTCGCTTAATCCACAGAACACTGTGGTGGCCTACTCTTAATGTGTGCCCTACTCATGTGATTTTTTTTTCCCCTTCATTTGCAATAGTAGCTCAGGAAGAACCCAAGTATTTTGCTGAGAGATGGTGTTAAGACTTGTGAGGGGGAAGAATAATAGAAGGGAGACTGACATTGCACAGGAGACCAATTGGGGTGAGAAGGGAAGAAACATGACCTTGATACTGGGAGAGAGTGGAGGGCCTGATTGCCCTGCTTCATTTTGCTTAGGGTTCAGGTCAGAGGAGACATGATTCTTTGTCAACACATGCTAGTGAGAAGAGGTTATTACAGTAGAGAGGCTGTCTAGAGAGAGCTTCTGCTAGGCTCAGTCAAAGGGAAAGAGGTGAATCTTTCAGAATAAGAAAGGAGAATTTTATTAAAAATTACCTTGGTTGGAAGGATGCGGGGTCTTGGCTCCTGAACATTGCGAGGAGAAATGTAGAGTACTCCTGTTCTGTTGCTTTCTCACATTTGGTAAGAATCGCAAGAAAACAAGGGGAGTGAGGTCGTGGAGAATTGTACCCCATATCCTTTATAATGGGTTTTAGAACTGCATGAATACCTGCTAATCTCACTTTTCTGGCTGGCTAAATACTGTCTCCTTCTTCCCTACCACTCCTGTAGCATCCGTTTAAAGCTTTGTGCTTGGTTAAACTTCTGGGAGTACCTGTGCTTCCCTTCTAGAGCTTGAATACATGCTCTTAGGATCCACTTTTAGGAGAATTGCAGGGTGGTTGAACTTCTCTTCCCTCTGTCTAGTTTTTTTCCAAAATGATACTAATTGTGTGTTTTAGATTTTTTAAAAATTTGTCTTATTAATAGATCAAAAGTAAGTCTTGAGCTAAATGTTTTAATATTTTATGAGGAAAAAGTATTGCTAGGAATGATTAGTCAGCAATATAGAAATACTTAGTCTTTTGTGATTTTATACAGTTTCAGTTTATTTTCTGGTTTCAATAGAACAAGTTGAAATCATCGCAGAAGGATAAAGTTCGTCAGTTTATGATCTTCACACAATCTAGTGAAAAAACAGCAGTAAGTTGTCTGTCTCAAAATGACTGGAAGTTAGATGTTGCAACAGACAATTTTTTCCAAAATCCTGAACTTTATATACGAGAGAGTGTAAAAGGATCATTGGACAGGAAGAAGTTAGAACAACTATACAATAGATACAAAGGTGAGTGTTTGCTTGTGACTTTAAAAATTTTGAACCAAGTTTTCCAAAGTTACATGCTTTCTGTGAGATATCAAATAATACAGAGAACATTAATTGGGTGGATGTGTCCCACAGAGCTCTGTAGATCTTAGAATTTAAGAAATCTGAGAGAAATTATTTTCCTCTTTTCACTAAAAATTTTCCTTAGCCTTTTATTTCCTTCCCTTTTATCCTCCCCCGTGATCCAATTTGAGAATGGGGGCTGGGAGACTGCATTTCCCCCCCTATTTTCATAAGACTCAGCTGAGCCAATTTTAAGAAAATTTTAAGAAAATAATTTTAATAACCTTTAAAGAATTATAAAATAATATACACCTTTAAGAAGTTAAATAATACATAATAGATGAATATAGAAAAAAATAATAGTTTCTTCATCTTTTCTTTTATTTATTCCTCTGAGGGAACCAATATTTAACGTCCTGGTATCAAGCCTTCTATGTCTTTTATGTTTATGCTGAAAAGATATAGAGAGAGTTTCTTTCAAAATTTTTCCAACAGTGAGATTATATTTCATTCATAGCTCATGCCGAAAAGTCAAAGGATGTGCACGTTTTTTATTCCTTGAGCTGTTAGCAAATCCCATTTGACAGCAGTGTATTAGTGCCTCTTGCTCCTTGTATTTGCCATTTTTAAATTTTTGCTGTCTGAAGAGTAAATATTGGTAGTTGGGTTTTTTGTCTTTAATATGAACAGCAGGTATTTGTATTGTGATAGAAATTGAATTACAGAGTTTATGGTTTTTCTGATACTCTGTTAAAAGTGATTTCTGTAGTAAAATTAAGAAAAAAATAATTTCTTTCGTGTATGTCTGTGGTTTGTTTTCTTTTGCAGGGGAGAAAGAATAATTAGGTTTGTTTACTTATTTATTTTTTTAATGAAGATACTGGTGATTGAACCCAGGACCTCCTGCATGCTAAGCGCGTACCCTACCACTGAGCTATACCCTCCCCCCACAAGAGTTTCTGTATGTGATGCTGTTTAGAATGCATCTGTAAAATGTGAATATGTTCAGTAAAAATCCTTTATCCCTGTATAGAAATGTCTGATTTCTGAATGTGTATGAGTATGAGACATTTTCCACATGAATAAATGAGACTTTTAAAAATCAAGTGCTCATCTGTATATATACTGCTGAATAGAGTGCTGTTTCAGAGGCAGAGTGGCTTTAAATATTATAGGGGAAAATATCTGTTAGAGTAATATTGCTTCATGTTTTTGGTCTATAGTGATTTTTTTTT
Source organism: Vicugna pacos (assembly GCF_048564905.1). NCBI lineage: Eukaryota > Metazoa > Chordata > Mammalia > Artiodactyla > Camelidae > Vicugna > Vicugna pacos. The sequence continues at coordinate 52,041,619 of NC_132987.1, read as the reverse complement.
TTAATGGAACACAAAGAATTACCTTTTTCAGTTTCAGGAATAGTATAGTAAACTATGGCACTAATTTAATATTGCATTATTGTTTTTAAAGATCCTCAAGATGAAAACAAAATTGGAATAGATGGTATACAGCAGTTCTGTGATGACCTGGCACTCGATCCAGCCAGCATTAGCGTGTTGATCATCGCGTGGAAGTTTAGAGCAGCAACACAGTGCGAATTCTCCAAACAGGAGTTCATGGATGGCATGACAGAATTAGGGTGAGTAGATACTTACCACAGGAAATTAGGTAAATTATGAGAATTACAGTGGAACTGACATTTGTGCCCCCAAATAATGGTATAAATAGAAATGGGCTGATATGATAGTTCCTTCCGTGTCAAGTTATCTGTCAAGTTAGTACAACTTACTCTTGTTTGCATTATGCTTTTATTATTTGTTTCTAATGGAGGTTCACTGGTATTAAAATTACTGTGCCTTAGTATTTTACATGGAAAAGTGAAATGAGCAAATTTTATTTCCTAATAGAAGGCTATGAACTGAATTTATAAACAAACTAGAATTTAAAATTTTGCGGGGAAGTTATAGCTCAGTGGTAGAGCACATGCTTAGTGTGCACGAGGTCCTGGATTTAATTCCCAATATCGCCATTAAAATAAGAATAAATTTTAAACACTAATTTAAAAAATCATAGAGGTTACTAATCACTTTTTTTCACCCACAACTAATTAGCTAAATGTCTTGGGATAAATTAGATTGAAAAGTCATAGGTAGATGTTTTATCCATGGCCTCTAGTTGCCTGTATTTAATGAGGCTGCAAAGTCTTCTGTGGAAAGGTAACCAGCTGCCCTTTCTGTTTTTAGTATGTGCTGTTGAATGATAATAGCTAAACATTTGTTGAACATTTATTTCATATATTGTGCTAAGTAAGTACTTCAGCTACCTCTTCACAACAACTTTGTGAGAGAAGTAGTGTTTATATTTGAATTTTAGAGATGAGGAAATGGAGATCCAGAGAAACTATGGAGTTAGGTAGCTAAAGCCAGAATTTGAACCCAGGCATTCATATTCTTGAGCCTGAGGGACATTGTAATCAGTCAGAGTCCAGACAGGACACCTAAACCATACCAATAATTTGAACAGGGTAAATTTTAAAAAATTGTTTTATTGTGTAAAAAGGGCAAAAAGAAAACTCAAGTATAACAGAGGTGGCAGTTGGAAAAAGCTGCCACCAACCCTGGAGCTGAGGGAAGTAAACAAGGAAGGAACCTAGAAACCTAGGATCTCCACAAGGCTGAGAGTGAGACCACAGAGGACAGTGCCTGTGGGGCCTGTGATGCCTGCCTTGCCTGTCTTGCCTGTGAAGAAGTTGTTAGCTAGGGGCCACTTGTTGCAGAGCTATGCCAGTTGCCACCTTTGGTGAACACTGCGGGGACGTCCCAGCAGGCCAAAACTCTTGCTTTCTTCAGAAGACAAACTGGGATAAGAACAATTCCTTCGCCCTCTTTCAGCTTTTCATTGCCTTCTATTGGACCTAACAGTTAGCCAGCTGGCAAGAAAAATGAAGTCTCACAATTTGTAGTGCCCTGCAAATAGCCACGTAGTTGGGCAAAGAAGGGTGGGTTTAAAGCTGAGAGACAATCAGTTAATAACTGGCCTAGGCACTGTGTTCTAAAGCCAAAGCTAGCCCTGTCCTGAACTTGCTGGAATTTTCTATGCTAGGACAGATTTCATTAGAACTCACTTTTCTATTTTTTTTTTTTCATTTGAAAGTGAGTTCATGTGAAATTTAATCAACTTCCAAATCAAAATTTTAATTTATAAACTAATGATCTTCCTGGTATTAAAAACAGCATAGAAGGAAAATAGAAGAAAAATGATTTGAAGGAGAAGCAGTGGCATGATTGGTTTGTGCAGTCTATAGACACAGAATATTTCTACCCTTAGGATGTTATGTGGAAAGTAGGAATTGGTACTTGGACCTTTTCAACTCCTTGGAAATTTGCTTTGCAAATATAGAAAAAGCTTTATATTGATTTAAGTTCAGTTGAAAATAGTATGGGGCATAGCTGATGTTTATTATGATACTTTGTATAACAAGAGGTTTTCCAGAGGAATGCTTCCTCACCTAATCAAGGAACTGCACTTTCAGTTTGTTTGGAAGCTAGACATGTGATTTGTTACCATGTGATGAACATCTACCACAGTTTAACTGGTGATTGTTTTGCTGATTACTATACATTCTCATCTGTTCACTACAACTGACTTCTGCAATTCAGGTGTGTTGATAGTCCAGTGAATTACATAGTTAAAAGTAACAGCCTATTTCTTTTAAAATTGTAGTTATTTCTAGCAGTCACCCCAGATCTTCTGCCAGCTAGCCCGATACTTGTTTATGTAGTATAAAAAGATGAAATCTCAAATGATTTTTTTAAAAAGAAGTTCTATGAAATATAAGCTATTGTAGGAATAAATAAACTAGCTCTTAATTTATGGCAAAAAAATTTATCTTTTATAAACTTAATTTTACAATATAGATGTGACAGCATAGAAAAACTAAAGGCCCAGCTACCCAAGATGGAACAAGAATTGAAAGAACCAGGACGATTTAAGGATTTTTACCAGTTTACTTTTAATTTTGCAAAGAACCCAGGACAAAAAGGATTAGGTAAGAATTTTTTAAAATTATATTTGGTGTTTCAGATACTCAAATACATTGACAGTGTCACTTTTGTTTTGTAATAGAGAGTTCTGTGTTTTGAGCATAAAGTCTTATCAGTTACTGAAAGACAATGAGAAACAATGAACTTCTAGCTAATCAGAAAATACCATGCCCGTTCAATAATATGGTTGCCTTGTATACCATATGTGAACCATGGATTTTTTTTTAAGAACTACAATACAGAAAATAAGTAGTTGTTAAAATTCCACTGATATACGTATGTATGTTTGCTTATTTGTTTATTTTTCAGAAGATGTTGTAGGATCTTGGGATCATAAATTATTTCACTATGTATCTGTTGAAATAGCATTTTAAAATTTCTGAGTCACAGAATGTCAGATAAATTTATTTTTTGGTTATGATTTATTTGGAAACTATAAGATTATAAAAGATGATTATCATTCATAATTTTATCCAGAAGTAGCCACTGTTAACAGTTTAGATCATAATAGTTAAGTAATAATAATACATTTGCTTTGGGAATGCCTAGGGGAAATGGAAGTAAAAGCTACAGTGTAATTTGCCAGTTACTCAGAAAAAACAGACAGTAACAGATAATACAGAATAATAAATATGTGTGAGGTTCTAGATAGAAGAAGAAATGAGTAAAAGCAGGAATAGTTGGGAAATGCTTCCTGGGCAAGATGGGATATGAACTAAAGGGTTTGATATTTGTCTGCGTAAGGGGAGATAAATGGTGTTCCAGTGAGAGGATAGTTACAAGCGAAGGTCTGAGATGTCAGGAATAAGCATGGCTTCTTTGTGGAAGAGAGAAAACAATTTGATTTTAGTGAGAATGCTTGTTTGGAGCTTAAATTTGTGAGATACACTAAGGCTTATAAAGTCTTCTTTTAAAAACAGGACAAACCTAGAAGAAAACATAGGCAAAACATTCTCCAACATAAATCTTAGCAATGTTCTCCTAGGGCAGTCTACCCAGGCAATAGAAATAAAAGCAAAAATTAACAAATGCGACCTAATTAAACTTAAAAGCTTTTCCACAACAAAGGAAACCATAAGCAAAACAAAACAACAACTTGCAGAATGGGGAAAATATTTTCAAATGATACGACTGACAGAGGTTTAATTTCCAGAATATATGAACAGCTCATATAGCTTAATAACAAAAAAGCAAACAACCCAATACAAAAATGGGCAGAAGACTTAAGTAATTCTCCAGTGAAGACATACAAATGGCCAATAGGCACATGAAAAAATGCTCAATATCACTAATTATCAGAGAAATGCAAATCAGAACTACAGTGAGTATCACCTTGCACCAGTCAGAACGGCCATCATTCAAAAGTCCACAAACGATAAATGCTGGAGAGAGTGTGAAGAAAAGGGACCCCTCCTACACTGTTGGCAGGAATGTAGTTTGGTGCAGCCATTATGGAAAACAGTATGGAGATTCCTTAAATAACTAAAAGTAGACTTACCATGGGATCCAGCAGTCCCACTCCTGGGCATATATCCAGAGGGAACTCTAATTCGAAAAAATACATGCACCTCAGTGTTCATAGCAGCACTATTTACAATAGCCAAGGCATGGAAACAACCTAAATGTCCATTGACAGGTGACTAAAGAAAGAAGTTGTATATTTATGCAATGGAAAACTACTCAGCCATTAAAAAGAAATAATGCCATTTGCAGCAACATGGGTGGACCTAGAGATCGTCATTCTAAGTGAAGTCAGCCAGAAAGAGAAAAGAAAATACCATATGATATAACTCATATGGGGAATCTAAAAAACAGGAAAAAAGAGGACACTAATAAATTCATCTACAAAACAGAAACAGACTAGCAGACATAGTAAACAATCATGGTTACCCAGGAAAAGCGGATGGGAAGGGATAAATTTGGGAGTTTGAGACTTGCAAATGTTAGCCACTATATATAAAAATAGATTTAAAAAAAGTTTCTTCTGTGTGGTATAGGGAACTATATTCAGTAGTTATTATAATAACCTTTAATGAAAAAAATGAAAATAAATATATGTATGTATATGCATGACTGGGACATTGTGCTGTACACCAGAAATTGACATATTGTAACTGACTGTACTTCAGTTATAAAAACAGGACAGAAAGGCTTAAATTGAAAATATCAGTGGTGGAGATGCACTGGAGATTTTAATGGTGGCAGTAACTTCCATTTAATATGAGCTTTTAGTGTGCCTGGAAATGTGCAAATTACTTAACATATACTGACTCATTTAATGTTGAACAACTTTATGAGTTATACAGTCTTTCATTCCATAATTCATCAGCTGCTATTTTGCCAGTCATAGAGTGCTAGACATTTTTTATCCTTATTTTGCATATGAGGAAACTGAGGATCAGCAAGTTAAATAACTTACCCAATGATGGAAGTGAGTTTTTATTTTGAATATTACAGTAGTAGGAGAGGCTAAATAGGAGTCTTTTTACTAGTCCTTCTTTATATTTTAGATGAGAGAGAAAAAAAGCATTGAGAAAAGGATTATGTGAATAGGAATTAGACCAAGGAAGTGACTGAAAGTTAGAGGAAGGGATGAGTGTACAACATTTGTATTGGAAAGTTGGCCTAAAGAGCAACGAAACATGACTGAATTGATTAAAGATTTACAAAATATCTATAAAGCAAAATTTGGAATAATGAAGTCTCCTTTTCAACTGAATCTTCAATTTAGATTGGATTTTATTCTTACAGGAAAATTCCTCAGTTTGCAGGGACAATAAACTGGGATACCTGGTGTTAGGTTCTCTGTCTTCTACCTGTGGCCACCAGTTAACTGGGCTGTTTTCTCTAGTCCCTTCTTTTCTTTCTACAAATAAAAACCAATTAAAGTCTTTCAATTTTTATATATATACATACACACATACACACACACACACACACTAAAAAGAATTACACTTGTGTTTTTGATTAGACTTTTGTTATGATTAGAGAAAATGTGAATATCAAATGTTGATTTAAAGTGGATGAACCTATTTCTTAGTTACATCCCTGCCCCTTACTAGAGCACAAAATAAATGATATTTTGATTATGTAGTTTTGACATTGAATCAGTTTTTATTATGTTTGGAGAAAATAGAGAAAATAAAATTTTATAGCTATTAGGTATATTAATATGATAAATTTGAATTTTAGATTACTGAAAAAGTTGAGAAAAATATGAAGGATTAGGTTTTAAAATTACCTTTATTCTATTATCTGATAAGTATTGAGCTTAAGAAAAAGATAGTATTGTTTAATGGGTATAGAGTTTATATTATTCGAAATGAAAGAGTTCTGGAGATTCGTTGTACAACAATGTAAATGTACCTAACATTACTGAAACTGTACACTTAAAAATGGTTAAGATAATAAATTTTGTATGCATTTAGCCACAATTCAAAAGTTATTTTTTAAAAAGTCCAAACCATAGAATATATGGCACAGAGTGAGCCCTAATGTAAAATAGTGGACTTCAGTTAATAATATTAGTCATCAGTTATTAGAAACATACCACACTAAAGCAAGATGTTAAAAATAGTGGAAGTATGAAGAAGGCAGGAAAAGGTATATGGGAACTGTGTGCTTTTGCTGTGTTTTCCCGTAAACCTAAAACTAAAAAAATCTTAATTAAAAAAAAGAAAAGTGTAATAAAGGACAAATCATAATTTCTCTTTTTGTTTTGCATTGGTGTTGAGTGTCAGGAAATATAATGACTTGCTTGGTTTAAGAACTTAATTTAAAAGAAAACAGTTTTCTTGACAGCCCTTCACAAGGTTCTTAAGTTATTTTATATATAATATAAAAAATATTTGGCAGAAAAGAATTAGGAGATTATAGGAGAGTAGGTGAGGCCCAAAACAAATTGGCAAAGAGTGAGTGACAGCACTGTAGTTTATGTGAGAGCTGGTGTTTTCCGTATTTTCTCACTTTCTGTAACTTTGTTTCCTGTGACACCAGGATAGGGTACTTCCTCTGTCACCATCTGCTTCAGTCACCTGCCATTTTTGATAGTCTTTTGAATCTTAAATTTGAAAGGGATTTCATAAATCCTCTGTTAAATCTAACCTATCCAAAGTAGCATCCATATCTGATGCTCATTTAGCTTTTACTTTTGAACATACAGGCATTAGACACACATTGTTTTGGGAAGTGGTCCATTCTCATCACAGAATACTCTTTTTATCACATAATTCTTTCTTACTAAGTTAACATCTTTGTCTTTGGAACTTCTACCAGTGTTCTTCTTTGTCCTCTGCTGCAGTACAAAGGAAGTCTAGCTGTTTAAAGATTGCTATCATTTACCCTTTCTCCTTTTTTTTTTCTTCAGATCAGCATTCCAATTATTTTAACTGTTCCTCATTTGAGAAGACCTTTGTTATTCCTGTTGCTGTCCCCCCAGATACTTCTAATTTCTCAATTTCTCTGAAAATAGTTCTTAAAGCTGAACATAATACTCCAGAAAAAGGCTGTTTAATGTAGAACACCACGGGTCTGTTATTTTTTGAGACTGTTCATTCTGTTAGTTTGTTTATTTATTTATTTTTTTTGAGTAAATGTAGACTTATTTAGAGAGATACATACTGTATAGAGTGTAGGCTGTTTCAAAAGGCAAGAGAAAGGCCATGAGATGTGGGGGCTGGGTGCTCAGTTAAAGTAAAAGTAGGTATACACTCCACAGACAGAGTGCGGGCCGTCTCCGAAGGCGAGGGAGAGAGGTGGCCATGAAGGCGTGGTGTTGCCAGTTTTTGTGGGCTTGGTAGCTTCATGCCTACAAGTGAGAGGACTTTTCCAGCTACCCTGGGAAAGGGTCTGGGATTCCCAGGAATTTGGCCACCACCCACTCTTTTACCTTCTATGGTTAGCCTTGGGACTGTCATGACGCCTGTGGGCATGTTATTTATCAAAAAATTACATTTATTCTTTAACAACCATGTCATTTTTAGGACCTTCCTGAACTTTATATTAAAGTCTGTAAGTTATTTTCTTATGAAGTGTTGTGGTTCAGTTAGGCTCCTATTCCTGTGCGATTGATTAAAAAATTTTTAACATTTACTTTAATATTTAAAAGTAATTTTATAGAGTGTTTTGAAGTATATTTTCAGTTACTTAATCACATTTGGTTCTTATAACAACCCTTTGAGCTAAGTAAAAAAATGTGTTATCCTCTTTGTCATAAAGATGAGGACACTTATGTTCACAGAGGCTGACTTATTAAGGTCATATTAACTCTAGAGTTGGTAGATCTTGTGACTCCACATTTCTTTTTTTTTTTTTTTTTTTGGTTATATTGTGCTAACTGTAGATACCTCTAGGTATATTAAGATATTGTGAATAGGATTTTTAATCACCATTTCATCTTCCCTAGGGAGTTGGCAACATTTTGTTCCCTTTAGGGATAGTGTTTGGATCAGGTCTCAATTCATTTCCATGTTCATCCGGCAGTTAGTTGATCATCTTTTATGAAACACCACATTGCCCTTGTTGATTCTGTTTGAAAGAATGACACGGGGGTAACCTTTGTATTTTAAATTTTATTATAAGAGCTTAAGGATTCATTCTGCAGGTATTTCAATTTTAGGTAATATTGTAATTAGGACTTGCTTATCTCTTTCTCTCTGTATTTTCTTCTGTTTAGTCTAATTGCTGTTGTTGCTTCTTGTTACCTTATTGAATTTGTTCTCTTTCCAGTACTGTTTCAGAATCTATAATAATAATTTTTAAAATTTAAAAAAATAAACAATAGGAATAGTAAGGACACATATATTATTTACCAGGTACTATTCTAAATATTTTATGTGTATTAACTCATTTAATTCTTACAATAGCCCTGTGAGGACAGGAAATGTTATCTTTATTTTAAGCTGAATTGCAGATGGATGAACTTAGTTGCCCAGGGCTGCTTAACTACTGGTAGAGTTGGGATTTAAGAGGCTAACCTACTATATTATATTAAACCACTTCTGTCTAGCTAGGCTGTTCTCTGTCACTCAGACATTTCTATCTAAAGGGCAGTTTTTCCTGTACTTGTGGCAGTTGACATTTTATCCCTGTACAACTTGATCTTACGTGTTTCAGCTCTTTTTTAAAATTTTAATTAAAAAAATTTTAATACAATTTTTAAAGGTTGTTTTCCATTTATAGTTATTATAAAATATTGGCTTATTCCCCATCTTTTCTTAATAACAATTTACTAATCTTTTTAAGTATTCTTGTTTCATTCAAAAACATTTATTGACTGCTTACTTTGAGAGCATGGTGTTAGGAGCATTTAAGTCTGTCTGGGTGAGTTTGCAAAGTTTTCACAAAGATTATAATTTTTGAACCTTGAAGAATGAATATACGTTTTTAAGGTCCAATGAAAGGGAAGCTGTCTCTAATGTGGAGAAATTAGCAACTTCAGTTGCTTAGTGGTGAGAGACATAGCACCTTTGAGAAACTGCGAGTAAGTTCATCTGACTAGAAATACAGACTGTATCTGAAGGCAACAGGAAATACTACAGATTTAAAAAAACTAATAGACTTTATTTTTTGAGCTGTTTTGCTACTTTTATATAGCAAAATTGAGCAAAAGGTATAGAGATCTCCTAACTACCTCCTGCCCCACACATGCATAGCTTCTTATTATCAGATTCCCACCAGAATGGTACATTTGTTACAGTTATACCTACACATTATTATCTTCCAAAGTTCAAGTTTACGTTAGCATTCACTCTTGATGTTGTACATTCTGTGGATTTGAACAAGTGTATAATGACATGTATCCACACTATAGCATCATCCAGAGAAGTTTCACTGTCCAAAAAAACCTCTGGGCTCTGCCTGTTCATCCTTCCTTCCTCCTAACCCCTGGCAACCATGATCTTTGTATTGCCTCCATAGCTTTGCCATTTCCAGAATGTCATATAGTTGGAATCATACAGTTTATAGCCTTTGCAGATTAGCTTCTTTCACTTAGTAATATTATTATTTGGTTTCCTCCATGTCTTTTAATGCCTTGATAGTTCATTTCATTTTAGCACTGAATAATTTTCCTTCATCTGGGTGTGCACAGTTTATATATATGTTCACCTACCAGAGGACATCTTGGTTGCTTCCAAGTTTTGGCAGTTATGAATAAAGCTTCTTTAAACATCCATATGCAGGTTTTTGTGTGGATATAAGTTTTTACTTCATTTGGGTAAATACCAAGAAGTGGGGATTGCTGGATCATATGATAAGCATATGTTTAGTTTTGTAAGAAACTGCCAAACTGTCTTCCAAAGTGGCTGTACCATTTTGCATTCCCACCAGCAATGAATGAGAGTTCCTGTTGCTTCACATCCTTACCAGCATTTGGTGTTGTCAGTGTTTTGGATTTTGGCCATTCCAAAAGGTGTGTAGTGTATCTCGTTTTAATCATTGAAGAATTTTAACCCGGAAGTGAAATGAAATTTATATACTCAAAAGGTTCATCTGAAAGCAGTAAGGTCCTTTAAAAGAGTGGAGGCAGAACTAGGGAAAGAGAGATTGGTTATGAAGCTGTCGCAGTGATTTAGCTAGACATGAAGCCTAGCATAGGCCCTGCTAGTGGGGACGGAGAAGAGAGATTTAGAAGGTACATAGAAACCAGACTGAGAGAGCTTCGATTGGAAGTGTGTGATGAGGAAGTAATTCTCAACACCCTTCAGGGACATTAGGAAATATGTGGGGGTATTTTTGGTTGTCATAAGATTGAGGGTTTCTGATGGGATTAGGAGGCTGCTAAAAGACCTGCAGTGCATAGGATAGTTCCTCACTATGAAAAATTATGTTTCATTGAGAAACACTGTAGGGTGATGACATTCATTGAGAGAGAAGAGAAATGGCAGGTCTGTAGAAGTAAGATAATGAGTTCATTGTGAGCCCTATTGAATTTGATTTGTTTGTGGATATCCAGTTGAAGATGTTCTTAGAAAATTAGGTATAAGAATCTAGAATCTAGAGATAGAAGTTTCAGATTTAGGCATTGTTTAGAGGTAGTTGAGTGTATAATGCAAAAAAAGGTAAAGGTTTGAAAAAATCTACTGAGAGAAGTGGAAGTGGTTATTGCTGATATACAGTTATAGAACATCAGCATTTAATGGATGAATGGAGGAAGAGGAGTCAGTGAAAGAAAATGAGGCCAGCGAAGACAGAGGAGGATCAATAGAATGAGATCATTAAGGTCAAAGAAGTGACAATTCCATCCACCAGGTGTGCTCAATTCTGTCAAATATGGCAGAGAGCCAAGTAAATTAAGGACATAAAAGTTTTTTGGCAACCAAAAGGGTTTGGTGACCCTCAAGAGATTACTTTCAGTGGTATAAGCGATGGAGGTGGACACTAGTTTCTAGAATTAGAGTGGGAGATGAGGAAATGGGGCAATGAATATAGATTACAAAAAGTTTTCTTTCACAGTCTGAAATTTCAAACATCACAGATATACACTCCTGCTCTTGCCAGATTCTTAGGTTAGTGTATCAGCTGACAAATGGGCATTTATAGGTATCTCATGGTATTTGAATATTTCACTGTTTATCATCCTTATTTTGTAAAAATTAGTTGAAAAGGAGAAAAATGCTAACACTAGTAATAAACTTAGTTCCCATAAATTTAATGCATTTGAAGTGAGGAAGGAAATCATTAAGCATGCCAATAACAGCCAGTCCTACTACACATGCTAATAACAGCAGTTTTACTGCACTTAAACTAGACAATTACATGTTTAGTTGTTAAAGAAAAGGATAAAATTAAAGAACCTGGAGGAATATTGGTTATAGAGCTTTAAAGACTGCAGAGATTTAAAAGGAATTGTGATTAGGAATTGGTGTCATATATCTAGTTCTCTTAAAACATGGGGGTTTGAACTTGACTTTCAGACATGTTTAAATAAGCACATTATATATAAAAGGAGAAGACTCCATGTGCTGTTCTAAGATGATCTGTGAAGGGAAGGAGAAAGAGGGTAGCTAGTTAAAGGGATGGAGGGATGTAAGAAAGATTTTTAAAAGATAACTTGAGCATATTCCTTTGTGGAAGGGAAAGCCAGAAGATAGCAAACTTTGAAGGTACAGGGAGAGAAGAAAACTAATAGACCGGATTCCTTGAAAAGTTAGGATGGTGTATTGAATCCAGAATAATGGTCTTAGGGGCTTAACCATGGAAAAGAGAAAAAAGAGGCACCTTTTCCATTGAGTTTGAAGGAAGACATAATGATGGATTTGAAGGTAAGTACATTTGCATGTGGAACTCTAGGAAGTTCGTTCATTAAGCAGTTTCTGAATGCCTACTGTGTGTTTCAGTCTGCTAATTTGGGGATATGTAGTCGCTGTCCTTGAAGAGGCTATGGTCCAATGTAGACAAGGAATTTTTTTTGCTTTATGGCCTATGTATTTTCCTTTGAGGTAGAATATGAGTGTTTTTGGAGTCTTTCAGCTGGTCTCTCATGATTCCTGATTATCCAGAGTAGTTTGAAGATCATATCTAAAAGGACTGTTAAGTTACTTGAGATGTAATTTTTCCTGACCTGGAAATGTAAATTTACTCATAAAAGCTTGAGATAACTAATTTTGAGATAACTAATCCCTTGAAAGGGATGTACTTCTTTCTCTCTGTCTTATGACAGGTATAGTTTTTTTGTCCTGTGGCACTATTGCTTTTTTACCCTTCTCTGCTCCAAACCTAGGAAAATAGTCATTTATATCTTCTTCATCAAACTTGTAAACAGACAAATCTTATTTTATTATTAATTTAAAATTAATAATAAATGTTCTTAATGGTCTCCTTGAGGTCAGGATCAGGCAGCCAACAACTTGGAGTGTAAAATTGATCAGGATTGTGAATAGTAATTCTTTGCACTATAACCTATAGGTGTACATCAGTGATTTCAACTGGGGGCCATTTTGCCCCCAAGGAGACCTTTGGCAATATGTGGAGACATTTTTGGTTGTCATCACTGGGGATAGGACGGAAGTGCTACTGCCATCTATTGGATAGAGGCCAGGGATGCTGTTACTGCTATAATGCATAGGACAGCCATCCCCTTACCCCAACAAAAAATTATCTGGCCCAAAATGTCAAAAGTGCTGAGGTCAAGAAACACTGATATACATTGAGTAATATCTGAATACTTATGCAATAGTCAGGCATGCTTATCTACATTATCTCATTTAAGCTTCAGAAACCCACTGTGAGGTAAGTGATATTTTTCTTGCCCTGAAGGGTCCTTTCATTGGTGATAGAAGCAGGATACAAAGCTTGGACTTACTTCTATAGGAAATTTTTATTATGTAAGTATTCAGGATGCAAGCTTTTTTCTTTTTTTTTTTTTTTCTTTTTAGGCTGTCTTTGGTATTACCTGGTGTTTTTTTCATGGACAAATATTCCTGGCATTTGAAATATATAATTTATTTTTAATTATTACAGATCTAGAAATGGCCATTGCCTACTGGAATTTAGTGCTTAATGGAAGATTTAAATTCTTAGACTTATGGAATAAATTTTTGTTGGTAAGTTCATGTTTTCTGCAGTTTGGTGTTTTGTCTAAATTTTTGCTTTGTTTGAAGATAAGTGAACATTTTTAAGTATGACTAACTCATCTCAGAGCATGTAATGGACACAGAAGAGAAATTTGATTTCCAGAATTTCATTACATAAGTTAGTTTTGCATTCTTACATTTAGCATCAACTGGACTTTTTTTTGAAACTCTTTAGTGATTTGGATGTTCTTTGTTTATTTTTTGAAAAATAGGAACATCATAAACGATCAATACCAAAAGATACTTGGAATCTTCTTTTAGACTTCAGTACAATGATTGCAGATGACATGTCGAATTATGATGAAGAAGGTAATGAAAAGTTTTGCCCCACCAGTTTTTTTTGGTTTTTTTAACCTGTCTTTTATCACACACTCTGGAACTTCTTGACTGCTGTTTTTCTTGGATTGCCCTCTTCTGAACTTTATTTGTACTTCTCTGAATGTATGAAATGCCTTCATCCTCTTTACCCAATCTGTATTGTTTCTTTAAATACCAACTCAATATTCATATCTTTCGGAGAGGCGTGAGTAACTTTCATCCATGTTTTAGATTTTCAGTTTACTTTAAGAACTTGATCTTTTCTTAATGTACTTTTATAGTACTTGTTTGTATTTTTTTATATTCTTATCTGTCTTGTCTGTGAACTTGATTGTAAACTCCTTAAATTTAATGACTTGGTCCAAGTGGAAATGGACTTTAGTTGCCTTCTGTAGCACTATCAGCATTCAGAAATGTTCATTGATTGAATGCTTTTCTGCTGTTCCTTCATGTATGTATAAAGATGTTTCTGCCATCCACTATCAGGACATATGCTTTTGTTTTTCTGGGAATGGCAGTATTTACATTGATTTCTTCACACATACTTAACCTAGTCCCCCCTGAGAATTAGCGGCTAGTTTTTGTGAGATTTTTGAATAGAGGTATTCTCTGAAAAAATCTCAATTAACCGTGGCCTCATTAAAAGTGTCCTGAAACTATTTAATCTAACCACAGATATAGTTATTTCCTTTTCTTTGTTTTCGTGATCATGTATTGTCTTCCTTAAAAAGTGAGAAATCACTGATAATTGTGCTTTCTCTTAGGCCTTACACAAAACTGGAGAACTTCTGATCTGGAGGTTGGCATACATAGAGAAATGCAGATAGGCAATTTTAAATCTTTTAGTGATTATTATTATGAAATAGGATAGAATTTGATGCTTGCTAATTTTCTTTGTAAGATTGCCACAAAATGCAAAAAGGTTGTTAACTCCAACCTACTGTGCTTTCAGCACTGGCAGCATGTCATCATAACAGGGTAAGATTTTATCAAATTACTTCAGTGGTCTGACCTCAGTGGCCTTCAGAAAACCATGATATTATTGATTAATTACCAGAAGAGTTATTTTTTCCTCATTCAAGGAATGATCAAGTGTGGAATAATAGAGCAGAGAGAATACAAGGAGTATTTTAGGTAGAAACTGTAGAATTTTGGAAGTCCTATCAGTGGGAATACCTAAAAAGGTATACTTTAATGGTCATGCGGAAAATATTTTAAAAAACAAAGGATTCTATTAAAATGTTTGCCTAACTCCTGCTTTTCTTTCTTTTCTTCGTCCCATTTTTTCCCCCAGGAGCATGGCCTGTTCTTATTGATGACTTTGTGGAATTTGCACGCCCTCAAATTGCTGGGACAAAAAGTACAACAGTGTAGCACTAAAGGAACCTTCTAGAATGTACATAGTCTGTACAATAAATACAACGGAAAATTGCACAGTCAATTTCTGCTGGCTGGACTGAACTGAAGATCAATCCTCACAATTCAGACCGAGGGTTGAGACAAAACTTTAAGGATACATCTTGGACCATATCGTATTTCATTCTTCTAATGGTGGTTTGGGCTTGTCTTCTAGTCTGGGCCGCTCTAAACATTTATTATTCCAACATTGTGGATTTCATCTTATATCTGTGGACCATCCTAGTTTATCCTCCCATAAGTCTTAGAAGCTTTATGGTGATTATTTTGAGGTTTCCATTCTTGCATATAAAGCACAATGCTGTCTTCATCGGAAAACAGTTTGGCATAAGAATTAAACGTATGAACATCACAAACAGTTTATAAAAACTTCTTAAATATATGCTTTGGGCTAGTTGCAAAGACTATGCTGATAGCACTTCCAGTGAGAGTGATATATTTAAGTGTACTGGATCTGGAATGGTGTTTTGGTTTGGTGGGGGCGGGTTTCTGGCAAATCACATGTATTGTTAACATGAGTAGAGTATCTGATGAAAAAAAATGTCAAAATAACCAACGTGAAAAATTTTTAGGATAACTTGGTGTGCCTACCCCAAAATTTTATTGTGTTTCAGACCCTCGATTTTGAAAGGTTCCACAGAACTAGTCTGCACTTACCTTACCCGTGTTTATATATAGTTGTCCTGCAGGGGCTTTTATTTAGAAAATGTCTGCATAATGTTAGATTCTACTCCTGTCTACATTATGCACTACATAATTGGATTTCATTATGATTTTGAAATGCTTATATGCCTGTCAAGTAAGTTAAACTATTTAATTTGTTTTGAATGTTTTAGATTGCTACATAATACAATACTCTAAATTTAGGCATGAGGGTTTATTTTTTGTTTTTTTGTTGTTGTTTTGTTTTTTGGTCAGCGCACTATGGAACACAAATGAAATTCTCTTAATTTATAAGAAGATAGTAGGAATTAAATTTTCAAAATGGTTGTAATGAGCCATGAAGTTCAATTCTTACAGGTACTGCTCTTTCAGACAAATAGTCCATTTTTGATGACTTCTTATTTTGTTGAAATTGCTTTAACTGCTAATCACTGTGGTTGCCAAATACTTCAGGAGCAAAGATTTTCAAACAAGCATGCACTTAATGCACAATACCAATCTGGCTTCTATTTTCATAAATTATTTACAGTCTCTTTACTGTTTTTGTTTCACTCATTAGCTCACTTCTCACATCAAGGCAGAATTCTATCTTGTATGTATTTTTTTCTCTCATTACAAGACCCATGAATTGCTTTCATGCTGAAAATGCTCATTTCTCTGTTCATTTCCTGATATGAGAAGAAGGGTTTATTGCTTTTTACACATTTCTGTAAGGCAGGTTAAAAAAATGTAAAACTTCAGTTATTGGATGACTGTGGTTTTTAAGCAGGAGTAGATTTTGCTTGGTGTATCCAGGCACTCTCTAAGGTGTAATGCTGAAATTATCAAAGAAATGTACTTCAGAATAGCAGTACATTATAATTAATGTAGATGTGGAAATGATTTTAAGAAACAATGATATATTAAAACTACTTTTTATTTACACGATTTTGAAATTGACTAGAAAGCTTTCCCCAGATATTATATTAATATTCCAATCATAACTTTAATTCAAGAATACAATTTTACCAAAAGAAAATTTTGAAAATTTCTATTCAGTTTATTGGAATTGGTTACTTAAAAAAAAAAGAAAAGAAAAAAGAATCCTGCTGGTTTCAGTATTTCCTGATTTCATATTTGTAAATATTAAGAGGAACTTCAATTATGAGAAATTTTAAAAAGATATATATATATATAGAGATATATATATATGTACTATTTTGTTTCCTGTCTTGAAGATTTTTGAGTTATGGTATTGTTTTCGGATTGATTAATTCAAGTATGCTGTGTTTTGAAATGAGATCGATTAGCTTTTTCCCCCAATATAAATTGTTTTTCATAAAAGTCTAATATTAGTTTGTGGCCTAGTGCCTTGGGTTTTACAGATTTTTCCTTTTAAATGCAAGACCTTTTCAACAAAATAGTGTTTGTCATCAGTTTGGTACTAAACATTTATAATTACTGTGTAATTATAAACAAAAATTACATAAAGCTTTGAATATAATTATGTAGCATAAAAGTTAAGGTTGTTCACTCTATGATGGCATCTTAGAATTAAACAATACTATTACTAGGGCTGAAAAGAGAAGACTGAGTTAATGTGGTGTGATTATTCTGAGGCTAAGTGTCTGGTTACAGGAAATACTTTGTACTAAAAATTGCTTACACATAATGGCCGTGTGTGTGTGTTTGTGAAAGAGAGAGATTGATGGAGAGAGAGGGGTTGAAAGAGACATACATGCTCACACACATATACAAACAACTTGAATTGCTTTAATTCATTAGTGTTTCATTCTTTATCCTGGTAACCTCCCCAAGCTGATTCTTTGTTTTAAACTGAACCGCAGGTACAACATCCTTTTTGCCAAATGTCAAAACAGGTACACTTTAAAATGTAATGCTTTTTAAATAGTAAAGTGTATAAATTAGAGGTGCCCACATATAAAAATACTTGAGATCAGGATCATCTTTAGTGACTATCTGCATATCTCTGTAAGTTCAATTGTGTTTCTTACAATCCCTGTCATATTACCAACAGAGGCAATAAAATTCAATGAAATTGCCATGACTAAATCTTTTCACATATTATTTCAGTGTAATATTTTTAAAGACTAGAATATACTGAAAACTTTTCCAGGAAGGATAATTATTCATGGAAAGAGCGTTGTAATGGCAAGTTTTGGGGAGAAAAGATATGCCAAGTCATGTTTACTACATTTAAAATGTTTACAACTATACTGGGCTGCTTTATTTAATTAACAGTACTGTAGTGTGTAATAGGCATTGTAAGTATGTGTTCTTCATTAGACTTTTAAAAAGTCTTAATGAGAGGAAGTAAAATAACATGGGGAATCTTTTATATAATACACTTACTGGGGAATTCTTATTTAAAGCAAGGTATACTATTTTCTTTTTCCTCAGAAAGACTTAAGTGAATGAAGTGTTCATCTATTTTTTATTTGATGATAATCAAGATTGAGTAGTTGTAGCTAGTTTAATGTGCACTTTGCTTAGATTTTTAAAAACATGTTACTATAAAGACTACGTATTGTAAACCTTCTGTAAATTTTACATATGAATGACAGGAGAAAGTTAAACCTAATGAAAGAATTTTGGAATAAAAAAGGAAAGTGGTGCTGGGGGAGTTTATATAGTTCACAAAGTATGCTTTTGTAAACCTGAATCAACTTTTAGCAAGAATTAATTTATGGAGTTCTAAATGTTAAATTGTGTATATTTAATAGAAAATACTTAATTTGACACCTCAGCAATTTTCTTTTAAATGTTACTTTATACTTTTAACAATATGATTTATATTGAATACAGAGATGTTTTGATAAGATTTTATCAAATTTGATAATGTAATGATAAAATGTTTTTAAAATGTGAACTATTTAACATTTATCTTAATAACTGAGGACACAATAACTGAATTGTGATTTCTACATAATGTGATGATTAGGGTTCAAATTATGGCTCATCATTTAATTGGTTATAAACAAGTATATTTCTTGAACTCTACTTGCCTCCATTTTTACAATCATATAGCAATAATTTCTATCTTTATAGAAATGTGGTGAAGTTGTATATTATGATACCTTTACCTTTGATTTCTGAAGGGGAAGGGATTTATATTTTCTAGCTGATAAATCTGAAAATTCCTAATAGTACAAATCCCCCTTTCCAGGTTTATCCTTTCTGTTTGTCGCCATTTTGGTTAATATTTGCTTGATTTGTACCTGGTTCTGGAGGCAGATAGTCCTGTTTTTGTTTTTTTTTGTGTTTTTTTGTTTTTTGAATTCATAATGCAGTTACATAAATGGTTTTACCAGAGCATTCTTGCCATCTATTTTATTTACTGACTGTTGGGTAATTGGCATTTCCTGTTGACCAGCTCATTTATTTGACAACTTTCCACTAGGCTCAGTGTTCTGTGTTAATGTGTTTTTTTACTTCTCTTGGTTGGCCTTTTTAAAATCTGTTATAAATAAGGAAATTATGATAAAAGGTACACATCCTGGAATTCCTAAAAGGTAATGTCCTTATTTATGGAATTTTTAGGACAGATTATTTGGGGAATCATTTTATAATTATCCATTTAAAAATTGAGTTTCTAAAAAGTATTTTTAATTTAAGTATATCTGAGTTTTTCTTACAGGTATTCCTTGCATATTTTCAGTTTACCTTTTTTGTATTTGTGCAGAAATCAGTATAGCTTGTAGACCATTGGTTTTCAGGGCTGCTATGTTTCGTGAGGTTGAAAGCTTTCTACTTTATCTCTTGTAGGTTATTGGCATTTCCCACGAGATTTGGTTTGGGGAAAAGTGTTTGGTAAAAAAAATTTTTTTTAAGTGGCTGGCTTAGAGGGAATATCAGTTCTTCGGCAGACTTTTCAGTGGAGTGGAAAGAGATGGAGTCAGACTGAAATTAAAGCAAGTCTGGATCATAGAAGGTAGCACTGCTTTGAAAGGAAGAATCCATCAAATAAATTGAAAGCAAAGAAGAATTTTGAACCAAAATAGTTAAAGCAAAGCTTGATTTGAAACAATGAAAAGTTTGAAGCTTATCAGAGGCAGCATGTGAGTGGCTTCATAAGCAAAGAGGAGGAAACAAAAAAGGATAATATTCATCTTATATTTAGAATGTTTGTATGTATTTAGGTGCATGTTTAATATAACTTCACTTAACATTTTATTTCAGGTTATGAAATATTTAAGAAAACTTGGGCAATACAAAATGCAATTTCTACAAAAAGGAATGCTACAGGGTATGTGTAGGAGAAAACAAAATGGCTGAGGGGAAATGTTAATTTAAGCTGTAGTCAATGACTTTATCACATAGTTACATGATACATAGCTTGCAGAGCAATATTTGATCATAAGGTTTAGAGGTGTATGTACTTGGAATCCTTTGAAAATAGCATGTTTAATTTTCAATGTTCTTAATCCTGAGAGTATCTTAGAATTCATTGTATTGAAATTATATGAAATGAAAGCCAGAGCTTTAAAATAGTTACTACTAAGACGTTGTTGTAATGGTACCCAACAATAACAACAGCTTTATTGAGGTATAATTTACACAGCAGAAAATCCACCCATTGTGAGTGTATAATTCAGTGGTTTTAGTAAGTTTATAATCGTTTTAGAAAATGTATGTCAGCCCATAGATGTTCCCCTCATGCCCCGTTTGTAGTTAGTTCCCTCTTTTACCCCGAGCCCTAGGGAAAAAACACTGATCTGTTTCTATAAATTTCCCCTGCCTAGAAATTACACGTGCATAGAATCATACAATTTGTAGTCTTTTGTATCTGGCTTCTTACGTTTTGCATAATAATGTTTTTGAGGTTTATCCAGGGTATAGCATATCCTTGCACTTGCTGCTGTTAGTTGCAATATAGTATTCCATTGTATGGATATACATTTTGTTTATCCATTCACCAGTCAATGGACATTTGAATTGCTTGCATATTTTGGTGGTTATGAATAACAATGTTGTGAACATTCCCATTATGTCATTGTGTGGACATATGTTTTCATTTCTTTTAGGTAGATTCCTAGGAGTGTAATTGGCTTTTTTGGAAAAAAAAAGGGGGGGGAGGTAATTAAGTTTATTTACTTATTTTAATGGAGGTACTGGGGATTGAACCCAGGACCTTGTGCTTATTAAGCACACACACACTCTACCACTAAGCTACATCCTTGTCCCCTGGAAAATTTAACTTTCTAAACTGCCAAACTTTTCCAAAGTTGCTGTGCCATTTAAAAATATTCCCACCACAGTGCACAAGGGTTACAGTTTCTCTGTATCCTTGTGAATATGTTTATTATTATTGTCATTGTAGTAGATATGTATTTTAAGTGTGCAGGTTATATATATCTAGCTATCATAATTCATGTGTCTGTTGGATGTGCAATTTAGATGAGTATATGGTGGCCTGAGGGATTGCTGTAAAATTACTTGCTATATACATATTCCTACTGGAAGATAGTATTTTCTGTAGCCAGTGAGGGTAGTTATACCTTTCCAATGGGCATTCCAGTCCCTTAGTAAACTCTGATGAGGAGATTAACTGTGTAGATGAAGAATGATGCTGATGGGTGTTGCTATTGTGGGCACCATGATTATTAAATCTATCCAGTTAGTCTGTGACTGGTGGTAATACTTAAAATGTTGCATAAGTAATTGAACAGATATGTCAGTCTCATTAATTTTCCCAGAACTCTTTTGCTTTGAGAAATTAATTTCTTAAATTTATAAAACTTTGGTTGGTATTGTTTAGTTGCTGCTAGCTACCTGTGCTGTTATACATAGTAGACATTGGAGTAGTGCTTATTTTATTTTTAATGGAGAATTTAAGAGATATACAAAAGTAGAATCATAGAGTGAACCTACTTCAGCACAGTCAATTCATGGTCAGTCTTGATTTATCTGTATGCCACTAATCTTCCCAACTGTGATTTATTTTGAAGCAAGTCCCATGGAGAAAATAGTTTCATTTGTAAATATTTCAGTAGGTATGTTTAAAAGATAAGGACTCTTAATACTATTACCACATATAAATGTTAACAATTTCTAAATAATTATCTAGTCAGCATTTTTAAAAGTCAATAATGTATTTTTCCAGTTGTCAGATTTTAAGGTCCATATATTGCATATACCACTGTAAATTCCTTTTAACCTGTGGATCCCTATATGTGCCTCTCCACAGCTTGGAATTCATTTGTTTGAAAATGCAGTGGTGCAGTGGTTGTGTTAAAAAAGTTTAATTTCTGTGCAATTTATATTTAAGGTGTACTTGATCAAAAAATGTATTTTAACTTGAAAATATTTTGAGTTAATGAAGTGTGGTACAGAAAGCCATAATAAGTATATCAATAGACATTCCCTTAAAAACATAATGGGACTTGTATTTAGAATATATAAAGAACTCTTACAACTTAATAGTAAGACAGCCCAATTTACAAATGAGCAAAGGACTAGAATAGGCATTTGTCTGAAACAGATACACAAATCGCTAATGAACACATGAAAAAATGCTCAGTGTCATTAGTCATAAGGGAAATGCAAATCAAAATCACAGTGAGATACTGTTTTACACCCTCAAGGATTACTTTTAATAAAAAAACGTGTTGAAGAGCACATAGACAAATTGGAACCCTTGTACATTGGTGGGAATGTAATGTGGTGCAGCAGGTTTGGGACACAGTTTGACTGTTCCTCAAAATGTTAAACAACATGAGCCAGAAATTCAGCTCCTACAAATATGAGAGAATTGAAAACATATTCACACTGCAGTCCCTGGTAACCACCATTTTACTTTGCTTGTCTCTGATTTTGATTACTTTGTGTGTCTCTGAATTTGATTATTTTAGATGGAATCACATAGTATTTTGCCTTTTATGATTGGTTCAAGCTTCATGTTGCAGTATGTGACAAGAATTCATTCCTTTTAAAGGCTAAATAATATTCCATTGTAAGTATCACATTTTATCTTGTTTATCCATTTCTCTGTCAGTGGACATTTGACTATTGTGAATAATGCTGCTATGAACATAAGTGTGCAAATACCTCTTTAAGATCCTCCTTTGAATTCTTTGGATATATACCTAGAAGTGGGATTCCTGCATCCTATGGCAGTTCTATTTTAATTTTTTTGAGGAACTTCTACACTGTTTTCCACAGCATTTGCACAAGTTTATAATCCTGTCAGCAGTACACAAAGGTTCCAACTAATCCACATCTTCATCAACACTTCCTTCCTTCCTCCCTGCCTGCCTTGCTTCCTTCCTTCCCCTATTTTATATTAGCCATCCTAATGGATGTGAGGTAATATCTCATTGTCGTTTTCAGTTGCGTTTCTCTGTTTGAGCACCTTTTCACATGCTTGTTGACCATTTCTATATTGTCTTTAGGAAAATGTCTATTCAAGTCCTTTGTTCATTTTTGAATTGGGTTATTTGATTTTGTTGTTGTTTTTGTTGTTGAGTGGTAGGGGTTCTTTTGATTCTAGATATTAAGCATGTGGTCTGACATCAAGTCCAATGTTTCCTTACTGATTTTTCTGTCTGGATGATCTATCCATTGATGAAAGTGAGATATTGAAGTCCCCTATTATTATTATTGCATTGCCTCTATTTCTCCCTTTAGGTTTTTATAATATTTATATTTTTTTTGTGTGTGTATGGAATCTTTAGGATTTTCAACATGAAAGATGGTATCTGCAAATGTAATTTTACTTCTTTCTGATTTAGGTGATTTTTATTTCTTTTTCTTTTCTAATTGCTCTGGCTAGGACTTCAAATACCATGTTGAATAGAAGTGGCAAAAGTGCTGAGGTAATTTTCTTCTATTCCTAGTTTACTGAATTTGGGGAGGGGGAGGTCAGGAAAGGCTGTTCAGTCTTGTCAAATATTTTTCTGCATCAGAATGACCATGTGGGTTTTGTTCATACTGTTAACGTGGTGTATTAGAGTGATTTTCATATGGTTCACATCCTTGCATTCTAGGAATAACTCCCACTTTTTCATGTTGTATAATTCCTACTGAAACTCTCCACAGAATGTTACACCTTGTCTCTTTAAGCCCCTTTACTGCTGTTTCTTGTCTGTTGCAGCAGTATGACCTTATCTAACTACTGCTTGCACTGAATGTGAAGGTTTACTCAGGGAAACAAGAAAAATTATTGAACCAGATATTCAGATACTTTTTTCCCCCCAGGCTTACTAACAAATATGTAACTTGCTTAAGACATGACAGAAAGTTTAGCTCACTGGTTCACAAATTTAGTGTATCTGAGTTTTTTAGTTTACTTATTTTTACATGTAACCACCTAGTCCTACTTCTAGAGATCCAGAATTGATTCAGCAGGGCTGGAGCTCCAAAAGAAAAGGAGCCAGCAGCATGAAGATCTAGCAGAGAAGAATATTCTATGCAGAGGCAACAGCAGTTCAAATTCCCTGAACCTGGCAAGTTTGAGGAATGTAAGGGAAGGCAGTGAGGTGGCAGTACAGTGGATGAGCAGCAGAGTTCCATGAGATGAGAAGAGAGGCAGGCAGGAGTCATATCACATATGATTTTATTTTATTTATTTTTAAATATGGATAAATTTTAACACAGTAGTTCATTTTATTTTGTTTGTGGATTTTTTGTGTGTGTGGGGAGAGGTCATTAGGTTTACTTATTTAGTTATTTTAATGGAGGCATCGGGGATTGAACCCAGGACCTCGTGAATGCTAAGCATGTACTCTAACCACTGCGCTATATACCCTCCCCTCCCATATCACATACGATTTTATGAACTAGCACAAGAAGTCTGAATTTCTAAGTGCAATGAGACATCTTTGAAGATTTTAAAACAAGGAAGCAAATTTTTTTGAGTTTTGCCTTTAAAAGATGACACTGGCTGTCCTGTCTCAGAGAATGGTTTCCAGAGAGTTAGGAGTTACTGTCTAGACTAGAGATGATGCTTGTTTGAACTACTGTGACAATGATAGAAGAGAGGTGGGCAGATTAGGGATATATTTTAAAGGTGAGGTCAAAGAACTTAATGATAGGTTGTATGTTGTGGGGCGAAGAAGGAAAAATGTCTAATGGGAACTATTGTGTGGACGATGGTGTCATTTACTGTGATGGGAAATAATCGGATTAGAAACCAGGGGGAAATCAAGGATTCTGTTAAGGTTAGACATGAATGTTTCTTATTTTCCTCTCAAAATAAACAAGCCAAAATAAATAATGCTCCAAAGTATAGCCAGATAAATTTACTGTGTCATCAAGGTGCTATGAACATTTTTGGAAGGAACAGTTTTGCATTAGATCTGAGTGCTGTACATTTTATCCCAGGAAATGAAAAACTGGAAGATTCCTGCCTCCCCAGTGTGATAATCCAAACTGCACACATTTTTTTAACTAATGTGTGTGTTCTCAGTCAAGTGAAGGAATAAGAAAGGCACAAAGAAGAAATGGAATAAATAGAAAATAGCAAGATGGAAAGTTTAAATACAAATATATTAATAATTATATTGATATATTACATTGATATATCATGGACTAAACACTTCAGTTAAAAGAGGTTTTTGGAGTAGATAAAAAGTAAGACATAATAGATGCTTTTATACAAGGCTCATATTTTAAATATAAAGACACAGATGGGCTGAAAGTAAAAGGACAGAAAAAGATGTACCAATTTACATATGCATATTTAAAGTAGTGTGGCTATTTTAGCATAAGATAAAGTAAAAAAGGACGTTTTATATTGATAAAAGGATCAATTCATTGAAATATAATCCTAAATGTATATGCACCTAGTAACAGCTTCAAAATGTATGAAGCAAAAATTGACAGAGAAATGGGCAAATCCACAACTATGGCTGGAGATTTTACTACTCATTCAGTAATTGATAGAAGTGACTAAAAACCACACACACACACACACGAATATAGATTTGAAAATCACTCTCAGTAGCATAATTGATGTTTATAGAACATTGCATTCAGCAATTGTAGAAACATTCTGTAACTGGTCCTACACATCCTATTACTGCACCTGGGATTTCGATTGGGATTACACTGAATGTGTAGATCAGTTTAAGGAAGAACTGACATCTACAATATTGAGTATTCTTATCCATGAAAATGGAGTATCTCCATTTATTTAGTTCTTTGATTTCATTCATTATATCCTCATATAGTTTGTGTACATATTTTGTTAGATTTACACCTAAGTGTTTCAGGTTTGGGGGTGATAAATGTAAATGGTTCTGTGTTTTTAATTTCAAATTCCACTTGCTCATTGCTGGTAAATAGGAAAGTGGACCTTTGTATATTAACCATTCTGCAAATCTGATATAATCAATTATTAGTTCCAGGAGATATCTGTCAATTCTTTTGGATTTCTTCAGAGATTATTATGTCATCTATAAACAAAGACAGTTTTATTTTCTTCTTTGCTTGTCTTACTGCGTTAGCTAGAATTTCCAGGGCAATGTTGAAAGGAGTGGTGAGAGGGAGTATCTTTGTCTTATACCTGATCTTAATTGGAAAGCTTTGATTTCTCACTGTTTAGGTATGTTAGCTGTAGGTTTTTGTAGATATTGTTTATCAAGTTGAGGAAGTTCCCTTCTATTTTACCAGATGTTGTATTTTGTCAAATGCCTTTTCTGCATCTGTTGATAAGATCATGTGATTTTTCTTCTTCAGCCTGTTGATTTATGTTAATTGATATAATTTACATACAGTACTGTGTAAGTTTAAGGTGTACAGCATAATGGCTTGATTTTAACTTCATTAATGGATTTTCAAATATTCAAACAGCCTTGCATAGCAGGAATAAATACTGGATTTGATTTGTTAATGTATACATTTTTCACACTTTTATAAACTTGTTTAGTTGAACAAATTTGACTTGTAACATTGTGTAAATTTAAGGTGTATAGTATGTTACTTTGATACATTTATATATTGTAATATAATTGTAGTGATTTATCACATTACAAATTAGAGTACAATATTACTATTTATATCCGTTATATTTTGCATTAGATCTCTGGGGCTTATTACTACTCATTACAAGCCTGTATACTTATCTAGTTCTTTGATTTCATTCATTATAGCCTCATATAGAGTGTGTGCATATTTTGTTACATTTACACCTAAGTATTTCAGGTTTTGGGGTGCTAGTAACACCATCAGTTTTATCCCCCACTCCCCAGGCCCTGGTAACTACCATTTTACTCTCTCTCCTTTTAAAAATAGGTTTAACTTTCTTAGGGTCTACATATAAGTGATACTGTACAGTACCTGTCTTTGTCTGTCTGATTTGTCTTGCTTAGCATATTGTGCTCAAGGTCCATCCATGTTATTGCAAATGGCAGGGTATCCTGTTTCTCATGGCTGAATAATATTGTGTATGTTTTTTAAATCCATTCATCCATTGATGGGCATTTAGGTTATTTCCATATCTTGGCTATTGGGAATGATGCTGCAATAGCCATGGAAGTGCATGTATCTTGTCAAAATCCTGTTTTCATTTCCATTGGGTATATACCAAGAAGTGGAATTGCTGGATCACATGGTAGATCTATTTTTAATTTTTTGAGGAACCTCCATATTGTTTGCTACAGTCATTGGACTAATTTACATTCTTGCCAACAGTGTATGAGGGTTTCCTTTTAACTATACTCACAGTACCTATTTTCTCTTGTCTTTTTGATGATAGCTATTCTAACAGGTGTGAGGATATATCTCATTGTGGTTTTGGTTTGAGTTTCCCTGATGATTAGTGATGTTAAGCATCTTTTCATATGGTTGTTGGCTATTTTGATGTCCTGTTTGAAAAGATGTCTACTTGATTCTTCTGCCCATTTTAAAATTAGGTTTTTTTGTTTTTAAGTTGCATGAGCTCTTTATATATTTTGGATATTAACCTCTTGTCTGATACATGGTTTGCAAAAATTTCCCATTCTGTAGGCTGTCTTTTCATTTTGTTATTTTGTTCTTTTTGCTGTGCAGAAGCTTTTGAGTTAGACATAGTCATATGTATTGATTTTTGCTTTTATTGTTTGCGCTTTTGATATCATGTCCAAAAAATTGTCACCAAGACCAATATAGATGACCATCTTCCCTACATTTTCTTCAAGGATTTTTATGGTATCACTTCTTAATTTTAAGTCTTTGACCCATTTTGAGTTATTTTTTGTGAGTAGTGTGAGATAGAGGAACCGTTTCATTGTTCTGTATGTGTTCCTACAGTTTTCTCAGCACCATTTGTTGAAGACTATCTTTTCCGCATTGGGTGTTCTTGGCTCCCTTATAGAATATTAGTTGGCCATATATGTTGGGATTTAATTCTGAGCTCTTTTTTCCATTGGTTCCACTGGTTGATATGTCTATTTTAGTGCCAGTACCATACTGCTTTTATTACTATGACTTGGCAGTATGGTTTGAATTCTGAAAGTATGATACCTTTGGCTTTGTTCTTTTTTCTCAGGATTTCTTTGGCTATTTAGGGTCTTTTGTAGTCTTATGCAAATTTTGGGATTATTTCTTCTCTTTCTGTAAAGAATGTCTTTGGTATTTTGATGGGGATTGCTTTGAATCTGTAGATGTATTTGGGTAGTATTTTACATATTAATCCTTCCAGTCCATTTACATGATATGTCTTTCATCTGGTTGTGTCTTCTTCAATTTCTTTCAGCAAAATCTTGTAGTTTTCATTGTATAGGTCTTTCACTTCCTTGGTTAACTTTATAAGTATTTTATTGTGAATGGGATACTTTTATTTTTCAGATGTTTCATCATTAGTGTAAAAGAATGCAATCAATTTCTATATGTTGATTTTGTATCCTGTCACTTTACTGAAATTGTTAATTCCAACAAATTTTTGGCTGACTCTTTGGGATTTTCTATATATATAAGTTCATATCATGAGCAAATAGTGACAGTATTACTTCTTTTCTGATTTGGATGCATTTTCCTTCTATTTTGCTTAATTGCTCTATCTAGGACTTGCATTTGTACATTGAATAGAAGTTGTGAGAATGGGTATCTTTGTCTTTCTTGTTCCTGATCTTAGAGGAAACACTTTTAATTTTTCTGCACTGAGTATAATATTAGCTGTGGGTTTGTCATATATAGCCTTAATTATATTGAGGTAAGTTCCTTCTACAACAGATCTGTTAAGGGAGTTTTTTTAATTGTGAAAGAATGTTGAATTTTGTCAAGTACTTTTTCTGCATATTGAAATGATTATATGATTTTTACCTTTCATTTTATTGATGTGATATATTACATTTATTGATTCACACATTGAAACATGCTTGCATCCCGGGGTAAATCTCACTTGGTCATAGTGTATAATGCTTTTAATGTGTTTTTGAATTCAGTTTGATAATATTTTGTTGAGAATTTTTGCAGCTGTATTTGTCAGCTGTATTTCTTTTCTCCTAATCTGGTTTTGCTATCAAGGTAATTCTGGCTTCATAGAATGAGTTTGGAAGTGTTCCCTATTCATTGATTTTTTTTGGAAGATTGAGGAAGATTGGTGTTAATTCTTCTTTAATCTTTGCTAGAAATCTCCAGTGAAGCTATCTGGTCCTGGAGTTTCCTGTGTTGGGAGTTTTTTTGACTGCTGATTCAATCTCCTTAGTTATTTTTGATCTATTCAGATTTTCTGTTTCTTCCCATTTCACTCTTGGTAGGTTGTGTGTTTCTAGAAATGTATCCATTTGTCTAGGTTATGTAATTTGTTGGCATATAATTGTTCATAGTACTATCTTTTGATCTTATGTGTTTCTGTAGTATCAGTTGCAATGTCTCCTCTTTCCTTTCTAATTTTAAGTCTTCTCCTACCTAACAGTTTGTCAATTTTGTTTACTGTTTCAAAGAACCATCTCTTAGTTTTGTTTATTCTTTCTATTGCTTTCTTGGTTTCTATTCCAATCTGATCTCTATTATTTCATTCTGCTAACTTTGCATTTCATTTGTTCTTTTTTTGGTATCTTTAAGGTAGGTATTTCTTTCAGATCATTCTAATTTTTTAAAAATATTTATTTATGGTTTTAAACATTCCTCTCTGTTTTTGCTGCATCCCACAATATTTGATGTGTTGTATTTCCATTTTCACTTGTTTTGAGGTAATTTTTAATTTCCCTTTTGTTTCCTTCTTTGACACATTGGTTATTTAGAAGTGTGCTGTTTAGTTTCCAAATATTTCCAGATCTTCTTACTTTCTTGTTGATTTCTAGATTCATACCAGTTTGGTTGGAAAAGATAGCTGGTATGATTCAAATTTGCTGTTTTTTTTTTTTTCCCTAATCCTGGAGAATGCTCTATGTGCACTTGAGAAGAATGTGTATTCTGCTGCTGTTTGCACAGTGTTATGTATATGAGTGTTAAGTCCATTTGTTCTAATGTGTTGTTCAATCCCAATGTTTTCTTAATGACTTTCTGTCTGAATGATTTGTTCCTGATAGTGGGATATCAAAGTCCCCTACAATTATTGCATTGTAGTCAATTTTTCCCATAAGGTCTGTTAATACTTGCTTAATATCTTCTGCTACTTGGATGTTGAGAGCACATATTTTTAGTATTGCTATATCTTCTTTATGTATTGACCCTTTTATCACCATAAAATTCTCTTCTTAGACTTTTGTTACTACTTTTGGCTGGAAGTCTATTTGTTTGATATAAGTATGGCTACACTGACCTTCTTTTGGTTTCCATTTGCTTGGAATATCACTTCATCTTTCACTTTGAGCATGTGTGTCTTTAGAGCTGAAATAAGTCTCCTATAAGCAGCATATAGTGGCCTGGGTTGTTTTTTTTTTAATCCATCTAACTACTCTGTGCCTCTTCATTGGTAAATTCAATCCATTTACATGTCAAGAGATTATTGATATGTAAGGATTCACTACTGCCATTTTATTTTGCCTTCAGGTTATTTTCTCTCTTCATTTCTTCTTTTTCCTGTTTCCAAGTTGATGGTTTTCCATGGTGACTTGCTCATTCTCTCCCTTTTTTTTGTTTGTGCATCTACTCTAAGTTTTTGCTTTGTGGTTATCATGAAATTTACATAAAACATCGCATAGATACAATAGTCCTTTCTCTTTTAATACCAACTTACTTACATTTGCCTATGTATGTTCCATCCTTTTATTCTTCATTTATATTTTTGATTTCACAAATTATCTTTCATGCTGTGATTTTTTTTTACCAAGTTTTAGTAGCTATTTTATTTTTAAAATAATTTTTATTGTAGTATATTTGATTTAAAATGTGTTAATTTCTGGTGTACAGAATAGTGATTCAGTTTTTCATATATATATACACACACACACATATATATTTATTCCTTTTCATATTTTTTCCTTATAGAGTATTACAAGGTATTTAATATAGTTCCCTGTGCTATACAGTAGGAACTTGTTTGTTTAGTTTGTATATAGTAGTATCTGCAAATCCTGAACTTCCAATTTATCCTTCCACCCCCTCCCCTCCCCTGCTCATAACCACGTTTATTTTCTATTATCTGTGAGTCTTATTTGGTTTTGTAAATAAGTTCATTTGTTTCATTTTTTAAGATTCCACGTATAAGTTTGACAGTCTCCAGGTCCATTCATGTTGCTGCAAATGGCATTATTTTATTTTTTTATGGCTGAGCAGTATTATGTTTTGTGTGTGTGTGTGTGTGTGTGTTTGTGTTTGTTTACATTCCACATCTTATTTATCCATTCATCTGTTGACGGGAATTTAGGTTGGCTATTGTAAACAGTGCTGCCATAAATACTGGGGTGCATGTTACCTTTGGAATTAAGAGTTCCCTCTGGATATATGCCCAAGACTGGGATTGCTGGATCATATGGTAAGTCTATTTTTAGTTTTTAAAGAAATCTCCATACTGTTTTCCATAATGGCTGCACTAAAACTAGATTCTCACCAATAGTGTAGGAGGGTTCTCTTTTCTCCACAGCA
Organism: Vicugna pacos; assembly: GCF_048564905.1. Classification (NCBI taxonomy): domain Eukaryota; kingdom Metazoa; phylum Chordata; class Mammalia; order Artiodactyla; family Camelidae; genus Vicugna; species Vicugna pacos. The sequence continues at coordinate 52,010,036 of NC_132987.1, read as the reverse complement.
TCTCCAGCATTTATTGTGGACATTTTAATAATGGCCGTTCTGACTAGTGAGGTAATACTTCATTGTAGTTTTGATTTTCATTTCTCAAGTAGTTAGCCATATTGAGCATTTTTTCATGTGCCTATTGGCCGTTTGTATGTCTTCAGTGGAAAAATTGCTTATTTAGGTCTTCTGCCCATTTTTGATTGGGTTGATTATTTTTTTGTTATTGAGTTTGTATATTCTGGAAATTAAGCCCTTGTCATTTGCATTGTTTGCAAATATTTTCTCCCATTCAGTAGGCTGGTTTTTCACTTTGGTCTTTTTGAATGAAAAGCCAGGAAAATGTCCTGGCTTTTCATTCGGTTTTCTTTGCTTGCAAAAGCTTATGCTTAATTAGGTCCCATTTGTTAACTTTTCCTTTTATTTCTGTTGGCTTGGTAGACTGCCCTATGAGAACATTGTTAAGATTTATGTTAGAGAATGTTTTGCCTATGTTTTCTTCTAAGAGGTTTATAGTGTCTTGTCTTCTGTTTAAGCCTTTAAGCCATTTTGAGTTTATTTTTGTGTGGTGTGAGGGAGTGTTCTAACTCCACAGATTTTCATGCAGGTGTCCAACTTTCCCAATACCACTTGCTGGAGAGGCTGTCTTTTCTCCATCGTACATTCTTGATTCTTTGTTGAAGATTAATTGAGCCATAGGTGTGTGGGTTTATTACTGGGCTCTCTATTCTGTTCCATTGATCCATATTGTCTATTTTTGTGCCAGTATCATGCTATTTTGATTACTGTGGCTCTGTAGTATTGTTTGAAGTCTGGGAGGGTTATTCCTCCACTGTTGTTCTTTTTCTTGAGTATTATTTTGGCATATCTGGGTTTTTTGTGGTTCCATGTAGATTTTAGGATTATTTATTCTAGTTCTGTGAGAAATGTCCCGGGTAATTTGACAGGAATTACATTAAATCTGTAGATTGCTTTGGGTAGTTTGGCCATTTTAACAATATTCATCCTTCCAATCCAAGAGCATGAGATATCTTTCTACTTCTTTAAATCACCTTTAATTTCTTTAATCAATGTTTTATAGTTCTCTGTGTATAAGTCTTTCGCCTCCTTGGTCAGGCTTAGGTATATTATTGTTTATGTGATTTTAAAAGGGATTTTTAAAAACTTCTGATATTGTTAGTGTAACAAAATGCAACAGGCTTCTGTATGTTAACACTGTATCGTGCAAATTTGCTGAATTCATTTATTCTAGTAGTTTTTGTGTGGAGTCTTTAGGGTTTTCTCTATATATTATCGTCTTATCTACATATAGTGACAATTGTATCTGTTCTTTTCCAATTTGGACGTCTTATTTCTTTTTCTTGTTTGATTGCTATGGCTAGGACTTCCAATACTATGTTGAATAGAAGTGAGAATGGGCATCATTGTCTTGGTCCAGATTTTAGTGGGAAGGCTTTCAACTTTTCACCATTGAATATTATGTTGGTTGTTGGTTTGTCGTAAGTAGCTTTTATTAGTTGAGATATGTTCCCTCTATACCCATTTTGGTAAGAGTTTTTATCATAAATGGTGTTGAATTTTATCAAAAGCTTTTTCTGCATCTATTAAGATGATCATGTGATTCCCCCCCCCCTTTTTTGTTAATGTGGTGTCACATTAATTAGTGTATGTTGAACCATCCTTGTGTCCCTGGGATGAATCCAACTTGAATATAGTGTATAATTTTTTAATGTATTTTTGGATTAGGTTTGCTAATATTTTGTTGAGAATTTTTGCATCTACATTTATCAATGATTTTGGCCTGTAATTTTCTTTCTTGGTAGTGTCTTTGTCTGATTTTGGTGTCAGGATAATGGTGGCTTCATAGACTAAGTTTGGGAGTTTTCCCTCCTCTTCAATCTTTTGGAAGAATTTAAGAAGTATTGGTATAAATTCTTTCTATGTCTGGTCAAATTCCCCAGTGAAACCATCCGGTCCTGGGATTCAGTTTTGGTGGAATCTGTTTCTGTAAACTTGTCCATTTCTTCTGGGTTGTCCAATTTGTTGCTGTATAGTTGTTCATAGTAATCTCTTAAGTTTTTTTTTTTTTTTTTTTGGTATTTCTGTGATGTTGGTTGTAATTTCTCCATTGTCATTTCTTATTTTATTTGTGTCCTCTCTTTTCTTCCTGGTGAGGCTGGCCAGAGGCTTTTTAATTTTGTTTACTGTTTCAAAAAGCCAGCTCTTAGTTTGACTGATTTTTTCTTACTTTAAAAAAAAACTCTATTTTATTTATTTCCTCCCTGATATTTAGTATTTTTATCCTTCTGCTAACTTTAGGTTTTGTTTGTTCTTCTGCTTCTAATTCTGTTGGAGGGTAGGTAGGTTGTTTATTTCAGATTCTTATTTTTTGAGAAAGGCCTGTATTAATTGAACTTCCCTCTTAGGACTGCTTTTGCTGCATCCCATAGATTTTGTGTGGTTATGTTTTCATTGTCATCTATTTAAGGTATATTTTAATTCCCCTTGATTTCTTCATTGACCCGTTGGCTTTTTAGTAGCATGTTGTTTAGTCTCTATGCAGTCTTCCCTCATTTTTCTTTGTGATTGATTTGTAGTTTCATGCCATTTACTCAGAAAAGACGCTTGAAATAATTTCTATCCTCTTGAATTTGTTGAGGCTTGTTTTGTGTCTGAGTATGTGGTCTCTCCTAGAGAATGTTCCATGTACACTTGCAAAGAGCGTTTATTCTGTTGTCTTTGGATGTAATATGTCTTATTGATTATCCATCTGGAAGATCTGTCCAGTGATGTTACTAGGGTGTTAAAATCTTGTACTATTATTGTATTTCCATCAATTTCTCCTTTTATGTGTTAGTATTTGTTTTATGTATTTAGGTGTTCCTATATTGGGTGCATATTTGTTAATGAGTGTAATATCCTCTTGTATTTCTTCACTTACCATTATATAGTGTCCTTCTTTACCTTCCTTTATGGCCTTTGCTTTAAAGTCTATTTTGTCTCTTTAAGTATTAACTGCCACCACATCCTTGTCATTTCCATTTGCATGAAATATGTTTTTATATCCTCTCACATTCAATCTATGTGTGATAGCCTTATGAGGGTTCCATTGTAACTAACTCTTTGTTTTTCTCTTGCTGCCTTGAGAGTCTTTTCTTTGTATTTAAATTTGGCCATCTTAATTATAATGTCTTGATGTATGTCTGTTTGAGTTCATCTTGTTTGGGACCCTCTGTGCTTCTAGTACCTGGAAATCTGTTTTCTTCTTTAGGTTTGAGAAATTTTCAGACATAATTCCTTCAAATATGTTTTTCACAACCCCCCTCCCCCCGCTTCTCTTTCTTCTGGTACCCCTATTATACATAGATTGGCATGCTTTCTGTTATCCCATAGGTACCTTAAATTGCTTCCATTTTCTTTTCTTTTTCATTTTATATTTCATGTCTCTCTGTCTGCTGTTCTAATTGGGTGATTTCCATTATTCTATCTTCTAAATTATTCATTCTTCTGCATTATTTTGTCTGCTATTGATTGCCTTTAGCTTGGCTTTTACCTCAGCAATTGAGTTTTCTGATTTTAATTGGCTCCTCTTTATTGTTTCTATTTACTTTTTATAGTATAATGCATTGCTGTCAAAAGTCTCTTATTTCCTTCAGTGCTTTTATCATCTCCTTTTTGAACTCAGGTTCTGGTAGACTATAGAAGTCTACTTCATTGTTTGCTCTTTCAGGAAACTTCTTTTGTTCTTTTAATTGGGAGTGGTTTCTCAGCTGCTTCATTTTACTTTATTTCTCACTATGAATTTAGGAGTAACAGTTATCTACTATAGTCTTGAAGGACTGTTTGCATGTGGGGGTGTCCTTGTGTAGACTGTGTACATTTGATATTTTTGTTGCAAGGGCTGTTTTTAGTATTAATAGCTCCCACATCTTTCTTGTGTGTGTGCTGGCTGTTATCCCCTTGATTGGGGGTGTGACTGGTGTTGTGGTGACCAGAGCCTGCACTGGTTAAGTAGGGCCTCCTCTTTGCTCTGTGGTTATCCTAGCCCTGTTAGAGGTTGGGTCTGCTCCCCTGTTATTGGAATAGAGGCCCCCAGATCCATTTCAGAGCTATGGTGTGTGGTAGGCAGGACTGCAGTGCTTCCACTGGGTGAGGAGCTGCTGAGTATTCCTCTGCAGGAGATGTACACAAGGAAGTGCCCTCTAGTACTGCCTGTCATTCATTGCAGAGGGGTGGGGTGGGTGCTCACAAAGTACACTTTGTTGATGCTGCCTTTGTCTCTGCCTCAGCTGTGGGAATGCTGGTAACCCACTCTGGTGTCACCCAGGCTCTGCAGGCACAAAGCTGCGAGTGCAGACCTGATAGTTTCAGATACCATAACCTGCTGTTGTGCACGTGCAGTCATGCACCCAGATCCACAGCGTAGTTATTTTTAATGTTATTTTTAATGTTCCCCTTTTAACCTTTATGCTATAATTTTTTAATATACTGTTCTTAAAGTATTCTATTTATCACCTTAATTTTGTGTACTTTTGTCTTTTCATTTCATCTTGAAGAGCTCCTATCAACATTTCTCATGAGGGAGGTATGGTGGTGGTAAACTACCTCGGGTTTTGTCTGGGAAAGCCTTTATTTCTCCTTCATATGTGAAGGATAACTGCTGGATAGAGGCTTCTTGACTGACAATTTTAATCTTTCAATACTTTGAATATATCACTCCACTCCCTCCTGGCCTGTAGAATTTTTGCTGAGAAATCTGCCAATTGCATAACGCAGGTTCCTTTGTAGGTTACTGCCATTTTTAACTGGCTCTTTAAAAATTCTTTATCAGTCATTTTAACATTTTTAATGTTTATTGGAGGTCTTTTTTCATTGAGGTAAGTGTTCTGTTAGCTTTGTGGACTACTATATTTAGTTCCTTCCTCAGTTTTGGAAAGTTCTCAGCTATTTCTTTAAGCATGCTCTCTGCTTCTTCTGGAATACCCCTTAATCCTATGTTGGCTTTTTATAATGAAGTCGGAAAGTTCTTGTAGGGTTCCTTCCCTTTAAAAAACTTAGTTCTCTCTCTTCTTCCACATGAAACACTTCTATATTGCTATCTGTGAACTCACTTATTCTTTCCTCCATCTGATCTGCTCTATTTCCAGTGCTCAGTCTTTATCTCATTTATTGACTTCTTAGGCCCCAGAATTTCTTTTGTTCTTTTTAAAAATTTCAATCTTTTTGGTAAAGTACTCCTTCTGTTCATTAATTTTATCCCGGAAATCATTGTATTACTTTTCTGAGTTTTCTTGTAGCTTACTGAATTTCTTCATAACAGCTAGTTTGAATTCTTTATCAGTTAAATCATAATATTCCATGTCTTTGGGTTCAGTTTTGGTAAAATTGTCATCTTCTTCTGTGATACTGTAATATCATGATTTTTCAATAGTGTATAATAAAAAGTACCTCTGTCACTCCATTTGGAGTAGAGAACACTTTTTTAATTTAGGTAAGGCTTTGTTTACTTTGATTCTAACAGTTAAACAGGTTGGTAATTAGGAATCTTCCTTTTGTTTTTCAGAATGTGACACTATAGCACAAGTTTTTTATTTCTCTTCCCAAAGATGACTGACTACTAAGGTTGGGAGTGTGCGTGTAAGAAAAAAGCTGGCAGAGAGAAAAGGAAGAAAAAGGGTAACAGCAGGGTTGGGGTAGGTGTATGCTTGGTATTTGGGGCTTTGGGTGTGTACACAGGCTGGGTAGGGGGATCCTTGATTGTGTGAGGGGATCTCAGAGGTCTGTGGGCAGACAGCAGGAAGTGCATCCTTTCATTTCTCTTTGCCTTTTTCTTTTTCCTTTCCCTCTTCCCAGTCACTGCAAGGAGGGTAATGGGCTCCTCCAGCTGGAGCATGTGTGGCCATTAAGACCCCTCATTTTCCACCTTTAGACTCCACCTCCAGGAGGAAGGTCAGGCTGGCTGCTGGCCCACTGTTGCCCCTCCTGCCACTACGCTACTGGGTCCTCAGCCTCCTCTTAGGTTCACCCACTTTTGGGTGAACAGATGGATGGATCTCTCAGGTAGTCTGGTGTGCTCTGCAGGGGTACTTATTTGGGTTTGGGTTATCAAATTAGTTGTCAATCAATGGGGAAGGGAAAAGGAAATGACTCAAGCTGCCATGAGGGTAACAGCACCCCTCCTGACACACTAAAATTTTATTAAGGATTTTACATCCGTGTTCATGAGAGGTGTTAGTCTGTATTATTTTTTTCTATAATGTCTTTTATCAGGTGTTGATAATAGGGTATTGGTATTAGGGTAATCTTGGGCTCATGAGTTATGAAATATTCCCTCTGATTCGATCTTCTGAAAGAGACTGTAGAGAATAATTTCTTCCTTAGATGTTTGTTAGAATCTACCAGAGAACCCATCTGGAATTGCTGCTTTTTGTTTTGGAAGGTTATTAATGATTGATTCAATTTCTTTAGGACTATTCAGATGGTCTGTCTCTTCTTGTGTGAGTTTTGGTCAATTGTGTCTTTAAAGGAATTGGTCCACTTAATCTAGGTTATCACATTTGTGGCAATAGAGTTCATAATATTCCTCTATTCTACTGTTAATGTCTTTGGAATCTGTAGTGATATATCCTCTTTTGTTTCTAATATTAGTATTTATGTCCTTTTTCTGTCAGTTAGCCTGGCAAGAGACTTATCAATTTTATTGATCTTATCAAAGAATCAAATTTTAATTTCATTGACTTTTTTAAATTGATACCTGCTCTAATTCTTATTCTTTTGCTCACTTTTGACTTAATGTGCTCTTATTTTTCTGCTTTCCTAAGGTGGAAAATAAGATTATTGATTTTAGATCTTTTCTGATATATGCATTAATATAAGCATTGCTTTTGCAGCATCCCACAAATTTTGATAAGTTGTGTTTTCATTTAGTTCAAAATATTTTTAAAAATTTCTTCTTTGACCCATGGGTTGCTTAATCTCCATATATTTTAGGATTTTCCAGTTATCTTCCTGTTACTGTCTTCTAGTTCAATTGTACTGAAGTCTGAAAGCAGACATTACATGATTTCTGTTTTTAAATTTGTTAAGGTGTTTTATGTCCCTGAACGTGGTCTATCTTGGTGAATGTTTCATGTGAGCTTGAGAAGAATTTGTATTGTTGTTGGATAAGTAAGTCTTTAGATGTCCTCAGTTTATTAAGGAACCTCCATACTGTTCCATGCTGGTCACACAATTCCAGTCCCACCAACAGTGTAGGAAGGGACTTTTTACTCCACAGCCTCTCTAGTATTTATTATTTGTACACTTTCTGATGATGGCCATTCTGACTGGTGTGAAGTTACATCTCATTGCAGTTTTGATTTACATTTCTCAAATAATTAGCGATATTGAGCATCTTTTCGTTTGTCTGTTAGCCATCTGTATGTCTTCTTTGGAGAAATGTATAGTTAGGTATTCTGCCCATTTTTTATATTGGGCTGGCCATTTGTTTTTATATCTACCTGCATGAGCTCTTCGTATACTTGAGAAATTAACCCCTTGTTGGTCATGTCATTTGCAAATATTTTGTCCCATTCCATAGGATGTCTTTTCATTTTATTGATGGCTTCCTTTGCTGTGCAAAATCTTTTAAATTTATTTATAACCCATTTGTTTATTTTCGCTTTTGTTTCCATTACACTAGGAGATGTATCTAAAAATATATGGCTGCAATTTATGTCAGAGTGACATGCCTGTGTTTTCCTCTAGGAATTTCATAGTATCTGGCCTTACATTTGGGTCTTTAATCCATTTGAATTTATTTTTGCACATGGTGTTAGAGAATGTTCTAATTTAATCCTTTTATATGTAACTATCCAGTTTTCACAGCACCACTTATTGAAGAAAGTGTGTTTTCTCCATTGTATGCTCTTGCCTCTTTGTTGTAGATTAATTGACCATAACTGCATAGCTTTATTTCTGGTCTTTTTATCCTGTTCTGTTGAACTATGTGTCTGTTTTTGTGCCGCTGGCATGCTGTTTTCATTACCACAGCTTTGCAGTATAGCCTGAAGTCAGGGAGCATGATTCCTCCAGCTCTGTTCTTCTTTCTCAACATTGGTTATAGGTTTCCATACAAATTTTAACAATTTTTTGTTTCAATTCTGTGAAAAATATCATTGGCAATTTGATAGGGATTGTACTGAACCTGTAGATTGCCAGGGGTAGGCAATATGGTCATTTTAACAATAGTAATTCTTCCAATCCAGGAACATGGTATATCTTTCCATCTGTTTGTTTCCTCTTCAATATCTGATCAGTGTCTTATAGTTTTCAGACTACAGATCTTTTGCCTCCCTAGGTTTATTTCCAGGCATTTTATTCTTTTTGATGTGATGGTAAGTGAAATTCTTTAATCCTTAATTTCTCTTTGCAACTTTACCAAATTCATTGATGAACTCTATAGTTTTCTGGTAGCATCTTTATGATTTTCTATGTATAGCATCATGTCACGTGCAAAAAGTTAGTTTTACTTCTTCTTTTCCAATTTGTAATCCTTGTATTTCCTTTTTTCCTGATTGCTGTGGCTAGGACTTTCTAAACAATATTGAATAAAAGTGGTCAGAGTGGGCATCCTTGTCTTATTCTTGATCTTAGAGGGAATGCTTTCTGCTTTTCATTGTTGGGTATGATGTTAGCTGGAGGTTTGTCAAATCTGAGCTTTATTATGTTGAGGTATGTTCCCCCTATGCCCACTTTCTGGAGAGTTTAAATCATAAATGGATGTTGAAGTTTATCAAAAGCTTTTTCTGCATCTTTTGAGATGATCAGATGGCTTTTATTCAATTTATTAATGTGGTGTATCTTTGAAATAAATCCCACTTGATCATGGTATATGATCCTTTTAGTGTATTGTTGGAGTCAGTTTACTAGTATATTGTTGAGGGTTTTTGCTTCTGTGTTCATCAGCGATACTGGCCTGTAATTTCCTTTGTGATATCTTTCATTTTGGTATTGGGGTGACGATGGCCTCAGAGGATGAGTTCAGAAGTGTTCCTTTCTCTGCAGTTGTTTGAAATAGTTTCAGAAGGATAGGTGTTAACTTGTCTCTAATTGGTAGAATTTACTTGTGAAGCCAATATAGATGTCCATTATACCCGGCTGATTGATGATGATGTTTAACTGTATCCTTCCTGATTTTCAGCCTGTTGGATCTATCCATTTCTGATTCAGGGTATTGCAATCTCCAACTCTGATAAAATTGCAAAGAGAAATATGTAAATTCACTGTTTCTGCTTCACATAGTTTGATGCTCTGTTGTTAGACACACACACATTAAAATTGTTTTATCTTTTCAGAGAATTGATCCCTTTATCATTATGTAATGCCCTTCTTTATCACTGATAACTTTCCTTGCTTTTAAGTTTGTTCTTGAAAATTATATAGCTGGTCTTAATTTCTTTTAATTAGCATTAGCATGGTATATTTTTCTCTGTCCATTTATTTTAAATCTATATGTGTCTTTACATTTAAATTGGGTTTCTTGTAGACAACATACAGTTGGGATCTTGGTTTTTGATCCACTCTGACAATCCCTATCTGTTAATTGGTACTTTGGACAAATAACATTCAAAGTGATTACTGATCAGTTGTATCTATCTATCATATTCATTACTGTTTTCTATTTGTTGCTCTTGTCCTTTGTTTCTATTTTTGTCTTTCATTCTTTTTCTAGCTTTTCTAGTTTTCAACATTTTCTACAATGCCAGTTCTCTCCTTTCTTAGCATATTAGTTATACATTTTTCCACTTTTATAAATATAGCTAATCCAAGTTAACTTTCAAATAACACTTCCCAGTTAGCTTATCTTACTGTAACAAAATAATCCTAAATCCTTCCTGTCCTTTGTATCACTGCTGTCAGTCATTTCACTTATAGATAAGCATGCAAACACACATATATCTGCCTACATAAACGTTCATAACATATATACATAAGTATACATAATCAAATACATTGTAAGTGGAACAAACTTTATCTGTTAGATTAAGTATAAGAAAAGTGTAAGTTTTTACTTTACCTTCACTTACTCCTTCTTCACTGTTCTTCCTTACTTTATGTAGATTTGAGTTCTTGACATATATTTCATTCCTTTTCTCTAAAGAACTTCTTTTAACATTTCTTGCATGGTGAACCTACTGGCAACAAATTCCATCACATTAAAAAAAAATTTGGAGTGGATCTATAATCCACATAAGATTTTTAAGTTTTACTGATGTATAACTTAGATGGTAATTCCATCAATTTTTGTTTGAGAAAGTATTTATTTCTCCTTCACTTTAAAAAGTATTTTTTGGAGGGTAGAGGACATATTTCTTTCTTTCTTTTTAATGGAGGTAATGGGTATTGAACCTAGGGTCTCATGCATGATAAACATGGACTCTACCACTGAGCTATACCTTCCCCACTCCTTTGCTTTTGAAAGAATAGTTTTGCAGAGTACAGAAATCTAGGTTGGTGATATTTTTCTCTCAACATTTTAAATAGATCACTCTATTGCTTGCTTGCTTGCCTGGTTCCTGAAGAAAAGTAAGAGGTAATCCTTATCTTTGTCTGTTGGTAAAATGTTTACCTCCTGCTTTGTCCAGATTTTTTTTTTCATTACCTTATTTTCCATAGTTTGAAAATGCCTAACTATAGCATTTCTGGCATATAACTTGCTTCATGTTCTGAGTTTCCTGGATCTGTGGTTTGGTGTCTGACTTTAATTTTGAGGAAAATCTGTAGTTATTGTTCAAATATTTCATCTCTTTCTCTGTTTCTTCTTTAGGGATGTATACCTTTTGCATTTGTCCCATAGTACTTGGATATAGCGTTACTTTTCCCCCTTCATTCTTTGTTCTCTTTACTTTTCAGTTTTTGAGGATTCTGTTGATATATACCCTAGTCAGAGATTGTTTTGTCAGCTATGTCCAGCCTACTAATAAGCCCATGAAAGGCATTCTTCACCTCTTTTCCTGTTTTTAAATCTCTAACATTTTTGTTAGGATTTCTCTTTGTTTATATTGCCCATTTTTGCAGGTATCTATATCATCTCTTAGAGCCTGTAGCATATTAATTATAGTTGTAGCATATTAATTATAGTTGTTTTAACTTCTCAGCCTCAGAACTCCAACATCTCTGTTATGCCAGATTCTGATGTTTGCTCTCTCTTCAAATGCTTTTTGCCTTTCAGTATGGCTTTCAATTTTTTAAAATTATTTTTTATTGAAGTGTAGTTGATTTACAATGTTAGTTTCAGATGTATAGCAAAGCAATTCAGTTTTACATACACACACACATACAGATTTCTCCATTACAGCTCATTACAAAAAATTGAATACAGTTCCCTGTACTATACAGCAGGGTCTTGTTTATTTTATATATAGTAATATGTATCTGCTAATTTTTTTTACTGATAGCTGGATATGATGTACTGGGTAAAAGTAACTGATGTAAATAGGCCTTACTAATGTGGTGCTAAGTTGTCAAGGGAGAGGAAGTATTCTATAATTCTATGATTAGGTCTCAGTCTTTTAGTGAGCCTATGTTTCAACTATATAACTGTTTCTAAATCCCCTCCCTTAGGTGGGACAGGATGGCTGGTCTGGAGTTGGACATTTATTTCCCTCCCCCATCCTCGAGAGGTCCTAATAATCTCCCAGCAGGTGAGGTTCTGGTTAACGAGTTTCCCTTGAGGGCAGATCTTATTAAGAACAGAGTGCTCAGGCATATTTCAAAATGGTTACTACTCTTCCCTCAACCCAGAAGCATAATGAGGTTTCACTATTTACTGTGGGACTCTGATCAAGCTCTAAATCACAATTGTTTAGGGGGGGCCTCATTATGACTAGCTTTTTAGATTTTAATCCTCAGCCTTTTCTACAATGAACCTACAATGATTCACCAACCACAGCTCACTTACCACTGGCTCCCGTTTTGGGTAGTGCTCTGGTAAGCTATGACTTCCTGTATTTACTCATCTCTTCAATGTTAGAGGCTACAGCTTGCCCTCTGGCCTCACTTCTCTTATGGATCCAAGAAGAGTTGTCAATTTTTCAATCTGTTCAACTTCTTACTTGCTGTTAGGGCAGCACTAGAAACAAAGCCTCAACATGCACTTGGAAGATTCATAAAGTTATATGAATTGTTGGGTTTTAATATATCTTTAAGTTTGAAATTATACAGAGTATATTCTCTGAGTATAACAGAATTACAAATCAGTTAAAAATAGTATATCCCCCAAGTACTTGGAAATTAAACAACTTATAAATTAGTAATTAATCACTAAAATACTTAGAAAGCTTAATTACTTAGGTTGAATAAAGCTTAATCACTTTTAAAGCTAGTATGTAGGTTAAAAGATAAAAGTAGTAAAAATATAAAAGTTACGTGATACACAAGCTAAAAGGATGTAAAATGTGGCATTAAAAACATGAAATGTGGATGGGCGAAGGTGAAAATGTAGAACTTTAAGAATGTGTTCAAACTTAAGTTATCAATCTCAAAGACAAGTTGTCATATATAAACCTCATGGTAATCACAAGGCAAAAATTTATAATCTACACACAAGAGATAAAGAATCTAAGCACACCAAATAAGGAACCCATCAAATCACAAAGGAAGAGAACAGGAGAAGAAAGGAACAGAGGAACAGCCAGAAAACAATACAGAAATGGCCATGAATATATACCTATAAATTTATAACTACTTTAAATCTAAACAGACTAAATTCCCCAAAGATATAGAGTAAATGAAATAGATTAAAAAAAAAAAAACTCAACCAATCAACCCACCCACCCATTTATATGCTGCCTACCAATAACTTCAGATGTAAGGACACACACTGGCTGAAAGTGAAGGAACTGAAAAGACATTTCATGTAAATGAAAACCAAATGAAAGCTGGGGTAGCTACATTTATATTAGATAAAAATAGACTTTAAAACAAAGACTGTAACAAATGACAAGGGCATTATATAATGATAAAGGCATCAACTGAACAAAAGGATATAATACTTATAAACATTTATGAATCCAACAAAAGAGCATTTAAATATATAAAGCAAATATTAACAGACCCATAGGAAGAAACAGATAGCAATACAGTAATAGTAGGGGACTTTAATAATTACTTTCATCAATAGATAGTCATCCAGACAAAAAACCAATATGAAAACATTGGCCTTAAAGGACATGTTAGACCAGATAGACTTAACAGATAAATGCAGAACATTTGATACAAAAGCAACAGAATACACATTCTTCTCATGTACACATGGAACATTCTGCAGGACAGATTTTAGACCACAAAACAAGTCTGAATAAATTTAAGAATACAAGTCATATCAAGCATCTTTTCTAACCATATAGTATTAAACTACAAATCAATTACAAGAAAAAAAAACCCCGGCAATTCACAAATAAGTGGAGATTAAACAACATACTACTGAACAGCCAAAGGGTCAAAGAAGAAATCAAGCAAAATACCTTGAGACAAATTAAATTGGACATACAACATAGTAAAGCTTATGGGATACAGCAAAACCACTTCTAAGAGGGAAGTTCACTGTGATAAGTGCCTATTTCAAGAGACAAGAAAAATCTCAAATAACCTTACATCTAAAGGAACTAGAAAAAGAATAAAGAAAGCCCAAATTAGTAGAAGGAAGGAAATATAGCAAAGATCAGAGTGGAAATAAATAGACTAAAAAGACAACAGAAGGGATAAATAAAACTAAGAGCAGGATCTTTGAAAAATAAACAATACTGACAAAACTTTAGCTAGACTACCAAGAAAACGGACTCAAAATCAAAAATGAAAGAGATGTTACAAATGATACAAAATACAAAGAATCATGAGACTATTATGAACAGTTATATGCCAGCAAATTGGATAACCTAGAAGAATGGACAGATTCCTAGAAACATACCACCTACCAAGACTGAATCAGGAAGAAACAGAAAATCTGAATACATCAACTACAAGTAAGGAGACTGAATCACCAATCAAAAACCTTTCAACAAACAAAAAGCCCAGGACCAGACAGCTTTCCTGGTGAATTCTACCAAAATTTAAAGAACACCAATCCTTTTCAACCTCTTTCAAAAAAACAGAAAAGGGAATGCTTCTAAACTCTATATGAGGTCAGCACTACCCTGTTACCAAAACCAGTCAAGGACACCACAAGAAAAAAAAAATCACAGACAATATCCTTGATGAACACAGATGCAAAAATCCTCAACAAAATATTTGCAAACTGAATTCAAGAATACATTAAAAGGATCATACACCATGATCAACTAGGATTTATTCTAGGGATCCAAGGATGGTTTAACATCTGTAAATTAATAAATGTAATTAACACATTAACAAAATGAAAGATAAAAATCATACGATAATCTCAACAGATGCAGAAAAAGCTTTTGACAAAAATCTAACATCCATTTTTGATGAAAATTCTCAACAAACTAGGTAGAAGGATTCATCTCAACATAATAAAGGCCGTCTATGACAAGCCCACAGCTAACATGCTCAATGCTGAAAAACTAAAAATTTTTCCTCCAAGAGCAAGACAAGACAAAAATGTTCACTCTCACCACTTTCATTCAACATAGTAGTGGAAGTCCTACGCAGAACAATTAGGCAAGGAAAAGAAATAACAGGCATCCAAACTGGAAAGAAGTATAATTGTAGACGGTATGGTATTATATATAGAAAACCCTGAAGACCCCACCAAAAAGTATTAAAACTAATGAGCAAGTTCAGTAAAGTTGCAGGATACAAAATCGATATACAGAAATCTGTGGTGTTTCTATATACTAACAACAAACTATCAGAAAGGGAAACAAAGAAAACAATCCCATTTACAATGGAACCAGAAAGAATAAAATACCTAGGAATAAATTTAACCGAGGCAGTGAAAGACCTGTATACTAAAAACTGTAAGACACTGAAGAAAGAAACTGAAGAAACCATCATCAGAAAGTCTACAAATAATAAATGCTGGAGAGGGTATGAAGAAAAGGGAACTCTCCTCTATACTGTTGGTGGGCATATAAATTTGGGCAGCCACTATGGAGAACAGTACGAAGGTTCTTTAAAAAACTAACAATAGAGTTACCATATGATTCAAAAATCACACTCTTGGCTATCATATATCCAGAGGAAATTGTAATTTGAAATGATACATGCACCCCAATGTTTACAGCAGCACTATGTACAATAGCCAAGATATGGAAACAACCTAAATGTGCATTGACAGATGAGTGGATCAAGATGTGGTGTGTACATACACACACTGAAATATTACTAAGCCATAAAAGGGAATGAAATGCCATTTGCAGCAACATGGATGGACCTAGACATGAAGTGAAGTAAGTCAGATGGAAAAAGACAAATACCATATGATTATCACTTGTATGTGGAATCTAAAAAAAGTGATACAAAAAAACTTATTTACAAAATAGAAACAGACTCACATAGAAAGCAAACATGATTACCAAAGGGGAAGGGATAAATTAGGAGTTTAGCATTAACAGATAAACAAGGACCTACTGTATTGCACAGGGAACTATATTCAGTATCTTATAATAAACTATAATGGAAAAGATTCTGAAAAAGAACATCTTTATCTATATCTGAATCTCTCTGCTCTATGCCAGAAACTAACATATAAACCAACTATGCTTCAATAAAAAAATTACCATGTGAAATTTTAAAAAATTATTTTGTCATTCTAGAAGAAGGACCTTAAGATCAGTAAATAGTACTCTCATGGAGGCAGAGTTGAACTCATTGCAGTTCGAAGCTCTCTGGAATTAAAGTTATCCAACAATAATCCAACCCCCCCTTCCCCCCCAAAAAAGATACTGAAGATACACAAATAAATGGAAGGACAATCTATGCTCTTGGATTAGAAGAATTAATATTATTACAACATCCATACTACCCAAAGCAAATTATAGATTCAATGCAATTCTCTTCAAAATTCCAATAGCATGTTTCACAGAAAAACAAACAATCCTTAAATTTGTATGGAACCACAAAAGATTCTGAATAGCCAAAGCCATCCTTAGAAGAAAGAACAAAGCTGTAGGCATCAGGCTTCCTCACTTCCAACAATATTGCAAAGCTCTAATAGAATACTATGATATTGGTGTAAAAATACACACAGATCAATGGAACAGAACAAAGGACCTAGAAATAAACCCACACATATATGGTCAATTAATTTTCAATAAAGAGCCAAAAACCTACAATAGGGAAAGGACAGTCTCTTAACAGTTGGTGTTGGGAGAAACAGACCACTATCTTAGAATCATACATAAAAATTAACTCAAAATGGATTAAAGATTTACATTTAAGTCCTGAAACCACCGAAGTCCTAGGAAAAAAATTATGTGGTAAACTTAACATCAGTCTTGGTATTGATTTTTTGGAACTGACACCAAAAGCAAAAAAGTGGGACTACACCAAACTAAAAAGCTTCTGTGACCAAAGGAAGTCATCAACAAAATGAAAAGGCAATCTACAGAATGGGAGAAAATATTTGCAAATCATATATCTAACAAAAAGTCGAAGCAAGAAAATAAACTATACAATTAAAAAATGAGTAGAGGTTCTGAACATTTTCCCAAAGAAGACATACAGACAGACAACAGGTACATGAAAAGGTGCTCAACATCACTAATCATCAGGGAAATGCAAGTCAAAACCACAATGTTACCTCACACCTGTTAGTGAGAATGGCTATTATCAAAAAGGCAGTAAGTATTGGTTGACGATGTGGAGAAAAAGGAACACTTGTACATTGTTGGCAGGAAAGTAAATTGGTGTAGCTGTGGAAAGCAATACAGAAGTTCAACCTATGATCCAGCAATTCTACTTCTGAGTATTTATCCAAAGAAAATAAAAAAGATATGTGCAAAGCCATGTTCACTGAAGCACCTATGTTCACTTACAGTATCTAAGATATGGAAACAACCTAAGTTTCCAATGATGGATAAATGGTAAAGAAAATGTACATACATACATACATAAAGGAATATTCAGCCATAAAAAATACGGAAAACTCTGCTATTTGGGACAACATGGATGGACCTTGAGGGTATTATGCTGAGTGACATAAGTGACATAGAAAGATAAGTAACCACATGAGCCAATTTATATGTGGAATCTAAAACAAAAACAAAAAAACTAAGCGCATGAATTAGAGAACAGCTTGGCAGTTGCTAGAGGCAGGAGCTTAGGGGTGGGTGAAATAAATGAAGGGGGTTAAAAGGTACAAACTTCTAGTTACAGAATAAATCAGTTGTAGGGATGTAATGTACAGTATGGTGACTATAGTTAATACTGTTTTGCAACTTTGAAAGCTCCTCAGAGAACAGATATTAAAAGTTCTCATAACAAGAAAAAATTTTCTAACTATGTTTGGTGATGGATGTTAACTAGTCTTATTAACCATTTCACAATACATACAAATATATCAAATTATGTTATAAATATGAAACTAATGGTATCTGACAATTATATCTTAAGAAAAGTGTGTGGAAAAATAATCTAGAAAGGAGAAGTTATTTACGTATGCAGATGAGTCTTATGAACTAAACTGAAATATGGACAAGCTACTAGTAACATATAAAATGTATAGGCATAACTTGAGTAAACTAATAAACTATAAAATATATATTAGAAATATTAAAAAAAAAAGACAGCTCCTCTCAATAAAAACCTCAGGTCCAAATGTTTTTATTCTACCAAACTTTCAAAATAGTTTAATTCTATTTTATGCAAGTTGTTCCAGAAACCAGAAAACTGGGGGGTTGGGGGGGGTAGGCTGCAGGAGCAGGGGGACTGGGAGGCTTTCCCAGCTCATTCATTGAAATTACTATAATACTGACTCAAAAACAAGGGGAAAAAACAAGAATAAAAAGAGAAATTATAAGCCCATTTATGTACATAGATGCAAAATCCTAAATAAAGCAATAGTTAAGTGAATCCAACACAGCACTAAAAATAATATATCATGAACAAGCAAGATTTGTGCCAATAATGCGAGGATTGTTCAATATCAGAAAAATCCATCAATATATTTCTCCATGTTAATAAAATAATGAAAAACATTTTATGATAATTTTAATTGAACCAGAAAAATCACTTTGCAAAGTTCAACACCTGTCTATAATTAACTGTTAGTAAACCAGGAATAGAAGGGAATATTCTCAGTAAGGGAAAAGCTATGATATATAATGTATACTCAAACCCTACAGCATATATTACACTAAATGGGTAAATGTTAGATGAATTCCTTTTAAGAAACGAAATTAGGATATCCTTATTACCAAAAATGTTTAACACAGTATTGGAAACCCTAAGGAAAAAGAAGTGAAGGGAATGGAAGGGGGAAAAAATTATATCCTCCAAATATTTAGAAATCAAAACACCTCTAAATAATTCAGGGATCAAAGAAGAAATCATAAAGGAAAAAAGAAAACATTCTAATCTGAGTAACAGTGTAAAGATACAATCTGTGGAATGCATCTGAAGCAATGCCTAGAGGGAAACTGTACAGTTTTACTGTCTTTATTAAAAAAGAAGTGTTTAGAATCAATTATCGAAACTTCAAAAAAGCCATAAAAGAGCAAATTAAAACCAAAATAGAAAGCAGGAATAATAAAGACGAGACAGGGTAATAAAAACAAATGGATAAAATTAACACTGTCAGAAGTTGGTTCTTGGAAAAAAATTAATAAACTTGATTAAACCTATAGCAAGACTGGTCAGATTAAAAAGTCAAGAAAAAAGCTACCAATATAAAAAAGGAAAGCAGAAACATTACTACAGATCCCACAGTCAGTATAAGGATAATTCAAAGAATATTCTGAACAATTTTATGTCAAAAATAGTGGTAATTACCTGAAATGGACAAATTCCTTAGAAGATACAACTTACCAAATATGACAAAAGAAGAAATAGAAAATGTGAATAATCCTGTATCTGTTTCAGAGAGTGAATTTGTGATATACAATATTCACCCTTCAACACACAAAAAACCCCAAAAAGCAAACAAAAAAACCCCTCCAACTCTAGGCCCAGGTAACTTCAATGGTGAATTCTTCAAAAATATTAAAAGAAATAGTATCAGCTATCTCATAAACTCTTCCAAAGAAGAGGGAAAGGACCACTTCCCAAATTGTTTTATGAGGCCAGCATAACCCTAATACCAAATCTGACAAAGATGTTATACGAAAATGAAATTACTGATCTATATACTTCATAAAAACAGATACAAAAGCCCCTAACACAATATTAGTATATCAAACAGCAATATATAAAAGGTAACACATCATAACCAAGTGAAATTTATTTCAAGGATACAAAGTTGGTTTAACATTTGAAAACCAACCATAGTATGTCACCATGTTAGCAAACTAAAACATAAAAAACTATATGGTCATCTTGAGTAATGGAGAAAAAGCATTTTCAAAATTCAACACATATGTTTCTCACCATGTCTGTTTAACATTGTACAGGAAGTTCTAGACAGTGCAATAAAATTGTAACTAGAGATTAAAGGCAGGATATTGAAAAAATTGAAACAATTCTCAGATGATCTAACTGTGTGCATCATAATCAAAAAGGTTCCACAGAAAAGTGAAAAAAAAATTTACTAGAACAGTAAAATGAATTTAGCAAGGTTAAGTTACAAAGTCAAAAGCACAAAAATTGCAGTTATATATGATGCTAATAATTGGAAAATAAAAAACAATTCTAGTTACCACAGCACCAAAAACCTTAAAAATTTTAGGAGTTAAACAAAGGTCTGCCAGATGTCTACACTGTACAAAACATTCCTGAGAAAATAAAGACCTAAAATAAATGGACAGATATACCATGTCCACAGACTAGAAGAGTCTAATAATAGTTAAATGTCAGTGATTTCCAGATTGCTCAATTCAGAGCAATCCAAATCCAAATCAGATCAGGATTTTTTAAAAAAATAAATTAATCAATTTATTCCAAAATTTATATGGAAACACAAAGATCTAGGATAGCTAAAACAATCGACATCAGAATTGTAGGACTTAGATACCTGATCTCAAAGCTAGACATAAAGCTATAGTAATCAAGACAGTGTGCTACAGGTATAATGATAAGTGAACAGAGTCCAGAAATAGACCACATTTATATAGCTGGTTAATTTTAAAGGGACACCAAATGAATTAAATGGAGATAGAGGACATTTTCAACAAATGAAGCTAAGCCAAACATATACTCTTGTGGGAGCTAGGAGGAAGGAAGATCCTCAATCCTTGCCTCATACCATACACAGAAATGAATTTGAGATGGATCATGAACTTAAACTTAAGAGCTAAGACTCGAGAGCTTTCACAATGTTCTCCTAGGGCAGTCTACCCAGGCAATAGAAATAAAAACAAAAATAAACAAATGGGACTTAATTAAACTTATAAGGTTTTGCACAGCAAAGGAAACCGCAAGCAAAACAAAACGACAACCTACAGAATGGGAGAAAATATTTGCTAATGATGTGACTGAAAAAGGTTTAATTTCCAGAATATATAAATAGCTCATACAGCTTAATAACACAAAACCAAACAATCCAATCTAAAAATGGGCAGAAGACCTAACTAAAAAGCAATTCTCCAGTGAAGACATACAAATGGGCAACAGGCACATGAAAAAATGCTCAGTATCACTAATTATTAGAGAAATGCAAATCAAAGCTATACTGAGTTATATCACCTCACATCAGTCAGAATGGCCATCATTCAAAAGTTCACAAACGATAAATGCTGGAGAGGGTGTGGAGAAAAAGGAACCCTCCTACATTGTTGATGGGAATGTAGTTTGCTGCAGTTGTTATGGAAAACAGTATGGAGATTCATCAAAAAACTAAAACAGACTTACCATATGATCCAGCAATCCCACTCCTGGGCATATATCCAGAGGGAACCTTAATTCAAAAAGATACATGCACCCCAATGTTCACAGCAGCACTGGTTACAACAGCCAAGACATGGAAACAACCTAAATGTCCATAGACAGATGACTAGATAAAGAAATTGTGATATATTAATACAATAGAATATTACTCAGCCATAAAAAGAATAAAATAATGTCATTTGCAGCAACATGGATGGATCTGGAGATTGTCATTCTAAATAAAGTAAGCCAGAAAGAGAAGGAAAAAAATACCATTATCACTTATATGTGAAATCTAAAAAAAAAGAGACAAATCAATATATACAAAACAGAAAGAGACTCAGACATAGAAAACAAACATGGTTACTAGGGGAGAAGGGGGTGGGAAAGGATAAACTGGGAGTTCGAGATTTGCAGATACTAACTCATATATATAAAATAGATAAACAACAAGTTCATACTGTACAGCACAGGGAACGATATTCAATATCTTGTAACTTATGGTGAAAAAAGTTAAAATGAATATATGTATGTTCATGTATGACGGAAGCATTATGCTGTACATTAGAAATTGACAACATTGTAAACTGACTATACTTCAACAAAGTATAAGACTAGAGTGCTTTCAGAAGAACACATGGGAAATATCTTCACGAACTTGGGGCTGACAAAATATTCAAATGACACAAAAAGCATACAACTGGAAAGGAAACAAAAAAACCCCAGACTTCATCAAAACGAAACACTTCTGCTCCCCAAAGTCACCATTAAAAAAATATACAGGCAGGCCAGACTGGGGGAAAATCCTAGCAGTATATATATCCAACAAAGAACTTATATCCTTATGAAAAGGATTCCAACCATTCTGTAATGAGACAAGTAGCCTAATGAAAAAAATGGCCAGACACCCGAACAGACATTTCAGGAAAAAAAAAAAGATAAATTGCCAGTAAGCATATGAAAAGGAGTTAAACATCATTAGTCATGCAAATTAAAATCATGAGATAAAATAGAACAACTGGAACTCTCATTATTCCAAACACATAAATACACATAAAATGGCATATACAGTCACTTTGGAAAACTTTTTGGCAGTTTCTCATAAAATTAAACATAAACCTATTTGATGACTCAGCAATTTCACTAGTTATTTAGTAAGAGAAATGAAAACATGCCAATAAAGAATGTTCATAATAACTATATTTATAATCACCCCAAATTGTAAATTGTGCAAATGTGTCCATAAATCAAAGAAAGGATAACTGTGGGATGTTCCTGAAAAGGAACACTACTGAGCAGCAGAGAAAATCCCAAACTATTGATATATGCAACAACACGGAGGAATCACATAGATGCTGTGAACCAAGTCAGATGCAAAAGTAAACATGTAAAATTTCATTTATATGAATTTCAGGAACAGGTAAAACTAATCTATGACAATAGAAAACAGCAAAAATGGTTGCCAAGGTCAGGAGGAGAGAGAAATATATTTCCTGGAAAGAGGCACGAAGGAACTTTCTGGGATGATGAAAAGGTTTTCTATCTGGCTTGGAGTTAGGATTACACATATGTATACATTTGTTAAAAGTGGTAGAATGTAATCCTAAAATTGATGTACTTCACTATCTACAGATTTTACTTGAATACAAACAACCTTACCTTAAAAACTAGTATTACAACTCTGACTTACCAGAAGGCTCTGTGCCACTTCCAAAAGGGGCTGTTCACACAGACATATGACCTTATCTCCACTTACAATAGCTTTGTTCTCTGAGTCAGTTAGCTCTTCAAAATAAAACTTGACCTGTTTTTGAATTCACTAAATTTCCTGATGAAATGCTCACAAAATTTTACTTTGTCCTAAATATCTTATTAAGAACCTAATTCATTATGCTGTACAATAAAAGTTAAAGACTGAAGTTACCCTAAAGATAGTCCAAGCCCTCAACTCCTTTTAAAATAAAAATAGAAGCTTAGATAAACTGACATGTCCAGGATTATGTTATTTCATTTCAGAAATAAAAACACATATATTATACATTGTCATCCTTTGCAAATACTAACACTTTGGCAAAGACAACAGCTTACCTTTTACACAGATGAAATGATTACATATTTTAATGGCACCTGAAGCATTAGGAACAATGACTGAATATATTTAATACATAAATACGTATTTTAAAGAAAGCAGATATTTTCTATTGAACTGAGGCATTTCCAAATTCACATGGCTGGTTTTTCACCAATGATGCAATTTCTAGCTGAAGTGTGTTGGCCTTTATGGTTGGTGCATTTCAATCACACCCCTTTTCAGGAGCTGTACTGATAATTTACAAAAGTTGAGTAAAGAAAGAATTTCTAGACTTTTGAAAATATGCAGTGAAAGGCATAATGGCATTTCTGTACTACAACAGAGGGTAAATGTAGTAAAATTAAAAAAATTTTTGATTTGTGATGAGCAGGGGGAGGCTTAAAATGCATTTAAATAATGGAAAAAGACTCACTTATAAAAGAAATTTTTATTGGATAAATATAATTTCATAAACTTTAAAAAAATTACTGAGAGCTGTACAATAGGTACACATTTACTGACAATGCAGATAATTTTTAAAGATTATATTAGACAGCCACAGTATCTGAGGTCCAAAATTTTAAACTAAGTGTTGCTACATTATTTCCAGCTACTAATTTCTCATAAAAATCTAACAATCACCATTATTACAAACATATCATTAGTTATGATGTATTTTTTGCAGGAATATCATTCAGGTTATCTCACATAAATAGCATTTTAATAATGCTCTATTTTTGTGAAAACAGGTTACTCATTTCAGGATAGAAAAATATCTCTAAAGGGGGGACCAAAATTAACAGAACATGTTTTACATAACTCTTTGGTGTTTAAGTTTTATTAATACCTGCTTATAGCATATCCCAAATTGATCTTTACAGGAAAAACACAAACATGGATGAATTTTTTTTTCCCTCAGCCCTCAATAACTTTCCAGAGAAGTGTATTTTTAAAAACTGTCGCTATTAATTGTAAATTTTTTAGTGGCCTTGACTCCTGCATATCAGATAGGAGTCTCAAGCTTGTAAGTCCAATTTCACAATCTTATGCAGTAAAAATAACCCTGGTCTGAGTATAGGTATTCCCTAACTGGGTGATTTGCCTCTGTTTAATTTCCTTCTTACTCAGGATAGTGCCAGAGTTTGAATCAGGTCTTTGAAGCCTTTGGCTATCAGGGAGAAGATGACCCAAAGAGGAGAGGCTAGTTAAGAGAAATTCAAACTAAATTCTCCCCTTTTTTCTCGTCAACTCCACAGCAAGCCTGGGGAGCTACAGTTCTTCTGGCCTACACCCTACTCCTCCTAGGGTGAGTTTACTAATGCTTGCTAAAGCTGAGGCAGGGTGCGGAGTCACCTAAAGCAGCTGATGGACGATTTTGAAAACTGACTTGGTGCTTGCTACTTACTATCTCCAAGGCTACAGCCTTCCGGCTAGGCAAAAGCAAGCAAGTGAGGCAAATAGATTTGAGATCACTAATTAACTAGCAATAACACATGTAGCATCGTACCCTGGTTTTGGCAGATAACAGTAAGTTCATTATCAACATCATACTTTCCAAAGAATTTTAAAGAAATACACAAAGGGGAAAATTTCTGATTACTCATTAGGTAGTAATAGCTTTACAATAAGAATATTAACACTAGAAAATGATTGGAAATTTGAGGATAACACTGTCACTTTCTTAAATAAATAGAAAACCTCTTTCTTGAAATTACAAGATAATCTTCTAAATGGAGCAGGTTTTGAACAGAGTAGGATGAGCATATCAGGGGATGCTATTATCTTTCTTTCAGAGACAAAGTTCTTAAATAAATTCAAATAGTAAAGGCAGAAAATTGCATCAATCATACCTTAAGCACCATATAAGCTAGCTGACCCCTCTGCCTTGCTGCAGTTGGTCAGAGACTGCTTGAAGGGTTTGCAGTCCTCTCCTAGTGTTAGCAGTTTAGCTGATGGCAAATAAACACAAGGCAGATGTAATGCAAGGTACTCAATGTCACTTTGTTACATGAACATTTTATAAGACATTCTAAGAAAAAGCAAATTCTGTATTATTTTCCACTAACTACTCTACTGAGTATTTTCTGGAATACTTCCTCTTCTGGAACATGAATTGGTGAGGGTACACATGGTATATTTTATTATTCTGTTAATGTATTTCCAGAATAACAGTAACTTCCTAAACCCAATTTTGGAATGTCCAAGTTAAAGAAGAGCTATTAATGAAAATTAGTATTTAGGCTGACATTCATAACCTAACATCCTTGCATTATTGAAACATATAAATGTTATATTAGCAAGAAAATAGTTTACCAGTAGACAAAGGTAAGGTCTTAATTCTACCATTCTTTCCCTATCAGCCCAGTTCCAGAAGTCTTATATTCATGAAATGGGAAAGGGGTAGAGGGTTGTGCAATAAATTTACAAAAAGGAATCATATTCTGAAGGAAAAGTTTTGGCAAAACCTTACTGAGCCATTTTCATACAATTTTGAATGTATATGTACACAATTATTACATGCTTAGAGCTGGGTAATAGTTCTTAAACCAATAATCATTTTCAAATTTTAAAATATTACTTTTTATCAAAACAAATAAAAACACTGGATCTACATGATAAATTCAGGATGGAAATCAATTACTGAAGTGCAGTGAGTTAATGGCAGTAATGCATACCTCATTGTTTTTAACATTTATATGTATTGCAGTCATTACCCATAAAATTTAGCATTTTAGACTTTGTTTCATTTACATTCTATACCCACATCTGAAAACGTACCTTATAATGAGACACTGGGCAGATTTCACTTTACTGTGGTAGTCTGCTATAACTTAGACAACATATACTAACCTAAAAATAACAGGATTCTCATCTGAAATCCTTTATTCTAAAAGCTAGCTTACTGAAAGGCAAGAGCAATTCTAAGCTAGCTATAGAAAGAGGCTCGTCTCAAATTTTACTGAGTTAGTTGCCCTAAACTTTTGATTTGTATAATTTAAAGTATTTGCAATATTTAAATACTGTCCAAACTTGCTTTTTATTGATATAGTTGAACTTAACAACAGTATCATAAAATACTATAAACAGAGTCTTCAGATAGAAGAAAAAAAGCAAATTTAAATATATTAACCAGATTAAAGCATGCAAAAGATCCAATAGATAAACACATGAAATAATAATAATAATAATTCACCCAATATAGGTTCTTTATACTGTCACAAAAATAGTAAACATCAATTTGAAATCTGGTGAATGGACTTGATTCCTGATTTATATGTAAGATATGATATATCCTTTGCATGTATATAGTTAGACTTTGTTTCATTTACATTCTATACCCACATCTGAAAACATACCTTATAATGAGACACCGGGCAAACTGTTACAGTACATTTAGAGAAATTTTGGTACCGGTATATACTTACTACCCATAATGCAGGAAATAATGGTTGGAAATGCATTCTCCTAATTTGCTCTGGGAACTTAGAAAGCATTAATGAATTAGCAACATGGGTCACTGAGGGACCAAAATTCCTTACTATTCACATTAACTTTTCCCATGAAAAGCTTCAAATATAACTCTAATAAAAAAATAGAGTTTTCAAGGCAAACTTCAGCATAATTTACAGAAGCAAATTTAAATAGAAGACTCAATAACCAAGCTAATACTAAAAATACAATTAACCAGGAATTACCTCTTTTTTACCTTGATATTAAAATATAGTGGCCTTAGCAAGAGGCTGAAATGCCATTAGGAGTCCCATAAGCACATGAGACAACCCAGATAAAGAGATGAAAAATGTCTCTTTATTCACAAATTTTAACATGTTCAGATTTAAATTAAAGGGAGCTGAGAGGGGTGCATGTTAATGATTTTTGTTTGCTTGCCATTATAACTTTGAGTGGGTATGAACTACTCCAGAGATGTCAGACTAATTCTGCAGAGCTAGTGTGGCCATTACCAGGATGCTCACACTGAGTTTTAGGAAAGGAGTTGAAATGGCTCCCACAAAGTACTACTGCCCCTTTAGCAAGTAGATGAGTCCATTGTGGAGAGAGTCAAGATGCTCCTGTCGTTGGTATAGAAAGGATCCGGTGCACTCCATGATCTAAAGTAACAATAAAAGAAAAGTTTGGCTCACCAGGACCTATGTTTTAATTCAGAAAAAAATTTACTCTAAAACTTAGGACCAAAATGCAATTTGAGTATTAAAAAATAATCAATGACTGATTCACTTTTAAATGTTAAACTTGCATTTTTAAATGCTAGCAGTGAATGACCAAACATTCTATTTATATTATACAAAAACTTGGGAAAAGTAATGCTCTAGTTATCATATGAAATTATTAGCCACAATTCAGACATTCATTAGCATTAAAACAACTTCTATAGATAGTAAAGCATGAGACAATTTTAAAATCTTAACAATTCAATAAGAAACAAGTATGTTATTAAGAGTTATGCACATTCAGTTTTACTGAAAAGCAACTAGGCTGTATTTTGACATTACAGAAGCAAACAAAATCACTTACCAAAAGCTTTGGAATGGAACAGTAGTATGTTCATATTACACTATTATTTCTTTTCAGTTATAAATTCTAAGGTTTTAGCATAATCAGCTTGAACGAAGTAAATGTTTTAATTCAACAGGTATCAAAGACACCTGTAAGTCACTAGGGTTTCCACTTAACTAAGAACAAATGATCCTCTACTGGTCTGGAAAAGTTAACTACTGTCTTGTCTGAATGTTAAGGCCCATAAGCAGTTCATTATACAATATTTTATTTGCAGCTGTATCAGTTTCAGCCAAAGTAACTGAAGACTAAAAACAGCCTGTCATGCTTAAAATAGCTTAACCTATTCAAAGGACAGTATTAGGGTTACCAAGTCAAAGGTGGCTTTTTTTTTTTTAGAAGACTAAAAGCACTTAACAATACATACATTTTATGTAACTTTCCCCATCTTTCTTTAAATAAAGATGTTAGAGGACGAGAGTAGCATTTAAAACAGCCTACATTCACTTTTATCAAAAACCTGTTTCCTAGAGACTGTAAAGTTTGTATGTAATTCAAGTTTAAATCGGTTTAAGTGAGCACAGTCACAATGAAGTTTGGAACCTAGAAACTTTACAAAGTTAGCTAAGAGGAAGACAAACAAGCAGAAACCACACCAAAGGTTTACAGGTTCTCTAATAATTTTACCAGTTTCCAAAAATCTTACGATATCTACCTTAGTTTAAGAAGGGCTTGTTCAATACCATCTCTAGCACCTAGAACTGTGCCTGGTACATAGTAGGCACTCAGTATTCGTAAACTAAATGAATGAAATGAGACTATGAACATTTCTTAGGGTTAAGTATTTATGCAAGGAAAAGTATGTTCAGAAACACACAACAAAACATAACTATAAATACACCAATTATCTGGAGTCAATTTTCCACTCCTCAACTATCAATATTTATGTTATTTTTTCCTCTTTTCCAACCATTGCTTATGTAGAAGAATCTCATTAGGTAAAGTTTCTTTCATTTTTGATTTTTTCAAAGTGCACATGTGCATTCATATTGTTAAATATAATAATTGACAGAAATATTAAACACCTGAACTACATGTGAACTAATAATTCTTATCTATTTAAAAGATAGTTTTGATTAGAATAAAGTAACTGCTGGTAAAATACATTAAAAAAAAAAGATTTATTGCTGAAGTACAGCCCTTTAGCATACAACATGGCATATCCCCTACATAGCACCATGATGCTACCTTTGAAACTGAGCTTGCAATATGGTATATCCCCTTGACAACATCAATTGATAAAATATAAGTAGAATTTCTTTGCCTAGATGGTAAAACTTCATCAGTAATTTGTCATAGAAAGCATTAGCTATATTTCTCACATGATACCCATTATCTCTTATGTTTAATGTTAATGGAATAAATATTCAAGGGATTCTACATCATGTAATAGCGGTATCAGCCTTGTCTTACCTTTTAAATTAGACATGAAAGAGAAATGTAGAATAGGGGCTGCTCCAAAATCAAAACAGAAATGCCTAACATATTTCACTAATACAATTATATGTAAAAAACAAAAACAAAATTCAACATATCAAAAATGATCTTTTCAAAGTTTAAATATAATGTTAATGAACTGATGGCAATTTTCATATAGCCCTTTGAAAAGCACTGAATGTTTGCATACTGTATGATTTTATCCACTAAAAAAAGAAAAAAGAAAGAACAAAAGAACAAATCTCAAGACTTTTTAGATGATTCATTTGAAGAAAACAGGGAGGTCACGACAGTAGTAACCAATAATATAACCTGAACAATTTTAAGTGAAAAGAAGTGCAGATGAGAACAGACACCTTCAGTAGAACATGCAGAAATAAATCCTATAATTCCTGGGGCAGGTTCAAAAGGAATAATGTGGCATAAAAATGACTATGCAAATAATATTTGCATAATAATAATAAATAGGAATATATTTAAAGCAGAAAAATATTTTGGGCTTACTGAAAATTATTTCTAGTCTTTTGTTTTAATAGTGAAGATGTATATCATAACTAAAGAGAACTTCTTGTTGAAAAAGATATTTTAAAAATTCTCTAAAAGTTCTATAGTAGTCTCTTAATCTAACTCTCACCTTAGTTCTGTGCAGTGAAACTTTCTTAATAAGTAAAAGAATGTTGTAAATTAGATCCTTGTGAACTTCCTTTGGGAAGTTCATTGGCCTGGGTACATGACAGAACTGCTTTTCTGTAACACATTTTATAATACAATTGTCTAAGTCATAACATATAAGCCCCAATAAATTTAGCTGCTCGTGGTAATTCTTATATATGCAATAAAATTACTATAAAATGATGACAACATTATGGAAATATTTTTGATTACATTATAATCAACAAATGGAGGCTGAAACCATAGAAGTTATATTGACATAAGGATGCTCTTTATAAATGCAAGTGTATGGTAAAGAAATGGCCATAAATAAAGGCAAAGTGGGAACTAAGTAGTTCACCAGTAAAAGTTACCTGTACTCTATTATACATGAATGATATCATTCTTACCATTTTAAAAACATAAAGCCAACCAAGTATTAAAAATTTTTTTATCAACAGATAAGAGAATAGTGCCTCCTCTACCCTTTATTCCTCTGGAGTCTTTCTTTCCAACATTTTCCAAGCGATGGAACATGTAGAAAATGATACTATTTACATGGCACACTGTGGACAATCGAAATCACCATCTATCCTTGCTCATCTGTAACCCTTCATGCACACCAGAGCCCTGCTGCTCTGATTTGTGGACTTTAATATCATCACCTAAAGTACACCGAAGTATGAAAAAAGTTATTTCTATTCCTTAATATTTACTAAATAATAATGTCTCTTGGATAACCACATAAAGAGCTGAATCAATTTCACTTTTAAATACAATTTAAGTAGTATTTACCAAAAGATGGTATTTTTTGTTATAATCCACAAAAGCAAATCTAGTTCAAGAAACACATTTGGGAGGGGATAGAAATGTTAAGGTTCTTCTAAACCATAATTTAAAGAGCCTGTTCTAACTTACAAACTTTTAATTAGACCACAAATGCCAAGTAAAAACTTAAAAATCATAACTCATTTTAAAACATCATTACATAGATAAAAAGATATAGGAGAGCAGAAATGCAGCCTTATATGTTTATAAATACCTCAAAGTCTCGAATGACTGAGTAGTAAATACGCACGAAGAATAAGAAAAGCAAAAATTTTCTGATTTTACTATTATGTGTAGATTATTTTATAAATACAAAAAAGCAAAAAAATGCAGGAAATAAAACAACAGTATAGGTATAATCAAAAAAAGAAAGTTATAAATACCAACCAAGAGTACCATATACACACTCCTATATTCACATTTGAGAAAGACTGTAAAGCAAAATTTTTTGTTCATTAGATGAAATGTCTCTTCAAAGGTGCTTTTTCTTCCTCTGTAAGTGAAAGAACCCTCTACCCTAAAGCCACACAGTGAAATACCATCAAAGAGTGCTAATAAATAGCACACTTTCTGCTTCAGCTGGTAAAACCAGCTGCTGATTTATTAGGTATTTAGAGATGCAGGTTCATCCTGTTCCAGTTTACAGGATACTCAACTGCAGCAAAGGCTACTTAGAGAAATTTCACACCTGCTAACATGGGTTGGACTACATCTTCCGATTACTCGTTCCAGCATTCTTCCAATAGACGCGCATGCTGTTTCTCCTTCTGAGAAACAGCACATGGAGTCCAAGCACTTGATACTTGAATTTGTTTCAGTAAGCTGGAGGAGTTGAAGCAGAAAAATATTAGTTATTTATAGGTTTGGAATTCCAGAAAGCATTAAAAAAATTACAACAAGCACTTTAAAAATCAAAAGTAATGTATATAAATACATGTTTTCTACAATATGGAAATGTATGGAAGGCTTTAATTAAGAATAATCATACAAAAATATTTAAAAGACACTGTGTCCAAAATTAGAGGCTGACTGAAATAATTATATGAAAACAAATAGCTGAGTATTATGTAAATTTGCAAAGATTTTAATTTTAATATCTTAATAATATATTATGGTCAAAATGATTTACATCAATCACTTAGAACTTAAAAAATTCTATTTTTTCTTTAAGTTTTTGTTTAGGTTAAATGCTCCTGCAATTTCAATTAAAAACACCTAGCAATTGAGAAAAGTAGATTGTAAGTTATTTTGAAAACTAGAAATAACCAGGCAGGACCACCTAACTCTAATCTTCAACAATAACAACAACAATAGTAGCAAACACCTTATGTAGTGTTTACCATATGCCAGGTTTTAACTACTATACACACACACACACACACACACACATATACATACATACACACACTCCATACATTATCATTGAAAAAAGCATCATTTGCCTTAAATTGCTAAGAAACTATTAAGTGCTAACCATTCCCATAAGCTCATCTTGCTTTTAAAAAATTAACTGATTGTACATTATTAAAATCTATTAAAGTAGTGACTAAGTGACCAGATTAATTTCTGTAAGTATGCAAGATGTACACTGATTCAGGCATAAATAACCTGGCAAGATAACATAAAGCTATAGTACTACTAATTTTAATCCTGTTAAAATAGGGGGAAAAAATGTATGACCACATAGCCCAATGAATCCCAACCCTGGTTTTGACACAGTCAAGGATACTCCTAAATTTCTCTAGGATTATAATTTTAAACAAACTTACTTTCATTCACTTTCCTTTACATATATAACATATTGCATAACAAATCTTTGAAAGTATGGAGGAAGGAGAACAACAAATACAGATTTTAGAGTGCTGCAATTCAAAGGTTGGGAATCACCAAGTGTCAAGTGTAGGCATGGCAACAGCGGACATTTGTGGAGACACTCACAATGGACAGAAGAGACGGATGTGATGAAACATAAATAACCTGGCATTCTGAACCTAAGCAACTGGTGAGGTCCTGCAAAATTCCTGCATGGAGTAATTCTGCCAAAATCAAGAAGTGCAAGACAATGTGGTTCCTATTTGGCAACGAAATGATTGCACCTTATATCCTAGGATCTGCTAAGCACTGAGAATTAGCCAAATTTTACTTGTGCTCTCATTATAATACTCTGGGTTTATGACTGTTTGCATTACTGTGTTTTTAAACTGTGTTTATGAGATATTTACAAATGTTGCATAAAAAAAGCTCTATGGCTAACTTTGAGAAATACTAGATCAACGAAGGTCTACAAAGACTTCTTGAGTAAAGGACTGTCAATAATCAGGATGTATGGAAGTCTTCAGGGGGAGAGCTAGACAGTGCAATTCTCAAATTTGTTTTTTTGGTACACTCCCCTTCCTTCCATTCCCCCAGGGAACATTACTCACCACCACAAGGAATGTCAATATTCAGAGGGATAGTTTAGGAAATGCTGGTTTACGTAACAGGATTTCACCAATTTCCCAGTTTTCTCCTTGGGTCACTAGGCTCCAGTTTCCTTTATCTCAAAAATCATCCTCTGTAGGAAGCGGGACTTTAGAGCTCCCACATGCTCAAAGGAGAAAGTACACCACCACAAGGTGGCCTTTAAAGCCCCTTTATAACCTGACCTCAGGCTGCCTTTCTTATTCTAAATGCTCCTAAGTAGTCTCCACACAGCCAACCAGGCAGTGTTCCCTGCCTGTGGGCACTGTCACCAATAAGGGGCAGAATGCTGACCCACAACATCAAGTTCAGTTTAAATACCATCATCTCTACAAAGATTCT
Organism: Vicugna pacos; assembly: GCF_048564905.1. NCBI lineage: Eukaryota > Metazoa > Chordata > Mammalia > Artiodactyla > Camelidae > Vicugna > Vicugna pacos. The sequence goes on along the minus strand of NC_132987.1, from coordinate 51,976,729 downwards.
CTTACCTCTCCAACTATCAGTAATCTCTCTCTGAATTCTATTCTACTGCTTGTTTGTATCATTTAAATGACAGAAGCACTTATATTCAACTTATGTTTATTGAGCAAGGCTGGTTTCTACTGGGACAGCAATCCTGCCTTTAATCTAGTGAGTTAAGGATAAAGGATGGGAGATAAGTTAGGAATAAATAATAATGGCAGTTACATTAATGGAAGGCTTACTACACATGTGCCAGTTACAATGTAAGATGCTCCACATAGGTTATCTAATTTCTAACCACCTTTTGGGATACACACCATACTCATGTATATTTTACAGATAAGGAAACAGAGAAGTTAAAAACATGTTCAAGCTCATCCAGTTAGGGCTTTAAGTCTTGGTTTTTTTGATTCCAGAGCCCAAACCTCTTTACCATGCCATTATACTGCCTTTTTATAATTATGGGAAGAGGCAGACTTCGAATATCAAAAAAGAGAAGGGAAAGCTCAAACCCAGCTGTTGTCGATATTGGTGGGAGGGCATGAGATATCTGATGAGAAAAATGGCATCTAAAATACATACTGAACACTAGATGGGATTTCAATAGCTGGAGATAGAGGAGAGGAGAGAGCATTTTAAGCTAAGCAAAGAGAATGAGTAACTGTGGATGGGCAGAAAAGCATGTTGTGTATTCAGCACACGTTTAGCCTAAGTGTGAGAGAGAGTAGTTACTCCTACTCCCTTGCAAAAAGACCAATGCGACTCACAGTATGATCCCTGGATCAGTGTTGTTCCGAAGACACTGTTACTGGCCCATGAGGAGACAAGTATCTGGTCTGTGAGTTTAAGAGATTAGAAAATTTTATGGCAATTTGACAGAATACTTTTGTAACTTTGAATCTAATAATAATTTTAAAATTAGGGTTTATTTTATGTATCTTTTAAATTTCATTTCCTAATAATTTTTACTTGTAATTTACAAAAGCATTGGTCCATGGTGAACTGGAACTAAAAAACAACAAAACCAGAAAACAAACTGGTCCTTCACCACATTCATCTGGGGAGCACTGAACTAGACCAGAAAGAGCAAGGAATTTGTCTGGTACTTCTTAGTTTAATGTGTGCTTTGCACTGGTACTAAACCAACTGACAGGGATTCACTAAAGATGGCATCCATAAAATCAGCAGCATTTGAGTGTCCACAGATGTGCAGAACATTGCTTAGGTCTGGACCTGAAATTAGGTAATTACCTTGCTTTGCATTCATCACCTTTCACTTTAAAATCTAAGGACAGGTATTAAACTATGGGCAACTTAACACTGAGAGTAAACATCTTGAAATATCAAGAATATTATAAAGAACTGACTTCTTCAGATCACTTTTTGAACTAAGAAAAATACATTTCCTTTATTTCCCTAAGGAGGAAAAAACCCCATCTGCTTTGAAAATGCTGAATTCTGTTTAACTGTTTCTGTAAAGCTATCTGTAAAGAGTTCTCTAGCAAATCTCCAAGCTCCACCACTTTCCCATATACCCATCTTTGATCTCATATTTAGAACTGAGAGCCCAGCCACAGTACATGTAGTCATAGCTTCTAGTACAAGTGGGGGTGGAGCATTCAGATCTCATTTCATTTAATCTAAGGAAAGGGAGTCATTATCTTTTCTTTTTTAAAGACAACTTATAAATACTTAGAAAAACAATACTAGAAAGAAAAAATAAAGTGAGACCCTACCTGGAAGCACCAAAAAGTAACTTCTAATTTATTAGAAATGTTGACTTATTGGTAAGACTCACTTTCTACCACACTTACTTCTCAGGAACAACCACGTAACTTAGAACTAAAAGGGCTGCCAAGCAAAACAACTATGGAGATTCAACATGACTGTGTACAGCTAATAAAAAATTTTCATCTTTACAGAACTTGCATTTTGAAATAAATTCTGGTTCACTGCTCTTACTATTTTCATATTGATGATGGTAAACATTTAGAAGTTTCTCCTGTTGCTTCTACAAAAATCTTCCATAAGTCTTTTTTTTTAAGAACTAAGACTTTATTTATTTTGCTTTTTTGGGGGGGTGGGTGTAGTTAGGTTTATTTATTTTTAGTGGAGGTAATGGGAATAGAACCCAGGGCCTCATGCAAGCTAAGTGTGTGCTCCACCACTAAGCTATATACTCCACCCTCTTCCCCATAAATCTTAGTGTTAAAAAACTGTCATACATCTCTACTTTTTAAAGTCATTCTTATGGCATTTTACCTATCAAATAAAGCTTTTTTTAAGTTTAGATAAGAATTATCAAACTATTTTAAACCATATTTTTCTTTTGCCCTTAAAACTGTTTTATATACTTGATAATCAAAGTGAGCACCTTGCTCAGCCTTAAAGAGATATTTGGAAATAAGTCTTAAATTATAATTATGAGGGGAAAAAAAAGGTTTGTGTTTAAGGAAGTATCTTTCTTTTTAATGTGAGATCAATAGTCATCAAATATTACTGATTTCCAAATTTGGTTAATAACAAAAACCCTAAAACAAGCAGTATCTTCATGTCATTATTCAGAACTGGAAGAGGTAGCTGTTTAGTGATGGCATTTAAATAACTGCTTCTCTTACCCAAGGCCTGTTTCTCCAAAACATGCCTCAAACTCACATTTACTGCCCTAGACTCCCTTCCCTCTTTCCTTCTCCCCAAGTAAAATAAGCAATTTTGAAAGACAGTCATAATAAATAAAATACCTCTATACTGTCTTTTAGGGATTTCCAGAGAGAAGATTTCTGTACATGCTGCCTAAATTTAAGTATGAAAATAAGCATATAATATGAATTATATTTAAGCTTATTTTAATAAACTGGGCTTATTCTTTGTTTCAAAAAGACTGAAGCTCCTTTATTTTTATGTGGTTACATAAATAAAAACATATGACTAGGAACTTACAGTTTAGGTAAATGAGAGTATGAGTATCTGTGAAAAACAAAATCCCCAATTTTAATTGAGAGGGTAAATCAGACTAGCAATAATTAATTAATCACAGCTGATATTAAGAAATCAGTTTTCTAAGTATCGATCATTCACAGCATGTCACAGGATAATTGTTAGGAATAAAGTCAATACTAGTATTTTCTTCCTTTTGACCTCCAGATGAAAACATTTCAGTAAGTCAGCATGGATTTGAAAATAACATAGTTTTGCAAAGTGTCATACTTACCAGATATGCATTCTGCCACTGATGGCAGCCTTATTATTATCAATTTATTAAATGTTTGATTCTATCTGTTTATAGAATTTCATTCATTCAGAAAAGTGTAGCTTTTGGTGGCAAATAACTGAATACAGGCCATTAAGGTTTTCTGTTCCTTTTGTAGTTCAATGCTTTGTTAAATGAGGCAATAGCTGTAAGTATCTTTGTCACACAAGGAGAGGTAGGTGACCTATAGTTGGTAGAAATGGCTTCAAATGTTTTTTGTTGGTGGTGGTGGTAGATTGCAGGTCTGGGGCTTAAGCACCTTGATCCATAATGAGAAAGGTCAGTAGTCCTAGCATCCTGTTGGTATCACTACAGTTGCTAAGTACAGCTGGAAAGAGGGCATCCAGAGCAGGGCCAGGAATCCAGAGGGAAAAAAATGACTGAACAATGGAGGCCAAAGAAGCAGGCGCCAGTAGAGGGAGATGACTAGAAGAGCCTAGCCCACGGCCACAGCTAGGGCTCAGCGTAACAGTCGCCTGATTTTGGCAAGGCTGACCAAATTTTGACTAGAGAAACTACTGCTGCCACTTCAGTACAGAAAATATACAAGATACTACTTAACACATTTTAAAAAAGTGATTTTTATCTCAAACTATATGCCAAAGGCAGAAATATATGAGAAGAGAAATATTTAAGACATATTTCACTGAACCACTTAAAATTCAGTGATAAGCAGAAAAAAAACTGCAGATCAGGGTAACATCCCCCAGCAATTCTACTAAAATCATATTTTCGGTTTGCGAGTTCTTCTGCTTTCTTGTTTATAGAAAGACCATATGTCACAGGATGGTAAGAAAATTCACTTACCAATTCTTTGTAAAAGTAAGCATAACAAGGCCCCTACTATTTAATAGGAACATTCTAAGAACCCAGTTCTCAACTGTACTATACATTTTAATCAACTTATTAAAGTAGCACCAGATCCCTGTTTTATGAAATATTCACTTGAACCTTTGGGGAATTTTTATTGCAAAGGACATAATTTCACAATATTAGTAGAGTCAGGTCCCAAGTGGATTATCTGCTTTGTGGATTAACCAGGACATAATATAAATCCTGGCCAGCTACCCCTCTTTACCCAGTGAGCTTTTCAGCTCAATTTTCCTTGCAGCCCAATAAGGGCATGTTTCAAAAACTAAAAATCTGTCTATATTTATCAAAGCAAAATGTAAGATAAATATATTGTAAAGATAATCATATGAAGTAACTCAAAACAAAGTAAGAATTCAGATTCCTTTGAATTTCTTTTCAATTAGTAGTAATGCTGATTAACTTTCAACATTTTCCATTTTGGGCAATATTTTAAATTAGATTCCTATAGTATTAATTCACATTTTTCAAACTATTGCATCTGTTCCATTGTCTGATTTATAGCAGAGTTAAGGGATTTATAATCCTCAAGTAGTTTTGTTTTAAAGTTTCACCATTTATGAGGGTTTACCCCAGATGAAACAGTAACACCTTCTTGACCAGTAATTATAATACACAAAATGGCAAATAGTCCAAGTAAAAATATAACTATTAGTGGTAAGAATTTTTATCGTCCATAATCACTACCAATTAAAATATTTTGTATATCCCAACTAGGTCTAGAAATGGTTGTTAGGGTTTAATTCTCAAGAGGGGAGTGAATCAAGTCCTTATCAATTCATACTTTCTCATTACAAAGATGTAACTATGAAAGTTTATGAAAAATAAGAACTGAGAGTTCAGTGAACTATCAGTCAACAGGGAATTATTCAGAAACAGGTCCAAGCATCCCTTCATTTGACCATTCAATTCAAGAGGTAGACTTAGATAAGTAATTCACTGTCTAACTATATTAACATATATAAAATGATATAAAACTATCAATCAGGAAAACTGATTTCAGAAATAACAAATAGCACAACGTATTTTGAAAAGTGAAAAAGAATAATTTCTTGAATGTAAGGCCACAGGTTGTGAGAATACCTTACTAGGTTAGAACCTGAGGTGATGTAAGATTTAACACTCTAACTCCAAAGGAAGACTAATGAAATATTCAGGTATGGACATATAAAAAAGTGTAAAGATCACAAAAAGGGAAAACAGGTAAACAAAAACAACATGTGAGAAACAGTGAAGGAATTAGTAAAGTAAAAATGGCAATGTCAGGCCAGTTCTCCCATAGCATGCCCCAAGTTTGAGAACTTAGCGGATATGTCCCCAGGAAGGTCCAGCGCAGTACTACCTAGTGCACGCAAGAACTGTCCTGCTGGCTGCAAGCCTCAGCTAGCAGGTGCCTACTGTCCTCCCCTCTGTGCTTGCTTTCAGCAAATTCATATGCTGAGCTGACTGAACCCTTATCTTCTTCCATCTGGAAGGACAGAAAAGCAGTAAGTCTCATATTACAGAACAATACTCTCACTGTATATAAGTTTACAATCAAAACAGCAAGTTGGGGTCCACAATCTATGAGGCACAACTGAATGTTCACACAACACCACATTCATTTACTGTCACAAGAGAGAGCTAATAGTAGCTTCTCAAGGAGCACACAAAATAAAGCCATGATTTTCCAGTGTACAACATTATGTTAAAACCAGGTTTGTGTTAATAAAACTCAGTGTCTTCTATTAAACAAATTCCTTGTCACCAAGAATTAGGGCTTTTAGCATAAAGGTGTATCTCATTTTGCTTTTCTCGTGCTCCCTTCTCAGAAGGCTTCTCTATTGAAACTGGTCTTCAGCAGAGTAGAAGGGTCAATCACATAGCCTCACAAATGTTAGACATATAGGTAAGGAGGGGGCTTTACTTGCCTAATTAAACAAATTATTCTAATTCTTAATTTGAAATATATATTTTTAATGACTATTAACTAATTTATACAAATTTCTATTCTTTGCTTTTTCTATATCTGTAAGTATTAGAGACCTTCTGAGGAGTATGTGCCCACAGCCGAAGTAATTTTAACCTTTCTTAAATTATTAAAAAAAAAAAAAGTCCTCAATAAACAGAAAGCAATTTCCCCCCCTCATTTCTATGCATTTTCTCAGCTGCAGGACTGATCGATAATTATTTCTATAAATAAATGCTATGATAAATTTCTTACATACATGAAAAATAAAGCAGAAAATTTCTTGGTTTCAAGAGTACAATAAATTTACATAAAGATAACTTATTATTATAGTTTTGCCTATAACAAAGGAGTATAAAATACTCAAAGTGAGTTTTCTTTTATTTAAAACTGTTATCAGTACTGTGTTAAGGGTTCTTAAGAAGTGCTAACCTGATTAACAATTTGTAAGTTCTTGAAGATATATGACATATGCACAGTTTTCCTCTCTGTCACAGCACTAAACAAGCTACTGTGGATCACACCAAGGAATACTGTTCAATGTAGTTCAAAAACAAGATGTACTCCGAATTCATAGGATGCATCAGCAGACGGATGTTTGTGGGCACTCGTTCTTCACGCAGCTATGAACAAATGCCCACCCAGTGGTCACTCACTGCTCACTTAAGCACTGTTATTTCTGCCTAGCCTTTGGTTGAGCATAGTATTTCTTCTTTCTGTTTCTCTCTGATGCTGACAGTAAGTAAACAGACCCCAGTGTGTAAAATGATCATCTGACAGGTGAAGAACCTGGAGGTTCAAAGACGTGAACTAATTTGGTTAAGACATACAGGCAGCAGTGCCAAGGACAGCACTACATTCATGCCCATGCCCACTGTCTCCACGACAGGGCTCTTCTCCCTTTGTTACACCACCTGACTGGGGAGTGACTTGCAGCGAAGATTACGTTACTAATGTATCCTGCGCTCATTGTGCTCTTTTACAGGTGAATACTATGAAATATTTACTTACTCACTACTTTATTACATTATTACAGAATGTGAGATCTCCTTAATTTATGAACTCCTTGCCTGATTCTTTTTTAGTCTATTACTGCTCAAAAAATGTGCTTGATTTAAGCCAATATATGTGAAATTACAATACAAAAAATTGAGTTTATTCATAATGCAAGTTATCTTCACTTCACAAAAGTGCTAGCCAGAGTGTTCTTTTAAATAATGAGCTCTCCTATTGCCTTAAATAATTAGATGTTTGAAAATGTGATACCCATTGTTTTCAGAAAGGCACATACAGATAAAATGTGATATACATATTTGGCTCAACGAAAGGTGAAGGCAAATGTTCCAGGTTTGTTTTGATTTTAGATCTTGCTTTAAACATAAAATATAATTGACTACCTCTCAAACACCTATTTGTATATTCATCTACAATTATTATACCTTTGTAATTCAAAGTAAAGCACTTCAAAAATTCCAATGTTAATAGGAATAATAAAATTAAAAGGTTTGGTAAAACTTTAGAAAAGCTCAAAATTATGAACTCATAGGGTTACATAAGAGGTTATTTAAGCAGTGCTTGTCAAAGCCATTCATTTGATCAAGTGAACACAGGCAGATTAGAAACTCTGAGAATAAAAAAGAATTTAAAAAATGTATATGATTAAGAATCCACAAGATACTGATAGGGTGAGAAGTTGAAGGGTGCCAAAACTAAAAAAAAAAAAAAAAAGTTGTAATACTTTTTCTCTTCAAACAAGACTGGAGTTAAAGTTAATATATAGTTTTGGTATTTTAATATGAAAAGTTCTAGGATTTAAACTTTCATTCTCTTCCATCAAAAGACATCTCTAGACTACTGGTTATTTTTTGTGGAAAGAGAATGGATCTGTCTGTGGAGATAAAGCTATATACAAGAAATACAAAATATTTGTTCAATTTATAGATGCACTAAACTGTGCAAGGGTATGAAATGTTCCGGAAGCCATTATAGTGTACAAAGACAAATATGCACATGTATTTACAACACAGATTAAGGCAAGATAAAAAAAATGGGCAACTCTCACTTCCAAGTAACTGAAACTTAAAACTTTAAATTTTATGGTGAATTTTGTAGCTTAAATTACTCAACATGCAGGAGCATTCTTAAATATGAACAATATGACAAGCAGAAGCATAAGAATTGTGCTAGGAAAGGTAGTTAAGATGTAAAATATATAACAAGGTACAGATCTCTGTCCTGTTATGCTGAATTTTCATCTGAATTTTCTTCTCAAAGAAGAAATGGAGTTTTTAAACATATATATTGATAGAGATCAAATTAGAGACAGAGCTATGCTAACAAAAATGCACCACTCTTAATCCATGCCTCTGCCCATCTTTTGAATATTTTTTAATTGACTTTCAGCATGCAGAAGAGTTAACGAGGTTCTACTCCTCCTACTCTACCTAAGTTTGCTCAGCTGATTCCTTGCCCTCGACAATGGCTGCAGTGCGATGAACTCATCACTTAAAGCGACTGTGTTGGAGTACATCTATAAGTGGACAGAAAAGGGATGGGACATACAAGTCAGTGAGCTGTATTCATCTTAAGAGACAGACACAGGACAAGCTTTGTAAAGACATTTATTCCTACAAGAGTAGGAAATATACATGGCACACACACATGACTGACGTTAGTAGGGCTGTTGGCTTTGCCATCAAAAGAATTTACTCTTAATACCACATTGTTATTCTGGAGAAAAACAAAGCTCAAAACAAATGCTGACCTGACAACTCTTCTTTTGATAGGATTTTTCTTGCTACTTTTGGTAAAAAATGAAGTAAACAGCTGACAACTTTCTAACAATTTTGTCATTTGAAATCAGAGGTGGCAGTCCAAGGCTGAAATAGTAAAGATTAGTGACTAAAGTAAAGGAATAATGTCACACATGGGATTTGAGTGACCATACTCTGTTTCAACAAAAACAAAACCAAAATCAAAAACCCCTAGCAGGCTAGAAGATCCCTGAGTGGAAGTGAGATTTCCTCTTTAGATTAGACCACAGTAGAACATCCAGTAAAGTAATTTAAAAGGAATTTAGTGGGGCAGAAAGGGAGCTTATGCTGGCTTTCATACACAGAAAAATGATTGATTTTTAATCAATTCCATTTTTTATCAACTTAACCAATGGTAAAAGAACCATAATATATATAAAGTACTTTTAACTTTTTCTTATCTAAGGGACCACCTTACGGTATCCAATATTTCCTGTGTAATCCTTTAAAAGAGGCTATAAAAGCAGTAATAAGAACTAATATCACTTTTTCATTACCATTAAGAAATCTCTATGAAAATACTTAAGTTTGCAAATGCTCTGCCTAAAGAAGACTTTCTAAGGAAATGCAAACAAATCTGATTATTTACTTTTATAAAGAATTAAGCTTTTAATGTGATGTCATTAATATATTTTGGTGAAATATAACTTTACATAGCCAAAAGGGCAAGACAAATATGTTCTCCATAATGGTCTAGAAAAAGTATAATATACAATGTATTAAAAATGGCATTCTCTTACCATAAATATTTATCTCTGAAGAAAAAAGATAGGCAAATCTTTCTGATATATATTTAAGTAATATATTGCAGAGTGGAAAAACTTGTCTATCGGCAGAATAATCAAGATTATGCAAATTTTTTCAACCCCATGTGGAGATCGGTATCACAGAACAACATGCTCATCGTCCTTAAAATTATGTTCTTACTGAGAACTTACTACACACGACCCAGGATGAGGTTTTATATTCATTATTTCTAACAATCAGGTAAGGCAGTAATTATTATTCTGATTTTACAGAGGTGGAAATTGAGGTTTAGGGAAGTGACTTAATCAAGGTCATACATTTTATAAATGGTTAGAACAGTATTTGAATTAAGTCTGTCAGGCTTCAGAGGCCTATGCTGTTCCTATGGTGTTAAAATGTATACTGACTAGGACTGAGTTATCAAAGCAAATAAATGTTAAAGAAATGTTGATATGATCAACTGAAATTAAAACCAACACACCATTTAGAAAGCCTAATTCAAATTACTAAATACCTGGGGAGCATTTATTCTATTTGTAGCAGAAACATGCAACTAAACTTCCAAAATTTAAACAAAATTTGCTTGATGTGTAGCAAACATGCAAAAATAAAATAAAAAAAACACAATCCAGGCAGAACCAAATGATTAATAAACTCTGTTTGTAAAGGCTGAAATAAAAGTTGATTAGAATATATTTTTGAGGATATATATTCAATGCTATGGCACTGTTAATAGGACAAATTAAGATAGATTTCTAGTTTATGTTCAAGTCAAATATACAAAAAAGACACATTCAACGAAACAGCTACCATTTCTTGAGCATCTACTCTGTCTGAACATTATTTCATTCAATACTCATTACAAAGGTAATGAAGTAGACATTTTTGTCAAAATTTTACTCATGAGGAAATGGAGACTTAAAGTCACAGAGCTATCCAGTAGTAGAAATGAATTTTAACTGACAACTACCAGGCCCTAAAGATCATATTCCTAAACACTACAATAACATACTGATAATACCTATTATACTTTAATATTTATTAGTAAGTGTTTAGTGAGAGAATATTTTAAAAATCCATTCTGTAAAAATTAATTAGGTTAAAAAACTTATTTCATACTTTTGTTGAAAATAACGTAACCTGAAGAAGTATTACTCAAATTCTAATATTTCTTTTTGTATGTTTGTATTTTTTTCAGGGTAGGAGAAATACTTAATATAGGAATAATTTCCTATCTTCTGATATAAGCAAATTATAATGACAGCTATTCATCATTAAAGACTCCTAATTAAAAAGCTATTGTATATAAAAAGGTTACCTGTGCCTTTTCAATATTTGTAGGATGGACCTGTTGGTCAAACACTTTCTTCACAATATCAAGAAATAGACATGTAACAACCATGAGAATTATGGCAAACCAAGCTGAACCACTTGATAGGAGCTGAATAAATACAAAGTACATGTTCTGGGACCCCAAAAATGGCCTGCAAAGAAAGAAAATGGGCTTAATAAAAGTAGAAACTGAAGACAGATTCTTAAATCAAGATATCAAGTAAATCCAGTATATCTGAAGGTTACAATTTTAAAAATACACCATGAAAATGTACAAAATTTGGAATCACTGAAATTTAATTAATCAACTAACAAAACAAGACAAGCTTTAATTGTTAAAAAGTAAAATCCAATTTAATTAGTTTCAATGAAAACTGTAATTTTCACAATTAGGAAAATGGCAAGTAGTTGACTAGATCATTCTTAGTGGTACAATATCAAAAGAATTATGTAGTAATACAGACTTAAGAGAGGAAAATAAAAGCAATAAAAAGTATGTAACAAAATATTTTCTACTAGGCAACTATAAGCTTGATTACCCAAATTTTAGGCTGAAACGGTCTTAGAAGTTCTTCTCTACAAATATATTTTAAAATAAATGCACTCACAAAAAATATTAGTTCTATATACAAGTAGGTATTGTCAGGATACTCTTTTTGGGGTTTTATACATATCACTTCAAAGGAATATAGGGAAATATATAAAGAAATGATGAGGATTAAAAACAAACATTACAAATGATATGCATAAAAGTATCCTTATATGATCCTAAATGAAAGTTATTAATGTTTAGCCAACACAAGTTTTTGCCTACCTTTAAGTTTTTGCCTTATACAGGGATCACAGGCACAGCATGTAAATGTAATATAAATTCTTCAACTGAGAGACTTTAGCTGCCCATCACGTACCAATGACTCTTAGAAGAGGGATTAATTTTTAATCTATCAGAGTAGCTGAATATCTGATTTTTACCAATGAAGATGCAGCATACTATTTACTTAAACTGAGAGAGGAGTTAATGCATTCATGAAAATTTAATGGTTCTGTGCAACTTATTTTATTACATACATTAATAATAATTTAAAGGTAATATTGGTAGTGTAAAGAACACTACTGAGTAAATCCCAGCTTTGCTTACTTTTCAACCTTTGTGATCTTGGGATTCAGTTTCCAAACAGAAAAAATGGGGTAATAAGATTATGATGATGAATCAATGTCATATCTTAGGTAAAACACCTAGAATGTAGTAAGTATTAAGTAATTGTTAGTTTCTTTTTCCCTACATATCAGTAAGATCAACTGAAAGAACTATATTTCTTATCACAATAGGGTCTCAAAATTATTCTAAGCAGAATTTGTTCATAATCTATCACAATAAATATTTGTTAAGAGTTGGATTAATATAATTAAAATATAATTTAGCCACTCACCAGAGAATCCCTCCATAAAACAAAGAAAATACAAAATAGAATAAAATAGATCCCCAGGTAACAAGATGATTGATCCAGGTCCAAAAATGAGTTTCCAAAGCCATCTAAAACAATAAATTGAAAAATCCTGGATATAAATTAATACATCTTTAACTTCTCAGATAAAACTCAAGAATAAAATGTATTAATTATAAGTGACTAAGGTTCCTATGGCGAAGTCCCTCAGAAGGTAAATATTAATGAAAGGATCCTAGAATGGAATTGAACAATTTCAAGTTTAGGTTAATTTTCTTCTGTGAGGAAGCAGCATTAAAATTTCATCAGTACTTTATTCTCAACTCCATGGCCTAACTCCAATTTGTGTTGTCTTACATTATATATAGAGAAGCAGAATTTCAGAGATGAGTATTGTGGGGTTAATCTTTATTTGACCATAAAATTCAGCTAAAGCTTCTTTCCAAAATACTGAATTTTAAAAAGGATTTTTTGACAGAAACTAAAATGAATTATTAAAATAGCGATCAGTGAAATTATTCATGACTGAAAAAGGAAAAGGGAAAACTATCTGTGGCTAAAAAAATCAAGAAAATTAACAATTACACAGATACAAAATGATTCCATGCTTCTAATTTCCATACTGTACCTTTACTGTGACTGTAATAACCATGACTGTGAAGACCAAGGTGCCAAATGTCCAGTTTCCAAACATCTAAAACAAAGAATAAACCATTATTGTATTATGTGTTAACATGATGCTAAATTAGATGTGAGGCAAAAAGTCACTTTATTTTTACTAAAAATGACTTGCATCATTTACACCAGTCACATTTGAAATCTGTGACTGCAAAGTTAAAGGCTTATGAGAAGAAATACCATAAAGCATTATTATGTAAAATGATTCTTTGGATAATATTATCAGACTAGAAACCCAAAGATAGGTTTGGAATTGTGTGGCAAACATGGTTTTTAGTTAGAATGATAAAATTGTTAGTAACTGCTTTATTCCTGTCACACAGTAAAAATGATAAACAAAACCCTGATCATTCATAATTATTTTCTGAAACCATTCTAATCAGAAATCACATAGTAACTTATGGTTAAAAAGAATATGAAAACGAATATATGTATGTTCCTATATGACTGAAGTATTGTGCTGTACACCAGAAATTGACACAACATTGCAAACTGACTATACTTTAATAAAAAGATATATATTATATATATATAAAAAGAAATCACAGCAGATCAATTGCCACTGTATTTCCAGACACAGCAAAGACAAAGCACATAAAAAGAGATACATACAAAATCAATACCTGAAAGGAAAGATAATAGCCAGTGGAACTAATCCTCAAGTATTCCATGTAAAAATGAAGTTAATGCCAGTCAGATGCTAGTCCCATGGGCTTTACAGCCAAAACTTACTAAGGTTTACTAAAAGTGCGGTATCTCCAAATGTCAGGATTTTATTTCCACAAATAAGAGCACAATCAGAAGTGTATGTTCATTTACTTTACAAAGTAGTCACAGTCTTTACCGTCGGTTTTAAAAAAAATTTTTAAAGACTTTTTAAATTACAGATTTCTAACAATTAGCATTTACTTGACAAATTACTTAACCTCTCGATAGCTCACCGTTTTCGTTTGTAAAATGGGGAAAAATCTTTTAGGTACCTATAAGAATCAGGGTATGCAAAAAGGAAAAAGTGCCTGGTATACAATTATCAATCAATAAATAATAGCTACTATCATCAGCAATGAAACATCAATTAATATTCATATATTCGAGAGTATCTGGGGAAGTTTGTCAAGAGGAGAAGAACAGAAAGGTCGTATTAACTTTTCTTGCTTTTATCATCTCTAGAAATGACCTGAAAATACTGAAAAACCACCAGGTCTCACTCAACTCAGCTCTTAAGAGTGCCAGTCTCTTCTTTCAGGGATATGGGGACAGGTATTTGATGCTGTCAGGGAAACTGCCTGGAAGTGCGAACAACTACACATGTCTATCCCTCAGTTAGCTGGTTTTACTGGCTGCAAACTGGAGCTAGTTACATGGTATCTTCCTTAGGCGCAGAGGACAGTTTAGGGCTCCTTCTTGCATTCAATGCCCTGGAGGGAGCTGTAGAAAACACATTCACATTGCACCCCCCGCCTTTTTTCTTTGAATAATTAGCAATGTATTTCAATTGTAATCAGTCAGTGAGGACTCCTTCCATTCTGATTTCCTCTTGAGCTAGCTGGTGATGAATTAAGTGGCAGAGGGAATTTTGAGAATCTGGCTAAACAGAAGTAAAGTTGGACTCATTACATTGGCTTAGGTAAAGTGGGACCTATTTATGTCACTAACGGTCACTTTCACATATACCTAAGTTTGTATTTATAGTTGTATGGCCCTAAAAAAGGGCCAGCCAAAATGTGTAAGGTTTAGACTTGTGGATGAAAAATATTGCCTGCCATATGGGTAAACAAAGGATTTTGGGGCCATCCTTTGTTTGGGATGCAGTGGGGCAGCCACTGCAGCCACCCCCAACTGTTAGCCTCAGGGAAGGCAGGACGGAGAAAAGCAGGATACTGGCTCTAGACAGTTAAGGTGCATATCAAAGCAATGATCTGCCCAGACTCTTGCACCTTCCCATACAAAGAAAAATGCTAAATTCATGAACTTGATATATCTGATTTTCTTTAATTAATAGTAATCTTTTGATGTTCCAACTACCTGGTTTTTGCTGCAAAACTCCTATATATCCTGGCTTCCCTCACCTCTTCAGAGCAGTCCCTCAGAGCTATCTGAGCAGCTATCTTCTGGGCTTAAGTCCTCAGTTTTGTCCATCAAATAAAACATAACTCTCAACTTTTAGGTTGTGGCGGTTTTTTCAGTCGACAGACTACTAAACCTGGATCTGCCCCTGACAGATGCTCAAAACACTTTCTATTACAATCTGCCTATTTTCTGGATTACTTCTTCTAACTTATTTTGTTACCTAATTATTTAATAAAGCCAAGCGTGTATTCCAAACTGAAAAAGGATCAATCATTATCCATTTGTAATACTCAATAATAGTAACTGAGCATTGAGTCTATGCCAAGCACCATTCCAGGCCTTGGGGAATAAAGCAGTGATAAAGTAAAGTTCCTGAGCTGACACACAGTAAGCTTACATGCAGAGGAGACAGAAAATAAATAAATCTAAAAATACATACTCTCAGGTAGAGATTAGTGCTATGAAGAAAAATAAATGTAGAGTCAGGGGTCAGGAAGCGATGGAAGGTGAGGGAGATGGGATTTTACTGGAGTGGGCTAGAAAGGCCTACTCAAGTCAGTGATATCTGAACAGACCTGAATGAATGAGGGAGTCAGTTACATGACCATGTGAATAAAAAACATTCAAGCAGAGAAACAGCAAGTGCAGAAGTCATAAGCCAGAAACAGATTGGACTGAAGAAGCAAGAAAACCAGTGTGGCTGGAGTAGAGTGAATAAAAGGGAGGGTGGTAGAAAATACAGTCCAAGAGGTAGTCCAAGATCTTCTCATTTTTAAAAGATCACCTGGGCTGCTGTGTGGACAATGGATAACAGGAAAGGGAAGAACAGAAACAGAAGCAGGAAGGCAGTTACTATGGTTCCAGAAAGAGATGGTGATGATCTGCATGGTGTGGAGGAGGAAAGAAGTAGAAACGCTCAGGATATGAACGACACTGAAATCAATGTGACTGCACATAGGCTGTGAGAGAAGTGAAATCAAGGATGATTCCTAGACTTCTGCTTGAGTAGTTGGGTAAAAGGTAGTTCCATTTATTAATACATAAAGAACTGGAAGGGAAATGGGTTGGCAGAAGACACAAAAAAAGTATTTTTTAAGCAATATTAAGTTTGGGATTCATATGAGACCTAGAAGTAGAGAAAGCAGTTACTTGAATCATGGAGAGACTGCCAAAGATGTAAAATTGGAAGTTCAGCATAAAAGCAGTATTTAAACCATGAGAAGGATGAATTCACCTTGTGTACAGACAAAGGAAAGATGGCACAGCACTGAGCTCTAGGCTACTTACTGCTCTGTGTAGAACAGTGGTTCTCAAGTTGGGTGGGGAGGGGGGGATTTTGCCTCCCAGGGAACAGCTGGCTGGGTCTGAAGACATTTTTGGTTGTCATAAGAAAAGGGAAAAACAATTAAAAATTAGTCACTAGTTCACAGTTCTCTTAATATATTTTGTTCTCCAGCAACTTGTTAAGGAGTGACAGCGAAGGAATGCTTTTTTTAAATGATGCTCTGAAGGTAAAAATCTGCCCATAGGAAAGCAGTTTATAGACACACACACATAAACAGGGACTCAGACATGTCATATACATTCTTACAGTCTTTTCAAATCTCAGAGAAATTTTCTCTGGATTCTTATATTTTACTATGGGAAAGGAAGACTATTAAAAAGATCTGAGAGGATTATACGAAGAATAAATAGTTCTTTCCTAAGTTAAAGAGAAATTAAGAATGAATGACTACTTTAAAAATTCTGTTGAAAATTTATTAGTAGCTATAATATTCAAGATACTGCTAGACCTTTACACAAAAGACGGGGATAGAATCTTAATTTTTCCTGAACTGTCCTACCCTGTGTGGACCCCAGACTACTGCAACTCTTTCTCCTGCTCTTCCCTCAGGATCACTTGTTTGTACTGACTTCACCTTTACCTCTAAGTCACTCTTCTTCCCAGTACCTCTCCCTAATGTTTTCTACTCTAGGCCCTCAATTGTTTGCAGACTTCTTGGGCATACAAGAATAACAACTGGAAAACAGAAAGCATTCAACCTATTCACGTCTGAACAATGGGAAAGGGACTAGATGTCTAAAAAGATTTTTAGTACAGGGAGACGTTAAGAGGGATCTGGAGCAAAAGGTCTGTGGGCTCAACCCTGAAAAATGGTCATAAGAAAGACTTTGGGAAAAAGAGGCAAGAGCACTCTAGAGATGAAAGAGCAATGGCTTGGAACTAGAAAGGAGCACTGCATGTTCTGAGAGAGACCTGAATGAATAAGGGAGTCAGTAAAAGCAGAGTTTCTGGGAGAAGCAGATCAGACAGGATCTTCAATATAATGATTTGACAGTAATAACAAGTAATATGGCTAGCATTTACTACATAAATATTTTTCCTATATAGTATTTCAAATTTACTATCATGGGCACGTTACTTTTAAAATCAGAAAAAAAAAAAGTAGTAACTACAAACAAAAGATCTCTTTGACTTCCTTTTCATCTAACGACATCTTTCACCTTTCTTAACTCTTTACCCCTCTTTATTCTGTCCAGTTTTCAGCCCAATTATCTCAGATGGAAATGGGCACGCTCACTCATATATCTATATATTTGAAAGTCCTTGTACAGGTGGCAATACTGCACAGAAGGACACTTTGCTAATACTTGCTTTTCAAAGAAATTTAGGATCATGGGTAGGCATATGGGCTTTGAAGTCATACAGATCTGAGTTTAAATACTACTCTAGTAATTTACTTACTGTGTTACCTAAGGCAAATTCCTTAACCTCTCTGAGGTTAATTTTCTAATATGTAAAAAGTAACATACTTTCTTCACACAGATTGTTATAACGAGTTAATAAGCTAATATATGTAATATACCTGGCACAGAGAAAAAATTCAGTAAGTAGTTACTACTTGGGGAAGCACTGTATCCTTCATGCTACACAAACCAGATTCAAATATTTGGCCAACCCAGGCTAAATATGTCCTCAAAAGTGACATGGTAGTAACATGTTATGTTCCTGTTTTACATCCTAAATGGATATACATGGTTAAATCCTCTCTACAATTGAAACCAATTTCCTTCACTGCATTTGAATGTTTTGTTATTATTTTACTTGCTTATTTTCTGTATCTGTCACAAGACTCTAAGCTCTATGACTGTGTTAGTTACTCTCTTATATTCAGAGCCTAGCATAGTTCACGGGAATGGTGGTCCTCAATAAATGTTTGTTGAACAGATAAAACTTCATATTCTCCCAACTTCATATCTTGTATCTCTATGTCTACAAATACATTATGGAATATTTAAGTACTGCCAATGGAAAAGGGAAACTAAAGGTGACAAGCATTTCCAGTCCACCACAATACAACTGCTGTCAATCCCTTTCCTCCTAACCCATCTAGCTAAGCCTAGAAAGAGGCCTAGTTCTGCCAAGAGTCTCTCAACATGAGCAATCCAGTCACGACACAGAAACAATGTAGTGTGGTACTCTTTCCCAATTTCACATTTCAGAAAAGTGGCCATTCTAAACAGTAACTTGACATTTTCAGAACTGCTGGTGTGCCCTGAAGAGTACGGCAGCACTTCCTAAGCATACCCAAAAAATAATTCATGCAATTAAAAGCAAAAACCTAACCACTCAGTCCTGGTTTCTCATCTAAAAAGGCCGGGTCATAATCTCTCTCCAACAGTATTATGGTATAGTGAGCATTAATGGAAACGGGCCACGTAAAGCACTTAGCACAACAGTAAGCACTAAATTAACAGTAGCTATTATTAAAACACAATCCTGAAGTGAACAGCATGCAGGGGCATGAACATATCCTATTGTGTGAATTAATTTTTTAACAGCAAAACTGCTTAGGTAACTTGAGTTTCATGTTAAGATTACATTGCATTGCCTTTTTGTTTTAATTTTCATTTGTATGAAATTTTATTAAGAAAAAAGTTCAAACCCTTTTTATACTTGCATTTTAATACCTGCAATTTTATAACTTAAATTGAATTTTACTTTTTATGACAGAAAGGTACAAGAAAAAACCAAACAAAATCAAATTATTAACAAATATTAAAAAAAAAAACTATATATTTTACCTGGCCATTTCCAAGCAGAGATGTATCTTTCCCAATTAGAAAATAGGATCCAAAAAAGAAAATAAAGGCATGACTGAAACCCAAGAGAGTCCAATAAAGAAATGTTTTAATGCTTAGTTGACGGTTTTTACTAATGTCTCTGTAAATTAAAAAGAGAAAGAGAAACACATTAGGACTTATATTTATTATTTACCTACTAAATAATTATTACAATTTGATAATTAAAAAACAAGATGGATTTTTAAAATTTAAGATTGCTTAGAAATTTTTGCAAAACAATAAATCCTAATTTACAAACCACTGCTTATATCAGGTATCTGTGTAACAGCTTATAGTTCTCATAATACACTTAAATGTTTTCTCATTTGATGAAGAAATATGATACAGACATTATACTTCAGTTTAATCGTGAAAAATTGACTTATCTATATCATATTCTGTTGTAAACATTCTGGAAAAAGTGTTCGTTTTCTCTTTAATGGTCAACAATTATAAACCATTTGACAACTTCCCTTAGTAAAGCTTTAATCACCAAGACACTGCCTAATATATTTGCTTAATTTTAAGGTATTTTTAAAAATTGGCAATTGTAATATTCTACCTACAGTCAGAAATGTTACAAACATTTAATACTGGAAAATACTTACCGATAGAGGGTAGGCTTGTTCTGTAATACATGAGGGTCTATATGCTGTTCTAATAGACTATATATCAGAATAGGTAGGGATGTAAAACAAATATTATATAAAGTCAGGTACACGCTGTCATACAGTGTCTAGAAAGAGAAATTGGTAGGAACTTTGAGACTTTAAACTATACGTTACTATTATACTTAAGCATTTAATCATAATAAAGAAGCATATTAAAAACATAAAAATACAGTTTTTTCAATTTACACAAAATCCATTTTAATAATTCCAGTTTGTTTCTTATAGAGACACAAAGATAATATTACTAGATTTATATCCTTTGTGGAAATTGAAACATTTTGTTATGTCAAATGTTTCTAGAATTCTAGTGAATTGGATCTGTATGTCACTGTGATGTAATTCTACACAATTCTCCTACATGCATCTTAGGCTTGTTATTATCCCTTTGATATGCTATACATGTAGTTTTGCTTTCATGGCTTTGTCTTCCCATCTAACCGCTGTACTTCCTTTAATCCATGATCCAGGAAACTTAAAATCATTGGCTCAAATTCTTGATGATAGCTTCCTTTTCTAAACAGTCATACATGCTACTGCTTGTACTAATGGCTTAGCACTTGGCCTACACTTCATATATTGTTTCTGCTGATTTTGATACTGTCTCTCAAACTATACTATGAACTTGAAAACCTAATCAAAATAGGTTAAGTCTCCTTGTCACATACTCTTACAGCATTCTTTTTTTCACCTAAGCAAACAAACATTTTACTGGCAATCAATGTCCAAGCAAATATTAGAAATTTAGGGTAACAAGTTGTAAACAGAGGAGAAAATGGTGATTATGGGTAGAAACAACTCATAAAAAACCTAAAATAATTAAGCTCTTGTCATTTCAACAAATTAACACAAATGTCTCGATCAATTAGATATGTGGAATGTGGTATGTGAAAATGGTGCTCAGTTACTCAGAAGCAGTAGGTCCAAGGATGATTTAGTTACTAACTTAGCTATGAGATCTTGGGCAAGTTACTTAATCTCCATGGATTTCAATCTCCTTTTTTTATGGGACATATATACAATAAAAGATCCACCATGTGTGCATTCACAGCTACTGCTAACTTATCACAGAGTTTTCCCTCTGAGCCTATAGCTTCAAGACTCTTTTCAATATAGCTCTCCTGGGGCCTCTATCAATTTTATTTAGTTACCTTCTGAGATAAAACCTATAGGTTACCCCTAGACTCAATCACTAAGGTTCCTTCTAAATCTAAAAAAAATTCTGAGTCAAAAAATAAATAATGAAGTAATCCCCCAATAGTTATCTGGCCTGGCTTCATATGGATTTTTACAGAAATATTACATATCATATGAGTTGAATTCATAAACTATTCAAGAGTTCAAAAAATTCATAAACTATTAAGAGTTAACATCCATTTTTTAAAAAAGCATCCAGAATTAAAATATACTTTGGTATTAACATTCACTTTGGAGGGGAGTGCATGCTTAGCTCAAGTGGCAGAGTGCATGCTTAGCATGCATGAGATCTTGAGTTCAATCCCTAGTACCTCCTCTAAGAATAAATAAATAAACCTAATTACCTACCTCCACCAAAAAAAAAAAAAAAAAAAAGAGTAATCTTAAAAAACAAACCAAAAAAGATGCACTTTGAACTGAAAATCAGAGTGAATAAATATTATAAATATTATACTAATTAAATATACTAATTAGAAAAGTTCTGTTTAGTTATCTGTAGGACTAGGAAAAATGGAAAAAAATCCCTTTAAGTATCTATCAAAAACTAAACATACAAACTTTATTCTAAAAGGATAAAAGAAAAGCTTCTATTTACCTACCTGTTGAGAAAACAAACAGTAGAACTGATACAAAAATTGGGGTGTGATAAAGCACACATTCTGAAAAAAAAAAAAGAATGGAAATAATTAAAATATTTAGGTCAAAAGAGAAATAATTTCTAAAACCGGCTATTAAAGAGTCCAACAATCTCAGCTGACATGGTAAGTAGAAGATCTGCCCATAAGAACTTGTCCATATACAATGGAAAATTAGGATTCCCATTTTATTGAAGAAAAATCTAAAAGTTGTCTAAGTAGCACTGCAATTGTCAGCATGAAAATACCCTTGACTGCTAATACTGCCAAGCAATACCATAATTTTGAGTTTACAACCTGCCAACTGTTTTTCAGTATTTTTCGTATCTAGGACAGTAGGTAAGGTTTACTTATACTTTTAGGGCTAAAATTGCTTTAAAATGTAAAAATACAACAAATGGGACTATCAAACATCCTTCCATTTTAACATACTTATGTCACAGCAAAAGCTATGATAACAGCTAGAAAAAATCTGCCATTGGCGTCTATTAGTATAATGCAATCTACCTGTGCCCTTTCATTGGGTTTTAGTTATTATTTAATTACAGGAATATATGCAATATAGGACAAGCACTGTGATGTATTTAATGTCTTGGTAATCAGGGGCTTTTAACGTTGGTTCCACAGAACCCTACGTTCGACCCAAAGGGTCAAGAGACAGAAGAGTATTTCAACATAATTGGTTTCCTTGTAAACCTATGGATTTTATTTTATGCATCTAAAATTCCTATACTGAATAGTTTATACGTTTCTATCAGATAACCAAATGGTAATTCATGGCCCCAAAAAGATTAACATCTGTTTGAAATCATCATATTAGAATTAAAATTAAGACTTACTACTGGCTCAGGACAAAATAACACTAAAGAAATCAAATTAACTGCGTTCTAATTTGCATAGAATAAAACATACCAATTTTAAGTGTGAATTTTGATGTGTTCTGACAAATTTATATACCCATGTAACTACCACCGCAATCAAATTAGAGAACTTTTCTGTCATGCAAAGTTCTCTTATATCCTTTTCCAGTCAATTCTATCACCTGTACCCTTGTCCTCAGGCAACCACTGATTAGCTTTCTGTGAGTACACATTCGATTTATGACAAAATAACAGAAGTATATCCATAGACTGTTATTTTTATTTATAGAAATAATTTTTAAGAGTAATAGCATTCCTTAAGTTCAAACCTCAAATACTGTATCAGTAATAGATTCTAAAATATCTCCATAAAACTCACCTTATAAAAAAAATACTGTACAAGAGTAGCTATTCTAATATAGTAAAAATGACCATGAACAAAAAGCAATTTGGAGAGGAATTTAAATCTAGCTATTGCATAGTCACTGTTCCTGGCAGCTTGTCTTCCTTCTTTACCCATGATTCCTGCAATAAAGGGGACAAAAAGGCAAATTCATTCATAACTGGTAAGTGTAATTTTCATGATATCTCTGCAAATATCTTAATTATCTACAGAAGTCAAACCTGAACTTAGGATCACTATGTCCTAAAATACAGCAGACAGATTACCAAAAAGTTGTTCTACTTAAATCAAATATGTAACTAATACAAAGCCACAATAAATACCAAGGATGTAACATCAATTTTCAAAGTATTAGAATAAGATAAAATACAATTAATATGAAAATAAAATTAAAAGTTCAGGATCTAAGGAGAAAAACTATTTTTAGATTAACAAGCACAAAGTACTAGTTAATATATTTCTAATGAAGAGAACATTTTTAACAGCTTTAACTTCACTATTTCCAATGAATATAAAAAATACACAAGTTGAGTAATTTGCACCAAGCAAAAATGATCATGCTGAACTGTGTTTTGGGTTTTAAAAAATTTTTTTTTATTGAAATACAGTTAATATACATTATTGTGTTACTTTCTGGTGTACAGCAAAGTGATTCAGTTATAGATATAAACGCATATTCTTTTCCACTACGCTTTATTACAGGGTATTGAGTATAGTTCCCTGTATGATACAGTAGGACCTTGTTGTTCATCTGTTTTATATAGAGTAGTTTGTATCTGCTAATCCCAAACTCCGAATTTATCTCTCTCCCATCCCCCTTTCCCTTTGGTAACCATAACTTTGTTCTCCAAGTCTGTGAGTTTGTCTCATAAATAAATTCACTTGTGTCATATTTTAGATTCCACATATGATATCATATGGTATTTGTCTTTTTCTTTCTGGCTTACTTAGTATGATCATCTCTAGGTCCATCCATGTCACAGCAAATGGTATTATTTCATTCTTTTTTATGGCTGAACAGTATTCCACTGTGCATATGTACCACATATTCTTTATCCACTCACTTGCTGATGGACATTTAGGTTGCTTCTACATCTTGGCTACTGTAAATAGTGCTGCTATGAACACTTGGGTGTACGTATCTTTTTTGAATTACAGTTTTCTCTGGATATATGGCCAGGAGTGGAATTGCTGCATCATATGGTAGGTCTATTTTTAATTTTTTAAGGATACTGTTCTCCACAGTGGTTGCACCAAATTACATTCTCATCAACAGTGTAGGGGAGAGTTCCCTTTTCTCCACCTCTCTATTTGTTATTTGTAGACTTTTTAATGATGGCCATTCTGACCAGTGTGGTACTGACCAGTACCTCACTACAGTTTTGATTTGCATTTCTCTAATAATTACATGCTTAACTTTTAAAACTTTTATGCGTAAGTCAAAGTGTGCCTTTTTAAAAAGAAAAATGTACAATATTTCAGATCAGCACATAATTTTATCTGATAAACGTGCATACTTTTTTTCAGGTTACAATAATCCTTTAGGTTTCAAAAGAATTACTACCAAGTTTGGTTCTTCAATGTAGAAGCAGTTTTGATAAAATCATTTTTTCAAAATTAAAAATTTTCATTTTTGTCATAAAAAGATCAAAATGTTCCAAAATGTAAAGACAACCACCTATAGTCACAACTCCTAGAGAAAAACCACTATTTCTGATCTACATCCTTTTAGAATTTTTTCTTCTGCATATTTCATGTGTGTATATCTAATACATATACAAACAAGTGCATAAACATGGGACTATTTGTTCTGTAATCTGCTTTTGTCACTACATTATTGACATTGTTTATAACATGATCATTTATCTTCTTAAAAGAAATTCTTAGATGCATAATTGCTAGACCAATAGGTATACACCTAAAAATGTTATACATAATAACACAGGGTGTACCAATTTACATTCCCACTAACAACATACATGAGCACTTACTAATCTATACTTTTGCAAATTCCAGGCTTTATCAATCTTTGTAATTTTTTCCAATCTCACAGGCAATTTTAACTTACATTCTTTTGATTACTAGTGAGACTGAACACTTTTTTCATGCATTTAGTATTCACTTAAGATTTCTCCTTTTTGTGACAACTGATGGTTCACATCATTCAACGTATCTCTACTTGGGTGTTTTTCTTATTCTTCTGAATTTGATAAGACCTCACATATTAAGGAATATTAAGACTTTGTCATCTATTTTGCAAATATTCTTTCCCGGTTTGTCTTCACAATTTGTTTATGTGGAGTGTTTACTTTTGCCACACATACTGATCTTTTCCTTTTTAGTTCCTTGTTTTATCTGGTTTTGTACTTAAAGGATCCTTCCACATCTCAAATAACAGGATTATTTATTAAAATTTCCTATCACCTTTTATTATTGCTAAAAATTATTTAAATCTTTAATCCATCTGGAATTGGTTTTGCTATAAGCAATTGAAAAGAACTCACTTTTTTCTTTTCCAAATAATTAACTAGTTATATCAGTATTTTTTAAATCAAATAATTTGTTTCCCTATTTATTTGAAACATCTCCTTTGTTATATCTAAATTTCCAGATGTTTGAATCGATTCTATTCACTAGTTTGGCTGTTACCATATCAGAATCAAACAGTTATAAATACTGTAGATTTCTGTGGTTTAACAAATGATATACGGAAGTTATCAAATTGTTATGAAGATCTAAGGGAAAACAACAGTATACATAGTGGAAAGATAATGCAGTTTTCAAAATGAAAAGTTAATTATCCCAAAGAGGAAGAAGCTAATTTGAGAGATACACTAGAAATATTAGACCTGACAACCACCTATCACAGGATAAAAGCAATTCCAGGGTGAGGACTATTTTCTTTTTTAATTCTGAAATTTTATCCTTCACCAAAATCTCATACTTTTCTCTTTTGCTTCTGTATTTGTATAATAAAATTACTCGGGCAGATAGGTCAGAATATGGTTTAAATATGAAATGACGGATAATTCAAATATAATAAAGTCATATTAGTATTCTGCATCCAATGAAAACTTTAGGCAAAAATAGTATAGAAATCAGAATAAAGGTTACTAAATTAGAAAATTATTAAAAAATTTAATTTTTATATTACAGTTTGTTGTAATTTCCTGTCTCTAAAACCATCTTTCAAATAAGTTTCAGAATCTTCAGACTGACAAATAAATAATAACAGTGTCTAAAACAGGAATTTAAAATCATAAGGGCATTTATGTAAATCACAAATTCAGAGTTTAAAAATGATTTTAAAAAAGCATGAAAATACAAAATGGCATGTAAAAATAACGTCATTTCATTAGGAAGGAGAATTACCAAAGATAAAATTTACTAATGTGGTATTTATTTTCTTGAAAATTTGGAATTAAAATACCCTAAATATTCGGCTTAATTATAATAGTTTTCTGATGGGGATACAATGAGATATATTACTCTGTTGCACTTAGTTTTCATTTGCATATTTGATAATTGTGCTTTAGCCTACAAAAGGAAAATTCAAAATAACCAAATAATTATACCAACTTTAAAAGTTCAGAAAAAAAATCAATCACCTATGCCAACATGTGCTTCTTGTATCATGCTTACATCATTAGCACCATCACCAACAGCCAGTGTTATAGGTTTCTCAGGTGAGATTTTTATCAGTCTTATTACCTGAAAGACATACAATTAATTAGTTATGATAAAATTTCAATTTTCTTATGTTTATATAAGAAATATATGTCAGTTATCTGAAATGACTCTGTTGTAAGAAGAGTAGAAATAAAAAAATTAATTTTGTTATATAATAATATGCACTGGGGTTCATTTTTTGAGGGGTGTCTCCATTAAGTATTAGGAATGTCTTTTAGAAATGACACAGCAAAACAGAGTACTATCTTTGGATTTTATGATGAGAAGCAAGAATCTTTTAAATACAGTTCCATTTATAAAAAGCTTAATAATAATTAAGTTTGTAAAAAGATAATTATACTTAATTGAACTTTGTCAGGCAAAATTTTTCTTTCCCAAGAAATTATTCTTTTCATTTGACACAGAGGAAAGATAATTATTTTCCCTTATAATAAAATTTTTTTTAATTGAAAAAGCAATCAAGATTAAATTCAGTAAAATCAAAAGAAAGGTTTCTTTGGAATACTTGAATGTACTTTTATAAAGAACCTAGGTATTTGCTCTGTTTGGTCTCTAGTTTTAGTCTCTATAAATTGGGGTACATGGATTATAATAATTAAAATATTGACATTGTAACAAAATTCCATGAAGCTAAAAACAACTAATGCATAGTTTATTAGATCTATATGAGAAACAATCAGTGTTCCGACATGCATTTCAAAGGACATCCTTGTGTAGAATACAGTTATAAAGTTATCTATATAGGCGTTTAATTGAATCATACTTAGATGAAATTAAAATATTTCCTATATGCAGCTTCATATCACAAGTTAACTGGCTTTACAACTTTTTACTGAAGCTCTACTTATCACTTAATAGCCATTTTTAACAAAGAGAATTTCCACTTCATCAGAATGCAAGAATAAGCAAAGATCAACAGAACCACCTGAAGACGCAGAAGAACTTAAGTCTTACAGGCTCCCTCACTAGTTAAGTAACTAACTTGCAAAACTTTGGTTATCACAATTCAATTTTGTGTCTCAGGAAAATCACTGCTACCCATCACATGGACATTTTTAGCCACAGTGACTCATTTCTAGGTCATTATGAATAGTTGAAACTTCAATATTCACTCTGAAATTTCCAAAGGCCTAACGTACAAGGGTTAAAATTTGTAATATGAATTACTGCCTTTGAGTAAGATTCATATATTGCATACCACCAAATGGAATAAGATAAGGCATTAACTTTAAAGAATACTCTTAGATCTAAATATCTTTATGGGACTTTTTATAGCATAAACATACCTTTGCTTTCTGCAGTGGTGCCATACGACAGCACAGTACAGCTGAACAGTTTCTGCAAACTTCCATGAATAGTTTTTCATGCTCCCTGAGTGCAAGAGACAGACTGGTCCCATCTACCACCAGACCATGCTGAATCACATGATCCTCTGTAATTCTAAAAAGGAAAATAATTATATTTTCTATAAGATACTTTGAAGCCATATTATTTACACTCATTTAGTAAACAAAAGATTCTTACTGAAAGATGGACCATTCATTCACTCACAGACTTCACTGTTACAAAACTAGTATCTCAAGGAAGAACTAAGTTGTACTACCTGAAAGTTAAGATTAAGCAGAACTGAGAGTAGTATGATGAGTAAAAGAGATGATAATCAACTTTGCAATGAACTGGTATTTAGATAGTTATGAAATATGGAAAAACACCTCACAGTTCTAGCACCTACTAGGTAGCAACTGCTCATCTCTGTAGCTTCATGTCTCAATACTTCCCACACCTGTTCCCATCTATCCATTCTCTAGTTATACTTAACTACTATCAAGTCATCAAATGAGTCTTTTTCTCAGCTCTGGGAATTTGCATACACTGTTCGCTTTGCTTCTTGGTGTTACTCTCTGACCAGTTCACATTTCATCTCAGGAGACAACAGTCATGAATTCTTCCATAGAGGTAGAGCTTAGCTGTGTAGGCTAAGCTTCCCTCTTCTATCCACTGACAGCCCTCTGTTCTTGCCTCAGTTGTGAGAAGTCTATGACAATATATTCACTTCTATTTTTCCTACACACTGTAAGTATTCTGAGAGTAAACAATACATTTTATATGACTCCGTTCTGAATGCCTAGATAGGAGACAATTAATAATGCTTGTGGAGGAATGGATATACATACTAAAGCTTTCAAAGGTAAGGAATTCTTTCCTCTACCCAAGATTTTTAGACTAGATAACTTCCTGAAAGTCTGTAAATAAGAATCCAATTGACTTACGTGTATAACTCAGAAAACACATTCCACCAAAAAGATGGTATCTCTAAAATATAATACAAATTTCACATAGCAAGCCTAAAATTCATTTTAAGATATAACCCTCAATTTATAATACAGCTTTTGCACAAAAAGAGAAATGAACAATATCCATGATCTTAACACTCACTAAAAGCACATATACAGAAGATTAAAAAAAATTCTAAAATATGTAAATATACATAAAATAGATATACAAGTTTATACTGTATAGCATAGGGAATTATATTCAATATCTTTTAGTAACTTATGGTGAAAAAGAATATGAAAACGAATATATGTATGTTTCTTTTTTTTATATGTATGTTTCTATATGACCGAAGTACTGTGCTGTACACCAGAAATGGACACATTGTAAACTGACTACACTTCAATTAAAAAATATACATAAATAATAATTATCTTTAGATGGCTGTATTATATCATTAAGCATCATATCTTCTTTGTAACTGTATTTTTAAATGAACATTATTTTTATAATCAGGAATAATATTTTAAAAGGCATATATAAAGTAAATAATTCTCAGCAACTAATGCCTATGTTTTAGGGAGTTCCTGACATTATCATACTTAAAATTTTAAATAGCCACAACAGTGATGACACTGCTCCAAAATTGTAGTATAATAATCTAGATAAATCACCTTTATGAACTCAAGCAAATACTCCTCTGAGCGTTGTAATGTCTCTTTAAGACATTCTTTAAATAAGTTTTTCTTTGATGAAATCCAGTTTAACACCACATCAATGCCTGCATAATAAATGTAAATAAAGCTCTGAATGTACATTGAGAACTCTGGTAATGTCTTTTTGGATTTTTTTCTGCGTTAATGTCATAAGACTGCAAAGACAGGTACCTACAGAACATCTAAGGTGTCTACATACAAGCAACCCTGATGCTTCCACTGAAGTACTCCTAATTCACTGTGAAAAATTAGACTCTGTTAAGTGGGGGGGGCTCCTAGATAAGACTGCTCTCCCTATAAAAAGAAGATTCAGAGAAAAAGAGAATTTAGATAATAAATGCTTATGAAATTTTCTTTGAACAGTAAAGTGCTGATTAATTTCCCAGTTCGGCCATGTGAACTGTATCAGGGGTTGGCACATGTTTTCAGTAAAGTGTCAAAAGTAAATATTTCAAGTTTTGAGAGCTAAGAAGCTAAAATTGAAGGTATTAGGTAGGCACTTACACTACAAAAGAGGAAACAAACTTTTTCAAGTAAAAAATATAGTAAGAATAAGTATAATTTTTTAAAATAATAGAAATCTACTAATGAAAACAGAAAACTTTTTTATGTAGAGGGAAGAACATTTTGATTAACTGGGGTTTAAAGTTAATTTCTCTTCCTTATCATCAAAATCAATTGCAAATGCCCATCTGTTAATGCTGATCTGTAATGAGACTTTATATTTCATTTTTGATTGTCTTTCAAAGAGGTAGCATATTAAAGCATATTATCACTGAATAATAAAC
Organism: Vicugna pacos; assembly: GCF_048564905.1. Lineage (NCBI taxonomy): Eukaryota > Metazoa > Chordata > Mammalia > Artiodactyla > Camelidae > Vicugna > Vicugna pacos. Next base: position 51,946,241 of record NC_132987.1, on the reverse strand, counting down.
AAAATGCTTTGCCATCTAATTCGATAATAAAATAATCAACACTCCACTGTGCCTTAAGAACATGACATTAAAAGTCCATTTTTCTTTTCATGCTTGCACATGATAAGTAAATACTGGTAATAAAAATATCCTAAAATGTCAGTCATATGGCAATATGTGTGGCACTCAAAACAAGTTATAACTGTGTTGCTGTAATTTGTAATGTATCAAGCAGTAGTGAGAAATAATAAAAGTGTTCATAAGGTCTCTGTTGCAATTACTCAACTGTGCTGTTATAGTGCAAAAGCCTTCCCTGATGATATATAAACAAATTTGGCTTTGTTCCAATAAAACTTTGTTTACAGGCATTGAACTTTGAATTTCATATAAATTTCACATCACAAAATATTACTCTTCTTTGAATTCTTTTTCATTCATCAAAAAGTGTAAAAATTATTTTAAGCTCATAGGCTGCAAACAAAGGGCAGTGGGCCATATTTGGGACCATGGGCCATAGCTTGCTGACCCCTGAACTCCATGATCTGGATAATTATTCTTACCTTCTGGCAAGCTGTCTCAATTGTTCAGCACATTCACTGTCTGATTTCTGGTTTATAAGTTCAAGGATGTTCATGGTTCTGTGAAAATGTCCACATGATAAACTCACACTAACAGCTGTCTCATGTTTATCTCCAGTAAGTACCCATACTTTGATACCAGCCATTCTCAATGCTTCAATCGTTTCTCGAACTTTATCTTGTAGTCTGAAAATAAACAAAATTAGTAGTAGAGAATACTTTTTTGACTGCATTTTAAGTATAAAACACATAGTACAAGTAAGTAAGGAGTTCTGGACTCCTTAACTTGGGAATATTATAGTACAATAAAATAACTGAAAATTTTTTTCCCCATTAGGGAAGAAATAGGAATAATCAGATTGGTGATTGACTAACATAAAATGTACAACTTCAGATTTTAAGAGTGTATCTTCAAAGTTGATTTTTATAGAACCAACTAACTATACAGTCTTTACAAACTCTTATTTAGTAGAAAGTCTTAAGTTTCAAATTAGAAGATTTCTCTTTTTTTTTTTTCTGATAAGAAAATCTCTCATCTCAGTAGTTCAAAAATCAGACCATGGACAATAAAGAACTACAAAACCTCAGGTGAGTCAGAAACCTCATGAGGACAACGGAAAAGTTGTCCTAGATTTTGCAAAATGCAAGCACCCTTAGATCCAGGGGACAGAGAAAAATATAACAATAGGCTTATTTTGTAGAATTCAATTTAATTCAAGAAACTATGAAACACACATCGGGAGTGATGCTGAGGAACAAAGGCAAAGAATAAACAGACCTCAAGAAATTCACAGGCTAACAGAGGAAAAAAGTCCTTAAATAAATAATTATACTGTTAAAAGGACAAGAACAGAACTACTTACAACACAGACTTAACAATGAAGAGAATTTATAATCTATTATGGACTAGGAAAGGTCTTCCTGAAATAGGGGTACTATATGGAATAAATTTTATGAATAGGTATTCACAAATGGATAAGGGAGGAATGATCCATGCAGAAGGCACAGCTTTGCCAGAGAACAAAGGCATAAAATACAATAGCTTTAACTATAGTTGTTGTTCAGAGGGGCACTATAGACAGTTTGGCACTGCTGAAAATGTAAAGAGAAAGTGGGCAGTGGTAGGGGGTGAGTGAGGACTAGGCAGGTGTTTCAAGTCTCTGTACAGCACACTGAGGAGCACAACTATACACAGCTGGATTCTTTCAACAATTTCAGATATCTGGCTAGAATAAAAATTGTATATATGGACTGGGAAAAATTAAGGATTTAACTCTATTTTTATTTTAAATATGTTGTCATTATAAAATGTTAATAAATGGAATCTGTCAAATTCAAAACACCTGGCTAGAAAAATTCTTATGAGAGAAAAATGACATTGCCTGCTTATCTGGTACTTACTTGTCTTCTACTGCAGTAGCTCCCAGTAATATCAGGTCTTTCTCTATGAACTGGAAGACATCTGCCAATTTCTCTTCCCGCTGCTGCAAGGCAGTCCTGGCTTCAAACAGGCGTCTATCTATCTCCTCATACTCTTTAGATGTAAACTGTCTATAGGCCATACATAGAGTTCTTAGCCCTTTCTGAAAAGAAAAATTAAAGACAAAAATTGAACAAAACTAACTAATGGGGAACCAGGAAGTCACTGAAATAAACTGAGGACTCTATTACCAAAAATCAATTGAAAAAAAGTACTACTATCTAGTGATAGGAAATAACATAAACCATCATAAAACCCTAGTCATCTAAGTTATGGGACACATATCATAGCTCTTCCAATTTCTGATGAGTTCTTAAAAAGTTGCTCAAAATAATTAAGATTTCTGAATTGTAGAGTATTAGTGCCTAGACAGGATCATAAAGACAATCTATCTGTGATTTTAAAACTGTTCTACCTGGAAAGCCAGAAAGTTCCATAGTGGTACCTTCAGGATTGCCAAGAGATAGGCAGCCCCAGGTTCTACTCTCCTGTTTTAATCACTGCAAGCTCATTTTTATCTACTTTATAAGAATTTTTTTAAGCAAAGGGGACTATAATTTCCTGAGGGTTTATGGTACGACAAATTCACAATTTAAATAAAGAAGCCTGTAAGGTGGACATTATCATCAATACTTTCTAGAGTCACTGAATGAATGATTTTAAATTATAACATCTTTACTAGTGAACTGGAATTACACAAAACTTAGGAATACATATTTGATTATCTGATTCTACTGGGTGCAAATTTTCCTTATGGTGTGAATATCTGAAAGTTGACATCCAAATCTGAAAGCTTATGAAAGTTTTTTTCCCTATAACACATTTTCCTCAGAAAAACCTAAAATAAATGTTCTAATAACAGAACTTGGAAAGGGTAGGTTTTAAAATACTGTATGACACTATTTAGAAGATTTCTAAATACTGGCATTCCTTTATTTACAAGTGATCCAACTTATGAACACCTATTTTTCTTAAATAAATAGTTAAGGGACCATGAGAGTTATTAATGTATGAAATTAATAAATTCATTCTACAACAAACAATTACTGAGTGACAACTACATGTCAGCTTTCTTCCAGATACTAAAATGATATAGACCATAAACAATTAAGAGACAAGTAATGGGAGAAAAGAAACCATAAGTAAAGGAGGCAGGTGAGCAGTGATAAGTATGGAGCATACATTTCAGAAATTCAGAAATGAGAGATTATGAAGCCCTAAGACTGAGAGAGAACTGCTTAATAATTTTCCTCTTCACATAAATTGTGGCATTTTGTTTTTGTGAGATTACCAGATTCTTCTATATTCTTTCATTAAGAAGGACATAATTCTGGATATAAGCCCAGGAGTGGGATTCCTGGGTCATATGGTAAGTCTACTTCAGGATGACACCCGCACCCCAATGTTCATAGCAGCATTATTTATAATAGCCAAGACATGGAAACAGCCTAAATGTCCATCAACAGGTGACTGGATAAAGAAGGTGTGGTATATTTATACAATGGAATACTACTCAGCCATAAAAACCGACAACATAACACCATTTGCAGCAACATGGATGCTCCAGGAGAATGTCATTCTAAGTGAAGTAAGCCAGAAAAAGAAAAATACCATATGAAATCGCTCATATGTAGAATCTAAAAACAAACAAACAAACAAAACAAACAAAGCATAAATACAGAAAAGAAATAGACTCATAGACATAGAATACAGACTTGTGGTTGCCAAGAGGGTCGGGGGTGGGAAGAGATAGACTGGAATTTCAAAATTGTAGAATAAACAAGATTATATTGTATAGCACAAGGAAACATATACAAGATCTTTTGGTAGCTCACAGAGAAAGGAATGTGACAATGAATATATATATGTTCATGTATAATTGAAAAATTGTGCTCTACACTGGAATTTGACACAACATTGTAAAATGATCATAAATCAAAAAAAAAGTTAAAAATAAATAGATAAATAAATAAATCGGATTTCTACTTTAAAAAAAAAGGACATAATTCATATATCATAAAATTCACTCCTTTAAAGAGTATGTATTTAGTGGTTTTCAGTGTACTCAAAAGTTGTGCAGTCATTATTCCTATATAATTCCAGACATTTTCATCACTTGCTAAAGGAATCCCATATCTATTAGCATACACTTCCCTTTGACCCCTTCCTCCAGCTCCTGGCAACCACTAATCTGCTTTCTGGCCCTATGAATTTGCTTCTTCTGGGTATTTCATATAAATGGAAATATGGCCTTTTGTGACTAGCTTCTTTCGCTTAGCAATCTTTCCAAGGTTCACCTATGATGCAACATATATCAATACTTCATTTCTTTTAATGGCCAAATAACATTCCACTATATAGCTATAAGACTGTTCAATCCATTCATCAGTTGATGAACATTTGGGTGTTTCTACTTTTTGGCTATTAGGAATAATGCTGCTAAGAACATTTGGCCACAAGTTTTTGTATGGACATATGTTTCCAACTTTCAGGTGTATACTTAGGAGTGAAACTACTGGGTCATATAGTAACTCTGTATTACTCTATGTACTATGAGAAACTGTCAAACTATTTTCTAAAGTGGCTGTAGCATTTATAGTCCCACCAGCAATGAATGGGTGTTCTAGTTTCTCTACGTCCGTGGGATTTTTGTAAATCTCCTTTTTTAATATAGCAATTGGGAGTGGTCCTTGCAGTCATAAGGGCTCTGACTGTAATGGGTTCAAAGAGAAGACATATTTTAGCAGGTTAAAAATCAATTTTTAACCAAACAATGAGGAGCCAACACATAATGTAATAAAACTGTAGAATTTCTATAATTTTTGATAAAACGTTAATGAAAAAATGAAATCCCAAATCTTTCTGAGAGTTTTTTAAGTAAGAGAATTTGCACTCACCAAAGCAAATTCATCTACATGAATTCTGGTTTTTTCTATTTCTCCACCTACACATTCAGGGAGAATCGATGATTCAGCTCCTTTAACAAATAAAAGCTTCTCACCTAAAAAGAAAAATGAGTTATCAAGCTCTTAAAATTAGATACAAAAAAATTCATAAAAGTTTAGATTGGTTACCTGAAGGTGCCTGAACAATTACACTCATTCTTCTACGATCTGAATCAAATTCCAGAACATGAAGCAGTTTGTACCTAAGGGAGAAAAAATAAGAAAGGCAAAATCTTTACTTTTTGAATAAGTGAGTATTTGGAAAGAATCCCTATAGATAAAATGGTTAATTCAGAACAAGAAATTAATCTCAACTACGTTTCTCAAGATGATGGATTATGAGTCTTTAATAACAATACAAGATAGAAAAAGAAGGAACTGACATTTATTATTAAGTTCTCACCAAATACCTTATGTACTTTACACACCTTATATCAATATCCATGAAAACCAAACGCAGTAGGTCTTCTACCATTTTACAGATGAGGACTGCTAAACTCAGAAAGATATACTAATTTGCCTAAAGTCAAATAAGCTTGTGAGTGGCAGCACAAGGATTGGAATCCAGATCAGTCCAGCTCCATGTTTCCCTCACTAAAAAAGGTGACTGATTCTCAACCCTTCTTTTGCCCAAACATACTTGAGAAATACAAACAAATTAGTAACAGAGGCTCATTATAGCAGTGATTCTGAACCTAGGACTGGGCACGTAGGGGGAACAAATGCCTCTCTAAAGGGCTGTAAAAGACTGTGTAGATGGGTTAGGTATGGCTTGAAATGTCTTCTGGATGAATTTATACAACCATGTACATAAGGCATGTTTTGTACATCTCAAAGAAAAACACTGAGTAGAATGATGGCTTATAAGTAGATAAAATGAGCTATGCAGGCTCCAAGATAAAAGAAGCCAAAGATTGGACACTATTAGTTCGGAAAAGCATAGTTTGGAAAAGCACAGATGTAGCTGAGATATGGTCAGAATTGATAAAACCATGAAAGGTATGAATAATAACAATGGACTAGTTTATCACAGTGGAAATACTGGAAATAAGAGAGAAGTTCTTTAAAGGCTAAAAGATAAAATTATAGGAAAGACCTCATGCACGTTAAGTGTGTGCTCTAGCACTTGAGCTATACCGTCCCCCAAGGAAGTTTTTTAGTGAGTAGAAACTTATGAAACTTATAACTCCAAGAGTGGTAAAAATAAACACATCAATAAATTCAAGAAACATCTAAAATGCAGATGAAAGACTCAGAGCATAATATTGTTATTACTCTGATGAGATACAATATTATACTGACATCATTCTAGAGCAAGGATCAGTAAACTTTTTTTAAAGGGGCTAGACAGTAACTATTTTAAGCTTTGAAGGCCATATATGGTCTCTGTTGCATTTGGTGGGGGAAAACACTTTAAAAATGTAATGCAGTTTGCAGGCTCTACAAAAACAGACTGTAAGCCAGATTTGGCTTGTGGGTATGCTTTACTGATTCTTGATCTATAGTAAATAATGAATATATAGAAAATTACAATAAAGAAAAAAATTACCGTTCCAGTTTTCCAAGTGTCTTAACTTCCATAGTTTCTTCAGAACTGCCAATAAATACAATGCCTAATCTAGGGATCAAAAAAAGAAGAAGTATTACGATTTAAAGGATGTTTCACAATATAACTTAGCTTGAACAAAAATATGTAAAATATAAGTTTAAGATGTATTTTAAAGTATTTCCTTTGAATATAGCATTATTTTTAAGAACCATTACTGGGGTTCGCCCTAACAAACTAATAGCCCTAGGTAATGCCTAATCTCACAATAGCTCAGGCTGGTTTGTCTCAGCCCACCCATTGCCCTTCACGGACTCTAAACTCCTCACCTCACCAACAGCCAATGAGAGATTTGTGTACAAGATCAGGCACCTTGTGATCCTACCTTACAAAAGACCCCAACAACCAACCCTCAGGGCTCACACAGGCACCTCTTGCCTGTGTGGCCCGCCTATTGTCTATGGCAGCATAAACTTTTCTATTCTCAAAAAAAAAAAAAAAGAGAGCGAGAACTTAAAAGATCAGAGTAGGTCTAAAACAATACATACACAAGTATTTCTCGCAAATTATATTATTCTTATTTTGTACTAACCAGATTTTTAAAGAGATCGCTTCAAAATGTGACTTAATGCAAGTTTAACAACAAAATTAATGACACATTTCAAATTCACATATAAAATACCTTAATGTGTTATGAATTTTGTCTGATAATTTAAAATTATTTTCTAGTATTTTCACATTTTTTATTTAAAAGTATTTTTCTGAAGATTTAAAAGTTAGACTCAAACTACCTTGCAGCAGCTTCCACTAGAGCTTTTTCATCTGGTGAAGATGCATAGTATTCCAACTGGGAAGGTGCAAGGTTGGATTGCCAGGGACCATCGCCAATGCCATCAGTCTGAACATTGCTAATCTGCACAGTGTGACAGAGACTGACTGCTTTAAAGAAGAGGTCATGTTCTTTAATCTGTAGAAACAGAATTAATACTCGTAATAAAAATACCAATACCAAATAACATTTAAGAAACCGGAAACAAAATTCTAAAAAAGTCAATAAATACAGTTAATAATTTGGTAAACTAAGATGTAGAATAAGACTGCTACAATTTTAAATTGCATAAATAATAGCTGGCTGCACCTCAGAAGATGACATATTACTTTTAAAGGGTAAAATGTCACATTTGCTTATGACCCTTCAAAGTGAGTATTTTTTTAGGAGGCATAACCAAATTGCCAGTAAAGATGGAAACTCTTTTATGGAAGAATTGAGATCTCAAAAGGTATTAAATAAATTTAAGCTCTATTCCTTAGTAAAATCTTCTTTACTTTAAGGCAGAAAGGGCTTTCCTTAATCCCATGAAAACACCCTGAGAACTAAAGTAGATACATACGAAGTGGTAACTACAAATTCTCAGTGCTGAATCAAAGGATAAATATTTCAAATGTATATTCCTTGCCTACTAACACTTAAACATTTTCTTCTACAAATCACCAACTACCAAAGAGTTACTATTTTAAAGGAAACTCCTATTTATTAATTTAAAAATTACTTACAAGTTCAGTTTCATTTTCAGGACTGGTTCTAAAAGAGGAGCTGGTTGCAAGATGGGATAAGTTGTTAAGATGAGAAAAACTACTAAGATAAGGTAAATTTCCTTCTGAAGAGTCTGGTGTTGGTCCTTCAGATACAAGTCTACCATTGATTTCTTGGTATTTTATACCATTAATTGAACATTCTCGAAACTGCATCTCATTTTCTGTCAATGTACCAGTTTTATCTGTAAACACGTACTCCACCTAGAGATACAAAACAAAAGAAAACAAACCTTTGTATTCAGGGTCTTACGTTAAACAAAAAAACTTTGTCCCCTGTCTCCTGAAGTCCTTTACCTATTAACATTGATACAGTGATGCTGAGTCTTATAAAACAAGCACAATCACATAATTATAGATGCCATGGAAACAAACAGGGTGACAAAATATTCTAAATCTATATACACTTTGAAGTTTGTGGAATCTTTAAGTTCACGTTCATCTACAGAGTTGACTGATATTGTGGCATTAGTACTTCTTTTCTACCTTCTGGATAAGGCATTTTTAAATAGTAGGACTAAGAATGAACTTTGAACAAGGGTGCAAGGGATGCTTAATAAGCTAAAATATGAAATAATAAATTTTAATTATTCTTCGAGGCTAATTTTAGGAAAATAACCCTAAAATAAGATAGGTCCTCAAAAAGAAAGATAAAATAGTCAAATCTTCATATAAGTAGGATTATAGTAAGGATTTGATTATTGCAATAATGATCTGAGAAAGAAGTCATTTACAAAGGGAAGCAGATATCGTAAGGGGAAAAAAAACCCACAGTCAGTATCTTTTATGAAAATACAAACAAAACAAATCCGAAAAGATATAAAAAGGATTACACATCATGACATGTGGGATTTAACCCTGGAATACAAGATTAGTTAAATACAAAAATCAAATCAATGAAACCCACCATTATAACAGAACAATACTTGTCCTTTATTCTATTAATAAAATGATCATCTCCATAGATGCAGAAAAAGCATTTGACAAAATTCAATACCCTTTCATGTAAAAGCACTCAACAAATCAGGGACAGAAGGGTACTCAATCTGATAAAATGTATCTATAAAAAACCTATAGCAAGGATCATACCTTAATGCAGAAAAACCGAATGCTTTCCCCTTAAGTTCAAGAATAAGACAAAAATGTCTGCTCTTGTCACTTTTATTTAACATTCTACTGAATGTTCTAGCCAAGGTAGTTAGGCAAGAAAAAAGAAATAAAAGGTATTCACATTGGGAAAAAGATAAAAACTAATCTATTTCCTTTTTTATAGCAAATTTGAATGAATACATCAAAAAACTAATAGAACTAATAAATGAGTTCAGCAAGATTGCAAAAATAAAAGATCAATATACAAAAAGGGAGGTAAAGTTAATGTTGGGGAAAAAAACCCTCACACGGTCAGCAGCTATCATCAAAAAGAATACAAATAACAAACATTGGCAAAGATGTGGAGAAAAGACAGCCCTCGTACACTGCTCATGGGGATGTGAACTGGTGCAGCCACTGTGGAAAACAGTGGAGTTTTCTCAAAAAACTAAAAATAGAACTACCATATGACCCAGCAATTCCACTCCTGGGTATATATACAAAAAACAAACAAACAAACAAAAAACCCTAAAAAAACTGATTTGCAAGGACACATGGTAATGTTCATAGTAGCATTATTTACAATTACTAAGATATGACAGCAACCTAAGTGTCCATCAACAGATGCATGGATAAAGAAGATATGGTGTATACACACAGTGGAATACCACTAAGCCATTAAGAGAATGAAATTTTGCCATCTGCAGTAACATCAATGAACTTGGAGGGCATTATGTTAAGCAAAATAAATCAGACTGAGGAAAACAAATACTGTATAGTATCACTTATATGTGGGATCTAAAAAACACAACAAACTAGTAAATATAACAAAAAAGAAGTAGACTCAGATACAGAGAACAAACTAGTGGTTGTGAATGAGGGGTCATATAGGAGCATGGGATTAATAAGTGCAAATTATTTGGTATAAAATAAGCTATAAGGATATATTGTACAACACGGAGAATATAGCCAATATTTTATAATAACTATAAATGGAGTATAACCTTTGAAAACTGAATCACTATATTATACATATGTAAGTTATATAATATTGTACATAACCATACTTCAATAATAAGAAAGATTAAATGGTAGTGATGAGTAATATAAATTAACTTTTATTTGAAAATACATAAAATCAAGAAGTTAAATCTTTTAACTTTGGTGAAAGAGGTCACTGGATACCTTTATAAGACAATTTCTTGGATAGTAAGGAAATGAAAGGACATAGAAGAGTGTGAAATAAAGTAGATTTCATTAACATAAAAACAGAAAAGTAACAGAAGCACAAACAAAAACATACCTGTAGGCTTAAAAGTAAAGAAACTGATGAATTAGAAACTGAAGACCGTTATCATTTATAGTTTCTTAAAGAGAATGCAGATATAAGCATATGAGCATACAGTGTGTGGTTCCAGAAAAACGATAATCTATCATACATAAAGGAACGAGGAGGAGAAAATAGGGATAGAAAAAGTCAAAGAAAAAAATAGGGAAAAAATGTGTTCCTGAGAAGCAGTAAAAACAGGCTGTTTTTAGGTCTTAAATATGTAACACATAATTCAAAAAATGTGACATGAATTAATATTTAGTGTTAAGTTATTAAAGCCTCCTAAATGCTATTAAAAATAAATGGATCAACTTCTGGTTAAAAATGGCAGGCTGAACAAATGCAATTAATTATCTCTGTTCCTCTTCAAATTTCACCAAAATAAGAGTAAACGAATTAAAAAAAAGAACAGAAACAATGACAGAAGAGACAACATGAAAAGGGGAATTTTCCAAGTTTGGAAAAGAGATGAATCAATAGTAAGTGACTTAGCAGAACTTAGAACATGAAACCTAAGCAATGGGAGAGACCCTATCCCCAGAAACTCTCAAAAGTAGATGTACTAACTATCACTGAATGTGGGAGTAAAGGATGAGATGGAAAATGGAGGTATCAAGAGCAGTTTGAATCCTGACCCCTTCATAACTTTGCAAATTTGATACTGACCCCCTTCTATCAGAGCAATAGCGGATAGGGTTTATTCTCTAAGGAGGCTGAACCAGAGAGAATCTGGACCCTGTGGAAAGCTGAAAATGGGTGAGCCGTGCACTAAAAACAGGTTTCTACTGAACAGCTCCAACAATCACAAGCAGAAGAAATACCAACCGCAGTTATTCTCTCTGGGGAAACTGAAAAAAGATCAATATCGATATTGGGAACACCCCAAAAAACAGCTGGGCTGCCAGGCTTTTCTAGAGGAAACTTTTAGACTTGTAAAGAAAACCAAACATTAGTATTCATTTGAGGATATCCACTTACATAAAAAGGTAGAGTCTAAAACGAATTATAGGAAATTCTGGTAAAACACTGTCTTAAAAGGACAAGAATTTATTACAATAAGATTGATACATAAGGACAAAATTTGAGCATAATATGAGCACAGTTTGGTTATGTACAATTTCATCTATGAGAAATGGTAGGTGAATGGAGAAAACTGCACCTAGAATACATGAAATGTACAAACAGCTAGCAGCTACCACAGGTCACCATACATAAGCTGCACCCATCCACATATGATACAACTTTCCTTCTGTTTTCTGATAACCTTCCTTTCAATACTTCACAGTAATATATAAGTTGGAATATTTCAGATGGCCATTTCCACAAGTAAACGTCAGAGTTTTTCCAAAATAAACTGCCATATTTATTGCAGTATTTATCTATTTCTTAATAATTCAGCAAGCCCTGTTTTTATCAGGTTCCTATCTTTTTATTTTAAATGTGTTACTGACAAAGTTTTATTGTACATCTATCTCATTTTCCTATAATAAGCCTTGTGGTTTTCACTAAGCAATTTTGTATAGAACATTGATTTTTAGGGATGCGTGTCACATTACAGCAGAATTGACGTATTGAAAAAGGAACTCTGTACAAACAGAAAATGCAGGGAGCAGAAGACTTTAAAAAAACTGTCATTAATATCCTCAGAGAGGTAAAAGAATAAATTATATTCAGGAAACAAGAATAAGATGTAATTAAGAGAAGGCTATTCAGATATACTAGAATTATTAGAAATTTAAAATATTACAATAGATATAAAAGAAATCAAAAGAAAGGGGGAAATACAAAGTTCACAAATTCTCCCAAAAAGCAGATTATAAAAACAAGGAAATGAAAGTTGAAAGTCAAAAAGAATTAGAGAATCAAGATAAATGATCTGACATCCAAACTAATAAATTTCTAAAAAAAAAAAAACAACCCCACAAAACATAAAAAGACATGCTATCAAATTTAAAAAAATTCCTAGAATTGAAGAATATGTGTTTCCAGACTAAAAGTGTTCAGTGTTCACCGCCCAACGAAAGAAAAAAAAGAAAGAAAACAAAAACAAAAAACTCACACCAAGGTATACTATCATAAAATTTCAGAATTATTGCAGAAAGAGAAGATTCTTAAACCCTAAATACTTTCAGAGATAAAACAACAAACTATACATAGAGAACCGGGAGTCAGAATGGCACTAGACTTAACAGAAACATTAGAAGCTAGGGGAAAAAAAACAAAAATGGAGAAATGGTTTTGAATTTTTGAGGAAAAATAATTTCCAGCCTAGAACGTGTTACCCAGCTGAATTATTAATCAAGTGTAAAAAGGGAATCAAGATATTTTCAGACTTTCAAAGCTCAAAATATTTTTCTTACGCACCCCCTTTCAGAAGTTATTAGAAGAAATAAGAAAGTAAGTCACAGGTGGGAAGACACAGAATCTAGAAGACAGGAAATCCAAAACAGGAGGTAGACAAAGGAACTGCCAAGGTGATGATAAAGGAAGTCTAGGGTGACGGCTGAGAAGCTGGCCCAGAAAGAAGTCTGAATTAAAGCAGGAAGATAAAAGGCTTCAAAAGAGAGTGAGGGAGAGATCAATAAAGATTAAAGAAGTCCTAGATTACCTGATGTGTTTGAATACGTAGAGATGTTTCATTTATTTGTCAGAGATTTGTTTTTGGTATACGGAAATTAAAAAATGAAAATACAGAACAATTAACTCTAGCAAAAACATCTAAGAAAGAAAATGTAATCATAGTATTATAGGAGTTAGTGAACGACTCTGAAAGTCATAATAATGTCAGTAAGTGAATATTTATTAAATCTCAAATTGTGATTTAACAATATTGGGACCATGGGGCAGTAAAGTGGGTATGCGTCTGTTTGCATAGGTTGTGAAAGGAGTAGTGTAAGAGTTATAACTTTATATTCCACGGTAAATAATGTCTCAAATTGAAAAACAACAAAGAATACTATATACAAACACAGTGCTAAATAGTGAAAGAAATGGCTTAATATTTAAAACTGTGAAATAAGAAATTAGGTATGGAGCAAAGTAGTGTTTTTTTTGGTATAAGCCTCATAATATTTTTGTTTCATTTATCTTTGTACATGTATAATTTTGATAAAAATAACAAATCAGAAAAACAAAACAATCATCATTACCTGTCCAAGTTCTTCATTTAGGTCAGAAGTATTGACTTGAGCTTTCTGATCTGATTCTTCATGATAGAGATCAAGATCCCAGCCAATAAAAAATGACCCAAGAAATTTCTGCATTTCGACTGTCACATATAATGAAATTGGAATGATGAAATTGTAGAGTACCAAAAAAGCAAGGAAGTCTGAAATAAATTTCAGAATCTAGGAGGGAAAATGATTGTTTGGTAAGAGAAAATACATGAGAATTTCTTAATTATCAGATATTTAAGAAAACTGTAAGACAGTTTCATATCAAAACAGACCATCAACTACATTCTGAAGCAGAATAGTCTCATGAATTGAAATTCATTTACTGAATTGTCTTTTTAACACATTTCCTTTGGTTATTTTATTGTTCATTAGAATCCTGAACACAGTAAAAGAAGAAAAGGTTAAATTCAAATTACTTAATTTGTTACTTTTTATAGAAGCTACCAAAAACGTTTTGCGACTAAAAACTACCTGTGGCAAAACCATAATGAAAACCTTTGGAGTATATTTACTATTCTACTTCTAGTCTTCAAAATCAGATAACTACAAATTGACTGTAATTTAAAAAATTTAAAATAATAGCTAGGCTAGAACTATTAGAAACTGAAATTCTTAATTATTGACCATACAGGAATAGCCTACTTCAATGGCAGAGCAACTCCACATGTGTTCTGGGAAAGGTAAAATATTTAATTGTGATTGATACTGAAAAAACGTTCCTGTCGTTATCTGCTCTGTGGTCTCTTGAGATCCAAATTTGTCTTCCAATATTTGTATTCTGATCTAAAGTGAAATCTGGAGAACAATTATTTACTAAAATTGCAGGTTAACTTCTCCTGGTAGTCCACACTCAACCAGTTTAAACTTTTATGACACAATTTGATTTGTTACTTCATACATGAATACACTGATACTAAGACTCCTAGATTTATTCTGATAAAACTGAAAATAAATCAACTTACTCTTTAACTCGATAACATACAATAAATGGAGTAAAAAATTCAACTTGTAGTACTGATGTGGAATGCTAATATAGACGATTTAAATTTTTGTTATCTCTTTTAACTACTCAAGTCATGCCAAAAAGATAATTGCTTATGGCCTACAATGCAAAAAGCAAACCAGCACAAACACGTTGGCTACTCTTCACTTGCAATGTCCTTTTGCACCCTTCAAAAGTAACGGTTTTACAGGATGACAGTGGTCACACATATGAGAAGTCATCACCAAAGCATTAATAGTGCCAAAGAATAAAATTTCCTATACAACAGAGTCAAGAACACCATAAAATACCTTACTACTATTTCTTTGATGTTCTGTTTTTTGGTTATACCAAGGTTCATCCCACTTTTCTTCAGCTTGCCATGTATATTTCAAGATAGTACTGATGATGGCTTCAGAAATAAGGATTATTAGATAAACTATCAAAAATGTATTCATTGACCTGAAATGAGAAAAAGAGACTATAAAATGTATCAATTATGTGTTACTATGCTCATCTACTTGGAAATTAATACTGGTGTTAAATAAGAAACTAAATATATAAGGTATTGTAGCAGCTATTTAAAGGACACAGTCTTTGTTTTTAAGAAATGATCATTTAATAGAATCTATTTACTAGAAATAAAAGAACAGGTATGTAAGATTACAAGCACATTTACTATAGGTAAGCTACTGTTCAAATGCTTAGACAAGTTGGTTGATATGAGAGAAGTTTTATGACGTCTTAATGCTGTACAAATGTTAGTTATGTTTGCACTTAAAATTAGTTCCTAAAAATGTAGAAAATCTTGGAATAATTACTTACAACAAAAATAACTGGCCAAAACTGTCATTTACTGTAAGCATTTGAAATCAAAACCACAATAAGATACTACCTCACACCTGCCAGAAAAGCTATCTTCAAAAACAGAACAAATGACAAGTGTTGGTAAGGATGTGGAGAAAAGGAAATCCTAGCACACAATCAGTGACAATGTAAATTAGTACAGCCACCATGGAAAATAGTATGGAGGTTCCTCAAAAAAGTTAAACTAGAACTGCTATATGATCTCACAATTTCACTTCTGGGTATTTACTCAAAGAAAACAAAAACACTAGTTAAAAAAGATATATGTACCCAATGTTGACTGCAGAGTTATTTACAATTGCCAAGGTATGGAAGCAACCTTAGTATCCATCAACAGATGACTGGATAAAGAAGATGTGATATATATATATACATACACACACACATATATACACAATGGACTATTACTCACCCTTAAAAAAAATGAAATCTTGCCACCTGTGACAACATGGAGGGATCTAAAGGGTATTATGCTAAGTGAAGTAACTCAGATAGAGAAAGACAAATACTATATGATCTTCCTTACATGTGGAATCAAAAAAACAAAACAACAAAATAAAAAGACTCATAGATACAAAGAAAAAATGGGCAGTTGCTTGCTGGGGTTTGGGGATGGATAAAATTGCGAAGGGGATTAAGAGGTACAAACCTCTCGTTATAAAATAAATAATCCACAAGTATGTAATATACAGCATAAGGAATATGGTCAATAATATTGCAAAAACTTTGTATGGATCACTAGACTTATTGTGATGATCACGTCATAATGTATGCAGATGTCAAATCATTATGTAGTACACCTGAAACTAACACAATATTGTACATCAGCTTTATTTCAATAACTTAAAAAATTAGTAAGTAAAAGAGACACCATTCCTAACCTCAAGAATAACAACTTTTGTTGACTTGAAATATTTTTATACCTATATTTTACACATATATAATACACATATCCATAATCGTATTTTTGTGTGAATAAATGAAAATAGTTTTCTTACTTTTCTACTGCAGATCGTTTCTGTGACTTGCTCTTGTAATTTAATGCCATCTTAGTTTCCATTCCAGTATATACAGCAACACCTGCAAAATGAAACAAAACAGTCTTTTAAAATAGTCCTCTACCATGTTCACAAAAAAAATGTACTCAGTAGCAATGAAAACATCTAAGAAAATATATTGTCTGACAGCTGTCAGAATTTGGCTCTAAGTTTCTCTGGAGTTTAAAAAAGGCTTTCCAAGTTCAATTTTGGGGACCTTCAGTCACTGAGTCTGCTGGACAAGAAAGGCATGTAGGTTCTGTTCCTGAGTTATAACTGAGATATCTGAATGAAAGAGATATTATTTGAGTTGAAATTGATGGAGGAAAAGAATGTGAAAAGATAAAGATGGCAGGGAAGGCCATTATAGATAGTGCAAAGACCAAAATGGAAGAGTTTTCTGTTAGGTTCTAACAATGGATTGGGGTCAGAGCTTGAAAGGCACTGAATGCCAGATCTGGAGTCTAGAAATAATTTTATAAGCACTGGAAAGATAATATGGAAATCTGTTAAAGTAAATGAAGTAAACACAAGAAAAGTGCTATTTAAAAAATTTGTCTATGTGAATGACTCTGAGATGAGAGAGAATGACAGTAATAATGGAACTAAAACTGGGCAGTGAATAAAATTAGGTAAAATCTGTCTTATTAAAAAAGAACAAACTTGGGTTTGAGTTAGAGCTTGGTCTGAATGCTAGCTCTGCCACTTACTAATTCTGTGACCTTGAGCAAGTTATTTAATCTCTCTGAGTTTCAATTTCCCTATTTTTAAACGGGGGAAAAAATACCTCATACAACTGTTGTTGAGAGTTATGTAACAAATTAGCAATAACGCCTAGAAACAGAAAGATGATCAATAAAAGTTAATGCCTACCCCTAAATACTAAAATTTGAGAAGCAATATAGGATCTCTTCCTTAAGATCTGTCCTGGAATTTTCACTATCAGAATTATTCTTTAAAGGCAGGGATTACAACTCAAATGACAAAGGACACCAAAATTATAGAAATGTGAGTAATCAGCCAGAATGATACAAGAGAAAAGTGGTGCTGAGGAAAACAACAAGGAACCCATCTAAAGGCATTCGAATACATATGTTCTTTCAAGAGCATGAAAGGTGTTACTGCTAAAGAGATGTGTTAAAATACATGAGCACTACATGAGAGAGTCTAAAAGCTATAGAGGCTTTCTCTGACTTCTGCCATCAAAAATTACAGTTTTCCTTTTTTAAATTGTGGTAAAATACACATAATATACAGCTTACCATTTAATCATTTTAAAGTGTACAATTCGGTGGCACTTAGTACATTCACAGTGTTGTGCAATCATTCTCACTAACTTGAGAATATTTTCATTACCCTTAATGAAAAGTCTGTACCCATTAAGTAATTTTTCCCCCAATCCCCTCCACTCCCCAGCCCCTGGGGACCACTAACCTCCTTTATGTCTCAATGAGTTTGCCTATTTGGGATATTTCAAATAAGTGGAATCAAAAAATATGTGGCCCTTTTGTGTCTGATGTCTTTCGCTTAGTATGTTTTTCAAGTTTTACCCATGTTGTAGCATGCATTAGTACTTCATTTTCTATGGGCAAATAATATTCCATTATATGGATATCACGTATGTTTATCCATTCATTAGTTGACAGAACTTGAGCACTTTCTCTCCTTTGACTATTGTGAACAGTGCTGCTATGAACATTCTCATACAAGCCTTTGTTTGAACATATGTTTTCAATTCTTTAGGTTATATATCTAGAAGTAGAATTGCTGGGTGATATGATAATTCTATGTTTAACTTATTGAGGAACTGCCACACTGTCTTCCATAGCAGCTGCATACTCCCACCAGCAATATATAAAAGTTCCAATTTCTTCACATTTTTGCTGTACTCCTTATTTCTGTTTTTAAAAGTATATGGATTTCTTTATCAGAGAGCCTAATACTGAGAGATAAGATACAGTACAGTTAACAGGAAATAAGAGAATGAGAAAGAGGACCTCAAAAGCTATAACTGTTCAGTGAATAACATAAGCTGGGCAGTATATGAGGGGCCATTCCTGAAAGGGGAGTAGCTAGATGACAGCTAAAGATTATCACTGACTTTACAATTTGCCTTGAGTTGAGTCAGAGCCCAGTGAATTAATTTAGATCTCTAACGCAAGAGTACTGTTGAGTATTCCAACAGTATATGGTATATAGCTACAGATCAGTAAGAATTTGCTGAATCAATAAATGGATGAATAAATGAGTCAGCAGTTTTATTAATCAAATCTAAGAACAATCATGATAAAATTAGACGAGTAATTTACTGGATCATGGTGTCAGATTTTATAGTTCTCATCTACCATTAGTGGAAGTCCCAGAATTATCTTCCTAGCACTCAATTTCACCAGGTAGCCGCAATGAAAATATAAGAGCAAGGTTCCAGTCTGTTACTTAAAAATAGGAATTAACAACAAAAAACCCCACAAAATTATATTAACACAACCTGTGAAACAAAATGATCACAGAAACATTTGACTAATAATAACATTCCCTAACCAAAAGACCACAAATGCTGTGCCTGTAAAAATACTTCATATAAAGTATCAACATGAATCTATAATTAAGAATTTTTGATATATACCAACCAAAAATTTCTTTTGTGTTTTTTAATCTGGCTCCACGAAGCAAGAGACTCTCTGGCCCCAGAGGCCTAGGGGAAAAAAAATAACCAAAAGCACTGAATATATTAAAAATTGAATTAAATTCTACAATGGCATCTTTAGCAGAAAGTACTTGAGCTATACTTACAACGATGCTTTTATATTTAAAACCAAAATCTCAGCTGCTATAAAGCTGTCTAGGCCAATCATGATGTTAGTTACTGTAATAACAAATACCTGCTTTAGCATTTCAGTCATTTTAAGATCAATGGCTCAGAAATAAAATTACGCCTGTAAATAAACTCACAAAGCCATCTATTTCAGAAGTTTAAACATGGAACACAACAAAACCAAAAATTAAGCAATGATTTTAAAATGTTTTACAGAAGATGAAATTTTAAAATTCTGAGCAAAGTTAAGTTTTCAAAGGGAAAATACAAAATTAAAATGTAATGTAAACATAAATTGTAGTATGCTTTGTGTATATAAATGCATAAGTTCTGCACAATTAAAATTACACTAGATATAAAACAGAAAAAATCGTAAGTGAGTTAGTACTTTTTCCAGGCAAGATCAACACTACAACTTGACTACTTGCATACTTCTTGGAGCACGCGTCTTCTTGCTGTTTGAATTTCTCTCCATAAAGGAGATATAAAACGAGAAGGAATAACTAGAAAGGAAAATTGTATTTTCTTAGTGATAGCAAATGATAAGACTCTATTATGGACATGTAAAAAAAAGCCTTAATTTTGTTGATATTCCTTATCATAAGGCTTTTCTGAATCATTCATACAGTTATCCAAATCAAAAAGAATGTGAACCAATTCTGAAGATGTCTGCAAACCCAAACACTGTAAAAAATCCAATGAACTGAGCGGGGGCCAGGTGTTTGGGACACGGTAAACAAGTATGGTTTTATCAGATGGTCATATTTGGAGCACACTCAATGGATATTCCAAAATCAATTATTCAGGAGCCATATTATAGCTTTTTTTTCATTTGGTATTGGTTTCAACAATGAATAGAAAAACTCTGAGCTCACACTGGGATATGAAATTGGAATATAATGATAAAAAGCTTCAAATTTAAAAGATAATTCATCAGCTCACTCAGGTTGCTTCAATAAAGAATATGGCTCTTTTTTTTTTTCTCCCCAAACCATTCTAGTGCCTAAGGTAACATAATCGATCTTCTCCTTTAAATTCAGACTACGTATCCACACATGCATCCCACTATGACACTACAGAAATCAAAATGAAACCCATTGTTACTGTTTTTCAGTCATTGTTATTCAGCAGGGGCCCTATACTTAAAAGACTTTGTTACACAGAGTTTATTGAATGTGCTCCAGTGTTAATGTTTATTAAAAATGTGAATCTGTGCTGATGCATATTTTTGGTGGCTTGTTTTAAGGATTTCATTTAAAACATTCTCAGTTCTCTATATTAGTGACTTATTTCATGCAGCCAGTATAAATTGAACATGTCTCCAGAAAAGAGGTGGAGTGCTAGTTTGATTAGAAGTTCAAGGGCTGATTCCTACCTAAGTTTATTCTAAATTCAGCTTTGTGGTCATGAGTAACAATGTAATCGCATCCTATCAGCAAGTGCTGAAATGAACCAAAGCTTTTCATACAGGTGCCAGAAATTAACCTCAATACTGAGGGAACACAAACCAAAACAACTAAACAAATAACCAATCAGAAGAGTAAATAAAAAGTTCTGGATTGGCCAATAAATACCCTAGTTTGTGCTGAATGATTCTGACATGGAGACAATAACATTTTTACTTGTTAAATGTTACATAAAACATTTTTTGTACTCTAAGACTTTAAGTGGTGGTGGGTTTAAATGTGTAAGGATTTAAACAGGAACTACTATGTTTCCTTTATGTTACTAAGTTATATTATTAGGAAAAAAATTTATAAGAATACAAATAATCTTACTAAATTATTTTGGTATTATTTCATGGGATTTGTTTCATCCTCATCTCATTTGCTGCTGCAAGAATTTACTATAAGATGAAATGCTAAACGTTTTAAAATTAACCCTTTCTCATAATACACTGCTTACTTATCTAATCTCCCTTTAACTTGATTTTAGCCCTCCAGTAAACAATTCTCACTTAAAAGTAACTAGACAATGCAAATTTATTCTTACCTTACAATTTCTTCCATTTGTTGAGTTATTATCATTCGTCCCATGAATCTATCAAAGATGTCAACATGCCAAAAAAAAAAAAAAAGTACATTACTTATGATATCAATGGGTGGAAAATTTTAGATAGTTTTCATACTATTCTTATACATGAAACAAATTCAGTCTTTTGCATAGATAAGTGAGTGGTCCAATATTCATGTTAGAAATTATAAAAGTAAATACTTATCAGTCATTAAGCTTTAAAAAATGTAAAATTCTTGCCTTCTCTACTCCAGCTATGAATAAGTTAATGAATGAAAAAAATGTTTTCAAGATAGCAATGCAAATGTTATACATCATTACATATATTATCAGCTTGGTCATGATGAGAATTTATACTTGCTACACAAAGATGCATATACATTATTTAGCCAAAAATGAATGCTCATACATTTCATCAGTTTACTAAACAAAGACTCCTGTAACCAGAATCACTGGCTCATTCATTTACTTTTTTATGCACTCATTTACCCAACAAATATTCACTAAGCAACTACTATGTGTGAATTATGTGGTGAAGTTAGTGTAGTAAGCAAAAAACTATTAGTGACCTCCAGAGCTTTTTAAACTTTTGGTTTCCTGAAATTTAGAGTGAGTGGCCTGTTGTCATAATGAATTTTCATACCCTGACTTTTCAGTTCCAGCTTCCACTACCAAAACAGCTCTGTAGCACAGTCAACTCAAGTGTAAAATTACTTTCTACTATAGTGAGAAGTAAATTCTAAGTTGAAGCAAATTCTAAGCAGAGCTTCATGTTAATCATTTAACATGGCAAAGAACTATTCAGCATTCCCTTCCAGATGTCCCCTATTATCCCTCCTGTTTCTAGGGCACCGATGCTTTACCCTTTGTGGACTCTGGCTTCACTGTTTCTTACTAATCTCTTACTTCTACTTCGTTCAGCTTCCTGTATCAGGGAGCAGCACTTAAAAAAAAAATCATCTCCATTTAATGGAATTTTATGTAGCTCTGGTTTGAGCCTCAACTTTGGATTTAGATTCAAAGAATCAACTCAGCTGATGTCTCCTTGGCACTTTTCATAGATGATGTGTGGTCAGTTTTTATTTTCCTAAGCTAAATTCCAAGAGACCTGTTTTCCTTTATTTCATCTATCCTATTATCCTTGATTCTAAGGCATTTCTTGTATCTGTTCATGCCAGTTCCATGCTAGATTAACTCTTGTTGCACTTTCCTTAGTCCTTTCTCCAAACTCACACTTTGATTTGTTTCTAAATGGAAAGAACTTTATTCTCTTTTCTGATTATAAAGACTAAATACACATTTTATAAATGATTCTGAAAATATGAAAAGACATCAAAGGGGGAAATAACCACCACCGGTAATTCCATTACTCAAATAAAACACTGTTAATATTTTAAGGTATGTTTTCTAGGCTTTTTTTCATATGCATATAGGTAAATATTTATATATCTCATGTATAAAAATACGGTTGGTAACACCCCCCCAATGTGCTCTGTCAAAAACAACTACATCATTATTTTTAATGGCCACATATAGTATTGTATTTTGGGGTTATTACACGATTTATTTAAGTAATTCGCTAGTGATGGAAGTTAAAGTTTTTTCCAATTTATGGATAGTCTAAACAATGCAGCTCTGAACAACCCTCTGTACATATCTTTTCACATTTTCATTAAGGTAAATTCCTAGAAGTAGAATTTCATTATTTCGTTAGGAAAACCTCCTAGAAGTGGAAGTGACGAGTCAGAGGTTTAAAAAAAAAAAAAGTGGAAAGAATAAAAGAAAGAACAAAAAGAGCAAAGGAGCATAAAAAGAGAAAATGGAGAATACTGTGAAAAAGGCACCTGTAGAACCTGTTTTTATTTCATCTAGTGGTTTGGCAGAGATAATTTCTTACCATGCTCTAGCCTCTCCTCAATTAGTTATTTAAGTTCTTTAAAAAGACAATGTAACCCAAGTTAACAAACAGGTAATTGTGAAGGAACTGACAATGTTCAAGGGAGAAAAATTAATAAACACAGAAAAATGTTTAGCCTTTCTAATAAAAAAACAAATTAAAACTAGGTTCAAAACTATAAAACTATTATCTACAAAATCAGCAAAAATTTCAAAACTATAATACTTAATAGCAGTAAAATTCTGAAACAATACTTTGCTCATGGCAATAAAAAATAATTCAATGTTTCCATTAAGTAATGTGTCAGTATGTTTATCAAAGGCCAAACTCAATTAGGGTTTTAATTCACTAACTCCATTTTTGCAGCTGTTTGTTCTTAGGGAATAATCAAGTATTGGACTATAAACTCTTTTGAGAGTCAGGAGCTATCGCTGCTTCTTTACTGTTGTATTCCCAGTGTCAAGCACTATGCCTCAGTTATTGGAGGCACTATCTGATGAATAAATGGGCAATAAAAACGTTCTCACATACTTTGATTAAGTAACAGTTTGGAACTCTTATCATTCATCCACTCAATCAACAGTTAATTACTGAGTGTCTGCTATGTGCCTGACACTGTTCTAGGTACTTCAATTCAATAGTTAAGTGAACTATACACACACAAATCTTGCTTGCACATATCACAGAGAAATACTTCAATAAAAGGGAAAATTTAAGTGCAAAAAATTAAGTACATAATATATTTATTCTTTTCTATTGTCAACAAATATGTAGTAGTGACTCCAATATGCCAGATCTGTTCAGGTGTTTGAGATACATCAGTGAACAGAACACACAAAGATGCCTGTCCTTGAGTTTACATTTTAGTTGGAGAGGGAAATAATAAGCAATAAATACAAGTAATTTACATAGTATACCAAAAGGTATTATGTGCTATAGAAAAAGAAAAGCAGAACAGAGTAAGAATTAGGTCCCAGTATTACAGTCAAAGTAAGCCTCACTGAGGAGGTGATTTAAGCAAAGAGTAGAAGGTGGTAAAGAAGCTAGATAAGGAACAGTTAGTGAAAAGGTGGGAGTGGGTATGGCATAGTCAAGGGAAAATAAGAAAGCCAATGTAGCTGGAGGGTGAGGCAAAAGGGAGAAGGGCCAAAAACTAGGTCAGAGAGGAAATACTGGAGATGGGGGAAATCAATAAGGTCATATAGATCATTATAAAGATAAGAGCTTTGACTTGGAGTGAGATAGAAAAATCACTGCAGCGTTTGAGCAGAGAAATGACATAATCTAGCTTACATTTAAAAAGGATCACTCTGGCTACTTTTGTGAGAACAAACTGACTGCAGGGAAAAGAAGGGTAAAAACAGAAAGAACAGTAAGGATGCCTCTGACAGAAATAATTCAAGCAGGAGATGATGCTGGTTTGGACCAAGTTAGTAGCAGTGAAACTGGTGAAAGATGGTCAGATTTTGGATTTATTAAAGAAGGTAAACCAATAAGACATTCTGACAGATTGAAATGAGATGTGGGTGAGGAGGTGAGAAGAAGTGAGTAGTGAGGATATGTGAAGAGTCATCGCTGACTCCAAGGTTTTGACCCTGAACAACTGAGAGGATGGACTGTCGTCAACTGAGTTGGGAAAGGCTGTTAGCATAAACAGCTTCAGAGGGAAGGTCAGGAGTTCAGCTTTCAATATGATTACGTTTGAGATTTCTACTAAATATCCAAGTGGAATTGTGGAACAGGAATTTGGATGTAAGAATTCGAAGATTGGGAAAGAAGTCTGGGATGGAGATATAAATTTGAAATCAACAGCATGTAGATGGTCTTTAAAGTCAAGAGATTGAATGAGATCACAAAGGAGTGAGCATACATAGTGAAAGTATAGGTAGAGAAGGGAAGAGGATTGAGAATAGTCCTGGAGCACACTAACATCAAGAAGTCAGAACTAGTGAAATTAGAGGAAAATCAAGAGGGGAGTGTCCCAGAAGCCAAGGGAACAAACTGTATCAAAGAGGAGGGAATGATGAACTATCCAACTACTGGATTTTGAATTGGAGAACTTAAGTGTAATAAGGTGCCATGCAGTATTTGTTAACAGCAAAACAATGGAAGAATCAGGTATTCAAAGACTGCAGAATGGTTAGATTCTAGTACATTTACTAAGACTATTAGGCAGCCATTAAAAATGATCATGAAGAATACTGTGCAGTAAGATGGAAAATATTTCAATGATAAAAACAACGCATATTCTTTCAAGAAATATTAAAAAATAAGGAGAATAAAAAAGGTAATTAAAAGGCAGCTGAAATCCTAACACCAAGAAACAACTAGTAACATTCTGACAAGTAATTCTTCCAAGTTTCTCTCTATACCTATATATTTTTTCTATCTTCCTAACTACTTGCCCATCAAATACATACACATACACATTTCTTTTCATATAATTATGATCATATGAAACCACAACTCTTATCTTATTTTATTTAATATTATATTTTAGTATGTACCTTTGTCATTAAATTCTCTGAAAGCATCATTTTTATTATCTACATAGTTCATCTTCTATCTGTACCATATATCCATTTAAGTATTCTCCTACTTGGACACTGAAAATGCTTTCAATGCTTCCCTCATATATAATATATAATAAAGTGAAAAAATTTAATTTATTATATATAATATCTTTGAGTATATTTATTATATGTAAAATACCTTGAGTTCCTCAAGGACAGAAACTATGCTTACTCATCTTATTTATCACCTATCATAATGAGCACATAGGTGCTCAACAATAATTTGTTAAATAAATGAATAAAAATAGCTGTAAAATTTTTGAAATAATGGCATAATTACGAATTATCTTTCTATTCTAACAGTCTTCTGTAATAGTTATGTTATGTTAATATTTAAAAGAAAATATACACTTTTATTAAGGAAGAGGAAAAGAAAAAATAATGAGGAAGACCTTATATTTAAGTAATTAAAAAGTTTTAAAAATTTTTCTCCCCATTTTCCAAATAATGTAAAAACCACCCACCAAAGCGTTAGTAATACTTGATCTCATATTAATCTTATGCTTGTTTAATGCTGCATCATTTTCTAGTTTTTAATAATCTTATAATTTACCCTTGCCTGGGACTTGGAAATAACAGCAATATAGAACTCATAAAGTACTAAATTTTTCCATTAACTCTATTTTATAGTTACAATGCTTGTAAAGCACAAGACTCCAAACTTTTACAGTTAACTGGAAAACTCTATACTGCATTTGACTTTGATGAAAATGCAAGACTTAGAACATGAGATAGAGAAAACTCCACTATAAATATGTGGTTCCAGAACAAAGATGAGATTTGAAAAAGTCAATGACTAATGATAAGATTTTGAAACACTTCAACCAACAGAGGGAGATATGTGACAAAAAACTGAGGGTAATTTTTACAATATGGCTGTAATTTATATTCTATCACCAATTATTGAGAAAAAATAAGTTTAGTTTGTAAGTCTTTAATAATAAAAAGTTGTTTCTATTCCATAGTCCACAATAAGCAGTGTATCATTGAAAGACGACTTACATTTTATTTAATGAATTGTAATATTAAAAGGGAATTAGTTCCTAGTGAACAAAAAGACATGCCTTCATGAAGTACACACATAAAGACACACACCCACACATACCCTCATTAGATTATTTTCTTCTAAGGAAATAATCTTATTTCTGTTATAATTACTATTATAAAGTTTTTAAAAATTTTTTTTATTGAGTTATAGTCAGTTTACAAAAATAGTTATCTTTTTCTTTCTTTTTTTTTTTTGTGTGTGTAAGGGGGAAGGTAATTAGATTTATTTATTTTTAGGGGAGGCCCTGGGGATTGAACCCAGGTCCTTGTGCATGCTAAGCATGCACTCTATCACTTGAGCTATACATTCCCCGTATTATAAAGTTTACTGTTATTGTTATAAAGCCAGTTCATGCCAAAAAAGAAGGTAAATGGAATAAAAGTAGTACTTTTGAATCAACTTTAACTTAGAATTCTGGTAAATTCTGCCTTTACCATTTTCCCCCATTAATTGATCTCCTGCCTTGCTCACTCCAGTAATGTCTTCAATAAGCTAAAGATTTCATCGCTCATTTATGATCGTAAAAACAAGATCTGTAAACAGGACTTAAAATGAGTATGGTAATCACACCATACCTGTACAAGTCCGCTTCTGGTTGCTGACATTCTATTACAGCTACAAGAGTGTCCAAATTAGCAACTGTCTGTAATATTGCTGTTTCTGGAACTGCCACATGTGTCTGAAAAAAATTAAATTGTAGTTTCAAGATCCAAATGGGACCTTAAATATCATCTAATTTAAATAACATCTCTTTTACAGATGAATTCATAGCATTCTCTACTTGAGACTACTTAGACAGCAGAGGAGAGAAGAATGTAAAATAACAAGTAACAAAAGAAGCTACTGTGATTACATGTCCACAGAGGCAATTTGCATATAAGGAAATTAAGTCTGTGTTAATAGTCACTACTGTTCAAAATTTATTGTAAACAACTTAATAGTAAAAAAAAAAAAGTGAATCAAGTACAATCCTTGATTGTACTCTGAAAATTGAGAAAAATTTAAATGTGTCTCCCATCTGAATAAGTACCAAAATATTGAAAGATCATATTTTTCCTAAAAATAGTTCTCATTTTAAACTTTAAACCACATGGGGCTATCCTTGAAATAAATACCTAATAGTATTATTTCTTTAAGAAAAAAAATTTTTTTTCTTAATTTAAAACAGTAATTTAAAACATCTTTTATGAAGTCAAACTTTATCACCTTAAGCAAAAGAAAGTATCACTATAATCCAAAGGCATTTTGTTTACCAAAAGCAACACACATATACATATACAAACCTTCAGGTTAGTTTCTCCATCCAAACTAGCAGTTGTAACGTGACAGGAACCATCAAGTCGATCTGAGGACAGAAGCACCAAATCTGCAGGGAAAATTTCATCTTTGGCTATTCGAACAATATCACCCACCTATAAAGAATTTTGGGGAAAAGGGAATATACAGATTTTAAAAGGCCAGATATTATTTTCATTCAGTTCTAAACAAGTGGGCTACCCTAATATTTTAATGTAGGAAAGAAGGCTTCTAATTAAAATATAATTTACATTAGAATTTGTGATACCAAGATAAAACTGATTTTTTTTTTTTAAATGAAATGCATACCCGGATGTTTTTTGATCTAGTTTTTACAAGGCCTCCACTTCGAACAACATAAACAGGAGCTCCATTTACTTCATTATCTGAGTTATGTCGTAACCAATCTTCATATCCCTGTAAACATCAAAAAATAACAAGTGCCCCTTTTAGTATAATTAGAAGATACTTTTATCAAATGAAAAAAAGAAACATAAAAACTTCTCCCAAAGCATTTCATTCATTAGAATTACGTTAAGCTATTTTGATGCATATATCATAGGTATTTGACATTCCTTACTACTAGAAACACTTCTCTTGGTTTTCATTACACACATGTTTCTGGTTTTCACAGTACCTCTCTAGTTACTCCTTCTCAATTTCCTCATGGGAGGCTCCTTCTATGTTATCTTAATGGGCCTTTTTTCATCCTTCACTTCTTACAAGATCTTCCTATTTCTGTATGTTCTAAAACTTTTAAAATTATATCTTTAGCCCATGTCTCTCTTCTTGAACCTAAGTTGAATATCCAACTGCACTCTTAATATCTCCATTTTAATGTTTCACAAATACATTAAACCTTTCAAAACTAAATTGATGATGTTATCCCCCAAGTTTGCTGCATTTCCAATGTTTCCCATCTTGACAAATGATCTCACCATCTACTGAGTTGCTCCTACCAGCATCTGAGGAGTCATTCTTGATTTCTACCTTTTCTAACATCTATTCATTTAATAAGTTCTATTGCTTCTATGTACAAATGATACTTTAATCATAGAACATAAATTCACAGGGCATTATTACAGACAATAAATAGAAAAAAATAAACAGATTTTGAAACCGAGGTTGAGTTTTCACTCTCTTAAACAACAGACCAACAAAATTATAATTTGTACTTCAAAATGAATATGGTAGGCTATACAGATCACCATCAAAAAAGGAAACAAGCATTTCACAAAGAATCCTTTGATTAAATGTTAAAGAGTGGCATTTTTTTTTAAGTAGAAAAAAACTTGTGCTATTTTAGGGAAAATTCAAGAATTCAGTGGTACAGGATAAGTATAGATAACGGAATGATATCTAGGAGATAGCATTAAGTGATAAAAGTAAGGTACAGAACATGTTATATTCTATGCTATCATTTGTGAAAAATAAATGCTTGCTGTAAATGACATCTGCAAAACCAAATAAATATGTAATTGCATGAAGTAATCTGGGTGCTTACTAACTTACACAAATTCTAGTCTGCAACAGAATAGTGAAGAAAGGGAAATCAAACTTAGGACAGTAGCATTGATACTGACACATCAGAAAAATAATGTACTGTTAAATCTATAGATTCCCCTTATCTCATGTAAGTAACAAAGAATATACTACATCCCAGAATCATAAAATGTTTGTCAATTTGTTTCTAAGTCAATTTAAATCTTATCTTGAAATCTTATAAAATGAAAATATATCACACTTACACAAGAAAATTCAAATTAACCCTTTTTCAGGTGCAAAGGATCAACTCTGTATAACTGAGCCTCTGACAAGACTTTCTGAGAAGTGGTAGCTATACAAACGTGACATTTCTAGGAATTTTTAAATTTCTTACTTGCCATGTTTACCCAAGAATCCTATTTTTCTATACCTAGATTTTAATATCAATTCAAAAGTCAGTTGGAGCTATTTCCCCTAGGACACTACTTTACATAAAAATCAACATCACCAGAGAAGGTGTAAAAAGTAGGAAAGCACTACACAATTTTTCTTCAGAAATGTTCACACCAGAAGCACAAGCTTCACTTCCTATAAATATACCCCCTTTGAATTATATTTCCTTGAAATACTGCCAAATTCTATAAAGATCATTATTATAATTAACCTGTTCATATATGAATTGGTTTGTACCTATAAAATGTTTGCTTTTAGATGTTTCCTAGGTATGTCAAAGGAACAGCATATTTTAACAACTGTAATCATCCCATGAGTCACCAGGTACCTAAAGTATAACAGGGTGGCTTAACTCAGTTTAATTTTACTGTATGCAAAATCAAACTAATTTACTTCTTTCTTATGAAAATTATTTTCACAACAATTAATTTTACTTCGGAGTGCAAATACTAAGCAACTTCTGAATAACTTGGGGAAGAAAAAAAACAATAGAAAGTAATTCATACCTGCTTTATGGCAGTAACTGTTATCACAAAGAACAATGGAAGTCCACTGGTAATTGGACTGGTAGGTGTATCAATCATAAGCTGGATTTTAAAAAAGAATGCAGAATATTATATTTTATATTTGTACATATCACACTATTAACATCTAAAATCTCATATTTATTTGGGAATTCAGAGAACATCATACAAAATATGGATCATGGTCCAGAGTGAAAAAGTTCATAGTTTTTCACAAGCTCACTTGGTTGGCTATTATATGGGGTTAGTAAAATATCTAAATCTATTGCAACCCCACAAATACTGGTAGGATGGACTCAGTCACTCAGCTTTCTTAGCACACACAGTACTTAAGATCTTCCTCAATATTTGCCTTGAAGTAGAGCTACAGTTGCTCAAAATCTCATTTAACATTCTTTGCCCATCCTGAGAAATGCTGAAAAGTCAGTTTTTACCCTGGGATCCAGAATAAACTCACCACTTAGGGAGAGAACAAGAAATGGGACTAGAGAAAGGGTTTTCTCTACAAGTGACTTTATTACAACTAGCAGACCCAGAGGGCTACAGCTTGTAAAATGATGCTATAAATACAATCTAAATCATACAACTGATTTAGATTAGATTTAGATTTCAATAAATTGCTGGAGAAGTAAAGAAAATACTTGCAGTAATTATGTTTGGTTACTTGGGATGTGGGTCTAATGATTTATTAATGTTCCTCTACTCTGGATAGGCTAATTAAATTTGTTCTATTCCACAGACAAGGTGAATTCCTGATCCTGGCTAGTAATTTCACAAATTCATGCATTATATCAATGTGGTTAGTATAAATTTCTTATTTTTCTGACCAAACCCAAGCTGATGTTGATTAAAAAAAAAAAAAAACAGAAGTTCTTTTTCTGTTCATGAAAGAAAGCAATACAAAAAAATTTCCTGAAGTTTTAAAGTGATTACTTGACAAGTTTTTTTTTCCTTTTGAAAGCCCAGGTTCTACAGAGAGAATGGTTCAAAGTTTATACAAAAAAAAATTCAATGCCACATTGAAAGAGACTGCTGATCAGAAAAGAATATGATCAGAAAGAATGATCAGAAAAGAACATGATCAGAAAAGAATAACCTCTTCAAAAGAAAATGACAATTACTAATTTTGAATCTTGAACTTTATACTCAAGTTTTGTAAGCTGTTCTCTTGATATCTTGATATTAGAAAAAAAAAGTACAATGTGAAAATTAAGAGACTGTCAAACAGCTTATATAAATACAGATTTAAGTTAAGAAAATAACTTCGTGGATAAAAATCTACATAGTGATTCTTAAAAATTATAATTAAAAAATTGTTTAAATAAAAGTAAAATTTAAATTAAAAAAAGAAAAGCTAAAGAAAAATTTACTTTGTACAAAGATGAGGCCAAAAACAAGTGCTGTATGTTAGAAGACAAATGTTTATTTTCTGAGGCAGAGCATCTAAAAGAATGATGTTATTTTCTTGGGTTTGATTATAATTGTCAGCACCACAGCACATCAGTGATAAAACGAAATACAATTAATCTTAAAATTCATAGGCTATTTTTTAGACATCTACATGTGGTTTAAATCATTGTACTCACTGAATACAATGAGGAAGCGCTGCAGAAAAAAAAAAAAAGGCCCTAAAGTCAAATGATTTAAAACACAATGCAACCTTTCTCTGAAGATATATTCTTAGAAATCATATCTATAAACTTAAAAATTTATGAAGCGATAAAGCTTACCTGAACCAAAAATATAATAAGAAAATAAAAGTTTGCCACTCTTCTGAATTGTTCAAATAAATTTTTTGGAACAAAATTCCACACAGTATACTAAAAAAAAAAAAAAAAAAGGAGAGGGGAGAGATGAATGAATTAATATTTCAAAATAATATATACTACATACATGTAATAAAAAAAGTAATATCAGATTAACTAAGCCCTTAGCTAAATTCATGTAACTCTTGATGCTATAAAACTATCTGGTTTTTAGAGTTTCAGGACTTTTATTCAACTTTTTATCTTTCTTTTACTATTTATTGGCAATTTTAGTATAATTTTAAAAAATGAGATAAACCAGAATCTATTAATTTTGCTATTAAGTCCTTAATTTTTTGTAAGTTGGAAATGGCAGATCTAAAATAATATTTTAATAATTTATTTTGGATTTTGTTTACACAAAACTAAATCTAATGTTAAAGATGAATAAGAGCTGATAGAAATGCTAACACTAGATTCAATTCAATTCATTTCATGTTTTATTTAGCTCAGTGTCAGAAACAGAGGAAATGGTATAATTATTCAATTATTTCTCATTAAGCATAGGCTGCAGAAAAATAACCTAAAATGTGAAAAAAGATTTAAAAATACTTTAAATAGTTGGAGATTTTTGTTTCCTGAGGTAAGCTTGTATCACTATAAATTTCCCTCTTAGAACTGTTTTTGTTGTATTCCATAGGTTTTGGATCTTCATTTTCATTTGTTTCTAGGTATTTTTTTGAATTCCTCTTTGATTTCTACATGATTCACTGGTTGCTTAGTAGCATGTTGTTTAGCCCCCATGTATTTGTGTTTCATGTTGTTTTTTTCTTGTAGTTGCTTTCCAGTCTCATTGAGTTGTGGTCAGAAAAGATGCCTGATATGACTTCAATTTTCTTAAATTTCCTGAGGCTTGTTTTGTGGCCTAGCATTTGTTCTATCCTGGAGAATGTTCCATGTGCACTTGAAAAGAACGTGTATTCTGCTGCTTTTGGATGAAATGATCTATACTCACGAATTAAGTCCATCAGGTCTAATGTGTCATTTAAGGCCAGTGTTTCCTTATTGATTTTCTGTCTGGATGATCTGTTCATTGATGTAAGTCAGGTATTAAAGTCCCTACTACTGTTGTGTTACTGCTGATTTCTCTCTGTATGTCCATTAATATTTGCCTTATATATTTAGGTGCTCCTATGTTGGGTGCATAATATATATTTATAATTGTTACATCTTCTTGGATTGACCCCTTAATCATCATATAGTATGCTTCTTTGTCTTTCGTAACAGTCTTTATTTAAAAGTATATTTTGTCTGATACAAGTACTGCTACTCTGGCTTTCTTCTGATTTCCACTGCATGGCATACCTTTTCCCATCCCCTCACTTTAAGTCTGTGTCTCTAGATCTGAAGTGAGTCTCTTGTAGGCAGCCTATATATAGGCCTTGTTTATGTATCCATTCAGCCACTCCATGTCTTTTAGTTGGGGCATGTAGTCCATTTACATTTAAAGTAATTATCAATATGTATGTTCGTATTGCCATTTTCTTCAAATTGGATTTATTTCAGAAAAATCTTGAAACAACCTAATCTTACACCTAAAGGAACTAGAGAAAGAACACACAAAACCCCTGGTATAAGGAAAGAAATCATAAATACCAGAGCAAAAATAAATGAAGTAGAGACTAAATAAACAATAGAAAAGATCAATGAAACTAAAAGCTGGTTCTTTGAAAAGACAGACAAAGTTGATAAACTTTTAGCCAAACCTTCAAGAAAAAAAGGCCTATATCAATAAAATCAAAATTGAAAAAGAAGTTACAACTGACACTACAGAAATACAAAGGATCATTAAGAGAAAACTACGAACAACTACATGCCAATAAAATGGACAACCTAAAAGAAATGGACAAATTTTTAGAAAGGTACAATCTCCCAAGACTGAACCAGGAAAAAATAGAAAATATGAACATAACAATTATCACTAATGAAATTAAATCAGTAATTTAAAAACTCCCCCAAAACGAAAGTCCAAGGACCAGATAGCTTCACAGGTGAATTCTACCAAACACTGAGTGAAGAGTTAATACCTATCCTTCTAAAACTTCCAAAAAACTGGAGTGTAAGGAACTTGAGAACTACTTCTATGAGGGCAGCATCACCCTGATCTCATACCTGGCTATCACCAAAAAGAACACAAATAACAAATGTTGGTGAGGATGTGGAGAAAAGGGAATCCTCCCATACTGCTGGTGGAATGTAAATTCGTGCAGCCACTGTGGAAAACAATACAGAAGTTTCTCAAAAAAGCTAAAAATAAAGCTACCCTATGACCCAGCAATTTGACTCCTGGATATATATACAAAACAGTAACAAAAACAAAACCCCCCACTAATTTGAAAAGATACATTTTGCCAAGGTATAGGAAAACAACCTAAGTGTCCATCAACAGATGACTGGATAAAAAGATGTGAGATAAATACACAAACACACACACACACACAATGGAGTATTACTCAGCCATAAAAATAATGAAATTTTGCCATTTGCAGCAACATGGATGGACTTGGAGGGCATTATGCTAAGTGAAATAAGTCAAGAGAGAGAAAGACAAACAATATATGATATCACTGTGGGATCTAAAAAAATACAACTAGTGAATTTAACAAAAAGAAGCAGACTCACTGATATAGAGAACAAACTAGTGGTTACCAGTGAGGAGAGGGAAGGAGGGCAGGGAAACATAAGAGTAGGAGGGAAATAAAGGGTTATTAAACAAGGACCTACTGTATAGCACAAGAACTATATTCAATATCTTGTCATAACCTATAATGGAAAAGAGTCTGAAAAAAAACACATATATATGTGTGTATATAATTGACTCACTTTGCTATACACCTGAAACACTGTAAATCAACTATAAATCAACATAAAAAATCAACTATAACGGAAAAGAGATTGAGAAAGAATATACACACACACACATATATGTTTAGTATATAACTGACTCACTTTGCTGTACACCTGAAACAGTATAAATCAACTAAAAAAGGAGTTATTATGGGATTATATGAAATCATCTGTGTGAAACTTTTGAAAATTATAAAGCACTACAGAATTTAAAGAATCTTTCATTCATTAAAAAACCTTTAGATAAGTTATCACTGGTATAACCACCAAGAAAATCTCATAAAGGACACAAAAATCTGTCACAATGTCAATTTTCAAAGTAAGACATTAGAATATCATGCTCACAAACAAAGATGGTAAGGGGTTAAACAGCTTTGCTCTAAATCCTTAATCCAAGGTCACTGAATGTCCTTGGACCTAATCTTTCTGTACCCCACTCTGTGCCTCTACAAAATGAAGACAATAATAATTACACTGTATAGGATTATTAAATATGCTAATATACTTATGAAGAACTTGGGGCAGAATCTGGCTTATGCTAATTGCTATACACATGTTTGTTATATTATTAATCAGTTTATAAGCCTGTAATGCTATATTATGTGGGCAAGGTAATTCAGTACAAATTTTACTTGTGCCTTTCACTACTCACAACACAACTTTATGAAACAGGGAAACTTTATAGCACTGTTACATTCTACTGGGAGAATGTAAATGGGGTAAAGTAAGATCCCTGAGGCTAGGGACATTGCTTTATTTGCTGCTCTACCTCTAGTACTTACACTAGTACTTGGCACACAGGAATCAAAACTGTAGCAGGATAGATAGATAAATTAATAAATACGGTTGGAAATAAATTTTATTTTCAGATAACTCTTCTCATGTCAGGCAATGAATGCAGCCTTAATGGTTATTGACCAATTCAAGATTTTTAAAGAGATAGTTTACTTAATTCTACCTGGTGCAACATAAGATGGTTCTAATTTTATGTCAGAAATTTGTTTCTTAATTAGTTATTTGATACATGAAACATCCTTTCCCATATGAATAATTTTATAAATAGGGTTAAGTTCCCAGAAGAGCCCACAAAAGCCTATCTGTCCTAAGTGTATAAAAAGAGTAGTACAGAATCTAAGATCCTGCCTTTCTTAGGTGAAACGACATTTTCAGTTCTAACCTGGCACTCCTGAAACATAACTCCCTGTGGTGGTCACAGCACCAGTGCTCCAGAATCTGGGGTTGGGAACTATGTTCAGGGCTCTATAGAGAAGAGAAGTAGATACTTCTTAGAACCAAAACAAGTCACTGCTCAATATGCGTGTATTAGATATTAATTCTGGGTCAAATCATTACTAGCTGATCTTAACTACAGTAAAAAGACAGTTGTCCCTACAGAGGTCATAGTATTTCCATGCAACTTCCTCAGTCACCAGATCAAATGGGTAAAACTTCATAAGAATTAAGTTGGCTATGTTCTATGTTTACATCAATCTATTTAAATTATAATAGTGACAATATATTTTGTCTTCCAGAATCTTGAAAAGAGCAACTGTATAAACTGACAAAATGGCAACTGGTTTCAGGATTTCTTTGGCTAGCTCAATAATACAATGGAAAAACTCAGATGGTACATAAAAATTTCTCATGAAAGTTAGTTTACAAATGTTACGAACTGTTGTTTTCAGGTTTTCTGAAATATAAACAAATTAACAGATTGAATGAGTCCAAATTCTGTGCTTATCCTGCCAGAGAGGTGGCATTCAAGTAAATATTAAGACACATGAAAATGCTTCTAAGAAAAATAGTAAATGATTGTTTTAAAATGCTTTTAATTATGTAACAATGGCCAAGAAAAATGAATTCAAAGTTTACCTTCTGTATAGTATATCATCTTTTTCCTCCTAAGGTCTGACATTTTAGTAAGAAAACTAAAATAGGTTATAAAATTAAATCTTTCACAATTTAAGGTAAGGAAATTACCATAGTAAATTAAATTAAACAAAGATATCATGCATCTACAATGTGCAAGATAATCTCTTGCACTACAAGAGGAATGTAGAGATAGGTAAAGAGGAATAAAGATAGGTTTAATTTAAATAAAGAAAATAAAGAATATATCAATAGCTATATTCAAGGATAAAGTAAATGAAGAAACATACAAAGAATGCGAAGAGAAAGCAGTCAATGAGAAAGATTTAACAGAAGAGGTCACATTTGACATGGGCTTTAAGAGAGGAACATTCAATAGGCTGAAAATAGGGGGTAAACAGTGGGAGAACATTTCAGGAAGAAGGACAGGAAGAATAAAGGCAGTGAGGAGTAAAG
The DNA here is from genome assembly GCF_048564905.1 of Vicugna pacos. Lineage (NCBI taxonomy): Eukaryota > Metazoa > Chordata > Mammalia > Artiodactyla > Camelidae > Vicugna > Vicugna pacos. The sequence goes on along the minus strand of NC_132987.1, from coordinate 51,908,558 downwards.
TTCATCATGACTTTGTGGGATACAAGATAACGCAGTCTGAAAGGAGTTTTATAGAAATAATAGGGGAGAAGAAAGTTAATAAAAAGGGAATAACCATAATAATAATTATTATTATAATTAGAAGCCACCTCATTTATGGTCAGGAAAAAAACAGACACTGTCCATATAAATAAAACAGACGCTGTCTATATAAATAACTACATTCTTGAAATTGTGGGCAAAATCATGAAATCTATACTCTCTGCAAAAAGATACAATCTCTATTTAAAAAACTGCAGTTATCAATACAAAATCATAGCAAAGGCATAGTAGTACAGAAGTTCAACGTGAGTTTACAGAATAGCAGGTAATCTGGTTTGAAAGGAGTTTAAAAAAGCAGTAGTGGAATAATACGGAAGTAATACGCAATGAGAGTCTCCACATGTTTATTTAAATATCTACATTTTTGAAGCTGTAGTCAAAAACATTCAACTTAATACTGATGTATTTGAAAACAGTCATACAAAGATATTTAATCCTAAAAGTTTCCCACGATACTCAGCTTCCAGTACTGGCAGACTGAACTCCCAGCAGGTAAGAATTATGAAAACTAGATTAAAACAAACTATTTAAAATCCCAGAAGTATCCAAAATACAGACAGAAACTGGAAGAGAGTTTAATTTCAAAAAAATTACAAATGGAAGGTGTATAATAGTGAGCTCTGACCTCTTAGCCTGGAGACACTATCCAACTCTCACAGTTCCGGCAGCTGAACACTGGGGAAAAACTACCCCCTAATTAGCAAAATACGACAGAGATTTAGAGTTCAGGGCTGGAAAAGCAGCTGGGAATTTAAGGGGAAAATACTGATAGCAAAATCATAAAAGGAAAATGATCCAAAATCAGAACATAAACTATCAAAACCTAGTCTGACAGCTAAATGATGCACTAAAAAGGAAATGAACTTCTGATACTGATATTTCCAACAACAAAGATGAATCTCAAGACTATGGCATTAGGAGAAGCCAGACACAGAAGACTCACACTATGTGACTGTATTTATATGAAATTCCAGAAAAGACAAAACTATAGTTACAGGAAGCAGAGCAGTTGCTAGTGCTAGAGGTGAGGAAGAGGGGGACTAGCTGCTAGCTTTCTGGAGTGACAAATATATTCAATATCTTGATTGTGGTAGTGGTTACATGATGTTATACATTTGCGAAAACTTATCAAATTATATACTTAAAACTAGTGAATTTTATTGTATATACATATACCCAATGTTTAAAAGAAAAAACTTAAAAATTCTCATGGACATTTCTTGCATCATTTACTAAGAACTGTGTTATCAATCTAGAACTCTCTATTATCCTAGATTTTGGTATTTCCCCTTCCTGCCTTCTACTTGAGAACCATTGTCTAAAATGAGATGTCACTAATAGGTGTGTTGCAAAAATAAATAATGTGAAGGTTGTAAAAAAGGAACAGGACAAAGGAATCACTGGCCTAAGACAATATCTTTCAGAAAAATGAGATCAGGATTAGACAGAAAATTTTAGTTGCCCTGGAAGGGAGGGAAAGAGCAAGACAAAGATGCTTCTTAAGATGGTCTATTATGCAACAGGTATGCTCAAAGGAGAACCTGACCCTCAGTCTCTGACTCACATTCTCTATAATTGACCTTTCCAATACAGTAGCCACTAGTTGCATGTAGCTATTAACACTTAATTTTACGTATATTAAAATTAAATTAAAAATTAAGTTCCTCAATTACATTACCACATTTCAAGACAAATAGCCCCATGTGGCAAATGGCTATCATATTAGCATGGATAATAGCATGGATAACATTTCAATCATGAGGGAAGAGTCTATAAGATAGCATTACGCTATAATATTCAGTTTCAAGTTAAACTTTAAACACCTTAAAAATGTCATGGGAAAAAAAAATGAAACAAGGAAGAATATATAAGAGTGAAGCAGTACTTTTGTACTACAAAATGTTTACACAGAGTCATAAAATTGGAGGAAGTCAGGTTTTAAAGTCACACAGAATTGAGTTTAAATTCTTATCTCATCCCTAGGGTAAATTATTTTCCAGCACTTTAACTGAAGAAACGGATATAAAATGAGTATAACAACAATTTTGTGAAAGCTATCTTAAAGTTGTTGTAAGGGTTAAATAATATGGAAAGTACCAAATACAGTGCCTAGCACATGATATAAATATTAGTTCCTCGGTTTAATTGCAACTAAGGATAATTTTTGGCATGTTGGCTACCTGATATTAGCAACTAGCAACTCCTTTTAGTTTACAGTTCATAATTTTGGTTAAGATAAATCTACCAATCACCATTTCCTGGAGTTTTAAAGGATCTAAATGTATACTAGAATACATAAACAAATCACTTTTTTTTTTTTGAAACAAAACAGTACGCAACCACAGTTTTAATTATGAAAGTGTTAATTCTTACCTTAGATGAAATGATCCGGTTATCTATAAATTTCTGAGGTGTGTAAAGGCCATTTTGAGGAAACCTATTGGCTATATAAATAGTTCTTGTGTCACTCTGATGAGGTGGGTCAAAACCCTAAGGTCAAGCAAAAGAAAAATAACAGTCAACAAGGTTAGTTGCTATGATTTCTTTACTAATAGTTCTATTTAATTGATCGTATTATATGTACCATTACTGACCTCTGGTAATGAAAAACAGTCCATATTCTGTCAGAATATTTTCACAAGAAAAGAATAATCATATAGAAGACCTACAGAAGCATTTGAAGACAAGGCTTCTTTCCTTCCCTTTCATTCCTGGGGTTCTTTGTTTTTTTTCTTAGGATAGATTCCTATTCAGTGATGTGGAAGTCCTGTGTAGCAAAGGCCTTGTCAGGACCTACCACATTAGATGAAAGGTTTACACTTCATTTCTTTTACATCCAAATCAACTCGGTTTCAAAGAGCTTTGTTCCCGAAGGACTTAACAATGCATTGGATAACCCAGATTCATTCCACACAAGCACTTCTCTGTGCTGGTTACATTATCAATCAACTTCCTAAAATATGGACATATGTAATAATTCTAGCCTCAAATTTAGAAGACCATTTATTAAGGTATGTTTAGTAATGATCTCTAGTGGAAAATTTTCCCTGGTGACAAGAATACTGATAATTTATTCCTACAGTATTGTACTCTTTTCCAGGGTGGCAAGTGAAACTTCTAGACTTCTTTGGTAGATCCTGGGGATCCCCTGACAGGCTGAAAGCAATCACCAAATGCAAGACTTCTTCTAACAGACAATGAATCAAATTTTCTTAGATTTTTATGTTTTTCATGGTGGTCAAGGGCTATCTACTAGCACTACTAAGTTATTAAGAGATTGATTAAACTTGGTATTCATAAACTACAGTGATCCATTTTTATATATTAAGGACTCTAAGTTAGCAATCTACTAAGAAAGTACTGCAGCTGCCCTTCCAATGCTTAGCATCCCTGTAAAATTTCTATCAAGCACAGACATAAACAGATAGTGGAAATTTCCATATTACCTAGAGGGTTATTTTATTTAGCACATCAGGATATTAGCAATGCTATGCATGGTTTTCAACTGCTTTTATTTGTGATTTTAAAAAATTTATTTTGTGATCTTAGAAACAGCTGGTATAGGGGTGTGCAAATTAAATGAATTTGTATACTCCATTAAAAAAATGAAGTTTTATTTTATTTGTTTATGCTACTTACAGTGATGGTCACATTTTATGGATAAGAATGTGCCATGATATGTCTAATTTCAAAATTAGTTTCTTCAAGGATTAAATGTGTCATGCATGCTTATCTTCCTCATAAATTTTCTTTTTAACATTTCACAATTGTGCCCTGTAACAACTCATGGGGGGAAAAGAGCAGGTTTCAAAATCAGAGCTGGAACTCATTGCTCTATCTGGAATATCATAATCATTTTAAAGATATATTCCATTTATTCATTCAATAAATATTTATTGGGTTTAAGTACTACAGGAAGCCATGAAGGATTATGTGATTTGTTATATACGAAAGTAAAACATAACACGCTCCAACTCAATAAATAAATAAATGTACAAACAAAGAGTTTGAATGCTACTGTAGTCTATGGCTATATTTCTCAAAGAGGATCTGCAGGAAGTTTGCCTGTAGAGTTCATAAAACTGAGAGGGACATGAAGGTAACTGAAGCAGTAGACTGCATGGAACATATTTATTCTGCATTCACTTTGAAACCATCTTAACATAACACTAAGTTGTACCGATACCTGTAAACTTCTGGGATAAATTAAAGAAAAAAGAAAGTAAATTTGAGTTTGAAAGAATACATAAATCTTTAAGACATCAAGACAACTGAGACTGAGAATCAGTGATACAAAGACCCTCCCCCAAATATATTATGATACATATATACTATATCCTCTCATTTATGACTAGAATATGCTACACAGAAATGCATGTACTTTCCAGGAAGCAAATGCTCATCATTCTCCATTCATCTCTACTGCATGAATCAGCTATCACATACTAAAGTTTTGGGACTCCTGAGATTTCTACAATTATTTCAAGGAGATATTTTGAAATGTTCCAAAAAATGAAATCAGTTTTAAATTAAACTGAATTTTAAATTCAGTATCACCATATTCCAAGAAATCATGACTTAAAATATGATAATTCTGAAAGAATAATGACAGTCCATTTTTCCTTATTCCCAAAGATGTTACAACATCCAGTTTAAGCATTTTGAGTTGTTTTTCCAGTGGTTAATTCAAATGATCTTAACTAATCATAATCAATGGCATGCATATACATACGGCTGTGTGTCACTTTTTTTCACACAGAAAATGGTTAAATTTTCTATTTGTGACTGTAGTATAAGTACAGCTAAGTGTCCCTTATGGAAATTAAACCTAAAACTTCAATTCATTATCTTCTGTGCAACAATTCAAGCCCCGAATTAAATAAAAATAAAACTGTCCAAAAAATGAAAAGAAGTGACTTAGAGCAGGACTTCAGGACTGTGAATATCTGAAATTGTATGCAAATTTGGATATACTTGCATTTTCCTAATGACAGTAGCATAGCTTTCATCAGATTTTCATGATGTAAAGAAAGTTAAAACCCCTTATTTCAAGTCTCACTTTTATAATCAGCTTCCTATCTCAATATTCCATATTTTAAAAATGACAGAGAATCTGTTTCAACAGCACCTCTACTTTCTTTAACAGGAATCAAAACAAGATCTGTTATCAAAATTAATTTTACAACTACACCATCAGTGTGAAGTTCAACTAGTTTCACACGATTTCTAGCAAGCATTCTCAGCAATTCTATGGCACTGTCAAATCTGAACTTCCTAATCACTTAGCCAGGGCTACATGCCAGGGTTCAGAAACCTGTGGCATGTATTACACTTTCTGTTGTCATCCTAGACTACCCATTCACACTCTGAACTCCTTGATGGCTTGCCTGCTCCTTTCTTCTCTGATTTCATATTGTCCTGGGCAAAGGAACTGAGACAGATTAAAGCCATTTTAGCCACCCTGATTTTATTTTAATCCCTGCTAATAATAAGTACAGTACAGCTGACCCGTGAGCAACTTGGGGGTTAGGGGAGCCCACCCTCCACACAGTCGAAAACCCAAGTATAATTTTAGGGCTGGTTGCTGCATCCTTCGATTCAGTCAACTAACAATCATGCAGTACTGCAGTATTTACCACCGAAAAAATTTCAAATATACAGGGACCTTCACAGTTCAAACCTGTGTTTTTCAAGGGTCAACTATATAGGGTTTTGGAAGCACACAAACTTAAAACTATTTGAAAATAAAAACTCTCATACCCTAAAAAAGTTAAGAAATTAAAAACCTTTCTTTCTTCCATCTGAATTTGTTAACACATGTAAAAACCACTGGTATTAAAAAAAAAGTGGACGAGTATTTAAGGTGGAAAAAAATCTCATGGTGGCATTTAGGGGAAGAACTGACAACACATGGGACTGATTTGAAAGACACTCCTTTTGTAGCAGCAAACTGATGAAGCCTAGGGAAACCAAATTAGAAAAAAGCTTTCTAATTTTTAGAAGCTGGTCTTTGGCAAAAAGCCGTATTTGGAAATGAATCATAACATTTTATATTTTCATACTAAATATACCAGCTTCTGTACTATTCTTAAAATCCCAAAGATTTAATGAAAACAACAAGCATTATAAATAACAGCTAAGAAGAAACTAAAATCATAGTCCTGTAGTGTTACACTTCTTTAACATAACTAAGAAAACATTATCTTTAGAGTTCATGGTGATGAAAGTAAATTTGTGCATTTAATCATTCTTATATGTAATCTATTTCCTGCATAACAGAAAAGCTACAAAACAAGTGAAAAAATGCAAAAACAACAGGAAAAAGAAGCTTCAGAGTCAAAACTGCAATAGCACTGTTATTAAAATAAATGAAGAGAGGTTTATTTAGGTCATACGTTTTATATAACAAAAAGTGAGTTTTGTTGGCTACATGTTCCAATGTACACAAGCACATGAAAAATGGCCTAGGAAAAATACGTTTCTGGGGAAGAATGATTTAATGTATTTTATGAAATCTACAAACTTAATTGTGAACTATTGTTTTCTGGACATAAACTTTAAATAAAATATACTTACATGAAGGTATTATAAGGGCAAGATAATTTTACACTGTTAGCAGACCAAAGCAAGGTGAGAGGGAATAACTTAAAATGCCCATGATGTAAACACAATAATTTAATTTTAGCCTTTTATGTCATGTTACATAATTTTCATTTTAGGATTTAAGGTAGTTTTTGCCATCTATCAGAGCAGTCTGGGCTTCCAAGAACTTTGCCTTAATGCAAAGGTGGCTTGGGACTTTCCACAGTCTAGACATCCTTTCATCTCACCACAATTATAAACATTTTTAATGTTTCCCAAAATCCTTAACACTCTTGTTCTTATACAGAAATGAAAGTAAATGCTATTCTTGTTACCAGATAGGTACAATGTAATACCAAGCATTTATGTTTAGAAAAATCAACCAAAATAATACTGTCACTGAAATAATGTTTCTGAATGACCATATACTTTGCTCTAGAGGCTTTTTTACTCACCAGTTTTCTGATTGGTTGCTTAATTGTGTTTCCCTATTCTCACTATATAGTACATAGAGATCTATATATAATTTCTCTACTACAGCTAAGAGATTACTTGCCTTAAAGTCAGAACTCCTTTTGGGGAAAGAGCCTAAGGGAAGGATCAAACAATGATTTGGGAGGGTGGTGTCTAGTGGTATTTATGAGATGAGTGGATGGCTAGGGCAGAGATTATCAGATATTCTTCAATCAACTGTAGAGTCCTGCCAACAAAGAAATGTCTTGTGAACCAGATAACTTTCAAATACCCTGCCTGATACTCACACTGGTAAAAATCTCTTCAGAAAAATGTGAACTTCCTATTTAAAAACAAACACAAAATGTTTTATATAGATTTACGAGTTTTTCAGGAATGGAACTATCATGTAAAATGAAGATAATAATTTGTCAGAACTTTATAAAGTATTTACTGTTTCAGAAAATTACATCACCAATGGAAATGTCACTTGTACCTGAATCACCAATATACTACACTTCCAGTAGCCTGCATTTAGTGGCCATGCATTCACACTGATTACAGCATCTGAATACTCATTATCTCTAGTGCAGCTACAATTGAGCATTTCCATATGGAAGTAGATATTATTTAATATATTTGTTTATTTTTATTCATATGACAACTAGGGTTTTAATGTTAATATTTAAAAGAATCCAGTTATATATGTAGCAGGCTATATGTTTAAATTTTATTTCAGGATAAGAATGGGAAGAGCATTTATGAAATATGTTAGAAATAGAGGGCAGTGGGCCCAACAGGGCTGAAAAGTAACCATGTACTTGGATGGTCAAAATCTAAGTAATATTACAAGTAATCACTATCTTGGGTCTACAACAGACTTTCTCAAGTTGGAAGCTGCTGCTTATACCATAAGCAGAATACCAGTATTCAAAACAGGAAACTACAACAAATATTTCCAAGTAGAGATTTAAACAGGCTTATGTGTTAGGTAAAAAATTCTAAACAGTAACAACATAAAAATATATTGAAGTCAGAAAACAGACATAATGAGTGAAACCTATTTAATAAGTTAGATAAGAACTAAAACAAAAGGTAGAAAAAAGTAAGGTGGAAGGAAGATACACAATTATCTTATTAATTTTATATTCTGGGAACCTGAGACATGCTTCAGAAAAAAGTAAAACATGTTAAAAAAGGTTAAAAAAAGAAAAGAACTCAGCAGATCTTAAACGATTGCTATGAAAATTTGAAAACTGAACTTTAAACACAGAAATGATTATTTAGCAACATTGGGTCAAACCCACATAATTCTGAAAATGTATTATAAAAAAACACAAAGGAATATTTTAGCTTATTATCAGTTCTTTCAATAAGCAATTCATTTACCCTGTGTAATGATTAATAAAATTGTACCACTGACTGAAAATTCTTGCCTTCTGGTATCTTCCTGCATGTAATGAAAAAAATCTATTTCAGCAAACAATCAAAGAGTATTTACTGAGAACTTACTAAGGGCTTTTCTGTGTGGTAAGGACCAGTGATGATAAAAAGGAATATGTGACTTAGTCCCTAAGCACTTGGAGTTGATTTAGGTCTTATTTACCTTAGATATCATTTAATTTCCTATTTCCTCTCATATATTTAAGATCAAACTAGAATTATTTTCTGGTTTGAATGTGGTAAACTCAAAAAGGATACCTAGTAAACAACTGGATATGCTTGTTTAGAGTTTAGGAATGAGGGTTGGGCTTGAGATTAAAACCGGGCAAGCATAATGATGGTGGTTAAAGTCAAAAGTATGTAGGAGACTGCCTACTAAGAGTGTACAGAAGAGAATAAGGGTTAAGAGATGGAATTCTCAGGGCTGTCATTTGAGATACCTGTGGAAGAAAGGGAGTAAGCAGAGGAAAAGATCATTACAGCAGAAGAAAAACAAGAAGAGCAGTGTGGCAGAAGCCCAGGAAGAAGTTGCAAAAAGGAATTATTATATGCTGCAAAGAAAAAAGACAACTGTAATAATTAGGAAATCACTGGTGGCTTTTGCCAACACAGTTTGAGTAAAGTAAAAAGGGCTACATTGGATTGATGAATGGAGGTGGGGAGGAGCGTGGGAAGTGGGAATAGCAGTTAACTAATGAAAAACTGGATCAAGTGAAAATATTTACTGTAAATAAATCATAAGCTTATTTTCAGGTTTGAAATGAAGGATCTGGTAAAGAGGGAGAAAAAGTTATGGGAAGGAAAAATTATTGAAGGATTAAGGAAGAAGAGTAAATGTTCAAGAGCCAAGGTGTAAAACATTAACTTTGGAAACTGACAGGATCTCTCATTTGAAATGGAATTTTTTTTATTTGAACATGAAAAATGAAGAAAGCTGAAATCATAAACTATCACATTTTCTATTTTGATAATTTTAAGAAATACCTTTGTGATGATCTGATACAGTCATCAAATGAGTGACTGAGTTCAGTTATTCAATGTCTGTTTACAGACTTCATACCTTCCTACGGCTTTTTGTATAACTCAAATCTAATGGAACCTCAGATGGCTGTTACAAATTAGACCAGCAGTTCCTCCCTATAAGATTCAATTAACACTAAACTTCACATTCACTTTTTTTTTTATTACTAATAGATACTTCTTTTACAGCAAAAATAAAACATAAGTAGGATCTTGGAGATTCTAATTACATATGGTCATCACACTGATTTCTGATAACCAAAGGCACTGGTTCTCACAGTTCTGGATTTCACAGACCAGCAAAAAAAAATTTTAATTGGAAAACTAACACAAAGTTACCAACTTTAAATTTTTCTAAGCAAGAATATTAACAAAAAAGAAAGTAAGGAAAACAAGCTAAGACTTAGTTCTTCTGTAAAGTCTGAGAAACTGTCACAGCCCAGTGAAGCCTAAGAACACAGGAAAACCAAATGTAATGTTATCCCAGATGAGATTTTGAGCCAGAAAAAGAATATCAGTGAAAACCACAATGAGATATCATACCTGTTAGAATGGTTATTATAAAAAAGACAAGATTGTCCTTCCTCTTTGCTCTCAGACAAGCTAATAAGCAGTGGGGACATATCTAGGATCTACAGACTATTTCTGCAGTTTCTATTTTCTAAATCCCAAGCTATTCTTCAGTTTTATAGAGCAGTTTTTCAATTGTTGAGGATCTTTCTAAGAAATGCAGTTTGATTTCTATCCTTGGCTTTTTGATGTTATGTTCAATCACCACTTTTTGTTCCTGGAAAAAATGAACTGATGCTTCTGAATAAATATGGCAATATTTAATTGAAAAAAAAAACAAGAGATAATAAGTATCGGTGAGGATGTGGAGAAAAGGGAACCCTTGTGCACTGGTGGTGGGAATGTAAATTGGAGCAGCCACTATGGAAAATAGAACTGAGGCTCCTCAAAGAATTAAAAACAGAACTACCATATGATCCAGCAATTCCACTTCTGGGTATTTACCCAAAGAAAATAAAAACATTAATTTGAAAGATATATCCACCCCAATGTTCACTGTAGCATTATTTACAATAGCCAAGGTATGGGGGAAAAAGGTATCAAGGTATGTCGAAAAAAAAACTGTTGATCAACAGATGAGTGGCTAAAGAAAAAAGCTATGTACCTTTAAATACGTATAAAACCTCCAAAGAGATGACAGAATAATATCTTGAAGGAAAAAAAAAGAACTATTACAAGATGAATCAGGCAGATAGGCATCAAGAACAGATAGAAATGAAAGAAGTCCAACGGTAACTTCTGAAACCGAAAAACGGTTAATTAGATTAAAAATTCAGAAGACCGAATGAACTCTAGATTGAACACAAGTGAGAGAATTGGTGACTAGGAGCTAGAACTAAGGAATTCACACGGAAAGCAGCAAAGACAGAAAACAGATGAGAAATACGAACAAGAAGTTCAAGAGCATAGGTTAATACCAAGCAAGAGTTCTAAAGTAAGAAAAAGGCTGAGAAGCAATATTTAAAGGAAAAAAACAGTGGAAAATTTTCTGAACTGTTGAAATGAGAGCTTTCAGGTTGAAAGTACACACAAGTGTAGAGCAGGAAAAACAAAACTCACATGAAAAATATGAGGGACACAGCACAGTAAAATTACAAAATATCAAGGACAAAGAGATAATCTTAAAAACAATGTGAAAGATATTATCAACAAAATCATGACAATTAGATTAAAAGCATATTTTACACCAGCAATAAATGTCAGAAAGCAATGGAATAAGTAGTATTTTCAATATGTTGAGTGAAAGTAACTGTTAATCTAGAATTCTGAATCTACCTAAATTAGTATTCAATAGTAATTATGAAATAAAGACATTTTAAGCCATAAAAGCTAAGAAAGTATACAAAACATGAAGCCTTGCTTAAAAATAACTGAACAATGTATTTCAGCAAGAATAAAGGTAAATATAGAGGGAAAAGGTGGTATGCAAGAACAATGGTGAGTAAAAGAAATCACTAAAACCCTGTAGTAATAAATCAAAATATGGAACAGTTAAAAAGTTAGGAAATGTTTTGAGTTTAAAAAGAAGTAGAACTACAACACACATTATGGGAAAAAACATTTGCAAGTCACATATCTGATAAGGGTCTTCCACCCAGAACATATAAAGAACTCTTACAACTCAGTTTAAAAAAAGACAACTCAAAAATGGGCAAAAAGATCTGAATAAGCATTTCACTCTCTCTCTCTCTCTCACACACACACACACACACACACACCCCACAACAAACAAACAAAAAAACAGCCGATAAGGGACATGAAGAGATATAGAAATCATCAATCATTAGGGAAATACAAATTAAAACCACAGGTTACCCATTCATACCCAAGACCACAGCAAGAATCAGAAAGACAAAAACAAGTACTGGCAAGGATATGAAGACACTGGAACTTATAGATTACTGGTGGGAATGTAAAATGGCACATTCACTTTGGAAAACAGTTTGGCAATTCCTCAAAAAGTTAAAAACAGCGTTACCATATAACCCAGTAATTCTACTCCTTAGGTATTCACCCAAGAGAAATAAAAATATACATCCACAAAAAACTTACACATGAATGGTCAAAGTAACATTATTTCTAATAGCCTAAAGGTAGAAACAAACTAAATGTCCATTAATCAATGAATGGATAAACAAAATGTTGTATATCTATACAATGGAACATTATTTGGTAATATAAAGGAATGAAGTACTGATACAGAGATCAACACAGACATACCCTAAAAACATTGTCAGGTGAAAGAATACAGTCACAAAATACCACATGTTGTATGATGTCATTTATACAAAGTGTCTAGAGTAGGCAAATCTATAGAGACAGTAGATTAGTGACTGATTAGGGCAGGCAGCTAGTGGTTTGGGGTAATGGAGAATGAGAGTTAATTGGTAGGGAATCTCTTTTAGGGGGCATAAAAAATGTTCTAAAATTGGAGTGTGGTTGATGGCTGCATAACTGCATATATTGAAAAAACTGAGTTGTGCACTTTAATGAACAAATTGTATGGTCTATGAGTTATATCTCAACAAAGCTGGTAAAAGAAAAAATAGAGCTAAACTATTATAACAGTAATGTGGAAGGTGAGAGAGGGAATACTGGAGTCAAAATCTTTTAAACCCCTACGTTATTTGTACCTAGAGATAATTAATACATAAGCATAGCTAGAAAACAAATACAATGCATAGCTTCCACATGATCCAAAGGGGAAAATAGAAATAGAATAGAAATGTTAACAATTTCAATGCAAAGTCAATCAAAATCCTAGAAAGATTTTTCACAGAATTAGACAAAGTGATTATAAATAGCATATGAAGAGTAAAGCTCCGAAGCAATTCTGAAAGGGAAAAAAAGGATTGGGGGTTTGGCCTAGCCAGATATCAAGACATATAAAGTACATAAAAGTGAAGCAGCCAGTTGATAACTGGGGGAAGTACTATAAGTAAGACAGTGCGTTATTGGTGCACCAGCTGGACAACAGATGAATGAAACAGCATAGAGAACCTAGAAACAGAGCACGGTATATGACAGAGAAGGCAAACAACACAGGTTAGTGGGGAAAAGATTGCTTATTCAATAAACCACATTGGGACAAATAACTTCTCATATGGGAGAAAATTAATTACCTACTTTATTCCATATACAAAAATAAATCCCAGGTATATTAAAGATCTAAATGTTGTAAAACTAAATGTTAAGACAACTTGAAGAAAATGCTAGAAAAATAGCTTTATGACCCTGGTAGAGGAAAAGAATTTCTAAACAAGTAATAAAAAGCAGAAATCATTCACCTAATTTACCTACAAACAAATTTATAATATCAAAAAAGATACCATCAACAAACTTAAATACAAGGGACAGACTGGAAGAAGATATTTACAACATATACAACAAAGAACTGGCATCTGGACTATAGAAGATACTAATAAGGAAAAGACAAACCACCCAACAGGAAAACAGGTAATCTACTCACATGAGTGCAATACAGGACACCAGAATCTCTCTAGCAATTAGGAAAATGCAAACTAGAACAAAAGGAGATACCTTTCACACTCATCAGATTGGTAAATTTTTTCAAGTCTGACAGTACAAAGTGTTGACCAAGATGTACGGAAAGGGGAACTCTCTCATGTTTTGGAAAATAATTTGGCAATATCTAGTAGTAGTCATAACGTGCACACCCAATGACCCAGCAATTCCACTTCTAAGTATTCCAATTAAAACAAACAAACAAGGGTGGTCACTGCAACATATTTTTTTTTAACAAGAAAAAGCTGACAGTAATTCAAATATCCATTAGTCCAATATTGCCCTGGCTAGGGCAAGGGATGCTTAATTTTGGTAGTTCCAGAGCCTAGCAGTATGCTATCACAGTGTACATGTTCAGAAATGTTTGAATGAATGAATAAATAAATGGGAAAGAAACAGTGTTACCTAAAAATGGATGTAGAGTTGAGAAACAGCTTTTATTACATGGAGAATAAAAACAAAACAGACAAAAATCCGCGCCTTCATGATATGAAAGAGACAAATAAGTACAGAAAATGTTAAATAGTGGTAAGTGCTAAGAGAAATAAAAAGTAGGGAAGGGGGATAGGGAAGTATGGGTGGGGGAGATACAATTTTATACTGAATGGCTCAAAAAGGCCTCATTGATAAGGTACATCTGAAAAAAGATGAAGGGAAGCGGCCAGCAGATAACTGGGAGAACATTCCAGGCAGAGGTAACAGGCAGGGCAAAAATACCAAGATTGAAGTACGCCTGGCACTTCTGATGAATCACAAGGTCTGTGTGGATAAAGCGAAGTGAGTGAAGAATGATGGGGGATGAGAAGTGGTTTGGGGAGGTGGGTGGTTACAGAGCCAGCAGAGACTCTGGCTTTTACTCTGGGCAAGAAGGCAAATCCTCAGAAGGTTTTAAATGCAGGAATTACATCATGTAACTTGTGTTTTAATAAGATCACTCTGGCTGCTATGTTGACAACAGACTGCAGGGATAGAAGGGATATTTAATGACGAGAGTAGCAATCACAAGCTTCTTTGGAGGATTTGGGCAAGGTCCCTACTTCAGTGCTGCTAGGACACGTGGGATTCCACTAATGCCTGACTTCTCCAACAAAATGAAAAACTGAGTATCTAAGAACATATATATGAACATGAGAAAAAAAAAGCAAATATTCAAAGATCTAGGATCTTAAACATTAATTTCTGAGGTTAAAATTTACTCAGCCATGGCAAAATAATATTACCATAGGCCAGTGCTTCCTTTTCCTACTCCTCATTCGTTCCTTGAGAGAAAGGCAAAGAACACAGGTACTTTCAAACTGATGCTAATACAAATCTGATACTCATTTATTCAACCAACATTTGGTGGGTGAATACCTAACAGTGGGCCAACTGCTATCTTGAGTGCAAGGGAGATATAAAGACAAAAAAAATATGGCCCCTGCCCTAAGATAACAGTCTAGTCTAGTACGTGAAAGTAACTAGACTTAGATAACGTGCTATATAGAAGCATGATCTCACTTTTTAAAAAAATATATATATATTATCTTATTTATTTTTGGAAAGGGAGGTAATTACGTTTACTTATTTATTTTCAGAGGTACTGCGGATTGAACCCAGGACTTTGTGTATGCTAAGCATGTACGCTATACCACTTGAGCTATACCCTCCTCTAACATGAGCTCACTTTTAATGCTATATAGCAGCAATAGTAGAAATATAGCATAAGCCACAAATGCAAGCCACATATGAAATTTAAACATTTCTAGTAACTACACTTTTTTAAAAGGTAAAAAGAAACAGGTAAAATTAATTATATTTCACTTTAACCAATATATCCAAAATATTATTTCAACATGTGACCAATACAAAAAATTGAAGTATTTTATATTCTTTTTTTATCCTGTTTTTGAAATCCTATGTGTACTTTACACTTCAGCAAATTTCAATTTGAACTAGCCACATTTCAAATGTACTAAATTAGCACAGTTATGCAGGATACAGCTATTTTTTAGAAAATTGAAAAGAATTAGACACAGCTACAGGACAAAGTAAATTAGTGTAGGGAGGCCTGAAAGAAAAAGCTTAAAGAAAAAGAGTAAGATTAAACATACAATAGATAATTGATGGGGAGTATGGAGAGCAGGATGAAAGAGCACAAGTGGATTGGTTTAGAAAAGGACAGTCAAACCTTCCTTTGTGACAAGAGGAAAGGGAAGAATTAAGTACAGATATAATCAAGTTTGGCAAGTCTAAGTGGGTGAGAGAATAGAAAGTTGAGAGTTTAGGCAAAGAGCTTCCCATTTTCTCAGTGAATTAGAAGACAATCTTACCAGACTCCGTCCACCATTGCCAATTCAAATCTAAAGGGACTATATTTATGGAACAATTTAAGAAACTGTATCCTAGAATGACAATATTAAGTTGTATTTTTGTAAAATTACGGTAATTTTCTACCTTTCTTCTGGACTGGTCAATCTTGAATTTTGTCACTTTAAACACAGAAGCAATACCGTGGATTAATTCTTTTTTTCTCACCTATTCATTTATTCAGCAAACATGTACCTAGTGCCTGCTCTGTCAAGTATTGTGTGAGACACTGAGCATACAGAGATAAACAAGGCCCTTGTGACCTACATTTGAGTCTCCAGTATTTAGCACTTCATGTCTGCAAACAGTAAGTACTTTAAAAACATAGCATTACCTTGCCCTGTAAAGAAATATTACATATCAACTAAAATATGCATTGACAAAGACTTTCATTTAATTCTAAATTAGCACTGTACAATTGAATTTTCTGTAATAATGAAAATGTTCTACTCTGAATTATCCAATATGGTATCACATGGATTTTTTAGTTAATTAGAATTTTAATTGCCAATGTGGTTAATGGGCACCATACAAATCTAAATATTAAAATACACAGCGAGTAGTTAATGGCATTTTCACTATCATAATCAAGGTGCTGTCATCTCTGAGTTAACATACATAGTATGATGCTAGAAATAAGCACACTATAAATAATACTAATTGTAGAGAAAGACATCATAAGAAAAAATTTTTTACTGTAAAATAACTTTAGCATTGTGAGACCCAAAAGAAAGAAAGAACATAAGAGAAAGAAAAAGAAAAGGAAAGGGTATTCCAATCTTTTCAGTCTACTTCCCCAAAGGAAAACATCAACTTCTGACAAACGGCCTAATTTTTCTCACTGTGTCAAGAAGTGAAAATACTTCGTGGAGATTTAAGGAGTCAAACTTTTTTTAATTAGAGAAAAATTACTAGAACATAGGGGTCATCTCAGTAACAAAATGACAACAAACTTTTCTTTTGGCTAGACAACTTAAGGTGTTGAAAATCAGGATTTTTATAATGAATAAAGTGTGTTTAAAACTCCAGAAACACACCTGTCTTTGTGATCTGCTTATTTTCCCAAATTTGTCCCATATATCTGAAATTTTTAAATGAACCTATTGCTAAAAGGCTCAATCTACTGAGCAAATGGAAGTTTGTGTGGTTTAAACTAGACTTTGAGTTGAATAATTCCTGGTGTAGTAACTAGAATGGCTGTTTACGACTGGAATGGTAAAATATACTTCCATTACTCTGTGTATCCACCTGTCCTTAATGTATAATTTAAGTGTACAAACTTAATCAGAGAGACAAAGTCCTACATTGGCATAGGTCTTATTACATACGTGAAAGATCTGATAACTTAAAAGTAAAACCAGTGAGGTGAGCAACCAATGTCAGAGATAGCATTTTTTTATGCACAGCAACTTGCTCAACTTGTTAACCACCCCATAATGCAGTTGTCTTGTAAATTAACCACACAACTTCCTGCCCTTCCTTTTAGTTGTGTTCATTCGAAGCCATTTTAAAAAACATTATCAGACTGTCTTGGAGATGAGAATGGTTATACAATCAGGACTTTATTCAGGTTAACAAAAATACCTAACACTAAGAAGAGGTGTCTTAATCTACTAGAACAAACTTCAAGAGAATTACTTTAAAATGATCTTCCTAGCACACAAAACACCATCAGGTAAGTCTTCCATACATGGCGATGGGCAAATCAAAAGCATGAGATCATGAGATTATTACCTGTAATGATTAACTTCCAGAGTCAAGTTACCAAGCTGCAGCTTACTGCAACAAAGCCAAAGTATTGCAACAATATGGTATTATAATGACATCATTAGCTTGGTTTCCTAACAAGGCATATATCTGGGATATCTGAATTTACACTTAGCTAAAAATAGAGAGCCAACATTTGTTTGAAGGAGTGGTAGACAGTCCTAGTTTTACGTGTTAGATTTTTTTTTTTTTTTTTTTTTTGGAGAATGATGCCCACTGCAAAATGAATTAACAGAAGGCTGGCTCTAAAAGAGCATGAACATAACATTTCAGCCTCAACATAAAAATGTTGTTCTAGAGCGGGGAAAAGGAGGTATCAACGCTTTAGTCCCACGAAAGTCGTTTTTGCTTCACCGCTTTTTGAATTAGTAAATGAGAACACGGAACTGTAGAAGCATTTATTTACTAATGCGACTTAGAAATTAAGTAGCAGCCAGTAACAGACCTCATCCCCAGCCAGGAGCAATTTATGTCTTAATTATCAATATTCCCTTAAGTTCTGTATTTTGGATGCTGTAGTTGCCAGCCGACAAGACAGATTTTTCTCTGTGAATTAATTCTGAGACAGGTGGCGCTTTTTAGATGCCTTAAATCATCCTTTTCTAAGATTCCTTTTTTCCTCCAGATGTTCCAGTAAAACTGAAAAGTCAATCATTGGTTCCAACAGGTCTCACTCAAACTGCCTCGAGGAGAACGGAAAAACGTATAAGGTTCGCATTCCAAAAGTTTCACTTGGGTTGGGGTGAGGACAAGGTAGTAAGGAAAACAGTCCTTCATAACTATCGTACTTATCTTTTGCGAAACTAGACGGGGTGTTGAAATATTCTTTCTTTCCCTAACCCAGTCCTCGAGTAAAATTTGTTTCATTGAGAGGGGTAGACTAGATAAGGTCCCCTTCTCCTAGATAATCAACTGCAACCTTCAAAACAGCGAGGAGAGGGGGCAGAAGACTAGTCCTCCCCCTCCCCTTCACTCAAACGTGTCCCAAATTGTTAGAGGAAAGAAAAACAAGCCTGTTTTTTCTCCCCAGACCAACTCTTTCCGTTCCCTCGCCCTATATCCTCGGGGTGGGGGGACGCCGACCCGACTCCAGACCCCACTTCTGGCCGCAGCCGCCTAGGAGGAGGGAGTAACCGAGAAGCGCTGCAGGAACGGCCGCCTCCAGCCGCCGGCCTCCGTGAGCCGGGCCAGAGGCGAGACGCGTGCCGGGGCTGCGAGGGGCTTCTCCCGCGAGCGCCTCCGCTGCGGCCTAGCCCAGAGCCTGCGCCGGGGCCTCGCGGCTCCGCGCCGCCGGCCTTTCCCTGCCACCCGCGCCCGGGAGGTGAGGGGTGGAGGTACCTACCAGCTGCTGCCGGACCCAACGCCACATGCCCCCGCCGTCGCCGTCCCTGTCCCGCAGGACGCGGGGGCCGAGGGGCTGCAGGCGGAGGCCGACGAGCCAGAGGGGGAAGCGGGAGAGACCCTCTGACTGAAGTTTCGCTCGCCGCCGCCGCCGCCTCACTCCCCGCGCCGGGGCCCCATCTCGCCGCGCCGGTCCCGAAGTCCTACAGGCGCGGCCCCGGCACCGCCCCCGCCCGGCGCAGCTGAGCTTGCTGCCGCGCCGCAGCCACCTTCATTATTGACCGTTGTCACCCGAAGCACCACCACAACCCCACCCCCGACCCCGGGCTCCACCCCCGGCGCCCCGCCCCGCCCCGCCCCCGGACGTGACGAAAGGGGCTGCGCCGACCGAGGGGCCCAGCGCGCCCCGCCGCTGTCCTGAGCCGGGCTCAGCCTTGTGGGCGGGGCCGGCGGCCAGCGTGGAGAGCTGCGGGTTCATGATCGCCCCGTGTGTGCTCTGCTCCACCTCTCATTTCTGGGATACGTTGAAATAGGGTCTGAGAGTTTCACACGGAGTCTGCGGCTTCTAGCCGACTTCTCTGTTTCTACCTCCTGCTGCAGGTCTGTTTCTGGCTGTCTGCCTTTGGTTTCCCCAGTCGCCCAGCACGCATACGCACGATCTCGAGAGTAATGACTGAAAGTTAATCCCCAGAGATCTCCAGTTTCGGTTCAATTAAATTGTGGAAGCCTTTGTCTCAACGTTTAACGCAGCTCTCTTTAGCAAACGACTGAGCTGGAGTAGGAGAACCTTGATCACTTCCTTTATGTAATTTTGTAAGGAGATGCAACTCCCCTGTGCCTGGTTCAGTCTGGACCAGTGTTCCGGGAGAATGGACGAGATATTCTGTTTTGCATTATTTAAAAAGTAAGGGGGAAAATATTTCCTGTGGGAAGGTGGCTGTTTTCTGTTAACTGCTGAACTCTTGCAATCAAAAACACCCCATAAGTAGCAAGACCTAGGCAAGATAAGGGTGTGGATAAGTGGAGGTAAGAAGGGGTATAAAAGCAACTGCAACTGGACTTTGACTTGGAACGCTGAAATGAAGCGCCGGGTCTCGCTTTGTTCAAAACCAGGCCCGTATACGTCTTGATTGTTATGTATGTGTATTGTGTGCAGTATTTTGCTGAATTAAAGCACACTTCACCATTCAACATACAAGAGTTTAAAAAGATTTTTTTAATAAGCGAAAACAGAAACCTAAGTGAGATTTGAAAAACTAAGCAAGTCTTTGCAAGACATACACACAGTCTTTTAGTTTCAATAAATATTCCTTATTGTGCAATAATTATCCAGCACCACAAATAGAGCCTTTCCTTTGGTGTATTTATTATCTGTAAAAACCAGAAATGGAATTTTACATAATAAATAATCCAACTACAAGAATTACTTAGACATGTAAAGAGAAAAAGTAATCTCACTTTTGTTCTTATGACTGAACCTTGCTTCATGGTCCTAAAAGGAAGTTTGAGATACATTTACTTACCTGCTACAGTGATAAAACATTATTTCCATTCATGGAGCACTTGTGTGTCCCAGGCCCTGTAATAAGCTCTTTACTTGCAAGGTCTAATTTAACCCCCATCAATCCTTTGAACTTGATACTATTATTCCCATTGCATGGATGCAGAAATGGAGGCCCAGGTTAATAACGTTCTCAGGTTATGTAACTTGGCAGAGCTGGGAAACAGATTCTGGATGGTCAGACAATAAGAGCTCATGCTCTTCAGATATTGTAAAGAAACAAAAATACGAGCATAACTACTTTTATTCATCTGCAAGTGGTCTGGTTAAAATTAGGCTGGGAAATTTTTATTTATGTGCGACTAAAGTTTGTCAATACAACATAAGAAATAGAAATCTAGAGGACACTTTTTGTATTATTATTTAACTATGTCCCAAATTTCAAAAAGTAGAAGTGGGAGGAGTTGATTCTAAATGCCATGGTGGAATATGGTAAGAAGTTATCTCAGGGTAACTGTATAAAGATCATAACTGTAGTTCAAATTTTCAGGAACAGAATAAGCACTCAAGGTAGTGTTTTGGTCTAAGCATTTTTCAAGAGCAACATTATATACCTCATATTAATCCAAGGAGCGTAATATAGAGTATATATTCTATATAACTCTTTAGTGGTGATGGAATCAATTTAGTGTGTCATGATCAGTGTTTCTAAAAAACAGAATAGAAAATATTAGAATATATTATGCAGTGTAAATAATATGTATTGTTTTCTGAAACGTTTGTTTCAGCAGGTACACACACACACACATGCACATCAGATCACAATATAAAAATAATTTATTTTTATTGGTTGTGGTTGGAAAGGTTTGAAAACATTGAGGTTGGAATACATAGGACTTACTACAAGCACCAGCTGCAAACGAAAGAAAGTGCATTTGGAGTCAGTGGTAATTCATTCATTCCACAGCTATTTCTTAAATGTATTGAACACCAAATATATGCCTAACAACTGACTAAAAGTAGGAGGAGACACAAATGCAATTTTAAGGTGAGCCCCTTTTCTCTGGGGAGAGTTTACAATCTACTTGGAAAGAGAAGTTGCAGAGAGGAATCAATTAAGTAACAGTCAAATGTAGTATGGGATTAAGTTCTAAAAACTAAACTGATAATAGTCACTAATTTCAGAAAATGGATGTGGGCAATAGCAGCTGGGAAGAGTTCAGAGGAAAGGATCTGAATTTGAATTGAACTTGAAATGAAGGTGGGAGGGAAAGGCTTTCCAACTGGAAGAACTGCAGAAAGCTCAAAATGTTTGAGGTACAACTAATTTGGAGTAATAAGAGGTGAGGTTGAGTGAGTAAAGGCATGGTGTTAGGAGAGGTTCTGGCTAGTCACAGGAGTTTACCAGAAATGGTCAATCCCTGGCATTTTCTGAACAATGAAGTGACAAGATGAAATTAGAGTGTTAGTCCATAGACATTATATGTGATAAAGTGAAGAGAGAAGAAAGGGCAGATAGGAAATTATTGCTAGGGTGAAGCATCAAGTTTAGAAGTGCTGGACTGTTGAAGAGCCAGAAGAAAAGCATATTCTAGGAAGTTGTGCTCTGGTGACAGACGAGGAAACCTGAAACTTAAGTCATTTCAAGTGAGGTGACAGACCTTTCCAAGAGAATAACAGCATCACACAACAGCCACTGAATTAATGGTATGGTTCTTTTTCTTGAATAAACTTGTTAATATAATTCTGTGATAGTTATACCTGTGAGATGTTTTTTTTCCCAGAGTGAGACGGGAAATCTCCTGGTTTGCTGTTAATAGAGATTCTTAGGTATAACAAAGACAAACAAAGAGGGATATTTTTCTTGATCAGAACATCTTGGACTATCAATAGAAAGCACAGACTGTGTGCTTGTTAACACCAAGATTCCTGGCTCATTCATTTTGGAACCCATAGTGTCTAAAAGGTACTCAACAGATGTTTCTTAAATGAATCAATAAGTTAATGCCAATACCTAAGTAGTTAGGGAAAAAATACCTTGTTCAGGAATAGCAAAGTGATATAAAAGCAAAGTATACTGAATGATTTCAGTGGATCCTAAGCTATGCAGTAAGACCACTAATCACCATCTTTTAGACTCAGGGCGCTCTCTGTTTTGTGCCTGTCAGAACTCTTCAAGGTTCAGTCTGATTGGAGGACAGTGAGCCTTGCGAATCTGCTGCCTTAATTATTTCTACATCGATGGAGGAGCCATCAGTTGGGCCCTAGAATCTTCTCATTTTTAAAAGGACAGCTTTCTACTTTTTCAAAATCATAAATCTAGTAATTATAAATTATTATACTTAAAAAGCAGTTTCCTTCTGGTTAACTATCATTCCAGAATTTCCAGACCAGACTTTAGGCAAAGAAAAAAGACATAAGGCAAGCTTTTCCAGTACCGACTGGGATTACATATTTTATCACCTTATGAAAAAATTCATTAGGAACATTATCACATTACATATTTGCAACTGCTCTTGAAATTTTTTCAAACAGTGGTAGACTAAGTTATATATATGAATGCAGTTTTAATTTTTGGCTATTTATGCTGATACAGAACTGAAACTCAAAGCCACTGTGAGAGTTAGGGTCCGTAAAAATGATCTCTTTCTTGAAAAGTCAAAATATGTAAAGCATAAATGTATTCTGAGCTGTACACTGACAAATGATTAGGATGATAAATCTTAGATGTGTATTTATCATAATAAAAAATGGGGGAAAAAACAAGATTACACTGTATAGCACAGGGAAATATACACAAAATGTTATAACTCACAGAAAAAATTGTGACAATGAGTGTGTATGTCCATGAATGACTGAAAAATTGTGCTGAACACTGGAATTTGACACAACATTGTAAAATGATTATAAATCAATAAAAAAGTTAAACAAAATATTAGAATACTGCTAAAAAAATGGGGGAAAAAAAGGCTGCACAGGGAGGTTTGTTAACAGCTGCTTCATAGATTTTCTAGGCTAAACCAACACAGTTGTGTTCAACGGCAAAAATCTTAGCATTTGCCCCTTTATCTGTATTAGAATAGATCTAAAATTCTTTTCTGAGGAAAATCTTGGCTTAGCTTGCAAATATTTTCTCAGTTCTCCTCCGTTTCCTTAACTTTTATAAAACAACGTCCCCGATTCTGCTGAGTACTAATGGAAATGAATAGGGCCTAAATTGTCAACACGCTTGTCTGCTTTGCAGCTATCAGAAACGCTCAGTTGGGAGAAGTAATGTTAATGGAGGATTTCCTGAGGACTCTACACTCTCTTCTGCTGTTGGAAATTTTATCTTTAGATTAAAGAAAAATGATCAGAAATCTGCCTTTAGATAGTCTTGTTTTGGCTCTTGCTGTGGTTCCTGTTACTGAACCGCAGTTTAGGATCACATGAACAGCTTAAGTCTAGAGACGTAGGAGAAGCAGCCTCCGAAATCCCGCGACTGCTTTCGCCATGGAGCTGCAGCTGAGGACATCACACTGTGTTCTCTTGATCAGAGCCTGCAGAAATTCATTACCACAAATGACTCGGCTTCTCTTGAGCAACTCGTTTGTTTTATAACCTCCTGAGTGTTTTCAATTATGTAATTGAATGTGCTTCCTTCTACTGTTGTGTTGGTCGTTTAAAAATTTAGGGGCTCATGGCAAGTGCCCACGCACTACCGTGTACATTTTATGAATTACTTTTACCTTGACTTCTTATTTTGTCTACTCTTAGTTTCCCTTTGGCTGGTTACTCCACCTCCTTTATATCTTCTTATATCAATTATTTTGTTAAGTTATCTTCAGTCTTTTCTGAATAGAAGGAATAAAGGAAAATATAAGCTAATCATTCATTATTATAAGTCATAAAGATTAATTTTAAGATAACAATAAGCCCTGAGCAATCTAATCTGAAGATTATGTGATTTCCTTTACCTCCACACAATTACATATGTATTTTCATTGCTTTACAATGAGTATAAATGTTAATTTGTGTGAGTAGGAGATTGACTGGGAGGAAACAATGAGTAAAGGCTGAAGCCAGGTTAGGCAGTATGTGAAAGGAGGAAAAAAATGTGAGCAAGAAGAAAACAGGCTGAATCAAAGGGAGAGAAATCAAGAACTGTGTTTGTTAAGGTTGTAAGAAGTAGAATGGGTTGGAAGTTGAGTCTTGAGAAATACTAATTCAGAGAGACTTCTGTATGGGAAACAGGAAGAAAGTGGCTACTTGTTCAAGAGGTTTTTAGTAACAGCTTACCACTAAGGAAGGATGTGGGAAATTCACAGTAATACCAGCAAGGGGATATCAGAGAGCAGGTGAGGGTGGAGTGGAGCAGACCCCTGGGTAATCCTGGATAACAGATTTAAAGGCTGTTGCTCCCTTGGTACTCAGGGAGGCTGAGAAGGGCCCTGGGACGTACTGAAGACAGTGGCTGGGTTTTTGGGGGGTTAGGATGCTGAGACAGAAACAGAATGAAGCCAGGAGGAGAAGTCACACTTCTCAGGTGAGTCAGGTGAGAACAAGATCACAACTGGAGAGAGCTGAGATCTGGGGCTGGACCTACAAGAACCCAGAGCAGGAGATCCTTGAGCATTCCCAGCATTTAACCTAGGGCCTGGCACACAGTATGTGTTCAGAAATTTTTTCATTACATAAATAAAGCTGTACCAAATTGAACCTGTCTGTTTTTTTTGTTTGGGGGTTTTGTTTGTTTGTTTTTGAAGAGGGAAGTAATTAGGTTTACTTATTTATTTATTTTTGATGGAGGTACTGGGGATTGAACTGAGGACCTTGTGCATGCTAGGCATGCACTCTACCACTGAGCTATACCCTCCTCCCCCCTGAAGTCTGTATCTGTGTTACTGTAATTACCCACTTGCCTGTGGTTGATATCCTGACGTAGCTTTCATGGCAAGACGGCCATTTGTTGTGCAGATATGACAGGATCTGGATGAATCAGCCTTTGGAAATGATTCCCTAAAGAGGAGAAGAAAGAGATGAATTGGGCTGTGGTCTCAGCCACTTTTGGGTCCTTTCACATGCTGTATGTACCTCTGGAAATCTCTTCTGATATCCTCTACCTTGGTTAATTTTTCATCATTTAAGTCTCAGCTTAGAAGTTAGCCTTCAGAGAAGGTTTGGTTCCCTTGCAGAGCTGGGTTAAAACATTTGCAAACTCTAAGCACTTAAAAGATCCTATTGGCTACCCCACCACCAACCTAAATATGAATTGAAACACACAAAAAATGTGTGAAACTTTTAGCTGTCTTTGAAATGACATACTACAAAATGTATACCTATCCTGGATAACTTCTTTCTGGATTTTCTTCTGATTAAAGTCATCTCCCTCTTTCTCTCGCTCACACATGCTGCCCTATTCTTTCTCTGTCTCTCTCTCTCTGTTTCTTTTTTTCATGAGCCTCTGCTAGTGCCCCAAGCAATTGCTGAGTCAACTGTCTGCGCTCTCCCTATTAAGCATTCCCAGTGTTCCATTGCTCTCCAAGTACTTCGCACACTGGTAATCATGTAATTGTTTGCTGCCATCTGTTTAATGTCCATCTTCCCTGTGACACTGTATTCTTCTGTAGAACAGGGTCTCAGTTTGTGAAGTTTAGGAGCTCAAATTTTGGTTCCTTGAACAGCTGTTCTGTAAAATGTAAACAACATTTAAGTGACTAATGAATAAATCAGGGAATCTTGTAGAGTGATAAATTGGACTTTTAAAGAGGGGATAAAAGAAGATGATGATCTCCTAGGTGAGAAAAACAAATGAAATTAAGAGGTACTTTCTTCTACTATATTAATTTACTCAGAGACCTCACAGACTATTTAATGTTGCTATTCTGCCGAGGTAAATTGATTTCCTCTAATAACTCCTAGTCAAATATATCATAAATCTGCCATTACAGTCAATATGTAATTGATAGTTTTATAAGACCCATTTATAAAGTCTTACTAAGGACTCTCCTATTCTGGTCCAGATGCTACATTCTAGCTCTCTCCCTCCACCCTTACCTCTTCTGCCACTGTTCAGTTATTTAACAAATGTTTTTGAGCATTAAGCAGGTGCTAGCCATTGTGCTAGGTGCCTGGGCTAATATTCCCACACATCTTACACTCAAGGGGTTCACAGTTCAAGGCCTGGAGCACTGTCTTAGCATTAAATTATTAACAGTTACACATTTTTACATCAGTCATCTTAAATACAGTAAAAATATTCTGTAAAAGTATTCAGGAATGTACTAACTGTACCTATGTACGAAATTACAGGTACATGGAGTAAAGAAGGTCCAAAGGAAGGTAAAGTTTAAAAATGTCTTAGTTCTATCACCTCCAACTTCAGACCTGCTTGTTCACCGACCAGATCCTTAGTGATTCAACTGGGACGTGGTAACTTTTTCAGATGAGGCAATGTTTCTTGCCAATCAGCACGCACACACTTGGTGACCTTGCATGAAGAAACATCCTGTCTGTGGAAAAGGAGGTTGCGCCTCATCTACATAAAGCGGGGCTGATGGTGTTGACAGTGTGTGCATATTTATGTATATATATGTGTGTAAATATGTACTAAGAGGGGAAGATACGAGGAGGTGATATGTGCAGGTTTTATTTCTTAGCTCATTTGATTTTCATCCAGAGTTATTGACGAGTGTAAAGTTGTAGGCTCAATCCTCAGAGGTGATTGTTAGCTTTACATGGAAGAGAACTTTATCCTATGACCATAGCTTGTACCGCCAGCCCCAAAATAGGACAGAAAGAGCAGGTAGCTCGGTGGAATCACCAACATGACCAGAAATTCAATTCAGTCATATAATGGCAGGTCAATATTATCATTGTACATAAAGGGGAGGGTTGGGGTGGGTATGGCTCAGTGGTAGAGCATGTGTTTAGCATGCACGAGGTCCTGGGTTCAATCCCCAGTATCTCCATTAAAAAAAAAAATTCTCATCACAAGTAAATAAAGGGGAGGAGATTACTGTTAGATGCATCTGTCTGTGACTTTCCTCTGTCCTGTGGAAAAAAGAGGGAAAAAAACCTCATAATCACAATAGGAAAGGTAAACAATGTGTCAAACACACACATATGTATATGTTTTCCTCTATATTGTTTTATGTATGCTGTTTTTATTAATTTACCTGTACAGAAAGATGTACATCTAGTTTAACCTTGAATAATAAAATAATACATGTGAATTCTAATGACTAGGCCTTAGTCCAACCAGTAATTAATGACAACATCAGTGAATGTGAGTGCTCCACATGGGTGCATTCGAATTCTGAATGGCATCCTGTTTTTACTTTTTTGAATTGTTTTGATATGTCAGACAAGAAAATGCAACTTTTCTTCTGTTATTTAATTAAATTATATGTTGAGAGAGATGCCAGAGTTTAAGCTGCATCCATCCATTTTAGCTCCATCTGTCATGTTTTATCCAGTTGCTATTTAAACTCTGATACAGTACTTCATTTGTAGTTTTGATATTGTCCCTACTATCTTCCCTAAAATGAATCCTCCATTACTGACCCCTAAACATGCTTTTTTGCTCCTCAGCATCAGGGTGGGTGTGCTGGTCCAGTACCAGAAAGAACCTCTTCTTACCTGAGGCCAGCATTTGCTGCTATTGAGCACCTGTTTTAATATAACTTTGATGCTTTATTAATGTTAATATTAATTTAATATTATTAAGAATTAATATAATTATCAGAGGGGAACAAAATAAAGCCTGTGCTTGTTTCTCTTTATTCACCTGTCTCAAATTTCTATTGATTAATTGTTACACAGAGAGTAAAAGTATGCTTAATTAGATTAAATTTGCCTAATTATAGAAAGATGCAGTTTAACTGTGATGCAGTAATCACACTAACACGTACCTTCTTGTAACTAACAGCCAAGTTTTCTTCATAACAAATTTAATTATTCATAAACGAAGAGATCTTCTCAATATGGTGCTCAGGGAAAATAATGGTGGAGTAAAAGACGTCTTTTGTAAAAATACAGTGCTGATGGGCTCAAAGTCTGTTACTTCTTTGTATTTCTTCTCCAAAAACATCATCTCAGTGGATAATAGAGGATCTTCCATAGTGCTCTTACCTATGTTTCTTCTCTGTATCCCCAGTTAGTTTCAGCTTCCTTCTCTGTAAGCAATTTCCTTTATTTCATCATTCAGATAGACTGAGTCTTTGGAAAGCTAGTACATCAACAGAAGCCAGAAAATTATGCATCACACTGTGTATTTAATAATGGTGTACAACCTGATTACTGAGTACACTTTTTAAAAGTTTTCTGTTTAAACAGCTTATATGATAGCAACCTTTGTTCCCTCAGGATTACTTGAGTAGAAAAATCCCTTTAAGGCTATGACAGAACTCGTGGTATAATATTGAATAATCAGTAATGCAAACTAGCTTTGAGCTTACCAGCAAAGCTCAAAGAAGGAGAAAAAACTGAATCAAAACTGAAAGTAAGACCCTCAGTTCTGGCTCTGGGTGTCCTTAGGTGATTGGGTGATGCCCTTAGACACAAAGTCCCTCACAGCAATGGTGATGATTGCTACCTGATGGAGTAAAATAAAATAATGTGTTGACCTTTCCTATTGTATCTGAAATAATGTTCCTAAGAAGAAAATAATGTTCTTTTTAAAAGCTGAAGATAAGTTCAGTAGAATTTCACTTCATCTTACCTACATTTTCCAAACCACTAGACCACTAACTGTTCAATGGAGACTTTAAGGTCATTGTAAAATGAGATGGCAGTTTGGTAATTAATTGATTTAATATTGAGTGTCAGGACACAATTGAGGCTCAAAGCCACCCACAAACCCCACATCCATTAAATTATCTTGTTTTGAATGTACACTTAAGGAAAAATAAGCAAGTGATTTTAAAATAGCTATTTCATTTTGTATAACTGTAGTCTGAGGAAATGTTAAATTGTGTAGTCTGAGGAAGCTTTCAGAAGACTCTCAAGATGTGAACTGATGTATTTCATTAAGGAAAAATCATTACCTGCTTGCTAACTTAGCCAAAAATATGATTTGTCTCTAACACAAACTACCAGATATGAAAAAATATACCATTGGATTTTAACTTATCAATAACAATTAATCAGGATTCAAGTTGCTTTAAGGATGCAAGAATTGGTTTATTTTGTCACTTCCCTTTTATTGTGCCTTCTCTGGATTTACAGTCAACAATTTGTCAGATGCAATTATATTTATAAATGTAATTTTCTTTTGCACTATTTGACAAACTAGGTATATTCCCAGATTATAAAATGTTTTATAGGAGTTACTCTTCGTTTTTCTTAAAATTATTCCCTAGTTTTCATATTATTTCCCACAGTCTTATGGGTACAAGTAATCACTTAGTAGCTAGAAAACCTGTGATATATGCAATATTTGCTTGGCCCTGATTGGTATTTTAATCCACCCACACAATTTGGTATTCAGCCTTACCAAGAATTTTAGTTTACAAAAGTAACATTTTTATATACTTTTAAACTTGGCTTACTTTTATATAATTTTAATGTCTAAAATCCAAATACCAGATGTTGAAAATTCTTGGCATTATATTTTGCTTCTCTACTTCTGTGTCTCGTCTCTTTGTCTTCCTCTCCATTTCTGACAAAAAGCTAGCCTCCGATTTAGCATACATCAATGTTCAGGTCACCAACACAACCCCATGTCATATACACAACCCCATCCTTAGAAGTAAAGGAAATTCAAATGCTACTATTACAGTGCTGTGTATCTTTTAAAGGCTGTTACTTAGCACCCACACATAAATCAACAAATCTGCCAACTACAAAGTTCACTCTCATTTAACAAAATGCAATAAGCCCCCCAGGATGCGATATCCCTCACCCCTCTGCCAAAGCAGGAAAATTTGATTAGGGGAAAAGCAGAAATGCCGTGGACGTGGTGAGAGAAGCAGTACATTTTGTCCATCTTTTACATTTGGAAAGAGAATAAGCCGGAAGACCTTTGGAAGACCCATGTGTAGCATCCGGGGCCCGGCCAAGCTGTCTTAATGGAGGTTCTAGTCTGGCGCTTTTTCTGGGACAGCAGCCTGTGCCTATCTCTTCCTGGTCTATTCTAGTCTGCAGTGGGGCTTTTGGCTCTATCTGAACCCTGTGGGACCAGCTGAGGTGTCAGCCTGCAGCAGCACCAAGCAACGTCAGCAGCAGGGGTGAGAGACCCACCTGGTATCTCTCCTAGGCTCTGAGTAACACCTGTGGCCCTAAGGCTGTGGCCCCACAGCTCTCTGGCGGTAGGTAATCCTGGGAATTAACAACAGCATTTAGGAAGGGATGCAGCCTGCCCCACCGTCAACTTTCCGCAGGTTCAAGGTGGCTGTAGGCAAGATCTGACCTCAAAGAGTTGTAGGAACAACACCTGAAACTGGAGCTTTTCCTCACCATTCCACCCAGAGAGGTCAGGATTGGTAGGGAGCAGCCAAAGCAGGCACTACTGTGGTTGCTGAGTCTGCAGCAAGGAGAGGTGGGAATGCCCTGGGTCCCCAATGGAAGACAGAAGGGACCTGGATGGGGAGAGCTGAATCGCTAGCGAGTACGCTGGACAGGCCCTCAGCTGGTGATGACCGTGTGATCTTCACTTCTTTGCACTGTTTTTCCCGCTGGGAACCTGAGAAGTGTCTGTTTAAAAAAAGTCACCCAAGTTGTGGGAAGTTCTGTTGTGTTTAGGGCCACAGTCAGATTACATTGTCCAGTCATACATAGTCATGAAAATACTCCCAGAATGGTGAATTGCCTCCTTATCCTTTGTGAAAGACATGAAACATGCACAAGAGCAGCCATCATTTCAACATATAGTTATTGAGGACCTACTATGTGCCACAAGCTCTATTTGCTGCCATATAGATCAAGGGAGGTGGGACAAGTGAGGCCTATGTCACCTGAAGGAGACAGAAAAGGAAGTCAACTTCTGGATGTCATCCCTGTGCATCCACCATTCTGTCTGCATTCAGCAGATCACCTGGAGTGCACTGTGCTCACTAGTAAGGGCGTAGACAATTTGGAATAGAAAAGGTTTGCCTGATACATCAATGCAGAGGGGATTACCTGAGGAAGACTTGGAGAATTTACTGTTCCACAGAGTCAGCTCCAGACATCACAGGTTAGAAAATGTTTCATCAGAATATTTTGAAGTTGATCAGACTGGGGATGTTCAATTTGGCAAAGCTCTCAAAAGACTGACATATGAAATCAGAAAGGTATTTTATTAATTTACAGTGAAAAGTAAAATCTTCAGGGATTGGAGAGCCCTTTTTTTTTTTCCCCTCTCATTCTCTGAATGGAAACCCCATAAGAAGCCAAACAATCAGAAGATACCTTGAGGACCATAGGCTTAGAAAGGAGGCATTTATGAGAGAATTATATTTACTGGCATCATATTAAGATAGCCCAATGCACACATTTCTGCTCTAAGGAAATACCTACCAGGCAGTCCGGATACTAAGTAGAAGCTGTCTGGGTTCCCTTTTTTCAAGACACAAATTAACTGGGCTCTGCCAGTATTTACACTGTGAATCTCCTTTTCCTATATTTTTGTGGCAGACCAGGTCTCACATTTTCACCTTCACTCTCTTAATTAGGTGGCAGGCTATTTTGTTTCATTAAGGGGCATCTCAGTGTTGATTTTTGTTTTAAAACCCAGAGGGCAATCTTATTTCTCATTCTTCCAGTTTATCTCCTTATCAAATGTAATATGACTTACAAGAGTGATTACTAAACTTTTAGCTATTAATTATTTTGACATCATTTCCAGTTTTACGTTAGTTTCAGAAATGGAAGACATAGCATAGAAATAGAGTGCATCATTAACAAGCTAGGTTTAAAATTAGGGTTTCCTAATGCCTAATCCTTTGATAAATTCACTAGTTTTTGAAAGTTAATTATATGTTATTATTACTCTTTTAATTAGCACGCTTGCTATTTAATTGGGCACTAAGGTGCCAATTAAAAGAAGAAAAGTCTATTGTATACCAGGGAAAACAGTTGATTAAATTTCCTAGAAGTAAAACCCATGGGAGATATAAAATGTTCTGTAAAATCATTGTCAGCTGGGCATTCTCTCACTATGACTGTGTCTCTGGGTTAAGAAAACTGCTAAGGCCAGCAAACTGTTCAAAGTGGATAAGCAAAAATCCTTGTCAGTTTTAAATCAGCTCAAGTTAGTTTGTTTGCTTAACACTGAGCATGCTGACTGGTACACAAGATCTAGCCTAGCACCAGGTCAGGTAGCTACTCTGTAAGTGCTCTCTCCAGAGTCTTCTCCACCTCTTGCTTACTTCTATGGATTAGGCCAGAGCTACTGTTTGGCTTGGAAAGTCACCTTCCCAGGGGAGCAGGCAGTACATTGACTTGTATCTGGATGGTCGCAGGATTGGTTGTTAAATCCACTAGGCTTTCCAATGGGGGTAAAAAAAGGGAGGTGATATTATCATATATTTAAACCCTCAGGGAATCTTCCTTCCCCAAATAGTACCCTCTGCTCCCATCCTTAAGAAACCCAATGTATTAGTTAATATTTGCTAAATTGACTTTTTTCAGAACTGTTTTTTTTTAATTTTTCGTTTTATATCTACCCCACTTTTTTCTTAATAGGAATATATAAAGGTGAATAGTTTTGTCTTTCAGTATAAATTTCTGATCCCAAGTTCAAGGATATAACTGAATGTAAGAAGATTCAGGGCTGATCTTGGATTAACTTTTTTTTTGTAATGATAAATTCATATTTTAAAATCATACTTTTAAAAATACTTAAAATAATGATTGGATATATTCTTTTTTCATAAGAATTTAAGTTATGTAAACTCACTGAATTTTCTGAATAGCCATCTACTGTGGTTAAAGTATAATCAGCTCAACTTTACAAAAAAGGAAATGAAAACCAGAAATATTTATATCCATTTCTTGTAAGCCAGTCTGTGAAAACTGTGAATTAATCAGATTCTGAAATTCCCTGTCCCCATTATATAGTTATGTTGTTCAGACAGGGCTTTTAATAGTTCAAGAAAAATCTTTCTTCTACCTGAGGAAATACAGTTAAATAAACAAATACGTGGGAAAAAAAGTTCATCCATGATAGAAGTCAAAAGAATGCAGATGAAAACAACTTGAAAATACCATTTTTATATCTATAAAACAGCAAAAAAAGTATAGCTTCTTATTATAACAATTGTCAATGTTGAAGTGAAAGTGTATGCTCGTTCTTGATGGCACTGTAAACTAATATCATCCTTTTGGAAAGGAATATGGCAACGAAGAACATTAGACATAAATATAATCAAGTTCTTTGCTCCGTTAATTTTACTTTGAGGAATTTATCCCAAACAAATAATTCAGAAGAAACAAGAAAGTATATACATGAATACAGTCATTACCTCTTTATTCATAATAATAAGACATTGGTATAAAGTAAATAACCAATATTAAGGGTATAGATTAAGACTTTGGTCGATCATCTTTGCAAACTAGGTACCCTGTTCCTTCATCAATCATAATCGAAAATAAGCATTTATTTTATGATATAAATGCATAGTACAGAGACTACTGACAGAATCCGGAAGCTGACAGTGGTGAGAAATGATTGACCCACAATGTAATGTCATACATGAAAATTAATTACTAAAATTTTAATGAAAGTATAGTTTCAATAGCTAAGGATCCTATTATGACCTGTACTTCAGAAGAGCCTAATAGTCATGAAGGAAAGTTTCTCTTTTATACTATTACAGCCAATAAATTAGCAAGAAATAATAGAATTAGAATGTCACTACATAGGTATTGCTCAATAGTGGCTGCTTGCATCCCAAGGAGACAACCAGACATGTACCTTCTAATGGAAGTTTATAAACATCTATGAGGTGATTTTGTCCTCCACCTAAAAAACAAAAAAAACCTAATATATAATCAAGTCTCAAGATTTTAATTTATAGAAAATACACGGGCTAGAGGAATATGTTTAATGAGTCCCTGGATGTTCAATCAGCAAAATCTAGGCAGTGAGGACTTCTGCAGGACTATGACCTTTTTCTTCAATAAAAGTGCAAGTTAAAAAAAAAGAGACCCAAGGAGAAACTTAAAGATTAAAGAAGAAAGCCCTCAAAATTTATATCAATAAATAACAACATATGGACTATATTTAGATTTGAACAAACTGTTTTAAGAAATGTTTATAATTTCAATAAGGAAAATGTGAGCACTGGGTATTAGCAGTATTTAGGAATTTTTCCTAACTTTAGAGAAAGTGATAGTATTGTAGCTTTTTAAAAAGGGAAGTCCTTAAAAAAGATGCATATTGAAATATATATAGAATGAATGACATTATATCTTGAATTTGCTTTGGAACAATCTGGGGTTTCTTAAATAGAACTCACATCAATTTTGTTATGTAACTGAAGCCCACAGAATGTTGCACATGTGCTCCAGACCTTTCCATTTACAAATTTATGTATTCCTTTGAAGGAATGTATCTTTTTTCACCAGAGCCTATTTAGGGCTTATTTCTGCTTCATGGATTTTGTCTAGCTTCCCCCACTACTTCAATAACATATGAACTATTTGCCACATTTGTTTCTTTAAAAAAACACAAGCACAAATTCTGCTATTGAGCGTTCTCGTCATAAAAGGAAAGTCGTAGAATCTGAGACCAATTAAACCTATAAATATTTATCAGATGCACATGATGGATTAGGCATGGAGGGTGAATGAGACAGGTTAAAAATAAATTCTGTCTTGAGAAACTGACCATCAACTGGGGAGAAAATCATGTGGAAATAATTATAACAATTACTAACATTTATTGACTTCTTACTACGTGCCCAGTACTAGCTAAGGGCTTTACATGCGTTTAATTTTAATCCTCACAATGACTCCATGAAATAGGTATTAATGTTCTTCCTAAAATACAAATGAAAAAATTGAAATGTGCAAACTACATACCTTGCTCAGTGTCATAGAGAGCAGATCAGCATAGAAGGGCCTGGAACCCAGGCCTCTGTGAAGCAGAAGCCCATGCTATGCACAATCACACAAAACTAGCCATAATCTACTCAATCCAGATTTACTCCAAACCTTCATTGTGCAGAGCGATATACAGTGAACAGGCCAATACAGATACTTGCCGCATGAATGTTTTAATGGTTAACTGTATGTGTTAACTTGACTGGGCCATAGGATGACCAGATATTTGGTCAAATATTATTCTGGATGTTTTTGCACAGGGGTTTTTGGATGAGATTAACAATTTAATTGGTAATCAGGTTGCCCTCCAAATTGTGAGTGGGCTTTATCCAATTAGCTGAAGGCCTGAATGGAGCAAAAAGGATGACCCTCCTCCAAATAAGAGGGAGTTCCTCCAGCAGACTAACTGCCTTTGGATTTTATCTGCACAGTCAGCTCTCCTGGGTCTCTGCCTGCTGGCCCACACTGCAGATTTGGACTTGCCAGTCTCCATAGTCAGATGGGCCAATTCCTCATAATAAGTCTCTCTCTCTCTGTATATATTTAGTTCTGTTTCTCTGGAGAAGCCTGACTAATGCATATGTATTTCAAATAGAAAGAAGCAGTGTTTAAATTACCACTAAATTCTGCAACACTGACACAGTAATTTTATGTGAAAGTGCCTTGTCTTCCCATGAATCATATTCCTGAAAAAATGTGCTTCTAAAAGCCATAAGCAGACGATCCTACCTGCTATATTTATCTTAGAGAAAGGACCAAAGGAAACAAGTTTTAGTTGTCATCACCAATGTTTTTCCAAATCGTTCTGTTGATAGAAATGAACTTATATTGGTATTATACTACGACTTCATGGCATAAAACTATTAATTAATTCAATACATATTGGCAGGCCCCATGCTGGTCACTGAAAAACCACAGAAAAAACAGTCCGTGACTCAAAGTAGTTAATAATCTTAGTTTGAGCCAGATAAACTAAAGCTATGACAATATAACAATACCTGCTGAATTGGACATATGTCCCAACTGCAGTGGGTACAAAGAGGTAGTGTCTAAATCTACAGGAGAGTCAGGAAGACATCCCAGAATAACAGTTTTAATATTAAAAAAATGTATTATGGTAGGTCATCATGGACTGATTTTCCTTTCAGACTGTCACTGAAGACAAGCACCACATTTTATCAACAGTACAGGAATCCTGATCCTATTTTTTCCCTTATTGATTGGCCTTCTGGAGCTAGTTCTGCATTTAATAAGGAAGCTACCTTAATTCCCACGAGGAACTCATGTTTTCCTAGGAAATTTCATTTTTTCTCTTTCTTTCTTATACGGAGTCCTGGAATATGGGTTTCAGAGCAACATTGTGCTGAGTGAAATGACGCATGTTCAAAATGCAGCCACATCCCTTTTTCTCTTAAAAACTCCAGATCAGCAATGTCAGCCTTTGACTCCAGGCCCCCAGACAGAAAAAGAAGGATTCATTTTCCCATACTCAAATACAATAAGGATTTTGAAATTGTTCAAAATAATTAACAATAAGCTCTCCTACTTTTCTCCCTTCCTTGGATTAGTTTTCCCTATGAGCCATCTCTGGGAACTCATATTGGGGAGTTTGATCTTCTTTGACATTAATGAGACTAATGCTACCTTACAAGCAGCCCCTGTATGCCTATTTGCTTGATCAAAACCAAATTTAATCAGTGCATTGCATGCTGTGACTTAAACATTGCTTTCAAATTAGACTCTGCCAACTTGTGCCTCCTAGTAGCTTTCTTCATCTAAACAGAATCTTGATATAGAATAGATGTTCACATCTATTGACTAGTGAGTAGAAAATAATGGTCAGATTTTAGTCATACCTCTGTAATTTAAAGCTGACAATTTTATATATATTTTATTTTTTTCTGTAGCAATAGAGTATTTACAATTCTTTATGAGATGCTTATTATTATTTTTAAAAATTTCATTGAAGTATGGTTGATTTACAATGTTAGTTTCAGTTATATAGCAAAGTGATTCAGTTATATATATATACATACATATATATTTTTTTCTTTTCAATTTCTTTTCCATTATATGTTATTACAAGAAATTGAATATAGTTCCCTGTGCTATACAGTAGGTCCTTGTTGTTTATCTATTTTATATATAGTCATGTGTGTGTGTTAATCCCCAACCCCTAATTTATCCCTCCTTGCCCTTTCCCCTTTGGTAACCATAGTTTGTTTTCTGTCTATGAGTCTGTTTTTGGCTTATAAATAGAATTTGTATCATTTTTTTTGGTTCCACATGTAAGTGATATCATATAATATTTGTCTTTCTCTGTCTGACTTACTTCACTTAGTATGAGTCTCTAGGTCCATCCATGTTGCTGCAAATGGCAGTATTTCATTATTTTTTTTTACTGGTGAGTAATATTCCATTGTAATATTTAGGCACCACATCTTCTTCATCCAGTCATCTATTGATAGACATTTAGGTTGTTGTAAAATATACATATTTTAAATCAAGAGAGGTTAAATATCTTGATCTTTCATAAAAGGGTTTCTTCTCTTTGCACTCCCTCCTTCCTTCACAAAATGGCGTTTGGAACGATAATACGAAGAAAAGAGGAAACATTCTGAACGGAGACAGATTTGTAATTTACTGTCCAGAGATATACAGACTGGGATATACATGTGGCATTTTGCACATCGGAAGGCATCACAGCTTGATAACATCTTGTTGAGGGTGGTGGGGTGGCATGCGACAGATTTCAGTTTGTTTCCTGCAGGTGTCAATTGCCTAAGGGATCTGACTTGAAGGGGCAGAGCAGGCAGCACTAGTTCTGGGGCCTAAGATTGTAAAGCAAGAGGTGGGTTTGTGAAATGCTAAGACATACCATGGGCCAGCTCTGGAAATGGGGCTGGCAGCAGCCAGGAGACAGTGGGCACCCAGCCAGCTTGTGAGGGTTCAGAGCTGGGTTCTAATTTCATAGAGGTTCAGGAGAGAGGTGTGACCAGGCACCAAGCACCAGCTGTGAACCCTGGTCAGTTTTAGTGTAAGCCAGATATAAATAGTGGCTCCTTGGTGCTCATGTGGCATCTGGGATTCACTTTCTATCATGAGGAGCTCAGAGGAACAGACAAGTGTCATCCCCAGGCGGGGAGGAAGTAGGGATTGAGCTGAGGCTCAGGAAGGATAAAGCCAATTGTGATGGAGTTCACATTTGAAGTCTGGTCTTGTTTGGAAGTGGCCTGAGAACTAAGAACCAGGGACTAAGTAGGGAGGCCAGTGAGGCAGGCTGACCACACACAAAAGAGCTATTAATACTTCCCAAAGTACCATGTAACTTCTCTACATATATAAATGTATCTCATTTTCTAGAATTTAGGCACATGGCCACACCTAGCTGCAAGAAAGTTTGGGAAATACAGTCTTTTATTCTACGGGCCAGTGTGCCCAGATAAAAATGGAGATTCTGCTAAGGAAGACGAGAATTGATACAGGGATGCAATGACCACTGTCTACCACAATCCTTACATCCTCTGCAAGAGCAATTAAGCCATTAAATTAATTAAGCCAAAAAATCCTAACTGTGCCACTTGCCGGTAGTATAACCAAGAACAAGTTAATTAATTCATCTGAATCTCAGTCCTAGCATTTGTAAAATGGGCATATCAGTACCTAGTCCACAGATTTGTGAAAGTTAAACAAAAGTAACATATGTAGACCGTACTAAATACTTGTTGGTTTCCCTGGTCATAAAGCTAGTTCTGCTTTCTCTTGACCATTTTCCTGGTATTATTTTAATTCTTTAATCAAGATTACCCTGGGAGATCATATTAGCTAGATTCTATCTATGAAGTCAAGGATGAGGATGCATACAATGCAATTCCTCCCAGCTCCTACACTCTCAGTGAAGCGAGTGGTAATAATAAAACACAGCCAATGAATTATTAACATTTAACAATTGTAGGTTTCATGAAAACTTTTGAAGAAATTACAAATCTGGGTTCAAGGTACGCTCCTGAAGGGTACCTTAACGTTAAAAACAGTGTGTCGTTTCGAAAACAATGAAGGTTAGAGTTTATTTTTAACACTATATTTCTTTGTCTGCCCTAAACGAAGCCCACAGTTTATGGAAACTAAGCACTGCAATACTTACTGCCTCACAGGAAGACATTTATGGCAGCATGGTTTTCTTGTCATATGACTGTCACCTGTTAGACCTCATTATAATCATGGACTCTACCTTTGGCTCCAGCTCTTGTTTGCTAGGGCAAAATTAAACTTAGATTAGATATGAACTCTCTGCTAAACTCAGTGGTTCAAAAAAATCCCTTCAGAAGGGCCGTACCTGATTGTCCTCCTTCTGACCTGCTCTTTGCATTTTCTTTCTTATCTTGGTAACCATAGAAATAACTGGGAGAGGTAAAGTTGGCCCAGCTCCACTTCTTTGTTGCATGGAAGGTGACAGTTCACTAGTGCTTGGCTGATTATGATTTGACAGAATAGGTGAAGGGTTGGACCTTGAACAGTAGCTATTCCGGCTTTTGAAGGTGTACAGGAGAAAGAAGGAGGGCGAAGGGCTTATTGCCTCTGTACTCTCATCTCTCACTGAGCCCCTTCATTCTTCCCTGTTCAGGTCACTGATGCCTACCCCTACTTGGTCATTCTCTCCCACTTAGACTCTTTTGTCCCTACCTCCTTCTGTTGATCTGTCACACTTTGTGTCCTCTCAAGCTGTATGGTGAATGTGAGCTTTGGAATTACAAAGATCTCCTTTGAGCTAGTGCACCTGATCCTCAATTTCCTGCTCTGTAAAACAGTAATAAAACTTACTTCTCACAGTTATTTTGAGGGTTAAAAAAAATGTATTTAAGTATACAATTCTAGGCATGCTGTAAGCATTCCACAAATGTTGGTATATTTCCCTGCACACTCATCTTTTTCCTCTAACCATTTCCAAGTTCTTTTTACCTCTAAAAACTTTACTACTCAAAGTATGGTCCGAGGACCAGCAACATTGGAAATGCTGAATCTCAGGCTCCACCCTAGACAGAATCTGCATTTTAACACCATCTCCAGATGTTTCATATACATATGAAAGCTTGAAAGGCACTGCTCTAAGGCAAAGACTCCTCTTTCTATTCTTTTTCTAAAGGGGAGAGAATAATGGGCACCACTGACGGCGTGCCTGCTCTGCCTGGTGCTGGTTTCTTGACTGACATTTCCCTCATCCTCACTCTGTGAGGTGGGCACTGTCATCTCTCTTTACCTGTGATGAAATGGCGACAAAGGGAAGTTAACTTCCCTGCCCAAAAGCAAGTAGAGACTTAAACTCAAGTCTTTTTGCCTGAAAACTTTACACTACTTCAAAACCACATGGGTCTACTGGCTTTTAGTGCTGGAGAAGACAGAGGGAGGGGAGAGGGTGAGTAGAAGATGAAAACACAACAAAGCAAAAAGAGACACATGAAAACACTAAAGTTGACTGTGAGTTTCAGTGAAAATCAGTAGAGAAACACTTCCCTGATGCCTGATTCCAGCTGTCCTCAATTCTTTTCTCAGTTCCTTGCCCTTTATTTGAGATTGACAAACATTTTAGCAGCTAATAAACGATGATAAAATACTCCACAAACGTGAAGTGACTGTTCAGTTTTCAGTCTGTTCAATGAAATGATATGGCACCTCACCCAGCATGTGACTGTGTTTCTTTGTTTATAAGATTTTTTTCAGGGGTATTTTTTCTCTCCATTAGGTTATAAGATTGTAACTATCAAAGTTAATAAACTTCCAATTTACCAATTTTTCCTGTTACCAATTTTTCCACACTTTGAAGTTTAATTCACTATATTCCCTAACCATCCAGAAGTGGGATGATAACTGCTTCCAATAAGTAATTTTTTAAAAGCTCTCCACCCCAGTTACTCATTTAAACTTGTTAAGACATCATTCTGTAAGAAGGAGCTGAATTTATGCCGTCTGAACACCAAAACTGGGAAAGTCAGGTGGTGGTAGTCATACATTCTAGATACTTATCTATTGTGGGAATGAATTTCAGTTCACAAACCGCTGTGCAGGAAATATCACATTTCTTTATTTTCCCTAAATCAACTGAAATCTGACTCTGAGCCTCCATCCTGCAGAACAGGCAGAATTCACTCACTGTTTTGGCTGGATCTTGCCACAGAACTGTGCTGAGATTCTGGGGAGATACTGACCCCTCTGGTCACTGACCAATGGTCCACTCCAGCTTCTGCTGACATGTCTGTGTCTCGCCAGCATGGTTTGAGGACTCGGCTGCTTCTGGACCATGCCTGGGGCAGGAGAACCTCAGGGGAGCATGGGGATCCTGTGTCCAGGGTCCAGTCTCCTTAGGAGCTCTATAAGCCTTCTTCCCAGAGGCCTTGCCTCGTCCTGGGCACACTGCCATTAAGCTATGCAGCAGGTCCCTGGTGCTCCACAGAACCCCATGACTTCTGTCCCTGTCCAGTCTCCCAGAATCTCCGCTCTCTCCTGATTTTAAGAATTCTTTCCTCACTCCTCTTCCCTCTAAGACACCCACAGTTATGTCTTTTATGGACTTAGACTTTTCAAAGGAGCCGAAGAGCCTCTGATTTCATAGGTACATGTTTTCAGCTCTGTAAAAATTCCTAAGGTATAAAGTTAAAAAGGAGCTTCCTTCTTGCTTGAGATTGAAAGAGGAGAAAAACAGAAGAACTGGGTAAATTAGAACTTAAAAAAATTATCCTGACACAGGTCTATACACAGGCCTTTTGAGGAGGTTTTTATCTTGGGATTTTGTAAAGGCATAAAGGCATTTACGTTTGACTGAATCTACTCTGGAATGAAAACTCTATACACTTTACTATAAACTGCTTTAAAGATAAATATACAATCCTGATGTAAATTCCCAGTTCCTGCCTCCTGGGATTAGGAAGAACTTGTAGCCCAGGTTTAGGTGTGATCTGTGTTCCTTTGTGGCATTTCCTCTCTTACTTCATTCAGCTCACGGGGGCATTTCAAACTTTATGTGTTAGGAAGAGACATTCTTTACTTGCTGTCTAAGGAAACCAGATTCCCAAACCATTTCCCCTGTAATATCACTAAACATTCCTCCTGCTCTACATATGTGTCATGTATGATGGTATAGATATATCATCCTGTTTTTGATTCATGGCTTTAACATTTTATCTTTTTTCTTTGAAGGTAGTAATCATAGTCTTTTTGAAATTTATTTGTGCCCTGCAGGATTCTCTAGCACAGAAAATTATGTTTTTTATATATTTATATATATATGTATATATGCATTTTCAAATAAATAATCATATTTTTAGATTTGTGTATTGTTTGTTTCAGGTATATTAATAAAGATCCATGCATAGGTTAATTTTAAGGCATTTAACTAGATAACTTGAAGGTGAAATCATAAAAGGAGAATATGCCATTTTCCCAGAGTGAACTAATAAAAACCACTTTATGCAAATTATATGCTCTTGAGATGTGTGATGCAAGATTTTATAAATTATATCATATTTTAATGTATTAAGATACGCTGATAAAACTCTTTTAGGAAACCCTTTTTGAAAGTGAGAAGTTGATGGATGATATAACTCTTTTCAGCATGATGAGTTGGTTAACAGCAGGGGCTCAGAAATCAGACTCCATGGTTTGAATCCTGCCTTCACATCTGTGTGATGCCGAATAAATTACTTTACCTCTTAGAACCTTGCTAAAATGAGGGTAATAATAATAATACCTACTTCACAGGGTTGTTGTGGGGATGGAATGAAAAAATACATGTAAAGCACCTACAACTCTGCCTGACACATATTTAGTACTTAGGAAATATTAGCTATTATTAATATTTTTAAAATAGAATGAGGCACCACTGCAAATGATGATGGTATGTAATCCATCCTACCAATTAGTTATGGATATTGTTACTTATTCTTTTGTTTAAAAGTATTATATATATTTGACATACTTGCTTCTTATAATAATGATGCTTCAGAAAATTCACTGTGTGTTATCAAATGAGATTGCCTTGAAGAGTTATTGTGTGTGATCTCAATCATCAGAGTGGAAAAACCTTACTGTGGAATCATATGGGACTCTGCCATGATACTCCCTGGCACACATCTGTCCCCTAAACAACACCTACACACTCACATACACACTCACACATCCATAGCAGAAGGTATTGCTTACCTCAGTGTTTGCATGCAAGAACAAACAAGAAATGTATGTCTTTGAAATACAATGTTAACTTTTCATGCCAATGTAGGTATTTACTGTGTGTGGGAACATCATTTAATGGATAGGTATTAACCTTTTTACAATTGGTTACTTAGAGTATGATATTTTAACTCAGCATTAGTCAGTTTTTCTGAGATGTGACATATTTTCTTCTTCCTTTAATATTTGTACTAATAACAGTGGGACCCAACATTCACTGACCAATTACTGCATGCCTGTGCTTTCTTTGTATTAACTTGCAGAAGGCTGATAAGTTGGATAGTCATTAATTCCATTTTAGCGGTGAGGCAC
The DNA here is from genome assembly GCF_048564905.1 of Vicugna pacos. Lineage (NCBI taxonomy): Eukaryota > Metazoa > Chordata > Mammalia > Artiodactyla > Camelidae > Vicugna > Vicugna pacos. Next base: position 51,864,391 of record NC_132987.1, on the reverse strand, counting down.
AAAAGTTTGAGTATCTTGACTAAGTTAATGGCTAGTGAGTGGTGGAGCCAGGATTTGAACCAGTCATCTCTAACACTAATTCACTTTAACTATTATACCTTACTGTACACTAAGATAGATATAAGTGTGTTAAATGTATCGTATTCTACAAAATGCCTGACTAGGGTTTGCATTTGCCATGTGGTTGATTTTAAATCAAGTGAAAATCAGAAGTGTGCCTCTGAGACTATGCTACAGTGAACTTTTGTAACATTTTTGTAAAATATTTTATAAAGAAATATACCTTATCCAGTTAACATAAATTTTGGTTTTTTTAAGCTCTAAGTTGATTCTTTAAAATGGATGGGAGGAAGTATATTCAATATCTTGTAGTAACCCATAATAAAAAAGAATATGAAAAGAAATATACATATGTATATGTATGACTAAAACATTATGCTGTACACCAGAAATTGACACATTTAAACTGACTACACTTCAATTAAAAAAAAGAAAAAAAGTGAAAAAGAAAATGAATGAGGAAAAGTACCCTTTTTTAAAGAGAAAAAAAGAGGTTCTATAATGAAGCACATTTTATCAAGAAACGTGTTGAATGAGACTGTGAAAATAATAAAAATGGCACCTTATATTTGTCTATTGTTTTATTTTGTAAATGTTTATGGGTGTTGAGTTTGCTATTATGGGAGGAGCAATTCTTTACTTTGCAGAAAAGATCCAGCATTTTCTAAGAATTACATTATCACATTCGCTTGACTAACGAACTCCCTAAAGCTTTATAAATATCCACTGTCCTCTGGCAGCAGGAAAAAAAAAAGGTCACTGAGTTACTGGCTTCAGGAATGTTGGGCTGATAGGGGAAAGTTCATTCTCTTGTTAATTTCAAGGGGCTTCTAAAAATGAGTGATGTGGAAGTTACTTTTTGGTTTATACAGGAATCCACTTTATTCTTTGCTTCAATTCATCAGAACACCATTTGGTGGGAAATTTTGTCCAGTGAAGCCTGAGTTCTGATGAAAAGTCTCCATGGCATTCACTTTCATATCTCAAGCCATCTGGACAAATTTGAAGTGGGAGTTGGTGTTAGATTAATGGTAAAAACATCCCTTATCTGCAACTTACTTGATATTTGCACTCCCCTTATAATCGCCCTTGTCAGAGGTCTGTTCCTGCCCTTCCTAGAACAGCCCCACAGACATGTGGGGACTCACTGCTTCTCAGAACAGCCACTAAATCCTTCCTCTGTGCTTCTCTTTCTCCCTTTCCCCTTCTCGCCCTCCTTTTCTTTCTTTCTTTCTTTTTTTCACCAGTGCCTTCCACTTACTTTTTTTATCCTTCCTATAGGGCCACACAAAACAAATCCATTCCCTCCTCAGACTGACAGTCCTACAACTAACTGGGGGCAACTATTATTTTAGTTACATCTCTCCATCTAAGATTAAAGAATCACCCTGTATTAAAAGGTAGAGGTTCCCTCAAGCATTCTTTAGAAACGAGTATTAGCCAGTGTTCACTGAGCACCTACTATGTGCCTGGCAGTGTGCCTACACCATTTCTAACCCTTACAACCTTGCTAGATGAGTTAATGGCAGCTAACACTCACACAGCCTTTACCATCAAGGCATCCACGATATGGCAAACACAATCAAAGCCCTTATAATCGTAGTTGACACAGCAACATTCAACAAATGTTAACTGCTTTCATCTTCTTGGACTTCTGCAAGCATCTGGAGAATTTCTGACTCAACTGCAGTATTGTACATTTATCCTGTTTTTTTTTTTTCCATTTCAATGTGATAGAATTAACCTGAGGAAAACTTTTGGCTCCTTTTATTAGTTCCCTATTTCTCCTAGCTTTGTCCTAACCACCTATTTTGGTCCTCGAAGCCGTTCAGAAGAATGATAAAAAGATGGAGGCCTGCAGTTTTCAAAAACTTCAGATTTATCTGGGCTAGGCCTTCCTTGCACAGTTCTTTGCTTGGAAGAAGCACTATCTTGCACAAGGGGAATGGCACCTCAAAGTAGAATTTCAGCTCTAACAGGAGAACACGGAAAACACAGCTCTAGTTTGCTTTCCACGTACTAAAATTCATTTTGGAAAAAATTGCAGTTTTCCACCGTTCAGTTAAGGGGAAGGAGAAAGAGTAGCTGAACCTTGGTGATCAGTTGGGGTGGCTGGTTCAGCTGCCACTCCAGACTGAGAACTGGAATATGTAGGCATTATTGCTTGGGGGAAGGGAACATCATTTAGTAAACAGGCACTAGAATTTTACAACTGGCCATTTAGGATATTGTAATTTTAATTCAGCATTGCTCTTTTGCCCATATGTCTGCTTGGATTTTTTGGCCAGTTCCCCTGGGCTCACACTTCTTTGAACGGAGAAGGACTCGTGGAACTAGTCTAGGTGGTTAGAGGACCCTTGGCAGTAGGACACCTGTGGCTGCTGATCTGGGATGCTCCCCTTTGGGAAAGGAAGTGCTCTAGAACACAGAGGGCTTGGCCAGATGACGGAGACCTGGGATTTGAGACTTGGGCGCTATACCCAGTCTCAAGTAGCACTGGGAGCAATTTTTGCCCTGCATATGACTGTATCAGCTCCCCAATGCCTTCTTTTCTGTTTTTCTACCTTACAACCAGCCTGGCATAGAGAGGGTTAAGCTGCCCTTCAAAGCACACTTCACTCCTATTCATAAAATGTTAAGGCCAGAAGCAGAGCTAGAAATACATTTAGTGGAGATTTTTAAAAAGATATATTTGCATAGTCCACTGTCACTTCCATGGGTAAAGTTATTGCTAGCCATTCTATTGGAGGACATGAAACGGCTCCTAAGAACATTCCTACCAAACTCTGTGCAGACTCACATGTCACATGCCACCCAAAAATGCAGGGCCAGATCCTTACCATGAAATGTCTATGTTCCACACAGACCAGTACCAGTGGCAGTGTGTTGTGGAGAAACAAACAGCAACGTTTGGAATACTAGGAGCCAGAAGCTAGTCTGTGAAGAAATTTTCCAAGCGTTATAGATCATAAATAGAAAAAAAACCTGATGACAGAGCTTTCCCCAAATGCGACAGTGTCCTAAATATTTACATGATATTACCAATATAAGCTGTGAAACTGAAATAAGTTATGCAATATATCAATAATAAAGAGTAAAAAGCGTCACTGAGGCTAGAGAATACACTGAATTATCTTTCTATTTTCTTTGGAGCAAATATGACAAAATAATTGTCAAATGAAGATCTGATTAAAGAATATACAGCTTACAATATACCAAACAAATATAGAGGGGTGCCAGGCAATTAATAAAAAAATATTGTTTCTTTTCGGATCCTGTGATTTTGTGATGTGTCAACTTTTCTAAATTTGTAATTAGGAGGAGGGTATAGCTCAGTGGTAGAGTGCCTGCCTAGCATTCATGAGGTCCTGGGTTCAATCCCCAGTACTTCCATTAAAAATAAATATATAAACCTAATTACCCCCCCCCGAAAAAAAGCAAAAAAACCCAAAAACCAAACCCCCTAAAAAAAAAATCCAAAAATCTTTAAAAAATAAATGACGATTAGGTGACTAAAGTACACTAAAAAGAGAAAAAGCAATTTATTTTTTCATTCTAAATAAATATTATTTCCAAACCAGCTTTTTCTGTGTTTACTATTCTTTTGGTTACGTGTTCACAGTCTAACAGCAGACACTGTCTCCTGCTTCGGGTTTTTGAGTGATATTCTATTTGGCCTAACTCATAGTCAATAAATGTTAATCTAGTGAATAAAAGCATAGAATCATTGCAATCTGGAGGGTTAGGTGGACCTAAAAGAGAATGGACTACTGTTGGATTTGGAGGATGGGCAGAATTTAAAGGGGTAGTGGGGTAGTGGCATTAGCAAAGATGTAGAGATAGGAAGATCATGAAGAGATCAGAGGATAACAAATAGTTAAGATTTAGCTCAAAAAAAATTCTAACTCTGTGATGTGACGGAAATGTTTACTAACCTTATTGTGGTAATCATTTGGCAGTATGTACACATATAAAATCATTATGTTATGTACTTTAAACTTACACAATGTTATATGTCAATTATATCTCAAGAAAGCTGAAGGAAAAAGAGATTGGCTCAGGTGAAAGGCTTATGTTGAATAAGGGGTGAGAAAATAGGAAAGGAAGTTTTAGGCCAAGTTAAGGTACAAGGATCTAGAATGTGAGATTAAGGCAATTTAACTGTATTGTACAGTCAAGGTAGAGTGTACTGGACATCTGTTGCCTTGCCTACAGATGAACCCATCCCCTCGTCTTGTAATAGCACCTTAATTTCTACAGGAACCGGCTTTCCCACTCTTATTCTATGTAGCTGGGTGTAGGGCTGGGTCCGTTACCCAGATTGTGGAAATCGGAGTCAGTGTTAGAACTTCTGCTGGACAACTGAGATAGGGTCCTCTCTTCCTGCTAGTGATGCTACATTTCTTCAGTACAAGTCTGCAGGTAGAGGTGGCTGTTTTGTCACACTTAGAAAGAGTGTGCCTGAGAGTAAAGCCAACCCTTAGCCAAGAGGTGGAGGGAGAGAGATTCCCAGTGATGTCACTTGAGTATCTGGATCCAACCACGCTTGCAAGCAGATACCCTGAGCCTTTTCAGTTAGGTGTGGGCCAATACATTTCTTTTTTTAATTTGTCAGTCTGAACTGGCTTTTTAATTTGCAGTTGAAAAACTTCTGATTAGTATAGGCAATAAACATTTGTGGGCAGGGTTTTATGAAGATTAACTAGTAGCAGATAGGGTACAGAAATCAATGCCAGTAGTGGAAATAGGAAGGGAAAAAAAGAGAAGTACAGAGGAAGAATTAAAAGGGCTTTGTGACTAGAGCGGGAAGAGGAAGCAACAATGATTAGATTTCGGAGACTAAGTGAATGATGGTACCACTGACAGAAATCTGTGAATCAAAAAGAATACCATGTTCCCCCAACTCCCTCAGGAGTAAGTACATTTATTCTTAGGCTTTCAGTTTGAGGTGATGACAGGAAAATCAAATAGAAATATTTAGCAATTAGTTAATATGTAGAATGAAACCTCAGGAGAAAAATCAGGATCCAAGATATAATAATCTGTGCTGGCAAGGTGGTACAGTGTGATGGTCTGAGGGGAGAGGTAAGTCTGTAACAGCGGAGTGGGCTGATGGACAGGAAGGAATGTCAAGAGGCACAGGGCTAGGAATGAATCAGGCCCTTTTCCCCTGCCAGACATCTAGCCTCCACCTGCTGCAATTCAGGGAGCCAAGTCTGTGAAACGAGGACATGCCGCTTGGGTAGGCACAGCTGCTTAAACGTGCCCGGCAAGGCCAGAATTGAGCGAGGGTGGGTGAGATTTCTGGGGGAGTGGTTGTGAGAAGAAAGTGATGAGGAGCAAAAGAAACAGAAAGAGGGAGGATTGAGTAGAAAACTCTTGGAATTCAAAGAAAGCAAGTCTCTCAAAAAGTGGAGCGTCAGCTGCAGAGATCAGCAGAGAGACAAGGTGACAGCACAGGAGACTGTAGACTCGCTGGACTCTGGAGGTGGAACTAGACTAAAGTGAGTGGATGGCACAAAAGTGGAGGCGGTGGGTGGAGACGAGTTTGGCGGAGAAAGGAAGGAGGGGAGCAGGGTGGTTTCCTCATGGCTTAGCCAAGGTTTTTTGTTTGCTTGGTTTTATATCTAGGACAGAAGAGGTTTGTTCCAGATGGTAGACAGAAGAAAGGGCCAGTGAACTAGAAGGGAGTGAAGAAGCTAGAGAGAGAGGATTCCACCGAATAAGGAGGGAAGGAAGACAGACAGTGATGGAGGGAGCAGATGGGAGAGTAAGCTGTATGTCCCACAGCTGAGACTGGTGGAGAGGACGAAAGGAAAGGTGTAAAGAGACATGCCTGGAGGCAGAATGGAGAGAAGATGAGGCATCTATCATGTGTTTCCAGGATCGATAAGACAGTAACATGAGGTATCTGCTGCACTCAATAGTCTGTGAATCAAGTTACAGTGAGGACGTCCAAATTGCTTTTCTCCCCAGCAGACTTCACAGGAGATTATGTTACTGTAAACTGATGCTTGAGCTAGGGAAAAATAAATAAATAAAAGGATACACAGTCTGCTGCACCCCTTAGCTTTGTAGCTTCCAGTGAAAATAGGGTAATTGTCTGTCTTGTCATGACAAGAAGTAGATAATGCAACCTCATCATGACATGATACAGACAGCTTGTCATCACTTACATGAGGTAAAAGTACAAATGTAATTGGAGGTGACACAAATTTCATAACTGTGTGCTGTGGAATATATACTTCTTTCTCTGGGAGGATCCCAGAGAAGACAATTATCAAGTTTGGTGGCTGTTGCTTACTTTGGTGAGTAATAAATTCATCACAGGAAGAAGAAAAACCTGCTATGAATCGGAGGCGGAGCCAGGAAGTGGGAGGTAGTCTACCTTTGGTTCTTACTACCAGATCAAACCACCCAACACCAGAAGAACCGGAGAAACCTGCAGGGAAGGAGCGAGTCATTGCGCCTTGTCTGATAAAGGTTGCTGTATTCTTTCTCTCTGACAAAACTGGGCTGTTCTTCAAGAAAATAGCTTTTGCTCTGAAAAGGTAGCTGGTGGCAATGGTGTGGTGGTGATGATGGCCCTCACCCAGGTCTTCCCTTTTTGAACCAGTCATTTGACATGCGAGCCCCTTCTAACCCAGCCCCTTCCTGGCACCCTCTATGCTCCTAGGCACACCCCTCCTTGGGTCTAGATAAAGAAATAAAAAGCACAAATGGTGGCAGGACTGGGCGGGCAGGTGAGTGAAGCAGGGCAGGGCTCTCTTATTAAGACCTTCTTACCTAATGATAGTCACTTCAAAGAAGTGTGAGTCTGAGGGAATTGGCCAAAAAGTTCATGCAGATGCTTCTAGGGGAAAGGAATGTGGGAAAATGTAATTATTTCATGCAAAATAAGTAACTAGAACTTGTGATGACATAACTGAGTTAGGTAATTTGGCTATGACAGACAAGTCCCCAGAGTCAAGGGGTCCAAGTAAATGTACAACTTGTGGATCCCTGCTGGGAGGGGGCAATGCTCCCCAAGGGGTGTCTGGAAATGTGAGGGGGGGTGTTTTGGGGTGTCACAATGATTGGGATGTGACTGGTGTTTAATGAGGGTGGGGCACAGGGATGCTTGAGGTCCTCCTGCATGGAGAGTGCAGCACAGGGAAGAAAGTTCCCCCAAACATGCTAATATCACCCTGATGAAAAATACTAAGTCGTAGGTATCAGAGAATGCTCCCTCCTGGCAGTAGACTTCATAGCTTTTGATCGAATGAATCAAATTCTTTGAGAACAAAATCCAATTCAGTTGGATGTTTTAGACATTGATTAATTTCAATGCTATTTTCAAATATGAAGGACAAGTACCAAGGGATGGAGCCTAAGTTTATGGAGAATGAATACAGTTGTTTAGATCTATGTTCAAAATACAGTATAAATGGGAAAGGGAGGTGGGGAATTAGTGTTTAATAAGTATAGGGTGTCACTTTTGCAAGATGAAAAACTTCTAGAGCTCTGTTGGCACAATGTGAATATACTTAACACTACTGAACTGTACACTAAAAAATGGGTAAGACAGTAAATTTAATGTTATGTGTTTTTTACAGTTCCTTGACCTTTTGGTACTTCTGTCTGTTTCCCAGCAGAATTCTTCTTGGCCATTCCCCCAGGAAGCCATAATCCAATGATAATTCCTTAGCTTGGTACAGTGTGCTACAGTTGAGCAATCTTTGCACATATTTTGTCTCTTGTCATTCCTCCCTTTTCCTGGTCTCTCCCATCTCTCCGCCCGATCCAGCCTCGCCCAGACTCTCTGTCTCTCTGCTGGACTCCTACCTTCGACCTAGTCTCTTGCATCCCTGCTGCCTCTTCCTTCTACATGCAATCTGCCCCACCCCCACACCAGCCATAAAGACCTCTTTTAAACATTATTCAGATCTTGTCACTCCTTAGCTTCAAACCCTTGAATACCCTCCTTTGCACTAAGAATGAAAACCACCTTCATACATGCCTCTCTCTTGTTTCAACCTCTTGCCCCTTGCTCACTGTGCTCTAGCCACACTGGCCATCTCTTCCTTGAATGTGCTCAGCTCATTCCCACCCTGGGAACTCTGCACTTGTGCCCTTTTCCTGGAATGCCCTTTAAATGGCTAGCTGTTTCTCATGCTTTGGAAGCAGCAGTGATATCACCTTTTCCAGATCCCTTCTTGGTCCTCCCTGACTCCTACCCTCATCCCCATCTTTATCTAAAATCGTCCCCCTTCTCCTAGTCACTGTTTACCACAGTTACAATCCTTATCTCAGTGTGAAATTATCCTACTAATTTGTTTACATTTTTATTTTTTATTTTCCTCTATTGGAATATAAGCTCCATGAGGGCAGGGTCTTACCTATTCTGCTCATTATTTTATTACCAGCATCCAGAATAATACTTCTCACATAATAGGTACACACCAAATATTTGTTCAATGGATGCATAAGTGAAAGAATGAATTTGATTATCATAACAGTAATGTGACACAGGCAGAGGAAGTATTCTTAGTCTTATTTTACTGATATATTTTACAGACGATTGGTACTTGACAAAATGACACAAGTGGTAGAGTCAGGGCAGAACCCAAGCCTTTTTTTATTTTTATTTTTTAACTTTTTTTTATTGAGTTATAGTCATTTTACAATGTTGTGTCAATTTCCAGTGTAGAGCACAACTTTTCAATTATACATGAACATACATATATTCATAGTCACATTTTTTTTTCCGCTGTGAGCTACCACAAGATCTTGTATATATTTCCCTGTGCTATACAGTCTAATCTTGTTTATCTATTCTGCATATGCCTGTCGGTATCTACAAATTTTGAACTCCCAGTCTATCCCTTCCCACCACCCTCCCCCTTGGCAACCACAAGTTTGTAAGTTTGTAGTCTATGTCTATGAGTCTAATTCTGTTTTGTATTTATGTCCTTTTTTTTTAGATTCCACATATGAGCAATCTCATATGGTATTTTTCTTTCTCTTTCTGGCTTACTTCACTTAGAATGGCATTCTCCAGGAACATCCATGTTGCTGCAAATGGCATTATGTTGTTGTTTTTATGGCTGAATGGTATTCCATTGTATAAATACACCACATCTGCTTTATCCAGTCATCTGTTGATGGACATTTAGGCTGTTTCCATGTCTTGGCTATTGTAAATAGTGCTGCTATGAACACTGGGGTGCAGGTGTCTTTTTGAAGTAGGGTTCCTTTTGGATATATGCCCAGGAGCGGGATTCCTGGGTCATATGGTAAGTCTATTCCTAGTCTTTTAAGAAATCTCCATACTGTTTTCCACAGTGGCTCTACCAAACTGCATTCCCACTAGCAGTGTAGGAGGGAGAACCCATATCTTTTAAGTTCTCTATGCTGCTTTCTATTTGATGGTTAATAAGCAGTTAATCTTAGCCATCCTAGAAGATGGAAGAGGCAGGAAGTGGGGCACTTGGAGAGATTACAAGTCATACTATATATACATTCTTATTCATAAAACTGTAGCCACAGACAAAGAAGGAAGGTGTCCCATCTTCCCCATCTCTCTGTTGAACCCATGCCCAGCATGGCTCGAGGAGGAGAGTGTGGTTCATTGCAGGAGCTTTGGAGGGAGATAAACCTCCTATTTCTACTACTTACTGGTTGTGTCTTTAGACAAGTTAGTTATCTTTTCTGAGACTCAATCCCCTTTCTTGTAAAATGAGAATAACACCATTGATCTTTTAAAGTTCTTTGGGGTTAAATGAGAGAATATCTGAAGCTTGGTGTACAGTAAGTACTGGATAAAGAATATGGTGTCTGATGTTATGAAGATGGGGTCGAGCAGGCTTACCAGAAGTTTAGCTTTCTAACACCTCTCTCCTCCACATACAGACATGGAAGGCAAGTTAACTTCTAGCATTTGGAGCTGACGAGCTCCTGATAACCATTCAGTCAAGCTACTTATTTCGTACTTCAAAGAAATTCAAGATCAGGGAAGGTGGTGTCTTGTCAGAGCTCATTAGGTGGCTAGTGATGGAAGCTGGTGACTTGTCTGAGCTTGCTAGGTGACTAGTGATGGAACTGGAGATGAAAGAGGAACCTGAATGGACTGACTCCTGTTTGTGACTCTCTCTACTCACTGTTGATATCACATGGCATGGAAATCTCAGATTTCTACCTGCTCCTTTCCTTGGCCAACATACACAACTGAATACAAGAGGGTTCTCTCAGGGCAGATGGGATCACACAGACAAGCGCAGGGCTGAGGAGTCCTGGTGCTTTACCCAAAGCCCAGTCACTGGCTGCGTGACTTGGGCAGTCATGTGCTTTCACTGAGTCTTAGTTTCACCATCTACAAAATAGGGATGATAGTAGTACCTACCTCTTAGAGTTCCATACAGATTAAATAAAAAAACCTGTGTAAAATTGTCTGCAACACAGGAAACAATAATAGACCTATTTCTAAACTCATATTAAAAGTAATTTAAAAGTGCCTTTTGTAAGGGGAAAACACGGTTTTGTTCATATAATATAGCATACAATATATAATAATATTCTACTATTGGAAAGATATAAAATACTTAGAAAAATATAAAATACACGATTCTGAAGAAATATATTGATATATACTGACACTGAATATCGGTGACGAGAAGATAATAAAGCATCACAAACTGACTGGCAAATTAAGTTCCCTACTCTACATGTTGTATTGTAAAGGCAAATAATGAGACTGTATTTTGTAAAACGTTCGTACCAAAAAGTGAGCTATAATACAAAATACATTAGTCTGTATCAATTGAGTTAATATAGCAATAAAAAATGGGCACAAAGCAAGCAGCAACATAAAATAAATTTGAATGAATTTCTATACAGGGAGTCACAGCACATGTAGCTAAACAAGTATTTCACTAAAAATTGGCACAAAATACAGGATCAAATTACTGGAAAGAATGTCAATATCACAGTCATGTGGGCAGCTAAATCAAGTAGTTCACAGAAAATTAGTGTACAGAAAGCAACAGAGAAACAAATTGAATTTCAGCAGAAATCAGTATTACAGTTAATACCACAGCCCCATAATAATGAGCAGAAACAGGACAAAAGGCATGGTAGAGATTGTCTTTATCCTCAGAACCTAGGAAGCCTTCTCCTTCAACTTCTGCTAAACATGAAAACCCAAACCCTCTACCACTGCTGAATCCTGATGGGTCTTTTCATCATTAGGGTATCACTGCACTAAAAATGAAGCCAATACACCTTCAGATCAGTAAATCCACATTCCTAGACTGATTTCACCACTATCTTTTGCTTTATAATATCGTGTTTACTACTAATGCAATGCTTCTCTTCTTGTTTTCAAGTCTTTGTAATTTTCTTGGTTGTTGCAATATCTGAATAGCACCTGGCAACCCTTTTATTGCCTTTTCTCTCCAAATCTTAAAACATTAAGCCTGACTCTAAAGTTAGAGAAATGCTTGTATTGCTTTTAAGCCATGAGTTATTAAAATAAAGAGAGAAATATAACATGAAATAGAAATTATGACAGGAATAATATAAATTCTAAACCTATCAATTTGGGGACCTGTGACGTAATTTTTCTAAGTCGACTCCTAAAGGGTGCTGTACCCCACTAGTAGGAGGGAATCATAATTGCTATTGTTTGGTCATCTATTACATTCCTTTCCTCCTAGTTTTAGACTTTTTATTGGTAGCACTTAATTCACCATGAGATGATTTTTGGATACATATTTCAGTGAGAAAAATACATAGCATACACTTATGACTATGATCATTAAGATCATTTATGCACCTATATATCATTAAAACATCGTAGCACTGTTTCTCCAACAGTAGCCTAGTAACCTGAGCATTGCTATAACTTATTTACGTGCTTCTTACAATGTGGTCCATGCAACACCAGCATCGGAATCCCTTGGAGTGTTTGTTAAAAAGCAGACTCATAGTCTCCATGCCCTCTTCTCCTCCAAAGTCTACTGAATGTGATTCTCATTTTTGACAAGTACTCAGTGATCCTGGACCCAGTAAAGTTTGCCAGCCAGGGCATTTCACCTTGGAGTTGGGCTTCTTTCCCCCACGTCTCCCCTCAGGCACTTGGCCAAGATGGCCCACACAGTTTCAGCCCTACTGGGATTCACAGGTTCTTTAAGCTTGGATTTGAACCCTGACTTGTGATATTTACTGCAGACCCTCCTCTTTGTCTGCTTACCTCTTTGAACAGTCCTCTCTGGATAATCACCCTTTTCCTCCCTGATTCTCTCATCCCCAAGGCCACACACACTGCACAGGCTGCTTTGCCCTGTACATTGAGTTCATTCTGACCCACCTGTGGTCCAGGAGAAAGAAATCCCTGTCAGTGAGGCCACCCTGCCAGGCCAGCCCCTCTCCTCAGCTCAGACAAGGCATGCAGAAGGGTTAACTTACAAAGACATTACAAAGAGCCTCCCCACTCAGGGAGGAGGGCTTTAAACATCCCATGGTACAGACAAACCCAGAGGTATTTGTTTCTGATAGAAAACATAAATTAGACTTAATGGGGTAGAGAGTTGGATGCTCTTTTGTGACGGAATGATTTCCAGGAAATTCAGGGCATCCCACCCCAAATTCAGGTAAGTTCTTTATAACCAAAGTGTAAGCAAAAGTCTGAGTTTCTATGTTATATTCTTCAGTTCAGGACCATTTCTGAACACATTAGCTGTCAGAACCAGGACACTTAGGGAAGAGCTAAGCAAATGTTCCCTAGGAACCAGAGTGCCACTTGAACATAAAGGGATCTGGGAGGGTTGTTTGGCCACATGGATGATGCTATAGTCACCTGAACGTTAGGCTACAGAAGCAATAATCTTTCATTATAGGCATTTCTAACCATTGCTGGTGCTTTCTTAGATGTCAGTGAGTGAGTCCGGGAATGGAGCAGCAGGTCTGTGTCTCAACAGTAACTGCACGTGAGAATGGTCTTCCGGGTGGACAGTTTACTCAGCAGTGATGCCAGCTGACATACTCAAATGTGGAAAGAAAATACTAGACTTCTAATTGCTAAAGTATTTCATAAATGTTACTTTTTTGGTTTTTTTTCTATGAATAGTGCCTGTATATAGTTTACAAAAGTAAATATACATTTACTGAGGGTGTGCGCTCAATAATTTTTTATTGAGTAATCAAAAAGTACTGGAGATCACTGCCCCAAAAGGCAATTGATTAGGTGTACAAAGCAGAATAATATTAGATTTTTATTTGCTGAGCAATTTCTCAATTGTGTGCTATTTACTTATTATTTAGCCATTGGTCTGGTGGCCAGGACTGACTAAGACAAAGGAATAATCTGCTGCTGGTAATTAAGGAAACCCAAAACAAACCACTGAGTCGTGGCCACGGTCAGATGCTTTCTGTCTCTCCTTCCCTTAGATGGAGGACTACACTGGGAAAACAATGGTTTAGGAGTCAGACACACCACAGTATGACTCCAGAGTCTGCCTCTTATTAACTTCATGCTTTTGAGAAAGTAAATTAACATTTAACCTAGTTAGGCCCCACTTGCACACTACGTTTCTACACTTGCATAATGTGCTTGCTGTAAGTGACATTATGTAAGTAAGGCACCAAGCACAGTGCCTGGCGCATAGTAAGCACACAACAAATGCTGGTTGCTGTGCTTCCTGAATTAGGCCAAGGGTTATTTGCATTCAAGGGTTCACTGAATCTATGAGACAGGAAGGAAGGGGGCAGGGCATAACCATTAAAAGAATGACACTGCCACTGAGGATATGACAACAATTAGTTAGAACCAGCTAAGCCCAAGATGGCAGAAGATTCGACTTCCAGCAGACCTTGATCCTCATTCTCTGCTCATTGAAATACATTAGAATGCTAAATAACACACCCATAGGTGAACAACAGTTCCCAGGCTGACCATAAAAGGCCAAAAAGTGGGCAGGGGCCCAATTCCTGGAAATCCCTGGCTCTTCCCCAAAATGGTTAGAATATTCCTCCCACTCATTAGCCTGTGAAATTACCCAGCCCATAAAAACTAACAACCCCATACCCAGGGCAGCTCTCTCCTTTTGAGATGGACTGTATTCTACCTATGGAGTGTGTATATCTCTAAATAAACTTGCTTTACTTTACTATGGCTTGCTCTTGAATTCTTTCCTGCACGAAGCCAAGGACCTTCCCTTGGAGTCCCACTCAACTCAGAGACCCACCTGAGACCTGGGATGGGACCATTATCTCATGCCTCCTTGTCCTGCAATAATTGTGCTGTATTTGAACTAGAACAAATCATAATAAAATTTATATGGAACCACAAAAGATCTAGAATTGCCAAAGCATTACTGAAGATAAAGAAAGAGGCTGGAGGAATAACTTTCCCAGACTTCAGACAGTACTATAGAGCTACAGTAATCAAAACAGCATGGTATTGGTACAAAAATAGACATATGGACCAATGGAACAGAACAGAGGGCCCAGAAATGAACCCAGAAACTTTTGGTCAACTAATCTTTGACAAAGGAGTCAAGAATATACAATGGAATAAAGACAGTCTCTTCAGCAAATGGTGTTGGGAAAACTGGACCGCAGCATGTAAATCAATGAAGCTAGAATACTCCCTTACACCATATACAAAAATTAACTCAAAATGGATCAAAGACTTAAACAGAAGACAAGATACAATAAACCTCCTAGAAGAAAATATAGGCAAAACATTATCTGACACACATCTCAAAAATGTTCTCCTAGGACAGTCTACCCAAGCAATAGAAATAAAAGCAAGAATAAACAAATGGGACCTAATTAAACTTACAAGCTTCCATAAGCAAAATGAAATGACAACCTATGGAATGGGAGAAAATTTTTGCAAAAGATGAAACCAACAAAGGCTTGATCTCCAGAATATATAAACAGCTCATATCACTTAATAAGAAAAAAAAAAACAACCCAATCCAAAAATGGGCTGAAGACCTAAACAAGCAATTCTCCAAGGAAGAAATACAAGTGATCAATAGGCACATGAAAAAATGCTTAATATCACTAATTATCAGAGAAATGCAAATCAAAACTACAATGAGGTATCACCTCACCCCAGCCAGAATGGCCATCATTCAAATTCCACACATGACAAATGCTGGAGAGGGTGTGGAGAAAAGGGAACCCTCCTACACTGCTGGTGGGAATGTAGTTTGGTGCAGCCACTGTGGAAAACAGTATGGAGATTCCTCAAAAGACTAGGAATAGAATCCTGCTCCTGGGCATATATCCAGAAGGAGCCCTACTTCAAAAAGTTATCTGCACCCCAATGTTTACAGCAGCACTATTTACAATAGCCAAGACATGGAAACAGCCTAAATGTCCATTGACAGATGACTGGATAAAGAATATGTGGTGTATTTATACAAAAAATTCAGCCATAAAAAAATGACAACATAATGCCATCTGCAGCAACATGGACGTTCCTGGAGAATGGCATTCTAAGTGAAGTAAGCCAGAAAGAGAAAGAAAAATACCATATGAGATGGCTCATATGTGGAATCTAAAAAAAAAAAAAAAAGAAGAAGAACACAAATACAGAAGAGAAACAGACTCATAGACATAGAATACAAATTTGCGGTTGCCAGAGGGGAGGGTAGTGGGAAGGGACAGACTGGGAGTTTGAAATTTGTAGATACTGACAGGCATATGTAGAATAAATAAACAAGATTATACTGTATAGCACAGGGAAATATATATAAGATCTTGTGGTAGCTCACAGCAAAAAAGAATGCGACAATGAATATATGCATGTTCATGTATAACTGAAAAATTGTGCTCTACACTGGAAATTGACACAACATTGTAAACTGACTATAACTCAATAAAAAAAAAAATTGTGCTGTTTTCAACCCTCTACTTGTGAGACCGTTTTTTTCCTCCTCCTCCTCCTCCTTCTTCTGAATGTTTGAAAAGTTTTTTACTCCTCAGTTTTGGGGTCTAGGTGGGGAGAGGACTGCACTCACAGGGCTGGGTACCCTTTAAGGACCTGCTTCAGAGAAGGGAGCTCTTCCTCCTTCTCACCTCCCTTTGGGAAGGTGTGATTGGCAGTGTTGACATTCAATCCTGAGTCCACTCCCTCAATGCACAGGTCCCTCTGTGTTTTAGAAACAACATGAACATAAATGCTTCTTGCCCAGGGAGGTGTCCCCCTCCTCTCTCTCCTCCCTACCACCTACAGACACTTTAAATCACCACCATATGGACTGAGGAGGGGTCCAATGCTCCATGAATGGACTCAACCAATTCTGTTTTCAGACCTTCGTAGCACTGCCCACCTTCTGTGGCTCCTGTTGCCTCCAAATCCTAAGCTTCTGATTGGTTCTGCCAGGCACTTTGGTTTGTTCTCCCTGGGATCCCTGCCTACAGACAGTTTCCACAGCCCTCTCCCTTTCGCTAATGAAACTGAGTCCTCCTAAAACTGAGTTCCCCTGCCGAATATATGATTAACCTCTCTATCCAAAACTTTATTTCCTTCCTTGTCCTGTACCTGTTCCCCTCAGGATTGAAGAGTAGCAAACAAGAGGGGGACTGAAACCAAGCAGGACCCTGCGGGGTCATCCCAGGTACAAAAGCCCCTCTGTGTCCCCGTTTTCTGTTTGTAGAAGAAAGGCTTTAGTCTCCCAGGCCTTCCCTGAGTTCCAAAGAGCAGGCACAGGCAGTTACTAATTAGGGAAGGGAGGGATTGCAGAAACAAAGCAAAAGCAGTGAAACAAGAAAAGTAATAATAATTGTTAAATAGGGCAGATAAAGCAGAGTCATAGTTCCTCCTCAAGGCATATACATAATAATCTGACAGATATCTTTGAGCTGTTCTTCAGGAATTAAGACCTTCACCCCGGTGGAAGATGGTGATACAAGCTGAACACAAGCACTAGACCTGAGGAATCAGAAGGTTGGTGACTGAGATTCCTAAAACATCACCCTGTTACCTCACCATCACCAATCAGAAGAAAGTCATCAATCCTGCAGTCCTCACCCTCACATGTTGCCTTTAAAATCACTTCTCCCTGAAAACCAACAAGGAGTTTGGGTCTTTTGAGCATCAGCTGCCTGTACTCTGCTGGGCCCTGCGATAAACGCTGTACTTCCCTTCACCGCAACCCAGGTCAGTAAACTGGCTTTGCTGCACAGCTGGTGAGCTGACTCGAGTTCGGACTGGTGACACTAAGACAATCTACTTTTTGTGTTGTAAACTTTTGTTAACCTCCTCTACTCATATCTCCTCTCCTAGAATCTTTGTTAAGATATTTATATCTTCCTTTTCACTTACTGACATTTTAGTGAGGACTTGAATTGGCAAGGAGATAAATGTATGTGATCAGTCTATTTATTTAACCAGAAATCAGCCTTTACTTTGAGTGGTTCAATTTGTTTTTAATCATGTCTCTTAAGGGCAACAAATGATGAAATTAAAAAATCCATTCTGGGATCTTTCTAATTTTGAAACGGAAATTTAGCTCTATTAATGTTTTGATTAGTACATTTATACATTGTAGTTTTCTATTGAATCCTTTTGGTTATGTCATTTTCATAGCACATTTTAAAGCCTTCATTTAATTCCATGTAGATAACTATCAAATGTTTTAACCCCAGCCTTATCCTTGTCGATTAAAAATTAATCAGTCGATCTAAGAAAGAAATGGAAAATTTTATACAAGCCAAACTTGAGGATTATAACCTGGGAAGGGCATTTCAGAAAGCTCTGAAAATTATTCTGCTGGTTAGAAATCAAGGCACAGTTGTACTTTTTTGAGACAGAGGGCTGTACATCAAATGACATACTGTTGACGGTTTACATAATCCAGATCTAAGCAACATCCTGGTGGGTCATGTGACCCCTTGCAAGATCAAGAAGGAATGCCATCTTTTAAGGCGTTGTCTTGTTGATGCTAGGAGAATGCTGCTTGTGATGCTTGAGCAGGTATTCTGGCCGATGGGGGGGTCTGGTCAATGCACAACGCAGATATACAACGCACAGTGAGGGGAGAAGAGCCCGAAGGGCAGAGAAGAATTTTTTATGTGTAAGTTTTTCTTGTCTTGACATAAAATATGAATTTCATTTCAGTCTTCTAAATACTTTTATTCCATAACTTCTAATTTAATTTAATTAACTTAAAGTCTTGGGGTGGAGTGTCAAAATTTCCCAGTTGGTAAAATTCACCTTTGAGGCATTTTATCCTTCCTAACAAAATAATAATATCCATCTGGAAATTCATTGTTTTAAAAGTATTTTCATGCATACCATACAGCTTTCTTCTCCCAATAACCTGCAAAGGAAGCAGTGAAGATACTCTCCAAATTGACAACAGAGGAATGCCTAGCAGTTGGGAGGTGTGACTTAGTGACTCACTGAAGTCCTGACAGTGAAGTCACAGCCAGGCCAAGTCAGTCCCCCAGCTCCTGTTAAGGTGCTCTTTCCACTTCTAAACGCTCTGACATTTGTTCTTTATGATAACAAATTAATTTCTCACATGTTATTCCCTATTGTACCCTGCAGGCCAAACCTATTAGGGGACAGTTGGCAGCAGGTGTCATGGGTTGGTAAAAAGAATTTACCAAAGGCAGGGAGAAGTTTAAGAACAAAGGAAAAGTTTAATAGGTATGTTGCTGCAGGCAACAGCAGGCCACACAGCAGCAAGACGTGCTTGTGTGTCCATTGAGTGTGAATGTGCGGGGTCTTTTATTGAGGAAGGGGCCGTGAACACAAAGGGCTAGGGGAACAGATTTTTGGTTGGCCAAAAGTGAGGTAAGGGGCTTTGGTACACGGGAGGGTAGTGGGTTTATGACTCCAGTAAGATGGAGACGTGAGCTGACACAGCAAGGTAGCGGAATTTATGACTCCGATTAGGGGGAGATGTGGTCTGTGACAAGTCAGCCTGAGCTACTGTGAGACTAGCCATTTCCCAGGGCTGTTTCCTAAGGCAAACACCTGTCAGGAGTTTATCTGCTGAAGAGGAGCAGGGCTGTAAGTTTGGGGGCCACGGGGCCTCGGCAGGCACCAGTCGGCACTGCAAAACCCTTGAAACCTCAAGTCCAGTTTACTGCGAGTCTCTATTTCTTCTGTCTCTGTGTCAACACGTTGTCTTCTCTTATGTTTTTGTCTTTCTCCTACCTTCCTGAGTGTACATCCTTGCTACTGACCACTCAAACTTGTCAGATGATTTTCAAGGCCTCCCAAAATCTATACTAATAGCTACCAATTATCGGGTGCTTTCTGTATGTCGTGTCATACTAAAAACTTTGTAGTATATTAATTCACTTAATTTACTCACCAATTCAGTGAGATAAGCTCTACTATTGAAACAGAGCAGGAAGCAGTGGTATAAACCTTTCCATGTCCTCCCCCACCCAGCTTCTTGTTTGTAGGAAATAGGCTTCATTCAGCCTCCTTGATCTTCCCTGAGTTCCAAACAGCAGATTCAGTTGCTAATCTGGGAAGGGAGGGTATGCAGAAACAAGGGAGGAACAGTAAAGAAACAGTGCAGCCTTGGGGCAGGGTCCTGGTTCCTCCTCAAGGGATATACATAATAATATCTTTGAGTTCTTGCAGGAACTAAGGTCCCCACCCAGGTGGAGGATGGTAACTTCAGGCTGAGCACGGAATTCCTGGAGCACCTCACCACCAACCAATCAGAAGAAAGTCACACACTTTCTGCAGCCCTACCCCAAATTTTGCCTATAAAAACTGTTCCCGAAAGCCATCGGAGAGTTTGGGGCTTTTAAGCACCTGTTCTCCTTGCTTGGCCTTGCAATAAACGTTCCTCTGCTCCAAACTCTGATTTTTGGTTTGTTTGGCCTCACTGTGTGTCAGGCACACAACTGTGCTCTACACTGTATTGGATAACACTATTACTATTTATCATTCCCACTTTACAAAGGGGGATGGTGGGTACAGAAAAATGAAATAATTTGCAAAGCTCACCACACACCTAGTGAGCACCAGAGCCAGGGTTTGAACTCAGGCAGTTGGCCTTTGGAGCTTTGCTGATTCCATAATCTCACTTTGGTATGACTTCCCGCTGTTAAAGCCCATCATACAAAACTCCCATCTCTACCCCAGCCTGAAATCCAGATGGAATGACAGAAAACAACTACCTCATTTTTTTTTCCTCATTATTTTCTCACATCTCAGACATCCAGTAATTCTTGTGGGTGCCAAAGACTAACCTAGGTTTTCTAGCATTTGCTCACCATCTGACATCCTAAAGAAGTGTTCAGAGTTGCTTAGACCCTGTGGCCAGGTCTTTGGAGGAGTTGAAATTGAGGTTGAACGTCTACTCTTACCTTCTACATCTATCCTGCCCTCTTGTTATTTACAGCACTAGGCATGCTGTGTTCCTTGGAGCATATGCCCAGTGAGTCCCAAAGTCACAGATTTTAAATTTATTTCCTTAGCATGAAATTGATTATTGGTTCATTTCCTATTGACTCGCTATACTATGGACAGGACTTCCTAAATGAATTTGAACTAAATGAATCAAAATGTTAATGGTTAAATACTTTTTTTGTTTTTCCTTTTTAAAATTAAAAAATTTAATTGTAGTAAAAAGCACATTAACATAAACCTTACCACCTTAATGGTTTTTAAGTTATAAGTATATTAAGTATAGTTCAGTAGTGCTGAGTATATTCACCTTGTAGTGTGACAGATCTCCCATAGTTAAAACACTTCCAAAACAGGAACGTTCAGCCACTGTGGAAAACAGTATGGCAATTCCTCAAAAGACTAGGAATAGACTTACCATATGACCCAGGAATCCCGCTCCTGGGCATATATCCAGAAGGAACCCTACTTCCAAATGACACCTGCACCCCAGTGTTTATAGCAGCACTATTTACAATAGCCAAGACATGGAAACAGCCTTAATGTCCATCAACAGGTGACTGGATAAAGAAGAAGTGGTATATTTATACAATGGAATACTACCCAGCCATAAAAAGACAACATAACACCATTTGCAGCAACATGGATGTCCCTGGAGAATGTCATTCTAAGTGAAGTAAGCCAGAAAGAGAAAGAAAAATACCATATGAGATTGCTCATATGTGGAATCTTAAAAAAAAAAAGAACATAAATACAAAACAGAATTAGACTCATAGACACAGAATACAAACTTGTGGTTGCCAGGGGGATTGGGGGTGGAAGGGACAGGCTGGGATTTCAAAATGTAGAATAGATAAATGAGATTGTACTGTATAGCACAGGGAAATATATACAGGATCTTGTGGTGGCTCACAGCAAAAGAGAATGTGACAATGAATGTATGTATGTTCATGTACAACTGAAAAACTGTGCTCTACACTGGAATTTGACACAACACTGTAAAATGACTATAACTCAATAAAAAAGTAAAAAAAAAAAGGAAAAAAGAAAAAAATAAAACAGTAACGTTCTAGGTAGATATATTGTTCTTGTTAGGGAATAAGATTCCTCAAATATTGTGAATTTAGCCAGCTGGAAAATACTGGTAATTGACAGAAATAGGGAGTTTGGGAGGCTGAAATTTGGGGGACGAGTTAATGATTATCTCTGGTTGTGGTATTATGCATGATTATTTTCTTCTTAGTGTCTTAAATCTGAAGGTTTTCCTACACTGTGCATGTGTTACTTTTTGTTGTTGCTGTTACTTTTTTTTTTCCATAAATGAAACAAAAGAAACAAAGGGAGAGGGGAGGGTATAGCTGAGTGGTAGGTAGACTGTGTGCTTAGTATGCACAAGGTCCTGGGTTCAATCCCCAGTCCCTCTGTTTAAAAATAAACAAATAAAAATACTATATTTCAATGAAATAAAAAAATAAAAAACTCGAATTACCCCCCAAAACAACAACAACAACAACAACAACAACAACAACAACAACAACAAAGAAACAAAGGGAAAACAGCACAGCTTCCTGACAGATAGGTGTCAAACATGTATACCCCAGTTTAATATCAGTACATCAGAAGATTACTTTTAGGCACTCTTTTATAGGAGAACTTTCCTGGTCTTAACTAGAATGAAGCATTTTCTGAAGTTTGGGCACAGAGGTTCAAGGAAGCTGCTGACAGCTGAGGCTCCTTGGGATGCCCAAGTTAACTTGTAAATTCTTGCTGTATTCTTGGACTTTCTGGTTACACTTTGTCCAGGGCATAAAACCACAAATTAAAACACCCTTTGGCGCCACCTTATGCTAAGTTGAATGAATTGCACCTTTTGAGACTGGTTTCACTGTATAGACTGAGTAGCTAGACTCTCCAAGAATTAAAGAGGTAAGGAATTTGTTTTTGTAACTACACTGTTTTTCTTTCCTTTCTACAAATTTACTCTTACGTGATGTGATACTTGAATTGTTTGATACTGGGATCTCTGATTTAAGTAAACATTTGTTTGGACAAATATTTGTGCGGAATTTTATACATTTGTATCAGGTTCTCCTGTTCGTGTCACAAGGATGTCCCAAGACTCACTTGGGATGATGCACCTGAGAGCCCTTCTGTATGACATCATTGCCAGGGGAGGACAGAACTAGGAAGCCATGGCTAAACTGAAGGAGGAAAGTGATTTGTAACAGTGGTAAAGTCAGTCATTAATAACAATGACAGTCAACACTTACATGATGCTTACGGTGCCAGGCCCTGATCTAATCACTTTTATGTATTGACTCACTTAATCTTTCCAACAACCTGATGAGGTAGGTACAATCACTATCTCCATTTTAAAGATCAAGAAATGGGGTCACACAGAGATTAAGTAACTTACTCAAGGTCACACAGTTAAGTAAGTAGCCAAGCCAAGATCTGAATTTTGAACTTGCATATTTTGGCAGCAGAGTCCATAGTCATTAGGCAACACTGCCTCTAACATTATGATGCTAGAAGTTATAGCTTCCACTTACTGAGCAATTACTGTGTGGGCTAAGTGCACACATGCTTCATCTCGTTTCATTCTCACATTGACACCAAAAGAGAAGCACTAATTATCTCATTTTAGAGATCAGGAGTCTAGGCTTAGGGTAGCTAAATAACTTGTCCAAAGTCATATAGTTGTTAAATAGCTGAGTCCAGATCTATCTGATTTCAGAGCCCCAGTTCATGTTAGAGTGTTATCTAATCACCAGGTGAAGAGAAGAAAAACTGCTACAGTAAAAGCATGGTTAGGAATAGGTGAATTACACTCCCACATGCCCTCGTTGTTCAAAATCTTGGCTATGCTTAGTGGGACTCTTCCTATTGTGCGACCCACATTTCTTACCCTTTTCAAGAAAACAATTGAACTTTTTCTTGATCTTTAAGGGATATCACTATGCACTTCAGCTGTTGTGTGGTGCTGCAATGCCATAATTGAAAATTGCAGTGACATTTGCCCACAAATGAAATAAATCTAAACTGCCATATTTTTTGAGATATTGAATCTCTATTTTAAAATTTTTACTCTGGCCTCTTGATGTCAAACTGTTATTTCTGGTTGCTTCCTACGTATTTCATACGGCACCCATCTCTCACCTCTACTATCACCATGTTATGTATAACTAACAGAAAAAAAAAACAAAGATAAAAGAGAACTGAGAGAAATATGAGCAAACTATAAGAAAAAAACACCTAAGAGTGCAAGGGGCTCTCCTATGAGTTACAGATATAGGTCTTTTGTGAACAAACCTTATTAAATGTATTTGTGTTCTTTGGGTAATTTTTTTGTTTACTATCTGTCTCCTCTGTATTCTAGATAGCTGAAATAGTTAGGTAGCTGGATTCTGAAAAGATGAAATGTTACCAAACATGGGAATAAAATGGCTATTTTGACTTCATGGCCCATCTCAGGATATGTCATTTTTAACATTTGTTCACACACTTAATCTAGAAATGGGAAACCATTTTCTTTAGAGATTTTACCATGAGCACTTGCCTTCCTACTTATGCCATTATTGTGTTACTCCTACTTCATTTTTCAAGAGTGTTCAGAAAACTGCCCTATGAAGTTTTGTGCCAGTCTATTAAGTGTGCTGTTTTGCAGCAGTAAGATTGAGCGGGTGTCCAACCACTACTCAGTGGTTACCTCTTTTGCGTAATCTGTAACTGTTTTTATCCTCCTTTATTTTCATATTGCAGTCTTTTTCTATTCTGAGACAGAGGTGACCTCAACTAAACCAGTGGGTGGCAGAGGACATCATAGCCCCCTCTAGGGATGAAGGAGGGAGAAATCAAGACTGGTGATGTAGGCTGAAAACAGGACCTTGATTTTTTCACGGGAGTGGATGGTTTGTAGAACAGCTTGGGGCTCAGGTCTCTTGCTGTAGGTGTGGCAGTACCAAACAGGGAGCAGGGAGTTTGGGAAGCCAGACCCAAGATGGTAGGGCTTGAGTCCTGTCTACCAAGCTCGGCTAGTTTCCCAGTCTGGAATATGAACAGGGCTCTTCACTGACTCCCACCAACTCTAATGAAATACCTCACATTTCTCTGCAGTCCCCTCTCTGGTTACATTACTTAGGATTTTTGTTTTTGTTTTATAACTATAGCTAATTTAGGAGGAAAAGGAATTTATTGGAGTGTGTTAAATCAGAATTGGAGAAAAGATCTACAATCTCTATTCCATAAAGCAGCCTGAGCAATTTAATACAAATAGAAGTCATTTCTAATCTCTCTGTTGCTCAGAACACAAGAGCTTTTCATTACACCTAGAATAAAACCTACCAGGCCCTATGCCATCTGGCATTGGCTGCTGTGATCGCACCTCTGCTGCCCCCATCTTACTCAGTCTGCCTCCCTGCTCTTTTCTGCTTAAGGGCCTTTGAACTTGCTTCACCTGCTGAAGAAACCCTTCACCAGGATTTTATACAGTTCACTTCTTTACTCTATTCAGATACATTTACTTGTTGTCATCTCTTTTTTCCAACTAGAATGTCGACGCTATGACGGCAGGGCTTTACTGCTGAATTTCCAGAGCTTAGAACAGGGCCAGGCACATAGTAGGTCCTCAATAAGTACTGGTTAAATGGGTAAGCAGGTTATAAGTAGCTCTATGAACCTCAGGAGCAGGAACTGAGGTACATTTTCCAATTAATTTCAGGAAACTATAGCATGCATAATCTTGTGCTGGTATCTAATAGGTACTGCACACACACACACAAAGGAAAAATACCGACCAATTTCACTTATGAATATAGTTGCAAAAATTCTAACAAAATCTTAACAAACCAAATTCAACAATATATAAAACAGAGTAAAATTGGGTTTATTTTAGGAAATAAAAATATAGCTTAATATCAGAAGCTCATTATTTATAGAATAAGTGTAAATAGTCATATCACAGATTATATGAGGAAAGTCATATAATCATCTCAACTGATTTAGGAAAAACATTCGATAAAGTTCAACTTTTGGTCATAACTAGGAAAAAATACCATTGAAAAACTAGGATTATAAAAGATCTTTTTAAGGATAAAGAACATCTAAAATAACAAAACAGAGAACTAATTAAACATTGGAAGATTTCCCTTCGAGATCAGTGTATTAATCATGTTTTATATTTTCTATATCTTATGATATTTTGGCATCTTAAAAATCTTGCTGGTTGAGGAGAGGCTGGCCTCCCAGGGCTAGATAATTCCTAAAATTAGTAAATAACTTACCTGGGAGCATGCCTCTCATGTGCAAGCCAACCACCTCCTCTACCTAATGCTCACATACTAATCCAATATTTCCCCTGGCCTAAATCATCCCAGGGCCAGTAACCAGGTAGCTGGAGATGATCCCATAGGCCAAAGTCCACCACTTATTAGCTAACCCTAAACCGTTCACTCTGCCCTGTCTTTCCCACAGAAACTCCAATAAGGGTTCTGGGTCTCAGCTTTTCCCTCCTTCCTACTCTGTCTCCTGACCACACTTGGTGCTCCTCATGTGTGATGTAATGTGCCCCCTTCTTCCAGGAAATGAAAGTAATAAATTCTTCTTTCAATAGCATTAACCTTCATGTCATCACTTAGTCACCTCCATAAATTAAAATCCCACAGTTACAAATCAGACTATCAGGAAAAATACAAGGATGCCCATTATTACTATTTCTATTCAGAATTCTAGCTGAGTACCAGTGAGAGCCATTAGGTAAGAAAAAGAAATAAGAAACACACCTTTGGAAAGGAAGAAACAAAACTGTCATTATTTAAAGAAGATATGATTTTGACATACAAAATCCAAAGTAATCATGGATTATTAGAATTAATAACCAGATCGAGCAGTGGATACAAAATCAATATAAAAATTAACAGTATATCCATATATCAACAACCAATAGTTAGAAAGGGGGTCAAAATAGCTTAAGAAGTCATGTCCCAAGGTATAAATTAAAAAAAAATGTGCAAGACCTTTGTGAAGAAAACTATAAAGTTTATTGAAAGAAAGTAAAGACAACTTCATAAATGTACCACGTTTATGGATCTGATGACTAAACACCACCACCACCACCACCACTACCACCACCACCACCAGCAACAAAAATAAAGAAGAAGGAAGAGGAGGAGAGGAAGAGAAAGAAAAAAGGAAAGAAATCTGGCTCATAATTAACAATATGACAAGCAGAAAGTAGTTCTCAGTGTCAAATAAAAAACAAAGCTTTTTGAAGATAATCTAGGAGAATATCTTCATGCTCATGGGCTAGGGAAAGATATTTTAAAATAAGGCACAGGAAAAAAGATTGCTAAATTTTGCTACATGTGTCAGAAGACACATTAAGAGAAGGAAAAGGAAAGTCACAGAGAAGAGAAAACATTTGCAACATATCTAACAAATTGCTCACATCCATATATAAAAAGAACTTCTACAATTCAATATGAAAAAACAGACAGCCTGATTGAAAGATGGAAAAGAGCTGAACTGACAGTTCACAAAAGAGGATGTCTAAATGGCTAATAAACATTATGTAAAGACATCCACACTCATTAGTAATCAAGATCATGCAAATTAAAACTACAGTGAGGTACAACTACTTATCAGATTGGGTAAAATTTAAACTTTAACCATAAGAAGTGCTGGAAAAGACATAGAACAATCGGAAATTTCATATACTTTTTGTGGGGTGGAGGGTGGTTTACTGATTCACCCAATCGAGAAAACTGTTTGACATTACCCAGTAGTGTTGTGGATTTGCACAACCTTTGACACAGAAGTTCCTCTCCTAAGTATATACCCTAAAGAAATGTGTGCTTATGTTCACCAGGATACATGTACAAGATTATTTATAGCAGGATTAACTGAAGTAGCCCCAAATTGGAAAACTATAAAGTAAAGCAAGGGTATGATTGCTGTAAAATTCAAGAGGGTTGTTAGGCGAGGGTTAAGTGCAGTCCTAGGGTTTGGCCAGGGTCAAGAAGGTAGTGAGTAACATTTATTTGCATCCACACCTACACTGATGATCACAACAGGGTGACACCTCTAAGGGTTCTGGAGTGGAATCTTCTTTTACAACACAGACTTAAAGTCAAACTCTGAGGCAGGTAGAGAAAGAAGGATGAGTGGACATAATATGGAACAAACAAGGATCCCTCTTGGGAGGCAGAGGGCAGCTGAAGGAGAAGGTCTGTCCAGTCAAAGGACTGCATGAGGGTCTTGAAGGGATAGCACAAAGGGAGCTGTGGTTGTTGGTACTGAATAATATGTTATGTTGTTACGGAAACGACAGGCCAGTCAAGAAACAAGCACCACTCGGAGGGTTGGAGTACTCAGATGTATTACGCCGGCGGGCTCAGAGGGGCTTCTGCTCCGAAGTTCTGAGCACCTTCAAGATGTGCACATGAGGTTTTATAGGGTAAAGTACAAGCTTGGGGTATTCGGCCAATAGGCATGGAACAGCTTTAGCAGCATTATCATCACAAAAGTGGAGGCAGGGAGGCAGCAAACCAACATTCCAAAGCCAGATATGTATCTTTGAAAATCCAGCTGGCTAGCAAAAAACATAAACAGCAAACCAACACTAATTAACCTAGATTTACAAGTTAGTCTAGCAGAACTCAGATCAGTATTCCAATACTTAGACTTGTGAGTTATCTTGTTAGACCAGCCCAGCCTCTCCTTCACATTCCTAGACTTATGAGTTATCTTGTCAGACCAGCCCGGTTTTTCCTTCACAATGTGTCTCACAGTTTCTCCTCAGGCTCATCTTGTACAAGAGGTAACTGTACAACCTAGATATTTTAGGATACTGTAGATTGCAAGTGTTGATATGTTATCTGAAACAGATATATAATTCACTGAATTGTGTATTTATTTTGTATTTCTCTTCTTATAATTTATAGTAAAAATGACTCATTAAACATTCATATAAATGAGATTCATTTGTATCCCTTGAATAATTTCCAAGTAAATAAATTCACATTTGAGAGAAAAAAACCTTTGACAGATCAGGGCATTCTGATGGTTGGTTCAAGGACTTTGTGATCAACCATCACCACAGCCCTCTGGATCATGTTCTCTCCACCCAGAACAATTTCCTCTGGTGATGAAGCTGGAGCCCACTATGAGGTCTTCCCAACCACAAGGGGGCAGAAGTCATGCACATGAAATTTTTGAACCTGCACCTGTGCTGTCCATAACCTAAGACTTAGTGAAAAGGTTAAATCAAAGCCAACGACAACACATATGGCAAATGACTATTTGAAAGAAATTTATGGTTGTAAATTTTGAAGACAACACCTCATCAATGTTGCTAAAATACCTGGCATTTTCTTTTCTTTTTCTCTCCCATTAATTTTTCTCTTTAGTTTCTTTAAGGCCCATAATTTCCTGCGGGCTTCAGAACAAATAGTAAGAAAGATTGGTGTTACTTGGGTGGGTTGGGTGTGTCAGTGTGGATGTGAGAGGGAAGAAGAAAATGCCCATCTGGTTGTGGCTGTTGCTGCAGCTCAACTCAGAAACGATGATGGAAATAATGAGGAAAATAATGGTGGCTTTAAAAATAATTTGGCAGCAATTTTATTTGTTGTGCAGTAAAATGGCTGGCCTGTGGCTGTATATGCAGATTGAGGAGTAAACTTTCAAAGCATGCTCAGGAGGCATGCATGGTAATCCTATTATCTGATAACAGGATTTGTGCACATACCTCCCACATGCAGCATCAGTAACCCACCCTTTTAGTATCGCTGTGAAATGCAATTTGTGTGCAGATGAAAAGTTTACAGAACATGGGCCTGTGCCATGAAGCTCAACAAAGCCAGCGCACTGTGTGGCAAGATTTCTGAACCCAACCCCCGTTGCTCCTGCTGTCTCCCTCCTTATTGATTTCTGTCCCTTGGCCAAGTGGGCTTTGTGATGGTCTGCATCGACCCAGAAACTTGCAAAATGAGCTAATCAAATAGATGCAGCAGAAACCAACCCTGAATTTCTGGGAGGCTTTGGAGTCATGCCATACACAGGAGGTGGAAAGATGACTGGATCAAACAAATGGTGGTGGAATGTACCGGGTGAGGAGGTCAAATGGCATGAATTTTGGTTAATTATTTTAAAGAAACATCCACAGAAATAGGTAAAGCAAAAATTAGAGGCAAATGTTTGATGGACTATATTGTAGTCTGCTATTGCTGCCATAATGAAATACCACAGACTGGGTGGTTTAAACAATAGGAATTTATATTCTCAAAGTTCAGGAAGCTGGAGCTCCAAGATCAAGGTGTCAGCAGATTTGGTTTCTCCTGAGGCAGAGCTCCCTCCTTGGCTTGTAGACAGATGCCTTCTGGCTGTGTCCTCACATGGCGTTTTCTTACCAGACCCCCTGGTGTCTCTTCCTCTTCTTATGACAACTGTCATATTGGATTGAGTCCCACCCTCATGATCTCATTTAATCTTAATAACCTCTTTAAAGGACCCAGGTCCAAGTACAGTCACACTGAGGGTTAGGGTTTCAACGTATGAATCTTGGGAGAACACAATTTTAGTCATAACAGAAAGTGACAAAGGTAGCGCTTTAAAATAAGTTCTTGCTATTCATATTTTAAGGTTTTTGTTCACACATGCTCTACCTATCTTCCTTTTTGTTAGAGCTTACAATAACTGGTATATATTTTCACATGAACATCATATAAACTAGAGCAGCAGATGTTAGTGACAGAAGCTACTGCGAAAAATATGGAAAAGCATACACTCATTACTTCCATTGCTTATGAGTGAGAAAATACAGATTCACACTTATTTTCTTAAAAAAGGATTATATGGTAAATTCACATATTTAAGTATGAATTTATTGATTCTTCCCAACAAGCCAATCAAGATGGGAAAGTTATTTTATTGGAGTATATTAATGTTAACCCTTGCTCTTAATAAAATGTGATTTTATACGGTCAATGTACAATAGATTGAGCAATGAGTACAGGACAAATAGATTTAGTTGGGGAAAAGCTGTAAACCATGAGATAGTTTGAAATTTGGGTATAGGGACTCTGTTGGTGGCTGGTGAGGAAACAGCTTATTCCAGGTCTTTCTCTTTTCCATATAAAAGGTGGAATCAGCTTATCAATTTCTACCAAAAAAGCCAGCAGGGCTATTGATTGGGAATATGTTGAATCTATGAATCCATTTGGCAAGAACTGATACCTTAATAATACTGAATATTCTGGTCTGTGAACTCAGTACATTTATTTAGCTTTTTAATTTTTCTTAGCATTGATTTATACTTGGCAGTGGATGGGTTTTGCACTATTTTGTTAGATTTATTCCTAAGCATTTCATGTTTTTTTTGATGCTATTGTAAATAATTCTGCTTTTAAATTTCTATTTCCAATTGTTCACTCCTATTATACAATGGATATTTTTTACTTTGATCTTATATTTTGCAAAACTCATACTTTAGTCTTTTTGGTATGTTCTTTAGAATTTACTACATAGAAAATTATGTCTTCTGCAAATAAAGGAAAGCTTATTTCTTTATTTCCAATATGTATGCCTTTTCTGTCTTTCTTTTATTGCTTTATTCCATTGGATCTCCATTATGATACAGAATAGCAGCAGTAAGAGTGGACATCCTTGTCTTGTTTCTGATCTGAAGGGGAACGTACTCAGTCTTTTATCACTAAGGATGATACTAAATGTACTTTTTTTTTTTTTTTGTAGATGTCCTTTATCAGCTTCTACCTTAAAAAAATAGAAAAAGAAGAGAAAATCAAGCCTAAAGCAGAATATGGGGAGAAGTAAATATAGCAGAAATCAGTGAAATAGGAAACCAAAAATAACAGAGAAAATCAATGAAATCAAAAGCAGGTTATTTGAGGAAAGCAGTAAAATTAACAAACCTCCAGTCAGACTGAGAAAAACAGAGAGAAGCCACACATCAATGTTGGGTGTGAAAAAGGGGACAGAACTACCAACCTCACAGTGGTTACTCAAGAGATAACAGCATGTTACTTGAATCATTAAATTTATATGGAAATTAGTAGTTCTCAAACTTAAGCATGCATTCAAACTTGAGAGCATGGATTCAGAATTGCCTTGAGGGTTTGTTAAAACACAGATTGCTGGGTCCTGGGTTTCTGCTTTAGCAGGTCTGGGGTGAGGCCTGAGAATCTGCATCCTAATGATTTATTAAGATGCTAATGATGTTGACCTAGGGGCTACATTTTGAGAGCCACTGTCTTACATACAAAGGCTTCGTATCTGCTCTTTGACTCTACTTACTTTTCTCTTGCCTTTTGTGCTATTATTTCTGTAATGTATACATTTAATGCTCTATAAGGCAATATTCTTATTAGATAGGAAAGATTCGTTTATATTTAGCCCTATATTCTCTCTGTTGTTCTTGCACCTTTGAGCTTCCATCTGGGATTATTTGCCTTTTTGGCAGAAGAACACCCTTTAGCAGTTTTTTTTTTTTTTTAATGAGGGGGAGGTAATTAGGTTTATTTATTTGTTTATATTTGGAGGAGGTACTGAGGATGGAACCCAGGACCTCAAGCATGCTAAGCATGCATTCTATCACTTGAGCTATACCTTCTCCCCAGCATTTCCTTTAAAGCAGGTCTGCTAGGAATGAATTCACCCAATTTTTGTATGTCTGAATCTGTTTATTTTGCTTGTATCTCTGAAGGATATTTTTGGTAAATAGGAAACTAGGTTACTGTTACTCTCTTCTAGCACATTTTCTTCTGACTTGTATGGTTTCTGTTGAGAAGATGGCTACTCATCTTACTGTTGTCCCTTTGATGATAATAGATCTTTTGGGCTGCTTTTAAAATTTGCTTCTTGTCTTTGGTTTTTAGCTCTTGCTCTGATATGCTGGTTCTGCTTTTCTTTGTAGTTGTTCTGATTAGGTTGCATAGGACTTCTTGAATGTGTGGTTTGAAGTCTTCCATCAAGTTTGTATTAGTGTCCTTTCTCTTTTCAATTGTATTGTTGCTGCAACATATAGTCTTTATGATGCTGATTCTTTGAGATGTGTTGAGACTTTCTTCATGGCTGAGTTAAGTGTGGAATTTTAGAAATATTGCTTGTAAGCTTGAGAAGAATGTGTATTCTCTAGTTGTAAGATATATAATTTAAAATGTTATTATATTAATATTATATTAATTATAGCAATTTTGTTATATATGTTCTTTAAATATTCTTTATCCATATTAATTTATTGTATTCTAGACCACTAATAATTACTGGAGGTGTACTAACATATCCTATGATGATTTTGAGGCAATTTTATTATGTTCATCCAAGTTTAAAATTGTTATAATCACATAGTGAACTGAAAACTTTTATCATTACATAGTAAGCTTCTCTATTTCCAATAACACTCTTTGTCTTACATTTTCTTTTATGTACTATTAGTGTGGTGATCTCTGCATTGTTTTGGTATTTGTCTGGTATTTCTTTTTAACTCTTTGTTCTTATAACCTTTCTACATTTATATACTTTAGGTATGACTATAATAAATGGTTTAGGTAGATAAAACAAATGGAGTTTTTTCTTTTATTGTGTATTATATTCATTTATATTAATTATTATTATTGATATATTTGGACTTATTCCTATCAATGTAAATTTTCCCTTATCTGTTTCATTTGTTTCTTTCCTTCCTTTGCCTTTTTAAAGTTAATTCAGTTTTTTTGGCTAAAGTTTTTTCTTAACTAAATTTTTCCCCTCTACTAGGTAAGAATAACGTATTATAATCTTTTAGTAATTAACATTAAAATTTTATCATACATGAAATTTAACTTAAATTTAAGTAAGTTTAAAGTAAGTTAGTATGTTAAATGAGCTCCTGAAAAATGCTAGGATCTTGGAACACCTTCCATCAGCTAGCTACTTACTTCTGATTAGTGAATCAAAATCAAACTATGGAGACTGATCAATCTCTCAATGCTACTGGAGATTAGAACTTTAGTTCTATCCTTTATTTTTCAAACACTATAAATTAGATCTCCTCCACTCTTTCCTCTTTTTTCTCTAACCTTCCTTCTTGTTCTTTCTTTTTTTTATACATACAATGTCATTTAAAAATTATCTACATCTTTATCAATTTATTCATTATTCATTTTGCATTTCAGACTTTCCTTTAGCCATAATTTTCTTTCTTCCTGAAGCACATTCTTTAGAAGCTCCTATGGTGAAGATCTGTTAATAGCAAACTCTAGATTTTTGTTCAATTGAAAATGTCTTTTTTTAAAAATTATTTCTGGCAAGATAGTTTTGCTAAGTACTTGATTTTAAGTTGACAGTTAATTTCTTTTAATCAAGCAGTTATTATTTCCCAAACTTCTGCTTTCTTTGTTACTGTTGAGAGTCTAAATATCATTTCTTTTATTTCAGGTTGCTTTTAAAATCTTTTTGTCTTTTGTAGTCTTCAATTTCACTATAATGTGTGTTTTTGTGGATTTCTTTTTATTTATCTTGCTTATTATATATTGACTTCCTTTATCTATGAGTTTATATATCTCATCAATTCTAGAAAATTCTTGATCATTTTCTCTTCAAATATTGCAGTTCTGCCATTCTCTCTATTTTCTTCTCTAGAATTATGTCTGGATGTATTTTAGTCTTTCATTTTACCCTCCACAACTTTCAATCTCTGTCTTTTTTCTCTTTTTATTCAATATACTGGATCCTGAATATTTCTTTCAGATACTTCTTCCATTTCACTAATTCTCTCTTCACTCACATCTAATCTGCAAAATCTAAACCATCCATTAAGTTTTCTTTTTCAATAATTATACTTTCTATTTCCTAAAGTTCTTTTTGTTTTTATTTTTCAAATATGCAAAATATTTTTGACAGTCTCTTAACAGTACTCATTTTCTGAAAACATCTTTAATTATTTGAACAGTTTATAGAAATTTTATATTCTCTGTCTGACAATTCCAAAATATTTAGGTTTCACTTTTTTAAAAAATTTATTTTTTACTGTTTTAAAATTTTTATTTATTTATTTTTTGGAGGGAGGTAATTAGATTTATTTATTTATTTTAATGGAGGTACTGGGGATTGAACCCAGGACCTCAGGCATGCTAAGTGCACACTCTACCATTGAGCTATACTCCCCACCTCCACCCCCTGACAATTCCAAAATATTAATTCCTTGGAGACTTGAATATTTGTAGTTACAAATGATTTGTAATAATGGTGTCTTCTTTACATGCATATTGTCTGATTTTGGATTTTAGCTCATATTTGCTTGCTCTTAATCTGTGGGAATCTTGTGGCAATAAGATGGGGATGGTTTTCTCCAGAAAACATTTATTTGTGCTTTTGCGAGGAAACAGGGAGACTACTGACCTGGAACATTGTAATTCCCCTTGAGAATATCAGCTTAATGTGGGACTCTCAAATTCAACTCTTGTACCTGCTTCTAGCCCAAGGCTTAGTTCAGCCACCAAAGCTCTAATACTGGCTTGTATCTTTAGGCCAGTCTACCTTTCCCTTTTTATTACTGCTCATCATTTTGCATTTTTGAGATTTATTTTTGGAGAGTATCCTGAAAAACCCCCCTTTTCTTACAAATTCAGAAATGAAGAAAGGATAGTTTATCCAGGATCTACTTGTTTTTATGGTGGGAGGACCTTTCAGAATATTTAGTTCTTCTTACTGCCAGAACAGGAAATCTGAGGCCTTTTTCTTAAGTGTCTCTTTAATAAGGTTTAAAATATTTACAACTAGTTCTTCAGTTAAATTTTAAAAAGGTAATTCAGACAACAAAACCTATCTCACCATGATCAAGCAATGTTCCTCAAAGTTCCAGTTTTTTTGATCTTCCCTTTGACTTTATCTTGCATATGGATGTAAACTCGCCATGGAAGATAAGATTTAGAATGTTCATATGAGCAATTATCTTTTAACACCAACACAAGTCATGCATACAATTTGGCAGAGTGAAGATTACATACAGAAGAGACTTGAAGGTTCTTACAAAACAGATAGAAGAGTGAGAATATTACTGAGTGAAAGTCAATGAGCTCCATCTCTTTAAAAAGATAACTAAAACAGCAAACGGATCGATGGCGTGACATTAATGAGATTGACAGTCTTTAAAATTTTATAAAATTTTTCTCTTGAATTTTCATACATATCCAGAGCAGTCAAGGTTTTTGTTTTGCAAGTTTACTGCAGTATGTCAATTGATTTTCAAGTGTAAGTCTGACTATGTAGAAGGTTCACAGGTATCTCTGAATTCTATACTTAAAATTAAAAATGCATTGTTTAAGGTGGAATGCCACTGATACATTAACTATAGTCTTATCCTGAACAATAATCTTGGTGAATTCATGAACTTGATATACCAGTTATATTTTCCTATAATATACAGTATATTCTTTACCACATGTGTATCTCAATTCAGAAAACACCATATTAAGGCAAGAGGCAGCTGTGAGTAGCAGAATGGAGTGAGCTTACTTTCTGAAATTGCACCACAGAGTCTTCATGGTGAGGGCCAGGTTGGTCTGGAGTGGTTGAAGGTCTGATTTGCAGGTGTGGTGTTTGTTGACAAATAAACAAGTGTGGTCATGCAGTGGCTTGATCTTCATTTACATTTTCAAGTGTCTCTTCAGTTCTCATAAAGTACAATTTATGTTCACTCCCCTATCTCTGGGTCTTAGTTAGTTCCCCAGTACACTAAAGAGGCAAGAGCGAGTGTTCTCTAAGATTTCTCCTAGCCATTATTAGTCTCGTGTAATATGTGAAGCCTGGGATACATGTTAGTATTTATCACTGCCTCCTGTTACTACCACACTAAATACTGTACAATAGAAAAAGGGAGGACATTAGCCATAGCAATCAGACAAGAAAGAGAAATAAAAGGTATTCAAATTGGAAGAGTAAAGGTAAGACTGTCACTATTTGCAGGTGATATAATACTCTATATACAGAACCCTAAAGACTGCACAAAAACTGTTAGAACTAATAAATGAATTCAGCAAGATAGCAGGATACAAGATTACTATACAGAAATCCGCTGCATTTCTTTATACTAGCAATGAAATATCAGAAGGAGAAAAATTTAAAAATCCCATTTAAAATTATTTACCTAAGAGTAAATTTAGCCAAGGAAGTGAAAAATCTATATGCTGAAAAGTATAAAACTGGTAAAGGAAATTGAAGATAATTCAAAGAAATGGAAAGATATCCCAAGCTCTTGGATCGGAAGAATGAATGTTGTTAAAATGGCCATACTACCCAAAGTAATCTACAGATTTAATGCAATCCCTATCAAATTACCAATGGCATTTTTCACAGAACTAGAAAAAAATTTACATGGAACCACAAAAGACCTAGAATTGCCAGAGCAATCCTGTGGAAAATATTAAAGCTGGAGGTATAACCCTCTCAGACTTCAGATAATACTATAACGCTGAAGTAATCAAACAGCATGGTATTAGCACAAAAACAGACATATAGGTCAATGGAAAAAATTAGCCCAGAAGTAAACCCACACTCCATGTTCACTTAATCTTCAACAAAGGAGGTAAGAATAAACAATGGAGATGAGACAGTCTCTTTCACTTATATGTTGAATCTAAAAAATGACACAAATGAACGTGTTCACAAAACAGAAACAGACTCACAGACATAGATAATAAACTTATGGTTACTAGGGGGAAAAGAGGGTGGAATGGGATAAATTGGGAGCCTGAGATTTGCAGATACTAACTACTATATACAAAATAGGTAAACAGGAAGGTCCTACTGTATAGCACAGAGAACTATATTCAGTATCTTGTAAAAACCTATAATGAAAAAGAATATGAAAACAGTATATATATCTATAACTGAGTCACTATGCTGTGCACCAGAAACTAACACAACATTGTAAATCAACTATACTTCAATTAAAAAAAAGTAAAAAGAAAAAAAAAAGACAGTCTGTTTAACAAGTGGTGTGGGGACACCTAGGCAGCTACATGTAAATCAATGAAATTAGAACACTGCTTCACAGAATATACACAGATAATCTCAAAATGATTTAAAGACCCAAATATAAGACATGACACCATAAAACTCCTACAAGAGAACATAGGCAAAACATTCTCTGATGCAAATTGTAGCAATATTTTCTTAGATCAGTCCCCCAAGGCAAAAGAAATAAAAGCAAAAATAAACAAATGGGACCTAATCAAATTTAAAAGCTTTTACCCAGCAAAGGAAATCATTGACAAAATGAAAAGACAACCTATGGAATGGTAGAAAATATTTGCAAATGATGCTACCAACAAGGACTTAATATCCAATATATACAAACAGCTCATACAACTCAATGTGGAAAAAACAAACAGCCCAGTCAAAAAAACTGGCAGAAGACCTAAGCAGATATTTCTCCAAAGAAGACATACAGATGGGTGAGGGTACAGATAGAGGGTAGAATGCATGCTTAGCATGCACAAGGTCCCATGTTCGGTCCCCAGTACCTCCATTAACTAACTAAATAAATCTAATTATGCCCTCCCCCTTAAAATAAAAATAAATAAAAATAAAAAAGAAGACATACAGGTCAGCAGGTACATGAAAAGATGCTCAACATCACTAATTATTAGAGAAATGCAAATCAAAACCACAATGAGGTATCACCTCACATTGATCAGAATGGCTATCATCAAAAAGTCTACAAATAATAAACACTGGAGAGGGTGTGGAGAAATGGGAACCTTCCAATACTGCTGGTAGGAATGTAAATTGGTGCTGCCACTATGGAGAACAGTATGACAGTTCCTTAACTAAAAATAGACTTACCGTATGATCCAGCAATTCCACTCCTGGGCATATATCCGGAAAAGACAAAAACTCTAATTCAAAAAGATACATGCACCCCCAATGTTCATAGCAGCACTATTCACAATAGCCAAGATATGGAAACAGCAGATGACTGGTTTAAGGATATGTGTCATATATATGTATACAGGATATTACTCAGCCATAAATTAGAATGTAATATTGCCATCTGTAGCAACATGGATGGACCTAGACTACCATATTAAGTGAAGTAAGTCATAGAAAGACAAATATTATATAATATCACTTATATGTGGAATCAGAAAATAATACAAATGAATCTATATACAAAACAGAAGCAAATTCATAGACATAGAAAACAAACTTATAGTTAACAAAGGGAAGGGGAGGAGGGATAAAATAGGAATATGGGATTAACAGATATGAACTACTATACATGAAATAGATAAGCAACAAGGATTTACTGTATAGCACAGGGAACCACATTCAATATCTTGTAATAACCTATAATGGAAAATAATCTGAAAAAATATATAGCTGAATCACTTCACTATACAGCTGAAACTAACACAATATTGTAAATCAACTATACTTCAATTAAAAAAAGAAAAGAAAAAAAAGGGAACAGTTTCTTCCATCATGGACCTCAACAGGCTCACAACAAAGGTTTTTTTCCCTTAAATGCTGTTTAATCTGTAGATTATTTCATGAAAAATATCTCAGTTCAAATGACTCTGCCACTTTAACTGTTATTCTTCCTTAGAGAACATTGAGTTACCCCCTTCATGTAGCTATGATAATGATGGTGATGTCATTAAATCACCTTTAGGGTAAAGATAGTACCTGGGAAGATAAAGCAGAAAAATGGAAAGAAACTAACATGGTGACATTATTAGAGTCAACCTATGCTTAAAGCTTGAGCTGGGATTTTCAGTTTATATGAGTCAGTGAATGATCTTCACTGTATAAGACAGATGTGGGTTTTAGCTACTTCCAGTTAAAAGCATCCTAATGAAAATATCTCCATTTAAAGTATAACTTGAACATATGTCTCAGATACAGGTTCATTACTTCTGAGGTTTAGTAAACCGCAGTTCTAGGTCACACTTTCTGCTTTAAGAAAACCAATTCTACAAAAATCCAGGTTTATAAAATAGTAAATTATTTGCATTTTAAAAGGAGTTTTAAAGTTTTATAGGAGACTCACTAGAAGGTTTCATTATTTAGCCATTTGATCCAGTGAATTAAAAAAATGTGATTTCCCTGATGTATCACCTAATGTACTTTTTCAGGGACATACCAGTTGTGTGAGGTGTAAGCCTGCCTGTTCCAGCTTCTGGGTATTTTACTCAACCTCAGAGGGTCTAGCAGTAGGCAACCTTCTGGGCAGATATCTGAGTTTCCTCCAGGAGTTAGTTGGAAGCTTGCAAAGAGTCTGGGATTAATCATTAGATATTTCTGCTCTCAAGCAAAAAGGGATGATTAGACAGCACATACAGTTTCTGAAGATTTTTGAGGGAAATTCCTGGAGCTGTGAATTTAGCAAGTGTGTGTTCACCCAGTTGCTCATCATTCTAGAAGTGCACAGTGACTTGGGTCCTTTTAACTTTAGGGCTTGTAAGTAGGGTGACTGCATGTCCTGATTTGCCCAGGACAGCACCAGTTTATGCCACCGTAATTATTAACACCCTCCTCCACCAGTTCTTACTTATATACTTCATGACTAGGGGAGCACCAGCACAGAAAGGTGCACAAATCAAAATAAGCTGGAGTAACAGAACAGCATAAGAAAGATGGAACAGGTCAGCACGTGGAAAACCAGAGTAGAAGCTATAGCAATAATTATGTATGGAGAGCTTTTTAATTCACTATCACATAAACAAAAATGGGGTTTATTTTTCAGCAAGGTTAATAGTGAAGGCACTGCTCTGACTTTTGAAATGAAGACAAAAGACTGAAATACATTTAATAAACTCAGTGACAATTAGCCAATGGCTAGAAGTGATATAGATCAATAATACAGGTGTCAGCTCCTAGAGCACAGAGTGATTAACTTCCTTTTTGCATCTTGCTCATTCATCACATCACCCTTCCTTTTGAGCCCCACCTTGACCTCAGTCTCCCTCTGCTGCAGCCACTCCCAATTGTTGAGAGCTGGCACAAGATAACACCTACTTGTGCTCCTTGTTATTTCATTCTATCTGCTCCTGACATCAACTGACACCTAAGTCACTGTTCGGGCATTTTATCAACTGCAAAGCTTTGGGAGGAGAGGAGACCAAAGGATTCATTCATTCATTCTTTTCAACAAATACTTATGTTGCATGAAGAAAAGGAGTGAGATTGAATTCACAGATGTTAACGAAAAGTAACATCTAACCTCAAGGTGGGCAGAGGTGAAGAACTACAAGGTTTCCAAAACAGCAGCAACCACGAACTCACCTGTAAGAAGGAAAGTGTAGTGCTCATCTTCTTCCACAGAGGGGCACTCCGAGCTCATCGCTGCAAACGCCCGCTGTGTTGTTTCAGTGAGCGTTTGGGGAAAGAGCGCTTCCAATCTTTTCTCAACACCTAGGGATTATTAAGTGGGTGAAATTAAAAGTACATTGGCAGGGCTCTGTGTGAATGAGGCAAAGCCATTTTAACACCAATCCCTATGTTTCCATCAACTTATTCTAAATTAATTCGTGTTTAAAAATGTAACAGAAATGTGTTAAATTTGAGAACAAATTGGATTTCAGATCTGTTTGGGTCTTCCATTATACGGAGCTGAAATAATTATACAAAAGATAGAATAATTTGGGGGCAAACTGATTCTCATTCAAATCTTTAGTATGGCCTATAAGAAAAACTCTAGTCAGCTACGTCAAACGCTCATGCCCTCATCAGAATAGACAATATAGAATTCAAATTACATCTTGGATAAGCAGAATTTTAGATATGAGTCAGGTCTCAACACATATTCAATATCTTTATCCCTGTGTCTGGGACAAAAATTTTTCAGTATTTCCAAAGGCCCGATGGCGGTTTCCAAAATCAGCCCTGGAAGTAGGTGCGACCGCGCTGCTTTGAAGCAAATACAAGCCTGTGGGGTGGGCCTAATCATTTGTTTCTCACGTTACAAAATGAAACCGTGAAAGGGGCGACCCTTACCTTTACTAGTAAATAAAAAAAGACTTTGAGGACTAAATCCGGGAAGGCTGGCGTCAGTGTCACCCGGCGCGCTGACCCCCTTCAGAAGAGCGGAGCGCGGCGGCCAGGAGCCCCCTGCGCCGAGCCCGCGCGTTTCCGCCCGCGAGGAGTGCGCCGGCGGCTCCCCACCGCTCGCCCGGGCAAACGGAAAGGGCTAACTGGTTTGCAATTGAACAGCGAGTTTAAAAGGTAGCATTAAA
Organism: Vicugna pacos; assembly: GCF_048564905.1. NCBI lineage: Eukaryota > Metazoa > Chordata > Mammalia > Artiodactyla > Camelidae > Vicugna > Vicugna pacos. Next base: position 51,822,730 of record NC_132987.1, on the reverse strand, counting down.
AGCCCAAGGGAGCAGCAGCCCAGATTGTGGAGCAGGCAGAGCGGCGGGCTTTGAGCGTCCCCGGGGCGAAAGGGGAAGGGGCGGCGCGCCGAGCCGCAGGCAGATGGATCCCGGGCTCCCGCGGCCCGCGCGTAGGGGGCGGCCGCATCCACCTCTTCGCGTTCCGTTTAAGTTTATTCTGGGCCGCCGCGAGCTGCAGCAGGAAATGTTCAGTCTTTCATGTCCGCTGGCGGGTTGCAGTTTTGCACCTCCCGGCGAGCACTGATTAGTCGGTTGAGTTCTGCGGCGTTTGAAGTTCACCATTTATTATTAAAGAGAAGTGGCAGTGATTAGTGATTAGAGTCCTCAGAGAGCTAGATAAATATTTACTAAATAAGAAGGTTCAGCCCTACAGAGACGGCTGGAACAGGTTTTTGAAATCCCGGCGAGGGTCCGAGGTGCCTCCCCTAAGCAGGAAGCGTAGTTGCGGGCTTCCCGATGGAGGCTGTCATCTGCAGACGGCGGTCGGCCGGAGACCTTTGTGAGTCAGGACAAAACGAAGAAAATCTCAGCCCCGAGTCCAACTCGGTGGTCTGCGCTTTTAAAAGACTTTTATAGGCTGTTTTTTTTTTTTTTTAAATAAAGGCAGAGGTGAATGTCGAGCTAAACTTCCAATCTTCCTTTAAAAACAACACAAACAGTAAAGTAGCATTTTATTGCTCAGTTAGGATTGATTTGTATTGCTTTCAACATTAGGAGGATTTTCTTATTCGCGGTATGCTTCAAACTATATCCAAATTGTATACCCAAACATTAAAAAGAGCATATTTGGACGATTTATTTGGAAAATAACTTACAAAATGGCATGTGTCAAAAGCATTCGTATTGGTTATTTTAAAAGCTTTTCCCCTTAATTTTTAGACTAACACTTTAGAAAATGTAGAATGTACATATATGGACACATTGATATCATGCTATCCATATCTCCAGTTTTGTATCATGATTTTTTCAGCCACATTTTTTTTCCATGAGAATTTTCTAAAGACAAATATTTTCAGAAAACATTACCGGTTATTAACATTAAGGTGGTTTCCAGCCTCCACTATTGCAAATAGCACAATTAACATTGTTGTACATTAATCCATTTGCATCTTTCTGATTATTTCCTTAGGAAAAATTCCTAGGTATAGAATTACCAAGACAAAACATATGAAAAAATTCACATATAAGTGACTTTGTGCAGTGTGTGTCTTTCTCTGTTGGGCTTATTTCACTTAGCATAGTGCCCTCTAAGTTTATCCATGTTGTTGCAAGTGTCAAAATTCCCTTCTTTTGATGAGGCTGAATAATTTTTTTTCCTTTTTTTTTTTTTAATAGAAGTCTAGTCAGTCTACAATGTTGTGTCAATTTCTGGTATATAGAATAGTGTTTCAGTCATACATACACATACATATATTTCTTTTAATATTCTTTTTCATTTAGGTTTCTACAAGATACTGACTATTATATATAGTAGTTAGTATCTGCCAATCTCAAACTCCCAATTTATCCCTTCCCACCCGCTTTGTCCCTGGTCACTATAAGTTTGTTTACTACATCTGTGGGTCTGTTTCTGTTTTGTAAATAAGTTCATTTATATCTTTTCTTAGATTCCACACATAAGTGATATATGGTATTTTTCTTTCTCTTTCTGGATTACTTCACTTAGACTGATGATCTCCAGATCCATCCATGTTGCTGCAGATGGCATTATTTTATTCTTTTTCATGGCTGAGTAGTATTCCATTGCATAAACATACCACAACTTCTTTTTTCAGTCACCTGTTGATGGACATTTAGTTTGTTTTCATGTCTTGGCTATTGTAAATAGTGCTGCTATGAAAATTGGAGTGCATGTATCTTTTCAAATTAGAGTTCCCTCTGGATATATGCCCAGAAGTGGGATTGCCAGATCATATGGTTAGTCCATTTTTAGTCTTTTGTGGAATCTCCATACTGTTTTCCATATTGGCTGCACCAAACTACATTCCCACCAACAGCGTAGGAAGGTTCCATTTCCTCCACACCCTCTCCAGCATTTATTATTTGTGGACTTTTTAATGATGGCCATTCTAACTGGTGTGAAGTGATACCTCACTATAGTTTTGATTTGCATTTCTCTGATAATTAGCTACATTGAGCATTTTTTCATGTGCCCATTGGCTATTTGTATATCTTCAATGGAGAATTATTTGTTTAGGTCTTCTGCCCATTTTTGGATTGGATTGTTTGTTTTTTGGTTATTAAGCTGTATGAACTGTTTGTATATTCTGGAAATTAAGCCCTTGTCAGTTGCATCATTTTCAAATATTTTCTCCCATTCCTTAGGTTGTCTTTTTGTTTTGTTTATGGTTTTCTTTGCTGTGCAAAAGCTTGTAAGTTTAATTAGGTCCCATTTGGTTATTTTTGCTTTTATTTCTATTGCCTGGATAGACTGCCCCAGGAGAACATTGTTAAGATTTATGTCAGAAAACATTTTGCCTATGTTTTCTTCTAGGAGGTTTACCATGTCTTGTCTTATGTATAATTCTTTAAGCCATTTTGAATTTATTTTTGTGTATGGTGTGAGGGAATATTCTAACTTCATTGATTTACATGCGGCTGTCCAGTTTTCCGAACACCACTTGCTGAAGAGACTGTCTTTTCTCCATTGTATATTCTTACCTCCTTTGTCTAAGATTAATTGACCATAAGTATGTGGGTTTATTTCTGTGCTTTCTATTCTATTCCATTGATCTATATGTCTGTTTTTGTACTAATACTATGTTGTTTTGATTACCGTGGCTCTGTAGTATTGTCTGAAGTCTGGGAGGGTTATTCCTACAGCTTCATTCTTTTTCTACAGTATTGCTTTGGCAATTCTGGGGCTTTCGTGATTCCATATAAATTTTAGGATTATTTGTTCTAGCTCTGTGAAAAATGTTATGAGTAATTTGATAGGGATCACATTAAATCTGTAGATTGCTTTGGGTAGTATGGCCATTTTAACAATATTCATTCTTCCAATCCAAGAGCATGAGATATCTTTCCATTTCTTTGAATCATCTTCAGTTTCCTTTATCATGTTTGACAGTTCTCTGTGTATAAGTCTTTCACTTCCTTGGTCAGGTTTATTCGTAAGTATTTTAATTCTGTTTGATACAATTTAAAAAAGGATTTTAAGAAAATGTCCCTTTCTGATATTTCATTGTTAGTATAAAAAATGCAATTGATTTCTGTATGTTAATCTTTATCCTGCTACCTTGCTCAATTCATTTATCAGTTCTAGTAGTTTTTGTGTGGAGTCTTTAGGGTTTCTATTTATAGTATCATATCATCTGCATATAATGACAATTTTACCTTTTCCCTTCCGATTTGGATACCTTTTTTTCTTTTTCTTGTTTGACTGCCGTGACCAGGACTTTCAATACTATGTTGAGTAAAAGTGGTGAGAGTGGGCATTTGTAGCTTGTTCCAAATTTTAGCAGGAAGGCTGTCAGCTTTTCAACATTGAGTATTATGTTGGCTGTGGGTTCGTCATAAGTAGCTTTTATTATGCTGAGATATGTTCCCTCTATACCCACTTTGGTGAGAGTTTTTTTTTTTTTAATATCATGAATGGCTATAGAATTGTATCAAATGCTTTTTCTGCATCTATTGAGATGATCATGTGGTTTTGTCTTTTTCCTTTGTTGATATAGTGTATCACATTGATTGATTTGCATATATTGAACCATCTTTGTGATCCTGGGATGAATCCAACTTGATTACGGTGTATGATCCTTTTTATGTGTTGGATTTGGTTTACTAATATTCTGTTGAGGATTTTTGCACCTATTGTCATCAAATTGACCTGTAATTTTCCTTTTTGGTATTGTCTTTGTCTGGTTTTGGTATCAGGTGATGGTGGCTTCACAGAATGAGTTTGGGAGTGTTCCTTCTTCAGTCTTTTGGAAGAGTTTGAGAAAGATCAGTATAAGTTCTTCTTTGTATGTTTGGTAGAATTCCCTCAGTGTTAAGCTATCTGGTCCTGGACTTTTGTTTGCAGGAGTTTTTAAGTTACACATTCCATTTCAGTTCTAGTTTTTGGTCTGTTCAAATTACCTATTTCTTCTTAATTCAGTTTTGGTGGGCTATATGTTCCTAGAAACTTGTCCACTTTTTCTAGGTTGTACAATTTGTTGGCATATAGTTGTTCATAGTATTCTCTTATTTTTGGGGGGGGGTGGTAATTAGATTTGTTTGTTTGTTTTTATGGCAGTACTGGGGATTGAACCCAGCACCTTGAGCATGCTAAGCACATGCTCTACCACTGAGCTATACCCTCCTCCCCTCTTATTTTTATTTTTTATTTTTTTTGTATTTCTGTGGTATTGGTTATTTCTCCTCTTGCATTTTAAAAATTTTGTTTATTTGGGTCCTCTCTCTTTTCTTCTTGGTGACTTGGAGCCTGGCCAGAGGTTTGTCGATTTTGTTTACCCTTTCAAAGAACCAGCTCTTGGTTTTATTTGCTCTATTGTTGTTTTAAATCTCTATTTTTGTCTATTTCCTCTCTGGTCTTTATTATTTCCCTCCTTCTACTGACTTTAGGTTTAGTTTGTCTTTCTTTTTCTAATTCTTTTAGGTGTTGGGTTAGGCTACTTATTCAAGATTTTTCTTGTTTTTTGAGAAAGGTGTGTATTCTTATTCTTCTAAGAACTACTTTTGCTGCATACCATAGATTTTGTATTTTAGGTGGTAGTTTAGGTTGTTTATTTGCGATTTTTCTTATTTTTTTGAGAAAGGCCTGTATCCTTATGAACTTCCCTCTTATGTCTGCTTTTTCTGCATCCCATAGATTTTGTGTGGTTGTGTTTTCATTGTCATTTGTCTCAAGGTATTTTTTTAATTTTCTCCTTGACCCAGTGGTTTTTTAGTAGCATCTTGTTTAGTCTCCATATAATCAATTTTTTTTTTCATTTCTCTTTCTGTGGTTGATTTCTAGATTCATGCCATTGTGGTCAGAAGAGATGCTTGAAATAATCTCTGTCCCCTTAAATTTGTTGAAGTTTGTTTTACGTCTTAGTATGTGGTTTATCCTAGAGAATGTTCCATGTGTACTTGAAAAGAATGTGTATTCTGTTTCTTTTGGATGTAATGTCCTCAAAATATTAATTAGGGCTAACTGTTCTATTGTATCATTTAGGTTCTTGTTGCTTTATTCATTTCCTGTCTTGAAGACCTGTCCGTTGATGGCAGTAGGGTGTTAAAGTCTCCTAATGTTATTTTATTCCCATCAATTTCTCCTTTTATGTGTGTTAGTATTTGTTTTATGCCCTTAGGCTCTCCTATATTGGATGCATATATATTAGCAAGTATAATATCCTCTTCTGGCACTGCTTCTTTTATCATTATACAGTATCCTTCTTTATCTTACTTTATGGCCTTTGTTTTAAAGTCTATTTTGTCTGATATTAGTATTGTTACCCCCACTTTCTTATCATTTCCTTTTGCATGAAATATCTTTTTATGTCCACTCACATTCAATCTGTATGTGTCATTTGTCCTAAAGTGGGTCTCTTATAGGCAGCATATTGCAGGCTTTTGTTTTATTATTCAATGTGCAACTCTGTGTCTTTTGATCAGAGAATTTAGTCCATTGACATTTAAGGTAATTATTGATAGGTATGTCTTTATTGCCATTTTAAACCTTGTTTTCCAGTTGATTTTGTATTTCTTCTTTGTTCCACTCTTTTTCTTTTTCCTTTTGTGGCTTGATTTTCTTTTGTATTATGCTCTTTTTGTGAATCTATTGTGTGTTTTGGATTTGTGGTTACTCTGGTTTTCAAGTATATTACCCATTATTATACCTAATTGCTTTAGATTGGTAGTCATAGAAGTTCAAACACATTCTAAAAAAGTACATTTTCTTACTCCCCTCCTCAACATTTTATGATTTTGATGTTTTATTTTACATCTTCATGTTTATCCTTTTGCTGTTTATTATAGTTACAACCACTTTCACAATTTTTTTTTGATTTTTAAGAAATCTATGTACTGGCTTATTTAAGTGATCTACAATCCTTTTATATATTTGCTCTTCCTATTGTGATTTTCTATTTCCTGTAGTTCTTTCTCCTTTTCTATTTAGAGAACACCTTTCAATATTTCTTTTAGGATAAGTTTAATATTGCTGTATTCTTTTAGCTTTTTCTTGTCTGAGAAATTCCTTATCTCTCCTTCTATTCTACATGATAATCTTGCTAGGTAGAGTATCCTAGGTTGCTGGTTTTTCACTTTTGGGACTTTGAATATATCTTGCCACTCCCTTCCGGCCTGCACCATTTGTACTACAGATCTTTTCTTGTCTAAAAACCCCGCTTGACATTCTAGTAATCTTTGATTTTTAACATAGTATGGTTAAAAAACAGCACACATGATTTAGAGAAGTTGTGGACAATCATTGGGCTCTGTGAGTTGACAGTACATCCTTGTTTTGCAAAAGAAGAGAGATAAGGCCCAGAAAGGTCAAAGGAGCTTATTACAAATGTTGGGGTGGGGGGAGAATTAAACAAAAACTTCCTTATTAATTTAGAATAACAAGTAATTTACACCTTAGATTGTAGGTATTAGCTACATGCTTATTTTGTTTTGTGCAATGTCTAGGATAGAATCCCATGTAAATAGATGCTTAAGCAATGTATTTGACAATGATTCTTCCTGGTGCATTAACTGCCATTGACAGCTAAAAAAACCCTTCTAAATACATATAAAGAAACTCACAATATTGGCAGCCTCTTACATGAGTCGTTAGCTCCTCCTGGAAGCAAGAGAGATGGTAACTTATGTGCCCCACAGGTAAAGTACTCTTTATTAGATAAAATGTGAAACTTAATATTTGTTGTCCTGAATTGCTGCTTTTAGCAGAAAAATAAAAAGTACATAATAGTTTTAAAACACTGATTTATTAAAGCTTTACATAGGATCCTAATTTTTTTGGTTTATACCTAACTCAAAAGAGTGGTACTGGGGTTTACCCTGTTTTAAAAAGTCTTTTGCAATTCCAGTCACTCTTTTTTCTGGAATATGGTTACTTCCCTTAAAAAGCAAACAGAGGTAAAGTACTACAGTATAATGTAGTTCATATTTTAAATTCATTGCTTTAGAACTTGTATTTTTCATTGTTAACTTAAATATTTTTTATTAAGCATTCTCTAAACATCCAGATTGTTTCTAGGAAGACTATGTGTTTCCAACTTGAATATCAGCCCTTTGAGGGTAGGAAAGATTCTGTACTTCTGAATATGCTTCACACAACAAAACACATAGTAGCTACTCATGAATGTTATTTGAATAAAAAACTAATTGAAATCCCTAGTTTCTTTTCATTTAGTAGATACATTTTAAAATGTCACGTTTCCCTCTGCATACAAACATGCATGTACAGAAGTACATTGTCTTTGGATTCAACTACCTCTCACAATTAACTATCTAATTAATTAATCATCTGATAATTAAAATGACCTCCTTTTGGCTGATATTGGATCCCAAGAAAGGTTCAAAAGAAACTTGACACATCATGTTGTGTCATGTTCCATTGTGAGACACCCCTGCTCTTTCTCACATTACGTCATATCTGATCACATGGTGGTAATGATAACTTGAACAAAATGTAGTGACATATCAGAAAAAATTCAGTACATTAGATTTATATAAAGTCATTCATTCTTCACTCTTTCAAAATGGTATAGTCACTAGGCAAAGTTAGCAAATTTAGCACCTTTTAACCATCAGCAAATCTATGATTCTATTTATTAGGTAGGTTCATACACTGGACTTAGCCCTTCCTTGAACTTAGAATTTGAGGTTTTGATTAAGGCATTTTGGACAACACATGGGCTTATGTGGCTTATAGAATTTGCACGATCCTGTATTTTTGCCTACAGAATTCTTAAGTTAGCATTAATTCTCACAGTGAGAGAAATTTAGAATATAGAACTTTTTAGTGGATTTGGGACACACCATTTTAATCCTCTGTCTCCAAAAAAAGTGATAAGAATTAGAATTGCAATGGGAACTCTGAAGGAAAATTCAAACTTCATGGACTTCATTCAGTATTCTATATTCATGGCAGTCTCACTTATAGCAGTAGTATTACCTTTATATTAATGGAAACATCTTTGGTTCCAGGGTGGTGTACTGATTTCCAAAATGAAACTAGGATTCTGTGGCCTTGTGGAATACAGTAAGTCCATAGTAAGATGATACATTTTTAGCATTGTATGATAAAGATTTTAACATGTAGTATGCATGAGACTTAGCTCAAAGCTCTAATTTTCACTTACTGTGATTAATGTATTATGTTATTATGGAGTAGTATGGAATTTAGGGAGGACTTACACAGTAAAAGTGACCTATGGCTGACACACTGTATCTTTAGTAAGCTACAGATGACATGGGTCTCTTCTCAGAGGGGATATTGGCTTTCTGTATATAATTAATAACAAGAAAACTGTATCCTGCCTCTAAGGCCTGCAGTAGCATCCTGGAACAAAAAGGGCCATAAATTAACATCAATTATGTATTAAAGTTCCAATTAACCTGGCTGACACTGATATACTTTAACAAGGCACATTTAGATAAAAGAAGAAACTCTCTAATTACTTGGGACAGGACCTTATGACCGATTTTGTTCTTTTATCCCAATTCCAACCTAATGAAGAATGATGAGAGAGGGGAAATTTCCATAGAAGGTGACAATGCAGCACCAGAAGATACCCTCTGGGATACCCTTTAACCATCAAAAACTCTCCACCATGAATATTTTATTATACTTATATTCTCAAAAGTAAATACCCCATTAAAGAAGAAGGGTACCCTAAGGTTGAAAATGCTGTCATCCTTTGAGATTTCCCACTAGGACTGGTTGAGCATATTATAAACTTTAAATAGGAGCCCCCCATTCTGCCTGGGCCTATTTTAGATGTGTTCTCTAAGAGAGGAGCTCATTGGTCATGATTCCCTCAGCACTGCTCACTCTCTCCATCCTTCAAATCTTTGGACAGCCTTTCTGTTTTCTGTTTCAGGCAAGAGAATTCTGGTCCCTGGTCCCCATCTGTTCTCCAGGTGGCTCTTTGGATTTTGTTCATCTTCATCCCCTGTTCATTGTCTGGGCATCTTGCCCACTTAGATCTCTAGGTCTTTGTGTCCCTCCTGGTGTCCCTTGGTCAGTTCAGTTTCATCCAAAATTGCCTGTGCTCATTTTAGGCTGCCCTTTACATGCTTTGAAGTGTTTCTTCATCTGAAAATACAGAAATAGTATATGAAGATGTGCATAGAGTAGATGGGAGAGAAAATGTGGTAACTGTGGGCTACCGGGAAGGAGTGGGAGCAAGATAGATCTCAATAACTTAGGAGCCAGAGGAGGGAAGAACACACAAAATAAAATAAGAAGTTGCTTGTCTTTATTGTACTTCTATCTTTCTATGGATCATTATCAAATGTTATCATTTGTTTTCCTGCAGTGATCTCCTTTTAGATACCTGCTCACTTCTTGACATTTCCTGGAGCCTCTGCTCTAACTCACCCTCCCAGCAGATAGAGGAGCCTTGTCTCACTCTGTATCTGATCAGGTTTCCCTGTTCATCCCCTTTTCTTCCCCCATCAAATAGTCTAAGGCATAAATAATTTCTTCAAGGCTCTTCCCTGCCTACATCCAAAATGAGACTAACTTTTTATAGACATGAACTCAGCTTTTAGCCAAATATGAAATTAAAAAAAATTAAGAAGTGCATCTAAATAAAGCAGAATTTCTACTTATACATTTGGATAAATATATCTCAGTTCTTTCAGGGCCATAGATATGTGTGAATAGATACTTAGATCTATCTAAGTATCAGTAAGTATCTAGAACAGATGCTGAATAGAGATGAAAGTAGACATACAGAAATTAAATGTTGGCAACATATGTGGCCAATAAAGTTATCTCCAAATATAATCCTGACTACTTTGTTTTTGTTTTTGTTGTTGGCAAAGGAACATGATAGTAAAAACAAAATAGGACAAAGGATGTCAGTCCAGCTTGGAGGCTGGGATCTAAGGTTAACTGATTTGAGCTGAGGCTGGTGGGGGAAGGGCAGCCACCCTGAAGCAGGTAAAGAAGGTCCCAGGAACAACTTTGTTTGAAAGCTTTCTACCCCTAACCATTTGCCTATGTACCCAGGCCCAGGGCTTCCAGTAGTTTCTTATCCCCAACTTTGTGTTTTTCTAATCTTGATTTGACAATCCAGCTCTGTTCTTTGGCACCCTACTTAATATGTCTTCAGCCTTCTTCATTGGAAATCTTAGTTCAAGGATAAGCTTCAAAATGGATATTCTTAACGGAGTGGGGAAAAAAAGACATTTGTTGATATGCAGGGACTCAGAGACCAGATTACCCACAAACATCAATTCTCGAGAGATATCGTGGAGTCACCCAGAAGGCTTGTTTAAAAAGAGTACATTTTCAGGCCCCAACCCATATCAACAGAATCAGGATTTCTTAAAGAAAAACCTGGAATCTGAGTACTAAGCTACTAAGTTGAATATTTCTAAAGGGCCTCATGTAATTGATTATAAATAATATAAAGCAAGTTTGAAAAACTCTGTGGGTTTATCTTAAAATAAATGAATCTGAATAGACTTCAGTAGCAGGAAACTTTGCAGTGTATGTGTATGAGTGTATATAATACATAATTCTGTATCTATGTATCTATCTACCTACCTATCTATATCTACCTTAGAGTTTAACTGGAAGTTTGCAATATAAATGACATATAAGGGATTCTTGAAATAGAACAGATTTTTATCTGACCCATTCTTTAAATTGTTCATTTTTATTACCGTTTAATTAACAGTTAGCCCAGCCGTAGTGTTTCAGTACTAAGTTCCTTTTATCAACAGATGGATACGGATGGAAATGCATAGACATGATACTTGTACTTGTTAAAATGAACTCATCTGTCCATCTTTAGTAGTGGGGAGGAGAGAAAAAGAGATATATGAGTCTCACTGTTAATACTTAATTTAAGAAACAGTAGGATTCTGTGGCTGATGTTTGATAGAAGGGCAAATTCTTCTATTCTCCAATATTCTTTGAGAGCATCGCTATGTTATAGCATTGTATCCTAACTGACATTCATACTGATAATACATGTTATAAAAAGTTAATTATGCTCCCAATACTCAATTTATGAAGGCAGGGAATTGTTAAAATGATTAAACATGGTTAATACAAAATACCACTTGATATTTACAGCAAACAATTGTTTGGGAAACACAATTATGGCAAAAGTTAATTCCTGGATATCAGATAAGTAAGGTACTATTTCATAAAATAAGATTCTTGAACATAAACTGCTTATAATCTGGTGCAGAGACAAAGTTGTAAAGACATGAAATAATTAAAGAGTAATGAAATAGTGCTATTGTACAAGTTACTTAATCACTGTAGATGACACAGTATACTCATCAATGAAATGGATATAATAATGTAAGTCTCCCAGGGAGGTTTGAGGTTTAAAGGAGATAATTTATGCCCTCGGTAAGTGGCATATAGTGCCACTAAGTGAGGAATGACAGAGGTCCAGGGAAACAAGTGATGGCTAAAGATCAACGTAGACAGGGAAGCCTCTAGAGAGGTGGAGAGATTGAAACTTGCTCTTAGAGAAAAAGGAGATAAGAATTCTAGGTAGGAGGATCAGTATAAACAAAGGTGTGGAGGAGGGAAAAATTATGGTATTTTAGAGAGATGACAAAGAGACCATCTGAAGGTGTGGGTCATAAAAGATTAACTGGCTAGATATACTTCTTCAAAGTGGAGAATAGACATAAACAAAAAGAAAAGAACAAGATTCCATGATACTACCACGCAGAGGTAACTATTTTGCTATATATACTTCCTTCTAACTTTTTTCCTATGCAAATATTTACTTTTATAATTAAAATATACAATACTATATACACACGTTTGTAGTTTACTTTTAACACTACATTTAACATTACATTCTCAGCATTTTTGCATGTTATTGTATCTCTCTTGGAAACATGATTTCTGATAGCCACATAGAACATTTTGTGATCTTGCTGTAAATTAATCAGTCTGTATTTTTGGACTTTAAGTTTGCTGCATTTTTTCTAATATATAACACTATTATAAAAATGATTTTTTAAAAGGCTCATTTTGTTTAATATTTTGAAAGCTTGTGCCAATATATATTTCCACTACCAGAATTTGAGAGCATGAATTCATTCCATTCTTGGCAAAGAAATTTGGACTTAGTGGAATTCTTGATCAGAGGCAGAGTAGTCTGGCAGCAGTAGGTGGAGGGACGGGAGGAAGAGATTCCAGAGCCATGTTGTTTCTAGCAACATAGAGGCGCCATGACCAGGTACTGAGCTTCAGGGGTCCGAGTAAGAACAGAGAGGAAGGAGTAAATCTAAAAATTCTCCCTGCTTTCTCTAGTCCCTTTTTTCCTCCCTTTCTCATTCGCTTCCTTCCTAATAACTTGCTTTTCCCCTTTATTAAAAAAACATTTACCATAGTAGAAAATTTATAAAATATAGACATATAAAGTTAATACTTTATTATATATCTTTTCAGTCCTTTTTTCAGTATATGAGTTAATAAATTTAAGCTGTATTTTCACATATTAAATATTCTTTGCAAAAGTGAAAGCATTTCCTTTCATGGATATAGCAACCTGTTTATTTATTTGCCATTGATGGATATATGTGCCAGATATTTTCTATCTTTATTCAAATTGTTGTCTTTGTTTCTGATTGTACTCTAGCAGAAAGGAATTACTGAGTAAATGCTATAGATAGATTTTAGATTTAAGAGGCATTTTAAAGCATCATTAACAGGTTTCATTACCTGTGTGTGTGCACATGCACAAGCACACACACACACACACAACCAGGACAAATGAAAAATGACCCCTCTGTTTCTAAACTTGAAGAATGAACCACAACATAGAAATTCCAAGTAAGAACTGGTTTTGGAGGGAAATTGACAAGTTCAGTTTTGAAGCTAAACTGAACAAATAAACATATATTAAAAAAAGTGAAAATGAGGATGGAAGTCATTTCAAAAAGTAAAGAGTTCACATAGTCAATAAATCCTATTTCCATTATTTACATTTTGTATCTTATGTTAACAAAATTCATAAGAAAAAAATAGAGATATCCAAGGCACTATTTTATATCTTCTACCCTGAAACATTATTTCTGTAAATAGCTCCTAGCAGAAAGATGTGAGATTTCATCCCCCTTAAAATTTTATGCTCACCCTATTTTTTAGCCCTTCTTATATGCAATCATTACTTGATCATTACTTAAGGAATATTAGCATATATCAGTGTGTGATCCCTTTTTGTTTGTGAATGGAAGAATAACTATCTTTTTCTATATGAAATATCCAATTAGGAAGACTTTTCCAAGCCAAGAATAGCATATGAAACTGATCCATCTGTTCCAAAGCTTCTCAAGTCAGATGTTGTAAAATTCAGTTTACTCTGTCTTCATATAACTCAGCTGACCCTATTTTATTCAAGGCTGTCTTGATTTTCCTCTTTTCTTTTTTCTCCCTATATGTTTAATAAAGAATAAATACTTCCTCCAGAAGAAAGAAAGAATAAAAATTTAAAATTTTCTAAGTAGTATCTTACAGCATAAATATTAAATAAATAGATTGGCCTACTCACTAAGACCTGTTTCTTTTTGAAGGACTAAGTTTGAATCAGATAATGGATAAGAGTTTTGCTAAAATATGACATCTTTATCCTCTCCACTGCGTTCTCTTGCTGTGGCAGTTGATACCTCAGCATTTTTATTTCAGTGTGTTTCAGAGGTATATTTTAATCTGGCAGAGAATTAAAAATGGGAAATATTTTTTCTTTGTCCATTACTAAATTGATGGTGCAGTCATTTTGCTTCATGGTTTTGAAACAAAACTTGTTTAAGTTGGTCATTTTCTGGTGCAGTGTAAACTTTAATTAGCTAGCAAGGGTTAAGCTTCTTTGTCTCTCACTAACTTTGAATGCTATGAATATATTCATTAAGAAACATTTGTTGGATGCCTTCCATGTGCCGGATTCTGTTAAGTGCTAGGTATGTGATATTGGTCCTGGTCCTCATGGACCTTACAGTTTATAGGAGAGAGAAATAGTAATGAGCACAGAAATCAACATACAATTTTAGTGTTATGAAAGAAACAAGATGCTTTCTGAAGCCCTGAGTGATAGTCAGATCAAGAGTGAGAGCCATGGGGGTATATTACTGGATGATATGGCAGCATTTCAGGTTACCTTTTATCTAAGATATTTATATACAAGATGGAGTAGATTATTCATATTTAAAATTTTTATCCCAATTTTGATATGTTTTGGCAATCTGTATCCCACTTCCCTGACATACTGTACATTATATGATAGCCAGTATAAGTTTCTCTTCTTCAGAGCAAGCAATTTTATTGACCATTTACATAGGGCAGTTTTTTTTTTTTAAACAGAATCTCTTGAATTGGCAATTACTTCTGAATATATCATGGATTTGTTAATTTCTCCATGTAGTTTTATCAATATTTGCTTATATATATTTGAGGCCCTTTTATTTGGTGCATATAAGTGTAAAATTATTAAATAATTCTAAATAATTGAGCATTTTATTATTATGTAGTAAACTCCAAATTCTAATTATGCTTGTAAAATTCTATTTTGGATGATAATATAGCAACTCCAGATTTTTGTTTTCCAGGAATAATTGATTTCAACTTTATTTTTAGTGTATCTCTTGTAAACAGCATATATCTGGTCTTCATATTTTGTCCAATGTGTCACATTCTGTTTAAATTGGTTAAGTTTAGTCTTCTGAAGTTTAAATTATTAAGTTTAGTCTTCTGAAGTTTCTGTTTTTAAATTACTGATACATTTGGGCTTGTTTCCATCTTTCTTTTGCTTTTTTCCCCTGATCTGTTCCTTTATATTACCCTAAACATGTAATACTGTTATTGTTCAATTCTCTATCAATCAGAGTCACCTGGGAGATTTTAAAAACCTTCATATTCAGGCTCTACCACTAGGGATTTTATGCAAGATATGCAGTGGGACCTGGACATTGGTATTTTGAAAACTTCCCCAGGTAATACATACTTCTATATTACAGGTACTTTTGGATAGTCAGAATTTTACATCTCCTTCCAACATCACATCATAACCACCTGCAATACCTGGAGAAACTACCTTTCTTTAATTACTCTAATAAAATTCTAGAAATTATGAGGTTTGAGATTGGCATTCGCACTATTTCCACCCTGTTCTCTTGGAACTGTCTCTCTGACTTGACTCCCATTCCCCACTGCCTCACAGCTCTCAGACTCCCACACTCAACTCATAGCTTGACAGAGTCAGGTTTTCAGGTATTTGGAGTAAGGTATTGTTTAGATCTGGTGTTCTGGCTGTTAGATTCTCCAGTGGAATTCAGAGTTGGGGGCAGTTTAAGTTATAGTGTTGAGTTGATCCTGTTAAGTTTCTGTTAGATTCCTCCTTCTACTTCGCTGGAATTATCAATCCCCACTTCTTAACTCCTCAGCAGATTCACCATTGCTTGGCTCTGGTCTACCAACCTGTTGCTGAAGATGCTAATAGCAACAGCATTGAAATATTTACTGGAAAACCATAGATCCTGGTAGTTCTGGGATGTGGAGTTTCTTCTATCTGTTAAAGCTAATAGTCAACAATAATGTTCTCTAGTCCAGTAGTTCTCAAAGTGTCATCCCTGGACCAGCACCATCAGCAACAACCAAAAACTTGCTGGAAATACAAATTCTCTGCTCCTCTCTCAGACCTACTGAATCAGGAATACTGAAAAGTAGGGTCCAGCAATTTGTGTTTTAACAAATCTGCCAGCTGATTCTAATGCTCAGTCGAGTTTGAGAGCCATGCTCTAATCCAAGAAGTTTTCAATGTTCAATTTAATTAAGAAGACAGGAAAATTTTCTTTGTAGTGGCAACTGGTTAATTAACTAGGAAATCAGAATGGTACAATCAAGACTCAAAAAGGGAATGGACTACTCTGTGGGTAGTGCTATATTTTCTAATTTGGTATTTTAATTTACTTTGAACATTACCCCAGTATTTAGGCTAATCGTCATGTTAACCTGCTTTTCTTGAAATTGAAAGTTAGTATATGTATTAAGTGAAGTGGGAGGGTCAAAGCAAGAATTGTGAGCAAATTATCTAAGTGGAATGTGGACTCATACAAATTATTCACATTCAACCCTCCTATACAGAAACAATTACCATGATCTTTTAAAATTTACAGCACAAGGAATGTAACCAACATTTTATAATAACTTTATATGGAGTATAATCTATAAAATATTGAATCACTATGTTGTATACCTGAAAGTAATATAATATTGTAATTCAAATATGTTTCAATAAAAAATAAATAAAATTTAATATGGAGTCAAATTCTTTTGTTTCTGCTTCTACTAACTGTGATTTCTAAAACAGGAATAGAAAACTGTTATTTATCCTTCTATTATGCTCATTAGGCATTTGCTAAGTATACAGCAGTACACAGAATCCTATGATATAACCGGGTCCCAGTCAGGTAAAGATATACAGGAAAGCTTTCTCTTTGTAAAATTTGGTCCTAGAAAAAAATTAATTTGGGGCTGAAAAAAACCAGATTTGACACCTGGAGTCTTAAATATCACATAATGTTTCAGTTCTGATTTTTTTTAAATCCACTTTTATTCTATTTACTAGTTTCTAAACTCATTTTCCTTTGCTAAAAGTACCTTTTATCTATCCAATGGTTTTAATGGAAACATATATATATATTTTTCCCACTAGCAGTAAACTAAGGAGAAAGAAGATAATTCAGCCATTTTTTCCCCACCAAAATCTAGTTTTCATATGTGCAATAGCATATTCTCACCCTTAAGGAAAAAATAACTCAGATTTTGTAATTATACTAATGAACTGTAACGGGGTTACTGAGGTTGTTTTTGGTGGGACTGTGGGCCATTTGCAGGAAGGGCCATGGTCTCTAAAGCCACAGTATGATGGGAGGTAGGAGATGGGGAGGGGGACATGTGATGCCGTCCACTGCAATAATGTGGCAGGTCACATGCTGAAGAGATCACAGGGAACCCTCTGAGCCAGAACAAGCATTTGTAAAGCCACATCAACAAGCACATTGACCATTTCTGGGATGGTAAGTTTCTTGTGAAGGATATTTTGCAAACATTATTGGGGAAAGTAAACATTTCTTTAGAGATGTATTTGATTATAACTCTGTAACTAAACACCATATTAAGGGACCAGGGACTCCAGCGGGTGACAATAACCTCACTGCTAGAGCTTCCTTGGATCTGGAGTGACCTAGTTTAGGGCCTGTAACTCTCTGAGCTTGGCAATTTGATTTTCCTAGTGTCCCAGGAGGTCTAGCTATGTGACTAAGTCTCCTATTTCCCTTTTTCTCCCTAATATGTATAAGTGAAAATTAAACAGGAGATTGTTGTTCTTATCTTTAAGGTGAGGACCAAGCTTATCAAAGTGCAAAATACTTCTGAATTCTCAAATGCTATCCGCAGATAAACCAGGAGTCCAGCAGATGTTCTCTGTAGGGTCAGGAGCAACCTCTTCACACTGGAGGCTTCCATGTAAGGCCTGCTTTGCTTTCTCCCATCTCCCCCTACTTCTCTGTGGCCTCAGACCCTCAGGCCTTCCAGGCAAAATTAGCCAGTAGCCTGTCAAGTTATCTCAATCTCACCCCTGAGAGGCCTCTTAGGCTGCTGTTGCCTGTTTACGCTACCTTCATCTCATATGCTCATCAAATCACCCTGCAGTCAGGGTCTTCTGGGACGCCCAGTACTGTCATGATATCCTGAGTAGACTTGCAACCGGTCACAAGCTCTTTCAGGCTCCAAGCTGTCTGCACAAATAAACCCCATGACTTTTCTCCCCTCTTCCACTACTGTGCTGTAAGTGGAATTAATGGGGACATGTGTTAATTTCTTCAGCTTGTATGTATCTAATTGTTCCTAATTTAGTTGTGTTAGAGTTGTCATTGATTATAAGATCCTGGAGTTCAGGATGCGTGTTCTACCTGGTCTGAATGATGCTCATCTAGGGCCACATGCAACTGGGTGCTTCATAATGATGAGAAGATGAACATTCCACCTTTGGGTCTAACTTGCATTGTCCCGAAAGGATAAAGTCCAGCCCCTCAGGTTTGTGAACATATCTATTTTGGCTCTGATAAAACAGCTGGTTGTTAAATTCCTTTCTTTAGTCTATAGAATTTATACATTGATTTATGTCTCTAACATTCAATTTTGAGTTTATAAAATGGTATCCTTCCACTACAAAACCCTTTACAAAGGGTAATATTCTGTTTTGTCTGATGACAAAATCTACCGTTGCCACTCAAGGATATTCAAAATGAGAAAGGAAATGCCTCCTTTATATAGTAAGGATTTTAGCTTACATTTCAACACCATGGAAACTAGGCATTGGAATAGGATCTTTCCTGTCTAAATATATCCTTGGCTTTCAATTATACTTTCTATTTCACCAATATGGCTTTTAAAATTCTTCCATCTTCACAACGTTTTTCTTTATGTTGGGTTGGCAGAATCACCTTGAGCCCATCCCTCAGCTTTCATCAGCAAATATTATCACTTCAGGAGAAGCATAAATTGGGGTAATTTGAGTGCAAAGGATTCTCTCTGAGAAACTATTCTGACGCCACAGGAATATGGTTAAAATTAAAGCACATCTCAGATTTGGGGTGGCCACTTTTTCTTTTTGTTTTCATAATCTTTTTCATTATAGGTTACTAGGAGTGGTCACTTTTTTAATTGAAGTATAATTAGTTTACAAAGTTGTGCCAATTTCTGGTGTATAGCTTAATATTTCAGTCATAGCATATATATACTTATATTTATTTTCATATTCTTTTTCATTATAGGTTACTAAAACATATTGAGTATAGTTCCCTGTGCTATACAGAATAAACTTGCTCATTTTATATACAGTAGTTAGTATCTGCAAATGTCAAACACCCAATTTATGCCTTCCCAACCCCTTCCTCCCCGTCAACTGTAAGTTTGTTTTC
Source organism: Vicugna pacos (assembly GCF_048564905.1). Lineage (NCBI taxonomy): Eukaryota > Metazoa > Chordata > Mammalia > Artiodactyla > Camelidae > Vicugna > Vicugna pacos. The sequence continues at coordinate 51,803,587 of NC_132987.1, read as the reverse complement.
TATGTCTGTGAATCTGTTTCTGTTTCATAAATAAGTTCATTTGTGTCTTTTTGGTTTTTTTTAGATTCCACATATGAGTGATATCATATGGCATTCTTCTTTCTCTTTCTTGCTTACTTCACTTAGAATGATGATCTCCAGGTCCATGCATGTTGCTGTAAATGTAGGGGTGGCCACTTTTAACTCGGTAACTTCCACAGGAAATAGAATCATAAAAGGATAAGGACCTTCCCTTGAGAATGGAGGATCAGGCCCTCCTCCAGGAAACACGAGCAAGATAATGTGGAGGCACCATGATTCGACTGCCAGATACTTGTGACTTTGGAAAATCATTTTGCTCCTCTAGGATTCAATATCTCCCTCTATGAAATAAAATGTTTTGTCTAGAAATTTTCTAAAGTTTCAAACTTATATGTCAAAAAATATTTGTGAGCATCTATTAAGTTCCAGGCACTCGAGATGAAGTGATAAACCAGGGGAGAGGGGTCTCTAGTCTCCTAGAACTCAGGGGTAGTCTCGTATTTAATAGTCTGTCTATGGAAGGATGATTGCCACTTATTTAATAAGGGTTTTAGTTTAATGTTAGCCCTCGGATTGTCTGATCTTATTCCAAGTCATGTTTCTTTTGTCCTTCTTCTACTTCCTGGTCTTCCTCAATCATTCCCAGAGAAATACAACATGGCACTAAATCAAACACTTGTATAATAAGATGTGTTGAGAAAATGCCAAATGTATTTTATTGGTCAGAACTTGTTTTGATGAACTGTGGCTGATATTACTTGCATTCATGGATGTGACTTAGGGAGGGAGAACAGATATTGTGACCACGTTTGGGTCTTATTGTTGTGTCATAATTATATAGCTGTATGGATAAAACATAGTTCAAAATAAAACACAGTCGAAATCTCTTCTTGGCCTTATAAAATCAGTCTATAAATTTATCTATTGCATTTAAGCAGTAGGTTTATATTTTTGAGTGCCTATGTGTGCTATTTTCCTACACAAACAGCTATACTTAAAGCTTAATGAAGTAAGAAAGGCATCCAGGAAGAGCTAGAGCCAACATCTTGTATATTTGAACCTGTCTGTTCTGTCAGTGACCCATAGAGTGAAGAGCTGTGTCAGCTAATCATTTAGCTGACCATTGCTGACAGACAAATACCTCATGCTGAGCTGGGAGGGAATGTCACAAAAACATCAGAAGTCAACAAGGTGACACAATTCCTGTGGGGTCCTATGCTTATTTTTGCCATTGCTTGGAGCTGAGTGATTACACATAAAAATGCATCTTATCTGCAAATAACATACAGATTTTAAGACTTTAAATTACTTTGTTTTAAGAAGGTGTTTTTAAAACTACTTGGACACATATTTTTTCCAATGATGATAATTAGCTGATTAATAATATCATAGTCATCAAAAGAGATAGCATGTTTTCAAAATCGTGCAACAATAGATTAGCCCTTAGAAGGCTTTAATTGGAATACCTAATAATTATAACCTTGTAGATCCAAGGGAAGAAATGTTTTCAACTGTAAACACAAACACAGAAAAACAAAACAAAAATTTGTCAGCAGAAGACCGCCTGCTTATATGACTACTAAGCCAGAAAGCAGCTGCTTCAGGGGACATAGTCTAATGAAACCACAGAAGTAGTGGTTTCCAACATAATAGCTAAAGTCCCATCATCCACCTGCCCTATCATCTACAAATTTTGAAACATTTTTGCTATCAAATTGTATTTCTTAAGCAATTATGGGTTTTCCATTTTAATAAGCAAAAACAATTTTAGCTACCAGTTTTTTTTTTACCATTATGATGAATGCGAAACAATAAATATCCAATACTGAATTGCTCTAATTCCCACCCAAACAAAAGAAACTTGTAGACATCAGAGATGCCCTTATGGTGATCGAGTATGTGATTTCCTTTAAACATTTAAAAATCTTGAAAATGGTACATGAAACCCATTGGTACTTTCTAGGAATTTCTAGAGTTGTAGAGATCTCTAGTGAGGAAACTCAATGACAAATAAAAATTATACGTATGACTTGTGCAGTGTTTGATGCAGTTAAGACTTCTTTTTCTAAGAATATGAAGAAGCAAGCTATGTTTTCCTAGCAGAGTTAAACAAACTTTCCCATTGCAAGACAAATTCAATGAGGTCCCTTATAGCTGAGTCTTTTGGTAATTGTCAAAAGACGTATGGCTCAACAATGGGACTGTTTACTGTTCTTGGCAGACTTGTATGGGCACAGTAAGAAACAGGCTGGGATGCAAAGAACAAAATAAACTAAATAAATAACTAAAAAGTATTTTTCATAAAAATGTGAGCTACAAATTCCATTGTGAGATGGTTGATACTTCAAAATGTGGAGTATTTTTTCTCATTACTAGTTATACTTCCTCTGAGAATTAATGTTGGCCCTCAGGAAGAGTGTGTGTGTGTGTGTGTGTGTGTGTTCCAACAGCTATCTACTGAACAGACTGTATAGTGAACATGTGATACCAAAAGTGTTGCTTGGAGTATTTAGGCCCACTCTGAACTGTTTTGTGATCTTTGAGCTTTAAAGGCATATCTGCCCTCCCCAACCATAGCCCCACACTGTTTTTTAGAGCCTGATTTGTCAAATGCTAACCAGTCTGTTTCCCGGAGCCCTGAGAATGTTCTCCTCTAGGTTTAATACTTCAAGTTCAGGGAAAGACATTGCTGGGGGAAGGAAGAAAGATACTTGAGGTGAGATCCCTTCTAGAAGGTAAGAAGTAAGATTTGCCAAGAGTGGGAGGAGGAGTGCATGACAGAGATGTTCCATTAGAGAGGCATGCTTGTAAGTACAGGGAGCAAGCTTCGGAGTTAGGATGACTGTGACTATGAGAACCCTCCCTCCATCATGAAGTATTTTCTCGGGTGGTCTACCTTTAAACATGAGAAAAGTCACATACAATTTTATGTTTATCAATCTACCCTCTGCCCTTCCCCGCCATGGTTTTTCACCCCAGGTTTATTGAGAAATAATTGACATATATCACTGTGTAAGTTTAAGGCATACAGCCTGATGGTTTGATTTACATATATTGTGAACTCCCTATGTTTTATTACTTTTAGTTATGACAACCATTCCGTTAAGTCTGATGTATCTGAACAGGCTTGTATGCTGTTGTTACGGAGAACAAAGAAAGGTAAAGCAAAAGGAGAAATGACCTTTCTTTTGAATCTGTCAGTTGTAGAGGAAGATGACGCTTACTTTAGGAGGGTGGGCTGACTGCTGAGCTTCACCTAAACATTGCTGCTACAGGGTTCCCCAAACAGTGTCTAAAACCGTGTTAATAAGTGATCCACCCCAAGAAAGGGTTCTATGGCCAAATAGGTTTGGGACATGTTGTATGCCATGGGAGGTTCACAATATACATTAACAGTCTAAAAAAATCTGAAGAGCCCTGCAGTAGAGAAAATTATTTAACTTTGCTTAATCTAGTATTCCTCACTAGACCTAACTATAGACTTTATTTCATGGGATGTGTTTTTCATGGAACAAAACTGACATATGGAGAACACTACCACATCTTTCTTAACATTTCACTCTTGATTTTTTTCTTACCTGTCTGGATACTCCTTCTGCCTCCTTTGCTGGCTCACTGTCTCTTGGTTATTAGATATTATATTTCCTCAAGGATTAGCCTAGGCTTTCTGCTCTTTTCATTCCTTATTCTCCCTTTTTTCTCACCCATGCCTGTGTTTTTAATGACTGCCTCATGGAAATGCCTTACAAATCTCACAAATTATCTCCAGTCTAGATCTCTTCTCTAAAACTCAGCCCTGTATATTCACCAGCTTGTGTGACATCTCTACTTGGATGTCTGAAAGGACTTCCAATTTCAATGTTAAATTAAGATCATTGTCTTCCTGTCTTTGCCCGGTCTTCTTGCAGTCTTCCTTTTTTCAGGAAATTGCTTTATAATTTATTCAGTTATGGAAGTCAGAAACCTGGAGTTATTCTCGATACAACCCTCCATCACACTCATCAGATCGGATAGATGTTACTTCCTAAGAACCTTAAATCCATCCACGTCTCTCCATCTCCATTTCCCCTGATTTGGTCCGTGTTACCAACTTTTCACACCTGGGCTCCTACAAAGGCTTGTCTGGCTTTGTAGCATCTACTCTTGCCCTCTCTAATCCATTATTCACACTATTGCCCAAGTGATGATTCTTATCACAAACCTAATAACATCTCCTTTCCCCTTAAAAGACTCCATTACTCTTAGAAAAAGACCAAATCCTTATGTCACAAAAGCCCTGTGAGATTGGGCCTCTATCTCTTGCTTCAGCCTCATTTTGCATTACCCTACTGATAACCCTCTTTGCTTCTCTGGTGATTTACTTGTTTTTAAAAAATGAGATATCATTCACTCTTTTTGGTATTCACTTTTTATGGTATGTCATGCCATAAAATTCACTCTTTTGCAGTATACAATGCAGTCATTTTAGTATAGTTTCAAGGTTGTGTAACTATCACCACGATATAATTCAAGACTTTCATCCCCTCTAAAAGAAATCCACTAGCAGTCATTCTCCATTTCCCTCTACTCTAGCCTCTTGCAATCACTAATTTATATTCTGCCTCTATGGATTTGCCTATTTTGGACATCTCATATAAGTAGAATCATATAAATGGAATATCGCCTTTTATGTCTGGCTTATACTGTTTTCAGGGTTCATCCATGTTATAGCATGTATTAGTATTTCATTCCTTTTTATTGCCAAATTATACATATATAGGGTATTTTGTGCATTCATCAGTTGGTAGACATTTGGGTTGGTTTCCATTTTTTTGGCTATTATGAATAATGCTTCTATGAACATTCATGTACAAGTTTTTGTATAACATTTTCTTTTGGGTATATACTTAGCGGTAGAATTGCTTGGTCATTATGGTAGTTCGATGTTTAATTTTTTTGAGGATCTTCCAAACAGTTTTCCCAAGTGACTGTACCACTTTACATTCTTATCGGCAAGGTGTGAAGGTTCCAATTTCTCCACATCTTTGCCAACTTGTTATTGTCCACCTTTTTATTTTTATAGCTGTATTAATAGTTATGAAGTGGTATCTCATTGTGGTTCTGATTTGCATTTCCCTAATGACTTACGTAGCTTTTGGTTTACTTTCAGTTTCTGAAATGCATCATATTCCCTTTTGCTGCAGAGTTTTTGCATGTACAGTTTCCTTTTCTCTGATATCCCTAGGTCAAATTCATTGATCTTAAGCTCTTGTAGGTTTATGTAATTCTCACTCAAAGTGCTTACCACAATTGTAACTCTACATTTGTATGTGTGATCTTATGATCAGTTTCTTCTCTCCTGGAATATAAGTTTCATGAAGGTAGGGAAAACTGTTTCTATTACTCTCTGTTGCATTCTCAGCACAGACATGCTTGGCATATAATAGCTAGTCAATAAATATTTTCTGAAATAATGAAAGAATAAATAGATTGATTCTGTATTACAGAAACAGCTTTAATAGGTAAAGGCATTCAATGCCACAGTGTATTCCCATAGGATTTGTCAGAAGACAGTTTAAGGTCATGAATTCTCTCTGTATGTGAATAATTATATACTTTGGTGAGTTAAAAAAGATAAATGGGTGGAGAAAATCAGAGCAGAGAGAAATGTCTGTAGGGATGAAGGATAGACAAATTCTATCGGATTACTTTTGCATACCCTACGAATTAAAAAGTGATGGGTTATTATGATTTTGGACAGTTGTGGAAATCAACTCATTTGTCTTTTAAACTGATTTCCTCATGAATTAATCTCCCTAAAATTATTAAAATGAAAATTCAGTTTCCTTTCAGTAGATTGACCCTTCTTCCATGAGCCTTTTACAGTGGCATATAGGCACTATTTGCCAAGCCCTAGACTTCTTCAAAAAAAAGCAAAATGGAAGAGTTCTAGCAACTTATATCCACTGACACAAATTATCTCCATTGGTCATTTCTGTCTGAAACCCAAGATTCTTATTCATTTCAGTTGAACGCTTTTGCTAAGCAGCAGACGACATTTACTTATACAAATGAAAGCTAGAATTTCAGGAAAATCTAATCTAACATCCTCTAACATTTATCATTTCAAATGACCCACAGTAAAGAGTAGCATGCACACCCTAGCACTCTGACACTCAGTGCGGATATCAGCTAGCAGTTAGGACCCTTTACTCAAATGCATTGTATCTAGCAAAGGAAGAGAGTGACCAGTACTCCACGCACATCAACAAACAATGACATCCTGAAACATAATGACCACAAGCGTGGTATCCCCCATCTCACCTGTGGCCAAGTGTAGCCTTAGGGAATAAAGGTGGAAAACAGCAATACTAAAGAAAAGATACCTGTAAAGGGGCTTTTACCAAATTGTTAAAGGTGTCAAGCTTCTTTTCCTTCTCCCTGTTAGTAAACTCTTCATGGTTGAAGGCATGGAGGCCTAATGACAGGAGATGGACATGCCACAGACAGAAGTGGCCCTTGGACCCTGGAGGTCACTGTGTGATGGTGTGTGTGAAGGAATGTGCATCCTTTTTACGTCTTTGTTCCAGAGGACATGGTCCACTGGCAAATCCTGTTGCACTAAGATTGGAGGGTACAGATAACCCAAACATAATGCAGACATGTGGACATTGTTTTCACGACATGGCATTCCGAATCCAAAGTGCACCACCCCTCTCAAAAAACAAACAAGGCTTTGGTTTCTTTCCGCATGGAGAACTCTAGGTTTATAAGTCCCTCGCATTTTCTCAATCTCTAACTCTTTTTCTCTCTGTGTTTCTGTTGCTTTCAAGTCTCTTTCTCTTTGTCTCTATGTCTCTCTTCTTATGTCTCTATCCAGAAAATACTTTTACTTACATATGTGTTATATCTCCTAGACATTGTGCTCGTTATCTATAGATACAATTGACTAACATATGCAAAACATGTAGCATGTTTGTACAAATCACACACACACACGCACATACACACACAAACACACACCCTACATACTTCTAACTTCCAAGTAAAAAGAAATTCTCAAGTCAATCTGTCATTGAATGGGCAAACACAAATTACTTTAACTATCTTTTATGGAGGAAAGACAATTTAGTTTTTTCAGAAATAGTGTGAGGATGACTTGGATTTATTAATATTTGCTCTAATGGAATTGGTTCCCTGCCCATGGACTCAGCCATGTCACTCTATCAACAACTTGTGTTCTCTATTATCAGCTCTTGGTCTCCACCTGGGCTTCATCTTTGGAACGTTTTCTTGGTACTTCTGTTATTTGTTGTTAACTTTGTACTGTGGAGTCTGTCCTGTTCTCTACATACTCACCTGGACTTGTTCTTTGTATCTGTCTTGGCTCCCACATCCTTCTTCCCCTGGGGTACTGATCTCAATACACTGAAGCCACAAGGAGGCAATGTCAGACAGTTATTCCCATAGGCCCTGGTGTTTCCAGGGGGTTCCTTCTTGTCTCTGCTCAGGGATCTCTGCCTCCAAAGACCTACCCAGTGCTTCAGCTGCAGCTGAACTGGGCCACAGATTTTGGGGGAACATGGAACCCTCGTTGGGTGGTTCATTTCAGAAAGCATACCTGGGCCCCAGTGCCTGGGTTCCCATGACCAGGTGCCTCAACTCAAGGCCTCCAAACCACACAGAGGCCACAGAGTGACATACCAGGCTAGCAGTGAGCCCCACAGCCTCCTCCTCTTGCTACAACCAAGAAGGCTCATGTTCCACTGCAGAGCCTAGGACACCTGGTCCTACTGGCATTGTTTCTGCCCCAACCATGTAACAGCTGCACCAGGAGCAATTCACCTGCAACTCAAAGACACTGCTGTGCTTTTGCCTGTGGGTGCAATTATATCAGGACACATGGAGCTCCAGGTCCCCAAGGGGTTTTGTGGTTTGCTTTGTATTTGGTGAAAGCAGAGTTAAATAGAACATACTTCTGGATTAGGAAGCCTTCACTAGAGGACTTCATGAAACTTTTAGTACCATTAAGGCACAAATTTGGGGCTGTGCTTGGTATAAGTTGGACTCAATATTATCATGATTTTGCCTAGAGGTGGGTAAATGGCTGGCTATGCCATGTAATTTCAGAATGGAATGACTGAGTCTTAGGACTTAAGTTTTAGGAAGGGCTAAGAGGTGTGATTTTTGGTGAACTGGTATAAATTCCTTCTCTTCTTCCCTTTTTCTAATATCTGACCAATATCTCTCACACTGGCTGAATGTTGTGAGGTTCAGGATGTTCTCATCAAGATTTCACTCATCTTCCTGCATTGCCCAAGCTGTGCTCCCATCTGCATTCAATCTAGTTTGGAGGGAAGATTCTGGATTCAAGGTACATGGATTCAAGTCCTACGTCCAGTGTTTATTCATTATGTGGCCTTTTGCAAGTCACTTTACCTCTGAGCCTTAATTTCTACATCTATAAAATGGCACTAACAACAGTAGGTACTACATGGGATAAAACAGTGCCTGACACAAAAAGAGACTAAAAAATATTAGCTATTGTTATCATCGTCATTATGACCAGTCTGCCTTCACGTCACCCAGAACCGTAACGTGTGACATCTCACTGGTCCAGTCTCTTGAAATCTGTCCATCTTGGATAATCTACACTGACAATTGAGTAAAACTGCCACCAGGAGTTCCAAGAGGACCTATCTTGATATACCTATACAGGCATACCTTGCCACAGGGCAAGTCACACACAGAGAAACTCTCACAAAATAAGAACTGAACTTCTATCAGAATATCTGAATTTGGAGCCATTAAGATATTTATCTCAGCCTCCTCAGGGAACCTCTGCACTCTTCCTGCAGTGTCATCAGGGCCCTGGAAGTTGACCAGTATCTGATACATTTTATGGGCCCTCAGGATGCCTGTTAACCTGCCAAAGTCAGGACCTGAGACATGTTCTCTAGCACTGGGACTTTCACAACACCATCCAAGAACAAAACAATGCCTGACTTCTCCCCTAGTGTTTACACAGCAAGAAGTTGCAGGACAACTTCTGGGGGCCTTTCACCCCAGGTGTTGTCCTCATTTTTCATTGCCTTCAAATAGAGTATTATTTGATCCAGCAGGACCAGATTTCCATCTGTACCCCAGAGAACTTAAACAGGGTATGAGGAGTGTTGTACAGGAAGTATTGAACTTAGAATGATCTCAGAATCAGTTCCGATATCCAGTCCACTGGACCAAGGTAACCCAAGGAAGCCATCACAGAAACCCATCCCACCTTTGAAGAACTTTAACTTACTACTAATCAAATCTGATTATCGCTTTGATCCACGGTTTAATGGCAGAAGGGAAACTGAATGAGTAGTGCACCTGATATTGTGTCAGTGTGATTTTGCTGGTTTGAATGCAGATGTTTCTGACTCTAAAGTCCAGAACTCTCTATCACACCTCCCTTCTTTTTTTTGAGGATACAGCTGATACCCACCCTCAAACAGACTCAACTCCTAAAAGGACGTAAGAAATAATTTTATGTATGTATGTATGTATGTTTGTATGTATGTATCTAAAGTATAATTGATCTACAAAACCATGTTAGTTCCAGGGGTACAGCATAGTGATTCAATATTTCTACATAGTACAAAATGAATACTACAGTAAGTCTAGTTACCACTTGTTGCCATACAAAGTTATCAAAATGTTACTGGCTATGTTCCTCACGTCATATATTTCATTCCTGTGACTCATTTATTTTGTATTTGGAAGTTTGCTCCTCTTAATCTCCCCTCATTTATTTCACTCATTCCCTTCTCCCCTTGCCTCTGACAACCATCTGTTTGTTGTCTGTATCTATGAGTCTGTTTCTGTTTTGTTATATTTGTTCATTTGTTTTGTTTTTTAGATTCACATTTAAATGAAATCATATAGTATTTAGATTTAGATCATATAGAACTAGTCTGACTATTTTGCTTGGCATAATACTCTCTAGGTCCATCCATGTTGTTGCAAATGGCAAGATTTCATTCTTTTTTTTTCTGGCTAATATACCGTTGTATATATACACCACATCTCCTTTATCCATTCATCTCTTGATGAACACCTAGATTGTTTCCATATCTTGGCTATTGTAAATAGTGCTGCAATGGACATAGAGGTGTATATGTCTACTCAAATTAGTGTTTTTATTTGCTTTGGAAAAATATCCAGGAGTGGAATAGCTGGATTTTGTAGTAGTTCCAGTTTTCATTTTTTGAGGAACCTCCATGCTGTTTTCCATAGTTGCTGCAGCAGTTTACATTTCCACCAACAGTGCATGAGGGTTCCTTTGTCTCCACACTTTGCCACTTCTTATTTGCTGTCTTTTTGAAAATAGCCATTCTGACCGGTATGCGGTGAAATTCCACTGTGGTTTTGATTTGCTCTTCCCAGATGATTAGTGATGTTGAACATCTTTTCATGTATCTGTTGGCCACCTGTATGTCTCCTTTGGAAAAATATCTGTTTAGGTTGTCTGCCCAGTTTAAAATCTTTTTATTGTATTTTTGATGTTGAGTTGTGTGAGTTCTTTGTATATTTTGGATATTAATCTCTTATCAGATATATTGTCTGCAAATATCTTCTCCCATTCAGTAGGCTGCCTTTTGGTTTTCTGACAGTTTCCATCACTGTGCAAAAAGCTTTTAAATCTTTGTCCCATTTGTTTATTTTTGCTTTTGTTTCCCTTGATAAAAAGACATAAGAAATAATTTAATTTATACAAGTACATTTGAGCTGCCTTTGACAACTAGGTGGAACACAGTCATGAGGAAATGGGAAAAGGAGAGGACAGCTCAGGCAGAAGGAACAGAGTGAGGGCAGACATGAGGTGAGACCCTGGAGTGCGTGTCTGGGGAACATGTGTGTGAGTGGCGCATGGATCCAGGGGAAGTAGCTATAACACCTCCCTGGGATGTAATGTGTTTGTGTAGTATGTGGACTAAAAAAAAAGACTAGGAATAAAATGCCTACATGGCAATGGTGATTGTGCAGTACAGATGAATTAGAGGTAATTTCTTCTTCTTTTCTCTAGTTTTTCCTGTGCAATGTGCATGTCCTCTGGCCTTGCCTGTGAATCAGTCCACTGTGTCTCATACTGCCTTTGTGTCATTGTCACTGCTCTACTCTGGGCCCTGCCTCATGACCACTCCATGCTGCCGACATCATTTGCCTATAAGGCAGGCTTTTGTTTGGTCTGCCCAGCTACTCACTCTAGAACTGCTGGACAGCATCTTTCCTAGGCCTCAGCCAACCCAGGAACCCTGCTCCCTACAGCACTCTCTTCACTGCTTGTGACTTTGACCACAACCTGCCCTCACGTCCTCACCCTGACTCCACCCGCTCTTGCCAACAAACTGCCTGCTCTGGTCCTCCACTCATCTGGCCATTGCACTACCCTTGTGTAAGGCTCTTTGAAGTGACCCCAGACACAGTTGCTTGGGGTCCAAGGTCCTGTAGCTTCCGCTGAGGATTCAGAGCAACACCCTTACAGCCTGGGCTCTGCTGGACTGAGTACAATGTGGAAAAACACGTTCTCCTGTTCTTTATAAAGATGTACGTTAAAAAAAACAACAACCCAAACCAATCAATCAACCAACCAGCTAACCAACCAAAAAACCATACCTGTCATGGGTTGGATCATTACTTTTTCCCAGGGCATGTACACACCAGTAGGGTGGCTGATCTGAGTGGTTTCAGTGCCTACTATGTGCCTGACTGTTACGCCAGGTGCTGGGACACACGAAGACAGGAGAATCCAAGTTCCACCTTCACAGAGCTCACGTGGCAATGAAGGAGACTGCCCACAAACAAGTCAACCAGCAAATAAATAATATAATTTCATGTGGTTATAAGTGCTAAACCTAAGTTAGGGTGGGAAAGTCAATAGACAAAGCAAATACTTATGAAGGAAGAGATCTTAGCCTCACACACCCAATTTCTGTATGAAGAGGCCTTCTTTAACAAAAATACAAAGAAAAGACATTTTTATACTGCAATTGGTAGTCTGTTAGGTCACCTCTGTGAAATTGAAAGTAGAAGTGTTGCAAATATTCATTCTACTTTTACGTAAGTGCCCTTCTTGGGAAAACTTGGTGTCAGTTCCTTATATGTTATGATCTGGCAACTTAAATACAGAAATATGTATTATAAAGTTATCACGTTGGAATAATTTTAAAAGCTAATTTACTGGTGGAATTCTAGATTCACAATATCCTTCCCAGAGCTGGCAGTCCTAGCTCATTACCTTGTGCTCCCCTTTGTGTTAATGATCGCACTAATTACCTGCAGGTGTCTTTAGTTCCACCTTTAAGGAATAGTGTTTTCACTTGGCTTAATTCCAATTAAGCTGTTTACCTCTCTATGCAAATTCCCCCTGCAACTGGAAGAATTCAAGTAAATTTTGTGTCCAGTTAAGTTTGTGCTGCTAAGATAATATTTAGATTTGAGGGGATAGTTTTTGCTCCCTATTGATTTGCATTCTACTTCATGAGGGCAACAAACATATTTTCAAGATGATCTGTATTAAAAATAAAAAAATTAAGATGATAATGGGAAATATTACATAGTTCCTTTTAGTTAAAAACTTCCAAGTGAAAAATAAAGTTCAAACGTTGTCTGTGTGATAGATATACATTTCCCCCCGACAACTGATAGTTATCTATAAACACACACATTTCTCCTACAAACTGTTTTTTGTTAACATGGGTTTTGTGTGATGAGAATATAAACAATTTCCAAAAAATTGAGGTTAAATTTTACATGCAGTTAACTGTACAGGTCTTAAGTATAATAGTCAATGAATTTTGATAAATGTATTCACCTATGTGTCCACTACTCTAATTAAGGATATTTCCATTATTCCAGAAAATTATCTAATGTCACAGTTTGAAGTATGTAGCCTGTATTTGACTACAAGAATAATTGCAGTCTGAAATTTGGCTTATTCATGCCAATGTGTTACAAATACAGGTCTCATGAATACATTTTACCAGTATCTTAACCAAACAAGTCATTTTCTTTAACACCTGCTAGCAGTTAAATATTGTTCATTGCCCATGGGCTTATCAGCAGTGCCAAAATCATTTGGGGAAAACTTTACTCCTGAGGTAGCAAAGGCTTGCTGATTTATTTAACAACAAGCTAATTATAATAGCTTCTTATAATTAGCTGAAGGCAGGAGGTTTTGTTTCATTTACATCAAACATGTCCATCATCAGTATCTTTTGGGTCCAGAAAGCAATCTCAGTTTTCCTATTGAAATGAACCAATGCCACCTGAAGAGACATGGACTGAAGCAAAACTGCACAGATTTTATTTTCATTCATTCAATAGATTAACCTCTTATTATGTTCCAGGAATTGTGAAGTACTGGGGGTTACAGCAAGGATCAAAACAGAAGAAAATCTCTCTCCTCACTAAGAAAAGTGACTGAAAAAAGTGCCACCCTAAATGAATCCAGTAATATAATGTTAAGTAATGAAAAAAATAATAAGAAAAATAAACAAGGTAGGTGGCTAGGGAAAGATGGGGATGAGTGTGACAGTTTTATTTCAGTTCTATCATGGAAAGGCTCTCTGAAAAAGTGACATTTAAGTAGAGGTCTGAGAAAAATGAAGACATGGGACCATGTAGGTTTCTGGGAACTGCAAATATATAGGCTCTGAGGTGAAAATGTGCTTGAAGCTTCTAAGAATAGCAAGGTGATGGGAATGGATGAGGAAGAGGCAAAGATGCTGGAGAAAAAAGATGGGTTAGATCATCAGATTTTATAGGATATAAAGGCCCTGGTGAAAACTTTGGAATCGGGATTGTGGGAATTATATGGAGTATTTTTTTTTTAAACCAAAAGTGAGTGAGTCTTATCCTGGAAGTATCTTGGCTACCTCAAAATGATAAAACTAAAAAGTTTTCCACCATTTACAGAAATGGGGTTTCAAACACTAAAGTTGATTACAGAAATATAAATAAAATTACATTTCTCCATGAGTTTTTAAAATAAACTCTCATTTAGGAATAATTTTAGATTTACATGAAAGTTGCAAAGATAATACAGAGAGTTGCTGTATATCTCTTATCTAGTTTCCCTTACTGTAAACACCTTAAATTACAGTGGTTCATAGGTCAAGACTAGGAAATTGACATTGGTATATTACTATTAACTAAATGCCAGATTTTATTAGTTTTTCTGTTACTGTCCTCTTTCTGTTCTAGGATTTAATCTATGGTAAGACATTGCATTTAATTGTCATTATCTCCCCAGTCATTGTTGGTCTGTGACAGTTTCTCAGTCTTTCCTTATTTTTCATGACTGTGTCTTAAAGAGTACTGATTAGGTATCCGATAGAATGTCCTTCAATCTGGGTTAGTCTGTTGTTTTCCTTATGATTAGACCAGGGTTATGGGTTTTTTGAAAGTGTACCACAGATGTGAAATGTCCTCATCATGTCATATCAAAGGGTACCAGATTGACCTCACTGGTGATGTTAACCTTCATTATTTAGTTAAGATAGGTTTGCCAGGTCTCTTTACCATAAAGTTACTATTTTCCCCTTTCCTACTCTATTCTTTGGAATCTAGCTCACCCTCAGGGAAACTGGGCTGGTGGGAATTAAGCTTCTTTGGAGTGTTTTTTGTTTTTTTTATTCGGAGTGTTTTAAGCAGAGGAATAACACAATCGTATTTTTGCTTTAAAAGGGTCAATCTGTAGAGAACAGACTGCAGAGGGCATGAGCAGAAGCAGATGAGGCAGCATTCAGGTGAGAGATGGCGGCCTGGACTAGAGTGAGAGTTGTGAAATGATGAGAGTGCTGGACACCTGAGTATATCTAGGAGCTACTGCCTACAGGTCTTATGTTGCCTTTCTGCCTTCATTGCCATGATGCTAACAATGGATATTATCTTGTTTTACTAATTACATCATCACTTCCTGGAAGAACAGTACTCTCCTTTTATAGTTGTGAGGTATTATAATTATTATTGATTTATTTGTTTGCATTCTCAAAATAAACCTAACTGGTTCTTTTAGCCAAGCTACAAATGTCACAGACTTAAAAGAGAGAGAAGGATTAGCATACAAAATTAAAGTAATTTAGGCTAGGGAGGCTAATTTCTTCAAAACCTCTTATGTACTAGGCCCCATCTCAGGTGCTTTATATTTGTTGTGAGTAGAGTTTCAAGGCCCACAAAAATGCAAGAATATAACTTTATTTTTCTATAAGTGAGCTTAAATTTTAAACTTTTTTTTATGGATAAAACTTAGTCCAGCTATAGCTATGTCAACTCAGTTCCTTCAGTGATTACATTGGCCCTTTCATATTTAAACCCATGCAAATCTGGACTTCCCTTTTCTTTCTGATACTGATCCTCAAAACTGCAGAGATTTGTGAATATGCTGCTGTATAAATGGAAGAGAGGATGGTATATATTTCTTGACCTTGACCTGTTGAGATCTTGCTCCAATGAGATATAGCTGCTTGGTTTATTCTTTGGGCCTGTCCATCTCCACACTAGCAATCTCCTAAGAAATAAATGTATTCTCATTTAGCTCCCCCGAGGGATTGTACATACTGCGTCTTTCCTGCAGTGTCACCTAATTCAGCCGTGAGACCTCTTGTAGGTTTACCAGCAGACCCTCTCAGAACAAGTGGGATTTAAGTCCCCTCTTTTCAGGGATCCTCAAACCTACACCTCCCTCCCCTAGCAGTGCCTCTTCTTATTGGGAGTTGGCATAAAGGTGCAGGATCTTGGCCTCTCAATCAGCATCTAATTTGTTCTCTTCAATTCTCCTAGCTTTTAGATGGTTTTTGTTTCTGAAGGACTTAGAGGCAGAAGTGGAGGAACTAGAAAGGGGACCCACTCAGTCTGTAATCTTCCTAAATCTATTGTTTTTAGGAACTAGGTCTTTGGAAAAATAAAATCAAGAATTTACTTATTTTGTGTGCACTAGGCAGTGATAAATGGGAGGCTGCATTAGAGGCTGGGGTATGGTAGAGGCCAGGGTCTAATTTTAGGAGTTGGATAAAAAAAATGCAGGAGTGGAAAGTTGACTGGCAGGACAGTGCACGGGCTAACACTTCATATATCACTGCTACATGATGATTTCATTTGCTCTTTATATTGGTTCTATGAGTTTCATCTTCTTGTTGCCATTATGCAAATGAGAAAGTTAATTAAGAGAAGTTACAAAAAATTGTCCAAGTCTGTACAGATAGTATGTGTTGGTAGAACCAGGGATCAAAACCAGATCTGTTCTGACACTGAAGCCCATGTTTCATCCATTACAGCTTAGTCAAACTCATATACTATCATTTTCCTTCCATGTGAATGACCCAAAGCATTCTAGGGAAAGCAATGAATGGGCATGGGCTGTGGGTAGGAACTGTTTAGGGCACCGACCTGGTAAGTAGGTGTCTAACATTTCACTTTTTTTTCCCCAAATGTCAACCTTCTACCAATAATTATTGAGTGTCCATAATGTGGTGCAGGAGTACAACAGCAAACAAGGCAGTTCTTATTCTTAACGAACTTAGAGCCAGGGATAGGAGAGAGACAAGTCAAAAGATACTTAAAATACAGCATTATGAAGTGTTACTAACAAAATAAGAGACCCAGGAGGAACCGTAACTCTAACCTGGAGGATCCACAAAAGCTTCCTAGAAAAGGTAGGATTTAAAGCATAGAGTTTACAGAGGTTATGGGATGTGGGGTGGTGGAGGGTGAAATGTGATGCCCATTGCAAACCTTCCAGATCTTTTTGTAAGTGATGTTCTCCTCCTACTCCTTCAAAGCAGGGTGAACTGAACTTCAGCTGAGGCAGGGGCAAGGGAGGCCATCTATTCTTGGGCCCGCCTACTAAGACAATGAGATCTTTTTGTCCATAGCCAAAGGTCAGCTGTCTCTTGTGCCCACTCAAACTATCCTCCAATGAATGCTGTGTCCTCTGTACCACTACTTCTTACTGATTGCCTCTGAAAAGGTTTCCACTGTTCAGCATCCAGCCTGTTCATCTTCTAGCCCATGGAGTTCTTTTCATCACCTCTCCTCCCCTCTGGCCCGGACTAGGCTACATTTGCGAGGTAAACACCACCAGGGCAATCAAGTGCCGCAGAAAAACAGCAGCGAGATGCAAAGCAAACTACACCATTTCTTCCTTTCCAGATTCAGAGACCCCAGGGAGAGCTGAGGGGAGGATGCTGCTGGAGACTGCTTATTCTTGCTTGAACAGGCAGTGTTTAAAAGAAAGAAAAAACATGTACTTATTTTCAAAATTTGGCCTTTTCCCTCCATTCTCTCCCTGCTACAAGCTTCTATTCAGAGACTCATTTTCTCCCTCAGACATTTTAGCTTCTGAATTTATTTCACAAAAAGCATGACATAAGTTTTCTTTCTTATATATTTTTTGAGGTGACAGTGAATTTCTCCAATTTCCAGCATTTTCTGCCAGTTGCTTCAGCAGGGGAGCACAGAACACACTTTAGGAGCTACAGCTGCCAGAAGGAAGCCCAAGGGCCAGTGGCTGGATGGTGCCCTCAGGTGTTTAGGTGCTCTGGGGGGGCGTTTTACCCCAAGACTTTTCTGCTTCTGGGGAAGAACAGAGTGTGATCTGATGGCCCGCATGTTGGGCTGGGCTTCAGGAAGGCAAGAGCCTGGTACTGCTTTGGGGAGGGAGCCTGGAGTAAGTCCCTTTCATTTCTGTCTGTTTCTGGACACAGGATTTGAGCTAGCCAGTTCCTTTGTTGTCTTCAGAAATATGGTGGGGAATCCCTGCCCTCCAGCCTCCCACCTGCATACTTCCTGGAGGCTGTACTTTAAGTGACCTTAAGAAAACCCCAAACAGAAAATCAGAATTTGTGAAAGTGATGATGGGAGAGAATGGAAGCGGATGTTGAACATTCATGCTACCACATTTGTTTTTTATATAACAACATTTAAATGATGATTTAATTTAAAAAACTAATGTGACATACATCTTCTTCATGAGCAGATACATGTAGTTGACAGGGGAAAGGAAATAGAATATATTGAGTGACCTTTGTCCTCTGTTACCTTGTTGAGTCTTCACAACAAGTGTATATTGCAGATAGCATTATTCATTTTTGATGTGAGGAAATTGAGGCAGAGAGGTCACATAATTAAGTAGCTAAAATTGAACAAGCCAAGATTCCACCCTGAGGCTAGGACGGGTGCTGTGAACCTCATGAGGGCCTCTGCTGTGAGTCAGGGTCCCCTGCTAGTATCCTGGCAGTCACTTCCCTCCTCAGAGTCTGAATCTCAGGGGAATCTTGTCTTTCTGGCTTCACAGGGCTGTTGTGACAACCATGACCTCGAGACAACATAGGGAAGTGCTTGGTAAATGAGAATACATTATACAAACACCAGAGGGAATCAGTATTACTCCATTGTCATTGAGTGACGCACACCTATTAATGAATTAATGAGCTATTCGACTGAGGGACTTGCTGTGTAGTTTTGTCTCCTATAGCAGAATACTAACTGAGGCCTCTTGTCATCTGGGCACATTCTCAACACTGGTTTGTTACACACTGATGTGAAGTGCAGGTCATATAATGGGCACTTAATGCCCATGAAGAGTGTGTGTGGGGTAATCCTTAAAAGCAAGGCTGCTGGAGCCAAATTGCCTTCCTCTACCACTTGCCAGCTTTGTGCCTCTGGCCAAATTAACTTCTCTGTGTCTCAGTTTTCTTTCTTTTTTAAAAAAAATTTTAACTGAAGTATAGTCAGTTTATAATGTGTCAATTTCTGGTGTACAGCTTCATGTTTCAGTCATACATACACATATATACATATATTCCTTTTCATATTCTTTTTCATTATAGGTTACTACAAGATAATGGATATAGTTCCCTGTGTCATACGGTAGAAACTTGCTTATTTTATATACAGTATTAGTATCTGAAAATCTGAAACTCCCAATTTATCCCTTCCCAACCCCTTCCCCCACCACTCAGCAACTATAAGTTTGTTTTCTATGTCTGTGAGTCTGTTTCTATTTTCTAAATAAGTTCATTTGTGTATTTTTTTTTAGATTCCACTTATGAATAATATATGGTATTTTTCTTTCCCTTTCTGGCTTACTTCACTTAGAATGATGATCTCCAGGTCCATCCATGTTGATGCAAATGGCATTATTTTAGTCTTTTTTATGACTGAGTAGTATTCCATTGTATAAATATACCACAACTTCTTTATCTAGTCATCTGTCCATGGACATTTAAATTGTTGCTAATGCAAATAGTGCTGCTATGAACATTGTGGGGGTGCATGTATCTTTTTGAATTAGCGTTCCCTCTGGATATATGCCCAGGAGTCGGATGGCTGGATCCCATGGTAAGTCTATTTTTAGTTTTTTAAGGAATCTTCACACTGTTTTCCGTAATGACTGCACCAAACTACATTCCCACCAACAGTGTAGGAGTGTTTCCTTTTCTCCACACCCTCTCCAGCATTTATCATTTGTGGACTTCTGAATGATGGCCTTCCTTACTGGTGTGAGGTGATATCTCATTGTAGTTTTGATTTGTATTTCTCCAATAATTAGTGATATTGAGCATTTTTTCATGTGCCTATTGGCTATTTGTATGTCTTCAATGGAGAATTGCTTGTTTAAGTCTTCTGCTCATTTTTGGATTGGGTTGTTTGTTTTTTGGTTATTAAGCTGTATAAGCTGTTTGTATATTCTGGAAATTAAGCCCTTGTCAGTCGCATCATTTTCAAAGATTTTCTCCCATTCCTTAGGTTGTCTTTTTGTTTTGTTTATGGTTTTCCTTGCTGTACAAAAGTTTGTAAGTTTAATTAGGTCCCATTTTTGTTGTTGTTGTTTCTATTTCTATTGCCTGGGTAGACTGACCTAGGAGAACACTGCTAACATTTATGTCAGAAAATGTTTTGCCTATGTTTTCTTCTAGGAGGTTTATCATGTCTTGTCTTATGTTTAAGTCTTTAAGCCATTTTGAATTTATTTTTGTGTATGGTGTGAGGGAATATTCTAACTTCATTGATTTACATGTGGCTGTCCAATTTTCCCAACACCACTTGCTGAAGAGACTGTCTTTTCTCCATTGTATGTTCTTGCCTCCTTTGTTGAAGATTAATTGACCATAAGTGTGTGGGCTTATTTCTGGGCTCTCTATTCTGTTTCATTGATCCATATGTCTGTTTTTGTGCCAATACCATGATGTTTTGATTACTGTAGCTCTGTAGTATTGTCTGAAGTCTTAGAGGGTTATTCATTCTTTTTCTTCAGTATTGCTTTTCTGGGCATTTTTAAATTGGGTTATTTATTTATTTTCATTGTTGTTGAATTGTAGGGATTATTTATATATTTTGGATATTAACCTCTTATCAGATATGTGATTTGAAAATCTCTTCTCCCATTTTCAATAGGTTGCCTTTTTGTTTTGATGATGGTTTCCTTTGCTGTGCATAAGCTTTTTAGTTTGATGTAGTCTGATTTATTTCTGCTTTTGTTTCCCTTGCCTTTGGGGTCAGACCCACAAGAACGTTGCTAAGATCTATGGTCAATGAGATTACTGCCTACTGAGGTTTTCTTCTGTGGATTTTATGGTTTCAGGTCTTACATTCAAGTCTTTAATCCATTTTGATTTAAATTTTGTGTATGGTGTAAGATAGTGGTCTAGTTTAATTTTTTTTGCATGTGGCTGTCCATTTTTCTTAACACCATTTATTGAAGAGAGTATTCTTTCTCTATTGTATATTCTTTGTTCCTTTGTCATAAAATAATTGTCTGTATATGGGTGGATTTATTTCTGGGCTTTCAATTCTGTTCCATTGGTCTGTGTCTGTCTTTGTGCCAGTATGATACTGTTTTAATTACTATAGCTTTGTAGTATAATTTGAAATCAGGGAGCATGATACTTCCAGCTTTGTTCTTCTTTCTCAAGATTGTTTTAGCCATTTTTTTACATTTTTTTCTTTCTTATTTTTAACCTACCACATCTGTGTTCCTGACCCTTATTTCAGTACCTCTATTCCAGTTATACCTTCTTCAGAAAAGATTGTTAACACTTCTTTCCTTGCCCTCCTCATTACAATGTTTTTTTCTCTGTCTTTCACTTAGTTACTTCTGACTTTTCCTCACTGATGGGGGACAAGGAAAGCATGTAACATTAAATTTTAAGATATCCAGGGATCCCTTTTTAGTTAGTGCTTAGGAATTTTCCTAAATAAAGTTTTCACACAAGCTTTTTATAGGCATCAAAATAGAGTTTTAGTGTTTTACAAGCAATTAATTACAAGGTAAATTATCTATTGGAAATTGTGTTCTCACAGACCTTTGGCTAGATTTCCTGTTACAGGTCTAAAGGGTCCTGTTGCTCACCATACATTTAATGATATTTACCTCTTGCAAATATCTGAAAGTAGCAAGTTGTGACTCTTATCTGCTGTTTTCTAGTATGTCTTACCAAGATCTGCCTGGACCTTTCTCAGGAAGATGAATTTTACATTTCAGCAAATAAAACATGTAATGCTTCCTTGCAAGAAATTATGCAGGCTTCTTTTTAGTACTACAACTAAAGACTAGAGGAGGGTCTGCCCCCTGAACCCATCTCAAATGAATTAACATGCTATGATTGAACTTCTTCACTGCCAATCATTTCTGCCTAAAGAGAGGTCGGCAAGGGGGTCAGAATGCCCCTCTCTTCTGAAGCAAAAACCCTTGTGTATAAAATTCATTGTGTGTGTTCCACAAAAAAAAGGGTGATCCAGATCTATTTGGATATTTGATTTTTTAAAAAAGGTAGAAACTAGTATTATAAGTGTAACATACTATCTCATTGTTTGAACTGGTATTTCTTTACTTATGAGTCTGAATATTTTCCCATATATTTATTAGATCTGTATCTATATCTTAATACACATCTTGATATAAATATATATCATTTTGAATATTTTTCTATTCATGCCCTTTGCATTCTTTTCAACTGCTATGATTATTTCCATATTGATTTATACGAACTCTTCATGTATTCAGACACTATCCAATTGTCCCATATGTTTCAAACATTATCATTTTCCAGTGTATTTGCCTTTTGGTTTTATTTCTTATATGGAAAATAAATCATGTATGTAGTTGAATCTTGATCTTTTAAAAATGTGTTTTTAAAATTATGTCTTATACTCACAGACATAGAGAACAAACTTACGGTTATCAGGGGGTTAAAGGGGTGGGAAGGGATAAATTGGGAATTTGAAATTTGCACCTCTTTGGGAGTGATGGAAATATTAGCTATCTTGATTGTGGTGTATACATCTATCAAAACTCATCAAATTGTACACTGAAATATATGTAGTTTACTGTACAGGAATCATACCATAATAAAGGTGTTACAAAATTACATCTTGTTTTCCCTTTTTCTAACACATTAGAAAGAGAGAGAGATAGAAGTAATCCAGTGTTTCTAGTGAGTTAATAATCAGCCTCTAAATGTTATTGAATCTGAGGTTTAGAAATCAATTATGTCTCATTTATTTATTTAGGAAAAAATCAAGTAGTGGGAGGAGGGGAGAAAAAGAAATTGGTATTAATTCTGAAGAAAAGTGGCTGTGGGTATGCTTATTGAAGCTCCCCATTTTACCATGCAGAACGGAAAGGGATCTCAGGTGTCAGAAGTCATCTCTTTCACCCGCCTTACCCAGTGCAGGAATCCTGCCAGTATGACTTCCACAATCTCTGTGACAGTGGCCAGGATAGCTCAACTCTTCCACTACAACTTCAAATGTCAGCCGGACATATCTTCCTTATGTTTTGCTGCAATTTGCCTGCCTGTAAGTTCCACACATCAAGTCTAGCTCTGCCCTTTTGAGCCACAGAGATAAAATTGGTTTGGCTTGGAGAACTTCAACAATTCAGAGAAAGTTGATGTATCTGAGATGCCTCTTTTCCAGGACAAACACCTTGAGATCCTTTCTCTG
This sequence comes from Vicugna pacos, assembly GCF_048564905.1. NCBI lineage: Eukaryota > Metazoa > Chordata > Mammalia > Artiodactyla > Camelidae > Vicugna > Vicugna pacos. The sequence goes on along the minus strand of NC_132987.1, from coordinate 51,780,601 downwards.
TTCCTCCTCCCACACAGCGTTGAGACTCCCCACTAGCCTGTTTGCCATCTCCTGGACACATCCCAGTGTTCGTCTATCTCCTTGCCTGTGGGAGCCCCACACTGAACGCAGAATTCTGTGTGAGCCCGATGGGGGCAGAACCGGTGCAAATATAACCTCCTGAGGTCTCTTCTCTCCACGCAGACCTGTGCCTGCTCATTTCCCTTTGCTACTTTTTGTTTTCCCAGCCACTGTCTCTGTCTCAGGAACGCTGAAGCTGGTGGCCTGGGCATCTGGTCTTGCCTTTACTCCGTTCTACCCTATGTGGAAGTTTGTTCGTTTTCATTGGTTGGGCTTGTTGTTGTTTTTTTTAAATTTAAAATTTTTTTTTATTTTTAAACTTTTTTTAATTGATTTATAATCATTTTACAATGTTGCGGGGCTTGTTGTTGTTGACAGAACTCTGACAGACTTCTTACTTAGCTGCCTGGCAAGAGCTGTTTGGGGACCACTTATTTGCTTCCACTTCCCTTTCTCCTAGTTTGAAGGCCCCTGCCTTTTGCTGGCAGTGGCAGCAGTTTTCATCCTGGATTTGTGGGTCAAGGTTTTGGTTTTGGACTTTGGCCTCACTATCTAGTTAGACTGGTGCTCAGGCCTGGCTGGTCTAGAGACTTCCACTGAGACTTATCTGGGGTGGCTGGGGATGCAGGGCAGGGCAGGACAGGACTGGGGTAAAGCAAAGGTGGGGTGAGTAGAGCCCATGGGGCTGGGCTGCATGGAAAACTGACTCAGCTGGACCCAGCAGTGGTAGAGCTGGTAGGTGGAAGAGGTAGGTGGCAGAGGTGCCACCTACCAACAGCTATGGGGGAAGTGGATTTAACTAAGTCATAGTCCTGGCTAACTAGCTGGGAGACCCTGGACAAGTCGTGTATCCTCTCCCAGAAGATGACACTGGATGGCAATGCCAGCTGCTGCTTTCCTTCAGCACTGACTCTGGCACTGTGCAGCTTCCAGCACCACAGGCATCGTCCCAACCAATGATAGCAGCAAACTCATGAGGAAGGTCCTATTCCTGCTCATTTTACAAAAGAAAAGATAGTAACTTACAGAGGTTAAACAACTTGCCAAGACCACAGTGTTAGGAAGGAGCTGAGCTAGGATTTGATTCTAGGTGGCCTGAGTGCCTGTGCTCCTAACCACAATGCTATGCCCTTTCTGCCCCTCCCCCAGTTCTGCTCACTTCTCTGGCCTGTTATGGTTCAGCAGCAGCTCTAAGGGTTGGGCAGGACCATGTTCAGGCCATTTGTCTTTGGTGTGGCAGAACCTTCCTGGAGACCTAGTGGATTTATGCTCCTTAATTTTCCACCTCTGAGCTAAGGCCTCCCACGCTCTCCTAACATGTGCAGGCAGCAAATGTTCAGGTAGCAAGAGCACATTTCTACCAGAAGTGGTTTTATGTCAGTTTTGCTATCAGCATCTCCATGTTTAGGGATAAAACTAGAAACAAAACCAACTATGAGTTTCCCTAAGTGGGAAGCTTCTCTAAAATATTGTTATTAATTATTCATGTTAGCTGAGGTTGTTAAACTATTTCTTTCTTCTTGTAGACATAAGAAAAAGTAATTGCTCTGGCCTTCTCTCTTTTCTGATGTCTTGGCATGCCAAAGCATGAGAAAACTTAACCCACAGAATGAGTAACACTTTGTAGCTACAGACTGGAAGTGCAATTGCCCAAGGTTGTGGAAATATTATTGCAACATGGGAGCCAGCCTCTTAGAAGAAGAGAGGGAGAGAGGCTGAGAGAGAGACAGATCGAGAAAGAAGCCTACAGTTCTCTACTGAAAAAATTCTTTCCTCTTTAAAGATTTTAATTTGCCTTCGTTTAATGCAGCATAATATTGTAGTTATAATTTTCTTGGGTTTACACATTATATTGACAGGGCTCAGTAATCCCTGGGTTTGTGTAGTGTCCTCCCTAGGATTTTCATATTTTCATGTTTATTATCACCACATGTGTGTATGTGTGTGTGAGAGCCAGGATTAGAGAAATGTTTGTCTTGCCATTTACATAACAACTAAAATGAATTGATGCTGTTTCATAAAAGTTAGATTTCTGTGTCTCTGTAGTTGTTTACTTAAAAGTTTATTTTGATCCCAATTACATCACTAGGAACCCTTCAGTACTATTTATCTAAATTACTTTTGGCTTCGTCTATGTTCTCTCTCTCATCTATTTGTATCCGGGTATAACTTAATCTTCTGCCTTTTTGTTTTCTTTCTGCCTAAGTGAAAAACAAGAATGCCGAGATTGCTCCACGACACACCTGTGCACTGTTGCAGAGCAGCTGATCTTGAGGGAAGGCTGGTTTTGCCACACAGGTGGTGACTGGGAGGCCTCAACAAGCCTCCAAATAAAGAGGGGTTAAAAACAAAGCCCGGGTATGTGGAGGTGGAGGCTAGGATGGGGGGAAGGAAACACCTTTGACAGAGTATTTAGCAGATGTTGCTTAATTACTCTGAGTGCTAAATGGAATTAGAAAGCAAATGCCACAGGGAAGTAGAATTTTAACGTGTGCACGCACACATACTCCCTCCTCTCCTCTCCCTCCTGACTCTCTAAGGGGCACCCTCTCTACATTTTCTTTCTCATGTGGCTCCTCTTCCTTGATACCATGATAGAAAAGGAAAGATTGAGAGACTCCATCCAGTTAACTCCATGCACTTTTAGAGTCTCGGGTCAGAGGCAGACTGCTTCCAGATGGAGCTAATTTTTTCATTGGGGTTGAACTGCTTCTTTTTTCTCAACACAGAATATAATTGGTTTCAATTTTTTCACCACACACTAAAGAAGAACTTAACACAGAATATAGTTACCATTGGCATTTTAGGTGCTAGTGCAGCAGGCAAAACAAGGGATTTAGATTTTGAAGTTTTGGAACACAAACTCAAATGCTTTGTCAGATTGTTTGCTGTTGTATGTATAACTGGACCCTATATGGCTTAGATTAGAATAGGGATAAATGTGAGTCATTTAATAATATTTCTGCTTTCTACGTTCTGTCTAGAGCACAGAGTATGCCCCATTCACTGTTTTGTTTGTTTGTTTCTGTTTTTTTCCAGAAGGAATATTAGCATTTGGAGGCTTATCAACTATTTACTACCATTTAGCCATCTACTTAACTCAGCTTTTTCATCTATAAAATAGGAATGATTCTTTACTGTTGTGACAAATGGATAGTGGCCAATAAAGAAAGGGGTAGTTTCAATCTGTAAAATAGGATACAAAGAATTTTAACCTTAAAAAATTAGATATCTTTACAATATTAAAGAAATGGTCATTTGAAAATATTCTCTTCCAGTAACCAAGAAATGTACCTGAAAGAATCATGACATTATATTTGGTGGTTATTTATGAGATTGGCAAGATAAAAATATTGACCACATGTAGAGTTTATGAGAATGCAGGTATATTGAATCAACTTTTCTGCAAACTATAGTGTCAATATATTTCAACATTTAGAATGGTCATACCTTTTGATGAAGTGACTCCTTTTCTAGAAATTTATTCACAGGAGAAAATCAGAAAGTTATTCAAAGATGTATTTATAAGCTTGTTCATCTTAGCTTCATTAAATACACTGAAAAATGAGAAATAAGCCACATGCCCACTAATAGGAAATTATTTAAACAAATTATGACATGCCCCCAAATGGAATAAATACTCATCCTCCTGTTCAAAGGAGGACGTAATTCTATACTTATTGATATGGAGAAATATCTAGAAAATGTTAAGTGAAAAATAAACCATGGAACTATATGTTTAATATTATTCCAATTCCATGGATAGATTTATACTTATTTTATATATATAAATATCTATTTGTATATAATGGTCTATGGAAGAAGGGACTGTTGGAGAAAGACTTTCAATTTGTATTTTATACAGTTTTGACTTGCTTAAAAATATTTTTTATGGTGAGTGGTGTTATGTTTTATAATCAGCCAAAACAATAATAATAAAGAAGAAAGAAGAACCCAAGGGGCACTCAAATAAAAGAAACTGAATTTTACTGCTTCTCCTAATTTGTCTCATTTGTAATAGGACCTACTGAATTGGATACACTCAACTTCTGATCAGTTAAGTAGGTACACAGGCCTAGACTATTTACAATGGACTAAAGAAACAGTAAAAGATAAACAAGTATGAGATAAACAGCATGAAAATATGATCTAAATTGGTGGGGACTGTGCCATAAATAACACACTAGTCTATTTAATGAAATAATATATGACAGGCACCTGATGAGCTTGTGAACTGAGTATCATGTAAAAATAAGGTCATTGAATGTTAGAGTAAACGATAGGGGCCACCGCCGGGGGATGACAGGCACTGTATTCAATGCTGTGGGAAGTATGATTTCTCTCTCCAACCTCTTTTCTTTCTGAGAGACCCAGTGGTGGGCATTAGAGACTTTCAGTCTACTTTGCTTTTATTTTGGACTGAGACCTAGATGCTATCATGTAAAAATATCCCTGCTAATGCATATTAAGATGTGACATGCTTCCTTTTTTAATTTTGTACGCCTTTGTATCATTAACCTGAGAGGAAAAAAAAGAACTCATATCCCGACGTGTAACTAAAAACCTCCCGGTGGGATTTGTTTAGTGTGAGAGAGTGATTAGTAATTTTTAGTGATTAGTAATTTTCTCCCTCAGGTGGTTTTACTGCATTCCTGTAAAGATCGTGTACACAACAGGGCTGCCAAGAGAGAAGAAAAGGCTCAGGCAGAAAATATCACGCTTTGGAAAACAGTATGTGTGTGTGCGTGTGCATGTGTGCGTTTTGAATAACTATTTTAGTTACTTTGACAAACAAAGTGCTTTGATTTGGAATCATTATTTTTATGTATTATATAATCTCTGGTCTTGCAAAAAGTTCCATTATGCAATCATTTTATATACAGGAATATCTTGCGTTTCTATCCATTTACAACCTGTCTCCCTCACACCCTTTCTATTCCCCCACTGGTTTTGTAAAGCAAGCAATTTTAAAAAATCTTAGCTTACGGAGGCCTCAGGACTTTTTTGCAGTTTTTTTAGGGCCCACTGTGGAAATCACAGGATTGAGGCAGGAGTTTAGCTTTCTAATTAACAAAAGGGAAAAATGACTGCAGAGGTCTATAATGAGAGGAGGATGGCCATTTTTTAGTGCCTCTGCAGGTCAACCCCAAACCACTTCCCAATAAACTGGGCCTTCACATGAACTCACACACAGCCCAACAGTTGGCTTGCCAGCAAGAGTGTGTAGTTGTTTTTCGTTTTGCCACTCCCTGGGGATTGAAGTTATTTAGCACAAAGATTAAGCAACCTGTGTGGCCTCAGGATTTTTCCACTTGAATGTTTCATAATTTTTTTTGCATATTCATAGACACATATACTGAGTCCAGTGATCTCTTTAGTAACTTTCAGCGCCTCAGAATGTTGCTCCATGATCCTATGCAAGTGATGCACTGTTTGAATTACTCTTTGGTTTCTAAGGCTAAAATTGGCAGCTAGGACAGTAAATGAGATAAGCTTGAAAGTTGAGAATTAATGCACTTATGCTAACAAAACCAAATAATTTGCTGGCCAACCTTCCCCCGCTGGTGAACTTAGTCATGTCTTTCATTGTCATCATCATCACTGTCGCTGGTGTCATCATTGTCTCAGACATCTATTGCACTTTGCAGTTATAAGCACTTTATCATGCATTGTCTTATTTGGTCATTATGGCAGTTCTTTGAGGTCCAGGAGGGTGTTGATTGTTTCACCATCTTAGATATGAAGATGCTGAGTCTCTGAAACCTCACATCTAGCATCAGAGCAAGGAGGAGAATCTAGACTTTTTAATTTGGAACTCTGAACTCTTTCTGAAGTACCTCAGGATGGGCTCTGGGAGCGGTACACCAAGGACATTAACTCTGACTGAGATCCTAGCCTGCCTTGAACTCTGATCTTGAGCATAGACTGAGCATACCTTTAGAATACAAGCCATGGCTTTGAACGGATGAATGAGTCATTCTGAGCTTCGGTATAATGATCTAAGAAAATAGAATTTCCCCCTCTTTTGTAAACTGGCCATGTGATGGTACAGGAAGATGTTCTGACAAGCCTGAGGTGTCACCTTGTGAGGTCCTTCCCAGAGACTGTTAAATGCAATGGGTAAACTGCCCGCCTCCCAACCCCCCAGCCCTATCTCCATGGATACAAACATTGAACTTGCTCTCTTCAGTTCTCTAAACCTGAGTGTGAATGGGAGTTCCAAATTGGCTGTCCTTAGTCACTCAGAACGGCAGGAAGCATTTAAATTTTCACCATGTTAAAGGAACCAAAAATAAAGGTGAGTGAGATTACTCACGGCTGGGGAAGAGGCAAAGGTAGATGACTTTCTGTCGCCCTGGCTGGAGACCCTGGACAAACTGAAACACACCTTGTATTTAACCACATCTACCATCCCCCACCCCGCACCCATCACCTAGTTACTGCACCAGGACTGTAAGCTATTGTGCACTCCGGAGAGAAGAAAGGAGCCAGGGGTAGAGTGGGGGCTCAGAACAAAAGCTAGAACCAGAGAGCATTCAGATACTTCAGAAGACAGGCAGAGGCTTTTTCACTAGACTGTGAGCAACTCTAACAGGGAAACACATTCTATTTATTTTTATATTTCTTAAGTCTAGTGAGGCACATAGGAGGAACTGCTCATTAGTATTTGTTAAAGGAATAATAATAAACTGATGTGGATCTTTACTAACATCACCTGCTATTTCCTCTATGGGTCAGGCTCCCAATTTAAACTGCCGGCCCTGCCTGATGCCAAAAGAATCGCCACTTCTGACCTTGTTCCCATTTGTGGACCCCTAGACTCTGACTGGCTTTGGGGCCAGCCTGAGCCCCCAGCCCTGCCTTCTATTTTATGCTGCCTGCACTGAGGTTCTGATGGAATCCTTGTCAGGTAGCCTGTTTCAAAATTTCTCTTCATTTAGTTATAATAAAACCCACATTGTTCTGGAAAATTGTAGGCCCTTTTAGAAAACTATTTGTGAAACAAATGATTTTTGTAACAACATGAGACTCCACATATGTGGTGGTGGTTTAACCAAAATTTTAGGTCTCATAAGTCCTGGCAAAGAAGTAAAAAATTTAGTTTTTTGGAAATAACTTGGTAGTATCTGTCAAAAAAAAAAGTGTAAACACTTTGATCCAGTAATTTCAATTCCAGAAATCTAACTTACAAAAATACATGTGTGTAAGGGTATAATTGCAAAGATGCTTAATGCTACATCATTTGTAATTAGAAATAACAGAAGCCACTGTAAGACCATTAGCAAGGAACTGGTAAATAAATTATGATGTATCCATACTGGAAAAGAATATTGTATAGTGAAGTAAAAGGAATTAGGGAAATCCAGGATAATTTTTAGATTTAATATGTGAGGGGCTGAATAATTTGCTTAGTATGATCACATTGTTTTAAAAAACCTACATATAAGTGTATATATACATATATATGTGTATATGCATAATGTATTATCATGTATAATAAAATGTTGCACATATATTATCATGTACATACACACACTGATATATGTATTTTCTATTTGTCTGTACTCATATATATATATATATTTATATTTGTGTATATTTGCATAGAGAAAGGTCTAAAAGGATACACACCAACTGGTTAAGAATGGATATCCATTGAGAGATGAAATGGAATAGAATAATTATATAGTTAGCTGATCATCTACAGGTCTAATATCTTCCCTTTCCTTCTGCATTTTGGACCCTGTATCTCATGGGAAGATGAAATGAAATAATGATTAGCTTAGTTATATATTTCTTAGCATTTGTGCCTATGCCTCTTTTCTCCCTTATGGCCTGTGTGTGTGTAAATTGAAATTATTGTGAAACTGTTGGTGAAGCTGAGGTGGCAGATTAGGGTTCATGTATCTACTTTTTCTTGTTTCCCTTGATTTTATCATCATAGATAATGCATACAGCCAGGAGTATGTAAAAGATATTTTAAAATGTGAGTGATGTATAATTTCCAAGGGTTTTATAATAGAATGCAGATGAATCCTCTCTCAGGTTCAAAGACAGCCTTGGGCAAATGGTAAGAAAGAAGTGGGCTGTTTGGTGCTTCCCCTTTCAGTGCCCCTACTCTCTTGTCTTGAATGGTAGAGATTTTCAAGCAGACCTAAGTATAAATGTCAGTTTCATCAGTCACCAACCATTCAGTCTTCGAAAGCTTTAGTTTTCTCCTTACACAATAGTATCCATCTAGTAGGGCTTTTGTGAGGAATAAGTGAGGTATCATGTGTGAAAATGCCTAGGTCACATTGCAGATGCTCAATAACTGTTTTCTTCCTTCTGATCCTTATTTTAATGATTCTCCTCAAAATGTGTTTGCGTTTTGCTGTTCTCAGAGCATTTTAATCTGCACCAGTGCCCTGTAGTTTAGGAATGTCTGCAGCTATGTCACCTCTTTCCCTGCCCCTCCCTGACTCTGATCCCCCTTTTTCCTCCGCATTCTTCTCTCCTCAGTCACTTCCTCTTGCTTTCTTCTCTTTTGCCTTTCACCTGTTTCACTTGTTTTGCCCTTTTCTAATTCCATACTTTTTGATCTTCTACTTCTCCATTTATTTCCTAAGACTATTGGGAGAGAGACATGTGGTGGACAGAGAAGAAAGAAACGGTACAGAATGGGAATAAAACCCTCTTCCTCCTTCACACTTGAGCCACACTGGATTTCTCCCAGTTCCCCAAATCATGCTTTGTCATACCACCGTGTCTTTGCACATGCTGTTCCTTCTTTACCTCTCTCAACTTTACCTGGCAAAATTCAAGTTGTGCTTCAGTTCTCAGAGGCATTACCTCCAGGGGGCCTTGGTTCTGGGCATCTACTATGTCAGATGCTTCTGCTCACTGTGCCCACAGTGCTCCATGCTTCCCAGACCAAAATACTGACACTACTAAACTGTAATTGCTTATTTAACAGTCTCTCTTTCCTGCTATGCTATACTATAAATTTTCGTGCACAAGGATGTGTTTCACTTGTTTGTTTTTGCATTTCTAGTTCTTGGCACTTGGTAGGTATTTGCTGAAAGGAGCTGTAACTTGATGTGTTCATTGACAAGATTCTGGGAGAGCCAGCCTAGTTTTTCTCCAGCTGAATTCTAGTCTGTGACCTCTTTCTTGTTCTTACATGAAAGTTTTGGCCCACAATCTTGAGTAGCCCAAATAAAAGCATGAAAAATCATCAAATAATATCTGTGCCTATTTCATTGGAATAAATTTCCAAACCCCCTTAGTCTGGGAGTAAAGGCTCCAAATGAACTTTTCAGCTCCTTTTCCCTCCAGGAATCTGATGATACAGTCACAAAAATCTGCCAGCTATCTTTACTTTCTTGTCCTTGCTCATGTAGTTTTCTCAACTTGTAGGGTTGATTTTTCACATTATTTGCCTATGAAAAGTCTTCTTATCCTCCAAGCTACAGTTCAAATGAGGGTTCTTACTTCTTGGAGTTATTGTGAGAACTAAATGAGATAAATTCCATAAATGCATAGCACAGCGGTTGCTGTGGAGTAAGCCCTTCAAAAAGATTAGCTATTAACATCTTTTCTCAACCAGACTTTAAGCTCAGAGAGAGTGAGAACCATGTTTATATTACTTATATCTATACCCTAAGCACCCAGCATAAGGCTGAATATACAATAAGTGTTCAATAAATGATTGCTGAATAAATAAAGTGATAAATGGTCCAAATGATCATCCAGTAGGGCAGACCAGTAAATGCAGCATTTCTACCCCTAGGCAAAGCCAGTTACCAGGGTATGGTGGGTTTATCCACATGAATTATTGATAACACCTCTAGTTGTTAAGATACCTAGATACAACTGAAAAGATTTTCCTTGAACCACCAATAAATGATTGGTTAAATGTGCCTAGATGCTACAAAAGCAAAACAATATGTGAATTTCTTTGGTTAGCCAAAGGTTCTATCTGAATGTGGAAATGTTAGGTTAGAATGATTAAAGGAGATTATACGTTTAATCCGGTCTGGTTCACCAGGACCATACAAATAGTCAACTATAGAAATCCTGCTTCCTCCCATTCTCCCACCTTAGTGTTTAAAGACAATGTTAATGAAAATCAAATATTCTGAGGTTTTGTTTGTTTGTTTTTGTGTGTTGAATTCACGTAGAGGAAGTCTGAAGTGGTCAACTGAGTGTTTTAACTAAATTGAACAGAGTGCTAGAAAGATCTTGAAATATTATAGTTTTAGTTTGACGAAAAGTCCATGTAAAATAAAAGTATATTTTGAATGTAAAATATTACTTTGGCAGCATAGTCATACTTGTATGCAAAAGGTCAGAACTTACAGAGTAGTTTATAACCCAGTCTGCAGTATTTTGGGATAATGTGGATTCCAAGTACAATTACATGTGGTCTTTCTGCCAATTCTTTTCTTATTCCACTTCCTTCTACATTTCTTTTCCTTTTCCCATTCTTCCTTCTTGTGAATGATAGATAGCCTTATAACACCAGATTTCAGAAAGAGAAACATTAAAAATTAAATTTAGAATGGTGTATGTAGTCCTTCCTAGTGGTGGCTTTCACTTCTAACAATAAGCAAAAACCTTGGATTTAAGATGATCACCACACCTGGCACACCAAAAAAATAAAAATTAACAGCAAATAAGAAGCAGCCCTAAGACCTCTGAGACTAAGCAGTAGTGTCTCCCTGAGCTGATCATCTGGGCAGTCAGAAGCCCTCACAATTTCACCGAATTCTATGACAAGCTAGAAGAAGCAGGTGAGCCCTCTGCTTCTTCCTGCACTGGGGGTTATGGAGAAGATGACTCACACTTGCTGGTGTTTGGGCATGGCTCTGGAAACCTCAAGTTATTACTGTTCTAGAGACTATGGAAAGAGGTAAACCAATTTGTGTAGACATACGACTGCTCCTCAAGGTGGAGGTCCATTCTCATCTTCTTTGAGATGTCGAAAATGCCTGTGAAGCTTCTGAGACCTTGCCCTTTCCCAGGGCTCTGGATTTCCAGTGAAGCCCAGTGCTGTGGAAAGACAGCACAGCTGTCTTCTGGTTGGGCTACTACTGCTAGTCATTCACCCTTTCTATCACCATTACTAACCCATCAACCTGTCAAGCCCAGGAAGGGAATCTCAACAGCATCAAGTAGACCTCACCTTATCCTTTTGTTAGCTGTGTTTTTCTTTGTTGCTCTAGTGGGGGCCCTGATCTTAGGAACACTGGCACATATGTAGAAAGGCTGTCACTATATCCCAATAACCTCTGAGAAAATGAGTTGACATTAATAGCAATAACTCACATTTCAGTGGCTAATTTTAATGCTCTCATGTAGCACAAGTCTTTAAACCCTCTGTTCAAAATCATTCTCATTTACTTCTGGTGTCACTCAGTTGCTTCTCAGTTACTTTATGGGGGCTTCCACGAGCTCATGAGCACTTCTATCCAGTTCTGCTCTAGATTCCCTTTTTGATGCCCATGGGCATCAAAGCCAAATGTGTGAAGCCAAGTAAGAGTGATTCTTTTTTTTGCTAATCTTCAGGAGAATGTTGATGCTTTTCTAGTAAATTCCAAGGTTGAAAACTTGTGAAATGCCCAAACAGTACCTCACTTAGCTTCCATTTCACTGGAACCACACAGCCTCACATAGTAATTAGAAGAAAGCTCCTCTTTCTCAGTATACTGCCTTTTGTTACCTGGTTATGAGAAAAAACACTACCTGTGCTCCAATGTTTCAGTTCTCAAGAAAACAACTCTTTTGTTTTCTGATTGAAGCTTTGTTTTTCACAAGGCCCAGAGCTGGTATTCTGGGCTGAGTGAAAGAAACAGTCTTTTCTTTATCTTTCCTTATCTTGCTCTACATGTCTACACCGAAACCTTTCCTTATGGACCTTTGGCTCCTGTTGGTATGCTTATATTTTGGGGGCATTCCTTCGCTCTTTTAAGGAGACTCCCAAACCCGGTCACCTGGCCACATCTAGTTGCAAGGGAGGCTGAGTAGATGTGGTCTTTATTCCATGTGTTAATGCACCTAGTCAACAATAAGTATTCTGCTAAAATAAAAAGGAGGAGGAGAATGCATTTTGGCACAGGCAACCAGCAACCTCTGTTACAGGTTTTAACCCACTTTTCCAGTTTTCTCTCCTACCATTCACCCGTGTAAATACATCTTGTGTGGAAAACTCCTAGTTTGCTTGCTGGTCTAAATATGGTACAACTTTTCCCACTTATGTCTCCTTGTTCATCATGTTCCCTCATTTGAAATGCCTCTGGACTCCTTTTCTTGTTCTGAGTTCTCATCCTTAAAGCTCAAACTGGAGCTTTGCTCCTACATAAATTTTCTTCTAGATTCCAGTGCTCTTGTCTATACCATTCATGGCAATGTGCACCTTGTAAAATATACACCCTATACCTTCCTTTTAAGCCTGTCAGTGCAAATAATAATAGATTTTCTGAAGCAAAAAAACTAGCATGATGCCTTACTGACAGTCAGTGCTTGGCAATTATTTTTGTTGTTGCTGATAACCTAGGCTAAGGTTTGCTGAGGAGTATTAAGGGTTATGTAATAGATCTGGACTGAGAATAGTTGAGTCAAGTCATGGGACTATACTATCTCTATACCTCTTGTCTGAGAATACAAACAATACTGGGAGCATTCATTCATTACAGTGGAGTAAGAAGGATTAAGGAGTCTCAAAAATTAAGCCCTATTATTTTTGAATAACATCAGAATTGGGATAATATATTTCTATTTTTTCAAATTGGTAATACATTCATGTGTTTTATTTTAAATATAAAATATATAAAAGCTGTTTATTAAGAGACTCTTTTTCTTCCTTGCCCTCATCTCCAACCATCCCTATCCCTCTGATAAGTAACCACTATTACTGATTTATTTATCCTATCAGATACATTTCTTAATGCAAATAGAAGCCAATGTAAATATATATATACTCCTTTTCTGTCTCATTTTACTCCCATATATTAATGTACTACACACACTTTACTTTTCATCACTATAACTTAGAGATTTTTCCATATCTATATGAGTCATTTCTTAATTCTGTTTTTACATTTACATAGTATTCCATTGTGTGCATGTACCATACTTTATTTAATCAGTCCCCTGTTGATGAACATTTAAGCTGTTGCCAAATTTTTTCCATTACAACAGTGCTCAGATAATATTCTTAAACTTAATTCATTTTATATTTGTATATATGTAGCATAAATTCCTAGAAGTAGATTATCTGGGTCAATAGGATATGCATTTGAAGCTTTAGCAACGTACTGTCTGATAGCCCTCCCTAAGAATTCTACCAATTAATACTCTCACCAGTAACATATAGAAGTATTTTTATGCAGTCTTGCCAACACGGGCTGCTGCTTCTTCTCCCTCTCCCTCTCCTTCTTCTACTTCTTCCCTATTTAAGAACCATATCTATTTTCTTTTCTAAGAATACTCTGTATATCTTTGTGAACTTTTTAATCAGATAAATGATCTTTCATTTACTCATGGATTTGTAGGTACTCTTTATATATGTGAGAGATTAGCTATCTGTCTAAGTTTCTAGAAGCAAATATTTTTGCCTAATTGTTATTTGTTTTTTCATATGGCTTATTTTTTTCCCCCAGAAAAATTTTTTTTTTTAATTCTTACAAAGCAGATCTTATCACTCTTTTCTTCCATGACTTCTTAATTTTCTAAGTTAGAAAGGTTTTTAATACTCAAGGTTATAATTCTCTCAAATTTTTCATTTATTTATTTTACATTGAACTATTGAATTTATTTAAAATTTTAGGCTCCCTTTTAGGCCATCTCAAGCAAACATGTCCTTAGGATAGGGTTGCTAGATTTTACAAAGAAAAACACAAATACCCCATTAAATTTGAATTTTGGAAAAAGAACGTCATTTTTTAGTACAGTTATGTCCCATGTAATATTGGGAGCTCTACTGGGGACATACTTATACTAAATAATGACTCACTGTTTATCTGAAATTCTAATTTAACTGGGCATCCTGTATTTTATCTTGCAACCCTAGGTTGGAAGGCATTGGCCTCTCTGCTTAGACACTTTATTATTTATTTATTTATAAAAGAAAATGAAAAATTTTAATTGAAGTATAGTTGTTGTACAATATATGTTACAGGTGTACAATATAGTGATTCACAGTTTTTAAAGTTTATACTCCATTTATAGTTATTATAAAATATTGGCTATATTCTTTGCATTGCACAATATATCCTTCAAGCTTATTTTCTACCTAACAGATTGTATCTCTTACTCTTCTAACCTTATGTTGCCTTTTCTCTCTCCACTGGTAAACACTAGTTTGTTCTCTATATCTCTGAGTTCGCTTCTTTTGTGTTATATTTTTTGTTGAATTTTTTAGATTCTACATGTAAGTGATATACAGCATTTGTCTTTCTCTGTCTGACTTATTTCACTACCATAATGCCCTCCAAGTCCATCCATGTTGCTGCAAATGGCAAAATTCTGTTCTTTTTTATAGCTGAGTAGTGTTCCACTGTATATAAATACACCACATCTTTATCCATTCATCTGTTGATGGATAGTTAGGTTGTTTCCATATTTTGGTAATTGTAAATAACGCTGCTATGAATGCTGGGGTGCATGTATCTTATTGAATTCGTGTTTTCGTGTTTTTTTTTCAGATATATACCCAGGAGTGGAATTTCTGGATCATATGATAGTTCTATTTTTAGTTTTTTTGAGAAAATTCCATACTGTTTTCTACAGAGGCTGCACCAATTTACATTCCTATCAACAGTGTATGAGGATTCCCTTTTCTCCACATTTTCACTAACATTTGTTATTTGTGTTTTTTTTAATGGTAGCCTTTCTGACAAGTGTGAGGTGATATCTCATTGTGGTTTTGATTTGCATTTTCCTGATGATTAGTGATGTTGAGCATCTTTTCCTGTGCTTGTTGGCCATCTGCATTCCTTCTTTGGAAAGATGTCTGTTCAGGTCTTCTGCTCATTTTTCAATTGCGTTGTTTGTTTTTTTGATGCTGAGTTGCACGAGCTGTTTATGTATGTTGGATATTAATCCCTTATCAGTCATATCATTTGCAGACATCTTCTCCGATTCAGTAGGTTGTCTTTTTGTTTTGTTGATGGTTTCCTTCCTGCTTAGATACTTTAGATTGGTCTGATTCTCAGTTTAGGCTATGTCAGGGCCCTATTACTCTTCCTCATTTGCTACTTAAAAATTTTATGGTCTTATAATGTCTGCATCCGTCTCTCATAGGTTCTAAAGTTTGTGCAAACAATTTGTACTAGACAAATTGAAATCAGTTACCTATTGATGAGTGAATAGATGACTAGTTTCCTTCTGACATTCTCTCCAATGTGTGCTACAAGAAAATCATTTCCAGGAGCCAGAAGAAACTACCCAGTGGTAGTGAAGAGCTAGTCCCCTGTCTCTTTTGTTCTAATGAAACAACTGAGTTTCTAAGAATATTTGGTTGTCAAAATAATTGTCTCAATAGCTTAGAGGTTAGAGTTTCAGATTTATATAACATAGCTATTTTTTTCCTTACAGGAGTTTAAATAATAACATTAAAAAATTATAAATATGATGTTTGACTAAACTGCATGAAAATAAATCTAATGTCTCTTTTTCACTTCTCTTGAAAACACAAAGTCAGGAATCTTAACTCTCTTAGCACCTGCATTATGATTAAGAAAGCACAACGCTGAGATAATAGTCCACTTCCCTCAACAGAATTGTAGCACAAATCACAACCATCATGATAAATAGAGACTATGATGTCATAGAAACAGTAAGGTCCCGGTTATATTACAACCAGTGGAAGACAGTATATTCACTTCTACCTAATTTACTTCATTGCATCTCATCAACCCACTAATTCATTTCTTCAACAAATACTTCTTGAGTGCTTAGTGTCAGCACTGTGTTAGGTACTAGGTTGAACAAAATAGTCCTAAATCCCGTCTTCATGAAGCTTTGCTAGCTGTGCTAGAGCCAGCTCCTACTGACTGGTTGAGAGCCTGTTGTGAAATTTTAGGAACTTTGTGAGCATTATAATTGGCAACGGTGAGAGTATTTATACACAAAAATGGGTAAAAACTAAAAAATCAGGGCTTTCTTTGTTGTTTCTTTTCTCTTCCACTGCTCTGTCTATTTAAATGGAGGGCTGATTGTTAAACACCGACCAGCACATCACTGAGTTTACAGAGGTGCCTCTTGACTGAGTCACCCTTCCTGCCTCTCTACCACCACACAAGGGCCCCACAACA
The DNA here is from genome assembly GCF_048564905.1 of Vicugna pacos. Taxonomy (NCBI): domain Eukaryota; kingdom Metazoa; phylum Chordata; class Mammalia; order Artiodactyla; family Camelidae; genus Vicugna; species Vicugna pacos. The sequence continues at coordinate 51,764,243 of NC_132987.1, read as the reverse complement.
CCAATTTACCTTGCTTTTTACAAAAAATAGCTTCTTCGAGTGTTATGAAGGAATCAAATATAAGGTATTTTAGTTGACACATATTATAGGTTGCTGGCTATCTAAAGAACTCCAAAGTGAAACTTTTAAAGGAAACTCTGCAATGTTAAAAAAAATTCTCATTTATATTTAGCTATGTAAGATGCAGGTAATAATAGCACCCCCCTCATAGGGTTGTTGTGGGGATTAAATGAGCTAATATGTGTAAAGAACTTTGGGAAGTGCCTAGCACAGAGTCACAAAGATTATACAACATACAAGTCAAGGTCCACCCTGTTCTTATTTTACATGATATACGCAGATGAATTTTCTTTGTGGTACTGATAATATTGAAGGTAAGTAGGAAATTTCAGCTGTATCTCTCAGCTCCATTCAATAAGCTAAAATGACCTCTTTAATTTAGAAAGAACCTTAAAGGATTTTAGATCTGGAATCTTAACTGCTGGAAGAAAGTTAAGAAAGGCAGTATCACGTCTTTGGAGCCAGAAGAAATGCTGCAGTTGTTCCTTTTTTTCCATCTGACAGTATTAAGGTTTTTTTTTTTTTTTAATGAAAAACCTTACTCTTTTCTCCTTTTTGTTATTTCATTAGCTTTCCTAAATGAGTTAGGGCACTCTGAGTATGCCACTCCTGATTATGGTTCCCTTATTCCACAAGAAGAACACAGAAACGAGAAGGGGACCAGAGAACCTCTGGTGGGCTACTAATCTTAGGATTTTGAAATCTAGTCTCAACTCTGGCAGAATTCTTCAGTCTTTACAAAGATAAAGAAAATATTTTATTAACCTATTTAATTTATTTAACCTATTTTTATATTTATTAACCTATTTTATATACTAGAAGGTTTTCCTCTCTCTGTTGAAGGTAATTTGTCACATGCAGTTCCTATATGTATTTTGTTAGATTTATGGCCACATTGTTCTTCTTCTTGGTAGTATTGTAAAGGGTATTGTTTCACAATTTCATATCCAAGTTGTTCATAGCTAGCGTGTAGGAAAGCAATGACTTTTGTATATTATTCTTATTTCCTGCATCCTTGCTATAATCACTATTAGTTCCATAAGTTTTTCTTTTTTTTGGTAGACTCTTCAGAGTTCTTTACATTAACAATCATGTCATCTGCAAATAAAGACAGCTTTATTTTTTCCTTTCTAATCAGTGCATCTTTTATTTATTTTTCTTGTGTTATTGCACTAGCTAGGACTTTGAATCGGAGTGATGAGAGAGGATATCTTTGCAGTGTTATGATCTTGGGGGGGAAAGTCCCCTATCTCTCATGATTAAGTATGAAGTTAGCTATAGGTTTTTCATGTATATTCTTTTTCAGATGTAAGTTCCCTTATAGTTCTCATTTTCTGAGATGTAAGAATGTAAATGATTTGTTTTAATCTAATCTATTGAGAAAATTTATTTACGGTCATTCCTCTCAGGGCCGGGGTGGTTTGGAAGCGGTAGAGTGGAAAAAGGGACATTCCACCCTTGATCCCATGATGACTAGTCCCTGAGTCATCTCTCTGCTGTTTTTATCCTCCACCCCTTGTCATAAAACCAGAGATCTGTAGCAGCTGCATTTGGGAAAGAGGCAGTGTGAGACGGAGTAATGAACTGTCTTTTAAATCTGAAGAGCTGCCACTTCTTATCTGTGTGAACCTGGATGAGTCATAAAATTTCGTTTCTAAAGTCAGAAGTTGAAATGATGTAAACTTTAAAGTACTCTACAAATTTAGACTATAAATTCTTAGAGGGTGGGATCCATATCAGTTCATTTTTGAATCCCCTAAGTAGTCTGGGGCACAGTAAATGCTTACTATGTATCTAGTTATTGTTATTGCATCCATTTATCCTCCAAGATCTCGTTGCTTGCCCTTGGGCTGTGTGTATGCGGTGCTAACTAGTGGGTATTACTGCATGGGTTACCACAATTGGGCTCTATGACCTTGGACATGTCATTCAAACTCCCTAACAAATAACTGGACTGTTTGGATGAGTATGTGAGAGAACCCAGGTAAAGCACTTTGCAAAATATTAACTCATGGAAAATGCTCATTAAATGCTAACTGTTATTTTTATTTGGGTAATACCTTAATTAAGGAACTAGAGAACTAGATAGTGAAAGCTATGGGGGTTTTGGTTTATTTATAGTTATTTTTTGGTGTCTCCTTAAGGGAACTTTTTCATTTGCTCACGATAATAGAGGGCCAAAGTAAGGGAGAAATGTGGCCCAAAGCTGACAGCTGGCCCAAACTGCCATTTGTGCCAATTCACTGGCTTTTTTCTTGTCCTGTCCACTAGGTGACACTGTTTACTCATCTATGCTACTCTGTTTAGGCCTTTCTATAAACCTTCATTCAAAAGTAGCATATTTTGTTTGGGGTAATGGTGGTGGTAGTAATGGGGGGTGGGGGTGGGAGTGAGGGAGTATGTTAGAAAAGAAAATATAAATGAACTGCCAGTGACCAATCTTTGAGGTACAATCATGGGCCATTGTTACCTATGGTTATGTGACTTTTATGGAGTAAGTTTCAAATTACTTTTTAAACTGATTTTAAGAGCAGCATTCAATTTCCATTTCTATTCCAAGAAATGAAAGAAAACAGGAATTGCTCCCCTGCCCAAGCCTTCACGAAAACAAAGGATAAAATAAAAATGTTGTGGCTTTGAATGTAGACATGAGTAGATGCTCTTAAATGTCAATGTTCGCCTCACTTCAACACTAGTTAATGAGGGAATCAACCACTAATAAGCAGTTGAAACAGTTTCTAGGCTACGCTTAAGTTGGGCCTTCACATCTAATAAAAATAGTTATGCAGAGAAGAAAACAAATGCAGTGTGTTCATTTGGATGTGAAGTTCGCAGAGGCCCTCCTTGACTTGCAGGTTAGTTTTGATCCCATTTCTGCATTACTGTATTGCCACATACTCAGCAGAAGCTGTCATTTATCTGGATACCACCTGGTTAAACCTGTGATGATTCCAAAATGGCATATGTAAGATTTGTTAGAAACAAAATTCAAAATGATTTTCTTCCCTTGTATTTCCAGGCTATAAGCCAGGGGAAGCAATGTCAACCATATTAAACCAAAGGATTAAGAAATCCAAGATATTGTCCATTTCCTTGGTGTTTGGGGTCTGTCTTTTCTATTTGTCATCATCTCTTCGTTGTCCATTTTAACCTGAAAATTAACTTGTTTATACTGCTTGTTTAGGGCTTAGATTATTTTTGCCCTTGGAAGCAACCAAAATTCTCTAACAAATATTTCCCAGTTCAGAATTTTCCTAAAGCTTTCCTGGCCTCTCCTGCTAATGAGCTCCAATTTTCTTCGCTTTTCTGTGAGTCTACCAGCATGAACCACCTTGAGTTGGTGTGTAATAAACAACTAAATATAGTCACAGTTTTGTCAGCTAACTTTTGGAAGACTGTCACAAGGCCCCCTAAAACAGGAATTAAGCAGATTTAAAATGAACTGGCGAACTCTTGAGCTTGGGAAAAGAGGACTTTTTAATATGTTGTGAGCAGTAGTTACCACAACATCTTCTACACATTTATGCTCACTTTATTTAAGTAACAGTAATAACTTTAATGATTGTTAGCAAAGCACTGTTAAATGCTCAGCAAACCCTCTCTGAAATGGGCTTTTTCCAGAAAATTCTTAATGTGGAACCAACACTGTGTAATCAGCAGTTGCGTGAAGAGGTTTGGGCAGCAGAGCAGATAACAGCAGCCTCTGCTAGCCTCGCAGAATGGCTGTAGCTGAAACATGCATTTTGTTCCTCGATTCTGTGTAGAGCCCCCATGACATCTGGGATTTACTTATTCTTTCTCTAGCTTGCGTGGTCCTCTGAGGAGGAAATGAGAGTGCAGGAAAAAAGAGAGGAGGGAAAGGGAGACAGGAGGGGGATATAGAGAAATTCAGGGCTGGCTTCAGTACATTTGAATTCTAACTGTTGGGGCATTCTCCTAAGTAGTGAATACTAATTATGCCGAGTGTGTCAAATCATGCCCTGTTTTTGTAAATCAAACAAAAGTTCCCAGGAGAGGTGGAGGCCACCAAGCCTGTTTCATTTATGACGCTACCAGAATTGAAAGCTGGGATTCAAGAGGGTATAGGTTTTGTGAACTTAATTTTATGACATATGCCTTGTACCTTCAATGCCCTGACATAAGGGCTGCAGGCTTTACCATAATGCTTTCATTTGATCAGTTAATATGCTATTAGGGATGGCTATCCCACTTTTTAGGGATATTGAGAATAAATAAATAAATTTGAGGAACATGTTTTGTAGTGTTTTTTTCCAGGGAAAATGAGCAATAGATCATGGGGCACAGATGGTGTTGCTCTCATCAAAAGTGCCTATAGATACTTACCAGACTCTAGCTAGGTATTTGTATACTATCTATTGCTGAAATTCTAACAGTGCTGCTTCCAAGAGGAAGCTTTGACATTCCATGTCACATTGGAGCACCATAGGCCCTCAATGATCCTGTCTTAGCTTTTAGAAGAAAGAAAATAAGTTTTTCTTTCTGTTACCAGATGGATCTTTCTAAAGCACCCTTGCTCTTCAAATCATCAGCAGTTTGCTGCTGTTTACTAACACCTCAATTTAGTGAGACAAAAGCCTTCCCCAACCTAGCAGTGCCTTTTCCAGTTTTCATGCTCATGTTCCACTATGTCTCACACACCAACCAGACGGGACTCTGGATTTGGCTCTCTGTCTTTGTTGAAGCCTTTCACTCTTCCTGGGATGTTCTCAGAGGCTCTCCTCCTTAAAACCCATCGTTTACCTTTAGAATACTGCTCACAACTAAAAGAGCAGTTTTAAAATACTGCCTCTTCAACAAGTCCTCCCTGAGTCCCCTCTGCCTTTAGCCAGAAGTAATTTTTCATTTTTTGGAACACTGTACCTCTTTTATATCACTTGAATCATGCTTTGGTTGGTAGGTACCTGTGTAGGTAGCATCTTTCCTACAAGATTACAAGCTCCCAGGCATCGGGTATTTAATTTGCATCTGCCTCAGTGATTTTCACAGCACCACATACAGAATATGTGGTCATGAATCTTTTGAGGTAAATAAAGAGCATAAAGCATATACACTGCCTTGCTGGACTAACTTCAATAGCCATGTCTAAGGGCTCATAACACAAAAGGACAGTGTCAAGAATAAAGTAATTAGGAGTATATTTCTTTATATTGGTTTTGCTTCAATGATATTTTTCAGACTTACCTTTTTTCAGTGTGTTTGACACATAGTGGGTGCTCAGTCAACCAACTCATGGCAGTAACGAATCAAATGAGATTCCATAACAAGGCAAAGAGAGCTTTTAATCAGACTTTTTTGAATTTATGAACTGAAGAACAATTTTCCAGATTTACATGGAAACTGGAAAGCTAAAAAGGCAGAATGAATCATTTCCATTCTTGATGCACATGAATCTGTGGATGGTTGACAGTAAAGGATGCGCAACATTTAAAAATGTGATATGAATTAATACTAACACTTACTGAGCACTTGTTGTATGCCAGGCACTCTGTGCATCAGCATACTTGCATTACTTCGTTTGGTTTCCCATTAATTACTATTTCCATTTATAGATAAGAAAAATGAGTTTTAGAAAAGTTAGGTGAATTGCCCAAAGACAGTGGCAGAACTGAGATTTGAATTCAGGCTACTAACTCCAGCAATCTGCCTTCTTGCACAAAGTTATGTCCTTCCAGGAAAGAATATAATATAGTACATCTTAGACAGTGTTAGAACTTTTCATTCGGCCAAAATGTTCTCTTCTCAGTGCTCCTATTTTACAGATGAAAGAACTGAGGCCCCAGTGAGGTTAAACAACTTTCCAGGGTCACAGAGCTAGTGAGATCTGGGATTAGACCACAGATACCTAGACTCCCAGTCTGAAGGGTGCCCTCCCTGCTACAAGCTGATGTGTTATCACACAGATTTGGATGTACATGAATCTAGTTAGGTTCCCTTAAACATAGGCCCTCTGTGCAGTGAAAGCCAGAGGCAGCTCAGCTGACCCTAGATGGTCTTAGTGCTGTCTGCTTTATAAAGAAGCCTGACTACCTCTTTTATGATTTATTGACTAATCTAGTAGTATTCATTTCAATTACCAGAGACCAAGACATTCCCTCTTCTGTGGCTGACTTTGCCTTCTTGTACAAGAACCAGGGTCTGAGAGCTGGCCTGGGTTGCCTGTGTGGTTCCATTTGGAATTCTCTCTGCTACTTGAGGGCCACAGGGTCTAAAATATCCACAATGAAATGTCTCCTAGCATTAAGGGATTTTCTAAGTCACAGATTCTGAGATTGTGGAAACAAAACAAAATAAATGAATAGAGATAACCAGGATGACAACAACATAACAAAGCACTTGGAATCAGAAAGCTAGAGGACCGGGCACCAAGGAGTCACGACTTGAGGGTGAGTGCTGGCTGCTTCCTTCCGAGTTAGGCAGGGGATGGCCCTGCTTGTGTTCCACCAGGGAGATTATAAGCACTTAGGCTTCCAGATATTGGGATGAAATTTGAAATGAGAAATAACTGTCTCTTAATGTCAGCTGATCATGGAAAAGCTACTTAGTCTGTTTGGACCTCAGTTTCTTTTTCTGTAAAATGATATAAATCTTATGAGGCCGCTGTGGCGATTAGGTTAAATTGGACAATGTATCTGAAAGCTCTTAGTAAATGCAGTGCTCTGCACACACCTATTCTCCATTAATAACCAACTGATGCTTTTAGGAGGACCTCATGAAAATGAAAATATAAATTTGGGGAGAGCAGACCAATTTAGTTATTTTTATATCCATACTACCTTAAAAAGTCAGTTTTATGTAAAAGGATGACTCTGGGTGAATAGGGCATAGGTAGGGGTAGGGGCATTTCTTTGGTTGGGGTGAGTGGGAGACAAAAGGAGAATAAAAAGTCAGGAGCTAGAGCTTCATCTAAGCAAAGGTCTCAATGGGCAAACAATGTGAAGGCTATGTGTCGGGGTTCAGTGGATGAGTAAGAAGGTGTCAGTGAGGGCAACCATTTCTCGTATCACTGTCTGGCCTAGGGCTATCCTTTTGCAGTCTGAGTTACCTTAATGTGGTGTTTCTCAGTCACTGGTCTTTCAAGCTGCTGGCATCAAAATTACTATGGTGACCTAGCAACTTAAAGATCTTGTAGTCATCAGATAAGAGATCCCAGTAACAGGAACACTGGCAGTGCGAAGGGAGAAGGAAAATTGAAATGAGTTTTAACCACCATCTACATCTTCCAATTGTGTTTCAAATATCTATGACTTCTGTCTGGGGACGTGAGGTTAGGTTATATTTTCCATTTTCCATTTCAGAGAAAAAGAAACTTGAATTATGAGGGTGGATTTACCTTTACGTATAGGCAGACAGGTAACAGTAATCATTATAGTATCTACAATGTACATTATAACTTTCTTACCCAAGTATCAAATCAGGGTTTATAAAACCTTACAATTGAAAGTAGAAATATTTTTTATCCTCTCTATGTATTCAAGCCATCTTAAATAAAAATGAAATCTCATGCCTCTAAAAGAGATTCCCACAGTCCCTTGAAAACTCACTTTAATATTTTGCTAGTCTTCCCACTACATACTAAGTCTCACTGCTATTAATTTTTCTCTAATTGAAGATAGAGACTAGCTTATTGCCACACTTCTGCGGGTAATGCTTTGTGTCATATTCATATTTGCATTCCCATCACTTGCCATTGTCCTTGGCATAAAGTAAGTATTCAGTTAGTGTTTGTTGAATGAATGAATCAAAAAATGCATGAATGAATGCTTCTTGTTTCTAATTTACTCTATTGGTGTGTCTCCTTTATAGTCAGAAAAATTCTAGTTCTTTAATGTTTCATAAGGAATCTGCCTTCTTTTGAACATCTGAACCTTTGATTGGCTCTTTACTCAATTCTCTCTGACTTTTTCACATTTCCTTTTGGTCTGAAGCTCAGAATTGGAGATCAGTGAGCCTATCAGGTAAAAATGCTAAAACATTTTGTCACTTATAGAATGGAGTAAAAAGCTTCAATTTTAAGGAAAGGATGGCTATAAATGACTAAGGTCTGGCTTGTAGGAGGTTTTGGGCCTTAAAGCGTTAGAATTCAAAGGGACTGCAGAAATCATTTCCAAGTATTTTTGTTCCTTGTTTTTGGTTTTGTTGGCTTGTTTATTTTGATGTAATGATAATGCAGCTTAAGGCAAAAGTATTTATTTCTTAGAAATATTCATTTACAGATTAAATGTAATGATGTCTATGGAAGCAAACTAAATGTCCATTGACAGATGATCAGATAAAGAAGATGTGGTATTTATATATGATGGAATACTACTCAGTCATAAAAAGAATGAAATAATGCCATTTGCAGCAACATGGATGGACACGGAAATTGTCCTTTTAAATGAATTAAGTCAGAAAGAGAAAGAAAAATACCATATGATATCACTTAAATGTGGAACCTAAAAAAAAAGGACACAAATGAACTTATTTACAAAACAGAAACAGACTCACAGACATAGGAAACAAACTTATGGTTACCAGGGGGGAAGGGAGTGGGAAGGGATAAATTGGGAGCTCAAGATTTGCAGAGGCTATCTACTATATATAAAATAGATAAACAACAAGTTCATACTGTATAGCACAGGGAACTATATTCAATATCTTGTAGTAACCTATCATGAAAAAGAATATGAAAATGAATATATGTATGTATAGGTGTGACTGAACTATTATGCTGTACATCAGAAACTGACACAACATTGTAAAGTGACTATATTTCAATTAAAAAAAAGATAGTGGTAATTTTTGAAGCTGGGTTAACTGTACTATTCTCTCTACTTTTGTGAATGAGGTTTTTTTCTTTTTAATAATACAAAATCAGGAAAAATTAGATGAGAAAACCAAGACCCAGATTGGTGAAGAGACATCACAAAGCTAGATAACAGAGATCTTGGACTAGAAGGCAAGTCTATCTCCCACTCAAATGCTCTCTTCAGGATATTATGTATTAGTTAAGCTTATTGTGCACTCTCTGTGGCCTTTACTCATGTCAGCTTCATCTTGCTTATGATAATGTTGCCATGCAAAGACCATTTATGATTCCAGTCTACTTCCAGCCTAACATGGTTTACTATTCCTGTAATTTTAATACGCATGAAGATTTCCCCAGTCCAGGTAACATTCAAAATAGAAAATAATGTTGATATAACTCTTTAATAGTGTTCTTAGGGACGAAAATAAAACATTAACAGAGAACAAAACACACACATATGTGCAAGTAATTCTGACTGATAAACAGTCACTAAACATATTTAAACTTGTAAGTAAGAAATTGCAAATAACATAATATTGTAAGCAACTATACTTTAATTAAAAAAAAGAAATTTCACATTGCAACAGAAGCTAAATAATGTCCCAGAAGTAACTGCTAATTTAAGTGTGTAAGAAAATGATAAAATGCTTTGATAGGGCTCTGGCCTACAGAGCTTCTGTGATATATCCAGCAGCTTGGCAGCCATCCAAAGCCCAGAGTGGCTTTAAGTTTGGAACATCTATCTCATCAGAAGCCAATACCATCTCAGGAATTCGCTTGTGCCCAGAACATTCAGGGTTACATGGTTTTACCCATGTTTCTCTTAAAAAAGAAAGGGCAAGCATCTCTTTATTTGGAGGAAAAGAATAGGGGTTGGTCTAAAGAAGGGAGGGGGTGGAAAACAATGTGTGTGTAGGAGTGAGGGGTGTCGGGAGGGAGGAAACTACTGGTGAGTTAACTCAGTCAGGTGTAGCCCTAAGATAAATACCATGAAATGGTTAACAGCCAACTGCCAGAGTGTATAGTCCAGAATACAAGTTTGATAGTAGGAAACCTAAGTCTAGGTGTGGAGAAATGTTTCAGGGAGAACCTAACCAGGAAGTTACCCTCCTGTTCAGAACCAGGGGAGACCACATGTGAGATGGCTCTGTAAAACCAGTTAAGTGCCATAAGGTGTTGGAAGCACTAAGAAGGTATTCCTAAACTAATGTGGAATTCAAATAGCATTCACTTCCTTAAATAGGCTTCAAAACATTTTTTTTTGGATTAGGTCTTTAAGTGATTGTACACATAGGTAACACACAGGTATTTTGTCCATTTTTTTCCCAATCAGACTTTGTTTTAAGATGTGTGTCATCAGCATAAAATTATTTTTTTCTGATCATTTTTCCTTTGTATCCTCCAATTCTCAGGTGATATAAAACTTTTTCAGAGGTTAATGTTAACTATAAATTTCAATTTTAAACAAGTTTCTCGGAGAACCAGAAAGACAAGAAAGCATAATTCCAAGTAAACTGTGTATTCATTTGAAGTTAAAAAAATAAAAAAATACCTTGCTCCATCCCCACCTAGTATGTGACTCTAGGTCACCATCCTTGGAACACTGTGTTTTGAGCTTTGGACTGGATTTGCTTCTGAGGTTAAGAGAAGTGTGTGGCAGATGTTGGGAGGCAGTTGGGGACAGGGGTGGGGAGCGGGGATGAAGGGGCTGCCAGATGTTGAGCGGGTGGGTGGAGTATGAGAATAAAAGCCTGCCAGATGTCTGCAGTGCTGAGTGTTGGAGACCTGCTTTCGACAATCTTTGGAAGATGATTTATACCCTATCAGTAGGATCTCATAAAGGTCTTACTCCTCCCCAGCAAATGCTGAACCCAGGGTTCATATAAGCTATTTTCTGCATGGTTTCTTTTCTTGGATTATGTCTTTTTAAAAATTCAAGCTGAGGGTTATATGAATAAAAATACACAATAAACCAATATACTCATTTGTAAATAAAAGAGGGTGGGGGGGCTTTACATTTAAATCTGTTGTTCTGAATTATAAGGACAATCACCTTTTATTTTCTATTTATCTTATCTTTCCTATAAGGAATGATTTGCTCTTCTCTCTTCCCCACAATGAATTTAATAGATTTATTCATCAAGTTTTCTAAATTTAGACACCAAACTGATGTTTTTCTCCCACTGCTTAATTTTATTCTTAGCAGCACTTACATAAAGACAGGCAGTGAAAGATATGGCAAAATTACTAACTCGCTGTGACCTGGAATGCACTGATAGAATAAAATAACAATAATGAAGATTGATGTACCAGGGAGACTTAATACCATGTGCCCCTAATGAAATCTGTTTTATGCTTAGAGTTTTTCCCCACAGTGCTTTTGGCTACATGTTTCTTATGGTTTTTAGGAGTCTGTTTTTCCTAGTGATGCCTAAAATAGGCTCAATTCTTAGGCTAATAGATGAGCCACACAAAAGAAAATATGTGGATCTTATAATTTCCTTGGATTTTGTCAACTGTCATGTTTTCTAGGACTAGATTTAATTACAGCAGGTAAAATTCTTCACTCTGCTCTTGTTTGAAAGTCTTAGAAATAATGATATTTGGGGAGCTGAAGCGTGAACCAAGATTGGGAAGACTGAAAGAGAAGCTACATTTGTCCCAGTGGCCTCTCAATTTTCAGAAAGCCAAGGCTCGTTATTTACCATGGACCACATGCAGCAGTGTTGATCACTGTTCCTCTAGATTGCACTGACACTCGTGTGTTCAGTAAATAATTACCCAACACCTAATTACGGAGCACCTAGGAGCATGCTGCTAAGTTCTGGGACTATGTGGTGAAAGAAGTCCCTTCCTTCTTGGAAATCCTTGTGTATGGGGGAAGACAGACTTTGAACAGTTAATTGCTAAAATAATTATTCACAATGTGTGCAATGAGAGTATATAGTAGTGGGGACTTTGGTAGATGTCATCAGATAACCATGGAATGAACTGCTTTATGATCTGGCAAATTGGTCTCTCATTTAGGATCTCCAGATATATTATCCACTTTGTTGGGTTAGTCAGCTTTCAGTGTGATGGAGTGCAAGCATTTTGTTAGGTGGTACTTTCTTAAGCACCACCAAGAAAACAAGAAAACTCCTCTAGCCTGCATTCCAGGATTATCTGGGGCCAATTCCAAAGCTGAAACTTGTCTTCACATCCAGATCCTATGTTTTTTTTTTTTTAAATAAACTTTCAATTTTAGAATAGTTTTAGATTTATAGAAAAGATTTACAATGTATCATTGTAAACATAGTACAGAGAGTTCCCATATACTCCACACCCAGTTTCCCCTATTATTAACATTTTACATTAGTATGGTACATTTGTCACAATTAACTGATACATTACTACTAACTGAAATTCACCCTTTTACTCAGATTTTCTTGGTTTTTACCTAATGGTCATTCTGTTCTAGAATCCCATCACATCACATTTATGTGTCATGTCTCCTTAGCTCTTTGGTTATGACAGTTTCTCAGAATCCCTTTGTTTTTGGTGACCTTGACAGTTTCAAGGAGTACTGGTCAAGCATTCTGTAGGATGCTCTACTAGTAGAATTTGTGTGATGGTTATTTTTTTTTCAATTATTTATATCAGTATGGACTCACGGGTATTTATTTTATATGTTGGTTTATAATCCTATACTACTTTATTTTGTTGCTTAAATTGTTCAAGCTTGACCACTGGAAGCTCTTTCAGTTGGCTTTTGTGCCCCTTAGGCCTAACCACATCATTGTGTGTGTATGTGTTTTCTTTTTGTAAAGTTTTGGAGTGTTTCGTTACTTGCTGGCACTACAAATGCTCCAGACTCATATTTCCAGCTGCAGTCCTAGACTCAGCCATTTCTCCAAGGAGCCCTGGTTTGTTTTTATTGTAGAATGGTATTAGAAACCAACACCTGTCTGGGTGCCTCTAGTTTGTTTTTCACACTGTAAATTATCTGTGAAATAGTGATTGAACAGAAACATGAGGTGGAAAAGAAAGTCTGAACTTCAGAGTCAGGCCTTATTTCCATTTCCCATATTTCCTGCTTATTAACTGTAGAGCCTTGGACAAATAATTTGACCTCTCAGCATCTTACCATTCTCATCTATAAAATGGGCATAATATTACTGACCTTGCAGGGCTGTTGTGAGAACTAGAAAAATAATATTTATAATGGATCTGTCATGTAGCATCTCTTCAAAAAGTCATTTTTATGGAGTAGTAGATCCATATAGGTCACCACTCTGAAGTTGGCTGAATACCAGGGAAAACAATGTTTAATTTTTTAAATTGCACAAACAAAACCATATTACCCATGAAGAAAATAAAAAATGATGTTTAACTACTCTAACACATGTTCCCTTTTAGTCCTTGTCATTATGTACTTATTTAAAAAATATTTTCATCACATTGCATATAATAAGAGAAATGTTTCACTATAGCGTATATAGTAATAATAAAATAGCAGCACTTACTAAGTGTTTGTCTTTTACTCAAGCTTTTACATGGATTATTACAATTTCAATTTTATAGTTGAGGAAACTGAGGCACAGAGAGGCTATGTACCTTCCCAGAGGGCACTCAACCAAGGAAGACAGAATTTGAACCAAGGTGTGTCTGATGCCAAGCCTGAAACCCTTAATTATTATATTTTCTCTTTAATGCAGGCATCCACACACACAGTCACATGTACACAAATATGTGTGTGTATTCATTTCTTTATGCAACATATACTGAGCATCTATCATACTAAAGGCATTGAATGATGTTGGTAATAAAAAATGAATTGTTCATAGGCCCTTTTTTTTCAAAAGGTGCTCAGGATTTTATAGGAGATATTTCAAACAGACAATGACTGCAATGCAATTCTATGTGTTATAAATACTCTTTGAGCCATACAGATTTCAGGGTGTGGAAAAAGGAATGATTATATCTGCCCAGTGACACCAGGGAGAGTTTGGTGGAGGAGGTGACACTTGGACTGGGATGTGGAAGGATGATGGGCCAGATTTAAATAGGAGGTTTGTGGATAGTAAAGGTATTTCAGCCAAATGGGATAGCAAAAATAAAGCCACAGAGGCCTGTGATAGATTAGATCATTGAATAGCAGTTATTCATTTCATTCCCCTAACTGCTTGGGGTAGAGCATCCTCCCTTGCCCTTAGTGTCTTTGGTCTTGGCCTTGTGATTTTCTTAGGCCAATGGAAGGGGACATCATGATACTTGTGAGTACAGACCTTAAAAGAGGCATGATAAATTTCTGCCAGCCCTCTTGGAGCTCCTTCCCTTTGTTTTGAGAAGAATATGTCCCAGGTAACTGTTGCTCCTTCAGCCTCGGACATAGTATGAAGGCACATGGAAGTAGACCTGAAAGTGATCTGGCCTGAGTCCAACCTGGCCCAGAGGAGCTCAGCTGAGATCACACAACCTTTGGCAGAACTACAGACTTGTGAGTGTAAAATAAATGCCAGTTATTATGAATCCTTGAGATTTGGGGGTTGTTTGTTATGCAGCATGATCCCAGCACAAATCTGATTAACATAGACCAGAAAGGATAAGACAAATTAGAAGAGTAGGTAATTGTCCAGTTTGGTTGAAGAATATACATGCATGCCTGTAAGAAGAATTTTCACTTAAGATGAAAATAATGAGTAAAATGAATCAGACTTTGTTGGATTTTGGCTGCCAACATGGCCAAGATGATTTTACAGACATCTTATGTAGGATTTATGAAAAATCTACAAAGTTATGAACTTGGAATAAAAGCACAGAATGTCTCTGGTATTTTTCTTTCCTTCCCCACCCCTTTTGTGCCCTTTGAGCAAATATCAAGTAAACGTTGGGGACATGGGTCTTCCTTCAAAGGACCTTATAAGCAGTTTAATAAGCAAGATAGGAACACAAATAGGAAATATGGGGGGGGGGTTCTTGCAAACAATAAAGTAGCAGGATTTAAGGTAAAGAAGGAATCTGATACCATTTCAGCTTAATAACCTAAGGGAGATATGTTAGTAAGATGTTAATCATGACAATATGATGGGTATGATTCATTCATAAACACCTTCTCCTGAGGAGAAGTAATTGCTATGGGTCCCCTACTCTTTCTACTTCTTCACCTTCTGAGTCCAGGAATATAAATGCAAATTGCTGATGATTGACAAGGTACCTGGATGCTTAGGCCAAGGTAGAACCCAAGTGCAAGGAAACAAAACATTTTAAAAGCAAAAAGGCATGAAAGAAAAAAAGATTGAGTGAGTAGTTGGCTTTATGGGAAAGGACTACGAGGTGGGAGCTTTTAGGGAAATCTCTAGAATGTAGAACTAAAACTCATGCTGGGGCAAGGGATGGGTGGAATAGACTAGAGAGGACTTTCTTTAATCTTCCCACCCTTTTGGACTCAGGTTAGAAGATGTCACTTCAACTTCATGTAAAAGACTGTCTCCTCCTGGTTTTGCTGTTGTGCATTACTATCAGTAAGATCATTTGATTATGAACTGTGTCACCCTCGGCTCTTACATGCAAGTCCTCTATATATCATCATGTCTAAAGAGCTTGTCTCCTCTCAGCCTTCAGTTCATGCCCTTAAACAATGTCTCCTTTATTAGATGAATCTGTACCAATATTTTTCAGTTAATAAATTCTGCATCATGGAGTAAATTTACAACCATAACTTTCCTCTGGCTTAAAGATGAAGGAAAATACGTATCTTTGGTACATAATTCTGAAGTGTTTCTAGTAGTGCCTCAGTCTCCAGTGAATCAACCCTTCCTCTTTCCAGGGTGTGCAGGAGAAATGTAGGGTCTTCTAGCTGAGTTCTGACTGAGCACTGCCCTGATTCCCCATTTGTGTGACCACAGGGACTGCAGCCATAAATAAGATCCATAGGAAGCCTGGCCACTAAAGAACTATAAAACATATTCCACCAACATTTGTTGAACACTTGCTATTTGACAGGCATTGTGGTAGGCAGAGCAAGGGACACAAAATGAATAAGACATGGTTTTCTCCCCTTGGGGGTTTATAATCAAGTGGAGAAATAGATAGGCACAGAAACAACACAGGATGTGGGAGGCTGAGTGGAAGGACAAGTTTGAGCACGGGCCAAATACAGAACCACCCAGTCTCTAGGTTCCAAATTGAAACACAGTGTAACAGAAATCCTACTCTAGCCACATGGAAAGCCAGAAGCAGGCCCAATGGAGGAGACTGATTTAAAACATAATCCTAGCAGGGTGGTCAAAGCTGAGGCACCCTATACTGGTCTAGGGAGAAAAGAACAGGTCTAACTGGATAAAAGTACTCTTTTTAAAGCCCTACTTCAGCATCTTTTATTCCTAACTTCTTATTTTTGTTTTACCTCCCAGGGGTACTGGTTAGAAGGTTCCTAGAACACTCTTTGGCTGTGGGATAAAGATGGTATGATTCTAGTGGGCCTCAGATCAGAACCAAGTGGGTTTGTACTTTTAGCAACAAAACTACATTCACCATGAGCTGGTTTCCTTTTGGATTGAATAGAAGTGAAGGTAGTTAGCTCTCCGTTTCTCTCTATGTAGAAGCTAGATTCCTTTCAGCTTCAGTGAGCTCTTATGGAGATCATCTTGGAGACCTGGTAGCAAAATACCACTTGCGAACAGTTCATTCAGTTTTTCTTAAGTAGAACAGTCTTGGAAGACAGGCTTGGGAACTAGGCTTATGGGCTTGGGAAAACAGACAGGGATTCGGGCAGCAGCTGTTTTTAATGTGCTTAGAGACTGCATATGTTCTATGTAGAGAACACATTGCATTCAGTAAGATCATAAAATATGCATGTGAGTGTGGTTAGAATATGACAGTAAAAATGGTGCTGCCAACACAATGGAAACACTTTGTTATGCTGCTAAGCCATGTGGCTTCATGTCTCAGAACATGGCAGCTAGGCTATATTATCTAGAGTTGAGATTTGTTGTGTTTTAATGCCACAGTCCTCTATTTTTCCCTACATGATTAATATATAACACTGAAAGAATTGTTAATGACTCCTTCTAACCTCTGAGTAGAACTGGCCAAGGCTCCCTCTGTCCCAGATCAATGGAACAGTTGAAAGACAACATAGTTAATAACAAAATCCTCAAATACAGGCAATTTGCCATACTAGCAAGTAAATGGTATCATGATTAAAAACTAGGTGAGATAAGCAATCCTTTAAACTCTCATTCAGTGCATCTAAAAAATTACTCTTTTTATTTTAATAAACTCTTTACTTTGAAATAGTTTTAGATTTACAGAGAAGTAGCAAAGACAGCACAGCAAGTCCCCTTATAGTCCTCAACCAGTTTCAGTTTTCTCCAATGTTATTATCTTACAAACGTACTCAAAATTAAAAGACCAGATTGGTACATGGCTATTTATTGAACTCTAGACTTCATTTGGATTTCACCAGTTTTCCCATTAATGTCTTTTTCTGTTCCAGGATCTAATCCAGGACACTATATTCCACTTGCCATGTTTCCTTAATTCCTTCTGGTCTGTGACAGTTTCTCAGTCCTTCCTTGTTTTTCATGACCTTGACAGTTTTGAGGAGTACTAGCTAGGTATTTTGTAAAATACTTTGAAGAAAAATGTTGTGTTTTAAAATGAGGCCTGATCCTTTCTTACTTGGGAGAAACTGCTCTCTGTCTTGGAAGGCCAGAGAAGAACCATGGTCAATCCTGGGGGAGAAAAGGCATGGAGGAGAACACTAGGCCTCCTCTCACTCTGATCTTCTGTTCAGGCGGATGAAGAGCACCTGAGGACCATGAGTGGTCCAGTATATTCGAGGGCAACGCCTGGAATCAATGGGCTAACCTGCTATACTTCAGAATCACTTGGGGAGCTTCTAAATACACTGATGCCCAGAACTCAACCCAGACCAATTAAATCAGAATTTCTGGGGATGTGGCCCATGTTGGGTATTTTGCAACAGCACACAAGGTGATTCTAATGTGCATCCATGATGGAGAACTGCAGACTTAGTAACAAAGAACATATTTGCCTAGTACTCTAGATACGGAGAAGAAGTAGGCCACAGGCATGCAGTTGGTCGAGGATTTAGGATTTGGGGCCCTGGAAAAGTCTCTTTATCACAAATTTAACTGATAGTATTACTCTACTTTTCTTAACTAGCTTGAATGCTAATGCTAGGTGTCAAGCAGGGGATTTGTTTCCTTAATCATCAGTTTGATCTGAGGCTGTAACAAATGAGTTTTAGAACCCTGTTTCTCATCAAATATCCTATTTTTAATTGTCTAGTGACCAAAGCTGACCATTTGGAGACGCAATCTATTGTTCAGGTAAAAATACTGAACTGGGTGGGAGCTGGGAACTGGGTTTCAGTCTTAGGGCTTTAAAAACAGTTTAGCCACTGGCTGGTCAAGTCACATAATTTCTCTGGAACTCAGGGTATTCACCATAAAAATGAAGGGATTGAATTATACCATCACTGAGATCTCATGTGGCTCTAAAATTCTATGTTTAAGTCCCAGTTTGTCATTGACTAAATGTTCAACCTTGAGTGAGCGGTTTAATCTTGTTAGGCCTTATTTTTCATCTGTTAAATGGGGATATCTCATTTCAGGGTTACTGTGGGCATTAATTGAGATAATTCTTTCTGAAGTGTATGAATCTAGGTGTAATGTTTTCTGAAAAGGTGGGTGATTCTTCCCTCTCTTGGGGGATCATTGTATCACCATTGTATATCTTTTCCTATACCACAGAAGTTCCTTCCAAGTACTCAGTAAATACTTGTGGATTGAGTAAATGGCATAACTCCAAGATAAAACACTTAGTCAACATAGAAGTGGGTTGCAACAGTGGCTTCCAATTAGATTTACCTGAGACGCTTTAAAAAATCATGACCCTCTACCACTGCATCCAGATCAATCAAATTAGAATCTCTAGGGATGGGATCCAGGTGTCAGTTTTTTGGGGGATCTCCAGGTGATTCCAATGTGCAGTGAAAGGTGAGAACCCCTGCTTATGAGAGCCAGTTTTTCTTGCTCAGCAAGTTGAAAAACAGAAGAAGGCTCAAGTACCACAGGCTGGCCAATCCTTGAAGGACATGCGTTGTATCTTTATTTCTCTCTCCATCTACCATAACACTTAGGTGAAAGTGCATGGCAGGAACTCAACATGAATTTGTTGAATTGGATGGAATTATAAAAAAAAAATTCCCAGATCACCATTTACTCCCTCAGTCATGTCATTCACTACGCGATAGGACATGAAAAAGAAAGCAGGTGAAGTCAAGGGTTCTAATCTCTGATCATATTCTCATTACAATGTAAGTTCTTTTTTTTTTTTAAAGGAATCTTATGATTTAATGAGTTTAGTTTGAAAAAGAACCCTTTCTTCATTTCAACTCTCACTCTGCATCCTCCTGTTGGTCCAGTTCCGCAATCCTGCCGCCGATTGGAGCCTGGGGCTGGAGAGCGAGGTAAGTGTCAGCTGATAGCAGTGGTGTTTTCAAGAGCTGGAGTTCCTGTGATGAGCCCAGGGCATATCACTGCTTCAAGGTGTTTCATCCACTGACAATAAGGTACTCAATTTGATCTCCACACTCCTTAGGTTTCTAATGCTTTGTTTATTCTCATATGAAAAATATATTTTAAAAAAGATTCTGAGATGCTCTTATTATTAATACAGGTGCTTACATAGTTCCAGATAAATACAGACCCCCCTCCCCCCTTTTGAATGTGTTGTAGCTTTATATGAAGCTAATGGAGCAAGGCAATGCTCAAACGTCAAATTAAACTGCACAGCTCTGTAATCACTCAGACTGACATGGCATAAAAGGATAATTAGTAGTTCATTACATGGAACATTGTTTGTTCAGCTAAATTGATTTCTCAGCTGCCCATGTTTTCTGTTTACTTAGTAAGCGCTCCACTGCACATTTTTATTTGAGAGCTAGGAAATCCCTTTCCCTGAACTTTTTTTTTTTTTTGATGAGTATAGTTTAAAAATATAATTTGCTTGAGCTGGGTGAACCTCCGAATGACATACAGGTGTACGGTAACAATCACATGTGTGGATTGATGCGCGGAACATAAAACCGGCTGTGGTTAGAAACCTGGGAGACTCTCTCCAAAGGTTGGAATATACCCCACGGCTTTGTACTTGGAAATGCTTTTGTGGCTGTTTGCTTTTCATCTTAAGAGTGAACTTCCCTCTCAGAAAGTGAGGGAGTGAGAGAGAAATTGGAATAAACACCTAATCCCTTGCCGTTCAAAGTGGAAATTTTCCAACAAACTTTTCTTAAACCCTTCATGTTGCCTGTTAATGCCAAGATAAAGAAAACAGTAGCTGTTTAAGGGTTTCCTGAAACCCTGCTCACTAACATCAGGGTTTAGGAAAAAGGCTAAAATGCTGACTTCAAAACTTTCTAAACTTCCTACCCTATAATGATAATGTGAATTTTCTAGACTGGTACAACATAGCTGTCTGTAGTACACACCCCTTGGCTGTTTCCGTGTCTTTGGTACTTCTCTCTGGGGAGTCAGACAATCATACAGATTTTGCTGGACAAATATAGGCATTCAGACATGTGATCTTTGAAACTATCAGCATCTGCCTTCTAAAGCATAGCTCACTCAGGGTTTTGCCATTGGCTTGCTCAGCTCTGCTTGACCAAGGTTAATGCATTGACCTAAATGGCACCTTGGAGTTGTGACAGTCACAGAGGAGAGAAGCCTGTTCCGCAGCAAGTTCAAACCTTGGGTACATGATGAAATATAAATCCAGGCAGAATGTCAGGCTGGTAGTTCTGCTGCAAAGAAGTTTGTTTCCCAAAAGATTCTTAACATTAATCAGGTTTTGCTAGTCCTTAGAGGAACTTAGAAATCTGCTGTTTGAAATTAAATATTTATACTGTTTGTATTAAATGGAGAAGGTGGGTCAGTGTGAGGAGGGGGGAGGCCTTTTGAGGCTGGGCAAAGAAAAGCTGGATGGCTAACCCTGGTTAACTATTCTTTCAAAATACATGTGTGCAGCTGGGGTCATGCTAGTGGAACCAAAGACTGTATTAAATCCCACCACAACCAAGTTCTGGGTTTCTTTCCTTGGTCCATTAGAAGGCTCATATAACTTAAACATGACATATAGAGCAGGTATCTCTCAGTAACCAATATTACTGGGAGGAAATAGAGCCTGCATGAATGAAATCCATAGATAATCCCGGAGGCTCACCAATGCTTTTTGATTTATCTCCTCCCCTAGCAATGTTGTTAGGTGCTGGACTCAGAGTTGAAGGTATACTCAAAGGAGGAGAATCCTGACTTTTGAAGAGAGCGTGGGCATATTATAGTTATATTCTCAGCACATAAAGAACTTTTACTTTTGTAAAGAAAGTGATTTTGGGGTCAAAATCCTAGGCAGGTCACTCTCCTGAAGGCTTTGACTGTGAAGACCAGTCAGTGTGAAGATAGATCTGTGATTACCCGGTTTGTTTCAGGACCTTGCTCAGGGTAAAACAATGATAATGAATGAATGTGCCTGTCATGAACTGAAACCTACCATGTGTCTGGCACTGCACTATGTGATTTACGTCTGTTCCTCCCAACTCTTAATTGCAGGCTTCCTTTCTCTTCTTGGGCTAGTCCCAAGCACTCTAGGTTAAGACAACGGGGTAGTTACCAGTATAAGACTGTCCTTTATTTCTAAGTACTACTTGCACACCTGATGTTTGTCTGGATGCTTGCCCACCTGTTCTACCCTCTTTACATGTTGCAAACTCCCTGGTTTCTCTTGGTCAGGGCTTGGACCTTCTGGCTCCCTTTGGTCATTCCCTATCTCATTTCTCCTGTTACTGTTTTCCCTGAGTTTTGACTGTCATATTAGCTATTGCTGGTACCCCACTGCCAATCCCCCGTGGGATTGTAGGGTGAGTCTGAGAACGTGGGCTCAAACATAGCCCAGTCCCCAAACTGATGCCAATAAAGGCAGAAAAAGTAGTCCTCCCGACAACTTGCTCATGCAGTGATTTTTATCTAAGTTCTGTTGTCAAACTGAATTACCTGGAGGTCTTGTTACAAATCCGCAGTTCCTGTTTTCTAACTCGCCTTGGCTGCCAAAGAGATCCATGAACTGCTTCTCTAAGCGCAAGTCTTGGACTCCATATATCTGTCTCCTCAATCACTTCAGTCTTCTTGCATAAGCCCAGGACACAGGGTTAAGATTCTGCGCAGATGGCCCTTCTGAATTCCTGATTTTGGTTGTCATAATTATAGTCCCGTCTCAGTTTCCTTGACACCAAAATCGCCTCATTTTTCCTCTGTCTCACTAGTTGTTTCTTTTGCTCCCTCTTTCCAGCCTCTAAGGGTTAGGGAGACCAGGGACTAGACTTAGGTTAGTCTCTTTCCTTTCCCTGTCTTTCTTTGTTTCTTTCCCTTCTCCATCTAGGTGATCTTATTTGGTCCCATGATTTCAAATCCCATCTGTACACACTGATGTCTCTCCATGTAGTATCTCTTCTCTTGACCTTTCTCCTGAGCTCCAGACTCATAGCCAAGTGCCTAATCATCATTTTAGGGTATAACAAGTATCCCAAACTTAACAGAGCTTAAAAGGAATTTGGGCTTTCTTTCCTGAAACCTATCTTGCTCTTTTATTTCTCTAAGTTAATGGCTATATCCAGTTGCTAAGGCTAAAAATCTAGAAATCATTATTGATTATTTTCTTCTCCCTACCCTGACATCCAATCCATGAGTGAATCCTGGAGGTCCTATTTTCAAAATATATTTTCAGTGTCAACTTTTCTCCAGCTCCAAGCCAACATCATGTCTCCACTAAATTATGGCAATACCCTCCTAACTAATCCCTCCCTGCTTCTGCTCTTGGCTCCTCAGTCAGTTCTTCACAGAGTAGGCAGAGTGCTCTTTTAAAGACAAAATTCAGGATTATGTCATTTCTCAATTTTAAAACCCCCTATGGCATTTACTGTAGTTAGAATGACATCTGAACTTCCTATAGTCCACTGACCCCATATGATCTAACCCCTTCCGACCTTTTCTTAACCTTATTGAAAGTCCCCCTCAATCGAATTATTCTGTTTTATTTCCTCTCTAGCATAAATCACTACTTGCCTTCTAAAAAATGGTTTGGATTGTTTACTTATTATCTGTCTTTCTCTATAAGGGAGCAGACACCATGAGGGCAGAGCCTTTGTTTTGTTCATGACCGCATTCCCTGTGCCTGGAAAAATGCCTCGTATGTAATAAATGCTCAACAAATACTTGTTGAATGAATAAAGTCTAGCATCCTTGTCCAGACTGAGGAAGGGTCCCACCTTGCACCCGTTAACACTTATGTCTCTGCTTTTGTTTTCAGACTGGGATCCTGCCTTGTTTGATCAGGAACTCTGCCCTTATGTCTTGCCTGGATTCCAATTCTTCACTGGCCATCACCTTTGGAGCTGGTTTTTTCAGGCTCATTTCACTCTGCTCTGTCTAGTTCTGTGTGGCTAAGAGAACTATGATGTCACACTCCTGAGTCTACAAAGCTAAGTTACAACTGCTTCGCCCTCCAGTTTCTCACTTGAATTTCTTGGCTTTTATCTGCGCTCCAAACTGCTGAGGCTCTGGACGTTTGCTCCAGTCAAACATATGACTTTGGTTTATAAAGGTCTTGCTTTCACCCTGATGCTAGGCTAAACCTCTATATCTTGCTTCATATTCCCCAGGAAGAAGCAGTTGGAAGCTAAACCCCAAAAGAGCCTGAAGAAGGCAGGTTGTCTTTTCATCTCAAGCACAGTTTCCATTGCAGTCATATGCCATGGATGTTTGCTGCCACTCTTTCCGGCATTAGTGAATCAGGAAGTGTGTTGGTTCTCTTTACTCTTCCTGATAAAGACTAATCACATAGCTAAATACACTAAGGACCATTAAACTGAAAAATCTGGTTTGGATGCAAACCAAGGAAAGTGAAATTTATAAGATTTCTAGCT
Source organism: Vicugna pacos (assembly GCF_048564905.1). Lineage (NCBI taxonomy): Eukaryota > Metazoa > Chordata > Mammalia > Artiodactyla > Camelidae > Vicugna > Vicugna pacos. The sequence goes on along the minus strand of NC_132987.1, from coordinate 51,740,388 downwards.
TGAAACATAATGTAGAACTGATGTGGAAAAAGAAGTATAATAGAAGCCTCAGAATTAAAAAGGAAATTCCACTCTTATGTCCTAGCTGTTATTTGGCTTTTTGATAGTAAGTGCGAGTACATGAGTGTAAATAATTTGCATATATCTATACTCCAATTACCTGTTTATAGATGATGTATGTAAAATGCAGGTGATATTTATATTTTACTTTAATGAAAAGTTATCAAATGAGTAATATTTATTCAAGAACCAAGAATAACTCCTTTGGATTTACTTGGGTGATTAGGCCAGGAACACATTCGGAAAGATATATAAACCATATCTCTGAAAGAACAAAGTGATATTTCTGCAGCATTTCAATCTGTCAAGTAAATATATATGAACATAGTTTTCTTTTGAAAGGTATATTATTATGTACCCAATAAATCAAAATGAGCTCTCTTGAGTGACTTACATCTGTCAAACAAATAAAATTTGATCTCATATATATATATAAATATATCACCTATTGAACAAATCCAACCTGAAGACAAAACGAATTCACTCATGTAATATTTTTGAAAACAAAAAAGTTAAAATAGATATTTGTATCATAAAGTAAAACAAAGCTTCTTTTAAAAAAGAATTATATTCTATTATATGAATAAGTCATAATTTATTTCACTATTCTGTTATTTATGGACACTTAAGATTAATCTACTGTGTGACTGTAAACAATGTTTATTTTTGTATCCCCATAGAAATATTTCTATAAGATTTAGCTGTTAAAGTGAAATTGCTGCTTTAAAAAGATTGTGCATTTTAGTAGAGAAGCCAAGATGGTGGAGTAGAAAGACCCTGAGCTCACATCCTCTCATGAGCACACTAAAACCACAACTATCTGCAGAACAACCATTGATGAGAAAGACTAGAACCTGTCACAAAAGATCTTCCACAACTAAAGACATAAAGAAGGAGCCACAACGAGATGGACAGAAGGGGTGAACTTGCGATATAATCAAATCCTGTATTTTCTGTGTGGGTGACTCACAAACTGGAGAATAATTCTATGGCAGAGGTTCTCCCACAGGAGTGAGGGTTCTAAGCCCCACATCAAGCTCCCCAACCTAGGGGTCCAGCACTGGGAAGGCCAGTGGGTCTTTACTGCCAGAGCCCCACAGCATTGGGGGAAATAGAGACTTCACTCTTAAAGGGTGCACACAGAATCCCACATGTACCAGGACCCAGGGTAAAGGAAGTAATGTGATAGGAGTTTGGGCCAGACCTACTTGCTGGTCTTGGAGAGTCTCCTAGAGAAGCTGGAGGTGGGTGTGGCTCACCTGGGGAACATGGACACTGGTAGTAGACATATTGGGGAACATTCAACAGCATGAACACTCCTGGTGGCTGACATATTGGATCATTAATACCAAGACCTGACTGTACCTAACAGCCTGTAGGCTCTGGTGCTGGGATCCTTGGGCCAACCGTGCAGGGACAGAGCCCCACTCACCAGCAGTCAGACTGATTAAAGACTTTCTGAACCCACAGCCACCTCTAGACACATCCTTAGACATGGCCCTGCCCAACTGAGGGCCAAGACCCAGCTCCACCCACCAATGGGCAGGTTACTGGCCCCTCCAGCCAGAAAGCCTGCACAAGCCTCTAGATCAGCCTCAGCCACCAGGGGGCAGACACCAGAAGCAAGAAAACTATGAACCTGCAATGAAGGCCAGACTGTACCCTGGTACCAGCCGGGGCCTATCCCTGCCCACTAGCAGGCTAACACAACCTTTAAGACACCCCTAAACCCATACCCAACTGTGTCAGGAACTGCCCCCCACTCCCCCACCACAATAATCTGAAACTAACTCTGGGATCCCTAGGCCCTGCAGCCAGACTCCAGGAATCAGCTCTGCCTGCCATCAGTCTGTTACTAACCACAGGATCTGGCTTTACCTGCCAGTGGGTGGGCAACAGCCCCAGAGTCTTCAGGACCCTAACTCCACCCACCAGTGAGCCAGCACTAGCCCTGAAGCCCCCTAAGGTTTTGCAACCAGCCACATCATGACCAGATCCCACTAAATAGCAGCCAGCAGCATCTGCACAAGACAGGGCCTGGCAACCAACCAGACTATGGGCTAACCAAGCCTACCAGACTGCCCACATAGTCAGCCCACCACAACAGAAGGACCTACGCAACCCTCTTAGGTGGAACCCATAAAACATAAAGCTTGGGTGATAAGAAGAGAGTGCACTGTTAGGATGCATAGAATGTTTCCTACAGAGGGCCACTTCTCCAGGGTTGAGAAACATACTAACCTACCACAGACATAAAAATACAAATAGCAATTAGACAAAATGAGGCAACAGAGGAATATGTACCAGATGAAGGAACAAGATAAAACCCCAGAAGAACAACTAAGTGAGTGGAGATAGGCAATCTATCTGAGCAAGAGTTCAGAGTAACAATCATAAAGATGACCAAAGAACTTGGGAGGAGAATGGATGCACAGAGCGAGAAGTTAGAATTTTTTAAACAAAGAGTTGAAAAATATAAAGAACAACCAAACAGATGAAGAATACAGTAACTGAAATGAAAAATTCAATAGAAGAAATCAACAGTAGACTAAATGATGCAGAAGAACTGATCAGTGAGCTGGAAGACAGAGTAGTATAAATCACTGTCACTGAACAGAAAGAAAAAAGAATGAAAAGAAACGAGGACAGTTTAAGAGACCCTGATACAACACCAAGTGTGCTAATATTCACATTATAGGGGTCTCAGAAAAAGAGGCAAGAAAGGGCCTGAGAAAATATTTGAAGAGATAATAGCTAAAAATTTCCCTAATCCGGGAAAGGAAACAAGACACCCAAGTCCAGGAAGTGCAGAGAGTCCCATACAGGATTAACCCACAGAAGAACACACCAAGACACACTGTAATCAAAATGACAAAAATTAAAGATAAAGAGGGAATGCTAAAGCAGCAAGGGAAAATCAACAAATAAATACAAGGGAACACCCATGAGGCTATCAGCTGATATTTCAGCAGAAAATTTGTAGGCCAGAAGGGAGTGGCATGATATATTCACAGTGATGAAAGGGAAAAACCTACAACCATGAATATGCTAAACAGCAAGGCTCTTATTCATATTTGATGGAGAAATCAAAAGCTTTACAGACAAGTAAAAGCTAAAAGAATTCAGCACCACCAAACCATCTTTACAATAAATGTTAAAGGAACTTCTCTGTGTGAAAAAAGAAAAGACCACAAGCAGAAATAAGAAAACTATAAAGTGAAAAAGGTCACTGGTAAAGGCAAACATATAGTAAAGGTAGGAAATCATCCACACACAAAACTAGTAGGGAGGTTAAAAGATAAAAGTAGTAAAATCATATATATCCACAATAAGCAGTTAAGGGGTACACAAAATAATTAGATGTAAAATACAATATCAAAAACAGCAATGATGAGGGAAGAAGAGGACAAATGCAGGCTATTTAAATGCATTTGAAATGAAAAGATCAGCAACTTAAAAACAATCACTTATATATGTAGACTGCTATACAAAAACCTCATGGCAAACAAAAAATCTATAATAGACATACCCACAAAAAAGAAAGATAAATCCAAACATAACACTAAAGATAGTCATCAAATCACAAGAGAACAGAATAAAAGAAAGGGAAAAAAAGACCTTCAAAAACAAATTAAAAACAATTAAAAATGGCAATAAGAATATACATATTGATAATTACCTTAAATGTAAACAGGCTAAATTCTCCAACCAAAAGACATAGACTGGCTGAATGGATACAAAAACAAGACCCCTATATAGGCTGCCTATAAGAGGCTCACTTTAGATCTAGAGATACATACAGACTAAAAGCAAGGGGATAGAAAAAGATAGATATTCCATTCAAATGGAGATCAAAAGAAAGCTGTAGTAGCAATACTTATTTCAGACAAAATAGACTGTTAAGAAACAAAGAAGGACACTACATAGTGATCAAGGGATTAATCCAAGAAAAAGATGTAACAATTGTAAATATATATGCGCCCAATATAGGAGCACCTCAATATGTAAGGCAAATATTAAGACATAAAAGGAGAAATTGACAGTAACACAATAATAGCAGGAGACTTAAACACCCAAGTTACATCAATGGACAGATCATTCAGACAGAAGATCAATAAAGAAACACAGGTCTTAAGTAACATATTAGACCAAATGTTCTTAATTGATATTTAAGAGCTTTCCATTCAGAAGCAATAGAATACACATTCTTTTCAAGTGCACATGGAAAATCCTCCAGGATAGATCACATGCTAGGCAACAAAACAAGCCTCAGTAAATTTAAGAAAATTGAAATCATATCAAGCATCTTTTCTGACTACAACACTATGAGACTAGAAATCAACTACAAAAAAAAACTGCAAAAAACACAAACAAGTGGAAGCTAAGCAATATGTGATTAAATAAGCAATGGATCATTGAAGAAATCAAAGAGTAAATAAAAAGATATCCAGAAAACACAATGATCTAAACCATTGATGAGGGAAATTAAAGAAGACTTTAAAAAATGGGAAGATATCCGATGCTCTTGGATTGGAAGAATCAATATTGTTAAAATGGTCACACTGCCCAAGGCAATCTACAGATTGAATGCAATTCCTATCAATTTACCCAGGACATATTTCACAGAACTAGAACAAATCATAATAAAATTTAGATGGAACCATCAAAGACCTAGAATTGCCAAAGCATTACTGAAGAGAAAGAAAGAGGCTGGAGGAATAACTCTCCCAGACTTCAGACAATACTATAGAGCTACAGTCATCAAGACAGCATGGTATTGGTCCAAAAACAGACATATAGACCAATGGAACAGAATAGAGAGCCCAGAAATGAACCCAGAAACTTTTGGTCAACTCATCTTCGACAAAGGAGGCAAGAATATACAATGGAAGAAAGACAGTCTCTTCAGCAAATGGTGTTGGGAAAACTGGACAGCAGCATGTAAAACACTGAAGCTAGAACACTCTCTTACACCATACACAAAAATCAACTCAAGATGGATCAAAGACTTAAACATAAGACAAGATACAATAAACCTCCTAGAGGAAAATATAGGCAGAACATTATCTGACATACATCTAAAAAATTTTCTCCTAGAAGAAATAAAAGCAAGAATAAACAAATGGGACCTAATGAAATTTACAAGCTTCTGCACAGCAAAGGAAACCATAAGTAAAACAAAAAGACAACCTACGGAATGGGAAAAAATTTGTGCAAATGAAACCGACAAAGGCTTGATCTCCAGAATATATAAGCAGCTCATACGACTTAATAAGAAATAACAAACAACCCAATCCAAATATGGGCAGAAGACCTAAACAAGCAATTCTCCAAGGAAGACATACAAATGATCAATAGACACATGAAAAAATGCTCAATATCACTAATTATCAGAGAAATGCAAATCAAAACTACAATGAGGTATCACCTCACACCAGTCAGAATGGCCATCATTCAAAAATCCACAAATGACAAATGCTGGAGAGGCTGTGGAGAAAGGGGAACCCTCCTACACTGCTGGTGCGAATGCAGTTTGGTGCAGCCACTATGGAAAACAGTATGGAAATTCCTCAAAAGACTAGGAATAGACTTACCATATGACCCAGGAACTCTGCTTCTGGGCTTATATCCAGAAGGAACCCTACTTCAGGATGACACCTGCACCCCAATGTTCATAGCAGCACTATTTACAATAGTGAAGACATAGAAACAGCCTAAATGTCCATCAACGGATGACTGGATAAAGAAGAGGTGGTATATTTATACAGTGGAATACTATTCAGCCATAAAAACAGACAACATAACGCCATTTGCAGCAACATGGATGCTCCTGAGGAATGTCATCCTAAGTGAAGTAAGCCAGAAAGAGAAAGAAAAATACCATATGAGATCACTCATATGTGGAAACTAAAAAACAAAAACAAAAAACCAAAGCATAAATACAAAACAGAAATAGACTCATAGACATAGAATACAAACTTGTAGTTGCCAAAGGGGTGGAGGGTGGGAAGGGATAGACAGGATTTCAAAATTGTAGAATAGATTAACAAGATTATATTGTATAGCACAGGAAAATATACACAAGATCTTATGGTAGCTCGCAGAGAAAAAAATGTGACAATGAATATATATATGTTCATGTATAACTGAAAAATTGTGATCTACACTGGAACTTGACACAACATTGTAAAATGATTATAAATCAATAAAAATGTTAAAAAAAACCCACAATGATCTAAACCTACGGGATGCAGTAAAAGAAGTTGCAAAAGGGAAGTTTACAGTGATAACAAACTTACCTCAGGAAACAAGAAAAATCACAAATAAACAATCTAACCTTACACTTAAAGCAACAGGAGAAAGAAGAAAAAGCAAACCCAAAAGTTAGTAGAAGGAAAAGAATATCTTAAAGATTAGAGCAGAAATAAATGAAATACAGACTAAGATAACATAGAAAAGATCAATGAAACCAAAAGCTGGTTCTTTGAAAAAATAAACAAAATTGATAAACCTTTAGCCAAACTCATGAAGAAAAAAAAGAGAGAGGGCTCAAATTAATAAAATGAGAAATACCACAAGATCTTGTATATATTTCCCTGTGCTATATAGTATAATCTTCTTTATCTATTCTACATATGCCTGACTATAACTTGATAAAAAAATAAATTTAAAAAAAGGACAAAAACAAATGGGCAGAAGATAGTTAGGGGTGGGGGTCAATGTAACTTGTTGAATAGGTGAATTAATGATCTATGATGTTACCACATTTATGTAAAGTAACTACATAGGTACAAGTTATGCGGAGGATGTCACATTATAGCTATGTATATTTATTTATGTATTTAAATGCATAGAACAATGTTTTGGAGAATATATACTAAACTGTTAATCAGTGGTTATCTCTGGGGAAGGAACAGGATTGAGTGGAGGGGAAGTGAAAATAGTCATTAACTATTACTTGATATATTTCTGAAATTGTTCATATCATTATGTATTATTTCTATAAATTAAAAGACATCAGTAAAGAAAATAATAAATTATCTTAAACTATCAAATATCTGATCAAATATCTTTAAATTTCATTTGAAATTCCTATGTTCTATATCATTAAGCATTATTTTTGTCAAGGAGATTCTAAAGGGACACTTAAATTGGCACTAAACAGTTAAAACTAAAGACCAGGCAATTCTTACCAAGAATTGCAAAACAGACTTGGAGTATAGCCAAAATAAGATATGGGTGTATGGTAAATAGGAACACAAGTATTTTTTCCATCCTTAGGCTTTGGGCACGATCCAGAGCGTAGTATCAAAGTGGGTAGATCAGTGGTCTCATAACAAGAATCATGTGAGGGGATGCTAGAAGTTACTTAATAAAGGAACCAATAGCCTAATATCCAGGGATAAAACTGAGTCAGGAATTAAAGAAGAGAAAGATACAAAAAATCCTATTAATGGATTGAGTTAGGAGTCACGAGGCAGCTTGGATGATTTTTACTTGCTGAATTTTATTGCCCAGCAGTACATGTGGCAATTCTCATATTGGGGTTATCATGAAGATTCTCGGTGTCTCCAATTAGGCAAAACTTATCCTTTTTATCAGCTTTATAATCAATACTGTCAAAGATGAATGTATCATGTGAAGAGTCAGATTTCATTCAACAAGAATTAAAAGAATGCTTATAGAACACAAAGATCTGGAGTAGGTTCTGTCAGGAATAACAGGATCTTGGAGGTGAATCAAAATATGAAGATAAATTGCCACGAAAGGATTAAAGTTTTAAAGATACAAGGTTATGAAGTTGGGAAGTAACACAGTATCAGTGGGAAAGAAAGAAGGAATGAATATGAGAGGAACTGAAAAGGGAGAATGGAAAGAGCATGGCCAGTGATTGTACACAGTGACTGTAAGAAAACTGCCAAGAATCTTTTGGATTCATTGAACATCCCAGGGGACTCTCTTCAGAGAGTAACTTTGTCAGGACTTGCCTAGTTCCCAGAATTTCTGGACCACAGATGGCAAATACAGCTATTTATTAAAGGGTGTCTACAGTCTCTGTTGTCACTAAGGGAGCCATTCAAGACTACACCAGGTCAGGACAACTTGTATTTTACTTATTTGTCTCATTCACTAGTCTGTAAGGATTTTTGAGAAGGGATTCATAGTTATTTCTAAATTCTTAGTGTCTTTCAGAATGCCTGGTACATAGTAGATACTCAATTGTTTCTTGAATTGAACATAAAAGCAATAATTGATCATTAGGAAAGATAACATGACTAATAAGTAAGCACTGAAACTTCTTTCATTTGTTCAGTAGGACTGAGTACCTGACTACATGGGATAATTCATTTTACAAAAGGCAGATACATAAATTCAGCCCCAACACTGGAGTTAACAGATCCATTGTATCTGTTGATTTATGTAAGCAGACTATGCCTAGACAAACAGAAAAGGAGATTTTTCAATGTTAAAACTTATGCTAATTTTCTAGGTGGTATATACATAATTATGATAAGGTGTCTCCTCCCAAGAGTCCAGTGAGAGTTCATCAGATGTACTAGATGGGTGCAGAAGAAAACTACAACTCAAGAAGGGGGAGTAGCTTTGCTACCAGAATACTAATGTATATTATTCAGGATGAGTTATGCTGTGGCAACAAAAACCCCACATCTCAGTGGTTCCCTACGACAGACTTTCATTCACTCCACATGTCCACTGTGGGCTGACTGAAGCTTGGCTTCACATTGTCTTCACTCAGGGAACCAAGCTGAATAGATCGTCTTTTCTACCTGGAGCATTGCTGGTCGTTGTGGCAGAGGCATGCATTGGGTCTTAATTTCTTCCTCCAAGTGACATACATCACTTTGCACATTTCATTAGCCAAAGCAAGTCACATAGACATGCCTGAGTATAATTATCTCACAGGGAGGGCCAGTGAGTCTTGATGAACAGAAATATCTTCTACCACATCACTCCTCTGCACTCAATTTTTTCAACCCTAAGACTGTATCTTAGAGGAGAATCTTGAGACTTTAAAACATTTCTGGAGAACAAGCAATAGGGTACAGGAAACAGAGGATGTTCTAAGGGTAGCTGGGACTGTGGGAGAAAATTCAAATTAAGGAAGCTTCAAGATAAATGTGAGAGAGAACTTTTAATTTAGCTACATACCCAATAAGGTAGTTGGTATAAGGTAGTTGGTATGGATGGTTGTGAAATTGTGAAATCTTATTTTTCTGTGCAGATGATATTATCACATGCTTGTCACTACTAGACTATTACTGTGGATTTTTAAGAGAAGAAAAATGAAAAGATTTTGATCTAATGTCATCTTTATTACAGAAAAAAGATAAGAACACTAATTTTTAAGACTGACAAAGAATTAATTTCCAGTTGCAGTGAGAGGAAAAAAATTAGCAGACTAACAAAATTATAACCTTAACATGATTGAACTCATTACTCTTGAAATGTGGAGCAGATACTTTCTGTTGGGTTTTTAGTTTGTTTATAGAACTGGAAATGACTTTAGCATGTTAATATTTTATCAAATCAAAATTAATATCATTATGTTTTGAGAATCAAAATGTAAATGTAATGTAAATGCCATTATCTATGTTAGAATATGTACATTATTTTTTATAAAAATAATATATGCTTATTATCAAAACTTCAAGTAGTATAAAAAGTACAAAGAAAGAAAAAATTACTTATAAATAACCTAGTGGAACATTTGGTGAACACTGCTTCAGTGAACTCTATAAGCCTATACAGAGATTAACAGATAAACTGATAGGTAGGGCAAGAGATAAATACATAGATAAAGAAATAATTTTATAAGAATGAAAGGAGGCAGAAATCAAGATGGCAGAATAGAAGGAAGTGGAGCTCACTCCTCCAACAAATACATCAAAAATATATCTACATGTGGAAAACTACTCACAGAATACTTACTGAACTCTGGCAGAAGATCTCATACAATCAAAACTATAACAAAGATCACCATGTAACCAGGTAGGATGGAATAAAAAGGAAAATTGGGATGGGACCTGTGCCACTGGGAGGAAGTTGTGAAAAAAGAAAGGTTCTCTCACCCTGGGAAGTCCCTTCACCAGCAGGGATATCAGCCAGGCCAGAGAGGGAACTTCAGAAGCTTGGAGGAGAGTGCAGCAGGCAGACAGAGAGAGGCCAGCACAGAGGATCTGTGCCACCTTGCTGCACTCCCCAGCCTGAGAGATACGTCTGCTGGTGCATGCAGGGGATGGGTGCTGAAACTCGGACTGTAGAGGACAGACTTGGGGAGAAGACTGGGATTGGCTGCTCAGAGACAGCCTGAAGGGGCTGGAGTGTGGTATGGGCTACAACTGGGAGTGTGTACAATGGAGCCAGGGTCTGTCATAAAAAGCTCCATTGTTAACATGTGTGAAGGTAGGGCAGAACCCCACCATAGCAGCCTCCTTCTTGATGTGCTCACAGTCAGCATGGCTCCACCTCTATGACCTTAAATATGTAAGCACAGATGGTCTGCCCCTAAGCAGAGGCAGCACTGAAATCTGAGCCCATTTCTAGGTGTCATGCAACTTCAGAAGTGGGGCTGAAATCTGAGCTGTGTCCCAGGAGGCTCTGGAGAATTTACTCCTCCAGTGCCTTTGTTGGCTCAGCAGCTGTGGGACATGTGAACAGAATACTGGGTACATGGCTGGGGCAGGTTTGGCATTATCAGCTCTAGGCTTTCCAGGTACATGGAGGCAGTGTTGGGGTCTGGGCTGACTCCGTAGATGCTAGGGAGGGTCCAGGTGTGCAGCTACAGTGGGTGGGGGTGGGGGAGCTGGTGCCTGACTTAAGTCTATCTGCTCTGGTGGCTTTGTGAGCACAGTGTCTGAGACACTCAGACTGCTTGCATTCTCACAGCTGTAGCAGGGCCAAGGGCAGCTCCAACAACAGTGTACTTTGTGAGCCTGCACAATGGGTGACAGGTGATACCACAGAGTGTACTTCCCAGTGGACAGCTCCTGTGGAAGATTACTCAGTGGCTCCTCTCACAGTGGAAGCACTCCACTCCTGCATACCTCATACCACAGCTTAGAAAAAGATCTGTGAGCTTTTACTCCAACAAATGAGGAGTAGACCCAACCTACAACAGGGCTATGAAAAGTGCAGAGTGAAGAGGATGTCTGCTCAACATCCAATGAAGGCTCTGGTCATCACAACACCAATCATATCCCCTTATCAAGGGGATAACAGCCAATACACACAGAGAAAGGATAAGGCAGGCATCCATACTAAAAACAGCCCCCAACAAAAATATTAAACTCACACAGGCTACACAAGGATGCTCCCACATAAAAATAGCCCTTCAAGGCCACAGTAGATAACTGTTACTCCTAAATTCATAGTCAGACAAATAAAAGTAAAATAAAGAAGCAGAGGAACATTCCCCCCAAAAAGACAACAGAAATCCCCTGAAAGAACAAACAATGAAACAGACCTCTGCAGTCTACCAGAACTTGAGTTCAAAAAGTAGATAACAGAAATACTGAAGGAATTAAGAAAGGTTATTGACAGAAATGCAGATCACTGTAAAAAGGACCAAGAAACTGTAAAGAAGAGCCAATTAAAATGAGAAAACTCATTTGCTGAGATGAAAGCTGAGCTGAAGGCAATGAAGAGCAGACTAAATAATGCAGAAGAACAAATAAGTGGAAGATAGACTAATGGAAATCACCCAATTAGAACAGCAGACAAAAAGACATGAAATGATTTTAAAAAAAGAAAGTAATATATAAGATCTATGGGATAATATAAAGTATGACAATCTGTACATAGTAGGGATCCCTGAAGGGGAAGAAAGAGAAAAAAGGATAGAAAATGTATTTCAAGAAATTATGGCTAAAAACTTCCCAAACCTAAAGATGGAAACAATATCCAGGTATAGGAAGCATAGAAAATCCCAAATAAGATGAACCCAAACAGACCTACACCAAGACATATACTAATTAAAATGACAATAGTTAAAGACAGAGAGAGGATTCTAAAGGCAGCAAAAGAAAAACAAAGAGTTAGTTACAATGGAACCCCCATAAGGCTATAGGCTGATTTCTCTACAGAAACATTGCAGGCCAGAAGGAACTGACAAGATGTATTCAAAATCCTGGAAGGGAAAACCTGCAACCTAGGATACTCTGCCCAGCAAGATTATCATTTAGAAAAGAAGGTGAGATAAAGAATTTCTTAGACAAGCAAAAACTAAAAGAATATAGCAATACTAAACCTATCCTAAAAGAAACATTGAAAGGTTTTCTCTAAATGGAAAAGAAGCAAGAATCTACAGAAGAGAGAAAAATCACAATTGGAAATGTGGTAACTACAATGAACAGGAAAAGAAAAACATGAAAATGTAAAAGAGGACATCAAAACATAAAATGTGGAAGAGGGGAGTAAGAAAATGTAGTTTTTTTAAGAATGTGTTTAAGCTTATATGACTACTAGTCTAATGCAAGTAGATAAAGTAAATGGGTTAACATACTTGAAAAACAGGGTAACCACAAATCAAATACACACAATAGATTTACAAAAAAACAAAAAGAAGAGAATTCAAACACAGTACAAAAGAATATCATCAAACCACAAAAGGAAAAGCAAAAAGAAAAAGAAAGAAGAAATACAAAATCAACTGGAAAACAATAAACATATCTAACAATAATTACCTTAAATGTCAATGGACTAAATATACCGATCAAAAGACACAGAGTGGCAGATTGAATAACAAAACAAGAGCCTACAATGTGCTGCCTACAAGAGACCCACTTTAGGGCAAAGGACACACATAGATTGAATGTGAGAGGATGTAAAAAGATACTTCATGCAAATGGAAATGACAAGAATGTGGGGGTAGTAATACTCAAACAGACAAAATAGACCTTAAAACAAAGGCCATAAAGGAAGGTAAAGAAGGACACTATGTAATGATAAAAGGATGAATACAAGATAAGGAATTACACTTGTTAACATATATGCACCCAATAAAGGAGAACCTAAATACATAAAACAAATACTAACAGACATAAACGGAGAAACTGACGGGAATAAAATAACAATAGGAGACTTTAGCACCCTACCGACATCAATGGACAGATGTTTCACACAGAAAAATCAATAAGGCAATAGACATCCTAAGACACAACAGAACAGTTAGCTTTAATTGATATTTTCACAATACATCTGAAAGAAACAGAGCACACATTATTTTCAAGTGCTCATTGGACATTCTCTAGGATAGATCACATACTAAAACATAAAACAACCTCAACAAATTTAAGAGGACAGAAATTATTTCAAATATCTTTTCTGACCACTATAGCATGAAACTAGAAATCAACCACAGAAAGAGAAATAAGAAAAAATGATTATATGGAGACTAAACAAGATGTTACTAAAAAATCACCGGGTCAAGGATGAAATCAAAGAGGGAAATTCATAGCAATACAGGCCTTCCTCAAAAAACAAGAAAAATCTCAAATTAACAACTTAACGTGCCACCTGAAAGAATTAGAAAAAGAAGAACAAATAAAAACTGAAGTCAACAGAAGGAAAGAAATGATAAAGATCAGGGAGGAAATAATAAAATAGAGATTAAACACAACAGAAAAAGCAATAAAATCAAGAGCTGGTTTTTTGAAAGGGTAAAGAAAATCGAGAAACCTCTGGCCAGGCTCACCAAAAAGAAAAGAGAGAGGACTCAAATAAACAAAATGAGAAACAAAAGAGGAGAAATAACAACTGATACCACAGATATAAAAAAATCCGTAAGAGAATACTATGATCAATTCTATGACAACAAATTGGACAGCCTAGAAGAAATGGACAAGTTTCTAGAAACATACAGCCCAGCAAAACTAAATTAAGAAGAAATAGATAATTCAAACAGACTGATCACTAGAAGTGAAATAGAATCTGTAAAAAACAAAAAACAAAAAACAAAAACCTCCCTGCAAACAAGCCCAGGAATGAATAGCTTCACTGGGGAATTCTGTGAAACATAAAAAGAAAAACTGATACCAATTCTTCTCAAAACCTTCCAAAAGATTGAAGAGGAGGGAAGAGTCCCAAACTCATTCTATGAATCCACCATCACCTTGATACCAAAATGAGACAAAGACACTACCAGAAAAGAAAACTACAGGCAATGTCTTTGATGAATATAGATGTAAAAATCCTCAACAAAATATTAGCAAACTGATTCCAACAACACATAAAAAAGATCATACAGTATGATCAAGCTGAATTCCTCCCAGGGTCACAGAGATGGTTCAACATATGTAAATGAACCAATATGATACACCACATCAAAAAAAGAAAGAACAAAAGCCACATAATCAACTCAATACATGCAGAAACAGCATTTGATACAATTCAGCATCCATTCACATTAAAAAAAACTCTTACCAAAGTGGGTATAAAGGGAACATATCTCAGTATTATAAAAGATATTTATGACAAACCCACAGCCGACATAATACTCAGTGGTGAAAAACTGACAACCTTCCTGCTAAAATCTGGAACAAGACAAGGATGCCCATTCTCACCACTTCTATTCAACACAGTATTGGGATGTCCTAGCGACAGCAATCAGACAAGAAAAAGAAATAAAAGGTATCCAAATCAGAAGGAAAGAGGTAAAACTGTCATTATATGCAGGTGACAAGATACTATACATAGAAAACCTTAAAAACCACACAGAAATTACTAGAACTGATAAATGCATTCAGCAAGGAGCAGGATACAAGATTAACATACAGAAATCTGTTGCATTTCATTTTTGTTTTTGTTTTTGTTTTTGTTTTTGTTTTTGTTTTGGGGGAGGTAATTAGGTTTAATTAATTAATTACTTATTTTAATTGAAGTATTGGGGATTGAACCCAGGCTGTTGCATTTCTTTACACTAACAATGAAATACCAGAAAAGGAAAGTTAAAAAGCAATCTCTTTTGAAATTACATCACAAAAAAGAGTAAGGAATAAACCTGACCAAGGAGGTGAAAGACATATGCCAAGAACTATAAAACATTGATTAAGGAAACTGAAATTGATTTATAGAAATGGAAAGATATTGCATGCTCTTGGATTAAAAGAATTAATATTGTTAAATGGTAATACTTCCCAAAGCAATGTACAGATTTAATGCAATCTCTATCAAATTACCCAGGACATTTTTCACAGAACTAGCACAAATAATCCTAAAATTTACATGGAATCATAAAAGACTCAGAATTGCAAAAGCAATACGGAAGAATAAGAAAGAAGCTGGATGAATAATCCTCCCAGGCTTCAGGCAATATTACAGAACTCAGTAATCAAAACAGTGTGGTACTGGCACAAAAACAGACAGGTCAACGGAATAGAATAGAGAGCCCAGAAATGAATCCACAGACTCATGGTCAATAAATCTTCCACAAAGGAAGCAAGAGTATGCAGTGGAGAAAAGACAGTCTCTTTAGCAAATGGTGTTGGGAAAATGGACAGCCACATGTAAATCAGGGAATTTGGAACACTTCCTTACACCATACACAAAAGTAAACTCAAAGTTGCTTAAAGACTTAACCATAAGGCAGAACACCATAAATCTCCTAGAAGACAACATAGGCAATACATAATAGGCAAAACATTGTTTTTTTTTTCCTGAAGTATAGTCAGTTTACAATGTTGTGTCAATTTCTGGTGTACAGCACAATGCTTCAGTCATACATGAATATACATATATTCATTTTCATATTCTTTTTTGCCATAAGCTACTACAAGATATTGAATATATTTTCCTGTGCCATACAGTATAAACTTGTGTATCTATTTTATATATACCAGTCAGAATCTGCAAATCTCAAACTCCCAGTTTATCCTTCCCACGCCCTCCCCTTCTGGTAACCATAAGTTTGTATTCTATGTCTGTGAGTCTGTTTTTGTTTTTTATGTAAGTTCATTTGTCCCTTTTTTTTTTGATTCCACATATGATATCATATGGTATTTTTCTTTCTCTTTCTGGCTTATTTTACTTAGAAAGATATTCTCCAGGTCCAACTATGTTGCTGCAAATGGCATTATTTTGTCCTTTTTTATGGCTGAATAATATTCCATTGTATAAATACACCACAACTTTATCTAGTCATCTGTCAGTGGACATTTAGGTTGTTTCCATGTCTTGGCTATTGTAAATAGTGCTGCTATGAACATTGGGGTGCAGGTGTCTTTTTGAATTAAGGTTCCCTCTGGATATAAGGCAAAACATTTTCTGACATAAATCTTAGCAATGTTCTCTTAGGGCAAGGACCATAAACAAAACAAAAAGATAACCTACAGAATGGGAGAAAATACTTGAAAATGATGTGATTGACAAGGCTTAATTTCCAGAATATACAAACAGCTCATACAACTTAATAAGCAAAAAACAAACAACCTAATCCAAAACAGGGCAGAAGACGTAAAGAACCAATTCTCCAATGAAGACATTCAAATGGCCAATAGGCACATGAAAAAATGCTCGATATCACTAATTATCAGAGAAATGCAAATCAAAACTACAATGAGTTTTCACCTCACACCACTCAGAATGGCCATCATTAAAAAGTCCAAAAAATGACAAACACTGGAGAGGGTGTGGAAAAAAGGAAACCCTCCTACACTGTTCGTAGGAATGTAGTTTGGTGCAGCCATTATTGAAAACAATATGGAGAGTCCTCAGAAAACTAAAAATAGACTTATCATGAGATCCAGCCATCCCATTCCTGATCATTTATCTGGAGGGAACTCTGATTTGGAAAGATATATACACCCCAATGTTCATGGCAGCACTATTTACAATAGCCAAGACATGGAAACAATGCCCATTGACAGATGACTGATATAGAAGTTGTGGTATGTATATATACAATTGAATACTACTCATTCTTAAAAAGGAATGAAATAATACCATTTGCAGCAACATGGATGGCCCTCAAGATGATCATATTAAGAGGAGTAAGCCAGACAGAGATAAATATCATATATCACTTATATGTGGAATCTGAAAAATGATACAAATGAACGTATTTACAGAATCAAAACCAACTCACAAAGAAAAAAATTTATGGTTACCAAAGGGGAAGAGACAGTGGGAGGGATAAATGAGGAATTTGAGATTAGGAGATACAAACTATTATATACAATATAGATAAACAAGGTCCTACTGTATACCACAGAGAACTATATTCAATATCTTGTAATTATCTATTATGAATAATGTATCTAATATATAAATGAATCACTATGCTATAAGCCAGAAACTAACACAACACTATAAATCAGCTATACTTCAATTAAAAATTTTTAAAAATAATGAAATCATACTCCACCAGCTATTAGAAATATACTGAATTTTATTCTCCTAGATTTTGAAAAGCAGGATTTTTGATAAATGTTTTTCTCCTCAAGAGATATTACTCCCCTAAGATCCTAAGCTTAAAGATTTTGAAAAGCATCAAGACATTAACAATATTACTTTTTAAGAGTGAAATGTTTCCAGTTTTTACAGTACTGATTGATTTCCTGCTATGAAGGATGAAGCCTTTAATACTCTTGTTTTTAACATGTAAGTAATGGGTATTTATTATCATATTGTCAGAATGGATTCTTTTTAAAATATTTATTATTTATTTTTTCCAGTTTTATTATGTAAAATTATTACAGTATTGCACATAAATACATATAAACAGTATACTGCACATTTTTTTAGTTTTCATATATGTACTAATTATTGTTTCTAAGAACAAATTAGATCTTTAGCTTTTTAAACTTATACAGTTATCAAAGGAATAAAGCCAACTACAAGACAAGAATCAACAGAATGTGGTAATCCAATCATAAAGGACAGTCAAATGTGCTTACAAACATTCAAGAAATCAAAATAATAATTAGTTCATTTGTGTCCTTATTATTCATGTTATTATTTTTTAGATTCTTCATATAAATGATGTCATATGGCATTTTTCTTTCTCCTTCCGGCCCACTTCACTTTCAGTGACAGTCTTTGGGTCCATCCATATTGCTGCAAATGGCATTATTTTATTCTTTTTTATGGCTGAGTAGTGTTCAGTTGTATATATGTACCACATCTTCTTTATCCAGTCATGTGTTGATGGACATTTGGGTTGTTATCCTTTCTTCTACTTCTATGTTTTTTTCTGATTTTATTTAATTAATATAATTTGAGATTTACTCCTATGTTGTAGTAATATTGCAGGGCATTCCTGCCTACCCTTT
This sequence comes from Vicugna pacos, assembly GCF_048564905.1. Lineage (NCBI taxonomy): Eukaryota > Metazoa > Chordata > Mammalia > Artiodactyla > Camelidae > Vicugna > Vicugna pacos. The sequence continues at coordinate 51,722,041 of NC_132987.1, read as the reverse complement.
ACCCAGATTTACCAATTTAAAAATATTTTTCTCCATTTTTTATTATTTTATTTTACACATTTGCATATTATTTTTCTAAACCACACTTAATACATAGTTAAATATGTATTTTTGAAGAACAAGGACATTCTCCTATATAATCACAATGCAATTTTCAAAAGCAGGAAATTAAACATTGATCCAATACTGTCTAGTCTGCAGTCCATCTTCAAATTTTGTCAGTTGTCCCAATATGCTCCTTATAGAAATCTTTTTTGAGTACAGAATCCAATCTAGGATCATGCATGACTTAGTTATCATGTCTCTTTAGTCTCCTTTAATCTGAAGCTATTGTTCAGCCATTCATTTTTCTTAATCTTGACATTTTTGAGGAGTTCAGGCCAGTGATTTTGTAGAATGTCCCTCAAGCCCTCATTTGGATGCCTACTTTTTTTTCTTGATTTAAATCGTGTTATGCATTTTTGGTATGAATATCACTGAGGTGATGTATCTTTCTTAGTGAGGCACAAGATGTGTGTTCCAACACTGGTGATGTTTACTTTGATTACATAATTGAAGTGGTAGGCATAAGATTTTCTTCTATAAAGGTAATATTATCCCTTTCAAAATTAATAATTATATTGAGCAGAGATATTTTGTGACTTTTACTATCTCATAACTCATCAAAATTTTGCCCACTTAGTTTAGCCTATTGATCATTTTCTATTTCCATCATTCCTCCTATATTTATTAGCTGGCTTTCTACTACAAACAAGGATTCTATTTTACCTAATATTTACTTACTTTTTCATTGCAGTATGCATTCTTCTGGATTGAACTGTATCTCCTCCACCCCCCACCCCAAAAGATGTGTTGAAGTTATGATCACAGCACCTCAGAATATGATCTTTTTTGGAAACAAGATCTTTGATGATAAAACCAAGTTAAGATGAGCTTATTAAGTTGGGCCTTAATCAAGTATGACTTGTGTCCTTATAAAAAGGAGAAATTTGGTTACAGATGCACACAAGAGAGAGGATGATATGAAGACACACAGAGAAAATGCCATGTAAAGATGGAGGATCAGAGGGATGCCTCTACAAGCCAAGGAATGCCAAAGATACGTTGCAAACCACCTAGGCAGTGCTAGGAAGAGGCAAAGAAGGATTTCTCTACAGATTTCAGAGGGAGCACAGCCCTTGTCAACACGCTGATTTTGGACTTCTAATCTCCAAACCTGTGAAACAACAAATTTCTGTTGTTTCAAATCACCCAGTTAGAGGAACTTCATTACAGCAGCCCCAGGAAACAAACAAAACATATCTGGATTTTTCTTTTATTCAAAAGTTATAATCAATTACTATTATTATTTATTTTGATGTACAAATTGTCCCAGATTTTGCCAAAGGGAGCAACTTTAAGCTGGCTCCTGTATCCTCTTGATATGAACTCATTATTCCTTGAGCACTTCCTTAATTTCTGGCACAAGAATATGTTTATGCTCATCTTGTAATTTCCTTACCTAGCTCTCCTCCCTGCCCCCAGCTCTACAGCTAGGAGATATCGTTTCTCTCCTTTTTTTCTCTATTTATCTCCCTCCTCGCTTCCTCCTTCCCTCTTCCTTCCTTCCCTCTTCCTTCCTTCCCCCTTCCTTCTTCCTTCCTTCCTCCTTCCTTCCTTCTTTTCTTTCCTTCTTTCTTTCTCTTTCTCTTTTCTTTCTTTCTTTCTTCTTCCTTCCTTCCTTCCTTCCTTCCTTCCTTCCTTCCTTCCTTCCTTCCTTCCTTCCTTTCTTTCTTTCTTTCTTTCTTTCTTTCTTTCTTTCTTTCTTTCTTTCTTTCTTTCTTTCTTTCTTTCTTTCTTTCTTTCTTTCCTTCCTTCCTTCCTTCCTTCCTTCCTTCCTTCCTTCCTTCCTTTCTCTCCTTCTCTCTTTCTCTCTTTCTTGCATTCCTCCCCTCTTCTCCCTCTCTCTCTTTCTTTTCTTTTGTCTCTGTCTCTCTACCTATCATCTATCATCTCTAAAAGGTCATATTGATACTCTCAGTTTCAACCCAACACCTCAGGGTACATTCTTGTCTTCCTCCTTATCTATTTGTAACTCCTACAAGGAGAAATCTGGTTCTCATTTTCAGCAACATATTTACTCATTTGTTTAAGCCTAAAATGTTTACTCACTTTGTCTTACACAAATTAATTTTAGAACTGCTAAACCATACTACTGAAAAAAGCAAATTTACTCATTAGAGTTCAGTATCTGTTTATAGTCCTTTACTTTTTTTTTTTGGTAAAATTTAAATACAGTGAAATATACATATCCTAAGTATACAATCTAATGAGTTTTGACAAATGCATACACTTGTATACTCTACACTGCTATCAGTATATGAAATCTTTCCACCCCCTAGAAGGCTTCCTTATGTCCATTACCAGTTAACCCCTTCCCTCAGGGCAATATCTTTTCCAATTTTTTTCACCTTTGTATAATCTTGTTTGTTCCAGAATTTTGTATAAATGGGATCATATATCATGTAGATTTTTGTGTCTGGCTTTTTTAAGATAATGTGAATAATGTCTGAAATTTGTGCATGTTGTTGTATTTATTCATGACTTTGCTGAAATTTACTTTAAGTTTTAGTAGTTGCTTTGTAGATTCTTTAGAGCTTTCTACATACACTATCATGCCATATGAACAGAGACAGTTTTACTTTTTCCTTTCCAATCTGTATACCTCTTATTTATTTTTTCTTGCTTTGTTGCACTAGCTAAAAGTTCCAGTACAATACTGTATAAAGATGATAAAAATCCTTTACTTGTTCCCGGTCTTAGAGGAAAGGCATTTAGTATTTCATCATTAAATATATTAGTTGTAGGTTTTTTGTCGTTGCCCTTTTTCAGATTTAGGAAGTTGCTCTGTAGTCCTAGCTTGCTGAGAGCAATTTTTTTTTTTTAATGAATGGGCACTGCATTTTACCAGGTGTCTTCTGAATTCATTGAAATTATTATATGGGTTTTCTTATTTACTCTAATATTATGGTTATTATATTGACTGATTTTCAAATGTTGAACCAACCTTCTATTCCTATACAAAATTTACTTGGTCATGCTGCATTATCTTTTTTATATGTTGCTGGATTTGTTTGGACAATACTTTTTTTCTTTTCTTTTCTTTCTTTTTTTTAATTACCATTTTTGTATGTGCATTCATTTGATCATACTAGTCTGTAATTTTTATTTCTTGTAATATTTTTGCTAAGTTTTGGTATCATGGTTTGTGTCGTCTCACAAAATGAGATGAGAATTCTCTTTCAAGATTAAAAAAAAATTTGTATAAGACTGGTGTCACATCTCCGTTAAATATTTGATAGGATTTATTGGTAATCATCTAGGCTTAGGGTTCCTTTGTAGGATGTTTTTTGATCATGAAGTCAATTTTTGTAATAGGTACAAGGTTATTCAGATTTTCTACATCATATATGTCATTTTCCTAAGTTACATATTTTACAAGAAATTTATCCATTTTGTCTATGTTGTAAAATTAATTGGCACAAAATTTTCATTTAATATCTGTGATTTGTAGTTGTAACCTCTCTTTTGTTACTGATATTAATAATTTCAATCACTTTTTTTCTTTATTATACTTTCTAACTAGGGATTTATTAATTTGGTTGCTTTTTCAAAGAACCAGCTTTTGGTTTTGCCAAATTTGTCAAGCATTTGTTTTACATTTCATTGATTTCTGCTCTTTATTTTTTACTTCCTTGCACTGAATTTAGGATTAATTTACTTTTCTTAACCTTCAAATTGGAACTTGAATATTGATCATAAAATTTTTCTCTTATCTAACATATGTATTTGACACTATAAATTTTCATCTGAGCATTGCATTAGCTACATACCATAAATTTGGTATGTTGCAATTTAATTTTCATTCTATCAAAAATATTTTATACTTTCTCTGTTTTCTTTAACTCATGGATTTATTTAGAAATGTGTTGTTTAATTTCCAAATATTTGATGGCTTTTCTTGATAGTCTATTACCATTCATTTCTAATCAATTCCTTTGTGGTTACAGAATATACCCTGCAAGATTTCAATATTTAAAAATGTATTCAGACAGTTTATGGCTCAGCATATAGAGATTATTCTACTAAATGTTCCATGTATACTTGAAAAGAATATACATTCTGAAATTTTTGAGTGTTTTGTGTCATTAGGTTAAAGTGGCTAGCAGTGTTATTCATCTCTTCTATATTCTTACTGATTTTTTAAAAGCAGTTTTTCTATCAATAACTAAGAAAGGGATGTTAAAATCTCCAATTAGTCAGTTTTTGCTTCATGTATTTTGCTTGTCTGTTAATTAGGTTCATACACATAAATGATTGTTTTATCTTCCTGATGAACTGACTCTTTCAGCATTATAAAATTTGTCTCTTTATCTCTGGTAATAATCCTTAAATTTCTTAAAGTTAATTTTGTCTGGTATTAATATAGTCACTCCAGCTTTCTGTTGCTTCCTACTTGTTTTTTTATCCTTTTACTTTTAACCCATCTGTGACTTTACCTCTAAAGGGCATCTATTATGTACAGCATATAATTGAGTCTTGCTTTGCTGTATAGTCTGTTAATTTTGTCTTTCAATTTCATATTTAGTCTATTTATATTCAATATGATTATGGATATGGCTGTATTTTTTGTCTACCACTTTGTGCTTTGTTTTCTTATTCAATCCATTTGTTCTTCTGTTTTTGTTGTCAAATATATTTTCTCTAACTATGAAACAAACTCTACAACAGAGTTATAATTTTTGCTTTAAACAGTCATGTTATTTTAAAAAATCAAAAGAAAACAAATAGGGGGTTTTATATTTATCATTTCTAATGCTTAGTATTCTTTGCTGTAAATCTGTGTTTTGATCTAGTGCAATTTCCCTTTAGACTGAAGAGCTTTCTTTAATATTTCTTGTAGTGCAGATCTTCTGGCAGCAAAATTTTCCAATTTTCGATTTTTTTGAAAATGTGTTAAATTCATCTTCACACTTAATGGATAATTTTGCAGGATACAGAAATCTGGATTGAAAGATTTTTATTTTTCTTTAATAAGTTTAATAATGTTGATCTGGCCAACTATTTCTGCCTCACAAACACCCTCAACACCTCGTGTTTTAAAAAATACCAATTTGTTATATTATATTGAATTATTTTGTGGTTCAGAAATTTGGGCAGAGCTTGATTGACTGATTCTTTTGCTCTACATGGCACTGGTGGTAGTTACTTGGTGGTATTCAGCTGTGACTGGTCAGCATGGTCCAAGATGATTTCATTCAAATGCATGTCACCTATGGAAGCTAGGGCTCACATACACATTTACCCTTTTCATGTAGTCTCAGAGTCTATCCATGTGATCTTTTGAGCAGGGTAATTGGACTTTTATCTGTCACTTCAGGACTTCAGGAACAAGTGTTTCAAGAGATGAGAAGAAGCTGCCATTCTCCTAAGGCCCATAAACAGATACAACATGACTTCTACCATATTCTTTTGGTTATGCTATCACATAGCCCACTCAGACTTAAAGGGGCAGGAATCTCTCAGTGGGAGGAGTAACAGAGAAATTTTGGCTATCTTTTATTTACCACAGTTCTCCACAGTTTTCACTTGGCCTCCAATGTTTCAGATGAGAAGTCAGACGTCATTGCTATCATTATTTCTCTCTTATGTGGCATGTTGTTTTCTCGTTTTCAAGAATTTACTTTTTAAATTTTTTTATTTTTTTAAATTTTAATTATAGTCAGTTTACAATGTTGTGAAAATTTCTGTTTAAACAGCATAAAGTTTCAGTCATACATATACATACATATATTTGTTTTCATATTTTTTTTCATTATAGGTTACTACAAGATATTGAATACAGTTTCCTGTGCTATACAGAAGAAACTTGTTGCTTATCTATTTTATATGTGGTAGTTAGTATCTGCAAATCTTGAACTTCTAACTTATCCCTTCCTACCTCCTTTCCCTCCAGTAACCATAAGTTTATTTTTATGTCTGTGAGTCTGTTTCTGTCTCCTAAATAAGTTCATTTGTGTGTGTGTGTGTTTTAAGATTCCACATATGAGTGATATCATATAGTATTTTTCTTTCTCTTCCTGGCTTACTTCACTTAGAATGATGATCTCTAGGTCCATCCATGTTGCTGTAAATGGGATTATTTGATTCTTTTTTATGGCTGAGTAATATTCCATTGTATAAATATACCACAACTTCTTTCTTCAGTCACCTGTTGATGGTCATTTAGGTTGTTTCCATATCTTGGCTATTGTAAATAGTGCTGCTATGAACATTGGGGTACATGTATCTTTTTTAGTTTTCAACTGTATGACTACAATGCAACTAGCTGTAGTTTTCTTTGTATTTATCTTGCTTGAGATTTACTGAAATTTTGGATCTCTCAGTTTATATTTTCCACTAAATTCAGGAAAGTTTTGGTGATATCTTCTTCCTTTTGTTCCCCCTCTATTCTCTCTGTGTACTCCACAGGTCACTGAATGGCTGCTCACATTTTCCTTCCTCTTTTCTGATTGGATAATTTCTATTGATCTATCCTCAAGATTTTAGAGACTTGCTTCATTTTCCTTCAATACTTTATGTGGTGAATTTAATGTAAAATGTTGTACTTTATCATTTTAGAATTTCCTCTTGGTTCCTTTTAATAGTTTCATATTTTTTGAGATTCCTCTCCATTTATTCATTTATATTATGAATCATTTTTTAAAGTTCTTGAACATATTTTTAATAGCTTCTTTAAGTCCTTGCCTGCTTATTCCAGCATCTAGGTCAACTCTGAGTTAATTTCTGTTGACTACTTTTTTTTATTGGGTCATATTTTTCCTTCTTTGCACAGCTAGTGATTTTTTGACTCTGCTGGATATCGTGGCTGTAATATATTGTAAAGATTCTGAATTCTGTTACTTACTTCTGAAATGTCCTCATTTTTGTTCTAGTAGGCTGTTAACTCAAACTCCACAATCTGTCTCCTCTGTGGTATGCTCTACTTACAGTCGCCACTCAGTTCTTTTAGCCTTCCAACTGTCACCTCTCAGGCTCCTGGTGAGACATTTTAACTTTGTCCTTGTAGTTTCCTTCATTTATGTGCAGTTCAAGGTTAGCCAAAGACTCAGATAGAATTTAAATGCAGATTTTCTATTACATACATTTCTCTGATTCTCCAGTTTCTGATATTTGTCCCTTCACTTCCTCACTTTTTAGCTGCTCTGGCAGCCCCAAACTCCATTCTCTGGCTTCTTACGTCAGGAAGAATGAAACTTCCTACTTACAAATAGTTGTGATGTGCTGTGTAAAACAGAAAATGACTATAAGAAGAGCTGTACAAGTGCAAATGTTGCCCTGCAAAGCTTCCTTTTATTGAGCCAGTTCTTTTCCAAAATGCCTGCCTTTTGTCAATCTTCAATGCATTAAACTTATTAAAAAATTTGTCTAGATTTTGTAATTGTTATCTGTGGGAGGGTTCATCTGGTATAATCTATTCTGTTATTACTGAAAACAGAACACAGTCATTAATTTTTACTACGTCAGGGTTATAATATTTTCATTTTATTCTGTGGCCATATTTCCCCAGAGGCATAGTCTTTGTTATATATATAATTTATTAAATTTCATCATCATTTCTCTTACCATCTTATTTAATGATGATTTCTTTATTAGGACTTCATACGGCATTATGAATGTTTTATTTCCTAAGCTCTTTCTTGTGTAATATATCTGGACTGTTGCCTTTCTAATTGAATGGCAACATGATTGGATATAATATTCTTGGTCAAAGATACTCCCCACCCCTCAACTCCTTAGGGGAAAAAAGTTAAATTCAGTTATTGAATGATGTTGTATAGCTGTCAGAGTTCAGGCTAATATTTTTTTCTACTTATAAGTGACTTAATTTTTCTGCCTAGATGAGATAAGAATTCTTTCTTCATCCTTTAAGTTGAATAACTTAGTCAGGTGGTTTTGTGTAAGTTTTTTGTGATATATGCTACACCCTTTTGATCTTCAGATTTAGTTCTTTTTTCATGTTAGTACAGTTATCCCTTAGTATCCACAGGGGATTGGTTTCAGGACCCCCTGCAAATACCAAATCCACGAATCAAGTCCCTTATATAAAATGGTGTAGTATTTGCATATAATCTATGCATATTCTCCTGTATACTTTAAATCATCTCTAGATTACTTATAATACCCAATGCAATATAAATGCTATGTAAATAGTTACTGGTATGTGGCAAATTCAAGTTTTGCTTTTTGAAATTTTTTGGAGTTTTCTTTTCCCAGAATATTTTCAATCTATGGCTGGTTGAATTCACAGACGCAGAATCCACAGATACAGAGGGCTGATTGTATTCCTATATATTTCTGAATTTTTTTTTTCCGTTTGTTTTTTCTGTTTCTGGTTCTCTGATACCAATTATCATTTTTTTGGTAAAGATTTTATCTCTCTTTCACATCTAACAGTTTCTTGTTTAATTGTTTTAATAGCTGTCTTTTTCCTTGTATATTTAAAATTATATATAATGTATTTTATATATATATATATATATATATATATATATATATATATAAACATATATTTCCTTTTGTGTAATCATCTGAAGCCCTTATTTGCAATTAAGTTTTTTTGCCATATATCTGCTGCTTCTAATTTATTTATTAGTCCTTCAGTGTTATTATTTTCCTTCTCAATTTGTTTGTCAAAACATCTTTTTTGCAATTAATTATGTTGTTTTACCCTTCCATTTTGAATATATATACTTTTAAGTTCCTTTATAGGTAAATCAATCTTAGGCATTTTCTACTGTTGGATAGTATTTTCTGGGTTCATCAGGCTTTTGCCTCCTAGGATATTCAATACATTTGAAAAATTTTTCTTCTACTGTATGATTACAAAGTTGCTATATCTTTTCTTTTTAAGTTACTCAAGCTTAATGTGGGAAGCTCAGTCTATATCTTACATTTACTCTGTCCTTGACATTATTCTCCATTTCTTGGTCTTCCTCCTTTTTATCAGTGTGGGGATAAAGTGTTGTTTTCCATTAAAGTCTGAAAGAGTATGGCTAGAGTGGGCTGAGTTCCCATGGTGCTGAGCATAGCCACTCGCTGGGGGCCCAGAGATCTGTTCTCTCTTTTGAGAACCCACTGAATCTTCTGTACCAGGACACACTCCATCTCGCCAAGGGTGTATCATAGTCCTCCAAGCTTCAGCTTGTTCCCCCAACTTAGCACAGCACCCTGGGACATGGCATCTCAGGCTCTTAATCATGTTTAGTAGAGGTTCTGGGGCATTGTAAGGTAGCTTTTAGGAGTTCTTCCATGGAATATCCCTGGGTGCTTTACTCATCCAAATATCCTTTGCTCCAAGAATACTGTTAAAAATCCTCAAGATTTTGTTGACATACTTTGTTTCCTCAGTTCTGCTTTTAAAAGGTTAGAAAGTGTGGATACAAGTTTAGAAGCTGGGTTCTGATAAACCAGAATCTTTTATTTCTTTCCCTGATTGCCATTTTTCTGAGTTTAGGTTATAAGGGTGAAATTCTTTTTGGGTTTGGTAGCTGTTGATGATTTTTTAAACTTTCTTTTAAACAACTTCTTTTTTTTTTTCATTTAAGCTACTAGGTATTAGGGGGAGGGACATTTTATGATACTGACTTATTTGGCCATCTTTCACCAGATGTTTCCAGTAAGACTTTATAAAGTTTTTGTTCATGTCAATGCATGCAAATATTCACTTAAATCATAATTATAATAGTAAGAGAAGCAGGAAAGACACAGTTATTATCACTACTATAAATGTCATAACTATCTTGTAGGATCTCAAAGACAGCACACCACCACATAAATGTTTCTTGAAGTTTGGGTTTAATTGATTAAATTATTTTTCCCCTACATTAAATAACTGTCACTAAGAACAAGGTACATTTTAACAGATTTTCTTGATACTGTTTTAGGTGAATGAAGCTCCTAGGGGCAGAGGCTCTGCTGTATTTGAGAACGCTAGTGTGGCGTGATGGGAAGGTGTGGCTATGGGGTCAAACTAACCAAGGTTCAAACCAATAAACATTCACAGGAAAACCATTCAAAAGGTTTTGTTTGCCTTGCCTAGAAATATAAGGTTTCCTGGTGTTCTGAGCAGTTACATATCTACTGATGGCTAGGAGTAGGAATATTTCTTGTAATCTCACTTCTGGAGAGGTACAATGAAACATTTATGCTATTTTCTATCAAAGTTTAAATCCCATTAATAATAATAATAAAAAGCTACTATACGATAATGGAAAATATTTTTATCCTTTACTTCATTTAATTAATTTCAAAGTGCTAAAGAATTTGAGTTCTCTGGTGGTGAGCCCTAAGGCTGAATGGGTACGTATTAAAAAAACAGGTAAGTAAATGAAATACAGCCAGTGGCAGTCCACCAACCACCATCAGTTACTATAATTCAGAAAATCCTGGAATAAAATTTATTTTTATAGTCTACATAAAGAAAGAATTTGCCAAGATTAGCTGTTTAAAGCAATCAAGTAAAGAAACTACTTTAAGACAATTTAGAAGCACTTAGTTACTATAAATAATAAAGGTATTAATAAAATCCATTAATAAAGATATTAATGGATTAATTTTTTAGTGAAGATAAATAAACTGCAGTCCCTCTACCTGAGGCTCTCACAATATGGAAAACATCAGATTAAGCTCTCAAATGAGTACAAATTCTGCCTCTTTGATTTGTATCCTCAAAGTGCCAATGTAGCTATATACTTTTCTTGGAAATGGATAGGAATACACTATCAGATGAGAAACAGCATTGGTAAGAGACTCTTGAAACTTCAGGTATGTGAGGAACTTGCAAGTAATCATCTTAGATGCAGTGAACGAGTGCTGGTTTCCTGTTTTGGCTGTCTATACCAGGGCACTGAAGAAAAACTATAGATGAGCTTAGTCTTTAGTGACCTGTGGAGAATGAAGGAAGCACTAGAAGAGGAAAATATGACGTAATGATAATACAGTGACAAACTGGTAATTCAGGCATCAATCCCAGATGCAAATATGATTTGTGAACATACAGAAAAGAAAGCAGTGGGCTCACTAAGTCGTGTCAAGAAAGTTAAATTTTATTTCTTTGACAGGGATACTAGCTTGGTAGCTCAGGAGATAGCATTAAACTCTTGGGTTTTTTTTTTTTTCTAAACAAAATGGAGAAAGGCAAATAGGATGCTAGTTCCAGGAGATATATTCATAACTGCCCAAGGAAATAACTGAACTCCAAAGAGGGCTAATTAATGGATCATTGATAATCTTGATGTACAGTTCTCGAGTCCTACCACATAGACTGTGCAGTGCCTACTATGTACCAGGCATGGTGCTCAATGTTAGAATTAACAATGGATTACACATGCCAGCAACTATACTCAACACTTTATAGTCTTATGTGATTCTCACGATAACCTTATTAGATAGGCATCATTATCTCCATTTTATAGATGAGGAAACAGAAACTCAGAGAACTTAATTAGCCTAATCAAAGTTGGCCACACAGTTACTAAGTGCCCAGATACAAACCTTGATCTGTTGACTCCTCTTTACTGCCTATTTTTATTTATGATTAGAACAAGAAAATTAATCAATAGTCATGTAAAATGAATGCAGAAGAGAGACGGACATGGGAACATGCTTAATGACAGAATTAGTATCCAAAATAATTTTAATAGGCTGGAGCAAATTTAATCAGAGAACATTTAACAGAAATGCATGTGAGATCCTAAGCTTGGTTCTAAATATCCAGCTTCACAGGGCAATGTGGCTTAGCAGCTGCATAAGCTCAATGTGATTCAGTAGTGTGACACAGCTGCCCTAAAAGTGAATGGAAATGAATGGTACATTTGTAAAAATCTAGTATTCCAAACAAGGATATAGCTTATTCTGTTTTACTAGGGAAACTGGGAGTGGCACACCTTCACAGGGACATAGACTTAACCAAACTTGTGAAAGGACCCAGTATCATTTCTCTTTGATTCTTTTGACTATTTTTTTTCTTTATTGGAATATAGTTGATGTATGACATTGTGTTAGTTTCAGGTATACTACATAGTAATTTGACATTTGCATACATTATGAAATGATCACTACGTTAAGTCTGCTAACCACTGTTCTCATACAAAGTTATTAAAATATTATTGAACATATTCCTTATGCTGTATATTACATCCTTTTGGCTTATTTATTTTATTAAAAGCTTTGTACCTCTTAATTTCCTTCACTTATTTTGTAACCCCCCTTCCCATTGGCCCCCTCCCCCCAGCAACAGCAGTTTGTTCTCTGTATCTATGATTCTATTTGTTTTGTTTGTTTTGTCTTTTAGATTCCACACATAAGTGAGATCATATAGTATTTGTCTTTCTCTGCCTGACCTCATTTCACTTAACATAATACCCTCTAAATCCATCCATGTTGTTGCAAATGGTAAGATTTCATTTTTTTAAATAGTTGAGTAATATTCCATTGTATATATACCACATTTTCTTTATCCATTCATCTATTGATGGACATTTAGGCTGCTTCCATATCTTGCTATTGTAGATAATGCTGCAATGAACACTGGGGTGCATTTATCTTTTCAAATTACTGTTTTTGTTTTCTCTGGGTAAATACCCAGAAATGAAATTGCTGGAGGATCATACGGCAGTTCTACTGTTAATTTTTTGAGGAACCTCCATACTGTTTTCCATAGTAACTACACCAATTTACAGCCTCAACTATAGTGCATGAGTTCCCTGACAAGTATTTTTTGAGTGCTTACTATGTGCCAGACATTGTCAGGCAGTGAGGAAATGGCAGTTTACAAAACAGCCTGCTTATAGTTTACATTCTTACTAGAGAGAGGAAAAAAAACAAAAACAAATGAGCAAATAAATGTATACCATAGTGTCAGATAGTGATAAATGCTGAAAGAAATAAAGCAATATAAGGGGGTAGAGAACAGGGTGCAGGCTACTTCAGATAATTTGGTCAGGGAAGTATCTCTGAGGAACTGTCATTTGATCAGAAACTTGGAATAACTAATAAAGGCATCATACATTGAAGAAGAAAATTCCATGCATAGGAAAAAGAAAGTACAAAACTGTGAGGTAGGAGTTTGCTTCATATGTTCCGGAAGGAACTCAAGGAAGCCACTGTGCTATGTTAGCAGACAATAATGCAGGAGGAACAGCAAGACTGGGCTGCCACACAGGCTAAGTGAATAAAGCATTTCAAGAAGGACAGAGAAATCAACACGAGTAAGATGAGAACAGAGAACTGGTCATCGGATTTGGGCATGTGTGACTTTGTTGTTCCTCATTAGAATTAACTGAAAGAGCCTGAAGACATCTAGTCTCATGAAGAAAAGTTTTAGAACAGTGTAATTACGTGGGCCATCTGAGATCTCCTGAAATCAGATCTCTAGGGACATGGAGGCCTGGAATCTACACTTTTAGCTCTAGGAGTTTCTTCATCACCTAAAGTTTGAAAAGAAGCTGACATGGAATATTCACAAAGTTGTTCTGTATCTTCACATGGGACTGATGAACAAGGCTAAAAGTAGACAAATTTCTACTATATATGAGATGAAACACTTAAATGCTGGCCACCTTAAAGAATGAGTTATTTATGACAGAAATAAGTTCTCTTCCATTGAAGTGGAGACTGGATAACCACTTTTGTGGGGGATTACTGTGAGAGAATTTAAGCATTGTATGGAATAGGAAGACTGTTACACTAAGTAAACTTCAAATCCTGGGGTTTCATTATTCTGAAATGCAAACAGCAAAAATCTTGGTCCAAATAGCCAGAGGAACACTGGCTCTGCCTAGCCTTTTCTATGTCTGATTTGGCTTTGAAAATGTAGGAAAAACACCTTTCTATTTTGTTGAGTCCCAGGATGAGGGTTGTCAAGTGACCATAAAGCAACATCTATTAATTAAAAGAAAAGGAGAGAATTAAAATCTTACTGAGTAGTGGCAAAAGAAAAAGATCTTAATAATTAAGAATGCCTTATATCAATGTTAGCAGGTTTCCATTACAACATGTGAGGAAAATCCTGAAAGTCAATTCCCTTGCTGTTACTGAATTTATTATTAACATTACTATTACTATTATTAGTAGTATTATTGAATTAGGACAAAAGCACAAAATCAGAACAGATATCTTGGATCTGTTAGAAAATGAGATGTTTCAAATTTTGTGTCACAGAATTATTGTGGTGGGTTTTTCTCTGGCCATAACATTTCCTGCGTGCAGCAGAGGCTGGGCTGTGGACCTTCCCATTTGTTGAAGCATATGCAGTATTGTTGAGCTCACCACACAGCTGTGGGGGGAAAACGTCACTCACCCTAAGGTTATAAACCCCCTTCTCTAAATTACTGTTTACTGATGTGGGAGAAAAGGACTTCTGGCATAGTCCAATAATTATTCTTGGCACAGCTCAATAATTAATGAAGTGTTAAAAAGACACTGCTAAAGTTTGTGCATCTGCTATATAGAGTGTGAAAGTAGAAGAAACTCACTTGCGTGGCCAAGTCAAAGACCCACATGGCCTGGCCCCTCCTCCCAGGAGAGGATCCAGTAGGAAGTGAGCACAAGCGAATGAATGACTTAGTGAAGGAGAGAAGGGGGACTCTTTAGTAAGCTGTTTCCACATTTCTGAGAACAGAGAAGCCTGAGGTAGTAGAGCTGTAATTTCTCAGATTTTTCTCCCCTGTGATTTATAGGTAGGTCCTTTAACTTGTGAAGAGAAATTTGTATGCAGAAACAATTGCTCTCCTCTCTCTATTGGTTATAATATAGTACTTTTAAAATCAGCAGTTTAAAATAATTCGATGATGGCAATGCAACAAGGACAGATAATTACTGCCACTAGGGTGGTATTTATCTCCTGAAGTTTTCGGAGGTTATAGGCTGGCATCTAGCCTAGTGAATAAGATATCAAGAGTGCTTTTTTAGCTGCAGAATTAACAAAGGGAGGAATAAATATTATTTTTCCCTCAAAGGACCCAGTTTGGAAAAAGCCCAAGGATTAACTCTTTGTGCCTCAGTCTGATTTCACAGTGTGTCACCTCTCACATTTGTCCTCATCAATCACTGACATAGGACCAGGTCTCAGACAGGCCTCTGGGCTTTCCCAGGAATCCCTGCTGCTTGGTTGGTGAGTCGGGTCCAGACCAAGGGTTTCTGAAACACAGCTCAGGTACAAGCTGACTCTAGCTTCAGGCCAATTTCTTTAAGCAAAGGGTCTCCACTAATATGTGGAACAGAAAAGAATATTGCGAGAATGGGCTGGTATTGTTTATTCACCTTCTTTCTCTGCCCTCCCCTCTCCCATCCTTGAGTAATTTAAGTTCTAAAAGGAAGACATATGACAAGTTCTGTTTTATCAGCTCTACTCTGGTTTAGTTGATGATATATTGAATATTGTTTTCCTTCTTTTTTTCCGGAGCTGTGTATTTACATTTCTTAATGATCACAATTTCTCTGTGACAGATAAGGGGGAGTACAGGGCAAGGAGTAAACCCTAAGGAATTAAGGTGCAGGCTGCCCTATTTTTTGTCCCCTCTTCTTAAATATGAAACTGGTTACAGGCATATTTTTTTAAACCTCTCAGCAGGAACTGCGAAGTTTTCGCGGTCATCACCTAGCAACAAAACCCAGCAAAACATTTGCAAAGCAGGTTTTGCAATGCAGCCATCACTGACTGGCAGAACTGACTTGTGGAAGGCTGAATTTGTAATGGAGGGGAATTGAATGCTTTCTTCTTTATTCAAGTAGAATGCTGAGATGTGCAGTCTGGATCCTGCTTGAACCAAATTAACGTACATTAAAGAATAAACCATAATGCCCATTGTGAATAGGAGGTTGGAAGGATTCAACAGAATTTGATGATGGGCCAGTTCTTATTGAAACTATTTAAATTGAACTTTTAAAGTAGTTGTTTTAAATAAAGCAATCTGAGATTGATATAACTGTCCCTTTATTAGATAAAATATTCTGAGGACCTTTGGGTAGTGTAAGAAACTTTAAGTCTATTGGGTAATAAGTTCAGAATTCAACTCAAGATTACTTAGCCTCTTCTTCGAAAATAATGGTAAAAATCTCCTTTAAGAAGGAGAGGAAATCTGCTTTGTCTGGCTTTGACTTCTACTCAGAGTTAGCAGCCAGGCATAATGTCTATTATCATTAAGAAAATATGCTACTCTGGAACTTGGTTATAATATTCATCTGAAGGTCCATGCTGTGGGTCTTTTTCCTTAGAAGTATAAGAATCTTACAAGATCCTTTTGTTTTTGTTCTGTACTTTAGAACAAAAAGATTGGATGCAAACACATCTTATTTCAGTTATTTTTTTTCTAGTAGTAAAATGTGGTATATGTGGAGTAGGTATATGTGGAGTAGTAGGTATATGTGGAGACTCAAGTATAGCAAGTCAACGATTTGATTTTTAATACTCAGACAGGGCCTTCTGAGTTCATATCTCTATTGATAATAGATGAGGTTTTCTGGCTCAGTACTTTAGGCAGACAGCAAAAGGATTTATTGAGTGTGGCAGAATCCTCACTCTTCAGTGAGAATTCTACAAAGTTTGTTCCACATATGTACACCATGTGATGGAGGATTATATATTCTCACATAAGGCTTCAGCTCTTGATCACTGAGGAATTGATAAGACTAGTAACTTACGGGAAAACTGTTGTGATCCCATTTAGAGACTCTCTTCTGTGTGTCCCATAGTCTGGTTGTTGCCCAGGATGCCAACTTGGCTTTCCGTCCATTATTGCTAATGATAGAATTGTTCTAAACATTTGCCCGCATCCTTGCAAATAATGGAGCTGTTAAGTACTGAGTCCTTTCCAGTTGATTTGTGTAAAAGGCTTTGCTTCTGTCCATTATGCTCTGTGAAATGTTGGCTGTCTGCTTTATTTGACTATCTCTTGTTAGACTGAACTTTTCTGTCTGCCACAATTAGCATCTTCTGCAGCTATGGGAGCAATGTCCTAAATCCTTTACACAAAGCAAAGTATGGGCTGAAGACCAATGCATCAACATTACCTGGGGGCTTGTTATATACATAGAACCTCAGGCTCTGCCCAAGAACTACTGAACTAGAATTTGCAGTTTAACAAGTTACCCAGGTGATTCATATGCACACTGAAGTTTGAGGAAGATTGTAAATCTTTTTGATTCAAAGATTTGCTTCCTGCTGGGAGTGCTAGCTGAAAATGGATCTTCTTTTGACATTTCTTCTAAAACAGCATTAAACACTCCCCACTCTCAACAGTACTGAGGTGAAATCAGAGGCTGAGCCGTACCAGCCACAAAGAGATGTTAAGCAAAGATGTAGAGACTGCCCATGTGTTAACTGGTGTTCACAGGACAACTCAGTGGTTCCACATGACCCAGTGGACTATTGGATAGTTTTTTCTACTCTATACATCTTACTGTTATCATTTAGGGAAAATTTTACATTTTGTCTTACATTGCAGTTATTTTTATATATGACAATTCTCCTCCTAGATGAAAAACTTCTTGAGGGTATATATTTATATATTTAAATATAAGTACTCATATTTATTCCCTTCACATCCCTAGCCCAGGGCTTTCATCATACTAGGAGCTCAACAAATGATGACTGCATTAAATTGGTAACATTTCCAGTAGATGTAGTATGTTTAAAAGGGTCACAACATCACTGTTTCTAGGGAAAATGAAAAGGAACTTGATAATGACCTAACACAAAGCACCGAGGGGACAGTGTGCCTTGGTGACTCTAGGCATTTGGGTCACATTCCAATTGCTACAGTCTGGTTGAAATTAATCCTATTACCAAATAGGCCAGGTCCTCAAGTCAGTTATGAAAAATAACATAATTTGGGGGCATCCTTTTAACTTTGGGCCTAGATATTCATCCAAAATGGTCCCAAGAAAGGAAGAATCCCCAAGAGTGGAGGAGATATTATCTTAAGGGTTTTCATGAATCTGTTAATCCTTCTAAGAGGAAGAAATACCAAAGTTGCAACTTGGGAGTATGAGGGGAAAGGGTTTGCTACATGTGGAGAAGAATGACAATTTGGGAAAGAATTTTATTTGTGCTAGACATTGAAGAATATATTGTGCTTCTTCAAATATTAGTTACCAAAAATATCTAGATCTTTCAGTAGAATTATTGATTGTAGAAAACTTCTAAAATTTAATCCAATTCAGATTTTCTAATTCCTGGTTTACCCAATAGATTATGCAGATGAAATGTTGACCTTTGGGGAGTATGAAATAGCCTATTTATATCTATATGAAGTTTTACAAAGTTTGTGAAGGGTAACACAACTCAGCCACAGTGCCCTCACATCCAGGTTTATGCAATATATTGGTAGTGGAAAAACTGGAAATGAAAATTCTGTCATGCAATATTATGAACACACACTGGGGAAAAGAAACTAAGCATAAACAGGCAAATTGGTTTCACCTCAAGATAAAAAGCATGAGGTAAGATGACAATTAGAGGCTTATTCAAATTACTGCATACATTATCCTAAAAAAAGACAGATGACCAGATGAGAATTTTTATCCTGGTTTCACAGAAGTATAAGTTTCTTTTAAAGAAAGAGTTATAGTTACAAAAAGGAGTAGTTAATAAAGTATAAAAGCTGCACTAGCTTCAGGGCACGAAATTTCATTTATGGTTAAAGGCAAATTTGTCACTTAATTAATAATTCTGACACAGGTAAAGGGGAAGACAGCTGCTTTTCCAGGCATTTTATGCCTCACTGGTCCCCAGTAACCAGATGGCATTGTTGTTGCTGATGGATGAACCAGAGAAGACGTGGGAGAGGATCCACCCCCAACCCCAACTCCTTGAAATAACAAACTTGGATTAGAAATCTCACAAGGAGTAGGCTTTCCTCTGTGGTTACCCAGCCAGGTTGCAGTGGGGAGTGGTACTGGAGCTGAACCAGAAACTGTGCCTTTTACCCCCACAACATGTCTCGGGAGACCCTGAATTTTGTAGGTAAATGAGCAGCTGCACACATAGCCTTCTTTTGTTTAGAAAAACTCCCAATTATAGAATTATTCAATAATATTACACGTTTTTAAAACTAAAAAAATTCCATCCATTTGTCTAGCATTTTAGAGTTTTTCCACTTGCTTTTTCATCTATTATTTTACAGAACCCTCACGTTAACTTTGTGGAGTAAGGCAGAATTGGGATTATTATTTCCATTTTTCTGATTGAGAAATCGAGGTTCAGAAAAGTAGATTTATTTCATCAAAGTCTGCAAAGCTAATTACAAACCTAGGACTAAAATCTAGCTTCTAGATTCCCACAATTAGTGCTTCCTCTAACTAATGCAGACACAAACAGGCAAAAATAGATGAAATGATTATCAATCTCACTAGCAATCAGGAAAATACAAATCAATATATCAAAATTTTTATCATCAATTTGGTAAAAAGTAAGAAATTCAATGTTCACTGTTGGCAAATATGTAGAGAAACACACTGTTGGTATAAACAGACGCCATTTAGAAGATTTTCATATACTAACATAGCAATTCCACTTCTAGTAATCCATTCTACAGAAAAACTCACATTTGTACATTAAGATGTATGTACAATAATGTTGATTGTTTATATTAATAAAAAACTGCAAACAACTTTAAAGCCCCTAATTTGGGGATTATTAAATAAACATGGCATATATATTATGAAATATGATACAATTATTTCAGAAAGGACAGAGATACATATACTGATACGCAAAAAATCCCAGACACATTAGTAGATAAATAAAGCAAATTGCACAACAACATATACCATTTATTTTTTTTAAAAAAAACAGTATATGTGCATATGCATCTGCATAGAAAAAATATTTGCGAGAGAATAGACCAAACTGAAAATAGTGATTAACAGTAATGAGAAGAGTGATATTGTGGGATGGGCAGATAAAGAGGAAATTTTACACTTGGTCTCTATATTTCTATATTAGTAGACCCTTTTAAAAGAATCTGTTTCTGCATTATTGTAAAATTAAAAATGTTTCAAAAGAAAAGTTAACTTCCCCAGGGCTGCCTTCATTTCTTGCATCCTAGATAGCTGCTTCTCCCACATTTTCTGATTATTGGAGCCATTTCTGAGTCTCCACTGGAGCTCAGCAAGATGTCTCCAACCCTGCATCTCCAGTATCTTTAGGGAGGGGAGGAGCCTGACACTGACATTTCAGGATCATCTAGAATTTCTGTCATTGTGCTATGGTGGATTTTTACCACCCAAATATAGAGTTTCACACTGATTTTTTTTAACATTTGCAAGACCAATGATTTCAAAATACTTTTCACAACAAATTATATTCAGAAGCCCAATGCATAAGAAGGCAAAAGTTTATTTAGCTCCTTTGATTGAAGTTGAGGGGAATGGAGGCGTCTTCTCAACCTCATCACCTCTCCCTCCAAAAAACTGCCTCCAAAAAACTCCTAAACCTCCACAGAGCGGTTTGAAAATCACTGACATTGTGTCATTTTATAAGAAACAAGAGTCTAGCGAGCAAAGTGATTCAGCTGAGATTACACAAGTCCTCAACGTACGGCCAGTCCTTGAATCCAGATACTCTGAGCTCAATTCTTTTAGCCTTCCCAAATTGTGGTTCACCTTCAAGGCAGCTCCAATTAACTTTGGCTTTTTAGACTTTTCAAAAACAGCAAAGAGCATCTCTACAAATGTTTTGGTTTCTTCCTTGCTTTTTCTTAAATATCATATTTCATCTTTACTTTTTCCCTGATCATTTTCTTCTATTCTGATCTTACAGAGGTGACTCACTGCAGACATGATAAAATATGAATATTATAGAAGCCTCTCATAGTGTTAATTAGGTAAGGACTGAAAGTTTTTAAAGGAGTTCCTGTTGTCATGGGCTAGTGAATCAGGCAAGTCATAGTTGAGACATTGCTTAAAATTTGTTCCTTAATAACAGGCTTAACACACACACACACACACACACACACACACACACACACACACGCGCGCGCGCACCCTACCATTGCAAGCAATTAGTGACTCTTTCCAGCAGATCTTATTCCATGAGTCCAAATAAATCATAAACTATTTAAGTTCTAGTTTTCACAACCTTTTATAAATGTTAGGCACAATTCTCAAACACTTTCTATGACTAACTTCTTTTTTTTAAGGACACATAGTTTTTAATATTTCCAGTATATCTGAATCAGTAAGACACCTTTCCACTTATAAAAACTTTACTGTTGGGGTTTGGGGAGAATCAGTGAATAACACCAGTTTATCACGCCATCTGAATTTGGAATCAGTAGAGAAAAAGATATAGGACACAGACAAATGAGACCCCAAAACATCAGCTTTAAAACTGATGAAATCTGGACTGAAAGCCATGCCTTTGGGTGCAATGGGCCTCCTAATACTTCACCTGAATTAAATTTATCCAGTTAGTCACTAGCATGACAGGCCTTTTTCAAGGAGGTGAGGGACAGTGGGGTGCAGAGGAAACAGCCTGCATAATAGAAAAGCAGAGCAAACTGTCTCTTTTCTGCTGTTAGGCAGCAGTGTCTGTCACCAAAATTCAACTATGATTAACTTTTAAATTACTTTATTTCAAAGAGCTCCACTGGGTAAAGACTACAAAGTAAAGTTTACTTTTTTTGTACTATTTTACTTTAGGAGATGGAAAGGTAAAATTTAGTATCTTGTGCGTTTTTAAATATCTAGATGGTGGTCATACTATTCTATATTGAGCCATAATGATTCAGTGTTTAACACCAATAGTTGGGGCATAGAAAACCTGTGGTGTGCAAACCTCCTCAGGATCCTAAGTTTGGTGAGTAGGGCAATGAGCCTTTAACTAGATTAACTGATTAGGCTATTCTCATCCAAAGTTACTAATTTTCACCCACACTGGAACTGTATGTGATTCACAGGTTTACAGTGATGCTTTCAATCTATTTTCTAGTTGATAAGAAAATTATTTAGCATAGTAAACTACCCTTAAACATCATCAAAATCAATTTTTTAAACAATTAAAATAATGAATATTCTAAGATGAGGATTTGATCTGTATCAAGTTGTAAAGGGCCCCATTAACTGTGGCTGGTTTGACTAAAACAAGTTAGTCTCATTAAGATGAGCATGCGTAATATAATTAGCTTTATTGTATCAGTCTTTTCCCCCCCAGGTTTATTGAGGTGTTCTTGACATACAGTACTGTATAAATTTAAGGTACATAGCATGATGATTTGACTTAACATATATTGTAAAATGATTACCATATCATATAAATCTTAATATCATTATTGTGATCATAATTATGATTTATTAAGTGCCCCTTGCTAGTCTTTGGGAGTAAAGACTAAGACCAACAATATCACTGTGCTATAGCGGACACATGGGAGGTAGAGAATGTAGTTCCAGCTTTAACACAGGCCTTTCTGGAATCCAGTTTCCTAATCTATGAAATAGTGCGGTTTGACCAGATAAATTTTACTTAACCTGACTTATCTGAACTTCTAAGAATTCATAAAGAAAACAATGAGAAACTGGGGTTAATTTTCTGTATTTCAGAAACTCTAAATGAGATAGCTTATTTATATTAGATGAAGTCCTATAAATAACTTAATGCTCCGGCCATCTAATTATTATATAACTATATTAATTTTAAATATTGCTGATTAACTATTATTCTTAACTGTATTATATATTATAGTTTTACATGAATAAAAGTGAAGAAATAATCTATTACTTAGTAAATAAAATCTGCCAGGAAGAAAAATTCAGAACTCAAAGTACATGGAATGTTGGAATGTTTCTTGGTGGTGAAAATTTGGAAACCTGTAAGATTCTCAGGCATCTCCTAAGAGGACCCTTAATGATCCCTGACTTCTAGTATTCATGCCCTATGTAATCCCCTCCCCTTGAGTGTGTGATTTATTGACTCCCTGCTAATGAACAGAGTATGGTAGAAGTGATGAGATGTCACTTCTGAGATTAGGTTATGTAAAAATTTCGATTTCCATCTTGCAGGCTCTCTTTTGAATCATTTGCTGTGGGGAAAGCCTGCTGCCATGTCATGAGGTGACCCTGCGTAGGGACTCAAATGAGTAAGTTTGGAATTAGTTCTGAGGCCTGCCAATAGCCATGTGAGTGAGCTTGGAAGTAGATCCTCCCACAGTCAAGCCCTGAGATGCAGAAATCCACAGAAGACACCTTGGTTGTTGCCTCATGATAGACCCTGACGCCAGAACTACCTAGCTGAGCCATTCCCAGATTCCTGACCTATAGAAATTGAGATAATAAATGTTTGTTTCCAGTCTCTAAATGTGGGATATTCTGGTAAGGAATTGATAGCTAATATGGACCTTTCACCTTTCCATGTTTTAATTTTCAAATACTTTAAAGAGATTTAAAATATAATAGGGAGACAGCTAATACAAAGAGAGATGGTCACTACTAGAAGTGGGGAAAATAAAGGAGGACAAATAGGAACAGGAAATATCAGGCAAAGGGAAGAGCTGCCCTTGAATACTACAGAACTCTCCTGACTTCTAAAGAGCTTGAATGAGTCCAGTGACCCATCATTATCTTTCATGAAGAATGAGAGTTATTTTTACTTCTGAGATAGTTGGGTGGGGATTGCGGTGGTAGTCACAGAGAGCCTCTCCCTTCTTGCATCTCCCCAAAGACAGAACTTTGGCCTTAGAGTTTCTCATTAAGTTCTTCTTCAAGGGTCACTAAGCTTCACCACCTCAGTATACATACAAAATACTAGCTGTGTTGTCAGCATTATTAGTATGATTATTATAAAAGATGACAGAGGAAGAGCAGAAAAAGAAAAATTCTGTGAAATTAAAACAGAAGTCTCTAGTTATTTAGTTTTAAAATTATGTTTATTATACATTTTTAGCCTTTATTTAGAAAATGCATGAGGAAGTAGGAAAAGGAGAAGGACAGAATAATTTTTAAAAAGTAAAAAGAGAGGGAAAAATAAAGAGAAAAAGGGGGAGATTCCCAGTCAGGATAGCTTCGGAAGTTTCTATTTACTTCACTCCAAATACAGAGCAATGGTAGATAAAATGTGAAAACAGAAAATTGTAGAGACAGATACTAATGAAAACTCAAGATAAATATCACTGTAGACAAGTGGGGGTTGACTTCATAATCCTGGACACTCCAGACCTAGAAAGAGGCAATGGTATGAGGAGTCCTGTGGGGAAATGATTCCATCAAATAAGCAGTCACAGTCAGGGACTTGAACGGGTAGTCACCTTCTTGATCACTACCAGAGGCTCTGGCTTTACCAGGCATCAGATTCCAGCAAGGTGGGGAGCAGTTTAGTAAGAGGAGGGTAGCACAGAGGAAATTTACAGCCTTGTTTATCACTATGAAAGAACAGCTCTGAAATGCAATTATACAACTTAGTTCTGAAGTTGGAACTTGGGAGGTAGATAGAAGCAACCTCAAAACTGCTAGATAAGGATTGGTAAATACCTAGGCAGAGAGAGAGAAAGAGAGAGACAGAGAGAAAGAGAATGAGAGCAAGAACCATAAAAATATCAAGAACCATAAAAATATCAAGAGCCAACATTTGTTAAACTTTTGGTATGTGAAGGGCACAGAGAATGCTTTATATACATAGAATATATGACTTGTGCATTATCTCAAGAACTCTGAGGTAGTCATTATTTTTATTTTTCTTGTAGTTGTCATCTTCATCATCATCATTAGCATCATCATCTCATCGTACTAATGAGGAAACTAAGTCACAGAGAGGCTAAATAAATTGCCAGGATCACTTGGCCAAGGAATGACAGAACTTAGATTTGAATCCACGAAGTCTCAGCTCAGAGCATGCATGCTAATCGCTTCACTTTCTGTCTTGAATGCAAAACTCACTTAAAATCTTTCACTCAAATGAACCTACAAACTATATTCCAAATTAATAATCTAATTCTATAAAAAGCAGGAAGATAATTAATTGAGACATGAATTCAATACAGATGGAATTAGTCTGAAAAATACTTTAAAATAGATATGTTTACAATGGTTAAAGAGATAAATGAAAAATAACTTTTTTTTTAAGAAAACAAGAAATTTTGAAACAAAAGCAGGAAGGAGTAAAATGGAACAGGTGGATAGGAAAAGAGGTTGATTAGAAATCTTAGAAATAAAACACATAGTCACGACACAATGACTTTAAATCCATAGTTGAGTATCCAAAGCTGGATGTACCCTCTCACTGTATACAGCTAGAAAACTGGACAAAGTATATTAAATAATTGTTCTCAGATCTTAGACAATAGGCAACACAGGAATGATCACTGGGAAGAGGGAAGTATATGAAGTTTGCTTGGGAATTTCATTGGCTTTCTTTCTAGAGACACTTTCTGTTCTGTGGCACAGAAATGGGAAACTCGAGAAGAACACATCAGTCTCACTGAGCTGAAGAGACAGAAAACAAAGTTTCTGGAGTTTGAAGCAGCTGGAATTTTCAGAGCAGAGTACAGAGAGGGAAGAGCTGTACAGAGAAAGAGCTCTAGAGATCTGTATATGAGTTCCCTTGCGTGGCTGGATGACCAGCTACATATTTGAAAATGGACAAAGAAAAATTTCTAGTGAAATATCAACTATAAAGGAGCCATAATAGGGGCCAGGAAATATTTGAGTGGAGGCACACAGAGCAGAGATTTCCTTAAACAGCCAGGGAATTTAACAGTGATTCTAAAAGGGATGCACCTTAAGCCTAGGGCTAAGTAGCTTTATAACAAAGGCTATTCTGGACCCACGCTAAAAAAGCCTAACAACAAGCCTTAAAAAGACCAGGCTTATCACTAAGTAAATGCCCTACAAAACAAGACTCAAGTCTTTAAATGAAGAAAAAAAAATCCAGACACTCGACAAAATCCAGACAATCAATATGACACATAAAAATATTTTTCTAGTCATCAAAAATGACAACACTTGCAAAGAAACAGGAAATGTGACCCAGAACCAGAAAAAAAAAATCAGTTAATAGAATAGATCCAGAAACGACAAGAGATGAGGACATTAGCTGACAAGGTTGTTTAAAAGCTATTATAAATACACTCAGAAGTTGAAATCAAAATATGAAAATAATAAAACAAGAAATACATAATGGAGAAAAGATAGTCTCTTCAATAAGTGGTTCTGGGAAAACTGAACAGTTACATGTGAAAAATGAAATCAGAACATTCTCTAATACCATATACAAAAATAAACTCAAGATGGATTAAAGACCTAAATGTAGACAATAAAACTCAGAGAGGAAAACATAGGTAGAACACTCTTTGACATAAATCGTAGTAGTATCTTTTTGGTTCTGTCTCCTAAAGCAAAGAAAATAAAAGCAAAAATGAACAATGGAACCTAATTAAACCTAAAAGCTTTTGCATAGCAAAGGAAATCATTGACAAAAGGAAAAGACAGCCTACTGAATGAGAGAAAATATTTCCAAATGATATGACCAATAAGGGGTTAATATCCAACATATACAAACAGCTCATACAACTCAACATCAAAAAACAAAAGATCCGGTTTAAAAATGGGCAGAACTGAGTAGACATCTTTCCAAAGAGGAAATGCAGATGGGCAACAAGCACATGAAAAGACCTCAACATTGTTAATCATCAGGAAAATGCAAATCAAAACACAATGAGACATCACCTCACACCTGTCAGAATGGCTAGCATCAAAAAGAACACAAATAACAAATATTGGTGAGGATATAGAGAAAAGGGAATCCTCATACACTGTTGGCAGGAATGTAAATTAGTGCAGCCACTGTGGAAAACAGTATGGAATTTTCTCAAAAAAATAAAAATAGATCTACCATATGACCCAGCAGTTCTACTCCTGGATATATACCCCCCACCAAAAAAACCCCCCAAAACACTAATTTGAAAAGATACATACACCCCAATGTTCACCATGGCATTATTTACAATTGGTAAGATATGGAAACAACCTAAGTGTCCATCAGCAGATGAATGGATAAAGAAGATGTGGTACATATATACAATGGAACACTATTCAGCTATAATAAAGAATGGAATTTTGCCATTTGCAGTAATACGGGTGGACTTGTAGGGCATTATACTAAGTGAAATAAGTCAGAGAAAGACAAATACTGTATAATATCACTTATATGTGGAATCTAAAAAAAAAACCCAAACTAGTGAATATAACAAAAAAACAAACAAACTAGTGGTTACCTCACTGGTAACACAGGGAATATAGCCAATATTTTATAATAACTATAAACAGAATATAACCTTTAAAACTGTGAATTACTATATTGTACACTTGTAACTTATATAATATTGTATAGCAACTATACTTCAATAAAAAATATATAAAGAGTATATTATTTTCTAAGCACTCATCTTTATGAGATCTATTTTTTTCTATTTTGATTGTATCCTATGTAACCTGCCGGATGGTAAATTTTATAAATGTTTCATGAGTACTTTTAAAATAGACTAATCTGAAAAAACTGATCAAGAAAATGAAAAGATAGGGGCACAAACTAAAACAATATTAAAGTCAAAAGAGATATAATTACAGACAGATTTAAAAAAAATCTTGTGACTAATACAAGTAGCTTTAAATCAATAACTTTGAAATCTTAAATAAGTGATTTTTTATAAAGATTTAAATTATCAGAATTGACTCAAGTATAAATGGAAAATTAATTTAATAACTCTCAAAGACATTAAATAGGTAATAATCTCCAATTCCCAATCTTCCCACATGTACTTAGTTTCAAATTCATGAGGCTTTCATAATTTCCTAAAGTTTCATCAAATATTCAAAAAGATCTGATTAGCCATTATGCCACTGTAGAGATTTCTGTGTTATGATTGGTGGCCCATGCACATAATAAAATACTTCATTGGAGATGAAAATGTTAGGAGCCCCTAAGCTAGCAGCACCAAATTTCCAGGTCTCCTGGGTTTCCTAGTGCATTCATGCTTTCTTCTCCACTTCTTTGCCAAAGTCATTTCTAAAATCCTCTAAAACACATTTCATTGTAAATGACTGTTAGCGTAAACTACTACCATATCAGCTGGGGATGATTCTTCAACAAAAAAATGTTTAAGCATCAACTTAGTGGGGAGTATCTTTCACTAGGGGCTCCTCTGGATCCCAGTAATCAGAGTTGATTTCCTCTTCAGTATGAGAATAAGCTGGTTAACCAAGAATAAAATAAAATAAAATCAGAGGTTAAAAATATTAACCAAGTGTCCATTTATTAGGCATTTTTTCTAATAATCAAAAATGATTAGCACATTAATTTCCAGAATTAAGTGTTAGGTTTTGATTTGCATTTCTCTGATAATTATTGATATTGAGCATTTTTTCATGTGCCTATTGGCCATAGGTATGTCTTCACCAAAGAAATGTTTGTTTAGGCCTTCTGCCCATTTCTTGATTGGGTTGTTTTTTGTTATTGAGTTGCATGAGCTGTTTGTATATTCTAGAAATTAAGCCCTTGTCAGTTGCATTAGTTGCAAATATTTTCTCCCATTCTGCAAGTCATCTTTTAGTTTTGTTTATAGTTTCCTTTGTTGTGCAAAACCTTGTAAGTTTGATTAGGGACCATTTGTTAAATTTTGCTTTTATTTCTATTGCCTTGGTAGACTGACAAGTCTTAAATTCTGAAGTACTTGGAAATATGCAGCAAAGTCCACTTTGGAATCAATACACTGATCTCTACTTTTCTTTTAAATGTTCATATTATTATATTTGGATAGTAAAAATTACTCTGGTAGCATGGCCAAAGAATGTCTCCTGGTTGCTTTATCCAATACTTTGGGTACCTTGTAACACTGAAGTAGTATCATGATGGTTTGGTATCATGGTAAAATGGGATTAAGAAAAATCACCACGAATGTCATGGAATCCTCAAGGGTTATTAAAAAGAAAGGAGATCCCCTCCTTCCTACATTTTCCTTGGTATAATATTGAAGAGTTCCTGATTTCCAGTTCTATGAAAATGCAAAATGTAGAATTGGAAACTATAAAATCCATAATTTCTAGACATATACTTTTGATTGTGTTTGGTCTGAACTGAAAGCCCAGAGCATGTACTGAATCATTCAAAAGAAACTGAAAATTGCACACTCCAGGCACACCTTTCAGTGATCTACATCTGTCGTTACAGTATTAACAAAGGCTCTAGGGATGCCGGCAGTCGTATTTATCTACTTTCTTGGGAAGAAAATCTAAAATTAAAAGACTTAACAAAAGACTATAAGATGGATGGAGATTGTTGTGAAGGAAATGTCCTGGGTTTCTTTTTTTATCTGTTGCCTAGGAGCCCAGAACCTAACTTACACAAAATCTTTCCTGGATATACTGTTGCTAATAACCTTAATTGCAAGTCAGGTAAGACATGCAAATTTATTTTTTTTGACATTGTGTATACTTGGGGAGCATATAAGCTCAAACTAAAAATGAAATGCTGGAACTGGATAAAACAAAGCATTTTTTTTTTTTTGGTAATGGATATGCGTGATGAAGGTAAAAATAAAATGAACAGGTCACCTAAAGCAAAACAGATGAAAGAATACTTAGAGTTCATAAGAAGTTTTCTTGCAAAAAGATCAAACAATAGTTGAAAGTATATTTAAAAGCTGCATTGTGGTAAAACTTCTAAAATTCTTCTTTAGGTATTCCATTTAAAAACACACATTAGCTGTTAGGTTAGCATCAAATATGGAAATGTCAAAATGACCACAGTCTCAGTAAGGATAAAAGGAAAAACAGGGACTTGTTGTAAAAACACATTGTTAACTATATTTGCACCTCTGGTTCACTGACCTTGAGAATATAGGTCTTTTTTCTTTACCTTCACAGACAGTTCCATCCGCTAAGAGAATGAACCCCTAATGTTTGGCTAGGTGTGCCTGGGAGTTTTTCTTTGAAGACTTTATGTTCCGTTGTAATTGAGACTTAATTGGACCTATCTCCCTCATTCTCAGAGAATCCTGGACATCTTTTAGAAAGTAGATTTCCTTTTAAACAAAAGTAGTATAAAACAACCACAACACAAACAAACATATGAAGCAGAACTCATTTTGAAGATTTTAGTAACTATGGTTTAATTTTTCAGAAATCATTTAATTATCTTTTCTTCAAGGAGACAAGGTAGGGAAATCTACCAACTTACACGGATTTGAATAAACCAAGAATTTCTCTCTGCTGGTTTATATAGATCTAAAAGGACATGAAGTGGATATATAACTTGGAGAAATTATGTTGGATAATGTGACGTGTTCAGAAGACTTCTAGGTTTATAATTGACAATATACTTACATTTGAAATGTTCTCTTTGGGCCCCACTCTCATCTCTGACCATGTGTTGGGCATCTGGGGTGGAAAATTAACCTAAGCTTCTCTTCTGAACACATCTTTATATTTGTGTTAACCAAAATATTAATTTATTCAGTATAACTTTCTATATTTTCAGTCAGTTTAAAAAAAATGAGGGACAGATACCCATACCCTGATATACTGCAATGCCAAATGCATCTCTCATTGTTTTCCCTCTTGTACTTCCTTATCCCTTCTCTGTTGATTTTGCTTTTTACTAACAGATGAAACAGGGTCATAAATTAACACCATCAATTTCATTTCTTCCCTGTGACCTCTGCATTTGTCTAGCATTTTTATCAACTGGAAGTGATAAGAAATCCAAACTTAAAAAAGTCACTTTAAAGTAGCAGTAATTTATTCACAACTCAGACTCTGGGTTCTTTTATTTTAAAATACAAAACTCACCATCTGAAACACACACTATGTGACAGACATGTCACTTCCCTAAGTTGTATTCTAAGAAAACCTACACCTGTTTTAATTGGCCCTCTCTTCTCTGACTGATTTGAAGGTGGCTACACATGCCAATGATGAAGTGACATGACCAAAGCTTTCTAGGAACATCATTGCTGTATGTAACAGATTATTATTCTAGGGCTATTTTAAAGGATATTGAGTAAAAATAATGAAAATAAATGAAATAATTTAGGAATAAAAACAACCATCTCTTGAGTACCTACTTTGTACCAGATGTTTTATACACATTTTCCCATTTAAACCTAATAATAACTTTATAAAATATGCATTATTACCTTATTTCATAGCTCAAGAATCAGAGGTACAGAGGCGTTGAGTAATTTGTGAAACAGAAGAGCTGGGATTCAAACCCAGCTATATCTGACACTGGAGCCCATGCTCATTCCATGTGACAGACTTATTAGGAGGAAAGCAGTGACACATTTTATTTTTATCAGTGGGGGAGTCATGTGGATCAGCCCAGTCCCTGTCATTGGATCTCACTTTTGCCAAATAAGTCAGCAAGGATAGGAACGACAGTTTGAGTGGATCAGCCCAATTATGAAAAGGAAATTACTGTACCAGAATATTTACATATCTCTAGAGCACCAATATACAATGTTTACTGTTCATAGACTTTTAATCTAACTTAACTTATATATTTAAGAAAAGAACACCTATCATTTTAAGAACTTTCATATCATCTGGTGATTATCTCTAGCCTATAATGAATGAAGAAATTTTGTATTATGTTTTTGGTTTGATGGAGAGAATAGGACCTGTGGACTCACATATCTATGTTTTGGAGATATTTTTCAGGAAAGATACTGGGACAAAAGAAAGGGAAGAAGAGAAACAAGTCCCACAGAAATGATCTTGAGTGCTCACACATTCTCCTTAATATTCATATGGCAGATGTTTAGTAGGGGTTTGTGGATCAAAGAGAAGTTTAGAAAGGCAAAGAAAAAATGAAAGGAAGCTCTCCTGGGCATATATCCACAGGGAATCTTAATTCAAAAATATACAGGCACCCCAATGTTCATAGAAGCACTATTTACAACAGCCAAGACATGGAAACAAACTAAATGCCCATCAACAGATGACTGGATAAAGGAGCTGTGGTATAATTATACAATGGAATACTACTCAGCCATAAAAAATAAGATAATGCCATTTGCAGCAATGTTGATGGACATGGAGAATGTCATTCTAAGTAAAGTAAGCCAGAAAGAGAAAGAAAAATACCATATGATAATCACTTATATGTATTATCCAAAAAAAAAAAAAGACAAATGAACTTATTTACAAAACAAAAAGAGACTCACAGACATAGAAAACAAACTTATGGTTATTGGGGGGAAGGGGCTGGGAAGGGATAAGTTGGGAGTTCGAGATTTGCAGATACTAACTGATATACATAAAATAGATAAACAAGTTCATACTGTATAGCACTGGGAACTATATTCAATATCTTATAGTAACTTATGGTAAAAAAAGAATATGAAAATGAATATATGTACCTTCCTACATGACTGAAGTATTGTGCTGTACACCAGAAATTGACACAACATTGTAAACTGACTATACTTCAATAAATATACATTTATACATATAAATATATACACAAATAAATATATATTTATATATAATATAATATAAATAATATAAATACATATACAATAAATATATATATATATATACACAAACAGAAAATAAAGTATCTAAACCAGTCCTCTTAATACTGGTCACTTAAAAAAAAACTTTGAAAGAAAAAAAAAAAGAATGAAAAGAAGCTTATAGGAGAGGCAAGGATACATGGTGAGACAGTCAGGAGGAGTTTGCTGTTGCTGTGCAATTAATATTCTGAATTTGTGTCTCTACCACCATTGTGACTTATTGAGCATAATTATGTGATATAATGTGATGGAGGGGATGTTTAGAAAGTAAATCTTAATTATTACATATTTATTTCATTAAGCATTTTCATTAAGCTTTAATGTCTAGGACATTGTGGTAGGCACTTATTGGATGTGAATTAAAGGAGGTACATATTCTGGTTCCAACTGTCAAAGACAGCTCCTTTCGAGGGCACGAAAAAGACAAAACAAGTAATTAACATTTATATTGGTGGTCCTCAGGGCATAGATATTGTATAACAGGATGCATATACAGGGCTTCTTCCTATTTTGGGAAGCAAACTATCTCTTTTTTCCTTCCACAGACTTAAATTAGAAACTCTGTTGAGAATACTAAGAGAACCTGTAATTCAAGCAAATACTTTTAACAGATATGTAAATGTAAGTTAGTTCCTCACTTGAAATCATAAAACATTTTTTGGAAAGAGGACAATAAACTTAATAAGGTGTTATATAATACGTAGAATAAATATTAGTACAGTATATGAACCTAAATGACAGCAATAAATTATAAAGGTTAGCATGCAATTAAAATCGCTAATGGAACACTGTATGGAGAGAATGTGTTCATTCTTAAATCAGTCAAAGAGCAGCTATTTGGTGTCAGATCTACCCTTGAACTAATGACACCTTAAACTTATTTTGAAACACTCTGTCATGTGATAGTTACAATTTACGGGTATCTTCAGTTCAGTCTTTCAGCATATGTTGTATGTACTAATAAAATGTGCCCTCAAGGCAGGATGGTCCTCATGGCCAGAAGTCAACAGTCAGATCTATGCTTAAGTAAATTTTTCTGATGTCAAACTTACAGACAGACAACAATAGTAGTACATCTTCTAGTGACTGGCAGGCCAACAGTGCTTTAGATTTCAAACTTAGGAACCAAAAGCTACCTGAAATTTGTCAGTTAAATTGCTCCTGCTGCCCTGAGAACTATAAGCTCTGAGTTTTTGTTTTTTACATGGTTGTGCTTTCCTGGCTATGCTCTTGGGCATATGATTCCATCAGTCAATGTCATTTACCTCATCTTCCACATGTACAAATCTTACTCATCTTTAAAGACTTAAATTAAATGACATCTTCTCCATGAAACTCTCCTCCAGCTCTCTCAGTTTAAATTAATCTTTCTTTTCTCTGAACTTCCATTGCATATATTTGTACTTCCATTAGCACTTCTCACTATCTACATCATAGTGTTATTTGACTATTATATATTTTGCATATTTTAAACTATGTGTATATAAAATATGTATCATATATATTTGCATATGTGTTTTATCCCTTATTTTAGACTAATAGAGGAAAGAAGTGTCCCAGATTAGGTATGGAAACAAAGGGACGCCCCTTTTGGTGTACCGGCTAGACATGGACATATACTGAAAGTTTACCACTCAAGCAGAAGATAAATGAAAAATAATGGAATGACTTTGTAGTCTTTGATGACTGGCAATAGAGTTGCCCTTTCTATGTGTAATTCAAAAAGTTGACATCTGTCAACTCTCTTGGTGAATGAAACATTCACATAAGTGAAAGGTTTCAAATCCATGCCCACATTTGAATAGGAAGAAAGGAATAATCTCCTGTATTCAAGGAGAAAATAGTTCATAGAGTTCATGGCAGAAATGGAGAGACAAAATTTAGTGTTGATACTGGAACTGATCTACTCATCATTAGAAACAGGGAGCTTTTCAGTTTCTATGGCCGTGGAGGTGTGCCACTCACTCCTCCATCAAGAAAGAAACTGCTTGAGAGTGTAATTAGCAGACAGCCTTCAGATGTTGCAACTTCGGGATCCACCACAGTTTTCAACTCCAAGTTCATGCTCTTTTAGGGCTGCTCACAGCCAGTAACAGCATAGGAGGTGTTCTGTGAGCCAAGTACTACAAAACCAGGTCATTTCTGACCCATACGGGACTCCTCTAAACTTTGCGCTGGGGTTCCCCATTGGCCTGACTGGAACTTTCTTGAGCTACACTGCAGTCAGAGGCTCATCCGACCCAATCCTCCTTCCTTTCCTCTCTTCTTTCACAAGTGTAATCAGCATTGTGATACAAAGGCTTTTCCTTCCTACTATTCACAGCAATTTGTTTCCTCTAATACATTTCTTGCAATCTATCTTTGCATTTGCCTTTGCCAGGAGTATCTGAACTGACACAGCTTCAGACTATCATGTTGAGCAACTATCATGACAAAATTGGATCCGAGTACCCACACTCATGAATTCATTCATCTATTCAATTTATTTTACAAATATTTTTGAGCATTGACTATATGCCAAGCACATATAGTGAGTGTCCTAGATACCAGCGATATAGGAATGAGTAAGGCAGACAAGATGTATGTTTTGAATAGAATCTACGTTTATAAGGAAATTAATTAAATAATTATTGTTTTTTTACTTATCTTTTATCTCATAAGGTTGTGTAGCTCATGATTATTTCTCAATTCTTAGCAACTTGATGTCTCAAAAGATTTCTTTATGTCCTTGGCCTTTCCCTCCCTCCCTTCTTCCCTTCCTTCCTTCTTTCCTTCCTTTCTTTCTAGCTCTCTTTCCCTCTTTCTTCCTTTCCTTTTTCCTTCCTTCCTTCTTTTCATTTTCTTCTTTCTTCCCCCCTTCCATCAGAATAATTAATAATCTATGTTTCTGATGAAAGAAAACCTATAGATGGTAGTAGATTTGGAGACTGTACTTTAACCTCAATGAAGGCAAAGCACATACTCTCAACTTGGACAGGATTAAGGAAGGCTGATAAATTATCAGCACACAGCAGTGGAAAGAAGGAGGAAATCTGGGCTGTCAAAATATGTGGTTGGCTTTTTATTGGAGGGGTTGGTTTATTTCATATCCCAGGGAATTTTGCATGTAGAAAAAAAATTCAATACTATGTTTCTTATTGTCAAATTTGGATCCCAAATTGGCTATTGTCTCACCACTTTGATATATTGATCTAGTTTTAGTATTACTGGAACCAAATTATATATCAAATCAGTATTTAATTTTAGTTAGTAAAGTTACTTAGAGGTTTTCTCTACCAGACATCAAGGCATCAAGTTTGCTCAATTAATTCTCTTTGTTGGGATTTTGGTCTAATTATTCATTATGTAACACATCGTCCACCACTTAAAAAAATTTTTGTTGTGTATGGTCATAAGGCCTGATCAGCTGATACATGCTTTTTCTAGTTTGTTATTATCTGTGGCCACTGGTGTTTTTCACTCCTTGTTGTTGGTACTGTAATTACCTTTTATGGATCTGGATGACTTATTCAAGTTTCTTGTGTTCACTCTTTTCTGTTCACACAGATAGAAACAAGTACATTAAAAATACACATACAATTGTAGAAGTAAGAAAAAATGCCCACTTATATCAATATTTCACTACTTACTAACATAAATAAAAATACCATTTTTGTATTAGAATTACTTTTGTACACCTTTTATTTTTATTTTTTTCTTACTTTAAAACATTTGAACCCATGGAAAATTCACCACTCTAATTAGAAATAAGCTATATTCTCTTGGTGCTTTTTCTTGACAAATCTGTATTGCTCCTACAAGTAAAAACAGATTGCCATTACAAGTTCCCCCAAGAAGTTAACTTGCTATAGATTTGTACCCTTTCAGTTAATGTCCAACATTCAAAGATTTTTACTGAAAGAGCTCTTCTAAATAAGAATGTTACAAAGTAATAGTTCTAAAAGTACATATTACAAATGAAAAGGGAGGATAGACACACTATTTTGATATAGCCATTATCAAAAGTACTAGAAAATGTCTACAAAAAGGTAAAGATACCCTGCTTAAAAGCCTCTAGATGCAGAATTCTTTGCTCTGGGAGATCCTGCTGAATTCCATTTTCATAATATTTGATTTGAAAAAGACCCAGATTCTCTTATATCTGATATCTAGAACTATCATAATCTAATATTACCATAAAATCAAGTTTTTATTGCCCTAATTTTATAATCTAATCTAAGAAAATATTTTTAAACATCAAGTACATTTTATTTATTGAAGCACTTTCATGTAGATTATATCTCAAATTTTTGTCAGGTAGATAAGGTAAATAAGGATGAGCTTACAAAAAAAAAATCACTTATCATTCCCCTACACCACAACAACAAAGTGGAAAATATAATAAAAATGCAAAATCACAATAGCAATAAAAAACTAAAGCACCTATGAGCTAATATAATGAATGCACAAGATCTTTATAGAAAAAAGTAAAGCTTTAAGAAAGGTATTATAATTGGATACTCATATAATAAAAAAGGAAACTTGATACATATGTTACACTCTACAGATACACACAATTTAAATATAAATGTAAAAGAAAAAACAATAAAGCTTCTAAAATAATTGGAGAATTTCTTCATGATCTTAAGGTAGCTAAAAATTTCTTAAATAGGACATTAAAATACTATCCACAAAGGAAAAACAAATAAATTGTACAAAATTAAAATTAAAAACCTCTATGCATCAAAAACCACTATTGAGAGAGTGAAAAATAAGCCACAAACCTGAAGATATTGTAGTACATGTATCTGATAATGACTTATATCCAGAATATATAAATAAGTCTTATAGATGAATGAGACAAGACAATTCAACCTCCCCAAAATGGGCAAGTACTTACACAGGCACTTCATGAAAGAAGAATGGTCATCAAACTTACAAAAAGGTATTTAATTTCATAAATACCAGGGACATGAAAACTAAAACCACAGTATGATACCACTGAAGACCCATCAATATGGCTAAAACGCAAAAGAGAAAAAAGCAAGTTTGACAAAGAAGTAGAATGACTAGAACTCTTATGTGCTGCTAGTGGAATGATCAACCAGTACAACCATTTTGGAAAACTTTTGGTAGTATCTACTAAAACTGACTATAGGTGAACCAAAGCTGAAACAGGCAAAAAAACCCCCAAAGCTCAGCACTTCTAGTCTTCTACCCAACAGAAATGCACATATTTGTTCACCAGAAGATATTTATAGGAATATTCATTACAGCACTTTTCTTAGCAGTCCCAAACTGGAAATAACCCAAATACCCATCAACAGTAGAATAAGTAAATTGTGGTATATTTATACAATGGAATACTACATAGCAACAAGGTAAACTCAACTGTATACAACAGAATGGATGAATCTCACAAAGATAATGCTGAGTGAATAAAGCCAGACTCTAATATTTATTGCATGATTTCAGTTTTATAAAGTTCAAAAATAAGCTAAATAGAAATCAGGACAGTAGTTATATAGGAGACGGGGGAGAGGGATACACAATGACTGGGAGGATAGGTAAGGGTGGCTTCTAGAGTTCTGATGTTTTTTGATCTGCATGCTGCTTAAACAAGTGGGTCTACTTTGTGAAAATTTGTCAAGGTGTACACTTACAATCTGTACACTTTATGTATATTATATCAATTAAAAATTTAGATGAGAAAGAAAAAGCAAAACATACTGGATTCCAGATCTCCAAAGAGGCAGAAATAGTTTTTAACTTAAAAATCACTAAAAGGGACATAAATGAAGACCTAAAAAATTGGTGAAATATGTTTATGGATGGGATAACTTAACATTAAGATGACTATCCTCCCTAAATATGTAAATGCAATGTCATTCCACCAGCATTTTTTTGAGGAATTCAACTAATGCATCCTAGAACACATACTGAAAAATAAAGGTACATGAATACCTAAGACAATTTTGAAAAACAAAAGCAGAGGGAGTCCTTATCAAGTATTATGACATACCACAAACAGTAATAAAAACAGTGTTTCTGGAGCAGAAGCAGACAGACTAATGGGATACTAAAGAAAAAGACCCACTTATATATGAGAAGTTGATAAAGAATGGATTGTTTAATATATAATTGTTGGGAAAACTGATTCACTGTAAGTATAATAATTAAGGTGGCTCCCTACCTTAAATCAAATAAAAAGGCAAACTCTTTATACTTGAAATACCTAAAAATAAGCTATAAGGCAAATAGAACAACATGCAGAAAAATGTCTTTAGGAAAAATGTCTTTAGATTCAAAATGCATAAACCGTAAGGTGAAAAACTGACTAGAAGAGTTTGTATAACAAAGTACAGCATAAATAAAGTTAATGGATGACAGACTTGGGAAAAGATACTTGAAAAGTAGAAAAGAGGCTTATAAACTAGGATATACAAGGTACTCTTGGGGAAAAAAGATAGGAAATCCAATGGAAAATTGGGTGAAGATTATAAATAAGAAATTCACAAAAGTAGAAACTCAACTTGCTAACAAATATATGAACAGAAGCTCAACCTCAATTAGTAAATAGAGAACTATAAGTTAAAACAAACCCAAAACACAAAATATCCCTTTATAGCTATTACATTGGCAAATATTTTTAAACATTAGATAGTACCAATTGCTGGTGAGGATATGGAGGAAACAGGAATTCTTGTGAACTGTCATGGGTAGGGTAAATTGTTATAATGATTCTGGGGAGCAATTTGGCAGTATTTAGTGAAACTAAGTGTATGTGCATATAGTATGATCTAGCACTCCACTCCTGAAAATATTTCCCAGAGAAACCCTTGCAAAGGTCCAAAAAAGGATTAATGAGAACATTCATCATATAAACAGCAGGAAGTTAGAATCAACCAGTGAGTTCATCACTGGAAGAATGGTCTATATACACAGTAGGTTCATACCATGGATTATGTAATTAAAAGCAATCAATTACACATAAATATAGGTACATGGATAGATCTATAAAATCACCAATGAATGACAATTAAGAACAAGAATGACCTCAAAAGAATAAAAATAGACATCATATGATCCAGCAGCCCCACTCCTAGGCATATATCCAGAGGGAACCTTAATTTAAAAAGACACTTGCACCCCAGTGTTCATAGCAGCACTATTTGCAATAGCCAGGACACAGAAACAACCTAAATATCCATCGACAGACGACTGGATGAAGAAGTTGTGGTATATTTATACAATGGAATACTACTCGGCCATAAAAAATAATAAAATAATGCCATTTGCAGCAATGTGGATGGACCTGGAGAATGTCATTCTAAGTAAAGTAAACCAGAAAGAGAAAGAAAAATAGCGTATGATATCACTCATATGTGGAATCTAAAAAAAAAAAAAGACAAATGAACTTATTTATAAAACAGAAACAGGCTCATGTATATAGAAAACAAACTTATGGTTACCAGGGTTGGGGGGAGGGAGTAGAAAGGGATAAATCGGGAGCTTGAGATTTTCAGATACTGACTGGTATACATAAAATAGATAACAAGTTTATACTGTATAGCACAGGGAACTATATTCAATATCTTGTAGTAGCTTATGGTGAAAGAGAATATGAAAACAAATATATGTATGTTCATGTATGACTGAAGCATAGTGCTGTACACCAGAAATTGACACAACATTGTAAACTGACTATACTTCAATAAAAAAAGTAAAAAAACAAGAATGAGATCTCCAATAACACAATACTATCTTGTAATTAAAAAGTACAAATTTAAAAAGCATACAGATAAAAGTCAGCCAGAAGGACAAATGTCATATACTATCACCTATATGTGGTATCCAAAAACAAATGAATAAATAAAACAAAACTGAAATAGACTCACAGAGAGTGCAAACCAGTGGTTACCAGTGGGAGGGACAAGATAGGGGTAAGAAATTAAAATATACAAACCACTACTCACAAAATAAATATGCAACAAGGACATAAATGCACAGCACAGAGAAATATAGCTACTATTTTATAGCATCTTTAAATGGAGTATAATCTATAAAAGCATTGAATCATTATGTTGTACATCTGAAACCAACAGAACATTGTAAATCAACTGCACTTCAATAAATAAATAAATAAAAATAAAGGAAATAATAGCAAATACAAAAATAAAACAAATTTTTAAAGCACATGTACAAATCAACACTCTACAATTTATAAAGACATACACATATTTAAGAAATTATACCAAATACATCAGTGAGTGCCAGAGGGTGTGTGGGATAGGAAGGGGGTAGTGGGATTACTATACAGTAGAAAAGAAGTAAAATGAGTAAAATAAAATGAGAGAGGCCTTGAGCAGCCCACTGATGACATCATGCTATGAACTGATTAGAAATTTTGAGTGACTCAACTCCCTGTTCTCGAAGTCCCCTTAAAAAAACCTCACCCTCATGAAAAATCCAAGTTACAATAATATAAATTAATCTACAAAAAAAGTTGATAGAGGTGCTCAATCAGCCCTCTACTGATAACTTTTAACTGGCCAAGCTACGGCTAAAGAGAAACTTGATTTTACACAGCTTTCACAGCTTCTCAACATCCACATACCTGCAAAAATGAGAGAATTTGTATATCCTTCCACGTGAGTCCTCGTGATTCATTCAGGTTGTAGTTTAAGTAGGATCAGCATGAGCAAGCAAAGCACGATCCAAAAGGAAGAAGCAGAAGCAAGATGATGTTACGGAAGTATCTTTCTGCACAGTCCCTTCTGCCGTTGTAGGGCCCGGGGGAACCCTTCAACGTAGGTGCTTGGCAACAAGTCGGCTGAGATAGGCTGACCTTGGAGCTTTCGTAGTCTCTCCTGTACAGCACTGGTCAGGTCTACACAAGCCTCATCAACGCTGGCACATTCAATCACAGCAAAACGAGCTTTTCCCTCCATTACTTCCACGCTGGTTGCCCGGTACTTGGGGAGGTTAGCTTTCCCATGGGACTCACGGACTTGTGCCAGTAGAAGATCTGAACATAACTTCTTAGCATCATCTGCCCACATATTTCTAATGATCCCAAATGTACGAGCTTCGTACCTTACTGCAACGATTCCATAGCCTTTCATGGTCTGTCCTGTCAACTGCACAAGGCTTATTTCTCAAATGAGGATTTTGCCGCGGCTCCAGGTGAACCAAAAAACAGCCCAAGTCCACTAGAGCAACTACCGGGTCCTGTTCGTTTCAATGTGGCAAACACCCGGGCAAACTGCAGCCCTTGGGTGCTGCCGATACCGGGCTTGGTGTCCACCAGAGGGAAGATGAAAGGGTCTTGAATATCTGTCCCCTTTCCGGGAGCTGGAGAGTCACTTTTGAGAGAGATTTATTCCCCATAATGACGGAGAAAAGGACGAAAGGCCGCAGAAGACTCTTGCCAGGGAAACGGCCCGCGAGCCGCGTGGACCGCCCTCCTGACAGGGATGAGGGGTCGCGTGCGCCCGCGCTCGACGCCGACGTCCGCTGACGCGCCTACGCACCGCGGCCCTTACGTCTCCTCGCACGTCTTCTAACTTCTGTTTCCCGGCTGTGAAGAGTTCCACCTTCTACAGACTCAGCCTTTCTAATTAACCAAAATTGTTATTTTATATATTTTGCTTCGGATGTTTGAATCATCACGGCTTGGTGAGTAGCATCTATCTCAGCGGGATCTGTTGTCTTTTCAGCACGTCCTGCCATCGTGGGAAAAAACTGATTTTCTATAACCATAGGAGGTTACTACCATCACCATCCTAAGTTTTTTCTGTCCTAAGACATGACTTCTGGTACCTTGCAAGGAGTCCTGGTTCCTTTGAGTGTAATTTGGAACGGTAATCTGTGCTTTATGAGGGCTCATGATGGCAAGTTGTGGACACGGGTGATGATTTCTGCTGTTGTGGGTAGAATGCTTTTAGTGGCAGGTCTGGGAAATATATATTTTTTTGAGCGTATGAGCTTACATCAGGTTTTTTTCTAAATTAAAAAATTTTAATAATATAAGTTTTCATGCTGCATTGGCAGTATGAACCGAATTGTACAAATGGGTTTCATAAATCAGTGCTTGTTTCTGTTCAGAACCAATATTCTCTGAGATGGGCTACCTTGGAATCTGTGATTCGCCCAGCAACCCTTCCCCTTTCTTTGTTACTAACACTCCGGTTTTGCTTCTGGGGACTTCGCTTCCCTCCTTCCATATTGTTCTGGTGGGAGAGACATGTGCATTGTCCTCACACTTCTTGGACACATGTCTGAGGTAAGACTAATCCTACCCTCCCAGGAGTTTAAGTCTTCAGTGAGTGTACATTGACACAAAGCACTGAAGTGGGTCCTTCCAATGGCCAAGCCGTGAAGAGAGTCTTTTAATACCTCTTTCCTAATTTCTTGGAGCATCTTGATCCTGTTCTTCCCAAGGCCTGATTGTTCACTTTTTCATTAGAGTCTGTAGTTTATTTAATTTTTTAAAGATTATTATTGCTATTTTGCTTAAGTTAACCAGAGTCGGTTTCAGTCACCTACAACCAAATAATCACTGATGCAGTCATCTTTGTGGGTGGATATGTGGGCTGCCAGTAGCTTCTAGTGTAACTATGTTGGATGCCTCAGAATTTTTTTTTTTCAGAAAATTATTTGCATGATGACTTGATCAGTTTATTTAGAGAAGGTTTCAGTCAGTGACAAGGGGTCTGGGAAAAACGTGAGTCCTTTTTATTTACGAAACAGATTGGTTTTTCTATTTGTTTTACGTGTTTGTAGGTACAACCATTTTCAGACTTGTTTATTTTTATGTGAAAAAGATTACTCATAACTTGTCATTTTCAGAAATCAAGAACATAAGACTTTCTTTAAGAGAAAGACCTATATAACTTTATACCACCCTGGTCCCAAGGTTGTCTCAGGTTGTATATCCTGTGTTTACAACACAGTTACTCAGCTTCTGTCTTCATAAGGAAGAAGGTCAAAGGTATCTTTGGGTTGTTCTCTTTGATATCTTAGTATGGAGATTTGTTCATAGATTGTGACTTTAGGCCATCAAATGTTCAAACTTATTTGAGTCAAACTGTAACTCCTGCCATCAGGGATGC
The DNA here is from genome assembly GCF_048564905.1 of Vicugna pacos. NCBI lineage: Eukaryota > Metazoa > Chordata > Mammalia > Artiodactyla > Camelidae > Vicugna > Vicugna pacos. The sequence continues at coordinate 51,678,345 of NC_132987.1, read as the reverse complement.
TGTGTTTTCCCCATCTATGAAGTGCTTTTCTTATTTCTTATGTGCAGTAAATGATAATGACCGACCTTGAATTTTGCTGGCTGAAGTGCTGGGTAAACAATAAATAATACCAGTGACTCTATGAGATTACAGTCTAGGTTGGGTGCCCTCTGCATTCTTCAACACTTCATTGTTGATTCAATTTTTGAAAATTGCCAACTCGGTCTTCAGATCATGTATAGTAAGTCACTACAAATCATAGGTATAATAGCAGCTACCATTTATTGAGTATATTATGCCAGACACTGTATTGGATGGTTTATAAAAAGTGTGTTCTGTTTTCGCCAATATCTTGGGTACTATCATCATCATTTATAGACAAGGGAACTGGGATTCAAATTTCTGTGATTTGATGAAGTTTTCCTTATTCTACTTTTTGACAATTTATTCAAATGAAAGATATCCTAGTTCTGTATATTTCACATAAGAACCTTCATAAATAATGGGATAAACACAATACATGTGCCTATGTTGCCCTTGTTTCAATGATTTTCAAATCTCCAACTCTTTCCCCCTATTCTTTCATCATGTCTGGCATCCAACAGCTTTTCCAAGTCAGAAATCTGAAATATCACCCTTGATCTTTTCCTCTTTTTATTCCCTTATGTCAATCAGTTATTAAATCTCGTCAAAAATATATTTTGAATATGACTATATTTTTCCTTTTTATTGTCACTGCTATACTTTAGTTCACCATTATCTCATCATCTCAATGATTCTAGCTGTACCTAAAAGGAAATGTCTCAGTTAATCTATGCTTATTGAGGCCTCTTGGAGACATGGACTTTTTGGAATGATTTATGGTCCTGGACAGATAAAGAGCAGAGTGGGACTGGGTGGTAATGAGTAGTCACAGACTTGGATGAGAGATCATCTATAGGGAAAGAATATAGATTGGATTGGTTCCGTTTAGTAGTAGGCTAAAATCATTATGGAACTTTTTGACCAAGGGTGAGAGATTAAAACAATAAGCAGGAATGGAGCTATCTTTGGATTCTGGGCACAACAAATCAGTATGCCACACTGTAAATGCTAGGTGAAGGTATTAAGGGAACAATAAGAGGTCAGCAATATATTAGGAAAAAGAGCAAGAAAAAGTTGGAAAGGTAAGATGGTTACTTTCCTAACATTTACCATGTTCTATGTAGGACATGCTTTGTTTTGTTTTTGATTTAGTTTTTTTGAAGTATACAAAAGCTATATTCTTGTTTATCTGGTCTAAAGATCTTCCCGGGTTGAGGGTAGACTCAAAGTGGCTGGGTGAATGTAGACCTTTAGGAGCCAAGGGCTTGAGGCCTGAGTAACAGTTCTGTGAGTTTAGTAGTGCCTTTTAGTCATACCTTTTCCTCAGCTAGAGATTGGAAAATGGCCAATTTTATGCCCAAGCAGGTTGAGTCATGCCCATTTTGGACTGTCCAAAGGCAGAATATAAGTAAAAAAGATCAGGTGATATTTTTAAAAAGATAAAATGAAAGAAGGCAGCATCATATGAAAAAGACCTTATATATTTGCAAGCAATGCAACTGACAAGGGCTTAATCTCCAGAATATATAAACAGCTCATACGATTTAATAACAAAAAACCAAACAACCAAAAATGGGCAGAAAACCTAAACAACGAATTTTCCAGTGAAGACATACAAATGGCCAATAGGCACATGAAAAAAATGCTCAATATCACTAATTATTAGAGAAATGCAAATCAAAACTACAAGGAGGCATCACCTCACACCAGTCTGAATGGCCATCATTCAAAAGTCCACAAAAGATAACTGCTGGAAAGGGTATGGAGAAAGGGAACCCTTCTACACTGTTGGTGGAAATGTAGTGTGGTGCAGCCATTATGGAAAACAGTATGGAGATTCCTTAAAAAACTAGACATAGACTTACCATGAGATCCAACCATCCCACTCCTGGGCATATATCAGGAGGGAACTCTAATTTGAAAAGATACATGCACCTCAATGTTCATAGCAGCACTATATGCAATAGCCAAGACATGGAAACAACCTAAATGTCCATTGACAGATGACTGGATAAAGAAGGTTTGGTATGTTTATACAATGGAATAGTACTCAGCCATAAAAAAGAATAAAATAATGCCATTTGCAGCAACATGGAAGGACCTAGAGATTGTCATTCTAAGTGAAGTAGGCCAGAAAGAGAAAGAAAAATACCATATGATATCACTCATATGTGGAATCTAAAAAAAAAGAAAAAAGGAGAGCACTAATGAACTTATCTGCAAAACAGAAACAGACTTGCAGACATAGTGAATAATCTTATGGTGGTTACCAAGGGAAAGAGAGTGGGAAGGGATAAATTTGGGAGTTTGAGATTTGCAAATATTAACCCCTGTATATAAAAATAGATTAAAAAAATAAATTTCATCTGTATAGCACAGGGAACTACATTCAATATCTTGTAATAATCTTTAATGAAGAAGAATATGAAAATGAATATATGTTATGTATATGCATGATGGGACATTGTGCTGTACACCAGAAATTGATATGGTGTAACTGACTGTACTTCAATTAAAAAAAAGGAAACAAACGTATGATTACTGGAGGGGGCAGGGGGTGGGAAGGGATAAGTTGGGAGACCAAGATTTGCAGATACTACTATATATAAAATAGATAAACAACAAATTTCTACTGTATAGGACAGGGAACTATATTCAAAATCCTGTAGTAACCTATAATGAAAAAGAATGTAGAAACAAATGTATATATGTATATGTATGACTGAAACTTCATGCTGTATGCCAGAAATTGACACAACATTGTAAACTGACTATATTTCAGTTAAAAAAGAAAAGAAAAAGAAAAAGACCTTATAAGCAGAGAGATCAGTCACCATAAATGAAACAGTGTTAGATGGAATCTGCAAGACTGTGGCCGATGGTTTTTGCTAAATCACTATTATATTTACCCAGAGTACCAGTTCATTGAGTACTAGATAGGGTCTTGGAGAACAAGAACAAACTGTGGGTTCCCTATCAAATAGCACAGTTAGCCTGGGAGAGAAACAGAATGGGTCTCTCATAGCCAGAATGAAACAGTATTTCATTGAAAAACATTCTCGCTCTAAACTCACAGGGATCCTGATTTCTAACTGGTTTCAATTAAATATACTTCTTTTCCCTTCTAAGAAAACAACATACACCTATAATCTCTTCTAACTATTGGCAGATCTGTGATGCTATAGCACTCCACCCCTTCCCAGTGGCTGCAATTACACACATCAAATTTCAGGATGGACGACAAGGTAAGATTCTGGAAGTAAAAGGCTACCACTTATGGTCCCCATTTTGCTCTCATGTGTCACAGCCTTTTATTGTCGGGAGTTATTTAGAGAAATAGTCATCAGCTAACAAAACCATCTGTTAGTTAACAGCAGCAAAATATGAGGCTATTTCAAAATAGCATGGGCATTTCAAGTTAAGGGCAGATGAGTGCCAACTATTTTTTTCCCTTCAGTCTTTCCTTGTTAAAAAAGAATGCATTTGTTATCAAAGCCAGTTTGGCTAATGTGCTTTCACCTCATACGTATCTAGAAATCAAAGCTGCCTAGAAAGTTATTTGAGGGTATGTTCTCCCTTTGGAGCCCATCTTGCTCCAGTCATGCTAATAGGAATTTCATGTGTGTGTCAAGAGGACAATATAGCCTTTATGCAATTCAACCAACACGTCCTACTCAGAACATGGTAAATGTTGGGAAAGCAAAAATGGTCTCGCTGTACAGATTTAGTAAAATTCCTCACCTTTGTGCTTGTCTGCACTACTCCATTACTTTTTCCATCTGGGGAAGGGGGTGGGATATGAAGAATCTCTGTACTCCTTCTTTTCCCTTGGCCAGATAGTATCCCAAATCAGCTAAATATAACTCCATTTATTGTCATGCTAAAATGTTCTATTTAGCTGTGTTTAACTGGATATCATGATTCCATGGGCTGACCTTTCACTCCTGGGAAGTCGTTTTAAATTCAATCCCTGCAAAGGAAAATCCTTCCAATTCGTTGGCTGTGAAAGGTCACAAGTGAAATGTGTTTTGATGGTATCTGCCTATGGCTTAATTCTCAGTAAACTTGAGCACTAACTGGACCTCAATTGTGCTTTGTCTTGGGAATCTGAGTTCTAAGAAGCCTGGGAGAGCTGAGTGGGAGATGTGAGGCTGAGTTGCTGGCATCAGCCACAGGTACACAAAGGTACCAGCTGAAAGGTAAGGTATATGGTGCTAAGTTAGGTCAATGCTGCCTCCTTTCTGAGCTGACGGGGAATTCAGACTGAAATAGATAGTTTCTCCCTCTGTTTCATTTGATCTCTTTAAGAGGGGCATTTCCCACTTTCTGGGAGGCAAAGAGGGCTTAGGGTGAGATAGAGAAGGAACTAGAAGTGTGTGAACCAGTCAAGAGGAAATTGGAGTATCCTGAAAATTTAGGCATTTCAGGGTCCAGAGCATAAACTCAGCATTCCAAGTTTGAATGTTTCTCTTTTACAGCCTTCTTCTCTTCATAGTTGAGTAGCACTTCAGTCTCCAGTGAGTTACTCACTGTCATCATTATGCTGATTTTTAACTGAATTAAAATAGTTTTATTGCATCTTATCAAAGAATCCCTTCCCCATTTAAAAATCATATTTTACCAAGCAATATTAGGAATTTTGTCAGAGGTTTTTGAAGAGTTCAACAGATGAAATATTGAAGTTGCTAGATTTTTGTTTTGTTTTTACTCTATTTCAGCTTTTTAGTGAACTATGCCATAGTCATTCAATCAACAAGTACAATATCTGGCTCCTTCTAACTGAGAAAAAAGCCCAGAGAACAGTCTGTCCTCCCCACTACCCCGTTCCTCTTTCACACGCACGTTATGCTCTACTTCAGTGAGTATTCAGTGTTTCCTGAACACAACTTGGAATTCTCTACTTCCATGCCTGAGTTTGTGTTGCTGCTTCTTCCTGGAATGTATTCATCTTTTCATCAAAGTTCTACTCATGCATAAAGGCCACATGTCACTTCTTTCTGTAAAGCCTTCAAAAGGCTTGCTTCCTTCTTCTTACCTGTGGCAAAGGAAAGCATGGCTTCCATACCACTTTGTCTATGCATCTATTATACTTTTTCTGCTGTGATACATCTGTGTCTCTCATTCAGCGCAACTCCTTGAGGGCAAAAGTTAGGCCTTTTTCATCTCTATACCCAGTGCTTAGCTCAGGGATTACTCCAAGGAGAGGAGTCTTTAGCCATCCTATCACAGGTATGTGAGCAGTTAGGCCTTTGATATCAAGATGAAGAAATGAAATAATGTTTCTTATAACAGATAGATCTTGAGAGTGCATAGCAGCCACAGGAATAAGCAGAAAGCGAAACACTTTCTCTAAAAGCAGTAAGGGCAGTTCCTGGTAATAAATGAGAAAATTTGTGCTTCCCTTTTCCCTTTTGCTTTGTGTTGTCAGTTCCTCTCAGAAATACCTGGTTGCAGAGAAAACTCTTTGAATCCGAACACTGAATTCAGAAAGAGGGAAATAGAGGTGGCTCTGAAGATAGGGTGGAGGCAGTTACACTTGGTCTCATTCCCCAGCTTCTCTTTTTCTTCTCCCTTCCTGGGTCTTCTGCCTGGCAGTCTGCAGGCCAGCTCTGATTCCTGAGATTTCTTGAGAGAGAAAACAATATACGATTTGCAGAACCCTGAGTTAAGCCATGTTCTGCGGAAACAGCGTTCAGAGATCAGGCACAGCTGATAGAGCAGCTGCTTGCCCCGCCTCTTTCACCGTCAGTGACAGCTGGCGTGTAGTGACCCAGGGTGGTCCTGGGTGTCTGTGTCAGTCCCAAATCATAGCACACTCTGGCCCTCCTCGAGTGTGAGTCTTTCTCAGATATTGGTCTGATCCATTATATCTCTCAGGATTGTTGGTTGTGAGAATCCAGTAAAGCTGGTTTAAACAGAAAAGCTCCCCCACTTCCTGGTGTCCCAGAGACTCTGGCTTGAATGCTACACAACTAGGAACAATGGACAATTATGCTAGAAGGCCCTTCACCGGCAAAAGTACCACTGCTGGCAGGCATGCCTCAGACTTCATAGCTGAGCGAAGGGCAGCTATCACCAATGACGTAAGAGGCTAGACACTAGGACCTTCCCCTTTCCTGCCCTCCAAGACTTGGATACATTTGCCACATGTTCTCTAGAAGGTGACTTTCACAGGCCGCCTTCTTCACATTGTTTTCTTTTGAAAACAAGTCTCTCGTGGCTGCGTTTGATTGGTGGATCCGAGGTCTCATGCATACAATCTTAGCAGCTGAGTTGTTGAGGAGATTTGTTTTCTAGTTTCTGCCTTGAGAAACTGAAACTCATAAAGGAAAATGTTTTCCAAGTATTTCAAGGGCTCTCAAAAAGTGCTGAACAACTAGAAAATATGACAAAAATCTACTATATCCTGTAGGGCATTAATATTTTTATTTTAATCAATATAAAACCATGTGACATTATTATACCAGTTTCCTCTGTCTGGTAACTTAGTAATATGTGAAACTTTTTCTTCTGGGATTTGAGACTTAGATCACTTTTCCCATCCCTGATATCTCCCTTTCCTAATGAAGGACCTTACACTTTATTACCTTCCTCGTATTGTCTCTTCTCCCAAATTCAATTTCCCATGTGTTGGTGGGGACCTTGATGCACAAGACTTGTCTTCTGCTGGTGACTTCCGATTGGGACCTTACATACTATCCCTCATGGTCACGGCCCAGCCTTGAGATGGGACCTTCAGTTGCCAATAATTTTCTGAGCCATGCTTCAGTTCACGACTCTGTTTGACTGCCATATCCTTGATTCTCTGGGATGCCCTTAAGACCAAACATTAGGGCCAAGTGAGTTCACCTTCATCCTGGGCTCAAGCCTTTGTGAGAGGATGTAAATTCTGATATAGCTTGATTTTTCTCCAGAGTGACTCCATCTTGACAGTGGTCAATGTACCTTGCTTATGAGAGGTAGGCATAAAAATGGAGAGCTGCCAATGCAGATTTTTCAAATTAAAATAAATTTATGCTGTCTAGTGATTTCAGATATGCTGTGAGTCCCTCAAAGGCTAGAATCATAATCATTAATCATCTTTGTATTCCCAATGCTTAGTATGCCATTTGACATGCAGCAGGCCTACAATTCATTTTAGTTGAATGAAAAAGTGAATGAATGAGTGAATGCAAATTGCATAAAGACCACCAATATATTTCAGCATCACAGACTAATCATTCATTAGCAAATATTTTTTGAGAAGTTGCAAAGCATTATACTAGATACCATAGAAATCTGAAATAGCCCTAATGTTATTAATAATTATAACTATAGTCAGCATTTACTGTATACTTACTAGATGACAAGCACTGAGCTAACTTTCATGAACATTCATTCAGTTCTCACAACAACTCTAAGACAAACGTACTATTATTATTATTCCCATTTATGAGGGAAAGAACTGATTTTCAGAAAGGCTAAGTATATGAGAACAAGTTGGGGATATGATGTTTACACAGTAGAGTTGAGAAGGTACAAGAGCCATCTGGAATGTCTTAAATATCATAGGGCAACACATTTGTAGTACTCAAATTCCATTCAGAGTCCTTGAGTGCTAAATGGATACAGCTGGGGAATCAGAACTTACCTGGTGACCTTTATGCAACTTGCGTTTTAGCACTAAGGGACTCTGCTTTATTCACTCGGCAAACATGAATGGCATGCCTGCTGTGTACTAGAAACTATACTGAGCACTGGGGAGAGGGTAGGGAGAGCTGGAGGAGAGGAGACAAACATGTCAGAAGATCATTGCAATTCGTAAGAGCTGTAATAGACGTGTGAATGTATTTCAAAGGAATATTTTTAACATTTCACCATTAAGTATGACATTTACAGGCACTTATGGTTACCCTCTATTAAAAAAAGTCCTTTTATTCCAGTTTGCTAAGGGTTTTTATTTCAAATGTTTTTTTCTACATCTGTTCAGATGAATTTTCTATATCTGTAGAGATTATTTCTCTTATTTATTAAGGTGGATACTTAACTTTTATCTGTTATGAATATTTTCTAATATTAAACCAACCTTGCATTTTTAAGGTAAAACATACTTTTATACTTTTATAGACCTATTCAGATTTTCTTTTACTTAAATTAAAAAAATTCTCCATTCACTTTCGTTTAATTGCTTATTTGTAGAATTTATTTACTTCACTTATGTTTTAAAATGTATTAGCATAGAATTATTCATACTATCAATTTATTAGCTTTTACATTTATATAGCATCTGTAGTTATGGCCTCTTCATTAATATTGTTTACTTATTCCTTTCCCTTCCTTGATTAACATTACTAGAAAACTAAATTTTGCTCGTTTTTTCAATGACCTCACTTTGACATTGTTTGATTCTAAATATTTTCTACTTTCATGTTGTATGTTTAACTCCTTAACTCTAGCCTTTTTTCCTACTGTAAACATTTAAAGCTATATTTCCTTCCAAGAGATGCTTTAGCTGCATCCCTCAAGTTAAGTTAAGCCAGCAAGGTCCATCAGACAGGAGGGGTGGTTTGCTGAAGTGACTTCCAGCCACAGGGCATTGGAAGGTATCTGGGGTTGTAAGGCTGGACTCCTGCGCTAGATTCTGTGTCTTTGGTACCCAGTGTTAGGGCACAAGGAATGCTGGCCAGGGAAAGCCAGCGTTTACTAAGTGGAAATCTCTTAATCAACGCCAGTCCCTGTGAGAACCTTGTGAGGGATGCATTGTTGTCTCTTGTGGCAAATTGTGTGGATCAGCCTGCTCCACGTGTTCCAACCCCTTCTGGTGTGCCTTCCTCACGTACAGAGGCTGTACGACTAAAAAAATAATTTTCCACATGCCCTTGCAGCTGTGATTTTTGATGCAATTTTTGTTTTATCACTTTTACTAGCATAAGACTTGAACTAGTCACAGGGTTAAATAGAGGGAGAAAGATTAGTTATGAGGCATGTATATTGCTAGCAAGCAAAATGCCAGAGGTTAAATGGTTCTAGGGGCTGGGAGCTGAACCTAGAAACTCAACCTGGAGCCTGGTCATCTAGCCCTTCCAATGATTTAGAAAACTATGCATACTCAGTAGTAAACTCCTTTTTGTTTTAACAAGTTAAAGTGGATTTTGCTGTCTATAGTTGTGGTCTGACAAATGTGCCCATTGTACAGCACAGGAAGTTGAGACTAGAGCTAGAAAGTGACCTGCTCCAGCTTACACAGCTAATGAGTGGAAGAAATGGATGGTGAACTTGGGTCCTTTGATGATATGTCAGGGTGCTTTCAGCAGCAGGGCAAGCAGTAGACTCAGGGATCAGACCCTGGGAGTTTCCAGGGTCATTAAGATAGCACTGAGAAACCACACAGGCAGATCCAAGGTCAGGGTGCCACAGCGACATTTTGACTATATTACCAAGTAAGAGCTGCTGCGACTCCCCACTGGCCTGGGTTGGAAGTAGGTGACTTCCCACTAACCGCACTCCCATTACTTGCTCCTTCCTATGGTTTTTTTTTTGGTTTTTCTATTAACTGTATTACTTGCCTTCCTGTACTTCTGTGTTAATATTGGGATTCCACACAGTTTGGGTTGATCATTCAGCTGTGTCCACATTGTACTATGTGCCCCTTTACTATTCTTAGTATATGTATATTTTTTTCCATTTTTAAAATTGAAATATAATCAGTTTACAGTGTTGTATCAGTTTCTGATGTATAGTGTAAAGTTTCAGTCATACATGAACATGCATATATTCTTTTTCATTAAAGGTTGTTACAAGATATTGGATATAATTCCCTGTGCTATACAGTAGAAACATTGTTTATCTATTTTATATATAGTAGTTAGTATCTGCGAATCTCCATCTCCCAATTTATCCCTTCCCACTCCCTTTTCCCCCTAGTAATCATAAGTTTGTTTTCTATGTCTGTGAGTCTGTTTCTGTTTTGTAAATAAGTTCGTTTGTCTTGTTTTTCTTCCCCTTGATTCCACATATAAGTGATATCATATGGTATTTTTCTTTCTCTTTCTGGCTTACTTCACTTAGAATGACATTCTCCAGGTTCATCTATGTTGCTGCAAATGGCGTTATTTTATTCTTTTTATGGCTGAGTAGTATTCTGTTGTATTAATATACCACAACTTCTTTATCTAGTCATCTGTAGGTGGACATTTAGGTTGTTTCCATGTCTTGGCTATTGTATATACTGCTGCTATGAACATTGGGGAGCATGTGTCTTTTAGAATTAAAGTTCCCTCTGGATATATGCCCAGAATTGGGATTGCTGGATCATATGGTAAGTCTATGTTTAGTTTTTTAAGGAATCTCCATACCATTTTCCATAATGGCTGCACCAAACTACATTTCCACCAACAGTGTAGGAAGGGTCCCTTTTCTCCACAGCCTCTCTAGCATTTATCGTTTGTGAACTTTTTAATGATAGCCAGTCTGAATGGTGTGAGGGGATGCCTCACTGTAGTTTTGATTTGCATTTCTTTAATAATATTGAGTATTTTTTCATGTGCCTATTGGCCATTTGTATGTCTTCATTGGAGAATTGCTTGCTTAGGTCTTCTGCCCATTTTTGGATTAGGTTGTTTGATTTTTTTTTGTTATTAAGTTATTAAGTATGAACTGTTTGTATATTCTGGAAATTACACCCTTGTCAGTCACATCATCTGCAAGTATTTTCTCCCATTCTGTAGGTTGTCTTTTTGTTTTGTTTATGGTTTCTGTTGCTGTGCAAAAGCTTATAAGTTTAATTAGGTCCTATTTGTTTATTTTTACTTATATTTCTATTGCCTGGGTCAACTGACCTAGGAGAACTTTGCTAAGATTTATGTCACAGAATATTTTGCCTATGGTTTCTTCTAGGAGATTTATAGTGTCTTGTCTTATGTTTAAGTCTTTAAGCCATTTTGAGTTTATTTTTGTGTATGGTGTAAGGGAGTATTCTAACTTCATTGATTTACATGCAGCTGCCCAGTTTTCCCAACACCATTTGCTGAAGAGACTGTCTTGACTCCATTGTTATGTTCTTGCCTCCTTTGTCAAAGATGAATTGACCAAAAGTTTGTGGGTTTATTTCTGGGCTCTCCATTCTCTTCCGTTGATCCATATGTCTGTTTTTTGAGCCAATACCACACTGTTTTGATTACTATAGCTCTGTAGTATTGTCTGAGGTCTGAGAAGTTTGTTCCTAAAGCTTTGTTTTTTTTTCTACAGTATTACTCTGGCAATTCTGGGGCTTTTGTATAAATTTAGGAGTATTTGTTCTAGTTCTGTGAAAAAATCCTGGGTAATTTGGTAAGAATTGTGTTAAACCTGTAGATTGCTTTGTTAAAATGGCCATAGCTTTCATTCTTCCAAAACAAGAGCATGGGCTATCTTTCCATTTCTTTGAATGATCTTCAGTTTCCTTAATCAGTGTTTTGTAGTTCTCCACATGTAAGTCTTTTGCCTCCTTTGTCAGGGTTTTTTCTAATTACTTTTTTTGGATGAAATTTTAAAAGGGATTTTTAAACTTTCTTTTTCTTATATTTCATTTTCATAGTGTAAAGAAATATAAATGATTTCTGAATGTTAATCTGGTATTCTATTACCTTGCCGAATTCTTTTATCAGCTCTAGTAGTTTTCGTGTGGAGCCTTTGGAGTTTTCTATATATAGTGTCAGGTCATCTGCATATAGTGACAATTTTACCTCTTCTCTTCCAATTTGGATCCCTTTTATTTCTTTTTCTTGTCTGATTGCTATGACTAGGATCTCCAATACTATGTTGAATAGAAGTGGTGAGAGTGGGCATCTTTGTCTTGGTCCAAATTTTAGCAGGAAGATTTTAAGCTTTTCACCATTGAGTATTATATTGACTGTGGGTTTGTCATAAATAACTTTTATTATGTTGAGGTATGTTCCGGCTACAACCACTTTGGTAAGATGTTCTTAGACTATTTTATTGCTTCTTTAAAACTTTTTTCAGAATGAAGAAAGGAATAACAGACCTATAGCTTGATAGGCAGATAAGCAAATATTGAATTATAATTATCAGATTACTTTTCTATCTCCCACTAGATTATCTAAAGTAGATGTCCTGTCCATATCAGTCCATTGTTGTCTCATTTATGGCTCTCCTCATAATTTGTAATTATTTAATTTTGGGGGGGTTATGTTTGTTTTCTTTTATATTTAATATACTAGGAAATAAGTTTTATGATACCAGGGTCCATGTCTACTTTGACCAGGGTTGTGTCTGCAACCACTAACCCAATCCTGGAATAAAGCAAGTATTTGAAAATGTTTATTGATTGAATGGATGAATGATGAGCAGGGACCATGCCTTGTCTTTTCATATTTGTATCTTAGTGTCCAGTTTGAACCTGACATATAGAGGATGTTGACTCATTTTAATTGAAAAAGAAGCTGTACTATGTGCACATGACCTACATTCATGAATACAAATTTTATCTTTTTCTTTTCAATGTCTTCAAAACTGGAAACTTTAGGTTGTTCATCATTCACTTGCTATTTATTCAACAAATATTTGTAGAGGAAGTTGACATAAAGAGAAATAAGTAATAAACATTTCATACCTTCAATTTTGGCAGATGATCTAGCATATTACATATCTTTAATACATTTTCTAGAGGAATAAACAAATGAATGAAAGAATGTTAAATTTGTGGGGCTTGATATTACCTGCAGAAAAGAAACTCAGCATTTTTAGGCAATAGGGTACCTTTAGCTACACTGCATTGATTGGATTCTCCTGATGTCTTTCTACATGAGATAGTATTTCCTAGATGGCATTCTCTCTGGTATTTCTTCTCTGGCTGGTCATGGAGATCAAGGATCTGAAACATCTTTTTCTCTGAGTATTGCTGGAGGGCCTTTGGGCACCACTCACAGAGCTGAGGCACTGGCAAGAGAGAGTAGAGAAAAGGGGAATGAGGAAATAAGAAGAAAAGAAAGAAAGGAAATAAGAGAGGTCAGAGGATGAGAACAAGGGAGAGAAAGGAGCCTAATTTGGAAGAAATAATGGTGATAATGCCAGTGACACCAGCTAGTTATGAAATGCCTTTTATAGAGATTCTATATTCTTTTCAACACATACATTATATCTGATTTTCATAACCCAGCCAGCAAGGTCAGTTAACATTTATTACTTTCATTGTGTAGATGATCAGGCAGGCTCAGAGATGTTAATAAGTAACCAGTCACACACTGCTAAGAGGTAAAGCCTAGATTTGCTCTCAGGAGTGTCTGACTCAAAGCCATAGTATGTTCACCTGGTGAGGAATGACAGAGAGGCACCACCGGGGACCTGCATGTCTTCCAGACCTGCGTGCCTCCCACTGAGCATTTGGATTACAGAGTGTCAACCTCCCACTTTAGGTTGGATATCTAGATATCAACACTTTAAAGTAGCTGTCTGTTTCCTGCTGATTCACACACACACACGCACACGCACACACACACTCAACCAGAAAAAAGAAAAGAAAAATTTGTTAATATTTGTGTACACTTTGATCAGAATACTTAACAGAAAAGAGGCATAATGGATGACAGAGAGGCCACATTCTCAAATGCCATAATTACAGAAATAAAGCAAAACCCCTGACTCTAGTCTCACCCCCCACATATAGTGAGTAGAGTCAACAAAGCCACATAGACCAAAAAAAGCAACAGGAAAATAACAAATAAAATTGAGGAGCCATGTAAATACTTTCTGACTGTCCATTCCCTAAAGGATTGAGGTCAGGCATATGGTTCTATTCATCAAACCCTAAACAAAGGGCTTGGGCTATTTTATGCCCTGGTCATTATTGTTGGTTAAATTAAATAAAGCATGATCAAAAAAAGTATAATGGAATATTAGTTTTGGTTACTGTAGCTAATTGAAAACATAGCAGGAGTTGTGACTATAGAAAATAGAGTGAGAACACTCAGATGCACGTCCAAGTCTAGCTTACCCTTTTCAAGTTGGGCAGTAGCATATTTTTGAAAATGATCATTATCCTGAGAGTCTATACTTAAGTGCATCAGGAGAAAGACTTGGCCTGGGAAAAAAGAAAAGTAACCAACTCTCAGCTATCAGTAGACTTCAGAAATTCAAATTCAATTTGAAAACTATCAGTTGTTAATTTGTTCACATAAAAGACATTGCAAAAATACATAATTCCTGTGAAGCGAAGGACTGTGTGATTTTCATCTTGCTGCTCCCAGTTTGAAGCCTACATCCTGGCATCTAGGGGATGCTCATCAGTAATTGTTGAGTGGATGAGTGTATGATTATTGATGACCTTTGTTTACTCTAATAAATGAGAAGGTTTTCTTTCTCAGATGACTGACCTTTTTTCTAAGTGAAAGTGCAGACTGACAAGGTTTGGGAGAGAAAAGACAGCTCTACTTTAGCTTGATACATAAATGTAAGCAGGAATTTTTGTCTGTTTTGTTCATTACTGTATTTCCAGTGCCTGGAGTGGTATCTGGCAAATGTGAGATACTCAACAAATATTTGTTAAATTAATGAATAAATGCTCAGCATGGAATTGGAAGAAGAGAGCAAATTAAGCAAAGGAGGCAAAGGTGGAGAACTCAGAACTTCACAGTGTATTTTATTTCTCTGCTGATTTATCAATTTTTGAACGTTGGGCACACTCTTACTTGATGTAAGTACAGGAATCCTCTCCTCAAATCAGTATAATCTGCCTTGTAGGATTAATCAGGTTTCTCTTTATTAACATGAAGGACTGGGATAATGCTTTTAAAGGCATCGGTTCCAGCAACTAAGTGAAAGTTGCTCTAGAATCACTTAAAATGCAAGGGGGATATATTTGGGCAATGCCAGTCATTCTCATGTTACAGGGGAATGGTATGTTCTTAAGGAGAATTTGCATTAGATTTCTGAGCTTTGTGCCCTCCACCTCCATTACCTACTTACACTCGTTGATTTTTCCTAGAAGAGGCTTATTCTACTCATTTTTCTTCAAGCAAAGATACTTTACTGGTTATCAAAGGCCAATGACACAGAAGATGTATATGAGAGGCCATGTTTAAGTAGCACTGAGAGAAATGTTCTTATGAAGAATGCTCTTAGAATGTGTCCTTAATCTATGCTTAACAGCATAATGGAGGGAAACACTGGCAAAAAACAAGCTGGACATGCTTTAGCAGGAGTAATTTGTATAGGGTAGAAAAAATGTCATCAATATTCAATAGTTATCCTATGTGGCATCTGACTTTTTTTTCATTAAGTGACTGTGTGTGGTATTCTGTATATGTGGGTGGCATTTTTTTTTTTTGCTTTTTCAGATGAGTATGTATATGTTGTTTGTTGTCCTCCTTTTGTCATACACTTAACCATCAATTTAAAGGGGAAAAAAATTGTTGAAACAACATTTATTTTCATTTAGACAAGTACCACATTTTCTGAATCCATTTTGAATTCAGTTCAAGTGATGGAAAGTTGGTGAAATTTTGCATAGAACCACAAATTTGAAAAATTGTCACAAAGTTTAGTGTTTCTCTGTTGTCCCTTGATCATACATGGGGGCCAAAATCATATACTTTTGAGCACATTTCTTTTGAATTGAATTCCCAGAACTGTGGTGCAAAGATGCAGGCAGCAATTTTCACATAGTAAGGAAATGTTCAGTAGGCTCTTGCATTTTGTTCTACCTAAAATACTATTTGAATGTGACTCTTTTACATCACTGGGTGAAGCTCTCTGGTGTTACCCCACACAATGGGGCTCTCTTCAGCAACTAAGAGGAGGGGAAATGTCATAAGAGGGTAAGCAATAAAGCCAAGGGGAACATGGTTTATGTACGCAAAACTTACAGTAGAACTTTAGACAGGAAAAAAGTTGACAATGCAAGTTAAAGCTGGCCCCAGGCAGCAGTTACTTACTGAAGTGGCATTTATTTGGCTGATAACCCAAGGTTTTGCTGAACTTGCTAGTAGAACAGAGGTAATCTTCATGGAAGAATGAATTACAATAGCAGTTTGCAGTAACATTATTTGATCTTTCCCTTACATAGAATAATCTTGTAAGCTCCCTCCAAACTTTTAAGTTCCAACTTTCTGCTGTGTCTTAGAAACTGAAATAGGAATCTTCCTATATATCCCCAAAGATTTTTCCAGTAGGTTTGCAGTATATCTCACCTGCAATAGATTGAGTGATAAGGGTATAATGTGAGATTTGATCTCATAAAGTAACTGAGCTGAAAGTTAGATGGGGTAGGATATTGACATTCTGAGAAGTAAAATGACTCACTCAGAGTCACACAGCCAGGTGACCTGCTTCAGGTGCTGTCTGTAGCTACTATTTCAGAGCTAATTAAACAGGCTCAGATCAAGAAGTCTCAAGATGAGAGAGGATTATAAAAAGATTGCATTGCTTTTCTGAGAAGCATGGGTGTCATGAGAACAAGATGAATATTGAATTATTTGTAAAGATTACCTTTCCTTTCTTTTGTCTTTTCTAATTACTAATAATATTAATGGGCATTAAACAATTTTGTAGCTGAAAGTTTGAAATGTATTTACAAGGTACTAAGAATCTTTAATGCATTTTGATGAAAATATATATATTTGTTTAGGACACATGGAGATTTATGGGAAGAATGAAACTTCATCATATTAGATTTAAGACATACAGTTTTCTCTTCCAAAGCATATGCACTTTTTCTTATACACTCTCTGAATGCCAAGCAACATTTGATATGGGTGGGGTAAAAATGTGGCACCACACCTGGAGAAATGCTGAATCATCCATCAGTTGCAGTTCAGGTATTTGGAGCTGGCTGGAGGCATAATGATGAGGCAGGGATCCTCGCCCCTTCCAGTGTCTTCCTCCAACCTGGAAGCTCCAGTTTGGGGACATCATAGGTGAGGTGGAGAGAAGTGAGAAAGAAGACTAGAAATAACAAGCCAGTGTCAGTCAGGGAGACCTTGAAAATCTTTCTCTCTCAATTTGCCATTTTTTCTTCTCCACATACCATCACAACTAAGTCTCTCTACTCATCAAATGAAACAGCACATCTGTATTCCCTTTAACTATTGCCTTTTCTCTTTTCCCCTTCAGAGCTTGAGTCATATCTGAAGATTCTTTCTTCCCCTGTGCTGGCTCTTATACTTTTCAACCTAATGTGGCCTGACAGTTGCCTCTGCCTTGTTTCTGAAACTGCGCTCATTGAATTCATTAATGACACAATTGCCAAATCCAGTGGCATGTTGAAGTTCTTACATTAGGCAACATGCTTATAGTTTAACACTGCTGACTTCCCCCTTATTCTTGAAACTTCTGCTTGGCTTCCCTTCTTGCCCTGCTTTCCTTCTATTTCATGAGTCTCTTCCCTTTCACGTTGGTGCTCTCCAGTGGTCTCTGGGTCCTTCTTCTGCTCTTACTCTTCATAAACCATATCTTCTATTCATATAGTTCTTAATGCTTTCCCATGAGCTCTGGACCTATATTTTCAATGGCCTCACGGAAATCTTTCAGTCTGCACTGTAGACACCACAACTTAATGACATCCTAAGGTGAACTGACTGTCTCTCTTCCAGAATTAGTTCTTGTCTTATATTTTTGATTCTGCTTAAATAACTCCACCGTACACCTGGTCCCCCATGTTAGAAATTTGGGAATAATCCATAATACTTTTATCTTTGCTACTTGTATAAATGTCATCAAATTTTCTTGATTTTGCCTCTTAATCACTTCTCAAGCCTATTTTTTCCTTTGTCTATTGTCACTACTGTAGTTTAGCTACTCATCATTTTTTAATCCTAGCTGATTGATATCAGTTGTGAAAATTGTTATGGAAAAAATATAAATGGCATGATATGATGGAGTTTCTGGGACCATCTCTGATGAAGTGGTCTTTTGGCCAGATGCCAAGGAGCTACCCTAGAATGATCTGAGGGGCAGAAAGTTCCAGGAGGAGAGAAGATAATACATGAAAGCCCTAAGGAGAGAACAAATCTGATGGGTTTGAGGAGCAGAAAGAAGGCTGGAATGGCTAAGTCATGGTGAGCCAGGGGAGAGTACAGGGGGGTCATGTCACAGAGATTACACATAGAGTTTTTGGCCATGGAAAGGGTATAATACTTATAATTTCTTGGTAGTTCATTGGCCATGGAGAGAGAAGAAATACTCATGGCCTTGGGACATTAATGACATATCTATTGAAATGAGGAAGTTGAGAAGAAGGGGCAATTTGATGGGGAAAGAGCATTTTGGTCTGAGGAATTAGTAAATGGCTCTGAAAGTTAAAAATGTGAGTTTAGAGACTGAGGAATTCATTGCTTAAAGATTAAAGTAGATGCTCTGGATTTGATGAGATTACCAAAGAAGACAGTAAAGATAGAGATTCCTAAAGAGAGAGGACTAAGGAAGAAGGCTAAAGATAAAGCCTTGGAGAAGTGAAAATGGCCGTAAAAAGAGAAGCCTCCAAGGAAATTTGGAAGGATGAGGGAGAGCTGGCCATGTTCTCATACATATGGATAGATCCACTGCAGAAAAGATAGAAAATGCTGCTAAGCGTCATGATAGACTCTGGATCAAGGTTAGCTGGGACTAGGTAGCAACATATGGACCTTAAAGAAAAGGTGAACTGCCAAGTTTGAGGCTGCCTTGTGAGGATGGGGCACATAGGTGGAGAGAACTTAGGAGAGCTACATGGGCTGGACCCAGCTAGGCCAGCCAGGCAGGCCAAAGCCCAGGTCTAGTTTGGTCAAGGATCAGTGCAAGGGGTGCATGCTGACTGACCTTCCTCGGTGAAGTAGGCCTAAAGTTCATCCCCTGTGAGGGAGGTTAAGTTGAAGGAAGTCAAAGGGTGGGCCCTTGAGGATAGATGTTTAAAACAGCTACTGTGGCTTCCTATAATAGTTAGTCAACAAGGGATGTGTAAAACCATTCCTGAGGATCAGTGAGAACTCAGCTGAGGTTAGAAAGCATTGCTTCGTGGTGGCCTAGTTTCCATGGTTTCCTTTTTCATGCAGCTTGGGAAAGGAGAAAGCAGAGAAAACCAATTATTGTCTACAATAAGTCTAGGTTAAGAAATACTAGCTTGATGTTAGAGGCTACTATATTTTTCCCCAAGTGCCACAGTATTATTTTGAGTTCTGTAGTGAAAAAAAATGGAAAGGTTGTAGGTCAAATTGAATTTTTTGATTTTTTTATATTGAATAAATTATGTATGATTTAGCCCAACTTTGAAAATCTGTCTGCAAAAAGTGGAACCAAGGGTTTACATTAAGAAGTCTGCAGTGATTTATATTTAACTCATTTTACAAGAAATTTGGAAACTTTGTACCACTGTTATAATGATTTGGGCTCTTATCTAGCAAGCATGTGCTTTGGAGACCAAGAATGTACAAATAAATAGTAATGGTATAACACAAATTTCAAATTTTTTGAGTGACATATTAACAATGTTAAGTTTTCCACTGACTGATATTTTAACGTCACACCCCCCAACAAACCTATAATTAAAGTTATTTTGGCATTTTCATCTCAAATCCCTGCTTTTGGGGGGTGGGCGGGTTATAATTCCACTTTTAAAATGGGTTTCCAGATACAATTTGACATAAAATAAAAAGTCTTATCTTAGCAACAATTTCCCCTCCACCTTCCATCATGAAATACAGGAATATGTGGTCTTTCAGTTTTAAAAGTTATAACAATATTTAAAAAGGGAAATTGAACTGTTTTTATTTGTTTGTTTGGATTTGTTGACCACAGTGTATATATGGGAACTGAAGCCTGGCTGTAGAACAATTCACACAAACATCAGAGGTCATAGCCTATAACAGGTAGTTCTGGGAGAAGACAGTAGTCCCATTTATAATGCTTGTCTTCTTTTAATAAAACATTAATTAATTCCTATTTTTCTTTGAGAGAAATAATGCTTGCCCTGTGATTATTCCCAGGAAAAGAGTTTGGGTCTATAGCTGCACACTTTAAACAGCATATGAATAAGTTAGAGCAATAGCATCAAAATAGAAACAAACAAAAAGTCAAGACAATGGAATAAGAATCATCTCTCTTTTTGTACATTGTTCCTTTCTTTTAATCTCTTGAGCATGGAAATTTTATATGGAATTCTAATAATTTCCCTTCATACTCATTAATTTTATATATACATATATATTACACATATGTCATATATATGTATTTATTATATATATAATGTATTATATACGCATATATATAATCAGGGAATAAATCTGAAGATTTATCTTCTGGGCCTTTTCCCCCCTTGAATGTGAGTTCTGACTTAGCAGGGGGAAAGCTTTAGATACTTCTGAAGTAGGAGTTTAAATTCTTCACTGGAATTCAGAAAGTAAAAGGAAAGTGCTTGGGAAGAAATCTTATGCTGAGGTGGGGGGTCATAGAAAGGCCATTCAATTCTTGCAGGAAGGTCATGGGGGCAGTGGGAGGGGTCATAGACCAAGGATCATTTGAAGAATGCCATCCTTTAAGTAGGCTTTAGGCGTATCATTGGTTGGGAAACATCAATATGGTCTTTCTTGCACAAACAATTCTAGGAAATGCCTCCCAAGACACTTTATAGCCCAGGGTGGGGGTGAGGAGAGGGGTGAAGACTGAAACAACCATTATTTATTCCCATCAGAATAAGTACTGAATCACACATAAAAATCCTTTCTGAAACTCTTGGTCATTTCACATGGGTGAGGGCTTGACTTTGCCTTAGGAGAGACATTTTTCTTATCAACCCCTTTCTTTCTCTCCTCCCTAGACACATATAACCTAATTTCCTCAGAAATAACAAGAGTCCAGGTTTCAAATACTTCCAGAGGTTTTATAGCTCCCTTTTTAAATTTTAAAATTCTCTGGTGTCACCATCATATATATAAATACGAAAGAAAGGCGCGACATTAGGGACTACCATTGAGCTAAGTGTAATATTAATTTAATGCAGGTCTTGATAAACCTCTATGGCAAATTAGAGGTTTCCCACTTCCCCAGTCAGCTGGCCATAAGATGTTGGGGGCTTCTTTGTTTTTTCTTTTTCTTTAACACAAGGATCTTAAGAATTTGCAGCTATGTATTTTTAATACTGTCAATAAACAGCTTCCTCAAGACTCAGAGGGGCAATAATGGAAGCTGTTAACAAAGTGTGAAAAGCAACGGGCTAGCAAAGGTTAATCACATGGCTGCCCACTAATGACCTCTACAGCCCTCAGTTTAAACCCAACAGCACTTGTAAAGACCAATCACGTGAATAATTTCCTGTCTGAGGTAGCCTTTATGGTTAAGAATAAAAGCAGAGCTGATTGTGAATAGAAAGCCCCCGGCAGGGGAGGTGGTTATTATTTTTAAGCTGATCTAAACACCTGGGTTTCCCACTGGACCCTATTAAACTTCCTCCATTATGTCTAAATATTTCAGTCATTTCTACAGCAGTTGTGAATGAATGCATTACTAAGGTAGGCAAGAACTAGGAGAGGGGGCAGGTTGCCAAATAGCAGAGCCCCTTCCTCCAGGTGACGACAGTCAGGTAGGGAGAATTTCAGGCTTTGGGAAGGGAATTAGAGGGTCATCCTTACCTCTGTAGCTCCCTAACCCCACCCCGTCTCAAGAAAGACCACACATAAAGCCATTCAGACCAAGAAAATTTTCACTATTTTAAAGGCCTGTAGATGAGGAGATTCTTTAGCTTGCCCTGGTAACCCATCTCATTGTTTAACAGCCCTCACTATCAGCCAGCAGTTTTCCCATATAAAGGACTTAAGTAATTTCTGTTGTGGTTTAGACCCATTTTCCCTGCTCTGTCTTTGGATGGCTATTTTGCTGATCCTTCCACATTTTATTATAGTCTTGGTTAAACATTACTCCCCTCCAATAAAATTGTTAAGTCGTACCTCTAGCTTATAGATCTGAACATATTTAAGTGAGGAGCACTTATCTAGTAACAATGGCATTTTTAGGTTCATGGCAAGGACAGGATTTAAAAGCAGTAACAAGGCTTCAAGATTCCAATGTGGTAGAACTGGGTGGTCCTTTGGGCAATGGGTCAGTCCATACTCAATACTTGTCTCTTTTGTCACTCCTTGTTTGCGTCAGCTCATATCCCATTATATTATTTGTATAAATATCTCTCTTTGAAATTGTGTTATAAGATCCTATAATGAGTAACATGTAGCAGAAGAATAAGATTGTGATATGCAGTCAGGTCTAAGTTCAAATTTTGCCTCTGTTCTTTCTTGTGAGAACATGGACAAGTTGCCAATCACACCAAGACTCAGTTTCTTAAAAGCAATACCTCCTTCCTAGAGTTGCTATAAGAGTGAAAGTAAATAACTTGTGTATAGCCCCTGAAATGCACTAGGCACTCAATATATGTTAGTTCTTGTCCCTTTCTATTTTATTAGTAACCCTGAATCCAGCACAGTGACTTATTCATGATAAAGATCCACAGGAGGCATTCACCTTTAGCATATTGGGAATAATTTGGTTCCAGATGGCAGGCACATAACTTAAACTAACTTGGACAAGAGGGAGATGTACTGTTTCACCTAACCAGTCAACAGGAAAGATTGTAAGGGTAGCTTGATTTCAGAGATGCCAAGAAATAAGGACTCTCTGGGATGATCACCAGGACATTCTTCATCGTTCTTCTCAGCTCCTCTCTAGGTCCTCAGCCTTATTTTCTCAGACCAACTTCTATTTGGCTTGAAACATGGCCTTCTACTGCTCTCAGGCCCACATCACCCATCTTTACCATCACAGAGGGGCAAGTCCTCTCTGAGCTCCAGATAGAAAATCATGGGGTAGGATTCACGTTGGCCCAAATCTGTGCTCATTTCCAAACCCAACAATTGAGATTGGGAGTTGGGAGGGGAAACTGTGATCATCACATTCTATCAAAGTCATATGATTAAAGCAGTGGTAGGGTTAGTTCCCTGAAAGAAGAGGGACTATTTCTAGAATAAGTTGGGCAACAGAACAATAAGTATTCCCTTCATCAGGAATCCCAAGGGACCCCTTTTCACCTATGTCATTACTGCCACAAAGGTGCTATGTATAATTCCATAGCCAGATGACCTTGACAAAAGATTTAAAAGAGGATATTTTTAATATGTTTTTGTGACTGGACATTGATAAT
Organism: Vicugna pacos; assembly: GCF_048564905.1. Taxonomy (NCBI): domain Eukaryota; kingdom Metazoa; phylum Chordata; class Mammalia; order Artiodactyla; family Camelidae; genus Vicugna; species Vicugna pacos. Next base: position 51,655,151 of record NC_132987.1, on the reverse strand, counting down.
GATGATGATAAGAGTAACCAGATTCTTTACATTTGTACAATGCTCTGAAAATCTATCAGGTTCCAGATCATTTTAGAATCATCCTATCTGGTGTAGAGTTCGGTGGTATAACTGGACCAATCATATTTTTCCAATAAAAAATTAGAACATGTATGGTGATTCTGTTTTTACTCTTTGTGCTTCCCTGAGCTTTTCAAATTTACTATAATGAACATGCATTATTCTTATAATAAAACAAGTGTTGTTAGAAATAAATAGGGCTTGTGGTCTTACACGTGAACTTTCTAAGTTCATCTCAACTTCAGGTCTTTCCACATGTTCTTTCCATGGCCCTGGAGTTTCTTTTCTTGTGAAAAGAAGGGTTTCAGCTTGGGTTTCAGCTGAAATCTCACCTTTACCGAGAAGCTGTGCCCAGAGTCAGGTCACAGCTTCTTGGTAAAGAGAAGGTTTTGTGGGACCTGAAGCTTATATAATTTGGGGATTATCTTTAAGAAAAAAATCATGAATATAAATTTATACTCAGAAGTGAGTATTTATTTAGATAATAAAAGACATCACAAAAATGATAAATTTAAAAATGTAACTAGTACCATAGCATAAGTAATGCTTTAATCATTTTCCCCTTATGTCCTTTCGCTATATGTCTTTTTTCTCCCATGGTGAGAGAGATAATTTAGTGTTTTTCTATAGTATTCAAAATTTGCTTTTTATGTTTGACAGTTTAGAAAAGTTTATTTCAGCTTCACAGTGTTTTTATTAGTAATGCTATGCAAATGTTTAGTAGTAGTGTTTTCACGCAGGGCAAAAGCTCTGTCTTGCCCTTGCATTTCATACTTGGTTTCTCCCCAACTACCTATCTATGTCTGGTACCAGGCAATGGAGGACACAGTCATATCAGGTGATACCCTCTCAGCCTAAACCCTTGTGTCATCCTGCTGTAAGAGTTGGTAAAAAGGCTAGGAGGACTGTTCCTGGAAACCTTTCTTACATTGGGATGCTCATAGTAACTTTACAGTTTGTAATATGTCCCACCAAACCCAGCTGACATGTATCCCCATCTCAATTTTCCCCAAACTAGATCCCAGAAATGCCCATGGCCCTCCAGATTCACACAACATAAGGGGAAGTATGACAGAGGAGATCAGAGTGGAAAGAGACAGCAGTCTTTACTGATTGCAGTTAAAATATCTTCCATTTGCAAATTTTGCAAAAACGTATAGCTGTACGAACACACTGTAGGGGTCCCCCTATCTCCAAAGCCTAGGAGGGAGCCCATGCAAATAAGAGGCTTTCAATCAAGCTTAAACTTCATTAGTTTTAATGTATATTTACTTTTGCACCCACTCCAAAAGGTAGGCTCCATCATTTTCTTATAATCTATTGTTTTTTTCCCTTTAGCTCTTAGCATGTTTTAAAATGAAATATTAATATGCTTGCTTGTTTAATATTTGTATACTAGGATTGTGTGCTTCATTAGAGGAGGTGCTTTATCTGCATTTGCACCACTGCGTACCAAGACCTGCCCTAGTGCTAGCACATTCTCAGTACTCAGCAAACCTTACTTAAAAACAGCAGCAATAAAAAGATGAATGAGTAAACTTAAGGGACAACAGGATTGAAGGCTGACACTAAGTTACATCATTACATTTCCACCCCTGCTGCCCAGCTCCTAGGCTTTAATTAAGTCACCTGTCCCTGGTCTACCTTCTCCAGGCTGCACCTGGTTCCAGTCTAAGGCCCATGATTAAAATCTACCTGTCCTTTCCAATTTCTCTTTCCCTGAGACCATGTCTTCTGTGTGACCAAAAGCTGACCTGATAAATGATTCTGTGTTAATAATATTTTTTGTATGATTTGCAAGGCATATTCCCATGCATGAAGCTAATACGCTAATGGGAAAAGGCAAGTGAAACGATAACAAGCATTTTTGCAAGGGTTTTCTGAAGATGCTGTCTAGCCCACCCTTACACCCACCTTAAATACACACAGATATATATAAACTTACATGGCAAGAATTTCAAGCCAGTTTTGGAAGGAGGGAAAGATTTATGGGGAAAATGTTTTGAGGGTCTTGGAGTTCTATCTGGAAATCACACTATTTGTTGATAGGAAGCCACCGACTTCATTTAGTCCTAGCCCCTGCTTTAATCTCCTGATTCTGAGACAGTTTATGTTTGTTCTTATTGGTTTGGAGTTCATGATTTCATGACATTATACTAAGGATGCAAAATCTGGAGAAGGGTGGTTAATTAAAAAAATTTACTCTTAATGCCATCTCACTTCATTTTTATTGGCCTTACAAGGCCAGTAGCCGAGGCACCAGATATGTATAAGTTCATGCTATAGAGTGAATGCAAAAGTAAGACTGTCCTAGACCCTGAGCATGTTGCTCTTTCTTACCCTGTATCAATCATGTCATCTCTGTGCTAACATCTCCATCACTTATTTGAAGGCAGACTTGCAGCAGAACATTATATAGTCACACTATATATATCCAATTCCATTAGCATTTATTACGTACCTACTATGTATGAGGTAGACGCTGTCTTAGACATGGGGGATTCTGAGATGAATAGGACAGAGTTTCTATCAAGTTTCTTATAATCTAATAGAGGATACATGTAAGTAAATAAATTACAAAATGGCGCCTCATAAATACAATAGAATATTTGAAAAAGAGGAGATATGGGAGAGAGACTAATGAACTTGGGCAGAGGTGAGGGAATGAGGAGAGGCTTTAACAGGGAAGTGGCAAATGAATTTTATATCTCATTCTTCCACACTGTAGCAAGAAGGTGATCCATATGGCAGTAACGCTTCACTAATGACATGAGCCTGAGTTCATTGAGAGATCTCTATTCCAGACGCTGCCAGGGTGCAACATTTAGGATCTCATTAAATCTTCACAATGCTTTGAGGTTAATACTTAACACTTTATAGATAAAGAATATGAGGCTCAGAGAGTGAAACTTGCCCGGGGTCATACAGCTGCTATGAGGCAGGAGCAGGATTCTAACTCAGGTGGCTCTGACTCTGGACCTAAACTCTTGACCAAATTATATGTGTGTCAGTAATTTGATAGCTCCCTCCCATCCTCACTCTGAGGTCATCCCATGGAGAAAGATTTCTCACTTCCTAACCACTCTTCTCCCACCAGGTGGGTGCTTCTTCATTGGTATTCATATTATTCTGTGCATATTGCTTTTTCTGTACTCATCACATTGGATTATGATTAGCTGTTATTATATCTTTCCCACTGGACTGAGGGCTCAAGAATTACCCATCTGGTAGTCCCACCCCTAGCATAGCTGTGCCTGCCACGAAGGAGGCACTCAGTAAATATTTGTAGCACTAATGATTAAATGAATAAGTGAAGTTTTGAATTGTAACTCTTAAATGAAACCTTGTTATAGAGATTGGACAATACTTCCGATAGAAGCTTTTTTTAAGTAAGCTTGAGAAGACCAAGTGCTGTCTATAGCACTTGGGATGTCACATCATGATACACATCAGTTTATTAATTAATTGCTCTCAACATTTTGCTGTAAAATTTGCTCAACTTTGTTTTATACAGTGTGTACCAGGTTCTGACCACAGAATCGTACTGAGGAACACTGAAGTAGTATCATAAATGAGGAAGTTATGCTTTAGAAGTTAAAATAAAAATATGAGATGTCACAAGGTGTAACTGATGTCAGATGAGTAATGCTACAATCTGGTACCAATTTGTAAAGAAGAAAGATTAGTGTGAAACAGTCTGCAAAGCCTTCTTGAAGGAAAACAGAAGCTTGAAGGACAGACTAAATCTGGCTAGGTGGGAGGTAAGGTAGTACCATGGTTTTTCATCTTTTTCCTCCTGGCATCTGATAGGACACACTCCCATTAACAGCAGTGTGTCACTGTGGTATGTGGGTTTGAATTTGGAGGAAGGAGTTAACGAGCAGTCCAGAAACTTGGCCCACACCCCATTTTTCCGTGGCGATTCTGACCCCAACCTTACATGATGCATCTTGAAAAATACTGGGACTTTAAAGATGGGTGAGTGGTCAGAAATTACAGAGGCTTCATGACTGACAATTCACTTTTATTCTTTTAGACTCTTTTGAGATTTTTCAGCCTAATTGAAGAGCTTCCATCAAAGCTGTGAGTTATTGGGATTCACCTCTTTGGGGATTTTAATCATGGCAGTGGAAGAGGAATAGATATCCCCTTATCTACCAAGTGGTGCAAGATATATTATCAGTCTTTTCTGATTCTACCCTTGGAATCACAGGATTTTGGAATTGGATGACATCTTTGAGACTATCTAATAATTCACCTTTCTCATTTTGTAGATGAAAATACTGAGGTCAGAGAGAGCAATGTATATAGTCTTTAGGCCACTCTGAGTTGAGGTTGAGACTTGGGATTCTTGCCTCCCAGGGTTAGTCCCTTCCTCATTTCCAATAGGGAAGAACTCACCTTGAATCTGGCCTCATTCTGAGTGGGCAGCAAAGCTTTACCCATTTACTGAGGGGAAACTGACAGAGGGGTACAGGTAATTCCCACTTCTGTGATGGACAAAATTGTCCATCCTTTATTTCATATTTTACCTAAGGCTTACAGGCTTTTAAAAGGGGCATGGTTTTACTGGTACTGATAGGTATACCCAATGTTCCTGGCTTACATTCCTTTTGAACTCTGTTTTTGACCCCAAATTAAGTGCTTTCTAAACAGTATACCATGGTTCAAACCCCTCAGTTGCTCAAATTACTCTTTGAAAATACAAATGTGGTGAGACATTTTAGCTTCATGCTCACACTCTTGAACTCTTGCCTCCCTTTCTGTGACTCATTTATATTTTCAGACCCTAAAGAATAATTTAGTTAATTTTCATGTCTTCTTAATTTGCACAGTTGGCTTTCTTGTTCTACTAAATAGTCTTTATATCAACCTTAGGTTTATGTAGAGTAAAATGCTTATATTTCAAATAGATTTTATTTATATTTTGTCAGATAACTGATGCATTTGGAGTCTTTGCTGAGGGCAGGAAGTATAATCTAGGAAGTTGAAAAAACTTGTTCTCATTCCTCTAAACTTCTGCTTAGGTTGCTAGGTTGAATAAATTTTCAATAAAAGGGAGAAGTGTTTCTAAGATTCCAAAGATAGAGCCTTACAAATGCTTTCCTGTTTTTCAGTATGAATTATTTCCTTTTGATTTTTTAAAAGCAAGCAGAGACCAGGCCAAGCTTATTTGCAAATCGGTTTGAAAGTAAGTGAATCTGGATCTAACAACGACAAAAAAGCCGTTTCTGAGACACTCAAGCATATCATTCACAGCTAACTGTGTGTTATTATATAGTATGGATACAAACATATATGATAGATCACATGCTCAAAGACCAAGTAGTAATAGTGTAGTGGGATAATTTATCCCTACCATAGAAATAGAAATCCTCTAAGTAAAAATTCTGGGGAACAGAAGATGTAGTCTGCACAATGACCCGATGTGAGACATGGGTATTTATTCTTTTGTGTGTGTGTGTTTTGTTTTTAATAAACCGTATGGAGTTTTCCTGTAATACTGGAAAAGTTCTGTGGATATGCATGTATCTGTGTGAATGTGTATAAAAAGCTTCATGTAGGCTCTTTTCATGCCTTTGGTAAAGGCCTTCTTGAAGCAACTTCCTCTAGTCTTCTTCCTAATGAAGGAAAACACAAGTTCAAGTCGATGTTGGGGAGGAGCTGTCCGGTGCTCTCTAGTGGCACACGCTTACAACCCGCTTTAGAATAAAGTGTAGTGCAAACACCTAATTTTTAGAGAACTGCTTGTATTGGGAGTTACTAATTAAAAATCCTCACGCTCTCCCTTCTTTTCCTGTTCAAATCTGCAAGGTTATTTAATTGAAGTCTTATTTTGTGGGTGCAGATGCATGATGTGTTTGAATCATCAAACAGATTTAGTGTGTTTTGATTGTTGTGTGTGCCTCATTGCTATTCCCAGAATGTCGAGCTGAGCTTATGCTCCTCGGGAAGACTTAGCCGCCTGAAACAGTAAAAGAGTCCTTTCTTCTCCTACCGCCCCCTTGCCCCCCATTTTCCTTGAAACTTTGCCAATATCAGATCGCGCGCTGTCTGTTGCTGCATTAAAATGAAGTCATTCCCTTCCTCTTGCCACCCTCCTCCCTCCCACCCCTACCTTTCCCCCTGCTCTCCAGCTCCGCGATTTTCTCACTAAATGGGGGAGCCGCTCTTGCTGTCAGGGACGAACTTTTTCAGTTTTATTTTCTTGAGCCTTTCTCTCCTCACCATTTTTTCTCCCCGTTTCTCCCTCCTCTTAGACATGGTTTTTGGACTGGGGGCTGTGAAAGGGAAAGAGAAGGGGCCTGTTTTCCTCTCGAGGTAAAAACAGCCTTGGAACCGGCAGGTGCACGGCCCCCAAGCAGCTGCTTGCGCTTCGCAAGCTGAAGCGTCTTACTTCCCCCTCCAAGCCAAGAGCACTTCATATAATCCTCTCATGCAATTCACACTGTAATTGCAGAAACCCCGACTGCTTGGGCTCATCATCATATTATTATTACGATTGTTGTTGTTGTTGTTGTTGTTGTTTTTCACTGATAACAAGATCTTTTGCAAATAGGAACCTGTCATGTTAATTAGTTTTTTTGTGTGTAAGATGAGCTGCTTCTCCAGAAGCAAGATTTTCTCTTTTTTGTCTTGCTCTTAGCCCTGTTCCCCTGCCCCCTTCCAGCCCTTACCCCCTTAAAGGCCACTCAGGGAGTAGCACATGTGGAACTTTTATATGGTTCTATAGGGCCTTTTATTACCCTGTGGGCCTCCTACTCCTCTTAAGAAAGGGGCCGGTGGTTAGGTGCTGGCAATGAAAATTATTTTCTTGAACACCAGCTTGTTTTCTCAAGGTTCTGTTTATTCCTTTGGTAATTATGGGACCAAAGGATCCTTTTTTTTTTTTTTTTTGGTTGACCCGTGAGCACTGTAGTCTATAGGACAATCATTTCATGGTTTTGAGGAAGAAAAAGCTAGGAATGAAAGTTTGAAGAGATTCAATTTTTTTAAATTCCCTTAAGAAATATGTAGAGAATAAATGAAAATGTTTTTATTGCTGACTTAAAGAAAACCTGGTATTTTGAGGGGTCAGAAAATATAAACTATTGCTATGCCTAAATCTAATTTTGTTCTGTAACTTTGGTCTGTTTTTTTGTTGTCTACCAAATTCAGCAATTCATGACTGCATCATGGTTTTTTAAATCAGAGCCACACACTGCCTGTGCTATTATTTAGATAACATTTTCTTTTATGGACTTACCTTTTAAGTGTAGTTTACTTGCAAGGGAAACTATTTACTATGAACATATCAGTCCTATAAATAGTAAACAAATATGATAAACCATAAAGAAGATGTAACTATTAAAGGAAACAAATGAAGACTATTCAGTTCTTTTGTGTTAGACAGGGTGTTATGAAGTATAGGAAAGGTGTTCAAGATTAGCACTTGGACTTTTTAGTCTTACTGTAATCAGAAAGACTGAAAGACAACTGATAGGAGAATAACTTTCCTACTCACTATGTGGACTGCTGCTGTTCAGCACCATGCCAGTGTACTGCCTGCACAGGCTCGTGTCCGGCAGAGTGGCCACACATGGTATGTGTCCTACACTTCGGGAAATACTGGCCCATTGTGTGGCTGGGGGCTCAGGTGGTCCAGAATCAACAATGGATATTTGGTTCTAGGATGGCTATTATTTAGGTTGGCTGTTGATGTATATTAAATATATATTTCTAGTATAAGAGAAGTGAAAAAAACCCTGCTCTTTCAGAACAGTTCGTCTAGAAGTGAAATTAATCAAACATTAAGCATAAGAAACCAAAGTTCTAAAAGAACATCCAGAGGCAAAACAAGAAAAGCTCAGTTCCAGGATCTGTGATGGGAACCAAAAATAGAAGCCAAAATAGGATCTAAAGTCTGAACAAAGTGAAATGGGCATAAGGGTAAAAGTGAAGTGAAATAGGTGTTCCAGAAGAAAGTGTGTGTGATCAGAGCTGAGGTACTGAGATTTTCCTCACTGACATGTGATGTGCGGGAGGGTCTGGCTGGGTAAAACCTTGGGCAAAATCAGGGTTGAGGAGGCTGTAAAGAAAAGCACTTTTAAATAATTGGTGTGAGCCATGAGACAATGATGAGGACTACCCATCTCACCTTCATACACTCACCCACACACTGCGAAGCTACATGGGTTGGAGAACCTCACAGTTTCTATTAGTCATAAACAAAATATTTTTAAGAGATTTATGTCCCAAACTCTTTCACACAACCAATTGTCATTTCAATATCTAAACATTCCTGATTACTCCTAATGGTTCTGTGCTCCTTGTCTCCCTCGCTGTTCTCCAGCCTTTAGGATGGAAAGGGCAGCCTTGAAGATGCATAAATAACCTACCAAATTTTTCTTCCATAGAAGTTTAGAAGTCCTTCAAGGACCTCTCTGCAATGTCCATGTTTTTATTTACTCTCCAGAACAGCGTGGGGAGAAGGTGAGTGTTGACGTGTTTCTTTAGGACCTTCTGTGGTTGGCTAGTTAATGACAGTTTCTAATGTTGACGTAGTCTATTAAACATGACTGTTGTAATTCATCTACCTGTTTTATGTTGGAACTGACGATGATTATGTAAAAAGTACTCTGATAGATATAAAAGAAATTTGTTTGACAGATATTTTCTGAGGACTTCATATATGAAAGTCTCCATTCTTGGGCCAGAGAGTATGATCATAACCCAGCCTCTGTTGTTAAGGAATTCTTTATTTGGAGTAGGACAAATAAGCACATAGCCTACTGCAATAATATTTGATAAAAATTCTGATAAGGATGAGAACTGGAATGCCATGGAGACATGCGTAGTCACTAACCAAATCTTCCCTAGTCAGGAAAGGCTCCCATGTAAGCTGAGAACTTAAGGCCAAATAGGAATTAGCTATGGGGCATCTGAAGGAAGGGGTTCAGGGAGAAAGAAAAAGAATATCCCAGAAAAAAGAGAACCCTTGAAGACCTGGAGGTGAAGCTGAATATGGTAAGTTTTTAGAACTTTCAGTAGTTCAAAACAGCTGGAGGTTGGGTGTTGGATGGAGGGCCGAGATGGAAATTGAGGCTGAAGAAGTAAAGAAGGATCTGGAAATCCATGTGCAGTTTAAGCTTGATGCCAGATGAAATAGGGAGCTACTGAAGGAGTGAAAAGCACAAAGTGAAACCTGCGAAGAAGAGACAGCCCTAAGGTGAAGTAGGTGGAGGGACCACATAAGCAATGGTACAGAGGTGAGGGTGCATTGGGCCAGACTGGGCCTGAGGGTACTGGTGGGTGGGTTGCATTTGTCAGCTAGGACAGGAGTTAACCTTGTGATGATCCCTAGCAACTGATTCTGAACGTGTGGGTAACTACCATGCCAGCAGAGAGGACTGTTCATACGGCTGAGCCCCATAATAGTGGCTTGGGGTAGGATCATGCAGAGGAGTGGGGTAGTACGTATGAAAGTTTTTTTTTGTTTTTGACTGAAGAAGGTATTTTTGGAAGATAATTTGGATGCTATTTGGCTAAGTGTTTTGGATTACTTTCTTATTTCTGGTGTGCTTCATATATTTGTCTTACCTTGACATGGGCTTTTAATGTGTAGGGGAACAGTGATTCCCATGTAGAAGGTATTAATAAGAGATCTTATTAATGGAGGACTTACCTTGGGCCAAACACTGTACGGAGCATTTGACATATACTATTTCATTTAATCCCTGCTCCTCAGACTCCATGAGGTGTTATTATTATGTTCATGTTACAGATGAGAGCACTGAGGCTTAGAGAGGATAACTAATACAATAACTAAATGGTGGAGGTAGGATTTAACCAAGGGTTGATTCCAGAGCATGAGCTCAAAACCAAATCACCATAGTTAAGGATGTAGTATGTTAGACATAGAGTCTAGTGAATAACTGTGGACAGAATATAATTTTTTAATGAAAGGAAAATTTGTTAGAAGGTTTTTTGGTTTCTTTCTGCATCTTTCTCTTGGAATTATGCTGCAAGAAAAAGCTTTGATTAATAAAGGGTTATGATTGCTCATTCCCAATTAAACATGGTTTTATTGAACAAACTAAAACAAAGGGAAAACCAAACAGGGCATTTTTTTCCAGGTTTTTATATTTAAAGTTTTGGAGTAAATTTGCCAAAACAGTAAGTGGGTTTTTCTTTTTATATTTCACTTATGGATGCCATGCTTTCTTAAAATTCTTATATTGTAAAAGATTCACAGAATTAATCTACACTAATCTTTAAGTAGCCATTATTGTCCATTGAAAAAACAAAATGTGTTACTAGAATTATTATAGCATCCCAAAGTGAACAGAGTTTAAAGATCAACACCTAATATACCCGTCTCATTTTACACATGAGGAAGCTGAGGACCAAAGCAGCTAGAGGACATACATGCTCACACCATACAATAAGTCTGCTTGAAGGCTCAAGATCAGAGTCCCTGAACCTTAAGGAAGGCTCACTGATTGCTGTACTATCTCACCCTGGAAAACAGTATTTCAGGGATTAACATGATGCATCTTCCTGGAGTATCAGTTTTACTCTAAGATTTAAAAGCAAGCAAGCAAACTAAATAGTTTGTAATTTAAATAATTTTTAAATTAAAATGGACATGGCCATATTCTGTAGTAAAAATCATAGGGAGCTAATAAACAAAACAGGAGACTTCCAAGAAATATCCCTTTTTTGTAAAAGAAGGAATGGGAACAAGAAGAGGGGCTACTTTAGTATTTATTCGAAGATGTCTTGTGGTTCAAATGTATTCTCTCTGCCTTTAGAGATTTTTTCAGAGGGAAAGTTTTCTGAAACACTCTGGCATCCCTTAGACTATATGATGGACAATAGTGAACTACCAATTAATAACACTGTTCATAATTATGCTGTTAAATGACATTGTGTGATGCCAGAAACATACTTTGAAATTTCCATTAATATATAATTTTAAATTGCCTAAATACATGTTAACAGATCCTTTAATGCAATATTTAAATTTTTGTTCTGAGAAATTTAATTTTTAAGCTAATTTCAATAGAAAATGTCCTTGATACGTTAGAAATGTATTCCATGAATGAATGCATTTTGCTACAAAGCTTACCTTTGAAATGATGTGAATAATCTGTTTTATACCCACAAGTACTATGAATGCTAACACTTCATTCTGAACTCATCTAGTTGTCATTAGGTAAAGCAGCTGATACAATCTTCCATTAAGCAGTCTCAGAACTGTGGGTGGTCTTGGAAACTATACCATATGAACTGTAATACACAATAGAGTGAGTTAGGGATTTTTTTTCCACTTTAATTCTAAATCTTGCAGTTCCTATTGGTTGAAATTGAGCAAAAAAATAAAAGGAACCTGATTTTATCATCAATCTATATTGATGCAGAGCTGCTTATATATTCATTGATTAAAGAGTTTAAACTTACTACAGTCATTTTTTTTCTTTTTTGTTTTTTCTTCTATTTGAGTTTATTTACTTAACTAAAGGTACTGAACCGATGGTGCTAGCAAACAAGGACACTGTCGGCTATTTACATTTTTAAAACCAGATGCTGATAAAATAAACTAATAAAAGGAAAATGGTAATACATTTTAACCATACTTTTGATTGAGCCAGCACTAAGTTTTAGTGGGACATTTTGGAAGTGTAGCACACAACTGACATCAATACCAAATTGGCTGTGTTTGTTGTGGTATTCTTATAAAGGCAGTTAATTCATAAGGTTTGGAAACAGTATCACTTTAAAAGGGCTGAAACTTAACAGTTATATATATATATTTATGTTTCTTTATAAAATGATATAAAATGCCTTAAATATAATAAAAGCTAAATAAATAGCTATTGATTTGATTTCCATGAGAAATATAGTGTATTGGAAGCCCAGAATGGAAGGAAAATGCAAAGTAAATTAGTAATAATTTTGGATTCACTAGGTGGGGATGGAAGCAAGTGGTATGTATGGTTTTAGCAGCTCAAGAAAGAGAAATCTGCTCACGGATCTCTACAAAAGTAGTCATTTGTTAATCTCAAGAGAAATATTCTTTTAAAAAACTTATCTTTGATACACAAAGACACATGCATTTAAAGAAAAAATCTTTCAAAACACAATTGGAATGCCAAGCAAACTTCATTTGTAGTAAATGAGCTACAAATGTGTGCGTTTACAATTTTTTCAATATTCACATGAGAACTCTGTAACCACAAAGAAGTTAAGTCTGAAACGTGCTACCTTTTTTTTCTGGCATAGATGGTCCCCAGTCTTTTTCATTATAGTCTAGAGTCCTTATAAAGAAACCACAAGCCATACTCTGTCTGCATGGAGCATTTTAGCTCCCAGCTGTAATTTCGGTTTTAGTCTAACAGGCAGACAGTTTATAAAGTTTTCTATGTCCCATCCTATTTTGTTTCTTAAAATCTCTCAAATCTTAAAGGATCTAATTGTAGTGCTGTATATTTTGTACCTTCCATCTCTACCTGCTACGTTAGTTGTTTGTAATGGTTTAGCCCTAATACTTCAAAGTTCAACTGCTCTCCCTCCTTTTTCTTTTTCTTTTTCTTTTTCTTTTTCTTTTTCTTTTTCTTTTTCTTTTTCTTTTTCTTTTTCTTTTTCTTTTTCTTTTTCTTTTTCTTTTTCTTTTTCTTTTTCTTTTTCTTTTCCTTTTTCTCCCCTCTCCCCACCCCCTTTTTCTCTTTTCTTCCTTTCTTCCTTCTTCCTCCTCCAGCTCCCTCTCGCGCCCCCCGCCCCCCCAACCCCGTCCCCTTTGGAAGCCCCTGGGATGACACTGTTCATTGATGCATCTCCCTCATTAGCATTGCTGCAGCTTGGCTCTGAGGTTTCAGAGGCAATCCGTCATGAGAAAACTGAAGAATGTGCTCCATTTGCATGATTCTGTGCCAGAATGCAACTTTTTCTCAGCTGTTCTTTGTGTAATTTCCCCTTGAGCGTTCAACTTTCCCATGAAGTCCTAGAAATCATATTATGGATTTCCAACCCAATTGAAATGCTCCTCAGATTAGTTTTACATACTTGCTTCCTTCCCCCAACAACTTAATAGTTCTTTGTAAACAGAGCAAATTTGTACACAAAGAACAGGTTTCGCCTTTTATTGTTTGGAAATGAGGACACATTAAGTAAATAATTTTGCTTTGAAAGTGCAGGGGTACATGTTATATGTGCAAATGTATATTTATTACACATGTCCAAATGAGGCCACAGTGCTAATAAATACTTAGACAGTCTCTGCTTCCTAGTCATTTAGAGCCACTGCAAACAACATTTTGTAACCTACAGAGAGACTCAGAGCAGAAACACAGCAAAAAGCTGGACAAAGTACTCAATGTTTAGAGTTAAAGAGAACTTCCCCCATAAATGGAGGAGATCTACTTTGCAGCTCTTGGGTGAGCACATTTTAATAAATGAATGAATCCATAGTAGCTAACTAACTGCTAATTAAATAAGTATTCTCACAGTATTTTTTTCCTAGATAAAAAATGATGATGACACATATAACACCGGGACATACAACCTGTTACCAAGATTTACGTTTTCCAGAAATTAAGATAATGTGCTACACACACAACACCCTACATTCCAGAAGAGAAAATGCTCCATTAAAGTATGTTCATTACATTGCATTTGAATTAACAATAACAAAAAAAAAACAATTTACACACAGACACAAGACACACAGAGTCTTTAGCCCTTTTTAATGACAGGCTGTTCTTCTCAGTGTCATTATGTACAAATCAATATAGTCTTTTCATTCCCTCTTGCGTTTTAGGGCAGTTAGGCATAAGAATAAACAACTTATTTTTATTATTTCCATTCTAAAAACTGTAGAATTTTTTTTTTTGATTACCCCTTGATTGTTGGTTGGAATGTATCCATTTGGGTAAAATAATGAAGATATTCTAAAAGTGCTTTCATTATAACTACTTGAAATTTTAAATTATGTCATAATCTTTTAGAATGAAAGTTACATTAGAATGAGAAGGCAGAAGTACCAAACTTCCTGAGTTCTGAACAAAATTAAAATGACTTAAAGATAATTCCCTGCACTAACAGAAGAAAATAAAGCTTTTAAAGTTCAAATCTTTGGTTGTTGGAGGAACGCTCGCTCACACGGTGATTAGAATTAGGTTGCGGAAGATTTCATTAATTATAGGTGACTGATTTTCCCGGAGCAGACAGCTCAGGTCTCCCGGCCCCTCCACCCGCTCCCCCACCTCCACCCCAATCCCAGCTCATCTCAAACTGTTGTCTAACCTTTCCCTTAATCCATCTCATCTTGAGCTGATGGGAACTGCTTTCATTCCACCTCTTGTGGAGGTAATGAAACAATCTTCTTATTCACTTGGTTCCTCTGAGCCGGTGACATGCAACAACAACAAAAAAAATCGAGCGCCCTGATTAATGGCTGCTAATTAGCAATGTTAATGACCAGGTGTCCGAGAGCACGGCCAGCTCCTCTCAGCATGGAGTGATCGCTCAATGAGGGCCCTGCAAATCCATTCCCAGTGACCCTTCCCCTCAGCTGCCAGTAATGAAGGCTGCTTGCTCGTTACTCCTGGGAGAGGCACAGGAGGAGACCCGGGGCCTGGGACCCAAACCCTTGCCTGGGGTCTAGTGGATCTTCCATTAATTAAGATTAGCGTTTCTGGTCCCCCAAAAGCTCAAAGGTAAAAGAGTGAGGAGCAGGGAGATGAACTCAAACCCTCTTTTCTCAGGAGGAGATTCTTTTCTAAATGGAACCAATAATTAATTTGAACTATCTACATGTATATCTATAATTTTGACTCTTTGTTAGGCTACACATAACATCTTCTCTGATTCTGTTATTATCCCAAGATCATTCACATGGGTGAACCATATTTCACACTAACTCTCAAATACAACTTTCTGTCTGGAAGGTTTACATTCTGTTTTTGCCACCAGTGCAGATGTGCGGCAGCTGAAACTTAGAACACCTAGATCTGTGCTTAAAAAATAGTAATCTTTTAAAAAATGTTTTCCTGGTTAGGAGGTGGGTTGAGTGTGCAAGTGCCCTTAGCTCTCATGTAGGAGCAAGGGAGTTATATTATCCTAAAAGAAAACAATACAAAACAAAAGCAGGCTATTCCAAGAGCTTTCTAGAGAAACAGCTCTATAAAGACCTGAAAAATTATTTTACTAATTAGAGTTGGTTCCTTTTTTGAAATGCTGACCAGAAAATTGAAAAGTGACAAGAATAACATCTTTGCAGATAATTAACCATTAACTGTATTTGCCGATTTGTGACAAGCTGATTTTATGAGTTTACACATTTATTTTCTGTCCGCTGGTGAATGGTCTTGTGCCTTCTCCAAGAAGGGGAGGAATAGATGATTCAGTTTGGAAGAAACAGACTAAAATGAAAGGAGGTATGCCATGTCATTGCTCTTGTTTTAGCAGGCTTTTTCACATATATATCCTCAAGTGAGGATAATACCTTGGTTAATTTAGAAATCTCCCTCCCACCTTTAAAAAATCTTTTTACTTGTTCAAATATCTTGTGTTTGATACCATTGTGACAAGTTTCTGTTTTTGACAGCATTGTGAAGAACGTATAATTTATTTCAGAAGAATAAGTGCTATTGCAAAAATTACCAACTAGTCATAGGTGATAAAATACCACCCATGTACTGTACCTAATAGCAGGGTTTAGAAAATTATGGTTACTAGGTTGTCTCTGGCCAGTAGGTCCAAATGAAATTTGACGAGAAAAACTTCAGTGCTTTATTCCAAGTGTGGACAAGGCCAAACAACATTGCCTCATAAGCTACAATAGGAGGTCGCCTAGACAAGAGGCTGGCTCCTCTGTTATTGGATCCCACCTTCTGTTGCAGTAATATTTGATGTAGTTTTTTGGAAGGAGGGGTAAAATTTTTCTCCCTATGGTTGGAGAATTTAGTAAACACTTTCATTGTAGAAAATTAAAAAAAACATGCAAAGCACTTGAACACATGCATTTGCATGTATTCACGCACATACAGCACGCACAATCCTAACCAGAGCTATCCACCGCCAGCATGTTGCTGTGTATTCTATCCACCTTGTCCGATGCACAGTCACACTTCCTCTGTTAACAAAATTGTATTGTACTGCATGTATTTTATAAATTGCTTTTAAAATTAGCAATCTAACATAAATCTGTTGTGAAATATCCTTCTTCAGTGGTATATTATGACAGCCTCTACTGAGAGCCACATGTCCACCATTAAACATTCATGATTAATGCAGATTTATAGAGTTATTACAGAGCCATATTACTATGATGGTCCCAATACTAAAGGAAAGGCACAGGCACCACCCTGGCTAGTCCTTCCTTCACAGTGAATGTTGAGGATTTGTTGAGAACTGAGTTATATTCCTGCGTTAGCTCAGCTCCTCCTGTGTTCTCTCCATAGCTCACAGAGCAGTGCTAAAGAGTAAAGAGAAAGAATGAGTTTATAAGTGGTGCCCTGTATCCAGTTAATTATACAAAGAAGGGGCAAAACTGTATGAACATAAGCTTCATGAGAGCAGAGAACTTGTATATCTTCTCACCTGTATAGATCTGCAGTGCCTAGAACCATACCTGGCACATGGTAAGTACTCAGTACATATTTTTGAATAAATGAATGAGTGAATAGTTAAAAAGTAATTTGACCATATTCTAGTTTATTCATTTATTAGATTCTGATGTTTTTTCTTTAGTGAGAGTGATGGATTTTTAGGTAGTGCCCTGGGTGTGCTCACAGAGCATAGCTTCTGGGAGAACTCATCTCTCTTGCATGTTACATGTGGTACTGACAGATATAAACATGAGCAGAGACATGGCCCTATATTTCTAGGCAGAATAACCCTGAAATCTATTGCTTGCTTCCATGTGTCTAGTCCTGACTGCTCCTCTATCAGGTTAAAACAATCTGGGCAAAAATTTTATACTTTTGAACCCTAAGATCATTAGTTTGGACTTGAAATTAACATGAATTCTAAAGGAAATCTGGCAATTTAAAGATTTAAATATTTTTTGGATCTCTTTTATCCATTTTTAGGTTTATGAAACAAAGTCCATTTGTAGACAGAATGTATACTGGCCTAGAAAATGAGTAAATAAATTATTGATGGCAAGAAAATTACTTGCATTTAGTGAGGCTCAAAATTAAAAAGTGTAGGGCTAAAAAAAAAGCATGGTTCATATATAACTGAAATTGTGCTTTACATTGGAATTTGACACAACATTGTAAAATGATTATAAATCAATAAAAAATGTTTAAAAAAGAGCATAGTTCTTGTTAGTTGCATTTTTTTCTTTTATAACTTAAAGAAGACAAATTACCCTAAGAATATGATGAAGAAATAATAGAAAATAACCACCTTGCCTCAAAAGATGTTTTGCAGCAATTAGTGGAAGAAGCAGCCCTTGTCTATTGTGTGCGGTAGGGATGGCTGTTCCTTGACCCTCTCACTCACCTACCTCTGGCGCTTTGTTTAGGCAGCAGGGGCAGAACAGACCCCTTTGGTAAATTTAGCCTGTTGGAATAGCAAATGGAGAATGCTATAATGCATTCACTCTTTCTTCCATCTATCCATCAATCGTTCTATTAATCAATCAATTGAAAAGCCTGTTTAAGCATCTCTCCACAGCCCATTATCCACAGTGAGTCAAAGAAACGTGGCTCCTCCACTTTACAGCTTGTAGTTTTAGAAAAAACAACAATGGAGATAGGCACAGAGGATAAATAGACAACAGGTAAAACACTGAGTAAGTATGTGGTATGAAAAGAATAAATAATATTAACATTGTCAGTCAATTAACAGGTATTTATGATATGCTAATTACATGTTCAGCACTGGCCTGGGTGCTCTACAAGTGGAGTGGCTGATCAGGAAGACATATTATAAATCACATTTTTAAGTAATGAGAAACTAAAGAGGTTTACTTTCTATTCTGTATAAGACTTTGTGCAGGCAAGTTTATGGGGGAGCAGGGTGTGCATTCTCATTTTGGCACTTGTTGGAAAAAACAGAATGCCTATGATGTGGTAAGGAGGAAGTAATAGTTTAGAAAGTTGGATTTTATAACTTTAAAATGAAACATTGCAAAGTTGAAATGGGCCTGAAAAATTGATTTTTCATTTCTTTGCATTCTGTGTTTCATTCTGCCTAAAACATTGAGGCCTACTTAGGGATGCGTTTGTATAGTAGAGGAATAAGATGATGGTCACGCTGGCATGAGAAAAGCCATTCAAGGGATGCAGATGGAAACATAGGAGGTGAAGTCTTCCTTGGTTGTAATTGTGACACGGATGAAGTTTTGGAAGCCATTCACAGGGTTTTATTTCTTATTTGTAATAAATCTTGGAGGAGAAAAGGGTTAATATAGTCAAAACCCCCAGTGGAGATCTCTGTGACAACAATAGAAGGCTGTTGAGCGAGGAAGAAATTGTAGTAATCCAGGCAGATGGTACCCAAGGCCTGTATTATGCTTGTCTTGTTCCTCTAATTCATGCCAAATCCTTATTACCAAAATTTTATTTGAGGCCTAGGAGTATTAAATCCCAAATCTGCATCAAAATTTGCTGAAATTGATATCCTGGCTTAACATATGTCAATTCATTTTTGAAATCCAGGTAAAAGGTTAAGTAAATACTTTTGGATAGATTGGGCTAACTAGAATGATTATAGCATTATTTTGAAATATCAGAGTTGTGAAAAAGACAAATCTTTGTTGACTATCAATACTACGGTTGTTATTGTGTTAGACACTCTGTACATTGTCTAATTAATCACTATAGTCCTCAAAATAAAGTAGTAGTATTCCCGTATTACAGACACCAAGGCTTAAAAAGTCAAATAACTGGACCCAAATCCCACAGTCACTGAGTGATGAGGGGTGGGTCTTATGACACCAAGCCACTGTTTTTACCATAGCACCATGCTGTCTCACATAATTTGGGCTTTTTTGTTTTGTTTTGTTTTGTTTTAGTTCTCTTCCCTTTGGATATATATTAGACCAGAGTTGGATAAAGTCAGTATTTCTCATCAGTGCACTCATCTTTGCCACAATTTATCTGGCATACAAGTTATGATTGTTGAGTGGGTATGTGGTCTTTCTTATTTTTAGATTACAACCGGGAGTAGTGTCATGAAGCTATGGATATCCAGAAAGTCTTTATGCTCAGGACCTTGTAAGGAGCCAAGCTGGCTAAAATCCTTAAAGCATCAAATAAAAGTATGATAGTAAAAGGTTTTCTTACCAGGGAGGATAATCTCAGAAAAGAGCTGAGGCTGTTGACAAAGTATCTTGGACCCTTATCTTGCTGTTCTGAAGTCAAGTCCCAATTTTAAGAGTGCCAATACTTTAATTTGTACTTCCAAAGTTCTTCATAATAAGCCTGGGTTGCGATTTTCTGGTCATATTTGCCCTGAGGTTTTGTATCCCAGGCCCATATGATCATGTCCTTGAAGGTGCTGAAAGAGACTGTACTACTATTTCCATGGTATATGAAAATTTCTTCTACCATCTTTTAGGAGTGTCATTGTGAGGAGTTTTCAAAAAGGAAGTTCTCCTGAGAGTTACTTGGGATCAGTTTTTTTCATGAATATGTTGATGGCAGGTCACAAGATTATTGGAGCATTGGCCGACAGTGATTGCTTTTTGACAGAGGCAACAAGAGACCACCTGGATTGTGGCCACAATCCAGGGGAGTATGTGCAAATGGGCTTTCCGTGACCAAAGCCTGCTGGGGTTCTATGAATGTGAGACAGTCCTGAGGATCCTCTTAGTTTCACATCTTTTGAGAAATGTGTAGGCATTTTCAGGGGTCTCTGTAAAAACAGAATATCACGTTTTTACTTAAGATTAACAGTTATAGTGCAGCAGGTGAGAACATTGGGGGGCTGGTGTTTTTCATTTTGAAGTCTAAAAAGAGCTGAAAGTTTTTCTCTGCTTTGTGTCTGGCCCTTTCAAAAGCTGTTCTGTCCAGATTATACCAATCTAAAGGAAGGTAGAGAATCAGAAAAACTAATATTTATAAAATGTATTACACCATGCCCTTTAGAATGTTATTCAGAAACTGAAGCTCCAGGAAAATAATTGTCATAGAGGTAGTAAGTGTCAGGGCCATGCATTTAAGTCTAGGTGTGACTCCAAAACACTTTATAATGGTGCTGTCCAGCGTGGTAGCCCTGTTGGCCAGTATGGCTCTTTTAATTCAAATTCTAATTAAATATAATTAAATATTCAATTCCTGAGTCAAACTAGCCACATTTCAAATGTTCATTAGCTGTGTGGGGCTAGTAACTACTGTATTGGACAGGGCAGATACAGAATATTTCCATCATCAAAGTAAATTCTGTTGGACAATACTTGTCTGTAACTAAGCTGAGAAATTTCCTTGGCATAAGCATTTATGGAAAATAACAATAATAAGTGTGGACTTTAATGGAGAATGGTGGGGGCAAAAGGAAAGATAGAATATGAGATTTCATATCTTGAAGACTTCATACACTTGGAAGATCTTTAAAGAAGAAGATAGTTTAATTGCAGATATGTTTCTATAGTATAAACTAAACCAATAGTAGTAATACCTAATTGTTAAATACCTCTTATGTGGTAGGTACTATTCTAAATTTGTTTCATATACAAACTCATTTAACCCTCAAAACTGTCTTGTGAAGTAGGTGCCATTATTATCTCCATCTTATGGATAAGGAAACTGAGGCACAGTGAGGTTAAATGGTTAAACAAATTTTTAAGGGTATCAGATAAGGAAAAGTAGAACAGGATTGCAACCATAGCCTGATTTCAGATACTGGGTGTGCAATCATTATTCTCTGTTCAAGAGTATATTGTAGATTTACTTAGGAGAAAGTTGTGAGAGTAAGTTGCTAATTAGAAATGGAGGCACAAAAGGCAGTACATTATTTTTTAAAAAGAACAGCCTGAAATCCAAGCAATATTTCCTTTTGTGTGCTCTATGTGTGTATGTATGTATGCATGTAAAACATGTATTACATATGTATAAAATACGTATTATATATTAATACACACACTTCTGAATTTCTACCTTTATGAGGCCAACAAGTAAAATGTAGTGTTGTTAATGGCAAGTAAATGAGATAGAAAGGAGAGGCTATTATAATTGGAAAATGACAAATACTATATAATTAGCTTGGTAAAGTTTATTTTCATTACCTGCTTCAACAACAAGTAAAAGAGAGAAACAGTGGTTAAGGGCAAACCCCAAATGGGCAAACCTTAATATTTTTGTAAGCTTTCAAGTTTGCAAAGTAAATTTAAAGGTTCTTCATGTGTTTCAGGAAAATTCTGGAATGTGGGCTTCAGGTTTGACTTGAAGTACGTAAGTCAAATTCCTGTTACCTCTATCTGTGTATAATTTGTGCACTTGGAAGCTCTAAATTATTTCATAATCTGTGTATCAGATACATTCCCAAATGGTGTTCTTTTACCTCCCATCTCAGTTAACCTCACCGAAGATGGTAGTGGTCTGAAACAAGGACTGTGTTCCTGTTGGGGCTGTTGCCATCTCATGCATTGAGAGGCTCTATTGATATCTTACTGGTTTGGGTGCTTTAGTTTTGTGAATATAGCTTGTGTCTAACTAAATACAGAAAGTACTTAGAAGATGCTTGCACTTATGTTTATAATTTCTAAATTAAGAATAATAATGTGGAAAACTAAATTAAATTTGCATTATTAACTAGATCCTTTAGTTCTCAAGTGGAATCAATTAAAAACTCAGTTTATTTTGTAACATTTTAGCTAATGAGTGATTTAAAAAAGGTTTTAGTATGGGAAACTTACAGCTTTAAAAAATGGGTGTGCAACTAATACTTTCAATTTAGTTTGGTGTGACTTTCTAAGTTATTAGCCATGAAAATAAAAATCTCATTATCTTTTTGATGGTAGCCAAGAGTCAACAAATTGGCATGTGATGACAGACCCCATTGTTATGATAACCATATCTGAAAATTCTTTTACCTTTATGACAGTTATAGTCTTACCTGTTTTCCCCATCAGGATGCCTACTGTAAATACATATTTATAAACCAACTGAAAATTCTTCAATACAGAACATGGAATATGGAACAGAGAATATTTGTTTTGTAATTATTCAGACCAATATCCATTTTCCTCAAGAATATATAGTAAAATGCACTGAATATTATATTTAGGAATGTGGCGGTTTGATTTTTTTTTCTATTTGAGCCATAATGTCCTTGTTGGAAAAGACTTAGAGGTCATCTACCCAACTCCTCTTAAAAGTTTTGGTGGACCGACCCAACACCATATAGAACCTGCTAGAGCTAAGCCTTGAACCTCAGTTCTCTCTCTTTCGAGGAGCCATCAACCAACCAACCCTTACCACCTTTTGTTCACTTTTTGACCTGATCTTGGACACACCAAATCTTGATCTAATAAACATTTAAATCACTTGAGAAAAAGATTATCTTGCTTTGCTTGGCTTCTCCAATTAAGTATGTACTAAGTCTCTTGTGTGTATCATTCACGTAGTATTATACATATATGAAACCACAGAACTGGAAGAGACCTTAGAATTATCTAGCTGTATCTCCTTGGGTGTCAGATGGAGAAAAGGAGAAGCTGAGAGACTGATTCTAGGCCACACAGCTAGTCAGCAGCAGAGCTGAGTCCCTACTCCAGATGGCCTGACCTTGAGTCTGGTCCTGTTATTACTATGTTGTTTCCAGTGCAGAGTACATTTCTGAGGGGATAGTCAGGTGTTCAAACAAGAATCCAAACATTGCCGAGGCCTAGTGACTCTTGTTCCAGTTGCCTTATGGGTGGTTGAGATGGTGACAAAGCATAAATATTTGCCAAAGAATCATGAATAAGCTCAGCTGGGAATCACCTTTGACATGCAAATGACAAGGGTGGTTGTAAACATGAAAAAAAAAAACTCTTTCTTTAAAAAAATTTAAAATCAGTTATAAAACACATGGGATCAGACAAAGTGTTTAAGAGAATGGCATTCTCGACAATGTCTCATTGCTTTGGGAATATCGCATTGGAATTGGAGCTTTAATGTCTGTGAAGAATAAAGGCAAAAGGAAAGAAGGCCGCTTGTCTCCAGTAACCTGCAGACAAATGAAAACCTGGACTGTGTCCTGAGAGTTTTAGGTAATCCAGGCTCATAATTTGATTTGAGAAGAGCTACTCCAGGCTACTGTGTAATTATAGAAGCATTCACTCGGCTGGCTCCTGTTGGCTTCATCACGTTCTACTTCATTGCCCTTTATGTTAAAGCCCCTGTTGATGAGAGGGCGGAAACAGTAAGTACAAATAAAGCAATTAGCAGGTGGGGAATGCTACCACTGTTTAAGGATAACATCCAATCTTTATTGGTACTTATTAAGTAGAAGTCTAGAGCTTAGAGACAAAGGGAAATATTGCAAACCACAAAAACGAGAGAGTGTGGGAACAAAAAGAGAATAAGGGAAAAATTAGACCAATGTATCTATTTTATATTCCACAAATCTAATCACAAAGGCTAGTTTAAAAATAATATAAGCCACCAATTTATTTATAATATAGTGAGTTACATTCTCATATAAACTTCACCTTCTTTTAAAGTTTTTTTGCTTCTTTTTTTACTATGTGGATTAACTTGAAAAATATTTTTAACAGTTACTATGTTCAAATGAGAAGAGAGTTTTTAGGTTGGGTTGTAGTTAAACCCTCCAGCAGGGGGAGTTAGGATAATTAGCAAACCTCTTCGACTGGGTCATGACATCCAGAGCACAGATTCTCAGACACTATTGGCAGAGTTGAAAATGCCCCCTGTAGACAGGAGTATAATGGGCAAAAGGAGGAAAGCAAGAGGATTTCAAGTATTCTTGAAATCCTAGCACAGAATATTGAAGGTGGACAAGAAAATAGGGTACAGGCTATGTACTGCCCTCCATTTGCAGAGTAATCCATGCACTCTAATTCTCTGTTTAATTATCTGAAAATAGGATAATAAAAATCTGTCCATCCCTAATGCTATAATTCTCATTTCTCCGTAAATAGCATTGCTCTTCTTGCTTCAGCCTTATTTTGTATGTCTGAGTAGTGAAGTGGAGTATAAATAATTGTTGTTCATCTCAGAGCATTGCCAAGAAGATGCCCCTTGTGTTTGATTTTGGACGTGGAAAAGATTCATGCATCCTCTCAAGACTGGGAATTTTGGTATTTTGGGAATGTGGCAATGGCGGTGCTTTCGTCCTTGAATATTTTATCTGTTAAGGCTCTGCTGGCAGCTTCACCTACCTAAGCAGGACATAACTTTCTATTTAAATAACAGAGTTCCAGCTAGTTAACTTAAAAGGATGGATGTTTGCAGAAAAATCAATATGCTTTTCCTTTACCTTAGTGACGGGAGGGTACTGTGGAAGAGATATGTGCAGATATCCAGAAATCATCACTTGTAGTGCAGTTTTTATAGTGCAGTTCCTTATTTAATAGGGCAGCAATTGATATTACAGAATTAAATCTTTATCCTCATCCTAGGGAACCTATAATTTCTGTTAGGGCATATTTTTAGTTCTCACAGTTATACCTTCTTCCTCTCTTTCATCCTTCTATCACTTAGCAGCCACCTGAGACAGAACCAGAAGGTCAAAGTGGAATCCCTTGGTAATGATACTGAGAAGCATGTTTATTTCACTCTCTGACAGAAATCACAGGACTTAAATAGGGTGGGCAGTATTTTCAGTCAGACTAAAGGTCTAAAAATGATCCTCACTTGGCCTTCCCAAGCATCGTTTGTAGGCAAAGCAAGGAAAGAGAACCTCCAGAAGCTGCAAATTTTGACCATTTTGCATTGGTGTCTTTGTTACCTTTGATAAGAGAAATATGCATATCATGAATTTTCTTTTGAATGTTTAAAATATGTCTCATTCAAGGATCACCACTGTGTTTATAAACTTTTATTAACATCTCAGTCCTGGATGTCTAAGAATATTAAAATTCCCACATGACAAATATTAAGCCATAATTTCATAAATGTATGTAATTTCTACCTATATTCTCTCATTGTCACCATTATAATCTGCATAATTGCCACTGTTCCTTGAATTTGTTGTGGTGCTTCATGTTTTTGAAGGCATTTTCATAGTCATGAATTCACTTAATTCTTCTCAACAATCTTGTGAATTTGACAGGTGAGATAATATGATTCTACAGATAAGGAAAGGACACAGAGAAGCTCTGTGACCCACTAAGGGTGGCACAGTTTGGAACAATATCCAAGTGTCTGGGTCAGTGATCTCCACTTGTTGTTAGTTAAAAGTACAAATACAAGAGACTGGAAATCCTTTCCAGTAATTATTCAGCCATTGGAAATTACTACTTTTTTGTCAAAAGATAAAAAATTAGCAAAAGATTCATGCATCCTCTCAAGACTGGGAATCTTGGTATTTTAGAAATGTGGCAAATGGCAGGACAGGATACAGAGAATACGATTCCTCTTTTCATCCCTCCCCATTTTCACCTCCACGTTTTTCCTGTTGAGTCGGGTTAAAAAATAAATGGGCAAATCTGGATGGTTGCGGTTGGGTTCAAAGACTTGTGATCCTCACTGCTTAAAGCTACAAAGAAGGGCTTCAAAAGGAACCACTGGAGATGCCTATTTTCTCTAAAACTTCAGTTTCCTTCAAAAAATAAGAACTCAGTTGTACTAACAAGGAGGCTGTCAGGAATTTTCTGCTTTGGCAAATCCATAGGTGCACCATTTCTGTTCTCTAGTTCATCAACTACAGCCCCTACTCATAGTAAATTCCTTTTCCTCTACATAGTGAAATGAATTTCACGGTTGTCCAGTTCAATTTATATTTGACAAAAAAACTTCTCCGAGAACATACCCATCCACAGTTTGAAGCACTGCACAAAATTACTTTATTTTAAAAACAGTCATTTCAGTATTTGTAGAGGTTCAGGGTAGTTAAAAAGACAAGTAAGGATTGCAGATTTGTGATAATGAAGGAAAGTTTTTATTTGGCTCTGACTATAACTCGGATGCCCACAATGTTCCTCACATATAGGTTCTCCAGCTCACAGTGACCCACCTGGATGCCTTTTAGGGTTTCTTTCTCTCTTGATGGTAGCCTGAGGCCTCTCTGGGCCTGGCCTGAGGAAGCCTAAGTGTATGATCTCCTTACAGATAATCAATAGTGGACCATAAATGATGATTGATGCTTCCACGTTGCCTGAAGCCTCTGCACCTGATGCCATTTGAAACTCCTGCAGGAAACGCTGGGCATACTATTCCAGGGGTCCTTGGAGCCAATGGCAAATTCCTCTTGCTCGCTCAAAAGGCACACTTCCTGTTGTTTTGGGTGGTCTGCCCAGTGCCCACATTTGAAAATGTTTAAAGGGAGAATAAAGAACATTTAAAAATTCACAAAATACTTTACAGTTGGTAGAACTTGGTGTTGATAGCATAATTTGGAAATAGCATTATTCTGCCTTTACTATGAACATTTGGTGACAAGCAGGCCTGATGCGGGATATTGATAGCACCTCCCTTCCCTCTCTGAGGCAGTCAGTTCCGACCAGCTGTTCAGGCTTCTTTCTGACTAAGGGAGTTGTTCCTTTGAGATCCTGTTTACTAGGCAGTCTCTGATGGTAGATGGAGGGCACGTTTTCCTCTGCTGGTCCATGTGTCTGTATAATCATCGGCCTCTTAGAGACTCCAGGTTGGAGGTCTTTGTAAGTTAGTCTCACCAGCCTTTCTGAACCGGACGCAAAGTACCCACCCCGACTGGCTTGTAAGAGCAGTGCGTCTAATCACATAACGCCTCTATGGTGTGGTTTTTTAAATTAAGTGACCCACAGGATATTAATCTGGCGGTAACAATTCCCAAGAGATGCAGCACTGGCAAACACTTCAAGAGCAGCTAGTACTACTATTAAATGTGATGTTCATTTCATCTAAACATATGGAAATAAAAACAAGTCATGAGAGAACTTCAGTGCTCTGTACATGCTATATTGTTCATAAACCTGTCATAAATAAGTGTCTCTTAAAAAGAAACCAATTAATAAATGTGCATTGAATTACAAAGTTTAAATATTCCATAATATGGGGCCCCCCCATCCCCACCCCTCCCAGGGCCCCCTTGTTATTCAAGCTATTAACAGCATTTTCCACTGTGTGGCACATCTCCGTTTTGTTGTTGTTGATTGAGTTATTTGGTTGGTTTGGCTACTTAAAAAAAATGAAGAAAAAAATCTGTAAGCTATAAAATACATCTTCTTTCTTCCTTTGTCTGTGTATTAGAGTCTGACTTGGCACTAGGGCCCCACCTAAAACCTCCCACCAAGAGTATGTCGTATTTCTATATGCTCCTGCATGTTCAGTTCTACCTCTTTTGAAATGATGCCCAAAACCAAGCAATGTTTACATAAGTAAAAGAGAGTTTCACTTTTATGCTGTAATTTCTGCACAGAGTAGAGAGTTTTCCTAGCCATACCTTGTACTTTTTCATGGGTGAACTTCTATTTTTCTAATGTGATGGTTTTATCCAGCTTTGACAACAGATTTCTTTAGGAGATTACACACCTGGAATTAACTTTTTCTGCCAAGAATTACAGTGCACCTGGAAGTACTAAATCATTTTTATCTGTGTTTTAGAAGCTTTTCATAATGAAATTGCACATCTTGAACTTGACCTGTCTCTTGAGGAGAAGCTTAAGAGCCAGAGTTGGGTAGGTATGCATATGCTGGTGCTATGAAGTAAATATATCCAGCATGTGTTTACTTCTCGCCAGTGAAATACTTGCTACCTGAACACCTTGTCCCTGAGTATCTCACTTCTTAAGTGACTCTGCTTACCGCATAACATATGGAAATGTGAGTATGTACTTTCAGCAGATTGTTTGCTATGTTTACACCGGTTCTAACACTAATCCCCATTAATGTTTGATATAGTTCTCAACAGGTTTAAGTAGATGTCAGACACCATATCTATTGCGTATGTGTTGGGCATGATAAACATAAGAAGAAAGATGAGGAAGTGTTTTTTAGGGATTTCTGTCCTGAAGACATTTGTGCTATCTAGACTAAGTATTTTGAGAATGTGCAGTACTTTCTGTGAGTGTAAATGCCACCAAAATGTAATATCAATTAATTTAAAAAATCGTGTAGGAAATTTATTACATCATCAATTTTGAGACCTGTGACCTTTTCTATTGTAAAACTGTTGATAAGATCTTGTGACATACAACTGCAAGGCTGTCCTCAAGAGATTCAGAAATATGAGTTGTAAACTTTTTTATAAACTTACGCCAACACATCAGAAAGATAATGTAGTGTGAGTATTAGAAATTACTTAAATGACTTTTTTGGTGGAGGAGGTATGGAGGGACAGGTATAGGCAATTTGGAGGGAAAAAAATTCCCTGTAAGTTTTGCTATGAGTATTAAATTAGCTCTCTTGTTTTTGCCATGAAACTTGAATATGCTCTAGTTTTCCTTGACATGAAGTCATATAAGTAGAACAACAAATGCTTTTTATCCTTAGGCATCCTTGCCCTGCTATGTTTGGTTTACCTGAAGTTTGTCAAACTGGTTCTGCTTATTCTTGTCAAACAAGGATATTTCTTCTCTTGGTTGTCTCTGATATAGTGTCAGCATTTTAAAGGCCCAAAGTTACCATAGTGACAAATTACACAATATTATAAACATTATTCTGTTTAGACAAAAACTCTGTAAGATTGAGAAAAGAAATAGAGAAATTATGGATAAGCCAACATAGTTATTTTGATGGATTTTTTTCAGGCAACATAAGAATAGTTTTGTAAGTGATGTAAATGATGTTTAGTTGAAAAAAAAGCAGTACAAGAAAAACAAAATATAGATACATGAAAAAATACCTGCTCCCAAATTCAGGCATGAATAACTGAATTTCACAAATTACTGTTCTCTATAATTGTGGTTTAATCTTATATGAATGTGACTAAGTTCTACCCCAGGTATAGATAAACTCATTATGTCCTTTAAGTAGTTCAAATTTCCTGATAACCAGCAGTCAATCCGAGGAACAAGCAGAATTAGTAGCCAAGTCTAATAAACGACTGGGAAAAATTGTATCTGTCTCATCCTTCTGGTTCCCACACACTCTGGTTACATCATTACTTAGCCTGTAAACTCAGAGGCCAATTGGGCTTCAGAACTTGTGTCAGGTGACCAAAACACCAAACTGCATCTGAAACTCTACCCTAAAGATGGGGTTACAGCAGGGGCCTCTGGATAGCTGACTCCTCTGTGGCTGCTGTGCAATTTTCGTATTTTATTTCGCCTTTGCTTTTAGGCTTAGCTCTTGGTCTCACAGATTGACGGCCGAAGCAAACTTGTTGATGTGGGTTTTTCTGTGCAGGTGTGTGGACAAAATTATTTCCTGTACTACGTACTACACTTGGTTATGTAATAGCTTAAAAAAACCAGTGAGACATCTCCCTATGAATTGATTTTCATCAGCAGAGAGAATTCTCACCCCTTTTCCTTTTGTCTTTTTGCATTTGTTTCTGAAAAGTGTTTTCAGTTTTATTTTGTTTTTTAAAATAATTTAATGTCAAAATCCACAAAACTCAAAAGCCGTTTATCAGGTCCACTGGATGGAACTCTTGACGATGGAGCTGAAACGCTGTGCTCCTCTTAAAGGAACGGAATGTGTAACTCTATCACCTTTCTAAGGTTTCACAGGGCAAGTATAGTGATGACAACAACTACTTGTTTTCTGCAGATGTAGAAAGGCATTTTTTTACATGTGCAGGAAGCAAAAAAACCTGGTCTAAGGGGACAGGTGAGTGAGTTGCCTTGCAAGAAATAAACCAAATAGTCCTTAAAGTTGTAGTAACATATACAGAGCCAAAAGCTTGACACTTTTTTACACAAACATTTTTATGTTCAAGTTCACGTTTCTCTTGATTGCTACAGTAGGTGCTCTGACCACTTGTGACTGAGAATTTGTTTTGAACTTTCCTTAAAATAAATTCATTGGAAATGGAAAATCCCTAGGAAAATGTCCTTGGTACATTGTTATCAGGTGTTCAGAGATGCCTCCAGGAGGCAGAGATGATGCACTGAAGAAGGAGGAAACCCAGGTGAAAATTAATTTTGTCAAAAACCAAGCCAAAGAAAACAAATTGCTCTCTCGGGCCATTCGTCTTGGATCAAAGGATTACATGTGAAATATATTTCATGATTTATACAACAAACATTATATGTGCCAATTATGCTAGATTATGGGGATACAAAGAAGGCGATGGGGGAAATGATGGTGATAATGGTAACAGCTAGTATTTATGAAATGCCTGCTCTATACACATTGTACTAGGTACTCCACCACATTTGTCCTGATCTTTACATTAATCCAGAAAAGCAATTATTACCACGTCCCACCCCTTTACAGAGGAGAAACGGGGGATCAGAAAAGTTCGGTGATTTGCGCAAGAGCATGCGCCTGTTATGTGGTAGTCCACAGGGACAGGGTTCCAACCTACACCTGATTGAATCTGGGGCCTCTGTCCTTTACCACTATCCTGCATTGCTTCCCTGTACAATTCTTTGTCCTTATGGAGTTTTTAATATCGTGGTAGAGTAAACCAGATGAAGTAAACAGTGAAATTATAAGTGTTAAAACATTAACAGGACTAAGTGCTTGAGGAAAGTGAAAGTTTCTTAGAAGAAACGTTCAGGTCCGAGCAGTGTTGAGGAGCCTTGTTATCTATGGAAAGCAGGGCAGGGAAGAGAGTCGGGGTGGGAGGGGAGGTAGATAAATACTTGGTTATCTTTTCCCCTGAAGGTAATCCCTCAGAAATAACTGATAGCTACTTTTACTCTGCAAAATTTATCACTGAAAGTGCTGTGGAAGACAGAGCAAACTCCCATCCCCTCGGGCACCTGCCAAATAAAGTAACTAGGTGCTCACATATTTTCCAGTACAAGTGGTTCATTATTTATTCATGGTCCAGGTCTTCCGTACATGCTGGTACTAATATTAGGTTTCAGCAGAGAATAATGAACAGGAGCACTGGACTGGATATCTTAACATTTTTTAAACAATGTTTGCAGTGCTAAATTCTATTTCTAGCTTAACTGGGGTCTTCACATAAACAAGAGGAGGGCTCTACTGACTTGGGGAGGCATAATTTTCCCACAGCTTAGCAACAGAAAAGGTAAAGAGTCTGCGTGATTAAGACCTGTGGAAAGTTAATGCAGGTAGGGATTTCCACCCTTAGGTCTCAGCTTATTCTTAAGTCAGACAAGAAAAGGAGAGGCCTTCTGAGTTTGGAGTCCAACTAGAAAGTACAGACCAGCTCCTTGCTTTGAAACTGCATCCCATCAGGAAAGAATGGAGAAGGACTTGCTCTGGTAGGGAAGTGGTCCCCCGCAAGTGGCCCCCAGAGCAGGGCCCACTTATTCATTAGGCACAGCACCCATGGGTCCATGGTACTTTTAGTGGCTCACGTAAATGTTTTCACTTGAATTTCCATTTAAAACAAGAAGAAAAAAAAATGAACTTAATGATGACTATATAATGATGAATCCAGTTTGGTTTATATTCCTCTTTATGCCAGTGCAGTCATAAAGTATAACTTTAATTATTCTCATGGAGGGAGGAAGCCAGGATGGCAAAATGCTCACAGAAATCTTCATGTGGTCCTGCCTCAAAGAGGCCATGTATTAATGGGGGTGAGTGGGGGGTGCTAAATACATTGAATCATTTCATTAGACAATTTCTTTCTCCTTACTATTGTTTTCACACTGTAGATATTACTGGGAGTGAGTTTTTGAGGGGGAAAATAATGATATCAGTTAATAAGAATATTAAGATCACTTTTCCTCTGGGTTCCCAGCCCAGGCTCTGTGCCTATTTGGTTTACAGAGAGAAACAAGACTACTCCCCTGCTCTTGTGGGGTTTACATTCTAGTTGGAGAGGGACAGATAACAAAATTAAAATAATGGACGAGGTAATTGCAGGTTTCTACAGTACCATTCCAATAGATAACTTACATTTTGGCTTTTTGGTAACAGCAGCCCAATTTTCCCTGGCATAGTGTCTTGACAGACTATCAGTCAAGGTGTCTCACCTTCCCTTAGCCTAACCCACGAGTGAAGGGTAGCTCTTGCTTTAGTTTGCCATTGATAAGGTTGAGTTACTAAACTATGTTGACCCTAAATTTACTTTATCTGGTGCCTCCTTTATGGCTATCCATAGGGATACTTAAGAAGAAGTGTTTAAGCATAGACCGTAGGATGACTGTATCAGCATGGTATAATGGAAAGAGCTTGGGAGTTGCACAGATTTGGGTCCCAAATAAAGCTTTGTCAAAAGATAGTTGTGTAACATGTGTAACACCAACTCCATAGGTTGTGAGGTTTAAATCTAGAGGGTCTAATGGAATGTATTTACCCACAAATGACAGTTCCTTTCCCTTACCTGCTTCTACTCTGCACCCACCCTCCTGTTCCATACTGTCTTCATAATTTCTATGCTGCCAGATTGTCAGGAAATTGAAAATAATGTGCAATAACAACTCTAGGGAAAGAGAGGAAATAGAAAGGATTGGAAGGCTGTCTAGTGAATCCTCAGCCTGCTCCTCCCCTCTTCAGATACTGTAGGCTTAGAGTTGAGCATGGACCGGAAACTCAACAACTGGCCTAGTCTGTGCCTCATGAACTCTGCCTGGCACGAACACTTCTGTTTCAGCACATCTGTGATTGCCATATCACCAGCATTTGCAGAATGGAGGATTAATTTTATTGTGCATTGGATCAGCAGATCTGGTGACATAATATTGCACGACGGAGAAGGATTACTCACCAGTTTCTGGATGCTGCATTTTTAGAAACTAGCTCCACTTAACGATAAGTGTTGGATCTAACAACTTCCCCCTTTTCCACACTCCCACTCTCCAATCACCCAACCAGCAAATATCGCTTGATGCAAAAACCAGCCTCTTGGGACCAGATGGATACAATTTTTCTTCAGGATAAAATTCTGGATATTTCCCCAAAGTAAAGGTTTTATTATACTTCTTCAGTTATTAAAAACAGATGTGTCATGTTTATAATGATAGCTTCAAGCACTTTTTTCTCCTCTGGGTTTATGGAAAGCAATTTGTGTAGGGTAAAATAATATAGCATTTATGAGTCATTTTTGAGGGAAAAAAATAGGAAAATTATATAGTCTGCAAGCCAGACAGGGCTCATGGTCATAAGGAAATATGGCTACATCCCAGGGCAAAGAGGAGACCTTGTTTCTATTTCTGTCAGATACCCACTCAGGGTTTTGACATCATCTTTTTACCTGCATCTGTCATTTGCAGGAAAGGGGACTCAGAGATAGGCTTCTGTCCAGGTGTAGGGTATGGCAGAGCTCAGTTGCATGCTGCGTTCTGTAATTTTCTGCCTGCCATTAAGCCAGTACCATTTCCCTTATCTGGTGTCTTTTTCTAAGCACCTTTTTTTCCATCCTTGTTTGGACTATCACAGAGCTTTGTTTCTCCAGGTAGCTCACCTTAAAAACCATTTCTTTCATTGCCTTTCTCTGTAGCCTTATCTTTGTCCGTTCTTCTGTCATTTCTACTTACATTGGTTAACCAGTTGTTTGGTTTCTGTGTCTTAGCCGATGGTGGAGTGAGTAGGGCATTGTGGGTAAACGTAAAAATGAGATCTTTGTGTGTGTGTGTGTGTGTGTTGGGAAGTCATATATTGAGTGCTTATTATGTGCCAGGCATTGCTCTGAGTTAGTTTTTAGAGACTGTTACATTTAATTTTCACAGCAGCTATATGAGGTAGGAGTTTGGATAGTATTTAAACCCTGCTTTACCATTTATTTGTACAAATACATATAAGTTTATAGTTAGGAGTGTCCATATTTGTATGGCTAATTCCTGTTTTCTATATTTGCATGGTTCAAAAAACTGCTTTATCTCTTATATAGCCAGGGAAATTTAAAAAATATTTCAAAAAGTATTCTGTCAATCTTTCTTATATTCGAAGCTCTGATGGCTAAACTGGACATATGCCGTATTCATTTTTAACAACCCAAAGTACAAGAAAGTGATCAAAAGTATACAAACTGCTCTCATTTAGTCTATGCAAGCAGCAGACAGTAAAATATAATGGTCTACTTATTCTGATGTGATTGACAGCCAAACCTTAGAGCAATTTGCGCTCTGATCAGATAGCAGGGTTTCTCCCATAACCTTGAGGTCCAAATCTCACTGCCCTTTATTGTGAACTTATCTGCCCTTTGACCCTTTGGAGAGCCGGAGACCCCCATCTTCTAAAAGTCTTCTCTTGGCCCTCCACTGACGTGTACAGTAAATGGCTGATTGTCTCTGTTACACGACCATGACAGACACAGAGAAATACCTCACTCATTTTAGCAGAACTTAATCTAATTGGAACTGTAATCAAAGGTTACTGGAATGCTCCAGAAACTTACCTGGAGACCTGGATTTGGTGTCTTTTGAAGTTTTGGTAAAATAAGTGGTACCTTCTTTGTGCTTGTATTTTCCTTCCTTCCAGAGGAGGAATGAGGAAGAAAAAAATTGAAAGGAAAGCTAAAACATCTCTTTTCGCACAACCTTCCCTTCTCTCTTCCTCTGTAGCAGAAAGTGACACGGGGCTGCTGGGCTGGTTCAGGGGGTTATGCACATAAAGTCCTTGTCACCTGTGCTATTTAAAGTGAAATGGAAAACTACAGTTGAAAACATCCTAGAGGAAATGTTCTCTCCTAGGGCAGCCAGGGTCCTTTTCATCTTCACCTGAAGGCAGCCCTCACCCAATTTAATGCATCATTTAGTTCCGCATTTGTGAGAAAAGCCTCTCCAGGCCTGCTCACAGTGACCCCAGGGCTCTGCAAAAAGACTGAGCAGGAAGGTTACTGGTTCTCACTTCCTCATTCACAACCTTTTTACAAGAGAAACTGAAAAAATGGACATGGAGCCAAATGAGGAGGTTGAAGAGTAGCAAGCCTTAAATGACAGGCAAGTGCTTTCTCTAAAGCTTCCCATCACCCAGGAGTTAGGAGGAACCTTGGATAAATTTGTAGGTATGTAGCAAGGACGGAAGGAGGGAAAGAAGGAAGGGAGGAAAAGTTATTGAGAATCGTCTATGTCAAGGCATTTATCAGGCTTTTGGCATTGTATCAACGAATCACCATAATGCTGTTTATATTTTTGTTATTCAGTCTCGACTTTGCAGATTAGCAAACAGATACTCCCAGGGATTGGGTAAATTTCTCTAAAGATGCTGAAATAAGGGGCAGAAATAGGATTTGAACTTAGGTCATCTTTCCCACCAATATTTCCCCTCATCCCTTTCAGGTGGCTCTGGAGTTTAGCATTGACTCCAGGATCTCCAATTATTTCCAGCCCAGAGTTCAGTCTGTGGGAAGGCTCATTGCCCTCCTAACTGCGTCTCCAGTTAACAGCTTACCTGTTAAGAGCTGAGTGGGAGAGACGCCATTTGTACCCATCGGGAGAAGAGTACAGGTGCAGTGTGGCTGTCTTGGGGTGGGGCTGCTGTACCTACATGCCCTTACCTTGGGGACACCTGCCAGCCACAATATCGGGGCCACAATTCTCTGAGAGTCAAAAGCCCATCAGTAATTGCCTTCTTTCTAAATCTTAAAAAAAAAAAAAAAATTGCTGGATGGGAAGAGTTCTGCTTGCTTGTTCTGTTAAGCTGTACATTCTGTCCATGCCTGCTACAAATGCATGCTGAGATTATTTTAATTTTGAAATGTAATGCTTCTGGGCACTAGTCATGTTTTATCTCACTTATAACTCCAGAATTTTATGCAGTCACTTGATGGTCTACCATTATTTGAGAGAAGAGTTGTCTCCTTTCAGCTGATAATCCTGTTTAATATCTGTGTGATTCACTACAACAAGATACAGTTGAATGTTATCTGCCAATATTGTGTATACTATCCATCTGCCAAAGTATTTCTTGCCTCCTGTTGTATAATTTTGGATACAATGTTTGAAAGTTCTTTTGTGTTTTGTCATTTAAGCAAAATATTGATGGAACAGGCTACCTTCTAAGAAGAGACGATAGTTTCAATATGTGTAAGAGACGCTTGCAGAGAAATTCAGTGTGACTGAGTTTCTTATAATAATGGCATTTTAATATCATGGTAAACAAAGCTCATTCTTATTAAAGCTTCTGTGATAATTGTTGAAATGAAAATATCTCTTCACCATTTAAACTAATAGTCCAAGAATTTTGAGTTGAATTTGATCCTTGTCAAATGCCAACTCCACCATTTATTGGGTGTGTATTCTTGGAAGAGTTACTTGTGTTCTCGAAGTCTTATATTTCTCATCTATTAAGTGGGATAATAATACCTAGAGTTTTAGGGGGAAGGTAAGGGTTAAATGAAGTAGATTGACTAGTGTATCCACTTAGTATATAACAGACACTTACTAGATGTAATTTATTAATGTTAGTCTTAGAGAGCAGTGCTCAGTTTTTAGCATTTTAACTAGCTGTAATTTGGTGATATTATTCTGAATTGAAAAGTCTCAAAACCACAAAATGGCACCAATCTTATTGTACAAATACTTTTTAATATGGAGATGTTTGGAAATGGAAATCAGCCAACTTCCTAATCTGATAATTCTAATAGAAATGGGAAAATGTAAAGATGGTTATTTTTAATGTATTGGAATACATTACCTGTTTTACCTTCATTTCTTCTGAGAAAATTAATTGTAATTTAATTACCTTCCATTTTTCAAGAAATTAACCCTCGAGTAAATAAGAAGTGGATCTGCTTGATTTTCAAGTTTATTTAATAATGTCTTTAAGGATGGAACATTCTTTAAGAATGGAATAGTAAATATAGGCTTCTGAGACCACTTATACAATCCATGCATATAGTTCTAATGGTGACCTTTCCCACCCCAAATCATAAAAAAACACAAATTACTTGATTTAAATTCTTTTCTTACAGGAAGTCTCCCTTAATTCCCATTTACAACTATGATCAAATGTAAATCTGACTCATAACTCTTTGCCTTAATATTGTTTGCACATCAATAGGTATTTTTGCCAATAGAGACCAGGCCAGTCAAAAAAGGAAATAATTTGAGAGTCAGGCAGAGAGAAAGCTTCTTTAGGAATAGATCCTTTCAGGAATGGAAATCTAGTCTCAAAAGGAATTCAGAGTATCTTTTTAGTTAAGGAATGGCATTAACAGACACAGGCGCTGACTTTCCTTCCTGAAACATTTTTCTGGTTCTAGTTCTGTCTTTAACCCTATGCTAAATACAGCACAGTTCATGCACTGGCTTCCTGAAGTAAACTGATATTTGGCATAACCAAAAAGACACAGTATCCTAAGCACCAGGATATGTTAAAACCAATCTTCTACAAATGATTATGCTTTACAAGGGAAATATTTCTACCATTAGTCTTACTTCTCTAACAATTTTCTGGCCAAGAAGAAAGCAATAAATACCTACTCATGCTCAACTAATCTCAAGTAACTTTTTAACAATCCATTTGTTTTGAAGCGCCAGATGCATATTCAGGATGTCGCCTCCCTTCCATTTCTTTATCACTTTTGTTGGATTTACTGGTTCAAAAGAAATACATCTTGCAGAATTAACGTTAATCACATGGATTGAGATCAATAGTAAAATAAAATATTACATGTTGTCAATTGAAACATTTTATCACATTTAATCTTACGGATCAGATTTGGAAGGTTGTAAAACAGAACAATTCACATGAGAGCAATGAATGGTAATTACTGAAGATGACTGTATGATAAATTTTATCAGTTAATGCCCATTTGTTTTTTTTTTTTCAAAAGATGTTATGGTCTGTCACTGACTCTTCTGTGTTATCCATATTATCAGGATCAAGAAAAATGTGAGTTGTTTTGAGAAAATTTTACCTAGAAAAACTTACAATGTGCAAATAATTTAAATTACAATTTTTAACAAATAGTGCTAGTGAAAGTTTGTACTTGACTAGATTGTTTACTAGCTGTGATGACTAAAGTCTCTCAACAGAAATTTGAGTTTGAACAAGATTATTAACTTTCAACAAATGGGTGCTTTCTCCTCAGGTAAGCTTCTCCAATTGTATTAGTCAGGGTTCTTCAGAGAAATAGAATCATTAGGATATATAGAGATACATTTAAGAGGAAATTTCTAATAAGAATTGGCTTATACTATTATGGAGGCCAAGAAGTTCCACAATCTGCCATCTGCAAGCTGGAGACCCAGGAAAGCCTACAGTGTGGTCCCAGTTGGCATCCAAATGCCTGAGAACCAGGAGCTCCCATGTCCTAGCTCAAGAAGAGAGAATTTACCATTCCTTGTTCATTTGATTTCATTTGGGTCCCCAACTGACTGGATGATACCCATCACATTTACTTGATCTACTGAGTCAAATGCTAATCTTTTTCAGAAACACCCTCGTGTTTTACCAGCTATCTGACCATCTCTTAGCCCAGTCAAGTTGACACATAAATTTAACTATCACACCAACACAGTGACCTCAGGATCCAATAGCTAAGCATACTTTGCATAAATGAAAAGAAAATTGAAATTGTCTCCCTCTTCTTTCCTTCCTTCCTTCCCTATCTCCCTCTTAATTTTTTTGGTCTGTTTTTTGCTTTTCATACCTCGTTCTGGTCACTGATAAGATGAAAATGGACTCACCAGCCTGATACAAATCAATATAAGTATAATCAAGAAATTGAATTAAATTGAATGAGAGTTTGGGTCTAGAGCAAATATTAGATAGATGTTAAAGCAAATCTATAAATTCTCTCTTTAATATTGTGGTAGGCAGAGTAAAGTTCTCCACCTATCCCCCAAGGATGTCCATGTCCTAATCTCTGGAGCCTATGAACATGTTACATTATACAGCAAAGGTGAATTAAGGTTATAGATGGAATTAAGACTATTAATCTGGTGATTTTACATTAGGAAGATTATCCTGCATTATCTGGGTAGACCCAGTGTAATCACAAGGGTCTTTAAAAGTAGAAGAGGGAGTGAAGAGGAGGTCAGAGTGATGTGTTATAAAAAGGACTCAACATACCATTGTTGGCTTTGAAGATGGAGGAGGGGGAGTATGAGTCAAAGAATGTGGGAAGTCTTTAGAAGATGGAAAAGTCAAGGAAACTGATTCTTCCTTAGAGCCTAGAGAAGGGAATTTAGCCCAGCTCACACCTTGATTTTAGCCTGGTGAGACCTGTGTTGAACTTGTAAACTACAGAACTGTAAGATACTACACACTTGCACTGGTTTAAACAACTAAGTTTGTGGTAATCTGCAGGAGCAATAGAAGACAAATATGCTTTCTCTTCTATAATAATTTCTCTTTATTTTTAATTTCTGCTGTGGAAGAATTTGCAGAGGAGTGTGTTTGCCCTAATGTTTGACTTAAGAAAAGGAGGGATTGGCTGGAATGAGTCAAAACTGGTATTTTCTGTTGCCCTTAAAGCTGATGTGTTTGCAGAATGAAAGCTTTTATTGCTGTTCTACAGCATTTTATGTCTTATTTGCAAGAGCTGTTGTTGACCCTCATTGATTTCTTTCTTAGCCTGGGTTACCCAGGAAAGCAGGGCCTGAAAATGCATTGATTGAGAGTTGCTTCAGGGATATTAACTCTGCTGCACTTGGACAATGCAAGCATCCATGTCCAGTGTATTCCATGTGAAACGCCCGTATGTATTCCACTCCTTTAGGATCAGAAAAACACCGTGGCAAGCCAGAGACATGGCTGAGGCAAGGTGAGATCAGTATGGGAACTCTTCACCCCTTTGCCAACGTTACAAATGGAATCAGAAGTAAGATCAAGAGAACGTGACTCTTTAGACAGGGCCTGAGAATACAGTCCACCCCCTGCTTTCACCACATATTAAGGTCAATTTTTCGCTGAATCTTCAAAGTGCTAGCAGCTGCAATTGCTCCCCAGAGGACTTTAGTACAAAGGATTAGTGTAACAAGTTATAATTCCCACTGCTGCAACTGGGCCTGCGGTCGTAATTGGTATTCATCATCTAACTACTTCAATACCTATTCTAGATTTCCTTCACCGTTGCCTAGCACTTCAGTTCCTCTAGATTGCTCACTTTGTAGTGTGCCAGTATCTCCATCCTTGAGGAATCTGAGCCCTTGATTTCATTGTCCTTGTTGGGCTGTGATTGCTATAGTTGGCTGTTTACCAATATCACCTTGCATGGAAGTACCCAGAGACACCTGGTGAATCACCTGTATTCCAGACATTTTCTCTCTACCCTCATTGTGTAAAGGAAACCCTATTCCTTAAGATAATCACATTCAATTACCCTCCTCCCCCTACCAGTATAGTAACTCCTTTTTTTGTCTGCTAGGTCACTGGCATGAGGAACCCAAAGTTAGCAGGCAACAGTAATTATCTTCCAGTTTAATGAAACTCTCAATGTTTCTCTTAGTGAAAGCAATACTCCCCTAGGTACCAGGAGGTCTAATCCTATAAAACCTAAAGACATGGGGACAGGAAGCACACATTCTGTAAGTAAACCACTGTGAATGATGGTGAGAGGGACATATCTTACTTCTACCCTTTGGTGTCTAGACCTGCTTATTCTAGTTATTGGGCGAACATCACAGTTGTCTTTTTAGTTCATCTACTTTGATTTGGTGGGCAATGTCCTACATCCATAGAGGTCTTTGTCTTGTGTTAACAGCTTAGTTGAGCCTTTAGTAAACAATTCCATTGTTCTAGTAGGCTAGCTGCTTCCAGGTGATGTACTATGTGGTAGAAGTAATAGATCCTTCAGTCATAACATTGATTTTTGTGTATCCTTCATGTAAAATAGGTTCTTTGATTTGAAGTGATATTATGTGAGAATCTCATGACAGTAAATCGAGCATTCTATATGCCCTTGAATGGTGGTGCTGGCAGAGACATGGCAGATAGGGAAATCAAAACCATATGGGAGTGAGGATTTATTACAGTGATGATGAATCACTGCCTCCATCAAGGTGGAAGGGGTCTGGTGTCACCATCCTGCCACTAAGTGTCTGGCTAATCCCAGGCTTCACTGCTTTATCATGGGTTTTGTATGGAGTAGTTAACACTTAGGCAGGTTGGGTATTCAGTAGCAGCAGCTAGATCATCCTTGGTGAGTGGAAGCCCGTACCATTGAGCCCACACATAGCCTCTATTCCTGCCACCATGGTGACTCCATTCTTGGTCCCATTGTGCAAGCATGGGGGTGGTAGAGGAGGGCAGCTGGCTGACATCCACAGGATGAGTCCTCCTCGTTGTTGAGTGTCTCCCCTGACATGGATGCTTTCTAGTGGGCTCTAGGATATTTGTGGCTACTTTGTTGCCACTACTGTGGGTCCATTACATGCTTCTTCCTGAGAGTTGGTTTTTTTTCTCTTTGTTCTTTCAAACTTACTCCTTTCAGGCCGTGACTAACCAGCCATGCCAGTTGCTAATGATCAGGAGTCTATTCATGTTCTTCTCAAGCTACTTCTTCCTGCATTTAAAGTAAAAAATCAAATGGTTTGCTCCCAGCTCTATCTATTGGAAGAATTGTTCTTCACAACTGACATTTAGAACCATCCCCAAGTAGGACGATAGTGCAGCAACAGCCCATTTTTAGTTTGTATTAATGTATTGTGCTGACCCAGCTGTGACCTAGGACCAAGATTCTTCCTCCTCCTTCAGCTGGCTTTAAGAATAATTCCCATCCCTTCAACAACATGTTAGGTGTGAATTCAGGGTTAGGCATTGGCACAGCAGAAGTAAGTGGTGTGAAAGTCAGAAATCCTGCTCATGTAGCTTTTTGTATCCTCTGGCTTTGCTTGGTTCTGATTTTGTACTATTTCCATAGTATAACGGATTGCTGCTGCTCTTATCTGAACTTACACTTCGGTAGATCTGAAAATACCAGTCCATGATGGGTGGCAGCACTCACATAGGCAGTTGGTCAGGCATTTGGTCTCCACTAGGGCTTAGTAATAGCCAGGGACTGCTTTTCAAAAGCAGGTAGCTTCTGCCTTGGAAGACAGAGTCTTGCTCTGAAATCTGAAGAGTGTCTCTACTGTAGCTTTTGAATTGTCATTTTTCAGAGATCCCACACTTGTGTTCACCATGGATCCATGTATTCACCATGGATACTCCTAGTGCCATTGAATCTATTGGATTATATAGTCTGGAGAGCAAGGCAGCTTGCAGTGAAGACTGGACATGCTGCTGAGCCTTCTTTCTACTCTAAACTCCATTAGAAATGTCAGCCTTTCAAGCTGTCCAACAACTAAATCAAAGTGGTATTCCTAAGAGCGTTATATGCTACCACCGAAATTCAAAATATGTCACTAAACACTATTTTTTCCTTAGTGGCAGGGGAAGCAAGATGCAACAATTGTCTTTTTTTTTTTTTTTTAAAGAGAATATCCTGACATGCTCCAGACTATTGAACTCCTTTCCTAAGTACTTTATTAAATAGGATAAATCAAGTATAGAAAGATGCTAATTATGGAATCCAGGTGTTGGATATTCAGGGGTTTGCTCTAAAATTATTTCAAATTTTCTATATGTTGGAAAATTTTTGTAATAAAATGTTGGAAAAACATTTTTTATTTATCATAAGTAAACTTTATGGATGCACCAGTCCCCTGAATCTTTACATGGTTTCTTTTCCACCCTGTGATATGCATGTGTCAAATCAGGACATCCAGAGTACTTGCCACTACCAGCTTACCAGCCCAATTAGTGTGACCTCATTAAGAAAGTGATGTTGTATGGAATATCAAGATGATCAGTGTTTTTCTGGACTGTATTTTAGCAGAGAGAAGGAAGGTTAACATATAGCTCTATGATACGACCAGAAATGTGTACTGCTATTCTTTCCAGCTTTTGGCTATTACAAATAAACCTGTTATCAACAGACAAAAAAAAAGTGGATGTGAGTTGCTTGTGATCAGACTTTGGCATGTTTGGTATTTTAAGCATTTGTAATTTTGTTCAAGAAAGTTTAGCTTCTTAGAGTAAATGCCAGGCTTATGATTCAAATTTTAAATGTAGAATTGAAT
This sequence comes from Vicugna pacos, assembly GCF_048564905.1. Taxonomy (NCBI): domain Eukaryota; kingdom Metazoa; phylum Chordata; class Mammalia; order Artiodactyla; family Camelidae; genus Vicugna; species Vicugna pacos. The sequence goes on along the minus strand of NC_132987.1, from coordinate 51,611,974 downwards.
AGTTGGTTTAGACAAGATTTTTCAGTTAAAAATTTAATTTATGATATTTACATAGTTTACTTAAATACTTGGGAAGGGTTTATTGAGTCAAAAATTATACTTAAAAGGGGAATTTAATATACTGAATTTATAAATACAGTTAAAAATATTTTAAGGTATTTAATTAACTCTGTAAATGGGACCAAATATTAATCTAAAGATTTTTTAAAAAATATTTGCTGAGTTGTGTTAGGCTTGTAAGTTCTGTGTAGTACATTTAAAAGCTTAAGGAAGTTTTGCTTTTTTAACCATAGTGAATTAAAAAAATTTTAAACTGAAGTAAATCACTGGATAGTATTATCCATCCACAAAAGCTACCCTCAGTGCATAAAAAAGCATGTATTTCACAGTATTCATCCTTTGAGTAGAATATTCTAGCGTATGGAATACCCACCTGTCAACAGGCTGTTTTTGAGACATTTTGAAATTGTGAAGGTATCTAAATAGATTCAGTGAAAAGAGCCACATTGGCTTTTAGACATTACCTGATTATTCTCTCCTGGCCTTTTGATTTCTTCATAATTCCCTGGATGATGATGTCTTTCCCAAGTAACAGGTAGCCATGATGAATATGTAAACTTTTGTAAGTTAGCCTTTCTAACACCCATGGGCAAAACATTGCACGTCTTGCTTTCTCTCTTCTCAGAAGTAGCTGAACAGACTGAGTTTAAAGTTCATCTGAATAAGGAACAAAGTCTGGAAAGATTTAGGCTGAAGGGATGTGTTCAAAATCTTGGGAACTAGTGAAGATGGGGGATTACAATGAAAGTCTGTATGTAACCCTAACTACAGTGTTAACTAAGAATATCATTATAGCAGCATAGGTGGGTGTGTTTATAGCTACTTTTCTTTACAAAAGATTAGAAAAGAAAGGAGAAAGGGAAGTGGATGAGACATTCCTGTGATCATACAGCCTAAAACAGTAGACTTCAAAGCTTCCGAGGTAACCATTCTTGTAATCCACTGCTTAATTCTCCCTAAGTACGAACTGGCAAGGTAGATCAGAAGGGCTTAAATATTTAGTAGGATTCCCGGTAGGAAACTTTAAATAGATACAGTGACCATTGACACAAATGGAGGTAAAATTTTTATTTTTTTCCTATTATTTTTAGTTAAAAAAATCTTTATTATGAAGAATTAAAAATTCTCAAGAATACTGATCATTTGCTACTTGGTTTCATGGGTTTTGCAAATTTCATGTATTCATTTATTTACTCATTTTTCCCTTCAGCAAATATTTGCAGGCCCCACTGTGTGCCTGGAGTTTCAGGGTCAGAATGAGATTAGCGGCATTAAAAGCCATTAGAAGCAACTAATATTCAGTTGGCCTATCCCTTCCCCAGCTCCTCTCAGCTACAGCCTTGGTCTAACCTACTTCCTTAGCCCTTCTTAACGAGGACAGGGAGGATTTAGGAGGTTGCTCTTGTTGATATGTGAGATATGAGCCTGGCTCCACAGAATTCTTTTGCCCCTACTGTGTGCACTGAGATATATAGTTAGCATGCGTTTGTCTTCCTATTGGAGGCATTCACTGGCCTGAGCCCCTGGCTGGGGGCTTGTTACTCTGTTCAGTGCTTTTCACCATCTTCCTCAAGGGTGCCATCTCCTTACCTTACCCCAGATAATACATGGAAGGGGTCTAGGAGAAAGGGATGAAGAGGGCATGCATCCTGGAATTATGACACATTCTAACCCAACTTAAGAATAGCTCACTGACTGATGGTTCTGTTGCTTCAGCCCACATCCATCTAGCACTGTGTGGATACCATTGTTTGCCAGGGTCTCCAATGGCTCTGCCCAGCCTGCTCTACTCTTCCCACCCTATCCTGCCCTACCCAGTCCTCCCTTCCCTCCCCTACCTATCCTATGTATCTTATCCTTTCTTGTGGAACTGAATTTATAAGCCAGTGTAAAAAGCCAAAATACATATGAGAAAATAGTCAAACATACTAGTAACCAAAGAAGTATAAATCACAACAATAAAATAACTGCTTTCAAGCTATCAGATTGGCAAGATATGAAATAATGGCTAACAACAAGAGAGTCAAATGTAAACTGCTAACATGTGCTGACACAATATTTCTGAAGAGCAGTTTGGCAGCACAATATGAATATGAATATGCTTGACACAACAATCTACTTCTAGGATTTACTGTAAGAAATAATCAAGTATGTATTAAAAGGTTTCACAATAATGGTGTTTATAACATGAAAGAATGTAAGCAACATAAATGTCTAAAAATAAATAAATGATAATCTAGTCCTTATAAAGGTTACTGTAGAATAGTTAATAATATGGATAGATGTTACGATATATTTTAAGTAAAAGAAAAATGTTTCAAAATACTATGTATCACATCATCCTAGTTTTAGCCTACGTGCATAATATATGAATGGACTAGCCACTAGAGGGATATATGCCAAAATATTAATGGCTACCACTGAATGGTTTAATTATAGGATATTTAATCTTTCTCTTTAGTTATTTTTGTACTCCAAATGTTCCCACCCCTTTGTAAATTAAAAAAAGTATAGATTAAAAACCATTATGGAGAAAAAGGTAATTATCCTAATGATTACCCATGTGATTTAAGGCAGCAATTCTGAAATGATTTGGTCCCAGGGCCTTTTTTTTTCCATTTTTTAAATTGAAGTATAGTCAGTTTACAATGTTCTGTCAATTTCTGCTGTACAGCATAATATTTCAGACATACATATACATACATATATTCCTTTTCATATTCTTTTTCATCATAACTTACTACAAGGTATTGAATATGGTTCCCTGTGCTATACAGTATAAACTTCTTGTTTATCTGTATTGTAGTTAGTGTCTGCAAATCTCAAACTCCCAATTTATCCCTTCCTACCCCCCTTTCCCCCCTGGTAAACATAAGTTTGTTTTCTATGTCTGTGAGTCTGTTTCTGTTTTGTAAACAAGTTTATTTGTGTCTTTTTTTTTTTTACATTCCACATATATGTGATACTGTGTTGTATTTTACTTTCTTCTTCTAGCTTACTTCACTTAAAATGACGATCTATGGGTCCACCCATGTTGTTGCAAATGGCATTATTTTATTCTTTTTTATGGCTGAGTACTATTCCATTGTATAAATATATTACACCTTCTTTATCCAGTCATCTGTCAGTGGACATTTAGATTGTTTCCATGTCTTGACTATTGTATATAGTGCTGCTATGAACATTGGGGTACATGTATCTTTTCAAATTAGAGTTCCCTCTGAATATATGCTCAGGAGTGGGATTGCCAGATCATACGGTAAGTCTGTTTTTAGTTTTTAGAGGAATCTCCATTCTGTTTTCCATATGGCTCCACCAAACTACATTCCTACCAGTAGTGTAAGAGGGTTCCCTTTTCTCCACACCCTCTCCAGCATTTATCATTTGTGGACTTTTGAATGATGGCCATTCTTACTGGTGTGAGGTGATACCTCATTGTAATTTTGATTTGCATTTGTCTGATAGTGATATTGAGCATTTTTTCATGTGCCTATTGGCTGTTTGTATGTCTTCATTGGAGAATTGTTTGCTTAGGTCTTCTGCCCATTTTTGGATTGGATTGTTTGCTTTTTTGTGAGTAAGGGGTATGGGCTGTTTATATATTCTGGAAATTAAGCCCTTGTCAGTTGCATCATTTTGCAATTATTTTCTCTCATTCTGTAGGTTATCTGCTTGTTTTGTTTATGGTTCCCTTTGCTGTGCAAAAGCTTATAAGTTTAATTAGGTCCCATTTGTTTATTTTTGCTTTTATTTCTATTGCCTGGGTAGACTGCCCTAGGAGAACATTGCTAAGATTTATGTCAGAGATTGTTTTGCCTATGGTTTCTTTTAGGGGGTTTATAGTGTCTTGTCTTATGTTTAACTCTTCAAGCCATTTTGAGTTTATTTTTGTGTATGGTGTGAGGGAGTGTTCCTAACTTCATTAATTTACACGTGGCTATCCAGCTTTCCCAACACCATTTGCTGAAGAGACTGTCTTTTCTTCATTGTATATTCTTGCCTCCTTTGTTGAAGATTAATTGATCATAAGGGTGTGGGTTTATTTCTGGGCTCTCTCTTCTGTTCATTACTGTAGCTCTGTAGTATTGTCTGAAGAGTCCCAGAACCCCCTTATACACTCTTAAAAATTAAGACATCTAAAGAACTTTTATTTATGCAGGTACTATATATTTATATATACTGCATTATAAATTTAAACTAAGAAATTTGTAAAATATTTGTGTATTAATTTAAAATAACAATAATAAGCCCATTGCATACTAATGTATTTTTATGAAAAAATTACTATATTTTTCTAAAACAAAAACATTTAGTGAGAAGAACTGCCTTGTTCTACATTTTTGCAAAAATCTTTAATGTCTGGCTTCACAGAAGATAGCTGTATTCTCATATCTACTTCTGCATTGTGGTATCACATGCTGTGTAACCTCTGGACAACTCCGCTGTACACTCATGAAAGAATGAGAGTAAAAAGGCAAATCATCTATTTAGTACCATTATGAAAATAATATTTGTGTGAAAATCGAAAATCGTTTTGATTTTGTGAACCCTCTAAGAGGGTTTCAGAACCTTATGGGATTCCCCCAGACCACACTTATTTAAGGTATTGCAACTGGGTGGTATGAAGAGAGAAATCCTAACAAAAAGTAGATAGTGTATGTTGTGTGCCAAGAACTAGACTGGAAGTTTTAAGTATATGATTTTGTTTAATCCTGACTACAGCTAAAAGAGCTAAATTACCAACAGTACTTCTGTGTCATAGGCTAGGAAGCTGAGGCAAAAAGAGCCCAAGCAACTTGATTCTACTCTCCAGGGCATTTGTCTTTAGGGCTGGCCCTCTTGAACACTACCTACTGATAATGCCTCTACATTCTCATCTCATACCATCCTGCAAAAAGCTGATGACATGCTGGATAACTCTCATGCCACCTCACCACTGGGCTCTACAGTATCTGGATGGGCATGTAGGTATGCTTATTTATATAAAGAACCCAATCTTAAATGTTTCAGAATATTAAAAGGCGAAACTTGGAGGATGTTGGAAAACATTCTTTTAGGGGTTAGTGTATTGGGTCACCTTTCAGACCGTAGGATCAACCTTAGATGGGAGCACAGCAGCCTCTTTCGCCTTGGTGTCTCTGCTGTCCATCTTCCCTTTCTCCCTGCTGTCTCCCCAGAATCCTGGTTACAGGAATCCTGGCCCTGCTCCTTGTGTCAGGCTAAGCCGGTGAGAGCTGTCTGCCGAGTATTCATACTGGAGGGTGGAAGTGAGCTATTAAGTTTATCAGAGTGGAGCACCCACCAGAGATGCAAACATCTCTCTTGCTAACATTGAGCCATTTTCCTAGCATAACTTCAATGCATCTTAATGTATTCTGAAAGCAAAATTTATTTTAAAGTTAACAAAGTTCTAAAGATAATTTATTTTAATACTGGAAATGATTTTTGGATGCAATAATTTATCTGTCATTTGTATTTCCAAGAGACTTACTTTTAGGCCATCTTTTAAAAATATACAGTTGTTGCTTGTTTTTATGACTGAGTACATGGAAGTGTTGGTGATACATCTGCAAAAGCTTTCTGTGCATATGATAAGTGTTGATTTAGACCTCTCTCTACTCCTTCTCCACCTATAGGTTTAGTCACCTCGAAATAGCCTTCTCTATTTGTCTGAGTTACCACATAATTAACCTTTTCTGCCCTTCTCTAAAGCCTATACACTTAGCTACAGTGTATTACGCTTTCTGTTAGAGTATTAACTCTTGGACTTTAGGAAGCATACTTCTAACCTTTTCTATCTCCCTTGCCCACACATATGCACTTTCAGAAGGCAGGGAGAATGTTTTATTCATTTCGGTGACACTTGTGCCTAACGGTACCTTGTACATAGTAATATATTCAATAAGAACATGTTGAACTGGCCTTAACAGAAATAATTCTTAATATCTGTTTTTTCCCTTCTTTTCATCCTTCCATCTTTCCTTCCTTTCATCATACACTAAACACTTACTGAATTCATCTTATGAGCCAGACACCATGCTAGTCAAGCACCAAGTTACAAATTTTTTCTTGCTTGACTTTAAGAAGTCCACAGGGAGCAAAGCTGTGCAGTTGAAAAGGTAGGTACTGTTCCTACCTGTTAGGTTTTCAAAGTAATTTGGGAAGATTACATCATGGTAGTATCCTAAGCATACACTTTTCTTGGGGCCAAAAATGTCAAAAAATGACAGAAACATTTGAGAGTGAAAAATCAGTAACTGTGCTGTGAATCAAGAAAGAGTGCTAAAAAAAAAAAAAGAGAGAGAGTGCTAATAGCAGGTGAGAAATCTTGAGAAATTTCTAAATATGAAAACAAACCAACAAACAAAAACACCAAATCAGTTACATAAGATCAGATCATAGGAGAAGTAGCTGGCAGAAAATACGTCGCAAAACATGCACGAAAGAAAGGAACAATTCTGGGGAAAGCCAAGCTCAGAGTCAGTGGTTAAGGGGAAGGGAAGGCCCCCCAGGCACACATCAGGGTGTATAATTAGCAGCCGCTGCTGTTGCTGCAGAGTAGCTGCCCCCCACCTGTGCAGATCAAGGGAGCGGCAGTTGAGCTGGCCCACAGGCTAAAGTGAGCCGGGCTTTAGAGCCAGAAGGGCAGGGTATTGCCCCAAGCAGTTACTCCTCTTTCCCCAGGAAGGCTACGGAGTCTCCACACCCACTAAACAGGATACCAGTAGGCCCCATCTTCCCCCGTAATCACTGAGACTGGGTTAGAGTAAACACAGCAAGCAGGTGTACAGGGATTTTCAAAGATCAGTCCACATTCTTGGAGCAATAGAACAAACAGAAGAAGAATTTAAAATAAGTACAATTAATATCAGCGAATTCCAAGAGATTATTGCATCGATAAAAATAAACTAGAGATTTTAGAGATTAAATATTTGTCACAAAAGACTTAATATCCTCAATATATGGAGAGTTAATATGAATCAGTAAAACCCCAAAATACAATAGGAAAATGGGCAAGAATAAGAGGATATAAATGGTTCTTAAATATTTGACTATATACTCAGCTCCACTCATGGTAAGAAAAATGCAAACTAAAAGTACAATTAGATAACATTTTTGCCTATAAGATTAGCTAACACATTGATTTGGTGAAGGTGTGAGAAAATAAATTCCTATGAGATTCTGGTGAGAGTAAGATCAACACAATCTGTATGAAGAGCAGTTAGGACAGTTAGGCAATACATATCAAGTTGTAATATGCCCTTGACTCAACAATTGCGCTTCTAGAAGTTAGCTTGTAGGTATGCATGTACACAAATGAAATTTTGATTGTGTGTATATAAAGATATCAACTGCAGAATCTTTTGGATTACCACAGTATTGGAAACAATCAAAATGTCTACCAGAAGGAAACTGGTTAAATGAATTATAGCAGTCCATAAAAGGGAAAACCGTGCTTTTAAAAGAGAGTATAATTCTACATTTGGGAATTTATCCTACTTTTTGCATATAAGTAATGAACTTGTACAGAAGGACTTGCAAAGTGAATGAAATAATATATTTAAAAGGCTACTGAAGCATTTCTTGTGACTGCAAAGAGTTAGGATTAAGCCAAAAGTCCATTAATAACAGATTGATTAAATAAAGTATAGTGTATGCAAATGATGAAGTACCATCCCATTGTAAAAATGAATGTAGATACTCTGTGGGCAAGATATTTAAAGTTCTCTTCAGATAAATTGTTATGCGAAAGAGCAAGTATATATTATGCTACCTTTTGTGAGTGAGGAGGAAAATATATACATTTGTATTGCACTTACACAGAAAACCTCTAGAACATTGCAAGAAAATAGTGATTCCTTGGTTTGGTGCTGGAGACTAGGCTAAAAGAGTAAGAGCTAGAGTTTTCACTGTATGTCTTAATTTTTAAAAATTAAATAATAGTAATATATTGCTTCTTTAACATATTATCTCTAAAGTTTTTAAAAAGAAAATCAATAGAAATTAGTCAAAAAATGAAAGGGCTCCATATGTATTTATATTAAAAGATAGAAAAAATACATTGCTAAGTAAAACAAATGCAAGCTAAGCAAGCTAAATAAAACACAAAAGCAGAATAGTGTATGGAGTATGATATGGTTGTGTTTAAAAAACAAACAAACAATTCCAAGGCTGCGTATGCACAAACTATTTCTGGGAGGATACACAATAAATTAGGTCCAGCAATTATCTCTGGGGAAGTGAACTGAAAAGCTAGGGGACAGGGTTGGAAGAAAGATTTATATTTGATGATATCCATTTTTGTACTTTCTGATTTGTTTTTCTATGTGTGTTTATTACCAATTCAAAACATAAAAGTTTTTCAAAATTGATATTGCAATCAAAAACTCAATAGATGAGGTGAATAGCATTATGAAAGTATATTAAGGATCTTATTTCTTATTAAATCTTGTCACTGATAGAATATACATCTTTAATATATGTATTGGAAATATATGGGTGAAAACTGGAAAAATTGAAATAGAATGCATGGCCTTCAAATCATATGGGAAAATCAGTAGAATAATTCTTTCTGTTCCCAAACTTGTATGGTAATTCTACTTCACCCTTAATCAATAGAATAAAAGGAGAATATGAAGAAAAATATAATCAGTGACAAAGTAAACAGAAAATTGAAGTTATGATGGCAAGGAGAAATCCTAATGTATCAGTAAGCACAATAAGTATATTTCTACTACTAGGAGACTTTCAGCTGGGTTAAAAAATGTCAACTGTATTTTTTTCTGTAAGAGATATCCAAAATAAATTACTTAGGCAAATTTAAAATCAAGGACAAGAAATATATACCAGATTAATGCTAACTAAAAAAAGTTTAAGTGTTATTAAATTAACATAAGGCAAAATAGAGTCCAGGAAAAAAGCATCAAAAGGGACAAATAAGGGTATTTCATATTGAGAAAAAGAAAAATATGCAATAATATACAACAGTCATAAGCATTATGTATCTAACAATATAGCTTTAAAGTATATAAATCAAAAACAGTTAAAAGTACAAAGAAAAAATGATCAACTTGCAATCACAGTGGGAGACAACTCCCTCGAAAATAACAGAATAAGTAGACAAAAACAAGAAAGGATCTAGAGTTGTAAGTAATATTATTAACATGATTAATATTTAACTCTACATTCAAAAAATAATGAATACACTGTCTTGTCAAACATATATAGCACAGAAAATTAGCAATGTATTATTAGTCTGTAAAGAAGATTTCAACTAATTGCAGAAGGGGGACCATATTCTCTGAGCACAAAGAAGTAAAATGAGAAATGAAGAAAAAAAGGAAAAAGGCAACAATCCACATAGAACATACAAACTTTTCTTCAAAGTCAAGTAAAAGGAAATAGCAAAAAATCTGACATTTCACTGGCATTGCAGGGTTGACTTCACTGGTCTGGTACACTGTGAAGTCAAGGGGGTTGAAAGCTTGTTGGAGACAGTTGTGGTTTCAGGTTGTACTGTTAAACTTCTATCTTCCTGTGGCTGTACACATTTACTCCAATAAAGCTAAGTTGTGGGGAATATCAGAGAATAGGGCACGGAGAACTTGTTTACATCTAGAGCAGTTGCAGCCAAACACATGTTGAAATAATGAAAATGGTTTAAAGAATGGTTACAGAAATATAAATGTCTACATTTACATTTGGAAGAATGAAAAATTAAAGTATTAGCCTTATTCTTTCATGTGTGCCTCCCCAAAGGTAAGAAGAAGCACATACCCATCTTAGGAGATAATTTGAATGAAAGAAGAGTCTGTAGGTAGATAATGGCAACTATGATATCTTTCCTCAGTAAATGACACTGCCACGTAACTGGAGTATTCTGCAGAAATGCTAGAATAGGGATTCAGTAAAACAGTTCAACATTGCTGAATAAGAAAGTACAGATGAATGACAGACCTGGACTTTGTAGCAAAATGTTCACCACGTGTGGCTGGCACATCTTTTAGCATCTTAGATCTGGAGGAATTCTTGTAGGTAATTATTCAGCATCATCACCATCATCACCAGCTTTACAATAATATCATCAGAATTTGGGTTTTCTCTTTCCCAGACAGTATTTCTTCTACATTTCCCATTACTGCTTAATATGTCCTACAATTTTTAAAAAATTCTAAACCATAACAGTTTAATGAATAAAAGATCCATTAATTAAAATACTTTGAGAAGTTTTATTGCTTAGTGGTATATATCTTTGAAAGTAAAGTAGAAAATAAAATGTCACTGCCTCTCAATGTGTACTTTGTAAACCCTGGAAATCAGGAAGAAATTATATAACTGGCACCTTTCCCAAATTTAGCCAGTCAGGGCTAATTAAGGGGATTCACCAGTGTTAATTTTTCAAACAGTAAAGAACCTCATGTGAAAATGCATATGGTAAGCAAGAGCAAAGAAAGAGGCTTTTTGCTCAGTCTAATACTGCCCCAGGGTTAGGATGTGACACTTGTGATTTCCCTTACTTATCTGATTTCAAAGAATGATAAAGAAGACAAGAACATCTTTTAACTGCAGGGGAAATTTCAGCTCTTCAAGGAAGGAGCTAGTAACATAACAGTTGTGACTGAACACATGCAGTTTGTTGTTTTTGTTATTTTGTTTTTTTTTCTTTCACTCCCTTCTCCCCAAGGCAATCCTGCCACATCAGAGATGCACATAGAAGAAGGTGAATTTCAACCTTCCAAATATTTCAGTCTTGCAATGATATTAATTATAAGAACTTATCCTCTGTGATTTTATCATCTACTGTTTTCCTATTAGACATAATGGAGGTTCATATAAACATGAGTGGCCTAATATTAAGTTAGTGACCCTTGCTGGAGAAGATGTCCACTGCATCTAATTTTTTCATTACTTCTTTGATCTCATCCTCTCCCACTCTGCTATCTGCTTACTTTGCTCCAGCCACATAGGCCTCCCTGGTGTATCTCTGTTCCTTTGTACTTGTGGTATTGAACACTGTTTCCCTAGATACCCATATGGCTCTCTTCCTCAATACTTTCTCCTTTCAACTTGGATCTCATCAGCCAGTTTCGCTCTTACACCCTTTATATAGTAGCATTCTTAATTCTTCTTATAACCTCTGCCCCCTCACAAACTCTATCCTATGTAACCTATTAACTTTTTAAAATAGTATTATTACCAAAACATACTTATTTGTTTTTGCTTAATATCTGTCTCCCTTCACTAGAATGAAGCTTCATTGGGCCATGGATTTTGCTTTGTTCTTGCAGTTTTGTTCAATAAATATTTGCTGAATGAATGATTAAATGATTGAGCAAATGAATTAGTTCACATAGAGAAGACTTCAAAATTACTTCCTTCTTTACTCCAGACTGAGGTAGAACTCACTAACACAATTATAGGACAGAATACAGATACTTTCGTGTTCAACATCTCTTTCTTTATTTTAAATATATTTTTATTGAAGTATAGTCAGTTTACAATGTTGTATCAATTTCTGGTGTACAGCACAATACTTCAGTCATATAGGAACATATATATATTCCTTTTCATATTCTTTTTCACCTTAAGTTCCTACATGATACTGAATATAATTCCCTGTGCTATATAGCATAAACTTGTTGTTTATCTATTTTATATGTGCTAGTTAGTATCTGTAAATCTCGAACTCCCAGTTTATCCCCTCCCATCCCCTTTCCCCCTAGTAACCATAAGTTTGTTTTCTATGTCTGTGAGTCTGTTTCTGTTTTGTAAATAAGTTCATTTGTCTTTTTTTTTTTAAAGATTCCACATATGAATGATACCATGTGGTATTTTTCTTTCTCTTTCAGTCTTACTTCACATAGAATGACATTCTCCAGGTCCATCCATGTTGCTGCAAATGGCATTATTTTATTTTTTATGGCCGAGTAATATTCCGTTGTATAAAGATAACACACCTTCTTTATCCAGTCACCTGTCAACAGACATTTTTTTTGTTTCCATGTCTTGACTGTTGTAAATAGTGTGGCTATGAACATTGGGGTGCATGTATCTTTTTGAATTAAGGTTCCCTCTGGATATATGCCAAGGAGTGGGATTGCTTGATCATATGGTAAGTCTATTTTTAGCCTTTTGAGGAATCTCCATACTGTTTTCCATAACAGCTGCACCAAACTTCATTCCCACCAACAACGTAGGAGGGTTCCCTTTTCTCCACAGCCTCTCCAGCGTTTATCATTTGTGTACTTTTGAATGATGGCCATTCTTACTGGTGTGAGGTGATACCTCATTGTAGTTTTGATCTACATTTCTCTGATAATTAGTGATATTGAGCATTTTTCATGTGCCTACTGGCCATTTGTATGTCTTCATTGGAGAACTGCTTGTTTAGGTCTTCTGCCCATTTTTGGCAGAGTCTCTTTCTATTATTTGTTTTTACATCCATCTTTTCTATTATATTATAAAGTCTTTGGGAATTGGTGATCCTGGCATATTTATTTCTATATCTTTTCCTTTCATTTTTTTCAGCACTGGGTAGCACATAGTGGGTTCTCGTACTTTCGTTAAACAGAACAAATGGATACAATCCAGCGTAGCTTTTGTAGTTGTCTGACCTAATCAGTAAGTTGTCACAGGACTGTGATATTAAATTTGATATGGTTATGCTATATATACCATACATATTTTTGAGGATTAAAAAAAAATCCAGTTGAGTACTTCAGTGTGTTGCTCTTCTTGCTCATAGAGACATCTAAGTAACACTTCATTTCCCAGCTCCTGCTCCTCAGCCTCAAGCTTTGTAAAGATAGAGCTTCCAAGTCTTCTGCAGAAGAAAAGCTGCTGAATTATGTCAGCATTGAAAAGTTGGTGGGATCTGTGTTTAGCTTTCTTTAAAAAGCAAATCTGAGAGGCAACATTTCTTTGATGAGCCATTATGAGCCACTCTTTCACAAGTGAGATTCTCTGAAGAAGTGTTTAACTGTTAGCCTCATTTTTGGAAACGTGTGCACACTAGCTCTTTCATAGAATCAAAATGATTTTCATGGATGAAAGATTTGCTTGAAAATCATTCTTTCATTAATTGTGAAGTATCTATTTTGTCACAGTGAAATTCTAAGAACTTACCATAGAAATTAATAGGTACATTTAATAAAACAAAATGCATTGTGCTTCTTATGTAAAGATGATGCTTTGGACCTTGCATCAGTGTCTTTGGCACTTTGAGCTATTTTCTCAACAATGCTATTGGAGACACATGTGAAAGATGACTGCCTGGGGTTGGGGTATAGGCTCTGGTTTGCCTAAAGAGTAGATGTGTGTTTGAACGTAATTGCTAAAAGCTGAATGTATGCCTAGAAAGAAGGAAAACTGCTTCTTGTTAGTATGGAATGGACTAGAAATCAGCATGTCTGGGTTTCCTCTCAACTATTGCCACTTTCTAGTTATGCCTGTCATTTATTCTTTCCAAATTTCATCTCTACAGAAAAAGTGTTATAAAAATTCCAAGATCCTAAGCAGTTAAGCACCTTAGTGTTTTTAGGTTTCTGACTCCCCAACCCAACTTTATCATGTTCATAAATCTCCAACTTTCAATATGCTCTACCTGGAAGATTAAATGATAGTTTTGTATTGATGAAAGGAATTACCTTACAAGTATGCATAGGGCATCCCATAATTTATGTCAGTTTACTGAAAGAGATTATGTATTTGACTTTTATGTTTTTTGTGTTTGGTTTTACTCTAAAGAATGGCTGGGTAATAACTTACTGGATCATGCAGCAAAGAGCGACTGTAACAGGATCCTCTTCCTGTCGACAGAAGGTCAGCGTGGCTGTTCTTGCTGTGCTGACTGACATGTCTGTCCTGAGTAATAATTAGGTATCTTTATACCTTTGCTTGCTTCATCAGAAACATCCAGTGTTGACTGAGGCAGCAGAAGTGGAGGGCACACCTGAAGGATGGGGACATGCTTCCAGTGGCATTATCTAGAGTATCAACAATTTTGCCATCTGTTCCTCATAATTTGCAACCATTCCCATCTATGTTTTTGTTTGTTTGCTTTTAAAGGGGAATGAGCAGCTCAAGGCCCACATTATTTTTTCAGAGTCTTGGATTTTTATTTTCTTTCTGTCAAGTGAGCTTAGACTTGAGCCTGGAGGCCATCTTAGACTGCCTTTGTACAAAGTCTTTGAGTGAATTCAGTTTTTCAGAAAGGCATAGTGTAGTTTGGGGTCTACTTTATGCCTTAAGTCAGTTGGTTCAATTTACCTCCCTGCCCCAAAATCTCAATTTCCATAGTTATTTTTGTAAACTTACCCCTATAGTAGTGCATAGTTAAACTAATACCATCGTATCACAACAGTAAATCTCAAATGTGGCAATAAGGACCTTTAATAATCTTTTAAACGTCCCAGGAACGTGATATCTAACTGTACTCAGTCACTCAGGACAGAAACCTGGCTATCATCCTTGACACCTTCCCCTCCTTTACTCCCCACGACCGAATAATCTCCAAGTCCTGTTGACTTGGCCTCCTACACATGCATTGAAGTGATTCTCATCATCTCTGTGTCATTTATTATTGTCATTGTTTGGGTCTTAATCCCTACTTTCGTAGTATCAGTACCCTTTAAGTTAATCTTCCAAATCAAATTAAAAACTAAGCTTTATAGAGTGCAAAACCGTTTCTGTCATTGTATCATTTAAACTCCCTACATAGATTGTGATTACCATCAGAGAATAGTTCTGGCACATAACAGGTGCTCAGTACACACTCATTAAATGGCTTAAGTGACCATCCAGGATTCTTACCATGACCAATGAAACTGCATTCCACCGATGGTATACAGGAGGTTTTTAGGTAGTTCACCAACAAATGTATTTACTTTAGTGGTTATATATTTATTTTTTATGAGTTGCTGTCTGTTATTGGCAAGAATTTCTGATTTTTCATTTGTAGACATGATATAAAATGTATTTATGACATAAACATAAACATTGCTTGTAATAGCAAGTTCACCTAAATAAAGAACATTAAATAAAGGACACTATAGGCAAAATGGGGCTAAGACCAATATTAAGAGGCTAGCACAACAATCATGGCCCGTCTCATTGAGTTGTAATTATTTGCTTTCATGTTTGTCTCCTTTACTAGACCATTAGTTCCTGTAGAGCAGTGATGGCCCTTCAATATGTGGCCGTGTAGGAAAAGTAAACTATTTTTTGAATGAATGAAGTCAAGCAAATCCAATTTGGACAGTGCTAGGACAAGGGCCTGGGTTAATGGTAATTGCTTGGGTAATATTTAGACGAAATGGCAATGCCAATAAAGACAGCATCTTCAATATCCAACCTTTGAAATATTTCAGTGACTGTTTAGACATTTTTTTTGGAAACTGATTCAAAATAAGTTTTTTAAACAGTATTTACAAAATACCAAATCAAATGGTTTCAATAAAAAGTGAACAATTCAAATATTTGAATGGTTAGCTTTCACTCTATGTACCAAACACCCAAATCATAGAAACCATTTGGAAGACAGAAACTTTAGCTTTTATCATAGCCTTTCTCTTTTAATCTCTTTTTGTGATAAGCATACGTGGTTGGTTCTTTTTTTTGAGGGGGAAGGGAGGTGATTAGATGTGTTTGTTTTTTATTTTAAGAGCGGTACTGGGGATTAAACTCGGGCATGTTAAGCATGTGCTCTACCACTTTCAGCTATACCCTCCCCCTGGTTGATTCTTTTTAACTAAAAAATTATTCTGTGAAATAATAGCTCTAAGTTCTACAAAATAGATTAAAAATGAAAGCGCAAGATGCAGACAAGATGCTTCTTAAAGTGCTTTTATTTATGGATGTATGGCCTTGGATTTCATTTGCTTTCACTGCTGTATTTTTCCCTTCTCCAAAAACATATAGACTTGCAGAGTATGAGAGCTCAAGGGATCTTGATGATAGTCTGAGCTTCTCATTTGCTCCATAAAAACACTGGTGCTGAGAGAGGCTGACACATCCTGGTCATTAGGCCCGATTAAGGCAGAGTCAAGACTAGAAGCCAAATCTCCTAGAGTCTAAGCCTCAGTGCATCATCACTCCAGGGAATGCTGCCACTCTTTCCTTTAGCATTCCTTCTTCTGTCCCTTCTGCCCCTTCTAGCCCTAAATTGACCTCCTCCCTTAAGTAGATAGTCTTTGTTTGCCTTATTAAGTGCACTGAATGAAGTCAGGGATATGTAGAGCTCTGAACATTTTTTCCCTTAATGGTCCATTTCTGTAAACAAGCAACATCTCAGAATTTCTTCAGCAGATCACCACGTTATAATGATGGCATGCCACTGTAAAACTCTTCTAGTGCAGAATTTACCAAAAAGTAGGTCTTTCTGGCAACTTTACCCATAGGGGTTGAATCAACAAATCAAAAATGAGAGACAGATCTTTACTGTCAAAAGGGGATCTTAATGGGCAACTCCATCAAATTGTGGATAGTGTAGGAGGATGTCAGACCTGGATATCTCTGCTGGGCTGAGGGTGATCAGTCCTTTCCCGAGTTCCGAGCATCTCCAGCATGACAAACCTGGTGATCCTAAAAAACCTGTCAGGTAGCTTATTTCCTGACGACCACCACGTGTGTGGATTCCCTGTTGCTTGTGTGTGGAGTGACAAAAGAGCTAAGAACTAAGAGTTCAGGTGTAAGCCAGACAGGCTTGGGATGGGAGGGGACCTGGGCAAGCACTTCTACCAGCCGTTTTGAGGCTAGGAGTGCATTGGACCCAGATCGTACCCTTCTCCCCTGGCCCCCCGGCAACCCTGGCATTTTTGAATTATCAACCAATCAAGCAAAAAGGGCTAGGGTGGGGGGTCATGGGGATGGGGCGGTGGTTAGTTTCAACTGGTGAACTTTAAAACATTAGGGGGCATTTAGCACCTAGAAGGTGTGGGGTGACTGTCCATTTGCTCATCTACCTGGCCTGTGGTTACTGTGGCTATTGTGGTTGGCCAGGTGTTGCTTTTTGCAAGCAAGCAGCTGCTATTTTTGCCGGCCTGTTCCTACAGTGAAGCCTTACTGTTGGTTTGCCTTGCAATTCTAGTCCCATTTCAGAGCCAGTTAGCCTGCTTAAGCCTTACAGGAGGAAACCTAATACAGTGTACATCGCATAAATGTAAGAATTACTTTCTTAAAAGAGTGTCAAGTGATTTGGAAATACAGTTCACTCTTCAATCTGGTATCTTTCAGGAATATTCCATGGTTTAGGGTAAGACATTTGTTTCCGTAAAGACTTTCATGTGACATACTTTACATACTGTATCACTGAAATGAATTTCGGGTCTCGGAGGTTTTTTGAGAGGTGGACCACACTGTGTTTATCTAGAGCTTTTTCTAACCGAGTAACTTGGACCATGATGTAGAAGTGGGTGTTGTACTGGGGGCCTGTTAAGCAGCTGCCCACGGCTTTCTTGGTTTACTCTGCTTTTCCATCTGTTTTACCTGTTTCTGTTTCTATTTCTGAATAATTTATTTTGCCATCTGCATGAACAGAACACCTGGCTGAAGGCTAACTCTTACATCTAAATAATTTAGAGAAAATAACCTCTTTAGTCTTTGTTGGAATAATGTAATGATTTTCGAGAACAAAGCCTTAAATAAATAACTTTTAGGGACATTTCTCATGTTTTAACTATTACTCTAACAGTTTAAAAGATTAATATTAATCTATTTTTTAAAATTAAAGTTGCCTCAATTTTTGTTTTTGTCCTTACTTTTTTCCTTATGATACCAGTTCTAGCAGTTTTCGTTAAGTTTCTTGCTGGTATGTTTTGCATGTCTGTATTTAGGGGAACTGTTGTTTTCTGTAGACAATTATGACTTCATTATATCCTAACTAAAAAGCTGCTCAACTCGACTGCCTGTGAGAAATAGCAATAAATTCATGTGCTTTTTCCTAACAGCTTACTTTAGTAAATGCTTAGACTTCTATTAGCAAACATGCATGGTATGACATAAGAAATATTTCATCTTAGATGATTTCTGCTTTTGTTGAGGTTATCTTGGGGAAGCAATCATTTTAAGCGTTTTTTCACTATGAAAGGAAACTCAATTGTAGTACAAACTTGTGAATTGAAGGCAAGCACTCAAGTTGAACTTCTGCAGATCGATTTATTAATACATAATCTTATGAATTCTCATTCAAATTTCAGTGATGACAAGAATTAAAGTGTCTCATATCAAATCTCTACTTAGCTGCTTTACTAACTGTGTAATCTTAGGTGATCTTTCTGGGCCTTGGTTTCCTCATCTGTGAAATATGGACAATTACACTTGTCCTATAGATTTTAGTGTAAAGTGCAGTGCATGTAACATTTAGGTATTGAATAAATGATACCTCTATTTGTTATTCATATTGAATAAAGATTTAAGAATGGGTTATTCTGGCTGTCTTAGATAAATAAGATTTAAACAGTTTTAAGAAATTAATAATTTTGAAAAAATTCTTAAGTGTTTTACACCATTTCTTTTACTTTTATTCAGAATATACTGAACATAATTTTAATTGGAAAAATATGGTCATCAATGTAAACAATAGCTGTACACTACATGTTGTGTACAACATGTGTAGAATAATTCATCAATATTCACAGGCTAGTTATAGATTACTATGTTTTCCCTCCTGTTACTGGTCCTGGATAATTTTCTGTTTTGAGGTCTTAAATCTACTTTTCTTAAGTTTATGTCTTCTCCCTGGCTAACAGCTGTCTTTTCTTGCTGTACCTTACAGGTTTACCTATAGCAACTCCTGTCTCTCATTTTAATTTTCTGCTTGAAATCTATTACGGGTTTGGAGCACAAAGTTCTAAGAGATGAATTTTCTTGTGTGTAAGTTTTAGTGCAAGAATTTTGAGACATCTTGCTACTCACTAGCCAGTTGTTCTCAATTTGTGCTAGATAGCTGGTTTCTAGATACTCAGAATGTGTTGGTTTGCAAATCGATTCACAGAAGTACTAAGTTGTTTATTATATAAAGATGTGGTCACTATATCAACTAGGAAAGAGACAGTAAATTTTCATTTATCCAAATTTTAAACACTTTTATAATTCAAATAACTAGAATAAGGCTAACAAAATAAAAAGTCAAGAAACAAGTTTAAGCTATGCTTGATACAGTTTTTTATTGTATCTGAATTTATGGTATTCAAATCATTTGAAAATGTTCATCTTCACTATAGAATTTCTACTGTGAGCCAGGCAATGTGTGGTATGACGCAGATACCAAAGAAATAAAAGATACTTTATACCAATAAAGCGGTCAATCTGGTGATGGCAGGGTTGAGGGGAGGGAGGGAGGGCAGAGACATAAGCAAATAAATAAAGTGTAGTATGAACTATGATACAAGTATGCACAGAATATAACTGGGGGCACAAAGGCAAGGATGGTCCATTTTCCATTGTGGGGCCAAAGGAAGGGGGAGCCCAGATGTAGGAATAGTCTTCCAGAGCAAGTGAGATGTGCCTTAAACAATAAATTAATGTTGTTGAGTCAGATCAGTCTGTAAATGGTATGTACAGCCTGATGTGGTAAATTTAGAGGCTGAAGTGGTAGCTTGAACCATTGTTCATGTAGCAAAAGGAACTGCAAAGGATTGCTGTGGCTGGAAGTTTAGGTGTGTGTGTTAGGGATGGAGGAGCAGAGAGATGAGACCATATAAGTAGCTCTATCATGAAGGACCTTAAATGCTGTGCCTAGAAGTTTTCATTTTCTTCTGAAGCAGGAGGAGTCATGAAAGGCTTTAATCAGGAAACTAATATGATCAGATTTGCATTTTCCAAAGATGCCTCTGATGTAGTGTGTGGATGGAATGAAGAAAAGCAAGAATAGAGGCAGAGTGACAGATAATGGAGCTATGGCAATGGTCCAAGAAAGGAATTATGAATCTTGAACTCAGGAAGTGGGAATAAGAGGATGGGTGGATTTGAGAGGTATTTAGGAGGCAGGAATCAGCAAGACTTAATGACTGATTAGATTTCAGAGGGTAAATGGGGATAGAAATTGTGAGGAAACCTCAGGGGAGTAAAGAGTTAAGGACAGCTCTTAGGTTCATGGCTGAAGTGACT
Organism: Vicugna pacos; assembly: GCF_048564905.1. Taxonomy (NCBI): domain Eukaryota; kingdom Metazoa; phylum Chordata; class Mammalia; order Artiodactyla; family Camelidae; genus Vicugna; species Vicugna pacos. The sequence continues at coordinate 51,591,808 of NC_132987.1, read as the reverse complement.
GTATGGTTAGTGGTATCTCTTACTGTGATAGGAAATAGAGGAAAACAAACTTTAAAGAACAATACATTCAGTTTGAGACATATGGGATTTGAGATATTCATGGTCTAATTGGGTGCCTAATGCAGTGTGCAGCTAGTATACCAGTTGGATGAACAGATGTGTATTATGAAAAATCAGTGTTAAAATATATAGCTAACCAATAGCAAGATTCATCTAGTTAGTATTATGAGCTAGTCATATGGTGCTAATAAAAGTTTGAAGTAGACAAGAAAAGAGTGGGTGGAGTTATCATACAGAAGAATTTCAGGGGATTTCTTGTTCAGATAGCTCAGCTCCAAGTCCTTATGGCAGAAGATGGCACTTGAGGTATTTTTGGCTGCCCCCAGGTGTGGTTCTGAACTCCTTGCTGCTGCCACTGTCTCCACTTTTAACTCAGCAACTAACTACTCTCTGATTATTTTTTTCTCACTTTTCCCTACCCACACTTCTCTTTTCCCAGTCAAAGTGAATCTTTCCTTTCTTTATGTTCCTATAGTACTCTACCAGAATTTTCCATGTGGCAGTGTAATTCATTCATATCACATCTGACTAGATTATGAGACTTTTGATGGTGAGAACACAATTTTATTTATCTTGTACCCTAGTCCTGAAGATTGGGCCTGATTTTACATATGTGTGTGATTATGTATATTATATCTGTAGCATATATTATTGATACATACATTATATATGTATCAATACATAGCAAATGAATATGTATGGCTAAGTCTGTTGGCCTGTTTGGCAGACATATTTTCAATGCTATATTTTGAACACCTTCTGTCAGCTCATAGGTACTAGATGCAGTGAAGGCTGTATCAGTTATCTGCTGTAGAGTAACAAACCACCAAAACGTCATTGCTTAACACAAGAGCAGTTTATTTTTTCTCACTTTCTGTGCGTTGACTAGGCTGTGTTCTGCTGCTTTCAGTTGGTCTCCTTCTTTTGACTGCACTCAGGTTGGGGCTCTGTTGGGGTTGATGGCCTAAGAGGCTCTCACTCACACGTCTGGAATGTCGTTTGGGATAGCAGGAGTGGCTGAGATGTCTGACTTCTTTCTCCATGTGGTCTTTCGTTCAGAGCACTTCGCAGCATGCTGTCTGCAAGACTCCAAGAGAACAAGAGCAGGGCCTGCAATGCCTCTTGAGCCGAGGCCCAGAGGCCTGTACAGAGACACTTCCAATGCATTCTGTTGCTCAAAGCCAGTCGCTTGTCAAAGCCAGGTGCAAAGGGAGAGAAAGAGACTCCACCTCCTGATGGGAAGAGGTGAAGTCATACCACAAGGAGACCTTTGGAATGAGTCATCTTTGCAAACGAATCAGGGCATTTCCAAGGGACTGATTCTGCTTATCATCATGCTTTATTGAACAATATTGGAGGTAAGACCAGAAATGCTTTTGTTAATGTCCACTCTAAATCTCTCAGAAGAGATACTTCTTGAAATACTGGGATTGCTTAGTGTGTATTAACTAATGACAGATTAAGAAAAAGTGACCTCATGCTGAGATCTGAGCACAGAGTTGAACTTGACAATGATAATAATGAGGAGAGAGAAAAATTTCTGAATTAGGCAAAGTAGAAAAGGAAAATAATGAAAAGGCAAGGGTACATCTTGGAAAAAAAATCAAAGATGTTCTGGCTGGCTTTATAAAAGAGGAGTCCATGCAGAGTATGAGGTAATGCTGATACTGCAACCCCAGCATAAGAGATAGGTGTATATCTACATCTATAACCGTATTTTTATAGATATATGTGAATGTAGATACAGATATAGGTGGCTGGACATCTGGGAAAAAAACACTATGATTGTAGGGGTGATTTTAAAAGATATTCACACTGAAAATCTCCAGAAGAGTAATATTAGAAAGGGGAAAAATAAGTAAAATCCTCATAAAAGGATAAAAATAAAGAAGATTAAGTGTCCAGGTGAAGTCACAGAGATAAACAAGTCAAGGCAGTAGATTTCCTAATTGAATCCTACCATAGGCAATCTGGTATTAGAAAGAATAAGGAAAAGGAAACAGAATGGACACATCTGGGTATAATTGATACATAATGCTCAGGTGAAAATGTGGGTCTCTTCCACTAGTCCTGTTATTTAAGTATTAAAAATTTCCTCTAAGGAAAACAGAGTCATTGAACAGGTGTCCAGCATTCTTGGTAGCATATCTCATTGGCTTATTGAGCTATGACATGAAATCATCATATGGAGTTTGTGCTTCTAACACATTTGTGTGCTATACACACAGTGCTGCTGAATGTTTTTCTATAGTTCTTATTAATGAAAACCTTTGTAGCTTTCGAGGACTCGAAGGAAGGGGGGTTCCTTGAGGGGAAGAACAAATATCTCCTCACCTCCCCTCATCAAGCCTCTGGCTCTTCCTGACACTGAGGAATCTTAGCTGACGATGTAAGAGCAGACTTCCCTTCAGGTGGTGGGTCCTCGAACATTTATTTCTAGGTGAGCCAGGGAGGTCTGCCTAAGAATGCACGGTGGCTTGAAAGAGAACTGGGGAAGCAGTTTTCTTTCTTTTCTTATCTCAGCAGTCTTACTGTTGCCAGTGCCATGCTTCACACCTGAGGGTAGGGATTGGAAGAAGAGAGGAGAGAGAGAGGCAGGCACATTGCCTTCACTCACCTTCATAAGTCTGTGGAGGGGGTGCTATTGTGTCTCCGTGGGCTGATAGCAGCCCACTTTCCCCTCTGTGACAGGGAAGGAGACTGGCTAAATATCCTGCCATCGTGAAATTAGCTTTCAATTTAATTAGTAGTTGGAACCTAGACTGCTCATGGATCTTGTGGTCATTGAGAGGTCTGTTAAGTCCTCTAGTTTGTGTCGTCTTGATGGCATGTATCATTTCCTACCGTGTATGGTCTTAATCCTTCCATTATGTATAGGGCCTGTCATTGATACCTTTATGCCTTACAGTGTCTAAAACAATGCCTTGCACAGAGTAAAAACTCAATAAATATTTATTAAATGAGTACATGAGTGAAGGATAAAAGCATATCTGATTATGAATGGCAGGATAACTTTGTGATGGCTGGAGTTCTATTTGATATTCATCTTTTCAAACAAATTTTAATCATTAAAATGATTTTTATGTCTTTGTTAACTTCAGTGATTTTCCCTTGATGTTCCATAACAGAAATACAACAAACTATGACAAAGACATAATTTTATCTCAGTGTCAATATTTAATTTCTCACTTTTTAGAGGGGATGCTCTGATTCTTTCTCAAGTTCCCTTATCCTAAAAGAAAAAATGGCTTCTATGTGATGTAGTCTTGTATTCTTCATGTCTACTTTATTAACTATATGGCACATTTTATTTTCTTCTAAGATATTAATCATACGTATTCACCTTTCCTTTTGTATTTAAAAGCCAAGGGTCAGGAATTTCCAAGGAAACACTTTGTTACAGTTCCAGAATAGTGAGAAAACACAATGGTAGAGACTAAAATCTGTCATGGTATTTTGGCTTCCTGCCTTCCTTTAATTTTACAATGGGGGGAAAAGCAAGGTGAGACTTGATTCCCTTTAGGAGTCCCTTTCCTGTGTGCTCTGTGTCTAGCCAGAAGAGAGACTGACAGAATGATAACACTCGATGCCAGGCTCCCTTGCCCACTCACAGACCCTCCCTCAGGTATCAGTTGCTTGGCTGATTTTTGAGGTCAACTAGACACCTCCCCTGAGACTCACCTGGCCTGAGGGATAGAGCAACCAGAAAACCATCTCATGGAGGGCAGCTGTTATCTGAGCTAGGATCAAAGTCCCCCTCTGTACTCCAGAAAAACATCTTCCAAACTGGGTCTCTTTCTCCATGATTCGAATGAATGTTGAATGAGTCCCCAGGGACACCAGTTGCTTTGCTTAGGAACAAGCTGTCAGAAATACTGTGCGATGAAAGTTTACCTCCTTTTAAAGTTCTTTTTGTTTGAGCATTTTTGTTCATTGCCTTAGAGGACCATCAGAAGTTAATCGAGAAACAGACAACAGGGAAATGTGGTGATAAATTTTTTGACACTTCATTTGTGCTTTGGGTTTTGTATTTCCTGAAGTATGACATTGCTTCACTCAGGTAGTATTTATAGTACCCATGAAAGGTGCTACGAGTATAAAAAGCCATTGCTCAAACGTTCAGTTATATACATGAAAGCATTAAAAATAGTAAGTAACTTTCTTACTGATCAGATTTGTGTTGCAAAGTGATAGTTGCTTTTACCTTACATCAAATCTTTTAGACCTGTCAATAATGACAACCTTAAACTAGGTAACATGCATGTTCTTAATGGAAGTTTGGTAGTCCAAAGGGATCAACATGAATTATTCATTTAGAGATTCCAGATTTACAGAGATGCAAATGTATTGAAAGTGGTGCTTCGGTTTATTGCTATGCGAATAAACAGCACTGGAGGGTAAATGTCAGGATCTGGAACAATGTGTCATTCACCTTATATATCTAGTAATTACCACGGGCTTGTAACAGAGTAAAGGTAATATAAGTATCTCTTGAGGTGAACTAGATTGAGCATAGCTTCAGTTATCCTGTTAGAATTATAGAACCGATGACTAAAGTAGGGGTAAAAATATCATAAGGACAGAATATATATGTGGGCCAAGCAGACAGAATATAGCATTTGGAATTACGCTTTTTAGGTGATGCATTTGGAATACATCCATTCTTTTCAGCATAAATATATTTTGCTGACATTGTAGTAATAGCCAGTTTTATTTGGTACATTTCAGGTTGCCCAGTTTAAATTGATGTTTTTGGTAGCACTACTAGTGGGTAGGTGGATGGGTCAGATATTTTAGTCATGGCACATACTATTGTACAGCCATCTGTTATATTGAATGGATTATTTTGTTTATCAAGTTTCTTTGAATAGCAATTTCAGTTTTGTATCTTATTTCCTTCTTTGATGCGAGTATTGCCAGCAGATGCAAGCTACATATTGGCTTGAGTTTCTTGCAGTTCCCTGGCTAGGTTTTTTTTTTTTTTTTTTCCCTTCCTTTTAGCACTTTTCTTCTCAACAAATGTGTCATTCTAAAGAAATTCAGCATTTTGAAAATAATCTCCTAAAATTAACAGCCTCACAGATTCTTCTTCTAAGAAACATTTCTTATGTTTCCAAGGTCATTACCAATAATACTACAATGTTCTTTCTTTCTTTCTTTTCTTTTTTTTTTTCTTTATTTCTATGCTTTGAGAGAAGAGTTCATGGTTTTTGTCTAGGATGCTGTTGAACAGTTACTCTATTTATTTACATCAGCAGAACCCCGTCTGGACTAGAGTTTGGGTCAATATACCTGAACACAAAGCATTGATATTACCTGGAAATCAGATAAATCCAAACAAGTATCATGGTAACCCTTGGCATTGTAGGAAACCAAGCGCCTCTTGTCAAGACTACAAATATGATGATGATGGATAATGATGATGATAAAAGTTAACATTTAACCAGTACTTGCTCTGTGTCAGGTGTCATTCAGAATATCTGTCTATCTATCCATCATCTAGCTAGTCACTCACATTTCACAACAAAACTGTACGGTAAGTATTATCCCCATTTCACATTTAAGGAAACTGAGGTTACAATAACATTAAGTACAGCCCCCAAATCAGAGCAAATGATTAGTAAATAGCAGTCAGATTTCACACCTAGACAGGGTAGCTCCAAATTTTTTACTTTTAACCATATGCTACATCACAGGTATTTACCAATAAAGGAGGGAGACAGACAATGGTACAAACATACTGTTGCTGTAGTGCCTGACTTTAAGTTGCTCAGACTAGCAGAGGATCAGAATTGGAAATAGGTTAATTCAATACAAAGAGAACATAGAGGAAGAATATGGAAGATTAGTTGAGGAAAGGTCTCAGAGACAGGAAACCCGGCTAGCTGAAGACCGAGAAGAAGCCAGGCTTCTTGGTCCCCGGAGGTTCTTGGTCCCTGGAGGGAGCAAGAGCATGAATTGAGGCAGAAAGTCAGGACACTGTAGTGCGGATGTGAGGAGAGTCCCCTCACGTGGTGCCACTAGAATACAAAGTAGGCATCTGGTCGGTGGCAGAAGGTGAACACAGAGAGGTAGGCAGGAGTTCAGTGGGAGGTACTTGTTGATAGGTGTCTTCAAGGTCAAGATAAGAGTGTTTGATATGGCCTGCCCTTGGCAATATGGAAAACACAAAGCTGTCAGCATCTGCTTCTTGTCTGCTGCCAGGGGAAGACCTGGCACATGAGGCTGGTGACCAGACGCTTAGTGCTCTCCTCCCCCTCCTCCTCATTCCACCTCCAAGCAGGGCTTTGGGGTCGGCGGGGAAGGGCTGGCTCCTTTGTCTATACTCCCATATCATCATTTCACTCGTGACGGCACCACTCTCCTTCTGGGATATGGTCTTGAGGTTACATGTTGGTAATCCCTCTGCTGAATGACACTGAACCTTGAGTAGAGTTCTTTTCTCCTTTTTTTGCTGGTGGAAGAATCACTGATTATGTTGGACGAACATACATTCACTGGCCTGGTATTTTGACTGAATTGGAAAATCAGCAAGAGTGAGCACTCCTGAAGAAGAAGCAAAAGGCTGAAGAATAAGAGCAGGAGGGAGAAGCTTAAAAGAAATTTTAAACGTGAGACACTGGCAAAAGCAAGAGAGGGCAGTGCTAAAAACAGATGATGTGACTTTAATGTAGCTTCATAATGCCTCGTAGGGTTCAAAGTATTGAGTTATTGTGGTTCCAAGAGATTTTTCTTACCTTTATTTATGGCATTTAATATCTTGTTCCACTGTAATTAACATGTCTCTACCACTAGACTGTCAGATCCTCAAATCTGATCTTATTCCTCTTTCCACATCTCTAACAATTATCCTAGAACTTGGCACACAGTTATTACTCAATAAATGAATGTCAAATAGAAAAACCAATGGAGAGGTGCAGAGAAATATGGGCCTCATTTGTATAGGTTGTGGGCTTTGTAGAGAGGAACAGAGGGTTTAGGATAAAGGAAAATTATGCAAAACAATCAAAATGATATAAAAACAGATAAAAATTAGACTTCAGAACCTTCAGTTGTTTATCTTTATTTCTCTCTTTTTTGAAGAAAAAACATTTAGACTTTATTTGAGGAGGCAGTTTTAGGTTTACAGAAAATTAAGCAGAAAGTACTGAGAGTTCCCGTACCTTCGCGCTCTGCCTCCCTCAGTTTCCCTTATTGTTAATGTCTTATATTGGTGTGGTACATTTGTGACAACTTATGAACCAATACTGATATATTATTATTAACTAAAGGCCATAGTTTACATTAGGATTCACTCTGTGTTGTGCAGTTTTATGGGTTTTGCCAAAAACATAATGTCATGTATCCACTGTACAGTAGCATACAGAAGGGTTTCACTGCCGTAAAAGTCTCCAGTGCCCTACCTGTTTATTCCTTCCCCTTCCACCAAAACTCTGGAAACTACTGATTTGTTCTCAATTGTTCCTCTAGTTTTGCTCTTACCAGAATGTCATATGTTTGGAGTTGTACAGTATGTAGCTTTTTCAGACTGGCTTCCTTTACTCAGCAATGTGCATGTAAGTTTCCCACATTCCATTGCTTGATGCTTATTTCTTTTTATTGCTGAATAATATTCTAATATATGGAAATATCATGGGTTGTTTATCCTATCACCTATTAAAGGACATTTCTGTTGTTTCCGGGTTTTGGCAATTATGATTAAAATGGCTATAAATACCTGTGTACAAATTTTTGTGTGAATGTAAGTTTTCTACTCATTAGGATAAATATCTAGGAGTGTGATTGCTGGGTCATGTGATAAGACTAGGTTTAGCTTTGTAAACTGCCAAACTGTCTTCCAAAGTGACTGTGCCTTTTACTCCACAGCCTCGCCAGTATTCAGTGATGTCACTGTTTCGGATTTTCACTATTCTGATAGGTAGGTTGTGTCTGGTGTTTTAATGTTCATTTCCCTAAAGGCTTATGATTTGTAGCATCTTTTCACTTGTTTACCTGCCATCTGTATATCTGCTTTGGTGGAGTGCTTTTTCAGATCTTCTGCCCATATTTTATTGGATTGTTTGTTTTCTTATTGATGAATTTTAAGTTCTTTGTATATTTTGGATACAAGTCCTTTACCAGCTGTGTGTTTTGCAGGTATTTTCTCTTAGCCTGTGGCTTGTTTTTTTATTCTCTTAACAGTGTCTTTTGCAGAGTAATTTTTTAGTGAAGTCCAAATTGTATTGTTTGTTTTATGAGGGGGAGGTAATTAGGTTTCTTCATTGATTTCCACTTCGAGATGGTTCTGGGGATTGAACCCCTGACCTCTTGGGTGCTGAGCATGCGCTCTACCACTTGAGCTATACCCTTCCTCCTAGTAAAGTCCAACTCACCAGTTTTTTTCTTTCATCAATTGTGCTTTTTGTGTTGTACCAAAAATACTCATTGCCATACCCAAAGTCACCTAAATTTTCTTTTATGTTATCTTCTAGAAATTGTATACTTTTGCTTTTTTACATTAGATCTATGATCCATTTTGAGCTAATTTTTGTCAAAGGTGTGAGGTCAGTGTTTAGATTCATTTTAAACTAACCTATTTGGTTGTTTTTGTTTTGTTTGTTTTACTATCCTTGTAATATTGGTTCTGGTGTTTTTGGTGCAAGCTTATTCCTCCCCTGATTAAGTCTATTTGTTTCTAAAATATGATAATCTTCAACAAGCTAATATATTTTATTAGCTTCATCATTTTACTTCCCAAAGGCTCTATCATGAAATGGGTGTGTTTGAATAATATACTTAATCTCTTTTTTCTGGCATTTTTTAAAATGTAAAAACGGGGGCAATCCTAAATATCGGAGAGTTAGTGAAAGGATTAAATATCAACGCTTAAGGGATGAGAGTTATGTTCACTGAGTACTTACTATATTTTAGGCACTGCAGTAGGAATTTAAACATATTTCATTCAGCGCTCTTGAAAGTTTTCATTCCCATTTTGTCAGCAAAGAAGTGCAAAGCTCAGAGAAGTTCCAAAAAGTGGAACTAGAATTTGAAACCAGATTTGACCTGCACCAAAGTATCTGCTCACTTCGTTTGCCCAGATCACCTTCTTCTCAGGGACTCAGAAGGAAAGTTTGGAAAGAACTCATCTTTCCTTGAACTGAAACTTGGAAGGTTTGGGTGTTGTGCTAGATTTTTGTCAAAAGAAGGGAGAGGAATAAGACAGAGAAAGAATTATTGTAATGAACCTCACATATATGCATTCATTCAAGCATTCAAACAGCATTTATTGAGCACCCACTGTGAGTCAGGCATGAACAGACACTGTGAGCTTTTAATGAGGAAAGTGGGGGGTGGGTGTCGGTGGACTTGAAACATTTTCTTCATCTGCCTTCAACAGAGGCTCTGTTTCATCCTGTGGAAGTAGTGCTGGTCCTCAGTGCAGAACTGAAGAACCTCAGACTGGAAAATGCCTAAGCTTTTGCCACCATAGAAGAAGATTTCCAGTAGGTAGTGAAGATGAGCATAGACTGCTATGCTCGTGGCAGGTGGTCTCAAGAAGCCTGGGTTACTCTTTTTTTTTTTTTTTTTGGTTTTCTTTTGGCTCTGTTAGTCTGTTTCAAGTCAGATTTTTTCCACTTTCCTTTCTTCTGGGCACCACATGGAGGACTGCTTATTTATCAAGTAGATACAGGACTGTGATGGTTAATTTTATGGCTCAGTTTGGCTGGGCTAAAGGATGCTCAGATAGCTGGCCAAATATTATTTCTGAGGATGTTTACCAAAGAGATTACCATTTGAATTGGGAGGCTGAGTAAAGAAGATTGCCCTCACCAATGCAGGTGGGCGTCTTCTAATCCATTGAGTTCCTGAATAGAACAAAGAGAGAGAGGAGAATTTGCTCTCTGCTTGAGTTGGAGTATTCTCCTCTCTTGCCCTTGAACATTGATGCTCATGGTGCTCAGGCCTTTGGGCTCAGACTGAATTATGCCACTGGCTTTCCTAGTTCTCCAGCTTGCAGATGGCAGATCATGGGACTTCTCAGTCTCTATAATTGCATGAGCCAATTCCTATAATAAGTCTTTATATGCATGTGTCTGTGTGTGTGTGTGTGTGTGTGTGTGTGTGTATAAACTTCTCATCGATTTCAAGAATGCTGTAATGATAGATCGATAGATAGATAGATTTTTTTTTTTTGGTAGGGTTTCCTCTGGCCCTGATTCTCAAGTCCTTATCTTTGCTGACCCTGTGTTACTGAGGTGCTTCATTTGGAGCTTATGAGGCTGAGATTCCCATAATTTTTTTTTGTTTTGTTTTAAGGAACATAGAGTATATATAGAAAATTCTATTCATTTCTTATAACTTTTTAAATTATGCATATATATTATAGAATCTTAGGAAAATACAAGAAAGTAAAAAGGAGCAAAAAAAGTGTTTCTATTCCAGCCCAGAGAATATTACTTGGTATTTATTTACTTCAGACTTTAGACAACTCACATCCATATATGCCACACAATTAATTTTTATTTTTATCATTTTTGCTCAATTAGGGTAGTTAAGTAGATATATTATTTTTGCACTTTTTTGGAAAGAAGATTATTTACATTTATGCAGACAATCCAACTTAAACACACAGTTGAACTAGTCCTGACTGGCTATTTCTTTCTACATATTGAGATTTCTGATTATTAAACCCAGTCCTTCATCGGTATATGACTAACTCAAAACCCTCTGCTCCTAGACTAGCTTTATGCAGCCATAATAAAAGCTGGATCTGATGAAATAAACTCAAGAATTGGAGGAGCAAAATTTGAAACAATGATAGTACTTAAGAGCTGACTACTGTAGGGCATAGTGCTATAGGCTTTACCTGGTTATCTATTTTAATCCTCATAACAATCCAATGTCATACTGTCTAGAGATTGAGAAAATGTTTTTCATGATATTGGAAACTTGGGTAAATTTAAAATGTGAAAATGAATTAGGGGAACAGATAAGAGAGTGGGGAGGAGAGAAAGAGAGGGAGAGAGACTGACGGTAGAGAAAAAGAATGAAGTCAAAAAACTGGAAAAATGGAGCTGTTTTTTTGTTTCAACAAAAAGTTATTTAGATCTAGTTCTACAATAAGCTATAATGAGCAACAAAATCAAATTGATTGTAACAGGAAGAGTCTCCTTTTATTTTTTAACATAATTGCTAAATGGGGGAAATTGGACTTCTGTTCAATTGATTAGGCTTAATTCTGTGGGAAAGGGTTAAGCAAATTCTTATTTGTTTACATTTCAGTAGTGACATAAAAACGAAATACTGGGCTTCATCCTCCTACTGGAACGAATTCTATGGCATATGGAATTGATGGTGTAAATGTGTTGAACATTGACACTAACTTGCTTTCCTGAACCCCAGACACCAAACTGCATCTGGAGATATAATAAAAAACGGGGCAAACTGCTTTATGCTTATGAAATTAGATAGATCTTTCAATATATTTCTCACCTCTCATCACTTCTTGTTTTATAAGACTTAAATTCTCTTTTTCTCCCAAGCTTGACATTATTTTTTTCCACTCCATTGAATGTATAACTGGTCCTCTATTCTACTCAACTCCTCACATTATAAATAAAGAACATGGTGTTATTACATTTTAATTGTTGCTTTTTGCATGCTGATTTGATTATATTGTTTTCTTCTTTTTACGAAATTGCTTAGAGTCTGCCACCATAGTTCTTTTGCCTGCTTTTTCTCTCCAGCTTTCCACAGTGATTATTTTACTAGTGAAATTCATGACAGCAAACCTTACAACTTCTTTTGTTTTTAAGTCTATAACTCAGTCCCTTGCTTTCTTGTTGATTTTTTTCCCCCTCCTAGTACACTTTTCCCGAAACCCTCTGTCTGCAGCTTTATGCAGATAGATTGCAGTCTGAGCTTGGTGATTGAGATCATATCGCTCTTGGCCATGTGTTGTATCATAACAGACAGCTTTGGGTGGAAAGTAGAAGCAGTGGTGAGACAACAGTAAAGACAGACTTGGCAATGCCAACAATTTCAGAGAAATTTGATTCCTGTAGAGCTACCCTGGAAAGCTAGCTCCGAATGATTTCTTTTACTATTTGCCGAAATGAAATGTTTGCTATGAGAAGCTGGTTCCCACCGCTAGTGCATGCAGTTGTTTCTCTTTTACAAAGTACATCCCTTCACCAGATTTTAAACAACAACTTGTTTTATGTTATTTTTCATGTGAAACTCTGGATCCCAGTACCTCAGAACTCTGCTTTGGGTGGTATTGCTGACATAGCATCTAGAACATGTACAGCTTATACAAGTTCTGGTTTTTGAATTGCATCTAGATAATAAGGGCCCTCCTCATTTCTAGGAGTATAGGATCATATTTAACTAGGAGTACTGGTTTTGTTTTACTCTGTTAAACAAGACAGCTACAGACAGAGGCGAAAGTATGAACGGGAGGAGTTTGTTTTGGAGATTCTAACCTTTGGCCATATTCTTCGTCTGCTGACTCTTTATCTCAGTTATGTTCACTTTCTAGGGCTCCTAATGTATAGTGACAAAGTGCTATACATTGAGTGGCTTAAACAATAGAAACTTATTATGTCACAATTCTGGAGGCTAGTAGTCCAAAGTCAAGGTGTCAGCAGGGTTGGTTCCTTCTGAGAGCCGTGTGGGAGGGCTCTGTTCCAGGCCTCTCTCCTTGGCTTGGAGATGAGGTTCTCTCTATGTCTTCACTTTGTCCTTGCTCTGTGTGTCTGTCTCTGTGTCCAAATTTCTCCTTTTTACAAGAACACCAGGTATATTAGATTAGAGCCCACTCTGATGACCACCTTACCTAATCACATCTGCAATAACCCAATTTCCATATAAGGTGACATTCTGAGGTACTGAGATCAGGACTTCAATATGTGAATTTGGGTGGGGAGAGGGGAGCAGACCCACAATGCAGCCCATAGCATCAGATTAACATCAGATATCCAGTTTTCCTATTTTTTCCTCTTCCTTCCTCATCACACCAAAGCCTCTAATACACTCAAAAGAAGGTGATAAATCATAACTTGAGTTGTTACACCTCCCAAGAATACTTACATTCTCTTAAAATTTTAAAGTTTGATAAAACTGGTAGAAGAGAACATCAAGCAGGGTATATTGTGACTTAATTTAGTTTTTATTAAAATTAATTGAATGCTTAACTAATTAATTTTGCAGGGAAAGGGTCAAATGTAAGGGATAGGGGGTGTGGTACCTTCCAGGAGATTCTTACTATTTGGCCACTTGCCTATTTCACCCAGGCACAGGACTGTCCATGATAGGAGCCTTTCCTCTACTGTTCTAAGGGAAGAATGTGGAGTTTGAAAAGTACATGTGGAAATGTGCATTGGAAAGTACAAAGCAGTGTTTCTTAATATGTGGACCTTGGACTACCTGCCTTAGAATCATCATTTAAATTGTAAATTCCAAGGCCCACCTCAGTCCTAAAGAACCAAAATCTCTGAGGGTATTGTCCAGGACCTTTCTAACAAGTACCCCAATGAAGTTTGAGAGCTGTTAACACAACAAAGTAAGACAGACAGAAGGACCTGTCTGGTTAATTTACAAGCATACCATATACATATGTGACCATGTAGATTAGTTTTCTCAATCTTCTCAAATTCCAGAGGCTGGAGTTGGAATCTGTAATCGGTAAGGACTTGCTCATTACCCTCTGCTCGGTAAATAAGGCAGGAAAGACTGCAAAGTTTTGACGACACAGTATTTTCTTTTCATATACGTTCCTGTTCTACAATAAAGAACCTGTGGAGTTGGTTTTCTGACAAAAGAGAGAAGACCTCGATCCTGAAGAGCAAATGGTTTGGTGGGTGCTACATCATTTAGAAGTAGAGATGTTCTTTTCCTAATCAACTCAGCCTTAATAATCAGGACTACCACAGTATTTGTGATAGATGGTAATACAAATTAACATATATACCAACTATACCTTTTGAATTTCATTTTCCTTTTAACACACATAGACAATATGTATTTGTTTTCTCCTTACATAAAATTTCTTTATTTTTGCTCTGGGGTGAAAAAAATCCCTGAAAACCCCAAGTATTTAGGAAAAAAAAAAAAACCAAGAAGCAATTTAGGAAAGATTAAAAGCAATTGTTCTGTTACCCTTGGCAACAGAATCTAGATGCAGCCAATCAGCAAAGTTGATATATTGTTTTGACACATGTGCACATATTTCTAACATAAATAGCAACAGAGACCTAATAACAGTAGGTTTTAAAGCTGGAAACTGATGTCATTTCAAATGTGTCAATCAAAGAGAACCTATGAAAGCGTTTTTTTCTATCAAGCTGACATTAAATATATGCTGTAATGGCTTCTTAAGTGACGGTAGACTTCTGTCAGGCCATACGGGAGATGCTCAATCTATAATTACACTCTTGCTTCTTAGAATCTGTCCTTTAGCACATTTCAAATAAAAAACTTTAATAGGAAAAAGAAATCTGAGTCCTACCGTAAAACTCATCTGTTCACATCACCAAAAACGTGTGCTTATAAGAATGAACAAAATTAGACTAGAATTAGCTTGTTTATCCCTAAAATAGATGCATTTCTTTAGTTCCTGTGTCTGTTGAGTTTATGATCAACTTGTGCCTGTAAATTCTGCTATTTAAAGTCTTTCAAAATTAGCATTTGGATAGAACAGCGGGAGAGAACAATAGTATTAGGCTGCTCAGAGAACACATAGGATGGCTGGGGTCCAGGACTGATGGCATTTACTGCCCAGTATGAAAAGGGATGGCTAGTGGGTCAGAGTTCACCCTTTCCTGGATAGTATTAGTGAAAAAATAAAAATAAAAACAAAATTAGTAACAGGAACTGTTTATTGAGTACTTATATGGGGTATGCACTATGCTAAAGTGCTTTGTAGACAGTATCTCATCAAATCCTTACAATAACTATAGGAGATAGGAATTACTATCTACAGATGAGGAAGCCAGGATTATTTAGCCTAGCTTCTGTCATATGGCTGATAAAGAAGTGGCAGATCTGGGAGGTCTGTCTTGCTCCAAAACTTCTGTTCTAATCCACAGTTCATGTGGATTTCCCCAACTTCCTGATGAGGCCATCACCTCCTACATGTCAGGAACTTCAGGGTGCCAGTTATACACTTACAAACTGAACATGATTGCTGCTTTGTCCCTCAACAGATGGTTGACCCTAGTCAAATTATGTAACTTCTTTGAGCCTCCTTTTCATGGTAAGTACAGAAAGTCCAATGTCTACCTCTCAAAGCTACTGTGGGAGTCACTGAGATAATGTTTGGTGAAGCTCTTGTGCTTGATAAGGGCTTTCAATAAAAATGAGTTTCCTCTCCTTCTTTCTTTCTTTTTAAATACCTATCCAGCTAATTTTCTTTAGAAAGGTACAGCTACAGGCCCAGGTTCAACCCTTGATGCACAATAAAATCACTGGATGAAGTTTTAAAACTACTGAATCCTGGACTCCAAGAAATTTTGGTTCACTCAATCCAGGGAAAAGATCAGATACACACACACACACAAACACACACACACACACACACATGTGTATATATTACTTTTTCTTTATTAAGGTGAAATACACATAAACTTAAATGAACCATTTTGAAGTGAACAATTCAGTGGTATTTAATACATTCCCCATGTTGTGCAACCACCTCTTCTACCTAGTGGTTCACCCCAAAGGAAAACACTATACTCATTAAGTAGGTGCTCCCCATTCTCTTCCTCTCCATAGCCCCTGGCAACCATCAATACATGCTCTCTTTCTACAGATGTGCCTATTCTGGATATTTTGTATAAATGGAATCATGCAATATGTGGCCTTTTGTATCTGGCTTCTTTCACTTAGCATAATGTTTTTGAGGTTCATCTTCATTGTATTATGTAGCAGTAATTCATTCCTTTTTATAGCTGAGTAATATTCCATTGCATGGATATACTGTAATTTATTTATCCATTCATCTGTTCATGGCCATCTGGACTGTTTCTACCTTTTGGGTATTGTGAATAGTGTTTCTATGAATATACATGTACATGTATTTGTTTGAGTGTCTGTTTTTAATTCTTTTGTATATATACCAAGGAGTGGAATTGCTGGATCATATGACAATTCTATACATAACTTTTTGAGGAACCTGCAGATTGCTTTCCACAGTGTTGAACCATTTTGTACTCCTACCATCAATGTACAGGTGTTCCAGTTTCTCCATGTCCTTGCCAACACTTGGTATTTTCTTTTTTCTTTTTTTTTTTTTTTGTTATAGGCATTCCTAGTGGGTTTGAAGTTGTATGGTGGTATGTCATTGTGGCTTTGATTTGCATTTCCCTAATGACTAGTGAACATCTGTTCATGAGTTTCTTGGCCACTTGAATATCTGTTCTGTAGAAATGTCTATTCCAGTGTTTTGTCAGTCACCTGTATTTTTTTTAAGATGCCTCTTCTCTCCTGAAGTTGATTCTAATATACAAAGGTTGAGAAGCATCAGTGACTAAAGGGAAAATGAGAATTAAATATGGGAGAGATGTCATCACTTATTGTTTTTATCATTTGCATGTGGATAAGAAAGCATTGTGCATAATGCTAACAACTAAATAGTCTTTCACAAACTCCTGCTATACCTGAAGAATTCAGGCAAAAAGTAGAAAATTGTATAATTGTGATCAATACATGTTCCATGACTTCAAGATGGTATTAAAAGTACAATTTTAAAAGGTTTAATCTCATGTTTAATTCTTAAAAAATCTTACATACATAGAATATCAGTTTCAGGGAGGCCAAAAGATTGAACTCTCTTGTTACATTTTATGATTAGGGCACAGATTTTTTTTTCACTTTTAAGAAACTATGACAAGAAAAGGAAAATAATTGTCCTGAGTGCCGTATTTAGCTGTTGAATTAAGAAAAATACAAGTCACTTGTATCCTTGGTCACCAGTGCCCTCTCTCTCATTCTCTCCCTCTCTTTGTGTTTCTCTATTTCTGTCTCTACCCCTCCTTACCCCTCCTTTTTCTTTCCCTCTTTCTCCTGTGAGCCATAATATGTGAACAATAATACAGAGGCTTATCTGATTCTTAGGCTCTGTTAAGATGTTCTGTGCTCATTATTGTCAGCTTATTTTAGTGTTAAATTTTTGAAATTCCTGTCCTGAAATTTCCACATTAGAGACGTAAAAAAGAAACCCACCAAACAGGTAGCAGATGTCTAGATATCTACTGTTCATTCTCCAACGTGGAAAAGTAGTACTTACAACATAGGGAATGACACTTTCTTGAACGAAAGCAGTTCCATTAGAATCTCAACCTTAGGTATCAATATCTTTGTTGTCCAGATGTGCTGCAGGTGGTGTTGTCCAGGAGGCCAATCCTGAGTAACACCTGAGAAAAGAAGGGACAGGAGAAGGAGTGGTCCACGGGGCCCATCAGACTGTCCCATCAACGTAACAAAGTCTCTGCCAACCCAACAGGGAGCTCTGGAGCCAAGACGGACCATCAGAGTCCTGTGTTGCCCTGTGTCCCACTGGACCAAGCCCTTGTGTCACTGCCTTGTTCAGTTATTGCTGGCCCAGGGGCCCAGAACAAAGTGTGACCTTGGCTGCAACACTGAGGCTGCTCCTGAAGGCGCCCACATCTGGAAGCTGTCGGTTCTCCACTCTGCCTGCGGCTGGATAGCAACTACTTTCTTAAAGGGGATTCTAACTGGTGCGTCTTTGTGTTTACCACAGAATGTTACCTGCTTACTTATAGCTCACATGAGTAATTACAAGTAAGAAGAGAAAAAAGTGCATGTTAGTTATTTCCTTATCTCTGACCTCACGCTTTCTTTACAGAGCTGGTAGATTTTTACCAAATATGCTGAAAGTTCCTCAGAACTGCACAACTTCCACCCCTGTGGAATCTAGTCCAGTATTTAATGCACATCTTTTAGACCCATCCTTTTCGGACCTAATTCCAATACCAAACTACTGTTAGAATGCAGTGTCATCTAATAGATCTGGAAAGAAAAATCTTAGCGCAGTACTTGGTCCATAGTAGGTGATCAATAAAAGTTTGTTAAATGAATGGATGAATTCCGTTACATAATGAATCATAGCAGGACTCTTTTCAGTGTCACACAGTGCCACGGTATAAAGAGCGGTGGCAGAATTACTAATACCAGGATGCCAGAACCAAGTCCAGTTTTAAACTATGTTTTGAGACCTTTGCTCTATTTCAAATATTTGGACCATGACAAAAAACCCACCAAATTCAAAATGCATTTTCTAGGAGAATTTCCCACTTAATTGTAAAACCCCTGTGTACTTTTAGGAAAATTCAACCCACATGTTCTATTATTTAATTTACACTTGACCATAAGACAGTTGTTTTGAAAGGGCCTGTTGTGTCTTTGTATTTTTCAGCCATTTTTTCTTAGCAGTAGGAAGTCTTAGGAAGGCAAAACTGAAGAAACCCCCTAATCTGAAACTCTAAGCTTGGTGCACAATCCTGGGCATCCTGTTTGGGGCTCTAAAGTGGGCAAGGTGATCTGTCCTTTCTTCAGCTTCCATTCTCTGCCCCCAAGGGCTGTGGGCCCTCTGTGAGATTGGGTAGAAACTGTGTAAGGCTGTGGCAACTCTTTCCTCTCTCTGTTTACTGGGACAAACCCTGTGGCAGTCACAGTAGCTTCCTGAGCTGATGTTCTGTCACAGGAGAAGAAGCAGGAGGCTGAGGTTCCTTAACAGTCCGTGGTGGTGGAAAAATTCCAGGGGCCCGAAGAACGGCCCTGTTCCTGAGATACACTGAGGCTTGGAAAGAAAGAAAAGTGAAATGTTGGTCCTGGGCTAATGCTTTGTCAAGGAGCCTCTTCTGAGGTGTAGCCACTTCTTTCAAGGAGGTCCTGGAGCAGGAGGAAGGCCAGGGATGGGCCTCACTCAAAGTTCAGGCTTAATTAAATATGTGGGAAAGAGTGGGAGAGCAATTAAGTCTAATTTCCACATCTTTCTGAAAAGATACATAAATGACACTACCGATCCTAACCTGGTCATGGTGAGTTTTCTTCACCAACATAAAAGAGATTGAGACAAACAATGTTGTTAAAAAATTTTCACAGCTGAACTTAACATCAAGCTGAGCACTTGGCTGGGCCTGGTCTTAAACTTTCCCACGAGTGCAGTGGCTTCCAAACACTCAGCTAAACCAAATTTGTGACGCTGGACTGCGACTCCTCTTCCCTCTTAAGGAGCCGGTGCTCCACTGTGCTCCTTCCCTTGAATTGTGAAGAAGTTTGAACAGCCCCTTTCTTTGGCTTGGGTACCGCCTAATACCCCTTCTCTCTTCAGTGAGTGACCCCTCTGTCAGCTGACACAGGTTTGTAATGAGCTGGGGTAGGAGGTCACAGCAGTGCAATTACGGGGAGGCAGCAAAGGTTTCCCACTGGAGATGGCCTGCCCACCTGTTTACATGTCCCCTTGCACCCACGTGATCCCAGAGGCTGTGGCTGGAGGATGCTCCGTGGTGTGAACAGAGCTGCTTGCCTGCCCTATTTGCAAAGTCAAAGTCAGAGAAATAATTTGGGGATTCAGTGTGATGTAGCTGACTTTGCATTGAGAATTTAATGCATAAAAGATGGGTCATCACTTGTAGTATTGTTTGTTTCCTTGAATTTTTTCTATTAGACTCTCCATTTTCAAATTGTCAGGGGAGGTATTGGTGAGGGAGGGGTTAGGCAGGTAAATCACTCCTCCCACCTTGAGTTTTCTTCGGCAGAGCCAGCAGTGATGTGGCCAGAGGTAGAAACCATCAGCCTCCAGCCCACCTCCTGGGGGAGATGTACACTGAGGCTTTGTGCTGCAGGGGTCGAAAGCACTTCAAAGTACATTCTATGGGGCCATTTGAAAAGTCGATGAGAGAACAAGAAAGAGGGGGAGAGAGAGAGAGAGAGAGAGAGAACATTATATGCATAAATAGTGGACTGAGCCCTGGGAGTCCACCCACAATCTTGCCTTCCCTCTCTTTAGACGCTGCCTTTCCCAATGAAGAGAATGAGCACAACGGAACACATTAGAGAGAGAGAGAGAGGCAAAGCTACAGAATTAAACACTCACGCTCTTTTTGATCATTAATAGACATTCCATGGGTTGCTTAGCCTTCTAGGCAGTAACTGGAATTACTAGCTGAAAGTCTGGATGGTATCAATGCCTCTCTGAAGATTTGATAAAAATTTGAATCTTTCTACAACTGAGGTAACTTTTTAAACCAACTGGAAATACTTACGCACAGGAAACACAAAAGTTCCTCAAATATATTTTTAGAATGAATAAATCAATCCTGTTTAACATTATCTTAAAAGCCAAAACCTGGGTCAGGAATAAATTCTCTTCTATTTTATTCAACAGATGTTTATATAATTGGAGGTGAGGAAGTCAAATATATAAGTCAATGACCCTTTACTTTGAGTTCCTCAAGTGTTGTTAGTGAATGGAATAAATGCCGAAGAATTTAATTTGGATATATCATTGTGCTGATGTTGTGATAATCAGAAGGGTGAGATGGGTGGGAGACCAGCATCAGAAAAGTAAGGTTCCCCATCTCTACCTCAGAGTCATGGGGGCCCTGGAATATGCATAAGCACCGAGTATCATCTGCATAGTGAATATAATTTAAAAATGCCTGCTATTTGGTGGGATACCTTTTTAGTATTAGAAAGTGTTGGCATCTTGGAACACTGAAAATCACTGGTACTGTTCAAACACCTGCTTCCTTGATCACACTCACTAAATGGACCACCTGAAATAAACCACAGTGGGCTCCAGAGGTACCTTCTACGGATAATTTTAAAAGGGTCCCCCTAGTTATTGGTGACATTACTCCCAAATTTATCTTATCAAAACATCCTTTGTGTTGACCTTACAATGAATGTATTTCAGACCTTGAACGTTGTATTGCACATTCTTTTTCGACTTAATACATAATTGAGATAAATAATCAAAATACAAATTCTAATTGCCAGAGAAGACAGCAGAGATTTGTTATCTCTTTTAAAAAAAGGTTCTTTAGTTTCACAAAAGCCTGTTGACTTGTTGAGATTAGACCTTAATCTGTGGTTTCATCCATGGCTGCTCTTTTGGAAAGCACATTTCTTTCTTGAAAAGTTATCCTATATATGGCATCTTATAATGTATGAATATAATGAATGATATAATGTATTATATCACATTGTTTCTACTAATTCTGCAGTAAAGAAAAGGGGTAGGGTAAATAAAGGGAGTTCCATGGTTGTTTTTGAATTCTGGCCTTATCTGTAAGTAGTTACCTTTGTCTCTTAGAATCACGTGCTCTTTCCAATCTGTGTGCCCTTCCTCTTGCATTTCCCATCAAGGACATTTTTTTTTCTCTTTCCCACATGTTTTAATATCATCTCTTCTTTAAAACAAGCTCAGTGCTCACTAAACCCAATGGCTTTTCTGATTAATCTTAGGAGGCCATCATCACTCCCAATTTAACTCCAGTTCCTGTAAACGTGCTCATGTAAATGTTTTCTTTTAGCTTCAGGTATGTTGGATTTATCTCCCAGAGAGTAGAACCAAGACAGTGAAGCATTTTAATGGAGACATATTTTACCAAAAATACGAGGACATTATTCCTGAAAACCACTAGAAAGTAAGCTCTATTAAGGCAGGGAGCTTTGTTTTGTTTGCTCATGATCCAGAGTTCCTTGAACATAGTAGGTGCTCAATAAATACTGGCTGACTAAATAAATGTTTGTTGTCAATTATAATTGTTCTCTGAACTAACCCTTCAGCAGAATTTCTTTGGGACTGTAAGAATCACATGTAACCTCTTGATCCTTCATTTCCCCATTTGTGAAATAGTGATTATGATCAGGTAGGCAGAAATTATTTATTCTTTGTCCAAAACTATAGTGACAGAGTCCTCCAAGCTAGTGTTCTTTGTGCAGAATTCCCCATTCTAAAATCAAAATGCTTCTGGGACAGAGAGTAGCTGTTTTTGTTTTAAACCAGCGTTAAGATGGTGTTCAGCAGCCACCAGCCCTGCTATGCATTTTCTGGTGCAGTCCTGAAATGACATCACTGACATCACCAGCCCTTTATTATCTGAACAACTACTGAATTTAAGTTTTTTTTTAATTTTATGGTATTGCTTTTGAAAGGAGGACAAGCAAAGATTACTCGTTAGGGTTTAACCTAAGGAAACTGCAAAATTATGGCCTTTTTTCCCATTAAGAGATGCAGGGGCCTTGAAAGTTGGGAGGAGGTATTTCCTCAGCATATAATTCCTTTGGAAATATTTGGATCAGAAATGGCCATGAATTCACATCTGTAAAATTTCTCTTTCCTTCAAATCCCCATAACTAATTTCTCAATTTATAATTCTGTTTGAATCAACTGAAATAAACCACAAGGCAATTGCTTATACACATCGAAGGAGAAAAGTATTAAGTTAGGCAGGTGACAGGAAAGACTGGGGAGCTACAGACTGTAGACCTGGTTGCCTGAAATCTTTAAAACATGTCAGTTACTTAGGGGATTCTCAGTGGAGACAAGAGAGGGACAAAGGGGGAAGTAATCAGGTTGCATTTCTGGGCGGAGTCCTTTCTACTCTAAACCCAACACTCTGAGAACTGAAACTTGGTCCCTTTGCAAGATTAGGCTTCCCAAATTAGCTATCTTTGGTGACAGCAAAAATACCTGCCTGTCCGCTTAAGCAAGACTCTCCACCTGACTGAGAAGCCAGAAGCATGGCCCAAGCCCGGAACAGGTGTTTAACGGGGAAGCTGAAAGGCAGCAGGCTTCCACATGCAGAATCTTTGAGAACATTGCTGTAGGGATTTGGCTGCATGATAGGCTTCTATTACTGTTAAGCAAAATTAAAGGCAGATTCTGTAATACGGGCACAGAAGCCAATGGGGCCTATTTGCTGGACCGCTTGAAAATCCTGAGTTTTGTTACATTTTCAGAAAGTAGGCATCTCTTACTGCCATCAAAACTTGTGGTGAGAAAGGATGTTTAAGTTTTGGTTTGTCAAGATGTTTCCAATATATTGTTGTTATTCTTACCTTTTCTGAAAAATATGTTTAATATAAACTCTGTTAGTTTTGTTCCAAATAATATGTGGAATGTTGGAGGCAGCCTCTCATTCATGGTCTTATTTTGTTCACCAAGTACCTTTATGAGGTACATAGAGTGAGGCTCATAATGATTATTTTATAGAGGAGGAAGTTGAGGCATTAGAGAGACATGGTTTTATGTTTCTTTCATGGTAAGCTTTGTTCTGAGAAAACAAATATCATCCCTTTTAAAAACTATAGTTATCAAAAAACAAGTTATAAAGCCACAGGAAGGAAGCTGTAATTTTCCCCACTTCATTCTAAGTTGGATCTCCATAATGTTTGTTCTCACTACCCTCTGTTGTTTTTCTTTATCACTTGGTCTAATGTAGACATACATATTTATTAGTGTGGTTTACTTAGTTCCTTCAGATTGTCAACTCCCTGGGGCCAATCATCATATTTTTACTGGATACCTAGTGCCCAGCATCCCTGCTTGGCATATAATAGGTGCTCAATAAATTCTCTTTGAGGAACACATGCTTAATGAGTGAACATAAGCAATACATTTAAATTTTGAAAGGTAAAAAAGCAAGGCAATGGAGAAGTTGGAGGTGAATTAATCCAGGCGGAAAAGAAATAAAACCTCTCCAATTTGCTTGAGACAATTACAGTTGTATTGACAAATAATATTAATCAGATCTTTTTTTTTTCTTTTTTGAGTTTGCCAGTATCTAAGAAAAGAAACGAGGACTAACAGCAGGGAACTAGGTGGTTCTGAAAGAGTTATAAACAAGAAGCTTAGAGTGGGCATGTGAGCAAGTTGAAACTTAGAGTCTTGTGTGCAAGGGCTTGGAACGTTCTGAAAAGTCCCAAAGTTTTGTACAGACTTAGAGTGAAGAGATTCAAGGTGATTTTAAGGAAGCATCCCACTATCCTACCTGAGTGTAAAAGAAACCTTGGTGGATTACAGAGTCACTAACAAGAGTTAAGCGTGGAACTTGTTCAGTGGAAGAAGATTCTAATAGGGAGAGTTCAGGTTAAGCACCTGCTCCCAGCTCTTCCCAGGGTTGGCAGTGTAGCCTTGGTAAAGTCACTAAGCTGCCCTGGGCCACCATTTCTGAACTTGAATTGGAAAAAGAGATTTTCCAGCTCTAAAAATATATGGTGTTGCTATTATTCCAAGTCTTGTTCTGTGTTGTGTGTCTGTTTTGGAAATAGAATTCCTATATTTTAAATATTTTCACTTAACTGTTGTAATAAAAATTCTGTTTTCATGAGGGAAAATAAAATCTATATTGCTTTGTAAATTGTACCTGTAGGAAACCTAGCTGTCTGGACCATGAGCCTGTAACAAAGGCTCAGGAGTCTACCTCATGATTTCTTATCCCATATGCAAAATAAATACATGGAAAGAAAAAGCCTTGTAAACCCAGATAAGTGCAGTGGTGATATAAATCTGAGGCGAATTTTTGTGAAATGGCTTGCCTATGGTCATAACATGGGTTGGTCCCTTATCCAAGCCCCGGCCTCCTCTAATTGCCTAATAATAAAATTGCACTTCTTCCCAAAATATGGAAAAGAGTTGATATGTTTTCTGAAATATTTAATTGATATTAGGGACTACTTTGATTTGGCTCTCTTCAGAAGTAATTTTGGACACGTTGATATAACAGGTTATTAGTGACTAGAATGGGTTAGGTCTAGGAGACTGGTCAAGAGTCTGGCCAGGGCCACAGGTCAAACGGGCTATAAGCTGAGTCCAACCAAGAGAGGGAGGGAATGCTAGAATAGTGTGCAGGTTGCAGGTTGGACAGGCAGAAGGCTACTGCGTTCATCCAGTAAGCACTTAACAAGAATTTCCTGCATGTACAGCATTTTACGTCACTGTGACCTTTACAACAAACTCTGCGACCTCTTGTCCAATTGTATTGTAATCATTTATGTCCGTGTTTACCTCTCCCACCAGTCTGGAATCTGTGAAGGCAGGGACTGGTTCCTCTCTGTTACACCCCTACCCCTGCTCCCCATCTGCTCAAGTACATCTACATTATTAGACAAACACTCATGATAATTATTGTAACCATTGCTGCTTTTGCCTTTACTCTTGTTATCTGAAGGAACAACTATCTAACTTACTAGTTAGCTATGAATTTTAATTACCCATCATAAGCAATTTCGAGAAAATATCCTGGGGAAAAGGGAAATAATTAGTTTATAAGCTATGGTTTGATCTTACTCAAAAATACACTCACCTTTATTAAACAATAAAAATTGGATTCTAACACCTATATAAATACTGATAAAAGATTCTCCTTTTCAATAAAGTGTCTTTGGAAGGACTGACAAAGATATACACTGAGACCAATTTTGTGTTAGAAAACTAGTTCTTTACAGTGTATCTGTTACCCTGCGTAGTGAATAATGCCAGGGACCCTGCCACGTGATCTTAACAGTCCTACTAGCTATCTTGAAACCTCACAAATTTATCCATCTCTTCCTGTTGTTCTTTTTATAGTTTTGTTATATGCATCAAAATTATTTCCAGCACAATGCTAACCTTTTCCATGATCCATATGTTTAAAATAAAAAGGATTGGGAACAAGCTTAATGTCCTCCTCTTGGAAGTAGTATAAATTCTTAACATAAAAAAAAAATCGGTGCATGACTTATAAGAATATGTAAGAATAGTTCTGTAGGGCTTTTTACTTTCCCCATTTGTAAAATAATTTATATACATGCACTCATAATAAACATTTCATATATGCCTTTGGATTTCTTTTCCCCAAGAAATCCTGTTTATAAGGACACTGCTGTTGAAGGTAAATAATGGTACAGTTTTGGCCTTTATGACTCCAAACACCAGTAATGTCCTTTCCAGGGCCTTTTCACGATTCGTCTAATCCTCTGTCGCTCTCACCATCTTAGGCTAGTTGCTGTTCATGTGCACAAGAGATGAGCTGCAATACCATTATAGGATTCCCTAACAAAAGACTTCCACAGTCATTTTCTAGCATCTTGGAGATTGACAAGGTCCCCTCCTGTTTCCCAAGCCCATTTCCCCCCTTATTCCTGGTGATTTCTTTTCTTATACACCAGAAAGAAAGCACCTCGCTGAGTGGTGACCTCTCTGGCTACATGGATACCTGCTAGAAACAACAAACCTCACGTGCGAAAACTGCTCCTTGATGTGTTGGCATTGGCGTGATGGCTCCTGTTTGATATACTGGGCTGCTTGGAGCTGCCTTTAAAAAAATCAATCCATATTAAAAATAAAAGTTCCTTTTGAAAATTACTCTTCTTATTTCTTTGGGGAGGTTGTGCCACAAACCAGCGAAAAGTGCTGCAAAGTGTCATATAATGAAACCACAGGACTCTCTAACAGGCCAGGGAAGGAGAACGTGTCTTGAGTAATTACAACACTTTCAGTGTTCAGTCAGTGATTCAGTTTATCAGTCATTTCTGGTTTGTTTTCTTGTTGAAAAAACTGAAAAGTTTTAAATGAAATTCAAGATGCCAATTTTAATCTTCCATACAGTTTCTTTCAAATTGATAAGTATATATATATTTTCTGTTTCACAAAAGTATGCAAAATAATTGCTTATGAACTTATCATAGGGAGTAACTATTCATTGTCAATGTTAATGACAATTTCCCTAAAACTTCATCCTCTATATAGTCATTTTTGCTAGTAGATTTTCCGTTTCAGTTTGTGTATAGAGTAAATAATATAAATAAGCATAAGTAATTTGAGAAAAAGAATACACTTTTTTAAAAAAGAATATAGTCTTTAGAGAGACAAAATAGTCAGAGGAAATTTTTTTATAAATAATCTTCTGTTTCTATCTTCAATTGGAGGGACTCCCTAGTTGTGTGTATTGCTTGAACACATATGATAATTGTTTGTGTATATGAACATACATGTTTATATACAGTTTCTGATACACATATATACACATTGTTCATTTTTAAAAAAATGTTTTTGATAATGTTCTTCACATGACTCAGTTCAAACGTGAGCATGCCAGGTGTGGTGGCTCACTGATGAGGTGGTTCAGGCAAACAGCCAAATGAGAGAGGGTAACTAATGGTGAGCAGCTGTGTTGGTTTAATGGGCCTGCAAGAGGATCTAACTTGAGTACATTTGTTGCAGGGCTCCAACCACAGATAAGAGTTTGCTTGGTTTTTCTTTCACAGCCCAGTTAATATATGGGAACGTGAACACCACTCCTCATGTAGACTCAAAGGATTAAGACAAATTTAAGGTAGGATTTGAAGAGTGTAGAAAAGCATATGTTCAACCGTTACTTGAGTAAAGGAATGTTCCTATCAGCCAAAAGCATTAAGTTAAAAAAAGAAGAGCTTCATAATTGCACAGAGATTGATCAACTGTTTTGTAGATTTATGACAGGATTTCGGTAGTAGTCAAGTCTCAACTCCTCCAAATGGCTCAAGGCCTCCCATAAACCAATCTCTCTGTTGTACTGACTGAACTTGAGCTCTTCCAGTTCCTTATTCTGATCTGATCCAGTTAAATGAGATCCTTTCACCTCAAACTGTGCTAATTTGCCTCTTTTACCATGTAGGTACCCTCATAGGATGTCTTCCTTGTATCCAAACACTGTGGCCTCTGCCATGCCTTCCCAGGTATGATATGGTGCAAAGTGCATGGGCTCACTAAGCTGGGCAGACCTGGGTTTGAGTCCTGGCTCATCTGTTTATTTGCTACATGACATTGAAGCCATTTAATTCCTCTGAACTTTGATCTTCCCTTCTGTGAACCAAGGATGATAACAATGATTGCTCCTATTTTATTTGATCCCTGCTCTAATAATACCAGGTGTCATTTATTTAAAGTTCATGTGGCAATGAATCTAAGCCCCACAATAATTAAGGGTAGTTAATTTAACACCCATTTTATAGATGAGAAAACTGAGGCTAGAAAGATTAAGAAGCTTACCTTAGGTCACAGAGCTAGAAATTGGCAGAGATAGAAGTCAAATCTAAAGAGTTTGTTTTAATGATTCCACAACTAATATTTTTTCCCTTGGTGTCATTATTACTCCAACTTACCTTATAGTTTTAATGAAGATTATAAATGATGTATGTAAAATATTTAAACATAGCAGGCATGTAATAAAGGTTTTATTTATATCCGTTTCTCAGCCCTGCTATCTTTTAAAATTGTTATATAGTATACATTTTGGTATTAGCTTTAGTTCTATAAATATTTTTAGCTAATTCATTAGGGTATTTCACACTTTTGTATGGCTGGCTTTACCTTTAGACACAGTAGGAGGCTGTTTATGAAGTGTGATTTTTAGGAGACACTTTCCAAAATTCCTAAGCTCTTTCTTTGGGATTGGTGCAATGTCTTTTATTCCATGATTAATGTAGTGCTTAAAAATGCAAAGTCTCCCAAGAATACTTTGCATTAAATATATTCATTCAATAAACATTTATTGAGGATCCCATGGGTATCAGGAACTATCTTAGGCAATGGGCATATAAGATAAATAAGATGAGTTTCCTTTCAGTCTAATTCTACTTCACTGTGAAGAGGGGGAAATAACTGCCTTGAGTCACACTGTCTGAGATGGTAGCCGTGAGTCACATGTGGCCCCCGAGCACTTGAAATCAGCTAGTCCACATTAAGATGTAAGTGTGTAAAATACACACTGATTTCAAAGACTTTATATGAAAAAAATCATGAAAATACTCAGTAATAGTTTTGTAATGATTACATGTGGAAATGAAAATACTTTGTAATATATCATTAAACCAAATTTCATCTGTTTCTTTTAATGTGGCTACTAGAAAATTTAATATTCCACATATGGCTCACATTGTGGCTATATTATATTACTTCTGGACAGCACTGGCTTGAGTAATTGGGGAGAGTTTGTAAGAATTTCATTTTATAAAAATTAGATCATGCGGTTAATAACTTGTTTGTAACTATGCTTTTCCAACTCAATAATATAAATGGATGTCATTTATGGATGAACAGTTGTGGACTTGAATAGCTTGGGAAGAGTAGAAGGACTAGAACTTTGGGGTAGGACGTAGAACGTCACAATTAGAGGGGATGTAGAAGTCTCTGAGGTCAGAGGTCTCATTTGGGAGATGAGCCAACCAAGGGCCAGAGATGAGTGGCTTTTGACTCTTTGTTAAAAGCAAACACTCTAGTATTACAGGCTACCATGGTCTGTGCTAAGCACTTTCTGCATTATCTCCTTAATACTCATGACAACCCACTAGGTAGCCCCTATTGTTATTTCTGTTCAACAAACGAAGAAACTGAGGCTTAGTGGAGGTCACATAGCCAATAAGTGGCAGAAATGAGACTTCAACTAAGTCTATTTTATTTCAGCAAGGATTTTCAACCATTGCACCAGCAGTCCCCAGGTTTTTCGACTGAACAAACTAATACATTTTTTAAATGGAAGAAAAAACACAGGATTACCCACATTTTATTTCGGCAAAAACAACAGTATTACTACTACTTCTACCACTATTTTTTATAACCATTATTTCATAAAGGTAAGAATAGTAAAAATAAAAATAATTGAATAAATATAGTTTTATTTTAAAAACCTCCTTTCATTGCCCACATTTTTCAGATTTTACCAGGGAGTAATGAAAACAAGAACAAAGGCACTGGAGCAGGGGCTGCTGTGGGACTCAGTAGGAGGAACTCGGTGCCCAGGTTCAGATTGTCAGGCTCTTCTGCAAGCTCTTGCCACGCTGCAAAGAAGTGTTGATCCTTGTCATGGTTGTCCTGGTCAGTGTGACATCCTCCACTCCGCAGGTACTTTATTGTACCTGATCTGCTTGGGGCAGCCTTGTCTGTGGATTATTTATCATTCAGTTCTGGAGATGGACAGTTGCTTTCTCCATCTCGATTGCTCTACAAGGATGTGAAACATCGAGGTAGTAGTCCTTGGCCTTCAAGAAGCTGGCTCCATTGCACTGCCTTTGTATTTTGGAGCAGGCTGATGAAACGGACATGCTGTTTTGCCATCACTGTGTCAACTCTGCTTTTATATACAGTTGGCATCTTTTTGCTCTGCTCTCCTTTGCCAGCCAAATAATTCTAAGCTCCCGATGCAAACACAGTCCCTCTGTGGCTTGATGCTTCATCAATTTGGAGGTTTCCTAGAGACTGTAGGATTAAGTTGGTATGATACAGATTTTGTTATTCTCTTTCTGACACATATACATGTCAGCACGTCACTCATATTTAATGATTATTACATGGCAAGTGTCTTTAAAGAGTTTTTAGTTTCTGTGGAGAAAAGTAAGCTCCAAATGTTATTATCCATAAGCTTAGTGTTGCTGTTGTTTTTTGTGTTAACTTGTTTAGACAGGACTGATACCTAGTGACTTTGAATTAGGTAAAAGAGAAAAAAAAAAAAAGGAACAAAAACAAAAACCCCAAAACCCTCAAATCAAGTATCAGAAAAGTCTTTACAGTATTTAAAATAAACCTTACATGAAAAATTAAGGATTGGTGAGAAAAAGGAGAAACAACATTGGATTGTGACGCTTTATGAGTGCCTGTGAGTGCTTCTTAGCTACTGCACTGAAAAGCATGTGTAAGAACAGAAGTAACATGTTTGTTACTTTTATTAATTACTAAAAAAGTTTGTTTCTACATTTTATGTTTTTATTTATAACATTTAAAACCAGTTTTAGATAATTGATTTCTTTCAGGAGTTCTCCATTCAGTTGCACATTGAATATAATAAGTGTTGAATGATGCCAATATTTTCCATCTTTCTCCACTTGGGAAATTGGAGTTCTAGTCTTCATTTTTCCATAACTGTTTTTTAATTGATGAAGGAAATTTTTCTTTTATCCCAGGGTTACTAACCTTCCTCAGCCTTTTGTGTATCCCCCAATCAAAAGGTTTTTGATTATCTAAAGAAATGACACCCACTGGTTCGCCTTTATAGATCATTTTGTTACCTCTTTCAAAGCATCTTAACAGGTTGGGGAGCCCAGATTTACCCTAACAAAAGCCAGGCTGGTCGCTCCCTTTTGTAACCTCCTCCTCTAAGCAATTTATAACTTTCCCTTCAGTGCACGGCTGAATTGGTTCTACTGGGATCCAAGAGCAGCTGTGGGGGGTCCTGGATTGTTTTCAGAGGTCATCACAGGATCTTTCTAGAAAATTAAGGCAGCACTGACAATTCTCAGCCCACAGAAGGATAAAGGGAAGAACTTTTTTTTTTCAAACCTTGTTGATTTCTGCTTGTTACTTAATCTTTTTAATGATTTCCAACCATTGGAAGTTTAGGTTGTGTCCTGAGTTATCTTAGGTTTAGGGTAGCTGCCTAATGAGAACTAGAGATTAAAGTGAAGGGGATGTTGGGGGAAAGCAGAGGTGACCCTTAGGGCACAGTCTTGGAGGAGAGACAGGAGAAACTTATAGAGTTTTAAATTCTTAAAAGATTTTTTAATTTTAATTTTTTCATAAATTTAGAATTGAAAATTCTAGAAATCATTAGCCTGGATGAAGGCAAAACTCATGCTGTTGATAAATAAAAAAAGATGTGCAAGGTAGCAATTCATTTTTTTCCTTTTTTTTGTTCCTGTTATACAAGTGAAACACAAATACTTTTTTCTCATAGTAAATGTCCTAACCAGAACACAAGCATATAGAGTGAAAGTTGTTCTTTGTCTTCCATTCCTTTTCTTAAAGGAAGCCATTGTCATCAGTTTTGAAATGTATTTTTTCTGTTAATTTATATTCACATATACTCTACAGATATAGAGAATATATTTTTGAGTTGATGTAATGGGGTCCATACTGCATAATTTGTGACTTGCTTTTTCACTTTACAACATGTCTTAAAAATCTTTACATGTCAATATATATAGATCTACTACATTCTTTTTAAGGTCCATACTAGAAACTATACAGTATGTCCAGCTGATAGACATAGTCAATGTTTATAAATTTTTGTTATTATAAGCAGCAGTGCAATGAATGTACTCACACAAACACCTATGGGCACCTGAGTTAGTATCTGTAGAAGAATTTCCTGGAAGTGGAATAGCCAGTCCCATTGATTCTCAACTAAACACCCTCTAACAGATATGCTCTACCTCCATAATTTGCTACTCACACAGCACACAAAGTTATTTCTGAAAATGTAAATAAATGCCTCGAAGGCTTTCTCTTGCTTCAGGATGATGACCTTGACACAGCTTTTCAAGTCCTGTCTCTGGCCACTGCTTACCCCTCATTTCTCATGGTTCTTTATGCTCTAGTCAAGTGATGCTACTTTAGTTCTCTGGTTTCCTTAGCCTCTCTTTCACATGCATTTAGGTGTTTATACCATAGTCCTCTCTGTTTGGACGCCCTTCCCAACTCCCAAATTTTATTCATCTTTAGATTTCAGATTGAAAATAATTTTCTCCAGGAAGCTTTCCCTAAACCACTCTAATCTCCAGTCTGCACCCACCCCAGGCACACACATCCACACAAATTTCTGAGACGTCCCTGTACATATCCCCTCATAGTGCTCAATTCTTCACGTTAAGTGATGCCTCCCTATTTATATGAATTCCCCCAAATCCCTTATGTCTGTCATACCAGTTACTGATAATAATGTCCATGGTGTTGCATCAGGCCCCATAAGATTCTGAGGTATCTCCTTGGAACATTAAGTTATTTCACAGAGTCTAGCACAGTACATGACATTATAAAGGCATTTCTCCTAAATGGGTGATCTTAGGTGGGAAATTGATGATTTTGTTGAAAGGGAAAATACAAATTCACAGAATTACAGTGCTAGAAGCGCGCTTGGAACTCATCTAGTTTCTTGCTACTCAAAATGTGCTCTGTGGATCAGCAGCCTCATATCACCTGGGATCTTGTCAGAAATGCCTCGTCCCTGACCTACTGAATCCAATTCTTCATTTTAATAAGCTCCCAGGTGATTCTCTTGCACATGAAAGGATGAGAAACACTACTTTAGTTTTCAGTCTGGCTCTATACTAAAAGGTGCAAGGTTCCATGTCCCGTAGTTTCTGATTCTGCTGGTCTAGGGAAGGGCCAGGCAGGACATTGCTGTTGTTACTGGTTTTTAACTTCAGAAATGATTCCAAGTGTAGTAGCCAGAGTTGGAAATCCCTGACTTGGGCCCTTTCTTTTCTTATGGCATTGCTAAGAATGCCGTAGACAGCAATTTGGTGGCCAAATTGTGATTAGAACTCAAGGTTACTTATTCTAGTCCTGTGTTCTTTCTCCCATACCAACAGTCTCCAAGTAATCTCTCAGAAATCTTATAAAGGATATTCTAATAGCCACATTCCATTTTTCAGAGGAAAAAGTGAATTGTCCAAGATGAGTTCCAGCAACTGGACAATAACTTAGATCCAAAGAATTTCCTTTGCTTTGTCTCTCCCTGTACTTCTCATCATAAGCATTTTGTCAGGTGAAACCCTTGACCCTGTTCAGGGTTTGGGTCAAATCACCCTTAGATGTGTCTCCAGATTCATCCTCTGACAAGGAAGATGGGCACCCCCTCCTCATCACCGAACTTGAAACATACCTATAAAACACAGCTTCCTAAAAATATGCCCTTTCAGAGAAGGCCGCTTCTTTAATTCCAAATTCCAAAGGAGGGTCACAGCCTCAGGAAGCATAAATAAAACCCCAGATACTTTGGCACCTACACCTGAAACCAGCAAGTTTGCTGCCGGGTTTTGGTTTCTAAAAAAAGTTTACCTGGGCTCTTACTTTACTCCTCAGATGCTGCTGTTCTCAGCAATTGGAGAGCAGCCCCCACCTCTTACGCAGGTGAGAATGTTTGCTGCTCAACAAACTGGTAATCCTAGGTGGAGAAGTAAGTGCTTAGAGCACTAGTTGGGAGGGTCTCAGTGCCTTTTCCTTTGGAATGTGATATTATCAGTAGATTAAGAGGCTAGACACCTGGTGAGGAAATATTAGCCTTATTCTGTCTGGGTGTTTTTGATGTTTTCCTGGATTATTGCTGGTTGGCGAATTTTCAGTTCTGTTAGAGACTGTATGACCCTGAACTTCTCGGAAATAAAAATTAAAGAATAATGTAAACATAGAAAATATATATTTAAGAAGGGAAATCTCTAGATTGATGGCCTGCTTTGATTATTTCTGAAGTTTTTATTGATTAGGTAGAAAACATTCATCTACATATGGAACCTTCATGGTGAGGGGAAAACTTCAGTTGTTTTACTTGGATTCAGTTTACTGTGCAGGTAAAAAGAGGTAAGTGTCCATTCATATTTTCATAAGAATGGCAAACTTGACCTTGTAGCTTCAAGAGCAATAATTGGAAGCTCTCAGAGTGGATGCACATAAAAACGAAGAGTGCCCAAAGAGAATATTATGTTGATCCAGAGTGACACTATGGGAAATGCAATGTCGAAATTTGTCTAGCTCAAGAAGTCAAAGCTCCTACAGATGACTGAAGGGAAAATAGACACCCACTCTCAGATGCTTGGGCCAGTCTCAGAGGTTACGGGGCTCTGGTATGTTGGGGAGACTGAAAATTCTCCAACTCCAAAATTTGTTATTAGTGACCCCTTATTTTTAAAAATTATGAGCAGAGAAAAATAATCTGGCTAGAAGTGTAGGAAATCCTTCTGTTTGTGCTTCACTACTTAATTTCTTTGAAGAATTGTTATGGAATCTTATTCTGAAGCTCCTGCATATCCTTGTAGAGAAGTCAAAACCCGAATAGAAGAAAAAAGAAACAAAGAAATGCAGTACATAAAATTCCTCAAAACCTAAAAAAGAAAACAAACAAAACCAAAAATCATTCCATTGAAGTGAGTAGGCTTTTGTTGTTCACTTTTCTTTTTAAATGAAATATTACAACCTTATAGAAAAGTACAATATTACTAATATCTAAGAACTCACTGTTTTAGTCTTCTAAACATTTTATTGTATTTGCTTTGAATTGAGAAATATTCCTTTACAGATACAGGTGAAGTCTGTTGTGTGCCCTTTTGCAACTGCATTCACTTCACTATGGTGACTTTATGCTTTTACTAAGTATATTTGTATCAATAATCATTAGATAATATTGTTTAGCATGATTTTAAAGTTTGTATACGTGATATTGTATTGACTATATCCTTGTACAAATGTTTGCTTTGCTCAAAATTATATTTGTGAGATTTTTTTTAATGTTCATTCACATAGCTCTAGTTAATTCATTTTACTTCATCAGTTGTATGAACATGACATGATATATCCATTCTTCTTTTAATGATGAGCATTCAAGTTATTTCTAGTTTTTGATCACAGCATTGTTTTTGCTAGTTTAAAATCTTTTACATGTCTCTTTGTGCTTAGCTATGAAAGTTTTTCTAGAAATACACCACAGACTAGAATTGACAGGTTGAAGGTAAGCAGTCTTCAACAGTATATTGCCTACGTAGCAGGACTTTTTAATACAAAAGAGACGTATCATAATTTTGAATTCCAATGATATAATTTAAAACCCTTTAATAAGTCTCATAATACAACATGGATCTGCACTCTGTAGCCTGCATCTGGGACATATGCTCAGCTCTCTGATCTAGGTTTCCAATATGGAAATTATATGTGATATGTTCTTCTTTTGTAGTGTAATACCTGTGCTGTTCCCGCACACCCCCCAGTCTTTTGACAGTAGCAATTACAAAATGGCAGAACCCACCTGGCTAAAACATTGTCACCTTTAAAATGACAGTCACTAAGAACTAGCTCAGATGAATTGGAATTATAGGCAAGGAGCCTATAGGATTCATTAAAGAATGTCATCTGAAGGAGTTGTTTAGAAACAACACAGCCAGTTGTGGGCAGGAGCAGGGGGAAGCTATATTCCATTTAAAAGCTAAAACCAGGGTTTCAGTTATAGGAAGAAACCTAATACTAGTGTATTAACTAACTAAAGTTATCCGTTTTTTTTTTTTCTTTTTTTGTTTTGGTCCTGTCTATCTCCTGATATTTATAGGTGGCTGGGTTGTAGAAAAAGACCTAGAGGAGTTTTCAAGGTACAATAAAATTTTCTCAACTTACAGAGAAATCAAGGTTTTCTTTTATATATGTCTTCATCAACATTTAGCTTAAAGGTTTCAGGATAGATAGATTTATTGGAATCCACTTCTTAAGCCCAGTTAAGCCTAAATTGTATCATGCTAGTGACAACTTCAATAAAATTGAGGTGCTAAAATTAGACACTGAAATAGAGGACAAAGTTGTATTCTTTTCATTCTGTGTTTCTCTCTCTCTCTCTCTATATATATATATATAATTTTATATATAATCCATAGTTATATATAGATTATATATAACAAATTATATATATGTAGATAGATTATATATAAATTATATCTATATTATATATAGATATAGATATAGATATAGATATAGATATAATCTCTGATACTTCCAGGTCATTGAGGTCAGGTAGTTAGTAGAAGAGCCTTGGACCTTTGCCACCACTCTAGAAGAACGTGAAGGTCCTCACTAACCTAATAAATGATCAATAAATACATGTATATATCTGTAATCCAAACTGCATTTATCCATCCATATACATATCACTGATTGTTTTTTGAAAAGGTTACAGTTCAAGTAATATATACTCAGAAGTTGAGGTGGGAAGCCCCATGAAAAGAGTGGCAGGGCCACTATTTTCCCACCAGTGCCATCCGGTTCCCCAGCCCGGTAGTATTATCTCGCTTTTGTGCTTCTGTAAAACGGTTTGCTTCTAGGAAAGTGGAACTTACCCCTAAGATTCTATTGGTTCCCAAAGCTCACTCCTGATTGGTCCACTTCTAACACCTCATTTGCATAAAGCTCACTCCTGGTTGGCCCATTTCTATCACTCCTGATTGGTCCATTTCTAACACCTACTCTGCATATGATGTTGCAAAATGTTGCAAAGTCTTGACTGGTAGCCCATAAAAGCCTGTGTAAACCTACAAATGGGGTTCAGAGCAAAGAGTGTTAACTCCTCTGGGCCCACTGGTGAAATAAACCTGAGTTCTCCAACCTTCCGTGTGCTGCTTGGTCTGTCGCCAGGATCCAGGTTGCTATCACACTGAGCTGTAACACACTTTGCTGTAACAAAGCACTTGCAAAGGCATATATTATTGGGAAGACAACAATCTCTAAAGTCATATCCTTTAAAGCAGTAGAATATTTGCTGGAGGAAGCTGGAGTGTTCAGAAGAAGCATCCATATTCCCAAGTCTTCTCTTGCTTTCTTACACCTAGCTCCAACACTTTCCCGATTTTTCCTGCTTTGAAATAGGAAAAAGTAACATAATAACCACCTTACTTCTGGGACACAGGTCCCTCGCACCCTATCCAATTTCCACTCTGGGCTTCGTCTGAATGTATCCTTACTTTAGTCACTGTCCCATGGTAGTTGTGCCCTGTAAGAGTGTTTCTCTAATGGACTGAATAGTTGTGACTTTGTGTTGTCAGTAACAGAAAATTTGTTGCATTTTGGTCGAACTCTTCATTCATGGTCTAAGAATATAATTGACAGGGATAAGAGGTAACAGCAGGTCTTTTTGAGCATCTGCTTTCAGACCAAGGGAAAACAATGATTTGAATAGATACTCTACCTTTGTGAGGTGCCGTGTCTTTCCATTTCAATCTCATGTTGCTCCTTGACCCCTGAACATGTTGCACTCGTTTGTCTTTTAACGCTGATTTTTAAATACAAGTTTCAATAATGTGGACTTCCCTCCCTCTCTTACCCATTTATTTAAATCTTACCCATCCTTCAAAGTTAAGCTGACTACTACCTTGTCCTTAGCCCATTCATTAAGAGAGCATCTCACAGTTCCTACAGAGTTACAATAGAACTTCTGCCTGGACATCTCAGTTGACTCACTTGATGTATAATCATGTACTCTTTTGGACTAGCAATTTGTGTCTCTTAGTTTTCTTTCCCCCCAATAGATTGTAAATACCTTGAGGGCAGGAGCCATATGTATTTCCTACTTCTCTCTCCTCTAAAAGTCCTAGCAGTATTATGAGGCTATACTGGGTATCTTCCAAATTTAATTAGTTACTTCTTTGTCTTGACATTTAACTTGCCATAGGTTTATATCTCCTCTGGAATTACAAACATCTTAGCAAAAACTATAGATAAAACTTCTGTGTCCCACATAGAGCAGTTGATCAATTAATATTTTTTGAGCAAATGAGAATATCATGCTCGGAAAAAGGGTGAGACTGATTAAACAAAAGGTTTTGTTGTTGTTGTTGTTGTTGTTGTTGTTGTTGTTGTTTTTCCTCAAGGATTTTGCCATGGAAAAGGTGAGCAACACAGCTCCTCACCTCTAATCTGAAGGCAGTGAATTCTGCAGGGTTGGGTTGTTTCTGTTCAAAGTGTATCATCAGAGTAGGAATGAATGTTTTCCATCATGTTAATCTATAGCATCTTACTCAGTGCCTGGTACACAGTAGACCATCAGTAAATGATTACTGAGTTGAGATTAAATAAATTAAATAGGTATTTCAAACATTTATTGAGGTCTTACTACTTTCCTCCCATTATCTCACTTAATCTTTATGACAGTCATTTGAAGAAGGTAATATAATCATGATTTTAGAAATGATGGAATTGAAGTCTAGAGATATTGAAAGCAGTGTCCATCCTCACAGCTAGAAAAGGACAGAGATAGAATACAAGTTCATTTTGCTTGGATTCTCTAAAAATTCCACACCTTTTTCATTATATCATACTGCCTTGACTTCAGGAATTTTATTTTGTGGGATGAGTCTTAGACCAATTAATATATCTCCAAGTCAGTGGAGGAATTTCATACTGGATCCAAGTCTACCTAAATTTGGTGGAGAGCAATTTTAAGGAACGACTCTTGAAAAAGCCTGTTGTATATTCACTGAAGAATTTGGGACTGGTGAGGAAGAGACTTTTGACATGAAAAGGGCAATTAGGTGGAGACCTATTGACATCATTTTCAATGGCAAATATTGCCCTTCATCAGTTGTTATTCTTTCATTACCGTGACTTTACATTCTTAGGCAATTTTTATTTAAGTACCTTTTTTGGTTATTTACCCATCTGATTGCCCAACAGAATTGACTCCCAGGACAAAAATTTACTTCCTGCTTTTCACTCCCTTCTTAATCTCAGGTAATGTGTAGAATGCAAATCTCTTATTTCTATAATTATGTTAATTTTAAGGGGAAAATATAACCCCTGAGATTATATCAGAGATACTTGGACTTGTTTTACAGCTGGAAGGAAACTCACACAAGTCACTGAGTGACTTGACGAAGGTCACAGAGTTAGCTAACCTTTTAATTAAAGGGTAGACCTAAAATGGACTCCAGAGATCCCCTAATTCAACTCCTTCATTTTTCAGACAAGTTAACCTAACAGGTGCACACAATCCCAATACCTTTCAAGGTAAATACCTACAATGTCTTCCCACAATGACTTGGCTCCTTGTTGCAGAAACGACTGATGCTTTTGTGCCTTTGTGTTAACGTAAGGTGGACTCTTCAATACACCCACACCCCATAACTAAAATGGTTAGAATTGAATGTTCAGTAGCGTTTTGGAAGCCTCACCATGGAAACAAAGGTTTGGATTCCCTCAGATTGAATTTCGATGTTCTTCCTCTAGAGCAGATAAATTGAGGCTCCTGCAGGCATGGGTTCTGTCAGATGAGACTTTAAATTTCAAAATAAAAGATTCTTCTCGGCAGGATATTAGAGTGTCGTGGTGCACCATTAGGAAGGAATGCAGCCTGTCCTAATTCTCTTGGTCGACCCTTTGAAAACCCTGACTGAGGGAAAATCTCATTCTTGGCCTCCTGGACTCTTGGATGCTCTAAAGAAATGTCATTGCTTTGCAGCTAATAGACCCTTAAAAGTTACTTCCAAAGAAAACATATCTAGTCATTGTTCATTAATATAGAATAATGGAGATGTGAAAAAGTTAAAATACATGTTTTGGAACACAATGAAAAATATATGCCCCAAACGCAAGAGCTCTATCTAGAAAGGCAGTGCTGCCTCTGGGAAGTAATTTTTGTTGTGTAGAGTGGGGTCCTGGTTTTGTAACTTAGAAAATGTAACAGTTGCTAGGTGGTGAGCTGTAGGGGTGGGAGTAGAAAGTGAGGGGCTTATCCGACCTTATTTCCAAGCTGACACAACATGTTTTAAGTGGATGGTGTTTGGTTTCATTATGTTAACAGCATCTCCCTGTGCTCTTTGATGCATCGCTCCAGTGCTTAGTAATTTAGTAACAGGTTGGAAATGGGCGAGGGGTAAAATGAGCCTGTGTTACCATAGGGACAACTATCCAGCTCTTACTTTTGAATTAGCATAGTAACAGAAGGTGACATTTTGCCCCAGGGTTCAGAGGAAACATAAAGTTATAAATTATACCATACATACAGACTTGTTGAATGTATAAGTCCTCTAGAGTCAGCTCTTAAAGTACTGGCTGATCAGAGATTGATATGTTCTAATCAACTCAACATGAGATGTGATAATTTTACATTTGTGCAAAAGAAAAATATGAATGTTTTCATGATGAAAATTACCTGTTCATACTTTGTACTTCTGTAAGACTTGCTTATTTGAGATGCAGATGAACTGGTTTTCTGATCTTTTGAGGCATGCCATTATTATTATCAGTCTAAGGAGCTGAATGAAATTCTAGGCATAAAGCAGATCAGCTCCAGATTTAATATGGGGTGTATGATTTAACTTTTGTTCCATTTTATCTGCTTTATATTAGTCCTAAAGAACATCAATGATCATGCCTCACCAAATCACTTAAAGAAAAGGGTGCCCTTGTAAATATCTAGAACAACTACCAGATGAGATTGTATATATACCAAATTAATGAAAACCTCTTGTATATCTTCAGAGCAACAATTTCCAAATATCCCCGGCTTACAAAAGATGTGTGATTCAGCCAATAAAATTCACATTGAACACTAGAGTAGTCATTGTGGTCTTTTTGGCCCACACTGCAATCAGGATGATCTCTGTAATGTCATTTACGTCTTAGAAGTACCTTGTTCCTTTTGTGATTGTTTGCTTTTACATGTGTGCGTGTTGCAGTTAAAGACTAACCTTGGTTAAGATCTACAGTGAATGGAGATAGTTAGAAACCTCACATAGCAAGTTGCTATTTAACTTTTTTTCTCCAATGCAAATGATTTGTTGGAGTTTATAGTTTCTTGGGTAGAATATTTTAATATAAATGAACATTTCAAAGGTTTTCAGATGTTCTTGAACACCAGAATGGTGGAAAGTAACTTTTAAACTTCTTAAACTTTTTACACTTTTAAAATTCAAGAAAAGTTCATCATTTGATTGATTACAATTTACGAAATGATGAAAAATACCCAAGATTTTATCTCCCACAATTCTAATTGATTTTGGGGGTGGGGA
Source organism: Vicugna pacos (assembly GCF_048564905.1). NCBI lineage: Eukaryota > Metazoa > Chordata > Mammalia > Artiodactyla > Camelidae > Vicugna > Vicugna pacos. The sequence goes on along the minus strand of NC_132987.1, from coordinate 51,550,249 downwards.
TAAGGAATAAGAAGCTATATGGTAAATAGCTTCAAAAATTGAAGCTTCGTTTGCACTAACAATTCTCTCTTTTGAATTCAAATATTTTCTGAGAGGGCTAGTTATGCTTTAGTGTAAATTTCTTTAATTAGCTCAATCAAATTGAGTATTTTAAATGAGGAGAAGAGGAAGTGGAGATCTTAACTGCATAGAAATGAGCTAAGGGGAGTGAATGGTCAAGAAAATGATGGTGAGATCTGGGCCACAAGAGATCAGACTCCTGCCCCTTCCCCAGACTCTTCTATTCCCGGCTCCTCCCCAACTCATCTCTCTTTTCCTTTATCGTGAGAATTTTCAGACTGCCCTGTTCTTGGAGAGCTCTACAGACTCTTCCATGGAATGCAGATTCTAAATGCCAGAGAATTGAGAGTTCGTCCTTGGATATGAAATACTCTTCTTAGAAAATAAAGCACAAAAGGAATTCATTTTTCCCCTTTATTTTCAGAGTTGTGATAATGAATAATAGGCCATGGCAGTAGAAGACTACTCAGGAGACAATTCATGAACTCCCTAGCTGTTTTTACTTACTTATAAATACATTAACTGTTCAGTCTTTTTACACGAGTTTGTGGGCTCTTTTTTGTGTGGCTGGTTCACTCAGGCTGTTGATGAAAGTGTGCAAGAAGAAGCTGAATGGGGTCAATTGCTGGAGATGTTCGAGAGAGGATTTAAGCACCAGGTGTTGGGTTGAGTGATGCTACCTTCAAAGTCTGTGCCAATCTGAAGTCCTAGGAAAGGGATGGCAGATATATTTTGACAAAGTGCTCCTTTGATCAATTAATAATGCTACATATTGCTCTTGATTGAAAAGAATTCTGAAGCCACGTCCAAGCTCTTTGGGAGAAACGTTCATGACCAATTAGTCAACATCCACCTTTCTATAAAGAAGTGTTACTGTTTGTGACTGTGTTTGCCATCCCTGTCCTAGAATAGTCAATGAGAAGTTGATTCGGACCTGCATTTCCCTGTGAAACCGTTTCCATAGTTTTCTGTTCATGTTCACTGATTAAATCTTGAACCCATCCTGCTATTGTGCATGACAAGCTGTTAATCTGAGGGAAGAGAGAAAAAGAGAGCATGGTGCAGCGTTAAAGTACAGTCTTAGAAAATAACTCAGTTATATTTGTCACCAGCATCCCTTAAGTAAAGCATAGTGCTTTAAAAATGTAGACATTTAGATCGGTGTAAGATAATTTGCTACTATAACTGTAATTAAAAGTGACAAAAGGAGTTGATATGTGATCTTGCAAGGCAATGTAATAATAGACAAAAATGTACAACCTCTGTTTAAAACATGACCTGTTGAGTGTAGCACGGTTTTGAGCAGGACTGTCATTAAATCAGTCTCAAGGAATTATGGCCCAGGTTCACGTCTTAGATGAGTCAACTGCAGGATTCCCTCATCAAGATACCTAAAGTGAGACACTAGATGTGCGTGATTTATGTGAATTGCTGTTTGCCTATGTCTGTGAAAGGCTGTCGAAAGGGATGTTACCTTTAATCTAAAAGTACTCAGCTGTTGGCATTTTGGCATTGTCCCTACTCAGAAATGAAGATATGAGATTTAAGGTATTTCTGAGGAATTTTAAATAATTGCTAGAATCAATTTGAGTTCTGTAACAACCTGTACATATCATGAGAGTGAAAACAAAGGACTATTCACATGGATGATCCCTTGCCAAATTGGGCGTGTGAAAGCTTATAAGAATTTGCTTATGTATCTTAATATAGTGACTTAATGCCTTAAGAATATAACTCCTTCAAATGCCTTAAATTTCAAGAGGGTTTTACTATCCATGTTTTCTTTTAAGAATGTGATGCATTTGAAACAATATAGGTGGGCAAATGATTCTTTAAGCATTATGCTTGGCACCAAAGAGGAATTAAAATACAAGATTTACTGTTTGTGTATGCTGGTATATCAACAAAGCTAGGAGGCGGGAAGATCAATGCAGGTATTTTCTCCCATGTTGAGAGAGCTGAGAAAGAAAGCATCTCCCTATTTTTAGCATGGGCACATTGGTTCAGCCAGTCTGACTAATCTTGGCAGAGGTGAATTAACAATGGGTAGGAAGCCCTTAGTCCCTGGGTGAATTAAAGTCATAAAAGTTCTCCAAGTAGTCAAGGACCCAGTTGTGGATAAAGTGAGTTAAAGACATTCCTTGTTATGTTGTGCAATGTGTTTTCCACATGAAACACATTCCTACCAGACTTCAGCAATAGGAAGTATTTGTCTCTTCAAATAAACCACCTACTTTCTTTTATCAAACCATAAGACTTCGCATTTCCCTTGTTGCATTGACTGCCAGGAGTCTCAGGGTTATGTTAGTACTCAATTTCAGAAACAGTGTCATTCTAGCTTTCTGATACAATTATGTCTTTTTTCCCTAAATGATTTCTGGTCTGCTTTAAAAAAATGCTACAAGTGCTATAAAATTGTAAGTTACCTCAGATCCTTTGTGAGAACACGAAGGGTCTAATTTCTACATAAAATAAAAATATGAGTTGTTGAAATAATTTCTTGTATGTTTTGACCTTAACATCTAAAGGTAAATCTAGAAACTTGGGCCATTAGGATTGTGCAAATCATTATAAAACCAAAGTCAAATGGAGACAGGATTGTTGTGTTAAAAAGTAAGTTTATGAAAAAAGCCAAGTGAATCATTATTCTTTATGAAACAAAACACTGCTTGCATCTCCTGTCTTCACATGACTTATTGTCATCCCTCCACTGCAGGTTTCATGCCTGTCCATGTTCCACCTGTATGAATGTAGCATCTGAAGATTTTGCTCAAACTCTGACCCCTCTGAAACCTCTGTAGGCATGCCTCCCCTGCTTTGCTTTCCAATTTCCACTACATTTGTTTTTTTTTCTCACAAGTATTCTTTTAACACTGTCACAGTGTTTGCCTATATTTTTGTGGTCTCCCCATGTACCTCCTAGACCATTGCTTCTGGCTGTGCATTGGAATCACCAGGGGGGTTACAAGAAATACTCATGGGTGGATCCCACCCGCAAAGATGTTGATTTGATTGGTATGAGGTGCTGCATGGGCATTGAGATTTTTGAAATCTTCCTAGGTGATTCTACCTGCTGTTACCATTGAGACGTTTAAACCGTTGTCTTTAGAACATTGAGATCATCCTTGTTTATCCTTCTCTGCTCTAAGAGCAATGCCTTGTGCTTAGTGGGTGTTTTAAAAATGTTTGTTGATATGTCTGGCATGGAAGCTATTGGAAAAATCTTTCATTCTGTCAATCTGATCATCTTTGGGGAAGTATGATTATTTCTGTAACATTCATTTATTCCTTTGTACAGCACACATACATTAATCAGCCTTGAAGTTTTGTGGAGTTCTGCCCTCTATGGGGAGCTGCATACAAAAAGTTCAAATGATTCACGTCTTGTTCTACCACTATGGCTATAATTTTCCATGTGCCTACTGTGTACTGACACTGTTCCATGTGCTTTATATATGTTAGCACACTTAACCGCTCATAACAGATTCCTGTTTTTATTTTACAATTCGAAGAACTGGAGAATAGGACTCTGAGGCTAGGATTCACACCCAGGTGTGCCTGGCTCAAATCTAATGTTCTTTGCACACACGAGGCTACCACTAAAAAGACTTTGGTTTCTGTTGATGTTTTGTATGTATCTGTTTAATATGAATACTGATGGCTTGACTTTTTAAACTGTCTTTCCAGTGGTTTGAAGATACAGAGGCCATCAAATGTCGTTCAGTGGGATTTGTTCACCAATCTTCCAAATGTTCTGTTTGATTGCAGTTGCTCCCAAATCCTTCTAGACACTCCCCTTCCCATCTAGAGCCTGTACAAGACCTCAGCAAGGGTAGACTGGCTGAGTATGGCCAGTTTACTAGCTGATAAAGTTGATGGAATTATAAAACTACTCACCCGTTACATGACTTTTTACTTACAAATGTAGGGACACAATTAAAAAAAAAAAAACTGCAGGTACCAAATTAGACCTCCAAGTGAATACCAGTGCTCAGGCTTGCACCTGCCCTGTGCCTCCCCACATACATGCACACACACATTCACTCCAGGGCACTTGTGTTACGTTTGCCTGCTTTATTGATATATTTTCTTCCACCTTTCTTCTAAGTTAGAAGATTGCCCACAAGCAAGATATTTTAAAAACTAACAGCTATGAACATAGCAGTTTTCAGAGAAAGAAAGAAAATGGTAATTATTATAGATGGTGTTGTCTATCTATAATCTCTCTCTCTCTGTCTCTCCCCTACCTTCAATTTCCCAAATCAGTTGATTTTAGCAATCCAATACCATAATCCATTTCTGGATGATACCTGAGTATTTATTGAAGTTATTTAGAAATGCTTTATTTTGGTGTGTATTTCTAACACAAACAACATTTCTCATAAAATATATCAATACAGAAAGGTTGTACCCTAGTGAAAGGTGGTGTGATACTTTAAACGTTGCTTCCTAAGAATTTACCACATACTGAAACTTTGCCTGGTGAATTCAAACAAAACCACTGGTAAGTTATTCTAGGCTAATCTCACTGAATGAAAATGAAAGCTAGTATTCCTTTTTTCTCTTTGATGTTGTTGTGTGCTATATTAATGTTTATACAGTGATTTCTCTTTCCCCATTACTGTTTCAGACACGTAATTGTAGAATGAAGGCAGTCTGTTAGTAAGTACTTTAAAGTGATTGGTGTCATCAGATATTTATTCAGTTCAAACGTATATTTTTTAAACAACTTTTTTCAGGGTTTAGACGTTCATGGCAGAGTTCCATTCTAGTGCCATTACTGCCTTCTACTCCTAAAAGCCTGCTCTGTGTGCCTTGTGAGCCAATACATTTATGAAAGGAAGACCACTCCTCTCTCCCCTTTTTGATAAATGAAAATCCAAGACTTTTGGTTTCCACAGAAGCTAATAATTCAAAGGGACATACACAATGTTTGGCAGAGACACAGTTAGACTTAACTCGGGAAGTTAGAGTGCGAGTACTTCCTTATGCTCAGTCATTATCAGAAAGAGGCTACAGAAGGAGCAGCCTTGAAGTTTGAAGGTTAGTTCTGCGGGAGAGCCAAATAGGGTTCTTCTCTATAGAGAAATTGATTATATTTTAGGAAGTTTACACATATGATGGTAAAGACAATGGATTAGAGCCTAAAGCAGTGGTTTCCTGGACCAACCCCCTCAGGTTAGAAATGCAGATTCTCTGACCCCTACCCAGACCTCCTGAATGAGAAGTTGAGGAAGTAGCCCAGTAAACAGTGGTTTTACAATGCCTTCAGATGGGGTTCTGTTTCACGGTCAGGTTTAAGAACCAGTAGTCTGGAGTAGACTTGACATATCTCACGTTTGGGAACTGTATCTAAATTTCTCTGTGCCAGGCACACAGTAGGTACTGGATACATATTTGATGAATAAATTAATAAAGTCAGAGATGATGAGAGCCCAGACTAATAAACAAAATATACTATGAGAACCAGGAAAGACTTTAGCTCCATTTGCTGTTCAGTCAAGAGCAGAATTGACTCTTAATGAATGGGATTATTTAAATAATTTATGAAATCTTCCCTTATTTCTTCCATTTTCTTCCTTGTCTTTCCTTCTAGTTAGTTGCTTACTGTAAACTCAAAAGATGCATTGCACTTTCTTAAGATGAAGTGTAATAAATAAAGGGAGAGAGTTTGGTAACATACACCTGCTTCTATAGAGGGCCTGGCATAATTCTTCCACTTGAAAGAGAACCAAGTGACCAGTGAAGTGGCAGCAACGTGCCAAGTCAATAACGGCCCAAGTTCTGGGGCCATCAGAAAATATGACATTGGGAACTTGGCTGGCAGTCCAGGATGAAGAGGAGACTTGGGTGGCTAGGACCAAAAGGAGGGGCCACGTATTTCTGAAGCTGCACTGACATTGCTTTTGAAGAAATTCCAAACTTGCAGCAAAAAGATCAGTAACTCAATTACTAATGTCTTTGAATGCTAAAGGGAAATGTTCAATGAAAAAGGAGAGTGAAAAATGCCAGTGAGAGGGAGGCACCCAAATATCTACTCTCCGCCAGTCATTTTGTTGGAACGTGGAACATATCTCATTTAATCCTTACCACCTTACCATGTCTTAGTATCTCCTTTTTATAAGCAGAGGCCAGAGGGAATAATTTGTCCAAGGTTGTACAGCCAGAAATTAGTAACGCTGGAGTACAAACTTGGGCATTCTGACTCCGTAGCCCGCATTTAACTTCCTGTTATTAAATATATGAGGTTGCTGTAGTTTCAGCCCTTTTCAATATTTATAAAATGTATATTTGTTTACATAAACATTATTGAGTTTGTAATTGTATGTAGCATATAAATTGATAATTTAAAAATATTTTGGACTTGAGTTTTGATCAGAAATGCAATCTCCTGCTATAGTGCATGTTGCCTGAGAAAACTGAACATGAACTTCCACATTCTGGCTTACAGTCTTTAGAAGGAATGTAACTTTCTGCTCTCTCTTTTGGTCTTTCTATGCTTTTTTTTCTGTATCAAATGCTTTTAATTATATTTTTGTGCAGTTAAGTAGAAACTGGGTTTTTTTGGTCAGTGCCTTTCCTATAAAAGCAATGCATTCCTCTTCACATTTGATGTGTATTTCAAGCTCTGACGTGTCTTAAGTTATCCTAGGGCTGTCCAATTATAATTCTGTAAAGAACGAGGTCAGAGTGTTACTTGTGGTCAGACCACTTGCCAATTCGGTCAAAGAAGCCTTGGACGCAAAAGACTTGACTTGAACTGGTCTTTGGTTGGTTTGAGACCTAGGGTCTTGAAAATTCCTTTAATGTCTTCATCTGAAAAAATGGCTATCATAATATTTGCCTTGAATTTACCTATTTTGGGGAAGTGATGGCAGCAAGAAATTATTGAATTGGTTACTTTGTCAAATCATTTTAGCTCCTTAAGGGAAATATGTGACATAAGTTAAATACATGTTATACATATTTCATTCTATAAATAAGCTTTGCATGTGCCAAAAATCTAGGAGTCTTTGGGGTAAAATAGGGTGAAGGCTAAGAAATAATTCTTATTTTAAAATGTTTTTATACCATAATTACTATTTCACCCTTTTCTTAGGATTTCTTCCTCATCCCTCACTTCCAACAACCGTTCATTCCTGTGGGAGCTGCTGGCACAGCCCTTGGGAACTTAGCAGGTGCTCAGTTAATTTGAGCTTTGCACAGAAAGAAGTGATAGTCTATAAAGTAATGCCAAAACATTAATGAGGTATTCTAGCTTTTGTTTTCTCAAGTCCTAGGAATCTATGCCATGATGAACAAGAGATAGTAAAAACAGGGCTAGAATTCAGCCAATATACACATATAGCAGGGCATTAAAATATTGAAATACTTCTCTGCTGATTAATAAATAGCCACTCCCATTACCCTCAATCTACCTTCACCCACTGCCCCAACCTCCTTGATGTCAACACTCTTTGAATCTCCTGCATTCAGCAACCTAAGGGTTAGCATTTGCCCTAGCAAGGGGCTTCCAAGACCCTGCTGTGTTCTGATGGGCTGTGCCCAGACCTTATGTGTGCTAAATATTTTGAATATTTCCCTCTGTAACTACCTGTAATACTCAAACCATACTAGTTGCATTGAAACTCTTGACAAATTGCTTTCATCATCACTGATATGTGAGGATCTTCTTGGATCTTGATTTCTACAATTTGCATTTCTGTTATTGCTTTAGGAACTTAATATCAGTATTGGATGACAGCAGAGAGAGAGAGAGAAGAGAGCCATTGGGGAGCAAGTTGAAGACCCACAGGCTTACACTGGGGATGAGTTTGGCCATATTCAATTTTTATTGAACATCTTGAAGCATTTAAAATAAAATGTCCTATGGGACCCAGATGCATATATCCAGGTGCTTTCCTCTTAATATTTAAACCCATTTTGTGGAAGATTTAATCCATATGTTAAATCATTGACTTCAAAAGGTATTCCTTGAGAGGCTAATCGAAATGATGAAAAACGGCTCTAAAGATTATGTTCAAAGATGTCATTTATGGGCTAGGGGTCAGGGGCTGAGGCAAGATAGAGAAACTTGGGGGAGTTTCATGAAGTCATTTAAGTATGTGAAATGTTCTAGAGCACAAGGGAAGTCTTGAAATTTCATCCTAATCATAGAATCTTTCTTCATTTCCAAAAGAGCATGTTTTTGAGACAGCATATAATATAGCTATTTGTTCTCTTCAACACATCTCAGGGAAGAAAAAGAAGTTGGGAAAATGAGCCCATTGTTTTTCAAAATTAGTGACAAACTTCAAAATAATTCCAAACAAACCTCAAATAAAACATTTTCCCCCTACTGTGAATCCTGTTTAAACTGTTTGGGTCAGTCTGTTTTAATGAGTCGTATTCACGCTGACACATCCACACACTTCAGACAAAGACGACTGTACCTCTAAACCCATTTAAAAATGATAGATGACTGTCAGCTTTGTGAAAGCAGCACATGCAGTGGCTTGATAGCACAGAATGAAAGCAATCTACAAGTGCAAGTCTGTTTCTTTTGGCAACGGAAGGAGTTGCTAATGGATTCATCATTTTCTGTTAAGCATGAATGTCAAACAAAAAAACATTTAGGGCTCTATTCAGCTGAATTTCCGGCTTGACGCTTGCCAGCCATGGAAGCCCTGTGACTTGGAACCTATGCAGCCCATGCCTGATTCTTGTTTCCAGAGTTCCATGGGGCCAGTGCCACGGAACTTGGACTTCTGCCCAGGGCTCCTCCTCCTCTCTTTGGCTCCCCCTCCCCCTTTCTCCAATCCTATGAAGCCACCAGTCAAGCTTCCCAAATGAATACCATCTATGGAGGGGAACTGGTTGCCAACTCTTATGACTTCAGCTGACTCCACCTCAGAATCACACAGGAAGTCCACTCATGGCACTCCAGAAGGGATGGCAGGCTGAGGATTTGTTGTATCCAGGGTTGCTGGGGCCTTTGTGCCTTGGAACTTACTGGCTGGAGTGGGCATTTCATGCTTCCTTTTTTGGTGTTGTAAATATGCAACATGTTCTGTACTCTTCCTATAAACAAAAAATAAATACAAAAATAATAAGAATTAGAATCCATGGGTTTTGGAAATGCTATGCTCTTTGAATGGACCTTAAGAAGATTTGAGGGAGAGTTCTGGCCTCAGAACACAGCTATTTTTATATCCTTGGCCACAGGAGAGCTGCTTCTGTATGGGAAATTTGTTTCTTCACTTGGGGACAAAGTGGACAGTGGCAGGAGTGTGCTAAGGCCAAACAGGTCAGCAGCATCTACCCTGGCAGAGGAGAGGTGACAGTGGTACAGACTCTGTGCCTTCACATACCAGATCAGTACCAGCTCTGCCACCAGCTGTGGAACCTTGGGCAAATCTCTCAACCACTTAGTGTCTCAGTTTCTTCATTTGGTTGTTTTGGGGAGTAAATGAGATAACATGAGAAGAATGTAAATTATAAATTACTACACAAGCAGACATCATTATTAACTGAACAATTTAAGTGAATAAAATTAATAATACTAAGAGGTAAAGTAGAATAGTCTAACAGAAAGAACTAGGAAGCCAAGACTTTTCAGAGAAGTCAAGACATTTAGATTCCTGCTGCCTCAATTTTTTTTGTCTTGTGATCTTGAGAAAAATCAATGTACCCATTAAAGTGGAGTAGAGATGTTTAATCCATCACTAATTTTATAAGTATATCATCCCATGGCTTTCTACATCATTTAATCTGTGGACGTGGCTCCACTGGCTCTCTACACTGCAAAGGTCAACCCTACTGCCATCATTCCACTGTTATAGCTTTATTGTTGTACATTTCCCAGTCATTTTGTTCTTCCTATTGCTCAATTAAAATGCAAACATATGGAAGGGTAAAAGTTAGCCCTTTACTTAGCAATTAGGTCTTTAACAGGGTGTAACTGGATTAAGACATAGGATTGATGCCAGTGGGCTTGGGGAAGAAATATGACTTGAGGAAGAAGGAAAGGAAGCCCTCAGATCAACTTCATTTCCTTTGTAGACATGCCTTGTGTCCCTCTTATCTAATAGTTAATAATTCTGGGAAGAAACTTGGAATAATTTGTGAAATTGCTAATACCTTCTAAATGACAGAACTGTAAGTGATATAATATGACGTTAATAATAATGATGACCTCAGATCGAGGGATAAAGGCAAAACTTGTAAAGGAATAAATTAATAGTCTCCCTTGAAGATATTTTAATTGAAAATGTCAAATGTCACCCCCCTAAGGAAGCCTTCCCTGACTCCTGTATAGACTCAATCATAGAAACATGTATTTCTCACAGTGTCATTCATTTGTTTGCATATCTGTAATATATACATATTTCCTGTGACTTGTGATTCTTAAACCCTGTATTCAGTACCTCCCCAAATACCTAACATAATGTAGGAACTCAGGAAATAATTGTTGAATTTAATAACTACAACATCTGGAAGATAAAATAGATTAAGCTATCATTCTCTCAGTGCATTGCGGACTTGGTCTACCTAACAATAAAAACTAAAGGCATTTTTCTGCCGAATATTAAACTTTGTAAACTAGTTACCACATGATTAAAAACAATTATTCCACTTAGATAGTGCTTTAATCAAATTAAATGGTGTTTTTTTTAACATTTTTTATTGATTTATAATCATTTTACAATGTTGTGTTGAATTCCAGTGTTCAGCACAAGTTTTCAGTAATACATGAACGTATATATATTCATTGTCACATTTTTTTCTCTGTGAGCTACCATAAGATTTTGTGTATATTTCCCTGTGCTACTCTACAATTTTGAAATCCCGTCTATCCCTTCCCACCCTCCGCCCCCTTGGCAACCACAAGTTTTTATTCTATGCCTATGAGTCTATTTCTGTTTTGTATTTATGCTTTTTTTGTTGTTGTTGTTGTTGTTTTTGTTTTTTAGATTCCACATATGAGCGATCTCATATGGTATTTTTCTTTCTCTTTCTGGCTTACTTCACTTAGAATCACATTCTCCAGGAGCATCCATGTTGCTGCAAATGGCATTATGTTGTCGGTTTTTATGGCTGAGTAGTATTCCATTGTATAAATATACCACCACTTCTTTATCCAATCACCTGTTGATGGACATTTAGGCTGTCTCCATGTCTTGGCTATTGTAAATAGTGCTGCTATGAACATTGGGGTGCAGGTGTCATCCTGAAGTAGGGTTTTTTCTGGATATATGCCCAGGAGCGGGATTCCTGGGTCATATGGTAAGTCCATTCCTAGTCTTTTGAGGAATCGCCACACTGTTTTCCATAGTGGCTGCACCAAACTGCATTCCCACCAGCAGTGTAGGAGGGTTCTCTTTCTCCACAGCCTCTCCAGCATTTGTCATTTGTGGATTTTTGAATGATGACCATTCTGACTGGTGTGGTGATACCTCATTGTAGTTTTGATTTGCATTTCTCTGATAATTAGTGATATTGAGCATTTTTTCATGTGCCTTTTGATCATTTGTATGTCTTCCTTGGAGAATTGCTTGTTTAGGTCTTCTGCCCATTTTTGGATTGGGTTGTTTATTTTTTTCTTATTAAGTCGTGTGAGCTGCTTATATATTCTGGAGATCAAGCCTTTGTCGGTTTCATTTGCAAAAATTTTTTCCCATTCTGTAGGTTGTCTTTTTGTTTTGCTTATGGTTTCCTTTGCTGTGCAGAAGCTTGTAAGTTTCATTAGGTCCCACTTGTTTATTCTTGCTTTTATTTCTATTGCTTGAGTAGACTGTTCTAGGAGAACATTTTTGAGATGTATGTCAGATAATGTTTTGCCTATGTTTTCCTCTAGGAGGTTTATTGTATCTTGTCTTATGTTGAAGTCTTTGATCCATTTTGAGTTAATTTTTGTATATGGTGTAAGGGAATGTTCTAGCTTCATTGTTTTACATGCTACTGTCCAGTTTTCCCAATACCATTTAAATGGTGTTTTTTAAAAGCATTTAGCTAAATGTTATATGCCTATATCTTTTAGAAATATAATCAAATTCACCCAGGAATTATCTATGCTTCCACTATAGTGTTTTGGCGAAACCACATCTCAAATATCTCTTTAACCTGCAAGAAATGATCAGATTCCTATTCCACAGGGCTGCTTTCAATGAGGAATTTCAGAATGATGAAACCAGATTTAGCTGGTAGCAATTATTGGTACATTTCAGATGATCTCAGCATGAAGAATAAGACTGAAGAAAGATTAAGTCTCAAATACTAAGGGACAGAAAAAAAATGAAAAGCAAGCCCGAAAGGGCTTGAAACGCAGGAAAGGACCAGTTATCTGCAGGAAGCTGGTATTCTTATGTGAGATGCATGTGACCCAGTCTGGGTTAGGATGTTATCTCTATGTGATCTGCAGAATTTCTCTCTTGACTGTAGCAACCTCAGAAGAGTGAATTAAAGTCTTAAGGAGAAAAATCAATAGAGGAAAAAAAAGATAAAAGCAATATGTCTGGAGAGCATTTCAAAAACCATATAAAAGGCTCTTAAATGACCATGGAAGACTAACCAGTATTTATAAGGGTTTACAGGAATACCAATAAGAATGGATTTGTTGGTCTCCTTAAAGCAGCAAAGAGGCTTCTGGGTGGTTTATGGCATTTGGCTGGTCTTTGTTTCATTCTACCATGTGACACACAGAAACATGAATTACATAAAAGACTGCCTATGATGACAAGAAATTCATTAGAGAGATACTATGAGAAAGTTGGGATTAGAGTAGCACTTAATGCTCGCTCAGTGCTATGTATGAAGTACAATACCCTGAGTACCTTTCCTGTGACTAGCTGGACTTTGTTCACAAGCTGGGAATTTCTCTGAACTCTATGCTAAAACTGAAAACATAGGCATTAAATCCCAATAATAATAATACTTCTCTAATCTATCTTTTAAAATCTGTAAAATGATTTTTTCCTTATAATTATGAGAAGTAGAATTCATTTCCAACCTTCTCCCGGCCTGTTATTTTCTTAATTTGAATGACAGAATGAAAGAAGCAAGAGGGAAAGAGTTGATGAAATGGAAGTGGGAGACTTCCACTACGGGAGAGATGGGTAGAGTGTGTTTCTACAAGTCAAGGAAAGGAAAGCCAAGTAAAATCTAGAGTTTAGGGAGCTAGATTTCAAAATGTTCAAGGAAGACTTAGGCATGACCCTCCCCCAATCCAAGGCCTGAGATCCATATGTGGAGAGTATTTGATGCTACATTTATCTAATCAGGCATTGATTCATTTGTCCATTCCAGTACATTCTTTCTTGGGTTCCCATCATATCACAGGTACTTTTTTACTAATGAGAAGCTTTCAACTGTGAAATTCTTGCGATATAACCTTGAGTATTTTTAATTTTGAAGGCAATAACTGTATGGTTAGATGAAAGCCCAAAATGAAACTTTACAGAATCCTGTAAATCCTGGGCTCAGATAGGTTAAATAACTCCTGACAGTTCCAAAGCTAGTAAGCCAAAGAGTTAAAATTCATACTTGGCTCTTATTCCAAAGGAAGTGCTCTTGGCTTCAGTGCAATAATCTCAGAATTGCTTAATCAATCAACTCCTGTAACTAAATATGCCTCAATTAGGAATGATGGGGTAGTATAGTTTTTATAGGTCATATTCTTGTCCCTTTTTTTGTCCAGTAGAATCAGTCCCTCCCTCTTCCTTCTTACACACAGACACACACACATATGCACACATTCAGACACTCACCTGTAGGCTACCTAAGAAGAGACTTTAAGCAGTCCTAGCTCAAGCATTGAGTGATGCTGCAATGGGTCTTTTTTTTTTTTCTTTTCCATTTTTTTAATTGAAGTATAGTTGATTTACAGTGTTGCATTAGTTTCTGGTGTACAGCATAGTGATTCAGTTATACATACAAATACATACATATTCTTTTTCATTACAGGCTACTACAAGTCATTGAATATAGTTCCCTGTGCTATACAGTAGGACTTGTTTATCTATTCTGTACATAGTAGTTTGTATCTGTTAATACCAGACTCTCAATTTATCCTACCCTCCCCCTTTCCTGCCCTGGTAACTGTAAATTTGTTTTCTGTGTCTGTGAGTCTCTTTCTGTTTTTCATTCATGTCATTTTTTTTAGATTCCACATATAAGTGATATCATATGATATTTGTCTTTCTCTGACTGACTGACTTCAATTAGCATGATAGTCTCTAATGCCATCCATATTGCTGCCAGTGACATTATTTCATTCCTTTTTATGGCTGACTAGGATTCCATGGTATATATATATACAACATTTTCTTTATCCATTCATCTGTTGATGGCCATTTAGGTTGCTTTCATGTCTTGGCTAATGTAAAAAGTGCAGCTGTGAACACTGGGGTGCATGTATCTTTTCAAGTTAGAGTTTCCTTCGGATATATGTGCAATGGGCCATTCTTGTAGCCAGTCTAGTTTTACTTTGTACCTTGATGATGATAGCTTCTTGACCTCTGTCGTTTTCCTTACATGAAACTCCAGTGTAGATGATCTGTCTATCCCATGATTTTTCCAGAATGAGCGTTAACATTGCTTTGGCTGGTTCTACCTCTAGGAATAATAATCTGCTTTCTCTTCATTGACCACTAAGGGCTGAGACATATATCGTTTCTAATTTTTCCAACCACTTGCAAGAATTACCATCTTCATCTGCTGTCAAATACTTTGGGTACCATGGGTCCCCTTTGGCCTGGGCTGCATCTCAAGACCCATCCTCAGTACCTGTCCTCTAATGGGTGGGTTTAAATATATTCCTGGTCTCCAGAGTCAGCCTTATTTCATGTGGAGAACACAGGCATGCCCACTCATGTTTTGAAATATGACCCTTTTCTTGAAAAACCCTTAGAAGACTTAAGTTCCCTTTTTGAGTCATTTCTATGGAGTTCCAAGTCAGAGTTTGTACCTTATTTCTGATAACTTTTGATCCTAAATTTAAACCTTTATCTTCTCATCTGAAAAATGGGAATAATAACATATTCTCTGGGTTGTAATAAGGATTACAGTTTCCTGGAAAGGTAACACATTACACTAACAGGCAGTTTACCAAAAGCGAGTTTGGACTGTGGTAGGTCTGAAAGGCATCTGTGAGAAGGTAAAAAAGGCATTGAAAGGGGTATAATGAGACTAATGAAAACCAACTCACCTACTTCATTAATTTACGCATGGATGGAGTGGAGTTTATCTTGTAGATGCCCATACAAGAGTTTCATTTTTGTCTTTTTTTTTTTTTAATGAGGAGAGGTCAAATAGCAATTCCAAAGGGATTTATCTTGTCTCTGATAAAATAGAATGTTTTTATTGTGACCTGGATGGAGAAGAAAACATCTTTATTAAAAAGGATTCTGTCTTTATTTTTTTCTATTTTGAATTATTACACTCCACATTTCCTCCAGATTTAGGTAAATTCAAATTTGTTTTCATTGTTGCTGTTGTTTCTTTCAATGTTTAGTGATTGCTCAAAAATTTTTGAATGAATGGATAAATAAATGAAAATGAACAATGACATCTTAAACTTTAAAAATTTATTGTAGAAATAATTTCAAACATGAGCAAGTTGAGAGAACAGTATAATGAACTTCTATGCACCCCCATCCAGATTCAGTAGTTATTATTTATGGCCAGTCTTGTTTTGTCTTCACTTGTTCTACTCCCCTGCTTAGTTTTTTTAAAGCAAATTCAGATGTTATATAATTTCAAGTATAAATACTATAATATATATCTCTAAAAATGAGGACTCTTTTAAAAAAATTATCACATAAGATCCCATAAAAATTAATAACATTCTTGATATATAGGTAGCTAAGGATTTCCTGGCTGTTTTGCACGTACATAGTTTGTTCAAATTAGGTTCCAAATAAAGTGCATAAATTGCAATTGATTAATGTATCTCTTAAGGCTTATTTAATCTTTAAGTACTCTTCCATCTTTTTTCTTCTTATTGCTTATCCTTTGAGATTGTTTGTCCTGTAGAGTATTTTATTTGTGCACTTTGCTATTGATATCCCCTTGGTATTCCTTTGAATGTTTTCTTTTCCCTCTTTTACCCATTAATTTATAGCTTGATATTGAAGCTTGATCAGATTTCTTTTATTTTTATTGAGGTATAATTTACATACATTAAAATGGACAAATTTTAAGTGTACAGCTTGATGAATTTTTGCTTATGTGTACATTCATATAACTACCATTTAGATTAAGATTTAGACTGTCTTCATCCACCAGAAAGTTTCTTTGTGCTTCTTCTCAGTTAATACTCAGATGAAACAACTATTCTAATCTCTATCATCGTGGGTTAGTTTTGCTTGTTAACTTCACATAAATAAAATCATACACTACATACTTTTAGTGTCTGGCTTTTTCCACTCAATATAATGTTTTTGACTCAGGTGTTATTTAACAACACGTTTTTAATTTCTAGCTGAAAGTTCCTTTTTAGTTTTTTATTTTGTTGTTAATTTTAGTATTAGTGTATTTTAGTCATAGAATGTTGTTTTGTATTCTGTATTCTTTTTAAAATGCATTGAGATTATCTTTGTGGTCCAAGTATAGGAATGTGTGTGTGTGTGTGTGTATGTGTGTGTGTGTATATATATATATATATATATGTGTATATATATATATTTGTATATATATATATATTTGTATATATATATTTAGAAACAGTGAAACAGAGATTTAGTCTAGTAGTTTGATCTTACAAGAAAGGTTTTTGGAGAAGCTTTTAATCCTTTGAGGTAGGTGGGTAAAGCAGGTAGATATGTTCTAATCATCTCTTTCAGTGTTACAGTTGTATTCTATTGCTACATTGGAAATCTAGTTTAAGTGGTTTAATTTTAGAATTTAACTGAAGATTTTGCTTTACTGGGATGTTGTTGTAGAGTGGAGAGGTCAAGGGCTTTCAAAGTCCAGCTCTGCCCTTCACTAGCTCTAATGTTTAGTTGCTTAGAATTACTTATGTTGGTTTTCTCAACTGTAAAATAGAAATAATAGTACCCATTTAATGTTGTTTATGTGATGACAGGTAAGATGAGTTATGTACAGTGTCTGGTCAGTGGAGTAGTTAGGTGCTTAGTAGATAGCAGCAGTTGCTGCATTTGTTACTGGTTTAAATAAGCTTAGTCTAACATGCTATTCTCACCAACGCATGAGAAAATGACATCTAGTTCTAGACCCACTAAGGAGCAACTGAGCCTAGACTGAGAGGAGCCAATGTTCACTAATCAAGCTTCATTTCTCTGAGTTGACATGTTATCTATCCCCCATTCATATCCAAATCATTTAGAAAAAGCATCACAGTAAAGTATAACAGATCTTAAACATTTGTGTCGATTGTAATATGGACGATTTTTTGCAGCATCAACATGTGTCCGGGGTCAGCCTGGTCACCAGGAAAGGTGGATTCTGGTGGACCTAGGGGAAAATGTCCTTATAACAGGAGAGGGAAGAAAGCCAGAAAATGGCAAACAGAGATGATAAACTTTACTTTCTCCATAATAGCCTAGAAATGGACCTTGTTCAGTAAGGATCACTAGTTGAAGCCAGTGATCAGTTTTCATTCACAAAGAACACCATCCCAGAAACTGAGGGCTCTTCCTCTGGATTTTTGCATCTTTTCCGCAGCAGTCCGAAATTATACCTTTCCTTCACTTCTGTGGTACTTTAAGATTGTCCTTTTGGCTTGTAGCCAAATCCTTGTGCCCAGACAGTCTCATTCATGACTATCTTCCAGTTTGAGAAGAATGAAGACCTGGGAGAGGGAGGGGGAGGAGCGGGGGAGGAAAGGATATGTAGATGTGCCACAGGGAAACTCCCACTTGTGACATTCGGAACTTCTCAAGGTTACAGGGATTAAGCTTCTTCCAGTCCCTTGCAAAGAGCAGGCTTTCCTCTCTCCTGTTGTGATTGCAGTGGGGAAGGACTGGGTGTGATAATAACAGTGTGCTCCAGGGCTGATTGATGCAGTGACAGCACCAGACTCACATGAAACCTAGTGCCAAGGCTTAGGACCTCACTGGAACTCTTGACAACCTCTTTTTCTACTTGACTCAGATTGCAATCACCTGAGAAGCACGTTGTCCAAAATTTCAAAGAGAGTCAAGCAAAATTAATGGACCAGAAGCAGCACTGATTGGGCATTATTCGTTGACAGGTAAAAAAGTCAGATGAGAAAAAAAGGTCAAAAGAGGTATAAGGTATGGTTGTTGAAAAATATGCTTATCACATTCAAGTCTTAACAGGTCCAGCTGGTTTTACGTGTCTATTTACATTGCCACTTACCATCTCATAACAAAATTATCACTAGGTAAACCTGTATGTAGCTAGCTTGCCCACTGGTCAGCTTGGTCATGAAATGTCTATCTCCACTAGGTTTTAAACTTTCTCAAAAAATCATTAACTTTCCCATAAAATCAACTTCAAAACACAAGTGTTGATGTGTACAATGTGCTTATCTTTGGGTTCAGCACTTTTTCATATCAATTTTTGAATATACTTATAAAACAGAACTAGTTGACGTCTCAAAATTTGTGGAGTTTCGGGAATGACTTCATATATTATAGTTTTAACTTGTAACCTTTAATTTTCATTACTATTGAACACTGATGTAATCAGTGTGGGACTCAACAGAAAGGATTGGAAAGTGGATGTAAGATGGCAATGTCACCTAACATAACAACAGCTGGATCTGGACTCTGTTGAAGACATTGATCATGCTTGTGAATTAGTCCCAGGATGATCAACCCAGAGGGAGGAACTCACACTAACTCCAGGACACGTAGAAGCCATACAAATTGGAATGCCTATTTTATAAATTCAATGAGAATTACAACCAGATCATTCAGGTTGGCATAAAATTCTCTCCCTCTAGTCAGAGTATATGAGAGACCAAATCACAGAGGCCAGTTTTGGGATTTATCCAGAAAGTATCCTCAGGAATTGGAAATAGTCAAAACCTAGGTGATTGTCATATTCCCTTCGAATAGGCAGATGCACTTGGGAAATGAGAGACTGCTTGATAGACAGAGTCAGAACAGGAATTTTTATATTAACAGGATGTTTAAAAGAATCAGGTGGAAACAGCTTGATATATTTATCCAATGCAAGCAATAATTTTGCTGATTGTTTTGACCACTTACATTGACCTCCAAACACAGGACCATAAATACTCATGAACCTTATAGTTAAGACATCCTCTTACAGTGGCAGAGCATGAGTAGACCCTATCAATGGCTGTCTCTGAGGGTCTCTTTTTTCTCCCTTAGCTGAAACACCTAACTCTTCCCACTCATCTCAAAACACACACCCACTTCTAACTGCCATGTTCATTCATTTTTTTCTGGTATGTACTTAGGAATGGAATTGCTGGGTCAAAGGAAGAGTTCGTTTCTGTAGGTTATATCAGATTGTTTTCTGCAATGAGTCTGTTAATTTACACTCTGTCATCTGTATACACATTCCTTTGCTCCACATTCTAGCCAATCTTCCACATTCTAGCCAATATTTTTAATTTTAGGCAAACCAATGTTTGTAAAATGATATCTTATTGTGGTTTTAACTTATATTTCTCTATTACTAGTAAAGTTGAGCAACTTTTTATTTGTTCCTTGGCCATGCCTCTTATCTGCATCTGTTGAAATTACCACATGCATTTTTCTTTAACCAGTTAATACAGTGAATTTCCATAAGAGATTTTCCCACGTTTAACTCACATTACATTCAAACTATTATGAGATAGTTCTTTTTAAAAATTGCTAGACTTGGTTTAATAATATTTTATTTAGGTTTTTTTTTTTAAGTTCAAGGTGAACTTGGCTTATTATTTAACTTTTTCTTATTGTCCTGCCTGATCTGTCCTTGTCACAATGTCTCTATTGCAGCCCAGTTCTGTATTTGGAAAGAGACTGGTAGTTTGTGTTTGAGAGGATTTTGAACTGCTGATTTATTTTCCCCATTATTTTAGAACAATTCACACTTTCAGTAACTGTTGGGTTAGGATTTGTCATTTTTTCCCCTAGGATTTGTCATTTTTGCTTATTTTTAATTTTTTATTGGGGTATAATTTATATGTAGTAAGTGCATATAGGAGAATTTTAATAAATGTACACCTATGTAACCAACAGCTATAAAGAGAGAATATTTTCATCACTGCAGAAAGTTCTTTCATGCCATATAACAGGGAATCCTGCCCTCTATCTATGAGAAACATTTTCTATTCTGATTTCTACCATAGATTAGTCTTATTTGCTATTGAATTTCATATAAAGGGAATTGTACTGTTTGTAGACTTTTGAGTTTGGATTGTTTTTCTCAAACTTTTTTTTTTTTTTTTTTTTAGGATTCCTCCATGTTGCTGCATGTATCAATGGTTTGCTACGTTTTATTGCTGAGTAATATTCCACTGTATGGCTATTCCACAGTTTATGTTTCCCTTCTCCTGTTAATGGACATTTCCATTGTTTCCACTTTGGGCTATTACAAATAGAGCTGTTGTGAACACTCTTGTGCAAGTCTCTGTGGACGTGTGTTTTCATTTTTCTTGTATAAATTGCTGAGAGAAGAATTGCTGGGTTATTGGATAGGTGAATGATAAATTTGATCAGAAATTGCCATACTATTTTCCATGGTGGCCTTAGAATTTTACATTCCACCAGCAATATAGGAGAGTTCTTGTGCATCACCTTTTTTGCTAATGTTTCTTATTGTCAGGTTTTTCAATTTTAACCATTCAAGTGGGTATTTAGTGGTATCTCATTATGGTTTTAACTTTTATTTATTTTTTTTAACATTTTTTATTGATTTATAATCATTTTACAATGTTGTGTCAAATTCCAGTGTTCAGCACAATTTTTCAGTCATTCATGGACATATACACATTCATTGTCACATTTTTTTCTCTGTGATTTATCATAACATTTTGTGTATATTTCCCTGTGCTATACAGTGTAATCTTGTTTATCTATTCTACAATTTTGAAATCCCAGTCTATCCCTTCCCACCCTCTACCCCCCTGTATTCTTTGTCCATGAGTCTATTTCTGTCCTGTATTTATGCTTTGTTTTTGTTTGTTTATTTGTTTTTGTTTTTGTTTTTTAGATTCCACATATGAGCAATCTCATATGGTATTTTTCTTTCTCTTTCTGGCTTACTTCACTTAGAATGACATTCTCTAGGAGCATCCATGTTGCTGCAAATGGCATTATGTTGTGGGTTTTTATGGCTGAGTAGTATTCCATTGTATAAATATACCACCACTTCTTTATCCAATCACCTGTTGATGGACATTTAGGCTGTTTCCATGTTTTGGCTATTGTAAATAGTGCTGCTATGAACATTGGGGTGCAGGTGTCATCCTGAAGTAGATTTCCTTCTGGATACAAGCCCAGGAGTGGGATTCCTGGGTCACATGGTAAGTCTATTCCTAGTCTTTTGAGGAATCTCCACACTGTTTTCCACAGTGGCTGCACCAAACTGCATTCCCACCAGCAGTGTAGGAGGGTTCCCCTTTCTCCACAGCCTCTCCAGCATTTGTCATTTGTGGATTTTTGAATGACGGCCATTCTGACTGGTGTGAGGTGATACCTCATTGTAGTTTTGATTTGCATTTCTCTGATAATTAGTGATATTGAGCATTTTTTCATGTGCTTTTTGATCATTTGTATGTCTTCCTTGGAGAATTGCTTGTTTAGGTCTTCTGCCCATTTTTGGATTGGGTTGTTTATTTTTTTCTTATTGAGTTGTATGAGCTGCTTATATATTCTGGAGATCAAGCCTTTGTCGGTTTCACTTGCAAAAATTTTCTCCCATTCCATAGATTTTCTTCTTGTTTTACTTCTTGTTTCCTTTGCTGTGCAGAAGCTTGTAAGTTTCATTAGGTCCCATTTGTTTATTCTTGCTTTTATTTCTTCTAGGAGAAAATTTTTGAAATGTATGTCAGATAATGGTTTTAACTTTTATTTATCTAACAATGAACTTCCTTAAGCATCTTTTCATGAGCATACTTGTTATTTGTATACTTTTTTGTGAAGATCTATTAAAGCTTTTTTGCACATTTGTAAATTTGGTCTCTTTTTTCTATTAACTGGTAGTTCTTTTTATTTTCTTGATACAAGTTCTTTGTCACAAGTATAAACTGTAAATATATTCTCCTAGTTTGTGGTTTGTCTTTTTATTTTCTGAATTGTGTCTTTTGATACGCAGAGGTTTTTAATTTTGGCAATGTTCAGTTTATAAAATTGTGAATTAGTGCTTTTTGTGTCCTTAGAAAGCTTTGTACTTACTCCACAATTATCAGCATATTCTCCTGTGTGTTCTATCACATGTATAATTTTGGCTTTCACATCTAGATTTATGACTTATCTTGAAATTATTTTTTTCATGGCATGAGATAGAGGATCAAGTTTCATTTTTTTCTCCACAAGGATATCATGTTGTTCCAACACTATTTATTGCAAAGACTTTTCTTTCCCTATTGAATTATCTTGCTGTCTTTGATGAAAATCAATTGACCACAGTTAATGGTGATCTATTTTTGGACTTTCTGTTCTACTCCATTGATATATATGTCTATCCTTAAGCCAATACCACACTTTCTTAATCACTTACTACCATAGTAAGCCCTCAAACTTTGTTGTTCTGTTTTTATCATTGTCATCAATATTTTAGTTTTTTTGTATTTCCATCTGTGGCTCCTGGGATTATGATTGCTGTTGTAATCTGACAACACTGTGCTTCTGATCCTTGAACACGGCATCTCTCCTTGATTTGAATTACTTTTGTCAGCAAAACTTTATAGTTTTCAGTGTAAAGTTCTTGCACATTTTGCCATATTTATTCTTAAAACTATTAAAATTTTGATGTTATAGCAAATGGTATTTTAAAAATTTCATTTTCAATTGTTTGTTGCTAGAGCATAAAAGTGCATTTGCTTTTAGATATTGACTCCTACCCTACAACCTTGTTAAATTCACTTATTAGTGCTAGAAATTTATTTTTAATTGGATTTTCTACATACAATCATACTGTATGCAAATAAAGGCCATTTTAGTTCTTTTCTTTGTTTTTTCTCCTTTTGCCCTTTTTTTTTTCTTGCCTTATTATAATTCCAGGCTCTCCACTATAATGTTTTTAATGCAAATGCTAAGAGTGGATATCCTTGCTTTGCTCTTGATCTTAGGAAGTAGACTTCAAAATTTTATCATTAAGTATGTTGACATTTTTCATAGATGCCCTTTATTTGATTTCCAGTTTACTGAGAGTCTGCATCATGAATGAATGTTGAATTTTATCAAATGCTTTTTTTCTACATCTATTTGGAATATTCATATGATTTTTTATTATGTTAGTACTGCATATTATATTGATAGATTTTACATATTAAATTTACTTGGCATTCCTGGGATAAATTTCACTTGCTTATAGTGTGTTATAAGATAATGTATTATTCTCTCATTTCTGTCAGTCTTTCAAAGATCAGATCAACTTTGTAATTTTTATCATAGGGATGGATTTGAGGAAAAAGGTGAAAAACTCCTTTGAGTTCTGTTTTATCACTGACTCTGTATTACTTCTTTAATATGGGAAACGTGTTCAGCAGAAGGAAAGCTTCTCATCTATCTAGGTCCCAGCAGGTGGGTGGAGGGTAACTAGAATGACCAAACACTCTGCAAATATCAAATGGCAGGAAGCATGTCAAAATTAATTCCTTCTAATTTTGCAACTGGACTGTGACTGATGGTCCACCAAGACCTCACTGAGGAGATCTTAACTGACAACTCAACTCCCAAATGCTGGAGTAAACGAGGGTGTTACCAATGCAACTGTAGTCTCCTGGCTCTGCTCTGTGTTCACTATCAGACTTACACCAGGACACAGGAGATGACATAGGGCATTTCTTAAAAAAAGGTAAACATTCTATGCAAAGTGTCTCTTTTCCCTATTGTTCAAGTTCTGGCTCCACTATGAATATAGCTTTTTTTTTTTAAACTTTTTTAATGAGTTACAGTCGTGTACATAGCTTTGTTAAAGGACTATTTGAAACAAAACAAAACACAAAAACCATAAGAACAACATCTATTGCACACTTACCATGCACCTTCCAAAGTGTTTTACACATGTAAATTCATTTAATCCTCACAATTGCTCCAAGAAATAGGTATTGTTATTATTATTCCATTGTTGCAGAAGAAACTGAGACAGCCCCGGGAGTTTCAGGAATGTACCCACGATCACAGATGGAAGTGATGGAGCTGGGATTCCAGACTGGGAAATCTGACTCTAGAGCCCAGAAGTTAAAGCATACCATGATATTGTGTAGGAAAGCTTTTAAGCATGCAAATCTTATGCACGTTTTGTTATCACTACTATTATTATTATAAATAGACCTTCCTTACATGTAGAAGTGAGTCCATTTCTCCATTAAAAGTTATTTAAGGATGAGTGCGAGGTACTGGACTATGCAGGGAAATCCACAGGAGCCTATAGAACCTCTCAAGCAACTGTGTGATTCGGACAAAATTCACCCACGTCTATTCTATTGCTCACTCCTGTCTGCTGCCTGCTTCTAGACAATTACCTGACTTCTTTAACAATGTAGTTGTGTTCTTTTGTTTTTCCAGCAGAGTTGTAGGAAGGCTCATTGTCTCTTGTCTTCAGCTCCAGGTGAGTGCTGAGGAACTAAAAATGGAACAGCCAATCCTCTTTAGCTCTCTTTGCTGTATGTGTGAATTTTAATAAGTATTTTCTGAAGTTAGGCTCCAGCTGTCAAGTAGAAACGTAGTAATAGCAGGCAAGAATCTTACTAAAGGCAAATTCTTGCCTGGAGGGATCACCCTGCTCAATGCTTACTCCTTATTTCTTTAAACCTGATCTGGAAGCAAGATTGGAGGGGTAACTCATGCTTTCGTCCTTCTTGAGCTGTAGAGAATACTTGTGTTGGCTTGGTGGCTGTGGTGAGACAGAGGGCACAGTGATCCATGGTGAAGCCCCTTGTAGGTAGAGACTTAAGTTAAGGATGTTTCATCTGAACTTGCAGCCTTTACATTCATGATACAAACATTTTATCATGCTTTGAAAATGGGGTGAGGCTAATTTTCCCCTTGTGATTTTGGCATTTAGGTTCACATTTGGAAGGTGGGTGCTGAGCTTTAGAGGCAGATGGAAGCTGATTTTACTTATAAGCTGTGTGACTCTTGGCACATTACTTGTTTATTTTGTAAAGTGGGATTCATAACACATTCTGGATTGTGAAGATGCCTAATACATGACATATGAAAGGCATATATATATATGACATGTAAGAGATACTCAGTAAATGGTGGCTATTATTATTTACTGTAATGCTTAAAAGCTCTTAGGAACCCTACTTTATATTCAATCTATGTAGACATGTCCTAAATTATTCTTTTGCTTGGACTCATATTTCTAAAATGTTAACTGACCTAAGAAATGGCTTTCCTTTAGGTAGGTGAGACTGTAATCAACTTTGCAGACATATATAGGAAATACTACAGGAGGGACAAACCTTCAAAAGTAGGGTGATGCCAACTTCTTGCCCTGGATAGAATGTGTTTATATCCCACTAGCATCGTGTATGCCAGTTTATCTTTGAAGCCACTTCACTTCTCTGTGAGTCATTTTCTACACCTGTAAAATGAGAGTGTTAGCTATCTCCAAATTTCCTTCTAGCTCAAACCTCCTATACTAGTTTATTGACGAGGTGAGACATAGCATGATTCAGGGACTGGGTTTAGGAACTATGGGTTTTAATTATTAAATTGCTCCCTAAGAAGCAAGTTACCTTCTGTGACCTGTTCCAGGAGATAGGAGAAGGCTGTAAGTCTCAAGAACAGAGGATTACTATCTTAACCACAAAGCTTTATTGTACAAAAAAACTATAAATTACCTGCAAATTTGAGAAATTAATTAAACTGCAAGATACTTGTGTATTCAAAACATCCCCTGAAGCAAGGAAAATAGGCTGACTTCAGAAATACAGTTTATGACCGTTTCCTATGGGTTATTCATTTCCCTTTCAAGACACAACCATTGAACACATACATTTATTCCTTGAAAAAATTTTTTTCACACAGGTTGTTGGACATAGCCTGAGTATCAAGTAGCAATAAGCGTTCTCCACCCATACAAGTTGAACAGTGTGACATCATTTATGCTATGAGAAGCTTTGCATTTAGAAAGCCAGAGAGATACAAGTAATTTATTCTAAACATTTTTCAGTTGTGGTATTTTGTAAATATAACTTTTAACACTACATTAAGCAGGAAATAAGAACAACAACAACAATGATTTTGTTAGCTTCTTGAAGTCAGGAACTGTCTTATTCATCCTTATTTCCCAAGCATCTGACGCAGGCAAGAGGATATTTAAATACTGAACAGAATATTTAGTATTTGTGCCAGGGATATTCAAATTGAATCGATTTCTTGAGTTAGTAGAAAACTTTCTCAGGTGTTTTAATGATTTTCTCAAGTCAATATTTTCATGCTGATTATCTCATTTTATCTTAAAAAAATAAAATTCAATGAGTTATTTTGAAAACTAGAAGTAATTCTTCACCTAGAATCTAATAATGAATTAAAAGTCCATCTACCCTTTGAGACCAGTTATTTCTCTCCAGTTGCAAGTACTGAATACTAAAGAACATGTGCTTGGAGAAAGGCAAGTTGCTGCTTTCTGGCTATATGAGTTGGAAACTTAACCATCACTTAACCACCCAAGCCTCAGTTCCCTTGTTGGCAAAATGTCTTTGTTACTTGTTTTTATTCTTGTTTTATTCAGTATTAGACAGTATGGATGGAGAACATCGAACACAATGCCTGGCACATGTGGGAGCTATTAGTACTGTCATTATGAAGCTGTTTGGCTGGCTGGTAAGATATGACATCTTCTGCAGGAAAATCAAGCGAGACCTGCTGTGGGTCACTTTATTAAATCTAGACAATATCTCTTTTTGGCTTGAGGATGAAATGTGGAATTTTGGAATTATCACATGAAGTTAAAAATGTTCCCCCCACACACACACCCCTGAAGTTCCTGAGCATCTACTCAGCCTGACCTATTGGGATAAATCAAAGTCAGGACAAGGTCCTCACGCAGAGCTGAATGATTCATGTGCAAACGCCTTCTCTGATTCATAACAAGGGAGGAAATCATCCTGTCATTCCCAGAAACCTGCAGAGCCAGCCTCATTTGGCAGAGACTGTGGGGGCTCCCAGCTTCCGGGCACAGAGTTTGGCTGCATTCTGAGTACTTGGTAATGACCAAATTGGTGAGGAATATAGCTCAGCAGCAGGGCTGACGACTCATGGAGGTACTGTGGGTAATTAGAGAGTCATTACAATCCCATAGTTTGTATCATGGCTCGGGGTCAACACAGGGTCACTGAACATGGCAAACTTAGGGAGCTGTGTCTGGAAGGACGACGCCAGCTAGGAGGGGCTGGGAGAGTGAAGCGGACAGGGATGAGGAGCCAGTGGGGCTGGGGCATAGATACACAGCCAGAGACTGGCGACAGCCCGGATGTGGGGCAGTGGGCCCCGCGGGCTCTGGGGAAGGGAGCAAAACACAGGCAGCTGAACTGGCTTCCCCACCGCCATCCCTGCCATCTCCAATTAACCTTCTAGGCCAAGGGTTCCCAGAGACTGGCATGTCAGGGGCCAGTCCAATTTCAAAAAATAATTGGGGCCTGACGTAGGGTAGCCAACTTTTTATTTTGCAGAGTAAGGACATTGAAAACAAACAAAACAGTTGCCATCCACTATCACCATCATTTCACAAGAGAAAGGGGATTTTTACACTAAATAATGTAAGAAGGACATAATCTCAGGATAAATGACAGTCATGTAAATTTAATTAATTTAGCTCACCAAGTTATGGTTATTTTTCTCATTACCATGAAGACTTAGGAAAACTCTCTTGCAGACTGGCTTTAGGTCTTCCCTCCAGACTTTCCACAATGGCAAGGCCCAGGGAACAGTTTTGTAAAGAGTGTTCATGAGGAGAAAAATAACACTACAAACTTCATGAACTTCATAAACTTTGGGAAAGAAACTTTACGAAGATTTCTTTAAGAAAAACTTGATGAGAAAAATGACTTCCATCCCCTCTTTTATACATTCTTTACACTCTCCAGTTAAAGAGGATAAAAGGGAGAAAATGAAATAAAAAAGGAAAGAAAAGGAAAAGGGAAACTTACCTATTAAATCATATCATTATGATGACATTCAAAGTTCTGCTATAAAAATGTTTTGATGGATTTAAACAGGATTTTTGACCACGTATTTCTTCCAGGTGATGTAGCATCAGTAACTTACACCTGTAGAGCTCTTTCCTATACCTTGTGAAGGACTTTCACATTTATAATCTCATTTTAGTCTCCAAACAAACCCTATATATTTACAATAACCCATTTTATTGATGAGGAAACAGGGTAAGATTTGCCCAAGTTTACACATTTGGTAAATTGTGGAGCTAGACCTTAACCCATGTCCTCTGATTCCAGTTCTGTGCTCTTTCTCTGTCTGCTCATTAAGAAAAGAATACCTGGACATAATTTTGCCATGCTCTGTCTATTTTATTCTCCGGACCAACAGATCACACTTTGTGAAAATCTTATAAAGAATCAAAATTTCAGCCATGGTAGACCCGAAATGAAAAGCTATATTCTCAGTCCCAAGACACTCTAATTATGAAGAGTCAGTCATCTCAAACCTGGCATATTTAAAGCCACATTTTGATATTCCAAGTGAACTACTCTGTGGGATGAGACTACACAAAAGAGAAAAGCAGAAAGCATTTAGTTAACAAAATAAACAATAACAGGTCAGCATCTCACCTGTAGCTGATCTTGTGTTTTCACTTTTAGATTTTTTTCCTTTGAAGAAAGTTTTGAACCTCTTTCTGCTCCGTCAAATTGACTAATTTAACTTGATGCTAATTTGTTTACAGTCAGAACTAGGAGATGTCTTCTTGTTCTAAAGGATCCTTTCTAAAAGTGGTGGGCGGGGAGGCTTTGGGACTAGGAAAGTGTGGTTTGGGTGAGGGACAGCTGGGATGTATTTCCTTGTGTGTGTCCAGCCGGCTGCAGGTGGCTTCTGCACCTGCACAGGCTGAGGGAGCACGGTGACAATGCCTTCTGTGGAACTTGCAGGCCCTCCCTAGGCACGAGGGACGGCTTCCCTCTATCTGTGTTGGGGTCTCCTACACATCTCTCCCCTAATAATCATCTAGCTGGAATTGAAATGCTTCTTAAACTCTGGGCCTGCCCGCAACTTTATTTCCCCTCCAATACTAATGAACAACAGTATCCAGAACTGATAGAAAAGGAGGAATTAGTTTTTCAGGGAAAGAAAGGCTTTGACCTTGGAGATTAAAATCAGAGATTCTCTTGTCTACGTCCCTTTGAAATTGTGAAGGGCTTTGTGTTTTGCTTTTGTAGAATAGTAGACCAGCCTTCTAGGTAGGTTGGAACTATTAGCTTCTTAAGTTCTTAAATTCTTTGAAAATGAAAGGAATTGTGTAATTTATGGTTTGTATACACTAATATGTGTGTCTCATTTGCCTGATTAATGGATCCAAGATATGATTCTAATTAGCTCCTAATCCTAAGATTAAAAAATCCTTCGTATAAATTCAAATAAGATTTGTATCTGAATTAATGGAGGTGCACCAGTGTTAATTTCTGGGTTTTGAGACCATACGATGGTTATGTAAGATATAATCGTTGGTGGAAGCTGGGTGAGGGTTACTTGGAAGCTGTACTGTTTTCACAAGTTCTTCAGAGCCTTAAACTCTTTCAAAATCAAAGTTATTATTATTAAATTAAATATTAAAATAATTCCCAATTCTTCACGTAGCTTTCTCCTGGAAAGCTAAGAAATCTCCAGGAAGTCAAAGTATCACTGGAAAAGGGCATGTGTCATATATTTGTATCCTCAGGATGCTGAGGATTTTTTTCATCTAGATAGTTCAAAACAATCATCTGAAATATTTCTTTCTGTGCTAATTACCATATGTTTCATGAAGAGCTGATTACTTTCTCATATATTAGCAGGCCAAAGGACCTTCAGTTAAAACTAGTAAGATACTTTTCTATTTAAAGAAACTCTATAAAAGAGGCTTTTGGGAAATAATAATAGTGACACTTGGCCTATAGGCTTCATATTCATTATCTCATTTAATCCTCGTAGTAGACCTGCAAGGTAGTTATTCCCTTTTTGAGCTAAAAGGCCTGAGATACACGAGACTGAGTAACTGATGCAAGGCTGTCCGGCTGTAAGGGCCAGACTCTCTCCAGAACAGGTTCTTGAAATTTCTCTGCCACTGCAAAAGTTAGTCACTTGCTGGATTTTGATGAGAAAGTCTATATTTTCTAATTCACTCAGCTATTCTTCTCTTTCCTTCTTTCTCTTCTTTCTTTCATTTCTTCCATTCTTTTTTTCTTCATTCCTCTATTCTTTAACATACATCCTTTTTGCTGTGGAGATTTGTTCTACTGTAAATTTACCATCCAGTCATTCAGTGATTGCCTCATTCATTCAACAAACATTTATGGAAAACCTAAAATGTGCCCAGCATATAGACTGCAGCAAAACCAGAAATACAGAATAAAGTCCCTGCCCTCATGGAGGTAAACAAATTTATATCAATATATCAATATATAAATATTAAAAAATAGGAATGAGCCTATTGAAGAATAAAGTGAGGGGGTGAGGGGAATGGAGGATGCAGTGGGAGTGAGGTGGGGACCACGCTGCTGTTTTAGATGAGGGTCAGGGCAGGCCTCTCAGAGGAGGGAGCAGATGCGCAGAGACATGATGAAGTGAGGGGAAATGCCACGGGCAAAGGAACAGCAAGTACTCCGGCCCTGAGGAGGGAGGGACAAGGAGAAGCCCAGTGGGGCTGGAGATCAGCGAGCCAGGAGAGTGGGGGTGGGGGACAGTGGGGAGGTGGCCGGGGCTAGATCACCACAGGGTTTTGTAGCCTGTGGTAAAAGAATTTTGAGTTTTTTCTAAGTGTGATAGGAAGCTACTGGAAAAAGACCTGGTCAAATTTACATTTGAAAAGAATGACTCGGCTGCTGCCTGGGGAACTGATTGCTAGGGGGCCAGGGTAGAAGCCAGGCAGTCACTGGAGGGGTGGGGGCTGGGGGTGGGGTGGGGAAGGCAAGCTTAGAGGAGGCCGAGAGTTTCCTTCTACCCAGGCTCTAAGATCTATGACTTCCTGACAACAAACTCTGATATTGAATGTCTTTTGGCTTAACAGTGTCGGGATCCCAGCCTGCCGGAGCTGTGGGCACAGAACAAACAACACATTTTGTATTCTCAGTGTCTTTGGGAAAGGAAAAAAGCAACGACAGGCAGAAGGGAACAAAGAGTGTGTATGTTTTGCCTTTGTCTCTAAAAGGGGGTAATGTGCATTCAGTTGCCCTCCCCCTTTCAACTCCCATAGTGCTTATTCTGCCTCACTAATTTTTACATAATCACATGTGGCCTTTCTGTGTAGTTTCCTTTAAGGAGACAGATCTCTTCTTTCCAAGAATACTAGGAGCTCCTAGGGGCAGATACTGTGTGGATATAGCTCTTACATTCAATGACTGGCATCTTAGTGTAACATAGTGAATGTTAAGAATGTCCACTTTTAGGATGAATTAATATTTAGGTAATTGAATGAGTGCAATTGAAGTATGGTATTTATTTGTTAAAACTGAGGATTAGAGAATACCTTGGCTTTGCTGGATGTCTCCTTGCTCTGACACATCCTTTCCAAAGGACATTCCAGGGACCACTGTTCCACAGGATGTTAACAGGTGGTATTTGATAACAAGGCTGTGTGGTCAGATAGTTTGGGGCATTTATGGCTGAAATGAAATGACAGCAGTTTCTTCACTGAAGCATTTCTCAGCAGGTTTACTGTGCTGCTGTCTGTTGTGAATATCTAAGGGCTGACATCATTTTACTCTTTCCCTAACTTATTTGACCAGGGAGCTCTTTCTTCATGAAACTGTTTTTCAGAGAGCATCTCCTGAGACTAGAGTAGTGAAATCTTTCAAAATATTTCAGTGGAAATCATGATAGATAATAAAGTAAGTAGACTTTTCTTCTGACTCTGTTTTAAAGACCAAAACCTGTTGCAAGGAAGAATTAGCAGAGGCTTGAACTGTCTCTTTCAAACTGATTATCAGAACATAGTTTCTACTCTAATCTTACCAAACTGTTGGCTCTGTTTATCATCCTGGTGTGAAATACAGAATTCATTCAATCCACAATTTTATATTAGAATCTATTGTTACATAGTCAATTTGTTGGAGTCAAAAAAAAAGATTCGTTTATCAATCTTTTTTTTTTCAACTATGTTATTTAGCTAAAATCAGAACCAAAGTTTATTGCTGGAAATGATTTCTGCAGACCCATAGTTGTCACTTTATTTTTACAATTTCACCTGGCCTGGAAATACTGAATCTGATCCATTTCTGCTTGCATTCCATGTTCATGTGACTAAGAAGTGGCTTGCAGTGATCTGGGCAGGTCTTTTGAAATTAATCCACGAGTGTCATTCTGGGCATAGTTAGTTAGGTGTCCAGATGTACAACAGTTATGAGAATGATCTGGTTTAAGGAGTCAAAAGCAACACAAGCAAAGCATTTAGAGAGTAATTAGGTGCTAAACAGAGTAGCACTGACCACATACAATTGAAAGATCCTAGCAGTTTTAGCTGAGAGAGGGAGTGCCCACCTTTCTTCCATTAGCCTCCATCAGAACCTGGCTAAGAATGACAACTAAATAACAAGTGTACTGAAAAAGGCTATAAACTGAGAGAACTCAAGAAACTCTGTGAATGATGATGGCATTATACCCCAAGGAGCCCAGAGGCAGACATTTTACATCACATTGTCTCTTCTCTGACAGACACCAGATCTTACTCCTAATACAGCCCTTCCCCTGAGAGAGAAGCTCTTAAGAGTTGTGGTTGATTGTATGGCCTTTATTCAGTTAATTTTAATGCATATTATCTGGGAGAATATTAATTGAGCTAAAGTACTTTTTAAATTTACATCTGTAGCTTATAACATAGTATATTCTTAATGTATTCTGATTAAGTTTTTTCTTTCAGTTTAAGCAGTTTTATAGATCTCAGGCAGTGAAACTTTTGTGTGGCACAAGGTGCTCTCTTAAGAAGAGCAAGTGGTTGATAAAGAGAGAAACCGAGATGCCAAGGGACAGAGGTTGTGGACGCTCTTCTAGGATAGACTTCTGGCTTTGCGAGCTTGGTCCAGTTCATTATGTTGAATTACAACATACTTGTTATGTCACCATTTTGCAAGACCTAATGTTTTGATGGTACCACCTCCTCTGGGTTGCCGTGCTGAGTTCCCACTGCCTGGAGGGAAGTCCAGCATTCTTAGTGTGGCTTAAAAGGCCTACCTACTGCTTCACACACCCTGTTTTTGACCTGGGGAAATCTCCAGCTCAGATTCCCTACCCCTCCTTGGGACTCCTTCCCCGACACCACTTGTACCCCTTAATTTGACCTCCCGTTCCTCACTGTCTGGAGCACACATGCATGTACACACACACCCACACACCCACATACACACACCCACAGCCAGGTAAGAACTTCTGTCAGCAGTTTATTGTTTAATGTTTATCTTCTCTACCAATCCCTGTGCTCCTTGAAGCATGCCACACGCTCTTATTCACTGTTGCGTCGCTCCCATCTCAAACAGCGCTAGGAACATAGTTGCTTAATGAAGGGATACATTAGTGAATACAGAGTGTCACTATGATGTTTACAGTGTTCAGAACTCAGTGACTTTCCTGATAACTCTATTATGGGGGCTTTTCTTTATCTTAGTTAAAAGTTAATAGTACTAAAATTTTTTAAATTAAAAAAAAAGTTTATAAGCATTATGTTAGGATTCTGACAGAGTCAGAGGCCTCATACCTGGAAAGAATGTCGTTGCTAGGAGAAGTACTATAAAAGCCTCAAGTCCTATCAGTAGCAAACATTCTTCACTTTTTGCAAACTCCTTACGAAGAGTTACTGTATGTTTTAGGCCTGGTGGACATCGGAATAGAGAGCATATCCTGGACATCTGAAGATGTAACACTTGCCGTTTCAGTCAGCCAGCCTAGGGTATGTAGTCATTTTGCAATTTTTCTGAGGCACAAAATTGAGTCACATGATCTGTGCATCTGGGTTGTGAAAACGAATCATTTTTGTGTTTTTCTACTCATTATTTAATACAGTAACTCTGAAGAATTAAAAATAAACTTTATTTATATAACAACACCCAATGTATGAGAAATAGACATATGACAATTGAAAAGGCAGTAAATTTGTTGTGTGAAGATATGCACAGAAAATAATTTATGGGACATCCAGGATCATTCCATTTTCCCTAGCTAGGGGTTATTGGGGACTTGGGGTACATCCCTTATAAATGTCGAGGGTCTCATACACTCATCTGACATTTTAGCTGAATGTAACTGTCAACCCAGGATGGAGAGAGTTGTTGCCACTGATAATACATTGGCACATTTTCCTGTGCTTGAAAAATATATTTAAGTATATATTAGCTGGAAAAAGCATTGACAACAAACTATTATTTTGTGAAGGACCAGAAAGCATTTTGGATGCTCTAGCAAAATATTGGCCAATTTAACCATCTTAATTTGTCTAGGCTTGGGGTGGACTAGAATGATTTTTTTGATGTATCATTACCCGGTTCTTCTGGGACGTGGGGCTTTTCTCTTCTCTCACTCTGCCCCCGTCTCTCCCTTTGCAGAGCTAGTACCCTTGGACATTGTTCCATCATGAACAGGGGCATAGTCTTGTCTTTGGTGATTCAAAAGCTGGGCCAGGTTCATGGATGTGTGTAGTCACACAGGCCCTCCACTCAGAAAGGTCAATGCTTGCTTCACTACTTTCCTGTTGCTGTCTTTAAATTCTTAATAATTTTATCTTTGAACTTGTGTTTTCTAAGTTATGTCCAGGGGGGCAATGGAGCATGTCCTTGAGCAAAGGAAATACACATAACTTGAGTGTCACCATTCCTTTCTTCTTCATTCTCATATAGAATTCACAGTGCCCAATAAGCACAGAGTTTTGGTGGACTCACAATGTGTGGGACTTTAGTGAGACTCAGATTGACTTTAGAACTCGCCTCTAGTGCAGAAACCATGGAAGGATGTTCTAAGAAGAACGTGAAAGCCCAAGGAATCCGTGAAGTCCTTGCTTACTTCTTTGCATTAACCACCCACTTGTGCTGAAAATGATGACCTAGAAGGAAAGGGAAAGACAAGTCAGCCC
The DNA here is from genome assembly GCF_048564905.1 of Vicugna pacos. NCBI lineage: Eukaryota > Metazoa > Chordata > Mammalia > Artiodactyla > Camelidae > Vicugna > Vicugna pacos. The sequence continues at coordinate 51,514,825 of NC_132987.1, read as the reverse complement.
CTGGTTCAGGCTTTGCTTGTTCATCAGTAAGCCAAAGGAAGAAAGTATTGATAGAATGTGCACACATGAAGAAGTGAAATAAAAACAGTGGGTTAGTTTTGTGCCATGTTTCCCCTGTTCTGGTAGGAACAGATTACATTTGGGCATATGAACTATGACAAATGAGTTGTGTCATTTCAATGAGTCTGCATTTGAGTTAAATGCTTTTTTATAAAACTCTCATTGTGCAATATAAAGATGAATGATAAAATTCATGCTAATAATTTAAATTTTTTATATTGCCCTTCACTTAGGAAGATATTAAATAGCAAATTTATAAAACACCATGACAAATTGAGAGAAAGAGACCACAGAAAAAATGAAAAAACTTTCTTGATTTTTAAGCAAGAGGCCCTGCATTTTCATTTTGCACTGAGTCCTGTAAACATGCTGTCGGCTCTGGTCTCTGAGTGTCTCTGCTGACTGCCACGAGGACTGCTGGGGCCTCTGACCCCTTCTCCCCTTCCCAGGCCCTCTTCCCTAGAGAGGAACCATCATAAAGAGGCTACGAGTTGCTCGTATTTTCTGAACCCATGTGAATGAGGGAGGGAGAGTTTGGTTCAATCAGGGAGTCCAGGTGTATCCAATACAGTGGTTTAAAAATTTCCAAACACTCTGCTATTTAGCAAGTAGTGCTACTAGTCATTACCCTGATGCTTTGCATGAAATTGCTGACACCTTGGAAACTGCTTAATGATACATAAAATTATATTTTTTCTGTGTGGAATGCCACTGGGCAAGTGGGTATTACTTATAGATGTATAAATATTGTGCATATTAGCATGAAGAGTCACTTACAAGTCAATAAGCTTTCTGAACTGTAGAAGAACAAAAGAGAAAAAAATTACAGAGAAACGAATAATTTCAGAGGATTTTGTTCAATGATTTCTTAACCTTGGTAAGGCGAATTGTTTCTATAAAACAGTGACTTTAATTTTATTTTGAAGGTAATACAAAGGCAACATTAAATTAGTTTTTCATTTCACCATTTAGTCTTGAAAGAAAAAAAAATTTTGCTTTCATTTTAGAATCCTGAATGGAACAGAATATTTTTGAAACATGGCAAAGCTAGTGCTCATTGCTGCCTCTCTTTAATCCTTTTCCCCACTTTGTTCTTTGGATCTGCTCCATTCTGATTTGCCTTTTTTTTTTTTTTTCCATGAAACAACCCTAGGAGCATATTTGCAAAGCCATTAATAAGGACAAGTGCACCAGCACAATTATTACTTGCTAGCATTAGTGATCAAGGCATGGCCTTACATGCTGCGGGGCTGACCCTGTGGGACAAGTCTTAAGTTTCAGGTTCTATTTCCAGAAGTTAGAATCTTTTCGTTTCTGCTTGGTGTTATTCTCATTACCTTTGTATGCCATCATATCAGCGTGTCCTATAGAAATGCATACATGGGGACTTCGGGGTCTCAGAAAATCGGGTTGAATCTGTTCTTGTAGTTTGTGAAGGTAATGAATTAATCTTTGGGGGCCTCTACTTCTCATTTGCAAAATGAAGGAAAGGCCTGGCCGATGGAATTGTCATAAAGGTTAGAGGAGATATCTTATGTAGAGCTGGGTATCTGAGACATGTAAGCACTTTCTTCTTTTTCCTTCCATATAAAACTTTACACATGCTTTAAAGTCAACTTATAATTTTTTTTAAAAAGTAACATTTTTAGTATATATAAAAATTTCAAAAATGTGTACTGCTATGTCCATAATGAAAAGTATACCACCACTTTCCCGCTCTGTTTGGCCTACTCCCTACATAACCATAGAGCAGCTTTCTGAAAGTCTTCCCAGTGTATGTAAGGATCTGTTTAGCTACCTAGCTTCCCATTTTTTATAATCTAAAATGGGGTCATGCTATACATGCTGATGTGCAATTTATTCTTAACATCTTTACACAGTGGCCTACAGTTCATAGTTCTGTTCTTTTTAACTGCTCCATAGGATTCCATTTTGTGTATGCTTTACAATTTATTTTTAGTTGACTCTTGGTTTGTTTCCATTTTGTGATCCCAAACACTGTAGCAGTGAGAATCATTATACACATATCCTTATCCATCTGGGTAAGTACTCATGTGGAGTACATTTCACGAAGTATAGTTGCTGGATTGAAAGGCATATCTATTTTTACTATGAATCTTTTCTTTGTGTCCCCCTCCAACTCCAGTTCCACTGATCTCCCTATCCCCTCTGTCAAAAGATCTAGTCTAAGTCATCCACAATAATAATTTGATGTAATCATACCTTTAGGTCTATCACTTCTTAGGGTTTTGTGAAGAACCAATACTGTTGGCGAGAGGCCTATATTAATTTTAAAGACATAAAATTGGATATAAATTAAATTTTAATAAGTCAGTATATAAGTAATTAACTTTACTACTTATAATCATGAAAGGCCTTGACCCTCTAGGAATTTGGGACTAAACCATCAGGGAAGGTTTTTTGGGAAGCCTAGAGGGTTGTTCTGAAATCATTCCACATGTACAGACATCTACTCCCTGAATGCCAATCCTATAAACTACAGATCCTCTCTAGAGTTCTTTTCATTGAGACCATGCTGGATCTTAAACATAAGGACCAAACATAAAGTAACACGAAGGGGCCCTCCCCTGGTGGGGCCTTCCATCCCATTATGCACTGTAGCCACAAAGGGAGACACATGTTTTTCTCCAACTTGGTACACTTCCCTAAGTGGTTTTAGAAGCTCAAATTACAAACAGCTTCCTAATTGTCTTTGAAAACCACCCTTCCTATGGGTGTTGAATTATTGCTGATTGAGTTTTATCCTTGGGTTTTACTGTGTCCTCAGTGACAAGTCCTGGATCCAAGGAAAATACAGAGAAATGCTCTGCAAGCAAACCTTTTCCTACTCATAAGAAAACGCCATTATTCAGTTGCTTCCATAGACCTGGGGAAACAATGTATGCCTTTCATCCCTCTGTTTCTCTAACAGTCCTCATTGTATCTGCCTTGTCTGTGAATGGGTTCCACCGTGCAGGAAGTGACATGGCACAGTGAGTTTAAGAATACTCCTTATTTTTGTTCTGTTGGGTAACACCAAGTGTCTCGCTCTATAACAAGAGAAAGGTTAAGGGAACTCACGTCACAATGAAGATGACTCACTAATCCTCTGATTAGCTCATCTGGACAAACTTCTGCAGTTGAAGCAATGTCATAAATTTAAATCGTGTGCCTTCAAGTAAAATTTTTCTGTAAGGAACTCCTTTTGAGTAATTACAAAATAAACAGGTATAGAATGTCACCTTTCTTGCTCCAGAATATTTTGGACCCCTTCATAAATAAACATTTCCAAGGTCATATAGCCAGGTCAAACTCAAACTGATCAGACTTTAAAAATCTAAGTTTTTCTATTGTACTACATCACCTCTCAAATAAAAAGGTTGCCTGGCTTTTACAATGTAAAGTTTTATGATTACATAAAATGTAAAGTTTTAATTTTTTAATACTTAAACTCTGCCCCTAAAGCAAACATTTTCTTCACAAATCAGGGATTTTGAGGAAAGAGTTCTTTTTTTCATACTTCCCAATAATCTCTAAAAATTACATCAAATGCAGTCTCTTCATTGATTATCATATCAGATGAAAACGGCTAGGAAAACTTTTGCCAAACTTGAAGAATGTATTTGGGCTTATCTGACTTGATTCACAGGCTAATAGTACATATGAAATTTATTTGGGGAGGGGTTCCCCAAAAATATAGACAGTGATCATCTGGATTAATTGAAACTAGGGCACTCAGGAAAACCTATGTGGCTGCCAGCGGGCAAAGATGGGGACAGAGGAAACACAGGGGACAGAGGGAACAGCGGCGTCCTGTAGGAGCCCCAGTTCCAAAGTCACACGGAGTACTACCCACGCAAGTGTGACATGTCGTGGAGTGACTTCTCATAAGCGCAGTTCTGTGTGGTGGTTTGGGGTGGGTTCCAGCTGGGATTTGTTTACCTGAGGATGATTAGTGACTGTGATATTTCGGGTTATTTTACTAACAACACTCAGGTTTGGGCCCTCAGTAGTTGTCAAACTTGGCTTTCCTATCTCAGCATTTACTGGTCATTCCCTTAAACCTCTCTGAGTCTTCGCATTGTTAAGGGGTGTTAGACAGATGTGTCCTGACACAGCAGCAGGCATCGTGCATGGCCCCACATCAGGACTTTTCAAGGTCAACAGCAAGGGTGACTCTGTGTCCCAAGCCAGGAAAGTCCCCATTTAAATCTGCTGTTTGTGCCGAGTTATTAATGGCGTCCTCTTTTCTTTTCAGAAGTTTCCTGGTTTGCTCAGTGAAGTATAGGGTCACCCTAACCATAGCTAACATGACTCTGCAGAACTTGGGTTGAGTTCTGAGAGGTTGTCAGGGCCTGGAGACCAGGCCTGCAACTCGTGGGAGCTTTGACAGCCAATCTTGGACCCTGGCTCAGACCACAGCCTCTTGGTGAGGAACTGCCCACCAGGAGTCAAGCCAGAAGCCTCTCGTGACAGCAGAACAAGTTGCTCGCTCAGAAGCAGGCCGCTCCCACCAGAGCAGGCAGGATTTCTCCCTCCTGCAGGCTCACGCTTCCTTGGTCATGGCTGGTGCCTGCAAGGTCTAAGGTTTTGCGCTTTAGCCAACAGGGTGGGTGGGCTCATCACCCGGGTGACAGTCTCTGCTTCATCCTCCGAGGCTTCTCAGACCTGCTGCTCCTGCTCACTGTGGTTGATGCAAACCCTCTTGTCACCTAACCCTCCATGCTCTTGCCCTCAGGCTGACCTGTCTTCCAGAGAGATGGTCAGCACACTGAAGGCACACACCACTTACCAAAATTCTTTGGATCCCCAGCACCTCGCATCTAAAAGATGTTCAGGAACTGTTTACTGATGATGCCGATTTTTAAAACTCTATCTGCCGCTTGCTCTTGCCAATGCCATTCTCCCCTTCCAGCTGATATAAATGCCTACAGAACGCACTTTTCATTTTGCCAAAAGCTTACATATTTTTTACCTCTCTCTACCACATTGTAGTTTAGTATAAAATGAGCCGATGTGATGAATTTTTAAGAAGTTTTAAAACACCTTGAAAGCTTCTAAAGAAAGAGGCTAATGTGAAAACATTTATAAATAATTTGAAAGTTGTGTTTCTCCTGATTAGACTAAAGACAGGGGCATCATTTTTAGGAAGGCCACTGCCACAATGTATATATGTTACTTGGAAAGGGAAGGAGACTGAGAAAACAGTCTTCTCCCCCTAACACTGGGTGGCTTTGTTTGCCATCTTGGCTAATTGCCACCGTGGAGTGCCCTCGGAGTCCTGAGGAGATGGGACCCAGGATGAATACTTGCTTGTGAGTTTCTTGAGGCCAGGATCTGATCATTTATCATTTGTCTCTGCAATCACTGAAATGTGGCAGGTGTGCAATAATCTTTTCTTAAACAGGATGGTGGCAAGAAAGACCCACAGTTCCAGGCACAATCTGGGGAGTTTACATGTGGGGTGGAACAGAATTCTGAGTGCTGGAGGCGGTGTTACAAAGGGATTCTGAAGGTACACTTAGCCCAAGCTTAGCCCCATGGTTCTAATAGCCTGGAAGACCAGGGTTTGGCCAGAGACTAGTTCTTACTCAGAACAATCCAAGATTCTCATTTCACTGTGGCACACAGAACCCTAGGGACCTGCCGCCCACTGGCCTTATTCCCTACCCGACCCCAAATTTAAGAGATTTTGTTGAAGAAACACCAGGCTGCTTCCCACACGGCTGGATTATTTGCATTGTTTCCTATGCCCTGTCACCTTTCCCTCCTACAAATTACTTCTGCAAGCCTCAGCCTGGGCACGGGGTAGGGCAGAAGCCCCCCTAAGAACACCCCTGTATTTACTTGGGCATAACTTATGCCATTGTATTAAAATTTCGTAATTATTTTTTGTCTCCCCAAATAGTAAGGTCTCTTAAGTCCAGAACCTTCTCATCTTCACCCTGGTGCCCCTAAAACTCAGCAGAGTTCTTGGCATAATTTAGGAGCTCAGTTGAAGTTTGTTGAACTAAACTGAGACTTGTCTACATACAAGTGAACATCACTGTATATTAAAACTGCATGGATAAAATGTTAAACATTACTATAAATTCAGTGTTTTCCATCTTACAATCTTTAAAAAGCTAGAGGGTAAATTTAGACAGTTCCTTGTTGGTGTATTTATTTGTAATTAAATCGAGGATTTTCAGGGAAAGACAAAGAAAAGTCGATGTATGAGTTTATTTGTCTCCCCCCAAATCATTGTCTAGAACTGGATGATACCTCAGAGGCGAGATCAAAGATAACTGTACCTGTCTTAGAAACCCTCAGGTTATTTTTAAGTAAAACAAAATGGGATGATTAGAAAAGATTATGTTTAGAAATATAATTATTTCCTAACTTCTGAGCACATACTTTGAGAGTGCTTCTTTGAATACATGCACTGACAAATATTCCATTAAAGGATAGACTTGTTTATAGCAAAAACATTTCAGTGCAACAAGGTTATCCATTTGGCAGTTTGTTATAATACACTGTAATTATATAGTGTAATTTTAAAAATTCTGATTAGAAAAAAAATGTGAATTCTAATTATTTCTAAAAGCTTGTATATTAAAAATGTCCAGTTTAAGGTAAAGTGGACCAAAGTTAGGATGTCTAAACTGAAGAATCTTATTGATATCTTCTTGAGAAAGGGATTGATATGATATAATTAAAAAAAAGTTTGAAAATAAATATTGCCTTTTATCACCTCACTGAAGTATAGCCAAATATACTTTGTATCTGCACAGTTGACCAGCCAGTGGCTAACTGCTGTTACAGGAGATACCTAAGGCCATATTTCAGAAATTTAAGAAAGACAACGCACCTTTCATGGGAATAATTAGACAGGGTAGATACCAACTATGCAGAGACTTTGCAAGGATGACTGTTTGTCATTTACCCATTACATTATTCCGCAGGGATACTTTTCCAGCATTTAGGTCACCACTCAGGCTCTGTTACTGCTAGGAGGTCAAAATCTCAAAGGAGAAACTTTCAGTACTGTGGAGGAGCCCTGAAGAGCTGTGCAGCACGCCTGTGAATCTGGAGCCACACTGGCTGTGTTCCAGGATTCTGGAGTAAAGACCAGGGAGTAGATAAGTTCCCCCACGGTTTTGCTCTTGAGTTGTCGTAGGTTGTGGGCTAACAGAATTGAAAGCACGTGAAAAAATCTAAGTTCATTCAGTAAGGACTTTTGTGAGGATCTCTGAAAACTGTGCAAGACACAGAAAGACACTTGTGTGGTTCCTGACCTAGAATAACTTAGGGACTAATTAGAAGATGTGATCTGAGTGTAAACAGCACTTCCAAAACAGCTAATGTAATCCATTTTCAAGAAGTGTTGTGGGAGAATAGGAAAGTGTCAAGCAGCAGGTTTTGGAATAGTGAAAAGTGTTGGTCTTCCTGCCTACCTGGGGCTGGTTTCCAGGTCACAGATATTGCAGACACAGATTGCAGGATTCACTTGTGCTCTGTGGTCTTGATGAAAGCCCTGATTTCAGAGAAAAATACCCCTGTCCTTTGCTGATGAGGTTGATTGAATGATGCCAAATTGAATCTGTGGTTCCGTATTGATCCATGCATCCCTTGCCTTGAAATGGCAAGAAGCTGGGTCTTCAAAAAAAATTTTATCAAATAGACCATACACTGTCCTGCCAGAAATAGACAAACAAAAGGGCACCAAATATGTAGTATGGGAGAATTAAGTTGAGAAAAATACATTTGAAGATGAGGTTTTTAAATTAAGTTTGAGAGAGAACTTTGAAGCAGCTCTGATTTCAGATGTTTCCAGTAACTTGCCAGGTAAGGAAAAGAAGCCTGAGATTCACAGGGACCCCTAGTGAAATTCCTGGATCTACTTTATTTCTTATGCAGCAAAGAAAATTCAGGAGAAATTATCTTTATTTTGATACTCCTAATTTGATGTATTCTAAAACAGAGGCATGGATTCAAATGTACAATTCTTTGAAAACAATAGCAAAAGTAAAAAGGTTTTCTCATACTTAAGTCTTTTTCTTACTTTTATTTATATAATTTATTTGGCAAATATTTAAATGCCTAGCTTTAAAAACTTAACTATCTTCACCGCATTCTGAAGTGTGCCAAGCTGTAGCTTACATGCATAAAGAAACTCCAGGGTGTGGTGGAAATTGGCTCCTTTTGCCTCCCGGCACCCTTTCCCCCTTTATAAAATAATATTACTGCTCTCTGAGGAATTGTCTTGCCCTCATTGCATATGATTTGGTGTCCCTACTAATTAAAGGGCACTACCCCCTCTTCCCCAGGCCAAAGTGGTGAGAAAGTGGTCCAGGCCTGGCCCATTAGAGTATCCCATTGAGCTGGTCACATTGAACAATCTATTAGAATCCCTTACAGGGATTTTATAGACAAATTCTAGGAAAAGAAGCTCCCTCTTTTCTCCTGGGGTCATTAAGGTGTGATAATGTAATTCTGAGGTTGTCTAGTCTCCCTGCTCCAGCCTTTCAAGGATGTTTATCACTGAAGGAAAGAATGAGGCCAATAATTAAGAGAAAGAGGAAAAAAAAAAAAAGAAACCAGATGAGATGAAGAGAAAAAAGAGTGAGTGTGAGCATGCACACATTTTGGACAATGAGCTGATGACCCCTTTTGAGTCTCTGATAGTCTCTGATAGTCTCTGCTATCATCCTGCTCCATCCTGAATTTTCTCAACCATGTGAACCAAATACTTACTTAAACTTTTGAGTTGGATGTCTTTTCATCAATAGTAGAAAGAATCCAGTTTTACACATAAGGTTAAAGCTTTATATTGTTAATCCCATCCCTTCTAAAGAGGCAATAGAAACATCCATCCATCTGTCCACCCATTTATTTATTCATTCATTCATCCATCCATTTATGCAGTGAACATCTAATAGGAACTTGCTTTATCCAGGCTCTCTGCATAGCACTTTGGATACAAAGATGACTAAGACATAATCCTAACTCTCAAGGAGTTTCCAACCTTAGAGGGAGAGATGGATTTGTGAATGGATCATTCATAATAAAATGAAAGAGTTAAAAATACTGATATAAGTAAACACACTAGATATGTGGGCTCCACTATGTTTGCCTGGGAAACTAGAGAAAGTTGAGCAATAAAATAATAAGCAGGGATGAATAGGCAAGAATGGTTTGAAGAAGAAGCTAAAATGTGTGAACAAATGTGTAACACCCTGAAAGTGCCTAGTACTTCTGGGGATTGGAGAGATGATGGCTGTGGTGGAAGGTGGATATAGTAGAGGAAGTGGTGGGATATGAGCCTGGAGAGGTGGTTATGGTGGAATCTGAAGGGCTTGATATGTGAGGCTAAGAACTTTGGATAATCCTAAAGTCAGCAGACAGTGAATAGAAACTTGTTTTCCCCCTTTGCATGTTATCTTGTCTTGTTTTGGGCAGAGAAGAGCTTATTTTTTAGGAACTTAACAGTGTCTGTGTAGAGGATGAACCAGAGCTGAGAAGAGTGGGTTAGAGTGTGTTAGTTCAAGCTCCAGGGTGTGAAGGTCAGAGGCAATGCTGTCTTCAAGAGACATAACTGGAAATTGGTAGAATTTGGTGCTGGCCAGGGCAGTAGAGAGAGGCAGGGATTGACCATAGATTTGTAACTTGAATTTCCAGGAGGAATTTAAAAGCATCAGTCAAGAGCAGGGTCATAACACGGGGGGGTATGCTCAGTGGTAGAGCAAATGCTTAGCATGCAAGAAGTCCGGGGTTTGATATCCAGTACCTCCATTAAAAAATAAATAAATAAACCTAAGTACTACCCACCGCCAGGGGGAAAAAAACAAGGAGAAGAGAAAAATAAATTTTTTTTAAAAAAGATCAGGGTAAGGAAAAGAGAAGATGTGTGGAGAAGATAGCAGGTTGTCTTTTGGAAATATTAACTTGCGGGATGTGGAAGAGGTGATGTTTAACAGGCAGCTGTTAATGTGGGTATAAAACTTAGAATATCAGTTTCAGGATGTCTTAAAAATGTAGAGGATAATTAAGGCTTTAATAGGATGGATGAGCTCATTCACAGGAGAGCTTTAAGACTGAGGAGAGTAGTGCATCAAGGATGAGACCTCCTTGGGAAACATCAATATTTAAAGAGTAGGAAGAAGAGGATGAGTCAGTGTTATAGAGGAAGGAAATGAGAACCAACACCCAATACGTAAGAAGGGCTCCTCTGTATATTTTTGAAAAAAGTGAATGGATGGATGAGTAAGAAAAGAGGACTTGTAGGCATTAGGAGAGGAAAGAAATTTGAAAGTAGGGATTCAATGCGATGGCCATGTGAGATAGAAGAGAAAGTTACAGATCTGATCTGCTCCTGTTGCACTGTTTCCTGAATATATTTAAATCTATTAAGTCTAGTGGCTCTACAGCTGGTAGAGTTAGACCTTAATATTTACCAAAGTGGAAGTAATCAGAACATGCCCAGGATATTCGAGGGGAAGGCCCATCACTAAGAGCATGATGCGTCTGCACTGGGGAGCAGCCTCACTGTGTTACTGGGGACTTCTGGCCCCAGCTGTTTTCTTGCTGACATTCATACCAGGGGCTCCCACTGAGTCAGTGTATGGGGGGCAGCACTAAGGCAAGCCTTAACGTGAGTGCCTGGAAGGGGTTGCCATGGCACACTCCCGCCGCCTTTGAAGAAGGGAGCCTTTGCTTACTGGATGTCAGGCTTCTTGATTCTGAGAATTTCCTTCTCTTTTCGTTGGAGGAATAGCTGACATTTTCTTCGTGCTCATGGCTGTAAATTGGAGACAACGAGGGGAAAAAAGGTTCGTAGAAAAAGAAAAAAAAATCTTTTTACAGCATCTTTTTAGAAACCGTGACAATTGCATCTTGATAATTATTCATTTAGTTTCTGAGGTTTCAGGAGTTCAAACAGAGGGAGCATGATTCATAAAATTTAAATAGTAGCAGGTAAAGTCAGATCTGTGACAGGGAGCAGGAGGCTGTCAGGGTGCAATTAGAGATTTCTGGATCACGGGGCAGAGAAGGTGAAACTAATTAAAATGGCTACAACTTCAGGCCGTGGCCTTACTCAGAAGACTTAAAATGTTCTTGAAATTTTAGTTAACACATTTAAACGATGAACTCAGATGGTGCTCCAGCTCGCTCAAGTAAAAGTTGTCAATAGGTCACAAAGTGGATGTTGGGCACAAGAACTTAGGAAAACATGCACCATATGACTCACAAAGGCAGAATAGAAAATGACCTAATAGGTCTTTTCCAAATCATAATTAACACTCATAGAATCTACCAGGTGCCCTGAACTATTGTAAGAGCTTTAGCTATTCATTTAATTCTTCTAACAACTCTGAGGTTGGTATCATTATTATCCTCATTTTGCAGGAGAGGACATTAAATACAGGAAGTTAGGGACTTATCTTTGTATACTGCTGGTAAATGGCATAACCAGGGACTCAAAACCAGGTTTTCTAGCTCCAGAGTCTGAATCTCCAGAAGTCTAAGGATAGTATGCATTATTTTATGATAGAAAACATGAGACATATCATGTGGGACAAAGTGCTTTGTAAACTATAAACACCATCACAAAAGAAGGAAGAAAGCATGGAGAAGAAGATGGGGGGGAGGAGGAAAAATATCAAGATAAGAAAGGAGTAGAAGAGGAAGAGGTAGGAAAGAAAGAAGAGATGGAAGAGAAAATGGATGAAAATAAAAAAGGAGATAAGAGGGTGGAGCCTTCTGTGTACCAACAACTTTGAGGTTAAGTCTCTCAGCCTCACATCTGGCTCTGCACTTATTGTCCAGTTAGATTTCCTATGGTGATTGTCCAATACATTCCTTCACTCCAGCCAGGATGACCCGATGCCCCCCAAATCATTACTTGTGCCTCCTAATTCCTGCTTCCCTGAATGTGTTCTCCCCTCCCAGATTCCCTCCACATATGCCCATCGTCTCTATCCTTCAAAACTACTCAAGTCTTGCTCAACCTGGCAAGCCTTTGCTGACTACTCCAGTTTTTAGTGAGTTTTGGACCACTGAGGACCACAGAATTTTAGAATTTGACTACCTTTAGGTATCTTCTGGTTCAAATTGGTCATTTTACAAAGGAGACAAACTGAGGCCCGTAAAAGATAAATAGTTTGTCCAGGGTCACTAGCTATCTGTGACGGTGCCGGCAGCCATGCAGGTCTCCTTTTACTGCATGTTACCGCCCTGCATTCATAAATGATTGTACTTGTTTTCTCTCTCTAACTGGACTGTCACACTCACAAACCAGGACCTGGTCTTCCTTGACTTTTGTGTTATCTGCTTTACATAGCACAAAGTTGCATGTAGTAGGTGCCCAGCAAGTGATTTTAACTGATTAAGAACTAACGCATGTTCTCATTGGATAGTAAAAAACTGCTTATAAATAGTAAAGACAGTCAAGAAGTGACCATAAGCTCTGCTCTAATGCACAATAAATATTTTCCGTAGCATTTACCTAAGAGCAGTTACAACTCATACATATTAGAGATGTCTTCAATTTTTAAAAATAAATGTGTCTTTTAATAATAATTAAACCAATACATCCTCATTAGCCCTTTTCATGTTCTGTTATGCAAACAGGATACTTGTCTCTTTCTCGGGGCAGTAAGAAACTTACCTAGTGACACAATATATAAATTTTCCTTTCTTAAGTTTCTCCACAAATGGTAAATAGAGCAGAAGAGCATCTTAACAACAAAGGCCTCATTAAACACTTGCTGGCAATTGATCAAGACTGATGTGTGGATATATTCACTGGACAAAGTGCATGGAAAGCTCTTACTTATTAAACATAAAAAATTACAAGGAAATAAATCGGTTCATTACCTTTAGTTGGAACATCTGCAACTGACCACATTATCAGGATCAAATAGGACAACAGATATTAACCTTGAGCGAATATTGCTTTATACTATACGTTTATCAATTATCCCAACAGTAGTATTAATAACCAGTAATAATCACACTCTTAAAAGCATTACTAATAGTGTTGTGAAGCTAGAAATCCCAAGAGGCAGGAGAATGAGTGACAGACCACACAGATATCAAGAGATAAGAGAAAGTCCTCTAGTTCTAATGGAAATGTGTATGCTGAAAGCTTTCCAAAAGAGAGGCAAAAAGAGAAATAGGAGAAACCAACAGATATTACGTCACTACTCTGTGCTGTGCTCTGTGCTGTGTCACAAACATGGCCTGTTTAATCCTCACCAACCACCTTACGGTAGGTATTTTCAACCCCATTCTCCAAGTGAGGATACTAACATTTCAAGAGGTGAAATTGTCTGTTGTTTGTAAATGGCGAGCCTGGATTCAAACCCAGATCTGCATGGCTTCAGATATCATGGTGGACCTGATTGGTGTCCCACACAACATCCATTGCCGCTCATCTTTGTTCACAAGACAGAGGTATTGAGCAGCTTTGTGTTTCCGTGGTACCTGGCCTTAGCAGTTCCACATCATAAATCTTGACTAGTCTAGTGACCTCTTGCCAGTGATCGATTTATGACTGACAATGATCCACCCCTGGTCAACGGAACATGGGGACCTGTCTGCTCTGGGGGCTTCTGGGAAGATTCTTCTCATTCTCAAAACTGGGCCCACTCTTTGGCCTTGGGATACTATTATCACCTGCAATCGGGAGGGATATAATTGCCCTGCTGACATTAAGAGGGAGAAAAGATAGGAAGTACCTGGGTCTGTGATCATGCATTTGAATTGCTGAATTCACTGGCTTAAGACTGCCCTGGCTCCAGCCTTGTTATGCGGAACCATACGTTTTCCTTTTTTGCTTAGGCTACTTTTAATTTTGCAGCCCAAAACATCTTCCCAGATACAAATTCCATTTCCTTTCAACAAAACTGAGATTGAATTAGAAAGGAAGCAAAACACTGCTGCCTGAGAGAGTTTATAGGCAACCTGAAGTTGTCCAGGGCATGTGAGGAAACAAGGATCTCAAAGAAAACAGAGGGCAATCAGACAGGAGAGTGACGAGTGTGTTTGCAGTGACTGTGCTGGGCCAAGGCTTGTACCAACTGTAGGTTTCACCTCTAATGACACCTTTCTTCTGAGAAGCTTAAGGGACTTAGGGCAGAGGGAGCCCTTTGTTTTGGGTAGCTTCTGATGGATGAATTCTCTGTGGTCCCTTAGCTCTCCTCACAGAAGGTAGCATCATTTTGGAAGGGGTCCAACCTTGCTGAAAGGAGTAAAAATTGGCCAAGTAGGAAACATGTCTTACCATCCCTTCCTGTATGTATGTTTTGTGGTCTGTGTGCATTACCCAGATCATAGAGGAAATGAAATTACCATTATTTAGAATTGGTTCCTTGAAAACCAGTCTTGTGGGGCCCTGACTGGTCCAGGTTATTGCAGCTCTTTTAAGTAAGGTGGGTACTCCCGGCACCGCTATGAAGGAGCTCTTGGCATACTCACAGAAAAAAGGGAGAAACATCAGCGCTGCTTTGCTTTATAGATCTTTAAGGTTGTAAACCAAAGCAGAATTCCTGGGAAATAAGAATACATATAAACATAAACACAGTTATATATAAACAAAGCAAGAGGACCAGGTGAAAAAAAATCCACGACTGCAGTATGGAATTAATGGGAAAGAATAGAGACCACATGGCCATTTAAACCTGGGTGCAAATCCTGGCTCTGCCGTTGTGTAGCTCTGTGACCTTCGGTCGTTTATCCAGACCTTCTCTCTTTCCATTCTCTAGTCTGTTTGTTGGTGGTAACAGTCCTGATGTCCCAGGAGGGCTCTAAGGTTTGGAGCTGTCAGTAGCTTACTTCCTGAACCCTCACACAGGACTTACTATCCTAACGCTTGACAGGATATTTCAGTTAATTCTCACAACCTTAGGAGTTAGATATTTTCTTCCTTCGCTCATTTTGCAAATGTGGAAATTGAGGCCTAGAAAAGGACAAAGAATTTTCTGAAAGTCATACAACTAGCGAGATGCAGAGAGGAGGAGTGGAAAGTAGGGTGACTGACTCCATTCCTCCAGGCACCGATCGGGCCCTGTGGATACAGAGCTGAACCTCCTCCCAACTCAGGCTCTCCTTTTGTAACCCATCCCAGGATCTCTTCTTTCCCGAGGCTCATCCCCTGCCTCACTTGAAGGATTTCTGAGCACTGACCCAGTCTAGTCATCACTCACTCACTTGTTCCCGCCAGAATTTTTCCTTTGTAATTTGGCCCCAAACTAAAGTTAATACTATTGAGTAAACTTTTGCATCCAAAGTTAAGCCTCCTTTGATTTTAAAGGGGTTTCTTCTTTCTGGTAAGATCATCTGTTGTTTTAAGAACTAGTGTTGAAGTCTCTAATCGGAGAAGCCACTGAGACAAAAGCCTCTGCCAAAAGCAAAATTGTCCAATTAGAGGTCATCAATGTGCTGAGATGGGTGTGCCTTTCTTTTGCTTTCTGGGTGGCCCACACACACCCTTGCCACTTCACAGACTTAACCCATCTTATTCCTTTCTCTCCTGCTCCCATCAGCAGTTAGTGGCCTGGAGCCATTTGCTCCATTACTCACCCACCCCCATCCCACCCAAAACTTGATACATTCCAACCAGCAGCCTTTGTGACTGGTCACTTGAGCTGAATCAGCCTGAGAGAAGCCAAAAGTATGATGACTTGCTCCATTCAGCCCAGTGATGCCACAGGAAGCAAGAAAGTGCTGCTTAGAGCAACCAGCTACCTACAGGCGCTTGGCTATCTCCTTCCCTGGGTGGTTGTAAACAGGGTGGGACTTCTTGGCCCGGAATAAACTGTGGAGAATCTGCCTGGAGACCAGGATGAGGTCTGGGTGGTATCTAGACATCTCTTTTAGCTGTTTTATAGGGCCAGGTTTAAGAGGATTGACCCCAGGGAATTCCTTCCCTCCAGCTTACCTCATGAGCTGCCCCAGTCGGCCACAAATCCACTCGGGGTGAAGATTCCCACACTGAAGGCTAATCATGCCTTCATCAGAATTTATATGATTTGCTGGTTCTGCAGAATCCTCTTTCTGACCGACCACACATTTACAATGTGCTGTTCCTGGACACAGTCTGCATGCCCTGAGCTGTGTCAAGCATTATTAACATCTACAAGCTTTGCTCAAGATTGGTATTTTACATCATCTGGGCCGTGTAGTTTTTCCTTTCCTTCACTCCTTCCAAACTGATATCTTTTACTTCAGCCTCTCAATTTCCCTTCGTCCCCTACTCCCATCCTTCCTTCCTGCCGTGCATTTGTTTGTCCTACTCATGCAACCACGGCTTGTTTCCACTGCTGTCCCACTTGGTATTTAAAGATAACCTGACATCAGAATAGGGTTTCTTTGGGTCCTGGGCATGACTGTGGGTCCTGGTTTCCTCTGATGATCCATTCCCATATCAGTTGCAGAACAGGGGCCTACCAGTCCTCCAGGTAAGACTAATTTCTAGGTAAATGGGCACAACCCAGGGAGTCCCAGAAATTGTGACACACAGCTTGGGGTGGGTCTCAATGTATGACCCAGCGTAATATTGCTTTCTCTGGGAAGTCTTCTCTAAACCCCAAGTCTGAATTCCAGGCTGGCTTAAAAAAAACAAAAAACAAAAACCCCTCCTTTGCCCTCCCATGGCACCTTTTGTATTGCTATTACCCTTACTTGTCTGTCTCTCCAAAGAGACAGTGAGATCCTTATGGGCAAAGTCTGGATACCAAACATTTCTATGTCCCAAGTGGCTAGCACATTGTCTAGCAAATTAATAAGTGTCCAGCCCAATAAAATGTTTGCTGACTCAAGAAATGAACGAGGTGGACCTGTGAATTCTCTTTGGAAAATGCCAGTTTAGATCTGACTTCACTTTCTTTGTGGGAAGAAATGCCCAGACTGTATCAATACATTATTGATAAAAATGATGGACAGAGAACATTACAAAAATAAGTGATATAGAATTAAATAATTTAAAATACCCCAAGGTGCTTTCACTTAGAAATTGTTAAAGGTATACATACCCAGTAGAACATCAAACAAGAAATAACAGGGTTTTTTTTTTGTTTATTTGTTTTTAGCAAAGGCCATTAGATAGATGTACTGGTATCACTTGCTGTGGTCTCAAGTTCTGGTTTAAAGGTGTTCTTAAAAGTATGCATATAAAGATGTACTTAAACTACATCCCCAGACTGCCTTATCTCCTTAATTCCTGCTTCCGTGTCCTGTGTGCTTCCCTTTCTTGGAGTTAACTGTCATCTTCACCTTTTCAGTCCTCTGCATTCATTCTTAATCTCTGCCTTCTTCTAGCTTTCAGCTTTGCCTGGCCTCTTCTATAATCTCTTTTGCAAAAGGTGTCTCTGGAGGAGTTAATGGTAGGGATGCCTCTTACAGATCAACCAGCAAATGCCCCAAACATCTTTACACATCTAACTATTTCTAACAAGCAGCCATATGTAAGTGTTTTTCTCAATTTAATGGATGATATGTTGCCCTTTCCCTAAGAACAGTCTTGGAATTTGCTGCAGGAAAATTCATAGGTTACTTTTAGTAGCTTTGTAATGGACTTCTACCAGTTGACAACATCTTACCTTGGTTTTCTTGAGAGGAAATAGTCATGCATATACATACAAGCAAAACTGGCTTTCTGATGCCAAGATGGCAAAAATCATAGTCCCTGGTATTGATTTGTGAAAGGGAAAAGGCATCAGGATGAAAGTTTCTAATTTGTTAACATCACTTAAAAATAGTTGACAAATTAATGAGATTGTTTCAGTGTATAAGCAACAGATTTTACATGAATACTTGCTTGAGCTGAACTCACCTTGCCAGTCACTCAGCTCCCTGGCAGTTAACAAAAAGGTTTTAAGATAGAAACTGAACTATTTAGCCTTCATTAATCATTCATACTGTTCAAACACATCATCCAGTAACTGAAGAGGGGTTAATGGTAGCTAAGCTTGAGTCTGTTGTCAAAAGTAGGTTTAACTTTCTATGAACTCACTGGACACAAAGAATGCTGCCTGCTTACTATTCCAAATGTCACCAGCCAGGAGCAAACGGATGACTACTAATGGTAATTAAATACCTCTGAGGCCATTTGTACCAATAACAAAGAGTTACTGTCAGAACTTGAATGAGGTCCATCTGCCCATTTTAAAAGAATGTTAACATTATATAAGTGATAAAGCAGACAGCAACAACTAAATAAGTAGACAAACAAATAAGTTTGGTGATAATAGTTCTCTAGATGAACACTTGATTTCTTTGGTCTTTCCTTTGCAAACAAAAGATTAATGAAAATGTTCCATAGTCCTTAGTTGTTTCAATCCCACTTTGGCCCATGAAGTAATTAGAAAAAGGTTTTTAGTAAAGGTTCTTCCATCTGTATTTCCCAAGCTGTGAAAAAACGTTTGATATTCTATTTAAGTTTTTTTCTTTCTGCTTTGCACACTTCCTAGATTCAGTTTCTACTACTGACTATTTAATGTTCTCATCTCCTTAAGGGAAGGGGGGAAAAAAAAGAGTGGATTTGTCTGCTTTCTGTCTTCATAGCACAGAACAGTTGTTATTTCTTGCACAGATGGATTGACAGCCCAGGATTTTTCTTTGGTGGGCTCATCTATTCAGTTGCCCCTGAGGCCCCGACAAGGGGCTGTCTGACTTCTGCTGGACGTCCACCGTGGTTTCCTCTGCATCTTCATCTTTTTCTACTGTGACGAGACAAAATATGAAAAGATATTGCATGAAAGAACCAAAGGGTGAAGAATATCTAAATGCTTTTGAAATGCACCTAAAATCCTAGAGCAGCCGGAATAAAAGTGCACAGAGGGTTCTGAGAAGAAGCTAATGCATTCATCAAGCCTTTGGAAAGGCAGTTTCTTGTAAAGATATGGACTTCATTAAATCAGTCAAAGGGTCTTTAATAGCTCTCTTTTGCCAGGAGGTAGAAGTACTTGTATGTCTGGTGGCTCAGTTCTAGTGAGAAGAGAAAGTGGCAGGTGAAGAAGAGGAATAGCAAGGGCATTAGTAGCAATTGTGTAGTGGGGGGTAAATGCGGAGAGAGAACTTAGACATTTGTCTCTGACCTTACATGGGGCTGAAAGCAGTGCTGGAGAAGGAATAACAAAACAGCATTTTGGAGACACAGAGATCAAAGCAAAGGGAAAAAAATGGATGTATAAAATCTAAAACGGCAGCCTGTATCAATTAGGTCTTTTTATGTTCCAAATAACAGAAAACTTAAACCATTTAAAACAATGGGAGAATTTATTGGCTCTCATAACTGGGAAGACTAGAGGTAGGGCAGGCTTCAAGATTGGTTTACTCTAGCTGAGAAATGCCCATGAAGAACTCTGTCTCTTTGCTCTGCCTTTTGTCCACAGTGTCAGTTTTGCCTTAAGCCTGATTTCACACGTGGTTGCAAGATGGCTGCCTGCAGCTCCTGGGATTGCATTCTTTCTCAAAGATGTCCAGAAAGAAAGAGAGATAGAGTGTCTTTCTCCCAACCAAACAAAAAGTCCTGGATTTCACACTGAGAGAATCAGTTTTGTGTGTGATGGGAATGGCCTCAAACTGATTAGCATCCAGTGCTCACATCTGGAATTGAGGGTAAGGGGTCAATGACTCTCAAACTGCAAAATGGTAGTGGTGGTGGGGAGAAGAGCAATGGAACAGACGTGACAAGGCAGCTCACAGTGTATGCCGCAACTCAAGCATATCAGTTCTGCGTGGTTCTGGAGAAAAGAGACGTTCCAGCAAGTGAATGTTTTCCCTGCTTCCTTAATTGATTATCTTAGAAGAACTTCCAATATTTCTCAAAATGTAGTTCATGGACCAAAATTATAAGCGTTGCTTAAATGCAGATTCCTGGGCTCTTCCCAGGACCTTCTGAATCATAATCTCTGTGAGTAGCAGCTGGGAATTTGCATTTTTAGTAAGCTGGTTAGTTTTTATGCCCATTAAAGTATGGAAATTTCATAGAAACTTGCTCAAAGGTAAAGGTATCAAGAGACTGTCTTCTTGCTTTAGGAAGATTTGACAAAAATTTCTTATAGTTCCTTTGCCAACTGTCTTGAACAAAAGTAGATACCAAAAGTTGCCACCCTAGTAACATCTCATGTTAACATGGACCTTATTTTATCTTAGTAAAATGTAAAAATCTTTTATTGCACCTATCTATAAAATGTTTTATTTAATATATTTTATGGGGGGATACGTCTAGTTCTTTGTAATTATGCAGAGCAAAAAAAATTTTTTTCATTTTTCTCTTATTAAGGGAATTAAACACATACACTTAAACTTCACCTTAACTGCCTTTGGATACAGTGATACTTACAAAGTCATACTTATACAATCAATGAGAGATGGTTCTCTACTATATTTGAAAAATGGGCAAGTAATTTCTAACTTTACTTGGCATCTTTTTGTCAAGTAGAAATTCATTATCTCCTGCTGAGAAAGATGAAAAGAAGAATGAGGTTTTGTCCTGTGGCTGACCAATGAGTTACAGATGAAACTTTCCTTCACAAAGTTGGTTGATTTTGATTAATTTTTCCTTATATACTGAGGTAGGTAAATAGCATTATCTTTGTTATTATCATATGTTATCCTTGTAGTGATAGTATGTCTCAAATTATGAAGAATTTGAGTGAGTTTTCTAATGGGTTGTATTTTAGGAATATAATTTCTACATGAATTATGTGCACATATTTTAAACTTGTTTTTTCATTTAAAAATATTATTGTGTACCTAATATATACTAGACTACCGTGCTAAATGTTGAGGATACAGTCATCAGTGAAACATGTGGTACCTTCTGTCATGGAGTTCAGAGTCTAATTCTGTGCTGTCCAAAATGGTAGCCATGAGTCCCATATGACTACTTATATTTAAATTAAAATTTAATGAAATTGGAATTTAGTTATTCAATGGTATTAGTCACATTTCAAATGCTTTGCAGCCACATGTGGCTGGCTAGTGACTATCCTGTTGGACACCACATTGTACAACACTAGAAGCAGAATCAAACAGATTCCCTTTCAAATCGTGGTTCCAACACTTAATAGTTGTATGATCTTGGAAAAATTAATTTCTCTGAACTTCAATTTCCTGATTTTCAAAATAGGGATATAATAGCTATGCACAGCATTATAGTGAAGATTACATGAGATAATGTTGGGATAAAAATTAGATGAGATAAAGGGTTTTAGATGAGTATTTAGTGTATGGTAAACACTCAGTAATTCCGGATCGTCATCTTCATCTTCAGCACTGAACATTCTGTTGACCATAGAAGCATTTTATGCTGCTGCTGCTCTAATTTCCATTCAGCAGATGCGAGATGGACAGAAGATGGGTCTTGTATGTGGTCCCCTTGTCATTCGACTCCATTCTAGAGTTGTCCAGTGAGGTGTTTTTAGATCTCTTGTGCTTGTTTACTTGAACTGTGAACTACATAAGTTCACAAATCACCTTTCTCAATATATTAGACTACTTCTAAGTATGAGACAGTTTTGAGAACCACTTAACTCTTTCTTTTATTGCCAAACAATAAACCAAGGGACATATTAATATTGTAGCTTTTAAAAAATGATATTGTAGTAAGTGAGCACAACTTATGGGATGAATTTATCAACATTATCATAGGCAGAGTTACGTGCTAGTGCAGGTTAGCAAACAGTTTTTATCTCCAAGGCCAACTGCAACCAATTGGTAATAGCTTCCTATATAGCTTTTGAGAAGTATTACAAGGCCTATCAGAACACAAGAAGAAACAACTCTGTGATCAATTAGTGATGCCTGTCAAAGGCACCGGAATTAGGCAGGGTTGGTGTACATTTACATATTTATCAACCTTTTTTTTTAAAGGACAAATTGATTACAGAAACAAGTGGGTTTTTCGTTTTTGGCTTCTATTGATAATTGTAGCCATCTTCAGTAGATTAAAGTTTACTTGTCTGAAGTCTAAAATCACCTCAAGCCTATTATATTTACAATTTAATCCCATGAGCCTTTGGCTTCACCATCTGTAAACGAGTCTAAGGTATAAAAGTCGGTATTACTTGAAGGCAGGGAGCAGAGAGAATGTTTCTCATTCCACCCTGGCACACCTACCCCATGAGGTTAACCCTAACCCTAACCCCTTCCTCTAGCCCCTCCCTGTCATGCTGTGATGACATGTTTCTGCTTCTGGTTTCCTGTCTTTCTTTGCTTAGTTACTTCCGGCTGATGCAATTGTGCCCCCCCCCCTTCCATGTACAGGTGATGCCAAAGGAACTAACCAGATTGAGGGAAGATGGACATTCCATGGTCCATTAGTTAGATCAGATAACTTTTGAGATATGCAATTTATGCTATTACTTAGCTCCCAAATGACAATTGGGAGGAAACAAAGACATAAAAATTTTTCCAAAGTACAGTTACTCTGTTATTCCCCACTCAGGAGCCCACGGTGACTCCCTATTGCTAATAAGCATCTCTTTTTAACTTCTAAGATATTCTGTAAGCCCACTCCACATCCTGTGTTTCTAGACTTACTTTTTATAACTCACCAACAATAATAGTTCACTTCAGAGCATCCCAAAGCCACACAGTGCCCAGCTTATTTTTCTTGATAATAAGTCCATGTTTGTTGGTTTGATCTTTCTCTCTCTCTTTTTTTTTTTAACATTTTTTATTGATTTATAATCATTTTACAATGTTGTGTCAAATTCCAGTGTAGAGCACCATTTTTCAGTTATACATGAACATATATATATTCATTGTCACATTTTTTCCTCTGTGAGCTACCATAAGCTCTTGTGCATATTTCCCTGTGCTTTACAGTATAATCTTGTTTATCTCTTCCACATTTTTAAAATCCCGTCTATCCCTTCCCACCCTCCACCCCATTGGCAACCACAAGTTTGTATTCTATGTCTATGAGTCTGTTTCTGTTTTGTATTTATGCTTTGTTTGTTTGTTTTTGTTTTTTAGATTCCACATATGAGTGATCTCATATGGTATTTTTCGTTCTCTTTCTGGCTTACTTCACTTAGAATGACATTCTCCAGGAGTATCCATGTTGCTGCAAATGGCATTATGTTGTCGGCTTTTATGGCTGAGTAGTATTCCATTGTATAAATATACCACCTCTTCTTTATCCAGTCACCTGTTGATGGACATTTAGGCTGTCTCCGTGTCTTGGCTATTGTAAATAATGCTGCTATGAACATTGGGGTGCAGGTGTCATCCTGAAGTAGGGTTCCTTCTGGATATATGCCCAGGAGCGAGATTCCTGGGTCACATGGTAAGTCTATTCCTAGTCTTTTGAGAAATCTCCATACGGTTTTCCACAGTGGCTGCACCAAACTGCATTCCCACCAGCAGTGTAGGAGGGTTCCCCTTTCCCCACAGCCTCTCCAGCATTTGTCATTTGTGGACTTTTGAATGATGACCATTCTGACTGGTGTGAGGTGATACCTCATTGTAGTTTTGATTTGCATTTCTCTGATAATTAGTGATACTGAGCATTTTTTCATGTGCCTGTTGATCATTTGTGTATCTTCCTTGGAGAATTGCTTGTTTAGGTCTTCTGCCCATTTTTGGAAAGGGTTGTTTATTTTCTTCTTATTAAGTCGTATGAGCTGCTTATATAGTCTGGAGATCAAACCTTTTTCGGTTTCATTTGCAAAAATTTTCTCCCATTCTGTAGTTTGTCTTTTTGTTTTACTTATGGTTTCCTTTGCTGTGCAGAAGCTTGTAAGTTTCATTAGGTCCCATTTGTTTATTCTTGCTTTTATTTCTTCTAGGAGAAAATTTTTGAGATGTATGTCAGATAATGTTTTGCCTATGTTTTCCTCTAGGAGGTTTATTGTATCTTGTGTTATGTTGAAGTCTTTGAACGATTTTGAGTTGACTTTCGTGTATGGTGGAAGGGAGTGTTCTAGCTTCATTGTTTTACATGCTGCTGTCCAGTTTCCCCAACACCATTTGCTGAAGAGACTGTCTTTATTCCATTGTATATTCTTGCCTCCTTTGTCAAAGATGAGTTGACCAAAAGTTTGTGGGTTCATTTCTGGGCTCTCTATTCTGTTCCATTGGTCCATATGTCTGTTTTTGTACCAATACCATGCTGTCTTGATGACTGTAGCTCTATAGTATTGTCTGAAGTCTGGGAGAGTTATTCCTCCAGCCTCTTTCTTTCTCTTCAGTAATGCTTTGGCAATTCTAGGTCTTTTGTGGTTCCATCTAAATTTTGTTATGATTTGTTCTAGTTCTGTGAAATATGTCCTGGGTAATTTGATAGAGATTGCATTCAATCTGTAGATTGCCTTGGGCAGTGTGACCATTTTAACAATATTGATTCTTGCAATCCAAGAGCATGGGATATCTTTCCATTTTTTAAAGTCTTCTTTAATTTCCTTCATCAATGGTTTATAGTTTTCTGTGTATAATTCTTTCACCTCCTTGGTTAGATTTATTCCTAGGTATTTTATTACTTTGGGTGCTATTTTAAAGGGGATTGTTTCTTTACTTTCTTTTTCTGTTGATTCATTGTTAATGTAAAGAAATGCAACTGATTTTTGAACGTTAATCTTGTAACCTGCTACCTTGCTAAATTCTTCAATCAGCTCTAGTAGTTTTTGTGTGGAGGTTTGATCTTTCTGACCAAATTATTTGCATTAAAAAAATAAGGTTACATCTTATGTGTCTTATGAACTTCCCAGTGCATTGATTGTAGTGATAAGAGGACACTAAATGATATGACCCCTGAGGATAAGGGCCTTCTTAACACCTACCAGGCTCAATAAATATTTGTTGATCATGTTTTTTCATTGTAGTATTTCAATAAATGTTTGATTGGTTCCTGGATTGAAAAGGGAAACCAAAGTGATAGGTTCCTATTATTTCTTGTTAGAAATTCACTGTAGTGGGTATCCTATTTGTGTAAAGGAAGTAACATAGTGCTGTCTACAACAGGGATTGACAGACATTGAAAAAAAAATACATCATTCTTCTAATAGCTTCCCAGAGGCAGCTTTTTCAGAGAGACCTGACTATCTGACTAATTTCTGAAGGGTGATTTATGGTATATTATTCAAGGCTAACCAGAACAGGGCAACTCAGAACAGATATCTCTAGATATATCTTATAGCTATAAATTGTGGTTAGTAATCGCAAACTAAAAGTTCTGAACCCTTAATGTGTTAAAAGGTTTGATTTGTAAACACTTTTACCCCAATACTGAAAAATTATAATATCCCAATATGTTGTAAAACAGTTAAAACAATTATTAAAAATTTGAATTCTTTTGCAATTTTTTGGATTATGTTTTAAAGTTGTATTGGAAAAATTTACAACCCAACCATTTACTCATTTTCATTTGTTCCAACTAAAACCATTATTTATGTAAAAGGGAGAGACTGAGAAAGGGTGGACATGGATGAAGCTAAAGTGACATTGGTTTTATTAGTAAAACATTATTACATAGGAATTGTAAAATATAAAAGAAAACAACTTTGTTTAACAAAAACTAATAGGCAGGGGTAGAAATATAATTTTATAAAATTATTGATGATTGTGGGGAAAATTTACTGTTAGAATTGTATTTAAATCACAGAAGTATTGTAAAGTGATTCAAATTCTGGAAATGTGAAAATATGTGACATCCTATTTCTCCCTCTCTCTCTCCCCTCCTCCACCCTGCCCTGTCTCCCCCACCTTGCCTCCATCTCCCCCTCACTCGTGAATTCATCAGATTATGTGAGATCCACCTTCTTATTCAAAACAATAGCCTTACAAGAAAATTCCAATATGGAATTAAATCCAGGCATACAAGTGCACAGATAACTTTTTTGATGAATGAAAGTTTGGTTTGTTTTGAGCCTCCCCCCAGTAGGCTGATGTCTGAATATTAGGATGGGGCTTTATATCAATAGTCCTAAGCAGGAGGAATACTGAGGCTCCAGTCTTACTCAACTACTCGACACTGCTCAGTGCACAGGTCTCTGACTTCCCTGCTTTTGCATATGTCATGCCTTATTACTAGAAGCACTCTTCCCTGCCTGTCTCACGTCAGTAACTTCTATTTATCCCTTAGGTCCTGATTAGCCCCCATGCATCCCAACACACACACACACACACACACACACACCCCTTTGGCTAGGTCAGGGACCCCTTCTCTCTGTGTTCAAATGGCACTGTGAACTTGCCTCTTTCATGGTGGTTGAAACCTGTACTGTCACTTGTCACCTTACTTGATTTTCTCCACACTTGCTCCTTGGGGACAGGGAGATGTTTTAGTTTACACACAACACTAGCCCCGAGTCCAGTGCCTGGCATTGAATAGAATTTCTTGTGTGTATTGAATAGGCAGCTGATAAAATTTTATTTAAGATTCTTCAGATTTACTGAATAAATACATGCATTTTTATCATTAGATTATTAACTCTTCCAGGGTGAGAACTGTATCTGACTCGTTTATGAATCCTCAATGCCTTGGGCAATCTTTTGCACACTGATGTGTTGAAAGACTAGCTTTCTGCTGGAATCGAGAACTATAATAAAGTCCTTGATACTTCCTAATTAGTAAAAGTTGGGGCAGAGGGAAGTTGGTTTTCTCGACAGAGGATACTAGTTTGTAATTTTTATAGGCATTTTTGGTCAGTGCTTTCAGAGCAGGGTTTCCAAAATTTGTCTGATAGTGAGAATCATCAGAGGGGCATTTGCTAAAAATATAGCACTCGTTTACCCCCAGACCTGTTGCATTAGCGTCCCTGGGAGCGGAACTTCCCTAATGCTCGGGAGATGTGGGATACTATTCACAGGACTTGAAGGCAGTTTTACTTGAGCGCTGTGATAGCCACATTTTTATATTCAGAATTATATACTTGCTTTTCCTCAGATTATACAAAGTGCTTTCTAGCTTAGTGCATCAGAATGATTCCAAGTACTAAAAAATTCCAAATTAGTAGAAGTTTGTAACAATCAGGATTCATGAGCCAAATTTGGTGATTTGAGCAGCCTTGGGCCTGTTCAAATTAAATTTAAACACAAGCGCAGAAAGATAAAGTGAAACTTGAAAAGCATCTCATCAAGGAGAAAATCGAGAATGGCCCCTTTTCCAAGGATCTGGCCATTCCCACAAACTGATCATACTCACCAGGTGAGTCTTTAACCTTCTCCCTTGTACACCAAACACGCACACATGTGTCTAACAGCTCCCTGCCACTGCTGTAAAGCAAATTATGAGGAACAAAAGACATTAGCCTTCCGGCGCTCAAGAGGGAGGTAACCTGCAGAAACACACAGGAGACCCAGAACAAACAAGGAAGAACAAACTGACTAATGATCAGGACAGGAAACCTAACCAGAAAAATAAACAGGCAGAGAAAGCAACTGGTGTTCAAACAAAGGAGCAAAGCAACTCTGCTGGACCCAGGAGCCTGGCGCTCACCTGGGGCCCACCTGCTGAACAGGTGAAGGGGAGCGGCTGGGGCAGAAGCCTTTTGTGGGTCCCAGCTCCCTCTCCTCCACACCCTGGAATGGCTAGGCAGGCAAAGCCACCAGGAGAGCTGCGTCTGTGGCCCCGTGCTCTTTTTTCCTGATGGGAGACCCATAAATACTTTATTACGAAGTGCCCATAGACAGGGCAATGGTTACAGCAAACAACTAGCGGGAACGATGGACTGAAGCTTATCACAGCTACAGTGCTCACAGGATTAAAAGAAAGCTGCTGCTGCTGCTGTGTGACTAAGTTCAGCTGTAGCCGTATTAGAGGTGAGGATGGCAGTAAGAGTGGTTGTCAATAAGTAGCTGTAATTTGTGTGAAATACAAAAATCCTTTCTTCGGGAGGCTTCAGTGTAGGTGGACACACGTTTATTAAACACAACTAACAAGTATTTATTATACATCTGCTTTGAGCAAGGTATTGTGTTTTGGTCCTCTACAGGGTCAGTGCTGTATAGTGTACATACTAAGCATATTTTATTAAAGGCAGTCAACCCAGTGGTGGCACGTGTAAAAGTGCCTGAAAAGACTAGGTTTATTAACACGTTTCCCAAATGCTCATTGGAAGTCTATTTGTGGTGGAGTAGAGGTATAGGTAGGGGGTTGTTGGAGAATATTTTAAAAGATTGTTTCTTCTTATAAAGGGACACAATGAAATTTGCCATTTTCTGACTCATGCAGAGCGTTTCATAGTGGAAATATCCAAATTCTCTTTTCTTAGTGAAATTATGTATCTCCTGTTTGAAAACACTCTTTTCAAGGAAGAAACTTCAAAAGGAAGTCAGAATCATTTTTACATTTTTAAACTTTAGATTGATCCGAGGGGGAGATGTGCTTTGTGGCTGTAGAGCCAGAAGTGAGACTGACACACAAAATCTGAGCCATGAAGTCTTATGTGTTTCCAAAAGGTGAGGCACAGATTTGGCTCTGCAATTTCTAGCAGCCAAAGAAAAGAGGGAAATACTTCCAGTTACCAGATCCAGTATATACATGAAAGCAAAAACAAACCAATTTTTCAAACAAAGAACAAAAATACGGATATTGAGACCAGAGAGAAATATTTTCCATAACAGCTCTTAGAAAGGATTCTGAGCAACAGCAAAAAAAAAAAAAAAAAATCTGCACAATGTCCTTATGATAAATATCCTTTGCCTTAACTTCTTATTTTCAATTTAAGCTATCTGCTTGAATTACATGCATTACTGTAAGAATTTAAATCTGTTTAGAACAAAGTTGGGATAAGAGGTGAGACAGAAAAATACACCTGTCTGAATGAGGAAATGGAGACCCAAACCTTCTGGAGCCCCATTTTTCCTTAGTTTTCTAAGTATATATTCAGTCTCCCTGTATTCCTTTTCTAAAAAAAACCTTTGAGGGTACCGTCTTCACTCTACAAATAAAAGTCCTTGCAGATTATTGTACCAGAGAAACACAAAGCGGTGGCTTTCTCAGCCCTGCCAGTTCTGGCCCGCCCTGTGGATGTTCAAGAAAGGGAGCTAAGTCCCTGTCTGTCGATTCATGTTGACCTTTAAACAGAGCACACCATAGAGAAGGGCCTGGCACTTGAGCTTATTAAAAAAATATACTTTTTTTTTCTTCCCCTTAGACATTTGCTATTTTCCCAAACCTGCTCTGTCCTTTCCCATCTCTGCAGCTTTGCCCAAGTTAGTGTCTGCCTCTGGAATGTTCTACCCTTCCCACCTCTGTGACTTGTCTGCTCATAGAAATCACACTGTCTTTTCTAAGTCAGTCCAAATGCCACTTCTTCCAGGGAGACTTGCCTGCTTGCCCAAAGGTGGTTGCTCCCGCCCGAATCTCTCAGAGTCCCTCAGTTAACTTAGAACAGGAACACATTCTGCATTGCGTGGTAGATGCCTATGGATAGCTTTATTTTCTCACTTAGAGCAAAAGTTCCCTAGGCTATTTTTTTTTTGAAACTTCCTGTGAATCTGTAACCTTTCAAAATAAAAAGTTAAGTTAAAAAAGGAATTCCCTGAGGATATTCCTCTTTATACATCTCCCAAAGGTCTAGAGCAGTGACCGGCACTAAGCAGTAGGCCTCTGACAAGGACTGTGGAGTAAATGTCCTTAAATGAACATGGAAGCGGTGAAAGTGAATGGGATTTAAACTTCAAAAACCTGGGTTTGGGACTTAGCTTTCCTTCCTACTTGGGAAAATCTGGGACAAATCACTTAGTCTTTCTAAGCCTCAATGTTTCATCTGTCATCTGAGAATAAGAAGTCACTCCGCTGGGCTGTTATCAGGATTAAATGAGATAATGAGTGTGCTAATATTTCGCTAGCTGTAAGCACTGTGGCAGTGTTAGTATTATGACTGACACTAAAGCAACTGTACATACACAACCCTCAGAATTGCCCTTAGTGCCAGTCGGCTGTAGGTGGTATATTTCTACAGCAGTTTTAGTTTGGCACTCTTCCTATCTCCTTGTCTTGCTTTAGGACATTCTAGAAGTACTCTTTATCTTTCAGTCCCTCCCAGCTGTCCCCCAAAAGACCTAGTCTGTCGTCTCAAGGAGGACTTAGAAAGAAATAGTTGGAAGAATGGAAGACTGGGACATCTTCATAAAGCTGTGGTCCAAGTGTTTATAACATGACTGTATGTTACTAGTCAAAACATCTCTACTTCAATTTATGTTCTGAATGTTGTTATTCAGTATGAAACATCTGTATGAAGGAACGTCCCCAACTTATAAATAAAAACTCATGAACAGTCCGTTTTCATCAAGGGTCCTAGAACAGGGACTTCATCTGTATACCGCTACAAATTCAGGACAGGCCATTGGCGATCTCTTAGTAGGAGTGAGTGAGGAACTTCATGGAAGACACTCCTTTAACCAAGGGAATGGAGTTCACTGACAGGGCGCAGCAACAGTGCATCAGGCTGCGTCTTACTCAGGTGGTTCTCCAGCTTAGGCCTCATATTATCACTGAAACAGGGAAAAGATACTGGAATAGCAGAATTACCATAGAAAAATGCTAAGAAATGCAAATCAGTACTGCCTTTTGAGCCTATAACAGGGTGTAATGGAGGCGGGAAGAGACTCAGTATCTTTCTCTGTAGTTCAGAGACTTCTAAAAACCAAATTAGAGCAAGGATTAGAGGTTTTGCTACACATCACAAGGAACTAATGATTTCCCTGGTGTGACCTGAGGCCCATGCACCCAGTGTTAGAAGCAGAAGAGGACTTCAGAGGCAGAGGAGCTCACCCGGTGCCCTGGGATATGCTTCATCATCTGATCCCACGTGGGGCAGACCCCTTGTGGTGGCTATGGGAACTGTCTTCTAGAATGCAGGTGAGACACACCATAAACACATGCTGAACGTGAGGAAGAGTGGAGTTGCCACTATTCTGTGCATAGGGACTAAGCCAGACAAACGCTTTTTGTTTTCATTAATGTAACCCTCTTAACCCCTCCCCAAGGCTTAGGGAACCACGAGTTATTCCCATAGAGTCGATCTCACTGACTGCTCTTCGTGATCCAACTGTACCCACTCACCATTGCCGTCAGGATCACCAGGAATTCATGCTGGCCCAAAGCCATCTCATTTTCCTTCTTCTTCTATAGCTCTGGTTTCAACTACTGTTCTTGCATGCTTCATACTTGTGCCAGGAAAAGAGGTGGAAGGACCCAAGAGGAAGAGCCCTTTTGTCTTGAATTGAAACCGAGAATCCCCTTTCCTATGGAAACCAAGTTGTTCATAGTGTGTGGCTTCTAAGAGCTCTGGGAATTCTAGACGATGAGATTTTTGCTGTGACCTAACCTTTCTTACATTGATTATATCATTTGCATGGAACTATACAATTTGTATTCCAATCAACCAATTTCTTCAACCATATCTGCCAGATTGAGAGCTCTAATATGAAGAAGAACCTGACTCACTTATTTTATACTCCATCAGAGGGACTCACTTCATGTTGGTTGAATTAAATCAAGGAATTTAGAAATCATCTGTTTTAGCCAGTACAACCTTAAGATAGGAAAAACTTTTTCTTAGCCTTAAGGTTTTAATAGTCTGCTTTCTTCTAATTCAAATGATATTTTCCTGTGAAGTACATGGTCCACACCACTGAATTCTATCATATATTGTCTATCATTCATCAATATAATGATATAAAGATAATTAATATGTTTTCCCTTAATTTGGTTAAGTGCTGTACTTCGTGGCATTTTTATTCCATCTCTACTGAACTCAATGGTTAGATATAATTTCTTTTGTGCTAAAAATAACAAAGATAGTATTTGGAAGAAATCAGAATGGACAAGCTGATAAATTATTTATAGCAATTTCCAGCAGCCTGCCAATCTGTTTTGTAATGTAGTTGAATCTTAATTTTTAATGAAGGAACCTATGAAAATCTGCTGGGGTGAAAACCATGACCTCTAAATGATACCACAAAAGAGCCCATCATGTAGCTGGGCGGGCCCTTCCTTTCCCATCACCTGAGGAGGGCTTCACCTCCAGCTGACCTTACCTGGTCCAAGCCGAGGGGAGTTGGTTGGTACAAACCCTGACTAAGACAGGAAAGGTGGAGTGAGGGAAAAGCTCAGCTCTGAAAGGGGATAAAACAAACCACCTTGGGGGACTATTGTGTGCCATTTCAAAAGTCTGTTTTGACTAATGCTTTGTACTATTCAACATTACATCCTTAATCTGTTGTGTCTGTTTCTAGTAAAATAATAATAATAATAATTGGGGGAAATTAAGGACAATGAGACAGTATTAGTGAATAGAAATAGAGGAGAGATGAAAGCAGCCGTATGGAGGAAATGCCGCTGCAGATCTGATGATGCATCTGAATGTGAATTTCGTTGATCCCATTGTTTCCAGATTGTGCTTCAGCAAAAATGTATTTGACTTGATGTGGTCTTGCTCCCTGATTAAGTTCTTTTTTTTTTTTTAGCATTTTTAAACATTTTTTATTGATTTATAATCACTTTACGATGTGTCAATCTTTTTCTTAACATTTTTTATTGATTTATAATCATTTTACGATGTGTCAAATTCCAGTGTAGAGCATATTTTTCAGTTATACATGAACATATATATATATATATATTCATTGTCATATTTTTCCCTCTGTGAGCTACCATAAACTCTTGTGTATATTTCCCTGTGCTATACAGTATAATCTTGTTTATCTATTCTACAATTCTGAAATCCCAGTCTATCTCTTTCCACCCCCTGCCCCCTTGGCAACCACAAGTTTGTATTCTATGTCTGTGAGTCTATTTCTGTTTTGTATTTATGCTTTGTTTGTTTGTTTGTTTGTTTTTTAGATTCCACATATGAGTGATCTCATATGGTATTTTTCGTTCTCTTTCTGGCTTACTTCACTTAGAATCACATTCTCCAGGAGTATCCATGTTGCTGCAAATGGCGTTATGTTGTTGGTTTTTATGACTGAGTAGTATTCCATTGTATAAATATACCACCACTTCTTTATCCAGCCACTGGTGGACATTTAGGCTGTCTCCATGTCTTGGCTATCGTAAATAGTGCTGCTATGAACATTGGGGTGGAGGTGTCATCCTGATGTAGGGTTCCTTCTGGATATATGCCCAGGAGCGAGATTCCTGGGTCATATGGTAAGTCTATTCATAGTCTTTTGAGGAATCTCCATACGGTTTTCCACAGTGGCTGCACCAAACTGCATTCCCACCAGCAGTGTAGGAGGGTTCCCCTTTCCCCACAGCCTCTCCAGCATTTGTCATTTGTGGACTTTTGAATGATGACCATTCTGACTGGTGTGAGGTGATACCTCATTGTAGTTTTGATTTGCATTTCTCTGATAATTAGTGATATTGAGCATTTTTTCATGTGCCTATTGATCATTTGTGTATCTTCCTTGGAGAATTGCTTGTTTAGGTCTTCTGCCCATTTTTGGATTGGGTTGTTTATTTTTTTCTTATTAAGTCGTATGAGCTGCTTATATATTCTGGAGATCAAGCCTTTGTCAGTTTCATTTGCAAAAATTTTCTCCCATTCTGTAGTTTGTCTTTTTGTTTTACTTATGGTTTCCTTTGCTGTGCAGAAGCTTGTAAGTTTCATTAGGTCCCATTTGTTTATTCTTGCTTTTATTTCTATTGCTTGAGTAGACTGTTCTAGGGGAACATTTTTGAGATATACGTCAGATAATGTTTTGCCTATGTTTTCCTCTAGGAGGTTTATTGTATCTTGTGTTATGTTGAAGTCTTTGAACCATTTTGAGTTGATT
Organism: Vicugna pacos; assembly: GCF_048564905.1. Taxonomy (NCBI): domain Eukaryota; kingdom Metazoa; phylum Chordata; class Mammalia; order Artiodactyla; family Camelidae; genus Vicugna; species Vicugna pacos. The sequence goes on along the minus strand of NC_132987.1, from coordinate 51,481,042 downwards.
TTTGTGTATGGTGGAAGGGAGTGTTCTAGCTTCATTGTTTTACATGCTGCTGTCCAGTTTCCCCAACACCATTTGCTGAAGAGACTGTCTTTATTCCATTGTATATTCTTGCCTCCTTTGTCAAAGATGAGTTGACCAAAAGTTTGTGGGTTCATTTCTGGGCTCTCTATTCTGTTCCATTGGTCCATATGTCTGTTTTTGTACCAATACCATGCTGTCTTGATGACTGTAGCTCTATAGTATTGTCTGAAGTCTGGGAGAGTTATTCCTCCAGCCTCTTTCTTTCTCTTCAGTAATGCTTTGGCAATTCTAGGTCTTTTGTGGTTCCATCTAAATTTTGTTATGATTTGTTCTAGTTCTGTGAAATATGTCCTTGGTAATTTGATAGAGATTGCATTCAATCTGTAGATTGCCTTGGGCAGTGTGACCATTTTAACAATATTGATTCTTGCAATCCAAGAGCATGGGATAGCTTCCATTTTTTAAAGTCTTCTTTAATTTCCTTCATCAATGGTTTATAGTTTTCTGTGTATAATTCTTTCACACAGTTAGATTTATTAGATTGGTTAGATTTATTCCTAGGTATTTTATTACTTTGGGTGCTAATTTAAAGGGGATTGTTTCTTTACTTTCTTTTTCTGTTGATTCATTGTTAGTGTAAAGAAATGCAACTGATTTTTGAACGTTAATCTTGTAACCTGCTACCTTGCTAAATTCTTCAACCAGCTCTAGTAGTTTTTGTGTGGACCTTTTAGGGTTTTCTATATATAGTAACATGTCATCGGCATATAGTGACACTTTTACCTCTTCTTTTCCAATTTGGATCCTTTTTATTTCTCTCTCTTGCCTGATTGCTGTGGCTAGGACTTCCAAGACTATGTTGAATAGGAGTGGTGATAGTGGGCATCCTTTCTTGTCCCAGATTTTAGTGGGAAGCTTTTGAGTTTCTCACCATTGAGTACTATGCTGGCTGTAGGTTTGTCATATATAGCTTTTATGATGTTGAGATATGTTCCCTCTATACCCACTTTGGTGAGAGTTTTTAATCATAAATGGGTGTTGAATTTTATCAAATGCTTTTTCTGCATCGATTGAGATGATCATGTGGTTTTTGTCCTTTCTCTTGTTGATGTGATGTATTACATTGATTGATTTGCGTATGTCGAACCACCCTTGTGTCCCTGGGATGAACCTCACTTGGTCATGATGTATGAACTTTTTTATGTGTTGTTGGACTCTATTTGCTAATATTTTGGTGAGGATTTTGGCATCTATGTTCACCAGTGATATTGGCCTATAATTCTCTTTTTTAGTAGTGTCTTTGCCTGGTTTTGGTATCAGGGTGATGGTGGCTTCATAGAATGAGTTTGGTAGTATTCCCTCCTCTTCAATCTTCTGGAAGAGTTTGAGAAGGACTGGTATGAGTTCTTCTTTGTATGTTTGGTAGAATTCCCCAGTGAAGCCGTCCGGTCCTGGACTTTTATTTGTAGGGAGGATTTTATTGCTATTTCAATTTCATTTCTAGTGATCGGTTTGTTCAAGTGGTCAGTTTCTTCTTGATTTAGTCTTGGTGGACAGTATGTTTCCAGAAACTTATCCATCTCCTCTAGGTTATCCAGTTTGGTTCCATATAGTTTTTCATAATATTCTCATATGATATTCTGTATTTCTATTTTATTTGTTGCAATTTCTCCATTTTCCTTTCTTATTTTGCTAATTTGTGCTTCTCTTTTTTCTTCTTTGTGAGTTTGGCCAGAGGTTTGTCGATTTTATTTACTTTTTCAAAAAACCGGCTTTGGTTTGATTGATTTTTTCTACAGTTTTTTTAATCTCTATTTTACTTATTTCCTCCCTGATCTTTATAATTTCCTTCCTTCTGCTGCCTTTTGGGGTTTTTTGTTCGTCTTTTTCTAGTTCTCTCAGCTGGTGGGTTAAATTGTTTATTTGAGATTGTTCTTCTTTTTTTGAGGAAGGCCTGTATCGCTATAAACTTCCCTCTTAGCACTGCTTTTGCTGTGTCCCATAAATTTTGTGTGGCTGTGCTTTCATTATCATTTGTCTCAAGGTATTTTTTAATTTCATCTTTGATTTCCTCATTGACCCATTGGTTTTTTAATAGCATTTTGTTTAATCTCCATGCTTTCCTTTTTTTCTCCTTTATTTCTCTGTTGTTGATTTCTAGTTTCATGGCATTGTGGCCAGTAAAGATGCTTGAGATAATTTCTATCTTCTTAAAATTGTTGAGGTTTCTTTTGTGCCCAAGTACATGATAAATCCTGGAAAATGTTCCATGTGCACTTGAAAAGAATGTATATCCTATTTTTGGAGGGTGTAATGCTCTGAAAATATCCACCAAATCTAATTTTTCTATTGTATTATTTAATTTCTCTGTTGCCTTATTTATTTTCTGTCTGGAAGATCTGTGTAGTGATGTTAATGCGTTGTTAAAATCTCCAAATGTGATTGTATTCCCATCAGTATCCCCGTTTATCTCTGTTAGTAATTGTTTTATGTACTTAGCTGCTCCTATATTGGGTGCATATGTATCAATGAGTGTAATATCCTCATCTTGTATCACTCCTTTAATCATTATAAAATGTCCTTCTTTATCTTTCTTTATGGCCTTTGTTTTAAAGTCTGTTTTGTCTGAAATCAGTACTGCAACACCTGCTTTTTTGGCTTTTCCATTTGCATGGAGTATCCTTTTCCATCCTTTCACTCTTAATCTATGTGTCCTTTTCCCTAAAGTGGGTCTCTTGTATGCAGCATATTGAAGGTTCTTGCTTTATTATCCAGTCTGCCACTCTATGTCTTTTGACTGGAGCATTTAGTCCATTAACATTTGCAGTAATTAATGACAGATGTGTGTTTATTGCCATTTTGAACTTATCTTTGTAGTTGATTTGGTATTTCCTCTTTGTTCCTTTCTTCTTCCTTTTGTGGTTTGGTAATTTTCCTTTGTATTATCACAGATTTTATTTAGTTTTTGTGACTCCCTTGTAAGTTTTTGGCTTGTGGTTACCCTTTTCTGTAAGTCTATTAGCCCTAATAAGTCTATTACTATATCTCAAACCCATCCTACCAAAAACAAAAAATCAATCAAAGAAAAAAAAATTATCTATATTTTCTTGCTTCCCTCTCCCACTCTTAATGACTTAGATGTCTTCTTTTACAATTTCGTGTTTATTTTATTTGTAATTCATGAGTTATCACCTTACCAGTTATGAGTTTCTCATTTCTGTAGTATCCTGCTGCTTTTCTATTTAGAGTAGACCTTTCAATATTTCTTTTAGCATGGGTTTAGTGTTGCTAAACTCTTCTAGTTTTTGCTTGTCTTTGAAATTCTTTATCTTTCCTTCTATCCTAAAGGATAGCCTTGCTGGATAAAGTATCCTAGGCTGCATCTTTTTTTCATTCAGGACTTTGAATATATCTTGCCATTCCCTTCTGGCCTATAGTGTTTGTGTAGAGAAATCAGCTGAGAGCCTTATGGGGGTTCCCTTGTAACTCACTCTTTGCTTTTCTTTGCTGCCTTTAGGATCGTTTCTTTATCTTTGACTCTGGCCATCTTTATTATAATATGTCTTGGTGTGGGTCTGTTTGGGTTCTTCCTGTTTAGGACCCTTTGAACTTCCTGTACTTGGATATCTGATTCCTTCTTTAAGTTTGGGAAGTTTTCAGTCATGATTACTTCAAAAACCTTTTCAATCCCCTTTGATCTTTCTTCCCCTTCTGGGACCCCTATTATGCGAATATTGGCACACTGTATATTATCCCATAGGTCCCTTATGTTGTTTTTATTTGTTTATCTTGCAGTTGTTCTGATTGGGTGCTTTCTGTTGTCCTGTCTCCTAGGTCACTAATTCATTCCTCTGCATGATCTAGTCTGCTTTGCACAGCCTTTAGATCCATTCTCATCTCAGCCAATGAGTTTACCAATTCTACTTGGCTCTTCTTTATAGCTTCGATTTCATTTTTGACATATTTTATATCTCTAAACACTATCTCTTTAAGTTCCTTCAATACTTTGATCACTCCTTTTTTGAAATCTTGATCTAGTAGGCTATCGATGTCTATTTCATTGATTGTTCTTTCAGGGGATTTCTCTTGTTCTTTTAATTGGGAATGGTTTCTATGCTTCTTCATCTTGTTCATATCTCTCTGGCACTGTGGCTTAGGGAGTATCAGTTATGCCTTGTGGTCCTTAAAGGAGTTTATTTATTTATCTATCTAACGTCTATGTAGGAATAAAACTTAAAAAATAAAAAAAGGAGAGAGAGAGAACGAGAATTTTAAAAGAAGGGAGAAAAAAAGGTTTGAAAACAGTGTATGATAAATTATAGAAGCGCAGTTTGAATCAGACTAGCATTCGAGTTGAGACGTCTTTTTTAAAAATCCTTAAAAAAAGAAAAAAGATCAAAAAATGATATTTGAAATCTATTTATAATTAATAACAGGAGATCAAAACCAAAAGAAATGAAAATGAAATCAGGTGGATTTTAAAATAATAATAATAATATAACTACTTTAAAAGAAAAATTTAAAAAGGAATTAAAACTAGAAGCATATACAATTGTTTAGAAAGTAAAAATTAAAAAGGTAATAGAAGGGGGTAAACAGAGATTAAAAAAAAGGGGTAAGGGGGTGTTCTGGAGACTCTGTGCTCTTAAGAGAAGCCTTAGTCTTTGCCCTGTTTCGTGAACTCTGTTTGCTGTTTCCAGAGGCCCTCCGTTGGCGCCCTCATCTGTGCTGCTCCCAGTGCTTGTTGGCAAGCAGATCGCGCCCCCTCCCAGCACAGCGTTCCTGCCGGAAAGGCGGGGAACACCCGCCATCTCCTGGCGCTGGTCGCTCCCTGGCTCCATGCCGCTGTGCGCTCCGCCTCGGCGCAGGAGGCCAGCCGCTGTCTCCTGGCGCCGGTCGCTCCACAGCTCCGCGCCGCCACGCGCTCCGCCCCCGGTCAGCGCTCTGCAGGCAGCCCCAGGAAGACCACCAAACAGCCCCGCCCCTGCTCCGTGTCCAAACTCAGCTCCTTGTTTGTCCTGGCGCTGCGAACTTTGTGAGGCACCAGGGCGGAAGGATCCTATCTGACTGGGCTGCAAACAAGTCGCTGTCTGGCCTTTGAGGCCACCGAGCCCCCAGGCGCGGATTCAGGTTTCGCCCCCGCCCCCACCTGGGTGCCAAGCGCCAGAGGATATGGTGGCCGCGCCTGAGCCCCGCCTTTCCTCCCTGACAACCTTCCGTGGGTTTTCAGAGATGGGGTATGCACCCTTCCCCCCAGGACACATCAGCCCTGCTGTTTCACGGATGGCCCCGGTTGTTCTGCCATGTGCACCCACTCATCCACGTTGCGCAAACCCCTGCAGTCCCCCGGGGCTCCCTCAGCACAGCTGTCCCAGTCCTCTGCCCGGCTCAGGCAGCCTGTCCCGGCCCCCAGCTCCCGGCTCGGGTCTCGGGCTGGGTGTCGCAGGGACCCTCTGTGCCCTTTATCTTAGTTCTGTTGATCAAGGGCTACTCTGTACAGATCCGAGCCTCGGAGGCTCCCCCTCCGTCCCACTGGCCTCCCCGTTGGGGAGGGGGAGACCCAGCGAATGAGCGCCAGTCCTCCTTTGCCGCTCCCTCCCCGTGGGACCGGTCCCGCACTGTTTTGCCTTTTTGTCTTTCTTTTTTTCCTTTCTCCTACCGGATTTTTCGCATCTTTGTCTTTTGAAGAAGACAATGTTCTGTGGGAGTTCTGCAGGTGCTCTGGTTGGCTGAGTGGGTCCGTGGATGTGAGTCTTGGTGTATCTGTGGGAGAGGGTGAGCTACGAGCATCCTACTACTCCGCCATCTTGGCCTCGTCCAGGTTCCCCCAATCCTAATGGACCTTTAGTTCAGAGACATCCAACAGACCTATTCATTTTGAGTTGTTAAGTATTAATATTTATATGATCTTGGAGATCATTTTCTCCAAACTCCTGACTGAGCCGATGAGGAAACTGAGGCCTAGAAGTGGTAAATGGCTCACCCAAGGTCACACACCAGCTAATAAAAATGTTACATAGTCATTCATATCCTTTGAATTCTGGCTTCATCCTTTCTACTACATATTCTCTTCCATACCCTGCCATCCGGAGACTTCCGCACAAAGTCTAAGCCCTAACAAATGTTTACTTTAAACCATGCTCTTCCTCCATATCCCTATTGTTTTAATTACTAGTAAGTGCCTTTCTTCGACAAACATTAGGAAGGCATTATATGGAAAAAAGTCCTACTGTCTTTGACCATGCAGCGCTCTGAATTTAAAATTTAAAATAGTAGAAAACAGTGAAACAGTGATGATACATTTGAGGTAGAGAGGGCACACCAGCTGATGAGGACAGCAGAAGCCTGACCTTATTAATACCACTGTGAGGGGAGCAAGAGGACTTCCTTTGTGAAAGGGGAAGAAAGAAGTTGTGATCTGTTTGTGCAAAACTTCAAATCACTTAACCAGACAAAACAGAGTTTAACTTAGCCGACCAGAACGCTATGAATCACTGGGGTGGTGGAAGATGAAACTCCATTTGATACTCATAATTAGAAAATTGTGAACAGAAATTGCTCATGTAAAATAAACTTTCTGTTGAGTTGCAACATGTCGGAGAGACAGATAGAGATGACTTGAAAATTCTCAATGGTTGAAATTCCTGCAGCTTTTGCAAGGGGCTGTAAGAACTGAAATCTAAATTTATCATCCTGTCTCTGCTTCATGACTTACTGTAGCCCACTGGGTAATGATGTAGTCTGAGGAACTGCCAGTTGGGTTGATAATATTTTAAATTGCACATTTGTCAAATGCAAACTTACTTAAAGACGTTATTGCAGCCCCACTGGCCCTCTGTTTTGCTATCCACTGAGTTCAACGTGGAGGACTATAATAAAGAAATAAAAAGACCTATTTTCTATGAATTAAAACAAGATGGAAATAAGAAATTAAGTTACTATCACTCATCAAAAATAACTTTTGTCCTTTTATTAGGAAAATTTTTAAACATAATAAAATAATAATCACATAATATACATCCACTTAGCCATCATTTAGATCTAATAATTTTTAACATTTGCTATATTTGCTTCATACATTTTGTTTCTGTTGAAGTCTTTGAAATTACAGGCATAATGCCATTTCACTTCTAAACAATTTAATATGCATTAATAAAAATATGAATATTTTTGGTATAACCACAATACCAGTATTGCCTCTAATATAATTAACAAATATTTCCTAATATTGCCTAAAACCCAATTCATACTTAATTTACTCAACATATATTTTATAGCTGGATTTGTTTAAAACTAGGATCCAATTAAGGGCACAAATTACATTTAGCTGTTATGACTCCTGAGTTTCTTGTAATCCAAACCAATACCACCTGTCCATTCTCCCCACCAACATACATCTTTTTTATGTAACAGTAACTTTTTTACATGACTGCAGGCTAGTTGTTCAGTAGAATGTCATTGTTTTCTGGTGATGGTTTGACTTTTTCTCCTATTCCCTGTGTTTCCTATAAACTAGAAATTTTGCCTATAGGTCTGGTTAAACTCAAGTGAAACATTTTTGGCAAGAATATCCCATAGTAACCTAACATTTTCACTCCTACAGATACACCTAAGAAAAATGAGAGCACATGGCCACACACAAAAAAAGCCTCGTTACAGGAATGTTCATAATAGCTTTATTTACAATCACTCCAAATTGGAAACAACCTAAATATCCGCCAACAGGGAAATGAATAAACAAATGCAAAATATTCATACAATGGAGTACTACTTAGCATTTAACAGGAATTAACCAGTGACACATACATCAGTATGGATACATCTTAAAAGCATTGTACTGAGTGAAAGAAACCATTCACAAAGTGTCCATATTGTATAGTCCCCTTTATTTGAAGTTCAAGAACCTGCAAAATTAATCTATAATGTTAGAAATCAAAACAGTGGCTGACTTTGGCTGCAGGGAATACTGATTGACTATAAAGGGGCAGGAGGGAATTTTCTGGGATGATGCAGAAGTTCTATATCTTGATTTAGGGACAGTAACATGGGTGCACAGATTTTTCAAAACTCACTGTATTTAAGTAACAGCCCAATAAAAGGAAAAAAATAGGTGATGCCGTATACTTCATATTGCATTTAAGAGGCACACAGTTATTTTTAGTGATGCCAAGATTAATCACAGAAAACATAAAAATTTTAGTTATACTTTTTAATTAAAAAAAAAAATCTGAGTGAGAGCCTGGTGAGAATTCCAAGATCAGAGACACCTTTTGGAGACAGTTCAATTTTTTTTTCCCCTCAAAATCAAACCTAGCCCTCTGAAAATGAAAAGGTTGTTCTTACTCTTTTGTGAGAAAGAAGAGCAATTTGGTGGGAATGGATGAACTAGAAAGAAAATCTCATGTAAAAGGAGGGAGTAAAGAGATGCTGATCCAGAAAGATGAGAAATTTAGGAAAGACTGAGGAAAAAAGGTTCCCGGGACCCTCCAACCCACAAAATCACAAGGCAATAAAATGTGCTTTGGGGAGAGAAGAGGAGTGGGGAGCCAGGCTGGTGGAGATCTGCTGTGATGAGCAGTATCTCCCTGCAGAGAGGTCTCCCAGTGCAGGGCCCTTTGCTGACACCTGCTCAGTGCCCAGCCACACCTGCCACACCCTGGACCTCAGGGCCGAAACTGAGCCTGAAGAGGGAACAGCACTGCTCAGTTCTAGCAGCTGCACAGCACTCAGCGCTCCTCAGGACAGGGGCCCGCGTGTCTCCTGCTTAGACCGGAGCGCCTGAAAGCTCACTGAAGGGTTTTGTCCTTGTAATTCCCAAAGGGATTATTGCTTCATTGACGGTGATTTAATCATGCCATGTAATGAAACAACATCTATACAAAAAGAAATGTTGGCATCACCCAGAGGGCTGAGCCTTCTGAATTTGAATTATTTATAATGGTGGGTCTGACTTTGAGAAAACCTGAGATACAGAATCCTAAAAGCTAAAAACTGTTTATACACGGCAGGCTGTGGGGAAGGTTCACATTCATGTTGCAAAAGGATGTTTCACTTTATAAAAATGGTTCACCACAGATTTCCTTAGATCATCCCCCACCCCCCCACATCGGTTACAGGACGAATAATCAGTCCCTTCTCTGCCAGCCGGCGAGAACACAGGCCATGCATCACACAGGCACATTTCCAGAGATGGGATGGGATTTATGTTTTCTTTGTGATGTGTACGCTATATTATGAAGTCTTCTTTCCATTAAGTATTCCAGAGCCTTAAATCTATAATCTTGCAGAAGTTCTCCTTCAGGAAAGGGATGGAAGAATGATTATTAAAACATGTATTGAATGAAAACATGCTCTATCTTAATGATAAACCATAAATCAAGTTATAAGGATATTGTCTCACCAGAAACCACATTATTGAAATATGATAATTCTCTGTGGCCTCCTACGACTTGAATCATTTAATCTATTTATTTATTCATTTATACCCTAACTCCAAAATATATTTGAAAATGTACGTACAAAATACATGGAATTCCAAAGGATAAAATAAAGAGATGGGTAATTCAAGATAGAAGAAGGTATGGATATGGAAATAAAACCAGGGCCAAGGCTAACACATGCCATTATGTCCTGTCCAGTACTAGAGGCAGGAGCAGGCTTAGTCCTGAGCTCACAACAAAACCTCGCTCAGGAGAAACTTCTCCAGTGGACCCTCATAAAGAGGCAAAGTGAGTTGAAAAAGACTTTTCCCATCTCTACCTCAGATGGTGAGTTCACTTAGTTGCTTCTCATGGTGTCTCTCAGTGCCTGGCTAAGGCCAAATTTAGTAAATTCAATAAAAGCAATTGTCTAAGGAACTCCCACTCCCAAAGTCAAAGTGCGATCTGACCTAAGCATGTAGCCTTTGTGACAATGGCTTGATTTAGAGAAATGTATGGGCAGCAATCCTTCAGATTGTCCTCCTCAAATATATTTCCTACTTGTGTATTTTTCAAGAGATGGACAGTAGAGAGTTTAAGGTCATAGTCTCTGGTAACAAGTGCAGTAACAATTCAGCTTTTATTGAGCAATTACTATGTGCCAGAATTTCTAAGCACTTTACATGTATTATTTACTCCTCAGGATGATGCTATGAGGCTATTCTCATTTCTAACAGATGAGATAAAGAGGCATGGGAAGCTAAAAGTTGAACAGCTGCTAAGTATTAGGGAATAAAAATGGGGCAGTCTGACTTCACTGATTTTAGGAATGTGGCTCTGATAGGTCACCAGTGTAGGTCAGAGCGCAGAGAAGGAAAGATTTGGCTCCTGTCTCCCCAAACTCAGAAATCTGACCAGGTCAAGTGCCTGAATATGTGCATCTCACCTCTGCATGTTGTGACTTTGTCCACTTTTTAACAGCCTCAAAAACAGTAGTATAGGTCCAGAAGGATATGTACAAGGAAAAGATAGCCACTCACCTTCTACAGGATACCTTTCTAGGGCATTGGAAAACATGTCTCTTCCCAATCAGAAGAATCTCCCCAGGTCTGTCATCCAGTCTGATATATTTTAGAGCATTTCAGGGTAACCTAAAAGTGCAGTGAGAAGCCTGCTAAAGTGAATGACCTTGGTATGCATCAAGTGCTTTACCTTTGCCTTTAGTTCACTGAAAAGCCTTGGAGTCCTAAGCCAATAGTTCTTAAAGTCTGGCCCCTGGACTGGTAGCATCAACATATCCTGAGAACTTACTAGAAATGTCAATTCAGGGGCCCCTCCCAGACCTACTGTTTCAGAAACGTTGGCAGAACCCAGCAATCTGGGTTTGAACATGTCCTCTAAGTGACTCTGATGCACCCTAATGTCTGAGACCTGCTGCCCTAAACCACTGTGGCAGAAAGAGCTAAGGCAGGACATGGCTTTTACCTCTCAAGAGGTAATAGTATGTTGGAATTGGAAGGACCCTTGGCTGTGACCTCCCAGAACCACTTCCCTTTCTCACAGATGAGAAAACTGAGGCTCAGGGAAGTGGAGTGATTTGCTTGAGGTCACACAGCAAGTTAGTAGACAAAAAGGGCTTGAACTCAATTTTCTTGACTCCAGGTCTGAAGTTTTTTCCTCTGGTACCCATTCTTATTTGTCTTCTGACAGTTACATTACCTTCCATGGTGATTTTTCTCTCACTCTTTTCTGCAGTGTCTCCATGGGCAGAACCTTATAAAAGTGGTCACTGCATTCACTCCCCTGAATCTCTCTCATCCTGACGTGGGACCCAGCTAGGAAGGTGTGTGAGCAGATACTATTATGGGGGAGTCACCCTCCCATGCAATCCAGTTCTGTGTACATTGAAAGCGCTTCAGCCCAGTGAATCCTCTTAGAACTCCTGACACTCAAGTTTCTGAGAGCTGGTAGAAGAACTTACTTACGGTCCATCTCTGAAGAACCCTGGGATAAGCTGTCAAATCATTAGTTTAGACGGATCATCAGGGAAACCAAAAGCCCTAAATGGAGTCTTTTTGTTAGAGTTTTGAGTTTTCCAAAACTTTTGAACACATAGAAACCTGAGAGGACAAGTTACTTAACTTTACTGTGCCTCAGTCTCCCTGTCTAAAATAATGCCTCACTTAGAGTAACATTATACAAATTATGTAAAATGATGTACACCAAGCCCAGGGCCTCACATAAAGTAGATGCCTAACAACCATTAGTTCATTCTCCCTCCTTTCTTCCTGGTCTCGTTGGTCTTAATATCTGACAGGTGACCGGAAGTACCATGTAATTACCAAAGACAAACATAAGAGCCGTTCATCTTGCTCCATAAGAAATCGCTGGCTGATGTCTCCTTCATTTTCCCCTGTGGTTGTCCTGAGGGATTTGCTCTGTTTTGTATTAATTGGATTCATACGCCTTAACCTTTGCTTCATCACTTTCCTTCCTGGGACAGGGAAAGCCAGATGACGGGCCCTACCAAAGGAAAACATGTCATATGCTTGGCTTCAGGAGAGTGGACATAAAGGGACTGATGCTGTGTTATGCTCTTGGGGTACATCAGTAATTTTTAGGCCAGTAATGTAGGTTGACATTGAAAAAAGGAATCTTGATCACGTATGATTTTCCAATGGCATGTTTAGGGCACTAGTGAAATTGAGGATAAAAACAGTCCCTTGAAATGTGTTATGGTTGCTCAAGTTATGTAAAATTCAAGCATGGATTTCATATTTTTAAAAAGAGCATATACTTTAAAACTGTAGAAACTGAGCTTTAGGCTGGTTTGGTGTACCAAGCTTGCCTTTCTGAAAAGCCTGTCTCTGAATCGTCACCTGTGATTTCACTTACCTTCTGACTGCTTGCTTTACTGGTACCACAGATGCCATTTTTCTGTAAAACAACATTGCCCAGAGTCTGTCTTCTCACCATCAGGGCAGGCTACCTGACCCGCAAACCCAGTTCTTCAACCATCATCAGTATCACTTAATGTTCACCATGATAATCGGTAGAATTAGGAAGTAATAAAGTATTCATAACAAACTACAGAGGTCTGTGGGAACATACTCTGATTCCCCACTGAATGTCCTAGAATGCTTTTGGAAGATTGAGACAATAGTCCAACTGCCTTGCAATACTTCTTGGAAGTAGCTGTTTGTTTTGTTTTGCTGCTGTTTTGAAATATCCTAAAAATGTTTTGAAGTATATACGTCCACTACACTGTGCACTAGTTTGGTTGTTTAAAAGTTGACACTCTCTATCCAAACACTGGGTCATACTCTGAAAGTTAGTCTTGTCACTTTCCTATGAAAATATACTTCTCAAATTAAAATATAATCGACAAAAAGGTAATAGAAATGGATGGTCATTCAACCCCAAGAGACGATGGGAAAAGAAAATCACCTTTGCGAGGGTTAACTTTCTCAGAATCAGATATTGGTCCAAGCTACAGTTTCATGTCCCCCACTCGGCTGCCAGAAGGGCAGTGAGAGAGGTAAGGGCGATGCTGGAGATAATTGGTGGTTTCTCATGCAGTTCTGTTTACCTCGGAGAATGGCTCAGATTCATGGGGTAGCTCATCTGTTTGTTTCCCAGGAGTGTCCTCCTCATCAGGTACAAACGACTTGTTGTTCCCCCCGTCCCGTCTGCCTCCTTGGTGACGGATAGACGAGAACTGTTCCCTGTGCTCTGGGACTCTAATGTGATCTGGGTCGTGCTGGTGGCAGGAGGGGAGGGGTGGGGGGCAACGAGGGGAACAAGGGGAAGTTAACACTAGGGGAACTACAGTCTTTCTTGGAAAAGAAAGTGTGTTTGTGTTCTAGGGCGAGTGCCCTTCTCTCGCCGCTGCTATAATATTGATCTAGCCGTGATTCAGGATTCGATGTTAACATCACCTCGTCAGTGGGAAAGTGAGCCAGGAAAATGGAGAACTCAGTATTTCTTCTGATGAAACAACTCGAAGAAACTAAATATTACAGGGAGGGTGGGGGAAGGAACGCCACTATGAGTCTCACGGCAGATACGGGAGCCTTGAAATGAATAGCAATACCTCTGGCTTTCATAGCTCCCCTGCAACCAAGGGGCTTGAAGCTCGATTGTACATTAGTCAAAATCGCCCTGTCAGGGGAGGCGATCTCAGTATACATACTAAGCAGGAGGAAATTGAGGCAAGAAGATTAGCAGCTTACCCAAATTCCCATGCCGATACCGTTGGCAGAGCGGGGAACTCACAACGCCCCATTGATCCATGACCTGTGGGTTGGACAGATGGCCACCCCAGGGAGCTTGCGGGACTCTCTAAGAGCTCGTGGTGCCCAGCCCTCAAGCAGTTCCATTATTTACTTATTAGCATGCCTTGAATGTCCACCACTACCAAGACAAGTGTTTGAACAAGTTATTGTATCTCTACAAGAACCCCCTTTAAAGACTCTACTAATAACCACATGCTTTGAGTGTCTACTATGTGTTGCCTAAGCACTTTTTATACAATATTTCTAATCCTTAAAATAACCCTGCCAGGTAAGTATTAGTATCTCAACATTAAGAAGCAACTGAGGACCATTTGAGTTCATGGAACTTGCTCAAGGAGGAAAGTGAAGCTCAGAGAACTCAAGTAATTTGTTCTAGGTCACACAGTGCAGAAGTGCTGGAGCCCTGAACTGAGGGCTGTGAGGTTGCAAAGCTTGTGCTCTTCTGTGGAGCCCTGCTTCCTCTTTTAACCTTTTCCATGGGAAACTTAAGCCAGCTGCCCCTAGATTGAGAGAGAAGGGGAGAGAGGCAGGTGGTAGGTTTTAGGGAACTGGTGGAAGAAAAGAGGGGAGGTGGCCTAATTGTAATCGTGCCTGGACCTGCCCAGTTTCCTTGTAGGTGAGTGTGTCACAGCCCGATGCTGCAGCTCAGCTTCTAAGGCACCTGCCCACTCCCTCCATGTCACAGTCCCCTCATCACAGCCCCTCTAGGCAGATGGACGTGATTGTAACCAACTTTATTACGCACACTGGTGCACCTTTTCACACTTAATGGTGGCTCCTTAGCCATCATTCCCTTGCTGTCTAGACCAGGAGCTGCTCCAGGCCAGGACTGTGTTCTCTTTACATCTGAGCTGCCATGACGGTGTCTTGAAACACATAAATGTTCATATGAAAGGATAATTAGAGGAGACTTGCTGTCTTCATCATCATCATGGCCTATAGGAAATGAAAAATTTGCTGTTGAGGTAAGAAGTAGTGGGACCTCACATCTAAATGTAATCATCTAAAAGATATTTATTAATAGCCTACTATAAGCAAGGTATCGTAGGAAATACAAAGATTTGGAAAATTCTTTTGTGGCATTTGCAATCTAGTTAAGGGAACAGAAAAATTAAGAACAAAAATATAATAGAAATTAGGATGCCTAAGAGCAGAATTCAATGAATTCTATAATGCTGGTTCAGAGATAGCATGGTAGAGAAATTGGTTGAGTCAGTATGAGAAGTGCGTAATAGAGAAGAGGATATATACAATCTTGGCTTTCAGGGATAAGTAGACAGAGGACAGGGATCACTGGGAGGGAGCTATTCTGGTCAACAGAAGAAAGGTCAATCAGAGGCAACTTTGTTTAGAGGCATGGCAAAAGAAAAAATACACTTGGAGGATAGACTCCATGGAGAAATGTGGCAGCAGATGGGAGAGCCTAAACTTTACTTTAGCGGAAGAGGGGAGCCAGTGAAGATTTTTGAGGAGGAAAGCAACATGATCAGACTTGTGTTTCAGAGCCACCCTGGAGATGATATGGAAAGGAAATTGCTCTGTGAAAGCAGGCAGACTGAGTGGTTTCTTGACTGTTTTCTTTGATCCTCAGGTAAGAGTCCTTTGCAACATTTACTTTGCAGAGGCCATAAAACCACATCAAAATGAATCATGCACTATCGTCCTCTACGTTTCTGGTTCCAGTGTTCCTGATGCAATGCTAAAGTTTACTGAAATTTCAGGTAATCAGAGCAGGAGGGAAATCATTTTAGCAAACACAGGCCATTTGTGTGGAACCCTGGATCAGCTCACAATCAAAGTCTGTGTCAAGGAGAGAGAGAAGCATCACCGAGCAGGTTGTGGAGGGCTCTCCTATTTACAGGGCAAAGTGGCAAGCCAAGTAGGGGGTCCATTTTGTCTCACCCAGGATAGTTAGGACTTGAGACACCTTCTGCCATGAATCTTGGTACCTTGCCCCCAGGAGCACCTCGCCCGTTTGGGTAGTTTGTGTTTTTGTTCCATCTGGCATAATGCTGCCAAGCACTTAGAGGCACATTTTCCGCACAGTGTGTAGGGATTTAGTGGTACAACTCCCATTCATGTTAATGGAAATCCCGCCAGGAAATCTCCATCTGGGCCACACTGAAAATTCACCCCTGATTGTTCTGTTTGATTTGTTTCACCTGTGTCTTCCTCTGCTCTGCTCTGAGGATGTCTGCGGGCTCGTTAGTGCCAGCCTGAGCTCCGCACTGAGTCTTAATCCCACATCGAAGTGAGGAGGCTCACAGGTGTCTTTACTGCTGAAAAAAAGGGAGTGCCTGGTAGATTTAGAGCGGTTTTATTTGAAGCTATAGTGGTTCTAAGAAAGCCAGTGATCCCCTGGATGTTGCTCTTAGGACAGATACACACTTGTATTCAAAGGTAAATTTTGTTGTGTTCAGAACAGGAGTGAGGGAAAGGGAATAAATCCCCAATATGCCTAGGAAGCCCCTGGAGCCACCCCCCCAGGGGTACAGGGGACAGTGGAGTACAGTCCTGAGAAGACACAGGCTGGTTGAGTAACCATGCATGGAGAGTGCCTGGTGAGATGGGGTCAACCATCTCACCCCAACATATGCTCAGAGTTATCATCCTTCTCACATGTTGGACCACATATTCACTTTTGAGGGTAGCAAAGATTTACGTGGTTTCTGTAATTTAATAGTGTCTTTCAGAGTGGCTTGATTTGCTCTTGCCCACTTAGGTACCAAGACATGGTGATTATTGGACTTTTCTCTTCATGATGTTGGAACATGGTGGCTGCTCTAGCACCAGGACTCAGCTGACATGCTGTTTTTGTCTTTGGCCACTGTCACATGTCTGTCTGATGTCCATGATGATCTGAGCACCCCTTGTGTTTATGTCCTTTCCATGAGCTCTTGTGTACTGGCAATTAAGTGAAACTTAAACATATGAACTCCAACATTTCCCTTAGGATCTCAGTGCTGTACATTTGGGAAACTCGACTTCAGATTCAGGAGAGAACTTTGCCTTACAGCTCCCTCACCACCTAACAATGTGATTAAGACTACGGACTCTGGGGTCAAATTGCCAGGGCTGCTATCCACTGTGTGCCCATAAACAAAGCATTCAGTGTCTCCAGGTCATGATTTGCAATTCTGTAAAATATAGATAATAATGGTGGTATGAAGTCAGCACTAGACTAGAACTTAAATGAGACAATCCATGCAAAGAACTTAGTACTGTGTCTCCTTCATAAGAAGAGTTCAAAACGTGATTGCTATTATTAATTATTATTCCTGCAACTGCAAATCATGGTGTGGCTATTTTATGTATAGAAGCAGAAACAATTTAAAGAAGACTTTGAGTATGCTACTTTTCATTCTGTAGCATCTTCTTCTTGACATAATGTGTTCTTAGAAAGTAATCTTTACAGTTTAGCTGTAATGGTAATAATAATAGTAATACTAAGGCGGCATTGTACATGTGAAACACTCTATGGTTTACTCCCAGCAATCATGCGAGGTAGACAATGATGATACATTCTCCTCACTTCCCAGCTTGGGAAACTGAGTCACAGAATGGTAAAAGGCTTCCTAAATGCACAGAGCTAGTATGGGATGTGACCAAGACAATCTCAATTTTTATTTCTCTAAATATGGTGTATTGTATACTTGCAAGGGAAACACAAAATGGAAAGAAAAAAATAATAAGGTTTTCTAAGCAAAGAAAGTGGGAGGGGAAAAAAAATCTGAGCCAGCTGATGTAATTCACTATCAAAAGAAGCCAGACAGCACTGTTCTGATGCCCTTGCAAAGCCAGTGATCTTGGACCTGTAGATGTTTAATTGGAAATGATTTGGAAAAACACAATTCTCATTCTGCAGTAGCAACTTGTTCCCTTTAGGGTAATTTCACTCTTAAGTGATCTCAAATTCCACCAAAAAGATATAAGCAAGAATATCATACCACAGCCTTCCCAAGGAGTAGCATCTCATCTGCATTTTTATCATCATGAATTATTTATTAAACAAATTGCCTGTAGGGGCACACACAAAAAAATTAATAAATAAACCAACTGTCCAAACAGACAGTGAAAATATCCTAGAACTCATCTTTGTCTCTGCAAGTTAATAATCTAATGTAATTCCACAAAAATAAATACATATACAAACAAAATAACATGAAGCCAAGTGGGTCAACGATAAGCGAGTGATGCTATATAATTGAGAGTCTCTGGATCTCTGTTATGGATTTTATTTTTTATGCCAAGTTTGAGTCTGAATGAGTTTCTGACCTGAGAGGAAAAGCAACAAATGGTGTGGAGACTGCTTATTTTTTCAACCTCTTGAGGGCTGGTCTGAACTCTTACTTCGCCTTGTACCTCAAGCACTTGTAGAGTTGACACATACTAGATTGTGGGTAAATGACATTGGGTAAATCAGGTGAGATAACAGGATAGGTACACAGTTAGTTGGAGCTATATTGGCAGAGGGGAAATTTCTAAAACATCCAGAAAGGCTTCACGGAAGAGGTAACTAAGTTAAACAAAGGAGCTGGGCCACCACGGCTCTCCTGGTGAGCCTCCGTGGAAGGCTGCCACACAGTCTAACCTCTTAACTTGCTGGGGAAAAGAAAAGTATGAATGTCCCTACTACTCATTCTCACAGGAAGAACAGAAATTTTTTTAAATTTCTACTAAAAAAATCAATCAAGTTTTATTTTTAATAGGATTATTACCTAGTGTAGCAACATGTGAAAAGCTCACTTTATTTTGTTGTATCTAGTCAAGCATGTAACAGAAAATCCAGTTTGTAGATTCATTTACCAACAGACTAATTCTTTGGCTTCCACTGATCCTTAGATGTGAGAGGAACGAGAGAACCTTAGACTGATCTCTGCACAAGAAAGCCGAAAAGAATTTCTCTCGCAAGGATTGTTCACCTCACTTAACTCTTTACTTCCTGCTTCAGAAAGCCATTCAAATGAAAACTTTCATTGAAAATAAGCAAAAGACACACTGTCTCCTCAAAAATCCCCCTAGTCTAGAGTTTGAGGGCTCCTCAGTGTTCCAGAATCCCATGTTCCCTTTTTCCTTATTTCCTCATTTCCTCCTGAAGAGTTTTGATTCATTTCTAAGAAACATTATCTCCTCTCCTTCAATGAATGTCTGTATGTCATGCTTTCTCTTTGGATGTCATGTCTTAACTGCAACTACACTCAGAACCAGCTTGGCCAAGTTGGCTGATTTAGTGGTTACTGGGCAGAAGAATCCTGCTAACTTGCATGCCAGCTCAGATACAACAAGGAGGTGTTCAGGGGGTCCTTGATGGCTCATGTTGCGAGGTAAGGTTGTTTAACATCATTTGGAATGGAAATAGGATTCCCAGGAAATCTCGTGAAAATTAGATGGTCTTTTGTTAGATCTTGATCTTGTTTCAAAAGTCTCTAGAAGATAGGAGAATGTGCTTTTTAACACATGTGTATGCTTTCTCTTCCCGGTGTATGGTGCCCCATTGAGGTGAGAAGCTCATCATTTTGTATGTACACATTCACTTACAAGAATTCCAAACCTTTCAGTGCTCCCTCCAGCAGGAAAAATAGTCCTCAAGGAGATTTTGCTATTGTCTCCAGTGTTTTAATTTGGTTTCTTTAATAAATATTAAATTTACACATAACAGAGGGATGAGGTTCAGGACAGATAAATAACCAAAGCTCAAGAAGAAAGTGGTACAAACACAGGTTATGGGGTAGTGTGCACAACCTATCACCCAGTTAAAGCTGTGTTTTAATGTTTGTGTTACTTTGTGGTGGTTGTTGGGGCTGTTTGTTTTGTGGCAACAATATTGCAGATATGATGTGCTTTGTGTTACTTTTATTTTTTCCAGTTGCTAATGGCTTGGGAATCTAGGGCAGCCATACAAACTTTTGAATCGTATTGGATTTTTTATATATTAAACTTTAAATCAGAAATTGAACCAATTTGGAGAAATATGGCTGATACCATAAATCTCTTTGACATAACTAGAATTTCTTATTTCTTCAGTTATGACATCACTATCCTTTATCTCTGAATAATGTGGGAAGTGAGCCTTAATCTTAATAGAGGACATGTGAAAGTGAAAGATTGAAAACTTACCCACCCATTAAGGGTGTCGCTTTCTCCCATAACTGATAGTTGAATCTTTAATCTCTACTAAGTAACTACTTTTATGTTATTTGATTTAATCTTTATAAGAATCCTAAAAGGAGATACTATTATTTTGCATTTAACAAATAATCTAGATATATTAAATAATTTACCAAAGGCCACACAGATCAGAAGTGACATACTGCAGGATTCAAGCCTGGACAGTCTGAGTCCAGAGCCCCCAGCTTAGCTGCTTTGCTGTGTCTCTGCTTTCTGTTGATATTTCATTCTCCACCAGCCGTTACATACTAGTCTTCAGCATTCTTAAGTGTTAGCAGATCTGTGATTTCCACTAGATTTTAAGTATTTTGAGTCTAAGGGTTATTTCCTTAAGCAAATGTGTAATACCACAGTTCTTTGAATATAGTAGGTGCTCAATAAATTCTTATTAAGTTGAAACTAGTCCTTAATGCTCCTTGTAATCTATATGTTCTCAACATGCAGCTAAATTAGCTCCAAGTTCTTTCTCGAGTTCCCAGTCAGTTCTTTAAACTGCCCACTGGACATCTCCAACTGAGGGTCCTGCAGCTGGTGCCTCCAGTGTAACTTATCCCAGATCCCATTTAGCATCCTCACCTTTCCCTTTCCCCAGATTCATTCTCTTCTGTATTATCTGACTGTTTACAGCACCCCCATCCACCATGTGCCCAACTAAAAACTCAGGAGACATTCTCCACATCGCCGTTGCCAACACGTTTTCCCCATCATTTGGGAAAAATGAAGCCTTTTAGAAAAGCTATCACACATTTTATCACATTTTAATACTCATCCTTTCCTTTAAAATACATGTATCGAGCACCTGCTCTGTGCCAGGTGCTTTTTTCTAGGGACACAGAGATGGATAAAATGAGGCCATCCTCTGAGAAGACCTAGTGACAAGGAAAGGGGATGGATATAAAGATGGATTATAGTTACTTATTTCTGTTACCCTAGAGAGAAAATAACTTCTCGAAAGCAGGATTTTAAAAAAATCTCTGACGTCTAGTGTGGTACCTGACACATAGTAGGTAACATATATAAAGGTTTAAATAATAAATGAATTAATTGATGTACTACCTGTATGGTATATTATGGATTCCTTCCTTTGTGCATTCCATGATATGGCCTGATACTTGCTCCCATCTAATTCTTATTGGACTCTGGTTTATTCTATGGTGAGTTGTTGGATATCATCTCTCAACCTAAATTATAAGCTCTCTGAGTCAAGGGGTTGGATCTGTAACCCACGCAGTTCAGTGCAGTGTTTCAGGGCCAACAGACACTCAATACGTATTGATCTGTCATAGACAGTATGGGAGTTATGGGACACTCTAAACGTTTTTCCTTTAAATTGTATTTTGTGCTATGTCTCAGTCATGGGCTAGGTTTCCACCTAGGTTATTTTATTATAGGATTGAGGTTAGGAAACAGCCAGTTTAGGACAGGATCACTGACTGAGTTGAGAAAAGGGCCACATGCTTCTGTTGAGTCGGGACTGGAGTCCCATTTAGTTAAGTGGTAGGTAAACAGTAAGTGGAACACAAGGAAAAGCTGGATGGTGTCTGCCAGACCTGTACCTTTGCAGCTCAGATTTGCTTCAGCCTCACACATGTATGAGACAGTGAAGAGGGAACAATCAAGTTAATTTATTTATTTACTACCAGGGGCAGTGAGATGTCCCTCGCCCCCCACCTCCTTAAGCAGTTAAAACGAATAGCACAGTAGAGAGAGAGTCGCAAACACTGGTTCCTTATAAAAGAATATGTGGGCTGGTTCTGATAACTCCAATGGCTACCTGACATACATTCTTCCTACAGTGTTTTAACAAGCTGGACTATTTTTAGGGAAATTCTTTGCCTTGAACTAAATTTATGGCCTTAAAGTCTTCTCGTCTATTTTTCGTGCGTGCGTGCTCCAACAGTTCAATTTATAACTGACACCTTTACTACCTACCAGCATATCGGTTTCATCTCTGAGAGGAAGAGAAAACCAGACCCTGTGACTAGTGAACTGGCTTGAAAATCTAGTCTAATGCTGACAGATAAATGCACTAATTTTCCTCTGTGACCGGTTCTGCATTGCAGGGTGAGCCTGCTTCTAACAACTCCCTCAAAAGGCTCTGTAACCCGTCCAAAAGATGATGTCAAGTGCTACAAGGACCCAGGTCAGCCCTGCATCATAGGTAACAGTTACCCCAGTGATAAAGTTACCAGGCAGGTTTTGAATGAGATTGTGTTTTTAAATGAAAGACTGGCTGGAAATGTAGTCTTGGACCACGTATTAATAGGGGAAAATTTGAGACAAACAGAGGCCAGCATTTGGTTTCTTTGTGATGTTCAGCAAAGGTCAGGGAAGGCTCTAATACAGAAGGAACCCAAGTTTCAATGAGGAGTACTGGTGTTCCACTAATATGTGAGCATGTAGCCTAGACAAAGTGAACTCTGGGTGTAGCCAAGAGCAGTTTTTGTGACATGGAAGCCCCAGTCATTCAACTGGAACTAGTCTCTTAATTTGGATAAATCCCTGAGCAGTGGGAGACCTGCTGAGTGTCTTGTTTAATTTTATTCTAAGGAAGAAATACTACTCCTCCACCCCCATGCCAACTGTTTAGGTCAAATGGGGAGGGAAGACATAAACAGCAGGCATGGAACCTGTCAGATAGCCTTTGAGATTAGCTGTATAATTTTCCTCCTTGACTACTAGAGTCATGGCTGTGGAGGCAGCCCATGAATGGACCAGAGCCCAAATGGCAACCATGTTCCCATTATCCATCTGTTGCGTTTCTTCACAAAGGTTGAAGTGCAAGATTGATTGTGCATATCTGACAATGTGAAGTACCTCGAGCAAAGAAACTAGAAACAGTTTCTCACTCTGGACAAAAGATAGAAGACATACATTCAGAAGATAAATGGTGAAAATCCAGGCAGTAAGTACATAGAAGATACTTGTGTTCTTAAAAATATGAAAAGGAAGAAGGAGAAGAAGAAGGAAAAGTATTGAGAGGCCTGGAATTCGAAATATATGGGTTTAAAATACCTATACAAGTTGACTTAGGAAAAATAAAGCTCTCTTTAAAGCAAACACAGCCAATGAGAAACCACGTCCCCACTGAAAACAAGCTGTATAGAGAGAAGAGTAAAAAATTTTAAAAGCACAAACCTAAAATTAAACTAACTGCAACTAAAAGGAAGAACCAGATTGTTTGCTCAAATGAAGAGTTTATTACTGTTGGCACAAACAAAGCTAAAATATTTTCCATTTTAAAAAGACAGCAAAAACCGGGGACCATGTTGTGTGGATGGTAATCAACACACGGGGATTAAAAGCACAGAAACAGGGAGCATCCATGCTGTCAGGTGGAGATTAGACTCACTGACACTTGCTGTTACAAACCTGAGAAGACGCGCTTCCCGATGCTGCACCAGCTGCTGCCCAGCCTGCTCCGGCACAGCCTCGCTCTCGGGAGAGCCCGTGGGTCCGTGGTGGTAAAGTCTGGTCCTGCTTCCTTCCTCAGAGCCACCTGTTTCTTTCTCTGTGATCCTTCTTGACTGGGAAGAAAAACTGTTTTGTCACTCATTCCTGGCTCCATAGGATTTTAGAGGGGTCTTCTTTTGCTCCCTCTTCATCATAAAAGTGAACTTGGCTTGAAATCTTTCCAGTAGGAAGACAGAAAAGTCAGAACAGTAATATCTTCACAATATAAGTAGCTTCAAAACCCTTTCCCACACTTTATCTCATCCAATACTATCCTATGAGGTGGCAGGGAAGGTGTTTCCAAGCCCATTTTGCAGATGAAGACCCTGAGGCTCAGGGAGGTTAAGTGTTTTTCCTAAACTCACACAGCTGGTAAGTGAAGTCTAGGTAAGTGAAGACACAGACTCCCAATCTTGTACTTTTCCCAGAACACATCAAATTTCATCACAATAAGCATATGCTGCTTTCTACAAAGAGCCTTGGAATAATACAGATGCCAAAATGTGTTTTCTCAGTTCTGTTTCCTTGTGTGTATTGCTACTACTGCTTTACTTTCACATTTCAGTGATTTATTTACTACACATCTTCTTGAGAGACAAGTAATTGTGTTTTATATAAATTTTCATTTATATAATCATGGCTTTAGTTACATGCTACTTATGTGTCCTTGGGATCTCTCACTAGATGGATGAATAGGTAGATAGATAGATAGACAGACAGACAGACAGACAGAGAGATAGATGGATAGCTAGCCAGATAGGTAGATAGATGCCAAACAGAGAGTACAGCCATGGACTTTTTGGTATTGACACCAATATATTCATTTCTATTTGTTTCCTAGAGTAATGGTTTTACTTGATAGTATTTTGTGTTTTTCTCTATTCAAAACTTATGCAAATTTTTAATGCCCACAGATTTTTCGAGGCAAAAATTTAGGAGGAATTCTTAACCACATTACACCCAGTATCTTCCAATGATTTTAAAGTTTCACTAGAGGGCACTCCCACTTCATGGCCAGGAGGCAGCAAGGACAAAGGACCACAGTGGTCTGGATGCTTAACTCGTTGTACGTACTATTTTGTGTTCTGTCTCACTCTCTTCCTCTCTCTCACCCACTGTATAAAGAACAAAGTGAAATTACACAGGCCTTCCTTTAAACATATGAATAGAAATGAACTACACTGAAAAACTAGCAAACCTCTCCAATGGTGAATTATGGTTCACCTTGTGACATAGAACACATTATTTGAAATCTTCTGCATTGAAGTTTCGGTTGTCAACATAAGTAAGAATATAGTGTGAGATGTTAGCTTAGTACATCAAGAAATATTGGGTAACCTGAGGAGGAAAGCCAATGGTTGCCCAGCACTTATTCCCAGCTTGTAAGATCTTTATAGTCACCTCTTCTGGTAAATTTGGGTAAACTCAAATTATAAAGATGTATGGGGTCAGGAAACAAGGAAATTAAAGAAAGATTCAAATGGACAATCATATGAAATTGCTTTAGAGTAAATTAAACATTAGGCCCTGCTTTTTTGCTCATACACTTTTATGTATCAAAGACTCTGAAGATAGTTTTAAACATATATTTTAGCAAAACAATAAATAGAGCATTTCTTGTGGAAGGAAAATAAGATATTTCAAAGTCAGAAGGAAAGTAACCTATTTGCCAAGTGTAGAACCCCACAGAGCCCTCAGGCTTGAAGTTTTAAACTGATCTCAACCCTTTGGGGGTTTGAATTTCTTTACTGTTGGCAAAACACAACTTCCTGCTTCAAAGAGAAATGGCATTAAGAAAGCCTGTTCCAGAGAGATTCAAAAGACTTCTTGGACACCAAATCACTCTTACAAAACACCATTTTGATGAGTTTAGTAAAAATTAATCAGAAACATATGGATTAAATTTTTCTTTAAAATTACATTGGTTTGTGAAATAAGGGAAAGGGGGCATAGTAAAATATGTTTCAGACTCTGCAAAGCTCCAAAACGTTTGAAAAGTGAGTTAAGATCTTGATGAGCCCAGAGAAGCAACCCGATTTTCCTTGTGTCCACTTGAACTTGGACCATTTGATTTAAATTTATATCAAAGGCAAAACAAACATTATGACTTTCTGCCATTATTATCCACAGAGGGAAATACACATTTGCTTCTCAACCATGGACTTATAAACTTCAATAGAAATGTGGGCTTATGTGTTTATTTCACAATGATGCAAACTTAATTATTCATAGGACCTAAAACATTTCACATTGCTTGAATAGAAGGCAGTGCCTCTAAAGTCTAAGCTGAAGACTCCTTGGGAAATTTATCTCAAGTAATGAATTACTGGAATTAAATTCTTCTCTAATAGCTCTAGAAGTAAAATATACGTGATAGAAAAGACCTACAATGACCATCACTGGGGAAAATTCTCACTATAATGGGTAATACCAGAACATCGTTACTGCCAGTCACCAAACCAACCAAGAGCGAATTAAGCCTTAAACAAACTGTATTTTAAAGAAATCTAAGGTGAATAGCGACGCAAGCACAGATAATTAGGAGTAGATGGCGAAAATCACTAGAAATTGATAAATCCTACTAACTTTTCCCCAATAGTTCAAGTAATCATTTAGGAATGTAGCACAATAAAAATAAAATTAAAGTTGGGACGTAACTAATAGGTTTTTTAAGTCACAAAATACAAAGTTTCTCCCTCTTGCGAATAGATGAAGGGTTATAATAAGAAGTTGCCTTTATCTTTGGAAAAATACACATGTAATATATAAAATTTTTTTACCCTTTTAATTGCTTAATAATCATTTGTAGCAAGATTAAGGAAATTTAGGAAGCCCTGTCCTCAGAAATATTTCTAGTAAATGTTATATCCTTTCATACAACCAAATAAAAATGTTTTCCCCAGGGAGTGTGGTGATGAACAGTTGGTCTATAATCAAAAGGTTCTTGCCAGAAAGCATGTCCGACTTTCCTTTTAAACATGTACATGGAAAATAATACCAACTTCTGTCAAGCATTGGATTTAGCCCATTATCATGTGCAGATGTACCTGCCTATTAACTTACAGATTGGGCAGGTATTTTCCTAAGGTGCAGTATTTCTGTCCCAGGTCATAGCTTGAGTTATTCTCCCTTTCAAGGTCCCCAAAGCTTCATCTGTCACTCTTATTGTCAAATGTTCTATTTTTCCTTTCCCTGCCAGCAGTGATTTCAATTTGGGCTTGACTTCAAGACAGGCCACATTGTATCTGTGATGTCAATGGAAAGGGGATAAAAGTCATTAAAGATATTTGTTATTTTGAAAGGTTAAAAGAGTTTTTCTTGGTGGGTAACACTTTCTCTGGAAAGAACCTCAACTAATTGTCTGACCAGGGAATGGGCACCTAAGTGAGAAAAAATATACTTAATAAAGCATTGGCGTCTATTATTTTTCCCCTTTTATTGTCCAGTGCCTCTGGGCCTGGTGGGCTTTCTGGAGGCATCTGAGCTCGATATTCCTTCAAACAGCAGAGCAATGATTACACTGCTGGCTGATTCTCTTTCTGTCTGCCCTAGGTAAGGGATTCTTGCTTCAAACACCATTTATTGTAGAAATTGTTGCTAGGGTTCTAGAAATTGTGTGTGTATCCTTAAAAGAGTCCCCAGAAGAATTGGAGATTCACTTAAAATACTATTTTCTTGTGCTTGATACTCACCTTTCCTAACATCTACTGCTCCACAGCAATAGAGTAAGAAATTTAGAACACTTTCTGAAGGACCAGTGTACCCAAATTATTTGAGTTCTAAGAAAGGCAACAATTATAAAAATGAACTCAAGAACATTAGACCAAACTTACATCAACACACAACTTCCATCTGTGCGACACTTTGGGAGGAAAGAAAAAGATCCAACTTGTGACATTTACATTTGTGAGACTATGGGGTGGGGGGGGACCCACAAAACAAAAAGGCAACAGTTTTAGTTATATTAGATTTTGACCTGTTTTAAAAGACCCTCGTGGATTAAGAGCAATCACAATGGAATAGGCTGACATTTGAGTGTGAAAGATAAGATTTTTTCTTGATATCGTTCACATGTGGATAGCAATGATTCTCTGACAGTCACCATTTTCTAAAATGTAGTTACCCGAACACATCTGAATAACACAAAAGAGAAAGGAACATTTTGATATGTTGAGGAAGTTGTTTTGACAAATGTCAAAGCCTGGGTCTTGCTGGCTGAGGCCTGTTGTTAACTTCCCAAGGCTGCATGCGTGCAATACAGCTTATGCCACTCTGTCAGGGGAAATTGGACATACCCAACACAATTTCATTTCCATTTCTCTACAACATTACAAGCTTCCTTGGCAGCAAAATCACATATTCTTATCACAAAAATAAATGAGAGAAAAGAAGACATACATTCCTGTCAAGTTATGTCAAGACATATTTGGTATGTATTTCACTTCACTATCACTGACAGCAAAGATGTCACATATTCTTAATACAAAGTAAAGAAGTATTTTCCCTTTTTTCTCCTGCTAGGCATCAATTTCATTTTATTCACTTACACGCACTAGTGACAGGAAGGTGTCTTTTTAAAACAAAGCTTTAAAAAAAGCAAAAAAAAAATAGTTTTTGTGTTTTGCCAGATTTCTGAATGGACATATTGTACATGAATTCAATTTGACAATATCGTAACAGTCACAATAATAGTTATCTATCACCACTTTATTACCCATTTTCACAACACACATTCATTCTTCTGATTTACTTCTTTCCATGCTTGTGATGGGATCCGGGTTAAAATAAATCATGGAGATGTTCATTTTGTGTTGAAGGTGCTAATGGAATAAGAAAGAAAAGAATGGAAAAAATGAAAGGAAGGACAGAAGGAAGGAAGGCAGGGAGGAAGGAAGGAAGGAAGGCAGGGAGACATAAAAGAGAAGTTACTTAAGTTACTTACTGGACAGTTCATATTGAATGATTAATTTTTGCCTTTTGCTACATTATGTTCTACTTAATTATGTTATTTTGATTAACAAGCATTAGACTTGAATTCATTGGAAGAGTTTAGCTCCTCCTTTAGCTACCTTGATGGAAATGGGGGGAGCTCTTTCTTCTGAGAGTGAACACCCAAACCACACTCACTCGGCCAACACCAGGAAGGTAGGGGCTCCCCCAGCCAGCCTTACTCTGTCCTCGGGAGAAGCTGTCTCTGGGAAGCTTTGCTTATTGCCCTTGGGATGCCATTGGATTCAAATCTGCAACACTTATAAATCCACAGAATTTAAGGGCTGGGAGTTGTTTTCCAAACTGTTTAGTCAAACAGCCTCACTTTATAGCTTAGGAATGAAAACTGAGAGCAGTTGAGATCAAACAGTTCGTAATCAAGTTATACTTTAGAATTAGTACTTAATCTGATGTAATGAAGGACCATTCGAGATTTTTGTGTAAGGAAGTACTATGATAAAAGAGATGGGCGTACCTCACTGTTTTCTAGAGTTTTGAATTTCACAATTCAAAAAAGTTCTGAGAAATTTAGAGACCTCCAGATATGCACGCACGCACAACTTAAAAATGGGCGGAACCAAGGGCAGAGTTACACCTCTTTTCTTTTGTCAGCTAGAAAGAGAAGCAAATGAACACATACCACTGAATACACATTTACTAAAATTTTGTATGAGAACTTTTAAATACAAAAAATTTGTGAAATTCAGAAATTTTTTCAGAACTAGAATTTCCGTCACTCCCTGGGGGGTTCTGATTCGTCAGGTCGGGGCTTAGGCCAGGTTTGGGGGAACCACTGATTTATTCTACCCCGTCCTCCAAAGCAGGAAGCTTTCCCCTAATCTCAGAGAAACAATGGCGCAGACTCTGCTGGATGCCTGCTCCATTGAGGGCCCTTCCTCCTTGAAAGAGTTTCAAAAAAAATCTGTGTCTGCAAAGAGCTGGAGATTTGGGGTGCAAAGATGAGCGCCACAGGGTCAGCTCATTTTCTTCACACATAAAAAGAGGATTATAATCAGACATTCCCGTACCACAGGACTGCACTGAGGATTAAATGGGCATATAAATGGAAAAATGTCTGTGTGAACTATAAAACGCTCTGCAAATATTAGTCACTGTTAAGTAGTATTCACATCTGACATTTGATTTACCAATTATCTCAAGGATTGAATTAGAAACAAAATAAGACCCCCCAACACCATACATGAGCACAAAAATTCTCAAAGTACAACATGCTAAATAGATATTTTGTCCTAGAAGGGACCTGAGGTGATTCTTTGGATTTTCCTCATTTTAACATTAAAATCACAGAGCTATCCCCATCGGAAAGAAACATCACAATTGCCCCCCTCTCCTGATTGATGTTTATATGGTGGCGATAGAGGGCATTCCTTTCCTAAGAACACCAAAAGCACAAAAGAATTCAAGGCAGTCCTCATCGGTACCCACACTTACTGATACCTTCAGCATCAGGAGCATTGAATTCAACTTGTGTTAGAGCTAAAAAGTCCTTTAGACTTCATAGTCCAGCAACCTTATTTTATAGATGAGGAAACGGAGACCCTTTCAATAAGGAGGAGCGACCTGCTCAACACAGCACACACCTCCCAGGCCAGGGTTGTTTCTGAGACACCACAATCGGGAGGGCTTATCCTGTTGTTTCTGTTCCACCTACGGCTGCTCCTCATCGTACACAGACAACACATACACAATCATATATTCGCGTATCAAACATACAAAAACAGCAAGGTGGCACATGGTGATTCTGCCTCCTTCCCTCCAAGGACCAGGTACATTCATTTGTTTCTTCCTTTGTTCATTCATTTACCGATTCATTCATTCAACCACCAAGCGATCCTCAAATATTTAGTGAACATCTACTATATACAAAGCACTGAGCTTGGGAAGGGAGAAAATAGGAAAAGCAAAGGCAGTACTGCAGAGAAGACTTAATTACTCATGTGGGAAATGAACTGTCACAGAAGGGTAAAGATCCAGTGCAAAATGCAAGAATTAGAGCAAGACTGCCCATTTCAGTAATGCAAAGAATGATGTCAATGACCAGCAGAAAGTAAATTTACAGCAGCTTGAAAAAAGAAAGCTTGGTTAGAAGTAAGCATCCGTTAAAAACAGTTGAACAAATAAGCAAGGAAAACCAGTTAATTAAGGAGGTGATAGCAGGCTCTAGTCTGTCTTATGCACCAATGCAGCACAGCACCTAGAAAACTGTCCAGCATGCAGTGGGTGTTCAATGAATATTTGTGAACTGAATGGTGTAGGTGTAGGATGTCTACTCCTAGAATGTGAGCCCTCTGTGCCTAACCTGGGATGGGAATTTAAACCTATAATTAGGTGAACCTGAGACGCCATATTTGTTAAATGTTTGACCCAGAGTTTTGGGCCTTCTCATCATGGCAGAATTCGAGGAGTGATTCCTATGTGATTTTATTCCTTCCAGAAGAACAGATGCCAATTTTTCAATGTTTCAATGTTTTAAAACTACTTCACTGTTTCGGAAAAAAATGAGTCATTAAAAAGTAATAGGAACGTATTTATAGGGCTGCACATTTTTTCCTTCCACCTCAGACTCCAGTAGGGTTTGGCATGGTACTGACCTTTTCAAAATTTTGATATTTTGTTCATCATGGAATTTTTTGCATTAATCTTGATTTTTAAAAATATACATTAAAGCAATATTTATTTTGATTATGAGTTTTTTGCCTCGTCCCTTAAATTCTGTGCCCGAAGCTAGTGTCTTGCTTGCCTTAAGCTAATCCTAACCTGAAGAACAACCTCTTCCACGCGCTTCCCTGCACCCTTGCCTGAGCTGCTTTATACCACGGGGTCGGGTAAATCCACCTTAGGAGAACCTGGAGACTGAAGGACGTGGAGAGGCCAATGGATGGGCCTGAAAATTTGGGAAATCTCATACCTTTAACAGTCAAGTTACATTTCAAATGCATTAGAGTAAATTCTAAAGGTGAATTTATTAATGTGAATTAAAAAAAATTTATTGATGTATAGTCAATTTACAATGTTGTATAAGTTTCAGCAGAGTGATTCAGTTATAAGTGTGTGTGTGTATTCTTTTTCATATTCTTTTCCATTATGGTTTATTACAGGATATTGAATATAGTTCACTATGCTGTACAGTAGGACCTTGTTGTTTATTTTATATACAGTAATTTATGTATGATAATCCCAGACTCCTAAATTGTCCCTCCCCCACCCCTTCTCCCCTTTGGTAACCACAGTTTGTTTTCTATGTTTGTGAGCTTGTTTCTGTTTTGTAAATAAGTTCATTTGTATCATATTTTAGATTCCACATATAAGTGATATCATACGGTATTTGTCTTTTTCTGTCTCACTTCACTTAGTATGATAATCTCTAGGTCTATCCATGTTTCTGCAAATGGCATTATTTCATTCTTTTTATGGCTGAGTAATATTCATTTATATATATATATATATATATATATATATATATATATATATAAATATATATATATATATCTCATATCTTCTTTATCCAGTCATCTGTTGATGACATTTAAGTTGCTTACATGTCTTGCCTAGTGTGAATAGTGCTGCTGTGAACATTGGGGTGTATGTATCTTTTCAGATTAGAGTTTTCTCCAGATATATGCCCAGGAGTGGGATTGCTGGATCATGTGGCAACTCTATTTTTAGTTTTTTATGGAACCTCCATAGTGTTCTCCATAGTGGCTGCACCAAATGACATTTCCACCAAAAGTGTAGGAGGGCTCCCTTTTCTCCACACCCTCTCCAGCATACTATTATTATTTGGTTTTATATACTGTTTTTCACTCAAAACAAGGCACACATATACCTCCTTGCTCAGTGTGACTATTATCTTCACTTTTCCCCCTCATTAATATAAGAGAGGAAGAATAAGGTGGGTATGAGAAAGAAACTCACGAGTGGACAATAAGAGGGAAAAACGGGAGTGTAATCTGTGAAAGTCTCAGAAATCAGAAACTCTGATGTAAAAAAAGAGGCTTGGGACTGAGAGATCTGAAGATGGGAGAGCAAAGTGTTTAAAACTCAAGATTCAGAACCAGTTTAAAATTTTTCCATAACACAGTGGAATTTGTTATGGGCAGAAATAAATAGTTCCTTTTATAAGGTCTAAAACAAATATAACTGTGCAGGATAATTTTATTGTGTTTTTTAAACCAATTATAAAAGTATTGCATGCACATAGTTTATACAGTTAGAAAATATTACATTAGAGAAGAAAATAAAAATCTCCCATAATCTTACCACCCAAAGATAGCCATTGTTAACATTTTAGTACATTTCTTTTCAGTCTTATTACTTACTATATATATTTGCTCTCCCACTGTTTATTTAATATTATGTCTTGAGCATTTTCCCCACATCTTCAATAATATTAACATGTATCATTTATAATAACTGCATAATATTCCATCCTGTGGATTTACCAGGCCCCCTGTTGTTGGACATGCAGTTTATTTTCAAATATTGCTATTATGGTAGTTCTGTAATAAATAACTTTCCACATATTTTATTGGCTGAATTTCTGTCCATTGGCTTAGGCTAGATTCCTAAAAGTAGAAAAACATTTTTTTTAGTTTTGAAGAACAAATTGAATTTTAGCTCTGTTTTTATTTTTTCTAGGTATGACTTAAATGCCAGTCCATACTTTATCATACATGCTCTCTACTGGTCTCTCTGCTGATTTAGTGTCTATGAGAAACACCAAGGCTATTATAATAATTGTATCAGTGGAAATGCTAATAGCTAATATTTCAATCAGAATTTTTTCTGGTCAAGTCAAATGTTCTATTTTTCTTTTTGAATCAAGATTCTTTGGGTTATTCAGAGTTACTAAGAGTTTGTATGTTTTTCCTAATGCTTTATTTACTTTCTTACATTATGCTCATGATAATAAGTAGGATGACTGGAAGACATACGGCCTTCTTTGTATTTTAACTCCTCAGATGCTGCTGGGTTAGCACGATTGGTGCTCTGGATGGGCTACATTTGAGGAAATGACCATATTTCTTTTCCTTCCCAATTTTAGTTAGTTTGATATTTTTCAAAAAGTGATGATGTAGACAGATTTCCTAACACTCCCTCAAGCTACTGGTTCTTACTTTCATGAGCACCTACCCCAAGGCTCCTTGAGCTGCCCCTCGTGGACCACACACTCTCTCTTGTCACCGGGGCCTTTCCTCATACATGGCCCCAGGTGTCTGCAAAAGTCCCCATGGGGCCAGATCCCTCAGGCCTGTGAAGATCCATCCAAGGGCCAATTAGTTTAATGTAGTTGGGGAATGTTAAGACGCATCTTTGGGACCACCCATGATTGGTTCCCTGACCTTCTCACCCCACCAGCTCCTGAAAATAATCAGTGTTAGTCCTTTTTTCAATACTTACCTGATGTCAGACTCTGTGCTGAACTCTTCACAAACATCATCTATTATATGCTCATAGCAACTTTATAAGTGGGTACTATTATTATTTCCATATTTCCAGCCCGCAGGCACAGTCTCACAATGCACTTTCACTCTCTTGGTGGACAGGATCTCTTAGGTGCCTAATGACAAACTGAACTGACCTGACAGGATGAGAGGTCCAAAGCTCCTCACTTAGTCTTGGGGGTGCAAGAGTGAGGAGGAAGCAGACCAGCAACCATATGTCAAAATGGAGCTCCTCTCTTCTCCTTCCCGAGTCTCTCCTACATCTCAGAAATTTCACTGCCTCCCTCCCCCTCCCTCCTCCACCCCAGGAGCTTAGTGACCCCCTCCTGACTCTGCATTGCCCACAGTCCCCTTCCTCAGCAATTTAATGGCTGCAGCTCCTGCCAGAGTGCCTCACACTTGAACAACCCCCTGGAGACTGAAGGGGACACCTCCTCTCTCACCTCCTCAGAGCCCCCTTCTGCCCAGACTAGTCTGCTCAGCCCAGTGTTACACAGTATACCTAATAGTGCCATGGTAATTACATGTAACTGCTACTTCAGCCTTTAATCACCTCTGAAATTAAACTTGCTCAAACTGATTCAGGGAACCAGTGTGTGGTTGTAGAAAAACTCTAGATCAGAACACTGAAACCTGCTTCCTTGTCTTCCATCTGCCACGGAGTCAGCAGATGATTTGGGAGTGTCTGCTATGCACAGGTGGCCGTCTAGACAAAGAAAAGCTCACCAAAATGAGAAACATGGTTCCCAGTCAAGAAATTCCAGTGGAGAGCCATGATAATGTGGTCAAATAAACTAACTGGAGTCTCAATTTTAGCATCTGTAAAAGGATAACTAAGAATATTTTAATTGACACACAGACTGGTAGTCTCTTCCTATCCCATCTCCACCTCCGAAGGTATTCTACATCTCAGCTGCCAGAAGATTGCTGGAGGACACAGTACTGACTGGGCCACCTCCTTGTGTAAGATCTTCAGTGATGCTCTATCACCTTTGGGGTAAAACCCTGACTTGTTAGCCTGCTGTGCAAGACCCTTCATGGCCTGACACCTGCCTGCCCATCCTGCTTCAGCTCTTTCTGTTCCACGTGCCCCAGCGTGCAACCAGCTTAACTATTCCATGTTGTCTCCTGTCTTCTTTCTCCTCTCCCGGAAACCTTTGCAATCCCGAAGCCCACTCCTTTGGGCTCCCTCAGTGTCCTAAGCTTATGTCTAACAGCACTTCTCACTCCATTAGTCTCCTCCACTTGACTATACGCTTTTGAAGATAGAGGCTGTGCCCATCACAGTGTCTAGCTCATAAGAGGTGCTTAATAAATGTTTGTTGAATGAATGGAGGGAAAAGCCCAAATGACTCTTAGGCTATATGGAGTGGTTGTATTTCAACAGCTTGATCTTCCCAGTGCCCCTTAAATAATCACACAGCAGAACTACTGTCTGTGTATGTCCAGTCCTCATGGTGGGAATTAAATGATTATCTCCAGGGCTCTTGCTGTCAAGGAAAGAAGCCTGTGATTACCTCTTCTCCTTGAAGGAGCATTTGTCCTAGCACTGGACACCTCCTCAGCTACTATGTCTTGAAGACTGTCATCAAGTGTAATTCCATAGGATAAAGCCTTGAATGACCCAGCCAGGAATGACTCAGAACCTCAACACCTTTCCTATCTTGGCTCCAGCATACAATGCAGATGGCCAAGCCAGCAGGGATCGGCCAAGATAATAGGCAACTTAAGACAAAGGAGCAGGGAGGACTTGCTGGGGATTGGATTGGGACATAGGGGTCTTCAGAAAACCTTGAAGCTGTCTTTAGTTCTAGTTCCTTTCTCTCAGCCAACTCCAGGAATACAGTGTGAGTCCCAGTTTCCATAGTCCTTCCACTCCTACCCCCAGCCCAATGCCTGGTCAGTTGATTCTCCTGAGGGACCTTGGACCCAGATCTCTGCTTTTCTGATTAATTTCCAAGAGAAGATCTTTATCAGAAAAACAACCCACAAAACCACCCTTGGTTCCAGTCCCACTCTGGTCAATCCCACCAGCCTGTTAAGTTTTTTCTATGAGAAATAGGAGTGTTCAAATGTGAATAAACTCATAGCTGAACTCTGTCCTGTCAGGTCAGTCACAAAAGCCATATCCAGTGGCAGTCCTTGGACTTTTTATCACCTGCCCATTATGGGCTATGCTAGCCTCTTAGTATGATCATCTGCCACATTTATAAAAAGAAATAGGGGTGATTTAGAATAGGTTTTCTTTAAATCTTTTAATCTAATTTTAGAAGTTCTATTTTCCTTCCACTTACATGCCCTGTTCCACTCCTGCACTTGCTCTCCTCTCTCTCTCTCTCTCTCACACACACACACATACCCCTAGGAGTCCCTTGACTATTTTCTACTGTAGTATCTTTGTTTATGCTGATCCACCTGCCTAGATTTACCTAAATCCAATTTCCCCTTCAAAACCAACTTAAGCCATTCTTCTTCAGTACTCTTATAGTACTTTCCTCCTATTTTGAAGTGGGATGTTACTGGGTCTTTCTCCACTCCAGGTTCTAAGCTCCTTAGTGAAGAGCTCTGTCTCATCTGCACCTCTCTCAGCATCTGGCTCAGAGTAGACACTCAGTAAACACTGACCAAGCCCAAGGCTTCCATGGAACTTTCCAGGCCTGTGGCAGCCCATGCCGATTCCTCCCTTTCTTCCACCTCCCATTGCACACACTTCTCAGGACTGGGCAGTTTGATGCCTAAACTATTCTCGAGTTGGTTCGTGCTCTGTCAGTTCTGTTCTTGCAGTTGGATCCTCCAAGCTGGAGACACATCATATATTCCTTCCTTCGCCCCCACAGTGCCTAGAAGTGCTGGATGGAGAGTGGCCCAAAGAGTAATTCGAAATTGTTTACTTTCTCAAAAAGGAAGGGCTGGTTGCAAATTGATCATGAACCACAGCAAAACAAAGGGATTTAATGAATTACATGGCCCCTGATTTCCTCAGAAAAACCAAGAAATACAATGGTATTATCCTGGTCAAACTTGATGGGTTTCAGTTTTCACAATTAAGTCCAACTTACTGAGGACATTTAATGAGCCAGGCATTTTATTGAACACGTTATGTACGTTAAGCCATTGCATTTTTATGAAGACGATGCAGGAAGGATCAGATATCTTTGTCTCCATTTTACATTTGAGGAAACTGAAATTTGGTAGGGTTTGGTGACTTGTCCAAAGTCACTCAGTTAGTTAGAAAAGATCCAAGAAGCAAACTCAGTTCTGTGAAACCCTGCAGCCTTGAGGCTAAACACAGAGGCTTGCTCTGTGCCTTACTGAGTTTAGGCTGGCAGAACACTCTGAGTCTTTCTTCCTGTTGTTCCACAGTCACAGCAAAGCTCCCACCACGGGTGTCTTTCCTCTGGTTCGGAGAACCTGAAGGAGGCCATGTTGGTTTGGGCTCTTCAGGGTTACTGAATTTCTGTTGGTGAGCCAGGGTGTCCAGTTCTTGGGGCTGTGGAAAGCCTAGAGGCTCCTAAAGTAATCTGGTTTACCCAGAGTCCAAGAGTGACCTAGGGCCAGTAAGGAGGCTCCCAAGGGTCAGTGCTAATTGGGGCAGATGCCCCAGGGGTACATAGCCCAGACTGTTCCCAAGGAGTTCAGCTGGAACCAGATTGCCTCAGGAATGTGAGTGAGGCAAACAACTGCTTGATTGTTTGAGCCCCTACCCTTGGTACCGGGTGCTGCTTCCCAGCTAAATGTAGGCCAACAGGATTTCTGAAAACTGTTTGCCAAGCTGAACGCAACACTTCCTTCATTTGCATTAAAAAAAAATAAACTGAGCCTTGAAATGGGTATTAGCCAAGCTCTTCCTGAAAACTGAGAGAACGTGTAATGGGGTAGATCTCACCTCCCCAAAAGTCCTCTTCCCAATTCATATGCAAGCAGAGGTGGGTTTGTTTTGTAAGCCTCTCTTTCTGTTGAGCTCTAGCTCGAGGCTTTGAACAGAGAGCTGCTGCCTTTCTTCTGAGGTGAAACTGCCTTCACTGAGGGACGGGAGGTAGTACTAGAACTCTCTGGCATTACTGTTTTAACCCTGCATCTCGAATGTCCTGCATCCTAAGCACGTGTTCATGACCACCCCAAACCATAATGTCCATCATTCGTAAATGAAGCTGAGGGACAACACCCTGGGACCCCTCTTGCTGCCACACTGAAAAGGCTCAGTATCAATCAGAAACTTTCTCCTGGCTGGTCCGTCTGCTACTGCCGTCTCATTCCCGAGCCCCCGTTCCACATGGTCAAATGAGAGTTTCTTGTGGCATTTACTGGCTTTGAAGAAAGTGGTTGCTTCTCTATCACTAGTCTTCTGTGTCTTTTGCATTAGATCTGGTCTAAAAAATGATAATAATACGCAAATAATAAAATATAAACTTGGCAGATTTAATGCCAACATAATATTCCCACTTTTCCAAAATCAAAACTCACTGTAAAAGTTCCAGGACATAGCATTCGGAGTCACACTGATTTTCTCTCAGGGAAAAATATATCTGCATATAGAATGACTTAATACATATGAGTTAAGTTTTGAAGATAACCTCCGTGTCTTTTTTGCTCCTGGACTTTGTTCACACGGTTGTTTCCTTAGGCATCAAAGATGTCACCACTGCCTTGACTGTTCTCTGCGGGCGGATGTGGCTGAAATGGACAATGCATAATCAACACGTGGCCAATATATTTATAAATAAAATGATGGGGACAATTTCCGGAAATAGGATTTTTTCCTCCAAACTTAAGACATTTTCCTTCCTTTTCAAACTCTTATTTATCTTTCTGTAAGAATGGAGTTTTTAGAGGAAGCAGTAGGTAGAGGCGTCTCTTAGATATTCTTGCCTTAGATGACTAAACAAAATTATTATATTTCACTGATTAGAATGCAGTTTGGGCTTGTGTTTGTGTGTTTGTTTGGTGATGTTATTTGTAAGAACTATGACTGTTGGAATAATGCTGGGCGGGGTGGGTGGGGGGCCCACTACCTATCTGGAGTAGTTTGATTTGTTTTCTGTGTCTGTAATGAAATTACTTATAAATGATCCGCCGCGTTGCGTGATGTTTGCAATTTTGCTGTCAGAATCACATATATATGCTTTGTGGTTGAATTCACGGAGGCTTCGTTTTAAATCATGTAGGTCTCTGAGCCATTTCCACCAAAACGTGGTAAAATGCAGAAGTTGGCAATTCAATTTTATTCAGCCTTTCAAGGAGGAAGGGCCCGATAAGCTTTGCTTGTTCACGTCAGTGATAATACTCATCGGTGAGGCCTAAATCTAATTCTGTAGGCTTGCTACTGCTTTGTTGTACTGTCATTTCTGAACCTCAATCTTCTCTCTCTCTCTCTGTCCCCCTCTCCTGCTCCTTCTCTTTTCTAATCACAGCAGAAAGTTTCTTAAGGACTTAACTTACAGCCGAGGGCCGGCCTCCCTTTTAATTTGTCCTGCTTCCCCACAGCACTTGTACTTTCTGTTCAGGCAGAGGTGAGGTCAGTTCTCAGGGCCCGGCTCTCCGGACACCCTCGCTGATGACCTCATTAGAGTCACAGATGTTTGCTGCACTTTGGGAGATCTGGAAAAAACAGAGCAGTAAACTAGGCCAGCTTGCAGTAGGGCTGTTACCCACAATTCAAGATAAAATGCTGGATAGTTCCCACTAGGGTCTGGTCGGCTAGGAAACGGCAACTTATTAATCTTGTGTCAGAGAGCCAGCTGCAGCCGTGGCAGTTACCATATTTCACCACCAACTCCATGTCTGGACAGCCATTGTCTTTTTTT
The DNA here is from genome assembly GCF_048564905.1 of Vicugna pacos. Lineage (NCBI taxonomy): Eukaryota > Metazoa > Chordata > Mammalia > Artiodactyla > Camelidae > Vicugna > Vicugna pacos. The sequence goes on along the minus strand of NC_132987.1, from coordinate 51,441,428 downwards.
TATGAAAAAACTCTACAAATCAGCTGCGTTCTCTCTCTCCCGCTCCCTCTCGGTTCCCCCTGTAACTTAGCGGAGCCCCCGCTCGTCCTCCGTGGAGAGACGGCACTCCAGCCCTGATGGAGTCCGGGCGCGGCGTCCATCCTGTGGTCGGTTTACTAATTCAGAGAGACTGCTTACTTTCCAACTTTAATGATATTCCCTCAGCATATCACTTTGGTTGCCTGGCGACCGGATTTGAGCTAGGCCTCTCATTTGATTCCCACACATCAGACCCTGAAAAGCACTTTTTTTTCCCGTCCCTCAGCTTTTGATTCTTTCTGCTCTGAAACCCTTCCCCCTGCGGTGTCGGTATGGGTGGGCAGAGCGGGGTGGAGGAGGGCAAGGGTGACGCGCGGCCTGTGGCGCACTGGTCACACATCAAGGCCTCCAGACAAAGCCTCCAGGAACCCTTCCTGACAAACACAAATTCCCCTCAGAAAAAGCAAATTTGGCTTTCCCTTCGTAGTGTGGGTGTCATTTGAAGACTCTCCTTAGATACTTTATTAAATCTGATGCTTTTCATTGTTTTTCATGCCGTTTCTCACCAAAGACTTCCTATTATCAACAAGTTGCTATAGAAGTAAGCAAACAGATTCAGAGAAGAACTGAAATCAGCTAATAACTGCGAGCCTGCCGCCCACATCCTTATAGGTTTTAATATTATAATGTACACGTTAATAACAAAAACTATCCTAATTTTCCTATAACGCACCCCTCTTCCCACAGTGCAGAGACGTTTTAGGCAAAAATCTGCCAGCTAAAGTCCAAAGTGCAACTGCAAAAGAAAATGGAAGGTTTGCCTCTTTGGGTCTTTGTAAAGAAAAACAGAGACGCTTACAACCATTGTTTGAAAAGGCTCAAGTGAGAAAAATTGCCGTGAGCATGTATATGTTTGTTTTGTGGTTGAGGCAACTTAAAAAAAAAAGAAGAAAAGAAAGTAAAAGAAAAAATTCACAAGAAGTGCATTTGAGTTTCTTTCATTCGTTTTAAATTGTTTAAATGAAATTTTATGTGCTGTGATCATGTCCTCAAAACAGCACAATAACAAGAAACAGTCGGAGCACTTATGAGCTGGTGAGTTTCACTGACTAGAGTTCGTGCATACACTGACACACACGGATTTCACATATCTATGTGTGCAGTCTATACACAGTCTATATATGTATATAAACGCATGTCTGTGCACTTGGACATGTATTTATAGATGTCTCTTGAGATATTAAAGCCTCCACAGGCATGCCTTTTTTTGATGATCAGTCTATTGTAAAATCTAGCTCACATATTCTTGTTAGAGTTTATTTTCTCACAGACCCCTGAAAGATTTGCTCATGTAACTCCCATTCTCATGTGCAAATCCCCTGTGTATTAATGGGAGAATGGACTTCTAATTCCACAGGAGAGCTGAAAGTAGGATCCTTAACCTTTACTCTCTCGTTGTTGAACTTATATAAGGCTAACAATAGTTCCTTACCCTTTTTTCAACTAATGTGTACAAAGTTACTGCTTTTCCACTAACACTTTTTTGGATTCCTCCCCATGCACCCATCCCCACATCACCCTCCATTTTCTGTACTGGCAACATCTACTCCCTGCAACGTTATTCCTTATGTGGTTACGAAGTGGCTGAGGGAGGCAGTTTCATACTGTACATTCCCACATGCCTAAAAGGGATGTTTTCAGATTAGTGCTTAAGCCTCATTTTTCTTCTGTTCAAAGTTGTAATTAATACATTATTTGCATTTTAGCTGTGCAGATGGGCAAAGCAGATATCTATTTATAAATTCTATTGATTCAGTTATTGTAATATTTGGTAGTTTTATACTTCATGTATGCCAAGAACATTTTGGTTTTTGAAAATTGCATGATATATATATATTAAACCCAGTAGATATTGAATGAGTGCTATATAAACTATTTCTTTGATAAGAGATACTTATAAAGCAAGTTAAGCAGGCTCCCTTCAGTTTTATTTTTTCCTTCTGAATTGAATGGTAGATCAGGCCAAGAAGATAAAACTCAATATAAAAATATATTTGATATAAAAATTCAGTATAACACACTATTGGCAGCATTTCATATTTGGGCTGTGATTAAGGAGGCAGAGGGTCAAGTAGAAAAAAAATCTAATTGTTTGCAGGGAGCTGGGGGAGTTGGGGTGGATTTGGATACTGAAGGCGGAGTAAATGGAATGACTTAAATAACTGTGAAGAATATCTCAAATATCCTTACTGGAAAAAAAAAGTTTGAAACCCCCAATAAAGAGTTGACCTGAGTTTCTGTGACTTTTCATTAATATTAAAATGTTAAAAATTAATAGTAGAAAATCAGTGTTGTTGTCTTTCTCTAACTTAACATAAAGTATAATTGTTATTCTATTTGCTCCTTCCTCTGCTTCCTCACTCTAATTGGATCTAAACTAGAAATCAAAAAAAAAAAAAGAAAAGAAAAGAAAAGAAAAGAAGCCAAACAACAAAAAAATGGAATACCTTAAGAAAGGATTTCCTTAAAAATATTTTCAATCTTGCAAATATCAAGTTTCTAAAACTCCTGTGATGGAAACCTGATCATTTCTAGTTCCTTTTCAGAGTGTAGACCACTGGCTAGGCATGCACTTTTGGATGCTTGCCTAAATTGTTTTGTCTGTAATTCCCACTGCAAATAGCAACTCACCTAGCCTGTAGGCTGTCCTCCGATTCTGGAGACCCTTGTATGTTCGAAAGGAACAGAGAACATGAGTAGGGAATGGGTGATGTTTCATTCTTTTTCTCTGTAAAGGACAAAAGAGAGTCAAGTCTGGGTTTGGAAAAATACTTAGTGGTCTTGTTAATAAATGGATGGCCATCAGAAACTTAGAATTATTTTGTAGTTAGCTATTTTCATGCTGACAAGTTGTGCATTTATTTAAGATTAAAATAAAAGGGTTGAGGGGGGGAAACTTTGATCCAGGATTGTTGACCCAAATGAGTGTTTCAGTTGTTAAGAGCTAATCAAGATTTATATTATCATCATCATCATCATCATCAATGTAGCATGCAAGGCACAGTCGTATTAAAAATAGTAAATATGTTACAGTCCCAAGTGGCACCTCACTCTTATTTGTATGCTACCCTATAAACGATGCCTATAAACAGTGAGCTGCATAATAAGGAAAGGAAAAGGAAAATGGGGGAATCTGGAGTTGTGTCCTTATCCTTGTCATGACACTTGAGCCTCAGTTTCCTTACCTGTACAACCAGAGAACTGTGTCACATAGTTTTCCAATAGTCTTCAAGTAGTCCTCACTGTTTGGTCCTTACTATATGTTCTGTGGTCTCTGAGGTCCCATTGATAGTTCCTATTCCGATGTCATGAAGAGGAAAAGAAGGTTATTGGGCGCGTGTGTGTGAGTATGCTTAAGAACCACGTGAACATCTCAGCCTTTCCAACACGATACCACTCAACTGAGTCCACATGGTGAATATCTGCATTGTCACAGTTTTAAAAACAAAGGCTCATGAAGTGTGGGGGTGGGAGGGAGAAAGAGAAAAAAAGACACCACCACCAAATGTAGACTCCCAGAAGAAATCGGAAACCCCTCAATTTATTTCTCTTTGTGCATCTGAAAGCTTTTAAAAGTCAAAACAGACTTCTTTTTGAACATTTCTAGCCGATCTCACTGTTCCTGTTGTTGCATGCACCGAGTTTAAATTCTCAGCACAGATGAACACAGCCCAGCGGAAGTTCTAATCCTCAAAAAGTAGACAAATAACAGGGAAACTCCAACGGCCCCTTAATACAGCTGAGCTCTCAGGCCTCCCCGGGATGTGGGATTCTGAGTGGTGCCCGAGTTGGGGTTGCTATTTTGTTTGTCCCCATGAGCCCCACCTCGGCGTGCCGATGCACTGATGTAAGAATTCCAAATGAGCTTGCTCAGAAGGGCCCAGATTAGCCGGGTTGCTAGGCGCTCCCATTCCAACCCCCTTTTCCACTTCAGTGGACTGAGCTTTTGACACTATGAAAAGCACCATTTAAAATTAATTAAAGCTTCTTATTTGGTACCAAATCTCGTCACTGCCGACTACATTTAATATGTTTTATGTGTGGCTTTAAGTCCCTGTCGCATCATGTGTTGTATGATCCTGCAATGAAGCAGCTACAAGTTAGAAAACACAGGAGCAACCAGAATTTAGCTCTTGGGTATTTTATCTGGTGGGTTAAACTGCACAGCTAGTCTTCTAGTCTCCTGGGTGATGCAAATTTCGTTAAATGATAGAATGGTGTCCTGTGTGGAACTGAAGGCAGGAGACCTGAGTTCTAGTCCTGCTCAGCCACTAATTTGTTATTAGGAGGATGGGCAAGACATAGTTACATTTTACTTGTTTTGTTTTTGTCTGTTTGCTTGTTTTGGGGGGGAGGTAACTTATAAATTTATTTATTTTTTATGGCGCTATGGGGATTGAACCGAGGACCTCAAGCATGCTACACTGAGCTATATACCCTGCCCCACATAGTTACATTTTAAAACTTCAGTTTCTTCATCTGTAGAAGAAAAAGACCGGACCACACTGCATCCAGTTTGAATGCTTTAGGATTCTGAGTAGGAGGCACGGTTGTAGAGTAGATTAGACTCACAAGTTTTAGGGTCAAACTGATCTGGGTTAAAACTCAGGTTAACAATTTATTGTGCATCACTGAACAAGTGACCTGATGGCTCTCTTGGACTTTCAGTTCCATCATCTGTAAAATGGGGTCAATACTTGTACCTCCCTCATAGGGACTGTTGTGAAGATTAAATGGGGTAATGCATTTATTTGCTGAAACAGTCCCTTGTGCATATTAAGCCCTCAACAAATGTCAGCTAGTTTCATTATAAGAACTTGCAGCTTGTTTGTTGCCATTGCATTTGGATTCAATATTATTGGTAATCAAAGTCCTGTGAGTTCTTAACTCCCAAACATCTGCTATAAACAATGTCTTCAAATTCAAGATACTTTGTCACCTCTATGAGCCACAAATTATTTTCCAGTCTGTTAGCTTCAAATGACTTATTAATAACTTTCTCCAAAAGAGACCAACTTGTCCATCTCATTGTTTTTTCCAAAAAATAACCTGTCAATTAAATAAAATAACAATAGTAATAATAGTAAGGACTCTTTAAGGTGCAGGAAAGTCTAGTGGGCAGACAAAAAGGAAGTAAAACCTTTTTTTTAAACTGTGACAAAAATAATACAAGTAATATGCTTGACCAAACCCAGTCTGAATTTCATCTGCTTCCAGGAATCTTGCTTTTTTACGGTTTGCTTGCATTGCTAAAATATGTGACATATTTGTTTGGACTGTGGCAATCCCTCCTCAATCTTTTGTGCACTGTGGTTTAACAGAAGGGAAAAATCAAAGATTTTATGAAGAAGAGAGTAATGATAATCCTCAGTTGCATACCAGAAGACTTGTATACGAGGGAGACAAAGGGTTTTCTTTATTGATTGGTGAGTCAAATAAGAAATACATGCTTGTATAGAGCCAATCTTAATGTAGAAGTAATCCAGTACTTGAATGTTTCTTGAAGACTTAGCAAAGCATGTCACATTTTTTATCCATGAAAAAAAATTCTTGACCCTTCAACAAATAGGGGTGTTTTTTGAAACACCATTGTATCTTTTTATTCTTATATTTTTATCTGGTTCACACTCTGAAATACAGTTTTAGAGAAGCGTCAAAATAAAAACTACACAGTGGGAGAAAAATAGACTGATGTGCACAGTAAGTGGTGAGGAACCTTCCATTTACCTGATGCAGCAGCAGAAAACACAGGGCGGCCACTCTACTAATGCTTTAAGCAAGGTCAGGATTCAGCCCATGTTTTAAACAAGTGACTAATTCAAACTGGAAAATTCTTTTGTTACAGTAGTTTGTGGAACTGTCCTGAATGAAAATGCTCTGCAAAGCTTTTCCATTATGAGGTAAAGCTTTCATTATTAGGTATCCGTTGGGAAGTTTATCAGTTTTGTGTATTGTCTTAATTCTAAAAATGTTGGCAAGTTACCACCCCTGAGTCTCAGTTTCTTCATCCATAAAATGGGAAGCATAATAATAATATCTATGTGATTGACATATTGTGATGTGATGATTTGCGTAACATATCTGCAGTATCTGCTGTATATATGCAGTGCCCGACGTGTATGCAGGTCCTCACTAAGTGCTATGTCTCATCCCCGGTATTACAGCAGGGCATTAAAAAGGGTTTAGTTATTATTGTGCATTACCACAAGGTTGATCACATCTGAGCCATCCCCAGCAACATTGTGTGTGGTTTGGCTTAATAGGAAATCAAAACAAAACCCTGAGAAACATATGATTATCTCAAAAAGCACCAGAATGCTTTTCTCAATGTAGGAGTGCTACAAATACAAGGGGTTTTCTCGGAGGAGCAAATAAGACTATTTCCTTGCATAGAACCAGCCTTAACATTTAATAGCCAGCATACAGCTACTTTCAAAAGAAAGCCCTACTGTTCTGGACCTTTTGTTTCCTGGGTATGACTGAGAATCTCTGTGTATGACTGAGATCAACAGCTAGATATCCAGGAGCCGGCAGATCAAATACTATTTCCCTCTAATGTTGCTGTTTGCAACTTAGCAAAATGCTAGTATGTTTGTGTGACCCTCTATCTAGGTGAAATTCTTAATTAATTAACAGAAGGACCAAAGAGAAGTAAATAGGGAAAAGTTATAGTTACTAGTTACACTTAAAAAGAGGAAATAAATATGAAAATGTTTATTCCCTGTGGCAGACAATAGAATATTCATTCAATTTAAATTTTATTTGTGTGTTTATGTTTCCCCCCAACTTCTATCATAAAAATATTTTATTAAGTTCAATTTGACTGTTGAGTGTTTTTAGTTGCAAGAAGATACATTGTGTTTCTTAATGTATTGCTCTAACAGTACAATTTATTTGGTAGCAGTGGAGTCAACTGTGGATATGAGGTTTGAAAAAAAATTAATATCTCCAAGCAGATCATTTTGTTGCTAAATATACCTTTAACCAAAATCATTGCAAATGAGTGTGCTTCCAAATATGAATATATCTGCGAAAGTCTTGACATATCACTTATCTAATATTGCATAATGCATAAAAATAACATGAATACTAACTGCTTTTTCCTACTGTTTGGTAGTTAAAGAAATTGCTTTAAACTAGAAAGGAATAATCAAATTACTTCAGCTCTGATATCAACAAAACTATGAATAAACTTTTCTGTTTTTATCCTGAGAATCTGTAATAACCTAAAGAAAATAGTGACTATAGATCAACCTTTTCACCTGCAATGATAGAAAGACGCTGACTTTATTTCACATAAGGTGAAAAGAAAAAAGTAAACTCACTAATACCTGCTCAAGTTTGGTAAAAAGTGATCTTTCAAATAATCTCAATCCAGAGTCAAGGGGACAAACCATATAACCTGCGTTGAGTAGAATATAAATGAGTACAAGTTTTATGTCAAAACACAGCAAAGCAGTCCATTTATGTATTGCTTTCCAAACTAATGTTGCTATTAGCGGGCGACCAAAATCAAAGTGGTAAAGCTATTCTATCACTATTACACACACTCAAATACTAATATTGAAATTAAGAATTATCTGTTATAGCTATAACCAAACATACTGCCCGTATAGAGTCCAAAATCAAATGCTAATTTGATGTATAATTGATCAATTTATAATTCCTCAGGTGATGTTTCTGTGTCTGCCACTCACATAAACCTATCTTTTCCTTTTTGTTAAGCCCCATTTTGAACACGTCAAATTTATTTACCTCAAAGAAACCTTTAAAGAGAAGAACAATGTAAGAACATATTCTTCTCTTCTGTCGGAATAGAATCAACAAGAGCAAATCCCTTGTTGCCGGGTTGGTTTGTTGTTGTTGTTGTAAATTCTCCCTACTCTGGCCTTCTACCCCAAGGAGTAGGAACTTCTGCTTCCCTTGTTTTCCTAGAAACTCTTTGAAAAGCACCAATCCCCCCTGTAGGCTTTAGGAAGTTTGCTGATCCTATCAGCTTAGGGGCAGCTACATTCACAGGAAAACGTAGCGTCCAGGATCACTGTCTCCTTTCTGAAAGCGGGCTGAAGACATCAGGCTCTCTGTTCGCTACTCGTATATGACCAAGATTAAATAACTGGGCACTGGGAACTGATAGACCCATTAGTATTTCACCCCCAAGCTGCTAAAAATAGTTTTCACCTTGTGCCAGTCACCTCTCTTTATTTGCTAACTGAAATAGAATAACTATGGATTGAGGTAAAGTTTTTTGGTCTCTGAGAGGAGACCAATACCTAATTTTGAATTCAGCATCCTAATTTTGAACATCCTCAGCTCAAAAGGTAGGGTTGCAATGGCTTAATTTGACATAAAGAATATCATTGATTTCACATTTAGAAGTTGCTGAAATACTTCATATTTGAACAGAGACTTGTTTCCCGTAACAGTGGGGGAAATGTTCATTAACCATCAAGAAAAAGATGAGCCCAGGTTTTATCACTTGGAAAGAGAAGAAGGGAAGGAGTGACATTGCAATGACAGTATCAGACATAAAGCTATGGGAGCTTTTCACCTGTACTAGGTGAGGATGAGAGAAGACAATTCTCTTATTTGGTCAGAAGAATGAATCCTGGTTTCTACTAGTTAATTAAGCAATTAGTATAAACAGCTGGTGTGGGCCAAACAGCTACAGGGGAAAGTCCTTAGAATCACGATAAGAAAAATGTGCTTTCCTTAACTTAGTAAAAGTCTTAGAAGAGGACTAAAGGAAAAATCAAGTATTCATAATTTTGCGTACTTAGTCCCAAGCAGTACAAATAATAAATGTTTTTCCTGATAAACAATCTAGTACCTTTTAATCTATTAAGGTAATGTAATAAAGGGCAAATAGAAACACGTCTATAAAGAAAAAGAGAATCTTTCTTCTGAAGCAAACCATGCACTACTGAGCTTAAAGCCCCCTGTGCCCCATTCATCCTCATGACCTAACCCCTCTGACCTCTTAGAAACCTAATACATTTCCTATTTTCCTAGTACTCACACCCCCGGAAGACTCTTCTTTATATGGTATGTAGCATTTCCTTACTTTACTACACCAACAGAAAGTCACTATATTTTAATGCACGTAGAATGAGTTGTGTCTCTTCTTTTGGTATAAATGGAACTTGATATCAAAATTAAAACACAAAAGGGAGCTAAATTTTTACAAGTCAGGTAAATGTCAAGTCAATGTTAGGGAAAACAGTTTGCATAATGGAAAGTGTGATACCAATTAAGGGATTATTGCAATTCAGTTGTTTTCTTTAAATGTTTACTTTCACGAGGAAGTAAAATGGGGCTTTCAAGAAGAAACTCTTATTTTATGCTGATTTGTAGATTATGCCTTATTTTAGAAACGGGAAAATATAACAATTAAATACTTAAATAAAAATAATTAAAAATATTAACTCCTCCATGTCATTTTGATTCGAAATTCTTTGCAGGAATTTGAAATTATATGGCAGATCTGATTTTCTTTGGGTGATCTCTGCTTGCCATCTAAGTCGCAAAAAATGGTTTTGATTATCAATATCTTAAAGTCACTTGATTTGCTAAGAAAGAAATCATTAATCCAAACAGTAACCAACTTACCGTCATATATGGTGGGTAAGCAGTCAGTTGCATTTTTCAAAATTGCCATTTCAAACCTCCCCTCCCCTCCACAATCCGGTCCTCAATATAGGGGAAGACAGATGAAGGGGCTCTATTTAACTCAAGTTAATTCTGTTTAATTCCACATATTTTATCAAAATGTTTAATTTAGAGGTAACAATTTAGTTTAAAGATAGCTGTTGAGACAAACTAGATGTGTTAAAGAAGTTGATACCAAAAATGTTGAGTGTCAGTGCAACGTAGCTGAAAGCCAATAGGATTGGCCATCTAATGGCTATTAAGTATGCTATAAATTTAAATCTTTGAAATACTTGTTGAGATTTATTCAGGCAGACAAACAAAGATAACAAAAGTCTTTTGTGTGTTTGTCAGTCATTTCCACTCCTCTGTTGTTGTAGTGTCAAATAATGTCAGTTATTTAAGGGCAATTACTGTAATTTTAAATTCTCAACAAATTAAACTATAAAGACTAGAAGTCCAAGAAGGACCCTACTCATTTTTCTACTACATTTCCTATCTTCCATTTTTAAAGGTAAGTTTTAATTGCTGGAATGTTTAAAGAGGAAAAAAAACCAATTTTTTTCTGTATTGGTGATTTTGGTTTTTTTAGCTACCCATGTTGGGACATTTCTTTTTCATTAAGCTATGTTTGATACATTTTTTCCAATGGCACTATGCTTTTTTAGATGAGCAAGTGAGATGATTTTTAATTAGACTTCATTTTTTTAAGACTGAAGTAGATTTTTAGCCCTCTTTTATATTCTGTATATACAGCTTAATGAAGTTAGGTTGGGGGGGGTCTAGAAAAAAAATTGTCCAGGGAAGCAAAATAGATCTTGAGATGAGTGAGAAAAATATGCATTTAAATTGTGTTTGATAATAGAATGTTCTACCAATAAAAATCTTGAAAATGAAGTGTAAGCATAATTAATTTGAATGGGATCATTAAAGTAGTTTCATAAAATAATTTAAAGTGAAGCAGGAAAATAATTACCTCCCATCATCTTTAAGCTATGTTGACAAAGTTTAAATGTTACATAATTTAAGAGGAAGGATTCAATACATTTTATATTTCATGAGATCTTTTTTTAAGATTTAGAGCAGCATCTAGGATTTCTTTGCAGTAATAAAGACAATGATCCATTATGTTCTTCTATTACTAATTATTCTGTAAAGATTGTCTGTTCCAAAAGATAATTAGAAAGGGTGAAATTTAATTCCATTAAACAACTCAGCTGGGACATAATGAAATTTTGCTGTGAAGTTGAAGACTTTGAAGCCAAATAAGAAGCTTTTACATAGATAGAGCAAATGAGATTGTAAAACTCACACCTTATTCATGCAGGGCATATTTAAGACATACTAGGATACGATTATGTTTACTCATGATGAGTTTAAGTGTTCAGTTAGCACAAACATTCATAAAGGATGTTTCTTCTCTTTTCTTTAAATGAGAATTTTAGTGATGGACAGAGGTGCTTTTAGATTCAAGGTTTTTCCATTCATTTATTAAAGAATAACGTTTTCCATATCTGCTCTGCACCTGCCTCTACACAAGATACTAAGCGTACCAAAATTAACAGGGAGCTCACTGTCTAGTCCTTCTGTGGTGCTCAACTAAGTCTACACCATTTAGTGATAAGATTTAAAGTGTCCACCGAGACTTGAGCTTATCAGATTTATTAAGCTCTTGCTTTGTATGTATGAAAAGTTTGCACAGATGGATGGACTCAGTCCTTACTCTTGAAGACCTTATTATCCAACAAAGGCAGACATGTGTACTTAGAACTAGAACAAAATTCGAGTAGAGTTGCAAAGATCTTTGATTTCCTACCCAAACTCTTGTCTGTCACCTTTTACTCAGCTTTGCACCATGTTCACTATACTGTTATTAGCTCTTTAACATATCTTCCCCTCTAGACCGGGCAACTGGGCAAGTATCATGTTGACTGTGCTTATCTCTGTGTTCTTCATACCATATATGTGTGTAGTACATAGTAGGTGTCGATGAGTGAATATGAGATAAAAATGACTACCAGCTGGTGGTGACAACTAGTCCTCATGGCAAAGACAATGACCCATGAATAGATGAAAACACAGAGATCCAAGGAATTTAATTTCTCAAAAAAGCACATTAATTGTTACAAGCAAAAATGGGATTTGAAATCAGGTCTAGATGGCTCCAAAACCCATTTTTTCAAAATATTGGGTGAGTCATACTGCTGAAGGGGGCTCTAGGTAATAGAGGAGGTGAGGCCAGTTGTGGTTTTGTGTTGTTTGGGGGATAATAGAACACTTCCTTTAGTCCTGTGTGGAGCAGAGTGAAGGAGACTCCCCCCAAAAGGAGTGGTATTTACAGAAGTAAGAAGATGGACCTAAGAGAAGTAAGCTTTTACACAGATAATACAGACTCACAACATAAAAGAATTAAACTACTGTTACCACATTGCTCACTAAACCTAGCAGGGAAGAAAGGGGGACTTCCTCGTCCAAAAGAGAGTCAGTGATTATAGGTCCTAGAAGGTCAAAATCACTACTACCACTAGAGGAAGCCAGTTTCTGAAGCTCTCCACTCAGATTCAGGAGACTTTGGAATGGCTTGTACTCAGTCAAGAGTAGGTGTGTAAACACTGTAAAATGACTATATTCAATAAAAAGAATGCAATAAAAAATTTTAATTTTTAATTAAAAAGAGTGGGTGTGTAAATGAGTAAGCTCTCCTCTAAAAAATATGTTTTTAATGGTCAATTTGGAATGACATTTTTTTGAAGTCCGTAGGCCTTCAATATGAAGATTGATGATACTATAGCAGCTTAAATTTTGGCTCAGAGTTACTTGTACTTAAAGAGCTCAGGCCTGAATTATTGAGGCCTGGCCATTCTCGTTACTCTCAGGGCTATACTCGTTTGGTCCTCAAAATAAAGAGGGCCCAATGCTATGCATCTGAGACCCATGTAAAAATCAGTTCTGTTGTGTTGCACCTGCTCAAGCTGGACTTGTTCTTTCTCTCTCTTTCCCTCCTCTTCTCTTCCCTTACCTGTCTTCTCTTTCTCTCCCTCCCTTCTTCCCTCACTCTGTATCTATTGTTATCTCTTCCTATCTTTCTGTCTCTATCTCTATCTCTATTTCTATCTTTACCTCATCCTTTCTCTGTGTGCACATGGATTAAAAAGCTTATGACCCTGAATAGTAGGCAGATAATGGCCCTCAAAGATGTTCACAACCTAATCCCCCAAACTGTGACTATGTTACATTACATGGCAAACGGGAATTAGGTTGCAGGTATAATTAAGATTGCTATTCAGCTGACCTTGAGATGGAGAGATTATCCTGAATTATCCACATGGTCCAGTGTAAGCACCAGAGTCCTTATCGGTGGAAGAGAGAGGTAGATGAGAACCAGATGGGTTGCAGTGTGAGAGGGTCCTGACTCCCATTGCTGACTTTGCTCCCGTTGCTGACTTTGAAGATGGAGAAAGAAGGCTATAAGGCAAGGAATGTGGGTGGTCTCTAGAAGCTGGAAAAGGCAAGGAAAACAAATTCTCTCCTAGAACCTCCAGAAAAAATGCAGCTTTGCCAGTACCTTGATTTTCACCCAGTGAAACCCATTTCAGATTTCTGATCTCCGGAAGGAAAAGCTTGTGTTGTTTTAGGCCATAAAGTTTGTAGTAATTTGTTAGAGCAGCCATAGTAAGCTGATACACCCCCTGAGCAATCGACAGCTTCCTTGTCGTTACGGCAAAACCAACAACACAGAAAGCAGAGCAGAGATAAAGAAATTAGGGCCTTGGTGACATTGTTTAGCCACAGACACCCACCATATCTTCAGGGGAGAAAGAACAAATGTTCCTTACAGAAGGATTCCAAATAATGAATGTAGAAGCAGTGGGGGAAACAGAATCTCACCTTTAGAACACTGTAGTAATAACTGCTCCAAACAAGATCCAGTGATGAATGCTAAAATTAGTTAAGGAAACTTTAAGTGGGATATTTGCATAACTTTAAAGTATATCTACCTCCAAATATTTATGTGACAATTTTATCATGTGTTCACAAATTCTCCAAGAGGTGAAGCTGAACCCCACCGCCTCTTAGTGTGTGGGTGGGGTTTAGTGAATCCTTTTTAACAACTGAGTATAGAAAGAGAAAAATGATAACTTTAGAGTGGAGAAATCCTAATTGGTCAACATTCTAAAAAATATCTGACCAGTACGGGTCAGATCATGGCAGTCAGGGTCATGAAAATCAAAGAAAGATGGAACCTGACACAGACTGGAGGAAATTAAGGCGACATGACAGCTAAATGTGAGGCAGGATCCTAGATTAGGTGGTGGTACAGAAAAATAACACTAGTGGAGAAACCAGTGAAATCTGAATAATCTGTAGTTTAATTAACAGATATTGATATTAATAGAGATCCAATTAATTTCTTCATTTTGATCATTGTATTGTAATTATGAAAATTAATAGGGGAAGCTTGGTGAAGGGTTTATAAGAACTCACTGTAGTACCTTTGCACCTCTTCTATAAATAAAAAATTCAAAAATAAAAAGTTAAAAACAATTCAAAGGCAAAGAACAAGCTAAGGAAAATATTTAATACAGTTGGCGGAAAATGATTGACAGCCTAACTACAAAGGGGCTTTTACAGACCCATTGAAAAGTGGCAAAAAAGATAAATAAGCAATTTATAGTGAGAAATACAAAAGACAAATAAGAATAATCAACCTTACTGAGAATCAAAGTCATGAAAAATAAAATCATGTCCCTCTTTTTTCAGCCTATCTAATTAGTAAATATTAAGAAAAGATAATACTCAAAGTGCTTCTTTCAGGTTATGAAAAGACCATATAGTCTCATATAATCTTGTTATATTAATTAATATAATTTTTGTGGATAATTTATCAACATATAAATAAAGCTTTACAAATACACACATCTTTGAGGCAGAAATTCCACCTTGTGTTATAGGGCTGACTAGAATTTTTTTTTTTTTTAGTTCTTCTTTATTGTGTGTCTGATTTTTAAAAAAATAATGAGCATGTGTTACATTTAAAATTAGATTTTTAGAAACTATGTACTTAAAAATAGATAATTACACACAACAGAATAATATAAAGACAGAAAGATGATGTTGGAAAAGAAGGTTTAATGGCATATAAAGATGCTCATGGTATTTTGTGAAGTGAAAAAAATTGGAGTGAAAAAATGTCACCCTATAACATGATCTCTTTTTGTGTAAAATAAATACTGCACATTTTTTAAGAGACTGGTAGGTCATATACCAAAATGTTAACTGGCTATTTTTCGTGTAGTAGGATTACATGTGGTTTTCACATTTTTCTTCTTTTTTATTTATATTTTCTCTAAGAAATGTATATTGCTTTTTGCATTAAAGTTTTCCCATAAATAAATGAAGAGTGGCACAAGACAATGACAATCAGTACACCTCCGTCAGTCGTGGTTATTTATCATCAAAACCGTTTATGGATTGTGTATCTGTGCCGCCTGCTTGTCTTCAGGTTTACAGCACTGTCCGCCTGTGTGTATTCCAGGCTTTGGTGATCTGTTTTTGAAAAGAGCAACTTTGATCCAGGCCCGCAGCTGTGGGAGTGGACTCTGAATTGATGCTGGTTATGGTTAGAAACGAAAATAAATCTTTTGTTGGAAATACCACTATTTTTATTGACAGAAAGAAGACCTTAAACAGATAATTAGCAAGATTCATATCAGGCTTAAAGCAGGAGGGAAACTCCTCTTTCATTTTTCAGAAACAGTTTGAGAACCACTGCCTTGTAAAAGAACTCAGCCCTAGGCTGATGAAAAACAAGGGAGATCAATTCATTTGGACAGAGGAGAACATTCCACAAAAGAGCTGATTCGCTAATGCAGCTCTGAGTACCTGTCTCAGAGCCTTGTTGGCATCTCTGACTTTTACCTTGGCCTCAGTATTCTTACAGACGTAAGTCACAGAAGCAGGGATTAGTGGAGGGATAGTGTAAGGCTGCCTGGCACGTAAATGGCTAATTAACTCCTGACTGGATCCTGTTAAAGTGCCATTTCCTTCTGAATTACATCCAGGCTTTTCCTCTACTTGCTAAAAATTTATAAATACCGTATAAAAGACAAAAATTGTGGCTGAGGGTCTTAATTATGTAATCTTTCTTCTGCATTGGTGTCTGAATACAGTGCGTTCACCTTTTCTTAAACAGTCACTTAGGTTGCTCATGGCAATGATCAGCCAGGCAAAACATATACACACCCAGGCCCAAAGCCACAGTCCTAAACAGGGAAAAGATTCCCATGGGGAAAGATGATATTTACATGACATAAATGATGCTAAAGCAAATCCTGTTCACTTAGGTGGAAAACATGAGTAAAACCCTTGGGACAGATTAATAGCAAAGGTGTATTTCAGGAGTGAGGACAAGGGCTACATGCCAAGTATCCCTCTCTGCTTTAGGGCCACTGATCCAGAGTGTTCTCCCATAGACAGCCAAGGGCACCTCCCATACTTTGCCCCTTTTCCCACCTCTCCCACAATTCTGGAAGGCAGAGCAGACTAAAGGAAAACGGAAGTTGATCACAACTGTGTTTGAAACCTGTCACCATTAGCCATGTGATGTTAGGCAAGTTAAGAAACCCCTTTTTTAGGGGGGAGGGATAAATTAAGAGTTTGGGATTAATATATATACGCTACTATATAGAAAATAGGTAAACAACAAGGACCTACTTTATAGCACAGGGAACTATATTTAATATCTTGTAATAATCTATAATGGAAAATAATCTGAAAAAGAATATATATATGTGTGTGTGTGTATATGTATAACTGAATCACTATGCTGTACACCTGAAACTAACACAACATTGTAAATCAACTATACTTCAATAAAAAAAATGATGAGGTAAGTAAATAAATAAATTCATTTTTGGTCCTCAGTTTCCTCATCTATGGAATGAGGAACAGAATACATTCCTCAAAAGGTTGTTGTGAGAATTCAGTTTCATTGTATGTGACATGGCAGGCACCCTTGAAATGGTAATGACCTTCACACCCATGGACCGACTCTCCATCTGAAAATATGGTTCTCGATACCCTACCCTGAAATATTTAAAAGGAACCAGTACAGAGCTGAGGGCAAGAGATCTTTTTCTCTGTTGTGTAAGCAGAAAGAAACACCTGAATATAAACAGTGTCAGCAGCATTAACATAATATTCTAATGATCAAGTATTGCCTGGCTAAAGGTATGGAAAGTTCTTACAATGATGAATTTTTAACATTGAAATTTGACTTACCTTTTGTGTTCCGCTGCCTTAAATCCATTCTGGAAACATAATAAATCAACAGTCAACTCTTACTTGGTTGTTTGGATGAAAGCAGGTGGCGATTGAGAAGACATAGGTCAATGTGTGTGTGTGAGTTAAAAACAAATGTCTTCTGAAGCAAATAACTTAACAATAAGAATGGAGACCTTTCTTGAATGGGAACTCAGGTCACTTGAATATCTTTGCTCTGGGGGCCCCTGATCTGTCCAACATTAGGGTAAGTTGCAAAGCACATTCTTCCTGGCCTGGCTACATTCTCTGCCTTCTCTTACCCATTTCCCTTTCCATTCCTTTATTGTGCATTGGGATTTTCTCTCACTTCTGGCTCCTGCCACAGCCTTCACTCCCCTCTTCCTCTTGCCGCCAGCTTCATGTTGGCTTTCACATTACCTTGCTCCCAGTTGTCACCATCAGTAGGTGTTCAATGCCACCTTTTGTGGGAAAACACTTAACAGAGCATCCAAAGCTACCTGAATGCTTTCCCTTTCTGCTGTCCACACCAGCCTTACATATGCCCTTCCTAACTGTTTAGTTGGATGGGATGGTCAAAGGCACCCGGGAGGACACTCCCTGTTAAGTGCAAGTCATTTCTGCTCCTTCGTGTCACTAAAGGAACACTCCATTTGAGCTCAAAACTCATATTTGGGTGACTGTGTTTAGATGAAACTCTCTTCCCCATGCCGTCTGCTCTGTACTCCCAGATCATTACAGAGCTCATAGCATCCTATATTGTAATAAATGGGTTTGGGGAGCTGTGCCTCCCTCTAAATTAATGCTGGATTATCCACAGGCAAATTAAACATACACTTAGGGCTCTGGCAAAACAGAAGCATTAAGCCAAACAAACTACTGCAAACACCAATGACAAAAGCTATCAAGAAACTACAACAGAAATGGCAATTAGGAGTTCTACAAAGAAGCAATTTTAATTTAGAACATTTCATTTTTGAGTCTTTAAAAATATTTAAATTACACATGGGAAGGGAACACCACAGATCTTCCAGGATTTCGGACCTGCTTAATTCATACTCTGTGTCTTGTCTTGATGTAGAATTCTTAAGTGAAGTCTCAGCCAGTCCCCTGAAACCTCACTCAAAATCAAGTGTTTGTGCATATGGGCATTTTTCAGAGGTTCAGACTCTCAAAGGCTCTGAGAGCCTGAACTGTTTTGAGAACCACTGTGCTATGCTTGAGTCATCTTTGTTTATCCAGGGGTAGGGCAGCGTCCAGCAGAGTGGGCACATAATCCTGGTTGATATGCAATGGGTCTTTCTGAGTACTAAATATTATTTTTGACAATACTTATGTATCAAAGAGAGATAATTGGTGATTCTGTGACCGTACTCTGTCATGGTCATTTAACATTTTCATCTTCATGACTGTAACACACACACACACACACACACACACACACTTTTTTCTTTTGAAATTATTAGATGGTTCCTAAAACTTTGGTAAGCTTAGAAAAGTCCAGTCTTCAACTTGGTAAAAGGGTCATTTGCTGGTTTTTTTTTTTAATATCATTGTTTACTACTCCTAAAGTCAGAAATGTTTTTAGACACCACGTATCTTCTCATTCGTCAATTTAAAATCAGCCTGTTACTACTTTGTTTGTTTTTAAAATTGGCAGGTGTTGTCTAAAGGCAGAATAAATTCAGAGAATTTTATCCCCATTTATCAGAGGTTCTCCAGTATCTGTGTGTCCTGGAGTCTCCTGGGAAGCCTGTTAAACACGTGGATTCCAGAGCCCCACCCACAGAGAGTCAAGATAACTGGTCTGGAATCCACATTTTTAACAAGGACTTCAGCTGATTCTGAGAAGGATGCTCTGACTTTGAAAAACACTTGTTCTATTTTGGCATGCTTGCCCCATTAATATTCATCGAGGTTTGAATGTAAATCTAGGCGGGAAAATGAACATATATCACTCTTAGAACTTTCCTTTGAATCTGCCTTTCCATGAGACCAAGTAAATATGGAAAACTTCTGTAGGGGAGAAGCAACCAGTCCTGTTTAAGACTTGTGGGATTTGTTTTGTTTTGAACATGTGAGTAATTTCTAAATCAATCAGAGAAAACCTAAGTAGCACCGCAGGAAATTTCTCCCTTTATTTTCTGCTTCATCTTGGGTGCTACAGCATGTTCAGTTTTAATGCTGAAACTTGCAAGACCCACAGCTGGTGGATTCCTGAGGATGCTGACAGAGGTGTATGGCACTTAGCCGCTCTGCTTGTAAGTTTGTTTGTTTTCACTTCATGCAACCACATGCTAAGTGTACTGTAGCTATTTTTGGAGCACTGGCCCGTTGTTGCAGATAAACATGTTGATAGTACAACGGCCTTTATTCTCACACACACTCCTGACAAGGGGAGACTGTGCTTGGTTTTGTTTGGTTTGTTTTGAGAACATGTATCGAGTACTTGTATGTGATGACTGCAGCTAGTTGATTTTGCAAATGTTTCATGTCATTCTCACAGAGTCTGCAAACTAGGGCTGTTGTTACATCCTATGATACATTGTTATGATGACAGTAATGATACCCCATTCACCCCATGGACTAAAGCCCCAGTGCTTTGCACAGCTGTCTCCTTGTCTCCTTCTGGAGCACCACTCAGAGGTGCAAGGAGAGCACCATTTCTTGGATGCAATAATAATAAATATATTAATTTTTAATTGAAGTATAATTGACACATAGCACTATGTTAGTTTTGTATATACTACATACTGATTCAATATTTGTTTATATTTATTGCAAATTGATCACAATAAATCTAGTCAACATCTGTCACTATACATAGTTAACAAAGAATTTTTTCTTCTGATGAGAACTTTTAAGATTTACTCTCTTGGCAACTTTCAAATGAACAGTACAGTATTAACTATAGTCACCATGCTGTACATTGCATCCCCATGACTTACTTATTTTATAACTGGACATTTGTATCTTTTGACCCCCTTCACCCATCTCATCCCTCCCCACCTCTAGCTACCACCAATCTGTTCTGTGTATGAGGGTCTTTTTTAAGGTTCCTCCTATGAGTGAGATCATACACTATTTGTCTTTCTCTGTCTGACTTATTTCACTCAGCATAATGCCCTCAAGTTCCATCCGTGTTATCACAAATGGCCAGCTCCCATTCTTTTTTATGGCTGAATAATATTCCATTGTCTATATATACCACATTTTCTTTATCCATTCATCTACCAATGGATACTTAGATTGTTTCCATTTCTTGGCTGTTGTAGGTAATGCTGCAGTGAACATGGGGGCATATGCATCTTTTGAGTTAGTGTTTTCATTTTCTTCACATAACTACCCAGAAGTGGAATTGCTGGATCATATAGTGGCTCTATTTTTGACTTTTCAGGACCCTCTGTACTGTTTTCCATAGTGGCTACACCAATTTACAAACCCACCCACAAACTGCACAATCAACATTAATATTTTAAAGTAAAAAAATAAATAAATAAGCTAGCATTTTCCTATTCCACAGAGAAGAAGGCTGAACTGAGTGAGGTTAAGTGACTTGCCCAAAGTCAGAGCTGGTAACTGTAACAGCCAGGATTTGAATGCCTGTTTAGTGATTTTTCTGCCCCAAACTTCTTCAAAAAACTGTGCTCCAAGCCTGCTGTGAATGTTTCCCCACTGCTGGTCACCTCCCTGACAAGACAGAGGGTGATGCTCAAGGAGGGGAGGGTGTCTTCTGCAGAAGATTCTTAAAGAGCACAGGAGGCTGGTGCTCCTTAAAGGAAGCAACTTTGCTTTATTTGTGCATCCTGTGTGTGTAGCCCAGCATCTAGAATAATAAATGCTTGTCCCTCTCTATTCGTGAAAATAGGTAAACAGGTACACTTTAATATAAAATCATCTGCTTCCTTAATTTTAGTACCTGAGTAATGACAGTGATGAGTAACATTTGTGACGTGCTTGCCAATTGCTTTACAAAACAGAACCTATTATGGACTGAACGTTTGTGCCCCACCCCCCTCCCGGCCCCTGCCACATTTCATATATTGAAGCCCTGACCTTCAGTATGATGATGGCATCTGGAGGTGCTGTCTTTGGGAAATTGTTGGGTTAGATGAGGTCGTGAGGGTGGGGTCTTCATAATGAGATTGGTGCCCTTAGAAGAAGAGACCAGACAGCTTGCTCTTGCTCTCTCTCTCAAGTGAGGACACAGCAGGAATATGGCTGTCTGCAAGCCAGAAAGGATCTCACCAGGAACTTAGGCGGCCGGCACTTTGCTCTTGAAATTCCCAGGCTCCAAAACTGTGAGAAATTTCTGTTGTTTAAACCACCCAGTCTATGGTATTTTGTGCCGGCAGCCCAGGCTGACAAAGACAGCACCCTCTGCGCTGACAGTGAGGCACAGAGACCACGGCAGTTTTCTCAAAGCCCAGCACAGCCGGGTTTGGACCAGGCTCCTCTGACTCCCTGAGGGCATGGTGGTTTCTCTGCTAACCTGTCCTGCCCCTGGCTGTCTGAGGGGAACGGAAATATAAACCAACACCCTACTGCAGGAATATGTCAGTAGACAGAGGTCCAAAAAGTGTTAGCTGTAAGTGGAGTGTAAAATAAGGTGTAAAAGTTCGGCGCTAATGCTGTGAAACACAGCTCCCGGGCAGCCCGGGAGAACGAAATTTGTACTGATTCACAGACAGGCATCGATGCTAGCTTTCCATCAGTTTTCCATCCGCCTTCCTAATTCTGATCCCTACTTTCTTGGCATTAATGTAGGCTAAATGCTGCTTTAAAGAAACTACTGACTCTGAGACATGGATAAAAGCTCACTAAAAACTCCAGCTACCAAAACATCGTGCCTGGTCTACATCTGGCCACGGGAGACTAGTGACCAAATGACAGACTTGACACTTAGCAGCTCGGAGTGTGAGTCTACCAGGCCATCTGCCTTGTTTTACGTAGTTTTTGGAAAGCCCTGATCTCTACCTCCTGTGTCTTATTTTCGAAATAAGAAATAATACTGGAGTTCTGCCTCCGGGAAACTGCGAGGATTAGCTCATAGAAGCGACAGATCTGGGACGGAGTTCCATGGCTGCTAAAGAATGACTGTTGGAGAGAAGTGCTCTCAGGTGGGAAGAGTTCGGCCTGAGACCTGGCCTCACACACCGCTTCCTAGCCCTGTGGCTTGGGAAAAGTTACCTAATCCGCACATGTGCCTCAATTTCCTCAAACATAAACCTGGAAATATGTGAACCTGCCTTCAAGCATTGTCGTGAGGATTAAATGAGATAACTTGTGTCTGGCACACACCGATTCACAAATAAGCTTTGCAGATGCTTTTTTGTTTTTGAACTAGACAAAGATGAATCTTCCCCACTGCCATATTTTTCTTTAGAAAGATAACAGTTCATGCTTTTAACATTAACCTGCATCTGAGTTCTGTATAATAATGGGAAAGATAAGGCACTAGAAATCTTTTAGAACGTTTTTAGGTGAGCTCTGTTAGTCTGTGTGAAAGAAGCAAAAACCTTTTACTATAGACTGAGAAGGAAGAGAAAGGAAAAAACTGGCCCCTTTAAACAATGAGGGTTTTTATTTTTTTGTCAGTATCTTAAAGAGGCTTTTCTTATATAAACAGGAGTATTTGCTGGTCAGTACCCAGATTTTTTTTCTTTTGATGTATATTAAAAAAATTAAAAGGAATATTCTTAGAAAGACATCTGTGCCTCGGGTGACTCACATTTGACCAATCCCTGTGAGTCGAGCTTTTCAGGGGATGTGCAATTATTTGCTCAGTTCGGCTTAAACTTTTTATTTATCTAATCATCCCCCTGTAATGCTTTGATCTGAACTTCCAAGGCCTATTTTTCAACCACTTTAGTTACATATTTTAAGTCTTATGGTCTAATCAACACCAGCCCATAAAACATGCGATGTCCTGTTTAATGCATCCTATTAGGAAATCAGCTGCCACATGGATTCTGAAATCTCCCACTTGGTGACTGGGTGAGCTATTTGGAAGTGCCATTAATGTCATTATTCTGGGAGAGCAGGAGAGAACCGGCAGCCAAGTGTACCCTCTGCGCCTGGCTGGCTTCCCCTGCTAGCGCTTGCCGAGTGACTCAGAAGTGAATCACCGATTTCTGCAGGTGTATGCTCCCGAGCTCTGGAAGCCTTCCACAGCCCAGCAGGGACAAATGTTTACTTCATTAGTTCATGGAGTTCCTCAGTAGATCCCACGATTTAATTTGACTGTTCAATAGCTTAAAAATATACATATGTGTATGTCTATGTGTCTATGTATGTATTTTTGTGTATGTATTTATATTTCAGGAGTGCATGGCTATGTAGAAAGTGAAAAATAAAACCTATCACTGAATAATTAGAGAATGTGTTCATCTGAAATCTTTGGAAAGAAAATAATTCCTATGTATGTCATTTTGCTTGAAAAACACATTCTTGGTAGTAGAATTCCTTCCTTTTCTCTCTGGTTGGTCCATGGAAGGAACTAGGGCCCATGAACACCTGGGAAAAGCAGACTCTTAACTCCTTCCTCGGCCTTGAAGCTTTTTTATTTGAGTATCTTCAAACACTCTAGCCCATCAGAGACGTTTGAAAGAACACTCATTTTTCTGAGGAAACAAAATTGTAAATAAAATATAAAGACAAATATACGTCTTGACTTGCTAATCGCTGAACAAACCTTACTTTTATATGGTAGCAGTACCTAATGAAGGCAACAGCATCAATTAAATAAAGAAACAAGATTGAAGAAGATTGCAGTATAGCCACAATGCATGCATGTGCTAAAAATTGATGGTCATTCATCATGGTCAATGACACAATATAGTACACAGTGGTAACAGTTAACATTTGATTTCTTCCTATGCTCTAGCACCATTAAAATGCTTTACATATACTGATTCTTTTAATTATCAGAACAACCCTGTAGCGTTGGTACTATCATTGTCTTCGTTTTACAGATGAGAAACTCTAGGCAGAGAAACGTTAAGTGACTTGCTTAAGGTCACACAAAGATGATAAATGATGAAGCCAGATTTTAAACCCAGCCAGACAGACCCCAGAGCCTGCATCATAAAACACCACGCTATTATAGCCTAATGACAGATTTTTTAAAAAACAAACACAGCAGAATCTGTTCATCCAAATGAATCCTGCCCACTCCAAAGTAGTCACCTATTTACACTCTATACTTATTCCAAGCATTGCCATGGCTCAACAAATCTAGAACTTTCTCTCTCTTTTTTAAAATTTTCTTTCTTTCTCTCTTTCTTTCTTTCTATCTTTCTTTCTTTCTTCCTTTCTTCCTTCCTTCCTTCCTTCCTTCCTTCCTTCCTTCCTTCCTTGCTTTTCCTCAGAGACTAGGGTTTGTTATTCTAAATATCACCAGTAAAAGCTTTACTCACTGAGGCTGGATTTGATTTTTTGTAAAGTCAATAGTAATTCAGAACCGAAGTTGGTGAAAAGAGAAGGAATCAAGCTTGGTAATCGCTACACCTAAAGTTGTCTGTAAAGCTAATTTTCAAACAGGTTCTAAAATTCCAAGAATGTTTTGCGTGATGGCAGCATCATTAAAATAAATGTATAGACTTGCCAAGGTCATTCTGGAGCACATTGGACAGAGAGCAGTGACACTGATGTGTCTGATACAGTGATTCATTCTCTAAACATAAGGAACCACACTGTTAGGTCACAGCTCGATAGATGCTGTTTGGCCCCCTGACCTGGCAGGACACACCTGTGACTCTTTTCTGTATCCAAATGTATATAAGAGCAACATCTAAATATATACACATATAATTTTAAATGAAATATGAATTTATATATCTCTCCTATGTAAATATATATAGTCAAGATCCTGCCGAGAAAGAGATGGTGACTCAAAATGCGTAAATGAAGGAACAATTTACAGCATCAGGAAAAACTATGGAAATCTGAATAGAGTGTATTTAGTTTATAATAATATAGAAGTATATAAATATAAATAATGTGTAATCGTGTTCATAGTGATGTATCCCTATTGGTTCATCAGTTGTGACAACTGTACCATGCAAATGTAAGATGTGAGTGATAAGGAATAATAAGAGTAAGAACAATACCCTGGGTGCAGCGTATATGGGAACTGGTTGTACTAGCCTCACAGTTTTTGTGTAGATCTGAAACTATTTTAAAATAAGAATTTTATTTGAAAAATGAAAGTCTAGTGCTTATTCTTTACTCAGAGAAGAACGAGGTGGAGGAGGAGGGAGAGGAGGGGCAGGGGAAGACGTCTGCGTCTTCGTGCTTCCTTCACGACTCGTGCTGTGTGGCTGCCCAGCCAGCAGAGTGGCGGGCAGGAGGGCTTGCCGCTTCCTGACTGGGCGCCTTACGCGAACTACACAAATGTGTCATCTTATGATGTGAAGTGTTATGTTAGATGACTGAACTTTAAGTTTTCTGAGGCCGTGGGGCACCAAATGGTAATCATTTAATGCGAAGGACATCAGTAATATTTCTCTTAAAAAATCAACTCCCCTTCCCTTAAAAAAATGCAAAAAAAAAAAAGGTGACATACCCAGTAAAAATAAAATGAGGCACTTGAGTCAGTATCATAGCAATAAAAAGTTAACATTATATCTGATTTTAACAATAGAAATAAATTCTATTCCGAAAGCTCCGTCCTTTGGCATGGTGGGCTGTGTCTTGGTGTGAATGGTGTGCGCTGTGGAGGTGCAGCCCTGGCAGTGAGCCTCCATCTGTTCCAGTGTAGGAGATCTTGTCTTTTCTCCCAGAAACACCAGTGAGGAGGGAAGAGAGGCAGTGGGGTGGAGTGAGATGTGTGAGCACTTTGCAGCCTGCAGAACTGCGTTTGGATCTGCCTCCACCCTTGGCTGCCATGTATCCTTGGATGTCCCTGAATGTCTGTTTTCTCAGAAATAGGGATGTGAACCAGAGAAGATGCCTATGAACTGTCTGATACATGATGAGAAGTCACCAGATGGGAGTTATTACTGGAAGCTACAGACGAGGCCTCTTGTACGAGGCCAGGAGTGACAGCATTTTTCTTTCCATGGCCACTTATTTGCCATAGAGGAACTTGCGGCACGTTTCAGTTGGGTATTTAGCATTTCATTTTTCTGTGGCTTCTTCCTCTTACTAGGCTGAATCTGAGGATCCTTTGAATCGCATACAGCTGTTTAGAAGAGGTGCACAAGGAGTATACTAGGCAATATTTGTTTTTTTTTTAAATACAGAACGCTTCATGAATTTGCTTGTCATCCTTGAGCAGGGGCCATGCTAATCACCTCTGTATTGTTCCAATTTTAGTATATGTCCCGCCAAAGTGAGCACCAACATTTGTTCAGTGAGCGAATCAACCAACTTTTTGAAGGTCCTTCCGTAGCACGTGAACACATGAATGCAGACATATGCGTGTATATGCATGTGTGCACAGACAGACCAGCATCCCCGGCGTCCTTCCACACACACACACACACACACAGGCAGCTCAACAGACACCTCCCTGTGAAAGCAACACAGGCGTATGCCTGACTTAGGGAGCTGAGCCTCAAGTCCTATGGATTTCAAACGGTTCTTTGCACTAACTTAAATCACTTTTTAAAATGTGTGAGTGAATGGGTGCTCTGAAATTGGATATTAAAGCACTCTACAAAAAAGTGCCAAAGAATAGCTCCATCTATTCATGAACAAATTTCCAACATTAAGTAGGCTTTTGAAGTTTTAGGGGAACATTGTTTCCAGTGCCTCCTTCAAACATGAAAGCAAAGATGTGCCAAATTCTGAAGTACTCTTCCTCCTTCTACTAATGGGAATTCAGTTCTGTCAAGATAATGCTATTCTAATTGCTCACCAAAAATAATGGCCACATCCTATTTATGATTAGTTCTTTGGAATTCTAAAGAGTCCGTTCTAAAATATTAGGCTCACATTACATTTCCCAGCACTGACTTGATCAGCATTTTTCTTTTTTCACTTTCGAAACATTTTCTCTGGGTGTGACAAGGATGTACATGGTGAAATGTGTCTCCAACCCACCTCTAATGCCCAGAAAATTCACCCAAAGGCATGTATGTGAAACACCAAGGACACAGAACTGTAGAGTTTAAAAGAAAGAACAAAAGCAAAGACCACTGACTTTGCAACCTACACCTGACTTCACTGCTTACAAGCTGTGTGACCTTGAGAAATTATTAATTTCTCTGTCTTATTTCCTCAATAGTAAAATGTCAGGGAAAATACCCACCTCCCACGGGGTCATTAAGTGTTTTAAATGAGATAATAGATAGAAAGTATCTGGCACAGAGTTGGAACAGTAGGACATAAAAACTTTGGGT
Organism: Vicugna pacos; assembly: GCF_048564905.1. Classification (NCBI taxonomy): domain Eukaryota; kingdom Metazoa; phylum Chordata; class Mammalia; order Artiodactyla; family Camelidae; genus Vicugna; species Vicugna pacos. Next base: position 51,414,075 of record NC_132987.1, on the reverse strand, counting down.
TTCAAAAATGGAGAATTAAAGACCAAAAAACGTTTATAAGAAAGAGCCTTTTCTACTCTGAAGAACCTAGTTTCCTGCAATGGGTGTTGAAGTCTGAGCTTCCGTGACCATTAACTTCCACCGTCTCCCTGAGTCCCCTGAGTCACGAGAGATGCAAGGTCTGAGAGTTTCATGGTGACCATCCAGCAGTGCCGAGATGCGGTGCAGAGCTGCGGTCTGCTCAGGAAGGTCCTCCCTGGAAATGGCATTCGCCAGGCTTTGACAGCCCAGAATTCCTGCATCAGCGATGTCCTTGCTCTGCGTCAGAGATATAACAGTACGCGTTACAATCGCAATCGTTTTCATGGTACATCTGCACCCACCGCCATCTGTGTTTACCTAGCACTGTGCCCAGCACAGAACAGGTCTGCACTAAAGGTTTGCTGAGGCAAGGAGCAACTAGAGAAACGAATGGAGGTACTCTCACTCCTGTTCCCTCGTTGTCATTCTCCATGCTTGGTTCTCCACCTGTCCCACCTGCCTCATGCACGTCATCAGTCCTGTCTTCTACCTGTCTCTTGGCAACACTCCTCTCCTTCAGGAAGCCTCCCTTGATCTGTCATACCCCCAACTCCTGCCACAGGGTTTACTGCTTGATCTTTCTTCAGAGCTCAGAGTATGGTGTTTGGATAATGCTTTGCACCTGAGCTGTTCCATGTTTTTATTTATTATCTTCTTATCAACCCCTTGTAGGGCAGGAATTGTCTATAACAGCTTGAAAAATTTTTTTTCATGAGTTTTTAGTATATTTAGGTAGGAGCCAATAAGACAACAGGCTCTATTTATACAAAGTAAAATTAAACCGTGGTTCTACCCTCAGAAAGTTCCCTTGGCAGGGAAGGTAAGACCTGAAGCTGCAGAGGAGGAAGTGAAGGGTGCTGAGAGATGGATGTGGATGAAAGGATGACGGGAGGAAGGGACGTTTCCATCACAACTCTTGGATGTCATAATCAGGGCGGATTGCTGGAGGAGGTGCCATTTGAGTCAGGAAAAGTACTCCTGGCTGAGTAGAAAACACGTGCAAAGGCATGGAGGAGGGAGGGTGGCAGGTGTGTGTGGTGAATACGTGTATCACACTTTACAATTTTCAAAGGGCTTCACACTCTTTCTCTCATTTTTTCTGTACAACAGCCGGTGAGGAGGTTGGGGCAGAGGTTCCCTGGCTACATCCACAGTGGTGCAGAGAGGCTAAGCCACTCGCCCAAACTGGCGTTGAACTAGGATCTGACTGTCAGAGGAAGTGAGGTCTGACTCCAGGTCCACAGATAAAACCTCTCTCTGTGGATAGAGCAATGGCCCCAGTGGCAATCAGTCATTCCTGCTAATTGATGACCGATGGCTTGGATAGGGGCAAATGATGCACCCCTGGCTTCTGGGAGGCAGAAATCCAAGAGGCTTGGTGTGTACCTGGAAGAACCCTGAAAACACTGGGGTGGACATGATCCCAGACACTCCTCTGGGCTCACTCTGAACAATGGATGACTATGTGAGATGTATGACAGCACAGGGGAGGTGAGGCCTCGGAATAATGATGGGGATCAGCATCACTGAGCCCTTACTCTGAGCGGGCGCTGCATTCTGTGTATTACCTCGATTATCTCATCTGATCCTCACAACAAACCTGTGAAGTTGGTTCTCATCCCACCTTTAGAGATTGGGGAAATCAAGGCCTCAAAAAATGAGGAAACATTTCTCAGGTTCTCAGCTGGTGAGGGGTGGAGTCAGGATTCAGACACAACAGTATCTGACTGCCCTCTTAACCACTGAGCCAGAGGTTTTGTGTGCCATGGATCTCTTTGGCTATCTGAAAAAGCCCATGGACCCCCTCTGAGAAAAATCCTTTTAAATGGATAAAATAAGACAAGCAGTTTACAACAAAAACCAATTATATGAAATTTTAATTACCAAAATACTAAAAAGCAAATATTGTATATAGCAGTATAACTGCTTTGTTGATTGGTTAAATGATAAGATTTGGTGGCAGGTTAGGACTTGATGTCCTGCTGAATGTAAACGATATTCTGAGATAAAGCAACAACTGTAACAGAATATCTGCGATTTCTGCTGATGACAAAATCAGAGATACCAAAATATGACTGTTCCACTCAAAACGGAAGAAAATGCTAAATTTCAGTTAAAAGCTGGTGAAAATTAAAAGGTAGTTGTTTCCATTCCAGTTTGTAAACTGCCTGAATCCTCTTCAGTAACCCTAGGCTAGGAACTCCAGGGCCAGCCTACGCTGTGCTCAGGATCTTGACGGGCAGAGTCCTTGCAGTCTCACTCCACTGCCTTGATTGGTGATGGGTGCTTCACAACAGGGAAGGAGTGACGCCTGGGGCGAGCAGGCCCCTCTCCAGGGGCAGGGAACTGTGCCGGTGTGGCTGGCTGGACTGGAAGTGGATCAGAGGGCTGCAAAGAAACACAGGAAAGAGATGGGGCCGAGGGAGGGGGCGTCTCAGTGATGGAAGGTGGATGGTGCAGGGGCAGGGGGAGGAAGGTCAGGGGCTCTACCCAGAATCCTTCACATCCGGAGTAGCTGTTCCCTGAGGGCGTGAGAGTTCAGAGGAGGTGAGCTGGAGAGCGGGGGAGAAGTGGGAGTCAGGACACTTTCCTTTCCCTCCTCTGTAGACAACATGGAAGGATAGGGATAGGAAGTAAGATCAAATTGGCCCAATCCTGTTGTCCTCACTTTCCAGCCCTATGGTCTTAGGTCAGTGACATTCCCTCTCTGAGGTCCCATTGCCTTATCAGTATGGGAGGAACTGAACCATTGAACTCACAGGCCATTTGAAGGGTTGACCCACTGATTAGCACTTCGAAGGGTTCCTGGCACATGGCTGCTGCTCAATAAAACTAGCTTGAACTGAGATTGCTGTTTTTGAAGGTCAAGAATATTGGAATTGAGTGGTGTCATATGGTTCCAGTGGTAGTTCCTGGCAAACACGGGGAGCAGCTGTGAGCATACGCAGCTCCATTTGGTAGAATCAGCTGGATCTGGGATTGAAGGAATCCAATCACCTATACTCCCACTCCATCTCCTTTGGGGCGTGGGGTATTATTAACTACTTCCTTCCTCACCTTCATCCCATGATCCAGAGTAAATTCTGGAACGGGGTGCTGGGGCAGCATTCTCTCTGACATTCCAGGGAGTAGTAAATCACAAATCACAGTGTGGCACAGCGTGTGGACTCCTGTGACCTGTCAGCACATGAGACAGATGGAGGAGGAGAAAGGACTTTACATTCCTGGGACTAGCTCTCCTATTTTTCTGATATGAGCAAAAAAGCCCAGAGTAGGGAACTGGAAAACCTGTGGGCTGGACCTGGGTTCTAACCCATATACTGTACTTAACACTTAATTGCTTGTATGAGTTGGACCCATCACAGCCACCCTGAACTTCGGTCTCCTCGTCTCTAAGAAGAGGATATCAGACCAGAGCATCTCCAAGATCCCGTCCATGATTCACCTTGACCGTGGAGACTTTGGTTCGCTCCTCGGCTCTGCACTAGGATGCCGCATGTTCCTTGCAGGGCTCAGTTTAGGGATCCGCACAGCAGTGCAGCCATAACTCACCCAGTACAGTGCGGCTTAGGGAGCCCAAGTTTGGAGATGCATCGGCAGAACTGGGCAGATGTCTAGAGAGCCGTATGGAGGGGCCTTGCCATGAAGCAAAATGAGAGTCCATAGAAGCATCCGAGGTGAGGCAGAGGAATGACTATTTAGATTTTGGGGGTCTTTTGTGTGTTTGTTTTTTGTTTGTTTGTTTAAACTATTTAGGTTTGTTTCACACTGTAGTCTTTTTAAGAGCTTATTTCATATTAAATTATAAGAACCTCATGGAAAAGTAATTACAAGCTTTTTTTTTTTTTGTCAGCCCTTGGGGCACAGAAGCACTAAGGCTTACTACATCTAAAAATATCTTATTTTTCTACAGCTTGATTGAAACTGATGTAGGTGTGCTTGGCATTTGACTTAGGGAGGTCGTGCCTTTTTTTCTTCTTCTAATAATACTGTTTGGCAGCTTTTCACTCTATCTTACCACCGATCTTTGCCAAAACTTGAATTTACTTCCGTCAGATTAACTGTCTCCAAAAACAAACTGGCATTTCTTCTAAGGGCTCCGATTTAAAGGATAAGCTTGAGTGACACTCCCTTAAATGGCTGGATGTTCTCACAGGGCTAGGAAATCAGAATTGGAAAAGGAGCAGGGCTGAATTTAGTCACACGGGTGTTTGGACGGTGAGAGGGGCTGCCGTTTCACTCCGCTGTGTTCACAACGAGTGAATTATGATTTTGAATACATACCTCCCCAAAAACTGTGAGAAAAAAAAATCCACTACTTTGTTCTAGGTCCCAACTCTCCAGCTCTTTGTTTGAAATATAACTTTCCATAATTTTACTGATCAAGTTATATTAGCTTCCCTAGAGCACCAAAGAAATAGAGGCCTCTTCGAGTTGCACAGCTGAATGCATATGGAATTTGAATGAGTCAACCATGTATGGGCTAAAGAACTTTCTTTCTTTAACATTCCAGTAGACAGAGAGGGAGGTCCAGGAAGGACAGAAAAGCAAGAAGACATGAAGGAAACATTTGCTTGTTTTTCCCTCTCATGTCTATAATTTGATCCCTCAAGAATTAGAGTCAGGGTCAAACTAATTTTCCAAGCAAGTATGTTTCTTTTTGTTTGTTTATTATTATTATTTTAAAGGTACATATGTTAAGGGAAAAATACGGAGGAGATAGGAAAGAAAGAAACAGGGTTGCCAATTTTCTTAACAGGTTACAAATTTGAATGACTAACAAACAAAAACTTCAAACAAAATAACATTTCAAGAATTGAGTTAAAATGTGGCCCTTGAACATTTCTCTCTCCCTCTCTTTCTTACAAGTCTGTCTCCCTCAAAGTAACAGTACCTTGAAGGAAAGAACTCTGTGAAAAACCTATGGAAAACTTTTGTTAGGTGTGAATACTATGCCAAATTCTCTAATCCTGTTCTGATACCAACCATCCAAAAATGGAGGACAAAATAACTATTATTGTTTTTGCTTTCTTCCCCCCTAACTTTTATTACTCAGCCTGAGAAGATGTAGGATCAGTAATTAATAGTTTTGATTAATTCTGAGAAAAAATAAAAACACACTTTGCTTGGATTGCTATACATGCTTAAACTTTTTTATTGCCCAAATCCAAATTTCTCTGAGTTAGAACCTATTTGGCTTATCCAACCATGGTTAGACTTTTATTTTATATTATCCATCATTTCGAATCCTGAAAATGAGACTGCTATTACTTCTCTGGACAAGTTATACTGAGCAGAAGTCGGAAATGAGTGGTCACTGGTCTCAAGCCTATTGAGTTACTAAGATTTCTTCTGTTCTCTCTCGAAGGAGGAGCAGCAGGGCTACCTGTGGGCTGCTAGGTTACTCCTCAGGTGCCTTCAGTTATGGCAAAAATACCCGATCTAGAATAGGATTGTTCATAAAGACCTGGGATAAACTGAAACGAATTAAAAAATATATCTTAGTTCCCACTGACACTCATTTCAGTAGAATCCCATTAGTTTATTAGATTGACAGCCACTCATGACTAGAGCTGTTCTTGGGACTTCATACACATGTTTGTACTCAATCCTGGAAACAAGTGGTTGCCAGACTTCTTTGATCATGCGCCCTGAAAGTATCAATTTGGAACATGTACCTTAAAATATGCATATTCACTGACTTATTATACACCTTTACTGCACTACTACTGCATAAGACATTATGAAATGTGCACAAAAATTGGAATTTTAAAAGAATCAGATGAATATGAAACAAACATTATTTTAAATAATTACTTTAGTTCTTAAAGGCATAATAATATTTTGCTATCTAAAAATATTTATAGTAATGTCTTAATGCAAACAACATAACTGAACATGTTTCACGGTCCATGAAAAATCTTGACTTAGTTTATGTTTCAGAGGCTTGGCTCTAAGTTCACCTTATTTTTATGCTTGTTATTAATGGTGTCAAAGCTTAAGTAGATCATCATTGTCCTTAGCTCAGTGTGGCTATCAGTGAGCTCTGCTGGGGCAGGAGAAGTGTCAGCTTTGCCATTTCTTGTTCACCTGTATTCACATTATTAATATTAGTTTCAATATATGGTTTCATTGTAGGGATCTTTTAAAATCATTCATCCATTTTATGAGGGACACTGTGGTTAAAACTAGATAATGTGATCCACAATTCCCTTTAGCCGAGCATGTGAAAACTGCACTGCCTGACAGTGTGCCGAACGCCACCTAACAGGTGAGGGTGTCCAGGCAGCCCCCTGGGATGTGGTCTTTCTGTCAGGATCCCTCCTCAGCTGTGTGAGGCCTACGGCCGTCTGACACGTGGGACAAGCAATGGCCTCAGGGTCAAGCCACGCATCAAGAACTGAAGCCAGCATATATATAAGTCAGTTGTATATAAATAAATACATTGTATATGAAATTATAATGCATGACACACACACATAGAGAATAAAAGTGCACCAATTTTTTTCTTCTTTCATTCACTAGGATGAGCATATCTGATTTTGGAGGCCACTTCTATAAAGATAAAATACACAATGTTATCTGTATTTTACTGATGAGGAAAATTAAGTTTCTGAGAGTCACGGTCAGTAATTTTCCCTTTTTCTGCAGCCTGTGTTTTCCCATAACTACCAGCAGAAAAGTAAAATAAAAACAATCAAGTAGTTTAGTCACCGCAGTTTTGTTTTATTTTTAAATCTCATTCTTTAAGACTCTTGCTTTGAGGGGAAATGTGTTTTCACTTGGTATGATTTGGGGGAAAAGCTTCTAAACCAATTACTAATAACAATCAGTAAAACTGAGTGGGACCTACGCTAGAAATCAGTTCAATGGCCCCTGATATGAAAATAATCAATGTTCCATTATTTCTAATATCTGGGTTATTCTAACCATCCCTCCCTTTTTTTCCCTTCCCATCCATCAGTTCTGAATCCAGATCATCCTTCTCACTAGCATTTCTGCCAACCAGGGGTCAGTTTCATTATTGGCACAGACTCAGAATTTTCATGTCTACATGTAAATAAAGCAACTCCAGTGAAATTAAAGAATGATTTTAAATCTTTCTTGAAAATATGACTCAAACTCAAATTAGTTATTTTATATGAAAATTTGTATATTATGAAAATAATATATACTTGGTATGCATAAAATTTGGAGAATATAGAAAAAGGAGAAGAAGGATTCCTCATAACTTTGTCATTCCTGGATAATCAAAGTTAACACCTTGGTATATAATCTTCTAATATTTTCCTTATTTTTCTTTCACATAGTTGTAATCATGTCGCACATGTAATTTTGTACCCTGCTTTTTTTTTTTTTGCTTTAACTAAATACAATAAGAATCATCCATGTTTACAAATTCTTGTTATAAGTATTTCCTAAGGGTAAGTTTCTGTGGAGGCAGAACAATCCATCAGCTGGATGGCAGTGCACTGTTACACGTACAGAAGTCCTTGAAGTAGGAAAGATAAACACAAGATTATGTAGAGAAGTATAGTCAACTGTGATTTCCAACTATAATGGGAAATATGAATAGACTGAATAATTGAAATAAATTGCATCTTCCTTTCTTTTGGTGACTAATTTATCTTCTGAATTTTGGTAAGACTGGATGGTAGACATTTTGTATTGCCCAAATGCTCATCTTCATATCAGAAAGGGAAGTAACCCAAGAATATAGTGACTGGCAGAGGAAAACTCTTTTTTAAAAAAATTACAGATAAGACATAAATATTATCTGTACTTTACACTATATTAAGTATTATATTAAAAATTAATAAAAGTTAATTATGTGTGCAATATTTTAATAAATCATTTTTAAGTTGTGGTTTCTTACTGCTTCTGAAAGTATCAGTGTTGATTACTGACATGGAAGTTTAGCTGCTGTTTTATTAATTTATTCCTGCTCCAGTGAAGATGATATTTAAAAAAGAAGGCTAATTTTACCTAATAATTTTTATTCCTTAAAGTAGTAAGTAATGTATATAATGGAAGAAGAAACACAGAAAATTTTATGAAACTATTCTTGAATATAGGCTGCTACATGGAGAGTAACTGTGTAAGGAAATGAGATGATAATCAGCTGTGGAAAGAGTGGCTGCTACTATCACTTCTGTATTCTCATATGTGCCATTTTCTATAAGGGTGCTTGCTTTATGATAAGGAGATAATTATTTTAAATCACATAAAGGGATGAATTTAAGGAGTGTTTCCCTGTATGTATATACATGTGTATGTATACTTTTATCTATTTTCTATATTTAATAACTATGAACCAAATTTGATTGCCTACATATATGAAAATAAAAATAATAAAAACTCTTAGAAAATTTAGTCAGCTGGATCTATAGTTCCATTTAGACAAAAATGTTTGGATAATTCTACTGCATTTGTTTTAACTTTCCAGAAAAAAAAAATGTTTTTAAATGGTTCTGGCTCTTGAATAAAACTGGTTCTCTGCCTTTCAACAACAGGATATATTAAGATCTAAGATTCTGTGTGGCTGCTAAGGTGTTTAAACCATTTCAGGCTCTGTACAGAGACACTTCAAGCGGTGGGAAAAAGTGAAGAATTTGATCTCCCAGGTGCTCATTTGGTGGATTTCTTTCCTTCCTCTCTCTCCCTTGCTTCTTTTCTCCCTTGTTTCCTTTCTTCCTCCCCTTCCCTTTTCCTTCTGTTTTTAACTGATTTCATGGAATTTCTTGAATGTTCCAGGGCCCTATAGTCAAACTACAGACAATCTATTTTGTTTATCCTTTTGTTCTCTGGAAATTTCTGTAACTGTACTTAACTTCCAAGATAAGCCCTTTGAACTTTTCTCACTGAATCAGTAATAAAACAATCGCTTCTTAATCAAAATAACTTTTAAATCCCAGAAAGAATAGAGTCCTTGCTCCAGAATTAAAGAGAGAAGAATCAGTTCTCAGGTGCTCTGGTATCTGACAAACTATTGTAACTTTTTGTTTTGTTTTGTTTAGTGGAGGTACTGGGGATTGAACCCAGGACCTTGTGCATGCTAAGTACACACTCTTATCACTGAGCTACACCCCCCAAAGCTATTGTAACTTTGGATTGAAAACCTCACTGAGCCTCAGTTTCCTCATCTGTAAAACAAGATGCTAATAATACTTCCCTCAGAGGGATGCCATACAGTTGAAGTGAAATGGCATTTGTATAGCTCTTGGCAGAGAGCCTGGCATATAGCAAGTGCTCAATAAACAGTAGTTCTCAGTTATTTAATATGTCACTTCCTTGTATGTGTGGTACAAACAATACTGAACTCATGCTACATGGAGTGACTGCCCAAATTTTCAGTTATGTTGCTCTAGGTAGCCAAAGGACAATTACAGAACTCAGGGTAAATACATTTAATTCTCAGTTGGCATGTTTGTTGACACTAGTCATTATATATAAACTGTGAAAATAGGAAGACAAGCAATTATGCCTAGAAATACTAGAATTTACAACAAAGACTTATTTTATGAAACGCATTTTATGTGTTAATTGTGGTCAGGAACTAAAAAAGAATCAAAGATCTGATGAAAGATTATGAAAATTGAAATGAGCTGTGAGAAAGAAACCTGCACAGACACTCCCAAAACACTTTTCCAAATATTCTGAACCCTGGCGTGATTGCATCTGTTTAGAGGGCTTACTACTGACCTAACAGAATTTCACTTATACCCTTAAAAAAAAAAAAAATAACATCTGCTGTGTTTAAACCACTTTTGAAAATCAGTTAAAACAGCCTCGTGCACAATGGAGAAACAGATATTAGAACAGTCCTGCACTGAAACTTAAAGTTATGATAAGAAAAATAAGAAAAGATGCTCCAGCCTAACAAGTTGGAAACAGAAGAAACAAGCTGAAAACAGAAAAAAAAAATAGGGACCTTTCAACTGGGCTCATTTCTCTTTCTACCTGACTTTTTAAAAAACACACACAAAAAACCAAGAAAACCCAACAATGGCTCTGTTGTACAAGTCTAAATCGTTATACTATCAACAGTCAGATTATTTTTTGACCACCAAGTGACATGGAATCTGTCAACATAACTCACCAAAATGTGAGCCAAGGAAGACTGGAAAACAAATTGAAAGTCTAGATTAGAGTGACTGTAGCTTCTTTAGAGCCATCCAAAACATCACCTTTGTCTTATTAAAAAAGAAAACTCCCTAGTCTGCTTTTCATAAGGGGGAACTGTTCCCTCAACCTATATAATTTCCCTGCCTTTGTTCTATGACACAGCTTCATGTTTTAATATAGTAAATAAAGATGTGACTGGGAGTGCGGGAAGGTCAAGGCACACAGCTCTCCCCTTCCCTAAAGATCTTTTGGGGTTTCCAATCAATTCAGTCAAGGGCAAAATGAATTAATTAGTTGAAAGTGATATTTCAAATAAAACAATTAGCACTTTAATCCAGTTTTGTAGGGGGTGGGGACTACATCCAGTCTCCTGCTTTTTTTTTGAAATGAATTTAATTTCAAAGTTAATTTTAAAAATTAAAAGCACAATCTTGAACCTCGACAAAAATATTTAACTGTTTGTAGTGTGTGAATTTTTAATCTACCCATGCTGAGTGAATGAGAGAGTTTAGACAGATTTCCTCTGCCACTTTATTTAGGAAAAGAAAGCAAGAAAACAAATGAAAGTGGAGAGTGACATTCTGCTGCAGTTCTCAGGGGCATTCTGAAAATCCTCCTTGGCATTCCGTCAGCTACACAAATTATAGATTAGAGTGTGCATCACCCAAATGAGATGTAACGTGTAATACGTAATAAATGATTAATGTAAGAGGAAGTGAGCACTTTTCCTACGCCATATTGAGCATAAACATTCTAACTTATGTTAAAACTTTTGAAATTATATAAATACATAATTCTATAAGTTGAATCAAAAGCATTAATAATATTACTTAATATTATGGATTATTTATGCAAGGATTCTGTAGTTGTGGGAGTTTGGGTTTTTTGTTTGTTTGTTTGTTTTTCCTAATCCTTAAAAATGTAAATACAGAATTAGTCCTTTAAGACTTTTTTTTGAAGAGGAGAACTGGAGTGGATTTTTAAATGATATTTCTTAGGACAAAAATCACTGCATCTTTGGTATCTGGGAAAGCTAGGTGCCACTCCAATTTTAATACATATATAGTGTAATTTAGCAGAGTCCTTCAAAAGTGCTAACAGAAATTTAATGGAGAAGCACTATTGAGTATTATTGACTGATCTGTCAAAGAAAATGTATGCTGCGGACATAAACCAAACTGCAAAGTGAGTACCGACTACCGGTTTAAAACAGCCTCCCAACGTCAAACCACATGAGCACATGGTGAAGAGAGAACCTCAGGATTACTGATGCTTTTAGAGAGGCGGGGCCAAGTGGGTCCTGGTTAAACCTGATTGGTGCCCGTGTTTTAGCCAGCCATCCTCAACCATTTTTCCCCTTGGAAATACTAAGTCTGTTGCACCTAAGCCTAAATAATCACACACACTTATAACCCCCTTCCAACACGCACAGCACAATATTTAAGAAATAAGTAAGGGGCAAAATAACTTATTACTGAATGAAAACTTTCTTATTTCAGAGCCATTTTGCAGGCATTGCTCGATGAACAACTTTGACAAAAGTATTTTCAGCCACATCACTAATTGGTCTACTTTTACTCTTGGCTCTAATTTAAAACCAAAGGGAGGGGAAGGTGATTTCAAAAGCACCTGCAATCTGACATGTGTGAGCAGAACTGAAAGTATTTTTTTCAAAATTGGATTAATTAGCATTATCAGAAAAACAAAGGGAACAAAGCCACCAGTAAGTAGTGCATTAATCATATTGGTAGTAATTAGTGCCACAATAGAAATACAAGGCAAAACAAAGAAGTTGGAAATAGTTCTGAAACTAGTCATATTTTGTAGGTATCATGAGCTAAGAAATAGACATAATTGGATGTTCAGAGAGGACAAGAATAAAGTAGAATCTCAAAAATCACATAAAGTTGAAAGACTCAACTGCATAAATCCTGAACCCCAGAGAAATGGAGAAAATGATGTATTTATAGTGTCTACTACACAGAGTTTAAAAAAATATATAGACAGGAAAGAAGGAGACGGGGGATGACGGGAATAATTGGAGGAACAGACTGTAATTCCATTTTTAAAAGAAAAGTGAGCTTATGCCATTGTAATAAGGCTAATGCTAGGTCTAGCCAAACCTCAAATATGCAGGATCATTTTGAAATACAGAAATAGTGAGATTCCTTTTTGCTTTAAATGTATGATTGGATTACACTTGAAAATGCAAAACCTTCCTCAAAGTGATAAAATATTAATTATAACTTTTCAAGAATGGAACAAATCATATGGTCACTTTCTTGGCCTTTGACTTTTCTGTATCAGAGTCTATTCCAAGAATCCTTTACAAAAGTGTTTCATAGGAAGATGCTGATTTGTGTCGATTCGTTTTACAGAGGAAAACTGAGCCCAGTGATGTCTGGAAGAATATGGATGAGAGGAAAACTAAAATTTTTCTTGTGGTCACTTTCCTGTGCTCCAATTTTTCTTACCCAGAAAAAAAAAGTGGCAAAATCAATATCTAGTCTGAGTGTTACCTCCTCGAAGAAGGTTTTCTGGGGAGCACGTGAGACAAAGGACTTTGTTTTTCTTCTTTTTTTTTTTTTTTTTTAAGGTGCATCTGGGAGCAGAGACAGGTGATGCTGAGTGGAGTTATTTTCTGCAGAGCCCTGGAGATAGGAAGGAAGGGACTTTGCAGAAACCACACAGAAGGGAGCTATTTGCCTGGGAGCTTCCCCTCTTACATGCCTTGTGGACCTTCACCCTTGTTTTCAAGCTTCACCAAATACCTTCCCCAGTCTTTGAACCTTTCTTTTCAACACTCCCATCTCTTCCTCTCCCTGTACCTCCCTTCCCCATTGGATTATTGTCTTCCATTCCTCACTTATCCCTCTCATTTCTTTTCTCTTCATGAACTTTTTCTACTTTCACATTTTATTTTAATGCTCTTCAGTAAGTGAGCCTGGGAGTTAGTCACCACCCAGCTCCCTCTGGCTCTCGCCTGCATCAAGTTTATTTTCCCAGTTCTGTAATTTCCCTGTTTATATGATGGTAACAGAAGCACTCATTATCTCAAGTCATCTCAGCATTTCACATTAAGAAAATGCAGTCAGCAAAATCCATTCTTACTTAATTTGGCTAATTAAGTAGGTAATATTTTTACTGGGTTTTGCAATATTAAGAAGAAAAGCTTTAGAAATATATCTCCAGAAAAGGTCCATTTGTAAAGAATAAATATGGCATTAGTCCCCTAGAAATTATAAAGGAAAAGGCTGATAACCCTGATCATATTAAAATAAGAACTGCTCATGTGGACAAAAAATAAAGAAAGTTAAAATATTAAAAACATATTGGGAAGAAATTTGTCCAATATATATGAAAAAGGATCAGTTTAATAAATAACACAAACAGCCCTTATGAAATTAAGAAGAAAAATACAAATCATTCAATATAAAATGGACAAAGGGCACAAATAGGCAAATTTTAGGAAATAAAATGTAAATGGCTAGTAAATAAGTGTTCATCAAGACTCATAATTATAAAAATGCAAATTAAAGTAATAATATACCACTTTTCATCTACCAGATAAAGATTTTAAAAGTTTAGCAATGCTGTTGTTGATAAAGGCCTGGAGAAATGGGTGCTCATATGCATATACATTAAACAAGCATTCACAAAGTTCTGCTCTGAAACACTGAAGATGGGATTGCAAATTGGTGCAAATTTTAGGAGGGCAATTTAGCAATATCTAACAAGATTTAAAGTGCATACAACTTCTGACTCGGGGTATATCTACACGTGAATTCATTGCTACAATACTTTAATAGCAAAAAATGGAAAATGATCTAAGTGTCCTCCAATAAGGGAGACTAGTTAAATATATCATAATTTTTATGCATATCATATGTGTACTATGCATAACATTATACAGCTTTAGAAGGAATGTAATAGATCTATATAAGCTGATACAAAGAGCTATCTAAGATATATTAAGTGAAAAGAAACCATACAGAGTATATAGCCATACCTTCTAGAATAATCCCAATTTGTAAAATAAGGAATATGTGTTATTTCTGTAATATGTTATGCATTAAAAATTTCTAAAAGGATACAGAAGAAACTGCTCCAGTTGTTACCCTTGGAGAATGGTAATAAGGGGTAAGGAGAAAGGGGATTTCATATCTTCACTTTATAGCCTTCTGTCCTATTGAGTTTTTGTTTTGCAAGGAGTGTGTGCATTGCTGTTACAATCTTAAAACTAGTTTACAAAATAGCCCATCACCATGAACTTCCTGTCTTTACAAAAATTCATTTCAAAAGAGATAAAGAAATTCATTGGTATATGTAATTTTTGAAAAAATCCATGGATGAAACCAAAAAATATTTTTTTCATAATCTTAGTGTACATTTCATACATAGATAGAAATGCTATAGGAATAATTCAAACAGACTGTAAATGGATATTCATCCGGTTTGTCTGGAGGCAGCCTTCTTGTTTATATGTTTGAATTTGTGAAATTAGGATCAAGAGCTAATTATAATAATCCTCTCAAATAAGACAGGAAAAAGTATAATAGGTTCCTAGTCTTAGCAAATCTGAATTTTCATCATTTTTTGTAAAGTACCCTGCAATTTTAATAAGAAAGACTATATTTTAAAATTATTTCAATAAGACCCAGCACTTATAGAATATTAAACCAAGGGCAGGTGACTCCCACATCCTTAGAAACTTCAGGGGTGTCAAGTAAGTCAGAAAGAACACAGGCAGTGGATACAGACCCAGGTTCTATCATAACTGGGCCTCTGGAAGCCAAACCCTTCATCTGTCTGAACCTTGGTTTTGTTAAGTCTGTAAAGAGAGATAATGATGCCCACCTCAGGAGCTACGTCTGGGAAGGATACAACCGGACCCCTGAAGGCAGCATGACCCTGTAGAGAATGAGCACTTTGGAGTCAGTTCTGACTTTGAATCTTCCCTCCACCACCACCACTAGCTGTGTGAACTTGGGTAGGCTAATCTATCTTCTCTATGCTTCAGGTTTCTTATTTGGAAATTAGAGGTGACAATACATACATTTGTTAGGATAGTTTCAGAGATTTAAGAGGAAAGCAACGTAAAACGTTGAACTTCTCCTGGCACCTAGTTAATGCTGAGTGAATGTTAGTCTCTGATTCACAAGGAGTTATCATAAGAAGAGAGTTAATGGATACTAACCAGCCTAAACGATAGAGTCCCCTCTTTTATCCCCTTGGTCTACAAAGAAAGCCAAGGAGGAAAGAAGAACAGAAACTGTGACTTGTCCATACCTGGATTTATGAAGACCTCTGTCTAGAGATATGTCAGTTCTGCACAACTTCCTTTGTACTTCTGCTTCTAGTCAAAATAAAGTAACAGGAACTGGATTTACCCTCCCACTTGAAATAACCCCCAAATAGAGAAAATATATGAAAACTAAGTTGTCAAGACACTGGCATCAGGCAATGAAGGACAGCGATCCTGAGAGATGGTGACAAATGAGGTGAGCTCTACATTGCCCTTATCTCCCTGCCTTGAGAGAGTTTCCAGGTTATGGTACAGGGAGTGAGGCTCCAGGTGGAGTGTAACAGACTCTGAATTGAGGGAACGGGGCTGAGAGTCTGGGAAGACCGCCGTGGCTAGAATTCACAGGATGGACTGAGTACCAGAGATGAGAAAGCCGCTTAGAGAGAAAACTCCGGATAGCTGCAGATCTCTCTCAAATATTCAGCAAAACGCTGATCAACACATATATGTGAGGAAGCTACCTGAGGCCTGGGAAGGAACCACCAGAAAGGATTAGAGGTAAGTGCCCAGTACTGACAAAGGTTCATAACGGTGCCTGTTCCCATCAGCCAGACTGAGAACCCTCATTCTTTAAGGGCAATGGGCAGAGTAAACGGAAGAATCTTAACTCAGAAGCGGATAATAATTAGACTTAGACTAACTACTGCTCTGGTAATTGCTTTACAAGTCCTGACTGTAAGATCTCAAAAGGATAAAACTGTTTCTAAGTAACTTAACTATATCTACAAAACTTAAGATTATATTTAAGAATACAAAAATATCTAGCACCCAACAAATTGAAGTCACAAAGTCTAGAATCCAGTAAAAAAAAAAATTACCAGGCATACAAAGAAGCAGGAAAGGATGAAGGGAAAATCAACGTATTAAATATGATATAGAACTAACACAGATGATAGAATTAGCCAGCATTTCCTTTTTTATTATTAGAGTTATTAATTATTATTATTAATTATTATTATTAATAATAATTATTATTATTAATTCCCTCACAATTCCCATCTGTGCTTCACTCTCTGGACTATATCTTCTTATGTTTTCATACATTCATTCAACAAGTGTTTACTGAAGAGCCACTGTGTAGGAGAAGTAGTGTGCTAGGCACACACTTTGCCTCTTTAACAATCCTATAAGTTTTCAAGGCTGTTAATACTGCCCACACTTAACTATGAATATACTGGTCCAGAGAGGCTAAGGGACTTACCCAGGGTCATTGGCAGTTTTAGCTGACATGTTGGATGTAAACTCCAGTTCTTTGATTTGTGAATCTTTTTTTTTTTTTTTTGTAGAATCAGGCCCACTATGAATTCTCCATAAGTCTTAGTTTACCTTTCCCTGTAATTGATGATCTTAAAAGTCCTGACCTTTGAATTCTTATGATCTTGGGATGTCACACTCTTAATTCTCTAGAACCCAGAAGCCCCAGTCCCTGTTCCCTGATGCAGCCACACCTGAGTTACTCCTGGATGGGAAACCAGTTCTCCCGTTGTCAGCATTCTAGGAACACATCTAGATGTGAACTGTCAGCCTTCTGAAAGGACCGTGTATTATTTAATAACAGCGAAGAAAAAGATGGTGATAATAATAGGAAATAATTTCCTGGTGAATTATAGTTTACAAACAGTTTTACATATATGGTTGAAAATACAATCTTTACAACAAACCTGCTTGCAAAATGTTATCATCAGCATCCTCATCTCCATTTTACAGATGAGGAAACACTTAGAAAGCTAAAGGAATCTTCCCAAGATCAGCAGCTTTTAAGAACCAAGAGTAGAATCCGTGCCTATCTGATAACAAACCTCATGCCCTTTACTGACAGCTGTGGTCTGCCCGTTTCCCACTTGACAGATTATTGTGAACATAGCTGAGAATATCAAGGTCCATGCTTACTGCCAACTTTTCAAATTAAAAATTTACCCTCCCATGTGATCTTTCAGCTTTCCTTTTGACCATATATAACTGTATAAAAGTTTTTTTCCCCCCAATTAAATCTACTCTTAAACCCTTAATAATTTAAATCCATTAATGCTGAATGAATACTATGCTCTCATGTTTTTTGCATTTAAATGCAGATTTGGAAATTGGGCAGCCTTTGCTTCTTTTTTTTTTTAAGATTTATAAAACCACTATTATATTTTATGAAGCCAAACAGCCTGTAAAACTAAAGAGGACTAGCAGAAGCAAGACTTGGAAATATAAATGTTATCAACTTTCAGTCCGAGGAGTTCTTTGCTGCAAAGGAAAGAGAACAGAAATTCCTCTTTCTTTAAAAGTGCTGTTTTCTTGCCCTAGGCCCCTCTTTCCTCCAGTTATGGGCAAGAAAAGGGGGCCACAAAATGAAGGATGTGGAGTAGGACACTGTATTAAGTAATCTTGTTCAAGGGGAAAAAAATCATTTGGGGAGGCTTCTTTTGCTTCCTGCTCACCTCCTACCTTACCATCCCTCCCACCCTCTCTGGAAACTCAGTGGGCTTTTTAGAGGGTGCCAAGTTTCTTAGTATTGAGTGTTTAGACTTAATTGGGAGATTGGAAGCATAGAGCAGTGCAAATCTGAATTTAGAATCAAACTCACAAGGCTCCCAGACTGGCTCTCACCACTAGAGGAATTTGACTGATAATTGCTGTGAGTCCCTCTTCTAATCTTATGCAAATCCACGTTCTTTTGCATTGAAAAAGTATTTTACATGGAATGAAAGAGAACTGCATCCTAAATTTTCTGGGCAGTACTTTAGAATATAACATATTCAAAAGACAAAGCTTTCACCGTTAACAACCACCCAAAGACATGGTAGGCAGCATGGTGTGGTTAGCGAACCCTCACTGGCCTGGGAGCTGAGTTCCAGTTCTGACTGCACCTTATGGCCTTCAGGAAGTCACGCCTCTCCAGCTCTCAGTGTCCTGCCTGTAAAACTGAGGGGGTTGAACAAAGTAACCCAGCTCTAGGTTGCTGTGTCTAAGATGAGCGCCATAATAAATAAAATGGAAGCGATCATATTAATACGTGGCAAAAAGACATTTTATCCTGTGATCTGTGCTCTTTCACCAGAGCAGGGAGAAGAAAACACCAGCAAGGTCTGAATTTACTTTCGCAGCGTGTCACTGATCTAAACCCACCTAGGAGGAGACATTTACTAAGAGGACATAGCATTTGGAAGAACTAACGCACCACCTCGAAGTGGGAGCCGGTGAGTTTCGTACCAGCAGGAGCTTTCACCATCAAAATCCTTTCATAATGGTGTCTGCAGAACTGGTGATTCCACAACCGTGCTTCCTCAGCCACACTCTGAAGAACAAGTCTTTCTGGAGATTATAGAGTCAATTATTGAATTTCCGTAGCATAGATTAAAATAACATTGAGCCCATTTAGAACCAGAGGTAAATTTACAGTTTCTCTTCAGATTCAAATATTTTTAGCGTGTTCACCTTTTATATTCTTAAGACAGTATTACTTGTTGATGTTGCCACCTACTCTTATCTTATCTCACCCATCTTCCCTTTCCTTCCCTTATCTCATCCTCTGAAGTCATTACACTAATATTAAGACACCTTCATAACAAAAGGCTTTTATTCTCAATAGGACCTATCTAAGTCCTCTTCCCCTTCTACCCTGATATAAACAGTA
This sequence comes from Vicugna pacos, assembly GCF_048564905.1. Lineage (NCBI taxonomy): Eukaryota > Metazoa > Chordata > Mammalia > Artiodactyla > Camelidae > Vicugna > Vicugna pacos. The sequence goes on along the minus strand of NC_132987.1, from coordinate 51,394,963 downwards.
CCTCGGTTCTTCTTTCTGAGTTAAGCATTTAGATGGAAGGAAAAAAAAAAAAAGACCAAGCAAATATTTTGTTGAACATGAGCAGATACACACGTGCACATACACCCAACCCCAAACCAATGAGAAAAGCATGCCGCCCTGAATAGTGGGAAGGCCAAGGGAGTCCAGGCCTTTTGTTTAAGCAGGTGCTTGGGAACAAGGAGACATCCGCCAGACTCAGGGCATCATGTGAAGATCTGGCTTCACTCATCGCTCGTTGTTGAGCACCGGGAGCAAAAATGTAGCAAATAATGCAAAGAAAATCCTTCGAAGAGATTTGGGCCCAGAAACTAATCCAGGCAAGTATGACTTGCGTCTGTAGTTTTATAAGGGCAGATTGCTTTGGTATTTAATTAGTGCCTGGGTGGGATCTGCACGTTGAATTTAAGAAGAAAAGCATTTCACTTTGGAGTCCCTGAGACGTCCTGAGCAGTCCGGGAAAGACACTGAATTGCTCGTGGCAACCGCTCACCGCAGTCACATCGGTGTTGATGGCATTTTGTGAACTCGAGCACTCATCACGATGCGCCAAAGCAGAGCATAGCATTCGGATGAGAATATTCTATTTGCAAATATGAGTGAGAATTAAAAATAGACGGGGAGTAGAGGGGCTCTCCTTGGTGGGGATTATCCATCTCAACAGGCGTGTGGCAGGAATGAGAAGGGAGCTGGGGTCTTATTTAGCTTTGGGCTTTCAGTTTACTGGCAGAGGGTGCCCCTCCATGACCACCGGTGTTCCTGTGGAAAATGTGTATTAGTCCACCTGTGAAAATTCAGTCTAGTGCCCCCAGGGGGCAGGGAGGGAGGGAGGGAGGAGAGGAAGGAAGAGCAATGGACCTCGATTAAACACCGGCTCTGTGGGAGCCATGCAGTGTGTGCTGACAGGCCGCGGGCGGGGAAGGGCCAAGGGAGAGAAGGGAAGTAGAGTTGAGGGGCTTTTGACAGAACTGAGTTCCTGTTCCTACTTGCTTGGCCTGAAACTGTTCGTCCTCCACACTTTTTCTTTTCTTCCCTCTCTCTTCATCATCTGAGGTTTGCTTGTCACATCTCTCTCGAGCTCTGCTTTGACTTACCCTGGGTGGAGCTGAGGAAGGGGTGAGGATCCTGTCAGCCTCACCCTGCCTCTCTACTGAGGGGGAGGAAGACCCCTGGCTGTCAGGGGAGTGGACACGAGGCGAGAATGCAGCTAACGGGTGGACTCTGCTTGAGGGAAACCTGCTTTGGGCTGCAGGCCACTTAAGGCCATGGAATCTTGGGCAAATCACTGTTTTATTTTTCCTCTGAGCCCTACTGCACATAGTGGAAAGCACAGGTTTGGAGCCTGCCCACCTAGGTTTAAATCCAGACTCTGCCGTGTCTTAGCTGGGTGACCTTTGGAAAGTTATTCAACCTCTTTGCCTCATTTCCTCATCTATAAAATAAGGGTGACAACATCTCCCTTATCAGGTTTGTGAGGATTAGAGGAGATACTGGGTGTAAACTGGCTTTACAATACCTGGCAGAGTAAGTGCTCGTAGGTTTTTTTCTTTAACTGTTACTAGGCATGTTAACCCTACTTGACAGATTCTTTGTCGTCAATCTTTGAGAAGTAATTTTGAGCACCTATTTTTTTCCCCCAAAGCTACTTCTTGGTAGCCAGTTAAAGGATATTCCTATCCTTGTTTATTTCTTGCCATCGTTGGTTCTTTCTTAGGTTGCAAAGAAATCATCCCATAGAATAATAATAGTTTCCTGAATTTATACACCAGTTTTCTCTGCATCCCTGTGGCTTTTTAGATCGGGTGAACCACATCTGAACTACAGTCAGCAGTGTGCAGTGATGGTGGCCGGTTATTATTATCCCCATCTCACGTGAGAGGACTGTGACTCACAGAGGGCAGGTGGAAGCCTGTGCCGCGGGTGGCACAGCGCACAGAGGGCATTCTGACCTCAGAACCTGGTTCACCACCAGACCTGTACCAGCCATCCACACTTGCCATTTCCTGAACCATCACAGCCTGAAATAATAATAATAATAATGACTGATTTCTTTCCTATTTTGTAAAGCACTTGGGTACTGTGGTGATAATATTAGATGCATATCATGTGGAATGGCAAAAAAGCATCCAGAAGGCAGAAGGCAATTGCAAGTATGCAAAAGGGTGTTACTGACCTGGGAATTCAGTGATAACTAAGTCCCACTGTGCCAGTATTATGTAAACATATAACTAGGTGGAATTTTGTCCAAACATTTCTTGATTATTACAAATTACCATTGCATGTTCAAGGTCAACATTTCCAAGAGGGTTTTGGGAAGGACTTGCACATTTGTAATTGGAGCTTGTAGCTAAAAGTATTTTCTTGGAACCCAAGCATCTCAAAGCTTTTGAGGTGCTCTTGGGTTTGCAATTTGAAATTGCTGATAAAATGTAGAGCATTTGGATAAAAATGATAGATGATGAAATCTAGAATTGTAGGCTGTGAAACTTAAAAGCAATATTAGAGGTAATCTAGTTTGATAATCTCTCCACTCATTTTTACATGTGAGAAAACTGTGGCTTAGAGAGATTATTTATTCAGGTTTGCATCGATTATTCATTTTAATAATAATTATTATTCCATAATCAGGTTGCCAGATTCCAAATCCACTGATCTTTCCATTTAATTATACTGAGTTTATGAAATAAGTAAATTAAAGATTAGCAATAATACTAACACAGCATCACTTAGGAAAGCTCACCTCCATATTATAATATATTTTCCAACTTTATAATTTATCTGAGAGGCTTTACATATTCATTCACTACATGTTTATGATCAATTCAAAATTATATAGATTATTCAACTATATTTTTCTCTTAATCCAGCCCTTCAAACAATTAGATTTGCTTTGGGTTCTCCCAGAAAATAGAATTTAAGTTTTAGTGAAGTTCTTTCAACTCTAGACATCATGTCTAGACACCTTCAGTTTTGTGTTTCTGCACATATTAGGAACTTTGATGGTGCCTTGCGTCACATTTTGTATTTCTACCTGTCTGAGCCTCCCTAAACCTCACTCCTAGGAGGTGGCATTGTTTTTCCCTCCACATCCATGCCAGATAGAGCCTTTTGCTCCTTTAAGCCCACTGGAAAGCTGTTAATAATATCCAAACCAATTTACATGCTTTATTTCTCCGTTTCATCTAAGCCTTTTCTCAGGGAAGTCTACTTCCATTCATCCATCAGATGCTCATTTTGCGGGGGGCGGGGAGTGATTTCTTTAATAAACATATTTTAAAAACAGGTCCTTTACCTCTGAGGAAATCAATGTTTTTATTTAATTTTTAAAAATGATTAATGTTACCAAATAAGGCTCCATCAAAGGGAAATGGTGGCCACCTGTCACACACTGTTGTGTAACCACATTTATCACAGTGAAACCTTGCTCTGGCTTTGCTCGCCCAGCTCACACTGAAACATTAGTGTGGGTCATGTTTTAATACTTAACGTGCATGTGTGTATCTGTGTGTGTGTTTTGGGCCATTTTCACTTTGTCCACACAGGATAAAAGAAATAATACATGTTTATTTTTTTCCCCCGATTTGAGGTTGCTTTCGCTATTTTCTGAACCACATTTTTCATTTGAGTGCTATGTTCAATTCACTTTGATAAGAGATCATTCTCCTGTTTTCATATCTCACTGCCAAAAGGGACTGCTGGTTATCTCTGATTGCAGGCAATTCGAACTTTAAGTAAGCCTGTCTTTATCAACTACTGTTTTAACAGCTGATTAATTAGTGCTGCGGAGATCCCGGGGAGACCTTTTATCTGAAGAGCAGTTCAACCATTAGCAAAGGAAACTTCCTTGTGCACCAGCAGCTCAGATAACAAGGTAAGATAATAGTTCACAGTCCTTCTCTGGCTAATGCAAACACAAGCACTCCCTCTTATCCCAACACAGAGGCCAGGGAGAAACGCTCAGCCAAACTCTCAAAATTCACTGGCCGAAACTGGTCATTATTGTGAGTACTTTTTAGACTAGCACCTTATAGTTATACAGAACACCTGGCACTTGGAAGTGCGAATGATATTGATGAGCTACTGGCTATTTGCAAGAGGAAATCAAGCCCCAGTAGGATTCAGCAAAGAGCATGGCAGGATTTGTCTTATCAGTTGAGAGTTAGTCTGTGGGCCTGCAGCCAGCCCTCACGTGAGCATTTTACTCTCGGATGAGCCACTTACCCTCCCTGTAACTCAGTTGCCTTCTCTATAAAATGGAGCTAATAATAGTGCCTGGCATTATTGTGAATATTATTGGAGCCAAAGCGGCCAATGTTCTTAGAATTTGTCTGACACATGAAACTTCGATGTTATTACCAAGTTAGGAAAGATGCAAATAGTTTAGGTTCTTCAAATCCTAATAGAATTAACCAGAGGTAATGAAATATAAGCAGACAAGATATGGGGCTGTGACTGGGCATAGACTATTAAAACTATCACCACCTCCACCACTATAAATGACCTCTACCAGCAGCAACTATCTAATCATTACAATGGAAATTAATGTTATTCTGAGCACAATACTCCTTCCCCTGGATTGGCCTCCTACTAGTGCTGCTCTTATGGGCTTCCTACTACGAGCTAGGAATGTGGGTTTGACTCACTTGACTTTCTACCCCTTGGGATTTCCTCAAAGGCTCTGGCCCTTGTTCGGAACCTTTCTCTCCCATCACATTGTAAGAAGCAAGACCCTTGCCTCAGTCATGTTTGCACCCCGTCTCCTAACAAAGCTTAGCACATAGTAGGAAGCCCATAAGAGTAGCACTGGTAGGAGGCCAATCCAGAGGGAGGAGTATTGTTGAAATTAATCAGTTCAGAATATTCACAAGAGTTGATTAAAAGAAATTATTGTTACTGCTAAGAGATAGAATGTGATTTAACCAGACTGGAAAAGCCCTGTTTTGTTGGTTGAACAGATGAGAACAACTGAGACTATTTCAAGGCTAAGTTAGAGAAAAGCCCAAGGCAGCCTTTGGAAAGAAGTGGAATAGGCCAAGCAAGTGTTAAGAACTAGAGGCTCGTCACATTTAAGAAAAGGCAGGATGTCATCTGTACTTAAGATTGTGTTTTTCCTTTATAAGACAGTGAACGGTCTATCGAAGTAAGTTAACAATGCTTTTCTGAATATAACTGCAATTAATTTTAAATGTGAAACATCAAACCATTTTTGGAGAGCATAGATTCTAGTATAAACCGTGGCTACTTAATTTTTCTAAAACTAACTAGGAAATTCAAAACCACTTTTCCTGCTAAATTTTTCAGAAGACCCACCGCTGGTCACCTCGTGGCAGACAGATCAAAGGAACTAATTGACCCCCTTAGGACATGTCCCCAAACGTCAATCCCTCAGCTGAGAAGGAAATGTCACATCAATTATGAAGGAAAGTTGGCAGGACACTGGAATTAGGACTGGGCTATGGGACTTGAGGAACTTGTTCAGCTATTGCATAAACATTTATGGCATACCTAACATGGACAAGGCCATGGGGGATACAGAGATGAGCCTCACGTGCCCTTTCCCTCCAGGGGTATCCAGTTACAGCATAAATAACAAGAAGGTGGAAGGTGTTGAGTGCCATAAAGGATGTGGCCGGTAAGGTGCTGGCGGAGCAGGTGATCTGTCCAGGAGCTGGAGTGCTGTCATTAACACTTTCCTTCTGTGGCTTTTCCTGAGGGTGAAAACAGAAGATGTCACACCAGATGAAAATGTTTTCTAAGCAATACCAAAAATAAATAATATATTGGTGAGAGTCTGTGTGTACAAAAGATGTGTCTTAACACAGAGGGTTTATTTGCTGAGCTACTATTGCAGCTATTAAATAAATCACATAGAATTCTATTTCACAAGGAAAAAAATCATTATATATTACTAAGGTTTTCATGAATGAAAACAATTATTTGTATCTATGTGTTGGTGTGTAACAAACATTTAAAAGCACATATACCAAGAGGCCAAACTAACCGTGGTTACCACTGAGTGGTAGAATTACGAATGATTGTTTTCACTGAGAATTTCTATTTTCCAAGTTTTCTAAACTATCATATATGACTTTTGTGTTAGCATTAAAAATAAATGAATTTTGATAAAAGCTCACTATATCCATCCTTTCCAAAAATTGCATTCTCAGAGCCCACAGACTGGTCAATCAGTAGTAGCATTCCACTAGATTGCTTTCATTTGTTCTTGAGACAACTTCTCTGGATTGTCCTGCCGTCTTGGCTATGACAGTGACTGAACCTAGCCTGGAAAAAGCCCTGCTTTGTTAGTTCTACCTCCATGTAACTTGAGTTTTTACCAGTGAATGTTTCTTATTTGGTTTCTCATGGGAATTTTTTCTCTTCACTCTGTTTAAATATTTGTCTGTTTATGTCATAGTTGCCTCTCTTATTTCCCCAGGGCACCCTGGGGATAACCAGGGTGTGGATGGTGATGGCCATGGTGCTTGGCTATAGCTTCAGCCCAGGACTGCTCCCTGGAAGGTGAGCTCCCAGGGCTCATCCATTGGTGAGGGTCCTAGGTGGCTTGGTTCCTGGAACACGTAGTGGTGATGACCTGCTTAACTGCTGTGGTCTTTCCCCCTTCCCCTCCCCATCTGTCCTCTCTCTTGCCTCACATGATTGTCACTACTTCTTTGGCCAAAGCTCCAACCATGGGAAGTTCTGAGAGGTCCTCAAAACTGGCAAGAGGTGGAGATTTCTTGGTTATTTGATCTTGTTCAGCCAACCATGAGTGGTCTGCAGAACCATCTTCATGGGCCTACAATCTGTATACACAGGGCTCCATGCTTAGGAGGACCATGTTCTTAGCTCATTGCTCTGCTCTTGCTGTCTTAAAATTCTTAATAAATATTGAACAAAGGACCCTGCATTTTCATTTTACACTAGGCCCTGCAAATTATGTAGCTGGTCCTGTTGGTTTGAACTCCAGCTGGAGCCTTGTTTGGAGAGGCAGAGTGAAAAGAGCATGATATTTAAAGTCAGACAGTTCCATGTTTGAATTCCAGCTCTGCCACCAGCTGTGTGATCAAGTTGCTTCATCTTTGAGTCTTAGTTTCCCCATCTGTAAAACAGGTGTAGAGATACCTACTTTACAGAGCTGATGTTAGAGGTGAACATATGTGAAGCTTCTAATACATTTTAGTCAATAGATACTACTACCATTATTATTATCATCATTATTTTTATTGAATAATTACAGCTTTAACATCTCTCCCCTCTTTGAGTTCTTGCTCTTTGAGTTTACCATTCACTTGATTAAGGAAACTTAAATTAGTTTATCTAATGCCCAGGCTGGGTGGTGTCCAGGTCGTCATCTAGTACAGTCTCACGCCAACCCTGAGTGTAGACTCAGCACGTCTCTCTGGCATCCTCCGCATGAAGGCTGGGGTAATCCTCCTCCTAGTTTTTCTGGAGTGTTGACCTAGGGGCTACCGAAAACTTCCACATTTCCCTCCCCTCCTCCCCCAGGTGATAGGGAGTCCTTCTGCAGAACGAACTCCTGATGGGTAACTCCGAAATCCCTGGGGTTAGGGTACAACTTCAGTCCCTTTCCTGTCCTAGCTCCATGAATGCTTTCAGGTCACACTTGATCTCAGATCTGCTTTTGTGCTGTTGCCTATATCTAAAGCTCCGGTGGCAAGACTACTTCCTTGTAGCTTATATGTAATAAGATCTCATCTGTTTCAGAATATTCATGTCATTGTTATGCCATTTGATCTTTGAAACCATACTAAGAAGGAGTTAGAATGATACCACCATTTTCTCAAAGAAGAGATTGAACACTAGCAAGATAAAGTGACTTATTCAAGGGTACCCAGCAAGCAGATGATAAGCTCAGTGTAGGGAGAATGTCAGTCTTATTCATTTAGTCAGTCATTCAGTAACTGTTCATTGACTATTGGGCTTCGCGACGGGGACACAAGGGTAACAAAAGAAGACAATGCCCTTACCCTCATGCAGCTTATAGTCTGTTTGGGAGTCAGATGTTGAACAGATAATCGCAACAATAAATGTACGATTTCAGTTGTGATACATGCTGGGAGGAAGAAGCCCCCAGAGCTAGGTTCTGACTGATCAAGAGGTTCCTCAATCAAGTTGCTTCTTTGATAAAAGCGAGACGCAACTCTGTGTTTACAAACTTCCATTTCTTTGTCTCTTTATGTGATATTTTAGCTCTCTGAAAGCAAACCAACTTGTTTTATTGGGCAGATGTAAACAGCTTTAGAGACTTCTTTCCTTTTAGCCATTCTCAACACTAATGTTTTTCCAGGGGAGTGTGCTTTAGTAGAGCGATCTGAGTCACATGGGTCTCCCCAGGTAGCAGAAAATTGAGAACGATGGGACTGCTTTGACCCTCGGGAATGACTTAACCATCAGAAAAGTTTGCCATCTTAATCTTGTGCACTTGTGCTAGAGCTCCCTGCCCCACGGCACTCACCTACTGGGGCACAAAGGGAGGAGTGGGTACCCATCAGCATCACACCTGCTTCTGAGGACCCTCCTTGCTCATTCCATTCTGATCTTATTCTGCTATTTATTTATTTATCAAAAAAAAAAAAAGTGCAACCATTCCCTTGGGCACCATGTAGGACACTAGAGACAGAGTTGGATTATCTCCCTGGTCCCGGGATCCTATTGGTCAGACACGAAGCAAACACATGCTTGAAAATGTATTTGCAAAATGTGGAAGTTCTGTGAAGAAAAGAGACAGTTACTCAGGGAAAGGATAAGATGGGCCTTAATAAGGTCTCTTTGAAAAGAAGGTGATGATTGAGCTGAGATGCGAAGAATAAGATAGATTTCATGCAGATAAACCGAAAGGGTTTTCCAGGCAGAGAGAACAGCATATGCAGAGACGTACAAAAAAATAGAGGGACAGAGAGACAGACAGATATGAAGTGCACCTGAAAAGGCAGTTATCGGTGGTATTTTACAAAAGCCTAAATCAAATGCCAACTAAATATCTTCATTCAAGGACAAAGGTACATTTTAGATATTTTAAAACTTCCTTTGGGTGTATGCAATTTAGCAGATGGCATCCTCACAATGGCCCGTGGTGCTGCAACAATCAGAAAGTTTCCTTTTATTTGGTTTTGCTTCCATTTATAAAGTGGCTTAAATGTTGAAGGCTGCCTTCCCCACCTTTGGCCTATCCTTTTTTTTTCCCCCAGACCAATTTTGTGCTTTGTATTTGCAGTCCCGGCCTTTGAAACAGAACTTCTACTTTCTGTCACCACCTCGAGAGGGGAAGCTCTCCATTGCTCTCCGGATTGTCTGAAAGCTCCTATTCTGTCTGTACCAAGTGATGGCTTCTTTCTCTTGGCCAAGTGCATGTTACTTTAATGTGGTCCTGAGAGCAGTTTTATAATCTGAAGAATAAACAGATTGCTTGTCAAATTCTCTTTGTTCTATTGTGACCTACTAACATTTACACTGCTTTGCGGAAACACGAGGAAAGTGTTGGTTGCCTACATCAACTATTCCCATTGTAGGAGAATGTGATTATGCCGGCTTTCAGGCCAGGGGCTGGCACTCCCACATCAAGGCCATAACCAACCCAAGACAGTGGGGCTGACTGCTCAGTTGTTATTCACAACTTTGAATCACTTTAGAAAATTTCTTTGAAAGAATGGATGCATGGATGAGACTTATTTTTCATAAAAATTTCCTCCTCTAAAGCCATTGTTTGGGGACTCAGTTTTTTTCCCTTATTATATTCGGGTAAATGTTAAATATGCATTTCTGAGAATCCATGATTTTTTAAATTATAAAAGCCATGGACATGGAGAAGTGTTTCTTAGCGATAAAGGAAAGGCTTTTAGAAAATCCTCCAATGGCATTGAGAGGTCACGTAGTGCATTGCCCCATCTCAGCTTCATTCCCTCCTCTTTATAAACATTTCCAGCCTTGAAGACCTTCTGATGCAGCCCATTACATCTTTGGACAGCTCAGCTCATTAGGAAACTCTTCCTATCATGGAACCAGAGTCCACCTTTATTTTCTATCCATTGGCTGCACTCTCCTCTGCACAGGGCAGCACAGACACTTACTCTACTGAAATTATTGTTGAGGAAAGAATAGTGAACTCAATTTCTCCAGGCATCTGGTTTGAATTAGCTATTTCAGAAACCCTTTTCTCATAACGGGCACCGAATTTCTTTATAATTAAAAAAACCCCACATTTTCACCTTACAAAAGCAAAAAATCCCAACATCTTAATGTAGAGAATGTTCCAATAGTGTCTTGTTCTAGGGAGGCAAGTTTCCCTCTAATGGCTTTAAGAAGAAAAACTAACATTTTTCTGAATATAGTGATTTGATTTTTTTTTTCTTTCCATGATAGCATGTTGGAATTATAGGAAAATATGGGGACTTAGAATGTGCCGGAGTGAACAGTGAGACCCAATGATCTCTGCTATCTGCAGACTGGATGCCACCATGGCTTTGCCCTTTCTAACGCCCCACTTGCACAGTCCATCCCCAAAGAACCCGTGATTGCTGGTCCAAATAATTGCTGGGCTTAGCTGCCAGATTCATTCAGAAATTGCTGGTATTGTCCTCTGTAAAATGATCTGTCCCTATGATCTCCTTCTCTTTTCAGCAAACCAGAATCCTGGATATAATTTGATCTTCATTATGGAGAGGGAAGCCGCATCAGATAATAGGAGACCCGAAGAGTTTAAGTAACAGAGGCTCAACCTCACGGTCCCCATCCGGCTCGGCTCCCCAGCCCAGGCTGTTGTTTGTGGCTCAAGTTAATTTGATAGGACCTGGGGAAAGAATATTTCGAGTCCAAGACCTGAAGCTATGGGCTTTCCCTCTCTAAACACCCATCCACCAAATCTACCGAAATCTTAGATTCACATCTCACAAAGGGAGATGCCAAGACTGCTTCTTTGCGCAAGTAATGCACCTCTCCCTGTAATGCCTGCCTCCAGAAACCTCCAGGTAGCAATTTGCCACATCCTCTGCGTTTGACAGAGGGCTAGGAATTAGAGGAGGTGTTTTGCTCTCCTGTCACTTGTCTCCTCACAGTATAATTATCTGAGTTCCTAGGTGCTGCAGTGATACGTGAAGAAATCCAAAGAAGAAATACAATCTGTCTTCATTGTCTTTTGTCATTAGCCCTCGATTAAATATTTCTTACCCTGGGCTAAGGTAGCACGGGGTGGAACAAGCCATGGGCTCCAAACCAGAAGAGGTGAGTCCCAATCTCTCTTCCTCATATATTAGCTGTGTGTCTTTACTCACATCACTCACCCTCTCTGAGGTTTGATGTTTTCCTCTATAACACCAGAGGACAGACCAGATTACTTCTGAAATTCCTCCTGGGCTGATTTTTTTTTTAAACTCTGTGACTATAATTTATACTCAAAACCATGATAGAAAAAGTACTCTAAATACTAAGTGCAGGCAGTTACAATCAGTTGCTGATGACCTGTTGAGCTTTCTTCCACAAGGTAATTTTTAATTTTGCCTGCCCATTTGAAATGTTAGGGAGGTGGCGGGAATTCAAGCAGTATTTTCTATGTAAACACAGTAATCTTTTTGTTGTTGGGAGCACCTCAGGAAATATTTTGAAGCAAGCTATGTACTTCACAGTCTTTCTAATTAAATTCTGAGAAATTGACTTGCTTTATGGGCATATTTCTCATCTGAGTGTGCCTAAAAAGCAGTGAGATTAGTTTCCAAAAGCCACACCCGAAGAAGTCTTGTCATGTGTCCTACTTCATGCCCTCCTTTCCAAAGGAAGGACATGTTTTAAGAATGGATAGAAATTTATAGGTCGTCTATTCCCTATACTCCTCCTCTTTTTGTTACCTACATAGAAAACAAGTAAGAAAACAAACAAACAAAAATAAAAACAGACTTTCACAATTAAATCCAGGTCTTAAGTAATAATCTCATTTTGTATTTGAATAGTGCTTTAAAATTAAAGTATTTTCACATAAATTATTTTACTAGCTTCTCCCATTGCCCTGGTGAAGTACAGAGGAGCACAGTATTATCCCCATTTTATAAGTCAAGAAACAAAAGCTCAGCAGTAAAACTTCTAAGAGAAAGGAGACATGGACCCTGGATCTTGGGCTGAAGCCCAAATGCCATCAAACGGTATTTCTTTCAGAGAAGACATTAGCATTTAGGGAACATGGCATTAATCTTGCCTTTCCTGATGAAGAGTCATCAGACAAATCTTAAAGGCAAAGTCCTAGGTCTCAGGTGGCTTGTGTCCCTTGCATGGCATCAAGCACCCATGGACCTTCCGTTTAAGGCGTTTTGAAGGGGATTGCTGATAATTATGACAGTGCCTAACAAACACAGCCTGTGGTATACACAGAGGAAACCACATCCAACGCTCTGAATGAGTGTCTAGAAATTTCATGCAACCAGCCTGGTAGATTTTCTAGGCTGCTGACAGTGACTAAAATCATTGTGTCCTTCCGAGGAGAAGATGCTGTTGTATAAAATACAGCTTTGATGCACTCAAATGACTAAAAACTTCGAGAATGGATCACCTTTTCCATGTGAATTTTAGGTTGGCAAATAAGTGACAGGTCCACAGGTTGGTGGTTTGGGATCTCTCCCGTCTCCTAAGATCCCTGGACCCAAGTGGCAAGGTCAGGGTGGCAGTCACTTTTGAAGAGTTCACAGGTGTAATCCAACAGCCTAAAGAGCCACCTCCTGTCGTTTGAGTGACCCCAGCACCCCTCCTGCAGGTCACCATACACTTCCTCGCTTGAGGCTCCTGCACAATCCACGCAAGCTGTGAAACGATTCCTTTCCATGAAGCCCTGGAACAAAGGAGTTCACTCTGCTCTCTGGTAAGCCTTGCTGAGCTATCTAGAATTGTGGTTTGAGCACCACGGCCTTGAACCTTTGGCAAACAATATCATTTCTTTCAAATGAAGATAATAGCAAGCAGGGCTACTCTCGTTATTACTTTCTCTTTCACTCTTTTTTTCTCTGTGGATGTTTCAAGGTTTTGGAGGCAGGAAAAAAAAAATCCAGGTTTGCAGGTCAGTAGTAACAACTTTGGACAAAACTTCTTCAATAAAGCTTCACACTATTTGATTTAGCCTATTTGAAAGCAATAACTTGTAGAGACAAGTAACATCTTGCAAAACCTGTTGGCCGTTCAGCTTTGTCATCTGATTTCTTAAGGAAAATACCAAGTAGTTTTAGATTTTTAACACCCTCTGTTTCATGGTGCCTTAGCAAAGTAAAATATTTCAGGAAAGTTCGGTACTAGGAGAAACCCATGTTAAAGATTTAGTTAGTGAAAAGAGATATAATTCATAGGGCAGAGCTAGAAGTTACATGAATGGAGTCTGGACTTCACCATGAAATCGCTGAGTTTCAGAACCCCTCAAGTATCTTTGACTGGGGAAAATTCGGGTTGATTTAATTTCTTGGAATGCATCAAACCGGTAAAGACTTGCAGTAAGACTATGTATCATGGGCTCTTAGAGATCAGAGGGTCTTTATGTGCCTTTTAGTCCAAACTGCCATAGGATACAGGAATCTCCTCTATAATGGCCCCGTCTCTGCTTGAACACCTCCAGTGACAGAGAGCTCATGCCTTCACGAGGCAGCTCTCTGTGGCGAATAATTTTAATTTTTGGAAATTTCTTCCTTGAGCTAGAGCTCACTTTTAACTCCCTTCTCTGTCTGGTCTCCAGAATATGGTGAATTAATTAATTTCCTCTTCCACTTGACATCACATTTGGAGACAAATGTAATAATAACCTTGAATACTTGCTTCTCTGAGATAAAAACCCTCTAAAATAGAAAGTTGTCTCCTAGGCTCCTAGAACTTTGATTTAAAAAACAAAAAATATTTGGATAATTGGAGAGACTGTCAATGTTCTTGGTCAAGATTTAATATGTTAAGGGTGTCCTGTTTCCCTATAGGAATCTATAAATTCTATGTAATCCCAATCAATAAATATGTAAATTATAAACAATATGGGTTTTTTTCTAGAGCTGTCAAAACTCATTTGACTTACTCTAGGCTTACTATATATGAAGCACTCCTCCAGCTACTGTGTATACATCCACGTGACAGACAAAATCGCTTATTCATGAGGTTTACAGTCTAGTGGAGAAAGATCAAAAATACTTATCATTTAAGAAAGCTGTAGTGAGATGAAGAAAATTTAACAGGGCAGTAGGATAGAGAATGACTGGGTGATGTGTATTTAGCCTGGGTAGGTGCGGAAGCCTCTGGCAGAGACCACATGTGAGCTAAAACCTTAAGGATGGGAGATAGCCCTATGACCCACAGGGAGAGGAATCCTTCCAACAGAGGGAACAGCAAAAGCAAAGGCCCTGAGACCGTGTTTAAGGGACTGAAAGGAGGCCAGAGTCATAAGAGTGGAGGGGTGAGGACGAGGTTGACATGTGGGGTGGTCAGCCAACCAGTGCCCAGTTCTGTAGAGCCTGTGCTTCAAAGTAAGCAGCTGGATTTCAGCAGAAATGTAAGCTGGGCAGTGATAGGGTCTGATTTGAGAAGATCAGTCTGTCTGTAAAGAATCTGTAAAGAATCACTCTGTTGTGTAAAGAATCAACTATGGAGGAGAGGCAAGGATGGAAGCAGAGAAACCAGCCAGCGGGTCAGAACTGGGAGGATGACGGCTTAAGCTACAGCATGGCAGATGAGATGGGGGGAAGAGAGAGGGCTTTGTGTTGCCTTCTGGAAGTAACACTGACAGAGCTTGCTGATGGATTGAATAAGGAGTGTGAGGGGAAGCGAGGGGCCAAGGACAATGCCAGAGTTTATGTTCTTAGCATGAGGGAGCAGGTCATGCTGCCATTTGCACCTCTGGTTACGACTACTGGGGCAACAAATGGAAACTGGGGGCCAGACACAAGGGTTTTGTCTTGGGCATGTTAAGTGTGCATTGTCTATGAGACACCCAAGGAGAGATGTGTGTAGACCATGGAAGATATGTGTGTGTGGAACTCAGAGCTCAGAGGAGAGATCAGGCTTAGAGAAACAGCGTATTGAAAGGTGTAGGACTGGATAAGATCAGGTAGATGGAGGAAACGAGAAAAGAGTAACACAGGGGGAGGAGGGTGGGGAGGTGAGGAGAGCAGAGCGGAGCAGACGTGAGAAGAGGGGGGCAGGGAGGGGAGTGCCAGAGCACTTCCAGACGAGACTTAGGAGATGAGACAGTGAAGGAGACATAGGGGGAGAGACCAGTGACGGTGGAGGAAAAGCAGGAAAATGTGGTGACCCCAAGGCCTCAGAAGAAAGTACATCAAGAAAGCAAGCAGAATCATCAAATGACAGCATCAGGGAGGATGAGAACAGAGATCTGACCATAGATTTGCCAATTGAAACATAAAAGCTGCCCCAGGAAAGTGGTGGAGAGGAAAGCCCAGTGAGCTAATACAGCTTTAGGGCTTCTGCTGAAAAGATGAGCAAAGCAATGGGGCAAAAAGAGGACTGAGAAACAGAACTGAGGATTTCCCCCCCTTTTTTTTTCTTTTAAATAGTGATATATTTAGATGCTTAGTTAGCAATTAACTAATGGTGAATGAACATGAAGAAGAACTGAGTGAGCAAAAGGGGATGTGGATGAGGACCACAGGGGAGAGTGTGTCCAGGCAGAAACAGCCCTTCTCTTTGCTGTACAGGATGAAGGCCAAATATCCGGTGGGGTTCAGTGTTTTGGGTGGAGGGATGATCTCATTTTGATCTGATCACATCATTTCGTATAATTTTATTGGGAAAAAAAATGTGCCTAAGCGACCAGGAAAATATTATGAAAAGAGAATAGTGATGGACCTATGAATTCTATCAGAAATTAAAACGTTTGGCACTATACTAAATAGAAAGTCCAGAAATAGCAACACATCTGGATTTAGTATATGATAAAGGTAGCCTTTCAAGTCAGCAGGGTTAGGATGGAGTAATCAATAAATGGCATTGAGATACATGTCTAGTTTGGGGGAGTATAAAGTTTGATCTCTTCTCCACTCTTTAAAGGAAAATAAATTCCAGATGGATTAAACTTTTAAACATAGAAAATACCATAAAAATATTTTTAAATGGGAAATTGAAAATATATAGTTTTGGCATGGCAAAAGTATGACACAAAACTCAGAAAGGAAAGAGACGGATTGAATTGAACTAAATACAAATTTAATTAGAATATAAAATAAAAATTAAAAATTAAAACATTAAATTTAATGAAATAAAAACACTACCATATGAAAATGTCCCATAACAAAGTGAAAACACAAACTAGAAACTAGAAAATATTATTTGTATTATCTTTGACAAAGGGCTAGTTTTCTTAATATGCAGATGACTCTTAGAGATCAGTAAGACCAAGAAAAAGATAAATAATCCAACTGAAAGCAGGTAAAATAAATGAACAAGGAATTCATAGAAAAAGGCATACCATTTGCCAATAAACATATGGAATAATACTCAACCTCACCCATAAAATAAGAAATGCAAATTAAAACAGTAATAAAATACCATTTTCCACCTATGAAATACTTGTAATTTTGAAAATTCCTAGAGCTGGTGAAGGGGATGCAAAACAGATGATTCAAGAGGGGCAGTTTGGAAATGGTTAATAGGAAGAAGAACACGAAACATGCATTTGCCCTTTGACCCAGTAACACCACTTGTAAAGATTTAAACTGCTGATATTCTTATATAAGTGTACAATGGATGGTCAAAAATATTTATTACAATTAAAAAGTCAGAAACAACTTAAATATTTATCAAGAGACTATCACTAAATATACTATAATACTCAAAAGGAATTATTAATCAAACCATGATACATTCATGTTATAGAATATTATGCAACAGTTAACAAGAAAGAAGTGTAACATATATAGATAATCTGGAAATATGATAAAAATATTTTAAATAAAAAAAGTCAAACTATAAAAACTTGATCCCATGTATGCTTAAAAAATATACTGATATATGTTACCATATGCACTGAAAAAATCTAGAGTATACATGTTGAATTACATTAGTTTTCTCTAAGGAATGAGATTAGGGTATTGGGATGATGGTGGGAAAACTTTTACATTTCATCTTATACCTGTCAGAAGATATATACATATAAAACTTATATATGTGAGAAATTATTTCTATAAGGAGAAAACTAGTTAATTTAAAAATTATATCCAGACCCAAGCACCTTTAATCCAGATACTGTCTAACATGTGCAGAATACAGTTTGTGACTGCTTTTTCCCTTGCTCTGGCCACTCTCTACTTTCTATAGTGGAAGGAAGCTCTCTTGTCTTCCTTCAAGTCTTGATCTTCCCTAGATGATTCTAGTTCATTCTCTCCTCTCTTGAATGGCAGGAGCCAAGACCTGTTCATATCCTGGGTACTCACCAACAGAGAAACTTTGGTTTGTTTATTTTTTAAAAATTGAACACATTTGTTTAAAAAATGGTTGAATCTAAACACAATATTCCAGATCATATCTAACTGAAAAAGGGAATAAAATCTCACCTCCTTTATTTTAGATACCATACTTCTAATAATGCAAACTAAGCTTACATTTATGTATGTATGTATGTATGTATGTATGTATGTATGTATGTATGTATGTATTTAGGGAATGCATGACATGCTGTTAACTTATTAAATTCAAAGTCAACTAAAATCTCCAAATTTTGGGCACCCTCTATTACATTATATTTGTAGAGGTTTTTTTTAAACTTAGGTAGTAGACTTCATGTTTTTTTCTAATAAATAAAGTTGAATTCATTCTGCTTAATAATATACCCTGTCAAGATGTTTTTGAATCTGATATCTTTGAATCTGTAGCCCAGAAACTTACCTCATTGCCATGTACATTTGCACTAATGTGAGTGTTTTGGATAAGGTTGTTTACCCAACTATGAAACCACTTCTTGAGGTCCAGCAATGTTCAAGGAACATTTGTTAGATGATTCAGATTATAAGTTTCTCCATCAGTGCAGATGGAGCCAGATATGTTTCTGTATCTACTGAGAAACTAAGATGAGGCTGGCATTTACAGAAGCCTTGAACTAACAGGGATCATGATTTCCTATGTTCATTCATTTTGCATAAGTAATTCTAAATTGACTTCCAACTTCTTGCATGTATTCAGGCCCCTTACAAATGAAGGTTTTTTTTTTAACCATTATAACTTAGAAACACAAAATTTTAGAGATTGAAAAAAGCAGATTCTCTGGCACTGTAATCAGTTCTGTACCTAAGGCTTTTTAAATGTGATGGAGAAATTTTAGAAATACTGACTGAATAAAAGTGGTACTCAAGAGTTTGAGTTTGCTAGTTGTAATTAAGACGAACGTGTACTCAGTAGGAATATGGCACAGTTCTATCAAGGACTAGTCAGTTAAACAGATTAACCACTTATAGATGCTTTGAGGAAAAGTTTTAGGTTATGTCTGCCAAAGTGTATTTTCTAAAAAGCAGAATTGCTGCTTTCAGGAGTATTAGCTGATTTGTTAAGAATTTCAAAGAAAGACAAATTAAACGGGAAAGAAAAGGGAAAACTGAAACACAAAGTTTACCCCCCAAAAGTTCCCAATTTCCTAAAGAATTCTACCCATCATCAATCGAGTTCTCCTTTTAGGAAGCCTGGACAAAGGGTAGCCCTTCAGTGGGTCATGTTTGTTTTCTGTCTTATCTCTAGGCCACCTTTTTCTTCCTCTTCCTCATTCAGGTGCTTTGAGTGTTCTATTACTGCCTCTCCTTTCTCTATCCCATAATAAAAACCTACCCAAATAAAGGAGTTGTTATCAGTCATTCACACTCTGGTATGAATTTTCAACCTTCTTCTCCTCTAGGATGTTTATAGGTAACCTATTACTAGTTATTATAGAAAGACGTTCATTATCTCTGTTCCAGACAGAAGTATTCTAGAGCTAAAATCCCCTCTAAAAAGTGATTCTTTTGTTTGAGTTAACAGTGCTTGGTTAATCAGCTCTAAAGGTGTTTTGTTTAGGTTTCTGGAGCCATGATAAGAGTTAGCGTACTCACTGTAAGCTTACTTAACAGGAGAGAGTTAAAAAGAGAAATTCAGATTTAAGAATCTTCCCCAGGAAATATTGCCGAGATAGTGTAAAGAAAGATTCAAAGATCCCTTCAAGTAGAATTCAAAAGTAAGAAAAGCAAGAAGACTAAGAACTGAAAGGCACTTTGGAAGTTACCATGCCCATCACTCATTTCATTAACGACAAAGCCAAGGCTAGAGAGGTGGAAGACTTGCTTGTTGACATATGGCTGTTAGTGGCAGAAATGAGACCAGCACTCAGATCTCCATATTGACTTTGAATTTGTTCATTCATTCATTCATTCATCAAATACACATGGAGGGGCCCTTGGGTCCCAGGCTCTCTCTGCAGTTCTGAAATAATCATGAATAAAGCAGCCCAAGCTCCTGCATGAGTGTCACTGCTGAACACTTTGTTATAGCTGTGGGTCAAGACCTGTTCCCCAGATCATTGCACAAGAACCTGACTGACCTGCAGGACACATCAGTGAGCAAACTTCCCTGATTAATTACGATCAGTGGAGTGCTTAGTGGGAGCTTAGCAGGAGCTGACACAAGTACTTTCTCACTATAGATTTCAGGGGAAGTTCAACTCACACGTTTCTGACTCACTGGGAGCTTAATATCCCTGTTGGGCTGTTATGACAGGAAGACTAGCTTCCCAAGATTCTTCTGTCATAGTTACGAATTGAAAGGATAAAGACCCTCACAGTCTACCAATAAATAGCTAGAATCACAGTATATTTTTTTTTCTTTTTTTAAAATTCAGGCACATCATGTTTTAACCAGTACCAATTTGGTCCTCCTGCTTTGCAGAGATTGATTGGAGTACTGTTACACAATATCATATTTGGCAATAAGTATGAAGAAAAATCTTCCCTCCTACCATGTGTGCCTCACTTCAGATACACAGGCACTTCAAAACAGACTTATATTTTGGGGAAGAGAGACTAAATTTTCCTGAACAACTCCTGTTTGTTAGGCATTGAAATCTGTTTGGTGAGTATTGTTTAACTTAATCCCTTCCCACCCACCCCTAACCGCTGATTCCACAGAAGGAGCTGGGGTTTTGGATTTAGAGACCAGGGCTTAGATCCCAGCCCTGACATTTATTAGGGCCTGTCTGCACCCCAGGGAATTGGGGGAAACAGCACCTCCTCCCAGAACTCTGATGAGAATTGCACGTGGGGCTGTAGGAGAGAGGGCCTGGCCCTGTGCCTGGTGTGTGGTAGTTACATAGAAAGCATGAATGGCTCCCTCTTCTTGTCCTTCCCCTCTTCCTTTCAAACTGCTTATTTCCACATGGTTCCAGAGGTCCGCCTTGAAGTCTGGCTTAGATGTCTGTCTCCTGCCCTGGCCTCGCATCTTCCAGGAAGCCTCGCTGGGTCAGCCCAACCTAGTCGCAGGCCCACCAGCTTTACATTCACTCACTCCTCCTCCTCAGATGGAGGCTCCTATTTTTTTAAACCTGTAAGAACTTGCTACATATGTCATAATGGAAGCTGGATTCAAGTGGTGGGAGCAGGGGCGTCTCCTTTATTGTTTATTAGGAGGCACCAAGTTCAAAATGAAAGGAAAACATCTTTAGAATCACATTCGATGAATTTTTACAAAACACATACCATGCAGGCCATGTTTGCTATCCACTTTTACCTATATTTTTCTTATTTGGGTCTCAAAAAGATCTGGTGTGACAGATTATGCTAGCCTCATTTACAGGTGAGACACTGAGGCTTGGTGGAGAGACTGAGAATGACTTGCTTAGCGTCACTCAGCTAACGGCATCAGAGCCGGAACACCAAACCTGCCCTTTTAACTAACAGCTTGCGATCTCCCCTTGGCATCACACGGCTGGCGAAGAAGTTCTGATTGTCTTACGACTCCCCAGGAGCACACAAGGGAGCCAGAGGGGCTCCTGAAATTGACTAGCCTGCTTTCCCCCTTGGACTGTGGCATTAGAGCCTTTGTCCGCTACCATCGCACCCATCCTTATGGAGCGCCTATATTTGCATTCATCTGCAGCAACCCCATAGAATTAAAAAAAAAATCGTGCAATTATTACTGAAAGCTTCTTCCCTTGTCACCGTAGTCAGTACAGAAGTAGTGAACGACAACTTGGAGACAATACTATCTGCCATGTCCTCTTCAGTAAGCTGTTTGACTTAAATTAGAATTTCACTGAGCTTCTTTGTAGCTAAACAAAGCCTGCATCTTGTTGTAAGTAATAGAACTTATTTATACTTGATATCCTTTGAAAAGTGGTGGCACATCAGCAGCTCAAGCAGAAAGTCTTCCCTAATTCTTCCAGATGAAGTAACACGTCATTATCAGATAAGAGTGTTGTTGATATTTGAATATCAGCATAAACCTATCTGTCCATTTCTAAAACTGAGACCCACCCGAGGGAGATGAATTCGTGTATGTGTCTTGATTCAGCTTCTCGATGTTTGAAGAGCATCTATAGTAACCGAGAGATCACCAGGTACTGGATCCTGCACGACCAGTTCGTTTCCTGCAGCTCCAGGACGAGTTTGCAGTTATGCATGGCTTTTCTCCTTGCCAGGATTTTGGCCAGTATTTCTTGCCCGTCATTCTTCATTCTTGTCTTTGCATTTTGGGTGAGTCACTGCCATACTTGTTACTGAAGCTTCCTGGGGTGAAACTCTGGGTCTCCTTCCTGATCACCCCAGACAATCCTAGTGCATGAGTTTACCTTGAATTATGTTTTGTATTGCTTTATAATTAGTTTGCAGACACTTAGGTATGTTTGCAGATACCTTAGTCAAAAGGCAAAAGGTGTGTTTTCCTTTTCTAAAGCCTGGCCTGTAAGAATGTCCTCACTTTGGGAAAATAGTTGACAAAATTTACATGTGATCTTGAAATCCACCTCCACCCATCACCCCCAACACACACACATTCCACCACTGGTGCTAGGTTCATACCCTTGATCCAGCCCAGATGTGATGTTTAACAAGTCACTCCCTCTCCCTAGTCTCTGCTTCCTTCTCCATAAGATCAGATCTGTCAGAGGCATGTTTCCTGTCACTGCACCTCCCCTGTTCAAAGAAGACATCACTAGTTGAATACCGAACTCTTTCCTGACTAGCCTGGAAATGGCTACAGAATCCTCAGAACACATCCCCGATATATACATATAGGTGACACATCCTTCAAATAACTAAGTTTTTTCCTCAAAATCTCTATCCAAGCTAGACACCTTTAGAGGAGTTTGGGGTTTCAGATTTCAGATTTCTAGAGGAGAATAAAGGAGGCACCAATAATTGACACTCTTAGAAAAATTTCCCTAGTGGCCTAGACTCGTGCCCATGATCCTGGTGAGATTTGCAAAGAGAGTCAAATACTCAGAGGGTTTGATAGGTTTGATGATATTTTTATAAAACTGACCTGACAATCTTGTATTTAAATGCTGGTTGGACCAAGGGAATTGCCTTACCATTGTATTGCAGAGAAAAGACATAATGTTTGGGGAACATTTTATTAATTGTGTTAATGAACATTGTAACACTTAACAAGTGCCATTCTTTGTTCTAAGCATATTTCAAGTATTAATTCATTTAATCAGCACAATAGCCCTGCGATGTGCGTACTGTTAATACCCTCATCTTACAGATGATGAAACCAAGGCTCAGGGTGTTTAAGCAACTTACCCACAGTCACACAGCTGGTCCAGGGTGGAGCTGGGATTTACACCCATCATTCCACCCTTGGATGAAACTCTTAACACTACATTCTTTTCCCCCTTTAAGTTGTAGAAACTCTGTGAGGCCTGATCGATCTGGGGGCATTCTTGAAAAGACAAGAAGAGGTTGTCCTCAAGAAAATATATCCTGTGGTAATGTGCTAAAGCTGCCGGTTCACAGACTTTACTATGTGAGGGATGGAACTTCCTCCTCCTTTCTAACTTCTCATGGCTCCCTTGTTATAAAGATTTCTTTTTATTGGACCTGATGAGATGTTTATCAAGGGTCTTCTCCCTTCAAAACACTGGTCCATTCGTCTTTTCCTTGAAAAGCAGCACTGAGGTTCTGAGAGTTCAGAGGGTCTCCCGACAACTAGGGAAGTTTCTCCTGAATTCATTCTGGCCATGCTTTTCACTCAAATGCTGTTGAAGGTATTTAGCAGTTGACTCCATGGATGGTATCATCCATTGACTGAGATTCCTTTGTAAGGACTGAGATTCCTACTGAGCACAGGACATCTTAATAATGCCTATTTCAGCATGAAAGAGTCAAAGGAGGAGTTAAGGAGGAGTTATGGAGGACACTTGAAGAAGAGCAGGATTTTGAGTGAAGGGAGCAATCTGAATTGCATGAGGGGTGCTGGGTTGGGGAAGCTGGAGTGGGGAGTAAAAGGAGGGAAAGGGGGTTGATCTTTAGATAGAGAAAGGTTGATTTTTATTCTGTTTGCACAATAATGTGTCAGTTAGCTCTGCTTTGGTTGCACTTGACAGAAAACCCAATTCAGATGGGTTTAAATGGTGGGGGCAGTGGAGAATAGCAAATGTGGGGTGTGTCTTGGCTCACATAACTTAAAAGTCTACACAGCAACTTGGTTTGGTGGTGGCATGGCACCCTAGGAGTCTCTTCTTAGCAATGAAGTTGTGCCCTCTCTGTTGGTCAAGCCTCTAATTTTGTTTGAGTGAAATCGTCTTGGAGGCAGACTTGAGATCAGATTGGAGATAGAAAATTGGAAGCTAAGCTAACTGAAAGGGCAACACCTGCTCTAGTTCAAGAAAAAAATGATGAAAGGCTGGGCTCTGGCAGAGGGAGTCAGTATGAAGAAGACACTTAAGAAGTCTAATGATTGAATATCAGGGGTGCAGGGAGGGAGGAACCTACAGTGATTTTTATGTTCCTGCCTTGGCAACTGGATAAAAGTTGAGCCTTTCATCAAGCTAGGGATACAAGAGATTTAGTGGGGAAAGATAGATAAACCTGATTTTGAATTCCCTCTGGGACATTCAGGTGCAGATTTCTGGTAGGCTGTTGGTTGTATCCATCTTGAGCTCAGAAAACCACGCTGGGCTGGAGATATGGATTTGGAGCTCATCAGAGCAGATGAGTCATTTAAAGGTTTTGGAAGAGGAGGGGGAAGACCTGCAAAGGAAACCAAAAGGAAGACAGTCAGAGAGGTACAAGAAAAATTAAGAAGCAGTTTCCACAAAGACAGGAAAGGAAGAGGAGGAAAAGTGTAAAATTCTAGGTGGAATTAATTAAAATAAGAGTTGAAAATTGTCCATAAGATGTAGCAGACGAAAAGATCACTATCACACCAGGTCAGTGGTGGAATCCATGCTTTCGACAATCAATATTGAAAAGAATCACAAGCACCGATTAAATCAAGCAAATCACCATGTTTATTGATCACCTGCTGGGTGAAAGATCCCATACCAAGTGATGGAGAAACAACAATCAAAATCATGTTACAGTCTCTGAGCAGCAAGAACATAAATGCGTTATTTTGTGTTTAATTTGAATTCAATCTGGCATTATAACTTAATTTGAAACATGAGCTGAATTTATTCAGAGGGGTTCAGCTTTCTAAAAAGGGAAGGTGGTTTATATACCAAAGTGTGTAATCAAGATCAGAGGATTTTGTTTAAAAAAAAAATCAATCACGTATGATTGTGCTCATCAAAATTATTCCTCGTTATCTCCGTTTAAGCCCTAATAAGTATTGCAACTTTATCCTATTTCTGGAGTATTCTCACCACTGGAACAACTTCCAACTCTTTGTGCTCAGTGGATTGATATAAAGGAGGCTTACCCTCAATAGCAGTTGCCACTTAATGACTGCAGTCCCAGCGCTGCTAAAAGCACTTCTTCAGTTTCTCCGTTTTCTCTTCCTTTGAATCAAGCATGCTAATAGCATCTCCCTGAAAGGTGGTCACTTCACCCTGCTTGTCTGTCTTTTAGCTCCTGAACTTCCCATGTTTCATCTCAGTCTCTCTTGTAATGCAATATGACTTTTGAATTTCACTGCAGTCCTTCCCAGGTCTCTGGGAGGAAGTGAAAAGTCTACCATTGACCATGGCAGTGGTGTCCGTAATTCCCATAACCTTGTGGGTACTGGCTTAAGTTGGAGAGCCGGCACTGTAAACGTTTAAGCAGATCTGGGAGCCAGCCCTGACTCCCAATTCCATGGATAACTTTTCACCGGATTTTCGTGGCTGACAGATCTTCTTTCCTCAACTCATAAACCTTCAGATATTTCCAGGAAGAATGTCTAGACCAAATCAGATTTCTGTGGCTTGCATGAACTCAACCAAAATGAAATGGGATTCACCTCTTTTCTTTTTATTTTGCAGTTCTGGCTGTGTAATCTCCCTTGCTATATTTGCCTTGCTTCTGCCACCATTTTCTTCCCCGTCTTTCTTCTGATGATGGAACACATATAATGCAATCGAAAGGCAAATGGAAAGAAATTCTGGAGTATCTGCTGTTTCCCATCCTCCCTGCCTTCTGCCCCTCCATTGGTGTGGACCATCAATGGTCAGTTGTTTCTGTGTAGCGTATATGTGTGATTGGCACTCCCTGCAATTACCCTTTCCGCAGCCTCTGCCCCCGAGCGGTGCGGCTTCTTGGGTTACTGATGGCCTCACAACAAACCTGACTTTGTTCTTTTAACCATCTTCTCTCAATGCCATCTCATTAAAGTATATTGCCAGTGAAAGCAGCCTTGACAAATGTCTTTCCACTTGTAACCTGGTCTGAACACTGCCTGTTGAATTTTTCTTGTTGCATGGGCTAAATGTTCCAAGATAATTTTGTAGAGAAACATGAAAAGTACCAGTTAGGGGTGTCCTCTGTATTTTTAAGAACTTGTGTCAAGCACAGATCATTAGCCTTTTAAATGATCGCCCTGCTCCCATAATGTGACATGCATAATTTCATTTTGTGTCCTTTAGTCGTAAGTATAAATTATGATAGACTACAAGACCCAGGCAGTCAGGGACACAATGGGTGACCAAAAAGTAAAGGGCAGCGGGGACTCCACATGTTGAGTCTCTTGTGGGAATCTCTGGAAACCAAGGCTTTTTCTGGAAATTCTTATTAAAAAGTGGGAAAATGTCCTGGTTCTAGATGGGAAGCTGTCATTAAAAGGTTTTTCAGTGTAAAAATAATTACACTCCTTATAATTTCAAACAGTCTAAACAGTATCACTGAAGACAAGATGTAGCCCCATCTCCATGTGGTCCCTGCCCAGCCCCTGGCTTATTCTCTCAAGAATTAATAATGATGCAGAAACAGAGCAGAGTAGTGGAACTGGCATTTCCCAATTTAAAACTCATTCCTGCTCCCAATCCTTGCCAGCTGATGAGTACTTCTGCTAGATTCCTGAACTTTCCATCTGGTTGTGCTGTCACATTCCTGCCTCCCTGAAGGGAAATGCCTCCTCAAAAAGAGAAAAGAATCAAAATAAAATAAAAATTAAAAAAATTTTAACTTTAAAAAGGAGAAAAGGAAAGGAGTTTAAAGAACAGGCTCCTTGTCCTAGACACCAACTACCGTATCCATTAATCCGTCTGTTTGTCAGTATTTACTGAGCACTTTCCAAGGAGGTGAAAGCAGCTAAAAGTGCTGACTTGGGTTCAAATATCTTGGATTCAAACTTCAGCTGCACCATTTTGTTGTTCTTTGACCTCAGGTGACAAGGCTGAAACACATTACTTAGCCTCCTCAGGCCTCAGCTGCCCCATCTATAAAATGGGGTTGTAGGTTAATTGGGATAGTCCATATCAAATGATTAAAACAATGCTTGGGACTTAGTAAGCACTCATTAACTGTTAGGATTATTAATACTATATAGGAAGTAAAATTCTAAAAATTACAATAACATATTTCTGCCTTAAAGAAACCTTACATGTGCACCTACAGAAATTGACACAACATTGTAAACTGACTGTCTTCAATAAAAGAATATATACACAAAAATAAATAAATACACGTAAATCCCCTGAAAGAGGCCGATGTGAAATGTGAAAGGACCTACAATTTGAAAAAGGAATTGGCTAATATGATTGCTTTACAGACAGACACATAAACTACTGGGGCTTATGCTGACTAGACAGCCTACTTCACGGATGTACTACTGCTTACATAGATCCAGCCTCACTCTTTTCAAAAGATTAGAATCTGGCATTAGTTACTTCCGTGTATCTGAATCTTTTAGGATGCATGGATGAGTTCTTCAGATTTGAATTGTGAATGATAGCAAAGCAATGGTTCACACTTCAGTCTCTTCACCCCGCATCCCTGCAACATACAGACTTCTTATTTCACAGATGTGGAAATTAATACACAAAAAGCAACATGTTGGTTCAGACCAATATTACCGCATCTGCTAAAAGTTATGTGTCCATGTCTTGATTATGAAAAACATATTTTTTGTGCCAGTACTTAAACACCCTCGGATGACCCCTCCACTTAAAAATAAGTAAAATAAATAGAAATGCAGGTGAAAGGTGTCATTCTATTCTCACATTAATATGCCTGAGTGAAGTTCAGAGAGACGAGTAACTGGTTATACACTCAGCAACAGGGAAATTAACATTCAAACCAAGAGCTTGAAAGAGCTGGTGTGAAGTCCTTGCTCTCCCCATGACATTAGGGACCCTTTTCTTTTTGGTGACTTCTGGTTTTCTGGGTAATATACCTGTGATAGACGTGGCAACAGTAAAAACAAACAAACAAACAAACAAAACAGTCAATATTAGCCAACCAAGCCTATGCACTTGACAAATAAAAGTTTAACACTTCTACCAGAAGACTCAGTTGGACTGAAAGGAATTATTTGAGCCATGTTTTTGTTATACTTTCTTTCATAAAAAGACATTTGTCCCAAGATATATTTCTTTTCAAAAAAAAATTTTATTGAAGTACAATCAATTACAATGTGTCAATTTCTGGTGTATAACACAATGTCCCAGTCATGCATATGCATACATATATTCATTGTCATATTCTTTATTTCTTAATACATAAATTCTAACATGCATTCCAAAGACTGTTCCCACAAACTCAACGGATTATATTGTACCTACAAATATTAAATGTTTATATTTTAGGTACTTTAAGAAATTTACCCACATTTAAAATGAACAGTTATCACAAATTCAAAAGGAAAGGGAAGGGTGAACAAGATCTTTGGTGAGGTGGGAAATAATACATCTTAGAGCTTATCACGGCAAGTACCTGCGAATTCCCACCAGAAGTCAGTCTGTATAGCAGCTTTGAGCAGTCATTCTGGATCAGACAGGAGCCATTTGAACGTAGAACGTGGAAGCTGCTTGATCTTTCTGAACCTCAGCTCCCTCATCTATAAAATGGAATAGTAATATCCAGACGGTCGTGAGAGTTAAATAGATCACTGGCGGTCATTTGTTAAATCTTGTTTGCCTGTGATTCCTTCTACTTCACTGGTCTCCATTTTTTCAGAAGACTACCTTCAGAATGTACTATTCCCCAAGCATCAAATGTGGTTTCCCAGAGAGAAAGGACAACCAAGATCATTTTTTCTCTCTCCTTCCTAATCCATCTTTGTCCAAGCTCTGCCTCAGTGGCCTGGCACACCTGTCTCACCTTTCAGTGCCCAGCGGTGTGCGGAACCATGTAGAACTTCGGATGATGATTGTCACGGGTTTGGCTTTCTGCCCCTCACTCAGGCTGTCAACATGCAGAAGCTGAACACTCATCTATTTATAATCAAGCCCCCTGACTCCTTGAGAAAAGGCGTGTTTGCAGGCCTCCTTCATGGTCTCGAGATGCTTCTCCAGATCATTCCAGTGGCTTGAATTCGGGGCAGCTGGGGCAGGGGTGCAGGAAATCTGAGGATAGTTATTGCTTCAACTTTGAAATTGGCCACGGAGCAGAACGGTAGCAGAAATCAAAATCACAAACACTAATGAGGCTCCCTCGTTGGTGCCAGCTCTGTTCTTGTCACCACCCTCCACAGCCCCAGAAGAGAGTGAGGATTATAGGTTTGGTGGAATCCTTGGGGCACATTCAAAGAGTTTGAGGTTTTGTTTGAAAGTCTGTTTGCAGACTGTAAAAATGGATTAAATTGCCTCTCCAACACAAAGAAATGCCAGGTCTCAGTGGAGGTAAGACACCAGAGACTTAAAGTGCTACTAGAAGCAAAATAATGAAAAGAGTCCAAAATGCTGGACCAGCTTTGCAGCCAAGTCTGTATACCATACGTTTAAGAGTATCTACATTAATTGTGATGGAAGGAACCAAAGAAGTAATGCATTTAATGGCATGTCTTTTCTTTTTGAAAGGAAATGGGTTACTTAAGGACCATGGTACATATTACATCCTTTTTTTTAAAAAAAGCACAACAGAAAGTTATTTCCTTTGTTCTATTTCCCATTGCTACTCCCTCCTATAAAGTTCAGATGCTTTACCTGTCTAACTTGTAGAAGTGATATGGGTGGGTCAAACTGTATTTACAAGATGCCATTGGAATCCAAAGATTAAATAAAGAATAAAGACGAGACTTTTTAATCTCTTAAATTGCCATATCACAAATCATTCTAATGATTTTTTTTATTACTTTTATACATGTTGAAAGCACTGAATTATATATCTTGGGGGAAAATGGGGAAAAAACTATTCTTGATGGCTTATAGCAAGATCATGCTAATAAAAAAGAGCCATATATTTGCGGAGATACTGATGGTTATCTAAGCTTTAAAGCACTAACATCTTTCAACTGACAGCACCTACCAGAGACACTGTGAGAAAGATGAATTATGTGAGTGCTTTTTGCCCCTCAAATGGCCTAAATCATCATTAATCCACACCAGTAGATTAGTAGCTCTTTCCAAGCCTGAAATTAGTATTTTCAAAACTTAATAAGTTAACGTGTGTAAGGTACATTGCACATATATTTTGTTAGATATTTTGATCATTTTTAAATTTTTTAATTTATTATTTTATTTTGGGGGGAAGGTAATTGGTTTTTATTTATTTACTTATTTTTAACGGAGGCACTGGGGATTGAACCCAGGACCTTGTGCTTGCAAGGCATGTGCTCTACCACTGAGCTATACTGTTCCCCCCATATTTTGATCATTTTTGCCTTTCTTTGCTTGTTCCTGTGTGTGTCTGCACCTGTGCCTACAGGTTTCCGGGTAGTCTTCTCTGCTTGCAGACACTGTGCTGGACATAAGGGGAAAGGGCATGGCACAGTTCCTGTCCCCAGGCGAGCACTGTCCCTAAAACTGCAGTGGCCTGTGCATGGGCTATAGGAGTGTTATCAGCTATGAAGACAGCACAGGGCCTGAAAGATAAGAGAAACTTGAGGAGTGGGCACTTAAACTAAGCTCTGAAGAATATTAGAAATTATTCTGAGAATACTTTTCTTTTTATCATAAAATATATCTTTTTTAAATTAATACAGTTTTTTGGAGCAGTTTAGGATTTACATAAAATTAGACAGATACTACAGAGTTCCCCTATAGCTCCTCCCTCCTCCCCCCCATACAATTTCCCCTATTCTTAACATCTTGCATTAATAAGGATCATTTGTTGTGACTGATGAACAAATACAGATTTACTATTATTATTAACCAAAGTTTATAGTTTCCACGAGGGTTCTCTCTTTGTGTTGCACAGTTCTACAAGTTTTGACAAATGTATAGTGTCATGTGTCCATCACTATAATATCATACAGAATAGTTTCAATCCCTAAAAAATCTCCTGTGCTCCACTTATTCATACCTCCCACCCGTTTTCCAAGCCCCTGGCAACCAGTGATCTTTTTACTGATTCAATACTTTTGGCTTCTCCAGAATGTCCAGTGGTTGGAACCATACAGCATGTAGCCTTTTCAGACCAGCTTCTTTCACTTAGTGATATGCATTTAATGTTCCTCCATATCTTTTCATAACATTATAGCCATGTTCATATTTTTACAAATAGAAACACAAGCACCATTTTTAATGCCAGAGATAGATACTGTGAACAATTTGGTGCATTTTTTTCCAGTTTCTTTCATAGATAGATAGAAAAATCAGACATGTACATATCAAGTGATCATATTGTCTATACAAAAACCAATCAAAAATCCTTCATAATCTCACCATGAAATTGTACTGAGTTTGAATTTATTTATATGAGAGTCCATATAGAGCTGTAAAGTCAAATCACATTTAGTTACGTAGTCAATAAAACTGACTCTACTAAAAAGAACACAATTGCCAGACATCAAGCCTGCCGCCAAATTCTGGAATGTTTATTTACCACAGCCATGATACCCGTCCCTCCCATGGACCCTCACAGCTGTTCACAGAATTTGCAAACAGAAGATGAGAGAAGCCAGTTCACTGGGAAGGGGCAGAGAAGGACAGGTTTTGAAAGAGGTAGTGAGTCATCCACATTCGAATGTCCAGCCACAGCTGAAATGATTACTGGAACCCAGGGGAGAGGTTCAAGTTGTCTGCCTGTTTGGGAATTCCTCTGCACATCCCTAATTGTTAAAACTGTGAGAATTCTTAAAATTTCCTTAAAACCAAATTAAGCTTATGGCAGGCAGTTTCACTAAGAGAGAAATGACATTGCGAGCACCCCATTTATAACATCTTTTTTTGAATCAATACGTGTATTTGGTTTTGGCCCGTTATAAATTACTTGCTCTTTGACAAGATTGTTTTTGTGTTCTCCCACTAATATGTGTGTGCTGTGTATCTCCACGTGACTCCTTCTCTGCCTTTTTCTGTCTTCTGTTATATAAGATCTTACTGCTGTCTTCAACATGATCACACTTCAACAGTCAAAAAAAAAAAAAAACCCAATGTATTTCAGGTGTTTGAGATGAAGGAGGTTGCGTGAGTTTAACCTTCCTTGGTATCCTTGTGAGCTTTCTGTATTTAATACTTGTTTTATCTGAAGCCTGTGGAGGTTCTAAACTATTAGAAGACACACTTTCTGAGAACTACCTTTCTAGTAGCCTGAAGATATATCATTGATGTTGGGCAACAAAGTTATTCTCTGTAATCCTCTTGATGTTGTAAATGAAAAAGAAGACAGAGCCAGCACCATCTGAACTTTGGGCAAACCATTTGCTCAAAAGGATCATCAAAGGACCAAGCCCTGCCAAAATAATATTTAAAAAAAATATCCAGCAGAAAGGAAAACATTCAGGAGCACGCACAAAAATGAAATTGGTGCAAATTAACTCCATTGTGATTGGAGAGCAATACAAAACAAACTCCCACCACAGCCTCGAAAGGAAAGCCACACAAGACAGACATTGAAGTTGTAGCTTCACAGTAGCCATCTTTTAACAGCTTGCTTTCTTCAATGCTTTAACCTAAAAAAAAAAAGAAAGAAAGAAAAGAAGAAGAAGAAGAAAAGAAAGAAAAAGAAAAAAAAAAGGAAAGAAAGAGAAAACCTATCCATTGTTATGCCCCTATTCATCCTTCATTCAAAGTCGTTCCTATGCATTAATTACCACTTTCTTCAATGCGCTGGGAGCGCCCAAACACGGCCTGTTTTCAAAGAGGCACACTTCCATGCCTCTGCTATTTACATGCAGAGCCTGCTAAAATTTTCATCCCAATACTTTGAGATCCCCCTTCATTTTTGCATACTGTAATTGTTCATAAGAAAAAAAAAAGACAAAAGAATGATTTCGTGCTTGCAGGACAGTTGTTTGCATCTCTTTCATTTTTCTTTCCAGCTGTGACAGGCAGCAGTAGGGTCTTTAGCAGGTGTCCTGCCTGCCCTATGGTAATTTTTAACTTTCCTTCACTTTCTTTTATGTCTGTCACATTTATAGAGATGGTTTTTTTCTTTTTACCCCTGATGCCTCGTACTGTTTTTTCCACCTTTCTTATAGCAATCTAATATCTGGATTTTTTTCCCTTACTATATCACTCTCCTTAGGAGTCATTTAGAAAGAAGGGAAAGAACTGAGTCCAGAGTTCAAAATCTCATGTAGATGTTTTAACTCCATAGTAATTGCATCTCTGACACCCACTTCACTTTCATTCCTATGCGTCTCATCTCCGAAATTTGTGAAAACTACAAGGTGGGTTTGTAGGAAATTAATGTACAGTTGACAGAAAGAAAACTTGTTCCAATATCACTGCTCGGTAGAATTTTTTAAATTTTCTAATACTGGTTAAACACCAGAAGATGGATGCAATTCATTCTGCAGCTAAATTTTAATAATTAAAACTTAATTAGGAAGCATGTTTGTGAGTCAATCAGATATTCACATTCCAGCTTATTGAGGTTAAACAATAGATATTAATGTTGCTTAAGGAGGCAAAAGGAAAAAGAATTAATGAAACTAGAGGATTGTATACACTTACAAGAACCCAAAGAGTTCAGGCAAACTGTAAAAAATTACTGAACACCACATCCGGGCATAGAACGAGAGACTTGGGAGATTACTTCACCTTTTTTAAAAAAATACTTGAGGACACGGAGGAAAGATTGTGACTTGTGTAAAGTCACCCCAGTCATGAAAGATAGATTCTGGTCCTATGATACCAATTGCAAAATATTTTCCATGACATTGTTGCCATTTAGAAAAGATTTGCAGCCTTTCTTGGGCACTCCAGCTGCACAGAGTGCACAGTGTGCCTTACCCATCCCTGGCACTATCACGGGGCCATGAACTCCAGTGTCCTGAGGATATAGTCAAGTTTCCATATCATGGCTTACAATGCCTGAAATACAGTAGATGCTTTAGAAATGATTTTTGTTATTATTACTAGTATTACCATTGGTATCAGGGTGGGTCCTCTTCTGGCACTGTTTTTGGTGAAGACCAGCATTTTCCTTTATGCATGTGGGCAGGTTCAATTCTGTAAATTGTTTGCAGCACATATATGTATTCAGATAACATATCCCACGTAAGAAGACAATAGTATCTATTTCACCACCATAATCAGGATCTCTAATAGGTAGAACACATTGGAAAATAACAGTAACAGGAGCTCAGAGTTGCAAGGGGTCTCATAGATTACCTAGTTCGGCTGCCCTCCCATTGATTGAACTCCCCCTACACTTAACGCTAGATTTCTTACATCAAATTGTATCATGTGTCATAAAATAGACCGGACAACAATTCGAAAAGAAATGAGTCCTGTTAACAATAGCCACAGTTTATGAAGTGTTTGTCAAGGTCTATATAACAGGTGCTTTGTATAATTATTTCTAAAGCTTACAAGCAACCGTGCAAGTTAAACATGCGTACGAATTTCACTTTAGTATATGGCTAAACAGAGCCTCCGAAGGGATATGTTGCCAAATGTGTAAGAGTCAGGAAGAGGCAGAGCTGAGAATTCAACCCAGGCCTGCACAGCAATAAAGTCCAAGTTCGTTCACCCCCATCACATCCAGCATCCAAATTCTTTAATCAGGAGACAATGGCTCCAAGATTCTGAAGAAATGTGCTTTATTCTTTTTCCTTTTCCTTTTTTTCCCCTATGAGTTATTTCTTGGATTCTATCCTATTCATCAAAGGACATTCCCAATCTTTGAATTGATATATCAATCTTTCGACTTAAACCCTAGCCAGTTATTAACCCATTTCATAGATTCCAGCAAGCTTCAAACTAGAAATGAAATAAATTTCTTGACTTGATCCAGGTGAAATGTCCCTTGATGTATGTAGTAGCCTTGAAGTAAGTAATTTTAGTTTAATCACATGAACATTTACGTGAGACCCCACACTAGGAGGTGTCTACGTTCAAGTCATGGCTCTGGAGAGCTCTGTGCAGCCTCAGCCAAATCCCAGCCTCTCTGAGTCACACTTCCCTGCCGGTCAGATGGAGCGGTTAGTACCGCCCTCATCTTTCCAACAGAGTGGGATCAGGGCTGGGTAAGAAAGTGTGACTGCACATGTAAACTTGGTTTTGTAAACTAAAATGCATGACACAAAATTTCATAATTCATAATGATCCACATATTAAAACCTCTAATGGTTTAGGATGAATTTTTATGAAATATTTGAAAACTAAATTACCTTAGAGGAATAAGGAAATAAGAATTCCTTTGCTCTAAAGCGGCACCAAAATACCACCACCATCTTTTGGCTTCTTGAAAGAGACGTCTAAAGGCCACTTCTGTCTTATTTTTGTTGTTTGATTTTAAAGGCAACGTTTATTTTTTAAAATAAGGAGAAAAAAATCACCCAAATCAATTATGACTGAAATGTCATTTCATTCTTTGGTTTCTAGACATTTAAGATTTTTTCAAATTATGGGAAAGTAATGAATAAAGTAGAAAAGGCAATGCAAATGTTAGACTCATAGACTCCCAGAGCTGGATAGAGACTTTCAGATAACCTGTTCTGCTCCTCAATTTGACTCACAGTAAAACCTAGACATCGAGAGAGAAAGTGATTACCCAAGTTCACCCAGCTCGTGAACTTGGAGCAGGAATACAGACGGCGGCTCCTTCTAATTCAAAATCCAGGTCTCTTTGCTACACCACAGGCCTTTGTTCTTACCATCAAGGACACCTGGAGGGCTTGCAGTTTACTTTGTTAAGGCTGTAAACTCCTAGTAAAAATGTTTGTCTTCAATTTCACACACCCCTCAGGATATCACAGCTGCCCCAGAAACCCCCCAGGCAGCACAGGCCAGACTAGAGACGCACCAGTGTAAGTGCGTGTGTGTGTGTGTGTGTGTGTGTGTGTGTGTGTGTGAGAGAGAGAGAGAGAGAGAGAGTGTGAGTGATGGGAGTGGGGGTGCAAGGCGATGGCCAGGAGAGGCAGTACCTGACAGATTTCTAAGATAAACTGAAAGCAAAAAGATTCCTCTATCCGCTGCTAAGAGCTTTCTCTAACAGCATCTCCTTTTATAGCTACAACTTCTTGTAAAAACAATAAAATGACTAACGCTAAAGATAAGAAACACAAATAGTGCCTCCATCAGTACGAAGCTGATACCCCTTCTGAGAGCACTGATTTGCTTCTGATTATTACTGCTGCCCAGCACGGGACACTGTCATCTACACGACCACACAGAACACATCGCTTTCATCGTCCCTAAGCTTACGGTTTAAGAATGAGTACCTTATGGCTATTTGTAAAGTGTTGGAATTATAGAAAACAGAACATAAAAAAAAAAAAAACAAAAACAAAAAGACCTTTTCAGGAAACTTTTAAAGGAAGTCAGCAAGAGGACATTTGTAAAATATAAAAATTTTAATTAGGGGCCGCAATAGGTAACCAACTAGGAAACACATGCCTCATAGCTCAAAACTATCGTTTCTCTTCATTTTTTAACATTAAAATTAAAGAAGTTATAAGCTCCTTCCCAACGTTCATGTTTTTTACTTCAGCTTTTTTTTTTCACTTCCTGTTTTTCACTTGGGCATTTGTTGACCTTACATGAGAAGCCTGGTTTGCGTACCATTGTTTTCTTTGAGCATAGCAAGTCCATGACATTACCTGGAACTCCTCTGTGACAGATACTTGCAGAGGCATTAATTGGTGATTATGATGGTCATTTTGGGTTACTAGACAGAGAAAGAGCCTTCTGTCAACTGTTGTTTACTTTCTAAAATGTTCTCCTATGTCCTCTTCAGAAGAGAATTTTTTACTCATCAAAGATTATTAAGCTCTTAAGGGAAGTATAACCAATCATTAATGTCAGTCTTCTGTAAAAATATTAGTTTCTAACATTGTGTCTTTTAGGTAACTC
Organism: Vicugna pacos; assembly: GCF_048564905.1. Lineage (NCBI taxonomy): Eukaryota > Metazoa > Chordata > Mammalia > Artiodactyla > Camelidae > Vicugna > Vicugna pacos. The sequence continues at coordinate 51,358,194 of NC_132987.1, read as the reverse complement.
AGTAATGCTAAAGAAGGCAATTTTCCCCAGTGTACTTAAATTTACAAAGTGCTAATAAAATGCAATTTCACTATATTTTATGAAACCATAGAGCAAAAATGTTTCCCACATAGACAATGGAATTCAGCCTGAAAACCCAGTAAATGGTGCTCAGGGCATATTTAAATGTTAACTTTGTGGAAAAGCAACAGCCTCCCTCCTTAAATTCCTCTCCCCTACACCCAGGTTTTCCACCCTTCCTGCCACTTCTTTTACCTTTCTCACAAGTACTATATTAAAACCATTATCCGTAATTCTGAGAAGTAAGAATTTAGTAAAAAAAAAAAGAAGAAAAAATTTTATAGTAAGTGTTGATACTTATTTCAATATAAAGAGCTCTCAGAAATGATGTAATAATATTGGTAATGTTTTCATCCTTTAACCTGGATGGTTGGGTCACATGTTTCATAGGTTTTATAACATATATATGTTACCTACGTCCCTCTGTATGTTTGCATGAGTGAAAAAAATAAAGTGGCAACCTAAACAAAAACATCGTCTAAATGCTTTGTAATTGAAAGTGGACGAGTCTCAGAACTATTAAGACATAGAGTGAGCTATAATTAATATTACCATGTGCTGAACACCTACCGTGTGTCCGACGTAAGCCTACGTGCTCCACGCGCTCGGAGCCTGGCCAGCCTCCAAGGCTAATGTTAGGAGCTCCATTTTACAGATTCAAGGATGTTAAAGGGCCGGTTCAGAACCATAGCTAGTAAACGGTAGAGCTACATTTGAAACCCCAGTTTGCTTTCTTTTATAAATACAAATGAAAGCAGTTAATACAATCCACAAACAATTGAGTATTAGTGTGTCCAAAAGAACATGGATTGTTACGGCAAATATAATCTACTTGTGAGTATAGGATTTCTTTACAAGAAAGAAGAAGAAATGTAATTTTGTTTCCATCTCTTGATTCCCACCCTGTCTATGGTCTTTGAGATCGTTTTTACTTATCTTTCTATGCTAGCCCTTGGCACATAATAAGGATTCGCATAACTAGGCCATGTCGTGAATTGTGAATCGGCTCTAAATACAATCCAGGAACATTGCGACGTTCCCCCCTAAGATGGTGCTAAAAAATCAAATATAAGTTGGAGTGTTGAGAAGTAAATTAACTAAGAAAAAAATTTTTTTCTAACTTCCCAAGGTTCAAGAGTTTCAAAATCTAAACACTTTGGTTGCTAAATCTTAATATCTCCTTTTCAGACAAGCTGCAAGATGATGAAATTGCTAGAGATTTTCGGGAGGCTCCTCAGTGGTACCTAAGGGTAGTCGTGTGGGTCACATGGGTAACTGCGGCCCAGCAAGATGTTGCATTTCATCAGATATTTAGTTTCAGCAATTCGGACTGCGTGGCTATCTTAATGAACACAGCATGTACATTAAGTAAGGTTAGAGCTTCTTCCTGGAAAAGCAAATTTACTCCAACACCTGTCACAATCACCCTTTTAAGGGGAGTGGACAAACGTGGCTGACATGTGACCTTTTAACCTCCCAGGCACTTCCATACCTGGGGCGTTTTGCCCAGCAATGTGCAGCCAGCGCTGTTTGTTTGCACTCTCCTCTGTTATCCTGTTGTTTGTTTTGCCCACACCGCTGTATTTGCGCTGAACACAGCTCAGACCCCACCACGAGCACGGCCTCTGGTCTGACATGAAGACAGCCTCCGAGAGGGGAAATTCTCCACAGTGCCGCCTAGTGTGTAGACCTGGCGTGGGGGTGTTACTTCCCCTACTGCCACTAGACCCTGACGTGGCAAAACACATTTTTGTAAGGTGCACAGGCACGCCTTCTTTTTTCCCAGCCCTGTTTCCGTGTACTCTCTTCCACTAGAGATGGGCCTGTGTTCAGATGTTACCTTGTTCCTGAGTGTGGCCAAGTGGTGGCTCACTGGCTGGAAAGCCGGAGAAAGGGTTTTTGCTTTGAGTCAGAGGTTGAATTAAATGACCTTTTTAAATCCTGAGATTCTCTGATTCTACAGAGAGGGGTAAAAAGGCAAGTATTCATGGCACTTAATTCTAAAACATTGCTTTGGCAAAGGATTATAGAATAGGATGAGGTAAAATATACAAATATTCTTAAGCAAATAATTTACTAATAGTGTTAATTAGCACCTTAGCTGTACTCAGTTTCTGCCATGGACTTGGGTTTCTCTGTACTATTAAAAGTGGCCATAGACTTCTCAGCATAGTCAGATTTCAAGAAAAGGCTGAATGGAGGTCCATATATATCTAATTGCTCAGTCATGCTTCAATTCTTGATGTGCATGATTTTTCTCTGTGCTCAGTTCTCATTATAGCCCTCCACTCGCCATGATTTCCAGGCTCATCTGAAAACAAAATCCATTTCCTAAAGTTTCTGTGTGGTTAGCCAGAGGACTTTACCCACCTGGAATTCGATTTCTCCATTTGAAAATTAGGAGGATATTTGAGACTTCTCTATCTCAGTAAAAATCAAAATAGGGACGCCTGTTAAAGCTGGTAAAACTCAATTCTTCCCCTAATTCTGAGTCTTGCACTGACCACGAGACAGAGGAGAAGCAGTGTGACTGATGGGAAAGTGCGGTCCCTCACCTGCTGTGTGGTTTGAGGTGGATCACCCTGGCTCTCCTGGTCTCAGTTTCCTTGTTCCTTGGGCGGGGGCTCGGGGGTGGGAGGGAGGGCGTTGATAAGGTTGAGCTCAGCAGTCCCTTTTGATGCCGTCTTGCTCTAAAACTCTCCTGTCCAAGAGAAAGCACTTCACAGCCTCCCTGTGTTGCTGCTGCAGTCTCGGTGTATACTTGGAGATTGTTGGCTTCACATGCTTTTCTCCATTTTCAAAGTGCAGTGGAAGTCTCTCTGGGGCGTGGGGAGGATGCTCTCCCAGATACGCTAACGAGAAATGAACAGAAAACAGCTCAGCCGAGCTTGTACCTCTCCTGCCCCAGGCTCTTCCGTGAGGTGCAGGTCCCAGAGAGAGCAAGATGGGGTGTCTCCAAGGGTGGCAGATATGCTCAGTCTCTCACACTTGGCTCGGCAGCATCACATGGGGCCACCGCCGCCACCGCCACCATCAGGGAGGTTTCAGCAGCTTGCCCTTCCGTCTCAAAAGTCAGAAGGTAGTAAAAACGGCATCTCTGCCCCTGTAGACACTGTGGGGCAGCCCCTGTGCTCCATGCGGTACATGCATCATCTCGTGTCCTGCTGCAACACTCCCACGAAGCCAGTACTTACTCCGGTCCCCACTGTATAGAAGGAGAAACGAAGAGTCTTCCATGATGAAGTGGCCAAGCCAGTTTCCAAAGCAGGACCATCTCATTCTCAAACTCTCGTTCCTTCTAGTGTTTTCCACTGCCTCACCTCACCATGGTCAGTTTGTTAAGGAAACATCTCAACAACATTCATCATCATCATCATCTTCATCATTATTCTCTTTTAAAAAGAAATCTGGAGGGGATTCGGGGGATAGAATGTCTAGATAAGCATGAAAAGTTTCCCTTCCAAAATGGCTGTGCAGCTTTCATTAGTCCAACCTGGGAACACAGACACCTTGTGAGCTGGTGGCAGCCAAGTGCTCATTTGATTCCCTTACTCTCAAAAGAGCGACTGGCCATCTATTTTTAAATGAACTAAAACTAATTTCATTTTGAGAATTCTTCAGAACATTTCCTGACAGTCATTGAGATAATGGGGAACATCCTGTAGTGTCATAAAGCCAAGGCTGGGAATCAGTGTTCTAAGGACTGAAGAAGCAAATTAATTTTTCTTTCCGGTTTTCTTCAAATAGTTTTTGAGCATGAAAACTCAACTTCCTAAGGCTTTCATTATTTGTTTTGGCTTCCTTTTCCTTGTGATCCTTTCTCTTCTTTATTTACTGTGTATAGAGGATGGCCGAGCTCATTAATGTATCTCTTAACCGAATTAGCTTTCTTCCCATGAAACAATGGCCCTTGTTCCAGGAATGTGCAGGTTTTTAGAGCCAGGAAGAAGGCTGTGACCTTCTGATCCGTTCCGCTGTCAGGCTGAGCAAAGGTGACTCATGAAACACTGTCGAGGTTCAGGAAAAAACAGCACAGCAAGACAGTGCCCTGTCTTAATAATAGGAAAAATACATTTTCAAAGAGTTGTGCTAGGTTTCTTTTGAAGACTCTGCTCCTGGTTTTCAAGGTATCTGACCTAACCTGATTGAATTCTGGAATAAGCAGAGCTTCAGAAGAGGGAACCTGCATGCTGTCATCATGATGTGTTTATAGGCAAAGCCAAAACAGTTCCCAGGGAAAATTAAATATAAATGTCTAGTTCAGGGTGGCCCATTTAAAGCTTAAATCTCATAAAACCGAAGTATGACTGCCATGGGACATTTTAAGCCTGCCATCTATCTGTTTACCTGCCAGTGACAATTGTTTTCCTTACTTACAGTCTTCTCAGTGCCTTCTTGCTTCACCTTTCACATTGATTCAATATTCAGTCAGTCATTCATTCAGCCACTCACTCCATTAGCACTGAACAGGCACTACTGCAAATATAAGACTTTCACAAAATACTTTTCCATTAGCCAACTCTGTTCCTTTGGGAGAAGTCACTTAACTACTCTGAGCTTCAGTTTCCTCATCTGTTGAAATGCGGAATTGGACAGAATCTCTTCCAGCAATTTTATTCTATAATTTCTAAACAAATCCCCAACTCATAGCATGGACATTTCTATTGATAAAATATTCATCCAAGCTGGGAAACACATACAATATTTGGCAGCTCGCTGTAAAACAAATCTCCCTAATGACTATACTCTTGTTAACTGACAACCAACCAAACAGCCTGATACAGGACTGGCCGTGAAAATTTTGCCAGCTAAGTGGTCTAAGTCTCCTAGAAGTCCACGAACTTGGTCCCCCAATGGTTGTAGTTCTATTTGTTTATTGTTTTTTTTAAATTCCTGGCATTAAGCCCACTGTTTAGAAGTAGGGTATTTAAGACTTGGTACCTAATACTTCCCTTGCCTCAGTAATAGAGTCAGACTGGTGACCAGGGCTAGAAACAGATTGTGGCAGAGTCAGCTCCTCGTCCCCAGTGTCCACTCGCTTGCTTTCCCTTTTAGTAATGGGAGACCTGAGTTTCAGATAAGCACTAGACAGCAGAAACAAAAGTCTGCATTCTCCTGACCCCCTTGCAACTAGGTGTGCCCATGAGGCTGCATCGGAGCCAATGGGATGAGAGCTGAAGGGATGCCTGGCACTCTGGGTCATCTCCTCAAAGATGAACCCACCTGCCATGCGTTTTCCCTTGCTTCCTTCCTGCTGTCTGGGAAATGCCGACAGCTCCAACAAACTTCCAGGCAGGTATTGAGGATGCCAGGGCTGCTGACCAGGCATGAACCATTAAATTGTTAAGAGAGGGAGGTAAATAAATTTCTGTCTTGTTTATGCCATTTTCTATCACAGATACGTGGTTACAACAGCTCAGCCTATACGCTAACTAACATCCTTAGTCTGGAACCTAACAAAGGAAACTTGTCTTAGAAGGAGTTATAAATATTATGTATCTAAAAAATAGCACTTAGGGAGGATGGTAAGGGGATGATAGATTATACCACTTTTCAAGTATATTCCAAAGAGTGGTGGGTGTCAGAAAAATGAAAAAATGATGAGTCCCATTTGAGGATCTCTTTAGAGTCAGGGATGACCCTCAGACCAGCTGAGCCTAACAGTACAAAGAAGACTACTCGATGTCAGAGGCAAAAACCTCTGATCAGACATTTTATTTAGTTCTTTTGTTGTTATATTCTTTTTTAAACATTAAAAAAAATCTATTGAAGTGTGGTTGATTTACAATGTTTCAGGTGTACAGCAAAGTGATTCAGTTATACACATACATACATACATACATATTTTCTTTTCAGAGATTCTTTTCCATTATATATTAAGAAATTGAATATAGTTCCCCGTCTTATGCCCATTCAGTAAACAGAGGCTTTGCAGCCAGGCAAATTTGAGTCAAATTGTAGTGTTTACCACTGACTAGTGATGACGTTGGGCAAGTCACTAAACCACTGAGCCTCAGTTTCCTCATCTATAAAAGGGAAAAAAATAATAGATATTCCCTACAGAGTTATTGCAAAAATCAAAATAATACATTGGCTCTCATGGTGTTTGGCACCTAGTGAGCTCTCACTGAATAAGGACTGTTACCATTATGCCCTTCTTGGACCAGTGGCTTGGCAGTGTTGCTGCTACTGATTCAGCTGCCATCTTGCAGGCATCCTACTTTCTGAGTGGATTGCGAGGGCCTTTCTACTGAACTCCCCATTACAGCAGCACCTGCCGTCAGCTCCTAACTCTGCATCCGCAGACCTGGCAGACCCAAAGCAGGTCCGTGGCTCCCCAGTGTCCACGCTGCATGAAGGTGAGCATCTTTTTTCAGACATTTAGTAAGGAGCTTGGGTAACTGCATACTCTGCTTGGGGTTTAGGACTTGGTAAAATTACCCGAGCAGGTCAAGTTCCTATTGCAAGTCTCATTTGCAAACACAGAGCCTCAGCCTCTGTGCCCCTCACTTACATGCTTTCTTCTCCTGATCCTTCTTTGAGGATTATTTTTCAAATAATACTTACACAGCTCTCCAAACGCCTGCCTCAAAGGACCCTCATCTTTTTGATGCACTTTGCTTCTGCATATTATGGTGCTCTCATTTGGAAAGGGAAGAATTTTAAATGTATGTCACGGAACGTCTGAATCCTCTTACGTACTTTCTAGTTACCCTTGAAATATTTTTGTGCAGGTTAAAGGGACTGCACGGTTTCTTCAGAATCAGAACCTGCTTTGTGCTGCATTCAGAAGGTTTCAACTGGGATGATCTCTTCAGGAATCCAAAGTAGGGGGCTGAAACAAAGGACTCTGATTCTTGTACTTCAGATTTGCCCAAAAATATCCCTCTCATCATCCAAAGTCAAATAAACCCCAATTAAAGCAAATAAAAAAAGCCGAACAGGTTGTAAAGACACCACGACCTGTGTGCTCAAAGCTCTTCCAAATCTATTGCAGCATAGGATATCCATGTTTTAAAAAATATCTGCATTATGCTTCAGATTCTAATGATGGTGACATATTTATTCCAACTGAATTCAGGCCAGCTCAACTCCTCAGATAACAAAGATTATTTATTAAATGCCTCCTATGGGCCAGTTAAGACACAGGGCTTAGGACTTTGCATTAGCTAATTCTTAAAGTTAATAATACAATTATGCCCATTTTAAAGTCAGAATGAGGCTTGGACCACAAAGTCACATAGACAGTAAATGGCAAGTGTAGATTCAAACCTAGGTCTGTCAGTCCCTCGTCAAACCTAACATTTCTTACTCCTCAAATTGGGGGCTTCTTTGGGATTAAGCAGTTTCACTTTACTATAAAACTAAAGCTCATATCTCAGAATTAACTTAGGTGGAGACCAACCCTATTTTTTTCTTTGTCATCCTGGAAAGCCATGATTTAGCAGACATTGTGATCTCAGAGCAAAAATAAAAGGAGAGACTTTGTATATGATAAGTACCTTTTTTCTTTATTATTTCAGATATGATGGGCGAAAGAAGCTTAATGGGATTTAGTATGAGTTCAGATTATTTAAAAACGTATCTTTCTGTGTTAACATGGGTACCCCAGATATGTAAAGTGTGTCAGTTTCTCTGAATTAATGGAGGGTAGAGGGAATCTATTTGTCAAATTATTTCCCCTTCATCTCTACACCCCAAAGATCTCCGTCTATCACCCCTCAAACAATATATCTTCAGAGAGAGAACTCCTGGGAACTTTAGGGAAGTATCTCTGTCCAGGAGTAGCAGAGCCAGTGCCCAGGAAGCACCCCAGCGCCCCAGCTTAAGTCCTTCCTCATGGCCGTTTAGCAGGCAGCTTGGAACTCAGGGCAGCTGCTTTGCTGGTGTCCCTTACCCTCCTCCCCCGCCCTCCTCTGGATTTCCATTGCACCTCTCCTCCTCCATTTACATTTTTTAGGTAGAGAAATAGATAAAACCTGAAAGTTATCCAGGCTCACTTGGCCTGGAGGACCAGGGTTGCCATGACCCCGAGGGCAAGGCTGCCAGACAGCACCAAGGAAACACTCAGCCCAGTGAGAGTGGGTGCTGACACGTAAATCAGGCAGAAGAGGCGTGTGGCTGGGGGCCTGTGAATCTCCACCCGAGATCACAGACGCTCCATCCCACAACTGAGCAGTACGTGAAGGAGTAACAAAGAGACCATCTTATCATTTGGGGATTAAAAACAAACCAACCTCATGTACATTTTTGGGAGGAAATTCCTATCTAGAGAATATCTTTTAAAACAATTATTTATGAATTTTATAATTCTTAAAATAGTTAACAACTATGACATCCCTAATAGAAAAAGAAAAACTAAAGATTTGGGTGATTGACTCTCAATATTGTAAAGAAAAAATCCTGTAGAATAGATAAACAAGATTATACTGTATAGCACAGGGAAATATACACAAAATCTATGGTAGCTCACAGAGAAAAAAATGTGACAATGAATATATATATGTTTACGTATAACTGAAAAATTGTGCTGAACACTGGAATTTGACACAACATTGTAAAATTATTATAAATCAATAAAAAATGTTTAAAAAAAAGAGGTGATCAAAAAAAAAAAAGAAGTAATCCAGTAAAAAGAAAATTACAGTCATAAATGGATGGTAACCATTTTATCTTGAGCTACCCTACCCCAGTATAAGTTACTAATACTTTATACTGAACAGTCATCACATTTAATAATGATAATGGTTTGACACAAACAGCTTTGTCCTATTTTCAAAGCACTTTTCCATAATTAACATTTGTTAAGTATTTTGGAATTTACTAAGTGCCAGATAAAGGAATGGGAAAAGGAAAAAATATATATAATTATATATATATTTCTGAATCACTATGCTGTACACCAGAAATTAACACAACATTGTAAACCACTACAAAATGGTGGGCGGGTAAACCATGTCCTTAGTGGTTTACGTGGGTTATTCCATTGAATCCTTCACAATTTTGTGAGTGAGACATCATCAGCTCCATTTCATAGATGGGAAAACTGAGGTTCAGGTGACTTTCTCAAAATCCAAAATGAGTAATTACAGTCCTAGGGCTCCCTTCTTCTGTTCTGTTCCTGTGCGCTCAGTACTAATGACCACTCTTACCAAGCCACACTGAATGGAACTGGAGCATTTTAAAATAACATTTATCAACAACATCTACAATCTTCTCTTTGCCATTAAAAAAAAAAAAGGTGTTGCAGTGTATTTTCATATATACTGCATAATTTCCAAGACTTCATCAGGGCACGCCCAGGCTTGATGTTGGGTGGACCTCATGATTTCTTGTTGAGGTTCCTATCTTGTATGTGATATTACTGAGTATGTTCTATTTATCCATGGAATTGTTGTAGACGGCCATGTTGGCCCAAGAGTAGATGTGGCCCCAGGTAAGGTTACAGTTCAGAGTTTTGCTTTGAAAGTCTAGAGGACAGGGTGGTTCATTCCACCTTTGGGTGATAGAAAAACTTCCTGGAGTGAGTAGGGTTTGAACTGGGGTTTGAAGCATAGAAAATGGACAGTTGTAAGTAAGAAAACACACTCCTGACCTTTACAGGTGAAGTATACTTAAACACATGAACCATCAGATATTTGATTAAAATATTTTAATTATGTCAAGGAAGCTCTTTTAGGTATTTATTTCCATCCATAAGATATAGATGGTTGTCAAAAAGTAAAACACGATCAATTAAAAAGGCTTTGGGGGTTATATTTATGGAGCTGATTGGTATAACTCAATTGCTTCTCTGCACTAGTACTGAAAACGAACATTATAGAAATATACAGTTTAGTCTTATACTTACTATAGGTTTATTGCTAATGTACAGAGTATTGCAGAAAGATAAAAAATAAGTAGATTTTATTCCACATTAAATATCAGTTGTGAGTGATTTAGGCACGATGTTCTCTAGAGTCCTACCTACTGAGTCCTGTTCTGTTATCATTGGCATCCTTACAATCCCTATCTCTAGTAAAGAACATTGGCTACACACACACACACACACACACACTGCACAACACACACACACACACAACACACACACCACACACACACAGCAATGCACACATGAGTCAGTTGCTCTCTCATTTCCTCAAAATATTCCCCTTGCTTTTTGTATTGTTTACATTTTAACATTTCTTAGCTAAAGTCAGCTTCTTTAAGATAAGACTATTGAAATGAATGGTTTACATTTTCTAGACCTCTTTATAAAGCAACATACCTGATCTGGTTCAAAATTGAGGTGTAGGAAGCAAATGCTAATAGGATGACCATCAATCTGGTCCACCAGTCAGGCCCATCAGTCTGAGAACTGCAAGCTGCACCATCACTCTTTTTGCCTTGCTGCATTCTAACGATGTTCCCCATCTCTTGTAATTTCACACCACTGACATTTCATTCTGCCTTTTAGATCCAGTCTTCAAACTGCCACCAAGGTTGCCCTCCCCTGAGTTATGTCAAAATACTTTCTCCAAACCTCTTTAGGTCCCCATCATTCATGAAATAAAGCCTGCCTTTCTTTTCTGCATAGGGGAAGCCCTGCATATATAAACCTCACACTGCCTTGTAGCCGCATTTATCACCACGTCCCTCACATGCCCCCAACCCTTCCACCAAGCACATCGTTTGCGCCAACCAGGCAAAGCCTCACTCTCAGCCAGGAATATCCTTCCTCACTCTCTTTGAAAAGAAGAATCCTATTTTTTCTCAAAGATAAAATCAAAAATCAGTAACCAAGGGGAGTATGTTAAAATAGGAAATTGCTTTGTCTAATTCGCTCACAGGACAGTCTGTTCTTCAATATTCTCCTGAACTTCACTTCCCACCTCCCAAAATCTCAAAACACAATCACTTCTGATTATATCATATCGTAGTGTGGCTTTTGAAGTTTTATTTGCCCTTTTGCTTTATTCTGGCTTGTGTTATGGTGACTTGTCTATTTCTCTCTCTCCCCCACTAAATTTTAAGTGCCTTGAAGACAGGGGTCATGTCTTACTGATTTTTTCCATATCCAGAATTGCATTTTAATTCTGTCTTTTGGCCTTAAAGACTGAGAATGTGATGCTTTGGCAATAATAAATACAAAAGTTTTAATTTAACGACTGGAAAACTACATCTACATAAACTGCATGGTACTCACAAAGCAAACATCCAATAAATGTTTGTTGACTGGAATGTTGACTGAATTACACATTTATATAATGAATTGTTGGAATAGAACATTATTTTCTCCTAGTTCAGCTACAGCACAAGCTGAGGAAGAACAAATAAAATTGTTGGTTAAGATCTCTTCTTTGTTTCTTTAATATTTTTTCATGGCCAACTAAAAACCCATGAAAATGGGTGGGAGGGGGGTTGCCTCCAAGAAACTGACGTGGCTTTTGTATAGATAATTTTACTAATCTTTAAACAAATACACATCATTAATTAAGTTTCTCACTGAGAAACTGGGAAATTTATGTTCTGGTGGCCCAACTCTTTGAGCTTCTAGAAGAAGCCCATTACCTCCACGTAAATCCTTGAAACATCACTACAGAGGGTAGTGAATAGTAACTTCCATTAATGCATACTCTGCCATTTATAAGGTGTTTTCTTATATAGTCTTCTTTAACCTTCACAGAAAGCTGATGAGGTAGGTTTTAACCACATTTTCAGGTTGAAAACAAACAAACAAACAAAAGACTCATGACTTTAAATGTCTTTCCAAAGGTCATGCAGCTAGGATACAGCACAATTCAGAACCCGAGTCTTTTGACTCCAAATCTAGTGCTCCCCACAGCATCTTGCAGAAACTAAAGCAAGACTGAGCCACAGCACACTTAGAAAAAGAAAAGCAGGGTCTGCACAACCACATAGATTGAAAAGACCATGAGACTCTGGAGACAACACTGTCTCCCCTCGTCAGGGCTTGGGGGATGAGAGTAGTAGCCTGGAGCAAATGGAGTGGATCGTGCACGTGGGGAGAAGAGTCAGAGCGAGCAGGAAATGCAGCAGCGCCCAAGGGGCCAACACAAACCTGGCATCTCCGAGAAGGTGATTTGGAACAATACCCCAAACACACCATGACCTTATCCTAAAATGTGCTGCCCCTGGAGAGAAGTCTGGGTCACCACCCAATCCCAGGGAGGACTGCAATCACACCAGAGAATGGCCTTGGGATGCCTGGCACTGGGGGTATTGGAGGCAACTTCTAAGTGTGGGATTAAACTATCGTAATTGAAGTGAGGACAGGGATGCTATGCATGGGCAGACCTAAAGTGTTTTCAGTCCAGAAAGGCCAAAACAGAGAGGCCCATGAACAAATCTATAAATAACAAATAGCATGGTTAATGTAAACATGTCCACAAAGTCCTGAAAATAATAGAACACGAGGCAGTCTCTTAGCAGTTGAGTAAGATGAGCACAGGCTCTTTAAGAAATCCTTCTGAATGATGTGTCAGGGAGGGTGACCGTTCAGAGGGTATTTGAGGTGCAGTGGGAGGGCAGAACTGGGGAACGCAGGGGAGTGCTGAGTTTTCTGCAACCCTGGATTGCCAGAGGCACTGTAAAATGCACTTTAAGTAAGATGACTAAATTATGCCTCCAAGAAAGAAAGAAAGAAAGAAAGAAAGAAAGAAAGAAAGAAAGAAAGAAAGAAAGAAAGAAAGAAAGAAAGAAAGAAAGAAAGAAAGAAAGAAAGAAAGAAAGAAAGAAAGAAAGAAAGAAAGAAAGAAAGAAAGAAGGAAAGAAAGAAAGGAGGAAAGAAAGAAAGAAAGAAAGTGGTTTGCACCTAAAAAAAAAAAAAGAAGAAGAAGAAGTCCTGTCTGCATCACTTCAGGTGTTACTAATGCAGATGTAAGTATAATGTTTCAAAAGTTGACCAAACTCATGAATCATAGGGCTGAATGGTTCCTAACAGAAATTGGGCTGATTCACACATTTCGGATGTGTTTACCGCTTCATTCAGCAAACATTTATTGAGTATGTACTATGTACAATATCCTAGCAATGCTCGAGTGAACAAAAACGGCAATTCTCAGTCTCTTGGAGCCTGCAGCCCGGCTGACATGCTTGAGGATGATGGGCTTGTCGGTGTGTCCTTTGGGCCCTGGACAGACCTTGGGTTTGATCTTCAATTGCAGCTTCTGTAGCTCTTGCTCTCCCCTCTCCGCTAATCTGGAGCAAGGAGGCAGGGAGCTGTTGAGGCTGAATGGGAGGATACAGCACTCAACAGGCAATTACCAACTATTCACAGCAGCAGAGAAAAAGACAACAAATGACCAGGGACCCCTCAAAGATCCAGCAGGGGAACTTCATGTTAATGTATTTAACGGCTCTATCTTTTTCAAGCTCTCTAATACAATCTGAATTCCAAATATATTTATTAAGCAGGCACTATGGTAAGAAATGTGGTTCAGCAATCTCTAGACTATCTGTGCTTTTTGTTGAACGTGTGTTATCTACCAAGCCCTGTCTTAAGTGCTCCAGGCTCATTCTTGCAGTTAATCCTCAAAACAACCCAACAAGATAGTTCATACTATTGTCACAGTTTTGATGATGAGGAAAGGGATCCTCTGGGTGGTTCTTTCATCCAAAGCAAACTTTACTCAGAGTAAGGTAGGTAAGTCAATGCTGAAGTCAGGATTTAAAACTCGTTTTGTCTGATCCCAGTGTCCACCTTAATTAGACGTAACATTTTCTCTAAGCCCCTGCCATCAGTGATCTTAGTCTTCTAGGAGAGAAAGATAATTTAAAATGCCATTTTGAGATTAGTAATAACTGCCAGAAGAAGAGCAGACATTGGATAGTATTTGGACATATGGAAAATTGTAGGTCAGGTGTGGCAGCATCTAAACCAAGTCCTGAAGGCTGTGCAGATATTAACCTCATAAAGTGTGGAAGACAGGACAGGAAGCAAGAAGGCTAGGAAGAGGAAACAGCATGTGCAAAGATCTGGAGGCAGGTCTGGGGAACTGCCAGTACTGAGGCCATGATCATCCACAACCATCCAGCCACCATGTGGCACAAGTTGCAGATTGCTTCCATACAAATGACCACACTCTTGCTGGGATACAGGACAAGGATGCACGAGGACTCTGTTCATGCCTGCAAAATCTGATATGAGCTTGGTAGGCAACACTACGCCCTACACTTAATCACTGCACAGAGGTCTGGAGTCCTGGCCACCTCAGGGCAGTGCAGCCCAGGAGGGGAGCATGCTGACACAGGGCCAATGCAGCCTCAGCTGTGGTCATTCTTCTATCTGTGACTGCCTGACAGGTGGTGATTGGCTGTTCCTTCTTTGTCACCAGATGGTGCTGAAACTCTCAGACTTGGGTTCTACATCAAAGCATACATTTGAATGAAGGGGAATGGACTGAGTAACCCAAAACAGCCAATTCTACCCTGGCAAGCCAAAGGATGCAAAATACGGAATGGGGAAGGCAAAGCCATTGGATTTAAGATAAAGTCGTGAAGGAAACGAAGACAAGTCTGTGTACTGTATCTTAAGTGTCTGTCTTGTGGCATCCTCCCTGGGGGTGTTATTTCAGGACACGCGTTATTTTCAAAGTAACGTGGATTGTGTCATCGATCAGTATGGCTTCATGCATTCATTACTCCATCTTACAGGGAGAAATGAAAAGGCTTCAGAAACACAGAGACCTGGATTCAAGCCTTGTCCCTAGGACTTACTAGCTGTGTGGCCTTGGGCAAGTTGCTTATCCTTATCTTTAGAATGAAGATAATAATGCGGACTTTGAATGACAGACGTGGGGATTAAAGATGTAATGTATGTAAAGCATCTAATCTGCCCCTCCACAGGCATTCAACAAATGGTAATTATTATTATGATTATATTGACATTTAAAGGAGAGCTTTTCAGCGACTTATATTTCGACTAGTGGTGGGAATTTGGGGTTGCTAGAGAAAGATTTTTTTTTGAGTATTGATTATTTTCTGAATCAAATAATAATTTGAATTCACTATGGATTTTTTCCATTTAAAGGCATCCTATACTTAAACAACTATATTTCTGATATAAGAAACTTGCACCCATTATCTGATCAGTATCAGTACATTTAGGGGAATAAGAGAAAAGAACATTGATGTTGGGACTCCCAGGAAAAATCCAGTCCAGGATTCTTTCAGGAAAAGAGATTCAGGTAATTAATGATCATTCTTAACACCTCGAAGCTTGATTGCTCCTGATCAACCAAGTACTCTAATACTCTAGCGTGAAAAACCAAGCTCACAAACTGGTAGGAAAGAGGGCATGTTTTTACTCTTCTTCTAAAATTGAGTAGACTAGATATTCATGTTCAATGGTTAAATATCAGTGCTGAAGCAGAGCATTTGTGGAAAGGCACAATTGTGGGAAGACCTCTGTGCTAGGAATCAGAAGACTTGAGTTTTAATTCTGACTCTGTACCAACTAGTTATAAGAGCTTGGGCACACACACAAAAAAGGAAAACAGAAAGTTATCACTTTCTCACTGGGATGAAGCAGGAATAGTCACCAGGGGGTTTATCACTCAGAAATCAAATGTGATGAACCCTATTCTCCCAGCATCTGCCTTCATTTATGGCTACAATTAGGTAGCTCTGGAAGTTTAATTAAAGCTTTTAGGCTTCTCCATAAAACTCCGTAACTATTTGGCACTCCCTATATGTCTTAAAAAAAAAAAAGCTATAGAGCTTTAGTTCTCAAATATTAAGTGTAATATTAATTAAACTATTCCCTTTGATAAAAACATTTTAGGTTGTAGCAAATACTAATGGGGGGATTCTATCTCAGCATTCTAAATTTAGAACCCTTGAATATTACCGGAAGATTTAACAGCTGCCAACAGGGGTATACCTTTTAACCTGTCTTAAAGGAAACTTGCTCAATTACAGAATTCTGACAACAAAAGCATACTTCATACAAAACTAAGTTTTCTAAGGGTCAGGTTAGTATTTCATCAGTTAAATGAGTTTAAGGGTTTCATTTGAGGAAACATAAATCACTTACCTTATTTTAAATCATCCTTATTTCCCCTAATGGTGTTTACTAAGTCTGAAAGGCATTTATTTAAAATAAGTAGAGTAACTTGTATATTGATTAAACTGTCTGTCTCTTTAGGTAGATCATGGAATTGCAATTTAGCATCTAGAGTTGAAGAGAGCATCAATTAAAGATACAGCTAAGCTGAGTTAGGTGCTCATCAGAGCAGACGGGATTAAAGATAGGTTTTAAAAAGTCAGCCCCCAAGTATGCAAAACCTAAATGCAATAATATAAAGAAAGCACAAAATCAAACCAATTGAGATTAAAAGTGAAGCACTTACCTAGTATGATCACCTGAAAAGCTTGGCAAATTCCTGCAAATTGTAGGAATTCATATTGCAAAGTACTCAGCAATACTTCTGTGTAGTTCTATAGAAAGCTCAGAAAATCCTGCAATATCTTGCAAAGTGCTCCACAGGTATCCAACACTTTTGAACTGATAGCATTCTACCTTCCTCAGTGGGTCCAAATCACGTAACCACTGGTCTTCGAGTGATGAAAAGGTAAGCCCTGGAGAAATGGAGGCTTGGTTTTCAGTTTTGAGGATGGGCTAGAGATCAAAAATCTACTACTCAGAGGTACCCTGGATACCAAAAAAACACAAACAAAAAAATGCCCTTTTGATTATTTTTTTAAAGTATTTGCTTCTGAAAAGGACAGAATCCCCCAACCTTCCAACTCATATTTTAATAACACAACAATGAAAGAGAAATATTTGACAGAGAGTGTATTGGATGTTGATGATCTCCAACTGCTTCCAAATCTGCATAAATAAAACTCCAACAAATCCCTGCACAATGAACCAATTGAATGGGGCTCTATTTATCTGCCGCTGAAGGATAAAGGGCCAAGCCAGTCCTATTGACAGTTAAGTCTGTAGTTTCCAACTTATCACTGAGGTCACTAACCCACCACTACAGGACGGGCTGACATAAACAACTGATGTGCTCGACAAAAATTAGGGCTCAAATCAATTCACTGCTGAAACCCAATTTAAGGAGAGCTCAATTTGCACAGTTTTGGTTGATCAAATTCAGAGCTGGGGTTCGATTCAGATTTCAGTAATGAAGATCAGGGCTGGGAACTGATATATTGAAAGGTGTATTTTTCCATTTCTTCTCCACATCAAATATTCATGGATGCCATGTTCTACAGTGTACTCTGACAGTGTAACGGCTGCCAAAAACCTGGTACCCGAGGCCACTTTTACATCAATAAATTATCGAAGGTTACATCTGTAGCAAGATAGCTTTATTTGGCCACGCAAATAATACCAAGGTACGTAACATAGTTATCCCAGCTTTTGTTCCCTTGAGGATGGACTATTGTTACACTCCATGCTGCAAAGCATGCTGGGAAGCTCCAACCAAGAGGTAAGGAGGAAAAACATTTGCCTTTGTGCTCTAATAGAGGCAGTAGGATGTTAAGGAAAGGTCATAATTTGGAGTCAAATATCAGAAGCTGTGTGAAAGTGACCAGATTATTTCACTTCCCTGAAATAGTTTATCCATCATTAAAATAGGGATGTTCCTCTTTCTCCCTGCAGGATCATTGAGATCAATAAATAGAAAATGTCCCTAAATGGTCTGCCATATGATGGACAGTCAGATAATGTCGTTCAGGGTGCTACCTTCTAACAAGGTATCACATTGTACTGAAACACCAAAGCATTGCATGTATCACAAGTTCTAGGGAGCTGCTCTCTCCCTTCAGGAAAATTGGCTGAGTGCAGAAATTCAATTTTCTGGAGTTGGTTTCGTAAATGGAAGCTTTCTTTCTTTGCCATTCTCACTCTCTGTCTCCTGTCATCTCTTAGAACTCTGGAGATCTTCTTCCTGCCCAGAGGAATGTGCTGAATATAGAGGGCACATCCCCAATAAAACCACCAACTCTCCAGTCCAATACTGATGTTAAAGACTGTGTATTTGGAAAACACTTTAAAAACTTTATCATTAAGCTCTTTTTTTTTTCAGTTAGAAAAATATGTATATACGAACAAGTGGGTGACCTCACACCAAAGGCCACAGAAGGATCTGGTAGGCAGCACAGGATTCATGCCTGGCTTCACGGCTCAGGTCTGTTGAACAGTCACTCTGCCAGCTCAGGCTCAGGGTCAGTGTCAGCAGTACACCAGCCCACAGAGGGACCTTTCAAAACAAGGTTCCATTTGGCACCAAACTAAGGCAGAACCTCTTGGATGACACCTCACCCCTACCCCTACCACCAAAACCCATGCCTGTGAGACACCTTGGCAGGTGAGTACCCTTGCAAACTGGATTCACTCCTTTGGGTCTTTTAGCTGCTTTAAAAAAATCAGTTTGAAAAAAAAACCCAACAATAGCTAAATGTATTGGTTCTGCTGTTTGCGATATGATTCTTGTCTCTTTACAGGCATTACGTCTAATCCTTACAAATCAGACACTTTTTAAAAACCAGTTTATTGATGTTGAAGTTAGGGCTCAATGAGGATAAGTGGCTTGCCTATGGCTACAAGTCGAAAAAATATGAACCTAGTCCAGTGTGGCTTCAAAGCTGGCTCTGTCCAGGGCACACACTGCCTCCTTGAATCAATTACTTCTATGTTAATACTGAAGCATAATAAGTCAAGGGAGCCTCAGCCTTAGTTCCTTACCCATTAATCCCCATTGTTGAGCCCATTGCCCTGATCCCATCCAGTAGAGGAAGGAGGGGAAGCAACAAAGGAGCTTGACCTGGTTGTCAAGAAAAGCATCCTCTCAGGATCCAAGAGATGAAGCCCACCAAGTGGACCCACCAGGCCCCTGCGGCCCCGCACAGCCCTAGTGTCAGGAAGCACAGATGTTGTTTTCCCAGTGACATTTCAGGGAGGGCCTCCCTGCAGGAATATAGTTTCCTGCGTAATGGCCAGCGATTCCTGACCACCACAGGAGGCCCTCCGTCTGAGGCTGGATCACAGAGCACCACTGGCTCATCTCCCTTTCTGGCAGAGGTGGAGCTGTCCAGGGGCAGAGTCTACAGAGACTCAGGAACTACTTAGGCCTGAGGAATCAAAGCCAAGGGGTGAAAGCCTTCAGTTTCCAGGCGCTGAGTGTTTTGCTTGTCTAGAAGATAGCATCTTGGCAACCTCATGGCCTTGTGCCCGTCCTCCCAGAGGGTGCGCCATGCGTTCTGTCCTTCAGAAGAAGCCAACTTCTGATTCACTCGAACTTCTGAGTCCAGCCCCATGGCTTCCATCCTATCTCCCATCAGTCACCACCTAGGCCAAGTGTGTGCACCTCAGGAGCCTGGAAAACACATCCCAGGGCAGCGTGGCCTCAAGCAAACAAAGGCAGCCTCCATGGTAGCACATCTCCTCTTTCACTGCCAACTTGTCCAGGGTTTGACTTAAGAGGAAATGGCCGTTCATTGGCCAGGTTTGTTAGTGAAAAATGTTTCAACGGTTCCATTTAACAACCTGGAATGTCCTTTAGAGAAGGCCAAATTAATGTGATTTTTACCTTAAGAAGCTTAGAAACATAGCTGCCACTAACTCAATAATTACATTGTACTGCCAGCAACAATTCAATATTTTTTTTTTCTCGCCTGAGGGTTACAACACATTTGCACCATGGGGAAGCTTTTTCTCTTTACATCTCAAAACTGTACCACAAACTCTTCCTTTATTCATAACAGCGAGATCTCCAGCTGAGATAGGCACTTTTGTATTGCTCTAGATGACAGTTTTCTGTGTTCTTTCCAAGCACAGGGGGTTTAATAAACATATCTGGCAGGCCTTCCATAGCTGGAGGGCCCAGGATGACACTGTGTGCAAACAATATGCTCACACTGGAGGGAAACAAGTTTATTCAATTATTCAATTAATAGATTACAGTCAAGATACTTGTTATCCTACAATGAAAAATGGGGCAAGAACTCCAAGAATTAGGGTTGGTCCCAGGATTAGTAACAGCAGGCAATATGGCATATACAGACTATGAGGGTCTGGCCAAAAGCATGAAAATGTACGCACCAACCCCCCACCACACACACACACTCTCACACACACACACACACACAGCCATTCAAACACATGCACACACATGCACAGATACACACACACTTGTGCCTGTGCCCTTAGAAAGGGGGACTCAGACTCCCAGAATCAAATATTATAAGGGCCTTAAAAACTCACTAAATGCTTTAGTATATTTTAGCTCTAAGTTTTTAGCTTGGGGGTGAGGAGGAGGTTGATGTCAGAAGGATCTGGTATATGAGCAGCTTTAGGTTCTGTTCTCATAGAATTCTAAAAGTACTCTAGAGAGAGATGTTGGTAGAATTTTCCCTGTGAGAGCTGAAAGTATTTTTGTAGGGTTCATGATTAGCTGCCTTTCTGCTCCAGGGTTAAGTCCTTTTCTCAGTGCAGAACATCTTACAATGCTCTCTGTGCCAGAACTTCTCGTTCTGAAGCAATCATAGGTTTCAGAGTGGAGTTTATCTAGTTTGCCTAGATAAGTTAAGATCTCCTTAACAAGAAATGGACTACTACACTTAAACACATGATTTGGGGCAGGGAGGCCACTTTTTTTTACCGTGGGGTACTGGTATGTTATGTTGATACAAAAATCACTCAGAAGAGAGTGACAAGGAGAAAGCTAGAAAGCTACCTTGGGGGAAAATGTGCTTGATGAGGGCATTCTGATTTTATGCTGTAGGGAAAGAGGGCAGGGATTGAAGGTTTTTGTACTAAAGAGTCATTTTTCCTTGCCCTACTCCCTCTGTACTATTTTCAAGTCCTGGCTTTTATTTAGAATATATGGAATTAAAGACTGGGGACGCAGTAGAAATACTCTGTATGAAATGGAAATGTGGCTGATATTCCAAGAAGCACAGAAGTAGCTATTTGCAATGCAGATCAGTTAGAGGAGCAATTTTTTACATGTTCCAGTATGCTGTTATTACTTTGGAAGTCTTCTTATCTGTGAAGATGTGAATTCCACAGTTTCACTATAAATTTGGGGTCAGGGTAACTTTAAGAGTTTTTTTTTTTTTTAACTATACTGTGGTACTGAGAGACTAACTCCATTCTGCTGAGTGGGAAATGAAGCCAATGAAATGTTTTCCAAAAGTGACTAAGGAATAAGACAGGAAATACATTTCCGAATAGTAAATCTCTTGATTCTTTCAGGAGAGGTTGGGAAAGGGCCCTGGGCATCTTCAGTTCTTTCCTCTGTGAGCTTTAGCCAGGTGGAGAGTAGACAAATAATTCTTCCAGCAAGCAAGTGGGCATAGGAAGTTAAGCAGATGGCTTATTTTAGCTGCTAAGGAAACTAGCCAAGGCAAGAGCCTGAAGTTGAAAATTAAATCATTCCATTCTTAAGGGCAGAATTGTTCCTAAGTTCATGGTTGTCTCCCAGCAAATGGATCAAGACAGCCTTTTATGTGTCTGTCAGTTGTGACCCTGCCCTGGCTCTCCCAGCTGGAGTCACTAATGCTCTCCACAGCAGGCTCAGCCTGTCCCCTTCCCACCCCCTGTCCAGTCCCTGGGCCAAACCAGAGCAGGGCAAGCCTTGGCCTGTCCAGATGGCTGGCTCTCATTAGACGGTGAGGGCACCATGGCCAAGGCTGGAAGTAAAAGCTGCAGACACCTTTTCCAAGAGTGGCAGACACTGCTTTAAACTAAGTGCATGTATGTGGGGTCAAGGGTCGTGTTTAGATGCACATATGAGTGAGAAGGCTAAGCTTGTAAAGGCAGTTTAAATGAGTGATGCAAAGATGGAGGAGAAACAGATACAGAGTTCAAGCAATCTCGCATACAGAGACAGAGATAGACTGAAAAAGGGTAAGTGAGAGAGAAATCCGGTGCATTCCTGAGTCAAAGGCTGTTGCCTATTACCTTGGCTGGTACTTTAAGCCAAGGTTACCAGGTGGTCAGCTGCTTTCAAAGGGACGCAGGTAGAAGAAAGAGAACAGGGCCCAGGTGACCAGCTGTTAGGACCTGAAATTGGTCTTGTTACCATGGATCTACTATCTGGTTTGCTTACCAAGAGGCTAGGCACACATCTGGCCTTGGAGTTCCAGCCTTTTTTGGTTTTCATCACCTTGGCCATGCTTTCTGCTTCTCTGATTTTGGAAATAGGACTCTTTTCTAGATCCCAGAGCCCTTGGCTGGAGCCCAAATGATGCCCTTCCTAAATCTTCCAGGGCTTGGCCCCAAGGACACTGTTGCTTAGGTCATCTCTTCATGGCATATGTTTCAAGTGGGCTGATGACCTGAAAGTGTGCCATCACCCAAATAACTTTGGTTGACCATGGTCTTTAAGATCCTAATTTCTGATTTCCACCCACCAGATTAGACCTGCTAGGGTATCAGCCCTTGATCCAATAGTGAGTCTGTGCACACTATGCATGGACAAACCGAGGTCCTGAGGGAGCTAGTCATAGCCCATTAGCTTCTCCGGCTCCCCTCCACTGCTGCCAGCTGCTTTTTTTCTTTTCTGAAGAGGGTAGTTGAAGTCTCAGCCTGTCTTGGGCTTGAAACTGCCCCAGTTAAGACAGTGTTTCCTGTATGCCTCCAGCTATTCCAGTATGAAAAACATGAATAACTTAGTTCCCATCCACAGAGAGTCATAGAGTCATCCCACAAAGGAAAGGGCTCATAAATGATAGAACATATAGAAAAGTGCTTTATAAATTGAAAAAGTCTATATAATTATTAATAATATTAACAATGGAGGAAAAAAGACTAACGTACATAAAAGAAGCACACCATATACATGATCTCATTTAACTTCTCAAAGAGCACTAGAAAATACTATTTTCCTGTTTACAGACAGAGCCAATATGGCTTAGGATGGTTGAGTAACTTACCCAAGCTGGGATTTCAACATGTATCTGTCTATGTCTAAAACCCATAATTTTTTTCCATGCAGGATGGCCTCTAGGTAGCCACCAGCATTGCACAGAGCTAAAAACAGTCAAAGGGTGTATAATAAGATATTAATTATGTGGTAATGACAAATAGCCAAAGCAAAGATCTGAGACGATTGAGTGTCTTCGTGGGTTTCTTAGAGGGGACAGGCCTTAAGGTGCGCTTTTAAAACTGGCAGAATTTAGCTGAGAGGGAGGGTATTTCTAGGAAGGAGGTCAGCAGGGGTGAGCCCAATGGGTGGAATCGGTGCTGAGAAGGCCTGTGACATCCGTCTGGGTGAATTGTGTGGGACAGACAAGTGGAGGAACATCAAAAGCCAGGCCAAAGATTTAGACGTCATAAGGTAGGTAATAGGGAGCCAGAGTCGCACGGAGCCTCTAACTCAAAGCAGCCTCAGTCATTATAATGTTTCTTTTTACTCACAGCCAAGAGGGAAGGCAGCAGCCAGCTGGTGCCCCATCTCAAAACTTTCTCCCACCACATTCATAATGGTGAATCACTCATGAAATTAAGGTATGAGCTATGCGCATGATGATGAGGGTGCGAATGGGATAATGTTACAAATCCAATATTCCACACACCAGGTTGCTGAAATTGGTTGTCATCTTCCAAACCAGACTTGGAGTAGACTCTGGCTCACTCATTTTTACCCACAACTACAATTTCTCCTGTTTCCACATTCTTGCTCTCTCAAACAAAAACGTGACTATAAAAATGAATGCAGGGTGGTGGAGACCTGAGAGAAGACAGAGGAAGAAGGGATTAATCCCACGAGATGAACGGTTGGGTTGGCCTGCCTGCCCTGGTGGCAGCAGTTCACTTGTGATATATGTGAATCTAGCCAAATAGAATCATATTTCCTGCTCAAAAAGAATGTTTGAGAGTTCTTATTGTTTACCAAAAGAACAATCCTGTGATGGATAAAAATATGACAGCTTTACTTCTAGCATTTAGCAGCAGAAACCAGGAGAAAGTTGAACTCATTTATAACACTCTCACTAGGTATAACATTTGGTCTTGAACCAGCCCTATATTAATGTGCTGGGGCCGCCGTAACAAAACACCATGGACCGGGCAGCTTCAACAAAGAAATTTATATCTTACAGTTCTGGAGGGAGGTTTGGTTCCTCCTGAAGCCTCTCTTCTGGCCTTGTAGATGGCCGCCTTCTCACCGTGTCTCCTCCTGGCCTTTTCTCTGTGTCTGCACACCCCTGGTAGATCTTTCTCATCTTGTAAGAACTCCAGTCCTATTGCATTAGGGGGCCCCACCCTTATAACCTCATTTAATCTTAATAACCCTCTTAAAGGCCTTATCTCCAAATATAGTCACATTGCGGGTTAGAGAGTCAACAGACAAACTTTAAGGGAGACAATTCCATCCAAAATAAACCTAATACAATTTAAATAGAAATTTGGAATTATGGAAATATGACATCTATGTATATAATTATTCATTAATTTCTCACTAATTACTTTTGAATTTGTGGTAGCCACATCAAGTGGGGTTTCTCCAAGTCACCTGACACTAAAAGAAACGTGGGATGAGGTGGGGAAGTGTGCCAGAGGCACAGAGCCCTGCGGATGCAGGATCATGGTCCATGCTGCCATCAACTTTCCAGGTGACCTTGAGAAAATCACTGACTTACCTGTGTGTCAATATCCTTATCTCTTCAAGGAGAGGCTTTAAAAAATAATAATCTCTAGGGCCATTTCCAACTAGAATACCTATGATTTTGTGACTTTGTTTTACAATTCAGTCAATCAAAAGCTATTCACTCAGATGAAGAAGGCTACAAGTCCTGGCTACCTGCTGAAATTGCTTACACCTGAACATAAATATTTGCATTTTGCCCAGTGGCAGTGTCTCAACAGATGACAAAGATGGAGGTGAAGTCTGAAAGGTACCAGGTTCATCTGGTCACCACAGTCACCTTGGGTCACTGAAGCTGAGAGCTGGTATCTAGGTAGTCAGGGTTAAAATCAGGGTGCTGCGTGCCAAATCTCCACTTTATCTGATTATGTGTGTGCATAGCCCACACAACACACCCTTTGGCAAAAGCCAAGTTTGCAGTCACTTAGGGCCTCTATTTTTTTTTTTATCGTGAATTTTCCTAGTTTCTCCTTTTGGGGAGGCATATGTATACCCACTACCTAATCAGGCTGCTCATTTTAAAAGATGTTCATTCTGCATGTGGTATCCACAGGTGTTGCAGGTAACTGATGATCGACGTATGTTAAGAAAAATGTGCCAGTTATAATAAAATGGAAGAAAATGACAGAGACACTCTGGGGATAGAAGGATAGATGCGTAGTCCATTGACCATTGAGGCAAAAATATCATTTCTGGTATTCTTGTAAGATAAGGAAAGAGGAAAAAGTGCAAAATGAGAGAAAAAGATATTTTCCAGATAAAATTAAAACCTATCCTGTTTAGTTTAAAATAGATTGAGCTTAAGATTTTCATTAGTGGATTGAGAAAACAGGGTAATATGGCAGACAGGCTATTGCGACTCTCGTGATCCTAGTAGTCATACCCTTGTGTGGTTTCCTCCCCTCGAGTGCGGGCAGGACCTGTGACTTGCTTTTGACTAATAGAATATGGCAAGGTGATAGGACATGTGTGATTGCATGTATGTGACTCTCTCTCCCTTGCTGGTTTTGAGGAAGTCAGCTGTCGTGGCAGGAGCCTCCATATGGAGAGAGCCACCTGATAAGGAGCTAAGGGTGGCCCTGGGCCAACAGCCAGAAAGAAACTAAGGAAGGCCCTCAGTCCAGTAACCTGCAGGGAACTGAATGCTGCAAATAACGATGTGAACTCGGAGGCGAGGACTTCCTCAAATGAACGTCAGGTGAGACTGCAGCCCCAGCAGACACCTTGATTGCAGCCTGTGATCCCCTGAAGCAAAGGACCTAGTTAAGCCATGCCTGAGTCCTGATTCACAGAAATCATGAAATAATCAATGTGTTGCTTTTAGCACTAAGTTTGTGGTAATGTTGTTATACAGTGATAAATAACATAGGTCATAAATAATAGCTTACACTAATCGAGTGTTTCCCCTGTGCCAGGTGTTGTTTTAAATGCTTTACATAAATTAATACAGTTATTATTATTTCCATTTTACAGATGAGAAAGCTGAGGCACAAAGCAGTTCAGTTATTTGCCCAAGGTTATACACCTAGTAAAGGAAAGAGCTGGGATCCAAACCTAAAGTCTACACTCTCACTCATTATACTACAAACAGTGCCTCTCAGTCTGCCTATCTATTGTACCCATACCAACCATTCAGAAGGTTGAGGTTGGACATGTCAATGGACCCACAATCAATTTGCAAGGAAATGACATATAATATTCAGTGGGAACTTCCCTGGAATCATTTGTTGTTGTCCTGTTTCTTCCTTTGATTATTCAAACCTTATTTGAGTTCATAAGTGTTACTAAGTGAGAAGATGTCCACTGAGAGGACTAGACAAGAATTCAAAATGATCGTGGTTTATGAAGAGTGAATAAAAAACAAAAAATTATGATGTATTAATGTATCTAATTCATTAGTAATAGCAACTTGTATTTGTATAGCTCTCATCTTTGTAATACACTCTAAGGTATTTTATCACACCCTATCTGAGAAAGGGAGAGTGGATATTATTCTCATTTGTGAGATGTTAAAGCCCAGTGGCAATGTGGTCCTTTGAGAAGACTAATTACATAATCATACAGCCCTAAAGATTAGAGGCTTCAGAAGTCATCTGGCCAAGTGACTCTTAGCTAAAATTAAACTGCAGAGGAGTGAATTAGTCTTTATTCTCCTCCCCTCAAGGGGAGGACTTGACCTTTCAAGTCAGGGAGAGAGGAGTGAGCAGTGTTAGAGTGAGAGGTACCAAGTCATGGCCACAGCAGCCACAGATGAAGAAAGGGCTGGGCTCAAAGCAGTGTACTTTTTTTCTCTCTTGTCTAAGCATCTGAGATCGGGAATCAAAGATGGAGACCACCCATGCCTCATGGGTAATCACTCAGTCTCTACTCAAACACGCTATGATCTACTTCCTCTCCTATCTGGTCTCCTATCACTTTCACCCTTGCTCGTTTAATTTTGGCCCCTCTGACCTTCTTGCTGTCTTCAGAACATGACAAACTCTATCTCCTATCATGGTCTTTGCGCTGTCTGTTCCTCTCTCCTAGAAAAGTTCTTTCATCAGACCTTCTCATGGCTTTCAGTTGTCTGCTCAAATATCACCCCCAAGACACATTTCTATCCAAAAAAAGACCTCCTCTGCATTCCTTTATTCCCTTAATCTGCTTGATTTTCCCTCAAAGCACACATCACTACTGGAAACTATGTTTTTTGTCTGTTTGTTCCACTAGAATGTAAACTCCGAGTGTGAGGACCTTGCTTTCTTGTTCCCTGTTGAATTTTCAGTTCTTACAGCAGTGCCTGTGACATAAAAGATGCTCAATAAATATTTGTTGAGTAAGTGAATGAGTGAATGAACCCAGGGCAGAGTCCTGTGGCAGGACACAGGGCAACTTCTCTCAGGGTGACATGGGATGATTGTTCAAGCAACTGGAAATTCATCTAAACAATATTACTAATCAGTTTTCCCATCAGGTTTATGAGAAAAACTCTCAAAGACCTTGGGGAGTCAAGAGACTCCCGTTGCCTACTGTGTTAGTGTCCTATCACTGCTGTAACAAATAACCACACATTAAGTGGCTTAAAACAACACAGATTTATTATCTTACAGTTCTGGAGATCAGAAGGCCAAAATGGGTCTCACTGAGATAAAAATCAAGGTGTCTGTAAGGCCACGTCCCTTCTGGAGGCTCTAGAGGAGAATCACTTTCTTACCTTGTCCAGCTTTTAGAGACTGCTAGCATTCCTAGGCTCATCGCACCCTTTCATCTTCAAAGGCAGCGATGGCCAGTAGAGTCTTTTATACAGGGCATCACTCTGCCACTGACTCTCTGCCTTCCTCTTCCACATTTAAGGAGCCTTGTGATTACAATGGGCCCATCCAGATAATCCAGGCTAATCTCCCCGTTCAAATTCAATTGATTAGTAACTTTAATCCCATCTACAACTTTAATTCCTCTTTGCTGTCACCTGATTTATTCACAGGTTCAGGAATGAGAATGAGGACATCCTTGGTGGCTATTATTCTACCTATACCTACCAATCCATAATGTCATGTGTGTGTGCGCATGCGTGTGTGTGTGTGCATGTGTGTGTGTGTTTTAAGTAACCAGAATTTGTTCTTGGAGAATCATGTTGAATCTTAATGTGTGCTGCTTTCATCACAATGTCCTCATGCATTTGCCAACATATAAATCTACTCTATTTCTGCTGGAAAACAACACTAAGTTCATCAGACTAATGCTTTATCCTTCTTGCTCTTTAGAAAAGAGGGATGGTGTTCGTCCCTCTGTCTTCTAACTCTTCTCTTGTTCTCCGTGGTTTCTTGAGAGCAGCAAGACTGGTTCTTTGATCATATCTTTTAGGTATTTCAACATCCTGGGGTGTTGTCTTGGATCTGTTTCCTCTTTGCATTATTTGTTTTGCCCACTCGGTTTGAAGATTATTCTTCTTGTTAGATCAGTCCACAGGCAAATTGAAGTGATTCCTGGTAACAAAGCAAAAGATTCTCCAAGCAAGGGTACCTAACATTAACCAGAGCCATTCTATATCTCCCCAGAGTTTAGAGGACATGTTTCCCCATGCCCTCCACTTTCATTTTCACACCTTTTAAATTTTTCTTTCTTGAAAGCAACTTTATACTTCTTTAGCATTTTTTACCAGCTTCAACTCCTTCAACTCCTTCTGGTCTCATTTGAATACACTCTGTTTAGGATCTCTCTTTTGTGTGTATAGTATTTATGAATCTTAAATCTTAAGCCCAGGAGAGAGAATGTCTACTCCAAGGCCCTCATGAGCAAGGAATGGCCCATCGAAGGTCCCACGTGGCTGAGCAGCCTATGGGTCCAGCTCTCTGGCCTTCAGGGCTGGTCCATGGCACTTCCCACCAGTCTCTTTCCCCATCATGCCTTCCCTCTTCCATCTCTCCTAGGAGTCCTTTCAAACATAAGCTCATCAGAGAGCCCCCTTGGCAGTCACAAAAGCTTCTTCAGATGTGCCTCCCTGTATTCACATGGAGATTATTCATGCATATATGATCAGAATTACATTTTTCAGGCTCCCTTATCTCCTTTGAGCTATGTTCCCTTTTAAAGTCTCTGTCTATAGAATGATGCCATATTTCTTAGGAGTCATTTCTTTGATTTAGGGGGAAAAAATGCATTCTGAATGCCCAAAGAACACATTAGACTGTGCTCAGTCTTCCCTCCTTTAACTATTTTTAACTCTTAAAAATGCACTCATTTTCTCCCATAATCCCCCTCACCTTCACAGGCATCCCCTTGCTAATGAGAAGTTCAGAGTAGTAGTAGCCTCTACCTTCTGGGAGGTCAAATTCGTAATAAAGCACAGCAAGGTAAGTATTTCTCTGATTTCCTGATTTTAGCACAATAAAACTTCCTGCCAGTGACTCAGTGGTACACGTTCTATTTGCTAGCTATGGAACTTCCCTGAGACTTAATTTGCCCATCTGTCAAATGGGGTGGGGGGATAGCTACCTTACTTGTTTTTCTTAGAGTTTCCAGGGAGGATAAAATGAAAAAAAATATGAAAACGTCTTGAAAAGTGAAAGCTAAATAAACAGAAGTTCTTAATCGGACTTCTCCCAAAGTCCAAAGTACATGAGCAAAGACCTGCAGAAGTAATAGATCAGAACTGCCTGGCTGAGCAAAGGCAACGAAACTGGATCCAAAGCTCAGAAAATGCCCGACAATTCAGAAATACAGGGCTGTTGCTTGTGGGTGTTCATACCATGACCTGTTGTGAGCCACAATTCAGAGAGAATAAGGACAACTCAGAGAAAGGGATGCAAATGTTGGGACATGAAACCTATGCAGAAAAAAGAAATTGACTGACAGGCTTCAGCCCGGAAAAGATAACGTTTAATAGGTGACCTATTCATTCAACAAAGAGTTAAGCTGACTATTTACTAAGTGTGTAGGGCTTCGTGGGAGGGGCAACGACGTAAAAGACATGGCCTCTGTTCTCAATGAGCTATCAATTGAGTAAATACTGATTTTCAAATTCCAAATATTTATGCAAAAAAAGTTTCAAATGTCTACTACAGAAACTTAAGCAACAAACTTGTTGAATGTAGAGCAGTAAAAATAAAAACGTGATTTTTTTTCACCAAATAATCTGATACATAGAAATACGTAAATAACTCAGTATAATGTAAAAATTTCTCCATCAGTCAGGGTGGGCTGGGTTATGCTGTCATAACAAGCAACTCCCAAATTTCCATCACATAAAACAGTAAATGTTGATTTCTCCTTCATGGTACCTATCTGCTTGGTATATAGGATATCACTATCGAACCAAGTTTCAGAAGTGTGAGTCTCATTCCCATGTCTGCCAGGATACAATATAGATAGGACCAATATTAATTAATATGTTTACTGTCCATGAGTAATAGGTGAAAAGAGATCACCCACAAGGCTTTCAAGTCGGTTTCAGCTTGGCCTCCTAGAGCTATGGGTGGTCCATTGTTTGGAGGCCTCTCTGTCAGTGGTATTCTTCTCAGACCTGTCCTTCGATCCTGCCATGTGTAGAACTGGGCTCTTAGAAGCCTCATGCAGGCTACTCCCTTTGCCTAGAACATACGCCCTGGACTCCCACAGCCACACCACTACCCGCCTAAATCTAGTTCTGTGCTAAGTTGGTAGCTATAAACTAGACACTAAGGAGCACTCCCTTACATGAACTTCTACTCTTAGAAACCCAGATGAGAGTATTTCTTTTACCTGAAAAGTTCTACTATGATTTCTTCTGAACAGCATTCAGTCAACACACCGGTATCAGATCCCAGCTGGGTGCCAGGCACTGTCCTGGGCTCCTTGTGGGGAGGCAGACGTTAATCAAATAATTACACAAATGGGTATTCCAAACTGCAAGTGGTGCTAGAAAGGAGAAGAATGGAGTGTTGTGAGTGTGTATAATGAAGGTTCTGGGAAGGTTTACTCAGGCAAGTGGTATCTGAGCTGAAACCTGAAGGGTGAGTCGTAGTTAACTGAGGATATGAAATGAACTAATAAACCAGGTCAGTGGTTTCCAGCTATGGTACGTTATGAGTCACATCTAACAATAAAACTTAAGAATGGTTTATATTTTTAAACAAAATTAATTTAGACTAATTTTTTAACTACGTCATTCTCAATCACCCCCTTGGCATTCCTCTTCCTTCTGTTGGAAAGAATGGAGTTAGGAGCCACGTCCTATGAATTGTACACATCCTTGGATTTGCTTCTTAAGGTGCCTTTCTTGGCCTGTGAACATCATTTCTTGCATGTGTCTCTATGAAGAAAGGTTGGGAACTAGTGGAGAAGATGACATATCATAAGGAATTCCCAGCTGGTGATTCCACCTCATGTCAAGAGAAAGATCATTCACAGTAGAAAGTGTCGAATGTTACAAAATGTGATTTAACAGCTATGGTACGTTATGAGTCACATAACGTATGGTATGATGTAAATGATAATAAGATGATGATGGGTTTATTATTTTAAAATTTTTTAATAAAAACTTCTTTTGTAAACTTAGTATTGAGGCAAAAATATCTTCAGGGCTGACATGATACAAATTAAATATCACATTGGCTTTTTAAAAAATGTTTGTTCTATTTCTCCCTCACACCCCAATCCAGTGTGTTCTATGTGTACATATACATGGTGCATTTTATGCATATTCACCCTCATAACTTGACAGATGGGAGGGGTCTTGCAGTCACTTCTAAAAGCAGACAAAAGGCCGTTGGTTCTGCTCCACTTGATGGTTTGTGAAGACAGAATATCACACGCTTCCGTTGATGATTATATAGCTCTTTCCATCTGTCTGCCCCTGGAAGTTGGGAGACGGAGATACAGCTCCCACCGTCCCCATAAACAAAAGTAGACCACGCTGTCACCAGTCAGACACGCCAGCTAATTGGAGCTGTCGACAGACACAATATTCTGTGTCAACAGCTCTAGTAACAGTTTGAAACAGCAATGATACGTTGGTTGATGGTGAGGATGACACATGTGTCTCTAATAGCATGCTAGAAATCTGACATAACTAGAAAAGAATTACTAAAATGTGATTCCTGGCCTCTGGTATTCCTGTTCATACTCACCAATCTCTACAGAGGTGGAGGGTAGGGAGGAAGACAGAGGAGGGAGGGTGGTTGCAACACATCTTTCTCTGTATCATTTCACCGGCTGACAGCTTAATTTGATACTCATAATGTCTAAGTTTAAAATTAATCTTGCTAAAAAGATTTGTTTCAACAAGCTACCAAACCATAACTCTTCTGGAAAATTAATAAGGCAATAAAACTTATTTGTACAGCTTTCTAAGTTGAGGCTGAACTCAAATGGAGACATTTTTGTCCGTTTACCTTTCTAAAATTATAGATTTATATGATCTTCAGGAAAGTAATTGTTACAGAGTTAAATGTAAACAACTGCTCATAGATGTGGCTTATTCATAAACTTCATTTTATGATAGACAAAGTAAGCCAAAAATAGAAACAGTTTTGACAAGGCTTTAGAACATAATGCAGAAGGTACCTTAATCTCTGCGTAAATTGTACCTGCTAAGAAAGCTTTGCATCATGTATTATACCAAGAAAAAGGGTCCCTTGTTGCTTTCCACCAATTTATTTATCTTCTAAATAATTTAATCACATGATTGACTGAGTTGAATTTTAGCTCAGCCACTTACCAGCGTAGACAAGTTAGTTAATCTCTCTGGGCCTCAATTTTCTCATCCATAAAATGGAGATAATAATATAACCTCCCTCATAGGGTTATAAGGGATTAAATGGGTTACGTGTCAAGTGTGTAGGACAATATCTGGTACATCACATAGTAAGCAGTCAATAAATCCCTGTTATTATTATTTTTATTATTATTATTGTAGGTTCATTTCCAAGGAAAGCCTTTAGTGATTAATGAAAACAAGAAAATGAATCAAAACCAGTTCAAACAGGCCTAAATATAACATGCCTGGGTATAAATCCTCGTTCAGACCCTGGGCATGTCACTTAACCTCTCTGAACCTTTATCTCTGTCTGCAAAAGAGTTAATAATACCTACCTTAAAAATATCTTTTGAAGATCTGATGTAATTTAAAGCAACCAGAACAATTCCCAACATATACCAGGTATTTCATAGATTACAGCAAGAATTGTTATTACTAGCTTACATTATAGAGCACTTTTATTTTTAGGTTAATTATCTTATTCTATTATTAATTCTTTAAAGAAAAGATGATGACCACTTTCCTAAGGAGACAACGGTACACAGAGGGGTTAAACCAAAGTTCAGCGGGGATGGGGTTCCTGAGGTTTGGTTAGGTTGCTGTCTTCCAGTTCTGGGCCAGGGTGGTATTTCCATCACCTCTTTGCCAGATGGCCAAGCAGCTGAAAGCCTCTTCATTTATTTTTCCCAGACCCCCAAATCTGATGTCCTCAGAAGTCTCCATCTCTTACATTTAGAATCAGCCTTAATCCCTACCTACTCATACCTCATCAGTCTTTCCACATTCCTGGACCCATTACAAATATGAACAAACTGAGGCAGCAACACTCACACCATCACCACCACCACCAACAACACAAATGCACATGCACATCAGACTTAGATCATTTTGCTCTTTGAAGATATGAAGAAGACAAAGAAAAAAATCTTTCTCTGATAGGCAGATTAGATACTTTTATGGCAAACACACCACAAAGTAAGATTCTGTGCAAGAGAAGTTTTCATTTTCCAGCCAATGGCCTATATCAACAACACATTCTTTTAAAGTCTTACTGTTACCAATTATATATGAATAGTAAAATAACCCCACCCTATGCAATACAGCTGTGTCTGGTCACTTCACTCCACAATCACTGCATAACATAAAATGTTTCACCTTCCCTTCCATTGGCTAAGAAGGTAATGGGGCTTTACCCTCTGAGGAGCTAGATGCGCAGCTGAGCTGTGACCACAGACCTGTTCCCAGGAATCATCTGGGTCCCTTTCTGAGAGCAGGAGAAGAGCAGAACTGACTTTTCTAGGAGGGAATCAGGGCTTCAGCTGGGCGTCTTCATTACTATGCCCAGTAAGCATTTGAACCCGCTAGCTCAGCTTCTGCACCCAGTGCATCTGCCCTCACTTCCATCACTAGAACCATCTATGCTACCCTTCACATCTCCCCTCCTCTGGGCCTTTGTGCACGGCCTGAGCCTGACACACTGCTTCTCCCATGTCTCTAAATGACCAAAGTCAGAAAACTCCAGCCAGTCTTCAAGGACCCTCTTGCAGTGACTCCCCTTCAGAAAGGTTTCCATAATTGTCACTACACCTGTCCCCAGCTGTGGGTAAATCTCTCCTTCTTTTGAATTCTCCCTAATATGGCACTGATTATTTCCTTCCACACATTTTAATTAGTTACATACAGGCCTTATTTTTTCCCCCTATATTGTTAGCTCCTTGGGAGCAGGATTCATGTCAGATTCATTTTTGTTTTCCAAACAGAACTTAGTGAGTAGTAGATACTGTATAATTCTTGGTTACATGAATGAATGAATAAATAAATGAACTCCCCTTATCTCTTCACGCTTCAGATATTTAAACTGCATATGCTTACGTGGACAAAACCAAAACCACACAACATGGCCAGGGGAAGGAAAGGCTTCTATTGGATGTGGCGGAGATTTAAACGATGAGGCATCAGGTACATTTTCCCCTTTTATTTTCTTTTAAGAGGAAGAAGCCTGCCTTCTTGAGGTACTTTTTTGAGGTCAAACTCATTTCTTCTCTAGGCCCTGGGCAGTTTGAGGATATGGTTTGCAGCAATGTATTTGCTTTAACCCATTCCATTATTTAAGTAATTAGGGTGTTTTAACTTGAAATCTATCATAAAAGAAATTTTGCCAAATGATCGTTCAGACTCATTCACATCAGTGACATCTTTGTTAATTCTTCCTATAAAAGGGGCTGAATTTGCGTAAGCCTTAACAGATCGCCTTGCGTTTCTGTACGTAATCTCTAAGCCAAGGCGGACGGTTCCAGGTAGACGACTTTCCGGGTGATGGGGCAGAGGTGCACGTGGCTCACTCCCCCGCGGCGTCACGCGGTCGAGCACCGCGGAAACCGCAGCCCCGGGGCCTGGCGGCGCGCCACCCGCGCGGGCGCGCGAAGTCCTCCGAGGTGGGAAAACTTCGGAGAAACAACCTTAGTTCATATTATACAAAATATTTTCACTGATATATCAAGGGAAAAGAATAAGCCAGGTTTGTCCTTATTTTTACGATATAGCTTGATAGTTTTACAATAATGCTTCTTTAAAATGTTTGATTATAAGTCACTGTAAACATGGTAGAAAGTACAAAGGAGCGAGCAGATCATAATTACTTATCTCGGAGATCACTGTTAACCTTTTTGTTGCATTTCCTTCTGATCCACCTACATGCACATATGAAAATATATACCTGCATACTTGAGAATATACGCTCCAAATGGCTACTTAAAACTTAACCTTATATAAAGTAACATTTCTCAAGCTTGCCTGTTGACTAGAATAACCTGAAGAGCTTGTTTAAAATACAGATCTTTCAGAGTTCTCTGCACGGAACCAATTTACCAAGTCTGAGGTGGGGCCCAACAACTGATATTTTTAACAGCTACTCCCTGAGACATGATTTTTATGTTCAGACAAGTTTGAGAAACACTGATTTAATAAATATGTCCTCAGGTATTTAGGTGATTTTGGAACAGAGGAAAACAGTTTAACCTAATTCTCCCAACCTTCTCGCCATGTCGGTCAAATAATCTTACAAAACTGGGAAACTGGGTGCACTGAATGAGCAAGACAGTGGTACCAATGACCCAGCTCTCCTTAATATCCTAGCCATGGCCTCAAGGGGAGTGTGATCCAGACACTCCCCATGAGGTGGGGTGGGCCAGAGATAATGCTGGGTTTTTTATGTCCCTTGAAACCAGACTCCAGAAGCTTTCCAGGGACTCTCTGAGCAAAATTAGGCTCCTTAGTTCGGAAGGGAACTTTCTGTGCCCGTTTGCCTGTTCACTCCCAGCCTATATCTGTCGCTCTGGCATATGTTATTAATAATACAATACCTTCTTTCCCTCACTAATACCGTCGCAATTTGGACATTAAGTTCCATGAACACTAACTGGTAGGGTTAGTCCCACCCTCCCGTCTGATCCATATATCAGAAACGAGGCTGATGTTTGTACTTGCTCCTTCACGTCTAAGACCTTCTTCTTCCGAGATGAGATCTTATTAATGAATCAACTGCTCCCTTGAATGGAAAGACAATATTTAGTAAGACCGGGAACCAAACCATCTCATGGTGAGGTCCCCTGACCAGTGAAAGGCTATTATTTTAGCTTTTTTTCTCAAGACACTTGCATTTTATGAACTAGTTAAGATGTGCCCTCTTTTCCTTATGGCTCCCAGTAAGATAAGACAAATTTCAAGAAATCTTCTAAGCACTCTGCCACAAAAAGTTCTGCAAAAAATTGCATTTTAATTGTTATAAAAGATTCCACTTAACTTTACCTAGTATATACAATTAGCTTTTTAGTGTTTAGTATGATTAACTGTAATTTCAATCAATATCTCCATTCATCTTTAGTCATTACTCCTTTAGGGCAGAGTCCTAAAAGGTAGCTATGATACTTTCAAGCAATTCTCCTTCCTCAAAAGCACCCTACTTTTCTCAAAATTAATAAGTTACAAAGAAGCAGGACAAAATGAATGGATTCATCTGCAAAACTCTCATTGGTTGTGCCCAGGACTGTATGACTGAAACAAATGAGATTCAGGTGTTTCTGTTAAAACCTAGGGCCTCTAGAAACAGTCTTGCCTCTAGAACAACAGCAAGGTGACTGAGCTGCTGCCTATAGTTCCTTCTCCTTCCCTCGGCTCCTCAGATGGAACAGGAGGGAACGTCTGGATCTGCCCTGCACTGACTGACCTAGAGACTTGGCACCCACCACCGTCTTGCTGATTGCTGGAGACAGGATTCTACAGTCACGGAAAAAGTCAAGGTGAGGTCCTGCTTAGAAGGATTAATAAAACAGAATGAAGGAAAGTGAGACATGTGCTTCATGCAACCAGTTAATGAGAGAAAGATCCACTTATAAGTAGCTGCAGTCACTAGTATTACCATGAGAATGTGAACAATTGTTCACTCACTGTTCATTTATTCTTTCCTTCAACAAATATTTATTGAGTACCATCATTTTGCCATATATTCAAATATTGAATCATTATGTTGTACACCTAAATTAGTATAATACTGTGTTGATTACACTTCAATAATATATATATACCTATATTTATATATGTATGAATGTATACCTGTATTTATGTATATGTATGAAAGTCCACCTATATTTATATATGTATGATTGTCCACCTGTATTCATATACATGTATAAATATACACCTATATTTATATATATATATAAATATGAATATTTATAAGAGTACCAACTATTGCCAGATACTGTTCAAGGCAGTGAAAACAAAGCAGTGAACAAAACAAACTAAAATCACTGCCTTCCTAGAGACTATATTCTGTTGGGGGAGATGGGTTGTAAACAAAATAAATAAGTAAAATATTTAAGATGTTAGCAATAAGTGCTAAGGAGGAAATAAAAGAAGGAAGGAAGGAGAATATGAAAAGTAGGGGCTGAAATACTAGTTAGAGTTTCCAGGGAAGATCCACTGAGAGGGTGAGTTTTGAGTAAACACCTTGGAAATGAAGGAACTAGCAATGTGGCTATCTGGGGAAAGAGCATTTTCAGAAGAGCCCATAGGAAGAGCAAAGGTCCTGGGGCAGGATGGTGCCTGAGGCATTCAAAGAATTGCCAGGCCAGTGTGGCAGAGCTAGGTGAGGTCAGAAACAGTGAGAGTGGGGCAGTTTTTTAGGCCATCAGAATGATGTTTTGGTTTTTACACAGAATGAAATAGAGAACCACTGCAGGATTTTTAGTGGAGGAGTGGTAAGATTTTGAGTGGAGGAGTAACATGATTTGACTTATACCCCAACAATTACACACTCTTTGCTTTGAGAATAGACTTGATGGGCATGGGGAATGGGAGGAAGAGAGATTGGGAGGTTATTTGCAATAAAACCAGGTGAGAGATGATAGCAATTTGTATAAGATTGTGGAAGGGGAGGTGATGAGATGTGGATAAATGTTGGATTTGTTTTGAAGATGGGGCCAGAGAATTTGCTGACAGAGCAGATATGGGATGGAGAAAAAAGAGAGGAGTTAAGGATGACACTGAAGTTCTGACCTTGAACGAGTAGAATGGGCTGCCCTGAGCTGAGATGGAATCTACAGGAGGAGGTAGTTTGGAGGTGATGATGGGGAGCTCCGTGTATGAATTTGGTGTGAGATGGCCTGTTAATCATCCCAGTGGAGACTTCAATCAGGCTGTTGAACACACAGGTCTGGAACTCAGGAGAGTGGTCAGTACTGAAGAGGTTGGTTTGGGAGCCATCAGTATATGAATAGTGTGTAAAGCCATTAGACTTGTTGAGAATCTCACAAGAATAAGCTGAGATGGAAAAGATGACAAAGGAGGACATACTAACATTAGAGTGAAGTCAGACCCTAAGCTGTAAAAAAACCAAAATTAAAAAAAAAGGTGTTTTTCTTGCATATGTGCTTGTCAACTTGGCATGTGGACTGTGTTAGCACGTTTCTCAGAGGTGTCAGGCTGGCTGTACGCTGTGTGTAGATATTCAGTCTGGCTCACCTATGCCCTCCGTGGGGCTAGCACACAGACACAGGAAGCATTGAATAAAGAGTTGAATTGACTAGAATAAACATCAGATAGATTTATGATTTAGCTTTACTTTTTTCTACATGCAACTCCTACATTTCAAGTTTTGGCACTCAAATCAATCGTTGGTAAAATATTCTAGTGCAAACACATTTATATAAACCAGATCATTAAAGTGTAAAATAATTAAATATTTTCACTAGGTTTTCTAGGCATTTAGCAGCTGCTCCAAACTGACCATTGACTATTTTTTATCAGGGCTTCGTCTAGGCTGAACCCTAAATGATTAATGATCAGATTTTCAGAAGCTTTTTAAATTATTTTTTAAAAAGCACACATGACTTGAAATACTATAGAAATATTCAGGTATTCACATACAGGTGAATACCAGGAAACTCTAAATCTTAATTGACACATAAAAAAAATTGCAAAATATTATGAAAATAAGAGCCTCAAAGCAAGCATCATTTAAGGAGTACTGGTTGGGGTCACAAAAACCAACATCTATTTCGTTGGTTCAGAGCAGTTCTGTTGTAATGGACAAGATGTAACTCTCCAAGGAGGATGTGTTCTCCTGGATAATCTACAGCCTCAGCTGGTCCAGAAAAGGTAACTTACGATGCATTTGGTATGTAAATTGTACTCATAAGAAGGAATAAGAGAAAAATTATTTTTAAAAAATAATTAAAAAAATAAGAATAGAGAAAATGAAGAAAACAGAATTCCACAGTGTTAAAATCCTTATAGTCTGTTTCAGTGTAACTTTATGGATCAACTCTGTGTTCACTGCCATTTCCCTACTTAAGATGTTATAAATATGTTAGATTTATGAAGAGTGTGATTGATTATACTTACAAACAAAAGTTCATAGAAATATGTTAGATTCTTGAATTGTTAATTGAATTGCTGTTAAGCAGATATAGACTTAGAAAACATAATTCAAGATCTAAAGATTAATAAATGGAATTAGACCAGACAAAAGTAGTAGTTAGCATTTCTATCAACAAACCTTTGGCCATTAGACTCTAAGGCACATATTTACAGGAAGAATGTTATGTGTGCATTTTTAGCACAAGTGTTCATTCATGATGTCAGAAGATCAGAGCAGATTCCAACTAGATGATTTTCTCCCTGGAGTTGTGCAGCAGGTTCCAGAAGGCCCCAGGAGGAATCAGTATAAACACTGTGACCGTTATTTACTCTAACTGGGACTCCAGCAGCTGGGCTGTTTGCATGATATGCAAATGGGCACATCATTCAAGGAAGAAAGGATGAATGCTCTGGCACTTGCAGGGCAAACATTAACTGCTATGGGAAAAGGGCCAGCAAAAGAGAAACCAGACAGAAGCGAGTGGGTGGTGAGGGGCAGGACAAGAAACATCTTCCAAAGAGGCAAAATGCAAGAGGCAGACCCTGCTCGCTGGGAACCTTTCGGCACTCTCAGCCTCAGTAAACAACAGATGGGTGTGTGCTGCAGCCCGTCTCCAGCAGGAGCAGTGAATTTCCTCTCTACCCAATATTTTGCTCTGGTTGCATTCATAAAACCCTTTATGTGTGGAAAGTTACCAAGAGGTACAGAGGGAAGATACGAACTGAAAGAGCAAAGGCCCAGGGGACTAAGAGGGTGTGGAGTGATGCGGGGAAACGTGTGGCTGGAATCAGACAGACCTTGGCAGGGGTTTCAGTTCTACAACTTGACAGCTATGGCTGTTGGGCAAGAGTCCCGCTTTCTCTGTCTCAGTGTCCTTATCTATGAAATGGGCATAATAGTACTATCTCATGGTAGGATCACTGTAAGATTGAACAGATCTTCTTTATATAAAGTGCTTCCTGTCAACATAACATGAACAAGTTAGTATCAGAGCTGGGACTTGAATTATTCAGGCTTTTTGACCCCTAAGCACATCAGTTTCTACGAAGCCTAAAGATCTAGAGATTGTGGCAATGCCAAAGAGGTAACTCGATGGCTGTTCTATATTTCAAGGCAGCTCAATACAACAAGGAATATTTGCATAGTTCAGAAGCAACTTTACTTCCAAACAGGTTACAAGACCTGTAAAATCTGTTTTTTTTTTAAGAAACTCCAGCTTTACAGGTCCAGCTATAAGCCTGGTAGAAGCTTATAGGCCCCAACGCACTTGCTGCCTTCATCACACCCATGTGTGGAGTGTAAAACAAAGGAGTGTCAGTAGACTGGGCATCTGTGTGCCCACCAGCACGCCTTCCTTTCCTCCCTGCTCAGGAGCGCACCTTACTGGATTATGCATTTGTAACTCCTTGTTTGTCTTTAAGCTTTTATCTCATATTTTGTAGCCCTAAATAATATATAAATTAGTTTTGCAAGTTTTCATACTTTAAATAAGTGGGATTCATACTATATGTATTTTTGGCTTACTGAGTTTTGAAATTTTTGTTATAGACAGTCTATTTCAATTGCTATATATTATTTTCCTATGTGAATATCCCACAGTGTGTCATCCCGTATCTTCTGCTGTTATATACTTGAGCTTTTTTAAAATGTTCCTGCTGTGTTGTGTTTCTTCCTCATGCTACTATAAACATTCTTGTACATCTTTCCTATTTCAAGAGTCTCTCTAAGCTGCTTCCTTAGATATTATGAATGTATGCGATGGAAAAGATCATGTGTTTCCCATTCGTTGGGTGTCATGGCCTGTATAGTACATCCACTGGGAACGCTGTATTTACAGTGTTATTTACACTGTATTTTTCATCTGTTTGATCTATTAATTATGTAAAACAGTGTGCTGTTTCTCCAACTATGATGGCGCATTTAGTTGTATCTTCTCGCAGTTTTATCAGTTTTTACTTTATGTATTTTGAGGCTATAGTATTATATATAGACAAATCTAGAAGTATTATATCTTCCTGGTTAATTGAACATTTGAGCATAATGAAGTTGTCCTCTTTCTCTTAAGTCACCCTCTTTACCTTGGCCTGAAACTTCATTTGGCTGGATATGGCTATACTTCGCCTATTTGCTTTTGGTTAATATTTGTAGGGAGTTTCATTTTGAATCCTTTAATTTCCAAGCTGTTCTATATCCCTGTACTTTTTAAGGGTCTCATAAACATCATACAGCTGGGGTTTTTTAAAAAAAATCTAATCTAATAATCTTTAAGTTGGCATATTTCATTCATATTGCTAATATATTTGAGTTTATTTCTACCGTATTATTGGTGCTTTCTATTTGTCTTTCTTTTTATTTTATTTTTTTTGTTTCTCCCTTCTTGAATTTTTAGGTTAAGCATTTTTCTCTCCCCATTTTCCCCTCTTCTAATTTAGATGTTTATTTCATTTCTACTCTTTGAGTGATTACCCTAGTAATTTAAACATGCATTTTTACTTTATCAAAGCCTGCAGTTAATAACTTTATCCTTATCTTAAATTATATGACCATATAGTTATATACTTCTCTTAAACCATAACCATGTATACCATAGAACGCCAACTCCAATAACAATTTTCCAAATTACATGTTCTTATTGTCCTATATTTTACTTCTCCTTTTTAACCTCATAAATTCATTGTTATTATTTTATATGGTAAATATTTGGTTAAATTTACTTACTATTTATCACTTTTAAAAAATCCTTCTTTATTGCACCTAAAACTTCCCACCTGGGATCACTTTCCTCCTGGCTGGGGTATATTCTTTAGATGGCAAATTCATTCGATAGGTATTTGTCTGAAAATAATTCTTCATCCCTGTTTCTGGAGAATATTTGCATAACATACATAACTCTAGGTTTTTTCAACACCTAGACAGTATCATTCCACTGTTTTCTGGCTTCCATTGCTGCTGCTGAGAAGTTGGCTGACAGTCTAATTGTCATGCCTTGAGAGTAACCCTTCTTTTGTCTCTAGCTACCTTTAAGACCCTTTTCTTTGTCTTCATTATTCTGCAGTTTCACTAAGATTGGTCTAGATATCAATTACTTTTTAATTATTATTTTTATGATTCTCTGGGCCTCTCAGATCTAAGAAATTTGTTCCTCATAATTTTAACCATTGATTTTTCGTGTATTGCCTCATCCATGCATTCTCTCTCTCTCTTCTGAAACTCTACCTGCATGTTTCTTAACTTGTCACTACTGTTATAGCTCTCTGTGCTGCATCCTACGTCACTTCATTGGATCCTTCTTCCAATGCATTATTCACTTTTCAGCTCTGTGTAGTATGCTCTTAATTCCATCCATTGTGCTTCTAATTTCAATTTCTATATCTTGCTCTTTTTAAATCTGTTTGGAAATACTTTTTTTTTCTAGCTTCTAATTATATCCTCTTCCTTTATTCCTTTAAATA
Source organism: Vicugna pacos (assembly GCF_048564905.1). Classification (NCBI taxonomy): domain Eukaryota; kingdom Metazoa; phylum Chordata; class Mammalia; order Artiodactyla; family Camelidae; genus Vicugna; species Vicugna pacos. Next base: position 51,314,940 of record NC_132987.1, on the reverse strand, counting down.
TATAAACTTATTTGTTTTACATTTGTGTCAGACATTTCCAATTGAATCTGAACACTTTGCAGGTCTGAGTCTGTTGGTTCTTGTTTATGGTATCTTATTTCCATATGTATTATTTAATTTTTCACTATGAGTTCATGTTTATTGAAAGTTCAGTCTATGGGAATTATTTGTGTCTGAGTTTTAGGTGAGTTTTGCAAACATTTGCATGTCCTAGATGCACAAGCATGGCCTACGTAATGTCCCTTTATAGCTAATTACTGGCTTTAGGACTTTCCTGCCCACCCAGATAGTATGTTTTTGGGCAAATGTAGGTGAGGATTCACTAGTAGCTGAAAATACTCAGATTTTTTTTTCTCCTCTTTTCATCACCAAGACTTCTAGGGAATTCAAGTTTTTATATTTTTACCCTTACTCTGAAGCTATAACCCTTTGAGATTTTAGCTTTATGTCAGAGGTCTCCTAATTAAATTCCCCTCTTTGAGTGGGTCCTGTGTTTTGCCTCCCATCCACAGTGTGAAAATTAAAACTCAAAGTCACTAAAGTTCAGCTAGCTACAGGGTATTCAGCTTGCCCCTCTTGGTTCCTACTTTAACTTAGTATTTGACCTCTCAGGAATCCTTATCTTCTTACAGTCTCTTGGGCATCTTTAAAAATATTTTAAATATATTTTGTATAGTATTTGTCCAGTTTAACAGGAGAGTCAGCCAGGACCTCTAGCTGGCAATACTACTAGATGTGGAAGTTATAATGAATTTCCTCCAGGTAGGAGATTAAATCTGTCCTTCAACACTTAAATACCAGTCATCTGCTTTTCTTTCTTGATTCTTACTGTCTGAACATTTTTTAGATCTAAATATATCAAAATATATTAAGGCAGGTGTTGTCTCTCCCAGTTTGTGTTATAGAAAATCCCACAGTCGCTTTATAATTCAGTGTCCAAACACTCTGATTTTGCACAAATTTCAAACAAGCTTTGAACCGCTGGAATAAAAGCTTACCAAAGGCTTTATCACCATCGTGGCCTTTAATTTCTTGAATAAACTTAGCCCTCTTTAGAATTAATATCCAGTTGATAAATATCTGACATTGATGTTCATCTTCTAGGGCTAGGGTCTCTAGACGAGAGGTGCATACCTCTTAGAATGCAAAAGGGTATCCACTGAGGTACAAGAATAAATTATTAGAGCATTTATTAACACATATTTTTATCTTAAAAATCAAAAGGAATTCATATTAACTAGTATTTAATATAAAAATTGACTCTTGCATCTGTACTTGATCTGGATGTCCTAAAGGAAGAGGGAAGAGTCCATGGCATGGAGACATTAACAGTGGTACCCTCTCCCTCCTTTGGCACACTGCAACTTACTACAGTGTACACCCAGTTCAGTGCATATCCAGGCTCTATTTTCTAGTTTAAGTTAACCGTCTCAAAATGGGCATGTGGATTTTAAAGTTCTTTTGCAAATAAGCTGTGATTCAGAAAGAATATTAATTATGTAAGCACATGTAAACAACAAGAGAGTGATGGAGATGATACTTCTCCTACTCCTTGTATAAGCTCTTTGTAGACTACATTACAAAGAAAAAATTAATGATGCTCTTATCAGATCTGATAAGACATTGTCCTTCTCCGGAAAAAGAAATGATCACCAAGGAGGTTTTTTGAAATCTGAATTTACATTCACTGTTATTAATAAATAATCTTGCCTTAAGCGTATTTTTCCCTGAGGTATTAGTGAATGATGTTTGTATTTGTATGATATGTAAAATTAAGTAAATGTATTAAGATGCATACTTAAGAACTGCTTATTATTTGGAATGGTGTGAAACCTACTGGTTAGGCAACTCCTCAAAACTCTCCCCCACCCATACACACATATAATTATTTTCTCTCTAATTATTGTATCTTGTTTAGGTGCTGTGCTTTAAGTGATTCACTGTCCTTTAGAATGATTCATTTGGTCAAAGATTCACTCCATGTTTACATGTAATGATCACCACTTCCTCCCCACTTTCAATTATTTAACTAGCTCTTCATTATTTTCAAAACTTTTCATTTACCTCATCTTACGAGTACTTTATATGATCCCATTGCTCTTTCATTTAGTCGGACATGATGGGGTAAATAATTCTGGCAAAACTTCTCAAAGCTATGTACCAGGATTGTGAATAATAGACTAAGACAAAGTGTCCTGCTTTCACAGGGCCATTAATGCCATCAAAGTTGAAATCCCCCCCTCATGAAGCCTGGTGTGCTTCCTGTTTGTGAATGCTTTTAGGTTGGAAATTTTTAAATAAAGTACTTTCTACATATTCTGAGGGTCTATTAAAAACTACGTTTATAGACATAATGCACCCACCTTAGCCAGACCTAATTGCCGCAGATTATTTTTCAGCTTGTAAAGGGTATGTACTCCCTACCATTCCAATCTCAGAAGGGAGCAGAAAAACCAGGACAAAAGTAGCCAGAATCAGAACAAGGGAGACTGCCCATGTCAGCTGCCTCTTTTTCCCTCGTTTCATAACTATAAATACAATGTAAGTTACTTTTGGATTTCAAGAGAACAAGACTTGTTTATCTTGGATGGAACAAACTTACCTTATTATCGCCTGAATCTCATCACCATTATTACCTATTCACTGTCTGTCACATTGTGTTGTTTTGTCCTGAAGTCTCAAAATCTTTTTGTCTATTGATCGATTGCTTGATGATAAATTAAATACATATTCTTCATTGGTACTATTTTACATGCAAAGAAAATATACACAAAAATGGATATAAAGAATAAAGAGAGTTAAAATGAACTTGAAGGGTCACCACTCGAGCACTTTGCATATCCCTGGGGTGCACAGCCTACTTTAGCAGTTACTGGTGGATAAAGCTTTCGAGACTCAGAGAGAATTTTCTGGCTTCTTTTGCCTTTTTCACTTCCTGGGGGTAAATAACCATAATCAACAGACACGAATAGAATGAATTAAAAGGAGCTTGCAAAGAACATTGGGGAATGGCGGATGGTGGCAGAGCGTATGGTATTAAACCAAAGAATAATCCCCAAATCCCCCAGAAGAAGTGGACCTTAGAGGACACCCATACTAGTCACCCCTCTGCCTCCTACTTCCTCTCACCTTCTCCTACCAAATGATTTCAGGTGTTTTCACTACTACAGGGAATTCTAAATGTTCATTATCATCAAACCAAAAGTGATTCTTTAAAGGCCTGCTGTCATCTCTAATGTTGTGTCTTTCTATAAGGTCGCTATGGCTCACATCAGACCAGCGGGTTGTGAGCCAAGAAAAGCACAACAGCCCGTAATACATGGTACATCACACTCAGAAATTGAATGCCCATTTAGTTCCTAAAACTACTCCAGCCATAATGACTATTAAAATTCTGACTATGAGAGACTGCAGTGGCCATAAAGGGTATGTGGGAAGGGAATAATACAAAAGAGACACTCAAAGCACATAAGGGTAAAGAATAAATCATTTCTTTTGTAACTGCTGTAGCTGCTGCTCACTGGTATTCACTCTTCATTGTCACCCCATGTGGGCAAATGAGAGGATGTGATTTATAATCAGTTGATGAACACAAATTGTGTTTTCATGTTGGTGTTTCCTCCTCCACCTCTTCCTTCTCTTCTTTCACTTCGTTTCTTCTTATTCATCTTATATTTATTTTTTTGAATGGCTGTTTCTCACATTCTGCCAAACATACATAAAACCCCTTACCTGGCTTTCTTTTCAAAAAGACACCATTATAATAGATACAAAGCTGAGGTCAAGAATACATGTCTCGGGGAGAGGTAGTAGCTCAGTGGTAGAGCGCATGCTTAGCATGCATGAGGTCCTAGGTTCAATCCTCAGCACCTCTGTTAAAAATAAACATAAATAAATAAACAAACAAACAAACAAACTTATTTACCACCTCAAAAAATTTTTTTAGAAAAAGTGTACATGAGTAGATACTTATTAAAATAAAGTTGAAAGATTATTCTAAAAATGTGCTTAGCACTTCACTATTCAAATATTTTTAAGTATTTTAAGCCTGTTGCATTTGGGTGACCTGTAGTATCCCGATACGTGATAATTAGCACAGCTCTCCCCCAAGTTACTTTTGCCACGTCTTATGTCAGTGTGTGGCCATAAGGCTTCTTCAGGTACAAATTGCTGAACAATTACTGATGAGAGGAAGGTGATACTCATAGGTTTACAGATCTGGGCTGGCTTTGGGACCATTCCGATGGGACCATTTTATCTTATTGTTATGAAAATGATAAGAAGTCATTTCAGGTAGTTAGAGACAGGCAAACAAAAGACAGGCAAACAGAGCTATATAACTTCTACTTTCACTTGCTGCCTACTCCATTATTTTCAGCATGATGGGGAAAATAACATGATTGGAATGACCAAAAGGTTAGGGAGTGGACAGGTTTCCCTGGTAGAAAGTAGATTTAATACTGTTGGCTAAACTTTTTTGAAAGTGAAACGTTGTTAACATTTAACAAAATACCAAGCGGACAGGAGGGTTGGGAAAGGACTCAAATTGCATTTGGTCACGGTTTTTTTCTCCTTCCTAAGTGTGTATCTTTTATTAAGAGTGAAAGACAGAACTGAGATGGAGGAGCGGGGTGGGCAGGGGTCAGCGGAGAGGGAAAGAGACAGAGGGCATTGTTTGCTTGAAAACTGAATGTCCATGAAGACACTTCTGTGGCTTTAGTTGCACCAAAAGTTATATGAGAAATCGATAAGATTCTAAATTGTATTCAATCAATAAATATTTCTTGAGCATTTATTCTGTGTCAGAAGTGACTTTACAAAGCTCAGCAATTGTTCCTTTTAGCACATGAGACTTCTTCATCAGAGGACTGTAGATCTTTAAAATGTTTACGTAAATGGTATTGGGTCCCAGTAAACTTCAAAGATCTGACACCAGTTAGAGTTCCTTTGAATAAACAGACTGTTGAGATTAAGAAACTTAAAAGAAAGAGAAAAAGTTACACATATACATACAAATACACACAGAAATACCAGAAAGATACTTTGTGATTTGACAAACAGTGATAACAGCCTCTTCACTATTTGCTGGATATTTATCATATTGATGAAACTACCTCTACCATAACCTATTCTTTAGTTAAAAATCAGATTCATAAGATAACAGGATAAAAGATTTGAAATTGAAATTGATATTTTGAGTAATCTATCCATAAATTCTAAATTCAAAGACATTTCTGGACCACAAGTGTCAAAAGAATCAACATTCAGAACAAAGAAGAGTCTTATGTGGGCAAGTTGGCCAATACCCTGCGCAGGGCTGGAAAACAGGGAAACGTTAAAGAGACAGGAACAAGAAATATGACCCCTTCTCAAAAATGGTAAGTTGTCTCTGCAGCATAATTAGAATGCTGATTCAACAAAAATGCCTCAGGTTTCCTGCTCATAATGAATTTCATTTACATATTCCTACTGAAGCTATTTTTTTTTTGGAGATCTAAGTTGAAGTATTAGTTTATTATACCTAAATTTTTTTGCCCAAAATATCGGTAATCACAAAACTATTGAAATCAATTCAGAATTTCTCCTCTCTGCTTTCAAGGGGTTTCTGGCTCTCTTCTCTAACCAAATGATTTTCATAGGTTTTAGATAAGCAATTTAACTTTGAGGTATTTACTGAATAATCACAACAATTCCTTTTTTCATATCATCTGGTACACCTCAAAATTGAGCATGTTCTTTTAATAAAGAAGATTGATAAGTCTCTTGGATAAAATCAGTCAGAAGGGAAACATTTATACAGCTCATTTTTTTTAAAGAATGCTTGTAACAAAGCAAATATGGCACACCTCTGATCTGAACAAGTAACTGGAAAGAGTATTGGCTTATTCAGTTTAAAAAGCTGGAAGGAATAAAGTATCTAGATTCCTGCCTTTCCTAATGAACTGTGTCACTGAACAACCAAATGATAACGGAGTTCTCTGTATGGAGGTACTTCAGCTAATAAATGGAGAAGGAATAGGTAATTATACTATCCACTTTGCAATCCCCAATTAAGTTGCAAATCTAAGTAATGCACAGCAATTTGTGTTAACATCAGGAAAAGAGGCAACTAGATATTACATGCCTCCTGATGAAAGCACAGACCACTCTCTGAAGTATCCTTGCTACAAAAATCTAACTGAATTTTTTCAAGCCTCTAGATACAACTACCTACTTAGGGCAAACGCAGAGGACAGAAGACTGGGGGTACAATTAGCAAAATCCTGACCATGGGAAAGCATAGGATGAGCAACCTGGTTTTATCCACAAAGAAATGCAAGGGAGGTTAAAATAATAATAATAATAATAATAATAATAATAATAATAATAATAATAATAACAATACTAAAATAAAAAGCATAAAGAGGGAACCTATAGATTAAAAGGAACTTAAAAGCTATATCAACAAATCACAATGTATGGACATTATTTTTAATCCCCAATGAAGTATGGTTTTTCTTTTTAGTTATGACATTTAGATAGCTGAAAATAGGAAGGCGACAATGCTGTGCTAGTGATAAGATGTGTAGATTTCACAAGTGCAATTCAAATGATAAGAAGATGGAAATCATTAGGCACGTCAAAGAGAGGGCATCTTTGGCTTCATTTGGATACATACAGGCGTTAAGACACTCAATTGTAAAGAAAATAAACAAAATTAACTATATGTGAAATGGTGGAAATGAGACCATTAAAATTCGTGTTGCCTTTATTTTTTAACTCTCTGAGAAGGGAAACCCTCTGATAACTTTTAAGTCTGTGGTTTGGATTTTACACATGTAACTTGCACGCATGTTTTAAAGAATGCACTAAGAGTAAAAGTGTTGTGTCTCCTACGGACAAGGCTGCTTGAGTTGTGTGTGCAGGCTCCTGCCACAGCCACAACCTTCTGGAGCCCTGGAATCCCTTCCTCTGATTGCCCTTTCGTGTTAAGGGTATTAAGAACTCCTGAGGTTGCTAATCCCAGCGTTCTTCCTCATCCTTTGTCGGTCTCCCTACGCCCTGTCCACATCTTTGTGAATATTCCCTTCATTATATTCTCTTTAATTACCCTGTTTGAGTGAACCATCTGCTTCTTTTTGAGACGCTCACTGATAAACCAGGTAAGAGAGCCCTGAAGAAGTGAAGTCCTCCTAAAACCAGCTTGGATGGTCTCAAGCTTTCTGCTTTCCTTAACCCGCCATGATCTTGTAGCAGAATGTGAGAGAGAATATGACTGTAATAGAGATAAAACTTGCATGTTTCTAAATTCTTTTAGTGCCACTAGGATTTTGTTTATAATTGGTATAGTGGTTTTCAGTCCTGTCACTAAGAATGGACAAACTGAAGATGGTGCGCTCCTCATTCACGTATTTAATCTTCTCCCTGGTTTTTTAAATCTCCATTGAATGTATGAAGACCAATCCTTTAAGAGGAAACGCAGAACCTGGGGTTAATTCCATGAAATTAATCTAATCTCTGCTCCATGTCTGACATTCTGGATGATTTTACTACCCTTTATCTCTACATAGCTTTTAAGCAAGAATAACTTTATCTGAATCTGGACTAAATTAATTGATAGTTTAAAAATCTGTCATTTTTTTTCTCTGCTCCAAAGGCACAAGATAATTACAATTATCAGTTTAAATAAGTTCTAGTCATTAAAAAAAAAACAAAAAACTCTGCACTTTTATACTGTCTCCTTATTGCTTGACATTGGACTTTTGTCATGATAGGGCCAACCCTTGGGCCCTGAGAAAAGACTTCCATTTGAAAATAGAAGACTGAATTTAAAATGTCCCTAAGGCTATTCATTTCTACCTTATTCTTCTTGTTAAGGCAAGACGGGAATTTCCTCTTCTGTACATCTATTGTAAATAAATCACTACCGGACAGTTGTATCAGCTCCTCCTTACTTCTGCCTTTCTTCAGGAAAAAAAAAATCATTTGATTAGTTTTCTTTCCTTTCCAGTGTGGTCCTTGTGGTGAGGCAAGTCCTCCTCAAAGTCACCCTCAAGCCATTCTCCAACTAGCACTCACTTTGGGTTATTTTCTGTTGCCACCAAGTTTTACAAAGGAACATATGATTAGGAGGTTGGGAGAACTGATGGAAAACGAGCAAATTCTTTTCCAAAAGCCACATCCACTCTCTCTCCAGCATGCTGCTGTGATGTAAGTCACAATATGGCCCATGATCCCTCCAGGCTGAGCACAGGAGAGCGAGCCCCGGTGTGGCCTTGGAAAACCTCATCTGTCTGGAGGCCATTTCACTATCAACTTTAAGATCTTGAGCAAGTCATTGAATGCCTCTGAATTTCAGGTGTGAATTGAAGAGAATACCCTCTGTCCAGCAGCCCTCGAACACTGGTGAGATTCAAATAAGCTCGCATGCATGCGGCATGCTCAAAACTGCTAAACCCAGTGTAGTGTTATCGTGGTTTGTGTAGTTTTGTTTAGGAATTCCAAATCAAACTGAAGTATTAATCAATCTCCCAGCCACCTGCCATCCAACATTCTGGACTCTTATTTGAAGAATGAGTCCAGATCCAACCAACCAACCATTCAGTCAGTCTCTCTTTCCCGCTCTCTCCCTCTCTCTCTCAGACACACACCCACACACACAGACACACACACACACACACCCCAGGGAGTGGGGGGGGAGAGCATTAAGAGTGTTTCTCTGACCTGAAGGACTTTCCCTTCAGCTTCAGCCAGACTCACTTGCCCTCTAGTCTCCAAACCACCATCTCAATTACTGGTCCCAGACTCCATCTGCAGAAATTTCCTGCTCAGGTATCTCACTCAGCTATCTGAAACGAACCTCTGGTCTCAATCAGCACCTCCAGTGTTCCCCATTCATCCTTGAAAAGCCTGTCTTTGAAATCTGGCTGCTCTCCGGATGGAGAGGTGCTGCGCCCTGGGGAGGTCTCCTCTGTCCCCCTTTCTTGCAAAGACCCGTTTCTTTGCCTGGGTCTCTAACCCATAATTTCTTCTCAGAGGCATTAGTTAGAATATTAGCACATCTGCATCTAATTAAAATTCCACTTTTCTCTTCCCTGAGTTTCCTGAACACACCCAGACACCACAGTGATTTTTGGAGAGTTTACCGCAAACAAATATTGCCCCAGTTTGCTCCCAGCTTCTGTCCACTGAAGCAGCCCTTCAGATTGCTGGGTCACAAGCCTTTAAGATGATCACCAAATCTTCATGTCAAGAAGGATTGTGCTCTCAGGCATTGTTCTGCTTTTGTCTCACTGACACATGAATTATGCCATTAATCAAATTTTTCTATTCATTTTAGTGGCAAAGAAGCTTAGATCGAACTTTCTCACAATCTCCAGGTTATGGACTGAATTGTGTCCCCCACCACCAAGTTCATATGTTGAAGCCTAACCCCCAGTACCTCAGAACGTGACTGTGTTTGGAGACAGGGCTGCTAAAGAGGTGATTAAGTTCTAATAAAGCCCTTGGGGTTGGTCCTAATCCAATCGGACTGCTGTCCTTACAAGAAGACATTAGGACATGTAGAGACACCAGGGAGCCATGCACAGGGGAGAGACCATGTGAGGACAGAGCAAGAAGGTGTCATCTGCAGGCCAAGGAGAGGGGTCTCAGAGGAGACCAACCCTGCTGACACCTTAATCTCAGACTTCCAGCCTCTAGAATTGTGAAGAGAATAAATTTCTGTTGTTTGAACCACCCCGTCTATGGTCCTTTGTTATGGCAGCTTTAACAAATTAATACAGATTTGGTTCTAAGAAGTGGGGCACTGCTGTAACAAATGCTGGAAAGTGTGGCAGTCACTCTGAAACTGGATAAGGGGGAGAAGCTGGAAGAGTTTGGAGGTGCATGTGGGAAAAAGGCAGGATTGCCTTGAAGAGATCATTGGCAGACATGAACATTAAAGGTGATTGTGGCGAGATCTCAGACAGAAATAAGGACCATGTTATTGAACACTGGAAGGAAGGCGATTCTGGTTATAAAGTGGCAAAGAACTTGGCTACATTGTGGTCAAGTGTGTTGGATTTGTGAGTGATGAACTTGGCTAATTTAGCTGAAGAGATTTCTAAGCCAAGTGATGTTGTGGCTTGGATTGTGGTTACTGTTTACAGTAAAATGCAAAAAGAGAGAGAGAGATGGAAGGAATTGTTCAGCAAAAAGGAACCAAAACTTGAAGATTTGGAAAACTAGCTTATTTCTACTGCAAAAATCTGAGAAAGCCTGTTTTGGAGAGAACACCCAGGGTGTTACTGAATAACCACTCCGTAAAAAGACTAAGGGTGTGACTTATGCATCCACTCAGCAGAAGCCGATAACAGAGATGGGATATACCAGTGGGAACTGCCAGCTTGTGCAAAAGGTGACAGAGACGAGACAAAATGAAGACAGACTGTTGGGCTTGAACTGCAGCATCAGCTCCTCCCTAGCTCTCCTGCCAGCCTGCCCTGCAGGTTTTGGACTCAACCTCCATAGTCACGTTAGCCAACACACACACACACATACACACACGCTCACATGCTCACACTCACACGGTTGGTTTTATTTCTCTGGACAACCTTGACTAATACACCCCACCCTTAGCAAGTATAGAGACCTATATTTTTTCCTTTCTAATTTTTTTATTGAAGTATAGTATAGTCAGTTACAGTGTGTCAATTTCTGGTGTACAGCATAATAATGTCTCACATATATTCATTTTCATATTCTTTTTCATTAAAAGTTATCACAAGATATTGAATATAGCTCCCTCTGCTATACAGAAGAAATTTGTTTTTTATCTAGTTATATATATAGTGGTTAACATTTGCAAATCTCAAACTCCCAAATTTATCCCTTCCCATCCCCTTTCCCCCATAACCATAAGGTTGTTTACTATGTCTGCAAGTCTGTTTCTGTTTTGTAGATGAGTTCCTTAGTGTCCTCTTTTTTCTTTTTCTTTTTTTTTTGATCCACATAATCTATACTTTTATCCTGGCCTGATTCCTGTTTTATGTTTTTGATATGTCTGTATCTTTGTTTTGTTGCATTTCTTCTCACCTACGTTTAATATAACTTACTGCATTCTGTGTAATTGTGTGAGCTAATTTATATCCTCTGGGATAAAAAGGCTGTTATCAAACGATGAACAAAGTACTCCTTGAACATTATCACTCTCTTCTCAGGTTTCTAGTTTTTACTACAATGAACAGATAATGCCAGGAACTCTGGTATATGTGAAGTAAGTGTGAAACTTTTTGCTCAGCGTTTTGTAAGATGAATTTGGACTCTGTATATCAAGTGTCCTATTGTCATCTTTATAAGTAAAAGATTAACGCCTGGTGCCAGACTGATTACGATTTTAAAATATCTTAGGAACTGGCTTCTAATTGCCATTATTTATAGGAAAATAAAAGTCAAGCTTTTTTCATAAGAAGTACAAGATGTCAGTGTTGTGAAAGTCACAAAGGAAATGAGAGAGTCATGTCAGTAGGTGAAATAAGGAAGAGGAAGGGTATGAGAAACAGGCTTTTGGAGGATGTTTGCGGAAGAGTGAAGTTCACAGGCTCCGTATGTCTGTTGAGAGGCCCAAAGTTCTGAAATCCCAGAGGGACACCATAGGCAGCTCTCCTTACAGACAAAGTCCAGCCACCAGAGCTGCCTGGGCAGGCTGCCTCATGTCAGAGTTTGTGAACAGCACACACATAACGGATTGTCACATGAATTTGTTCCCAAGGTACTTGTGAATTAATGTAAAAGTACTCCTCAGAGCATCAGCTATTGCTGATTTCTAATAATAACCCAGCCGTTAGAGTGTTCCAAAAAAAGTTACTATCAAGGCATGTAGCATGAAAAAGATACCCTTCTTTAAAAACTAGTCTTGGCTCACAGAAATGTTCTGATAATTTACCCTTGGCAAAAGGGAGCAGGATGGCTACTGCTATAAACTTCAAAATAGTTTTGTCTTAAACCACATGTGATCTTTAAATGGGGGAACAGGCCAGGGGAGCCACACCCAAGAAGACTTTGTGAAGGTGCAGTGCTTTCTTTTTCCAATATTTCTCTAGAGTTTTCAATCTCATTGTATGTGATAATTCCTCCCTGACTATATTATACTAAACCATGTTCTTTTCTTGCCTCCAGCTGTGGTAATGGGAAATAAACAAGGCTGATATTTACAACTCCATTTTCTTACTGACTGAAAAATTCTGTGATTTTCTTCCCTGATTGGATTCACACAATTACTGGTTTGCTATTTTCCAAGCTATTGAGCTCAGGTTGCAACTAGACCAGAATTCGACAGCCAGAATTGCTCACTGGAACGAACCTTCCTGTGGCATAATTCCCACATTATCGTCACTGATTTCCAATAGTAAAGGGCAACCTAATTTCCAGATTTTAGAGCTCACTTACATATGTTTATCACACCTAATGTGGAAGGCTTATTTGAAAAATAACTGCAAGGCAATAAGCAGATATTTGTTCATGCATGTGTCATCCAAATAGCCCTCGGGATGTTTTTGCTTCTTCCAAAAATGGAAAACTATATGAATCTCCACATATTTAATTCTGAGGCTTTGGTATGACAATTTTAGGCAAAGGGATGATTTGACACCAGTGTAGAGTTTTGACATACCATTACGTCATCCTGTGATATACAGAAAACTTGTATTCAGTGCTATAGACAAGAGCCGGCTACAATATTTGCAAAGATGGTCTTTGTCAATCTGTAGTTAAAGGGTGCTATTCTTCAAACTTGCCATTTACTCTGGGGTTAAGAGAGAAACTTCAGGAAGACTTCCAGGTGGCCAGAATTATGAGGCATTAGTGTGTGTGTGTGTGTGTGTGTGTGTGTGTGTGTGTGTGTGTGTGTGTGTGTGTTTATGAATGCACAAGAGTTTGGAGATCAAATGAGTTAATGTTGTGAAATATATATACGTCTCTTCTCTGCCAGCAGATTGACATCAAAATCTAGGAAAAAATTAGCTTGAAATGAGGGGCTAAGTTACAAATAGAAATGAATCCGAGTTGCCATCTCCACAACTCACACGGAATTGTCAAATCTTGTTTGGTCCGCTGGACACGGGAGTACATGGTGCACTTTTGTTGGTGTTACTGGGCATCTTTGTTTAAGGATTCTGAGAATCTGTCCGGTATCCTTTGAAGTATTGAGTTGCATCAGTTCATCTCAAAGATCACTTGTGTCTAGTGGCAAAAGGTCCAGAAGTCAATGTCTGATATATGTAACTTTAAACTTGCAGAAGAAGTGAATTGTATTCATTCTGGGGCTCACCTTGGGGTCTATAAATGCTTTCATATGCTCTTGAATCAGTATGATTGTCTAATATCTTCAGTGACTAGACTGAGAAAACCAGCAAAACTGTTACAGAAAACATTTAATACTCATCTTTTTACTTTGTTTAGTGTGCTACAGTGAACTCTGAAATGCACTTAATATAGTATTAAGAGTTGTCTGATATATTTAGAATCCTCACCTCTTTTTTAAAGCTTTCATGACATGTGTTCTTCTTACCACTTTCTTTTAAGCCCCCATCCTTCATTTCCACATACCTGACACTTAAAATTTAAACCTTAAGCCATTGCTTTCCACAAAGTTCAAGATTTAAAAAAAATCTCTTTTACATTCTTCAGTAAAAAAAAAAAACACCACTAGTAACAATGGTTTTGCCATTTACACACAATAAAATCTCCTAAAAAGCAATATTTTCCCAAATGCACAAAATTGAAAACCATAATTTCTGAATTGGTGGCATTCCCTTCAACTCTCGTAGTTTTGAATGTGTTGCTCACTCTGCATTTTCAAAGCTTTTGGTTCAGCTGCCAAAAAAAATGCATTGAAAAAATAAATCCTTTTTATAAGTCCCCTTAGGCTCCATCATGAGTCACTTGAAACAGAATCAAATTTCCCTGAGAGTGTATTTTTCCATTGTTATAGGGGAAAATGGATAAAATAAGAAATCAGAGAGGGAAATCAAAATAACTAAAATTAGCTTTATGAAACCATACATTTTTAGAATGCATTTCCAAAAACTTTTCAAGAAGCATCCATTCTTCACTTTTCAATTTTATGAGAAAGAGTAGCTCTAATATATTCCTCACATGTCTTCATAATTTGAAGGTGTTATTAACAGTATTGTTTTCTCTGTCAGACTTCCTGCCATCTAAATTCTTTACTCTGTGTTCATTGTGGGATGACGGTGTATCTTGAATGAAGAAGATTTAGAATCTGCAACTACCACTTATACTAAAAAATTAGGTCTATACTTGTGAGATCTGACAAGTAACTATGAATAAACATCTCCCTGAGGCAGGAAGTGTATTTTATTTATAACTGTATCCTTCTTCCTAACTTTAAGCCCAGTACCAGACTCATAGCAAGCCCTCAGCAGATACTGATGAATGAATGAATCCATCTTGTTTTTATTTATAACTGTGTATTAGACATTTTAACCTAATTGTTAGAGCTATCCTTGTACTTCAACTACGTGCTTTTCTACATATATTTATATTTCTTCTCCAAGATTTGACACAGATTTCACTTTTTTGAGTTGGGATTAAATTCAAAAGTTGAAAAATCCTTGGAATACACTATGGTTTTAAAGGAAGATGTCTCCTCAGGCAATTTCCCAAGTCTTTACAGTAAAAGTTTTCATCCAGACATTACCAGACCTTTTATAAACCCTGACATGGTACTCTCCTGTGTCAATTTTCATGCTTCATCATGAGAACAAGATGGGTGATGTTATTAAAGAACTTTCTGTTAATTCATAAGCTCTGAAAGCCATTGGGTCCCAAATATCATGATATCATCACTAAAATCTTGCTTTTTGATCTACAGTACATTTTATAATGAATCTGCACAGAATGAAAGATAAGCATTAAGATCATGTCATTTTGAATTTAAAAACAACTAAGAAGTTAAACTAAGATAATCTAACATTTTTCTTTGGAGCAATTATAGCCAAATGCAAAGTATGACAGTCACAAGGATCAAACTGTCCAAGAACAATATATACAACAACACCAAGAAGAATGAAATAGAATCATGGAAAGCTCAAATAATTGTTTCAATAAGGAAAGGCATTTTGATATTGACAAACAAACAAAAACTCTGTTGGGTAACAAAGGCTTTAAGGTTGATTTTTGTGGTTTTTTCCTTTGCTTTCATGTATTAGATTCCCTGAATAACAAAACTAATATCTTATTAATAGGAAACCACTAATGCCATAATGAGTGTTATGAAGTATTAAGATCATTATCCACTGAGATAATGCTAGATGATCACTGAGCGGAGTGACTGCTTCAGTCTGAATCGACAGTGTGCTTAGTACCTCCATTTGGGAAGATTGGTCCCAAGTGGTTAGGGTCTATTTTTATAGTATGTTTCCATGACAAAACCCCTAAGTAGGCAGAAATGACCATCTTAATTTTATCTCTTAAGGAAATGATATGCAAAAAGCATGGTCCATTCACCGGAGCTTCATAGTACCAGAAGAAAAATAAAATTCAGTTAGGATGGTTATTTGGTTCAAGAAAATAGGCAGATTTTGTTTTTTTTTCATTCTGTTTTAGTCTTGCAGCTATGTAGACAGTTTAAGGCACATCACTGCCACTTGAATTTAGAAATTGGACCACATAAATGCAAGCTTCCAGAAATCCTGAGTGCTCTGTCCATGTAAAGAATAATTAGTATCTTTTATTACTACTAATAATTGATTAGCATCATTGATATCTCTCAACAGACCTTGACGTTGCCTTTCAGGTCAGTAGAAGAATCACGTAAGAGCCAGCTCAGCCTTGTCTTACTGGTTTCCCCCATCTCTCCAGGTAAAATGATCCTTTGTCCACTTAGCTCTAAAATCTTGGGACCCAGAAAATCAGCAAGTGAGGGACAACCGTGACCCTTGAAGCCGATAAGTTTTGCCTGTATACAAATTTCAGAGAACACTACCTGCTCCCTGATACCGCCTTAAACATTACATGTGTGTGTGTACACGATTTTAAAAGTGGCTTTAAAAAGTGAGTTCATGTTATTGCTCTTCTTATACTCACAAGTAATTCACATCATATTTTATATTTAAGTATTTTAAAGATTCTAATATATTAAAACTTTTTAAAGCATATTATAAAAATTAAATATCAACTTCTATTCTGAAATCACTTATGCTTCAGTGAAAGTGGGCACGTTTCTCCGCTCCAATTTGAAACTGTCAGATTACAGCAGGAGAATGACATAATCGAACCAGTTATCTGGGAAAGTTCAGGCCAAAGTTGTTTTTTTCTCAATTCTCAGAACTCATCCCACTAGGAAAACCTGTTTTCTTTCTTATTATATATCACAGAGCCTCTCGAAAAAATATAGAGAGAAAAAAATCATAAATTCTTTGGGTATTTCCTGAATGTTCTTCAGAAAAACCTTATGTCAATGTGTATTAATTAGAAATTGGTGCTTCGTTCTCACAATAAACACTGTTCAATAGACCACACAAAATACTATTGGTCATAAAATGGATTCTGGAATTGTAAACATTTCAGTTTGGGTTCTTTTTTTTTCTGGTAGAATGTGTTCTCTGCAATTGCTCAGAAATCAGAACTGAGAAGAAGGCTAAGCTCCTTGCTGAATACTTCCAAGTATTGGATTAACAGGTAAAATGAGAATCACACTTTCAACAACTGCTGAGCGTGTGAGAACACGTGGCTACATCCCCAAGGCTCTGAGTGATGTAGGTTTTACCACTTCCTTTTACAGTGTAACTTCATATTTTTGACACGAGAAAAATAAACCCCTAACAAAAACCATTTGCTTTTAAGCAAATCCAGTCTATTTTGAGAGATTTGTGCTGGTGTCTAACATCTGACTGACTATAAATGACAATAACAACTTTGGTTAATTTCTTTCTCCCTCCAAGATTCTGCCATGAGGCTCACACATTCTAAAGGCATCTGAATGCATTGTGATACTATGTCTTTAGCTGCCAACCTATATTTAACCAAGTACATATTTTATGTAAACTGGCTGAAAGTACTGGGCTCAAGGCACCCACCTTGTTAACCTTTTTTCTTTCTCCTTGCCTCCTCCCTTCTTCCCTCCCTTTCACACTTTTTCCCTCCTTCCTTCTTTCCTTCCTTCCTTCCTCTCCTCCCTCTGCCTCCTCCTTCTCCCCCGCCTTTTTTTTTTTTCAACTCTTAGTAAAAGGTCATTATCCCTGTCTAGACTTTTCTCGTAATAGTCTGTGCCTTTCAGAAAAAATGTTATGTTGAAGTACTAGGCCCAATAGTATTCCCTTTGGTCTCTGATTTCTCTGCTTTCTGGCACTCTGCTCTTATGTGAAAGATTTTAAATAACCATATGCTTTTTATACATTTTTTTTGCAAGGTGGTTTTGGTCCATTTGAACCTGTTGAATTTAAAATATCCTTGGCAGAGAGGGGAGAAGGGTTGGTGGAGGAAAGAAATAGGTGAGGAAGATTAAGAAGTACAAACTTCCAGTTGCAAAATAAATGAGTCACAGGTATGAAATGTACAGTGTGGGGAATACAGTGAACAACTATGTAATATCTTTGTAAGATCTTAATTAGACTTATTGTGGTGATCAGTTTGAAATGTATAGAAATATTGAATCACTGTATTGTGTAACAGGAGCTAACAAAGTGTTGTAGGTCATTTATATTTCAAAAACAAACAAACAAATAATCAAGCATAGAAAAAGAGATCAGACTTGTGGTTACCAGGGCAGGAGTGGAGGGATGGTGGGAGGAAGGGAATTGGATGAAGGTGGTCAAAAGATACAAACTTCCAGTTATAAGATAATTAAGTATGAGATAATTAAGTACAACATGATAAATATAATTAATACTGTTGTATGTTATATATGAAAGTTGTTAAGAGAGTAAATCCTAAGACTTCTTACCACAAGAAAAAAATTTTTTTCTATTTCTTTCATTTTGTATCTGTGTGAGTTGATGGATGTTCACTAAACTTATTGTGATAATCGTTTCGTGATGTATGCAAGTCAAATCATTATGCTGTATACCTTATACAGTGCTGTCTGTCAATTACATCTCAATAAAACTGGAAGTAAAGAAATAAAATAAAATATTCTTGGCAGGAATATATGAATTTATTTTTCAGTTGGAGTCTAGCTAACTAGATGGAGGAAAATGGGACTGAGACCCTTTCCAAGATGTTTCATTTGGGGGTGGGGAACGCAGGGAGGGCTTTGCCCAGACTGCAGAGGGTAATGATGTGGAGGAGCGAGAAACAGGAGGCAGGGTGCCAGCACTTTTTCAGTAGCCTCAGTCACTCTGTGGCTCTAGCCATTTCTCTGTTCTGCTCACATTGTTTATTGTGTGTCCTCGCATTTTCACATTACCAGGTTCTACTCACGTGCTGCCATTAAAGCCATCTCAACACCTATCGAGAAACCAGAGGGATGGCCGAACCCATCAAAATGTCTTGGAGGGTAGATGGGCACTGACTCAAGATCAGAGTTACTTGTTCTCACACTGGAGTTGTAAGTGATGCTTGCACCCTTTTGCCATGTAAAAGAAAAGAGAGTCATCTAGATAGTCAGAATTTCCTTAACCTCCCATCCCACCCAGGCTGCTGTGTCAGGGCCTAGAAATTGCAGCAACATTCATTGTGCTGCATGTCTTATAATTAAGATGATCAGGCATTCAGTATTGTCTGCTAGTTCCAATTTAAAATGTTTTATTCTGTGTCTCCAGAAGTGTATTTATGATTCACATTTCAAAACACACACACAAAAAAACATGTTAGCTCTTGAAATTGAATAGTGTTATAACATGAAAAAGTCCTCTCCCTTGAGGAACAACTGGGGACTTGTTTCCGGTCCTGCTGCTGGAACTGTCCTGCAGTTCCCCATGGATGAAAGCCCAGTGGAATCAAGATGATCATATAATGATTAGGAGCATCATCTTAGAATTGGACAGACCCGGGTTCAAATCTCCACTTTTCCACTTACTATTGTATAAACTTGGCCTTGTTGCTTACTCTATGAGCCTTAGTTTGTGGAGCTGTTCATTGGGAATAACTACCTCTGCCCTAGGGGCTTACTGTGGTCGTTGAATAAGGAAAAGGATATAAAGATCTGTGTCTCTCACACATTCAGTGCAAATTTAGAGCCATAATTTATTTGCTGGAGAGAAAAAATTTTGAATTTATGAAAAACTTAAAAGGCCTATTCACCAAAGAATATGACAGAACTTCTCAGGCAGCTTCATGCAATCTCGTTAAAAAAGGGGTCCCTTCCCAACTCCGTCTTCGCCGCTACCACCTTATTCAGGTGAAATGCAGGGGAATTACCACCTTATTTAGAAGAAATTGAACGTTTTAACCCCATTCAGTCCTCTGGCCTTTCTAGGCCAATGCTAACAAAAGTGCCCCTTTCTTACAAACACGAAAGTTGAGCCACAGGGAAGTGCGTGGTGGTTGGCAGTCTCAGACAGAGGTAGACAGAGGTAATATGCTGTTTCTCCAGAGGGTTAAATCCTCAATAGCCTGTTAATCCCACCTCCCCCACCCATAGACGTTTTGTAACTAATCCCAACCCCCGGTAGTTACAGACATACCCTATCAAAAACTCTTTATGAATTTGGACCTAGGCGGCTAGCATTACCCCACATTGAAATCTCGTCCACGGATGCCTTCCGTGCAGAAGCGAAGCCTTTACAGAGTGTTTCAATAGCCGAAGGGCTCACTGTCATGCTTGTTAGCGTCTTGCTCCAGTACACAGAAAAATTGATTCTTTTTGCAGGTCAAATTATTTTTGTATTTCTATTTTTTCATGCACAGTAACTCCATTCTTTTACCTGGTCAGTTCCTTTAAGAAAGATTCAGTTAGGGGAGCTGCATCTTATTATCTTCTGCCACCAATGCATGGTGCAAAGACAGTTTAATTCTTAAAGAGAGAATCATTTAAGTGTGACCTATTGTGTTAGGCTGGATGCTTTTCATATTAAGCACCGGGAGTTAAAGAGGTCTTTAATTTGTCTAAACTGCCTTGATAATTTGCATTGAACTTGAAGTGCCCACTGCCTTTTCCAATCAGCTTGACTATTCCCAGATCTTCTAAGGTGAATTGTAAATAATACAAAATCTTTAGCTAAGGTCTCTAAAAGGCATGCTTAGACTAATACAATGGCTCACAGGAAGACTGTCACATGGCCAAGATGGCTTCCCCAAATTGTACACTAGTTGCTTGGAAAACATTCCACCTAACTGGGACTCTCAGAACTTAACTTTGTCACTGATCCATGTTCATCCATTAACGGTGTTATTGAGGTTGCCCAAATAGGTCCAATGTGATCCTAGAACTCTGGCTTACAGAGTACGGGTCTGAGGCAATTCCACAGTCTCTTGCTGGCTAGATTTGTTATTACCAGCTCCAAAAAGAAAACACTGAAACCCATATAGAAAAACAGTGTTAGAGATGTGATTGATAATAGATGTAGAATCTACCTGCCCACAGGCCATAACTAGCCCTTTGAAATGTAAGATGGTGAGCAGAAAGACATAATACATATATAAATTAATATAATATTAGGTAACAGACAGTAAAAATAACTAATATTTATTGAGCATTTACTATGAAAGATGTTTTATCAACATCATCTTATTGAATCCTCAACCTGCTTGGGAAGTCGACACTCTCTTTATTCCCATTGGAAAGTGAGTCTCAGAGAGATTTGAGTTGCCCCAAGTTCTAAAGGTAGGAAACAGCAAAGCTAGGATTCAGACCTATTTGACATTAACGTCTGTGGCCAGAACCAGGAGGCTGCCCGGCTTCTCGAGCGTGTGAGCTCTGGGATGGATGCAGCAGTAACCTTGGTTTCTGTTTGCAAACACTGACGGCAGCGGGATAGATCAGAAGAGGTACGCGGCCCTAAGTCGAACATCTAATAACCACAATGAAGCTTCATCCAGCATGATCCTGCAGCAATTTGTTAGGTATGTTTCTTGGCCGAGCAGCCCCTTGTCGCCTGGTGCTTTACAGTAATTTTCCACGGGGCTCTCCTTTGATTTAGATCATCTATTGTGACTGAGATTAACATAAAAACCATATTTAAAACAAAATTGTTTGGGGGAGTTTGTGGGTTTCTGGGTTTCCTTTTAAAGCCTCTGGGGGCCTAAACCTGCCTTTGCCAGCTGCTCAGGTGTTGTATTATAGCATCATCCCCCTTGTTCTGACACAGATGGGGTGGATGGGAGGGGATACGCATTCCCGAGGGACCCCGAAAGCTCTTCCACTTTCGATGATCTGTTTATAAAAGCTTCTCCCAGAAAGGGCACTTCTGCTAGACTTCAGACAAAAGGATTCTGGGCCAGGATGCAATGACACCCCGGAAGCAATGAGAACACTAGTGCTCAGACCTTGATTTCTAATACCGCTTTACAATAAAGGGAACCAGGGCTCCTTGGAGAAATGAATGATTCTAGGGCTGGGGCAGGAAATATCCAGGATGAACCTGGAGCATCTTGTAATGACCAAAAGTAAGGAAATGAAAGGATTTCAGTGCCTGACAGGCCAGAGTTTGAGTTGAAGTTACTCACTGTATGGACTTGGGAGTAAGTTCCCTAAACGCTCTTTGCTCCGATTTGCTAATATACAAAATGGGGATAACACAGCCTACCTCATGAGGCTGTTTTAAAAACTGAATGAGTGATGAACATAACATGCCCAGCACAGGATCTGGTTTTATAGTAAACACTCACACAATGATAGCTATTAATTATTATAATACTATTATCATCCCTTTTAAAAGTGAGATGCTAGGTAAGAGGATGCCTAAAGTTTCTTCCAGCCTTAGGGTTCGATGGAGCAGTAGCTATAGGGATCTGCACAGTCCCTGTTGGGAGGGGGCTAAGCGAACTGCTAGATTCTAGGAGGAGCAGAGACGTAGGGATAGGCGTCTTCTCTCCCGAGCTCTGTATTTAATGCAGAGCTAAAGCCATTCGAAAAGAAAACATGAAAGTATATTCAGAGGAAATAGGAATGCTAATAGGATGTGAAATTCCTAAACACTTAGTAAGACAAATATAATCAGGTCATTTCCAAGGGAAGTAAAGTAGGTGGAAGATTATTTTTTTCCCTTGGGTACAATTTAAACTAAAATGAGTGCTTTTTATATTTTCTCATTAGTTAACAAAAATAAAGCAGCCTCAAAATATTACAGCTTTTCTGAATTCGGATGCTATAATTAATCAATAATTTAGATGTATTTGTGTGTGTGTGTGGATATAGTTGGAAAGAACTGCTTCCTGATGTCACAGATAGAAGAATGGAGACTTGGAGCGAAACGGTCTTCAGAACCCCACAATGTCACCCCATGTGTAAGATAAGGAAGCCGAGATCCAAGTTGTGAAGTTGGTTTTCTTTTTTGCACATGTAATTCCCACTCTGGAATGACATGTCTCCTCAGGCCAGAGACAAGACCAGAATGCGATCTTTAGCTCTTTTTGCTTCCTAAAGCACATCGTCCCTAAACCCTAAAGCCCCCAAGTGGTATAAAATCTCCAAACAGGATGCATCATAAAATGAAGGCCTATCCATTCATAAACCTAAGTTGCAAAGAGAACATGATAAAGGTCAGAGTTAAGAAATATCTTTGGTAGGCAGTGGTAGCAATAAATTAAAAATAATTTCAATTACAATAAAAATACATCTTCTAGTTTAATCTAACCTACTATAGTGTGATCTCCTCTAAGAAACTGTCTGGGGTGGGATGAAAGGGTTAAGTCCATGAAGCACCTCGGGTTTTCAGCCACTAGCCGTGGTATCCTGGATAATTACTGCAGCTTACCTGAGACCACACCTTAGATAAACCTGTAATGCTGGAGTTTTCTGCAAACATTTTCTTTCCTGCAAGCTGTGGCTTGTCTCTTTCATATATTTGTCCTATGTTTTCAACTTGATTTTCCAGTGGCTAGTTTATACTTGGTTGAGCCAACAAATCAGGGTCTGTTGATTTAGCTTCATATCTTCTTGGTGTTTGCGTGAGACAACCATGCCAGCTATGTGGTAATGAACACAGTGAGGCCGGATGAATTATTCTCCTATGAGGGGAGGAAAGTTTAAAAAAAAAAAAAAAAAGAGGAGGAACTGGTTCAGGTAAAGTTTATGATTTAATTTCCCTTTTTTTATTCATTGCTTTTAAAAATAATATAGGCTTTGCCTGCAACTGAAATTTCATTCTCATTTCATTTCTTAAAAAGGCATTTAATTTTTCTCATTTTAAGAAGTTCTGTTTTGTAAACAGAGCCCAGTACACAAACAGTACAGTCAAAGGACAAGGTAGGTGCTTGTTGTGAAAAAGCGCATCCTTGGGGAGGCCAGTTCCCCAGCATGGTGCTCTATGGAAAGCGGGATTACAGTAAGGGAGCTGTTTTTAGGGCCTATCAATCTGTAAAGAGTACAAAGCCCAGTAGTTTGTGTTTGAGGTTTTGATGGTTACCAACTATAAGGCACTTCTTAAATCTGCATATCCCTTTAAGAAAAAAAATTCCCAAGACATCTAGGTCAATGGGGAACATTTCTTTTCTCCTTGGTAAAGAAAAATGGTATTCCCTTCTCTCTGTCTTCCTGTACCACCACTGCCACCAGACCTACGAGAGAAAAATACAGTGAATAATTACAAACTAAGAAAAAAATGTCTTTTCATAAACTTTCAGAGTCCTGTGAGGTTAGCCAGAGTGGTAGTATTATTTCTTAGTTTTGCATGAAAATAAAAAATTAGGGCAAAGATACCGGCATTTGAAGTGACATGCTCAAAGTCCTGAGTGAAGCTAACAGTGGTAGCCGGATTACCACCCAGGCCAACTGCTCTTCAAATGCCCTCCAGCCACTTTTTGGGTAATCGTCAATGTCAACATCACCCAGCACCACTTCTCACACATGCATTAGTGGAATTACTTTAACCAAATAGTTTGATCACTATCTTGCTTGCTGAGAAGGCAGTATTTGGGAAATACAAATTTGAGGGGAGGTGGGGGGTGCTGGGATGGAAGGAGGATTACTTTTGAGCCAGAAGACTTGGGGGAGGGAAACAGTAGTGGAAAGAAAATACTTATCAACTTTTTTTTTATATTTCAAAAGTAATAAGTGCTTAAGGCAACGAGTAATATAATCCCCAAATACAGAGTTTTAAAAGTGAATAATATCCACCCCCTCCCTCCCAGACAGCCTTGTGCGTATTTTGGGGGTCTTTTTAAAAGCCACAAAAGAAATGTAAAGAGCATGGTGGAAGTGGAGAATGTGAGGCAGGAAGGAAAGAATTAAGGTCCCAGAAAAGGGGTGGGAGAGCCATGCCTACCAACTGGCTCTCCAGCTGGCCTCAGCCATAACCAGGACACTGAATTCGCTGGAAGGGTGTGGTTTCAGTCTCCCTGAGGTCAGCCTCATTGCCCCACTTGTCTTGGTTTAGGCTCATGAAATACATTCTCTCCATTTGAGCCCATCATCTCCTCATTGAATCTCTGCTCTCCCACCCTAGTTCACACCCCCATTCCCCACGCACTCGTCTATTACTGCCCCCTGGATCAATCCATGAGGACAGAAAACCAGAACCTATCAGTGACAGAGGATGGTCCTCTGCTGCTATTCTCTGAAGAGGGGCTGTTGGGGGCATCTGGCTTCCAAAGACCTTGACATATGGGTTCTGGAATTTCAGGGTTTGCTGTTTCCTGAAATCGGAATGGCCACAGGAGTTGGGTAGATGGCTGCTCACTGAGTTTGCAGACCAACTGCCTCTGGTGATGTTTTAGGTCCTGATGGGACCTAGCACTTTGACACTGATGCTAAGTCCTAAAAGTCAGCTTGAAGTTGTTGGTCACTGCAGTTCACTTTTGGAGAAGTTAATGGCAGTCTAGGACCTGGGCCAGTTTCAGGCTGGGCAGCTATATTCCTACCTCCTCGCCCCTATGCACACACAAGTTTGAATGATATTCCTCTCCAGTGAAGCTTCTGCTTACAAATCCATCCAGAGGGAGAGCTGCCCTCTTGTAAAACACCGTCTCAGAGTTCAGCCAATCTGATTGTCTTGGGCAACTACTGGAAGTTATGCTTCTGAAAGAGCAGGTTAGTCAAGAATTGAGTCAGGGCAATGAAGTGACTTGTGAACTGATGACAATATCCTGAGAAACCCTTAAACCTGGAGGGAAGTTGCCAGCTAACACTGATGTTGACTTTTGGGGGACCCAAATAATGACATGCCCCCAGAGTGTCCCTCTTCTGTCCGTTACACTATCACTGGCATATAGTTGGTCCCAGAACAGGGCAAGCCAGTACCCTTTGAGAAGTGCTGTGCTGGACTGCGTCTACAGAGTAAATCTGAGTATGGGGAGGGTGATCATTCCATAGAGATCCAAACAGGTCCAGGGAAATGCGCATCACACACACACAAGCACAACGGAAGAGCTACAGAAGCTGTGGCTGACACGGTCTTCCTCTTCTCCCTCTCTTTGTTCTGAGTGAAATCTGGAGGCTTGTTTTAACCGTGTTGTAACTGCTTTTATTTATTTAGTGTTTCCTGGGTGCCAGACTCTGTGCCTGGCACTTTACAGACATTATCTCATTTAATTCCATCCACCTGGATAAAAAGCTCACAATTCATCCATGAAGTCAAGAATGGGTTCATTAGACTCCAGCTTTGCAAATTTGGGTAATGCTTTCCAAGAATTAAACCACTCTTCTGATTTTAAAATGGGTTGTTTATGCCAGCCGTGATTCTGACTAGAAACCTGAGTACTGGTGTGAACAGCACACTGACTTCCTTGACAAGTGTTCGACTATTGAAAACCTAGGCCTTTCCTACTCTCCCAAAGTCTGCCTGGAAGAACAAAGTTTATGGTGAGTACAGGGATCCAGTACAAGAAGGCAAGCAGGTCAAAGTGTAAAAAGAACACAGTGATCTGTTACTGTATTTTTTAAAATAATTATAATAATTAGAATTATTAATCTCTTAAAGGCTGAGGTGAGCTAAAAAAAAAAAACATTAGACATAACCATTTTCATCACAGAGTGATGCATCAAAAGCAACCAAAGCTATTATCTTCTGAAAACATTGCAAATACCTAAAAATACTTACAAACAACAGATGGCTCCCACGTAGACAGTAATTTGTTTTCGGCGTTTTCATTTCATATAAGAGTGCAATGTCATTTTTCAAACTAACTTTTGGGTGTTTGTCACATGAAGTAGGATATTGGGACCCATGATGGTGGGCATCTCCATAATGGGTACCAGAGTCTTCTGCCCTCAGAAGTAATCTTTTAAACCCACTTCCTTCCTTCTTGAACTCACCAGCCAACAAGGGGCAACCTGGGTAGTGCCCACATTCATGATTGTTAAGGTACCTCCAAAATGGCATTCTAATCTGACCCTCAATCCTGCCCTGCAGTATGTAAATAAGTTGAACTTGCTAAAGATCTGTACTTCTCAGCCTGCTGTGGTCAACGCTTGTTTTTAGCAGCGTCTGCAATCCAAATTCTCAAAAACTTGAATTGGCCTCTTGCCTTTCCTCTGAATCCAAATGTGTGGCGTTTTACCGTAAAACTGAAATGAGGAAAGCAGAACTCAACCTGGAATAGAAATATTGTCAGTTCTGTTAGGCAGAGAATTATGATTTCCAGGGATGTTAAGTAGATGTAACTAAAATGGCATTTGGTGGAGAGTGATTCAAAAACAGGGTGGGGGAGTTGAAAAAGGGGGTCCAAAAAAGCGGTCTGGGCCAGGGGATGCGCCCGGGTGCCCCCTTCGCGGGCCTGGGCCTGCCGCTCGCGTCCTGGGGTGGGCTGTGCGCATGCGCGGGGTGGGCTTGAAGGAAGACGTCTGCGCCCCCGCGATCCGCAGGTGACAAAGTCAACACCCTGGCTAGCAGCGTGTGCAGCCTGAAACGGACCAACTTTTCACCACACAAATACACACACAAACATACACATGAGGATACCATTCCTGTTCAAATATTTATTCGGGCTTGTGTTCCGAAAAGACTTATTCCCCTCTTAGGTATTGCGGGCATTTCCCCATTCCTTTCTCTGTCTTTTTAAGGTTATGCGAGGATTTCCTTGTCATTTGTTCCAACAGGGACTGATGTTTTTCTTCATTCAAATTGTAGCTGGAGCCTGAAAATGGTGAATTCGGGGACACATAGATTAAAAGAGTTGTAAAAGTTTAAATCGTGAAGCACACCGAAGTCACATAGTCGTGTCCTCAGCTCGCCATTCTGAAAACTTACCTTTAAAACAAAAACAAAAACACAAGAATAAAATACCCAGTGAGATTTTACATCATTGAATTCTCGACAGAAGAATCATTTGGGGTAAGACTTTCTTCCTTAAGAGTAAATTCTTTAAAATCAAATTAACTTTCAATATGAGTGTTATGACTCAAGGCCTGAAAAAGCTATAGGTACCTTATAGTTGTGGAAATTATTCAAGAATGATCTGTTGTCAGAAACACAGAAATGATCCAAACCTGAGCTTTTAGATAATCTACAATGGCCTTTTGACAGGGTCTGCTGGATTCTACTGGCCAAAAAGGATAAATAAAATGTTGTGTAGTGCCTACCACATCCAGGCACTCTCTCATAAACACTGGTCATTTAATTCTTACAATAAGTCTATGAGAAAGGTATTATTCCCATTTTATAAATGAAAATACTGAAGTCGAATGATTTGTCACAATTGCACTGTCAAGGAAGTACCAGTGTGAGGATATAAAATCAGGTTTCCTGTCTCAAAATTTGGCATTCTTTACACTGTGGCATCTCTTAAGTATGGATACTAAGTATTCAATGATTATTGTTTGTTTGTTTGTTTTGGTTTTTTTTTTGGTGGGGGGAGGTAGTTAGGTTTATTTATTTACTCATTTATTTTAACGTAGGTACTGGGGATTGAACCTAGGACCTCATGCATGCTAAGCACATACTCTACCACTGAGCTACATACACCCTCCCCACCATTCAATGATTGTTTTTGAAATGAGAATTCATTCAAATTTGCGCTTTCTCAAATCCCACTCCAAATAAAAGCTCTAAGGATGAAATTGCAATACAGAGGAAGTGTTTTCCCTAATAATGAAGGCTGCCCTTAGTTTTTTTTTTTTAAATAAAAAGGCATATACATAAAAAACACAGAAACAGAATCAAAAAAATTAAAGAAACATTTGTGAACTGTCTCAAAACAAAATGGAATTGCATATTATCTGTGAATCATTAGAATGCTAGAGGAGCTTCCCAAAATGATACCCTGATCAAAATAACACTTTAAAGTATTACCCAGACTCCGAGTCCAAAAAACCATGGAAAGACTCTGTCTCTAGTTTTCTTTAACATGTGCCCTTGAAATAAATATGTCAGTGCTGCAAATGTGTACCAAGACATGTTGGCTTTGCAGTTATGGTTTGCTATAAAATTAAAGATAAATTCCAATGAGCTGTAGAGAAATATGACCTCATAAGTAGGTAGGTAATGATATACTCAGCTGTAAAACAGTCCTCAGCAAGAGCTCAAACGCAAAGTCTGACATTTTATTCCATTGTTCTATATGTTTATTTTTAAAAATGTCTTACAGACTACTAGAGGAAGTAAATTAATATCCTTAAATATTCATTGGCTCAAAGCAGTGGCCAGTTATGTACCACTAATGTGTTTGGCTTGCTTCAAATAATACAAATAAAAAGCAGAATGTTCTACCCTGTCAACCATAGCAATCTGCCCGTTGTCCGTGGGTGTATGTGAGCGCACATGCAAAGAGTAATTGAAAATAATCGATACTTTTTAGAATTCGAGTCAAGGTAGATTCATTGGGTTTATGGGGAAAATATGTCCAGGGAAGAAATGTCATTATGAGCACTGACAAAGCAAAATGTGGTGCCAGTGTTATGACATTTTAAACATACATTTCAGAAGGTAGTTTCAACCATTTAAACCAAGGCTCGAGTGTAACTAATACATTCCTTGATGAGACTGATTTCCTCAGCTGTCTCGCTGCCCTGGGTCGTTACCCCTCACAGATTTCCCAGCTACGTGTGTAACAGGCTCAGTCATCTATCTGGTGAGGCAGTTGTTACATCCCACTATTCCATGGCTAATCATGGCATAAGCAGTGAGCACTTTTCATCTTCAAAGCTCTTAACAGCAGTTAATTAATATAAACAACCCCCTTAGGAGATAAATTAATCACACTGTAACAGTTCCCATTTCATCAATTGAGAAGCCAAGGTAAAGAGCCTAAGTCATTGGCCCAAAGCCATTGAGAAAACAATATTTGAAGATGATGGTGGCCCGAGGAGCTCTGAGATCTCAAACTTAAATAAAACGTGTGCTTTTCCATTCATCTCCTGTACATCATATACATCATTTAACCAATAGCTTTCTCCGGATGTCCCAGTGGGAAACAGGAGCTTGTTCTGCTATGTACACTAAGAGCATCAGCTTGATTCTCCATGGTTTCAAAGTGACAAGTCATAAAGAAGCTGAAAGCATCACCACCCTCACATTCCAGTCTTCAGGTAGAATGTTACCCTCTGTTTACCTGATCCTATCAAATCAGTCCACAGATCTCTATTGCCAAATCTATGTGGTGCTAAGTGCCTTGTCTCAGAAATCAAATGAAAATGAATGTCAAGCCAATTGATCATCTGCCACACCACCAAATGCCTGCAGGTGAAAGGAATTTAGACAGACTTAGCTGAATCCCTAAGTGTATCGACGTTTAGAGTTTGGAACAAATCACACTGGATAATTTTCAACACGTAATATATAGCTAACTCAATACGTTCACTGTCTAACTTAAACGCACAGCATGGGGATAGTAAGTGGGGCACCTAAGCTATACCCTTCCTTAGTGTACACTGACTCACAAACGAACTTGTCACTTTTAATTTCTTCTTTTGATAAAAATCTTAAAATATCTCAAGCCATTCTTGAGTGTATATGAAACAAAATCTAGTATATGGAAATATATTGGCAAGGGACAAAATAAATTGGGGGCATTATCATATTAAAGTTTCTAGAACTCTCACCCATATTTGTCAGTTCTGACTCTTTCCAATTGTTGCTCCCGCTGGATGTGGGTGAACCCTTGCTTGTACCAATCAGTGAATTTGTTAGCCACAATCACGGTCCTCTTCTCCCTCCTTGCTTTAGAAAAGTAGGACATAGATGATAGAGATCTCATTTTAAACAAAAAAGTGCAACATAGTCTTTTGTCAAATACTATACCCAATCTTGTTAGCATATAAAATCCTGAAACAAAATTTTTAAGAGACTAAAACATTTTTTAAAAATCATCCTAGAGAAACTAGGGGAAGAGTGTATGCATTTCTGTACTATCTCTGCATCATTTCTCTAAATCTCAAATTATCCCAATATAAAATGTTTTTTAAAAGAAAAAAGCAATAAAAAATGATTGTGGTAGACTGAAAAATGGCCCTCCAAAAGAGATCCACAGCCTAATCTCTGGAACTTGTAAATATTACTTTATTTGCAGAGGGGAAAAAAGCTCTTGGAAGGCATGAATAAATTAAGGATATTGAAATGGGGAGATTATTCTGAATTATCTGAGTGGGCCCTAGATGTGATCACATGTATCCTTATAAAAAGAAGGCAGAGACGCACAGAGAGAGAATATAATATGAAGACAGAGCTGAGAGAGCTCTTCAACTGAAGATGCTGGCCTTGAAGGTTGGAGTGATACAGCCACAAGCCAAGGAACGCTGGCAGCCACCAGCAGCTGGAAGAGGTAAACATTTACCCTTAGAGTCTCCAGAGAGAGTGCAGCCCTGCTGACATCTTGATCTCTGCCCTGTGATGCTGGTTTTAACTTCTCGTCTCCAGAACTGCAAGAGGATACATTTCTGTTGTTCTAAACCACCAAGTTTGTTATCGTTTGTTACAGCAGCCACAGGAAACTAATACAATTGGCAGAAAATATATAAGAGCCAATCACAGAGGAAGAAACATAAATAGCCAATTAGCATATGAGAGATGTTCAATGTGAGTAATAATTTTTAAAACTGTCAATTTAAAAAAGTAGTTAATTTATTTGCCTATCAGATCACAAAATTAAAGAGATTGAGAATTTTTTAAAAAGTCCCCTGGTGCAATTTTCACCCAAGACATTAAGGCACCCTATCAACTATCATTGTAGACTGGGCAAGATCTGACAAGCTAATGCATTTCATTTTCTTCAGGAAAATATGGGTAGCTTAAAAATAAAACTAGGGAGTGAGTAAATAAGGGCCATTTGACTTTAGCAACTCTTTAGTGCTTTATAAAATATTTGTATTAAGTAAAACTTTAAATACATAGAAAAGCAGATAATATTCATGGTCAGTCTTATTCCATTATATTTCTTGATCTCTCCCAACCTAGGTTTTTTTTTTTTAATCTAGACATCATGTGATATTCTAATATGTATCTCTGCCCATAGAGATTCATCTCTATAGATACATATTTTATATATATAATGTATTTTTATACAATGTATATTTATATATAAATCACATATATTTATATATAAATCACATATATTCATAAATAATTCATATATATATGCATGTATTTGTTTATCTATTCTGTTTGGTGCTTTTAATAGAATTCTCTTTTCCTTTACTTTCGTTTTTCCAGAATTAGGAACTTTTTTTTATTGAGTTATAGTCAGTTTACAATGTTGTGCCAATTTCTGGTGTACAGCACAATTTTTCAGTCATATATGAATATATATATATATATATATATTCCTTTTCATACAGAATTAGGAATTTTAAACTGTGAAGTTCTGAGAAATGAAAGCAAGAGAAAAGACTTTCCTATAAGGGTCAAAAGATTCTGGAGTCTGATGCTCTCATCCCATGTGGGAAAGAGTGTGGAAGTGTGGCTTTGTCCCGTATCGTTCCTCCTGGACCTCAATCTGTCAGTACTCTCTCCTTACCTCCTCCTCCTCCTCCACCTCTTTGCTACTCTTATAAACATGTTTAAGATGCCGCCAGCCCCCAGCCCCTGCCAAAAAACCCACCGTATCTGACTCCACGGTTCCTTTAGTCATCGTCCCATCCTTATTCAACCAAACTTCTTGAAAGAAAAGGACACATTCATCTTCATCTTTTCACTTGCCACTTACTTTACAACTCAAAGCAATTGGAGCAAAAACGTTCTCCTGAAACCACATCTCACCAGATGAAGGGATCGTGATAGCAAAACAGATGCGGCCCCTGCCCTGGCAGTTCTGAGGACCTACGTCCTGGTGGACGCAGGGGAAATGGACTAAAAGGTCAGCACCCCGTCCCTCCTTCCATCCACTTAGCGCTGCTCCTGCAAGGCCAGAGCTGTGGCTTAAATGACGTTGAAGGGTTTGGCCCTTGTTCACTGTTCCTCCTGAAATCAGACCTCTGTGTGGCAGGTCATTGAGATAATGACTGAAGATGGGCTATTTCTTCTCAGATACCTTTATGATAAATATGGAAGGATCCTTTAGATCTCTGTGGGGGTTCCTCAGACGGCCAAAAGTGTTCATGCCCTATTTATTCATATCCCAGGCACAGACAGAGCCGGCTTTCCTAACAAGTCATTCAAACTTTCAGGAAGGGCTGATTTCTTAGCATGTCTGTGTCTTCAGACTCTAAGACAAGTGAACAAAAGCATAAATGAAATAAAACAACCACTGAACTTTGGGTCACTCTAAAGAGAATGTTTGTATTTTTGACTTAAAGTAAACTGAAAATGTCTGTTTCCAACAAGAAAGCTTAAGGTAGTTCAGGGAATGGATTAGTTGACAGAAAAGCATTAAAAGTATTAAAATCAATGGTTTTCCCAGTCAGCAAGAGATTATTTATTGCAAGCGGGAGAGAATGGAGCAAAAGTTGAATCCCTGAATGTTGATTTTTTTTTTTAAAAAACAAGCTTTTGAGTGTTTGAAACTTGCCAATAATGGCAAAGTAAGAAAATGTCTTCATAGATAAATATCAACTGAGAAATACCACATAAAATATTACATTTAAACTCTAACCCTGCACAGGCACACAGAGAGAACACCAGTATTGGAGGAGAGAGAGAATGCTAGAGTCATTCTGCTAGAGAATATGACTTGTATTTTGATACTTAATAGCAAGGCTATTGTGTTAGCCCTTGTGTTTCAGAAGTTCATATACGTAAAGGAATACAAGTATTGACCTATAGTCTTTATAGTAAAATGAAATTTTATTTTTGAGTGAGAGGAGTATGTACACATAACTGAGGTAGAGAGACAGAGGAACTCCAGGAAGTAAGAAGGAGATTTAATCATTCACCTCAGACAGAACAGGCCCAAGACACTGTAAGCTCTGTGAGGACAGGAATTGTGTTTGTCGTGCTAACGTTCATGATCCCAGCAATTGATGACGGGTGAATGAATACCAGTGTCCTCTTGGTCAGGGAAGAGATGAGCAGAGTGGTGAAGACAGGAGCGGAGAGGAAATGCTGGAATCGGGGAACGTCGTCATCAGCCAGTCTCGGAGGGGCGGGGGCGCATTGCTGAGTGACTGTGAGGATGTGGAACCAATAAGAGCAGTCCATTCTTTTAAAAATTATAGATTTGAAGGGAAGGAAAGGAAAGGGATGAAGTGGTGGCGGAGGGTCCTGCTGGATCAAGGGAGAGTTTATTTGTTTAGATGGAAAAACAGAGTAGAGAGAAGAGCAAAAGTAAAGCAGAATGATTCCTGAGGGTCCCTGAGTGGGTCCTCCTCACACGGTTACTGGCTTAGAGGCCGCATGATCTGACTGAAAGAGCAATGGAAGAGCAAAGACTCCCAGGCCGTTATTGCTCGCCCTGCCTTTGGTCCTCACCCTCCACCTGACCAAGCTCAGGTAGGCTGCTTGAGCACACTGAACAGCAATTTTATCATCCATGCAGTAAAAACATAGGAAAATATGTACATTGTTTTATCAGAAATTAACCTAGGAAAGGGTTTAAGGAAACACAGCGTTAGAAGACACAGGAGACACTTAAAATGCACTTGGGGGAACGCTTGGTGAGCCATCACCAACGACTGTGTCCCTAGGATGAGCTAACCATTTCCACGCTGGGCGGAACTGCAGAGCCAGCCCCATTACTCATTTCACCATTGTCTTTTTCTGCACTGACTGGGCTGAGCAGGCCTCTGCAGGAACTCGGTTTTCTAAGCCAGAAAGAAGAAACTGAGGAAGACTATTGGTCCTTTTGTATCAAGATTTAGCAAGTTAATAAAGTCTCAAAGATTAGCATCAGTCTGAAAGGCAAAATTCACACAAAACAATTAATTAAGAGCATTAAAACAAATGGATTGCTGAGAATGGAATCAGATCCAGGAGACAAAATGGGTTAAAAAAATTTTTTTTTAAAGGAATGCTCTAATTGAAAACGGGCAGCGGCAAATGACACAGTACCTTAAAACAGTATCTTATCAGAAAATTAGCAAAATGTAATTTTTATTGGGTTTTACAGATGTTATTTTTAACCACATCAAAAATCCCACCTCATGGCTACTGGTACAAATTGTCATAATTACTGTAATTTGAAGTCTGAGTGATGGAATGGCTGTTGAGATAGTTATCTCATCCCCAGACTAAGTCTGCATTAGTTGAGCAGCCAGGAGAAGGAGCTCATGTTTTTGTACTTGGTCTGAACTTCATTTGTGTCCTTTATCCAATCTCATTCTTAGGAATATTGAAGAATAATTTTTTTTCCTACCTGAAACACTGGAGAAAATCAGGAGGTTAATATTAAGAGTGCTGAGGTCACCTTTAATTAACATACCAATCACCTCACTTCCAATCTGCAAGTAAAGTGTTGTATTTTGTTCTATTTTTACACTTCCTGGTGAACTCTATCATATTTAATGCATATACTAAATTCTGGGCGTAATACATTCAACTACCTACATAAGCACGGCTGATGCTGAATTAAGAAAAAGGAGCTTTTATATCCCTCCTGGCATCCAAGGTAACATATTCCCTTGCTGCTCAGGGAGTAAAAATATGACTAAACATGTCCAAAATAGCTCTAACCTATAAATCAGAAACCAAGACCAAGAAATGCCTTAGAGGAGATTCTGTAGATTACTTGTACCCACAGATTCACAGCGATATCAGATAATGAAAACAATTATAACTGTGTTATGATTTAGATTTGGGGCTAGGTGGGTGGAGGGCCCGGCTCAGAGATGGTAGGAACACTCAGCCCATTTGAAGAGAGGAGTTCCCATAAGAAAATAAAGCTCATCAGACTGGAGGAAGCACTTTCATACGAGAGAAGAGAGGCTAACATGCTGTTTTAGTGATCATCCAAAGCTGAATCATCTCGTTGTCATTTTACGTCATGGAAAATTTTTAGGATGGTTTCTTTCAAACTTTCAGCCATAGTTTAACTGAAGTATTGTATGAAGAAGGGGCCTGGATTAAATTTATTCATACAACAGATACTATGTGTGGGTACTGTTCTAGGCTCTGGAGAACAATAGTGAACAAGGAGTGGTGTTTCCAGTAGAATAACACAGACAGGAGCAATGCAGATAGCAGACATCAAAAATAAGTATGTAATATGCACCCCCATGTTCACAGCAGCACTATATATAGTAGCCAAGACATGGAAGCAAACTAAATGTCCATCAACAGATGGCTGGATAAAGAAGTTGTGGTAAAGATACATACAATGGAATACTACTTGGCCATAAAGAAGAATGAAATAATGCTGTTTGCAGCAACATGGGTGGACCTGGATATCATCATTTTAAGTGAGGTAAGCCAGAAAGAGAAAGAAAAATACCATATGATATCACTCATAGGTGGAATCTAAAAAAAAAAAAGATACAAATTAACTTATTTACAAAACAGAAACAGACTCAGACATGAGCAAACTTATGGTTACCAGCAGGGAAAGGGGATGGGAAGGGATAAATTGGAAATTTGAGATTTGCAGATGATACTAGATAAAAAATAGATATACCAGCTTCTTTGGTATAGCACAGGGAAATATATTCAGTATCTTGCAGTAACCTATAATGAAAAAGAATAAGAAAATGAATGTATGTATGTATATGTATAACTGAAACAGTATACTAGAAATTGATACAACATTGCAAAATGACTATAGTTCAATTTTTTAAAAAAAAATGTAATAGTATAATGCTGGGTAGTATATACATTTTGGAGAAAAATCAAGCAGAGTAAAAAAGTAGGGCGTGATGGAAGGATGGCTATTTGGATAGGAAAGCCCCCTGGGATAAGGTGGTGTGTGGGCAGAGACCTTAGGGAAGTGATGGAGAAAGTCAGGTGGATAGCTGGGGGAATGGAATTCCAGACAGAAACAACATCAAGTCCAAAGACCCTGAGTTAGGAACATGCTAGGACAGAGTGGTGGGAGATAAGGTGGGAGAAGTAGGCAGGCTACATCACACAGGCCTTGTAGGCCACGGGGAAACTTTAGGTTTTGTCCTAAGTGTGAAGCCCCTGGAGGGTTTTGAGCAGTAGCATTGTGACTAAAGCCATACAATGGTGACTCTGCTGCTGAGTGGATGAGAGGAGTGAGAGCCACGAGAAGTGTGACGAGGCTGTTGTAGAACTAGCCAAGGGGAAGGGGGGCTTGGACCAGCATGGTGGTGGTGAAGGGGGTGAGAAGTGGTCAGGGTTCAGAATATATGTTGGATGTCATTCCAACAGGACCTGCTAATGGACCAGACAAAAGGGGTAAGAGAAAGAGAAGAATCTGAAATGACTCTTAGGTTTCCGGGTGAGAAAGTGAATGACTATCATGCCACTCACTGGAATGGGGAAGACTTGAAGAAGTATCGGTTTTGGATGTTGGGATGGAAATCAAAAATTAAACTTCAGTCATGCTGAACGTGAGATGTACATTAGATGTTCAAATGGAGATGACAAGGAGATAATTGAGTAACTGTTCTGACTCCAGAGGAGAGGCGAGACCAGAGTTATAAATTTGAAAGCCATCAGCTTATATACATCCATGAGACTAGAGGCTACCCAGAAAGAGTATGGAGAGAAAAGAGAATCCAAACTGAGATTTGAAGAGCAAGACAATTCCTCAAAAGTGACTGAGAAGTATTACTTGACCTCTATAGCGTCTTTTCAACACAACAACTCATAATGAAACAGACTGATTCTGAATAGGTAAGGGACAAAGTCAGGGGCTCAGAGTGAACCGCAATCTAAATTTAGTTATTGATTGTTGGTGTTACGTTTATTTTTATACAAAGTGAGATGCTGGATAAATGAATATATAAAGTGCAATTTTGAGGCACTTTTCCTTTTCAGTAAATTCTGAATATGTCAATTCTGATGCTGGTGGTTCAAAAATCTTATTTTCAGAAAGGCTGCTCTAATGTGCATCTTGGAAAGGAGCAACCATTAGAGGGGAAAACAGCAGATCCGTTTCTGACTCCCAAAAGTGAAGTTTAAAAAACTAATGAGTTTTTTGGCTCAGAGAATAATAAGCTATAGGAGTCCACACGTTTTTGAAGGGGTGAACTATAATTGATAGTAAGTGAAGAATCTGCATTTTCACTGCAAATTGTGCAGTAAAGAAGGGGCAAAAATCACTGTAGGAAATATTTGTGTTAACTATCAGAAGTGTGTTCTAATATAAGAGTCATGAGAAACTAAAATAAAGACCATTGAGAGTCTTGGAAGAATTTGGAAGAAATGGACAAAGATCTCATCCTAAGATGACTTAAAGTAAAAAAAAAAAAATTGTAGAATTACTTGAAATGAATTTGGTACCTTTACAACATCCTATTTTTCCCTTTTCAAAGTTGAATTATATTTGTTTTTCCTTTAGACACAAAATTAAATTTTAAGGAATCATTTGACGTGAGAATCAATTATAGTCACAGGTCTATCTTCTAGAAAGCAGTTTTCTGTAGACATTATACATTCAGCTTAAGCATTCATAATGAAATTGAGTCTATGGTTTTTCTGGGGGTTTTTTTTTGTTTTTTAAATTAGGACTTTTCTCTCAATAGAGAGTAAAAAGGAAACAAGGAATCAGACAGTTGAAAAATAAACAGTAATGAAACTAGCCAAAAAGATGCCCTAAGATGCGCTGGGAGCAGTTGGCTTATGTATTGGGAGAAGTGATGGTGAGAGCTCTGAAAACCAGGACAGTTGGTTTAAGAGCCAACAATTGCTTAAACTGAAAGGAAAAAAGAGGGGACCATTGGAGGCGGCAGAGTGCAGTGTAAGTGCCAGCTACTAGCAAAACGATCAAATAAGGTATCAGGCTGCCCCCACCCAGGAAGGTGACTCTTTCAGAAGCTCTGGGTAACCTAGATAATGGACGGCTTGACGGACCATGTTTCTCTCTTCATGAGCCCTAATTCCTGCTCTTATGCTTTAAATTAGCCAATAAAGAGTGAACTGTGAAATCCTAGACACACCACCCTCTGACCATAAAGGCAGAGCCCCAGATCTGAGCTCTCTCTCTCTCTCTCTCTCTCCACAACCTGGCTGTGTGGCCCTCAGGTGTGCCTGTACCCTCCAGGATCTGTGGGTAACACATATCATTTCTCAAAGCGCCCCGATGAATGTTGCTGAAGTACGTCCTGCAATCCTAATAAGAACCACAAGGGCTGGTCCAGCCATAACACTGACCTGGCTGGGGAAATGTTTGCAAAGCTGACTACAGGTGATATGGGATGGGCGAGTGCCCCAGGCATTTCTAGTTGACAACATCACTCTTAACAGACCGAGACAACACAGAGATGAGGGTCAATTAAAGTGCTGAGGAGCAGACACCCTGATGTTAGGAGTCAGCTCAGAGGATCCCAGGGAATTCTGCAACAGGTCTAGAATCTGACGCCAAGAGCCCCCCTCATCCCAGGAGCTTGCTAGGGCACACAAAGCCTAGGCAGCTGGGCCAGGTGCAAGGAGACGGACAGACACATGTTCAGAGGGTTTACGAACCTCTGAAGCTCACAGTGATAAGTCAAAGTGATCAAAAATTTTATTATTATTAGTTTTGGTAAACATTATTCAAGAAAGTAGAAAAATGTAAGGCCTGTTTTCAAATGGCTTCTATGAAGTGGTGAGAATCTATTATATGTATGAGACATGGCCTTAGTTAAGACATTGAAAGCACAAAGATGAGCATGAGAGTCCAACACTCGGTGAGTTTACAGCCCACAGACAGGGGAGGTAGGAGGCTGAAAAGGACAGATGAGTAAAAGAGAGGCTTAAAGTACAAAATGGAGTGGCCATACGAAAAAAAAAGAGCATAAACTCTGACCAGGACTGGCACAGAGATCAGGGAAGGATTTCCAGCAAAAGCAATGTTGAGTTGATCCTTGGATGATGAAGAGGAGTGTTCAGGGTGAAAATGAATTAAAACTTTGAATTTCACCTATTTGGGAACACCTCATTCCCCCAGTTACACTCGATAATAGACATTATTCTACAGAAGTCCATTCAAACAAGTATCAGGCAGATTTATTACCTTAGCAAAGTTTTGAATATTGAATCAACTTTGAAACTTTGAAACACGTGTCTCTCGCAGGTAGATAAACCACAAGTTAGAAATACATGTTTTTATTCAATATAGGATAGAGTGGGATGCTGTCAGTTTAGGGAAAGGGTACTATAAAAACAGGTTATCCTATAGGTTCACAGTGAGTCAGGATTCTAATATGGTAATATTTAGGCAAAAAAAGCTATGCTTCATGTTTGCATACTTCAGTCCCTAACAGAACTAACAGCAAATGCAGAGAAACACAAACGTTGTTCAAATCTCAGAGGTATTCTGTTTTTTGTTGAATATTATAATCTCTTCGCTAGTTATCAGTTAAAGAAGATGGATTGACTACCCCATTTTTCCTTTTTCATCTGGTTTACATGTGCTCAGACACAAAGTAGCACAAAAGAATTTTCTAATAAAATATGACAAATTAATTAGAAAGTACTATTTGGTGCCTTGCGAACATTTCAAAATACTGTAAGCCTTTTTCTCATTAAGATATTCCCAAAACAAAACCAAAAAAAAAAAAAAAAAAGATTTTCACTGCAGAAGCATGAAATATGATAACTATAAGAACAATTATAATCATTTTCTTTAGAATACAACAACTATGAATGACACATGTAAATAGCTCCAATATATTCATTTAATATTACTGATGATTAACATGAACACTAAATTAGAATTGCCTTTATCAGCCAGAGTCTTAAAGTGCTGTAACAGCCTAGAGATTACTGAAAAAGCTGATACCTGAGTGAAGAATATACCCAGGCTGCTGATAATGAAGGAGTGTGTAGACTTTTAATTCCATAAATAAACAGAATATTTTTAAGCATCAGACTTCATCAAAATTTAGCTGAATTAATTAGCAAACACATACTTCGTGTTTGCCTAAATCTTTTTATTCTCTTCAGAAGCTAAATACCTTTCCTCATTTGCATCTGTGGCAATATTGATTTGTCTTAATTTTGACATTTGAGCAAGCACCATGAAATCCTTTGGGAGTGATTTTTTCAGCGATTTTATACAGTTATATAAATCGGTAAAGTGATATGTTCAATACACTTCTTCACCTTTTTCCCAGATACCATCAGAAGAATAGACAAGGTTTTTTCCTAGGAATGGTTCTCAAAAACAAGGTAACCCACACCTCTCTTTGAAAACCTTTCTCTTACACTCAAAATAATATGAATTCAGAACAACTCTGAATGAAGTAAAATAGGACGGATACTGACTGACTTTGTGATAAATCTAAAAGATGCAAATGTGTGTATTTTAAGCAATTTAAACTGACAGAATGCCAACATCTGGGCAGTACTAGAATATCTGACTTATAATAGGTTCTCAATAAATGCTTGCTGAATGAAGCAAGCCCAATGGATTTTTTTTAAAGTGAAACTTGAATGAAGGGATAAAATTAAGAGTTCTGAATAGACATCACTTGTTATTATTTCTTTGGGGCAAAATAATGTTTTGTAAGTTTGCAAATTTAACATCATGCAAATCCAAATACTTATTTCTTTCTTCCTCTGACACTTTTAATTCAGGCCATCACCACCTCACTCCAGTAACTGAAACGGTCATAATGGTCTTCCTGTCCCATTTCTTCCCCTGCCTCTCTCCACTCCCTCCCTCCTGCTCCCATCCATTTTTCCTTCTGTAAGCTGAATGACTTTTCTGAATCCTTTCCATATCCCACCATTCCCTCAGTAAAGCCCAAAGCATTCAAGATATTTCATGTTGTGCCTACAGTCAATTCCTCTAGCTTCCTTCATCTCAATCTCTGGCACTTGGTGCACCAGCCGTATTCAATGCTATGCAGTTTGTCTACATTCTGTGCTCTCACCCCAGGACCTTTGCACAT
Organism: Vicugna pacos; assembly: GCF_048564905.1. Lineage (NCBI taxonomy): Eukaryota > Metazoa > Chordata > Mammalia > Artiodactyla > Camelidae > Vicugna > Vicugna pacos. Next base: position 51,273,563 of record NC_132987.1, on the reverse strand, counting down.
GCTGTTTCTTCTGTTGGAAAGCATTATTCCTCACAAATCTTGGCCTTCCATCCTTTCATCTGGCTTATTTCTATTTGTCTTTAAGCTTTTAGCCGAGGCATTATCTATTCCATGAGACTTCCCTGATAGACCCTTCACCTCTCTCGAGACTGTTGTGCCACCTGTGCTTTCGTTTAGCTAATGACCCAGCATCGTGGCTTGTTTGTTATTACCTCTGAATAAGTTCCTTGAGTCCCCAGCACCTAACGTGATACCTGGCACATAGCTGGCATTCAATAAATGTCTTATAAATGAATTAGGAAAACCTTCCAAAAAACTGAATAATCATTTTTCATAAAGTTGATCTAATAATAATTTATATTAATGATAATACAGTGAAAAAAGAAATATGTCACTTGAACTATCATTCTAGCTCTGTCATTAGCTGTAAATAATTTCTCTGCACTCCAATTTAACCTGCAAAATAGCTATAATACCTACCCCTCCTACTTCACAAGAGGATGGATCCAAAGGGCACAGGTAAGTGAAAGCACATTGGAAAATATAAAGCACTAGTCATGCAAGATATTATTACCATTATTATTATTAAGTGCCTAAATTGCAATTTTGACTCTGTCACATTCCTGCTCAGTGACCCCCAGTACCTCCAATCTCTCACCCACCCTCCCACTCCCACCCCTCTTCCACTTTCAACAGTGTTTCCCAAAGCTTGACTATATGAATTGGTGATCAGTCTCATGGACATTTCTGTATTTCAGCTGGGTTTTTTCTACCTAGTAGGCACTCTAATTTTGCTCCAAGGGAACTTCTCCTCACCCCAATCTTGGACCATGTGCTCTGGGTGAAGCTGATTCTGCCCCAGAATCCCAGATAGAGAGCTTAGCTAAGCCAGTGAGCATCCTGCCTTCTCCTAGCCAATGGACATGGTCCCTGGGCTTCCCTAAGCCATGATTAGGCCAGTCCAATCAGAATGAGCCTCAACACTTCTGCAGGGAAGACCGGAGCAAAGATGGCCACACTCATCTGCTGGGTCAGCCAGGCAGCAAACAGCCCTAGGAGGTGGCAGCAGTCACCTTTAACAATAAGCAAAGCCTCTTAGAATGAAGCCAGCAAACCCACAGCAAACAAAGACATGAAAATATCTGATCCCTGGGGGCATTCTCCAACTGCTGAGTCATGCCTCACTTGATACCGGCACTACCCAGCACTAACTATAATCAGGAAGATGCGATCGGGCATCTTAACACTGAATGTGACTTCTCTGAGTTTCTCCTCCTAGAAAACAGAGTTTTAAAAGTTCACTGCTTCCTTATAATAATGCTTTGAAAAAGAAGTAAAATTTAAACCCATATTCAGCTAATGCTTACAGAGCAATGAGATCAAATTGATAAAAAACAATGTTGAGCTCTTTGCAAGTAAAGGGTCTTATTAATTCAAAATATTACTGTAAGTAGAATTACTGTTGATTTGATTACTCATCTTCTAGTTCAGCTGCAGGTCTGCAGTGTTGTTGAAATATGAAGTTAATGCATGGAAAAATGGTTTATTTTCTACAAAATAAGTATCCAAGGGGAAAAGGTAAAGTCCGTGTGATCTAGGAAAAGCAACCTTAAGATGTACTTTATTGTTAAAATTCCAGCCTGACTATTCTATCTAAATCTTTCAAAAATGTTTCTGACTCTACAATTTTGGTAAGATCCAGGTTAACGCAAGCTTGTCAGAATTGCTTTCTTCGGAAGTAAGCAGTTAGATCAGGAAATAAACCACAAAAATTCCTTAATTGCTAGTCATCTAAGTAAGGTCTTATACTTTGGCTGAAGAAAATAAACCAAAGGAAAGAAATACCTAGCAATCTTTTTCTGGGTATTTATTTTCCATACAAACTAAAAAAAAAAAAACCACTCTAGCTGGCAAAGGGGTCAAAAGAATAGAAAGGAGATGGCTCTTCAAACCTTCCTTTCTAGGTAGAATTAGCCATTTAAGCTTTGTCCACATTAGCATTAAGCCAGCAAGGCTGGGGAGTGACTTAATTCATATCACTTTTCCCATTTGTTTACTTACTATTAATCCTGGGTATTTTAGGAATTGGTTTGAACCAAACTGTATTGGAATTGCCTCCAGAGAGGCTAAACCATGCCTCAGGATCATCTTAAAACTATTTTTTATAATAATTTATAGAGTATTTAAAATTTTTAATGAATTCACTTACAATGAATTTATAATTCCCATTTACAGAATGTCAATGTACATTGGACGATTGACCATGGGCCATCTCTCATGTGAGCTCTTGGTATGGACACAGCTGTCTAGCTAGACAGGATCAATCTTTCAGAGAATTTCAGATAAGTAATTTGTACTTGATGAGTTTAAATGGTTTAGACACAATCGTCAACAAGATCAACCAGTTAACCAGTAGAGGCTAAGTGACAATAACGAAGTTACCACTTGTCACTTCCTGTGAGTTATGCTAAGAAGGTAAAAAATATACTTTCTATTTCTCATAACCACTCTGCAAGGTAAATTATATTAAACTGATTTTACAGAAGAAATTGAGGATTAGAGGGGTTAAAGGACTTTCCAAAGTATTAAGGCTTGAATTAGAATGTCCTTACACAGCAGGAGCAATACAGCTTTATAGCTATCCCTTCCCGTAGAGCCAATGCACAGAATATAGCTTGCTATTGGCTTTTCTGTTTGCCAGGGCTTGTTTCTTTGTTTTCTTTTTATAATGTGTATACTAGCGTGCATTTAGATCCATGAAAAAATTAGCCTAGGAATTCACTGTTGGTATAGAATTTGAAATTATATAGATTTTCAAGCATAACTCTGAAGGAATTATTGATGAACCTGAGATTTTCTTCAGATAAAGCTTCCAGGATGAATATTGACATTCTGTAAATGGGAATTATAAATTCATTATAAGTCATGGCACACGTGACAGAAATGAGGCACAGGGGAGAATGCACACCCCTTTGCTAGCCATGGTGCCCCTCAGCTGCAGAGGTGAAGTTTGAGTGGCTCAAGAAGGTCATAGGAGTCCCCGGGTCTGTGCAGCTGCTCCTCGGGGATGGAGCATATGCCCACTGGCCACAGGTGTTCCATGACAGCAGCTGGCCACTGGGTATAGGATATGAGTTCTTAGTTTATGATGCATTAATTCTAGGGTCTATGCATAGTCACTCTGCTTAGAGTGCCGTCCAAGTTTTTGCGGCATTAGAGACCAGCAAGGTCTTGACTTCCTTCCCCACTGAAGGGCTGCCGCTGCTGGGGAAGAACAGTGCTGGGCGGCACGCGCAGTCCACGTGTTAAGGCATCTTCTCCAGCTGAGCACGGACTGATGTCAGGGGTGGAAGTGGACTGAGAAACTTTTGAAGGGTTAGGATGTCAGCATCTTTCAGCTGCTTTCCTTTTCACTAGACTTCCCAAGGCCAGAGCATTCGTCCTTCTCTCTAACTGAGCTGCTCTCACTTAGCTGGTCATCCACAGATAAGCATCAGCCAACGCCAGGGGAAGTCTCTTCCCTATCTCTTTATTTAACTTTGCTCACCTCGGTTTCAATGCCAGGCAAGATTTTCACTGTGAACACTTGAGTATAATTCCTAGCAAAGAGAGCTTCCCGTGTGACTAAGAGTATCTCTGACTCACAATGAGGTATAATTTTTCAATGCCCTTCCTATCAGGACTCTTGGAGATCTGGCATTCATTAGTAAAACGAAGTTTGTCTTATGAATAAAAACCATCAGTAAGTAAATATTATGCAATCTGCTAAAAGAGAGGCCTGGGGAGACAAGTTTATTTTCTAAAACTTTTCAGTCAAGTTAATGGAAAAGGTGACAGCTACAAGTCCCCTGCTGTCATGTTAATTTAAGCTGGGATGGGACATGCCGGAAGTATGAGGGATCTCAGTGACCTTGTGGTCCATCAGCTTGGACACCATGCCCGGAGGAGGACTAGGTGACCTCCTCTGCCGGACTCTGAGGGTGGGGCAGGCGGGAGAGGACCCCGCGGCCTTGACTCCACCCACTGGCTGGAGCGGCTCTGCTTTTACCTCACTTACAGGTTGTGATTCTACATTGCATTTAGTGGCTTGGAAGGGCTTTTGCTGCCGCCCTAGAAAGAACAGAAAATTTGATTTCCACTCACGAGTAGTGTGACACCCTCACTTTATAAGTGAGGCAACTGAGGCCCTGGAAAAATGAGGTGACTTGCCCCAGGGTCTCCCCACTAATGACAGAGGTTTCCTGACTTCATCTATTTCCACCTGACAACGTGATGGATTATTCTGCTTACAAGTCACTTTTCTGTGTATCTGTCTTTTTTTTTATTTATTTATTTTCCAGTTTTATTGAGATAAATTGACCTACAGCACTGTGTAAGTGTAAGATGACTTCCCTACACCGTGACGTGATCACCACAGTAAGTTCCACTAACATCCGTTATCCCATCTAGTGTATGTACCTCAGTCCTAAGCTGCCTGCACCCACCTGACCTCACCAGCTTATACGAAGCATCAATGCACTGAAGGAATCCATGGCTTGGAGGCTCCTCCCTCGTGTCTACAGTACTAAAGTTAATGCAAGGCCTGTGTTCCCAGCGGAATGCACGTGCAGTCATTCACACTCACTGGCAAGAAGGAAAAATGTCCCTTCCACGTCCCTGCACAACGAGTGAATGGCAGTGATACTGTTCACAACGGAACCTGGATCAATGGCCACGAGGGCTTCATATCTCAGAATGTGCTTTGAAAGGACGAACCCTTAAGAGCACAGTCCTTGACAAACTGAGCCCTTTGGACCATTGTCTCTATCCCACCGACTCAGAGGAACTTGTTGCTGGTCCCAGAGCCCCCACACAGCCTTTGTTTATGCCATTTCCTCGTGAACCTGTCTGAGTCTCCAGCCTTAGGTTCCCCGCATCCTGCCTGCCATGGAAGGCCCTTGGCCTCCTGGACCAGGAGTGGTGCCTTCCTGTTCTCACTCCACGTGTACCACTCAGGGCGTTTACCACTTTCTAATAATAATAGAAAAAAAACAATAACAACAGTTAACGCGTATTTAGCACCTACCATGTGCCAGAGACATAGTTCAGAATAACTCTTCTAAATAGGTATGATCCCTATTTTGTACATGAGGAAATGAAGTTCAGTGAGAATAAGAAACTTACCCAAGATCCGCAGACAGTAAATGACAGAACGGCTGTCTGAACCCAGAGCTCTTCAGCCTGCACTATACATTATTGTGCAATGTAAGCGATGCAGACCTTAGGCTGCACGTCATCGTCCCTCTTCTGGGTTGTAAGCTACCTAAAGATATGATCAGTGTCTTATTCCTCTCTTATCACCAGGAGTTTTTGTACAGCTATGACCAGAGTGGGGCCTCACTAAGGAAGGGTCACAGTAAGAGTCAGGGAGACCACGTCCTGCGAACACAAAATCCCTCAGCACTGGAACTGCTGGCTCATGCACAGACGCCTGCCGTCACACTCAGCATTTGGCTCTCTCTGCCGCGTCTGCAGCAGCTTGGCAGTTCTAATATCTGACGGATTAGTGCTGATCTACACTGATTGCTCACACCTGCAATTCAAACTAACCCCTGTTCCGCTTTGTGCAATCAGCCATGCCCAGGTAAGACCATCAGCTTCCCAAATGACAGGCAAACAGAGACCCACCTGACAGGTCTGACCAGACACCTGTGAGATCTGCAAAGTGGGAAGGAAGAGGGGAGGGGAAGGTGGAATCACAAAATTAAAACACCAAATGTAAAGGTAAAGGAATGAGTGCTTCCCCTACTTCTCAGAAAGATTAGAAACTTCGTAGATGGAAAACATCAAAGGTCTCCAGCTAATGAGAGCAGAGCAGTAACTGGGGATGGAATTTTTACAGGCATGAGGATTTGATATTTGTGTTTCTATGCACAGTAAGTAAGCTTCAGTCAGAGAAGTTAGACCTTAGATTAACCAAAGTGCCAAACAGAATTGTGCTTTGATTTCCAGCGCTGCCTCCACCCAGCGGGCTCTAGACACCTTTGCTAACATTGTCCTGATAATCCTCACGGCATCGCCTTCTGGAGGTGAGGGGTTTGGATGGAAAAATGCAGTCCACGCGGGCCTACGACAATTCACACAAGGCATTACAGCAAGGCCAGAAAAATACATGCGTTCTTTTTGATGAAAAGAGTCCAATTTTGTTTTCCATTCTGAATTTCTACTAAGTCTTAGTTTTCAATATGTAATAACTAGCAGCAGATGAATGATACAGATCTACGTATAGGTAGGCATGAATGTATATATGTACATATGTTTCTTTTGTTAATGATCATAGTCACAGAAATAAAAGCCACGTCCCCCTTCATCACAGCACTCATCCCCAGTACCCTTGGTAATAGTGCCTGCTCAAGGGAACAGTAGTTAAGTCCTGAGCGACTGGAATGGTTCCAGTTACAACCATAAATAATCGGATTTTGATTTGTTTCCTTTTCTGGGGAAAAAAATTCTTCTGATTTTTCTAAGTGTCAGATTTTTGCACTATAAGTTTCCCTGAATTTGTTCAAGCTGTACGACTGTTCTTCAAGGCATAAAAGAAGAAATAACAGAAAGACAAAGTTGAAAGCCTTGTTCAAGTTTAAAGGCATTATTTTCCAAATAGAGCCAAATACAAAAGCTATCCATAGCAATTTCTTATGCAATAAATCACTGTTTTTCTTGCTGCTGTTGCTTCTTATTACCTTGAACCAGGGGAATTTTTTTTTTTTAATTCAGGGTTTAGTTTGGGGCTTGATGTGCTTATAAACATATAGGTTCTGACTACTTCTTAGGCCAGTTAGAGGCAGCAGTCCTGGAAGCAGCTTCCATTCCCCCCAAAAAACATTCCACAAACTTTCGCTAAAGATAGAAGGATGCAACAAACAGGATCTTCTCATGTCCTTTTCCCATTTTCCTCTTCAGTGCAGTTATACATCCTTGCTTGTGGTATCTGTACAGTGTTATTATTATATTAGCCAGATAGTCAAAGTTGGCTGGGGGAGATGTATTTGAACTTGAGTGGTTCCAAGTTCCAGTGAGAATGCTAAAGCTTGGCTCTACATGACACACACTCCCTTCTGGCCAAGTCCTGAGCCAACCCGGATGATGTGCAAACATGCTTCGGGGTTGAGGGTTTGCCTCAACCTGAGAGAGTGAAATCTAGGGCTTTCTCCATGGGTAATCACACCAGACAAAACGGTCGGGTGAAACCCCGGAAGACAGAGTCTCCCGTGACTCTCCCCTTTCTCGATGTATCTGTTTCTATTAAGCAGAGGAAGCAAAGAGGCTCAAGGAGCCAAACCACCAGCCTGGCACCATTTGACAGAAGAAGCCACTGGAAACCCAAGCACATCACCTTCCTGCACCCTGTTCTTTTTTTTTTTTTTTTTTTCCTGCCCCTGGGTCCTTTTGAGAAAGGACAACACATAGTTACCAGTTGTTACATGTATTAAGCAACCGTGTGCCAGATTCTGTGACAGATCCCTTACACGTGACCTTTACTTTCAGAAGATGGTATAGGGGAAGGGTTAACCCCTGGTCTTAAGACTGCCTGGGTTAAAATTCCGCTCTACTGCTTCTGCGCTGTTTGACTTTCCATGTCTCAGTTACCTCTTCTGTGATCACAGATCCTTCCTCGTGAGATTTCTGTGAGAATTAAGTGCTGGTAACATGCTCAGTACAGTGTCTGGTAAGTGCTCAATACAAACCGGATGCTGTCGTCATACAGTCCTGGGAGGTAGGTATTGTCAGCACCATGTCATAGGTGAAAAGACAGACTCAAATTGGGTTATTCTGATGGTTCTCAAAGTCTGGTCCCTGGGCACTTGCTAGCCCCACCCAGCACTTACTGAATCAGCAATCTGTGTCTATACATAGCCCTCTAGGGGATTCTAATGCATGCTAAAATCTGAGAACAACTAGATAAATCAGCTTGCCCAATGTTATACAGGTTTTAAGGAATGAAACCAAGACCGTCTGATTTAAAAACCTATGTTCTTTCTACTAAACATGTTGTAAATTCAGTCCCGGACAGGAATCAAGTGCTTTCCCTCATGGCTTTGACCACACATTACTGGGATTACGTCCTCATTTCTCTATATTCCCAAACATGGATTTCTTTTTTGTCAATGCAGCAACCCCTGCCTCAGCTCTGCTATGAAAACTTCATTTCTTTTCCCCCAAACCTATGACTTTTATACAGCAGTAAAATCCTGAGGGTGGCGAGAGCTAGGGTGGAATGTTGTACTGGGACCAGAAAAACTCATTATTTTGGTTGGTGACATTTTCACCCAGAATTATCAAATGTGTGATTAAAACTAGAAATAGAGGTAATTGATGTCTAATTTTTCTTTCTACCTCCAAGACTGAGAAGAGCACAAGAATATGTTCCCTTAAGAATAAGTACAAATAAAATTCAGTCTAAAATGACTACCTAAATGTTAGATTATCCATCCAGTCTAAAAACGACTCTCCAGATGTAAGAAGGGCTGTAATTAACTGCCACTGGTCATCAATAACTAAGCTAAAGCTGCCTGCTGATCTCCTCCCAAAGCCATGACTTTAGAGAGGTAACTATCTCCCTCGAAAAGCTACTGCAGATGTATCTTAGTCCCAGAGTCCAGATACCTTGCCAGTTAATGGAAGCCAAGAGTCTTACCCACTTTATCCTCCTCCTCCACTTGCCACGAACAGCCTTCTTTTGTCAGTAAAGGATTCCTGAATAGAAACGTCTATTCTGTGACCTTACAAAATTCAGATGTGCTCTGTTATGTTCTAGTCTCACAGCGACTGTCCTCAGATTTGAGATGTCCTATTTCCTGTTTAGTTGTTTAAGACTGTCTTCCTTCCAAGCTGATCAATCTCGGGTGCCTGGAGTGAAGGCCATGAGGCCATGTAATATTCAGGCACCAAGAAAACTTCAATAAGCGGTTTAATGTATTTGCAGTGCCCAGAATTAGAACAGCTTCCTTTTTCTTTGATTTGACAGTGATTTTTGTGCTATAATTTACAGTTCTTCCCCCTCTAACAACTTGAGTTAATTTCTACTCTGAAAAAAGACGCAAAGGAGCGAAGGTAAAGCTACGGATTGAGATAGATCTGGGTAGGTAAAGTGCCCTGGTGAAGCAAGGCTGGATCTCTTCGTGGTTGTTGGCAGGGATTGAGGCGTCGCTGGAGGGCGAGCATCCCAGCAGTGGTAGCTAAAGAACTGAAGAATGTGGAGACATGTTCCTCAGTGGTGACAGGTGGAGGGGCTCGGGAGTGGATGACCTCCAAGACATAAGATAAAAGAAGAACCAGAGGCGATGTTGACCAATTAAGTTTCCCCTCCTGCCAGAGCTACTTAATATGCTATATCCTTCCCAGCACCCTGAAAATAAGGCAATTTCTTTGGAATATGCATTACATGTACATGCCTTTATATACATATAACGAAATATTTGTATATGCCATTCAGAGTTGCAAGTATTATTTTTATGTCTTATAGGTAGTTCCTGCGTAAATATATATAATATAACCATCACATTTAGGCATTGACTAAATAATGAGAAGATGGAAAGTGAAAAGTTAAATGTTAACTTTTACATTGGGAAGTCAGTGTTAACCTTCCTGGATCACTATGTAACCTTTAGCATTATTAAAAGTATCTTGCTTCAACCACAGTATATTATTTAAATCTTGTAACTTCCATACCTAGCAGGGTTTTTTCTATTTCTGTTCAGTCACTCATTCATTCAATCAATGCTGTTAACTATGTGCCACATTTTTTTCCTAAGTTTTAAAAACTTGTTTTCACATGTAATTGCTACATAGTTGTATTCAAGGCTTAAATGTAAGTCCACGTTCAATATTTTTCATTGTTTTCAAACATTTTTTAGGTCTTACGACTTTTGGTTGCTGCAGAATGTTCCATTTATCTGCCAGACTGTAACATCATTAAACAATTCTTGGGCATCTAAATGATGCATTGGCATTGGCAGTAACACTGTAATAAACATTTTTGTATATAAAACTCTTCTCTTCCTTTGAATTATTTCTTTACATTAAATTCCTTCAATAAGTCAGGGAACTGAATTGTTTTGAACAGCTATTGCATTCCAAAAGACATGAAGAATTCACACTTTCATCTAAAATGTAAGGATATACCAACTTCCCTAAAATTTTGCAAGTGCTTGAATAGTCACTTTACAAATGTTTATTATTTAAAGCAACACCTCCTTTTTCTTTTAGCTTTGCACTTCTCTGATAACTTGGGAGGTTAAATGTTTTCTCCTGCTTTTCAAAACATGCTTACTACTCTGGAATTATCTACAATAGGGGTGTGCGAAGAGCATCAATGCCAACACTAAACATGGACCAAACACACAGTGAGTATTGGGTTCTGAATTAGGTATGTGTGCAAATATTCCTGTGAAGGTTACAACGGGACCATACTGGGGGGACTGTGATCTGGGAAGTCCATCCAACCTTCGGTTCTTCTTCCACTGACCAGCTGGGAAAACCTGGACCTGAAGTTCAATGTTTAGATGACTGCAATAATGATATGAAACATTCAAGGCTGTAGCGAGAAGTAAACAATTCTGAGGTAGAGACTGTGTCCCTAGGACATAGCATAGTGCCTCATATGCAGTAGGTGCCCAATAAATGTGACCTCAGTCAAGTCTCAATAACACAAGAAGTACTCAGTAAATGGTAAGTTTTACAATAGTTTCCCTGATCTCCTGGGACTAATAACCTGGATGAGACAAAAAGACATGATGATAAAATCATAGTAAGTTCTTCATACAGATATTTACACAGAGGAGGCGTTCAGTATAGAAATAGTCCGTACTGGGAGAATACGAAGGACTCTTGACAGAGGTAGGGGGATAAAAGTAACCACCATGACTTAGTTCATCTGATTAAAACGGGAGTGTCTAGAACAGACAACTCTATGGGGACAGAAAGTATGCTAATGCTTGCACAGGCCTGGAGAAGGCAGGAATTGGAAGTAACTGCTAACAGGCGTGGGGTTCCTTTCTGAGGTGATAAAAATATTCTAAAATTTGATAGTGGTGATGGTTGCACAACTTTGCAAATGTACTAAAAGCCACAAAATTGTACATGGTAAAAAGTGAATTTTTATGGTATATGAATTACACCTAAATAAAAAAATAGGAAGTGTGTTATTTTCTGTGTCTTGTACTTTAGAATCCATGCCAATTAACCAAATTCTGAGGCAAGATTAAATGAGGAATTCATTCAAAATCTCTAATATTCCATTTTTGCAGGTGATTGAGCCCCAAATTCAGAAATTAGGGGACTGGTTGAATAAACTTTGGTACCAGTTGGCCGTGTCATCAAGAAGAAAACGTGGATGTCTCTCGTTATTCTTCCCTACCCTAAATTAGCTACTACTTAGTTACCTTGAACATCAAGGGTATAAAGATTACTGTTGTCAGCTTTCCTGGGTCTGTTTAATGCCAAACAGTGCCTTAGACGCTGTTGAGAGCGTATTCACAACTCATGAGCAGCAGATGACAAAGCCTCACTGCTGCTCACACCAGGGCTGGTTATTCTTGGGGAAGACACAGGAGAGATGCCTTTTAGGGTCCCCTCGCCAAAAGGCAAAAGAAAGTGGGAATACCACCAAACTGTTTGTTTCTACTTTATCATTACTCTTGTTTCTGATGCTGCCCTTTGAGATATCTTGTTATTTTTCTCTTGCCCTTCAAAATGTCTGAACTAACAATTCATTATCGCACAGTTATTTCAGTATCGAATGGGCAAAGAGTGGGTGGGTATCTGTTATATTGTGATTTGTAATAAAAAAAAATACATGTTTGATCTTTGTCCAGTTTCTGGAATTTCCTAAGTGATAAGAATAAAGGTGACTTTTTTGTTATATTAATGAGGTGACTTTTGGACCACAGTTAAAGATGGGACGGGGCTCCATTTCTGGGAAGTGGGAAGTTGGTTGAGGTGGGGCAGAAAACACGTGATTGGAGGAGTTGCAGCTTTTAGTCCCACCTTCTGTCCAGGGGAAGAGAGAGGGGCTGGGGATTGAGTCAATTTACCAATGGCAAGTGATTTAATCAGTCGTGCCTATGTAATGAAGCCTGTGTAAAAACCAAAAGGACAGGGTTCAGACAGCTTCTGGGTGAACATGTGGAGATTTGGGGAGGGTGGTGGGCTCTGAAAGGGCATGGAAGCTCTGTGCCTCCTTCCCCATATCTTGCCCTATATGTCTCTTCCCTCTGGCTGTTCCTGAGTTATATCCCTTTACAACAAACTGGAAATCTACTAAGAAAAACATTTCTCTGAGTTCTGTGAGCCCCTTTAGCAAATTAATTGAACCCAAGGAGGAGGTCATGAGAACCTCTGATTTGTAGCAACCAGTCAATCAGAAGCAAAGGTAGCAACCTGGACTTGCTGCCTGCTCTCTGAAGTAGAGGCCAGTCTTGTGGGACTGAACGCTTAATCTGTGGAATCTGATGCTACCTCTGGGTAGATGGCGTCCAAAATGTATTGAGTTGAGTTATAGGACACCTAGCTATTGTCAGAGAATTGCTTGGTGTCGGGGGGGAAACCCACACTTTGGAACTGGGTGGGGGACTCTTAGGATCATATACCCCAAACAACTACATGTAGTTTAATCTTTATATGATTTGTATTAGCCTGTGTCAAATATAGTTTTTCTGCTAAAAATTCAAGAGACAGTATGAAATATATCCAAATTTATAATAGATAATGTGAGCAATCACATGCAGAACGTAATTGTGTGACTATACACACAGTCACATATATCACACACTGTGTCAAACAACAGATTGCAATGTGTTAAGCATTAACTTATCCTAAAATTGTTCAGTAATAAATGAAAAATGTGGTTTGGCCCCATGCTGTGTGGTTTCTTTTGCCACACGCTCTCCAGCTGTTACCTGCTGGATTGCACTCAGAATACCTGGCTAGATGCTCTCAGAGTTATCAATCAAACACGGGGGAGTTCAAGTCTGGCCTGGGCCAAGAGGAAGTAAAAATGAGTCCTCTGCTATTTTGTCCTGTTTGAAAGTTTAAAAAAAAATCTTAATATATATGGGAAGGAAAACAGCCTTCTACTAAAACAATTGGCGAAACCTACTCAATAATTAATGACTTAAAATGTCAAATAGGCATGCTAGATTTTTTCCCCTTAATGAACTCAAAGAGTTTAATTTTAAATTGCATCTGTCAAAGGGGAATAAACACAGCAAACACATTTGTACTCAGTTGAATCTGAGGGTTGGTGGAGAGTCAAAAGTAATGGAGAAAATAAATCCACATTGCCTTGTTTCCCTTTTATTGTAGGCCATAGATTACAGTGAGTGGTTCTTTTGCCGGAAGTTTCTTTCAACTCTTGCTACCTAACAAAAGGAAGCTTATCCTTAAGGAGTCAAGATCTGGGAAAGAAGGTTAATCTGCTCCGATCAAGATCCTCTCCCCATTTTATTCTCATTTTTGTATCTTTAAACTCTTCCGAGCTGTATTTCTCCCTGCCCAAACATGGTAAAGATGAAATGGCCTTTTAAGATTAGAACACTCTGGAAGCCAGGGGAGTGACGTAAGGCATTGGTTCCAGGAGTGAACAGATGAGGTTCTTAGGAGGAGGTTATCCTGAATTTGTGCTCTTCCAAAACAGTCATTTCTCCTAGGAAAACCTGGTGCTTGCGTGGAGAGAGACCACCCCTGTCTTCCTCCTCCTGGTCTTTCTCTTCCATCCTCCGCCCCACAGCTCAAAAGGGCGGCTGGGGAAAGAATTCAAGGAAGGGAAAGCCCTCAGAGTAAGAAAATGCTTACAGAAAACCTTCATCTGATGTGGCTGAGTTTCTATAGTGGAAGAGAAAAACAAACAAACAAATTGCCCTGTGGCATCAAAGAACCCAGGATTTAAAAACTGGCTTATTCAAGAATAAACAAATGGGACCTAATGAAACTTATAAGCTTCTGCACAGCAAAGGGAACCATAAGCAAAACAAGAAGACAACCCACAGAATGGGAGAAAATTTTTGCAAATGAAACCGACAAAGGCTTGATCTCCAGAATATATAAGCAGCTCATACGACTCAATAAGAAAAAAATAAACAACCCAATCCAAAAATGGACAGAAGACCTAAACAAGCAACTCTCCAAGGAAGACATACAAATGATCAAAAGGCACATGAAAAAATGCTCAATATCACTAATTATCAGAGAAATGCAAATCAAAAGTACAACGAGGTATCACCTCACACCAGTCAGAATGGCCATCATTCAAAAATCCACAAATGACAAATGCTGGAGAGGCTGTGGAGAAAGGGGAACCCTCCTACACTGCTGGTGGGAATGCAGTTTGGTGCAGCCACTGTGGAAAACAGTGTGGAGATTCCTCAAAAGACTAGGAATAGACTTACCATATGACCCAGGAATCCTACTCCTGGGCATATATCCAGAAGGAACCCTACTTCAAAAAGACACCTGCACCCCAATGTTCATAGCAGCACTATCTACAATAGCCAAAACATGGAAACAGCCTAAATGTCCATCAACAGGTGACTGGATAAAGAAGATGTGCTATATTTATACAATGGAATACTACTCAGCCATAAAACCGACAACATAACGTCATTTGCAGCAACATGGATGCTCCTGGAGAATGTCATTCTAAGCGAAGTAAGCCAGAAAGAGAAAGAAAAATACCATATGAGATCGCTCATATGTGGAATCTAAACAAACAAAAACAAAAACAAACAAACAAACAAAAACAAAGCATAAATACAGGACAGAAATAGACTCATAGACAGAGAATACAGACTTGTGGTTGCCAGGGGGGCGGAGGGTGGGAAGGGATACACTGGGATTTCAAAATTGTAGAATAGATAAACAAGATTATACTGTATAGCACAGAGAAATATACACAAGACGTTATGGTAGCTCACAGAGAAAAAAATGTGACAATGAGTGTGTATATGTCCATGTATGACTGAAAAATTGTGCTGAACACTGGAATTTGACACAACATTGTAAAATGATTATAAATCAATAAAAAGACTGTAAATTAAAAAAAAGTGACAGTCACAACTACATGTATAACACAATAGGGACTGTTTTATGTGATTAAATACATTAGCTCTTTAAAAAAAATAAATAAAAAATAAAAACTGGCTTATTCACTCTTGAAGAGATTACTTAACCCTGTAGGCCTCAGTTTCCTGATCTATTAAATGGGTATAAAACATTTGCTATTGCTGATTTTCTGTGAGGAAAGTATATGACACAGGATAAGTGCTTAGTAAACACTGCACCCTTCCTGTGTGTGCTGGGTGTGTGTAAGTGTTGGGGCAAGGGGGTACCTAGGTGGGTGAATGAATGCCTCTAGCCTCTGCACAGGTGAAGTGCCAAATGAGTGTGCTGGTGACCCCAAAAGCAGTTACAGTCCTTGAGGCACACTTTTTGAAGGAGGATGCAAGATCTCGATTAAAAATGTCAGGTGGCGGCAGCTTGTTTAGGGATCACTCCATAATACTCTGAGGACTTCCTTTAAATCAGGACATCGTAGAAATACTAGCAAGTTTTTTAGATGAATCAATTTCACAGTGTAGAACAAATTGTATGAAATTTTGAAATACACTTAGCTATAATTAGGTGTGTAATAATATATAATATGTATTTTCCAATTATAATGCAGCCTTTACTGATACAAAGATGGCAAAAATGAAATGAAGTGAAAAACTACATAACAAGGAGATGAAAGTAGAACGAAATGCAAATTAGATTAGAACAGCATTCCCAGCCACATTTAAGTTAGAGAACTGTACAGTTTCCAGTTTGAAGCCCCCTCGATGATCATGCAATCTAGCCAAACATCCAAAGCATATTATCCCTTTAAACGCACATGAGAATTAGGGTCACTTCCAGTTTCTCATTTCGCAGATCAATTTTTTTAAGTATTTTATTCAGATTTAGTACGTCTATCCACACATAAAGATACATTTATATGAATATTTATGCACATTATGCCCTTTCAATCCCCTTTTTCCCTCTTACACTCTGGCCCGCTCCTGCCCTCTTCCACCCACAACAGCAGCGCCCAGCAAAGCAACCCTCATTAACATCTTCACATAGACCTCTTCATAGGTTTCTCCAGGCTTGCTTAAATAGTCCCAGACGACAGATACACACACATACACACACATTCATACACGGGGCTTTTTTCCTTTCCATTATTTGTTTTACAGAAATGGAAACATCTTCACACAATATCCAAGAATGGTCTATACAGATTTGGTTCAACTTTTTTTAAAGGATTTTTAAAAATTATTTGTTTATTTTGGGGGCAGGAGGTCATTAGGTCTATTTATTTATTATCAGTTGTTGTTGTTGTTGTTTTACATCGAGGTCCTGGGGATTGAACCCAGGAGACTAAGCATGTGCTCTACCACTGAGCTATACCCTCCCCCCAGATTCAGCTCAATCTTTATCTACCTTCTACGTCTAAAATGAAGTTTTATAATGTTTGACCTATGACCAGAAAAGTAAGCTAATGCACTTTAAAAATATTTTCAAAAGCAAAGATGAAATAAATGGATTTTATAGGGCAGTCTTTAGTTAACTTGGTGATTTGCACATAGCATTTTTTCAGTAACACCTTGTCTTTGAAACCAATTCTAGTTTTTACTAAGCTCATGTTTTTCTCTTTGGTACCTGCTGTTTGAAGTACTGCTCTGTCTCCAAGGGTGAATTTTCAGAGGCTTCTGGGTAAAAGTTTTGGCCAAGACGGGTATATGTTCTAGGGAGAATGGGCACATATACACTGAAAGCCAAAGGAAAGAGTGCAAACAGCATGATGGGTCACTGTCAATGGATGTTTAGTTGTCGAAAAAAATGAGTCAGAGGTTCCACCTCACAGGAGCACACCAACAGCCACTCCTTAATGTCTCCATCACCAAGATTCTTAATGTCTTTGTGGCTTGGTGTGACAGGAAAAGCCCTCAACAAAGTAATGAGGCCTTGAGTCTCCCAGCCCACAGCACAGAGCCTCCCTTCCTCTCCCAGGTTCCCAGTGCCCCAGGGGTCTCATCCTCATTCCCCACTAAAAGTGCTTCAAAGAAAAAACCAGAGGGACACGGTCACACTAAGATGATATTATAAGTGAATAAGAGAGCTTAAACATGATACCTGCCAGGATTGTTTGCCTTCTTATAGAAACCCAAGCATTATTTTTTAAAATATTCCAACAATAAGATTGTTGTCGGAGACAACAGAAACACAGGAAGAGGGCTTTCCCAGTGCTCCTGAATGCACACGGAAGCCCCCATACGAGATGGCCCTCATGTTCCTCCAACTAACGAGGTAAAATTGTTCTTCATCTGCTAGGAAGCTCCAATTCTTATTAAAGAAACCAGGACAGTGCAAGATATACTAGGGAAGACCAGCAGGGTTACACTGAATCTTAAGAGATGCAGTCTCTATAAATAAACCACTGTAGATATGGACTGAGCCTGGAAGCGCCATGGTAGCGATGCGTGCTTAGGATGATGGAAGGAGGGAAGTACTCTATCAATTCAGAAAATCAGAGGACAATTGCATTACATGGAATCACTATTAAGCAAATAAAATGGTTTGAGGGAAAGAAAAAAGAGAGAGAGAGAGATGGCCCTGAGAACCCATTACAAAGAGCACAGGACAGGGACTTAAGGAAACCTGTGGGTTTGGTTACGGCTCGGTCATGTACAAACACAGGGACTTAACAGGTCACTTCTCTTGTCTGGGTCCCAGTTTCCTCATTTGTGAAATAAAGGTCTTGTACTAGATGACTTTAAGTTCACATCCATCTCCAACAACCTGGAATTCTGTGATTACAACAGCCCTTCTAAGTGGACCACATTATCATCTGGACTTAAAAGAGGTTGCAAGCTTGCCACAGTACCATAAAGGACTTTTTGGCAAATCCAGAGTGGAAAGTCTCCTATGCCTAGAACCTCCCCACCCCTCAACTCCCCTCCCTCTTAAGGTGAAGCAACATGGCTTAAGGAAAATTTTAGCTCCGGTTCCATACATGTGTTGATCAATTGCTTGACTTCTCATAAGACTGTCCCATTCGTTCTCAGTTTTGTTTTTTTTTTTAAATCTATAAAACTAAACTCTACACTGATGACAGGGTGATTTTTGTTTTTAACATGGAAAGCAAATCATGCCAGCTCCTGCTCAATTATCTACAAGAGTTTCTCATCACTTACTATAGCAAACACTGCTGGTTGCCAACTCTGCAACCCCTTCTCGCTTCTTTCTATCAGAAGTCCAACTTTGTTCCAGTCTTCTCTACCTGGCCATGTACTTCAGAAGTCGATCGTTCCCCTCCAGGGGGCCAGTCAAGATCAGCGTGAGCCAGCCATGGTGGTTGCATTCCCCTTGCCAGTGAACGGTTTAGAATGGGGCATGTCATGCAATTTTGGCCACTGAGACATGAGGGTGAGTCTGCTGGGGGTGCTTCATAAGAAGGTTTTTCCTCACTCATTAAAAAGACACACATCAAGACAGAAAACAAACAGCCTCTCCTTCTTGTCAGTCATCTTGTGATCGGAAGAAAGACTAGTCTGAGGATAAACCATCATACCAAGGATGGCAGAGCAGAAAAGTGGAAAGAACCTAGGTCCTTAACGATAGAGCTGAGCCACTGAATTCAGCCATCTTGAAATTTCCCTGTCTTTGAGCATATTATATATGCTGATAAATTTTCTTTAGTGTTTAAGCCCTTTGTGTTGTGTGTTGAGGATTTCTGTTCCTTGCAGCTGAACACATACTAATACATCTACAGTGTAAAAGAAGCAGACATTTTCGTTCTTCATGTTCTAACCCCCTCATCTCCATCACCATCCATGAGGCTCTCTAACCACCTTAACCTTTGCCAAAAATACCCTCCCCCAAATTGTCCAATCTAGTAAATACCACTACTCATCCTTCAAGTTCCAACAAAAGTACCTTCTCCTTTTCGAAACCTAGGCTAATCTCCTCGGGCAGACTGCCGTCCT
This sequence comes from Vicugna pacos, assembly GCF_048564905.1. NCBI lineage: Eukaryota > Metazoa > Chordata > Mammalia > Artiodactyla > Camelidae > Vicugna > Vicugna pacos. The sequence goes on along the minus strand of NC_132987.1, from coordinate 51,254,520 downwards.
AGTTTCCTACGGCGTCTCTTACATGCTTCCATTATGCTGTAACCACTGGCATGCCCGTCAACCACACTAGACTGTGAACTTCTTGAGGGCAGGGCCTCAGGGGCCTGTTTCTCTTGTATGACCAGCCCCGGAGCACATGCCCGATTCATGGTACACAGTCACTATCTGCCGAGTGACATACCTGACTATCACTCTAGGAACACTGCTCACCCCTAATTTGGAAAGTTTAATTCCTTTTGATCTCAGGGTAGGCCTTGCCCAGCGGGCTGACTCATATTTAGAGCCTGAACTATTGCAATGTCTGAGACAACAGGAAGAGAAATGAGCCTGACTCCACTGGAGCAGTATCAGGATCCTGGCCTCCAGCTCTGCTCCAAAATGAAGACACGCTGAGGCACCCTGGGGGCCATGGGTATCCATCCTGAGACCACCAGAGCAGGCTTAGTTTTCAGAGTGACCTGAACTCTCAAAACAGAAACGTGAAACAAGGAGATTTCAGACCGCAAGTCCAAAATCTAGATCTGTTCAGCTTAAGCTCGTTTATAGGTTGAGAACCTACCCAGTCAAGATCAGACATCATCTTCCGCAGCAGTCTGAACTCTGCTCCTCCTCCCACAGCCCCCAACACACAGCACACACATGTCCGAACACCTAGGAAGTGCATTCATCTTCTTTCTGGAAATACATGCCACTTGTTCTGGTGGCTCTGGTGAGTAACCGTGTAAAAGCCCACATCTGCCCAGATGTGAAACAAAAGACACACACACATACCCCCCCTCCCCCATGGTGCAAATGATAAGCCATTGAGAACTGGAACTGAACGATTCCAGCATTTTCCTATTCAGGCCACTCTTTTGGAAATGTAGTCACGTTTAGTGTGACAGGGGGTGAACAATTACACTAGGGTTAAGATGACTCATTTAAATAGCATAATTCAAATATCCTATTCATCTTGCAATATAATCAAACTCCTGAGGGGCTGCTACACTCCTTGCAGGAAAAAAGAAGTGACAAAGGGGAAAAATGCAGATATATTACAGGGCCTGGTTGGCAAGTACAGAGGCTGAAGGGAGGCAGGGTGAGTGGGCCCCAGCGGACCTCCCAGAGCAAACAGGCAAATCCCCCTCTACTCTTCCCAGACTCCCAGGGCCCCACTGGCCGCTCACTCTGTCTGCCTGAAAAACACATGAATGCTAGGCTGGGGTCACTCCATCATCCAAATGGGCCGAGTACCTACTATGTACTAGCAAGGGGGATGCAAAGACAGGACAAAGTTTCTCCTCCTGAAGGAGCTCCCACAATAATAGGGAAGACGGACAAAACAGTGTGACCAGTGCTAGAACAGAGACGTAGAAAAGACACTCCTGAGGAAACAGGGAATTTTGCTTGAGAATGCAATGCAGGCCTCCCAGGACACGTGTCTAAAATGCCTTGAAAGATGAGCAGAATTCTCTAGATGAGTAAGGAAGGGTATCCTGCGCCTGCTCAAGGCTCAGAGACAAGGTGTTGTTTCAAGCAGTAGGGAGCTGGGAGTGGTCTGAGTGGGTGGGTTGCAAGCACATGGGGTGGAGGGCTGGCTTTTACGTCTGTGCTCAGCCTTGAGCTGTCTCTCCAGCCTCATTTTCTCCCACTGCTTTCTCTTGACTTACAGCCTGGCACGTCCCTAAGTCCAATCCCCGTGCCTTTCCTGGCCTTCCTCCCTGAACGTGTGCCCCGCTCTCTAGCCTGAGTTCCCTCATCCTGTTCCCCTGCCCTGCCTGGACCCTTTCTCTCTCTGTGAAGCCTCCCCACATCCCTGAGCAGAGCGAGGGATGCCCCCTGCACTTCCCACATGGCCACTTGGACAGACTGTGTCTCCACCTCACCAAGGCATAGACACAGTCCCTGCCTTCAGGGAGCTTGGGAACCCAAAGCCCTAAAACACAAAGCAAAAGTCACAAGCCACAAGTGCAATTCCAGGGGCCCAGATGATCACTGAATGAGAGAGGCTCCAAAGACGGAAGGCCACAGCCTAAGAGAGCTCCACTCCTGACCACGCCCCTCATCTCTTCTGATTCCAGGATCCCACGCTGCATTGTCTCAATCCATGACCCCAATTTTGTTTCATGCCTTTAGTCCTCCATTGTAAGAATTACTCCATTATTCGCCCATCCCACGACCAACTGTCTTGGGAGACGGCACAACGGTGAGGGACTTCGGGCCTAGCCAGGCCGGAATCCCAGCTGCAGCAATGTGATGACTTGCTGTGAAAACTTCAGATGATGACACAGCACTGTTCCAAGACACAGCAAGCGCCCAAAAAGCCACAACTCTTGTAGCTGTTGCTCAGCCTCGGGGTCACCCATCGCTGCACTCATCTCCAAGCTTCGCATCTAGTGTTCCGAGTTCCTCCTGTTTTCTCTCTTCCCTTTCCCTCCCCACCCTGCCCCTTATCCCTCAACAAGAGCAACAGAACCTACACGGCTCTGAGACTTCACAAGCGTCATGAAGGAGGTGGCATCAAAAGACACTATCACTTAGCCCTGTGGGGCTGGCAAGACGAGGGCCAGCCAACAAGCAGGAAATGATGAACAAAGACAGAAGCAGGAAAGCATGTGCCTTGCTCAAGCAGGGGACCTTAGGGTCTCTGACTGGGTTGTGGGATCCATGCCAGAGATGTTAGAGGTCACGATTGGCAGACCCGGGGACCCTCAGCTGTGGCTTGGGGGAAATCAAAGCATGGGTTTTGTGTGTGTGTGTGTGTTGGGGGTTTGGGGGGTTGGAGGAATGGGAGGTGGAAGCAGGTTATATAGTGACTGTATGCAGGATGTATTGAGAAGGGAAGAGACCAAAGGCAGAGCCTGTTCCTCAGGGATAACCCTCCTGTCATGCAAAGCACCCTGGTCACAAATTCAGAAGCCCTGGGCTCCAGTATCCGCAACAGTAACACAGGTGGCCTTGGGACTTCAGTTGACTCATTTGTAAAATGAGAGGCTTAACTTGAGTGGAGCTATCCAAGTTCAAATACCAGCCTGGCCACGCATCAGAACAGGAGGTCAGGGAAGACCCCTGATGTGTTGGTGTCTACATTTCCCTCATCTGTGAAATGATGACACGAGCAAAACACTTCCCTTGCGGTGCTGCTGCTGAGAAACAGCGCCGACAACCACACCCAGCACACAGTAGGCATTTAAAACAGGGGAGAAAAAGAAAAACGGTGGCTGTCAAAAGTCCTTCCAGCTTAAAAAAAAGAGTCCTTCTTATGGCAGAAATGACCATTCAGCAAAAAAAAAAAAAAAAGGAACCCAACCTGGGCTAGTCTGCGATACAGCACGAAAATTTCTTTCTGATTCATCTTTCAAAAATTTGATTTGAGTATATACTGAAACTTTCCAGATACACGTTGTCTTCAGAAAGTGTCACTGCATTATTACAAGATAAAAAAAGCAATTGTAAAAGTCCTGAAAGCAACGAAACTCAAGCAAGCCTTTGATTTCTAACGCAGACTTAACCTGGGTTTCAAAGAGGAAGGGCTACCAAACAGGTCTGCAGACACACCTCCTGTTCTCTTGTGTGACTCGTGGAGACCCTGGAAAGCACACAGACCACAGAGCTGTGACCAAGCATTAGCCAGCGTCAACCCAACCTCAGCTGTTCCCCAGTTGTGTCTGTGACAGATCAGGGTGGACCCCTCCCGAAATCTGGTGACCAAAAACTTATGACCTATTTCAAGACTCTGGCTAACGAGGCCCTGATTTAGTTCTCAAAAGAAATCCCAGGATGTCTAACCCTCTCAATCCGCTTCACACTTGCCTACTGTTAGGAAAACGTTCAACACATTGCATGGGGTTTCTACATGTCTGTCCACCCAGGAGACTGAATATAAGGACGTGTCTCCTTCACCTGTCTCTCCCCAGTGCCTCCTGCGTGCCAGTCACCACCCCTACTGTACATTCAGGCCCTGTAATCCAGGACTGCCTGACAGCACAGTGCGTGCTCTTGTGATTACACCTACTGCCTCCCAAAGCACTGAAGAGAAAGGTACCTGGAGTAAGGGATGAATGAGAATTCAGGTCCCATGCCATGCTTTCCACCCAGAATTCCTTTTCCTCTCATCATCGAGACTCCTCAAGTCTCCCCTGGAATCCCCAGTGCATTCTCACTGGCTCTGGCCACTCTGCCTTTCGCAGTTCTTACGGGCTCCATGCATCCGAAGAGGAATTGCTGCCTCTTTTCACTCTTAAGGGGGCTGCCGCCCTGAGACGCTCCTCTCTGGCTCTGTCCTTTGCTCTTGTGTATGCTTGTCGACTCAGAAAGGCCCCGGCTTCCCACACCCTCCTTTCCCACAGAGCAGGGCCCAAGTGGGAGATTCTTGCCCGACTGCTCATCACAGTCATCCACAGAGGTGAGAAAAACGACAGGTGGCCACGTGGGAACGTTGTTTTCTGAAAGGAAACGGATCCCAAGGAACTGTTTGTCTCTGGGAAGAAAGAAGGACTGAGGGTGAGGTGGGAGGGGCACAGAGATCTTCTTTTCTGTGCTGTGAATTTTCACTATGGGCGTGCATGTCACAATTTTTTTTAAGAAATGGAAAAATCAAGGTGCTCAAGGCCTGCTCCCAGAGATGTTTATCTATTCTATCTGGGAGGGGACCTTGGCATCTGTATTCTATTTTATACTCTGGGTGATTCTGATGCAAAGGCAAAGTTGGGACTCATGGTACTAGGGGAAGAAGTGTGTGTGTGGTTTGTAGGAGTGCATGTGTGATTGTGTGTGGCAGGGTGGGGGCAGAATTCCACAGGTTAAAAAAAAAATGTTCCTCCTCTCCAGGATGCCTCGTGTAGAAGTTTCCCCTGCCTTCTTCTCCCTTGGGCTCAGTCATCTGCCCCCAAGGGAAAGCTCCCCGCTGGAACACAGGCAGTGAATGGTGACGCGTGGACTCGGGAGCCAGGCAGCCCAGGTTCAAGTCCTTGCCCTCACTGTGTGCCTTTGGGGCACTTCTGCCTCTGTTTCCTCATGGAGGACTGTGTGAAAAGGACATGGATTGCTGTGTCCGAGCACTTAGAGCCAGGCCTTGTGTGGGAGAAGCACAGAGGGATCGCGGGCCCGTGCAGTGCATTATTGGTTTACGTCTCTGTCTGCATTGCTGGGGTGTTTGCCCTCTAAGGGAGGCACTGCGTCTCATTTCATTTTCTGTTGTCCCTGCACAGAAAGCCGTGGCCTTTGTGTACCTGTAAAGCATGTAAAGGAAGGAGTCACTGGGTTAAAAAGCCCAGCCCGCCTTGCAGGCAGCGCCGAAGCAAAGGAGAATAAGTTACCATGAGGAGTAGGGATGGAAATTCCCGGAGTAGAGAGCCAGTCCCCACGGCGGCAGCCACTCTGATTTCCCCAGGTGGCCGCCACCGTGCCTCTGTCTCCCCTTCTCCTGGGCATACTAACTCTCAAGTGTTTCTTAGAGAATGCAAGGGCTAAATTTTAGCTCTCTACTGTCTCTTTTGAAACACTGAGTAGGGACAAACAGTCACAGACACACACTTCTGTAGTTCTCCTTTCCAGAAGCATTCAGCTGCCACCTGTTCTAATTCTGTGTAGAAAACACAGAAATGGTCTTTCATATGGTCCAGCTGGGGCATCTCTTTCTTCCAGACCCAGTCATGCTGGACGATCTCATCTTCTTCCTCCATGGACTCATGGCACTCACCTCCCTGAGTGTTTTGTCACCTTAGGCTGAAATTCGGTCTCTCCTAGACGAGGCCTGCTGGGCAATGATTCTTTTCTTCTCCTGTGTGACACACTTCCAAGTTTCAATACATTTCTGTCGGCAGCTGACATTCTCTGAAACCCCTGCAGAAAGCAAATGAGGTGTTAACCTGGTGTGTGGCCCCCATACCAACGGGGTGGAGTGGAGGTGGAAGGCAGGCTTATCTCTAAGGGAAGCGGGTTTTTTTTTAGCACAGAGTCTGCAGATTCTTGAAAGAGCAGAATATGTCGTGTCCTGGTTCTAAAATCCTAGGTAATTCACTTCATCAGCAGCGTGGTCCTTTGTTTTTTATTAAACTGCACAGGAATAACCTTGCCATGTTATTGCTACTATTAATAATGTGCAGACTTCATCACATCACAATTTGTGTTATGAAAATTGAGTGCCAACGCAGGGGAAAACTGATAGAAGGAAACTATGTCGCTCTGTTGATAAGGGAGTGACTTCCTTCAGACCTAAGCTAGCCTCCCTCTGGGCCTGGGGATAAACTGCAACCTCAGCCCCCCCCCTCCCCGCCACAAACCCACCCCCATCAAAGGAATTGGTGGGGACTTTCTGCCCAGTGCTGCCCAGCCATCCTGAAGACCTGTTCCATCGGCACAATGGCTGGTGATTTGCATTCAGAGCAACCAGCGGTCCTTTCAAAAGACAGGGACACAGTCCAAGCCACACAGTTTTCGGCTTTTATACGGACATCTCCCCATAGTTTCCACTACAGTCTTCCAAACCACACTTGTAAGTAAGGCGCCATCCTCACTTCTGTGATCTGATCCTGTGTGAACTAGAAATTCTTCTAAACAAAGGGTGGGCAGGGGCAGGGCGGTGGTGAGAGGCTCACTGCAGACCCCACCTCGGGCTGCCCAGGGGTTCCCCACAAGGATTTTCGCCTCCTCCTCCTACAGCGGCGCTCCCTGAGTGCACACACTCAGTGGGAAGGAGAAGGCGTCCATCCACAGTTCATTACACAGGGCGGCTGGGCGCACCCTCCGCGGGAACGGGGCTCCACGGTCCAGTGACCCGTGGGAGGACCCGAGGGGAGACCTCCTCGAGGCTCTCTTGTGCCCACAAAACCCAAATGCGGGCTGAAACCAATAAGGAGCTGGTTTAACTTTCTGAAACCACTTCTTATTCTTTCTGGGAAAACCCTACCCAATGACCCAAACTGATTTTCCTCATTTCCAATGCAAATGCACACGCACGTGCACGCGAACACATACACACACACACACACACACACACACACACACACACACACAGTGGAGGATTTTTGTGAGGTAAATGGTGGCGTCGTCAACGTCCAAGTTCAGCACCACTTTTTAACTTTCCATCACCAGGCCTTATCTTTCCAGAAAACAGATGAAAGGTCTGAGGGGGGGAGGTGATCACAGAGATGGGACTGGCTTTTATTAAAAGAGTGTTTTCCCAGACCTTAACTAAACCTCATCCACTTTTGTCAGTCAGGGCCGACAGTTGAGAGCAATATTAGAGGAGGTAATTGCATGTATCAGTCAACAGCTTTTGTCCCACGGCCGCTGAGAATTACAGTAAAATGGGCACAGGAAAACAGCGTACTGGATTAAAGGCAAAAAAGATCTTTCTCCAGTTTCTCCCTACTCACCAGCTGTTATGTTCGGCTGCAGAGACAGAAGCAGCAATAATATCTGGGGGAAATCTAGCCTACCACAGTCTGGGCTTTTTTTCCTCCTCCTGTTTTCCCTCTGCCTTGAAAGTGATTAATCTTTGACTTTAAAGAGAAACTTTCAAAAAGCATTCTGTCTCACCATAGCAGCTATTAGCTGCATATGCATTTTTCTCCCAGTAAAATGTATGAACACATGTAAACCTGGACCTTCTACCATTTCTTAGGCTGCCTATAAAAACAGCCACCTCAGAGCCTTTGATGTCACTTGGTAACAGGTCCCAGTAGTTGCTTAAGTAAACAGTTGGCAAGACATACATACATTTTAGGTACATTTGATTGTAGATCACACCAAGCCAAACGCATGCTGATGAAGAGGTAGCACTGGGGTCTGAAATTCACCCAGATGAGTGGGCAGCCTGTCCCTGTGCACCTGGCACAAATCCCCACAAGATAAGGGTAATTGTCACCAGGTCCCTGGGGTTCCAGACACCATAGACTGGCTCCCTTACCCCAATGTTAAAGGAACGCCCTTTCTCTCAGCCATGAGAAAGTAACTAAGACTGCCTAAAAAGCTGCGGGAGCCTTTGGATTTGAAAGCTTCTAAGAGGTGCATTCTTAGGACTAAGTCGAGGGCACCTTGAAGGGAGAGTTGGCTGACCCGGAAAAAACAGAGACCAACTCCAGGAAGACAGCAGGGACCAGCAAACGGTGGCTTTCTGAGTGAGTGAGTGAAACAAGAGGCAGGGGTGAGTCTGGCCAGCTCTTCTGTGACTCTGACAGAGGTCAGCTGGGACATTGATGCAGTGGGCCAAAGTAAGTCAGTTGTTATTCACGAGTTTGAGCCTTAACTACGTGAAACCCTAAGGTACACCAGGGTGGTCAAGCCTGAGTTTCTGATGCAACAGTGAACAGTTATTTCCATTTCACAGATTGAGAAATGGAGGTTTTGAGACATAAGGTAACTCAGTCAGGTTAATATAACCAATGAGTACTGTAGATAGGATTCAAATTCAGCTCTGGCTCCTCCAGAGCCTTGCTCATGCCATCACAACCGTCTCACCTTCGGGGTGGTACCTGCCCAGCAGGACTTGATTGAGGACACCAGGGATGTAGGGAGCTATAGGAGAAACCTGTAGAAGCTTCCTAGGACATCAGATTTACTCAAATATTGGTGGGTGTTAAATGGCACAGCAGTAGGGTGGGAGGGGATTAAGTAATTGATGAGTATTTCAAAACACAGTTTTTCATGTTAAATTCAATGGCTATATTAGAGAGCCAGATACAATATTTTTATCTTTTTGAGAACACAGAATAGGTAATTAATTGATTCAAAACTCAAACACTACAAAATGGTACAAAGTGGAAACTTTCTCTCTCATTTATCCCCCAAGCTCCAAGTTCAAATTCTCCTCTCAACAGGCAAACTATTGCATATATACATATATAGTATTTTTTTTTCCTTTTTTAGACACAAATGCTAGACCACTAGACATGCTTTTCCACCCTTTGCTCTTTTACATTTAACCAAAAATCTTGGGGTTCACATCTGTAAGCGAAGTACTCCCTCATTCTTGTTTATAGTTGTTAGTGTTTCATTAAACTGATGCATCATTATTTATTTAACCAGTCCTATTACTGGACTTTCTGGATGTCCTGAAAACCTTACTACTATAAACAATGCCTCAGCGAATAATCTGTCCAACGTTTGAGAAGATGCCTGTTGGCTGCACTGCTACGAGTGACACTACCAGGTCAGAAGGCGTATGCGTTTAATTTTGATAGATACTAACAAATTTCTCTCTAGAAGCTGTATCAGTTGGCAGAGAGCGACTTCTCAGTGTTGTCAAACTTTTTTACATTTGCCAGTCTGATAGGTGAAAAATGAAATTTCACTGTCATTGTAATTTGCATTTCTCTTCCTATGAGTGGGGCTGAGAAACTTTTCATGTGCTTAAGATCAATCTCTCATTTTCTGCAAACTGTCCATACCATTTGCTTCTTTTTTCTAGAGTTTTCGGCTTTTTAAATGGGCTTGTAGAGTATGGAGATGAGACCTTTGTCTGAGACTTGAGTGGCACCGTTTGTCTAGGCCCAACAATCTGCCTTCGCTGAGAACCCCAGCCCCATAGCGGCGGCCCTGGCGCTAGCAGCCTGACCACCCCCGTGCTGACCCATCCGCGCCTGAACTCTTGTGAAGCCTGCTCTCTGCCGGGCCAAGCTTCCTTCCACAGCCTGGGTTCGGCCCTCATGGCTTGCTTTCCTCCAGGAGACAGCTAAGTTACCCTGCTCTGGCTACTCTACCTTCAGGTTCCTCTGAGGAGGTAAGGAGGTGAGGAGAGAAGTGAGAACTGGTGCATATTCTCAGCACCAAACCCTGACCCAGGATTCATACACATCACTAAGTCTCATCCACTAAGCACTCCCAGTATCCCGTACAGGGGCTTGATAATAATGATCACTGCCATGTACTGAACACTGACCATGGGCCAAGCAGCAGCCAACACACTTTCCATATATTAGGTCATTTCATCCTCAGAATATCTCATGAAGGTATAATTATCATCAGAAGACAACACCAGAGACAGAAATGTTAAATAATTTGCAAGGGGGTCCTAAGAGCAGTATGAAGCCAGGACTGCAAGTCAGGCATTCTGGACCATCTATCAGCCTAACCAGACTCTGATCTTCAGCAGATATCCTGGCCACCACTCAGGTCACATAGATCACGTGCATGTACACACATATGCACACACTACAATAAAGAAAAAACTTTTACTAACATTGTATGAGATTGAGGAAAACATACTGTCCTAGCACCAACATAATATGAGGTCTTGTGGGGTTATATAACCCATGACACTGAAAATTAAAGATACCTTAGGCCTTAGCTTGCCTAAGTTTTAACTGAAAGCCAAATAAGTTGCACGTAAGTCTGGGAATGATCCAACATTTCAAAGAATAAACGAAGTAATATCTAGGAAAAGATGGCTAGAGAGTTGTGACATGGGCTGGTCCCGTGGGCCTTGGAAGCAATCCTTTGTTACCTAACCTTACACCACTCACATCCCAGGCAGAAATACATCCCAGCCCTCAGCACAGGCCTGTGACAAACCTTACTACAGTCAGTGACTTAGGGACACCTACTTGCACATTAAATCTCCATAGCCTAGGCCTATAAAATCTAACTTCCCCAATTCAAACCCACATCTCAAAGTCAAATATGCCGGGACAGATGCTAGAATAACTCACCCAGCCATGTCTCTGTCATAAGAGACGAGGCAGGCTCAGGTCTGCCCTCCACTCCCTTCTCAGTCCCTGGATGGCCACAAAGGAAAACATCATCAGGCTGCATCTGCATCTGCTTCTGCATTGCATCCACACAGAGCAAAAGGATGGCTTCCACACTGCACCATCTACCTTGGAGAGCTGTGGCTAAAGGGCTGGAAAGTCAGAGTCCATCCTTGTGACTGGGTGGTTCTCTGCAGGGACCAGTCAAACATAACTTTCTGGCACTAGTTTTGTAAGGGATTCCAGCCAGCGTCTATTTTTAAATCCAAAGTCAGATTTTGAAGACTCTGGGTCTAATAATCCAGATGGCGATCAAATTCAGTTTTTAGTTCCTTCTACCCAGCATTCCTTTTTCATCAGTTGACTCACTCATTTCTTGGGCTGAAGGACCTGCCATTATTTATCACCCTCCAGACATATCCTGAGTCCCTACTGTTCTTTGGGACCAGAGGTAAAAAGACAAAAAAAAAAAAAAAAAGTTCGTACCTGTAAGGTGCTATTAAGGTAGGAATTTAAAAAAAAAAAACCTTTCAAGGGCAGTTACAAGGTTAAAGAATTTCTGCTTGGATGGGGTTAAGCACAAATGCCTTAAAAGGTACACACGATGGCCCTCAGCGCTGAAACTAGACAAGATGGCAAAGAACACCCAGAGCGAGTGATGGCTGAGCTCAGCACTACCAGGGCTAGAGGCAGTGGGGAGAATCATCCAAGTAGAGATGCCGCAGGAGCAAAGGCCCGGCGGTGAGAACGCATCGCCCACCTAAGAGGCCGCAGAAGTTAAGCGCAGCTGCGACGTGGAGGGCTAAGGCTGAGAGAGAAGGAGCGCTCCCCGTGAGCAGCCAGGCTGTGAAAGGCCCGGGATGCTCCGCCAAACGCGTCTTTGACCCTGACGGTGGTGAGGACACAGAAATACACTAAGCAGAACACGATCTGACCAACTTCAGGCTTTAGAGAGGTCTCTCTGAGAACAGAGTAGAAGTAGCTAAAAGTAACAAACAGGAGACGTTTGACTACCTCCCTCTGATCTCCCTTTGCCAGCCTCTTCCTTGCCATCTTCTCCCTGACCTCTTCCACAGCAAGACTGCTCGGGGGTGGCAGTCCTGACAGAGTGTGAATGACTGATAAGACTTAGTCGGTTGGTATTTTGATAAGATACAAAATCTTAAGCAAAGAAATAAGGATGTAGAATTTGGAAAAGTCAAATTAAATTGGTGGGATAGGTATCTGGGTGGGAGACACCCCACTGGAATTTCCAAAATCACATTGAATGACATCCACCACTGCTCTCATTGGGACAAAATCACACACGGCACACCAGCAAAGTCGCATATATGCAAGATTATTCATTGCAGCAATATTTAGAATACCCATAAGGTTGAGAACAACTTAAATATTTATCAGTTTGGAACCATTTAAATAAATTATGGCATACATATAAAATGGAATACCATGAAGCTATTTTCTTTTTTAAAAAAAAGAGCTAGGGAAATATTGTCTACTAAGTAAAAAGAGCATTAAGACAGTATTAAGTGGAAGATGCAGAACAGTGAGTATGTTACACTACCACTTTCCCACAAAAGATACTGGGAGCAGAGGGAAGGGAAATACACATGTATTTGCTGTACGGGCATAAAACTTCTCTGGAGAGAGACTCAAGAAAATGATGATGTCTGGTTGCCAGTGGGAAGAGGAAGTGGGTGGCTGGGGGAGGCAGGCTTCACTCTATCCCCCTTTGTTCCTTCTGAATCATGTAAATGTCGCCCCTGCCCTGGAATAGCTCTCAGCCAAAACAGATAAACACATGTACAATGGGTGAGTGGTCAGCAGCATTAGCTAATAGGCCAGAGCACAGAGGCAAGGAAGGGGTTAAACAGAGCCTTGGTCCGGGGCCCCGAAAGTCCACCTGAGAGAGCGCCCATTCCCGGTATTTCAGCCCAGTCCCCCAGGCGCCCATACTGCAGGCGGATTTAGATCGTGATGTGGCGCCCAGGGGGCTCTTCCCCAGCCCTCTCACCTTACAGGTGTGGCCACTGAGGAACTGAGGTGCCGCAAGGTGAAGGCGCTTGCCTCAAGCCACGTGGGTGGGCAGCAGTGTCCCAAGCCTGAACCCACCGCGGTGTCCCTTCCCCTGGCACTAGCCCAGTGACCCTGGCAGTGCTCTGGGCTGGCTGCAACACAGTTTGGCTGTAGAGATGCCACTTCCCCATTCTTCTCTGGAGGCCCTGCACCACCTGTGTGTCCAGAAACCATTGAGATGTTGCCTCCTCCCTCCCAGCGACTTCAGAGGAAGTGCTCAGCAATCGCTGAGTTCCCTCGGTCCTTGCGGCCTCGGGCCACCAGCCCTGTCGCGGAACTTTCAGTTTGGTTGTGGCCCCTTTGTGGAGTTAACAAACAGAAACCTCAGCATTTCGTTCTTACTCTTGCTGAAAAGGAAACAAAATAAAAATCCATCAACCTGCCACGCATCCTGGCTCGCTTCGGCCTCTAATTTCTCCATGGCAATAGAGCAATTTGTTCTCATTTGCAAATCCCTGCACCCCCTGCCCACAGCAGTGGGCACGGCCTTCATTACCTGAAGGCTTTAGAACAGGGCTGAGCCTGAAGCAGCTGGATTCCTCGGGGATTTCAGAGCCCTGACTTGCTAACACTTCTTTAGTTTTCCCACTGAACTGCTCTTCCCGTCCGGGACCTTTCATTTGCTCCCGCAACTCCACACACTTAACCGTGGAGCTCCCCTCTGCCCTCCTCCTCAGCCTCTTTATTCTTCCTGCTCCCTCCTCTGCACTTTAGAGCCGTAGCCCCGGCCTAAAAATAGCTCCCCCGATCCTGCCTGGTCTTTCATCTGCGGTGCTGTTCCTTTTTCCCTTTCACTTCTAGGTGCCTTTGGAATATGAGGGGAAGAAATCGCACTTCAGCAAATTTAATAATAACATACTGATAATGTCAATAACAAAAGTGCCAAATATTTACTGAGCACTTACTTTGTACCCGGGACTGAGCTAAATACCTACATGCGTGCCCTCAGAATAAACACCTTTTCTGTTTTGCAAGCTATTTTTGTCTCTGATCATAAATGGTCTGTGGAAACATAGACTATGATTGGTTTCATCACAGTCCACTCTATGAGATGACAATTATCAATTGTGTTGCCATCTGACTGCTTTGAAGGAGCCCTTAACTGCCTGAGAGCCACACTCAAGAACAAACTGACTATACGATGCTTACACTGTAGCCAGAAATGGGCAGATGGAGGACCACCTCCCTGCCCACCCCACAGTGCCATGGAACAACACAGCTTCAATTTATTCTTAGGCTACTAAACTCAAGTTCAACATCTCTCACCATGACCAAACCAATCTCGCTTGAAATGCCACCTTAATTTGAAGCTAGACAACAAACAACGCAGCAGCCACAGTATTAGAAGTTTGGAAGAGAGAGAGACACATGCAAGTGAGCCCTGAAAATCTCTCACTGCTACCTATAAAGTTCTTCTTAAATTTAACTGCTTGGGATGGGGACGTTTTATAACATCTTCATTATCAGGAAATTCCACACCCTCTCCAGCATTTATCGTTTTTGGACATTTAATGATGGCCATTCTGACTGGTGTGAGGTGATACCTCATTATAGCTTTGATCTGCATTTCTCTGATAATTAGTGATATTGAGCACCTTTTCACGTGCCTGCTTATTGGCCATCTGTATATCTTCATTGGAGAAATGCCAGATTAGGTCTTCTGCTCATTTTTTGATTGAGTTGTTTGGATTTTTTTTTTGTTATTGACTTGTATAAGCTGTTTATATATTCTGGAAGTTAAGCCCTTGTTAGTAGCATCATTAGCAAATATTTTCTCCCAGTTCATAGGTTGTCTTTTTGTTTTGTTTATTGTTTCCTTTGCTGTGCCAAAGCTCATAAGTTTAATTAGGCAAATGCTGGAGAGGGTGTGGAGAAAAGGGAACCCTTCTATACTGTTAATGGAAATGTAATTTGGTGCAGCCACTACAGAAAATAGAGTTACATATGCTCCAATAACTCTACTTCTTGGCATATATCTGGAGAAAACTTCAATTTGAAAAGATACATGCACCCCAATGTTCATAGCAGCACTATTTACAATAGCCAAAACATGGAAGCACCCTAAATGTCCATCAACAGAAGATTGGATAAAGGAGATGTGGTACATATATATACAATGGAAGACTACTCAGCCATAAAAAAGAATGAAATAATGCCATTTGCAGCAATAAGTATGGATCTAGATATTATCAGACTAAGTGAAATACGTCAAACAGAGACAGACAAATATCACATATAGCTTACATGTGGAATCTAAAAAAATGAGACAAATGAACTTATTCACAAACCAGAATCAGACTCACAGACATAAATTACAAACTTATAGTTACCAAAGGGGAAAGACAGAGGGTGGGAAAAGATGGATAAATTAGGAGTTTGGGATTAACAGACACAAACTACTCTTATGCAGTAGATAAACAACAAAGTCCTATACTATAGCACAGGAAACTGTATTCAATATCTTGTAATAACCTATAATGAAAAAGAGAATGAAAAAGAATATGTATATATATTTATATGTATGACAATCACCATGCTGTACACCAGAAACTAATGCAACATTGTAAATCAACTATATTTCAATAGAGATGCTCATTAGCTTAATTCACTTTATAATTCTATTTGTAATAAAAACTGAAAACCTACAAAAATTTAAATATTAAGGAAATTCCACTAGAAATAAAGATGAAGTAACTCATGGAGCTTGTGGTACTGTATATTCTAAGCACATCATTATCACTTTTTAAAAAGGCTAGGTTGCTGAATATTTTTATCTTAGTCATTCTATTAATATAGCATCTGAACCTGGTCTCCCTTCCCCAAATCTTTCTTTTGTCTAATCAGTCTTCCTTCCACATGATGCCATAGTGGTAGTTCTAATAAAAATATCTGAATAGAAATAGTAAACAAATATGTAATCACAAATCTATTTTGCCCACTAACATATCTCAATATCAATAGTGTTTAATAAATATGTGTTTTTAACAAGTAAATTAATTAATCATCAAGAAAAGCATAATAAAACGGGAAACTTATTGTTGCCTATAAATCTACATTTTTGGGTTTTGTGGTTTTTTGGTTTTTTTCGTTTTTTTTAAAATAATTCTTCCCCAATGCTGACAGGAATGTGGGAACAAAGCTCCTCTTTTTTTGACAAGAGGGATTTTGACAACATAATTTTTTTCACAAGCCTTCACATCCTTTCATTCCTAAGAATTAACTCTAATAACTTACCAATGAGTAGGAAGAAAAGGCATATAGAAAGAGTTTCCAAAATTTGAAAATATTTAAAGTTCAGCAATAATAAAATGTGAAGTAAATGGTGGTACAACCACTCAGTGAAATAGTATATAGCTATCAAAATGATTATTAAATTGATAGATAACATAACAGGAGAAAAAATAACAAAACAGGCACTGTGATAATGCCTATGTAAAATACACAGAAACTCGTGCAGAAAACACTAGCAAGAGGAACTAGATTTAAATTTTGTCTGCCCAGTTAATAAATCGTGTAAATTTAGGTCGGTCAATCTCTGTGGTTGAATTTCCTCACATTAACTCTAATGTGATGGTAATGATTAAATAAGTGACTTTTGAGGGGTGCAGTAGGGAAGTAAACAAGTGCTGGGACGGAAGAGGATGAGCACCTGACAGATGTGCTGACTACAGCGTCAACACAAGGGTGATGGAAGGATGGTGCTTCACCTCTGTCTCCTGCATCCTCAGTGATGTGCTGATGGTAGACACATCCTGCTGTGCTCACCTCATCTTTCTCCCCCTCCTCTAGGAGGAAGGCCTGGCTCTGCATCACTTCCATCCACGGCGCTCCTGTCCTACTGCTCGGCGGTGCTTTCGTGCAGCCTGGAGCTCATCGTTACCTTTTCTATGTACATACAGATCCCTGAGCCCCTCAACATGGCTCTCAGGAGAGGGGCATGTGGGGTCCCTCTTCATGGACCCTTCAGCACACAACCAAATGCACTACCACAAGTTATTTTGATTTTTAAAATACATTGAGATTTGGCAATCATACCGACAGGAGAAGTATGTAAATTGTCCATCATTCAATCAACAGTAGCTCTTATTCCATTTCTTCCTCTTAATCATATTTTATCTCATAGTCACATAAGAGCTAAGAAACAAATCCTGGTTTTCCTTGGTTTGTATTTCACATCCACTTAGTTTTACAACTTGCTGAGTTGTACATAGCCTTGTTCCCAAGATTAACTAATTCTGTAACTTTCTGGTGCCGAAATAAATGTAATAACTGAGATCAATGGTAATTAATTCCCAGGAAAAAAGATGTACCAAGGGGAAAGCCAGAGATAGGCCATTATGACTTCTACGAAAGAACCCTTTGGAAGGCAGGATTACCTTCAATTTGAATTATGCTCCCAATTCAAAGGTAAGTGGTTCGACTCAAAGTTTTTTTGTACCCACTACTTCCCTAGGGCAAGAGTCCTGCAAGCAAATACCTTTCATTGTGCCGGCTCCTTTTGTGTTTTTCACAATTAGCTTATCTTCAATTATATAAACACGTACATGATGATAATCTTTAGTTATGGAGGTATTACAGGAAAATAGAGGTTACTTTAACTTTGAGAGTTGGTTTGAGGACAAACCAGATTAAAGCTTATATGGATACACAAAATAATAGACTAACGCTATTGTCTGCTTCCTTTGAATTATTTTATTAGAAGGAACATATTAATTATAATGAAAGCAAACTTGGACTCTGTGGGTTTCTGAAGAAAATTCCTTTGTAGCATCACGGCAGGATTTCCCACCATTTTTCTCTTTCTGATGAAATTAACTCCCCATGGCTGGTCAGCGGGATAATCTAATTTTAGCCAATCAGCTTGGGAGCTGCCGTTGACCTCACAAAGGGAGAGGAAAGTATCTGCAGTCATAGCAACCACTCGCTCAGCTCTGATCATCTCTGGACCCTTCCGCCTAATGACAGACACCGGCTTGCTTCTTAGATGATTAATCTTTTCCCCTGTGCACCTCCTTGAATACATTAGCCAAACAAGTCTGATAAATTTGTTTATCCCAAGACAATCATTAGAAAATTACCTGCAAAAGTAATTCTCACTAGAGCAGTTTGTGAATGGAAAGCCATATGGCAGATGAGAACAGAAATAAGCAATGAAATCTCTTGCTGTATGTCGCAACAGGTCAGGAACGTTTTCCCCTTTAAACTTTGTCATTTTACATTAGATCACAATAGCACAGCAGCCTAAAGGCCATTTCACGAGAGCAGAACTTTTATCCAGTTACTAGTTATTCCTCCTACCTGCTCTGCACACCTACTGTGTGTGAGGCTCTAGGGACACACCACTGAATATGAGCTGTCTGTGCCTTCTCACAGCCCAGTGGGAGGAGACAGATGTGTACGTCGATAATTACAGCACACCATCAGGGCCATGGGAGAGACAATGAGGAGAGCTCCGAGAGCACTGGAAGGGAGTGGATAATTTTTTCCCAGAACCAACAAAGGATGTCACTGCAATGACATTCGGAGTAGAAAAAAAAAATGATGAGCAGAACTTCTCCAACACAGGAGAATATTCTAGGCAAAGAGAACAGCTTTGAAAAGATGTGGACTTACGGACACTTGTGATAGACTCTCGGGCAGCAAAAGATCTGGAGCAGCTGGGCATTGACCACTTCTCCTTCCAGGAAATGAAACTGGAAATGTGCCTTGGGACTAGGCTGACAGTACTTTGTAGGATGGCATGAACACATTTTCAGGGCTTCAAGAAGACTAGGCAATGGGCATGGACAGGAAGGGGCCAATTTGGAAGCTCTTTCTGAGACTGAATTAAGAGAATGTAATTGGTGATGTATCCTTGGTGATGCTCCTCGTTTGTGGAAAGACTGGGAAGAGAATGAACATGTGTTGTAGCCACGCAGCTAATATGGACCAATTCCACGTGCAGCCACTGGACCCACTACTAAAGGGTCAGTTCCATGAGTGGAGGAGAGGACAGGGTCCCTGTGGGATTGAAAGGTTTAAAGTGAGAGAATGTATTCCAAGCAGCTGATGAGACAACTCTCTGGTCAGAAAGGGAGGTGTAGCCTAATTGACCCTAAAGGCTTTTACAAACCAACATTACACAAACCTCACCAGAACAAGGAGCCAGGCACCAGAAGCCTGGACCAGCAGCCAAGGCAGTCTGAGTGCAGATAAGGACTCCAGCAGTGGTCGGACAGCCAGGCCCAAGCAGAGGTTCCAGAGCAATTCTTGGGTTCCATTAAGACGGCTTCAGAAACAGACTAGCATGAAAGCGGGGCCCATCACTGATAATGTTCTCCAGACCCACTCGGCAGGGAAACGTGCTCCAGGCTCAGATGGAGGCCCTGGGCCAGAGGATTTCCACATCTGTCTAGGGGTCCCAGCTCTAACCTCCAGTTCTCTTTCATCTTCCAAGAAGAGTATCACCCACCACAAACTCACTCCACAAAAGCCTAAGAAAGGAGCCAGTCATTAAGCTGAAGAGTTGGTATTTTCTACATTTTCCAAATTTTCAGCAGTAAGCATGTTGAATTTTGTAATATAAACATATTTTTAATAAAAATTATGATATAAATGACCTCAGATGCTGTGTCTAAAATAGCAAATACACAGCAAGTTGGACATACTCATCACAAGTGCTTACTAAGCCCCTGCTCAGTTCCAGGCCTGTGCCGAGCCCTCCATGGACCCTGAGTCATTTATTTTCTCACAGCGACCCCATAAAAAAAGGGGTTCTATGAATTTCTCGTTTTCTTGATGAGAAAACAGTTGGAAGTGTATACTTTTAAGAAATTTATAAATGCAATTGTAGTTTCAGATAATCTCTTCTGTAAAACAAAACAAAACAAAACAAAACAACCACAAACAGTCAATTTATCATTTTAAAGAGAATATTGCCTGGGGACTATTATTGTTTCTACTGAAAAATTTTTAAAAAGGAAATTCTGTTTGACCATATTCTGAGCGCCTGTGCGCCCAGGTCTGGAATGCAAGGGGAAGCAGGCGATCTGATGGAGGAGGAACACGAGCACCTGTGGGTAAGACTGTGTGATACATGACTTAGGAAGGGGCTGTGCTGAACGGCACAGAGCGCAGAGGAGGCAGCAATCAGCCCGTGGGCACCTTGTCTGAGCAAGAGCCGTTATAGCGACGGCTCCACTCACTGACGGCCAGGCTCCACGCTGAAGGCTTGAGAAACGTACACACTTCATTTGTCCCCCATGACAACCTGGGGATGGAGGATGGGGTCTCACCATTTTCCTCTGCTGCTTTACAGATGTGGAAGATAGAGGTCAGAGGTAGGGAGTTTACCCAAAGTCCCACAATTATTACATGATAGCTCTAGGATTTGAGCCCAGGTCTGTGTGATCCTGAAAACTGGCCGTTTTTCACTGCATTGTCAATCACAAAAATACAGTCTGCTCCCATGTCACAGGTTTCAGTTCTTCACAACAACGAGACAAGCAACCTGCATTCAGAAGCAAATTCCCACATTCACACAGTGAAGGGTTCTTCCCTAAACTTTTTTCACTTATTCCCCAGCTTCTTTATTTTATTTATTCCCCCACACAAGCACACCGAGGTACACTATTCGCCAGAGGACCACAGCACAGAACGTTGCTTCAAGAAAGGACCTGTGTTTCAATTCCAAAAGACCCAAGCTGCATATTCAATTTTTCTTTGGATCACTCCAGAACCTGGAGTTTTGCTGGAGACACCATTCTTTCTTTCACTTTTTCCAGTACTCAAAATCCATAGTCTATCTTTTTACAAAGGAGCCTTCCATCAATAATAATAGGGCCTCTGAAATGCAGGTGGCCAAAGGCACATGAGAAAGTGCTCAACATTGCTAGTCGTCAGGGAAATGCAAATCAATGAGCTATCACCTCACACCTGTCAGAATGGCCATCATCAAAAAGTCTACAAATGATAAATGCTGGAGAGGGTGTGGAGAAAAGGGAACCCTCCTGCACTGTCGGTGGGAATGCAGTTTGGTGCAGCCATTAGGGAAAACAGTACGGAGATTCTTCAAAGACCTAAATGATCCAGCAATCCCACTCCTGGGTATATATATCCGAAAGAAACCCGAAACACTAATTCAAAAAGATATACACACCCCAACATTCATATCTGCATTATTTACAATTGCCAAGATATGAAAGCAAACTACCAGTCCATCAACAGATGCCTGGAAAAAGGTGTGGTGCATATATGTACAGTGGAATACTATTCAGCCATAAAAAATAATGAAATGTGGCCATTTGCAACAACACGAATGGACTTGGAGGGCATTAAGCTAAGTGAAATAAGTCACACAGAAAAAGAAAAATACTGTATGATACCACTTATATGTGGAATCTAAAAAATACAGCAAAGTAGTGAATATAACAACAACAACAAAAAAAGCAGACTCACAGATACAGACAACAAACTAGTAGTTACCAGTAAGGAGAAGAGAGGGTGGAGGAGCAAGAGAGGGGTGGGGATTTAAGAGGTATAGACTACTATGTGCAAAATCAATAAGCTACAAGGATCTATTGTACAACACAGAGAATTTAGCCAATATTTTATAACTGTAAATGGAGTATAACCTTTAAAAATTGTGAATCACTATATTGTACGCCTGTAATTCATATATTATTGTACAGCAACTAAACTTCAATAAAAGAAAAAAGAAGAAAAGCCAAAAAAAAAAAAAAAGAGGTCCTCCATTCTCTTCCCCTCTGAAACACACAAGATTAGAACTTTTGCCCTTAAACCTACCTCTGTAAAGGTAATGCAATGTGTTTTAAACTTAAGGAGACAAGAAGCCATAAGGCCCTACATGAGGATAGGATGTCTCATCATTTAACCAAGAACTGCCAGAAACTCAGAGGAACGTGAGGCCCCCCAGAATAAGCCATCTTCGGCAACCTTTTTCATTGACTTTCTTGAATTAGTTAGCTAGAGGGAGAGGATGGCTAGGATCTGGGCAGAAAGCCTGAATGTCTTACTGGCAGGTGTGCATCCCCACCCTCTTGTTCATCCAGAAATGTCCACAGGGAAAATCACAAGGCCCCGTGGGGCATGGAAACCACAGGGATGTAGATGTTCCAAGGGAGCAGAGCCAGCAAATGGAAGACTTTTTATTCCAAGGCCAAGTCCATCTGGATTAAACAAATGACCTTAACAGTGGTTGGGGTACCTGGACAGAGTGTTGATCACCCAGGACAAGAGGGTTGGCTGACAGCCTCTGGCAAGCACGTTGAGGTCCAGAAATGACAACCCTTCCAAGCAGTGAACTAGACAAAAAACCAGGGGCCAGGACAGAAACCCAGACAAATCACACTAGTATCTCTATCACAGTCTCTTGTCTGCTGTTCTCTCAGCTCTAAGGTTTCCTCTAAATCATGTTGCAAACCATTGACAGAATTGTGTTATGCCCCTGCTCAAGAACCTGCTATAGCTCCCTGCTCCCTCCTATTACTATGGTAATCATACTTGCTGGTTTGCTTGACAGTTCTGGCTTACACTTAACTTTGTGTAATTACTAATGGCATCTCCTGTTATCCTCAAAAGTGTTCCTATTTGGATAATTAATTATGTGATCACTGTACCTTCTGCCTACTTCAAATCCCTCTGCCCAACTTGTTGCTTATTTTATGCTCGGTAGTTCTCAAATCATTTCGTGTTCATGGTAGCCCATTTAAGGGATTAAACTGGATCCACCATTATGACTTGTTTTCCCCTTCAGCACTGAGTAGAGCTATTTACTGCCCTGATTATGCCAAGCTGTGGTTCTTAAACATTCCAGTATGTTACACATTTAGCAAGTTACATGTTCCAGTATGCACAAACTATATATATATATATATATTTATTGAAGTATAGTCAATTTACAATGTTGTGTCAATTTCTGGTGTATAGCATAATGTTTCAGTCCCACATGAACATACATATATTCTTTCTCGAATTCTTTTTCACCATAAGTTACTTTAAGGCATCGAATATAGTTCCCTTAGGCAGGGTTTGGTTTATTGGGAGAGTGCTCTCAGGTGAGAGCATATGGGGAGGGAGGAGAAGTGAAGAGAGAATGTGAGCTCAGCTCCAGATGAGCTGCAGTCTGACCCCATGGAGATGCTCCGGAGCACAAAATACATTACCAAGTGAGTCAGCTTGAGCAAGGGGGCTGGCCTTTTATACCCCATGCATAGTAGTCACTGGCCAAGGTCTGGAGGGGTGTATCCTCCTAGGGAGTGAATGCAGCTGAGAGGTGAGTACACCAGCTGATAGAGTGGGTGCTATCGTGGGCACCAACAGCATCCATCAATTTGTGATACCCACGTGGACCCACATATGTCCCACTATGCTTGGACAACATCATGAAGACTTTGGAGGCTAATGCATTTAATATCTGTGATTGAAGATGAGTCATTTAATTTTTCTAAACCTCAGTTCCTTTAGCTGCAAAATGAGGTTGGCAATATTTAACATTGTAGGTTATTCTCAGGATTTAGAAATAACACATTCCTAATTGTGATAGCACACGTGATGGAATTGCACATCATTTTCTCAAAGCCAGACTTCTCTAGGTGCATTATGCATTCATTAGTGTCCTGGTTCTTCCACTAACATGTCTTTGCTCATGCCATCTCTCTTCTCAACACTCCCCCCAAGAAAGTGGTGCCCAGCATGTGTGCACAAAACACACATACTCAGCCTTCCCCTCAAACTACACCCACCCCAAAGTAACTTCCACTGTATCCTCTATTTAAATCATCCTGTGTCCAAATCCTTCCCACCTCCTCTCTTAGCTTCATCTGCTTCCCCAGACTCACACTGTTCTTGCCCTTCTCTGAAATTCCTTTTCATTCTTTCCATGGAGCTTAACATTTCACTGACTTCTCATTGCTTAGTATTTGCTTGGTCTCTTCCAGCCAGATTTTAAATGTCTACTCTTCCATCCTCACTCTAGAACGTGGGCCTCCCAGGCTAGCCATCTAGTGGAGTGGAGACTCAATATATACTTTTGGTTCAATTAAGAATGATTTCTTGATCAGGAGAACAGTGAAATACCTTGGTTGAGCATTTCAGTTCTCAGGATTCTTAAAGCCAGCAAAATCCTTCCCTGTTATCCAGAGGAGCTTGGCTGACAACCTGGACCGATAGTGCATGTAAAATGAATGATAACGGCTTCCCTTGTAATTTAGCTCACAGATGAATCTTAGGTGAGATTTTTCTATTGGGTTCTAACCGTTTCTGAAAATTGGTGCCCTAGGAGGTGCAAAGTGGAATGCCCAACACAGCTCTGATTATCAACTGCAGCCCATGCATGCATGACAATAACGGAAGGGCGAGGCTGCGCTCAGCAACCTGAACTCTTTAATTAAATCAAACCTTAAGTATTTAACAAGTACGGGTATATCCTAATTTATGAAATAGGTATGTTTCTAGAAAGGTGATGCAAATTGTAATTTGGGGGGAGAGGAGATCAAATTATATTTGAAATTTCTCAGAACACTCTCTGATTGATGGCATTTGCTACTGGGAATGTTTTCTGTAAATAATTATCCATTTATTTATTTAGTTAGTTTTAACAAAGAGTTTTTGATCTTTTCAAACCAGGAAATACCTATTTTTTTCTCAGACTTTTAGAGAAATAAATAAAAATGAAAAGTTACTATAATTCAATGCTGCTTTCTTGTCATCTTTTCCCCTAGCACAAAATGGGTTATTTTACTTGTTCATTTTAAAGTACCACCCACTTTTACATTATACTCTTCATTTTACCGGTAAGGAAACAAAAATCCCGGGGGTTAAATAGTGCATCTGCTTGCCAGCAGCACTGCCGCAAAGGACCATAGGCTGGGTGGCTTCAACAACAGAAAGTTATTTTCTCACAGTTCTGGAGGCTGGAAGTCTGAGAGTGAGGGGTTGGCAGGGTTGGTGTCTTCTGAGGCTGCTCTCTTTGGCTTGCAGATGGCGTTCTTCCTGGGTCCTCACATGGCCTTCCCTCTGTGTCTGTGTGCTCTAGTCTCTTCCTCTGAGGACATCAGCCATATTGTGTTAGGGCCCAACCTAATGACCTCATTTAGCCTTAAATATCTCTTTAAAGTTCTTATCTCCAAATATAGTCACATTTTGAGGTACTGGGGGTTAGGACTACAATTTAGGGGGACACAATTCGGCCCACAACACAAAATTAATAAGTGAAGAGCTTGGGCTAGAGCCCAGCATCCCAAAGGCCTAAGCCAAGGCTCTCCTCCACTGTACCTTTCCATCTATGTGCATTCCTAGCTCTGTCTTGTTTGTGGAATTATTTTAAGAATAAGGTATCAAGTAAATATAAGGTTTCATTTACATTCCTGTGTTCCGTCTACAGTATTTCTGCTATAATGCAACATAAGCATAGCTGAAGAAAACTTTGCCTTCTGCAAAATTGCACATGAAAAATAACAGAGTTGTGGGGAAGACAGGGCTAGGCAATGCACTCAAGAGCTGTAGAGCGCTAATAAAAACATAACAGTCTTTAAAAAAAAAAACCTTAGCAGTTAAATCTCTACAGGCATTAGTACCTAGCTTCAGATGTCTCCCTCATCTGCAGCCTTAAACCTCAGAGCTTGGGAGTCATCTTTCTTCAAGATGCACATATCAAATAACATTTGCTTCTAACAGAGACCACTTTCATCAAAATTTAACAATTGGGTCTGGAGTGCAAGTCTTCATAAAGATGGTATCCTCATACACTCCCTAATTTTGTTCGTGAGCTGCAAAGTTATCCTGATTGGTAAAGTGCACACATGCTTCTATCTCCAAAAACTAGTAAGACGATAATTATCATTCTAACAGCTACCATTTACAGAGCACATACTAGGGGGCGGGCCCTGGGCTAAGTCCCTCAGACATCCCTCAATCCTCCTGACAACTTTGAAAAGGAGCTATTTTTATCCTCATTTTTCAGCCAAGGAAACTGAGGCTCACAGAACTTGTGGGACTTCTTTGAAAACATACAGACACCCAACAGTGCCAGGATTTGTCCCTGGATCTTACGATAGCATTCAAAACCCTTTGCCTGTTCCGTACTTCACAGATAAACTGGCCTGTTAAATTTAGGTCCGACCATTCAACCAGCCACCAGTTTTAGTTAACTGTAAGAATCATCACCACCCTCACTAACTGGCTCCCGAAAGTGAACACCAATCACAGTGTGCTTTCGGAACATCATAACAGGTGATGACTTTTTGCTTCTCGTGAGACAAAAGATATTGCTGCTGAGGTAGTCCATCAACGTTCCAAATAAACTCTTGCTATGCCAGCACCCAACCCCTCCTGTATGTGTTGATTTTGTTTTGTTTAACTAAATTCAAAACTTAATAGTAATCTCTGTTAATTTTCATCATGTCAGTTTAAACCCATTATACTAGTCATTGATTTTCTTTTCTACAGTTGTCATCTTTTCTGTTAACTCTCCCTCACAATCTGGACCTCTCTGCAAATTTGATGACTATTATATATGCCCCCATTTAAGTCATTAATGAAGACATCAAACAGAACTAGATTAAGTAAGGACCCTTCCTTTTTCTGAAGAATCCCTCTCTGTGGTCACAAAGGCATGCTGTTAATCCGTCCAGCTCTCCTGCCATCCAGATTTTCATGAGAGACTATCACCTTGCTGAGAATAAGACACAGCTTATTGACCCACTTGGTTTTTCAAAATCAATATCAATAACATTTAATGGCTCTGGGGTGGTTTGTTTGGTACTTAGAAATCATTAGATTTATAATTTGTTTTCAATTATTGCCCAGGATCAGCATTAAAATTTATTAGTCCAACTGTTTCTCCTTTTGTTAACAGCAAGAGCATATGTTCATTTCCTACCTACTGGCCCTGCTCACATAGTTGGCAACATCTCATTAAGTTTTATCAGCAGTGATTGGTGGTCACATCTGTAGACTCTGTAAGCATCCTGCACATGTCATTCAAAAATGGAGGGAGGAATCTATTTGAAGGCATGGACTTATTCAGATATAAAATTCTTATTCTATCCTAGTTAAATGTACTCTGTGTAGAATGTTTATTTACATTGTAGAGTCTGGAGACCATGCACTTCAACAGAGATGAAAGAAATTGAATATATATGTCTTCTTTCCACTCTGTTATTATTACATTTTCTTTCCTAAATTTGTACATCTTCTTCTTCTTGCTCTGAATGCCCTTTTTTGTGGTCCTTGGTGTTTCATGCAGCCTATTGGATATTAAAATTAACCTTTCTTACACCCTTTAAACAGGCTTGTGCCATTCTTTTGCATGAATGTGGCCATTCTTCCAGGGCTCCTTAACATTTGAGCTCATTAAAGAACTCCCTGGGCAATCACATCTCTCTCTTTAGACATCTCCCCTAATATTTTGGATGACTCCTTCAAGATTCTGGGGTAAAATCTTGTGTTTGTCTCAAACTACATTGCATACAAAATATCAAATTGCCTCACAGGTTTGTGAATGTTTGGAAACTATTGTAACACATACACTGGAATTTTCATGTTTTCTTAATTTATGGAATAATTTATGTAAAAGTTTGAATTTCTGAAGAGCTTATAAGATCTCATCAGTAACTGAATTTGGATCTTATTTTTTAAATGTTTTCATGTTACTAACACATTGCTTTACTTATGAGACACCTATAATTGATCTATTAAATATATAATTCTTTGTGGTTATTTTTAATTAAGTAAATCTATGATATTAACTTTACCACATTTACATAAAGAAAGAATAATCCAGTTTAAAATTTCATGTTGTTTTAACAAACACTATACTGATGAAATAGCACATTATTAGTTTCAGTCACATTTTTAACTCAAAATGTTTCAAACTCTAAAATTTGGGGGGCTTGGCAAAAGCCAGAATCTGTTTTGTCAATATATCTAGCCTTAATTTTTAAACCCATGTGAACTCTAAAAAGGATTTTATTCATCTATTTTTCATTAATTTATCCTGAACTCATCAAAAGATAACATTAGAAGAACTACTTGATGTGTCCAGAATTTAAATTTTTAAGTCATTTTCTAGGAGTTACTGTAAACAGGAGTCAACTCCCAGATGCCTAAAATTTATTTCAAAATGTATAATTCTAAAGATGAAAACTTAAATTGCTTACTTAGAGAGACTGGTGAGGTTAAGAATTGACAGATAAACAATGGGTTTTATGACTCTTCAGAAGACTGAAGCAGCATTTGCTAAGAGAAGTTCATGTCTATAAACAAAAGCAACTAACTCATACCATGTTTCTGACTACATCTCCCCATTAAGTTGACATGGATGTCGTAATGCAGAAAGATTAGGCTGAAGCATGCTGGGCCTCAGAAATATAACCCAACTAACTAAAGTGGTAGAGAAAAAGTACAGTGGGAACTAAAGCTGACCCTTGGCTTAATAGATGTCCTGTCCTTGGTCATCTGTGTGTTCTTGCTGCCCAGCATACTGCTTGACCCATATAAGACCTTCATATTCTTCACAGAAATGTACTAATAGATAAATGAATGGGTAGATGAACTCTATAGCCCACTTGTCTTGTGACTATGAAAAGACAGAAGTGTTTCTGGACCTAGGTGAGGCTGAGCTTACAGAAGATGGGTATTGTGGAGGCTGGCAGGAGGTAACAAGTGTCCAAATGAAGGATGACTGGCGGTGTGCTGGTAAATGTTTAAGAACAAATTTGGAAGGAAAAAAATTCCCTGATTTGCAACCTTAGTCTATTTCCTTAGTGTAAACACTCCCGCTATGTCCAAAGTGGCATCACTGAATGTGGAGTTGGAAAGAGATGCACACAGTCAGCGCTCCCTGAGACGGTGTGAGCAGCTTCAGAGCACCAGTGAGCTAGTCAGGATGTCAGCAGTATCCAGTACTTACATGGGTTACAACTCCTTTTCTTTGCATGTGTGTGCATATGATTTTATTCAAATAAAATATGAGATTAAATACTTTAATCTCCAACTATGCAGAAATATAATTATTTAAATTGACATAATAGGGGCATATTTATTGACATGGAAATATATTCCATATCATTATTTATTGTAGGGGATATGTGAAAGCAGTTAATGTGGCCTAGCACTCAACTGAAAATATAAATACATAATCAAATCCACACCCAGAACGGTTCAGAGTAAAATGGCAGGATCTCAAAGAAAAAGATCAAATATCAAAAGCAATCAAGGAAAATAGACATCTTTCCTGCAAAGACCTTAATAGACTTCTTAGCAGCAGCAAAAGAGACCAGAATAAATCATTGAATAATATCCTCAAAGTGTTAAAATAAAATAGCTGTCAATCTAGACTTCTATGACCAACTAAACTGCCATTTGAAAATGAAAGACAAATAAGGATTAGAGAGATCATAATATGTAGAAATCATCACTGAAAGAAATTCTAAAGGAATTGGAAAGAACTAATAAAAAAAGAAGTTAATACAGATGGAAGAAGCAAGATGCAAAAAAGTAAACTAAAAGCATGCAAATTGGTGTTAAAATTTCAAGAGTAACTACTAAAAATCTAGAAATAGATTCTAAAACTTTTAACCCAGTTAAGCATTCAGAAAATGCAATCAATCCAAAAGGCAAGAAATGAGAAAACAAAGAAACATACAAAGCACAGTATATAGAATATACAAATACCAGAAATAAATTTAAGTAAATTAATAGTTCCAATAAATGTAATTAATCAGTTATCAAATTGGGGGAAAAAATTCAGCTATATGCTACTTACAAGAGGCACATGAAAACAAACTGCTGTTAGGAACAATTTTAAAATACTTGTAGGTTTAATACTGAGGCTGAAGTTGCTACAGTTTTGCATGCCAGACACTGACATTCTAAGTAAACTCACCTCCTCTAGACTGTAACCCCTAGGAGGGCAGGCCCTTTGGCTTCTTCACAGCATGTCCCTCGTGCTGAACACAAAGTATGGCAAAATATTTATTGAACTAATACAGTAATGTATAAATTTTCCTGGTATACTTGTATTTTTTGTTGAAAGCATCTAGTCTCTAGCATCCAAAAATATTGTTTCTTTCTTTAAAATAAGCAGTCCATAAGTAAGGACAAAGAGGAAAAGTAGGACAGGTTATTGTTGAAGGTACATCAAATTGTCCAAAAGTCCAATCCAATGTGGAGTGAATGTCT
Organism: Vicugna pacos; assembly: GCF_048564905.1. Lineage (NCBI taxonomy): Eukaryota > Metazoa > Chordata > Mammalia > Artiodactyla > Camelidae > Vicugna > Vicugna pacos. Next base: position 51,224,593 of record NC_132987.1, on the reverse strand, counting down.
ACCTAATAAAAATTATCTGCCTGATGAAGTTTGGTGTCTAAATGTGCACATGAGAGTTGTTTGGATCACCTGGGCCAGTATGTACTTAATCAAGCCCCAACAAGACCAGGAGTAGAATGAGAAAAGAGCCCAGAACACACAGGAAATCTGACATATGGGAAGTCACGCCCATCAACAGCCTCTTTACCTCCTTGGCCAACGTTGCCCCACTACCTTTCAGCCCCTTCACCAACTCCTGCCACTCTCTCCTGCCATTCACTATTACACCCAAAGTGTCACACCCTGCTTGGTTCTGTCTCCTCATTTCCCCTCCACCTCATCTACAACCTTTCATCCCTAAATGCAGGCTTGGCTTCCTCCTCCTGTTCTGGGAAACTTAGGCATGAGCAATTCCAGGAGCTCTCTTCTCAATGCTCTGTCTACAAGCCAACAGCAAGTTTTGATTGATTTCAAGACCACACAGCAGTCTTCTCATTTTTGTCTCTTTGCCAAAGTTATCAACTACATGTAAACACACACACGGGCATATGTGTGAGTGTACATGCCTATACATACAGAACACACATACATGTGTACAAACACACCTCCACTTTGTATACCCAGGTAATGGAAGTTGGTAATAAAACATTTCTCTAGTATCAAATGTCTAAAAATCTTAAAGGACCATTTTTTTATGGCACAGCATTGTGATCATTATTATTCACATAGGTGACTCTAAGAGATTACAAGACATTAATGTCCTTTATGATATAGCAAAGATTAATCATTTCCAGACAATTTTAGTGATCAATGGATTTGAGTGAATTTGAACCAGGTCAAAATTGGCAACTCCTGCCTGAAGGATGCTAACCTGGCTAACTATATCTAGGCACAGGCTTCATGATCAAATGTCATGTTTCCTGAGGACTAATGTTACTCTTCTCAATGACACTTAAAAAGGATCTTTAACCCATGTCTAAAATGGACTTTGTTTAAAAAATAAATAAAAATAACCCTTGTAAAATTAATTTAAGTTCTCTTGTGTAACTGTGCATGTATTTTCTATGCATCCATCTATGACTGGCTGTCTGTAAAAATTAAGAGCTGTCTAGCACAGACCGAGTGCCATACGAAGGTTCACTATTAGGACACAGAAAGAGTATCTCAGGCAAGACTCAGTGCTCTTTGGGTAACACGGCTTTTGCCAACGTCTGGGTTTCCTCCTCCTGTTGCCCGGCCCTTTCTTCTTTCCAGGTATTTGATCTGCACTGATTTTGTCTTCTGTGTCCACACTGAAATGTTAGCTGGAAAATCAAAAAGCACGTACTATTCTAGGCAGATACTCAAAATTTAATTAATACAACATTAAGATTTTTTAACCTTATTTATAAAAATTTACTCACTGCATTTCTTTTCCATGCAACCTATGTAATGTGAATTTCTGTACCCAGAATGAACTCATTTGACACCTGCCATAACCCTCCCCAAACTTCTCATGAAGACTTCCTCAGGACCCCCTTGCAAGCCTGTAATGAGCCCCTACTGGCAGTGGAAAACGTAATTTACAGACCTTGGCAGGTTCAGAAAGGAAAGAAGAGCTTCTTGGAAAAGTGCTTTTCCTATTTCTCTTATTCCCAAATCATGCAAGTCAAAGATATAATTTGCTATCAGCAAGAGGAGGAAGGGGAAAATGCTAATTTAATTGTTACATATGTGCTATAAGTTGAACTACTGTTAAGTATTTCTGTTGATCTTTGCATCTCAAGATAATAGTTGGTTCACAATAAATGATTATTTTATAAACAAATGAAAATCAATAAAGTAGATTTCACTCACCAACAGATCTCATCTTGTATCATTCGAACACAAATGGAAGTTTATTGCATGCACCACAGTTGCTTTATACTGCTTCATGAAGAGAGAAACAAACATCATAAGGTATTCAACATCTGAAACATATAAGGGCAATGATGTGTCCCTGACAAGATCAGTTATGAAACTGAATGGTTCAGAGATGACAGTCACACTACGCTTCATTCCAGCATGATTGGAGCCTACTGTTAAAATTGTTTTACTCGCACCTAAATCAGAGAGACTTTCCCTCTGACAGCAGGTGCTACACTTCCCAGGACAAATCAAGACCTCACCTGGTGACATCTCACCATCATTTAGTTAACTACTCCTTCGATAGATACTGCCCAAAATAAGGTATTTCCTTTCTTTTTCTAACTAGACCAGTAGACAAAAACATGACTTTTGAAATTAGCAAATGAAAATCACAACATATTTTCATTAGAGAGAAAATGCCATACAATGTGCAGCAAATGCTCTCTTAAAGCATATTCTAGCCAGAAAAGTTGAAAAGGAGACTTCTGAGGAAGACAACGTAGTAAGTCTGGTTTTGGTCCTGCCTTCCTTTTATTAAAATAGGAGTTTATGTCTTCGAAATGTAAAAAGAAAGCTGAGCAGATTAAGGTATGAAAAGGAGCATGTTCAGCCTCATATGACATAAGCAATGACCTCTTAAAAAAGTGATGAAGTCTGGCTTTTTTTTACCAAGAAATCAGAGCTTGGAAACCTTTCAGTCAGTCAAAGATTCCAGACCAACAGCCTCAGGCTGAATCTGGTCCAGTGCCACAAGCATACTTGTATATATGAGATATTAATGTTAAGCAATCATGCATTTTGTGTAAGCATCTAGATTTCTAGTTTCTCCCGAAACCTGGGTTCTGGGATCCTCTGACTTGGAGGTTCCCCTGTCTCAGTGGGAGGTTGGAACCAGAGAAGCCGTGGCAACTCCTGTTATCCTCATTTGCACACGTTTCCTTTGAGCTGCTGTGGAATTAACTAGGCTGAGTCCAACTTGTCGTTCCTGCCAATCCTGCGACTCAGACCAGGGACAGGCTAAAATCCAGACACAGAGAATGTAATTCTGCCATTTTGAATGTTTGTTTATCCATTTCACCATCGGTAAGAACATATGACAAATCTCTAATGCCAAAAGCTGTTCTTAACCTAAATGGCCTCATTTTAATCTGGTTTTGTATTTGAACAATATTCAGACTGAAACAGGATTTGTTTGTTAGTTTGGTCTGCTAGCAAACCTCGCAGGTTGTAAGTTCTTTGAGAGAAGGAAACTCTTAAGCCAGGCCTTCATCTTACGCCATCACAGCCCCGCAAGTCAATGAATACTTCATAGTAAGAGAGGTGGGCTGAATCTCTGAAGGCAAGAGTCAAAATGGGAGTAAAACAACGGTCCCTTCATTTTTGAATATAAGTAAACGACGTGTCAGGGCATTGTTTAAGAACATAGCAAAGGGAGCTCAAAGCATTGAGGTCAGTCCCTAAATTACTCAAATTACATTGCTGTTTCACAAAATAGGTTTCAGAGCCCAAGTTACCCTGGTTACTGCCTCCGTTCATTTCACAGGCTACATTACATCAACCATCAACTTCGGATGGAAATATTTTAAAAATAAGGAATGAAATGTTTCTTCACCATAATTGCTTTTCCTTTCTCTTTAAGAGATAAAAATTACTGATACTTTTCATTTAAAAGAAAAAGCCAACTTTCAGTCAACTTAAGTGTTTTAAGAACCAAAACCATTTAAATGTAAAACTGAAATTGCTTTACAGTAATTCATGAAGACAGAAAACAAAAATCGTAAGTATTCAGAACCTGAAACAAATTCTTTTTATGAAACCAAATGCACGGAATCAAATATTTTTCCAAAGCAATAAAATATAACTTTCCTTGGGGTGTTTGGGATATTTCCTCCAAACTTCTGATTGATAAGCTTTACAAGAGAAAGACTGCTTTCTGAGGCGGTAAATCGTCTGCTGACAGAGTCTCCACAAAGCTTCAGTGTTTGATACCAAGCTGCTGGGTTGCGAGCACAAAGACATCAATTACCCCAAAATAGATTGGGGCAGAGTCCAGTCCGCTTATTAGTTCTTTAAGCTATGTCCACAGGGGACAGAGAGAAAGAGAGATTTGGCAATCAGCTGGTTAATTTGATCACTGCAGACAACTGCACTGTATAATTTAGGTCGGAAACATACCCTGACCTGGTGTTCCTAATTTGGAACATTCATCAAATTAATCAAATAATTGCCAATTCTCGATTTCACTATACCCTGGTAAACAGAGTCCCAGTGACAATGATCAAGTTTTCACTTACAATTACAAACAAAATGTGACGTGACATTATCTGGGCGTCTGCACCTTTAGATGGTGTTCCATTTTCTACACAGCCCTTCCAAACCACCTTCATTCTCCCCAGCATATCAGCCTATTTCCCCTCATCCTACCCTTTCCTGCCAAGATGATCTCACCTCCTGGCATGTGAGGAAAATGGAGGCCATAGATTCCCCTCTCTCAACACATAAACACTCTTTGTAGCTGCACTCTCCTTAACTTCTGTCCCAACCAGGAGCACTGTCTCTCCTCTTCTATAAAACTATCTCTGAGCACATTCTCCAGATCTCATCAATGCTGCTTCTCAGGGAACTTGTTCCATCTCGTCTTCAGCCTTTCTCTTTACACTGGTTCAGTCAATGAACAAATGAACCCTCTCTCAGGTGAAAAAGGCATCTTTGTTCTGTTTAAATTAGTATGGTTTAAATTAGTAGGTGTTTTCTGAAAAACAATTTGGCAATGGGTATCTAGGTACCTTAAAAATGTTCAGATCTTTTGACTAGATAAATCTCTCCTCTAGGAATCAGTTTGAGGAAAATAGTACAAAATATGGACCAAGCTTAATTTTAAAAATATTTCTGGCATCATTGTTATGAGGGGAAATAGGAAAAGAAAAACTAAGTATTTAATATCAACCATTAAGAGTAACTTTTCTGAAGAGCTTTCAATGTTGGGGGAATTATCAAGTGAGAAAGTTATATAAATAGATTGAAAGCTTGTCCGTAAGGTCTAGCAAGTGAGTGCAGTACCTGCTACCAGAGGATGAAGTGAAGTCCCTCTGCCAATGACACTGTTCAAACATCAGGAGGTGATGTGCCTGTCTTCCTCACTGTCCCAGCCTTCGGCAACTGACACAGTGCATGTGGCGGACAACTAATAAATATTTATTGAATGAATGAGTGAGAAGTTTTATTTCTGTCTAATCAAATTACTCCATATGGAGAAACACCCAGGGAGCAGTGAGGGAGGAGAGGGGTCTGACCAATTAGATCAGCCAAATCGACCCTGGTGATTAACACGGGGACACACGCTGGAGCCAATTCTCTGTACAGGAGAAAGAGCCTGCAGTCACTCATTTGATCTCTTCTCAACTGAGTTAAACTACACGGAGGAGACTGGACGGCAACAGAAAAAAAAAAATGGCAGCAGTGCTTGAATTAGAGTGGTGGGGTTATGAATCATCTTTTTGGCTTTTTAATACCTTCCTGTACTGCCCTAATATTCTGCAGTGAACGTGTACTCTACATTTAATTTGAAAAAAAAAATTAAAAGTAAAACCCTGCATTGGCTCTCCATGCCCTGACATACCCTTATAGCTACGTGCTTCTTCTCTAGGAAGTAACTTCTACATCCCTGGCCTACGCTTTCCCACCCTTAGGGTCACCTCTTGACCCACCGGTGCACTGAAATTGGCATTGCCATGATCACCAGAGATCTCCCAGTTGGTATATCCAATAGTTACCTCTCTATCCTCATCTTGCTGGACATTTTGGCAGCAGTTCACACTGTCTGACCCCTACACCATCTGCTTGAAACCCTTTGTTCCTTGGGATCCCAGGACAACGCTCCTGTCTTTTGTCCTCCACTTGTTACTCACTCTTCTCCTGTCTCCCACACACTAAGTGATAGTCATCTGGGACCCTGTTCATTCTTCTTCTGGCTGTAGATTATCTTTAGGTGATATCTCATTACACCTTGACTTCAGCCACCCTGGGTGATGATAACTCTCCAAACTTACTTCTCTAGACTATCTAAGCATTGGCTGATATATAAATATAATGAAAGCCTAATCTTTGGCTGAGAGAACTAATGCTTGTTGCATCAAAAATCAAGGCCCTTTGAGACACCTCACTGCTCCAATACATATTAACAGTCACCATGGCTTTCAGATGTTTATTAAGTAAACTTTTCCCTGAATACCACCTGTTTTTTCAATTTATTTGTTCATCCAGCATTCGTTATGTTCCCACGGGTAAAAAAATGAATTAAACTCATCTGTGCCCTCAAAGGCCCACAGTCTAGTGAGAGAACAGACAAATCAGTTCTGTGGGTGAGTTCAGTGATTTGGGTCCATATAAGATGCTACGGGAATAAAGAGCAGCTGGGTGAGTCAAGAGGAGTCTGTCGGTGCAGGGTCCTGAAGGACAAAGGTCTTGGATTCAGGCGATGGTGGTAGGAGTGAGGAGGAGGAGACGGTGGGCTTGTGGATTTTCTGAATAATACTGGGGCAATGGTCAAATAGGACTCCCAGGATTCTGGCTTAAGTGACTAAATAAGCGGCCATAACCCCTCCCCACCATCACTACTGCCGACCAAGTCAAAGAAGAGAAGTGGAGAAGCAACTATAAGCAGTAATGAGTATGTCAGTTTGGAGCGAGGTGAATGTCAGATGTGAAATCCAATCTCTATGCACGTGGATTGTTTTCATTTATTGAATAAAAAAAGCACCAAGCCAAACAGCGTGGATAACATTCTATTGTTTGTGTTAAGAAGGGGAGAACTTATATTCTTATTCGTCATTAAGTGCAAGTAAAATTGTATTTGCTAAGACGTGCATAACAAATCTCTAGAAGGGTATGTAAGAAACTAAGAGCAGTGGCTGCCCTTGGAGAAGTGAGAAACAGGAACAGGAAAGAGTTTGTCCAAGCCACTCCTCTTCATGCTCTCAGAGCTTGAGCCATAAATGAATCATCTCTTCAAAACGTATTTTAAAGGGCATATAGGGGGCAAGAGATCCCACAAAACAAAGTCGGAAAATCACAATGGGATGAGGAGGTCACCAGTGACTTCGGCGAGAGCAGCATGAGCATGAGGTGTGGGCAGAGGGAGCCGTGGGGTCCGGGATGGGAGGCGTGGGAGCCCTCTTGCCGGGTTAAGAGGTGAATGGAAGGAGGTAAAAAGGAGAAAGCAGGGACAGAACACTCCTCTAAGAAGTGCTGGGGAGAAGTGAGGGGGGAAGAGGGAGAGAGATTCAAAGCTGAAAGAAGGTGCCAGATTACCACCCAGCCTCCCCGGCTCCTCAATCTGAACTTCAGCCTGTTGCCGCAGCAACCCCAGCGTCCTGACTCTCCCGCTCACCGCAGGACGCGGCACAATTCAGCCAACGTCAAATGAGTGGCCACTTCCAACATCCCCCCTCTCTCTTTCGGGCTCTGGCACCCTTCCCCACCTGGCTAAGACCCTGCCAGACAGCCCACCTCTAGGAAGCCTCCCCTGCAGCCTCTGCTCCGCACTCCGGTACCGCCCAGGGCCGCCTCTCACAAGGTGTTGCTTGCTGGTTCAGCCTTATCTGATCTCCTTCATTTAGTCATTTGGCACATATTAGACGCCTATGGCATGCCACAGTGAGTGCCAGACACTGTGCAACGTACTAGAAATAAAAAATGAGCGACCAGCGTGGTTCTGTCCTGAGTGTTCTTACTGTCTAGTAAGGGAAACAGAAATGAAACCAAAATTAGCTACCCATAAACGTCGTAAATGCCGGGAAGAAAAGGTAGAGGGTAATCCTGGAAGTGACTTGAGGGCAAGAACATAGTGTTTTTTTTAACTGAAGCAAACAGTAAACATTTAAACATTTAATTGAAAAATCAAAATATAATCAGGTTTCCACATATCTAAACAAATTTGTATTTGTACTAAATAGCTAAGTAAACCCAGGGCAAACAGCAATTAATAAAATATCATATCACATAGAAAGAGGAGAAGCAAAGTATTCACTGAAAGAAAACGCATGAGTATCACTCACTTCTTGCTGCCAATGTCAATCCTTCTTCTAATCGATCATTTTTCTACACTACTGCATAAAATCAGCTAAAAGCTTGACTGAAGCCTGAAAGGTGTTTTGGTCACACAGAAATACCCAGGTGTTCTATTGCTTGGGAGTGGCTCGGGTTCTCTTAGCTCTTTCACTGGTTGAAGTCACTGTTGGAAGTATATTTTCCCTGCTGACCTCTGACCCTGTAAGCTAATCTGGACACGCACACTTGTCCGCTTACCTGCCTGGAGCCCAGGCTGTGTCCGCTTGGTCTGCTGGTGTTTCAGTTCCCCTCTCCCTCCTGGCCTTTGGCTCCGACTTGCTTCTGGACCACCATAGGGAGGTCCCCGGCACGGTCACAGCATCCTCGGAACCCAACCACCAGATTCAAATGTTTCTGAAATATTTTAAAGCAGAGGGCAAGACCTCTGAAGGTCTGCTGGCTTGTGAGCAATCAGGGGCTCCTGTCTAGGCTAATAAGCTCAGTATGTCAGAAGGTAAGACTAATGAGACCAAGATTACAAATCTTTTCCAAAACAAGTCAGTCAGCTTTGACCTTGCCTAAGGGACTAAAAACTTTGAAAGTTTCTCTATACCTTCTCTTTGTCTCCAATCTGAGGTAAATTTGCATTGAGGGATATAAAATGTCCCTCCAGGAGCCAGGTGACTAGAAGAAATGGGTGGAAGAAAGATATTTTTACTGTGAGAACTTTTTAATTGTCAAATCATGTGAATCTATTACATATTCCCAAAAACAAAAATCCATTTTAAAAATAAAACTCAAAGTGAACTTGCTCACCTCAGTGCTGGTGTTAGAACCCGGAACCTAGAGGGTCAGGAGTTCTGAGTCCTCTGTCACTACTTGCCCTGCCTCCCCCATCTCTCTATGCTTCCTCTTGGCCCTAGCCTCCCTATTCCCCGCCCTGTTTCCCTGTCTCCTTTTACCCATGTGTTCAGTGCTCTCCATAGGTTGGTAAGTTCCTAGTGCCTAGCACAGTTGTTTTGCACTTAAATTGCACATATTTTTCTTAATAAATGCTATAATCTTTTAAAACTACTTTACAGATACAGGCAATATACAGCTTTAGTCCTGGCCAGATGTCTTGCAAAGACATCCTTTGGTCCAAAGCCAACAGTGTGAGAATACAGGGACAGGGCAGCACAAATCACAAAATCATTAATTCTGAAACAACATACACTGGCCTCTCCCATGGGCATGACCATGAAGTCTGTTCCATCTCCTTAGATTATATTTAAATCCCCCCTTTTAACAAACATTGATTCATTAATTCAGTAAAGATTAAAGGGTCATTTTGTGGCAAGTGCTGAGCTGACACTAGGGATTCAAAGTCAAACAAGACACGGTCTGTGTCAGGGTCAGGGAGTTCTGGGAAGCTGGTGGGCTGGTTCTGTTCCTGGGTGTCTATTGGCCTGAGGCTATGTGCCTGGAGAATTTGTGTTTTCTCCCCAGGGGAGAGTAATAGTCCTGTGAGGGACTGGAGAGGAAAAATGGGGGAAAACAGGCAGAGACACTGAAAAGGCAGCATGATTTCAGTCCACTCCTCCCTCACTCAGCCTAAGGCACTGGTTTAGACCTACAACGATGAGGGAGATTTTGGAATGAGAATCTGAAGAACATTTTCTCATGAGAGTCACTCACTGGGTCACTCAAAGCACAGGCAGTGCAGCCGGGGGCCCAGGGGACAAAGTGCTCGCAGAGCTGGGAGGGCGCCATCCCCCGCCCAGCTCTGCCACAGACTAGGCACCTCTTTGGAACCCTGAAAGCTCAGCAGCGACCCCTGTGCCAGTGAAGCAGGGCTGTCACGGGGACCTGCAGCTGGGCCAAGGGCAAGGGGACAACGGGTTACCAGGCTGGAAAGCATGCGTGAACTGGTTCCCACTCTGGAAACTGAAGGAGATAGTGCGGGGAGTTGGGGGTCCTACAGTCATGTAAGGGGCCGTAAAGAGTCATGATTTGACCCACAACCTGAAGAAGATCTCATTTATTATTAGCCTCATGCTCAAAGCTAAGAAAGTTCAGGTTTATTTGGGTTATATTTGAATCGTGCTAAAAGCTACCGGCAGGGACTTTCTCACTTTGACCCTATTTCTGCCCTAGCACCACTGGATTGAAAAAAAAAAGTTTGACTTCTTAAACTATAATCTCCTTGTGGACAAGGACTCTATCTGATCTCTGGATCCATAATTCCTACTACAACAGCTGTGCTGGACGGTCTCCAAAGACACTGGTAGCTTCAACTCCAGAGGAAAAATACTGCATATTTACATTTGAAAGCTAGCAAATAACCATTCTTTGTATTCAAAAGGACAATCTGTTTCTTAATTGACTTTTGTTAGTAAAAATTTTGAAAAAAAAAAAAAGGCCAGGTCAAAGGATTTTTAAAACCAAGGGGAATATTTACATACAATAGTAAAGAAAGGAGTGGAAAAAAAAATCTCTGCTTTAGGAATAAAAGCAATAAAAGGCCCTGTCCTAAATGAAAAGGCTCCCCCATGAGTACTACACCCATCACTGTCATCATTCTGCCTTTTCCCCGGGACAAGAGAACCACGAGAGTTAAAGGGAAAATTTGAGATCATCTTATCCAATTCTCTCATTCTATAATGTCCAAAGGTCCTTACAGCTTTAAACTCTAGGGCCCTGAAAAGTTATGATTCTGTAAATTAAAAAATTGATTTCTATAAAGGTTTTGTAGCATTTGCATGAAAGGTAGTCAGTTTGGTCTGCCGTAAGAGAATACTGTAAACTGGGAGGCCTATCCACAGTGTGAAATTTACTTCTCACAGTTTGAGAGACTGGAAGCCTGAGATCAGGGTGCCAGGGTGGTCAGTTCTGGTGTGGGCACTCTTCCAGGTTGCAGACAGCTGACTTCTTGTTGAATCCTCACTTGGTGCAAAGAGAGGGGAAGAGAGCTCTCCCGGGTGGCTTTTATAAGGACACTAATCACACTTATGAGGGTTCGACCCTTTTGATACTATTACCTCTCAAAGCCCACAACTTCTAACACCAGCACATTGAGGGTTAGGATTTCAACATATGAATTTCATTCCATTGCAGGAACTATTGAAATAAAAATATTCATAAAAGCTTCTGAGGTTCATGTCTGAACAAAATCTTTCAAGTCTCAAAATCCAGTTATTTCCATGGTATCCTATAGCAACAGAATTGTAGTATCTCAAGGTATGAACATTTTAAATTTTAGTAGATATTGTCAAGAGTTCTCCAAAAAGGTTGTAACAATTTATGCAGCTGAAGGCAAGCTCTCATTTTATCTGTCCTGTCCTATAGCTGGGAGGAAAGTTTTTTAAATGACATTAAGCTAGCAGGCAAAATCAAAAGTATCAAAAGTTGTAATATAAACCATCCTCCTCTTTGACCGTCCTCCATCCTCACCCTAAGAGACACCCATATGTCCAACAAAGACAACATTGTCCACTGGCAAAGCAGTGCCTCAGTGACTTTCTAAATGAACAATAGACAGACAGGGGAGAATGCTGAAATTCAGACCAAAAGCAGTCTGAATTGGGAGTAAGACCTTGGAGATATACCAAAAACCATGAAAATTTTACAATCTACTACATAAAAATACATGTATGCACAAAAATATATGGATAAAGAATGTCTCTGAAACATAGTTTGTAACAATCCAAAAAAACTGCCTACATGTTTTTCAAATTCTTGATAGTGCACTGCAGCCATCAAAGGAATAGTAGTGTCAAGGAAAGATGCCTCTGACAGATGGTTAAGAAAAGCAAGTGACAGACAATTTGAAGAATACAATCCATTTGTTTCTAAAAATGACTGTGCAAGTGTGTTCGTGTGTGCATGTACATGGCTAGAAACGAAAGGGCCTAGAGAGACACATACCAAATTACTCCCAGTGGTGACCTCTTGAAGCGATGTGGCAGGAATGGGGTGGGAACGTGGCATTGAACGGCTTTTGCATTTTTACTCTATACACTTATGGAACCTTTTGTGTATAATTTACTGGGATAAATATGTTATGACGAGTATGTCCTGCTTCTGTCATTTTTTTCGTAAAGTGTCATTAGATGAATTGCTAAGCTGCTTCCTATTCATGGAGTAAGAAGTCACGGGTACCAAGGAGGCTCTCCTTTTCCCCAAGAACATGGCCAGTGATTCCCACAAGGGCCGTCAGGCCAGCACCACAGTGCTCAGTGATTAAAACGTGCTTCTGAGCTGCCATTGACCACATAATCTAGCTCTCAATGGGATTCAAATATATCACAGCTTGATTCAATTCCATTTTATAGGATATAATTTCACCCCAAGCCAGGAATCCAGGCCCCCTAGATAACGGATCTTTATTGGGCATCTGCCTCCGAGAGCCGGTGCCATGAGATAGATAGAATTAGTGCCCTAGAATTAGTGGAGATGAGGAAGTATTTTTTAAAGCATATACTGATTTTGAATGGCAAATCTAAACCCTGTATACAGTGGAAATTATCTCTTTTTAAAATGTTCGGCCAGAAAACTCTTACAGGCTGAAAACCACACCAAGGCTCACCAAAGTCCATGCTTTCCCAAGTCTTCCGGATCGTGACAGCCACTCACAGCGACTCCAAATACAGAACCAGGCATTATCAACGGAGGCTAAGGAACGGGGCATGCCATGAGGATCAGCTGGTGGAGGGTGCTCTCAGGAAAGGCAGTACAAATCCACTAGCCTTTCGTCTCAGTTCAGATCCCCAAAATGCTCTAAATGGAAAGGTTTTTTTTTTCTTTTTATAACTCATTTGCCCCCCAAACTAACCAGATCTGAATTTAAGTAGTAGAAAATCTGAACTGATTGAAGCTGCTTATGGTCTTTATTTCACATATTGTAAATATTTGCTATGTTTAAAAATATTAATAAGTCCATATGAGGAGATACTAGTAATCTTGACTCTGGAGAAATTATATTCATGCAGAATAGTTATTGTTTTATCTTTCTAAGATTAAAAAAAAAAAAACCCTAGGCATTTTAAACCATTTCAAGCCCTGAGTGTCTCAAATAAGGAAGGAGGACCTGTATATGCTTTGCTCCATTTGAAAGAAATGAGATTCAAGGTCTCCTAATAATGAAGAGCAATGTAGCTCTTGTTAAAGGCTAATAATAGCCTCAGTATCTAGAGGGGGAAAATGAGCTACTAGGAATAAAGAGAAGCAAGCGGAACTATGTCCATGTCAAAACCATTGGTAATAGGAAATGGCTCTCTACTGCTTTGGTTTTGAGAGATACTGCCCTACACTTGCTAAATGAAATACACACGAGAACATCCTATTTATGGCATAGGAAATAAGTATGACCTCCTCAAAAGAAACCTTTCCAGATTCTTCTAAATGAACACAATCTCACATTTGTCCTTGGGAAAAGATTTTGAGGGGTCAGTAATTAGGGACACTTTAGTTGATTCTGAGGGTGCACAATCTAGCCAACCTGTGAAAACTACCCTGAAAAGGTAGAAAAGACCTCCTGTGTAGACATGACTTCATGGACACATTGATTTCAGCCTAGACGGGCCTATAGAGAACATTAGCTTCATCTAACCTTTGAAATAACTTATCAAATCATCTTGTTTTTATAAAACCCCTGGAAGGAAACAAGAGAAGATCTTTGTGACCTTGGGTGAAGCAAAGATATCTTAGATAGGACACTCAAAACTTAATCCATAACAGAAAAAATTGACTCATTTAGACTTCATCAAAATTAAATACTTTCATTCTTCAAAAGTCATCACTAAGAAAATGAAGAAATAAGTCAAAGTTTGGGAGAAAATATTTGTAATATTGTCATGTATATATAAATCATATGGCTAAATATACAAATATATATCTAAGGTTTGTAGTCAGAATATATAAAGAACACTTAAAATGATAAAAGGCAAATGGCCCAGTTTAAAAAAAAGGACAAAAGATTTAATTAAGCATTTTATGATAGAATCTATGTGAATGAGCACATGAAAAAGTGTCCAACATCATTAGCTATTAGGAAAATGCAAGTTAAACTGACAGTGTGCTACCACTCTACAACCGCTAGCTGTAATAAAAAAGACTGACAACACCAAGTGTTAGTGAGGATGTAAGAGAAACAAGAGCCTCACTCATTGCTGGTAGGAATGTAAAATGAAATAACCACTTTGGAAAATAATTTGGCAGTCTCTTTAAAAAGTTAAGCATACACCTATCGTAAGACCCAGTAATTCCAAGATATTTACCAAAGAGAAAGAAAAATACATGTCCATACAAAAACTTAGACACAAATGTCCATAGTATCATTATTCACAACAGGTTTAAACTAAAAAACAGCCTCAAACTGGAAACAATCCAAATGAGCAAACAGAATGGGCACATCTAATGTAATGGAACACTACCCAGCAGTAGCTAACAGGTTCACCAACATGGTTGAACCTCAAAAAATGTTTCGCTAAGTAAAAGAAGCCAGACACAAAAGGTTACATATTATAATTCCATTTGTATGAAATTTCTAGATAAAGCAAAACTTTAGAGACAGAAATCCTATCAGCGATTGCCTAGAGCTGGGGTGGATATATACCTCAAAGAGGAACAAAAGGGAACTCTAGGGGGTAAGGTAAATGTTGTAAATCTCTTTGGTGGCGATGGCTACACAAGTGTATACATTTATTTGGAAATTGCCGAACCATTAAAAAAGGTCACTAGCTTTGCTCATATTTGATGCTATCTCTTTTGGGAGACATATTGATCAAGAATGTTTTATGAAGTATGGGTTAAAACAATCTGAGGTAGTGAAAATTGCTGCGTGGCTACAACTGAGGTGGTCCATAAATCAGTCATCCTGTGCTCACTGCAGCATTGTTTGCCAGAGAAAAAAACTAGAAATAACCTTGTGTTCATCAAAAGGGCAATGGTTAAACAAGATAAAGCACACCCATATCATGAAAGGCCACACAGATGTGGCTGTGAAAAAGAATGAGAAGATCCCCAAAATATGTTGTTAAGAGAAAAAAAGAAAGCAAAGTTATAGAACAACAATGAGTAGTGGAATTATGTCTAACACATACCCACACAAACATACACACAAAGCTACGTAGGCTTATCCCTGGGGAAGAATAAGACAATGTGGGTAGAAGGGGCCTTTTATTTTGTAATATGTTCTTCTGTAATATTGAAATTTAAACAATTTTTATCTCAAAATATGTGCCATTTTTGCCATTTAAAAACACTGTTTAAATGTTCCTATTGGCCCTTGAGTAAATATCACTTCTCAGTAATCCCTGCTGTGAGAGAAGCCATGTTTGCCTTAAAAGGAGACTAGAGTAAATTGCTTTGAAGTGTGTTGGGAAAAAACACGTGATAGAATTCTCTGTTGGCTGGCAGTCTGATGTCCCGGTAGCTTAATGGTAATGATTATAGTGACACCAGTATTCTTTACACACATGGTTTCTACTGTGACGGCCCTGTGACGGAATGCCGATGGGACCCTGAAGCTCAAGAGGTCAAGTCTCCTGCCCAAGGCCACGTGGGTACGCAGAATGGGGGTGAGGCCTCTAACTTTAAATCTGGCATTTTTATTCAGCTGCCTGTCTCATCAAGGATGATGATAAACATAATGGTGACCTCGAGGCACCACAGGATCATAAAGGCCTTCTGAATCATCAAAGAAAGCTTTAGTTATATTTAGCGCCGTTTGAGTTTTAACCTTATGTTATTGTGTTATAATCCCTAGAAAGGCGTGCAGCACATATGGCACACACCATCACCCTAGTTAAGAGCACTGCAGTTGATTAACCAGGATGCCTCTGGCCATGCTGAAACGTGGAGAACTTACTCTAAGCTGATGCTGTTCATGACTGAAGAGTCTTTACTTTTCTCTGAAAGAGGAGATATCTCTCTGCCCTGCCTCCCCTCAACCTCCACCCCAGAAAGCCCTCAGTCCTCTCTTCCCCAAAGACCAGGTCAGCCCAGCCTTCCCACAGCCTCTAGGCTCCCCTCCCAGCTCCCTTCCTATGGCTGGGGCCCTGGTGACAGTCTCCTGGCCACCACACCCTCCCTCTGGCTGGGCATTCCCACAGCGTGTGAATGGGAGCTCTCACAATGAGAGGGGAGTGAGCGAGTGAATGAAAGGAAGCCTGAGCTCAGGCTGAAGGCCTGTGGTCACTTCGCTTTGAAGAAGAGCCAACAAGAAACTTCAGACTTCAGGGTGGGCTCCTTCATGACCACATGGGCTCCCCCAGCAAGGGGAATGCCACTTGGGGGTTGATCTGCTCAGCCCCACAGGCTACCACAGACCTGTGTTTTCAATGTGGGAACCAGGCAAAGCTCTAAGACTGGAAATCAGGTAGCTCATACTAGAAATAAAGAGGCAGAACCGTGCACGGTAAGAGCCCATTTTGAAACCAGACAAACATGAGTTCAAAACCTACCTTGGATTATAGTTAGATAATTTGGAGTAATCTCTGTGCTTTCAGTTCTTTTGACTGTACAATCAAGGTAGGGATGATACTTATCTTGATGGTGTGATTAAAGGTTAATCTACAGAAAGCACCCGGTACCACTCCTGGCACATAACAGATGATTACTAAAAGGGGGATGACATTACTTCCATACTCTCATCCTGATTCTGCCACAAAAATGAAAAAACAAAATAGATGATTCCTCAAGATTCTTCTAGGTCTAAAACTTTATGATTCTGTTATAGAAATGAGCAATGGGCCGCATGACGAGTACCATGACAAGCCCCAGGACTCCATAGCTTAGGGATTCATTTTGAGGACTTATCCCAGGGCCCATTTCCAGGTCTCCAAGGTGCCACTGCTTCTGCTGCCCCGGGAGCCCTAGAGCAGACCCCGGATGCCACATGGGCAAGTCACGACCCAGGTGCAAGGCCAGGTGTCCGCCGTGGACGGAATTCATTCGCCACAAGGATGAAATGAAAGCAGCACGGTCTCTACCCGCATGTTATTTCTTCTTAAAGGCTCCTTTTTTAACCCTCTATTGATAAGAATAACACATGCTCTTTGTGAGTTGGGAAGCGTAAAACAGCAAAGAAGAATACGATCAACTATAATCTCACATGCAGCTGTGACTACTTCAGTTTACTTCAGCTCTTTTACCTACACATATTCCTCTTAATGAAAGTGAACTCATTACTGCGTGTTCACCTTCATGTTTCATAACAGTTTAACAACCACCAATCCCCTGGCCAACAGCTCTCTACAGAGCTCCAAGCTTATGGCCGGAGGGCACCCTTTTCACTCAGGCCAACTCCTAAAAGCACTGAGGGGAAAAGAGTTCCAAGAAAACCAGTCGCCAATCCTCTTAAGGTCCTTGAACTCCATGACTTTCAGAAAGTCTAAGGTTGTTCCTAGGACACAATTCTCCATTGGCTTTTGACAATCTCCCTGGAAGAGAGGTGCATGGGTGGAGAAGGGTTTAATTCCTCTCTGGCCCCTGGGGTTCTACATCTGACCATCAGGCAATGGATGCAAAAGGCTGAAGGGCTGTAAAGTGGGGATGAGAAGTTAGGTCCTTGGAGCAGCTAGAGCAAAAAAGCAAAGACCCTCCCAATACCTACAGCTCGTTTGGGGGCCCACTTGAAATGAGTCAGGGCAGGAGGTCCAGGTGACAGGCTACACTTACCTCTGAAAGCCTTGACCTCATAGGAATGCACTCCCCTCAGCTGGGTGACCACAGGAAAATGCCCAGGAGAACGCAGTCGTGTGGTTCCTGGCTTCCTGTGGACTTAAAAAAAAAAGAAGAGGAAGATAAAGAAGAGGAAGATGATGAAGAAGAAGAAGAGAAGGAGAGGAGGAGAGAAGAAAGGAAGGTAGGAAGGGAAAAAGAATATGAAATAAATGAACATAACTTAAAGTTTAATTTTGGCAGTGTCACTGACATTGATAAACTACTGGCCTGGAAACCCCAGAAACCTGCTTAGGGCTGATCTTTAGTGGGGAGGGGAGTGGTAGAGTTGGAATGGTGGTAGTGGTATTTTTGCTTAAAAAAAAGAATACTGAAGAATCACTTTCCTTTCAAAAGTGACATTTTGAACCAAACATGAGGCCAAAATTCAAAAATCTCCACCTAACAGCATCCCTGATATTTGGCTGCTGAAACTCTAAATTCAGAAACACAGCCAAGAAGCGGGTGCAGATGGGATCAGAGGTTTGCAGTAGAGTGCAGGCTTCTATCCTCCTGGCTCTTCAAGGGGACTGAAAGATTGGCGAAGAACAGTGAGTTCGTGTTGCACTGAGAGCTAGCTGAGATAATTCAGGAGAAAAGAGACTTCTGGTACAGAACAGCGTGGCCACCCACGCAGGCTGCCTGGGAACAGTCGCCACATACCTGACCCCTTACTTCTTACCTCTTCGCTTGATGTCAAAGGGCAAAGATGGCATTGGGAGAAAATTATTTTCACTGCATAGTAAACACTTCTCCCAGGTTGAGTAGAAGCAGAGTTAGCCTGCCTATCGTATCAATTCTCCAGTGCATGTTGTATTGATCCTCATTTTCCAGTGGGGACAGTGTTGGGAGTGAGAGCACCTATCTGAAAATTCTCTTAACGTGGTAATTATTTTGTGTCTTATTATTTTGTATTTTGTATCTTCCATTTTACAGCAAACTTGTACCTATATTAAGAGCCAAAAGTGAACCAGGGTAAAGGTATTCATCTCCAGTAGTAAACTGTACACTCCTATGAATTATACACATAACCACAGTGACAAAATTCATTTACTAACAAGAGTTTGCTACCTCAGACAGTTCATTCCCTTCAAGGGCTAGATACAAGTCTTCCTCCAAATCTGAAGACTTGCCTTTCAACTTCAATTTTCAATTTGTTGCTGATGGCCTTTTGGTTTTCTCTCTTCTCTGAGGCCCATTGTTGATCCTTCTCAGGGGCACCATCTAGGAGGGACAAGGTAAGGAGGTGGCTGTGATGGGGACAGAGGCTTCTGTATGAGTCTCTCCAGTGAGTCAGGGGCCCTCATAATGGCTTCTAGAAAGCCAGAGAAGATGAAGATACTGAAAAACCCAAAGTAAGCACGTATGGTTGTAATGGTGGGAAACCAAAGGTACCTAAAGATGCTGACAGACTCAAGGTGCATCTGAGTTCTTAGGAAGGTT
This sequence comes from Vicugna pacos, assembly GCF_048564905.1. Taxonomy (NCBI): domain Eukaryota; kingdom Metazoa; phylum Chordata; class Mammalia; order Artiodactyla; family Camelidae; genus Vicugna; species Vicugna pacos. The sequence goes on along the minus strand of NC_132987.1, from coordinate 51,205,534 downwards.
TCTTGTCCCCAGTTATTTCTTCCTCCAACTTACCTAAATGTCTCTTTTTTAAAGCTTTTCTATTAAGCCTCCTGTAATCACCTTTCTAGAAATCCCTTCTTCCTCTGAATTCCTAGTGCTTTGATCATTGGCACAGTTTCAAAATGTCACTGTCCTGTATTGCTGGTCATTATGGCCCTTCTTTCACATGGATTATTCTCTTTTTAAAATTAAGAGCCTTCTCTTGATTCTGAAAATTCCCCACCATTCTCAGAGCAGTGCTGGTTAATGTGATGCTTAGTACCAACTCAGAGCCTCCCGGGGGAGTGCTGACCCACCTCCGACCTCCACTGACCCTGCTGGATCTGCTTTCACATCCACCTGGACTTCCTCACCACCTGCTCCTACTCTCCAGTCCTAGCACCTCTCTCTGCCCAACAGGGAAACGTTTTCTTTTCTGGTGTCCAACTCTCTTAAGTGGCTGAGACCCCAAATGATATTTGTTTTGTCTTATTTTTCAGATTCATTCCATAATCCTCTCATTCACAGAGCACAGTGTCGTCTCAGGGGATGAGGAGGTTCAAATGCCAGTCCTTGGAAACACCAGCCTTCCAGTGACAATCCCTCCTGCTGAGACTAGTCTATCATGCAAAACTCCTTACTTTGGGTGACTTTTCTCCCAGGAATGTGATGTTCCTCAGCAGTGCCCTGACCAGTGAGCCCATCAGTTACAACTGTCAAAGTCTGAGTCTCAACTGCCAAGAGCGTTCAGATTCTCTCCCATGATGCTCCTGGGCAGCAGGCCAACCCAGTGGTGAGATGCCAGCTGCGTGGCCCCAGCATTCAATGGCAGTTAGGAGGGCTTTTGTCCCTGGAGCACAGGGGGGACCCTGGCTGGGGCGGGGGTACTCCTCAGGCCAATGAGTTAGAATCTTGGTGCTGACATATCCCAAACCTTCCAACCAAGAAATGGAGAAACTCCTGATAATTAGGGTGGGCAGGTTTTCAGTGGGGGTTCCTAAAGGCATGCTGTATAGGGCAATACTTGACACAACACTGTGTTGATAAAGAGGTTTGCTTCTTTTTAGATTTTGGTTTACTACTAGAGAGCTTTATTGAAAAGGTGCATTGGCCAAGTCTTTTTTTTATTATTAAAAAAATTCTTTTATTGAAGTATAGTTGGTTTACAATTTTGTGTTAATTTCTGGTGTGCAGAATAGTGAGTGATTCAGCTATATATATATTTTTTTTCATATTCTTTTTTCATTGTAGGCTATTACCAGGTATTGAATATAGTTCCCTGTGCCATATATAGGACCTTGCTGTTCATCTATTTTATATAGAGTAGTTACTGTCTGTAAATCCCAAACTCCCAATTTACCCCTCCAATTCTTTTTATCAGTTTTGTTTCTTTTTAATGTCTGTCTTCTTTGGGAGACAGTGCCAACTTTGACAACTTGTATGCATTTGTGGTCACCCACCCCTTGCAGGTTGCCTTGAACAGCTTGGTTTCTCCTCCCTGTAATGGGCCGTAAGCTCTAACAATAACCAGTCTCCCATTATTATTGCTGAAGAATTCCTTCTTGTTGGTTTTATAATAATAATTTTTTAAAAAATCTGTATTGTTCTGTTTGGCTCTTTTGAGATTCCTAGTATCTCATTACATCAGGGGAGTCTTTGTTTCCTCAAGGTAAAAAAACAAAAAACAGAAACCCACATATTACTGGCCTTTTTATTTAGCTGTCACAATACCAGCAGTGGGAGAGTCACTATGCGGAGGAAACAATAGTAACATGGATCACTTCACATTAAAATGGGGTACCTAATTATTGTTTTTAGGGGCAGTTAATGAGTGGTACTTTTAGGTGATTAAACACATTTGGGTTTGGAAGACCAATGGGGTGAGAAGAAAGCCACTCTGCTTAGTAACAGTGTGGAGAGATGGAGTTTGAGCACTGCATCTGCCTTGAGTCCCATCCCACCCCACCCACAGCACCTTCTCACGGGTCTAACAATGAGCTGAGGATGCCTGAGAAACCACCCAGCCAACGGAGCCCATTCACAAAGGACAACCTGAGTTTGCTGTGTGTCATCACAGATTCGGCGTAGCCACCACTGAGAATAAAAAGGACTTAGTGTATTTACAGCTGGTGATGCTGAATAGAAGGGCCCTGAAAATGCCAAAGTTCAGGAGTTCCTATCCTCGATCATACATTGTACCAGGAGTCCCTACCCTGGATCATGTGTTATACCAGATACTGAGGATATGAAGATACATAATAACCCTCCCCAGCCCTCGGGTAACTCCACCTTGAAGCAAAGATAGACCCACATACACTACTTGCTATAGATTAAATGTTTGTGTCCCCCAAAATTCATATGTGGAATTCTAACCCTCAAGCTGATGGTATTAGGAGGTGGGACATTTGAGAGGTGATTAGGTCGTGACTGTGGAACTTTCTGAATGGGACTGATGCCCTTATAAAAGAGCCCCGGAGAGCTGCCTTCCTCCCTCCCACCATGTGAGGATACAATGAGGTCTGCAGCCCAGGAGAGGCCCCTCACTCAACCATGCTGACACCCTGATCTCGGACTTCCGGCCTCCAGAACGGTGAGACATAAACGTTTGTTGTGTACAAGCCACCCAGTCTATGGCATTTTGTTACAGCAGCCCAAATGATCTAAGACATACTCTTCACCAAAAAAGCACAATGACATATTAAAACAGAGCCATGACAAAGCATTATGGAAACACGAAGGTGAGAATGATTAATTCCGTCCAGTTAGGTGACACGAAGGGGAGCGAGGAAGAGGCTCAGTAGGGAAAGGGGCATTTGAGCTAGGCTTTCAAAGAAGAGGAAGAGTTCAACAGGTAGAGGATGGACCCTCTGCCAGAGGAACCACAAATAAAATAGCAATGAGACATTAAAGTGTGCAAGCAACAGAGTCCAGATTTACAAAGCAGTTTCAACTCACCCATGAAACAGCACTATGTTTATGTGTTCTCAGAGATGCCCCTTTACTTATGGTTTAAGTTGCTGTAAAGATAATATAGGTTAAATACCTTTCTCTTATCCAGCCAGAGCTTGAAACTCCAGCTTGTACTGTATAAAAACTGCCTGCTCCCCAACTCTATGACCTAAGTGTTTTGCACAAATAGTGGGCACTACTTTAAAAAGCAACTTTAGGAAACTTAAATGATAAAATGAAAAGAAAGCAGTTCAAAAATAGGATGTTTCTTCATCGGAATCCTATTCAGCAGATCCCCTTGCCAATATTTCATTTACTCTCTCTGCCCAACCCTAAGCAGTAGGGCTACAAAGATGAATTCGATGTGGTCTCTCCCCTCTAGGAGCTCACAAATAAGCAAACAAAAATAAAATGGGTGAAAACAAGACACGGGTTTGTTTTGTTGTTACTAAAGAGCCAGAACTGGTTAATGAGGGTGCTTTCACCCGTCCAGGGCGACAGAAGCAAAACCTCTCAACTTTAGCCTTCATATCCTCAGTGCATCCTTTGTAATTGCTCCATGCCTTCTCACTGCACGAGTCTGCAATTCTAGGGTGACGTAGGGTCACCCCATCTCACCAAGTGTGTTTTAATTTTCATAACAGTAAATGTATTTAAATTGTGTACATGGCAATGTTGTTCCTCTGTGATCTGGCAGTAAATGGTAGTCAGGTTATTTAAATGCTTTACCCATACGTCAATTCCACAAGATGTTTTACCAGTTCTTTAAGTACAAAAAGTATGAAAACTTTTAGTCCACACCACGCCAAACAAAACTGATTTGCTGATTCTTTTTGAACGCATTTGCTAATCATTTTAATGCATTGTTAGATCCTTGTTGAAAACAGATTTAATAGACTAGTAATTAATTATTAACAGGCTAGAAATATAATTACAAAGGAGGCAGACCAGGATTTAAAATATTGACTGCAGTACCCACAAAGAGAAAAAAAAACAAATTGCAAAACCTTATGTTTAGATATGTGTCAATACGCATCTTTCATGCATATTTACACATACATTAATGAAGGAAAAGAACTGAATGGAGAACATAATATATCCCAAGAGGTAGAATGATGGAGCTTTTTTTTCCCTTTTACTTATCTGCATTTTATAATTTTTCTATTATGGATCTATATTGCTCATAAGAAAAATCATTAATTTTTAAAGAAAAAGAAATGTATGTTGATTTCCTAAGAAGGCACTACAAACATATCCATCAAGGTTTTTTGTTTTTTTTTTTAATGAAAACTTTAACCCAATAATCTTTCTTCCTTGGCTGACGGGAGGCAGGACTTTGTGAAATAGGTGAGATGATCCTCATGGTTCAGATGAAAAGAGGGAGGCTCAGAAAACTCCATTCACTTGTTATTCAAAAAATGCTCACAGCGCCTGAGAGCCAGATGTTCCCAGCGTGACCAGGTCTCCGTCTCTCCCCGCCAGGATGCCACGGACTGGTCAGTGAGCATTCATGAATTGGTTCAAAGCTAAAGAAGTGACAGAGCCAGGACGTGAATCCAGGTTCTTCTGCTTTCGGGACTCAGATTCTTTTCACTGGAGCCCTGCTGTTCCTACCCATGTGTTCAGGAACTAGTTGACCATTTTAGGGCCCCCAAGGCAGGCATGAAAGGAGGATGTCTGCACTCTGTCTTTCTTACCTTCAGCTCCTACTTTGCAATTATGACCTGCCGTCACCACACACAGGGTCTCCACCTCTCATCATGAATAAAAATAAAAGAATTTATCATATATCCACTTTCATCATGTTACTTCAGTGCTCAAAAATTTTTCAAGGATTCCCGGTTGCCTACAGGCTTGGTCATTTGAGGCCCCCCCACTGCCTGTCCCGCGCTCCCCACTACCCTTCCTGCCGCGCCCTCTCATCTGCGAGTGCCTTGTCCATCAATAAGTCCACTTCCTGGGCTACACCTCTTTATCGGCTCCATGGCTTTGGTCAGCTTACTTAATATCATTAATTCTCATTTCCTCATTTCTAGAAGGGAATAATTGTAACTCATCAGAATTTATTAAGAGTTAAATAAAATGTTTCCTATGGAGCACTTAGCAAAGTGCCAGCCCACAGTAAAATGATCTGTCATGTGAATTATTGCTATTATTATGGTTGTTACTGTTGTTAATCTCTTGCTTTTCGCTTTTCCCTTTCCATACAATTGTTTATACTTTTGCTTTCCTCCTTCTCATAATTCAAACCTAAACCATTTAAACCCCAGATCCTACCTGAAAGCCTGACAGGGCAGTCCTAGCCCACAGCAAACACTCCCTCCTCTGCATCCTTCTGTACCGACCGCAATGTTGTACTGATAGCGGCAGGTTAACTGGGTAGTTATATTTTGGGCTCAGGTGTCAAAGGACCTAAATTCAAGTCCCTGCTGTACTGCTCACTAGCTGCAGACGAGTTATTTCACTCAGAGTTGTTCAGTCACATGGGGCTGACCTGGAGAGAGGCCACCAGGCTTGTGGCTGCACCCCTCGTCCCAGAGTCTGCTGGGCACTGTGGCTGGGCTGTCAGAGTCCTGCGGCCAGCCCTGCGGTGCATCACCTGCTCTTTTTGGGACTGGGCTGCCTAGATACACCGGGATAGCTAGATATTCAGAGGCTGGGAATCCTCAACCAAAAACGGCTACCAGTCCTTTGAAATCACATCATCAAAAGTCAATCAGTCACAAACTTGCAGTACAACCATATCGCAAAGCCCTAAGTTTAAAATTATTGTATTATAATGAAGTGGCCATGGTCAGCTTTATGGCAACGACCTCCATCCTATAATTACTTTAGAAGGCAGTTTTGTGACCAAAGAAAGGAAGATTAGTCAAAAAGTAGTTTTGTCTGGAAAGGCCTCAGCCTCAAATGGGAATCGTTCACAGGCCCTACTAAGATCTGCCTCAAGTTTATGTCTTGCCTAAAGCCCCATGCACGTAGTAGGTATACAATATATGCTAGTAATTGATTTATCAATTAAAAGATGGGTTTTATTTAAAAAGAATAGGAAAATTGACATCTTTGACTCAGTAATTCTACTTGTTAGAAATTTCAGCTAGAAATAGATTCACACTTGTGTGAGAAAAAAAAAGTTTAACTGTAATTCAAAAAGAAAGAGACACTTCGATGTCTATCAATAGAGGAATGAGCGAGTTGCGGTGACTCCACACTAAGGAATACTATGCAGAGACTCAAATATGTACTGACTTGGAAAAATCTCCAAGACTTATTTTAAAGTAAAGGAGGGAAAAAAGCAAATTAAAAAAAAAAAGACATGCTGCATTTCTATTTGTTTATTTTTTAAATTGCCAAAGAATTTATATTCCTATGTAAATGTGAAAGAAAAGTCAAAAGATACAGAGCAAGCTTCTGACAGCAGCCACCTACCTCTAAGATGGGGAAAGACAGCGTGTGCGGTCGTGTCTGAGCCAGGGAGCTGGAGGGGTGGGGATGGGAGTGTTCTGTGAATCTTTTACAATAGTACTGTATTTGTGTATTGCCTATGTAATAAAAAAGACAAAAAACAGACTGTTAAAGGGTAATAAACAATTTAAATTTTGTTAGAAGTAATTTCCGAAATGATGCAGGCAAAAACATATTTGCCACAGCATGACCAGCAAAGAAATTGATTATTTCAAATCTCTTATTTGCCTGTGTGTGTGTATGTGTGTGTGTGGCTTAAAGGCTGGTTACCCTGAGGTCATTATGTTTACACTGCCACTTCACTCTGCCTTATCTGAGAATAAATTCCTCTGCTAATGTGTTTTTAAAAATTAGAAAGTTTCCTTACTTAAAAGCCACCAATCAATGGGATTGACATTAACAAGTGTGCTGAGTACAGCCTGATTTAGGTGGAATGGCAGGCCCAGGAAATGAAAAATTTGCATCACACGGCATCTCAGAAGGTGAGAACAGTCACTTCACAACAGAGTTCCCTTTATCTTTCCAAGAGAGCGCCTTTTAGGATAGAAGCTGTCTAATTCTTCCAGTTCATCCTGGTGAAGCCAGGCTGTGTTCACCTGCTCCCCTCAGTGTCCCCTTGAAGGCTCACCTGCCGGCACGTCACCACAGCTCTGCCTGCAGTGGCTGAGAGGGCGAGGCCCCGGGGGCGCTGCTCCTCTTAGCCTGCGTGCTGCATCTTGCTCTGAGACCAGAGGAGGCTTTGTGGGCTCACAACTTTCAGACAGACAAGCCGCTAAAGTCAACAGCAGGGGAGAAGCCCGCCAGGCCACACACCTAAAAGACACCTACATTTCAAACATGAGCACATGTCAAGATGGTTTCAGACTGATTAACGTAGTCTCGGTGCCGTCAGAAGCCTCACTCCCCACCCCTAGACGAGTTTCTCTTTCTTCTTCCCCCTTCCTCAAAACACCAGTAATCAGACAGCAATTGTCCCAGAAATCTCAGAAATACAGTGGGGACGGTGGAGCATCCGGACCAGAACGCTGCAGGACAGCAAGGAGAAACTGCCGCCGACGGGAAAACGTGCCTCTGGTTCACAGCATATCTAGTAATAAAGATGGGGAAATGTGTTTCAGCTAGTAACATTATCAAAAGGACGGTTAAGCAGGTTATTTTCTGTTACAGGCTAGTTTTAGAAAGTGTTTTCATCTGTCAAATAAGTTCTAAACATCAAAATATGATTTTGTTTGAGTCCGTAATTCAGCAAGAGGTCAGTGCCGTGCATCATGGGGTTATACGGCTTGGGCTCCAGCGGAAGGGAAGGCTGGCAATTGTCTAGATAAATCAGGTTTTTCAATCTGAGTAAGGCCGACTGATTGATTAACGGACTTCTACTGATTTTAGACCTGCTTTTAATCTGTCCTGAAGTAGATTTTTCAGTGAAATACTATTTGCTTAATTGCCTATTGTCTGAAATCCACAGGAACACAGACTAGAGTGAGTGTATTTCGCTTTTCCTCTCTTTGGGATCTTTTTAGGGCAAAGAAAAGTCAGAGTAGGGAAGGGTTTGGCAGGTAGCTCCTTCTGCCCCCACCCCCACCCCCATACAGGAGTCTCCATATAGTCCTTCTTGACTAAACTTGGGGCTTTCTCACAACATTCATTCTTCCTATGAGAAATGCTAAGAGAACACGCTGGTCTTTTCCTGCAACAATTCTTACACCAAATCTCACTTTTAAGTGTAAGATCTGGAAAGAAACTGTGGACCTCAACATGAGAACACTGGGCTATCAGATTTCCATTTTGCTCTGTTTCTGGCTTGATTTGATTAAAGTCCACTCAGACTATACATCCAGCGTCTCATTTCTCATTCTTCTACCACCGTTTAATCCTTAATTTCCTCTTCTGCTGGAATGCTTCATGCTGAATGATTGGATTAAACTCACAGCACTTCAGGATGTGCTGAAATCAGCTCGGTGGTCCGAGACTCCTTTAATTGATAAGTGGAGTTTCCACATTTCTCTGTATTAAATGTTGCCTCCTCCTTATTTTCTTTAGTTATTACAAGCTGTTTTCAAAGAAGACAGACTTTTGCAGAAGAAGGTCTGTCTCTTTTTCAGGGAGAGGGATCCTGGGGGAACACCGCTTACTATTTTTTTTTCCCTCCAAAACAAGCATTGCATTTATTCTTTGTCTCCAGCTTTCACGGACTTTTTGTCTTTTCTCTCCTTTAGATCTGTGTATATTCACAACACCTGTCTCTCCGGGAAGTACATATCCCGTTTCTTCAGCTCGCTAGAAGTAGACATATATATTATTTCCCTAAGGGTTAGAGAAAGCTATCAGAACTTGGCAACATATAGAGTAAATACCCACTAATTGCAATACATTCATTTAAATCAGGTCTTTATCCTCCTTAGGCATTGTCGTAGGTGGCTTCCTTTGAAGTCTTGTTGAATTTGTCCAAAATTACCTTGCCTGAGGCAGACGGCTGTTTGGAACATTTGTTCAGAACCGATCCTCAAAGCAGTAAATCTTAGCGTTGGTAACGGCTCACATGCCACAAAGAGGAAATGTCCCGGGCAGGGCAGGGATCCAGACTTAGATCCCCCCATTGTATGTGAAGAAAAGAAAGAGAAAGGGAGAGATAACTGCACAACTCTCAGGGATATGATGCTATTGTACGACTTTGATGATGTTATAAACCACAAACCCTATACGTTACTGGAATACATCACCCAAAGCCTGCCAGTGAACTGCTTTCCTCTTCTTCCTGCTGCACCCATCCATCCATGCGTGCATCTCTCATTTAACAATGATTTTGTTGGTGTTATTTGTTTATTTGTTTGCTTGCTTGCTTTACACACAAGTAGCTTATACCCCCTCATTATTTTAAACAATCCTGGGAATTTTATTTTACCCATATGAGAAAACCATGCTCTATCGATAACAAGATATCGTAACTATCATAGACTCGCATGGTCTCCACAAGTACACTGATAACCTGATGCAAACAATCACGTTCCGAGATCTTCAGACACAATCAAGCCTTTGTTCAGGCTGCGTTTCGTACTTCTACCGAGTACATAAAACGGCTATCAAGTTTTTCAGTCTGTTGCAAGGCTTTGCTTCTGTTACATCAGAAACTCCTCTGCAGTAGGCAAAGGAGCAATCTGAACTTGGAGCAAATGACTCTTCTAGTTAATTGTCATGGAGACAGCCTTAAGTCATGGCCTTCTTGAGTAAGGGAGGGAATCCAAATCAGGTTGTGGAACACTTATACATCGCACAAGTTAAGAGCCATTTAAAAGCACATCAGGGGACGCACTGGGTAAGAACAAGTCATTCAAGTGATGTTCCGGTAACATCTCCATCTTTGGGTGATGGTAAATGATGCAGCGTGAATAAGAGTTAGGAACCTCATCACAGTATCAAGCTAAAGAAGTTTGTGTGTTCAAATGAGGGAGTGAAGCAAGAAAGAAGGTGACAGGAGAACCAGTAAGCAAGTGATTTTACTCAATAAAAAGGAGAAAATTCCCAGGATGATGGTGAAGAGAGATTGTAGAGGACAACAGTTGTACAGCAGACCAGGGGAATTGTCTGTGCAGGTTACAGCTGGTGGCAGACACTGGGAGAATGAATCCAAGAATATGAAATTGATTGAGTACCTGTTGTGCTTAAATACATGAACAAAAGAGCTGGACAACTGGGGAGTGTGTGAAGATAAATTAATATTAAATATCTAGAAAGCTAAACCAAACTAAAAAAAAAAGGCAAGTAGAAAGCTATTATTATTAACGTCAGATAAAACAAACGGTTATAAAAGATGCTGTAAAAAGAAATGGATATCTTTACTTATTACTGTGTTGTGCTCTCCATGATACATTGTTAAGTTAGATGTTTCCATTTCTCTAAGAATACTCATTTGATTATATTAAAAATAAAACAAGGGAAGATTCAGTCATAAAATAAAAACTTATAAAGATTACTAATAGGGCAGAAGACATAATGGCTAGACATTTCTGAACATATATTATTTTATAGACTTGACTTTGAAACCAAGTTAACATTTTACATAATCACTAAGCAAAATTCAATTTTAAAATGCAATCTCTGTAAAACTCAAAAGTAAAATGAAACAAATGAACCTCAGTGTATAAATGGCATAACCTTACAGAGAGGAACTATTCCAAACGACTTTCACAACACACTTATGTGACTATATGTTTGGCAGGATATATTCTAAGGACAGCAGTTTTCACTAATTATATTACAATAGCAATAGTAGCGTTGGTATTGTTAACCCCAAACTATTATATAGTTATATTTATGTATTTGAAAACTGGAATTTTCAGTATGAATAAAAAGATAAATATTTAAGATCAGTGTGGTTAAGAAAAACTTCTGGATCTGAATTGCAAGTATTGGTATGAACCTGTATATTTTATCTCAAAGATATATATGTATATATATATATATATATATATATATACATATATATCTCCTGAAAAAAGACCTAGACAGAATGACCAACCCAGTAGCAATAAGCACCACTAGTGTCCAGACCGTGCTCTCTAAATACCACTTCCCATTAAAATGGACCAGTGCTCTCTAGAGATTCTCAATTCCATGTCTGGGGTAGAAATTGTGTGAGATAATCCTGGAACATCTTGTCACACCAGAAAACAAAGACTCTATCAAAGATTACTGAGGTTGTATCAGAAGGACCCAGCAGCCAACCTGAAGAGGCTTCCACTGGCTGAAGAAGGGATAAACTGAGCATCAATAAGGACAGTAACTGCACCAGATGGAAATAGATCAACAACGCTCTTGGCACAGACCCATTAGTGGACTTTATTATTATGGTAATTCTTCAGAAGCTCATCTAGTGATCTCTTTCTCCCTTGAATGTCTTTGATGCTTACTGCCCATAAGATTCATTTGATAATGAATACCGTGCCACCTTATTTTGCTTCTAATCATAGTCTGCCTCTTGTGTGCCTTTTTTTTTAAAGGAAAATCAATATATAAAAATGTTTTTAAAAAATGCCAAAAAGTATAAATAAAAGCAATTCTTCCTTTACACACACATTCCATACCTCCTACAATTATCCCCAGTCCATCTCCCAAAAAGTAACTTCTATCATATTTCTTGTAGGGCATTTTTTAAAAACTATGCTTGTCTAAGTATACACATACATTTATAGATATCCTTTTCCTCTAAAAACTTGTAAAAGTAAAATAATAGCTATTATTTTGCTTTTTTTAATCTAAAATAATATATCTTGAGGCTCTTTATATCCTAATATATCCAGAGCACCCTAATTCTTCTTAGTAGGTAAACAGTATCCCATTCTACAGATGTCTCATAAAATGTGTATCTAGTTCTACACTGATGAAAAGCTAGGCTTATTCATGTTTTACGCTATCTTTTCTATGTGATGTTCCTATTTCACTTTACACATGTTTATAACTTATTTGATTATGATCTCTCTTTAGGGCATGAAGTCTATTGCATGTTTCTTTACATTACACATTTCACTCACTAGAAAATAATGCTTCAATGATGGTGTCTAGTTGAATCCTCACTTTGATAGGCTCCTTGATGAATATATGTATGTATATGCATGACTGGGACATTGTGCTGTACACCAGAAATCGACACACTGTAACTGACTATACTTCAATATAAATAAATAAATAAAGTAAGTAAGTAAGTAAATAAATAAATAAATAAATAAATAAATAAATAAATGAAAGTCTTCTTGAAAAATGCCAATAAGGAATTTCAATACTCCGAATTTCCACAGTTTTACTTTTGAGGTCAGTGAACAGATGCTAATAATTCATCATTATTCCTACAGTAAGCAAGAAGCTCTTTACAAGACTATAGACCATTTAGCACTTAATAAATCAGAGCTAATGCTTGAAATTACACTCAGAAGTGAAGATACAGTCACCATAATGAAAGAGGACATAAGCTACTTTGTGCCCTAAAGATCTGGGTTGATTTTTGTCTGCATGGATCTTGTTTCTTCTTAGGGCCATTAGATTTTGTTTGCAAGACAACAGCATGACTGAACAGAACTCTATGTACCGACAAACAAGGCAGCTGCAGTTTCCCATATGCTTTCCTCGCTTATGTCATTGGAGAGCATCACTGCATTTGGTTGAAGAGCTTAGACAACCCACAGCAACAGCCAAATTCACTCAGGCCCCAAATGTAGAGTATACAGCAGAGGTGGATACTCCCTGGCATATCAAAGTCTAATTCCAGGACAGTAAGAAATAAATAATGCAAGAGACTCAACTTTAAGAATGAAGCCATTTTATCCAATTAAATAGATTCTGCTTTTTTTTTCTACATAGGAATATATTGAAGTAAAAAGGAAAAGCATTAAAGGTCATTCAGAAGTCTTTAAAATTATATTTTAAATACCAAGAAATATTAGTATCTAATTCCGTGGTCATTTGTAAGGTTATTTCTTTGAAATTTAAGTGGGCTCCCTGCAGGCTCACTCACGCTTACACACGCACACACACACACACAAAGCGCGCACACACAGGTGTGGAAGCCCAGTCACTCCAGGATTAGCTGTTCCTCAGAAAGCTCAGTAATGATCTGAAATCTGAAGCCCTACTTGAACTTTTCTACTAATTCAGTAATTACTGCTGTGCCTGAAATTGGCCCCTTTCCTGCAATTACTCAACATGCACTTTCAGTCAAAGAGGTTAACACCTGAATTTAGATTCTAATTAGCACCTAAGGTAGAATTTTTTGTTTAAAGCTTATTAAAATGGAGACTTTTCCCAGCATAAGATCACACTAGTCAACACAGGTAAACACATGTTTTATAGCCCAGTCTCTTTCTGGTTATCCTAAAAGCAACAGAGGTTAGAGAGAAAATCAATATGAACGTATCAGCATTTAAGATACTTCAGAATAAATCAAATTCAGTCAATATCTGGATTTGTCAGACTGGAAAGACTCTCCATACAGCCAAAGACCACTGTTTCCAAATCCCCATTTAAAGAAAGAATTTCCTTCAAGGGAAGATGGAAATAATTGGAGATAAAGACAAGTTAATGTTGGTGTCATTGGCTTTCAGAGCTATCACTATTTCCTTCCCTGAGTCTTCCTCATATTTAAAAAACAGCAATAGCAAAAACTCAGCTGTGTGGGACAGGCGGTCTTCAATTCCTCAGGCAAAAATTTGTGTGAGTTTATCTTCAACCACCAGTGTGTCTTCAAGTTAACTATGAGCCCTCCAACACATGCCTGAGAACTGATCACTCAGTCATTGCCTGGGCACCTTCAGCAATGGGAAACTCGCCACTTCCTAAAGCACCTCAGAAAATCAGGATCCCAGAAATGGTGGTTTATATGCACACTGGATTTGGGGGCATCCTTATCGTTCAGTTGACTCATAGTGAGCTTTCAATACACACTACTGTTTAACAATTTTTCCCCTCCCTGTTCTTGTGCAACTGACATTTCAAAATCCAAGTTCAAGAACTTGTATTTATCTCTTTTGCATTTTCCTCTACTTCAGTTCAGCTCTTTGTTCAACCAATCAAGTTGATTTGGAATTGACTGTGCTCTCTGGTTTCTCACCACCTACAAATATCATGAGCATCCTTTCTTTGTTTCTGTTCAAGGATAAACTTGAAGATACATACAAAGTCTCTCAGCATCAAACTTGACTCAGCTAACACTACAATACAGGAATGAAACTCTTGTGACTTGTCAGCTATTCTGAGTCATGTATATTCTGAGCTGAATCAAATACAAGAAGTTGAAACAATGCTTATCTCTTCAAAAACAAAGGCAAAAGCGTCAAGGGGTAGGACATGGTAAAACCATGTGTATTAGTTTGCTAGGGCTGCCATAGCAAAGCGCCACAGATTGGATAGCTTGAAAAATAGAAATTTATTTTCTCATAATTCTAGAGCCAAGAAGTCGGAGATCAAGGGTTGGTTTCCTCTGAGGCCTCCCCCCTTGGCATGTAGATGGCCTCCTCCCTTTGTCTTCACGTGGCCTTTCTTCTGTATGTGTCTGTGCTGTAATCTCCTCTTCTTAGGAGGACACTGGTCATTACTGGAGTGGGGCCTACTTTCATTATCTCATTTTAACTTAATTACCCTTTTAAAAGCCATGTCTCCAAATAGAGTCACATCCTGAGGAACTGGGGGCTAGGATTTAAGCATATGAATTCGGGGGGAACGCGGTTCAGCCCGTAACACCACCTGAGACACCTCTAGCCGTGTTCTGAGTTACAGATGGCCCGCATTCCTCCAATACCGGTTACTCTAAATCTCATGTCTAGTCTCACTAGCTCTGCAATCTTGCACATGTCTTTTCACACACTTTTTTAGGGGCTTTTTCTGTACTTCAGAACCTGCCTGCAAGTGGGTTGATGTCTAAATATGAATCTGAAAGTGTTTAACCTCTTTCAATGCTGCAGCATTTACATTTGCATTTCACAAAATGTATCTTTTGCCGATGGACCTATTTATGACAATAAATCATATTTTAATCTAGACTGTAATGAGCATCAATATATAAATATACATAAAGTTATAAAGTTACAGCATAATTACTTATATTTCTGCCACTACATCCAATCTTTCTTTGAAAGGATACAATACAAATATGTAGGTAGAGGGCCTCAGTTATGTTAAGCCAGGTGTTACTAAGGAAAATTGATGATTTGACCTCCAGTAAGATCAAATATATGCTAAGATGGACCTTTGGTTCAACTATTTATCTCCCCAAAATGTGTCTCATCAGAGTGGAGCCCTACAGTTGTGCAAAAAAGCTCAAAGCCCACAGAAGTAAGGTTAGAGAAACATTTTCACATAATGGATGTTAGCCACATTCCATCAGTAATATACTAAAATTCTTAGAACCTAGATATTATTAGCAAACAAGATACTGTATGTTTGTGAATGAATAAAATAATTTTTTTAAAAACGGTATAATTCCCTTTAGACCACACAGTAAATTATCATTTTCCTTTATAGTCACTGCCTGTAAGCACTTAGATAAAACTCTTATCATGTTGCAAAATTTCTTCAGGTATACCATGTAATCAATATAACAGTATATTAAATAGAGCAAAACTTTGGATTGAAGACAGCCCCTAGGCTTAAGAATTATCTTGACTGCTAACCTAGCCAGCTCCTTTAACAAGTAACTAAAGGATGTATGTTTGCCCCTCTCCCCTCCTCAATATGCACAGTTACTCCATCCAACTGTTGGAAGGGCTGGACATCTGTGAGACCAGACCACATGGAGTCCAACTACGTGTAACAGTTAACACATCAGTAAAACAGGAAGAAAAAGCTAAAGAAAAAATAAGAAGAAGGATTGCATGTTACTTTTAATAGCATCTATTTATTCTGTGGAATTAGAAAATGTGCTTTTTTGAGCATCCACTCCAGGCCCTGGAAAAACTAGAGAATTAAAATAAATAAAATAAATCCCTTTAAAAAATATTTTGCTATTTTTTCCCCAATAAGAGACTAGAGATTTTATCCACATTGTCAATTAACCTCAACCCCAAGGAGATAGCGTAGTGAGTGAGGGCATGAACTCTGGAGCCAGGCTGCCTGGATGAAATTCTAGCCCTTCCACTTGCTCACTGTTCGCACGGGAAAGTTACTCAAGCTTCACGATCCTCACCTGTAACGTGACTGCATTAGTATCTACCACTTAGGATTGTCACAAAGACTAAATGAGGTAAGCCCTTAGGACAACGCCCAGCATGTTGTAAGCACACTATCAATCTTAGACATTATTGTTTTTTGTTAATAGCATTAATAATCACAAAAAACTATGAGGTGACCATTATGATCTCTATTTATACATGAACAAAATCAAGATTTGCCCATTAACTGGCTATTAAATGGTGGAAGTGAGATTTCTGCCTCACTCCTGCTCCTGCTGTAATGTCTGCCGTGAAATGTCATCTTGTGTGGAAATTGCTTGTCTCCCCACAGCCAAGAGCACAGAGCAGTGGGGGATTGGAATTCCTTTAGAGAACCCAGTCATTCCACAGTTTTTTCTCCTGCTAACAAACATGACAAATACAGGCAGTTTTGGGGCCAACACCTGAAGTGGGGGCAGACCAGGCATCAGGCGGGGAACAGAGGCATCAGGCAGCTCCTGAAGTCAGGGCACCCGTGGCATTGTGATTCTGGGCCATCTGTCCACGAACAGCGGGATGCCAGCAAGTGACAGGTTAGGTTAGGGCAGTGGTCTTTGAGGGCAGAGGCCTTGTCTTCTCCAACTCTGTGACATGCCCAATAGAGCATAATAAATACTCAATAATAACTGTTTGTTAAATTGAGTTGTCTTGAACTCAACTGAATTGGCCAGCCCTCCTCAAGGGTATTGCTTGAGAAGCAGAGAAGACCCCCACCCCCGCCCTCACATCCACACATGCCAACATAACTCATTTATCCATTTGCTCACCCGGTGCTTTCCATGGGAGTTCTCGATAATAAGCAAGATGGGCAGGGTCCCGCTACCAAGGAGCTTAGAGCCTGATGAGGGAGGAAGTGGATAATTAAGCAAGTAATGACATGCAGCCCGAGGAATGCTCTGAGACAGAAGCAGGAGATGCCCCTAAAAGCATGGGAGGAGAGCACCACAGAGCTCAGGCCCGTGGAGATGCAGGTGGAGGCCCTTGCAGGCCTGCTAGAGCATTTGGGTTCTAGTGAGTGATAATGGGAGACTCTTAGCTGTTTTTAAGCTGGGAGTGACATGTTCCATTTGCATTTTGGAAACTCAGCCCGGGTCCCTTATGGAGAATGGAGTGGGCAGGGATGGTCTGGAAGGGAAAGATCACACCACTGCAATAATCTAGCCAAGAAATGACAGTGGCCTAGGTTAGGGGGAGGAGAAAAGTGGAAAGACTGGAGATATATTTTGGAAGTGGAAATAGGGGGTGGGAGTTGAAAGTGAGAGAGTAATCAGAGATGCGCTAAGAGTTTTGGTGGGGAAACTGAGATGATTGTGGCTCCATTCATTTACTTGTAAGGAGAGGTGAGCCCTGGCTTAACTATGTTGATTTTGCAGTGCCCCTAGGACATCAGAGTTCAGAGTTAGCAGTTGCATCTTGGAGTCTGAAGCCCAGGAGTAGGAATATAGATGTTACATGCTGATGTGTGATACCAGATACGTCAGCACATGTGTGGCTGTTGATTGAGACCAAAGCGAGACTAAGAGGTGAGCACAGTGGCAGACAAGGACTACTATTTAAGGTAGCGGGCTCCAAGCTTAAACGTGCGTCTGAATTGTGGGGGGATTGTCAAAAGTGCAGGGTGCCCCCCTGTGAGTTTCTAACTTAGAAAGTCTGATCTGAGGCCTGAGAGTTTGCATTTTGCTGGATGATTCTGATGCGGATGGACTGTGGACCGATCACACTTTAGAAACACTGATTTCAGAGAAGGGCAGGGGAGGAGAAATGCTTAAGAAACTCTAAGAAAGAGCAGCTACAGGGAAAGGGGAAGGGCTAAAACACAGAGTTCTGGAGCAGAGAAGACAGCGCCAACATGGGAAGAAGGGGTGAGTCCTACCTGCCTGGGTCGGTCACCCCTACATGTCCCAGCCAGGAAGGCCCCTGTCAAAATGGAGATGTAGCACCGAGAATGAGTCACATGTCTTTGGCCCTTGCGGATCCACAGCCTTTTATCCAAAACCCTTGTGTCTATTTGTGTTTCAGAATTCGCAATTTGGGGACTACTGGAAGGCTGCTTATTCAATAAATTTTTTCAATCTCCAGCAGGGTCTGAGATAGCATCTGATTATCAAATGCAAACATTTTTCTGCAGCAAAATGTATAAATATTTATACTAAGTGAAACAAATAAAGAAAATGGCCTCACACATTGGTTTAGTCCAGGTGACAAAGGAAACTAACCTGGATCAAGTTTTACCTTCGCTGAGTTACAAAAACAAAACAAACAAAAATCTTTTACTCTCAAGTTTTACGGACTTCCAAACTATAGATAAAGGTTAATGGATCTCTGCCACCTGGTCATTCCTTGCTATGAATGTGTCTGTCAGACCACAGTTAGTTTTGCTATAACATTTTTTTTTGACCACATTAATACATTCCAATTCCGTTGGTACATTAGGGAAATGTATGAGCATAACTCAAATTTCACAATACGCTTTTGCACAATGTTTTCTTCAAGAAACACTCAGTGAACACAGAAAACTCTGTGCAGCAGAACCAACAAGGGTAGAAATACACAAAACACACGCACACACCTCAGACTACCACCACAATTCATCACATGCGCTATTCTGTGAAGTTGTATTTTCTATTCTTCACACTCGTGAGCTTTTCAGTACAAACTCACTCAACATCTCAAACCTGTCTGAGAGTCCTGATTCAAAATGCCAGAGTGCCTGTGCAAAGGAAAGTACCGTATACACTTAAAGACCTCAAACAGAAATCACCAAACCCTGCAAAAATGGTCCCTTTTTATACTAGTAGTGGCTGCATTAGTGGCTTTGAACATCATTACAAGTTCCAAAGACTTCAGCTGTCCTGTGAAGCTTCAAGTAAATGAGGAAGCTACGAAAGAACTTCTAAACACGATATGAAAGTTAATTGAAGGAAGCTATACATTAGATCAAATTTTTAATTTTGATTAAAGTTTTTTATTATGAACAAATACCTGGAAAGACCTGCATTTCAAAGGCAGAAAACTATGCTCTAGGATTTAAGGCTGCAAATGATCCCTTAACTGTGATCGTTGGTGCCAATACCAAACTGAGGATGGGAGCTACACCTTTTCACAACTAGTATCACAGATTTTTATTGATTTCAGAAAACTTTCCTTCTAGCACTGCACAATAACTCACAAGAGGAAACCCTTTCAATGCCCACTTCTACAAGTAAACATTAGCTCTTTTTCAAGATCAAGTGCCATATTTATTGTAATATTTATGGATTTTATAACCATTTGACATAGGTACAACTTTTATTAAGTTCTTATCTTTTTATGTGTCACTGAAAAAGTTTTTAAGTGTTTTCCCTTTAATCCCATTTTCTCATAAGTTCTATGGTTTTTATTGTGCAATTATGCAGAGTGTGGATATTCTCAGGAGTGCATATAAATCACATTACAACAGAACTGACTACCTCTAGCATTCAGCAAGCTCTTAAAGGTATAAGATTTAGACCAAATAAATCTTGATGGGGAGAAGGTAGAAAATAACCTCAAGGGTCAACTGTGATACCCTGCACTCCCACCCAAAATGTGTGTGATGTACGATAGAAATACAACAATCAGAAAAGCTAATAAGTCATTTATCTCTGAGTGATGGACAGAGAGTAACTCATCTTTATTCTTTACCGACTATTACAAGTTTTCTGCAATTAGTATCTACTATCTTTATAATCACAAATAAGTACACACATGGTTGGATTTTGTTGTTTTACTATTTTCTTTTTTCTTTTGAAATCCGGATCCCAACCAATCTATCTAAACTCAGAGGAAAAACCAGTTGTAGTAACCACCACCCCCCTGGAATTTGCTGGATGCCTGGGTTGGGGATGATAGTGCATCTGAAAAAATCAAGTTTCCCCCTCTTCACAATTTTGCCCAGTCCAGCCCTGCCCAGCCCTCAACCCTCAAGCCCATCCAGGCTCCCATGGTACCAGCTGCAGATGCTCCTCTCAAAGGGACGAGTTGGCTAGACTCCCTTTCCAGGTCTACTGTCATCTATTGGATTTATTGGACCAATCGCTGAAAAGGTATTGTGAACGTCAAAACCAAATACCAGTCTCCAGGTCTTAGATCCTATCCTCTTTCTTAGAAAATCCAGCCTTAATCCAGTTTGCATTTTTCCGCACAAGCAGCTTATTCGCTAATGGAACAGTCAGATTCCTCCACTTGCTCATTTGTTCACACAGAAAAAGCTGCCTGGGAGACCACCTGTATCGGAAGGGCAGCTGACTAAAGGATTGTTTTTTCTGAAGACAGATTTTCAAGACAATTCTCAGGACTTCGCACATGTCAAAGTCGCTTTTCCATATAACAATGTGCGGCCTCCACAAGGTAGTTCCCTTGTCTTCTCTGGAAGTCCCACCAAATGGAGACAGAAATAAAATGTGTGTTAGTACCTGAAGCTCTGAGGGTTCGCTTCTCCCTCCCCGACCTAACACACAGACACCCAAACTATTCACCCATTACCTAGAATTTGCCAATTCAGAAATCTATGTTGGGCCCAATTCTAAAGTAATTATTCTGAAGAGGGGAGGGTACAGCTCATGGTAGAGTGAGGGCTTAGCATGCACAAGGTCCTGGCTTCAATCCCCAGTACCTCCATCAAAATAAATCAATAAATGAACCTAATTCCAGCACCCCCCCCCATTTTTTTAATTAATAAAAATTTTTTAAAATATAAAGTAATTATTCTGACATAACTCACAGTGACATGAAAAGGAATTTGATCAAGAAAAAAACTACTAAATCACATAGCAAACATAAAGTATATTAGGTAGTTAATTTACCTTAATATAGAGTGGTTTCTGCAAAGCGGTTAAAAGGCTCCCTTCTCAGAGAGATTAAACCTTTAAAATAGCTGAATAATGTTTAAGAGGCACCATTTACTTTTACTTGATAATACTTTGTCTCCTTTACTACCCTGTCAAGTCTGACAGTGAAGATGGACATAAAAGGCTGGTTTATAATATAAATCACTTAGAATATGAAAGGCTTCCTATAGGTAAAAAAAAAAAAAATCTGTTTAAAATGAAAAAATTCTTTCCTCAGCTTCTTTACCTGGGACATCCCAGACTTAACTAAGTACTTGACCTATTATCATTGGCCATGTCCACGGTACGGTAAACCAACTTTTGGAACCGAAATGAACTGCAACACTTGGAAATGGTACTGCTTTCTTTATGCGGGAAGAAAGTCAGTCCAACAAAGCACATGAACATTTTTGTTTCATAGCAATGAGTTATTCTATGCCTGTAAGGACAATTTTGAGGAGAACCCTTGTATGGTTAGATATGTAAGAGTGCATAGTCAAGTAATACTGTCCTAATTAGCGGTGGGGGACGGAGGCAGGGATGGGGTAGCAGTAGAGGAAGAAAAGTCAAGGGATTCATGCTGCAGATACTCCCAGGACGCACTTAGAAACTCTCATCCTCATCTTTCATATGCTCTTCTTTTCCAAGTTCTTATCAATCAATTCAGCACGTAGTATGACCCATTTAAGAAAAATAAGTTAATTTTACTATCCTTTGTCTGGTCTATAGGGGTTACTGAGTTATGGTTTTAATTAAATTAGTTATTTCTTTCAGGCAACTTGTGTGGCTAATCTGGTTTTTCACTGATTTAACCAATGTTCTATTTTTTTTACCCATTAGAACAGTAAGTCTAAGCACATATAGTCTCTGAGCAGGTAACCTCAACTATGCCATTAGGTCTTTAAGACCATCTCTGGCTCTTAGGAAGAATAGGAAAATAATCAAATCAATCCAAAGAATTTCCAGACGTCTGAGGAATGCTGGGATCCGCTCTGATGAGCCCTTACTCATCTTTCTTCTAGTCCTGGAGAGATGACTCAGTAGTAACAAGATGATTCATTGTCGTTTCACAAGCAATTATAAAAATATCCCTGTGTGTGGTTTAAAAAAAAGGTTCAGAGGTCAGGCTGATGAAGTAAATTTCAAGTAGACTCAGACTCCAAATTCTATTAATATAAGGTGAGGTCAGCATTTAAGCCTCTTCTTATTGCTAAAACAGTTCTGACGACCATCCAGTATGGCCTTGTCTATCATGAAAAGCTGGAACAGTGTGGACACTCACTGGAACAGAGCCAGACATGAAGAGAATAGGCCAGAGAAAGTGACAGCTCTGCTCTGTTGAATGCCCACCACATGCTCTGTTTTATGGATGAGGAAACTAGGGCCCAGAGATGCTCAGTCTTGCCTGAGGTCACACAGCCATAAGCTACAGAGGCAGGATTCAAGGTGGGGTCTGTCTGCCTCCAAAGTGTTTCCACTGCACGTTGGTGGATAGTTTTACAGAAATGTACCTTCACAACTCTAAACAAAGAGTTCTTTCCCACCCAAGCTTCTTCACCCTTTAGGAGACAATTATCAAATAGCCATGTGCTGTGGGGCTGGTTACAGATAATCTGCCATTTATTAACGTATGACCCAGAGAAAGTCACATACATTCTCTAGGCCTTGGTATTTATATTTTTTAAAATATATTTTGTATTATTTATAAGTACATATATCAAAGGGTGGTTGTGGAGGTTCAATGTTATAATGTTCCTAAAGTCCAAGTACATATTAAATAGTCTATAAGGAACCATTATAATTAACTATTACTATTTTTCACTGACTTAATTAATGGCTCCAGAGATGTTATTTTTACCACATCATTGCAAAAGGTTAGTAACTCTCTCTCTCTTTCTGTCTAATTTCCTTTTAATTTTTCATTGGCCTCTTTTTTCTTTAAAATCTTATATTTAAGTTTTTATTATAGAATATTTCAAACATAAATTAGAGATTAGAAACTCTCAAATATCCATCACTCAGCTTCAAACATTAACAACTTGTAGCTAATCTTCTAAAGGTTAACAATAGATAGAAAAAAATCCTCTTCAGTTTCCTTGGTATACAGAATCACTTGAGTTTCTCCTATTAAAATCCCAGATATCTCAGGAATTATTTTCAAATGTATAAATACTGCTCAGTATTTATAAGAAAAGCTTATTTCTTTTTTAAAACAAAATAAAGTAGCCCAATCTTTCTGGAATCATGTTTTATAGTATAACAAGCTGAGAAAACTTTACAGATGACGCACAATCCATCAAATTCTCAAACTCAGCAAGGAATCTAGACAAGAATATGAACTCGAGAAGGGCCGAAGATCTGTGAGAGTTTACAAATCCTCGAGGACGTCTTTTCCTGACTCTAATCCAAGAGTTGGATTCTAAACAAAATACAAAGAGAATGAGTTCCACCGAGCTTTGTCCTCCAGTTAGAAGAATTCCCCACAGCTCTGTCATTGAAAACTGGGCCTTTGTCTTCACATGTGGGCCTCCAAAGTGTAGGTTGTTGGTGCAGAACCACTGAAGCTATTGCTAACCACAACTCATGGACTCCGAAAATGATTTCTTGGTAATAGGGAATTAATTATGTGATTACTAGACTCCCTTTCTGTGCCATTAGTCATAGGAAGCTGGAAACTATGCCTGTTTTCAAGGCAAATTGCTCATTTTGAATTATGCCTCAAAATGTAGACTCTCATCTGTAGATCTAAACCGAAAAACCCAGGCCAAATTGTCAATTAAAACTTCTGAAAGTCATCCTTCGCCAGGCCAGCCAATGGTCTGTGATGACTTGGGGAATCTTCTAAATGGGAGACAGGAATGAAAAGACTGGAGTCTTCTGCATGTTGTCTTCCTTTCCTACAAATGCTTGAGGGAAATTCAAATCACAGCCACTTTTTTCCCCATAACTCAGAAAAACACAGCATAATGGTTTTTTCCCCGACAGGTCCATGGTTCACCAAGCTGTTGGCTCCACTTCTCTCATGATGACAACTAACTTAATTTCCCAATCCGGATGCACAGCCTCATCCTTCCAAAGCAGCTATCGTCCTCCAACTAGGAAGACTACAGCAGAGTTAGGAACAGGGCCTGCTGTTTATCCACAGCAGAAGGAAGAAAACCCACTCACATGGGGTGTAAGGAAGAGAAACAGCCCCTCACCCCCCAAAAAAAAGTGGGGGGGTGAGAGGAATAGAATATGGCTGCAAGAGAAGCAAGGGAGGATGAGAGACTTCAAAACTTGCTAGATCAAGATCTCCTTAGGGCAAAACCACATCCCATTCATTTTTGTAACCACACTGCTTGGCACACAGTAGGAATGCAATGAATGTTCACTAAATTCAATTTAACTGAAATGAGACAAAACAGATTGACCAAATGTAGCTTGCAGTGTCTCTAAACATAATTAATTCTGGAGGTTCTCAAAATCATCTGAGAGTTGGCTTGGTAATAATTTTCATCTAATGATGGCTCCTTAGACCAGATATGAATTTCATTAAAAGAGTCAGCATGCCAGCAGCTAGAATATGAGCAAAACGTTAAAGATGTATTTCTCCAGGATCAGGGGACGGAACAGGATATAGGTTAATTATGCACTCTCAATTATGCACTTTTGCTATCCGGAATTTGTTTCCTAGAACAGGAGCGGATATATTTCAGATCGGAATCAGGGTGATAACAAGGAATATTCTATGAGTGTGTGTGCAGCCAGGACCTGAGCTGTTAAGTGCTGGGACGCTCAGCTGCAGCCAGTCTGGGCTCTAAGGACACACCCGGGACTGTGTAGCACAAAGAGCTGCATGTAATAGGCCCACAGTTGATGCCAGCCGAACTGAAATTAATTGCTCAGGTTGGGCTTTGGTCCTCTTTAAAACAACTCTCTGAGGCCGTCTCATTTCTACGGTGACGTTTGCTGTTTTCAGTTCCAAGTAACACTCAAGTTCAATCTTGTTTCAGCACCAACTTTTCGTTCAGGTGTTGCCTCAGCAAAGCTGATAACAATTACGCACTTTCCCTGACCTTGTCCCAACTTTCCTGTAAACAGGTAGGATATGAAAAAATAAATGCAGAAGGGTAACCTAATACCAACTTCAGTCCTGGGGTGGCTGCTAAGTTGCTCTATTGTGTCTCGAGGAATGCTTTCTGCTACCACTTTAATGTAGTCAAAAGAAAGGGTGTGACCTGGAGGTCTAAGAGACAAGACTGGAAATTTTCACATCTTCTTTTCATAAGCTGAAGATGAGCCTTAGACCAATAAACATCTGGGCCTCCCATTGTTCCACGTCTGAATATCAGGAAGTTTTGGTAGTAGAGACAATGTGAAATGCTAGAGACAAAAATAATTACTTGAATCAGTACACGTTGCACTGGCTGTGTTGATTTAAGATGCTCTGTGAGCTACTGTACCGAGTCAGGGCTTGATTTTGTGGTGTTTGCTTTCTTCCCAAGTGAACGAATAAGTACAAGACCGGAAACTGGAGAATACACAAAGCAGGTAGGTGGGATTCAATGAGTTAAACCTTTAAGCTTTACAGAAAGCTAGACTTGTAGGGGACAAAAAAATGCTGACTGGAAGCTTAAACTCCATGCTTTCATCTCTGGGATGACAGCTAATTAAATATGTCTTTACAATATTTTGGATGAGGTACTCTGCATGAAAAAGCAGAGCCTCACGTTGTATAAATAGAATTTTCTTTATTTCCAAATGCAGTTTGGTAAAGATATATTTCTTCCATAATAGGAAAAAAAGTTGTTCATGTTATATTAATTAGTTGAAAATTGACGTTTCAGGAAAATAGTGAGGTATGGATCATTTGATTCAAATTGAGGTGAGTTTGGGTTCGAGTCCTAGCTCTGCCACTTCCTAGCTGTATGAAACTGGACAAGTTCCTTACTTTGGTGAATTGCCGCTTTCTCCCCACCACAGTGAGTAATAACACCATCCTCTTCACAGAGTTGGGAAGAGGATTAGAACTGTAAGAAGTACCCAACCCCACCAGCCAGCCAGCGTATGACAGCCCTGGCTGTGACAGTAACTAAAAGACCCCTTCATCCCACTACTGTTGTAAAGGAAAAGCCAATGCTATTTTGTAAGAGAGCCTTTTTAAAAGACAAGCTAATTCTATATAACCATATATTTTTTTAAATGCTCGTTGAAAAGCACAGTACTGCTATGAAAGAGTATTTTTTTTAAGACTGTACAATCAGGCAAAAAGAGTCAGGAAGCCCTGACAAGGGGACCGATCTTAGGCAAGTTTCCCTGTACCTCATATCAGTCAAACTGAAATGATAAGGCCATCTTGACCTGCCCCATGCAGTGTTGTGTGGCTCAAATGAGAAAAACACGTGACAGAGCTTTGAAAGTTAAAAGATCCACATGCATAAAAGATAGATGCTCTATAATTCCATAGTTTGAAAGTATACATATATTAATATCTACTCAGCATTCAGTCATGCTTTTGAAACATAACCTACCTAGCAGACAGCCCCAGAACAAAACAAAACACAAAGAGATTTTGAGTGGATGAGAAAAGTAGAAAAGAAGGATGAGAAAAAGTGTCCTATTTCTACATACACTTTTCTAAAAGATTCAAATAATGCGGTATATATTGGTTCTCTGTATGTTCCAGAAAATTTGCAAAAATATCTCCAAATCTGTAGAATCGAACAGACAAGCAAGCATTACATGCAACAACAACCCACTGGCTTTTCTAGACTCTTATCTGATAGAACTCTTTGTGTATTCATCACACACAGTCTCCTTGCATGATTCACTTATTTCTTATGAATGAATGAATCAGAAATGGAAGGTCCTGGCAGACGAGGATCCTGGGACATGCCTTCACATATGGCCAGTGAATAATTGATTTAAAATAATCACTTTAAACGACACACATTCATTGCTGGTGTCAGGTTCATTGTTACAAGCCTTTGGAAAGCAATATGGCAAAATCTATTAAGAGCCATAAAAATGCCCATATATTTTCACCCAGTCATCACACCCCTGGGAATTTATTCTAAGGAAATAATTCATGCACAAAGATGTTTGTGGCAGTTTCATATGTAAAAGTGTAATCACTTCAATGTTTAACTATGGTTATAACAAACAATAATTATAAAGATAATGCAGCTACCCAGAACCATGTTAATACTAAAATGTTAAACTACAAATGCGAAATATAAAATGGTATCCGAATATGATTTCAAATCTGTAAAATGTTGGTATGTGTTTAATGACCAGAAATAATATGCAAAAATTAAAAATGTGTTAATAAGGTATGATACATAATTTGAAATTTTTTAACTATTCTGTTTTTCACAATTAAAGGAAATAAATATCCATTGAAATATTTTTCATTTGACTATAGCTGTAAGGCTATGAAAACACTGGCATTATTTTAGTTAATTTTTCACAGCAACCCTGGAGAAATGGCAAGGGTGTATCCATAGCTATTTGGACACGAAGGCTCAGATAAATTCATGTTCTGTCTGGAGTCCCTTTTAAAAAGTGGCTGAGCCAGGGCTTGAACCAAGTCTGCCTCCCAACCCTTACTCCAGGGGCCTGTCTCTAAAGTGCCTGCTTAATGCTCACCTCAAGGAGATGGATTCCTCCAGCCTAGACTGGTCAAGACATTTGGGTGAGGCGCTTTAACCCAACCCAGGCTTTGAGGTGCCCTGGTATCCTTTGAAAGATCATATGCCTAAAGAGATTCCCATCCTCTGACTTCTGGGTCTCACTTCTTCAACAAAGGCTGAGTCTCAGATTTTTTCAAGTAGCTTAAATTCTGTGGCTCAGGAGCAATCTCATAGGAAATCATAGCCTTCTTTGATTTAGTGTTGGATAGAATCTTGTATCATACAAAATCAGAAAAAAATATCGAGTTAAACTCTGAAAACCAACCAGCTTACTTATCTATTCATAAACTTCATGACTGAGAGGAAAGCAGTAATGAGTCACTCCCAGAAAGGTAAAATTGGACACATAAATTCCAGAATGAACTTGACTCTCTAGATGTCAGGGATCCCGGTGAAACCGGACCAGATCAGGCACCTCTCCCGTAAACACAGCTGCACGTGACCAGGGCTGCACGTGGGAATGGGCTACCCCCCACATTTGGGATGGAATGTTTGCATCCTCAGAGCATTTATCAGCTACAAATATTTGATGAAAACATTTCCTTTCGACGATGAAATCAGTTTCACCTTGGCTTATGAAACCTCAAACCCCCATGTGTATGCCAGTATCCAGCCAACGTACTCTGTTATCATGATGTGGACTTGGGACTGGGAATGAGTATGGATGCCAAGTTCCGATATATCCAGGCCAAAAGGCTGTGGCTTTCTAAGGGAATGTCTGGGTACTACTTATCATTTGATGTCTCCATAATTATGCCACAAGTTGTGTTATTTTCATTAGTTTGGTGCCAAGTATCAGGCACAAAAGTGAGAAGCTCTAAGAGCATCATATAATCAATTTCTTTTCTTAAATTATGTTGTTATATTTATTATAACTACCAAAGTAATACACATTCTTTGAAACTTAAGATTCAAATAAACAGAAAAAAGAAAATTTAATTCCCCGAATTCCACTACCCATAGATAACTAATGCTAGCATTTTAACATTTTGGGATTTATTTTCTAATCTTTCTAGTGGATCTACCTTTTTCTCTTCTTTACCTTTCCCTTTTTGCCAAAAATGAGATAACATTGTACCGCAGTTTTATGATCTGTTTTTCTCACATAGAAACACATCAAAAAACTTTTCCATTATCTTCTACTGCATCGTTGTTAATAGCTACACACTATTCCATCATACGAACATGTTATAATTTATTTTATAATCTCATATACTGGGCACTGGGATGTTACTAATTTTTTACTAACATAATCTAGTTTCTTAAAATAATTTTTAAAATATTAATGAGAGTGTTGGAAATTTTTGCTTTAGTAGACCCAGACCTAAACCTGTTACCCAAATAAGCTAAACACAACCAAGAAAGCCTAGATCTAAAGTTCAAAACCCCTTTGAACTCTGGCGATTCCATTCATTTGTCCTAGAAGACCTGCACCTGTGCAGCCGCCTCCCCATCTCGGCCGGAATTCCCGAGGGGAACGATGCCACGCAAGGGAGCAGGCAGCTTTGTTTCTTCAGAATCCTGCGGGAGCATTCATCTTGGGTTTTAAGCAATGTCATGTTTGCAAAGCCTGAGTCACAACCTCCACCACCCACCAAATGAAAAGCACTTTTTCTGTAGCTTTGTTTCAAGTTTTGCCGCGAAAATAAAAGGAATGTGGGTGAGGGTAAGAGAAACTACCAAACTACAGGCATCTTTTCATTTCCAGTTGGGTGGCTGGTGCTTCATCTCCTTCAGCTTCTGGGGTTTTCAGCACCAACTCCCATGTGTCATTGGAGCTGCTTTGACTCTCACGCAATTCTAGACATCCAACCTTATACTCTAGGTGGTTCTGTCCAACAGGAAATAAATGTCTCTTGAACAAAAGCATCAAACCAGGAAGCAACTGTAAAAGTAAGTCAGAGCTGTTCGGCGTAGAAAGTCGTTCTCAGAATGCTGGCTTCTCCCAGTGTTGATTTTTCTGTGCAAACAATGTAAAGCGCAAAAGCTGGCAACAAGGATTCATTATGAGGATTTGGGGGGGGTGGTAGTGTATGTGTAAATATACACACATTTCTTTACAAATATTTTGGAAACATGAGGTCCAGAGGAGCAGTTAGTGTTTTATGGGGGAGAAAGAGAATGGGAGAACTGAGCGGCAGAGAGGGAGGGAGGGCAGGGCACCCAAGGACAATTATTAAGTTGGCCAAGAAAAAGAAGTAGAGAATTTTCTGCTAAACCTGGATTATCTCACTGCTTCTGAGTATTTGCAATAAGTACGGTTTTTTTTTCTTCAAGCAAATGAGTTACCAGAAAAATATCCTGCCTCCCAGTCCCTTGCTCTGCCTGACAGTACCTGTCAGAAAGATAAGATCTTTCAATGAATTACAGAAGGTGAAAGGCCAGTCCCTCGCAGGCATCTGGCTGTGATGTACATCAGTATAATTATATCTTCTATTGCTGTGGGAAATTGACTATGCCTACAGGGACATGCTACTCCTGTATAGGAAGTTTCTTTTTTAATTACTGCAGAATACAAATCTGCAACTTTAGTTTTGGACCGATCTTACACTGTGCTTTGGTGAGGGGAGTGTGGTCCATACAGATGGAGATATTTTTTCTTCATGAATGAAAAATCTCAAGATAGCAGTAGGTTAGTACTAAAGAGAAAAGGAAACCAAAGGATTAATATTAAGTCCTATTATTCTGTAATTGTGAATGTGCATGCACTTGCATACTCTGGGAGGGAGTTGTGTCTTAAATCCCACAAATCTTTTTATGTATTTTATTTCCTTATGCAAGATTGCTTACCAAATAGATCATACCCTTGCAGATGTTCCTTAAGTCACATTTAAATTTGAGCTTTCAATGAGTATTATCATCCATTTGAGTTTGCTTCTTTGTGTCATGTTCAACTTTTCTCTTATATCCTCTAGAATGTTATTAATATGTATGCATCACACACATAATATGTATATAAACAAATATGCCCATGTGTGCACACACAAATGCATGTACACATATAGAATATTTTTACTTAGGCAAAGTCATGTCTATGATCTTCACTTTTCATTGAAAGAGTAAGTGAACCAACTTTAATTATTAACTGGTTCTTCTCAATTTCAACATTAGTATCATACGATGTATTAATTGAAAAACAGGCTATACTGCTTACTGCCTGGGATAAATTGAGTACTAAAGATAAAAAAGAAAAAACTCTATAAATGCAGTCAGTATGAACTCAGCTGCCCATTTCTCTCATAAATGGTCTAATTTTATCATATGGGAATGATCCTTAGAATCTAAGTTCGTAGCCTAGCTAATTGAGTTAAAGAACTGATCTGATATGACCTGTAACCACTTAAGCTAATTTAAATTATCAATTTAGACTCCGATTTTTTTTAATCCAGATTATCTCATGGACTTTTCAAAAAATTCAGTAAGCCTGAGCTTAGAACTTGGAAACTTTCTCAAAGTAAATTCCAAATCTATCTCAGTTACAAATATGTCATTCTGACACTGAACTCACCCCAGTCTCTTGCCATCAAACATCATTTGACCTATGTGTTGTTTGGACTAGGGATCAAAAACTGCCTCAGGTTAATGCAAAAAGCTAGCAATCTGGAATATATGGGCTAAATGTGATTTATTTTATCTGTGTTTAGAACTAGAAGTCATCTTGTTCCACCTTCTCATTTACAGGTGAGAAAACTGAAGCCTGAAGATGTTACATAATGTTCCCAATTTCAAAGGGTAACATAATGTTAAAACTGGAACCATAAATCAAGCCTCCTCAATCTCAAGCCAATTTTCACATTATCTTCTATGATGGAATATTTCATACATTAAGCTTCTCTGGAGTATCACTCTTAGACAACAGGTTTCTTGTAGAGATTTCAGTGTCTCTTTATGGGAGAAATATTCTGGCAGACAGTATTTTCCAAAGATGGCAGCAACACCATCTGGCATCCCACACTTTCTTGTTACAGTGTATTGATGTTCCTCCTATCAAGAGGTGGGGTTTATGTTCCATTACCTTAAATTTGGGCTTTTGTCTATTGCAGAAGTGATGCTTTGTGAGTTGTGACACTAATCTTAAAAGGTGATATAGCTTCCCCCTGGTTCTTTTAGAATATTCAACCCTCGGAGCAGAGTACCATGCTGTAAGGACAGCCAAGTAGCCAGTGAGAGAAGTCCCGTGGAAACATTCTGGCCAATAGACCCAGCCAGGTTCCTAGGCTCCAGCCAGCATCGGCCACCAAGCTATGTAAGTGAATGAGCCTTCAACTGTTGATTTCTGCCTCCTGTCATCAAGTCACCCCCAGCTCTGGACCCACTGACTTTTGGCTGCATCCATAGCCTTTGCTACTCACAGGGTGTGAGGAAAGGAATGGAGGACAGACCAGAGTCCAAGGTAAGGACAGTCCAACCTTTTTTCTACTACTCTTCACCCTGTCCTATGCTACCAAGGGAAGGCTCAACAGAAGCTACTTGGATTCCCTCTTTTCCTGTCTCCAACCATTTGCCTTTTCTTCTACCCCCTACCTCTTCTCTCCTTAAAGACCCAGTTAAAATGATCTCTTCCAAAAAGCCTCCCTTGAGCTCTTCCCCTGGGGTAGCACCCACATGCCCTGGTTCAGATTCTGTCAGCTACCACATCTGACACATTTGAAGGTCAGTGGGATTTCCACTCTGGATTACTTGTGTCTTCGTTTCACAAATGCTTGGGTCGGAGTAGCTTTATCTAGCTTTCATCACTGGCACGTATTGAGGCAGGGGTCAGCTTAAACCCTGATATCTTTTTCCCATGAATTGTTCCCCAGCAAGGCGTCTCCTAGCATGGACTTCTGCCTCAGACTTGTATCTAAGTTCAAAAAATTCCATACTAGCATCTTGACAGCAAGGATGTATCTCTTGATCTTTTTAATGTATACTGAAAGGACATGGCGGGTACCTTTATCGTGTCAGATTTCTTCCCCTATCTAATATTCCAATCAATAAAATTGTTTTGAATTAATCATGGTTATATTAGCTATTTATATTTTATAGTCTGTAAATTTCCCAAATACACCTGCTATGATTGCACACAAATTACTTCTTTTTTTGTTGAAGTATAGTCAGTTTACAGTGTTCTGTCAATTTCTGGTGTACAGGATAATGTCCCAGTCATACATATAGATATATATATATTTGTTTTCATATTCTTTTTTATTAAAGGTTATTACAAGATATTGAATATAGTTCCTTGTGCTATACAGAAGAAATTTGTTTTTTTATCTAGTTTTATATTTAGTAGTCAATATTTGCAAATCTCAACCTCCCTTTCCTCTTGGTAACCATAAGATTGTTTACTATGTCTGCAAGTCTGTTTCTGTTTTGTAGATGAGTTCATTAGTGTCTTCTTTTTTCTTTTTTAGATTCCATATATAAGTGATCATATGGTATTTGACCTAGAGATTGTCATTCCAAGTGAAGTAATCCAGAAAGAAAAACAAATTATTTCTTTTTTTAAGTGTTGAATAGAATGAGGTCAGAGATAGAACCTTGGTACAATATCCTTTGATTTTAGTAACTTTTAAATACACCTAACAACACCATCATGAGGCTCAATTTCACTGCATACCAGTCAAAGTCATATTATGGTAGACATGTTCATAAATCTGAAATTCCTCTTGAATGTCTTTATTCGTTCACTTATTTATTCATAAATATTTATTAAATACTTATACTTGCCAGGCACTGTACTAATCACTAGAGACAGAGAAATAAATAGAATTAAATATATGCTAGCAAGAAATTCATCATCTTTGGTACAGAGAAGCCATGTGAACAAATAACTGCAATTCACAAAACTCAAATCTTTTAAATTAAAAATTATGAATTTTATTATATCACAAATTTTAATGGATCTATGTAAAAAGACAATACAGAAAAAATAAAAAGATAATTAAGAAGAAAATCTTTGTAACACAAGATTAACTCCTGCAATATATACGAACTACAAATCAACAGGAAGAAGGCGAACAATCCAATTAAAAATTAAAAACAAGCAGAGGATATGAACAGGCAATTCATGAAAGAGGAAATGTAAAATGACCAGTAAACACATAAAAGCGGCTTGGTCTTATCTGTATTCAAGGAAATGCAAATTAGGATGAAACACCTTTTTCTTTCCCCACCATACTGGCAAAAGTTAGCACATCTGGTAACATTCAGTCCTGAGGCTGTGGGAAAGCAAATAGTCTCACGTGTTACTAGTGGGAATAGAAAGTGGTTCATCCACTTTCACAGGCAGTTCAGCAGCATCTATTACATTTTTGCGCGTGCCCACCATAGATTCCACTTCTCAGTTACACTTCCAGAGAAACACTGAACAAAAGAACACGGCCAAGGAGTGCAGCTTTGTCTATGTTAGCAAAGAATTGGAAAAAACCTAAATGTCATCAACATAGGAATCGTTAAATAAGTCATGATACAGCCATAGCCTGCTGTGAGGAGGTGAAGAAAGGACGAAATACATCTGTTATCAATAATACAAGATTCTTCAAGACATTACACAGTTTTTTTAAAAAAAAGGCAAGTTAGGGGGCAGGGTATTCATATACACACCAAACCAGAAATGCGGGTATATCTGGCTTGAAAGTAGTAGTTCAGGAGCCTTTATCTTTATCTGTATTATTTGGATATTTTAAAGAGAATCCCTCCATATATTACTGGTATTATTTTAAAGGAATTTTTGCAATTTATAAAGGTTTAAAAAAGAACTGCAATACACAATAAGCGCCCAAGTAGAGAACTGAACAAGGTACTATGTGGCCCAGTGGAAGGTGAAAATAATCCATCCTGTGAAGTTTCCCATCCACTAAACAAACCTTTATTTCTTTTTAAAAAGTAAATTATATATCTCAAGTGCTCAAAACCTAGACACCAGACACTAAGACTACGAAAAATTACTTTGGTGGTCTGTGACAGCTTTAGAATGTGCGTTAAATTGCGGAAGTTAGAAACAAAATTATGAAGTACTCAGGTTGGTTAGTTTATTCCCGTCAGCAGCTCTCTGTGGTCCCAGCATTGTGAGCCTCATGTAACAGGTGAGGAAACAGAGGAAGGAAAAAAGAGTGTCCTGCCCGGAATCACTCAATAGTCAGTATTTCCAATTTCAAATCCAAAGGGCCCACTGAAATTGATGCTGTGTTCAAATCAAGAGTCAGATAACTGGAGGTGATGGTTTAAGAGGCACCTCTTGTTCTCAAGAAACCAGCAAATATGGCTGGCCTCACCCCTTAGATGTCTTCACAGGACCATGGGGCTCATGCCCCTTGGACAACCAGGACATTCTGGTTCTTCCTCTACAGCAAAGCTACAGCGAGAGGCAGGTCTCCAGGAACATTCTGAGCCTGATTCGCCAGGCTCGCTCTTCTGCTGCACCTCAGACACGAACTCAGCCACCACACAGGGTGAATCCTCTGCCTTAGAGGAGTCCCTTAATGTGCCAATTTGTCTCAAGCAAAAGAAGATCCAATGATTTGCATAAATGCCCTTGCATTTTTTCCGTGATAAAGTAAAAATTCCATTTTATTCCTCACTTAAAAGTAAAAAGTACCTAGAAATGCTGTGCCTACCACATGTGCATCTGTGAATAAAGCTGAAGCTCCTGTCAGCCCTCATTATCCCCACAGGTGAGTTGGAAGCACACGCTGGCAAGATGTGCTGCCGAATAACTTGGCTTTTTTTTCTCCCTGATTTAACTGAGACCTGTAATGCTATTTGATGCAGTTTTCTGTATTTAATTAATTTAACATTCCAGATTTTTAATTTGCATTTAATTTAACATTTCAGGTTTTTAATTTACCAGATATTGTTTATCAAATATTCATTTCAGAGACTTCCACCGTATATACAGTGCATACCCCTCTTTAATTAGTGCGTGGTAAATTAATTCTTCTATCCTTGCTCCTTCATCAGATATTGGATTAAGGAAGTTGCACTGTTTCAATGCAGCACATACACTCGTTTATTAAACCAAGATGGTAAATTCCCCCATGTTTGTGCATTGCTCGTCTGCTTCCATGCTTAACCTGATAAAAGCTGCTGTGGTTAAAATCAGAAATCTGTTATGATTTAAAACCTGCTGCTTGGTGTGACAACAGGAGTGTTAAACTGTGTATTCTATCCAATGATTGGATCCAGTTTTGCTCTTTTCTTGCTCCTGGAACTGTAACTCGGCCCCTCCCTCCCTAGCCTCCTTTCTCTGTCTCCCTTCGTCCACAGTTATTACCCTCTCCCTCCTGGGGATACTTGTTAAAATGAGGTTACACTTGTCAAAGCTCTCTGTTAACTTCCCTTTAAGACTCACGCTATTCCAAGTTACAAATCTACCTTCTCATCCTTAAGTTTTACGCCTTACTTTCCTCTCGTCTCCTTCCTACCTCCCTGCAAATGATAACCAGTTCCCAAAGTGATACTACATTTAACTTCGGTTGGTAGGGACCATTATGGAGGGAGGAGTCTTCTCTCTCTTATTACATTGTAAGCTATTTGAGAACACATTGTTCTCAGCTCTGCATCTCAAACAGGGCCACGCATAATGCCTTACACAAATAGGCAAACAGTAAATATTTGTTGGATGTCCGGATGAATGTCTGGATACATGCTGGATAAATGGATGTTGGCAAGATAGCTACTGTGTGCCTGGCACCAATCTAGATCTTTAAACTACGTTTTCTCATATAAATAGTTCTCCAAATGAAGAAGTATCCCATTTAACTGATGAAGACACTGAGGCCCAGAGATTTAAGCAAGGATTAGCTCCTGATCTCATGGCTAACGAGGAGGATCTGAGCCCAGATTTGAACCCCAAACTGTCTGATTTTCCTGTACTTATTGCACGTGAGCAGGACTGGCTACAGAATTTGTGGGACTGCAACAATCTGAATGAGTCCCCACAAAATTCACCTGTTGAAATCCTAATGCCTGATATGATGGTCTCAGGGGTGGAAGTTTCGGTAGGTAGTTAGGCCATGAGAGCAGAGCTAATCTCATGAGTGAGATGAGATTAGCACCCTTGTTAGAGAGACCCTGGGAGATTCCTCGCCCCTTCCACCACATGGGGACACAACGAGAAATCTGCACCCCATAAGAGGGTCCCCACCTGACCATGCTGGCTTCCTGATCTCTTACTTCCAGCCCCTAGGACTGTGAGAAGTAAATTTCTCTTGTTTCTAAGCTACCCAATCTATCATATTTGATTATAGCAGCCTCAACAGACTAAAACAGGGGCCAAGTGCAAAATTAAAATGTGGGCCCCTCGGGTGAAAATTATTAATAATTTAAGAGAGTGACAGCAGAGCATTAAACTTAATACGGGCCCTTTTAAAAGCACAGAGTCTTTGGGGCTTCACCCGTCACACACCCACGAAGCCAGCCCTGTACCTGAGGCTGAACTACCGTCATTACCCACATCCTCACTCCCTCCCAGGCTGCCGTCTGGCCCATCTGTCAGAGGCAGCAGCACACCAGCCTCACCCTCTCCACAGACAGGGAATTTAAACCTTGCTCAGCTGCTTATGCTAGTAAGTTAGACGCACCCCCTAAAATAGATCGGGAATGACTGTGTGCAAAGAACACCTCAAAATACGTTTCCATCACATTCTGAACCCCCAGCACCACCAACGTCACCCCAGCACCCTGACCAGGGATGGCGATGGGGACTAGGGAAATAGCGTGCTTGGCTCTGCCATTCCTGACTGACCAACCAAATAAAACCAGCTCTCTAAGAGTAGGTATCCTGCCCTTGCCACTCTGATGAACCATATTAAAGACACAGGCAGGTAAGGAAGAGCCAGATGCGAGATAGAAACTAGAAAGAATAAAGGGAAGACAGAACAGCAAACAGGGGAGATTCAAGGAGTCCAGTATGGACACCTCGAATTTAAGTGACAGAGGAAGACATTCAGACCTTCCCAGCGCAACATCACTGCAGAGCGCAAGAACATCTTTGGCTTCTGGAACCTCTGCTGAGCCAACTCAAGTACTCTATTCTTTGTCTCCACAGATGGGAATCTGTGCCTGAATTTCTTCCTTTCCCCAGTCTTTCCAGTCTCCAGGCTTATGATCTAACTTTTAGTGGCACTTTATGAACTTGGCTTTTTTCCTCAACTATATATCCTTGAAGTCTTGCATTAGTCAGAGAAAGTACCTTGTCCACCTGAGGTGCTAAATAAATATTTGTTTTAGAAATTAAAAAAAAAAAAAGGGGTAAAGGGGCAGTAGTCCAGTATCTGAGCTCGTGGGAGCTGGAGCTGACAGTGGTGCCCCAGAAAGAATTCTTTCTTTGAACCCAGGGCCAGTTTGGGGTAAGCCAAGTCTAAGGAGTGCTAGTGTGAAACTCAACACTCTATATGGCCGCAGGCTAAATGACTGCTCCTCCCACCCCTCTGGCCATCTCACTGAGGCTACTGTTCTTTTCAAAGGGAAGATAATGACATGTTGATGGCTACTTAAAGAAGTCCTAAGACACCAATCTCAGAGGTGGTGGCCATTGATAAAATACCCCAAAGCAGGGGCAAGAAAGTCTTTGAAAGCTTGTGGAACAGCACAGGGTGGTAATGACAACTCTGCTTGTGACCTAGGACACCATGTTAAAGGCCAACAAATAATAAAACCAGCACTGGGGTCATTCAAGATGAGAGGGTGCACCAAGTTGGGGGCAAACACTTACTCTTTGACTACAGAAGGCCAGGTTGTGGTGTCCTTGAGGGCAGGGCTCACATCTGCCTTGT
The DNA here is from genome assembly GCF_048564905.1 of Vicugna pacos. Classification (NCBI taxonomy): domain Eukaryota; kingdom Metazoa; phylum Chordata; class Mammalia; order Artiodactyla; family Camelidae; genus Vicugna; species Vicugna pacos. The sequence goes on along the minus strand of NC_132987.1, from coordinate 51,167,150 downwards.
TCCTTGAAGAGTTCCCAGGGTCTAACGCAATTGCTTAATAAACATGGGACGACAGAAGGAAAGGAAGACATTCTGAAAGGAAAGACGAGAAAAGTTTAGAAGCCACAACTGCAAGTTTCCTTCCTTTGTTGTTTTTATTGATTTCCAAAAATAGATGATGGCATTTGTAAATTCTTTGTGGAGTTGTACGTCAGAGGTTTACACATACCACACTTCACTTGATCTCTTAGGAACTTGGGTGCCATGGCTGTCACCTAAAGTCCAGAACTGAGTGTCAGCATTTGATTTTCCCTTTATCATCTCCCAGCCACCTAAACTGCAGTGTCGCAGGCAGTACCCAGCCTGATGATGGCTCCTGTGCCTGGGGGTAGTCAGCCAGGAAGCCCTGACTATCATTTGCTGTGAGGCATTCTTTTTTAAATAAGCTTTTCATTTGGGGTAAATGTTAGATTTGTAGAAAAGTGACAAAAATAGTAGAGAGTTCTCATATATTCTTCATCTAGTTTCCCATAATGCTAACATCCTGTATAGCTATGGGACATTTATCAAAACTAAGACATTAATGTTGGTACATTAGTGTTAACTAAAATCCAGAATTTACTCAGGTTTCACCAACTTTTCCACTAATGTCTTTTTTTAAATAATAATTAATAAACTATTTTGGGGGGACAGTTTTATATTTAGAGAAAAACTGAGCAAGTAGTACAAGTCCTACATAACCCAGCCCAGCCCAGCCCAGCCCCTCCACACCTTGCACGCAGCTTCCCCTATTATTAGCACCTTGTATTTGTGTGGTACATTTGTTAAAATAATGAGCTAATATCGATACACTAGTATCAACTAAAGTTTATAGTTTGCATTAAGATTCACTCTGTGTTGTACACTTTTATGAGTTTTGACAGATGACTAGTGGCATTTGTCTGCCACTACCATAAAATACAGAATAATTTCACTGCCCTAAAGATGCCCTGTGTTTCACTATTCATGCCTCCCCTCTCTGACAGAACATCTGACAACCATTGATCTTTTATTGTCTCTTTAGTGTTGCTTTTTCTGCAGTCCCATAGAGTTGGAGTCACATGGTATGTATAGCTTTTTTAGATTGGTTTCTTTCACTTAGCAATGTGCATTTAAGATTCTCCATATCTTTTCGTGGTTTGACTGATGTCTTTTTTTCAGTTCCAGGATCCAATTCAGGGTACTACATTTAGCACTTTTAACACTCCCTTTTCTATGGTCAGGATTTGTTTCAAAGCAAGAGATTCAGTTTAGTGTCCTTTGACATTTTTCCACACTTAATATTATATTTGTTTCTCTAACAAATATTAATTGAGCTCTTATTATGTTCCAGGCATTGTCTTAAGCAAGGAATACACAGATATGAACAAGCTGTAAAAGATCTTTGCTCCCCTAGTAATTCCTAAAATTACTATTAAAGGCTGCATATTATTTCATTTTATCAATCTATTTGGAACAGATCATCTCCAAATTTTGCCTATTTTTAATAATACTGTAATGAATACAAATCCTCAGCTATCATTCATTATGTCTTAGGAGACAGGACTAAAAGTGCATAAGGTAGCCATGTTTAAGGTATTTAACAGATGGTGCCATATTCCTGATCAGAAAGGATGTAGCTCTTGACACTCCTTCCAGTCATGAAAGTTCCTGTCTTATCTTTGCTATGACTGCTGTCTCCCCTCTTACATCTTCTCCCCACTCTCGGTGGTTGCCCTCAGTTTGCTTGCCCTTTTCCAACGCAAGCTATCTAAGCAGTCAGCCTCCAGTCCCAAGCTGGCCTCTTGGCTCTAGACTGAGTCATACAATCTACCGCCCACCAAAACTCCTTTCTCTGGGTGTGTGCTGAACATGCATATCTCACTTTTTAGTATTCCATTCCATCAAGGACCTGCACTTAACTCCTTTCAGCCCAGGATTCTCACTGTAAAATTGGTATATTGCTAATGACGAAGGCAAACCTTTACATAGGGTTTGCATGTCTACAACAATTAATTGCTCCCAAGTGACCAAGATGTATTTCTATGACCCCAGCAGGTGATGCCAGACTATGAAAAGTATGTAAACTGAGGGCAATTTTTGTGATTCATCTCAAAACCCAGTCTTTTTAACTCTTTAAAATGTTAGCATGTCCTTATGAGTACATACCTAAAGGACAGTGCATCATTCTGAAATGCTCGTTGTCTTCACCTTTCTGAACACAGTAATATGTATAGGAAATAGTATGGGCTTTGGAAGCAGACATACCTAGGTTTAAAAATCAGTGCTACCATTGGCTAATCAGTGACCTTGAGCAAGTGACATAACCTCTTTGAGTCAAGATTCCTCATCTCTAAAATTGGGGTATTAGGAATAGCTAACCCTTGGAGAGAGTTTTCCATGTGCCAGACACGATTTGATCCTCATATTACAACTTTATAATGCAAGTTCAATTATTATTGAACATTCTCATTTTACAGGGAAGCAAACTAAGGCACAGAGAGGGTAAGACACCTGCCCAAGGTCATGCAGCTAGTGAGTAGCAAAGCTGGGGTTCAACTTGGGGAAACTGGCTCCCAAGTCTAAATTCTTAACCCTCACATACATGTGTTCTTGCTGATACTGCATGAGATAATTATGATGATTAAATGAAACAACCTGTATTAAGGATCTGTTGTGCAGTGAGCATGGCACATATATTTATACTCTCTCTTTCCCACTCCTGTCATAACATTGTTATCTCTTGTCCTGGGTACTCAAATCTCAGCCAAACAGATACAGTGCAAGCAGACCATTCCGCTTCTGGATCAGACACAGCTCACCACATGGAGGAACTTAGAGCAGTCTGGCGTTCCTAGTGGGAAGCCTGAGCAGGGAGAGGGGAGACTGTTTTGATGGATGGGAGTGTGGGTGTGGAGGGCTTTGAGTGTCCATAGGGAGGCAGTATAATGTAGGGTAAAGAAATGTGGGCTTTGGAAGCAGCTGGGTTCGAATCCCAGCTCTGTCTACCTCATAGGGTGGTGGAGAGGATTAAGTGAGATATGGTGAAAATGACGCTCGCCACACTTTCTGCTGTTAAATTCATTCATACTCACACAATTGGAAGCAGCCTAGATAGAAGTAAGACTAAGAGTGAACAAGTTAAAAAATACACAGTTCTGTCTTAGATTTAGTCAGCAAATGGGTTGCATCTGGCGCTGTTGATGCCAAGCTGCATGGAAGGTCTGCTGGGGTCTGAGAACAGGCAAGCCTTTGGGAATGAGGGGAGGAGGGAGGCTGGAGAATGTGGTAGGTGATGGTATGTCCACCCCTAAAGCACTGTGCTTATTCAGGCTTCACCAAAACCTGGATGAAATAATCCTCATGATTCTCAACCATTAATTGCTCAGAATGTATATTCATCAAGCAATCTTCCAATTAACACTTAGATCCCCAAGACTGTCCAGGTAGAGTGCACAGAAATATTCTGGCCCTAGAAAAAAATAGATCTCCGTTATAAACATTATAGAAATTAATCTTATATGGATTAGGAGCTGTTGCTGCCCAGAAGGCAGAATAATCCTTATTCTCCTTTTGATTCATCAGGAACATTTTGGAAACCCCGCCTTGAATCTCTGACTGCCTGAGTACCTACTGTGTGCCAGGCATGAGCTTAGCACGGTGAGGAATTCAACACTGAAATGACACGGTCCCTGCTGGAACAACTTAAAATCTAGTGAAGATAATAAAGCAAATATACCAAGAACTAAAATAAGGCACATGTTGGACAAAATGCTATCTCATTATCACCTTGAAAAACCCCCAAGGCCAAGTCCAGGCCTCCTAGTTCTATTCAATTTAAGGAAGTGATAATGAAGAGAAAATGTTCTTGCCCATTAAAAGGATTCTTAACGTGTAGACCAAGATTAGCTGCTAAATGGTGGAATTTTGCCTTTCAAGTTACATAGTTAATACATGTTACCTTTTATGATATATTCTTTACAAAGACTATTTCTATGAGAGGAGAAATGCATACATAGGGAAGCAGAAGCATAATTTATTTATAGAGAAAGAAAGGGCCGGAGGAGCTGACAGCAAAAGCCATTCGTCCTCACAGTGACGAGTGAATCCACGGGCACAACTCAGTGGCTCCCACACGAGCCAGTGCTGGCCTGGCTGCTGACAGTGACGGTCTGCACTAGCCCACCGCCCACCCTCACACATGGACCACCCCTACCCCCAACACAATCATGCTCCCCATCTTTGCCTGTAACACCCTACCCTTCCTTCTCAGCCCAGACTCAAATCCTGCCCCTGCATGAAGCTCTTCCTGCCATCAGCTAGTAGAAGGCGTGCCCTCCTCATCCGAATTCCCACATGTGTTGTCTCAAAGGCCTTAATGGCATTTCTTACATTTTGTCCTGCAGGTGGCTATGATGTAACAAAAAGAATATCAGAAATTGATTCAGAAAACCTGGGTTGGAAATCAGATCTTATCACCAACTAACTGTAGAACTGTAGGAAAGTCATAATCCCCCATCTCAACAAATGGAGAAATTGTGTCCACTTCAGAGGGTGACCAGGACTTTTCAGTGAGGTGGTTTATGATAGTGGTGAGCCGAACAAAATAACCTAGCAGGAGAGCAAAGGATGTGCACTTCATCAAAGATGGTTTCAAAGGGAAGAATCTAGTTTAGAAAGAGGAAGAGGAAGATAGTTTGATAGAAAGATTCACAGAGGGAGTACTTAACTCTTCTAGTGGTAGGAGAACATTCTAGAAGCAAAATTAAAATAACAAATGTCCCTTATGTTTATGACAGTGGCCAGAAAGAATTACAGAGCTGAGAAAAGTATAGGGATATGTGTTAATAAACTAAGTCATATTTTAATTTGAATATATAAATAAATGAGACTTTGGATCAAGAAAAATAACCTCAACATGGATCCCAACCAGAATCTTTAGTCCATTCTGCAGACGAGACACCTGGGTTTCCCAGAGCCTTTTTGTTAGAACTGAACTTAGGCACCTGTTCAGTAGGAACTACTTAAAAGTAATCCAAAGGCTGAGAATAATGTACTGGGGAAAACACCAGCCTGAGAATCAGGGGACCCGAGTTCCTTTTTTTCCTTTTTTTTTTTTTTTGTCATTAATGTTGATGAAACAACCTTGGGAGGGTCTCTGGGCCTCTGAGTCTTCATTCTATAACGAAACTGAGCCACGAGTGTCTTCTCAGGACCCCTCTGGCCCTGTGCTTCTCTGACAACTATCAAATCAGCAGAGCTGAAGAGGCCAGTCATAAGCCAAGGTGAAAGCCATTCTGCTCACAGTCCCACCTTGAAGCCTTGAATTGTGAAATCTCCATCCCACTCAAAGCATTCAGCCAATCCGGTGCTGGGCATGACGGCTAGGCACAGGTCCTCCAGGAGCGGATCAGGATGACCCAAAAAGAAAAAAACAGCTGGAGAATCAGAAAATCAGATAATCTTAAAACTGAAAGGAATTTCTAGATTACCTGGTTCTAGTTCTTTCTTGTTCAGAGAAGGAAACCAAACATCGCAACAGTCAGAAGTCCATTTCCGAAGAATGCACAGACAGAGGAAGATCCAGGAAGTACTGGTGGAAAGAGCACTGGACTGGGAGTCCCTGCTGTGCGTGCCACTAGGGGTCGGCAGCCATGTCTTCAGCCTCAGTCTGTCCTTCTGGGAAATTATAGCTCAACTATGGCTTCCGCCAACCTAACCTTCTCTACAGTTGTGGAGCTGAGACCGGAATCCAGGCCTTCTGACCATCTGCCCTGTCCCACCAAAAAGAAATACGGACGCTGCAAAAATACCCCCAATTAAATGCAAAGATCTGGGAAGATGAGAGGCATGGTAGAAACCACCTTGTCCTGAAGCCCATTCGCACCCCGGGAGACTCATCTAAGAATTGGTTTATGTGTTTCTCAAAATACTCCACCTGGGCACGGGAAGACCTTTACTCATACACTCATTCAGAAATGTGTAATTTTTGAAGGTAGGAAATAAAATTAATTGACAGTGTTCAAATTCAGAAGGCAAAAAGTTATATGCAGGCAGAGGCTGTTTACAATAAAGCTGATAAAGTTTCAGCTCTGAGTCCTTTACTGGGGGTGGGGGGCCTTCCAAGACGCTGGAAGGGCCCTAGCAATGGCTTCACCTGGTCATATGATTGTATAAAATTTGCAGAAGTCAGATATTTTTGAATTACCGTTCTTTAAGAGGACAATAAATCTCAGGCCCCATGAAACCTGTATCCACTCCTATCTTCAGGGCTGAATGTCTTTCCTTCTCTTTCTCTTCCCTGCTCGTCTCTCCTTCCTTTTTATCTAGGACTGGAAAAAGGAAAAGTTGTTTGTTTGTTTTTAAATGAAAAGAAATTTACAACTTATGAGATCAAGCCTGAGCAATTAAAAATAAGAACATGTAAAGAGCAGACTGAGTGAAGCCGTCACAGTGCCCTCAAACGAGGCAGGTAGCGGGAGTTCCCCTACCAGGGCGGTGATGTTTGCTTTTTGAAAATACATTGTGTTTAAAACTTGGACTCTGTTTCATCTCAAAAGTTTCAGCCATTTGGATTGATTTGACACAATGGTGACAGATCAAAAACAAAAATGTTTCAAACAACCTGTTCGGCCAATTTAAAAATTTTATTTATTTTTTATTAACTTATCTGTTCTCCTCAGTTAAGTCGTATCAAAATCAACCCATTTGCTGACATGGTCACAAGTTCATTTGTGGGTGAGATTTTTTAAGTTACTGTTAGAAGAACCCCAGAGGAGGGTCCATTTAACTTTTAATCTCTTCTACCATGGGACAGAAGGGGCCAATTCCAACTTCTAAGCTTTATTAACTAGAACCTACCAGTTGGGGATTTTTACTTTGTAGTGGGTGAAAATGTTTTTTACAAGAAGGGCATTTTGTTGTGTTCTGTGCCACATAAACACTCTACTTGTGACTCGTCTGGCCCCTTGAGATGTGTGTCTGATGGAGGAAATAGGGTGTGTGAAATTGTGAGAGTAATTGAATTATGTAGCTGTTACCAGATGCCTCTGCCCAGCACCACCCTGAATTTTTACATGCAGCTCCACAGATTTCTGAGTTCTGCCTTTAAAATAGAAATCTCTGTGAAGAAACAGCAGGTATTTCAAGACCTTCGGCCTGAGCAAAAAAGGAAAAGTCAGATATTTTAAGTATGAGTCATCGTGAAGCCAAATGGAGACCCTGAAGATCCTCTCACTGGCTGACACACAGTGACATCCCGGGAACGGAGAATGCTTGCTCCTTTCTTTCTGGGCACAGACATTTGTCATTCCGGGTGGAAGAGGTCAGCCTAAAGACAGGATGATTCAGTAAAACATCACTTTCCTCTCAAGATTCTAACATGCAGTGTTTCCCAAACTTGCCAGATAAGAATTATCTGAGGCAGTTGAGCAGATTTCCAGGCCTTAGGTGGAGTCCAGGAATCTGTGCTTTCAGCAGGCATCCCAGGTGATTCTTATCACCACCACAAAGCCAAGGTTCAGAGTGGCCCCCAGAGTCATCACATTATTGGAATAAATACAGCAGTCACAGGGAAATGTACTTTAACCTGTACACAGCTGAGAAGCCACTGGGATTCATGGCTTAGAATTTCATCTTCAAGCCAAGATGTTAAACATATCAATGAATGTGCATTCCTTATTATCACCCATAATGGTTTTCTTCTTCGTGTCTTAGGGGAATGCCATATGCCCGGAGTTCCTGGCAGCCGAAAACCAAACTATTAACAGAATAAATTACTTCAAATTAGACATGTGCTGCCGAGCTATCCTAAGATATTTGGAATATTAACACTCTCGGACCTGGCCAGGGATCATTAATAGCATTGCCCTCGGAGCGTATTGTTTGAATGAAAACCTTCAGAATCTGCTTTCAACTGCCCCAGTCTTAGCATCTTCATCATCCTGCAAAGAAAGCAAGGGGTTGGTCTTGCCAACTCTTCAAAGCTTTCTCTGTGATACCTGCAGTCAGAAAGACAGCTCACCTCGGGGACTGTGCCAGCACCCTGGCTGCCTCCTCCCCGTGCCTGCCAGAGTAGGTAGTGCTGGTCCCAGCGTGACCCAGACAGCTGAAAATCACAAGGAATTTAGAGAAGGGTCCTGTCGCTGCCCAGGGGAAGGAAAAGACTCACTTCCTCCTCCCCAGGGATGCCCTCCAACTAAGAAGAGCTGTCAAGACCCAAGGTCAAGCTCATCACACACAGGAATGGTGGGAAGAATCCCAGAATTATGAATAAAATATAAACCTGTGACAAAGTGCCTCCTTACTGTCAGGCAGCAGTCCCTCTCACATGCTGCTAATATGTCAGGGTTCTGTTTCCTGAACACAAGTGTCCTGCTTTGTTAGTATTATCATTATCATTACTAGTCTTAATTTTTAAGATGACACATTCACATGTTCAAAACAAACAAGATACAAAGGGAAAAGCCTCACGTCTATCCTTGTCTTCCATCTGCCTAGTCTCCTCCCTCTGGCCCAAACATTACCACCATGTGTAGTTTCTTGTATATTCTTCCAGAATTTATGCAAAAACAGGCAAATACAAATACAGATTCAGATTTTCCCATGCCTTTTCTCACCCATCAAATGTTCCTTAGAACTCTTTCCATATTGGTACAAAGAGACTGAGCGGCTTTGTTCCTGTGTACAGCTGCATAGTATTCGATCATAGGATGCACCAATTTATGATGAAACTATTAGTTTTCAGTCTGTTTTCCCGACAGTGAAATAAATGGCTTTGTTTCAGATACCTTGAAAGTAAATAAAACCAGAAACGCCAAGAGGGTCAGTGAAGTTGTCCATGCAGAATTTCTGGAGATGCTCAGATGGATGTGAGTTAAAAAATACATCCCGTTCCATATAATTACAAAAGATTATTTACTATGTCATGTTACAGGATAAGAGCAGCCTGAGAGCATCTGAGAGAAATTAGAAAAGAATGTGAACTCAAATCTGGGTTAATTAAGGCAAAGAAAGGCAAAAGAAGAGAGACAGAAGACCAGCTTTGCTTCTGTAACTCCCTTTCAGCTTTGTCAGACTGCTCTCAATTCTTGGAGAGACCAAGCTTGTTCGAAAAGCCTCCTTCAGAGTGTGGACTCAAGTGGTCTAATTAGGAGGGGAAGAAGAGAGGTGGGGTAAAGGGAAGGCCAGAAGGAAGACAAGGGGGACCAGGAGAGCAATTTCCGTGTGTTTTCACTCTAAGAAGCTCAACTATTTCAAAAGTAGTGTTTTCATGGTATTTCTCCCAGGCTGTGATTTTTCTAAAGGAAAACTTTCAGTTTATGACTCAATGTCTTTGGCCACAACAATGTTTAAAGGTACATCTGTTTGTTCTGACACCAAGCCTTGAACTTGAGTCTTGTAGATGTCTGTAATGTCCCCTTCTAGGGTTTTCCTCTCAGAAGAGGTCAAAACAAGAGATCTTGTCTCTGACTTAAAATTTACTGATATATCTCTATTTCAAAGTCATTTTAAACTTCAAAATATAAAAGTTCCGAATATTTCTAAGAAGTTGGGAGAACTTTTACATGATCCCCACCTTTGTACTCTAGCTGATGTTCAGTGACCTATGAATGTTAACTACATTTAGCCAAAATTAAATGAACATACTCAGATGCTAATTGTAAGAATATAATCTGGTACCACACTTCTGGAGGGCAATTTGGCACTGTATAGATAAATGTGTAAAAAAATTTTGTATTCCTTTTTTATTTTATTTTTTATTTATTTATTTTTACTGAAGTACAGTCAGTTACAATGTGTCAATTTCTGGTGATACATGCACCCCAATGTTCATAGCAGCACCATATACAATAGCAAAGACATGGAAACAACCTAAATGTCCATCAACAGATGACTGGATAAAGAAGCTGTGGTATGTTTATACAACGGAATACTATTCAGCCATAGAAAACAATAAAATAATGCCAGTTGCAGCAACATGAATGGACCTAGAGATTGTCATTCTAAGTGAAATAAACCAGAAAAAGAAAGAAAAATACCATATCACTTATATGTGGAATCTAAAAAATAAAAAGGACATTGTGAACTCATCCACATTCTTTTTTAAACTGAGGTATAACTGATTTACAATACTATATTAGTTTCAAGTGTACAGCATGGTGATTCACAATTTTTAAAGATTATCCTCCATTTATAGTTATTATAAATACCAGCTATATTCCCTGTGCTGTGTGATATATCCTTGTAGCTTATTTATTTTATAAATAATAGTTTGTACCTTTTAATCCTCTACCCCTATCACGCCCCTCCCCTTTTCCCACTCCCACTGGTAACCACTAGTTTGTTCTCTGTATCTGCAAGTCTGTTTCTGTTTTGTTAAATTCATTCATTTGTTTTGTTTTTTAGATTCCACATTTAAATGATACCATATAGTATTTGTATTCATTCTTAGACTCAGAAGTTGCATTTCTGAGAGTCTATACTAAGGAAATGTTATACTTTCACTGCAGGAATGAAAAGCTGTGAGAGACTGGATTTTGCAGGTGTTCTCAAATGGTTTGGTCTCAGGACCCCTTTACACTAACAAATTATTGAGTGCACCACTGAGCTTGTATTTGCGTTGAATCTATTAATATTTGCTATATTTGAAATTTAAACTGAGAAACTGAAACTCAAACAATGGCTCAAGAGCTCTTCCTCCAGATGTTCACCGTGACTTCAGTCTGCAGCAGAAGTGCCTCATGAGTGCTTCTTATTTCATCACCCAGCATACTAATAGGACGTGCACTCATGGGCTGAAATTTCATAAAATTAATAATTCAGTACTTTATTAAATCACTAGTTAAAGAATTATTTAAATAAATGATGGTTAACTGTCCTTTTATCATTTAATTATTATTCAGTTATTAATTATTCTTATTTGCTGAGTTTTAGTTATTACTGCACTATGCAAAAATCGAGCAATAAAAACTACAAGACATGGGAAAGTGAGTGCAGCACAACACTTAAAAACTGTTGATGACGGCAAAAAAAAAAAGGAACTTAATTAAAAAACAACAGCACGGTTTTACACAAGTTAAATGTGCATTTTATAAATACAGCACTTTACCTTGAAAGAGACCCAGAGCAGATGTGTGCCTGCCAGGCTGCCCACCGGGTTCCCATGCCCACATCCCATGGGGGAGAGGCAAAAAACAAGAGAGAGAAAAACAGGGAGAGAAAAGTAAGTAAAAGAGAGGAAAATGAACAGAGAACAGGGAGGAACAATACAAAATAGGCTGAGAGGAAGGAGAAATTAAAGACAGGGAGGGCAATGTCCCGGTTCCAGGGGAGGGAAGGGTTACAGGTTGCCTGTTACGGAGAATCGGTGGCAGGAGGGTTATCTGACTCGGGACAAAAAGTTGTAACACGAATGACTGTGGCTCATTGTCCTTGTGAGGGTGCCTGTACAGTATGCGTGTGCGTGTGCGTGTGCGTGTGTGTGTGAATACAGCTGGGTGCAATTTTCTGCGTTCACCCAGTGTTTCTCCTGGAAGAAACTGTGCGTACATGAACCTGCTAAAATTGCTCCCTAATAAATCATGTTGGAACAAACTTAAGTTTTTAAAACAAACATTACCAAAACTGACTGTATTTAGGTGACCTTTATAAATCTGGAAATACATACACCTTGTTGACGTTAGTTCTATCTCAGTGTAGGATTATAAACGATTTAAATTTTTTTCTTTCTGCTCATTTGCATTTGCTAAGTTTCCTTCAAGCAACATGAATCAATTTGTAATAAGAAAAAAGATGATTTTAAACTTAAAAACCCAGCCAAAAGTTGTGATCTGGTTTTAAAAATTAACTACAAAATGGATTCTCTCCCTGAGCCAACCAACTGGTCTCTGGGGATCACACCACTTTATTCTGCATCCTCCTGGTCAAAGAATCAAAGGTGAAATTCCACGCACCTGAGAACTTGTCTTGCCCAGCCTCCTCATTTAACTCTTAAGGAAATGGAGGCCCTAGGAGGTAAAATGACCTGCCCAAGGTCACGTAACTGGCTGGTGACAAAGTTGGAACAAAATCATGGTCTCCTGGAATTCAGTATAATTACCCTTTTCATTCTTCACTTGCTTTTTTTTTTTTTTCTGCCTAACAGTCACAGAGGCGTTGTGGAATTGGGTTTGATTTACACAACACTGACTCAACAAATCATTTCAGTCCGAAGAAATCTAACAAAACAAAACAAAACTGTCAACAAGGTGAAAAAAAATCATGCCAACTTCTTGTTTCACACTGTGTAGACAAAACAACTAGTAATTATGTGAATGTTTCCCTTTTCAACTGGTTGCTTTGGCACTGGTTTCTCATATCCTTGGTGTTAGAATAACCAAACATGGGGTTGATGGGAGGGAGAGGAAGGAAAAGCTTATTATCTAAAGGCAAATTTAAGTCCTCAAAACACTACTACCCATATAAATAACTGAATTTGGACCTTAAATTTAACTGCACTTGCCAGTAACAAACAACACTCTATAGACTACATAAGAAAACAGATCCACTGAGAGATCAATCTGCTTGATATGAATACTAGGTACTCACTAATTCCACGTATTCAAGTATCCTCAATGATCTAACAAAAATGAAATAGGAACCATGGAACACTTTTATGCCTCTTCAAAGAAAAAACGAAATTGTATCTGAATGACACAAGATGGTTTCATTTACCTGCCTTAAATCGATTATCTACATTGACTATAGAAAATTTTCAACTTGTTTTTAATAAGCAGCTGATTCTGTGTACAACTCAGCAGGCTGAAGCCTTAGTGACTACATTAGGGAAAAATACACTTTCTGAATTAGAAAGGATGGAAACCAGGCGAGGCCAAACACTGGCTGCTCTCAAGATCCTGACGGGAACTAATGAAAAACCTGGTTTCCGGCATCAGCAATTAAGTAATCAGCTGCCTTTGGTTACCCCTAACAACTCACTCGGACAAGGAGATTACCAGGCAAACAGGCTGCACCAATTCAGGATCCTAAGCCAACTGGAGTGCTGAAACTTCACATATTCCCAGGGCAGTCACTACTTTGTTCTTTAAAAGAGAAGGAAGTGAAATTAATTTTTTAAAGTCCAGAACTTGGCAGCCATTTGCTAGGGTGCACTCATCAACGTAATACATACATAGAAAACTGATTCAAGAGGGCAGTTGTGGTCAGAAGGGCTAAGCTTCCCAGCCTGGCCAGAGGTCAGGCTGTCTGACAAGTAAGCACCCTGCTTTCCCTTTAAATAATATTTAAGGATGCTTTTTTTTTTTCTGTAATTGTATTTATGGTAATGCTCAGAAAGGTAAGTTCTGCTAATTTAAAATAAGTGCAAAATAGTAATAATAATAATAAATAATAATAATAATAAAGCAAATGACCACTTAAATGGAATAAGCCATCTTGAAGTAGAACTGAGGGATATCACCAATATGAAATTTCATATTAAGAAAGCCAGTATCTGGATTTGGAGGGAATGAGAGAAAGAATGAATTAAAAGCAAAATTTTTTGAATGGCTTTGACCCGAAGTGGTTTCTTGGGGTTTTATTTGTTTTGAGGGAAAGACTTGTACTTACAAATGCAATTTTCTCTAATAGATATAGGACTATTCATATTTTCCATTTCTTCTTCTGCCAGTTTTGGTAAGTGATCTCCTTCAAGGAAATTTGTTCATTTCTTCCAGATTTTTGAGTTTATGGACATTGAGTTGTCCATACAATTTCTTTATTATCCTGTTATCTTTTTAATGTCTATACTTAGGATATTTAATGATGTAATCTCTTCCACTCCTGATATTGGTGATTTCTGTCTTTTTTCCTTGCTGACTCTAGTTAGAGTTTTGCCAATCATACAGACATTTTTCAAAGAAGGGTTTTGATTTTCAGGAGAGGGGAGGATATGCTCAGTGGTTAGAGTACATGCTTTGCATGTATGAGGTCCTGGGTTCAATCCCCAGTACCTCCATTGAAATAACTAACTAAATAAGTAAACCTAATTACTTCCCCCCAAAGCAAAACAAACAAACAAACAAAATTTTAATTTTCAAAGGAAGCACTATTGTTTTTCCTCCCATTGCAGCTTTATTTAATAAGCATTGTTCATCATTTCTACTTTTATTCCCAAGATGAACCTGTGTGTCCCAGCCCACCACCCATCACAGCCCCTGGTAAGGGTCAGTCAGGTGGGCCAACCCAGAAAGCGTTACTGAATCTATGGTGCACAGGCAGTCCTCCCATGGAGGATGAAGACAATTGCCCATTAAAATGTGTCAGCTGGAAAGACCACAAACCTGAAATTAAAACACACACACACACATACACACCCCCCACACACACACACACACACCTGGATTGGACAATGGTTCTCAAGTTTGGCTGTACATTAGAATCACCTAGGAAACTTTTTAAATGATGCCGAGACCACACCTCAGACCAATCAAAACAGAATCAAATAAAAACAGTGACTGCATGAGACGAACAGGACTGGGTCTAGGCCACACTGGTAGGTAGCGAAGTTTCTGTTGGGAGGCCACGACTTCCCTTTTCTCTTGTTCACCCCTTCAGTGAAGGCTTCTTCCTCTCACTCCATTTCATCTCATTAGGTCATAAAGGCCCTGCAGTGTTTTTCTACCCTCTTCACTTCAAAGCCTCCTCTTGAAAAAAATCACCTTTATCATGTACTTCTTAATATGATTATGTGTCAAAATTCCTTATCCTAAAAATTAAGCCTTATTTTTAATTCATTGTCCTTAATTAAAAGAATTTCAACCATCTGCTGGCAAATGCACTTAACACAAGAAAAGGGGTTTTCAGTTTTGAGTTATGCATGTTTCCAGAAGATTCTTTAAGATTTATGAAAGAGCTCAGATAGGTACCACCTACTCAGAGAATCATAAAATTACAAAGTTGGAAAGGCTTTAAGCTGAAACCTCATCTAACTCCATACCCCAGGTGTAAACCCTACCCACCTAATATCCCTAAGGAGCGATTATCCAGTTTTTGCTTAAATGAGTATAACAAACATCTTTTCTTCATTCCAGTTTTAGTCAGTCTTAACTATAATGAAGATTTTTTATTTCTTACACAATCATAGCACATTATAATTTTGAAAATCATAGAGCAAAATAGAAATTGTTGATAATATCTTATTCGTTTTTTAAAAATAATGCTTAATAAAATCAATTATAAGATGACTGAAGAGTTTCAACTCCGCTACCAAATGCTTTCAATTGGGCAAAATGACTTAACTACTCTAGGTCTCAGTTTCTTCATCTGTAAAATGGGGATAATAATACTATCCCATTTAATACAAGATTATTAAGACAAGCTTGAATGTACTAATCTAAATAAAACTTGTGGAACAATGCCTGGCTTGATGTTGACAGTTTTATTGTGGTTGGTTGTGACTTCTCAGAGAAATACAATGAAAAAGACCCAGAGGCCACTTCCAGGGGCCCTCGGTTACTGGGATTGGCCATGGTGTAGGAGAGCACAGTTGTACATGACTACCAACCGTCTGTGAACTAGACAATGACTGCACCCCAAAAGGATGCACGCAAATTGACAGAGACCAGAGAGAACAAGATAATGTAACAGCTGAGGCATTAAAGCAATCTAATTGTGGCCAAAATGTTTCCCTTTTTACAAAATTTTTACTGCTGATACAATGTTGTAACTAAAGATTAAAGTAAAATTTTAAGAGCCAACCTTTGTTTTGGATTATAACTTCCACCTGTAATATCCACTGAGGTCCTCCTGAGCCCCATAATGCAAGCCTAACATCCTCTCTGCTGTGGTCTGAATATTTGTGTCCCCTCAAAACGCATATTTTGAAATCCTAACTTCCAATATGCTGATGTTAGTGGGTGGGGCCTTTGGCAGGTGCTTAAGTAGGTGGAGCCCTTGTGAATGGGATTAGTGCCTACAGAAAAGGCTCCAGAGAGGTCCCCAGCCCACTCCATCACGTGAGAATATGATCAGGGTACCATTAGAAGTCCATGACCTGGAAGAGGGCCCTTACCCGGCCAGGCCGGCACCATGGTCTTGGGCTTCCCAGCCTCCAGGACTATGAGATAGAAACTTCTGTTGTATATTACTACCCAGTCTGTGATATTTTGTTATAGCAGCCTGAATAGACCAAGACACCTTCCCTCATCAGAACACTTTACATCTGTTTTTTGTTTTATTTATTTATTTATTTATTTATTTATTTATTTATTTATTTATTTATTTATTTATTTATTTTGAGGGTGGGTAAGTAATTAGGTTTATTTATTTTTTTAATGGAGGTACTGGGGATTGAGCCCAGGTGCTAAGCACACACTCTACCCCTGAGCTACACCCTTTCCCACTTTATATCTGTTAATTCTCCTTTGTTTCGGCCTTTTGAAGGAGAGTTTTCTAGGCAAAAGCCTCCTGCTTTAATGTTTATAAGTGTAATCTAGTAATATAAAAATACCATGTTACTAATTATTCTTCATAAACATTCTTAATGAAAATTTTCACAGCTTCGTACGACATCATGATTGGCTTCTGAACCCTATGGTTGGACATTTAATTTACTTCCACTTTTCACTCACAAATAAAATGCTAGTGAACATCTGTTGATAAATCTGTGGGTTTATTTATGATTATTTCCTCCAGATACCAGGCCACGTGTCTGGAAGACCGTGTTGTCAATACTCCAGATGACATCAGCACTGGGGGCAGCAGCCTGAACGCACTGCTTACTCATCTCCAGCTTTCATTGAGCCCCAACCAACAGCCCTCTTTTTCCACACTTGTTGCCGTTTAACCACATCTCCTCTGCCCAAAACGTTTTGTTTTTAATCCATCAATCCATGCCTATCCAGACTAATTTTTTATTTCTTTCCAAAGTTTCCGAAGCAGTCCAAGTTGAATATAGGGAATGGGAAACGAACAAACAGACAGGCTCACAGATACAAATAAAAAATATTTGCCTCAGACATAGGAAACAAATTTATAATCACCAAAGGTCAAGGGGCGGAGGGGAGGGATAATTAGGAATAAGAGATTAACAGATATACACTACCAAAAAAAAATTGCTAGTCCACAAGACAAAAAAAAATTTTTCACAGAATTATGACCACACAGTTTTAAACTTGCCTGGAACCCACGTCTTGTGGAAGGAGCCTCTGCGTAGGGATGTCTCCTTCTGCATATCTCCCACCCCCTCCCCTGCCTCACACAGCAAGACTCATTTCATGACTCACTCCAGGAGCCTGGTCATAGTCAGGCTCACCTACTCTAGGACTTCCTGGCTTTCTCCCAGTTCAAAAGGTTCACAACCTTTAGAGGGTGCCTTAAATGCCACCTCCCTGGGGCCATCCCCAGCCTACATTTCATGTTGAGCTACCTCCTTAATGTAGAATCATCAGAGGAAGGAGGACTATTTCTGTCAGTACTGAACGGGGTGGCCACTGTTGCACAACTATTAATGTTAACGCAACTTCTGAGTTCAGCAAGTATTTATTATGGGCCTGCTGTATGCCCGGCTTCAAGCTGAGACACCCTGATTCACTGAAGATACAAAGAAACTGCTTCTTCCCAAGAGGCTCAGAGTTCAGTGGGTCTGTATCAAATGAGAAAATGGAGTAGAAACACCCCTCAGGGAATAATTCACAAATTGTCTATGGAGCAAAGTACTAAGGTTTTAAAGTTAATGAACGTGGGAGAATAGCTTCATGACACCCAGCGGTCTTGGCAGAGCTGATCACTCGCTCTTGTACCGGAGTGTGCCATGTCATCCCATGTCAGCGCCTCTAGGAGAGCACTTATCCTACCTTTGGACTTATTTTTGTACCGGTTTGTCTCTCCCACCAGCTGCAGGGCCTCGATTCCTTGCTGTGTGCCCTGGACCAATGCAGCACCTGAACAAAGTAGACCATCAACAAACACACACTGAAGAGGCAGTTGTTTTCGTCTGCATATGCTTGCCGCAGGGAGGATCATTTCTGAAGTAACAAATACCTGACACCTAAAAATCTGCCACCAACTATTTTAAAATGTCATTAAGGATAGCAGGGAGGAGAAAAAAAAATATTTTAAAGCCTAGGAGGAGGGTCTAGCTAAAGCAGTAGAGCACATGCTTAGCAAGCACGAGGTCCTGGGTTCAATCCCCAGTACCACCTCTAAATAAATAAATAAATAAAACCTAATTACCCCTGCCGCAAAAATAAAATAAAATAATATAAAATCTCAAGACTAAAATATTATTCTATTTTACAACTTTGCAACCACCTGATGGATTTCCCCGCAAAGTATTTGTGTCTGGGTGATGAAACCCATGGGAGGAAAATGTAAATGCCAAGAAGTCTGGGCAACATACCCACATCAGGGTGCAGAAGAGAAAGAATAAAAGCTCACAAGTGCTCATTTAACTCCAAACTGACAGAATAAAGACAAATTAATGTAGGCTGTCTGCAAAGTCTGGGGCTGAGTGAGCTACAGGGCTGGGAAAAAAATAGGTAAACAGTCCCTTCTTCTGGTCATTATCTTCTGAAGTGCATGAGACATTAAATAAACAGTCATATTATGTTCAAAATACTTCTAAGATGAAAAAGACTGTCAGCCAAGCATTTGCAGAAGATAATGGCAAAGAAAAGATGACGTTGTAGAAATAAGACATCCGGAAAATAAAATCATTTAGCAGGCTTTCAGAACTGACAGGTTTTGAAGGAGGCAAGTTTCTTCCTACCTAAATTTTTTTTAAGAAAAAAAGGTTTTAAAAACATCATATTTTGTTGTTTATTTATTTTGGTGATTTGAGGAGTGGAGAGGATTTTGGACATGCTTAAACCCAACTCTGCCTTCACCCACTGACAGGTGAAGAAACTGAGGCCCCAAGGTCTTGTCAAAGTCAAGAACAGAACAAAGCCTGGGGTCTCAATCTGGAACTCGTGGTCCTGTGCCCCTGATCTCAACAAGCACATTGCCATCCCCTGAACCTGAGGCAAGAGGCCATAATCAAAATGCTCAGGGGAAACTTTGGAGGCTTTTGTTTCGGGGGAGTGGGTCATTAGGCTTATTTGTTTATTTATTTTAAATGGAGAGACTGGAGATTGACCCCAGGACCTCATTCATGCTAAGCACATGCCCTGCCACTGAGCTACCCCCTTCCCATTGGAGACTTCACAAACAGCACAGCATGATAAGTAAACGCACTAGACTGGATCCCATATTGGAGACAAATACTATTAAAGGTATTATTGAGATAATTTTTGAAATTTGTATACCAGCAATAGTATTTAATAAACGTTACATTGCCTAAATTTGATAATTCCCATGGTATGTAAGAAAATGTCCTTGTTCTCAGGAGATACACAGTGAAGTATGTAGCAGTCAAGTGGCATAACAAAGGCTGGAGCTTGTTCTCGAATGGTTCAGAAAACATACTTTTTTTAAAAGAGAAACAAGACAAATTTGGCAAAATATTAACCATTGGTGAATCTGGTGAAGGGTCTATGGGCATTCTTTGATTCTTGCAACTCTTCTGTAAGTTGAAATTCATTCAAAATGAAAGGTTTTTAAAATATTTAAAAAACTAGATATTCTGTATATTTATTCTGGAGTACTTTATGACGCCATCTAGACCGGGCCTGCCCTAAAGGAGAAGGTGACGAACACCTATTCGGCACAGTTTGCAGGACACAGAAATCTCCTTCAGACAGAATGCAGAGCCACTGAGTCAGCCAAGCCCTCTGCTCAAGCCAGGGTCAGATGGAAACAGCAGAGACAGAGTCTGGAGGCAGAGTTCATTTAGGGCACAAGTTCTGGGACCAGACAAGCTTGCAGTCTGAGCTTTGCCACTGGCTTTGTGACTGGGGACAAGGAGCTCAACTTCTCTGCATCTCAGCATCCCAGGTAAATGATGCTAACAATACTTACTTCACAGAGTGACTGTAAGGATTTAATTACACAGTGCATACAAACCTCTAAGCCTAGCACAAATGCGTGTTTAAGATGGAAATTGTTATGATGACCAGTAGGTCTGAGTTTAAGGATACAAGTGGCCAGAAAACACCTCATTCACTCACTCATTCATCTGCCGCTTCACTCAAATCCACAAACCTGTATTTCAACAACAGCTGTGTCAGGCACAGGCGGTCCAGCAATGCATATGACCAGTCTCTCCCTCAGAGGGTTAACATCTTAGGGGGAGTCAGCAGGTAAGTAGGCAATTACACCAAAAGTGTGAGCAGGGATGTGAATGGCCAGCATGAGAGGCTGTTGAGCACTGGGTGGGAACACTGGGACAGGCACCCAAGCCAACCTGCGGGGGCCAGAGAGGAGGTGCCATCTTGGCTGAGACTCCTGGTAGGAGTCAGGCAGACAAAGGTGGGTCAGAGGGAGGGACATTCCAGTCAGCGAGAGCAGAAAATATACATAGAGGGAGAGGTTGCAGTAACTTTTGGGAAACAGCAGCATGAGGTGCCTGTGATGCTGGAGACGGCGAGTAGTGAGGCATGTTTCCTGGGGATGAGGCTAAACAGAAGATTAGAGCCAGAGAGAGATCCTCCAGGTGTTAAGGAGCTTGGGTTCGTCCTGAAGAAACACTGGAAGAGTATAAGCAGAAGACAGATGAAGAATCTTTCTGGCTACAACCCACTCCTCTAAGACCAAGGCTGTAGATGGAACTCTGGTTGGAGATGATGGTGATAGGAGCTTGGCTAGTTTTCAGAAGAATCTGGAGAGAGAATAAAAGGATTTGGTACTTGCCTGAGGGTAGTTTAGAAGAGGGAGGAGTCTAGGAAAACCTAGGTTTCTAGGTCATGAGGGCTATTTCTTTGACTGGATGGTGGCCCCCTTGGCTGAAAGTGGAACTATGTGGAGGAGGGTGGACACACAGGCAAGGAATGTTCTTCGGCTACTAGAAATTGCTAAATTTATCCGTCAGATGGGGTGGGGTGGGTGCATCTGGTGGGATGGGAGGGAGAGAGAGAAGGCGGGGCAGAAGAGTATAATCTGAAGGGGTCAAACGTGATACAAAGATAAATTTCCCCCTTCTCAGAGTTTTGCCAAGGGCCAGGTTGACAAATTAAACATTTTGAGAACTTGTAATCCTCCCACTAAGACCTATGTGAAGAAATAGCTGACAACTGAAAAAAATGTCGGATGCATACATTCTATGAGCCAGCAACTCCACTTCTCGAAACCTGTCCTACAACTAGACTGGCATTTGTGAGCCCAGGATGAGCACACAAAGCGTGCCAGCGGGGCATGAACAAACCAGCCATGCTGCAGCCTTACCGAGGAATACAACAGCTATTAAAAGAATGAGGTAGTTGGGGTACATCGACATGGGAAACGGGAAAATCTCCGAAACGTACTGAATACGAAAGCAGACATAAGGAGCAGAACACCACCTAAATATTACTCCGTTTCGGTTTAGTGGGACACTCCAGTGGGTTCGGGAGCCCTGGCTGTGTTAGGTCTGCGTGCACAGGGGCACGTGCAGCGTAAAGAGATGGAAAGATACACATTAAATCATTAACATCCCAGGCCCGAGAGTAGAACTGGGGAGAGAGAATAGGGGGTGGGATAAAAGGGAGCCTGTATTTGCATTCAAACATTCTGTTTTGTTCGAATTTCTTTTACAATAAACATGTCTTCACGTTACATGTGTATTTTTAAACCCATCCAAAAGTTGGAGGAGGACTTTGGAGGGGGGCAAAAAGAGATCATTCAATAAATATTCATGCAGATTCTACTGTGCATCAAGCACTAATTAGACTCCAGGGATACCACAGTGAACAACTATAGCAGGGTGCTTCCCTCGTAGACCTTACAGTGTCGCAGTGAAAACAGGCCCTTAAATATGTGATCACAATAAGGACTGAAGACATCTTGATCAAGAGTAAGCACATAGGAGCCCTATGAGAAATCAAGGATGGTTTTCTAGAGGGGGCTATCTAAATTGAGACCTGGAAGATTAGCAGGCATTAGGAGAGCTTCCAGCAGAGGATACGGCAGAGGCCACTGCAGGATGGAGACTGAAGAGACCGCTGGTGAGCGATTGGGTAGAGTTGGAGCTAGTGGGAGAGGCAGAGTGAGACATGAGGCTGGAGGTCTGAGCAGGTCTGGGTTATGACAGAGCTTGTGTGCACCAGGCCAGAGGATGTGGATTTTTATCTTCGCTGTGAGAACCACTGACAAGTTATAAGGCAGTGAAATTTGCAGATTTGCCTCTCAGAAAGACCACTCTGTCAGCAGCTGTTCTCAACTGTGTACTCAGACACACAGATGGGATCAGCTGGAGAGAAAAGAATGAAAAAGATGCGGGATCCCTGGTTTACAAAGGAGACTATAAAAGAGCAAGTCTGGCTACTCCAGACCAGTTGAGTTAAAACAGGCAAGAGATGCAAGTTAACAGCAGCGGGAAACAAGCAGCTGACAGTCTAGTACAACATGTATAAATAATCGTATTAAATATTCAGGTGAGGTAAATGCTCGAAGGGAAGTCTAAATACTAACCCTGCAGCATGCAGGGAGGAGTAGCTTGTTCCCGGTGGGAGGACCAAAAAGGCTCCTAGAGGAGGTGGTGTTGGAAAAGGAGGGTGAAGTATGTGTGGAACCTTCAAAAGGCAAAAATACACAGCAGCATATTTTGTTAGAGGGAACCATATGGGCACAGACATAGAGGTAGAAAAATCCAGGAAGAAGTTCCGTGGAGCTGGAGGACATGGTGCTTGGGAGTATGTTGTGGGAAAGCAAGATGGAAAAGTGAGTTGGGATCTGATTCTGATTACAGCAACAGCTAACAGGAATGGCACATGGGCCAAGCTCTGTTTTTCACAAAACTTAGAATAATATATGTATGTGCTTTCTTGCCTATTGTCTGAATCCCCAGTAAAGTGGAAGTTCCATGGGGGAAGGACCTGTCAGTCTCATTTACCGCTATCCCCAAAAGTCTGCTTCAGCGACTAGCTCAGCAAATGTTTGTTGAATGAGTACGTGAATGAGTGAATCAGTAAATAAAATTTAAAGCATTTAACCCAGTAAATGGCATCAAATCAGTATTTAATAAATTGTAACTATTATTCATAATAATAGTCATTCTCATCATCATATTGGGGAGAATTAGAAGAAAAATACCTGATGAACTGGGGAGGTTGGGCCAATTATCTTGTCAAAATATTTTGTTACTCGTCAAAGTTCATTGACTATATACCATAAACAAAATCTTTAGCTAGGTTTTCAAAGTCCTTCAGTCTTTAATTCCAACCTAACTTTTAAGAAGTTCAAGGATCATTCACTACATAGGCTGTTCTTCCCTGATCCCTACCCCCATACAGCCAACAGTTTCATTCCTCCTAATTTATGTAGCAAATTCAAATGCCTTGGGTGGTGGGGGGGGTAGGTTATTAACATAAAGAAGTTAAGTAAATAATAATAACAATATCCAGCATTAGCCCATTCCATAGAGCCAAGCTAAAACAAATTACTCATTAACAATCTACGGGTAGGTATTATTCTTATTCCCATTCCCCAGAATGAGTAATTTACCCAAGGTCAGAGTTCCTAGTAGGGGAACTGGGACTTGAATTGCTCTGGAGGACACGTGATGAGCCACTCTACCATTTCTCTGTCCTGGCTGCGCAGCTTCAGTGAAAGGCATTGAATCCAAAACTTGGATTTTATTCTGAAGGTAACGATGAGTCAGGCTCTAGCTAAGAGGGAGGACCCTGACTCTATTCAGGGATCAGCTCCCAATCACAGTTCTCCAGAGCACAGGGTGCCTTTAAGGAGACAAGTCGAGAGAAAGCTGGAAAGTTAGTTGGAAGCTGGTCCCGGGAAAGTTGTCCTTTACTTGGTAAGAAATGGGAAACAAAGGGAGTTTGCGCAAGGAAGTGCCACAACTGGTTAAGTACTCCCTGGGCACCTATTCTGGGCCAGCCCTGCTCCAGATTCTAGTTGTGTAATTTGCACATGCGTGGTCCTGCACGCAGGGAGTTCACAGTTTGGTGAGGGAAGGAAAGCACACACATGCTTAGACATAAAGTGAGGAGAGCCTGACAGACCCCCAGCCAGCCCCACAGAAAAGTGCTAAATTCACAGTCGTAGGCAGCAAGGTGAAAGGCCTGGAGACCCGCAGCTGAAGGATCCAAGATTCAGCTCCCAGCCCGCAGGCTCCGCTCACAGTCCCCTCGGTGAGTACTAATTGAAGATAATGAAGGCCTTTATCGCCTCCTCACCAGAAATCTGCATTCCCATTCATATTAACTTCTCCCTGGAACCAGAAATCTCCAGTTGAAAATATTCCGTCAAACCCATCCAGCCTTTTGCATTAAATTAGCCCTAACTACCTCGGGCTGGCCTCCCCCAGATTCTGGCTGCGTCTGTAATTGTCCTCTCCAAAAGGCTGCAGAAGGAAAGCCTCCTTGACGTTGCCTGGGTGTAAAACCTGGACCAGGAGAAATGTTTTTTTTTTTTAATATAAGAAATCATCTTTAAGAAAAACATATGCTTTTTTTCATATGCTAGTTTTACTTTTCACCTGATTACAATAGTTACACATGCAATGAACAACTGTAAACAGTATTACAGAGAATAAATCCTTTCTAACCTCACCTGTCAAAGATAACCAGTTAGCAATGTGGTGTCACCTCTGACTTCTGATTTTTAGAATTCTCGGTAAGAAACAGGCAGATAGATAACGTTAATCCACACATACATAAACAAATAAACAATACATACAACTTTGCATTTTGGGGGGAGCTTTCATTTTTTATTGACATATAGTTAATGTACAGTATTAAGTTTCAGGTGTACGACATAGTAATTCAACATTTAAATACATTATGAAATGATCACCACGATAAATCTAGAAACCATTTGTCACCATACAAAACTATTACAATATTATTGACTGTATTTCTTATGCTGTACATTATATCTTTATGACTTACTTATTTTATAACTGAAAGTTTGTGCCTCTTAATTCTCTTCACCCATTTTGCCCATGCCTCCTCTCCCTTTAGGCAACCATTGGTTTGTTCTCTGTATCAGTAAGTCTGGTTTTGTTTTGTTTTGTTTGTTTGCTTGTTTTGTTTTTAGATTCCACATATAAGTGAGATCATATGAAAGCTGTCTTTCTCAGCTTGACTTATTTCGCTTAGCATAATATCCTCTAGGTCCATCCATGTTACCACAAATGGCAAGATTTCATTCTTTTTATGGCTAATATTCTATTGTATATGTACGCCACATCTTCTTTATTCACTCATCTATCAATGGACACTTAAGTTGCTTCCATATCCTGGCAATTGTAAATAGTGCTACAGTGAACACAGGAGTGCATGTATCTTTTCCAGTTAGTGTTTTGGTTTTCTTTCTTTTTTTTCATTAACATTTGTTTATTCATTCAACAAACAGTCATCATGTTTTGGTTTTCTTTGAATAAATACCCAGGAGTGGTATTGCTGGATAATATGGTAGTTCTATTTTTAATTTTTTGAGGAACTCCTCCATACTGTTTTCCATAGTGGCTGCACCAATTTACATTCCCACCAATAGTGGAGGAGGGTTCCCTTTTCTCCACATCCTCACCAGCACTGGTTATTTCTTATCTTTCTGATGAGAGCCATTCTGACAGGTGTGAGGTGATACCTCATTGTGGTTTTGATTTGCATTTCCCTGATGACTAGTAATGTAGAGCATCTTTTCCTGTGACTATTTTGCATTTTCCTATCACCAAGCAATATAGCTTTCACTCATTTTTAATGCCATAAAGTATTCTAGCCTATACAAATCCTATTTAGCTAATCAAATACCACATCCACAGATACCTGTTTTCCTTCCATTGTTTATTTATTTATTTTTACTATGACAAAAATACTGTGTTTAACCTCCTTGTACATAGGTGTTTGCTCAGCTGTGCTAATATTACCACAGAATAATTTCTTTAAAGACTGCTCTAAGACCCCATTTTTATTTGAATCAATATTGAAAACACGTTACTACTTACCCCGTTTGTCCCTCAGGAAAAATAAAAACAGAAACAGCATATTAATAAATGCCATCTTGCAGCTGTATGATTTACAGTGTGTAGATTCAGATTGCAGGAATATTAGTCAGAATCCCAGCATCAGACTCAGAATGAACCAGAGAAGGCTGATAAAGGCTTTTAGTTTTAGGCAGCAGACTGAAGAAGCAAAAGACCTTGATGGATAGAGAAATGCTCTTTTATGGGAAAGGATAAGGTTCTAGTTTGGATAGATTCATTTGGAAATCCCTAATGTTCAGCTGCAAATTTTATAGTACTTTAAAAACTTATCTTGGAGGCCACTACATAGAATACATTGTCATCAGACAAAATGAGTACTTTTGTGGTTAGGTAAGGCACTGCTAGAAGCTCTGAAGGGCAGCTTTTCTCTGGGAAATCACACTTGCTTCCAATACAAGAGCTGGTGGCTGTGTGCCACCAACACTTAACAGTCACATAGACACTCCTGCACCCAGAGGCTCCAAAATAGCAGAAAGGAGGGTGCAACACGTTGCTCAACCCAGTCGAAAGACCTGTGCTTGGGCAATGGCTCAGACACTGGCTGGCTGTGCAACCCTAGACAAGACACTGAACAAAGCTAAACATCTGTCCCCTTCCTTGTAAAGTGGAGGCATCCGCAGGACACTTTCCAGGTATTTTTCAGCTCCGAAAACTGCCAGACTGGGGGTAGGGTATAGCTCAGCAGTAGAGAACATGCTTAGCGTGTGCAAGGTCCTGGGTTCAATCTCCAGTACCTCCATTAAACAAAATAAAACAAAATAAACGTGTCAGATTGTAAGTAGGCTAAAGTTACTAATTTTCAGTGCTGGTGTGTATCAGATCAAACTGGAAAGCCAATGAAGAGCACCGAGGATAAGACCTGGCCCTGGGATGTTTATCAAGTTCCTGCGGGATTCTCATACTCACCAAAGTTTGAGAACCATCAAATTAGGGGAAAGGACGACAGTCAGAGTGAGTGTTTTTGAAAACATATAGCTATTGTGAGAATTAGTGGGGTGATACAGTAAGATGTTAAGCGATACTAAAATATTTTTATCATAGGGGCCTTATTTACTGAATGACTTTACTTCTGGGAAGGATAAATTCTTAATTGTGGCCAAGTCTTTGCTGACAGGTAAAAATGTCTCCTGCGTTGGGAAAATTCACCCAGTAGGTGGTTTGCCCACCTGGCCCTTAGCAATCACTCTCAGGTATTACTGTCTCCTTTTTACAGATGTGTTGCTGGTCTCTCTGCTGCTGAGAACACTAATAATACCAGTTTTTCCATTAGGCCAAAGTTTGCAAATCACTTGCGGGATTCATTGTGTTTGATTTCACACTCATTCAGTGGGGTAGCAGGACGAGCATCTCTATATCCACTTGGGGATGCTAATTTCCCAGGGCCCCCAAATGCCTTCTTAGAGACACTGGACTATATGCCCATTGAGAAGAGGGGAGGATGTCTTGTTCCTCTTATTTCCTAATCAGCTGAAATAGATATGCTCATATACATGTACTCATAAAAGAGTAGACATTCATAAGAATTAAATATGGGTACTAATTTTTGCTACTCTTATTTCCTAAAGATGCTATATTTTGATCTCAGCAAAGACTATCTCTGGTTCATCCCCACCAGAACTTAAACTCTGAGACGGCAGAGATTTTTGTCTGGTTTATGGATTGCTGTACCCCAAGTGCCTAGAACACTGTCTGGCTCATAAGACACAGTAATTTTTTTAAATAAACAAATACATTTTTCTTTAATGCCTAACCTAGTGCCTACAGCAGATATATGCCTACTAAGTATGTGATGAATAAAATACTAAAAGAGGAAAAAACCTTAGATATAAAACCAATAAAATCAAATTATCTCATCTATAATAGAATAATTATCAAATTAACATCCAATAGAGACTACTAAATCATCAATAAAGTGACTATATGCTATTTGATTTTCAAGCAGATATATGTATTTCTTTGATTAAAAATCAATTTTAAAATTAGATATATTTTTTCACAAGGTAAGTGAAAAGGCAGCTTTGCAATATGATTAGAACTAAGTAAACTAAAATACATGAATGTGAAAGACTAGGAGGCTTGATTATGTCAAGATAAATGAGTAAATGGCCAATTTTTAAGTTCTTTTCTTATCCATATTTTCTGAATTTCATACGCTACATATACATGCATTGTTTTTGTAATAAGGAGAAAAAAGAGAAAACAAAAGAAAAGTTGATGGCAGGAAATATATTAAAATTCTAACAATGGTTTAATGTGGTGGTAAAAACATATACTTTTAAAAATTATTTTATCTTTGAATCGTTTTGAATTATTTGCATTACTTATTCAACAAAAACAAAATTATCAGACACTTGCAAGAATCTAATTTGCTATGCAGTCTGAGATATACTCTGCAAAGTCAAATATTTGTCAGTAACTTGAAGCGCACAGAGTGTCAAATTTTGAAAAAGGAAACTTTTACAGGTTATCAGTAAAAACTATGGCTGTGACTTCCCAGAAAATCCAAGGAACTTTTAGCTATGGGCACCAAAATATGCCCAGAGTGCTGCCGGTGGGGTGGGGACTACGGGGGTGGCGCCGGGTGGGAGAGCCTCCATGGAATCCTTAATATCCCCATAGCCCTCCTATGGCAGGAATGATTGATGGATGATATATAATTAATTTCACTTGACAGGCATAAAGGAAAGATTTCCCTGAGCCACTGTAACCTGAGCTAATGAAACTCTATTTAACCAAGGGTGTGTATTTAGACTGGATCTTACCTTAGTGACTTAGCCATTAGTAGGAATTCACTGTTTACCTTTAGGATTCTTATCAGTACTTAGACTCTGTTTGCATGTGATTTTCACCTGATTGCTCAACGTGCTCAGCATTATATGATTTGGGAAGAAATGAAAACGTTGCAAGATCACAAAAAGCTAATCTCAACTATCTAATCTGCTTAAAACTTTATGATTTTCTCCTCTCTTTCAGGATGCATTATGGCTTTCTCTGAAAAGATTCTGTGAACAAACAAGACACCTGTTTCAGATCTTGTAAAATACCAGATCCTTCCAATTCCTTTAAGGTTTTTGGAGATGCTGGCCTATCTGATTATTTCAGAACACCTCGTCTGATTATTTCTCCATTCCCACTGGGGAAACACCTTTGAGAATCTCCCCTTGGGTCTGCTGTTCATGAGACCTCTCCTACAGAAAGTTCCAGGAAAAAAAAGATGAGCTCTAAGATCCTGTAAGAAACTTTCAGGGGGCCCACAACTTGTTAACCCTGGCCAGGGAGCCAGGAGATCTGGATTCTGGTTGTACTTTGCCCTGTCTGTACAACCTTGGACAAGTCAACCAACTTTCAGAGACCTCTAGTTCCTATTCGTACCAAGGACAGAATTGAAGTAGATGACCTCTAAATTCTGTTTCAGTTCTAAATTTTGCTTTTAAAAAAAAATTTGAGGAGGGGTAATTAGGTTTATTTATTAATTATTTTTTTAATGGAGGTACTGGGGCTTGAACCCAGGACCTCATGCATGCTAAGCATATGCTCTACCACTTGAGCTATACAACACCCTAAAATTTTCTGACTCAGAAGAAATCCCTCAGTGGCAGGGAGGCCCAGGGGGGCTGATGGGACCTACTTCAGAGTAAAAGAAAGG
This sequence comes from Vicugna pacos, assembly GCF_048564905.1. Lineage (NCBI taxonomy): Eukaryota > Metazoa > Chordata > Mammalia > Artiodactyla > Camelidae > Vicugna > Vicugna pacos. The sequence goes on along the minus strand of NC_132987.1, from coordinate 51,137,451 downwards.
GGAACCTCATGCAGGATCTAAGGCCCAGGGGAAACATGAGGTGTTCCCAGACAGCTCTTCTCTTGGAAAACTGGGGTGTAGGAGTGAAGATTCAACACTGCACTAACACTCCTCAGAATAAAAGGCCTGGTTGCGTCAGGTGAGCTGGCATTTGTCTTTCTCCTGGATGCTTGGAGCTGTTTTTATTTCCATGGCAAAGAAACAAGCTCATAGCTGTGCCACGCGGAAGTGTGCATGAATAATTAGAGGGCAGTGGCAACTGAACACTGAAAGGATAGGTCCTGTGAGTCCTTGGATTTTGGCAGCCTTGAGAACCCTTTGCACAGGGACCTGGTCTAGGGCTGCTGCAACGCCATCCAGCGACTGGGCGAGCTGCAAGCGCCAGCACCACCTTCACCATCCCCACTCAAACGTCCCGGCCCCTGCAAGTGTGCTCACAGGGGGAGGCACAGGTCCGTAGAGAGGAGGACAGAGCGTTCTGGGAGCAGCTTTCTACCCCCTACTCCCTGCCCAGGAACCACAGGACAGACTGCTTTCGTCTCCAGGCTGAAGAGGGTTTTTGCTATTTGCTTCATCCTCACTTCTGCACATCCTACCTTTGGTGGGAGCCTCCATCCCTCCTGCAGCTTTCCTTGAGAGCCCTGGCCCCCTGCCTTCTGCCCTCTGCCACGGCCTCAGGTACCTCAGAACTCAGAGGGAGAACCTAGAGTCAGGCCCCATTTCCCCTTCCCACTCCTCCCTGCATCCAGTCGCTTCTCCACATCAAGATTGGGTCTGTCTTCCCAAACCATCATGGGATATTACTCACCAGCTCAAAAATTCAGTATCACACCATTTCCTAGTAAACTAAACCCAAGTTTCTTTTTTCTCTTTATATATATATATACACACACACAAACACACACAATATACTATATATATATGTATACATACATATATATATATATATATAGTCAGTTTACAATGTTGTGTCAATTTCTGGTGTACAGCATAATACTTCAGTCATACATGAACACACATATATTCGTTTTCATATTCTTTTTCACCATAAGTTACTACAAAGATATTGAATATAGTTCCCTGTGCTATTCAGTATGAACTTGTTGTTTATCTATTTTATATATATTAGTTAGTATCTGCAAATCTTGAACTCCCAATTTATCCCTTCCACCTGCTTCCCACCAGTAACCATAAGTTTATTTTCTATGTCTGTGAGTCTATTTCTGTTTTGCAAATAAGTTCGTTTGTTCTTTCTCTTTCTGGCTTACTTCACGTAGAATGACAGTCTCTGGGTTCATCCATGTTGCTGCAAATGGCATTTTATTATTTTTTATAGCTGAGTAGTATTCCATTGTATAAATATACCGCAACTTCTTTACCCAGTCCTCTGTTGATGAACATTTAGGTTGTTTCCATGTCTTGGCTATTGTAAATAGTGCTGCTATGGACATTGGGGTGCATGTATCTCTTTGAATTAAGGTTCCCTCTGGATATATGCCCAAGAATGAGATTGTTCAATCATATAGTAAGTCTATTTTTAGTCCTTTGAAGAATCTCCATACTGTTTTCCATAATGGCTACACCAAACTACATTCCCACCAACAATGTAGGAGGATAAACCCAAATTTCTTAACCCAACCTTTAATATTCTGTTATCAAATTCTCTCTAATATATGCCAGGCATTCCAACTCAAATGGAAAATCCCCCCAAAACAGCCCAATATTACCCATCTGCCCACTCTACACACACACGCACACACACACACACACTCCACCTTTGCAGAGCTCACACATCCTGCAAAGTCCAGCTTAAATGACTCCTCTCTTAGGAAGCCTACCGAGCACCCCTCAGCCTAAAATCTTCTGACCTCCCTTAACTATCTGATTCATGCCTGTTTGGAGACATTCAATACTTTCTAGTTAAAATCATTGTATGCCTTTTAAGGAACAAAGAATTACAAACAGTCACAACCTTTTCATCTTTGTATATCTGTAGCAGAATATATGCTACAGTAGGCTCTCAATGAATGCCCAGTGAACCAAGAGTAGAGGTCAATCAGACAGAACAGGCTAATTATTACACATGTCTGGGTTGCTAAGGTGAAAAGCATACTTGAGTACTGGAAATTGGAATCCATGTGCTGGAAATAGAGTAGTCCCCACTTATCCACAGGGGATGTGTCCAAGACCTCCAGAGAATGCCTGAAAGTGCAGATAGTACTCATCCCTACGTGTACTATGGTTTTTTCTATCCATACATACCTATGATAAAGTTTAACTTATAAATTAGGTACAGAAAGAGGTTAACAACAATAACAAATAATAAACTATAACAATACTAACAATATAGTCTAAAAAAATGTGAATATAGGTGATTTACAATGTTAGTGTCAGGTGTACAGCAAAGTGATTTAGTTATACATATAAATATATATTGTTTCTTTTCACGTTAACTAAGTACTTATTGCACACTGTGGCTGTAATTTTGCAGTTTGAGGTGCGACAGCACGGATTTCATTTTTTTATTCACAATTCCACAGAGGGAAGATTCATTCTTACTGTAGATCTTAGCAACCTCAGCATACAAACTTTTTTCTTCCCTTATTAAGTCAAGAACTTTTACCTTTTCGCTTAAAGGAAGCCCTTTACGGCTTCTCTTGGGCATATGTGAACGGCCAGCGTCACTGCTCTTTCACTTTGGGGCCATCACTAAGTAGTGTAAGGATGACTTGAACACAAGCACTGAGCTACCTTGACAGTCGATCTGATAACGAGGCAGCTACTACATGACTAACAGGCAGGAGACTCTGGACAAAGGGATGATTCAGCACCTGGATGGGATGAAGCAGGATGGTGAGAAATTTCATCACAATACGCAGAACAGCGTGCAATTTAAAACTTATGAATTGCTAAACAACAAGTTTACACTGTATAACACAGGAAACCATATTCAATATCTTGTAGTAACTTATGGTGGAAAAGAATATGGAAATAAACATATATATATGTTCCTATACGACTGAAGTATTGTGCTGTACCCCAGAGATTGACACAACATTGTAAACTGACTATACTTCAATAAAAGTATTATAAATAAGTAAATAAAACTTATGAATTGCCTACTTATGAAACTTTCCATCTAATATTTTCAGACGGCAGATGCCCACAGATAGCCGAAACAGAGGAAAGGAAAACCGCTGATAGGACGGTACTAGTGTACATGCTTCTTTCTCTTACAGAACAAACTTCTTTCCAGTGAAGGATAAACTGTTCTTCACAAATCAAGATGCTATATACCAGCCACTCTTTCCAGTCACAGATTCTTATGAGAAACTAAGGAGACCAATAAATCCTTTCCCCATAAAAATATACATGTACACATCCAGACAAACATTCGTGTACAATTTTAAAATTTTTTGTTTGGTAATAATTTCAAACTTATAAAAAGTCAAAAAAATAAAATATTATAGAAATATCCATATTCCCTTTACCTGAATTCTATTAACACCGTTTGCTTTATCATTTGATCCCTGTAGTTCATTCATTCTTGCTCTGTGTGTGTATAGCTATATATAAATATATATATATACATGTATAACAGTTTTTAAATTATATATAAATGAAATTTTTTTCTGAACAATTTGAGGAGTGATTACCTACATCAAAGCCCTTTACCCCTAAACACCTCAACGTGTATTTCCTAAAATAGAGGCTATGACCTTATGTAATCACAGCACAGTTTCAACTTTATCCATTTGTATGTTTTTATCTAATTCTCCATCCCTATTCCAGTCGTGCCAGTAGTTCTACAATTTCTCTGCTGTCTATTTGCTGTGCTTTTCTCTCTGTTGCAACTACAGCAATCTGTGAGGAGACACTTTAAGACAGTGCAAAGATCATGCTCTTCACCAAATTTACTTTAGGAATCACTTGAAGGCATTCACAGACCTCTGCAGGCCATCCGTGTACTCTGAGTTAAGAATACAAATTACGTGTTTTCTGTTTTTCTCTAGTGGGGCCAGTGAGTTTGCATAAGGTCAGTCATGTGCATTTTCCCAGCACTATGTGGATGTTGAAATAAGAAAAACTCCATCTTTTGCCAACTCTGCAACTTTCCACCTAGGTTGCCGTGAGCATTAAATAAGATCAGAATGGAGAGTTCCTAACTGAGTCCCCTGCATCCGGTCTGTATTTAGTCAATTTTAGTCCCCTTTTCCTCCTTACAAATAATTAAAGGCTGCTGAGGTAGCGTAATCTGTGCCCAAGGACCCAGAGGAAAGCAATGCTCTTGGGAAGCACTGAACCATAGTCTTTGTTGCCATCACGATGATGTGTGGGACCCTGCGAAAACTTCTCAACCTCTCTGTGCCTCAGTCTCTGCAACTGCAAACAGGGCTAACAATACCACGTAACCCGCAGTGCTGTGAGGGTTAAATGAATTAATGTGTGTGGAGTGCCAGGCGCACAGGAGGAGCCATGTAAGTGTTAGCTCTTGCAGATAGAATGTAAGCTCCGTGAGGACAAGCATCTGGCTCCCTGATACATCCTGCCTAGAAGAGCGTCCTGCATGTCGACAACAATGCCCCTAGGAAACGACTCAGAAATACTAAGAAATCAGAAAGGGCCTCGTATTCTCAGCTGAGATACAGTTTCCTACTTGGCCCGCCATTGCCTGCAGCTGCCTGGGAGAACTCGGTAGACCCTGGTTAGGACCAAACTCTCTGAGGAATACCTTGCTCCTGCTGACTCCTAGCAGGCAATTCCTTGGCTAGAAGTTTTGCTGTCTTACGGCGGAACAGGAGAGCAAAGGCCAGAAGCAGGTGCAGCCAACCAGTGCAGGCCGAACAGTCTGGCTGGTGGAGAAACTCCCCGCAGGTCCTCACCTCCAGCATGAAGAGGGAAATAGCCACCCTGTAGCCCTGCCTGGTGCCCTTCCTCTTTCCAAAACATTTAATCTCCGATTTAACCAGCTTAATTGCAAAGTAGGGATTCCCAAGCGGTAGGTTACTTCAGGAGGCTGTTGTTAGCCAGTGCATATTGAAAGCAAGCATTGTCTACAGACTGAATAAACAGTGTGTCTCTTCAAAGATGAGCTACATCCTTAGCAGGCTTGAAGGCGGAGACTAGGATTTCTGAAAGCACAGTTTCCCATCCCTCATCAAAACTGCTGAAAATGCAGATTCCAGGGTCTCACTTCAGAATAGATAAGTTAGCACTAATGGGGGAGGGTCAGGTAGAAGTGGAGGGGGTGGGATGGGGAGGTGGGGTGGAGGAGTGGGGTGGTGAGGTGTAGCAGAGCAGCAATCTACCTATTTTTTAAAATCAGTGGGAAGGGTATGGCTCAGTGGTAGAGCACATGCTTAGCATGATGAGGTCCTGGGTTCAATCCCCAGTACTTCCATCCAAAAAAAAAAAAATTAAAATAAATAAACCTAATTACCTGCCCCCAAAATACCCAAACAAAAAAATTAATTAAATTAATTAATGGATTTTACTTTTTTGACCAGTTTTAGGTTCACAGCGACATTGAGCAGAAAGGACAGAGCTCTCAAACACCTCCTGTCCCCACACACTCAAAACCTCTCCTGCTAACATCCCCCACCACAGTAGTCCGTTTGCTGCAATCAGTGAACCTGCCTTGGCACATCATTATCACCCAGAGTCCCTAGGTTACACTGGGATTCACTCTTGATGTTGAGTTTGGACAAATGTGTAATGATATATATCCACCATTACAGTATCATATAGAGTAGTTTCACTGCCCTAAAAATCCTCTGTGCTCCACCTGCTCATCCCTCCTTCCCAACTAACCTCTGACAGCCACCGACCTTTTATTTACTGTTTTCATAGTTTTGCCTTTTCCAGTATGCCCTACAGCTGGAATCGTATAGTATGTTGTCTTTTCAGATTGGCTTTTTTCACTTAATAATATATATATTTAAGTTTCCTCCATGTCTTTTCATGACTTGATAGCTCATTTCTTTTTAGCACTGACTAATGTTGCATTGTCTGGAATTACCACAGTTTGTTTATCCATTCACCTACTGAAGAACATCTTGGTTGCTTCCAGGTTTGGGCAATTATAAATAAGGCTGCTATAAACAACCATGTGTAGGTCTTTGTGTAAACATAAGTTTTCAGCTCATTTGGGTAAATACCAAGGAGCATGATTTTGCTAGACCATATGGTAAGAGTATGTTTAGTTTTGTAAGAAATTGCCAAACTGTCTTCCAAAGTGGCTGTACCATTTTCTATTCCTATCAGCAGTGAATGAGTTCTGTCGCTCCACATGGTTCCCAGCATTTGGTGGTGTTAATGTTTTGGATTTTGGCCATTCAAATATGTATATAAGGGGGTCACATTGTTTTAGTTTGCAGTTCCCTAATGACACATGATATGGAGCATCTTTTGATAAGTTTACTTACCATCTGTTTATTTTCTTTGATGAGATGTCTGTCCAGATCTTTTACCCATTTTTTAATTGGGTCATTTATTTTCTTATTGTTGAGTTTTAAGAGTTCCTTGTATATTTTGGATACCAGTCCTTTATCAGATGTGTCTTTTGTAAGCATTTTCTCCCAGGCTGTAGCTTGTATTCTCATTCTCTTCAGGAAACTGTCTTTTTAACCAGCTCGTTAAATAAAGTTTGAGGGTCACTGGCACCTGAAGAGTGAGGAAATCTTTCCTTCACTTATCAAAGCATAACAACACTCTTTAATTTTGCTTTTAAACACAATCCTATAAATATCAAAAGTTATAAATGTATAATGAACATAATTCAAATGTACACTTGTGAACGTCCCCAAAATTATCTGTAATAGCTCTTATCCAGTTTTATGAAAATGGACAGAACATTAGAAAAAGTCAAGAGACCTGGATTCTAAAAGAAATTTGGGTACAAATTAGCTATATGTCCTTGGACAAGTCTCTGTCCATCTAGACCCCAGATTCCTCAGGTATAAAATGAAGGGGATGAATTAGATGAGTTTTAAATTTCCCTCTGGCCTTGTGGTTCCGTCTTTTCCATCAAAGCCAAAGCAAGGAGCATATTCCTAGCAATGAAACTTCTGAGTAAACATGGGTGGGTGCCTATTAATGAGAAATGCCTTTGACTTGGCATCCCCTAGACTTTGGGTAACAATCTTCAAAGTCAGGATTTAATGCAGATTTGACTAATGCATAGATGAAACAAGGTTAGTGTCCCCACAAAAGTGCCACTGTGGTCGGTAAAACAAACCCAGATTGATAATGGCTAAATTTAAATGAGAAACTGTGTGTGTACATATACACAATTACATATAGGGCAGAACACAGGGAATTTCAGACTCAACAGAGCTTGTGAATGCAAAGAGAAACAAAAATAGAAGCCATCAAATGGCCAGATGGCTGAGCTTTCTATTTTTAAATATATCATGAGTTCTGTGGGAGTATGTCAATGAGGAGAACTAAAAGAAAAAAAAAATGTGGTAACCTTGAGCGTTTCTGTTTTTTAAACAAAATGGTATCACACAGGGTGTCAAATAGCCAAGAAATTGTATAATGAAATGAAAGGAGTGAATGCTTTTAAGTTCGTAAAGCCCAGCCTTTAATATTACACCATGATTCAAACCACTAATCAAACGTTTTTCATGCTTGAAGCTGCAAGTTATTTACAATGGCTGTAATATTTCCAAGAAATACCTAAATTAGTGGGTAAAGTTACCTTTTTTTCCCTCTCTCAAATTTCCACACTCAACTTCTTTTCAAATGTCCCAATATAGTCATGGCGTAGCCACAAGACGTGACAGAATAAACACATCCATGGGTCATCGATGAGCCGAACTTTGTGAAACATCTAAGAAAATGTGTTTGGAAAAGGACTGCAAGGTTTAGAAGAATTTTAGAGTAACTCACGAATCAGCTAACCCAGTCAAAAGATTACTCACTTAAGAATGATATAATTACTTTCAGTTTGCTTAAAGCCAGGGAAAAGTTGACACAGCGATTAAAGGAAAATGGGCGAAAAAAATAGAGTTACATTATACCGACTAAATTCAGGCTGTTCCAAGGAGTAGGCCCAAGGCTTATTTGAGGAAAGATTATCTTGACAAATTGGATAAACATTTTCTGCATGACAGGACGCTGATGGAGAGTCTGTTCTGCAAGCACACCTGGTGGTGGTTTGCTTAGTGTTTGACCAAGGTGTTCAGCCCGCCCGAGTTCTCCCAGGGGCTTTGTTTACCGTTTGGCAGGTAGAGGCAGAGCCGAGCTAGGCCTTGGTAACGGTTGTTGGGCTCTGCAGATGTCTAACCCCACCCTGGCCCCACCCCCATCTCCCCATTTGGGCTAAAACAACTCTTGGCTAGACCAGTCCACAAAAGCCAACACCAGACTTTAACAAACAGTTCATGCTTAGGGAGACCTGCAGTCTAATGTCCCTGAGGCAAATAAAAATGGCAAACGCAAATAAATGCACCAACACCGCCTCTCCCCCCCATCTTTGGCTTCCTTCCATAGTCAACTGGGATGGAGAGGTCAGGTCCCGCACAGGGCATTGCTACGGATGCAAATTTTCCAGCACACAGGTCATGCTAGTGCCGGGACGGAGAAGGTGTGCGTTCCATTCAAGGCCATGCTTCCCTGGGCCCAAGTGACTCTAGATATGGGAGATAAGTGGCCTCCTCTAAGGCCTTGGGGAAGACTCTTGTGTTCTCAAGTCACCTAAATATCTGTAGGCAAGCCCCCAAACATGTTTTTGCTATGGCTTGGCATCCTTAAGAAGCCATGACTTTCTGGAGGCAGTAATTTGTAGAATGGCTTCCTAGGGTTGGCCATTCAGTACTTTCCAGTGCCACCTTATCATTCAAGGAAGCACTAAATTGGGGAGCAGGATACTCAGAGATGTCATTAGTGTCATTAGACAGCGTAGGGGACCCTGCATTCAGGCCCTCGAAAGGAAAACGAACAAACAGCCCCCACAGTTACGATGAGTTTGCATTTTGCTAGGTCAGTTTGGTTCAACCAAAATTGCTTTGCGTCAACTAATTTACATTAATTTGTAGCCCATCTGGTGGTTCCAAGCATAAAAGCCTCATATTACTGTGCAGGATACACTGGTTAGAAATGGCATTAGCGGTAACAGTGGTTTTAACTTGTTGCCTGTAAATCCTTGAGAAGGCAACCCCAGGTGCCAGGACATGAAGCGCCACTGAGCTCCACCCTCGAGCAGAGTCCTTTTCACAATCCTAAAGCTAACACTGGAGTTTTACAGATTACAGATCTGCAGTCCCCTCGACAATATAAATGCACCGCACTTCTTTCCCCACCCTTCCACTTCATCCCTCTGCCCGTCTCCTCAACCTTTTTTTTTCGAACAAGTAAACAAACCAAACAAAATAAAAATAAAATCCTGGGGGAAAGCCAGAACAATGAAATTGCTTGATTCAAAATCGTCCAACATCTACTTTATGTCTGTGACATTCCCAGACACATCTTGTATAATCGTCACCTTGAAGTAGGTATTATTTACCTGTGCCTTAAAGATGTGGGATCTCAAGTTTAGAAGACATTATATGACAAGTCCATGTTCACACAGCTGGACGTCCAGGAGCCAGGAGTGAATTTCAGCGACTTCCTGCCTGACTCAGTCCCGGGGCTCGTTTTACAAGACTCCAACTCCTTGTCTGTTAAAGACCGATCAAGTCAAAGCTGATGATTTTTTTCTGCTAGTATTTTAGGGCACAACAACAGCAAAACATTTTTAATGATACTTACTTCCAAGGCATGTTGAGCTTTATTACAGTATTACTTAGTCTGCTCTTTCTCCTTAGACACTGTCTGTCTCTCTCAGTAGACTATGAGCTCCTCTGAAGCATGGCCCTTGTCCTCATCATCTCTGTAACTTCCATTCATTTAATCAGGTTGTACATATGCTGTTTGTTGAATCAATAAACGATTTATGTGATGGCACTTGTCACATGGTAGGGTCTCAGTAATTGTTCATTTATTTTCCTTCACCTTTCTTATTGAGGACTAAAAATCTGTTATAGAAGACAGGAAATTGCTCATATAATGAACTGTAGGCACTGCAGACAAAAATGGAAGAGACACAATTGTGTTCCTTTCTTGTGAAGGCAGAGGATTGTCTCCAGGTGACCCCCAGTAGCGGAGGCAGATATACAAACTGGTTGTACTGCAACTTGCTCGCCACAAGACCAGGGCATATAATGGAAGACTTGATGTCCAAATTAGCAGAGAATTAAGAGCGCACAACCCATCATCTTGTGTGTTGCAGAAACTATGAGGAAGTAGTTGAAGAATTGGTCGCGCCATTCACCAGGCATTACGTTCCTGTAGAATTCATCTGGTTGCAGCTTCTCCATCTCTGTTAAAGCATCAAGATAGGTACAATAGGCACAAAAGAAGCCAAAGGAACATGGTTTAAGGCAAAATATCGGACACATATTTTACATGAGTGATATTGGGAACCCCATTCTTTGCTGAGATCAGTCTGGATCCCAAAGCAGGTCTGATTTCAGAGCACACTAAAGCATTTGCCTGAGGCCTTGAATTGCTCAGACAGAGGTGCCAAGAGGAGACATACAAATTAAGGAAAGAATAGTAATCTTCAGGGAACAAAATGCCAAAGGACCTGGTTAGGCCAGGCAGTTGTCATGATGCCTTGAGCCAGTAACTTTAGTTAATTTTCATGACCATCTATTTCATCCACTGGAATGTGGAACTGGGCTCTCCAAGGAGATTTTCATCTCCTATGTCATAATGTTTTTATGATATGGTTTTCCTGCTGCTGAATTCTGTTGGAGAATATCACACAACTCTGCTAACTGGTCATGACTACAAATCAAGATGACTCCTTTATATCTTTTCATCTCTTCTGAAACTTTCAACTTCTACCCATATTCTCACCTCCCAGCTTTACTCTCAGCCAAAGAGTTTACCTTATCCTTCATCCAGAGTTATGCTGTCAAATATGATAGCCACAAGCCATGTGTAGCTATTTAAATTCAAATTAACTTAAATTTAAAATTTAGTTCTTTAGATGTACTAGCCACATTTTAAGTACTAAGTAGCTATATGTGTCTAGTTGTTTCCATATCAAACAGGACAGATATAGAGATTTCTTTTGACTGTCACTGGTCCAGTGTAGAGGAATTCCCTCATCTAGTCAACCCTCACTCTGCAATATACCTGTCCACCTTTCCTCACGTGTCAATAGTAGTGTCTCTGATCCTATAGAGCACTAACCCCTCTACTTGTCCTCTGAATCCCATTTTCTTTCATCAACTCAAGGACCCCACTTTTTGTATCATCTTTCTGTATTGTCATTTTCACCTTTTATACTCAATTATTCTCATTGGAAAACATGGACAACTATCTCAAATCTTTTTAAAAATATAATATTTTTATCTGTTCATCTTGTAACCTGCAATCTTGCTGAATTCTTTGATTAGTTCTAGTAGTTTTTGTGTGGCCCTTTTAGAGTTTTCTATATATAGTATTATGTCATCTGCATATAGTGACACTTTTACCTCTTCTTTTCCAATTTGGATCCCTTTTATTTCTCTCTCTTGCCTGATTGCTGTGGCTAGGACTTCCAAGACTATGTTGAATAGGAGTGGTGATAGTGGGCAGCCTTGTCTTGTCCCAGATTTTAGTGGGAAGCTTTTGAGTTCTTCATCATTGAGTACTATGCTGGCTGTAGGTTTCTCATATATAGCTTTTATGATGTTGAGGTATGTTCTCTCTATACCCACTTTGGTGAGAGTTTTTATCATAAATGGGTGTTGAATTTTATCAAATGCTTTTTCTGCATCTATTGAGGTTATCATGTGGTTTTTGCCCTTTCTCTTGCTGAACTGATGTATTACACTGATTGATTTGTGTGTGTTGAACCACCCTTGTGTCCCTGGGATGAACCCCATTTGATCATGAGGTATAATCTTTTTTATGTACTTTTGGATTCTATTTGCTAATATTTTGGTAAGAATTTTTGCATTTCTTTACACTAATGATGAATCAACAGGAAAAGAAAGTAAAGAAACAATTCCCTTTAAAATAGCACCCAAAGTAATAAAATACCTAGGAATAAATCTAACCAAGGAGATGAAAGACTTATACATGGAGAACTATAAAACATTGATTAAGGAAATTAAAGAAGACTTCAGAAAATGGAAAGATATCCTATGCTCCTGGATTAGAAGAATCAGTATTGTTAAAATGGTCACACTGCCCGAGGCAATCTACAGATTTAATGCAATCCCTATCAAATTACCCAGGACATATTTCACACAACTAGAACAAATCATAATAAAATTTATATGGAACCACAAAAGACCTAGAATTGCCAAAGCACTGCTGAAGAAAAAGAAAGAGGCTGGAGGAATAACTCTCCCAGACTTCAGACAATACTATAGAGCTACAGTCATCAAGACAGCATGGTATTGGTACAAAAACAGACATATGGACCAAAGGAACAGAACAGAGAACCCAGAAATGAACCCACAAACTTTTGGTCAACTAATCTTCGACAAAGGAGGCAAGAATATACAATGGAATAAAGACAGTCTCTTCAGCAAATGGTGTTGGGAAAACTGGACAGCATAATGTAAATCAATGAAGCTAGAACATTCCCTTATGCCATACACAAAAATTAACTCAAAATGGATCAAAGACTTCAACATAAGACAAGATACAATAAATCTCTTAGAAGAAAATACAGGTAAAATATTATCTCACATACATCTCTAAAATGTTTTCCTAGGGCAGTCTACCCAAGCAATAGAAATAAAAGTAAGAATAAACAAATGGGACCTGATTAAACTTACAAGCTTTTGCACAGCAAAGGAAACCAGAAGCAAAACAAAATGACAACCTACGGAATGGGAGAAAATATTTGCAAAAGATGAAACCAACAAAGGCTTGATCTCCAGAATATATAAGCAGCTCATACAACTTAATAAGAAAAAAACAAACAGCACAATCCAAAAATGGGCAGAAGACCTAAACAAGCAATTCTCCAATGAAGACATACAAATGATCAATAGGCACATGAAAAAATGTTCAATATCACTAATTATCAGAGATATGCAAATCAAAACTACAATGAGGTATCACCTCACACCAGCCAGAATGGCCATCATTCAAAAGTCCACAAATGACAAATGCTGGAGAGGCAGTGGAGAAAAGGGAACCCTCCTACACTGCTGGTGGGAATGCAGTTTGGTGCAGCCACTATGGAAAACAGTATGGAGATTCCTCAAAAGATTAGGAATAGACTTACCATATAACCCAGGAATCCTACTCCTGGGCATATATCCAGAAGGAACCCTACTTCAAAAAGACACCTGTACCCCAATGTTCATAGTAGCACTATTTACAGTAGCCAAGACATGGAAACAGCCTAAATGTCCATCAACAGATGACTGGATAAAGAAGAAGTGGTATATTTATACAATGGAATACTACTCAGCCATAAAACCCGACAACATAACGCCATTTGCAGCAACATGGATGCTCCTGGAGAATGTCATTCTAAGTGAAGTAAGCCAGAAAGAGAAAGAAAAATACCACAGGAGGTCGCTCATATGTGGAATCTAACAAAAAAAACAAAAACAAAAACAAACAAAGCATAAATACAAAACAGAAACAGACTCATAGACATAGAATGCAAACTTGTGGTTGCCAAGGGGGCAGAGGGTGGGAAGGGATAAACGGGATTTCAAAATTGTAGAATAGATAAACAAGATTATACTGTATAGCACAGGAAATATACACAAAATCTTATGGTAGCTCACAGAAAAAAAAATGTGACAATGAATGTATATATGTTCATGTATAACTGAAAAATTGTGCTCTAAACTAGAATTTGACACAACATCTTAAAATGATTATAAATCAATAAAAATGTTATAAAAAAAGAATGTTGATCTAGAATCCTATAGCCAGTGAAAATATTCTTCAGGATTGAAAGGGAAATCAAGATATTCTCAGATGAAGAAAAGCTAAGAGAATTTGTTGCTGTCTGAATAAAAGAAGAGCTAATGGAATTTCTCTAAACAGAAAGGAAACAAGCTTTCCTTTTAGAAAGAAACTTGGAACATCAAGAAGGAAGAATGAACATGGTCAGCAAAATATGTGCAAAATTAATAGACTTCCCTTTTCCTCTTGAGTTTTCCAAATTGTTACCAGAGGCAGCATTTTAAAAAGCTACACAAAGAGATACACTCAAAAATACTACAGAGAAATCAAAATAGAATTCTGAAAATGTTCAAATAACCAAAAGGCAGTCAGAAAGAAGAAAATAGAAATGAAAGACTGGAAACAGAATCCAAAATGGCAGACTTAAACCCTATTTTATATATATATAATCATATTAAATGTAAATGGTCTAAGTACACCAATTAAAAGACAGAAATTGGCAAAGTGGATTAAAAACATGTCACAACTACATGCTATGTGCAAGAAACTCGCTTCAAATATAATGATATAGGTAGGTTGAAAGTAAAAGGATGAAAAAGATGCATCATGTCAATATTAATCAAAGGAAAGTAAGATTGGTTATGTTAATATCAGTAAACTCAACTTCAGAGCAAAGAAAATTACCTGAGACAGAGAGGTACATTATATAATGATAAAGTCTCAATACACCAAAAAATGATAGCATTCCTAAATGTGTATACACCAAACAACAGAACTGCAAAATACATAAAGCAAAACTGGCAAAACTGATAGAACTGAAGGGTAAAATAGACAAATTCACAATTATATTTGGAGATCTCAACATCTCTCCTTCAATAATTGATAGAATAGACAGAAGTCAGCAAGGTTATAGAAGACCTCAATGACACCATCAGCCAATAGGATCTAATCATCATTATAGAGCCACCTACCCAGCAACAGCAGAGAATACATGTTCTTTTCACCAGTTACAAATAGGATAACAGGAAAATCTCCAAACACTTAGAAACCACACAACACACTTCTAAATGATCTGTGAATCAAAGATAAAGTCTCAAGGAGAGATCTCTCAAGGGAAATTTAAAAAATACATTGAACTGAATGAAAATGAAAATATATTTTAAAACTACCCTAATACAAAAAAAAAACCCTACAGACCAATATCCTGTATGAATATAGGCATAAAAACACTTAACACCCTATTTGCAAATATAATTTAACAATATATAAAAATAATTCTACACATGACTGAGTGGGATTTACTCCAGCCGTAAGGACTGATTTAATATTCAAAAATCAGTTAATGTAATCCACCGTATTAACAAGCTAAAGAAGAAAAAAAACATATGATTATACCAATGGATACAGAAAAAGCATTTGACAAAATTCAGCACTCATTTTTGATAAAAACTTTCAGATACATCAGAAATTAACACAACATTGTAAACTGACTATACTTCAATTAAAAAATGGAAAAAAAAATTCAGAGAAAGAGGATTAGAGAGGAGCTTCCTCAACTTGATGAAGAAATCTACAAAGAACCTACAGGTAACATTTTACTTAATGGAGAAAGACTAAATGCTTTTTTCTTTGAAGATGGCGAGCGAGAGAAGACTGTTTACTCTCACCATTCTTATTCAACAAAATGCTAGAAATTTTAGCCAGAGCAGAGAGTCAAGAAATGTAAATAAAAGGCACAGAGATAAGAATGGAAAGGTAGAACTGTCTCTATTTGAAGAGAATATGATTGTTTTCACTGAAAATCCAAAAAAATCCACACACCAAAAAACCCTCCTAGAATTAATAATGATTTCAGCGAGATAATAAGATATAAGATAAACTACAAAAATTAATTATATTGTTACAACTGGGAACATGCAGCAACAAAAAAGAAATATTTCTATGTCACTGAAGATTACAAAACACTAATAAAACAAATCAAAGATGCTCTGAACAAAGGAAGAGACATACCATGCTGATGGATTAAAAAGACTCAATGTCGTACAGAAGCTGATTCTCCTCAAATTGATTTATTGGCTGAACACTTCATATCAAAATCCAGCAAGATATTTCTGTAGATATAAATAAGATTATTCTAGAATTTATATGGAGAGGTAATTTGCTGGGCAGTTTCCATGTGCCAAGCACTTTGCTTGGTAGTCTGTAAGTGCATGCTGTTAAGTTTTCCCCTTTTTAAAACAGGGGAAGGGATATAGCTTAGTGATTGAGCACATGCTTAGCATGCACAAAGTCCTGGGTTAAATCCCCAGTACCTCCTTTAAAAAGAAAAGGACTTAAAAAAAAAAGAGAGAGAGAGAAACTATGTTTAAAAAAAATTTCCCTCGTTCCAATTCCCTGTGACTTTTGTAAATGCCAAGTGGCAGAAGTCTCATGATTTCAGCCTCTAACTGATAAGAAGTTTCAGTATCATGAAGCAGTAAAAACACTAGATCTTGCGTTAGAATATTCAGCCAACTAGCTGAGGAATGTTGGGGAAGTCAGTCTTTCTGTTTCCTCATCTTTAAAATGAGGAGAGTGACATTCCAGGGCTATTGTGAGGCTCAAATGAGATAATAAAGGGAAAAGTCCTTTTTCAAAATTATGTAATTGTTATTTGTTATTAATAAATGAAAGGCACTGGTGATGTCTAACTTGTTTGTTAAGGGCACACAGATTCCCTGGAATCTTACTCTCTCAGCATTTCCTTTCTCTCTCTCTCTCTGTGTCACAGACACAGACACAGACACATACACATGCACAAACATACCACTTGGCACACATTACTTTCACTGCTACTGCTTCTCTTTACCACTATTTCTTATTTTTTTTTTAATGATCTTAGTATATGAAAGCAAGTCTTAGTTTACTTAGTTTACTTGGCTCATGCAGGGGAATAAATGTAAAATAAGGAAAAACTGAAGAATGTGTATTCCCTCACTTCAGTGAATACCGATTGAGTGCCTAGTAGGCGTTTAGTACGAAACAATGCTCTAAGAATACAGAGTTGAAGAAAACACAATCCCTGCCCTCAAGGGCTTCACAGCCTAGGAGAGGAGATGGAAAGTGTACAGATAGTGTCTATAAAATGTGATAGAGGAACACAAATCTCTCACCCACTTCGGGGACGTCAAGGAGGACACCTGAGCCAGGGCAGCCTAGGGGACGGAACAAGACAGCAAAGGAGCAGGGGCATGAAGCCACAGGGAGCACCAGGCAACCTCGAGTCCCCTGTGTCACTAAGCATCAGCAGGGATTCTGGAGAGAAGACCCCCTAGAGGTGAACAGAAGTCAGGACCAAAAACCCTTTGTTTACTAAGCTGAAAGCAGGGGCTTTACTCTCTTAACTCTGAGGAGCCATTGGAGAGTTTTTAAGCTTGAAAGCAATGTGGTTAGACTTGTGCTTTAGATGGATTTCCTAGAGGCAGTGACAATAACAGATCTGAGGAGGGCAAGAAGAGAGATAGTAAGACAGATGTGTAGGGTAGGAGGAGGGCAAGAGATAACAAAGGAAAGAAATCAGGCAACAGCCATCAAAAATATATAAAGGATAAAACTGATAAGACTTTGTGATTGACTGAACATGGGGATGGAGGCAGAATGAAGGAAAGGGAGCAGTCTGCAGTGTCTCCCGCCGTGTCTCTGTCTTGGATAGCCCGGTGGGTAAGGGGGCTGGGGGGAGGAGGGCGTAGGCGTGAGAGCACTTGCATTTGCAGGAGTAGATTGGGAGAGCCAAGGAAATGGCCGTGATCCATCCACTCAGGTGCGCCTGGAGTGCTCAAGGGAGACAAAGTCCACAAAGGAGTCAGTCCCTCGGAGGTTTCTTCCAGTCAAGATAGCTGGTGAGAGATAGCTAGCCTAGGTTTACCCAAGAAATACTCAAATACTAGCATCCTCACGGACCCTGATGGTAAATACCAAGAAAGCCAAACTTGTAATGCTTGCCCCTGCAGTGCTATCATTCCATCCTTCAAGCACATCGGCATTCAAGGGACCCGCAGGAAGACCACGGTGGCCGTTCAACCCGAAACGGCCAAAGGCAGAGTAAGGATGTCAGTGTGGTTGCTGTGTCCTCGCCTCACATCTGCTCTTGACCGAGCTCAGAGCGGTTACACAGAGGCCACGGCCCTCCTACTTTCTCATCTGAATAAGGAACAAGGAAATACCACATATATGACGTGACGAGGACCAGTAGAGAAGCCTCAGGGCCACTTGTGTAGCGTTAAGCACAACCCTATTCTGTGTAGTCCTGGTGACTTTCTGCCCCCTAACTTCTCCCTCCTTCAACATCCTACATCTCCCCTGGAGCCCGGGACCCTACTCCTCGCATGGCAGCTCTGTCACCAGTTCTGTTGTTTATTGTGTTTCTATTTGAGAATTATAGAGGCGAAATTCCCTTTTTCTTTGTTTTTTGTTTTTGTTTTGTTTTGTTTTATTCATGGAGATACTGGCTATTGAACCCAGAGGTTGGGCATGCTAAGCATACACTCTACCATTAGAGCAATACCCACCCCCCTTTTTATTTTTTAATTTTTTCCACCCCCTTTAAAATTAAAAAAAAATTTTTTTTAGAGGGAGAGGTAATTAGGTTTGTTTGTTTGTTTCTTTAACGGAGGTGCTGGGATTGAACCCAGGACCTCATGCATGCTAACCTTGCACTCTACCACTGAGCTATACCTTGTCTCAAAAAACCTCTTTTGAAAAAAAAAAACCTGTTCCTCTTATTTCGGGTGCCCCTTACCTATCAAAGATCTTCCATTTACCCCCATTCACAAAGCAACTAGGTGCTTTCCCTCTGCTGTTTGCAGTCTTAGTCACAGCCCCATGGAAGGATTAGGTGCAAATGTCACTCTGCCATTTCCTTCAGTAGATTGTGCAAGTGTAAGCAGGATTGTGTAAGTGAATATTAGCTCTTCCCCTCCAGCGCCAATATGGCAAGCAGTGTTTGAGATCTTTTTTTTTTTCCTTCCTTGCAGAGGGATAGAATGAGCAAGCAGAGTCATACCTTTCTTTCCCTTGGCAGGCAGGAGTAGTGAACTGAGAAGCCTGCCAAACTGCCAGTCCATGTATGGAACGTGTCCAGTAACTTAGGGACTGAGATTCAGGATGGCCACTAACGGTTTTGGTGGGTTGACTGGAAATGATTTCTTTATGAAGAAAAGTCCTTCAGAGGGACCCCTTTCAGTGAAGTTGCGATGGTAATACCTCCCTTGCACTAGTGGGAGCAATGCGAAGAACACTTTTACTAGTGATTAGTAATCAGTAAACTGGACAGGCGGCCTCCTTCTCTGTGGTGGCCCAGCAGATCTGATCTCAACTTTGTTCAGTCCCATCACTCTTGTGAACTCAGATCCCACTGCTCCTTCAGAGCCATGTGGACCAGAGACCTGACAGGTGGCCTGGAGATGAGTTCATGTTTGCAACTAGATTCATCTGTGGGTTAGCCATAAGTATAGAAGTTTTGGAATAAGCCTTTAGAAACATTTATAGCAATTCAACAAGGTAGCTTTGTACCTAATTAAAAAGTTAGGTTTGTCCTTTTTAATATCATTTTTTCTAATAATTTATTTTTATTTTATGTTTTAAAAGTATAAGTCAATTGAGGATTAGAATTTTTTTTAAAGATCTGGCTTCCACATAGATTCTTTGAGAAGTGCTGATAAAGGAACACTAGACAGCATTCAGGGGTCCTGGGCCCCAGCCTGTGCTCTTTCATCAACCATCTGTATGGACAATTCACTTTGTCTCAGAGGGGTACAAGTTCACGTCTGTAACAGGTTGGCGGGAGTGGACATTGGACTTTAACCATACCTCTTTTTCTAACAGCATCACCATCTACCCTGACTAAAGCATATAGATTGTTCTTTAATTTTTTTCCCCTTTAAACATATCCAATTGGGCAAAGTCCTGTAGATTCTATCCCTGAAATGCACCTCACATACTCTCACCCTCTCACCCTGCCTTCTGATGCATTAGGTCTCCTCCAAACTGAGCCTCCTGTCTCGAGGCTTGGCTCTTACCATCTTATTGTTAGAAAGACCTTTCTGACATAAAGACCTCATTCCTCTGCTTACAGAGGAGTGTCTTGTTGCCCTGTATAACACATTCCAAACTTTGCTGAATCTCCAAAGCCCTTGGTAAATGGGTCTGGCCTCATCTCCAGGCACCCTCCCCAAATCACCCTAAGCCCCAACCACCTTGGGCTCCTTGCTGCTCCTCAGAACCCTTGTTACACCTCACCTTCACACTTCGGTTCACGCTGTCACCTCTGCCCTGGAATGCCTCTTCCTTCTTGTCTACCTGGTAATTTCATTCTTCAAGCTCAGCTCATGTCACTGTCTCTCTGTATTTTCTCTGGCGTCCCTCTTTTTCTACCAGATATAGTTACTCCTTCATCTATGTCTTCTTCTCACTTTATATTCATATTTATTTAAATGTTTTATATAGTTATTAGTTTACCTGCTTTCCCTTTCAAAACTAAGATTCCTTGTGAATCTTAATTATCCCAGCACCTGGTATAGTGCCTCACACACAAGAGACACCCAGTTATTTATATCCATATTATAGACTGAGATAGTTTTTTATTCATTCATTCATTCATTCATTGGGGGCCAGCATGTGCCAATCTCTCAAGATTTAGCAACAACTAAAGCAGCACTAACTAACTAAAGCAGCAACACTATTTACAATAGCCAAGACATGGAAACAATCTAAATGCCCATTGACAGATGACTGGATAAAGAAGATATAGTATACATATATACAATGGAATATTGCTCAGCCATATAAAAGAATGGGAAAAAATGAAATAATGCCATTTGCAGCAACAATGGATGGACCTAGAGATTATCATATTAAATGAAGTAAGTCAGAGAAAAACAAATATCATATGATATTGCTTATATGTGGAATCTTAAAAAAAATAAAAATTTCATTTACAAACCAGAAATAGACATAGAAAACAAACTGTGGTTACCAGGGGAGAAAGTGTAGGGGTAGGGGTAGGGCTAGATTAAGAGTTTGAGATTAACAAATACACAGTACTATATATAAAATAGATAAACAACAAGGACTTACTGTATAGCACAGGGAACTATATTCAGTTTCTTATAATGAGCTGTAGTGGAAAAGAATCTGAAAAAAAATATATGTATATGTATAGCTGAATTGCTTTGCTATACAAATGAAACTGACATTGTAAATGGACTACATTTCAATAAAAAATAAGAATTTTTTTTAAAATCATATGGTTTGAACAAAAATTTTTTAAAAAAGATTTAGTGATAACTAAGATAGACAAGGTCACAACCAACATGGAGTTTACATTACAATGTAGGAGAGAGAAAACAAACAAATGGGGTGGTAAATAAAACAGGTAAATAAAAAACAAGATAATTACATGTTGAGATCATTGCTATGAAGGACCTAAACAGACTGATGAGATAGAGCCTGCCTGGAAGAGGCTGTCACCCCGAGGAAGATCAGAAGCATCCTCTCTGAGAAGATGATACTTGAGCTGAGATCTGAAAGACGAAAAGAGCAGGGAGGGAAAGGCAAGAGCCTGTTCAAGGAACAGGTGTGTACACATGTTTTTTCATGTGAAGCTAGACATATTTACATCAAGTTTTTAAGTACTATTTATATTTTGTAAAACAAATTCTGTCTACAGTATCTCCCTTTCTCATGGAACTAACATCCAATATATATTCTCAGCATTTATTGGAAACCATTTATTGGACAAGCAACGGTTCCTGACAGACCCCTGCTTCTGACCTCATGCCAAAATAAACCTTATACCTTGTGTGGTGAGGTAGAGAGAGGATGGACTTCACTTGATTTCTTGATTCCACTTACTTCCTAGTGGGGTGTCCTTGAACAAGTTGCTTAATTTATCTGAGCCCCATTTCATTATCAGTAAAATAGAGATAGGAATAATTATCTCATCAAGTTGTTAAGAGGATTAAATGAGACATTTCGGAATCACAAATCCAGTAGGAGCCTGACTTACTGCTTCAAGGCCCCCAGGGCTCTCCTGTGGCTTCCCAGTAAAATCCAGTCTCCTTGGGGAGCCTACCCGGCATACGTCTCCCACGCTGCCTCACCCGCCAGCCATGGGGTGTTACTGACGCTTCCTGAGATACAGCTGTCCCTTCAATTCTTCATTTACCCAGTACGTTTTTCTTGAGTCCCTGTAATGAGTGAGGCTGGATTAAATAACTGTTCTTCATCCCTTTGGCTATATTTTCCAAAGATTTAGCAAATCTCCCTCCTGCACATTCTCCATTCCCTTACAACCATCTCATGAAAGAGCCTTTTTGTTGTTCATGGCCCATGCGGTGAAATATCTGGGCAATGGGCTGGTCCAAGCGGGAGGTGCCCCAGGACACTTTCCCTGAGAGGAACATAGGAATTTAGGAGTGGGGGAAAGGTAGGGGGAGAAATGATGGAATTTTAAAATCACCATTCAGCAATCCAGAGTGAAATAATTGATTCAGTCAAGGATCATTAATGGATGCTAGACCCATTAGGTGAAAAGTTGTGGTTGAGAAATAGGATACTGAAAAAAATCCCTTAAAATGGCAAGATCTGATGATCATCACCTTACCCAAATGATCAAACTCAGCTTCCGTCTGAAACATTTGACAGGGTTCATCTCCTTTATCTTTGGTATATCATTTCTACCTTTACTCTCAATCTACTTCTGCCTGTTTCTCAATATAAGTCTCCAGAGTTTAGTCTTCTGCCCTTTCTTTTAATGCTACATGTTCTTCCTGGGCAAACTCAGCCACACCCAAGGTCTTAACCCAAAGCTGTGTGCTGATAACCTCCAATGCTGTTTCCATCCCACATCTCGTCCCACCTCTCTAAATTCATAGTCCAACTACCTGCTGGTCTTGCTCATTGGACTTCCTCAATTGCAGCTTTCCTAACAATTTTCTCCCTTTTCCTGGCCCCATTCAGACATATTCCTCATTTTGCATTACTTAACTAGATAAATGGCCTCATGGTCCATCAGTTATCCAAGCCAGAAATCTGGTGGTCTTTCTCTGTTCATATTGTCAGCCGAGATTTATTTATTATCTCCTAGTGACTAGGTACCATTTTTATCATTAGACATGCAACAGGGGCAAAACCAATTTCAACACCTATTTACATGGAGAAATAGACATGATTTAAATGATCACACAAATATATGCGTAATTATAAACTGAGATAAACCTTTTGAGAAAAAGGAATAGGGAGCTAAGAAAATAAAACAGAGGACTTACCCCAGCGAGGGAAGAAGGGGACAAGGAAATCAGTTCAGAAAATGCTTCTCTGAGACAATATTGAATTCAGATCAGAAGGATGCAGTGAAATTCACTATGTAGGGGAAGGGAAGAGGTGGGTGGGTAAAGAGGTGGTGGTCTCTAGGAAGAGGGAAGAATACATGCAAAAACCTTGAAGTAGCTCTTTTGAGTAAGTGAGAGAATGATGGTGTGGATGGAGCACAGAGAACAAGACACAAAGAGCCTAAGACCAAAACTGGCTGGGCACTGAAAACCATGTAGAGTGTTTTGAATATTATCTTAAAACAATGGGAAGGTATTTTAAAAGTTTTAAACTGAGTGGGGTGGAGATGGAAGTATTCTTTAAAACAGCCCAAAGTGGAAACAACTCCAAATGTCTATCAACTGATGAATGGGTAAATCTAATGTGGCTTAGCCATATGTCGGAATATTTTCATCAATAAAAAGCAATGAGAACTGATATATGTTACATGGATGAACTCTGGAAACACTATGCTCAAAGAAAGAAGCCAGTCATTAAAAACCATATATGCTATGATTTTATTTACATGATAAAAGAATAGACAAATCTATAGACAGGAAGTAGATCAGTGTCTGCCTGGGTCTGGGGAAGTGAGAGGGGTGGGCAATGAATGCTAATAGGCACAGGCTTTCTTTGGGAGATGATGAAAAAGATGCAAAATTAGATTGTGCTGATAGTTGCACAACTCTGTGAATATACTACAAACCATTAAAATGTACACCTTAAATGGGTGAATTGTATGATATGTGAATTTTATCTCAATAAAACTGTTTTCAAAAAAGGAAGGAAAGAAAGAGATATTTAAGCCAGATGACAATGGGCTATTTTTAAATAGATGTTATTCTTTTTCTCTGATTCCAGGGTTCTCTTTTTCTGGTATCAAGACAGCTTGGAAACTGGTCCTCACAAGTTTGTTTGGTGCAGACAGAATCAAAGCAAAAGGAATGTAATGGTTCTGAGGGGTCTTTCAAGTCAACTAGAAAACAACCCACATCAACTAGTGACTGACGTATTTATATATCTCGTACTCTGAGAGTGCTATAGCTGCTCTGACAAAATTCCGAGTATTCAGTTTATTCATTCATTCAACATCTGCTTATTGAGAACATATGTGGCACTTTATAATACATGCTTTAAACCACAGTCACCTTTTAAATATGAAATTGCCACTTCATCCGGGACCCTCTGTGCCAGACACACTGACAATAGCACTGGATATCAGAAGTGGAGACTGTCCTTTAAATCTGGACGTAAGCTCTCCTAGTGCACAGTTCAACTCTGGATAACGGGAAGGTGGAAGTAGGACACTGACATTTGCTGAAGGTCTACAATTTGTCAAGCGATTCAAAAGTATGATCTCATTTAATCCTCATAATAACACTTTGAGGTGAGTATTATCATCAGATGAATAAACTATTCAAACAGGTTGTGTAACTTACCCAAAGTCACACAACCTGTAAGCGAGAAAGTATTTGAAACCAGGTTTTCTGATTCTAAAAGCTTTGTCTTGCTTTTTTGGGGGGTTTGGTTTTGTCTCTGCTGGTTCTCAAGAGAATGTTTATGTATCAATTAATTTATTCAACAAAGATTTATGTAGCATTACCATATGCCAGGCACTGTGCTGGACCCTATGGATATAAAGGTGAACTCAGTGAGAACAATCACTGACCTCGTAGTCGAGCCGGGACGACAAACCTCTTAACAAAGACTTAGGTCTTCAATCAAGACTGAACTGCCTTTATGGAATTTCACTGTTGCCAGAGCTGTGTTCTGTGCTTCTGCATTCATTAAGGTCCCAGTCCCAATTTCTCTTCCCAGCTGCATTCCTGTTACTTCATTCAGGATCCTACATGCCAGACACATTGACCCCCTTCCCAGCAACACCCTAAACGACTGCTCTTTCTTTTCATGTTCACTCTCCCTCCACTTTTATCCATGCTTCCCCTTCTGCCTTTTCCTACCTCTTAGGAAAAACAGATCTCAAAAGTGGAGGAGGGTGAAGGAGCTTGGTTTCATTCTGAGTTCTCCTTTTCTTTGTATCACAGTGGTAAGTTACTTAATCTTTCCCAGCTTCAGTGCCCTAACTGTAAACTGAGAATGATAATAACCACCTCACACAATATTTGTGAAGATTAAAGTGATAAACAAGCATTGAGCTTGGCACAAAGTAGTTTGAAAAATGATTCTTGAATATGGGAATGAAGACAAGAAATACTATGCATTAATAAAGGAAGACATCCTTGAGAGTCAGGGATGCTTCAGGAAGAAGGTAAGACTAAAATTACTTCTTGAAAGATGAGTAGATTTTGAACAGCTACAGTTGCAGGAGAGAGGCTAGATAAAGACTTGCTCTTTTTCTGTTTTAAATATTCTTTTACAAGATATTAGATAAATATTCTTTTACTGTAGAGCAGCCTCAGTAACTGGCTGTAATAAGAAGGTTAAGTCTCCTTTCTTGAATAGTTAGTGCACTGTATTCACAAGAACGTTCTTCCACCCTTTTTACTCTCCTGACCCAAAAATGGCTTAAGAACTTCTCTAGTTATCCCATCCACCAACTCAACTTCTCAGCCCGACTGCAGGTGCCGCCTCCACATATGTCTCCTTTTTGCCATGAACTCACAACCATTCACTGATTCTTTTTAACAGTTATTTACTGAGACACATTAAAATCCTAAATTTGTGTTTGAATCTTGATTCAGCAGTTACATTATTAGGATTCTACTCCAAGGAAATAGTCATAGTTATACCAAATATTCAACTATAAGAATGTTTATCACAAAGATAAAAAAGCTAGAGACAAGCTAGATGTCCAGCAATAGGGGATTAGTTATGTAAATTCATGGACGGTAATACCATATAGCTATTAAAGATGATGCATAAAAGAATATAGTATACATACAAAAATACTGATGTGATTTCCCGTGAATATATTAATGATTGTCACTGGGGTGTTTTATTTTTTTTCTTTTCTGTGATGAACACTTAATACTCCTGTATTAAGAAAAAAATAATTTTTAAAAGGCTATTTAGTTTGGTATGTGGAATGTCACACTGAGAGAAAAGGCAGAAGATTATGGGAAGGGGACAAAAAGATACATGTAAAGTGCCATATCTGTTTTTCTGTAATTTTTTTTAATATAAGAAAATGGTGAAAGACTAGCTTTCTTTCTTAAGAAAGTTACCTTTTCTCACCTTTCTTATTTTTTATCTTAATAAGTGCTCAAAAAATATTAGTAATATTTTAGTAAAAAAAGAGAAGACATTACACAAATATTATACAGAGGCAGAATTGGCACCATTTTCATCTGAATTGGAAAGCTGCTAATATTGAAGAAATTTCAAAGTCCTTTTTATGGCTTTGAAAACTATGTTTCTTCAGACTAGGCAGAGGTAGACTTGAATGAAAAGCAGTTTTTTTCTTTCTCTCTCTTTTTATCTTTCTTTTTGTTGAAAGATCTCAGGGCAGTTATTATTTTAACAATTAAAAAAATTTAAATAATATTGTGTGAAAACTTAATATCGAAAGTCATAAAGTTAAAAGATTTCTCTGCCCCTCCTTGGTAGGTGGTTCATAGTCACTTACCAAAAGTAACTTTATGTTTCTTTAAAAAAATTTTTTTTGAACACAAATGGAATCACATTACCCATATGGCTCTGCAATTTATTATCTTGACATATTTCTTCATTGCATATAGAGTTTATTCACTTTTTTTAACTTCCTATATACATAATTTTAATGGACTTTTTTTCACATTCAAGAAGTCAATGTCCCATCTAATTAATTAAACTAAAAACAACAACATCAACCATAACTTTACAGCTGAGAGATGATCACTTTCAACATCTTGGAATGTCATCTTGCAATATCATTTCCGATTTCTCTCTATGCCTATGCATACTAGTCTTAGGAAAACAACTGCCATGTATTAAATACCACATACGTACTAAGCACTTTACATGTTATTTAACATGTCAATCATAGGATAGAAATATTAACCTCCCATTTTAGCAATGAGGAAACCAGAGTTCAGAGACGGGAGACACTTGTCCAAAGGCACCGGGATGAAGTGATGCAGCCTAGACACAGACTAGATCGGTCTGCTCCCAAAGACCATGTTCTCAACCAGGTATACGGACTCACCACTAAACCAAAACTTAAATATGGGCACGTATATGTATGAAAAAGGACCTGTATTACAAATAGTATCTAGCAACCTTTTTTCTCACTTGAAAATATATCGTAGACTTATTTTCATCACAATAAATTACAACTTCATCATCATTTCTAATGAAGGCCTTGCCCTTCATTTTATATACGGAAGATCATGAAATACTGAAGTCAATTCCCCTCTGTTGGATATAGGATTGATTCCAATATTTTACTCTTATAATAAACACTAACATCAATATTTTCATTTCCTGCATATTGTAAAGCATTATTTCTTATAGAAAGTGTCTTTAGTGTACGTATCCTTTACCTACTTGATGCAACAACTTCTTACAGAACTTCAAAGAAGCCTGCACTAGAATGAATGCAAGCGTCTCAAGAATTAATACACATAAGAAGGCAAAAATAACTCCTTTTTGTTCTTATACTTTACTTTGTTGACAACACTTAGTTATAAACGTTGTAAGGAAATTATATATATGTATGAGGAAATTGGAAATAATCTAAATGACTAGCAAAACATTTTAAAATAAAGTATAAATCTGCCCTCTTGTATATGATAACCACCAGCCATATATGGTTATTTAAATTTAAATTTAATTTAATTTAAAATTCAGGTCCTCGGTTTCACTAGCCACATTTAAAGTGCTCAGTTGCCACCTGGGACTAGTGATGACCATGTCGGATTGGGCGGTTACAGAAATTTCCATCATCACAGAAAATTCTGTTGAACAGTGCTGGTATAGAACACTCATCCTATGAAATATGCTACAATATTTCAAAGGGATCCAGAAGACTTATACATACTGACATGGGAGGATACAAGTTTTTGTTTGTTTTTAACTTTTTGTGTAAGTGGTTATTGACTCATATAGCTACAAGCATTTATAATATTTTTACAAGAATCTAGTCATGTGCAGTGTGAAGTTTTAAATGTAACTAGATTTTTTTTTAACTTCCCATGAAAATTAAATTTATCTAGTGGTGAAGGGACACAATGAGGAGAAGAGGTCTACTTAATTTACTGGGGAAAGTTTTCATGAAGGAGGCAACCCTGAGCTAAGTCTCAGAAAGTTAACAAGTAAAGGGATATAAGGCAGAGAAGAGAGGAAACTTCCCTATGGGGCTATATGGAAGAGTAAAGCCACAGATGAGGATTGAAAGTCCAAAGTACTTTGGCCAGTTTTACATTTGGGGAGTGTTATGAGAATTAAGTAACATAACATATAATAAGAGCACTTTGTAAACTATAAAGTACTGTCTAAACTAAAAAGACCATTCTGGGACTCAAAAAGCACAATGCATATGCTTTGAAAATTTGTGTGCTTTGAAAACAGAATGCATGTAAGATAACACTCTTCTTTATAGGAAAATAAATAAAATTATTGATAAATATCATTATATAAATAACAAGTGCCTATATACCACTACATATGCATTAAGGCTGAATTAATAGAATATTTACTAGTTTCATACATCTAAAGGGTCACTATTATAAATTACCTTCACATAATTAGGTGAAAAAAGAAAAAGAAAAGCAAAAACATCTAGCCAGAAATATCATTCTACCTCACGATGACTTCGTTTTTCTTTTGCATAAGCCTGTGTCTTTCAAATAATCCACAAGCAAATAGCTCCATTCTGTAGATGAGAAATTATAAAAGACCATGTAATCAGCTGACAAAGGAACTGAAAACAAGCCCAGAGGAAATGCATGGCTGTTCTTACAAAGTCACAATGTACTGTTCTGTTTGCCTCCCACTCTCAAAGTGTATATTCCTGACATTTCTTGTCTTATAATTGGACTTTATGAATGAGAGCTGTAGGATGCTGTCTGGTGAATGATCTGAAAAGGATATGCTGAAACACAGTGGAGGTGCTGCAAAAACTTGAATGCTAGGTTTTGTGTGGGAACTTAAATAAGAGGCATGAATTAGAAATTCAGAACCCCAAATTTTATTCTGTATAAAATAAGGGCTATTTTCTCAGTCCTTAATGGAGACTTTGAGTAGGTTTAGGCGACATACAATGTGGAAACCAAATGCATAAGCTTGGATTTCAGAATAGTCTGCGGCCCCATGGCTTCCCAGAGTTTACCCTTCACAAGTGTTCTGGTGAGAAAAAATGAGTTCAGTAACTTTCCTCTTCTTTAATTTTGTTTCTTCATCCCAACTGCTGAGCAACTATTTAAAAAACATACTTATTAACATTTCTACAGCATGTGGTTCTTTCTAACTCGCTTTCAATTTCATATCTCATGTGGTCCAGCTGATGAATTAGTTCACTGGGTCTCTGGAAACCATCAATCACATTAGCAAAGTTTTCCTGTGTGCCTACTATGTGCCACATGAGAACCAGCAGCTGGACAGTTTTATTCACATTCAGATGGGCCTCAACAAGGATTCTCTTTTGTTGGCAAAAATACTGGGGAAAGAAAAAAGCATTTCCGAAGCAGGGCAGGCAGGAATCAAAAAGTAGGCTTGAAAAAATTCTCCAGGGAAACAGGCCATTATGTTAATGGTCTCTGTTTGTCTCTGGGCGGTAACATTCTGGGTTTTTTTCACCTTCATTATGCCTTTTTTTATACTTTCTAATTTTTTTCGACAATGGGCATATACAATGTATAAACAGTAAATAATAAAGTAAAAATCTTACAAGAAAAAGAGTCTCCAAAAGACTATACAAAACAAGGAAGAGATTCAAATGTAAATAAGTTCATTGATTGGTATAGTTGACTGTCAATCATATTGATGGACAGCATGACTCCAGCTACTTAATTGATTGTTTTTTCTAAATCAAGCATTGGGCCCGGACCCTTGGTAAGAAGGAAATATACCATTCACCTTATGAAGGTATTAACTCTTCCTGGACTCTAGGACTTTACTGAAAGAAGAATTCATACACCACCCCTCCCTCAAAGCCCAAAAATACCTTGAACTTTTAATCTGTTTTTATCAAAGGTAAGCATGAGATCCTGAGGAGAATAACAGTGTATTGCGGGTTGATATATGGCATTAATACATGGCGTTCACGGATTAAAAACAACAAAAACCACATCAACAATGACAACAAAAAGTAGAAAATTCACCCATTCATTGCGTTTTGTTTTTACATTTGTGTGAAACTTTCTGCTGTTTTGGGGGCCTCGAAGTTTCTAGGCCCAGCTAAGCTCTAGTTAGTCAGAAAATCAGAGGGAGCCCTCAGTTTATGAAAGGGTCATTCATCGAGGGCAGAGCGCGAAGGTCCTCGGTCCACAGTGCGTTATCCTGTGCACAGACCCTCCAAGTACAGACGGCTCCTCGGGGCAGGAATTAAAGATGAAGAGAGCAATGGCTCTCCAACGGAATACAGTACGTTAATTCACTTAGAAGGCACAAGGGTGTGTCTGCTTTACTGATTTTTCCGAAGGCACAGAATTTGGCCCTATTTCCAGTTATAGTAAATATGTTTACTCCTTAAAAATGTGCCTCTAAATTTCCCCCAAATGACAGCCATGGCTTATCACCAAGTTCTAAGTGAGCTGCTTGCTGGTTTGAAAACCCTTGAGGCCACTTGGGTCTCAGAGACACTGGAGGCCCAGACATCACCTTCGTCTTCACCCTCCCGCAGAAGCTCCCAAGAGCTTCTGAACCTTTCACTCATGAGTTCTGGCAGTTGGCTGAGGCCTCCCCGAGCAGGAAAGAAAGGGGGGAAACAGTGCTGGGTGAGGTTGGCCTCTCCGAACGCTTATTAATAGAGAACATGGGGGCTGAGGCGCAGGCGGGGGCTGGGCTTGCTGAGTAAACAGGATGGCTGAGAAAGAGAATGATGCTTTTATAGTCTTGTCTATTATAGATCCAGGGAGGCTCTTAAATGGAGATGAAAGAGAGAGACAGATTTAAAGGAAATTGCTTCCAAAGCTAAATGTGCGGACCACTGGTGTCTCCTTCCCCATTTCTCATGAAAGAGATGGCATTGCTAATCAACCTGCTAACCAGATTTCACTAAGGTGTTCCTGACCCGTAGCTCTGTTACACCACTATCATTTGAGAGTTCTTGTTTAGACCTTTCGTTTATTTATTCATTCTGCTACTGTTAATTGGGTGCTACTATTGCCAGGCACTGTCTGGGGCACTGTGAACACACTGTGAACAAAACAGCCTTCATGGACAGTCTAGAAAGAAAGGCGAGGAACGAAGAATTGCCATAGGCAAATGCAGACCATGACACCAACTAGACGCAGGTGCCAGGGGAGCCTGGAGAGGAAGTATTAACCCAGACTTTGTCTGGGGAGGGGTGGTCGGGGGGGGGGTCCCTGAAAAGGAGCCCATGACACCTGAATTGAGCGTGGAGTTAGTCAGCTGGAGAAGGGAGGGGAGGGCTTAAGGCCTGACAGGACAAAAATGTTGTAGAATGTGGGTAACAGCACCATTGGTTAGAAAAGTCATGTTACTCTCAGGGATGAGAGAGAGGACAGAGGTGCCCCAAGGACTTTAAGGAAGGGTTCTATAGAGACTACACAAAAACTATGCTGGCGGGGGGGAGCATATCGCTCAATAGTAGAGTATATGCCTTACATGCACGAGGTCCTGGGTTCAATTCCCAGTACCTCTATCAAAAAAATAAATAAGCAAATCTAATTACCTCCCTCTGGGGAAAAAAAAAAAGTATGCTGGTGTTTCAGAGACCATCAAGGTAAGAGTTCACACTTGAGAAGGAATAAGAAAGTACTGTTTGCATTTGAAACTTTCTTCCACATGCTGACCTATTTTTGACTCAAGCCTTTTTATAGAAAGAGAATTAAAGGCTACGAGGCAGTCAGAAATGTCAGAGTTTTGCCTTTCCTTATCAAAAACTGCTGATATTTCTACAAATAGACTAAGTGTTTAAAGTGTCTTCTTAAGTATATCTGCCTCTGTGGTATTAGAAGCAGCATGGCTAAGATAAACCACCACATTTTAAATTTTATGTTGACATCTGAGTATCAAGAAGGCTTCTTGTCATTAAAATATAATTTTCAATACTACATATACATATATCATACATACTGAGTATTTGGAAGATTGCTACATAAACTTGAATCTTCTCCCCAAATTAAAAAAAAAATACAAAGGGAAGTATCTATGATAAAGTCTTACCTGCAGAAAAACATAGCTAGTATTGGAGAACTGAACTGTTACAGATTTTTTTCATTTATCAATTTTATTTCAGACAATATAAAAGAATGAGAACTTTGTCAGCATTAAAAAAACCACTTTATTTCACGCCATTATTCCTTTTCAATCTGCTAGCTAAAAACATGTCCATATCAAGCTTTTGTTTCTTGATCCTTATTATAGTCTCCATAAAAATCATTAGAAATATACTGTCTCAAAAAGAGAAGCTGATTCCTCTCCTGTCCAAATTGTTAGTTTTCTGATTGACTTTGAAAACCAAAACTTTACTCTCTTTGAGGGAAAATAATCTATTTTTCCAGAGAATTTCAATCTGTCAGTCACCCTGATAGACGCATAGCTGCTACTGTATTATTTTTTGCTTCAGCTAACATATGTTAAAACAAAATCATTTTTAAAACTGAAGACAACTCAATGTTCTGATTAGCTCCAAAAGTTCTTTAGTCAACCAGCGACTGCCAAGTCTCCCCAGGGAAGACATTATCCTGACTCGTCTTCAAGGATCAAACAAGTGTGTGTGTGATCTGCCTCAGAAACGAGTTGCATCCAAACACTGTGTCTTAGCAGAGAAGTTAGAATGGCCAAACGTGTGACTCGTATATTTTTCATCTTAAGTCTCACAGAAAGATACTTTAGCTCCAAGACATGAAACGATTAAGAGGGAAAAGAAGGAAGTTCAGGAAGTCTTCACTCTTCATTTTTAGGCAATGAGCCATTTGTATGTTAGCCTAAAAGCACTGCTGCAACGAATCACTATATTTGCGAGTGGAGGCTACGATTTTCACTGATATTTCCTCTTGGGGACTTGAGAATTCATTGCTTTGGTCAAAATTATAGATCTGAGTTTAGATAGTTGGGAGTATTTTTCAGCCATTCTTTTTCACAGAAATATTACTTGAAAAACTGCTTTAGTTTATGCTGAAACAAATTATCATGCACACTGTGTCTTATATGTCAGTCTTCCCAAAAACCTGGGACATCTGGAAATGGGGCCATGGTCACTAAGTTGCTATCCTGAAGGAAGAAACCTGATTAAAATGTTAAGCCAGTGGAATCAAATGAGGGAACTGGCTTAACTTGCTTGCTTTTTCTGCCACCTGCCTGCCTGCCTTCCTCCCTTCCTTCCTCCTTTCCTTCTTTCTTCCTTCCTCCTCCTCTCTCTTTTTTCCTTTTTATCTTCTTAATCCAGATATCATAGTCTGATTCCTGTTTGTTACATGTTTTTACAACTCATTGACATTAAACCACACTTCTGCCAGCCAGAAGAGTTAACAGCAAACCAATTATTTAAATTGTCAGAACCCTCAGGTAAAAATGCTTCAGGTGCCAAAAAGCAGCAAGTCTCTTCAACATGCAAAGTTTGTTTCTCCCTGGAGTTTAGAGCTGGGCTTTTCTTTGAATCAGAGGGACCAACCCGCACAGTCATCAAGCTGGAGCTCCTTTCCTGGGGTCTGAAAATTGAAGTTCTGGAAAACAAGACTGTCACTGACCTGCAACTTATTGGAGACAAGCCAGGGCTTCAGGGAGACTAAGCAAAAGGAAAAGGCAGAAACTAGACCTCTGGTTCTCAAAATTATCTGCTCCACAGAGTCACCTGGCAAGTTTTTTAAAACCATTCGGATGCCTGGGTTTGATATAAATAGGCTCTCTATTTTTAAAAGCAGCAAAACTTGAGGATCACTGTTTTAAAGCATACAAATTTCACATTTAAACTTTAAATTAAGGTAAGAAACAAAACTTCCCCCTCATCTGAGCTGGAAAATGAATCAAAAAAAAAAAAAAAGGAAGAAGAAGAAATGGTTCTTACTACAGCAGTCCTCATAATTATTCTGTTGCCATTTAATGTAATCAACTGGCCACCTATGAATCCATTAAGATTATTCATCTGTTTACTTGGCCCCGCTTCAGAAGCTGTATGTCAGAAACTTTACAGCTAAGTAATTGCAAAGAGGACTAGAAAACTAGCTTGCAGTTACGATACTAGGGAGCTCTCCTTTTCAGTGGGGCAGCCCATACCCAGGTCCGGTGTTGTGATCTGGAAGGAATGTGGGCCCAGGGTCTCTAGATCTTCCCATTTTTCAAGAGAAGCCAGAAATCTCTATATTTATGTGAAATCTTCCAAATTCTAAATGTTGGCAAATAATTCAGTTGTGTCTCCCACTTTTTTTTTTGGATGGAGGTACTGGGGATTGAACCCAGGACCTCATGCATGCTAAGCATGCATGCTACCACTGAGCTCTACCCTCCCCCTCAATTCAGTTGTGAATAATCAAAACACATCTGCCAGACAAAATCGAACTGCCAATTGCACCCTCTGGCCTGGAAGGCTCCTCTTTATCTCACCATCTCACCTTCACGTGGCCAACTCCTACTCAGCTCTGGAGACAGTTCTTTCGAGAAAAGTTCCCTGGCCACCCTCCTCAGCCTGTCCTTTACACCTCCCTCACCCCCGTCAAGTGCTCCAACTCTGGGCCCTCAAGTGCTCCTCTGAAGCTCATCTCCCTAGAATGTGGTTGTGTGTCCCTCTCCCCTAGTGACCGGCTGCCCCTGAGGGCAGAGATAGTGCCTTAGTCCTTATTTTAGGCTTGTACGTTAATCCCAAATTGGGTCGTGACTCAGCGAACAAATGTTTATTAAATGCTTACTATGTGTGCATATAAAAATATAACAAATTCAAATTATGGCCCCTCAGAAATACAAAGAAAATACACACTAGGAAAAAAAAAAGTTTCCTTCTGCAAATAGATGTTACCTTTGTGATTTTCATTTCCTCCTCAAACTGATTCCCTTGTGTGCGTGTCCACACGACACCTTCATCCTTAGAGTGTTGCTTAGTGGTTAAGACAGTGGCCTTTGAAGCCAGTCTGGGTTCGGGGTTCTGCCACTTGGTTGACCTCGGGCAAGTTACTTATTTTACGTTTTCTTACAATGTTTAAATTGGGGGTAATAAAATAACCTGCCTTAAAGGGTTATTGTGAGGATTCATTATGCCAACAACTACATGCTGTGCTGGGCCCATTACAATTACCAATGATTGACCACAGTGCCCCCCCAGGAACATGGCAGGGTAAGCATTACTATGCCCATCTTACAGATGAGGGAACAATGAGACTCAGGTGTCAACTGCCCGAGGTCACTCTGCTGGAACATCATAGCAGTGGGATAGAACACAGACCTGCCACCATGCCCAGTGCTCGTCCAGTTACACTAGAGAAAATTCAACCCAGTGTTCGCAGTTGTTTGCCAGATCGCCAACCCTTAAAACCTGACCCAACACATTACTCTGGCCCTGTAGACCTTAACAAGCGCCCAAGTGCAAGTGAACTCCTTTCGTCATTATATTAATCATAGTAAAAGCTAACATGACTGAGCCCTCTGTTCTTGATGTGCGAAGCACGTGCCTTTCATTGTCTTCTTAATCTCCGTGAGGCACTGGTTATTATTTTCAGATGAGGAGATTGAAACCCAAAAGGTTAAATCACTTGCCCAAGTAGAGTTTAAGCCCAGGCTCCGAAGCCATTAAAGATCCTCAACCTCTCTGCCAGGCATTGGAATTTCCCAGACCAATACAATTTCATTTAAAAAAATAATAATAATAAAATTATGAACCAACTTACCAACTCTTTATTTCACTGCCATCAACTCATTAAAGACAGAACCTGCTAACACAAAAACTGTGGAGAGCTCATAATCTCAGAGTCAAATAATTAAATACATTTAACTTTATGAAAAGTTCCAGACACGGGTTGGATTTTCTTTTCTTTTCTTTTTTTAACTTTTCTGTGCCAACTGGTGGAAGCTTTGTCCCCATCATTGCCTCCTTGCTTCGATTTTCCCTTGTCCTTCCTACCCAGTCTCCTGCAGCCCTTTCATGGTATCATTTCTTCTTTTTGACTGTTCCTCCTACTTATTCTTTGCTTCAGAGCCAGGATAATTGCCCCCCAATTAGGGATAATTGACCTGAACTGGGAAGAGGAAACCCGAATGCCAGTGTGAGAAGGGGATTGGTTGAACCTAGACAGTGGGGAAAAGGCCCAGCAGCCAGGACCAGGATGTAGGTGGTCCTTTGTGATGAGCTAGTGTTTGTAGAGGGAGGCCTTGGAGCACCGCATGTGATGCGCGGTCCAGGGCAAGGGAGGTTGTGAAATGGCAAGACAAGGTGCAGCTCCACCTTCTTAACCCCCAAGACAGAGGGATGGACAGGCCAGTGGCAAGAAGAAGGCCCACTGCTATTCCTCCCAGGTGTCCACCTTCTTTAAATATGCCAGGCATGACTTCCACGTTATTGTCTCAGTCACCGATTTAAAACTATCGAAGAGAACTTGGTGTTGCCTAATGGCCCACTCATCAAAAAAGGAAGAAGAAAGCAAAGAGTATTTGCATTGTAATTCCAACCACCCCTAATCCCTGCTCATAAGTGAGTTCCTCTCAAAGGCTTCTTCTGAATTAGCATTGTGGTCAGTTCTAAACTCAGTCTGAAAAATGGAAGTCACATTCAGATTCATTCAACACTTATTAGGCCCCCACCCTGGCCCAGGCCTTGTGATCTGCACTGGAGAAATGTTACCTGAATAAGATGTGTTCCAGCCAGACTTCAAGAGCTCACAGATGGGCGGAAGAGACAAAATACATCTGCTTTATTTTTTTATTTCTTTTTTTTTGTGCATGCACATCAAGGTACTCAGAGAGTTGAAAACATTCCTATATTTTCTATCAATGGTAATATTAATAATAGGATGAAGCAGTTTCTGTGTGAGAATGCTGTTCGCTAGCACTCAGTAAGCGTTCTTAATATGCGAGGCACTGTGTTAAGCACTGGGTGTAAATTATCTCATTCAATAAAAACAATTCCTAGAACATAAAAGGGGCTCAATAACTAATGGGTGGATGGATAAATAAGTGATTCTTCACTACAGCTCTATGAGATAGTTTCTACTATTGTCATCACAGTACAGATGAGGAAACAGAGGCATAGAGCAGTTAAGTAACCTGCTGAAGGTCATGTGGATTCTGACTTTATGACTTAGTGACATCAAAGTGACAAAGAATGAAAAGCACTTCCCAACTAATGGAGGCCTCCCGGGACATTGGGAGACCAAGAGAAACAAAGCAGATAAGTTTGAAAGGCACAAGAGACTTGCCCAAGGTAAAAAGGATAAACAATGATCAGCTAGAATTATCTTCCAATTACTCTCTTCCCATCAGATTTACCTCAAAAAGGTGCTCCATTTAGTATCAACAGTTGGTTGAGCCCTGAGGATCTTCCATTAGCTGGTCCAGAGCACAGGTGATCAGGAAGAAAAACGAGAGTGGAAGAAAATGTGGGAGAGAAGAAAGGTGAGGGCCTCAAAGGATGATCTAAGGTGAGGTGACTGACACCTGTCTCTAGAACACACCAGCGTGTGGTACTCACACCAGACACGACACCATGCAGAACACCGCCACAGTAGTTTTGGATCTTTTGCATTTTGAACAGTGTGCTTTTGAGACCCTTATTAAGGGCAAGCATCCCCTTATCCCTTGTGATTAATAAACCTATTCTTGATAAACTTCATCCTCAGTGGGGACGTTCTTGACAAGTCCAATTATCTATTCACAGAAAGCTGTACACAATTGCTATAAAGCATAAATAACTCTTTAGGAAAAAGTAAAAGCAAAGCATGAGGAGGAGCAGGTCCCAGAAGCCCTGGTTAGAATATACAATTGACAAAATCCCCCAAATAGGTTTCATGTAATTAGCACCCAGAAGGATATTTAACCTGCCACGCCTACTTTAGTGAGTTCCTCTACTGACATATTAGCAAGACAAGGTTTTGTTCTGTTGGGGGTGGGCAGGGTTGGGGGATGGGGTAAATGAAGGAAGAGAGATTTACCAAATCAAAAAAGGAGTCAAAACCTGAGGCCCTCACCCATGTATCAGGAAACATGCATTTCTTTTATGCCCAATCTGTTCTGACCCTGTTTGACTTTAGGCCAAGGCAATGTTGAAGTTAATTCCACAGAACAATGGAATTGAGTTAGCAAGGCCTCATCCTATTACTTTTTGATAACAAATTAATTCTTTTTTTTTTCTCTCACTGTGAGTTCCTGACACTTTCAACTATTGATGTTGCTAACCAAAAGGGCTGAATTATAGTTGCTACCAAGTGCATTTCCTTAAACTCTCTGCTAGGTTTAAGAATATTTTACTTCTTTTCACTGAAGATTTCCCTTCCCCTGCTAACTAACGTGGGTTAAAATATGTACATGGGGACATGGGCAGGATTTGACTCTAAATTCAGGACTGGCTTACTAATTTAGTCACTTTTGCTATTCAATTTCAAGAGACATTTACCAACAGAAAGCTGATAACATTCCTTAAAAGCCTTTCCTGAAACATCTCCTATTGGTAAGTAGAAAGCAATTAGGAATATTCATTGTATCACCACAACTTTGCTTGAAAAAATAAAACAAGTGGAACACATGTAAGTGTACACACAGGTAAAAAGATTAGAAGGAAATACATCAAAAAGTTACCAGTAGTTATCTTTGGATATTGAAATTAGTTTTATTTTCTTCTTCTTTTTTTTTTTTTTTTTGCCTGGGTCTACTTTATAATTTTTTTACTTTTCATAAATATTTGCCTTTAATTAGGAACAATGCTCAATATTATTTTTTAAATATTTAAAGCTATTTTGTTTTTTCTAGGGGGCTCCAGATCCCTCCCTGTACCTGCATAGCTAGGGGTCCACTCCTCCCCTACTTGCAAAAGACTGAAGGTTTATTCTTGAGAACACCCCACACATATACACACACCACACTGGCACACACACACAGCACCAGCACACGAATCACCAGTGCTCTTTCACCACTCAGCTCCTGCCACGCCTTTACCCTCTAACCCAAAGATGGAAGCATTTTCTCTGGCAACTCAAAAGAAAAAAAAATCTGAAGACACTGACTCTAGAGTTTCCCAAGTAGAAAGTTTAGCCACATGGCCTCCCAGTGAACCTCAATCTACAAGCCCCCAGTCACTTAGATATGAGCAGACAGGCAAGGCTGACAGACTGCTCAGAAAAGGCTCTAAGGTTAAAACAGTGTCAAACAAATGGAAGGAAAATGGGAATTTGAATGAAACAAAGATTATCAATGAAAAGAAAGCTAAAAAAATTAATACTATCAGATAAAACATTGCAATTATGAAACCATGATGAAATATTATTTTTTAGTGAACATTTAGAAAACAAAAGAAGAATTACTGGAAATCAAAAGTATAAAAAAACAGAGGAGCAGGGTTGGAAGATAAAATTGTTCCAGAAAATAAAGCAAAAAGACCTAAAGATAAAAGAGATAGAAAACAGGAAAGAAAAGACAAGAGGTATAATATCCAAAGAATAGAAGTTCCAGAAAGACAAATAAAATGGAAGGTAAGAATAACAATAAAAGAATTTAAAATTTTTTCCTAGTAGACAGAACATGAGTTTTCAGATTCAAAAGGACTTACTGAGTATTCAGCAAAAAGGATGAAAACAACCCGATACTAAAACATATTATAGAAAAATAGAATATCATTGGGATGAAAAAAGATCTTACAAGGTTCTAAAGAGGGAAAAAAAACAAGTCACAATAAAAGATCTTAAGATTTCTTGATAGCAACACTAGAACTAGAAAGCAATGGAGTAAAGCCTTCGAAATTCTAAAGGAAAATGATTACTAACGTGGAATTTTATATCTAACCAAACCTTCACCAGGTATGATGGTAGGGAAAAAAAAAAGACATTTTCAGAATGACAAGTTTTCAAATCACAAAACAAGGAGAATTCAAATGAACGTTAAGATAATGTGACCAGTGACATTTTGCTGAAACCACATCACGGCTCTTCAAGAGCACAGGCTCCTGGGGGTTCTTGTGGGCCCTCACGACCAGGCCACAGGGTGCCTGGTGCTGACCCAGTTTTTCCCTGCTTTTCTGTGGATCCTTCCACAGCTGTCTGGGGAATGCCTCAGCCTTCGCGTGGTTCTAGTGTGTCTCTTGGGCATCAGATCTATTAATGAGCTTTCCTTGTTAGCCAGGTACAGTGAAAGAAACAGTTTGGCACCAAGTCAATCATAAACAGAAACCCAGGCTCAAAAATTGAGAAAAACCCTAAATTTAAAATCATCATGGAAAACTAGAAAATCCTTGACTAAAACTGCTGGTAGTTTTAAATTAAAGTCTCCTGAGAAGTCTTAACCCAAAGTCAAGGGCAAGGCCTTCCCAGTCAGCAGGCACCCTCCCCCCTGCACTCCCCCACTCCCCACCGCCCCTCCGCAGTGCCCAGTCAGAACTGCTGGTTTCACCATGCCTTTCCCGTGCCCGTGGGGTATCTGTTAGGCTCTGACGAAGACTTCCGCTTTTGCACCCAACTGTTCCTCATTCTCTTGTACTGGTTGTGATGGGCCCTCGGTTTACTCTCTTTTCTCAAAATTTGATCTTTTTCAAAATACGTGTTATGATATTTACCTCCTATACAGGACAAAAAGCATTTTAGCTGACTTGTCAAGGGACACGACTTCACCTTATAATGGAAAATATTGGCTGACTTCTTTGATTCTAAAAAATTCGGTGTATTTTAATGGAACCTAGTACACAGGTTTCTGATGTGTTACAAACATACCCAGTGAGGTACAAACTACTATGTACAAAACAAATAAGCTACAAGGATCTATTGTACAGCACATGGAATATAGCCAGTATTTCATAAGAACTTTAAATGGAGTATAATCTGTACAAATATTGAATCACCATATTATACAGCTGAAACTAATATAATATTGTAAATCAACTATACCTCAATAAGAAAAAACACAACCAAATTCAGCAAACTGTCCTTTTGTGGAATAACCCTTATATTTAAGGTTTTGGAGACTTTCCTAGGAAGAGGTGGTGCTGTCAAAAGAAAAAAGGGTATATTCAGACTTCCGTAATCCAACCTCTGTTCTTACCCTACAACCTGGGCTGTTAGCTGGAAGGGTGACCTCAGCCATGGAAGGCTGTGTCCTCTGGACACACACCTCCAGCCAATGTGTTCTGTGCCAGAAGCTGGGGTGAAAAGTCCTTCACAGCTCAGGACTTCTCTTTTTTTTTGCAATCACAGCTGTCCTTGGAAGTGAGGGCAGCTCGGGCAATCATGGCCACTTCAGGGGCTCCAGGTAGCTGCAATGTGTAGAAAGAAAGTTCAAAGAAATTGCCTCTGCTGATACCAAAAAGACCTAGGGCCA
Source organism: Vicugna pacos (assembly GCF_048564905.1). Taxonomy (NCBI): domain Eukaryota; kingdom Metazoa; phylum Chordata; class Mammalia; order Artiodactyla; family Camelidae; genus Vicugna; species Vicugna pacos. Next base: position 51,095,622 of record NC_132987.1, on the reverse strand, counting down.
TGGATTCAGTTGTTCAATACCTACTTATTAAAAAACTGCTGAGTGAGGTTCCGTGTTTCTGGTAGGCAATGTGAGTAATATAAGGATGAGGAAGACACCTACCCTGCCTTATAGAAACACATTCTGGAGAGGAGGGAGAGACTCAAAAACAAACAACCGCAAAGCAGTGTGAGAAATGCTAAGAGTGATATCTCATGCAGTATGGGGGCAGAAGAAAAAGCAGCTCAGCCCAATGGGAGTGACTTTGAGTCCATCTTCTGGCTGACTTAGAGACCCTCTGCTTAGTAAGAGGTGGCTGGGGGAAGGAGTCCAGGCAGAGAATACCACACAGAGGTTAACAAAGCTTGGCGCATGCAGGGCAGAGTAAGTAGGTCTGGGGTTACATAATGTATAGTAGATAAAAATAACCAGAAAAGACATCCTGGGGCAGATGATTAAATATGGATTTTTCCTATTGGTTTTCATTCGACATGTGTGTGTGTGTGTGTGTTTGTATATGTCTGTGCACATATATAGTTACACATATTACAACAATATTTGTGTAAGTAAAGCATAGTTCTAGATTTCGGGGTTATAGAGATAGATTTTGGCAGTGCTTCTTAAAAGGAAGGCATGCACACAAAGCAAACAATAACTCCTAGAAAGCAATTCTACAGGGAAACATAATAATACTGACCAAGTATTGCTTTTCAGTAAATAAAAGCTAGAATAGCTAAAAGAATGGAGAGGCTGCATGTCCTTCAATTTCTTCACAGACAACATTTCTATCAAGTAGCATAGAAATGGGCAAAGAGTGGTTGATTTCATAGTCTTTGTAAATTCTTAAGTCTAAAGTTGATTTTGATGGCAACTGGTAGGCACTGAAGAGTTGTCATCAGTGAGTTGCTACAGTTAATACGTATAAATTTTAGGGAGGAGTGGAAGGAAGAGCAGGGAGATCTGTGAGGGGCTTATTATATTGTCTAAGACGAAAACAAAACAAAATAATACATAACTGAATTAGCCAGTAATATCAGATACGCAGGAGCCTACTGATATTAAAGTGGTAAAACTGATCAGCTTTGTGACCAATTAGTGCTGAGGAGTGAGAAGTCAGAGGAATCAGATTTCTGTCCTGTGTATCTGGCTGAGCTGTAGTCCCCTTTGCTAGAACAGATTGAGAGAGGCAGGTTATGATGATGAGTTCTGGTAAGATGTGATGTTAAGACATGATGACAGATTGGCTGTAATTCATCTTTTTAATATAAAAAGAATAATTCTGAGATAGGACCATACAGTGCTACAGCCACATTACCAGCCAGTCTAGCAGAATCTGCTCTAATGCACACACCACATGACCCATCAATTCCACTTCTCAGTATCAACCTCAGAAAATTACACTTGACTAGGAAGAATCTGTAAGGATGTGCATTGCAGCATTGTTTGTAAGACAAAAAAGTTCAAATTACTTACACGTCCTTTAATAGGAAAATGATTAAATAAACCAGGATAGTGTTTCCACCCTTATTAAATAATAAAATCACTGGGGATATTGATTGAAAATAATTTTCCAACCCCCTTCCCAGTCCTGCTCTGGAAATAGACTCTCCTAGCAAGGGCCCTGAATATTTCTGGGTAATTTTTATCATCAGGGAAGTTTTCAAAAAAGTTATGAAAAGTGTTTCCAAAACTATATGTAGAAAAATACAAATTGTAGGCAGTTTGTAGAATGAGGGTAGATCTCCATGATGCAACTCAGAATGAGCTCTAAGATATATTGAGTGGTAAATGCAAAGTGTAGAATGAATGCACAGTATGATATCATTATGTAACCCCAGACCCCCACACAGAACAATATACCTGTAGAAGTAAATATGGTTTGGGGGTGGTGATTTCAAAGAGAACGTCTGTAATGCTTGAACTTTTTAATGTGTGTATTAATTCTGGAATTAGAAGCAAATATTTATTTACTGCTCTTGTGGTTGAGGTAGTGAAGGTAGCCTACACAAAATATGATTTTTCTTAGATCATATACACCCTGAAGCATATCTTGGGAAAATTTACCCATGTAAATAGTTCATCAAATATTTGAAATTGTTCCCTACATCCATTGAAGCAGGGTCCTTGTTTTGGAGAAGGAGGGCAAGGGAAGTGGCAAAGATGGGGGAGAAAGGCCCATAAATTTCCCACCATGTCCATTTCTACCCATCTTTCAAGATCCAATTTAAATACTGTCTCGGGGGTGGGGACAGCTCAGTGGTAGAGTGTGTGCTTAGCACACGTGAGGTCCTGGGTTCAATCCCCAGTACCTCCATTTAAAAAATAAGAAAAACAAACATACAAACCCTCACCCCATCTCTCCCACCTCCTCACTGCTGCCTAAAATTCTTGCAATAGGAAACATATGCTTTCATTACATAATTAAAGCTGAGTTTCAAAATTCAACCCCCCTGGGAAAAGCTATGAAAAGTAAATGATTATATCCCATCCTTCCCAGAGCAGGAGGAGAGACAGTGGATGATGCCTATGTACATGGGGTAAGGTGAGGGGCAGAGATGTTGTTGACTCCTTGCAAAGGAAAAACAGGCCAAAAAAAGTTTTTGCATTTTTTTCCCTAAGCCTGACACATCAGCTACCCACAGCCACTTCCACTTCTGTTCTATGTAGCTATTCTAATAAGAAGGACGATCTGGACAGGAGACAGCTTATTTCAAGGCCTCCCTCTTGAAGTCAGTACATCCAGGGAGATGCGAACATCATTTCATAGGGTTGCCCTTCAATCACATCGAGTGGCTCACTTAGGGACAAGGCTGAGGACACTCGCCAAGAAGCCACGCCATGCCTCCAGGTGGTTTTAGACGAGCAGCCCCAGAAAACAACAAACAAACAAAAGGACAAACCATTGTTCTTTATACAAATCGTATGCTCCGGAACGTCATGTCTTTTGGCATTAGTGCCGTGATCTCCTGGCCCTAGCCCTCTCCCACAAACACATTGATTATATTACTTACTTATGTATCAGTCAGGGGCCTGGCACCTTAAACTGGGTAATTTAGGGAGAGGTAATGAAAGGACTACCTGTAAACAACAAGAGATGGTTCCATACCTTGTTGCCGGTATCAGTGAGGTGCTTTCACCATGTCTCTGCGGGACTTCATGGGGCAGAGAGTGCTCGCCCATCCTAGGGAGAAAGAGCAGGGTACAAGGCCACCTGATGGGTGCTGTGATCTTCCATCAAGGGAATAAATACCCCAGTCTTAATCTTCTCGCTTTTGATTTCTTCCCTGTGTCCCCTTGGCCAAAGCCTATTGGAAGCCAGAGGGCAAGGGAGCGCATTGATGTGGTCCACAGCCGATCAGCCCCGAGGTCACAAGCAGACGGAGGTGAGTGGAGGGTGGATCTGGAAGGGCAGGTGGAGGGTGTCTGGCACAGTCTCATTGCCTGCCTCCTGCTCAAGACACAGAGACCGGTGGCATTTGGGTGTGCAAAGCCATCTCCAGTCTTGAGCGGCATGGCCTTTCCACCTCCTCTCCCGTGATCCTTAACCACGTGACAGCACTGTGCTCAAGACAGGACAACATCACTGCCCAAAGCCCAAATGTTGTACCCTTATGCTCACCTTGTACTTCCTCCTCTGCCTGGACCATCCTCTCTTCCTTTTCTTTTGGAGAATTTCTATACGTCTTTCAAGGGGAGGCTCCGATACCTCTCTTTGAAGCCCCTTCACATCAGCTTCATCACTTCCACCTTCATCATCCTGGAGCACTGAGCACATACGTTTATTCAGGACTTCCTTCATATACCTTTTCCCTGCTGCCATGCTGAGCCTGCCTCAGAGATGAAGCCTGCATCTCATCATTACCAACGACTACCACCATTATCATTTTCTGAGGACCTGTTAGGTTGCCCGGCCCAGGCCCTTTAACTGATGGTCTCAGTTCATTATTTTTTCTAGGAAGCAGACCCTTTGTTTTTACCCAACATACCAGCAGATTTTCAGAGAGGTGAATCAGCTTGTACAACGTCACTCAGCTAGGAAACAGTGGTCTCTTAAGCTGCTAAACTGGGATTCACACCCATGTCCCTCTAACTCCCAACCTGCAAGTTGAAACTGAGAGTAACCACAGTGAACCCTGCCTGTCAGCTTTGCATGCCCAGAGCTGGGCCAGTTGTGATTAGTGCATGATTAGTGTCCAAGACATGCTTTTGAATAAACAACCAGAAACATAACATGCTGACAGAAGTCTCTTGACTGTGCATTTGTTTCTCCTGATATGGGCTGGCACACCCTCCTGATTTTCTCTAGGCTGATGGTTTATAGTCAAGCCCACATTGCTGGTAAAACTAAACTTTGTCTTGACTGTGTTTGTTAAGTGCCTTTTCAGAGCAGAATCACAGACTCCGTTACAAGGCATTGGACTACAACAGCTGTGTATCAGGAGCTTTTAAGCAACACAGCCTTGTATTTCTATTTACGATTTGTGGGAGTGGGGTCTGAAGGAGAATATTTTTATGTTTGGGGTTTTTTTGAGGGGGAAGGTAATTATATTTATTTATTTGTTTTTTAACGGAGGTGCTGGGGGTAGAACCCAGGACCTCATGAATGCCAAGCATGCACTCTACCACTGAGCTATACCCTGCCCCCAAGGAGAATATTTTTAAATTGACTCTGTTATAACAATAACAGCCACTATAGATTCGGTACTTACTGTGCAGCCAACTCAGTGCTTGGTGCTTTACGCACATTATTCCTGATTTTTTAGCAGCCTTGCAAGGTAGGTCTTACTATCCCCATTTTACAGAACAGGAAAATGAGTCTCAGTGAGCTTCAGTTACCCAGGCCTCCCAAATCACACATACTATATGACTCCAAATTCGTGCCAGCGTTTCCATGGCTCTACTCTGACTCCCTGAAAGAAAAAAATTCAACACCATCAGCTATGACAGAACCAACATTATCATGAGGGAGATCCCCTAGAAACTTGGAAATTCTATGGCTAATCAAAGTAATTCTCATTGTCAAATATAATTATAAAACACAACATCTCAGAATCCTAAAACAACATTTTCCTTTACATAATTACTTCCTTTAAACTTTCCTTTTACGTCTTTGCGAAATACAGTGGGTAAGAGCCATGCTGGGATCCCACTTATGGGTGAGGAGATTCGATCTCAGGGAAACTAAAGCAGCAGGTAGCAAAGAGACTGGAACCCCAGTCTTTAGCCTTCTAATCAAGCAAACCTAAATGCAAAAGCATTTTTATTGTGAGTTTTTTTTAACTAGAAAGCTGAAAGCTTGTCGTCTACAGAATTTCTTGTTTCTAAAGAGCTCACCCATGCCCACTCCCTCTTCCTCGCCTGCCCCCTCCTCTGTCACCTTTTTTCCTTACTATTTTCCTTTGTTGCCCAAATATTATAACAAGAATAAGGGAAATAATTAGAAGAACGTTGATTCATGATGTCAGTATCCCAATATATCAATTATTTCTAGGTTTCTATCATTGCTGTGTAATCCAAATATTACCCAAAAAGCAAACATACATCTAAATAAATATTTAAGCCCCTCTAGGAAATTTTGAAACTTAGCAGTGACTAGAAGTTGGTGGTCATAAGCACATGATTCACAGAATCAGGCAGAGCATGGCATGTAGTTTCCTCTGTGAAGGCACAGATTTTGATATCACGACCCAGGCTAGAAAGCTAGAAAGAAGCGATAGCAACAAGGAAGAGACTTACTCAAAGTTAGCGATCCTTCCTCGAAAGATTTTTAAAAGAAACACCACTACCACATCCAATTCTGACTGTTACAATCATTCCTCAACAGGAAACAGTGCCTGGTTCTTCCTGGTCCTTTGAACGTTATCTAAGCCAGAGTGATGTTGACCAAAATGTTAACAGCAGTTATCTCTGGACGGTGAGATTGCAAGTGATGCTTATTTTCTTCACGATGCTTTTTTGCATTGTCCAAGTTTTCTGCCGTGAACATACGCTGTGCCTTTAACAAGATTAAAATGAATAACAGTAGTGGTGCCAAATAAGATGTGAAGTGGATCTAAAGAAAAGAGCCTATGAAAATGAGAGTCAGGGGTACAAAGGTACAGATCATGTAGTCCCCGCCACTGAGGGACGACTAGCCCCTCCCTCAGATCAGAGAGCCTAGAACCCAGAAGTATGATTTCTAGTTCAGCTCTCTTTCTAATATAACACCTGCTTCCAAGCCTGTTTCTTTTTCTTTCTTTTTCTTTTTAAGCTTGGAAAGATTGTTCCTAAACCATTTGTCAACAGAGAAGATTTGATTCTGAGAACATGTTATAGACTTTCTGTAGCAATGGTCCGATATAATTTAGTAGACAATAACACCCATAGAAATGTGTGGGAGCTTTGCTGTCAAGTCCTGGAGTGTTTTAATAAAGGAACATGTCATTTTTCTTCAGCTAAATTTCAGCTAGAAATAATATTAGAGGAGTTCTCATTGCCATTCATTCCGTAGCCTTTCTGCAATTTGGACACCTTAATGATTTCATGCAAAATTCACTGTCTACAGAGTCTTGGTGGTGTCTGTCTGATCCTGGTTTTTCCTTTTGATGCGATTACTTACTTGCATCCATCATGGTAAAAACAGCAGAGTTTGGGCAAACACTGCTCTCTCAGACCCCCGCTCCCTTTTAGGCCTGGAGATCCTTCATCTAACCCAGTTCCATTCTTGTGCCTCTTCCCGCTGGCTTCCCCAGTGCCATTTTTATTAAAGCTCCAGCTCATCCCACATTCAGCCGCATGACTTCTTACAGGCTTCAGAATAAATCACCACATTGCTCCGATCTTGGCTTCTCTGCCCTCGGCTTTCAATTAAATTTAGAATTGACTTTAAAGATACAACCTCAATGTACATGGTTGAAAATGACCTTGTTTCCCCTTTCCCACCACCTGCGACTTCCTGCGCGGGGCTCTTATACTCCAGCTCCTGGTTCAAAAAGTAGAAACAGGAATTTGCTACATGCTCCTGTGGCAAACTATAAGTCTCAAGCTGTTTAAAGTCTTTAAAGTCCCATCCAAAAGGTAAAGTACACTCTGCAGAGAGAAATCTGGGGGCCTGAATCTCTGGCTGCCTGTGTTCAGGAAGAGACACAGAAGGATAGGAAGAAGAAGAGGAGGAGAAGGAGAAAAAGAAAAAGAAAAAGGAAAAACCTTTGAGCTCAACACTTAATTTGTTTAATTTCTACGGTTTGCATTCAGGACGATTGATTAGTCTATTTATAAAACGCATCACTATTAAAGTAATTATGTTAAGTTACTATAAATGATCTATGACACGATTACAAGGACACCAAAGCAGGCTTGAACATCAAAACTGGCTTTCATCTTTTGTCTTGTCATTTGGCTTCCCACTCTTAGCAAGGAAGAGAGCCTAGCAAGCGGCGGGGTTGGGCTATTTAGAATTGGGTGTCCTCCTGCCAATCTCCCCCTCCTCCCTTTGGAAGGCTTTACCAATCAGAATGACTGAACTGGAAAACTCTTCCTCCGTTCAAAATCATTAACATTTTAAGGTGTGTAAGTTGTATCTAAAAGCCATAAGGTTCCTCTCAATTCAGAAGAGAAGGAAAGAATGATTTGATTGCCTGAGGAAAAGATAAAACAAGATCCAGTCTGTGAAGAGGATGCGTAAGTTGAAAGGGCCCTACAAGTGTAACAGCCAATTTATGCAGCCAACCATCAAATAGTTATTGAGTATCTACTGTGCTTCAGGTCCCAAAGAGGCTGTACAGTGCTTCAGAGCACGAGCCTTAGTTTCCTTGCTCTAAAATGGAACAGAAGCAGTGGGATAATTAAGTGAAAGAATAAATATACATCACCTAAAACCAGTTCTTGGCACATAAAGAACATTGAATAAATGGCCTTATACAAAAATATGAAAGAAGTATTCCCAAATGCTAAGGGATTTACAGCCTAATGAATTATTATTCAAAACTTCTGCCTTTTGCCTTTGACCCTAAAATTTGGGAAACTTCGAAGATTTAGCTATGCAAATTTCAGATCAAAATACTTTCCTACTGAATGCCTTTTTAAGTAAGATTTACTAAAAACATGGGGGTGCTTTACTAAATAAGGAAGACAAGGAAAAGGAATTAACACTTCCTAACTCACTAAATGTGAGATCTCAATGATTTTGCATCTCTTTTCCTGTTGAAATCTTATTAAATCCTAATTAATAGATAGGCATGAATAGTCTCATGTCCTGGATGGGGATACTAAGGCTCGAAGAGAATCAGTAACCTCCCCGTGGTCACATAGCTAGGAAGGGGAGAGAACAGAATTCAAACCAGGTAAAGGGATGTCAGAGCCCGCACTCTTGGTCAGCATCACCAGCGGCTGCCCTCTCCTCCCTTGGTCCCAGGGAAAGAGATCTTGAGTCCTTACCTGAAAACACAAGAGATATTTGGGATCTTAAAGCAGAAGGGGAAATTTTTAAGAAGAAAAATGTTGTGGAAATTAATTTCTTGCTCAAGATTCTGAATAGTAGTATTATAGTAAGATTCCTTCCTTTCCATTTAAGCTCTTCTAGGTAGAATCTTCCTTTTTCAGTCCAAAAAGATTACTGTTGACAGAGGCATGTTTGAGGACTTTGAGTTTCCTTTCCTTTCTTCCATTAGTACTTATGCTTTTCTGGGGAAGAAAACCATACAAAAGTTTAAATCTGTGAATGGAAAAGTTAGGAAAGAAGATTACACCATACTGACCCTGTTTTGAAAGGTTACAGCCACCTCATAGGTTAACTGATCTTCCCACACCAGCTCTACATTTTATAGCATTCCCAAATCTCCACTCTTCCTAAGTGAACTTTTCCTTCTCAGGCAGCCTCCCTCCCTGGACCGTAGGAGCGATGGTGATGGCCTATGGCAAGATCAACCCGGGAGGCCAAGTGCCCACCCAGGCTGAAGACTTCTGTGCTATGCAGACCTCAACAGACAGCTCCTTAGAATTTTAAAGTAATTGTATTCCAGGCCTACACCAAACTATAGCAGGGCTAGACTACAGTTGGTCAAAACCAGCTAATTAAAACTGTGATTCCACAGAAGGCCAAATGGCCATACATAAATAGAAATTTTTCTTTTTCTTCTAATTTTTAAAATGTTATTTTTTTAGGGGGTAGTAACTAGGTTTACTTATGTATTGTTAATGGTGATTGAACCCAGGACCTCGTGCATGCTACACACTGTACCACTGAGCTATACCCTCCCCTACAAAACTTTTCTTTCTTACCTGCCTTCCATTCTTTCTTCCTTTCCTTCTCTGTCTCTTAGTTTCTGTAAATAATTGTTCTTTTTCTATTGCCTTAAAAGAAGGTACCTCACAGTTTATCTTATCTGGCAGGAGCCTAAACAGCTTCTTATCTTCTCAGCATAGTCTTTAAAGTTTAAGGATGAAAAAGACTGAAGGATGAAAATACCCTGTTTAGCTGACAGAGAGTTTACAGTTATCCAATAGCTGTGTGTGTTTATATGTGTGTTTTTAGATTCCAAACATCAGAAACTGAACCCATCATTTACTAGGACATTTTGTTATTGGCCAAAAAATTATATTTACAATCAAGTTCTATGAATGTAATAATTTATTTTATATGTTTATCATTTTCCTTTTCAAAGAACCTTCACATGTACCTGAGCTGGATTTAAATGACAACACCCATTTTGCAGATCAGGAAAGTTGACTCAGATGGGCCAAAGGGCATGCCAAGGTCACAGAACTAATTAGGTGTAGCATCAGAATTAGAGTCCTGGCTTTCTTCTTTATCGTGGACTTTTTTTTTTTTTTTGGTACTATACTATATACAAGATTTATATGCTAGTCTTTGAGATTTCTTTATAGAAATAAAAGTACTATTCCACAATGTGTGCCTTGGGGCTTCAGTTAAGAGCTGACTTTTAAGCAGAATATACTATTGGCATTCCCTACTTAAGATGACTGTGGCTCCAAGGCATTGAAAGTCATTTTGTGGAGAAAAGACCTGAAATCATCTCTTAGTACAAAACAACCATAGAAAAGTTATTTAACCTCTTTGAGTCTGTTTCTTTACCTGTAAAATGGTAACAATATTGCCAGGTTTGTAGGGCTGGTATAAGGCTGGTATAAATGACATTTGTAAAGTGCTCTGCCAGTAGATTGCAGATGCTCAGTAAGTGTTAGAATTGTTTTGAGAGTAGGGTTAAGAAGTAAGGTTAGGAGAGTAAATTTAAGGAAAAGTGACTCATCCTCCCCAAGGACACTTCACTTGTGACCATAGCTCCCTCCCAAACTGTAAAACTCAGATAGGAAGTAGGACAGATAGGTAAAGGTCAGATCATGTGAAGCCCTGCAGGTCATAGTATGGAGTTAAGAGTGGCCTCATCAGAAAAAAATTTAAACTTCTTTTCTCGGTTCTTCCCACTAACCAAGCTTGTTCCTACCTCAGGGCCTTTGCACTTCCTGTTTCCTCCTTAACCACTCCCTTATCTTGACTGAGTTTTTCCTCAACACTTAGCAATACCTGAAATTATATTGCATATTTATATAATTGTTGTCTATCTCTTCTGCTAGAATATAAGCTCCATAAAGACAAGGACCTCATTGCTTGTCTCACTCAGTCTCTCCAGTACCTAGAAGAATAAATGGTTAATCTTAGGGCATTCCATAAATAATGGAAGAACATGATATTCTTATAGAAATAAAGTGATGTTCTTCTAGGACCAGTTATTAGCACTATGGAGTGCTCAGACTGCCACCTTTACACCTGATTTTAACCGCTAAGTGCATTTTCAGCATTACATTAGGATTCTTATAAAGATGAAAGCTAAATGACATATTCAAAGAAATTGTAAAAACACGAACCATTCCCTAAAATTGGCACATTTCACTTAGAATGATGTTTCAGGATCAAGACAGGAAAACTTGAAAATATAAATCTGATCTTGTCACCAGTCTGCCTTTTCTTCGAGGCTGCCACTGCCCCAGGCAATAATGAAGCAGCTCCACCCTGAAGGACCCTGAGAATCTTGTCAGAGCTCTTGTGTGCACCTGGCATCATCTCCTATGAGGGTACCTGTTCCCCCACATAATTATTCATAACACCTCCTTTCAGTCTCAAGCGTCCTGGTTTGAGTAATGATATACCTGGCCATCCTACCTACATCACCCTTTTCCCTAAGACCTTGACTCCAACCAGACCCCCCATCTACCAGACAGTCTCCAAACAGCAGAGACTCTTTTATACCTTTGAGAAATTTTCCCTTAGTTTAGGATCTCCTCCATTCTTCCAGAGTCTAGCTCTACTATCAGCTCCTCTAGAAAGGCTTTCCCAGAATTTTCCTCCAGCCTAATTAAGATTAGACAAACACCCCAGAGCTACTTTGGAATTGCCTGAGGAGTTTTTTGAAAATACAGACTGCAGACCCCACCACCTAAGTCAGGAGTTAGCAAATCTCGGGTGGGGCCCAGGAAATCTGTTTACCCTTCTTCCCTATTCCCACAACATCTCCTGCATACTTCTACAGCTATCTCCCTGTTTCCTTCATGTGACTATCAACTCCTGGAGGGCAGGCCCCGTGACCACACCTTTGGTGCATCTTCAGTGACTGGAACAAGCACTCAGTAAATGATGCATCGACACATGAATAATAATGGGGAATATTTACAAAGTCCTTACTATGTATCAGGCACAGTTCTGTGTGGTTTTTAGGTATTAACTCATTATTTCAGAAAAATGTTAGGGGGAAGGTGTAGCCCAATGGTAGAGCATGTGCTTAGCATGCACAAGGTCCTGGGTTCAATCCCCAGAACCTCAACTAAAAAAGAAAAAAATAATTAAAAAATTAATAAATAAACCTAATTACACCCCCCCAAAAAGGAAAAAACATTTTTAACCCTAAGGGACATAATAATTAGCCTGAATGATACAGGATGCTAGGGACATTCCAGTACTAAGAATTAACCCTGGAAAGTGCAAAGCATGATATCCAAATTAATTTTTTTAAGTAAACTTTTATCTTCAGACAAAACGCCTCTTGAAAGTCTTCTGTATTCCTATGCACACCAAGTAGTGTTGACTATATCTGGGGTGAGAACCCAATGTGCCTCGTAGGGGGACTTTGTAAGGATGACTAGAAATAATACATATGACTTCATCCCTACTTCCGACCCTTCCTGACTGTTTTGCACTTGGTTATCAGATGCACCTTCTAGTGTTTTATCTTCTATCGCAGACCTCTAACAAAACTGCTTCTATAAGGCTGGGGAAGAGAGCGAATGTAGAACAGCTTCACTCTTTTAACCTGTACCCTTCAGCTCCAAAATTTAGCATCCTCTGTGGATTATCTTATAAAATTAAGGAGAGTTGATGAAGGGCCTGGGACCCACAAAGAGCTTCATGAATTTTAAATGTACAATTCTGGTAATGGTGTCAGATTATGGATTTCCAAATGGCAGCCACAATCATGACTGAGAACAGATGGTCAAACCACAGGCAACAGAATCAACAGAATTTTCTGCCATCCCCAAGAGGCCAACAGAATCGGAAAGAAGTATCTGACATCACCTAAATTGGTAAACAGCTCAAAACAATCTTAATTAACAGTTTGCTGGCGCACTTAATGACAGAGAGCATGCCTCAGAAGAAACTGGTATTCTCAGGCAGCTCTCATATAATAACCGCACAGGAAAATGGTCTAACGCCCTGGGAAAAACAGTCAAAATCAGGCCTTAGGAAATCTTAGTTTTGGTACCAGCTCTGACCCTAGATGACCTTGGGCAGTAATTTGAACTTCCTAAACCTATTTCCTAGTCTATCAAATCATGTCCAAGTTACTTTCTTTTAGCTTGAAATCCGTACCCAAAGCAATTTGGGGATGGGGGGGACTTTAACCATAAATGAGCAAAAGAAGAATCACGCAAACATTTTAGATCATAATAAAGGAAAATTCATCTTTCAATATACAACAAGAGGCTATAGACGGTAAGCATTAACTACTATTATTCATTTTGCTACCAGAGTTACTATGGCAGAGAATAGTCTTTTCCTAGAAGTATTAATGCATGTCGCACAGCAAACCTAGTGCCTATGGGTAAGGAGCCTTCCTTAAAGCAACAAAATCATGTAACATTGTCAGTTAAGCAATGTTGAACTATTTTTTATGTAGTCATCTTTGGTTCTCCACGTTGTCAGTCTTCTGGAATAGGCTTGGCAAAGAATGGGTAATCTTTTCAGCATTGCTTGTTATCCAGTGCAAGAAACTCCGATAAGGAAAGACTCCACAATGAGCCTCAGCAAGTAAGCAAAAAAGTTTCAGCCTGAAATAACTCAAAACTGGTTAGGTCTAGATGCCAATAGGCAAATTTACTATGTATTTTTTTGTACCCTCCCTATGTGTCTTTGACAGATTTTTTTAAAATGACATACCTTTCTTTTTAAAAAAATACTGTATTTATTTTGTTTATGGGGGTTTGGAGTGTTTGTTTTTTTTTTTTTTTTTTGGTGGGGAGTAATTAGGTATATTTATTTATTTTTATTGGAGGTATTGGGGATTGAACCCAGGACCTCATGCATGTTAAGCATGTGTGATTAGGCTATACACAATTCTTTTTTTTTTTTAGGACTGTGTTCAACTTTTCAAGAAAACCTATGTTAGGCATGTGTTTTGTGGAAGTGATGGAAGAAGAGAGGAGAGAGTTTGAAGAGAAGGGACAGGGTAGTGGGAGAGGGGACAGGATTAAGCTCCTGGGAAGGAAGCCCACTGCTTCTCAAGTTACCATTTGTAAACCCTTTACCCGGTTCTGTTTGGGCTATTGTCCTGGGTAAATCATCCATTGAAAATCAAGCCCTTCAGCTCATTATATATTCTTCATTTGAGGTGACCAGAACGATTTCCTGAAACCTGGTTTGGGTGCTAATTACCTGCTCAAACACTTTGTAAATACCTCCATGAATTTGTCACAGGAAAATTTCACTTTTTTATTTTTCTTCAACTGAGCACACTTATTGCAAGTTCCCCTTTCAACTTCCTGGTCCTGACAATACAAGCTGTCTAAGCAGAAGGAAGAGCCTTCTGCTGCTCTGGGGATTCAGTGACTCTCTGCTGCCCCAAGGCATGGCCCGAAGCTCTGACTCAGTTGCTGAGAACTGTTTACCAAAGCTAACCACGTACTTCCATACAGAGAAGCAAGCTGCCTCCCCAGGCCCCCCTCCTTCCCTCTGCCATGAGGCAAGGGCCCCTTCTCACAAATCCCCGAAGAAACTTGCACTGAAGAGACTTGCCCTCACAGACAGTTCTTTCTCTTTAGATTTTAAAATAACTGCTTCTGTCAGCCTTCCTCCTCTCTTAACCTTCCAATGAAAAAAACCTCAGACCCAGTATATGTCTTGCTGTTGTGACAGGATGATACTTCTATCAGCGCTGAAACTGAAATAAAATTATTTTGCTGGGGAAAAATGTTTCTTCATTTATCTATCTCTAATTGATTCAATACAAAACTGTGTTGCCTTTCCTTCCCTTCCAGCATCTAAATAAATTTCTGTCCAGACGCATGAATGTAGGTGTCATCTTAAAGAAAATAATCAAAGAAAGCCAGGAAACCGTGTAACGAAACCACACTGACAGAACCAATAGAAGCCAATATTTTAAAGACACCGTCCTTCAATCTTTTATCCCTGGAAAAGAACTGGAAGACTGGAAATACTGCATCTTGACTGCGCCAGGTTTTTCTCCCCTTTCCTTAAGAAAGCGGAAGGTGAAGGCTGTCTCTACGTGGCACTGTGGTATAAGTGACCGCTGTTGTGGAGGAGAAAAGCCCATGAAGCTTAAAAATTTTGCAAAGAGAAAACAATCCTCCTGCAGACCACAGTAAATAAAATAACAGCAGTGGGGTGATTTGCAACCATGTAACGGGGCTTTTGTCTGGGTCTATTTCTCTAGGCCTTGAGGGTTTCTGTGTTCCTTCTCCGCAGGATCTCAGTGTTTCCCCCTCCATTACAAAGGCCCAGGGCTTGCGCCCCTCCTCCAGCTGTTCACCCCCAATCTTGCCCATGCTGAGGCTTACTTACAGCAGACTGAAGAGTTTCAGTGGGGTGCAGGGCACTGCAATTTAGGATTTCTGCAGTACAGGGTGAATTTTCAAGAGTGTATCAGAGAGGGGAGCCAGACTTTAAAAATAGCCTTTACTCATCCTATTAACCATCTCACTGCTGGATGGGTTTTTAAGGCCCGGCCAGGGTTCTTTTTTTTCCTCTAGCACACACCAAAACTGCTACAGCTGCCTCCGACAATTTGTATATAGGCAACCCTTCACTCCGTCCTGGCTAACAGTTGAATAAATGTTCTTACTCATTACAGAAAGAACTATAAAAAACTCATTGTCTTCTTCATACTCCGTGTTTGAAGGTGGGAAAGAGGGGAAGGGATTAGAGGAGTAGAGAGGAGAGGGAGCGGGAAAGAAAGGAGAAGTAAGAGAGAAATCTTGGTGAATGGAGGAGTGAAGCCTCTTGTTCGGGTTTGTATTGATCTTATTTAAGCATGGGGAGAACTGATGAGTCTGTGATTATTTTAATGACCATGAAACCTGTGCATTCAAAGAAATAAATGAAGCTATGTAATCACCTTCTAAGTAATATCAAAGAGCCATGAAAGGACTGGGGGAGGGGGCGTCATTGGATAGTAGTATTTACATCATACAGGGCACCGCAGGCAAAGGTAAACCAGGGCTTGAGGTATTTCCAGAGGCACTAGAACCTGAAGTTCAATACTCTGTGGCCCTGAACTATCTCAGACACTGAGGCAATAATTGCTTCTATTTACCTGCATTAGCAAGTGAAGTGCTGATGTTCGAGGTTGGTGAGTAATTTATGAAGCAAGTAAAAATTTGGAAGTGCAAAAATACAGACTATACCGACATTGGGCAAGCTGAGTCAGAGGGTGCGTTCTACCTGCAGGTTATTGGGACAACACGCTATAATGTTATCTAATAATGAAAACACACTTGGTTCAATCAGAAGAGAAAACTTCTGATTATCTTAAATAATATGACATTATTTTAATGCGATATAAAATTAAGTGACTGCTCATCTAAGGAGAGATGCTAAGAAATATGAGAGACTGACGCTGCCCTTGACAGCAGCAAGAAAGAGAAGACAAATACACACACACAGATGACTAGCAATGTGACATTGTTTAATACGAGTTGTAAATTAGCTGATTATACCATTTGTGACTTTAATGAACTTTCACATTTAATAAGCTAGTGCAGCTAAGAGGAGGAGTCCCAACTCTGGAATCTCACAGACCTGGTTTTCAATCTTAGTTCTTCCACTTGTTAATCGTCTAATTCAAGAAAAATGGTTTCATGTCTCCAGGCCTCCATTTTCTCATCTGTAAAATGGGCAGAACATCATCTGCCTCCTCTGGTTGCTGTGAGGATTAAATAAGATAATAAATGGAAAGCACCTGATTGTATTTGGGCAGGTGCCCAATCATAATGGCTATTATCAGTCATCTCATTACTCTAAATAAATACGTAACAGAAAGTCTTAAGAAAATTAGGAACCCCAGAAAAATAAAACCTCACTGAAACAAAACAAAACAACCTAAGCCCTTTAAACCGTGAAGTTTCTGATGGTGAATCTGTCATTAATAAAGCTCTGCTACAAATAGGGTTGCCAGTTAAAAATGACACTCATTTAAATTTTAATATCAGATGAACAACAAATATTTTTAGAACAGTTGAACTGTGTCCCAGGCAATATTGCACTAAAAAATAATTTGTTGTTCATCTGAAATTTAAATTTAACTGACTGTCCTGTTTTTTTATCTGCCAAATCTTGCAACCTAACTGCAAACAGTAAAGACCTAAGTTTATTTCATTTTTACTTTCTTTAGACCAAGTCCCTGCTGAGGTAACAGGAAAGGAATTCTTATTTCAGAAAGTTTTTTTTAAAAAATCAATAAATGAAATTAATGTTATTAAAATTTTTTTCAAATATCCCGAAGTTAACTTGGATAAGAGGAAAAAACAACTGCCGTTTTTCCATTTTATAGTTTAGCAAGTGGCTTTGGGTTTTTAACAGTCTCTCACTCAAGCCATGGCGATGTGCTGTTTCTAGGCTCCCTTGGCCAGTTCTGAATTTCATTTTGTTTTGCCTTTCCTCTTTTTCCAGTTCGGGGCTCCATGGAAACTTGATTATGCAGATAGGCCTGTGGCGCTGAGAGTAAACTGACAAATAAGATACCCAGAATGAGATGCTGTGTCCAGAGGAATGGCCCTTTCCAGTAAAGTGGTATTACATAGGTGAGGGAAGATGTATGTCCAGGAAATGTTTAGGTCAAGGGAGTAAATGTAAAGGGGTGTTAGGAACATGTCTATGACATTTTGAGCTTGCTTGATTAACACTTGGGATTCCTTTGTAGTTTATGTTTTCCAAATCGGGTGACAGGGTGAAGACCGACCACAGTACAATGAATTCAGAAACTGACATCAGCAATAAAGTTAATACTTGACGCATGAGCTGTGAACTCTTAATTCTGTGAGACACTACCTATGTATGGAGAATATTAATAAGGATTTCTGGTTTAGCTCTGTCAACAAAAGACCTCATACTAAAGTTTGCTTTCACATATCTCTCTTTACTTGACTTGGTGGTAACATGGTTGATAAGACGCACACTTATGTATAGATTCAGATATATTATTCACTAATATAAAAAAGATGAAAAGATTTCAAAAATAATTTTTAGTGTTTAAAATGTTAAAAATGTTTAAAAGTTGCAGATTTCACCTCTATTAAGTTCCCTTATTGATCACTGACCCAGATATGCTCGGTTAATTTTTAAAATTTTATGATAGTCCAATATTTATTTAAATACCACAGATTTCTTTAACCATTTCTAAGTATGTTAAGGACTGGGTGCTTTTGAGAACTCTTTGTAGATATTATTATTCTATCAAAATCCCTATTTCATCTTAATTTAGAATTTAAAACAAGGAAATGAAAAGAAAAAATAAAGGAATTGCAAAAGCAAACAAAAAGCCAAAAGTACTCAAGGACCACGCATTTTCCTTTGAAGAGCAGAGAAACATCATGGGTAATTCGGGCCAGTTGATGTCTAGAGAACTCCAGCTCTCAGGACGACTTTGTCGGGAGCAGCCGCCCAACGGTCCTGGCCATTACATGTCAATCCGTCAAACCAACAAACAAAAACACCACAGGCTTTAGCACAAATGGCATATGACAAATGCAGATGTGCCTCTGAAAAGAATCTTTTGCTTTTTAAACACCTGCAAGAATTCCAAAACAACTGGCATGCCTTCCACTCTGCCATAGCCACTCTCCTGACCCTGAGCTCGATGTGGTAAAGAAAAAAAATGCCTAGAATGTACAGACTTCTATTCCCACGTGGAAGAGCAGTGAGGGGCTGAGGAGGAACTAGGGCAGTGTTGATATTACAATGCCATGCACCTGCTTTGGATATAAAAACAAAGAGTTTATTACAGAAACTGCAGCGTTTTTTCATTTTCCCATTAAGGAGTCGTGAGCAAATTCAAGCGTCTTCCTTTTACTAGGTTAACCTTTCCTGAATTGAAAGGGCTTTTGAGAGTTTTTTTTACTTTTTCTTCCCCAACAGGTATATTGTCTTCTTTTCACAATTAAGATACCTCCTACATTTTGGTTCAGGCAGATGAGTCATTTGTAGTCCTGCTGCAAAGCAGTGTTTCTTAGATACGGAACAAGCAAAAAATAAAATCTAGTTTACACTTTTATAGACTTTTTTGATTAAAAAGACAAGCATCCCCCACACTACCTTTCTGTCTGATGAACATTTTTCCGTCTAAAAAAATATATTGCCAAAGAAAACCTAATTCATTCCCAGGAAATCTTCCTACTGTGTGCAGTTTAGCTGGTATCTTTTGAAATGTCACCCTTGTAAAATGGGTACTATGAAACCACAGCTAACATAAATGTTTTTAAGGTAGTCAGTTGGTACAGGAAAATTCTCTTGAATCCAGTCATTTTGTTTGCCAGAGGCAGTTTGATACTATTTTTCATCTCTTCCTTAACAATTATACAATCTGTTATTTATGTATACAGAGTTACCAAATATTATATATAACAATTATAGCAATCTGTTATAATATGTATACATAGTCACCCAGTAGGATCTCTTGGGTTAGTAGTCAAGCTATAAATACAGATAGGGCACTACTATGTTATCAGAAAGAATGTCAGCGAGAGCAAGCTGCCCAGTAGCAAATTACAAAGTTTTGGCTCCCAAGAATGAGATGCGTTGTTTGCTCATGCACACTGCAGCTGCCTCTCCCCTACAAGCCCCCCCTTTTTCAGTGGTTTATTACACACAAGCTACTAATGAATGGGAGCCGCTGTCTTACAGTACACCACACTTACAGGACTTATCTCTAGGCCTACCACAGATTTGACTGATCAACAGCAGGGCACCGCCATCATAATTCTTCCTAGAAACAGGAGTATAAAAAGGGGTTTGTTGGAGGTTGGCTGGGTCTGCAGAGAATCCTGCCCGCAGGGCTTGCCGATGCCATCACTAGCTGTTATGGTCTTTGGCCTAATAAGGTACAGAAACAAAGATTGTTCACTTATTCAAGAAGACTAAAGCACCAGAATGATGGAAAGTAGAGGCAGCAGGGCACCCATCCAAGTGGGATTAGGGCCACAAGTGCAACTTTATAGGGCTGTCTGGGTGGCAGAATAAGGATCTGCAGCTGAAAATACAGCTCAAACATAATTTATTATATGTCATTCATAGTTAAAGGTGGCTGTCATTAGGAGTTAAATTGTTGCATTTTGTCCAACTGATTTTGGTAAGTATTCTTGTAAGCTTCTTACATGTTATCATAATTCAGAAACAGAGGCAGAAGGTAAATAGAAGAAGGTAAAATATATATATATATATATCTGGAAAATGGTCACAGCGCTTCCTTTTTTTCTTCCCCCATTCTCTGCTACAAGTCACACTGTGTCTGTCCTTTGAGTTTCTAAATCTTAATGTTGCTCTCATTGCAGTAAAATATCACAATTGGTGTCTCCAAGGCTTTTTCAAACTTTCAGATAAACATCAACAAAATAAATTCATCTATTTCCCAAAAAAACAAATACACTCACCCTGTTTTATATAAGGAAATTTCCACGTGGAGAAGTCATTTGCCTCAGTCCTGAAGTCACTGAATGACCTTGCTGAGAATGAAATTCTGAAGTTAAACCTTGTGGTCTTTTCATCATACTTTCCCAATGTTGGCAGTATAGTAAGACTAGCAGCAACAACAAAGTAAACCTATATATATATATATACATTTTTAAAAATTTCTTCTGTTCTTGGATCCCAAACACTGCTAGAATTATATAGAAATGTGGGTTATTAGTAAGGGTATTTCCACAATGAGCTGTGCACATGTTGAAGTTGCTGCACAATCGTCTCTTGTCTGAGAGGGAGGACTAAACTTGGCTGAGGCTTCACTGTGGATGACATGTTCTAAGACCATGATAACTTAAAGTCAATTTGGTTCTTATATGCATTTGTAGTTAATGAAGTTTTATATTAATATCATTTAGTAGAGTGTGATAATTTATAGCATTTGGGTATGGGAGGTATGGGTACCCAGTCCTAAGAGATCAGACCAAGGTTACTGGAGGATGTACCATCTAGGGAGACTAGACATAAATGTGGCAGTTTTTCAAATAATATTCTTTCTAACAGTCAAATAGCAAGTCATTCTCTCTACTACCCTCCCACCGCCATGTTTTCTATATCTTCCTTTCAAACCACTGAAGCATTTAAGATTGGTGTCATAATTTTAGTATTTTTATTAGTGCCTACGACATTGCTAGGCTTACTACTTTAATTAGTCTTTTAGTACATTCCCTTATATCTCTCTGCTCATGTGCACTTTGGCAACACATTAACTCGTAGTTGCCTGGTGCTTATTTCAGAAAGTATAAATGTCTTACTGTGACATAAGAAGCACTATATTTATGAAGCTATTCTAAGTCAAATGGGGAAATTTGAGGTCAGACGGTGCGAAACTGTGTCAAACTAGTTCTCCTCTGAACTCTGTTACTTGTTAGCTATTTGACCTTATGCAATTCACTAAACTTCTCTGAGCCTCATTTTGATCATTTATAAAATGGGGCTATCTTATTGGCCTGCCCCTTCTGCATCCCTTGTTTTATATTCAAGGACAAGCTATTAGCAGTTGCTTTGAAGCAGAAATACCCGGAGACAATCTAAATGACCATCAACAGGCGAATGGTTAAAGAAATTCTGATCCAACCCTCCTGTGGGGTATTGGGCAGCAGTTATAAAGAGTGAAATAGATCAATCTGTGGTATAAGAATGTTCTCCCTGACATATTATCAAGTCAGAAAAAACACATAATAAAATCTCATTTGTTTAAAAAAGAATTTAGTACATATGTGTATTCATAATAATAGGAGTAGTTAACCCTTATAAAATGCTTACTGCGTGCCAAGCATTGCTCCAAGAAGTTTATATATAAGCTTACTTAATCCTTATAATAACTCAATACAATAGTACTGTTGTCATCCTCACTTTTACAGATGAGTAAACTGAAATCCTGCATGTGGTAAATAGCAGAGCTGGGACCCAAACCTTGACTGTCTAGGTCCAGTCTATGTTCTTCACTATTATCTGTCTATCTTCCTGTCTATCTAGCTATCAATCTATCGATTATCATCTATCTGCCTGTCTTTCCATCCATTCATCCATCCATCCATCCACCTTTCTGAGACCCGGAAGGATACACACATTTGGAGAAGTAACGAAGGGCATTTTCACTTTTTAATTCTACACATCACTTTCACTTCTGCTTCTATAAACTTTTGTATTATTTACAGTGTCATAGTCAAGTTTAGAAGAATAGTGCTGGGGATATCTGATACACAGCTGACGTAATCACAAAGGAAAAGCTGTACAAACAAGTGGTTCTTAAGTGGGTACTGAAAGCAGCATCAATAATCTACTTTGGGTGGGGCCTTAAAGATGAATATTGTTCATGTCTTTGAGGGCAGGGTATCTTTGAGGGTATGAGACCTATTTCTTTTCCTTGCAACACCTTTTTCTTTCAATAGCACCTACCTCGTCCCTTATGAGTACTCAAAAGTTTTGTTTGCTGACAGAAGGTAGCCTGTAAGTAAAAGACTTCCATTAGGGCAGAGCTATAGATTGAGACTACATAGAAGAGCAAAGTTAAATTGAATTAAATATATGATTCTGGACAATTAACCAGTGCTTTATCCAATTTTAAGTTTTAAAATGATTTTATCTTCTCTTAAGCTGAAGATTCATTCACTTCAAAACTACATTTTTAAGATATGGTATTTATTTGTAACTCTGTAATGGAACTCTGGGAGCAAGTGGCACATAAAAAGTGACCCATAAAATATCTTTGAAAGAGAATGATTGATTTTCCATAAGTCCTCAATTTAACATTTGAAATATTATTTCACAAATACAAGAAATAGATATCCAGGTGAAGATACTGAGGAACACAGAGGCACCCAGAGTCAGGAATAAGTTAGTGTAAGAAGCACTAGATTCCTCACACGCGTTCCTTATCACGGAATTTTAACTCTTTTTAATTTTTTAAAATTCATTTATTCTTACATTATTTAATTTTAGTGGTGGGGGGAGTAATTAGGTTTCTTTCTTTTTAGAGGAGATATTGGGGATTGAACCCAGGACCTCCTGTATGCTAAGCATGTACTCCGCCACTTGAGCTATATACCCTCCCCCTCTCTCTTTAAAATAAATGTTTTCATTACCAGTAAAAGGTTGCCATGGCACTTATGATGACAGTATTTCCTCAATGGAGAAAGTATAGAATGGCCCATTAAAATAGATAAGACTCAGCCTCACTTTGTGTTATTCTAGAAACTTTATTTTAAATCCACTGAATAACTTTCTATGGAACACTGTAGAATTTCCCTTCTCCACCTTTCCCCTCCTCCTCGAATATGGCTCCATATCTGTCTACCCACTCGTCAAGGCTCATGTTCTCCATCATGCTTCTCCAGGCTACTCCACATTTTCATAGCTGTTTGTTTATACTTTTACCATAACTTCTTCTGAAGAGACCCTTGTGCACATGCCAATTTCTCTTTCCTGGATAGCTGGTCTCAAATCTTGCATTTTTCTATATTTTAAAATTCTAATCCCTACTCCCTCAATTATGCTTATTCAGTGGATAGGAGGCACCCAACAGTATTCAACACAGACAGGTTTCTCAGTAAATTATTCCGTAATCAGGAACTGTATCTATCTACTAGCACTCAAGTATACTAGATATATTCACAATATTGAGAGATAGAAAAAAAATCTGATATTATAGAAATTAATACCCAAATAATTAACTGAATTTTTCACTATACATTGTGATTTTCTACTATATAGATATATAATATTCCTTTCAGACAAATACAGAACATTTTTATCCCTAGTTGACTTGCTTAAAAACCTCATTAGGAAAAAAAATTTGTAAAATAAAATCCTATTTTTCAAAAATTAGATTACTTTGTCCAGATTGATAACGGCTTCAGGAGACAGAGAGAGAAAGACAGAGAGAAAGAGCGAGAAAAGAAAACATGTCTTTGATATTACAATATATTGGGCAGGGGAAAATGAGGACTCTCTGATCTTTATGCTTTCTGATGCTAGTGTGGTGCTTCTGTGTACTTACATAAACATTTTATGTGGCAATTGACAAAATTTCTTTTCAAATTCCTCAAATAATTCTCCTCCTCCTCTTCTTCTTCCTGCTCCTCCTTCTTCCTCCTCCTCCTTCTTCCTCCTTTGCAACATGAGAATTTTACATGAATACTAACCAGTAGCTTAGATGACTTAGAAATACTATAAAGACAGCAAGAGGGACCTTGCCAGAATCCATAACATTAAAAGTTGATCCCGAGGCTGGATTTTGGTTGTCAGAGAACTCTTCATATTGTACTTAGGGTTCTCTGACTTGAACGTTTAACTCTAGTGAGTGCTGTGTTGTGCTTTAGTTATCAGTCTGGCATAATACATTGCATAGATAAGTCCCTTAACCCAAGCTGCCCTACATTTTAAAACACAACCACCTAAAAACTGATGATTAACACAAGAAGAAGGGAGGGAGGAAAAGAGAGAAGAAAGGAGGGAAAGAGGCAGGGGAGAGAAGACAAGAAGAAAGAAAGAAGGAAAGGAAGGAGGAAAAGGAGGAAGTGGGGAAGGAAGAAAGGGAGGAAAAACTGTTTTGGACAGTGGCAGCTGTTAGAGACATACATAAGCAAAATGAATGAGATTGGTAATATATAAAACTTAAAAATTTCAAAGAGCATCTAATGAACATATCAATGTTAACATGAGAGTCTATTTTTCCATTTCTTAATTTGCAAACAGAAGAGAAGACTCTAGAAGTTTGAACTTGGGGGCTTGAGCATTTCCAAATCAAAATGATACACTCCTCAGTCTAATGTTACATTTTAATAGAAAACCCTCGGCACAAGGAAGGTTATAATGAGTGTTATTATTGATATAGTATATGCAGCATTCAACCCGAACAGTTGCTTTTCCTTTTATGGACACTTTTTCATTTTTTTCTAATCCTAAAAAGCTTGACTAGATTTGTTTGGCTGCAAGCATAGCTCAGGGGCAAAAGCCTTAATTTGAGTATACATGAAGTGACTAATTTAAGTGTACACAATTTAAGAAATAAAATAATAATTTTATATTAACATACACACACCTACATTATATGATTAAAACAATATGATTAAAAACCTAATTAGAATCGCATGGTGTTATCCTTTTGCATTTCTTGATTTCTGTATGTTTAGGTAGGTTACATCAATATCAGGTTAACTAAACATTTTATTTATTGTTTCTAGAATATTTTGTAAACTTTTTTTTAACATGGAGAACAAAAAGTGAAGAGAAACAAAAAGTAGTCCTACACAGCTTTGTTTATCCAGACTTGCTAAGATGTCAAAAGATACCAGTCTATTAACACTAGGAGGGCAGCCCTGGAGAATAAGGGAATTAGGGAGAGGTTGCTAAAAGAGTGCAAACTTTCAGCTATAAGATAAATAAGGTCTGAGAGTTTAATGTACAATATGGTGACTATAGCTGATAACACCGTATTGAATAACTGAAATTTGTTAAGAGAGTAGAACGTAAGTGTTTTCCTCAAAAAAAAAAAAAAAGAAGATAAATACATAAAGTGATGGATGTGTTAATTAACTAGATGGAAGGAATCCTTTCACAATGTGTGCTTGAATCAAATCATCACAATGTACATTTTAAATATCTTACAATTTCATTTGTCAATCTCATAGAGCTTAAAAAAAAAACACTAGAAGGTAAATCTCACCTATAGTAGAACTTAATCAACAGCAGGCTCTCAAATAATCACTTAATATGCAGAACCTGTTTCTAAAAGAGGATTATTATATTTTATTTTGAAATATGTAATCTATGGGTTTTCATACACATTAAAAAAATTCTAGTTAGTTATGTAATTTATATAGGGCTGCCCATGTTTGACTTTTAGAAATTAAGACCTTCAACTCTGAAAGACCATTGACAGATAGATGGATAGACAGATAGATACACACACACAAAGGAAAACAATAATTAGCAAAATCTAAGTGAATAGAATTTTTAAATCGGGTATTTTAACTTTTTTATCCATTTGTAAAAACTTTGCTCTTTAATACAAAATCTTGATTTTCAGGGACATAGAACACAAAAATAAGTAAAAAGTCTATTGCTATAGCTAAATCACTTGAAATAGAATTTATAAAATCTGAGTTGGTGTCACAGTTCTATTTATTAGCAGAATTACGGTGTCAAATGATTCAGCTGCCTCCTTGGTAAAATGGGATTAATGATATTTATCTATTTCATGACATTATTCTAAGGATCAAACAAAATTATGAACTGAAACATGCTTTGTAAGCTATAGGGCATTAAACAAATTTAAGTTGCTTTTAAGAAATAATCTTATTTAGTTGAGAAATTATGATTTACGTAAGATATCATTCCTAACAGTGAGTTTGATGTCTGAGCACGGGTACCATTTCGGAAGCATATATTTAACCAATAGCAAGTAGAGTGTCTCTCTGGTCGCCTCTCAGACAGATTAACAACCTGCAAGAAAAGTATCTCCAGTTAGAGCCATGCTGTATTAGGTGGACAGTGTAATCACTAGGACAACTATTAATACAAAGAAAGTGGAAACATGAGTCTGAAGAGGGGAAATATCAAAGGTACTCTTTATCAAGAGTGAAACTTTGAAATCCATCTATTTAAGATTAATCACTATTCTTTTAGCTAAGCTGTTGTCATCTCTAACTTTTCCTGAGTAGAAAATAATCTACACTTCCAACTAAGTTATTCATGGTCCAATTTGTTCTCAGAATACTATAATAGGCTTTGTGAAGATAAGTTTTATAATAGGGATTTAACATAGTGAGAAGCCAAGACACAGAGGCCTTCAAACACAAAGAGTATATACGTGTATAAACTGCTCAGTCCCCTCCCAGTCTTCTTCCACTCTCCCTGTCCCCTCCCCTCAAAAGACATTCACTCCTGCTTAAAGTCTAACTTTTACAAAGGATATAAATGAAATGCCATCTGAACAACTTCACAGTACAATCGGTTTAGCTACTGCAGTGTTGCTTTGGAGCCATTTCAACAGTGCTGGGGAAAAGGGGGAAACTGTGAGTAAAGTACCACTGGAAGAAGGAATGCTGTGAAGGGTTTTAAGAAAAAGAAACATTCAAAATCTTCCCTCTTGGCAATTCCATCTTGTTTGATGACCACATTTACATAAGGGGTTAGTTCACAGGCTAGAACTCTCAAAGAGAACTCTACTTTCCTGGAGAAAATAAAACTTTTCAGGGTACCACCTGAAAAAAAAAAAAGAAGAAGAAGAAGAAAAAGAAGGAAAAAAATCACTGATGATTTACATACATTATTTTTATTTCCCGAGCTTTTGATATCTCAAACTATTGAAAATACATAAAGTTAACTCAGAGATTTTATTCATTTATTGATTTGCCCTCTTCAGCTCTACAAGCTCTAGTTCCCTATTTATAATTTTTTATTTGCACCCAAATGAATATATCCACAATTTCTTTTACAAAGTAGCAAGGCAGTTGAAGCACAGTGCAAGTTTATCTTCATTCCAGATGGGTTTTTTTTTTTTTAGGTTCTATATTTTCCCGTTTTAAACATTTCAAGACACAAGCACAACATGTAATATTTTAAATACTTGAGACTCGTTATCTATTAGTGTATTTTAATAACTAGCTTCCCTTTTCCATATACGTTACAGCCCTGCTGTACCTATTTTATTGCAAGTCAGGCTATCTTACTTGCATGTTTGTATCAAAGTATATAAAAGAATGAAGATGTATGATTTATTGAGTATTTATAGTCAAAACTTTGGTTTGATTAAAAAAACTTACAAATCACATAAAAATTGTGTCACAAACATACATTTTAAACAAAGAAAAAAATTTAATTGTTTTCTAATGTGCTTTTAATGATTTCTAGCACTCACACCTCCTTATTTGCTTTCCAAACTGTTTATACTGTCCCCAATAACACTCAGTGGAAAGCTGTCATTCCTGGCTAAATCCTTACTTAGGGTGGATGCTATGCCTCCGTGAGACAGGGTCAGGGGGTCAAAATCGATTTTGGAGGCCACCTGGAGAGTCCAGGCCATGAACTGACTCAAAAAATTTATATCAGAGCCGGAATAGTCCACCTCCCAGGGTCAGATCTGGCCTGACACTCCAACCGCAGGCTGGGGCATGCTAGACCGAGCTCAGAGAGAGGCCAGAGTTGTTGACCCTGCTAGCTGACCTCTTCAAACTTCAGGAGAATTTTTTTGGCAGTTACCACGGTGACTGGGTACTCTAAAAGCTTATCCTTCTTACTGAAAGGAGGGAAAAAAAATTAGGAAAAAAATATGTTAAAACCTACCTTGCAGAGATGCCTATCACAGTTAAAGTTAAAAAAAAAAAAAAGGAAAAGGAAAAATCTGAAGGAGCTCTAAATTGTCTATGACTTTGATATTAATTTCCACTGCTGTTGTAAAGAAACTGGAATTTGAAAGGTCTTTCAAAAAGTAAAATTTCACATTTGGAACAGATACTGCTGTTTTTATTTTTAAACCAGTAGCTGACAACAATTTGAATAATGTTATTAAAAATACTTTTTAAACAATGTAATTGACTTGGAAATTCTAATATATTTCTGCTTTTCTTTGAGAATAATCAGCTTTGAAATTAGATCCACCATAAATGCTAATCTATTATGGAAAAATGCTAGAATAAATACTCATTTTTGCATCAAAAATACACTCAAAATATATTTTTTTTCCTGAGAGTAAAGTGTCCAGTTTTGCCTGACTTGAAATTTAAAAATCAGGGGAAAAGCAAGGGGCCATTATAATTATATATTTTATTTTTTACCAAATCACTTAATAAAATAATATATACATTAAAAATAACATCGTAAAAATACCCTACATATAACAAAACAATGCTGAGAGTGAAAAATATAAGGTTCACATTCTTTTTGAGCAATTTAAAGTTAAAAAAAATCATAGAATAGTCTTCTATGTTAATATCAAATGCTATCTTGTTCTAAAGTTCCACAACAATAAAGACTTATGGATTAAAATTTAATTCCCCGTGGGGTAAACCTATGCACATTATAAAACTCTGCTAGTTGATTTTTGGTGACAGACTGTAATACAAAATACTCTAAAATGGCTCCTATATGTGACTTGAAATTAGACGAGAATCATAATAATTTAGAAGTAGAATATTCTTTAATCATAATAATATTTTCTTTAAAAAAATGCCTATGTACTGTATAATGACTTTTTGTAAAGTGAAATCATTGATTCTGAGTATTCCTACTGCTCTGGCCCTCCTTGAATTTTCTCATCTACCTCTTACATGACCCGGGTCCTGGAAGTCTTGAAAGGACTTTCTCGTGTGTGTGTGTGTGTGTGTGTGTGTGTGTGTGTGTGTGTGTATTTGAACATAAGCATGCACAAATGATTAAGCATTGGTGAGGAGAGGGTGGTTTTGCATTTTAAAAAGCAGTGGCTATGTAACAAAACAATGTCTTTGGTCTAAATATCATTTCTCATCTTGACTCTTAGCCAAGAAAGAAAAAAATGATGAATTACAGAAATGTAGTAACTGACACTCCAAAAATGAATACTGAAATTTCAGAGGAATGTTTTAACCTAATCTTGAGTGTTCATTTTGCTGTGACCTATTTTCACTGCTTTGTAATCACCCCTAAATTCCTAGAACAGCATAGACATAAAACCAAGCATCTGTTAATTAATCTTAATTTTTAAAAAACAAAATATAATTCAGAATATAATTTCCTTTCTTGTCTTCTGTTCAAAACATCCAATGAAAAGAAAGATTGGAGATATATTCTGAGATGATTTTGCCACGTGATCCAACTGCACTTTGCTAGAACACAGGTCTTTCAACAGTGCTGTTCTTGCCATTGCAAAGTGGGCAACGAGGTTGGTGAGTCACTACCAATTGTGGTGCCAGCTCATTCTCTATGATGAACTCAGACTGTCCTTCCCAGACGGGAACTCTTGGCACGCTTCCTTAAAGACCCGGAGGCTGGCAAAGCATGAAGAACTATCAAACAGGAAATGAGGTCCTCCTCAGGTTTTGAAAAGAGATGATAGAAGTCTTAAAATGAGGCAAGCCAGACCAGAATCTCCTAAACCACAAGCCTTATCTTGAGTGCAACATTATTTCTAAGTTGGATCTGAAAAGGAAAAGAAGTTAAAGTATAAGACAACGGTTCATTTGTACGCAAGGAAAGAGTGCCAAGCCTTTTAGCATGGTTTCCTCAAGTCAAAGTTAGGATCTCTCCCAGGAAAGGATCAAAAATTATTTATCCGTCTTCTGCATAAATTTCTACTAAAAGGACAATGAAATAAATAGATATCTTATTCAGTAACTCATAAACCTGGATCTTATGTTGAAAATTCATCAATATGTTGTAGAATTTCAGAATTCAGGGACTGGGAGGGATTTAAGAGACTATCTAGTCCTTTCTCTTTACATATGTAAAATCTGAAGCTAGGAACATGGACTGCCTTACATACACATTTCTAGTTACATGCCTCAACTGGAACTTAGAGCATCTTTGGCATTTCTAGCCTAGTGGGTTCTCCACTACGACCCGCAGCCTCTTCACTGGTGGAAAGGATCTTAAAAGCCCATACCGGTAGATACAGTCAAAGCCTTGGGGACAAGAGTTATTCTGGGACCACAGTATAAAATGATTGTAAAACCTATTCAAGTTACACTTCCAGGAAACCACCTTAGGTACCACACAAGCAGAAATTCCATAAAATCAGGAAATGAAACAATACAGTAATATGTGCTGTAGGGGGTTTCAAAATTCTCAGGAACTTATTATGTCTGATGGTAACAAGGGTAGTTGTTTTTATTGATTTGTCATGGCTAATAGGCATTGATTGATTTTCTTTTCATCGGTACAGAGTCTCCACTCTGCCATGTTTATAATTAAATACTGAGAAGCAGAACTTCTGATGTTAGCCTGAACTTCCAGTGGTATGAAAGTCTGCCCAAATTACCATGAACTATGTAAGACATGATGCCTGCCAGTCCAGAAAGGGCTTACTCTGGTCTTTCTTTAACATTTCTCTAATTTACTTCACTTGCAAATTGTACCTATCAGGATTAGTGGATCCTGAAAATGAAGCAAAAAGAAGCCTGTAGAAAAACGTGGAATTCATTGCCGATACCCCAAACTGCCACTTGTCAACTGCATTCAGCTGTAACATTGACTCTCTGCATCATGTATTTCCAGTGTGGACCCCAAACACCCCTTCTAACTTGTCATGGCATTTGGAAGAAGAGCATGATTTAACTTTGAGAATCCGTCTCAGGGCCCTGGAAGGAAAAAGAGGAAGGGTTAAGAATTTAAGGGGAGGAGAAAAAAAGTACTAGGTATGCTGAGGGGCCAGTGGTTTTTATAGGGAAGGAGGCTGGTGTTTTGGAAGATAGTTATGCGTGATTAAGAGGTGAAAGCAACAGGAGTCAGGTAGTCCTTAACGCCCATCTAGAATTTCAAAGAAATGCTATATCCTTTCCATAGGTTCCAGTGGGTGTTAGTTAAAGGGAGGCATTCTGGGTACTAATTACATATTAAATTTTTGGAGCAAGGAACAAAAAACAACACTGAGGTAGGGTCAGCAGAATGCTTGCTTGGCTACCCAAGGCTCCTGATGCAGTTCAGCGATCTACTTCACAGTTGTGCAGGTGTCTATTCGCCTGCTCCTCAAAACGCTTTAGTAGTCTCCCCTAACGCAGAAGCAGACTTCGCTCGAAAGAGAAAGAGCTGTTAAGGGAAACTTGTTGACAGAAGGGAACTTTCCAGTATGCAAACATTTTTCCTTTTGGAATCAAGGTTGAAAGGCAGGTGAAGACAGTAAGTGAGGAATTATGAGATTCAAGAGTGAGAACTGCTGGCTTGGTTCTGAGCACCACCCCCAGGACCAGCCAGGCGGTGCTCCAGGGACAAGGTGGATGACAGACAGAGAAGCTGGTTGCCTTCCCCAGCTTCTTGACCTGTTTTAAGACTTGGCCAGAGCTGTTCCCTCAGTCTAGGTGGGGACAGCACTCCGTTTCAGACACTATCCACTGACCTGCTCTTAGGAGGGCACAGCCTAGGGCAACTTGGCCAGTGCCTGCCTTCTGCTGAGACACGAACACTTGAAAAGGGGCCCACTCTTTTGGCATCCTTCAGAGGCTCCTCAGGAAATTGTTAAAGACAGAAATTTTGAAATTGAATTTTAATGATTGAGAAAAGAGGGGTGAGGCACAGCAGCTGCTCCAGAGCAGCTGCCCCCGCGGCTCCGTCCTTGTGAGAGGCCCGCCTCTTGGCCACCACACCCACCAGTCCAAGAAGAAGGGGAGAGGAGGGGCCGGAAGGTGAAGGGTTCAAGTTTAGAACCACGGCCCTGGCCCTGGGCGTTGGGGAGACCTCCACATTCACAAACAGAAAGGAAAAGGCAAGCAAAACAGTAACAACAAAAACCTAACTCAGTCCCAGGTCGCTCAAACGACTTGTGGGCCAAAGAACACATTTTTGTGAGGAATGAGGGACCTTTTTGTGAAGGACCTGGGGGGGGAAGGGGAGAGTTTTGTAGGAGAAGGATCTGGAGGGTCCTTCCCCTGGCTCCCCACGGCTTCTTCTGCCTGCCTGGGCCACGTCGAAATGAGAAGCGGAACACAGGACCATGCTTTCCCACCACCAGCTTCCTACTCCCCCAAACTCAAGTGCCGGAGACGGAAACTTCCCGAAAAGTTATTGCCGCCGGCAGATTCGCGCTGACAAATTGCGGGCAGTCGCGCCTCCAGCGTGCAGGACGGCTGTCAGGCGGGCAGTCCAGGAGCAGACGCGCGCAGGGGCGCGCAGGGCGCAGGCGCAGCCCCGGCGGCACTTGCCAGGCTGTGCCCCGCCCCCACCCGGAGCCACACCTGCCCCCCAGCCAGGGACCGGTCGTGCCGGCGGGACGCCAGGTCTCCCACCGCCGGCTCTAGCTCTTGCTCTCTTCCCGAGGCTCACACCGACTACAAGGAGGAGCCTCTCTCCTCCCTCTCCTCCAGTTAACCCTTCTGGGTGCGCGCGTCTATGGTCTCAGTCGCCCTTGATTTACAGTCACAGTCACGTTACCCGAGTTTTCTTTTGTTTGAAATCCTGGGCCCGCAAGACCTTGGCATGTGTTGGACGTCTAGTTACTTCTGCGTGCCTGTCTGTATCCTGCGACAGAGAAAATCATTAGGAATTGAGGCTCAAGATGAATAATACTTATATTTTTACCTGTGGATGCACTGGAAGAATGTGGGTATATTAAATTATTTCAGAATTTAAGGTAAACCTGAAAAAGATCTTTCAAAGTGTTTACAGGTAAGTGCCTTGGGGGGAGGGTATCACTCAGTGGTAGAGTGCGCGCTTAGCATGCTCGAGGGCATGGGTTCAATCCCCAGCACCTCCATTAAACAAATAAAAATAAATAAATAAACCTAACCCCCCCAAAAAACAAACAAGCAAAAAAATGTTTTTAGTTAAGTGCCTCTGTCGACATCCACCCACCCACCCACCTATACCGCACACATTTGCTAGAACGCCCTTTAATTTGTTTTCTTTTACATTTTGATTTACTGTGTGTTTTAAATTTAGGAGCAACTTTAAACACATACATTGATCTAAATATGGATTCTCTATGTAAGATATGACTTCTTTCATGGTTTATTTACAAACTAGTCACCTAATCACAAGGCTTCAGATTCAGTGATCAGTCGCAGCCCTCCTAGGAGGTTGATTTAGCTACTGAAGTTTGGGTTCACAGTTAAATTCACTCTTTCACTTTCTCCAACTTAAATTTTGATTTCTGCATTTACATACAACATGGTACTTGAATAAGTCTTCTTGTTAAACTGGAGGCTTTTCTCATTTCCCTGAAGTCTATAAATGAACTGCATTGTCACATAATCGATAGGAAAAACTCAGCTGTCACAGATCCTAAGCAACCCCCTGCCACAGAAATAACACGATCTGGCATTTCTGAGTTTGAAAAATGTGCTGTTTGGATGACATGCAACCAGAGCTACTCAGATGGCTTAAATGTCACGGTCTCTACGATCAGCTGAGGATGGGTTCAACTGAGATATTTCGAACAGGCTTCTCCTGGTTAGAGACTGGGTGTTCCGCTTTTTTCCTCTATAATCAAGTAGTCTAAGAGTATTGGGATCTGGGATTCAAAGCTATTTCTAAGCTCATCTAAGTTTGTCTGCTGTCGCAGAGTTTATGACAGAATTTCAAATTACGCATTTTCCTCCCTGAACCAATGAGCAATTCCAATCTGGATTTTGGAGTTTAAATCTAAGACTAAATGTCCAGCAACTTCAACATCTATCCTTTGGAGTCCTATATCAGTCCCACCAGTGTGATCAGGATTTCTGCAGTATATAAATTCTTCAGTTCAAAAGCAACTGAACGGCATCTGATCATAAGTAACAGGAACCCATAATCTCCAGCAAGCTGTTTCTCTGCTTCAATGTCACTGTCTCTAGTTGCATCTTCGGCCTTCACTCTACAGTCTGCCACGTACAAATGCTGCCATAGCGTAGGAGGGCATGAAGATATCATCCTTCCTTATCTGTAGTCACTCCCCTTTTATCTTTGATGTAGTGCTCTGTACTTTTAACTCAATGACTTCTTTCACCGCTGGCATTTTTTTTTAAGTGGTCCTCTGTTGACCTACCGTGGAATCTACCCCACTTGATAGATTAGATCATGTGATAAACATGTTAATTTATCTCACAAGAACCTTGCTAAGAAGCCTCATGACCTTGCATATTCCGAATCATTTACACACCAAAGGTGAAAGGTAATCTGATTCAGATTTGCTCTTGTCAGTGAATTGATGTATTAAATAGTATAGTTACTCTTAGCCTACCTGAACTCATCTGTACAAAGCAAGTGCTAGAGGGGGTCAGACAGTAGCAAGCTAGGTGAAACAAATTCAGTTTATCACGTCAAAGTAGCGATGCATAAAATTCGTCTTTTCTAAAACTAAAGCTATCGGAGCCTGCCTTTCTCACATCACCACGGCTAAGATTTTTGGGGTGAACTAAGAAACACCATCTCTAATTAGTTCATTTGTCATCAGAGAACCACTGCATCAGACCAGGTATTTTGTTCCTATTTAACTCTAGAAGAAAATGGGACAACGTGGGCTATTATAAAAAGCTCAGCATTCAGTGCCAGCATTGCAAATTGGCCTTTTTTTTTTACAAGATCTCAGAAACCCCCAACTCATTCAGACTATGTCTTGGCAACTTTGCGCTAGTTCCAGACAGGACTGTTAACACAGTAGATTTTATCCATTATCATAGTTCACAAGCTTCTCCATGGCTTCAAGTTGACATTTGGAACCTGGGTCATGCAAGAGGGGTGAAAACCCATCCAGGAACCAAGTCACTTATTTCTGAAGTAACTGTCATAGGTGGGTGGAGGTGGAGGGTGGAGCAGGCAGCGAGATGGGGAAGAACTCTGGCAGGCAATAATCAGGCCAGGAGTGACCGAGCCCCGATGTCTATCAAGGACAAGTAACCGATGAAAAGAGTCCTCTTCTTGGATACTGATTCATTGTGTGAATTTACCACATGTACAATTATGAGAAATGACTGCCCCCATCCCAGCCTTATACACCAAAGAGTCTTATTATTACTATTATGATTTAGGAATACAGTGCATTCAACTATCTTGTCCTCGATTCTCAAGACATAAGCCTGATGAGGTCAATACCACAAATTTGAGGACCTGCCTGAATTCTTAATCACACAGTGCAGAGGTATGATACACTGGATAAAGGAGATGTACTGAATGACCCCAGTGTCCATATGGCTCTAAAATTCTAAGTTGTTCATTTCTCTCGATTCTTACATGCACCCCCACCCCACACAGAAAATATTTCTTTTCCTTACTGTCTGCAATCTAAACTTAAGAGCACACAAACCATGAGTTGAACGTAACTGCTTGCAGTGCTATTTATGAAATACTTCTCTCTCTCTTTTTTTTTCCACCCTAGGTATCCAAGCCAAGGGACTGAGCAATGCATGGTGCTACTCAACTAGGTCTAAGAGAAAAGGTGATCTGCAGTGATCTGGCTGTACCTGTTTTCTCACCCAGTTCCCGGAGCCTGCCTGCCCTCAGCTTAATTTTACAAACATACTGTCTGGTCACCATTTCTCTGTTAAAATGGCCCAGGGTTTTTGCCAGGAGTATTCTGCCACCATTGCTGGCACGTTTGTCTCTTCTGTCTAATGTCTGTTATTACCCAAAGCATTCTAAAAATCTAATTTCCAACTCTGAAAATATACTCTTACTACAGAAGTAATTACATTAGCATAACAAGCGCAAAGTTCCAAGGTGGTCATTTGGTTATAGATCTCAAATCCCTTCTGTTCCAGCAGGTTGATGTTGAGGTACGATGTTGCCTTCCTGTCACTAGCATCTGGGTCAGCAGAGCATCTGATGGAGGGAAGTTCTTCTGGCTTGAACTATTTGTCCTCAGGAACTCACAGTGAGGTAAAAGTTTCAAGTTTCACCTGCGCAAGTTGGGATATTTTTTAAAGATACCTCCATCTCTTTTTTTCTTTTCTCTTTCTGTCGCTCTCTTTCCTTGACCACCAGGAAATATGTCTTAAGTGATATTCTTCCACAGGTGTCTCATTGGACATAGACAAATGTCCGGACTTCTCTCATAATCAGTACAAGCACTTTTTGGTCCTTTTTTGGGGGGTGGGGTTTGGGAAATCCGACCTCCGTCTGCCCTGCCAATTGTGGCGGTGCGGATTAGCAGAGACTCTGCTGAGGCCCGGATGGTGGTGGCGGTGGCAAGGGTCAGTAAGGTTGAGATGTATTCAGATGTTAATTTACACCTGAAAAGACTGAATGCAGTTACCCACATGGGGGGTGACTGGAGTTTCTCATGAACACTGGCCTTGAGTGCTTCCTTGAGAAACGTGAAAGTTGAAATGGAGGGGGAAGGTAATCTAAAAGTTACGGGAGCAGGAAGAAGGGTGGGGAGCAGGGACAGCCTTGATGAATTAAAGGAAATTTATTTAGCCACCAGTTAGAAATCTACATTCAGTTTTTCCTTTTTAGCATAGTTTTAAGGCACAATGGAGAGGTGGTCATTTCCTCTTTACTAAATATTTGGAGATTGTCCATAAAATCCAAAAATACTGATGTCAAATTAAGGATGTGGAATTAGCCTTCATTTTTTGCTGTCAGGTTGGGTGTCCTTGTTTTGTTGTCTCCCTGTTTAACAACTGCTACCTACCTTGCTTAGTGGAATCCCAAAGTACCTCGTAAGCAACTAAGAAAGAAAAACCTCTACATTCCAACACTGCCTTTAACCTCAAACACAGTAAAGGGTTCATTCAGACCCCAGGACCACACTGAGGCATTAATTAGGCTGATGAAATCCATCGAAATGTATGAATTCAGCATAATCAAGTTTCTACCGCAGACTATCGTTAAGGAATACGTGAGCAGCTGGGAGAATAGAAAGTACTGTTAGAGGTAAGTCATGCATGTAATTGAGTATATTTAACATAACCATTTTAATGATCAGTGATTAAAAGTGCATCTTACTTAAATAGTATATCCTCTGCAATTTGTTCATATCAACTCGATAATATTCTCAAAAGGAAAAAAATAGGGATACACCTTGCTAAACAAGATCTTTTTTGAGTTTGGGGGAAAAAGCAGGAAAGTGAACTGGAAAAGAAAGTGGCTTTTGCCTGCAAACAGCTACAGCGGTGTGGTAGAAATTAATCACTGTTTTAGGCATCTTCTGTGCTCAGGTCAAAGTATTAGGAATATATTACAGGTGATTTTTTTTCATTCCTCAGAAAGAATGTATTTTATTAAAATGCCTTCTCTGTCTGATAAGATGACTTTTTAAAAGAGAGAGAGGGGTCTGCTCAAACCCTGATGATTTTAAGAGCTTCTCTTAGGAACCTGGGAATTTCACCTTTCCAATTCCCCTTCCAACCTGTTGGGTTGGCTTCCCTTAGTGGAACTCACCTCTGTGAAGATAGCATTGGGAAGGAAAGAAAGCATCCAAGGACAGAGATGAGCCTGGATATGGCCATCTAGGGCCACAAACACTAGAAGCCCTCAAAGGGAAATGAGCTGTTCACATCAACTAGCGGCCTCAACCTAAACTCCATGCACTCAGAGGCAGACTCTGCTCTGCTGTATTCACTCGGACCTGGCCAGATAAATGATGTCATTGTGGAGCCATGCAGAAGCCAGCCCAACTCTGTGTGTTGTAGTTTCTCAGCTTTTGTGCACAAAACACACAAATCACTGATTACCCAGGAAAGAAGAGTTGGATGTAGATCTGTAGCTAGAAGTGTGTACATGGCACATCTACATCTCTGTGCAGGCACTGTAAAAGTCAGAGTTTAGGAGAAGGGATGCAGTTGGCCCAGCTCCCAAAAGTTGCCTCACAAGGCTTTTTTTTTTTCTCCCTTCACCCCTGCTCCCACTCACATAAAGAGATCAATCTATTCTCCCCCTCAAAATAGGATGAGAAGAGTGGCACATCTTGAATGTCTGGGAGTTGCACCGCAACATTTTACAAACGTAAGCGGGAGGAGGAAGGCACAAGCACATAAAACTACGCCAGGGCATACAATCTGCCTGCTGCAAACAAACAAAAATATTTTAAGGGGAACTTTATTTGAAGCCTTCCTTTCACCCAGTAGCGTGTCTTCCTTGGCTTGGAGGGACAGCTCTTGAGAAATCATGTCTCTCAAGGAGCTCTCCCGCACCCAATGTATAGTCTATAAATATAGTGGAAGAGTCATGCCAGGGGTAGTCAGTGCAAGAGAATCTGCAGTCTTGAAAGCATCTTTTTCTTCTGGCTATGGTGGCACTTAAATGATAATGCGGGCAATGGAGCTAGGAGATTTATATCTTTTGGAAAGTAGGGCGAGCCAGATGGTAATAGCGTCATTAACACACAAACTTGGGATGTGCAAGTGAAGCTTGAAATTGGGAAAGAGATCGGGAGAACAAAGGGGGCTGCTGTTGAAAGGCTACCCCTCTTCTGCCGGCCAAAGCTAAGAGCCTCGTGGTACTGGGGTCTGCTCCTGCCCAGAGCTGGATAATAAACGACGGCTTTCCCCCTCCCCTGTTGTGACTTAGAAAGCACCGAGAAAACTTTTGCAATAAGCAAATGTGGCACTTCTTTACGTGTAACCCTTTGTAGTCTGAAGTGGCAGGAATGGGCCTTTAATTCAACTGCACTCCCACCCTCCACCCCCTACCCTAGTTTGATAAGCTCTTCAATTGTTGACATTTATTTTATGAAATCAAAGTGCCGCTTGTTGCATGTTTCAGACAAAAGTTCATTTTCCTCCCCTTATGTAAACACTTGAAGTAAATATTAAAGGTTGAACAGCACTACGTTTTTCGTTTTGGTGATGGGGGTTGGTGTGAAGGTGTTGTCAGGGGTTAAACTACAGAGTTTTATTTTGGAAAGCCTTAATGTTTTAGTTAAACTCCCACTTGCCCAAACATTCAATTCAGAGAGAACACAGAAGGCAATAAGACAATCTTAACCATGGAATTAATAATAATAGTAGTAATAATAATAATGCATGTTTATAATAAACACCCACACAGACATCTACAAACAGGCAGGGGATTTTAGAACTAAAGAAAACGAAATTAATAACTTCATTTTCATATACGTATATATGGAAGACAGCGAAGGTAGCGGGGTCATTAGGTATTGAATAGCTTGAGTGATCCCTGTTAGCTACTCAAAGTCGACAATGTCTAAACTAAAATCGAACGTTTTTCTTTTTTTTTTTTCTTCTTAAAAAAAAAAATGCTAGAGCTCTTTAAAAGCCCAGAGGACTTACCCTCAAGGCATTATTCAGAGAAAAACTGAGACTGGCCGTTCGTCACAGGCAATTGTAAAGGGTTTCAAAGGGCCGATCAAACGATCGCCAGAGTAATCTACATTCAAGTCCGGATGGTGGTGTTACGGCACACACCTGCGGGGTGTTTGCTGTCCGTGCCCCTCGCCGAGCTACAAATCATCATTAAAGCGAGCTGCTCAAGCTTATTCCCAGTTTCTAGACTAGAGTTACTTGGGACAGTTCACTTTGATATTGCTACAGCTCGCAATTGACAAGCACGCTCTTTTGGAGTTCAAGCCCGAGCCCACACCCTAGTCCGCGCACGGCAAAGTAAGGAGGGTGGTGTGGTGGGGGTAAGGGGAGGAGTGAGCAATTGTTAAAAGTCTGTTTCTGCAACTTCCTGAGCAGAATCACCACCAAAAAAATGTATAGTAAACCAGCTTAGAAACAGCTGAAACACCCACCTCGAGTTTTCTACTGAGGGTCTTCCAAAACTTCACTGTCTTTGCCACAACTTTTAACCGACGCAGACTACAGACAAATCTCACAGCCTTAGTTTTTCTCCTTCCCTCTCTTCACACACACACACACGCCAGCACACTCCCTGGAGTGCACGATAACATTATTTTTCTCAACCAGGACTGGGGATCTACTTTGAAACTTTCACTTTTGATTCATTCGTTTGGGATTATATCCCCTCTTTCTATGCGACGCTGCCCTCACTGCCCTCACCTTGAGAGAGAGAAATCTGGAGTTGGGTGAAAAAGAAAGGGACGTGGGGGGTCCGACAGCTGGAGCAGGGGAAACGGCAGGAAGGTCGGTGTCTGTCTGCTGCCTGCCTGGGTGTCTGCGAGCCCTCGGCAATC
The DNA here is from genome assembly GCF_048564905.1 of Vicugna pacos. Classification (NCBI taxonomy): domain Eukaryota; kingdom Metazoa; phylum Chordata; class Mammalia; order Artiodactyla; family Camelidae; genus Vicugna; species Vicugna pacos. The sequence goes on along the minus strand of NC_132987.1, from coordinate 51,055,201 downwards.
CGTGTGCGCCCCATTTGGGGCGGGGGGAATAAGCGGCTGCCGGTGATGCCAAGATCAACCAACACTCGGAGCGAATGGAATGTATCAATAGACCAATTTTCTGCTCCCACCGCGGGCTTTTTCATTTCAATCCAGAGTGGAGGCGTCTGCGCTGCGCAAGACGCAACAGCACGGTAGCGTCGGGAAAGAGGGCGCTAGATGCAGGAGGCGCAAATATGGAAATTAACTCATTAGGAAGGGGTGTGGTTTTCCCGAAGCCCCCTCCTCCATCCCTTCCTTTCTCCCTTGCTGCCACCGTCCCAGCTTTGCTAAATATGAGATTACAAACAAACAAATAAAGCAGAAGCTGACTACGCAGCCCAGATCAAACACGCTCCAGATAATTCGCTTCACTCAGCGCTGCTGCCGGACCTGCGGCGCAGCGTGGGCCCCTCACGCCGGCCCGTGGCTTCAGCGCCCGCTCCACGCCAGCCGGGCTTCCGTGTCTCCGAAAGTTAGGGCCGGCGGCGGCGTTTTGAAGGCACAGCACGTGGCCCTGGCGCCCCGTTTGGTATAAGTTTTAAAACATGAGACAAACGCTTTCACCAATACGGTAACCCTCCGAGGGCTTCTGCTGATCTCAGAGGTCCTGCCCTGAGGCTGCCTTGGAGGGGAGGGTGGTGGTGGTCTCTTTGGGAGAAAAGAAAACTAAACTGCAAAGTAGCGTCCCAGAGTGCCTGGCCAGGGGGCTTTTCTTGTGGCACCGCACCCCTAGCGGGGGTGGGGTGTGAGGGTGGGCGTTGAGAAGACCGGCTGGGGCCAGGCGTGGGCGCAGGGGTCGATTTGAGCGTCAAAGACCCGAGTTCAGATATTATTAACCAAAGACCAGGTACCCAAAAGAGTGAGGGTGAGGGGGTTGGAAAACCTAGGCTGCAGAGTTCTGTGTCAAAATAAAATGTTTGGATGTGTGTGTGTATGGGGGGGGAGTTGGATAAGGAAGAAACAAAACTAAAAACCTCTCACGTCCCCCTTCTCAGCCGCCCTGCCCCCAAGTCCTCAAAGCCTGCCTCTGTGGAGGGCTGGGGGGAGGAAAACTCTGCTTTTATGGTTTTTCTTCCTGCGTGGCCCGCCTCCCCGGCCCTGCTCCCTGCCCGGCGCTCCCCCAGCTGCGGGCCCCTTGGAAGAAGGCCGCCCAGTCCCCTCGTCTCCCGCTGCCTGCAGGCCACCGAGCCTCAAAGCGCGCATTGTCCAGCGGGGGCGGGGAGGCCAGCGGGCCCCTGGAGAAGAATAACACTGCGCCCAAGTCCTGTAAGGGAAAGTTTCCTAATGCACTCCTTGTGGTAAAATACACTTTTAACAGGGCGAGGGGGGAGGTGGGGTGGGGATCACTTTTGAAAAATCCACGGCCTTCTCTCAAGTTCTCAACTCTTTCCCTTGTCACTTTTTTAAGTTCTCAGAAAGGGGGAAGAGTGGATCGGAAAGAAATTGGAAGGTGGCCGAAAATGTGAACACGACTCTAGAACCGTCGATGTGATGGTTTTAAAATGCGGGTGGAAAGGGAGAAAGGGGTGTCTCCACCCAGGTTTGGGCAAAGGACAGCTGCACAGTCGGTGCGCGGGGGGTGAGGGGAGAGGGGCCCCGAGGGCGCGTGTGCAGGCGAAGCATTTCGCACCTCCTGTTTATCTTAGAAGGGAGGCGGGCGGGGTGGGGGTGCGCGAATTGTTCTGTCTCCGACAGGCAGTAGAAGTTGAATAAAATGGAGAGGCGGGCACACGCAAAAACAAAACCTGCTGTAGACTCGGAGTCTCTCTCCTTGACCCGAATACCAAATGGTGGGGCTTCCCCATTTGCAAAGAACTACTAAGTCTTAAGACCTCGAGACACAGCGGTGCTCCACCGACGGCAAGAGCCGCGATCGAGGGCCGTTAGAATTGAGGCTTTTGGCTGGGCGAATGTGATTAATCTTTCATTCGAGTAGCAGAGACCCATTCCTTCCAAGCGTTGCCGGTTGCATTTGAGGGGTCTCTAGGTTTCGTCAGTTCTTGCAGGGCATTTGCAAAATAATGGCTTGTGCCCCTTGCAAAACTCTACCTGAAAAAGTATATTTCAAGACACTGAGTTAGTGAATCTCTTTTAAATATCAAATCAAAACAAAATAAGACTTTAAAAAAAAAAAAGCCCCAGGCCGGTGCTCTCGGTGTCCAACAACCAAAGTGACCGAAGGGGCGCATTAGTGGTTGTGGCTCTTTGGGAGCTGCGCTAATTTGGTGTGTGGACTCAATGCCTTAATGCTAAATCGGCAATATAAAGGGCTGAAGAGCAAGCCCGATAAAAGCTCTAATTGCTACTGGAAGATTTAGGTGGTTGCTAGGATCTGAAGACCACCACCACCACCACCACAAAAAAAAAAAAAAACCCTCCAATAGAGTGTTTGGGCTGTGTGCATGGGGTGGGGGGGCGGGGGGTAGAGTTTCTACGGCGAATAGTGCCCACATCTGCTGGAACTTCCATATCTAAGCTGTTCATTTACGGGAGCCAACTTATGAAATCTCCACAATTAGATCTTCATTGTTCTTCCTCCACAACACTGTCTAGAAAGAAAAGGTCTTCTCGGTCGGGGCCAATCCAACGAAGCGTTTGACGTTATTAAATAATAAAGCGATTGTGATTTACATTGTTGTTCAGAAAAAAAGGCCAATTATCCACTGTTATGTTGCCATAAAGATCATATTAACTCGAATTAGTAATCAAACAATATGCGAGCGTTTAAAAAAGTACAGCCGAACTGGGTGACAGCTACCGCGACGTCTTCACTTTCACCAGCGAACCCACCCGCGCCGGCAGCCGGAGCGAGAGAGACAGTCGCCGCAGACCCGAAAGGAGGGAGAGAGCAGCAAAGTGGTGATTAACGGTCTCCAGTGTTAATTATTCTCAATTAATCCCAAACAGTGCAAACCTTCCCTGGTTCTCTGGAAGTTCCCTGGTTTGGGATGCTCTGAGAATTCCGCCTTTCAGGGAGGGGTTTATAAGAAATTCGGAAGAGGCAATCTCAGTATAAGTGCACCTGTGAGCGAAGGGGTAGGGATGTACGTGTGTGTGTACTGATGTTGCGCGCGGCGTGTACGCGGAAGGTTCGCTGCCTTTCCTGGAGCCTGGAGTGCACTCCGCCGAGGCGGGGGCCTGGTGCGGGCAAGGCCCGCAACATCCTTACACCCCTAGTGAATCTTGCCTCTCCTCTACACAAATCACTCTCTCTCGCCCTCTGTTATTAGGTTTATAACTCTTTGCCCACTTAAATTTGTGCAGCCAACCAAGGAAATCTAAATAGGTTTGAGTTGCCCCTTGGGTACAGAATGGAGGCTTTAATAAGAAAGATTAATTGTGGGTGTGTACCTGCCGGAAGACGTGGCAGCTCTCAAGTAGCGGCGGGCAGCGTGTCGAAAGGAGGGAGACGCCTCCCGTCCGAGGCTCAGACTTTAGTAGGCGCCGTAGGCATACTTAACGCAGGCCACCAGCAACTCGTTGCAGTCACAAGAAAAGGGCGCCACAAAGATGGTAAGACGCGTCTCTTCCTGTGTTACTAGAGGTTTTGAAGAACTTGGCCCTATTCACCCTGCACTCCAAATCCCCTTGCCCTGCGCCCCGCCCCGCTAGACCCCCGACTCCTGGCCTCCACGCCTGAGGCAGGAGTTGGGGAAATACTGCGGCTGCTGCCCTGGGAACTCTGCCTATTCCCGCCCCTGCCCAATGAACACTGTTAAGGTGAATGACAAAGGTTTTCCTCGGAGAACTAGAAAGTTGCTTTTTTTTTGTTTCTGCGATGAAGAATGTATATGGTTACATATGCAGAGAGCAGTTTTCCTCGGCGCAATGCTTCAGCAAGTCCGGGCACAGAGGGAAACCAGCCAGTGGCAGGGCCGTGGAGATCTCGCCCGTCGCGGCGGCGGCGGCGGTGGGGGAACCTTCCTGGCCCGCTCGGTCCTTTCCTCGCCCCTCCCTCTTTCTACTAAATGCTGGGATCCCAGACTAAGAAGCGGCAGAAGTGGGTGGGGGCGGAGAGGAGCAGGAACCGTCTGAGGGTGGCGGGAAGAAGGAATCGACGAAAATAGTTTCTCTAGTAGCGTTCCCTCCTGGAATAATTCCAGTTAAAACTTGGGACACCAAGGCCTGAGTTTAAACAAATGCAAAATGAAATCTTCGGAAGGTGCAGCCCTTGCAGCGGTGGGGCAGTCGAAGGATGGTCACATCTTTGCTGAGAGTTTTCCAACAGTTTCTGCCTTTCCTAACCCCCTTCTCTATCTCCCAGTAAAACCAATTCAAAAGGGGACAGACTCCACTCTACAAGATTAATGTCCGTTTATTTGCAGGATTAACCCTCTCACGAAGCATAATAAAATACTAGAAGTTCTTTTAAATTTAAATAAAGACATGAAACTCGTGCTTTCTCTTCTTTCCTCTTTGGTCTCTCTCTAGACATCAGAAAACAGTGCTGTGGAACCCAGTAAATCTTAGAAAAACTTTTAACTCAGAGTTTTCAGATCATCTGGGGGCTGTTGTGGGCACTGGTATTGGGGGGAGAGTGGAGAGACCAGCTTAACATTAAACATCTATGGCTAGACATTTTGATTTGGAACTCGCGATTAAAAATCTATTTGTTCCTCCCAGGGCTCAGCAGATTTCAGTGTTGGTCATGGAGCCACAAAATGTTCATTAAAGGAAACTAACCAAGGCTACTGTATGGCCACTTTGTGAACTCAGAACTATGGATGGGGGGGAAAAGTATGAAAGTGTGAGTTGATGTCACGCTGGCTGTCAGTGTGTGGTCTATTGTGGAGAATGGTGCTTTTTGACTGAACAGAGGGAGCCCCCCTCCCCCCTTCCCCAGCTCTACTGCACCTGCACTGGATGAGGGAGTCCCTGCCATTCAGCCCATCGCAGACTGTTCAAACAGAAGACATCTCTGACAGCACTCAATTCATTACATTTCTTCCTGCTTTTCAAACCAACACACACACACAAAATGAGTATTGCCAGCCAGTGACAGCCAAAAAAATCTTAAAATACTTTATATGCAGCTAATTTGGAAGCTCACACAACTAACCATGAAATATTTCGTATCCTTAACTTGTAAGGCTTTAAAAAAAAGATTACTTGATTTTTCCTATGGAAAACATACCTTTATAGTTTATGGGAGGATAGTAAGTTTGCAGAAAGACACTGCAGCATGGCGCATGAAAAAGTTTTAATGGAAATGAAAGCAGAACCGTGCAAAAGAGCAAAGCTCCTGATTTATCTTATCAGGAGGGAGGCTTGAAATGCATTCATAATTTATGCTGGTGAACCAGCTTGCTAAAAGAGGTGGGGTACCCAAGAGCCAGGGGCAGGCAGTGAGTGAAGCAAGAGAGGGTAGTGAGGGAGGCATCGAGGCTGAAGTGTGAGCTAAACATTTAAATCAACTTCCTAACAACGAAGTCTCCCCCCCCCATATGCTCAGGTTTATTTTGCCATCTTAGATTCCAAGATGTTTTTGCACCATTTCACAAAGCTGATGAGAGAGTGTTTAGAAAGCTGATGAGAGAGTGTTAGTCTAGTTTAACAGAAGTTGGGGTAAACAAACTCTCACAAGGGAAACTTGATTTTAAGATATTTTCCTTGAAGGTGGGAGTAAGGGGGAAACAAAGAAAGGGAAGAGGACTTTGAACAGAAGACAAGTTTGCCGTTTAGTATTTCAGACCGATTAAACTATAATATTATGCAATGATCAAGATTTGAATTAAGTGCGATAGTCAAATCGACCTGGATGTGAGCTGATACTGACTTAATGTGAAATATTGGCTAATTCTCAGCAAATCATTAGTCGGTTAGATCCCGAACCCATATCATAACATAAGGCCTAGTTTCCAGGACCCCTCCCACTGCAAGGGCATTCAATGAATTAAACTGGTTTGTAAGGAAACTTGGAAAGTGTATCTCCTGGAAATGCAGAAATGCTTCCATACAACAAATAATTCTATCCATTTTCCACAGCGTGCATGGACCAAATGTCTTTCTTCTCTACAGTTTAAATCACTGTTCCAAGGAGTTCTCCCAGCAATACCTTCTCTTTAAAAGATGATTAAAAGTTATACAAATTATTAGAAGGGGAGAGAGAAAGTGGAAATGACACAGCAATGGCAAGCCAGAAGCAGCTGTCCTAACTATGGCTCCATATCAGAACCAGAAAACTTACCCACCACTGAAACTTCTGCAGGGCCAAATAAAGCTATGGTGTACTTTGTAAAGGCTTTTGGTGCAATTCGTCTAGCATCTCAAAACAAAACAACCATAAACAAAACCAACTCATTTAGACCTCACAACAGATTGTAGCTAGCAAATCAAATAACCTTACATATATATGTGTGTGTGTGTATCTATATATGCACATAGGTAGATAGATAAACACATATATATCTATGTATACATATGGAAGAAGGGCGTGCCTATAAGCGCTAATGTCACGGTGATGGGTGTTCCGTGCATGAAGACTCTGGCTACTGGTGTGTTCCGTTTTGCTGTGAGGAACCGGGCGAGAGCCTCTGCAGTCTCAAGAGCTGGAGCTGGGTGGTGGGGATGGAGACCAGCTCCACTGGCCTGGCCCTGAATGTGTTCGGATTGCCCTTTCTAGAACACTTAAACGAATCATTTCATCCCTTAGGCCCTGCAGACCTTGACGTCACGAGGTGGGGGTGGGGGCGCAGTCCCGCTTCTGGCCTGGCCGCCAGCGATAAGAACCCTCGGGAAGAATTCACCGCTCCTTTTAATACAGTAATTATTTTCCTGCCTTCTGCGGGTGGAGGCGACTCCTGCCTGGAATGTCGGTATCCCTCCCTTCAGGAAGGGGCCCAGGGATGGCAAGTTTGCAGGGTAACTTCCTAGATGAACCCTAAGCGAGGAAGGGCACTGGAAAAGGAAGAAGGGTGGTCTGAACAAGGCTAATTTTACCACCCAAGACCAGAGAGGAGAGGAAGAACCCGAATTTCTGTATTGATCTCTGGGGTCTAAAATGAGAATCTCTTGCCTTCCCTATCACCTAATTTCACTGGACAGTATAAAAATAACTATCAGTTAATCCTATTTTGTGTTAGGGCTTTGTACTCATCTTCTGAGAGGTAAACATACTATCCCTATATTACAAATGGGAAAGTGAAGAGTCTGCATCCTCCCACCCCTCACTGTCTGATCCTAGAATGGTCCAATATTCTGGGGAGCCCACATCACTCCAGCGGCTTCCCACAGCCATGCCAATCCGCAGCCTTTGGCAATGGGAAAGACTAAGTGCGATAACTAATGCTGAGCCTTGACACCAAACAGGGACGAACAATCCTTTAAAAGTAAAGGCTGGGGGTGAGAGGCAAGAGGAAGGCAGACCTTGGGTCAGTCAGTCTTTGATTTAGGAAGTTTGGAGCCTAGAACCAGGTTCGGAGTCACGAGGTCAACGTGGAGACGGATGGGGTGCAGGAGGTAGAGGGCCCTAGAGGCGCGAGGACCCGCGACATTTAAGGAGATTTTTCAGATTTGCCCGAAGAGGCAGCGTCCAAGGCTGAGAGAGGAAATCAGGCCCTTTGGGCAGGGTCCGGGCAGAGAGAACTCGCGCCCCGCGCAGCACCTTCCCAGGGAGGCCCTTGGGGGCCGTGGCCAGGGCCGGGGTGACGTCAGGTCCCGGGCCCCGCGCTCGCCCGCCCGCCCGCCCGCCTCAGCTTCCATCTGCCCGCGCATCCGCTCCGGGCTCTGGGCGCGGCGCCCTCCCTGGGGCAGGCGGGTGGGAGGCCGGCGCGCTCAAAGCGCTGCGCAGCGCCCCGCACCAAAGCCCAGGGAAGGAGGCAAAAGATGTTTCGAAGCGCCGAAATCTTTTACTAACAGTGCACACTTCAATCTGTACATGCAGGCCGCGGAGGGTAATGAAACGAGTGACTTCTTGGAGCTCTTAAATCACCTGACACTTCTTTGCAAAGTAGAGCAAGCATCTCATGCCCCAAATCCCAGAAGTAACAAATATCTTTGCGTCTGAAATGAGAAGACGGTCTATTTGCTTTTGAAGAGAAACTGAGTGCACCGCTCAAAGAAGCAGAAATGTCAGTTACACCAAAACATAAAATGAAATCCACCTAGACTCGCATACAGAAAGAGAGCTCTCTGCCATGGGAAATCGTGGCCTTGTCTTAGTAACCTACCGTCCCAAAGAGAAGTCTTCTAGTCAGAATAAGAAAGTCAAATCCAGTATTTCCTAAAGGCCTCATAAACAAAACATAAGAAATTGAAAACAAAAATTGTAAAACTGAACAGCATCATCTGAAGAGAGAGAGGTTATGAAATCTCCCCGGGTGGCATCAGAGGTCATATTTCCAGGAAAGTTTTTAATAGAAAATAACTATGAAAGACACTAAACCAGCTCTCCAGTTAGGGCAATTTCCCTGTCTTTGGAAAACTCCTCCACAGCTGCTTACTCTAGAACTCCGGAAGCTGTGTCCCTTTGGCCTGTATCCACATTTTCACAGTAAAGGTCAAGACTTTCTTCCCCTTCTGCTGTCTTAAGGGATCCATTTCATAGATAAGATCCTTAAGGAAATCCATCCAGCCATCTTCCAACTTCGGTCAAAAAAAGAAAGCGAAGCAAAGCAAAGCAAAAAAAAAAAAAAAAAAAAAAAAAAAAAAAAAAAAAATCAGCCCTCATCCCCAACCTTACTAATGGCTATCCTGAAAAGCAACCTTTTCTCTGAAAGTGAGGAAAGGCAGCATAAAAAAGTGAGATGCAAATTATTTTAAGGCAATAAGGGGCAGGGGGCGGGGGGGGGGCGGGGGGGAGAGGAAGTGCTGGAGAATGTTAACTCAAGCCTCTATGGCAAAGGAGATTCTTTCCACAAAGCAAAATATAAGCACCTGTTTTGCAAAATCCTCCAAAAGCAAGAAGGGGGGGGTGATATAAAAAGCTCTTTTAATTACAATAAACAAATAAATAAATAAGCAGTGCCAACTAGCAGGCGATCAAACCACAGTCAAACTTCAATCTCAGAGCAGTTAGCTATAAACTGTTAGCAGTTGAAAAGTAAACCTTGTGCACACAAAGGCACTGTTTAATTTTCTTCTTGTAAGGGTTCTAAATGAAGACCCCATCACTATGCAGTTAAGCGGTATTTCTTGTCCCCCTGAGGCGCTGATCAGTTCTTTATAATGTGAGAAAAGTGGCAGCTCAAAACCCGTCAATGGAGCTCCCACAACAAAAGTTCTGAAAAGCTGAATGAATTGGGTTTGTAATTACTGCATCCCATTCCCCCCACCCCTTGCAGCTTATCTCTTATTCATTCACCTTATATTATCGTCAAAGAATCTTACTCTCAAAATCATTCCCTTCCCATTCTACCTGGGGCCACGGGAGGAACCTATGACACGGCAGAAATGGAACACTTGCCACCCCCCCACACACACACCTGGAAGTGTTCAGACCAATAGGTAGGGAGGAGAGGAGGGATTATCTTGTACCCCAGTTTACTAAGACTACTAGAACTCAGAGTAGTCAGCCTACAGAGTCTTCCATTTTAAAACCAGAATTTTATTGGCAAACAGGAATGTGTACCCTTTCTAAATTCAGAGCCTTCTTGAGTTTCTGAAATCCTGTGACATCTCCACTTAGAAAAGGCAAAGGTTAGAAATAAATCCCTCCCCTGTCTCTTCAAATTGCTAGGTCCTAAAAGCCCATGCCAGACATGATGTAAAATTAAGATAACTTATTATATCCTTTTCTTTTAAACCAAAAATGGTAAATAAAATAGAAAAAGAGACTATAATCCACCTCCCACCCCCACCCCCACGCCCCAGTAGTCAAGGAAAAGGTTTTATGAAAAAGTCAGCTTTAGAATGCCAAGGCTCTGTGTGTATTTCAATCCGAGGCATTGCTGATGGAGAAGATTCTCCTGAGATTTCCTACTGTAAGAATGTGTCGGTTCTAGAAATAAGTACAGCTATTACAACCAAATCTACTAGCAGACTAAATAATTAATTGAAGCGTTGCTCTTTGACCCTTGAAAAGTCCAGTAGGGACACGTTTATAGTAATAATACCTCCGAATGAGCCCTTGTCAAATATTCATTTAGTGGTTAATGTGAGCCATTTTCCCCTGGGACTGTCTGTAATACCAGCTTCCCAGCATTGGCAAGAAACCTTGCTAATCTACTACAGCTCAGCAAAATATTTTAACGCTCTTTATTTAAAGTATGGGGGGGTGCAGGGAGAGAAGAAATTGCAGAGGGAACAAACTATAATCTCATCCTTCTGCACATTTCTATTCATCGTAAAAAGGTTAACAAAACATTAAATTCATCCTTTTGACTGTGAACGGAATGGTTTTAGTGAGCAGAATAATAACCTGAGGAAAGAACTGAACACTCAACAACCAACTTTAGCATTGGGAGATGATCATCTCTGGGCAACCTTATGGGTTTACCCCCTTTTTGGAAATCATGTTACAATTAAAATATTGTATGTTCAGTATTGATCTAGCCATGAAACTACACATCTGGGGGAACCATTTCACCCAATCAAATGAGTAATGAAATATGTATCATTTTCCTCAAATGCAGTTTATCAAAAGGATTTATATTTGCAAACAAAATATTTTGGCTTTCATTTGGTTAGGAGATAAAAAGGGATGGGAGGGGAAATGGGAGTTCTCTTGTTCTATGCAGGCGGTAACAATCACTCAAAACTACTGCAACTTCCTACAATATTGCTTTCTTCCCTCTTGCAAAATATTTGAACTTGAGCATTTTGCCAAAAAGTTGTTGCTTTTTTTAGTCTGATTTTGTGGGCTTTTTTTTTTTTCTTAAGGAAGTTTAGGCGCAGCGCAATTACTCTAAACCCTAATACATATTTCTAATAATCTCTGTTTTTCAAATATATACACTCCATAGAGTTGATTGGCTCAAATTCCGGGAATATTCTCCCCACCCCCAGCAAGATCATTTGGATCTTTATTCAAAGTTTCTTTTATTCGTATGTGTGAGCAAGAACTGGCGAATGTGCTCATTACCACGTGAATAATCCGTATATGCATTACAATGGCTGGCCAGGCCGGGGGAAATTCTTTTAGAGTCTCTGCATTAATTAGGGGGGGAAATGCCTCACTTAGAATTGGGAACTGGCATAATAATTGTCCTTTCCCAGTACAATATTACTCTAAAAGTGAAGATTAAAAAAAAAAAAAGAATAAATAAAAACCAACAAACACTTAAAATAAAGCAAGCCACATGAAATAAAAATACAGAAAATATGAGGCTATCCCCAGCTGAGCCCAGAATTAACATTAGCAACACCACGAGAAAGAAATACTTTCTCGGAAAAAGAGAAGATGCAAACCAACGGGATGAGCTAACATAGTGGCTGCAGCCAGTACTTCACTCAAGCAAGGGTGGAAGGCGCAGCCGGATTCCAACTTCTCCAAAGTTGTAGCAAGTTGACACAACAAGCCCTTGAAATTGTGGGAGGGAAACCCCCGCTCTTAAGAATGAGGAACCTAGGTTTCTGGTCCCCTTCGGTGGGGGAAGAAGAGCGAGGTAAGTAGTGAATAAAAGAAAAGTCCCGGAGTGGGTCTTACAGATTCTCTGGCTGCGCCAAGCGCGCAGGTCGGTTGTGATTCAGAAACATCTCTAATTCAAAGATTACGGCGATTCCCCAACTTTTCCGCTCCCAGTGAGGACAACTACAGTCTTTCTTTACCTTTCCTAAGGCAAAAGAAAACAACAAATCCAATCTTGTTTTCCCACCCCTTTACCCCTCCCCCTACTTCTCTACTACTGTAGTAAAACATGGTTAACAGATCAAAAGCACAATCATCTCCAAATGTGATTAGACCGGACAAAGTAAAATATCTACCTCAGAGTTGATTGTTTTCTTCTTTAATATGGCTGTTGCCTGGCTTCTCTTTTGCTTGTTATCAGCTGCACAGATTATCCGATTTGGGGCTACAGGCTTGGACCCGCGCTGCCAATTTAAGAAATGGAATTCGTGGAGGGAGAGAAAGGAAAAAAGAAAATAAATAATAATAATAAATAGCCATAAGTCAGGGAGTTTTGCAAGACGCTCTTTGGTTTCCCTCGCCCCTAAACTGGAAAAATGTGGAGGAGAAAGTTTATGAAGTCAAGGAACAAAGAAAGCAAACCACTTGTTTCTTCTCAGACAATAGCAGGGCCAGAGTAATCCAAACACCCACCCAGCAGATGAGCACTTTGCTTGTCTAGTTTGCAATTATTCTGATACAAGAAGCATCATTTTCCCCTATAACCACGTTTCCAAAGGGCCATTGTGCTGCGAAAAAAACGAAAACAAAACCAGCCAACCTGGTTCTGACTTGGCTCAATACCCCATCTGCTAAGCTACATGAAAATTTTCAGAATTGACTCTTTTCTGGCAACAAGTGGCACAAATCAGTTTAAGTCCCCATCGTGCTTATTCATGCTGCTTAGAAAAGGAGGGGGTGGATTTACAATATATGTCCCTAGTTTCTATTTTGGAAATGACAGGAGCATTTCTATTTTTTAAGAGTACTTATTCAATTAATCATCCAGCCATTTATTTGTTGCAGTTAACATTAACACATGTTACTGGACTAGAATACCAAGGTTTTAGATACTTTGCTTTCTTGGCTGAGCACAGTATATTCCCCAAGGAGCTGGTTATAATCAGTGTTATCCAAATAAATGAAAGACTCAAGCATAATTTCAGTGTCCATATTTCAAAAATTTATTTATCTCAAACTGTGCATAATGGAGTAAAAACTTAAGTTGAAAATGTACCTGTTATAAGGATGGTATTAGTTCAAATATATACATGGATTCTCGGCAGACTGATTGAATAATACAGAGCCGAATCTTTAAAATACAACTACGGAAAATAAAAGGGGGAAAAACCTTAAAATATCACAATAAATTTACAGAAATATTACAAACCATAAGAAAATATTTCAAACACAGTAATTTCATGTTTTTATCTGAACAAAATGGAAAGTTGGAAAACAAAAGCTATTATAAATTACCAACGATGTCAACCTGCATGGCCATTTTTGTTTGTAACAGTAAGTTTAAAAAAAAAAATTTAGTACAATCTAAAACTTTTGCCCCTGTAAAGAAGACCACGGAGATGGTTTTGCCAATACTTATTCTAATTTTCCTTTTGTACAATTTTTAAACAATTAAAGTGTCCAAATCTGAATTTTCTTTTCCTTCCACGTTTGCAACTGTCCTAAATTTCAGCTGCAGAATCAAAATTCAGCAAGAAGCCTCTCCTTGAAAAATATTGGCAAATTCTCAGCTTATAAACAATGGACATTTTGATTGCCATGTTTATCTCGATAAATACTGTACAAAAGTTGCTTGCAAATATTAAAACATTTTTTCGTCGCTTGGAGACTAGCTCTAAATATTATTGGTAAAGACTTTTGCAAACTTTCTGCAAAGCTCCTACCGTATCACTAGAACTTTTAAAAAGTTTTGCGTAGTTTTCTTTCCTCCAGATCTATACAAGGTCCATTCCCTCACCCTCCCCACCCCACCCACCCACGGTTTTCTCTGTACAAAAATAGTCCCCCAAAAAGAAGTCCAGGATCTCTCATAAAAGTTTTCTTGCCGGCATCGCGGTTTTTGCGTGAGCGCGGATGGGATTAGTGTTCTCTTTTGCAGCTGTCATTTGCTGTGGGTAATGACTTTTTGTTTTTTGAGCGTACCGGATTTTTCTCCAGGCTGTTACTTACTTACTCTCCTCCCATTCCCTCTTTTTCTTTGAAAATTTCTTCCCTCTCCCCCTCCAGTTCACTGTCCGGCCCTCACATGTGCGAGAGAGGCAGTGTGCCGTTAATGGCCGTGCCCGGCACCGGGCCGCTCTGGTAGTGCTGGGACATGTGAAGTCTGCTGGGGGCGGCGGGCTCCGGCACCTCGGCGCCGGGGAGGTACATGCTGATCATGTCCCGGAGGTCCCCGGCCTGGCAGGGCGCCCTGGAGTGGGAGGAAGAGGTAACCACGGGGGGGCTGGAGCTGGCCTCGGACTTGACCACCGAGCCCATGGAGCCAAGCGCCATGCCAGGGGTGCCCTGCTGCGAGTAGGACATGCTGTAGGTGGGCGAGCCGTTCATGTAGGTCTGAGAGCTGGTCATGGAGTTGTACTGCAGGGCACTCACGTCGTAGCGGTGCATGGGCTGCATCTGAGCGGCGCCGTGCGCGTTGAGGCCCGGGTGCTGTGGGTAGCCCAGCTGGTCCTGCATCATGCTGTAGCTGCCGTTGCTCCAGCCGTTCATGTGCGCGTAGCTGTCCATGCGTTGGTTCACGCCCGCGCCGAGGCCGGCGCCCACCCCGACCCCGCTCGCCATGCTGTTGCCGCCCGGGGCCAGCAGCCCTCCCGGCAGCGTGTACTTATCCTTCTTCATGAGCGTCTTGGTTTTCCGCCGGGGCCGGTATTTATAATCCGGGTGCTCCTTCATGTGCAGCGCTCGCAGCCGCTTGGCCTCGTCGATAAACGGCCGCTTTTCCGTCTCCGACAAAAGTTTCCACTCGGCGCCCAGACGCTTGCTGATCTCCGAGTTGTGCATCTTGGGGTTCTCTTGGGCCATCTTGCGCCGCTGCCCGCGGGACCACACCATGAAGGCGTTCATGGGCCGCTTGACGCGGTCCGGGCTGTTCTTCTGATTGCCGCCCGCCGCCGCCGCGGTGGAGTTGCCGCCGCCGCCGCCGCCGCCGCCCCCCGAAGTTTGCTGCGGGCCCGGCGGCTTCAGCTCCGTCTCCATCATGTTGTACATGCGGGCGCTGTGCGCGGGCCCGGCCCGCCGGCGGCCGCCGACCCTCGGCCCGGCCGGGACTTTGGGGGGCCCGCGGGCGGGGGGAGAGGTGGAGGGGAGGCGGGCGGGGGTGTCGGGAGCGCAGGGCTCCGCGAGGAAAATCAGCCGAAGAATAATTTGGGGGAGGAAAAGAGAGAGAGGCAAACTGGAATCAGGATCAAAAAAGTGCTTCCCTCCTCTTCTGGCCGATCCTGCCGCCGCCGCCGATGATTGTTATTATTATTTTTTGGAAAGGCTTAAGCCTGGGGCTCAAACTTCTCTCTCTTTCTTTCTCTCTCCTCTTCTTTCTCTCAGTCCTAGTCTTAAAGAGGCAGCAAACTACTTTCCCCCTTTTGCAAACACTCTCTTCTCTGCCTTGACAACTCCTGATACTTTTTTGAACAAGTTAATAGACAACCATCCATGTGACGGGGGCTGTCAGGGAATAAATGGGTTTCCAGCGACCAATCAGCGCGCGGCGGCTCCTCCACTCGAGCCCAGCCTCGCCGCCCGGTTTTGCATGAAAGGGGGCGGGGCCTGCCGCGCCGCGGGCTGCGCGGGGGAGGCGGGGGGGGAGGAGGGAGGGGGAGGCGGCTCCCACAGCCAGCCTGCCAGCCACTGAGAAACCTTTGTATCCCCTCTCGCAGCAACAGGTCACACCACACGCCTTTTCGAAGGAAGTGGGTAAACAGCACTAAGACTACGACTTTTTTCTTCTTTAGACTTAATCTTGATTTACTTTTTGGTGCGCGCCGCTGAAATGAGGAAGGGGCGCGAGAAGCTGAGGTGTGGGGGTGGGGCAGGGCAGAAAGGGTGGTTCGGGGCGACTGTCCTACTAGTACTTCAGGGAACCGGCCGTGCTGGAGTTGGTGTGTCATTGTTCTCCCGCTGCCCCGCTCACTTCCCCCCAGCGCCAGCCGCTCTAGGGCTTCTCCCCAACCTGGCTCTTCGCTTGCCCCTATTCCCTCCACGACTGCCGATGCTCGCTCACCCTCTTCTCACACTGTCCCGACAAGAAGTTAGGAGGCTGAAAGCTGTGTCCTCAGAACCCTCCTTGCTTCCACATAATTTGCTCTATTTAAAAAGTAAATCCTGCTCGGAAAGTGCGGCCGCCTCTAGAGCTGAGGCTAGGCCGGGACTGGGTAAACTGCCGAGTCCACGCTCTTCCCTACCCTACTCAGCGCTCCAGGCAGGAAACCACAGCTTGGCCCTCACCCCCGCCACATCTCCCACCCGTCTTTCTCCACTCGGGCGGTGCCAAGGTATGCGCGTCCTCTCTCCCCATTCTCCTCCTTAGCCTCCCCCACGGAGGGATCCCAGTGGTGCCGCTTTCCAGAGAGCGCAGGGGAAGAAAGATCAACAGAAGGACGCTCAGAAGTACAGGCTATGGGGGAGGGTAATCTCAACTTCCTGGCATCCCAGGGCACGGCTTGGAGGTGGCTTTTGAGCCGCACTCACAAACTCCCTCCCACGCAGAGTTCCCAGGACTCAAGCACGACCAGCCCCGGCATTTCCCCCAGTGACTTCTACAGCAGTGGCCGCATCGCCCCGGCCGCCTAGGCCTGGGGCTGCTCTCGGAGGGGCCTCCGGGCCTGGGAGGCGGGGGTGGTGCTTGCTCTCCAGGCACAGGTGCAGGCCGCGCAAGCAGGAAGAAGGCGACCAGGACTAGGGAAGGGGGTAGCCCAGCAAGGCTGGGGCTAGAGGAGGATGGGATGGGGGCGGGGGTAGGGGCTCAGGAATCCTGCCCTCCCAGGACCCAGGAGAGTAATTTTAGCCGCTCTCCCATTGTCCCGACGTAAAGATTTCAATAGGTAGGCGCTCAATGCGCAGAGCAATGGCAGCACGTCCGTTACAAATAGGTAGTTTTGTTTCTCTTGTTGTCGCTACACGGAGTCAAACAAAGCCCCGTCTAAGTTTCCTTCCACTCTCTTGTTGGGATCTTTGTGGCTAAAATGCACTTGACTACAAAGCGTGGGGGGGGGGGGGAGAAAAAAAAACCCTGATGCCATTTCTTTTTTTATAAAGGGCTTAAACCATCAGAGTTACTTATTTTCTTTCTTCTGTAACACTCTCTCCGCCCCCCTCCTCCCCTGATCTACCCTTACTCACCCTAAGAAAATGTACTGAATAGTATCTGTCGGCCATGTTCCATTTATTATCTTTACAAAACTGTGCATTGTTTTGTTCCTTACTAACCTCCTTCCCATAACCGTCCCCCCACCCCCCTTCCCCTCCAACTTCTCCAATCCCTGCCTTCCCAGGCTTTTCTGTTTTTGTCAAAGTTAAGATAAGCATATCCACTGGAAACCCAGAAAAGTTGTGAAAAAGAATCTAGCAGACTTTTCTCAATAAATCATTATTTCCAGTCAACCTCTTCTACCTCCTTCCCTCCTCTAGCAGTTTCTCTCTTTTTCTCCTAAGTTATGATTCGTTTTAGTTACTGGGAACCCGGGAAGGATAAGACTAGCCTTCTGGAAACGCATAAGTATATGGCATTCTTCAAAATAAAGTAGTGTCTTCTGTTTATTCGAGGTGTAATATTAAGCTAAACATGGACCTGAAGAGTAGGAAAGAGAAAAGGTTGAGAGGATCTGGAGAAGGGAAAGCGGCCACCGGCTTTTCAGCGCGTCTGGTTTCAGGGATGTGGCTGGTGCGCCCCCTACTGGTGAATTCGCTTTCCCAAGACTATTGCTTTTACCTTTAAAAGAAGGTGTTTGGAAATAATTGAAGGAAAAAAAAATGAGGGGGATGGGAGGAAGATCAAACTAATTACACATAATCTAAACAAAAGAAAAGTTAACATATCATATAAGCTATGGAAGCAAATCATAAGAATCAGATTTAATTTGCTTAACTTAGAAAGGTACTTATAACCTCGAGATAAGTGGGAGGTTAAACCATGGGAAAAAATAGGTACAAATTATGAGATTCAACATATGAATGAATTATGATTGTCCAGACGCCTTGGAGGGCAGATCAAGCATTCACTTTATGATTGTGAATGCATTGGTCTGCACTTAATAGCATTATTTGGAAAACTAAATAAAAGCTTAGAGATAATTAAGATGGAAGAAGAAGAAGAAGAAGAAAAAAAAAAAAACCAAGGGGTTGGTGTGGATAACAGTGGTGTACGTGTATTAAAATAAATATTAATAACGGATAGTTATAGAAGCAAATGTTCTAGAAGCAAACCTCTCTCTCCCAAGGGTGGTAGTAAGAGGCACACATTTTTTCTTGGTATGATATATAATAGCTTTTACACATTCTCAGATGCATGTGTTTGTGCCTGAACTCTATAATAATGCATTTAAGAGGTTAAAGGGGCTGGCTAGGTCTTTTGTTAATTGCTTTTATCATATAAATAAGCTATGGAAATACATTACAATTGTGTTATCATTGGTTGCATTTATTTACAGCTTTATTTTAATTAAGCCTGCTGTACTTATCAAGGCAATAAACTAACTGTGGCTGGCATTT
Source organism: Vicugna pacos (assembly GCF_048564905.1). Classification (NCBI taxonomy): domain Eukaryota; kingdom Metazoa; phylum Chordata; class Mammalia; order Artiodactyla; family Camelidae; genus Vicugna; species Vicugna pacos. The sequence goes on along the minus strand of NC_132987.1, from coordinate 51,036,912 downwards.
ATGCATAATAATGTGCTATGAAAATAAGATTAAAGAAGATGGTGATAGCAGAAACAATTTTCTCATTAGATTTTTTAGAACATATGCATTAAAAAAATCAGATCACCGGCCACTCTATTTCAATCCAGCACCATCACTGGGCCCTAAATATAATAATAACTATAACAATCATAATAGATGACAGAAGCAGCACTGTTTTAGGTTTATAACAGACGGCTACAGTACTAATAACAATACACCATTGACTACTGGGGAATCAAAATAAGACTTGGAAGAGGGTGCTTCATCCTCGGAGAATTTAAAATGTTGCCATTGGCACAATTTATGAAAATTGAAAGTGCTTAATCCAAAGAGAGTTAACATTTCCCTTCATTGGGCAGAAAAAGCTGTATACTTTCAGAGTAAGATTAGAAATTAAGAACAAAAATGCTTAACTCCCAGGATATTCTGATTTGATTTTGTTTTATTATAGGTCCTAACCCGAAGTCCTTAACTGATTAAGTGTAAATTTTATTAAAAAAATTTTGGCATTGATATTTCTCTCCTAAACTCCCCTCATCCTTCCTCAAGTATTATATCTGAAGCCAACTAACAATTTTGTGGAGATAGGGGGCTGTAGACTTATTTTTTCTTCTTAGTGGCAAATAGAGGTTTAACTTGCAGTAATTAGGTGAGAACTAGCCAAGCATCTTACTATTATGATGCTTGTTAAAAAACGCTTCTTTTCTGCATCTGCATTTGAGTGTGTTCCCCTCCTCTCTTAATCTTCTTATGGAAATGAAGGCAAACGGCAGGGAACCTGCAGTCTTGGAGAATGTCCTTGTTAACTGGAATTTCTCAGCATTGCTAATTAGCAGAGTTTGACGACCACCAGTATTGGGGGGAAAGCTCTGTTTAACCACTCACAAACCATTCCGAGGAAGAGCAGACTAATTTTATTTTGTAATTAAAATCTGAAAAGGGCCCTATTTGACAGTTAGGGCTATGAGAGTTTTATCTCCCCGTGAAATAATTACTGCCTTGATAACTCAATTTTCTGAAAAATGTCAACTGTAGGCTCCAAAAGTTTTAATTTCATTACGTAAGGAGAAAAAGAGAGAAAAATAGGAGAAACTGTACAGAAAGGCTTTCTAATTCTGGAACTGGTTAAATATATTAGGAGCCAGATTTGACCAAATGAAGGTTTTTTTTCTTTTCTTTTCTTTTCTTTTTCTTTTTTTTTTTTTTTTTGCCATGTTTCCTTCGGATCCTAACCTTCCAGCCAGTTCCAGTGAAAGTGACAATAGCAGTGATCATGCTGCAGTGAAAGAGATCACACCAGCAGTGTGGAAAGAGGCAAATAAAACTAGAAAGAGAAGTACGGCAACCCAAGAAGAATTCCAGATTTTAAAAACCAAAAGTAAAGGGAGATTTCGATGTTTGGGACAATGCTGGTGCAATCTGGTGAGATAAGATTTCATTGATGTTTATCCCCTAACACAAGAAAAAAGAAAGCTGAGAATTAGAGTAGGGAAACTAGCATAGCCAATTTTTAAAATGTGTCCTTCTCCCCTCTAAATCGCAAAAAACCCTCAGTCACACCAAACTGGATCCTGCCACAAAACTTCCAGAATGATCAACACTTAATTCCCCAAGATTTATGAAACAAACATAGACAAATGGAGGTAAAGAAAGGTATTAGAGGGTTTCTTTTCCTTAGAAAAGCATCATATATTTCCCAAAAATAATCAATCAAACTTAAGCTGGAAAAAGTTAGAATATTCAAAGTAAGAGCAAAATTTAGAACAGAATTGTACTGGTAGCAAACTTCATTTGCTTCAGCCTGTGAAGGATTCCGCACAGGAAATCCTAGAGGGGATACTTCAATTTTTATTAAGCAGTTTTCAGAATGATGGAAACTCTTTCATCTACATTTCCTCCATTTTCTTCATATTGCCAAACTTGTCAGATTTTGGAAGTGTGAAGGATTATTGACAGGAATAGCAACAATAAATGTTTCTAGCAGAAACTGAGAACAAGCATATACCTTTATCCCGTTTTATTTACTAAGGCATAGATATGCATATGGATGCAAGTCAAATTAGACAGTTTAAAATTGCTTAATCATATTTTTTTCTTCTTGTCTGTCCTTTCAGCACCTTGCCTTTAATTTCCAGAAGTGGTATTACACATAACAAATGAACAAGGGGATAGCAAATGCTATTTCAGTCCAGACCCAATTTCACCAAATAATTTCACTCAAGAGCTGTAAGGACCCTTGAAACCTAAGGAATGCAGAGCTGCTCTGCATTCAGCTCCTTTTTTATACTCATTCTCTTTCATCTAATTCCCACTGATGAAATAAATACATTTTTAAAAGAACTCAATAGTTAGAAAACTAAATATATTTCTTCTTGCAAATTATAGCAACAAAAGTAATATATAATCATTTGTGTATGTCTTCAGGGTTATATATAATAATCATCATATTGCTTATAATATTATATATGTACATCCTTCATACATTCCAGCTCAAATATTTTCTGGAAAAGGGACTTTACACTTCACAATTTCATTTCCATTTCTGAATTATCAAGCAATTTTAACACAAGATTCTGTCTCTGCACTGCAGCTGTTGTCCAGGGAAAAATTCAGTGTGCCCATTAAATAATCTAATTACTTAAATAGAAAATCCCTTTTAAAAGAGACAAACAAATTTTGAAGAGCTGCCACCAGTGGTTTTCACCTGCATTGAAAAAAAATGATTTTGATATTAAAATTTAGGAGAAGGGAATGAAAAACAAATATACAAACCCTGGCAAACAGATTACCAGGAACTGCAAGTGGCCCAAAAAACACATAAGCCTTTCCACACCTCAAAATCGTTGCTTAGGAGTCTAAATACATATTTCCCTGATTGACCACACTATCTTGTGCAATTAATCATACCAGAGGAACAAGGCTTCCGTAGGATCCTAATTTTCCAGTGATTGAGATTGTTACCCTCATTTTAGGAAAAAGGCGGTTATTTCAAATTCTCCAACCATGATTATTTCATTTAGTTGTGACCACAAATTTTGTGTGAAAAACAAACCTAAGCCTTCCTTAAGGTTTCTCTAGACCATATTAAATGACATGTAAGTGACAGCCCAGTGACTGTTGGCACCAGCAATCCACCAAGCAGAGGGATTGTCTTTCCCTTAGCCTGATCTCTTAGCAATGGGATTCTATTTTCCCTCTGGAGATCTCATGGTGCATACTGCTCCTGTGTTACCTGCAAGTCCCCTTTCTGGAAGTACAATCAGACATAATTCAAACTCACAAAAAGTGATAACTCAACTATTTCAGAAGGCAGAGGTTTCTGGCATTCCCAAAAGCAAATCAAGGAAAGAAAGATGTTCTTAACGTGTGAATGAGGGACAGGAGTACTATCAAAGGAAAAGGGGAAAAGACTTTCACCTGTTCATAAGAAAAGAAGCTGAAAGCAAACCATTAAAAAAAAAAAATCACCCTACAATCACCATCAGCTCTAAACAAAACTATTACCCACTTTTTCTCCAAGATTTGCAGCTTCTTCTAGCCCTGGAAAGTGCTCTGAATGGAAGTGTACACCCATCCTGGGCGGGCTGGCATCCTCAAGGCCTCCCATTGACATCTGGAGCCCTCTCCTAAAAGCTCTTCTGCTCTCAAAAGAAATGTCTGAAACGTCTGCCTTCCCAGGGGCCCACTTCTGCTCACCCCCTTGCACCCCGCTTCCAGCCCAGGCTCAGGTGGAGTTGGGCTTCCAAACTCATCCCAATGGAATTCTCAGATCGGTAGCCTGTTAATCTTTAAAGGCTCCTTCGGAGCTAGGGCTCTGACTTTTATCTCCCCTGCCACCCTTCCTCCCTTTTTCTAGGCTCTCCCCACTCCTCTTCCCTCCTTCCCCCCACCCTTAATTTGAAGATCATTGACACGATAGACTGTAATGAGTCCTTCAGCAACTGTTATGATCTACAGTGACAATCTCTGCACCTAATTCACAGATTATTGACAAGCACTGTGGGCTCAATGGTGTCAAGTTGTACTTGTAGTTTCAACACCTTTCAGCAACCCACGTAGCAGCTGGGCCCTGGATTAGGACCAAAGTCTGGCAGCACTGATCTGCTAGCCCGAGTGGGGGAGAGATGAGTGTCTGTCTATACTCAGTTCCTTCAAACTGGATTGGGCCTCCTCCCTGATGCCTTGTCTGTCTCAGGGTTGGATCAAGGAAACTAAAGGATCTTAAAAGTTTGAAGACAAAGTAAAAGAGCAAACTTAATAATAAGTGAGGGTTCATTCTTCAATCTCAGTTTTAATAATCATTTTCTCACCTCCAAAGAGCTACCAAACTCCAAGCCCCATACACTGGCTTTCAGAGTGAGGCTTGGTTCACTAGTAAATGTATGAGGGATGGAGGGGATAGGGGGCTGAGGACTTAGCACTGAGTGGGCCCAAAGCTAGGTTGGCCCATTCTCCTGGATCGCCCTCAGAATCAGGCAAGACTGACTACTTACAAAGCAGGGCGCCCAGCCAACAGGAGCGGGCTCAGGCCTGGACACTGGGACCAGAGACCAAAAACGCCCGCCCCGCCCCTGAAGGGTGCTTTGCTGCTGTGGAGAAAACGCGGCGGGTTGCCAGCGTTGTGGCTTTGCCTGCTACTAAGGAGTCATTCATTCACTGCCCCTCCCCAGCCCCCAAAGATGGAAGAGCTGCCTTCCTGCTGGCCGCCGTAGGGCGTGAGATTCCAGCAGGGGCTGAGGCCGCCTGAAACCACAGAAATGACACTGTGCTGGGAGAGCTGGGTGGTATTCCCAGGCCTAGGCCACCCACTTGTTTAGTTCTTTTTCCTAAACTAGGGGTTGAGCTTTCTCCCTGGGCCCTGGGAAGTTGGGGGCTCACTGCCTGCCTGCCAGCAGCCAGGTGTGGCTTCTACCCTTGCCTTCACCCTACATGTTTTGACCCCCCTCCACCGGTGAAGAAGAGGTGGGGCAAAATCTCAGCCTCTACATTTGCAAATTCTACATCACTTCAGAATAGCAAGTATATTCAGCTGGTCCCTTCCAAGAGCCTGCTGCCTTTGACCTCCCCAAAGCCACAGGCAGCCTTGAACAGTGGCTGTCAGAGCACCGTTTGTCACCTTACCAGGGTTGGCACCAAAATTGGCCCAGGACTTAATATTTCTTCAGTGGGGACTAGTCTTTTGGTGAAGGGAAGGGGAGGGTCTGTCTTCAGCAGGGAATCCCGCTTACCCATCATTTCGATAGGATTCCAGGTAAAAAAACTGATTAAAAGCCTTGATTCTTTTCCCGCCACTATATCCAGATTCACTTATTGAAAAACTTAAGCTGAGATTCGATTCTGGTATCAGACGGAGAAAACATCTCTCATCTCAATGAACAGAAATTTCCCTGAAAACACAATCTCAGATGCACAGATTGTAGGAGGTGGGAGAAATAAACATAAAAACAACTTATGTAGCCACAGTATTAAATATTTTAAAAAGTTATTGTGTTATGAAATTAAGCTAGTTTCCCTCAATAGGTAAACTTTAAAAAAAAGCAAGCCCTAAATTTAAGGTTTTTTAAAAAATCATAAAACACCTTGTTGAGATCACGTGTTCATTTAGCACACAAATTGTTTCAATTTGATCTTAACACCTAGACAAACTCATATTTTCCCATTGCCTTAAATTCAGAGGATGTGTCATTTTTATAGTTATCTTTCTGGAAGAATTCAAAGTGTACTTTTGTCCTCGCTTGCTGACCAAAGAAAAAGTCAAAGCTCTTTCTTATGCAGACAGGTAGTTTTTGGAAGTGTAAAATACTCCTCTTCCCCTAGGATAATTTGGATTCCTGGTCAAATGAAAATGCTGAATTTCAAAAGAAAATACTCTTTATCATCGGATCACCTTTCCTGAACGCCTAAGGGTCAGAAAAGAGAAAGAAGGAGAGAGAGAGGTGTCAGGTACCCGTTTCTTAAATAATATCTGGAAATTAACTACTAGCCGGGGAAGGAAAAGTTTGATCAGGATTGGTTTGGGGGATGGGAAACATTCAAAAGAGACTAGGCTTTTCATTACACTCTGAAAGTAAATAAAAAAGGAGCAAGTTATTTCGTTTACTCAGAGACTCAGTTACTATACTTGACGGCCCTCCGAGGCCATTCAGGATGCTGCTGATAACGTCAAAGCAGAACGCAGCAGCATCTTCGGTTTTATTTTTTGAAATGTGGACAGGACGGAAGAAGTAACTTTTGCTTGGTTCTCGACTGTTACAGAGAAAAACTCTCTTTCTCTTTTAATCATGCTTCTCTATCTGTTTTACTATTGCTGAATCTTTGAAAAGAGCCCCAAACCCAAACAGAGGTAGGGAGTGGCTGCTGGGATGTGAGGAAGAGGAATAGGAGGAATAGGCTAGTCTTTATTTTTTATTGAATTAAAATTGTGTTATCGCCTTTTAATTCTTTATTGAGTTAAACTTACATTATCTTTCAAGGATATGAGAATTTGTTTCCTCGCCCCATCTCCGTTTTGGAGGGTTATTACCCCAGAGCAAGGTTCTAGCGATTTCCTGGACTGGTGCTGTGCAGCTCCTACTGTGTCCAACAGGGGGCGCTGGACACGAACCTGCGCGGCGGCTCAGCGCCGCTTCACATCTGAGCCGGGTTCCAGCCCCGGAAGGCGAGAGCTGCTCGCGGGGTCGAGTACAGAGCTTTAGTCTTCGTGGATAAAAAGAGATTAAAGGCTAAATTCTTTCTTGGGGTGTGTGTGTGCGCGCGCGCGCGCGCGCGTGTGTGTGTGTATGGGGGGTTATCAATTTTAACCAACTACGGAAATGCAGAGCTTTTTACCCTTTGATGTTCTTATAAAGAAACTCCTATCGGTTGAGGAATTATGCGGTTTCTGAGCCAACACTGTAGATACAGTGTGGGGGAAATTATTTAATTTGAAATATATATTTTCCATCTGTTCACATGATCTTTTTAGAAGTACTGACACCCATCACTTTGGCCTGTTCACCCTGCCCCAAGTTTCAGATACTTTACCTATTTCGAAGGCTCTTCTATTAATTTGAAGGGGAAGAAAAGAGATCCAAATATTTAAATCCCCCCCAAACAGTTACTCCTCTGCATCCTCTTTCTTTCTTTCCTTCTTTCTTCCTTTCCTTTCTTTCTTCCTTTCTTTTAACAGACTTTTATGTGATTGACACATTTCACATTGCCTGTTCTGCAAAGCCAAGTATAAATGACAAGAAGTGACTCTAAAAATGTTTTTTGATGTTGGACTACAGAACACCCATGTATAAAATGAAATCTAAATAAAATTGTAATCCACCCACCCCCACCCTAACTTAAAAAAAAAAAACCCTTCACCTGTATTTAAATAGCGTGTCTTTAATTACAGCAGTTGGGGATGCATGAGGCTGAAATGAAATTAGCAGTCATTACCAGTCCTTTAACTCTGTGGTGCTTTTGATCAGCACTAAATTAGCTTTCCAGTCCTAACAAAGACTCTACAGCAAGCAGTGGGCTGTAAATAAGACAGCGCGACCTGCCCTCAACACCTTTTCTCTTGTCAATCATAGCTCTATCATTCAGCCCAAGATTAACCTTTATCTACCAAATTTAAAAAAAAAGAACGAAAGAAAGAAGAAAAAGAAAAAGGAAAAAGGAGGCGGGAAGGAAAGCCCCCTTACTACCACATGTCGAAATAACAGAGGTTCCTAAGAGCCCCCTTTAAATTGTATTATAATAAGCCCGTGTCAGAATCTGCAATTTCCAAATCATCCCTCCCCACCCCACTCCGCTGCACTTCCCCTGTAGATCAGAAGAGTCAGAATGCTGTTCAGGTGGAAAGGATTCCCTTTTCCTGAATTACTAATTGGGCACGGGCCACCCTCCTTAAGTCAGTTTGTCATTAGTCTCTCCTGTTACTCTAACAAAATTTCGGGAAAGCGGGAATGTTTGAGGAGGAAACACTGATAATTTTAAGGCATATACATAAGTTTCTGGGATGAAAACAATCAATTTACTCCTCTAATAGTCTCTAGTTTCTAAGCCTGCGGAGAAAAAACCCACCAACAGCAACAACAAAAAACCCAGCTGCTTTTCCCTGTACTGAATTAAGAAAGTAAAACATTGGTTCCAGTTGCCATTAGAGGGCGCCAGAGAGCAAGCCCCATCACCCCTCACACAACTTCCCACAGAAGCCCTCCTAGCTTCCAGCTTCGCCATGCTCTGTAATGCCTTCTCTCAGGTAATATTTCCTGCTTATCCTGCCCTTTTGCTTTTCTAGCCCTCTCAGTGTCAATCTCTCATAAAGAACGAGGTGTCGCCATGTCCCTTTCCTTCTCTTTCTTCGCATCCCTCCCCTCAACCACCGCCACCAAAATAGTAAGATGCCAGATGAAGCAAGCAGTAGCAACCCCTTCATATGTACCTTTTGACTTAAATCACCACTCTCGATAATCTTGGTTTGGGGAAAGTTCTTTGTAGGGATGAAACGGTAGAATTTAATATTTTCTAAATGGAAGCCTGAATTTTTCATTTCTGCATTTCTCTCTGGGGGCTCACGGATTTCTTCATTTTCACAGGAAAGGAAACACACACACCATTGCAAGGCAACTGATCATGCTCAGCACTAAAACTGTTCAAAAGAGAATAAAATAATGTCATTTCATTTCTGCATGTTAAAAGAAATCAAAATTAGCATTTACTTCCAAAAGTTAACGCTTTCAGACTTAAATCTGCCTGTGTTAAGTGACTGCCACACAGGGTGTATTTCCAGATCTCTTAAAGGTCAAAAGAAAAAAAAAAAAAAGAATGAGAGAGGAAGAAAGTGAGTTGGGGGGGGTGGGCGGAGAGGAGTGAGCTAGCAGTGAATGTCAAAGTTGAGTTGCAAGCTACTTACATGTCCATGCCAGATCAGGGTGTTGTCTTGTAGCAGTTTGATTGGCAGGTAAAAAAGCGAAAGAACGTGAGGGCTCCCTGAGCCTCTTGTCAGCCCAAGCTTGATCACTTCTCACCGGACAGAACGAGCTGAAGGAGCTTGCAATTCCCCTCTCGTCCTCCATCCAAGGCACAGTGAATCCATTTCGGCTTTTCTTCCCCCCAGTCTCTCCATCAGCCTCCTGCCTTCACCCGCTTCGCCTTACACCAGCCTCCAAGACCTAGCCTAGCTTTGCCACTGCAATCCCCTGCAACAAGAAAAATCGTTTATGGCTTAAAACCCCAAATGGCTGATTTTTTAAAAGAGAGAGAGAGAGAGGGAGAGAGAGAGGAGAGAGAGGGTGAGGGGGAGAGAGAGGGGGAGCGAGAAGAATGCACCCAGAGAACAACAAAAAAGTCAGTTATCCTAACACTGCTCTATCCCCCCACCGTACAGAAGAAGAATAAAAAAAAAAAGCTTTATGTTTTTTCAGTGGGTATTCAAAGATAATTTGATGCCATTGTTTCTGCTACAGATGGTTCTTTTAAATACAATAACACGGCTCTTTGTGCAGGCTACCCACAATAAAAATCGAAAGCGTTCCCCTGAATAACCATTTTGTTCTCTCTTGTATGGGGCCAACAAAAGATGCCGTGAGGTAATGGGTTCTGTTTATTGAAGCCATAGAATAGGGGTTTGATAAAGATTTTTTTTTAAAGCAGAAGACCTTGCAAGGTCGGGCTGATCTCTTCATATTTTTTTATTAAAATATTTGTCCAATAGATTATTCTTTGGTGCAGCTGCAGGTTTCCTCCTCAATTCTTAATCAGCCCAAACATCTGTCTCTTTGAGGAGGCTTTTAAAAAATCTGCAGTTGTATCAATGGTGTAGTAACCTTATCGAATCCTGAGTTTTTAGGTTCAGTGCAGGCAGAGGCAATGGAGTTTCAATTCTATTTGGTCTTGATGGGGTGAGGTGGAGGGTTGGGGGAGAGGAGACACACCACCCCCAGATAGAGCGACTGGAGAAAGCCGGGCTTTCCTCCCGCCGCCCCCCACCCCCTGTTGGCCATGCACAACTGCACAAGCCAGACACAGATCACTAAGGACTTGAGCTGTGTCTCCTGATCTCTGCAAGCTCCAGCCGTGCATGCATGTTGGAGAGGGGTTAGGCATGTTTTCTTACCATGCTCCCCTTCTCCTCTATTTAGGTCTCCAATCCCAGAAAACCTAGGAGGGGAGTCCAGGGGGAGGAGGGGAACCAGCTAAAGGTTAGTCTCTAGGACCCAAAGGGGCCTCCTCCTGGCTCGCTTTCATTCACTGTTAGGTAGCTTTGACTCATTGATTGCTATCCTGCCAGGGGACTGGTGGCCACAGTCCTCCTGCTACAGCGCCCCATCCCCTCAGGCTTATTCTTAGAGCCACCCGGCTTCCCCCTCAGTTCCACAAAGCACATCTGCTTCCTCTTGGAGGGGAAGCCCTGCCACCTAGACCTGGCTGAGGTCTGTATCAACTCTGAACCCTGAACTGTTAGGCAGTGAGGGCGCTGCAGGGGCAGTGCTGGGGAGGATGGCTAGGTTTAGCTACCTTGCTGTAGGAATTAATGCCAGGGCTCTCTGGGCCTCCAATAGCCCAGTGTGACAGTAATCCACTTTCATGACTTTGGCTCTGTGTTTGTCACTTGTGGCTGGACAATAGTCTGGGAAAATGGCTTTAATCTTAAAAACAAGTTTTCACTGGGTTCTCTATCTCTGCCCCCTGCCCCATTTAGTCCTCCTTTTCTTCCCCAAAACCATTCAAAATAAAAGAAAGATAAACACTCAAATGAATCTTTTGACTGATCTTAGCTTTTACTTTCCCTTTTGGAAACAATAGTTATTGGTTTACAACTAGTCTAAAGTAATCTAATAAGGGATTCTTGGGGACTATTACTTAGACACCAATTAAAGTCTTTCCTACGAAACTTGAAAAACAAACACAAACAATAAAACGGGAAATTAAACAGTATTTCACATGATTGTTTCTCAATAATTCATTTTATGCCTCAGGATAAACACCTCAATATCAGTTCAAAAAGAATGAAAGTCAGGGCAATACTAAAAAAGTTAGGCACATCTCAACACTCTCTGGATCAAGAACATGCCCGTATAAGTGTATCAGGGGAGGGAGGGAGTGGAGAATATAAGTCAAGAGTGACCTTTAATAGAACAGGCTAAGGAGTGTGTTCATTTTCTCTCGTAGGAAAGGTGGAGGGGGCATTATGCAAAACTGAAAGTCAATAGGAGAAATACTTCCTCTAACTAAAGGTGGAGTGGGAGATGGCAAATGTAAAATGTTTAATCCAGTGTTTCATAACTTTGCACTAGAAAAGTAATCCACTGAAATAACAGAATACTTTCTTCCTGCTTTCCTTGTCATTTTTTCCTGAACATCAAAACTTATAAAGGATGCCCCAACCTCATAAAAGCTATTTTCCTTTTCCTAATGAACTGAAAGAAGAATCTCAACTGCTTGTCCTCTTTCCACCATGGGAGGGATTTGGGACTGAATCTAAGTCTGTAAGATAGGAAGGTGTCAGTGAGTACCCTAAGGCATCTAAAGGTGAGTAAACCTTATACATCTTATTCAGTCCCAGCCACAAGGAAGTTTAAAATCTCTCAGTTGGCCTCACTCTCTTCTTAAGGACAGGAAGACACTTTTGTAGGTATCTCCCCCAAAGTTGTCTCAAAAGCAGTAATGCAATGGCACTCTCTCTGACATGGGAGAAGGCTTCAGCTTATAACTAAAAAATGCGGAATGTGTCACGATGAAGGGCCAAAGTGACAAACTGCCTTGGTAGGTGAGGGAATCAAGAACCAGTTGCCTGCAACTGGATAATTGCTTTAAAAGAAAAACCTTTCTGTATCCACAAACTTAAGCTGTCTGGTCAGCTCCTCTCTTGCTGGAGCAAACACACATCACCAAAACGATTCTAAGTTACAGGCTTTCTAACCTGATTGGGGAATCCGTATATACCGATTTATGGGCATTTACAGATGGCTCTGAATTGGAAACTTCACTGTTCAAAAGTGCTTTGGTCCAAAGTTGAGCTCTCCAATTTTATAAGCAGCAAGCCGTGCTGGGGAGATGGGGGAGGGGGGCTACCGCAACCCTTACCCTCAGACTGGGACGCATTCAGCACGAACGATTCAGATTGAGGAAGGGAGGGAGGGAGAGAGAGAAGGAAGGAAGGAAGGAGACAAGGAAAGGAAGAGAGGGGCTAAAAAAGAGGATTTAACCAGACAAATGGCAGAAGGGATTAGCAAGATGGGGCACCAGGGGCCTGGTTTTAAATTGGCGAGTGCTGCTTACAAGGAAACATTATACGCACGATCAGGGTCTGGATGTTCCAGCGAACCAATACCATACAAATCACGAGTTTCACGGAGATGTCATAGTGTCATGCTTTAGCCATCAGCTACAGTGAAAGCTGTAGCTTCCCTCTCCGTAGGCAATCCATCGTCATTCCCTAACTGGCCTTTCTACCTTCTTCACACGGAAATAACTCGGACTCCGACGGCCTCCGGCGCGGGCTGGATCCTGGGGATCCAGCCGAGTGCCGGCAAGCAGGGCTCGGATAGGAGCGGCCCGCGCCAGGTCGGAGGGCGACAGCTTCTCCAGCCTGCGGAGGGTACGGCTGCGAGCGCCATCAAATATACCACGGGACTCTGAACGTGCTGCTCCCGTCAACTCGCCCAAAACGATGCAATTACTACTCAGAACAACTCAACACAACCCCGCCACTTGACGCGCACTTAAAATGACGGGGGAGCGCGGCCGGGCAGACCTTCCGCCCGACGCCTCCCGGGTAGGGACATGGTTTAAATCCAAGCTCTTTAGATTTTAAAACCTGACCTGAGTGCGCGCGCGAGTGTGTGAACAGCCTGGGAACCTCATTTTTCAGAGCCTCTAGAATAAACTTCTAGAATAAACTCTTGTAGCCTCGGCCCTCGCTCCTCTCCCCTCCTTTGCTGGGTCAGCGGAAACCCGAGGGCAGTGGGGCCGCGGGGGCACGAGTCTTCCCGGGTCGGGCCGGCCCGCCAGGTGGCGGGGCCCTGCGGGACGGGCCCGTCTCGCGCGATCTCGCTTGCGTCGGAAAGCAAAGCCTCGGCCAGTCGGGCTCGGCTCCCCGGGCTCCGGAGCCGCGGCGCCCGGCCCGCCCCGCGGCCCTCGCGCGCCGCCGCGTTTCCCGCGCTCTCGGCACGCACGTCCCGGCGCGGCGCCGGCTGCGGCCCGGCTCAGACTCTGGCTCCGGCTGCGAGAGGGAAGGCGGAGGCCCTCCGCCGAGGGACTGGCGGCGCCGGCCTTGTGAGTGGAAGCCTGGGTCCCGGGCGGCCCTTCCCCACGCTGGGCGACCCGAGGTGCGAGCCGGGGGCAGGTCCCTCTGACTCTAGACTAAGGGTGTTGGGGCCCGCTGGTCCCCGCGAGCGCACAGTGTGGCCGGTTTGGTTCGTTGCCCAGTGCGCCGCGTGCGGAGACGGGAGCCCGGCACAGCCCTGGGAGCGAGGGGAGGCGGGCGTCCTCCCGCAGGACTGGGCCGCGGGCAACTCCGGGGGTGCGCGGGCGGAAAGTCGGGAACGGAGGGCGGCTCCTCTCTGAGGCGGCGGCTCGCCGGGCAGTGGCCACGACCCGGGAAGCCGAGGTGGCAAAGAGGGGAGTGCAGGCTCGAAGGCGGCCTGCTTTCTTAATGGCCACGTACCGGCATGGTCTTCCTTCCCACCCGCGTTCACACTTCTGGAACTCTCTGAGGTACACCCCCTACCTCCGCCCGCGCCATCTTTGTTTTATGCGGAGACCGGCAGCAGGGACTAAGAAGGGTGTGTTTTTAGAGTTAAGAGGAAAGTTGGAGGCAGGAGTGAGGCCTCTGGGTAGCATTCATCAATGGCCTCCTTAAAGTTTTCTTGTTCTATATGAAATGAAATTACACATGCAATCATCTGTTTTGTGTTTATGTGTTAACTATTAAATTTAAAGTGTCAAACATTTATAATAGACCACACATTTTGTGACTCCCTCCCACCCCCAATTTCTTACTTTATTAACATTTTAGAGTTTCAATAAATGGAAATGTCTTTGGTCTTTCAACCTCTGAGTAACAGGGTGGTGGAGTGAGGGGAAGAGACCATGGCGTATTTGTCTTACGTCCCTTTGGCGTATTCTTACCAGTGCCATGAAAGTTTGAAAAGATATCCCAAAGTCTCGTGATTATTCTGTTTCTCGGTTTCAGAGGCCCAGGGATGGGCAGTTGGTATGGGTGGCTTACTAATACATTCTTAAAGAGTAAAAATTGTGGTGAATTTTGTAAGAAAAGGAGCATGGCATTGAAGGTTTTGCTTGTGGAAAGGAGTTAATGACCCAAGGAAACTGATTCTAAGGAGAATGTCTGTTTACACCTCCCCTTCCAATACCTTCTCCTAACATTCTCTCTTTACCCTTGAAAAAAAGAGCAACATTCTCTTTGCTTGAGGGCAATAAGAGGAAAAGAACTAACCTTTAATGACCATCTATTATGTACCAGATACTTTCTCTTTTTTAATTCTCATAATAATCTTATAAAATTGGAATTATTCCACCCCCCCTTTTTTTTTAAAAAAAAAAAACAGAGTAAGGAAGATTCAGCTGGGTTAAATGTCTGTGGTTACACAGCTGGGAAGAGTAGATCTGGGTTGAAATCTAGCTCTATCATTCTAAAACCCAGCCTGCTCTTCAGAACCTGGTAGACTGAGTCCAGATAGATTCCAGCAAGCATCATTGGTTACTGTCTGTTGTTGGTACAGGAGGAAACTGATTGTGAACAGTGTGTGGTCTTGTCTTTTTTTTTTTTTTTTTCTCCTTTCTCTGGAAGGCAGCTTCTTCATTCTGGCTCTCCTTAGGATCTTTTGGCTATGAAGAGATTGATTTGAGGCAAAGATATAAAGGTTTATGTCTTTTTCTTGTGCAATACCAAAGTTGAACCTGCTGTTTAAACTCAATTTTCTGAAGTTAGGTCTCAATTGGCATCAGGTTTAAGCCCACCTATCCGCTGGCTTGAGCAAGGTAATGATTTCATGAGGATACACTCACATAGGTCAAACTGAGTATCACTCTTAAAACTCCAGCCTCAGAAACCAAAAGGGTGGGAGGGAAATATAGTAATAACAACACATGACTGCTAATTAACCTTATTAACAACTGCAAACCAGTGAACATTTATATTTTTATTTTCTCAGAAAGGCAATTAATTTTTTTTGCCTTCTATTAACTACCTTTCCCCCCCAGATAATCACCTATATCAAAACCACCCTTTAGAAGGTCAGTAGAAATTATTTTAAGACATTCAAATATAAAAAAAGTATTGTTATTTTAATGGGCACTGTGGACAGTTTAATTTGTATCTTGTATTAAATTAAACATATGGTGAACAGGGTATAATAGATTTTCTATAATTTAGCTGCCAATGTGGCAACAGCAGCCAGTTACTCTCACCAGCAGACTTGTCAGTGGTTTGTTTACTAGCTTATTTGAATTAAAATAAAGCTTCGCTTCTGCTGACTGCACATCATTATCTATGAGACCATAATCCTGCTAGCAAATCCTATATCTTCCAGAACTGGCTCTTTTGTTTGGGATTACTGAGAGCTTAGCCTATAACAAAGAGGAATAAGGCATCCCTCTCATCCTCATAATTAAGTGTGGGGACTAATTTAGAAACAAACCCAGAAAGATGTACTATTTGGAGTTATATTTCTATACAGAATGGAGGAGAAACAGGATAGGCCAAACACCTGATTGTTAACAGAATGTTTAAACTATTAAGCAAGTGTACTACAGGAATCCAGCTTGTTAAAATTAAGAGCAACAGCAAATAAGGCATTGATGGCCTTTGCACGGGGCAGTAATTCTGTATGAAGGATCTGAAGGTATGTTTGGGAAGAGGAAGTATTAGGGTGTCAAGCAGAAGATGTGCTGTATGCTTTGTGAATGCCATTTATTTTGTTCTTTCATTATCCTAACAGGCTGCACAATTAATAGTTATTGTCATGAGCAGAGTTATTAAAATACTGAATAAAAATAACAAAATAAGTTTTCATTCACTAGGAAAAATATAACTGTCATTGAAAATTGTTAGCATTTTACTTCCAAGGTGCATGAAATTTAGCGAAAAGAATGGGTGATTTCCTGGCTCTTTCCATACATCCAGCTCAAGACCGCTTCATGAATTCTGGTAGCCCAATTCTATCTATATTTAAGGAAAGAATTTCACAACTAGGATGTACATAAAAACAGCTTTTACAATCCGCAATCCATATATACATAAACTGATGCCTGTTTGTTAAAGAAGAGGGAAAACACATGGGTTGATTTGTCAATGTCTTTAACATTAATTGTCACAGATTGGAATTCTGCGGGCCTATGTGAAACCAAACCAGACCCTGGTGAATTATAAAGCAAGTCCTTAGACTTTTAAAAACATTTAGGCAAAGTGACAGTTCAGAACATCTGTTAGCCTTCTGTCTGAGTATAAACTAGATGTCATGGAGTGCACAGCTGTAGGCATTTTAGGCTTTTTTGCCAACATCTGTCACAGCAGTACAATAATATAGGTAATTATCAACACCTTATATAAACTGTTTGCTATTTTAATTTCTAGAAAGAGTAAAATTAGTGTTATAGTCCTTGGCAAAAATAATTGAGATGAATATAATCATTTTTCTCTAAAGGATGAATAACTGATCTGATCATTCTTTGAAAAACACACATTTTAAATATTTTCTTCAGCCAATATTGGTATTATGCCATTTTGAGAAGCAAAAATTCTAAGTGACTTTTTTTGAAAAGACAAAAGTACAATAAGAAGGAGGATAGAAAGAGGCCAATAATTTGCTATTCAGAGCAACCAAAGGTGGTATATTTTGTGATAAAAGGATAGAGTTTGTTAATAACACACAATTGTAGCATTAATAGATTCCATATTCATAAAGATTAATAAGTCATTTTATAATGTCAGTATAGCAAAATTTGTATTATGAATTATAAATAGTTGTCTTCCTTCCCTCTCCTTGATCCTTTGGGTCCTAGAATTTTGCAGAGAAATGGCATATAAAACCATAATTCACATCTTACTATCTTAGTTACTAAAGTTGATTTGAAAGGGTTAGCACATCATGTAAATCCAAGGACCCTTCATTCTTTTAGTGCCACCAGGATATGGATCATGTACGGTGCTTATTCTAAGATACTGGGCATTATTGTCTCATAACTGATTCCCTTGACCCATACTATAGTTGTTTTTCAGTCTAAAGAACTCGAAGCAGCAAGACTGTATTCCAAAGCACCTGTTCTGGGGAAGATGCCAGTCAATAATGTCTTATTGAAAGATCAGGCCCAGCTAGAGAAAATAAAGGAATTGAGCTGCAGTTGGATTTCATCATCTAAACATGCAATGTAATCTTAACCAATTCATTACACACTCCTTTTGTTTCCACTACAAAAGGGATGTTGCCTTTGTCAGAGGTTGTAATTCCAGTATATTCAAGCAAAGACAAGGGAGAAATTGAAAAAGTGCTATCAATTCTACCCACAGCCAGGGAGAACTGTAGGGTCAGAAGGTCATTATCACCGTCCCAGGTACAGTTCAAACTAGACCACAGATAGTTGAAGTTTCCACGTTGCAATAGAAAGGCAAAATAAAGAAGACTCACAGAAAATACTGAGTAAGAATAGGAGTAGGAAATTATATTCTTGAACACATTTGATTGAACACACGAAGAATCAAATGAGGTAAATCTCTGGACAATAGTTGTGGATGCTTAAAACTATGCTTGCTTAGAACAATTTTATGGAGGGCAGAAATTTTATTAATGGGAGGCTACCATGGCAATAAAAATAATCACAGATGTCAATATTCATAATCTAAAGGTTTTGAGAGGGTCAAATGTGAAGGAGAAGGAGCAAGTAAGTATAGATGTAAAAGGCAGACAACTTGGTCCGAAAGAAAAGATTAAAAGTAAGATGGCTAAAGAAAAAGAGAAATGTGATAGATACTTACTGAGACTGAGACTGTGTGGTTTGAAAGAAGAGCAAGAGGTTATTGATTACCAAATGGAGTATTAGGGACCAAATAAAATGTAGGGCCTGTGAGTGTTGGCACTTCCTAAGGAGAGTGATCAGCTGTGAGAAATTAGTCTTGGCAGGAGAAACATTTAAAAATAATAGTAGTACCGTTTTGAAGTCTGTTAAAGTGAGTTCATTTTATACTTCTCAACACTATATTTCTTCACCAGTGAGGAAAAAAATCAATGTATTTTGACATCTAGGAAAGGGGGGAAAAGAGAAAGTAACCCATTTCCCATACAACTTAGAAAATGCTTTATTTTTAATGATGAATTTAACTCCTTAAGGGCTTTACTTTTTTTCCATCAAGTTTTAAACGTTCGGGACAGAATAATAGAACAAGGATATCTGCAATGTCAGATACCAGAGTGAGCTTCAGGAATGACTGGCTAAAAACAATCCTCACTACAGTTGTGATTTGTAAGCAAATACATGCTATTTCAGAGTTTATATTGTGAATATGAAGATATATTTGTTTTTAAATATTCCTCCTTGATTACTTGGCACTCCTTTATTGATAGGAATAATACTTTGTTAGGGTCCATTTTATATGTTGAAAATTATTTGCTAGGAATCAGAGCTAACTCTGATCGACCTGCTGAAATAGACACGTTTGCAGTCTGCATTCTCTCATCATCTTCCCTCTTTTGTGCTGTCGCCTCTCCCGGTTTGTGCCCACTGCCCTCATCTTTCTTCATTAAGTGTCTTGATCTAGGCGGATCTTCCCTAGGTAGTGTCCGAGGCTTGCCCCATCTTTCCACTCTTCAACGTCTGGAACAAATGGCTAATAAATGGGTTCACCCTAATGTACTAATGACTGATAATTACATTGTGTTCTTTCTTCAAAGTTACTAGCTTTATGCTGGAAGCTCTTTGAAGGGGAAGTAGACACAGATCTTGGTCATTTTTGTATCCTCTCTATCACCCAACAAAGTGCCTTCCCTATGATAAATACACATTAACTCCTAAATGAAGATTTCTTGAGTTTTATGTTTTTCTCCCCACATCTAGTTATATATCACTGAGAGTAATCCTTTATTTTTTATTTTTAGGTTTTATGTTATTTTTTAGGTTCTAACAGAGAGATACAGCAGTCAAGCAGAATCAGAGTCTTTAAAAGTGATACTAACTTTTTTCCTGACTGACATTTATATAAACATATTAAAGGGAAAATTTAAAAGGAAAATGTACTCTATAATACAACCATCCTAACACTGTAAATAACTTCTCTATATTCCTGTCTGATCCTTGGCTTACAGGTAATTAAAAATTACATTTATAGTACACATATTTTTGGATTTTTATGTTTGTTTAATTTTATTGTTTTGAAATCGAATTTATCATGAAGGGACAAAGACTTACTCTAAATATTAAAATCTCTAATGATGAAATTTCAGACCTTCACACACAAAAACCCCGGAATATATTTTTGGATTGGGGAAACTTTTTCAGAGCTCTCTAGGGGCTGTGTTTCTGAATCTTTTAAAGTCTAACTCATAAGGTCTTCTGTTTTAGAAGGAGACATTAGAAATATAGGATTTTAGAGACATACGGTAGGTAGGCCTTAGAGAAAGAGAAGTTCCAAAATGAGATTTAATGGTAGGTGCCAGCTTCTATAACTGAAGGCATTTACCTGTCCTGGAGTCTATCTAGAAAAAAGCCTCAGATCTTTGAGTTTTTCTATCCTTATTCCAAATACATACCTTATGATGAGTTTAACCAAAGGGGTTTGGATGTGTAGGCCATATTCACTAGTGTTAAGAAAAATCAAATTAATTTCTCTGTTATCTAATCAGTCACTATCACTCTTGTAGCCACGCCAATGCCCTTTACAGAAGAAACACTGGAATGTTTTGTTAATCAAGGGATTATATTAAACACTTCAAGTGTTATATAATTAGTATTTTTACCACTGTAACTCAAAAAGATTTGGAAGAACTGCCATAGTGTGGAGTTTAGCCTTGAATGTCCATTACCAGGAAATGGAATGACTAGAAGAATATAACTAGTATTTAGAAATGTGCACTTTAATGCAGTCCATTTCTCTCCTTTTCACCTACTCCGTTATGACCTCTGTTATCTGCTGTGGTACTTACATGTTTAATGCCAGTAGTGAGCCCCTTTCTCTCTCTCTCTCTCTCTCTCCCTCTCTTTCTCTCTCTCTGTCTCTCTCTCCCCCTCTCCCTCTCCCTCCCACACACACACACACACACACACACACACTCCGGCTGACCCTTGATACTCAAGTTGCAAGTGGGTGATTCAGTGTGCTGTGCAGTTTAACTCACCATTTCTTATTTAAGTAGGCATCTAGAGTATTTTTTTCCTCCTAACACAAAACTAAAATCTTACAAGGCCACTGACAACGTATAATATTCCCAGTCTAAATATAGGAGATTGCTTCCTTTTTTAAAGAAGTTAGAGTTCATAAGATCAGAGAGCAAAACTCTCTGGGATTCTCTCCCTTATGATTCAGCTTGTCCTGAAGGGGACAGAAAATCAGGCCACAGCCCAGACAGAGAAAATTGTGCGACATGGAAAATGCAGAGCCGATTCCCATCTCGCACCTGCAGAATCTGCTGTCAGCTGTTCAATTCTAAGTTCTGTGGCTTTTCTTGATTCCTGCCGTTTGCCTGGCTAATTTATTAACTCCTTAATATCTGCAGCAAAGACCACATAGGCAAATATTTATGGGATCACAAAAAAGACAAGAATGGAAGGGTGACTGAGCAGGCTGACTGAATTTTGTGTTTACTGCACTGAACAGTTGCTGACAGTTGTCTCGACAGCTGCACACGGGCCAGAGTGACATCTCAGAATTCAGCCTTGACTTCCTAGCCTTGCTTCCATTCATTCCACCTTCAGCAGCCATCGAGCCATTCAGTACACCATCCTCATTTTATGTTGCAGGCAAAAAGCCAACAAAAATATGGTCACATTTAAAAGCCTTTTAAGCAGTGAGCACCTCCCTCCTTTCCCGATTGTTCCCTATTTTTTCACATTCCTAGTTAATAGGTTTTTAAAGCAGTTTCCCCAACTCTTTTCCTGCCACATACTGTCTTGTGTGGCATCTATGCAGCAAAAGGCTGTTCTTCAAGAGGCTTTTAAATCCATTGTACCTCTTTGTGCCTTTCAACTGCTAACTCTTCAGGTACGGGCTGTTTCTTGCTTAGCATATTTTGCATGTTCCAAGCCATTCACAGCAACTACAGGAAAAGTGAGGATAGAAATAAAAATAATAAACACAGTCATTTTAAATGAAGTTTAGAGCCATGTTTGCAGTTTTCTATTTGCTCAGGGTATCTCATAGATACCCATCAAGGGGAACATCTTCAGGAAGTGTACACTTTTGAGTTGAAATATAAATAGGTTTCTTTTTTCTTTTTTTCTCCCTCCCTCTCATCTTCTCCCCCTCCCACCCTCCCTCCCTTTCTTTTTTCTTTTCTTTTCTTTTTTTTTTTTTTTTGAGAATTAAAGTTCCCTGGTAAGTCTCAAGGCTTTAGTTTATTGAAACACTGATACACCATAAATTAGGTTGTTTGGAAATCCCCTCGTTTTTATCAGCAGAATGAGGATAAGAGAAAGATGCAAATGATGAGCACTAAAAAACCTAAATATTGTGAATTAGAAAGGATCTAAAGGTCTGTATTTACAGTTTTCATTTAACAAGTATTTATTGTCTACTATGTGCCAGGAGTTGTGCTTGAGCATTAGATGTAAAGATGAATAGGAAATAGTCTCTGTTCTAGAAGCAGCTCAGGTCTAGTGAGGAAAAAATACAGGTAAATAAGCAATTAATTAAATATGTATATTGAGAAATAATGCTTTATGGTCTTGCTTGAAATTGAAAGGATTTGTTTAACTCAGATAAGAAATCTAAGGTAGGTAAGTATGCTGTTAAAATATGAAGTAAACAACTCTTTTCCCACCTGACTACAGAAAATAATAATGACTAGCTCTCACTTTTAAATACTTAAAATTGTATGATCTTTTCAGACCCTGCAATGCTATATGCTTTTTCTTCAACTCTGAGATCAGTGATCTCATCATGTTGGCAAAATGAACTGAAGTTTTCTAAGTAATGTAGCTGTTATCCATTATTTAAATACTTAAGTCTTATAGTATGTTCTTTTTTCCCTGGCTTTGTTTGGTGGGTGATATTTAATAAGTTATAGAAAACTAGATTAACGAAGGCTATCAAGGATAAAACTGCTTGTAGCAATCTTTTTTTTTTCTTTTTCTGTGTTGCCGCTATGCTTGGCACAAACTTTACATTTAAATTATTTTCCCACCATTTGGTTATAATTCTGTCTCTCCTTTAAAGAAGTGTTCATGTCTTTATCCTGGTTGATATCGCAGTGCCTACCATAATGATTGGCACATGGGAAAGGTTTAGGAAGGAAGGAAGGAGTGAAGGCAGGAAGATGGTCAATCTTTTCTATACACTAAAGTAGTATACAGATTATTCAGTCACTTGTGTCACTCTATCTTTGAAACCACAAGTTTTTATTTTATTTTATATACCATGTAATACTTCACAGCTTAGCTTTTAAGATGAGCTGGTCACTCAATACATTCAACTTCAGACAGCCAGATGTACCATAGTTATTTTTTATTTGCACTGATTATCTGCAAAACTACAATTAAGATAATTCCATTCAAATAGGTTTGGATAATAGTGTCACTAAAGAGGACGTAACCACATAAAGTCTTGCAGTTAAGAGCCCAGAGTTCCTTTTTTTTTAAGATTACTTTCCGTTTACAGTTATTACAAAATCTTGATTGTATTCCTTGCGTTGTACAGTACATCCTTGGGCCTATCTTACATCCAGTAATTTGTGCCTCCCACTTCCCCACTCCTATATTGCCCCTCCCCCACTCGTGGCCACTAGCTTGTTCTCTATACCTGTGAGTCTGGTTCTTTTTGGTTATATTCACCATTTTTTTTTAAGATTCCACATATAAGTTATATCATACAGTATTTGTCTTTCTCTGACTTATTTCATTTAGCATAATACTCTCCAAGTCCTTCCATGTTGCTGCAGATGGCAAAATTGCATTCTTTTTTTATAGCTGAGTAGTATTCCAGTGTGTATGTGTGTGTGTATGTGTATCACATCTTTTTTTATCCATTCATCTGTTGCTGGACACTTAGGTTGCTTCTATATCTTGGCAATTGTAAATAATGCTGCTATGAACATTGGGGTGCATGTATCTTTTCAAATTAATGTTTTTGTCTTTTTGGGTATATACCTAGAAGTGGAATTGCTGGATCATATGGTAGTTCTATTTTTAGTTTGTTGAGAAACCTCCATACAGTGGAAGCCCAGAGTTCTTATTCTGTTCTTTCTTTAAAGGAAGATTGGCTTGTGCCAAAGTCACACTTATTTTTGATTAGAGATCATACAACATTTATGGGTCACATTGTGATCAATCATACCTTATGTTGGATTTTTCCTCCTGTACGTAGTTTATAGGATTTATAATCTTTTAAACATTTAAAATAAACAGCTGTTACAGAATATGAGTGTGCACGCATTTAAAAAGAAAAAAAAAGCTATTTTAAAAAAACAAAAAAGCAAATGGTTCCTAAATCTTCATTAAAGGAAGGAAAACTTGGATTTTTCTTTCTGATGATTCTGATTCATTCGTTAAGTCAATAATTAATTGACTATTTATTGACTACAAATATTGTCAAGGTGTTATATGGGTGCTGTGAAGGAAACAAAAATGATTAAGAAATAGTCCCTGCCCTCAGGGAACTTTAAAGCAGAATATGATTAATGTCTCAAGGGAGGCACATTAGGGAAGTAGCGTTTAAGCTGAATCTTGAAGGATTTAAACCAGTGGAGATGTGAGGAAGACTTTATAAGCAGCGACAATAGCATGTGCTAAGACTCCAGACAGGAGCATGGAGGAAGCATTGGGATGAAGGCTTGTGTTGGTTTAAGGTCATATAGTGGAGATATTTAGATACAAACTATGAAATTTATACTTCAGTTCAGGGAATACAGACCAATTACTTTTTAATTTAGAAAATAGAAATGTGGTTTTTTTTTTTAAGGAAGATTAGGCTGTCCATCTGTTGGATGGCTAGGTGTGAGGGGAGGAAAAACTAGCAGTGGGGAGCTGAGTTGGGAAGGTGTGAGATTCTAGGATAGGAGTCTCATATTGGATTTTGGCTGTGGTGGCCGAAACAAGGAGATGAGTGCTGGATAAATACTGTAGCTATAGGAGCTGCTAAAATTTGCCCTAAACAGGAGTGATGGAAAGCAATAAAAGGGAATCAAGTATGGCACCAGATTTTGAGCTGGGAAGACAAGGAGAATGACGGTATTAGGAGTAGAAAGAGGAAAGTCAGATGGAGAAACTAGTTTAGTGGGAAAGATATGAATTTGGTTTTGACCCTGTTGTATTTGAATTGTTGTTCATTTGCTCAGGTTAAAGACAGCTATCGGAGTAAATGAAAATGGGAGAGAGGTCAGAACTAGAGATAGAGATCTTGGAATCATTTGTATTGTAATGATAATGGAAGCTCTGCAGGGAATATGGTCTCAAAAAGAGAGAGGGAGGAGGTGGTGAGAGAAGAGAATTGTGGACAAAACCTGAATCCTTAAATGCAAGAAGATAAGCCCATAAAGGGAGACAGAGACAGACTTGCCTTAAGATTAAAGGAGTATCAGAATTGTGAAGGGTTATGGGGACCAAGAAAGGAAAGAGTTTAAAAAATGAGGTAAGTCAATAGCAACCAGAAATGTTCAGTTTTTAAAACAAATTCACATTTTAAAAACATTGTCTATATTTTACCTGCATGTTTTTGGTATTATATATCCCATAAATATGTCTGTGTTTGGAAGGATCCATACCAAACTGTTAGTAATTGTTAATCTGGAGGAGTTGGATATGGTAGATTTTCTCTGTGTAAGTGTATAAAGATGTATCAGTGAGGCTCTCAGGAGGAAACAGATGGCACTTTCAAATTAGGATAATCAAAAACAGTTAATAAAGAGACTGTTTACAAACATGTGGATGAGGTGTTGGGAAACCACAAAGATTAGTGTAGTATCCCAGGGCTAGCAACAGCAGGGGTTGTTAACACCCCAAGGCCGTAAAGGATGAATAGAAGGAGCAATTTTTGAAACTCAGAGAGGAGTGGTGGAGGGATGACTGCCTTGGGAGAAGCTGTGACTTTGGTCAAGGGGGCAGCAAGCCTGAAGGAACCTCTGGGAAGGAGACTGGGGGAATAAATATCCACTCTCGTCCCTCCCTTGGGTTTCTTTTTGCAGACAGGCCTAATCCAGTCGGGAGCTGTATATCTAGGCAGCGGTCTATACAGGGCAGCTTCCTGAGGCAGAGCAGGGTGGGAAAGGGTCTGGATGGGCAAATAGAAGATATTTGGTGCAAACTGCATTGTATGAATTTAAAAATATAATTGTGTATTCTCTTTTTTTAAGGGAATGTGTAACTTTCTGCATACTTATGCATTCATATAATACAAAATTTATAAAGTACATTATTGTATAAATAATGATTAAAGAAAAAGCATCTATAAACTCTCCACAAAAAAGGCCCCAGTGGGATTTTACAAAACTTTCAAGGGATAAATAATATTTATGTTATATAAATTGCTCCAGAAAATGGGGAAAAAAAAAAAGAAGAAAAGAGAAACTGCCCCATTGCCCAGCTCATTTTATGAGGCTTGTATAGTCTTGATATAGGATAAGGAAGATGTAAGACAAGAAAAGCATAACTTATTTCATTCCATGGATGTGGGTACAATAACTCTGAATATTGGCTAACCAAATCCAATAGTTTATTTTAGAAAGTACATATTGATCAAGTAGTATTTACCCAAGACTGAAAGGATGTTACAACATCAGAAAAATGTATCAGTGTACTTCATTTTAATATTAGATCTAAGAAGAAATAGCATATGATGATTTCCTGAGACACAGAAAATCATCTTATGATAAAAGTTGCAGAATAAAATATTAATACATATTTGTGAAAAATTTACAGATTAGTAGGAGTATCAATGATTTTTCTAGGCAATTTATGGGAAAAAAACTTACTGGGATAAATTAGAAGCATTTCCACTGAAACAAAGAACAAGAAAAAAATGTTTACAATTTTCACTACCATTTAAACATAATATTGGAGGTTCTGCCTACCTTTTAAGGCAGAATAAAGATGTAAGGCATGTTAGGGTTGGAAGAGATAAAAATCATTATTTATAGATAATATGATTATATAGAAAATACAATTGAATCACCATACTACGAGTGCTAACAAAAGTTTAACAAGGTTAGTAGAGGTATACAAATTAACTAAAAAAGCATTCCTTTTAAACAAGTTACTCTTATAATAAAAATAAGATATTATTTTAAGACACATAAATCCTCATTTTTTGTTTCCTTTAGTAGAAAAGACATAAATAAGATATGAATAAATGGTGAGAGATAACTGTTTGCATGGTTGCTATGATTTAACCTAGTAAAGTTATCAATTCTCTTCAAGTACACATGCAGAGTAAATGAAATTTCAGTCAAAAGTCTAACTGGATTTTGGAGGAACACAACAAATTCTAAAATTTATATGGATGGCCAAATTTCTAAAAATGTACATAGGAAAAATGAGCCAAATAGGCGTTAGTTACTCTCACTCATCAGCTATTAAGACATACTGCAAATGGTGATGGTGATGATGATGATGTTGATGATAATGCTTTTGTTCCTGCAATCTATAAATAAACCAAAATGAAACAAAATTGAGAGCTCAGAAATAGACCTAGTTATATATAAGGACATATGATAAATATTTGTATCACAAAGCAATTGAAAAAGGACAAATTGTTTAGTAGATGATGTTAGGATAACTATTTCATTATATGGAGAAAAATACAGACCTCTAACTTACATGAAGTTTGGCTCCAGATAGATCAAGTATCTAAATGTGAAAGATAAATTGATAAAGGTGATAGAAGATAATAGAAGAAAATGTGAAATAACGTCTTTGTGACCAAGGGGTAGGAAAAGGCTTTTTAAACAGAATCTCAAAAGCATCAACTTAAAGTCAAAAAGGAGAGGTTGGATTTAGTTACACCAAAATTAAGGATTTTGTTCAATGTCGTGTTCCATAGATGAAGTTAACAAACAGATGTTAGATTGGGAAAGGATATTTGCCACATTTAAAACCAGCAAGGGATAATAGCTTGCTAAACAAAATCTCAATGCATGAACCC
The DNA here is from genome assembly GCF_048564905.1 of Vicugna pacos. Lineage (NCBI taxonomy): Eukaryota > Metazoa > Chordata > Mammalia > Artiodactyla > Camelidae > Vicugna > Vicugna pacos. Next base: position 51,009,614 of record NC_132987.1, on the reverse strand, counting down.
CTTTAATCAACAAGAAAAATATGGGAAACCTAAGAAAAGAGTTCAAAAAAATTCATAAGAGGATAAACAGGTAATTCAGAGATGATGTTTGAGTAAATAGCAAATATATGAAGAGTTGCTAAAGTTCGTTGTAAAGAGGTGAAATGCAAATTAAAGCAACAATAAAATGTCATTTTATAAGTATTTGAATGTCAGCAATTAGAAAGGCAGATAATACCAAGTATTGGAGAAGATATGGGATAGTGGAAATTTTTGCACTGCTGATGGGGATATAAGTTGCACAATAAGTCTGGAAAGTCATCATATGTTTGACAATCCCACTGATGAATCTGTTTTTCCAGATAACTAGCAAGAATTTGGGGACATGTTCATGGATGTTATAGTTTCATTCATGGAAGTAAAGAGTTAGATGGATCTGAGGTGTCCAGTGAGTAATTTTAATCAGTAAGTAAATACAGTAGATGCATACTATGAAATGATATGCAGCAGTAAGAAGCAATGAACTAACTGATCATGGAAAAAAAAATTCAGACATAATCATGAAAGGAAAAATAGAAAACGGCACAAATACTATTTATATAAGTAGAATACACATAATTCTTTACCAAACAACACCTGTTTTATAATACTACATACATTTAAAGATACATAGTACTCTCTTTAAAATAGATAAGTACTCAGAGGAGGGAAATGAGAGTGAAAATGGAAGAAAGAGTGAAATAAAGTAGAGAAGAGGGATCTTGCAAGGATCACAGCATGCTGAGAAATTAAGACCACAGTTAGATCAACTTGCTGTCTGTGCATCTGAAGTTCAAAATCTAACAATAACAAATGAGACATTTAGGTGGTTTTCAATCTTTTGCTACAATGGCTATCTTTGTCATACATCATTTTGAATAAAAAACCCAACAAAACATTATACTAACATTTCTGAGGTATTTTCTCCACTCCTGTTTTTCCCTAAGACAGACTCATGGTATTCTAGGCAGAAGTAAAGTTAGTTATGTGTCTAGCAAGTATCCAGGGTATTCTCATGGCCTCCTTGACTGATCTGGTTTCAGTGATCTGAGAGACAAGGTCTATTTCTGCAGCTTTCACACATTTTGGTCTCAGGATCCCTTTGCACTCTCAAAATTATTGAGGATCCGAAAGAGCTTTTGTTATTTACCATGTAAGGAATAAATGTAAATAGTTAATAATTTAAGAATAACCATCATAAATCCGTAAAGTGTTAACATAATAACATTTAAAATGAAAAATAATTATATTTTGCAAAACAAATATTTAGTGAGAAGAGTGGCATCTTTTACGTGTGTACGAATCTCTTTAATGTCTGACTTAATAGAAGACAGCTGGATTCTCATGTTTGTTCTGCATTCATCTCTTGTGAAATGTTGTTTTGATTGAAGTATATCTGGAAAATCCAGCTTCACAGACATATAGTTTGAAAAGTGAGCAATATTTTAACAGCCTTCTCAGATAATTGTGGATATTTGTCTTTGATATTGCACCAAAGCTCGACAAGTGGTAGTTTCTTGAAGGTGATTTTCAGTTTGAAATCTGAAACTATTATCAATGAACTTTTTGATATTAAAATTTATTGGCATGTCTTGTACTTTGATGAATCTTTTATCCATGCATAATTTTGTAATGTCATGAATTGGTCATTTGGAAAATATTGGTTCACTAAGTTATATATATCATATACAATATTAAAAAATCACATTTGTTAATTATAACACTGATCTCATCAGAAAAGTGCTAAAATATTGGGAAGCTATGAAGCTTACAGTAGTGGATACAATTTTTCTAAATTTTCTAATTTTCATTGAGAGTTTTTGGCAACAGTACTGTCTTTTTTTTCCCCTGGAGGTTATAGACTTGCTTTACTTTTGAGAAAATACCAGATACTCAAGTCTGAATAAAGTATAGTTTGTTTGCAGATTTTTCTTTCAAATAACAATGGTGTTCCATGAAAAAAGGGGCTAGTAGTTCAGCTGCAACTCAAAGTATGATGAGATTATCTTGATCCTTTGTGTGGTGTGCAGCGAAAGTGTTTATACATACTTCCCATTTTATAACACAGAATATTAAAAAGGCTTATTCTCAAGGGTTTAGATTAAATAAAATTAATAATTTCTGCTGACTCATCAAGGACATTCTTAAATGACTGGCTTTCCTCCCTGCATGGAGGTGAATGACAGAGATAAAGCTGTTTTGTGCCAGTGTCTTGATGTGTGCTAGGGTGGCAGCTGTTTTGTGAACTGTCTCTCGATTTCACCCACTCTTCCTCAGCTTCCATTTCTTTCCACTTCCTAAATTTGAAGAAGGGTTCGTGAATTAGGAGAGTTCAACTTCTCCCAGGGATTGAAAGTAGCACACAGGAGGAGGACCAAGAAGTTACCTAAGAAAGAGGGGAAGGAGGAGTAAGAAAGAAAGTGCAGAGAGAGGGAGAGACTGATTTGGATGACGTTCTCTGGTCTGACTGTATTGCAGTTTTAGCAATCTCCATGTCAGAACTTATTTTTAACCTTCAAATGTTACAGTGGGAAAAGCATTTCTAACGATGACTTCAGAAATTATGTAAGAAAAAATATTGAAAAAAAATTTTTAAAAAGCATTTCTGCATGACAAGAAACTACCATAAACTCAAGAGACAAATATTAGCAATTGATACCAAACAAAAGACTAACCACCTTTATGTATAAAGAACTCCTAGATGTGAGAGAATAATGGATTAAACATATAAACAGGTATGTATCACAGAAAAGGAGTTGTGAATGGCTCCTTAATTTATAAAAAGAATGTTCAACCTCACTTGTCATAAATGCAAATTATAGCTACATGAAGTACTACTTCCCACTTATCAAATTGATGAAAATCTTTAAATTTGACAGTATATTGACAAGACTATATGTAAACAGATATTTTTGTACACCCCTTGTAAGAGTATAAATTGGCATAACCCCTACAGAGAGCAATTTAGAAGTATCTGTCAAAGTTACAAATTAGCCTTTGCCCTGGCAATTTCACTTCTGGGAATTTTTCCTATACATGGACTTGCATATGCACATATGTGAACTGACATTTAAAGAAAGGTGGCTTTTTTTTTTTTTGGTGTTGGTTGTATTTGCAAAAGTTTAGAAACAACTGACTGTCCATCAGTAAGAACTAATAACAGTGCGTATGTGTTGAAGGAATTAAGGTAATGGGCATACTGGGGGCAAGAGTAGGAGGGAGACCTTTCACTGTAGGTCTATCTCCTTATATTTTATTTTGAAAAAATTTAAATGTATTACCCATTACATTTAAAGGATTTAAAAAATTCTTTATACTATGTGGTAAGTATTAAATTTGTCCTTTATGGTTACTAAGATAGAAAATGGGAAGAAAAATAATCCATCTGCTTTCTGTTGAAGTGAAATTGGAATTATGACCTAATGGTGTCTTATTTTCAGTAGTCACTTAATACATATTGGTTGAATGAGTGAAACAAATGGACAGTGACATTGCATTGCTATTAGGTAGTTTTATGATCGTGGTACACACAAGATAAAATTCACTTTTAGTTCCACTGTCTTTCCTATTCTTCCTTCCTCTTTCCTCCTTTTCTTTTTCATAAACATGAGCTTCAACTCCTACTTCACTACCCAGACCTAAATAAAAATATGTTTGAAAGAACTACTCCACGTGAATGGACAGTTGTCTATATGAGATCTGGTGGTTCCAAATTATGCCCATTTTCTTTTACAAACAATAAAACAGGGTCTATATTATATCAAATAAACTGATTAAAGTTGAAAATTTTATTTATGCCTTTGTGTACATGTAGAGAGAATCTGGATTACAGAGCTCTGGACAAGTCTCAGAGTTTGAGATTTTAATAATTGATCCATTGATTCCTGAATTTGCATACTTTTCCCATTCTTGTCAATTGCTTGGTCAGATAGAAAACATCCCATAAGAACTTAAAGTCCACTAAATCAAAATATGTATTTACTGGAATGTAATACAATATGTATTTAATGTATTTGAATAATAACAGAATAAGAAGCCTCTTAACTGTTTTCTCAATTAAACTCTCCTAAATTGCCATACATAATACAAATTATTATTATAAACTCCTTGTACATGCACTGTAATTCCATAAGTTTTCTTCTACTATTTTTTTTTTGTTTTGTTTTACTGTGAGCAACAGAGGTTCAGAATACATTTACATGGTGTAAAGTTTCTGACATATAATTGGAAAACAGAACAAAGATGCAATTCAGTTTGATGAAACTTTACAGTTCTGCATGTCTTTATGGGCATGTACATATATTGATACAAAATAATCCATTTAGCACTTTTTAAAAAGCTTTCACTGATGAAAAGTGTATATTTATAAATGACGTAATGTAGGCATTCATTTTTATATAGCACCTCCATTAAATTATTCCCTGTTTTTCCAAGTAAAAATGATCTTATACTCTCTTAACTTTAATAACTAACAAAATTAAAGTCAACATTCTCTTAAATTTACTTTACATAATGAGGTCAAACTACATCATTTTTGTTTCAAATTAAATTTGATTTTTAGAAAAGTAGGAGGTAAACCTTTGCTTAAAAGAAAAATCAAATAATTCAAATGGGGGCTGAATCCATTTCTTAAATCTTTTCCTGTGTTGCCCAGGATTTCTAGGAATGGCATCATTTCAAACTTGAGGCATCACTGCTGTGTTTTTCACATATGGTTGGAATGACAATTCCCTTTCAGTGACAGCCTCCCATTTTCACATGGGAGGAGCTGGAATACAGTTATGGAGTAGTCTGTCAAAGATTTTTTTTTATTATTAACAGAAAAGTTATATTGTCTGCTTGCCTGAGAATGTTTGTGGAAACTTGTGATTTCTACATCTGGAATTCATTTTTGAGAGTACATGCAAATCAAACTGTTGAATAGGTAACGATATTTTACTCCCCTGCAGACCTAACTTGTGGTCTAATGTACAACTACAGCAGATCTTCAAAGCTGTCCATCACGGTTGGAAAACTCCAAGATGGTTTATCCTGAGAAGTACTCTCTCAGGAGTTGCTTTTTAAGAATAGGATAGATTTTCTCATTTCTAAAATGGCTTTATTAAAACCTCACCTAGAAGCAGAGGTAGAATTTTGTTTTTAGTCTTAAGAATTTATAGTTATTCTGGTCAGCAAAGCCTAATAATAATTTACTTAATCTAAAATTTAAAATAAAGGCAGCCAAATTTTCACAATTATTTTTCAAATGCAATTCCTAAAATAATTGGTATGTCTAGACTTGGCATTTTCTGTACCAGTGGTTCCTAGGTAATGATTAATGATTACATTTTCATCCATCTGTGGTGAAATAGGAATATAAGGACAATTAAATAGATCCAGTTTAAATTAGGACTATCCTTTTTATTGAGATTATGTCATTTCCTACTTTTAAATGTTAAAATGTTCATTCTTTTATTAAATAACAGTAGTGATAGATAATTATTTTTGTCATCTTTTTGGTGGCAATTTTTTGTAGATGTCTAGTTTTTGAAAGATTTATTGGTTGTGAGATACAGAAATGTAGGAACCGAATTTTATACAATACTAAAACATCCACATAAAGTAAAAATTTAGTGTCAAAAACATTTAATTTACTAAATATTTAACCTTTTAACAGGACATTGAGATACTTGCTGTAAAGTAACAATTAATTATAGTCTACTATATATGCAAACATTTACAAATAAATTTATTCATATGGTCAACATATAACATGAGATGAATTAGAAAGGGCTTTTAGAAAGTGTGGACAGTGACTTGGCCTGGGATGGACAGGCAAAGGAAGAAACTAACAGACTGAAAGGTCACATTTGCTGTGACTCTGAAATTATTTTATGAGTTTGGCTTAAAGAATTGAGATTAGCTAAATCTGGATTAAAGAGAGGAGAATTATCACTCTTACAACGTTGATAAATTAGGAATGGTTTTAGCAGCTGGTGATTAATGAGGGCTCAAAGGTAATTATACCTGGAGTACAAAATCTTTGTTTTATTTGATGCTCCCCTCTTAGCACCTAGTCGGTGCTCCATAAATATAAGGTGAATGAAGACCATGGAAGAAGAAAGAGAAGGTGGCTGCTGGAAAAGCAGCAGTGGAGTACTGTGTAGATTACCAAGAAGATGAATTTTAGGAATAGCTAATAAATTCAGTTTTTTGAAGGCCTCTTTTAACCCAGACAACATAATCTTTTTTACTATCAATTGCTTTACTAACTACAATATGGATGGTAATACTCAAAATTATTCATTTGAAAGATTTTGTATTGGCTGTCAGTTATTATCACGGGAATTTACATGATAACGAGAAGACTACAGAGTTTATGTGTTAAGATTGTCCTAAATCCATTAGTAATTCTAAAACTTTGGTAAACTTTTTATTTGTGCAAAGAATTTCACTTCTAGTGACATATTTATGGACCTAAAATGATTATCAGCTCCTTAAAATCACCAATAGAGTTGGAAAGTAATTCCAAAGATAATCTGTATCATCTTTCCTGTTTATAAAAACTAATTTTCAAAGATCTTATTGACATTTTGCACTGTATTGAATCAGGCCTACTTTATTTTTAAAAAATTCAATTATATAAATTTGAGGTATATAGCATTATAATTCAACACCTGTATATACTACAAAGTGCCACCACAGGTCTAGTTACCATCCATCGCCATATGGTTGACTTCCTTCACCCATTTTGCTCACCCCCCTTACCTTCTTCCCCTCTGGTAATCACTAATCTGATCTCTATCTCTGTGAGTTAGTTTTTGTTTTATTTTGTTTGTTAATTTGTTTTGTTTTTCTAGATTCCACAGATGAGTGAAATCATACAGTATTTGTCTTTCCTCATGTGACTTATTTCATTTAGCATAATACCTTCAAGGTCCATCCATGTTGCAAATAAAAGGATTTCACTCATTTTTATGGCTGAGTAGTATTCCATTGTCTGTATATGTACCACATCTTTATTCAGTCATCCATCAGTAGACACTTAGGTAGTTTCCATATGGCTAAATAATACTGCAGTGAACATAGGGATGCCTGTATCTTTTCGAATTTCTGTTCTTGTATTCTTTGGATAAATTGAAGTGAAATAGCTGGGTCTTATAGTGGTTCTAGTCTTAATTTTTTGAAGACTCTCCATACTGTTTTCCATAATGCCTGCACCAACTTACAGTTTCATCAACAGTGTATGAAGGTTCCCTTTTCTCCATATCCTCTTTAACATTTGTTATTTCTTGTCTTTTTAATAATAGCTATTCTAATGTATGCAAGGTGATATCTCATTGTGGTTTTGGCTTTCACTTCTCTAATAATTAGTGATGTTGAGCATCTTTTCATGTACCTGTTAGCCATCTGTATGTCTTCTTTGGAAAAAAATGTCTATTCAGATCCTCTGCTCATTTTTTAATTGTTTTTTTTTGTTTGTTTGTTTTGGCTGTTGTTTTGGATATTAACTCCTTATCAGATATATCATTAGAAAATATCTTTTCCCATTCAGTAGGTTTCCTTTTCATTTTGATGATGGTTTCCTTTGCCGTACAGAAGCTTTTTAGCTTGATGTAGTCTCATTTATTTATTTTTGCTTTTGTTGCCCTTGTTTTTGGAGTCAGATCCACAAAAACATCACTAAGGTCCATGTCAATGAGGTAACTACTTATGTTTTTTTTTTTCCTAGAAATTTTATGGTTTCAGGTCTTACATTCAAGTCTTTAATCCATTTTAAGTTAGATTTTGTGTATGATGTAAGATAGCAGTTTAGCTTCATTCTTTTGCATGTAATTGTCCAGTTTCCCAGCCCCATTTACTGAAGAGATTGTTCTTTCTCCATTGTACAGTTTTTGCTCCTTTGTCATAAGTTAATGGTCCATATATGTGTGGGTTTATTCCTGGGCTCTCAGTTTTGTTCCATTGATCTGTGTATTTGTTTTTGTGACAGTATTATAACCATTTTGATTACTGTAGCTTTGTAGTACAGTTTGAAATCAGGGAGTGTGATTTTTTTTTTCTCAAGATTGTTTTTGCTATTTGGGAACTTTTGTGGTTCCACAGAAATTTTAGAATTATTTGTTTTATTTCTGTGAAATATGCCATTGGAATTTTGATAGTGATTTTACTGAATCTGTAGATTTTTGAGGGTAGTATGGACATTTTAATAATATTAATTATTCCAGTCCACAAACATGGACTATCTTTCCATTTCTTTGTGTTTTCTTCAATTTCTTTTGTCAGTATCTTAGTTTTTATTTGTTTGTTTGTTTGTTTGTTTGTTTGTTTACTTACTTACTTAATGGAGGTACTAGGGATTGAACAGGACCTCATGCATGCTAAGTACACACTCTACCACTGCATTATACCCTCCCCTCCTTCGTTTACAATGTACAGGTCTTTCATCTCCTTTGTTAAATTTATTCCTATGTGTTTTATTCTTTTTGATGCAGTTGTAAATGAGATTTTTTCTCAATTTATCTTTCTGATATTTTGTTATTAGTGTATAGAAATGCAACAGCTTTCTGTATATTAGTTTTGTATCCTGAAACCTTACTGAATTCACTTATTAATTCTAGTAGTTTTTTGGTAGTCTTTAGGGTTCTCTATATACTGTGTCATGTCATCTGCACATAATGACAGTTTTACTCCTTCTTTTCCTATTTGGATGCCTTTTATTTCTTTTTCTTGCCTAATTGCTATGGCTAAGACTTCCAGTACTATGTTGAGTAAAAATGGTGGGAATGGGCATATTTGTTTTGTTCCTGATCTCAGAAAAAAGGCTTTCAGCTTTCTACCATTGAATATGGTGTTAGTTGTGTGTTTGTCATATATGACCTTTATTATATTGAGTTATATTCTCTCTGTACCCACTTTGTTGAAAGTTTTTTTTATCATAAATGGATGTTGACTTTTGTCAAAAACTTTTTCTGCATTACTGAGATGATCATGTGATTTTTATCCTTCATTTTGTTAATGTGATGTATCACACTTATTGATTTGTGGATGTTGAACCATCCTTGCATCCCTGGAATAAATCCCACTTGACTGTGGTGTATGATCCTTTTAATATATTGTTGGATTCTGTTTGTTAATATTTTGTTGAGGGTTTTTGCTCTCTGTGTTCATCAAGGATATTGGGCATCAGGTTTACTTTTAGATTTCTTATACTTATTAAAAACAAACTGCTTATAATTGTTTCTTATAAGTTATTTGGTCAAACAGTCAAAATTTGGTAAGGAAAAAGTATGAATGAGATTCATGAAAATTTATTTTTTATCAGATTAGTGTTTTGAAGTATGATTAAATATAAGATCTAAGTTTCATTTCACTTTACAGGATTAATTTCCCCAGAAACCAAAAGAGACACCACTTTATGGGCTAGAGTCATAAAGGATTGCAGCTTAATGATTTAGTCCTCAGATATACAAAAGCCCACATGGTTCTAATAAATGTAAAATTTTGATGTCCAATATATATGCGATAAGTTGACAATACAGGACTCCTTCAGTGAGATATTAGAATTTTCAATAGTAAGTTTGCTCTCACTAGTTCATCCCACATTAGCATTTATGTTTCTCCTCCCAACCCCCTCACCCTGTCTCAATGCATGAGGTACAAGACTCACTGATTATTTCTATTGTATGTTCTAGACATTTAAAAGTGTGTGGTCTAGCAAACTGTGAAGCAGACCAGAATTCTTTATAGCATAAAGTTAGTGACACATGGTTGCTTTAAATCATATCCACTATTATGGTAGCCAAAATGAATGCAATGATATAATAAAGGTTGTTTTTTTATCTATGTATAATTAAAGGTTCTCCCAAAACACTTAGAAAATATCTGTCTCATTCAGGAGAGGAACTTGGATTTGCAAAGTATGTATTGTTTTCCTGAACGCTTATTGCTTGTGAAACATGTGCATACCTGCATAAGAACATATGTTCATTAATTGTTAAAAAGAGTCATGGAAGCGAAGACAGATGTTCATTTTATCAGATTATCAGTGATGAGACCAGTGTAGCTATTCAGGATGTTCTTGATGTTCTGTTTGTGGTTATACTGTTTGTCATTTTTGCATTCCAGGTATTCCCCAGGAAGTGGGCCTCACAGTGTCTCCTTCCTGTGATTTACACAGGCTTGAGTGGCATACACACCAATTAGCCATTCATGTTCTCTGTTATTCTCTCATTTGGGGATTACTCTCCTCCTCTGACTCTGGTTGTCTCAGGTTGGGAGCATCTTGTTTCTGAAGTATAATGTCTCTCATGTGTGAAGGAGGCCACCTAAGTATGAAGTTACTCTCACTTCATTCTCTCTACTGTCCTTTCATGCTGTTGCCTTTTGAAAACCATCCCCTACGTCACCTTTCACCAAAGTATTCTTTGCTAATTTGGGAAGATTTATTATTGTATGTCTAAACTCAACTGAAAGGAGCAAATATGCAAATGAATCCTAATAGGGACTGTCCAACCATTTTCTCACAAGTTTTAAGCAAGTGCTTCTAGACTTTCTAAAAATAGAGTACATATCACAAAACAGCTTATATCCAGCAAACTCATTTTATCATTTAATCTGACCATAAATTATAGAAACTTGTTAAAAGCACTCCTCCTCTGTTTTCCTTTCTGGGCCAAGGAAGGCACAGGAAGAAGATGGAGACATGAGGAAGGTGACAGTCTTTTCCTACTCTGTCCTTACACGCGCTTAGCCTCCTGCACAGGAGTTACTCATGAGTCATCTATGTCTGAGGATTTTTTTCATATAAAGTTAAAATTGTATCCAGCTGCTCCAGCTGTTTTCATTTCACATTTCAATGTTTACTGTTTTATTGAATTGAGAAAGCAGCTATTGAGTGTTGCATGTATTATTCTAAAAAAGGAACTTTTTTGTCCTTAATAGCTAAAGTACCAGAACTGTCCAGGAGGTCAGGGACCATGTGTATTGTTTTCTACACTGAATTTCCAGAATCCAACCTGGTACTTGCTACCTTGTAGGTATTCAGTATACACTTAAAAATAGAATAAAGAATGGTCAGTGCTCTCCTAGTTGATAAAATAAATAATGATGCCTACATTGTATGTTTGTAACCTTGTGAAAGGCAAAAGATTAAATTGCCTTTCATTGTGTTTGTGTAGATACATGTATTAGAAACTATATAATTAAAGCCTTTTTATTGTTGATTTGCTGTTTTTAAACTAAATTTAAAATTGTGGAATCTGAGAACATTTATAAGAGGAATATTTGCAGCAGGGTTTCTGTTGCATGGCAGTTTGAAAGATACATTAATTGTAATGCTTTGTTTTTTGAGGCCTTGTCCTTATCAATTGTTTTGATCTATCAACTGTACAGCAACCCTGACCCTCTACTCAGTCGACAATCCAAGTATAACTTATAGTAGGCCCTTCCTATACATGGGTCCTCCGTGTCTGTGGTTCCTTGGTATCCATAGTTACAGATTTGAGGATTCAACCAACTTCAGATTGTGTAGTACTATAGTATTTACTCTGGGAAAAATCTGCACGTATTTGGACCCACACAGTTCAAACCCATGTTGTTCAGGGTCAACTGTAGTTCAAAATTCAAAACAGAAAGTTTTCTCTCCCATCCTTGACCCCTAGCCACCTAATTCCCCTCCTCACAGTTGGTGTTATTTGTTTCTTGCATAGTTTTCCAGAAATAATTTATGTTTTTAAAATTCAACACTAATTTAAATCTAGCTCTTATGTAAGGGCTTTCTTTATCAGTTCATACAGAGTTTCTTCATTCTTTTCTGTGGATTCATGTTCTGCATGGATCTACTATAATTTATTTAAACAATTTCTTGTTAATGAACATTTAAGTTATTTCCAGTATTTTACTATTATAAATTGTGATGCCATGAATAACTTTGTAAATATGTTATTCTGTATGCAGGTATTTCATTAGAATAAATTCCTAGACGTAAAATTACCTTTTAAAATAGGTGTAATTATGTATTTTTCTAGATGTAGAATTATTATATGAAAGGTATATGCATTTATAATTTTTTTATTGATTTATAATCACTTTACAATGTTTGCATTTATAATTTTGGTAAGTATCTTCCAAATTGCCTAAAGGGTAGGTTTTAATGATTTTTTTCTTAACAGTTTGCTTGACTCTTATACAAGCTGTGTAGTCACACCATAGAAAATCAAAGCCTACAGTCCTTAGGTGGAATAAGCAACCATGTCAGCGATGCGATTTAAAGAAGCACTGAGTGTCCTACAGTCCAAAAATCTGTAAGTCGCCAGCCTGTCATAATGTCATTTGAGGCAATCCTTAGAGGCTTTCTGTATAATAATCATACCCAATGCTTTATTTATTTTTTGGTTACTAGTAGTCATAGCTTGATAAACTATAAAATGCCTCTCCAAAACTTCCGTTTTTCTTGTGTATATTTCCACCTTATCTACTGAAAGACTGAAGTGACAGCCCATGACCTTTTTACTATAATAACCTGTGGAACATTCAAGTTACACAGAATATTGATATCACTCTAGGGGGTTGGAGGAGGAGCAAGTGAGGGAAGGAGGGAAAGAGAAACTTAATTCTTAACAGGTTTTTGTTGTTGTTGTTAAAATGCCCTGGAAAGTTCTAGATTTTAATGGAGATTTCATTGTGAATCTGCACAGTCATGGTTTTGTGAACTTGTTCCTGCTGATGGAGTTAATTTTGTTTTGGCAGGTGAATGTAGTTCTGAAAAAAAAAGAGTATTGTGCTCTATGGACACATGCTGATCCCTCTCACCCCAAAATGCTGAACATTAAACAGGAGTAGGGAGCTCTGGCCCCCCTTAACAGTTGAAGGGTAACTTAAAATTGATAATTTCTGTTCAGACTTTTAGTCTAGTAAGGTTGTCAATTGGGGTCTTCTAGGAAGGAATGTGTTTTTTTCCTCCTAAGTTTTACAGTATTTGCTAGATCTTTTTCTTTTTCCTTGAAGAAGTTTAGCAATATCTCAGGAAAACCATACACCACATCGGAGGGAATGGGAGTGAGGCGTGTAGAGAAAGTAATGTAAGAGCTGGTGAAGCAGAAAGGGATCTCTATATAAAAATGTTAGGAACCAAGAAGTAGGATAGTAGGAATATGCAACCTACTTAATACATAAAATATCCAAAAGTTTAGTGGCTTTCAGTATCAGTGAATTACAGGACATTCCTGCAGCCCCGCTGTATTAGTGACAGGGAAGTTGAACTCAACAGCCACAACACACTAATCCATTCAGGGCCGGTTGGATAAGGAAACTGCGTTGGTGAGGCAGCCGGTTGCTATGCAGTATTAGTGTTCCGCTTTAATTGTGCTTATTGCAGTGCTGGAAGCTCCATACCTGCATGCACGACCTTCTAAGCCCTTCTCAAATCAAAGCACACTACGAACATGATTTTATGTGCTCCAGACTCACCAGTTTTTAAATTATTTCTATGTTGCAAATTAGAAATTAAGCATCATGGAGAACTCAAGAACATGAGCAAATAAGAAACAAGGCTTTGGACAGAATAAGATTGTGAACAGAAAATTCCACTTTCCACTGCTGATTTCTATCACAAAATTCCAGTGACTCTATGAAAAACATTTTCCCCCTTTCTTCTTGATAGTCTGTGTATGTTTGTTGTCAAATATGAAAAAAAAAAAAGCTGTGATAGAAGAAGAGAGACAGCTTTTGAGATCTGTGATTTTGGTTTAGGTAAAGCTGCTCTACAAGCAGTTTCTTGTTGGGTCAACAAGCCTGTGTGTGTTTTGGCATAGAACTGAGAGTGCTAATGCCTAATGCACTTAGAATAACCCTTTCAGGGATGTTGAGATATCCAGGCGATAAACTGACAACAGTAGAGGAGGATGAAATACTAGAACTTTATCAACCTTAAGAAAAAGTTGCAAAAGCTGGATCCACTAGTTTGTAGACTTGCAATTTTCTATCTAGATGGCTATTGGAGTTTCTGTTACAACGTTCAGTCACCTTCTCTTGGGATAATACATGCTTGTATCAACAAGGCAGCACGGTATAATGGAAAGGGTGGAACTTAGGAACCAGGTAGATCTGAGTTTGAGTCCTATCTCTGCCCCTTTTTAGCTGTGTAATTTATTTATTTATTTATTTTTGGAGCTTGGAGTTCATTCGTTTAATGAGCACTTACTGAACTCCTGCTCTGGCCTAGTTAGTGCTGGCTCTACCTTCATGAAACTCATTTTCGGTTAACTGTAAATTTAGACAAATTACTTCACTTTGCCAAACCTCTGGTTCCTCATTTGAGGACAACAGTTGTAACTTGTAGTCTTTGTAAGGACTAAATAGGGTAATTTACATTACTCTTCTTCTACAATGCCTGAACTGTAATAGGACTCGTTAAGTGATAGTTCTCTCTCAGCTGTCCTCTTCCTCCACAGACACAGGCAACTGAAGTTGTAATAAATGTATATGCATGTATGTTCCAGAGAGGATTTAAGGTGGTTTTAATTTGGTGATTGGACCCAATGGTTTCCTAGTAAAATTTGAGAATGAGGAAGTTATTTTTCCTTTTTTTCATGAGAGATATTTTAAGGCTAATAGCATTTACTTTTTCTTTTTTCCATTCTGTGCATTATATATATATTTTTTCTTTTCTTTCTTTCTTTCTTTTTTAATTGAAGTATAGTCCGTTTCCAATGTTGTGTCAGTTTCTGGTGTACAGCATAATGTTTGTCATACATATACATATATATATTCATTTTCATTATAGGTTGGTACAAGATATTGAATATAGTTCCCTGTGCTACACAGTATAAACTTTTTCTTCATCTATTTTATACATAGTAGTTAGTATCTGCAAATCTCAAACTCCCAATTTATCCCATCCCACCTCCTATACCCTCTGGTAATCGTAAGTTTATTCTCTGTGTCTGTGAGTCTGTTTCTGTTTTGTAAATAAGTTCATTTGTCTTTTTTTTTAGATTCCACATATAAGCAGCATCATATGGTATTTTTCTTTCTCTTTCTGGCTTACTTCATTTAGAGTAACCATCTCCAGTTCCATCTATGTTGCTGCAAATGGCATTATTTTATTCTTTTTTATAGCTGAGTAGTATTCCATTTGTGTGTGTGTGTGTGTGTGTGTGTGTGTGTATCACATGTTCATTTGTCATTGGACATTTGGGTTGTTTTCATGTCTTGGCTATTGTAAATAGTGCTTCTGTGGACATTGGGATGCCTGTGTCTCTTTGAATTATAGATTTCTTTGGATATATGCCCAGGAGTGGGATTGCTGGATCATATGGTAACTCGATTTTTAGTTTTTTAAGGAACCTCCATACTGCTGTCCATAGTCAGGTCGCACCAACTTAGATTTCCACCAGCAGTGTAGAAGGGTCCCTTTTTCTCCACACCCTCTACAGCATTTATTTGTAGACTTTTTAATGATGGCCATTCTGACTGGTGTGAGGTGATACCTCTTTGTAGTTTTGATTTTCTGTGCATTATATTTGATGATCTTTGGGATAAGTGGTCTAACAACATATTGGCAAATTGCACAATGATGTTCTAAATGTCAGTAATGCTAAATTTTATGTGTATTGTATCAGAATAAAAAAACGAGGAAAGAAAAAAATAGAAATAAACAATGTTCTTCCTTAAAAAAATGGCAGTGCCAGTAGTTCCTGGTAAATAGCATCTGTTATCCATTGCTTTGTGGCTAAAGCATAGAACTGAAATGAATAAAATAAATGGCTTAAGAGTTTGAATTGTGAAGAGTATCTTTAAAAATTTATATATTACAAAGATGTTTATCACAGAATTATTTATAATAATGAAAAACTGAAAGCAATCTAAATGGCTCATATTAGGAAAATGAGTAGGAACAGTAATATAAATTTATTGAGCACTTACTAACACTTACTATGTATCAGACACTTTTAAGTATTTTATACATATTAACTCTTTTAGTTCTAACAATAAAACTATGAAGTAGGTAGGACTGTTATTCACATTTTATGGATGAGGCCCAGAGGTGTTAGTAAATTGCCCAAATTCACACTACTGGTAAATGGCAGATCAGGGTTCCTACTTAGGCATGTGAGTTTGTGCCCAAATTTGAGGTATTGAGATAACGTAATATTTTGCAACCTTAAAATGCTGCCTAAAACATTTTTGATGACACAAAAATGATTCTTATATAACAAAGCAAAAAATGTAGGATAAAAATTATATGTGCAGTAAATGATCAATTTGGGAAAAAAAATCTATGGAAAAAATACTGAAAGAAAATGTTTATGATGGTTGTCCCTGGAAGAGTAGAATTATTATTTGTTTTCTCTTGTATGTATTTGTGATACCTTAATAATTTCTTAAGTTAATTTACTTTCACTTTATATTCAGAAATAATAAACTATTTACAATAGCATCTCATTTACTTAGTATTTTTATGAATATCTAAATTATTCCATATAGGTGAAATATGTTTTAGTTTTGGAAAGGACCTTCGTAAAGTGGTTTAATTCAGTTTTCCAGCCAGTGCTTAAATCCATTCAGTAATACCCATACCAGGAGACTTTTGAGTTATATTTGAATACTCTTTTGTTGATGGAAAATTCACTATTTCTCAAGGCAGTGCAATCCATTAATAAACATTTTTTACTCTGAGAGCTTCCAAAGCCTAATCTTTTATGAAAAGAACCTTTTCTTTTTATATTTTATACATTATATGCATGCTGGTGGAATGGTCTGCCGCAGGATTCTAGATCCCAGCTCTGGAAAGAGGACCTTGTTTTCTGGGGTATTCTATTATTGCCTGAACCCTTCCTCTGAGACATCACCCTTTATTCTGCCCCCACCCGCTTTCTGGTCTGCTAGTCTATGAGGATCTCTGCTGGTGTTCTTAGTGTTGCTTACATTACCATGCCTGGCTATTTGATTTTTACGTGTAAAGAAGCTATGACAACTGCCCTAAACTGGCTCAGTGAGCATCCCACAGGAGGAGACCCCAATATTGATAATCTTGTACTGTTTCTTGTCATTCAGGATAACATTCCTTTCAAGTAGAACATACAGAACTTTTTATTATTACGAGTAATAATTTCCATTGATTGAGCAGTTCCCATATGGCAGGCACAGTGCTGGAACTTTAAAAATCATGACCCACTTCATTATTATCACCTTTAGATATGTATTCTTCCTATTTTGCAGATGATGCTGGTGCCAATAATGCCTAGAGGGATTGAATAATTAACCCAAGGTCACAAGGGCAGTGAATGGCAGAGCTAGGACTATAACCTAGGTCTTTCTGACCTCATTGTCATTGTTCTTTCAACGTCACTATACTGCTTCTCTACTTAAATCATAGCCTTCTTCTTGATGAGTCAGGATCATAATGATGAACGTCAGTGATTGTGCTGTGCTGCAGAACAGTGGCATCTTCAGAGGTTTATAGGTCACAGACTCTGTTTGGGATTCTTCTGTCTATCGTGTTATAATGAGGCTATTGGGTCCTCTGCTGCTTACAGGTGTGACAGGCCCATTATATGTTCTGATATGCAACTTTTTATTTCTATATGGCATTAGTTAAATTAATGTATTAATGGCTTGCATTTCATGGAGGATTCAGTGAGCTCTGAGGGAAGTTTTGGGGGCTTCTCTTTTGTGTCTTAAGTATATGAATGTTAATGGGTGAGCTTTGCGACTCAGAAACTCAGTTCTAGGCAATGTTCCATATATTGCTGAATAAATGAGATGAGGTATATTGTAAGTCCTATCAAGCTGTAGCTCAGTGGACAGATTTTATACATACACCATCAAACATTGTTAAATTCAGAAAATATTTGTCCATATCTCTTTACCTATCACTACCTCTGCTCCAGATCTTATTCTTATCCTTGCCTGCCTTTAGGTGGGATGGCTATACAGCTCTCCTTCACAGGACTATCCTGGATTAATACTTTTTATAGTTTATATAATTGTTAATAGAACCCCTTTAATTGTTACAAGAATTAGAAGTGATAAAGTTTATGATCACCCTACCTTCATGGCAATGCTGATTGTGTGGGTCTGTTCATTGGAAAGCCAAACACTTTGAGCGTTAAGACCTTGGTACTCAAGAGTAATTGTCAAGACATTTTTCTTGCCCTCTTGTGTTTTAGAATTGGTTGGGCTGTGAGACAGTTTTTTTCTTTAGAGACATAAGAAGGTACAGCATCTACTATTTTATGGGTTTTCAACATTTAAAAAATACTGTCAGATTTCCCTTACAGATTATGAAGATTTCTTAAGGACTGTGAGATAGGCACTAGGCAACCATTATTTTGAGCTTCTTTTGACTGCCTTCCAATTTATATTTACATAAGATGGCAACCTGATTTAGGCATTTAAAACAACAACAGAGCTAGAGCAGGGCTTAGTAGCTTGGGGAGAGAGGGAAGTGGGGGAGGAAGAGGAAGTGGCAGGAGAAGAGGAAAAAGGAGGAGGAGGCAGAGGAAGAAGAGATGGAAGGAGAGATTCAGGTTCTGTAGCCTGATGGCTCCTGGCATTACCAGATAGACAAGCTCAGGTTCAGATTAGCCTGGATAGAATGAGAAGAATGGAGACTATGTGTACACGATACCAGTTATCCTGATGACAACACACTTGTTTAATTCAGACTCAAACTATTTCAGAATATCCAGATCTATCTATACTGTTGTGTAAACATAAATGAGCTTGATGTTATTTTCTTTGTTTTATGCAGCTAAATAAGTGATTGCACATAATTTTCAGGTTTTATCTACCACTCAAGACTGAAATGTGATGAAGTGCTGCAGAATGATGACTAAGAACTTGTGGCTAGAACCTCATTAGGTCAGGTCCAGGTACTCCCCAGGGTGGCTACTTTCATGCAACTCGCACATTTCAGAGATCAAGGGAGACAGGGCTCTGGTCACAAGGACCTCAGGAGCAGGAGCAGCAGCAGTAACACCACTGCTGAGTGCCTTCTATGTGCCAGACACCATTCTAGGAGCTGTGCATGCCCTCTCACTACACCTCGGAGCAACCCTGAAACATAAGTATTGTGCTCTTCTGTGGACAAGGAAGTTAGCTTCAGAGAGTGTAAGTCACATTCCCAAGATCACCTGGCTGGATTTGAACTCAGGTCTCTCTGGTTTCAAAGATGCTCTTTCTAAGGGGACCTTCTAAAGTCATTGCTAGAACTATAAACCTGTTTTTATACTATAATTAAATTTGCAAACTGAATGACTTATTTTCCTCTTCTACCCTAGGAGGGAGTACTCTCTTGCCCTCCCTGAATGCTAGTATCTTAGACCACTCAGAAGACTCTTAACAATATCCTGCTTGGTGTTACAGCTATTGGTGTCCACTGTCTATTCCCCTTACTGGCTTTACTGTGTTCCTCCAAGAGTCTGAGGCCATGTCTTCTGCATCTTTGTTTTTCCATGACACCCATCCTTGCACACAGTAGCTATTCAAGAAATACTTGTTGAGTGAATGAGTGTCACATACTGTTAATACTAAAATGTACTTATTACAAAACTCACCTGAGCAAGATTAAGAGTAGCAGTTGTCTCCCTGGAAGATTGCTTCTCAGACGTTAATGTGTAAATTCATTACTTGGGGATGGTGTAAAAACACAGGTTCTGATTCAGTGGGTCTGGAGTGGGGCTTGAGATTCTACATTTCTAACAAGCTGACAGGTGATGCCCGTGTTGCTGGCCTGCTGCCCACATTTTGAGTAGTAAGGCCTTAGAATGAGAAAGTTAAGAAAACTCTGAGGGACTCAGTTTTCTAAGCAGGGGCCTTAGAATGAGAAAGTTAAGAAGAAAACTCTGGGGGGCTCAGTTTTCTAAGCAGGGACCAAAGGGAATTCTTGGGAAATAGGAGGAGCATTTGCTTCAAAGGCAAATTTAGGTGGGATCTGTTCAAAAAGGCATGGGAAAAGGGATAGAAATTTGGGAGAATTTAGGAGACAGTTCTTTCAGTCAACAAGCATTTATTAAATGTCTACTCTGTACAAGTCACTGTGTGAGTCACACGAGGCACCATCATGCATGTTATTCCTAGGTCTTGCTGTGGATTGGAGACTACTGCTAGCTAGCTGTGTGTTCTCAAACTTGTGTGTGCACTGGAATCACCTTGAGTGTTATATCATCCTTTCCTGGGCCCCTTTGTAAGAGAGTTCTGTGCAGCAGGTGGGAGTAGGGCCCATGATTTTGCATCTATAACCAGCTGACAGGTGAAGCCAAAGTTGCTGGTCTGAGGTCTGCACTTTGAGAACCACTGTTCGAGGGCAATGAACTTAATCTCTGAGATTCCTTTCAGCTCAAAACCTGAGATCTATGTTACCCTGAACATAAACATGAAACTAGGTTAGCTGGCTAGAGACCTGGGTCAATTAACATAGTCGGTCACCTATGCTTTGTGGTCAGTAGGGACACCTGAAGGTATCTGCTAGTAAATAGCAAGCTTAGCTTTAATGAGGTAATTGGTTAAAATATACACAATTAGAAGGAGCTACATACACAATGTCAGCTGTGGTCACCTATGGATGATTTTTTTCTTCATTTTTTTATACATTATAAATTTAATATAATGAATAGATAATGGTTTTCTAAGTATAAAACAAACTTTTTTGTATTTTATGTATTTTTTAAATTGAAGTATAGTTGATTTACAATGTTGTGTTGGTTTCAGGTGTACAGCAAAGTGATTCAGTTATACATATATTCTTTTTCAGATTCTTTTCTATTATAGGTTATTACAAGATAGTGAATATAGTTACCTGTGCTATACAGTAGGTCCTTGTTGTTTATGTGTTTTATATATAGTAGTGTGTATCTGTTAATCCTAAACTCCTACTTTGTCCCCCTACATTTTCTTCTTTGGTAACCGTAAGTTTTTCTATGTCTGTCAGTCTGTTTCTGTTTTATAAATAAGTTAACTTGTATCTTTTTTTTTTTAAAGATTCCACATATAAGTGATATCATGTGATATTTGTCTCTCTTTTTGTGTTGTAAGTCAAGGTCCAGGATACCTGTTATGACCTTCACATCTACTTTTTCCATAAAAATATCCTTCAACTAAATAACATATGAACCAAAGTCATCTTTTTTCAAGTGTCTCTATTCATACCAAAGAAGGGCTCTTATTTTGATTTTTTTTGTTTTTTTTTTAGCGATAAAGTCTTTGAAAGGCAGCTCTAAAATAAAGACACACTGTAATTAAGTATTCTATAGTAAATCTTTCATTGAAGGGCAATTTGTATATAATTCTAAAGTACACTGCAGTCAGTAGGCATTAAATGTGCATGTGTATAGGTATGTGTGTCTGCATATGTGTGTGTGTGTGTGTGTTTGATTGGATCATAAGGATATACTGTGAAATGATCAACTTTGTCTTCAGAGTTCTCATTGGTCTCTAACCTGTCTCCCCAGGAACTCATTAGTTGTGCCCTGGCCATGCAGGTCCCTTTCCTCCCAGTCCCTGTCCCTAGTACACACACACACACACACTCTCCTGCTCTGAATCACCCTTTCTTTCAGCAAAGCTTCTGCTCTAATCAGAGCAGTATCTTTCCTTTTCCCACCAGAGAACACTAAACTGAAGGCCCCTGACAGGCCATTTCTACTACTTATCCTGCATCCATCAAAAACACCTGGTACACACAGAAATAGACTCATGGACAGAGAATACAGACTTGTGGTTACCAGGGGGGTAGAAGGTGGGAAGGGATAGACTGGGATTTCAAAATTGTAGAAAGATAAACAAGATTACACTGTATAGCACAGGGAAATATACACAAAATGTTATGATAAATCACAGAGAAAAAAATGTGACAATGAGTGTGTATATGTCCATGAATGACTGAAAACTTGTGCTGAACACTGGAATTTGACACAACACTGTAAAATGATTATAAATCAATAAAAAATGTTAAAAAAAAAAAAGAAAAACACCTGGTACAGGGCTTGGTTAATGTTTCTTTCTTTCTTTTTTTTTAAAATTGAAGTATAGTCAGTTTACAATGTGTCAATTTCTGGTGTACAGCATAATGTTTCATACATATACAAATATTCATTTTCATATTTCTTTTTTGAACACTTTGTTTTTTTGGGTCGGGGAGGTAATTAGATTTATTTATTTATTTATCTTTAATAGGAGTACTGGGGATTGAACCCAGGACCTTGTGCATAGTAAGCACATGCTCTACCACTGAGCTATACTCTCCCTCTACTGGGTAATGTTTCTTGAATGACTGTCATTAGCTTTTGTCACTACCCCCCACCCCCTACCCCAGCAGACACTTGCTCTCACTGTCTTCTCGGCAGGTCTTTTTCCCTCCCTTCATAAGGTCTTTTGAGGCTGCTTCAGCCTTCTCTAGAGTGCACCTTTCCCTGAACCACTACTGCATTGAAATCCCCACCCTACAGGTTAACATATGTACTCTGATATTTTTTGTGCAGATTTTGACCTCCCAACCAGATTACAAATTCTGGCTAGATTTTAAAACTCTGTTTCCCACAGTTTCAGAGCAACAGTGTAATTCTGAGGTTAATTTCTGAATGCTCTCACCACTTTTATTTTCTGGAACAAATTCTTCATATATGTTAATGACTGTTAATGACCTGATGCCGCCTTCTCTCTATTATGATACATAAACATCAGTGTAACACATATTACAGCCCCTTCTCCCCATCAGCCCTGCTGGCTTAACCCCCTCTGGAGGCTCTCCTCCTCAGGTAAAGCGGGCCCGGGCCCGTGCACAGCTCCTGTTCAGTCTGTCATCCTATCTTACACTTCCTTCCAGCTCTGGGGTCCCCAGACCTATGCCCGCTGCCTGGTGTCTCCCCTCCCCTTCCCCCTTTCCTGCTTTGCCTGTCTCTGGTCCTTCAGGTCTCCTAAGTGCTTGACAAACATCCCTACCCTGTGCGAACACTTCGCTTTTAATTTAAGTTGTGTTGTTTCTTGTCTAATTCCCATCTACATTTTAAGTGGCTTTAGGATAGAAACAGTTTATAATTCATTTGTCACTTTTTTGGGAGGGAAGCATAAAGAAAAGTGTTTCGCGCATAAGTTCTTAATAAACATTTCTTTAGTACTGAGTATGCAAATAATTCTTTGTCCCAAATGAGTGAGTTTTTAATGTGGTATATCAAGCGCTTCAGCAAGTCCATTAGAGGACATACTTTAGAGGTGGGGGGACTGTTTTTCTCAAATCCCACTGGGAGTAGATTATCTGTGCCTTGATTCAATCTTGGATATCTTTCAACCAAACTGCAGAGGAGAGGAAGAGAGAAAATAACTCTTCCTTCCAGTCCTTGCCTTCTCACAAATGGATACAAACCTTCCATAGGGTGTGGTATTTTGGAATCTGCAACATTGGAACTGGTGGCTCATTATTCTCAGGAAATTATGGTTAAGGGAAATGAGAGTGGCTCTGATTGCTGGTGTTAAAGCGTACATGTCTACAATCAGTGTACATCCCAGAATCTTCACCCCATCTTCACCTCTACCTAACGTGGCCCCTAAGGCAAAAGCTGTTTATCATTATACTTCAGCCCCCTCAGATTGACTATTACTTAGGGTTGTCCAGTCAAAGAACTCTGTGCCAGGAAAAATGAGGAGACGTGGGTTGCAGCTCTAGCTTTGATTCTAGCTTTAGGATTAAGGGGGTCTTTCCCTACTTTGGGTCCCATTTAACAAATCTCCCAGTAGAGAAAGTAGGACTGCATTATCTTGCTACAGTGCCTTCAAATTTTCCTCCTGATACTCATTTTTAACCTGATTTCACTGAAACAAAAAGGGAGAAAAGAGTAAGAGAGAGAAAAGAAAAATAGTAGGGGTGTTTGGTAAAATCATGGTTTGTGGATTTATGTGTGATGGTGATTTTGTCTCAGGAACTACATTCCCTGGAAGTGACAAGTGCAGATTCCATTGATGTGATCCAGCAGGCTCCTCCCACTGGACTGGGGATCCTCTAGATCAGCACATTGTTTGGAAAAAAGCATGAGTAATCTCAGAGGGTGATTTGTGAGAAATGAAGACAATTGGTTTAAAGTAACTCACTTTGTTCATCCTTTTTGTCACCCCTCATTCATATCAGCCTGCTCAAAAGTTGTTATTCCAGTGTACTTTAAAACAATATCTGAATTTCTAGGTAATTAAACAGTAGAGATCATTTTAATCTCTTCACTGGTATATTAGTTTTTGATCACTGGAAAAGGCCAGCTGACTTTTCATTTTCTAACTTACATGGCATCTACCAATGGGAATGTGTTCTCTAGGCAAAACCACAGGGAGTCTTAAAACACTGCATTTTAAATAATAACCTTTGCCAGAACAATAATCTTCACTGCCCTAAAACACTATTGGTTTTATCCTAGAATTATTTAGTTTAATTACTTTTAAAAGTGCCATATGTGTTCCTAGCTGGAAAAAAAAATCAGAAATTATAGTTAAGTAAAAAGTATATAACACCCATCCAGGTAGAGACAACCACTTTAACATGTTTCTCTCTCCCTATCAGACTTCTACATTTATTATATATATATATGACTTTTACATTTATTATATAAATGTGACTGCACTGTTCTACTATCCTTCAACTTCCTTTTTTTCATATTAGTGTTTCACTAATATCTTTCTATGTCAGTACATACAGATCCTCCAAAAGTTCCAGATTTGGAGTGAGACATCTTATGTTTGGGGCCACTTAACCTCTCTATATCTACGTCAAAGCATTGTTGAAAGGATTGGATGAGATACTGCATGTAAGTCAGTTTTGCCAGTGGAACTCAATAAAGGTTAATATCTGTATTATCTATCTTAATGGCTATATAATATTCCATTACATGGAAGCATTGTGATCTATTGAACCATTTACTTACTGATGGACATTTCATACCCCCTCCCTTTATGTGCAATTATAAACACAAAATACCACTCTGGACATTCTTTTACACACAAAATTGACAGTGTGTACAATTATTTCCTTGGCATAAACTCTTGTAAGTGGAATTGCTGGGATACAGGGTATCTGCATTTTAAGTGTACATGTTGATGGATTTCTCCCTAAGAAATGCTGTAACCATCTGAACTCCCTCCAACAATTTTTCTTTCAGTTTTTCTTACTGTTTTTTGCTGTGTGCAAGTTTATTGCTATTATTTTGTCATAAAGTTAAAGCTTTCAGAAATTTCCTTTATAGTTTCTGGCCTTTATTTAACCTTAGCCAGGTTAAATAAATATTCTCATATAATTCCTTTTAGTGATTTTATAGTTTGAAAAAAGTCACAGCTAAGTTAATACATAAATATATTTTTATGTATGGTTTGAGGTAGACAAAAATTAATGAAAATTTATGGGATCTTTTTTCATAGTGATTGGTGTGGGACACATGTATGTATGAGGTATATACACCTCAGCATACAATACCTTGTGTGGTAATATTCTGAAGCTTGCTTTTTCTTCACTCAGTGATATGTTTCAGAGATCTTTTTTGTACCAGTACAGAGAGATCTATCTCATGCTTCCCTACTTACACATCATACTCATAGTATGATTCCTGAATAGTTTATTTGACCAGTCCCCTGCTGATGGCCATTTATTATTTCCAAGTTTTTTCACTATTCAACTAGTGCTGCATCCTTGTACCTGTCCTGTGCACATGTGCTGAAGTTTGTCAGGGAGAAGTGGAGAAAAGTGGAATTGCTGGATCATGGGCAATGCATGTATTTCATTTTAACAGACACTGGAAAAATTGGCTTCTAAATTGGCTTACCAATTTTACATTCATACCAGTAGTGTATGAGAGCAACCCTATCTATTTAAAATCTCACTTTTACCAATACCAAATTCATAGGCTCTGTTTCAGGATTCTATTTGTTCTACTGCTGTGTCTGTTTGGGTGGAATTTGGGAGATCAATGAGCCAGGGCAGGCCTAAAGGCCAAGTGATAGTTTCTGCTTTTTCAAATCACATAAGACAATTTTCCTACCCTATAATCAGTTCCAAAAATGCTTAGATGAGCTTTGGTGGAGGATTTTCTTCCCTTCTTTCCTGCAAAGGTGTTAGATTTTTAAAAGAACTATTTGGGGGAACACTTTAAACTATTTAAAGGCATAGCTGCTATAACTTTGACTAAAGAAAGGAGAGAGGAATTGGGGAGAGAGTAAAGTATTTCTCTGTGTGTCTCTTTAAAGTGAATTCTACCTCACTGTAAGGTAGGAAAATACGTAGGGTATCAAGGTTTCTTAGTTCTTTATGTGCTCCTGTGATAACCGTCACTTCCCCCTTTATCCTCTGCCAGGGGCCAAATCCGAGGAATACCGGTAGGAAGAAAAGCTCTCTCATCACTGCTGCTGCTGCTTTACTTATTTTCTCCCCTCGGAGGTTTGGAGAGTAATTTAGACTATAGGACACTGCAGTTTCAGAGTGAACAGCACCAGAACTGGGGACCAGGGGATACACATCCCTAGAATATGCACTGTTTAATTAGTGAAGCTTTACAACATACTTTGACACCTGGTAGAACAAGTCCTTTCTCAAATTTCTTTCTTAATTTTTTTTTAGACTTTGATCACACATTTATTCTTCCAAATAAACTTTCGAATTAGTCTATTAGGTTAAAAATGGTATTAGCATTTTAACTTTATTTATATTACATACACACATTTACTTGGAAAGAATTTATCATAGAGCATCTCTTATTCAGAAGAATGACATATATTTCCATTTTTTAAATCTTCTTTTGTGTTCTTTAGTAGAGATTTAGAGTTGTGTTTATACATGTCTTTTTTCCTAATTTTATTCTGTTCCCATTAAAAAAAAAGTTTGTTGAAAATATTAACTATAATAAATATTCCCAAACTCAAATGGTTTCTCTCTCTCTCACACACACACACACACAGACACACACACACATTTGGTGGTTGTGCTGAGTATGGCTAGCAGAAGTCATTAGAACTTTATCTTATAGTCATCTGAAAAAAAACTGTTTCTAGATCCTTTCACCATTGGAGTAGAGTTCCAAATTCTCTGTCCCATGGGAACATATTTAATATCTTGGCTATCTCTAACATTCATTTATGTGAAAAAAACTGGTTTTAAGTCACTTATAAATGATAGACATTCTCATAATGATTTTCTTTAATGAAAGGAGGTATAGAATAGGATTATTAATGTGTCATTAGCCACATTAAAAATATTCCTATGAGATCAATTGATTAATCTGTCTCTCAATATTTCATTATATCACATATCATATAGAAAAGGAACAAATGCCTCTTGTGGGTTATGGCATTATGAATGATATCATTTTCTTCTTTATAATGTTAAATATTTTCTAAATCATTTTTTAAATGTTTCAAATGTCACCAGAACAGAAATCCCTTTTATCCCACATTTCATCCTTCTCCCCAAGGCGTTTTGATGAAATGACTCCCTAATAGCACCAAATCTCAAGATGGTTCCTTGTAGTTTTCATGTTACTGTTGTTTCTTTCTCATCACTGTGAGTAAAATTGCAATAGTCCGTATTCTTCCTGGAGACCCGCTGTGGAACAAAAGTCACCCCAGATTCAATAAATCCTTATTCTAAAGAGATGTAGAAGCTGGGTTATAGTCCTATCCAGAGCCTAGAACCTGGATATCCAGAGTTGACTGGACAACCTCATAGTATTTTTAAAATTTGGGACTGAATTGCTTCTCTACCAACTGGGGTTATTTGGAGCCTCATAGGTAGTGTCTGGCTAGGAGAGGCTGCCCTTGGGATAATCATGGACTCCCTGAACCTTATGGTGGCCTTGGATACTTTATTTAAGTAGGATCAGAATTCACAATAGCCTAAAAGTCACTGTAAACTGAGGCCAAACTAAATAAATCGAGTTGGAAACCCAGAAGAATAGTCAACAGAAAGGTCGTTGTTTGGAACTTCTGACAACTTTTAAAGGTTTGGTTGGCTCTCACTTGCTGGTTCATGGGCCCCTCTGGGAAATCTTTAAGAATTAACATGGGTTTAAAGAGGTGGGGTAATTAAGATAAAATGTCAGTAAGAGAAACAAAACAGAAGGTAAGGAGAATTAGGAATCAGACTTGATTTTTTTTTTTTGGTCTCTCACCATGAATTTAAAATTAGGAGTTACCATTTAGTTAATTTCAAGAATAACTCGGGTATTAGGGATTTGACAGAGATACAGTTTCTCTTGCTTTATTACAGGAGTTCAATTCAAGTTCTTTTAAATCTATAAAAGTCAATATGAAGTATATGTATTATGTGACAGTTCCATCTAAAGTATCTTGTATAGAATATAGGGCAGATACAATGGAGCGGCCAAGCACATGTAATTTACCCCACAAATATAAAGCACTTCCACATTGATTTTTTGCAGTTTTCTAGCCCCCAGTCACTGAACAGAGGAAAAATGGCTTACTTTCATAGCGCGGTGATATTTAACGGCTACAAAACGTTCATCTTAGTGCTCTCTAATTCAGGACTGTCTTTTTGTTACCTTTCTTGATGGGCTTTTTTTTTTTTTAGGTCATTTAAAAAAATACCTTGTCTTCTCTAAAATGTTATGACAAGGAAATAAAATGATTTTGAAAATGTTCTGATTTGTTGATTAATTTTGCCCCTAAAATTATATTATACTAGTGTTGTTTTTAATGCTTTAACTATTTCCAAATGCAATTATCTTGAAATAACTATGAATAGAAAATTGTATATAACTGAAAAGACAGGCTTTCATAATGTATTAAAGTACCTAATTTAGTAACTAAGAATAAAAAGGACACACAGAAACCATTTTTGAGATTGTAATTATAAGTTAAGTCACTATTAAAATGACATGCATATATATTTCCAGTTTAAAATAATTAAAGCTTTCCCCCCCTAAATGCTTTCACTCACAAGAGCAGACAGTTGTGAACTTATGAGTTCATATATACACAAAAAAATATTCCATGGGTTTACCTACCATACATAACAAAAAAGGATCTATCTGAATTGTTCAGAGCATTGTAAACAAGTGATATTTGATTCCCTGCACCTCACCACCTTCACCAAATGCACATTTGCTTACATTTTAACCAGGGTAGCCGACTGTGAAATACGGTCAGATTAATGTTGAAAACCAAATAATAAAAGAGCAACGATACTTAAACATAACCCAGCCTTAGGGATGTTGTATGTCTCTAGCTGTAGCTGCCCCCTCCCATTTTATTTACTCATAAGTATCATTAATACCAAAGATATATAACCTTTGATGCCAATATGTCACTTTCTCTCTTCAAGTCTTTAGTAGTTGCATGCTTATCTATTTCAGTCAAATGTATTTCTTATCAAAAAAAAGAGTGAGAGACCTGACAATACAGTGTTATCGAATTTTTTCAGCTGAGACCCACATGTCATTCAGCATTCAGACATGCTTGCGCTTGATTGATGGATGGGTTTGTGACAAATAAAACTAGGATCAACAGCTTTGCACCTTTTCCCCCATCAGAGACCAGAGTAAAGCATAACTCTGTAACAATAGTGGGATTAGGGATGCATTAGCTCTCCATCGACCAAAACCATCCATTCCCATCAATACTTGCACGTAATAACCTGAAGCTATGATAAGGAAACAAAAGAAGGAGAAAAGGGACAGGAGAAAACAAATCAATAAAAGAAGGGGATGTCTGAAAGATGCACTGTCCAAATGAAGATTTTTTTTCCCCTTGCATTGCTGGGCTAATGTCTCTGAATGTGGAAACAATATCTTACCCAGAGTTTTGATGGGGGAACAGATTGGTACTTTGTTTAAACACAGGTTTGGCATCTGCGGATTGATATTTAGACTAGGTTTTTATCTCATGTCAAAAGCAGCATTATAGTATCTACTGTAAACTCGTGCCTCTAAAATTTCTCTTAAAGAGAGGAGGTGTTTTCACCCAGATGATTCAGACTCTGTGGGGCTGATTCTGGGATGATTAGAACACTCTCCTGTGGAGGCAGTTTTAATGTCCAAATGCTTAGTGCAGTCACAAACATTCCCTTAAATATGGGTTTGTATGAAGAATCTTAATTGACCTGTTTACTTAGATTCACACAAAGCATATTTTTATCTCTTATCAGACATGGGCTAATATCCCTTTTATGAAAACTAGTACGTCTCCTAGCAGAGTCTCACTTTCTGGGTAGAATTTTTTGGTAAACTCTTTCCACATAAAAATTTATCTTCATTTTCAATTCATAGAATATTATGATGATAATTTCATCCTTTTCCTCTACAAACAATGGACCGTTAAGCTTATTTATTCAGGTTTTTTGTTCCTTTTCTTTAGAGAGCTTTTGATTTTTGTATTACCTATCATATTTGCCCTAATTTACAATTTATTCTAATTGGCCATTGAATGGGCCAGTATGGTTTTCTCCTGGTGAGGATGAACATTAGTGATATTTGTTCTCCTCTGAAGAAGAGGTGTGAAGGGAGGGAAAACCCAAGTTCTAATTGTGGAGCCACTGGTCTTGGGAAAGGCACTTCATCATTTTGCTTCAGTTTTCACACTTAGAATAAGAAGAGAATTATATTGTCTAATTCATCATTATCATCACCACCATCATTATTAATATTATCATTATTTTGCATTGACTTGCTGTAGAGCTTCATTTTCTTAAAGTTTGCAAAGTATTGAGAAGAAAAAAGCCATTTTGTTCCATCCTCTTTTTCTAGTTCTGTGGGAAGATGGAGTCCCTTACCTTTATTCTAACAGAAGTAGAAGGAAAAGAGAGAAACTGCCCCAGATCCAAACAAGTGTGTACGAGATTCTTAGGACAGTCGACCATTGCTTTTAAACTATAGAGCAGGGAAACCAAGAGATTAAAAGAATTTCTGGATTGAAAAAAAAATTTTTAGGGATGCTCTACTGTCTTATTGTAGAATAAATTCTTGTTTTATTCCTTGAGCTCAAGTCTTATTTCAGGCAATAAAAGTCAACTATATGTAATTATAAAATCTACTGAATGTGTAAAGGCAGATCTTAGCTTCTATTATTGAAAGTCATGGGTGTGGTAGTCAGGAAATGTGGTGTTTCTATAATTATAAAGAGAACAACAGCATTTTAATTATGATTTTAGAAGTTTTCTTTGGGCCTAAAATGGTTAAAATTATTCAAGCCACATACATCTGACATTTCAGGTCATATAACTTTATATATCATCATAGCTGACACTTTCTCTGAAAATTTCTGTCTGAACTGAAAACCTTTTAGGTAACAAACCTGATTAAAGGCATATGGTCCACTTTTTTGGACCCCAAATTTGACCTATTTTATAATTGGTACAATCCAGTGGGTATTTTCTTTCAGATCCTAATACAGGGCCAGTCTTGGGGCACTCCAAGTAAGTGATTCCGTGGGGCACCTCTGCTGAAGATAAATGAGCCCCTAACATCTAATCCTGATAGCTGCGACTGAGTTCATTTCATCCCCAATAAGACCACTCACTACTTGCACATCTTTCCCTTAACATTTAAAGCACATACTGACCTCTGACTCTAGCCACCTTTATAACCATATGGAGGAAGAGTTCCAGGGTTTTCCAGAGGCCTAGCGTTTTAATATAAAAGGACATTAATAAGCCCAATCTATGTTTTAACATAAGTGGGAGCATGACCTCTGCTACTATTGCAAAATATATAGTACATGGCTGAGTGATACCTTGTCTTTACTGCGCAGTCAACTTTCAAGCTTTCTGTGAAAGCTTTTTAAAGTGCTCTTACATCTATGACCCTATACGGAACTCTCTAATTTGGTTCCATTTAAGGTTCCATAAGTGAAGATGCAAGATTCGCTTATCTGTGTATGTATATGGACCCAAGCAGGGCAAAGCAGTTCCCCCTACGGGGCAGAGATATATGTAAATCTTTGAACGATGTTTGAATATATGTTACCGTATTATCTATTTCCTTTATATATATCTTCTAAGGCAGAGTAAATCCCTGGAGACAATGTGTGTGCCTTGTCCAGGACTCACTGTATACAACTAAATATAGTGCTTGTAGGCATTCTAGAAATATTAATTATATGGAAAGGAATATAGAAATGTATTGAGGGTAAATAGACATACATTTCTAAGGGCATTAAAAATCAAAAATAATTATAATGTTTTGGACACATTCATACTAAAAAGCAAGGCATGCAGCATAGTGTTAAATGGAAAGGTCTATTTCCCTGTTATTCTTGAACTTAGTGACAGCCCAAAGACACAGTATATGATAACTAGAGTCATAATTATACAATTAGTATCAGTTTCCTTAACTGACACTGTGTATGCTAACTCAGATTATATCAGAATGTAAACATAACATATTAAAGCTAAATGTAAACCATTGTGACTAGAATAAAAAATACAAAGTAGGTATTCCTAAAACTTGCAAAGTTTTTTTTTTCTTTTTTGCCAAATGCCAAATCTCTTCCTGTGTTCTTTCATGTTCAGAAAGGATCAGAGATACTGTAAGACTGGCATCTTCAAACTGCTGCCTGCAGGCCTACTGCCTGTTTTCCTAAGTAAAACTTCACTGTAACACAGCCATGAACATTTTAAAATGGATTTTCTATGACTACTTTTGTACTACAAGGGCTGAGTTGAGTATTTGAGACAGATACTATGTGCAACAGGTTGAATTGTGTCCTCTCCTCCCCCCAAGTCCATATGTTGGAGTCCTAACCCCTAGTATTTCAGAATGTGACCTTAAAATAGGGTCATTGTGGATATAATTAAGTTAGGATGAAGTCATGCTGGACAAGGTGAGCCCCTAATCCAGTATTACTGGTATCCTCATAAAAAGGGGAAATGTGGACACAGACATGTTCATCACATGAAGGTGACAGCAGAGATCAGGGTGATGCAGCCAAGGAAGACCAGAGATTGCCAGCAAGCCACCAGAAGCCAGGAGAAAGACATGGAACAGATTCTTACAGCCCTCAGAAGGAACCAACCCTGCTGACACCTTGATCTTAACTTCTAGCCTCCAGAATTGTGGGACAATATGTTTCTGTTGGTTCTGTACCCAGTTTGTGGTACTTTGTTACAGCTGCCCTAGCAAACTAATATATAAACCTATAATATTTATTAATGGCTATTTACAGAAAAGGTTTGTCAACTCCTGCTGTACGGCTCTGATTGAATCTTGGTAGAATCAGAGGTAAGATTAGTCATAAGTGACTTGATAGTAGGGTATGAATCAGTCTTCCTGATGTCTTTTTGCTGGCTTCAGAAAAGATTAGAAATGATGCTTGTTGATTTTGCCTGTAGGCATGTTTTAAAACACACACACACACACACACACATGTTCAATTCTCTGCATTTCTTAACTTTCATGAGTATCTATAGAAGATAGTGAAGAAATTGACTAAATGGTTAAAAATTAATTTAGCCTAAATCTGTGGAATCACCAGGTCAAAAATGGTCATTTGACTGGATTTAGACTTTTCAAATATGAATGTTTTTCAACTTAGCTGTTTGCTAAGGCCCAACTTTGGTCTTAGCAAAACACTGCCTGGTAGTTTAAAGCTCCTAAACAATCAAAAATCTTTTTATGAGAAATGCCAATGATTTATGTGTCAGTGGAACACAAACATGTGGTTTGCATTTCCCTTGAAATGTGCATGAGGTTAGAATTAAAGAACTGGTTGCTTGGCAAAGGTCACCATTTGGCAAGAGGATGCTTGGTTTTGCTGATTCCACCCCTATTTGCAAAGCAGATGGAGATATTTTGTCTACCTCAAAAACCATCTCAATCCTTTAGTTTGTAATTAATGAGCAGAAAGGAGAAGCCAATTTTGGATTCTAAGAGGAAAAATCATCAAATGTTTAAGGATTAAAACTTTTATATAATTTAGGATAGAATATCTGTGCCATTTTCCTCCAAATCAATACTTATTTTCAAACATTGTGTTGACCTATGACCCATGATCAAAACGACAAAAAAAAAAAAAAAAGAGGCTGGGTAAAAGGAAGATCCCTGGAGAGTTTTTCTATCCTAGAGAAAGA
The DNA here is from genome assembly GCF_048564905.1 of Vicugna pacos. Lineage (NCBI taxonomy): Eukaryota > Metazoa > Chordata > Mammalia > Artiodactyla > Camelidae > Vicugna > Vicugna pacos. The sequence continues at coordinate 50,975,569 of NC_132987.1, read as the reverse complement.
GGTTGTGTGGCATTGAGAATAGGCATTCTCTGGACTCTGGATCCTCAATGTGAGGTCTGTAGACCAGCAGCGTCAGCATCACCTGGTAGAAATGCACACTCTCGAGCTGCATCTTGGACCTAATGGATAGGTCTTTACTTTAACAAGATCTCCAGGTGATTCATAAGCACATTAAAATTCGAAAGGCACTGGCCTTTGTTTCAACTGTTGAGACATGGACCAGCGAGACAAATTTTAGCCACTTTATGTTACCTCTTCTCCATCCACTGCATGATATAAAATTGGTTAGAGCCTGGATCATCTTTCCCCTGACCTCTTTCCCCCATCCTTGAGATCCTTGCTAAAGACTTGGGCTTATACCATGTGTCAGTCACTTTTCTAATTGCTTTACATGTATTAACTTATTTAATCTTTCAAACAGACTTATGATGTAGCACCATTAACCTCAAAATTGGACAGATGAGGGAAACTGAGGCACACAAGAGTAACTTGCCCACCGTTAGACAGCTTGTACACGATGAAGCCTGGGTTCAAACAAAGGTTCTCTGGCTCCAAAGCTCACACTCTTAACCACTAACCACTACACTCTATACCACTAACCATTACACTCATTACATCTCAGTATGATACGGATTATGAAAACTCTGTTCTAAGTAGTACCCATGAAAAGTAATAGTAAGGAAGACACCATTCCACAGAGATGAGAAAGGAGTTCCAAAATATGTGGCAAATAAAAGAGGCATCTTGGGCAATGAACTATTTCTTACACTTACCCAAATCATTAGGTAGAATCCTAACATGTTAAAAATAGAAGAAGAGACTGGAACTTACAGAGTTTATGCTGCTCACAATTCCAAGTAAATTTACTTTGACAGATTGGAAAAACCTGGTCTTATATTCATTTCAGTTCTGCTGCTGCAGATGTAGTTCTGTCTTCATATTGTTGCTGTAAAATGCCAAGCCCCAGAGCCCTTGGTTTTTCTGGATACATTTGGATACCCTGAGGGTAGAGGGTACTTTATGGCATGGTACCCAGGGTTCATTTCATGAGACTGTTTTATGGGACTAGTTCCCACCATATAATAGGCATACATGGCTACAGAGGACTCAGAACTTCTGCACTTTTTTTGGGGTTTGATGGAGTGATGGCCTTGGTTTAATCAGCTTTCTCCATCCAAATACGTACTGTACACAGTAAAGACATTCCATCCTCCACATGCTCCCCCAAAGAAATGATATCACATACATGTTAATGGAAACCCATCCTCATCCTCATTGCCTCTCTTAGTGAAAATAATTTCAAACATTAGCAAGCAGATAGGGATATACCGGTGTGTGTTTGGAAGGCATCTACTGAAAATACACTGTACTCTAAGTTAAGCTGTTTTGGTCACATGAGAAATGAGGTTGGGGGATTGCTTGAGGAGGTAAATTGATCTACTTCCTGCTCTCCCAAGGAGAATAAACTCCCTGATTATTCTCTAAGATCTACTGGTCCTCAGCACAATTCAGCAACACTGGGAGATATAAAGTGGTGGTGTAGCATGAAGAGCACTACATTAGGACTTTGAAGACCCAATCTCAGTGGCATCACTTACTAGCTATGTAAATTTGGGTGAGTTACTTTGACAGTACTGGAAACAAGGGTTAATGATTCTTAACTAAGGATTTTGGTGAAAATTAAATGAGGTCATTTGTGTGAAAGCCCCAGCATGATGCCTGCTACATTGTAAGTACTCAGTGTGTGTTCATTTTCCCGCCTTTCTTGCAGCTGCCATCTTGGGACTTGGGGTCCACTTTGAGCACAAGTTGACACAACTGGTGAGTTCTCCCCTCTGTCCTCCACCACTTTAATTTATCCCTTAAAATCCTCCCCTCTAAGATTCCAGGAGAACATAGAGCCTTTTTTCAGGATCCTGCCCTGGCTTTGGTTTCTCCTTACCCCAGCCCATGTAGTATGATGCTTTTATGGACATCAGTCCCATGGCCAGTGGTCTAGGCTGCCTTGATTCCTGTACTCCCAACAGGCTAGGCAGTATCTAGAGGCTCAGTAGAGAGTTCAACTGGTGGGTGCTAATAACTTGGGTCCTATGTATGTATGTGTTTTAAGGAGAAAGTATTGATTATTAGTAATAAAACATAACAGTTTTATGAAGGACTTATCATATGCCATGTGCTTTACATTCTTTCTCTCATTTATCCTCACAGCAGCTCTGCAAGATAGGTATTACTATTGGTATTTTGCAAATGAGAAAACTGAGGCTCTGAGAAGTTAAGTAACTTGCTTAAAGTTATACAGCTAGTAAGTGGCTGTGGCAGGGAAAATGCTACATATTCACCACACCATTTTTTCTAACTGAGCAAGTAGTAAGATGCTATTTCCCAGCCTCCCTTGTAATTTGGTTATGGACATGTGACTGTGTTTTAGATAACGGAATTGGATGTAAGTGACTTAAGTCATTTCCAGTTCTGGCTCCTAAAAGAGCCCTTCCAGGTTCTGCCTTTCCTACCAGGATGACTGTGGGAAGCATGCATTAGATGGCTGAGCTGCAGGATAAAGGAAGGCCACCTACCCCTTACCAGACTTATGACATGAGCAAGAGCAAATCTTATTGAAGATTTTGGGGGTTAGTTGAGTGGTAGACTGGGTTTTGGAGCCAAGTTGTTGGGACACCAACATTCTAACACACTGTGCTGTAGTCTTTCGGCATTGACACTGATGACAGATATTAGAGACTGAACAAAATTCAAACAAAGAGAGAAGAGAAAAGCTAAAAATGTGCTTTGGTTTATGAAAAATAATACTGATTACAGTTATTCAAGTGAATTACCACATAATTACCACTCACAAAATAATGATGAACTATTGGTAAGTTTTATTTCATTTCAGAGTTGATTCTGTATTTTTAAAAGGTGTGATCAATAAGTTAAAAGCCACACCCAATCTAAGTGCTTAGAGATACATGCTTGATGGTCATAGTTGTTTTAGGCATAATAGTCATATTCACAGCTATAAGAAATTAGAATAATATGAATTACAAGTGAACAAATGTTAGAAGGAGGCCATTCTAAAATTCTTGGTCATAGTGACCCTTTCTTGTGGGTACAAGCTGACCTATATTACACTGAATTTTAAACCATAACAAGATATATACAGACACCCAGAGGCTGTTGAAAGCAACCTCAGACTTAATTTGATTTTTTTTTTCCAGTCATGTTTATTGCTAAGTAGGCTAGTTTTATCAGCTGGGCCACATGATTACAAATATCTCAAAGGGACTCTTTGCATGTTATATGTTTTGTATAACACATAAACATATATTTATATATAAACCTTTAATAGAATTATAACAGTTACTTGCTTGAAAAGTAAATTGATTACAATATTCCCTTTTAGTATCAGAAAACTCAGCCCTTTTTTAAGGAACTTAAACACAAGAAGGATGTGTTTCAATAATAGCAAACTTACAAAGTACCCCATGGACATTGTTCATTTAATTTTCACAACAACCCTATGACGAAATGGAGGCCACAGAGAAGTTAAGTAACTTGTCCATGGTTACAGAGCTTGTAAGGGGAAGAGCCAAGATTTGAACTCAGCCAGTTTGGCTCAGAATCTGTGCTCTTCACCCACTCCTTGCATGTTTCTGCCCTTAACACCACTGCAGTAGCTAATAACCACAGGCCAGGCACTGGTGAAGCATGCGCACTACTGACTTCTTGTCTGCAGACATCTCAATCTGATAAATCAGTGTGGACGTTCATAAGCCTTTATTTTGATCATGTTTCAGATTTATACCCTTAGGGTCAATATCTTGCTGCCAGAGAAATTAGATGAAATTTGATGAACAACTAATTCAGTAGGCAGGCTATCACAACACAAGGATTTTGCAAAAAAAATTAACTTCTAGTTTTGGCAAACAAAAACTATAACTAAAATGACAGAAAAATGCCAAAGTTACAAAAAATCGTACTGTACTACATTAATGGGTATTATTTACCAAGAGTCTTCTGTGGGCCAGGTACTAGGTTTTACATATCTATTTTATTTTTATCTCAAAACAACTCTATGACATATATATAATTTAACTGAATCTCAAATGCCATAGATGGTTAACTCCACAATTAATTTATGTACTAGTAAGAAAAGAAAAGGCTTTGCTAATTAAACCATGACAAATCATCAGTTGTAAGATGCCTTTTGACATCAGAGATGTTAGAGTGTGAAAGAAATTTATGTCTTAACTCTGATGAAATATGGTATAATCCCCACGGATGAGGAAACAGGCTTCATGAGAGTAAATTGCCAAAGATCACGTGGTTAGCCAGGGGTAGACCCGGGGCTTACATTCAGGTGGGTCTAACTTGAAGCCCATGCTTATAACCATTTGGTAGGCTGTGTCTCAGTTTGTGTTTATGCCTCAGGAAGTGAAATTAAATCTCTCTTTGTTGTTAAGTTGATCCTCAATATGCTGCAGACTGGTAACTTAAATCTCAAGGTGACTTTTCAAGATTTGATCACCCAGTAAGATGCTTTATACTGGCCAAATAGGCCAAGAAAAAGAAACCAATCTCTGCTTCATTTGCAGCTATGCAGACAGCTTCAGCATAACAGCTTGCAAGTGATAATTTCTGTCTCTTTGTCCTGGAATCATCCTTCATTTTAGCTTATAATGAAAAAGGACATTTTTTCATACAAAATAAGATCTTTCTTTCTGAAGACATTGCTTGGCCTGCTGTTTATTTCACAAACAAAATACAATTTCTCTACTTTTAATAACTCAAGATGTTTCATAACTATGTCATGGTTTGAGATTTGAGAACAAGCAAACAAGACCACACGAAGCTTAAAGCACAGAGCAATTTCATAAAAATATTTTTAGCAGGAAAGACCCACAAGACAGAAAGACAGAAAATGTATACATCCTTGATTCAGAATCCCAGTTTCTTTCTTTCTTTCAGGAGGAGACAGCAGCTTTAAACATTGCCTTCCTTCTACATAGGACTTTACAGGCACAGTGTACAACTTCAGTTCTTGTGCTAAAAGCACTCTGAGTTATTGTTTTATGATTGTCTCTTGAGGCTGAGGGAAGATGTTACTGGTAGTCTGAAAGAATGGGTTTTTATATAGGCATTTAGTTTTCTTTCCGTATAGTCCCAAATTAAAACAAGGTTTGCCCCATTTTCTATTTTTCTTTAAAAAAACTCTCCTTACCCACATTAACAAAACAACATACTGACTATGGCTGTGACTTTGGCTTTGACTGCTTTAAGTTTAGCTACAACTTGGATCTCTCTCTCATACTGTGTCCAGGCGTGAGTCAAATTCGGTTACAGTGACAGCATTTAACTTCTAGTTATAAAAAAAATTATTTGTCCCCCAAAGTGTTAAACTGAATGGCGATACAATTTATTGATATATTTAGTTGTTTTTTAAAACTAGTTGATAAGAATATAAAAAGAAATGTACTGTTCTTAGCAATTACTGAAATAAGCAAAACATTTAAATTGACGAGGGCCCTGAACAGTCAAGAAAAAAAAATGCATATAAATTCAACTTACAGAAGTGGAGATTTGGGGCATTAAACGTTATTACTATTACTCATGGTAATATTATTGTTCCTGGGCTACAGAAATAAGATGCTCTTTATTTTTTAAAAAGTCTAAAAAATACAGAGAAATACAAAAAAGAAAGTAAAAACAGCTCAAATCCAACTTCTGAGATTGTTACAGTTCGGAGAGATTAGGGAAATTGCCAGAGAGTGACAGTTTGGATTCAAACCTAGGCTTAACTATAAACCACATGCTTTTTTTTTTTAAACCATTCTCTTGTTACCTTTCCATTATCACTGCAAACTATACTCATTGGGCGCTAGATCAACAAATGTACTTTGATTTGAAGAGGACTGAATATGGAATATTCTGGTGAGACTTAACATGGACATAAACATAGACAGAAAAGAAAATGTTAAAATGTTCACACAAACTGGAAGCCTGGGCTTGGGTCCAGTTATTCATACACTAGAATAAATGTCTGAGTTGTGTTGGGATTACATGGTCAGTTCTAATCTGCTCAATTTCATTGACATGCGCTCTTGTACTGGATACCGTGTGAGGTATTTTATATACAGCATTTCTTCCCAGTAACTCTGCAAGTTAGGCATTTTTGGCGCCTACTTAAAGATGGGAAAACTGGAGGTCAAATAGGTGTGGAGGCTTGTTCTGGCACATGATGGAGCTGAGGTATGTATCCAGGTCTGCGCCCCAAAGTTGTATATCTGTGATATCTGAACAATACCTACCTGTTCCCCATCCTCAAGTTACTGAGAGTCTAATAGGATATGAGATAATTACAGAAATAACTAGAACATAAGGAACAATATAAAAGAAACCATCCAAAGATACAAAGAGAGCGTTATGAGAATTCAGATTCAGAGACACATAGCTAGATATGTGCGGGAGTTAGGAGTACGAGGAGATAAGAGCAGGAAAACACTTCCATTAAAAGCCTGGATGGGAGAAGAGACTTAAAGAAAGGATAAAGTGGGTATGATGAAGGTTGACTAGAACAAAGGGGAATCAAGAAGAGGCAGTAAGAAATCTAATGTGTTGGCTGCCAGAAGGTGTGAGTAGGAAGTGGGGAGAGATCAAGTTAGAAAGGGGAATTTGGCTATAACATTGAGGGTTTGGAGCTCAAGGGGAGGAGTTTGTCCCTAGTTCACCAAGCAGTGAGGCTCACTAGAAAGTTTCTGAGTGGAGGGAGACCTTAGGAAGATTGATTAGGCAGTAGTGTGGAGAGGAAGGATGTCAATTCATTGAAAGGCAATTCCCTTGGCTTTCAGTGAGATACATATTACTGTCTTTATTTTAAGGATGAAGAACCGAGGCTCATAGGTGCTAAGTAGCTCACCCCAGCGCATAGTAAACAGAAGAGCCAGGACTTGAATCAAGTCCCTCCAGCTCCAGAGCCTTACTCGGTCCACCAGGCCTAACTACTCCAAGTGAGGTCTGTAGACCCGCAGCATCGGCCCCATAGGCCACCTGAGAGCTCATTAGAAACGCAGACCTGCTGAATCAGAATCTGTGTTTTTGCATAATATATACACATTAAGGTACGAGGCCACATTTTTTCCCTTTATGATGACCTGTATAATTACTGGAAATATCATTTAGTTGGCTGCAAATCCAGTTGTTTAGGGAGTATATTAGGTAGTTCCCTCACATAAAAGATAAGAAATACTAAGAAAAGGGGACCTGAATTTTGTTCTCACTGGCAAACAAGTCAGGAATTTAAAAACTGAAATTGTAACTAGCTGTGTGGCCTTGGGCAAGTCACTTAACCTCTTTGAATTTTAGTTTTCTCACCTGCATAATACTTAGCCTGTAAGAATCAAATGAGATGGTATCTATGGAAAGAGCTCATACACTGGAAATCATTATAAATATATGAAGTGCTGTTTTTAGGAGACATAACTCTGAAATGCCTTATTTCAAAAAAAAAAAAAAAGGAAGGGGAGAGGGAGAAAAGGAAAGAAGGAAGAAAGGAAGGCTAAAAAAAGAGTCAGGGATAATACACAAAAGTTAACTGAAGGAAAACCAGCTTCACTGAAACAGGGGCATGGAGAACTGATGGGGAAAATCCCTACGGAGAAATCTAACTTCTGTTTCATATAGGTGTGTCTGCACTGCACATGAAATTGGAAAGAGTAAGAAGGGCCTGTGTGGTCTTGGCCCAAAGTAACAAACTTGAGGCTGGTAAAGCCACAAAAAATAGTCATGTAGTAATTAGAGGAATGAAAAACAGTTCATCTGAGGAAAAATTAGTATAGACTTTTAATCTTGAGCAGAGAAGCCTGCATGATGAATTAATAACGGAACATTTGTTGCCAATTTACTGCAGTTACCACATAAAATTAAGATACATTAACTGATTTCAAGCAAGAGATTCTTTAGTTAGCCTAGACAGTGAGGGAGGTTAGACAACAAATATGTGAAAAAGAGATTATGGACTCCTCACTCCTAATTCTTTTGACATATATTTTTGAAGGTCTGCTATTTGTCAGGCATTGTGCTAAGTGCTTGGGCTACAAAGTACGTAAAATACAGTTACTTCCTCAATTAAGTAATAATTCAGCAGAGAAAAAGACAAGTTATTACAATGCAGGGTAAAAAGTGAAAAGGTTCATAAAATGGTTATAAATAAGAGGGTATGAAAATTTGGAGGCAAGAAATTATTAACTTCAGATGTAGAAAGTGTTAAGAAAGGCTTCCTGAATAAGGCACACTGCATATTTTTAAACCTTTATTCTTTAGTCTTTCAAGAATCAAGGACCCAGAGTAATCATCTGCTGAGATTCTTTCTCATTTTCTAATGCTGTGATTGTTATTATCATGCTATAAAATAACTGATTAAATTTTAATACATTTGGAACTGAGGAACAACTAAGTTAGGCACATTTTTTATTATTTTGGCATCACTTGACTATGGAAACCCATGTCTACATGATATTAAAAAAAGTTTAAAAAAAAAAAAGGAAAAGAAAAAACATACCTCAAATAGTTTTACCTCAGCCAAACAGCCAGTCAACTTATTGAGATATTAGTGTCAGTTCATTCTGTTAATTTATTGGTCCTATGCTGACATAAACATTTAAAGAGACTATAAATGTGCAAAAAACTAATCACTAATCAATCACCAACCCCATTCTCTCCTAACCCCTGTTAAATATTTCTGAGTCAGGGAAGGTGAAGTGATGCTTATAGTATGTACAATGCAGGTAGTTTATATAGAAGAAGCAGTTAAAATTTTTAATATAGATCACCAGGAGAAATCTGGGAAAAACTGCCTTACCACATGTTGTAAAGTTTTGGCATATTCACTAAAAATTAAGTGGAACATATTTAAAGGGTTGTAGTATATGAAATCTGCTAATCAGTTATGCCACTTCAAGAATTAAAAGCTCAATACCTTAGAAAGAAGAAAATGAAAACCAAAAATAATTTTTTTCCTATTTTTATAATTGCTCTAAGGCTAAGTAATACTCTTTTGAGATAATTTTAGAAGAACTTAGTACTATTAGACATACTAAAAAATCTGAAGAGGGAGAAAAACCCTTTAAAATTTATCAATTGATAGAATGGAATAAAGTGTTACTCAACAATTTTTTAAATGTAGTTTCACATGTCTGATAGATAAACTGAATTTTCAGGGGGAGTATCAACAAATGCATAAGCTCTGGGTTTGCTGAACTTCTGAAGGACATGTGCCTATAATTGGCCTTTCTCATTTCTGTCTTGTTAACAAGTATATAAATAAGAGAAGGCTTCAGTAATTGGCTCAGAGTTACTAATGAATTAATTAACTTCAGTCTATTTTACCTAACCTTTAATAATAAGTCTTTTTTTTTTTTGGTCCAGCAATAGGTCTGACAGACTGAAAAAACAGACATGCAGCAAAGCTCTTGAAAATTAATGAGAAACGAGGAAAGAATCAATGTACATTCTGCTTGCAGAGAACTGACACAAAAAAGACACAATAAACCATGAACAAACACAGTCAGTTTAAAAAATAGGTTAGAAAAAGTGGGCAAATTCAATTATAGAAGTAATTAGAAGATATAGGGCAAGGCTGCCTTTTGGGACTGTGCCAGAAAACATGAATTAATATGAGTGAATAGAAAGAACCCATGTAGTAATTAAGAAGCAATCACCTATGGCAATGAGTACCTGAAAACAGGCTGCAAACTATTAATTCAGTGATCAAAAATATTTTTAGATGATTAATATGGCAAAGTTATTTTAAAAGACTAATTTCTGGGAAGATATCAAGACAATAGCACACTATTTGTTCCTCTGGCATTTATATAGCTAATTAAATTTTATAATTTGCAACAATAGTCATTATTATCTGACAACAGTAAAAGCAATATTTCGCTCTTTTTTTTTTTAAACAGTGGCTCTAAAATCAATAAGTTAAATCCAGCTCCTGCTGTCCTCCTGTAAGTGCCTAAGCTTTATTACATTCTTTCAGTGTGCATTTTTCTTTTAAGTCTGTGTTTCAGTAATGTTAAGCATTTGAATTAATGTACATGTTCTCAGAGGTTTTATACGTTCCCATACCTGGGCAGGGATTCCACACACTGTTTAATTTCAACACTATCAAATAAAAGCATTTTAACGTACTATTTGTGTATCAAAGACTTTCCTACTTGGTCAACAGAGGTCTGTTACTTCACTACACACCATTCCTCCCCCTAGAATACAAAGGCACAGACACGTTACAGTGGAGAGTGCTTTACAACACACAGAAGGCTAATGGCTTCTGAAATAGGTGATTATCAGAGCCCCGTAGAGCAAGATGAGGGCCTGGCTGGTAATAAATAACCTCGCAATATGAATTATTCTATTTCCACAGCTTTAAGAAAACATACGTTTCATTTGATGATCAGAAAAGTCTGGAAAATGCTGTCTTTTGGAAATAACAGGGAGCTACTAAAACAAATCAGTGTGTCAGGGGGGAGTTATTGAGCACCTACTAAGGGCCTAAGGCACAAAAGTAAATCCTGAAATGCGAACCTTGTAACAAACATTTGTGTGTGTGATTTCCTTTTGGAAGTCAGTTAATAGAAACCCTTGTATGCCATGCCTTAGAAATGCTAGATTTTTAATTACTAAATTTGCTCATGGATTATTGCTGTATAAATTCAACACTTACAAAGCAAGATCAAACTAGAAATGCATTGAGAGTCACTATTGCAGAGGACATGGAGGAAGAAGTATGGATATTTGAGAAAAATAAAAACGAGAGATTTTTAACAAGATACCAAATTAAGTAGATATTAGGTCTGCCCAGTTCTTTCATTATCTGTATTTCTCTCACTTTCTTCACAAAACTAGGTGCTTTTGAAAACATGTAAGAGAAGATAGCCTCTAGCAGAGATCTCTCATTCTCTGAGTTTGCTTCACGTTAATTATTAAAATTTAGGCATGACAACAGCAAACAAACAACTCCTCTGTTCGCTAGATGGTGGTGATGACTGAGAGCTCCCCAAGAGGCAGGCAATTGGGAACTAGTGAAGTGAGTACAGCTTAGAGGTGTGGGGTGAGGGGGGCTGCCAGCTGAACAGGACCCACTCACCATGAAATGTTAACGTGTCAATGAAGGGGAAGAGCATGAATGAATCGCGAAGGAACTGAAAATGACTCAGCTGGTTGGAGATGGAATTTGGGCACTTTGCCAAAGTAAGGTGTTCAAGGGCAGACACCTTAACACCTAGGGGAAAAAAGGCTGTCCCCTGAACTTGAAAAGAGAAAATATTTTAAAGGAAGAAGACAAGTAGTTTTTTCATCAGAAATAAATTTCTTTCTTTTTCTTCTTTGCTTCTTCCCTTCCATGCTAACATTTTCTGAGTTCCTACTCTTTGCTAGGTGCTGGGTTAGAAATTAAGAAGGAAGAGAGGGAGAATGGAATATAAAGATAAATGAGACACAACCACTCTTTCAAAGTTCCTATTCTAGAGAAAGGACACACGTAGGCACCTATAAGTAAAGAGAGTGAAATAAGTGCAGAAGAGAAGAAGAGGTAAGTTGTAGTGATGGTACAGAGGAAGGGGGCAATTGGCTGGGAGCTAGCATAGATCAAAAGGAGTTTCCATAGAAGACGTGGCGATTATGCCTATCCTGAAGATAAATAGGCAGACAAGGAAGGGGAATTTCAGCTGGCAGGACTTTATCTTACCCTACCGTCATCTCTTAACTTACTCTTTTCCAAATCAAGGCTCTTTCAGGAAAAGCAAGTAGACAACTGTGATGTGTATATGTAAGGATGGTGATTGTGTATGTGTGGGGGAAGCAAAGGGTGTGAGAAGACAGAACGGGTGGTATGGGGTATCTTTAGAGTTTATAATATGTTTTCCTCATGTATTAAACTTTTGCCTCTTTCAGGTTAGTATTTTTTTTAAACACACTCTTTTTCAGTATTTGAATGACATTTGGATCCTGTTTGTTTGGAAAATTTGACTTTCCTATAGCTTTTATGTCATTTTATGTTTAATTTTTAAAATATTTTTAGTTTATTTTTAGCAGGGGAGGTAGTTAGGTTTATTAATTTATTTTTAATTGAGGTATTGGGGATTGAACCCAGGACCTCATGCACGCTAAGCAGGCACTCTACCACTGAATGAAACCCTCCTCACTCCTATAGCCTTTATTTTTAATGTTTGATGGCTTAGTTATTTTTTCCAAAAGTAAGTCTCTTATTCTAGTTTATGGCTTGATGATTCCTGTGGATTATGCTATATTTATACATGCATCCAATTATTCCTTTTTTTAATGTATCCTTTCCTTTTCTTGTTAAATAAATATTTAAGTACTTACTACATGATAAACATCCTGCTAGGCATGGTTCATTCTTTCCTTGCTTCTAGCTTGGAAATTATGCCATTTCTAATATGAAACATGGAAGTTATTTAAAATGCACTGATTAAAAGATCAGACTTATGCATATGATTCTACCTTTTCAGCACAGGACATCAAAACTAATTGTGTTCTTGGCTGATATGTTGATCAGTAGAACCATGTATAACTGGTCTGTTTAGTTCTTTTTGGTGAAGTATAGTTGATTTGCAATGTTTCAGGTGTACAGAAAAGTAATTGAGTTATATGTGTGTGTGTAATATATATAGATATTCTTTTTCAGATTCTTTTCTGTTATAGGTTATTACAAGACAATGAATATAGTTCCCTGTGCTATACAGTAGGTCCTTGTTTATCTACTTTATATATATAGTAGTGTGTATCTGTTAATCCCAAATTCCAATTTATACCCCCCCTCTCCTCTTTGGTAACCATAGGTTTGTTTTCTATGTCTGTGAGTCTATTTCTGTTTTGTAAATAAGTTCATTTGAATAATGTTTTTAGATTCTACATATAGATAATATACAATACTTGCCTTTGACTTCACTTAGTATGATAATCTCTAGGTCTATCCACATTGCTGCAAATGGCATTGTTTCATTCTTCTTTATGGCTGAGTAACATTCCATGGCACGCACGCACGTGTATGTGTGTAGGTATAACATCCTTTTTATTCATTCAGCTGTCGATAGACATTTAGGTTGCTTCTGTGTCTTGGGGATTGTGAACAGTGCTGCTATGAGCATTGGGGAACATGTATCTTTTTGAATTAGAGTTTTCTTCTTTTCCAGATATATGCCCCAGAAGTGGGATTGCTGGATCATATGGTAAGTCTATTTTTAGTTTTTTAAGGAACCTGCATACTGTTCTTCATAGTGGCTGTACCAATTCACATTCCCACCAACAGTGTCAGAGGGTTCCCTATTTAGTTCTTAAGATGTTTTCAAAGGAAGACTATAGAGCATATAGAGCAACAGCCTAGTTAAAGTAACTACAACAGGCTTATCTATAAATGGAGAAGAATTTCCTGGCATAGGTCAGAAGTTTCCTACATACAAAACCAGACTTGTTCACTAGATATATAAAAACTAAGTCTCCATGTCTTTCCAGAGACTAAGAAGAGTAACTATCATGCATGAACATTAATTCATTCAGTGGATTTTTAAAGTAGTACTCTGCTAGGAAGTAGGGATACAAAAATGATAAAACATGAGTCTTGTCCTTAAGGAACTTACTCCCATAAGTAGTAGATGAGTCAGATAAATAAATCAATTATTATAATATAACTGATAAGGTATAAGAGTGCAGCATTCTATGAGAGCACAAGAAAGGATATCTAAATTAGATTGGGACAGTGGGGTAAGAGGATAAGATGCTAGAACTGAGTTTTTAGGAACAAGAATTTAATTAGCTGAAGAAGGGAGACAAGGAAAGGTGATGTATAAAATATGATGAGCTTGGGAATGTCTTTCGGAAAACTTACAAAGAATTGGCTCCACATTAAGAGAAGAGCGGGCGGGATGGTTAAAGTGTCCTTTGTACAGATCAAGCTTTCTCTGAGGTTTTCAAGGGCCTTGACACATTTCCTTTTTCTTAACTCCTTTTCTTTTGCCCAAGGTTTTTGGACAGAGCCATATAGAAAGTCTTGTCTGTGGACATTTCAGAATTTGAAAGCTGCCTGTCTAGAGCGTACTGATGGGGTATGTCAAATAGGCATTCATGCCAGCGATCTAGGTGAGAGCACAGAGTAACAGTAGTGGATGGGATCACAGCATACTTGTGTTGCCTCTGGAAGTTGTTTACGTCTGTGGAAATGATTTCTTTTGTCTGAATTCAGAACCTTGAATAGGCTAGCTTGTTGCAAGGACCTCAGAATGTTTTCTGCGTGAAGCATATCAAGAAAGGGAGTCAAGATAATTCTCAGGATTAGCTCTTGAGTATCACATGTTAAAGGTGTTTATTAGAAATGTCCACTTATTAAAAAAATTTTTTAAACCAAATTCTCTACCTTTCAGGAATCAGCTTAATTGACTTTTTTTCTGGAGAAGCTTTGCCTAACTTTGTGTATTAGGTCATGTCCCTGTGATGTATGCTTTTTCAGTATCCTGCAGTTTTCCTTTGTCATACTTAGCATCACCCCAATTCAATACTGAATTATACAACTAATGCTTTCACAGCAGACTCTAAGTAGAATGCTAGCTTCATGAGGGCAGGAACTGGGTTTTATGCTGCTTTACCTATAACACCTAGCAGCATTCCTGGTTCATAGCAGGCACTCAATACATATTTTTTGAATGATTCATTTACTCGTTATCCCAATTCCAGTGCAAGTTGAATGCAACAAGTTAAAGTGTAGCAGAGCTGCTAAGTACAGCCAGATCTGTAGTTCCTAGAACTAACTGGAACTCCCAGAAGTATCTCAGAACTGACACTAGCTTCTTGGAGAGTTCAAATGATGGCCTGGGGTTACCTCCTTTTACTGCTCCACCTGGCCTCTCCCCATGGTATTTTGGCTCAAAACTAATCCAGCACCTTCCCATTCATCTGTGTCAGTGACTTGTTATTACTACTTGTTTTCCTTAGGCCAGAGCTTCCTTCACTACTGAGTGCCAGATATGCTCTGCCAAGCACTTGGGATAAAAGCATGAGCAGGCATGGACCTGACCTCAGGAGAGCAGGAGGCTGCCATGCAGTGGCAAGATTGGAGCAGGCCTCATCTGTCTCCAGGGAACCACTGCCTGTAATTATATTATAAGACCATTGCCCTTTTAGCTTGAAAGGATTTGCTCTCTGTTAAAATGCATATTGCCCTGGAAATCATAACTCTTTTTAGCTGTTATTAACCACTTTTATCTTCATATGAATGAAGGGTCAAAGAGCAGGTTTTGGCCCAGAGGGTAGAGGGACAGAGAAAAGGTCTTTGGGAGTGTGAGAGGAAGAGGGACAGGAGTGCCAGTAGCTGGGAAAGGGGTAAAAATGAAATAGCTGGAGCAACAGCAGCTAGTACATAATAAGACATGAGGCAATGCTTGATGAGTAAATCAACTGCTTTCTTCACATTGGTTGAGGGCAGGTTCTACCTGAGGCTGTTTCTTTAGGTAGCTAGCAGTTTCTGGTTGAGAAGAAGTTTACCAAATAGGAAACAGATGGCTCTAGCTGTTTGGCATGGATGCCAAATCTCAATTACACCCACACTCTAGGACTTCACAGGGAGAACATACAAAATGTATTTTTTTCTTTTTTTTTTTCTACCACCATGAATTCAAGAGGATTTCCATTTTCAGAACTGTTTTTAGACGGATTCATACCCTGTTTTCAAAGGTTCCATGTAAGCTTGAGCTTAGATGCATATGCTGGGTTCTCTAAGTTATTCCAAACATTTTTTTTTTAAATCAAATAAACTCCAATAGATTTAAATTGGCCATGAGAACTAGTGATGCTGTTTCAAAAGAGGACAAATACCATCCTGGTGTCTGAATACTAAGATTCTTTTCTATGTGAGTATAATGCTTGCTTACACATTACTAGCAAAGAACACAATTAGCATACTAATTTGATTCTCTACCTAAAGAATGAAAGATTCCTTTGACACAGACAGCTGTCCATGAATAGCTGTGGTGACCCTTGGTCAGTTTTCCATCTGTCTTGGAGTAAAAAGTCCAGACTCAGACACACATTAGTTGTATGACCTTGGGCAGCCTTCTTTTGTTGCTGTTTCTCAGTATCTTCACCTGTAAAATGGAAGTACATCTAATACCTGCCCTAATATGGGGCCGTAGTAAGAATCAAGTGAGCACCTTGCCCACAACAGACATGCCATATTATTTTTTTTTAAACTCTGGTCTGAATCTGTCTATTCTGAGGAAGTCTGTAGTAGGTCCAGGACTCTCTACTTCTACCTGCCTCTAAAGAGAGGGAGGTAGAGAAAGATTTTACTGAAACAGTTTGGAGAGAATTCTACAGCCATGCAAAGTCACTACTTCCTTTTGCCTTGTCTCCCAGGGATATAAGGCCCCAAGGATAGAGACAGGGAATGACTGCTGCCTGGGAATGTCTTAGGCCCATCTCCAGGATCATTGGCAGCTCTCAGGTCATCAGGCTGACAAATCTAAATAACACCAATTATAAATGCAGGATCATAATTTCTTGGTATCTCCCCATACTGAACTACATTGTCTGCCCTTTTCCCTTCTTTAGACCAGTGGGTCTCAATCTTGGTTACACACTGGAATCCTTGGGGAGCTTTAAAAATTACTGATGCCTGGGTCTCATTCTCAGAGATTCTGATTTAACTTGTCTGGGGTATAGTGTCAGTATTGGCCTTTTTAAAAGCTCTCCAGAAAATCATTGCATTTTGCACACTGGAAATTTCAAAAATAATTTTTTCAATGTAAAGTCCAGCTTAACACACACCAATAATACAGTTAATAACAGGACAGAAATTGAGTCATGGTGCATAAAATTAATTTCATACTGTTAACAATATTTTGATATCTTAAGCTTATTTAAAACCTACTTTAATGTAAACACCCTCTGTCTCATCCTGACCCATAAACTTGAGGCTGTTGAGCCAACTTGGTGTGAGGGACACCAGGCTGGAAGAAGCAGAGTGGTACGATGTGGTCTTGTCATTCGCTGAAAGATTCCTAAGATCCAGTGCTAGCTGAGAGTGCCCTCTTGCATCTCGGGTTAGCTCCAGGGATCCAAGGATCTCTTCTCACTTATTAGCTCTGCCAGTTTGGATGCTAGTTTCACTAAATGGGTATTTTTTCAGCCCCAGTGTTAGGAGACTCTGGTGTGTCTTGATCAGCTGTGACTGAGATATGTTACAAGAAATGTGAAATAATAATAAAATTCTGGGGTTTAAGAATTAAGGATTCCAGCAAACTCAAGGTTATCCTTGTAACAGCATTGTTTTCACTCACTTGCACTCCAGTACGCTGTCCTGAATGGGAGAACATGGTGGAGTTACAATTACTGTGGGGGACTGTCATTTGACATGAGTGTCCCTGTGGAACAAAGGTTGGGTTTTGCAAAATCCAGTCTCCCAAGTCAAAGGAGTTCCTCCCTGGGCCTCAAGTTTGCAGTAGTGCATATTAATGGGGGTAGCTGGGAGAGCTGGACAAAGGGGCCTCTCTGTGTTATGGTGCCCAGTCTCTTTTTTGGGGACAGAGGGAACCTTGTTTTCTTACATTGGAGAAGGAAGCTTGTGTATAAGGTCACACCTTAAGCATCTCTGAACTGAAAATGGAAAAAAATGTCTTAGGTAATTCTGCCAGTCTTTTCTCATTACAAAAATCAGTATATAAACATGTCAAATGTAAACACAATATTTTTAGAAGAAATAAAGACAAAAGTATTATGTACTTAGGGGATTCTCGTGATATTTGGAGTAATTATTATCTGACCAGTACTTTAATGTTTTCTGCTGAAGATGAAGGAATGGGGTACTTCATTTAGCTTTTTCATTTGCTAGCTCAACTTGCTAGTTACATAAAAAGGGAAACTACCAGTTAGGTAATTTAGATCAACACTTTGATTTTTTTTCCCCCCTTTTCGAGGTTCCTGAGCAGAAGGGAAAATGAGGCTTGAAGATGAGGCTTGGAGAAGGCGAGAAATATGGTAAGCACTCAGTAAGTAATTGTGGGTGGTTGTGATGATGATAATGTTAAATTCCCTCCTGAGAAATGTTTTCAAAGCCCTGAAGTGCAGAGGGAACATACTACTTGGGTTTTTAAGACTACTGAGCTATTTGAAGTATTATTTATGACTTTTTGTGCTTAGAGTTATTTTTTTTTCTAGTAAGGAATTTTGAATGCAAGGTAAAGGGAGAGGGATTTATGATGAGCTTAGTATACTTGAAGTTAAATTACCTGGATCTTGTTTTAATTTTCCTTGTTTATAACATGTAACTTAATTGTTCTATAGTTTGGTGCTTTAACTTATTAGTGAGTAATATGCATGGAGTCCTTTGAGTTAAATGGACAAAGTGTCAAATTTAAGATCTTACTTTATTTTACAGTATAATTGGTCAAATTGGGCAAATAACTTAAAATATATGTTGAGGGTTAGATTCCTCGTGGTCTACGGCAAGTGAAGTAAGGGGCTTTCAGACTTAAAGTCCAAGTGTGATGGATTCCTATTACTATCTTATTACTACCAATGCTACTTACTGGTAACAAAAAGTTTCAGAAAATTCATGAACATAGCTCAAGAATGAGTTGCTTACTGAGAGGAATTTTTTTTGGTGGGAGTGAACTTCCCTAATCTTTCAAAGCAGACACTACCCTGACTTCCCACAACACATTCCACTAGGCTGCTGCTTGAGACAGAAGTCTGCAAGGACTGGTCTGACACATGGCATTTACTTCACTGCTTGTGTTGAAACGTGATATTTTCCTTTCCTTCCGGCTCTTGCTCTTTGTTTTACACTGCTATTTATTTCACATTGCTTTTTATTTTACAGTGACCCCAGCCTATGAGTGGCAGTGTATGAAATCTCGGTTTTTTCATTCTGCAGATCATTTCTGGCTCTGTGGTTTTAGATCTATCACTGTTTACTGAGCTTTTATGGTCATTAGAGACAGCTTTGCATTTTAATAAAGTTTCCAATCCTCTAGGACCCTCTCCCCTGAAACAGCTCCAGCTCCCCAGGGCTGCTGAAGAGTTGAGCAGAGAGAGCAGAAGCTTTTGTGGACAGTGATGCTGATGGCAGATAACTCCAGCTGTCATTACAAGATCATCCAGATAAGGGGGGACAATCAAGTAGGGCTTACAGTCCACTTGAGTTTTTCTGATTGTAAAACCAGCCATTTTTCAATTTAAATAATTTAAGGATTCCAGCTTCTCTATACTCTAAGGCTCATTTAGCCTCTTATTAGCTAACTGTTTCTCCAGTTCAAGAGGTGGAAGGAAAGAGTGCAGATTTTTTGTTATTGTTAATTCACAGCAGTGGGTAGTGGTGTGTAAATAAAAAATAAGCCAAACAAATTTGATGAGAAGAGAGAATAGAAATCCATACAAGTAATCATAATTGATTTTTAAAAAGTTAATTAAAAGGAATAAAAAGGGACAAGTACTGCATGGCCTAGCATATTATCAATAGGCAAGTGACAGAGGGAAGAATGAATTAGAAAACTGATTCGCAGCTAACTAGAGGAAGAAAATAGACCAACACAGCTGTTAATTTTAACTTGAAAATCCCAAATTCTTTTCTAAGTTCTTTCCTTATAGTATTCTGACAATGATCTTATCTCACATTATTCCCATCGAAGGAAATGCTGGGAAGAGTAGGAGGGAAATAACAAAATGAAGTTATAATATCCCAGAGGATTCAGCTCAGAACCGATTTACAGAACTATTTGTGACGTACCAATGACAGCAAATACAGCTAAGAAACCATAGTTTGCATAAGGTCTTCCTTTTTTTCTCTTTTAGTTGTAAGTCTTTTTTTTTTTCCTATTAAATTCTGCAAACTTTCCTTCTTCCTAAACCTCTGTGACCAAAGGCCAGCAACCTACAATATTTATTTTCAAGTAGTATATACAGGAGCTACCCCTCAAGTCACTTACTTCCATACAAGAAAATAGGGCATGAAGGAACTAATAAGAAGGAGAGGCTCTTCTTGAACCTTTCAAGAGCGCCTTTTGGTAGGACCACATCTAATATTTTTGTGTAGGCATTACAGGGATGGGACAGTTCTGGAGAACCATATGCTGGCTATGCCCGTGGGCCTGTCTTTTCCTTTGCTTAGGAGACACCTTCTGTTCAGATGAAGACACAGATTCCCCAGCATAAGGGTCAGAGCCTGAATAAGAAGGCTGGTTAGCTAATTAGGGAAAGTATTTCCTGACAGAGGTAGGGCCTGTGGTTACCACCAAGAGTTAAATCTGAGATACGCTTTGAATTATTAAAAAGACAGTGATGGCATGCAGACTGTTGAACAAACAAGGTCTTCAGCTGACACTTAAAAGGAATCATCTTAAATAGAAGGTAACATCAATAGCTGAAGAGTTACAATAGGAAGTGAGAGCAGGAATTACTGAGCTGTCTTCCTTCCTCCCTTCCTTCCTTTTCCTTTCTTCCCTTCCTTTCCTTCCTATCTCCCTCTTTCTAAACAGTAGCAGCCCATCTTTGGATTACTAGAGGATTACCATGGATGTAACTGTTGAAGCGTAAGTAGACCTCAGGAAAATATGGCATATCTCTATTCAAAGAACAGACTGTAAACTTCCGGACTGATGTTCTATTTTTTTTCTTTCCTTCTTCTCTCATTTTAGAATTAGGGAAAACAAAACAAACATAGCCAGATGAACTATGAGTGCCAGAGACAGCTAAAATTACTTGTGCTTCCTGGTTTTGTTTTTTTTTTTCCTTTTCTTTTTAAGACACTAGAGCTCTTGCAGCAGTTTCTTTCCTGGACTGTAAGCTCGGTAAGGTCAGGGGCCTGATTGATTTGCTAGCATTTAGCACTGTGCCTAAATATTTGTTGAGTGATTAAATTAATAGCATGTCCATTAACATCCCATCCACAAAATGAGGGTAAAGAATTGGTAAATACAGAACCAAACATAAATAACATTAACGTTACCTTATAGGGCTGTGTTTGTGTGAGTGTGTGAAAGGTCTATTAGAGGAGAATTTCCCAGAATGTGTTCAACAAAACATTAGCCCTAAGGAATAAAAATAGATTTTTTTAATGCAAAATAGATGGGGAAAGTCTATGAAAAATTGTTTAGGATACTCTAAATTATACAAAGTTAAAATAGATCTTTATAAAATGATTTGTCAGTTTTTCAAATCCAAATTTTTATTGTAAATGTCCTAGAGAGGGACATAGCATGCTAAATTTCCAAAGATTGTTTGACCGTGTTTTTCCTTTACTTGGCACATGTCACAGGAAAGTATTCCACAAAACATGCTTTGGGAAGAGTAGCATCTTAATTCAGCTTCACTTTCTTTAATTCTCTTTCTTTTCAATTTAAGTCATAATTAATTTTTTCCACTGTGCAAGATACGCGTAAGCACAAAAATGTGAAAACAGTTAACACTACTGAACTTCACACTTAAAATTTACCATCTTAACTGTTTTTGTGTTCTGTGTTCTTTAACCACAATTAAAAATTTAAAAATAATACTCTCCAAATATTACTTTACTAAGTAATAGATGAGTCAGTATTTTACCCAAGGGCTGCAATAATGCACCAAAATTTAATAGTATTGCCAAATAAAGGGCTTGATTTTGGTCTACAGCATATTACTCAATTGCATTACCTACCTTGATATTGAATCCTTTGTAAGTGTCTTGATTTTAAACATTGGGCTATGGATCTCTTAGTGTGTGTTTTTAATAATATTGCTTAGAATGACTACAAAAACACCCATGCTGTGTAGGGAAAGTTTATGGTAGTTTAGCAGAGTGAGCATAAAACTAAGGGATAAGAGAATGGGTTTGAAAAATTGACGTTGTCACTGACTCAGAGAGCCAGTTTAAGTAAATCCTGCTTTCCTTATCTATAAGGTAGCCTCAGTCAGTGATTTTCTACTTTTCCCCTCCAGCATGGCATTCCCAACTTACATGGAACTCTAAAAGACACAGCAGATAAAGGCAAGAGGTAAGAAGTTACTTGGTCTCCCTTCCCCCACAGCCCTGAGTATCCCCAAAGAGCTAAAAGCTCAAGGGAACAGTTTGAAATCACGAGGCTAGATAACCTTTAGGGTTCTTTCCAAGTCTTACTTCTGCCACTAGGAGTAAGACTGAGGTAGAAAAGGTTTGTATCCATTTTACAGCCTGTGAACCCCTGTATGTAATTTTATACAGACCTACACAGCACACAGCATTCAGCTAATACAGAATATAGAATACTGCCACACCACATGTGGCAAGCACCCTTTGAATTTCAACATGTATTTTAGATTAAAAAATAAAATAAGAAAACCATTACCAGAAGGTACTCTTCTCTCAGTCACTTTATGGATACACTTCAAAATATAGACTTGATGGTGAATTAAAATTGAATGCAAATATTGTCACTGAGAAGTTGTCCATTTACACAGTTTTCTAAGACTCTTTTAGTTTTTAATGGGCAAGGTTTTGCTAAAAACAAGAAGTGTTAATTACATAAATATGCGTATTCTTTTCAAAGCATTACACTATATTATGGTTAAAAAACAATAGAGAAGTGAATGCAGAAATATTTCAACAGAAATACTGTTTCTTGAACAGCCTTTAAAATTATGACATGTTTATTGGGAGAATGCATTACTCATGACAGGGTTACAAAAGCAATATTAACCTTGAAATTTAATAGCAAAGTCAGACATTAAAGATCAGTACTACAGGTGGTGACAGAGATACTTTTGTTTAGATTGTACATAGGATAAGACAACATTTAATGCTACATTAAGATGTAGGTAAATAAAGGGTCCTTTAGAAGATTCATAACACATCATGATTTTAATCATGATGCAGATTGTGCTAAAGATAGAATTCTTAGAAATGAAAAACCTTGTGCTTTATTTTGCTTCTGTTATTCTGGATACTGTTGCTTTTGTAATTTTGTACAGAGTGTCAGACATTAAATTTGCCATTAAATATATATATATATATATATATCTTTTGACGGCAGGCATTTGTTACATTGACAAATTACCAAACACTTTAGTTGTATCTAATGTGTGACTAATGAGTTTTTGTAATCTATAATCAAAGAGGATGTTTGCTTCTGCAAAAAATATAATTTATCCAAAAATAGCATTGATATTAAGCCAAGAACTACAAAGTAGTGGTTAAAAATGTGTGATGAAATACACTATAAAATTGCACTTACCATCAAATGCAAGTTTGATTGATTTAGATAAATTTTTTTCCTGAAATGTATGTTACTATAGGTTTATCACATAATATATTATTTGCCTAATCATGCAATATTGATGATTAAAAGATTCATGTTTTAAATTTCATTGTTTTTATAACCCTAAGATATTTCATTAAAATCTCTCATAGAATGTTTCCTTATTTTAGAGAACGCTAGCTTGAGGCATATTAAAAAATAAAGGTCAAAAGTCATAAAGGATAATAGCTGATGGTTTTGATAATGCTAATTATATATTACTGAGAATAAAGGTAGAAAAGGAAATATGACTACTAAAGGAAGATAAACATCCCAGTGCTGGATTGAAAAAAAATAATGAAAAAACTCTTAAAATGTCTTTGTACTTTACTGTCATAATTCAAAGACATAATGAAGCCTGAATTAAAAATGTCAGTTTCTGTGAGTGTTGATAACTTGGTTCTTTGTTGGGCAAGTCAAAATGTGTCTGTTTGATAGGCAAAAATGACAGACTAAAAATGGGAGAAGTTGGATCTAAAAAAAGAAACACACACACACACACACACACACATACACGCACACACGACTTTAAAAAAGGTCCATAATGTACTTGAAGGAGAAGACCTGTAGGGTAGGAGGCAATATCTTTAGGAAGTCAACGAGCAGCACTAAAAGGCAATGTCCATGGCCAATCAAAACGATTTCTGTGACTGCTGGGGCTCTTGCATCTCCGTCTTTACACTAGACTGGAAACCCTTTGTACTAATTACCAGACTGTACCAGATTTTCTGGTTCAGTTCAATCCTATAATTGACTGACAGTGATGGGCAAGGAAGGGGAAAAATTCAGGCTCACCACTGCAAGCAGAGGGTCAGAAATGGTTTCACAGAGAGCTGGTCACAGCCTGGCACTAAAAGCAAGGTTAAGCAAGCATCATCAGCAATTTCTTCTAATTCTCAAGTTAAAAAGGAAACAAGGAAGAAAAAAACAACAGTCCAGGCTGTTCTCATCTTACAGACCAGTTCTTGGCATGCAACCATTTTACATAAAATGAATGGAGAATAACTTCAAGTGTAAATGGTAATCCTAGATGTCACTGATTTTTATTTTGCTTTTGGAAAGTAGATACAGGTTTGTCTCCAAAACTCAAATAGGGTCATCGTGCTAAAGTTAAACAGTCTTTTGTTTATTTACAGAAATCAGAAAAAACAATGCTGTTGTTTCATTCCTAGTACTCAAAAATTATTAAAGTGCAAGCCATATTTAGAAAGCCTGTGGTAGGTTACATAATCAAAGTTAAGCATTTGAAAGCATCGTAATTCTCACATCCTTTGCTTGTTTGTAATTCACTGATTCACATTTACTGTGTATCCTTAACAATAAAATAGCTGTCCATGAATTCATACTTTTAAAAATGAAAGTCTGAATAGTAATTTACATGAACTTATAGTTAATGCATTAAAAAAACAGAACACATTGAGCACTGGATTAAAAAGACTTAGTTGGCTGACCATCATTTGTTATTTGGTTAGAACTGTTCTCCACCCACTTTATTTCTACCCCAAAGAGCAACTCCAGCTTTAGCTACGCCAAACATCAAAAACGCAGGTGCCAGAATCAGGGTCAAAGTGAGACTCAGGCCATTCGGTAGGCAAGTGAGAATTATGTGCTATCATGTTGAGGTCAATTGACTTGAAATTTAATCACAGGTTAAGCCCCCTTTCTTTCCAGGCTAAGGAGTAAGCAACACCTGTGCCAGCAGCGGCTCACATTGCAGTTGACATAGCAGCCAGTTCAATTTTTAGTTACAAGTCAATTACTTACTGGAATAGAAAGGGAACATTTCATTCATTCCATGGATGGTCACTTTTCCGGAGAAACCTGTCAGGCTTTCTTTCTCCAAAAAAGAAGAAGAGAGAATAAAAAGTAAAAGTTAAAAATAAGTGATACGCTACAAAGTTCTAGAGCTAGGCCAGCACGCTACAGCAGAGAAGTTGTGCAAATAGCTTACCTTCCACATACTGAACAGAGCTGTCTTGTAAATGAGGCCTATCCCAGCTGATAAGTCCTGGGACCTTCCTCGTCAGAGAATCAAAACAGGTGAAATGATAATAGATGATCTACACCTGAGGAGAGGGCCAGCTGACTGTATGAAAGGAGAGAGCAAATGAGTAAACTGTCTTCCCCAGCTACAGTCAGCCCTGGTGCAAGGGGAGTTTCAAATGCACTGGCTATAGACTTTTGTCCAAAGCTATGGTTCTTTTTTTTCCTTTTTTTTTCTTCTTTCTTTCTTTTCTTTTCTTTCTTTTTTTTTTCCTTAGTGAAGCTAGATTAGTTCATACAAAACTCAACAATACAGCACTGAAACCCATTGTTGATATTCAACATTTTTCACATAGCGGAACAGAATAGACAATACGGTATCTAGGAAACCACGGGCTGGATTACAAACTGATGATATCTCATCCTTCTGGGGGCCTGTAATCCTTTTTATTACCTACCACAGTAAAAAAAAAAAAAAAAAGAAAAATCACTGTGTGTGGGGGGAAACTTTCAGAATAAATCAGTATCATTGCTATTCTTAGGTAAATAGGATAAAGTAAAATGAAATCTTGCTTATAATACTAAATCTCAAAGTGCTGTTTGCCTTTTATGCAAGTGAATGATTTTAAAACTTCTCTTCACCTTTATGTGAGCTTCCATAGGTTTAAAAAAATCAAATTATCTGTAGATGTTTGCTTAATAACTGTTCAAAATAAACTTGGACTTCCAATTTCTTGTGATAAATACCTGGAAAGTTCTTTATTTCAAAATGCCCAATATTGAAACTAAGGCATGAGTACAAAGTAATTTTCATTAATTTATTCTAAAATACATGTGTTGGGTTATTAGTATGCTATATTTGTTTTCTCCACTAAGAACACACTGAAATTCAAGATTTTGGGGGCTAACTTACCTGATATCTAGTTCAATAATTTATTTTTTTACTTTTTAACTCCATGACTTTTTAATTTTTCATTTTTAAAAATACATTTCCTGATTATGTGTAACTGCAAAGCCATTCTTTGCAAGGAAGTTATGCCTATTAACCTTTTTGAAAGTCTAGTCCAATCCTTTTTTAAAATGCAATCCAGTTCCCATACTTTTCTTAAGCCTCCAAATGTCTAGGTAGCCACAGAAGTGATTGTTCCTACCAGTTTCTTTTCATCACTTCTGCAATTGACCAATTGACAACTGATTGATGGTTATCTTTTCATTTCAACAATGAAAGAAATTACCATCACTATAGCTATGTACAGTAAATGCCTCCAGAGTAAATTACATGATTCTAAAATTCTCCTTAGCTCACTTAGTAAAACATCAACACAAAAAAGTTTCTTTTCGCACCTCCTTTCCTGTACCACAGATTTGGCCTTTTCTGTCAGCTGTAAAAAAAGAACTTGACAGCTTCTTTAAAAAGAGGAGTATAAAGGAACTTGAATAAAGGATGGCACTGGGCCTGTCTCAAGCAAGTGGCCATTCTTTGCACTTGGAAAAAAATTAGGCGTGTGAGCACAGATAAGCCCTATAAGAACGCTCTAAAGACTATTCCCAGTGACCTTGAGATTCTCTCTCCTTCCCTAACCATTCCCGAACATCAGAGTGAGAACACAGATTCTGAACACGGATTTGCCGACTGATTTTGAGTAGATGGTGTTTCTCATTGTAAAGGAAACATCCTTAAATTTTTAAACTCCCTCACTGCACTGCAGAGGCTCCCCTGCTCTTTCTAAAAGTGCTCAAACAAGTGCTATTATGCGGGTGTCACACTCATCCATTATGATATGTTGATGAACAAGAGCTTTAAATTCCACCCCCAAATCTAAACTTACTGTAAATGCGTATTTTATTCTCACATGAAAGCCCTGAATCTAGTCAAGGAAGGGTATTCAAGGCTTTTTTTTTTCTATCCCTATGTAATTAAAGTCATTTTTTTTCCTGGTGAAGTAAATATGCTGTTATGAAAGATTGGACTGATCTCTCTTATTCCACTCCCACCCCCCTTTAAGTTCATGTTTTAAAAGTGAAAAACACATCCAAATAGACAAGAAACAAGATTTCTATTTCCCTTGAGGTCTTAGATCCAAAAAGTTCATTCTACTGACTATCACAAGGTAAACTGAACCATAGTTGTGTTGTCTAGAACGACGTGCTACTAGTTCGGAAATTTTTCTACTCTAGCAATGTTAGCAAGTTATATAGCAGTGAAAGAAAGTGCCATATATATTTATTCACTGCCAACTCTACCTAGGACTTGGGCTAGTTTTCTGATAATTCTGGCCTCAGTTGTTTAATCAGACAATAAGATTTTGTTAAATACAAACTTTATGTCCCAGAGTGGGTAAGCTCTGTAGTGTATGAGAAATGAGAGAGAAGATCCTGCCTAGCAGAAATGGGTTATGTACATGGGGAAATAGGATAGACAGTAGGAAATAGCTGCTGAATGAAACATAATGTGCATGTTATATAGATACACATATGACAGCATGATATATTGTCATATATCAATGATGCTACATAAATTTTGTTTAAACAGCTCCCCATTTTCCATATTACCTTTTCTGTATTTGTCAGTGATTTTATTATTCAGATATCCCAGATGACATTCATGACATGTCACTTTTGTATCTGTACACTTGCTCCCCAAAGACCTATGTACTATTCTAGAACTATAGCAGGTCATATCTGCATTTAAAAAACTGCTTTCCAGGTGATCTGATCTGCCTTCTTTACCTACAACATCATTGTTGGATGTCCTCCACCTCTGCTTTTACTGTGTTACACACACCTTGGTTTCAGAACCTATAATGGCCCTTTTGTTCATGTGTATTGCACAAAATCCTTGGAACTTCCAAGTTAAAGGAACTGCCTTGCTTAGTTACCAGGGCTTTGCAAAATCTAGTTCTAAGGTAGCACCTCTCCAACCTTATTTCCCATCAATCAACTTACTATTTAATAATCGTATATCTTACTATTACATACAGGCCTAGGTGCATACCAAACTGTTCCATCTTTTATCCTCATCTTCTGTATTCAAGGTCCAAATAAACCATAGTCCACTTATGAATCATTCCCCGCAGTGGTAGCTTACGTACTTCTGTTCTCTAATGTCAGTTTCATTTATTATTGACTTGGATGCACATCTGGCCCCGTTTGAATGTCACCCTCTTTACTAAGATTTCCTTATCAATTCAAATAAAATTTAATATCTTCTTCTACTGTGCCCCATTGTTCTTGGCACTCACCTTTATTATAATACACATTATCTTGGATTGTATTTGCCTATCATTTTCCCCAAGTGGAACTTAGGAAAGAAACTGTATTGTATGTATATTTTTAAATCCAGTCATTGGCATATAGATGCTCAGTAAATGACTATTCAATAAAGACACAGTCCTCGCTCCTAAGGAACTCTCAATTCAGGGCGGAGTTTATATTAGTTGTGAGATTAAGATGGCAGCTGAATACTTAAGTAAAAAGGATTGGCAGTTGGAAAGATCAGCTGTTCCTTTCAAAAGTAAACTGAATTTTTAAAGTAAATATTTAAATGTTTGGGTAATGAAATCTGTATCAAAGGCAATATAATGGAACATGGATATTTCCTATCAAAACATAGTTGCATTTTAGATCAGTCCACAGATTGCCTTCTTGGTCCATAACCTACCAAGCTATAGCCATTTATTAAACATTTGCTAGTTTGAAGCACTGTAATAAGTACATCACATAAATTTAGTTCTCAGGGTTACCTTATGCAGTAACTATTTCCACTGCTATTTTACAGAAAGGAAGTTTGGACTTAGGTTAACTGAATCTCTCAAGGATACTTGGAACCAGTTCTGTCTGGCTCTGTGCTTTACATTGTTTAAAACTGACTTTCATGGTGTGGATGGTATTATTCGTTAGTTTGTGATTTTGGGAGTCTGTATATGATAAATATGGGAGAGGAAAAGAAAGGAAGAAAGTTTTCTATTTCTTCATTACATAACCTATCTGAAATATTACTGTTGAAAACTATTCTTTGTGTATTCTGACTTCTTTCTTCACACATACCCTACTGACCTTGATACCTTCCTCCATCTTTTAGGTTCCTAGTGTCTTAATTAAAAAAAAAATTCTCTGTGGAGCTCTACTTAGACCTTCAAAGTTCTTCATACTTCTCCCCCTGCCTATTCAAAGCAGCTACTACATTAGGATGTGTGGGAGTATAAAACCACATTGAAGTCAGAGCAGTTCTTGCTAACATGTGAATGATGGATAGATACTGGATTCTTCTTTCATGTAAGCATTTTGGAAAAAAAAAACTCATTAACCTAAGTGAAAATGTAAGGATTAAAATTTCAGGCCTTGAAGCCATGTAGTAAAGCAGATACTTTCCAGAAAAGCCTCAATGTATGAACAGAAAGGATTTTGAAACACATGTGATGGTGTTGTCTGTGAGATATAAGAGATTGTGTGGGCAGTTCTGCCTGAGAATAAACTTCTTCAGTGATTTTTAATTTGGGGGTGACAGTCATGGACCTCTTTGAAAGTATGTTGAAGGCTATCTGCTCCTTCCGCAGTTACATACAACCTTTTTGTATATTATTTCATGGAATTTATGAAACTTTGAGGAAACCATGCAGTTGGAAATTTTAAAACTCTGCCCCAAAGCTGCTGCTTTTTTGGGGGGAGCATGGACGTTTCCTTCTATTTCTAAGCAAGTGGATTTTAACCATGATTTCATATTAAAATTAACAGGGGAGCTTACCATCAGCTATTCTGATTTAATAGGTATGTAGTGGGTCCTGAGTAGCAATAATTGTTTCCCATTTTTTAACTTGAAGTATAGTTGATTTACAGTGTTGAATTAGTTTCTGATATACACCATAGTGATTCAGTTACACATATAAATATATACATAGTCTTTCATTACAGGCTACTACAAGCCATTGAATATAGTTCCCTGTGCTATATGGTAGGACCTTGTTGTTTATCTATTCTGTACATAGTAGTTTGTATCTCCTAATCCCAAACTCTCAATTTATCCCTCCGTCCCTTCCTCCCCCGCTGGTAAATATAAGTTTGTTTTCTGTGTCTGTTAGTCTATTTCTGTTTTGTAAATAAGTTTGCTTGTGCTCATTTTTTTAAAATTCCACATATAAGTGTTATGATATGATATTTGTCTTTGACTGACTTCACTTAGTATAATGATCTCTAGGTCCAACCACGTTGCTGCCAATGACATTTCCTTCCTTTTTATGGCTGAGTAGTATTCCATCGTGTATATATATATATATATATATATATATATATATATATATATACCACATCTTCTCTATCCATTCATCTGTCAATGGACATTTAGGTTGCTTCCATATCTTGGATATTTTCCATAATGGCTGCACCAAACTATATTCCCAACAGTGTAGGAGGGTTCCCTTTTCTCCACACCCTCTCCAGCATTTATTATTTGTAGACTTTTTGATGATGGCCATTCTGACTGGTGTGAGGTGATACCTCATTTCAGTTTTGATTTGCATTTCTCTGATGACTAGTGATGTTTGAGTGTCATCTTTGGAGAAATGTCTATTTAGATCTTCCACCCATTTTTTGATTGGGTTTTTTGTTTTCTTGATGTTGAGCTGTGTGAGCTGCTTGTATATTTTGGAAATTAATCCCTTGTCGGTTGCATGGCTTGCAAATATTTTGTCCCATTCTATAGGTTTTCTTTTCATTTTGTTTATGGTTTCCTTTGAATAGCAATTATTGTTTTAAAAGCTATCCTAGTGATTCTGATATACAGCTAAGTTTAAGAACCACTGTTCTAAGCCAGTGGTTCTCAAAGTATTGCCCTGGACCAGCAGCATCCTCTTTTTCAGAATACTGTCTTCAGTGAGAAAATAACCACAAGGGCAGCAACTCAAGGAACACCTACAACCTGAGTTAGGAGGAGGACGAAACACTGCCAAAGGAGAGAGACACCTGGCAGAGAGACAGGAAAAGAACATGGACAACACCATGACATAGAAACTTGAAGACAGGCTGATCAACCAGCAATTTCAAATGAGCCCTGTCATTGATTGGGTTGATCTTAGAAAGGGAAAAGGAGTTGCCCAGAAGGAAGTCATTGATAAGCTTTGATTGAGGAATTTAACTTTGGGGTGGAGGGAAGGATAGACTGCAGAGATTCAGAAGAAAATGAGAGGAGAAGAATGAGATGCAGTAGGTATAGAAAAGTGTTTCAAGGCTTTGGTTGGGAAAGAAGGAAGGATGGCAGTGATTGGGAGCAGCAGACTCCAAGAAGTTAGGGGAAGCAGAGGAGAAATATTCTTGTGTTAAAAGCTAAAGGAAGAAGCCTTCAGACCATATTTTTTGACAAAATGGGAAAGAGGAGCTATCATGAGAGCAAAGAACAAAGTCAGGAGTAGAAAAGTAGTAGACGGACTCAGAGTTGCCTTAGGAGTAGAAAAGAAAGGCAAGATGGAAGGATTCATGTGGAAGAATGGTTTGTAAATGTAAAGATTATGAAATAGGTCATACCTGATGGCATCAAACTTCTTTGTGAAACAGGAGTAAAATCATCACTAAGGCTTTTTTCTTTCCTTTCCTTTTCTCTTTTCTCTCTTCTCTTCTCTTCTCCCTTTCCTTTCCTTTCCTTTCCTTTTCCTTTTCCTTTCCCTTTTCCTTTCCTTTCCTTTTCTCTTCTTTTCTTTTTTCTTTTTGGATAAGGGATGGCAGAAGGGATTTAGAAGAGGATAAAAACAGAATGAGGGAAAAATGCATTTGTCTGTGGCCTGGCACTGGTTATCCCCTCTTACTGCCAAGTCTCTGTTTTGTACACCTCTAGAATGGTAACTCCTGCCTGCTTGACCTCCTTTACTTGTTCAGTAGCTCTTTCCCTGCATGTCGCATAACAGGTCATGGTCCCCAGAGTCTGCCCTTAGCTGTCTTCTCTAGTTAGTCTCCACTTTTTCCTTGGTCATCACTCCCGTGGCTTCATCAATTTGGTTATCAATTTCAAAGCCAGCCCTAGTCTTTCTCTTGAATTCTAGATCTGTATTTAACTGGACATTTAGTACAACTGGACATTTGGTACCTAAGCTTCACTATGTTTAAAATCAAATTTATGCACTTTACTGTGAACTAGTGTAAACATGCTCCCCTATCTTCAGCATCACACTCACCATTAATTATGATGGTCTCCAGAGTGAGAAGCCATCAATGACCTCTTCTTATTCATCAATTCTGATAACTAACAAACAACTCTGATTTTTATTAATTTTACTTCTCAAATATTGCAATATTGCATCTTTCCTAATTTGTATCTCAAAGTTCAACCCTTCACTGTCTTTTATGACTTTCTAGCAGATCCCTTGGGTTCTAATAATATGTTTCCTCTTTAACCCATCCTCCATTTCATAAGCAGAGATGTTATTCTAAAACGCAGATCTGTCTATGTCTCTCACCTTTAATGACTATCCATTTCCTATAGCTATGGTTTTCAAACTGTTTTCTGAAACCCAGGGTTCCATGAAGAGGTTTCAAAATCAAATTATAAGTATGATAATGAAGATGCACTTATATTATTGATTAATGTCTATTTCTGCATCATACATGATACAAATGCGTATGTCAATGGAGAAAAGTGTCCTAAGTGTACCACTAGACTTCTAGAGAATCCAGAGAAAAATCCAAGACTAAGCATCCATGATGCTTGAAGAATAATAAGCATGGCGGCTGATACTGCAAGGAAACTTTCCAAAGCAAATGGGCCAAAGTATCAATATTGCAATTTCCTCTATTTTTCATGTCTTTGCACACAGTAGGAGAGATTTAGTGCAAATAAAATACATAACATACATAACAGAAGAAAGTGCGTAGATCTGCTTTGAAACATCAAATCAAGAATGTGGAAAGATGTATTTGTATTGCTCAAAAAAAAAGCAATAGTAGGGAAAATAGCAGAAGTAGTGATTTTTTAATAAAAGCTATTACTGAAAATATGTTTGAGGACTCATCCAGTTTGCATAGACATGCATTAGCCCTTAAGAACATGCTATTTTCTTTTCAAAACAGTTTTAGTTTATTGTATGCAGATCACAAATTTTATTTAATTTTTTTTCTGGAAAGTATACATTTCAGTTTATTATTTACCCAACCAATGTAAATAGATTGAAATTGTCTACTAAAAAGGCAACGACTCAGATGGCAGCCAGATGGTTGAGTAGAAAGATCCTGAACAAACCCTGAACAAATCTCCTCTCACAAGCACACCAACATCACAACTATCTGCAGAATCGTCATCATGAAAAAGACTGTAACCTACTAGAAAAGATTCTCTACAACTAAAGAAGGAACCACAACAAGATGGGTAGGAGGGGCAGACGTGTGATATATTCAAATCCCATACCCCTTGGGGTGGGTGACCCACAAACTGGAGAATAATTCTATGGCAGGGGTTCTCCCACAGGAGTGAGGGTTCTGAGCCCCACATAAATCTCCCCAGCCTAGGGGTCCAGCACTGAGAAGACGAGCCCCCAGAATATTTGGCTTTGAAGGCCAGTGGGTCTTTATTGCCAGAGCCCCACGGGATTGGAGGAAATAGAGACTGCACTCTTAAAAGGTGCACACAGTATCTCACATGTACCAGGACCCAGGATAAAAGCAGTAATTTGATACGAATCTGGACCAGACCTGATGGTCTTGGAGAGTCTCCTGGAGAGGCAGGGGGTGGATGTGGCTCACCCCAGGGTTGAAGACACTGGTGGTAGACATACGAGGGAACATTTAACCTTGTGAACACTCTTGGTGGCTGACATATTGGATCATTAACATCAAGCCCTGGCCCTTTCCCACAGCCTGTAGGCTTTAGTGCTGGGGTGCCTTGGGCCGGACAACCAACTAGGCAGAGACAGTACCACCCATCATCAGACAGGCTGCCTAAAGATTTCCTGAGCCAACAGCCACCTCTACATATTATGCTCCTAGACATGGCTCTGCACACTAGGTGGCCAAAACCCAGCTCCACCCACCAGTGGGCAGGCACCAGCCTTTCCCTGCAGGAAACCTGCATTTGCCTCTAGACCAGTGTCACCCGCCAGGGAGGAGACACCAGAAGCAAGAAAACTACCATCCTGTAGGAATCACCCCCTCCCCCAACCAGTGATCTGAAACAAGCTCTAGGATCCCTGGGCCCTACAGCCAGACTCCAGGATCTGGCTTCATGTGCCAGTGGGTGGGCAACAGCCCCACAGTCACTGGGACTCCACACACCAGTGAGCCAGCACAAGTGCCAGGGCCTCCTAGGGTTCTGCGATCAGCTGCCTTGTGACCAGACCCCACTAAACAGTTGCCTCTGCATAAGGTAGGGCCTGGTAACCAACCAGACTAGGGACCAACCAAGCTTACCAGACCACCCACATACTTAGTTTTCCACAACAGAAGGACCCACAAAGCCCTCTAAGGGGGAACCCCTAGCTCATATAGCTTGGGTGATGAGAGGGGAGTGCACTGCTGGGATGCACAGGGCATCTCCTATAGAAGGCTACTCCTCCAAGGTCAAGAAACATAACTAACCTACTACAGACATAAAAATACAAATAGCAACTTACACAAATGAGGTGGCAGAGGAATATGTTCCAAATGAAGGAGCACAATAAAACCCCAAAAGAAGAATTAAGTGGAGATAGGCAATCTACCCAAGAAAGAGCCCAGAGTAACAATCATAAAGGTGATCAAAGAACTTGGGAGGAAAACAGATGCACAGAGAGAGAAGCTAGAAGTTTTTAACAAAGAGTTAAAAAATATGAAGAACAACCAAACATGGATGAAAAATACAGTAACTGAAATGAAAAGTACACTAGAAGGAATCAGTAGTAGATTAATGATACAGAAGGATGGCTCAGTGGGCTGGAAGACAGTGTAGTGTAAATCACTGCCACTGAATCATAAAAAGAAAATGAAAAGAAATGAGGACAGTTTAGGAGACTTCTGGGACAACATCAGACACACTTAATATTTGCACTATAGGTTTCCCAGAAGGAGAAGAGACAGAGAGAAAGGACCTGAGAAAATGTTTGAAGAGATAATAGATGAAAACTTCCCTAACCTGGAAAAGGAAACAGTCACCGAGTCCAGGAAGCACAGAGAGTCCTAAATAGGATTAAACCAAAGAGGAACATACTGAGTCACATAGTAATCAAAATGACAAAAATTAAAGATAAAGAGAGACTACTGAAAGCAGCAAGGGAAAAGCAACAAATAACATACAAGAGAACTCCCATAAGGCTATCAGCTGACTTTTCAGCAGAACTCTGCAGGCCAGAAGAGAATGGCATGGTACCCATCAAGGGTTTCATTCAGATTTGATGAAAAAATCAGAAGCTTTACAGACAAGCAAAAGCTAAAGAATTAAGCACCACCAAGCCAGCTTTACAACAAATATTAAAGGAACTTCTCTAGGTAAAAAAGAAAAGGCCACAACCAGGAACAAGAAAATTATGAAATGAAAAAGCTCACTGGTAAAGTCAAACATACAGTAAAGGCAGGAAACCACACACAAAGCTAGTAGGGAAGTTAAAAGATGTAAGTAATAAAATCACCTGTATCCACAATAAGCAGTTAAGGGATACACAAAACAGATGTAAAATATGATATCAAGAACAGCAATCATGAGGGGGTGAGAGTACAAATGCAGTGTATTTAAAATGCATTTGAAATTAAGAATCAGCAACTTAAACCATCATGTTTATATAAAGACTGTTATACAAAAACGTCATAGTAATTGCACACCAGAAATCTATAATAGGTACGCAAAAATAAAAAGGAATCCAAACATAACACTAAAGATAGTCATCAGATCACAAGAGAAGAAAGGGGAAAATAGGACATACAAAAATAAATCCAAAACAATTAACAAAATGGCAATAGGAACACACATATCAATAACTATCTTAAATGTAAATGGACTAACTGCTCCAATCAAAAGACACAGACTGGCTGGATAGATACAAAAATAAGACCCATATATATGCTGCCTATAAGAGACTCACTTCAGATCCAGAGACACATACAAGCTGAAAGTGAATGGATGGAAAAAGTTTTTCCATGCAAAGGGGAATCAAAACAAAGCTGGAGTACCAGTATTTATATCAGACAAAATAGACTTTAAAGTAAATACTGTTGCAAGAGACAAAGAAGGACACTACCTAATGATCAAGAGATCAATCCAAGAAGAAGATATAACAGTTGTAAATATATATGCACCTAACACAGGAGCACCTCAGAATATAAGGCAAATATTTACAGATATAAAAGGAGAAATCAACAATAGCACACTAACTATAGGGGACTTAAACACCCCACTTACATCAGTGGACAAATCATTCAGACAGAAAGTAAATGAGACACAGGCCTTAACACATTACACAATGGACCTAGTTGATATTTATACAGCATTCCATTCGAAAGCAGCAGGATACACATTCTTTTCAAGTGCACATGGAAAATTTTCCAGGTTAGATCACATGCTAGACCACAAAAAAAAAACTCTCAGTAAACTTAAGAAAACTGAAATTATGTCAAGCATTTATTTACTTATTTTTGGTGGGTGAAGGTAATCAGGTTTGTTTGTTTATTTATTTATTTTAATGGCAGTACTGGAGATTGAACCCAGGACCTCATGTATGCTAGGCACGCCTTCTACCACTGAGCTGTATCCTCCCCACCTCAAGCATTTTTTCTGACCACAAAGCCATGAGACTCAAAATCAACTACAAGAAAAAAAAAAAAGCTGCAAAAAACACAAGCATGTTGAGGCTAAACAATATGCTGCTACATAACTAATGGATCACTGAAGAAATCAAAGAGGAAATTAAAAAAAAATACCTAGAGGTAAATGAAAATGAAAACACAATGATCCGAAGCCTCTGGGTTGCAGCAAAAGTAGTTCTAAGAGGGAAGTTTATAGTGATACAATTTCTCAGGAAACGATAAAAATCTCAAATAAACAAATTAACCTTACACCTAAGGGAACTAGAGAAAGAAGAACAAACAAAACCCAAAGTTACTAAAAGGAAAGAAATCATAAAGATCAGAACAGAAATAAATGAAAAAGAGACTGAAAAACAATAGAAAAGATCAATGAAACTAAAATCTGGTTCTTTGAAAAGATAAACAAAATTGATAAACCTTTAGCCAGATTCATCAAGAAAAAAAGGGAGAGGACCCAAATCAATAAGACCAGAAATGAAAATGAAGTTA
Source organism: Vicugna pacos (assembly GCF_048564905.1). NCBI lineage: Eukaryota > Metazoa > Chordata > Mammalia > Artiodactyla > Camelidae > Vicugna > Vicugna pacos. The sequence goes on along the minus strand of NC_132987.1, from coordinate 50,938,043 downwards.
CAACTGAAACCACAGAAATACAAAGGATCATAAGAGATTACTATGAGCAACTACACACCAATAAAATGGACAACCTAGAAGAAATTGACAAATTCTTAAGAAAGGTACAACCTCCCAAGATTGAACCAAGAAAAAACAGAAAATATGAACAGACCAATTACCAGTACTGAAACTGAATAAGTAATTTTAAAACTCCCAACAAACAAAACTCCAGGACCAGATGTCTTCATAGGGGAATTCTACCAAACATTTAGAGAAGAGTTAATGCCTATCCTTCTGAAACTATTCCAAAAAATTGCAGAGGAAGGAACACTTCCAAATTCATTCTATGAGGCCACCGTGACTCTGATACCAAAACCACAGAAAGATATCACAAAAAAGAAAATCACAGGCCAATATCACTTATGAATATATGAAAAAATTCTCAACAAAATACTAGTAAATCAACTCCAACAATACATTAAAAAGGTAATATGCCATGAGCATGTGGGATTTATCTCAGGGATGCCAGGATTTTTCAGTATCTGCAAATCAATTAATGTGATACACCACATTAGCAAATTGAAGAATAAAAATCATATGATCATCTCAATAGATTAAGAAAAAGCTTTTGATAAAAGTTCAACATCCATTTACGATAAAAACTCTCCAGTATATGGGCATAGAGGGAACATATCTCAACATAATAAACGCCATCTATGGCAAGCCCATAGCTAAAAATCATACTCAATGGTGAAAATCTGAAATCATTTTCTCTAAGATCAGGAACAAGACAAGGATGTCCACTCTCACCACTTTTATTCAACATAGTTTTCAAAGTCCCTGCCACAGTAATTAGAGAAGAAAACAAAATAAAAGGAATCCAAATTGGAAAAGAATAAGTAAAACTGTCACTGTTTGCAGATGACATGATACTATACATAGAAAATACTAAAGAGGCCACCAAAAGCTACTAGAACTCATGAATGAATTCAGTAAAGTTGCAGGATACAAAATTAATATACAGAAATCAGTTGCATTCCTATACACTAACAATGAAATAGCAGAAAAAGAAATTGAAGGAACAATCCCATTTATCATGGCATCAAAAAGAATAAAATACCTAGGAACAAACCTACCTAAGGAGGCAAAGGACCTGTACTCTGAAAACTGTAAGACACTGATGAAAGAAATTGAAGACAACACAGATGGAAAGATATACCATGCTACTGGATTGGAAGGCTCAATGTTGTTAAAATGACCATAGTATCCAGGGCAATCTACAGATTTAATGCAATCTCTATCAAATTACCAATGGAATTTTCAAACTGGAACAAAAAAATTTTAAATTTGTATGGAAACACAAAAGACCTTAAATAGTCAAAACAATCTTGAGAAAGAAGAATAGAGCTGGAGGAATCACACTCCCTGACTTCAGACTATACTACAAAGCTACAATAATCCAAACAGTATGGTATTGGCAGAAAAACAGACATATATAAATCAATGGAACAAGACAGAAAGCCCAGACATAAACCCATGTATTTATGATCAATTAGTTTATGACAAAGGAGGCAAGCATATACAGTAGAGAAAAAACAGTCTCTTCAATAAGTGGTGCTGGGAAAACTGGAAGCTACATGTAAAAGAATGAAATTAGAACATTATGTAGCACCATATACAAAAATAAACTCAAAATGGATTAAAGACCTAAATGTAAGACTGGATACTATAAAACTCCCAGAGGAAAACAGGCAGGACAGTCTTTGACATAAGTTGCAGCAATTTTTTTGGATCCATCTCCTGGAGTAATGGAAATAAAACAAAAATAAACAAATGGGACTGAATTAAACTTAAAAGCTTTTGCATCGCAAAGGAAATCATCAGTAAATGAAAAGACAACCTATAGAATGGGACAAAATATTTGCAAAGGATGCAACTGATAAGGGCTGAATTTCCAGAATGTACAAACAGTTCACACAGCCTAATATCAAAAGAACAACCCAATCAAAAAATGGGCGGAATGCCTAAACAGACATTTCCCCGATGAAGACATCCAGATGGCCAACAGGCTTATGGAAAGATGGTCAACACTACTAATTATTTGAGAAATGCAAATCAAATCTACAGTGAGGTAGGTCACCTCACACCAGTCAGAATGGCCATCATCAAAAAGTCTACAAATAATAAATGCTGTAGAGGATGTGGAGAAAAGGGAATGTAAGTTGGTGCAGACACTTTGAAGGATAAAAACTAAAAATAAACACCATATGATCCAGCAACCCTGGGCATATATCCAGAATAATTAAAAAAGATACATGAACCCCAGTGTTCCTAGTGGCACTATTTACAATAGCCAAGATATGGAAGCAACCTAAATGTCCATCGACATATGAATGGATACAGAAATTGTGGTGTATATACCATGCAATATTACTCCACCATAAAAAAGAATGAAATAATGCCATTTACAGTGATGTGGATGAACCTAGAAATTATCATACTAAGTGAAGTCAGTCAGACAGAGAAAGACAAATATCATATGATACCACTTATATGTAGAATCTAAAAAAAAATTGATACCAATGAACTTATTTACAAAACAAAGAAACAGACATAGAAAACAAAATTATGGTAAGCAAAGGGGAAATGGAGGTGGGGAGGGCTAAATTAGGAATTTGGAATTAACAGACACACACTACTATATATAAAGTAGATAACAAGGACCTACTGTATAACACAGGGAATTATATTCAATGTCTTATAATAACCTATAATGGAAAAGAATCTGAAGAAGTATCTATATGTATGTATGTATAACTGAATCACTTTGCTGTACATCTGAAACATTGTAAATCAACTATACCTCAATAAAAAAGTCCTCTCTTAACAACTTTTTCCTATAGCTACCAACTTACTTCTCTGCTGCTCTTTGCTTTTCAAGAAAAAGTTCTTGAAAGAGTTTCTGTACTTATTGTCTCTAGTTCATTTTTTCTCATTTTCTGTTGGACATGGCATCACTTTGAACAAGCTTCCACTTTCACCATTCTGCCCAAATCACTCTTTGTCAGTCGCACAAATGAACTCCACATTGCTAAAGCCAATGGTTGGGTCTCAGTCCTTTCCTTCCTCTTCCTCTTTCTAGAATGAAAAACAATCTGGAAAAGAATATCTATCTATATCTATATATCTGAATCACTTTGCTATAAACTAATACAACATTGTAAATCAACTGTACTTCAGTTAAAAAAAATAAAATAAAAATATCAGATTGGATAAACAATGTCCCCTAGTCCCCTACTCCATTTTCTACTCTTTTACTTTAAGAAGCTCTATACTTCTACATGCTTAACGTCATACCTATGTAACCATGCTCAGTCTGTGTGTGTGTGTGTGTGTGTGTGTGTGTGTGTGCACGCCTGCATTTTTTTCCCAAGAAAAGTGATTGAAAGTCCAAGTTCCAGAATTATACCTAGGTTTGAGTAACACTCTGCCACTTACTAACTCTATAACTCCAAGATTAAACTCCTGATCACTTAGTTTCCTCATGTACAAAAGGGATAATAAGAGTAGCTGCCTCTTTCAGGTGTTAGGGGAATGAGATAATATATCTGAAACACTTAGCCTGACATACAATAAACTCTAAATTTCAACTGGTTATTGCTGTTGCCATTGTTTTGTTATTCTTTACCTTCTCCTATTTAGGAGCCAACTCAAAAAACTTCCTCCCTCCTTCAGGTGGTCATAGCAAGGATGGAATTTGGATTAGATCTTGGATAACAGAGCATATGCACCATCACAGAAGAAACAGCAAGTGGAGAAGAAAACAGTTCCTGCCACACGCATGTATGACTTTAGGCACTTAATCCTTTTTAATCTGACTTCATTACCTGTAAAATGAGATTAATAAAAACAAAATTTGGCTAGGTCTTTATCAGGAAACAAAAAAAGCATCTGGGAAAGCTCCTAACCCAGTGCCTGGCACTTAGAAGAAGCGGTAGTTTACTGCTCTGTCGGCAGGACCGTCTGCTTCTCTTTCCTTCCCCTTCCTTCCTGTGCTTAAACCTGAGCTGATGCCCCTTAGGCTGCACTCACGTTTCATCTCCATACAAAGCTGCCAGGGACTGCTGTAACTGAATTGCTTCCCCCTTATCAGGGTGGACACCTCTACCGAAAACAAACTCTTGGTAGAATGAAAAAGACACTGGCAACATCAACATCGTTTTTTGAAGCATCCATTTAAAAGGTCCTGTAGACTTCCTGAAAAAACCATCTTTTTACTCATCTTGTTTTCATTATTTTCCCCCTCAAGCAAGCACATTAAACAATTAAAACAACTTGGATTCAAGCTTTTCAATGTTTTGATTAAGATTTGTATGTGCAGTAGTCAGTGGTATGTAATTTTGGAAGCATGATGCCAATTTTAATTAATTTTCATAGGTTTGTTAATTAAAACAATTAAGAGGTGGGCCTTACCCACAGGAAAAACAATTGGAGGATCTCCTGAACATTATCCATGAGGTTTCACACAAGCACCAAATGGTGTAAATTTGTTTTTAAAATGGCTAGAAACTCGAAAGAAGTAATTATAACATCAAACCAAGGTTGTGTCTGCATTTATCTTTGTTAAAAATTATAGGAGATTAAAGTTTTCTTGAGCCCCTGAAAGCTGCTTCAGCCTGCATCTTTGTTCATGGTAGTAATAATAATTAGGAATAACATGAGACTATTTTTTTCAATAGCACAATGATACGGAAACTTTAAACTTCGGAGGTAAATGTCGACAAGACAAAGTACTGAGAGATGAGAAAATAAGGGAACAAACACTGAGAAAGCCTGAGGGAATGGAAGAAGTAGCTCATGTAAATTAATAATTCTACTGCCAACAGGATGCAGTCCCTGAAATAAATGGGTTTCCAACTTTTTTTTTGAAGTCACAGACTTTTAGAGTCAAAACATTTCCTAGCAGCTTAATACAGAACATAATTCTTGACAGGAGTAGAATATGATTGGAGTGAATATGAGAAGAAAAATGAACAAGATACAGGAATACTCAAGCAGCTTAGCATGGTGGGTAAATGCAAGAACTCTGGGATCACACTGCCTAGGTTTCAGTCCTTGCTCCCCTTCTAAAATAGGGGTAATAAGAGCGTATCCCAAAGGGCTGTTGTAGGGTTTAAATGAGTTAATACATATAAATCACTTAGAGCAATGTTCTATCCAAAGTAAAGATTAGTTATGTCTAGAATTATCCTCACTCACATTTAAAATATGAAAAAATCAGCAAATTCCCCAGGACACTCCAAAGCACTCTCCATTGTTGTAGTTTACCCAAGTACTGTTATACAACCTTGTGGAGGCCTAGAGTTTTGGGGAACAATGATTTAAGACCTCAGTATATTTATCAGGAGCCTTAAAAATGTTGATACCCTTTAAAAATCTGTAGAAGTATAGTCAGTTTACAGTGTGACAATTTCTGGTGTACAGCATAATGTTTTAGTCATACATATATATACATATATTCATTTCATATTCTTTTTCATTATGGGTTACTCCAAGATACTGCATGTAGTTCCCTGTGCTATACAGAAGAAACCTGTTCTATGTCTAAAAAAATATTGATACCCTTTGATTCTATAATTTCACCTTAAGAAACCTAACCTAATAGAAGGATAAAAATACAAACACTTATAAACAAAGATACTCCCTAGAGCATTATTTATGAAAAAAATTTGAAAAGCTAAATGTCAAAAAACAGAGGAACAAGTAAGGAACTATTTAAATAGATGATGGTGTATTTATAAGGTAGAATGTATATAAGCATTAAAAATGTTGGCCTCTGGCTATCTTTCATAATGAATGTTAATTACATGTGAAATGCTGATGGTGTGGTGGTAAATGAACGCAGCAAAATATGTAACTGTATTTATAGTCTGATCTTGACTCTTTAAAAATATGTCTAAAACATATCTTTGAAAATGTACTAATAAATTAACATTATTTCAGTGGGTTAGAACCAAGGTTAGCAAAATTTTCCTGTGAAGTGCCAGCTAGTGTAAACAGTTCAGGGTTTGCAGATCATGGAGTTTCTGTCACAACTACTAGACTCTGCCGTTGTGGTGTGGAAAGCAAGCATAGATAATAGTAAACAAATCGGGGTCCCTGTATTCCAATAAAACTTGATTTACAAAAAACAAGCCTGCTGGCCATAATTTGCTGACCTCTGGGCTAGATTTACAGATGCATTTCTTTCTTTCTTTTTCTCAAAAATATTTTTCTCAGTTTTCTATAGCAATAAAAGCATAAATTACTTCCATAATCTAAAAGTGAAAAGAATACATGTTATAAAAGCAAAATACCCTTTGCTATAAAGAATAAGAGATACCATAGATAGTTAGAAAATGGCAGTAATAGACGTCTATGATTTAAAAATTCATATCAGGTCATGTCTGAAGTGACATGCTTAAAAATAAAAGCCCCCAGTGATTGCATATTACACTTAGAGTGAAGTTCAAGATATCGTACCTCACCTGGCAGGCCCAGAAGACCTGACCTCTGGCTTTATCTCCAAATTCATTTCCTACTGCTCCTTGACCGCTCGCTCCAGCAGTGCTCGCGTTGGCATGGGGCACTGGCATTGAGTATTTAATGGAGACTTGCATAAACAGACCACTAGCTTCCTCAGCTTCTCACAAGAAGTCTCTGCCTCCAAATCCAAGAGCCCCGGAGATGACTTAAAATTTTTATTCAATCCTCCAAATTCTTTTTAAAAAGTCTAGGTACCAGTATTGTGTACTTTATATAAAATACTCTAGTATTTTATTCAGTTTTCTGTGTTTTATATCCAGCCCGCACAAGTTCAGGGAACCAACATAAACACCATATCGCCTCAGATTTTAATACTGAACTTAGGAAAGCTAAATTTTGGTAAAGACCAATAGATAATTTATTTTCCTTCCCCCATCCCTTTTGTAAATCTTCTTCCACACTCTTGGGCATATTGATACACAATGTATTTATTCATTTAGCTACCAAACTTTTTTTATTCTTGCGAAGAAGGTGAAAAAGGAATATCTGGTTTTAATTTATGTTTCTCATATATGAGAAGTTTAAGCACATCTTTATATATTTAAAAGCCATTTATGTTTCCTAGCCTGGGGTCTATATTCATCAACTTTGTTTTTCTATTATCCTTTAGTCACCTTTTTCTATGCTGTAGGGACTTTTAATATGTTATGGAAGTTAGTTTTTGTCTGTCATATGTGCTGCAAATAACTTTTATATTTTGTCTTTTGATTTTATTTATTTTTTACTTATTTATTTTGCACTGCAGAGATTAAAAAAATTTTAATTGTCAAATTGATAGGTCTTTGGTGAAGTCTTCTGAAATTTATGTCATGCTTTGAAAGACCTTCCCTACTCCAAGACTGTAAAACAAAATTAATTTTTCCCCCCTAGTTCTTTGCTCCGTCTGGGATTTATTTTATAGTAAGGAGTGATAGAGGGAAAGGTGCATACCACATTCCTCTACTAATTTAATCAGGCAAGACTCTTTGTAGAATGATACAACCTGGTTTCTTTAAGCCATCAGGTACCTACCACTCAAAACATTATGAAGCCATCTAACAAAATAACTCCTATATCAAACAATGTTAACATGTGGCAAAACATTTTCAGTCATTTAGATCAGTATTTCCTGAACTTCAGTCATTCAGATACTACTGCTGTAATTTTTGACAGTGCCACATTAACTCTCATAATAGTTTTCTTAATTTGAATTATGTAATTTTATTGAAAAATGGCACTTTACATCATAATTTAATATTCTAATTAAATTTCTGAAAGCATATTAAAATAAATATTAAAATTTTACCTCTACACCACTAATACCTCACTTACCACTTTGGGAAACAGTGATCTAGTTAAAGCCAAATATACAGAAGCTTGGAGCTCTCTAAAACAAAATACAGAATGACCAACAGAAATTTTCAGTTTTTATACTTGAAGTGTAACTGGTTTGGTAAAGACTGTTCACACACACACACACATACACATACAGACACTTCACTAAAACCAAAGTAAACAGAAAAGCTCATTCTGCTGCTATGCATGAAACATTCTCTACAGCTCTAAAGAAACACATTCCACTGTTGAAGGTGAGTTTTGCTCTTTGCAGATTAAAACACCTGCCACTGTATCAAAAATAACTGAAATTGGATGGCCCAAGAGGAACTGTAAGGAATATTTCATTTTGCCTGGACTTTTGTAGTGGATAGCTTCAACATTAATTCCAGGTAGTACAGGCTTTTTTGCAAATAATAATAATCATCCTACTTGAGTCTACTTAGAGCCCTAGATACACAGAATAAAGTGCCTAGGGAAGATAAGTTCTTTTGACTATATATTTACATTGTATATTACTTCTCATTTCTATAAGTGGATGATGATTTTACAACTCATTTAGACAACAAGATTTAAATAATAGTGAGATAATCGGAGGCAGTGTACTAATATAGACTCCTGGAGAATAAGGCAGCTGAAGAAGTGTAAGAGAGGATGTTAGTTTTCAAAGTATATGTACAGCCACTAAGTGGAAAAGAAACACTACTGTGTTGTCCTACGATAACTAAAAATGGTCTTTGTTTAAGTGGCAACTAATAATGTAAAATCTCAGATATCTTAATAGTGCGTTTTCAGGACATCATACTGTTTCGTGTTACTGCCTCATCAATAATGAAAACAAATATAGCTAGTGTTTAGTAAGTGATGCTGTGTACCAGGTGCTTAGAAACACCATTGCATTTAATCCTCATGATATTAGTGCTTCCATATTAGATATGAGAAAGTGGAGTCTTTGGGAAGTAAAGTAATCTTACCCAAGTCACACAATTAGAAAGCAGAAGAGTTATGACTAAAACTCAGGCCCTTAAAAGAGCAAACGTTTTCCATGAAAGCATGATGCTTGGTCCAGCTCCTTCCACCTCCTGAGACTAACCCCTCTTTTGTCTTGGAAGGTAAACCCACGCAGAATAAAGCACCTGGACCTCACATGCAGCTTCTCTCCTGGCAGGAGAGAGAAGAGCAGATCAAGGAGTCGAGCCTGGCTTTCACTTAAGAAGGATGATGAAACTAATATCTCAAAATAAAAAGTTTTAGACTTTTGTAATAAGTAATCTGTCATTCAGGCCACAAGTATTTATTCAGTGTCCGTGGGGGTGCAGAGTTCTGTGTTAGCTTCCTGCATCCCTTCATCCATCCCCTGATTTAGTTCAAATAATTCATGCAGTTTGGGCTGAAAAGAAACAAACAACATTTGCAGGATTCTGTTTCATAAATCCCCCTGCAGGGCATTGACTGGCAGCTCACTGCATCTCTTATAGCACATTTCATATCCCTGGGGTGTACAAAACACTTGCACTAATGTAAAATATGAGACTATCAAATGGAATGTTTTTGGAGATTTTTCTACAGGTGCAACTTAGGAACTCATTCTCTGTAGAAATGTTGCCAGGATTCCCCAAAATTAAACAGAACCATCCTCTGACTAGAGTCAGCAAATAATAAAAATTTTTTGCATTTCCCATAAGGTCATGATGTCATATTCTAAAGGTGATTCTCATAATTTGGGGGAACATGCTGTCAGGTACTATAAAAGAACAGTCAGTCAAAAGTAGTTAACTCAACAAGGATGTGGAGAAAAGAGAACCTTTGTGCACTGCTGATGGGAATATAAATTGGTACAGCCACTGTGGAAAACGATATGGAGTTTTTTCAAAAATTAAAAACATGACCCAGAAATTCCACTTTTGAATAGCTGAATAAAACAAAAGCACTAACTTGAAAAGATATATGCACCCGTGTTCACTGCAGCATTATTTACAATAGCCAAAATATGGAAACAGCCTGTGTCCATCAATAGTTGAATGGACAAAGATGTGATACACACACAGACACACACACACACAAAGGAATATTATCAGCCATAAAAAGAATGAAATCTTGCCATTTGTGACAACATGGCTGGATTTTGAGGGCATTATGCTAAGTGAAATAAATCAGACAGAGAACGACAATTACTGTATGATTTCACTTGTACATGAAATCTTAAAAAACAAAACAAAGGAACAAACAAAACAGACTCATACAAACTGGTGGTTGCCAGAGGAGACGGGCTTGAGGGGTATAAAACACATGAAGGAGATTAACAGATACAAAATTCCAGTTATAAAATAAATGAGTCATGGGGATGGAATGTACAGCATAGAGAATATAGTCTGTAATATTGTAATAACTTTGTTTAGTGACAGATGGTTACTAGACTTACTGTGGTGGTCATTTCAAATGTAGATAAATACAGAATCACTATGATGCACACCTGAAACTAATATGATACTATATGTCAATTATACGTCAAGTTAAAAAGTAGTTGCTCAAGATAAACAATATTGTATAGTATACAGAGAATAGTCTTGAGAGACAAATAAACCTCGGTTCTAGACTCTGATCCACCACTTCTTAACTGACTAATCATAGCAAATAAAGAAGTCTCTGAGAAACAAGTGTCCACATTTGTAAAATAGGAATCATGTCTATCTCAGGGGACAGTTACAGGGATTCAATGAAATAATGACCATATGTAAAGTACACTGCAAACTTTCTGGCACATAGAAGGTGTTCATCAAATGTTAGTTCCTTTTCCCTTTTGCATCCCAAATAGTTCAGATACACTGATTATTTACCCCAAATAAAAGTGGCAGGGGAAAATATAATCTTAAAGAGATCAAGGTGATCAGATATTTTTTATAGCAAGGTACTTTGCATCATATGTACATTTGATACAGGGTTGAACTTTCACTGCAGAGCACATTACATTAGGATGTCATATAATCTAGTCTGCAGAAAAATAAAGTACATTTCAATAGTAGCTCCATTTTATAATTTTATGAGTATTATCGCCAAAGTGACTTTTGGTCATATACTGATTCTCACTTCAGTATATTTATAATTTATTTTTCATATTCACAGAGATACCCCAAGTGTTTTGTGAATTTATTTTTTAAAAGCTACCTTAAAGTAAGATGTGTAACAATCATGGAATAATAGTAATGGAACAGTAATTATAAGTACTAACATGTTCGCTAAAATACAGCACTTGCCACGTGCCAAGTATCTGAGGCGTGCACTTTAACTGCTTTACCTCGTGTAATACACCAGATAACCCAGAGAAAGGTATCATCTTCTTCTTTTTCTTCTTCATCATCATCATCATCATCGTCATCATCATCATCATCATCCTATTTTACAGAGGCACAGAGTGGTTAAGAGCTTAATATCTAGAGTTAATATGTGGAGTATAAAACACATAGGGGGAGGGAAAAAAAGATAAAGTATCTGTTCCTTTTTATAAAATTTTAGCCTTTTGAAATTCAAAGATAAAATTTGAAGCTACTTAGTGTTTTTGTTGGTTTCTTGAACTATTTGGGCTATTGCCCTGTCCAGAATCTTCTACCTATAATAGTCTGGATTTGTTTCCTTTGCCAAGGCTGTAATTTTCTGTAATAAATATCTGGATGAAAACTATAGAAAATGAGATCAAATACCATTTTTTTTGTATATGATACAAGTATATTTTAAGAGAAGTACTCCAAGGACTGAACAGCTTTTTAAAAAGTTATTTCCAAGACCCTTGGATTTTCAGGCAGAGTCTTTACATGAGAAGTTAGCAGTACCACTATTAGGTCCTATGTGGATCTGGGGATGTGGGCTATAAAGGCAAATAAGATGTAATCCTGCCTGAAATGAATGGGGTACTTATATTGGCAGTATCAGCTATCTGATTTCCTGAAATATTCTGCTGGATAATATGGTTATATCTGTACTATTTGGAAAATGACCTGTTCATAGTTTCCACGTATTCCTGAACAGCAACTGCCAGTCAGTGTCAAATCTGGCTCGAAAACACTATAATTTCAATTAAGTGGTACACCATTTAAATATGCACATAAATAAATTGCATAGAAAAATTATGGAAGGAGAACAGAATGATCTAACAATAATGCATGTCAAACTTATGGTAAACACCTATCATGACAAATTTCCCTGACATTCTTCTCTCTAGTGAAAATATATACAGTAATATTTCTATTACAAATGCTTTTAACAGTAAACTTTGATGTCAGAAGCCTGGTTGTGAGAAGGAGGAGGAGGAATAGAGAGAGCTTTTGGGGGATTCTTGTCTCACCACACTTTAATGGGACATTGAACTCGTGTTAAGTGTATATTGCTGTGGATTTTGGTCTTCTGGGCTACCTGGGAGATTCTATCCACTCTTAAGTGGATCTTAAGAGGCCTAAGGGCAAGGGGTATTTTTGCCAGTCTTAGGCCACTTAAATCCAGAGAGTAAGGTATTTCAGTGAGACTTCTGTCCCAGTTTGCCTTGGACAAGTTCATATATAAGATGGTGCCCTTCTCTTTTACCACAGTGGTTGCTATGAACCCAGATCTGAAGACATGAGATCTGGTCCAATCTCCCTCCCACAGAAGCCTCCCCAAGTCCAAGTCAGGTGTGTCACTATGGACATATGACAGTCTCATTGTGCCTCAGCTTCCTTATCTGTAAGTTTAGGATGATAATAGAATGTATCTTAAAAGGTGGTTGTAAGGATTAGTGTTACCTGCCATTAGATGATTATATGGTAGAACAGACCTGCGTTCAAGTGCTCTTCTTGTTGTATACTACCCCTGTGACCTTGGGCAGAATATCCAATCTCTCTGAGCCACAGTTTCTGTACACTGCAAATGGGAAACAGTCACTGACCTTTCAGGGTGGATGTGAGGATGAAAAATAATGTATGAAAATTACCTAGACCACACTAAGTATTTGTATGTTAGTTATTTTAAATTAAGCCCTCATTTGTGTGTCTACTGTGTTTGAGTTCCTGTGATATTTGCTATAAGGAACATGTGGATTTACAGTGTGGCTGGTGAGTATCTTGAATTACGAAGAAGGAAGTTATCACACCACTGTATTAGCCATTGTTTTGTCATATTTCTATCTTGTGGAACAAAGAGCTGTCACAAATACATAATACCTGAAGTGATTTGAGGATAAAGTGCTTAATTGTCTCTAAGCGTTTATTAGTTTCACCAGTTATCAAATGGCTTATTCTAACACTGAGCGCATCCGTTACATATAGACATAAAAATTATTTTCTTCCAAATCACTTTGTGTTTGACTGATATGTAAATTATACTTTGAACTTTTCCACTAGTAGGTACAGTACCTGTAAATCACATAGAGGTTGGCTATTTGTATTCATGTTTTTTAAAATATGAAGTCGCTATTTTATACATACAGAACAGAAAAAATATATTGTAGCAAATGTAATAATATAATACGTATAAATATAATTATTATAATAATATGTAACAAAATATATAAGAAATATAAAAATAATAAAACAAGAACTCATGTACCCTCCACTCTACTTAAGTAGAAGTGTCCTTCCCTAATTCCTCTTTATTTAGAAAAGGTTAACTACTTTACTGAGTTTTGTGTTTCCTATTCTTTTCTTTTTATCCAGTGTTGTTACATTTGTATGTATGTCTATATACACCTCACCAAATTGCAGATTATTTGATGAAAGAGAAGATATTTTACATATCTCTGTATTCATCTGCAGCTCCAAGAATATACCAAAGATAACCAAAAGAACAGATCCTTTACACATCTTAGTACATGTCAGCTTAAGAAAGTCAGCCTGAGACTCAGTTTCTCATCTGTAAAATGGGAATAAACAGTCTACTTTGTGAGGAATATTTTAAGCATTTACTGAATTCATGTTTTCAAAATATTCCTCATAGTGCCTGTTAACTGTAGCTGTTCTTCAAATGTCAGGTCTGTCCTATTTCATTGCTATGAACTATGCCAGAGGACTTGAAAGATCTCCATCATATAACTTTATTAAACTGGGGAATCCAGTTGTTGCTATTGTATTTATGGTGCCTACCTATCTCTAGCTGGGTAGGGTGAATATCAACGTGTCTTTCTAATGTGTTATTTCCATAGTCCTCTTAGGAAAGGTCTTTATTGAATGACATTAGTATTATAAATTGTCTTGAATTGAGATTGGCTCTGGTCTCTCAATCTCTAATGGCCATACTATTCTATTACATTTTCTAGCCTTATATGATACTCTCTTTCTGCTGAGATCATTGTTGGATGAATGTATTTTGCATGTATCTTCCAATTCCCTTATGACAAAGCACATCATGGAGACTTTTAACAAGATATTGCTCACATGGGTGGCCAGGACTTCGACATTATTTTTAGGCATAGATCCTGGATTACTGTGAAAATGGCCCTGTCTCTATTCTCTTGTTGTCTTCCAGTGTCTAATGTCATCCAGGATATTCTTGATGCAAGATTATTTGTTATTCCATCTCTGAGAAAGGTAAATCACAACCCACATAATGTCAATGTGCATATTAGCCTACATATCCTGATTGGTTCTGGAAATTCTTTAGAATGATCATTAATGCCAGTTTTAGAAACCTTAATGTCAAGTAGTTAAGATTATTCCCATTTTTTCAGAGAGAAAGTGAGGTAAAATGATTTGTCCTAATCTAGCAGGAGAATATGTATCAGTGGGATGTTACTTATAGTGCTATCTCTTGATTTTAGATTTTCTTTTAAAAAGAAGACTTGAATGCTTGTAAAATTTTTGCACAGAAAAATAAATCCATTCTTATAAATCACTTGTTTGCTCATTTTTCATGGATTTCACAAGATAAATTCCTTTAAAAATGAACTACCAATATTTATTTTAGAAGGCTTCCGTATTCCTTTATATAGTTTTCAAAATACAATATGGGAAAATGTTCTTTAACTCCTGTCAAAAAAGAATAAAGAATTATCTTATTTGATCAGTGCACCACAGCTCTGTGGGAGAAGAAATGTAAGATTCAGCAATCATGCAAATAATCACAGCTTGGAAAGATCTTCATGGGTGATTATCTAAGTTGGCTGAAACTCTGGCATGATTCCAGGGGAACCCTCCCGCAATCGCCCACCCAGGCTATTCATAAAAGAACAGTATTGGAAGGCTCCTGTGGAAGCACTCCATAAGATAGATAATGTCTGTGATACAAAGGTCTTGGAAGGATAATAGTTTAAGCCTCTGACCTCATCAGGAAGAGATCAAACTACATATATATTTACCTCTCTGACCATCCACCCATCCATCTATTCATTCATTCACCCATCTATCCATATCTGCCAGTCCGTCTGATATCTGAAAATCACCAGCTTTAATAGAGCACCACAGGCCGTGAAGTGTTCAGCAAAATAGACTACATGACAGCAAGCGTCTCCTACAAGACACAGTAGTGCATATATCATCAGTGCTTTTCCCACGAATGCCTCTGAAAATTCAAACTAATACATGAACATCCATAAAGTCGTAGGTTCCTGAACCTGGAAGGGAACTTGTGCATTCATCTAGGAGGAAGAATTTTCAAATAGAAAAAAATCACAGTTATATAGATGTAATATTTCTAAAAGAACAGGAAACTGACATGAAATAAACACACTCTATAAAGGATTGAAGAGTGTACTTTTAGCACAATAGACTAACATGTCTAGAAAGGACAGAGATACCTTTGTCATAAGTAATAAAATTTTACTCAGACATTGCCTATTATTTGATAATACTGCCTCTGAACTTTCAGGTCAATAATACAAATTATATTAAGATTTCTTTTAGGTACAAAATTCTATCAAAACATCACGAATTATATCATGTAAAAAAATCAACAACAAATAGTACACTAGGGGAAAGAGCAACATTTAAATAAAATACTTTCAATTTTCCCTAAACTCAAGTAATAGCTTCTATTTTATCATATTTTTACAGTTTCCTGGACAGAAAATTGAGATCAGGAGCAAGACCCTTATTTTAGAACGTGTGGTCACTGGACAGTATTTTCTCTTGAGATAAGGTTATCTTCTGACTTTTGAAAGATTTTTTTGACCGTGATCTTGCTGTTCTCGTATAAATCTTACTTTCATCCTGAAATGAGACCAATTCCAGTATGGAGACCTCGGCTACAGATTATCCATGACCAAAATCATTATACTGGAAAAATGAAGTCCAAACTAGTGTGTCTGAATTACAGCTTGAAGAAAGTCATTGAAAGGCTCCACTCTTCACGTCTCTAGTACCTTAAAGTCTGGCTTACTCAACTGTTATATTCATGGAAAACATGGTGTGATCCAAAAGCTACAGGCACAAGGTTGTTTTCAGTTTTTAGTTGTTGCTTTTGTTTTTACTTAAATAGGAAAGTATAGTCCAAGCAAAACAGATACAGCTGTGTGGGTTACAGATAAAAAGAGGGATCAAAATGTATTCTTTTTAGAGGAAAAAAACATACCTTTAAAAAGTGAGCGTAGCTACTTGGGAATGCAATTTGTTGTAGCCACTGTGGAAAACAGTATGGAGATTCCTCAAAAGACTAGGAATAGACTTACCATATGACCCAGTAATCCTGCTCCTGGGCATATATCCAGAAAGGAACCCTACTTCAAAAAGACACCTGCACCCCAATGTTCATAGCAGCACTATTTACAATAGCCAAGATATGGAAACAGCCTAAATGTCCATCTAAAAATTATGATGATGGATGGATAAAGATGACTGGATAAAGAAGATGTGATATATTTATACAATGGAATACTATTCAGCCTTTAAAAATGACAACATAACACCATTTGCAGCAACATGGATGTCCCTGGAGAATGTCATTTAAGTGAAGTAAGCCAGAAAGAGAAAGAAAAATATCATATGAGATTGCTTCTATGTGGAATCTAAAAAAAACCCCAAAAAACCATAAATACAAAACAGAAACAGACTCATAGGCACAGAATACAAACTTGTGGTTGCCAAGGGGGTGAGGGGTGGGAAGGGACCGACTGGGATTTCATAATTTGTAGATAGTGACAGGCATATGCAGAATAGATAAACAAGATTATACTGTATGGCACATGGAAGTATATACAAGATCTTGTGGTAGCTCACAGCGAAAAAAAAAGTGACAATGAGTGTATGTATGTTCATGTATGGCTAAAAAATTATGCTCTACACTGGAATTTGACACAACACTGTAAAATGACCATACCTCAATAAAAAATTTAAAAAAGTGAATGTACCTAAATATTTTCAATTAACAATATTTAAATGGGTAAATGAATGAATAAATCCATCAACTACCTATCAAAAAGTGCATTGCACATGTAGAGTGAAAAGCTCAGTGCTAGTTGTGAGGGAGACAAAGATACATAAACTGCAAAAACCATCGGGAATTAAAATCTAATAGACACTATTTGGATAAGTGAGTAGTACCTAGAATCATCTCATTGCAAAATTTCAGAATTCCCCTAGTAGCTTTTTTCTTATGTCTCAGAACATACATATTTTATTTGTGAATGTAGTATGAAGTGGCCACTTTAATTGGCAAGTTTTCAAATTCTTATTTCATTTTCCACTCCTACTTGCTGAATTATCCTTCTCTTCCTCACTAACTAGTTATAGTAAACATATTTTTGATATACTAAACTGCTATTATAGTGGAAACTAAATGGAATAGAAGAAAGATATATGCACATGTGTGTATTATGTATATACACACATAAATACATATTATATACATACTATCTTATCTACTCTATCCTAATGAGTAATTATTATTCCAGCACTACCCCTTTTATTACTGTACCTTAAGTATGTTTTTAAAAGTAATAGGGTTACCTTACCTCTACTATATTTCTTTTTCAACAATTTCTTTGCATTTTGCTTCTTTAGTCCTTCAGGATATTTTAGGACCTTATGCCTTAACTTGTTTAGGATATTTGTTCTAATAACATTATATGTATACAATATCTGGCAAAATTTTATTTTTATAGTGTTTAGTTTCCCTAATCTTGAATATGCTACAGCTATATATTGGTTTTTTTTTTTTGAGGGGGCAGGTAATTAGTTTTATTCATTTATTAATTTTTAGAAGAGGTACTAGGGATTGAACCTAGGACCTCATGTACTCTAAGCATGTGCTCTACAACTTGAGCTATACCTTCCCCCTATATGTTAAGTCTTTTAATATATCTTTTAACAATATTTTTTAGTTTTCTTCATATAAGTTATGTACTTTCCTTGTGAAGGTTTTCATAAAACTACCTAGAGATTTAAAAGTATATTTTTGCTTCTTTTGTAAAAAGGACCCCTTTAAAACTTCCATTTTCTGTAATTTTGCAGGTATGTTATCTATGTTCAAGATATCCTGAATTCTTTTCTGGCTTTTCTGAGTTTACTGTACATCTACAAAAATGGAAATTGTGTCTTCCAATATTTATAATTTCTATTTCTGTTAAGTCTAATCACACAGTTGAGAAAGTGATGATACTCTGGTGGTCTTATTGAGGTGCATATTGCAACAGAAACAGATATTTTTAATTCTTGTTACAGATATGAGTCTGAACTCCTTTGTACATCTCAAATGCATAGAACTGGACTGATCTGAGTTCCAATTTCACTTTCTTCTCCAAACCTGTTAAACTTGCTTTATTCTTCTAAACACATGGTCTTTTGAGAAAATAAGTCAGATAACATTGTTTATTTTTCTCTTTATTAAAAATATTGCTCAGTCCATAGGGAGTCATAGCTATTTTAATCTGTCTTTTGCAAAAAACCCATTGCTCAAAATTATTCAGTGCTTAGAGGATAAAAAATTTTACAACTTCTGTAGGAAAATTGTTTTTCTGAAGTTTTCATTGTCTTCAACTCTAATTTTGTGTTGCTTTTCCAAAATCATAATATGTGGCAAATCATTTGAATGAAACCATTCTTCTAATGAACTAGCTTTCTTTCATTTTTTTCTTGACAGTTTATATTTGATCATAACAATTTTCCTGGGTACCTGTTAAGAACTGAACTCTATGGTAATAAGCTTGAGAAAACGCTGAAGAAATACAAAAAAAAAAATGCCTCTAGACTGTAATATACAAGAGAGAGAAGTATGGAACCTGGAGTCACCAGGCTTTATTGAGGAGAACCTTGAAAAGTGAGTAGCATTCAAGGAGGAAGGCAGAAGGTGTGTGGGGTGTTGTCATACCAGGAAGGAGGGAAACCTGAAAGCTCAGAGATGGGCACCTGGTTAGTACCGCCTTAGTAGAGGAATGGCAGGTGATACTTGTCGCTCAAGGAGAACATACCCCCTTTCACTCTATTCCCACCTGTACCATTCCTGTGATAAATATTTCAGCTTTATTTTTACTCTAAATAAAGTTATTTAAAATGTCATATGAAGAACAAAAATTTGGTAAAAGTCCTCTGTTGTCTCTTACTATTAGATTACAACCAGAAAAAGGAAGAAAATAACAAACTAGTGACATATTCAAAATTATAAAATGCCTCTAAAATAGTCATAGATCATAAGGTATCTTATATTTCAGCATCGACCTGTCTTTAAGAACTTGTGTGAACTGATTTGGACAATAGAGTAAAATAAACATGCAATTTGTTAGCCACTAGGGATTTATAAAATCATGGGATTCCGTCTTTAACCCTTACTCATAAAGGATTAGTTGGGATAAATTTTAAAATTTATTTTAAGAAGATATTTTCAGAATTAAGTAGTTTACAATAGCCCAGACTAAAGGAATTCCTCTCAGATTCAATTTAGAGCCAGCTTCTGTCATATACTCATGACAGCTGACTTCTAAACAAATGTATTAGTTCATTCTTGAATTCATTACAGAAACGATCTAATATGCACAATCTGTTTATCTTCAATTGCATCATAATATATTCATAATCTGTTCAAATTAGGAAACACAGATAATACATCTGAATAGAGTTCTCACTTCGGGAGGTACAGAGAAATTAGTAAATTAATGTAGAGGTTGATTAATGAAAGATATTTTATTGACCTGAATGACTTGACCTGCTGAACAGTTTACACACAGTAACTAATTTATAGACTGAGAAAATCTTATTACTTGTTTATTCTCCCTCCCTCTAATATATTGTTTAAAAATACTTTCATGTAGTAACTTATAGGCATAGGCTGGGACCATAATAATTCAGACAAGAAATTGAAATGAATTCAGCATTTTACAGTAGGTGAAAAGGCCAAAATTTAGCTTTTATAACACAACAAGGAAACCCAAGAATCAAAGGAATAAATTTTTTTTACATGCAACTTTTCCATCCTGTTTTAACTCTTCTTCCAGAATTACCCAGGGAATATTTGACTGGCAGAAGGGGAGTATAACCTTAAATCAATGGTTCTGAAAGTGTGGTCTGCAGACTCTCAGGGTCCCTGAGACTCTTTCAAGGAGTCCATGAAATCAAAACTATTTCTGTGGTAATACTAAGATGTTACTTGTTGTTTTCACTGTTGGCATTTTGCACTAACTGTGCACAAACAGTGGTGGATAAACTGCTCATGGTCTAAGGCAGTGGCATTAAACTCTACTTGTAGTCATTATATTGTCACTTCCATATATTTACACTGAAAAAAAAAAGCCAGTTGCATTTAAGAGTTTTCTTGATTGAACAGTAAAAGTTATTAATTTTATTAAATCTTGTACCTTGAGTATATGTCTTTTTCTGTATAACAAAATGGGAAATACACATGAAGTATTTCTGCTGTGTACTGAGGTAAGATGGTTGTCTCAAGGAAAGCCCGATCATGATTGTTTGCAAGCTGACGTTCTGATGAGATCAGTGGTAATATTAATCATTAGGGTTTGATTTTTAATTATTACACAGTGAAATATGTCAACAGTTGGAAGATTTGAAGTGGACCTGTATTTTACAAAGGACTAACATGATATATCAAAACTAGGGATAGGTAAAAGATCCATTCAAAATGCCCAATAATGACAAAGGATTTATATATAAAAATGTCCAAAAAGTTCATTGATATTGTTTGAAATTCTATATTAAAACTAATTTCTAAAGAAACCACGTTGGTCAAGTTTTGGTCTTGTACCAAAGAATAATATCCAAAATTATCCAAAAAGGCTATTTACTCACTCCTCCCTTTTCCAACTGCACATTTGTAAGAGATCAGACTTTCTTGATATACTTCAAAATCACAACAGATTGAGTGCAAAAGCAGATATGAGCATTCAGCTGGCTTCTATTAAGCCCAATATAGGATTTGAAAAAATGTCAAGTAATGCCACTTTTTGATAGAATAACTATAGTTATTTTTTAAAGATATTATTAGTTATGTTCACATGAGTTCCTTATTATTTTAAATAAATTGTAAATGCTTTTAAAGTTTCTCAGTGTTAATTTCTAATATGATAAATATTGATAGATCTAACTTACATAAGCAAAAGCTCTTTGGGGTCTTCAATAATTTTTAAGAATGTAAAGGGTTTCTGAGGCTGCAAAATTTGAGAACCACAGTCTAAATGAATGCTATGAATGTTTTAAATATTTAGGATTAGATTTTATTATTGCCTAAGAGATGAAAGGTAATGAAATAGTTATATCGTTTTCTTTTTTCAAAGAATAAAAGTACTACTATTTGTTGAAATCTCATGTCCAAATGAGCATAATGAGTTTTCTGCAGATCATTTGGAATTTCAACCCCACCACTTACAGACTATACAGCCTTGATCAGACTGCTTACTTTTTCCATGACTAAGTTTCCCAACTATAAAATGAGAATAATAATGACAATGATAATATCTACCTCAGTAGTGATGTGGGGATTAAATGAGATAATCCACGTTAAATACTTGAACACAATGCCTGTCACTGTATAAGCATAAGCATTTGTTGCATTGTTATGGTCTTGAGGATAGCTCTCTTTGATTCCACAGTAATGAAATATGAATAATACTTTGCATATTTTTTGTAGTTTTCAGATATCTGTATACACGTGCTGGACAACATAATCCAAATATTCTATTATTGCTTCATGGAGTTGTAGGGGAAAATATTTAAGGGGAAATTTGTATTGGCTTTTTGTAAAAGGCAAAGAATCTTTTTCTCCTGTCTCTGGGAAGGATTGTCTTTTCTGAATGTTGTCAATGTCAGTCTTATGATTTAGGATTATTTTTGTGCTGAATCCTTTTTAATGAATCAGCCCCGCAGAAAGATTAGTATCTGCTGACATACTGATTTATGCTTCAGTATAACTGAAGGAAAGAGGTTAATTTAAGACATTGAATAACCTGCCTTTTGACACAAGTCAATCAATAAGGATTCCAGTACTAATCAAAGAGAAGGGAATTAGCTCTTACTGGGAGCCGACTGTGTTACAGGAGGTACTTCACACTTACTTGTAGTACTTGCTAATCTTCATACCAATTCTATCAGGTAGGTATAATTATTTCCACTTTGCAGGTGAGGAAACTGAGTCTCAGGGAGCTACAACTTTCCTAAGATGGAGAGGGAAAAGAAATCACTAAGAATTAAGCCTTTTTTGACTAGAGGAGAGAGCAAATTTCCAATATAGTAGATAAGGAGCATTACAAGGCTGGAAAATAATGACGTTCATTTGCTCTCTATTAACTATAAGACTAGAAAGAAAATGGTGGGTTTAAAACGCCATATAGAATAAATAATGGGCAGATTGCTGCTTGATTGTTCAAACACTATGGCTGCACCTATAAAATTTCAGCACAACTGCCAGTTAAGAATACTCAATGGAAAAAGTCTAAGTGTTAATTTGACATAATGTAGATAAAATAATCACTTAGTTGAGCAATAATTTCACTTTCCACTTTGGGTTTTCTTCATTCCATATAGTTACAGACTAGAAAAATAAATGTACTAATGTAGGTACTAACACCACTTGGAGCCTAAGAATTAGTTTAAACCTAACTCCATGTATTTTCTTCTTAAATCGTCCAAAAGAAGAATTTATTAAAATAATTAGGTGGAAGTGAAAGATGAACCGTGTAATGTGCCATTTTCATAATCCTAGGATTATACAGCATATGTGAGTTTTAGAAAGTTCATTATAAATCTCTGAATAATCACAAATAAAATTCTGAGAACTAGCTGGACAGAAAGCTAAGAATCAATTCCCTTTCTGCATTCAAAACATAGTCTTGTAAATATGCAGCTTAAATAATTTAATAGTAAATGTTTAAAATAGTATTAGTGAGATATGCTATCATATTCCCTTCTTTTTCTGCATTTTACATTGTTATGAAAAAAAAATCAAGCCTTTTTAGCTGTAAAGAAGCTATAAAAGCCATAACAACAGGGTAACTTTGGGTAAGATTCTTCACTGGTTACTTTCTGGCATTGAGACAATTAAACAGCTTTTCTAAATACCTTAAAAAAAAAATCAACATACTCACTGATTCACTTCCCTGACAAATCTCCAGTTTACTAGAAAGGTACAGAACCAGTATGAAGAGCTTGGATTTTAAAACCTTAAATGTATTTTCTAAGTGTGCAAGCCACGTTTTTTAATCATTAAAAATAAACACCAAAAAAGCCTATGTGAAACAAGGCGTCTAAAGGAAAGCTTTTTGTGTTTTGAATACTGAGATCTACCAAACCTGAAAAGATGCAGTCAGAAAAATAAGGAAAAATGAATTCAGGATTTTGCACATTTGAAGCATGATGTACGTATCTTGAAAAAAAAGCTAACAGAAAGAACTTTAATAACTGTAATCTGGGTCATAAGACTCAAGGTTCTCTTTGTATCTCACACCAAAGAAGAGTCTAGACAGTGGTACTTACATATTTTGAGCCAAAAGATCACCAATTTTATACACTGTAAGTAAGAATGTTTTTTTTTAAAGTCCATGATTCATATAACCAACATTTAAAAATATATTCATATAACCTACAATAATTTGTAAGACTTTTGTGTCCTTCAAAATGCTGCTTAACAGTCTTTTCCCCAAAAGCTGATTTTATATGTTGAAATTTATAATGGGAAGTACATGTCATATTTCTAAAATGATTTTATGACTTAACCTATAAATCATTTTTTCTTTCTGTGGCATTTTTAGTCTGAATATTTCTTTCTGTGAAACTTTGAGTCTGACTGAAAATTCCACACTAGTATCGAAAGTTTTCAGACCACAAATTTTGGCATTACTGTGAAATATGTTATAAGACTTTGGTTCTGGCTTTATATTTAGCTTACTTATTCGACCTAAGTGACAACATTAATTGTCAACAATGAAACTTAATTGATATCAGGTGAACTAGGGACTCCATCTGGGGCCTGTTAGGACCTGATGCTGCATGGGTTTGTTTCAACAAGGAAAGGAAAAGCATTTTAACCACAGCTCTGATTCAGAAATGATTCAGAATTTGGTTGTTCTGTAGCATTTGGACCTTGTCCATGTATCAGTTATTATAAATCGTCCTCCTCCATCTTGCCCTCCCAATTTGAAATAAGCAAAATGTGTTTTAATCAGTCTCTAAGTATTTGAATTTACATACAGCACTCAAAAGCATTTTGCTTTGCACTTGCAAACTTCAGCTTTCTCTCTTTTTCAAAAATGTGTCCTCTTGTAAAGAATTATATGGAGAACATTTTGTTGTTAATAGTTATTTAAATTATTTACTGGCTTTTTTCAGTTCCCTGGAAAACATTAAGGGTGCTCTCACAATTTGTCTGGCTTGTCTGGCTTTGGCACAACTGGATTTGGAAAATCATGTCGGAATGTGAATCCAAAGCATCAGATTTTGTGAAAGCAGAGTGTTATCCCAAAAGTGTCAGGCAGCCAAGTGGTACCAGTTTCAACAATGGTGCCAGAGTATTTTTTCAGAAAGACAGTTTCTGTTTAAATCTCAGCTTTTTGTCTGACATCTATAGTTGGTCTGTTTGTCCCGGAGAAAGACAAAGAGCCAGCAGCACCTGAAGCTTTTATCTTTTACTTCCTTTGCAAAGTCATTCCTGCTGCAATTTCTTTATTTTACTTATTATTTCCTTATTTTACTAAATCACTTATTGATCAGACATAGCTGGAGGGAAGATTCATATTTTGTAATAAATTACGTATGTTTTAGACAGATAATATAATTCCTTTTATATTTACATATAAACACAAATCTAAAAGATCACAGACTAGATTTACTTCGAATAGTATTTATTGTTCATTCATATATATTCTTATTAAGTATATAAAAGGCAGATGCTAGGTTTTGTGAAGGAGTATGAAGATGAATGAGACATAAATCTAATCTCATTTCCCTGTAATAAAATTATTTAAACTATAAAAATATAATATTGAATAACTAAAGAGAGGGAGGAAGCGGGGAGGGAGGGATGTGTGTGAGAGAGAGAAAGAGAGAATAGGAGTGATAAAAACAAACATGGCAAAATGTTAGCAACTGGTAAAGTTTGGGTGATGAGTATAAAGGAGTTCTTTGTACTATTCTCATAATTTTTCTGTACTTTTTATATTATTTTAAAATAAAGTTACTGAGTGCACTAGAAAAAAAAGAAGTATCTGAAATATCTAAGGGAGTGAGGATTTGTGATGTCTAGCGTCCTCCTTACTTGTGGGAATTGTGTTTCAAGTCTCTTTTACCTCCCTACTGTTTCTGCAATCATTCTTTAAACTTGGGAGGCACTCGGTAAACGTATCAATATTGAGTGCTTATCTTTTTCTTTGGAACCCCAGTTTTCAGGCAGAATTTCCTCAGATCAGACCATAAAACTATTATAAACTGTATATACAATGGACAAGAGAAATTATGCAAAAGACGACTTTGTAAATGACTGTGTATAAGCCTCAGCAACTAGAAGGCAGTATATTTGGGCTGATCTCTTGATCTCACTTGTCAAATACTATTCATTTAAAACTGTCCTCACTCTCAAACTATGAGCAAGTTGTAAGCTAGAGTTTTATCCTTCTCGTCTTAATACATGCAGCAGAGACCCTTGAATGTAGTAAATGCTCAGCTCATGTTTGTTGGCTGTATAAATGAATAAATACAGATTCAAACATTTTTGTGCAAAAGATCTTCAAACTGATTTCTCTTATTTTGTTTTTCACACCAAGGCTACAATAGTCGACATGAAGCTGAGTTAGCTCAGAGTGTAAAATTTGATCCATATGATTCTTTATGATAGCCTTTCTAATTAGAACTACAATGTGCAAACTATATTTAGGAAAAGGGGTATAAGGAGTTTGTCCAAAAAAAGCAGATTTCAAAGCTGGAGAATATTAATGGTCAGCCCAATATATTTAGCACGTGGTTAAATACTTAATATATTTTACTGTGACTTTTTACAGTCAAAAGCCCTATATTATGTATACATTTTTTCAAATGACATTTGAATAAAAATGTAAAAAGCATCTACAGAGATGAAGGGCATTTCTGGACTTGGAGAAACCTCTGAGGTTGGAATAATATTTTTAGTCATCTAAATTCATACTTATTATCACTTAAGTGAACATTGATGCTGCCACTGGATCTTATACAAATATTCAGATTTTTGTTTCCTCGTCATTCTGAAGGTTATCTCCCTGGTCACTCTGAAAATCAGGTGACAACCATTTCCCATGATGCTTTAAGGGCTGTCAAAGTGTCCATCAAGCTGTCACCTGACCAATCGTTCCCATGGTTCTTTTACACTTGCAGTATGATAAATTGAAAGGCAGTATTATCTGTCTGTTGTGAAGAGGAACTGTTTGGGCTTTGATAAGATATCACTACTCCCAGGTGAGAGGCGGCTGACAGCACATCAAGGCAAAACAACACATAGAAACACTGAACAGGGGAGCACAGGTTTACAAACATCTGTTGTCATTATTTATTACTTTTCTTTGGGTTTAAGTTTCTTACTCATCCTTCAATAATTCAGGAGCAGATATTTTGCTTTCTGGCTTGCAAATAACAATTGCTGCTCTTTTCATCTTGGGAGAAGAATCTTGAAATCGAAAACACATCTGCCTACCTTTGTGATTCACGGTACACAAGCTTTCCACCTTGTAACCGACACGTTCTGCTTTCCTGCTGGTGCCATCATTTACTTTATAAAGAAATATCTGAGTATAAATATATTTCACGATAACAAATAACTGGATTTGGGGACTAGATAACAAAATTAATTACTTGTGTCTTAGCAGTCATAATTAACGTGCCAGTACTCAAAAAACACGAACAGGTTTGTGTTGGCATATATTAGTCAATTTATATTTTTAGTATTGATGATAACATTAATAAGTCTGATATTTCATAAGAAATAAGGTTTATGACTTATTATTATCAGCTTCACTTTTTAATTATTCTGAATTATGCTAATATAAGTCTAAGAACTTGAATTTCTACATCAGAAACATGAACAGAGGGTGACATTGCCCCCCAAGGATCAACACCATAGTCAGGACTGAGATAAGGACACCTGTTTGCAAACGCAGAGGAGGATAGTGAGGCAAAAGCTTTCTGAAGAAATCTTTCGGGGAAGTGGGAATATTTTATGAGAGCTACAGAAACAATATTACATTTAGGATTCAATCTTCGGACTTAAATATCCAAATTGGTGTCAACAGGTACTTACGTATTAAAAGCTGGATACTTGAATCCTTACTACATGTAAATATAATTTTATTCTTTAGAAGTTACTCTCTTTTTTTTCCTGTGATTTGTCCTTTTCCTCTTCCTTCCCCACTACTTTAATGACATGTGATGACAGGTTTTCTGTGTGCACTGTGCCCTTACAGCTATCATTATATGAACACCTGAACATACTCTTTGGAGATCACTCACGGAAAATAATCTGTTGTTATTTATTGTGGTTTTTAGCAGAATATAAGTACCGTAGTTGGTTGCTAACATCACCACCTTGTGTACAAATATTTTTTTGCATGCAGTTTCCTAATGTCATTAAGCAGTATTGTAATTTCATTATGTAGTAATGTAGCACTTCGATTGCAGACAACATTTAAATAATTTTGTAATTCAAAATCTGAAAAAATAAGCTATGGTTTATTTTTAGTCCTTTGCAATTATTTAAGTAACTAACACTCCTCTGCACTTAAATAAGAGGCAAAAATGCCCTAGAGCCCTCAAGAACTGAGAATTTATCAAACTACTCTCTAAGAAATGGCCAAGGAATTCCAAGTAAGAAGGAAAAGAACAAATTAAATTTCCTGAATATTCATAATAATACCAACAGTGCATGCAGCCAGAGCCTACAGTATCTCGTTGGTGAATCTCTTAACAATCTTTTTCTCTAAGCATTTTTAGCTCACTCAATAAGCTAATATTGGAAATTCTTACTTACCTGAGGGTATCATTTTGGTTTCTTATCCCAGGATGAGGAGAACCACTGGGATATCAAACTTCTTTTTCAGTGGCTTCTGGCATGTCAGAACCTCACAGCAAGCTTTATAATTTTCAATAGTCCTTGGAGATCAGTGAAGTTAGGTTGACTGGACTCCATTACTTCTCGAAAGGATATACCTTGTAATCTAATGGAGGAGGTAGTAGCTAGAGGGGAAAAGACCAGAATATTTTATAAATTCAGTGTAGGTCCCAAAGGAAACAAACATGCTCCCTGTTACTCCCTCTCACAATACAAATTCCAACCTATTTCTAGAAAGAAGCAATTTCACATTTGGATTTTTGTGTTACTTCTCACATAGTTTCTCAATCTCTCTCTCTGTAAATGAACTTATTTTAAAACTTACTACCTCACATTGTAGCTAAATAAGAACTATTATAAGTTGTTGAAAGTAGCATAAAATGTTTCTCTCACTTTTAGAGTTTTTCTATATGAAGTTTGATTATATGGTGAAACCTTTACAATATTCCTAAGGATACAATCCTTAGGGCAAAGCACAGCAATCTGAATTTGTTGTGTGTGTGCACGTGTGCGTGCTTGCGCACGCCTGTCTGTCTGTCTGACTTTGATAAAGTTGGTTATTTTCAAATGGAAGTTCACTTGATAAGTCTAATAAATCTTTGTAAATTAAAAATTATATGTGCAGCAAAAAAAAAAAAAAGAAATGAGCTATCAAGCCATGAAAGACATGGAAAAAACTTATAAGACATATTACTAAATCAAAGAAGCCAGTCTGAAAAGGTTACAAACTGTATGATTCCAACCGAATGACATTCTGGAAAAGGCAAAGCTACAGAAACAATAAAAAGATCATGGTTTCCAGGGGTCTGGGGAGAGGGAGGGAGGGAGGGAGGAATGAATAGATGGAGCACAAGGGATTTTCAGGGCAATGAAATTATTCTGTATGATACTGTGGTGGTGGCTACATGTCATTACGCATTTGTCAAAACCCATAGAATGTACAACATCAAGTGTGAACCCTAATGCAAACTATGGACTTTGGTTGATAATAATGTGCCCAGGTTGGCTCATCGATTGTACCAAATATGCCACACTGATGAGGGATGTTGAGGGTAGGGGAGTATATATGTGTGGGTGGGGAGGGCTATGTGTGAACTCTCTGTATTTTCTGCTCAATTCTGCTATAAACCTGAAACTGCTCTAAAAAATAAAGTCTATTAATAAAAAAAATTTAAAAAATAAATACATAAATCTTGCTATATCGACTGGTGATTAGTTTTCTTCTAGTCTTGACCTTAATAGGTTCTTCTAACAAGAGATTAAGAAAATCTTGAAAAGGTAGGTAGCTTTGACCAAATGAATTTGGAGGTATTTTTACAATGATAATTACTCTAGTAAATTTAGCAACAAAAGCACAAAGTAAGGCTAGATTTCAGTTCCTCTTATTAAACTTTATGTCAAGTCTTTTAGCTCTGGTTTCTGGCAAATTACACATGGGAGGATTACTAAAAGGAGATGGATTTTCTTAAGATTATTTCTCATTTTTTAATACTATAATCATGTTAATAGTATATTCATAGATTATCTCTTGGTTTCCAAAGTACAAAAGTGATTTCTTTTGCGTCAACAGCAATACAATGAGGTTGGTAGGAAAGGTACCCAGTTTTGTAGACGAGCAAATGGAAGATCAGAGGCATGACTAGGAAATGCTCCTGAGCATATAGATGTTGGTTGTAGAGCCAATAGAGAACTCAGGTTTTGTGATTCTTAGTTCAATGTTATGTCCTCCACTCTCACACCACTCTCGTCTTTGGGGACAAGCATAGCACTCTTTAAATGTAGATATTAGCAGTGAAGGCCATTTTCTACATGTTTCCTCTATGCTTGGTAGAAGTCTATCCATGCAGAGGTCTATGCAGGAAGGTCACCCTGGTGTCATCCTGTCAAACACAAGTCAGGTTCACCATTTACTTACTCCTATGTTCTTAACTTAGACTCAAACAGATGGTCATTGCGGGGGGCTGTTTTATTTAGCTCTGGCAACAAACAAATGTGTGTATACTTATATACATGATAAATATGTAAAACTTGTGAGATCTCTAATGATTCAAAAAAGCATAAAATAACTTTTTTTTGAAATGTACCAAAAAGGAACAAAACTTTACAGACACTTTCTTATGGATTTCATTTTAAAAGACATCCAGCTTCCATCCTAGTATTATTTATTTAATATACGACAAATGTATCAAGTGTCTGATGCTTAAAAGAGGTCAATCACTAATGAATTTAAAGGGAGTAAATGAACTTGCAAAGGCTTTAGAATATTTGGTGGATGTTTTCTCTTTAAGTTGTATCCACTTATGTCAAGCAATGTTACTGAACAGCATAAACTCTAATGTAAAACTGAGATTCATGCAACTCGTCACTTTTTCTATTGGTTAATCATATTTGTAAAAGTGACAATGGAAATGAAAAACAATGTTGCTACATTTTAATAAAGGTGATTTTCTGAGGCTACAAAAATAGTATGTAGTTTTTTAAAATCCTATTTTAATTTTTTAAATGTACACAGGAGAATAAACAAATACTAGGTGGTGGAAGTTACTTAACAATCTCTTACTTCTCCCCGGAGATTCAGAGAATGAAACAGATTTCTATAGGACAAAAATGCAGCTAAATGGCCTCCTTGGCAAATATTTGAAGTTACTTCTATTCCTGAGATATTAAGAAAATGTCACTTAAATAAAGATGAAATTGAACAAAGCTATCACTACCTAGAGAAGAGAAGTAAACAGTGGAATTTGATCTAAACTAACTTTATTTCCTAAACTCAAAACCTTAACAACAAAGCTCTTAACATGAGCAACTTTGTGAACTGAAAGAAGGGGCAGCCTAATTTCCTTCCATGCATCAAGCCAAAGAAACGAAGGGAGAAAATCATTCTTCTCTGTTGGCCTCCTGTGTAAAATTTCTTTTTTTATCATCCCATCTCGTCATATCTTTCTGCAGTGTGAATTACCCTCTTTTCCTCAGACTGGTAAGGCAGTGAAAGGATGTTTGTTCTGCTAATTAACTTTATTACCCTGATAACTCCCTGCAGCCTTTGATGAAAACAATTACCGTTACTCCTTTTTTCCCCCCACTGGCAAAAAAAAAAAAAAAAAAAAAAAAAAGGGAAAAGGGAAAAAAAGACTATTAATTAGAAACGAGGCCCAGGTCCCTGCCATGTTATCCTGCCACGTTCCCAGGCCCTCGAGCAGGATAGCATTACATTGTCAGTAGTAATTTAGCTCTCATCTGTCTCTGCTAATTATTGTCACATTCATCAAATTCATCAACAAAAGTGCTCTCAGAAGGATTGCATATTTGCAGTTAATACAGCATAAACTGGTATTACCCATCACCACATTTGTGATGATGAGAGGGACACAACTTATTCATCCCTAATTAGAGCAAGCTGGGTAATTAATTATGCATTCCGCCTTATTACTTCTGAGTTCCCAGATATTGTTTGTCTAAAAAGGGGGAGAAAGCAGGAGAGAGAAGCCTGAAAATGCAAAAAAAAAAAAAAAGGGTGATGTGTTTTGTCACATGCGCTATGCCATAATTCCCACCTGACAAACTAGCTGAATCAGTGGAAAATTGCGAGTTGTCAGCAGCAGAATAAACTGCTGTAATAGCTGATTAATGATCAGCACCTGTGACAGGTGCTGTACGGGACTGTAAACTTGGTTTGATTAACAGTCACTGGACGAATAAATATTAGTGACAGTCAGTGGAGAGCAAGTTTGCTTGTTTTCTTCCCTGTTAACAAATCGCATGCATTAAAGTTATTGATATTTCTGTCTGAGACACTATTTTTTTTTGTAGTTATCTGGCAACATTGGCAGTGAGTTATAATAGATTGTGTTTGTTTCTGTTCTGTAATTTTATTTCAGACCTCAAATTGTATTTTGACAAGATGACCTGTAGGGGTTTAAATCTACCAGGTGTGGAAGAAAAGACTGAAAAAAAAAACAGGATTCACACTTGGTTTAATTTATGCTCACCTGCTAGTAATCTGTGTACGAGTGTGTGTGCACATACACATACACACATACATACAGGTATCCATTGTATCCACTTACATGTATGTACAAAAACTATTAAGGAATGTTCATGCTAAAAAAAATACAGACACAAACTTAACAGTCCATGGTGGTCAGTTATTTGAAATAATTTTTTAGTTGATTTTTTGTGTCAGAGTTGGATATTTTCTCCAGAAACATTGGCAGTCTGAGTTCCCCGAATCCTGTCTCAATCCCAAACTGAAGGGACCGTCTTCCTGAGGCACCTATTCAAAACTGCTGCCAGCTTGGTTGCTTCTACTGAATTGAACAGTTAATGACAGGTTGGTCGGGAGGCGATGAACCTGTTTGAGCTTACTGATCATTAACCAAGAGTCAAGTTTTGTGCATAGGCAAGCAAAGCATGAATGATGGAAGGAACTCAGTCTTGTCTTTTTTTGTTTGTTTGTTTTAGGTCACAGTAAAGGAAGCCATTTGACTTCACTGTGGTAGTTTTGAATTATGTATAGAATGGTTAGGATTGTGGGTTTTGGAATCCTAAAGACCTGCTTTCAGACTTTGATCCTGCTCACTAGCTGTGTGAGTTTGGGTAAATTACATAACCTGTCTGATTTTTCAGCTTCTCAATTATGAAATGGGAGCATCACCAAGCTGTACTATAGTGTTACTGTGAGGATTAAATGAGATAATGCATGTAGAGCACCCTAGCACAGTGCCTAGAATAGAAAGCACTTAAAAATTAACATTTAGTTATTATGAGCATAATTGTTTGAAATTAGAATAGTCAAATTACCTTCAATTTCCATTTCACACGATGAAATGTTTTAAGAACTAATTATCTTTTTTCTTTAACATATTCCAAAATAATAACAAAAATTAAAAGAAAAGCCTTTCTGCACACCTATCCCTACATGAAAACTGAGAAAAGGTTAGCGATATCCCTGGGTAGTAGCCATCCCGAGGTGCTACTCTGGTTTATTCAGATGTTTCTCAGCGGCGCAAAAGTTGGAATTGGTGAGGTGGGTCACACATGTCTTCAGAATGTCTTCAGAAACTTCTGGGGTGATGGCAGAGACAGATCTGACTAATGTTTGTTTAGCACAACCTCATATTCTGGTAGAATCAAGACAGTAAAAAATCAAGCATGAAAAATAAAAATAAAAATAACAACATAAAAGTAAGTTCATTTTGATAATTTAGTATGTATCTATTTCCATATCAACCACCTAACAGAGAATGAAAGTGCAGAGAGGTAGTACAGCGCAGTCACAGTTTCTGAAACAGTGCTGAGCAGCAATAAAACTACCACATTCCTAGGGCATTAGGGAATACGTGCTTGTTGGGTCAGATTTAATCAATATTTAAAGTCAACTTATCTAGATAAAAAGACAAAAGTAAAGGAGGTTTATAGGTTTGGTTGTGTTTACACTGATCCTAAGAACCTTCCGGAAGTAGTTGCATGAAGCATCATAATGCTTTGTTTTTAAAATAGTGTTTTAAATTCATTTTTAAATTTTAAAAAAGTATGTCATAAAACTTTCAGAAAAATAATGATGTTTAATAATAAAATATATCACTTTTTGGGGGAATCACAAAAGCAGTGGTTCTCAACTACCACATATTAGAATAACCTCGGAGAACTTTTTTTTTAATAGAGATGTCAGGACCTACCACTAGGTAGTCAGGTTCTATTGGTCTTGGGGAGTCCCCTGGGCATTGGTGTGTTTAAAAATTTCCCCAGGTGAGATACACACACACAAGCTTTAGAACTGAGGATAAATATATCAAATTAGAAATTTATGTAATAAGATTTAATGTAAAAAGCAAAAACAGCTTCACATCACAGAACTGTTACTGTGAAATGGATGTCTAGAAGCTTAAGTGCATCACATGTGGGAAGTTTAAAGTTATCTGCAGTTTCTACTTAAAGAATCATGATGGAAATACTTTTTTTCTTCATTAATTCAATCAGAGGGAAAAATATCTAGTAAGTCAAACAGTAAGAATGATGTTCTGAATTCACCAACTCATTTCATATCACTAATTAGAATTGTTGGGTCAGTTGTCTTATCTCATTGGGAAAAAATAAACCCATTGGAGGTGGCCAGACCATTTCTGTGGCTGACAGGTGAGCTAGATGGTGGCAGGGCTGGTGGCCTGCTTCCAAGTAGATATACTGCTGCACAAATGGTGACAGAAAATCAGGGGATCAGAATGTTGCTGATATTTGGCACTTATAAATGTGGGTTAACAATCCACGTACTCCATGCCTGCTTCTGTCTGCACTTTGTTACATGAGCTTTGATCAATGCATGTTGCATATGAGTGGGTGGTTGTAGGAGGATTCATTGATCTGTCACTTCATCATTGCTTCTCACAGTCACACAACTCAGGAAACCCTGTGAAGTAAGCTGGAAATTGCCTGTCTGGCTAAAGCTCTGATATTTTAGATAATGATACAGTTTCATTAGGGAGGTAGCTCATTCTCGGCTAACTTCTACATCTATATTCCAGAATTCCTGTGTTCTCATAAAGTCTTAATTTAAAATTTTAACTATTAAAAGGCAAAAAATAATCCACTTCTGGAAATTCAAAGAGGAAAAGTCTCACTTGGCACATGGGGTTTCGGGGTGGGTCAACAGAGAATGCCTTACATCAAAGGATAACTTGATCCTACTGAATTTCCCATGGTCTGGAACAAGGGTGGGCAACAGTAGGATGATTTGGCTTGCAGTTATGTTTGCAAGGCCCCAAGCTAAGAACGGTTTTTGTAGTTTTAAATGGTTTAAAACATTTTTTAAAGTATTTTGTGACGTGAAAATTATAGGAAATTCAAATTTCAGTGTCCGTAAATAAAGCTTTTTTGGAATACAGTTATGCCCATTTGTTTCCATATTGTCTATGGCTGCCTTTGCTCTAAACAGCAGAGTTTAGTAGTTGCAACAAAGACCCCAGATGCCACACATAAACCTAAAATACTTCCAACTTAGTTCTTTCCAGAAGAAGTTTGCTTATCCTTGCTCTAGAGGAGTAGTTCTCAAATTTTAATTTGCACACAAATCCAGGCTCTTTAAAATACAGACATTATTCAGTAGGTCTAGAGTGGGGCCTGAGATTTGACTCTGCGTTTCTAACAGGCTCTTGGTGATGCTGATGCTTCTGGTTTGAGGACCACACTTTGAGAAACAAGGCTCTAGACTATGACCCTCACCAAACAGGCTTACAAGATTGAAATCAGTCTGATCAGGAGCAGATCTTTCAGGAATGGACTCATGTTAACTAAGCTTACAAGACGGATGTTGAAACCTAGAAATTGAATTTGTTAATATGTTAATGAAAAATATGATAGGGACTGCTCCAGAATCATTTGTTCCTAAGACATGCCACCTGAGATGCCAAATTAGAGCAGAGGATAAGAATGGATAGGAAACAGTAAAGGACAGTTGTGTGTTTAGGTCGCTCAAAAACTTCAGACTAAGAGAGATTTGCTAGTTCACTGCTACTGGCAACAGAGTGGTGGTTTTAAAATGTACCTGGAATTTGTTTTAATCAGGTATGGTTAGTGACATGCAGTCACACAGATGTGGACATGACTCTCATGAGGGAAGAAGTTTTATATCCACAGATCCCGAGAAATAGGAGGCACAGCATGTTATGCAGAGGGCACAGAGGGAAGCACCGGGGTTGGTCAGGAGGCAGAAGGAGCAAGGGGAAAACGTGGGCACGAGTCTTTATTGTGGTTTTCGAGAGCAGGAATAGGTGAGGCAGGATAAGCAGGTTTAGGATTGGCTAGTTTGAATAATGTCAGCAGCTGGGGGTGGGGAGGGAGTTAGGGACTGTCTCTAATTGTTGGGTACCCTGTGGAGTGTTAGGGCCGGGCGGATAGTGGTCCAGAGTGAAAGCTAGACAAAGGAGGGAGTTGAGGGTATCAGCTTTGCATGGGGTGGTTTGCATACAGAAGAGTAGTCACTTTGGGTGGTTTGCTCTCTAGGAATTAGCTGGCCCTGGGAGGGGAAGTCTCCCCCAGTGTCAGTAAGGCTCTAGATACCAAAATACCAGAAAACAGAGAAAATAAAAAGGCATGATGACTAGTACAGCTGGGTCCTTGGACCAGGACATCCTTACCTAGGGTGGTTATGGGATGGACACTGCCCATACACACCTCACTGATTTTTTTTTCTTTGTTTTCTGTAGTTGACCAATGTCCCTTCTAATTGGCTTATTTTTCCTTCAGACCTGTTAATTTTTTTAGGTTATAGAGACATTCTTCTGGTCTGAGGATCCTTCAGCCTCTGGGGATCCAAAGATCCTTGGATTTTGTGGGTTAATTATCAGTTCAACATGGCTGCAATTCATCAAGTGCTGATTACCTAGTTTAACTCAGAAGGCAATCTTATTTCGCTCATATCAAGTTGGAGAGGAGCTTTTCTTAACAGTGTTCAATTAGACAATAGTATATTTAATATATATGATAACTTAAACTTAATATGACCATTCAAACACTTGTAACACCTTACTTCAGGCCATGGAGCCCTCAGTCTTATCCAGAGGGTGACAAATTGCTGATGAGTGACATTTAAGTGGTGGATCTAAGTGGGGGGTCATTTTTTATGACACTATGGTCACTAGGAGGATGGAGGTGACATTGTGGTCATCTATAAGCTTCTGGACATCCTTTCTCCACAGAAACATCTACAAGCCACAGTAAGAGAAAAGTTGTGGCAGATGCCCTTTGCATTATCAGCTGCAATGTCTGTAGTCTGCTTTTAAGTGATCTTTCTGGGAGTCCCGCCCCACCCACTCTAGACAAAGAGAACTGCTTATAACTGCAGTAACTTCATCCCACCTCATTTACATCATACAGTAATTCCCTAGCCTTGGTTCACTGTTTATTATTATCTTGTGAAATTATGCCACGGCATTTTACAGGATTTCCCTGCAAGTTTCACTTTAGGTATGCCGTAACTCTAAAATCATGAGGAGCAGCGTTGAAAGAGAACTGGATCTGTGTCCTTGTACTAATTAGTGTGTGACCGTGACTGAATCACTGTTCTTTGGCCATCAGTTTCCTCATCGAAATTATAGAAAAATTTTGGACTACATGATTTTCACGGACCTTTCTAGTTTTAAAACACCAAGCACACCTGAAATGTTTTATGTAAGGTACATAAAAATGGGGTTCATTTCTTTATTGTCCCATTCCTGAAATGTGACACATGTTACTCTGGACCTCCGCTGAGCTTTCACTTTTGTTTCTTGGTGCTCTTGTTACTTGTTTAAAAGTCTGTTCCAATCTTCTTCATCAAAAAGGAAAAAAAGCTATAAATTTTGGGGGTTAGATATCTTGTTCAACCTTGTATCCTCCAGAATTTTGTATAAAGGGGCCATCTGATAGATGTTGGTTGAATTACATTAGTGTGGGACTGCCCCTGAAGCAAATGCTTTTGGGGTAGCAGATTATTAAAAGTTTGAGAAGTTGTAGCCCTGAAAAATAAGGCAGGACTTTGACAAGCTAGTTGACTGGATGTGTGGCAGTTCCTGGTATCATACTACAGTGACTACATTTATCAAATTATACAATAGTTTTATTTCCCTAGAACATTGAAAGAGTAGCATGACTTTAAATTTCTTAATGGTTCATTATAATTCTGGTGATTAAAGTAACTTCGGATAGTTCTGTAATTAAATTCTATCTAAATCCTGCGAGGATCAAGAAAATTTTTTGCATTGAAACCGGGAATTTCTACATTATTCCAGGCTTGAGAAAGGAAGACAGTCCATTTAGAATAATGTCAGTGCCATACCTACACATGTTCTGTTGGATTTAAGAAAAAAAATCAAGAAATATATTTTCTTCTCTTAATGGATTTCCATTTCTGTGTAGTGTTTTTCATCAGAAACTAAAATGTAGCAGTGGGTGAGGATGGGGGGAGCCAAATATAGAATTGGTGCCAACATATGCAAAAATGCCATGCAAATCTTTGGCCCAGAAATAAAAGCTTACCAAAATACACACACACAGTTGTTGGACTCTTGAACAGATACACAGCCGTCTGTATAGACAACAGTGCTGTTGGCCAAGAGTCCCGGAGGCAAGCCAACCTCCCATCCAGATGCTACTGCCAGTGAGGAACCGTTTGGCATCTAGTCTCTGGCTGCCAACCTTCCTTCCCACTCTCTGGCATGGCTTTTTATAGGGGCTGCTCAAGTAAATTAAGACTCCGAAGAGTTCTGTATTGATATACTGCAACAGTGCCGTGCCACAGGAGCCTTTATGCTATTTGAATTCTTTCTTTAAAAAATCTGAAGTAGAGTTAACTTATAATATTATGTTAGTTTCAGGTACATAACACAGTGATTCATTATTTACATAGATTATGTTCCATACAAAGTTATTCCAATGTTATTAACTATATTCTAATATTATTAACTAGATATAGTGCTGTACATCACATCCCTGTGACTTCTTTACTTTATAACAGGTAGTTTGTACCTTTTAATTCCCTTCACTCCCCTCCACTCTGGCAACCACTAGTAGTTTGTTCTCTGTATCTGTGAGTCTGTTTCTGTTTTGTTATATTTGTTAGTTTGTTTAGTTTTTTAGATTTCACATCTAAGTGAAAACATACAGTGTTTGTCTTTTCCGGTCTGACTTACTTCACTTAGCATAATACCCTCCAGGTCCATCCATGTTGTTGCTTTTATCCCCATTTTTAAAAAGTGTCAAAGAAGCCTGACTTCCAAGCATTTACCTACAGATAAATGAAATTACTTTGGAAACTGAGAATGATATATTTTGATTTCTATATGGAGCCAACTTTCCTCAACCCAAAAATACCTTTAGACTTTTTAACATGCAAGCAGTTTGAAACATAGAAGCGAAAAAAAAAAAAAAAAGGAAAGAAAGAAAAGAAAAGAAGAAAAAGAAATAAACTATACTGAACTTTTTGGGAGAGTGAAAGAAATTTCATGTGCAAAGCACATACTTCAAAAACTTCCTACTGGTCCAAAGAATGCAATAAGCATACTTTTTTTCCTAATAAAAATTGAATAGGTATCAATATACTTCCTTGACAGTTTGCCCATAGCACCAATATCCCGGGGGAAAAAAACACAACATGAGCACTATCTCCTCACCTTGTAATCTCATCAAATTCCAATTTCTGCTTAAATGAGGTTGTATATGGCATCAGCGCCATTTTATACTTCCCAGACCATCCTACCAGGAGAGCCTTCTTTATCCACCCCCTGCATGTCTCCTCTCTCCTTGGCAGGATTGGGAAGCCAGACAGAACCCACTGAAAGAGCTCGCTTCTTGTCTGCAGATACCTTGCAAGAACAATTTTCAGATTCATCTGATCAAAGGGGAAAATTACCAGAGGATGGCATCACATGCGATGATTTTGCTGAATTCAGAAACATGCCATAATTCAAATCACATATTTTAATTTGCGTGACAAGTAGTACTTTTACTTTAAATTTCTGTACTATCAAACTGCTATTGCATGCTACAAGAGAAAAGGAAAAAGCAAAGAGGTCAGGCTTAGATTGCTTATCTTGGCTCTGCTAACTAACTTTGTATAAATGTAAAATTTGAACTAGGGGAATATTTTTTGTGTATACTACATATTCTTTCTCCAATTTGCCCACAAAACTACAATGAACTCTTGAGGTTGACTTGTTAGAGTTTCAGTCACTAAGTAGGTGATCTTAACCATACAAGAAGCAATGTTTCCCCTGGATTACTTCAGTGGAGCTGCCATAGTAACTTTACTTGAAGCAACATTAATTGCTCTCAGATCTCTAAGTATCACTGACATTGATAAATCATCCTTAAAGGGACATGAACAAATGAATCAAATGCTTATCATCACATTCTAGAAAAATAAACATGTTTACAACAAGGAATAATGCATCAGGCAACCTACTTCCACAATGCTGGACTGAATGAAGATTTGACGAGCCATACAACTCTATCCAGTTATAAACTGGTTGAGTAATGCATTGAAGAGGCAGCCTAATCATAATGAAGCATGTGGCCAAGGTATACTAAGAAAACATTTATTTCATTCTTTTTTTGACAAAATAAAAACAAATCTATTCAGTCATGAGAGTCAAGTTTCCATTTTTCCTCTTGTGTTAATGTGATGAAATTGTTACTGACATCAAAGTGATGTTTAGGTAATCCAAGTTCTCTAATAGTATGTAAAAGACTTTGCTGTATAGAAAAGTAATAGCTCTACAAATAGATGGACAATGGCAATATTAGTTGTCTAATGTCTCCCTAGGAATTTTCTAATTTATCAACCTAAATGAAAGTCTGCTGTATTTACTCTGTACTGTCTTTTATGATTCACCGAACCCTACATTTTAAAAGAAAAACAGTTGGTATTTTCTCTACAAAATAATCTACTTTCTGTTTCAAAGAAAGATAACATGACTTACCTTTCTTTGGAAACAGTAACCACTGAGAAGAGCATCTTTTCTCTTTGTTGAGGAAAGGGGTTAAACTAATGGAAAGATAGGTATTTCTTTTCCACTGACTGGGGTAAGAGAATTGGCACGAGTCAGCGCTCCCTTCTCTCTCTGCCTTCTCTTTGTCTGCCTGTAAGCAACAGCTTCTCCTTTACCCTTACTTGGACCATCTGCGTGTCTGCTCACATCTAGAGAGACACCAGCAGATCTCAGCAATGGCCCCAATATTACATCGTCCTTCATCCCTGAATGGAAACTCCACACTTTGCCAGGATTGCAAATAACCTTTCTTACAAATATGTGCTACCTGAAAGTCTTCCAATAAATTTTATGTTCCCAGTGGCATATTGTAGACCTGCAGCAATTACTTGTGTATACATTTTTATGGTTTTATCTGAATACTTAGGATGGCATTTTCAAATTATGTTCTGCAAACATTAATTTTGAGGAATGTTATCAACAACAGTTTTAGCTAAATTTGTTGAGCATTTAGTATGTGCTTTATATGCATTTTATCATCCAATGCTCACAAGTCTTTTAAGCGGTATTAGTACTATTTCCATTTTATGGATGAGGGAAGTAGGGATTAGATAAATTAAGAGGCATGGTTAAACAGCTGAGCTGGAATTTGAACCAGGCCATTTGACTGCAGAGCTCACGATCTTAAATAGTACAGCATAGCTGTTAGGTGAAAAAGGATTTGGGAGTCAATGAATTTAATACAGAATTAAACCAAATTTTAAAAGCTTCTTTCTTACAGGATTTCTCAGAGTATTTCACATGCCAATGCATACTGACTCACTAAGTGGAATATAATACGGGATATTTCCAAACTTACTGAACCCTATTGATCTCTCAAGTGCTTGAGCCTGAACACCTAGTTTCAGATGCTGGTTTTGCCACTCAATATGGTAGCCCTGGGCAAGTGATTTAACCTCTTATTAAAGTTACTTAATCAACAAGACAAAATTTAGCTATTTAGTAAATTGTACCTACCAAGACATATTTTTGCGTGTTTTCAGAAAGAGTTGGAACAGGCTTTTCCATTAATATTCAGTTAATAAAAACTATTTAACCAGAGCATCTTATTTCTTTAAACAGTTCTATTAATCAGTATTTGATCTTTTCCCCAAACTTCCCTGATTTAAAATTTTTATATCTTTTCCTGCTTACATCAAATGGACAGATCATCTGGACAGAAAATCAATAAGGAAACACAGGCCTTAAATGACACATTAGCTCAGATGAGCTTTATAGAGATCTATAGAACATTCCACCCCAAAGCAGCAGAATACACATCATTTTCAAGTGCACATGGAACATTTTTCAGGAGAGAGCATATGCTTGGCCACAAACGAGGCTCAATAAATTTAACAATACTGAAATTATATCAAACATCTTTTTCAACCACAACTGTATGAGATTAGAAATCAACTATAAGAAAAAAAAACTGCAAAAACATCAACACGTGGAGGCTAGACAATGTGATACTGAACAACCAATGGGTCACTGAAAAAAATCAAAGAGGAAATAAAAACTACCTGGAGACAAATTAAGATGGAAACACATGATCCAAAATCTATGGGACAGAGAAAAAGCAGTTCCCATTAAAAATTAGGGAAGTTTATAGCAATATAAGCCTGCCTCAGGAAACAAGAAAAACCTCAGATAAAAACCTAACCTTACACCTAAAGGAACTAGAAAAAGAATAACAAATAAAATCCAAAGTTAGTAGAATGAAAGAAATAACAAAGATCAGAGCAGAAGTAAATGAAATAGAGACAAAAAAAAAATCGTAGAAAAAGATGAGTGAAACCAAGAGCTGGTTCTTCTAAAAGACAGACAAAATTGATAAACCTTTAGTCATTCTCATTAAAAAAGAAAGAGGGCCTAAATAAAAAAAAATTGGAAATTAAAGAGAAGTTACAACCAACACCACAGAAATACCACAATTATATGCCCAAAAATGGACAACCCAGAAGAAATGGATAAATTTCTAGAAATGTACAATCTTTCTAGACAATCAAGAAGAAATAGAAAATATGAACAGATTGATTATCAGTAATGAACCTGAATCAGTAATTTAAAAAACTTTCAACAAACCAAAGTCCAAGACCAGATGGCTTCACAGGTGAATTCTGCCAAACATTTGAAAAAGAGTTAAAATGTATCCTTCTCAAACTATTCCAAAAAACTGAAGCAGAAGGAATGCTTCCAAACTCATTGTAGGAGGCCATGATAACTCTGATTCCAAAATCATTAAAGATACCACAAAAAAAGAAAATTACAGGCCAGTATTACTAATGAACATAAATGCAAAAATCCTGAACAAAACATGAGCAAACAAAATTCAACAAGACATTAAAAGGATAGTACATCCTGATTAAGTGGGATTCATTCCATGGATGCAAAGATGGCTCTACATCTGCAACTAAATCAATGTCATACAACACATCAACAAACTGAAGAATAAAAATCATTTGAGAATCTCAATAGATTCATAAAAAGCTTTTCACAAAATTCAGCATTCATTTATGATAAAAATTCTCAGCAGAGTGGATATAGAGAGAATGTACCTCAATATAATAAAGGCCATATATGACAAACTGAGAGCCAACATCATACTCAGCAGTGGAAAGCTGAAAGTATTTCCTCTAAGATCAGAAACAAGACAAGGATGGCCACTCTCACCCACTTTTATTCAACATGGTATTGGAAGTCCTAGCCACAGCAATCAGAAGAAAAAGAAATAAAAGGAATCCAGATTGGAAAAAAAGAATTAAAACTGTCACTGTTTGCAGATGACATGGCATTACATGTAGAAAATCCTAAAGATGCCACCAAAAAACTACTAGAGCTTATGAAGGCATTTGGTAAACTTGCAGGATACAAAATTAATAAACAGAAATCTACATTTCTGTACACTAACAATGAACTATCAGAAAGACAAACTGAGGAAACCATCCCATTTACAATCACATCAAAAATAACAAAATACCTAGGAATAAATCTAAGGAGGTAAAAAACCCTGTACTTGGAAAACTATTAGACACTAATGAACAAAAATGAAGTCAACACAAAGAGAAAAATATACCATGTTCGTGCATTGGAAGAATTAATATTAATAAAATGATTATACTACCCAATGCAAATTTTACAAATTCAATGCCATCCCTATCAAAATACCTATGGCATTTTTCATAGAACTAGAACAAAAAAATTTACAATTTGTATGGAAACACAAAAGACCCAGAATAGTCAAAACAATCTTGAGAAAGAAGAACAGAGCTGGAGGAATCACACTCCCTGACTTCTGACTGTACT
Source organism: Vicugna pacos (assembly GCF_048564905.1). Lineage (NCBI taxonomy): Eukaryota > Metazoa > Chordata > Mammalia > Artiodactyla > Camelidae > Vicugna > Vicugna pacos. The sequence continues at coordinate 50,893,896 of NC_132987.1, read as the reverse complement.
ACAAAGTTACAGTAATTAAAACAGAATGGTACTGGTACAAAAACAGACACATAGATCAATGGAACTGAATAGAGAGCCTAGAAATAAACCCACACACTTTTGGTCAATTAATCAACAGCAAAAGAGCAAGAATATACAACGGAGAAAAGACAGTCTCCTCAGTAAGCGGGGCTGGGAAAAATGGACAACTACATATAACAGAATAAAATTAGAGCACATTTTCTCACAGCATATACAAAAATAAACTCAAAATGAATTAAACCCTAAATTTAAGACCAGAAATCACAAAACTCCTTGAAGAAAACATAGGCATGACACACTTTGACACACATTGTAGCAATATATTTTTTGGATCTGTCTCCTAAGGTAAAGGAAACAAAAATAAACAAATGGAACCTAATCAAGCTTAAAAGCTTTTGCACAGCAAAGGACACCATTGACAAAACAAAAAGACAACCCACCGAATGGTAGAAAATATTTTCAAATGATATGACAAATAAGGGATAATACCCAAAGTATATAATCAGCTCATACAACTCAATATCAAAAAGCAAATAACCAATTAAAAATGAGCAGAAGACCTGAATAGACATTTTCCCAAAGAGGACGTACAGATGGCCAACAGGGACATGAAAAGATGATCAACACTGCTAATCATCAGAGAAATGCAAATCAAAACCACAGTGAGATATTACCTCAAATCTGTCAGAATAGTGTTATTATCAAAATGGCCACGAACAGCAAATGTTGGTGAGCATCTGGAGAGAAGGGAACACTTGTACACTGTTGGTGGGAATGTAAACTGGTGCAGCCACTGTGAAACCAGTATAAAGTGTTCTCAAAAAACTAAAAATAGACCTGCCATATAATCCAGCAATTCCATTCCTGGGTATATATCTGAAGAAAATGAAAACACTAATTTGAAAAGATACATACATCCCAATGTGCACAGCAGCATTATTTATAATAGTCAAGATATGGAAGTAACCTAAGTGTCCATTAACAGATGACTGGATAAACATGTGGTATTTATGTACAATGGAATACTACTCAGCCATAAAAAGAATGAAATTTTGCCATTTTGTAACAACATGGATGGACAAAAGGGTATTATTGCTAGTGAAATAAAACAGACAGAGAAAGACAAACACTATATGTTATCACTTACATATGGAACCTAAAAAATAAAACAAAACAAATGGATATAATAAAACAGAAACAGACTCACAGATACAGAGAACAAACTAGTGGTTACCAATGGGGAGAGGAAAGGTAGGAGGGGCAAGATGTAGGGAGGCGATTAAGAGGTACAAACTACTCTCTATAAAATAAAAAAAGGTACAAGGGTATATTGTACAACACAGGGAATACAGCCAATATTTTATAATTATAAAATATTATCTATGGAAATTTTGAATCACTATGTTGTACACCTGAAATTAATATTATAATCAACTGTACCTCAAAAAAGAAATAAAATATTAATAATTTATTGAAAACTTTTAATTTGCTATGAGAAAACATCTTAAAGTATTGCCATTCCTCAAAAATTATTATGTGATATGATGCATGTGTTAACTAACTTGATTGTGGTAAATACTCCATAGTGCAAATTAAAAGTTTACCCCCTAAAATATATATAAAATATGTTTATGTCAATTATACTTCAGTACATCTGGAAAATAAAATTATTGGAAAAGTTAAAAAAATTTAATATATAGAAATCTGTTGCATATCTATACATTAATAATGAGCTATCAGAAAGAAAACTTAAGAAAACAATACCATTTATAGTCATGTCAAAAAGAGTAAAATACCCAGTAATAAATCTAACAAAGGAGATAAAAGACCTGTACTTGGAAAACCGGAAGACACTGACGAAAGAAACTGAAGACAACACAAACAAGTGGGAAGATACACCATGTTTATGGATTGGAAGAATTAATGTCATTAAAATGACCATATTACCGAAGGCAATCTACAGAGTCAATGCAATTCCTATCAAAATACCAATGGCATTTCTCACAAAACTAGAACAAATAATTCTAAAATTTGTATGGAAACACAAAAGATCCCAAATAGCCAAAACAATCTTGAGAAAGAACAAAACTGGAGGTATCACGCTCCTGATTTCAAATTATACTACAAAGCTATAGTAATCAAAACAATATAGTACTGGCACAAAAACTGACACATAGATCAATGGAACTGAGTAGAGAGTCCAAAAATAAACCCATGCATTTATGTTCAATTAATCTATGACAAAGGAGGCAAAAATATACAATTGGGAAAAGAGAGCCTCTTCAATAGATTTTGTTGAGAAAACTGGACAGCTACATACAAAACAATCAAATTGGGCTACTGTCTCATATCATATACATAATTAAACTCTAAGTGGATTAAAGATTTTAAGACTTGAAGAAACTCCTAGAAGACAACTTTTATAGGCAGTACGCTCTTTGACATCAGTTGTAGTATTTTTTTTTTTTTTGATCTGTCTCCTCAAGCAAGGGAAACAAAAGCAAAAATAAACAAATGGGACTATATGAAACTAAAAAGCTTTTGCACATTGAAGGAAACTATCAAAAGAACAAAAAGGCAGCCTACTGAATGAGAGAAGATATTTATAAATGATATATCTGATAAGAGATTCATATCAAAAATATACAAAGAACTCATACAATTCAACATTAAAAAAAAACCAACTGATTAAAAAATGGGCAGAAGATCTGAATAGATATTTTTCCAAGAAGACATACAGAAGGTCAACAGACACATGCAAAGATTCTCAACATCACTAATCACTAGGGAAATGCAAATCAAAACCACAATGATATGTCACCTCATACCTGGTAGAATGGCCATTTTGAAAAAAACAAGAAATAACAAATGTTGGAGAGAAGGAAACCCTGTATACTGTTGGTAGGAATGTAAATTGTTGTAGCTGCTATGGAAAACAGTATGGAGGTTCCTCAAAATATTAAAAACAGAATTACCATATGATCTAACAATTGCACTTCTGGGTATTTTTCCAAAGAAAAGAAAAATGCTAAGCTGAAAAAGACATATGTTCATTGCAGTATTATTTATAATAGCCAAGACGTGTCCAAAATAAATGAATGGATAAAAAAGATGTTTTATATATATATACACACACACACATATTCATACATACATATACATACATACATATACACATATATATCCACACACACACACACACATACACAATGGAATAACTCTCAGCCGTAGAAAAGAATGAAATCTTGCTATCTGCAACAATGGATGGACCTAGAGGGTATTATGATAAGTGAAATAAATCAGACAGAGAAAGACAGATACCATATGATTTCACTTACAAGTGGAATCTAAAAAAGAAAACAAATGAACAAATATCACAAAACAAAACCACACTCAGATACAGAGAACAAACAAGTGGTTGCCAAAGGGGAGGAAGGTGGAGGGATGAGTGAAATAGGTGAGGAAGATTAGTAGGTATAAACTTCCCATTATAAAATAAATAAGTTATGGAGATATAATGGACAGCATAGGGAATATAATCAATAATATTGTAAATACTTTGTATGGCGACAGAAGGTAACTAGATTTATCATGGTGAACATTTTGTAATGTATAAAATATCCAATCATTATATAATACCCCTGAAATTAATATAGTATTGTAAACTAGTTATTGTTCAATCATAACAAAATAATTGAAGAAAGAAAGAGAAGAAAAAGAAACATTTTTATACCTTTAAAGTTTTTCAGGTATTTACATTTAAAGGGAGATAAAATTAATTACAATAATGTTATCATTAATTAAGGCTTTTATAGTAATGATTTTCTTGGATGTTTGTATTAGTTATTCTAGTAACTCTTCCTAATGTTAAATATGGGTTTTTCGGTGTGTGTGTGTGTGTGTGTGTGTGTGTGTGTGTGTGGTTGTGTATAGAAGAGTACAGTAGAGTTCTTTAAACTTTACTGGTATTTTTTTCACAGTGCCCCAGGGCCAAAAAAGACTTAATAGTTTCATGTATTAAGTAGTAAAGTCCAATGGACTTAATAAGTATTTGTCTTAACAGTTTAGTGGCCTTTGGAAAAAAGTCATTCATATAAATTGAAAGAGAAAGTATTTTCATTTCATTCTTAAATAATCAGAATTACTTACTAATGGGATGTGTGTACTTAATGGCCACTACAAACCTTCTCAATCCTATGAATTAGATTGGTTACCACCACCCTTTATTTCCTTTTCTGTATTGCTTTTAGTATAGTACTTCTTTTGTTTATTTCTTTCTTTCTGTGACTGGCCACATAGAATCCTACACACCTCTCCAGCACCACTCTCCTGGAGAAGCTGCTATGGATGCCAGCTACTGCTTTTCCTCTTTTCCCAAATAGAGTACCTGTTTTTTTTTATCAAAGCAACCACAAAAAACTCAGTTTTGCAAAGACATGAAATAATCAAAAGAAATGCAGAACAATCTAACCTCAATTACAAATCACCTAGGGCTGGTAGTTTGCACAGTGTCTCTGTAAAATACCAGAATATAAATATAAAATACCCCATGGCACCACCTGTGAGCTCACTATGGTACTCTGGGCACCTCTGAACATGGTTTGGGAATCATAGGATTAGGGTATCACATATGATATCCTATGTTGTAGCATAAAGTGTTTAAGTAGTTAAATTGTATAATTTATGTGTATGTGTGTATGAAAGAGTGAGAGACAGAAAGAGAAAGAGAGAGGGAGATGGGGGGCGGGGGGATCTGTTAGAAATTAAACTGACTGGCTTTTTCTGTCTTCTAAGGGAGGTGGCCTAATTCACGAGGAGGGCAAAACATCGCTATTTTATTCTTTTTCTCTTGGTGGAAGGAAGAAGAAAGGGTAAGACCTGGCACAAGGATGCATCTGTGGTACACACTACACTACTGTATATAAAATAGATAAACAACAAGGACCCTAAATGGCACAAGGAACTATATTCAATATCTTGTAGTAACCTATGATGGAAAAGAATGAAAAATAATGTGTGTGTGTATGTATGACAGAATTACTTTGCTGTATACCTGAAACTAACATAGCATTGTAAATCAATTATACTTCAATAAAAAGAAGAAAGAATGAGTCTAATGAATCTGTTGATAGGCAATGGTATACCAGAACCTAGTTTAGAAAAGACTAAGAAGAACTAAACAGCTCTGCATAATAAAGTAAGCAGTAAAGTAAGAGCAAGGTGGGAGACTAGACCTCAATTTTTTTTTTAGGAATAGTGAAAGTATTGGTGAGCAAGAATATACAATGGAGAAAAGACAGTCTCTTCAGCAAGTGGTGCTGGGAAAAGTGGACAGTGCATGTACATAAGTGAAGTTGGAACACTCTCTCCCACCATACACAAAAATAAACTCAAAATGGCTTTAAAGACTTAAACATTAGACAAGACACGACAAGCCTCCTAGAAGAGAACGTAGGCAAAATATTTTCTGACATAAATCTCAGCAGTGTTCTCCTAGGGCAGTCTATCCAGCCAATAGAAATAAAAGCAAAAATAAACAAATGGGACCTAATTAAAATTATAAGCTTTTGTACAGCAAAGGAAACCATAAACAAAACAAATAGACAACCTATGGACTTGGAGAAAATATTTGCAAATGATGCAGCTGACAAGGGCTTAATTTCCAGAATATATAAACAGCTCATACAACTTAATAAGAAAAAAACCAAACAACCCAATCCAAAAATGGGCAGAAGACCTAGACAAGCAATTCTTCAGTGAAGACATACAAATGGCCAACAGGCACATGAAAAAATGCTCAGTATCACTAATTATCAGAGAAATGCAAATCGAAACTACAATGAGGTATCACCTCACACCAGTCAGAATGGCCATCATTCAAAAGTTCACAAACGATAAATGCTGGAGAGGGTGCACAGAAAAGGGAACCCTCCTACACTGTTGATGGGAATGGAGATTGGTGTGGTCATTACAGAAAACAGTATGGAGATTCCTCAAAAAACTAAAAATAGACTTACCATATGATTCAGCAATCCCACTCCTGGACATATATTCAGAGAGTAGCCAAGACATGGAAACAACCTAAATGTCCATCGACTGAATAAAGATGACTGAATAAAGAAGTTGTGGTATATTTATACAATGGAATACTATTCAGCCATAAAAAGAATAAAATAATGCCATTTGCTGCAGCATGGATGGACCTGGAGATAGTCATTCTAAGTGAAGTAAGCCAGAAAGAGAAAGAAAAATACCATATGATATCACTTGTATGTGGAATCTAAAAAAAGACACAAATGAACTTATTTACAAAACAGAAACAGACTCACAGACATAGAAAACAAACTTATGGTTACTGGGGGGAAGGGAGTGGGAAGGGATAAACTTGGAGTTCAAGATTCATAGATACTAACTACTATATGCAGGATAAGCAACAAATTTATACTGTGTAGCACAGGGAACTATATATATTCAATATCTTACGGTAAATTATAGTGAAAAAGAATATGAAAAGGTATGTATGTATGTATATGTATGACTGAAGCATTATGCTGTATACTAGAAATTGACACAACATTCTAAACTGACTATACTTCAATTTAAAAATAAAAGGAAAAGAAGAATAATAACAACAACAAACAAATAATCAAGAGGCAAAACTAATGTTAATAGTGAGTCAATCTCTTGCTATCTGTCTGAAATTCTTCTTATGTGAGATGGATTTAAATAAATGAGTAATAAATAATTCACACTTCCTGCTTGGAGCTGAATATATACACAGCTGAACCTACAGAACGGGGCAAGGAGACAGCCTGGGCTAGAGGAAAATGATTCAAGAAGAACCGTAAGTGCTCTTACGTATGTGAAAACACATTGTCAGTGATGAAGCACTAATCAGACCTTTGTTTCTGGTTATTCATGGATGCAGAATTTAAGAGCTATTCCTCAGTAGAAGGATCTGGTCATTTTTGGAGCCCTGATGGCAAAACAAAGATGAAAATAACCTCATTTATCACTACGTCACTGCATCATAGTGAGAATTAGGGTCTTGAGAGGAAAAAACAAAGGTTCAGATGGTCACGGTTTTAGTCTAGAAAAAAAGACCTCCCTGGTTTTTATAACAAATTTTAGACTTTAAAAAATGTTTATCATCTGTAGTCTTAGGAGAAACCTCCCTACAAAATAAAGATGTCCTGTACAGCATAACCCAAACTAGATCTGGGGTTGTCCTAGTAAAGAAGGATGTTTATTTGGAGCAACTGTTACTTGCCTTAGTAGCCAAGAGCTAACACTGAGAGTTTACCACATGCTAGGAAATGTTCTAGGTACTTTAAATATATCCAGTCATCTAATGCTCACAGCTTTCTCTTAGCTGAGTACTACTGCTATGCCCACCCTAGAGATCAATTAGCTGAAGTAAGGAGAAATCAACTAACTTGCTCAAGAGCCCACAGAAAGTCAGAGTTTAAACGCCAGCAGCCTGGCTCCAGAGTCCATACTCATAACCGCTGCATCATCCCCCTTGCTCACAACTAAAAAGGAAGGCCTCTGTTGGTGGAGAAAAGTGGTTCGAAATCAGTACTTCCAGAGGGTGAGCCAGAAGACACTGGTCCCCACAGCCTTAATTAATGCCACAGCCCATCACCTAACCTTTTGGCTGTATGACGTGTAGGCAGTCTCTTTTAAACATGGCCTGATTGCTGTGAATGAGCACATCAAAGTAAAATAGCAGACACACCGGGTTTTATTGCTTTCAAAATAGAGCATGTCTCAAGACAGGGAGACTCAGAAACATGTATAGAAATTAATCATCTCTTGCTGAGTCTCAGCTGGCATGAAAAAATCGAAAAAAGCCAAGAATTCATACATTGGGACCTGATGAAAGAAAATTAAATTCTTGAAATTTAAAAAAAAAGAGAGGAAGAAAAAGACACGTCCCTCAATATGTTTCAAGGCAAAAAAAGAAAAAAAAAAGGGTCTGCTGGTGAAACCCTGAACATTCTATTTCCCTCTTCCCATTACAGAACCATAGTAAGTACTAGCACTAAAGGCTCTGCTAAGTTTTTCTTTAATCATAAATAAATCTTTTCATAATTTGTTTCACCCAGCACAGGATCTTCATTTGTATAGTATCCATTGCTGTATCTCAGAACTGGTACTATATAAACTACATTTGGGAAATGCTGCATTAAAATATAAAAATGCTGCTTTAATAACTGGCTATGTTACAAAATAACCATTGCTAACAGTTTCTTTGACTAATGTAAACCTGGAAGCTTATTTTTGAGAATCATATGTTGTTCGTTAGCAAGGAAAATCCATTATTTAGATTTAGTGAAGTGGGCCTTATCCATATTAGATTTTCCTTTTTTCCAAGTCATAGATAGCTATTTTCTATGTTTTTTTAAAATTTTATTTTGCTTTCCCCATATTCTTCCAGTTTTATGTTGGTCTACATTGGCTTTAGTCACTTTTGTATTTCAGACTTTTTACTATTTACAGATTATTTTTAGACTCTCCTACTGGAATCTCTCAAAATTCACTTAAAGGAGCAAGTCTTTAGCAGTTAAATTTCATGAAAGTTTTTTTTCTTTTTAATACAGAAAATAAGAGAATTGTTTTTAAATACATGTCTTGGGTCTTGTATGAGCAGCTGTCTTAATGAGAGGAGGGAGGTGGTTAAAAGACTCTTTGGCTAAAAAAGTCATGTTTGAATTGGCTGTTGAATTGAAAATGGATTTCCCCAAATGACCAGAAACATAAGCATTGTGCAACATTCCGTCCTTCTGTCCTGCCCTGACCCCTTATCCACACCCTCTATCCCCAATATTCCCCTGTCCAATTTCTCAGGATCTAGTCTTTTTAAACCACTTCATCCTGCATTTATAGTCTTTATATTGCTTTCCATATGACTGATATTACTATTAGGTGACACGATAGCTTCTTTTTTATTACATGATAATATTCTCTCCCCACGAATGTTCTGATAGCTTTATGAATGCCAAAATCAGTATTTCTTTATAGAAATGAATTTATAAGACATGGGTTTCATGAGTACTCATAAAATGATGACAGATTCCACAAGCCACAGAAACAAATCAGTCTCATTTTTTCAAAGTCATATCTTAAGTACGTTGTTTGTTCTGAGACAGTGGAAGTTTTCAGGAACGTGTATGTCTCCATATTTTTTTAAACTATTACGTTCACTTGTACGAGCAGAGTTCTTGTTTGAAGTGAGGGCTAACCATAGATTTTTCATCCTGCTATAGCCCAAACTGGACTTTCCTACAAAGCAGTTATGTTCTGTGTGTCTCTGTGTGTCTGTGTATAAACACATACACATATGTATATTTATAAAATGAAATACTTTAAAAAGGTAAATCAGTAAGAAATATCACCCATAAATTCATCATCATAAAATAACCACTATTAATACTTCAGTGACTCTCCTTTCAATATATTTTCTATCGTGTTCTTTTCAGCATTGGGTATAGCATTAAACTTTCTGGTGGTGTTATTAATTTCACAGATAAAATTTTTTCCTCTTAAACTTTCATTTCTCTATTTTTGCACCTGAACATTTCTCATAACCAAGTGACTAGCCCTTTTTTCTTTTTTATATCCTTTGTCCATTTACATGTATTTTTGTATGTTTATTTATAAAATCTTATTTTTTTAATCCATTAAAGACAGGTTGTGTTTGAATCTTGGTTCCACTACTCACTAACTGTGTGTCTTAGGCAGCTTATTTACACTTTCTGCATCTCTGGCTTCTCACCTATAAAGTGAGGTTAGTAACATCTACCTTCCAGGGTTCTTATAAACATCAAATGAGTTAATACATATAGTGTCTGGCTGTGGCAGATCCAACATATGGGTTCACCATGAATTTCATTTTCATTGGCATGGAGCTAAATTGTATTTCTCAGCTCCCCAAGACCTAGGTAAAGTCATACAACTAAGTCTCACTGACAGAAGGTAAAGGGAAGTGTTATGTCACTTATAGGCTAGGGCAGGAAAGAGTCCTCTCTATTCTACAGTCACTGCTAGAAGTGAGAGACTCTGAGGTGTCACAGTTACTAAATGGAAGGAAAGTGTTTTCCTGAATCATCACTTAGAGGAAAGCCACAGAGAAGAGCTACCTGACCCATGTCAGAGTCTGCTGATATCTATCAGATGTCTTTTATTAAGACCTGGGACTTGGGGGTTTCCTGACTGCAGCAGCTAGAGTTATTTACCTTCTCCTACATTTGCAGGCGGTAAACCCTTAAGGAATAGAAGCTATGACATTATTATTGTTCACCATCAAAAGGGATGGCCAGTGTTAGCTTTGGACTTGAATAATACTTAATAGTCATTGGCCAGATGGACTAAAACAATTTCCTGTGACTCTGAAAACTTCTCTCTATACTTCACTTAAAAATTTGTATATCCTCAGGATGATGTTCTCATAAGAAATGTGAAGTACGGTAAGTATTTATATTTAGGTTTTATTTCTTTAAGGTCTCTACCTAAACGGAACCCCTTAACACCACTGGCTCTTATTCATCTGAATGATTGTTTTCATAAAAAGGAAATTAGTACAATATGTTGGTGGAAGATACTGATTAGTAAAGTTGGATCAATGCTGTAAATCTGTTTGAACATAATTTTGGGTATTTATAGACTAACAAACTTAAGTGCAGGGACATAAGATCCTATTAAAGTAATTTATTCACAGACAATGAATAGGTATAAAGTCTCTAAAGGAACACTGGGTAGAACAGTTTAACCTCATGAAGCCCCCTTCCCACACCAACATATTCCATGTATATATTTCTGGGAATGAGAAACAATTTCAAAGTGTCCTGATATGCGGTATTTTATTATTCTTTTAAAAAGTTTTACTCTAGGAATCTATTCAGTGCCCAGCATTTTGTGAACTGACAGTGCCCAGCTGAGGTGAATGGAAGGGGGCAGAGGGCGAAGGGAGCTGCTGGGATGGTTCTTCTTGGTTGAATTCACTGTTTTTTGTTTTTTGTTTTTTTTTCATAGTGAGCTCTGGGGGATTCCCCTACTTCCCCCTTCAACCTCCTGTCCCTTCCTTTCTCTTCTGCTCTTCCTGTTCCTCATGTCCAGATTTCTCACAAAGGAGAAATGGCCCAAAGGGCTTTTCTGTATAATTAGGTGTCAGAAGGCTGAAATCTTTATTGCTCCTTTCCCTGGATTTCTTCAAGTGTGGTCATGACTAATTAACTCTGAACATGGGAGCGAGGAGGACCTGTTGTCAGGAACGAGGCATATTTGGGGTTGCTGACTTGCATGCACACACTTGAAGTGTGTTATTCTATAGATACCAAAAATTATGTTCAAACAGATTTTCAAAGAGGTCTTGAAAAACAGGTAGAATTTTGACACAAGCTATTGATGGAGGGAGGAAAAGTTCGGTATGCCATAAAGCTGCTGCACTGTTCAGTATGGCAGCCACTTTCTACATGTGGCTATTTAAGTTCAAATTCAAATTAAATAAAAATAAAAATACAGCTCCTCAAGTCACACTAGTCACATTTCAAATGCTTACTAGCCACATATGGCTAGGGGCTACCACATCGAACAGGATAGAGTAGAACACTTCCATAATAACGGGAAGTTCTATTAATTAGTGTTTCTATAGAAAGAATGGTGATGAAAGGTCGGGAAGTGGAAACAATGAATAACCCAAACTTCTGTTCAAGCCCTTGGACAAAATACCAGAAATAATGGTATATCCATGTATTTCCTCCCCAAATATAAATTGGAAATATACGCCTATGTAAAGATCAATGACTCAATTGTTTCACTGGCAGGTCTGGTTCAATAGTCATGCTGAGTTCATACTATAAATCAATAATGAAGACATAAAACCTAACAGGCCTATCTAATTGCTCCATCTATATGAGCATGCAGATCACAGTGGCTGAAAGCCAGGCCCTAGGGCACAGCCAAGCGTGGGTGCTGCTGTTTCTTCTGGCAGGGACCTGTTAGCTGACTGGGGCCAAGCTGAATGCCATGGCCCTGTCACAGCCGCAGTTCCCCAAGAACTTGCTCATTATTAAATCATTTGCTTCTTTAGAAGTCGTGGCAATATCCATTGCAAAACCTAAAGGCAGGCAGACGTTGGAGGAAACAAGTCCTGCTATATGAATATGGATGAATTGAGCAATATGTGACGGCAGTCATTGACAAATTTGTGAAGGTGCAGACTCCAACCTTTTGCTAAAGCTGTTGTCAGCTCTGTCAGAAAGGTGGTTTAGCTAAACCACCCCAAGTCATAGTGGTGGTTTTATAGAGTCAGTCAGGTTAGCATTTGTCTGGGGTCCAAATGGACAGAGGTGTGTAGGGATAGAAGGCCATGTATCGAGGCTTTCTAAATCTATGAGAGTCTAAAATGTGTGCCATCACTGGTTTAAAAAAGTCTGGAAAATCAATCATCTGGGGAAATCAAAGGCTGCCCCAAATATATGGAATACTGAACTTTTTGGCTGTGTGGTCCCTCTTAATTTTTTTAAAAATGGAGGTACTGGGGATTGAACCCAGGACCTCCTACATGCTAAGCATGTGCTCTACCCACCCCATTCCCTTAATTACAGATTCAGTCATTGCTTACAACTTGACTTTGAGTCCTTTAAAATATTATTCAATAATAATCTATTTTTATTGTGCATTTTTGGGTTTTTTTGGACAACAACATTAGGCGTTTTTTTATATATGCTCAGTGGAAGACAGATCACTGTCCACTCTTAAAAGGGTTTAAGAGTACTAGAAAAAAGGGGAGAAAACAGTGAGATATTAACTTTAAATAATTACTTTTTAAAAGTAAGATATACTATATGCACACTATACATCCTTTAAGTATAAAATGCACTTTGTTTTTCTTATGAGGGAAGCTTACAGAACCATATTCTTCCCACCCAAAGACTGACATTTGGAGGAGTCACTGAGTGCTCTGTAGTTCCATAATGCTATGCTAAAGAAAGCAACTGCTTTGCCATGGAAAGTATTTTTGCATATAAACACCTGATTTCATGTAATGTTAACTAGTAGAATGTCAGGGGCAAACATGAAAGTAAATCTGCATACCAGGAACACCTAGATAAATACAGATTTAATATTTTTCAGTTTATACGACTTTTTTTGAAAACACTTATTATGATAAATAGATTTTGATTATTTGATGCTTCTGGACTGCACATTTATTTGGGACTATTCCCTCAATGAACTCAGCATTTTCAAAGACCTGAAGGAGAGATTTATTTTTCTTTTCTGAACAGTCAAATAAGGGGAAAGGTGGTTAACTTCAGGTTTTTTGGTTTTTTTTATTAATTTTCAGAAGGTTCCTGCATTTCATAGGTAGGGAAATCATACTGATGACACAACCATCCATAGTGTTATTTTGCTGGTTCATACTACCTCCATGGAAGAAATCACATCTATTGTTTTCCTCTCTATAATAAAAACCTATTACATTTACTGGGGAACCCACCAGTCTGTAGGAGCTCATTTATTTCAGGATAATCTAGCTCCTGAAATACTACTGATGACATTTACCTTCACCTAGATTGCAAGAACAGAACACACACAAATCGTTTGTGTCCCGGTTTCCTGATTGTGGCACCTGTGCATTATTTGGACAAGCATAGGCCGCCTTGCTTGCCTATGATGGACATTTTAGAATATCTCTCACTCATGAATATAAATAGTTGTACAAAAATAAATTTTATAAAACCAGAGCTGGTAACAAAAAATCTCCTAGATACCAACAACTCTGAAAGAATCTAGTGTCACATTCCTTAGAATGTCAGATTAAACTAACATGTGCCAGTCAATATTGCTACACTGCGACCCTTGAAGCCTCCTAAGCAAAACTATTAAGTCCAACATTCTCTCCTGTAAGCACTTATCTGTAAGGATGGCTAACATGTCCTCTGAAGCAGATATTGAAACTGATTGGACAATAGGTAGATACCAGACAGAGGCCTGGGGGCCGACCTCTAGAAATAGGGGGAGAAAATCTTAATCTGCAACACAATGCCGTTCTCTTGAAACCCTATCATTTTCACTTCCCATGTGTCTGCTGCCTGACTGTGAATGGATTTGAAAAGGAATGGTTAGTGCTGAAAATTGGATCAGAGCTAACATTCTCTCATTTTTATCAGCAGCTGCCAAAGGTCATCTGACATAATAGCTGATGAATTCAAGCCCAGTGGATTTCATTTGCAATTTTCAATTTACTGAGGCCTCCAAACCCCACGGTGATAAAAGCTTCCCCTATCGTGGCCTGTCACAAACATCAAGAAACTGCACAAACCCACAAGAAAGAAAAAAGAGAAAGCTGTGCATCCTCGCAGGTACAGATAAGGAGAACAGGAAGAAATAGTATCATGCGGAAGGTACGGAGCAGCTTGTGTGGCTAGTTCTCTAAATGCCAATTGAAAGGAAAAGACTATGAAGAACAATCAAATAACTTCCACGGAATAACATCATGTTTCTTTGGGGCTTTTGTGTGAAAATTGCCTTCTAATCTCTTACTTGACATGCCCTCAAACAAAAATGGGAGTGTAAATATGCAAATAAATAAATGAATAAATGATGCTTGTTATTTAGTCCCTGGAAAGAAAGCATGCTCTGTGTGTGTGTTGCATTTAGCTTAGTTTTGACTTACAAAATGCAAGCTTGTATCTTGCCTATCTTTTATCATGGAAGCATCAGTCAGCACTAAGAAATCATTTGTTTTGTTACAGAGCAATGATAGATCCTCTGATTGATTTGCAAGGGCAGTCAAAGCACTGACATAGCAACTACTTGTAAGTGGATCTAGCTAGACACAGTGTATATCAAAGAGGAAGAAAGTCATTTTCCCCCTTTGTCAAGCTATTTACAGTGAACTTAGGATCAGGGACTGAATCCTGCTCCCAGCAATTGTTCAAATTGAGGAGACCATATGTGTGTCCCTTGGAGAATGGCAAGTTTAAAAGCCAAGCCATCTTCATCCTATCCTACTCAACTCACAGCATAGCCAAGAAAAAGAGAAAGCAAAGGGATGACTGCTGTTTGAGATGTAACTGCTGGGAGAATTTAATTTCAGACAGGGATGTCTGGATCCTATTTCTACCAAATAGATTCAGAAATGCTTATGAAATTGGTCTAATGAGGCAAGAGGACTTGGCAGTGGGCAACTACCAACTTGCCTAATGACAAAATTTCTCATGATAGTTGACAAGAAAGCTCAAAAATGACATCAACAGGGCCAGGATATTAACTTCGTTTGTGTGTTGGTAACTGTGAGACAATCACAGTTTGGAAAGGAAAGAAATTCCTGGTTGAACTGGCTTGTAAGACATTGTCTATTAATCATGCATCATTCTTTAAACTGTCATAGCAAAAAATAAAAATATGGGCTAGTCATCATAATTGAATCCTTAGTTCTTGGAAACTGAGTTATTTCTTAAGATTTTCTATTAGCAAAAAATTTAATGATCTTTTAATTCTTGAAACTGTCAAAATAAAAAGACGGCTTCCTAAGTAGCTAGAAATGGCAGGAATTAACATTTTGAAATAAAGGATACAAAATTTTATTTTTAAGCTGCAGAAAATATGGATAGTAACCATGTTTAGCATTTTAATATTTTTTTCCTACACAAAATTGTCAGGATGCCACTTTTCAAAGGTTGCTTTTCCCTGCTCCTCTTTTTAGTTTTCATATGTTCAAGGTGAACTCTCTCTATAATTTGCAGTTTTTTATGGCTTCTCTTTGGATTGTTAGCATAGTATAGAGTCCCTGGTGGTAGCAAAAGATTATTTAATAGGCTCTTAATTTAATCAGTCCTCTAAAAAATACATATAACTTGGTGAGGGTTTTTCATTATCTCTCCTCTATGGCAGTGATACAAGGCAAGCTGGACCAATTGGTCTGTAGTTACATAGCAGAAAGGTTAATCTCTTTTATGTTCCTTCTATTAGAAAGGCAGATCTCAAATCTTCAAGGCAGAGTCCTAAATTGTTCTTGTAGACTGGCTCAGAGAGACTGTTCCTTCTCATGCCCTATGGCTAATTACATCCAGTCAGGCCAGAGCACTCATTCACTGTAGTTCGAGTGTACAACAGAGCATTTCCCATTTCATTAACTGATTCTTTCATTCCTTCATCTAGCATTTATTTAGCACCTACTCAGTGCAAGACATTATGTTGAGAACAGTGAATAAGATAAGACTTTCCCTATTTTCAGAGAGTTTACAGAAGAGTGGAGTAAAGAATGTTTTAAATCTGTTTTCTCTACCCTCTCCCTCCGTCCCATTGAGTTTATGTCATATAACTATAAAACTTTAAAATAATAAAAAGTTTAACCTGACTATTTGGACAATGGGATGACACTGCTGACATCTGGACAACATCTTATTTTAGTTGAAAGCTGTGCTTCCCCTTTTTTGGGGTTTTGGTTTTTTTTTTTTTTTTGGTAATACATGCATCACTATAACATTTTTTCTAAGTCTACATACAATCTATATTTATTTACTAAATACTTTTCTTTGACTCATTGTAGCTTTTTAAAATTAAATAAATTCAGTGAGGAGAGTACTCTCTATAGTATTACAAATAGAAAGCCTGTATCATGAACCATGAATAAAATATAATAAAAATAAAAATGTATAACTATTATTGTACTAGTCCATGCACGACCTACAAAATTTTAAATTTCACTACTGGTATGAGCTCCACCCTTTGGAAAATACTGATTTGGTGCGTGGTGCCAATAAAGACCAGTGTGACAGGTTTGACCTCTGTGAGAACAGCTGTTCCATGAGGACAGATACTTTGGTTTGTTTCTTACTGTACCTCCAGTTCTTAGAACAATGCCTAGCACATATTAGGCAGTAAAAATATTATTTGTTAAGTAAATGAACAAGGGTTAGTTAACTTCTCAAAGATCAACATGTATTGCCTCTATAGTCATAATCATCATCTTTTATCATGACTACTTGATTAATATCTCTCTTAATCACTAGACTGCTCAAAGATTTTATCTTTTTTGTTCACCTTTGTCATAATCTTCTGTGCCTGGAAAAATGTCTGGCGCATAGTAGGTGCTCAAAAATAATTCATTGAATGAAGGGATAACACCATTCCAAGATCATACAGCTTTTTCTGTGGTCTCATTAGTCATTTTTATACATGAGTTGAGTTGGCCAACATTAGCTTAAAGCTGGTTAGTGCCTGGCAGGTTAGAAAAAAAAACTTTGTTGAACAAATGAATGTCTGGATATTTTTGTGATACCAGAAAAGAATCAATGCCATATATGAAAGAACTTTAAAGGAGAATAAATAATCCTTTCTCAACACTTAAATGTAGTGCCAATTTTCAACTCTTGACTAAGTTACCCCTGGCAAGCCTTTCTTACAATATTACAAATTAAGATTCCAGTGGAATTCATGTGTTTATAGAAAAACTGACAAACATTTAGGTCAGCAAATTATACCAAATGGTACCAGCCAGTGACCTGATGGTATATTTTCATTTATATTGCTTTTATGGAATTCTTAATTCACTTAAGAATCAAACATCCTGACTAGGCAAGTGATATTTACAAAATCTAAGTTCATGCTTTTCAATTATGAGAACATCCATAAGAAGAATTAGTGAAGAATTAGCTGCATTTCTCTGTTCCCACCCCCAAAAGAGTACTGTCAATCACTGCCCCAAACATAAGCTTTTGTAGGTTTTGAATGCTTTGAACTGGAAAACGACTATTTTAGTGGATAATTAAAGGGTGTTACAACTGATTGAGCTTGTGTAGAATCAGGAAAATTGGTGGGGTTGGAATGGACATATAGGTCATACCACTTTTCTTTTGTAATATTTTCTTCCACAAATGATGTTTCAGTTGAAAATCAAGCCTTGAACTAGGGTATAACAAATGGGTTGATAAGGTGTTGCTGTAAAATCAAACACTGGGAGAACTGTGTTTATTGTTTGAGAAATCAAACTCAAACAAGGGGATGATTTCTTTAACAGATGATTTCTTTAATTCTTTCTCACAAATTTACAGATTGAATTATGCATAACTATGGTTTATTTTAGCAAATCAATACTTATCTAATCTGTGCTGTATGGAATAGGGTCCAGTGAGATATTAATGAGTATCATTTCGAAAAACCTGGGGTCAGGAAAGTTTGGGTTAAATAAATTGTTTTAAATGTTCCCCTGTCCTTCAGAATATGCCAGCATATATTGGAACCAGTCAAGATTAAACTTATTTAAGCATGAAGATTTTTTTCCTCACAGAATACTATTAGAATCCTCCAGAGCACAGGTTGGCAAACCCTCAGAGTACAGCCATCCCTACATATACATCACTAAGTACATTTGCATGGTTCTGTATATTTTAAAAGTTATTATTCATGGGTAAGCACATTTGACTGTCCTTTATGATTGGATTACCGCATTCTGTTGATTCTTATTTTGTAGTTGGCTTTATTCCTTTGATAACCATGTAAGTTTAAAAAGCTAGTGATCTAATCTGTTTTTAGAAACAATAATTAGTACATATATGAAAACTAAAAAAAAGTGCAGTATACTGTATATATGTATTTACATGCAATATAATGTATATGTGCAAACTGCAATAATTCTATGTAATAAAACTGAAAAAAGGGAAAAAATAAAAAGTTTGAATCATTAAAAAAGTTACTATAAATTATATGTCTATAATTTTTTACTAAAAGTTATATTTTGAGATATGTCTATGTTGCTACATGTAGGACCAAATTATTTCAACTCTACTGAACTGTTTTATAAATATATCATGTTTTACTTTTCTATTCATCTATTGTTGAAAGTTTGTTTTCAGATCTTTGATAATACAGTGTGGGGATGAGCAGTTTTAAGCCTCTTTTCTTCTTAGTTTGAGTGTGCTCTTCTTCTTGCTATAGTGCTGCTCAGTGGGAACTCTTGCACACCCACTGGGGCTCACACCTAGTGAATTTCAGACACCCCTTCCCCTGACATGAAGGTGACTCCCAGCAAATGCAGCAGCTGCCCCAGTGGTCAGGTTCCTGCTGAGCTCCCAGGCACCCTGGCCAGCCTCTCAGAAAGTTCAGTAACACCCCTCATGGGAAGATTCCCTGAAGGTTCATGAGCATCCCACCCCCCAAGTTCATGGATAGCCTAGCTTTGCCATCCCTTACCAGAATTAAAGCCCAGATTTGGATAAATTCATTTCCTAATTGGATTAAGATGATCTGAGATTGGTAGGGTCCTAGCTTTGCTTTTTACCAGACACTGATGTAAATTCACTCTAAAGAAAAATACCATGATCCAAAGCATCAAAATATCTTTAAAATCATAAAATGAAGCAAAAATAAAAAAAAGAAAAAGCAGATACTAAAAACAAATATGCAGGAGATACAGATACGGAGTTATCAAACATAGGCTTAAAAATTACTATGTTCCATATGTTCAAGGAATTAAAGTGCAAGAAAATTTCAACAGGGAATTGAAAACTATAAAAAAAGATTAAAATTAAATTCTAGAAATGAAAAGTATAATAGCTGGGTTTAACAGCCAACTAGATACAGTTTAAGAAAGAATTTATGAAGTGGGATATGGTTCCAGAACAAACATCAGACAATCATGGAGAGATAAAGAAATGAAAATACAGAAAAAAGTATAAAAGGCATATCAAATATATTTGTAGACAACAGAGTAGAGAGAGAATGGATAAGAGGCAATATGTGAAGAGATAATGGCTGAGAACTTCCCAAGCCACATTTTAAAGAAGGATGGTAAACCCTACAAAGACAAACATTGCTAAGCACATAATAGTGAAACAACTGGAAAACAAAGTCAAGGAGAAAAATCTTGAAAGCAAAGAGAGAAAAAAGAAACATTATTTTCAAAGAAGTAAGAATAATATAGTTATTTCCTCAAAAGAAACAATGTAAGTCAAAAGTTTTCAAGGTATTGAAAGAATATAACTGTCAACCTAGAAATTCTATACTCAGTAAGGATGTCTTTCAAAAATGAAGTCATTCTCATACAAACAAAATGGAAAAAGTAATACATCAGCAGACTTATACTTTTCATAATGATAAAAGTTTCAGTTCACCAGAAAGAGGAAAAATTCTGACTTTGTAGGCACCTAATGACACAGGTTCAAAAATATAAAGCAGAAATAGACAGGATTAAAAGAAAAGAGACAAATCCACAATCATGTTGGAAGATTTTAAAACTTTTCTCTCAATAACTGATGAAACAAGTAGACAAAAAAGTGGTATGAATACAGATGATTTAAGTAACAAACTGGACACTTCATCCCAAACTGCTTTCTTTTTAGTGCACATGGAACATTTATCCAAACTGACATATACTCAGCTATAAAACAAGTCACAAAAAATTTCAAAAGATTAAAATTATTCAGAGCATTTTCTCTGGCCATAGTGGAAATATATTAAATATCAATAACAACAACAATGCTAAAACCCACAAAGATTAGGAATTAAACAATAAATTTTTAAATATGCAAGGGGGTTAAAGAAAAATGTCATTCTGGATATTAGAGAATATTTGAATTGAATGATAATGAAAATATGATATATCAAAATTTATGGAATGCAGTTATGGATGCTTGATGGAAATTTAGAGCCAAAGTACATATATTAAAGAAAAATAAATGTTAAAAATATAAGATTTAAGCATATACCTCAAGAAACTGGAAAAGAAAAAAACACATCTATAGGAAGTATATTGATCAAAGGAAAAAAAAAGAGGAAAGGTACAAATAATATCAGACAAGACTGGAGATCTCACAGTTAAAAAAATGACCATTAAAAGATATTATAAATATTTTTATGTCAATAAACATATAAATTTAGATGAAGTGTACAGAGTCCTGTAAAAATACAGCTGACCAAGAGGAAATAGAAAATCTGACTTATCTATATTTATTAAAGAAATGGAATCTATAGTTTAAAGCTATAGGCCTAT
This sequence comes from Vicugna pacos, assembly GCF_048564905.1. Taxonomy (NCBI): domain Eukaryota; kingdom Metazoa; phylum Chordata; class Mammalia; order Artiodactyla; family Camelidae; genus Vicugna; species Vicugna pacos. Next base: position 50,872,877 of record NC_132987.1, on the reverse strand, counting down.
AGACACCTGATGGTGTCTACCCAAGTTTTAAGGAAGAAATAAATTCCAAATTATACAAAATTCTCTAGAGAAAAGAAAAAGAGGAAAAACCTTCTAACTCATTTCATGAAGCCAGCATAACCTTGATAGTAAAACTTAATAAGAATATTATAAAAAATTAAATTACAGGGCAATTTTCCTCCCTCCCTCCCTCCATCTTTTCTTCTGTTTCTCTCTTTCTTTCTTAGAAACATAGATGGAAAGAGCTTGAAAAAAGTACTAGCAGACCAAATATAGCAATGTTTAAAAAGGATAATACACCATGACCAAATTGGATTTATTCCAGCAATGCAAGAAGGTTGGTTTAATAGCTGAAAATCATTTAAGTCACTACATTAATGAAATAACTAGAGAAAATCATATGATTGTTTCAATAGGTTCAGAAATAGCATGTGATGAAATTCAATATCATCTATGTTAAAAACTCATAGCAAATCAAAAATAGGAGGGAACTTTCTTAAGCAAATAAAGGGTATCTACAAAAAACTTACAGCAAGTATGATAATTAATGGTGAAATCTTGAAAACTTTCCCTCTGAAATTTGGAATGAGATATGGGTGTCTTCTATTACTACTATTCAACATTATAGTAGGGTAAGGTCTTAGGGAATGCAATAAGGGAAGAAAAATAATATGCATAATGTTCAGAAAGGAAAAAATAAAATGATCATTATTTGCAGATGACATAATTGTATATGTAGAAAATATAAAATAACCTACAGATAAACAATTGGAATTAACAGGTAATTCTTAGAAAAATGACAGATACAAGGTCAATATATAAAAATCTATTGTATTTCTATAAACAGTAAAAAACAATTAAAAATGAAATTTAAAAAATCATATCATGTATAAGAACATAAGAAATCATTAAATGCTTAGGAAAGATCTCTACAAAGAAAACTATTGGGAAAATTTTTAAAAGACCTAAATTAATAGAGATATATAGCATATTCATGGGTTGAAAAACTTCATATGAAGATGTTATTTGTCCCCAAATTGATCCACAGAGTAATGCAGCCCCAATCAAAATCTTAACAATATACTAGGGCAGGTACTAGGATTAGTAAGGAAGTGGATCTCATGAAAAGAAAGCTGAGCTAAACAGCTTTACTAAGTTAACTGAGTCAAGAAAGGAAATTTACAATTGACAGATCTGGACTTTAAGGTGTGGGGAAACCTTTAGTTTTTATTAATTTAGTATTTATTAAACTAAACTAAGCTGCATGAGGGAAGGAACAGGATTTTTCTCTTGTGCCTTCTACAGTCTTTACACATCCTTTACATCTATAATCTCCTCGAGAGCTCCCAGCATCCCAGGATGGAGGATTATCTGCTAATCCTCTGGAGGAAGAAGAAGTACACCCCAAATTAAGAGGTCACAGAAATTTGAAATTCTTAGAATGGGGGTTAGAACACAGTTCTTCTAGATTCTTGTCCAAAGCCCTTACCAGAAAAAGATGTTAAAAACTAATACATATGTGCACCATTCAGGGCACACAGATACATAATAAATATTATTTGAAATTTAAGGTATATGCAGATATGAAAAGAAAGATATATACAAATGATTATTACAAAATGCAAATGTTTTAATGCACTCTTCCCTCAACTTAGAATGCCTCTCGTTCATTTATTCCCTAGCAAATTCTTAGTTGTCTTTCAAAACTTCACTGCAGCATTTTCTCCTCTGAGCAATTATTCTTTCCACATAAGCAGAGTTCAACACTGAGTTCAACTGCAGAAGCAGTACTGTGTAGAGATTAGGAACAGACACTCTAGAGTTAGACTCAGTGTTGGCATCCTAGTTCTGACACTTAAGAGTTATATAACTTTGGACAGGTTACTTAGCCTCTTGATATCTGTTTCCTACCTGTAAAATAAGAATGATAACAGTATCTTATAGAATTGTTGTAAAGATTAACTAAGTCAATATACATAAAGTGCTAGAACAGTGCCTGGTACACAGTCAGTATTACATAGGTGATAACTGGGATTAATATTATTCAAAAATATTTACTGTGCACCTACAAGAGGCCAGGGACTGAACTGAGCTTTGCTGATAGGTGGGAGTGAAATAGTTTCTTGCTTCGTAGTGAGGGAGATGGGCCAACAAATAAGTAGATAAAGATAATTTTGGATTTCAAAATTTGTGTAAAAGATACAGACACAGGAATAAAATGGAGAGTAGGAGGAGAAGGAGTGACTACAGTAGTTATCTATTTAAAGTAGGATGGTCAAGAAAGTGATGTTGAAGAGAACCAAGGCACGGATAAGTCTTCATTGCTAGTAATTAATAATGGGAAGAGCCATGAGGGGCTCTCAGGGAAGAGGTGTCCAGGCAGGAGGAACAGAAAATGTGAAGATGCCAAAATTAAAACTTTGTTCTCCCTGAGAACAGAAATGGGAGTAGTGTGGGTAGAAACTTATGGAAAGGATCAAAGAGGTAGGAAATAAAGCTGGTGAGGGGATCAGAGGTTGGATCAAGACTTTGTGGGCCGTGGGAAGAAGTTTTGATTTTATGTGGATCTAGAAACCACTTCAGTAAGTTATGAGCAATAGAGAGATATGATTGAATTAACACTTCAGAAAGACCTGCCTGACTTCTTTTTGGAGAATGGATTGCAGGAGGGAAAGACTGGAAGCAGAAAGACTCATAAGGAGACTGACAGGGCAAGAAATGGTAGCAGTAGTAGAAAAGGAGAAAAGTGAGTGGATCCAAGCTATGTTCTGGAAGGGCAGTTTACAAGCTTGCTGACAAACTGGATTTGGAGCCTATAGGGATAAAAGGACTCCAACATAACCATCATGGTTCTGGGCTCAAGCAACTGGGTGAGTGGGGGGGCCATTTCCTGAGATGGGGTCTGATCACTCCTTTGAGACACTGGTGTATTTAGTATATGTTTCTCTTCTTGAATTTTTCACACTGACTCACAGTGAATTATTATATAGCATCATTATTTCCCATTTATATTATTAATTTCTTGAGGACATGGAATATATTTGTTTGTATGTGGAGATGTATTTCTAGCTTCTGGTGGAATATCTCATACACAGTATGTGATTAGAAATTCTAGTTAAATTGAATGGAAAGAGCCTGGAAAGGAGTAGAAATGAGGAAGTCCAGAGTTGAGAGAAACTATTTGTAACAGTGGAAAGGATCAAATAAATCTTTTTAGACTAAATGGCCTTAAGATGGGACCAAGCATAGTTGAGTGTTGATATACAACAATAAGGAAGAAGAAATAGAGGAAATAATGTGTGCAAATGTTCTCTGGTTGCAGTATCTCTCTCTAAAAGTAGCTTCTATGATCATTAAGATTGCCATCACATTCTTCCTTTTCATCTGCATTATTTTATCTTTCATTGGGTTGACTGACAGAGAAACCACAACCGTTTCATTAAGGGCTTTAGTTTGATTTTCACACTATATCAAACTACATGTTTCTGAGCTTCTTTCTTATGCCATTGTTTCTGCACACCTCTCTCTCAAGATTTGCCTTTCTCTTTCTTTCCCTACCTCCTCCCTCACTTCCAAAAGACAGGTCTCATGCTTTGTATCAGAGTCACATGGACAAGGGGAGGGTGACCAGTTCAGGTTCTGCTGAGCATTTTGCACACACCAGCTATCCCTCATCTGATCATCATATTGCCTAGGACACTCTGAAAGTCACATGTCAGTCATTTCATAATCTCAGTTCAGCTCTTTGGATGGCCATTTTTTTCATCTTTAGCATGAAAACATGCTGTTATAAAGCTTTCCTTCTAACAACAAAGATTCCTCTATCTTTCTCTTTCTCTCCCAAGTAGCTTCCTGATTTTTCCTTTCAAAGGTATTTCCCTTCTTGTCACAGTTGTACTAGCATTCAAAGGACAACTATCCAAGCAGAAAGTCCCCTTTCATCACTTTTACACCCTTGACTTCTTCCAAACTCGCTCCATGTGGTCCACACATATACAACCAACAAATGTAGAGCTGAGACTGTCAGATTGAACCAAAAGACCCAAAGAATCATTCTGACTACATAGTTACAGGAACAACAACAAAAAAATCATTTCTTGACTACAATTAAACTACTCATCTTTTTTCTTTCGGGGACTCAGACTATACCATTCTCACTGTTGCAATGAATTAACCTAAGTGAAGAATTAAAGAAGTTGTTTTGAAAAATGCCTTAGCCACGAATTGAGTTTGACAAATACATTGATGTTTTTAAGCTTCAAAATAAGTCTATTGACATGTCATTAAAGCAATGGCTTTCAAGTACTTTCTCTTTATTTAAAAAGTATTATTTTCTACATATTTATTCTAGAAAATACTGAAAGGCCAAAGAAGAATGTAAAAATTGACACCATTCTTTTTCTATGAATATGCATTAATTTTTACAAAGATATGATTAAATAGTACAGGCTATTTTGTGACCTGTTTTTCCACTTAACAATATATTGTGAACATTACAGCATTAAGTAGTCTATTTATGTAACATTTTTATTAGGCGGTAGAATATTTCATTGTATATCATATAGCCTTGTCATAATTTAATTAATTCAATTTTATGGGACATTTAGATTGCCCTCCTTTTGCTACTGAAGTCAAAGTATCCATGCAAACAAGATCTTTGAATATATCCATGAAAATTTTCAATGACAAATACTTAGAAAGCTGAGTTAAAAGATATTAAAATACCATGACTTCTGATATGTTTTCAGTTTAAGATAATAAACTGAGAGGAAACTGCACCTTAATTCATAGGGTTGAGTTTAGATATGGCCTAGAATTGTCATGCACACACATGAGAAAGCTTGCTTCACAGACAAGTTCAGGATGCTCCAGTCTGTGAGTAGCAGAAATTACACTGTAGAATTGCTCACAAAACTTCAAAACTTCAAAGAGTAAGTCTATTTGCTGACTATTCCTTATAAATATAATTGGTGAAAATTAATAATTATGAGGCATCCTTTTTTCATTTCATTATGTAGAAACTCCCTTCCTTATTATAGGAATTATATTTCTGGTTAAGAGGTTCTTGTGATTGGATACAACTAAAATTGGGGAATAAACAAGCAGACTTTCAAAAAGATTGTGTGTTTGCTTGTTTGGTTATCTTTATTTTTATTATTTTTTTAAATGCAGGACAGCGGTTGACTACTGGAACCCAAAAGGAACCAAAAGGCCCAAAATGAGCCGTAGACTCTCTTGGCTATAACACATCACCAACTTTGGAGACGTAGATTTGTAAGTAATTTTTACTCTTCTCCTTCCCTATATATTTCTTTATCAATCTTGCTCTATTTTCCTAGCTCCTTCCATTGTTTCATAGCACAATTCCCTGCCTCTAGTCTCCCCCTTCTGTGATCTTTATGATTGTGTGTCTGACCTTCCTTAAACATAATTTTCATCATTCCACTTCTCATTCAAGAACCTCTACGGAGCTCCAAGTTATATCTCTCTCAATTCCTCAGTCTGAGTCCTCAACCAATTGTCTCAACATTAGGTTACCAACCTTTCTGAGGTATTTTGTTACATTCCAGCCCAAAGAAATTGTCAGCGACTCCACGTGGGATATATAACAGGGAATATGTTCTCATGGAACTTCTCCCCCAAGAATTCTTTCTTGATTCAGTTACTCAGCATGGTTTTCCATTTCTTAACATCTGACCACACTTACCTTTCCTGGCTCATCTCCTGCCACTCCTTCCTTCCTCATGATCTCCTGGATTCAAGCCACTCCAGATAGCCTGCCTTCCCTGGAAGACTGCTGCTCTTCCTTATCTCCTCACCTTGACTAATGCTGTTCCCCAGGTCTTGAATGCTTGTCCTCCTTTCACCATGTAAAGAAAAGACCAGTACCAATTTCACTTCTGCAAAACTTGCCCAACTCCCTGAGCTGGCTTTATACTTTCTTTATATTTATTGCTTCTTACTCTTATTTTCCCACAGCATGTGGTTTAAATTGCTTTGTTTGGATTTATGATGAGTTCTATGTATTCCTATCTCTCAGACTACACTGTATAAAATCCTCAGGGGAGGCATCATTTCCTATAGTTATTTATTTTTTTTAACATTTTTTATTGACTTATAATCATTTTACAATGTTGTATCAAATTCCAGTGTAGAGCACAATTTTTCAGTTATACATGAACATATATATATATATATTTTCATTGTCACATTTTTTTTCTCTGTGAGCTACCATAAGATCTTTCCTACAGTTATTTCTATATTTCCTATGTCCAGTTTTTATTTTTCAAAGGCTGACATGGCACTTAACATATGTTTGCAATTTGAATGGAATAAATTGTCATAAATTATATGTTGCCTTTGGTCTACATATTCCATTTCTGTCCTCTGTATTCCACTTTTAAGTGTCTCAAGTTATTGCTTATGTATAAGATACATCAACAAACGGTAAGTTGGCCTTTGCTTGGCTCAGTAACTTCCCTCTTCCATCTCTGCTGCCTCTTCTTGAGTAACTCTCCTTCCCAAATGCTTAACATTAATACTTTATGGCATTCCATAAAGTCAGTGAGATATTCCATAAACCTCTTTTGATTATGAAGAAAAATTATATTTCCCTTGCCTAAGGCTTCTAATAAAACTTAAAACAAGAGAATCATTAAAATCAATCACTGTATTACATACTGAGGACCAACCTCTGTCAACCTTTGGTTGTGTATAAGGAACTAGGAAGTTAAACCCCGTATTATTCTTACCTATTCTCGGTTTAGAGATGCCCTTCTCAAGCTACTAGATAATAATGCTGCCCTCTGAGCACTTACTCTGAGCAGATACTGTGTTGATGGCCTAACTTGCATCATCTCATGTATTCCTCACAGCAGTCCTAAAAAATCTATTTTCAAAAACAAAACAGAGGCTTAGAGATGAACTTGTCCAAAGTCACATAACTAATAGATGGTGGAGCCGATATTCCTGACAAAAGATCATGTAGATTTTGAGTTATCACTTCCAGTGACAGGTAAACTATTATGTCGTCTGAAAACAACTTTTTGAGGGTTAGAGCTTTTAAAAAAATATTGAACTGAAATATGTAACTTTCAGCTCTTAGTCACTGTTCTGCATTCTAAGTAGATATATGGAAAGGTTATGATAGCCATTAACATTTAAAGGCTGTTGCTATTTTTTTCAATTAAGTTTTTTTTTTTTTCAGACCAAATATCTTCAGCCCTTTCAGCTGTTCCTCACATGATTTGGCCTCCTCAGATCTCACATCCTCTGGGTTGCTCTCCTTTGGACATGCTCCAGTTGTGTCAATCAATGTCCCTCTTAAGACTTGATGAAGCCCAGAGCTGAACACAATGCCCCAGATGTTTTCTAACTGGCACAGACTGCAGTGAAACTATCACCTCCTTTGTTCAGATACTTTACTTCTATTAATGCAGTCTGAAATTGCATTACGTTTCTTGGCAGCTAAGCACTTATTGGTTCACTTTTTACATGCTGTTAACTAAAACTCTTAAGTTTTTTTCCCACATGGATGATGAAATTTATGAATGGGAAAGCAATTTATAGACTATTAACTACGACACTAATATGATTCATTAATAGTAGCATAAATGGAAGATTTGACCTACATTTAAAGCAAAAGTTCACAGAATAAATTTTAATTGGTAGATATTCTTCTTTCTAAAAATCTTCATCCCATTAAAAAAAAATAGGTTAAGTCAATCTGCCTACAAATATTAGAGGAAAATCTCTGTAAGTATGAGCTTTATCACCCATAGACTCTAATATTTCTAAAACACTCCAGTGTTCAACTTCAACCTGGAAACCAGGCAACAAACACAGTTTTTGTTATGTAGGCTGCTGGACCACTATTATGAGGTCATAATGTTTACCGTTAGAGCAAGGTCTCTTCATCAAATACACACACGTGAATCATGACATTTGACAGCTGCTTGAAGGAAAATAGCCAGCCTATTTTCAGAATGCAGAAAGTGCCCTGCTAAAGAACTAGAATCAACTATTCATTTCAGTTCAGAACTTTTTACTAAGCACATAGCATGTGCACAGCATTATAGCAAGTGCTATGAAGAATGCAAAGACAATGGGATTCCTGCCTTCAGTGTGGGAGAGGAGACAGATATTTAGATACATCTGTAGACAGAAGTACACTCATCATATAAAACCATCATTCACAAGCTCGCTTTCATATTTACTCAAGATTCTATGGAAAATAAAGATCACTCCGGAACAACATCAATTATCTTTATCTGGAATTTTCAGTTAATTCAGGGGGCCTCAAGATTTCCATTTACTGTTTAGGTTAGTTAGAATTGGTTTTTATTGTTTACAGTCAGCTTGATTCTAACTAAAACTTATGTTAGCATAAAGAATTTGATATCATGACATTCATACCAATATCTATGTTATATTTGTATTATATACACATATTTCATGTGTATATGTATATATATATATACATGCACATACGTTCTCTCTCTCCCTGTTGTACGGGTTGCCTCACTATGCTCAATCTGTACACCAAACTAAACTTTATCAATTTCACCCTCATCTTCAGCAAGGCATATTGTCTGAATTCTAATTGCAAAATAAATTTTTATTAGTATCCTTACTTATGAAGATGTGTTGAGAATTAGTGGACAAGTATTAGCTGAGTTAGGGAATTTCAATAGAGTCTATTGATACTGAGTGATTATTTAACAGATACTGGTGGCTTGTTGCAAGTAGGCTTATGAGGCCTCCACACACCCATGCCTTAATTGCAGCAAACTCCAGTGCTTCTTTAGCTTCTAATTTTGGATGAATATCCAAATTCTGAAATTTACTATCCAGTGCTCTAGTCACTAAAATAGAGAACACTGCAATCTTAAACCTCGCTTCAAAATTGTTCTTCACAAAATTTTATGATGTATCAAAATAAGTCATGTCTGAAGTAAATGTTCTAATTTTAGAACCACTTTAGAAACCACTTTAATGTAGAATAATCTCCAGTACACTTACTGGTGAAGACATATTCCAAAAGAAGGAAGCAATTTGCAAGGTTTTTTTTTTTCTGACTGAACGCAGCCTCCAAAAACAAATACTCATTTATAATGCACGGAGTTTATTTTAAAGCAAAAATTCTGTCATATTTTGCCATGAGTAAATAATTATATTTCCCACTTTCTTCTTCCTTCCATCCAGACCTAGTAATATTTGAATTGATCTACAAAAAATTACACTGAAATTTTTCAACAATTTAATTAAATACAATAATAGCATTAATTCTGTGGATAGTCTACACATGCAAACCAGTCTGCCTGGAATAATTTGACCATTTAAATTAGTCCAGTTTCTTATTTTTTAAAAAGTAAACAACCAGTTTCATTATTTTTTGACTGATAGGTCAAACTGGGCTTTGCATGCAGTACTCAAAACAGGCCTAAAGTATCAAAAAAGGTGCAAGATTTGCCAACGACACCTAACTAAAACTTAATTACTCAATGCAGCCAGAGGCCTGGTTGGGCCTCATAGGTGCAAAGTTGAAACTTAGTCATGTGAAGATACTTGATATTAACAGCAAACAGGAACCAGAATTCAAATATTTGCTTTGTTTTAGTACTTTAACAAACCAGGGCTATAAAAACTCAATACAGAATTGGGTCAAAACAAACTAAATATAGGAGGTTTGTTAATTATTTGTCTATACAACACAATATGCATTTTCAAATGTTAAACATTCAATAAATGCATTTTTTGTAATGCCAAATATCTGACTGTGTGTGTTTTCATAGACACAACTAATACAAAACAGAATTAAGAATGAATGACATATGATCTAGCACTCCCACTCCTGGGCACATGTCAGAGGAAACTCTAATTTCAAAAGATACATGCACCCCAGTGTTCATAGCAGCAGTATTTACAACAGCCAAGACATGGAAGCAACCTAAATGTCCATCGACAGGTGACTGGATAAAGAAGTTGCACTATATATATATATGTATATAGAGAGAGATAGACAATGGAATATATATATATATATATATAAAAATATATAATGGAATATTACTCAGCCATAAAAAAGAATGAAATAATGCCATTTACAGCAACATGGATGGACCTGGAGATTGTCATACTAAGTGAAGTAAGCCAGAAAGAGAAAGAAAAATATCATATGGCATCAATTTTATATGTGGAACCTAAAAAAAAAAGACATAAATGAACTTATTTACAAAACACAGACAGACTCACAGATAAGGAAAACAAACTTATAGTTGCCAGCGGGGAAAGGGTGAGAGAGGGATAAAGTAGGAGTTCAGGATTTGCAGATACTAACTACTATATATAAAATAGATAAACAGCAAGGTCCTACTGTATAGCACAGAGAACTATATTCAATATCTTACAATAGCCTATAATGAAAAAGAATATGAAAAGGAATATATATATATATATATATATATATATATATATATATATAACTGAATCACTATGCTGTACATCAGAAATCAACACATTGTAAACCAACTATACTTCAATAAAATAAAAAAATAAAAATAAAAAATTTAAAAAAGAACAAATGAGAAATCATCTTGTCTTTTGATACTTAAACTGGGGGTTTGCATCCCTAGCTACACATTAAAATCAGCTGAGAAACTTACAAAAATAGGTCACTATAAAAGATTCTGATTTATATGGCCTGGTACAGGGTCTACACATTTTTTTTTAAAGCTTCTCAAGCAATTCTAATATGTAGCTAATTTTGAGAATGACTGACCTAAACTTTTCTAATCCTTAAAGTATTATTTACAGAAAAAATATTATTTAGCATATCAGGGGTTGAACACTCAAAAGCCACTAGGGCATCAGGTAGGTAAACTGATCTGGAGGAAGGTGAGAGGAGCTGGTGGGGACTATGGCAAATCAGGAGAGACTCAGTCTGAAGGGGAATCCATTGCTTAGTTCCTGCCACTTGTCATGTAGGAGTATAAGTCATAATTTCAGATCTTCTGTTTCCCTTAAAAAAGAAAAGAATTCTGGATATTTTGATCATGAAATGTCCCCCTTTTTTTTTTTTAAAGAAGCCAAACAAAACATATCTGTATCACCAATCTTCTAAGCCGAAAAGGCTTAATTCTCTTTTGCCATATAAAAATACTCTTGTTATATGGTTGTGGAAGGTTTCAAGATTGGCTCTTGTTTTAGGTTCATTTTAATTAAAGAATTATTCATTTATCTTTCTGCCAAGTATTTCTTCCTAACTGGATCAAGGATTTCTAATTTATTTAATTTTTTATTAAAATATAATTGACACACAACATTATATTAATTTCGATGTATAACATAACAACTTGATACTCGTATAGACTGTGAAGTGATCACCACAAGAAGTCTAGCTAACGTCCATCACCCTACATAATTATAGAATTGGATCAAGGATTTCTAGCTATGATTTTGCATAATATAAGCACATAATGAATCTATCACTCTTTAGATCTTGTTCAGTTAAAATAAATTTGTCCATGATGCACTTTTCTCATGTTATCAATGGCATAATTTTATCTTCATCTATTCATATCTCCCCTCCCCTACCAATAGTAAATCTCACGTGTGATACTAGAATTCTTTCTTCAACTTCAATTGTAGTAATTGGTCACAGACTTCACAACATTTTTCATTTTTAGTTTTTCTTTTGGGGACAGATGTTATATCTGGCCATTTGAACTGTACCAATAAAGTTTAGTTTCTTCTAAAGAACGTCATATTTTCATATTCTATGGTATCAAATAACACCACTTAGCTTCACTGCTGTTAATATCTACACACACACATGAATGAAAGCAGCCTCTTTATTTTCCCTTAGAAATCTAAAAATCTTATGTTATACCAGTACCCATAAATATGCTATACAAATATCAATAAGCTTATGTTTACATAGGTACATGAAGTAATTTGACTCCTTCCCATAAGAACATGGAGGTTCTCATTTCTTACCACAGCAGCCAAGCATGAAGGTGACAGGTTTGTGAGCAGACTTGCTGAGAAACTCCATCACCATTATAAGCAATGAAAAGAAGAGATGACATGAAAACTTCATGAATTATGAGTAAAAAAAAAAATCTACTCAAAGTTTTAAAAGTTTTAACATTTATTTGAGGCCTACAATTACTGTATAGAAGTTTGGGAAATTATACCAAGACTGATGGGAAGGCACAAATGAACTAATAGTAAAAGACGTGATTTATTTGTGAAAGGTTCTGTCTTTTGAGTGAGCCTCCAACAGAGTTGTGTGTATGTGATTAGGTAAAGTTTTTCTGTGTGAGATTAGTTAAGGTGTTTTGATCTGAATTAGGGTCTCGAAAACAAGAGTGATCTTGAAGACCTCCTTGTGTGAATGCAGGCTTAAACAAATCAATTAGCAAATATATAAATGCCCAGAATAGATGATAATTCAGTGATATTTAACTTAATAGTGACAAATACTATGAATAGTTATAGTTATAAATATAAATAGGTATAAATTCAACCAACTCTTGATTTGATCCATAAAGCTGAATACAACAGGGGAAAATGAACTTTTCTGTGGCACTCCATCATTTGCAGAATCCACCATTTCATTCAGAGGAAGGACGCCATAAGGTACTTGGAATATGAATTTATTGAAGGGCAACATTTTTCTCATTCTGCTATGGCAGAAAAAATCATAAAATTTGGAGTTGTTGGTATAAACACTTGTATACATGTAACATTCATACGTGTATGCATGCATGTGTAACACAAATGTTACATGTATGAATATGTAACATACATATACCCATGTCTGGCTTCCTTTCTTTCTCTTTCCTTCTCTATTTCCTTCCTTCCCTCCCTCCTTCCTTCTTGGCAACAAAGAAATAAGTAAACATTCATTACTGTTATGCAGTCAACTTTTGTGACAAGGGGACATTTAATCAATAATTAGTATTTACTGAAGTTTTACCTAAAGGTATTATTTAAAAACATAACAGACAATTTTATTTCTTTTTGTTTCTGTAGGAAAGAAAGGTACAGGCAGTATGGGCTATTCAAATATTTTATGTACTAGATTGAAGTATAGGACATACTATGACCCTTGCCAGCTGTTTTTGGTAGAATTAATAGGAAGCTAGACCTGGAGGATACCTAAGGTAGCATATAGATTAAATTCCTTATTTTACAGAGGAGAAGAATAAAGCTCTTACACGCTAAGTACCTACCACAGACAATCAAGATTTAAACCTAGGTTTCCTGATTCCAAGTCAACAGCCCTTTCAAGTCTACCAAACAACCAAAATAAACAAAACAAAAACTCTGAGTCCACAATTCTCAGCATATGGGTAATTAAAAACAAAAAAAGATCCTCTCCATTTGGTGAAAAAGTCAGCCAGCTCTTTAACATGTGGATAAAGAGACTATATTTTTGTTCATTTGTTTAAATTTTCAATCAATAGTTTTGATACAATATGCATCATTTAACCCGTAACTCCCACCTTAGTAAAGTAAAAGAATGGTACTGGGCAAATATTATTCTTGCTCAAAATGATTAGCTATAGTCTTATTAGTTCTGATATCCAAGTTCGTTGTTACAAGATAGATTAGACTGTTGAGTGCTGTGTTATAGGGAACCATGAATAGAACACTCATTTGACATTAGAAAACTCTGAGTTCCAGTCCTATCCAGTTATTTACCAACTGGGTGACCTTGGGAAATGTAAACTGTCTGAGCCTTGGTTTCCTTATTAGCAAATTGGGTGTATTAGCACATATCCTAGAGGATTCCTCTCAGTATTAAATATGATGATGCACTCAAAGTGTCTGGCTCTGATGCTCAGTAAGGTTCGATGCTTCATCCCTGACATTTTACCAGCAATTGGTAAGATGGTAGTTGGTGAGCTTTCTGGGGCTATCCTGAGATGACTGGTTGATATCTGAAACTACTTGGAAGACTGGACACTCATAAAAGAGCACCTTCTTATTTTTAAGTTTGTTTCACATAAGCCATTTGGTTCTAGATCTACTGGCCAAGTAGAAGCCTATTTTGTACTCACTGTTGGCTTGTAGTTTCCAAGGTAAACTATATATCCCTTTCATTTCCCTAGTCTGACACATAAGGTGCTCATTAAATGCTTGTTGAATGAATGTCATCAAGCTTTCCATTAGGCTGTGCTTTGTGCATATATTCATACACAGGAGCATGTGTGAATGTAAACTCAGAGGCAGGCACTTGACCCATTTTGTTCACTGCTCTATCTCCAGTGTTTGTAGCAGTTGCTTGGCACATAATGAGTGTTCAAAAAATATCTGCTGAATAAATTAATGAAACTGTATGTGTATACCATCTCATTGTAGACACTGTAGGAAGCAAGCTATTAATGGTTCCTGTTTTTTAAAAGCACTTACACCAATGCATCCACTGAAAAGATTAAGAAACAATAGAACAATTGAAAAAATCGTCTATACTTCTGTTAAAGTATTCAAATTTGTACAGCATTTTTAGCTACTACCATTATGAGAAAAAAGTAAGATCATTTCTAAAACTAAACTAAAATTTAAAATTCTGTTCTTAAAGGCCTTTTGAAAAGCATACCATGTGTCCTTACTATCATACCTAAAAGATGGTTTTGCATGTTTTTGACCTTTTCTAAGTTCATAAACAATGTGTTATTCAGTTTTGTTTGGTTTATATGTTTGTCTCCCTTGTTCAACTGCAAATCCGTTGAGATTACGAACTGTGACTTGTTTGTGTCTGTATCATCATCACCTGACATTGTCTGACATCTACTTAGGTGCTCAATAAATGCTTGAAGGAGGAAGCTGATGTTTGTTTGAATGAAATTTACCTAAGTACTAAAATCTCTATTTGTGAACACAATTTTAAAGTCTCTTTCATGGTTTTTTTTTCCCACATGCCCTCTAAAGTCAAGATCATTCCTTTTTTTTTTTTTAAATACATTACTTTTGGATTGCATTTGGTCATTTTATGACCACAGAAATAGATGAGTGCACATAGACAGCATCTATAATAAGAACAGGATTCTTTTGAGTGACCAGAGCATCATGCTGCCATGCAGTGCACAGTGGAGAGGACTAGCAGGCTCCCTTTCCAGATCTTCTCTTATTCTGTGCCAACTGGGCCCTCGGTCTTATTGGTATCCAATAATCAGCCCGATTACAGCTAGCCCTGGGAGACATGACAGAAAGAGAGTCCTCATCTTGCATTAATTGCTCCTATTGAAACTATGCCACATCTCTCCAAGCTAGATGTTGCTTAGTATCCCTTTGATATGATAATGACATGCTTCTTAGCAGATGAATATGCAAATTAAAAGCAGTAATTTGGTGGCATGCACCTGCTGACACTGCACGGCTATGCTTATGTGCTCTGCTGTAACACTGCAGCCACACAAAAGCATCACAGAGGTAAAATTAAATTCTAATGTCGTATATATTAAACAGATGCTTCCACTTTTCTTTGTATATCTACGTTTACAGATTTTGCCATTGGAATCTCAGTTCTCTTCATGCAATTAATGGACATTGATGTGTCATACACAGAAGCATACTCAGTGCCATTTAAGGGGGCTGATTTTAAAGAGGTGGCTTACATATATCTACATTAGAAGATGAACATTTCTTCTACATAGCATAGAAGCTTGATGACTTTGCTCTTGTTGCACAAAGACGGTATTCATACATGGAATCCATCCTTGGGCTGCAAAGTCAAAAATCATGTTTCTATAGCAAAGATGTGCAGTGAAATACACAGTTACTTCATATCGCCTAAAAAAGGATTCTAAAGTGACTTGAAGAAGCAAAATACTCAAAATCAATACACTAAATTTCTCTGTTTCATGAGGCTAGTTACAATGAATGAGAAAGCCAAAACAGTGATCGCTTAGGTGTGACCTGTAATTACCCTGGGAACCTAAAAGTCCTTATCAATGTGTTGTGTGGCTTAAGCAGTTAGAATTAAGCATTCTTAAGACAAAAGTTCATAAGGGATGCTACTCCTCTGGTGTTGTTTTCCCTACTCTTAAGCCCAGGTAGTATTCACAGTTACAAGTGTACATATATGACAATGGCTGAACTGATTGAGATTAAACTGTTTAATGAAATACACATAGATTAAATACATATTTCTTTACAATGAGCATTTTATACTATGCACTTAGTGATTATATATTATATTAAGTGTGTAGACTCCAATTTAAGTATCTTCCTATTGTTGGATATCTAAGTTTTTTCCAACTCTCCAATTATATAAATAATACTGCAATGAACATCCTTAAAATATATAGCATTTTCTTTCCTTCTGATTATTTCCCTAGAGTAATCTTCTATCAGTGAGTTTAGTAAGTCAAAAAATAAGGCCACTTTTAAGATGAAAAAAAAAATCTCTGGCAAACTGCTTTATTTCACAAAGTTACGTTTTTTAGAAACTTAGCAAGAGGGATACTTTCATGAATACATGCTTGTAGTCACAATTTTCTATTTCTATATACAGGCATGCATTTCCACACAGTCCATCTGTGTTGATTTAGACCTACTTTATATATTCTTGAAGAAATTATCTACTAGTCTCTCTATAATTAACTGGAGACTTTTATGAATTAGCTTTATTTTATAGTCCCTGGACATTCTAAAAATATTTCTCCAACTAGAGCTAGTTATTTACAGAACTATAAAACAGCTATTAAATGTGATTTAATAAAAGTAAATTTCAGTCTTCTTGTGGGCAAAATTCTCATTTATTTATGTATTCAAAGAACCTGCCTTTTTTTATAAAAGTAAATTTCAGTCTTCTTGTGGGCAAAATTCTCATTTATTTATGTATTCAAAGAACCTGCCTTTTTTTATGACATGAAAGATATATACATGTATATATACATATATATGATATTCTACATATAGATGGAGTGATTCATTGCTACTTAATAATGCTTCTAAACAACCAAGAGTAAATACTACAGATAAATACAGTTTTTCTCTTAATTTTTCAATCTTATGCTGTTTATAGTTTATCAAACTGAGGAATAAGAGATTCAAGGTTTATTCTAATTGCATAAAAAGTCCTACTACTGGTGAGTTTCGTGGAAGTAAGTATCTACTACACACACATAATTTATCTTTTTACCTCAAGAAATTATATTTTCAGGTTTTCAATTGTAGCCCTTGAAAAATACATAAAGCATGTGCAACAGGAAGATGGGCAAATTTTATGGTAATTTTCAAAATTTCATTTCCATTTGTATTATTCAACAAATGACTAGTTCTGTTAGATCATTTATAGATTTTTCAAGACTTCTAAGTTTTAATTATTTGATAGCTATATCATAAACAAAATTTAACTTTTCAACAGAATAAAAGTAGTGTTTGCCATGACTTAGGATAATCTTGAAAAGAAGTGGAAAGTAGTTCCATTTTTTTCCTGCCTCATTTCAGCCTTTAAAATTGCTGTAACTATCTTTAATACCGCTTTGAAGAGTAGGATGTAAATTCTGAAACTCAGGTTTTCCTAATACTTGAATATTCACTATACTGGGAACCAGGAAATTCAGGTTTTAGATCCAACTTTGATATAATAAGCTGGGCAAGCAATTTATTTAACTTTTCTGGGCCTTACATTTTCACTGAAAGTATTCATTCATTTAACAAACGTTTACCTGTACCTATTATGTGCTAGGAACTATCTGAAGTGAAGAAGATACAGCAGGGAATAAAACAAGGGCCCTCTCTTATGTAACTTACATTCTAGTATGTGAGAGATTTAATAATAACAAATAAATACATTTAATATGAGGTAGCTGGAGCTTAGTCCCTTTACAGTGCTCCACATCTCTCCATCTTCTCTGTCCACTACCAGCAAGCCTTCAGGTTGACTTCTCGAAGGTCAAGCTCTGATTCAAGGTATATTTAAAATAAATACACTCACTATTGAAAGCTGTTATTTCTCCTATAATAAAAATCCTCTCTTCTAACATCACACTCATTGGTGAAAAGTTGAAAGCATTCCCTCTAAGATCAGGAACAAGGTAAAGATGCCCACTCTCACCACTTTTATTCAACATAGTTTTTTAAATCCTAGCCACAGCAATCAGAGAAGAAAATGAAATACAAGGAATCCAAATTAGAAAAGAAGTAAAACTATCATTGTTTGCAGATGACATGATATTATACATAGAAAATACCAAAGGTGCCACAAGAAAACTACTAGAGCTTACAATCAATGAATTCAGTAAAGTTGCAGATACAAAATTAATGTACAGAAATCGGTTGCATTTCTATACACTAACAATGAAATATCAGAAAGAGAAATTAAGGAAACAATCTCATTTACCATTGCATCAAAAAGAATAAAATACCTAGGAATAAACCTACCTAAGGAGGCAAAGTACCTGTACTCTGAAAATTGTAAGATACTGATGAAAGAAATTGAAGACAACACAGATGGAAAGATACACCATGTTCTTGGATTGGAAGAATCAGTATTGTTAAAATGACCATGATACCCAACGCAATAGACAGATTCAATGTAATCCCTATCAAACTGCCAATGGCATTTTTCACGAAACTGGGACAAAAAATTTTTAATTTGTATGGAAACATATAGGACCCTGAGTAGTTAAAACAATCTTGAGAAGAAAGAATGGGCCTGGAGGAATCACACTTCTTGACTTCAGACTATACTACAAAGCTCTTGTAATCAAAACAGCATGTTACTGGCATAAAAACAGACACACAGATCAATGGAACAGTACAGAATGCCCAGAAATAAACTCATGCACTTACGGTCAATTAATCTATGACAAGGGAGGCAAGAATATACAATGGTATATGGGAAAACTGGGCAGCTACATGTAAAATAATGAAATTAGAAAATTCTGTAGCACCCCATACAAAAACAAACTCAAAATGGATTAAAGATCTAAATGTAGGACCAGAAAATATTAAACTCCTAGAGGAAAACATAGGCAGAAAGCTTTTGACATAAATTACAGCAATATTTTTTTGGATCTGTTTCCTAGAGTAATGGAAACAAAAGCAAAAATAAACAAATGGGACACAATTAAACTTAAAAGTTTTTGCACAACAAAGGAAACCATCAATAAAACAAAAAGACAACCTAAGGAGAGGAACAGCATATTTGCAAACGATGTAACTGACAAATTTCAAAAATATACCAACAGTTCATACAGCTTAATATCAAAACAAAAACAAAAACAAAAACAAAAACCCAATCAAAAAAAGAGCAGAAGTCCTAAACAGACATTTCTCCAAAGAAGACATACAGATGTCCAACAGGCACATGAAAAGATACTCAATATCACTAATTATTTGAGAAATGCAAATCAAAACCACAATGAGGTACCACCTCACACCAGTCAGAATGGCTGCCATCAAAAAGTCTACAAATAACAAATGCTGGAGAGGGTGTAGAGAAAAGGGAACCCTCCTACACTATTAATGGGAATGTAAATTGGTGAAGCCACTATGGAGAACAGAATGGAGGCTCCTTAAAACACTAAAAGTAGAGTTATCATATGATTCAGCAATTCCACTCCTGGGCATATATCTGGAAAAGATGAAAACTCTAATCCAAAAGGATACTTGCACCCCAATGTTGATAGCAGCTCTATTTACAGTAGCCAAGATATGGAAGCAACGTAAATGCCCATCAACAAATGAATGGATAAAGAAGATGTGGGGTCTGTGTATATATGTGTGTGTATGTATGTGTGTATGTGTGTGTGTATATATATGTATGTGTGTGTATATATATATATATGTATGTGTGTATATATACATACAAGGAAATATTACTCAACCATAAAAAAGAATGAAATCATGCCTAGAGCTGGAGGTGGGGTCAATTTCTCTTGAGGCATATGAACTGTGGAGGAGGGTTGCAATATCAAAGAAATCACGGTTCTAGAGGGATGAAATACTGGATGAGCAGCCACAGTATCCACTACAGACATCTCAGAGTGGACACTGAGAGTGGAAGTGCTGGCTGTAATGATTTCATTACACTAGAACTTTGCCATTAAAAAAATTACCAATCTGATGACTGGGAAATTATATCTCATTTTTAACTTAATTTTCAACTCTCTTGAGTACTACTGAGGTGGAATACATCTTTATTTGTTAATTAATCATGTCTGCTTCCTCTTTTAAAGTTTGCCTGGTCATATTCTTTGCTGATTTTTTTCTATTGGGTTGTTTATCTTTCTCTTGTTAATTACTAAGAGTTTTTTATATACCCTATATGTAATTTTTTGTTATATATATTGCAAATGTTTTCTCCCAGTCCATTGCTTGTCACAAATTTATTTGTGGATTTTTACTGGGTCATACATAGGTTTTACATTTTATGTATTCAAATCTATCAATCATTTGATTTTCAGTTTCTAGGTTTTGTCCTAATGGTGCTTGTCCTACTTCAATATAATAAAAATATTTTTTTCCATATAATGATTGAAAATATAATATTTTTGATATCTTCAAGTTGCTTTTCTGGATTTTTCATTTTTATGTATGTATGTATGTATGTTTTTATTTTCTATCCCCAATAAGAAGATATTTTACTTCTATTTTTCTTTACATTATTGACTCTTCTCACCTCCAGGTATATTTTGGAATTCGCTTTTAGGTTTTTGTTTGGTATTGAATAGAATTACAGATTCATTTGAAGGGAATTGCCAGCTTTACCATACTGAGTAATTCTATCCATCACTGAGGCAATGTTTTACTACTTTTTTCATATACACCTTATATATTTCTTATTAATATTCTACATATTTTGTGGATTTTTTTCCTTTTTGCAGTTGTGAATCATATTCAAGATTTTTCTAATTGGTTATTATTGGTGTATAGGAAAACTATGAATATTTTTTAATCTTTTTAATACTATGAGTATTATATTCTTTTATCAGTTCTAATAATTTTAGTTATTTCTTCTGAATTTTAAAAAAATAAAATCATATTATAAATCATAATTTTATCTTCCTTTCTAATATTTATAGCTCTTATTTAATATTACTAGCACTAAAATTAATAACTAATAATAATTAACATAATTTATTATTATTTCTTATTGCATTGCCCAAGACAGTCAGTACAAACTTGAATACCAAGACTAACTTTAATGGGAATACCTCTAGTGTTCCATTACTGGTTTTGGTGTACTGTGAGATGCAGACATTAATATTCTTTATTGAAGTGTGAAGGTTGATCTCTTTTCTTAGCTTGCTAAGAATTTTAACAAAAATATGTATTGTTGAATTTTATTTTTAAAAAATTTAGAATTTATTGAGAACTCATTGTTGTCCTTCTTTATTGTTACTGAAATGAATGACATAAATAAATTTCCAAATGTTAAATTATCCTTCCTTGAAACATTATTCTTTGAATATTTTGCCATGTATTTACCTCTGAATATACCACATGTTTTTATATAGTGTGTATTTATTATCATTCACTTGTAAATGTTTTTTATTCCTTCTTAACCCAAAATTATTTAAAAAATTTAAAAACCTTTAGCTAAGTAGTTAGGTTGTTTCTGGCCATCAGTTTAACAACTTCTAATTTTGTTGAACTGAAGTCAGCATATATCTGTGTAACTTCAGTTTTTCTTTGCAAGTTTATTGAGATTATTTACTGAGGCATAACACGTGGTAAAATTTTTAAAATGAATAATATACTTGCATTTGAAATAAATGTATATTCTCAATTTATTGAATATGTATGTGTATATATATGTAATTTGTCATATGTATTATTAAAACTCTGTATCAGTTTTATTATCATTTTGTTACTTTAATCACAAATTCTAAGAGAGGTATACTAAATTCTCCCACTAAGATTATGGATTTAACAGTATCTATTTGTATTTCTAATAGGTTTTATTTTATATATGTCAACCTGGATGGTTATGTACACAAAATTTGTGATTTTTATATCTTGACAGATTATTCTATCGTATGAAAGCTTCCTCTTTGCCCAGTTAATAATTTTGGCCCCTAAATATGATTTGTATCATGCTAATATTGCCTTCAATGGATTTTTCTTGTTACCTAGCAACTTTATGACATATGACAACTATGTCCATCCCTTTATTTTATTATGCTGTCTCATTTTGTTTTGGAAGTGTCTCTGGAAAATAGTAATTAGTGAGATTACAATAAAATCTGACTAAATTTGCCTTTGAATAGGAGAATTAACATTTTACATTCATTGTATTATTAAAATGTTTGGTCATATTGCCACTATTAAATATGTAATATTTAACTTAAAAAAAGTAATTTCTTCTTTATTTTCTCTATCTTTTTTCTGGAGTTAATTGAGTTTTCTCCACTTTTTTCCTTCCCCAGAGATTTAAAAATCACATATTCTGTTTCTATTCCTATATTGGTTAGCAATGGACTTTTTTAATTCATATGTTTAAATGTATGTACTGTCTCCTAATAAAAGGCAGAGAACCACAGCATGCTGTCACTTTCCCCTTCACTGACACTGGCTGCACCTTCAATATTTGTGTTGAATTCATTTGGAGTTTAGTTCCAGATTATCAGTATTTTTAAAAGTTAACATGATTATAAAGATCTATACTTAGCCATATGTATTACTAGTTTCTTTTCTTCTCTTATTTTCGGTATATAATGTCTTTCTTTTTCCTAAAATCTTTACTGTTTTCTTTGAGTACTTCCTTGAACATTTCTTTCTGAGTAGATTTCTTAAAATGCCTTCAATTCATCCTCACATTTGCTGTTCATTAGCTAGATCTAGAATTCTGCATTGTTTCACTGAGAAGGTAACATCTGAGTAAAGACTTGAAGGTAGCAAGGGAGAGAGCTATGTAGATAATTGGGGGAAGAGCAGAATACACATAAATGTGATAATTTATTTAATGTCTGTCTTTCCTATCAGCCTGTAAACTTTATGATCATGTCTGCTTTAATATCAGTTGCAGACCCAGCACCTATCTAAGTATTTAGCACACAGCATTTACTCAGCATTGGTTGAGTGGATGAACAATTGTAAATTTAAACCTAAAGTCCTAGGTCATGACATCAGAGTTCACCATTATATTTCAATATCAATAGTAATAACAAAAAGGACATAACCATCTCTTTCAGTATGGTGAGCTGGACAAAGCACTGAGTCAGGAAGGTGCTTCTACCAATTATTTATTTGTTGTATTCTCTTAGATAAGTCATTTACCCTTTTTGAATCACAAAGCAGAGACAATATTCACCATGCTACTCAACCCACTGGACTATTCTCAAGAAAAAAAAATCATAAGATGAGTATGAAATAATTTGTTTACTCCTCATTATTATTCAAATGTCTGGAATTATATTTATCAATGAATATGAATATAAACCACATTTTTAAGACAAAATTAAAATAGGGTTTTGAGAAATTTGATTATAATTCCCACTTATATTTGAATTGGAGTAGTTTATGTATAGTAGGCGCTCAGTAAAATTTATTGAGAAAATGTTAGGAATATTCCCACTATGAAAAAATGTGTAACTAGCCTCATATTTCAGATTTTTAGGTTGTCTTTTTATGGTCTATGCAGATTTCCTCACGCTTACTCAATTTAATTTTATTTAATTTCCAAAGTACCTTTACTTTACTTTAAAAAAAACTGAATGTTAAGAAGAATTTTAACTCTCTGCCACTTTGTTACTAACACACACACACACACGCCAGAAATCATTTTTTGAAAATGCACCTACTTCCAATAATCTACATTTTTCTCTTTTCCAATTCCTTTTTGATGCTTCTTACTGGAGATTATAATTGCTGCCTATAAATTATACTTTGTTTCCCTTTAACCCAGGAATGAAATTCTGTATAAATAAAAAAGACCTAAAATCATGCACAAGGAGAATGAGAACTAATGTTGCTGTAGAAATTATTCTGCAGGATCATTTGAGAGATATAATACTCTGTAATGAAACAATACTCCTTAGGTGTGGCTCCATATATTAGAAGGTCTGCATCAAGAGCTTTATGAGGTGAATGATAACATAGCAGGGGTTCAGATCAGCCTCATCTGATAGGCACTTGACCATCAAGCAAAAACAAACAAGTTTTAAAAGAAAGATGAAAAGTTGACAAATCATCAATATTCTTTCTAAAATCCATTTGAAGCATTTATAATTCATCTCTCGAGTCTTTAGATTACGTGAGGGAGAGTTTGCTAGTACTTCACGTAGTTTACAATTCTAAGAACTGTAAAGTTCTCCTCAGGGAGCAATTACACTAAATGGATAGACTCCTGAAAAGAGTGGTTAATGCTTCATTGCTTTCATAGCCAACCACTAAAATCAGCTGGCAGATGTCTTCATTTCTACCAGGTGCCATTTTCCCCATATGTGTTTATGGCGTTTTCACTTTTAAAAAAAGAAAAAAAGAAAAATATTCCCAGGTTTTGTAGCTACTAAATTTCAATGAAAGAAGCAGGGCTCAATTGTAGAAAAACCTCTTACAGGCAATACCAGTTTATGAGTAAATTTATGACAAAAAGTACACTTTAAACTACGTGCTATCAAACAGTTTACTGTTCGCCTTCTTCCACCTCCTCATGCCTGGGCCTCCTACCCTTCCACCCTCCCACCTCTTAACAGTATGTGAAAGCCAGGGACGGTCTGTATGTCAGTGTCTTTAAGAAGGCTCACGTGTGATGTTGCAGCAGTTCTGATGTGGGGTACATGTTCTGTGACCCTGGCTGGGCCAGAAAGCAGCTTGAACCCCTAGAGTCTTGACCTGCAGAACCAGAGGTGGGCAGTGGAGGCGCCTCATGTAAGAAAGGAAACAAACAGAGGGCGGCAGGGGCAGGAGAGGTGGTATCACTGTGGGGAGTGGGCTTCGTATTAGAAACACTTGTCTCTCTGACTTGTTCCTATTTCCACACTTTGGTCAGAGACTAAGGTATGAGAAAATTTCACTCTTTTTTCGCTCTAAGTATGGAAAAATAACAGCAGAGACACAGGAAGTAGCAATTTGCCTTCAACCCTGGGAAAGAATGGGGGAGTCAGGACCTGGTGACTGGAGAACGCCTTCACCATCACATCACGGGGGGCTGGTGCCAGAAGACTGCTCTTATGAGGAGCGGGTGGTGATGCCTGATCTTCGATTTTTAAAAAGGAACTGGAAATCCAAACTTTAAAAGACGTGAACTCCCCTGTCAACTTATTTTAAAAATTACAAACACTCTGCAGGTTGCTAGTGAGTTAAAGGCACATATTTTTGGACCAGATCCTGCACCTTTAGCTCACAGGTTTGCAGCCTCTGAAGGGCGAGAAATTCTGTCTCCATCTGGGGTTAGGTGAGGGTCAATTGCCCCCAACAAGAGAATTGTAACTGCAACACTGGTTCCTTCTTTCTCCACTAACCAATACCCCCATGCATAACATTTTGAACAGGAGACAGTAACACTCAAGACAACAGGTCTGGACATGGAAGGACAGAAGGAAAAAAACCCAGACGTTTCATGGAACTTTATCAAGGTCTAATACAAGTCGTTCCTAATTCTTGCTTTTTAAACATATATCTCATTGCCTCTATGTCAAATGTCGTCCATATTACTTTTAAAGTGCTGAAATTTGTCAGAGAGAGAGACTGTCAATGTAGTCAGATAATTTCCCTTCCTTGCTCTGTTAGGTCAAGTGTTAATCTCATAATGTAACACCCATGTTCATGTGTTAAATTCCTGTTGCAGAAAAACAAAAACAAAGCCATGAGATACAGGTTCATTTAATCGAAGTGTAAAATTAGAAAACCAGTTGATCTGGCACTAGAATTTAGTGACTTCCAGTAACAAGAAAATGTTTTAAAACAGAAAACCCAAAATTCCATCCTGATACTAAAACATCAAGTAAATCTTCAATCACACAGCGTTCGTTGGCATACTGTTAGTAATTCACTGATGGGGTGAGCCATAAACCCATAATCTCTTAGGCTATTTCTTTCTGAAAAACTGAACTATTCAATTGACAGAACCATGTTTATCCAACACTATGTTAAATTCTCTTTTCATCTTTTTAATTTTCTTAACACCCTTTCCTCTTGCCTATTTTGCAGGGCTTCTGCTGACATGTCAGAGCCTTGCGATTCACTGTCAATTTTCTTGGCTTGGATTTCTTTTTTCTCCCACCTCTTTTAAAGAGGCCTGGAGACAAGGAGGGTGGTGGACAAGGAGGCGAGCATGCTTCCTGATGTAGCCCACCCAACTTCACAGAGCTCACAGTCTTTCAGTGTGGCTGCCTGTGCACCAGCTCCACCTGACTGCTTCTTACCTGGTGCGTGACCTTCAGTTAAAAATTCCAGCAGCGTGCAACTTGTCTTTGGCAAATGAATTGTAAGTATGCCAGCTGCCAGATGTCTTCATTTTTAAAACACCTTCAAAACTGCTTCTGGCACTGTTCCATAAGCAAAACAGGCTAAGCTGTAACTCTAGTTTCCATGCTGTGAGCAAAAGAAGAGGGGGTGAGGGAAGCAGATGGAGGCGAAAAATATATTGCCTTCACATCTTGAAAAAGAGATAAGTAAAAGTGAAAACAGAATCCAGCTACCCTTATCAGTAAATGTTTGAATGAAGAGTTATCTGTGACCTATGATATGTTCAATATGCATACGGACAGTCACTTTAAACAATAGAGTAATTTGAAATACTGTGGTTTTATGAGTCCAACAAAATAACGATGGTACATTTTCCTAAAAAAGAGGACTTCTGGTTCCTAAGATAATAACAGATGTAAGCCTAGGGAGAGCTAACAAAACTCAAATAATTCTTTTTTCTTTTTTTTTTTTTAACCTTCCACAATGCAAAATTTTCTTGCTGTCCAAAGTAGGATTTTGAAGTGGGAGAGTCAAGAAGAAACTTCCAGATGCTGGAGGATGGCCCTAAACCCCTATCCTGTTGAAAGTCTTCTTCAAAACCTTCTAATGGATTAAATAATTAAGCCATACACTATAAGAAGACAAGTTTAAAGAATAAGGCAATGTGCATCTATTTAAAATGACTGGCATTCCTACAAATCTGTGATGTCCACATTACTTTGGAAGTAACTGAAGCCCAGAGAATGGATCCAGCTTAGATCTGATGATACCAATTGGAATTACTGAGAAAGTAGCCACACTGAATTTGGGCCTAACAACACTTACAGAAAAAAACAGATATTCACACTTGAGCCGAGAGAAAAGTCAGGATGTGGCAATTTACGATCAAGTCAAATTAATTCAAAAATAATTCTTTCAATCAGTATCTTTCAATTGCTCTCATAATAGAAATGGAGATATCTTTTATGAACTACACAATGAAATAAAATTAAAAGTAAACTGAGCAAAGAAAAGAAAAAAAACACATGTCAATGACTTACATTCTGCTTTCATTAAGTCCTGATTATAAATTGTGTTACTTATCTCATATTCATAATACATAAACTTATCTTTAAGTGGCTAGATGTCCACACTTTGAAAGATTAAGGACATGCCTGCAAAGTGATGCAGGACTACATTTAGGAGACACATTGCTATGAAGCCAAAGAAGGAAAATAAAACCTCTTCCTTATATCTACCAGTGAATACAAATATCTCAGTTTTGATTCTTAATCAACAGGGTTTATGGAAAAGAAACTGTGCTTACAAAAAATAAGTGAGAAGCATGGGTCCTAGATAATACATGCCACTGGTAAAGTTATGAAAAGGGAGGCTTACTTTTCTAGCTTCCAATTCTACAGTCCTTTATATACATCTTTCAATTAATCACACATCCTTTGTGTATGCCCTTATGCCTTTCACCTTCCCACCTCTATGGATGATATCAGCATAAGCTATTTTCTTTCTCTATCCTTACCACTCATTCCTTATTGAATTCCTGTCCATCCTTTAAGTTTTGGTTCAAATGCAATCACCTCCATGAACTTTTCCCAGTCTCCTCTACCAACATTGAAAGAAATCTCTTTCCTATGCCATTCCCATAGCACTACTCTTGGCTTTTTATCTTATCTTCCTGTCTAAACTAGGAGCATCTTGAGGACTGAAATCATGTCTTGTACGTTTTCAGACCCCAGAACACCTAGTATACCATGAACATTTTTACTCCTTAGTAAACAACAGAATAATACTGGATGCCTTGTAGCTTTTGGGTCAGTGAGCAGTGTGCCTTCATCCTGTTCTCTCTCTCCTGTTGATTACACAGTAGGTTTTTTTATTTCCTTAAGCCTAACTTCTCAAATAGATTCTACTTTTATTCCATTTGTTCTACCTGGTTCACCATTAATTTGTGGGTAAATGAGCTTCATAATGGATAATATGAAATGTGGCTTCCAAGTAACATAAATTGGATTTTAAAAGAAGTGAGGGCCTTAATTTGGGCAGCACTGGAGTGGATTAGTGGAGTACATATTCTGGGTCTTTCAGTGCTCTCAACTCAGAGCAGAACACATAGACACAGAGTCATGGATGAACACATGTAGAGAAAAGTAATAGTGATGGGAAAGGGAGGAATAATAAAAAATAAATAAATGACAAAGAAAATGAGCCAAAGATTAAATGTATTATACCCAAACAACTTGGAAATCAAGAAGTATTAAAACTCTAAATCCTAAGAAGTTTTCCCCAAACTGAGAAATAAAAACTGGCTTCTTGAAACTGGTGACCTTCTTTTCTTTTCTTTTTCTTTTAAAGAAAACCAATCAATCTCCCCCACAAAACAAACAAACAAACAAACAAAAACACCATAAAACCCCAATCAATCCATATTTTAGTTTGGCTCCAAGTTTCCCAGAAGGACTTAAGTACATCGCCCTGAAACCTCACAAAAATTGCCCAAGGGCATCTGGCCTGAGCTTGGTAAATGCTGCTCTAACTGATGGGACTGAAGGAGAACCTTGGCAGCAGCTGGGAGAAAAAAAAGACACCCAGAAATTAAAATTGAAGTTAATTATAGTACTTAACAGATTTTTCCCCAGACCTGATTTCTAGTGTTCAACAAAGAAGAAAAGCTCTCAATAGAACTTCAACATGACAATGCCAGCACTACACCTAAGCCTGTTCTTGGGGGACGGGGGAGGGGGGAGGCTTGTAGTTGCTCATGTCATTACAGCTGTTTGGGGGGCCAGGGGGTGGTGAGAGCATTTCTCCATCTACGGCTAGTGACAGAAAATGGATCAAGAATGATCTCATGTCCAGATAATTTTATTTTTCCCAAATAGCCTGAGACCTCACTTGAGTTTTATTCTCCCAGACTTTAGGGGTTGCTCTGGGTTTGGGATATTGATTTGTATGATTAGTAGATAAACCAGTGCTTATCTTAGGAAAAAATTAGACATTTTTTTTCTTTTAAATTTGTGTGGTTTAGAGTCTGATGATCCAGATTAGGAAGACAGCACTTACTACATACCAGCTGGTTGACCTGAGGCAACTAACCTGCCCTCTCTGAGCTTATTTCTTCATCTATAGAATGAAGATAATTACAACTGCTTCATACCACTGCCATGTGACTCTATAAAATTTGTATCAATATCTTATAGAGTATGAAATAGGCACACTGACAAGATATATCTATGATAGGCAACTTTAGATATCTGGACATATATTTCACTAAGAAGAGAGCCTTTGATAAAGTATTGGTGTGATGTATTTCCTATTACATCGCTTGAAAAAGCCTAGGAATTAATATCATTCTGGACTTAATTCTGTCCCCAAAGGAAGAACTGATTGGCTGAGTATCATGGAGCTAAGTGAGCTAAGTAATGTTGGAATCTGATAGGATTCTCTAGACCCTTGCAACACAAAGCATGAGGTGAGGACTAGCAACATTGCATAGTCTGGGAGCTTGTTAGAAATGCTAAATCTCAGGCCCCACCCAGACCTACAGAATTATAATCTACATCTTAACAAGATCACCTGGTGGTTTGTATGCACATTAACATTTGAGAAGCACTGCTTAGCATTCAGAAAAATGGATTTTTGAAAGTTAAGACTCAAGATCTGGATTATTCTGTGGACAGAGATCTTAGAGAAGGTTGATTCAAAAAGGAAAGAAAATCTTTAAAACTAAGAAAATTGTCTGCTGTTTGAAGGAGAAGTGAGCATTTGAAAATTAAAAGAAGAAACACTGTAGATATTCTAGGCTTTCTGATGAGCTCAAATTTTTTTTTTTAAAACAAATTTATAAGACATGGAAAGAGGGTGTGACAGATTAAAGATGGCCATAAATTCTTTTTCTACTTCTCTTATTGAGAGGAGGAAACTAATCCTCTCCCCTCGAATTTGGACTGAAGTTAGTCATTAAGTCTAGTTGATCTGTTTTCTAAATATGTTTCGGAAGTTGTTCTTCTTTTTCCCTCTCTTGGTGCTGATTTAGTTCAGGTTTCATCGTCTCTCACCTACACTAATGAGAAAGCCTCTAAACTGGGCTCTCCACTTTCAGTCTTGTTACTGACTGACTGCTCATTCTAAACAGAGGATCAGCTCAATACATGTATCATGAATGAGAGGAAATTTATAAATTGAATATGCTGCTTTGTGAGCTAGTGCTTCCTGTCACTGGAAATGCTGACGTAATGAATGAATGTACATCTTTTCGCACTGTAAAAAGCAACCATTTTAAAGTCTTGCTTGATTTGATTTTGTTGTTACATCATTAGGGTCCTCTTATTCCAAAACGAATTAAAAGAGCACACTGGAATTGTGCTTAAATTTTGAAGGAGTCTGCCTGAAATTATATATCGAGCAAAACATATTTCTTCTTTTCTTCACATCCTAGGTGGGAACAACCAAGAATATGTATAGAATAAGCAGGAGAAAACTTTATGAGAAGTGAAAATATTTATAGGCCTTTTTAGATTTGTTATTTTTATTGTTTAATTTTGTTATTATTATTGTTAATCAAAATATTACAAATGGAGGGAAAACATGCATATTCCTTTCTGATACAAAGTCTACTTTCTAGGGGGGAATAGCTCAATGGTAGAGTACGTGCTTACCATGCATAAGGTCCTGGGTTCAATCCTCAGCACCTCCATTAAAAAAAAAAACCTAATTACCTCACCCCAAAACAAACCAAAAAATTAAAAATAAATAAATTTTAAAAATATTTTTAAAAGTCTACATTGTAAGTTGTATATGTGTGTGGGCATTCCTTCTAGAACTTATCCATGCACACACATACATTCAGTTTGTCAGTCACAGTGTGAGTACAATTTCACATCTTGTTTTCATGGCTGTATCATAATCTGCGCCTGAAATTACATGGCTTTGATAATTATCATCTATTTAATGTTTCATCTATTTGGCCTACCACAATTTTACTCACCATTCCTCATTGATTGGACTTTAGGCTGCTTTCAATTTTTCTAGTTACAAACAAAGTTGTTGGGAATATCCTAGTGTTTATAGCAATTTCCTTTCCTAACTGATGTTCTCAGGCTAAATTCCTAGTAGTAAAATTACTGACCCCCAAATGTTTCAGTGTTTAAGTTTATTCTGTCAACTGTGTATTCACAAGGCCCCCCTCCCCGGTCCAATAAGCACCCAAGTTTTAGAAAACTTTAACAGTATTAAGTATTATCGGAAAATTTTATTTCTACTAACTTTTTGGACAGAAAAATAACACTTTTTGTTTTTATTTTGTTTCTAATTAGGATGGACATTTTCTTTCATTATTTGTTAGTAACTCCTTTTTTTTTGTTTGTTTGAATTGCCTTTTGTTGTCCTGCTATATATATATGTATATATGCCCGTTGGCCACATATACCACATATTCAGATGTTAAGTATTAAAAATCTACAGACAAAATGATCATTTGGTGAAACACCTGCTAACTGACCAGTTAATTGATGCCAGGTGCAGAAATCTATGACTCACATTGTGGGTTCTATAAACCTATGACTGGTGGATGCTTTTCCTATTTGGAATGATTAAGGTCATGATACATCAGGATCTGTCTGGTCATGAAGGCTGCTACCCTGACCTCTGACCCTTTCTAATTCCCATTACATAAAGAATAAATGCCAGGTCCCTAGCTCATTTTCCTAACCCTGGTCTCTCTCCTGTTCTCTCTTGCCCTCAATCATATGGAGTTGACCTATCTTCAGGAAAAGGTATTCCTGAACTACACCTTTGATGAAGATCTAACAAAGCAACATAGGAACAGACACGACAAGGAAGAGAGAGAGCAATCTAGTGACTACGGTCAATGAGGTAGCGGTCTGAGGGGAAAAGGATGTGTTTAGTTGCCCATCTCTTCTAGCATATCTAGCAGCTAGTGCTGTACTTCTATGACACTCTCCTACTGGGCACCTGTTCACCCTGTAACTTAACTTCCTTGGACCTCAGAAATTGGGGTAGGTAATTTCTAAATTCCTTTCCAGTTTGAACATTCTTAACCCTACACTATACAGATGTAATATGAGGTTATATCCATAAGAAATGGTACGATGTAACATTTCCTCATACATACTCAAAAATAAACTCAAAATGGATTAAAAACCAAAATATAAGATCACAACCATAAAACTCCTAGAAGAAAACATAGGCAGAACACTCTTTGACATAAATTGAAGCAATATTCTTCTTGGATCTGTCTCCTAAGGCAAAAGAAATAAAAGAAAAAATAAACAAATGGGACCTAATTAAACTTAAAAGCTTTTGCACAGCAAAGGAAACCGTCAACAAAATGAAAAGACAACCTACTGAATGGGAGAAAATATTTGCCAATGATATGACTGATAAAGGGTTAATATCCAAAATATATAAACAGTGCATACAACTCAACATCAAAAAAAAAACAAAACCAAACAACCCAATTAAAAAATGGGCAGAAGATCTGAATAGACATTTTTCTAAAGAACACATACAGATGGCTAACAGGCACATGAAAAGATGCTCAACATCACTAATTATTGGAGAAATGCAAACCACAATGAGACATCACCTCACACCTATCAGAATGGCTAACATCAAAAGTTTACAAATAACAAATGTTGGCGGGGATGTGGGAAAAAGGGAACCCTTGTACACTGTTGATGGGAATGTAGATTTGGCAGCCGCTATGGAAAACAGTATGGAGTTCCTCAAAAAACTAATAATAGAACCACTATATGACCTAACACTTCAACTGCTAGGTATATACCTGGGAAAAATGAAAACACTAACTTAAAAAGATACATGCACCCCAAAGTTCATTGCAGCACTATTTACAATAGTTGAGACATGGAAACAACCCAAGTGTCCATTAGATGAATAGATAAAGAAGATGGAATATTAATCAGCCATAAAAATGAAATTCTGCCATTTGCAGCAATGTAGATGTATCTACAGGGTATTATGCTTAGTGAAATAAGTCAGACAGAGAAAGATAAATACTGTTATCAGTTATATGTGGAATCTAAAAAATAACACAAATGTGTACAACAAAACAGAAACAGCTACATATAGAGAACAAGCTAGTGGTTACTGTTGGGGAGAGGGGAAGGGGGACAAGATAAGGGTAGTGGATTAAGAGATACAAACTACTATGTACAAACTAAATAAGCAACAAGGATATATTGTATAGCATAGAGAAATATAGCCATTATCTTGCAATAACTTTAAATGGAGTATAATCTATAAAAATATTGAATCACTATGCTGTACATTTGAAACTAATATAATATTGTAAATCAACTGTACTTCAATAACAGAGTTTCTATGCACAAAAAGCAATTATACTATATGTTGATAGGATTGATTTCTTTCTTTTTTTGTTTTCATTGATATATAATTGACATATACCATTATGTTAGACTCTGACAGCAAAATTTCTGGATAAAATTATATGTGAATTTCAAATTTTGTTAAGACTTAATCAAACTGCCCTTCCGGAAGTTTGCACCAATTTACACTGCCGCCTAGTATTAGAGAGTTTTTGCTTTGACATGCTTTTGAACCTTGAGTATTATCATGCCTCTTAATCTATGTGGGTAATATCACTGCTATAAATTATCCACTGATACTCTTGCGAAACTGCACCAAGGTATAAACATAAGAATGTTCACAGTAGCAATGTTTATACTGGCAAGAAGATAGAAACAACCTAAGTGCCCCCAGACAAAGGCTAAGTTAAATGAATTACAGTGAAGTCATAAGGAGGAATGCGATGTTGTTAAAAGGAGTGAAATCTGTTCATGACAATTCTATGAGTTCTAACATGTATCAAGTTAAAATTATTGGTTTCAGAACAGCATGTATGATATGATCCTATCTGAGGAATAAAGAAAAAAATATAGATTTGGCATGTGACAGGCTTTTCTTCAGAAAGGATAAACACAAGATGCTATTAACCATAGTTATCTTGGCGAGTGGTACTGCTTGTTGGGGGTGAGATTTGAAGAGAGAGATTTCACTTTGAGTCTCTTTCTTTACTGCCTGAGCATTTTTTATCAAGTGCATGGTTCACTTTATTTTAGAAAACACTGTAAATACAATTTTTAAATGTAATGGTAGCTAATCTCTTCAAATAAATATTTTGTTTTAAAGGTAAATCTTACCAAGTAATAGTTCAGTATAAATAAACTAAAAATATCCTCCATTTGCTATCTCATGAAAGGAGAAAAAAATGGAAGAAAGAAGTGACACTGCGGAAAGAACATTCTCTTTTATTTAAAGATTTAGCTTTATCTTTCTTATTGATCATGGTTTTGTAAATGAAAGGATCTTGCAAGAGTAAGAGTCTGTTATTTCATTGTTTTGGAGGCTCATAAAGTCTTCCCAAAACGCACATGTTTGATTTATAAAAACCTGAATTACTCAGACTCATGAATTAGGGAGCAATTATTTATTTTTCAGTAGAACTCTTAGATGTAAAATAGAATTTGTGCCAGCTTTCCTTTAAATAGTCATCTCTTCTAGCATATTTAAAGAGTATTTGTTTTGCAGAAATGTGTTTGTATAGAACACAGTTATGAAGATCGTGTGGCACGCTCGTAACTAATGCACAAGAATACATCCCCATGTAACAATGTGCTGAGGCTTTATTAACTAACCAAGTGGTACCTGGATATTTGGGCAAACAATTTACTCATGTGAGTTCTTTTTAAGACTAGGTCCAGGTGTTATTATTTACATAGCTCATGGCAATGAACTCTAAAAATTGTGAAAGGTGCACAGGAACCTAAGAGCCTTATTTCCAGAGAATTTTAGAAAACTGAAGCAATATATTTAATACACAAAAGTGGATTTTAGAACAATACATGATGCCATCTTTGTAAAAAAATATATATTTTATGCATTATATTTTACACATTGTACATATTTATTTCCTCATACATTATGTATGTGTGTGTGTGTTTGTGTGTGTGTAAACACAGTATAGGAAAAATATAGAAAGAAATGTAGAAACACTCTCAGGGAATGAGACTGACATGGCAGGAATGAAAAATCACTTTTGGTTTTTACTGTGTACTTTACATACTTCTGTTTGATTTATGTGTTTTTAAAGTACACATGTTGCTTTAATAATCTGAAAGTAACTAAAGACAAACTGAAAAAATAACAATGGGACAGAGATCAAGATGATTATACTGAATCATTTACCCAAATTTGTGACAAAGTAGTTGAATTGGTTGAGTTTGCCCTTTTCTAAAGAGAAGTAGAGGTATTTGTTAGGATTTTTACCTAAAGTCTGCTATAATCATAAAAATTCAGGATTGCTTCTGTTTCCTTTAAGAACAGGTCAAGTCTTCCAAGAGAAACTTTAGAACATGGATAAGCTACCATCAGTCTTTTATCCTCTACCTCTTTAGCAATGGTTATTTTAAAAGGCAATAAATGCACTACCAGCAAATTCCATCAATACTGATTTCATGTCAATAAGTGAAAAAAAAAAAAAGTCATTGTCATATCCACTTTTTCCAAAGGTGTTCTGCAGGATAACAGATATTCCTTGAAGAAAGGATACGTATGTGGGTAAATATATTTGAAAAATGCTGGATTTAACAATATCACACAAGTTTATTTACAGCAGGAATTCTCTAATATGCAAGAGCCGGGAGGAAAAAGTATGCAGAGTCTCCCAAACTATTTGACAACAGTCATGTATCCCAGGCCAGCCTAGTGGCTGCACACTGTGGAAGCATCAGCTAATGTTTGATGAATGAAGAAAAGGGCAGGAAGAAGTTAACATGAGGAAATGAGGATAGAGGAAACTAGTGTATGAAGTGTATCATTAGCATTGTCCTACTTCTCTGAAGCTTTGTACTGTCTGTCTGAATCATTATAATGAGCATTGATTTCAGAATCTAAATTTTGGGCAAGTGAAATTAATTCCTACCACTAATCACCTGATCAGTTGGTAAAAAGAAAGACAGCTTCTCCAGGCCCTGACCTTAGACAGTTTGATCCAGATGATCTAAAGTGGGATCAGAAAGTATATTTTTAACAAGCAGGTAATTCTAATCCTTGTGATTTAAGGATCAGGTTGAGAAACACTGATTCATAAAAAAATTTAGATATTTTATATATAGACTAAAATTAAAATGGAACAAATTTACCTCCATATGATCAGGATTTTCAACTTGGAACACACACAGACAGGAATCAGTATCATCTTGCAGATAGTTTAAACCCTCACATGATATATTTCCAAAGGAAAAAAGTCAAGCTTCTTGGAGACCTGTCCTTTGTAGTAAAACTTCTCAGTCTAATCTCATTATGTCCTGCAAACCAATCTGGCCACAGAGCTTTGGCCTGTGCTTGTTCTTATCTCTTGATCCGGGATTATAGCTTTTTCAACTGTGAATCCACAGCATTTGAAAGTTAGTTCAAGCCTTCAATAGCTCAAACTGAAGTGATCCACGGCAGTTGAGAATCACATTTAGGTGTGCCTCCTGGTTCTACCTCAGTTTTCTCATCTGTGAAATGGGGTACTTGCATTATATCGGTTATTGTGTGTATTAAATTAAATGACGCAATTTATTTAAAGTGCATTATGCAGTAGCTATTATTTATTTTATATGCATTGATATAATGCCTTCTGTGCGAGTTTTCTTGTGTTTTTAGTGTTTGCCAAAAATGCTAATGGAACACTCCTTTCTCCAACATAGTTGAGAGATTTGGTATTTTATATAATATAATTTATTTATTATATTGGTATTTAGTTATTTGTAATAAATATTTCCTATTATTTAAATTATTAATAAGAATCTAATAAATTACTTAGAACTGAGTCTACTTTTGGAATAAATCTGGAGGACAGTTTGATTTCAAATGTTTTATTCACTGCCCCCATGACCTATGAAAATGCCCTGTGCAATCCAGTAACTTAGTATGGATATATTTTCCACACTTCATTTTCTATGTGGAAATAGGGCTAACATTGTTTGTTAGACTTTATGTCCTCGTCTGAAAAATGTAGCCATTACATTCCTTGTTGTCTTTGTAGCATCAAAAACATAAACACCAACTGATCATTGTATGTTAATGGCATCTTGTAACTTGTCTCCTAAACTGTTTTCCTCAGTGGAGCCCAGTACACAGTTGAACTTCTCCAACCTTAGGAAATAAAAATGACCAGTAAAAACCCATGAACAAAACAAAGATTCAGTCAATGGAGTAAAAATAATCTCAACTCTGTCTCTCTTTTTTCTTTAGTAGCAATTATCTGGAAACATACGTATACACATATCTGTATCTCCACACTAGAAGAGAGTCAAAATTATGTGATGGCTAAAGGTCTTGATGATTCAGTGACTATAATTTAATTGAATTCAACCAAAATAAGCCCTTCAAAATCACCAGAGTCTTCCAACCATGCAGTGAAGTAAACTTTAAATGAAGACATACAGTGTAATTTATTAAAAGGCAGGAATTATTTCAGATTCAAATTCATGTAACTCACTGTTAAGCAAATTTCAATTTCAGAGTATTGGATAACACTCAGTATCATTGATTTATAGCTCAAACAGCATGTGAGATGTTGCTTTGAATTCATACTATTATGGGAAAAAGTCTTTTAAAAAAGTAATTTTTAATTTGCATATTCAGTATATACATGATTCTTCTATAGACTTAGGTAATTTAAATCATAAGTGCTTGAACTTGATAACTACAGAATAAGTTGTCTCCCATCTTGACTATAACACCCTAAGGTTAATCTAATCTAACAAATACTGAACCATTAAAATATGCATTCTCTAGACATTTTTGTCTGCCTCTTAGCAAACTTTGAAGTCACTTTGGTGAAACTGAGGCACTTTCATATATCCAGTTCATGACCCAAGAGGGCCTTCAAAAAGAATAGGAGACAATCTTAATGACTGGCTCTCAACCTTGGTGGCATATTGGAACCATCTGGGGAGGTTTCAAAATAGCTGATGCCTTGTGAGCCACCCCAACAGATTTGATGTAATCGGTCTGGGGCACACTCCAGGTATTAGGATTTTAAAAATCTCCCCAGTCAAGGTATGTAAACCACTGATCTCAGTACTATTTCGAGCCTGAGGAAATAGAAAACAGTCCCCTATTCTTTCCTGAGGGTCAGGGGATGTGGTTGGTTGAAAAATAGTCCTTAAAGAAGTTTACACACTAGTCTTTGGAACCTGAGAATGTTACCTTGATGGCAAAGGGACTTTGCAGAGGTGATCAGGTTAAGGATCTTGAGATGGGGAGTTTATTCTGGATTATCCAGGTGGGCCTGAGATGTAACTGCAGGAGTTTTATGAGAAGGATGCAAGAGGAGTCACAGCCAGAGAGAAGGTGTGGGACAAGAAGGTAAGGGATAGAAAGAGATGTGAACATCCTGTGCTTTTTGCTGGCTTTAAAGACGGAGGCAGGAGCCACAAGCCAAAGGATGTTCATGGCCTCTGGAAGCTGGAAAGTTCAAGGGAATAGATTCTCCCTGGAGCCTCCCAAAGGAATGCAGCCCTGTGGACTCATTTTAGACATCTGACTTCCATAATTGTAAGATAATAAATTTGGATTGTTTTAAGCCACTAAATTTGTGGTAATTTATTACCACAACAATAGGAAAATAATATAGGAGAGGACAAAGTCTGTCCAGGAGCAATTTGCAATGGTCTGATGGGGAGCTCTGTGGCTCTTAAATATCCAAACACCAGAAACTCAGCAAGAAAAGCAAAGGCCAAATTGCTATGATCCACATTTTTGTTAAATGTTAAATACATTTCTTAAAACATTTTCTAATCCTTATTTTTTTATATGTAACAATACTTTTGTTATGTAGAATCTCCTTAAACAGGAACTAACTAAATGTCATGTTATTACTGCCAAGCACAACCTCAGATTAAAGCAAATAAATGAAGATCTGGCCAAACATTTCTGAAAAGCTGCCCACCATGGGGAGGGTGACTCGCTTTTCAGGTTTGTAGGTCCTGGTTTGGTCATGGTAACTTCGAAGTTCCTATTAAGTAGATTCTTAAGAGTATGAACATTTGCTATCATAAAGATACCCTTTTATTAGCTGAATACTATATACAGAGTCTACGTTGCCTTACCATCCACCACCAGCCACTTCTTGTGAACAAAGAAAGAGCCACCAGATCACCAGCACTAATCATATTTTCACCTTTCAGGCTTTGACTGAACTGACCTCTGAGCATGGTATCAACCCAGGTTCCAACACAGTTGGAATATCAAGAGCCTAGAAAATGCAGCTTTTGCCTTGGAGTGCTATGGTGATTCTCTTTCAATTAGTTTACACTACTAAATCTAAAATTAATTTTGATCATTTACGTAAAGTCCCTAGAGAGGTGGTCTATTTATAAGAGTTATTCAGTAAATCTTAGTTCTCCTACTAAAATATATAAATAAAAACATTAAGAGATGAGAAGGCCTGGATAGAAGCCAAAGTAAACCATTACAATTTGAGTGCTCATGGATAACTTCATTAACTTCCTTGAGTTTTGTTTAATCCACAAATATGTGCAAAACAATATAAATATATATCCCTACAGGGTTTTTTTTTAATTTTATTTTTTACTGAAGTGTAGTTGACAATGTTAGTTTCAGGTATATAGCAAAGTGATTCAGTTATACATATACATACATACATATTTTCCTTTCAGATTCTTTTCCATTATATGTTACTATAAAAAATTGAATATATTTCTCTGTGCTATACAGTAGGTTCTCATTGTTTATATATTTTTATATATGTGTATCTATTAATCCCAAACTCCTAATTTATCCCTCCTCTGCCCTTTCCCCTTCGGTAGCCATACTTTTTTCTATGTCTGTGGGTTCCCAACAGTTTTTTTTTTTTTTTTACAGCCTGCGTATTTTCTAATATTGTAAGAATTAGTGGCATTATTATCAGGGGTCAATCTGGGGCTGTCAGCCAGTTCTACTAAGCACAATCTCCTTAATGATTCAACATGATGAGCACATTCCTACCAGACCAATTACCTGTCAACCACAGAAAAAGGGTTTCCAGCATATTCCTCTAGGAAAATGTTCATACTGCTAAACCACATAATCTCCCCGCTGATAGTAATTTACTTTATAATATTCAAACTCTATGGACTAAAGATGAAAGAAATATCATTAGAATCTCTTCCTCATGTTCCTAAACTATCCCTTCCAATGAGGTT
Source organism: Vicugna pacos (assembly GCF_048564905.1). NCBI lineage: Eukaryota > Metazoa > Chordata > Mammalia > Artiodactyla > Camelidae > Vicugna > Vicugna pacos. The sequence continues at coordinate 50,832,252 of NC_132987.1, read as the reverse complement.
TTGGGTTTATCAATAAAGATCAGTCAAAGACTTGGTGTGTAGAGTCAGGCAAAGCAGGAGGTCATGGGACTCAGGGAGGTTTCAGGCAGAACCAAAGAGTCAGACTTGCTGTGGGAACTGCTGGCTCACCAGTGACCCCAAGAGTGTTGCAAAATTCAACAAAAACAAACAGATGGCAAAAACTCCCCAGCAAGGCACATTTATTTATTTATTGTCTCTAAATACATTTTTACATGAGTCCCAAAATGCTGTGGAAGAGTGTGATAAAAATCTAACAAACAGAAAGTTGAAGCTCCAATTTCTGATCTGAGCAGATAATTTGGACAAAATCAAGCACACACACGTATTATTAAAGGAAATGCACCCCTACTCACTCATCTCAAAAAGTTCAGCTTCTCAAGATTGATCCAATCTGCTCAGTAACAGTAATGTATGTATATTTTATGATAACTTGTTTCCTGAAGTAATATGGGAACTTGGGCTGTTCAGCCACTATTCCCACGCTTCTACAGCTAGAACCCCTTTATCTCACCAGAGGATATTTTAGCCTGAGAAACCTTTCTTTTTAATTGTTAAATCGTATATTTTCTTCCCGGGTGAGTTTTACCCCCAAAACACCAAGATCCAGTTACATCAGATTTTTTAGGTGCTCATATGTCATTTGTATACTAAGCAAAGTCCAAGAGATTATTTTCACCAGTAATCTTTGCCACTAATAAGAATGAATATAAACCAGCAGCCTTAAAACCAGAGGTGGGCATTTCACCGGTAATGCTTTTTCATAGCTCCTTGATGAAGATGATCAACTAAGGCAAAACTTCTGCATGATCTATTAATAGAGAATGAGGATTAATGAAGGATTATGTCATAATGAGTCTGCCTGCAGAGTAGCTTCAGTTCTGGTCCTTTGCTGCCAAAATACAGTTCTCATTTCCAACAAACAAAGTCTATCTGAGAGAAAGCACAGAGCCCCTTTAGAACTGGAAAGTCCTGTGCATAATAATGACTGTCTAACTCTTCTTTTGCCAAAGAGCTTCAGCACTTTCAATGTCATAGGTCAATGCAGTGATTCAGAGGGGGCCTGATCCTTATCTAAGCTTTTGCAACAAAATTAGAATGTGCTGTAGTCTTATTAAAGAAATGTTTGTTCCTCCATCAATGAGCTGAAAAGAAAGCAGCTCAATGTACTTTTGCAAATTACAGCAATAAACTGCTTGAATTAACTGCTTTATTACAAATATTTAATTATTCTGAGGGTTAAATATCCAACATTTTGGAAAGGCAAAATTAGCAGTCCACTTGATAATCTACTTCATTTAAAATCTGTTACAACGGTGTATTTTTGTTTTTATTTTTAAACATTCCAATTTTCAGTTGTCTTTATTGTAAATCCAGCCAGTTTCCATTTGAATGAAAAAGAATAATACATACAGCCCCTTCATTTTGAAGTAAATTATCAAGAAAATCTAATTCGTCACCTGTGGAAAATTCTAAGAAGTAGAACTTGTTTTCATTTCCGAGGAATACGAACAGTTACAAAAATGAAACGGGACCCAAAACACCAAGTAAGGTCTGTCATATTTTTAAGTAAGACCTATTTCAAGATTTAGATAAAATAACATCATCATTGTTATTGTTATTATTATTAAAATGGTTGTGGTTTAAATGTTATTTACAGTATATTTCCTTTTAAAATAAAAGGGACCATGAATTAAAACTTTACATCAAAAGGAAACTCGACAAATACATGTTGAACAGAAAGCAAATGTTCTCAAAGGAAAGTTTCTTACTCCAACAAAATAAAATTCAATTCATCAATACAAATCTGTTTCACATTTATTAGTTCAGTGGTACCAAAGGAGATGAAAATTATTTTTAAAAACTGATCATTTTATCTGGGTTATATTCTTAAAAAATAAGAAAATAGAGAGCATTTTGCCAAAAGGCAAAGAAAAATATCACAATAACAGAAACTAGATCAACCAGGATATGCTTCAACAGAGGGACATATCAAAGCATTATTATAGTCTCTCTCCACTTACTATTTGGATTTACTAATCTACATCACTAAATTGACCATTCAGTGCCAGAAAATCTGCCATGTAGGTCTCGACTTTTCATAGCAGCTCTTAAATGTGTATTCGGAAACTACAAAGTACTGAATATATTTTCAGCCTTTTTATACTACGATTTACAACTAATGACCTTAAGCAATGTCATGCATGTAAAACAAAATTATGAGACCACCCTGGTTTAGAGCCGAATAAAGGTATAGAATCAAACTTCATTATCATTCAAATTTAATAGGGGAGAACAGCAGTAAAAAAAAAAAAAAAAAACAAAAAAAAAACCCATAATAATATAGATAAATCTATTTTGCCATTTTATTTAATAAAAATTCCCTCCACTTGTATTTTGCTTTTACCAGCTCAGGGTAAGTAGACAATTACCTAAGCTTAATGCCAAAAGTAATAATGCACTGCATACATTCAAAACCCTTGTGCCACATCAGCCAGTGCCTGTGGGGATAAAACAGTTATCAGTTGCTCCTTAGTGCAATAGCGGGTTTGAAAATCTGGCTGTCCAGGCTGACATTAAGTGAAATCATAGTTTTTGCTTGATTCAGCACCCAACACAGGAAACCCTGATCCTGGGATGACTCCACTGGCAGCGTGCCTCCCGATACCCACTGAACTGCGGGCTACTTTCTGTCCCACTACTTCGCATGAAAGAAGTCCTTTTACTTCCCTGCTATAGTTGGCACACTGCCCTTTTCACAGACCCAACGAACCGTCATCTTGGATGTAACAAATTAGTACATTCTCAGAATAATAATAAGTGCAGGCATGAAAACACTATTGTTTTTATTTGGAAATGAAGTAACTCATTTTAGCTGGGTGACTTTTTCAGTGTAACACCACAGGCCAAAAAAGAAAAAAATCTTTTCTGAAAAGAATGGTCAATTTCAGGAGAGATATGACACATCATTTGCTGTAAAAATCAGGGAAAGGCAAAAAAAAAAAAAAAAAGAAAAAAATGGCATTTTTTGCAGGGTAGTTATAGAGAAAATAGAGGGTTTGAGAAAAATACAAATATAAAATAATTAATGTGTCTATTTCAAAGTACAATTAGAGAAATAAGATTGGGAATAAGTATAATATGGAGTTGATTTTTGATATCAAGGTAAGATCTATTAAATGATTTTTCTGCCTGTAACTGTAAAAGTTATATAACAAAGAGTTTTTTTAAAATGAGCTTTGAGTATATTAGAAAAAAATTAAACGTAGAGAATGTTAAACACAAGAGAATAACATAAACATGTTTTCATATGTTGATGAACGTGTCAAAATTTACTTTCAGTTTTCAAAAAGATCCCTTTCACCCACTATATGTGTGTGTGTATGTATGTGTGTGTATTTTCATTTTCAGGAATTTTTTACTATGTTTATAAAGAAAAGGAAAAAGTTAGTATTTTCAAATTTGCACGTAAGTGAAATCTACTACAAATTAGAGCCATGAAATTACAGGAAATACTTTTCCTCATTATTCTGGAAGGGCTATCACCACTTTTCAATGTCAAGAACCCTGAAAACTATGACTATAACAACTATTGTTATAATAGTCTTTATGACAGCTTCAACCGAGATTTAACTGAGATTTGAATAGCAAGTATACCTTTAAGCAGACAATAAGATGAAATTAGAACTGCCAAGATGTATGAAATAATAAAGTAAATAAATATATATTTTCAATATTCTAGCTTTTGTCCAATTTAAATGTCATTTCAAAATTATAATCTAGATATCAAAACAATCATTAATCTACTCTCCTTTGCTCTACCCTGATCATTTTAAACAAATCATGATAGTTCATGTAAAAATGTACCACAAATTTACTAAACTTTCTGGTTCAAATGAGTTCAAGAATATCTCATTATAAATGGAGACAGTCCTGAAAAGGCAGCCAAGCATGACTAAAAAGATCACTCCTTTACACAAAAAATAGCCTTCTTATTTTACCCTTTGTTGAAAAGACATTTGGCCAGCCACAGGGGAAATACATAATCTACTTTTATATTCAAATGATTTATTTGAAAACTCTATGGCTACAATGACCCTAAAACAATTCTGGATTGAATATACATATTACATGGGTTTATGTGATCTTAATCATTGACTTATTTTCATGTGTTGGCAATGATTTTGGCAACTCTTTTTAAAAGAGAAAAACACATTCATACACTTTAATAAAACTTTACCATGAAGTAAAATTAGATCTGAAATGAAATAAGTGGTATTAATGTAGTATAGTTCTGGAAATAATTTTATCCGTGAAGTCAAGTTTGAATATTGCGGTTCTTTTCACGTAGCAATCTATCAATTTGATCTAATATACATTCCAACACACAACCTATCTGGTAACAACATGTCAGAAATTATGCCATCATAATTTGCCTTTTTATAAAGACAAGCAGCAACATTCAAACATTTCGAGATTTAAAAAACCTCCTTCCACATAGATTTGCTCTTTTCCATTCTGTGAATTTTTGTTTCAGTTTTTTTGATAATAGAGTTGACATTACGCACTCTAAATGACGGTAAATTTAACTATGAAATATGCCCCTTCCCCCGCCAGGAGCTAAAGAAGATGCCAGCAGTAAATAATGTTTGTTCCTTTACTTTAAGTAAGACACTGATTCTTTCATTCAGTTGCTCAATATCCAAGATTATATAACAGCAGAGAATAGCATACACTGAGGAGGAAAAGCTTAAAGCAATTAGTTTCCTTCTAAGTACTTTAGCCCTCCTTATTTAGGTTTTTAAAAAACAGGCAATCATACAATGAATTTCAAGCAGCCATACAAAGCATTTAAAAAACTGTTTCTACAGTCTTAATTTCCTTTCATCCTTGTACACATAAAAGAGAGGAAGTAGCAATCACATTCATGTCCTAAAATTGATCACTCAGATAGCCTAGAAAGTTTCCTATGTTTTCCACCTAGGTTTTTTTCTCTGACTTTTCAAGGTACAAATGAGTATTTCCAGCTCTGAAACAGAAGACCAAAACGTAAAATGTCGACTTGTCTTGCACATTCCGGGTGCCTCCCTAGACTCCGCCACTCTCCCAGCAGAGCAGAATGAGTATCTGTGCTAACCACACATTTCAGGACAAAGGAACTAATTCATGGGGGAGGGGAGACCACACACCATTTATAAGGTTTGTTCAGTTTACAAGAAAACTATTGTCAATGCTTTGTTGATTCATTATGAATGACCCTGCGTGACAAATAACAAGCGGCTACCTCCTTGCTGAGCCTCACCAGAATGCTTCGTGCACTCGAGAGTCGCCCAGGATCCGCTGGGCTAATTGTTATTTAAGGAAATTGGAGCTGTAGGTACATGAGATAGTTATGATCACAGGCATAGCCATCAGGTTGAAGATGTGATGAGACTGTGGCTCTGGTACCCAAAAGATCATGCACAATAGCACAGTGCTTGCTATTTGCTGTACAAAACTCTGATGTGAAGAACCAAATTCCACTAGAGGGAGTGAAAAGAGCCCAGAAAGGATCATAGAGATGCTGACTCTATGCAGGGTCCCACCACTAGGACATTTTAGTCACTACGAAATCTTCTGGTCTCCCCACCTACAAAATGGGACTAAAATATTTTTTAAAGGAAAATCACCTTAAAATCTTTTGTTGGAAAATGCTATACAGTGCACAAGTATTATCTTCATCATCCATTGAACCTTTGTACTTTTTTCTCTGTCTCGAGGGAAATAATAAATTGACATATTTTCTATCATCAGAGATCCTTTTAAGACCACAATGTGATTGCACTCCAGTACATCTCACACTTATCCCCATTAAAAACACACAAAAGGGTGAAAGCAGGGAAAGAAATAGGTAGGCATAAAGGGCAGCTCAGATATGCTGTTGTACAACATGGGCACTCTCTCCTAACCTGCCCCAGCCTCTAACACGGGGATCGTAACCACTGCACAAAGCAGCTGGCAAATGGGCCCTGCACATGTTCCAGTTGAAACTGGCCGCCCTGTGGGTGGGAGCACACAGATTGCTCTCCCGAGTGGCCATCTGATTGCAGAGGAGCTCTGCTTTCCCCTGCTGCTCCAACAACCCTGAATGGCGCCCTGTATCTTTTTAAGTGCCTGGTTTAGTTGGAAATACGGGAAAGAAATCTGTTCCAACTTGTGGTACCTATGTAGTAGCATTGTAGCATTTTCTTCCTTTTTTAAAATTTTTTTATTTTTATTTTTAAGGAATAAAGGGACCTTAAAAATAAACCTGGACCTCTGTAAAGAAAAGTTCTTTGGTAGCCTCAGGAAGAAAGAATTCTTACCTTTCCCCTGACATCTCCTTCAGTTCTATCAGCTATGGGATTTCCTTAGGTCACCAAGTGGTTTTTAGAAGAGAATAGAGAGTATTTATTTCAAGGTGGTGGGGAGACTGGCACCCTGATAGGCTGCTGATAAAATGTTACTTGGTAAACCTCTGTGGACGGCAATTTGGTAATTTCTACCCAAGCCCTACTCCCAGGAATCCATCCTACAGCTCTGTTCCCACTTGTGTGAAATGACACATGCACAGGGTTGTTTATTGTAGTTCTGTTAGCAATAGTAAAAGATTGGAAACATTGTAAATGTCCATCAATAGGTTGTATCATGATGCAAGGATACAAGGAAAGAATATCAAATGATCTTCAAGATACAATGTTAAGAAGAAAAAGCAAGCCACAGAAAAGTATGAACTGTATGAGTCTCCTTCTGCTAAAGAAGGGGGAAAGATTGAGAGGTATTGTTTATAAGCTCCCTGAGAGCAGGGTTCGCTCTTGCTTTGCTCACCCCTGGGTCCCCAGGGGCAGCAAATACTTTATTTCAGGTGAGGGAAGGTCTGAAATAAAGTTGTAGTGAATGACGGAGAGTAAGAGAGTCAACAATAGGTTTGAAACATAAAATCTGATTCAAAATTGTATACAGAACTTGAAAGAAAACTTCATGAAAAAATACTAGAAAATAGTAACCCCAGGCTCGAGTGATTTCTCCCCTGCTCCTTTATCCTTTTATCTGCCTGTCAATTTTACTATGAGGATGCATTTATTTAACAATTTCACAATAAAACAAAATACTACATTGGATTTAAATCATCTGTACGACTCTTTGGTTGTGTGGTTTGGGAGAGGGTGAAACCAAGGATAGTTCTGAGATTTCTGACTTGGAAAACAAAGTGGATGCTGTTCAGAGGAGCTGAGCTGAGTAGGCGGATGAGAAGAAGACAGGCAGTGCATCTCACTGTTAAATGTTCCTCGAGGTTCATGCTGTGAGCTGGCCTTAGGGTGCCCTGTGAAATCTTTCTGGGCTTCGGTAACCACTGTATAGCAATTCCACTGTGAAGAATACGTAGCCAGACTCCCACTATGGAATCACCTGGGAGTTGCCCTTAGGACACAACCATGTTTTCTAAAGAAACTGACAAATCATTCAAAGCAGTGTTGACTTTCAGGAGTATTGTTTCCATTGAGTTGCAAATAAGTGCACTTGTGTAGAACAAAAATTCCTACACACACTGCCTCTGGTTACACAGAAACAGCTGAGGGTAAACAAGGTGGTGCTTAGCAAAATCAGGACCCTCTGCTTGGCATCCTCAGAATACACCTCCTTGTTGATTTCCCAGGGTTCCAAGAACATTTCCCACTTTTGCTGGCTCTCTCTGCAACCTGGAGCCCACCCCGCGTCCATCTTTCCAGCAGGCCTCCGTTCCCTTCCCCAGATCCTCCCCCTTCCTTTGTCCCCTAGGTGGGGTTCTCTCCTCCCTCCCTCTCTGCCCTTCCCCAAGCCTAGCTTTGCTCTCTGTGCTGATTCACTTCTATTTTAGTTAATATCAATTATTACTGGAATCATATCACACTTTCCTGAAAGCCCTAGATTTTCTAGCATATGGGATGTTATGTGAATTTGAAAATGTTAGAATATGTATTTTCAAAGTCTCTGATGTGGAAACACATCATTTGCTAATAGAACAATTCCTACTTCCCTGTATAAGTTATAACCAAGGGTGTCTATTAAAGAGTTTTCCAAAGAGTTCCCAGGACTTATGGGTCCCGAGAAACATGTTCAAATGGGTTAGGAAACTTGCCTCCTACATCGCCCTCATAGAGCTCCACCAACAATAGTGGCTATTAAAGGCTTGGAAGAGTTCTATAATACCAGTCTGGTTTCATTTTGTTTATACCAGAATTTCCTACATTTATTTTACTTTTTACCCTCCTCTTCCCTTTTAGAGTCCCATTACTCTTTCAAGGAACTCGTAGTTCACGGAACAGTTTCCTGCTGGTCTAGTGATGAATTCCCTTAAAAACCAACATTCTTCCTCTTATTATTATTGTTAGTATTATTATTATTGAACAAACTTGGTTAAATCCTCAATAAGAATGATATCATTTAATCCTCACTATAACTATATGACATAAGTACCATTATAATTTTCATTTGATGGATGAGGAAAATGAGGCCTTGAGAAATTTTAAAACTTCCCTGAAGTCAAACCACCATTAAATGGCAGAGTCAGGATTCAACTGTTTCTGACTCTGGAGACCTGTATTCCTCTTCTCTGGGACTTACAAAAGTCTTCCTCGACAGTGTTTGAATCTGCATTCGGACCCGACCTTTAAGGAGTGGAACAATAATATCTCAGGGGCCTGTGAGGTGGAAGCAGCAAGGGGAAGGGAAATGCACGGCAGGAAGACCGGAGGCCACTGGCCTGGCTGCTCCTCCCCACCTGGCTATTCTCCCTTTAGGTATTTCATGTTCTCTTAAAATAAGCCTCAGTTTCCTCATCTGAAAAATGGGCAAATCGATACTTTTCAGGATTCTTGTAAGACTTGAAGTTAAAAATCTATATTCTAAGTAAGTGAAGTAAGCCAGAAAGAGAAAAGAAAGATACCATATGATATCACTCATATTTGGAGTCTTAAAAAAAAAAAGAAGACACTAATGAAATTACTACAAAACAGAAACAGACTCACAGACATAGCAAACAATCTTATGGTTACTGGTGGGGAGGGGGGTGGGAAGGAATAAATTGGGAGTTGGAGATTTGTAGATATTAACTACTATATATAAAATAGATAAACAATGAATTTCTTCTATATAGCACAAGGAACTATAGTCAATATCTTGTAGTAACCTATAATGAAAAAGAATATGAAAACAAATATATGTATGTACATGTATGACTGAAGCATTATGCTGTACACCAGAAATTGACACACCATTATAAACTGACTATATATGCCAATCAATCAATCAAAAAAAAAATCTCTAAAGTGCTTACAGCTGAGAGCCACAGTGGGGTGCTCCTGGGCACCAGTGCCTGGAATGCATGAGACCCCAAGAAATGGTGATAATGTGACCTTGGACAATTTTCTAAACCTCTCTGTGTCTCAGTTTCTTCAAATATAAAACGGGGACAGCAACGTCACCTACATCATGGGGTGACTGTGAATATTATATGACAAGGGAATGGAAGGATCATATGTTTAATTATTCTTTTTATTATTTCCTGACACGTGGCTAACACCATGGAGCAGCTCCAGAGAGCACACCTAGAACGCTGTCACTGGCATGAAAGCATCAGGCCCTCCAACTCCAAAGACTGCATCGTCTGTAAGTAGACCATTGCTCCTCATCCAAACAATTGCCACACACCTAAACCTTTCAGCTGGACTTCACGTGCTAGCCACTCTTGAGCAAAGCTCCCTAGACTTTAAGATACTTTTGTAAACAACTCTTAATCTCCCTTTTCAGTGAGTGTTGACTGTGCTTAGTTAGCATTAGGAGGCCTTGTGATGTTAAGAGAAATGGCCTGCGATCACTGCCACAGTTACTTTCTACATGGCTTGGCAGGAAAGGAAGAAGAAACAACCTAAATCTCCCACCATCTCTGCCCCCATCACAAATGATTCCTAAGCCCACGGCAGAGATTCTGTTTCATTAAGGCGTCATACCTCGTGGTGAATTTGCACAGTAGTGAGGAAACACTATTAAGATACAAATCTTCTAAATTTTCATGCATGTGAGGGCCCAGAAAAACGGAAACAAAAACAAACAACCAACAGAAAACCTCTGGAGTGATGCTGAAGCATTTGTGTTTGGAAAGTGGAAACTATTTTAATTGCAATGTATAGACTTGGGATTTCCTGATTAAGTGCTTTGGTCATTAGAAAATCTTTTTTGCTTCAATCCATATTAAAATATTTCTAAACAATATGCTTTATTACAGTTATTTTACAAAAGAAAAGGTGACACTAATTCATAAGGAAAAATCTGTAAAACATGGACAAATAATGAAGAAAATGAACATCATACATAATCACGGTTTGCTGTGAGAACTCTGTTAATGTTTCAGTGTTTTTAATACATGTGTATAACCATACATCTTTATGTATTTTTCATAAAATTGGAATTATACTGTTCTATATATTGTTTGATAACTTTGTTTTTAAAAAGTAACACTCATACCATGAACATTTCTCTGTCATTAAATATTTTTCTAAAGTATTTGTATGGCTAAATGATGTTTCATTATATGCACATACAAAGATTTATTGCAAGAATCTCCTATGGTTGAACATTTATGTCGTTACCAAAAGTTTAGCATTATTTAACTGTGATGGAAATAGCCCTATAACTCCTAATGTTCATTTCTGTTTATGAATTTAAAATTCTATGAGTGGAATTATTTGGTTTATAAAGGATGTATACATTATAAATACAGCTGACCTTTCTTTTGCCAATTTGACTATATGTCAAAAAGAAAAAAGATAAAAAGTAAAAAAATATAGAAAGGTAAAAGAGCCCAAATTCTATAACATCTAAGTACCACTATACACAAGACCCTGAGCTACTTTTTCAGTTTTAGGCCTGGATTCTCTCTGTCCCCTCTCCTTCCCTTCCTCCTCCCTCCTCACACTCCCCTCAAAGCCACTTGAGCCCCAGGCACTGTAGCACTTGCTACCATTGAATAATTCACGAACCTTAATAGATCTGGGCTTTTGCTCTTTCTGCTCTCTCCACCTAGAATGTTCTTTTCAACATGGGAAGGTGCCTGCCCACTCCCCAAGGCCTGTCCAGTCTTGAGTGAATGACTTAAGCTCTCTGGGCCTCAGAATCCACACCTGTGAAACAGACATAGTCACTCTACTTTCCTCCTAATATTGTTTGAGGATCAATGAATTAATACTTACAGAGGCATTAAAATAAGGCTTGCCAAAATTTAAGAAATGCCCAACAAATGTTAGCTGTTTAATATTATTGTAACCTGACATAATATCTCATCTGTATTATGCAACCAGTTTATACATAATTCCACATGATTTCTAGAAGACTCACCCGCTCCAGGATTTCATGAATTGATTGCAGTTGTTAGACTCTAGAAGGGACCTCAGAGGTCATCTAACTCTGTTCATCGAAGTACGATGAATCATCTCAGGAGCCTGTGAAAAATGCAGTTACTTGAGCCCCACTCCAGTCCTACTGAACAGAGTCTCTGGTGCTGGGGCCTAGGAAAATGCATTTTTACCCAGCTCCAGGTGATTATTAAATTAAGCATGATAAGGCTTGGGAACTACTCATTATAGTCTACAATCATAGGTCTGCCAATGGGACTACAAGGCCACAAAAGGTTAAGTAATTCTCCTTCAACAAAAGTAGAAAAAACCCATCTAGTTTGCGGAATGAAAGAATTGCCATATCCCACATCACCAGTGAAACACAAACGATTTCAAGAATGCTTCAATGATGCTGCAGTTCCAAGCTTTTGTACTGGAATAAAGGAGGAATGTGAGCTCAGATCAGGCTTAAAATTTGATTCCAGATCTGTTGGCAGGAAGATTGATCAAAGTTCGACCTAATTGTGGTCTCTCATTTATGGTGAAAGTGTTACTCCCAATGAAGAATTGATCTCAGTCACTGAACAGTGAGTGACACTACTGTAAACACACACCCACACCCTGCAGGACAAAGCAGCTTGCTCTTGATGAAGACATTTCTATTTTGTCTTGTCTATTTAATCTGACATTTGTCTTTTGGCAGAAGATGCATTATTGAGACAAAGAACAGAGATGATGCCTCCTTCCTTTTGGAACCACATGAAGAAATTTCATTTTATTTTATTTTAGGGGTGAGCGGATATGTGAGTTGAGGGAAGATTTCCTGTATAATTATTTCTGAGATACATATTTCCATTTGAGGAAAAGCCATACAAGAAAATGAAGTCCCTTCTTAATAAATCAGACTATTCATTTTATTCAGGACCACTTCTATTTTTGAAAGCGAACATAGTTAATTCTGAAGTCAAACACAACAGTGGTATTAGACTACCACACCCACTGCTTAAACCATGTGATCAGAACAGAGCTCCAACTTTAAATAAACAAAATTAAGACCTTAAAAAAAAGAGAATGGTTCTGTATTTCCTGGTGAAGAATATGATATATTTCCTAAATGAAAAAAAAAAAAAAAACACTTACCCACAATTGCTACTTAGAAAAATAAGAATTTGTAGCATCTATAGGAAACCTCTGAGACTATTTGTTATAGTACAATTAATAAAAAGAAAAATTAATTACTAGAGAGTACACAGTGCAAATGGGCCCGCTGTCTTATGCCATGATCGTCCTGGGCAGGGGCACACCAATGGGACACGTTCCTGGGAGTGTATGCCATACATCCATGCCCACCACAGGTTTGGCCAGGTGTCTGCATGTGGAGAGAGTTTCCCAGAAATAGTATTTTCCCACTTTGCCCACAGGTTTGGGGCAGAATCCAACTGCCTTTTGGCATCCTCTTCTCAATACCAGAAGTATATGAGTGACATGAGTCACAAAAGAGTGGCCAAGATTGCAATATTCACAAGCAACCAAAGAATTTCATCTTGGGGTGCACAACCTTTGGGGAATCACTAAGAATATTCCTTCACAATAGGCTTTCACACGGTATTGAATATAGATTCCTGTGCTATACAGCAGGACTTTGCTGTTTACCTATTTTACGTATAGTAGCTAAATTAACACAACATTATAAACTGACTATACATCAATTAAAAAACCCAGACTATCGCTTCAAGTTCTGCATCTCCTTCACTTTTATCTCCACCCTTCCCACTCTGCCAAATTCCCTCCTTACTCTGCATCATCTCATTCATTCTTCCTGACAGACTCTGTAGCAAGTAGTTTGTTTGGTTTGACTTTGAAATTATTGTTAAGTGGCCAAAAAGCTGAAATGACAAAACACCTTGGCTTTACTTCCTCATTCAACATAATTTTAAGACTCCATTGTAATCTTAAAGATCTTAAAGATGTAGCGGCTATTACACAGTTTTCACTAGCTGCAAAATTCATCATTCATGCTTCCAGGGGGCCAGGTTGTTAGATGACACATTCCTTGCACAAATCAAAGTGTACATGTCCCTGCATGCTATACTGCTCAGGCACTGGATCCATCTACAGCTACAATGTCTGAGGCCGATTTCATCAAAGTGTGGATCATCTATGTTTCTCATATTCCTCAAACAATAATCAGAGGGGTATTCTGTGCCATAGTTTCACTTGACCCAAGAATTTTATCATAAGTAGAATTAAACTGTTTATAATGGAGCCAGGACAAATATCCTGCTGGTACTGAAGGGTTTATTGGTTTTTAATGGGTGCGATGCATGTATTGTATCTATGAACTGTGATTTAAAAGCAAAATTGGAAATTGATTTTGGCATCACCAGTTCTTTACCAAACAATGCTTAAGATGTTGAGACCTATATTCTGCATTCTCATCTATGTATTTCAGTATTAGGTTTGCTTAGAAAAAAGGTCTAATGTGAAGTCTCATATTTAGCTAGTTTTCCACAATGACTCACTACTGTTTCTGTCATACTGGAAGGACTATTCCTGTCCATCTTCTGTATGTGAATGAAATTGCCTTGAATGTGTCAAACCTCATCTTATTAATATGACCTACTCTTCTAATTTATCAAAATGGTATTCAATTCTAGTTTTTGCCAACAAATCATTGGTTTCATCAAGCTTAATGAATGTATTATTCTGGTAGTAAGGTCATTTATACAATGTCAAATCATTAGGACAAATCCTGGAATGATATTTAATATATAAGACTGGCAACACACTAATATTAATTTGCTTTTTCAGACAACAGCCCAATCAGCTGAGCCTTCTTAAGATTTTCCTGGTTTTTATATCACCAAGTTACATAAGAAGGAACAATTGTCAAAATGCACTATGTTCTTTGCATTTTGACTTAAGCATTGAATTAAGATGGCTACAGAGGTCGATTAGATTAACCTGATAAGGGTCAGGGGCTATTTGCTGTTGATATTCCAACATTTGTAGCAATATTTTAAGTGCTAATAAACTGATGTCTTGGTGGAAACCACCTGCTTTGTAGATTGTTTGCAAAATAATTTCAGGTAATTCATTTCATTTTCTGTCATGCCATTGTCATATGGCTACATTTAAATAATATTTAATTATGCCTACATACCTAATTTGAAAACCTCAGATAAAATATGCAATAAAAATGAAGAGAAAGGAGTGGTTTCTTGGGTATTTAATAATGAGACATAAAATGCTCAAGATAAGCAAAAATTAAAAATGATGATTCCAACCCTTTGAAATGTTATCTAATGTATTATGTGTTAGAGAGGCTCTAGCCTATTTGAAAAATCATCAATACTTGAATTATAAATAAAAAAATTTAGAAATATTTCATTTACTTTCAAATATCAAACAATCTAAAGGAAAAAATCTGCAGCGATTTATTTTTTATGAAAGAGGTATTTGTAGTTACTTTATCATCCACTTTTTTCAGTAAAAAGGGAATTAAACTATTACAGGACACCTTGTTAAGTAATTATATAGCAACATCACTGTGCAATTAAATAGCCATCAGTTCCTGCAGCTGAGAAATTTCAGGTAATTATTCAAAGATAATTTAATAGGAGAATTACTGTATTCAAGCAAGCATTAGCTAGTAATCTACCTCAATTAAAGCATCCAATTAATTTCAGAACCTTGATAACAGTTGCCTTTGGCAAAACTATCCTTTCCCCTCATTTGATCCTACATACACAATATTCCTTAAACATTGTATAAAGTTAATTTACTTCTTTTAAAAGAATAGTCTATTAATACTATCTCCTGAGAAATTAAACAAATGCAAGTATAAAAATACTCCTTTTTCTTCTCTCTCTCTCTCTCATTTGTACCAGGTTCCATCTAGCCTCTTGTGTAGAAACTGAACAAGGTAGATTTGGATTCTGGAACATCAGCTTTCTCAGTTTTCACCACAAAGAGCAGAAAACTTCCTAGCAATGGAAACTTCCAGAAGGGGCTTTTGTTTTCAGATTGATCAGTTCATTAGAATTCATAATTGGGAAACTATCCTTGGGAAATGTGCCCCTATGAATTTGGTGGTGATGATGGTGGTGGAGGTAAATATAAATACACACACACACACACACACACACACACACACACACACAGAGACTCTTCTGAGAGGACTTTCCTTGATTGTGTTTTCACTTGAGTTTTCATGCTTAATGGGAAAAAGCCTTAGCTTTGGAGTCAGGCTGGTTTTGGAAACGCATACGAGAAATAATTCTTGGTTGTTTGAGAGGCTACTAATCTTGTTGACTTCAAGTTTTCAAATTGTTCCTTAACAGTCTTCTTGGGTTGGACTCATTCAAGTTCTACTAGTTTCTTAGACAATTCACTCAGCCTTTTTGAGCTTCAGGTATGGAACTGCCTGGTCCAGTGCAGGACACTACTAAGAGGCCATTCTCAGCCCAGTTGTGAGTGTCCTCCTTGCTGGGTGTCTCATGCTATCAGTCTTCCAGAAAGGAGAGTCCATGGCCAGTAGCTTGAGCTTACTTGCCTCAAGATCAAATTAAAAAGAAGTATAAAGTTGATAATAATGAGGAAAGTACACAAATTTGGCGCTGTGTATTGTCAGATGATTAGAGATGCCAAAATACATAAATGGTTTGTCTCTGGCCATCACTTTCAAAGTTCTGGGAGTTCTCATAGCAGCTAGGGCAACTGGATAAGAAAAGATCATGCAGATGTCCACAGATGACTCAGGACTTATTATTGCAGGCTCAGTTTCCCACATCCTCAATCAGCAGCAACATTTGCCTTTGTCCCTTTAACTTTATCCTTTGGTTGGCTGCCTTTTCACTTTCAGTTCCATTTGGAAAAATCAGCCGGCATGGGCTGTTCATTCTGATTCTCACCTACCATTCTCTTAGGGCCCTGGGTATTTCACTGGGTGAGAACATATTGCATCTGTAGGTAACAAGTTCCCACCTAGCTCAGGTTCCTGGGACCTCACCCAACCCAACACCCAATTGTCAGAGGAGAGGGACAGATGGTTGAGAGATTACTGGGCTAGACACATGTTGCTCAGGCCTAACCTACAGTGAGGTGAGTGAAGCTGAGTCACGCAAGTGATGGGTCAGATTCTACCCGGTTTTTTGATATTGTTGCTGCACAGGCACCCAGTTTTTGACCACTAGAATATGTAACTGAGTATAGTTGCTCCACTTTTTGTCTTCATTTCCCCAAGTTTCTGTTAAATCCAAAGTTTAATTTTCTCCACTAAATTTGATCATCACATCTTTCCACTTGGGCCATTTTTTCTAGTAGGTAAAGGGTAAGTCATACTTCCACTGCAAAACCGTAACATTTATACTATAAATAGGAAAGCTTTCAAAATGCTGATTTATTTTAAGGTAGTTTCATCCTCCACAAAGTTTAACAATGGCTTTCTGATAGGGTTTAAGGTTTTGGAGATTCATATGAGAAAAAATTTTTGGTCATCCCCTTAATTAACTTTAAACCCAACAAAGGCATTCCTGAACTTGTGGCTTCCCCAGGGAAGACTGAGGGCTGAGTTTAGCAACTTTTGGTGCTGGCCATATAACAGGAAAGAGGACATACCCAAGGCATCTGGTATCATGTCTGGCACATTTTAGGCTCAAAGCATATCTATTACATGAATGAGTCCTCTGCCTTTCTCCCCAGGACCAGGCTTTGCCCTGTATGTGGTTTGGATGGTCTAGTCAGTGTGTAGTTGTACTGTTAACTTAGTAAAGTTTTGTTAACCAGTATACTAGTGCACTATTTCCTGTTACATTGAGATTAACCAACAGGAAAGGTCTTTTTAAGTCCAACAAGCAGAAAAACAAAAATACCAGTTTGAATATTCTATATCTCAGTCCATTTGGACTGGAAAAAAATTTTAAATTGAAAAAATACGAGAAAGAAAATTAAATTCCTTGAGAGAAATCAGTGATGTTCCCTTCCACAAAGGGGTTTATTAGCATAAATATATTGATGAGGTCCAAGTTACAGCTTGTAAGATTTTTCCACTTTGTAATGCAGGCATCATCAGTAACTGGCAATATTTACTATCTAGAGTTGTGATCCTGTCGACATCCAGAGTCAAATTACATATCTATCAAACCCGTAATCACCACTGCATTCCCAGCACATATAATCCAAATGATTAAAGTAGGTAATGATTTCTCCAAAATAACCACAAGATGCCCATAGGATTTAATTTGCTCTATCTTGGTACCTCTTGCTATTCTAATTATTACTGCTTTTTGGAGTTAAGGTACCTGAAATTTTCTTTAAGAATTACAAATGGTATACTTTGCTTTCTTATCATGTCATAGAACTCTGTTATTTATCACATTTTGAAAAAAAAAATCTGCAGAAGATTTAACAAGAAATTTTAAAGCCCCACTGGATTTTACACCAATGCAAACACCCTGTATCCCTTAAATAAAGCAGCTCGTAATTGATTAATAAAAAGCTAAGTAATTTTGGTATTAATATGATCCCCTGGGAGGCCCCCCTAATCACAACTAGCAGGCCAGTCACAGTATTGCTCAATTACATATCCAGGTAAATAATCTGCAAATCGACAAACCCTGTAAGGGGATTTTCAGCATTTCCAATTTGTTAATCCATGATAAATGCCTCTCAGAGGTGGGACAAAGCCCAGGTCCTTTCATATTTTGAGATCCCTGGTTTGTTAAAATGCTTTAAAGCAGAGTTACCAGAAGTATTTTATATTTAAAATACACCATTAAAAACGTTATATTTATAACACTAATGCCTAACACATTAGTGCTATAAACATGCACAAAATATAATCCTCTATGATTGTCTATATAAAAATTATATTTATAAACTGTCAATCTGCAGTGCACTCCAGGTGGCATGACCTGGTACCAGGGCACTAGTGTCCTTCTCTCTAACCTGTCTGGATATCTCTGTGATGAAGCATGTTAGTCCACAGGAGACCTTTGGTGATCATGAGGGCTGGGCCAAGGGCCCACTGTCCTCCCTCATCCCCATTGGGCTCAGGTAGATCCAGTCACTGCTGCCACAAAAATCAAAGACCCTGTTTCTGCCCTGTTCTAGTTGCTTTTGTTAAAAAATTCCAAGAAAGGATGCATTATAATTACCTAGAGGAACCAAACTCAGTGCTTAAATCATTCATCCTTCAAAAGTGTTCTTTTTTAAACCACATTTTTCTTCTCTCCTCAACCTGACCTCATTGAAGATTAGTGATTCTGCCTTGTTGAATTTTGAAAGTGTATTGTCATTCGCCCCAACCCCACTTTTTTTTTTTTTTTTGGTTAAGTAGCTCTAATTCTTCTAAATTTTTTCTCTGAGTCTTGGGCTATTTTTATCCTCTGAACACTGAAGTCATCACATTCACTTCTTGAAGTGAAAGATAGTAAAGAGAAGTAATGTGATTTGCACATTATTTTAACCTAAGGAATACATGCACTTGATTTAATCACAGGCATAGGGCAAAGTTCTGTAAAGAAATAATGCCACCATTTGCTTATCTCTGCATTATATTATTGTAAAAGATACAAAAAGAAGTGGGACTTCATATAGCATTCTTTTTTAAAAAATTGAAGTATAATTTGACATATAATATATTAGTTTCAGGGATACAATTTTGTATACACTGTGTATTTGTATACACTGTGAAATGAACATTGGAAAGTACCCTCTGTAACCATACAAAGTTACCAAATATTCAATATAATATTGTTAACTATAGTCACCAAGCTCACATTCATCCCATGACTTACTTATTTTATGAATGAAAGACTGTACCTCTTGACCTCTGTTACCTATTCCCTGCAACCCCTGCCCCAATCGTTCTCCCATCTGACAACCACCATTCTGTTCTCTGTATCAAGGAGTTATGTTTTGCTTTCTCCATTTGTTTTGTTTTTCACATATAAATAAAATCATACATTATTTGCCTTTCTCTGTCTGATTTATTTCTCTTGGCATAACACTCTCAAGGTCTGTCCATGTTGTCACAAATTGCAAGATCTTTTTCTTTTCTTATGGTCGAGTGATATTCCTTTGCATATTTACGCTACATCTTCTTTATCCAATCATCCATTGATGGACACTTAGTTTGTTTTCATATTTTGCCTATTGTGAATAATGCTGCATCGAACATAGGGGTGAAAATATCTCTTCAAATTAGTGTTCTCATACTATTTGGATAAATATCCAAAAGTGAAATTGCTGGATCATAGTAAGTTTTTTGAGTAACCTCCAAACTGTTTTCCATAGAGCTATACCAATTTACACTCCCATCAACAATAAACAATGGTCCTCTTTCTGTTCACATCCTCACCAACACTTGTTAATGTGGATGTCCCTGGAGAATGTCATTCTAAGTGAAGTAAGCCAGAAAGAGAAAGAAAAATACCATATGAGATTGCTCATATGTGGAATCTGAAAAAAAAAAACCATAAATACAAAACAGAAACAGACTCAGACATAGAATACAAACTTGTGGTTGCTGCCAAGGCCGAGGGGAGGGATAGACTGGGAGTTCAAAATTTGTAGGTATTTCTTCTCTTTTTGATAATAGCCATTCTAAAAGGTGTGAGGTGATATCTCATTGTGGTTTTGATTTGCATTTCCATGACGATTAGTAATACTGAGAACAGTTTTGAGTAATATTGAGCACTATGACTAGTAACAACTAGCTTGTTCTCCATATCTCTGAGTCTCTTTTGTTTATTCATTTGCTTTATTTTGTAGATTCCACATATAAGTGGAGATATACAGTATTTGTCCTTCTCTATCAAATATCAATACAAGAAAAGGATGATACACTTGTTAACATATACACACTCACTATAGGAATACCTAAATGCACAAAACAAATACCAACAGACATAAGAGGAGAAATTATGGGGATAATAATTGTAGAAGACTTTAACTTTCAGATTCCACCTTACTGACATCAAAGGACAGATTTTCCAGACAGAAAATCAGTAAGGCAACAGAAATACTAAATGACACAATTGAACAGTTAGACTTACTTGATATTTTCAGGACATTACATCCAAAAGCTCTCCAGAATATTCATTTTTTTCAAGTGCACATGGAACATTCTCTAGGATAGACGACATACTAAGACACAAAACAAGCCTTAACAAATTTTAGGATAAAAATTAGTTCAACTATCTTTTTCTGACCACAATGGCATGCAACTAGAGACCCACCACAGAAAGAGAAATGAGAAATAAAAATTACATGAAGACTAAACAATATGCTACTAAAAAACCAATGGGCCAATGAAGAAATCAAAGAGGAAATTTGAAAATACTTTGAAACAAATGGCAATGAAAGCACAATTACACAAAATCTGTGGGATGCAGTAAAAGCACTCCTACAAGGGGATTTCATAGCAATACAGGCCTTCCCCAAAAAACAAGAACAATCTCAAATAAACAACCTAACCTACCACCTAAAAGTATTAGATTAAGAAGAACAAAAAAACTGAAAGTCAGCAGAAGGAAATAATAAAGATCAGAGAAGAAATAAATCAAATTGAGATTTAAGAACAATAGAAAAAATCAATAAAAACAAAGAGCTCATTTTTTGAAAGGGTAAACAAAATTGACAAATCTCTGGCTAGGCTCACCAAGAAGAAAAGAAAGAGGACCCAAATAAACAAAATGAGAAATGAAAGAGGAGAATTTATAAATGATACTACAGGTATACAAAAAAAATAAGAGAATACTATAAATAGTTACATATCCCAAAATTGGACAACTGAGAAGAAATGGACAAGTTTCTAGGAACATACATTCCACCAAAACTGAATCAAGAAAAAATAAATTATTTGAACTGACAAATCACTAGAAGTGAAATAGAATCTATAATTTTAAAACTCCCTGCAAACAAAAGTCCAGGACCAGATTGCTTCACTGGGGAATTCTACCAAACATACAAAGAACTTATACCAATCCTTTTCAAACTCTTCAAGAAGACTGAAGAGGAAGGAACACTCCCAAAGTCATTCTATGGAGCCATCATCACCCTGATTTCAAAACCAAAAAAGACACTATGAAAGACATTACCACAAAAGAAAATTACAAACCAATGTGTTTGATAAATATAGATGTAAAAATTCTCAAAAAAACATTAGCAAACAAAATCCAACAATACCTTAAAAAGGTTATACACCATGATCAAGTTGGACTCACCTCAGGGTCACAAGTATGGCACAACATATGCAAATCAATCAATGTGATACACCAATCACATCAACAAAAGAAAAGATAAAACCACATGATCATTTCAATAGATGCAGAAAAGGCATTTGATAACATTCAATATCCATTTATGATAAAAACTCTTACCAAAGTAGGTATAGAGGGAATATATCTCAACACAATAAAAGTTATTTATGACAAACCCCAAGCCAACATAAGTCTCAACAGTGAAAAACTGAAAGCCTTCCCACTAAACTCTGGAACAAGACAAGGATGTCCACTCTCACCACTTCTATTCAACATAGTATTGGAAGTCTTAGCCACAGTAATCAGGGCTAGAAGAAGAAATAAAAGGGATCCAAATTAGAAAGAAAGAGGTAAAGTTGTCATTATTTGCAGATAACATAGTACTATACATAGAAAACTCTAGAAACTCCACCTAAAAACTACTAGAACTAATAAATAAACTTAGCAAGGTAGCAGGATATAAGATTAACACAAAGAAACCTGTTGCATTTCTTTACACTAACAATGAAATGTCAGAAAGGGAAAGTTTTTTTAAAAATCCCCTTTAAAATTGCATCCAAAAAAATGAAATACATAGGAATAAACTGACCAAGAAGGTGAAAGACTTATATGGTAAGAACTATAAAACATTGATAAAGGAAATTTAAGATGATTCAAAGATATGGAAAGATATCCCATGCTCTTGGATTGGAAGAATTAATATTGTTTAAAATGGCCATACTATACAAAGCTATCTACAGCTTTAGTGTGATCCTTATTAAATTACCCATGACATTTTCCACAGAATTAGAACAAATAATTCTAAAATTTGTATGGAACCACAAAAGATCCAGAATTGCCAAAGTGATCCTGAGGAAAAAGAACAAAGCTGGAGGAATAACCCTCCCAGACTTCAGACAATACTACAGAGCTACAGTAATCAAACAGCATGGTATTGGCACAGAAACAGACATATAGATTAGTGGAACAGAAAGAGAGGCCAGAAATAAACCCACATACCTACTGTCAATTAATCTTTGACAAAGGAGGCAAGAATACTTATTACATTGGAGTAAAGACAGTCTCTTCAGCAAGTGATGCTGGGGAAGCTGGACAGCTGCATGTAAATCAATGAAGTTAGAACACTAATTCATGCCATACACAAATATAAACTCAAAATGGTTTAACAACTTAAATACAAGACATGTCACCATAAAACTCCTAGAAGAGAACATAGACAAAACATTCTCTGATGTAAATCTTAGCAATGTTTTCTTAAGTCTGTCTCCCAAGGCAATGGACATAAAAGCACAAATAAACAAATGGGATTTAATCAAACTTGAAAAGCTTTTGCACAACAAAGGAAACCATAAAACAATGAAAAGACAACCTATGCGCTGGGAGAAAATATTTGCAAATGATGTGACTGACAAGAGCTTAATTTCCAAAATATACAAACAGCTCATACAACTCAGTATCAAAAAACAAAACAAACAAACAAACAAAACAACCCAACCAACCAATCAAAAAGTGGGCAAAAGACCTAAATAGACATTTCTCCAAAGAAGACATACAGATGGCCAACAGACAAATGAAAAGATGCTCAACATCACTATTAAGAGAAATGCAAATCTACTACAATGAGGTTCACCTCACACCAGTCTGAATAGACAATAACAAGAAGTCTATAAACAATAAATGCTGCAGAGGGTGTGGAGAAATGTGAACCCTCCTACACTGTTGTTAGGAATGTCAGTTGGTTCAGGTGCTGAAGAAAAGAGTATCGAGGTTCCTCAAAACTTTAAAAATGGAACTATCATATGATCCAACATTCCACTTCTGGGTATTTACCCAAAGAATATGAAAACAGTAATTTGAAAAGATATCACTATGTTTACTGCAGCATATTTATAGTAGCCAAAACACGGAAACAACCAAAGTGTCCATCAACAGATGAATGAATAGAGACAACTTGGGGTGTGTGTGTGTGTGTGTGTGTGTGTGTGTAATATACATATATTATATTATTCAGCCATAAAAAAGAATGAAACCTTGCCATTTGCAACAACATGGATGAACCTAGAGATTATCATACCAAGTAAGTCAGACAAAGACAAATATCATATGATATCACTTATATGTGGAATCTAAAAAATGATACAAAGAACTTATTTAGATAACAAAACAGACTCACAGACATAGAAAACAAACTTATGGTTACCAAAGGGGAAGAGTGGGGAGGAACAAATTATGAGTTTGAGATCAGTAGATACAACCTACCATATATACAATATATGAACAACAAGGACCTACTGTATATAGCACAGGGAACTATACTCAATATCTTGTAAAAACTATAATGGAAGAGAATCTAAAAAAGAATAAATAAATATACATATGCATATATAAAACTGAATCACTTTGCTGTACACTGGAAACTAACACAACATTGTAAATCATCTATATTTCAACAAGTAAAATAAAATAAAATAATTATTGATAGCTATGTGCCTACTGCCGTTTTGTTACTTATTTTCCATGTGTGTTTGTTTTGGTAGTTCTTTCTTTGTTATTTTAGTCTTTTCCCTCATAGTTTGATGATTTTCTTTATTGTTATGCTTGGTTTCCTTTCTCTCTGTTTTCCTATGTATCTATTGTAGGTTTTTGGTTTATAGTTATCATGAGGCTCCAATATATTGATCTATATATTTATATTTATTTGCTTTAAACTGTCATTCAAGTTCAAACACATTGTAAAAGCTCTACATTTCTTACTCCCTGACATTTTGGTTTTGACATCCTATTTTACATTTTTTGTGTACCCTTAACTACTTATTGTATAGTTGATTTTATGACTTGTCTTTGAATGTTCATACTAACTTTTTAGTGATTGATCTACTGCAATGTTGCAAGTGAGGATTTTTTTCCTCTATCTATAGTGAGGTTATTTTTCTCTTGTATTTTTTCTTGTTATGGTCTTCATTTTTTGCTTAAAGAAGATTCTTTGCTGTTTCTTTTAAGGCTGATTAGTGGTGATGAGCTCTTTCAGTTTTTGTTTGTGTGGGATACTCCTCATCTCTCAAACTGAATGACAGTCTTGCAGGGTAGATTATCCTTGGTTGTAGGTTTTTTCCTTTCAGTTCTTTAATTATATCTTGCCACTACCTTCTGGCCTGCAAAATTTCTGCAGAAAACATCACTTAATGGCCTTATGGTGGTTCCCTTGTATATTACTCTTTGTTTTTCTCTTGCTGACTTTAGAATTCTCACTTTAACTTTTGCTATTTTAAGTAGATAGTCTTGGAGTGGGTCTCCTTAGCTTCATCTTGTTTGGGACTCTCTATGATTCCTGTACCTGGATATCTGTTTCCTTCTTAAAGTTAGGAAAGCTTTCAGCCACAGTTTCATCAAATATATTTTCTGGCCCTTTCTCTCTCCCTTCTCCTTTTGGGATCCCTATAATGAGAATGTTAGTATGCTTGATCTTGTCCCAGAGGTCCCTTACACTATCCTTCTTAATTTTTTTTTTAATTTTGCTGTTCTGATTGAGTGATTTCCAGTATTCTGCTTACCAGGTAGCATATGCATTCTTCTGTGTCACCTAATCTGTTGTTAACTTCTTCTAGCGTATTTTTCATTTCAGCTTTATTTCTTCAATGCTGATTGGTTCTTTTTTATATTTTCTAGTTCTTTGTTGAATTCCTCACTGTGTTCCTCTACTGTTCTACCAGGGTGTGCTGGCAGTTGCCATCTTGGTGGAAGGTAGGGCTGGAGTTAGTGGGGCTAGAACTGGAGTCTGGTGAAAGCCAGGGCTTCTCCCAGGCAAGATGGTAGTCAACGCCACGTTGAGGGGGCATAGCGAGGGCCTGAGGGGCTACAGCAGGAATCCTGAGGGAGTTGGGCTTCTCCTCAGAGTGATGATGGTCTCTATGTTGGTTGGGGGTGGGGCCAGGGCCAAGGGGCTGGAGCCACAGTTCTGTGCTAGCTTTGCTTCTTCCTGGTGCATGCCATGGTGTTCTCTACCTTGGCCAAGAATAGGATGGAGAAAAAGGAGCTGGAGCAGAAGCCTAGTGCAGGCTGGGGGAGCATGCTTGGGTGGTCCTCTGGCCAGCCAGAGCACCAGGAAGTTTTCAATTTATTGTTTCTGCAGGGGGACTGGGAGCAAGCAGTTCTGTGCATGCACCCTTGAAGACCAGAGTCTCAGTTTCCTACAGATCTCTGGTAAGCCCCACTGGTTTTCCAACCAGCCAAGGGGGTTAATCTTCCTGGTGCAGACCCCATGACTTGGGTGCCCAGTGTGGGGCTTGAGCCTCTCACCCCTTAGCAAGATCCCAGATGATATCCCCCCCCTTCTGGGTCACCCACCAGTGGTATAGGTCCTGACTAGATCACTTCTCCCCTCCTACCACAAGACTATGTGAGGTTCCTTCTTTATAATCTTGGTTGTATAAAAGCTATTATGCTAGTCTTCATGTCATTCTCAGAGAGAGTTGCTCTATACATAGTTTGATGTGTTTGTTAGGGGAGGTGAGCTCAGGGTCTTCCTACTCCATCATCTTGATTCCACCTGCCTCCCAACAAAACCTCCACAATTTTCTATTTCACCTAAGTGTAATTTCACTTGAAGCTGTATCTCTTCTTCAGTTTCTTTCCTCAATGTCTTATCGTTTTCAGGGCACAAGTCTTTCACCTCTTTGGTTAAATTTATTCCTAAGTATTTTATTCTTCCTTATGTAATTGTAGATGGGATTGTTTTCTTAATTTTTCTTTTGGACAGTTTGTTGTTAGTGTATAAAAATGAAACAAATTTTTGTATATTGATTTTGTATTCTGAAACCTTACTGAATGTGTTTCTTAGTTCTAACAGCTTTTTGGTGCAGTCTTTCGGATTTTCTTCTTAAAGCATCTTGTCATCTGCAAATAGTGACAGTTTTACTTCTTCCTTTCCAATCCGAATGCCTTCTTTCCTTCAGTTCTTTGTTCCTTTCTTCCTTCCTTTCTGCCTGATTGCTGTGGCTGGGACTTCTAACACAATGTTTAATAAAAGTGGCAACAGTGGGTATCCTGTCTTATGCCTAGTCTTAGAGGAAAAGACTTTAGCTTTTCATAGTTGAGTCTAATGTTACCTGTAGGTTTGTAATCTATAGCTTCTATCATGTTGAGGTATGTTCCCTGTGTACCTACTTTGTTGAGAGTTTTTCTAATAAACGGATGCTCAAATTTGTCAAATGCTTTTCTGCATCTAGTGAGATAATCTTATGGTTTTTAGCCTTTATTTTGTTAATGTGGTATTTCATGTTGATTAATTTGTGGATATTGAACCATACTTGCTACCCTGGAATGAATCCTAAAAATAAATCATGACTAAATGATCCTTTTAATGTATTGCTGAATTTGGTAAGCCAATATTTTGTTGAGGATTTTTGCATCTATATTCATTAAGGATATTGGCTTATAATTTTCTTTTTTTTTGTATTGTCCTTATCTGGTTTTGGTTGACCTTACAAAAAAAGTTTGAAAGTGTTCCTTCCTCTTCAAACTTTTTGAACAGTTTTTGAAGGATAGGTAGTAAATCTTCCTAGAATGTTTGAAAGAATTCACCAGTAAAACCATCCATTCCTGGACTTTCAGTTATTGGGAGGTTTTTGAATGCTGATTCAATATTCTTGCTAGTAATTAGTCTATTCAGATTTATTCAAATTTTCTTTTTTTTTTATGAAAAGACTGTGTTTTGAGAAATGTATCCATTTCTTCTAGGTTGTCCAATTTGTTGTCATAAAATTGTTCACAGAAGTCTCATGATCCTTCATATTTCTGTGGTGTCAGTTATAACTTCTCCTCTTTCCTTTCTTATTTTGTTTATGTGAGCCCTATCTCTTTTCATTTTGACTAGTCTAGCTAAAGATTGGACAATCTGGTTTATCTTTTCAAAGAACCAGCCCTTAGTTTTGTTGATCTTTTCATTTTTTTAGTCTCTATTTCACTTTTTTTCTACTTTGATCTTTATTCCCTTCCTTCTACTAATTTTGGGCTTCATTTGTTCTTCTTTTTCTAGTTTCTTTAGGTATAACGTTAGATTGTTGTTATGAGATTTTTCTGATTTGTTGAGTTTGTTCTGTATTGATATGCACTTCCCTCTTAGAACTACTTTTGCTATATCCTATAGATTTTGGTATATTGTATTCTGTATTCATTTGTCTCTCTGTATTTTTTATTCCTTTTTTTTGATTCTTCAGTGAGTCATTGATTATGCAGCAGCATGTACTTTAATCTCCATACATTTGCAATATTTCAGTTTTCTTTTTGTAATTGATTTCTAGTTTCATATCACTGTGGTCAGAGGTGATGCTTGAAAGAATTTCAGTCTTTTAAAATTTATTAATACCTATTTTGTGGCTTAACATATGATCTATCCTGGAGAACGTTCCATGTACACTTGAGAAGAATTTGTATCCTGCTGCTTTTGGATGAAATATTTCATATGTATCTATCAAGTCTATCTGGTCTAGCATGTCATTTAAGGTCATTTCATTTAAGATCCACATTTCCTTATTGATTTTCTGTCTAGATGATCTAGCCATTGATTTGAGATGTTTAAGCCCCCCACTGTTATTGTATTGCTGTCAATTCATCCCTTTAAGTCTTTTAATATTTGTTTTATATATTTTGGTGTTCCTATGTTGGATGTATATATACTTAAAAATGTTTTATCTTCTTGCTGGATTGACTCCTTTATCATTAGGCAATACTCTCCTTTGATTTTCATTACAGTCTTTGTGTTAAAGTCTATTTTATCTGATGTGAGTATAACTAGAACAGCTCTATTTTTGTTTCCATTTGCATAGAATATCATTTTCCATCCCTTCATTTTCGATCTCTGTGTGTCCTTACTTCTGAAGTGAGTCTCTTATAGGTTCCATATAAATGGGTCCTGTTTTTTATCCACTCAGCTGCTCTATGTCTTTTGATTGGAGAGTTTTGTCCATTTACAGTTAAAGTAATTATTGCTTCAATGTATTACTGCCATTTGTTAATTGTTTCGTGGCTGTTTGTGTAGTTGCTCCCTGTTCCTTTCTTCTTCTCCTTCTCTTCCATTGTGGTTTGATGGGTTTCTTTACTGTTATGCTCAGATTCCTTTCTCATTTTCTTTTGCATATTTACTATGAATATTTGCTTTGTGGTTTCCATGAGGTTTACCTATAACATCCTATATATGATCTATTTTAAATGATAGCACCTTATTGTTAAACACATTCCAAAATTTTATCTTCTCTCCTACATTGTTTTACATTTGATGCCTCCTTTTATATCTTTTTATTTTATACATCCCTTAACTACTGTAGTTTTAGTTAATTTTACTATTTTTATATTTTTAGCCTGGGAAATTCTCAAGCTACTGTCTCTGCCTTGGGACTAAGAGCTCGTGAGTTGTGTGTGAGCCCTTCAGAAGAAGACTCTCAGTTTCTTACAGCCCTCTGGCTCTCTCAGACATAAGCCTTGCAGGTTTTCAAAGCCAGTCATTTTAGGGGCTCACCTTTCCAGTGCATGTCCCATGGGCTGAGGCAGCCAATACGTGGCTCAAACCCCTTGCTCCTCAGAAAAGAGCGCTGTATTTGTGACACCCCTCCCACTTGGGTTGCTGTGCTGGTGGCAGGGGTCCTGGCAATACTATGAGTCTGTTCTTTCTGGCTGTCTCAATGTGGCTCCCCCCTCATCTTTTTTGTTTCTTGTTGTGAAAGAGCTGTTTTCTCAGTCTAAAGATCTTTTTTGGAGAGAAATGTTCATTATGTATCTGTAGCTTTGGTGTGTTTGTGGGAGGAGCTTAATACCTTCATCACCATTTTGAACACTTCTTGATCACTCTAAACTTTTTATCAGGTAAATCATTTATCTCCATTACACTAAGTTTTTTTTCCCCTGCAGCTTATCCTTTTCTTTCATTTAGAACATATTCCTCCATTTCCTCATGTTGTTTTGTCTCTGTGTTTGGTTTTTTTTTTTTTTTTTTTTTTTTTTTTTTTTTTTTGTATTAGGCAAAATAATACCTCTCCTAGTCTTGAAGGAGTGGTCACAGGAAGACTAGGGATGTGTTTCAGTCTGCTGTCCCTGTGGTGCCTTGCAGGTGGGAGCCTGCCAAGAACTCTCTCTCCAACTGTTTCAGTACTCTGGGTCCCAGAAATGCAAGCCCCTGGCCACCAGTGCCAGGCATTCAAGGGACAACCCCTGTGTGGACTCCATGTTTGCCAGCTTTGGCAGGGCCACCAGCAGTGGGGAGATGTACCTGGCCACAGCAAGCCTGCTTGCCAGCTTGAGCAGCGCCTTGGAAAGGGTCATAATATTCTTAGCATAAAAAGAGTTCTTATGAATCAATAAGAAACAGATCAACATGGGAAAAATGAACAAAGGGCAAAAAGAGAAAATTTCTAAAAGGATAATTGTAAGTAAGTGCTCAATTATCATGTAAAAAATTTCATCTTAAAAAATGCTCATCTTCAGTAGCAGTCAATGAAATGCATATTCAAACAGTAATGAGATACTATTTTTCATCTATCAATCTGGCATTTTTTTAAAAAAAATGATAGTAGTGATGGTGAGGGTGCTGGGAAATCAGTTCTCTAAATTGCTGGTGGGAGTGCAATTTGATAGTACCTTTATTGAGAGCAATTTTACAATATGAATCAAAAGCCTTAATGTCTTATACTTATAACATAGTAATTCCAATCCTAGAAATTTATCATGAGGAAACAATTATGGATGTGTAGAAATATAGAAATGTTTATGACAACTCTATTCATAATGGTAGGAACAGAAAATAATCTCAATGTCTGGAAAAAAGGAGATTGAATATGGTATAAAATGCCCAAAAGAAGGAAATAATGTCCCATTAAAAGTTATGCTGCAAAAAATATTTAATGAAACAGAAATGCTTTATAAATGTGCTGTTAAATTAAAAAATAAATAAATACAAGCTACAAACTATTTGTTTATGTCTGGTGTAAATGTATAGAGAAAAGTCTGAAAAGACATTCTATAATATTTACAGTAGTATATCTGAGTGGAGGGAATGCCAATCATTTTTATTTTTAATTTACATTTATCTGTATTTCCTATATTGCTTAAAGTATATAGATACTATTTGTATAATTAGAAAAATAAGATTTATAAAGGAAAGAAATGCACCCTGATCTCAAGGCACTTATAATTCCACAGCTTATGACAGCACAAAACATTTTTTATTGGTCATAAATCTGAGGGGTTTTTTTTTTGGTGAAAACCACAATTTTTTATTTAAAGGTATTCATTAAATATAGACCTAAATGTGATTTAACTTTCACATTTTGCATTTCTATAATAATTCTACCTAATAAAACTGAAAAAGGAAAAAAATGCATTTCTCTATTTGCACCTGAGGATATCTAAAAAATTTTTCTCTTCTTGACTACCCAGAAATTTTGACATCAAAAAATTGAATCCATGTTTTAATCAATCAACCTTTGAGTGTGAATTGTTAATGTGGACTTGAAGCACTGTGAAATTTTAAGGTGAAGAGAAATTTAGATCTACAATCTTATTGAAGTAAAAACATTCTTTCATCTTACTGAAGTTTAAGATGATTTCTTAGAAAAATTCTACAGCTTTCAAAAGTAACCTGATTTACTCTTGTCAACATTTCAAATGTTGAATCTATTGGGACTAAAGACCAAATGAGAAATTGATGTCCTACCAAAAGACTGAACATTAAGTCCCCCTTGAGACACTGAGAGTGATTTTGGTTCAATTCTATTAATGTAAATCCCAGGAAACCCAACTGACAGAAGGGAGAAGCAGAGGACGGAAGTGGAGGTAGTCCAATGTAGAATGATACAATATCTTTTTTCACTTGTATAATAAAAAGAATACCAAATATGGTTTCAGAAGATCTATCTGAGTTTGAATTCCATCTCTATCACATACTACATGTGACATTCTAGGCACGTAACTACTTTTTGAAGCCTTAGTTTCCTCTTTCGTAAAATAAGGATTAAAAAAAACTCTAACAGAATTATTGAGATTAAACTGCTTTCAACATTGGAAAGCTAGAGAGGCGGCCAAGATGGCGGAGTAGTAGGACGCTCGTAGCTCACCCTCTCCCACAGATACACCAAGACTCACATCCACGGACCCACTCAGCCAACCAGAGCACCTGCGGAACTCCCACAGAACACCGTCCTCTTCAAAAGACAAAAGACGCCAAAAATCTGGTAGGAGAAAGGAAAAACAGAAAGACGAAAAGGCAGAACAGTGCGGGACTGGTTCCACGGGGAGGGAGCGGCAAAGGACAACTTGCGCTCCTTTGCTGGGTCTCCCCCTATCCAACGGAGAGGCCAGAGGGACAGAGGGGGAGCCTCTGAGGCTCGGATCTGTACGGAGCAGCCCTTGACCGACAGAACTAAGTTAAACAGGCACAGAGGGTCCCTGTAACACCCAGCCCGAGACCCGAGCCTGGAGCTGGGGGCCGGGACAGGCTGCCCGAGCCGCGCAGAGGATGGGGACAGCTGTGCTGAGGCAGCCCAGGGGGACTGTAGGGGGCTGCGCAAAGTGGATGAGTGGGTGCACAGGGCAGAACAACCTGGGCCCTCCATGAAACAGCAGGGCTGATGTGCCCTGGGGGGAAGGGTGCATACCCCCATCTCTGAAAACCCACGGAAGGTTTTCCGTGAGGAGAGGCGGGCCTCAGGCACGGCCACCATATCCTCCGGCACTTGGCACCCAGGTGGGGGCGGGGGCAAAACCTGAATCCGCGCCTGGGGGCTGGGCGGCCTCAAAGGCCAGACAGTGACCTGTTTGCAGCCCAGTCAGATAGGATCCTTCCACCCTGGTGCCTCGCAAAGTTCGCAGCGCCAGGACAAACAAGGAGCTGAGTTTGGACACAGAGCAGGGGCGGGGCTGTTCCAAGGCGGAGCGCACAGTGGGATGGAGCGTGCAGCCGCATGGAGCTGTGGAGCTACCGGCACCAGGAGACGGTGGGTGACCCCCCCCACCCCGCCTTTCCGGCAGGAACGCTGTGCTGGGAGGGGGCGCGATCTGCTTGCTGACCGGCACTGGGAGCAGCACAGATGAGGGGGCCAACGGAGGGCCTCTGGAAACAGCAAGCTGGGCTTGCAAAACAGGGCGAAGACACAAAGACTTCTCATGAAGAGCACACAGTCTTCAGACCACCCTCTCCCCTCCTTTTCTTTTTTAATCTGTTTTTACCTGTTGCATTTTCTATTACCTTTTTAATTTTTACTTTTTAAACAATTATATACCCTCCCAGTTTTAATCCCTTTTAAATCTTTCTTTTAAAATAATATTATTATTTAAAAAAATGCACGTCATGTCATTTTTTCTCTTGGTTTTGATCTCCTGTTATTGATTATACACAGGTTTCAGACATATTTTTTTCCCTCTTTTCTCCTATTTTAAAGGTTTCTAAGAGACATCTCAACCCGATTCCTATTCTGCTTCAACTTGCTCTTCAATTATTCATTATACACTGTTTTCAAACCTTTTTATCCTCCTCTTTTTCAAAATTCTCTCCTTATCATGTCTTTTTTTATCTGTTCTATTTTTATTACTTTTTTAATTTCTACTTTCTAAACAATTATATATGCTTCTACTTTTAATTCCTTCTTAAATTTTTCTTTCAAAGTAGTTATATTATTATTATGTTTTAAAAATCCACCTGATTTCATTTTCATTTCTTTTGGTTTTGATCTCCTGTTATTGATTATAAATAGGTTTCAAATATCCATTTTTGATCTTTTTTCCTTTTTTTAAGGGTTTTAAAAAAAGATGTCTCAGCTCAAATGCTAGTCTGATTTAAATTGCACTTCTATAACTTATTATACACTGTTTTCAAATCTTTTTTTCTCCCTTCTTTTAAAATTCTCTTTCTCTCCTTTTTTTATTTTTGAAGTTTTATTCCTACATAGGCATTAGATAGATAAATAAATAAACTCCTTTAAGGACCACAATAGATAACTGATACTCCATAAGCCACAGTGCCAGAGAGATATGAGCAAGATGAAGCAGAGAAACCATTCCAAATTAAAAGAAGAAGAGAGATTCCCTGAAAGAACGATCAATGAAATAGACATCGGTAGCCTACTAGATCAAGATTTCAAAAAAGGAGTGAGCAAAGTATTGAAGGAATTAAAAGAGATAGTGTTTAGAGATATAAAATATGTCAAAAATGAAATAGAAGCTGTAAAGAAGAGCCAAGTAGAATTGGTAAACTCATTGGCTGAGATGAGAATGGATCTAAAGGCTGTGCAAAGCAGACTAGATAATGCAGAGGAACAAATTAGTGACCTAGAAGACAGGACAACAGAAAGCACCCAATCAGAACAACTGCAAGATAAACAAATAAAAACAAATGAAAGCAACATAAGGGACCTATGGGATAATATAAAGCATGCCAATCTTCACATAATAGGAGTCCCAGAAGGGGAAGAAAGAACAAAGGGGATTGAAAAGGCTTTTGAAGAAATCATGACTGAAAACTTCCCAAACTTAAAGAAGGAATCACATATCCAAGTACAGGAAGTTCAAAGGGCCCCAAACAGGAAGAACCCAAACAGACCCACACCAAGACATATCATAATCAAGATGGCCAGAGTCAAGGATAAAGACATGATCCTAAAGGCAGCAAGAGAAAAGCAAACAGTAAGTTACAAGGGAACCCCCATAAGGCTCTCAGCTGATTTCTCTACACAAACACTACAGGCCAGAAGGAAGTGGCAAGATATATTCAAGGTCCTGAATGGAAAAAAAAGATGCAGCCTAGGATACTTTATCCAGCAAGGCTATCCTGTAGGATAGAAGGAGACATAAAGAATTTCACAGACAAGCAAAAACTAAGAGTTTAGCAACACTAAACGCATGCTAAAAGAAATATTGAAAGGTCTACTCTAAATAGAAAAGCAGCAGGATGCTACAGAAATGAGAATCTCATAACTGGAAAGGTGGTAACTCATGAATTACAAATAAAATAAACACAAAATTGTAAAAGAAGACATCTACATCATTAGGAGTGGGAGAGGGAAGCAAGAAAATATACAGTATTTCTTTTCTTTGTTAATTTTTTTGTTTTTGGTAGGATGGGTTCGAGATATAGTAATGGGCTAATAGACTTACAGAAAAGGGTAACCACAAGCCAAAAACTTACAAGGGAGTCACAAAAACTAAATAAAATCCATGATAATACAAAGGAAGATTACCAAACCACAAAAGGAAGAAGAAAGGAACAAAGAGGAAACACCAAATAAACTGCAAAATAAGTTCAAAATGGCAATAAACACACATCTATCATTAATTACTATAAATGTTAATGGACTAAATGCTCCAGTCAAAAGACATAGAGTGGCAGACTGGATAATAAAACAAGAACCTTCAATATGCTGCATACAAGAGACCCACTTTAGGGAGAAGGACAAGTCTAGATTGAGAGTGAAAGGATGGAAAAGGATATTCCATACAAATGGAAAAACCAAAAAAGCAGGTGTTGCAGTACTGATTTCAGACAAAATAGATTTTAAAACAAAGGCCATAAAGAAAGGTAAAGAAGGACATTTTATAATGATTAAAGGAGTGATACAAGATGAGGACATTACACACGTTAATATATATGCACCCAATTTAGGAGCACCTAAATACATAAAACAATTCCTAACAGAGATAAAGGGGGGATATTGATGGGAATACAATCATAGTTGGAGATTGTAACACCACATTAACATCACTAGACAGATCTTCCAGACAGGAAATAAGTAAGGCAACAGAGAAACTAAATAATACAATAGAAAAATTAAACTTGGTAGATATTTTCAGAGCATTACATCCCCCCAAAATAGGACATACATTCTTTTCAAGTGCACATGGAACATTTTCTAGGATTGATCATGTACTTGGGCACAAAAGAAACCTCAGCAATTTTAACAAGATAGAAATTATCTCAAGCATCTTTACTGACCACAATGCCATGAAACTGGAAATCAACAACAGAGAAACAAAGGAGGAAAAAAGGAAAGCATGGAGATTAAACAATATGCTATTAAAAAACTAATTCAATGAGGAAATCAAAGCTGAAATTAAAAAATATCTTGGGACAAATGAAAATGAAAGCATAACCACACAAAATTTATGGGACACAGCAAAGGCAGTGCTAAGAGGGAAGTTTATAGCGATACAGGCCTTCCTCAAAAAAGAACAATCTCAAATAAACAATTTAACCCACCAACTAAAGAACTTGAAAAAGAAGAACAAAAACCCTCAAAAGGCAGCAGAAGGAAGGAAATTATTAAGATTAGGGAGGAAATAAATAAAATAGATATTTAAAAAAGTAGAAAAAAATCAATCAAACCAAAAGCTCGTTTTTTGAAAAAGTAAATAAAATCGACAAACCTCTGGCCAAACTCACAAAAAAGAAAAAAGAGAGAGCACAAATTAGCAAAATAAGAAAGAAAAAGGAGAAAATACAACAAATAAAATAGAAATACAGAATATCATATAAGAATATTATGAAAAACTGTATGTAACCAAACTGGATAACCTAGAGGAGATGAGCAAGTTTCTGGAAACATACAGTACACCAAGGTTGAATCATGAAGAAACTGATCACTTGAACAAACCAATCACTAGAAATGAAATCGAAGTAGCCAAAAAAACCTCCCTAGAAATAAAAGCCCAGGAACGGATGGCTTCACCAGGGAATTCCACCTAACATACAAAGAAGAACTCATATCAGTCCTTCTCAAACTCTTTCAGAAGATTGAAAAGGAGGGAATACTCCCAAACTCTTTCTATGAAGCCACCATCACCCTGATACCAAAATCAGGCAAAGACACTACCAAAAAAGAGAATTATAGACCAATATCACTGATGAACATAGATGTCAAAATCCTCACCAAAACATTAGCAAATAGAATCCAACAACACATAAAAAAGATTATACATCATGACCAAGTGGGGTTCATCCCAGGGACACAAGGGTGGTTCAACATATGCAAATCAATCAACATAATACATTAACAAGAGAAAGGACAAAACCCACATGACCATCTCAATAGATGCAGAAAAAGCATTTGATAAAATACAACACCCACTGATGATAAAAACTCTCACCAAAGTGGGTATAGAGGGAACATATCTCAACATCATAAAAGCTATATATGACAAACCTACAGCCAGCATAGTACTCAATGGTGAAAAACTCAAAAGCTTCCCACTAAAATCTGGGACAAGACAAGGATGCCCACTATCACCACTCCTATTCAACAGTCTTGGAAGTCCTAGCCACAGCAATCAGGCAAGAGAGAGAAATAAAAGGGATACAAATTGTAAAAGAAGAGGTAAAAGCGTCACTATATGCCAACGACATGTTACTATATATAGAAAACCCTAAAAGGTCCACACAAAAACGACTAGAGCTGATTGAAGAATTCAGCAAGGTAGTGGGTTACAAGATTAACGTTCAAAAATCAGTGGCATTTCTTTACACTAACGATGAATCAACAGAAAAAGAATGTAAAGAAACAATCCCCTTTAAAATAGCATCCAAAGTAATAAAATACCTAGGAATAAATCTAACCAAGGAGGTGAAAGAATTATACACAGAACACTATTAACCATTGATGAAGGAAATTAAAGAAGACTTTAAAAAATGGAAAGATATCCCATGCTCTTGGATTGCAAGAATCAATATTGTTAAAATGGTCACATTGCCCAAGGCAATCTACAGATTTAATGCAATCCCTATCCAATTACCCAGGACATATTTCACAGAACTAGAACAAATCATAATAAAATTTATATGGAACCATCAAAGACCTAGAATTGCCAAAGCATTACTGAAGAGAAAGAAAGAGGCTGGAGGAATAACTCTCCCAGACATCAGACAATACTATAGAGCTACAGTCATCAAGACAGCATGGTATCAGTACAAAAACAGACATATAGACCAATGGAACAGAATAGAGAGCCCAGAAATGAACCCACAAACTTTTGGTCAACTCATCCTCGACAAAGGAGGCAAGAATATACAATGGAAGAAAGACAGTCTCTTCAGCAAATGGTGTTGGGAAAACTGGACAGCAGCATGTAAAGCAATGAAGCTAGAACACTCCCTTACACCATACACAAAAATCAACTCAAATGGATCAAAGACTTAAACATAAGACAAGATACAATAAACCTCCTAGAAGAAAATATAGGCAAAACATCATCTGACATACATCTCAAAAATGTTCTCCTAGAACAGTCTACTCAAGCAATAGAAATAAAAGCAAGAATAAACAAATGGGACCTAATGAAACTTACAAGCTTCTGCACAGCAAAGAAACCATAAGTAAAACAAAAAGACAACCCACGGAATGGGAAAAAATCTTTGCAAATGAAACCGAAAAAGGCTTGATCTCCAGAATATATAAGCAGCTCATATGACTTAATAAGAAACAACCAAACAACCCAATCCAAAAATGGGCAAAAGACCTAAACAAGCAATTCTCCAAGGAAGACATACAAATGATCAATAGGCACATGAAAAAATGCTCAATATCACTAATTATCAGAGAAATGCAAATCAGAACTATAATGAGGTATCACCTCACACCAGTCAGAATGGCCATCATTCAAAAGTCCACAAATGACAAATGCTGGAGAGGCTGTGGAGAAAGGGGAACCCTCCTACACTGCTGGTGGGAATGCAGTTTGGTGCAGCCACTGTGGAAAACAGTATGGAGATTCCTCAAAAGACTAGGAATAGACTTACCATAGGACCCAGGAATCCCACTCCTGGGCATATATCCAGAAGGAACCCTACTTCAGGATGACACCTGCACCCCAATGTTCATAGCAGCATTTTTTACAATAGTCAAGACAAGGAGACAGCCTAAATGTCCATCAACGGATGACTGGATAATGAAGAAGTGGTATATTTATACAATGGAATACTACTCAGCCATAAAAACCAACAACATAATGCCATTTGCAGCAACATGGATACTCCTGGAGAATGTCATTCTAAGTGAAGTAAGCCAGAAAGAGAAAGAAAAATACCGTATGAGATCGCTCTTATGGGGAATCTAAAAAATGAACAAACAAACAAAGCATAAATACAAAACAGAAACAGACTCATAGACATAGAATACAAAGTTGTGGTTGCCAAGGGGGCAGAGGGTGGGAAGGGATAGACGGGATTTCAAAACTGTAGAATAGATAAACAAGATTATACTGTACAGCACAGGGAAATATACACAAGTTCTTATGGTAGCTCACAGAGAAAAAAATGTGACAATGAATATATATATATGTTCATGTATAAGTGAAAAATTGTGCTCTACACTGGAATTTGACACAACATTGTAAAATGATGACAAATCAATAAAAAAATGTTAAAAAAAATTGGAAAGCTCTATATCAATGGTTCCCATGTGAAGGGAATTTTGCTCCCCAGAAGACATTTGGCAGTGTCTGGAGACATTTTTAGTTGCCACAATTGGGAGAGGGTGGATGAATGGAATCTATTGGGTAGAAATGAGGGATGATGGTAAACATCCCATAATGCACAGATCAGCTCCTCACAATAAATTATCCAATTTGTTGTGAATTATCCAATCCCAAAAGTCAATAATCCTGAGGCAAAAAAAAAAAAAAAAAACGCTGTTCTACACTCTTTTATAATTATTACTTACTTTTATGCAGTGAGCTACCGGCGACCTTGACTTCCCTGCTCTATTCTCTGTCAACAGTTCAGCGTCTTACTAAGAGGTTTCTTCTTCAATCAATCCCCAAGAAATGTAACCACAATAACTGCCTCTTTAAGTACACGGCTTTGTCTAGTTTATCACTCTTCTCTTACCAACATGTACAAATCACATGCCTATAGAGAAAGACTAGTAAACTATGACTTGAACATGAAAAACCCTAGACACCTGACTTCTTTAATTGTATCATTTAAGGGTTCTACTTCATATGAATTGGTGAAGATTTGTGGGTACCAACAGGAAGACAGGAGCCTGGCATTCAAGAAATAACTGGCAAAATAATGCTGTCGGATTAGGTTGAATACCTGTGCAGCTGCTCCATGAACAATCATTAACAAGGTCAGAGAATATGCTAGAAATTCACAAAAGCAAAACAGCTATCTGACTAAGCTGTTTGACTTATTAGTATTGTTTTGATTTTTCAGCATCTCAGTTTCTCCCTCTGAAAAATGAGACTTGGGAAGGGGAGTCACAATCATGAATAAGGATGATTTCTGATACTTGCTCTCATCAGTGTTGTCGCTATTGAGGGGACGGTACAGCATGTCTCCCTTTCCTGTCCAGGTGAAGAACCATGAAAAAATGAAAATACATGTTTCCTTCATATGTCCTGGATATATGGCTTCACTGCACATGTTCATAAATGAAATAAAATAGATCATCTCCAAATTACCACTGAAAAGTCAACCTAGTTAAGTCAACTCTGTTAAAAGAATGGAACAGTTAATTCAATGGTCTGAAAAAAAAAATCAAACCTATTCACACTAGCTGTTTGACTCAGGCTGTGTCTAAACATATAAACTGATCAGGCTGGTTAAGTCAGTCAGTGGTTCATGAAGCTGGTGAAAAGAGATCATTCGAAGAGATGATGCTCTTTTAGCCTCAAAGAGATATAACTTTAACCTGACTCTAAGTGAATCACAAAATTACGTCTCTCTCTAAAATTATACAGGCAATTATGAATATCCCAATTAATAAAAAGAGAAATGCCTTTATTTGCTCAGTGGACAGGGATATTAAAAACAAGGAGAAGTGCACATGCTATTCAATAGGCATATGATTAAACCTAGATGATTCAGACAGAAATCCTATTCATAGAGAGAGCAATTTATCCCAGTGAAATCACCCTTTGTGTTTGGTTGATGCAGAAGGTGCCTTAATTTCTCTGACATATAAAGAAGGTAGATCTTGATGTCCAAATACACCACGCAGAATGTAGGCATTTTCACACATTGCTGTCAGATAAGGAATTGGAGTACATTTTTAAAGACTCTTGGGAGGCCACTGAACTTGGATCATTCTTAGCTAAGTTATCTAAAACACTTCAAATACTTTAAAATAAAACTAATCCCCGCACTGGTGTGTTGAAAACTTTTCCTATCCCCAGGGCACTAAAATAATACCCTTTTGAACAGTAGGTGAAGTATTTTTAGGCGACAGCTCTCTAGTTATAACAAGGCAAGTCAATTTTTAGGAATTAGGGATGCTAATCACAGTGTCTCAAGATGTGCATTGCCGGGGAGTGAAATATAAGACCACAAACTGATATGACTGCAATGTGCTACGCTCCCTCGATGGAGATGTAAATGGGAGGGAGACTCAGCTTCCTGTCCTGCCACAGCTTGATCCATCATAAAGGTCAAGATAATTGGCCACATACTGCAAAATCAACACCACTCTCTCCCCTAGCCTAGCAGATAAATGTAGAAACTCAGCTTCCTGCAGGGCTAAGTGGTGGCTAGCCCAGATGGAGGAGGAGAAGGTCTGAAAATATGCATGTAAGAACACAAGGCCTTGTAATGATGCCATCAAATTTAGCATTAAATATATTTTACAATCAATTGAGATACCGTAGGTTGCCCCCAAACATGCGTGAAATACTTCCAGGGTCTTACCAGACTGCATACTCTCTCATGTTTATGCCTTTCTAGTGTTTTTGGACTTTAAAAACTCTCAACACTATAAATGTACTTGTGTTAACAAATGAAACTGCAATAAATGCAATTTCTGGTTTAATGTCATTATTAAAGTATAACTATTTGAGAATTCAATTTCCCTGAAATGTCCCATCTTACAACTCAAAGCTAAGGGAGGCATTGACTAAAACAAAGGGTGTCAGAAAATTCACATTAAAGTAAAAAAATAAGTGAGGTACTAAAAGTTGCCAAATAGATTGAGTTTCATATCTAACAGTAACCTATTACAGAGATTACAAAGGCATATATTTATTTTAAAATGTGAAGTCCATGATTAAGATGTAAAGTGAACAAGACCATCAATTTATGTCACCATGCAATGGTTGTATACAGGACCTCAGGGGTGTGAAACCTTTGCAGTTACACAAGGACATTGGCTCAGGGGGGCTCTGTATTTGGTTTAATGGTCTGTTGTTGCTGTATTGAAATTCTTAATACTTTTTAATAAACAAAGATCCTTGCATTTTCATTTTGTACTGAGACCCGCTTATCATGTAGTCAATCCTAACTGTATGAACAATTTAATTCCCACAAAAATGTTCCTATCTTAGACTTTCCAATAAGAATCTTCATAAGAAATATCACCTTCAAAGGATAACCTACACAGAATAGAAGGCAACGTCAATGAGAAGGGAACATATTTTGGGAAAGTTGAAAATGTAAAGACAAAAAATAATAATGGACTTTGAAGAAATGATTGACCCTTTTTACTCCCAGGAAGTTGAGTTAAAAATCTTAATATAGAAAAGCAGCTCTTTGATTGCTAACCTTAAGTCACTATGGGGAAAAAGAAATCCAATGTTCGAGCCGTAGGACATTGAGAAGCAAATTAATTTCAGTTCTTTTCTGAGGTTCATTTAAAGGGACTGACTGGAACCATTTCAAAAAGCACAGTTAAAGTGCTGCTGACGTATGCTCAAGTTGGTCCTAATTAGCACTCGGAGTAGGTCTGTCACAGCGTTTTGGAGAGTAAGCAGAAGCATTAAAACTACACCCAAGTATTAGCAGTGATTGAAAGTATGCCACTGGGTGAGAGTGGGCAAGATTACTTATTTTATAAAACGGGAGAGCGAAGCATGGAGAAAGAGCTTGCAAGAGAAAAAGTGGGCACATTTGAGGAAAGTGTATGAAGAAAATAACTGAAAACAGGATGAAAAGAGTATTGTAGCCTACAACACGCTCAAAAGAGCCAGCGAGGACCTAGGACACGGGCACTAATGAGTACTGATAAGCTCTCCAGGATTTGAGGCCTAAGGCTATTAGTGTATTAAAAGTTCTCACACTTGTTCACAATAGGTTATATCCAGGCAATCCTCCCTCCAGGAAGATAAGTTGTGCTCAGATGCAGAATAATAACTAATGTATGTACAGTGCATCATAATTTACATACATGATCTTTTACATAAAAGATTTTTTACGCTAATAACATCCCTGTAATGTGCATAGTATAATGCCACTTGACA
This sequence comes from Vicugna pacos, assembly GCF_048564905.1. Lineage (NCBI taxonomy): Eukaryota > Metazoa > Chordata > Mammalia > Artiodactyla > Camelidae > Vicugna > Vicugna pacos. Next base: position 50,789,378 of record NC_132987.1, on the reverse strand, counting down.
GATGAGATAATGAGGCTCAGAAAAGGAAAGTGAATTCCCTAAGAATGCAAGTCAGAAGGTAATAGTCATCTTATTCCAAGAGCTGTGCTTTTCCCACCATAAATGTAGTGCATGGCATGGAATATGTTCTAATATTAAAACAAGGTTAACAATAATAATAATAATAACCACAGGAGCTCTTCTGAGGCCCTTTCTTTCTTTCCTTCTTCTCACCACCCACCCACCCATCCATCTACCCATCCATCTGTCCATTGAACACCTAAACTTCTGGGTGAATTCTGGTTTTAAAAAGATAAGCACTTCAAAGTTTTTTCTAGATCTGCCATTATTACACAGTGTTTTTAGAAATGACACTTGCAATGTGTCCATTCAGCAGATTGTTACTTTCTCAACTGTCCAGAGGATGGCAATCAGGGATAATTGAGGATGTGACCGAAGTGGCTCTCCCGTGACTCTCAGTGAGTATGACTGGTACTGCAGTGAGGCTGGTAGGCAACCGACACTAAGTATAAATATCGTAGACTAAGGAAAAGTTGGGTTTTGTCGCTCTTTGCTTCTGCCCTTGCCCCTGTCCTCCTCAGTCTCTGTTCCATCTCCCAATCCTGCTAATAAAATGTAACTTTTGTAACTTTTAACTGAGATGCTAAGACCTTCAAAGACCTTGCATTTTAACAGGGAATTTTATAAAGGAAAACTAAAAGGAGAGCACAAAACGGGAAAGGAGGGAATGCGAGGAGAGGGGTAAGTACTTGTAATTTCCCTGCTCAGCATTTCTACTCTCCATTCCTAGTCTGGGGTTTCCAATAACCTAGATAACTACCAGTCTTTGTGTCTCTCCACTTCCAATTAGTCTATAAGAGAATGGCTAACTAAGGCTTGGCACCCCTACCCCAGCCAGATTGCTAATACTGCTCTAAACTGTAGCTCTTAACTGAGGTCAGAATACAGATACTACGAGTTACGCTGTGTGCATAAGAAACAATCTTCTTCTTTCCTACACTGCATTTTGGTCAAAAAATTAAGATGGGAAATTTAGATTAGAAGCTAAAGAATGCAATTTTCCTCATATCCTCCTTTCTCATCAGCTCACTGCATTCTGGTTTCTGTCCCCACCACACCCCTGAAATTGACCTCATCAAGGTCACTAACAATCCTGTTATTTCTGACACCATGAACCACTGTTTTGTTCTTGAAATGCTTTTGTCCTTTTACTTTCTTGACACTCTATGTTCTTGACATACACCTACCTGTGTGGCTGCCCATCTCCTCTGCATACCTTGCTCCCTCTGTCAGTCTCACTAAGGTTGCCCTTCCAGAGGGACTTATCCTGCCTTTTGATCTCTTCTTCCACTATACAGTCTCCTTAGGTGTCCTCACATCTTACCAGTTTCAGTTACTCTCCACATGCTAAGTCCAAGAATCCCATCTGAGTCTGATTTTTTTTTTAATCTGAGCTTTAAACCTGCAACTATACCCACCAACTGAAAATTACTACTAGTTTATCCCAAAGATGTCTCAGTTTAACATGACTAAAGCTGAGCTGTTATTCCTAAACCTAAATTCAATCTCCTTTTTTCCCTGACCTAATGAATGGAAGTACTACCAAGTCAGAAACGTGGGCATAATTCTTGACCCTGTTATGCCTCCCTTTATCTCTTATTGAATCCTATAAACTCTACCTCCCAAATCTCTCTCTAGTCCATCCACTTCTCTTCGTCTCCACTGCTAGAGCTTTGGTGCAGACCAGCCTCATCTCTTGCTCTGGTCCAGACCACCCTCATCTCTTGCCTACATTACTGTGTGATGGATGGTCTCTTACCAAGCTCCTTTGCCTCTTGCTCTGTCCACCTCCATCTTCCATATCACAGCCTGAGTAATGGTTCTTAAATGTAAATTTGATCATGTCCTTCTCCAACTTTCGCTGGCTCTCCATTGAGCTCACTGGGCTATGTATAATCTGACTACTGCTAACCTCCCCCAGCCTAATCTCTCTGACTCAGCACTTGTCCTGATATTTCAGTCACACTGAATTTTCCTTGCATGTTCCTCTCTTTGCCTTTTCCCCAGGCCTTTCCACATTCGATTCTTTTTTCCCTGAAATTTCTTCCCTGAATAATTCTTCATCATGCTTCCTGTCTCCATTTAGACATCATTTCCTCCCCAAAGTCTTTTCTGACACTGTCTCTCAGTGCCTTGCTTCAGGCTCAGCCACCTCCTCTTTGCTTCTGGAGCCCCTCTATTGCCTTAATGCCAAGATGTGTCATCTTCAGATGACCACTTACTAATCTATAACCTCACCAGACACTGCTATATGAGGACATAGTCTTGTCTATTACAGTTCACACTTGTGTTCTCAACACTTAACAGAGAGCCTGCAACAAAGTAGGTACTTATTACGTAGTCCTTGAAGGAGTAAGTGGACTTGGTAAATCCATTTTTTCAAAAAAGCTTTACATTGTAAAGTTAGATAAGATTTTTTTTTTTAGTGAAACATACATAATAGAAATTAACCAACAAATAAACCCTATGATTCAGAGAGTCTTGTTTCTGAGGAACATTCAACCTCAAAGCTGAGCATTTGCATTTTTTGGCCACTAATAAAGAACTGTGCTGATATGGTTTGTGACACCTGCCTGAGAGTACTAGCCACAGGTCAGTAAGCCCATTAAAAGCCAAAAAGAGTGCGTAGTGCAGACAAGGGTGCAGAGGGGACCAAGCAGTTTGCAGGGTCATGAATGGCTGAAGTTTCTGTTTCTATGGATATGCTTTGGGTCACTTATGCCCTAACCCCCAACCCCACCATTGTTTCTTCTCCTTTATAGCAGGGTTGGACTCCATATAGCACATGGACTCAGCCCCTTCTTTTGGCCCCATCCTGCTCCCAACACTGGAGCTGAAAATGCAGCTCAGCTTCATGATGGGGAAGGTGGCAGGGTATGTTCATCTTGAGACTGCTGAGAACTGGGCTAACTTGGGAAGCACTAACCATATGAAGCCACTGAGAACTTGAAATGTGGCCAGTGAGACAGAGGGGTGAGTTTTAAATTAAATCAAATTTAAATTTAAAAGCTAAATTTAATGGAAAACTTCTAAATATGTCTGGAACAACTTGGATATGTGAGTTTGCTTTTTCAATTGTCAATTTATGGAATCGAAATCAAGTCTTTCTAATCAAAACTCAGCTCCCATGTTAAGATGTGCTACAAGTGTAAAATACATACCAAATTTTGAAGCTTCAGTAAGGAAAAAAAGAATGTAAGCTATCTCATTAATTTTTTTGTATTGATTACATGTTAAAATCATAATGTTTTGGATATATGTGGTTAAAGAAAGTGTATTATTAAAATTAATTTTACCTGTTTCTTTTTAGCTTTTTTAATGATACTACTGAAAATTTTAAATTATACATGCAATTCTCATTATATTTCTTTTGAACAGCATTTGTTTAGGGGCCAGGCTAGGCCTACAGGCAGATGTGCAAGGAGACTGGCAGCCTGTAATCCTTTCTGCTTTATCACTTATGAAAGTGACAAGACTAACGACAACCCTACATCATTAGCTAACGTGTTGAACACTTACTAAGTGCCAGATACTGTTCTAAATTCCTGATAGTGAATAATTCTCATAACTACTCTATGATGAGACTATTTTTATTCCACTTAAAAGATGAAGAAGCTGAGGCATACAGATGAAGTAGCTTGTCTCACAGTTTGTAACTAGCAAAGCCAGGATTTGAACCCAGATATATCTAACTTCAGAGCTTTCACATCAGTGAAATGACAAGCTCACACTTCAAATGTGCAAGACACTCAGGGTGGTACTTTTCTGAGCTCTATTTAAGGAGACAATGTAACAGTCGTTAATACAGTATATACCATGTATTGTTATTAAGTCAAAGGATTAAGCTGGGCACTCTACTTACTACTGAGAAAGAATGAAGTTTGCTTTTTTGTAGTTCATACTCGTGAATACATCCACAGCTCTGTTTGTCAGGTATTGTTTAAGAATGAGAAAGTAAGTGAACTCATGAAGCTCTTTTAAAATAATCATCAAGATAATTGGTTTGTTACAAACAAAAATGCCAAGGAATCCTAACTTTCCTGTGGTAGAAGTGGAACTCATTTCCTCTATGGTCAACTCATTAGCAAAATACTTTACACTGATATGCATTTAGTATGCTTCTATCTGTACCTTCTGTCTGTACCTCTGAATGTACGTTTACTCATTCATTCATTCACTCTTGAGTTATTAACTGAGTGTCAATGTTCCAAGAACTGGCTATAAAATGGACACAAGAACACATAGTCTAAGAAGAGAATTTGTGCCTGGAGAAATAGCCCCAGAGATAGTATAAGTGGGGACTTGTATATACCTAACCTGTCTGTGAATGATAGCTTTTAAAGTTTATGTTTGTATGAACCAAAATGTACATTGTGGGTGCTGGTTGGGGGCATTTATAAATTGGTGTAATAGAAGATTCAAAACTTGATCTCAGCTGTTATAAAAACAATGCAGCTGCTGAGTGAAAACAGATGCCAGGAAGAACCATGCTGAGGATAAAGGAAGGACATTGTGGGAAGCACCACACTTTATAATAACTTGAGGCATCCTATCTAATGACATTATAATTTGGCTCTCACTTATCGGGTAACACACCAGACAGCTTCCACTATCATTTGTCTAGCATCCATTAAGTATTGTCTTCCTTATAATAGTTAGCTTTATGTATTGGACAATGAATGAGGTGGGGGAAACCATCTAAGGCATTTGAGAAATAAACCTAATGACAACAAACAATTTGTCAGACATTCTTTTTCTTCAGCTTTAACATTTGTGTGCCATACCATGAATTAAATGATCTAACTCATCTCATTCATCATCCAAACCACAGAACAAACTGTTATAGTCAAGCTTCTCTAGAATATTATTTGACAGGTGATATATGAATCCATGGAGGGATTGTATGATGAAGGAACATGAAAGATGACAAGTGATACGTCAGCCTTGTAGGCTAGTTACTTTCACTGCATAACAGTCACACACATTTCTGGCTAAATAGTGGGGGATAACTTAAGTATTTTGATTTTTTCATTGTCTGTGGGCTTAAAGGAAATTATAAGGGACCACAGCACAAATACACAGAAACTAAGTATTGATGTCACTTTCTGCAACATTTATTCATTCAACAAACATTTACTAACACTTGCTTTGGGTCAGTACTATTGAAACATCAGATTTTTCTTTTCGGGTTCAGGTGAGTCCTATCCAGGATCACCAAACTAATAAGCAGGAGACTAGCAGAATTCTTCTGACTACAGACAGTATGAACAGTGTCATATGCTGCTTGTCAGTACCTAGTGATAAATGGTTTGGATCCTGCTCCATTTAACTCCCATAGAACTTCCAGTCACCTCTTCCTATAGCAAAGTCTGTTCCATCACTCCAGGACCTGGCTGAATTTATCAACTTGAATAGAAAATTTGATATTCAGCAATCTGCATCTTTGCTGTAAACTTGACCTTTAATTCTCTTTTAATTTGAGAAAAGAACAGAGAAGGCAGACTAAATTGTTTTAACCACTTTACAGAAATGAAGATTCTAAACTTTAATTTTCAAGCCTTGATTCTGCATATTAAATTAATTTGGTGTTACTATTAGACCTATTGGGTGGTTATTCTGGTTAACATTTGCTTTCAGACCTGGGGATACACAAAGAGCGTATTTGGTACCAGGGGACACGTATCGTCTTGGAAAGAAGCAAAACTCAAGACCTAAAGCGGACAAAGTGGACAAAGGATGGAGAGAAAAGTGTTTCCTGAATACCCACCATGCTTTAAATTCTACACTAGTCCCTTTTACATACATTATTTTAATTTATCTATAATAAAAATCCTACAGACTATTATCTTCATTTTATTAAAGAAGAAACTAGATTTAGTAAGTTTATTGAACATGTCCCAAGTCATCAGCTAGTTGGACGCAGAGCTGAAAGTAAAGCCCAAATTTATTTAATACCAAAGTTTCTTTCCACATGGCAAGCTGCCTACATCTGCAATTTGTCTCTAAGTTTGCTATTTCATCAATTACTTTGCAGGTAGATGGAAACAGAGCTCCTTATCTCTTATTTAAATTCTTCTCTTGCTCAGTCTCTTTATCAGCATGAAATTGTGCCTGCTGGTCTCTTAAGCTAACACTTTAGGAATAGTGCTTAACTCTTTACATCCTTTATCGTCCTTCCTATATGTTACCCTTCATATGAAGAAAATTTCCCTTTCCCTAGACTGGCTTTAGGGTAAACAGATCTGATTAATTCTAATTTGTTAAAAGATTATCTAGAAATTGACTTACAAATAGAGGTTACCAATTTTCAAAGGACTAGAATACACTAAAGTGTCCTCAATTCTATAATTATACTGAGTACCATATAATCTTTCATATCTGTATGTCAAAATATCAGCCACCATTTAAGGCTACTTTACCTGCCATTTCTTTTGAGAAGTTTTCTCTGATCTTGTTATAGACCTGAGATTTGTCAGACATTCTTTTTCTTCAGCTTTACCATTTGGGTGCCATACCATGAATTAAATGATCTAACTCATCTCGTTCATCTTATGACTAGTAAGAGTGTGATTCCATTTGTCATAAGAGCTATGAAGGAAAACTCTGATATTATGCATCATGTGGAGAAAAATAAAATGAAATAATTGATGATGCATACTTTTTTTCCTGTTAACACAATTCTAGGTAATGAGCTTCCCTCTCTAACCTAATACATGTTTCATACTTACTCAGATGTGACAAGAACCAATTTGCAAAAAGAAAGTTTATCTTTCTCAAAAGTTTACCATGAACAAAATATGTGAAAATCTGTATGAGGAAAACTATAAAACTCTAATGAATGGAATCAAAGGAGAACTAAATAAAGTAGACATGTTAATGGACAAGAAGACTCAATTGTCAAGATGTCGATTCCTTTCAACTTGATCTGTAGATTCAACGCAATCCCAATGAAAATCCCAGCAAGCTATTCTACGGCTGTTACCCAACTGATTCTAAAGTTTACATGGAGAGGCAAAAGGCCTGGAAGAGGCAACACAACACTGAAGGAGAAAAACGAAGTTGGAGGACTGATGCTATCGAGCTTCAGGACTTACTGTGAAGCTGCAGTTATTAAAAACAGTGTGGTATTGGTGAAAGAACAGACAACTAGATCAATAGAATCAATTGATCTTTGACAAAAAAAGCAAAGGCAATACAAATGGTACTGGAACAGTTGGACATCCACATGCAAAAAAATGCATCTAGACACAGACCTTATACCCTTCACAAAAATTAACTCAAAATAAATCATTGATCTAGACATAAAATGCAAAACTATAAAACTCCTAGACGATAACATAGGAGAAAACTAGGATAACTTTGGTTATCATGATGCCTTTTTAGATACAACACCAAAGGCATGATCCATGAAACAAATAATCAATAAGCTGGACTTCATTAAAATTAAACATTTCTGCTCTGAGAAAGACAATACCAAGAGAATTAAAAGACAAGCTACAAACTGGGAGAAAGTATTTGCAAAAGACTTATCTGATAAAGGACTACTACCCAAATTACAGAAAGAACTCTTAAAACTCAACAATAAGACAACAATCCAATTAAAAAAAAAAGGCCAAGATCTTGACACCTCACCAAAGAAGATGTATGGATGGCAAATAAGCACATGAAAAGATGCTCCTCATCATATGTCATCAGGAAAATGCAAAGTAAAACAATGACCTACCACTGTTTAGAATGGCCAAAATCCAAAACTCTGACAACACCAGATACTGGTGGGATATGGAATAACAGGAACTCTCACACACTGCACGTGGTATTTCAAAATAGTACAGTCACCTTGGCAGTTTTTAACAAAGCTCAGCACACTCATAACATATAATCCAGCAATTGCACTCTCTGGTATTAACCCAGAAGAGCTGAAAACTTATGTCCACACAAAACCTGCACACAGACTGTTATAGCAGATGTATTCATAACTGCTGAAACTTGTAAGCAACCCAGGTGTCCTTCAGCAGGTGAATGGATAAATAAACCGTGGCACAGGCAGACAGTGGAATATTATTCAGTGCTAAAAAGAAATGAACTATCAAGCCATGAAAAGATACAGAGGAAACTTAAATGCACACTATTAAGTGAAAGAAGCCAATCTGAAAAGGCTACATGCTGTATAATTCCAACTATATGACATTCTGGAAAAGGCAAAGCTATGGAGACGGTACAATTATCAGTGGTACCAGAGATGGCTGACAGAGGTGAAAGGCGAGGAGATGAATCAGCAGAATACAGAGGGTCTCTAGTGCAATGAAAATACTCTACATGATATGATAATGATGATATATGTCATCATACATTTGTCCAAACTCAGAATGTACAAGAGCGAGTCCTAAGGAAAAATGTGGACTGTGGGTAACTGTCATATGTCAATGTACTTTCACCCTTGGTCAAAAAATGTACCCTTCTGGTGAGTGATGTTGATAATGCAGGAGGCTATACATGTATGGGAAATTTCTGTACCTCCTTCTCAATTTTGTTGTAAACCTAAAACTTCTCTAAAAAATAAAATCTTAAAATAAAAGAGTTCCATACTTCCATATTATTGAAGCAAAAATGTCTGGGAACAAAATTTGAAGAATTGCAAATTTCACTGAGTTATGAGAGGGCTGCTTCTCTAATCCTCAAGCCAAGGAGCCACTTAAGGATCCATGGTTTGGGTGAATTCTAATTAGAATAATTGAATGCCAGATTGAGAAATACCCTTAGAATTAATGAATTCAAAAAGTCTAGAGTTTTAGCTTTTACAATTTTTAAGGAGAAAGATGGAGGGTGGCCAGCCTTTTATTTTGCCAAGTGAGGAAATCACATAAAATCTACCATCTATTTATCTGTGATCCCATAAATGAATAGGCACTTGGAAACAAAAGAGGAAGAAGAGCATCATCTCAGTATAAAAGACAGTTTCTCCTAAGCAAGGATGAGTACAATATAGCAATATAAATATAGATACAAATGTAAATATAGATAAAATGTTATAGCTACATAAAATGTGTCTTAATTTTTCTCATTTCATTTTAGACTGGTCACAATCGGCATTTAGGAAACTCTGATCTCCTTCAAACTCTTCAGAGCAGCAATGACTGACCAGGGTTACAGATCAGTGGCTGCAGGGACTAGAACTAGTACCCAATCACTGGAGCCCACTTTAATGTTTCTTCTAATCACCATCTGCTTGGACTCTGGGAGCATGACCAAGGGCCCAGGATGGAAGATGAGGTGAATCCTGCTCTACATATAGGGTTTGAGGCAACCTAGGGAGATAGGACAAGAAAAAAAAAAAAGTGGTAGAAATAGTCTGAGGAAAGGAAATGAGTATTTTTAGTTCCTAAGAATACTTTCCGGTTTCCACAGTCTTCCCCTCTCCATGGGGGAAAAACGGATTTTGAAAACAGTAAATCCATGTTTAGGGTAATTTGTTGAGTACCTAATACATTCTCAAAACTGGGTGAGGTGCTTTTAATCTTCATAATCTTTTGAGGTAGCTCTTCTCAGATGTGGAGACTAAGACTTGAGAAGTTATCTGACTAAAATCAGCAGCTGGAACTCCTACCTGTGTAACTCAGGTTCAGACACCCAGTAACTCCATACTATCCTGCCCCACACACTGTTACCCAGGAGAAAGGAAGTACGATATTTGCTTAGCTCCTACCATGTGCCAGGCCCTGGGTTCAGTGCTTTTCATAATTTGCTTCCTGTAGTCCTGACCTCAATCCTATTTATCTTCTTCACTTCACAGATAAGGAAACTGAGACTAAAGATCACACAGCCAGTAAGTGGAGGAGCCAGAAATCAAATGCAACAGAATGATTTCTATTGGCTCCTGAAGCGGAGATTCATCAAGAACCTAAATAAAAGTATATTTTTATATAGAATTCAAACATACATAATAGTAAATCAAAAAGCCATAATATAGTTACCTTAGGATATTTTCATGAACTGATAGGTTGAATAATTCAAAACTGCCATTTTGTAGGTCAAAAGTGGTTGAATATTGTGATTGCATATGGTTTGAACTAATACATATCATTATTAAGTTTTACTAATCCTCGCAATAAATTAAGGACTAGCAAGCTGATAAGAATAGTGACAATAATAATGAGAAAAACACTTATAAGAACATTATCAACTACTATCTTTTTTTTAAAAACCACTTCTATTACATAGCTTTTATCACGCTAAAATGCACAACATAAAATTTACCATCTTAACCATTTTTAAGTGTATAATTCAGTTGTGTTAAGTATATTTACAGTGTTGTGAAACAGATCTCTAGTACTTTTTCATCTTGCAAAACTGAAACTCTATATCCATTAAACAATGAGAGATCCCCAAAAGGGACCACACGGCTGGTGATGTTAGATCAAAGGATACTTCCAAAAGAGATCAATCTGGAATTTTGTGTGAATTTTCTAAGCTTTAATGTTGGCTTTAAAAAAAGAATAGCTTTGTTGAGATATAATTCAGATACCATAAATTTTTCCCATTTAAAGTTACAGTATAATGGTTTTTAGTATACTCACACTATTGTGCAACCACCATCTCTATGTAGTTCCAAAACATTTTCTTCACCCTCAAAGGAGATCTTGTACCTATGAAGCAGTTACTCTCCATTCTCACCTCTCTTCAACCCCTAGTAACCACCATTCTACTTTCTGTTTCTATGAATTTCATTGCTACGGTTACCTCATATTTCTACCATTTTTGAGTATGTAAAATCTGCAAAATGCCACATACACTTTATTTAATTCTAACAAAATTCTATGAATTAAGTAGTAGTATCCTCATTTGTAGCCTAGGAAATTAAAAAGGTAAGGTAGAGAGAAAGTTACATCTGAAACTAACCAATTACTTGTGCTTAACAATTATTTGTTTTCAAATTTGTTAGAACCAAATTAGTTACTGGTAAGAATAATTTTTACCATTGAGAAGATTTCCCATATTTTTTATTTCTGGGAGGTGGCAGTAATTGGGGACTTCCAAACACCCAAATAATGGAGCTCAATAAATACCTGATTCATTACTAAGTGAATGATGTGACAAGATCCCTACTTAAAAGCACTATGAAAGAATGAGAAAAACTTTGAGAGAGAACATGCAAAAAGCTCATGGTAACATTACTCATGTAGAGAAGTTTTTTGCCTGATTTTTCTAAAATAGTGAAAAATGACAGAGACCACATATTATGAGCTACACTGTACCAAAAAAAATTGGATAGACTTCTTGCACAAACATAATATATCATAGATTGCAAGAACATAATTGCAAGAACAAAACAACATTTTATTCTGGAATATCACTGACAAATTTAATTGAACTCTGGAGGAAACAGGATGGTTTAAAATGGGTTAAATGTTAGATGAAATATTATTTAGTGTGTTACTTAGAATTAGTACATAGACAAGTGAGAGAAACTGAGTATGGGAAAATAAATGAAGCCCTTGCGTTTGCAGCACTTAAGAGGATAAACAATAATTGGTTAGAAAAAACAGAAGCTTTGTACTCACACTTCACTCTTTTTTAACAGAAAGACAACATTGGAGACAACAGTTATATCAGAGACTTTGTCACTCATAAAACAAATGAGACAGAGCTGAAAGACAGTGGCAAAACATCTGCATGAAACAGCATCCTTATCTTTGTATTGCTGAAATGGGATTTACTTTCAAATTGAGGTCACATTTTTTAAGAAAGAATTTTTTTTATTTTTAAAGGACAATTATATGATAAATAAGTAATTCTTCCTTAAATAAATAAAAATAAACATTTAAAATAGGTATATATATGTCTATGTAAATTTATATTCCTGAACTAATAAAAATGACTTTAGATTTACACAGAATATTAAAAATTACATGTATTTTCACCTTTATTCCCTCCATTCTATGAATAAACATCTTTGTTGCTAGTTTTTTTTCCCCATTGAAACTCTCCTAACAAAAACTTCTCTTACGATGCATGAAACTTCTCAGAAACTGAATATCTCTATGCTTCAACAGGCTTAAAATTTTTTTCAGATATTCTGCTTGAGTTTGAAGACAACTAAATTTTTGCTCTGTGAATTTTGTGGTAATGCTAATGTCCAAATCTGACTTCAATGAGTTTTGACCTTCTGAGATTTGTCACTATCCAGATGTCAAATCTTTCTTTTTCCTTTTTGAAAAAGAAATTTATTCAGTTCAATGCAAATCATTCTGTCATCTTTCAAGGACAAAGACTGAACAAATTATAGATCTTAATTTTTACCTACAGCTATCTAATATAATGTTTTGGAAATTAGAAGAATTATAGAATTTCAGTACTGGGTGGACCTTTCAAGATAATCAAATCCATTCCCTTAATTTTACAGAGAATGAAGTGTCTTCCCAGATATGACAAAGTTAGGGTCATAGGCAAAATCTAAACACAGTTTTCTAAGAACCATCTAAGGTGGGCCAAACTGTTACCTTCCTCATGCTCTTGTCCAGATCCTAGACAATATAGGGTTCAAAATGAATACATTGAATGGTACTACTTTTTGAGGAAGAAAACTCCAGGCTATTAAAGTGAAGTAATAGTGATTCGTGTACCCTTAGCCATCACCAGACACACTGGGGAATTGCCAGGGTCTCAGAGCTGGCCCAGTGGCAAAAGCGCTGAAACGTTCCATCCCAAACTTGCCGTGGGAAGCTGGCTGACTCTTTTAACTGCTCTGCATCCCAGCCTGAAAAATGGGAATAATGTCCAGTCCACGTAACTGAGAGGACAGGAATGCATAAGGAAAGTAAGAGGACTTCAAGGCTCCCCACCATATGACACAGGCCCAGCCATGATTTATGCACAGACCTGCTTCAGTAGGTATGCCCGATTCGCACCAACAATAAAAGACCTTGAGACACAGATTAAGGGACTATCTAGCACAAACCTAAGAAAACTCAGAAAAAAAAAAATCAAAGGCAAACCCACTATGAGGCATGGGATAAAAGGAAGAAACACACCCTGCCATATTTGATGCTAGGAAGGAATAATGTCATTTTGAAATTACAGGTAGATGTGTTCCCCTTTCCCCCACCCCCTCACACTCTTTTCTAGCACATTTTGGGGAGCTTTGGAAAATGAATAGAAGAGACAAAAAAGTACTTTGCCCGGCAGGAATACAAAATTGTAAAAGCACAGACAGCACTACAGAGGCGCGCTGCCATTCACTCACAAAGAATTTTGTGCATGTAGATGGCTGATTAATTGCCGGCCTGCCTAGACGAAGCTGCAACAAGCCAGATACTGTCAGCATGCCATCGGTTACCATGGAAATGCACAAGGTTCCTGTTTCTGACAAACCCTTGAATACTGGATAGATTGTGCCATATGTAAATAAGGCAAATTAGTTTTCCTATATCTTCCAGACAAGGTTAGACGAAAAGAAAATATATCTGTTTAAACATAACTCTCTAACCTCTTAGATGTGACGAATGAGGAAGAGGGGCTTCTTTCTTAGGAAACTAAACTCAGATTGTTAAAACTGAAAGGCAGTTGGGGAAAATGACCAAAAAAATGCAAAATGCATTGCCCATTTACAGGGAAGGACTTCAAAGTCAGCCATGCAAAGGTATATTTATTAGACTTTTTTGTTTTGTAACCAGAAGTGGTATTTTTTTGTCCCATTCTTTACAAAATTATAAAGTGTCAAATGGTTATTTTTATGGTATTAGATTGGAAGTTTTATATTTTTGCCATAACATTTTTACTTATTGCACCATCCCTAAACTGTATAGGCTGATACTGAATCACAAACATTTAAAATGTTTAACTCCACTACTAGGAGTATTTATTTTTGCATTACATATGCTGGGGTTTCTTTTTTTTTTTAAACAGTTTTTGCTAGCACTCTGTGACTTTATAACTTCTTTCCATGTTTTATAATAATTTATAATTAAATAAATCTGATGTGATTTCAAAATTTTTTATTATCATTAGGATATTTTAAAGCACATAATGACTTGAATTCCTATATATTTCATGACACAAGACTACTCTGATAGCCACATATAATTATATATTTTTAAAATTGAATATGTTTACTTAAACAGTAAAAATGCCCCAAAATGCTGGAGTACTTTTCATAATATAGCATCTCTGAGTTATTTTAAAATGTGCGTTTCTTAAAATACAATGTTATGGCATCTCTATTATCTTCTCAATTTTAAACATATTCTTTTTCTTTTTTTTAGTCAGATTTTCTAAGGATACTTGTACACAAAATTTCCACATTTAAACCCAAATATTCATCTACTTTTCAAGTAAGCCACAACATATGAACACCAAGGATAGCTATAATTATCCAAATTAACCCATTTCTAAAATTTAAATTAATGCTCTTTCCCCTTTCTGGGTAAAGGTAAAAAATTTATTTTTTACCAAATGATCTATGTATTAGATGTGCCCAGAATTCCAATTTGATTATAATATATTATATGTTATTTCATGTTTTAGAATTTAGAAATAAAATCTAGCTAAAGACCCCCCAAACTTTAACATATTTCTATAATTGAATATTATCCCAGAAAAATAAAAAAGGTATTATTTATATATTTTCACTTTATGTAAATAAAATACTACATGAACCTATCAAAAATATTGACTTTTAGCATTGCTCTATTTGACATATTTTTCCTTGCAAAAAAATACCCTTTATACTCTTTAAAAGAATATGATATATAAAGTGAATGGTTTTCATGAAATTTTCTAAACAAATTTTAAAAGCGTATTATGTTTACACAACAGTGAAGAAGAAAGTAAAGAAAATATCTGAATAATTTTGATTAGAAAAAGTGCCTCTGCTTGAAATTCACATAGTTTTTCTTCCTGTTATTTTATTTTCCTTATGGAGACCCAAACAAGTTGTCACATGTTTTAGGTCATTCCAGTCCTTATGCAATGAAATACATAACCTAGAGATGACATTTTATTTTGTTCTCTTCCCTCTTTTAAACTAGACAAATTATGATTGAAAGCATGAGGATTTCTTGCATGGTCATGTGACAATGTCCACTTTTTTTTTTTTAATTAGAAATCTTTTCAAGTTCTTTACTTGTGAGCATGTGAATTTGAGGATTTAAATAGTAATCTGTTTCCTCAAAGTGAAGTTTCACTATGGAAAGTGGCCAAATCTCTTTTTCAAGTGTTTATTATATGAAAAAAAGCCATCTTCCTAGTTATAAGACACATGTGTTATATGTGCTAGGAGCATGTTAGAAACAATGAGATTGGCTCCGCTGATACTTTTAACCTACACTTCAGAATTCATAATTTGCACACTGCATTCTTTAAGCTGAAAGATAAATATAAGAGTATTTTCCTTTATTGCTTACATTTGGTTAGGTAGGAAAATTATACTCTGACACTACCAGAA
The DNA here is from genome assembly GCF_048564905.1 of Vicugna pacos. Lineage (NCBI taxonomy): Eukaryota > Metazoa > Chordata > Mammalia > Artiodactyla > Camelidae > Vicugna > Vicugna pacos. The sequence goes on along the minus strand of NC_132987.1, from coordinate 50,773,879 downwards.
TGGTATTAAGCACAGGATGGTCAATGAGAGAGCAGATTTTGTAATCATTGTGAGGAGAATAAATGCTTTCTAGGAGGAACATACACATTTGCTACTTGTAAGAGTCAGCATTATAGTGTGGAAAGAACATTCAATCATTCATTCATTGAGCATTGACTGTATGCCAAACACTTTATCAGGCATGGTAAGGTCCCTGCCTTCATGGAGCTTATACTCTAGTGAAGGTAGAGATAAGGCAGGAAAAAAGAACATCTGAGTTCTAAACTTTGCTTTTTCTTTCAAATCTTGAATTCCTTTTATTTATATCACGCTTACAACAGAAATCATATTCTCTTTATAGTATATTTATTTCTGTATGTTTTTCAGCTCTACCCTATAAATTTCTTATGAGAATCAAATATGATCTAGATCCTTTTCATCTTTGGGTCTTCTACTATATTCAAAATACAGTAGGTTTTCCAAAGATATTTGTTGAACTCATGAATAAATACATAACTCTGCTGGTCACTTGTAGTACAATATTGGACAAGGCAGCTGACTCCAGGAATTTTTGGTTTCTTCATCTATAAACAGGGGTGTGAAAATAAGTCATCTTTAAAGTTAAATTTTTTGATTCTATAATATTACTTACTGCTATATGTCAGTAGACAAATTTATTCTTATTACCCTACTGGCTTAGAAAATTTTCATCCTCAAAATTTCATTAGCCTAAAAATTTGTTTTTAGTCTTTTGGCTATCATTTTTCAAGAATAACTTTAAAAACATAATCATTTTATTTTTCATAGAAAATTATGCCCAGATCTGATATTAAATCCTAATTCGACATGTTGCTCGTTACTTGTTTAATGTACAAAACAGGCCAGAAAATCATGCACAGGAAAAAACAGTTTTTGAAGTGTTAAATCAAGTGAATGAAGTAAGAGAGAAGCAATAGTTTCTGCAACAGAAGACAAGAACTTCTTTCCTCTAAATCCCACACACATATGGCTGTTTGTACCAAGCTCATGGATAATTTACAAACAGTGGGTGATGTGCTATGAAGAAAATGACTCAATGGCCCATCTGTAATTTAAATATGTGACAAAACGTTTAAATGTTTCAAACAATGGTAAAACACTAGAGACTTAACATTTTGAAAGCAAGTGTGGAACATTTTTTTTTCTAATTTATTGGCTTCATTTTGTACCAGCCCAAACAGACATCCAGTATTTGATTCTTTCTGAGACGTAGTATGTCATCTTCCATTGAACATCTCATTGGAAAATAAGGAGGAGAGTATCCATTTTTTTGAGAATAGCCTGACCATTGTCTATGTACTGAATGCTAATGTCTACAATTGAAGAAAAATCAGAAATTCAAGTTCTTATGCAAGATTTTCATCTATCATGGGAAATACTTCATTCATTTTCTTATCAGCACAATAACAGCCCCAATCTCCATACGTCAACATTTTGAAATAAAACTTCAAATTATTTTCATGCTGACATTTATGTAACCTATATCTCTGTAGACACAAAATGAAGAGCTGTTAGTGCACAATGGTTATAAATAAGGCCCAATCTCCAGTTAAACACCTATAATTTGACTGATTCTCTCAAAATACAAGCAAAAAGAAAAACAAATGAATGTTAGCTCTTTTTCTGTTTGCTCAAAACAAAACTGAGGAGTGAAAAAATGCATTTAGTTAACTGTCTGTTGAGTTTATGTAACTTCAACCAGGCAGGGTAGATTTTGGAGGGAGGCAGAGACTTATCACTAACAAAAAGAATCTAAATAAAACTAGTTCTTTAATCAAGGTGAAAGAGAAGACAACAATAACAGAAACAAGGACCTAAGGTATAAAAACAAGAAAATAAAATTCTAAATAAAAATTGGTGTTTATTTTTCTATTATAAAGGGAAACTCATTTGCAAATGCACATGCTCATCACAAATAAATGAAATGTTTGATGGCTATATTTAGTTGGATTTTGCAAACTGCTTCAGATTGAAATGTATTTTGAAACCTAAAACTGATTTGTTCCATGTAAATCGCATTTAAAACTTTTTCGGCTAAAGATATTGCCAGTAAAGCTATTAACTTGAGGATGAGCTCTTTCTTTAGACCTCCGAACCTGTTAAGCTGTTAATAATATTGGGAGATTTTTTTCACTCTTTATGTGAAATATAAAAAAACAAGGAACCACTTTTTTTCCACTTGAAAGGGATGAAAACCCAATTCAAAAATTAATTATTATTGTTATTATCAATCTGACCTTAAATGAACCTTCTTCCTTTCTTCTGCTTGCCCTTGAACCATGTCTCAGGAGCAACTGACTGGATAGGTAGAATTTCTCCAAGAGCTCCTCAACTGGACATTTTCTCTATATTCTAAACATACTGGGCTATATTTAATGGCAGTGAAAGCTAATAGTATGTCAACATTTTAAAACACTTGGCTCTGAAAATATTCTGACAGTGTTAATTTCATATAAAAGCCAAATACTTCGTCTCCTTTCTTATTATGTAGAATATATATATATACACATACATATATGTGTGTATATATATGTATATATATAATATATGTCATAACACTGTACCCTAAAGTTAACCCATAAGGTTAGCTTGGTTTAATTTATTATGTAAATATTGTTATTTAATGATTGACATGACATTTGGACTATCAGAATCTGTAATCTGTACTATTTTCCTTTTTTTCCCTTCTATTTCTGGGAAACCTAAAACTCCCTTCATTTTAAAAAAGCTTCTTATTGGCAGGCCTGTTGCCCTGTGTATTTTCATTAATTTCAGCCCACTCACTCCAGCTGGGCTATCCATTCAGCATATGATAGTTATTTGGAAACCTGAAATACATACTGAGAAGAGCATAATATAAATGCATAATTAATGGAATTTATATTTGATAGATATTGAAAATGTTTCAGCATTTCTAGAACATTCATACTCTAGTGTTCTTCCTTCCAAATTATTCATCAGTAATGTCTGTAAAGTCAAAAATAACACTTGGACTTGATCAATTCTGTCAATAAATGAAGTATGCAATATTTAAATGTTCTGAGTCTATTAGAGTTGGCTTTATAAGCAGATTATCATTGTAAACATCCTAGGGGGTGGAGAGGGGGAATCCATTCACCAAACTGTAATGCAGGAAATCGAGTAGGCATTTCAATAGTTTTTCTATCCATATTCTAAGATCTTTGATAAATTCTCAATATATGAACTCTGATGACAGAGAGATGCTGCAGGGCACCTAGCTTGGGTCACTCCTTCATGGCAAGGGTCAAATCTGTAGAGAGCACTTCAGAATCATTGATTTATTCACCTCTCAGGAAATTTCTCAGAGGTCATTACAAATTGCTCTAGCCCATTAAGACACATTAATCTGAATATTATAAAATTTCACTATATAGAATTAAGAAATACTTGTACTTTCCATACTTAAAAGTCCATGCAGACATTTCTAGATATAGTACAATAGAGGATATTTCCTATTCATGAGTTCAATATAAAAGTAAGAGATTTTTAAGCAAATAAAAATCACAGTAAGTCTTCCAACCTCATTTTTAATGCCAATATATGTATTACTTCAACAGCTTTACTATAAAGCTCCTAATATAATTAAGTGCTATCATCCTCCATTCTAGTTTCGTTTCAGACTATGGCATGCTCCCGAAGACCATACTTATGATGATGCTCTCCTGCAAACAGCTTAAGCCTCATTAGCTGATACAACTTGGATGACGATTTTCATTTTCTGTAATGTAGTGTCTCTTTTTTGAACAAAGATGTCATGTAGTCTGGAAGGCATACAAGTGAGTCACAAAACATGAAAACACCTTACAAGTCAACACTCACCAAACAGTCATCAAACAATCACCATATGAACTGGACCCATATATATATCTTTTAACTTCTCTCCCTCTCCTGAACCTTCTGTTACTGAGTAATCAGTCTATCACAAGGGCCATCAGCAGAAGCACCTTCAACTATGAAGAGTAATCACAATAACCACCCACCCTGTCCACACCCACACCCACACCCTACACTTTTTGGAGTCATCAGAAGACAGATTCAATTCCAGACTCCACCACTTTGCTGTTATGTGACTTTAGATAAATCACTTCCTTGAACCTTCTCAATCTCAATAGTCTCATCTGTAGAACAAAATTAATAACAATATTTGTCCCATCTACTTTGTAGAATTGTTAAAGAAGGATTGAAAAAATATATATAAAAGCTTGTTTTGAAAAGTGTAACTGTACAACTATTAGAGATATGATGCAAAAGTTACTCTGAAGTTGAAATACTCAGAGTAATATTTAGTCATATTATATTTAGGAGAAATTGTTATGTTATATTATAATTTATTTCTTACTTATTAATAGAAGTCCAAATAAATATAATTTTACTCCATCTTATATATTTCTATTTGTAGGTATTGATTTACTTAATCAATATTTATTTATTGGTTAAACAATAACTTTATTTGATAATTTAAAACATTTATAGTTTTCAATGAGATAAATTAGAAAACCTTGATAGAAATGTGTCCAGAGTCATTATAATGGAATTATTTATTATCCTCAGTGTAAAATTACATCAATTGTGTATGATTCACAGGAAAGATTCATTAACCTTACTCTTAGTTTTCCTGTATTCTCTCAGAATATTAATTTGAGTACTAATACAACTTATTATTGATCTAGTATTCAATCACATATTGAGTATACCAGCATGCCCACTTTCATGATACAGAATTTATTTTATTCATCCTAGTGCAATGTTTGAGATTTTAAAATAGGTTCTTTACTTCCACTTTCATATTACTGGCCACATCAGCCCATCTTGCTTATCAGGAGCAACCTAATATTAACTTAAATGACAACCAAAATGCTTCATCCACAATTTCACTTCTCTCCTTGACATTCTTGACTTCAGCTGACCCTACACTCAGACAACAGCAGTACCTTTATTTATTATTAGTAATTTTCTCTCCATAACGGGCCACTTAATTACCAATCTGACACTCAGAACATTTCTATCCAGCTGCAATGAAGTGGTTTGTAATAACTAGAGGCAAAGGCATCAGTTGCTGCTTTCAACAAACAGGAAATTTTAGATAATTTCAGGCATTTGACCCATTTTACTCTAGCTAGGTATGTGTGCATGTGTGTGCATGTGTGCATATGTGTGTCTGTGCTGTGTGTGTAACATGTTGGCTACTGAAGCGTGTACTGCAAAATATAGATTCCAAGAATTTGTGTGGGAGAAGCATTACCATGATCTTCCCGGAGAAAAGTGCCAGATATGACACATGGGTCAGTTATTGGCCAGAATACTATGCATTCCCTAATAGGTAACATATAATGGCAACTATCTTTTAAAACTCTGTAGATTCCTTTGCGTTGACAATCGTATTGTATTGAAGACATCTTTCATTTCTTTATTAAAAATAATATTTACCTCATGAAAATATATTCTATCATTTAGCCTCCATTCCTCCGAGTTCAAAATTTTTTTTAAAAATCAGTCAATAATAAAAATACTTTCATTTCTAACTTTAACTATAAGATAAATCTATAATTTTCCAGCTTTTGCTTATATGCCACTATGCTCAATATTTTTCTTTTAAGAATCAACGATCCAGTTGAGTCTTGATTTCAACTTAAGACCATCCATTAGAGAAAGTTAAGAGCCTGAAAAGGGTCAGCCTTTTCTGTCTCTATTAGTCTAGGTAGCTTTCGTCTCTAATGGAATCCTTTCGATAATTATTTCATACTTCTGGCAAATCTTGATGGAGTCCATTCACCTCAATGCTACCTCTGCCGATCATTCAAAAGCTTCTGTTAGAACATCTCAGAGAAATCTCCTTTTTTGCTTTATACTCAAATAAAGGAGGTAAAAAACTAAACTTCAAGAGGGCCTATGCTTTTCAGTGTAATCACAATACTTTCTAGTCTGAACAAGAGGCATCAGCTATTCTTTCTCTTTTGAAAGCATTTTGACCAGGTGGAAGGATTTTAAACATATACACAGTACACACATATCCTGGTCTCATTCAGAATAACAGAAAGTATTTTAATACTTATATGCATATGGCTATTTTCCCCACTCTTAAACTTTAGGAAATATGAGTTCTCTCTCACTTTCAATGACAGCACTTTTCAAATGAAAAAAAAAGAGAAATATCTGACCAATAATTGTAATAAAATATCACCATTAATGCTAAGATTGAACCAAAAAATTAGGTTACAATCTGGGACACATTCTTGAAATGCATCATACACTTTAAAATACAGATCTCCTTCCTATTTGTATTTTGCTTAGTTACTCATAAACATCAACTTTAATTTCCTAAGCAGAAAACAGCTAGATGACAGGTGAAAGCTGACTGAGGATTAAGAATTCGCTGTGAACTTTATACAGAGCAGCTTACAGTCACTTGAGGAATCAAGTGCTGAATGTATTAGATGATTCTAGCTGCCACTTCTTTACTAGACCTACTCTAAATGGAGCTCTGGGTCTGTTTAGGGCAGAGTGGGGCCTCATAAACCCAGAGAGACCGGTCCACTGCAGTAACAGGGAGAGGGAGCTCTCTTGTGGGGTCTGGTCAGTGTGAAGGGAAAAGGATCCAGCCACACTTATTCAGTACCTTCTACACAACACCTTTTACAAAGGATTTAAGGTGGCTCCAAACATGAATACACTGTGAGAGAAACAACATTTACCAGAGAATGGTAAGGCAAAGGAAGAATAAAGATTGAACAATAGTAAGATCAAGGGTGAGATGTACACACAGAAATGCGTAACCTACTTTACCTGAGTCACCAGGGGTGCTGTCCTAGGCCACAAGCAAAGGGGAAGCATGGCCAGGTACAAGATTCACAATATCCGTAAGTGTAAGAGGAGGGCGGGGGAACCGCTTTAATAAAGTACCTACTATGTAACAAATACTTTCATATGGGCTGGTATTATTATTTTCATTTTATAGAAAAGGAAAGAGAGGAGGTTCTGAGTAGCTGAGTGACTTTCATTCAAAGCAAAATGACTGGCAAGAGTCAGAGCTAGGATTCAAACTCAGTTCTGACACCAAACTCATGCTCATTTCAAGAAAAGGGCAAGGGACAAAATGTCCTTCTCAAAACTCTGTTTTCCGGGCCTGTGTACCTTCTTACTGAAAAGAAGCAGAGAAGGCATCTTTCTTAGTTCTTAGAAAATTTGTTGATGTGCTTGTAAATCAATATAAATTATAGAGTATTTCAAATAAATGAGGTTCTACCTTATCTGCTATACATCATATTTAAGTTATGTTATTTTGTTTCCTGCTTTTTATTATAATTTTCCTATGTTAATCCACAGTGTCATAAAATTTTTGTAATGCTTATATAGCAATGAAATGAGTTTCTATATCCTACGGTATAAACATGAGACTTAGGTATTCCCGAGGACACACAAAAGGGAATATTCGGGGCTACTTTTAAAAATATTAATATTCCATTTATCAAAGGCACGTTCATAAACCCAGTTTTTCCTTAAGCTTTTACATTTGACTTCAAGTCTTAATTTTCTATTGATACATCTTTATCACTTTTAAAAGTATTTAGCAGTTGGAACCTAATCAAACTTAAAAGATTTTGCACAGCAAAGGAAACTACAAACAAAACAAAAATGCAGTCTACAGAATGGGAGAAAATATTTGCAAATGATGTGATTGACAAGGGGTTAATTTCCAAAATATACAAACAGTTCATACAGCTCAATATAAAAAAAAAAAAACAAACAGGTAGAAGACCTAAAAAGACATTTCTCCAAAGAAGATATACAGATGGCCAACAAGCACATAAAAAGATGCTCAACAACACTAATTTTTAGAGAAATGTAAATCAAAAACACAATGAGGTATCACTTCACACCAGTCAGAACAGCCATCATCAAAAAGTCTATAAATAAATGCTGGGGAGGGTGTGGAGAAAAGGGAACCCTTCTACACTGCTGGTGGGAATGTAAATTGGTGCAGCCACCATGGAGAACAGTATGGATGTGACTTTAAAACAAAAAATAGAGCAATCCCACTCTTAGGCATATATCCCGAAAAGACAAAAACTCTAATTTGAAAAGATACATGCACCCCAATGTTCACAGTAGCACTATTTACAACAGCCAAGACATGGAAACAACACAAATACCCACCAAAAGATGATTGGTTTAAGAAGATGAGGTGTGTATACACACACACACACACACAATGGAACATTGCTCAGCCATAGAAAAGAATGAGATATTGCCATTTGCAGCAACACAGATGGACCTAGAGAATATCATACTAAGTGAAGTAAGTCGGACAGAGAAAGACAATTATATGATACCACTTAGATGTGGAATCTAAAAATAAAACAAGAATCTATATACACAACAGAAATAGACTCACAGACATAGAAAGCAAAATCATGGCTACCAAAGGGGAAAGGGAGGGATGAAGGGATAAATTAAGAGTATGAGATTAACAAACTACTATACATAAAATAGATAAGCAGCAAGTATTTATTGTATAGTATAGGAAACTATACTTAATATCTTATAATAACCTATGATAATCTGTAATAAAATGTAATAACCAGAAAATAATCTGAAAAATATATATAACGAAAAAAGTTTAATAACTTAAATAAAATTTCCTGAAGCTTTATAGCATTTATATATTCACTGTTATATACTGAAGATTAAATTAATATTTAAATACTTTGTTTAACAAATCTTCACTAACACTTAATCTATAAGTCTATTATATTAAAACTTTAAATATATGAATCTTAAGTTTTATTAAATGTTGCAATAATATTTATAATATTAATAAAATTCTTCTCAACTCAAAACTAAAATTTTAAATCATTTGATATATTGTAAATAGAAACATAAGCTAAACTGTTGTAAACACTGGAGTCAATAAATGTCACCTTTTTTTTTTTCTGCCCCCAATTAATCCTGCCCTTTTCTGGGGTCCAGCCTCAGCAGAGGAAGAAAATTCCTTCATGAAAGTACACTTTTTAGTTTGGGAGAGATTGGGTGTGATAAATCTAGCTCTTTCTCTGTGTTTTCTGGGGAAGTGAGATGTCCACTAAGAGCATATGTTCTTGATTGCATTTCATTGTCTTTTAATTGGTGAGTTTAACCTATTTACACTTATTGCAATGATAGTTTCTCATTTCTACCAACTTGTTTCAAGTTTCCCATTTATTGTACTTTTTCTTCTCTTTCCCTACTTTCCAATAGGAAAACTAATTTTTTTTCTGATGATTTAAACATTTTACATGCTATTTTTAGTCTTATTTTGATTACTTATGTTTACTTACCCCTGTTGATTTCATAAATCTTATCAATATCTACATATTTTTCCCTGAACAATACTTCAGTATATTATCATGTCTCTTAATCTTATCCCATACACCACCTCTATCATGTTGATACTGTCTAGAATTTAGTTATGAATTATATAAATATACGTATTTTTCTTTTCCCTTGTCTTTTTTCATTTTATTCAGGTGTAATTTACACACAGCCAAATGCACAGATCTTAAGTGTTTAATTAATTTAGACAAAGGTATATACACATATAACCATCACCAGATTCAAGATAAAGGACATTCCAGAATCCTGGAATGTATAAGTTTCTCTTATGCCTTCTTCCAGTCAACCCTCTCCACCAGAGCCAACTGTTATTCTTATTTCTATCACCATAGATTAATCTGTCTCTTCTAGAACTTCTTATTAAAAGAATCATGTAACATGAACCTTTTGTGTTTGGCTTTTTTCACTCAACCATGAACTTCTGTGATTCACTCATGTTGTTGGATTTATCAGTAGTTGTTTTCTTTTTATCGTTGAATAGTATTCAATTGTATGAACATACCATCTATCTATTGCTTATCTATTTTTCCACTGGTGAATATTTCTTTTCTTTTTTTCAAACTGGGAATACTATGAATAAGGCTGCTATTAATGGTCCCATATACATTTTGTGAACATGAACAGAATTGCTAGATCATAACTGCTCCATGTATGTGCTGGAACTTCTTCACTGGACACCTGAACTCCTACAAAAACTCTCTCAGCCATGGGTGATGTCTGAATTGATGTTCCTTGGTGGGGCAATGGTAGGAAACTCTTATTTCAGCATATTTATGACATCACTCCTTTTGATTTTATCTACCTAGGGTCTTGGTCACATACCAGGATGTCTAATAAACACTCCACGCTTCCATAGATCTATTTATCAGATAATTTAAGGGCATAAGATCGTGGCTGTGGGATCAGTCATAGCAATTTGTGTAAGTATACTTCCTCCCACTTGTCCCTATCCATCTTCAGAGCTTGAACCTGTTACTTTCATACAGACAAAGGAGGCTGAGCTAAGCTCTCCATTTTGTCATTCAATTTTCCTGTTTCTAATCCAGAAACAGAACTGTCGTGGTGGGACAAGTTCTTAGAGTGAGAGTAAGTACACTGTATCAGGTGGGGGTAGTTTTAAAGAAGTCCAAGACACCAGACCAGAAGAGTTTCTTTGAAGGGAAGGTAGAAGCCTAAACTGTCCATGCCTTCTCTCACCTTAAGCTGTTATATTTTCACTTACTTGGCTTCTTTCCAGTGCTTAAAACTGGGAAGATCATCGTTACCTCCATACCTTGTCTCTAAGGATACCCTGCTCTCCCTCTCTAAATTTTTACATATATAAAAGTTTCCTTTCCCCTTGGTCCTGCTGAAAGAAGTTGAATTCTTCAAAAAAGAAGCTTTACCAGGAATAAATGGGTGGGGGTGGGGGGAACTTCGCATATTACAAATTACTTTAAAATTATATGAAAGTAAACTATCAAATATTTACAGTTGATTTTCAAATTTACAGAAAAATACTATGTGGGCTGCATTTATGTTATATTAAAAGTTATCTCTATACTTAGTAAAATTTAAATGTAAATCCTGGTTAGATTAACTTTAGTCAAGTCTAAGTCTAAATTAAAAGATACTTTTTGTCCCTGGCACACAATGATATCCCAGATGATTTTGGTATTTTTTTGTAAATTTTTACATTGATGAGCAATTATAATTAGGACTTTTCCTAATTAAAATTGTAGGTATCAATCTTAAATTTTATATATATGGTTGTATTATACATATTTTTGTAGACTTTAAATATTTTGAAATAATTATGAACTACAGGAAGTTGCAGAAATAGTACAAAAGTCCAACGTATCCTTTACCCAGCTTCCCCTAATGGTTACATTTTATATAACTGTGGTACAGTACCTAAAGTGGGAAATTGATATTTGTATAATGCTGCTAACTATATTTTGCCTTGTTCAGAATTCACAGTTTTATCTTCACACACACACATGTGTGTACTTCCATGCAATTTGATCCCATGTACAGATTTGTGTAATCGCCACCATAATCCATAAACAAGACTATTCTCTTACACAAAGCTCCCCTCTGGAAATCTTTTATAGCCTACCCCTTCATCACCATCCTCCTCATCCCTATCCTTTGACAACTACTAATTTATTTGCTATCTATATAATTCTGCTATTGTGAGAATTATATACAGTTAATTCATGTTATTCATAATAGTTATATTCCATCAAGTCACTGCAAACACTCAATTACAAATACTGAATCAATTATCTTAGGGGGAATTTAGGGTTAAATTCCTGTGAATTCCTCTGGCAACATTTTCATTTACCAAGCAATACACAGCCTCCTATAAATGGAATCATACAGTAGGTAACTGAGATGAGATTTTTTTTTCCCACTCAGTATAACACCCTTAAGATTCACCCTAGTTATCACATGTAGCAAAATAGTTTTCTTTTTTATTTACTTTTTATTTTAAAATAATTATAGGTTGTTCACAGAATGTTACAAAAATAGTACACAGAGGTATCATGTAGGTTTTTTCCATCCAGTTTCCCCCAACGGTGACATCTTTGATAACTATAGTTCAATATCAAAATCTGGAAATTGACATTGGTACAATCCACAGACCTACGAAATTCATATGAAATATGAATACCTTTCACCTATTTAACCCACTTCATGGCTTTTTGCTTTTGTTTTTTTCTCTCCTCTATCTATGTATTGCCTGTGTTATTATAATTTAAATAAGCTTCTCATTAACTCTTCTTCTTTCTTTTTTAGTTGAATACACTTATTTTTAAAAAACTTTTATATGACTCCCATGATTGAGAAACCATGTAGATGATATTTAATAAACTGTAATTATTACACTAAATGTAATAAATGTAATTAGACATTAAATATAAAAGTAATTAAATAATAATTGAAATTTAAAAATAGTCCATGCAGCATTCAAAATCACTGCATATGCCTCCTTGGGTCACACTTTGAGAAAAGCTGCCCTGGAGGACATGACCTAAGGGCAAATGCTCATAATTATTTATCCATTTTCAACATTTTTCTAACTTCCTAGTCTTCACTTAATGATGAATTAGTGGAGGCATAAATATGCACCATAGGCGTTAATATGGGTAGACAGTGCTTTGGGCTGGGGCAGTCACAGACGATGTTTATGGGGAATATAACATTTGAGTCAGATCTTTGATTTTGAGAAGGAATTGGACAATGGGCAGAGAGATCTAAGAATATTTCAAATGTCTTCCTAGGTACAGAGATAGAGAATTTTATAGCAAGTCCAGAGATGTCTTAAATGTATCAGTTTTACAATGGCAGATTCAGTGGATCTTAATGAGCCACTTCATCCAGGGACAAGGGTCTCCACGACCAGAGAACTGACTAATGGTGGGAATTCTCAGCTCAGGGGTAAAATCTGTGGGTAGCATATTCTTGGGTGGGGATTTGAGAGAGCACTTCAGCACCCCAGAAATCAAATCTAAATCATTGTGAAAAGGGCACAAACCTGTGGACACTTAGGAAGACATTAATATGCATTCTAAAATCCTAACATACAGTGCATTCCAGGATGTTCTCAGGAATGTAATTTCTGATTGAACCCAAATGTCTACCTTGACCATAAAAATGCACTCTTCCTAGTAGGAGAAAATAATATAAAACCTATGAAATTGTCTCCAATTGGATTTAACTGATCATTTGTCTCCATTCGGCCAAGTTGTTGCTTAGGCTATGACTCCCTTGAAGGCTTATAATAATGAAATGTGCAATAAGTCAGTTTAATAAATGTTCTTTGTCTTAGTTGAGGGCACACATTCTTTTAAGGCATTACATAGAAACAAAGCAGCAATCCTTTGATAGCCTTGGTTATCCCTTGAATGAAGTGACTTTCTACCCCACTGTAGTCTCACTACACGAGCTGAGGATTTTTCCACACACAGCCCTTGATATAAACAATTAAACAAGGCCTTGTCCTTTGAGCACAATGTGGAATAGCCAATAAGACCTGTTATTATAATGCTGCTTAGTAATCGTTGGGGGGGGGTCAGAGTTGAGATTAGTTTTGATTAAGATTCCTCAAAAAACAAAACACAGGGCACAATGAAAAAGAAAAAAAGTTTTGCTAGGAAAAAATTCAACCAGTAAAATGTATTTGATTAAGCAAAGGAGCTATTAACTGGAAAGAGAGTGCAAAGAAGCCTTCCTGTGCTTCGAGGGGGCCTGAGCGTGTGACACAGTGAGTGTAGGTTGCTTCTAATTCCTCTAATTCAGCAATAATGTCCCCTTCTGCACACACAACTGCAGAAGAGCTTGGGTACCCAATGAGTCAAGTGTTTGCAGATGCATCAGAATTAGCCACCATTTAAGAAACCCACCATCTTTCAGAATGAATTCCCTACATGTCACAATAAGTTCAATTGGAAAGAAAAGAAAGAGATTTTCTGTTACTTCTTTGCTATACACATCCTCCCACCTGTACGCTGGATGTTTCAAACTACCAAATGCTGTGGGAATTTACCCAGGCATATTATTAATGCCAGCTCGCCACGGCATGAACACAAATAGGCAAGATTTGGAGCACTTCAAAATTGACTGCCTAATTTAAATTGCTTGAGTACAGTTAATCAATATTTATTTGCTTTTTCTAAGAGTGAAGAAAGCATATTATGGTGCTGATTTCATCATTTATATGTTAAGAAAGAGTACAAAAGCAGTGTAGCAGTTCCAACGGTAGGCTTTGGAGGCAGAAATACCTGGATTATAAACACTCATGAACTGTAGCTTTGGACCAGTTACCGAAATACAAACGACAGTCTCCTCAGATATAAGATGGTGATAAGACTAGTTCCTGATGTGTGAGGATCAAACAGTGAGGACATGAAAAATAGCACAGTCCATATACATGGCAAAAGCTCCGTAAGTATTGTTATTGTTACCTCCTTAAAATTTCTCTCCTTTGATCTTTTTCTGTCCGCTAGTGTGAGACAGGGGCTGTGACACTAACTAAAGCCAAAGTTGTAAACTCTAAAGCCTAATGGGACCAAGCAGGTAAAAAGTAGGAGTAAGGATTTTTAAGAGTTTGAACATGAAAAGAAGTAAAACTGTCACTGTTTGCAGATTATATAATGCTGTATGTAGAAATTTCTAAAGGTGTCACCAGAAAACTACTAGTGTTCATCAATGAATTCAGTACATTTGCAGGATACAAAATCAATGTAGAGAAATCTGTTACATTTCAATACACTAACAACAAAATATCAGAAAGAGAAATTAAGGAAACAATCCCATTTACCATCACATCAAAAATAATAAAATACTTTCTAAGGAGATAAAAGAACTTGTACTTGGAAAACTATAATATACTGATGAAAGAAACTGAAAGCGATACGGATGGAAAGATATACTGTGTTCTTTGAATGGAAGAATCAATATTATTAAAGTGACTGTACTACCCAAGGCAATCTACAGATTCAATGCAATCCCTATCAAATTACCAATGGCATTTTCCACAGAACTGGAACAAAAAATTTTTTAATTTGTATGGAAACACAAAAGAACTTGAATAGCCAAAACAAAGAGAAAGAAGAATGGAGATGGAGGAATCACATTCCCCAACTTCAGACTGTACTACAAAGCTATAGTAATAAAAAAGAATGGTACTGGCACAAAAATAGACACATAGATCAATGGAACTGAATAGAGAGCCCAGAAATAAAGCCACACTCTTATGGTTAATTAAGAAACAACAAAGGAGTAAGAATATACAATGGGGTCTCCTTAGTAAGTGGTGCTAGGGAACCTGGACAACTACATGTAAAAGAATGAAATTAGAATACATTTTCTCACAGCATATACAAGAACAAACTCAAGGTGATTAAACCCTACATTTAAGACCAGAATCATAAAACTCCTTGAAGAAAACATAGGCATGACACTCTGACATACATTGCAGCAATATATTTTTTCGATCTGTTTCCTAATGCAAAGGAAACAAAAATAAACAAATGGGACCTAATTAACCTTAAAAGTTTTTGCACAGCAAAGGAAACCATTGACAAAACAAAAAGACAACTTATCAAATGGGAGAAAATATTTTCAAATGATATGACCAATAAGGGGTAATATCCAAAACATATAATTAGCTCATACAACTCAGCATCAAAAAACAAATGAGTCTTTGGTTAATTTAAAGCTAACAATATTCAAATGTATACTTTTATTTTTCATTTATGAGATCTTAATGTGAGTCATCAACTAAGAATGATGGGGAAAACACCTGAAAAACTGGATACAGATTGAGTTCAGCTGTTTAAGTCTCTTTATGACACTGGGTATGATTTTAGGTGATAGTGAGATGGAGCATCGACGTAAATAATTTCTAAAATCTCTTTAAACTCTGAAAGCATATAACAATGATATTCCATAACTCTTTGGACTCATATACGAAGTTTTGCTCAAATACTCAGTAGGCTGTGTAGTAGTAGATTGAACATACCCACACCAAGTGCAAGGCCCTGAGAGGAATAAGATGTAAATGAAAACCCTACAAATGTGCCAGTGTCAGTGTAAGGTGGCAAAATCAGCATATGCCTAGTCTACAATGCATTTTTTTATCCACTGTGTCATTTGATGATTTTACTGGAGAGGAAAACAAGGTTCAGAAAGGTAGAGAGAACTTGTTCAAGGCTTCACAGCTTGTACATAGCAAAGCTTGGCATACAACCCTTCTTCCCAGGCCTCACTTTCCCAGCTGGGAGAATAAATAAAAATCATAACCATCTCTTTGGCAGTAGTTGCCACCTCCTCCACTATAACTAACATTTGTGGGGCATTTATGATGTGCTGGGAACCATGCAAAATGTGCTATATCACATTTATGATAGCATTTAATCTTCTGTACACTCTTTAGGAATGGGTAATATTATCTCCATTTTATAGGCAGATGGTGCTTAGAGAAGTAAAGTAACTTGTCCAAGGTCATGGAGATAGTGCTGAAATGAGGAATAATTAAAAATTACTCTGTCTGATTCTGACCTATCTCAGTACATACACTTAACAAATGCAATTAGAGTGATACCAGGAGGGAGGAAATGGGTTGGGGAAACCAGGAAAGATTTTCAGGAGAAGGGATATTAATGAATGGACAAGACTTTGCTAGGCAATGACAGTCCAAAGATGCAGAGGCTGAAGGGGTCTTTTGAGAATAGTGTTTGTCTGATTGGTACAGAAGAGAATAGGGTTACAGATCCACATGTGTGCATGGCAGGGCTCCAGGGAGCACCATGCACACTGTAGTAAATGGTTACACCCTACTGGAGGTGTGGTATGTAATGTAAATGGTGCCCTCAGAGGTGTGCAATGTGGCAGCCTTGAGAGAATGAAGCTAGGAAAATAGATTGGCTCCAAATTACGGAGAGCTATGAATGCTGCAGCTGATTTAACCCAGCTGGCAATGAGGAATGTACTGAAATTTTTTGAGTGTTTGGGGAGAGGCATGACTACTCTAGATGTATTCATATAATAGTGGGATCTGACAAAGAAGAAGAGTAGAGGAAGAGAGACTAATTAGGAGGCTTTCTTTGGAAATAGTGGTAAAACCTAAATAAGTGTGGAGGCAGGGAAAAGCAAAGAGAAGGGTTTTGATCTGAAAAGCATTATCAAAATTGCCTGGCCTTACTACCTTCATACACAAATATGAAAGAGAGAGATAATCATTAATTTTCTGAATGAGGAGTTTACATGACTCAGAAAGCGAGTACTGAAGTGAGAAACATGGAAGGCAGGAGAAGAATCAAATGAGGCCATTTTAGGTGTACTGAGATTGGATGAAAGCAGATGGTGCCAGTAGAAGTGTATCTGGAAGTCTGTGACTGAACTCATGAAAGTCCTAATGGCTAAGAGAGAGATTTTGGAGGTCTTCCAAACTGCAGGAGGAGTCAAAGTTTGGGGGAACATATCATGAGTCTTGCTCCCATGATTTCCTCTGGGCATGTGTCTGGGACTGGGATGACAGCCCTCTCCAGGATCCAGCTCTTTTAAGTGGACTATGTAATCCATCCTGGCATAGAACGTCCCCACTCTCAGGAGGAATCCTTCTCCATAGTAACTGCCTCATGCAAAAGGCAGCGTCACTAATGCTCACAAAATGCACGAATACCAGTAATGATCACAAAATAGCTTAATTAAAAAATTCTGTAAGGTACGATGACTCATAAAACCCCTGCAAAGTATATTCATAAATATTGATTAAAGAGATAGCATAAACCAGATGGTAGAACACCATGATTCCTGAATTCTGTCAAGTAACAGCAATTACTACAAGGGGTCAGTCTCAGATAGAGAATTAAATTAAAAGACAGCATCAAAATTATTTCTATATATAATACTATAGTTTTTATAGTACCACATATATTATTTTGTCTTCTATAATTTCTATTTAAATTCTAAAAATAAGATAGCAAGATTATATAAAATCTGGGGTGGGGAAAGGGGAAAAATGATCCATAACTCCCTGTAGTTATTTTTACATTTACATTTTTATATTGTTGTCACCATTAGGCACATACAGTTACTGTGTATCTTTATTTTTTCTTTTCTTTTTTTTCTATTTATTTGCTTTTTTGGGGGGAGGTAATTAAGTTTATTTATTTTTTTGATGGAGGTACTGAGGATTGAACCTAGGACCTCATGCATGCTAAGCATGCACTCTACCACTGAGCTATAGCCTCCCCCACATTTTTTTCTTTTAATATTTGCTCTTCTATATGTTTCCCATGATGGACATCATAGCTATTAAATATCCACATGACAGTTCACTAAATGAGTGTACCAAAAGTGCTTGAGTCAAGTTCCTGGTGATAAGAATTTAACTTATTTACACTTTTCAAAATAAATAATGCCATACTCAATGTTCCTGTGCCTATTTTTCTGTATTTTGGATTATTTCCATGTTAGGC
This sequence comes from Vicugna pacos, assembly GCF_048564905.1. NCBI lineage: Eukaryota > Metazoa > Chordata > Mammalia > Artiodactyla > Camelidae > Vicugna > Vicugna pacos. The sequence continues at coordinate 50,755,502 of NC_132987.1, read as the reverse complement.
TGCCAGAAATGGAATTATTGGATCAAAGAAAATCTACATTTTTTATGGTTCTTAAAACAGGCACTATAATTCATCTATCAAAATTCACCCCAATTTTCCCTTGCATCAGCAAATACGTTAGCTCTGGATATCATAATTTTTAAGTTGCTATCTAGATAGTGAACGAATTTGTTTCATTTTTATCAAAACTAATTCTCTCTTTAAGCTAAGCCATTTTCTGCAGTAGCTGTTTGCATGTGAGTGTGTAGTTGCATATTAATCATTATTTTCTTTCACAAAAGCAGCAGCACAGATACATTTCTATCTAAGATTCCAATCAGAATGATGGTGGATTTAGGGTACAGTTTTGGAGGTTTCGTGGCATATTTTGATATCTTAAGTGTATTCACTGATACTTTACTGAACATTTAGTATGTGCCAGCCTCCATTGCATTAGCTGGGATACAAAGAGTATTAGACAAGGGGAAGGGCATTACAAGCACAAGAAACAGCATTTGCAAAGGAATGGGTGTGTGACAAAAACCAATGTTTTCAGAGAACTATAGTTGCTCATTATTCTGGAGATAAAAGGCACTGTTATCAGTTATCTATAGCTGCGTAAAAAACTACCCTGAAACATGGCTTTAAACAAGAGTACTTCAATGTTCTTCATGATTGTGTGAGTTGCTGGATGGTTTTTCTGCTAGCTTTGGCTGAGTGTATTCATGTAGCTGCATTCCTCTAGAAGGGCAGCTTGGGATGGGCTCGGCTGGAACATCTGAGATGGCTAAGCATCTCTTTCCAAGAAGCCACTTGTTTTCAGGAGGTTGGATAAAGCTGTACTTCTTCAGATGGTGCCAGCAGAGTTTCAAGGAGGGAAGTCCCAGTGCATAAACACTTATTAAGCTTCTATTTGGGTCACATGTGCTGATGTCCTAGTGGTCAAAGCAAGTCACATGACCAAACTCAGTCTCAACATGGGAGGGCATTATTTTGTGGACCCTGGGAGATATGATTCTTTGGGATTCCTTAGAGAAATGATCTTTCATAGTTACAATTTGGGGAACAATGGGCAATGAGACTGGATACAGACACCAGACTGCTGTACCTCTTGTATGCTAAACTAGGTTAAGATTTTTTTCTTATAGATCTCCAAGAATGACTGGAAAGTTTTAAAAAGTTTCAGAGGTGTGGAAGAGGTTTGTGTGAAGGTGCCATACTCTGATCTCTAGTTTTAGAAGGGTGACTTAGGAGAGGCTGAGTGATACTAGACACAAGCTCATTAAGACATAGCCAAGATCATCATAGTAGAAAGATCACAGAGAAAAATACTGAGAAATACTTACTAATAATAACAACAGTAAGATTTACTGAGCACCAACTATATGACTTTACAACCATATCTCACTCACCCATAGAATAATTACTTTACACAGATGTACTTAACTGTTTTACATGCCGAGGAAACAGCTTAAATAGTTGAGTAACATTCTGAGGTATTTAAGGCAAATGTGTGGGAGAACAAGGATTAGATCCTCCATCTGTTTGAAGCCAAAGTCATTCATTGCTTTTCTCAATTGTGCTGAAGAATGAAAGACTAGAAACTGTGTGGTGAAGAGGTCAAAGTGGCTGAGAAACCAGGAGAGAAAAACTACCTGCTCTTCTCTCGTATTTAGCACTCAGGGGATCAAATATTAAGGGAAGAGAAGCATCCTGTCTGGTGGATGCTGGGGTCGAGTGAGGAAGGAGAAATGAGAAGGGGAGAGAAATGGACCGAACATAGTGGCTTGGCATTTTTGGCACAAACACTGAGCGTTTCTGATCACTGCTCCAGTAGCAGCAAGCTTTGAGCAATCAGGACTTACCCTGGGGAAAGATAGCAAGACAAGAAAGTTACCACTATGATGAGGAGAAGATGGATAATGAAAAGCAATTTAAATTCTGCATTCGTTTGGTAATTTTTTTAATACCAGTTCCCCCCTCCCCTCCTCATTTCTCCCTTTCAACTGGCTCTTTGTGGGTGGGTTACTCTTCTGAAATGCCTACTTCCTTCCTCTTTTGTCTTTCTGTCTTGGTCCCTGGGGAGAATGGAAATTAGCTAAGTGTGATGGGTGTTCAGGAGGCAGGCTTTGGTCCTTGGCCAAGAGAGAACTAATTCCCCTAAGAGTAGCCAAAAGTATCAGCTTCACAACTGCCCTTCTTAGAGCTGAAAGGGTTTCTTTGTTTCTTCAATATTCTAAACCAGGGTAGTTGCAATCTGTTTTAAGAAATCCATGATCACACCCAAACAAATTTCTCAAATCAATTCAAATATCACTTAACATGTATTGAGTTGTGGGGAGGGGAGTCAGACTGGAGATACAAAAAGCAGAATAAAACAAATCATTTACTCACAGTAAATGTACAACCTTTATAGGGTGGAGGGGGGTGGGTACTGAAACCTGCAACAGAAAGCTTTATCATTTAAACAATAATCAAAATGTAAAGCAGACTGAAATAAATGCTAAGTAGAGGTATGAACCTAATGCTGGGGGGAGGGAGAGAAAGGAAAATGTTTGAACGATGGAGCTAAGAAGAGTGTTCAAGGCAGAGAGCACAGCCTGAACAAGAGCACCAACTTGGGAAATGCCTGATGTGGTTGGGAATGGCTAGATTGTAGGGGTTAAGAATGACAGATTCTTGGCCAATGTAGTAAACGTCAGGATTTTCTGAAGTGAGTCCATTTTCCCCTCAACAAATAGTCCTCTGAAACAATCCCATTCACTCAAAAAATGGCAAAACATCACTAATTCCAGATTATTTTTTTATCTTGATTAGTTATGTTACAGCTGTGAACACTTTGAGCTCTATTACTCATCTACTCCACAGGGATTTAGCAAAGCGGTGACAAAGGGTAATGCATCAAACTACAATCAGCAATTATTTATTATCCCCATGTACCCTGCCTGGCACATAGTACATACTTCAGAAATTTTTGTTGCCTGGATAAATGGAGGCATATGATTCATGATGATGCCTACTCTACACCACTTTTCCATTACTCAGAGACCTAAGGGAAGTATTAAGTTACTTAGTGTCACTGGATGTATCTGTCTGGAGAGGCTGGGTTATGGTGTGGTAACAAACAGCTCCAAAAATCTCAGTGACTTAACATAATGCAGACTGATTTTTTGCTCATGCTTCATGTCCGGTGCAGGTCAGCAGGAAGGTCTGCCCACAATAATGACAAGCATCCAGACTGAAGGAGGCTCCATCCTGACTCATGCTTCCAGAGTCATCAAGACAGGGAAATAAACACGTGGCAAATCCTCTGCTAGCTCTTAAGGCTTCCATACAGATGTGATGCAGGTTACTATCTCTCTCACATTTCATTGTCAAAAGCAAATCATGTGGTCAGGGAAGAGAAAGAGAATGAGAATCACAATTTAGGAATGGCTCTAATGACCACCATACTGGGTCACTCTCATGGCTGGTCCTTTTAACTAAGATTTCATCTTAGAAGGGAACTTAATAAATGCAGTTTCATGAATGACTACTGTGAAAATACTATTGCTTCTGTGTGCATAAGCAAGAAGACAACCCCTTTACCAGATTTTGTGGTAATATATAATAATAAAAATTTTGTGGTAATATATAATAAAAATAACAAATAAGATTATTCCCAAATTTTCTTAACAGAATTATCTGCCAGTGGAACAAATCACAGTATTTTGCCTTAAATCACTTTAAATCTCAGCATTGTTTCCATGTCAATGGCAGCCCACTTAGTACTTCTTCCCTCTTACGAGATGATAGCATTTACTCTAAAAACCTTGTTCAGTCATTGAACATCTTGCAGAAAATTTTGCTAGTGTAGATATATGCCTAGTGCTTGTACTAACATTTTTTATCTTCTATTCTGACACTTATTAGATGATTGCTTTAAAGCTATTTTTGAAGAGAGGGCTTGAAAGAGGAGAATGGATCAATCACTGTTTAGCCTGCTAGACCCTCTTTGATGTACAGTAACCAAAAGTCATTCTCATCACATCACAGAAGGTTTAGGTGAGGCAAGCTTGTGATCTCAGTTGAATTCTTAATACACGATAGGCTGTCTAGTGTCCCCACACAGGGGATGTAATTCAGTTTATAATAAAAGCTCAGTGCCCTTATTGCTGTTACTATACACAGCAGACTTACTATATACCACCTATTGTATTTTTTTTTTGGATGAAAGAAAAGTATTAAATTATTTCCTGACTGCCTTTCAAAGTCTACTTAACCGATTCACTGCTGCTAATTAGCATCTGGGTGCCCTAATACAGCAACACCCTGGGCAATTCCTAGTCTTCCTCATGAATCAGACCTCCATAAGACTACTGTCCCCTTGTGGTAATGAACAAATTATGCCTATTCCATGATAAACATGAACCTGTTTTCAAAGGACTTGGAACATGCTGGCCATCTCACTGTATTATCCATCAGTTGGAATCACAGAATAAGGTAAAATAAAGTCCAAAGATAGCTTGGTATATTGACCCTTGCTGGAAGAAATGCTCAATGGCTGAGAGAGTTCATAGATAACCTAGTTTCTAATCCTCTTGGCCTCTTGCAACAATAATGTAGTTGCCACCTCAGCAGACATATTATATAATCAATACTTAGATGGATATTATTGCTGTTGGGCATAAAAAATGCATTCAAAAGGCAGGAGAATCTTCTGGAGACACTCATTCTGTCAACCAGTCCTTAGGGAGGGTGTCCCTCCAAAAGCAGCCAGCCAGAGGAAATGGCGACAATGTCAAATGTCAGGCAGAGTTTCTGGGGCGGCACTGCACCATGGGTCTCTTCCCTCCCCCAGCAGGCTCCTGGGCATAGGACTGACTCTTGCTGATGAATCAAAGGAGCCATTTAGGGTGTCCAAATACTTCCTTTACTTTTTTCAGAATTTCCCCCTAATCCCTTAATGTTACAAAGAGCAGGGATCGTATCTTTCTATCATTGTAACCACACTAGTGAATACTAATTGTACATAAGGAAGTTGAAAATAGCAAATCAAAAACAAAACAAAACAAAACTCTGCCATTGAATATGAAGGAATATTTTTCATTGTAAATATGAGTAAAAGAATTTGATGCTGTTCAGCTAAATCTTACTCAAGGGCTATAAACTACACTACCAAATGGGATGGAGTGAGAAAAACATTTCATTAAAGGATAATTTATGATCTGAGTCTCAAAAAGACATTCTCAGAATTTGGCTTTTTTATTTGAGAAAGTAAAGCTATAGTTGATTTTTTCCAGAGTTTATGTTTATTTTCTAGAGACTCTGAGTAGTTTTGCACAAAGTCAGAATTAGGTCATGCTTTCTATGATCAATAAAGATCTATATTAAAAACTTTGGAAATATATATTGATAGAATTTACCTCATTTATTTTGTGAAAACCACGAACACAAGGGAATATGGAATGAGAACAAGCATGTTAAAATGCTAACAAAGAAATCTCTTCTCAACTCCCCCCAGTCCCCCCCAAAATATTCAAGTAAGCAAGTGGGATTTGCAATCAGGCTGCAGCGGGGGGGTCAGAGATCAAAAATAAATGGTGGGCCACAACATGCAGAGCTTTTAAAAAATAATGTCACATTCTTTCATTCTCAGCGTAAGAAATGGGCAACTTGTTCAGGGCAAATAATTGTTTGAACTGAGGATTTTATTATTAATCTCTGAAGACTGCTGAATTTAGGGTCACAGTAAGGGTTGATTAGGTACAAGGTGCATAAAGCTCTCCTCTGTCGATGCTATTGAAAGAAGCAAGTAATTTAGATTCAGAATTGGTCTTGGATTGAAGCTCACTCCATTACCGACCATTTTCAATTTCAGCTATACAATAAACATCAAGCTCGGCAAGGAAATTAGTACATTTGGTAATGTATTGGAAGAGATGGGTGGGTCTTTGACAAGATGACACTTATCACCAAAGCTTCAGTTAATGAAACCCTTGAGTGGTATCTGCATTTGACATATTTTGACATTTTTTGAAATCACATCCAGCGTTTTTTCCCCCACAATGTTCTTCTTTATGAGAGAAAAAAAATCTATCTATCTTTAAAATGAGTACTGGAGTACTGCAATATTATTGGAAAAAAATTAAAGAGATGCTGCCTGCCACTGACAGGAAGAACAGGGTACTCTCTCAAAATCCGTAAGAAGCAACAGATTCATAGCGTAAATTTTATTCAAATGAAGCCTACAATGTATTTCCAGGAGAAGCTCCAGATTAAAATGGAGCATGTTTTATCATGCCTTCCCTAAAAGTACCTTTCACTGTAAAATGTGATCTCATTAATGTGACTACAATTTACATTGCTGCAAAAAAATTTTGCCAATTTGGGGTAATTATTTCCTGAACAAAATAGTTTTCTTTTTCTTTTTTTTCCCTGCAAGGAGACTGCTTGTACCTTAGTAAAGGTGGGACATTTAAAAGAGAAAATAATGAAAGGGAACAAAAAATGAAGACCGTATACCAAAAAAAAAAAAAAAAAAGTCGAGAAAGAAAACTGCAGGGGAAAATAAAGGTACAAAATAAATAGGGAAAAAGCAGATAAGAATGAAGGCATCAAGAATGAACAATTTCTGGCCCCAAACTAGTTCTGACTAGATCACAATCCATATTCTCTCACCAGAGTTCTCACGTTTATGTATAATTAAATGCTGTTTTATTGCCAACTGGCCCAGATAATGAAAAAGCAGAAAAAGAAGAAAATGCTTCCAAAGTGACTGAAAATTTAGGCTCACACATTCTGAGGAATGGTTTTTGTTATTTACTTTTTAGTTTTTTTTTTCTGAAAGCTGGGTAAAATTATTATGTATTCAGATATTTTAAATCTCACACAGCTCTATTGTTCACACCATGTTTTTTATCCAGTGCTGGGAGAACAATGTAACAAAAAATACAAAGCCTTCTAAATGGGGGGGCCTTCCTGAACCCTACCGGACCGGGGTGGCACTAGCAGTGTGGTGGGCCCAGCCGGGTGGTCTCCCTCATACATCATTACCCACCACGAGGAGGAGGTCACCTTGAAGTTTGGAAGTGGGGATCGGAGAGAGACAGAATGTGAGGGAGGCAAAAAGAGCAGAGTAAGGAAAGAAAAAAGGCTGCTTTGTACATGATAGATGCTCTTGAAGAATTCAAAACACATCCAGAGGACTCTTTTTTAACCTCCACTCTGTAGGTGATTTCTTAAATCCTTTAGACTCCTACCCTTCCTGACTTCCATAATCCAAATTTAAGACCCCAGATTCTTCAGTTAAGGGAAGGGGAAAAAACTAACCTTTTTATTAGCTCCAGGTCTTAATATTGTCCTCTCAAAAAGCTGCATTCAACATTTCACTGACTGCCAACTTTCATTCCTACTCCCCAAAATATTCATTTTAACATGTAAAAATAAAATGAGCACTGTAGAGTGGTTTGGTCATCTAATAACCCAGGGTTTGATGATTCTTTTTACTGGTCCTCATTTGTCCTCCAAGTATGACAAATCAGTTCACTGTGTTTAAATAGAATGACATGCCAACTGACCCCAAGAATGGCATTACAGTTCAACTGTTTTTAATATCACAGGTATAAACTTCAGACAAGTACACTCAATAAGAGTCTTACTGTCATTTTGCCAACTTTAATAATAAATATGGAATAACCAAGTTTTGAATGTGAGGCTAATATTCCTATATTCAGTGATGCTGTTTAGTTGGGAGGCACTGGAAACATTCGTCACTGATGTCTAGTCTGATTAGTAGATGTCTGTGCCATGCAGTTAAATATTTTTTTATGTACAAAACATTTACCAGAATGATTGATCATCAGTGAAATGTTTATTAATCATTGTAACTGATTTATAATTTGTGTAAGTTTCTGTTTAACGTCTCGTCTTTCCCTTCAACACTCACCTCTGGGGAGAGCTGGGGACAGTCAATTTCTTTTATCTCTTGTTTAGGGCAGTTCTTGCCACATAGTGGCTACTCAAGAACGATTTTTTGAACAACTGAATTGCGGATTCCCCACATATCCACATTTCAGGAGTTGTAACAGCCCTAGAAGAATGATCACTTTAATCTCTCTGTAGCATTAACTGCATATTCTTTCAGAGTAATTCAGTCATTGAACACTGTAAAAACAGAAGGAACATTTTTCACTGCGGATTCTTATTTGATCTCCCTGTTTTTTAGAATGATATTTTTGTGATCAGCTTTGCCTGATGTCCTGGAGTTCAATGTCCTTAGAATTAAACTTCAGTCCTCTGCACGGTAGAGAATGAGCAGTAATTCAGCTGCTGGGTGATGGAGGAGCAGATCTGAGGGTCCAACTGCGAATTACGGTATCTTAAGGTAACTCTCTTGTTTTTACCATTAACTGAACATCCTTCTTCAGAGGGACAGCTTTTCTAGAGTAAGCTGATTTGAATCATCTTGAGTCTGAGCTTCTCAGGTTGCTAGTCTAAGTTTCAGCTTTCTCTAAGCCAAGTCAAAATTTTGTTGCTATTTCTCCTCTCCCATTTTCCTTGTCTTTGTGTTGTTTTGGTCCTTCTACTGTCATTTTAGTAGGTTTTTGTGAAGAAGCATAGGTCAAACCATGTGTTCAGCTTCTTATTTCATCAGTTTAATATACTTTCTCCATTTTATAATTATAAAATGTTTGATACAAACATATAAACATAAAAGTATATTTTTATAAAGAATATACATATATGCATGTATATATATATATACACACACACACACACATATGTGCTATTTAATATGCTCTATCAATCGACCAAATGATCATTTCTGTAAGGTAAAAGAATGATAAAATGAACATCCATATAAATACTGCCTAAATACTATATGCTCCTTCCTGTATTCTCTGGCCTCCTCACTAGAGGTAACCATTATCTCAAATTTTGTGTTTAAAATTCTCTTGTTTTTCCTTCCAATGTTTCCCACTTACATACATTCCTGTGTAAGTCTGCTTTGCTAAGTTAAGCTGCAGTGGTGACTTACACAAAGAGATGTAGATTTTTTTGATCAAGCACACATTTGCTGCAGGTTGGCTGTCTGTTTGTGGGTCAGCTTTGACTTTGTTCTGTTTTCTTCCTTCCAGGGCTCAGACTAAAGGAGTAGAGAATGAGCAGTAACTCAGCTGCTTGAGAACCTCAGTCTCACTGCAGTGGCAAAACCATGTGATGGCTCTTAAAACTTCTCATGGAAGTGGCATGTATCAGTTCCATCACATGTTACTGGCTAAACAAGTTACAGGCAAGGAGGAAATATCACAAGGAGGGACACACAACTTACATGGCAAAGGATAGGAATGTATAATCCCCTTATAGGAAATGATAGTGACTAGCGGAGAACAATAATAACATTGACTAAAGTTTGCTCTCTTGGTCACTAATAATCATTTCTCACTCTTCCATGTAATAATATATTCCCCCTATCTCCAAGAAAAACAGCTAAAATGATGTAGCCCATCAGAGCATCAGATTCTAGGTCCAGGATTCTGTGATTACCTTAACATCTGGTCCAGATATAGTTCCTCTTCATTTTTAGACCCATGAACTAAAACTAAAACTGCTGAGCATAGCAATTCTGAAATCCCACTGGGCAAATGTGGTGAGGGGCCATCACCATAGAGGGAAGAAATGCCTCTTGATTAGGTTCATTCTGCTCTCTGTGTCTGGCTCTGGTTCATGATTAGAGACAATTGCTGACTCCACCTTCTGGGCGGGTCTTCCTTTTCCACTGCCCTCACTGCAAAGGGCATTGGAGAATATGTTCCCTTGGGAGCTAAGATTTTCTTGCTTCCTGCTCTTAGAACAGACACAGTCTCTTTTCATCTAGGATGATGGATGTTTTGGCAGTGTAATTCTCTCAACAACTTCACCAGTTTTTTGTACCAACAACCACATCAGCAATTCTTTTCAAGACATGCCTGTCTTTCTCTAGACTTACACAGAGGTTTTTGGGGAGCTTATCAGACTTCTGGGAGGGAGCTATACCCTTAGGCTCTTTTAAGCCATTTGTGTACTTCAAAAGGTTTACCCATTATCACCATGATCAATTCAACCTAAGGCACCTCTAACATCTTTGATTCAGCCTATGACTCTCCAAAGCTGTTTTAATCAGGTTTTGTCACTCAGAGGCATTCTCAGTTTTACTTTGGGATATGAGAATAAGTTGCATCTTCCAAGCCTTTAAGTCCCCAGTTTTCTGATTTTCTTTCATTTCTTTTCATCTTTCAAACTGGCCAATCCTTTTGTGAGCTCATTTCTTTTTCTGTACCACCATATCAAATGCAGCCAATAGCAACCAGAACATGCTAGTAATGCTTTGTTTCCTAATCCCTTTGCCTAAGGTCACAAAGTCACTCAGTATATTATCTGCTTTTTATGTTACTGTAGCTATAGCTTCATTAAATGCTTCACCACTGCATAGTGGGTTGCCATCCTTCCAACCTGTAATAACAGTTTCCTTGTTACCCACCACTCTGCCATAAAGTCAGTGGGACATATTTTAGGGGTTTTGTTATGGCAGCATCTGCTTTGAGGTAATAAGCTCTAAATGGCTGACAAAAATAAGTAATTATTTTTTGCTCAGTTACATAGCTCTACACTGGCCGTGAGTTGGCTGAAGCTTTATTCCCTGTGTCCTCTTCCAGGATGAAGACAGCAGCCTCTATCTGGGACATGACATGCAGTGGCAGATGGTGAAGGGTGATGGCAGAACCACATGATGATTCTTCAGGTTTCTTCTTAAAAGCAGCATGTATCACTTCTGCTCATATTCAAGTGGCTTAAGTAAGCCACATGGCTGAAACTAACATTGGTATTGTGGGAAGTACAATCCACAACAAAGGTAGAAAGGATCTAGTGAGTTTTTTAATAAATATAGTGAGTTTTTTGAATAAATAACATTATGCGTGTGTATGTATATATGTGTGTGTATATATATATTATTTTATTTATCTTGCATGTTTTTGAACTTTATATAAAGAAAATTATTAAATGTATATTCTTTTGTGACTTACATTTTTTGAAATTCCAAATTAGTAGATTTTATCCATGTTAATGTATAGAGTGTTTTTCATTCATCAGTGCTGTATAGTGTTCCATTGCATAAACATACTAAAATTTACCTATCCATTACAGCTGTTTCCAGGTGGGTTTTTTGTTGGTTTGCTTTTTGCTATTTTACAGAATACTGCTAAAAACTCTTATACAAGTCTTCTGATGCACACATGAAGATTTTTTTTGGAATATATGCAAGGAGTAAAATTTTGGGGTCATGGGGTTTATATATCTTCAAATGCACATATTAATACTGGATTTGTTTTCTAAAGTCATTCTATCAATTTATATTTCAGCCAGGAATACTTAAGAGTTCTCACTTTGCACACCCTTGAAATACTTGGTATTGTCAGACTTCTTAAACACAATTTCCAATCAAGTGGGAATTCAGTGAGGTTTGTATTTGTATTTCTCTGTTCACATGTTGCACGTGTCTGTGGGCCATTCGTATGTCTCCTTTCTGAAATGTTTAAGGACTTCTTTGGACATTTTCTATTGGATCATTTGTAATTTCTGTATTGATTTTTAGAAGGCATTTAAAAATATTCATATATTTTCAATATTATTCTGTTATTGGTCATATGTGTTTCAAATATATTCTCCTTGACCTGTCTTTTCACTTTTGAAATGGTGTCTTTGACATACAGAAGTTTTGAGTTTTAATGCAGGCAAGTCCTTCAGTATTTTCCTTTAGAGTTAGTGCTTTTTCTATCTTACATAAATAATCCTTGTCTATACCAAGATCATAAACACGTTATTAAATTTTCTCATGAGAATATTAAAGTTTTGCTTTCGTAATGAAGTCTTTAATCTACCTGGAATTTATTTCTGCGTATAGTGTGATATTTGACAAATTTTATTTTTTCTAACTTGAAAATCAATTGCTCAAGTATCTTTCATTGGATTTTATCATATTTATGTTGTTATATTAACAGGTATATTTCAAAATTATAATTTCAAATGGTATAAAAATGCAATTGATTTTTATATATTGATCTGTTTATCCTGTAACCCTGTCAAATTCTTATTAATTAAAAAAACTTGCATTTAGATTCATTTTTATAGGGTAACGACACCTACTAGTAAGAACAATGCTGTTGCTTGCTTTTCAATCCTCATACCTTTTATTTTACTAAAAAAAATTTTTTTTAATTTCATTGTTAGGAGTTTAATAGAAGTGTTGACAGTGGGTATTATTCTCTGGTTCCTGATTTTAAAAGGAATGCTTTTTAACATTTCACCCTTTACTATGATGTTTGCTGTAGGGTTTTCTTTTATTTTTCTTCTGTACTTGATAAACATACAAATTTTATAAAAACTGATTTTCTAGTATTACATTAACTGTGGGTTTCTGGACATAGCTAATTGGTAATATTTCTTTTTAAATATATTTTTATATAGAGTTGGGAATAGTTTGCTAATATTCTGTTTAGTCTCTGCATATTTGAATGAGATTAACCTATAATTTACCTTCCTTGTACTGTTCTTCTCACATTCATTTTTTGCATAAAGTCTATACAAGATTCATAAAATTTGTTATGAAATGTTTCCTATTTTTCTATTCTCTTAAAAATATCTGTAAACTTGGAATTGTCTGTTCCTTACAAGTTCATTAGAAGGCCTGTTTTTTTCTTTTTTTTTTTTAAGTTTTTTTTTGTTGGATTAATTTTATATGGTCATAGAATTATGTAGTTCTTCTAGTCCTTTTGAATTGGTCTTGATAAAAAATTTTATTTTTTTCCATTTTTAAGTTTTCAAATTTAGTGAAATAGTCATCCATGATATTTTCTTATTTACTTTTAAATTTTTTTCACCTATAGTTGTGTCCTCTTTTCAATCCTAATATTTTATTATGTTACCATTTAGTTTTTCTTTATCAATCTTCCTAGAGATATATCTATTTTATTAATCTTTTCAAATAATCCACTTTTGGCTTTGTTGACCACCTATCTTTGTTTTCTACTTGTTATTTCCTATGACACATTTTTTATAGATTTAAAAAATTTTTCTTGGGGGGAGGTAATTAGGTCTATTTATTTTAATTATTATTTTTTTAATGGAGGTACTGGGGATTGAACCCAGGACCTTGTGTAGGCTAAGCACGTGCTCTACCACTTGAGCTATACACATCTCCCTAGTTTTTTTTTTTTAAATATTAAAATTATTCATAGGCCACTGGGATGGGCAAGGCTTTGATGCAATCATTTCCAAAGGTGGCAGTGAATAAGGTAACAGGATGTATACCTAGAAAAATAACTTGGTTGCATCAAAACAAATAATATCATTTAGGAACAAAGAATTCTTTATTTATTTATTTAGAGTAAAGGTAGATTTATTTAGAGAGATACATCAAAAGGCAAGAGAAAGGCTATGAGGTGTAGGGGATTGGGTCTCAGATTAGAGTAAAAGTAGGTACACACTCCACACACAGAGTGAGGGCCGTCTCTGAAGAGGGAGAGAGAGGGATGGGGCGGCGGCCATGAGACACGTGTTGCCATTTTTTATGGGCTCAGTGGCTTCATTTGCTAATAAGCGGAAGGACCAATCTAACTAGCCTGGGGAAGGGGCTAGGATTCCCAGGAAGTTGGCCATTTCCCACTCTTTAACCTTTTGTGGCTAGCCCTGGGACTGTCATGGCACCAAGAATTCTTATCCTTGTTTTTCAAATGGTTTGAATCTGTTTGGTACTTTTCTTACTAACTCTCCTTTTTAATCCTGACTTTAATATAAAAGTTGATTATGAACCCTATATAGATCTCTAATTCAAGATTAAAGAATATGTCTCTTCATACAGGTTTTCTAATATGAAGATTTCTAGTGAAGATGGGAAAATAAACAGATAACTTAGGGTCTAAAAAGTACATGTTGTTTTCCTGGTTTTAGGAAAAAAATGTGTAGTCAAAAGTTAAATTCAAAAGGTTTTAGTACTATATGTATAATAAAGTACTAGATATATACCTGGGGAAAATGGCTGGAAATAAAGTTTGCCAACAGATTTGCAATTTTCATATACACATGATAAAAAGTAGGATTCCATGAGGGCCTCAGTATTATTTTATGGCCAACCACTACACCAATACTCTAAGATAAAGAGCCAGTGGTACGAAACAATGTTGAATTTATTATTATATGGCATTAGCAAACATTCAAATTAACTTGTACTTAATTTTCAGCACAATGTTCACAAAACTGTCAATTCAGGATTACATTCCAGTAAGGAATGAATTAGGGCCATAGTGGTTTTCCTGGAAGAAAATTTTAGTACAAGTTGATTAATTCTAAGAAGGTCTGCAATACATTTTGGTTTGCACAACTCTTGAATTAACTGAGGTCATTACTAATAGCATTGAAGTAATTTAAGAAACTGAAATTTCACTTCTGCTATTTATATACCTGACATATTAAAATGACAGAGCTTTCTGAAAACTTCCAATCAGTCTAGTCTTTGTCAAACTTGCAAACAATAAATTACTAATATATGGGTCTAAATCTGGAATCCTAGCCCATCACTAAATTGGCAAGATGTTGATTAACTTCACGCAAGAGGTACGGGTATTATTCAAGGGCCACTTTTAGTTAGAAATCTGCTCTTAATCACTGACTACAAAACATGTGTTATTTTTTGCTATCACTCTTTAAAAAGTAATCATTTCCTATAAGTCATTGTCTCAGGACAACTCTCTAGGATCTACCTTATGATTCTACTACAGTAGTTTCCCATAATGAATTTCATTTCCAGTTCATAGTATTTGCCATCATTGCCTATTGTTTCCCTAATATTCTTCAAATTAGCTGCTTAATTTATTATTCATCCCAAACAATTATACCTATGAAATAATAGTTTGTATATGCTAGTAATCTTTTTGGTATAAATTTACATATTAACTATTACTATTACTGTAACTATTACATATTATTATTAACTACTAAAAACTGTAAAAGTACTCATTCTACCAGCTTCCACTTCTAGTAATGGCAGACTATGTAACTTGGTCCAATATTCTCACAAAAGACAACAAGAAAACTAGACAAAATATTTCTTAAAACATTATCTTGAAGTTAATGTAGAGCCAACAAAATAATGAAGAACTACTGATCCAGGATAAAGAAGAAAACGGCTAGAGATGAGCCTGAAATTTATGGCTACTTTTCCTCCTGGTAGAATTTTCTGATTCTGGAATAAGCAACTGAAAGGGTGAGTAAAACCTTCAACAACTTCATGAGGTCCTAGGAAGATTTTAGTCCAGAGCCCACCAAAGTGATGGACAGACATAGTGAATACTCATGCTTTGGGATGTGACCACAAAAGGATACATCCCAAGGAATAAGGCAAATCAGAAATAGACAAGTTCTCATAGCTCAGCCTTGAATTACCTTAATCCTTGAAATAGAATGAAAGGAATATCCATTTATTAGAACCCCTAGGCATCAAAGAATGCTTGTGCCCTCAAATATCTTTGTTTGTTTGTCCCTTGGATCCCTCAGATACCTTGCAGAAGTTCTTAGATGCCTTTCTAGAGGAAGTAACATATCTTAAACATCACATTATTTCTTTAAACAATTTAAAGCTATAATTTCTAGCATATAATTTAAAAACAGCCCCATGAGGAGCAAGACAATATGAGAAAAACACAGCAGAAACCACAGCAATAGAAATTATCCTATAGGAACTTCAGAAAGTGGCATAATTGAAGAAAAGCTTAAAAATAAATCTGCTTATCATGTTCAAAAAGATGACAGATTAAGAAGTTTGGCAGTGGAAAAAGTTAATGAAAATTCTAAAACTGAAAATAAGAACTGAAATTAAGAACTCAATGGATAGGACTAATAGTAGAATACACAAAAACCTAAGAGGAATTTAACTACATGGAATATTCTCAGTGAACCATGTAAAAATTAAATGATAGAAAATACAGAAAAAAATAATAAGAGATACAGAGGATACAGTAAGAAGGTGTAACATTTAAATGGAGCCCTAAAAATAAAGGAGAGAAATAAAAGGCCTGAAGTACAAAGAGAGGAGAGATATAATTGGACTGAAGCAAATTTTGAAGTAATAATAGCTGAGAACTTTCTAAAACTGGAGAAATCATCAAGCTATCTAATGAAGAATCACCACAAATCCCAGGAGGAATAACTGAAAAAGACATCCACAATGAAGCACTAAAATGACAAAATTGTTAAAGTCTAAAAATAGAAAAAAAAATCCCTAAAAGTCAGTTATAAAAACTATTACCTTTAAGAGTAATAATCAGACTTACAGCTGACTTCTCAGCAAAAACAGTGAACATCACCTAACAATGGAATAGTATCTTCTAAGTGTTAAAAAAAAAACCTGTCAATTTCATATCTTCTGAAATTGGTAGTGAAAACAAAATCTTTCTAGATAAACAAAATGAGATAATTCCTAGAAACAGACATACTAAAATAAACAGTAAGGATGCTCTTCAGGCAGAATGAGAAAGATCTCTGATGAAACCTTAGAAATGTACGAAGTAATGATGAGCAAGGGAAGGGCTAGGTAATAAGGAGCCTGGCCCCAGGTTTTGATGTTCGATGGCTAAAATCTGTGTGTGTGTGTGTGTGTGTGTGTGCATGTGTCTTTGTGTGTATATATATATACACACACACACAAATTTTCACATTCTTCTCATTATAGGCTGTCATGAGGTGTTGAATATAGTTCCCTGTGCTATACAGTAGGACCTTGCTGTTTATCTATTTTATATACAGTAATTACTATTTGTAAATATCAAACTCCCAATTTATCCCTTCACTCCCCCCCTTTTCTCCCTAGGTAACCAAAAGTTTGTTTTCTATGTCTATGTCTGTGAGTCTGTTTCTGTTTTCTAAGTAAGTTCATTTGTCTCATTTTTTTTAAGATTCCACTGTTAAGTGATATCATATGGTATTTTTCTTTCTCTTTCTGGCTTACTTCACTTAGTATGATGATCTCCAGGTCCATCCATGTTACTGCAAATGACATTATTTTATTATTTTTCATGGCCGAGTAGTATTCCATTGTGTGTGTATATATCTCTCTCACATCTTCTTTATCCAGTCTTCTGTTGATGGATATTTATGTGGCTTCCATGTCTTGGCTATTGTAAGTAGTACTGCTATGAACAGTGGGGTGCATGTATCTTTTCAAATTAGAGTTTCTTCTGGACATATGCCCAGGAGTTGGATCATATGATAATTCTATTTTTAGCTTTTTAAGGTATCTCCATATTGTTTTCCATATTGGCTGCACCAAACTACATTCCCTCCAACAATGTAGGAGGGTTCCCTTTTCTCCACACCCTCTCCTACATTTGTTGTCTGTGGACTTTTTAATGATGACCATTCTGACTGGTGTGAGGTGATACCTCATTATTGTTTTGACTTGCATTTCTCTAATAGTGATAGTGAGCATTTTTTCATGTGCCTATTGGCCATTTGTATGTCTTCATTAGAGAGACGTCTATTTAGATCTTCTGCCCAGTTTTTGATTGGGTTGTTTTTGTTGTTGTTATTGAGTTGTAATGAGCTGTTTATATATTCTGGAAATTAAGCCCTTGTCAGTTGCATCATTTGTAAACATTTTCTCCCATTCTGTAGGTTGTCTTTTGGTTTTGTTTATAGTTTCCTTTGCTGTGCAAAAGCTTATAAGTTTAATTAGACCCATTTGTTTACTTTTGCTTTTATTCCTTTGCCTTAGCACACTGCCCTAGGAGAATATTGCTAAGATTTATGTCTGAGAATGTTTGGTCTATGTTTTCTTTTAGAAGGTTTACAGTATCTTGTCTTATGTTAAGTCTTTAAGCCATTTGGAGTTTATTTTTTTAAGCTATATTCCCATCTTCTTCCCTTTCTGCTCCATAACTGAACATGCTAAGAAGAAAGCCTGGGTACTCCCTTCTTTGGTACCAACAGGAGATTTAAACCATTTAAGCCCCTACTCAGACATAGGAACCCTCATTTTAGCTGCACCCTCTAACCACAATAAAAACCTCATGCTAGTCTCATTTTCCTACTCTCTCGAGTTTTTGAGACCAGCTTGGGAGATCTTCCCTGCTCTCCCCAGGAGGCATCATTAGGTAAGTAATAAACATTTTCACACTCTCCCTCTTTAAATGCATATGGCATCATCAGTATTGACAACTAAATCAAATTTTGGGTGAGGGCGTATTCTATTTTTGAAGACTGGCTATAATAGCTAAATAAGTGAATAAATAAGAATGATTATTAGTTGTGCAAGAGAGTCATAGTAGAGTTTTATTGGGCTTATTTACATAAATAAAATATACACTAAATAATGGTATTATAGTCAAATGGAAGATAAATGGAATTAAATCATTCTAATTAAAATAAGGGTAAATGAAATTAAATTATTCTAATGTCTTTGATCTAGTTGCATTGCCTAGGTAGAGTCTGAAAGAAGCAACTAATAATAGATTTTGAAAAGTCAAGAATACTACTATAATCCTGAAGTATAGTAAGAGTATATGACTTCTGAGGAAATAGAAGGAAAACAATAAAAAATTACCAATACAAGTGAAAATGAGGAAGAAGAGGAAAAGAAAAAACAGAACAAATAGAAAGCTCATAATACAATGGTAGATTTAAATTCAAATAGATGAGTGATTTTATTAAATATAAATAGACTAAATATTCTAATTAAAAGATAAATACAAACATTGCCAGACCTCATTAGAAACTACATTCTTTTTACAAGAGGTATCTAAAATCTACAGACAGGCAAAGACTGAAAGAAAAAAAAAATGAAAAGGCCCTCTTAAAATAAGATTTTTGTAACCATAATATCAGATAAAATAGAATTTAAGGCAAAAAGTAAGGATACTTTATGACAATTCTGTATTTGAATGTATCTAATAACATAGTCTTAAAGTAACAATTGACAGTAAAATGAGACAGACAAACCCACAATTATAATGTAAGATTGTAACACATTTCTCTTTATAGTAAAAGTGAGCAGACAGAAAAACTGTTAAAATACAGAAAAGTAACACGAACAGTAAATTTGATCTAATTAACATGTGAAAAATAATATATATAAAACTTGAATAATATTCTTTTAAAGCACATCTGGAACATTTCAAACATTTACCATATTATGGGCCACAAAGTATAGCACTAAAAATTTCAAACAACTTAAATCATATAAAGTATATTCTAGGGATATAATGCAATTAATTTAGAAACCAGTATCAAATATTTTACTGGAATATCCCTGTTGATTTAAAATTAATAAATATATATAATATATAAATCAGGACTCAGTGAAGAGAACATAATGAAGATTACAAAATATTTTTAACTGAAGGATAATAAAATTACTAAATATCAAAAGTATAGGATACAGATAAGAGTCACACTTAGAGAAAAATTTAGAGCTTTAAAAGCACATATTCAAAAAGAAGAAAAGTTAAAAACCAATGAGTTATGCATCTAAATCAAAAAGTTAAACAACAAAATAAAATTCAAAAAGACCTATACTCTGAAATTATAAGATGTTGATGAGAGAAATTGAAGATGACTCAAAAAGATGGAAAGATAGACCATGTTCTTGGATTGGAAGAATCAAAATTGTTAAAATGACCATACTACCCAAGGCACTATACAGATTCAATACAATCCCTATCAAATTTTCAATGGCATTTTTCACAGAACTGGAATAAAAAATTTTTTAAATTTGTATGGAAACACAAAAGACTCCAAATAGCCAAAACAATCTTGAGACAGAGAATGAAGCTGGAGGACTCATACTCCCTGACTTCAGACTATACTACAAAGCTAAGTAATCAAAAAAGTATGGTATTAGCACAAAAACAGACACATAGATCATAGAACAGGATAGAAACCCCAGAAGTAAACCCATGCAAGCATGGTCAACTAATCTATGACAAAGGAGGCAAGAATATACAATGAAGAAAAGACAGTCTCTTCAGTATGTGGTGCTGGGAGAACTGGACAGCTACATGTAAAAGAATGAAGTTAGAACATTCTGTAGCACAATATACAAAAATAAACTCAAAATAGATTAAAGACCGAAATGTAACATCAGATACTATAAAACTTCTAGAGGAAAAACATAGGCAGAACACTTTGACATAAACTGCAGCACTATTTTTGTGAATCTGTCTCCTAGAATAATGGAAATAAAAGCAAAAATGAATAAGTGGGTTAATGTTAAAAGCTTTTGCACAACAAAGAAAACCACCACCAAAAACACAACCTACAGAATGGGACAAAATATTCATAAATGATGCAGCTGACAAGGGATTAATTTCCAAAGTACACAAACAGGTCATACACCTCCCTCACATATAAACAACTCAATAAAAAAAAAATTGGCAGAATACCTAAATAGACATTTCTCCAAAGAAGATATACAGATGGCCAAAGGCACAGAAAACCCAGAAAAGATGAAAAATCTAATTGGAAAAGACATATGTACCCCAATGTTCATAGCAGCACTATTTACAACAGCCAAGACACGGAAGCAATCTAAATGTCTGCCAAAAGAGGGATGGATAAAGAAGATGTGGTATATACATACAATGGAATGTTACTAAGCCATAAAAAAGAATGAAATAGTGTCATTAGCAGCAGCATGGATGGACCTAGAGATTCTCATACTAAGTGAAGTCAGATAGAGAAAGACAAATATCATATCATATCACTTAGATATGGAATCTAAAAAAATGATACAAATGAACATATTGCAAAACAGAAACAGATTCACAGACATAGAAAACAAGTTTGTGGTTACCAAAGAGCAAAGGGAAAGGGAGGAATAAACTAGAGTTTGGGACTAACAGATACACACTACTATATATAAAATACAGTAAACAAGGACCTACTGTACAGCACAGAGTACTATACAAATATCTTTTAATAACCTAAAATGGAAAATAATTTGAAAAAGAATATATATGTCTGAATCACTTTGCTATACACCTGAAACTAACAGCATTGTAAATCAACTATACTTCAATAGGAAAAACCCAGAGAGAGTAGAGGGAAGGAAGAAATAAAGTTAATAGTAGAAGATAATGATATAGAAAATAAATAATAGATAAGATCAATAAATTTCAGAGATTGTCTCTTTTAGGACATTAGCAAAAATTTTAAAACCCTGTATTTATATTAATGAAGAAAAAGGCTTGAAGAAATCAGTATCAGCAATAAAAAAGGCACATCACTACAGATCACTATAGATTTTGTAGACTTGGAAAAATTTACAACAGAATTATATGAACAACTTTTTGCCAGTGAAAATGTTGAAGTAATGGAAATTTCTGACAATATAACTTTCCAAAACTAACACAAGAAGAAATCTAAATTTGAATAGTCCTATTTCCTGTAATATAATTCTTTATCTTTGATAGTGAATTCAACCAAACAATAAATAAATCCAAAGTAACCCGAGAAATAAATCCAAATTCTTTAGAAAATTAAAAAAGGGGAATGCACCCTATCTTCTTTTACAAGACCAAAATAACTTTGATATTAAAACTAGACAAGGATATTAAGAAAAAGGAAAAGTTACAGATAATCATATTCAAGATTACAGATGTAAAAATTTTAAACAAACTTAGCAAACAGAAGCCAGTAATATGTATTTACTAGTTTATCTAGAATTTGAGATTGGTATAATATTAAAACAGTGATTAACATAATTCATTACACTTGCATAAAAAGAAAAAATAGTATGGTCTAAATAGATACAGAAAAGGCATGTGACAAAATTCAGCAAACATTCATATATAATTAAAACCCCTTAGTAAACCAGACCAGAAGGGAACTTCAATACAGGGCATGTATAAAAACAAATAAAAACAAATCAAACAACAACAACTGAAAAAAAAAAAACCCTACAGCGAGAAGTCATATTTAACAGTGAAATGCTGAAAGCTTTTACTTTGAAATTCGGAATAGAACAAGAATGACAGCAGTCACTAATTTATTCAACATTGAACTGTAATACAGTGCAGCAAGGCAAGAAGAAGAAATACAAGGGATAAACATTAAAAATGAAGAAATAAAACTGTCACTCTATATTGCTGCATACATAGAAAAAAATGTACAGCTAAATTTTAAAATATATATGTGAGTTAGGAAAATGTTGCTGGGCACAAGGTTGATATAATCTTTTAAAAAATGCATTTCTTTATATCAACAAACAAACATTTAAAAATAAAATAAACTTTTACCATATACAAGTATGTATATTTTATATGTAAATATATTTCTGTATCATCAAAAAAAACAAATTCCTAGTAACAAATTTAAAGTATATAAGTAAGATCTCTATGAAAAAGAATAGAAAATAATTATAAGGTATTATTGACAGATGTTAAAGATAACCTAAATAAATGGAGAACTGTTTCATATTCATGGGCTGGACAAGACTATATTGTAAATATGTCATTTTCTCAGACTGATGTATAGATTCAATGCAACCCAAACCAAAATAGTTACAGTGGTGTTTGTGGTAGCTTGGAACTAACCACGTGGAGTATTTAACAAAGGGAAATTGTCAAACACTACAAATCAGAGATCTTCTTCTTCCCCTAGAGAGCCAGTTGGCCAGTATACCACTAAGCTTATTCTAAAATTGATACAGAAAGGAGAAAAAAAAAAAAAGAACCAATTAAACAGTTCAGACAAACTTGAAGAATAAAAACAAAGTGTAAAGACATGCTTTACCAAGGTATCATGACTTATTATAAAGCAACAAGAATTAAGACAGTATAGTATTGGCAAGGAATAGACAAACACAGCAATGAAATGGAAGAGAGATCTTGGGCACAGACCCACGCTCTTTGGGCATGATTTATGGAAAGATGGCACTACAGAACTGTAGAGAAAAATCAATGTTTTCCATAAATGGTGATGGAAAATAGTATAAACTTGCACCCTATCTAACAGCTTATTCAAAAATTAAGTTCCAGGTGGGTTATAGATTTAAATATGTCAGGCTAAACAACAAAGTTGCTGGAAAATAAGATGGGAGTATTTTTTCTTGATCTTATGATAGGAAATACTTCTTAGAAAACAAAAATCACTTGTTTCAAGTGATTGAAAAATTGATTATATTAAAATTAAGAACTCTTTATTAAGGGACACCAGTATTTTACCAACAAAAGAGTAATATCCAGGATATATAAAGAAATCAATATGAAAAAGAAAAATGACAAAATAGAAAAAAATGGGCAAGAGAGTCGAACAGATACTTCATAAAAGAGGATATCTAAATGTCCAAAAACATATAAAAAGGTTTTTATCTTCATTAATAATCAGGAACATGCACATTAAAATCATAATGAGATATCACTACACATATATACCAGAACAGCTGAAATTTAAAAAGACCGACAAGTGTTGATTAGGATGTGAAGCAATCATATTCTGCTGGTTGTAACAGAAATAGGCACAACTACTTTGAAAACAGTTTTCATCATCACTATCATCAGTTTCATCATCATAATCATCTTGTAAAGTTGAAGTAATATATACCTTGTGATTCAACAATTCTATTCTTTTACTATATATCCAACAGAAATGTGTGCATATACATCACAAGAGACACGTACAAGAATGTTCAAAGCAGTATTACTGTTAACAGTTGAAAACTGGAAGCAGCACAAATTTCTACCAACAATAAAATGAATAAATAAATTATGGTACCATATACTATGGTACATTCAGCAATATAATATACCATAAATCATGGTGTATTCAGCAATGTAATACTATATAGCAATGAAATGTAACTAGAGCTACATGCAACATCATAGATTAATCTCATAAGTAAAATAGCCAAGCACAAATAATACATAATTTGTAGTCCCATTTACAAAGAATTAAAATCATCATCAAAACTAGCGTGATGGTATTGAGGAGTGCATCTTAATACAGAAAAACCAAAGAAGGGCACAGAACCCAGTGCGATGACAGGCAAGATAGCGGTGAGGCAGCAAAGGGTAGAGACTGGAAAGGAAACAGAGTTTCCATGGTGATGACAATTTTTTTTCTTTACTTGGTGGTAATTATGTAACTGTTTGTTTTCTGATAGTCTAGACAGTCTAGATAGTCTGTCTATATAGGTTTTATTTCCCAATTTAAAAAGTTTCAGAGATATTCATCCCTATAGCACCTAAAGTCATCTCATACGTCACATGAATTGCATTCTTTGAAAGGCAACCAATTTTTTTAGTTGACTCACTCTTCTTTATTTATTTTCCATAACTGGAAGGAATTACTTATCATATATAGGAAGTAACTAATAAATATGGAAATAAATACACAACTCTTAAAATTAAAAACTGCTCAATCATGGATCACTTAAAAGTATCTTACATACCTCCACCAGTGGTAATTTGTGAAGCCCTACACAAACGTTAGATTACCTCTGTTTTAATTTGTTCTTCCAACAGTCCATCAAGGACCAGACCAGGCAACCAAATATGAGCCTGTCCCTACTGGTCCAGGGCTCTGGCTTCCTGGACTTGAGACCCACAGGGAAAGACCATCTCTACTACCTCTAAAGCCTGGCTCTAACTCTGGTCCAAAGAACTTAGCCAGGTCTGTAACCTGCTCTCACTCTTAGAAAGGGGAGATCACAAAGATAAACCCACCATACAGGAGGAAATGATTTAAGACACTCTTTTAAAGTTTATTTTTAGCTTTGGTTTCAGTTTGTTTTCCATAACAAAAAAAATCACATTCTTAGTTTTTGGGTAGTTCCAGATAGCACTGCAAAAGGATCCTTTGGAAATTCTAAGTTCCTTGGAGAAAACCTTGAAAAATCAACTGAGGTCAAGTTAATGCAATAGCACAAATACTTACACTTGCCCTTATTGCACTGATCTTTGCTTGCTTTGTTTCTTAGAATAGCTATCTAAACCAATTTACTCAAATTTCAGGGTTGAGCCTTGATTTAGTTGCTTTACATGTGTTCTTGAAATGGATTAACATTTAGCAGTGGAATTATTCTGCATGCTACCGTTCATCTCCTAATCGCCAATGATACACCTCTCCTTTTGGGAGAGGTAAATAGCTGTTCTTGAATTCTTTCCGTCTCTCTTCTCTTTGTCTCTCTGTCTCTCTGTCTCTCTCTCTCTCACACACACACACACACACAGACTATCATTTACAACTGTAAAACTAACAATATATTTTCTTTAGCATACAAATCAGATACCTAGAAAACATATCTACAAGTAACTCAAAATGAAAAGTGAGCACCCAATTGTGTCACTTGTCTAGATAACAATCCTATATTTTTTATGCCAACCTCTAATTAATAATTGACTAATATATACCCAGTACTGTTTAGTATTTTTGAGGGTTAGAAAACTATAAAATATACTTCATGGCTTCAATGCATTTACAGCCTTCCCAAGAGAGAGACACCGACAAGATAATGTTCTATAATTATGTAATATATTTTACAGCATAGACCACATGTGCTAAACTGTCATGGTTAATTAACATATTGACAATATCTTCCCCATTCTTCAGAAAGAGGCATTATTATTTCTTTATTCTACAGGCAAGGGTTAGGGAATTTAAGCAATTTGCCAGGTACTAGATAGGGTACAGCAAAGCCAAGACTCAAACCAGATCTTCTGAGTGCAAACATCTTGCTTTCTTCCAATGTATTCTCTCATAAGACTCGGCACAGTTTTGAACACATAATAGGTGTACAGTAGTTAGCTGAAGATTTACAAAAACATAAAACACTCATTTTGAAATGAGAGAAAATAAAATCTATATAAGGCAGATTAATTTGTGTAATTGACTACACACAGAGAGTACCAAGAGTATGACTCAGACACAGGGATCAAGAACACTTTGAAACCCATACGAACATTTCAAGTTGTTGGAAACTATACCACAGGGACAAAAATCTCAGTGTACCTCTCTTTTAAGGTACATGTCCATGATGGGTTGGCTGGTATCTCCACTCTATGTGGTCCTCACTCCAAGATCAGGCTGATAGAGCAGCCACCATCTGGAGAATTACTGGATGCCATGATAGGGGAAGAGAAGTGCGATGAATTATACATCAGGCCTTAGACCTTCAGTCTGGAAGTGACTTACACTACTTCTGCCCACATTTAATTGGCCAAAGTGAGTTGTACAGCCAAACCTAACTTCAAAAGGACTGGGGAAATAGTGTATCTTTGTAAGATGTTTATGAAAAGATAGCAGACTACCACACAAGTTTTACTCCTGCAAAAATAATGGGTGAAGGATATACATACATATACAATAAACACAAATTTCAATCAACAAAAGCCATGTTGAGATAGGTTCTGAATGTGTTCCAAACTAAACTGTGTTTTAAAATATTAACAGAATTTAATATATTCCTCAGCAGTGCCATTTAGCACAGTCCCCTTGCCTTTCTTAAAGACCGTATACTTTACAAGTTCACTCTATATTCAGAACGTACCAGACACAACCTAAAATGTCAAGTATAAGTTAACATATCTGCAAGGAACAGATATGTCCCTTGAAGGGGAAGGAACAGGAGACTCTTTGCAGTACTTAGCTGGTGGGCATGGTGGGAAGGAGCCTAGACAGGTTTACGGCTGAACACAAACCAAGTGACCACATTGAAAGGGATGTCCCTAAAAGGCTTTTCTCTTCTGATTCTTTCACTGTTTAGCATTCTCAAATATATAGTCCTTCATTCTTGGGGCAGAGAAGTCAAGGAAGTTAAGCCTTAGGCTCAAAAATACCTAAACCTTGCTATGATCACAAGAGGCAAAAATGTCAAATTCAGAATGTTCCATCTCTTTATTCTCATTCTATTCTCCACCCTTAGGTATTGTAAAATAAAGCAGAATTGGGGCTACAAACAATAATTCACAGCTTCTCAGATGGTTTCTTTTTCCTAAACATATGTCTTCCTACCTTACTGTTCCTTACTGACTTTCAGCGGCTTTGGCTGCCCTTTCCCTAAAAGATGTAAATGATATATATGTTTTGAAAATTTTCCAGGTATAAGCCCCAAAAGACCTTCTCTATTTGTTATAATACTGATATGTTGATCTCTTACCAGTCCTTACAGAAATGGGACATGAAATGGGTTTACGTGTATCAATGCCTGTGTCTCTGTGATCCTTGTAGTCATCTTGCCTTCTGGAACTACAAACTGTCAAGCCCCACAAATTCTTCTGTTTACACCTTTCTTAATCTTCCTCGCACCCTTCCTCCAGCTTTTAGTATGCTTAAACACATCCTTGCTTCTTAAAACTTTCTATTTATATGGCAATGTTTAATCAGATTTATTTTCTACTTCTCTGACTTCATCAATGGCTTCTTTTCTTATCCTGATTATCTAAAAGGGTAAACATTCTCTGAGGCTCTGTTCTAAGTGATCTCTTTTTTCCCTGCATTTTCTCTCTGGACCACATTATCGCTCCCAATGCTGCAACTATGACTTCAATGTAAAAGGCGTTGAAATTGGTATCATTAATATTGATCTCTCTCTAGAGCATGAGAGACATCCACCCACCTTTGAGTATGTCATAATACACTTAAAAAAAAGGAGCACATTCCCAGGATAAAACTCTCTGTGCATTCAACTCCACTCCTTAACCCTAAAATTTAAGATCTCTGTGATCCTACTCCAATCTAATGTCTGTCCAAACAATTACTGCTCTAGTTCACATCAAGAGTTCTATACTCCAGTGAAACAGAATTCTTCACTGTTCTCTCTAAAGTTCCAATTCCCTTTTATGACTCTCTTCACCTAGGCTTCTGCTAGTCCTTCTCCTGAGCATGCTCACCTCACTTCTGCACTCTTCTCATGCTCTTATGGGAATGTTTTATGAGATGATTCACAAACTTCAAAACTAAACAAAATGCAAACCATATGTGAGTAGGTCTTGAAAGTTACCTGCAGTGGTTAGAAATGTATCTCACTTGGTTCACTTATTAAGTTCAGAACGTTGCAAAACATCAAGCCTGTTTCTAAGACAATTTTTCCCTCCTTGACACTCATCTCTTGCATTCTACTTCCTTTTCCAGAGAAGTAATTTTCCTTCTTCATTTTGAAAATTCCCTCATATACTCACCTCCTGCTCAGTTTTTCTATACTATTTCCCAGAAAATAATCAATCTATCTCTCTCTTTCTCTCTCTCTCTGAGGTGAGTAGGAGGCTACTGCTTCTGTTCCCCACATCTTGTGCTAAACTTTCTTTTCCTGCTTTCCTCTCTGCCTCTCCAATCTCATTCATCATTTGATTCTATACAGAAAACTGTCACACATCAGTGGCCATCTGTAGCAATCACTTTCAATTTTATTTCCTTATGCTATTTTTCTCTAGCCTACTTTTAAACAAATACATTGACATAGCACTCAGATTATGTATCAGAGGCATCCTCTAACATAAGATACATATGTATACACACATACACTTTCTGTTTAGAACTTTTAAGTTACTTGCTGCTTATAGACTCACATTTTTACTTTTGATCTGCTCTCCCCAGATTAGCTAATTCATGATCTGTGAAACCACTCTGAGTAGAGCTGCCAGAGGAAGTCATCTTGATTTAATCGCTGTGCCTCGGGAAAAAAAATCAGAGCGTATGTGAAAGGGCCAAAGGTCTAGGATGTGGAAAAGGATTCACTGCAGCAGTGTCTCGAAAGGAGAGAATAGGGTGATAATGCCGCCTCAATTTTTTATTCTTCTGTTGATTTCCTTTTGGACCTGTCAAATGAGGTGCTGAGATGAGCCCTCTCCTTCCTAGAGCTCAACAATCAAAGTGAAGATGCCACAAACACCCCCAGGATAAAAGAGATAAAGCCCAATGGAGACGATCTAAGGAGGAAAGTACTGCAGTGCTTATGGAATCCATTACTGGATATGGCCCAACGTGGACAATGAACCGCAGCTTTACCACTGTAATAGCAGCCTCCTTCTTCTAACCTCTGGGTGATGAAAGACTCCAAGCCCAGATTCCTACAAAATCAGTAAACAAGGCTGACTGCACTCATGTTGGCACGTTTTACATCTGTGTTTATGAGTTGGACTAGGTGTGCAACAAACCACGAATCATGGGCTCTGATTATAATAAAATGTTATCATCCATGTCTGCACAAAGTAGAGGGGGTTGATAGCACAACAGGATGTGGCAGAAAATAGGAACTGTGGAGTTAGGCAGTTCCAGGTTTCCACCTTACACTTGCCACTTCAGAGTTTAATAACCTTAGACAAGTTAATTTAACATCTCTGAGCTTCAGTGTTGTCATTTAGAAGAACCACAGGTAAGAATATATATTTCATATAATAGTCATGAGGGTGAAATGAGGTGACATAAATGAAAGTGCCTGGCACAGTGCAAGAAATGTGCTGCTCACAAGCTGTTTCCCTGCCTCTCTACACTTGCCCTCCACCCACCTCCACCATTTCTATCACGTGTAGGGAAGCAGGGTGGGTAGCCATGTTCCTCACAAGCATCTGGTGAGGATTAAAGAGCTAACATAAGTATCCATTACAGGGCTTGGCCCTTCTTGTTCTCCTTCAAATTGTGAGCTAATTTTGGCCAAGATCCTTCAGACAAATATATGATAAAGGCCTTTAAAACTTGTCTATATACCCAACTTCTTTCGTTAGAAAGCAGTATGTCATCTTGGAGGCTACTTTCATTCATCCTTCTCATCTAATACCTAATAACTGCCCCACACTTACAGACCCCCAAATGGGTGCTGATCCTCCAGTCACTTGCTATTCAAAGTATGGTCTGTGGAACTACAGCATTAGCATAATTTGGGAAGCTGTTAGAAATGCTGGCTCTTGGCCCTACCCTAAACCTGCTGAAATAGAACCTGCATTTCAATAATGTCCTTGAATATATACACTTTAAAGTGAGATGTAGTACTCTAGCCAAAACTCTAGAATCCCTATAAATATTAAAAACAAGCCAAATGCTTTTTGTTTCACTATAAAATGCAGAAGTTCATATATTAGAACTGAGTGGACAAAGCATACTTTCTCACTTTAATGTCTTCTTTGTATCAGGAATGAACATTGCTGACACTAATGCTGGACTGTAAAAGTGTAGGTACACTTAGGAGAGGAGGTGATATGGGGTAGTGGCTGTCATCACAGGCTTGGCTATCATGCAAATATGAATTTAAATCCTAGTTCCACTGTTGATTAGCTGTGTGAATTGGGGCAGTTAACCATCTACACAATATGAAACTGATAATACCTACTGGTCTTTGTGGGAACCAAGTGAAATTTTGATTATAAAGTACCAAGCATACACTAAGCACTCAGAGAGGGCAGAGGCAGTACCTATGAAATGATGTGAAGGAAGGGCTTCTGAATATTCAGACTTCAAAACACAGATCTAATTTAACTACTGCATTGGTCCACTGCTCATGTATAGAGGAACTCCATTCAAGGAGAATATAATCAAGACCTTTAGCCTTCATAGGAAAATGAAATCCTTGCACAGGAGTCTCCCCTAATTCAACAGGGGAGATCACCATGCTCAAAGCTCTGCACTCACAGGGTGTTCAAGGACGAACTGACAACCAGCTTCTCAAAATTCATCCAAATTCTGTTAAATGCCTGAGTGATTTGCTATTAGAGGGAAAAGTTGGAGATAAGCTATTTTCATGTATTCTTCTAAATTCTATATTTGATATAAATTTTAACCTTCAAAAAATTGTATAAGGCCTGATTATCTCAAATTCCTGCTTGTATGCCCCGATATTCTTTCATACCTGTTCCTCCCAAGGGTTGATATAAGAGAGAGACACATGACTAGCATCTGTTAAGTTGATCAGTGCTAAAGTTTAACCAATAAATTATTTAACAAGTTAGAAGAAAATTTTGTCTCTCCATAAAATATACATATTTCCTTTTGTCAGATAATAATAATTACATAACTAATTACACCTATCTTTTTGAGTTGGTTGCTATGATTGTCTGAGGTAAGTGAGCTGAATCACAGTAGCACCATTAGCTCAGATGGTCTGCATATTTGCTATAAAATTCCACTAACAGACATAAAGTAGATCTGAATAAACAGTGAGAGGTACTAGGTCACTGGATAGCAAGACTCAATACTATAAAATATCTATTATCTCCAAATTATTCTGAAAATGTAACGAAATTCAATTCAATTTCGAGGGAATTTTTTTACTAAATTCACTAAAAAAATAATGTTCAGAAAAAACAGTTTTTTAAATGAACAGAGGGGTTTCCTTTTTTTAAATAATATGTTGTATAATAACAATACTTGAAAGAGTATGATATTGGTGTCAGAATTGGTTCAATAAAATTCAAGAAACAGATTTGAGCACTTTTAGTATACCAAAAAGGTAGAATTTCTAATTGATAGATAAGAGGATCACTCAATAAATGACACAGGAATAACCAGCTCTTAAATAGAGAAAAACATCTCTACCTCACACCTTGCACAAAAGTAACTCCTAGATGTATTAAAGATTTAAGTATTAAACATGAAAATATACTAATACTTTAAAATGTAGATGAATTCTTATACATAGTCTTGAGGTGTGGAAAGATGTTCTAACCATAATACCACTGAGGAAAAAATAAAAATATTGGCACGTTTTACTACATTAACATTAAACACTTCTGACTGAGAAAAAGTATTACAAAACAATTAAGAAGGCAAATGTTAAATTAAGAAAAAAAACCACTAAAAACCCCACATAGACAAAGAATTACTAGCCATATATAAACTAGTTTAGAAAAAAGATGAACTACCTGATAGAAAAATGTCTAATGAATAATAAGCAATTCACAAAATAATATAAAACGTCCAATAAAATTTTTAAAACTTCTATCTCTCTAGTAATCAAAGAAATATAGATCAAACAAAACCTTTTTAAATAAAAACTTTTCAGATTGTTGTTGAGGACTTGGGGAAGAAAAAGAGACAAAAATATAGAGAATAAAATGAAAAAGTTATTAACGAACTAACTGTAATACTAAAAATGCATACTCATAATACTAAAAATGCATAGATTAAAAATTATAAATAAAAATACCATATTCACTCTGTAGACATTTATATAATTTATACTTTCCTTGAACATTATCTTCTCATTAAAATTTCAGAATAAAATGAAATTAAGGAGTCCAAGATGATGCTTTGAGATACATATACACAGTAAGATAATTAAAATAAGTGAGATCATAGAGTATTTGTCTTTCTCTGTCTGGCTTATTGCATGTAACAGTGTCCTCCAGGTTCATTTATATTGTCACAAAT
The DNA here is from genome assembly GCF_048564905.1 of Vicugna pacos. Lineage (NCBI taxonomy): Eukaryota > Metazoa > Chordata > Mammalia > Artiodactyla > Camelidae > Vicugna > Vicugna pacos. The sequence goes on along the minus strand of NC_132987.1, from coordinate 50,723,159 downwards.
GGCAGGATTTCCTTCCTTCTCATGGCCAAATAATATTCCATTCTGTGTGTGTGTGTATCACACCTTTTTCTATCCATTGACAGACACTTAGGTTGTTTCCATATCTTGGCTATTGTGATTAGCTACTGTGATTGTGTGTTCTGCAAACAACATGGGAGTGCAGATATCTCCTAAAAGATAGTGACTTCATTTCCTTTGGATGTATATCCAGAAATGGGATTGCTGGATTATATGATAGTTCTATTTTTAATTTTTTGAGGGGCCTCCACATTATTTTCCATAGCAACTGCACAACTTAACATTCCTACCTACAGTATACAAGGGTTCCCCCATTCTCCACATCTTCACTAGCACTTTTTAATTTTGTCTTTATAATAGTCATTCTAACAGGTGTGCGGTGATATCTCACTGTGGGTGTGGTTTGCATTTCCCTGATGATTGGTTATGTTGAGCACTTTTTCATATACCTGCTGGCCATTTGTATGTCATCTTTTGAGAAGTGTCTGTTCAGGTCCTTGGCCCACTTTTTAAAAATTGGGTTATTTGTTTTCTTGCTATTGAGTTCCTTACATATTTTGGACAGTAATCTCTTATCAGATAAATGGTTTGCAAGTATTTTCCCATTCCGTAGTTTGTCTCTTCACTCTATTGTTTCCTTTGTTGTCCAGAAGCTTTTTATTTTGATGCAGTCTCATTTGTTTATTTTGGTTTTGTCACCTGTGCTTTTGGGGTCATATCCCAAAAATCATTACCCGGATCAATATCAAGAAGGTTTTTCCCTATGTTTTCTCCTAATAGTTTTATGGTTTCAGGACTTACACTTGAATTTTGAATTCATTTTCAATTGATTTTTAAATGTGGAGTGAGATAAGAGTCCAAATTCATTCTTCTGTGAATGGAAAACCAGTTGTCCCAACACCACTTATTGAAGAGACTGTCCTTTACTCATTGTGTATTCTTGGCACCTTTGTCAAAGATCAATTGATGATAAATACATGAGTTTATTTTTGGGCTCTCTATTCTTGTTCTGTCAATCTGTACGTCTGTTTTTGTGCCAGTACCATGCTACTTTGGTTACTATAGCTTTGTAGTGTATTCTGAAATCAGGTAGAGTGATGCCTTCAACTTGTTTAGTTTTTGTTTGCTCAAGATTGCTTTGGCCATTTATAGTCTTTTATGATTCTATATGAATCTTAGAATTGTTTTTTCTATTCCGTTAAAACTGGCATCAGAATTTTGATAGAGATTGCACTGAATATGTAGATCACTTTAACTAAAATTTTCACTTTAATGACTATAGGCAGACTGTATAATTTTCATTTCTAAATTTCTGTTTTATAATTATCACTCTTTTCCTATTTATGTATTTGTCTATTTTGTCAATTATTTTTCCTTAATCAACATAGATTTAAGTTTGCTTATTTAATTGGCTCTTCCAAAAAATGTACTCCAGGATTATAAATGCAACTATTTTTCTCCTTTCTACTTCAAATTGTAACTTTCTTTTGATGTCTGAAAAATAGGTATTCTGTTAGCAGAGTACAAATTTCCATTCATATTTAAACAAGGTTATCAATGATAGTGTTATCTGCTCTGAATCTTGTCTTATCAAAGTCTCAAAAAGGTGTACTAAAGCCTTGTACTATGACTGGGTTTTTACACTGGGAATTTTTAAGTTTATTGGTTTATGTATTTAAATTTTAAGTTAGTGAGTGCATGGGGTATCACTGCTTCTCTGTGGGGCATATACTTAAACAATATAAAATACATGTCCTTTTCATTTCTGTTTTGTCTGATATTGCCACCCAAGTTTTTGCATTTTTCCAGATTTTTCTTTTCCCTTCCTTTTACTTCTATCCTTTGTATATCTTTCTACCTTAGGTTTGTCTCTTAAACATCAAGTAGTTTGATTACATTTGAGAGCCAGTCTGAAAATATTTGTTGTTTAATGGTGGAGTTTAACCCAGACTTATTGTAATAATTGGTAACATTTGGTATAGCTTATGTCATTTTATTTTGTATTTTTTAACGATTGTTTTGTATAGCTTTACCATATTGCTTGGATTATGTCAAGTGAAATAATTTTCACATTTAGATTCTAATAATTATTATTAATTTTTAATATTTGTGTTAAAACCATATTAATAACAATGAAATCATTCACTCACTCAAATATTAATTGAGCACCTACTATGCATCACATAACACACATGGTCCTTGTTTTCAGGGGACTTCTCTTCCTAAGAGAGTGAAGAGAAAAAAAACAAAACAGGCAAATATACAGGAAAAGTTTTAGCCAGCGGTAACTACTACACATAGAATTAAAGAAAGGTTTACCTACTTTAAATTGGGAGGGTAAGCAAGGTCCCTTTAAACAGTTGATATTCATTTGATGAGAAATAGCCAGCAGGGTAAAGATCAGTAATGATCCTCCTGATGCGGGGGAGAAGAAAGCCTTTGTGCAAAGATCCTGAGGTAAGAAAGACTTGCTAAGTTTTAAACATTGAAAAAAGCTGGAGTGAGAAAGTGCTAAAAAGTAGCAGTTACCATTAAAAGTAGAACTTCATAAACCTCAGTGAGTATGGATTTCATCTTAAGTGTAACGCAACGTCATTGGAGGGTTTTAAATTGTGGGATTTGTTTCTGTGTCTTTGTTGCAGGGAAAGAGTAACGTGATCCAATTTCTTTTATAAAATGTCCCTCTGTTGCTGTGTGGAAATCTATTTCAGGAGAAACAAGAGCGTCAGCAGGACAGGTGATGGAGATGGAGAGAAGTCACCAGATTCAGGACATGTTTTGGATATTGAGACCACAGGACTTGCTGATAGATTAAATTGTAGGGGAGAGGGTGGTGAGAGCAGGAGCAGAATCAAAACTAATACTTAGATCTTTATTTTCAGCAATTAGATGGTAAGTGGTATGTGTTTACTAAATGGAAATGCCTAGTAAGTGGTATGTATTTACTAAATGGAGTGGGGCAGGTTTGAAAGAAGAATTATACATTCTATTTTGACTAATTCAAATTTGAGATTGCCACTGAGTATCCATGGGTGATGGCCAATAGTCAGTTGTGTACACAAGTTTAGTGTTCTCGGGAGAATTCAAAGCAGCAGTAGATGTAGTGTTCACTGTATATAACTGAAGAGAGAAGGTACCTAGGCTAAAGCCATGGGGCACTCCCATAGCAGGAGGTTATGCAATTCTACTTGCAGGATATAATAAAAACTCCAAGTTTCTGGTCTATTGGTTAATCTTTCCCCACCATTCTATGGCTGAAACAGTTTTGTTTTTCTTCCTAATTTGTATTTCTTTGTTTATTTCAATGGGAATTTGAATAGACGGAGCATTAAATACTTAGGTCCAAATAACCATCTTGAACTGGCAGTCAACTGTAGAACAGTTAATTCTTCAGACTCAGGAAGTCATCTGAATGATTGCTATTCCATACAATAACTGCGCTAAATTGAAAGTTTCTTGAAGAAAAGAGGGGTTTTTTGCCGATTATCCACATAAGTGCCTCCCATGGGCTCTGCATAAAAAGAGGCTCAAGGTAACGCTCTTAACTGTATGAACAAAGGATCCAGTAGATGAATCTTCAATCTTCTTGGTGTCATGTTTTTCTATAGCTGAATCTTTCAATAGAACATCCAAGGACAGGCATGTTTAGAGCACTGTGGTCTGGTTCCATGAACTACTAGTTTAGCGACCATAAGCCACTTGTCTAACTTCTTGTTTTCTTTAACAAGACAATAATAATGGTTTGATATTACTACTAATATTAGTAACATTTAATACACGACTAGTAAAAATAATAGGAGCAGTAATAACTATCTTTCTGATTTGGTGTAAAGCTTGAATACAACAATGTCTGTAAAGTATTTAGCACAGCGCCCAGCATAGAGTAAGAGCTAACAGACAGCGATTATCAGAGCTTTGCCCTGGGCCCCAGCTCTTCTGGCAGAGGCCCTGAGACCCCAAGCGATTAAAGCAGAGTAAGTTGAATAGGAAAGTGAAGGAAGAGGGCAGGTGATGTGATCAAAGAAGGATCAGGGCCTAGATTATTTGCTGCCTTGTAAACCAGAGTCAGGAGGGTGGACTTTATTCTGAGTGAGAGAAGAAGCCATTAGACAGTTTTGAGGAGACAAGTGAAATAATCTGGTTTATAGTCAGAAATAGTTCTGTTCACACTTGGAGCCATTGCTTTCAGAACAGAGTGTTTAATAAACATAAATATCCAGTGCTAACTGATGTCAGTTTCACTTCTGCTTATGTTCTTGGCCATTTTTTTCATGGGAGTTCCAATGCTGCATGGTTAAATGCAGTGTAAATGAGGTATTTTCCCAACCCAAACCACTCCTTGAGAACATCTCTCCTCTCCTACGAACTGCACGAAATATACAACTTGGTCGGAGCTTAAAATTTCCACCAAATGTAATACTTCCCAACAGAAATGGCCATCTTTTAGATAATTATCAGTATTTTGGCATTGGTTAATTTGTTACTTAGCAAAACTTTTCCACATTAAATTTTCCTCAATAAAAGATCTGACCATTTCTTAGTGAATATCATCCTTTGGGATAAAAAAGGGAAAAGAGAACGCCTATGAATCCATGTGGGTGTCATTGAAGCTCATGTGGGAGGTAATTATCCCATTATTCACCATATTCCTAAAGCTCTGTCTGGAAAACTGCATGCAATTTTGGGCTCTTTCTATGTAAAAAAAAAAAAAAAAAGATTGCTAATTTGGAAAGAATCCAAAGGGTAGTAATAATGACAAAAGGCTTGGAAAACATGCCATTAAAAAGACTCTAAGAGAATGGAGTGTGAACTGCCAAGAGATCAGATAACTGATGGAGGCAGAAAAGATTTTAAAATAGCATGTGGGAAAGAAATCTCCTAAAAGGAAAGGGGATTATTTTTTCTCAGTCCAGACACTTATGTTAGTAGTTTAAAAAGAAGACGAATTAAATTATGAACCATGCAAAACACATTATGCCTACTAACACGTTCAATCAGAAAATGTAGTGGAAATTGGGAAGTCGTAAGACAACATTGGAGGACTCAGAGTGTCGCCAGTCCTTCCAATACCTCAGGTGATGCTTTCTGAATCCAATAGAAATCTTTCAAATCTAAATGTGGGGAAAATGCTGCTGTACATGAATTCACACAAATGAATAAGATGTTAGTCCATACATTTTAAAAACTTTATGGTTATTGTTCCATGCCCATATAGGAGAAGGGAGGAAAACAAACAAAAGAAGACACTATTCTTATCCACTGTACAGCTGTAGTTTTGGGGAGGAGATAGCATGTATACAAATACCAAATAAAGAAGTTGGGGGAAGGAAGACTTGCTGAATATGGATGAAGCCAGTCTCAAGGTTGTGAATTTGAATCCTAGTTACAGCACTGCTTTAAAATACATCCCAGGGGGCTGACTGGGACAAGGATCAGGCCAGTTGGAATTACCTCTTTAGAATCCTGCCCCATTTGATACAATCAATAGAATCCATCGTCAACACTGCGAAATATCTGAATGAAGAGTAAACATGCAGTCAACCACCTCACTGTCAAACATTCAGATGACTGTGCGCCTTCTTCTTAGCCTTTCTGTCTTGGTGGTTAAGTGTCAAGAAGCTATTGTGGATGAAGCTGATATTCAGATTTACCAGCTGAGATTTCAGGGCCCTTCACAACCAGGGCTTCAGCTTCTTTTCCAACTTTTGATTCTCCCTCCATTCCAGCCTCTTAAGATTCTCTCCAAACTCTGGGAATGTTCATTGTTCCCTAAACATGCCTTGGTCCTCTCTTCCTTCTATGCCAATGCAATGGCATCTCTACCCACACGTGCTCCCATCCTCCTCAATCTCTTTGTTCACATCCTAGTCATCTATAAAGGCCCTGCTCAGACCCCACCTCTTCCATGAGTCATCTGATCTCACTTTCCCCTATTCTTCTCTACACCTCAAATCTTGTCTGCACACCTCAAATCTGGACCGTAAAGTTTATTTTTATTTCCTGCTCACTAAAATATAAATTCTCAGAGATCAATTACTGTATTTTATTCACTGTTATATTTTTCACATTGCCTAGCAAAGTGCCTGGAACAAAGAAGCTAGCCAATGTCACTGCATTAAATTAGAAGTTAGAGGAGACAGTCATTAATTAGGAAATAGCAACAGTGAATAAATTTATCCAGTTAGAAGATCGTCTTAAGACAATAGTATAATTTTCTAAAGCTTGTGCTGTTTGGGGAGAATTATAGAAAGTAATGCATGTGAATTTTATAAAATGGCAAAAGGAAAAACTGAAAAAAAAAGTAAAACATCATAATTATTCCATCATTTAGAGATAACCACTGATAACATTTTAATTTGTAAATTTCCTCCTAGTTTTTCAAAAGAATTTTTACATAGTTGCTATTATACTCCATATATGTATTTGTTTTCCTCCAAAGGTTATTAAAAGCTTTTTATAAGTACTTTTAATTATAGCATGTCATCCTATTGTTAAACTATATTTTACTTAATCATTCCCTAATTGTTGGGCATTTAAGATGGTTTTCAATTTTTTTTCTAATTAAAATAATTCAGTGTGAATACCTCTGACCAAGAAGAGTTGTCTACTCATCTTTTTAGGAAATAGTGTTTACGGGTCATTTAAGCTACTTTTTTCTGTAAATAATCTAGCTCGGTCTTTTAATGAGCCCCATTTTTTTTTTGTTTTCCTCAGCCCTGCTGAGATAATTTCCTGTCCGTTGAATCTCTGCTGCCCTGTTGACATCAGCTATGTTCTTGGCTTTTTATACTGTCCAGGTCATTTACTCAATCGCTTTCTCTGGCTGCCTGGATACGTTCTGACGGATGCTTTCTAATGAAGCTGGACATATTCCATGTTCTCCAGTCACTAGTTCTTAATTGATAGGGATTTGGGGAAGATTTTTCAATGATTAAGTCTTATATTGGCAGGGTCTCTTAGTTACTGTAAAATTTAGAAATAGTTTTATTTCTTTTACAAAAGATCTTATCTTTCAAAGTTTTAAACATTTTAAGGCAATTTCACAAATTTATTTTTCTTATAAAAAATAAATGTTATTAGTTCTTTACAGATGAGTAATCTGAGGCTCTGAGAAGCCAAAAAAGAAAAGAAAAAAAAAACCTGTATTAGTTTTCTATTGCTGCTGTAACAAATTACCACAAACCTAGCAACTTTAAACAACACAGATTCATTGTGTTTTAATTCTAGAGGTCTCAGGAGGCAAAGATCAAGATGTGGGAAGGCTATACTCCTTTCTGGAGGTTCAGGGAAGAAGCTGTGTTCTTCCCTTTTCCAGCTTCTGGACACCGCCCACGTGCCTTGGCTCACAGCCTCTTCCTTAGCCAGGAAAGGCAGGCTGAGTCTTCCTCACTCCACATCATTCTGACACTGAGTCTCCTACTTCCCTCTTCACCTAGAAGGACCCTTGGAATTACTTTGGCTTGCTAAAATAATCCAGGATGAACTCATCTGAAAATTCTTGACTAAATCACATCTGCAACGTTACGCTTTGTTTTCTTTTTTGTTGTCTGTTTGCCGTGTAAGGTTCCATATTCACAGATTTGGAGAATTAGAATACAGACACCTCTCAGAGGCCATTATTCTGCCTAACACAACTACTCACACCAGAAGTAAAAGCTATAGAAGTAATGTGATGTCGCTACATTACATTAAGCAAAGTGAATAGAGATCCCTATAATTTAATGACCACAAAAGCTACAATCCATACACCTACTCAGAAAATCATTCCCATGCAAGAGCGTATTTGTAACACAAGTGTAGGTTTCATTTGCCATATATTAATTTATTTGCCCAACCTGAAATTTACATTTATTCAATTTGGATAACGCCTTGTCCTATTGTATGGTAAATCTGAAACTGCTGTGTCTCTGAATGTACCCAATTGAGGATTTTTTAAAATTACATCCTAATTGTAAAAACATGATTACTGCTCACATGTTGGTGTGGATTAATTAGTGTAATTAGTCTTGTGTACATAACCACTGCCCAAAATGTCCCCGACAGCTAAAAAGCAACCAGCCACATAATGCCTTCCGGACAACTTTGCCTATGAGGGCCAGGGAACCAGTGATTTACTTTTTTGCATGGCTGTCAGAAAAACAACCGAAAATCTGGCAGTTCAGATTTCACTTTCTGAAAATGAAGACTTGTAATACATTTGTTCATTAACTTGGCTTTTACCTACGAATTTGCTTTATTGGGTGTTAGGGTAAATATAGGGTTACTCATATGAGTGAACACCACTATGGCTAATGTTAAATGGACATAATTACATAGCTTATTGTAATATCAAGGTCTCTTACTCTGGATTTTTAAAAAATTTGTGTGGACTTTTCTTTTTCTTAATATGAATTCTTGGAAGTGGGGATCTTTTCTCTTAAATATTAGTGCAGGCAGGGTCATTCTTGGTGGGGGCCCCATGAAGTGGAGGATTACAGTTGCTACACAATTTCACTTTGAAGGCACAAATCACCCAACTCAAAGTTTATGGGAAAGCCAACAGGAAGCATGATGGGCAAAGCCTTAAATATAGTGACATAAATTATTTTAAATTCTTCATATTAAATCTATTGATTTAAGTGTATTAATATACCAAACCAACAAAAAATCTTTTCTTAGAAGAGCCCTTATATCTTTCCCTTATAATGTCTATTAAAATTAACTTAAGATTCACATCTTCTTTGCTGTATTTATGAAGAAGTCAAATCCTTAACAAAAGGCACAATCAGTCATAAATAATAGAACATTTACAGTTTCTTCTCTTAAAAAGTTTTGGAGATAACTTTCTAGAGAATTTCTCTCTCTCAATGAACATAGAGAACTGTGATTGTTTTTAAAACTGTTTATAACTGAATATCTAAAAATGAAAATATTTATTTTTTTAGTTAATGGAATATCAGTGGAGAATTATTGTCAAATAAATTCATATCTAGCATAAAGAATATATAGTGATAAAAGGATGTACATGCAACTAAATGTGATATTTTGATATTTGGAACAGGTGGACCTTTCAAAAAAAAGGTTCCTAATTATTCCTATACTGTTGAAATTATTTTAATTTTGCATCTCAGCAGATACATTTGTATGCTGGAAACAGGTGTTCATCAAAAGACGGTGATAAAGAGACATTGCAGTCGGGACTTGGAGCCTAGCCCGCATGGTGTGATGACAGATAAATTAGAAAAATCCTGCTAAACATCTCTACACTTCAGAAGGAGATTACACCTTTTTAAAAAGGCAAAACATGTGGTTCAATTACTTATTGTCTTGGCATGTGGTTATGATGAAAGACAGAGTCTTAAACATCAATAGAGCTAAACTAACATCCCAGATGGGCTTCAGAAGAGGGGACTCCTGCAGCAATCCACCTGCACAAAAAGCAACTGGGAGAAAATTAAAGAAATGCTTTTCTTCCCCTCCCCTATTTAATTTGTTTCTTTATATTAAATAGCTATTTAATGAATAACATGAGCTTTGGTGAAAAAATAAGAGCAGAGAACTTCTATTTAAATGTGTTTTCTGGGAGATCCAGCAGAAGAGGAGGCAGGTTTTTTGCAGCTCTCTGCAGAATGCTATGCGGGTCTTATGTGGGTCCTGAGAGTGATAACAGGTCATCACAAAGCCCAGGGGAGGAGAGGAAATGTAGATCTGCACAATGCATAGCAATACGCAGATACCATGCTATGTGACTTTTCATATATGCAAACTACTGAATTGTGGTTCCATTTGGTCTCATGCTGCTACAATCTGAATATTATCTTCAGCCATAACACATACAAAGTAAATGCTACTGGGGATCAAACAACATGAAGAAAAACTTAGGGAGGACCAGCATTTCTCCACAAATGTTTCTATATTCAGACATGACTAGAGTACCTGAACAGTCCTCCAGGTGCTCAGTACACCAACATAAGTTGGTCAAAAATTAGTGGTGGGGTATAGGGGAGAAGGGAAGAGAAATAAAGAAGGATAAAGAGGAGAAAATCACATTATCACACTAATTTCCCATTGAAATTAATAAAAAACTCTTCAGAGTATGTATTACTAATCCACTGTACATGAAAGTAAATAATGATCCCAGTGCCTATTGAGCCAAAATCATGCTAAGCACTTCTTATTTAGCATTTATAGAAAGTCTATTAAGTTGGTTCAGAAATATCATTTCTTTGCCACTGATGTCCTCTCAAATACCAAAATAATTGTTATCTTTTGAGCAAGCCTTGATCACATGCTCTGAACTATCTGAAGGGCTTTCCCAAGCTTTATTTCATTGAGTGCTCCTCAAAACTCTATGAGTTGGTATTGTGGCCTCTATTTAACAAATGGAGAAACTGAGGCTTAGAGAAGTAGAATAATGCGCCCAAGGTCAAACAGTAACTACCAGAGCCAAGAAGACAACAGTAAGATCTTACAATCACTGCAGAAAACTGCTGTTAAAGGCTCAAAGAGATTCACTAATGTAATATCACAAAGCTAAATAGTGATGGAGGTGGAACCCCAGTTTATCTGACTCCTAAGCTCTCCTTTTTCAACTTTTCTGATCAGTATCAACACTGAAGAGCATCTAGCCATTTTCAATAAATATATGTTTGGTGCCTGCTATGTTTAATATACTGTGCCAGGCTTGGTAAGAGACATAAAGAATTAAGCATCATTCTCTTCAATCTCATGAGGCTTACCAGCACTTCGGAGAAATCAAGGCATACACTTATGAAACATTTCAGAAAAACCGTAAGAATACAGTATTAAGAGTCAAAAGAATCAGGAGACACGGGGCTGAAGGACCTCAGAGAGAGAACTCATGTGGCAAGAGAGTCAGACTATGCATGAGGGAGTGTGAGGATGCGCAGGATTTTTGAAGATCAGTATGGAAGCAGAGCAAGATGACCACTTGGCTGAAATGGTCTTGGAAGCTCCCTGGAAGCAAAGACTAAAAACAAAGAATGAACGTGGCAAAGGCTTTTTCTAACACGAAAGAGTTGGAGATTCGGTTAGAAAGGTATGTTGAGACCAGATTTTCGACTCTGAATGCAAAGTTTGGCTTGCAAACACTCAAGACTCCTAAGCAGAAGGGTGATATGACTTAGCTCAGATGATGGAGTACCCCACAGTTGCCCCCTCTTGGGAAAAGAAGTCTTAGAGGAAGAAAAGAATAGTTTCTCCTTAGTATAAATATTGGTAATAGGGGAATTCCTGACCCAGTTTTTAAAAGATTATTTTTGTCATTCTAAATAAAATAAATGCACATAGTGAAAAATATTAGAAAATTGCAGTATAAAGATAATCCTACCACTTAGAAACCATCATTATTAACACTTGGGTAAATTTCCATTTAATCATTCAAGAAATGTTATATTGAGTACCTACTACATTCCAGATACCACTCTAGATGCTGAGTCTAAGGCAGTAAAGAAAATTCCAAATTTCTGCCTTTTTAAGCTTCTACATAGATATTTCTTTCTATGGATGTGTACTCTCTATGTGCTTTATTCAGTTGTCAAATATATAGTTTTTTTCTGATTTTCACAGCACATAACAAGCATTTTGCTATGCTTATTCTTAAGATTATTTAAAATTAATTCTATTTGGAATTAAAATTATTTGGAAACCTTTTAGTGTCTGTGTTATTCACAGTTTATAGACACTCAAATTTTTATTTAGTTATTCATACTTTTATGAGGACATGAGGCACTTTGTGAAGCTGATGAAAGTAATGGACAGGCCACCAAATTTATTATGTAATTTCAGGTGTTCATAGATCCTTTCAATTATGAATCTTGATTTGATTATTTCCTAATTATTAGACATTGAAATAGTTGTTTTTTCACTATTATAACTAACACTTAATTACTATTCTTACACATAAAAGTTTTGTGTGCATTTCCAATTATATCATAAGGATAGGTTCCTAGAAGTGAAAATTCAGGATAAAAAATATCAATTTATTTTAGGGTTTTAAGGTATCTTTTGCTAGTAGTATGTAAAGTCTTCTACCCTTATATCACTGTGAGTTTTCTTATATATCTGTAAATTTTTGTTTAATAAAAAATCTCAGTGCTGTTATTTGTACATAAGTTTGTGACTTTATCCTCACTGTAGATTTTTTATTAATAAAAGCTAATCTCTTTTGTCACCCTTGATGCTTCTTGCCTTAAATTTTATATTTTCTAATATTAATATTGTCACTCATGTTCTTACATTTATCCACTGATGTGATATTTTTGTTGTTGTTTTCATCCTTGAAGGTGGCTTTTGAATAAAGAAATGTCTATTATTGGGTTTCTTTTTATTTTAAAATAGAAATTTTAAATATTCAATGAAATAAGGTACAATTTTTTTTAAATCTAGCTTTTCCTTATTTTTAAACTTGAGTTTAAGAAATTTATAATTCTATTTGTAAGTTTGGCAGATTTCAGTAATCATTTCTAAGAGACTTTTGGTAATGTTTAATAATGTTTACAGATAATTAAACACCTTCAAACATTTTAAACTGTATTTAGACATTTAACATACAGATATATATTTTAGGTACTTCAGTTGTCTGAATTAACAAACCTAATCTTTCTAGGTGCATAAATAAAAAATTCATTGCTTACATTTATAAATATAATTGTTATTTTAGTTGCCAATTGTTATTTTAGTTATGCTTAAACTTTAGTAGATTTCAATTTAAACTACAAATCTAAATCACTTCCTCAATTTAACATATCAAGTTGATAATTTGGCACATTTAATTTGGAGTTACAAAGCTATAATAGACCAAATTAATCAATTTTGAACAAATAGACTCTAACAGATCAAATTAATTTCAACACTCCAAATACGTGAGATATTAAGTATGTGCATGTGCTTTCTTAACACAAAAATATTTATATATATAGTTTTGATTCTCTTCACCTCTTCATACTTTTTTTTTTAATTGAAGTATAGTCAGTTATAATGTGTCAATTTCTGGTGTACAGCATAATGCCCCAGCAATATATATATATATATATATATATATATATATATATATATTTGTTTTCACTTTTTCATACTTAACATTTTCCTGGGGTTGAAACATGCATACCTACTGAAGGATAATTTCCATGACAATTAACTGGGGTACTTAATTCGAAGTCTCTCTAGACTGTAAGGTATGAACCCACTCATTCTGGTGGGTTCTTTCTGGGTAACTGGGTAACTGGGGTTACTTACAAGCAGAGGTCTTGGCCAGGTGTGACAGCCATGCCATGCCTGTGGACATCGAGAATGAGTCCTTCCACTGCCCTGGTTGCCATACTGCATCCCTTTTTATAGCCACCAGTTAAAATTTAAAAATCAGATAATAAAATTCAACTTGTCTTATTTTTATGTGGCCCACATCACTGAATTTCAGTTTGAAATGTTACCTGCTTTATTATTTTCTCTATTATATTATTTTCTTTATTCTTTACTCTTTTATTTTTTAATTTTTTGCATCTAGAACCATACTTGCTATGTCCTAAATTTATTCTCTGGCAATCTATTCTGATTTTATTTTTCCAGTGATTACCTTTACGTTTAATACATACACACACATAACACACACAATTTTCCACATAATGAAACAGCATCTAATGACTCCTGAATTAGACGAGAGATAACACATTTTACTTCTTCCTTGTCCTTCTCTCACCCATTTCCCAACTTTCATTGTTATCTGGGATTCTGGGTTCACAGTATTACTAGCAGTAATAGTAGTAGTTATCATGGTAGTATAGTCTAGATATTTACCTATTTTTATATTTCATTGGTGACATAATGGGACTCTACAAAGAAGGGAAGCTAAGATGCATGTGCTCCATTAACCATTTTGTCAAGAGGGCCATTTTAAGCTTCTTGAGATGCATTGCCAAATTACTTTCCAGGAAAGTTGTACCAATGCACAGCCTCAGCAGCCATTCATTGAGGGTACTCATATCATCACATTCTAAAGAATTGACAACATTTTTTGGAACACTTTCCTATTTGATAGATAGAAATTGTATTTGATCATTATTTTCCTTTGTTTCTCTGGGAAGAAAACTATAGTTAGGAACTACAATTCCAGTGATCTTCCTCTGATGAAGCTGCAATTACTCATGAAGGAACTGTCATAAATTGAGTAGATCTGATGCAGGATCTTGCCTGTAAATATTACTAATTAATTTCCTAAGCGACTACTTTATAATCTTTTCCACTGGGCACTTTCGGGCATGTAGAAACAGAATAAAAAAGAACAATGGGTGGTAGTTATTTTTAATACCAAGAATCCATGTACTTACTCTTAGTCATGGAACACTGGCGCTGTGCTATATGAAATCACATAAAGTAAATAACTTAGCTAATCAGTAAATTCATGGTAACAGAAGACTAGTCACAATAACTAATTTGTAAAACCTTCAGTACTGACAAATATTATGATAAGATATATTGACCCAATAGTGTTCTGCAAACAGGTTCTGGTTTACAAAACTGACCAACACAATAACAGTCATTTGATGTGAAATATTCATATCAGAAATGTTGACTGGAGTGATTGAAAGTCACTCACATAAAACTAATAAATAAGCACACTTGTCTACCTTATAATAATAGATAGTCGTAGTCAATTTATACTGTTCCCTCGCATTATTCTTGTTCATCAACAGAAGTAACTTAGGATAAAAATTAGCTACCAATTTCATTGACAAATAGAGGAATGTATATATTTCTACATGAATGGTAAAGGCAGGAATAGCATTTCAAACAGAAGGAACAGCATGAGCAAACACATGGATGCAATGGGGACTGAGGTGGAGGATGCTAGCCAATATTCACTGTAAGACTAATGAAGTGTACGTGAGACACCTTGCCAGGGTTAATTTCATTTTGAATACTACCACCACAGTATCATGCTTTCACTTTTAAACCAAGTTTGGATAAGAATTTCAAAGAAAGATATCATGAAATAACTTTATCAAGAAACCACTCAGATGTGGTAATGAAGGCTGCAACATATTTTAGCACATGTAAGAAGCTTTCACAGATGTCCATTCACTTACTTTAAATCAAGTTGAGTATCACACAGTTTAGATAATAATTTACAAGTACTCTCTGGTAATGAATAAAGCTAAAAGTAAGAACTGACATTGATGGAGTTTATGCCAGGAACGTGTATTATCTCATTTTACTGTTAAAATAATCTATAAAGTCATTTCTTTCATTATCTCTATTTCACAGATGAGAATTTAACCAAGGTCATGCAACTAAGAAATGAAAGACCCAAAATTTGAACCCAAGCTTTTGGATTCCAAAGCCCAGGCTTTTAACCATCACTCTGAAGGTAACAGTGATAATATCAGGACATCAGAACAAAAATTAATATATTTTATTTTGATATAAAATCATAAATGTCTAAAACCTGTCTCCATATTTACTTTGTCATCAACATGGAGCTGAACATAAAAAGTTACATGTGCTTAAACAAGAGCTGTCAGTCCTGCTGTCCTTGCTCTCCCCCATCCACTTCATCCAGGATCAAGGTCATTGTACTGAATTTGTGGCCCTACAATCACTTCCATTTCATGACCCCAAATTATGATGTCCAAAACGCAGAAATCTGACTTTATGGCCAAAGCATCTAGGAAGAGAATTCTTACTCTAACACAAATACCCGTAATAATGGCAAAAGAAAGCAGGAAATTACGGGTAAAATAAATTGCTTTTTTTGTATAAACATTATTTTTTTCAAGGTCTTGTCAGTATAAAAGCCCCTCTTTCAAATCACTAAAGTCACTTCACCCTCTTTTTAATTTTGCTCTTTCAGTCCTTCTCCTCCTACTTCATCAAAAGTCAAAGTTAGAAAACCACCTAAATTAACCTCTTTCCCATGACATGATCATTTCTAGTTTCCAGGAGCTACTAAGCAGCTCTAAATCCAGACTACCGATGATAAAAGAGGAGGAATGGAAGGCATGGTAAATGAGAGACGACAGATATGAGGGGAAATGCCACTGAAATGACAAATGCTGCACGTTGGCAGACAGACGGTTGATTTCCTTATTCCATAAGAGCTCTTCAACCCCACAAGAATAACACTGATGGCCCAATAGAAAGACTGGCAAAGGACATGAACAGGCTGTTCACATCAAAAGAAAATGAAGTGGTTTTTAATCATCTGAAAAGATACTCAACCCCAGTCATAATTAAAGAAATGCAAATTAAAATAAGATACAATACTTAAATTTCAGGTTGGGGAAAAAAGCAAAGCCAGTTATGGGCAAGAAGTTGCCTTCATACATCACATTGGGAGCACAGCTTTACGTTTAACCAAATTCAGAATGTATGCCATCTATGACCCAGTAATTATACTTCTAGAAGTATAGACTACAGGTGCATTTGGCCCAGAGTTACATGTTCAGGCATATTACAGCAGCAATTCTAGAAGCAAGTTCCTGGAAACAACCCAAATGTCCTCTGGTTTATGCCAAGCACCCCTAAAACACACCTGGAGGGCCACACAGACAACTGGTCACTGAGACGACCTGGAGGGAGGGGTCAGGACAGGAGTGGAACAGGGAATTATTTTCACTGTCCATTTTTAGACATTTTTATTTTTCAAAAAGAATGTATATTAAAATAATCCACTAAAACAATTATTTTAAAGATGCTTTTGGGGTGTTGGAAGAGAAAACCAAGGAAAAGCAGCCATGAAAATTTCAATTTCTCCCACGAAACACAGTTCCAAAGATTTTAAGGACACAACCCGAGAGGACAATCTGGAATTAAGCCCTAAGATAACATGCGAAATTTGTGTGCTTGCTCCATTTTCACATTCCGTGTGATATCTTCCTTCGAAAACGACCCAAGTTTACCCCTCATGTAATGTTAACAGCACTCCACTGTTGCCATGTCAGAATTCAACACATAACGGTAACAGAGACAATTCAAATCATTGAACTTGCCAAATAATTAGCATTCTTTAAGCTGTCTTCCCTATGACCAAGATATTTTTCTATTTTTAAAGAACTAATCTTTCTAATCCTTGGTGAAAGCTGCCCACTGTAAGGCCATGGCATCCAAGGCATCATAGTTGTGTCTCCATTACTGTGCAGCATTATCAGACTGGTGGCCTTATAAATTCCTCATGTTTGCCAGACACATTACATGGAAGATCATAGTGTTAATTTGGAAAGGGAAACAGTTTTATGGCATCTAAAGGACTGGAAAAATTACTTCTAATCCTTTTGGGAATCAAAGAGGCAATAAAGTGAAATTGAGTGCAGAAAGACTCACATTATAAATCCATTTACTACCAAGCCTTGTTTACTCAAGGATTTATTCATGCCAGTAACTAGTCACCAAAGCTTAATAGCACGACTTTACCAGGATTTCACTTAAAGAAGTGTCTGATATTTTTTCACAAATAGTGTTCAGCTGATTAAAGCCTAATTACACACACTGAATTAAAGGTGTGAGTACATAATAAAACGTTCCAGCTAAAAGGAATCTGTGCTGGTGTTCGATTTCCAGCTAGTAATTTGGCTGGAATAAAAGGGAAACAAGAAAGCAGAATTGTTTAAAAGGTGCAGCTATATGACAACATGCATTTCTAAAACTGGAAAAAGAAATAGACAAATATACTGCGCATTTTTTAAGTGGGACATGCTGAAATCTAAAACAGCCTTTCCTACTACTGAACATTTATAATAATAATAATACAAACCACACTCATGGAGGCCAACAGCCAGAAAAAACATATTTCCATTTTAACGCCTTTAGATGATCAAAGCATCAGCTTAATATAATCAGCTGAAATCCATTTACCCGCGAGCTTGCCACTGTGCCCAGGGACTGCTTTCGCTTCCAGCCCTATCTATTCTGGAACAGGTGCTATACTAGTAAATTAATTAGTCTGTGGAGAAGCACCTTGTTCTCCATCTCTGCAGGCGTCTTGTGGGTCAGGGCCTTGAGGACTTCGCCATCTGGGCAGAGTTTCCCCCAGAGAAACAATCAAAGCCCACAGATTGCAGCCTACAGAGGAAGGTTCAGATGACAATTAACCTTATTAGGCCTCATTTTTTACAGTTTCTAGTGTGTCAACATGTTGGCTCCATAAATAATCTGCTACATCAAATAGGTGGAAAGAAATGGTTTCTCCTCTCATTAAAAGTCATAAAGCCTTCCAGAAAAGAAGTATAATATTTAAGAGAAATGGTGTCATTTACAAATGTCCAAATGGTGGGATTATTGAGTAGGAAGCTAGATTTCAAATAAAGTTCATTAAAAAGACCTATCATCCATTTCTTCCAGATATAAATTCTGAGGGAACAGAACTTCATTTTATTTCTTTTCTAGATCTTTCAAATTTTTCTCTCAGGCTTAATGCTTCCTATATATGTGGTTTGGTAACATCTGGCTAACTTAAGAAATAGATGTTTCTTTTTATTTAAATTGTATTTTTGCTCCTTTTCCCCAGCCGCAGTTATGCATATATAATCCTGTTGTCCTAGGAATACAAAATAAAACCAATCAAGACAATTAACATCTACAGCCTGTCACAAAATCAACAGATACTTAAGCCTACATTTTTAATCAGAGTAAGCTTAATTAAGCACTTCACAAATGACTTTTCAGCCTGGCACCAAAAAATGCCCACTTTTATTTTTTTAAGTCTTTAAGTATAATTTAAAAGAGAGTTTACTGGCAGATTATTATACATTCTCATGAGAAGACCCCAAGAGTTCTTACTTATGTCTGTCCCTAATATTTGACAGGGGACTGGGCCCTACTGTTTCCCAGTTCTATGATAGGATTCCAAGTTAAGATTTTACACTTGGGAAAGATACCTTCCCTGTTGGCTTCTCCCTTTTGCAGCCTCCTTAGACAGCTCCAGTGGGGCCTCGCGAGTCACCACTGGGTTAATGATGTGTTTGGAAGCTAGCTGACAGTGCAAGCAGCTTTGTCTTCTCACGTATCCCCTGTGTTGATTCACGTGTAAGTTGGAAATATTTGCAAACTTGAACTGTTTGATATTAAAGCCGAGGAAACTCAATGGATTCTGCCTAAAGACAGTTCTGTGGGATGAGAAGTGAGTGAAGAAAAAACTTTTCATAAAATGTAAATTTTATAGCTAAAAAAATAGCAGCAGACTTGATAGTCATTCCATCAAAACAAATTTCCACTGAAGTTACCTTTGGAATCTGGATATAATGTGTTTAGCTTGGAATTTCTTGCCATGATATAATGCTTTTATTATGTAAATGCAAACATGAAATTGGAGACCAAATGAAAACTTCACTTCCTTTCTAGTTTTGGTCAGAAGTAAATCTGAAAAAAATAATTAAGAACAGAGGCATGACCTTAAGGTATATGAGCATTCTTATTCAGTATATGCCCTTCTGTTATTAAATACATATTTATCACATCCATGAGTAATATTAGCTTACATCTAACCATATTACAATTGTTTTTTAATCACAATTTACTATCATGCTTCTATTTTGCAAGTGTAGTTATGATGGAAAGCTCAGAGTCATTCACTAACAAGGGCAGAAGGAACTTGAAACTGGGATGGATCACAAAGTCAAAGTATCTCTCCTGGTATTGAAGAAAGGCTGGAACAGCCTCTGACAAAACAGTGCCCTCTAGTGGACATACAAACACTTGGAGTCGAAGCAATTCTCTTGCATGGAGTTGGTTTGGAGTTGGAAATTTGGGTACATAGAGACATGTTACTATTATTGGACATTAAGAAAAAGAAGAGCAATATCTAGGGTAATCCCAAAGATAAGGAAGGCATGTTTCATTCATACAGAAAGCTTTATTGAGGGCCCGCTGTGAGCCAGCCCTAGTGCAATGTGTGTGGGATACAAAGACAGGACAGAACCCCTGCCCTCAAGCAGCTCATGGACTAACATAACCATGTTTGAGAAAAGTAAGTATGAAAAGAAGAGAAATAGTAAGATGGGAAGTGAATGTAGGTCTCCAAAGGTGGAAAAAAAAAAAAGGACATTCTCACACAGGCTCTTTTTAAAAAATGCTAAACCCAACCAGTTTGACAAAGTGTTGAAGCCGTTTTTGAGTACCTATGATAGATCCACCCAAAAAATGATCTGTTAAAGCCAGGAGAAAACAAAAGTAGATAAACTCTGTTCTCTATAATTCAGGATGTTTTGGCATTACTACCATTCAGAAAGGGCTGAATATTTTATACCAGAGTTTGTGCAGTTGTTTGAGTCCTCAGGAGTGGCGGATTGGAGGGAGACACATTTCAGAGTCCACTATGCTCCCTAAGACACTCTCCCATGAGGTCATCCCATGGACCTCCTGGTAGGAGTATCTCAGAGTCCCGTGGCGGGTAGGCTTGAGATAATCAACCTCAGACCCGAGACTGTGCATGACCACTAATCGGGCATTCAAATAAATAAATAAAGCCATGAGTAAATATATTCCTTTCAGCATTAATTATACTCTATTTTCACCTTAAACCCTAAAAAGTACATGATGCTAACATGTGTTGTGTTGTGTTGCACACATGTATGGTATTATATGTATACCACTGAGTCAAGAGCTGGTGGTATTACCAGGTAAATGGAAAGCAAAGGAATTGCTTTGGTGAACAACCAACAGAGACACATATCTAAGAGAATCAAAAAACAAACAAACAAACAAACAAACAAAAAAACAAATGACAAATGGAACTGGTAAAAGTTTCTTCATGATAAAAACTTTCTTTAATCCCTGGTTTGATTAATCATTCCATTTCCTATGAGACTTCACTGAACCCTTCATGTATTTCATCATAATACCCGCTACACTATGACGCACTTTGTTTGTATACTTGGCACATTTTATTAGATAAATTTCTCAAACCTCCTGGTAGCCAGAGGCCATGTCATTTACTATTGTATCCCAGTTCCCTGTTGTTCCTAGAACAATGCCTAGCACAAAATAGCCACTCAATATTTCCTGGTTGGGTTACTACT
Source organism: Vicugna pacos (assembly GCF_048564905.1). Taxonomy (NCBI): domain Eukaryota; kingdom Metazoa; phylum Chordata; class Mammalia; order Artiodactyla; family Camelidae; genus Vicugna; species Vicugna pacos. The sequence goes on along the minus strand of NC_132987.1, from coordinate 50,702,133 downwards.
CAAAATATGTAATACTTTGAAAGGAATATATTACATCATTACCCAGATTTTGCTGAATCAGAAGTATAAGTATCAAGACAGTTTACATATAAGAAAATTTAAATATAAAATTATCAAATGGAAATTATAACCCTGTTAACAGAACAAAAGACCTTTTGAAAGTACCATTTAAAACTTACTGAATATGCAAAAAGAAATAAAAAAAGAAAGAAAACCCAGTATTGGCAGGACTGTGGAGAACCTGGCATATACAAGAGTGTACAGTAATGTGAGAATGTGGTTCAACTTTGGAGAAAAGCAATCTAGACAAGCATTGTTTAGATCCTTGATCTAGGAATTGTATTTGGGGAGATTATATCACAATGAAGACATCAAAAAGATTAATATACACAAGGTGTTCTTCTCAGTATCTCTCACAGTAACAAGACAAAGTAAAAATTAAAGGAAGAAAGGTTGGAAAAAGAAAAGAAGGAGAAGAAAATTTTTAAATGAAAAGAGAGTGGAAGGAAGGAAGAAAACAGGGAAGGAAAGGGAGGGAGATAAAGAAAAATGGAAATAAGATAAATGTCTAAGAATAAAGAAATAGAAAAGGAAACTGTCATTACAACATAGGGAGATCCCATATAATCAATTAAAAAATAAACATGTATACTGGACAGATGTGTGGAGGATATATATGCATCTGTATATGTACACATATCCCTATGTGTAAATTAGTGTTCACTGGGCATTATGGGTCAGGCACTATGCTAGGCTATCCCTATTTAATACTCAGGACAAGCCTGCCTGGCAGGTTACTTTGTACAATGTCTCATAGTTTAAATTTGCAAAAATTAACTTATTCCAAATAAAACAAAAAAAATTAAAATATCCTCTAAGTACTACTGTAAAAATACACTTTACATATCAGAAGTTAATTTTAAGTGATATAAACATTTAGAATTCAAAACTCATTTTTAACTCTATCCACTAGAAACAATAAATTAGTGACAGCTTCTGACTTGGATAGCATCCTACCCAGATTTAGGGTGAAAATGGAGTGTGGGACCACTATGTAAAAAGAAGGATTTTGACAAAGAAAAATAATTCTATTCTCTTAAATGAATATATATGTTTGGGGGTGAATTGGAGAAAGGTAATGACAAGATCTTGGCCTTCAATTCTGAAAGTCTTCCGGTCTGTACCAACAGAGAGAAGCCCCAAACTGTCTCCATTAACCTCTGATCATAGCATGAGGTGAAGGGGAATCAAGCAAACTGAGAATATTTAAATATTCTCTCTGCATAAAAGCTGTTTAGCTGCTGGAATCATTTCCTCTCACTGTCCCTGAGCTAAAGAAGTGGATCGATCAGCAGGGGAGGTGAACAGATGCAGCTGGAGAGGAAGAGAGGTTCGGGGGAATCACATTTGAGCAGCCGTGGGGGATGCGATGCCACAGAGGAGAGTTTACAGAAGCAGCTGGAGGAACAGAGCAACAGAGGGAAGGGCTCAGCCAGGAAAAAGCAAGAGACAAGATGCGCTCAGAGAAGCTCACAGCTTGCAATACTCCCTAAATATCCACACAGAGTGAGGGAGACACTTACTCTCAAGGGGGACTTAGGTAATTTCCCCTTTTCCATTACAGCCTGCAGAAGAATTTAACACACATTTCAATCTTTCACTTGCACCTTTTGGACCTTCATGGCCTCTGTGATCAAGACCCACCCAAGATATATATTCCTGCTGGCAATTCTTCTATTGTATCCTCATTTCCCAAAAGGTAAAGCCATTCATCTATATTAGACCTTGACCATGAAAAATGCTGGGGAATGCCCAGTACTATTATTCTCCTTGAGTGGCATCAGGGACTGTCTCCTTCCCACCCTCTACAGGTAAATGCTACCTCCTGCTTCCTGCCATTCAGGAAAATCCAAATGACCAAGAGTCAAGATTCTTGAAAGGACAGAATTCCTGGATAACAGAGAGAGTAGAACACATTTTGTAAATAAGAGTGAGTAACAAATTAACACTCCTCAGAAGACCTTTCAAAAAAAGAAATCCATCTGGAAAAAGCTGAATGCTCTGTTCTTTTGGAAGCTACTGTTTACAGTAAAAACAGAGTAAACTTCTTTACTATTAAAGTAAAGAAGCAAAAAACAAAAACATTCACACCTCATAAAGATCCTCATTTTATTCTTGGGGATCATCCTGGAAATTGAGATAATAATAGTTCTTTGCATTAATATAGGGCTTTATAGCCTATTGTCAATTAGTACATGTTTTATATTTATCTTCTTTAATTTTTAAAGCTGGAATTTAAGAGTGGTTTTGTATGCCATTCCTAAATTCCACTGTCAGAGGCACAGAACACTCTTTGGAACAACTGTTATCTGTACACACATAAACATATAAAAATTATTGCTCATGGTCACCTAGTCTTATATTGAGCCTACAGCTCTTCTAATTCCTGATAGCCCATTCAGCACCTAGGACAGTGCTGCATGTCACTCTCACAACGGTGTTTGAAAGAATAAATGGTAGCATATTGAGGGAAAGAGCTTCACTGCGGAACTCTACACATTTAAGAAGAACCCCAAAAGGCTAGCCCTCAAAATACAGGCAAAGGCAAAAATCACCCTTTCAAAAATCTTTAAGTAGTAAACATTATGCCAGCTTATTATTTCAATTATAGAATTTTTTTTTCAGTAGCCTAATTGTAAGTAATCACAAAAGGCACAATAATCAAACATAAACCCAAGTTAATTTTCAGGTACTCTTTTTTCCAAAGAGTTTTATATGAATATACCATTACATTCCCTTTTCTTCCCTGTGAACCAAGGTTACTAACACTGTTTCCCTTTAAAAATAGCAAATGAAAAATCCAAAATGAGAGAAAGAGAACAGAGGAAGGAATTAATATTCATTGAGCATTTGAAGTGTGCCTGGTAAAGTACTGATTCTTTTTTCCCACATTATCTTAATGCTTACAATAACCCTGAAAAAAAAGTATTCTTGTTTAGATGAGGAAACTAAAGCTCAGAAACCTTAAGCAACTGATATAAGAAGCCCGGATGATCTAAGAGCTTCTATTAACCAGAACTCCTAATTATGAGTAGATTAGCATGTTTATGCATTCACCAGGTCTCTGTCTGTCACACACACATACACACACACACACACTGAAAGACAAAGACACACAGTCAGTTAAAATGAGAACTACAACAAAACACTGAATACTGAGAACAACACACAGTGTTCTCTGGATGGCAGAAATAAATATAAAATAATAGAATATTGAATCATCTAATGAAAATCAGGCTCAGAAACTATCAAATGAGAAGTCTTGAAGGTCACCTTTAGATGGAACAATTAAAATACAGAGCTCTTAGGAGCTAGGTGAAATGAGACCCTACGCGTAGGTTTCAGCCTAATTGTTTAATGCACAGAACTGTAAGATTCATTTTCCTGACTTTTCCAAGTAGTTACCAAATGTTCTCTTTGTACTACCCTAGAAGTTTTTTTTTTTTTAATGTCTACTATAGGTTTAGCTGTGTTTCATTACATGGCAACTTCTAGAAGTTCACAAACACCACCCCGTCTTCTGCACACCTTCCCAAAGAGAAAATACTTGCCAATGCAAAATTGTGGATTTGTGTATTTTTCTGGGATGGTATTTCATAACTTTCTCAAGACTTTCAAAAGGATATGCAACTGTCAAAGCTAAGAACCTCTGCTCTAGACTCTGAGGCCAATCTCCACCTGTCCTCTGGCTCTCAATAAATGTCTGACCAATAAATGAGTGGATGGCATTCAGTGGGAGTCTAGAAGAAAACACACAGTCTTATCTATGCTCTTTGACCTCTAAGAATTTCATAGACATTAAATAGTTCTCTTTTAGAGATAGTTCAGCATTATGCTGAGAAGATGAGCTTTGGAACTTTCTGCCTAGGTTCTATTCTGGACTCTACCACTTACTAGTTGTGTGACCTTGGCCAATCGACACAGCTCTCTTAGCCTCAGTTTCCTTATCTCTGAAATGGGGCTAATAATAAAAATAATAATAATAACAGGACCTAGTTAATATAGCTGATCTAGTTAGGTAATAAGATAATAAGTTTAAAGTGCCTGGCATGTGGAAGCACACAATCAGTGACTGTAAGCTATAGGGGTACATTGGTCATGGCAGTGATCATAACCACAGAATTCCCCCAATTACTCTCCTTTATACCTGGAACATAAATCCAGATAATATTAGTGCTAGAGTACAGCAAAACCTGTATCTATTTACAGAACATATATTATCTATTGAATACCTACAATGGACTGGCCTGGCCTGGTAGATGGCATAGGATGAAATTCTCACACACAAAAAATTTATAAATAAAAATGTCACATTTGAGCTTTTGGAGGTTTGTGGCTAAGAACTTTCTCTTAGTGTTGGGTTTCTTCTCAGTACCTCCCTTAACCCCTCCAAGCTACTATGGCAAATAACATCAGCTTTACTGAAATGTCTCTGACGAGGATGGAGAATAGGGAGATGTTCTCACAGATGGTCAGGGCAGAGCACTTCCCTTCTAGTAGGGTCCTTATGGGGGAAAATGGCTTGTATCTGTCCTTGAAAATTTAAACTGGCTTCCTTTTGAGAAGGCAGTATTTTCAGCTCATTGGGCTTTGTAATGTTTTTATTGGTATATGCTTTTTAAAAGTTGCTCAATACACTTTTAATTCTGAAACACTGAGGAACAGTTGTGTCAGCAAGCTATATTAATACTAAATAAATATTCTGACCAGTTTAAACCACTTGATGACAGCCAATAAGTGTTGTGAGTAACATACCAAAAATCTACCAGCTGAATTTTATGTTTTATTAAGTAATTTTGGTAAAAGATTTAAATCTGGTGATATAGATTTGTCTGTATGCTTATTTGTACATAATTATGTGCACAATAAGTCTACATGAATTTATAAAACCCATACAGAAGATGGTATGCATTGGACCTAAAAAAGTAAAAGCCCACTTAAAGACAGTAAATTTAAAGGCAAAATATATGTATTACAAAGAAACTCTTGTCGAAAAGAATCAGAAAGCCTCAGATTCATAGTAACTAACAAGACCTGAATGAAGTGGATTCTTTCTGTTGCTGCATTTGTCACTCTAATGGCCTTTCCTCACGGAGTGTTGGCTGGTGAATCAGGCCTTGCTGCAGTGGGGTAATAATTGATGGCAGGCTGCCACACAGCCCAAGGAGAGCTCTGTCAGGAGGTCTCCAGGGCCTGGGGATCAGTGTGCTTAAAATATTAGGATTTGATAGAGTTAACACTTGCCCTCGAGCAGATGGTTTTGAACACTCTGTCAACACTGCCAGTGATTACTGCAAACAGATTCTTCGTCCCAGAGGGATGGGAGTGAAGTGCTTTCTAGCTCCCAAGTCTCATCTAAAAGGTGTAAAATGTATCATTTCCAGGGTCTTCTCTTGGCTGTGAGAAGTACAAAGGTTTCCCACCCCACGCAGCCAGAGTCGTGACTTAATCAAGAGCCTTTGCTGGGCCTGGGGGAAAACAGATCTGGCTGAACTTAAACTTAACCTAAATCCGTCTATTTTGTGTCCCTGAAATACTTTGGGTTTATGACTTTTTTTAATAAGCTACCAGAATTAACCATAGTCAGGTCAAAACAAAAGGGTGGAAGGAGGGGGTTGGGAGGATGGGGAAGATCCTGTGGGCACTCTGAAATTTTCAGAATTTCAAAGTTTTCGAAGTAAAACTTAACGCACCTACCAGTAATATATTTTCAACCTAGGCAAATTCACTTTGGGGAAAATGTCTCTTTTTTTCTTTTTCTTTTTTTAACATTTTTTAAATTGAGTTATAGTCATTTTACAGTGTTGTGTTAAGTCTCTTTAAATGAAAAATATTATCCATTCCTGTTGAGAAAACGGGTTTATAGAATTAGGAAATGAAATCACCAATAAATGGGAGATCATGGAAAGCAACTTGCAAGATTCTCATTCTACAGTGAGATCAGAAGACGGCACAGCATCATTCAGGAAGGATTTCCAGGGGCCTGCTCTCTGCCCAGCACTGCATGGTGAGGAATGCCAGTCACCGGATGCTCCAAGTAAGATGGATCAGAGTTCACAAGACAGAACTTACACTCATAGAACCTCTCTGCTCTGGAAGTGGCTAACATAGGACCTCTTATCTACAGTTATTACAACTTCATTATTATAAAACCAAGTGCAAAAGGAACACCTCAATTCTAACCCTCTGGAAAAGGCTACTTAAGGTGCGCAGTCCTGTCTGTGAGCTGATCCACTCTCTGGCTTGCTGCTCACCCTCACTCAGAGGAGAAATGCCTCCCTGGACCACTGAGGCTGCCAAGACCAACAGGCAGGGAGGATTTTTTTTTTTTTAAGAAAAATAGAGGGAAGTGTGTGAGAAGCAAAGCTTAAAGATTCACAATTCCAGAACCCAGCTTTCATGCTAAAGGTTTATAACCTCCCCCTTCACTATGTCATCTTGCCATGATGTTCTGAACACCTGCACTATTAAATTCTTTTCTTGGATTTTTTTAATAAGAAAAAATTAACAAAGTAAAATTTGTTGACAGTGTTCACAGTCAACGCAGTGGGTGTTCCACCTATGTGCTGTCACATTTTTCATGTTCATTTCTGCAGGTGCTAAATACATGCTGACAACAACATATGTTACCAATCTTAAATGTTTTTTTTTTAACTCATAATTAAGGAGTACTCACAGCTTGAAGAAAAAAGTAATATAGGTGAAAGCTGTCTCTGCCCAAAGACTTTTTATTTATTTTTCCTCTACCATTTATGTAGTTCTTGAATGCAGTATTTATGGAAATAGTAAGCTCTTAAAAATATTATTTATAATAATAGCCATAAATAGTAGCCAGAAAACAATTCTGTAATAATGCTAAAAACATATGCGCTGACTTCCTACCTGAGAAAACTCCACTTACTCTTTCCTTGTTTGTAATTTTTTGTCTTGACTCTTTTAATTTCTCTTGTTCCTTTTAATAACACAGTCTTTCCGGGAAATAACACAAGCCTTCCAAAAAGTATTTATCATGCTATGGGACCCTCAAAGTCGTAGAAACATTCTCTAAATGGAATATAGTTCTTTGAAACTTTTGCTACTTTCTGTGTACATAGTCACTTCTGCATAGTTAAATCATTAGTAGGAAATGATTGTGATTTTATCCCTATGGATTTCAGAGATAATTTCTTTTTATTGGTCATGAGGGGGCTATATAGCTTCCACATTCCTCCTCTAGGGACCAATGATGGGATGATTGATGATGTTTTCATCAAGTGTTACACTATTCTCTGACAGCTGGTAAGGAGTTTAGACGTATTTTTCAAATTTGAGGAAGTATTAAAATCACTGGGGCACTCAATCGCTCTACTTGTGACCCCCACTTCCTCTAAACTCCTGGCAATCAGCCAAGCTCAGTCAAGCCTCAGAGCCTCTGCTTCTCCTTCTCCGTGGTCTCCACATAAACTGAGACAAGGATGGCTCCTCCTTAGAAGGCCTTTCTTGAAGACCCTATCCAATATTGCTCCACCGCAGAACTTGGACACAGAACCCTGCTTTGTGTGCTTTGAGGCAGTTGCCACTATCAAAAGTTACCTTTTTAAAAAACATATTTATTGTTTGTTTCTCTGACTAAAATATAAGCCCCATGAGATCAGGAACTATTCATCTGCTTTGTTTGCATCTAACATGGAATAAATGCTCAATAAATGTTTTTGAATAAATTAATAAACTGCCAAAGATTCCGATATGAGATCGAGGCTTTTTTCCCTGGATAGCTTGATTCAGTAGGACTCAGGTGAAGCCAAAAACCTACAGTAAAAGCACCTCAGGTGATTTGGATGCTCAGGCAAGTTTGAAAATCACTCTTTCAGTGCCCTGCTGCTCACCGTGGTCCATGGACCAGTAGCATCAGCATTTCCAGGGAGCTTGTCAGAAATGCAAACTCTCAGGCCTGCCCCAGACCCATCAATCCAGAACCTGCATTAGCAAGATCCTTTAGTGATCAGCACACTAAAGTTTGAGAAGCCCTGACCAGGTGAATGTATTTCCAGACCAAGTCTCCCCTGCCAATGAGATACAGACATGGAAGCATCACCAGGATACTTCGGCAGGAACTCTCACTTAGGCCTGGAGGCAGGAATGGGAGCTCTCTGATCGAAATTACCAGCTCCATTCATCACATCTCCCAAAGTGAACATAGAACTTCCAGACTAACAGTTCTCATAGTGTGGTCCCCAGACCAGCAGCATCAGCATCGCCTGGAAACTTGTTAGATATAAATTCTCTGGCCCCATCTCAGATCTACTGAATTAAAAATTCTGAGGAGAGGGCCCAACAATCTGCCTCTTAACCAACTCTCCAAGTGAAATCTGTTTTATACTAAAGTTCAAGAATAATAGTTCTAGACCAGAAGTTCCCAGCCTTTGCTATGCATTAAGATCACCCAGAGAAGTTTTAGAAATCCCAGCGCCTAGGCCACACCCCAGACCAATTAAATAAGAATTTCTGAAAATGGCACCTAGATTTCACTAACCTTTAAAGCTTCTCAGTTGATTCTGATGGGAACCACAGTTTCAGCCACAATCAGATCCACCTGGCCACTTGGCAACAGTCACCAATAGAAATAGAATTACCTGGAAGCAAGGTTAGATTAAGATAGTTGTTCTTGGTCTTTAGCACATACGAGAATCTCACCTAGAGGGCTTGTTAAAACATGGATTGCCAGGTCTCATTCCCAGAGTTTGAATCAGCAGATCTGAGCCAGGCAGAAAATCTGCAGTTCTAACAAGTTCCCAGATGATGCCGATGCAGCTGGACCAGAAAATACATTCTGGGATTTTCCAACATAGTCAGGCCACAAAGGTCACAGGTCACTAAACTGAGCTGCTCTAAGCCAGTAGGTCCAGTATTTCATATATATATATATATATATATATATATATATACATATATATATATATACACACTTTTTTTAAATTGACGTATAGTCAATTTACAATGTAATGTCAATTTCTGGTGTACAGCATAATACTTCAATCATACATGAACATACATATATTCATTTTCATATTCTTTTTCACCATAAGTTACTACAAGATATTGAATATAGTTCCCTGTGCTATACAGTATGAACTTGTTGTTTATCTATTTTATATATATTAGTTAGTATCTGCAAATCTCAAACTCCCAATTTATTCCTTCCCACTCCCCCCCACCCCCGGAACCATAAGTTTATTTTCTATGTCTGTGAGTCTGTTTCTGTTTTGTAAATAAGTCCGTTTGTCTTTTTTTTTTTTAGATTCCACATATAAGTGATATCGTATGATCCAGTATTTTTGATCCCTATAAATTGTCCCCTCTCCAAAATCTCATAGTAATTGGAAAGGATATAGTGAACAGATATTAGTTGAGAATCAGATGGGCATGGGTTCAGATCTTGGCTCTGCCTCTTTAATCACTTTGTTTAATTTTCCTGCATCTCTGGTACTGATTTGTGAAACAGGAAGAAGATTAGTGGGTGGTGGTTCTAACTAGCTGTGCTCCTGTGGGGAAGTTACTCACTTCTTTGCACCTCAGTTGTGTCCTAATAACTTCACCATTTTTCAGGGTTGTTGTGAGGAACAAACTAGGCAGGCCTGGAGAGATTAACTTCCTCAAGGGTGCAAAATTCCCCTAATAATTGGGGAATTAGGATTTAAACCTAAGCAGATCTGACTTCCAGCCCACTACTGAACTAGCAATGGTGAAACCCAACAGCCTTTTTCTAGGTTCTCATTCTTCTCCCTGGGTCATATTAGGCACCTGACTACTCTGTCCCTGAAAGTTTCTTCTCTCTGGGTTTATTTCACAGATTATTGTGTTCTTTCTCTTACCATTTTAATTCTTTTTTACATCTCCAAATCAATATTCTAAACTTTGACCTTTCTCCTAAACTCCAGACTTTTTTTCAATTGCCTGCTGGGCATCTCTGCCTGGATTTGACCAGACCCTCAGAAGCAATATGCCTCAGCCTAGCTCATTCTTCTCCCTCATTTATTTTTATTAGTGACACGACTATCTCCCCAGGCACTCAAGTTTAAAACTTCAGCAGCATTTAGTTAGTTTGGAGCTTTTACTTAGTTATTCTCACTCTTTTCATAAACCATACTCCCTCTCTAAAAGGCCCTTAGTATAATGGCACTTCTCACCAGCAACGTGGTCAATGAAAAGTATAGACAAAACACCTACATTTTCCCTCTTTTTATCAGAATTATAAGAAAAATTAACCATAATCTTTCTTTAATTTAGACCTTTCGATATATAATGTCTTGTGCTCTATTTTTTGTTGTTGTTAAGAGAACCATATAGGGAACTATCTTCTCACATGTAAAGATGCTTGTCTTACCAGAAAAAGCCACTCACATAGTCACCAACATAGAATATACCATGCATATTCACCCACTACTCTTCAAAATAATTTCCAAATTGTTTGAAATTTTTGGAAAAAAACAGTGAATACATAATATTTAAGATTCCAAAGTATCGAGATATGCCTTTAAATTATAAGAATTTTAATTGTTTTAATGATGTAAACTAACTAAATAAGTTATTTCTAAACTATAAGCCCAAAGTGAGGGCCCAGGCTCTAACGTCCCTTCCCCTGCCTGATACTGAAAATCATGGAGCTCTCTGAATAAACTATTTACTACTTCCATCTATGAGTTTCTCCTAATTATTTAGCAATAATCATATTTCTCTGTTAGAGAGTGCAGTGAAGTCTTAGAGAGACTGATTTCTAAAAACATTCCCATGCTCAGACTGACACCCTCTGAAATTAGTGGCCAAAAAGCAGTTTGCATCATCTACTTGTTCTGGAGCTGCTCCCAGATCCGAGGAGGCCAAGTGTACAATTAAACTGACTCTGCTGGTCTGCAATATTGCATTCTACAGACAAGGAAGGATACCGACTATACACGAAGTATCATTCACCAATGGTATATAACTGGTTTTTAGGAGCCCAAACCAAGTCACTTGGAATTTTGCCAGACTCAAAAAGGAAAAAAAAAAAGCCATAACAATCTTCTTTCTGCTAAGAATAATTATGTGAAATGTTCCCAGTGGGGTTGCCACCTTATTAAGTACCCGATTGTGATCCACGGCTGCTGGGGACTGGCTAAAAACATGATGAATGCTTTGTACAAGATCTACAGAAAGGACAAGGAAAGTTAAAGGGATATATTATTTGGAAACAAATGCAGCTGAAGTTCAGGGGCTCCAAATGAAAGCACATCTTTAATGTAATTATGGGGCATTACCATACTTCCAAAATGTTGAAGAATGGTCATCACTGTCTAATTTCATTTCTTCTGTATATTTATGCCTCACTGTACTCTAAAGGGCAATGTAGAGAAATGATGGTACAAATTTAATTATTTTATTATTATTTAAAGAATCAAATGTCAGTCACTATGAATATCTTTTACAAGGCACAATCTTTCTTTTTTTAACAATTTATGCCATTCTGCAAGAATAAGCTAGTATTTTAGTTACTACAAAGGGTTAAAATACAGATGCTGTGAATGAAATGCATAATCCTTAAGGCCTTAGAGCATTAAGACATATCTGCTCCTTAGGGTCCATCTTTGTCCATAATCAATTTCTTCCCTTGGAGAACATTAATTGTCTCTAATGATAGCTTTCCATCAATACATCCTTGATCTTAAAAGGCCTGTACAGCTTTTTCCTTTATTCAATCAAATCATCTCTACAATTGCACCCCTTTAGTAAGATAATACCTTTTAAGCCTTGTATTTTAATATAAAAAATAAGAGGTAGCTGCAAATTCTAATGGAAGTGCTAACATTTGAGAACCAGGATGATGGCTTCCATTATCCTAAATAATGTTTGAAGATTATAGGAAGCACTGTGTTTCAAAAGGTGGAAACTAATCCACCACTTTCAAATTATTCCTTGTATAAAAATCTGTTCTGACATTAGAATTTTTTTTGCCCCAATGACGGCTCTGTATATTTAAATATTTGAATATGAAAGATAATTTTTCAGCACTGAAAAAGGCAAATAATTGCTATTTATATGGTCAAAATGCTGAATAATTCAAGGAATTGACAACTTGAAACACCAAAGCCTTTTATTTTGTTATTCCTCTGATAAGCCATTCCCACACTCTTCACTTAAACCACCACAACCCTAATCAGTAGTTACTAAAAGTATTTAATTTCATGATGGCTAAAAAAAAAAAAAAAAAAAAAAGAAGAAGAAGACCTCAGGCTCTTTTCGACCCACTAACAATATCTTGCTTTCCCCACCCATTTGCCTTCTTCAAACATGCTTTTGTAAAGGTGTGGAAATTCAATATGTATATATTTTTGCCATTCTACTGATTTGTTTCCATTCAAATAGAGGATTGCTCTTGCACCACGTTATCTACGTTACCCAGGATAAATCTGTGTTTCTGTCCATGGCCTAACAACAGCTTCTGCAGAGATGGCCGTAATATTTATAATAGGTAAGGAACCTTGAGAAGAGACACTGATAGGACAAAAGCCATCTTTCCTACAGAATTCTTCTTTGGGTGATTTCTATATTCAATAGGAACATAGCAAAATTTCCATGCTGCATATAAGGTATCATTCTTATCATTGCAAGGTTAGGAAGCCCTACTCACCAGTCCTGGCTTACATGTGTGCTTTCTCACTCACGTACAAAAAAATCTGCCAGCGTTCTAGGAAACAGATGAAGAGACTCCGTGGAATGTAATTAACTGCAAAGCCCAGGTGATTAAAAAAAAAAACGATTAAAAGAAAATCACAGACACAACACAGAAAAGAACTTATTCACGGGGGAAAAAAATAAGGTGAAGGGGAGATAAACAGAAAAATTACTCATTTGTTTAGGGTTTCTCTAGCAGCATGTACAATTCTAGAAGCTAAATTTACATGCTGAATTGAAATACACACAGTATTTCGTAAATATGTTGGCTGCAAAAAGAACAGCAAAAGAAATATTAGAATTCTGTATGGGGAGAAAATGTGTCTATGTAGGTAGATAATATCACCCTAACAAATATCAAACCTAAACAAAACACACACAAAAGTGAGACCAGTTAACAACCAAGATAAGAGATGAAAATTGCCACTGAAGCAGATCAACTTTATTCAATGCCCTGATAAGCACCTATTTGCTCTCCCCCATTATGCTTTCTTAGTATTTATAAATTATCATTTAATTATGCTGGCAAGTGGTAATTGTCAAATAAAGCTCAGATAGGCATAAGCCCTCAGGCTGCACATGACAGAAAAATATCTGTTAAAGCTGGGCTGATTCACACGCTTAGGAAATAATTTCCTTTCTTCTTTTTATCCTTGCCAACAAATTATATGAACTGGCACTTTGTGCTTTGTAGGCATTTTGAAGTCTATGCAGATTACAGAAAAGAAAAATTAGTTGTTTCAATATCTACCAGTCCTAAATTATTCTGCTGATTTAAGACATCACGTTCTGAGAGAACAAAAGAGTGCAAAGATCAAGAAATTCAAACCTTCCTCTACTTAGAGTTTATGCTCAGGGTCATTTTCAATTGAGGAAATCAAGATTTGGAGAATTATTTTACATATTGTATAATGGATTTTACATAAAGTAGGAACTGGAACATGACATTCATCCCATTACAAGAGATACAGAAATCTCTTTTTCCTTAAGTCTCTTACTACTTAGGTTTAATTAGTACCCATCCACCCCACCTCTTTTGTATCGAGTATTATAATTTTTTCCCCCAGCTAGTTGCAGCACTCCAGCTGTGGAGCATAAACACAAATAGAGGATTATAATGCATACAAAAAGATAAGTTGAACACCAAGAGGCAATTTAATTTACATCTAATATTTAGACAGAATGTTGTATTTTGGTTATATAAGTAGAGCCTCTTGTGAATTATTTTCATTTGCAAGGCTGAGCAGAGAAGGCACAGAGAAATATTCGTTCCCCTGTCTTTTGTTTGCGGGGGTGGGGTGGGTAGAGGTGGGGGTGGGGAAGAGGAAGCAAAACTGTAAAAAAAAAAAAAAAAAGAAAGAAACAGTCTGAGAAAACTCAAGTTCCTGCTGTGAGCAAAGTCATTACCACTTCTTTTCTTGTCATTTCTCCTTCCCTGCACTCCAGCCACCCTGGGCTATTTCTGGGGCCTTGAAGAGGACACATTCCCTCCTGTCTCAGGGTGTTTGCACTTGTTCTTCCCACCACTTGGAAAGTTCTTTAACAACTTCATCCCCACTCCCTTCTCCACCTCCAATCCCCTCAGTCTACTTCAGTGCTACCCATTCTGCAGATCCCAACTCAAATATCCTTTCCTTGGGAAAGCTTTCTCTGACCCCTCTCTCTCAGCTCAGAATAAGACTATATGGGGTAATTTTACACCCTTTTAGCCCTTATTACAGTTTAAGAACAATAATACAAACATCAAGCATTTATCATGTGCCAGGCTCCTATATGTTCTAACAAAAACCTCACAGCAACCTTGTGGCGGAAGATGCTGAGGCACGGAAACATTAAATCTCTTGCCCAAGATTCCACAGCTACCAAGGACATACCCAGGACAGCCCACGTCTGGGTCCAGAGTGTGCTCTCTTAGCTACTGCTTCTTACTGCCACATTTATTTGCACAATTATCAAGCCGCTGTCAACCCCCCTCATCCCACAGACACTGGGCAGGAAGCACCATAAAGTCAGCATCATGTTTATTTTGCTCAAGCCTGATTCATAACAAGGACTTAATAATTATTGAATCATGTCTGAACATTTAGTTCAAAATAAAGACAGTTTGGAAGCTGAAGACTGCTGCATCTCTCAGTTATTTTAGCTGCCAACATAGTTCCTCCGTATTTGGACACCTAATTCCTTAATCCTGCGAGGTGGCTTGGCCTAGCAGAGAGAACCTCGTGTACCTTTACTTTAGTGAGCAAGGCGCTTTTGTTTTTTGTTTTTAATGGCCTAATTCCTTTTATTGTAAGGCTGTAAGTAAAGTGTCATTGATACCTTAAAGCATATAAATTCTATAAAAATAATGCTATTTCCATAGAAATAGTTTTATTTTGAGACTAAGGAGATATTGAAGTTAGTAGCATATATTTTAATACTGACTCAAAAATGCTCTGAATGCACAGAAATCTTGGTACATTTGGCATATCATGCAGCCAGAATACAGAGTGCACCCCAGGTACAATCTGTGTATTATTAATACTTACTCAGAGTCAGCAAGGATGTTAACAATGTTTCGCCAAAATGCATAACTCACATTTGCATATGCAGTCTAGCCTTGAATAATTCAGCTCTTTATACCTGAAAATGAACACTACTCATTTGAAAACTTAGCCATTTTTCTGGTTTTGCTTTGCTTGTGCATACTTTAGAGTATTTTAGTCCACGATGTTGGCTATTCTGTAAGTGATGCAAATTTTCTTTTTAAAAAGGAAATAAAATCCTTTTTAGTAATCAAAGTATAAAAACATATCCAGACTGGCACTTGGGAAACTGAACGTAACCTCAATTCAGGCAGCCCATTTTAAATAAGAGATGTTCACACACAGGATCTTAATTGAGAATTGCAAGGCTAAACTGCGTTCGTATCTTGTTATTCACAAATAGTTTTCAGCTACTTATTTATTTCCATCAGCATTCCTCTAACCCAGTCTAAAACTCGTCTAAAACGAAATTCCCATTTTCAAAGAACGTTTTTGCATATTCTGTACGATGTTGTTTCTGCCACTTTAATCTATTCAGTACATTGTTGTAGCACTGAAGCATTTTCCATTATAATTAGAAACTTAGCTTTTTTAAAAAATAAAGCATTTACTTCTCATTTCCATAAAAACAAAACACAACAAAATAAAAATCTCTTCCATTTGAAAGGTGAAGAAACCAAGGCATGGAAAACTAAGTGCCTTGCTTAAAAAATAAAAATTAAGATATTGGCCAATTACAAATCATTTTGCTTAAATAATAGTTGTTTCTGTAAATCACAGACATCCACATGGTTTATCTGGAAGGGCAGTGCAAATATAATATCAGTAAGGCCATAAATATAAAGTAAATTCTTTTTTTTAATCTAAAATTCCAACATTTATAAATTTCAAATAATCTTTCTCTCCCTCCTCCTCCCCTACCCCTTCTCCTTCTTCTTCTGTATCATGGCTAGCAGACAATATCTGGGATGACCCCAAGGCCTATAACACTGGCAAGTATCTTCTGATTCTTCAGAAAAAGAATAATGTATGTTGAGTACAGTTTGAGAATTAAGCATAGTGATTATACTCCAGAACTCTGCATCCTGACCACCATATGGGGATATATATTAATTCTTTTCCACTAGCCCAAGGATTCTGGGAACTTGTAAATCAAATTTCTGGCTGTTTTGTAACAAACAGAAGATTAGTGGATCCTTACAAATCACCAGGTAGGATATTGGGGAGAAAGTGTAAAAGAATAAAACTAAGGTTTAAAAGGGGGGACAGAGCAAATCCATAGACATTTCACTCTACTTCTCTAACCAGTGTCCTGTATATTGATCAAAATGTTATCAAGCTCTTAAACTACATAATTTATGCAACTGCAACTCCTCAGCTAACTTCAAAGCTTTTAGCACACAGCATAACCATCTGTACACTAGGAGCTAAATAAAAACCTGTTGGCTGGTTTTTGAATAAGAAAGACATTCTGGCACCATCCAATAGAAATATAATATGAACTCTGTATGTAATTCCAAATGTTCTCGGAGCCACATTTTAAAAAGTAAAGAAAAACAGGTGGAATTGATTTTGATAATACACTTCATATAACCAATGTATCCAAAGTAGTATCATTTCAACACATATTGAATATCACAAATTATTGAGAAATTTGATGTTACTTCATTTTTGTGCTAAGTCTTCAAAATCTAGGGTGCATTTTACATCACATCTCAGTTTAAACTAACCACATTTCAAGTGCTCAATAATCATATGTGGCTAGTGGTTATCCTATTGGACAGCACAGACAATCTATACCTGGTTAATTGAATGAGATTTGCTCTTTTCTCTTGTGTTCTAAGTTAATGATGTATTGGTGTCACTAATGACACTAAATTAAATATATTTTCCAATATATAAAACAAACTCTTTTGGCAATGAATATGTCTGAGATACAGCTTGTGCTTCCCTACCCCCACAAAAAAGGAACATTCATAACTGTATATGTTAGTTGAATTATCTTCAGCAAATCTAGACAATAGTGATTAGCAGTGCTTATCAGCATTGCTTCAGAATTTTTCAGCGAGTTTTGTATCAGAATTAGATAAACATGGAAAATATATGAGGTAAACCTTATCACTGGGACTCTGAGGATGAGTGGAAGTACAAGTCTATAACCTGTAGCATTTATGTTCTTTTGTTTTATTTTGAGTCACCAATCAAAATCCACAAAGTCTCCTGTGATGTACCATCTAGTCTCTTAATCAATTTTGAAAGATTGTAATTACTGTTAATCTCTTACTCTCCCTTTAACCAGACACTTTATCAGTTACAAAATCTTGCTAATTCTGCCTCCAAAATGACTCTCATCTTTATATCCACCTCTGCACTCTCATAGATGTGAGAGCCGTTTTCATCTGACCCTTCTTGGACTGTAGTCACCCACAGGCTCCCAGTCTTCAGTGACCATAGCAGAATGCTATTAGAGATGTCCTGCTGAAATGTAATTTGGAAAACATCACTCCTTGTTCACAGTCTTTTGATGTGAAGATCTTCCACATACATAGGATATAGTCCCAACCCTTCACTGTGGTTATCATACCCTCCACAATTTGATCCTAACTTACTTATATTAAACTACTACCTATAACCTACTGCATCTGCATCTTAAACTTAGACTCACTGTTCCATAATATACTGACCTTTCCTACTTTTGGCACATTCTGGGCCTCCATCCTGGTAGGCCTTTCCAGCCTTAATCTTCAATTTAGTCTTCAAAATAAAACGTGAATCCCATTTTGTGAAACTTTTCTAGCTCCATCTATCTATCAATTCAATACATGTTTTATGATATTCTTTGCTGTGTGCCAAATACTAAGCTACACATAGGAGATTTTAAAAATTTCTTTCTTGAATATTTCCCAAGTTGGTAAGTCATGTTTACAACATAATGTGATAAATGCTATAATAAACACTCATAATGTGTGTTTGAAAGGCCAGAGGGGACAAACATCCTTCCTGCATAGAGGGAAAATAGAAACGATATTACAGAGGAGGTGATATTTGAGTAGGTGTCTTGAAGAATTAATATTAATTTTCCAGGTAGAGAAGAAAAGAATAATGTTTCCAACAAACAAAACTGACGAGTCAAAGGGCACAAAAGTTCATGATAGAGGAAAGGAAAACAGTTTAGTATTAGTAAAGAAAGGATGATACACCAAAATACTTAACAACCTATGGGGCACGACTACTGACCAATCAGAATTAACAATGGTCTTACCTATGTACACCAGCTGAATATCAACTCAGAAACAAAGTTAATGAATGTGCCTGGCAGGAAGAGAAGCAGGAAGGACTAGGTCAGTTACAGATTAGTAGGGCTATGATAATGATCTGAACTCACTTCAGTAGATAGGAGGGAACCATTGAAAGATTTTTAGACAAGTGAAAGTCATGTTATTAACTGTATTTTAGAAAGATTAACCAAGCAATTTATAGAGGCTGGCTTTCAAGGAAATGAAATAATAAAATGAGACAATAGATGATTGTGGTGGTCCAGATAAGAGATGAAATACAGTTGAACTGAACCATAGCTGTGAAGATAGAAATAAAAGATCAAATTCAAGGCATATTTAGGAGGTAAAAATTCAGAGGATTTGATGAACAATTGAACATGAGGAATGGGAGACTGATGGAGAGATAAATGAGGCATTTGAGGTTTTTAGTCTGGAAAACTGATGCCCAATGATGCTATCAAACCACACAGAGAATATAAAAAGGAGGAGAGGTTCTATTTTGTGTATGTAGTGTTTGAAATATCTGAAGAACACAGAGGGGCATATCCAGAAGACAGCTATACATAGGAGACTAGAACCCAAGAGAGATAAGCATCTGGGAGTCACAGCTCATTATGTGGTGGCTGAAATTTTAAATATGAGTTTCCCTAATGTAAGAAAAGAAGAAAAGGAAGTGACTGAGGATAGAATCCTAGTGAAGATCATCATTTTAAAAATGGGAAGAAAAAAAATCAGTGTTTGGTCTTGTATTTATAGACCTCAGTCTTTTTCATTAGATCTTGACCTCCTAAAGAGCAGAAATCACATCTTATTTATCTTTGGGTATACTTAACGTTCACTAAGAGTGCTGGGCGCTCAGTAGGCTTGCATGGACACACATACAATGTTTGCTGAGTTGAAATTAAGCTTCATCCTAGAAGTCTTGGGGATAATATGTATTTTGTATTTAATTTGATTAGATTAGATTATTCTGCCTAGCTGTATCATTGCATATGAAAATGGGCTCCTAGGTATTCCTTCCAAATTCACCCACAACCTTTGAATGCTTTTTCTCTGAACTAATAGTCCAATTCATTTTCCAATGGACCACAAAGCCAGACATCTCATGGAGGCAGTAGTTGGTCATTCAACAATATATCCATGGAGAAGTTCCTGCAGGACTGATAAATGGTTACTCTGCCTCTAACTTTCATCTCTGTAGAAACCAGTGATATTATGAAAAGATTCAGATACATCTGCTCTGCCACTCTTTGGTGCATGGCATGTGCATGGCAAGTTATTTCACCTCTTTGAGTCTGCTTGCTTATCTGTAAAATGGGGATCATGTGACCTGCCACTTAGGGTCAGTGATGAGAACTAAACACACTCATGCAAGTAAAAGTACTAAACTCACTGTTCATTTAGTAGGAGCTTCATCTTTGGTAAGAGTAAAACAGCATTTTTTCCTTTGGATAAATTATTAGGAAAAAGAAGATATTTCTCAGAAATGTGCCTGGAAGATCTTAATTATCTCCTAAGTAAAATTCACTGTAAGAATGGATATTTACAATGGAATTCATAATAAAATGGCATAAAGTTTTTAAGTATGATATAAGAAGGCATGAGTTCTTGTGTGAAAATCTCACCAATTTCAGAAAATCATTGAAGTAGTTCTCTCTTCAATGATTACTTTGACTAATTTGAGGACAATAGTGTTTTGTTCTCTTTTGTTTTTTAACCTCAGCAGAAGAACAGGCTAAAACCAGAGAATGTAAGGGCTTAAGTAAATTAAAGCAAATCACTGAATTCCAAATTTGTGCAAGCCAATGTGTTAGATGCCAAGACAAAAATGCAGAGAACCCTCTGTCCTCACCTGAACCACTGACAAAATCCTGGTTCCCAGGAGAGATCCCATGATTGTTTTTTAGTTTTGGGGGCAGGATTTGTGGTAGAGTGTCTTGGTATCCTTATTTTTCCAAACACCAATGGAAAAGTCAACTTCCCTTTCCTGTTGCTACAAGGAAAAACGGTGAAGAGTAGCAGTAAAGTATATTCACAGCCAGGATCATCAAAACCGAGGATGTCTGGTAACCTCTAGAGTGTCTTGGGCACATTTAATCATTTCAGTAGGAAAGAGATCAAAACCTCTAAAACTAAAGAAAGGTGAAAGTTAAAACCAAGGTAATAGTAGTCTGGTATAAGTACGAGCTCACAAAGCAAAAAGCACTAGATAGAGGGCTGCAAACAGAGAGAAGGGTGTTATAGTACTAAGGCAACTGTGGGCTTTGCAGTTGAAAATGTGAGCTCCAGTCCCAGCTCTCACCTTCACCAGCTGATTGATCCTAGATTTTGCCCCTTGGGGTTTAACACTATTAGCATACTATTTCTCTTAGCACACTATTGCATATGAAAGTGCTTTGTTTGTGTGGGTTTTTTTTTTTTTTTGGCAGGGGCAGGGAGGCGGTGGTAACTGGGTTTATTTATTTAACGGAGGTACTGGGAATTGAACCCAGGACCTGGTGCATGCTAAGCATGCACTCTGCCACTGAGCTATACCCTCCCCCTTGAAAGTGCTTTGTAAACTGTAAAGCACTGTGCCAATGTGCACCATAAGGATTCCGACTCACTGGCAGCTGTGCTGTCCATCTGCACCTTTGTTTAAGTCATAAGAACTTGAAGGTGTCTATTCTTCAAATTAGACTGTTCATAAACAAGGCAACTTATTCAAAAGTTCTGGTTTTCTTAGTTTTCTTTTCCTCTTTTTTTTTTTCCTAACAGTCCTGCAACCAAACCTACAGCCCCAGCACAGAGAAATACACATAGATTTATGGTCCCAAATTTAAAGTTGAGACTAACTATGTGTCTTGTTAGGAGTGTAAATGGATTCCATATAATGCTTAAACTTTCTCCCATGATGTGAACTTCCAGGGTAAAACATTAATGACATAAAGTTATTAAAATATTAAAATACTTAATTTTAGGTACCAAAAATTTCTTTATGTGTGTGGGTTTCCTTTCCAACCTTTTTTGAAAAGTTTATTATGAAATATTCCCAATATCAATTAGTTTAAAAAAACCAATATAACATTTACTATATATTTATCCCTAGCTTAGAAAATAAAATGTTACCACTAAAATTGAAGATCCTTATTAATTCCTCCCCCCATTTCAATATCTACCTCAACCTCCTAAAAGCCAAAATTATCCTGAATTTGCTATTTACATGTTTAATAACAGCATGTATTTCTTCTTAAGGTAAAGTTATTTTTCAAAATATCTTCTTCAGAATTTGTATGTTACCTATCCCCAAACTGTCTGAAATCATAGAAACATTCTTAAAGTTCTTCTAGTCATTTTGTTAATTAAACTGAACAGACAGGTTAGGCACTGACCTAAGGCCACAGATCATTAGGGCTACGTAGAACCAGGATCACAAGGAACAGATGAGGATTAGGAGACAGAAGACCTTGTTTTGAACCCCAACTCTGGCTACATACAGCTGGGTGATCTTAGCTACATCATTTAAATTATTAGCTTCAGTTTCCTCAACCATAAAATAGATTAATACCTGCCTTTCTTCCAGGATTGTGATGATGAGAAAATGAGGTGATCTATGTGCAGGTTTATAACCTATTCCATAAATGTTGTTTACTGTTATCATTAGGAGTCAGGACTCTTGCCACTAAGTCTGAGATGAAGGCTCCAACAAGGCTGGGGCCCAGTCCCCATGTGACTCTGAGACTCATACAGCCCATCTCACAATAATTGCTATCACTTATTGCATCTTTAACATATAATGACCCAAGTAATCCTTCTAAAAACCCCTTGGTTAGGCATTATTCTCCTTTTCCAAATGAGAAGACTGATTTCTACAGAGATTAAACAAGTTGTCCAAAGTCACAATGTTAGTAAAAAGCAAACCCAAGACTTAAAGCCCATGTTCCTAAGCACTGGGCCATATTGCCTCCCTAGATTTGGCCAAAGCTGACTGGCATGACTTGAGTACCTCTATCCAGTCTCTTGCGGGCATCATCATGCCAGCCTTCTCTCAACCAGACCACATGACTCCTGACTTTCAATCCAGCACACCAAGTTTACACAAAGATGCTTAACATTAACTCTTCACCTTGTCACTGGTGTTCTTACGCATTAGGTAACCCTATCAAATTAGGGAAATTAAATATGTTTTCATAGTGTTTCATGTGAAAGGGAGGATGTTTAAAAAGTGTCTAGATTCCCTCGATTTGTCTCCTTGCATGGAGTAGTCGGATATGTCTTCTAGTTCTGATTATTATGGTTACTGCTATTGTCATCAGCCCAGCTTCCAAATATCACCATTTTGCAGAAGTAGAAATTGAGGCTCAAAGAGGCCAAAAGACTTTCCCAGAAGTCTTTGGACAGCTGGTGGCAAATCTGAGATTGGAATGTTAGCCTTCTCCTGCCCAGGTCAGTACCCCCCTGACAATATCACACTGCCTCTTGAGGGAATATAATAATCACTTTTCAGATTTCAAGTACAATGTAGATTATTAATCTGGTATTCACTGAGACTCTGGCACCACAGCAGTGAGTCAGTCTTGAAATCTGTGAACTTCTGACTTGATAATAACTCAAAAATAATTCATTCTCTGCTGGGGCATAAAGATTCAGCTTTTTAAACTTCCAAAAACCAGGAAATAGCAATTCCCAAAAAGAAGGTAGGAATTTGAGGTTTACAGATAAATCTTTTAGAAAGAAGTCCCTAAGAGCTGAACTAGTAGGCAATTAAGCTCTTTTCTTACTTACTATAAAACAAATTCATCTTTAAAAAAAAGCAAAACAGCAAATACTTGAACTGCATTTAACACAGAGAGAGAGGAAAAGGAGACATAAGTAAACATGATCTTCCTTGCTCTGGCTCCATCTTGTTTTCATTGTCCTTTGTACCTACTTTTTCCTTGCAGACTAGAGTCCTGAGAAGAATTATCCCTCTGTAAAGATAATCTGTCCCCAGCAAGTGGTTCTGCTATGTACATGCAATGTCTAAGGAATCTTACTTGCGTTCCACCCAGAGTCAAGGAAGACATACACAAAAGCAGATCATTTCTCTACAAAAGGATAAATGTGGAGATATAACCAGGACGTTACAGAACCACAGAGGAGGGAGACCTGACCCTGCCTCTAGGCTTTTCACTCATAATGAGACCTAAAAGGAGCATTGAAGGATGCCTAAGTGTCAGTCAGACACAGATAGTAAGATGGCATTCCAGGCCGAAGAAATACCTATTGTGTGCAGGGAACGAACAGGAGTTTGATGTTACTGAAGTACCAAGCACAGGATGAGTAATTCCCCAAGAAGAGGATTAAAAGGGTAGGAGAGTGGCCTTAGAGGTCCTTGAGAACAACCTGAATCTGAAGTAAGACAGGAACACATGGAGATCTATTGAGGGATGTGTGCCAAGAATTTCATTCCTTAAAGTACTGACATTTATGAATTACTTACATTTCAAAACTTAAAGCCAATTCAAGTTTAACCCTATAGTAAAATTATTCTAAGGCATCTGTATTCTAATATGGTTCCTTGAGTGGAAGGAAAAAAAAATGTGCCTGGGTCAAAGAAATGGGGCAGCTATAGCTAGATCTCCATTCTTTTTGGTACAGTGGGTCAAAGTTTGGGAACTCACTGCTATGAACTGCCCTTTCTGAACAAATTGAATCTTCCAATGCAGAGCAAACTGTGATTGCAATCCCAATAATAATCTTATAATAATCCTAGCTTGGGACCCTTAAGCTTTCCAAGAGTAAATTGGTGTGAGGAGGATGCAAGGGAGGGAAGCAGCTGCCTCTATGGGCAACCTGCCACAATACAGTGATGCCAATGTCCAGGAACTGAAATATTTCAATGGAAATAATCCCATTAGGTTGCATAATAAACTGCCTGCTAGTGTCCAAAACATAGGCTCATTCTTTAATAGTAAATAATGTTAACCCAGAGGGAATGTCATTCATCCACCTTTTATTGAACACCTACAACATGCAATTCTGTGAAAGTTTCCATCAGTATAAAAAAATACAGAGGTCCGTATAGTCTAGAAATTTACATTCGTCCTGGGCCTAAGATAAGCCCACAAGCAGCTCTACCTCAAGGCAGACTGTTAGGGAAACAATAGAAGTTCCAGCAAACTGCTGTGAAGGTTCAGAAACAGGAGAGATTAAATAGATGTAGACAATTGCTTCAATTTTCATAGGAATAATAAATATGATCAAGAACAAAAAAAAAAATCAGGGTTCACAATTTTCTCCCTGATTAGAATGCCTACTCCATTTCAAGAAAATTCAGAATAGAAAGTGAGGCTTTACTACGCATCCCAGATCGTGTACAAAATTTTAAGTTTGTCAAAATAGATGGAATATAAATTTCCAAAGACTGGATCCCTTCGGCTCCTATTATTTGAAAGTAGGGATGGCAAACAGGAATATCTTAGCTGAGCTCAACCACCGTGAGGACCCACAGAGCAAAAGAGAGGATCGCTAAGGTAACCAGACAGCAGAATGTAATTACCCAAATTGGAATTCAGCCAGGCTGTGCAGGCAATACCCACACTCTTTAGAAAATGTCATAGACTCTTTTAATAACCATGGCAATTTTCTTCCATAAACATGTATTAGTAGGACATAGCAGAACAAGAATAAAATATTCTTGTTTTCTACACCCATGAATGGATACACAGCCACAGCAAAGAAGGAAGACTGCAAATCTCATAAATATGATTGTGAACTTGCTTAGCTACAATATTCAGTCTTGTTTCTAAATGTAATTTTTTAAAATGTAGGAAGGGAGGCATAGTGCTTTGTGTGCAATAGAATTCAAATGAAGTATTTTACGAAAAGTAATGCTTAAATTGTCCATGTTAGTAGTTTAGTGTAAACATGGAAACACATTATTTATATGGAAAAGCCTAATGGTAAATCATGGGATGTGTTATCACAGTCTCTGGACAAAACAACAACAACAACAACAACAACAACAACAAAAACCCTGTTTCAAATGTTTTACTTCAAATTTTTAAATAGTAATACATGAAAGTACAGATGTTTATCCATGGAACTACATTTTTTTATTGCCCTCTACTGTCCAAAGTAAATGATTCAGTTATTGGATTAAATGATTTGATCCACAAATACTTGAGTGCGTACTAGGTACCAGAACAGTCCTTTGCTCTCACAGAGCTTGTAGGCTGGCAAACACGTGAAAGGGAAACCAGTGGATTTCTAAGAAGATAGAAATATATGGCTGTGAGATGCCCGGAGGACAGAGAAAAACTACCAAAATGCAGAAAGAAGCAAAAACAAGAGTGAATACCAAGACCCTATGTTGGCCGTGTTGGTATTTAATGTGCAACATTTTACGTAGGTAGATAATAATCACAATATTTAGTGAATATTTAATTTGCACCCAGCACTGTATTAAGGGTACACTTGTCCTCATATTTTAATGGTATGATACCTCACTACAGAACGGAGAGAGGACCTCATTCCAGACCAGAGCACTGGTTCAGTGCGGACAGCTCAAAGCTCAGGTCTCAGGGGCACGAGTTAATAGCTTTGCTCGTTTTTTTTTTTTTTTAAATCTTTTTTCTTTCTTTCTTTCTTTTTTTTTGTGGGGGGAGGTAACTAGGTTTATTTATTTATTTTCAGAGGAGGTACTGGGGATTGAACCCAGGACCTTCTGTATGCTAAGCATGTGCTCTACCACTTGAGCTATACCCTCCCCTCTAGCTTTGCTCTCTTTAACAAGATACTAAACGTTTATGTAACTTCTGTTTCTTTATCTAGAAACTGAGGCAATTATATCTCTTTCAGGAGTAATAGCATTAAATGAGATAATATTTCTAAAGGGACTGACACAGTGCCTGGAAGATAGTAAGTACACTACACAAAACTGCACTGGCTGTGATCTCATAAATAATATACTTTTTCTAATGGTATAATATGAAAACACTTATTGTCATAACTCATCTCCTACAAATGTCCTGTTTATATAGCTGGCCAGTTGGTTCCTACCCCTCTTCCTTACCACCTCCTGCTCCCTTGCCTGTTCCAGGTAGCTGACAAGCTAGGCTAATCACCCAGAGTAATGCTAATGGCAATGAAGCCTCAAGCCTCTGCCATACTTCCTGCTTTCTCTCCCTGCAGGCAAGGAGGTGATAGGTTAGATAATTTCTCCTTGGATTTCAACCTTGCAATCATCGTAAGTTCTATCCTAGTAAAAACTTTTTTCATATATACTTATATCTCTTTAACTCCCTTTTCTCTTTCTATCACATTTAATCCTTGCTCATTTCTTCAGAAATATTTTTCTCTTATACTCTCTGAAGCCCTCCCCTTTGCACCACTGTGAGCCCAAAGAACAATACTAATTATTATTGATAAGCATTAGAGCATGGTTAACAATGCCTTTGTATCAAGGAAAGGTAAACCATCCCCATCATTAGGCTTGACATCATTAAGGCCCTCATCCTTTTAAAGTTCTTTAAGTACCAAGAAGTCCCCATTTTCTGCCTCATCTTTCTCTAATTAAACCTTCTTTTCCTTAGATACCAGTGACCAAAATAAATAAGAAGCTAATTTTATTTGCACTTTATCCTATTGTAGTTTTGTTTAGTAGTGAAGAATGCAGTTTAAGCCTTGTAATATTTTGGCAATATTAGCTCTAATAAGCACTGGCTTTTAATGGCATATTTGTAACCATGTTTTAAAGGAAAAAATTATGCTCTGAATTCTGGACCAATTTGCAAACAAATGTATGAGACCAAACTTTTGAAAACTCAGGGAATATTTATTACTTCAAGAACATTGCATGACACTAAAACACACGAAGAGATGCTGATTAGGAACTCACAGTGGTGAACTGCACGCTCATGCTGAATTGGGAATTTGCTTTAGACTCTTCATGTAGGGGGAATTACAGCATTTTGTCCTGAGACCATAGTCAGTCTCACTCACAAGCAGCTTAGATTATGCAAACCTAATGTGATCGATGGTAGTAAATGCAAGACTGTGAAATACCCCTGCCTTTGCAAAAGGAGTGGGAATGATAATTTAGAACTACTCCTGCAAGACTGCCAGCTCCCAGCACATGCAAGAAGATGTGCCCCTTTTTTGTCTTTGTGTCCTTTGCATAGCAACTGACTTTTGTCTTTCATTGCCCAATCCTAGGTTTCAAGGTGATAGGTCATATGTGCTCCAATACTTATGTAAATAAACAATATTGGGCTCAAAGCCAATCTAACCAATGACCTTTTGCAAACAATAGGCCTTTCTATTGGAAGAGTCTGCCAGGATTCTGAGTACAAATGAGGTAATCGAATATGCATTTTGGTTGTTGTTACCAGCTTACATCCTAGCCTAGAAGGATGATCCTGTGAGAGAAGCAGTTTGCAGATTCCATCACCAGAAAATGGTCAATGATAGATAGTCTGTGTTTACGTTTACACATAATTGTCTTCATTTAAAGAATTTGCCAGTTACTGACACAACAGATCATTCAGAATAAGTTATGCTTTCATGTGAAGCATTATTTTTCTAGACTGTAAGTAAAACAAAATGTTTTCTTCTCCACTTCCTAATTAGACAATTGTCTGATCGTTTTTTAAAAGGCTTCAACCATTTATATTCTTAAAGAATGCCATACAATGTTTATTATGAAAGGCAGTAAGCATATAGTCTTGTCCTGTGGGATTTTTTTTTCACTTTTCTAACTAAATAATGAACTTTCATGTTTTATTGCATTCAAACCTCTTTAAAATTTAGGTTCAAACTTGAAAATACAATGTATGGATCCTTTAGAGCAGTTTCAGTGTTGTTACCACAGCGGGCATGAAGAACAAAAATCTGACATTAATTTTATTTGCAAATGACACAGCCTTGGAATCAAGGAAAATGACAATGGATCCCAAATATAGATGCTTACATATAACTCTCTCAGAAACTGTTTCATTTCGTGCCTTTACACGGATTTCTTTTTGTAAATAGCAGTAAAAGTTTTCTTCACAATGATACTACTGAAAAATGCATCCTTAATTAATGATGGTTATACCACACCATCCTGAAACTTGCTGGGGAGACAGTTTGTCTTTTGTTGGCAATTTGCTCAGGTCCAAGAGAGCTGAGAAAATTTTGAAACAAATTGTAATATTAACAGATCTAAAATTCTCCTCCAGAGGTTTCAAATTACCCAAAAAATTATGTGTGTTGCTTTTCATGCTTTTGTGAAATTATTTGAATGTCGAGTATTTTCTTTGTGGACTTTAGAAGATGCTCAGAGTCTGACGTGTTCAGTGCAGAATGGTGGGGAACTAAGGAGCCATGGTATTGGTTTGTGCCACATACAGCTTAGAAACTGCTTAAATCTTTTTCAAGAACAACAGTAATCATGCTGCAAAATGCAATGTGTGCCGAAATTGATTATTAATATTCTAGAGCTGGAAAATAAAAAAACATAAAATGTTTTGCTCTCGTTACCCAACGAAGCTATAGACTTGGTCACCTCAAAAAGGAGGAGTCCTATACATACTGATAGTTTATGTAATTTAAAGACAAAATATTTATCTGACTCTCATAAATAATAATCTTAAGGCACAGAACCTTGCTTTCATAACTCTCTTAAGCATGTTCCTTCTCTTCTCTCTCCCTTCTCCACACCACTTCCCCCACTCCTTTAATTTCCTTAACTGTCCTCAGAATCAATGCGTTCATTCCCTCAGGCTGCCACAGCAAAGTACCATGGACGGGGTGTCTGAAACAACAGAAACGAATTTCCCCATAATTCTGGAGACTAGAAGACCCAGGTGTCAGTAGGGTTGGTTTCTCCTGAGGCCTTCTTGGCCTGTAGGTGGCTATTTCCTCCTTGTGTCTTTACATGGTCTTCCCTCTGGGTACAAATTCCCTCTTCTTACAAGAACACCAGTCAGATTGGATTAGGGTCCACCCTAATGGCTTCATTTTAACTTACTTACACCTTTAAAGACTATCTCCAAATACACTCATAGTATAAGATACTGAAGGTTAGAACTTCAACATATGAATGTGGGGGGTGAGACATACAATTCAACACATTAACTACAGAAGACACATAAAAGGGAGCTGCTGGGGTTAAAGAGGCTGTAGTCTCATAGACCTGTCCTTCCACGTTTTTCCTGTGCCCATCTTCACCACTGCTGGT
This sequence comes from Vicugna pacos, assembly GCF_048564905.1. Taxonomy (NCBI): domain Eukaryota; kingdom Metazoa; phylum Chordata; class Mammalia; order Artiodactyla; family Camelidae; genus Vicugna; species Vicugna pacos. The sequence goes on along the minus strand of NC_132987.1, from coordinate 50,672,401 downwards.
CCCTCACCAAGTGAATCTCTCTCAGGTACTTTCTAGAAACACTAGGATGCCTGGGGAAATTCTGTAACTGTTCATTTGTTCCCCAAATTGTGGATATTTACCATACATAACACTGTATCACATGGTGTGTGGAATAGTTGCAAAAATAAATAAAACAAGTTTTTTATTCAAATAGCTTATATCAAACCACACTGTCATGTATTAATTGAACGACAGCTAAGAACTCTAATCACACTGGATCTATCTTCAGGTCCATAAGAGAGGTAGCAGGGGTTGTGAAAGGAATACCTGAAGTCCAGGCTCGAAGGGAGGAGACCCAGGTATGAGCACAGCTTTCTTTACCCGCCCAACAGGGGAATGCAAGCCTCAAATGAGATAATGAAGATTAAGGAGTATTGTAAATTAAAGAAGTGCTTTAAAGCATAAGGCATTATTATATTAAAAATCACTAAACCAGCTTTCAGAATGCAGCATTGTTTCTTCCTTCTCATTCTCCACCTGCACATTCCACAGGCTAATTGCCTGTGTTATTAGAAGTCACCTTACTTAATCAAATTTAAATGTTCACCCTCTATTTAATTGAAAGCTCTGTAGCTTGAACCAAATGTGACAGGTTATTATGCATTTGATAATTTGGGGGTTAGATTAATCAAGCCTGAGATGGATCTTTTCTTTCCAAAATAAACCCTCTAATTTCCCTCTAGCCCATTTGAAATTTTAAGTTATCAAATATTTAGTTTTTGCACATGGACTGGACATTCTTCCTTTCAATCCCCTCCACAATCCCTGGCTGCGCCTCTCTGGGCCTTATCACCTATCACCCACCTCCGATACAGCCTGGTCACCCTGACTGAATAACTCGAGTAGAATTCACCATATCATCTAAAACTCTCCACAGAGGAATCATGTCCTTAACACAAGCTTCCAATGCAGAGAGATCCACAGCTCCACAGGAAGTCAGACTGTCATGTTTACTCTCCCGGAACCTCCTGGGCCACCCACAGAAACGGCTATTACCCTACCGCTGTCACCAGCTCCTTTTTCTGCTTACTTCAATTTTCAATTAAAGACAGAGGACCCTTCTTTCCCTGCTTCCCAGTGGCAGCTTTTCTTCCCTTTCAATTTATTAAAATGTGGCTAAGAAAAATGTCATCCTCTTTTCAATTTGGCAAGCAGTAAGCAAGAGATGAGGCCAGGCACTGGGTGGGGTGTACACAGATACATCCCCTGCTACTGGAGTTCACAGCCGTGTGGGGAAGACAAGAATGTAAATAAGTGAGGATGAGGCAAGGTAGGCTGGAAGGATTGTGTCATGGGGGTGGAAGCACCAGTGAAGATGCGATTCTTTCTCACTGGGAAATTAGGACCAGGCTCAGGGAAGAGAAGGTATCGGAATTGGGTCTTGAAGGATTTGAAGAGAAGGGCATTCCTAGTAAAGGAGAGTGAGGGCTCAGAGCTAGCAGAAGACTTGGCACATTTGGGGTTCCAACTTGTGCAGCTGGAAGGACCCGGCAGTATTACATAACGAGGCTGGGAAGAAGTCAGATCAGGAAGAATTCTGAATGCCAGACAGGCCCCACTGGTTAATGCCTGTTGTAAGTGGCTCTGCCAGCTAGCATTTCCAGCAATGTTGCTATACTTCCCTGCTATAGCTCAGGAAGAAATGGCCCCAAAGAAGTATCTTTTAATACCTCATCTTTGCAGGAGCACTATAAGCCAGCAATCAGTCATTTCCTTGAAAAGAAAAAAAATGTGTTTATGTACCTTTGGTTCATCTGAATTTTTTAAAAAAATATTTTTTGGGGGTAATAAGGTTTATTTATTTTAAAAAATTTTAATGGAGTTAAAAAAATTTTTTTAAATGGAGGTGCTGGGGATTGAACCCAGAATTTCACGCATGCTAAGCACATGCTCTGCCACTGAGCTATACCCTCCCCAACATCTGAATTTTCAAACAAACAAAAAATACCCTCCATAAGATGATTAAAATGCAATTCCACCTTATATTAACTACAGAGTAATGAACTGATCAGCCTTTGGAATTATTTCTCAAGGGAAAGTACCACACAGGCTTCATCTGAGATCCTTGGTTTCCTATTTATAATCTCTATTACGTGACACAGCCACTTCAGAGCTCAGCTGTCCCCACTAGGCTGGTGACTCCCACCTTGCCATCTCTAGCACAAACTTCACCTTCACTCCAAAGGCATATTCCCAATAGTTTAGAGCCCATTTCTACTTGGCTCTCACATACTATTCACCATGTTCAAATCTAGCATCCTTTTCCCCCAAATCAGCTTCCTTTTCATTTACCTTTTCTTGTTTAGTATTCCAGCCATTCTTCTGTAGTCACTAGCTGTTTAAAACCTCAAGATCATTTTTGATTCACCTCATCCCTGATACCTTATCAAACTAAAATCCAATTGATTTTCATCTCAACCTCCTTTTGTCCCCATTTTCACAGTCTCTGAGTCTGGATCACAGGGACAGTTTTCTCATTGGCTTCCCTGATTCTAATCCAACCTGCACATAGCTGCCAAACTAATCTTCTTTAATATATCACTTTCATCATGCTGATTCCCTGCTCAATAATCTTAGATAGTTCCCTGTTTCATATGCAACCAAAGGAGAGTGAAAGCCCACTAGGAAATTTTACAGATGCTCTCTTCTCTGAGTGGTAGTAGGTATTATTATCCCAGTCGTACTAATGATGAAAATTGAGGCTCCAAAATTTAACTTGCCTAAGGCTAGTAATTGCGGAGCCAGGATTACAATCCGTTCCTTTGAGTCCTGGTCCAGTGCTTTGTCTTAATAGAAGTTTGTAGCTTCTGTGCTTGATTTCAAGAATCTCTATAATCTCCCTTTGCCTCATTTAACCCATTTTATTTTTCCTAACTACCAAACATAGCTCTCCCTGTGGCCAGTCTCGGCTCCTCATTTGCCTTTCAATATGCCTACCTCATTCCTGCTTCTCAGTGACTTCCCTTGGGCACACACCAGCTTTTTCCAACCTCTGAGGCACACCTAAGCCCCACCAAGAAGCCTCTGATAATTTCCCTGACAATACCAACCTTTCCCAGCTGGATTCCTACAGTATTTATGCTCCAACAGTGTGGCTCACAGCCTGAGAACAAACACCCATGGGATGGGGTAGGACAGGGGAAGAATTCATGGGCTGTGGATCCCTTTATGTACCAAAGCATATACTAAATTACATGCAACTCACCTGTATTTGCTACTATTTTTCAAAATAAGTAGACACTATTGTGACAAATAAGATACACATTAACTTGAAATGATTCATGTTTGTTTTTCTGCCATCGTGTATTTTTCTAATTCCAAGTACTAAACATAGATAGCTATCAGACAGAGTTTGTGAAATATCTGACGTTAAAATGAAATCTTTAATCTCAATAAGGTTGGAAATCACTGGTCTAAACACTTATGTGAATATAACCTTGTTGATTTGCAACTATACACATTCTTGATTCTTATAAGCCCCCAGGAGGCCTTTAAAGAGCTTCTTATAAGATAAAATAGAACTAAAGCATACTTCTCAATCCTATATCACCTCACCCAGCACTGAATACAAGATGGGTGTTCAAAAAAAAACTTGTAAGCTTCTCTCAGTCAATGAAGTGTAATGGTATACATTAGAGAAATTCAGGCTTATTTGCTAAATGATAGGCTAAGAAAAAGCATGAGTCTACATAATTAAAAGTTGCAAAATAGTATAGGGAATCCCTACACATACTCTTCACTCAACTTCCCCAATGCTATTATCTTAAATAATTAGAATGTAATCATCAAAACCAAGAAATTAACATTGCTACAATAAATAATATTAATTAAACTGTACACCTTATTCAAATTTTACCATTTTTTCCACTAATGTCCTTTCAGGACCCAACCTAGACTCTCACACTGAGTTTAATTTTTTTGTCTCTTTAGTCTCCTCCAATCTGTGGCAGATCCTCAGTCTGTCCTTGTCTACCATGATCTTGTCACTTTGAATGAGTAGTGGTCAATTATTTTGTAGACTGTATTCAAATTTGTCTGACTTTTCTAATTATTATGTTGAGGTTATACATTTTTGGCAAATATACCACAGAAGTAAGGCTGTGCCCTTTCTTTGGTACATCAGGGTTTATGATGAAATTTTTCTTATTACTGGTATTATTAACCTTGATCACTCCGTTAAGTTGGCATTTGCTGAAATATTCCAAGTTCCAATTTCCCCTTGGTAATTTAATAAATAATTCTCTGATTTGTTAATACAGTTTTCCAACTCTTTCTTCAGAGTGAGGCATCAGAAGTCACTCCATGTACTTGCCCCTAGTAACTTGCCTTTGTAATCTGTTGTGGCTAAAAATAAAAAAAAACTCGTTAGAATTCCTTTTCAAAATAAGAAAAAGTGGGCTCTGGGCAAGAGTTCACCGTAGACTTTTAAAGACATGTCTTTTTGCTGCTTAGACTTCCTTTGTGGTTACATCCATGTTCTTGGTTTTGATGTTTTCCAAATAGAATCTATACTGTTGATAATACTTCACTTAGGAAGGGTCATTTATCAGGCATTATCTTGGTGGCACTTACATATCAGTTGAAGAGATCCAACAACTTAGAAATGGAATCATTACAAATTGATTTACTAAGTGCATATTTCCATTTCAACAAGCAAGTTTACTCTGATAGCCTCTTCCCAGTCGCTGACACAAGACATCAAAATAGGAAGAGTTTGGGGGCCATTAATTCTGTTTATACTTAATATGTTGGATGTAAAGAGAATCACATGCACCCCCGCCATAAACCAAAAAGCTGCCTTATGATGACATGAATGTTTATTATTCTCTCCACATCTTTAAACTCAGGCTCCAAGTTCCAAATCACCTAGACCAAAGAACTGACAAAAAAATCAAGCCTTCATATTTCATTTTCCCAATTCCATCTAAAACACAGAAAAATCTTACTAAAAGAATATTCATGATGTCGTCAAACCTACCCATCTGGAACCATTTCTAAAAGGAAGCTGTGTGCCTTTATCTCTAAATCTTCCAAGAATAGCCCTTTATTATTATGTGCCTCATATATTTCCTTTTCATTCAAAATATCCATGTAGATTAAACATATTTTCACCTACAGTGAGATATATTAAAAAATACAGTATATATCATATATTTAAGACCTTTTTATAGATTTCCACTATTTTAATTTGATCAGGGTGAGATCCAGCCCATTCTTCCTGTTTTATATAATGAAATAAGAATTCAAACATTTCTCAAATAGCATGCCCTAAAAAACGTGATTCATGGTTCTCTATCTTCCTTAAGCACGGTTCTTAAAAATGATTGAGTCACTGTTGTTCTGTTGTTTAATCTGATAATTATGCAAGCACTAAATCTTACATTGGAGCAGAAAATGTTAACACACATTGAAAAACCAAAAAGCGTAGAACTATAATCTGTATGATAAAATGCATTACTCTGCTTAAAAGGATTGTTTTACAGATGCAATTAACAATCAGCGATCATACAGTTTAGACCGGTGTTTTGATGCCATCTGTTGGAATAAGTCCTCTCACTCTCTGGAATGAAGCTATAATTTTCAGTTTACAGTTTCATTAGGCAACACACAGTATAACAGTCACCAAAAGAAGAGAAACCCTAAACACTTTCAGCTTTATAGTCTTTCATAAACAATTAAGTATGTTGCTGAAATTTTCCAAAAGAAAGAATTTAGAAAATTAGCAACATGACCAGATTATTGTTCTATTTTACAGCCTTAAAATATCACTAACAGTTCAAATAGCCAAGATTGTTTTCTAATTTTAGTTTCAACGTTTGAAATGTGACTTCCATCCTTTTAGTTCATTTATGATCTTTATTAACTTAAAAACATGCCTGCCCTATGCCTAAACAAATTATGTCATATGCCAGTGGTAAAAGTTAACAACCTGTCCATTAGGAAACATTTCTGTTTTTGTTACTACCTTATTAAATGACAAATCAAATCTTTGGTGGCATTTAATACACTAGGGGGTGCTAGTTCTCTACATGTGCACATTTACAAAGCAAAACTTTTTCAACAATTAATTTTTGGGAATTATAAAAGTTGACCTAAAATTCTAACAGACTATGTAAGTTGCATGCTACACACTAAGAAAACAAAAAAGGAGAAAAAAATAACTCATTAAAATTGCACTATGAATTAAACAGAAAGAGTCCAAGTGGGAGTACGGTTTTACACTGTAAGAGATAAGGTCGATAGGGTCTTGTTTCATGGTTCAGATATCACTTGCTAGTATCAAACAAAACCTGAAAAGAAAGTCACAGCTTTTTACAAAGTACAGTATCAGGTCGAATTTCTTAATGCTATTATACCTATGGTGCTCCAAAAGAAATACAAAGCAAAACCACCAGAGAGAAGAGGTTTCCCTACTAAATGTAGACAACTTATTTGAGATTCTCTTCCTTTGATATGCCACTCAAACAGTCCCAAATGACAAGAAGTCACCATTAAGATCTGAACTTATGCTCTACAGTAGGCTGGTAAATTGCCTGAAGTAACTAATGGCTCTCTCTGTTATGTCTTGGAGCACCTGCATGATGAAAGTACACACACACACACACACACACACACACACACATCACCATCACCACCACCACCACCACCACCACCAGTGTAAAGAACCACCAGGTTTACTTTTCATATTTTTAAGAGCAGAATTAAGTCCAACAGGGATATTACCCAAAACTCCATTCTATATGTAGTGGGGGAGGGTTTTTGTTTTTTTTTAATGAGCTCTTTTTAGGTTTAATTTTCTTTCTTTGTAAAGACTAATCAATAGGAGACCAGATACACTCACATTCAGGTAAAGCATATTAACATTCAATTTTCCACCTTCAGCTGAATTTCAAAAACCTTTCAACCAAAATAGGGGCTCTAGCATTTCTTTGTCAGTTGCCAGGATCTCCTTCAACCTTATTTTGCGTCCTCCTCTTCCCATTCTGCCAAAAGTCATGCATTCATCTATTCTCCCCCATCCTTTCTTAGTACAATTAGAAATATTTCAAAAAGTTTCTCCCAGGTTGTCACATTTCCTGTCCCACCAAATGCCCCGGAGGTAGTTAACAGAGTCTATAGAGTTGTTACGTATTGCTTGCAGTGGGAAATAGCACACCCAGTAGGAGTTTCTTCAGAATGGCTTGATATTATGCTAAAGAACATTTTAAAAACGTTAGATGAAATCCTATCTTTAGATTACCTCCCAGCACATCAGCCCACAATGATAGGAGGGCTGTTTCAGAAACAGAAGCACTAATACTCCATCAACACACACAAGGTTCAGCACCTGGAATGTATGAACAATTAGCCAAGATACTTATAGGAGTACTGAAAGGTTGTATGCAACGATTTTGGAGAATCCTAATCTGAGACCATCATCTATCATTTTATGAATTTATATCCTCCAAACTCTGCCTAGTGGCATCATTTCCATTACAAATACACAAATGTTTTAAATTTGCATTTAATAGGGCAATTTCATGAGTTCACTTTAAGTCACAACAGAGATTTGTCAGATATATCAAGCTTTCATTCTTCCTTTAAGGACAGAGGCAAAAAAAAAAAAAAAAAAAAAGACAGAGGCCAAATCTAGCATTGTTTATACCTTGGTATAAGAGATGAAGGCAAGAAAATGGTTTTAAAAATAGTAGTAATTATGAATTAGAGTTGTCAACTTTTACCAAAAAACAGTATAAACTGTCATTCTGTATTTGGATTATAGCATTTTAGAAGGGGACTAAAAGTAACTTTATTACTATCCCCCACCCCATGCATGAATCTCCCTCAGTCCCTTACTATCAAAAACGAATGGCTTTCTAGTTTAGACTTAAACCCCTCTAATAATAGAAAATAGCTGACTGACAGGTATAATTATTAGAAAGTTCTGCCTTTTATTGAGTTGATATCTATTTTCTCACTATCTCTTTTTTATTGGTCAGTTTATTCTGTGTCTCACAGTTGTCCTTGGGTCTGCACTCCCTGGGTTCAATTCCCAATTCAGTCGATTATTAGCTTTGTAACTTTAGATGAGTTACTTAATTTCTTGGTCCCTTCAATATAAATTTAGAATTTGACTACTCCTCATTACCTCCATGGTTACCACCCTTGTCTTTGTTACCACTGTCTCAAAAGTCTCTTAATCAGCTTCCTACCCCACAAATTTATTCTCAACACGACTGCCAAGAGTGTTCCATTTCATATCTGGGCAAACCAAGTCACTACTCTGATCAAAATCATGCAATGGCTTCATATTTAATTCAGAGTAAAAGTTCAAGTCCTCAACTTGGCTTACAATGTCTTCCACGCTGCTCCGCCCTACCATGCTCTGCCGTTATCCCGTCCCACTCTCCCCTCAGTCACTCAGGCAGCTTCGGCCATACTCATCTCCTCCCTGCTCTTCGACCACAAAAGGCACACTCCTGCATTTAGGCCTTTGCTATAGCTGTTCCCATAGCCTGAAACCTTCCTCCCCTAGAGACCTGTCTGCTAACGTGTCTTCTCCTTCAAGTCTTGGCTTGAATCTCACTTTCTCACTAGGGCCTATTCTGGCTCCTTGATTCAATAAAGGGAAAAAAAACTTTCTTCACTAAAATTAAACTTAAGGACAGAGGCTTTCTTCACTTAAACTTAAGGGGAGAGGCTTTTTTGGTTGTTTGTTTATAATACCTTGCATATAGTAGTCATCCAATAAATGTTTATCAAGTGCATTAATGAATTTTAGGATAATAAATACATTGTTACATATATACACTTTAAACAGTGGCTAAAGTGTAACAAACCTTCATACGACTATTATTATTACTGCTGTAATTGCTATTACAGTTGCTGTTTTTACTTTTGTTGCCAATCTTATTATTATCTGAAGTATCTATGTCTGTTTCTGAAGCTGTAGTTACTAAAGGCCTTCCATCTATAGGATCAGACATCTTTTTGGACTCGCCAAACCCAAGTTGGTACTGTTTTAGAAGCCTGATCTTTGGAATTGTTCCTCCTTTTAGTGTGGGTTGAGTTTACAATGCTTACTCTTTTAAAGCACTCTCTCCTAATTCTCACTGGGACACATGTCTGGCCATCTTTCCTATTTTCTCTTCATACTTTCTACAACAGCCCTGGACTTCATGCCATGGGAGCCTTTTTTAAATACACGATCGTGTTACCATTTGTTACAGAAGATGCAAACATTATACATGTAACAGGCTCAACAATTTGACTGAGCTGTTGACTATGCACATAGATACAAGAACTTTCTAAACTTTTTCCTGAACTAACCCTTCCACGTGATAGATATTCAATCAATCTGTTGAAAACAGAAACAGACTCATAAATACAGAGAACAAATAGGTGGTTGCCAGAGGGAAGAAGGGTCAGAGGAGGAGTGATATAGGTGAGGAAAATTAAGAGGTACAAACTTCCAGTTATACAATAAATGAGTCACAGGGATGAACTGCATAGCATCAGGACTATAGTCAATAATATTGTAATAACTTTGCATGGTAAAAGGTGGTAATGAGAATTATGGTGACCATTTTGTAACATATAGAAAAATTGAACCTCTATATTGTACACCTGGAACAAACAGTGATATAGGACAATTATACTTCAATAATAAATAAATAAATATTTTAAAATGAGGATGAATACACCCACAAAAATGACAAAAAGTCAAATTAATACTATGGTTATAATTACTTCTAAATATATAGTAATATATATATTTTTAAAGAGTTTTAAAATGAAATACATCACCAAACATATTAATTGTCCTTAGCTACAAGTTAAATTCGAATTACATGTGGTAGAGAAAAGTAGGTTTCTGTCTACGAGCACACCATGATAGTTTTACCTAGAGTAAGGAGTCAAGGTGCTGATTCTCCATGTTTCTACTTTAAACATGTGATTACTGCTCTGGTTTATACATCTAAGGAAAAAAATTATACACATGGCTGGTTCCCTCTTTTCACCATAAATTTCATCATCCCTAAAAGAAAGAGGCCTATTTGGCAATCAGTGATCAAAGTATCCCACCTGGAAACTTTTTCAATGTGTCCACAAAAGGAGTATTTATAAGATTAAAAAAAAAAACATAATCATCATAAAGACAGGGCTTGGAAACACAGCAAATGAAGACCATGAAAGGAGCTGAGAGTGGGGAATATTTCTGGAAAAAACAAGTCATATTAGGAAAATAATTACCTTCAGATATTTAAAAAATATCATTTGAAAAAAGACATTATTTGATGTGACTTGAGAGGCTAGTATCAAGCCCCTTGAAAAGTTATAAAACAGAAAAGTTAGTTCAATATTAGAAAGAGCTGATCATCTCAATAGATGCAGACAAAGCATTTGATAAAATTCAACACCCATTTATGATAAAAACTCTCCCAAAGTGGGTATAGAGGGAACATATCTCAACATCATAAAAGTTATATATGACAAACCTACAGCCAGCATACTACTCAACGGTGAAAAACTCAAAAGCTTCCCACTAAAATCTGGGACGAGACAAGGATGCCCACCATCACCACTCCTATTCAACATAGCCTTGGAAGTCCTAGCCACAGCAATCAGGCAAGAGAGGGAAATAAAAGGGATCCAAACTGGAAAAGAAGAGGTAAAAGTGTCACTATATGCCAACGACATGTTTCTATATATAGAAAACTCTAAAAAGTCCACACAAAAACTACTAGAGCTGATCAAAGAATTCAGCAAGGTTGCAGGTTACAAGATTAATGTTCAAAAGTCAGTGGCATTTCTTTACACTAATGATGAATCAACAGAAAAAGAAAGTAAAGAAACAATCCCCTTTAAAATAGCACCCAAAGTAATACAGTATCTGGGAATAAATCTAACCAAGGAGGTGAAAGAATTATACACAGAAAACTATAAACCATTGATGAGGGAAATTAAAGAAGACTTTAAAAAATGGAAAGATATCCCATGCTCTTGGATTGCAAGAATCAATATTGTTAAAATGGTCACATTGCCCAAGGCAATCTACAGATTTAATGCAATCCCTATCCAATTACCCAGGACATATTTCACAGAACTAGAACAAATCATAATAAAATTTATATGGAACCATCAAAGACCTAGAATTGCCAAAGCATTACTGAAGAGAAAGAAAGAGGCTGGAGGAATAACTCTCCCAGACTTCAGACAATACTATAGAGCTTCAGTCATCAAGACAGCATGGTATTGGTACAAAAACAGACATATCGACCAATGGAACAGAATAGAGAGCCCAGAAATGAACCCACAAACTTTTGGTCAACTCATCTTCAACAAAGGAGGCAAGAATATACAATGGAATAAAGTCAGTCTCTTCAGCAAATGGTGTTGGGAAAACTGGACAGCAGCATGTACAGCAATGAAGCTAGAACACTCCCTTACACCACACACAAAAATGAACTCAAAATGGATCAAAGACTTAAACATAAGACAAGATACAATAAACCTCATAGAAGAAAATATAGGCAAAACATCATCTGACATACATCTCAAAAATGTTCTCCTAGAACAGTCTACTCAAGCAATAGAAATAAAAGCAAGAATAAACACATGGTACCTAACGAAACTTACAAGCTTCTGCACAGCAAAGAAACCATAAGTAAAACAAAAAGACAACCCACGGAATGGGAGAAAATCTTTGCAAATGAAACCGAAAAAGGCTTGATCTCCAGAATATATAAGCAGCTCATACGACTTAATAAGAAACAACCAGACAACCCAATCCAAAAATGGGCAAAAGACCTAAACAAGCAATTCTCCAAGGAAGACATACAAATGATCAATAGGCACATGAAAAAATGCTCAATATCACTAATTATCAGAGAAATGCAAATCAAAACTACAATGAGGTATCACCTCACACCAGTCAGAATGGCCATCATTCAAAAGTCCACAAATGACAAATGCTGGAGAGGCTGTGGAGAAAGGGGAACCCTCCTACACTGCTGGTGGGAATGCAGTTTGGTGCAGCCACTGTGGAAAACAGTGTGGAGATTCCTCAAAAGACTAGGAATAGACTTACCACATGACCCAGGAATCCCGCTCCTGGGCATATATCCAGAAGGAACCCTACTTCAGGATGACACCTGCACCCCAATGTTCATAGCAGCATTATTTACAATAGTCAAGACATGGAGACAGCCTAAATGTCCATCAGCAGATCACTGGATAAAGAAGAAGTGGTATATTTATACAATGGAATACTACTCAGCCATAAAACCCGACAACATAACACCATTTGCAGCAACATGGATGCTCCTGGAGAATGTCATTCTAAGTGAAGTAAGCCAGAAAGAGAAAGAAAAATACCATATGAGATTGCTCATATGTGGAGTCTAAAAAACAAACAAACAAACAAAGCATAAATACAAAACAGAAACAGACTCATAGACATAGAATACAAACTTGTGATTGCCAAGGGGTCAGAGGGTGGGGAGGGATAGACGGGATTTCAAAATTGTAGAGTAGATAAACAAGATTATACTGTATAGCACAGGGAAATATACACAAAATCTTATGGTAGCTCACAGAGAAAAAATGTGACAATGAATATATATATGTTTATGTATAACTGAAAAATTGTGCTCTTCACTGGAATTTGACATGACATTGTAAAATGATTATAAATCAATAAAAAATGTTAAAAAAATTAGAAAGAGCTATAAAATAATTAATGTAGGCCAAATATAAAACTGGGTGGCATCCAGAGGTCATAAGTAGTCTGTAATTGGAGAAGTTTAAATAAAGCCAGAGTTAGTTTGCTAGGGTGTACATAATCAAGTACCATAGACTGGGTGGCTTAAAGAACAGAAATTTATTTTCTCACAGGTAAGGAAGCTAGAAGTCTAAGATCCAGATGCCGGAATGATTGGTTTCTTCTGAGGCCTCTCTCCTTAGTTTGTAGGCGGCCATCTTGCTGATCCTCACATGCACACATAACCCTGTGTGCCTTTGTGAGTCTAAATCTCCTCTCCTTATAAGGACACCAGGCAGATTAGAAAGGCCCGCTCTAATGGCCTCATTTTAACTTAATCACCTCTTTAACGGCCCTCTCTCCAAGTACAACCACATTCTGAGATGCTGGGGGTTAGGGCTTCAATGTACATATTTGGGGGGACACTACTGAGCCCATAACACCAACCTTTTCAAGATGTAAAAGAGATCCTACAGCAGGTGATGGGGGAAGGAGCTATGCTATATATTACCAAGGATCTATCTTCCGATTCTTAGTTCGGAAACTTGGGGGATGTTAACATAAGTAAAATCTCATTTATCTAAGGTCTCATTCTCTAGATCTCTTTCAGCAAATGATCTGCCATTCACTGTGAGACTGCTCCATTTTTTGTCCCAGGTAAATAGCATTAGCTAAGTGTAAGACAGTCTGATTTAAACTGCTATTGTTTTATACAAATAGTATTAACGTAATTTCAGTGATATTATTTTAAATTTTCTAGTTATTACATAAAATTTTCATTATATCAAGATTTTTAAAATAAAGAAAAATAATTGTCCACCATTCTGTCACCTGTACCAATGAGTCTTCATTTTGTATTTTCTTCTCATTCTCTGTAAGCCATGTATAACACTGAGAACAGACTTAGTGACAGAACTGAGTATGAAGGAACTCAAGACCTTTTACAAAGGAAGCAGCTATCGGAATTGGGAGGGATTTCAATGAGATGGAAAGGAGAGGAGAAAGTCTAGAAATGAGTCAAAGTCTTAAATCTGGATGCAAGTGCTTTAACATTCAACAAATATTTATCAAAAGCCAAAATAACTGAAATGAATACGTTAGGAGAGGCAACGTCTATGATTTGAGCATTGCCATGTTCCGATATAAGCAAATCTCCCCCCTAAATTTTCCCCTTAGGCAGGTGGCTCTGCATACCTGGGGTTAGGATTAAACAACCATAGACCATTCTGAGAGAGCATCAGAAGGGGTCATCTTATTGCTGCTCTCCTAATGCTCTGGATGTATTTAGCAACAACTAAACTCTTACAACCAAACATTTAAATTGTATTACACCCTCAGTATTGTTGCCAGCAAGTATCATCTATTTTGTCCTTGCAGAAGTGAAATTCCTAAAACTATATCCCTCCGTCAACAAACCATGGTCTTGATCTCTATAATGAACAACAACAACAAAAAAAGTCCCTGCCTGCTGGACAGAGCTCCCACAAGGACTAGATGGGAATAATATAACCTAAAGTTCTTTGTAGATTCAAGTCAGACTTCTGGGTTCAAATCCTGGCTTTGCAGCTTTTTAGCTTTGTAATTTTAGGCAAGGCACCTAACCTCACAGTGCTCAAATACAGATAATAATTGGACCAACACTCATAGAGATTGCTGTAAGGAATAAATAATAGGATTACATGTGAAGCACTTAGAACAATATTGAACATGTAGTAAATTACCCATAAGATATTAGCTATTATTTAACTTAAATTTTAGTTTACAGACAAGATAAATTAGACAGAGATAGATAATTGGATAGATGACAGTGATGTGGACACTGTGTATATATGTATACACACTCAAGATGTATATATAGTGTAGTGTGTGTACATATACATACATACGTTGTGTATATAAAGTAATAAGTGAAAATGTATGCGTAGAACCAAGTAAGTACCTGGGTGGGTGCACTAGATAGAACCTCAATATTTGACAGATGCAGGCAACCATTTTAGTGTATGAGCATCTGGTCTAGCCAACAGTTTTGTTTACTTGCCTCTTGTTCCTCTAAAACGTGAATTTCTTAAGGGTAGGGATCATATCTAATTCACTATTTAATAATCGTCAATGACCAGCACATTACTGACACATCTACAACTCTAATATTAATTTATTGAATGAATCCAACAACAAATGAACGTAAGAAAAGATAAGAAGCATATTCTGGAAACAGAATAACACTGTGTGCCCAGGGTGGGAAATTCAGATGATAATAACTGTAGTTACTACCTACTAAACTTTCAAACAAATGCAACTGTACCAGCAAAAAACTAGATTTTTGACTGTAGGAATTGAAAGTAGAAGAGAAAAAAGAAAAAACCTTTTTTCAAAGAGAGATATTTGTTCTAGCATAAATGATCTCCTAATCCCTGGACCCATGGCTCTCAGCATTGCCAGCAGCTCTCTGCCCAGCCGTTTGTGAGCACTGAGGAATCTCCTCACTGGAGACGAACTCCAGAACTCAGCCTCCATGGAAGTCACAGGGCTCCCAGACTTTCTCTTCACCAAATGAACAATAAAAACAAAACTTTTTTATTTGGAAACCTTTAGTTAACCCTGCCATATCTAAAGGGAAAGTCAACTAATATTCTTCTTTGTAAAGTCTCTTGGAGAGGCTGTATCACAGCCTCTAATGTTAATAGTCCTCATTGTCAGGAAGTGATTCTGTTCCTTCAATAAAGCACTACTGATCCCTTTGGGATGAAGTTACAGAGCAACTAGTCATTCTGTTCTTTGTAAAGAGTTCACCTTTTTTTATTTCTTAAACATTTTAAAATATTTACTCTGTTCTCTTCATGTTAAATAGCAACAATTCCTCCTACCATTCCTCTGAGGTTTGTTTTCTTTTATGTTGTTGTATCTCTCCTACATGCCTTTCCAATATCCTTTCCAAATCTATGTGTCACAAGGTGAGCCACTATGTCTTGTTGTTCCTTCTGACCTTTTTTAGTCCAGGGCTCATCTTTCAATTGGACTGCATCTAAGGTACTTTGTGAGAATGAGGAAAAGATGCTGCCCTCTGGGCAGACCATTAAAAAAATGTCCCCTTCTGGAAAGGCCAATTAGAAAAGGGCCCTTTGGAGTGAATAAAAAAGTGCTTCTTCCTTGTCCCTTGGTCAGGCACCTTTATACACTGAACAAACTGAGCAACTACCCTGGCAGCCTTGCCTTTGAGGCACCTGTGTTTAGAGAACACGATTTGTTATATAGTATCTATGTATCACAGAGCATTCCTCTTAGAAACCACACCTTTTCCAGGTGTTTTCTCTATTTTTCTTAAGTGTAACCCAGTGTCCAAGATGGTGGAATAGGAAGACCCTGAGCTCACTTCCTCCCCTAGGCACAACAAAATCACAACTATTTACAGAGCAACTATTGGTAAGAAAGACCAGAAGACTAGCAGAAAAAAATCTTCTACAACTAAAGATACAATGATAGAAACACAAAAAAAGATGCATAGGAGGGGCAGAGACATGATATGCTCAAGACCCATACCCTGGGGTGGGCAACCCTCAAATGGGAGAGTAATTACAATTTCAGAGGTTCTCCCCAAGAAGCAAGGGACCCAAGCCCCACATTGGGCTCCCCATCCAAGGTAGGGGTCCTGCAACAGGAACATCTGGCTTTGAAGGACAGTGGGGCTTATTTTCTGAAGACTCAGGGGACTGTGGGAAATAGACCCCATTCTTAAAGGATGCATGCAAAATCTCACCCTCCAGGACCTAGGGCAGAAGCAGTAATCTGAACGGAGCCTTGGTAAGATCTTTGTGCCAGGCTTAGAGAGGCTCCTGGAGAGGCAGGAGGCAACTCGAGCTCACCATGAGGACACAGACACTGTTGGCAGCCATTTCTAGAAGCTTGTTCTATCACAAGGACACTGGTGCTAGCAAATGCCATTTTGGAATCCTCCCTTTAGCTTATTAGCACCAGGACCTGGCTCTGCCCACCAGCCTATTGACACCAGTACTGGGATGCCTCAAGCCAAGCAACTAGGCAGGTGGATTCTTGGCCCCACCCACCAGTAGGCTGACACCACATATGGAACCCCCAGGCTCTGCCTATCAGTGGACAAGTACCAGCCCCAGTACCAGTTTCACCAGGGTGCAAGCACCAGCCCAGGGATACACTAGAACCCAACCCTGCCAACTAGCAGGTGGATACCAGCTCTAGGACCAGTGTAGCTCAATAGTCTACAATGTCAGAACACAACTCACCTACCAGCAGACCACTACCATCTCCTAGATAACTTGGACAACTTGGCCAGACAGCCTGGATTCAACCCCACACACCAGCAAGCTGACACCAGCTTTAGGATACCACAGACCCCGAAGTTAGCCATGTCAAGAACCAGACTCATCCACCAGCAGACTGGTACTAGATTTGGGACCCTTGATCCCACAGTTATCCACCCTGAAACCTGGCTCTGCCCACTAGTGGGCTAGCACTAGCCCCAGAACCCCTGAAGGTTCTGCAGCCAGCCTCCTCATGACCCAACCCCACACACCAGAGGCTGGCATCCTCCACACAAGGCAGGGCCTGATAACCATCCAGACCATGGGCCAGCCACACCTGTTAGACCACTGAAAGTACTCAACTCAGTAGTGAACTCACCATAACAGAAGGATCCAGGCCACCCCTACAGCATATAGCTCTGGTGACCAGAGGGAATGTATGCTGCTGGAACACAAAGGATGTCTCCTACAAAAGGCATCTCCTACAAAAGGCTACTTCTCCAAGGCTAGAAAACAACCAACCAAACAAACACATTGAAATAAAAATAGCAAAGTAGGCAAAATGCAGTGACAGAGAACTATATTGCAAATGAAGGAACAAGATAAAGCCCCAGAAAAACGAAGTAAAGTGAAGATAAACAAACTACCTAATAAAGAGTTCAAAGTAATGATCTTAATGATGCTCAAAGAACTCAGGAGAAAGATGGATGAACAGAGTGAGAAGTTGGGAGTTTTTAACAAAGAGTTTGAAAATATAAAGAAAGAATCAAACAAATAAAGAATACAACGACTGAAGTGAAAAATACACTAGGAGGAATCAAAAGTAAAGTAGATGACACAAAGGAATGGATGAGTGAGCTGGAAGATAGAGTAATGGAAGTCACAGAAGCTGAAGAAAAAAAAGAATAAAAAGAAACGGGGACAACTTAAGAAACTTCTGAGACAACACTGACTACACTAATATTTGCATTATAGTGGTCTCAGAAGGAGAATAGAGAGAGAAAGGGGCTCAGAACATATCTGAAGACATAATAGCTAAAAACTTCCCCAACCTAGGAAAGAAAACAAGCTAAAAACTTCCCTAACATAGGAAAGAAAACAGACATCCAGGTCCAGGCATCACAGAGATTCCTACACAAGATAAACCCAAAGAAGAACACACTGAGACACTATATTAAAATAGCAAAAATTAAAGAGACTATTAAAGCAGCAAGGGAAAAGCAAGAAGTTACTTACAAAGGGAGTCTCATAAAGCTATCCGTTGACTTTTCAGTAGAAACTCTGCAGGCCAGAAGGGAGTAGCACAATATAATAAAAGCGATAAAAGGCAAAAACCTACAACAAAGAAAACTCTACCCAGCAAGACTTTCATTCAGATTTGATGGCAAGATCAAAAGTTTTACAGATAAGCAAAAGCTAAGAGAGTTCAGCACCACCAAACCAGCTTTAGAAGAGATGTTAAAGGGCTTCTCTAAGCGAAGAAGGAATGGCCACAACTAGAAATATGAAAATTATAAAAGGAAAAGCCTCATTGGGAATGTAAAAAATACAGTAAAAGTAGTAGATCAACCACTCAAAGCTAGGAAGATTAAAAGACAAATGTAGCAAAATAATACATATCCCTGGTTAATATTTAAGGGGTATACAAAAAGATATAAAATATGATGTCAAAACAGTAAAGTAGGGGAATGCAGCATTGTTAAAATGTGTTTGAACTTAACAAATCAGCATCATAAAATATTCACATAAGTATAGATTACATACACACACACACACACACACACACACACACACACATGCACACACACACCTCATGGTAACCACAAACCAAAAATCTAGGACAGATATACAAAGAAGAGAAAGGAATCCAAATATAACACTAAAGATAGTAATCAAATCACACGGGAAGAGAGCAAAAGAAGAAAGAAACAACTAAAAAAACTCAAAATCACTTTTTAAAATGGCAATAAGAACATACTTGTCAATAATTGTTTTAAATGTAAATGTGCTAAATGCACAATCAAAAGACAGAGTAGCTGAATGGATACAAAAACAAGACCCATATACATGCTGTCTATGAGACACTTCAGATCTAAAGGCACAGACTGAAAGTAAGGGAATGGAAAAAGGAAATAAAAAGAAAGCAGTGTAGCAATACTTGTATCATACACAATAGACTTCAAGACAAAAACTGTAACAAGAGACAAAGAAAGGCATTAATGATAATCAAGGGATCAATCTAAGAAGATATAACAATTGTAAATGTATATGCACCCAACAAAGGAGCAGGTAAGTACATAAAGCAAATATTATCAGACATAAAGGAAGAAACTGAAACTAATATAATAATAGGGGACTTTAATATCCCACTTACATCAACTGACAGATCATCCAGACAGAAAATCAATACGGAAACACAGGCCTTAAATGACACAGTAGATCAAACAGACTTAACATACATATATATATATGTATATATATATACACACACACACACATACACACAGACACATATATAATTTATTTATTTTATATATATATATATATAAAACATTCCATCCAAAAATCAGCCAAAAACACTTTTTTTTCAAGTGCACATGGAACATTTTCCAGGATAGATCACATACTAGCCCGCAAAGCAAGTCTCAGTAAATTTAAGAAGATTGAAATCATATCAAGCATCTTTTCTGACCACAATGCCATGAGATTAGAAACTAATGACAAGAAAAAACCTGTGAAAGCCACAAGTATGTGGAGGCTAAACAATATGCCACTAAACAACAAATGGAACACTGAAGAAATAAAAAAATAACTGGAGACAACAACAATGATCCAAAATCTGTGGGACACAGTAAAGCAGTTCTAAGAGGGAAGTTTATAGCAATACAAGCTTACCTCAGGAAACAAGAAAAATCTCAAATAAACAACCTAACCTTGCACCTAAAGGAACTAGAAAAGGAAGGAAAAAAAAAACTCCTCAACATTAGTAAAAGGAAAGAAATCATAAAGATCAGAGCAGAAATAAATAAAATAGAAACAAAAGAAGTAGGAAAAATCAATGAAATTAAGAGATGATTTATTAAAAAGATAAACAAAATTGATAAAATTTTAACTAGATGCATCAAGCCCAAAATCAATAAAATGAGAAATGAAAAAAAGTTATAGCCAACAACACAGAAAGACAAAGGATCACAAGAGATTACTACAAAAAAAGTATATGCCAATAAAATGGACAACCTAGAAAAAATGGACAATTCATAATCTCCTAATACTGAACCAGAAAGAAACAGAAAACATAAACAAACAAACCACCAGTAATGAAATTGAATTAGCAATATTAAAAAACACTACCAACAAACCAAAGACCAGATGACTTCACAGGTAAATATTACCAAACATTTGGAGAAAAGTTAACACCTCTCCTTCTCAAACTATTCCAAAAAAATTGCAGAGGATGAAATGCTTCCAAACTCATTCTACAAGGCCAGCATCATCTTGATACCAAAACCAGACAAAGATACCATGAAAAAAGAAAATTACAGGCCAATATCACTAATGAATACAGATGGAAAAATCCTCAACAAATTATTAGCCAACTAAACTCAAAAATACATTAAAAAGGATCATACTTGTATAGCACAGAGAACTGTATTCTTGTAATAACCTATAATGGAAAAGAATCTGAAAAAGAAAAAAAATCTTATATATATATATAAGATTGGGGGATATATATATATATATCACTGAATCACTTTGCTGTACACCTGGAAGTAACACAATATTGTAAATCAACTATACTTCAATTACCAAATTAACATACATTTTTTAAAAAGGATCATACACCACAATCAATGGAATTTATCCTAGGGATGCAATGATGTTTCAATATCTGCAAATCAATGTGATGCACCACATTAACAAACTGATGGATAAAAGTCATATGATCATCTCAATAGATACAGAAAACCTTTTGACAAAATTCAACATCTATTCATGATAAATATTCTTTAAGTCAGTATAGAAAGAACATACTTCAACATAACAAAAGTCACAAATAATAATCCCACAACTAATATCATACTCAATGATGAAAAGCTGAAAGCATTTCCTCTAAGATCAGGAACAAGACAAGGATGCCTATTCTCACTACTTTTCTCAACATAGTATTGGAAGCACTAGCCACAGCAATCAGACAAGAAATAAAAGAAACCCAAATTGGAAAGGAAGAAGTAAAACAGTCACTATTTGTAGAAGACATGGTACTATAGACAGAAAATCCTAAAGACACCACCAAAACACTACTGGAACTTGTCAATGATTCAGTAAAGCTGTAAGATATAAGATTAATAACAAAAACCTGTTGCATTTCTTTACACTAACAACAAACTATCAGAAAGAGAAATTAAGAAAACAATCCCATTTACAACTGCATCAAAAAGAATAAAATACCTAGGAATAAATCTAACTGAGGTGGTAAAAGACCTGTACTTGGAAAACTATAAGACACTGATGAAAGAAACTGAAGACAACACAAAGAGATAAAAAGGTTTACTGTGTTCATGGATTAGAACAATTAATATTGTTAAAATGAACACACTACCTAAGGCAATCTTCAAATTCAATGCAGTCACTATCAAAATACCCATAACATTTTTCACTGAACCAGGACAAATAGTTCTGAAATTTGTATGGGAATACAAAAGACCCTGAACAGTCAAAACAATCTTGAGGAAGAACAAAGCTGGAGGTATCACACGTTCTGATTTCAACTATACTACAAAGTTACAGTCATCAAAATAATATGGTACTAGCACAAAAAGACACTATAGATCAATGGAACAGAGTAGGCAGCCCAGAAATGAATCCACACTTAAATGCGCAATTAATCTATGACAAAATAGGCAAGAATATACAATGGAGAAAAGAGCCAGTGTCCTTAATAAATGGTGTTGGCAAAACTGGACAGCTACAAGCAAAAAACTAAACTCGATTACTCTCTCACACCATACACAGAAACAAATTCAAAATGGTTAAAGACTTAAAAGACCTGAAACCATGAGACTTCTAGAAGAAAACACAGGCAGTTATGTTCTTTGACATCAGTCTTAGTAGTATTTTGGGGGGTATATCTCCTCAGGTAAGGGAAACAAAAAATTTTTAAATGGGACTATATCAAACTAAAAAGCCTTTACATAGTGAAGGCAACTATCAACAAAATGAAAAGGCCATCTACTGAATGGGAGAAGATACTTGTAACAATATATCTGATAAGGGATTAATATCTGAGATACAGAAAGAACTCATACAACTTAACATCAGTAAATAAACAATCTGATCAAAAAATGGGCAGGGCATCTGAATACATTTTTCCAAAGAAGTCATACAGAAGGCCACAGGCACGTTAAAAGATGCTCAACATCATTAATCATCAGGAAAATGCAAATCAAAGCCACAATGAGATATCACCTCACACCTGTCAGAAGGGCTATTATCAATAACACACACAAAAAAGTGATTGTGAGGATATGGAGAAAAGGAATCCCTCAAGGCAAACGTAAATTGTCATTTAAATAACAATACTAAACCTAGTATATATTAATATAAATAACATTTAATGAACCATAACTATATTTTCCAAAAAAATAGCAAGAAGAGTGACACTGCTTTCCATTTTCATAAATCTTTAATATCTAGCTTAATAGAAAATAGATTCTCCTACTTGTTCCCACATTCTATTTATTGTTGGTATGTTGTTTTGGTAGAAGAATATCAAGAAAATCCAGCCTCATAGACATAGTCAGAAAGGGAAGAGTATTTTAATAACCCATTTAGATAAATGAATATTTTTGATGCTATACCAAAACTCAACAGGTGGTAGTTTCTGAAAGGAGAGTTGCAATATAGCATTTGAAACCATATTAATGAACTTTTGACTCTGTTACATTAAAATCCATTGATTTACCTTACACTTTTACCGATGCATTATTTTGTAACCTTCTGCATTGGCCACTTGGAAAGCAGTACCTTCTAAGTACTGATTTAGGCAGATCTTCAAAATATTGGCATGATTTATTACACAACAGCAAACGATCATATTGGTGACGATCATTGCTCAGCCCCTTTTGGGGAAGATTTCAAGATCACGGTATTGGAAGATACAAGTTTTCCAAGTTTCTAACTTTCTTTTGAAAACTCAAATTCTATTATTGGCAACAAATACCACCCATTATTTTTCTTGAAGTGACAAGATTATTTTGTTCATTTTTGAAAGAATGTCTGCCAAATAGCCACATCAGAATGACTATCCTTTGTAAGTCTTTCTTTCAAGTAAAAATGGTATTCTGTGGGAGAAAAACAGAAATTTCGGTTTTTATAACTCAAATTGCACAAGTGCTTTTCCTTGAGACACCATTGTACTTCGTATGCTGCAGAAGCATTTTATGCACTTTTCATTTTGTCACAGATTAAAAAAAAGTTGTGCATTCAAATAATAATTAACAACTTGTACTGTCATTAAAGACTAAGTGAAACTGACTTTATTTTTTGTACACTTATATACAAAATTATAATTATACGTGTATGGTGGTTAAGAATACAGTGACTACAGGTAGAGTTTGGTGCCACTACACTGATTAATGTTAAGGCATCAGCAATTTGTCCCATGGCTGCTTTTGCACGCTCAGTGCAAATATTAACACAGTGAAAAGGTGAATACCATCTTAGTATCATAAAAATAATATTGACTCAGAACTCCTGAAAATCTTGGGAGACTTCTGGGGTCAAAGGACCACGTTTGAAGAACGACTGCCCTAAATACTTAATGATGAGTTCTTAAAAATAGGACAGTCAGGTTTTCTCCTTCAGGTAGGATACTGGATGATTTCTCTCTGGAGAAACTGTCCAGCTTAAGGATTAAAAGCCTATGGGTAATGACATCTAAGGGTTTACCAATGAAAGAGCCAATGGGTCCTATTAATGTAAAATCCTATTCTTCCCCTGCTACACATACATACCAGGCTCACAAACACACACACACACACAGAGCTCCCGATATTTCCTCGGTAATTTGTGTTTGAAATATGAACTGAAGCCCTAAATCACCAAATATTTAAGAAAAGCCTCTAAGAAAAAAATCAAACAGATACAAACATACAAACTAAAAACAAGGCAAATCAGAGAGCAAAAATTAAATATCCTAAAAAAGACAGGAAAACTATTGCATCCATGAAACAAAAACAGATCAATAAAGAGCTCTTTAAATCTTGAAAAACATGCTAGTAAAACTTCAATAGGATGTTTAGAAGATAGAGTTGAGGAAGTCTTCCAGAATGTAGAATAAAAAGACAAAATAATAGAAAAAAAAAAGAATAGAAAACATAAAAAAAAAAAAGTAGAGAATCAATCTAGGAATCTTAAAATCTGACAAACAGGAATTCCAGAAAGAAAAAACACGGGGAAAGAAACTATTAATAATTAACCACAATATTTTTCCGAACCCTTAACAGACTTGAATTTACAAATTCAAAAACAGACAACAGAAGTTCTATGTCAGAACCAACCACTGATATTTTAGAACTTCAAGGATAAAGAAAAGCTTTTCTTAAAAGCTTTTAGAGGGGTCATATGTGAGGGATTAGCTGCAGGCTTTGCATGACTGTAAAGAGTGAGCAGTGCTGAGCCAAAACCGAGATGCTCAGAACAAAGGTACAGAGGCTGAGCGCTACCACAAGCAGGCTGCTTCCCCACTCCTCCCACACATTGCTACTGCATGTTGACCAAATATTGGTTTGAAGGGGCAAACAGTTATTACCCTGTTTGAGTGCTTACATGTCTTAGTTGTACCCTGTATCAGGAATGCTAAGAAGTTTAGGATGCCTAGAGTTGAGGGTATATGTAGTGGAATGCTGATAAATACTCAACTAAGGGTTGGAGGGGGGACTACAACTAATTTCTAGTGTTTGCCAGTTTCTATGGTGTAAATACTCCTCCATGGTTAATTTCAAACTATCAACATGACATCACAAAATGTGGAGCTGAGAAGAGACATGTGAAGTCTGCTGTCACATGCTGTTGTGTCCTAGTACACCACTGTACATGAGAACGTGGCTGGGAAAGAGGTGAGAAAGGTCAACTGAACTTAATAAATCATGGTGGATTTAGCATGCCATGTTTTAAAACACAGACTTTATTCCACGCCAAAGGGAAGTTATAAAATGTTTCCAAGCAAAGGCAGAACATGCTTAGATCTGAAATTTAGAAAAAAGTTTCATTGTTAACCACCAGTGGATCCAAATTCATTTATTCTTCCCTTTTTCAAACTCTAACCAAAGCATATTCACATACATAGCTCTATTTGTTGATATTGAAAATGTTTCTAAATTCTAAATATTATTAAGTGAGAAATCAGGTCATGTGACATATACTCATAAATATTTTGAAAGAACATACAAAAATAATGGTTATATATGAGAAATAGTAAAGATTTTTCATTTTTTTATTTGTATGTTCTATTTTTCTATAATGAATATAAATTACTTATGTATATTATCCTCTCAGTTTTAACTGATAATTAACATAAGTAGTAGTCACATAAAGATTCTCTGTTTCTTCCACAAAACTGATATCCAAGTGTTATTTACTTAGTAAGTGCAAACATTTATATAACATGTGACTATATACTGAGCAGTATTCTAAAGGATATCTAAATGTAAATTCAACTCATTGGATCCTTACAATAACCCCATGAGCTGGGTACTGTTATTATCTCTGTTTTACTGAAGAGGAAATAGAAAAACAGTGGATGAACAGTTCAAGGTCACACAGCTGGTAATTAATAAAGCTGATATTCAAACCCAGGCTGTCTGTCTATAGTGTTGACACTCTTTACCATCATACCATACTGACTCTCATTTAAACTAGCTAAGCTTTAATTTCCTTATCTGAGGAGTGGAACTAATAATATTACCTATCACATGGGCCTGCTGTTGGATTTAATTGAAATCATGCATGAAAGAACTTAATTTAATGCTTAGCACATAATTCGGGTTAATAAGTGCTAGGTATTAATGATAAAAATGATAACATTACTACCAAGACCTCAACTACTAGCACCAATTCATCTACTTCCCATGCTGCCTCTAGACTTACACTCTGCTTTATTTCAACTATCCTCTAAATATACCATACTTATTCCATGTCATATGTCATAGTCATGTTTCTGCTCATGCTGTTGGCCTCGCTGAAATCAGGGGACTAGATCTATCCAAATCATTCTGGGCCTTCAAAGTGCAGCTCAGATTCCTTCTGCAATTACTCTCGCCTCCTCTGATCTCCTCTGCCACTACACTGTTAATTATACATTGATTGTCTCATGTCTACTAACTGCTAGTTCTTTCTACCCCAAAATACAGCAGTTCTGTGAAAGCAGGGATGCATTTTAGAACGCTTCCCCCCCCATGAACCCCTTTTGTCATCTCCAACTCCAGTAGGACAAGACTGAGGTATTCAATGCATAGTTGCTTCACTTTTTTACTTACTCATGGAGATACACCCATAAGAATAGAAATTCACCATTTATCTAAGTTTCCCAACAGTTTCTTTACAGAAGAAAGAAAAATCACAATATTAATATCAGGAGAAGCCTGACATGCAACTGCAAATCCAGATAAACAAGCACAATTTATAACTGTTATTAACATATAATATTAATTAGTAAATATGTATTTTTAGCAACATTGTAATGAACAGTAACTATAAATATTTATTACGTGTCTTTTTTTTAATTAACTTTTTGTTTTTGGCGGAGGAGATAATTAGTTTTCTATGTTTTTAGAGGAGGTACTGGGGATTGAACCCAGGAACCTTGTGCATGCTAAGCATGCACTCTACTGTATGAGCTATACCCTCCCCCAACATGTCTTCTTTGTGTCAAACACTGTACCAAGTGATTTATAGATACTACATCTTACTCATAACTCTAGTATTAATAAAAATAGTGCTTCTTGTAAAAATGGCAGATGGGAAAGATTAAGAACTTGCCTGGTGGAGCTAAGAATCAAATCTAGTTTGTTCTGACACCGGTATATACTGTTTTTCTGTATATTTCCCTTCCTCCCATGTCTTTATACAAGGTTGAGATTTAGGACCTGTTCTTCTATTTCTCAAAGACAGCAATCAAGACTACCTCCCTTGCCATAATCTGCCTTTTTAAAAATTAGGATCACTATAGAGCACTCTATTTTAGATATTCTCCCAGAAAATTCAGTCACAATAATACCAGAGACTATTCATTTTAAGGGAAGCATTCATTAAAGGTGGTTCCACATCTTGGATGCTGTTACCATGAACCTCTGGGTACTACAATAATTAGAGCTGGTAGAGATTCCAAAGAGCACAGGCTGTTTTATGGTCAAGAACAGGACAAAAAGTCAGTGTTGACTTTTTAGAAAAAAGAATATCTATATCGCCCTGTGAATAAGATGGTAAAACCATAAATACCATCACTAAGACAGTCCCTGGAGTCTTTGTTCTGAGGATGTATGGACGACTTTATCTGGGTATTTCAGCCTTAGGCACTTAGCTATAAATAGAAGCAGAACAGTTCAGAAGAAAGAGTCCAGGCAGCCACAAGAAAATTGTTCTTTAATTTCCTCTCTGAGTACATCCCCCCTTCTATGATGTGTCCTCACATCCTCTCAACCCTAGACCCTGAGCCATCCCTGGATCACTGCAGCTGGACTCCCCGAAACTGAGCAATTGCATGGAACAGACTGTAAAAGTTTCACTTTCTTAATATGGAAAGATCTATTAAGAGACTCATATTTCTAATAATTATCCACAGCCATAGATAGCTATAACCTGCAATTACCTAAACTCTCACCATTTTCACACCACATTTGTAAGTTTGACCTCAACAGAAGGTTGAATTTCCATAACAGGAAATGTGAATTTCCTCATTCTATTTGCTTTATACTTCTTCTAAGATGTCCTTGATGTAACAGCTAAATGCCTAATATGAAATAAATATCTTAGAAAAAAGTAGCTATTTTTAAAAATGTGGATATTAGTTTGATATGATACTAACTTTTTCCAAGTTTTTTGTTTAAACTGAAAAGTCCTTGTTACATGGTTTTTAATATTTGGATAATTTCTATAATGAATATGATAATATTCACTATTTTTCTACAGGCATAATAGGAGAACATGTAATTCATTTTCATGCAGTTAAAATTCACTACAGATTGGCATTTTAAGACTTAAAATCTTTTCTAAAAAATAACCTTTGTAAAAATCCAAGGGCCTTCCCTCCCCCTTCAACAAATGTTGGCTTTTGTTATTTTTTTATAAGCTGCATATTGAATTTCCCAGGCTGTGTTTCTGAACAGCAATCTACTGAAAAAAAGTGCAATTATTTTTTTTTTCACTCAAACATGCATTTGAGAGAAATGAGTAGATCAGATAAAGAGCTGAGATGCTATTCAACTCAACCTTGAGTCACTCTGTCTCTTTAAAAAAAAAAAAGAGTGGCAAAATCAATACAAACCAATAATAACTTCACATTTGTGGAAGCAACATGAATGGCTCTCCAAAATATTGAGACACATCCAAGTACATTTTCGTAGAGCTGATATTTATCAGAAGTCATTTGCCCTCAAGCAGATGCTCCCTTTCATTGTGCTCCTGTCACAAATGACTAAGATTTATGACAGACAATTACAGCATCTGCAGTTAGCAGCCTTATAATCAGCACCATTATTTAACGATTGGTGCAATAAACTGACTCCTGTTACTGTTTATCAGATATCAGTCAGTTCTGGCCATTTTCTTCAGCTCCCAAATCACAGTATGGTGCAGGCACTGCCTTTTAATGGCTAGGCAGAAGCAGGAGCATTTTCACATTTTTTACAGACTGCCGAGGGAAAGAAAAAAGCAACCAATTACATGTACGTATGGTGCCCTCTCATTTGAGATGCCCGTGTATGTAACTATCTCCACACAGTTCTAAACCTCTCGCAGGAGGCAAAAAAAGCTTTTACTGTGGAGAAGGATTTTATATGTTTAAAAAAAGCAATAAATTAAAAAAAAATCTTCTTGTTTTTATTTATTTTTTGACAAAATCCTCTGTTTAAATTTTCATGTCTTTTCCAGGTATAAAATGTTGCTTTACTAGGTCCACTGTTTTCTCTTGTAGTGTGGTATCAGCTTGCCTTTCAGAACCAGAAAAACAGCTATCGTCCCTTGAAATTATTTGTGAAGGAGTGAGATTTTTCTTTCAAACTCTGTGAGGTTTTATTCAGAGGAAGTATTATGGACACAACAGAATTAAATTTTTCATCAGTCAAAAAACCTACATATAAAAGAGGTCATAGGTGAGTGTTTAGAAGTCACTTAAATATTAAGGAATTCTATCTTTCTAGATATACAAACATGCAGAGGTACACATACCATTCAAAGTCCTTTCTGGCAAAACATCATGCATTTATGTACAAGCATTGGTGGCGGGCAACGATTCAGGGACTATTTTTGGGAGACAAGACTTCAGTTTCACGTGGGACAGTCAAAATAAAAAGCTTATGAAAGCTTTCATAGATGTGCAAAGAAGTATGAAATTCTAGTCAAATTATTGAGAGGGGAAAAAAAGCCAGACCTTTTTTACTCCTGTTTTTTGTTATTTTTTCCTTAATCAAACAAGTTAAGTTTCTCATTCATGTCAAAAAGCATTTCATCCAATGACTTCCATTTTATATAGCTAATAACATCATATATGCACAGATAAAAATACTGATGAAAATGCTTTTGTAATGTAAGGCCTATGTTTCATTCACAAAGTTTCATGATCCTCTTAAGACACTGGAGCACAAAGTAATGCATTCTTTTACTAAAAAAAAAAAAAAAAGATTAAGTAATGCCATGGGGCCAGATTTCCCTTCCAGAAAAATGTATAAAGGGTTTCACAAAGTCAGTATAAACTTGGTTATTTTCTAAGTTGAAACTTTTACAAAGGCTTCACAGACCTTCACAAACTAACCCTCAGAACTATACACGAGGCTTCAGCAGGTGAATGGTCAGTGAAGGTTCTTAGACTTTTCTAGTTAGAAAGTCTTTAGGTATCATTTCATGAAGTTCACTCATTTAAGAGATGGTGAGGGCAAGAGTGAAAGAGTTAAGTGATTTTCACCAGAGCACAGAGCTAAGTTTCAGCACAACTGTGATTAAAACCCAAGTGTACCACTTGGCTAGCAGGGTCATTTCTGTAAAGTCCACCCCAGAGGACCCAGATGCTCTCTCTGTGACCCCAGCAGGAATCAATCCTTTGTCTCTGCTAAGCCAAACCTGACTTTGAATGTTGTGTGTCCAGTCCTTCTACAGAGCGCTATGTTCCTTGACTCAAAGAAACAAAAATTTCCATAAATCTGCTAGACACTTACTTCCCTATTTCTGGATCTGGAGCCAGAAAAGAACTATTCAGTCATTCAAATAATGTTTTTATTCCATCAGTTAACTAGAGTTCTTAAGTTGTTGGTTTTTAAATTTAAAAAATTTTCTAATATAGTAATTTGGTACCTTGTATAGATATTATTTGTTGTCTCTTAGGGTTTTTTTAAAAAAAACTATTTTGTACAACTGATTGCAAACTTACACAAAAACCATTTTTCACCAATTTGGCAGCATCAAATAATTCAAAGAATTTTTAGAATCAGAAAGAAGCAACCACCAAACTTTCTTTGCTAGTGATGTATAGAAATACATTAATGCACAGATAGGTCTCATTCCATTTTAGTAAAGTACTAAAAGTAAACTACTGGGAAAGTACTTTGGATGCATCAAAGAAATTGGTGTATTTTCTCCCTATGTCCTGTCCTTCTCTGCTGGGTTAGAAGGGAAAATTACCCAGCCTACAGCAAGTCACTGACTTTGGAAGCCAATGACAAAGCCATCAGCACTGCAGGTTGTTAGCAGGTGTTCCTGAGAGGCTGGATCTTGGTTGACAATATTCACATAAACACATGCAGGTGGCATTTCAATAACACACCTTGACATTAAGCCCTGGTACATAGCTGATGGTCACAGGGAGACCCAACAGATCTGACTGCTACTTAGCAAAAAAGAGTGGCAGGAGGATATTTTTCTTCAGGGCCCTTATCTGAGGCTGTTTGTGGCAGAAGAGGGGGAGAGGAGCATCCAAAGAAAGTGATGCATTGTCAATGTACCAGTATTTGGCAGCTGATGGCCAAAGGCTACATGGTGTGGGAACTAAGGGTCAGGATCCTAAGTCAGCCAGACTGGACCTGATGAGGGCTCAGAGTTGGTGAGACTCTGCCAGAGTCCTTCACCTCTAAAAACCCCTCATCTACAAGATGGAGTGAGGGTGAGACAGCACATGTAAAGCAATGAGCACTGTGTAGGGCACAAAGTATTGCTGCTTAAACATTAGCTATTACTGCTATTATGGCTATCCGTACACGAGATTCCAGGCTGAATTCTTATGCAAGTATAAATTTGGACTTTAGAGTCAGGTTCAATAAATAAGCCCCAACCCAAATTTAGCTGTATAGAAGTATCACATTAATCCTAGCAAAAGTCTACATACCTCATGTATCAATTAATGTATATAAATAATATATGTGTGTACACACACACACACACAGAGTTGATCATTGAACAATGTGAGAGGTTAGAAGCACCAACCCTTCCCTCAGTTGAAAATCCGTGTATAACTTGTAGTCAGGACTTTGTCTCTGCAGCTCTGAATACGTGGACTCAATCAACCACAGACTGTGTAGTACTGTAGTATTTACTACTGAAAAAAAAAATCCATGTATAGGTGTACTCACATAGTTCAAATTTGTGTTGCTCAAGGGCCAGCTATATATATATATGCACACACATATATAATTATTATTGTTGCACTACATTCATTTTGGTTTGGTTCCATTTTGAAAAAACTAAATCTGTAATATTTTCATGTTTTCTCTACATTCTACAAAGTATGATTTCACTATTCTATTCAGTAACAACATTCCTAAGAATCACAGTGGGGCTGTGAATATGACAAAATCCTGTCTCCTCTATTCTAACACATAGAGAATATACCTTTGAGCTTCTCATTATCCTTGTTTTTTCCAGTTTTTCACAACCACCTCTCCATAAAAATAAGGTTGAAGTGACAAGGATAGGATCAATGGCTCCCCTTAAGAATCAGAGATCTCCTTAGCATACAAGATGCTGAACAGCAAAATTAAATTAAATGGCAGTGATGAAAGGGCAGGTAGCTGAGGGTGTCGCTCACTTCTTGAGGAAGTTACAGTACTATTTTATGATAAAATGAAGAGTCTAGAGAGAAAAGGATTTGGACACTCTGGGTTCTAGTTCAGGGCCACACTTATTAGCTGTGTGACTTTCAACAAGTTATTTAACCTCTCTGAGCCTCTCTGAGCCTATATACAAAAATATAATATCAGGAATACCTACATTGTGGTTTTGAGTACTTAAATGAGCCAGCATATGTAAAGTGATTAGCACAGAGCTGACATGTAATAAGTACCCATTAAATGTTTTCTCTGATCTATAAAGTGCTACTAGTTTTGCTTTTATCACTGTGTTGTTTTGAGTAAGTGTGAAATATCTAATAATCTCATCTTGATCTATTCTAGAAATATATCTTCAACAGCAGAAAGTTTATTATAATTAGAAAAAGGTAACATTTATGGGAAAAAATTTTAAAGTATGTGCAAATCTGTAATTTTCCCAAAAAGCAACTTTATATTTTTTAAAATGAGCCTACAAATAAATTCCATTAATTTAATTCCACTGCAGGCATTGGCCAAGCATCAGCCTTCACAATAACAGTGGTGGTAATTGCTCTGGTGCTGAAAGGTACCAATTATTCTATATATTACTTAGCTAAATATAAAGTAGGATTTTTATGAAAAGCATTTAAAAATCCCATCTCTGCTCTTTATCTGATATTCTTAGAAGCTGTATCATTCTAGTGCCTACTTCCAAGGATTAATTTCTTACATCCAGGGATACTTTCACAATTCTGAGTAAAGTCAGACTAGAATATTATTCTTCTTGTAAAATAAAGGGAACGAATGGAGTAAATTATTTCTGTTTCATATCTGAAGCTCATTCATTGATCTTTGGGTCTATATGTAAGACAGCATACAGCCTGGCTACCAATGTAAACTAGGTAAAGTTTCAAGTACTCCCCACGCCTTCAAGACTCTTCTAAAATGCTACTAGGTCGGTATAAAACTTCAATTAAGAACAAACATTTGAAATTGTTATGGGAAGTTCATTTCACGAAACATTTTCACTACAGTTGAGTTTCAGAAAACCCTGGTGGGTTAGGTGGAGAAGAATTATATCCATTCCAAAGAGAAAACATGTGACTTTAAAAGGTCCCTGGATCACACAGCTGTGGTAGGCTATGATTCAGGCTATTTTCCCCAATTTTTTCCCACTATTCTGACTAACATGATTTTTTGTTTTGGGTTTTTTATACTAAGCAGTCTTGGTATTAAAAAAAAACCCTGAGTTTTGGAAATAGCCCCATCTGATACTAGCAGTATAATCTAGGGCAAGTCACTGACGGTGCAGCTTGATGGTTAGAGTGTTGACCATGGAGCCAAATGCCTTGATGCAAATTCCAGCCCCAGTCACCACCACAGATGTGTGATTGGAGACGGTTATTTGATTTTTTTAGCTGCAATTTTCTAGTGTGTACAGTGGCAAAAACTCCAACTTTATGGGGATATTATAATGTAAATGAGATACTCTGCCTAAGATCATCACACAAAGACATCTTTGTGGCATTATATAATGATAAAAGGATCAATCCAAGAAGATGTAACATTCATGAACATATATGCACCTAATATGGGAGCACCCAAGTATATAAAGAAAATATTAACAGATATTACAGGAGAAATTGACAGTAATAAAATAATAGCAGGAGATTTAAAAACCCCCTTACATCAATGAATAGATCATCCAGACAAAAAGAAATTCAATATGGAAACAGTGAAAAACACAAATATATGTACATGTATGCATGACTGGGACATTGTTCTATACACCAGAGACTGATACATTGTAATTGGCTGTACTTCAGTTAAAAAAAAAAAAACCTAAATATGGAAATAGTGGCCTTAAATGACACATTATAACAGCTGGACTTAATATATCTACAGGGCATTCCATCCCAAAATAGCAGAATACACATTCTTTTCAAGTGCACATGGAACATTCTCCAGAATAGATCACATGCTAGTACACAAAACAAGTCTCAGCAAATTTAAAGACATAGAAATTATAAATTGTAAATTTTCCAACCACAACTGTATGAAGCCAGAAATCAATTACAGGAAGAAAAATGGAAAAAACATAAACACATGGAAACTAAACAACATGCTACTAAAAAACCAATGGGTCAAAAAAAAAATCAAAGAGAAAATCAGAAAATACCTTGAGACAAATGAAAATAAAATCAAAACTTTCTAAAATCTACAGACTCACCGAAAGCCACTTTTAAGAGTGAAGTTAATAGCTACACAAGCCTACCTCAAGAAACAAGAAAAATATCAAATAAACAATCTAACCTACCATCTAAAGAAATTAGAAAAAAAGGAACAAAGCCCAGAGTCAACAGAAGGAAGGAAATAATAAAGATCAGAGCAGAAATAAATACAATAAAGATCAGAAGAAAAAGTAGAAAAGATCAATGAGACTGAGGGATGTTTTTAAAAAAATATTAATAAAATTGATAAGCCTTTTTAGCCAGGCTCCTTAGCAGGCTCATTAAGAAAAAAAGAGAGGACCCAAATAAACAAAATTAGAAGCAAAAGAGAAGTTACAACCCGTAGCACAAAAATACAATCATAAGAGAATACTACAAATACTATATGCCAACAAACTAGACAACCTAGGAAAAATGGATAAATTCCTAGAAATACACAATCTTCCAAGACCAAATCAGGAATATAGACAATCTGAACATATCAATCACTGGTAGTTAAATTGAATTAGTAATCGAAAAACTCCCGAAAAACAAAAGCCCAGAACTGATAGCTTTATAGGAGAATTCTACCAAACATATAAAGAGTTAATATCTATCCTTTTCAAACTATCCCAAAAAATTAAAGAGGAGGGAACACTTCCAAACTCATTCTATGAGGCCACCATTACCTTTTTTGATACCAAAATCAGACAAAGACACTACAGTAAAAGAAAATCATAGGCCAATATCTCTGATGAATATAGACGCAAAAATCCTCAACAAAGTATTAGCAAACCAAATTCAATAATATATCAAAAAAATCATACACCATGATCAAGTGGGATTTATTTCAGGGATGTAAAAATGTTTCAATATCTACAAATAAATTGATGTGATATACCACATTAACAAAATGAAGGACAAAAATCACATGATCGTCTCAAACATAGAAAAAGCATTTGACAAAATTCAACATCCATTCATGACAAAAACTCTCAGTAAAGTTGGTACAGAGGGAATATATCTCAATGTTAATAAAAGCCACTTACGACAAACTCACAGCTAACATCATACTCAACAGTGAAAAGCTGAAAGCTTTTCTTCTAAGATCTGGAACAAGACAAGGATGTCCACTCTCACCATTTCTATTTAACACAATATTGAAAGTCCTAGCCACAGCAATCAGACAAGAGGAACAAAAGGCATCCAATTGTAAAGGAAGAAGTAAAACTGTCATATTTGCAGATGACATGATACTGTATCTAGAAAATCTTAAAGTCTCCACCAAAAAACTATTAGAACCAATAAATAAATTCAGTAAAGCTGTAGGATACAAGATTAATATACAGAAATCTGTTATAATTAACTATCAGAAAGAGAATTCAAGAAAATCCATTTATAATTGCATCAAAAAGAATAAAATACCTAGGAATAAATCAAAGGAGGTCAAAGACCTGGGAACTACAAGACACTGATGAAGGGAATTGAAGACAATAGAGATAAATGGAAAGACAGCCCATATTCATAGCTTGAATATTTTTCAAATATTCATGCTACCCAAAGCCATCTACAGATTTAATGATGTCACTAGCAAAATACCCATGATATTTTTCACAGAACTAGAACAAATAATCCTAAAATCTGTATGGAACCACAAAAGTGAATAGCCAAAGCAATCTTGAGAATAAAGAACAAAGCCAGAGATATTATGTTCCCTGACTTCAGACTATACTATAAAGCTACCATAATCTAAATAATACAGTACTGGCACAAAAACAAACAAATCAATGAAACAGGATAGAAAGTCCAGAAGTAAACACGTGGCCACACACTCATGATCAATTAATTTATGACAGAGGAGGCAAGAATATACAATGGATAAAAGACAGTCTCTTCAATAAGTGGTGTTGGAAAAACTGGACAGTGACATGTAAAAGAATGAAATTAGAACATTGCCTAACACCATATACAAAAATAAACTTAAAATGGATTAAGACCTGGAAACCCCAAAAACTCCTAGAAGCAAACATAGGCAGTACACTCTTACATGTCTGAGCAATATTTTTTGGATCTTCTCCTCGGGCAAGAAGCAAAAATAAACCAATGGGACCTAATTAATCTTAAAAGCTTTTGCACATAGAAGGAAACCATCAACAAAATGAAAAGGCAATGTACTGAATGGAAGATATTTTCAAATGGTATGTCTGTTAAGGACTTAATATCAAAATACATAAAGAACATATATAAGGCAATATCAAGAAACAAACAACCTAATCAAATAATTGGCAGAAGACCTGAAGAGGCATTTTTCTAAAGACATACAGATGGTCAACAGGTACATGAAAAGAATCTCAACATCACTAATCATCACAGAAATCTAAATCAAAACCACAATTAGGTATTACCTCACACCTGTCAGAATGGCTATTATAAAAAAAGACAACAAATAATAAGTGTTGGAGAGGATGTGGAGAAAAGGAAACCCAAGTACACTGTTGGTGGGAATGTAAGTTGGAATAGCCATTATATAAAACATTATGGAGTTTCCTCAAAAAATTAAAAACAAATCTACCATATTATCCAGCAATTACTGTCCTGGGTATATATATCCAAAGAAAATAAAAACACTAAATCGAAAAGACATATGGACCCCAATGTTCATAGCAGCATTATTTATAATAGCCAAGATATGAAAATAACCTAAGTGTCCATCAACAAATAAATGGATAAAGAAGATGTACATATATACACAACAGAATATTACTCAGCCATAAAAACAATGAAATTTGCCATTTGCAACAACATGGATGGACCTGGAGGGTATTACGCTTAATGATATAAGTCAAACAGAGAAAGACAAATACTGTATGTTTTCACTTATATGTGAAATCTAAAAAATAAAACAAATGGATGAATATAACAAAACAGAAACTGACTCACAGATACAGAAAACAAACTAGTAATTACCAGTGGGGGGGGGCAAGATGGGGAAAGAGGATTAAGAGACACAAACTACTAGGTATAAAATAAATAAGATATAAGGATTAAAGTATAACACAGGGAATATAGTCAATATTTTATAATAACTTTATATGGAGTATAATCTATAAAAATATCCAATTACTATGTTGTATACCTGAAACCAATATAAGTCAATTATACTTCAATAAAAATAATAATAATCAACATTTCCTGTAGCTATCAGCAGTAGCCTAAGCTTATTTTTTCTGATCAAGATATCTCAATTCCCAAAGTTGCTCAATTTTTTGTTTGCCTGTTTGAAAAAGGATGGAATATGGAAGAGAATCTTGATTCCCTTCTATACCACTGAAATCTGAATTACTTTACCTCACTAGACAGGCAAGTCCAACCTCCTCAGAAGCTTACCAGGAGGACAATATTGGTTTGACCACCTGAAGCTCAAGGGTAGCAGAAAGATCAAAATCTACCCTGTCAATTCAGGAGGAATTAAGGCAAAACAGAGAGAAGCCTAGAGGCCTTCTTCTCTACTTAGTAATTCCTTTGGCTCCAATAACACACAGGGATCCAAACTCACTCTTTAGGCATTTCAGACTCACTCTTTTGAAGACCCTCTGTCAGTGCACACAATGTGGGGGTGAGCCTATAGCACTATACCTGCTACTTGGCCTTGCCCTTGCTTTCCAGGTTATCTGATGTCAAATCCATGTTTTCAAGTTTTACTGTGCCCAGCCTTTGTTTATGTTCGGTTTGTTTTGCTTATTTTTAATTATTAACTTCTTATTTTGTTTTGTTTATGAGACCAAAAGTAAAGCCTTTCACCACTGTTCTTTCCTTTAGGTCTGGAGGAACTGACAAAGGTTGTGTTGCAACAATGCTCTGAGGAAGGAGCTGGGGCAGAGATAGTGACTCTCACAGTTTAGGCATTCTTACTTACATGGGTCATTTGCAAAGTCTTGAGGGTGACCTTAGTAATGCAAGGTGTTAAGGTATTTTCTGGCTGTTTAAAAAGGTAATCTATTGTTATTTTTTAATTTTAAATAAACATTGATTATTTCATTTTCCATTCATAATTGTGTACTCATTTTCTTAAAGAGGTACTCCTTAACTACAAAAGATTTTGGTGCACCCCTGAGCTGGGGAGAAGGACATAGGCATAAAGAGAGGCAAGCCAAGTCTAGCCCTTTCAAAGCTCTAGGAGGAGAAACCAGAGGCACACTGCTACCTGGGGAAAAGCTAGAAACATCAGATTGTTGGATAATTTAGCAAGTAACAAGAGTAACCTGACATATGGTATGTAGCTTAGAGGGAAGGAAGAGATATTTGAAGGAAGAGACATTGGGGTTCAAGGCATAGTTCATTGATTAATGAGTAAGCTAAATATGGTGGGCTGTTTTGAACTGTTTCTATACTTGCTTGGATTTAGAATGACAATTCTTAAATGTTACTTTCAAGATGGGAAGTTGTCCACATCATCTCAGAAGTTGACATAGCTCAGTGTTACGAGGATAGATTTTAGAGCCACACCAACTTGGCCACCAGCCAGCTATAAGACTTGGGATATCTGTTGAAAATCTCTTCTGCCTGTTTCCTGATCTACAAAATGGGGTAATACTGGCACCTACCATTTATGCTCAGTAAGAGGATTAAACTTACAGTAAACTATATAGAGCACTTCTCACAGTGAGCACAACTCACTAGCACAAAAGTGTCCAAAAAATGTGAGCTCTTTTAATCATTCCCCAAGTCTCCTCCTCTACCAATCACTGCTACTATCCCCAGCTAGCTCTATGGTGCTCTCATTTTCTAAGTTTTTGCTTTTGTGTTTTCTTTTAAACAGCAGTGTTAATGATTTTCAAATTAATATATCCTGCTTATATTAAATGTCGAAAAAATATAAAGTTAAGGTAACTTAAATATCTCCCCAGAACATTCATTCAAGCTGCACATCTTAAGCATCAGGTACTGCATGGGCTCTGGCACTTCTAAGTCTTACCTTTTCCCTGGTCCATTTCTCTGTCCTATTCAGTTTGCTTAAAAGGAGTACTGTTAACACTTTTTAAAGTCTACTCAATCAAGTAACGAAGGCTAATTCTGCAATTAAGTAAAGTTCAACTTTTTTACCTATTGCTCTAATTTAATTAACTACAGTAGTACTAATATTAAGATTAGTCCTAATCATAATACTAAGAGCTGTTTTGTTCTATGTGGTACACAAAGTTCTTTCATCCAATTCACACTATAACCCTGCGTAGGGACATAGGAAAAGCATCAACATCTGCAGCTTACTGAAGCTTATAAAGCCTAAGGAGGATGCCCAAGGGAAATAAAGAGATTTGGATCAGATCACAGAGCTAGGATGCAAAGGGTGTGAGACTCATATCCTGGTGAGCAGAGGAGTGGTGACCTCAACATTGGAGTCTGCATGTCAGTTTTTATAGCCATCTGAAACTTACTCTTAGTATTTTAAATGGTATGACCTCTGCCCATTGGAGGCTAGAGAAGTCAGAATGGCCCCTTCAGCTCCCACTTCCAATCAAAAAAGTGTTCTAACCTACTCTCAGACTCAGGTTCTCGGATGAGCCACTGAGGTGAACCCCAGGAAAAGCCCACTTAGAGTCCTTAAACACGGCCGTAGAGACAGTCCCGCAGACAGACATGAGGATGAGAACAATCATCTGCTGACAGCTCTCTCTCTCAAAGCATCCATCAGGATTCTTTTCCAATATGTTTAATTTAAAAATTAACAACATCTACTAGCAATGTCTTTCCTTGTACAACAGGGAGAAAAGTAAACTAAGATTAGCAACAGGTTAGGGAAACGAGAGACATGTTCGCTGTTCTGAGCAAACCATCACTTGTTTTTGTGAAAAGTGAAAGCTTTTAATAATTTACCATGTATTTATTTTCCTATATTGAGTTTTAAAAATAGTGGGTCACTAGTTACAATAAACAATGCTTATAATCCTCTGAAATGAAAGAATATGTCTAAGAGAAAGAAAGAAAAAGGAGGGAGAGAGTTTAGTGAATTATTCAGCCACCTTTCCTCATTAACAGTGGAGTGTTCTTAACCAATTAACAAGCAATTACATTCCCATCAACTGAGGTGTCCAAGGGAAGAGACAGCTAATGTTTTTGTTAAATTAACCCTACATGCTCTGAGCCAATGTCAACTGAGAAGCATAAGGAATAACATTTTTTTAAAACTTCAGAAACATTTTACAGATTGACTTCTCTGAGCTTCAAATGAAATCTAGAGTAAAGGATAGAGGGTAGAAAGGGCAGGTTAAATTCAGAGAAAGATATGAAGCCAAAGGTTGCTATGGGTATTGTGAAAGTAGCTTGGAGTAAGATCCACCAAATTCTCCAAAAAAATGTGACAGAATTAGTTTGCAATTTCTTCAGGAAATTCCTTTAACTCTTTTACAGAGTTCTGCAATTTTACCTAGTTGTACCTAGGAATAAGATTGTCAGAACATTTTGTGCTGACGTATACAGCAATTTTATTCACTACAGGTTCTGGGTAATTTCAGATCTCAAATACATTTCGTAAGAAGTTCAGGAAATACAGAAAAAAATTTGTCACTGATTCCTAGAGGATCAGATATCTTATCCCGTGTCCAAACTAACGCCTTTGTTTACTTATCAGACATGTTTAAATGCTTACCATGTACCAGGTACAGTTCCAGATGCTTTAAAAATATTAATTCATTTAATCCTTACAACAACTCTCTGAGGCAGGTGCAGAGAGGCACAGAGAGGCACAGAGAGGTTAATTTGCCTGAAACTGTAATCCTGGTATCCAAACCCAGGCCATTAGGCTCCAGCACCATGTGCCTAACCACTACTCTAGCTCAAGCTACTTGAATGAAGAAAGGAACACCTTAGTGAAAAATGAAGACATGAATGAATGCCTTACCTGGAAATTTACTACATCATTTATCCCCTTCCTCTCCACCAGTACTTTGCTTTATGTCCACAAACAGTGAGGTTTTTTTCTTTCAAAAGACAACCATTCAAGCTGTCATTCTCTTGTTAAATTTCTTGAAGGAAAGTCCACACTCTGTGTTTCCACTCTGCTACCAACTATTTGTTCCATAGCTTCATGTAATCTGGTCCCCCATCCCACTTCTCTATTTAACACTGAATCTCCTTGAAGGATTGAACTAAACTGCCTTACTCAATGGCCTGTTTCTCAGCTCATCCATCTCTGTTTCCCAGTTCCTTCCTTGACCCTTCTGTCTCTTGGTTCCTCTTAGCCTCGTCCTCCATCTTCCTTTTGCATGTATTACTCTGCTTCTTTGCTGGCTGACACGCCTCAAGATCCAGCCTTGGTATGACTCTTACTCTCTTTCTCTCTCCCTCTTTCCACACATTATTTTTTTAAACATTCTCACATCCTCCAATGGCTTCTATTCTTTACACTAGTTTCTGGAATCTGGCTGGCCATAGAACCTAAGTTGTCAACACCTGGGAAGTGGGTCCAGTTTCTTTGGGGATAAAGTCACATTAACCAATCTCACAAGACCAATAACAAAGTACTCATTTCTAATGAAAAGTAGTCAAATGGACATCAATCCAGAGTATTACATAGGAAGCTAAATTATGATCAATATCCCAGTTTGTTCATTTAGACCAAGCAGTATTATTACAAAAAAGAATAACCACTGGAGTTCTCTAGTAAATGCATCTTTTCCCCAAGGACATTACAGGTGGGAAGCTAAATTATAATCAGAAGACTACTAGGTCAGCATGGACAAAGAATAAGGGAAATAATTACATGATTCAGATGTTTAATGGCATCACACTGGTATTCACAGGTGTATTGAGCTCTACAGTAGGGCAGTAGCTGCCAACGGGACCCAGCAAGGAGAATAATTAGTAAAGACATCATCTCCCCTGAATAAATGAGTCAATCTTTAACAACAGTCTTGAGATCATTTATATTTACCATTACATTATAGTTATTTGTTGAAATCTTGTCCCCTTTGCAAGATTTGAGCAGCAAGATGGCATCAGCCACATGTGTTCATTACTATATCTTTACCGTTAAGCAAAGTGCCTGGCACTTAGTAGACAGAAGGCAATAAATGTTTAATAAAATTAAAGTCATTCAGACATGTATAAGTATAAATAAAGCAGATTCCAAAGCTGGCTTTCACGTGGGTTATCCAGAAAGTCCTACTGTGTGTGTATTTTTTTTCTTTTTGCTTTTCGAAGTTTATTAAGTCAAATACATAGAATGCCTTGATTGCAAATGTTTACATTTGGCTTATATATTTGAAAATCGTTAAATAGTAGACCACACAGTTTTCATTTTGTCTGTCTTATTTATATAAACTTCAACTGCTTATTTCTCCTACCCAGTGACTAAACCCCAATCCCACCCCCACCCCTTTATCTTTGATGTTTCTCATTCTCAGCAGGTGGAGGATGTGCTGGCAAAAAGAGGAAAGAACAGATTCTGTGTGCCTATGTGGGCTAATCCAGGGCACTCACGGGGTTAAAAGCACTGCAGTAATATTAAGCACATGTTTCAAGTCAGCAGGGTGCCAGCCTGAGATGTCCTCAAAGCCTAATTTGATAGATATTATGCCATACACTGCTGCAAGTAGTAATGAAGAAAGTAAAAATTTTATGGATGAGCAAAATAGGAGCTCTTATGGATGGAGTGTTTTTAAATCAGGTGTATAATTTACCCAGTGTCAGACCACATGTAGAGTGCATTACTCAATTGAACTTACAAGCAGATAGGAAAGCAGTTTCTTTTAATAAGCACTTCTTCAACTTATTGGCTCTACAATTACTTGCACCAAATTACCAGCAGCTGCTGCCTGTTTGGTATTTTATCCTAGACAAGGAGTTACATTAGTTTCTAATCAACAAGCCATTCAAGGACTCTTTATAATTTTTAGCTTAATTCCACTTTTATTTGGAATTTATTAATTGAAATATCCAATATTTTCATGACAGTATTTTGCTTAGCGTCCCTTAACAGGAAACCTATTCAACTGCTGAAGTGAAAGGGGAAAGGGAGGGAAGATCCCCAAACTTACTTCTGAGATTTATAACATTATTTGAACTCCACTGGACTCGTGTTGCCTTAGAGTCTAATTGTGACATTTTAATTGCTTTTGTAAGAATAATAATACCATATTTATACTTTTTAATGTTTGCAGTCAATAAACTGTTTTGTCTCTAAACAGCATAT
The DNA here is from genome assembly GCF_048564905.1 of Vicugna pacos. Taxonomy (NCBI): domain Eukaryota; kingdom Metazoa; phylum Chordata; class Mammalia; order Artiodactyla; family Camelidae; genus Vicugna; species Vicugna pacos. Next base: position 50,628,674 of record NC_132987.1, on the reverse strand, counting down.
CCCCATACACAGGAGTTAACTGCACGTTTAAACATTAACCAATTCATTTTAATTCAGGTCTTCTCAACCTCGGCACCACTGACATTTTGAGCTGGCTAACTTTACTGGAGGAATGTCCTGAACATTGTAGGACGTTCAGGCAAAATCCTTGTCCTCTACCTGCTAGATGCCAGTGGCATCTCCCCACCTCCAATCCCCCGCCAAGCTGTGACAACTCCAAATGCCTACATACATTGTCAAATCACCCTCAGACAATTTAATTTAACAGGTTTGAAGAAATTAAAGGGAAAAGGGCTTCAGAAACAGTTGTAAGAGGAAAGGACATTTTTAACTCATTTGTTACTTTTCAAAGTAATCTTATAAAGATTGTGCTTACGTGTGCACTAGTCCATATTTGACTGCTTTATGAGGAACTATAAAATGAGTTTATGAAGGAATTTAATTCTACAAAATGCAATTATTTAAATATTACCCTATTTTGAAGCTGCTTTCAGATCCAAAGGCAAAAGGAAACCAAAAAGAAAAAGAAAAAAGAAACACAAACTGCTTACAGCTAAGTAAAGTAAGTATTTGAATAATTACTCTCACTGTAGAAAGAAAGACCTGTGGACTAATTTTGGACAAATGTGGTTATATTTTTATGTCACTAGAGCCAAGAAATCTAATCTGAGACATAATTCATTTTTTGAAATTATATTAAACATTACTGCCAGCTTTAAATTACAAGTTAGAAAAATATGAACATGTAAATGTTACTGACTAATGACAAATCATAAAAATGCCAAGTCCAGTTCAAGATTTTTCTCATGGGGCTTTCATATCCAGTTGTTTTTTTAAAGACCGGAATCTAAATTGGTAATGTCGAGAACAACTAGAGTACCATATACACACTGTAGAACAGCAAAGTGAAAAAATTAAATTGCCACCACAAAGTCTCCTTCACTAGAACTTACCATCTACTGTCTTCCATCTAGTCATTCGTTGAAAGATCCAAATAACATCCATTTAAAGGTGGTTCTTTCTTAGTATAATATAAAACCTTAGGGCTCCAGACTTGAGCCTACCACGGTGCTTCCCCAGCTTCATCCTCGTCAAACACCCTCCACAACAAGCTTCTCAAACTTTAAAGTATATATAGATCACCTGGGCATCTTGTCAAACTGGATTCTAATTGAGTAGGTCTGGGGCTTTAGGAAGCCTGTTCTAACAAGCTCCCAGGTGATGCCAATGCTGCTAGTCCGTGGACTACACTTTGAAGAGCAAGGATTCATTTACAACATCCCCACCAACTGATCAAGTCTGATCTTGAACATTCTTAGGGGGCCAATGACAGAGAAAACCCTAACTCCCCAGAAAATAATACAACATTTGTATAACCAGTAAAATCTTTATTTTCAGATTCTTTCTGCAAATAGTGCCTAATCTGTGAGAAACTAGCAACTCGCTTTAAAAAGTTTTTACACAATTAAGCAAAACTACTGAAAAAAAATTGCTAAATCCCAACCTATTGAAGTCAATTCAAACTGGATTCCTTTTTACTAATAGTTTATGAAATTCAAAAATAAATAATTGGATCTTCCTATAAACCATGATTTCCATGATAGTCTAGGGATATGTTCCCTTCTTACCACTGTGTCTACATGACTCCACTTAAATTCTGAAAAACAGAGAACCATCCTGCCTCTACACAGACTCTGCAGCTATAGCCTAGCCCCTTTGAAAAACTATAAGATTTTTCGTACAGCTTTGGTGTATTTTGACCATGCTGATGGAAATATGTCATGGGTCTGTTATTTTACAAGGAAATAAGGGGAATGACATTAAGTTAATGGATCCACTCCTTTTACCTGAGACAAGAAACATCCTCCCATCACCTAAAAATTCCCAAGAATTTTCAGTTTCCAGAAGACTCAGATGCCATGACCCTAGAGCCAGGCCTATAAAAGCACCATTAATTCTTGATTGTGGTTTGCAGATAATCCAAGTCCTCTATTTTTCACTGGTGATTTTGCTTCAGCCTACTTCATGGCTATCTTAGTCCTCTAGTCAGTAAAGAGAAGTGAAACTTGGTAGTTTCAAATAATGAGTTAAAACCAAGAGCTAATTTGTGATACTGATGTTGTTTAATAATTTTGTGATCAATTCAGTTATTCAAAATATTAACAACAGGAAATGCTTGGGCTTTAAGCAATCAGAAGAGAAGCCTCCCAATCAGAATGGATACTATAGCCATACATTTTTTTTTTTTTTTGCTAGTTCTTAAAAGTTATTTACTCAAAGCAGCAGCAGCAGGACTGTCTCACCGCCTGCCAAAGTGATGCAGCTCCAGCCTTCCCTCCTCCCAGGACCTGCCTGCAGGGAAGGGCTACTTCAGTCTCTTAAGCCAGCTGGGTACTGGAGGGCTTAGTACTTTTAGTCCACTTTTAGTCTCTGGACCCACCTAATACACAGGTCAGGCAGCAGGGGCCTGGCAGAAAGATACTGGCCCACATATTGGCCTGCCTTTGAACAGCAGGAAGACAGATATCCCCATGGACAGTGTAGTCCCATAGAGCAGTTTTATCATGGGTGGATTTAGACTGGGAAAGACTTTTACACAGAATAGGGATAAATGTAAGGTTTCCTCCAGAGTGAAGTTCCTTGGGAATAAACATTGATGTCAATCATATTTAACACATTTATAAATGTTCACAAAGCCTAAATTTATTCAATGTGAAACCTCCACACTTGTAGCTATGAAAAAAGGTAACATATAGGTATGAAAATCTTACCAGTTTGTACAAGTGGCTAGAAAAGTAATAGACTTCAACTTAGTAAGTATAAGGTAACATATTTTATGATAAATGACATAGGTATAAAATGAACAACTCTGAACTATCAGCTATAGGCAGAGAAAGTACATGCCTAGACGTCACTATCAGTTCTCTGAGGATACGGACTAAATCATCTGTTGGGGCTGAAAAATGAAGAAAATATAAATGCATCAATAAGAACACTAAACACTTACATATGGAATCTAAAAAAAAACAAAGCAAACAAACAAACAAAAAAAACCAAAAACAGATTCACAGATGTAGAGAACAAATGAGTGTTTGCCAAAAAGTTAAGGTTGCTAAATAGGTGAAGGAGATTAAGAGGTACAAACCTCCAGTTACATAAAAAGGCATGAGGATGGAAGAGGAAGAGGAAGAATATGACGACTACAAGGGCTGTTAGAAACCCATCTGAAATTAACATCCTATATAATTAATTGCCTATATTTTTGGAATGCCATATGAATTATGGTCATCAATATCAAAAAGGTTAATAATGAAGCCAGAAGGCACAAGCAACAGAGGAAATAGCAACTAATATGTTAGGCTGTTGCTATTTGAGGCATATTGAAACACAGACCTCTTCAGCCTGGAAAGGCAACAGTTTAATGGGGAACTTGATTAAAATTTATACAATTATCAATGATCTGGGTAATGTGGTCACAGACTTGTTCCCCAATAGAATGGTGCAACATCCTTTGAAACTTCAGTAAACTAAGTTTAGGACACTAAAAGGAAGAAGTGAGTAGCAAATGTACAGAATTCAACTTCACCAGCATCATTTCCCCTCACCCCCTACCTCCCACAAGAGTTAACACAGGAAGGAAATAAAGACTTCAGGTAAGAGTTCATTCTTCTATTCAGTGCCAGGCACAAGGGTAAAATCTGAGGCAATGATAAAGAGTAAAATATATGTGATTTCTGCTCTGTTAAGTTTGGAGTCAACTGGATTAGTTGACTAAATGGAGAGGCATATATAAATAGTAACTGAAAAATCACACCAATAATGTAAAATTATAACTGAGATCAAAGCTCTGATGAAAAGGGACATGGTCCTATGATAGTGTCTGGCAGTGGGCCTTGACTTAACTGGAACAAGGCCACTGTTTTGGACGTGTGCTAATATCTTAGACATGGGGAGAATTTGAACTAACGGGTTAAAAAGCAAGAAGTGGCTACTAAATAAAGCAAGACTATTCTTTAACTTCCAGGGAATACTAAAGCATCCAATTTAACCAATATTCATGCCCACTTCAGTGGAAGGTGCTTAATTAAAGGACAGACTACTGGAATCTCCAATGACAACAAACACTGAGTGGATGACACAGAAGTCCAACCTCAAAGAAAAATTCTTTTAGCTATAAATAATGAATTCATTGGCATCTCTTAAATGGAGCTACCGAGTGAAAATATTCTGAATAAATGTGTACTGCTTCCCAGAGTATGGCTAGCCAATTTGAAAGGTGGGAAATCCACAGCAAATTGAGGGTGGTTATGTAAGTTGCCCACATCATACAGCATGGAACCAGCGGACTTTCTTCCAAAATTCCTTGAAAACGAAATTAATGAAATTTTATATGGCTATCCTAGCACTTTCTAGTTTGATATATATCATAATTAGTTGTGAAATGCCTGCTTGCTACCAAAGTACAAACTGTGGTGGACTGTGTTTTTCATTTGTGCATCCCTAGCAGAAAGCACAGGGCCATGCTCATAGTGTGCGATCAATAAATGTTTGTTGACGTGAAAGACAATAGTTAAGGCTTTAATTTATCTAACACAATTCACTGACTAACAATCATTATCTACTTCATTTGTATTGGTGAACACTGACATTTAAGGATGTTCTGTTGATATATACACCAGGACCCTCCCAAACAGGAACTCAGCCCTGCTCTCAAGCTTGACAGGGCTGTCTTTACCATCTGATGCCCTCAATCCCAGAAAATCCTCCTTCTTGCCAAACATAGTCATTACATCCAAGTGCACATTTTGGGGCTTGACTTTGAAGTTCAACAAAAGCCATTTTGGTTCCTTTATTTCTATTTTCTCTCTAAAGAAACCACTCTGCAGTTTGCAAAATTCTACTCAGATTCATGACTGCTATCCTGATTGCCAAACTTGCACATCCTTATCACATACTACTCTGTGACAGGCTGGGAAACTGTTGTGAGAATTTTTTCCTGAAAACTAGAGCTTTCAAAATTTACACTGTGTGTACCTATAATACGTTGTTATGCATGTGAAATCTAGTGTCTAGATACAGTAGAAGTTCTCTCAAATAACCTCCCCTATTCATTTTACTAGCTTAACCAATGATCTTCAGTTCCACTGTAAAATACACCATAGCTGATACCTAAGGCATACTTAACTGTCACAGCAAATAGATCACTCCCTAAAAAATCCAAATGCAATTGCACCTTCCAGTTGCACTGTAGGCTTACCAAGAATTGGTTGAATTTGTTTCTAAACCTCTTCATTCCAGTTGTACTTGCTATTGTGCGTCTGTAACTTTAATTGGTATTAATGTATATCTGATGAGTGAGAAAACAAAAAGATGTGGTCTGAAAAATACATTGAATTCTTTGTAATAAGAACAAGTAACTAAAACGTAATTCCTGTTGAATTGGATGTGGGAGACACAACTGTGAAAGATGAAAAATTATAAAAGTCTGGAAGTTTTTTGCCTTGAGATTTCTTCAGATACGAATTTAAGTTTTAGCTCCAGTTTACATAAATCAAAACTAAAAATATTACACAATATATTATGGATGTGGTTCATGTAAGAGAAATAAAAGAGAACTTTAATCAATGGATCCATACCCAAAGAAAATACCTTGAACCTACATTAAAAAATTGATGAATATATTTGTACATGCTTTTAGCTAAAATATTTTTGTCCTGCAAGTATAATTTTTTATCGAAGTTTAGTTGATTTACAATGTTGTGTTAATTCCTATTGTACAGCATACTGATTCATTTATACACACATATATGTTCCTTTTCATATTCTTTTTCATTATAGGCCATTACAAGGTATTGAATATAGTTCCTAGTCCTATACAGTAGGACTTTGTTGTTTATCTGTTTTACATATAGTAGTTAGTATCTACAAATCCCAAACTCCCAGCTTAATCCCTCCCACTCCCTTTCCCGTTTGGTAATCATAAGTTTGTTTTCTACATCTGCGAGTCTGTCTCTGTTTTGTAAATAAGTTCATTTCTGTCCTTTTTGTATTTTTAGATTCCACATACAAATGATATCATATGGTATTTTTCTCTCTCTTTCTGGCTTACTTTACTTGGTATGATGATCTGTAGGTCCATCCATGTTGCTGCAAATGGCATTGTTTTATTCTTTTTATGGCTGAGTAGTATTCCATTATATATATATATATATACATACAAACATATATGTATACACACACACACACACATATACATACCACATCTTCTTTATCTAGTCATCTGTCAATGGACATTTAGGCTGTTTCCATGTCTTGGCTATTGTAAATAGTGCTGCTATGAACATTAGATACATGTATCTTTCCAAATTAGAGTTCCCTCTGGATGTATGCCCAGGAGTGGGATTGCTGGATCATATGGTAAGTCTATTTTTAGTTTTTTAAGGAATCTCCATACTATTTTCCATAGTGGCTGCACCAAAACTACATTCCCACCAACAGTGTAGGAAGGTTCCCTTTCCTCCATATCTACTCTAGCATTTATTGTTTGTGGACTTTTTAATGATGGCCAGTCTGACTGGTGTGAAGTGATACCTCATTGTAGTTTTGATTTGCATTTCTCTGATAACTAGTGATATTGAGCATTTTTTTCATGTGCCTATTGGCCATTTGTATGTCTTCATTGGAGAATTGCTTGTTTAGGTCTTCTGCCCATTTTTGAATTGGGTTGTTTGCTTTTTTTTGTTGACTTGTATGAGCTATTTGTATATTCTTGTCAGTTGCATCATTTGCAAGTATTTCTCCCATTCTGTAGGTTGTCTTTTCATGTGCAAGTATAATTTTTAATAAATCTGTTCTTCAATAGACTTTTTCAATTAATCAGCTACCTACAGATCTCATTCACAAGTAATCAAAGCTACTGTATCTTGGTCCTGAATATGCTTATTTTTCCATGAAAAATGCAAACCAAAAATAGAGGTCTGGTTTTTTTCCTTTTCTTTCAGAAGTTTCTCTTTCACAGTATCACTCCATTCATTTGATGATCAGACTTTGGCAAACTGCCATCCACCTGGTTGCTCAAACCAAAAACTGTAAGTTGTCCTTCATCCACTGTTTTTCCTCACCACTTACATCTAATCCATCAACAAATATTGTTAATTCAGCTTCTAAAACATATTATAAATCATTTCACTTCTCTTCACTGGATTATAAAGGGCAAGGGGAGAATGGCTCAAAATGAAGAGGTAGGTTGTGTTGGTCACGAATGGCCTTGTAGGTCATGGGAAGTAGTTTGGATTTTGTTTCAAATATGATGGGAAGCTATTAGATTACCCTAACTGTCATGTGGATACAGAATTATGAGGGGGTCTGGAAAATGGAACCTAGGAAAAATAATGGGCTACACAGAATTAATCCACAGTGGAGGCTTGTGATGAGTAGTAAATTTAGTAAAAATTAATTCAATTCAGCATATATTCTAAAGATTGAGTCAACAGAACCCACTGAACATAGGGAGTACAAATCAGAGAGAATGGCAATGCATGCAGCCTAGGTTTTTTTAACCCTACATCTGGCTGAATAGAGGGGCCATTTAATGAGAATAAAGAGGAGATAGATAACAAGTTTGTTGGTGGAGGTGGAGAAGCAAAGATAGGATCACATAGAATCAAGAATTCTAACTGCTAAATCGAGGTACCAAATAAGCAATTGAATATACGACTGTAGTTCAAAAAAGTTGGAGCTATAAATTTAGAAATCCTCAGGATATATGCAGTATATAAAGCCACACAACTAGGTGAGATCATCAAGGGTCAGTTTATATTTAGAATTACATAAGAGAAAGCAAACAAAGAGTTGGCAAGGGAGACTGAGGACAACAGATGGAAATTTAGGAGAGTGTAGTGTCTAGGAATGTAAGTAAAGATAGCATTTCAAGGAGGAGAGAAATGTCAAAGATGACTGAGAAAGTAAAATAAAGTCAAAAGTGACCATTCATTTGGCAAGATAGATGTTGGTGACCTTCAGAAAGGAGTAGTGGGAGAAAATTCTGCTTGGCATGGGTTACAAAAAGAATGGGAGGTAGGGAAATGGAGCATCAATAATAGACAAGTCCTGCTTCACAGCTGCTGCACCTCTTGTTAATATCTGGATCAGCAGTGACTCTAATGAACCTAACATTGTGGGCAAAAAGAAGACCCATATCAATATTATCATTATCAGCCATATGAACCCTGGCAAATCCATCACCACTGAGCATCTCATCTACAAGTGTGGGGCATTAATGAGAACTATGAGAAGTTTGAGAAGGAAGCAGCAGAGATGGTCAAGGGATCCTTCAAGTATGCTTGGGTGCCGGGCAAACTGAAGGCAGAAAGAATGTGACATCACCACGACATCTCCCTGTGGAAGTTTGAGACCACCAAAAATTACATCACCATCATCAATGTCCCAGCCAATGGAGATTTCACCAAGAACACGATTACGGGCCCATCCCAGGCTGACTACACTGTGTTCATCGTGTCCAGCAGCATGGGCGCATTTGAAGCAGACACTCCAAGAATAAACAGACCTGTGAGAATATGCTACTGGCCTATACACTGGGTGTGAAGCCAATCATCATGGCCATCAACAGGATGGACTCCACCAAGTCCATCTACAGTACCATGTACTTCCACAAGATCACCTGGGAAGTGAGAGCCTACATCAAGAAGACTGGCTACAACTTGGCTGCTGTGGCCTTCATGCTTATCTCAGGCTGGCATAGCCCAGCACCAACATGTCCTGGTTCAAGGGCTGGAAGGTCAAGAGGAAGGAGGGAAATTCCTCAGGGATGACTCTGCTGGAGCTCAGGAATCCATTCTCCTTCCCACTCAACTAGTCAATGAGACCCTGAGGCTGCCTCTGCAAGACATGTACAAGATTGGAACATTGGCCCTGTGCCGATGGGCCATATGGAGACTGGCTTCCTGAAACCTGGGATGGTGGTCACCTTTGCCCCACCAACCTCATCTCATAAGTCAAGTCTGTGGAGATGCACCAGGAGACACTGCTTGAGGCCCTGCTTAGTGACAACATGGGTTTCAATGTGAAGAGTATGCCTGAAGGACATTCATTGTAGAAATGTGAATGGAGACAGCAGAACAACTCCCATCCCCCTACATGGAGGCTGGTAGCTTTGTGGTACAGGTAACTGTTTTAAACCAAGAGCTGGCAGATTCATGCCAGTTATTCCTCAGGGCCAGACAGACATACAGCCCACATCTCCTGCAAGTTTGCTGATCTGAGGGAAAAGACTGATCAGTGTTCAGGCATGAAGCTGGAGGACAACCCCTAGGCCATGAAGTCAGGCAATGTGCCAATGGTCCTTGGCAAGGCCATGTGTATGAAGATGTTCTCTGCATACCCACCACTAAGCCATTCCACTGTGTAGGACGTGAGACAGACAGTGGCCACTGGAATCATCAAGGTAGTATATAAGAAGTCATCTACTGTAGGCAAGGTCACCAAGTCAGCAGTAAAGACCAGCAAGAAATGAAGCATGTCCCCTACAGTCTCCTCAGCATCTTCAACTATAAAAGTTACTTAACATTCTATGTATTTACTGAGTAAGATTAATACAAATTAAGTAGCTGTCACACACACAAAAAAAGAATAGACAACTCCTCTGCATGTGGCTGTCCAGTTTTCCCAACACTATTTATTGAAGAGACTCTCCCTCTTGTATAATCTTGGCTATAATTTAGCATTAAAATTTATATCATTTAAATTTCCTAAGAAAGTAGAACTTAAATGTTCTCATTATCCTCCAAAAATGATAACTATACTAGGGGATGGATGTGTTAGTTAATTAGATGATGGGAAATCCTTTCATTATGTATCTGCATATCAAATCACCACAATGAATACTTTAAATATCTTACAATTTTATGTGTCAATTATACCTCAATAAGGATGGAATTTAAAAATCAACAACTCTTTTAGAGAGTTTTGCTACAAAGGGGAGCAGAGAAATAAGGCAGTGTGTAGAGAAACACATGAAGTCAAAGAAGAAGTTTTACTTTAAAGATGGGATTATTACATGATGCCCTTGAGTAGACAAGAGCAGGTTGGCTTCTGTGTACAAGCAGAGGATCTGACCTTGGGTGGAACAGGGACGCCTTATCCCTGTCCATAAATGGGAAGGCAGAGCACAGGAACACAAATCCAACTAGGACGGTAGATGTGGTAGTAGAAAGATAAGTTGTTTCTCTTTTATGAATTGTGTTAAAAGTGAGAAGAGAAGAAGGGCTATAGGAAATCTGAGGAAAGAGAAGGTGGACCAGAGACTGACAAGGTATTGCCAGGCACTACGGTGTCTACTTGATGTCTCTGACCTTATTTTTAAGTAGAAACCAATCAATACATAAACATGTTTCCCTCCAGTACATGCAGGGTTCGTATTTATTGTCAACATTTATTTTTATTAATTTATATATTTTATATCTTCCCAACTATACTATACTCTTCAAAATATTACATCCACTGCTCTGCTCCTAAGACCTTTACCCACACTGCCTGACATGTAATTGGTATTCCATAAATATTTGCTGACTGAATAATTCAATATCTACACATACCTAAAATATGCTTAAAACTGAACTCATTAATATCCTTAACTCTTCCAAGTACACACTTGTTCCTCTACTTTTTATTCTATAATAGTTTATCCAATCAATTTCTCAATCCAGAAATTTGGAAAGCATCCTATATCCTCCCTCATTTCATTTCCCATGACCCATTAATCATCAAATTCAAACAATTCTGCCATTTAAGTATTTCTTGTAACTATTCACTGCTCTCCATTCCTGTAGCCAATTTCCTTGTCAGGTCACCATCACCTCACCTGGATTACTGGAAAAGCACTGTAATAGCTCCCCTAGCTTTCTTTCACTTCATTCCCCACAAGTCCATTCTCATATCTTTCAAAAAGTATAAATCTTATTATGTCCTCCACAACATTAACCCCACCACTGATTCTTCAGTAGAACCCTCAGGGCAAAATTCTCTTTTTTAATGATTTATGATACGTCTCTACGTCTCTTAATCTGGCCTAGAACTTTAGTTACTAAATTAAATTAATTTCAGTTCTCTAACTAATTAGTGGTTCTCTATCAGCTCTTGGGTCTTTGCACGTGCTTTTTCCTCCACCTGGAACAGTCTCTTCACCATCAGCTCCTACTCATTCCTTTCTTTCTCAACTTAGAAGTTACTTCCTCTAAGAAGTTTTCCCTATATCATGGCACTGTTTAGGTACTCCCCCTAAATGCTTCCAAAGCCCCCTGTGTATGCTGGGGTTCTATAACCTTCCTTTAGAGCATTGTTTCAGCTCAAACCCAGATAGTAACAAATATTTACAGGGTAGATAGAATCTTATGGTTCTTGTAGTGAATTTATACCTCTATTCTTCCCCCTTAGTCCCTTAGATAACAAAAAAAGGAGGGGGATTAAGGGGTGCCTATTTGCTAAAGAAAAAGAAACCTATTTCTACCAGGTGCCCTCCAGAGATGGTAAGACAGGCAGATCCGAGCAGCTCTGTGATCGTGGGCCAATGAGATAATGATGAGGACAATCCTTTTTACTGCCTTTCCCCCCCAAATATAAGTTAGAATTTTACAAATAAATTTCTCAGAAAATCTGTGGTCTGGAAACTACTTGATATTACTTTGTTCTCCTCAGGAGTGAATCTCAATGTATTTGTGTTTCTAATTTGTCTCAGGCTCTTTCAATAAGCATCCATTTAAAATACTTGAGTAAATATTTGGGGAAAGTGAGAAGTATAATTTTCATCTCTTCATGATTACTTTACAAGCATTATAGTAAGTCACAGGAAGTAAAAAAATATTCTAAAAAGTCAAAGTAGCATGTCTTATAGCAAAAGATCTGGTTAATTTTAAGTGAACAAGCACAAACTAACCACTGCAATTTCTGCAGCAAACCAAATCACACACCTAGATTTAGAAGCAAAACTTTCCAGTTTTCTCATATTTGCCATTCTTTGGTTACAAGTGTTCAAGATGGAGGCAGAATGGTCCTATGATGACTTCTCTTCAAATTCAAAAGGCACAGGCATAGAGGAGATGAATGAAAGCAAAGAGGGACCCATAGATAAATTCAAAGCCCAAACTAAAATCACTTGGTATTTAATCCCAACTCATCTCATCCCCTATTTATTTAAATGTTACTATGATTCTAATAATTTTTAAATAGCTTACAATTTCATTTCTTACAGTATAATCATATAAACTATATATGAAAACACATCACACAAAAGTAAGCACAACATGGAGGTCTGTCATCTTCATGGAACAAGCAGACATAGTCATTATGTCTTAATATATACTCAGCAGTAGAGAGAAAACAAAATAGCTGCTCACGGAAATTAATCTGTTAAAGTCTTATAAAAATATCTCTCTGAGAGACTGTATACGTGGTTGACCCTTTCATCTCCATACACTGTTAAATGCTGCATTGCCTTTGGCAGTGTTTACTCCCAACGTACTTGTTTATATTCTCCATTAAATCATTCATTGCAAATATCTGAACTCAAGAAGGGCTCTTGAGGAATCATGTATACCAAGTTTTAGAAAACTATACTTCAAATCAGGATGACCATGAACTTACCAAGTTTTAAATATTTCCACAAAAGCACATTCCATAAAAGAGAACTGAGACAGGGTTGCCAAATTTAGCATATGAAAATGCAAGACACCATTTAAGCTTGGATTTAAGATAAACAACAAATACTTTTTCAGAATAAATATGTCCTGTGCAATATTTGGAACATATTTGTGCTTAAAAAGTGTTCACTGTTTATCTGAAATTCAAATTTAAGTGTCCCGTATTTTATCTGGCAATCCTAGAACTGAAACCTAGCCAAGGATAACTTCTGTCAGATGACTCCATTTCTCTGCTATAGATTGTCACATGTAAGATCATTCATCCAAGAGAAAGGGTGATCATAAGTTGACAACTGCAGGTTAATTAAGAACTAATTGTTGGTCAAGTTGTCAAAAATCAATACTTCTATCTCCAATGTAACAGTCAATTCAATCAATACAGATTTTTAAAGGATTTTAAACAAATACGATTCTATAATTTTTTTCTCTACTAATCTAGAAACAAAATGGTGCTCATTTCATTTTCCTTGTGAGATTATCTCCAATGGACAACATAAACTTTTGTTAAGTTAGTAATATAAAACTTGAACTTCATGAAAGTCAATATGAAAGGCAAGACAGTGCATTTTTAATAATAAACATTTTGCTTGTGTGTTTTAAATGTAATTAAAACTGAATTTATCATCCTGCCTCCCAAATCCATTCTTCTCCAATATTTCTCTTCTCCCCAGATAATATCATGGCCCTGCCTGATTATCAAGTCATAAATATGAGTTATTATCAATTCTTTTTCACACAACCCAAATTTTAGTTATTGAGTGTTTACTATATTTATCAATGTTACCATATTATGTATTTGCTATACCACTGTAATAAATTTTACCCTGAATTCTCTTGTCTCTCTTGTCTGTTGCAACACCCACGTCAGAACTATCATGACTCACTCCACAGATAAGAAACTGAAGCATAAAGAGGATGAATGGCTTGTTCAAGTTTAAACAGCTGAGCAGTCAGAGAGCCAGAACTAAAATCTAGATCTATCTTAATCACTGTTAACTCCACACATCCAGCTGGTCACCAAGTTCTATCAATTCTACTTCCTGAATATCTTTCAAATTCTTTCTCTACACCCTATCCTACCACCGAGTCCAGGTCCTCATTGGTCCTCTTAACTGGTCTACAATTTTGGGTTCTTTATTAGTTTCAGGGGGCTGCCATGAAAAACTACCATAAATTGGGTGGTTTAAACAACAGAAATTTGTTGTCTCCCAGATCTGGAGGGAAAAAGTCCAAAAGTAATGTGTCAGCAGGACTGCTTCCTCCTGAAGGCTATGAAGGAACAATCTGTTCCAGGCCTCTCTCCTTGACTTGTAGATGGCCATCTTCTCCCTGTGTCTCTTCATACCATCTTCCCTCTGTGCATGTCTATTTCTGGGTCCAAATTCCCCTTTTTTATAAGAACACCAGTCATATTGGATTAGGGAACCACTTGACTTCAGTATGACCTCATCATAACTCAACTAATACCATCTGCAATGACCCTATTTCCAAACAAGGTCACCCTCTGAGGCACTAGAGTTAGAAACTCAACTTTTTTGAAGGAGGACACAGTTCCACCCATAACAGATCTCTTCTGTTCTGCTCTCCATTCCCATCAAAGTGCGTTTGCTAAAATTCTAATCTAATCCTGTCATTTCCTTGTTTCCATATTTTCAAGGACAAGACACAGCCTCCAGAATAAGAGGCTAAACTGGGGATGTGGAGATAAGAGAGTTCTTTATGATCCATTGTGTGCTTGTTATTCCAGCTTTAGTTCTAGCCTCTTTCCACTCTCCTTGTTTAGCCCTTGAACTTTAAAGTTCTAAACAGACAATAAACTTGACCTGTTCTCTTTTATCTCTAGACTCTTGCTGGAGCTCACTCTACCATAAACACCCTGTGCTTCTCCCTCATCTCATGCTTAGTCTCCATCCACACAAGAGAAGACCTGCTCATTTTCCTTTCCAGGAGTTTTTACAAAACACATTTCTGATGCCTTCCTCTTGTGCCATCCACATTTCTCGTGAAGGATGAATGTTCTAAGCTGATTGTTCTGAGCCATATTATGTTAAAAACGAAAAAAATTAAAGGTATAAAACAATGATTATCATAGGCCCTCAGGTCTATAAGGCCAGCTTTGGGGTAAACGTCAAAGTTATAAATGTGATGTTCATTAGACACACCAGTGGTTTGGGTCACCGTGTTAAAGCTTAGTGCTCATGTATCAAGTGCACTCTTGCCCATCTCTTCTCTTCCTCCATTCAGGTACAGCAGGCCCACTCATGCTTCCCACCCCTCTATATTAAACACAGCAGAACAGGGGAACCCTTTATCACTCCCTTTTCTAGGTTCTCTGCTATTGGTGAAGTGAATCAGGACTTTGGTGGGGCCAGTTTCTATGACAGAATTTACCAGAAGCACTGTGTTTGGGAAGTTCTAGGTCACCTGCATCTAATAATAAAACAAATGTTCACTCTTCTTGTGGTCACAGATCATTATATACATTATTGTTAATCTGCCCAGCAATTCTGCAAAGGTGGTCCATACTATCTCCATTTTATTCTGAGACCTTAAGTAGTTTGCTCAGATTGCACAGCACAGAACTCAGATTCAGGCCTGTTCAATTCCTCAGCCCCTCTCTTAGCCTTTCCTTCTGACTGAAATGCTCTTCCTGACAGTCTTCAACAGACTCTTCCTCAACATTCCAGATGCTCAACTATCATTTCCTTTGCAAAACTTCTTCTGGCCAGCAATACCATTATTTCCATTATCTCCATTATTTCTCCTTCTCTCCCCAACCAAGGCATAAATCATTGCTTTTGCCTCTGTTTCCACAGCACTCTGTATGGGATCTCTTTTGTAATGATAAATACATTCATTGTAATTTTCCATTTACATATCAGACTCCTCTCCCAGACTGGCAGCTCCTTCAGGTGAGTTCAGGGCCCATTTCTTACTCATGAATGTATCCTCCAAATCTTGTTCAAGGCCTGGAACATTGAATATACTCAAGAATAAATACTGTTTGACCATGGAACTAAAATGGACATGATGTGACTGCCTAAGACACAGCCCTAATGAGAGACACTGCCACAGGGAATGTGGAAACAATCAAAGGCCCTTCTTCCCCAGCAAAAAAGATCATAAGACCTTCTCTGGAAATAGGCAGTGACGTTAAGACTGGAAAGACCGTCACTGTGCTTAAAAGTATACAAGGGCGGCCACTATTGAAAAGTAAAAATGACTTTTTTCAAATAAAAAAATTTTAATTCAATCCTCAAGGTATTATAAAGTTTTCTAAAACTAACATTTCCAAAAGGTTCAACAGGGATGACATTTTCCTCTTCTGTACCTAGAGTAGAGAAAAGTTCCCTGCTTTGGGCCTGTTGTTCTTACGTATTTCCCCATTGACACAAGATGCTTTATTTATAGAACTATTTAATTAGCAAGACCTTTATTTTTGAGAGGAGTCGTACTCTTTTTTTTTTTTAAGTAGAATATCACTCTTAAGGAGCTTTGAAATACTGCTTTAAAAAAAAAAAAGGGAGTTGATTTGCATGGCATAGAGCATGTTGTAAAACAGGCAGCGCATCATTACCACCACCCACTCAAAACCATTTTAACTATAATCTCTGTATTTGGGTAGTTCAGCTAATTAACAACCTGGTATTACTGCAAAGATGAGACTGTCATGTTATTTGAAGTGGTTTTTAACAGTCGTTAAGCACTAACTACTCAATTTATTAACAGTTTGTTCCACCTTAAGTGAAGGAAATTACATAATTATTGTGAGTCTGAAAACGAGAAGAAATAGATATGTACATTTTTTCATTACTTATAAAGAATTCCAAAATTAAAATGGTGTTTTTAAGTACAAGTAAAATTCTAGAAAATGCATATTAATAGTATGATATCATGTTATGGGTATGTAACCTTCTTCCTCACACACCTTTGTTTAACTTTTAGCTTGATGTGATCTAACAAAAATAGTGCAGGAAAGATAAAACATGCTTTGGAAGGAGAATAAGCAGTGGTTTAAAATGTGGACCTTGAAATCAGATTGGCTGGGTTCGAATCCTGGCTCTACCACTTACCAGTGCAAAGAACTCAGGCCTTAATCTAACCATGTTTCTCTTTCCTCACCTGTAAAATATAGATCTTAATAATAATAGGGTTCCTCTATGGGGCTGTTGTGAGAATTAATGATTTAATACATGCAAAGCACCAGAACACTCAGCAAATACTGGCTATCATTAATTTGGTCTAGCTCTCCTTGTAATTACCTATTTTCCCCAACGTCATACTTTACAGGATGATTTCCCTACCTTTCCAAGCATTAGAAGCTCTTTTCCAACTCTAAAAATTTCTCAGACCATCACACCATGGCAATTGTATACTTTTCATCCATTACTTGAGAATGTGCAAAATCACAAAAACCTATTCTGAATTTAGTCATAATTTTATACAAATTACTGAATAGTTTTCCCCACCAAAAGGCATTCAGAGGTGGCCTTGTGTGACCTTTAAGCATGAAAGGGTTAAATGGTCTGAGTTGGGGAGAAAGGTCATCATGACAGGGATTCTCAACTTGACATTTACTATCTACTCCATCTCAAGAGGTTATTTCAACTGGTCATATTTTGACTGATTTTATAGGGGACAGGTTGATATTGTCATATTCCCAAATATGCATTCCTGAAGGCCTCAGGATATAATAATTTGTTCATTTATTAATTTATTTAATAAAATGTTACTAAAAGCTGACTACATATTGGGCACTATATTTAGAGCCGAGGGAATGCCTCTCCAGTGACAGAGGTCTACTTTTTTTTCACAGGCAAGGTGAGGAAATGAGTACCCAGGACTCAGGAAAGAAAAGAGAACAGGAAAATGAGTAAGGGTGGAAGAAAAAGGCAAACTTAGTTTTTCTGATTCTCAATTCAGTGATCACTCTAAAACTTGAGACTGTTTCATGGTTTGAACTCATCTCCCAACAATGGGGAAGGATATTTGTCTTTGAATGCCAATTCCTAGTATAATATCTGGGATGTAGCTGGTGTTTAATAAATGTTGGGTGAATGATGTATGTATGTACAGATGGATGGATGGATGAATGGATGGATAGACAGATGGATGGATGGATAGATTCACTTCAAAGCACAGGATTCTTGAAGTGATTAACAAGGAGTTCTCAGTTCCAATCTTTCCCAATTTTTTCTTCAGATAAAATAATTTATGCTTTAAAGCCAGTTCTCCTGGGAAATGTAGAAAGATACTTTAAATATTTTTTAGAAGATAAAAAAGGAAGATACATAGTTGAATGAAGGGAATCAATGATAAATGAACTATCACCTCAGGCATTTTCCTCAGGAGTCACGCTTACCTAGATTGACATTAAAATCTTGTAGCAAATGTACCCCCAAAAATCTGTGACTGCTTTTCTTCCTTACCAGCATCTCCTCTACTCATTTTAAAACTATGTAAATTTGCTCTCGATTTCACCTCAGTTAGCCACCCACACCCACACCAAATCACAACGAGTTAACCTCACAGATACTCTCATCTAATTTTTGTTTTAAATAATCCTGAAAATCACATGTCCCTGTGTTCCTGGAAATGAAACTGTGTGTGCGTTTGGGTGTGTGTGTGTACACCTATATATGTGTGTGTATAAATTACCAGAAATAGTTTTCTGGTAGAGAGCACTCCAAGTACCTGGAGATCTGGGACGACCTGTTCTTTTTTCCATGAACACTTTGCTACTCTCTTTAGGACTTAAGTTTGTCTTTGTTTAGGATGCAGGGACACCAAACTGAGAAGTGACATCCACCAAGCGAATGGGGGAGGAGGAGCAGGCTTGTAGTTAGAGTGCCCCAGGAGAGATTCTAAAGGCCATTGGAACTGGGAATTATGAGTGAAGAGTCCTATCAGTCACATTCAGAAAGCCATTGAGGAAAACTTCTAAGCAGGCAAGTGATGGGATTTGATTTACTTCTTTACAAGATCATTTGGTATGCTGTATGCAGTGGTGGTCAGAGAGCACAAAAAGCATAAGAAAGAGACTATAATATGTAACTTGGGACAAAATTGAAAGAAATTTAAGTATTTTTTCCCATTAAATTTCAACCATTATTAATCCATTATAATTTAATTTCATTTTTCCATGTTACTTTGAAGTAAAAGCCTTAAATGTCTCACATCTTGGATTCCAGCATCAAATAACCACAGACCCAGGCATGTCCACATCGTTCGTTTTTGTCCAAGTGTTTCAAGGCCCTGGAGAATCCTGACATCTAACGCCTTTAAAATTCTCCTAATAGTCATCAGAGAGAAAACATCATTTTGTTACCTTACTCTTTCACTGAGTTTGACTCATTGTATCATCATCCTGTTTCAAAGCCTAACTACTTGCTCCAGACAATGTTTGTGTCCCTCAAAACTTCATTTGTTAAACTCTTAACCCTCAATGTGATGGCATTAGGAAGTAGGGCCTTTGGTGGGTGATGAGGCCCTAAGGGTAGAGCCCTCATGAATGGGATCAGTGCCTTTTAGAGACATCAGAGAGCTCTCTGCCACCTTCTGCCAAGTGAGGACACAGTGAGAAGATGACTGTCTATGAACCAGGAAGCTGGGCCTCACCAGACCCCAAATCTGCTAGCACCCTGATCTTGTCCTTCCCAGCCTCCGGACCTGCAATAAATACATTTCTATTGTTTAGATTTCTACTGTTTCCACCCAGTCTATGGTATTCTGTATAGCAGCCTGATCAGACTCAGACACTACTCTTGGAGAGCTTTGTTGCTTCATGTTTTTTGTCCCCCGGCAGACCGGCTGTAGCAATACCGTCTGCCCCATCCCCAACCCTGCAAGATCCCTAGAGTGGGAATCCCACACTCTGCCCAGCACACCACCTCCCCTCAGTCCACACAGCCCCGTCTGCTCCAGCCCTCAGCATTTCTCTTCAATGGTGCTGCGAGGGCTTCCTGACATGTCTAATACACTCTGGAAGAGACAGCTAGATGACTGTATTCAAATACTGAGAGAAACACCTTGTTGGACTGAAAAGAAATCACTTTCAGCAGTGAATTCTCCATTGCAAAGTGTGTCATGTCTCAACATTATGAATTATAAGAGGCCTTAAATGTTTTTAAAAATGTAAATCTACAACAAATTTTTAATGTAAAGAAAAATCATACCTTAAAAGAATATAAAATCATGTGGATTAAGTAAAATAATATATTTA
The DNA here is from genome assembly GCF_048564905.1 of Vicugna pacos. NCBI lineage: Eukaryota > Metazoa > Chordata > Mammalia > Artiodactyla > Camelidae > Vicugna > Vicugna pacos. The sequence goes on along the minus strand of NC_132987.1, from coordinate 50,608,739 downwards.
AAGGGAAAGAACACAATGTTAACTGCTGTTATTTCTGTTAGCTGGGATCGTGATTTCTCTATATATACTTTCTCTATTTTACAAGTTTTCTACAATGAGAATATATTACCTTAGACACCATAAATAGTTATCTTTCAAAAAGTAAATATGATATTTTATATAAACTTTAAATTAACTTTTTATGATTCTTAGTACATTGTATATTCTTGTATATTCTATTTTTGACTGCAAATTCGGTGTGTGCACATGCATACTTGAACATAACTTTATTTCTATCATAAGCCTTAAATGATGAACTAATAGGAAAGTGAGAAAATAAAATTCATATACCCAGTGATTCCTTAAAACATATTCTTACTTCCTTAAGGCAGATTCTTAGTTTCCTTTGTAATTAGGGATAAGTTTGTCAGATACATGTATATTCATGTATGACTGAAGCATTATGCTGTACACTAGAAACGGACACAACAAAAACAAACAAAATTAGCCTTCTGCTGTATGCCTACGTAAATGCCTCATGTATGTTGCCTCATTTAAATTTTTATTTTAATATTCATAGTAACTATGTAAGAAGACATTTTCCTGTAGTAGCTAAGAGCCATTAAAAATCAAAAGCTTCATTGAAATCCTCAGTCTACTACCTACTAGCTATGTGGTCTCAGGCAAAGGACTTAACCTCTCAGCCTCAGTTCTTTCCTGTGTAGAGTGAAGATAAAATAATAGTGCCTTTCCCACTGGGTTGCTGAAAGTTAAAGGAGATGTGCCTATAAAGCAGTAAGTAAAGTGCCTAGCACATAGTAATCACTGGGTACATTTTTGCTCTTATGTGCTATTATCACCATCTTAGAGATGAGTAAACTGAGGTTTAGGAAAGCTAGTCATGATTTCAGTCCAGGGTTCTCTGACTTCAAATCCACTTGTAAATTCTCAATCACATTATAGTTAGAGAAGTTTCAGTCCAAATGCCTCGAAGGTCTCAAATGGAAATGTTCTAACATGATGCAAACTGAACTGTGAGGCAGGTCTTAGCTCTTTGAGGTTCTTTTACTATTTTCACTACACTTTCTTAAAATGTAATATGCTATGAGATTACAATGCTCAGAGCCTGTAGTTACTGAGTTTTCTCTTTTTCCAGAAGAGCTTTTGCTTTCGTTAAGAATCTTGCCTTAAATGTATAGATACACGGTTCTGCTTAATAAGCGACATCAGGGAAACAGCAATAGGGATCACAGGATCACCACTCTGAACAACAGCCAGTCCCCCCACAGGACTGCAGCTGAACACCTCGGGCAGGATGAGGCTGGTTCCAATCTAAAAGCCTACAACATACAGGGAAAATTATGTTCTTTTTTGTGTGACTTCTCAATGATAGTTTTGTTATTCTCCTAGATAACACACCACTTTTGCTATGTGAGTGTAGTGGTTAAGAAAAAAGGCTTTTGGACTTGAAAAGACCCCAATTCAGGCCCCTTCTCCATCATTTCTGGCTACAGGATGCTGTGCACGCTAAGCTCTTTGAGTCTGTTTCTGTGTCAATGTAATCAGTACCCACCTCCCAGGAGAGAGGAATAAGGAGAAAACTAAGAGAATATGTGTGACGTACTTAGCACAGTTCAGGTAGAGCGGCAGGCCTTAGTCAACTCTAGCTGTACTGTTAAAAAGAAAACATGTTTTCAGATTCCAAAAAAACCTCCTATTTTAGGCAGCATTTTCTAGAGGAAAGAAATGAGTCAGGAGATGTGGATCCTATTTTGGGCTCAAGAATTGTAGTCACAGGAACCAGCAATTTCCCTGAGAGTTTGTGAGCTGATTATAATATGAAGAAAGTAATATTTTTGCTTACCTGCCTGGATGCATGTAATACAACTTTGCACTCCTAAGAATGAAAAGTAAAAAACATAATTTTTTCTATCTTGTGGACCTTTTTCATTGGGTGCGGGGTGAGGAGAGTACTCCAAACCACTTTCTGCTGTGCATTCCTCTTTAAACTCTATGTGCACATGTCAAATTGTCAACAGCCAAATCTAGTCTACAGATGCAGAGCAAACCCTGCTTTAGAAGCTATGAAAACTATGCAGAGATGCTCAAAGCTACTGGGAAACAGAAAAACTTGAAAATCAGCAAAATTAACTCCTGAAAAAACTCTTCCTGCCTGTACCTTATCACTCTGCTGCCCTTTCCCTGTGCTGTGCATACTAAAAGGAAGTGGGAGGGGGGCAGAAATAATGGAATGCCTGGATTCCCTTTTGATGCTATGCTCAGAAACGGTTTCTCTAGGGTCTAAAGAGATGTTCTTTGGAGGTTGAATAATATGAATTCAATTCTAACCCAACTCTGGAAGCATAACTTCAAGGAACCAATAACATTACTATTATTTTTCCCTTTGTCATACTTATCCCAGAAGAATGATAAGTGTTTTTGCTGAATACTTCTTAAAGCTTTTCCTTCCTGATGGAATTTTAGTTTTTGTAACAAAGCTTATACAGCAACCATAAAAGTCTAAAACTATTAATTAAATTGTTAGGGAAGATCCCAAAAGGCTTCAGAATTAAAATATTATATTTTAATTTGACTTTTCAAGATTTCAGAATTCTCTCCTATAAAACAATAAATAAAGGTTCAGCGCCCCAAAATGGGTGCTGTTTGTCATGTCATCATGTCATCGTGCACACGCACTGCTTCTGTTCATTCAACTGAGTAGTATTTCTAACTTGTGAATGCATCAACAGGAACCGAAAATAACGCTAGGAGACTGATGTCAACAACAACAACAACAACAACAGAACACTAATAATTGAGAAGTCGGAACATAACCTGCTTTTTTCTCCAGGAATCACTGACAGCAAGTTCCATGAACTATGTGTTTGTCATTTTATATTTGCCTACAGTGACACCTGCTGGAAATCCCTTGCAGTTTTAAAATGAAAATAAATTTTAAAATAAAATAAAAACCAAGCTTTGAAAACAACAGCCATATGCTGTTATTATTATTTTTTTACTAAAAACACATTGTTTACCCTTCAATTTATTTTCTGATGCTGCTTTTGAATTTCCTTTTTGTGTGTGTGCAACCTGAGAAACTAAGATTCAATTCCACTCGATGAAATAATGATTTTACTGGTATGATAAAGTTGGAATTAACTCTTATATGATGCAAACTCTTTTAAAATGGAAACATTTATAAACAGTTTAGTTGCATTATTTTGCTTCCTTCTGAAATACTGCTTTAAACATGTACATATCAACTGCAGTGTGATAAGTGAATTTTTAAATCCTGCTTAAGATTGAATATCAAGAGATTTAATACTGTTAAATATTTAACAGCTAGCACTTTCCTCAGCAGCATGAATGGACAAAACCATGTTGTGTTTGGAGTGTTCTGGTTGCTTTTTAGCATAAATGACGTGTCTGCCACACTGTGCACTAAGCGACCAATATGGATCTCATGCAAGTCACTGTGGATTTCAAGAGACTTTATATACTAAGGGTTCCCATCTCCCAGTGACACAGAGAAGGATTTGCACACCTAAGTCCCATTGCCAGTAATAGAATTCACTCACAAAAATTCTGGCACATTAAGAAGGTGCAAGAATTTACATGGGAAAGGATCTTTCATAAAGTCAACCTCACACCAGGATTTGGTATCTGGCACTTTTCACCAACAGTGGGACACATCTGCCATGCAATATGTCTATTCTTGAGTTCAGTCCCTTCCCAGTGTTGTCCCAGTCATTTCAGTCTGGTTTATGTGCTATTGGTGGCAATTTCTCCTATTAAAAAGTTTTTTCATTAGTTTTTATATTCTATATTAGCATTTTTCTATAAAATTAGCATAGTGCTTTTGTTAATTATGCTATACAATGTCTGCCATTTTTTAGGGAATTGGTACTCAGATTCAAACTCTCTGTAATTTTAACTTTAAAGTCTTATAAAGACCTACTTGACAAATTTTAAAAAATTTTCCAAAATATTAAAGCTGTTTTTAGAGTTCCTTTTTAATGCAACCATGTAGGGGTTCTTGTAAAATAAACTTTTATAAAAACTAGCTCCAGTTCACTTTTAACTATACCTCCATTTCTATAAGTACTCCCGTTAGCATTAGACAGAGAAGATTTGGTTCAAAACAAAGGTTCTGATAGCTTCATGCCAACCACAAAGCTGGTTCTCCATTCTACTATAGTTGTTCCTATGGGAAGGAAATGGTATCTTTGCTTAAAAGTCAAAATTCATGAGGAAATAAATTTTCTCTGATGTCTTACTTTAAAACCTCTATATCAATCCATTCTTTCATTACTTCAGCACTAAAGACCTTGTCTTTATAAACTAGCAAAGATGTCAAGGATCTGTGGAGATGATATAGCCCACTTAAAACTCTATATATGACAAAACTTTGGCCCATAGAGGTAGACTAAGGTCAGGTATACAAGAAGCATTTGCTGAATTAGCTAGATATTCTCGGTCCTGTATTACGACTTCTCTAGCAAAGCAAAGCCAATAGCCTTTTTATCACTGTCCCTTACAGCCTGAAGTGGTTACGGTACCTTTGGAAAAGAGAGAGACTTTTTAAAAAGACAATATTTTTCTACGTGCTCACATAAATTTTATCTACATACCTTCTAAATACTTAAGAGTATCTCCAAGTTTTTTTTTCTCAATTCCTATCGTTGAGTTTTCTAGGCAGTACAGTAGATTCCTCTAATTTTTAAACTCTACCCTCAATTAATCCACATTACAGGAGAGAGACTGAAGTAAGGTATAGAAAATAGAACCCCTTCAGCCCCAAGAATCACAAGAGAGATTCAGAGAGACTTGGATTTCTTACCACATAGAGGAGAGAGTTCAGAAAAATGGGTTTAAAGTAATCCCAATTAAGCTGGACCTCTTGTGGGCACAAGAGTTTACTTGGCATATAGATTAATATTCATATTTGTTTTAATTCTATATTTATATTTGCTTTTGTATATTGCAGGTTGGATACCAAATTTGATATCCAACCTATTAGCAAATTTTAAAATATTCAAATCATTAGAAAAATCATCAGAAAACTATATTAATGAAATTAATCATTCCATGTTTATTCATGCTTTAAAGAGTTAGTCCTCAAATGGCATTTATATAGATTTGAGACTAGGGATGGGGAGAGGGTATGGGTTCCTGGATGTTTTCTCTCAGAGTATTTGACTCTTGGGTTCTCATTGTTATGACAGTTCAAATCACATAAGCATCTTCAGAGTGACACTTTAAAACTGAGAACTATCATGTCATTTCAGTGACCATATTTCTTTCAAGTAACTCTATTTTCAGTGTTATAATCTAACTGGTAAAAAGACCTAAGGCAGACCTAATGTGTAAATGATGAATTTTATCGGGTGAAAAACAACTCACATAATAGTATACAATGTCCAAATCAAGATTTTTCAATAGTTCCTATAGAGAACAGTAGTAGGAAAATTGAGTCATTCCACTATGGTGTGGATATCTTTTAAGTTTTTTTGTGTCTTGTAGGTCTTCCTTTTAGATTTTTGGTAGGGCTAAAAATCAAGACAGCTACCATCCTCTTTCTCTGGAATTGGGCATATGACCCAACACAGCTGATTAGAAGATTCTGTGACTGGTCCAAAGAAGAACATGTGATTCAAATAAGCCAATCAAAGTCCTTTCTGGTGGTGGTTATGGATACCAGAAGGGTCTTGATCTGTAAAGATGACTTTGGCTTGGAGATGCCCAGAGACCAACTTTGCTATCACATGGATAGAAAGAGATAAAGTACTGAGAACGAAGCTCTCATGGAAGAAACCAGGAGCAGAGGTAGAGGCATGGTTTAAATGAAAGAACTGAAACCCTTGGGTCTAGCCATTTCTTAAACATTGGTTTCATCTTTCCAGCTATATATGTATAATCCAACATATTCTCCAAAGTTATTTTTTGTTGTTATCTTGCTTAAACTAGTTTTAATTGGGTTTCTGTCCCTATAACCAAAAGAGTCTTGACCAATATATCTGGCACACGATAGCATATCCACATGTAACATAAAAAAAGCTGAGTGTTGCAAAAGTTGATACCATATTCACACTCTTAAGTGGCCATTTCATTTTAGAAAAATAATATCAATCATTATGTTAATTTTAATACAAGTTGTATTGGGTTTGTAGTTTATTTGTCTTTAATATGTACACTTGCTTTTGTTTTATAGTTTTATGAAAACTATAAGCATAAAGAATCTTATATATATAGTTTTATGTTTTCTCATATTTAGGTAATATAAAAACAAAAATCATTTAAGTTAACACTGGGAGTCTACAATAAGTTTCTCCCTTTAAAAGGGGTCTGTCCTGAAATCAAGCTTGAGAACATACTCTATTGTGAGTCTCAGAGAAATAAACACTCTCATATGTTGCTGGCAGGAACGCAAAATGATATAATTACATACAGAGGGTAATTTCCTTGTGTCTTTAACCTTTGAGATCTATTCCAGAGCTACTTTTTGGAACCTACCCTAAAGACAAACAAGCAAAATATAAAATATCTGTGCACAAGGTGCTTATTATGGCACTATTTGTAATAGCAGAAGATTGGAAAGAATCTAAATGTCCATGAATAGGGGTCTGGCTGAATATACTATGGCATTACCACACAGAGGAGAACTATGCAACTGTAAAAAGGAATAAGCAAGATTTTACTAATAAGGAATGATCTCCAAGATATATTAAAGTTTTTTTTTAGAGAAGCACAGTATAGAGTAATATTTGTGGTAAGTTCTCCTTTTTTATAAGAAAGGTGAAGGAAAATATTAATGTAAATATACAGTTTTGCTTATATTTTTAAGAAGAAATAATAGAAGGATAAACTAAAAACTAGTAAAAACTGGTTTCTATAGGGCAAAAGGGAGAAATGTGGACAGGGCAGGGATGAAAACATTTGTTTAATGTATCCTTTTATATAGTTTTGAATTTGGGATCATGTAAATGTTTTACATAATTAAAAATCAAACAGGGAAAAGCATTTCTTAAAAATTAAAATAAATGAAAACAAATGAACTGAACTGTATATCAAATTGGTAGCATAACCACACAAAGAACAGAAATACTTGAAATAACTTCAAAGTAGAATATTGACTGTAAATCTCTCATGGGATCCATTATAAGGACAAAATAATCTCAAAGAAATATTAAGTTGTATTCATTAGTCTCACTGTTAGCATTAAAATCAGTGTTATTATTACTAGTATAGCTATTACAGGTACATTGTAGTATAAAGCAAATAAGTAATTATTCTAATATTGTTGACAGTCAAGATTTTTAGTGGAAAAGAAAAAAACACAAGTATAAAATATAAAAGTTCAGCAAAAAAAAAATCCATGGTTTTCCATTTAAACTGTAACATTAACATGCACACATAAGTTTTTTTTCTGAAATTCTTAGATTTTGGTCTCTAAACATCATTCCAAAAAAGGAACCAGGGATACTTGGAAAAATTGCTGATCCCAAATGGAGCAGGAAATGTGTAAGATAAGCCTCCAGCCTCTGTTGTGACAAAAAAGTAGAAATTTATCAAAGACTAACGTGGTCATGTTGGAGGAATACAGGAGTTAATTTAAAGGGCTTTCTTTGGCCTTAAATGGGACAATTTAAGCATTGAAAAGAATAATGATTGTACCTGAGTTAATTTTATATACACACACAGATGAGTTTAAAATGACACTTAAAAAGTTTCATTGGTCACCATTGGAGGTTGCTAGACTACCAAACCATTACTATGAAAACTGATAAGTTGGATGAAGGAATCAAACATGTATTGGGCCCTCCCTGTACACACTGTATTTCAGAGCTAGTAAAGGAAAATTATTGACAGACGAATTCCAGCTAATGGAAAAGGAATGATAATATTACAAAATCACCATTTTATAACTTTTAAGAGAATAACTGACCTAGGCAATGAATATTAATGCCTGCTAAACCAACAGCAAAATACTGATGGGAACATTTATAATGGAGTGATCTGGCCAACATACCACCACAACCACTGCACAAACTAAAAGTAGGACAATCAAATATAATGTGATTCATGATGTGAGATAATAGGAAGGAAAAAATTTTTTTTCTTAAAAAAATTATAACTAATACAATATCTAGAACATAAACATCATAAAGATGTAAGCAGCCAATGCAAAATGTGGGAAATTCTACAGGACAAATGACCCCATGTCTCAATCTATATCATGACATGCAAAATAAGGAGGCAGAGAGGAAAGGTCAGGAGAAAATGTTACAAAATAACTGAGACTTAAACAAAACAAACAAATGCAATGTGTGGACACTGGATCCTGATTTGAACAAATTAAATATAAGACATTTTTGAAGCAATCACGAAAATGGACAGGGTATTAGCGGATACTAAAAAGTTATGATTAATTTTATGAAGGGTGATAGTATCATCATTGTAATATTTTTTAAAGCCCTTATTGTTGGAGATATATACTGAAATATTTATAAGTGAAACAACAGAATATCTGATTCTTTGACATACTCATACAAACAATAACAATAAAGTTGAGGAAATAAGTGAAATAAAATTGGCAAAATGTTGGAAATTGTTGAAGCTGTGTAATGAGTATATAGGAGTTAATCATACTATACTTTTTTGTGTTTGAGATTTCTCAGAATAAAAAATTTACTAAAATAATAATTATTATATAATTAAAATGAGCCTACACATTATTCAACTTTGAGAAACACTTTTGATGCATTAAAGCATCTTACATGCATTAAAGCATGTAAACTAAATCAACATCTATCAATATTAGTGAGGACCCAGAGAAAAGCATTTCCTCCATGCTGTGTATTGTATCACTATCTTCCAGTGTCCCCAAGCAAATGTCAGCTTCCCTGTCTCTGAATCCATTGTTAGGTTCTATAATTGTTACATCTATTATATTTATCCTATCTACCTCATTATCTTAAGAATAAAAGCATGGATTTTGGAGTCAGAAGCACCTTGTTTCAAGGCCCAGACCCATCCTAAATATTCATATAACCCCAGGAAAAGTAACTAACCTCTGAGCTTTAGTTTTCTCATCTGTAAAATGAGCAAAGTATTATCTGTTTCCCTTCTATCCAAAACCCCAATATCTGGATAAGCAGCCTCCTTACTACATTCCTTTTGCCATCTCTTTCTAAACAGCAGCAAAAATTACCCTTACCCAGTGCCACTGTCTGAACTCTTTCCAGAACAAAAACTCCAAATTTCTCCTAATAGTTACTCAAAATTCAAAACTAAGGATGGCACTGTTCTCTGCCAATTAGTCCCTCTTTTTCTCTAATCGTTCTTAATTCTTAACGTATTAGTTAATACTCTATGCTCCCAGCAAGAAAACTATTCACCTCAACATATTGTCTGTCAGGCTTGAGGACCTTCCAAGAAACTGATGCTTTTTCATGAAACTTCTTTTCTTTGGTCAACAGACTGTCTCCTAAAACTATTGAAATTAGGTCCTTGCTTTATGTAATAATCTCATCTCAGGCCTTCTAGATAGAAATAGCAATCTTAGAGCCTTCTATCTCCACTCCCCATGAGACAGAGGACTTTTTTCTAAGAACCTGGGACTTGGCTTCTTCACAATTCCCCAACGCATTGGGAACCACATTCTGGCCTCAGCAGTCGCTCCATAAACACTGGCAACTGATTAAGTTCTGTTTCTTTTGCCCTGATTTTCTATTAAAGAACTATAAAAGGTAGTGAAATACAGCAAGACTGAACAACAGAATAAGATAAGATATTTGGACAAAAGCTCTGGGGTATTGACATGAAATCTCAATCTCTACTATCTCCTTATTTTGCATGTTTAACATCAGAGTCAGAACTTTATTTTTTCCTCATATTTGTTTAATTACAGTCAATGCTGCAGGGAATGGCTTAGGTAATTGTGGTTTTCATATTTTAAAAAGTTCGACGTACATGTACTTGTATTCTAACCTCTATTTAACAAATAACAAACCCCAGATGAAATGATAAACTGGAAAATATACGACAACTTCCCTAATTACACTCCCTGCCAGCCCATTGAACATGCCTAAACACTAAGGGTCTAAAACCAAATACACCCAGGAATTTGACATGAACATCTCTCTAAAATTAACAGGAATTATTGCTATCAGATAGATCAGTGTTTAAGTAAAATACTCTTTTTTATTTCCCTTTCAAATTCCATAAACACCTTAAGTTAATAGAATAGATAATAAAATGTAGAAATGATTATTTACATTCATAAAAGTCATAAACCAAGTCCTTACAGGTTTCCTCATCTGCCAAGTGAGAAGAACAATTATAAATATCTGGAAATGTTTCTCCAATGAAGAGCTAATTAAAATACCATGATTGTAAAGTAATTGTAAAATAAAATATGATAAAAAATACCTTAACAATTATTACAACTGTAACAATTATTATAATTCAGCAGTTAGGGAATAGAAGAATTTTCTTTTGGGACTCTTAATTAACTAACAGTATTACTGAGTTATGCAGCCATGTGTTTACTGTTAACTGATCTGCAGACATTACCAGGAGGTCTTGGAACTGCCACTCGAGCATGGTTAGTCATGATTTATCTCTGCCCCTGACAGTCAAAGCAGCATGTGAATCTGGCTCGGGAAGAAAACCAGATGCCTCTACATTTGAGGCCCCAGTTCAATATACAATATTAAATAAAAGGACTGGAAAATTATACTACTACTTTACTCAACAGCAATTAAATCCTTAGAAGAATGTATAAATCTAATCTGGATATAGAGAAAATAGTTGGAACTCTTTACTTTTTTGTAAATTCCAAAATAAATTGAGACAATATAACTTCATTGTGCAAGTATTTGGAGGAAATGAAGATAATGCAGGTCCCAAATGAAGATGAACTTCATTAATTAAAAGCAAAATTAACTAGTAAGAGAAGTTTCAAAATTATACAGGGAAATGAAGAAGATAAAAATTATGAATAAAAATTAAAATTTCCCAGGGAGTTTATAAAACTTCACTTACCAAGACATTTAAGAATAAGAGTCTTTATAAAATTATCATATGGGATTATTTTGGATGGAGGTAATCATTAGACTAAAAAGTCACTTCAGATTATTTATGAGTTAGGATATTTTCTACCTTACATCTATGAACAAAGTAGTACCAATCCTCCCAACTGCTTTATCATTCTACTTGGTAGATTTCTACAACTTTTGTTTTTACTGATGGTTGTCCAGCAGTTAGTTGTGATTTTGTTGTGTTCATGTGAGGATTTGAGCTCAAGGTCTACTGTGTCATCTTAATTTGGTAATCCTGAAGAACCCGATTTCTACAGCTTTGAAACCAGAAAATGATTTTCTGAGCTTTGAGCTTGAGCAACAAAATTTAATCTAGAAACCACTGTCTTCACTTTCTTTCATATTTGTTGAAGATAATGATTACATCATTGTGCTTAAGAAAATCCATCCTACAACCCAAACCTACTATTTATTTTTAACTCAGTAAAAACATAAGATTAGCCACAGTATGACAACTGCTAAGAAGACAAAGCCAAATGAAAAATTAAGATGTATAGTTCCTGCCATTCAGAAGACCATAGTTCATTGGGAACGCAGACAAGTAAGTAGATGCAATCAGTTCATTAGATAAGCTGGGTTTTTAAGGGTAAGAGAAGATACCAATTTTATTGTCCTCCCTGCATGGCATTTCATCCCTGCTTTGTCAAATCACCCCTTGCCATTGTAAATAGTTAAGAAAGCAACTGTAACTTCTCCAGTTGTATCAACAAATAGTCTCAGCTGTAGAAAAGTCCGGTCCAATCTTATAGAATGTCTACAGTATCTTTTACTACTTCTTAACCTTATCCATCCTTTTCCAAAGGCCTTTAAAGAGCTCACAGGAGGTCAAGGGGAAGATTTATTTGCCTTGGTCCTTAATCCTGGCACTACATACATTGATCCAACTGACCAGTGCTAAGTATTTTAGGTTTTTCCCAAATGGTCATCTCCTATCCTGGTGGTGAGGCAGTTTGGTTTTCATATCACATTCTTTCTACTGCTCCAAAAGGAAAGTGATCTTAAAGATGAAGAGAATGCTGTGTAAGTATCAAGAATGTTAATAAAAAGTTTTGAGGAATAAATAAGAATTTCAAAAAAGATTTTCTTTTTATCTGGTACATGTAAGATAAATGCTAGACAGGCTTTGAAGCAGGTCACACAGGGAGACTGAGAAGAACACGAGGAAAAATTGCAAAATATCATATATCATAGTAAGCATTTTTTAAGAGGTATTTCTTCCCTTTGGCACTACCTCTTTTCAAAGAACCAAAAACCTTCATGATAAAATTCAAACTGCATTCCAAAAACAGTATCCCCATTTTACAGATAAAGAAGCTGAGGCACAGAGGAGTTAGGTAACTGACCCAAGATCACAGAGCCAGTAAATGGCACAGCAAGGACACAAATCTGGGAAGTCTGCTGTTGGAGCCTGTGCTATTAACTTATGTGCAGTACTATTTCTTCTGACTACTAACCAAGCTAGTAAAATGAGAGAATATTTTAAGAGTAGCATGTTAATTAGTACTTCCATATTGGTAATTATAATGGTATAATATCCAAAAGAATGACTATAATGGTGGAAACTTAAGATGTATTGAAGCCATTTGGAATTAGAAAAGGGACTGTGGCACCCCCCTGGTCCCATCCCAATATCCCCTACAACAGCCATAATACAATCAGTATCGTGGGCAGATTTACATTGTCCAATACTATTTCCCTAAAGGATATTTTCAACAATTGAAGTTATTTGACTACTTGGGTAACTTCCCTCTGAATTTCTAACTAATCAGTCAGTCACATCACTTCAACATTTGCTTAAGACAATCTATGTCCAAAAATATTTTTAGATTATCAAAGATTCAAGATCTTCAGTGATAAATCTCTGTTTGAATAGAGTGCTTCTGATAAAGTGTATTTCATGGAAAAGAGGCCCCTTAAGTTACTTATTTATTTGACTAAGGAAATAAACTTATTAAATTTGATAAACTGCATGTATTGTTTCTCCTTATTAAAGGTTTAATATTCACATTGGTATATCTAAAATTCTGGGGAGAACTAAACATAGAACTAAACTATGATAGTTCCCTATTTCCAAGTTTATATGATATTACTGCATTTTTGTCTTCCATAATAAATATCTCTAATACATTTTAATGGAAATAGAGTATCTCTAACACACTTTGAGACCAGATGACTCAAGCCATCGGTTGCCCCTAGAAGCATACTGAGAATTTAGGAGACAGCTAGGAAGGAACCAGATTGGAATAAGGAGGCTAAAATTCTGCTTTGATTCTTGGGTTCTCCAACAGGTCACCTTACTGCTCTGAGAATTAGGTTCTACATCTACAAACAAGAAAGTAAAGTACACTAATGGTTTTTAGACTCTTTTCTTAGCCAAGAAATGCACTGTGCAAAGAAACCTCACCTGAGAGTTCAGACAAAAGTAAAGCTACTATGTTTGGGTGATGAGGATGAGAACAAGGGCCTGCAGCTCTCCCTGCTCAGTCTTCCATTTCCATCTCCCAGAACAGTATGAAACTAATAAACTATAATGTCTATCATCCCTTGTAATCCTAATTAATTCTATGCTCTAAACATGGCTTCCTGCCTATATAACAAAAAAACATCTGAGGATATTTAAAAGCTGTTAGACCCTGAAATGGGTGAATAATGGTTAGATCGGATTTTATCCCTTTGGAACTTTTTCAGAATAAGCATATCAGCCTGGCATATGAGGTTTTTGTTTTTGTTTTTTAAAAGATGAGCCAAAAACCCATTTGGCCTGTTAAATGTGCATTGACACCATCCAAATATATCTAGGTCATCCCTGCCACCATGAATCACCCCCACCTTCTGTCAAAGCTCCTTAATCACTATGACAAGAGATGACAATCATATGCTAACAGCAAATTCAGAATTGCCTCCCAAGTAGATTCCCACAAAAGCCAAACCAACAGGTTCCTAGACAGGAAAGAAAACCCATTAATTGTCTTTTAGGATTTCTGCCTAAATGTGATCAAGACCATCTTATGCAGAGGGTGTGTCTCTGGAGACCCTCTAGAGGAAATGCCCCAAACCAGGATGCTGAGGTGACCAGATGGCTGGGGACTGGTTCCGGGAAATGACCCTCAGGGGAAAAGGAATGGTTTACACTAACTGGTGTCAGCCCCATGGGGGTAGAACTCATGCTCACAAATGTTCCTGACCAAAGCCCTGTAGTCACCCACAGTCATTATTGACTTTCTTGGAGGCGATTCTACCAGTGTACGCTGCTTCTTGTTGCAGGTGCTGCTTTTTATAGAAATATAGAACTAATAGTTCTCTGGAAATTCAAGCAAGAGACATTCATTATTTCATATTTATCTAGAAATGCTCAAAGGTAGAATGTGTGAATCTTCTGTCCCCTGCACAGGAAATCTCTTGGTTTTCTTATTGCAGCCTAATAGGTGTTTGACAGACCAATAAACCAAAATGTATTCAAAGCCACAATTTAAATACTTCAATAAGGACAGTACATTATTAGGGCTCAATTCCAACAAAGGGGATTCTGCACAATGACTGACCAGAGGTCAGAGCTCTCTGACCTCTCTGAATGCAACAACCTGTGTGTAATGCTAGGAGCATACCTGGGCCTTCCACACACCTACTCACCTACTCTCTGAGTACCTGGGCCAGGGGAGCAAAGAGAAACAAGAATTCACATGGGTGTGCATCCAAATCTGCCCTTCTCTGGTGTCTACAGAACTGATATGTGGGCAAAAAGCCAGATTTGCTTGTGCTCTAATGGTCTGACCACTCAGCCCTGTCCCAGTTCACAAAGCTCTACATTCATCACCACTGGGACTTGTCTTTTGTCTCCATGGCAGTGCAACCCTCTAACATCAGAAGAGGCACCCTGCATCCCTTTGCTGGTAACAGGCAATTGCTTCCATGTTCCAGTCAGCATATAAAGAGAGGCAAAGGTGAGCCTTTCATTCTAAGCCCGTTATCAATCAAGGTTTTCAAGAGAAACAGAATCAACAGGATATGTGTTAATATGTATATAATTTATTGTAAGGACACATAAAATTAACTATCACAAAGCCCCATCCCAGAAGCTTAGTTTCTACCTAACCAGTCTCCATACAAAGGAAATGCTAATGAGCTCCACTGCTAGGGCCAGTGACCAACAACCAGTTTCTTGGAACTGCACATAGGGATCACACAAAGAAGCTGCTGTTAACTATCACCTATTGTCCAGATCTACCCTTTACGCTAGACCATTCCTTAAAGGATTCCCACAACCCTGAAGTTTCCTAGCAGGTCCCACTACACTTCTCCTCAGTTTGGCCACCAGCTTCGTCTAACACATCTCATAGGTCCCCCACTCCACCCAACCTTCCCTATCTCAAAACCCCAAGCAAGTAACTCACCCACAGGAGCAGCATTCAGATCTGAAGTTCTAACACTGAAACTACCCCCCGAATTGAAGAGACTCCAGGTCTGCAAGAAAAGGGAACCCAAGTATGGAAATATGGGTAACTGCCTTACTGCTGACCTCGTGAATACAGATAGCACCATGACCTTGAGAATATCCAAAAGGCAGCCTAGCCTCCAGCATCCGCCTTGGGACAAACCCACAGCAGCTCATTTGCCTACAAACCCAACCCATTACTCTCAGAGGAAATTCAGGCCTCTGAATTTCCATGTCTATTGCTTGGTAATCCAGCTCATGTTACTTGCTTTACATCTTTATTTCATAACACATCAGACTCTCCTATCTAGATTTCCTTTCTCCCCACCCCCTACAACACACCCCAAATTTTTTTGGCAGCGGTAATTAAGTTTACTTTTTTATTTTTAGAGGAGGTACTGGGGATTGAACTCAAGGCCTTGTGTATGCTAAGCATGCACTCCACCACTTGAGCTATATCCTCCCCCCATTAATTTTAATTTTTAACTTGAATACATTGCCACTTAAGTTTTTAACTTGATTACATTTCTGACTATTGCTCCAAGAATAGACAATCCCTTAGCCTGCCAGGCAATCTGCTTGCTCCATCAAAATGAATTAAGTGTCCCATTGGCAACACATGGCAATGAAACTCCATTGCTAACTGGGCCTGTTCACCCACACACCCCTCATTTTCAACCTTGAAAGAAAAACTAAGACCAAGTCCCTGACCAAGTTTCAATTCTATTTTTGTAAGTAATCAGCTTTTCTGTGAGAGTTCTAAAATACAAAATTAATGCTGAGAAGGCATCTTGATACTATTTCTATAGTTGGCTCATGAAAAATTTCCTCTAACAACCCCCAAACAAGAGTTCACTTGCCCTATCCTCTTTTACATACTCATTCAAAGTTAACAGATCCAAAATTGAATTCAACTCTACCCTCAAAATACCACTCCTTCCCTGTCTTCTCTCACTAAACAGCACATATTTTTTCAAATTGCCTAGAACACTCTTGAGTCCCTCTAATGTCTTCCTTCTCTCCCGCTGCCAGTACCCAGTCACCACATTCTGTCAATTCTGTCTCCCACATCTCCCTCACATCTATCCAGCTTCCTAATTTCAGGCACCATCATGTCTTCCTAAATGACTGTAAACCTCCTGACCAGATTCTGCTTTCTATTTCTATCCCTGCTCCCACTTCACCTCACTATCATTATATAAATAAGGTCATCTTTCTAAAATGCAAATATGTCTCTGTCACTCCTCTGTTCAAAATACTTCCATACCTCCCTATTACGCTTAGAATAAGTATCATCCTCCTTAGCAGGACTGACAAGCTGGTCATAATTCAGGCTTTACTTTTCTCTCCATCTGTATTTCTCCCCACTCCTCTCTTCTCACTGTACAGCATTCCCTGAGTGAGTCATATTTTTTCACCTTTGGGACTTTGCACATGCTGTTCTGATTGCTGGAATATTCTCCCTGTCCTGCCATCTCTTCACCTGTCCAACACTGTTCAATATTCATATATCAGCCTGACCCCTTCTTCTTGTAGGGCATCTTCCCTAAACCATCCCCATACACCTCCAGGCCTGGCTGAATGAAATTCCTGTGTGTCCCTGTTGCACCATTGGATTAAAATTATTGAAGCACTTATCCTACTATTCTGTAATTATTCATAAAACCAGGAATTACTTATAATTTTAATCACCTCTTATCTCTAATGAGCTAAGAAAACATTTCTTCCTCATTGCTTCATCCTAGCACTTAGAAGAGCATCTGTACCAAATAAGTGCTCAATTTTTTAAAAAGTTGATGAATAAATGGATGCTGACAATTAACTCCTAGAGATTGCCTATAATGATCATTAAAACTTGACTTTACTTCTGTAAGAGAAGTTGGAAAGGGTCACAGTGGGTGGTTTGCTCCAAGCACAGCGTTTCACTATGGGCAGACTAACAAGCATGTTTACTCTTAGGAAGTAACTTCAGTTACTTCCTCTTCAGGTCCATGGAAGACATATTTCTTTGAGATAAGTCTAAGTTCAGGGCAGAGACAGTGCCTAGACTTGATGTTCTGGAGAATGTTGTCAGTTGCATAATCCTGGTGGAATGCTTCAAAAATTCACACTTCTGAATTTTTCCATCATTTCATAAAATCAGAAAAAAATGATTATACATTATTCTCTTCCCTACTTTAAAATGTATCCAGCCTGGAGAAATTAAAGAGCACCAATTCAGAAAACAACCTGGTCCTGCTATGATATATTTTCTCTAAACTGCCCTATTTTATATGATGAGCTACTTAATGATACAACTCAGGAATATGCCTCCTAAAATACCAAAGAATACGGCACTGCTCCGAATTTTTGACAGTACCTGGGTGTGAAACATCAGCAATTTGTTCCCCAGCTCTAAAAGACTGAAGATCAGTAACCAAATCATGTAAGTGCTTATCAAATAATTATGCTATTAAAATGACATAAATCAGTCAGTGCATATCTTGCCTTTGTCTTGGTTCTTTGTCTTCTCCATTTTACCAGTCAAAACACTATTTTCATCACCATTCTCAGGAATTAAGAAAGCTATATTTAAATAATGTTAATAGGAGTGACATAGACCAGCACGAAGGAGTCACAGAAGCCTAAGGCTACACCCCCTTGCACTTAGCAAGGAAAAACAGACAGTAGCAGCCTGAACTTGGAATTCCAAGGCTTTTGTTCCAGAGTTGCAACCTTTATACTTTCTAAATCATTTTTCCCTTATCACTGCAACTGTTTACTCTTGTTATAAATATGATGATTAAAATTTATCAAGAAGAAAAATAGTCATGAAAGTAAAAAATACATTTATGGAGCCAAATAAAGGCATTAGCCTTTATTTTTTCATCATTAATTAGAATTGTGGAAGGGAGTTTTTATTCTTTCAAGTTTAATTCAGAAATATTTAAAATTCTGATTTTCAACTGAATTTGAGTTTGTGGAGGTTTGAAGGAAATGACCTTCAAAATGACCAAAGAAATTATTTCCAAAAAGTCACTTATTTGGATTTTCCGACTGCAGTGATAAGTTGCAAATTAGATTTAGGGGAATTCAGTGTGTGTAGGGGGTGGGGAGGGGATGAATAACACTGACTAGAAGTCAGTCCTTCAGGGAAGAGGCCCCACCCAAAATCAGAAAGCCATTTACTGGCCATTTAAAACCAACTGAAATGTCAAGACACTTTTTTAGACAGCTATTAGAAATGCAAACAGAAAGCTATCTCTGACTCTCATTAGCAGAATAACAAAATGATGCACACTCTAGAAGCTATTTTCGTAGTTCAAAAAAAAAAGAAAAAAAGAAGAAGAAGAAGAAGCCCACCTTGCTTCAAAAGTATTTCAAAGATGACCTACTAGCCTAGGGATACAGTTACTGCCAGGAAAGATGAGGATCACAGATGGAAGAACATTCAATTTGTCCACGAGGAAGTCATTAGAACTTCTTGGGTAAGTACAATTTCAGTGTAGAGGATTGTGAGAAAGTAGTTGAGAGAAGGTCAGGAAGAAAGTCAGAGGTGAGAAAGTGATTCAAACATCTGATGGGTTTGGAATAGATTGAAGGAAAGGTTTTTAGTTGAAGAATGAAGAAAAGTTAATGGATTTTGGGGGGCAGTAAAAAGAGTAAAAGAGAATTAAAGTTAAAAGATAAAGGAGAGTTTCAAAGAAAAGTTATAGGAAGAGAATACCATACAGAGAAGTTTACTCATCCCAAAGATCTAACAAAGAGAAAAGTAGGACTATGAAGGCACAAACAAGAGGAAAGATAGAAAGAAACAAGATAGAAAATGAAGGCAGCAAGGGGGAGTAAAGAAAAACAATGAAAAGTAGGATGAAGAGAGAATATTCTGGAGAACTTGGATAATAATGTCTTAAATGAGCACCTGAAAAAAAAGTAAGAATAAAAACCATAAAGTTTTAAGAGGGAGTTGGAGGAAACTATAAAAGGTCTTGGGCTAAAGTTAAAAAACAAACAGAACAGAAGTGTGCTGTTGAGAAGATTACAACAAAAGCTGCAAGAGCAAAGAGCAAACTTCTACTGAAGGGGTTTGTCCAAAAGATGCACCACCACCATCACCTACAAATGGCGAAACAAAATGAAAACAGGAGGATAAAATAATGACAATCCAAGGCTAGGATTAGGTAAAGCAAATAGGAAGATAAAAGAACAAGAAATTTCAGGCAAGAAAAGTGGAGCTCTTCACGTGATCAAGGGAATGGAGAGTGCACTTCGGGCAAAGAGAAGCAGGATTAAATTTCCTTGAAACATACAGTCATTGAGTTCAGCTTACTTTGGGTAAAATCATTTCCAAATAAGAGGGAGTTTAACCATAACCTGTAAGACTTTTCTTTCCTAAAGGTTAAAATAGCTTGATTCGTAGGACACGGTTGGCCAATATTCCTGTATACTACTTCCCATGATGGTGTATAATTTCACCTAGTGTTTATAACAAACTCACCATGTACTTCCAGCTTGAACAAAGACGACAGGCAGTTTCCCTCCCACTGCCATTAGCATCTACTCACCTTTCTGGTTTATACCTGCTCAACTCTAAGACTACCTCCAAGGATTTTCAAAATGTTCCATAATTCAACACCTGAGTGTTAAATGATGAAGCTTAACCTGGAGTGCTTCCCTAATACATAGACAGCCAATCTACTTTTATCACAAGCTTCTGACAGTCTACTGCTTTCTTTTGTCATTTTGTGAAGATGCTGACACCACTTAAAAGACATTTCATCACAGTTCTAGGACTTCACAGGCAGAGAGGTGAAAAGAACATGGACCTTGCACAGATTGAATTCAAATCCCAACTCTATGATACTGGGCAAGTTTCCTATCCTCTCTGAGCCTCAGTTTCATCATCTATAATTTGGGATAATAATATTTACATCTTGGTTATTATAAATGCGATAGTGTGTAAAATATAGTTTAAAAATTGCTTGGTTCAGAGTAGGCATTCCTAAATTACAATTACTACTGTTATTCACATTTCTGAGGCATAAGAAGGTCATCTAGCTATAAATTGTCTTGTTCTGGGTCACTCCACAAAACTGTTAACCTTTCCTGAAGCCAACATAATATATTAGAGGCATTCTGTAGAAACAGTTATGGCCTATTTTTTGGAACACACTTCAATTTTCAAAGTTTAATATTAATATTAATTGATAGTGTAAAATCAGGTCTCCTTTATATTAAGTTTAGGCTATTTATTTCATTTCTTTCTCTGTTCTTACCACAGCTTTCTAATAGACTATAAATATTATTTTATTTTAATATGTTATGCCTTGAAAGTATTAAAAATGATTAAATGTTGAACATATTGGACCACCTATTTTGATGACAGTCTTTCAATCATCTGGTGAGTATAATTCAATGCTTGTTTGCAAAAAACATCAAACATATAAATATACATTTTATATATATATCAGTATAGATATATGCTATCTGCTATATTATATATGTTTATTATTAATATAAAATATGTAATATTTTAACCACTTTCTCACATACTATTAGCATGCTTAAATGTCATTTAAACACTTGTGTTTATTTTTTTCCCTTTTTCCCTATTACAGTTAGACTGCACAAACACATTATATTGCATGTAAATACACATATATAGTACACTGCAAATTTTCTTAGTTTACATGTACATGTAATTATTATTTGTATTATGTACTAATTATTTAAACATTTGTATTTAGAATAAAAACCCTATCCTCTCAGAAGTTTAGACATTTTATTTCTGGTTTTGTTCATGTTTTAGAGAAAGAGGCAGCATATCAAATTTCCCATCATTGATGGCTTCAAGGGGATGAATGATTTAGATTCTTGCCTAAGAGCAAGAGGAGCCTGGGGAAGCTCAAGCAAGTGGAGAAAAGGCACCAACAAAGGGGCCAGAGACTTTGGACTCAGGAACCCCCCGAGACACATGCCCCCAACTTCACAATTTCACTAAGAACCACCTCTGTTAACAAGGCATTTATGGCTTTTGATAAGCAGGAATAGCCTCTCCTTCCTCCACGCTTTAGTAACAGTTGCCATCTCTGTTGTTATCACATTTGTCACTTATATGTGACAACTGTCTCCTCAGGAGACAAACTGAGCTGCTGAATGGCAGGAGCCACATTGTTTTCTTGGAGAAGATGTTCAATATACTTTTATGGAATGAATACTTAGCACCAACAAGAACTGACTGCTGGGTAGCCAGCAACCTCCTTTTTGCCAAACACAGTCACCTTTTCTCATACTCTACGGTATCTGACACATAGACTCCTTCTGAAATCATTTCCTCCCTTACTTTTTGTGGCACTGTCCTATCCAGGTTCTCTTCATCTTGTCTGCCATTGATCCCTCGTGTCCTTTAGCTGCTTCCTCTACCATCTCGCATTCCCTAACTTAAAGAACTGACAAGCATGTGTGCCTCTCTGCCCTAGGAAACAGCTTCTGTTAGACCAACTCGACTTCAACAATCCCTCTATGCTTGTGACTCTGCAATTTACACCTTTAGCCCTAATCCCGTACCAAGCTCCAGAATGTCTTCATTCTAGGACACCTGTTTTCAAATTTACCATAACCCCAAACAAAACTCATTATGTTTTCTTCAATAGAGCCTCCTTATTTTTTGACCATGGCATCACAGTTTTCTCCAGCATTTTCCAGAGTATTTGTTGGATATTCATACTCTCATGTAAGAAAGAAATATATATTCAGTTAAATTGGAGGAATAATGAGTTAAATATAATTTCAAAGGTTTCTTTTCTGCAGGACTTCTCAGAGCCTTTTCTATGTAATGTGTTTTGTGAGTCTCCATAATGAGGATTGAGCATATACTGTTTGCAAATATATTTGATTATGGGAGTCTTTGAGACTATGGGAGTCTCAAGAAGGATCAGCCTCACTGAAACATACATAACAAAGCCTTATCCCAGTCACCCTTGACTCTTCCTTCTCTTTTATGTTATTTTCTGTGTCTAAATAGTTACCAAATACTAATAATTCTTTTGCAGTATCTTTCCTTTCCATTCCTGACTTTCATACACTATTTAACTCCTCTAATCTAAGCTTCTAACACTTCACATCTAGGTAACAGCCTTTCTGTTGATTCCTTTTCTCAACCACCAGAGGAAACCTACTAAACCATCATTTTTATTATGTGGTTTTCTTGTTTTTAAATACAATAAAACAAAACAAACAGAAACTTCCCATTGTTCCCAGGATCAAGTCAAACTCAAAACCTGGAACTTCTCATTCCTA
Source organism: Vicugna pacos (assembly GCF_048564905.1). Taxonomy (NCBI): domain Eukaryota; kingdom Metazoa; phylum Chordata; class Mammalia; order Artiodactyla; family Camelidae; genus Vicugna; species Vicugna pacos. Next base: position 50,585,945 of record NC_132987.1, on the reverse strand, counting down.
TTCACAGGCTTATTCACAGCCTTATTCCTTCCATGCCTCTGAGTCCTGCATCTACCAGACTGGTCCTGCCATAGTCATTAAACATGGCATGCTACTTCTCAACCCCTTTTCTTTGCTCACTCACCCTCATCCCACCTAAACTGAAATATCTTTCCCCTTGGTAGGCAGTTAACATGCATAGGGGATGGCAAATATGAGGAATGGAAGCTACAGCTCTCCCCTCTGTGCCCCTGGCAAATTTACTCATTAATCACAACTCTTTCTGACCTTAGTCTCTACCTCAGAATCTCTCTGAATGCAGTGCTTTAGGAAGCTACTACTGACAAACGTATTGGAGTTTATACACAAAACAAAACAGAAAAAGAAATAAATAATGGGCTTCCCAGTCACAGAGACCAATTTCTCATTTTATTGTCTGTGTGACTTTGGACTTCTGACCTCTACGAACTTCATAATCTTCACCTCTGAAGTGGGGATGATGCTCCGTTCAGCAGTTTGTTGCAAAGTCAAAGGAGTTTATATGTAAAAGAGCCCAGTAAAAGAAGTACAGAGTAGATGACAGATGAACATCTCTCCTCCTCCCCCTCCTTGTTCTCTACCCATCTCAGTATTCCACACCTTTCTCCAGGCCTTCTTGGTCAGACTGACTCCTACTGACAAGCCTCTTCTTTCACTCCTTGGACCATCTGCATTTTCATCCTGAACACTCAATCTAGCTGTGTTCTCCAATTATGTTGAATTAGCTTTCCTTAGACCCCTGACCTCACAAGTCCTTGACCTGTCGTCTCCAGGAACACCCAGCTCCATGACACTGGTCAGTTCCTGATGCGGCCCTATCTCACACTCCAACATGGTTCCCATCCCTTCTGGAAGTGCTCTATCTGCAAACAACTGCCTGTTGGCCTTTGATCCTTGACTTCCAAGACTGTGTCCCACTCTCGTAAGCCTGAATCCCTCTAGTCCTCCTGATTTTTTGAGTTCATCACCCTCCTTCTGTCTTCCTTTGCCTTCCTGCCAAGTCTGGGTGACCCTGGATATTCATTCAATGAAGCACAAATCATAAACCTAAAATTTTCTGCCCCTGTATTTTCTGGCATTTCCTCCACATCAAGTACCAGACCACCAAGGGCCATCTGTGCTGCAGAGTGTTGCTTTGTGATTTGAGGCCTGGAGATCCTGTATTTTTCGGAACCCTGTCCAATCATTCTCTACTAACTACTTCTGTCATTAAGCAGCAGTCTCAGAATGGTATATTTAAAAAATACACACACACACAGTCTTTTTAAATGCATATTCCTGGGCCCCACTCTCAATTATTCTGATTGAGCTGGACTAGTGTAAAACCCAGTAATCTATATTTTTCTAACCATTTTTTTGAAGTACAGTCAGTTTACACTGTTGCAGGAATCTATATTCTAAGAATTACCCAAAACAGGAGTGAGCGAACTACTGCCTATAGGCCAAATGTGGTTCACTGCTTGTTTTTGTACTACTGTCATACACTAAGAATGGTTTTAAATTTTTAAGTGATTGAAAGGAACTCAAAGAGGAATATTTCATGACATATAAATATTAATATTTCCGTGTCCATTATTTTTCTCTTTTAAGGGCTTTATTTTTCTAGTACAGTTCTAGGTTCACATCAAAATTGAGAGGAAGATACAGAGATTTCCCATATAGCCCTTGCCCTCACACATGCACAGCCTTCCCCATTATTAACATCACTCATCAGAGTGAGACACTTCCTACAACTGAAAAATCTACATTGACACATCATTATCACTCAAAGTCAACTGTTTACATTATGGTTCACGCTTGATATTGTTCATTCTGTGTCCGGACAAATATATAATGACATTCTCCATCATTATAATATCATACGGAATATTTTCACTGTCCCACATTAATAAAGACCTATTATAACACAGCTACACTCATTTGTTTGTGCATTACCTATGGCTGCTTTCATGATAAAACAGCTAAGTTAAGTAGCTGCAACAGAGACCACATGGCCCACAGAGTCTAAAATATTTACAGTCTGGCACTTTACAGAAAAAGTTTGCTGATCCCTGACTTAGAAGATCCTGTTGCAGTATCAGAGACCTTGAGATATCCTTGTGTAACAAGGTTCACTGAAATCCCATGCTCCCTGAACTTCACTTCTTTTCCTCAGCTCTTAATGATATACTAACTTCCTAGAGTTGCTGTTTCAAGTCTTCTTCACTTAACTTCATTCCTTTTGCTCCACCTGGACATCCTCACTCTCAGCATTTTACGAAGAACATCAAGCCTGTTCAATAACGATTCTTCCAAGTTATTTCCCTTACTTCCTCTACCCCTATGTGAAACCAAAACTATTCCAAACAAACAAACAAACAAACTCACAAGGCCTAGTGGTATCTTTAGTATCTGATGGGCCTGTGTTCAAATTCCAGCTCTGCAGTTACTTGGTTGTGACCCTTCAAAAGGCCTCAAGCTTCGGCTTTTATCATATATAAATCTGGCTGATGATGCCTAGCTCTGAGCTCCGTTGTGAAGGTGAAGTGAAACATGTGCTTGGCATATAGCAGAAACTCAGTAATGCTTTCTTCATTCCACATGACTCCAAATTATTAATAGGTCACATTTATTGAAAACCTACCATGTGTCAGATATTTTATACTCACTATCTCATTAAATTCTGACAGAAACACAAAGACAGAAGTTAAATCATACTGCCTACCCAAGTTTTCTTCATCAATTATCCACCTTTTTCTTTTAGTTTTCACCCCTGTTGACTCTATATGTATAACTATATGCAAAGAGAAATAAACATGCTCAGTTTTCCTCTCAGCCTTGCCACAATCTCTTATCAAAGTCTTCTCTTGTCTTCCCTGCAACAATAAAAAAGAAATCCCACTCATTCCTTAAACCCTCACAACCTGGTTTCTACTTTTTTGATCAATCTAGTAAAACGACTGTTCCCAATTGGTAACAAATGGTTCCCAAGAATACAAATGATTATTAGCTGTCAAAAATCAATGGTATTTTCTTGCTACTTATTCTGCCTTAAGGTAAATAACATTCTAACCTCCAAAGATTAAACAATCAAGTAAACAAAATTCTCCTTGGCTGTCCTAACTCGCCCTGGTGGTTTCTTTTGCTCTTCTGATCACTTCTTTTTAGTCAACTACACTGGCTTCTAATCTTCTTTCTCATCACTTCCTCCTGTTCTCTGTACTCTTTTCCTCCCTCTACAGTTTTACCGTTGACCCTGGAACAACTGGGGAGGGTGTTAATCCTCTGTAATTTCTATTTGGCCCTCCATATCTGTGGTTCTTCCACATCTACAAATTCAAACAACTAGTACTGTGGTATTTACTACTGAAAAATAACTGCAGGTAGGTGGACTTGTGCAATTCAAATGTGCTCTGTTCAAGGGTCAACTGTACTTCCTATGACCATGGCTTCAACTACCTATATTATGCAAATCAAAATTAGCTGTGTGTAGCCCTAACATTACTTAAAAAAATTTTTATCCTTTTTTCAAACCATAGGCTAAATGTCTGTTCATATTTCAAACTCAATCAAGGGCAAAACCAAAGCTCCCACAAAATTAAGTCTTTCTTGACACAAACAGATGAAAAGATATACCTTATTTTTGGACTGGAAGAACTAATATTGTTAAAGTGACCATACTACCCAAGGCAATCTATAGATTCAATGCAATCCCTATCAAAATACCAATAGCACTTTTCACACAACTAAAACAAATAATTTTAAAATTTGTATGGAAACACAAAAGACCCTGAATAGCCAAAACAATTTTGAGGAAGAACAACAAAGCTGGAGGAATCACGTTCCCTTACTTCAGATTATACTACAAAGCTACAGTAATCAAAATAGTATTGTACTGGCACAAAAACAGATACATATATCAATGGAACAGGATAGAAAGTCCAGAAATAAACCTGCTCACTTATGGTCAATTAATCTACAACAAAGGAAGCAAGAATATACACTGGAGAAAAGAGTCTCTTCAGTAAGTGGTGCTGGGAAAACTGTGTGGCTACTTTAAAAAAATGAAATTAGAACATTCTCTAACACAATATACAAAAATAAATTCAAAATGGACTAAAGACCTAAATATAAGACAGGATACTATAAAACTCCTAGAGAAAAACACAGACAGAACACTCTTTGATATACATCACAGCAATGTTTTTTTCTTTTTTGGATCTGTCTCCTAAAGCAAAGGAAACAAAAGCAAAAATAACAAATGGGACCTAATTAAACTTAAAAGCTTCTGTACAGCAAAGGAAACCATCAACAAAATGAAAGGACAACCTACTAAATGGGAGAAGATGTTTGCAAATGATATGACCAATAAAGGGTTAATATTCAACAATATAAACAGCAACTTGACATCAAAAAGACAAACAATTCAATTGAAAAATGGGAAGAACTAAATAGACATTTTTCCAAAGAGGAAATGCAGATGGCCAACAGGCATATGAAAAGATGCTCAACATTGCTAATCATCAGGGAAATGCAAATCAAAACCACAATGAGATTATCACCTCACACCTGTCAGAATGGCTATCATCAAAAAAAAAAAAAAGCCACAAATAACAAAAGTTGATGAGAATGTGGAGAAAAGGGAACCCTCCTACACTGTTGGTGGGAATATAAATTGGTACAGCCACTGTGGAAAACAGTATGGAGATTTCTAAAAAAACTAAAAATAGAACTACCATATGACCCAGCAATTCCACTCCTGACTATATATTTGGAAAAAAATGAAACCACTAATTCAAAAAGATACATGCACTCCAATGTTCATAGCAGCATTATTTACAAAGTATGGAAGCAACCTAAGTGTTTATCAACAGATGAATGGATAAAGAAGATGTGGTGTGTGTGTATGTATATAATATACATACAATGGAATACTACTCAATCATAAAAAAGAATGAAATTTTGCCATCTGCAGCAACATGGATGGACTTGGAGGGCATTATGCTAAGTGAAATAAGCCAGATAGAGAAAGACAAATGCTGTGTGATATCATTTGTATGTAGAACCTAAAAAATGCAACAAACTAGTGAATACAACAAAAAAGCAGACTCATAGATATAGAGAATAAACTAGTGGTTACCAATGGGGAAAGGGAGGGTGGAGGGGAAATATTTAAGATTAAAAAAAGGGGTTATTATGGGATTATATGAAATCATATGTGTGAAACTTCTGAGAACTGTAAAGCACTATAGACTTTAAAGAATCTTTCATTCAATAAAAAAAGAAAAAAGAAAAAAAAATGTAAGTCTTTCTCTTGACTTCTCTATTTCACCAAGTGATACCATCATGCCTTGAGGCTTAAAATCATAAAATCACCTTTTATTCTCCATTATCTTGACTTTAGCAGCTATCATATGTTTATCTCTAAAAATGTTTCTCCTGTCTTTTGTCCTCAATTCCTCAACTTCTAATTGATCTTCAGTCCATAACAGTTCTAATTCTGCCCCTACTGCTTCAGTGAAATTGTTCCTGTTAACATCACTAATATCCTCCATGTTGAAAAACCCAACAGAATCATTTCAGGACTCCTGTTAACCTATTCCTTTGATAACATCTCTCTCTCTTTCCTTCTTGAAAGTCTACTCCCTTGATTTTTGCTTTCCTCCACATACATATCCCATACATATTGCTCCCTCCTGTGTGATCTCTTATCATTTGGTATGTCCCTCTATTGTAGAACTTATTCACAACATACATTTGGCTGGGAGCTCCTTGAGATTAAAGGTTCCATGTCTGCCTAACACATAGTAAGTACTAAGTAAATATCCATTGAGTTAATGAGTGAGTTAATTCTCTTTCATTCCATTCCTATTGTCACTATTGTGAATGAGCCTCTGGTTCCCTCTCACCTGGTCTATTTCACAAATTTCTTAACCAGCTTCCTCACTTGCAATCTGCTCCAAACTTTTCCAGGTACACCTGCCAAGTCCATTTTCCTAACGTAGATCTGTGGACCATGTCCTTATCTTATTTTAAAACCTTCCTATCACTCATAGAACTGAACCAAACCTATGAACTTGAAATTCAAAGCCCCCATGATAAAAGTCCATCCATGATGTTTTAAGATTACTGTATAATAACCCAAAACCCAACATGGCCTTTCACGTTCTTTGTGCTTCGGTTCCCAAACTCCTCTGTTGTAATCTTTCATTCTTTCAAGGTCTGCTTCCTCCATAGTAACTTTCCTGATCTCACATGGGTAAATAACTTTTAAAAAATTTTATCTTTTATTGAAGTGTAGTTGATTTACAATGTTAGTTTCAGGTGTACAGCAAAGCAATTTAGTTATACACATACATACATATACACATTTTTTTCAGATTCTTTTCCATTATGTTATTATAAGACACTGAATATAGTTCCTTGTGCTATACAGTAGGTCCCTGTTGTTTATCTGTTTTATATAGTAATGTGTATCCGTTAATCCCAAACTCTTAATTTAGCCCTCCCTGACTTTTTCCCTTTGGTAACCCTAGTTTGTTTTCTATGTATGAGTCTATTTTTCATTTGTAAACAAAATTTGTATCATTCTCTTAGATCCCACATATAAGTGATATCATATATTTTTGTCTTTCTCTGTCTCACTTCACTTAATATGATAATCTTTAGGTCCATCCATGTTGCTGCCAATAGAGGAGGACTGTTCTTTGGTCAAGGGTATATGAGTAGCTGTGTTCCACTGCTAGAACCTCCAAACAAGCTCTCAAGGTGAATAACTTTTTATCTTTGATATTTTAATCTGCATAGCACTGTTTATACTACTTTGCTGAGCCATTAATATTTCCAGGCTATTATTATGATTAGTGATTGACCCTATTGTGTGACCTAGTTTGCAAACACTCTATTCTACTTCATAATACATTCTCAATGAACATTCAGTGAATTGATATTTGTTTAACTGTCTCATATGTATTAAAATACTTTGCATTTAATTACCTCCCATCTAAAAAAGCTCTCCCTTAATGCCCAAGTTCCACTCCAGCTTTAACCCTAGCCCTTTCTTCCCTTCCCCAGGGAAGCTACCCAAAATGATTGTCCAGAGATGAAGTCTCCTCTCTCATACCTCCCACTCTCTTCTCAGCCTACCACAGTCTGGCTTCCATGTCACCCTTCTAACCAAAATGCTCTCACAAAGTCAATCATAATCTCTTTGTTGCTAAATACAGTGTGTCCTTCTTGGTCCTTAACTTACTTGACATTTGTGTTGAAAGATGGTCTTATGTTTCTGTCTGGAGCCCAGAACTCACCTGAGCTCCATATTTACATATCCAGTTCTCCACTAGACCTCTTCACCTGAGTGTCAAATCCAGTAGCGTGCTCAATAGATAGTTGTTGAATGAACAATAGCTCCCAAGCGTTCTCTTCTTGGTCTAGATAAGTGATTCTTAACCTCTTTTATCCTATGCCCTCCTTTCTATCAATATGTAAAATCTATGCTCTTCCCCAGTACCAAACACTCTCCGATACAGCTGCCCACCTTTCACCCAGAAGTTTCTGCAGGCTGAAAATAATTCATCAGAGCAACCAGATCATCAGACATGAGACCAAGATGATTCCGTGAAGCATTAGTTTCTGATGTTTAAATTATTAAAAACTAGTCTTTGTTGAATTTCTCAAATATAAATTATACTATAATACTAAATATGTTCATAGGCTTTTTGAAACAATATACGGCAACCTGAAGATCCCACTGCCCCTAGGGTTTAGGGGTTACCCTTCCCCTCCTTCTTCCCAGTTGATAATCCCAGTGTTAGAAGCTCTCTAAGGCAGAGTGTAGCTCTAAAATTGTGTGACTGTAGGTTAGAAAGTCTTTAAACATTTTTGATCCTCTGGACTTTTCCCTTTCTCTCCCTCATCCTCTGTCCTCTACCCTCCCTTCATACTTCTAACCCTTTCCCTTTTCTTCTTTTCCCCCTGTTTTTTCTGTATTGATCATGGATTGTGCTATTCCTCTGAGCAGCTGGACATTTTTTCCCTGGAGGCCAGAAAAGTAACTTATCCATCTTGGAATTTTTTATAAAGAAATACAAGTGACCATCTCCTTGGCCATATCTAGAAGTCCAATAAAGAACAATTTTCCAAGTTGCTTTGGGGAAGTCATCCAAACAAAGTTGAGAAGAGGGTCTGCTATGTGTTTAAAGGGCCTTATTTCCAGATCTGGCTTCCCCAACAAACAAGAGAAATCCTGATTTCATGCATAGCCCATAGCTGAATTCAGACTTTTTGCACAGCAGAAGCTGAGGGGGAGCCTTAACTTTCCTTCTGCTCACATCTTCATTTCTCTGTGTCCTGCTTGCCCCTATCTTTAACTGTTAGGATGCTAAACTAAAGGATAAAGTACTTTGCCCTTGCTTCAGTTTATGAAAAAAAAAAATTGAAAACAGCTTTAGGGTGTTTCTTCACAGCACATTTTGTCACTATACCCGTGTACTTTTACCCCACTGAACTAGCATATATTTGTTAAGAGAATATCCTTCAAATGAAATGAATTTTACATGATTAAATCTCCTTGTATAACTGTCTTAGTGGGAGGATAAAAATTACATATCTTTCATATCAGAGCACTTAATAAGGAGTCTACAAACACCAAAAGGCATTTACTTTAAGCCTCTAATTCAGTCTTGAAGGACATACTCATTAGAGCTATGACAACATTGGCAGTTTTGGATGGCTGAAAGATTGGACATCCTCTCCTAAAAGAGCAATGCTGCTGACAATCAAGTTCAAGCTCCAAGAACCTTGTAACATCAACTGCTTAAGGCAAAAAGCAGAAGCAAAGAACTGAGTAACTTAAAAGAAAACCTATGCAGAAAATATACTGGTATGTAGGCAAAAGACTCGCTGAAAGCTTTCTAAACCTGGGTTTTCAAAATGTTTCGTAAAATGTTTCTCAATTTTCACTCCATGCCCCAAATTCCAAACAAATTATATGTGTTGAGCCATTATAGTTGATTCAGGTAGTACTCTCTTCAAAAATTCTAAAAGGAGTACACAGAAGCTGATAAAAGCCCTCACATGCTTTAATGTATTATCACAAGTTTAAACCTTTGTGATGTTAAAGCCGCAGACAGTTGCAGCGTCAGTGGCCTCTTTCTAGGCATTAGCATTCTATTATCATGTAAGTAAACTTGGCATTGCTCATTTAATATGTAAATTAAGAATACAGTTTCCTATAGCAGTGTGCAATGGAATTTATGGAACATAACTGAAAAAGGAGACTCAAATTCATTTCTAGCATTATATCACTAGATAAGTTGTTTCTCCCTCCTTTATTTCATTTCTCATCCTTCACCGTTTCCTCAGTCTTCAACCTTCTGTTTAAAGCCCCAGACAAATTAGCATATTCTAAGTTTTGCTATAGGACCCTGGACTCATCTGCAGGGGGAGCTACAAGCAAAAATGTATGAAATCCCTATTATGTCTATTGATGGAGACACTGTCCTTTTCATCCTCCTTGAAGCCCCACTGAAGAATATTCTTTCAGAACTAAATGCCTGACAAGCTAAGATACTGGTCTATTTTTTCCTAACGGAAAATGTAGAGTGGGATTTTTTTTTCAATTGTTATATAATTCTCACTAGTATTAAGTAGAGTAAGAACTGTTACCAGAAAGGCTTTTGGGAGTGTGCTAAGCAGACCACTGGGCTTAGATATGCAGGTTTAGTTTTAGGAGGTGGGCAAAACATAGTGCATCTGCATAATACAGGTGTGAGTAATTTAAATATGGCAAGAGAAAGGGGGATACAGGAATAGAAGATACAGCTAGAGAAGCTGCATAGCGTATGAGGGAAGGATCAAAGAGAAGAACCTCCAGTGTTGGCAAACTAAGAAGGCACTTCATAAACCAGAATGTTCGGTAGAGATGTTCAAGTGGTTTGATGTGGGATATGCAAAGTAAACTAGCCCTCTCATCTCTTCCTCGGTGAAATCTGCATTGCTCACCCACTCTTCTGTGAAAGAGGATTCTATTAGAGAGTATAATGAAAAGCTGAGGTCTGTGGCTATGGGATGACCTTGGACAAAAACAGAAAGAGGTAATGCACGTGCCAGAGTCTGCAGGGACAGCTGACATCCGCGTTACCCCCAGGAAAGCCCAGGCTATAAGAATCAGAGACCAGGGTTTAATCCACATAGTCACATGCTGCCTGTGTAACCAGAGGCTGGTCACTGAATCTCTCTGATCCTGTATTATCTCCACTACAAAATGAGGGTAATGACAGCAGGCTTTGGGGCTGTTGTGAGGATTAGGGTTAATATGTACAAAATGCTCACTGTATGGAAGCTACCTTTTTGATGATTTTTTTCCCCATTTTTGTTGGTGGTAGCTACTACAAACCCTGAGCCAAGTCTGTGACCCTAAAAAAAAAAGTATATCTTTCATATGCATGTTATTCTTTTCTTTCCTGAGTCTAGATTAAATTGTACTTTCTTTATTCATAATTATGCAGTCATTATTGATATCTATTTTGTTGTACTGCAATCTGCACCAAAGTGGTGTTATGTAAATAGAGATTTTCTGTCTATTATGCTCCCGGTTCCCCCATAGTGAATTTGAAGACACGATGAGAATTCATACGTTTTCTTTCACCTTAAATGCTGCTGCTGCCATGCTTATGATTTCATGGGATTGTCTGACCAATAATTGGAATGACCTTGGCATTCATTAAAATCTGTCCCATACCCTTTTGCCTCGTGCCCTTTGTCATCTAAAGTTGGCTCCCATCTGAAATTAGCAGTGAAGAACTGTCTGTGGAAACTCAGTCTTATCTTATTTGTTATTATGTCATCACCAACTAAGCTGAGCAGACCCAACCATCATATTCGTGCCAAAAAGTCTGAGCAGTCCATAGGAGGCAAGAAAAGAAACAAGCAACAGATAACGTTCCCATTTGACACCCGAGGTAAGCAAGGCCCAAAGATGCCGGTGATCAGCCCATATTCAATAACAAAACTGGAATTAAAACCAGGCCAACTCCTTTCCTGCATTAGGAAAGAGAATGCTACTACTTAACACACTCTGTTTAGTCAGGCAATCTATAGCTTGTCAGTACATCAAATCATAGGCATATTTATTTGATCTTGCTGAAGACTATAAAAAAGCAATTTCAGATACAGCTTCTACTGGCAGAGTCGACGCAGGTGCCAGGGCCCCCACCCTGGAAGGTTCAGGGCTTTATAGCTTCATCTCCACCTTTGGCTTCCACTGCTAGTCCAAGAAAACACTGAAATTTCAATACTATCATGGTAATGGAAAGGTAGCACCCAGCTCCTGGTGCAAAGCCCAAGGAAGTTTTAATTTTATATAAAGGAAAAGAAAACTTGAAAATTAATTTCAGATGTTTGGGAGTCTAGCCAAATGGGTGCACTTTTCCTTTCCTCTGAAAACTTCTGAAGACAAAACAAAGATCTGGATTTCTAAACTTTCCAGAAGTGATTTCTTGTTTGTTTGCCATTGTTTTTGTTCTGGCTCCGCAAAGAGTAAAGTATATAGCACATCAGTTGTTATATCCAGGAATAGAAGGCCTGTAAGCAAAAGATTGGAGAAGTTCTCCTTGCCCCAGTGATTAGCTGGGACTATCTAGCTTTCCAGTTCCCCAAAATGAAAGTGCTTACAGAATAATGTTTATACCTATGTTTAGGGAAAGAGGAAACACTCCTTCACTAACAAGAGCTCTGGAGCCACAATCCTTGATAAACCAAGCAAGCAGGAATATTGGCTGATTTTCCAGCCTAATTATCTATTTCTTAACAATTTTTTACAGAGATTCTTTACAACTACATCAAGACAAATTACCTCCAGCTCTTACCAGAAGTACTTAAAGATAACATAGAAATTTTGCAAAATGCTTACAAGAGTGACTAGACATGAAATTAGCAAGCAAAAGACAAGGTATTACTGCTCAGGTGCTAATTTGGGTTAGCAATAAAATGACGATGTACCTACATAATAAAGTTTCTCTTTTAAGAACTAAAAAAAATAGCAACAATCTTAATTTAAAAACAAGCTTAATTTATATGAAAGGGAATGAAATCAATAGTATGAGAAAAAAATCTGTATAACAGGTATAATTAATTATATCTCTTTTAAATTATGCTTCTCTGTCAATATAAGATTGTAGGCAATGATTACAGCAGCACAGTACAGATGGTCTAGAACATCATGTCCACGTAGATAACACAACAGTCCAACCTGTTTTCACAGGAAGAAACCACACTTAGACCCATCAAGAAGCACACCACCTCTCAGGTGGTAATCATCTGTTTTGTAGCAACTGTTGTAAATTATGGGTAACAACAACCTTGGAACTTCAACACCAATACAAACTCGTACCCCATTGCCACCTTCTTGGCCGTTTGCCACGTGTGCTATTTTAAAGTTAGGCATTAGGAGGCAGCAAATGGCTCAAAACCACAGGCAAAGATAAATTTGTAGGAAGTTGGAAAAGAGACCTAAAGCTGCAAAAGCAGAGAAAACAGATTTCATCTTAATCACAAACTTCCAGGAATTTAGACTTCTAAGAGGAATAGTTAGAAGGGTAAAGGGTTTGGCCCTTTTAGAGACCTTTGTGAAACTGTCTGGATCTCATTCCTCATTTCAGCATCTCTAAAAAACTCTTGACGGTTACCTTGAGGATTAAACAACATAGGTCTTGGTTTCACTTAAATTTGTTTCTTGGCTCCAGAAAGAAAGGTCTGATGGCTGCCTACATGGAATTCTCAGGCGCCTGCACTAATGCAGATACTATTCAAACCATCAAGGAGACATTAGAATTGATTCTTCCCCAGATTGCTTCATTCTGATTTAAGGTATTTATGTATTTAAAACACACATCATCGTTACTTTAAATTGCCAATGTGGCACTTATGTTTAAAAATTACTTGTGACTGGTACTCTAAAGTATCACCTTCTTTAGATAACACATGCCTATCTCATCTTTAGGAAACTGAAAACAGACTTTTCACTGTTCTTAAAAGGTGATAATATCTCTAAACAAAGCTTTATTATTTGGGTTATAATGCTTGATTAGATTACAAGAAATGAAGCCTCTGAACTGTTTGATTGGTTTATATTATTAAAACAACTCTTGCCTCTCTATGGATATTTATGTTGAAGAAATTAGCTCATGTAATTTACACAAGGATTTTATTTCAAGCACAAGTAGAAAGGTCCTTAGAAAACATAGTTGATAGGAATCAAAACTGTAAATATGTGAGGAAAACTGTGGTACATGAAACAGGAAAACAGAACATCTCCAAAGACAACTCCCTGCATTTTTGCATTGTTTCTTGAACTGTTGTACTAAGAATGCAGGGCTTAGCTATCACAGAATATACAGGGTAAAGCAGCAGTAAAAAAGATGCTGATTAGCACAATAGTAATACTGTGATAAACAGTTAAATCGAACCAAAAGTAATTCACATCAAATAATGCAAATACTACACAAAGCCTATCTTCCTTCTAGACATGCATGATGATTGCAGACGCCTCCAATAATCAAATTTCAGCTTTACTATGATTAACTATTAAAAGTAATTGAAGAAAATATCACACATTACTTACTGTTTTTAAGATATCTATGCCATCCTTCTGAATCCAAAGAGGGGGAAGAATCACTGCCACGAGGAAATCTAGCAAGCAAAAGGAGGAAAAAAACAGCAAATATTAGTTGTTTGAAAATTAGCATCTTCAGGTTTTCTTGAGGTACTTCCCACAGGATCCCAGAGCAAAGAAGAAAAAGAAAAAGTTGGAGAAAAACATCATACACATCACGAGGCGAGTTTCTCCACTAACCCATGCAGCTCCAAACTTTAAAGGCTAAAATTGTTGAGCATCCTGACTGAGTAAATGTCCGACTTCGGCATCACTGGTTACGTCCACAATTTTGGTAAGACGAATGCATCTCCAAAATTATGGTTACTTTAATGTATTATCCAGATTTTCCCCCTGTTTCTCTCCCTTTCTTCCTTTTCCATTCACATTTTTCTTCCTACAAAATGCACATAGGTCTGTTCTTCCTCGTACGGAGTCAGGCCTGGCTTTGAAACGCATTTCAATCTCTCAACACAGACTGCTTTCATTGCATTTAGAGTCCCACTAAGGCCCAGCTTTAAAAGCTACTGATTCTTTTTTTCTTTAGCCTTCCTCACAAAGGAAGGGTATTTTGTAAATTACCAGCTCGTTCAGATCAACAAAAGGTACTTTCATAGAAAGCCCCATTTGATTTTGCTCAAATTTGATTACAAGGATGGAGAAAAGGAAAGGAAGTCAAAAAGAAAAACCCCAGATGGCTTTTTCATTCATCTCAGTGAATGAGCTTTATCTGTGCCTTTTGAAACTGTAGCAGTGGAAAAGCATTTCTGTTGGCTTAAAAAACTTGACAAAAATTATTGGTTTGCCATTTCTCATGTAACAGCCATTGGGAACTGGATGAAAAGACTTTTTCATGGGATCGCCTGCTTGGATCAAAATAATGGAGATTAGGTATTTCATTATAAATTACAGTGGGAGATAGAGCAGGCTGTCATATTAATAGCAACCTGCTCATGGCCTTCAATGGTAGCTATTCTCCTAGACAAAGGACCAAGGGGGTTGTCTATTGAACTTGTACTTTAGGCCTGATCAATTTTCTATCATCAAGGCAAAAGGTGAGATGACTAACAAAGGAATTCACACATGAGTGACCTCATAAGCCTACAGATAAAACAGCTTAAAGAAGCAAAATACATCCTGAAATTATGGATGATAAACTATATAAAGAAGACAGAGTATGAGAGAGAGAGGAAAGAGCAATGGTCTATAATTCTCCTCTCTCTTCTTGGCCAAATGGACACATTAAAAGCTACTTGTTTTCAGCTGCAGATAATTGCAATGTTTGGTTTGCAGTGGTCTGCTTTAAATCCTTCAGCTTTTTTTTTCCTCAGCACAGCTCCAGTCATTTCATTCGCTATTAGCAGTAGCATTGTGTTTGAGACAAAGCTTCGACCAAGAGTCACACTTAAAAATAAAAACTAAAAAGAATCACAAGCAACACAGGCTTCAAGATACTACACAGTAGAATGTGCGTTTGTTATTTGCTCCAGGTTACCAGCCTCTCCTGCATTTACTTCTTAGATTCTAAAGCATTTTGAAGACTAAGCTGTACCTGTGACTAAAAGACAGAGAATCTTAATGGAGTGTAGTGAAACATGTGATTCGATGGAAATTTTTTTCAGAAAATAGTGATGATAGAATACGAATCCAAAGAACTAGTGAAGGACAGGTGATTGATTTTCATCCAATCACAAGGAATCATCTGGATTCCCAATTGAAGTTGTCCAAATCACTACAATTGCTAAATTTTTCTTCCCTGTTATACTTCCATGGAATTTCAACTTAAAAAAATAATTGGGGATTTCTGCCTGCTGGTCTTAGTGTTCCTTGAATTCAGGATGGTAGTAGAGAATTTATGTTCCAGAGATAAAACTTGGGTTACCAAAGGTTACTATTACCTGGAAATGCAGATATGCATATAATACTTTCCGCACATTACCTAAAGCTAATGCAAAGTAAAAATACATGTGAGCAGGATATATTTTTACTGTGCTAATTTTTAAGCCAAAGAATAGTACAAGATTATTAATGTAAAAGGACTTCCAACTGCCCAAAAGCTTGAGAAAATACCGTATCACCTGTGACAGCAGTTGTCAAAAATAAGGCTACATTTTGAAAGGCACCTTCAACAGGTGTGATAAACTCCAAATCTTGGGCATAAGCAATGTGAGTACACACTCACACACATAATAGTGATGACATAAAGAAGGTCATTTATGTATAGATAAATAAAACAAGGTTATAGTATTATCTAAGGCATACTATTTGTATAAAAATTATACTTCCTTTGTTTTCAAGGTAGCCCTAATCCTTCAATTATTTTAACCATTCAGAGAGATCCTAAATTCAAGATTATAAAAGAGGAATTAAACAACATTGGTAGAAGTCAGTGCACAGGCAAGCTATTGGTGTAAATGTAAATTACACTATTGGTACGAATGCAAACTGGGTGAATTTTCCAGAGGGTAACTGGACAGCATTCAGGAGTTTGAAAGTCTTTATAACTGTTGAGCCAGTTATTCCTTTTCTAGGAATCTTTCCAGTAGAAACTATCAGAAATGCAAATAAAGGTTTTTTTTCCCCCATAAAGATACTTATCATACACTGCGTCAGGCAGTAATAGTATAGTGGTGGGACTTCAAAAGCCAGACTAGCTGAGGTCCAATTAAACTCACCAGCTTCCAATTACAATCTTACGGGTTTGCTTATTAAAGTCTCTGTGTTTCAGTTTTCTAATCTGTAAAATGGGAATCTCAAAAGTGTGTTATGAAAATTACATGAATTAATATATGTAAAGCATTAAAGGTGTGGCTAGCACATAGTAAGTATTAAATTAAGTATTATATATTATTATTATTACAAATGCTTCAAATCTGGAAAATTATTAACTAAATTGTAATAAATAAATACAATAGAATGTAATATGCCCATTATAAATCATAATGACATAATGACATGGGAAAACATACTAAGTGAAAAATTTAAGGATATAAAACTATACATTATGTGACCTCAAATACATATATATATATTTTATATATAAATACATGAATATGTGGCAACAGTATTTATTCCTGGATACTCTAATTTCAAGCGATATTTATTTTCTTTTTATATTTTTAAATTTTTATGTAAATTAAAAAAATTTTAAAGCCTTATTTTTGTAAGTTAGTTTATGAAGAAGGAGGAGAACTAGGAGGAATGCCAAGCAGCATCAGTACTTATCAGAGCTGGGCCAGGCTAATGGGAAAACTAGAATCTATGCCAAAGTTCACTTCAGGGCTTAGCACTAAGATCTGGAAATGAGATGTGCTTCCACAACTGGAAGTTACTAGGCTTAAACTCTAAAATGTAAACAAGTAAAATCCAAGCGTAACAAATCCACAAAAGTCCCTGCCCCAAGAAGCTATCAGTATATGGATTACCAAAGGCAACTGACAACAGAGGAATCCAGCAAAATGACTCAGGGATGAGCTTGGGAAGATATATGCATACCAACATACACAGGTCATGTGCAACACAAACAGCTTGGATCCACTCAGTCAGGGGCAGAGGACAAGTCAAGGCCCCAGTAGTGACCCAATCAATTTCAGGGGACACTAAATATAGAGACTTGAAGTTGCAGCCAAGGAAAGGACTCTGTGAGAATGTCTAGAAAAGGGGAGTAAAGGCCAAGAGGTAGGCACGTGTCCCTTTCCCCAACTCTTACTCTCCTGTCCGGGAGCTGGAACTGAGGATAGGAAGGGAGGTACATGTAAGAGCAGACCTTACCTCCTACCCCTGCTAGGCCCTCAGGCAAGCTTGAACTAGGGGCTGAGGGAAAGGCAGGGAAGGTGGGGACCCTAGAGTGTTTCACTGGGTGTACTAATCTTTAGTAACTAAAAGTGACTGGAAAGTTATGAGATCTCCCAAGATAGTATTAACAGCCAGGAACATGACAGAGCATAGTTGAAGGTGAAGAAAAGAGAGCTAAATATAGATTACCCAGTATATGAGTTGCATGTGTATTATGCCTTTGTTGCAAGAAAAAAATGTCAAAGCTAAGTGCTAGACTTTTCAAGAAACTCCAGATAGTAAATGTGAAATATGAAAGTTCCATATGATCCAGCAATCCCACTTCTGGATGTAGATCCAAAAGAACTGACAGCTTGGACTTGAACAGATATATGTACACTCATATTCATAGCAGCATTATTCACAATAGCTAAAAAGGTGGAAGCAACCCAAGGCCATCAACAGATGAATGGATAAACAAAACATGGTATACATATTCAACGGAATTTTATTCAGCTTTAAAAAAGAAATTCTGATACATACTACAACATGGATGAACCTTAAATATATTACACTAGGTGAAATAAGCCAGACACACAAAAAAACTGTGCGATTCCAGATATGAGCTACCTAGAGTAGTCAAATTCATAGACACATAGAGCAGTTGCCAGAGGCTGTGGGGATGGGGGGAATTTGGAGTACTGTTCAATGGGTACAGAGTTTCAGTTATGCAAGATAAAAAGAGTCCTGGACATGGATGGTCATGATGGTCACAGAGCAATGTAAATTGTACCTAAAGCCACTGAACTTTACACTTAAAAATGGTTAAAATGGTAAATTTTATGTATATTTCACCACAATTTTTTTAAAGAATATGAAAATGTTGCTTCCTGAAAATATCTCCCCAATTCTTTTATCACCAGCTGATCGAAGTGAAACAAAACGAAATGAAACAAAAGGAAGAGAAAGGGGACTGCTATGTTCAATCAGTTGTACAATTTGTACACTTCACCCAGATGCCAGAGGGGGCAAACAGGCAAAATCTAGCCTGGAGTCATGCTGGCCAAGTGGTATGTGCTGGGGTTGGACTTCAATAGCTGGGAGGTAGGGGTGTCGTTTGATAACTCATCTGCCTAGAGGGAACATCTTTTATTAATTTGCTGAAAGATACTGTATGTGTCAACATGCCTTGAAAGGGAGCCAGGCTGGTATGTGGACAGCATTATGCTGTACACCAGAAACTGACACAACACTGTAAACTGAATATACTTCAATAAAAAAATTATGCAAAAAAAAAGAATGATCACTTAGACTGAAAGACAGTAACGCTGGTTATGTGCTCTTTGTAAGCGAATTGGCAGCCAAGTTCTGGGAAAACCTTCTGCTTGGGAGTTTCAAACTCATTGTTGTCTTCTTAACATGCTTTTCCCTGCCATCAACACAACCACCCCTTACTGAAGCTCAGGATGTAAGAGAATCATTCCAGTGATACAGAATTGGAGTAATGACATGTGATATACAACTAAGCTTCCCTAAAGGAGACAAGTTAAATTGACTCAAGGTCTAAAACATGTGCTCTTCTTTTCAGAACTACAGGGAACCCAGCTCTTATAACCACTTCTCTGTGGGTGATATTTAAAATTTCCATTTCTAACCCTAACCTTCTACCCAAACTAATACCATATTTCAGGTAGACTACAGGACATTTCTATTAGGCTATGGCACAGTAATTCTCAAATCAACATATCTAAAATATCCCTATTTGCCCTTTCCCACAGAAGAAAACAGCTCCCCCTCCTTACTTCTCATGTGTTACTCTAGGTGCCCAGCCCCAAAATATTGACAACATATTTGGATCTTTCCTTTCCTTTGTGCTTCACAGTCAATCAATATGGGTCTGTTTTCTCCTTGATACATTATAGACCTTCCAGCCCTTTCCTAAGGTCACACAGAGTCCTGAAAATATAATATACAGTTTCTAAAGATTCCTTAATTGATCCTCTTCATCTTCTTTCTCTATGCCTCATTCAGGAAAGCAGTAGTTCTCTCCTTTGATTTACTCACTATTAACTCCCTAACTCATCCTTCTTGAAACACTCTCTGACTTCTTAGACTCTGACCACTACCCTGATTCTCCAGTCCCTCTAGTTCCGTGTTCCTGGCTCCACCACCATTCATGAAGGACTCTCCCTCATCCCTGAAAGACTCTTGCTGTGATCCTCTCCTTTACACAGTCTCTGGTCACATCTCTCTTCAAGATCACCTATGACCTGTATGCTAATGACTCCCAAATCCACTCTCCAGCTCCAGGCCTAAAGCCAGCTCAAGTTCAGTATGTTAAAAATTAACCTTGTGGTCTTCCACAACCCTGCAGGGAATGAGAGAAGCAAGTGAGAGAGGGAGGGAGAGAAGGAGGGAGGGAGAGAAGGAGAGTGAGAGAGGGAGGGAGGGAGAGAAGGGAAGAAGAGGGAGAAGGGGAGGGGAGAGAAGGAGCAAACATGCATTTTTTTTTCCTTTTCTAGCTTGGTAAAAAGTGACACTAAGTTTCTCAAGCAACAAATTCCAGGTCCATGCTCATTGGTCCTTCTGTCTCAATCTCTATTACTCACCAAAACCTTTGAATTACATCCTGTAAATTTCTCCACAGTACTGATGATTATAGCTAGGCAATCTATTGGGATTTTTCACATGATACGATAACATCAAGAACTCTAATTTCTTATTTTAACTTGGGACCAAAAATGGGACTCCCCACAGGAGCATGTTTTATTTTACTTCTTTTCTCCATAGCACATAGCACTTTAAACTATTATATAATCCTTAGTTGTATGTCATGTTTATTATTCAGCATCTTCTCCTCTACCAGAATATAAGCTGCACAAAGTCAGAAATACTGTCCATTTTGGCTACTGTTATTTACCCAGCACCTAAAATTATTTCTGACAGAGAGCAGGGAGAGTAAGCACTAAACAACTGTTTATTCAGTAAGTGGATTGTCAGCTAACACTTTATGTCCTTCAAACTTGGACTTGCCTTGGCCTAAGGGGAGTTAAGCAACTTTTCTGGTAAAAAGGAGAAGAGCCAGATGGGGTGGGCCACCCTCAAGCCATCCTAAACAGGGCTTTGTTTTCAAAACCCTAGGCCTACAGATATCCTGCTAGAGTGTTTCAGAAGGGAAACACAGAGGCTGTGGAGTCCCATGGTTAAGGAAAAGCAGCCTCGTTCCCATAAGGTCAGATTCTCCAAACCAGGCATAGCGAGGGAGTTCTGAATTCTAAGAATGGCAGAGGCATGAACGTAACACACCCGAAGTGGCAGAACTTCCGATGGTGACAGCCCCAGAACCGACTCAGGGCAACGCTCTCTCTCCAACGGAGGATACCAAAAATGTTCATTTGTTTCCCCAGAGGCTAAAGAGCATGAGGAAAAAAAGCTTTAGCAACTAGAAAAGTCAACCAAAACACCTTCCAGAAGAGGAAAATTTTCTTTCACATTGAAGTTAATGCCACCCAAAGAAGATACACAAGACAAAATGTCTTCAGAAAAGGGACTCAAAACTACCTAAGCTGAGGAACTTCTGAAGGAAACAGAGGTATTTAACCTGGACTAGAGGAGATCCCAGAGAATCCTAAAGACATAGATAGATATAGAGATACAGATTGAGAAGCAGATGTGAGGGGAGCTGTAGAGGTGGGTATCAATCTAGATGTGGGTGCAGATTCAAATCCATACATTCTCTTGTAAAGAAGGACAACAGACACGGCCTATATAGCTCTGTAAGTCAAACTAAAATTAACGAGTAAAAGCTACAGAGAGAAATGTCACATCAGTGTTAAAAAGTGTCTGCTTTAACATGATCTCAAATTAGAATGAGCTCATTTAGGGGTGATCCTTAACACTTACAATGTTCAGACAGAGGCTGAACTACCACTTGGGTTGAAGGGTAAATAGGGTATTAAAGGGAACACAAGTACTGTTCCAAAGTTTATCTAGATGTCTGTCAAGAGCTGTGAAGGACCTAGCTGGAAGAGAATTTAGGCTACCTCAGTTGCATAGATGGATGTTAAATAAGTGTCTACTCAGGATAGTAACAGAATGATTAGCAAGCTCACAAATGCTTTGCAGTCCTGCTCAACTTCAATTCTTAAGCAGACTTAGTTAATGTTGCATACCTTGAAGACATTCAAATATGGACTGAGATGTTATGAAACTCTAAAGCTCTGTTACAGGTACTGAACTAATAAGAAATCAGAGTAATTTGAACATAGAGTGATATTTGCAGTATCTATTTTTAAAAGGGTCTTGTCAAGAAATAATGTAAATAAAGCTGATATGGATGTGCTTAATCTACCAGAGAATAAAAATGTCAACAATTGTAGAAACATTAAATTACAAATCCTGCAATGCTAATTAAAACCATCTTATCAACCATTAAAGTGGGTCCTAAGGGAATCTCCTCAACTTGGCAGTATTAGTCTAGATTGAGATGCTCTATGAATTTCAAAGAAATAAAATTGATTTCCTTGAAAATGCTACATAACTCAAACCATTTAAGTCAATTTCGCAATCAGTCTTATTTAGCAAAGTTTAACTGTCCTGATCAAAATTTAAAACACTTCTATTTACATTAATGGCTATTAAAGGCACTAAACAAGTCAGAGTTATTTAAGCAATGAAACAACTTTGGTATTAGAGCAAAATCAAACTGATCTAGAAACACAGATAGCTATATGATATTATTGGCTATATACTAACCCTAACTGCATACATTGTAGGTAAAAATTATTTGCTAACAAGAAAAATCATGACTGCTGTGATGAGTCCCAATATTTCTGTCATGATCACTTCAAAACATTAACATAATTCCCGATCCTTCCCTTTTCCTCAGACCCCCAGATTTAATCAATCAACAAGACTGTTTGATTTTACCTTCCAAAAAGCATGGCTGATCTGTCTCTGACAGGCTGCTGGGGCAGAGATAATGTCTCTGTCTTACAGGCAGAGCCATTATCTCTGTCTGCACCGGTGCAATAGTCAACCAACTGCCAATGCCCACCTCTCTCCTCAGTCCTCACACAGCCATAAGAGTAACCCTCTTAAAACTCCACTGCTTAAAACCATTCAAAGGTTTCCCACTGTATTTAGGATGAAATCCAAACTCCTTTCCAGAACTTGTCATTTAATGCATGATCTAGCACTGTTCTTCCCTATAAAACCACCTCCTATAGTTGCTAGGCTTGCCCTCTTCCCTCTTGACACTCTGGTATTTTTTTGTCTTCTTATAACACGTAAACATATGCTACAGTCTCTTGTAAAGAAGAGTGTCCTTTCTGCAGTTCATTCTCATCCTACCAATTTCCCCTCAAAGTCCACTCCTCAGAGAGCCTTCCCCAGCTACCTTGGCACCCATGCAGCCCCAAGTTACCTTGCCGTTCACTATCTTCATCTGAGAATCTCAGTTGTGGTCCTCATAGTACCTGACTCAATTTGCTATTATTTTATTAGCTTATTTTTTGGTCTGTCTTTACGAGATTGTAAACTCCATGGGGAAGGACCCATGCCTGTCTCATTCACTGCTATGCCCCCAGGACTTAACACAGGAGCCAGGAACGCAATAGAAATTCAATATGTATTTGCTAAATGAATGAATGAATGAATGTAACAAAACCATAGTCATTCCTCAATTTCAAAGGTGGTTGAAAATTTTGCATAAATGTGTATATATACATATGAAAATTTTGTCTGAACCTGTACACTACAAAATGAAGTTGAGAAATTCAAATATTCTTTTAAGTAATCCAACCATATTATTGCTTCTGACAGACAATAATGGCTCATAAAACTAAGGCCCACCTCAAAAAGAAAGCCTTTGGTTAACTCCTCCTGGTCAAGTGCGAATAGAAAGGTATGACCTGCCTGGGGTCTGGCACTTACAGCAGGAGAGCCAAGTTAAAGAGACGGTGAGATTAAGAGATGGAAACTACCCCTGCTCTGACAGAAACACAGCTGAGACAGCACAGTCTTCACATCAGACGATGACAATGGTCTTGGTGGTGATGATGATGACAACAAGAACAGCATTTGTCAAGCACCTGCTGTGTGCCAGACACTGTGTCTAAGTGCTTTGCATTTATCAACTCCCTCAATCCTTACAGTAACCTTGGTACTAACCACACTTTACAGATGAGAACCAAGGTTTACACAGGTAAGAATAAGTAGTTTTCAAAAACTCATACAATTAAGAAGTGTAAGAGCTGAAATGTAATCTTACGTACTTTGATTCCAGATACCCACATTTTCTGTTAAAGAAAAACCAAAACAGAGGTCACTGTTTGATTATAGCACTAGATCAAAAACTCATAGTCATGTAACCGAAACTTAACAGTCCTGATTTACCTGAAACGCTGACTCTGACCTTAAACAAATAGAACTAGGCTTTCTTCATGTCTTACAGCATGACTTTCCAACTTCCTAGCTAATCAGCTACAAACAAGAAAACTTATCCAGTGAAAAGGAATATAAGTTTCTAGTAACCAATCACAAGAGAAAGCAATGTGCTTACTCATTCATGCTTTATAAACTAAGCTGTAACTACTCAAAGCCAGGCTCTAACCACTTTCTGTTCAAGGTCTCCCTGTTAGCAGTTTGTTTCTCACTCAATAAAATATTCACATAGTGTAAGTCTCTCTGAACTTTCTTTTGACACTACTAAGTATATAAAAATGTTTTAAGACATCCCAAGAAGAAAAGGTACCTTATATGGTATTGAGCATAAAATAATGTTAATAGTAACTGCCACGCCTTTGCAGCCATAAAAGATGTTCACAGATCTCCCCAATGGAGAAATCCATATCGGTTTGGCCCCCAACAATAATGTTACTTTTTTAACCAGGAGGATGAGACTATGACTCTCCTGATATACCTCAGAGGTCAGGTAACAAAGAAATAGACCAAACTAAAGCATCAGAGAGCCAGAACAAAGAGTACTTGGATAAGAGAGAGGACAAAAGGGAAGGTGAGAGAAAAGGAAAGACTTTCACTACTATGTGAGTCAATAAATACAGCCATAGCCAACATTTTGCAAAACATTTCTGGAGACAATGAAAGCCACCTTGATAATACTACTGACAATGATTTTTAACTTAAAGGATCTGGGATAAATAGGAAATATCAAAAAATAATACTGTATTAGTTTCCCATGGCTTCTGTAACAAATTACCACAAACGTGGTGCCTAAAAACAATAGAAATTCATTCCCTGCAGTTCTAAAGCTCAGAAGTCTGAGATTAGTATCATCTGACTGAAAACAAGGTGTTGGCATAGCTGCATGCCCTCCGGAGATTCCAGGGAAGAATCCATTCCTTGTCTCTTCCAACTTCTTGAGCTTCCAGCATCTCTTGACTTGTGGCCATATCACTTCAGTGTTCAGTGCCAGGATCTTGAAATCTCCCTCTGCTCTGTCTTCACATCACCTTCTCTGTACAAAATCTCCCTCTGCCTCCTTCTTATAAAGATACATATGATGCCACTTAGGGTCCACCTGGATAAACCAGGATAGTTTCCCCAACTGAATCTCATCTGCAAAGACCTTTTTTCCAAATGAAGTAACATTTACAGATTCCAGAGATTAAGACTTGATATCTATGCGGAACCATATTAGAGCCTACTACAAGTACAAAGTGCTCTAATGAAAGGAAATAACTAACCATGGCATAGGCTAGTGAGACACAGAAGCACTACAGAACTGACAGAAGACTGGCAGAACTCAGTACAAGAAGAGGAGTCCCTCCTGGACCAGAAGACAAACCATACTCAATTAAGTGTTTTTCCTACTGCTTTAATGAGATAATTGAAAATGAGAGCCAGCATAATTACTGCATTTTAATGCAAAAAATTTTGCTTAATTCTACAGTGGTTTGTATGTAATTTTATTCGAAACCATGGGTTCAGTCAATATTGAAAAATTCCTTGCTATCTTTATGGAATTCTAAATTCAAGTGCCAATCCAAATGCACTTATGCAGGAGAACAAAAGAGAGGGTTTCTCTTTCCATTCCAGTATATAAGAATCCCGTGGAAAGGCTCTGATAGATAGGCCCACATAAGCAAGAGGATCAGCTTGTTCTGATTAGGGGGTGTGTTGAGAGGGAAGAATCTTTAAAGCAAAGGGGAGGCTACCACCTGAAGAAAAGAGGAAGCTGTACTGGGCAGATAAAAACCACCGAAGTCCACTTTACTCTACACCAGTGGACACACACCTATTATAACACAACTATACCACATGCACACATATACACATAGGGGAAAGGAAAGCACTCACACCTCCTCCAAGAAAAACAACCCAAAGCTGCGTCTGTTTCTGTATCTAGCCAGAAGTTCAGGATCTGAAGATGCCATGGACTTTTCTTCATTGGATCCAGGCATGTCTCTTCTTGACCTTTAACTAAGTGCCTAACTCAGTGGTCAAAAGCAAAAGTCCAATCAGACTGCCGGTCCTCAAACCATGACTCCCTCTCAGTAGTGTGTGGTTTAGGGCAAGTAATCCAACCTCTCTCTCTCTCAGTCTCCTAACCTGTAAAATGGGGATACTGATAGTATCCACTTTATAAAGTTGTTTCAAGCATTTAATGAGAGCAAGTGTATGAAATGCATAAAGTAAGCATTCAATAAGTGTTAGGTGGTATGACTAACCATTTTAGATGCTAGAGATACAGCACTAAGCAACATAAATGAAGCTCTGGCCTCCTTAGAGTTTCAATTCTAGCAGGGGAAATAGACAATAGACAATTTATGGACAGAGAGCAAACTCTCATGGTCCTTCCTCTTCCAATAAGGGCACTAACCCCATCATGAAGGCTCCACCTTTATGATCTCATTGAAACCTAATTACCTCTCAAAAGCCTCACCTCCAGGAGACGAGGCCAAGATGGCGGAGTAGTAGGATGCTGGTAGCTCACCCTCTCCCACAGATACAAGACTCACATCCACGGACCCACTCAGCCAACCAGAGCACCTGCGGCACTCCCACAGAACACTGTCCTCTTCAAAAGACAAAGACGCCAAAAATCTGGTAGGAGAAAGGAAAAAAAGAAAGATGAAAAAGCAAAACAGTGCAGAACCGGTCCCACGGGGAGGAAGCAGCAAAGGACGACTTGCGCTCATTCGCTGGGTCTCCCCCTCTCCGACGGAGAGGCCAGCCATAGGGAGGGGGAGCCTCTGAGGCTCGGATCTGTACGGAGTAGTGCTTGAGCTACAGAACTAAGTTAAACGGGCACAGAGGGTCCCTGTGACACCCAGCCCGAGACCCAAGCCAGGAGCTGGGGGTTGAGAAAGGCTGCGCAAGTTGGGTGGAGGACGAGGACGGCAGCACTGAGGCAGCCCTGGGGGTACTGCAAGGGGCTGCGCAACGTGGATGAGTGGGTGCACATGGCAGAACAACCTGGGCCCTCCATGAAACAGCAGGGCTGATGTGCCGGGGGGGGGGGGGGGGGGGGGGGAAGAGTGCATACCCCCATCTCTGAAAACCCACGGAAGGTTGTTGGGGAGGAAAGGCGGGGCTCAGGCGCGGCCACCATATCCTCTGGCGCTTGGCACCCAGGTGGGGGCGGGGGCGAAACCTGAATCCAAGTCTGGGGGCTTGGTAGCCTCAAAGGCCAGACAGTGACTTGTTTGCAGCCGGAGTCAGATAGGATACTTCCGCCCTGGTGCCTCACAAAGTTCGCAGTGCCAGGACAAACAAGGAGCTGAGTTTGAACACGGAGCAGGGGCGGGGCTGTTCGGTGGTCTTCCTGGGGCTGCCTGCAGAGCACCAACCCGGGGCGGAGCGTGGCAGTGCAGAGCTTTGGAGCGACCGGCGCCAAGAGATGGCGGGTGGCCCTTCGCCCTGAGGCAAGGCAGAGTGCACAGCGCCACAGAGCCGCAGAACCACTGGTGCCAGGAGACAGTGGGTGGCCCCCCCGCCTTTCCTGCAGGAACGCTGTGCGGGGGTAGGGGGGGAGCACGATCTGCTTGCCCACAGGCACTGGGAGCAGCACAGACAAGGGTGCCATCACAAGGCCTCTGGGAACAGCAAGCTGAGTTCTCGAAACAGGGCAAACACAGAAAGACTTCTCATTAAGAGCACAGTCTCCAGGAGAACACCCCCCCCCATTTTAATCTGTTTGTACCTGTTGTATTTTCTGTTATCTTTTCAATTTTTACTTTTTAAACAATTATATATCCTCCCAGTTTTAATCCCTTTAAAATTTTTCTTTTAAAATAATATTATTATTTTAAAAAATCCACGTGATGTCATTTTTCTCTCTTGGTTTTGATCTCCTGTTATTGATTATACACAGGTTTCAAATATTTTTTCCTCTTTTCTCTTTTTAAGCTTTTTAAGAGACGTCTCAACCCGATTGCTATTCTGCTTCAAATTGCTCTTCAATTATTAATTATACACTGTTTTCAACTTTTTCTCCCCTTTTTCAAAATTCTCTCTTTATCATCTTTTTTAATCTGTTCTATTTTTTATTACCTTTTTAATTTTTACTTTCTAAACAATTGTATATGCTTCTACTTTTAATTCCTTTAAAATTTTTCATTTAAAGTAGTTATATTATTATTTTTTCAAAAATCCACCTGATTTTATTTTCATTTCTTTTGGGTTTCATCTCCTATTATTGATTATAAATAGGTTTCAAATATCATTTTTTGATCTTTTTTCCTTTCTTTTAAGGGTTTTTAAAAAGATGTCTCAACTCGAATGCTAGTCTGACTCAAATTGCTCTTCTATAATTGATTATACATTGTTTTCAAACCTTTTCTTTTTCCCTTCTCAAAATTCTCTCTTTATTTTATCGTTTTTTAATCTGTTCTCTTTTCTATTACCTTTGTAATTTCTACTTTCTAAACATTTGTAAAAAAAAAAATTTCTCCCTTCTTTTAAAATTCTCTTTCTCTCTCTCTCCTTTTTTTATTTTTGAAGTTTTATTCCTACATAGGCATTAAATAGATAAATAAATGAACTCTTTTAAGGACCTCAATAGATAACTGATACTCCATAAGCCACACTGCCAGAGAGATATGAGCAAGCTGAAGAAGCACAGAAACCATTCACAATTAAAAGAACAAGAGAAATCCCCTGAAAGAACGATCAATGAAATAGGCATTGATAGCCTACTAGATCAAGATTTAAAAACAGGAGTGGTCAAAGTATTGAAGGAATTAAAAGAGATAGTGTTTAGAGATATAAAACATGTTAAAAATGAAATCAAAGCTATAAACAAGAGCCAAGTAGAACTGGTAAACTCATTGGCTGAGATGAGAACAGATCTAAAGGCTCTGCAAAGCAGACTAGATAATGCAGAGGAACCAATTAGTGACCTAGAAGACAGAACAACAGAAAGCACCCAATCAGAACAACTGCAAGATAAACAAATAAAAACAAATGAATGCAACATAAGGGACCTATGGGATAATATAAAGCATGCCAATCTTCACATAATAGGGGTCCCAGAAGGGGAAGAAAGAACAAAGGGGATTGAAAAGGTTTTTGAAGAAATCATGACTGAAAACTTCCCAAACTTAAAGAAGGAATCACATATCCAAGTACTGGAAGTTCAAGGGTCCCAAACAGGAAGAACCCAAACAGACCCACACAGAGACATATCATAATCAAGATGGCCAGAGTCAAGGATAAAGACATGATCCTAAAAGCAGGAAGAGAAAAGCAAAGAGTAAGTTACAAGGGAACCCTCATAAGGCTCTCAGCTGATTTCTCTACACAAACACTACAGGCCAGAAGGGAGTGACAAGATATATTCAAGGTCCTGAATGAAGAAAAGATGCAGCCCAGGATACTTTATCCAGCAAGGCTATCCTTTAGGATAGAAGGAGAGATAAAGAATTTCACAGACAACTAAAAACTAAAAGAGTTTAGCAACACTAAACCCATGCTAAAAGAAATATTGAAAAGTCTACTCTAAATAGAAAAGCAGCAGGATGCTACAGAAATGAGAATCTCATAACTGGAAAGGTGATAACTCATGAATTACAAATAAACACAAAATTGTAAAAGACGACATCTAAATCATTAAGAGTGGGAGAGGGAAGCAAGAAAACATAGAGGTTTTTTTTCTTTCTTTGTTAAATATTTTATTTTCAGTAGGATGGGTTCGAGATATAGTAACGGCCTAATAGACTTTGGGCTAATAGAAAAAGATAACCACAAGCTAAACACTTACAAGGGAGTCACAAAAACTAAATAAAATCCAGGATAATACAAAGGAAGATTACCAAACCACAAAAGGAAGAAGAAAGGAACAAAGTGGAAATACCAAGTCAACTGCAAAGATAAGTTCAAAATGGCAATAAACACATATCTATCATAATTACTGTAAATGTTAATGGACTAAATGCTCCAGTCAAAAGACATAGAGTGGCAGACTGGATAATAAAGCAAGACCCTTCAATATGCTGCATACAAGAGACCCACTTTAGGGAGAAGGACACATATAGGTTGAGAGTGAAAGGATGGAAAAGGATATTCCATGCAAATGGAAAAGCCAAAAAAGCAGGTGTTGCAGTACTGATTTCAGACAAAATAGACTTTAAAACAAAGGCCATAAAGAAAGATAAAGAGGGACATTTTATAATGATTAAAGGAGTGATACAAGATGAGGATATTACACTCGTTAATATATATGCACCCAATATAGGAGCACCTAAATACATAAAACAATTACTAACAGAGATAAAGGGGGATATTGATGGGAATACAATCATAAATGGAGATTTTAACACTGCATTAACATCACTAGAC
The DNA here is from genome assembly GCF_048564905.1 of Vicugna pacos. Classification (NCBI taxonomy): domain Eukaryota; kingdom Metazoa; phylum Chordata; class Mammalia; order Artiodactyla; family Camelidae; genus Vicugna; species Vicugna pacos. The sequence goes on along the minus strand of NC_132987.1, from coordinate 50,555,722 downwards.
AGATCTTCCAGACAGAAAATAAATAAGGCAACAGAGAAATTAAATAATACAATAGAAAAATTAAACTTGGTAGATATTTTCAGAGCATTACATCCCCCCAAAATAGGACATACATTCTTTTCAAGTGCACATGGAACATTTTCTAGGATTGACCATGTACTTGGGCACAAAAGAAACTTCAACAATTTTAAGATAGAAATTATCTCAAGCATCTTTACTGACCACAATGCCATGAAACTAGAAATCAACAACAGAGAAACAAAGGAGAAAAAAAGGAAAGCATGGAGATTAAACAATATGCTATCAAAAAACCAATGGATCAATGAGGAAATCAAAGCTGAAATTAAAAAATACATTGAGACAAATGAAAATGAAAGCATAACCACACAAAATTTATGGGACACAGCAAAAGCAGTGCTAAGAGGGAAGTTTATAGCGATACAGGCCTTCCTCAAAAAGAAGAACAATCTCAAACAATTTAACCCGCCAACTAAAAGAACTAGAAAAAGAAGAACAAAAAACCCCAAAAGGCAGCAGAAGGAAGGAAGTTATAAAGATCAGGGAGGAAATAAATACAATAGAGATTAAAAAAAAAACCATAGAAAAATCAATCAAACCAAAAGCTGGATTTTTGAAGAAGTAAATAAAATCGATAAACCTCTGGCCAAACTCATAAAGAAGGAAAAAAGAGAGAGCACAAATCAGAAAAATAAGTAAGGAAAATGGAGAAATTACAACAAATAAAATAGAAATACAGAATATCATACGAGAATATTATGAAAAACTGTAAGTAACCAAACTGGATAACCTAGAGAAGATGAGCAAGTTTCTGGAAACATACTGTCCACCGAGACTGAATCAAGAAGAAACTGACCACTTGAACAAACTGATCACTAGAAATGAAATTGAAATAGCAATAAAAAAAAAAACCTGCCTACAAATAACAGTCCAGGACCGGACAGCTTCACCAGGCAATTCTACCAAACATACAAAGAAGAACTCATACCAGTCCTTCTCAAACTCTTTCAGAAGACTGAAAAGTAGGGAATACCCTCAAACTCATTCTATGAAGCCACCATCACCCTGATACCAAAACCAGGCAAAGACACTACAAAAAAAGAGAATTATAGGCCAATATCACTGATGAACATAGACGCCAAGATCCTCACCAAAATATTAGCAAATAGAATCCAGCAACACATAAAAAAGATCGTACAGAGAAGAGGCAAGATGGCGGAGTAGAAGGACGCTTGTAAGTCACCCTCTCCCACAAATACACCAAGTTCCACATCTACAGACTCACTCAGCCAACCAGAGCACCTGCGGAACTCCGACAGAACATCGCCCTCTTCAAAAGATAAAGACGCCAAAAATCTGGTAGGAGAAAAGGAAAAAAGAAAGAACAAAAGGCAAAGCAGCGCGGGACGGGTCCCGCGGGGAGTGAGCGGCAAAGGAGGACTGGCGCTCGCTCGCTGGGTCTCCCCTCTCCAACTGAGAGGCCAGCGGGACGGAGGGGGAGCCTCCGAGGCTCGGATCTGTACAGAGCAGCCCTTGTCTGACAGAACTAAGTTAAACGGGCACAGAGCGTCCCCCCGACACCCAGCCTGAGACGCGGGCCGGCAGAGGCGGGCAGGACCAGGCTGCACAAGCCGGGCGGAGGACGGAGGCAGCTCCGGGGGACTGCAAGGGGCTGGGCGCCGTGGCTGTGGGTGTACAGGACAGAGCAACCTGGGCCCTCCATAAAACAGCAAGGTTGATGTGCTCTCGGGGGAAGGGTGCATACCCCCAACTCTGAAAACCCGCGGAAACTTTTCAGGGGAAGAGAGGCGGGGCCCAGGCACAGCCGCCATATTCTCCGGCGCTTAGCACCCAGGCCGGGGCAGGGGTGAAACCTGCATCCGCACCGAAGGGCTCAGCAGCCTCAAGGTCCAGACTGAGACGGGCCTACAGCCCGGGGCAGGTGGGATGCTTCCATCCTGGTCCCTCAGAGAACTTGCTCCACAAAGACAAACAAGGAGCTGGGTCTTGGCTCGGAGCAGGGACGAGGCTGCCCCTCCGTCTTCCCCGAGCCCACCCGCGGAGCGCGGCCAGGGCGGAGCGCGGCCAGGGCAGAGCGCGCAGCCGCACAGAGCAGCGGAGCTACAGGCGGCGCAGGCAGAGGGAGAGCGCCCCCCCCCCACCTGTCGGGCAGGAACACAGCCCCTGACTGAGGTGCTGGGAGGGGGCACGACCCGCCCTCCTGCCTGGCCAGTCTGCAACATCTGACTGCGGCATCCGGAGGGGCAGTGACCCACCCGCCCACAGCAGAGGAGAGCTGCATTTGACCCCGTGTTAGGAGGAGGCGCGATCTGCTTGCCGACAGGTGCTGGGAGCAGCACAGAAGAGGGCGCCAACGGAGGGCCTATGAAAACAAGCTGAGCTTCCAAAACAGGACGAAGACAGAAGGACTTCACATTAAAAGCACACAGACTCCAGGAGAACAACGACAACCCCTTTTTTCTTTTGTTTTGTGTTTTTGTTTTTGTTTTTTGTTTTTTGTTTTGTTCTTAAATCTGTTTTTACCTGTTCTATTTTCAATTACTCTCTTAATTTTTACTTCTTAATTCATTTCTATTTCTCCTTGGTTTTGATGTCCTGTTATTGATTAGACACAGGCTTCAAATACATCTATTCATCTCCCCACCCCTTTTTTTTCTTTTTCTTTTTTTTTTTAAGGTTTTAAAAGGACGTCTCAACCTGATTAATACTCTGCTTCAACTCACTCTTCTATTATTCATTATACACTGTTTTCAAACCCTCTTTCTCCCTTCTTTTAAAAATCTTTCTCTCTCTCTCATTATTTTTCTTTTTTTCCTAAGTTCTATTCATAAATAGGTATTAGATAGATAAAATCCTTAAGATCCAAAATAGACAACTGATACTCCATAAACCACAGTGCCAGACAGGTATGAGCAAGATGAAGAAGCAGAGAAACCTTTCCCAATTAAAAGAACAAGAGGAATCCCCTGAAAGAAAGATCAATGAAATAGACATCGATAGCCTACTAGATCAAGATTTCAAAAAAGGAGTGATCAAATTGCTGAAGGAATTAAAAGAGATAGTGCTTAGAGAGATAAAATATGTCAAAAATGAAATTGAAGCTATAAAGAAGAGCCAAGCAGAATGGGTAAACTCATTGACAGAGATGAGGAATGATCTAATAGCTGTGCAAAGCCGACTAGTTAATGCAGAGGAACGAATTAGTGATCTAGAAGACAGGGCAATAGAAAGCACCCATTCAGAAGAACTACAAGATAAGCAAATAAAAAATAATGATAATAGCATAAGGGACTTATGGGATAATATAAAGCATCCCAATCTTCGCATAATAGGGGTCCCAGAAGGGGAAGAAGGATCAAAGGGGATTGAAAAGGGTTTTGAAGAAATCATGACTGAAAACTTCCCAAACTTAAAGAAGGAATCAGATGTCCAAGTACAGGAAGCTCAGAGGGCCCCAAACAGAAAGAATCCAAATAGACCCACACCAAGACATATCATAATCATGATGGCCAGAGTCAAGGATAAAGAAATGATTCTAAAGGCAGCAAGAGAAAAGCAAAGAGTGAATTACAAGGGAACCCCCATAAGGCTCTCAGCTGATTTCTCTACACAAACACTACAGGCCAGAAGGGAGTGGCAAGATATATTCAAAGCCCTGAATGAAAAAAAGATGCAGCCTAGGATACTTTATCCAGCAAGGCTATCCTTTAGGATAGAAGGAGAAATAAAGAGTTTCACAGACAAAAAAAAAGCTGCAGGAGGTTGGCAACACTAAACCCATGCTAAAAGAAATATTGAAAGGGCTATTCTAAATAGAAAAGCAGCAGGATGCTACAGAAATGAGAAACTCACAACTGGAAAGATGATAACTCATGAATTACAAATAAAGAAAACACGAAATTATAAAAGAAGACATACAAATCACTGAGAGTGAGAGAAGGAGGCAGGGAAATATAGAATTTTTTTTCTCTCTTTTTAAAATTTTTTTAACAGTAGGATGGGTTTGAGATCATGTTATTATCAGTTTAAAAAAAACAGGTATAGGTTAATAGATTTACAAAAAAGGGTAACCACAAGTCGAAAATTTACAAGGGAGTCACAAAAATTAAATAAAATCCATGATAATACAAAGGAAAATTACCAAACCACAAAAGGAAGAAGAAAGGAACAAAGAGGATATATCAATTCAACTGCAAAGATAAGTTCAAAATGGCAATAAACACACATCTATCATTAATTACTGTAAATGTTAATGGACTAAATGCTCCAGTCAAAAGACATAGGGTGGCAGACTGGATAATAAAGCAAGAACCTTCAATATGCTGCATATAAGAGACCCACTTTAGGGAGAAGGACACATATAGATTGAGAGTGAAAGGATGGAAAAGGATATTCCATGCAAATGGAAAAGCCAAAAAGGCAGGTGTTGCAGTACTGATTTCAGACAAAATAGACTTTAAAACAAAGGCCATAAAGAAAGATAAAGAGGGACATTTTATAATGATTAAAGGAGTGATACAAGATGAGGATATTACACTCGTTAATATATATGCACCCAATATAGGAGCACCTAAGTACATACAAGAATTACTAACAGAGATAAAGGGCGATATTGATGGGAATACAATCATAGTTGGAGATTTTAACACTGCATTAACATCACTAGACAGATCTTCCAGACAGAAAATAAACAAGGCAACAGAGAAATTAAATACTACAATAGAAAAACTAGATTTGGTGGATATTTTCAGAGCATTACACCCCCAAAAAATAGAATATACATTCTTTTCAAGTGCACATGGAACATTTTCCAGGATCGATATTGTACTTGGACACAAAAGAAACCTCAACAAATTTAAGAAGATACAAATTATCTCAAGCATCTTTACTGACCACAATGCCATGAAACTGGAAATCAACAACAGAGAAACAAAGGAGAAAAAAAGAAAAGCATGGAGATTAAACAATATGTTATTGAAAAAACAATGGATCAATGAGGAAATCAAAGCTGAAATTAAAAATACCTTGAGACAAATGAAAATGAAAGCACAACCACTCAAAACCTATGGGACACAGCAAAGGCAGTGCTAAGAGGGAAGTTTATAGCAATATAGGCCTACCTCAAAAAAGAAGAACAATCTCAAATAAACAAGTTAACCCACCACCTGAATCAATTAGAAAAAGAACAACAAAAAGCGCCAAAAAGCAGCAGAAGGAAGGAAATAATAAAGATCAGAGAGGAATTAAATACAATAGAGATTAACAAAACCATAGAAAAAATCAACCAAACCAAAAGCTGGTTTTTTGAAAAAGTAAATAAATCGACAAACCTCTGGCCAAACTCACAAAGAAGAAAAAAGAGAGAGCACAAATTAGCAAAATAAGAAAGGAAAATGGAGAAATTACAACAAACAAAATAGAAATACAGAATATCATACGAGAATATTATGAAAAACTATATGGAACCAAACTGGATAACCTAGAGGAGATGGACAAGTTTCTGGAAACATACTGTCCACCAAAACTGAATCAAGAAGAAACTGAACACTTGAACAATCCGATCACTAGAAAGGAAATAGAAATAGCAATTAAAAACCTCCCTACAAATAAAAGTCCAGGACTGGACGGCTTCACCGGGGAATTCTACCAAACATACAAAGAAGAACTCATACCAGTCCTTCTCAAACTCTTCCAGACGATTGAAAAGGAGGGAATACTCCCAAACTCATTCTATGAAGCCACCATCACCCTGATACCAAAACCAGGCAAAGACACTACAAAAAAAGAGAATTATAGGCCAATATCACTGATGAACATAGACGCCAAAATCCTCACCAAAATTTTAGCAAATAGAATCCAACAACACATAAAAAAGATTATACATCATGACCAAGTGGGGTTCATCCCAGGGACACAAGGCTGGTTCAACATACACAAATCAATCAATGTAATATATCACATCAACAAGAGAAAGGACAAAAACCACATGATCATCTCAATCAATGCAGAAAAAGCATTTGATAAAATTCAACACCCATTTATGATAAATACTCTCACCAAAGTGGGTATAGAGGGAACATATCTCAATATCATAAAAGCTATATATGACAAACCTACAGCCAGCATAGTACTCAACGGTGAAAAACTCAAAAGCTTCCCACTAAAATCTGGGACAAGACAAGGATGCCCACTATCACCACTCCTATTCAACATAGTCTTGGAAGTCCTAGCCACAGCAATCAGGCAAGAGAGGGAAATAAAAGGGATCCAAACTGGAAAAGAAGAGGTAAAAGTGTCACTATATGCTGATGACATGTTACTATATATAGAAAACCCTAAAACATCCACACAAAACTACTAGAGCTGATTGAAGAATTCAGCAAGGTTGCAGGTTACAAGATTAATGTTCAAAAATCAGTGGCATTGCTTTAAACTAATGATGAATCAACAGAAGAAGAAAGTAAAGAAACAATCCCCTTTAAAATAGCACCCAAAGTAATAAAATATCTGGGAATAAATCTAACCAAGGAGGTGAAAGAATTATACACAGAAAACTATAAACCATTGATGAAGGAAATTAAAGACTTTAAAAAATGGAAAGATATCCCATGCTCTTGGATTGCAAGAATCAATGTTAAAATGGTCACATTGCCCAAGGCAGTCTACAGATTGAATGCAATCCCTATCCAATTACCCAGGACATATTTCACACAACTAGAACAAATCATAATAAAATTTATATGGAACCATCAAAGACCTAGAATTGCCAAAGCATTACTGAAGAGAAAGAAAGAGGCTGGAGGAATAACTCTCCCAGACTTCAGACAATACTATAGAGCTACAGTCATCAAGACAGCATGGTATTGGTAAAAAACAGACATATAGACCAATGGAACAGAATAGAGAGCCCAGAAATGAACCCACAAACCTTTGGTCAACTTATCCTCAACAAAGGAGGCAAGAATATACAATGGAATAAAGACAGTCTCTTCAGCAAATGGTTTTGGGAAAACTGGACAGCAGCATGTAAAGCAATGAAGCTAGAACACTCCCTTACACCATACACAAAAATGAACTCAAAATGGATCAAAGACTTAAACATAAGACAAGATACAATAAACCTCCTAGAGGAAAATATAGGCAAAACATTATCTGACATACATCTCAAAAATTTTCTCCTAGAAGAAATAAAAGCAAGAAGAAACAAATGGGACCTAATGAAACTTACAAGCTTCTGCACAGCAAAGGAAACCATAAGTAAAACAAAAAGACAACCTACAGAATGGGAGAAGATCTTTGCAAATGAAACCGAAAAAGGCTTGATCTCCAGAATATATAAGCAGCTCATACGACTTAATAAGAAACAACCAAACAACCCAATCCAAAAATGGGCAAAAGACCTAAACAAGCAATTCTCCAAGGAAGACATACAAATGATCAATAAGCACATGAACAAATCCTCAGTATCACTAATACGAGAGAAATGCAAATCAAAACTACAATGAGGTATCACCTCATACCAGTCAGAATGGCCATCATTCAAAAATCCACAAATGACAAATGCTGGAGAGGCTGTGGAGAAAGGGGAACCCTCCTACACTGCTGATGGGAATGCAATTTGGTGCAGCCACTGTAGAAAACAGTATGAAGATTCCTCAAAAGACTAGGAATAGACTTACCACATGACCCAGGAATCCCGCTCCTGGGCATATATCCAGAAGGAACCCTACTTCAGGATGACTCCTGCACCCCAATGTTCATAGCAGCATTATTTACAATAGCCAAGACATGGAGACAGCCTAAATGTCCATCAACGGATGACTGGATACAGCAGAGGTGGTATACTTATACAATGGAATACTACTCAGCCATAAAAACCGACAATATAACACCATTTCCAGCAACATGGATGATCCTGGAGAATATCATTTAAGTGAAGTAAGCCAGAAAGAGAAAGAAATTACCATATGAGATCGCTCATATGTGGAATCTGAAAAACATACAGACAAACAAACAAACAAACAAAGCATAAATACAAAACAGAAATAGACTCAGACATAGAATACAAACTTGTGGTTGCCAAGGGGGTGGAGGGTGGGAAGGGATAGATGGGATTTCAAAATTGTAGAATAGATAAGTAAGAGTATACTATATAGCACAGGGAAATATACACAAGATCTCATGGTAGCTCGCAGAGAAAAAAATGTGATAATGAATATATATATATGTTCGTGTATAACTCAAAAATTGTGCTCTACACAGAATTTGACACAACATTGTAAAATGACTATAAATCAATAAAAAATGTTAAAAAAAAAAAAAAAGCCTCACGTCCAAATATCATCACATTAGGAGTTAGGGCTTTAACATATAAACCTGGGGAGGACACAAACATTGAGTCCACAACAGACTCTGTGGGGTTACAGAAAAAGATAAGACACAGTCTGAGTCCTGGAAGAGCTCATAATCTAGTGAGGATGCTTTACAGGTAGTAGAAAGGCATAAGTGCTTCAAAAAATACACAGAGTTCAGTTGATATGAAGATTACTTCAAGAGTGGGAGTCAAGGAGGTGATCTGCAAGAGAGAAGACACTGAAAAAATGCAAATGGTTTTACATGGGCAAGTGTCCTCTAGTAGCTCAGGGAGGCTGGATCACAGGGGCCAGATGCAGAAAGGGCAACCAAGAGGCTGGAGGGGGAGGCAGAGCATGCTGGCTTTTGGACTTGGTGAGGATTACAGGGGAATCTCTGAAGAACTTTAAGAACTGATTGGGGGCATTGTATGACTTTCCTAAGGCTGCTGTAACAAATTACCACAAAATTTGGTAGCTTAAAACAACAAAGATTTATTCTCTCATAGTCCTGGAGGCCAGGTGTTCAGTGTTAGCAAGGATGGTTCCCTCTGGAGGCTCTGAGTGAAAATCTGTCCCCTGCTTCTCTCCTAGCTTCTGGTGACTGCCAGCAATACTTAGTGTTCTTATAATGTAGACATGTCACTCCAATTTCTGCCTCTGTCTTCACATGGCCTGCTATCCTCTGTGTCTTAGTGTCAAATCTCCCTCTCCTTTCTCTCATAAGGACACCAGTCATTGATCCACCCTATATACAGGATGATCTCATCTTGAGATCCTTAGCTGAATTACTTCTGCAAAGATCCCTATTCCAAATAAGGTCACATTCTGAGGTTCTAGATAGACATATCTCTTCAACCCACTAGAGGCACATTCAGATAGACTGGTATGATTAAGCTTGGAGGTAAAGATAACTATGATTGTTTCCCCCAAAAACACACATGGAAGTCCAAAAAGACATATGTATCCAAATGTTAATTTATGGTATTACAATTTGTAATTGGAAAGGTAAGAAATAATATAAAGGTCAGGCACTAAGAGCCTTACCAAAGATATTATACTGCATCTCTACAATAGAATACTAGACAGGTGTTAAAAAGGATAAAGTACATCAATATTGAGTGAAAAAAGTCAGGTGACCAACTGTGTAAAGTGTGATCCATTTTGTGGTAAAAACAGAAAAGTTAGAAGGATATCTGGGGATATTATTAAGTCTGAAGAGGGGCTGACATAAAGAAAGCTTTTATTTTATGGATTTATGTATTTTCTAATATTTTAAATGCCCATGTTTTACTTTTACAAATTGAAAAAATATATATTCTTTTTTGGAAGAAACAACTATATGCTTAGGAGGAAGAAAAAAATTAGCTAGGAAGTAACGTGCCATCTGACTCAATATGACTTTGAAAAAAATCATCACAATGAAATTTAAATGTAAAAGGCTGAAGAACTACATTTTAAAAGTCTGTAATACAAATTAGTGCTATACATGGAATAAATTCTGGTAGTTACAGAAATATTTTTAAGAATATCCCAACAACAGATGAATTCACAGCAAAAAATATGTTGACCATCTATCATTACATTGCTGGTTTAGCTGGGCTGGACAGAGGGTTTCTGGCTGAGGCAAGTGATTACAACAGCCTCACAATTCTACCCCTGAATCACCATGACAACATGAACATATAATTATATACATGCATTGGAAGAAAACCAAAGAATGAGAAATACAAAAGCATGCAGGGATAATTTGGGGGGGGGGGTCTGTAAAGGAAAACACAGAAGAAAATGATTTTTTAAATGTTTCTTACAAAAGAACACCATGTTTGTGAAAATAGTCAATTAAATGGATTTAAGTGTAACATAACTTAAACACTATGGCCATTTCCATCCTTTAGCCCTCTTGATTTATCAAAGCTCTCAATAGCATACTCAGGAGCATTCAAACAACACTAAACAGCAATAAAGCTTTTCTAAGCTTCCTGTAATTTGAGTGACAATTTCTATAATTACAAGTATTTGACAACTTTTTTTATCATTTCTAAATGATTATGAATATCTGCGAGTTTAGAAGATTATATTTTGAAATGAATGTATATACAAACCTACCATAGAAAAGCAAAATAAATTAAGCTATTACTATGTTTAGGCTGTGAGTTTATAGTGTGATATATCTGAAATAGGAATTTTCAAATAAAGCTAAAGGAAGGGGTTAGTTACTAGATCTAAACACTAGTTGAAGCAGCCTGATTCCCTTTTGTTGGTGGTTCAGATTTTGCAGAGTAGAATCATGTAATTAGCCTCATCCGCATTGGAGCGATATGGAAGGAAGACCTTTAAAATACATGAATCTGTGCCAACATTCAAGCATAAAGAGGGGAAGGGAAATGATCAAACGTACCTGAAGCATGTATTAACCCCTCTAGATCTGGGGAGACTAAGTAAATCTGCCAGCCATCAAGAACTAGGGGGAGTTTCTTTGTTCAACATTAAAAAGCATTTATTAAGCACTGTGTTGAGCATTTGGAATAAGAAATAATCTCCAGCATCCAATGGCTCACCTCACCAGAGAGTTGGGAAGACAAACAAGTAAGTAATTATCATAGCAGGACATCTGTAGATAGGAGGCCCACACTCCTCACTGCCTGAGACAATTCCAGTTTATACCTGTATTTTAGCCTTATTTTAAAAATTAGTATTAATAATTTCAATCTCAAATGTGAACCAGTCTAGACAATAAATCATGTGATCATATTCATAGGAATACTGTGGGAGCCACAGAAAGGCACTTGCTCCAGCACTGAGAGGGCTTCCTGGAGGAAATACTGCCTGAGGTAAATCATAAACGATAAATTAATTAACCAAATGAAGAGGGTGAAAGACCTAGCAAACATTCAAGATGAGCTGATGGCATCTTGTCTCAAGTATTTTCCTAACACAAGAATCTTCCTTTGCACTAACAGTTGTAACATCACAAATGTGGAGGATACTGGTTCCCAAACTCCTTTAATAAGCCTCTCACAGATTCCAGATTCCAGAAGCACATATGTAAATAACACTGGGGCGCTTCATAGTTTGTCATAAGCTATTTCCTCCCAGATATCAGGTAGAATAATGATCACAGCGGGGCCTATAGCCATAATTATGTTCTAGACAACATCTCCTACATGTGTTAGTTCAGTATTATTTTTCTTTCAGAAAAGGCTCCTCCCTCACCAGGTGAGGATGTCAATTACATAGCCCATCCCTCCCACCAAGTGGGATAACATGTCACCAAGCAGAGCCAGAGTCTTTCCGGGAGAATTGATCAAGGGTGATAGGATATCACTAAGCATAATGAACTGCTGGTGACCTTCTTTACCACCACTTGTTAAATCCTGCCTAAAAGTGAATTCAACACAAAATAAAGCAGACCTGAAAAATAAAAAAAAAAAAGAGCCTTGCAGACCTTCTTTGAATCCCTATATGCAACAATGCCTGATACCCTTAGATTTTCCCAGTATACAGGCTAACAATTCCACCTTCAGTTGTAAAAAGAAAGCATCTTTATTTCTCTGTAATTGTGTAGTTCCAGGTGGGGGAGGCAGGGTTGAGAAAATACTAGTCTTACCTGGTAACCTCAGTTAAAACCAGTAATTTAACTCAGTCTCTGCTTAAAAGACTTTAGTAAATTGTAGTGTTTCCAAGTTCTGAGCCCCCCCACTACTCTTTAACAAAGTATGTAGGTGTGTGAGAGAAACGGCCTGGGGTCGTTGGAGGGGAAATGAGATTCTTTCATCCACAAGCTGTTCTCAGGGCTCATGTTAATTTCTACAGCAGAGTGGCTGTTCTGGCTATTCCATGGACTGCTGACCAGTGAGGTATGACTGGTGCCATCCCTGATCATTCTGTGGTCATCTATTGCTGTTGAAGGCTATAAGTGTTCTCCTGGCTGGGTCAGTGCTCTCAGTGAGCACTGGTCACCTCTTTGCTGAGCTAGACCCCACCCCGGCTCTCACGAGGGCCATGGTCTTCCCTAAGGTAGACTGGAACTCTCATTTCTCCTCTGGTTCAGGTGTCCACACTAAGCCCCTGACTGTGAACTTGGTCCCCATCACAAGGAAAGACCCACCATCAGCTACCTACCCCATCCCTCCATAGGGCACGGGTGAACTTCTGGATTCTTTCCACACTAAATGGGATCTAAGGGAGACTCAGAACACCTAAATAAATTCAGATTCTCTCTTTATCCAACCATGCTGAGCCAAAGTGACTGGGATATGGCTGTGCAGGCTGCTGGGGTGACCTGCTTCCAGACTGCAATGACAACTAGGGCAGGAGCCCCTTTATCTATGACCAACCCCCACCGAAGACTTCAGCCTAGAGAGACACACACCTCATTATCTGTTTTCCTACCCTTAGTCTAGGAGGGTGAAAAAGACCAACTTTTCCCCTTTTTTGGTTCTTGTTTTTGGCAAGACTTTCCATATTTAACTCTGTAATCAAAAAAGCAAAACAAAACAAAAACAAAAACCCCATGATCTGATTTATTAGCTTGCCCCTTCACATATCAAAGGAAGAAATAAAGGAGTTTACAAAATCCTTTTCTTTATCAACCTACTCTCACTTTCAAGTCTATCACACCTTGCATGCTTGAAAATTCTGTTTTGGTAATAGCTGGTTATTAATCTTTTCTTTCTCTTTACACGCCGGCAGTTACAACCTTAATTTAATCCTGCCCTCATCTCAAGGTCCTGTACACCCCAAAATAAGTGAAAGCATATTAATTTATTGATTAAATTATTATTCCTAGATCAACAGTTCTCAAAGCCTGATTCTGAGGTTAGCAGCATTGTTAGAAATGCAGATTCTTGGACCTTCCCAAGAACAACTGAATCAGAAATTCCAGAGATGGGTCCCCCAAATCTGCATTTTAGTGAGCCCCTAGGGCATTCTTGTGCATGTTAAAGTTTGAGAACCACTGCCTTATGTGTAGTTATATAAAAGAGCCTCCTTGAAAATTATTAAGGTATTCTCACAGCATTCTCCAGCCTCAAAAAGGTCACAGTATCATTTTAGGAGGGTCACTTTGGGCAGCCTCCAGGCTGATATAGTATTTCTGTTTAATGTTTCTTCTCTCAGAGGAGTAATGACATGGGAATGTGGAAGAATATAAGAGATGGTCTTCTGTGGACATGAACAGCAGAAGCATGAAATAATTGAGGACCACAGCATTTCCTGAAGCTCTGAGTAAACAGTCTGGGCTTCAGGTGCCTGGCTTGATATCATCTGAAACGAGAAACAGGAACCCTACTTACAGGCCTGTGTCCAGCCTTCACCACTCGAAGGTTTGCCAGCTTATTCTTGGCAGTCCGGGAGACGACGTGCACATTTTCTCTCTCATGTCTCCTCCTTCCCTAGAGAATTATGACTCTATCTCCTCTTGAATCTTAAATATTAAGATAGAGGGTACTTAACTTTCTGTCCAAAAATTCCCAGACTCCAAAGGCATGTACTATACTCAGTTGGCAAGACATGTGACATGAAACAGATATGTAATTTAGAAAACCCTTAAGAATGAAAGAAGTAATATGCATAAGTAATGATAACACTCATCTGATTAGAGGCTTATTTTTTATTTTAGCCTCATGATAAGCCTATCGGTATATCAATCTAGGTTGTAAGCAATAGAAACTAAATCTAGCTAACTTAAGCAGAAAACTGAAATAGATATGAGTAATTCGATGATTTGAAGGGAAGACTGAAGAAACATCTGTTCATCTGAGAAGAAGCAAGAACAAGGGCAATTCCAGGGACCCAAGTAGCAGGAACTGATAGATGTCTCTTCAGGGACTCACCACCAACATAAGCCAGAAATAAGACATGTTTTTCCACCTTTCCGTAAATCCTCTCAGGAAATACAGTCCCAGAGAAAGACTATGATGGGCTACCTTGAGTGACACGTCCACCCTTTGAAGAGAGAAAGTCAGGACACTTTGAATGATAGTCTCATTAAGGGGGAAGAATAAATCCCCAAAAGGACATCAAGCTGCAGTCTCAAAAAAAAAAAAAAAGTGGATATTGGGAGGCCAGGAAATGTCCATCACAATAATATCAAAAAGCAAATATTAGCTGAGGAGCCTGAAGCCCAGAGAAGCTGTGACTGCTCCAAATACCACAGCCAGTGAAGGGCAAAGGAAACCCAGACTTCTGACACACACATCACTCCTCTCCTCTCTTCATGTCACTCAGCTGATTTTCTGGCTTGAACCTCCACATTGAAATAGATAGTGAACTCTGCACCGAGCAAACAGTAAACGGGCGCATCGCTGTAAAAAGCCCACAAGCTCTGATGCCAAAGAGCGCCTTACTGGCACGTGTCCTCTCCCCATTTCTCTTACTCTTCCACTTTCCCCTCAGAGTCTTAGCTCTGCGGTACCCCAGAAATCGAACGGGGCTCAAAGTAAATTAGCTTAGCTTTGCCACAGACTAGCTCTGAGACCTTGGGCAGGTTACTTAACATCTCCAGGCCTCAGTTTTCTCATCTGTAAAATGAACGGGCTGGATAGGAACTCTAAACTCCCATCTCCCAGATCTTTAGCAATTAAAATAAAAATAAGATCTATTTATTTCTAAGGCCATTGAGTTTTCTCTATCTCTATAAACTCCTGTAGAGCTAGTATGATATCTTCTTGTTCATCATAACTTTTCCAGCACATATGAAATGATCCCCCAAAAGCTTGTCTAACACCGTCATCTGCAGAAATTGTAGTCGAACAAAACAACAAGATTTGGCCCTTGACTGAGGTTACAGAAAGGAAAGCATTTCTAGTTTTCCTGTGCCTGGGTTGGCCTGCTGTCTTCCACCAACTCGGGTACACAAATGGGTCTTTCTAGATATAATATTTAAACTAAATCTATGTATATGTTTATAAATGTAAAATAGAAGTGTTTTAATAATAACATAAGAAACAGCCTTATATACATCACTGATCTTTTAATTCACCAAATGATGTCACAGAGAAGTATACATTTTTAAACTATAAATACATCTACCTTTCATCGCACTGCATTAATCTAGCCCTTTATGTGAAACAATACTACTAATTCCTATTAAAGCTTCCCTGAATAGAAAGCTATTTTGTGGACACAGAAATCCACTTTTTCTAAATCTCATTTCTTTTTATCTTTGACACTGCCATTCTGCTCTCTCTTTGTGGAAAAGAGTAAATCCTTTCAGAGCCAACAGGCTCAAATACCATAGCGACTGAGATTACCATTACTGACATCCCAGCTGAATAAACCGTAAGGAGCATTTCGTCTCACCTTTCACCTTGAAATAATCACAGCACTGGAAGTGCAGGCTCTTGGGTGACAAATGACAGGAAAATTGTCCCTCACACTTTAGCCTTGGAAATTGACTTCAATAATGGTTTATAAAGTTACCCTTTAAAAAATAAATTTTGCCAGGAATAATACCAAATTTAAAAAGGAAAACTTGTATAGGCAACAGAACCTCCTTATTTCTGCACTCATTCTTAAGTACTTCAAATCTTCTCCACCCTTCCATATTCACCAAAAGCATTTTCACTTATGATTTAATAATTTAAAGCACTGGCTGCAAGTTTTCCTTCATTCTATTATCAATAATTTGTGAGTTGCAGATGCACTCTTTATGGCTAACAACTCCCAATTCATAACCCCTGCAATGGTAGGTAAGTGTGCTACACATAAAAGGCTTTTAAATACTGACAATAATTTAAAATGCCTTGATAAATGCAAGGAGGTACGTAAGCATAACCCAATGTCTTTCTGCAACAAAGACCTAAATCTGATAAAAACTGCACTCCAAACTCATCTTCTGCCCTTCTCCCCCACAGACCCATCTTCCCCTATTCCTGTCATCAACTCCCTTGGTATCACCAAATGAAAAAACTTGTCACATTTACTGCCTCTCTCACTCCTTGTACTAACCGATCACTAAATCTCATAGTACCAGCCTCAGAGATGTCTCTGAAATGTGCCCTCTTGTCTCTAGCCCACATCCACTGCCTTAACACAGACCTTCCTTATCTCCTGTGGGAACTACTATAATAGTTGCCTTCCTGATCCTGTTTCTTCCCACTGCACTCTGTGCTTAGCACTGCCACCTGCCATCTTCCAAAACACACTGATGGTCATGTCAGCCTCTAATTTATCATTTCAGATGCAGAGGTAGAGAGACCAGCCACGGGCAAAATGATATGGCAGAGCTGGGAGAAAGCGGGAGAAGAAACACCCCAACCTCTCTCTCCTACCCTCTGACCTCCTGCTATTATCTCCAACTGGCTGAATCCAAATGGAAGCCAGAAGGGATCCTGGGTGATGCAGACCTAAGGGACAGCACATAACAGGACAGAGATAGGTAAAGAACGGATATAGGGGGCAGATGGAGAATAACCTGCACAACCCCATCCTTTCTTCATCTTCCAGATGCCCTCTCCACCTATAAGATCAAGCTCAAAAGTAACTTTCCCAAGCAGAGTTACTCTATATTTTTTTTCTTCATATCTGTCTCTATATATCACAACATTTCATTGCAATTTGTCTCCTTACTCATCATTTCCCCCAAATCTTCAGCCTCTGAAAGGCTGGAACAGTATCTTATGTTTCATTTCATTTACACAGTCTTTGGCATATTATTGACCTTCGGGGTGTGTGAGTGAACTGAGATGCAAACAGGGAAAAAAGGTTTCCCCAATATTTTGCAAGGAAAGAAAGAATCACAATTAACTACCACGTGTATAAATCCAGACCTTTCCTGATGCCAGACTGCAGTCCTCTGTGTCCACATTGCCTAAAGGAATTGCATGGGGGACGCCACATACCTGATCAAGAAAAAGTTCTTTAATGAATTACTTAATAGATCAAACAACCTTACTCCCACCAATAAGACTCCCTGTCTTGATCTGTTCAGGCTTTTGCAACAACATATCGTAGACTGGGTGACTTCACAAACAACAGAAACTTACTTCTCACAGTGCTGGAGCCTGTGTAAAGTTCAAGATAAAGTGCCAGCAGATTTGGTGTCTGATGAGAGCCCATGTCTTGTTTCATAAGCGGCCATCTTTTCTTGGCTGTACCCTCACATAGGGAAGGGCTCAGGGGTCTCTCGGGTCTCTTCTGCACGGGCTCTAATCCCACTTATGACAGCTCCACCTTCATGACCTAATCACCTCCCAAAGGGCCCACTTCCAAATACCTTCACATTAGGATTAAGTTTCAACATAAGAATTTTGGGAGGGACACATTCAGTCTATGGCCCTCTCCTAAAGCTGCCTGGAGTGGCCAGGCCTCAAACTTGCTCATGGCATCTCTGGATGCCCTCTGCACTCACTAACATTTACCTCTTTCACTGTTGCATTCAGATGTGTACCGCTTATGTCACACTCACACGGCATGACTTTGAGTCCCATCCACCTTGAAATTGAGACAGCGTTGTATTTGTGCACATAAACTCCATGTATAATTTTCTCTCAATCTCTCCTAGATTTTTTTGTCTGCATTTTTTAATGAAGTTGTGTAATTTACATGGGAAATGATTTGTTATGGTGTACCTATAAGATGGAACAACATACAGCCATTAAAATGTTTATAGATACATTTAATGATATGAGAAAATGCTTATTATAAAATTTTAAGTGAACCAAAAGAAGCTGTAAAATTGAATATAATATGATCTCAACCAGGTAAGACAAAACATAGTTTAAGAAGCAAGTGCAACAAAATGTTTCTTAACAGTGGTTATCTCTAGCAGGGGACGGAGTGGGACTTTTATTCTCTTGCCTATACTTTTTGGGGTATGTTATAACTTTTTCAAAGGAACATAAGCATTTTTGAAATCAAACTATTCTGTAAGCATGCCTCTCTATCTTTGATGAGGAGTCAAACAGAGCACAGTGAATTCTGGTATAATTTTCATACTGTCATAGAGTCTCTTAGGATCAAATTACATCCTAGCTTCTAAAACAGTTCTGTTCTTAAGTGGAGACTAAAAATGGAAAATACATTTTTAAAGCTAAATTATTTCTGGTGAGGTCTTGCTATTGTTTCTCAATTTATCACCTCTACCAAAGCAAAGTTTCCTTCTCACACCAGCTTATCTTCCTAACATATAGGAACACATAACACATAGTCACGTTCTTCTTTCTCCCCATCTACCCAAACTCAAAACCTTGGAGATTTTCATTTCTTTATTCATTTGTTCATTTAACCAGCATTTATTTAAGAGAGAGGGCAGTGGGGATGGAGAAGCAGGAATGGATGTGAGAGACATTTAACAAAAAGAATCAACTGGACTTAAATAATATAGTAGATGTGGGTAAGAGAGAAGCCTAGAATTACTTCAAATATTCTGGCTTGCCCAAATAAATGGATGGGGAATTTACCAAGATTCACTGTCTGAGAGATGAAGCTAAGATGTAGTTTTTGAATACTGACACATATTTGTTGTATCATCTAGAATAAATTACATAACCTCTTTTGATCATATGTACAATATAGCTAATAATAGTACCTATATTATAAGGTTATTGAGAAGATTAAATGGATTAAAACATTTAATCAACCCATAACAGTTCTTGAGGTATAGAAAAGTATATTATTGTTACTGTTGTGATTCTTTTGTACTCCTCTTTCACACCTCCTACCCCAACATTTTTCAAGTCCTTTAAAGTCTACCATAACATCATCTGTTGAATCTGCCCCCACTTTTCTATTTCTGCTCTCACCAACCTCATTCAGAATGTCATCACCTAATCACCGGAATATGTAATAACCATTAAACTGGTCTCCTATACATTATATCTCTCATCACTTTGATCTATCCCACACCTGTGTGCCAATCACATTTTCTAAAGCACATCTATGATCATGGCATTTCCTGATCAAAAAACCTTTAATGGCCCTCTATTATGCTACAGAAGTTCCTCTCATATGTTTACCTTCATTTCTGGACTTTCTGATCAAGAGATTCCTGCCTCCTTTTCCATCTTAGTGATCTAGGCCGACAAGGAAAGAAAGCAGGTCATCATTTTTTTGCCATCAACAAACCTGAAGCATACAGTTGCCTATAAACTCTCTTCTGCGCCTTTCCCTGTCCCTTTGGTTCTCTAGGACTGGAAGTACTTCAGAGGCCCAAGAACAAACAAGAATCATTCAAAACACCTTGCCATCTCACTGCCCTAAAACCTCAGAGAGAGAAGATTTTAAAAAGCACTCCAAGATTTATCATTGTCATAATTCTAGGATCATATAGGTTCTGCTATCAAATGCCCCTATATTTTAGGTCTTTTCTTCTCACAATCCTTTTTGGCTTATGCTTTCATCTATTTTGTTGTGATAACGTCTAATATACACTTGAAACCATCTTCTATTTTATGTCCTTTATGTTTACTGAATTCTTCACTAAAGAGATTCATTAGTGTGACAGAGTGTAACCTCTCCATCCTGCCCCTACTGTGCTTTTCCTCCTTCTGCTAATCTGGTGTGTTTAATATCCTGATACTCTTTTAGTGCCTATCAGCGTGGGGTCAAACATATTCTACCCTACCTGAGAGACGGTCTTCCATAATCCCTCCAAAATATCCACCCAGGACTAATAAAATAGTCTATTAGTAAACAAGAAATTTTCAGGAACTGAAATGCATTAGGAATCTACTACAAGTTTCCTTCCCAAACCACTTGAAGCACTGATAAGTGATCTCAACTCCAGGAGTGAGTGGGAAAGGGCAGCAAGGATGCTAAGTACTGTGGATTACTGAGCCACTCTTACAATGGGGCATATGTTGGTGTCAGAACATAAGCTGAGAATTATTTCACCAAACAGAATTAATCTCTAGCCCTAACTTGGCAATGGAGACAAAATTCACCAACAACCAAACAATATCATTAGAAGGTCACCACAGTGATCACAATAGTTTATAACATCAACATGTCAAGAGCACATTCCAGTGTTTACAACATTCTAACCCCCATTTGAGATCTTCTGTCCAAAATGATAGAATAACTTTTCCCTCCCAAAATTCCATAAAAAATGAGACTACAAAGGAGAAAGTAAAACCAAAGCAATTAAACAATGGAAATGAGAAAGGAACAAAAAAGTCTAAGAAACTGCTTAAAGACACAGAGGATCTGAGACCAGAATAACAAAAAAAATTTTAATAAAATAATAGTAAAAAAGAGAGAGTTCAGAAATTTGTCCATGTCTCCAGAGAATAAATTAAAATATAAAAATAAAGAAATTATATGAGAAAATTGAGAGATTAAAGGTAGATCTAAGAGATACCATATCCAACTAATTGGAATTGCATTAGAATAAAACAGAGTTGATGGTGGATAATCAAGGAAACAAAAAAGGAGAATTTCTTTGAACTGAAGAAAGATTTGAAGCTTCAGATAAAAAAAAAGACCCACAAAATACAAGAGCAGAGTGGCAGGCACATCAGGCAATTTCTAAACTTTAAGGATAATGAGAAAAATCTACAAGCTCTCAGAGAAGGAAAAAAATAAATCATATCCAAAAAACTAAAAAATCAAGTTGACATCAGAATTTTCATCTTCAAAACCAAAATTTTGAAAACAATGAAATAATGCAGCATTATCTACAAAGTTCTAAAGAAAAAGGATTTTGCATCTGGAATTCCATACTTACCTGTATGCTAATCAAATAGGAGAGGAAAACAGACATTCCTATTCCTGTAAAAATTTCAGTGCTATTGATATATTCTCCCCCCAAAAAAAACTTTCCTTGATGATATACCCCAGCAAAACAATGGAATTATTGAGAAAGGACTTAGTATTATGTCATTGTTAAGAAAGTAGATTCTGGAGCCAGTTTGCCTCAATTTTCAATCCTGAACCCCCATTTACCAGCTGTGTGACCTTGGGCAATTACCTAACCTCTCTGTGCCTCAGTTTCTTCATCTGCAAAATAGGACGATGATTATAATACCTATATCACAGGGCACTGTAGAAATTAAATTGGCTAATACATAAATATTTGGTACCATACCTGGTACATAGTAAACATTATGCAAGGTTTGCTATGCTTCTAAATGTTAGCTAAATTAAAAATAAACACCACCACCTCCAGTTTCAGCTCCACCATGTAAAGAATTTGGAAGTAGTCACTCCCATTCTTACAAGAAGAAAACAGCTGAACAAACAAAAAAATCAATGATATTTCTTGGACCTGTCAGAATATTGAGACCACAGGGCAAACCAACCATCACCCTAAAATCACAGCTGATCACAGCTTGCAATAGTTTTTAATATCAACATGATATTGAATCATAGACAAGATCAGTTTGCTTGGAACAGAAGCCACTGGAGCCATAAACTGGTAGCCCTATTTAAATGGTAACTATGAGCTGTTGGAGACTGAATGTGGACTGCTGGAGACCCAGATTTTGGGAAACCACCACACTTTCATGGGTTTTACCCCTCAAGAACTCCACCAGATTCTCAAGGTAAAGATTCAAGAAAAATTCCTTTGTATTTCTGGCAAGGGAAAATGAAAAGTAAATGTTATGAAAGAACCAGAACTTTCTCCATAAAAAAGATCTGTTCAAGGGAAAAGACTTTACCCCAGCTTTATGTGACCTGGGGGAAGGGCAATTAACTACCCAACTCCAGCCTCCTCTAGCCTTCTTGCCTCACCTAAGAGGAAGGGAGGAAAGCTAAGAAATGTTTGTGACGGTCACAACATAGAGAAATAGGCCTATTAAAAGACTAAAATTTATTTTTTTTAATTTTTTAATCAATTTGGGGGGTAATTAGTTTTATTGATTGATTGATTCATCTAATGGAGGTACTAGAGATTGAACCTATGACCTCGTGCATGCTAAGCATGCACTCTACCACTGAGATATACCCTCCCCCTGCAATTTCATCTTAAGATTATAAAATGCATCCCACCCTCATACTTTAGCATCACATCAATAGGGCTTCAATATAATGATAGTGGATTACAATGGAAGAAACTAAAAGACAGATTCTATTTAAGAAGTTCTTAGGGAAACACAAACACAAAAGGGAGACCAAAACAAGGACACTAGAGGAAACTGAAACCTCTGGCACCTACGACTACAGACAGTATTAAACACAGCCTAACTCCTACCCAGATCAACATAAAATCATACACTAAAGGTCTATTTACCTCAGTTCCATTAGCCAATAATACATCATGTCCAGCTTTCAACAAAAAACGACAAATTAAAGAAAACCAGCCTAAAGAGACAAGGCAAGTATCAAAACCAGACTTGATAGGACATAGATTTTGGAATTATTACATAGGGAATTAAATAACTATTATTAATATATAAAGAACCCTAATGAAAAAAGTAGGCAAAATGCAAAAGCATATGGTAATGTAAGCAGAGAGATGGAAACTAAGAATCAAAGAAAATTCTGAGTCGAAAAAGACATTGATAAACCTTAAAAACCTTTCTTATTGCTATATGAAGGAAGTCAGTCTGAAAGGCTGCATACCAAATTATTCCAATCATATGACAATCTAAAAAAGGCAAAATTATAGAAACAGTAAAACAATCAGTGGTTTCCAGAGGCTTAGGGGGAGTTGGGAACATTGAATAGATGTTTTAGCACAAGGGATTTTGAGGGCAAATAAAGTATTTTGTATGACACTGGAATTACGCATTTGTTCTAACTGAAAGAACTTTACAAGGCAAAAAGTAAACTTTAATTTATTCAAATTTTCAAAATGACTTAGGAGATCAAGGGATTCTAGAAAGAAATGAAGACTGTGACAGAGGAACTGAATTGAAAATTATAAATGTATGGAAAAAATTTTACTGAAGGGGGCAGAGTGAAAAGGTGCTGACCTAAGTAACTTTGGAAATGAGTGGAGTCTGTAAGACTAAAAGCAAAGAAACTGTACATATGCTTTATACTCAGGTGAATAAAGTTGTTTCCCATGGGGCTATGCATTAATGATTCTGATACTGTTACATGTATATATTGAAATATATTAAATAAATAAACAACTAAGTAAATGGATGGTGGATGGTAGGAGTCAAGTTTCTCACTGTTGGAGGAGAATTTATAGATAAGTAAGAGGAGTAGGCAAGTGTGATCCATGTGGTAAGGAATTAGAGTCGGCGACATAGGCAAGAACTCATCTTTAGCTTAACGTGAGCACAGGCATACCTTGTTTTACTGCACTTTATGTTACTGCACTTCACAGATACTGTGTTTTTTCTAAATTGAAGGTTTATGCAAACCCTGAGTCAAGCAAGTCTTGACTTTCTTGTTAGGACCTAACGTGGCTGGTGACTTTAAGATGAAGCCAATGCTCATAGAATTATACTACATCTATTCTGTCTGTTCTCTATAAATGGAAAACCAAAACCTGTTTACAACATGGTTTCTTGAATATTTTAAGCCCAATTTTGAGACTTGATGCTTAGAAAAAAAATTCTTTGTAAATATTACAGCTCATTAACAATACACCTCGTCATACAAGAGCTCTGATGGAGATGTACAATAAGATAAATGTTGTCTTCATGCCTGCTAACCCAACATCCATTCTTCAGTCCATGGATCAAGGAGTAATTTTGACTTTTAAGTTTCATTACTCACAAATACATTTTGTATTTATATTAAGAAACACTTCAGTGGAGGAAGTAACTATAGATATGGTAGAAATAGCAAGATAACTAGAATTAGAAGTAGACCCTAAAGATGTGACTGAATTGTTGCAATCTCATGATAAAACTTTAATGGATGAGGAGTTGCTTCTTATGGATAAGCAAAGAGAGTGTTTTCTTGAGACAGAATCTATTCCTAGTGAAGATACTGTAAAGATTGTTGAAATGACAAAAAAGCATTTATAATATTACATCAACTTTAGGCAGTGGTAGGGTTAGAGAGGACTGACTCCAATTTTGAACAAAGTTCTACTGTGGGTAAAATACTACCACACAGCATTGCATCCTATAAAGAAATGGTTTGTGAAAGGAAGAGTCAATTAGTGCAGCAAATTTCACTGTTGTCTTATATTAAGAAATTGCCACACTCACCCTCTACCTTCAGCAACCACCGTCCTGATTAGTCAGCAGCCATCAACATCAAGGCAAGACTCTCCACCACCACAAAGATTACTACTCACTGAAGGCTCAAATGATGGCTAACATTTTTTAGGGATAAAATAATTTTTTAATTAAGGTATGTACATTTTAAAAAACACAATGCTATTGCACATTTAACAGACTACAGTGTACTGTAAACGTAACTTTTATATGCACTGGGAAACCAAAACATTTGTGTAACTCACTTTATTGTGATATTTGCTTATTATGGTGGTCTAGAACTGAACCCACAATATCCCTGAGGTATGCCTATACAGAGAAATGATTACACAAAGAAATAATTACAGATCTGTGCATATACTAAGTTAGTATATACACATATACTTCCTTTCTGTATCAGCTGAGAGAACCCAAAAGAAATGACATGCCATAGCATGAGCACACCTAGCACCCAGATCTTATTTCTAACAACATTTTCCAATAAAAGGATCCAGAGCTTCTTGGAGACATGGTTGATTCTACAAGTAGGGAGAAACTATACAGGTTGCAACTAGAGCATTTTATGTGCCAGAAAGTCGGGACATACTTAGGGAAAAAAGAAAACCTATATGATGATCAAAAACACACAGAAGCTAACTGGAAGAGCTCCCAGTGACCAAAGATGAAATAATTTTAACTTTGAATAAATTAGTATTTGATTATAACCCGAAGTATAAAATAAATCTCTATGAGTCCATACTGGTATAAATAAATTATTGAATAAGTAAATAAATGGGGAAATGAGACAAATCTCCTTGCAGAATATTTCTAAATAATTTATATAGATACTCTGCCCTCAAGGAAAGAGAGCACAATTCTTCACTCCTTAAGTGTAACCTCTGCAAGTGCCTTCCTTCCCGAGAGATCAGTATGGAAAGTGGGAAACAGAGTAACTTTACAGTAAAGAAATCTGACAAACACCATCTCAACCAGGTGATTAAGGTCAACATGAACAGTGATATATCATGTTAACAATATGTACCCTTGCCGTGCTGCAATGTGACTTCACCTCTGTGGTATACCTTCCAAAACCCCGTAAGCCCAGTCTCATTATAAGAAAAGTATCAAAGTCCAATAGAGGGTATCCTATAAAACACTTGACCAGTACTAGTCAGAACTGTCAAGGTCATTTTAGTAAGTTAAATAAAGACCACCCAAGGATGTCAGTTCCTAATCTCTGGAACTTGTAAAGGTTACCCTTTTTGGAAAAGGAGTCTTTGTAAATGTAATTAAATTAGGGCTTCTGAAATGAAGACATTACCCTGGATTATCTGAATTGGCCTAAATGCCATCACAAGGGTCCTTATAAGAAAGATGGAAAGGGAATCTAATGCAGAGACACATATAGAAGAAGGCAATGTGAAGATGGAGGCAGAGATTGGAGTGAGGCAGACACAAGCCCAGGAAGGCCAGGGCAGCCACCAGAAACTGGAAGATGCAAGGAACAGATTCTCTCCTAGAGCCCCAGAGAGAGTGTGGCCCTGCTAGATTTTGGACAGTTAGCCCCCTGTACTGTGAAAGAATATATTTCCATTCTTTCCAGCCATCAAATTTGTGGTAATGTGTTATAGCAGGCACAAGAAATTGATACGATCATTGAAAAAAAAAGTCTGAGTAACTGACATAGCTAAGAGGAGTTTAAGGAGACATGACAACAAGGTGTCATGGGATATGTGATATTCTGGATGGGATCCTGGAATGAAAAATTTATATTAGATTTAAAAAACTCTAAGAAAATCTGAATAAAGTATAGATTTCATTTAATAATACGATATCAATATCAGTTCATCAATTATAATAATACACTATACTAATGTAAGATATTAATAATAGGGGAAATTGGGGATGAGGTATATAGGAACACTCTGCATTATCTTTTAATTTTTTTTCTGTAAATATAAAACTGTTCTAAATGTTAAAGTGTATTAAAAATGTAAACATTGATAAATGGATTCAGCCCCTATGGAAAACAGTAGAGAGGTTCCTTAAAAAAATAAAAATAGAGCTATCATATGATCTAGCAATTCCACTCCTGGGCATATATCCAGAAAAGATGAAAACCTTAATTTGAAAAGATACATGCACCCTAATGTTCACGGAAGCACTATTTATGATAGCTAAGACATGGAAACAACCCAAGTACCCATCAACAGATGACTGGTTTAAGAAGATGTGGTATATATATACAATAGAATATTACTCAACCCTAAAAAAGAATGAAATATTGCCATTTGCAGCAACATGGTTAGACCTAGAGATAATCATACTGAGTGAAGTCAGTCAGATGAAAATAAATATCATGATATCACTTATATGTGGAATCTTAAAAAAAAAAACCAATACAAATGAATTTATATACAAAACAGACTCACAGACAAAGGAAACAAACTTATGGTTACCAAAGGGGAAAGAGAGGGGGACAGGGATAAATTAGGAGTATGGGATTAACAGATACAAACTACTATACATAAAATAGATAAGCAATAAGGATACACTGTATAACACAGTGAACTATAGTCAATATCTTATAATAATGTATAATAGAAAATAATTTGAAATATACATAAAACTGAGTCAATTTGCTGTACACCTTTAAAACTAACACAATATTGTAAATCAACTATACTTCAATTAAAAATGTAAATATTGATAAATAACACTGTGGAAACAAAATCTATACGATTACAACAAACCCTGGTTATAAGGAATGAAAGATGGTGATGTGTGGGACTGGGATACAGCTAACTATTAAGTTGTAACATAGAAAAAAATGTTTCAATATGTTCAT
Organism: Vicugna pacos; assembly: GCF_048564905.1. Classification (NCBI taxonomy): domain Eukaryota; kingdom Metazoa; phylum Chordata; class Mammalia; order Artiodactyla; family Camelidae; genus Vicugna; species Vicugna pacos. Next base: position 50,528,438 of record NC_132987.1, on the reverse strand, counting down.
TAAAAATTTTAAGGTAAAGAACAAAGAAATTTTTTTTCAAGCCCCTAAAAGGGAAAATAATTTAATCTAGGAGGAAAATCAGGATAAGGAAAAATATATTATACCTAATAAAGTATGATAAAATGCAAACACAAAATAAAAGGGTAATAATAAGACAAAACATATCAATAAAGTTAATTATTTCATTTCCAGCAATATGCTACTTACAATAGTAAAAGGTTAAAAATAAAGCATAGATAAATATATGTCAGGGAAATCACAATAAAAGAAAGCATGTGTGCCATTATTAGCATAAAAAAAGTAGAATTCAAGTCAAAAAGCATGAAATGGGACAAGGAGGGATTTATAGTGAAATAAGCTGTAATTCCCTCGAGAAGATAACTATAGTCATGAACCATCAGGACTAAAGAATATACCATCAAAATATAAAGCAAAAGCTATTAAAAAAAATGTGGCTTTATCCACAAAGTCAAAATTATAATAGAAAACCTTAACTCATCTCTTTCAGAAAAGGACAGAATAAGCAAGCAAGAAATAAAAGAAGTTTACAGAGAATGTGAATAACACTATTACTAGATTTATTTTATTAATGTATATAGAATGAATACCAAACTTACAAAGAATATATTTTCCTTCAGAATTCTGAAATACTGCCAAAAAAATTGCCATGAGTAAAGTCACAATAAAACCATCAATGAATTCTTCAAAGTTGAAATTTACAGGCCACATTATCTAGTCACACTTCAGTACTATTAGCTAACAACAAAAGTAGACCATTAATCTACTTATAAATAACCAACTACGGGAATACCACATATTAAAACCTGCAGGATGCAACTAAGGTAATAACCCTAAATACATTTATTTGAAAACAATTGAAAATAAACTAAGTGTTCAACTAGAGAGCTATAAAAAAAACCCCAACAAAATAAATCAAAAGATTATTTTAAATGAAAAATTATTAATAAATAAAAATTCATGAAAAAAGATAAAAATGACCGACCTAAGAAGTAAAAAGTCTTTGAAAAGACTACTAACACAGAAATATGCATAACAAGTCTAACCAAGAAAGAGAGAGATAAGGCATAAATAATAAAAGATGGAGAAAGAGAAGCAATCTTAAGATGGAGATTATTTTTATTATAAGAGAATACTGTGTGCAACTCCTTAACCAATAAAATTGAAACTATAAGAAAGAGATTATTACATAAGTATATTTAAATAACCAAAGTGCAAAAATGATAAAAAGTCTGAAAATTCAGACCAATAACCATAGAAGAAATGGAAAACATAGCCAAAGATTTATTCCCCCAAAATACACCAGGGCCAGGTATTTTTATATGAAAAGTCTATCAAAAATTCAAAAACTAAGTAAATTCCATGTAATTTAAATTTCTCAAACTCAGTAGAGTTGGAAACTAAGAAAACAAAATGCCAAAGTATTCTCATTAAATCTGGAGATAAAACAAGGATGTTCACTACCTATTACTATTATTCTGGTAGTTTTAGACAATAAATTAATCAGGAAAAAGAAATCAAATGGCACAATTATCAGACAGAGACCAAACTATATGATTGCCTACCCAAGACAACTCAAAAATCTAAAAATATCAACTGACAAAATAGTAGAAGCACTAAGATAGTTCTACTAGGATTTTGGATATAAGGCAAATATATCAAAATCAATAATTTTATACACTTGTAACAACAGAAGAATCATAAAATTTTTAAAAATCTATTTACAAAACAAAGATATAAAAATTTCATAATTTTATAGCATACAATTTGATTAAGCAAGAAAATATTTATCTAAAAATACACAAGTACACTGTGCATAAACAAAATCATAAAACTTCACTGAAAGAGAGAAAAGGAGACCTCCAAAGAGGAGAAATATGTCACATTCCTGGATGAAAGGATTCAACATGGAAAGGGTATCAACCCTTTCCTTAATCCATCAATTCAATCTAAGTCCAACCAAAATCTCATTTATATTAACATATTTGCTTTAAATTAAAGAGGTTTTCATTAAAAAATGCAGAATTATAAAGAAATTCATGAAAAATAAATAAATTGTGGAGCCTAGCTCTACACATTCAAAATATGCCTTAAATTATCTTAAAAACAATGTGATCCTGGTACAGGAACTGAAAAATAGGTCAGTGGAAGGAAGACAGCACAGAAACAAAATCAGGCAAGCATGCGAACATAATATAATGAAGGTGATATTTCAAACTTGTGAGGACATGATGTATTAAATAATATTAACACAATTATATGAAAGAACTTTCCAAAGAGTATTGTTAGGTTACAGGCAGGATGAAGATGGCAGAGCAGGGAGACCTTTAGACCACCTCCTCCCACAGACACACCAAACCTACAACTAAATATAGAGCAACTCTCTCTGAGAACATGAAGACTAAAGAACATCTCTTCTACAATTAAGGATATGATGAAAAAACCACACTAAGACGGGTAAGAGGGGAAAAGAAGCAATCGAGCCAGGGCCCACACCCCTAGGGGGCAATGGAAAGGAGGAAAAGGATATCACAAATTCGGAGGTCCTCCCTAAACAGTGAGGGGCACCCCAACCTTGGGAATCAGCACTAGGAAGACAAGCCCCCTCAAATGGTTTTGAAAACTAGTGAGACTTATGCCTGGGAGAGCCATTGGGCTGTAGGAAACCAAGATTCTGCTCTTAAAGGGTGTGCACACAAACTTACTTGCTCTGAGTCCCAGAGCAGAGATAGGTGCCTGGTACTCTAGGTGGACTGTGAAACCTGCCCCGGCACACTCCCAGCCCACACCCGACTCCAGCTCCAACCCCACCCCACCAAACTGGCACCCCCAGTGCACCCCAGAAGAACTTCTAGTACCAAAACCAGACAAAGACACTACAAAAAAATAAAAAGCACAAGCCAATATTCCTGATGAACGTAAATGCAAATATCCTCAACAAAATATTAGCAACCAAATTCAGTAATACATTAAAAGGATCATACATCATGATCATATGGGATTTACTCCAAGGAAGAAAGGATGACTCAGTATCAGAAAATCAGTCAATGTGATACATCACATCACAAAATGAAGGAAAGAAATCACATGAGAATTTTAATAGATGCAGAAAAAGCATTCAACAAAATTCAATATCTATTCATGATAAAAAGTCTCAAGAAGAAAGTTTATAGAGAACATACCTCAACATAATAAATAACATTTATGACAAACCTCCAGCTAATAATCATCATACTTAATGGTGAAAAGATAGTATTGGAACTCCTAGCCATGGCAATCAGACAAGAAAAAGAAAGAAAAGACATCCAAATTGGAAGAAAAGAAGCAAAACTTACTACTTGAAGATGACACAATACTACATATAGAAAGCCCTAAACACTTCACCAAAAAAAAAAAAATACTATAAGTAATAAATGAATTCAGTAAAGTTGCAGAATAAAAAATTAGTATATGGAAATCTGTTGGAAAAATAAATCAAGAGAACAATCTCATTTACAATCACATCAAAGAGAATAAAATACCTAGGAATAAATTTAAACAAGGAAGTAAAAGACCTGTACTCTCAAAAGTGTAAGAAATTTATGAAAGAAATCAAAGACAACACAAATAAATGGAAAGATACTCTGTGCTCATGAGTTGAAGAATTAAAGTTGTTAAAATGTCCATACTATCCAAAGCAATCTACAAATTCAGTGTAACCTCTGTCAAAATACCAATGGCATTTTCACAAAACAAAAAGAAATTATCCTAAAAATTTTGTGGAACCACAAAAGACTTCAAATAGCCAAAGCAATCTTAGAAAGAACAAATGTAAAGGTATCACCTTCCCTGTCTTCAAACTATTAACAATATTATAGTAATCAGAACACTATGGTACTGGCACAAAACAGACACCTTGATCATAAGGACAGAATAGAGAGCCCAGAAATAAACACATGTGCATATGATGTCAACTAATCTATGACAAAGGAGGCAAGAATATAGAATGGAGAAAAGACAGTTTCTTCAATAAGTGGTGCTGGAAAAACTGGACAGCTATACGTTAAAAATGAAACTAATCCATTTCCTCACACTATATACAAAAACAAACTCAAAATGGAATAAAGACTTAAATGTAGTACCTGAAACCATAAAACTCATAGAAGAAAACATAGGCAGTATGCTCTTTGAAAGTGGTCTTAGAAATATTTTTTGTATATGTCTCATCTGGCAGGGGAATCAAAATAAAAAATTAACAAATGGGACCACATAAAACTAAAAAGCTTTTGCACATCGAAGGAAACTATCTAAAATCAAAGGCAACCTACTGAATGGGAAAAGATATTTGCAAATGGTATGTCTTATAAAGGGTTAATATTCAAAATATATTAAAAATCATCCAACTCGACATCAAAACACAAATAATTCAATTAAAAATGGGCAGAAAATATGAATAGACATTTTTCCAAAGAAGACACACATGGCCAACAGGTACATGAAAAGATGCTCAGCATCACTCTCATCAGGGAAATGCAAATCAAAACCACAATGAGATATCACCTCACACCCATCAGAATGGCTATTATCAAAAAGACAACAAATGAGAAGTGTTGGCAAGGCTGTGGGTAAAAGGGAACCTTCATGTACTGTTGATGGGAATGTAAATTGGTATAGCCACTATGGAAAACAGTACAGAGCTTCTTCAAAGATTTTAAAATAGAGCTATCATATGACCCAGCAACTCCACTTCTGAGAATTTATGGAAAGAAAATGAAAACACTAACTAAAAAGATATACACACCCCATTGTTCACTGCAGCATCATTTATAGTAGCCAAGATATGGAAGCAATCTAATCGTCCATCAACAGATGAGCAGATAAAGGATACACACACACGTATATACACACACAAAATGAAGCTTTACTTTGCTAAAAAAAATGAAATCTTGCCATTTTAGGCAACATGGATAAACTTGGAGGGTATTATGCTGAGTGACATAAGTCAGACAAAGACAAATCCTGTATGTTTTCACTCATATGTGAAATATAAAAAATAAAACAACTAAACAAACATAACAAAACTGAAACAGACTCACCGATAACAGAGAACACACTAGTGGTTGCTAGAGGGGAGGTGGAGGGACGGCAAAACAGGTGAAGAGAATTAAGAGGTACAAACTATCAGTTACAGAATAAATAAGTCATAGGGATGTAATGTACAGCACAGGGAATATAGTCAATAATATTGTAATAGCTTTGCATGGCACATAATCTATAGAAATATCAAATCACTATGTTGTACATCTGAAACTAATAGGTAAGTCAACTATACTTCAATATAAATCAATCATTTGAACAAACAACATAATTATGGTTGTCCTTATGTAAAGGAAAAACAATGGTCACATTGAATGTGTTTCTACTTTAAGCAGGTTTTAGTTTGTAATGCACATTTGACTAAATAAATTAGAAAAAAACTGTATTTTTAATTGATACCACAAAAATGTTATAGTTTTCAGTGGCATTAAACTTTGCTTTTATAGGCAAGATAAAGCAATTGAGCTAGTTATAGGAAACCCCTCATTCTAATGGACTAAACTTAGGGAAGCTCTGTGCAAGAGATAGATTTTCATCTGGGCCAAGCGAGGTAACCTAAGAAAGTGCAATGAAAAAACTGAGCCTGGCCCCACTGCCAGGACTAGCATTCCTCATCTGTACTATTCTGTGACCCCCTAAGCCACACCCCTTCTCCCCCAGGCTTTTCTAATAGGAGATCTGGTTCAGAAAGATCCTGCCCTCCACCTCCTGATGCCAGCCACACACCGCCTGTAAACTACAAAGTATAAATGGCCAAGACTTTGAGAGTATTTTCCACTGAAATCCAGGGCAAAGAGGAAGAAGACAGGAGTTGCTTCCTTGCATACACCCTTGCTTTAAGAGCCCATGGTTCCTAAGTGCTTTTTATGGTTTGTTGACCATTAGAGCATTACAATGGGAAAGCCGATGATCTACTGCTACTGCTGAAACTGCTAGAACTTCCAGTGGACCCACAATTTAGATGATGACCTGGTTGTTCAATTCCCAAGAGGACAAGCTCAAGTCTCCAGCACCCAATTAAAACCCACAGTGGATCACTGAGCCTCTGTAACAATCAATATACTGATAAAACTCACAGGGCTTTTTAGAAAAGTCAACATACAGAAAAAAATTTCCCGGGTTATCTCCCATGGTGTACCTGCTAGTTTCAGAATACGGCCTGTCCCGCCTACACTCTGAGTATGGCACCATCCATCAAACCAGAAATGTCTCTCCATCTCTCTGGGCGAAACACACTGAAAATAGCACAAGTTCCGAGGGTTTCATTCCACATGCCAAAATTTTGTTCCTAGCATTCTAACTTGAAGCAATTAATAAGGCTGAGAACTCAAGGCAAGGAGTATTTAGACTCTGATTCAAGTCGATGACTAAACTCGTACAGAAGATATATGAAATGTGGGGCAGCATGGACTGTAGAGGAGGATTACTAGACAATGCACAGCTACAACTACACTTTGTACATAAGTACAAAGGAAATGCACTCTGGATCAGGCAGACATATTTTCATATCTACACCAATCTAAGGATTTCACTAATTCCCAAACTAGAAAAAGACATTTAGAATCTTAGGAGTAGCTTGTTGTTTACTATAACTTTAATAAGCCTTACACAGTTATTTCATAGCATTATTTCAACCATTCTCAATTATTTCTTTCTGGTATCTTTATTTTAAAAGTTCTAAGTAAAAATCATTTTTAGAAGGCACCTATCTGAGCCAAGTAAATTCAAACGACAATTAGCTGATTTCAAAGCCTGGGTTCCGAGAGCAGATAACTAGCCCCACTTTCTCCCTAAACAAAGACCTATTCCTATTTGGGTATACCACAGGTGGTTCATTTATTACTCCAGTTATTTTGTCTTCATTTTAAAAATGCTAAAATTATCCCTATTCCACCTGTCAAATAAAACATTCTCTCCTATTTTCACTTCACACTATACTGGCCATTCCTCGTACCTACAGATTCCAACCAAAAGATTAAATACATACATGTAATGTCTCCTCCCCAGTTTTTGTCTTATTCAGTTCAGTTCAGCAAAAGAAAGATTATTCATGACACTGATCATGCTGGGTTCTTCCTGACCCCTACTTAGAATGTGGCCCATTAGACGGGAACAGGGCTGTCAATCAAACTAGACAGTGATCTGTTACTTCCTATGCTGAGTTTTTTCTCAACCTCAAGTCAATGTAGAATATTGCCTAATCCCTGGCTTGTCATATGTCTGTCTTTAAGGAAAAAAGAAAACCAAACATCTCTTGAGGACTATTAGGGATGCTGAGTAATATCAGATCTACAACAGGAAAACTAGTATCAAGAACAAAACATCACCAAATTGTAAAACTCTGCCTTAGTTTATCACCTTGACCTGCCATGTCATTTTCAGTCATAAACTTTCAAGCATCTATGTATCTGACAAAGGAAGCAGCCAAAGAAAATGAGAACAATAAAAAAAGAAAGAAAGAAAGAAAAAGTTTTCAGTGATTGCTCCCAACCCAGTCTAATTCTATCCAGGTAAGTTGTCCTTTGTCCAGTACTTGGGATCCTAAAGCTTCATTGGGAGAAATCTTTCCTAAACAGAGATTAATTACGGTATTCCGATTCCCCATTCAGAAAAGACTCCCTGGCTCATTAGTTTTAGGAGAAATTCACCACCTCTGAAGATAAACTCTTTTTTTTTTTTCTTGAAGAGTAACATTTTTTAAACTATCATTTATCAAACAATTAAGAAGTGCTAGGTGCTGTGCTAGGATATTTAGCTTTCATTAGCTCCATTCCTCACAATAACACTGGAAAATAAGTATAATTCACTCCATTTTAAGATGAGGCAACTAGAGGCTCAGAGACTAAATAATTTACTCAAGATCACAGAAGCAATAGAGAGGCCAAATTGGGATTCAAATCCAGCACTGCCTGACTTCAAAGCTCATGATTTGTACTGCACTTAATCCATCCTTATCTGCTCTGAAGTTTGCATTTTGGGCTTGTTATGGGTTGAACAGAGTCTCTCAGAAGGATGCTGGAATCCACAGTCCCCCAGTACCTATGAATGTGACCTTATTTGGAAATAGGGTTTTTGCAGATGAACAAGTTAAGGTGAGGCTTTCAGGATGGGCTCTAATCCATAATGACTGTATCCTTATTAAAAAAAAGAAAAAAAGGAAACTTTGGACCCAGAGAAATAAAGAGAAGAAAATGTGAAGCAAAACACAGGGAGAATGTCACCTACAAGCCAAGGAATGTCGGAGAGAGGCTATCAGAAGCTACGAGAGGGAAATGGAATAGATTCCCCTTCACAGCCCTCAGAAGGAACCTACTTTGCAAACACCTTCATCTCGGACTTCCAGCCCCCTAAACGGCGAGACAATAAATTTCTCTTGTATAAGCTACACAGTTTGTGGAACTTCGTTATGGTAGCCCAGGAAACTACTTCAGGAATCATCCTAAAACACTTCCTCCTCCTGCCGTCTCTCACTCAGCCTCAACTCCATGTTCAAGAACCCCAGTTTTCCATCTTTAATATGCCTGATACTCTCTCAGTATCCCCTGGGCTTCCCACATTTCTCAAATTACAGTTTTATATCCTCCTAAGACTTGTTTTCTGTTTATGTTTCTGTATTTTTCCAATCACAGCATAATTCCAAATCTTAACCTTATAATGCCATTTCTTTCTCTTCCAAAGATATCACATGCTTCAACAGTACCTAAACAAGACATTGTACATGGTAAATATACAACTATTTTTGCTTGCATTCATACATTTTCATTATATAATTGCTGTAACCATTTAGGAAGGCAATTTAGAAATATGTATTGAGAATTCAAAAGGCTTTTACTGTTTAACTTACCATTCCCATCTTTGAGGAATGTATACTGGGTATATAACGGGGGTGGGGGAAAGTCATATGCATTGCAACTTATATAAGAGTGAAAATTTGAAAATAAATCTAAAATACTCAAGTAGAAGAAAAATAAAATAAATCACGGTACCTAAATCTAGGAGATCTCATGGATTCATGGAAAAGGTTATTTAGGAAGAATATTCAAAAATATGTGAAAATATTTTGTATATTAAATGAAAAATAGCAAACAAAATAGGAAGCATACCTGTGAGACATAGATGTAAATGACCAAAGACTAGAAGAAAATATACAAAGTTAAAATATACAAATGATTAATACGATGTTTTTGTTTTTATGAGTTTAAAAAATCTGTTTAATTAACTTCTAACCATAACCCTCATATCCATCACAAGAATTGGATCATGGCCTTTGCACCTCAGAGCAATCAAGGTGTGCTTTGCATTTTGTGTAACAGATATCCTTCCGCACTTAATCCGTGAGGATGAAACTTGACTTCTGTCAGTTCAAAAGCACTGAAATTGGGATTTGCAGCCTTTCTCGTTGATGAATCTGAGCAGAATGTTTATTTCTCAGCTAAAACAACGGGAAGAACATGAATCTAAAACAAAAAATTAGTTGAATTCTACAAACAGATGTCATAGCTGCAAATCAAAAGGCAGTCTTAATATAAACAGGGTAGAAGTGCCTGTTTCCACATTAGTTTTATCAGTCCCACCTGAACACTCACATATTGGCAGCTTTTCTGAACGTGTGTGTGCAGAAGAGGGGTGATGGCACTATCTATACCACATTAATTCCCTTGCAGACATCCAGAAGTATCTGTGTATCCAGAAAATTGGGTTCACTGTGACTTTCATAGCTCTTTACTTATAGTCCTGACATCTAGCGTCTTTCCTCCCTATTGCCCTTTGTTCTCAAACTTGCGAACTTCGTGCCTCTCTCATCAACTCTTTCCTCATGATATTTCATACAGCTAAGATTTCTCTTGTCATTGCCACAGAGGCAGTTCAGGCTCGTTACTTCATGACTGGAACATTCTAATAGTCTTCAACTCCTCACACACCTGTTTACCTGTTCAGGTTCCAATTTTTCTAGAGGAAGATCAGAGTAGTTGCAAAAAGACCAGTTCAAAAGTGACTGCAGTAGTCCAGGGTGGGTTGTTTGCAGCATGGGCCAGTGAGGATGGAATGAGTATATATAAGGAATATTTAAAAGGTTAAATCAATATAAATAGTGAAATACAGAAATTGGTAAATATAGAAATCAGCTGAATTTGGTGCTATGTTGGGTATGGCGGATAAGAGGACAGGTTAAGACTGATTCTTGGGTTTCCAGTTCATGTACCTAGATGGACAGTGGGGTCATTCACTGAAATAGAGAAAACTAGAGAGGACCACGTTTTGGTTGGGAATTGTAAAATCAGTGAGAATCACATAGACTTTGAAACACCTTTGAATCAACCAAGTGAAGATGCTGAGACAACTGAATACATGAAACTGGAGCCCAAAGAAGAAATAGGCTAGAGATAGAAACTCATAAGTCACTGAAGTACTCTTCTTCCCCTATTTATTCAATTCAGTGCCACCACTATGATACAATGTCTCATAACTCCTATATGAGGTTCCAGATTTTTTTGTTAAGAAACCTGTGTACTACTTTATCAATGTACATTTTTATGATTCGTGATAACTATAATTCAAATGGCCAAAAAATCGACACATGTTCAACCTTGTTGTAAGTTGTGTAACAAAGACTGTAAACCTCAATCGGTTGATAAAAAGCCGTAACACATAAAGCCTGAGGAATTTAAAAGCATGTGGCCAAGGACATCTCCACAGTAAACAGAGTAAATTAAACATAATAGTTAAATGCAAACTGCACAACCACAATTAAAGGAGGGAACTCTACAACAGGATGACAAGCTAATAAACATCATGGCTTTGTACTTGGGAAAACCCTTCCTACAACAGTCCTTTTCAATGGTATTTTACCAGTTTATCACAGAAGGAAATCATTTCACTCACTCCTAAAGTTTATTTACCAGCTGAACAAAATATAACTCATTTAATAATACAGTAACACTGTCATGTATAGGAAAGGAAGAAAAGTATATATATTTCTCATCAAAAAAAATCAGAACCATTCATCACAGGGGTTAGCAAACAAGACAGCCCCCAAAATATAATTAAGAAGGGCCTCTTGAGTGATTCTTCACAGAATAAAAATAATGTTTCCAACATGCATGCTGTCTCCTCCCATACAGAAAAGCTTCAGACAATTTTTAAATGGAGGTCTCTCTTACTGAAGGTCTCTCTAACCAGGTGTAAGTTGGTGTAAAGACTATATTAGATGGGGGAGGGTATAGCTCAGTCGTAGAGCATGTGCTTAACATGCATGAGGTTCTGGGTTCAGTCTCCAGTACCTCCATTTAAATAAATAAATAAAAATAACAACTTTATTTAAAAAAAAAAAGACTGTATTAGAAAAGCAAATAGCTAGCTTTGTCTCTGAAAGTAAAGAAAGGGGACATTTAAGCTGAGTCTTCAAGGATGGCAGGAGTTCACCAAGCCAAAAAGAACTTTCTTGGTAGAGAGGAGAGGGTGCACAAGGCATAGAGATATAAAAGAAGGCACGAAGTTCGCAAGTTTGAGAACAAACAGCAATAGGAAGGAAAGACACGAGATGTCAGGACTCTAAGTAAAGAACTATGAAAGTCATTCTATTACGTTTGCATTTTACCCCATGGGAGTTAAGGAGTTATCCAATGTTTTTTAAACAAGGTGCTTATCATGCTCATATGTGTATTTTAGAACAATAGCTAGGACCTATGTACTATCAGCCATTTTATTCGTATACTGGGAGAAGTAAGAATGTCTAGATTGTGACTCTGTGGGAGGATGCTAAAGCAAGAAGTACGCAGAGAAGTGTGGGCTGGGGAGGGTTCAGACTGTCTCCAGAGCCTCCTCTGTGGTGTAACAGGCTTGTAAGGTTTACGTTGAGGCTATATTCTGTGTCCCAGGATGCAGGAATGCCAGCCGTGCAGGGATGCTCAGCCACCTCCCAGTGGGAAGGTCCGGCAGGTTTGTGCCAGACGTGGTGTGGGTACCACTGGTGTGGGGTGAGGCAGCGGTCACATTCATCAGAATGGGTGTTCCATGTTCAGCTGTAGGATATGTATAATGCCAGCTAACCTGGGTTGAGCCCTATGTGCTAAGTACCATTTTGAGTGCTTCACATGCATTAATTTATTTATTCCTCATAACAACCCTGCAAGTAGATACTATTATCACTCCCATTTTACAGATGAAGAAATTGAAACACACAAAAGTTAGGAAACTTGCCCGAGGTCTCACAGCTAGTACACAGAGGCACTGGCATTCTAACCTAGGCCACTCTGGCCCCAGAAACAGCACAGCCCTGACACTATGAAAGTGAGCTTTGGCTTCCACCTTGGTCAGCTCAAACTGCTATAATAAAACACCATAGACTAGATGGGATAAAGAAAATTTACTTCTCACATTTCTGGAGACTGGGAAGTCCCAGATCAAGTTGATAGCAGACTCGGTATCTAGTAATGGCTCTCTTCCTGGCTGATAGTCACCTTTTGCTGTATTCTCACATGGTGGAAAGAAAGCAAGTTCCAAATCTTCATTTTCTTCTAAGAATACTAATTCTATCATGGTGGTCCTACCCTGATGTCTAAACCTAACTACATCCCAAAGAGCCACCTCCCAATACCACTGCATTGGGGGTTAGGGCTTCAACCCATGAAATTTGAGGTGGAGAGGACACATTCAATCCATAACAGCTTGCGTGTTCTTCTCTCGGAAGGAATTATTATAAGCTCACTCCCCATGACAGGCTATGCTCGATATATGACACCTTAATACTAAATACACTCAATAAAACAGGAGTAACATGAAGAGGTATTTAGAGTAGACAGACCAGAAGGAAGCAGACCAAGCTCTAGTCTTCCTGGGCATAAATGACACATTCTGTGCAAGGGTCAGCACTGCCCAACTCTTCCAGTAGAGTCAAATTCTTGGGCTGCTTTCTGAAAATGTTAAGAGTCTTGGAAGATAATTGGTTGAGGAGACATTTGATACCATGCAACAAAGCATGGGGAGTGGTGGTAGACACAATGCTAAAGAAATGTCTAGAGAGAGCCGGAATGGACAGTTGGGTGATGGCTGAGGTAAGTCTTAAAGGCCACACGGAAGTTACCCATGCAAAGGACATGGGGAGGCACTCCAGGGCATTCCTTTTCCAAGAGAAAGGGCTGGGTAGACACAAAAGTAGGTCAATATGTTCAAAGACAATGAGCAAATCAACTAATTCCTAATGTCTTCTAAAATCTTAAATATCCAATGTCCAAATCTGCAAGCTGCACACTATTTCTCTAATTCACAAAGATGTTTTTCAGCATGAATTAGGTCCTCATAAATCCTCTTTTGGGTTTCCTCCAGGAGGATAGAGACAGACATCCTGGTGCATATATACACATATTTTTGTATATATGTATATATATATACATATGTATTTGTATATATATACATGTATATCCTTAAATTTTTGGAATTTAAATCCACAAATTAAGTAATGATGCTATAGCAAGTGCAATTCAAGATGAGTCCAGAAGTGGCCAGTTACTGGGATAAGACACACAGAGATAGATTCTTATATCCCTAATAAATAATCTGATTTGCGTCATTCTTCCATTCTTCAGGGTAATCAGTTCTAAAAGGTGAAGGTATAGCTAGAGAAATAAGGGAAAAGAATTATTTGGTGCTATCTGAAGCTCACGTTCTGGATTCTCACAGATGTTGTAGTAACATGTAAACTGTTAGGATTAAGTGGCTCCAGCTGGTGATAATTAAAACTAGAGAGAATGGAGACAGAAGTGGGGGAGGCTTTTGGGGGGAGCTACATTACCTATCAGGAAGAAGCTGATTTTTCTACTGCATTTGTCTCCACACCACCATCACCACCCATCTCTCACTCATCTGTATCCACCCCCTTCAACTTCTCCACCAGCAATAAGGGGTCGGTGGTGCAACAAGGTTAATCCAATCTGCCTTTTGGCTCTGCTGTGTTGTTTATGCTGATTCTTTGCCAAAAATATGAAACTTGAGTTCTCTTTCATTCAACAAATATTACTGATTTAATATATGCCAGGCACAGGTAATTGCTAATGATATAGTAGTGGATAAAGTAAATGTGGCCCCCCACTACAGGGTTTAAATTCCAGTGGGTGATAACTGACAAGTGAATGGTGTTATAAGAGCTGTAAAGGCAGAAACATAGGACACTACAGGAGCATGTAAACCTAGAAAATGGAAGCCCCAGGGTGGGCTGGGGGTGGGGAGGGTGAGGATGTGGAGGGGAGTGATAGTTCAGGAAAGAGTGAGAAAGTGGACAGAGTCAAAAAGAGGAGAGAAATCACATTCCAAACAGGGAACTAAAAATAAATCAATATAACCAGAATGTTCACTGGAAAACTCCTTAGTGTTGAGAAATGTCTCAGACATAGTAAGTTTGAGACACATGAACAACATTTAACTGGAGACATCCAGCAGACAGAGACACACACGGGAGACAGGTCAGGTTTAGACATACAGCTTTCTCGTCTCTACAGTGGCATTTTCTTTCCCCATAATATGCAAAAAAATACATTCATTCAAAGGCCATGAGAATACTTAGTGGTTTTTTTTTTAAAGAATTGTCACTAATGTGGAGGAAGTCTGGGGTTAGAGGCACAAAATTACATTTTTTCTGCTGTTGTATTATTTTGCCCTAGAAGGCAATGGTCTACTCTGCTCATCCTTTTTCTGGGAAAGTAGCTACAAACTTAATTCTTTATGCTAACAAAGGCTTTTGTTTTCTTTGTTATCATTTTCTAATTTTAATTGCTGTTTATTGACTTCAAAAATAGGATTCAGTGTTAGATTAATGCTAAAAACTTAACATACCCCTAATTTAAACTCTGCATCACAAAATTATAAACAAAAGTAAATTGTTTCATATCTACATTATATTTTCATGTCTCACATCAATTACAGTGAAAACAAACTCATACAGATTCTAACTATTCTGCCAAGCAAAGAAAGTTACAGACTAACAAAGAGGTACTTATCTTTTCTTTCCAAACCAGAGTCAGGATCTATCCAGTCTCCTTTTTCATATTGGAAAAATCCCTGTTTGCCTCTTAATAGTTTGCAAAGATCTTCTCATGCCTTTCCCAAGTCTCAGTAGCTTTAAGCACAAGTGGCACAACCAACAGGCATGTTTTAACTACATCATCGCATCCCTAAAGAGCTCTACTGATTTTCCAACGGACTGAGTTTCAAAAAGTGTATCTTCTTCTTCCTGGGATCACTAATCTTTACCTAGTTTTCCTTTCTGCTCTTTATACCTATGCCTTTTTGAGTGGTGTCCCAAACTTTCACAAAAGAATTCTCTGGATATGAAGCTTTTTCACATTTTTTTCACTTTTTAAAAGCCGGGAATAAAGTCACATAAAAATAACAATCCAATGAAAAGAATGACAGAGATTCAAACTATATATTTTTAATCTTACTCATATATTGATAATTAAAACAATGAAGCCCCTTTCAAAGGGAAGGAAAATAAAGACTACTTGAAGTTGGTGGAATAATGGTACTTGCTGACAAGCAATCACTTATTAATTTAATAAATATTCACTAATCTTCTTGTTGTAAGATTTTCACATCTTACATATGAACAGAAAGCTAGCTGTAGGGTCCCTATCTTATTCTTTCCACTTCGTAGTAACTCCTGCACCCAGAGCAAGCTTTCCTGAAAAGCAACTAAGCTGTCCTTAGATGATGGCGCCACCTGGTGGCTAGTTTACAAACCTGTTAAAAACCACATCTCAAGTTTTTCAGGCAGCAACATTTTTATATTTCCCTTCCTTACTCTTTTCCAGTTGTTGCCCTATGAACTAATATCTTTCTCTTCCTACCTTCTCTATTCTCTGTTCAATTTGTAAGAAAAATAACTACATAAGCACACCAGCATAATCATGGCAAATAAGCATAAGAGAATACCAGTATTCAAGAATCGGTATCAAAAGAAAAGCCGTAAGATGGGAGACATGAAGAAACAGTCACAACAGAAGTTTCACCAGACAGTTCCCTCTACTGCCTCATCATCTCCTAATTCACTCAATTAACTCAAGTACCAAAATGTAAAACACAAAATCTCTCACTAAGTACCAGAATGGTAGCAGGTTGCTTTCTCATTATAAACAAGCATGACTGCAGCTAGGTCACAGATGGGAGAATTTGGAATTTTGAAGGCTAATCTGAGAATTTAACGAGAATTTAACTGCCTCTTGTAACAGTTTTCCTCTGAAGAAATACTCTAATTCCTTTAAGTAATTGCATTCTGAATTCAAATAGTTTTGAATTATGAGCCTTTTATGTAGGGACTTCCTCTAATTCCAATTTGGTACATCATTTTAAAAATGAGTATGTTGTTTCCAAACATATCTAAACAAATTGACTCAAAGACTAGTCTGTAAAGTGGAGATAGTAAAACTTGGCTTGTTCAGGAGAAATTAAAGGAAAAAATTTAAAGTAGCTAATGCAATATCTGATCAATACTAAGTTCAATTTACTCTAACAGGTGAATATTTTAAGAGTAGGTATACAATTGAACTGATGAGCTATATGTTCATTTTGAGTAATTTTCTTACCAGTATTTTAAAATATATAAATCACAGCTAAAATTCTTAATATGAAAAATGAGATGATTGACTTAGGTGATCTATAAGTTTACATCTAGCTCTAAAAATATCCTGCAATTCTTCAATACTTAGAATCCATATCACAATTGCACACAATTCACAGAAACCACTTTATAATTCAATATTATCTACAGTGTCAGGGCACAAAATAAAATTATTTCCCCATGCATCACTCCCCATTTATAGACTTTTTTTTCTATTAGGTAAGTAATTAGAAAATAGTCCTCTTACTAATTGTATTAATATAAAATAAAATGAGTTTTGGTTTTTCTCAAAGCTGTCTTGTATGATGTTTGAATATCATATTAATTATTATATAGGGAGCCATCAGGTTTGTACATATGAACCTAGGAACCTAAAAGTTGAATCTCTGAAAATCAAGCATGTTGTAAAAGATTCCATCCCTTATAATCACAAAATATTATAAAATCTCTTAATTGTTCTTGCAGGCAGGTGAAAATCTTGGAAGAGAGATGGAGTAAAAAAATAGATATGGTCAAAAAGAAGCTTCCAGCAAAGGGCCCAACATCCAACACCTACTTATCCCAAGGGGCTGAGGGAGCTGAGGGAGGCATTCCTCATCTGTCCCTCCCCAGGGGAAGACATTAGGAGCCCCTGAATTATTGACTCTGTACTATCCTCACCACCCATCCATAGCCACCCCCTTATCTAATGATACACAAGGAGCCTGGAGCAGGAGTGGGAAATGGGTCTACCTAGAAGTCATCTCCTACCCTGGAGTGCAGCTACCATGGGAAGGAGCCCAGTCCAGGCACCTATGGGTTTAAGGACATCATTAGTCAGATGATGCTTATCCAAATTCAACATCCCAAAGAGCATTTAGGAGAATTCATGTGAAATGTAAAAATGTGGGCTCACCATTTTCATTGAGTCATTGAGAGAGAGAGCCTCTTTCCCCCACATGTGCACACCCAGCTAGAAAATGAATTAAGTCCTTAACTCCTATGGTTTTTACATTCCACTCTGTTGGGTTACTTCACTGGAAGCCTGTTGGAAGAGCTTCTCCTGCCCAGCTGGTTGAGGCAGCGTCTAGCACTAGCCTCCTACATTTCTCAGGAGTTTGAAGTTGTCTACGGGCTTAACCTGGACAACCTAACCCAATTTTCCCTTCTGTGTGGGCTACACTGCTGGAAAACAACTCCCTTTACTTTGAGACACTTCTCTTAAGGAAATTCCTTCAGCCACCATCCTCCACAAAGTCCTGCTCAGGCGCTGCCTTTGTCAAGAATGCCCATCACCTAGTTCCACAATCTCCCTGTACAGCTCTTATCCACACAGGTCTCTGTTCAACTTCTGTGCAACAGTTATGTAACATAAAGATACTGAACAAAACAGTGTACACCATAAATATTCATAAGGATAGAACTGTGGAGGAGGGAGAGTGTAACCAAAGTATCTGGAATTGACTGAAACAATGATCTCAAATCCAGTAAAAATGGAAGAAGTCCTTCATATTCTGCAATCAGTGTTAGACTACCTCTGGAAGAAGAGTCAAGAGTTGCTGAAAATAGATGAGTTGGAGTCTCCTGGACCCATAAAGCCTATAAGATCCTTACTGGACCTACCATAAGCAAAGAAACAATCACAGGATACTCCACGATGGCAAGCAAATGTTTTATGAAGACAAAATCACATGATCACTATGATAATATGAAAGCAGGCCATGAAAATCACAATTCTGGAATGGATAAAGGGCCTATCCTTGAGAAGATGAAGTTACCAAGAGCTGTAGCTCCTTCTTTCATCCCCCAGTGTGGAGTACATCTACATATTTATTGAGTATCTTCCTCCCTGGTCATGCCACTTGCCTCCCAGAGAAACTCTGACCAAAAATGGCTGCTCTTGGGTGCCAATGCTATTGTAAACCACTTGACTCCTTTTGAGTATACCATTACTGAATTTGTAGTTAAGAGCACTGACCAAAGAACCCGGAGACAGTCCATGGATACATGGGGCAAGTGACTAAAGATAGGAACTCTGAGCTGAAAGACTCAAGACAGTTCTCCAACTGACACTGACAATGTTGTCACCTCTAACAATAATCCCAGGCTGGCACACGGAAACCTTTTCATTCCAAGGGGAACTATCAAAATAGAATAAAGGCCATCAGTTCAAGTATTTCTTATGGTTTCTGCTTTTAAATTGGATTTACGTTACATGATACTTGCTAAAAGGTAAGTTCACAAGGCAGGAATCCTTGTCCATTTTTTTCAATGATACACTTTCTATGTGCTAGACACTATATATTTTTCATTTATCATGTATTACTATGTCTAGGAAAAACTGATACTAGAGATGGAAAAAATCATAGAAAACTTACTGCCCAGTCTTGTGAGGGCTCATTTAAGAAATAAATTATTCAATAAATATTTATATTAAAAATGTATAAATATCTATATAACTTAAGTAGAAACAAAAGAGGTGTTCAAAGGATCAGTTGTTAGCTAGATACTTATAGTTAAATGTGAACTGAATTCAGTTATTGAGAGAAATAAAAAAGAAATTAAGCAAGATAAAAAAGATACACACAAGTTACATGTAAATTTGCTCACAAAAATTATCCTATTGTTCTATAACAACAAGCAATTATAATCATCCATAGGCATATACAATCTTTAAAATGTATTCTACTAATGAATCCTTAAAGACACAGTAAAACTAGTCAAATTTCCATATCATCCAGCTATAACAAGTCAATTTGATCCTTATCTCACTGACCTCATACTTTTAATTTCTGGAAATCTCAAACTTTAGGGTGCATTAGAATCACTTGGATGCCTTGATAAAACAGATTGCTGGGCACCATTCCAGAGATCTGATTCAGTAGGTCTTGGGTGCAGATCAAGTGTCTGCATCTGTAGTAAGTTTCCAGGTCATCCTGATGCTGCTGGTTCAGGGATCACACTTTGAGAACCTCTACCCTAGAGTATTCACTTTTTAACACACCTGAATTTTCAAAATCTCACAGCCCAGTCAAGTCATTCTTAGGCCTATGTATCTGATTATATGAATGGTGTGTCACGTGTAAAAGAGGCTAAAGTCAGCTTATTCATATATGCTTTAGGTAAAACTGGTCTTCCAAAAGTAATTTTTGCTAAAATAAATTCTTCAAAGAAGTTCATTCCTATCTTTGTTAAAGCATATTTGAATTGAGATAAATTCCTTCTAACATATGGTATATTATCTTGAGTTTGGAGATCTTTTAAATGCTTACTCTGTGTCTTTTTGAAGTCATGTAATCTTAATACAGCTAAATATTTTCACCATAAGGACTCAGAGGAAATTTTATCACAGAACATCAACTACTCTAAAAAATTGTAAAACAAATTGACCTTGGCTTCCTCACTGAGTACGTCAATGTAGTGTATCAGTTCCTTAGAATACAGTAACTGGGTAAAAGAGTTCAATCTTAAATCAAAATACAATGAAGCAGTAATATGTTAAAGACATCCAAAATAAAAGCAGTCATTTACAGGGGCTGTAGTGTAATCATGAATTCAATAAAAGCACTTTTAAACAGTAAACACTTACTTGAATGTTCTGTTAATATTGAAGACTCTCACTTTCTTCCGAAGTATTCAACAAATTTGTATGGAGGGAGGCCAAACAGAAACACAGAATTACCTCTGTCCCAGTTCATTGCAGGGTCTCTTCTGAAGGGAGGTCCAACCTTGTTATCTTACAGGAAGCATCTAGATGAAAGTCATCATGCTATTTTTTTATTCCCCATAGTCAGAAACCTCCAAACTCTTTGTAATTTTATAGATTTCATTCCTATGAGAAAACAATTCTCAATTTATGATGAATATTCAGGTTCACTTCCAGGATATATGACTGGATATTTCTCTAAGGAATCTTTTAAGTCATCAAGTACTGAATTTCTTATGAATGACTTGAATAATTCCCAAGACAATATTCACCTCGCCTTTCATCTATATATAAAAAATCAATTGCATCAGCTATTTACAAGCTGAGTTCCAAGCTACACATTCACCACTCAAAAGTTTATCTAAATTATTCAGTTGGCAGAAAGAACAAGAAACCAAAAACTGACCTAATTATTAGAGTTAGCTTCATGATTAAAGCAGCCAGTGAGTTATTTGAGCATTTGCTTATGGTGATTGGTCAAAAAGCATTCACTGATACTGTCTATTGTATAGACTTAACAAGTTTCAAACTTAATGAATCAGAACACTAGTAAGGTATGCTGGCTAAAAAAAAAAAAATTATTTAAGATGTCTTTGAATAATCCTGAAAAGAAAGACAAGTTTAAATGCACAAACTATATAATCCATTGGTTAGCAATCCTGACCTCATGTCAATATTATCTGTGAAGATTTTAAAAATACCAATGGCAACACTCCACCTCCAGAGATTTTTTTAAAAATCGGTTTATGGTTAATTTAAGCATGATTCTGATGTGCAACAGAACCACTGACCTAGTTGAGAAAACTACCAGAGGATATTTACCAATCAATCAAAAACTTCTATTTTTCTCAAATATCAAATGAATACTTGTTTCCTAATAATTTGCATAATTGGGTTAAATGGGATAGAGTGACCATCTAATTTATTCTCCAAACCAAGACACTTTTGGAAGTGAAAGGGGTTACTATTTGTGATTGACTCAGGACTACAGGGGCAAACTAGGACCATCCAAGGCAAAATAGAGGACCATATGGTCACTCTACTTATAGAAGAGTTACTGGATTTTTAAAGCTATATAATTTGTATCTGAGATTTTTAATATAGTGTATAGTTATATATGCCAAAAGATTTTGAGGTTTTTAAATGACAGAAGACAGTTCAAATAACACTTGAAAGGTTAACATTTAGATTCTCAATCCACTAGATAAATGCTTATTTACTTAGGATCATGTGTAAAAAGAAGATTTTGGGGCTAAATTAAGATTTGCTGGGAGAGCAAACTAAAATAGTAGAGATAATATTTTAAATATCATTAATTTTCTGTGCCAACCCCATTTCAGTGGATAATCACATGCAATAATGCTGACTCTCAAAAATGGTGGATTAAAATAATTCATTTCTGTTTTTAATTAAAATTGAGAAAGTAGGAACTAATAATATAATGCGTGTCAGAGCTGCATGTGTGCAGCATCAAAGATAAGAAGTGGATTGCAACAAGGGTTTTATTCTTTAGTTCCTTGAAAATTCACAAGGAAAGCAGGGCATGGAAGCTGGTGGCTGCCACACAGACACATGATGTCATGTGAAGCAGCTCTTTTGTTAGCTGAGTTGCTGGAAGCTGTTCCCTTGGTCCTCTAATCACTCAAGGTCACCAGCAACATTGTTCGTGTACACCCAGTGTGACAGCCTCTGCTTCCTCTGTGGAATCTATGGATTTATCAACTTTGGGGTGTTTTTAGTGGTAATCTCTAGTATCAGATCTTAATGCCAGTTGGGCTTGAATATGATATGTCCTGTTCTGCACAGAGACTTAAATGAAAGGGTCACAGATCCCTGGGGGAAATGAAAAAAAAAAAAAAAAACCAGAGACAGAATATACTGCTCTATAAATCGCACCAGATCTCTAGATAAGATTGACTTAACTGTTTCCTCCATGCCCTTTCTGAATTTCTGAAGTCCTCAGAGTGCAATGACTAACTGCTTGTTTCCCTATTTTAAAGAACGTCTGACACAGGGTTATCAGGATGCCACTCTCTGCACAGATTATGGATACCTCTAACCCAGGGCAGATCTCAGTTTACAGGGGCGTTACCCACTTGTATCAGAACTACTTCTATTTACTAGTCACACTATGTAGTGACTACAGGTATGAAATTAAGTTCCATGAAAGACTTTGTCTGTAGCCAGAAACTGGAACAAGAGATTTTAAGAGTATTTCAGGGGACAGAACAGCCTAATCTTAAAACAAGCAAACAAATAAGCAGACAAAAAAAAAAAAAAAGCCTCACACAAGTATTTTTATTTGCATCCCAGCACCATGCAGCCCTTAAAGAGGCTCTCCCAAAATGCATGCTTTATATCAAGTGCTTGAAATGATTAGAGATCATCCAGAACAGTAGTTTCCTAATCTAATGTTTTGGGGAATGTTGAATTAAAGTTAAATGGATTTTATCACAGCAGCCTCTCCAGGGTCTAAAATGAATGATGAATTTCAAAAATGAAAGAAGATGTGTGTTTCCACAAAATTCTGAGGTCATGAGGCCTTTTTTTTTTTTGTTAGGGAAGCCTATAGAATTAGTAGTCTGCAGAATATACTGTAGGACATACTATATCATGATCAATAATTTTTAAATCAAACATCTTTCCTTAACCTCCCTGGTACAACTTAAACCAATATTTTTTGTCCCAAACTTTGTAAAAATTAAGAACATTAAATATCAACCAAAAAGACCATAGCTAGTTACTAACATATCCTTTAAGAATGAAAGTGAAGTATAGATACTAACAGACAAATAAAACTGAGTTACTATCAGCAAACTATTTTTAAAAAGAAATACTAAAAGGTATTCTTTAGGGAAAAAAAAATCCCAGATAGATGTGCAGAGGTCCAGACATAATTAATAATAATGAAAAGTGTAAAAAGATGGGTAAATTGAGAGAAGGATTAATGGAGTTAAAGTACTAAGATCCCTAAATTGTCCAGGAAGTGGTAATAACACAAATTTAAATTAGACTTTAAATCAAAGATTAATATTATAATACCTACATTTACTGATAAAAGTATATAACTATTAAATGTATGTTTCCATTATGGAACAGGCAAAATTACAGGAATAGAAGACAGATCAGTGGTTTCCTGGAGTTAGTGGTGAGTATAGCAGTTTATTTTAAATGATTATGTGAGGGAATTTTTTGGATGATGGAAATATTGGAAATATTCTCTACTTTGATCATGGTTGGGATTTTATGATTATATACTTGTCCAAAATCATAGAACTATACACTAAAATTGTTATTTTTTACTACATGTAAATTAAAAAGTGATTTAAACTATCAAGCTTCAAAAGAGTATATAAAATGGTTTTCCAAGAACACGATATATCAGAAGAGTTCTAACTGTGAATATACATGTATACTATGACCTAGCAAGCCAACACTTAGGTCTATGCTCAATATAAAATTGTGCACATGTGCTCCAAGTACATGTTCAAAAATGTTCAAAAAACACTTACTTAATAGCTCCAAACTAAAACCAACCTTAATGTCTACTAATAGTAGAATCAATGCCTCAATTGTTGTGACATACAATAGAATACCAACTATTAAAATGAAAGAACTACAATCACATGCAACAACATGAGTAATCTCATAATACTGCGTGAAAGGAGTTAGATACAAAATACATAGTATATGCAGAAATACAAAGGGTCATAAGAGAATATTATGAGCAGCTATATGCCAATAAACTGGACAACCTAGAAGAAATGGACAAATTCTTAAAAAGACTGAACCAGAAAGAAATAGAAAATGTGAACAGACCAATTACTAGTACTAAAATTGAATCAGTAATTTTAAAACTCCCAAGAAACAAAAATCCAGGACTACATGGCTTCACAGGGGAATTCTACCACACATTTAGAGAAGAGTTAACACCCATCCTTCAGAAACTATTCCAAATAGTTACAGAGAAAGGAACACTTCTGAACTCACTCCATGAGGCCACGATCACCTTGCTACCAAAACCAGACAAAGATATCACAAAAAAAGAAAATTATAGGCCAATATCACTGATGAACATAGATGCAAAACTCCCAAAAAAATACTAGCAAACCTAATTCAACAATATGTTAAGAGGATCACATCCTATGATCAAGTGGGATTTATCCCAGGGATGCAAGGATTTTTCACCATCTGCAAATCAATGTGATATACCACATTAACAAACTTTAGAATAAAAACCATATGATTTCAATAGATGTATAAAAGCTTTTAATAAAACTCAACAACCATTTATGTTTAAAAAAAATTCTCCCAAAAGCAGGCATAGAGGGAACATACCTCAACATAACAGAGTCCATATATGACAAACTCACAGCTAACATCATACTCAATGGTGAAAAGCTGAAAGCATTCCCTCTAAGATCAGGAAAAAGACAAGGATGCTCACTTTTGCCGTTTTTATTCAACATAGATCTGGAAGTCCTAGCCACAGCAATCAGAGAAGAAAAAGAAATAAAAGGAATACAAATTGGAAACAAAGAAGTAAAACTGTCACTGTTTGCAAATGGTAAGATATTGTACATAGAAAATCCTAAAGATGCCACCAGAAAACTACTAGAACTCATCAATGAATTTGGTAAAGTTGCAGGATACTAAACTAATATTCAGAAATCTGTTGCATTTCTATACACTAACAATGAAATGGCAGAAAAAGAAATTAAGGAAACAATTCCATTTACCACCACATCAAAAAGGATAAAATAGGAATAAACCTACCTAAGAAGGCAAAACTATAAGATGCAGATGAAAGAAATTGAATACAACACAGACAGAAAGATATACCACATTCTTGGATTGGAATAATGAATATTGTTACAAATGACCATACTATCAAAGGCACCAAAGGCAATCTACAGATTCAATGCAAACCCTATCAAATTACCAATGGAATTTTTCACAGAACTGGAACAAAAAAATTGTTTTTAATTTGTATGGAAACACAAAAGATCCCAAAGAGCCAAAACAATCTTGAGAAAGAAAAATGGAGCTAGAGGATTCATGCTCCCTGACTTCAGGCTATACTACAAAGCTACAATAATCAAAATAGCATGGTACTGGCACAATACCAGACACATAGATCAATGGAACAGGATCAAAACCCCAGAAAAAAAAACATGCACTTATGGTCAATCTACAATAAAGGAGGCAAGAATACACAATGGAGAAAAAACAGTGTCTTCAAAAAATGGTAGTGGGAAAACTGGAAAGCTACATGTAAAAGGATGAAATTAGAACATTCTCTAACACCATATACAAAATAAACAGAATGGACTAAGGACCTAAATGTAAGACCAGATACTATAACACTCCTAGAGGAAAATAGGCAGAACACTCTAACATAAATCTTAGCAATCTTTTTTGGACTCGTCTCCTAGAGTAATGGAAACAAAAGCAAAAATAAACAAATGGGACTTAATTAAACTTAAAAGCTTTTGCACAGCAAAGGAAACCATAAACAAAACAAAAAGGCAACCTATGGAATGGGACAAAATATTTGCAAATGATGCGATCAACAAGGGATTAATTTCCAAGATATACAAACAGCTCATACAGCTCAAAATCAAAAAAAAAAAAAAAAAAAAAAAAAACCAACCCAATCAAAAAATAACCGGAAGCCTTAAATAGACATTTCTCCAAAGAAGACATACAGATGGCCAACAGGAACATGAAAAGATGCTGAACATCACTAATTTTTAGAGAAATGCAAATCAAAACTACCATGAGGTATCACCTCACATCAATCAGAATGGTCACTATCAAAAGGTCTACAAATAATAAATGCTGGAGAGGGCATGGAGAAAAGAAACCCCTCCCATGCTGTTGGTGGGAATGTAAATTGTTACAGCCACTATGGAGAACAGAATGGAGGTTCCTTAAAAAACTAAAAATAGAGTTACCATATGATCCAGCAATCTCACTCCTGGGCATAGATCGAAAAAATATGAAAACTCTAATTTGAAAAGATACGTGCACCACAATGTTCATAGCAGTACTATTCACAATAGCCAAGATATGGAAGCAACCTAAATATCCACTGACAGATGAATGGTTTAAGAATATGTGATATATATACATACACATATATATATACACAATGGAATATCACTCAGCCATAAAAAAAATCAAATAATAACATTTGCATCACATGGATGGATCTAGAGATTACCATACTGTATAAAATAAGTTAGACAGAAAAAGACAAATATCATATTATATTACTTATATGTAGAATCTAAAAAAATGATACAAATGAACTTATTAACAAGACAGAAATAGATTTGCTGACACAGAAAACAAACTTATGGTTACCAAAGTGGGTGGGGATAAATTAGGAACTGGGGATTAACAGATACACACTACTATATATAAAATAGATAAACAAGGACCTACTGTATAGTACAGGAACTACGTTCAATATATTGTAATAACCTACAATGGTAAAGGAAAAAGAAGAGATAGAGAGATAGCTATATAACTGAATCACTTTGCTGTACACCTGAAACATTGTGAGTCAATTATACTTCAGTAAATTTTTAGAAATCTTCAAGGAATATCATTTTAGGAATATATTTTTGTATACCCTTATTGATTCCTTTAGGATAAATCTTTAAAAGTGAAATTTTTCAGGTCAAATTACATTTTGAAATTACTTCGCTTTAAAGATTCCATATATTTTCCTAGCTTTTGCAGACAATAAAAGTATTTACTGACAATAAAAAATATATATATTATATGACTTCACTTGTATAACCATACTGTTCAGGGTTTAGTCTCCTATGAGAGTTTAGTCTTGTTTAAAAGAGTGAAGGGTATAGAAGGGGCACTGACAATGTTCTAGCTCTTGACGTGAGTAGTGGCTACATGGTCACCTAATGATAATTCATTGAGCTCTAAATTCTTGATTGATGCTTTTTTCTGTATTATGTTATAGTTCACTGTTTTTTTCAATGTAGTTAAATCATTTTTAAAAGGTTCTCAGCAATAATAATAAATTATTCCTAAACTAATTCCTCAAATCTCAGTTTAATCTCAGTCTGTGGCTTGTGAGTGAAGCAATAAGCAAAAAAGGTAAAGAAAATGTATAACAGATGAGACATCTATACAATTGCCATGATTTCAGTGGGTAACCAAAGCCCTTGGCTAGTATTAGTTGTGATTATCTAACTGTGCTACTG
The DNA here is from genome assembly GCF_048564905.1 of Vicugna pacos. Lineage (NCBI taxonomy): Eukaryota > Metazoa > Chordata > Mammalia > Artiodactyla > Camelidae > Vicugna > Vicugna pacos. The sequence continues at coordinate 50,500,813 of NC_132987.1, read as the reverse complement.
ATGAATAACTAAATAACACCTACTACTTGCAAGACTACCCAACTGTTAGATATTTTGTGAGGGCTGCAGTAATTTAAATTATCAGACAAGAATCACAATGTAGAATTCTTTTTTTTTTTTTTGAGATGAGAAGAGAATAAATTATTTGAAGTCCTTTCCTAACATTACAGAATGTTGGATTTGGAAGCACCACAAGAGATTACCTACTCAGTTTGACAGATAAAAAACCTGACATCTGGAGAGGCTAAATATCTGGTCAAGATCAAGGTCATACATGTGGTGGCAAAGTTGGGAAAATAACTCACAACTATTTCTAGCGCAAAGCATTTTCCATTTCTCCAGGCTGCTTCCCTACCCCACCTGTTTTGGTATAACAAAATCATAACAGATTAGGAAATCTTTTTATTTTTAACCCCAGAAAATTTAAAGTAAAGAGTTGTGCACCTTTTGTCTTGACTTGCTTTTAAGAATAGGGTCTATTTTTTTTTAATGTAACTGCCTTTGTACCTCATTCTCACAGCACTTCTGCTGGAATTTACACCTTTGCAAATGCAAAAAATGCTCTTACTTAGAAATTAACTACACTGCTTACCTTCCAAATTCAGTTTTTAGAAGATAGTATAATGCAATTCCCAAGTAGGTAAAGACATACTTAGAAAAAACTACCAGCTACCCAATAAGTATATATCTACCTTTTATATCCAGGGCCTCTGAGTTTCCAAATTGCCCAAATGAAACAGTGCTGACAATGAATGTTCTTTGTAGAGGAAATTTGCTATAATAATTCCATTTCAGTTCTCTACACATTTTTATTCCCATTACATCTATTACCTGGTAACCATGGAAGCATATATCACAGAGGAACTGCAAGAAAAACAAATCTGAAATATACACTTTGAAACACATTGGTACAAACAATGCCCCTTTCAATAACCATTATACTTGGAATCTTTTCTCTTTACCAGATTTTAAGTCATCAATTGTACATACAATTGTATGCCTAATAAAAAGGGTTTTTCTTATAGTCAGATGCCACATAGAGGAGTTGATAATGAGGTCACATATAATAAATGTCTCTAAGGTTAATAAAAACTATCCAATCTGTTTCTCTGGAAGCATCTTTAACATTAATCATTTATGCAAAACAAACAAAATATTTATTATGCCTAAATATCTCTGGAAGGGTTCACAAAAACCTGGTTATGGTGGCTACCTCTGAGAGGGGAACTTTGAGAGAAAAGTAGACAGAACTTATTTTTATTCTCTTCTGTAATGTTTAAGTATTTATTTCCTATTTAAAATGAATTAAAAATAATTAAGGCCATGGTTATTTATAAGTTATTTTTTAATTAAAAAATAATAAATTATCTTTGTATTTCTCCTGATATCACCAACTGCTCCCCAAACATATATACACACAGAGGGCTATGATTTCCTAATAGGTATTTCCTGGCACTGAGACTAGTTTTCAAAAGGCTGAAAAGCCAATCAAGTATTCATCTATTCCCAGAGCCTTCTTAGATAGTATCCCTCTTTAGATACTCAAAACATAAAAATTAGAAATTACATCTCTTTTCCTAGACAGTAGGGCCCCTAACTATCTTCTCTGCCAAAAATTGGCTAACCTTAGGGTCTCCAGGAGGCACTAAACCATTTCCCCATCAAAAGGGAGTCGCTATCGTATTCTCTTAAGGACACACAGAATGACTCTGTGGCACCTATAATACTAGAGAGGAAAATTTTGGATTGTGACTGCCCCCCCTGGATTGTAACCAACCTCTCACTTCTCACCCTGGAGGTTGGGTGAGTTAGTCAGTTGGAGGACCAGGGCAGTTGGGCGACATTTCTCAGTTTAGCGGAGCTAATTTAAGCCAAAGTCTCAGGCATGGAGCTTTGGATCTCAGTCTCCTTCTTTATCCAGCCAGCTCAGAGGGAGACATCAGCCTGGAAAAGTATTACTGCTTATAATACTCAAAGTAAGCTATGTCCTCCAATCTGTCACCAATAAACCTGATAGACTTATTTTCCACCTGCATATTCTATTGTCTTACTTTTCAACTGGTTTGAGTTGGAACAGAGAAAAGGGGTGCCATTTATTGAAATACATTTTTTTAAAAACCTCTAACAGAAATATTATCATATAAAATGTATATATTGGTTACAAAACGTACTCTAATTCCAGAAACATTAAATGGCTGGGAGTGAGGCTTTTGAAGCAAGGAAACAGGATGTACCCTTATAACCCAAATAATTCAATCTCACTCCTCCCTCAATTGTTAAATTTCTAATTCTGGCATCCTTTACTATCCTAAGCCTAGGAATTGACGAAAGCATCTTTAGAAACTAATAATCAGGTAGTAGACTATATTTCATTCTTAAATGGGAACAATAATAATGCATTCACAACCCATCCAAAAATCCTCACTAATCATTCCAAATACCAATAAAGCACTCTTAAATGGCTATATAACAACTCACCAAGGATTTCTGCATAACATAAAATGTTCAGTACCCCAATAACCTAATCATTAAACCCAAAAACCCTATTAGTTAGGCCTATTTGTGGACAATACACATAGAAAATGGACAGTCTCAGATAATAATCCCTTATTATCTATTTTTAATGTAAATAACAATAAAATAATGTGTTAAATAAAAATAAAATCTAAACTGAACCCTGAGTTAGCAGCCCCAGGCACCTGACAGAAGAAAACACAGGGCTGATGAAAGGATAAACACTCAAAGACTCTACAACACATTTAAACAATGGAATCAAAAAACCAGCATCCTATTGAGAAAACATGTAAGATGAGGCCAGCTCTCTCCCACATCCTTCCTCTCTCTCCCTTCTTCCCTCTTTCCTTCCTTAAAAAAAAAAAAGATTAGGGAAAGGGATTCACATCTGTTGAATACATTAAATATCAGCCACATTGTAGTACTTTCTCATACCATCCCTATGAGACAGGTATGATTGTCTTCAGTCTGCAGATGACAACACTGAGGCTCTGAGTTTAAGTTAATGACCCAGAAGTCAGGTAACAACACAACTGACGAGTAACAGAGCTGAGATCCAAGTCCTCTCTGACCTAAAAGCCCCAGCTTTTCCCATGAACTCCACTGTTCCAGCTTCTTAAACCTAAAGCCTTGGAGTCCTCCTTGACCTTCTCTTTCTCTGACAATATGCTTCTGATCTGTCAGCAAATCTTATTGGCTCTACCTTCAAATATAATCAAAATACAGCCAGCTCCATCTGCAACTATCCTGATCTATGCCATCATACTCTCTCTCCTGGATGACTGTAAGGCAGCCGGGTCTCTCTGGTCCTGCCCTTGCCCCCCAGAGTATGTTCTTAACACATCAGACAAGGTGATACTCTTATAATTTAAGTCAGGTTATGCCTCTCCTTTCCTCAACCTCTCCAAGGCTTCCAAAAGTTGTGCATAGAGACCTACAAGACCTTACCTCTTTCACACACATGTGCACACACCCAAACACACACACACATCATTACCTTCTGACTCACTACCACTCTCCCTCACTTGCTCCACTCCACCACTCTGAACATGCCAAGTTTACTCCCACCCTAGAGTAATTGCACTAGCTGTTCCCTCTCCCTGGCACACTCTTCCCTCAGATGTCCACATGGTTCCTGTCCTCTTTAAGATTTTACTAAAATATCACTTTCTCAATGAGGTCTACCCTGATATCATAGCAACACTTCTCCCCATCCCCACATCCCTGATCTCTCTTACCCGGCTTTATTTTCCATGACACTTGATACCCTCTAATACACTTTAAAATGTATTATGTATACTGTCAGCTGAAATGTAAATTTCATGGGGGTGAGGATTTGGGGGAATTTTTTGTTCACTGATGTATCAAGAGCCTAGAACAGTACCTGGCACATTGTAGGTGCTCAATAAGTATTTGTTGTTCAACTAAACACTGCCTCCAGGCCATCCACTACCACATCAGCAGTTATTTCTTGACCTTTTAAAATATCTTTGGGTCATACAACTTTGAGTCATTGAGAATCTGATAAAAAGCTATGGAGTCTTACCAGGAAAACATATATTCACAGGAATGTATGTATGTATACACAAATTCTCATATATAGTATGTGGACTTCCAGAGGACCATTCATGGAGACCTAAATTGACAAGGATACACAGACTATGTGTTATTGATAGGCCATCTGGGACACCACGAATGGAGTGAGAGTTTATACACTGCAAAGGGAGTCCACAAAGCACCAAGTGTCCCTTGTTGCAGAAAGTGCTGGAGTAAGGTGTTCTGGGAAGAGGGTTTTGTGTAAGGAGGGACCAGAATAAGACTGTCCTGGAACCAGAGCAGCAGGTAAGTGGGTAGAGTAGCCCAGGTGCTTCCTCTCCCCTTCTTCCTTACTACTGTCAGGCTCCCCAACAAACCCTGCCCTGCATAGCATTAAATCTTGCCCTGAAAGCAAGATCTGGCCTCCCATTGGGCAGGGAAGGTCCACGAGTAGCTTTAGGGTCTACAGTTGTGGATGGAAGGACCAAGTAGAGGCATTGAAAGGGCAAGAAAATCCTAGTGGACACCCACCTGGGACAATCATCCTCAGTTATTCGTTCATTTATGTGTAAGTGTGATTACTTCAGAGACTCCCTGAACAAAGACAAAGAGGAAAATGTTTAAGGGCTATTTATGTCTCTTCAGGGGAGAAAACCTCTATAAATACATAATCAAAATCAATCAGAATTACAAAGCACTGGGATTGAAGCAAGATGGCAGAGTAGAAGGACGCTTGTAGCTCACCCTCTCCCACAAATACACCAAAACTCACATCTACAGACCTACTCAGCCAACCAGAGCACCTGCCAAACTCTGACGGAACATTGCCTTCTTTGAAAGACAAAGATGCCAAAAATCTGGTAGGAGAAAAGGAAAAAAGAAAGAAGATAAAGCAAAACAGTGCAGGACCAATCCCATGGGGAGGGCGCGGCAAAGGAGGATTGGCGTTCGTTCGCTGGGTCTCCGCTCTCCAACAGAGAGGCCAGCGGGACAGAGGGGGAGCCTCTGAGGCTCAGATCTGTCCCGAGCACCCCTTGACCAACAGAACTGAGTTAAACAAGCACAAAGTGTCCCCGCGACACCCAGCCTGAGTCACGAGCCGGCAGCTGGGGGCCAGGACAGGCTGCTCGAGCCAGGTGGAGGACGGGGGTGGCTGCACTGAGGCAGCCCCAGGGGACTGCAGGGGGCTGTGCGCCATGGCTGGGAGGGGATATGGAGCAGAACCACCTCGATACCCCATAAATTGTGGAAAAAGCAAAGCAACACGGCTGCTGTGCTCTCAGAGGAGGGGTGCCATAGCCTTTGTCTCCTCAGACCTGCGCTGCCATTATTGGCACTTCTAGAGAGAGGAGAAGCGGGGCGCAGCCACAGCCGCCATCTCCTCCTGTGCGCAGCGCCCTGGTGGGCACAAGGCCGAGACCTGAATCTGCACCCGGGGCTCCGCAATCTCCTAGGCAGGACTGAGACTTGTTTACAGCCCGAGGCAGATAGGATCTTTCTGCCCTGGCACCTCGGAGAACTTATGCCGCCAAGACAAACAAGGAGCAGAGATTTGGCACAGAGCAGGGGCAGGGCCATTCCTCAGTCTTCCCCGAGCCCACAATCGGGCAGCTGCACAGAGCAGCAGAGCAACGGGGCTGGGAGAGGGCGGGTGGCCACTCCCCTTCCTGGCAGGAATGCAGCACCTGACCATCATGCTGGGAGGGGGCGCAATCTGCCCACCTGCCTCGCCCAAGCGCCGCATCTGACTGCGGCATCAGGAGGGGGAGTGACCCTCCCGCCAACCCGGTAAGAGCTCAGCACCTGACCCAGTGTTGGGAGGGGGCGTGATCTGCTAGCCGTCAGCCACTGGGAGCAGCACAGATGAGGGCACCAACAGAGGGTCTCTGGAAACAGCAAGCTGGGTTCACGAAACAGGGCAAAGACACAAAGACCTCTTGATAAAATTATTAAGAGCACACCATCTCCAGGAGAACTAGATAACTGATACTCCTTAAGCCACAGCGCCAGAGAGATACGAACAATATGAAGAAGCAGAGGAACCACTCCCAATTAAAAGATCAAGAGAAATCCCCTGAAAGCACGATCAAGGAAACAGACATTGATGGCCTACTAGATCAACATTTCAAAAAAGGAGTGATTGAAGTACTGAAGGAACTAGAAGAAATAGTGTTTAGAGATATAAAATATGTCAAAAATGAAATAGAAGCTATAAAGAAGAACCAAGTAGAATTAAACTCATTTGCTGAGATGAGAGCTGACCTAAAGGCTGTACAGAGCAGGCTAGATAATGCAGAGGAACGAATAAGTGACCTAGAAGACAGGACAACAGAAAGCACCCAATCAGAACAGCTGAGAGAAAGACAAATAAAAAACAATGAAAACAGTATAAGGGACCTATGGGATAATATAAAGCGTGCCAATCTACGCATACTAGGGGTTCCAGAAGGGGAAGAAAGATCAAAGGGGATTGAAAAGGTATTTGAAGAAATCATGACTGAAAACTTCCCAAACCTAAAGGAATCAGATATCCAAGTACAGGAGGTTCAGAGGGTCCCAAACAGGAAGAACCCAAACAGACCCACACCAAGACATGTCATAATCAAGATGGCCAGAGTCAAGGATAAAGAAATAATCCTAAAGGCAGCAAGAGAAAAAAAAGAGTGAGTTACAAGGGAACCCTCATAAGGCTCTCAGCTGATTTCTCTACACAAACACTACAGGCCAGAAGGGAGTGGCAAGATATATTCACAGTCCTGAATGAAAAAAAGATGCAGCCTAGGATACTCTATCCAGCAAGGCTATCCTTTAGAATAAAAGGAGAGATAAAGAACTTCACAGACAAGTAAAAACCAAAGAGTTTAGCAACACTAAACCCATGCTAAAAGAAATATTGACAGGTCTACTCTAAATAGAAAAGAAGCAGGATGCTACAAAAATGAGAAACTCATAACTGGAAAGGAGATAACTGCCATGAATTACAAAAAGAATAAACACAAAATTGTAAAAGAAGACATCTAAATAATTAAGAGTGGGAGAGGGAAGCAAGGAAAGCCACTGTGGAAAACAGTATGGAGATTCCTCAAAAGACTAGGAATAGACTTACCATAGGACCCAGGAATCCCGCTCCTGGGCATATATCCAGAAGGAACTCTCCTTCAAAATGACACCTGAACCCCAATGTTCATAGCAGCACTATTTACAATAGCCAAGACACAGAAACAGCCTAAATGTCCATCAACAGATGACTGAATAAAGAAGATGTGGTATATTTATATGATGGAATACTATTCAGCCATAAAACCCGACAACATAACGCCATCTGCAGCAACATGGATGTTCCTGGAGAATGTCATTCTAAGTGAAGTAAGCCAGAAAGAGAAAGAAAAATACCATATGAGATTGCTCATATGAGGAATCTAAAAAAAAAATAATAAATAAATAAATAAATAAATAACCAAACAAACAAATACAAAACAGAAACAGATTCATAGACATAGAATACAATCTTGTGGTTGCCAAGGGGGGGGGGTGGGAAGGGACAGACTGGGATTTTAAAATGCAGAATAGATAAATAAGATTATACTGTATAGCACAGGGAAATATATACAAGATCTTGTGGTAGCTCATAGTGGGAAAAAATGTGACAATGAATATATACATGTTCGTGTATAACTGAAAAATTGTGCTCTACACTAGAATTTGACACAACATTGTAAAATGACTATCACTCAATAAAAAATATTTGAAAATAAAATATAAAAAAATAAAAAAGGGCAATTTCTACTGCTTTCAAAAAAAAGAATTATAAAGCACTAAGAAATGGGAAATGTTTGTTGGAACACAAAAGATGTTTTAGAGAAAATGAACGGTCTCAATGATATTTTAAAATAATGGGTACTGAAAAATCATCATACTAAACAGACTGACTCTATCTGGAATATCTGGCCTTGGATGTTCTATTTTCTTTTCTGCAGCAGAAAGAAAGCTCAGGTAAACAGTACTAGGAGCAGAGATGAGAGGGAGTGGGGATGTCACTCCAGGAAATAGAAAGCAAACACAAAATTCAACGCAACCAGGTTCTCTTTCAAGTGAACTTGTATTGTAGCTGTGAGAGCAGAGTAATTAAACTGAACAGAACAATTGCCTTAAATGTCTGCTTAAAGGGCCAGTGTAAAAAGAAGAGGCCTGGAAAAGTCCACTGATGCAGAGAAAGCAGCATCTGTCAAGTGAGTAGAGGGTGCAGAACAAACATGCAAAGCAGCGGGGAAAATGTCACTGAGAATTGAGGATTTCATGTTAGGATTCTAAAAAAACACTACAGATGTTGTGGCCAGGGCATCCAGGTGACTAGCAACAGTGTGGATTCTTCTCAGGACCAGTTGTATAAAATCTATGCTGAAAAAAATCCCCACAGACTGAAGAGAAATAAACATTACATATTGTTGCACTGATTCTAGAAGGAAGTGACAGACACAGAGCCCCCTGTCTCTTGTGGATGGCCCAGAACACTGCTCACCCCTAAATGCAGCCCCAGTATAGAATTTGGGGGAATAGGAACACCCCTCCTTGAGGAGCAACCCTTGTTTACATGGGCCCTTCACATCCACAATCTTGTTGGGCCTCAAACAGCCTGTGTCTTGGTAGTATGATTGCAAGACAAAGTCACTGAGCTCACAGCGTGACTACCCCAGATAAGACAACTTGAACTGCCTGACTGCCACTTCCAAAATAAATAGGTCAGAGAACTTCAGTGAAACCCTATGTGTACAATCTGTGCTTCAGAGCTGCAAACAGAACTCATGTGTAATCCAGGCAGGGACAAGACTCCATATTGGTTCCAAGACATTGTCCTGAGAAATTTCAACTCCATGCACCAAGCTAAGCACTGTTTGCTTCACATCCTAAGAACCTCAGGAGGTATTCCAGGTCTCCAAGGCTAAGGAAGCAGCTATAAGTATAAGTGTCTTTAAGAGCAAGTTCTAAATGTCCTAGGACGTTCAGGAGAGCTATCTTGACCCCTCATTGCTTCCTACATTCTCATGGACTTGACCCCTCATTGCTTCCTACATTCTCATGGACTTAGAATTCTAGTCTCTGTAGGCTTAAACATGACTACTTTCTATATTTACTTCTACTTCTCCAACATCTCTTCCCATCTTAATCATTCAGTCTCTGCTTAAAACTCCCTCCACACAGCTCTCCTGTTGTCTTAAACTGAAATGTGACCACCTGTCTCTTCCATTTGCTACTGTAGGGAATAAATCCAAGTGTCTTCATATGAGAGTCCCTAAGATATTTAACAGAGCTACCAGACACATCACAGTTAAAACAGAAAAAGACAAATACACTTAATTAAATCTCAGACTAAGCAAAATATAGTTAGCAAAGTAACATTAGATTTATAGCTTGCAATATCAATTATAAACATATAGATTCAAATAGAAAGATAAATCATTGCCTTCAAGGTTCTTTTCAACTTTCTGTATGGTACCTGCTCACAATCAGTCTTGGCCTTAGATGAAATTTACCACCACTTTGGACTGCATTCTCAAACAATCTTGAACCCCAAGAAGATCCAGGCCAGTCCCTACAAATTCTTAACTCCCCAAAGACACAGAATGATAAGCTCAGCTCTTCCTGTCACTAGTCCACAGCCCTGGCTGTACATTAGAATCACCTAGGGTGCTTTTTTAAAAATTCTGGTGTTTGGGTTCTACCCCAGACCATTTGAAACAGAATTTCTAGGGATGTTGGAGGTGGGGTATTGGTAGCTTTTTAACTTTCAATGTAATTCTAATGTGCATCCAGGGTTGAGAACTACTGTGCACATCAGTGGTTCTCAGATGTTAAAATGCATAAGAATCACCTATGAGCTGGGACCTGTAGCTCCCAAAACCCAGAGAATCTGCTTCCTCAGAGTTGGGGTTGGAACCAAGGATCTGCATTCTTACCAAGTGCCTAGTATTTCAGTCCTTTGAAACATACTTTAAGAAATTCTGCCCTAGGTTTTAGATCAGTGGTTCTTAAAGTGTGGTCCCTGAACCACCTGTGCTAGCACAGCATCATCAAGGAACCCATTAGAAATAGAAATTTTTGGACCTCCAGCCCGAAGTGACAGAAACAGTGAGGTAGAGTCTGGCTATCAGTGTTTTGACAGACCTCCAGGTGATCATAATGCTCGCTCCAGTTTGAGAAGCTCTGACCCAGATGATTCTGTCAAGTAGAGAAGAAAGGATCCCACTGAAGTAAGTACCAAGTCCCACTGCCAAAACTGGGGTTTTGCATCGTGTCTTAAAGGGAGAGTAGCCTTTGGAAGTAATCTAAACATTTTTGACCTGCCAAAAGCCTATTCTAAGTCAAAACCCACAAAAATAGGTAAACTTGTCACCAAAATACAACCAAAATACTGTTAAAGAGTGAACAGGATGTGCCTAAGAGAAAAACTAAAGGACAATAACAGAACAAATATTACTAACCTCAAAACAAAACTCTAGTGGCAAACAGTCAGGCTAATTTTCCTGAAAATTTCTTAATCTCCCAGTGCTGGGCACAAGCATTTACATTGTTCCTAGGAAAACCTGCTGCTCCTCAGAAATCCCAAGGAAGTCACCATGGCAACAACAGTCACATAGCACGGTGCTGGTTGACAGGCATATTAACACTTCATGTTCGGTACTATCACTACCTGCCAAGGAAGGTAGGATGGGAATTATCAGCCTTGTTTACATTGGGTCCTACAAAACTTTTTAAAAACTATGTGACTTGACAAGATTACTTATCTAATAAGAAGAAGAGACAGGATTAGACCCATGCATTAGACTCCAAATCCACAGCCCTCTTCTCCAACCTGCACTGATTTCTATTACCTCCTCTGGATCCTTGCCACAGGGCACATGACTAGGAGGATACCTGAGACGTCTGGGTGAACAAATCTGGCCCCTTCACATTAAAGCACAGACTTGGGGTGGGTGGCTGAGGTGGGAGTGACTATGGCATACTTTTGTAAAAATCATCCTGACATGATGAGACTGGGAACATTCTTAATTACGTCCAATCCTTAAGTAGATAAGTACATATTAAGAACACACATCCCAGAAATCTTTAATATTTCCATGAAACCCTTCATTTATAATTTAGTTCACTTATAATTTAGAAAACGTGTCAGTACAGGGTATAGGACACCATGTATACATTATACTATCACTGCATTAGAAATGGATAAAAATGAAAATATATATATTTGTATTTTCTTGTATTTACATAAAGAAACTCTGGAAAGATGTGTAAGAAACTAATGTCCTTGGTTTCCTGGCTGTGGGGCTGGGAAGAGGAGACTGAGCAGATGAAACCCAGGGTAGAGACAGACTGCACTGCGTAAATTTTCATATATTTTGATTTTGAAACATGTGAGTGTACCACACATTAAAACACATTTTTAAAGAGTAAGTTTTTTTAATTGAAATCTGTATTATGCCTTGAAATTCTGAACCATGTAAAATTCCATATGATTTAAGATTACAGATTTTATTAGGCAAATTACAAGGAACATCTAGATTAGTTAAGTCCTAATTAAGGAATCCTAGAAAATACCTGAATTTTATAAATTCTTTTGATAAATCCTTTTTATAACTCCTTATCAAATCATATGTTTTATACTTCCAACAAGACTAAACTGCCTTAAATTGTTAAATTTTCCTCAAGTTTGACAATCATAGGTCAAATTTCCTAGGAAGTATAATCCCACTCATTTTAATAAAATATACTTGTTTCAAACAGTAATGTTATACCTGAGCAATACTTTTCATAATGTATATTAAAAAAGGGGAAAATTATTTTTCAAGATATATGTCCTATATTCAGTTCTAAAAATATTCATTTTTACCATAGGTTCCTTTTATTTGGTTTTTGAGTTATTTCAAAGGATCTATTAATCATCTCTATCTTCTCCATTTAAAAAATAGACACATAAATTAGTATTCTATTCTCACAAGTCGAACTCCATTTCAAATATATTGGTTGTATACTGGGAGAAAATTCCGCATCAGGCACCATAACAGCACATAAATTGAAAAGATAAACAAGGTCTAGTGGCTCCATGTCAGGAGCTGAAGTCTAATTCTTCCACTGATGTGAAATTATTAAGGAATTTTTAGGTAGGGAGGCAAAATGATTAACTGTGTATTTAGAAAGATCACTTGGGTTGCAGGGTGGTAATGGAATGGACAATTCCCAGCAATCATGGCAGTTACTGAATAATTCAGATGAGAGTGTGAATTAAGGAAGGGCCACAAAGAAGAGATAGATGTGAGAGATTATCAGGAGGCAGGACTAGCAAGAATCAGTGACCAATTTGGACATGGGAAGTACTTTGACCACCCAAATTCTGATGTGGGTAATGGAGTGGGTGATGCTTATGAGAAGGAAAAAAGGAGGAGGAGATTTTGGAGTGGAGGAAGTGGAGAAATGTACTTTTATTTAATGAATGCCACTTTTGAGTAAATATACCTGATGTATTGTCTGATAGGTCATTGGATATAATGGTCTTGATCTCAAGAGAGAACCATGAGCTGAGGATATAGATTCACTAGACGTCAGCAAAATGAGATAAGTAAAGCTGGGACAGGAAGACTGAAGATGAAACTGGATCCGCTCTAACATGAGTGACATGGGAAATAGTATGTCAATAACATTGCTTGTCCAGAAAAGGACAAACAAGCCTTACATGTTACTTATTTGGCTAGGGGAAAAGGCTGGCAATCCCAAAATGTTTTTTGAAGTTCATTTAAATCATACAGCAGTACACTTTTGAGTAATTCAAAGGAAAAGGGATGAAAGCACTTATCTAACTGTAATACCATTTAATACAAATCAGAAAGTCTAACATAAGTGAGAGGCTCTCTAATGCATTTCTAATACGCAATCTGTAGAATGTTCTTTCTCTGCTGGAAATATATATATATATATATAAGATATTCTTACAATTAAAAATTATTGCATAAAGTCACACTCTGAACAAGTCTCACTCTAGCCTCTCCAGGAAAGTGAGGCACAGCAGGCACTCCAGGCAAATGACACCATTTTATCTCTTCCTGGCTGGAGCTTTGAGCCCAAATGCACACATTTTCTTCAACCCTGAAAGCCTGGACTTGAATTAAACTCAATGATTTATTTCGTATATTTAACTTAAGACCTAAGCCAGAAGTGGCATAAGCTTCCAGCATCATGTCCTTTCCTAGGGTTTCATTTTGGTCTAGGTCCTCTGTACCTTAGTATTTGGCCTGAGGCTTCTAGAAGATGGAAAATATCCTTACTCTGTCACTCCATCCAACCTAGAAGCTGAGACTAAGGAATAAAAACATTGTGCCGCACTCTCTACCTTTGGAGCTCTTCCACCCTAATAAACCTATTGAGCCATAAGGATCTGTGACTAATGATTTTGCCTATTGGAACCTCCATCAAAGGGAGGCAGCCTGCACCCACAGATGCCCCTGGGGTTTGGGACTCCTTGCTTCCCTAACACAGATACCAGGTATATTCCTTCTGAAAAGCAACTATTAGCTTTCCATTAGGATCTTATCAAAACTGAATTTCTGAGCCATGGAGGCTTTCTGACTCTCTGGCCTGATACTCTCATTTTGAGGTTGGGTCAACTCAGACTTAATGACTCACACGGTGCAAAAGGCCAAACAAGCCTTACATGTCAAATGGAAATGGTATATTCAAGTGAATTCTGGCTTACCCTGAGGTACATCTCAGCCCTACATGAAAAAGTGCTAGCTATCCCTCTGGGGGGAAAGTTTATCCCTCCTCTGCCACCTGAAATAACAACTATAAACAACATTTTTTTTTCCAGGAGTACTCTATGTGCTCCCCAGGACTGTTTTCTAAACGCAACTTCTTGTGTGGAAGCCAAACGTTAACTTGTCTTTCACACAGGGACTTGCTCCTAAAGGTGCAAGACTTTCAAGCATTTAAAGAAATACCACAATAGACCCATGTAGCCCCCAGATGACTAAAGAGATCTCTCCCAAATAAGACTTCCTTTGGTGCTCTGAGGAGCTTCCAAAGGGATAACTGGCTCATTATTTATATTCACTCTATAAGCAGTTTTTCCAAAAATGGGAGTCACCCAGTTAAAACTCTATTCTTGGCTTTAGCTCCAATGATCAATGATAAAATCTTGACTGTGAATTCAGATCAGCTTCAATTCACTGGCCAAACTTATTATGGGTGATAAAACTGTCCTAGACTTTCTCCTTGAAGCCCTAGGTGGAGTTTGTGCAATCATTAATACAACCTGCTAAACCTGAATTAAGGCTAAGGGAGAAAGGACAATACAGAAACTTAAGAAGAAAGTCATTTAGCCTTCATTATTATAAAGATCATATCTCCCTTGGGGCAACAGACAAATTTGTAAAGACTGGATTCTCTAAGCTCAGGATTCCTCTACTATAATGCAACCCACTATGCATGACGGTGTAAGCTGACTACTGGTCATATCGCCCTGTGGGAACTGGGGCTTGGGGAACTGGCACAAGAAAATGATGATATTCTAGTTGTTGCTATTTCTGTAAGTAATAAACCATTCTTTGTCTTCGACCCAGGACTTGCATGCCTTCTACCAGCATTTGTGGGCAACACAGACAAAGAAGCTGAGAAATCTAGCAGAAAATAGCAACTAAGTGGGAGAAAAAAGTGAGGGTGAGCAGAGGTTTCTGCAGGCTCAAGGAGCCGGGGAGACATAAATGAGGAGTTCAGCACTACAAAGACAGTCAGAACTTAAGGGAATGAGGTCTCAGAGAGAAGGGAAGCTCAAAGAAGTGAGCCCAATAATTTAAGTCATTTTTCTTCCCAAGGAATTCACAAATTAATAAATCGCACAAGTCAAAAGGTAGAAAAGCAGAAAAGAATATGATTTCAAAGAAGCTGAGAAGTTAAGAAGAGTTTTAAGTAATCTCACAGGACTGGGGAAATAAAAACCTGAGTTCATGGTTTACCTAAGATAAAGAACCTTGGTAAGGATCCCAGATTTTCAGCTGGGACTCCTATATAATGCCACCTTCAGCTTAAGGATGAAGTAGAAATAACCTGACATTATAGAGGCTGCAACCCAAACTTAATAATCCTAATTAACATATTAATACTAGTACAGTCAAAGTGATCTGTTCCCACTCTGAATATCTCCCAGAAGCTGAAGAAAATTCCCTCTGGAAATCATCCAGAAACTACATTTTTAAATACCAAGAGTAAAAATCAAAATTTTAAAATACATAATAGAAACAGACCCACAAATAATCCAGGTATTAAAATTATCAGACACAGACTTTTTAAAAAATTGTGGTTAATATGTTTGGGAAAACAAATGCCAAAATGGAAAATTTTACTAGAGAATTGATATCTGTGTCAAATAATCAAATGTAATTTATAGAATTTAATAATAAAAGAAATAAAATTGCTAATGACATGAATGGGTTTATTAAAAGATTAGATATAGCTAAAGAGAAGATTTGTGATCTGAGAAATAAGTTAGTAAAAATATCCAGACTAAGAAGAAAATGGAAAATACAGAAAAGGCCTTAAGATACATACATATGGTGACAACATCTACTATATCTGTAACTGGAATACCAGAGAGGAGAGAAAGAGAATGGGGAAGAAGTCGTGTACAAAAAGATTACAATCAAGAATTTTCTAAAACTTAAAGATGTCAACTATGATTTCCAAGTAGGAAAAAATACAAAGAATAGCACACCTGGGAACATCGTAGTAAACCTCTGCAATTAAAAAACAAAGAGAAAATCTTATTTTTATTTCAGCAAGTGAAAACAGACATTATCTTCAAAGAAGCAACAGTAAAACTGACAACAGTCTTTCCTGCATAAACAATGGAAGTCACAAGACAACAGAATGACCACTGTTAAGTGTTGAAAGAAAAAAACTGCCAACTGTTATGGACTAAACTGTGTCCCCAGTACCGCAAAAAAAAAAAAAAATCATATGTTGAAGTCCTAAACCCCAGTGTGACTGTATTTGGAGAAAAGGTCTTTATGGAGGTAATTAAGATTAAAGAAGTAGTAAGGGTGGGGCCCTAATCTAATAGGACTAGTGTCCAAATAGGCAAAAGAAGAGACACCAGAGAATTTTCTCTTTCCACACATGCACACATAAATAATGCCACATAAGGACACAGAAGAAAGGCAACAATCTGCAAACCAGGAAGAAATTTCTTCACCAGAAACCAACCCTGGTGCACCTTGATCTTGGACTTCTGGCCTTTATAACTATGAGAAAATAGCTAACTAAGCATCAGCCTAGAATTCACACCCAGCACAAATTTCCTTCAAAATGAAGGTGAAATAAGGCATTTCCAGACAGACAAAAATGACACAGTTCATCAGGAGAAGGAAGGCCCATACCAAAAGAATCACTAAATGGAGTTCTCCAGGAAAAAGAAATACTGTATCTTCAGAAACACAGAAATGCAAAGAGAACTAAGGAACAACAGGAAAATGTGGGAAATTTTAACATACTGACTGTGGGAAACAAAGTAACACTGTCTTATGGGGCCCAAAATATGTGGAGGATAAAAATACATGAAAACAGTAACAGAAAAGGTAGAATTAGAATGAATGGGGTTACAGTATCATAGTAGTGATAAAAACCATAATTGACATCAAATGTGTTCATGTCTAGAGTAACCAGGAGGAAAATAGCAAAATATTTATAACTAAGAAGTAATTACGAGGAAGAATGCAATAATAAAAAGACACTTGATGACTCTAAATAAAGGCAAGAAAAGAGAGGAAAGCAAACTGTGGCAGACATACCATTCCATAAAGCCATCTCAATACACTTTTAAGAAGAGAAATCATATAATTATGTTCTCTTGGCCATACTGAAATGAAGCAAAAAAAGGCAACTACCAAAAAAACTACTAGAAAATCCCCAAATGTTGGGTAGTTAAGGACACCCTCAGACAAATAAATCATGGGTCAAATAAGTTTCAAGGGAAATTAGAAAATAATTTAACTGAAATATTTTATATAAACTAAGCACATAAAAAAGTGAGAATAATTAACTCAAGTAACTGTCAGTAAATTTTTTTATACAGGGCCAGAGAGTAAGTGTTTTAAGCTCCGCAGACCATGTACTCCGCCACAACTGCTCAGTTCTACTGTTACACCACAACAGCTGCTGCAGAAGGCATGTACATAAGTGAGTATGGCTATGAGAAAATAAAATTTTATTTTAAAAAAAGGCTGGCAGGCTGGATTTGGCCTACTTTGCTGGTCCCTAAACTAGAATAAAAACTAAAATTTGAATGAGAGAAGAATTAGAGTATACTACTTGGCTTAGCAGTGAACCACATTCATATGGTCTTAATATTATAAACTCTAACTACTGACTTAAGAAAAATGTGGCATAATTATACAGGGAGTGAAGGCGCAAACTCCCAACTATCAAGCAGAAAATAAGTAGACTGCCTAATTTATAAATCAAGAGACTGAAATATAAGAAAATTTAAGAAATACGAGAAGAAATACTTCAAGCATTTAAAGTGACTGGCCCTGGCCAGTGATCCTGTAAAGAGAGATGAGGAAAGAGAAAGCCATAGTCTTCTGTTGCAAGAACATTAGTATCACCATTTGATTTTTAACTACATATATGTATTACTTAAAATAAAAATAATTCGCCATTATATAAATATGAGAGAAAGAGAAAGGAGAGATCACTACATTAAGAGCCCTCAAATGAATCAGGGCTCCTTGTGCCCACACTCCTTTGCACCGTGACCTTTTCTTTCAACAAGAGGTGAAGTCTATTTCCGTCCCCTTTTAATCTGGGTTGGTTTCATGCCTTGCTTTAATCAATAGAATATTGGGGTGTCATGACAGAAGGCACACAGCAATTACTAGTCTAACTGAAATCCAACCAAACACATGTTTTCAGGTACTCTTGCTCTGAGGGCAGGGAATTTTCTTTGATTACACTGGCTCTACAGTCTGGAAGTTGTTCCATAATCTACTATTTTCCTTCCTTGGTTCCACCTTCTAGGCTCTTGGATTCACCTCCTAAATCATCCTTCCCTTTCCATTAGAAATAACCCATGTTTGAAACAACCCAGTTTTCCTAGAAAAAAAAGAAAAAGATACATGCACAATCACTGACCCAGTATTCCTAACAGAATGTACCAGACAGACAAATGTGAGGTGATATCTTATCGGTACGTGGAGACATCCTGTCATTGACTAGAGTCAGGCAGAAAACACAAAGTGTTAAAGGAGATCATTACACCTACCCACGGGATGGTGGAACTAAGCCTAGAGCAGAAATCAACAGCCTTAGATCCATAGTTCACTCTGCCACTGTGCAAATCCTAACACTACTGCTAGCCTCAGTTTCTCTTGGTTTCTGTGACATTTCTGTTTCTTTTCAACTATTCCTTCTTAGTCTCCTTTGTATTTTGTTCCCTCTGTTTGTCCTTTAAATGTAACTGTCCTTTAGAGTCCTGTCCTCAGTCTCTCTTTGAACTACACATACTAAACCTGGCTCACCTCATCAGAGTCCCATGCTTGAATGACCATCTATTTGCAAAAGTCTCCCAAATCCGGATCTTCACCAGTGCCCTCAGCTACATTCTAATGTACAAGACCACTGGACTGTGCAGGTGATCCTAGTCTTAGAGAGGTAACAGACATCTTGCAGCCTTTCCTCATCATCATCCTACTGCCCATCAGAAAAGGTGGAATGCTTTTAACTTTTCATTATTCCTTTCGCGAATATTTACTTTAGAAAGTTGATAAAGCCAGATCATCAGCAATAGAAAAATGGTTAAGTAAATTATGACGTCTGTAATTAGCAGATAATTACACAGCCATATAAAATGGTAGTGTTGAAAACCAATAAGAAATATGGGAAAATAGAGTATTTTGTCACAAAAGACAAAACTAAATTTTATCTATATTATGATTATAATTATGTGAAACAGTCAAATGTATTTGGACTAGGACTGGGAGTATGAAAAATGGCAGTTTTTTGTTGTTTGGAATTATGGATTTTTTTCCAATTAAGAGAGCTCCATTAATGCTATTATTATATCATTTATGCAAATACATAGTTGACATATGATGATCTTAATTTGTATGGTTATTCTATTCTTCATAACAAGTTTGTGGAACTAAATAATAATATAACAGCTGCTTGTTGATTTTGTAAACAATGAAATGCTACGAAGCAATCCAGGCTGTTCCCATGAAATATGCTATATCAATATACTGTGAAAATAACAACCACATATATCTGCCCAGATCTTAGGACACTTGCCCAGAAGTAGCACCATCTTTTGTATTAGTATATCATTGTGCTTAAGAAATAAATGGGATTATTATAATTACTTTGGAAATGGGGAAACTGAGAAACAGAAAGGTTTTGGGACTTACTCAAAGGCAAACCATAAATCAGAATGAATTTACAAGTCATTGATTCTTACTTGACTAACAACATAAATATATTTCAGATTTCTATACGAACTATTCTCAGCTTTTAATACCCAGCATAATTTGCCTAAGTAAAGGGAACATTATTATCTTGATTCATTGATTTCATATCTTACAATATGCTCCTTATTTTTATTCGCTTATGAAATTTCTTAAACTCTCAGGTATTCATTTATACATGATGGATGACTTTCAAAGACAACATTGTAAATAGAATCTTTGATCTCAGGTGCTCAGTTTACACGTAAAATAACAAAATTGAAATTGAAGTGCAGTTATACAGATCTTCACCTGTTTTCCTACTCAGTAGAATAATGATCCCTTTGGCAAGCTAATTCTGATATTGTTATGACTGCAAGTTACCGTGCTTTATAAAATGACCCCCAAAATAGTAAATTACTAATAAGAATCTGTTCAACAGACAATACAATCCTAAGCCAAAGTTCTTTTGCATTCCTTGGTCTATTGATTTTGGATTTCAGAGAAATGAAAACCAAAGCAAGGTTACTGCTAATCTACCTTATAAGCAGCACCCTGTCATTTGAAAACACCATTATTCTGACTACAGTTCAGTCCATTCTCACCTTGTCACTTCATGTATGCTAAAGTATTCAACCACAAGATTTCCTCTGTATTCACAAGTCACAAGAGTCCTGAAAATTAGAAAGTGATAGTTTCTTCGACCATTTCGTAAACCCTAAACAAGTAAAGACTTAAGAATAAGAGATGTTATTCTCTTTTGCATTAAATTGACAGTTTTACTCTTGGGTCAATAAACTTACAACTCCCCCTTTTTTTCCCTTAAGGGCCTAAATCTTGAGAAATTCTGCAGAGGGGCATTTTTTAACATTTTTTATTGATTTATAATCATTTTACAATGTTGTGTCAAATTCCAGTGTTCAGCACAATTTTTCAGTCATTCATGGACATATACACACTCATTGTCACATTTTTTTCTCTGTGATTTATCATAACATTTTGTGTATATTTCCCTGTGCTATACAGTGTAATCTTGTTTATCTATTCTACAATTTTGAAATCCCAGTCTATCCCTTCCCACCCTCTACCCCCCTGGTAACCACAAGTCTGTATTCAGAGGGGCATATTTTTTATCTTAAAGTATTTGGGGGTGTTTGGAAATACCATCTACCAATAGTCTTCTGAATAATCTGCAAATTCCAGTCCCCTCTTGATCAAAGATACAATAATGAATCCTGTTTTACTCCTCGCTGATGTGGCACTACAGGTGAATTTCATTTTACCCTCTAGATAAGAAGCACAACTGGCAACTTCCAGGCTGTATTCAGGCCACCAACCTGTTTTGGTTGGCCCCACGCAAAGATTTTAAGAATTAAGCCAACAGGAGGAAGGGTATATAGCTCAAGTGGTAGAGCACATGCTCAACACGCAAGAGATCCCGGGTTCAGTCCCCAGTACCTCCTCTAAGCAGAAATCAATGAAGAAACCTAATTACCTCCCCTTCAGAAAAAAGAATTAAGCCAACATACAGGAATCACTTAAATTCACATAAAAGTCCAGACAGTCCAAATACCCAGTTTCTCTTGAAAGATTGGAAACTTTGGCCTGTAACACTGGGCCTACATTCCTACATGATAATAATTCAGCTGATAACCAAATCCCGAATCCTATTGTGTCCCTAACACCAAGATCATTATTATTCCCAGCATACCTCACATAATTATGCTATCTGCCTGGTTTCTGTAGGCATTTAAGTTTCCTTACCTCTTCTGAGAAAACGTTTTCTATTTTATTTCATTAGTATATTATTACACATACACTGAATGAAAGTAGGGAGTAGTAAGGAATAGGTTACAAATTTCTGAGCTCAGGGAACTTAAACTCTAGCATCAATGACTGAAATTCAATCAGAGTGATAATGCAAGGAGTTTAGCATTGGATCTCATATAATGGTCTAAAGCAGGGTTGTCCAATAGAATTATCATGTGAGCCACATATTTTATCTTAAATTTTCTAGTAGCCACACTGTAAGTTTTTCTTAGTGAAATTCATTACATGTTTTATAAAAACCAACATAACCAAACTCTTATCATTTCAACATAGAATCAATGTAAAAAATTACTAATGAAATATTTATAACCCTCTTGTCATTTATATTTAGTAGCACATCTCAACTTGAACTAGCCACATATCAAAAAAATGTGGACTAGCCACCTTTCAAGTGCTCAAGAATCACAGGTGGCTGGTGGTTATTGTACTGGACAGCAAAGGTCTATAGTAACAATTAGGAGCTCAGAGAGCAGAACTCATTTCAATGAAGAAATCAAGGAAGACTTCATGGTAAAAGCACCACTGGAAAATAAATAAAATGCTGATGAGTGGAGATGGAAAGCTTTTTATAATGGTTTCAAAGCAGAACAAAACCAAATAAAGTGACATATCTACTTGGGAAATTAGAGGAGCTCAGATAGCAGGAGACATAAGACAAGGGGAAAGCAGAAGGTTAAGATGGAAAGGGATGTATGATCAAGCTAACCAAAGCACTGACTGCTCTCCTAAGGAAGTAAGATTTTATTCTCTCGGTTATAGGAGCCACCAAGACAATTTGAGCAGGAAAGTGGTTTCTCAGACATATCTTTTAGGATGGAGAATATATAATACTGGACTAAAGTAGTAACTCAAACCAAATTAGTCAGGTTTGAATTCATGCATATAGGGTTAGAATATAAAGATGGAAGCTCCAGAAGGCTGACATCAGTTCAATACAAAAAATAATTTTCTAAACTGTCAGCATTGCCCAAAGAACTATGTGCTAGTCTAGGAAGTTGGAAATCCAACTCTGGGGATGTAGAAGCTGATGCTAGATAATGGCTCTTCAGGAATCAGGCAAAGTAGAGAAGCTCTTTTGTGCCCTGCAATACACAGATAGCACCCCTATGCTCAATTCCCTTTGAGCCAGCTGTACAACTTCATGCCCTTCTTTCCCATTCAAGACGGCATATTGGAATGCAAGGGGGAGAGAGTGCTATTATTACTGAGATAACCTTCAGTCTGTTCTCATTTATTTTTTAAAAGAAAATAAATCACTCACAACCGTTGTTATTTTATTATTGGGGGGTTAGATGAAGGACATTTTATTCTCTTGGCAGCTGGTATGAGAATTCCTCTTAGTGAGAGAACTGCCTTTGCTGGGAAAATGCTTTAGTAGCCACTTGCAGTAGCTGAGTACTGCAGGGCAGGAATGCCACCTGAGGCCAAGGTGTCAGAGGAGAGAGCGAAACTACATGGCATGAGACAGACAGAGCAATTTGTTTGCTTTTTAGAGGGAAAGAGTGAAAAAAAAGAAAGTCAGGGCAGGGAAGGAAGTGAGAAAGCTAGTGAAATTGCTGGGAGACTAATGTCCTCAGATATTCATTCGTTACAACCTCAGGAAATGCCTAGTGTCAGTGGAATTGGGGCAGTAAACTAGAGGAGGCACTGAATTTTATATCCTGGTGACAAAAACAAAACAGAATACATCTGCAGATGCAAAATGCTAAACCAGAGGAAATCTCAAGAAAAGAAGCCTGTAGAAATGTAAAGAAATTATGGGAACCACTGTGGACTGGAGTTCAAGTCACAATAACTCAGAGTCCCAGGGGCAGGGAGACACCACTGATCACCTCGGTAGCACTGCATTCGTCCACAGTACTCATAGGAGAGCTCACATCTATATTCACATGCAGGGTCATCACATGGCCATGACTGACAGCAGTCGTTAGGAAGGGTCAGCCCCACACCGCAGACAGGCGAAGACCACCTTATGAATCCTCTCCTCCCTGATTTGGTATGACAATAACTGTTTTAAGTAGCCTTCAAATGTTCTAAACTACATCAGTTTTATTTAGTCTGGGCTCTTCCAAGTGAAGTCTGGCAACAGGGTGCCAGAGAGACCTCAGGGTTGCAGAAAATAACACCACACCTCCGGTAGTGCCCATTTCATTTGATGGTAAATGCTCAAACACTTGGTCATTTTTAAATAAGCACGAATAGATTGTTTAATTATTATTAGATTATTGTTTATTATTATTACATTATTAAAATAACCACTTAATTTTAAGATAAAACCTGGAGACGTCAAGGCATGGCATACCTCAATCATCCCACACTCCATTCACCAGATTGCAGGCATGTGCATCACTGTCCACTGCTGCAGGGAGACTTCAGTGGGCCAGTTTGTGAAGACGGTCTAAACCATCTGGTCTAAACCACACCAAATGTTTGCTCAAACAGAGCCCTGAAGATCAACTGTCCTGTCACAGCTATCTGCAAGTTGTCTTTGATTTTATGCCAGTTTCCAAGCAGCCTTGGGGACCCATCTGGTAAGCAGCATAAATCAGCAGCAGCAGCATCATCACATGGCATGTACAGGCTTACACAAATTTAGACATCTGTCTATAAGCATTATGTAGAACTAGATAAATGTAGATGGTACCTGCTGTCTCGAGCTCCCTGCCAGGTGCTACAACCTAGCTGTGGACTCACATTTAGTAGAACCATACAAATATAGGCCACTGAACCTCAGGTACATCAAAATGAGTAAAGCAAAATTACAAGTAGACAGCAGTTGTGCTGTTGATTGTGTGACCTTTCACTGGAATGATGACCGAGAAGAAAATAAGTAGCACAGTGACCAAAAGCAAGAGCCCTGCACCCAGACCCTATGAGGATGAATCCTGACTCTACCACTTCTTAGCACTCTGACCTGCAGCAAGTTATCTAAGGACTCTGGTTCTCAGTTTCCTATCATGTGAAATGGAGAAACTAATCATTCTTGCTCCGTGGTATTTTGAAAAGTTAAATGAGATAACAGCTGTAAAGCACTTATGCAAGTACCTGACACAGAGTTAATGCTCAATAAGTGTCTTTCTCTCTCTCCCCCCCTCCCCCTCTCCATCCCTCCCTCTCTCTCAAACCTCCCCTCTAATTGAAATGGCTGGACAATACATATTTGTGTGTTCCAGGCACTGTGTTCTATCTGAAGACAACCCACACAAATCAAAATGTTCTCTTGGGAGTTCGAGATTTGTAGATGCTGACAGGTATATATAGAATAAACAAGTTTATACTGTATAGCACAGGGAAATATATTCAACATTTTGTAGTAGCTCATAATGAAAAAGAAATGAAAATGAATATATTTATATTCATGTATGGTTGAAAAATTGTGCTGTACATCAGAAATTGACACAACATTGTAAACTGACTGTAACTCAATCAAAAAAAAATGTTCTCAGACTAATCTAGGTTGCTCTCTAATACAAGGCAGGCTGTAACAAGCTTGTAACAAGGTTGTAACAAGCACTACAATATAGCTAATAAAACACTAAGAGAGAGTAAGGACTGGTCTTATTCATCCTTGGTTCCTAAGTGTATTACCCAGTGTGTATCACAAAAGCAATGCTCAATAAATTATTGGACAAGAAACAAATAATTTACAGGCAAGAGGTGGGCAGAACTAGGGAATGCTTTGGAGAAACGCTTGGTAATGCAAATCAGATGAAATTTCAAGAGAATCTGAAAGGAGAATAGAGGATGTAAGCCAGGGAGGAAACAAAGGAATTAGGGAAATGGGGAGAAGGCAGGGGAAGGGCAGGTAGGCTAGTCACACACACTATGGCCCTGATGTCAAAAGAATTTCAAAATATGGGAAAAATAATTATTGTCAACTTTGTTGTTAACCAACAGTGAAAGTGAAAATCCCCTGTTAAGCTCCAGGTTCAGAAGACACTCTATGGGGAAGAGACAGAGCCGCAGACTTACAAGGTCTGGACTTAGTGATGAGGACAGAAAACACGCTAATCAAAGGACCTCTCTCACTCAAGGCTCCAGCCCACCTGAACTACCTGGAATGCTCTCAAGGTTCCATACCTCCACTTGCCTTAGGACCTTGCAATGAACATGTCTTTTCCTTTTCCAGATTCTGCAAATCGTCTATCCCACCCTCCCCTACACACCCCCGGCCCTGCCTAACTCCTATTTATCATAAAGGACTCAGTTCACATGCAAGACTGTCTGGAAATCCTTCCTTGTCTCACCACCAAAAACTGGGGTAAGGACCCCCTCACTCATATTTCTATAACAAGCCACACTCGCCCTCACATTGTGTGTGCAGTTGCCTATTTATTTGGGTAGCTTCCCACATCACACTGCAATCTCCCCAAGGCAGGCATTATGTCTTATTTATTGTTAAGTACTTGATAAATTAACAACTAGGAAGCAAGTTGAACTTTCCCCAACTTAAAAGTACACAGACTGAAACGATACCATATAAACCATTTGAGCGAACTTTTTAACCCACCACTGGCTGATGCCATTCAAAAATTAATGAACAATGTATCATTTAATCAGTGACATACTATCAGCTCAAATACAGCTTTCATTAGAGCATGGGTTAAAAGCCCTAATGTGCCTCATCTTCCCCATTCATATACAGAAGACCAATGGGATCCCAATTCCTGCCCCTCAAGGAAGTTTACAGACACACTTTCCTTTCATTCTTAGAAAAAGCAATTGATTTTTCACCTATCAGGATGCTGGAAAGAGGGAAGTTTAATTAAATACACTGTTAGGATATGAGGAAACAGGCAGCCTAATACACAATTGGTATAAAGGTAAATAACTATCAAAATGCACATACATTTGCACACCTTATAAATTTATCAAGAGGATATACTCCATGCATGTAAAATATGGTGTATAAGATTGCTCACTATCACATTTTTTGGCTATTATTTTATTGAGGTAAAATATACATAACATAAAATTTACCATTCAAGCCATTTTTGAGTATACAATTCTGTGGCATTAAGTACACTCACACATGGCTTTCGGTTCAAGATGATGGCCTGAACATATCTTCTCCCAGGGACACAACAAATATACACCTATATATGGATCAGTTCTTTCTGAAAAGAACCTGAGAACTAGCTGAACACTTGCTCCACAACAAAGAATTAAAAGGACTGTATCGAGATGCGTAGCAGAGACAGAAACACCCTCACCAAAAACCCCAGCCCTGTCTTGGCGGCACACAATCGGGAGGGATCTCACCAGACCGGCACTCCTGCCAAAGGAGCAAGGGGTTCATGCCCCACATCAGGCACCCTGGCCTCTGGGATCTGTAACAACAAGATGAGCCCCCAAAATGCCTGGCTTAGAAAACCAATGAGGCTGATATTCAAGGGTTTCAAAGTGCTACAGGAAACTGACTCCCCACATAAAGGGCTCACATGTGGTATCACTCGCCCTAAGATCCAGCAAAATAACAGTAGACTATGTGTGAAGGAGAGTCATTTGCCAATTAAAGAGATTGTGCTGGAAGGACAGGGGATGGTGGAAACACTCCCCAGAGACACAGACACTAGCAGATGCCACTGCTGTCCTCCCCACCTACCCTGCTAGCACACGCGGAGAGCTGGGATGTAGGGGTGAGCAACTGCAGCACCAGCCGGCCGTACTGCCGAAGCCTAAGAGCTGCACAGCTCCCGCACTCCCCTGCTCCCCGGCAGGCCTAAAGTCCAAGCATGCACACACAGACAGGGTGCTCTCACACTGCATTACTGAAGTCTCTGGGCACACACAGTCCAGTTATTTCCCCACTGCTTTCCTGATGCAAGAAAGAAACCCTATCTGCTACACTCTTCAGCCGCCTAGCTAAAGCCGGTGGGCATGCACAATCCACATGGGATATCCCTTGATCACCTAGTCTGGTGGCCAAGTAGGGGAACATTCCTGAGCTCCACAGGACTGTAACAATTGGAAAGACAGTTTTTGGCACCACCCTCAGGGCACTGCACAGATAGCACACTGAAACACACAACCCAGTCTTCCTGTGAAAGAGGCGTATTTACGTAGTCTAGAGCTTCACTCTGAGGGACAGGCTTTCAGTCTCCCACACGTCTAGAGGCCAAGGACGCGTGCCCAACGAAAGTAAGCAGGGAGACACTATCCTTGTGCACCCACCTGGCCTTGCTACAGCTCAACAAGACTCCCCAGAGAGGAGCTTATACCCTCATC
Organism: Vicugna pacos; assembly: GCF_048564905.1. Classification (NCBI taxonomy): domain Eukaryota; kingdom Metazoa; phylum Chordata; class Mammalia; order Artiodactyla; family Camelidae; genus Vicugna; species Vicugna pacos. Next base: position 50,473,226 of record NC_132987.1, on the reverse strand, counting down.
AGGAGCCACAGTTTTTGTAACTGTCACGCACAAGACATTGCCAGGTCCCCTGGTCTGGAGGCCAGCAGGGATTACCATTGCGGCCCCACAGGACTGCATATATCTACATACTTTAAAAGCTATTGCCTGAAGGGCTGGCATCCAATCACCTGAAACTAGGTGCTAAATGAGATTCCTCTCCTTGGAACATGGACCGTCCTCAGCATACCCTCAACAACAGAGGCATACTGAGAATAAATCAGGTGACCCCCCCACACAGAGCTGGAATGAGCCAGCTTCCCGAGCCCCACCCTCACCTCAGCAGCTGAGCAGTAATCGGCCTGGGCAGGTGCCCCAAGCCCTGCACACACCGTGCAGAGACTAGGGCAAACCAGAACAGAGGAGCGCACAGCGTTCTGCCTTCCTTGTGCAACAGCTAAGCCACAAAGGGACCGGGCAAGCACCCTGAGCCTCGCCATCCTTACACAGCAGCCAACCCAAAACCAAGCCAGGCAGTTGCTCTGAGCCCCACCCACCCCACACAGAGACCAAGCTGCAACCAGGATAGGCAAGCAACTCAAACTCCACCCTACCCACTCAGCAGCTGAGCTGCAAACAGGCCAGGCCAGCATCCTGAGTTCCACCATCCACACGCAGCAGTCACAGCCCTATCATAGCAGCTGGCACATGCAGCCCACATGAGGAACATTCATAGACTGCCTGGCTCTGGTGACCAGGGGACATTGTGCTTTTGAGCTACACAAAACAATGCCTCAAAACTAGGGAAGGCAGTCATTTCACCTAATACATATAGAAAAACGCAGAGAGACAGGCAAAATGAGAAGGAATATGTTCCAAACCAAAGAGAAAGGCAAATCTCCAGAAAAAGATCTTCATGAAATGGAGATAAGCAACCCACCTAATAAAAGGTTTAAAGCAATGCTCACAATTCTCAGGATGGAGGAATGGATAAACACAGAGAACTTCAACAAAGAGATGGAAAATATAAGAGAGTGTCAAAACAGAAGTTATAGCTGAACTGAAATATATAGCAGAGGGATTCAACAGCAGAACAGATGAAATACAAGCACGAATCAGTGAGCTGGAAGAGAAAGCAATGGCAAACACCCAGACAGAGCAGCAAAATGAAAAAATAATTAAAGAAGTAAGGATACTTTAAAGGACCTCTGAGACAACACCAAGTGAGTAACATTCACATTATAGGAATCCTGGAAGGAGAAGAGAGAGAGAAAGGGTCAGAAAAATTATCTGAAGAAATAATGGCTGAAGATTTCCCTAATCTGGGAAAGGTAAAAGACATCCAGCTTCAGGAAACCCAGAGAGTTCCAAATGAGATGAACCCAAAGAAAAATACAATAAGACACATTTTAATTAAAATGGTAAAAGATAAAGTGAGAATTTTAAAGGCAGCAAAAGAAAAGCAACTTATTATGTACAATGGAAACCCCATAAGGGTATCAAGGATTTTTTGGCATAAATTTTACAGACCAGAAGGGAGTAGTATGACATATTCGAAGTGCTGAAAGGAAAACACTGCCAAACATGAATTCTCTACCTGGCAAGGTTATTATTCAGAATTGAAGAAGAGATTAAGAGTTCTAGAGATAAGCAAAAGCTAAAGGTGTTCATTACCACTAAACCAGCCTTACAAGAAATGTTAGAGGTGCTTCTCTAAGCTAAAAAGAAAGGCAGTAGTTAATAATAAGAAAACACATGAAAGTAAAAATCTCACCAGAAGAGATAAACACATACATATACAGAACATTCTACCCCGAAGCAGTAGAAGGCACATTCTTCTCAATTGCACATGAAACATTCTCCAGGGTAAATAACCTGTTAGGCCACAAACAAGCTGCAATAAATTTAAGAAGAACGAAGTCATATCAAGCATCTTTTCTGACCACAACTAGAAATCTACTACAAGAAGAAAATTGAAAAAAACAGAAATACATGGAGACTAAACAGCACACTATTAATGTGTCAACAAAGAAATCAAAGAGCAAATCAAAAATATCTTGAGACAAATGAAAATGGAATCACAACTTTCCAAAATCTATTAGACCCAGAAGAAGCAATTCTAAGAGAGAAGTTCACAGCAATATAGTCCTATCTCAAGAAACAAGAAAACTCTCAAATAAATAATCTAACTTTATACCAAAAGAAACTAGAAAAAGAAGAACAGACAGAAGCCAAAATTAATAGAAGAAAGGAAATAATAAAAATCAGAAAGGAACTAAATGAAATAGAGACTAAAAACAATCAAAAAGATCAACGAAAGTAGAAGCTGGTTCTTTGAAAAGATAAACAAAATTCACAAACTTTTAGCCAGACTCATCAAGAAAAAAAGAAAACCCTCCAAAATAAAATCAGAATTGAAAAAGGAGAAATGACAATCAATACCACAGAAATACAAAGGATCATAAGAAAACACTATGACCAAATATATGCTAACAAATTAGTCAACCTAGAAGAAATGGATAAGTTTCTAGAAACACAATCTTCCAAGACTGAATCATGAAGGAATAGAAAATCAGAATTGAATCAGTAATAATATTGAATCAGTAGTAATAAAATTGAATCAGTAATCAAAAAACTCTCAACAAGTAAAAGTCCAGGTCCAGGTAGCTTCACAGGTAAATTCTACCTGACATTTGAAGAAGAGATAATACCTATACTTCTCAAACTATTCCAAAGAATTGAAGAGAAAGGAATACTTCCAAACTCATTTTACAAAGCCAAGACTGCCCAGATCCAAAACCAAAGGCACAACAACAAAATGAAGAAAATTACAGACCATCTCCCTGATTAACATAGGTGGAAAAATCTTCAACAAAATATTAGCAAACCAAATTCAGCAATACATTAAAAAGATCATACACCATGATCAAGTGGGATACATTAAGAGATGTCAGAATGGCTTAACATCCACAAGTCAGTCAACATGATACACCACATTAATAAAACAAAGAATTAAAATCATGTTATCATTACAATAGATGCAGAAAAAGCATTTCAAAAAACCCAACATCGATTTATGATAAAAACTCTCAACAAAGTGATTATAGAGGGAATGTAGCTCAATGTAATAAAGGTCATATATGACAAACCCACAGCTAACAACATACTTAACAAACAAAAAAGCTAAAAGAATCTCCTCCAAGATCAGGAATAAGACAAGAATGCCCACTCTTGCTGCTTTTATTCAACATGTATTGGAAGTCTTAGCCACAACAACCAGGCAAGAAAAATAAAGGCAACCGAATTGAAAAAGAAGTCAAATTGTAACCGTTTGCAGAGGACATGATACTATACATAGAAAAACCCAAAGACTCCACAAAAACTATTAAAACTAATAAATGAATTCAGTAAAATTGCAGAATGAAAAATTAAAATATAGAAATATTTCTATACACTAATAACATCATAAAGAGAAATTAAGAAAACAATCCCATTTACAGTTATATTAAAAATAATAAAATAACTAGGAAAAATTTAACTAAGGAAGGGAAAGACCTGTTCTCCGAAAATTATAAGGCACTGAGGGAAAAAATAATTGAAGATGACCCAAGTAATAGAAAGATATACCATGCCCATTGAAGGAAGCAATGTTGTTAAAATGTCCATACTATATAAAGCAGTCTACAGATTGAAAGAAATCCCTATTGAAACATCCATGGCATTTTTCACAGAGCTAGAACAAAGAATCCTAAAATCTGTATGGAATCACAAAAGACCCCAAATAGCTAAAGCAATCTTGAAAAAGAAGAATAAACTAGAGTTATCATCCTCCCTAGCTTCAAACTATATTACAAAACTACAATAATCAAAATAGTATGTTATTAGCACGAAAACAGACACATAGCTCAATGGGACAGAACAGAATGCCCAGGAATAAACCCACACACTTATGGTCAATTAATGTACAACAAAAGATACGAGAATATACAACAGGGAAAAGACAGTCTCTTCAATAAACGGTGCTGGGAAAACGACAGCCACATGCAAAAGAATGAAACTGAACCACTATCCTACACCATACACAAAAATTAACTCATAATGGTTTAAAAGACCTGAAACAATGAAATTCCCAGAAGAAAACATAAGCAGTAAGCTCTTTGACATCATTCTTAGCAATATTTTTTTGGATATGTCTCCTCAGGTCAGAAAAACGAAAGCAAAAATAAACAAATGGGACTACACCAATATAAAAAGCTTTTGCACAGCAAAGGAAACCATCAACAAACAAAAAGGCAACCTACTAAATGGGAGAAAATATTTGCAAACAATATACCTGATAAGGAGTTGATACCTAGAATACATAAAGAATTCATACAACTCAATATCAAAAAAAAGCAAACAATCCAATTTTTTAAATGGGCAGAGAAATTGAGTAGAAATTTTTACACAAAAACATACAAATGGCCAATAGGCACATGAAAAAAATGCTCAACTTCACTAGTCATCAAGGAAATGCAAATCAAAACCACAATGAGATACCACTTCACACCTGTCAGAATGGCTATTATCAAAAAGACAAGAAACAAGTTTTGGCAAGGATGTGGATAAAAGGGAATCCTCATCCACAGTTGTTGGTGGGAATGTAAATTGGTGCAGTCACTACGGAAAACATTACAGAGGTTCGTCAAAAAACTAAAAATAGAACTACCATACAATCCAGCAATTTCACTTCTGGGTATTTATCTGAAGAAAACAAAAGCACTAATTTGAAAAGATATATGTGCCCTTATAGTCACTGCAGCACTATTTACAATAGCCAAGATATAGAAGCAACCTAAGTATCCATCAATATAGATAAATGGATAAAGAAGATGTTGTGGTGTGTGTGTGTATTATATGCATATATATACATATATATACAATAGAATATTATTCACCCATAAAAAGGAATGAAATATTTGCATTTGCAACAACATGGATGGATCTAGAAGGTATTATGCTTAGTGAAATAAGTCAAACAGAGAAAGATAAATAACATATGATTTCACTTATATGCAGAATCTAAACAAAACAAATGAACAAACAAACAAAAAACAGAAACAGACTTATAGATACAGAGAACAAACTGGTGGTTGCCAGAGTGGTGGGAGGAGAAGGGAAATGACAAAATAGGTGAAGGGGATTAAGAGGTACAAACTTCCAGCTATAAAATAAATGTCATGGGAATGTAACGCACAGCATAGGGAATATAGTCAATAATATTGTAATCTGTATGGTGACAGATGGTAAGCAGACTTATGGTGGCCATTTTGTAACATACAAAAATAGGAATCATTATGTTGTACACCTGAAACTACTATAATATTATATGTCATTTATAATTTAGTTACAAAATTAAATTTAATAATTTTAACATATAATCACATTGCTGTATAACAACAGCCACTATTTCCAGAATTTTTTTTACCTTCTCAACCCTGTACACATTAAACAGTAACTCCCCATATCCTCACCCTCCTGTCCCTGGCAACCACTATTCTACTAACTCTATGAATTTGCCTGTCCTAGGTAGCTCAATTAAGTAGAATCAAACAATATTTGTCCTTTTATTTTTTGGCCTGGCTTATTTCACTTAGAATAATGTTTTTAGGTTCATTAATCTTGTAGCATGCAACAGAATTTCCTTCTTTTTTTAAAGCTGAATAATTTTTCCATTGTATGTATATGTCATGTTTTGCTTTTTCACTCCTCTGTTTATGGGTATTTGAGTTGTTCCCATCTTTTGGATGTTGTCAATGCTACGATGAACATCAGTACACAGGTATCTGTTTGAATTCTTTCGATTTTTTTGATTATATACCTAATAGTAGAATTGCTGGATCATCTGGTAATTCTATATTTAACTTTCTGAGGAACCACCAAACTGTTTTCCACAATGGCTAGACCATTTTACATCCCCACCAGCAAAGCACAAGTCTTCTTACATTTGTATAAGAACAAAAGATTGGAAGCAACCTCAGCATTTGTCAATACCCAATTGATTAAATAATTTTTGGTGCATTCTCACAATGAAATACCATACAACCATAAAATTGAACAGGGACTCCTTTTTTTGTATGAGTAAGGAAAGCGGTCTAACATGTATTAAGTGAAAAAACAAGATGCAGAACAGTAGGTACGTTATGCTATCATTTACATAAAAGAGAAGAAAAAGGATCTATATATATAAATTTATTTAGAAAAATATAATGCTTAGAAAAAAATAAAATCTCTGGAAGGATAACAGAAAAACTTAATCAAATTAGTTGCTTCTTAGAAGAGGAATTAAGTGATGGGAGGTTCAAGTGAAACAAAGGTTTTTCACTGTATAACTTTTTATTCTTTGTGAATTTTGAAGTACATGATTATATGATCTATTTGACTATTAAATTTTTTTAAATGTTTTCTGAGCAAAATACATTTGACACTTCTTCCCATTGATGGCCCACAACACCACCCTTAAAAGGAGGAAAGTAGAGCATCTCTCCTATTGTAGCACCACAAGCATCTCTCAGAAAAGATGCTCCACATCTTTTACTTCACATCTACTCCCTTCATTTTCCCTATTTTCTAAAATAAGCATTCGAACCCTAAATTAAACTTGCTCCCTCCAGACCCTTCCTGTTCATCTCCCCATAGGGAGGAATGACCTCAAAATTATTTTGTGAAAGTCAGAACCCCACTCTGGCAACAATTTCCCCCAAAAAAGTAAAGACACAAAATGAAAATGTCAATCGAACACATGGGAAATAAAGATCTTTCCTAATATAGTAAAATTACAGCTTTAAAGTAGGAGCTTGGGAAAATACAAAAGCGAATCCATCACTCTATCTTTGAAACACTTTACTGTCTATATGTGTCTGTGACCCTGATGTCTTTTTAGCACTCTAAATTGAGAAATGAGGATAGTGCCTTTTTCGGTATCTCTAAGTAATTACAGAAAACCATGGTAGCTCATCATTATGGAGGAGATCACAATCATGGCTGCAGAAAGTCAAATGTTTGTCTTTACATTACCTAACTACACCAACTAGTTCAACAAATATATATTTTTTTAAATGGTTACTTTCCAGAGTTCTATTTAAGTTAATGAAGCAATATTCCCAATTTGTGATCCTAGTTAACTTCTCCTAGTCCTTGAGGACTACAGTCCTCAATTTGTTACATATGCCTTTAGTCATTTGCCTTTTTGTGTCTTTCCTGAAAATCCACAGTTGATAATCACAAGATTCAAGCTGAGGTAAAATATTGTCAGTATTTTTAAGCACCAATTGGCCGAAAACATTGACTAGGGACACACACATACACATATGCTGATGAGTCACAGACAGATTGTTGCATGTTATTTTGAGACTTTCCTGCCCACCAGAACACAGCCACACATCTGGTCCAGCTTCAAAATGGTGACTCGCTGGAACACTGTTCATGCTACACTCCAAGGCCAGTGGCACTAATGCAGAAGCAGTATATCCCTTCTGGCTCCCTACTTCCATAGTTCACAGAGGAAACATGAAGGGAAATATTTAAAGAAAAATCAATGTGGAAAACACGTGCCCTCATAATCTTAAACAGGCTTTAAAGTATTTATTTGCTCAATGAATTTAATTGATATGGAAATATCAATGCAGTTATTTGGAAAACTGTAGATTCGAAGATTTTAATGCTTTAGCTTAAAGTTTGCATGAAAAAGGCAGGTGGTGATAATCAGAAAAAAAAGATATAATACAATACTTTTTGTAGTAAAAAGTGTGCATTAAAGATTTTAAGTGGTCCCCAAAAGTGAAAAGTTTGCTGCTAACAGATTCAGCTGGTGTTTAGCCAAAATTTGCTCTACATATTTTCATAATCAGAGTGTTATCTGAATCAGTAGAAAATAATACATACATTTATAGCACCTCAGTATTTCTATATTATTCACTTGGAAAATTCACATTTTAAGGGCTTTTATTTTCTCTTTATAAAATTTTCTTTTATTTTACTTAAAGCATAATTTAAAAATTGTTCATACATATAAATATAATTGGATGTTCACATGGACTATAATTTGTAATTAAATTGACTTCCCTACAACCTTTCAGTTAAATTCTCAACATGTTTAATAAGTAGACTTAAAATTAAATCTCATGAATTAAAATACTCCTTTTATAAGGCATCTAGTGGCATTATAATAAGAGTGATTTTAGAAAAAGAATGATAGAATCAAAAGCACTGGATAACCGCAAGCATTAA